>NC_141878.1:473935506-478935506 GCF_056163025.1 Triticum urartu | reverse complement strand
GCATTAAGTAATTGGCAAAACCTCCCCCAAGCTTGTGGGAGACTCTCTTCTATAATTTCACAAAGTTAAATATTTCCTGCAAAGCAACTTGTTTCTTATGAGCAGGGAAATATTTTTCAGAGAAGTAATAGATCATATCCGGGGACTACACACAGAACGAGGAGCAAGAGTATTGTACCAAGCTTTAGCATCACCCTTTAATGAAAACGTAAATAATTTGAGAATATAGTAATAGCAAGTTTTCTCATCATGAGTAAAAAGGGTGGCTATGTCATTGAACTTAGTAAGATGTGCCACAACAGTTTAAGTTTCATAACCATGTAAAGGATCAGATTCAACCAAAGTAATTAACTCTGGGTCAACAAAGAATTCATAATCCTTATCATCAATAAAGGTAGGTGAGGTAGCAAACTTAGGATCATATTGCATTATAGTATTCAACGATTCTTCTCTATACTTGCATAATAATTTCTCTAGATCATCTCTATCCTTACAAGCAAGAATATCTCTAGTTGTCTCCTCATTCATAACATAACCTTCTGGTACTTTTGGCAATTCATATCTTGGAGGGGTAGTTCTAGTAGGTGTTTCAAGATTTTTAGTTTCAAGCTCATCATCAGTTTCAACAACATCATGTTGCCTTACTCTAGCAATTTGTTCATCAAGAAAGTCACCTAGTGGCACATCATCATCATCAAGCAAGGTACTAGCATCATCATAAGTATCATTCATAGAAGAAGTAGCATCATCAATAACTTGCGACATATCAGGATTAATAGCATGTGGTGGTGTTGCAAGTTTACTTATAACAGAAGGTGAATCTAAAGCAGAGCTAGATGGTAGTTCCATACCTTCCCTCATCTTAGAGGGATAAATCTTAGTCCTAGAATCCTTCAGATTCTTCATAGTGATAAATTGACAATAATCCCAAGTGACTCAATAAATATAGCTATGCTCCCCGGCAGCGGCGCCATAACACTACAAAAAAATACACTTCCGTGATGATACATGTTTGTCATAGTAGGTCACATTTTCTGTCATGCATGTACATCCATGACGATTTTATGACAGAATCAAGATAGTCATACTTGTGCTGTCGTAGAAGTGTTCCATGACATTACCAAAATTATCATCACAGAAGTGTCCACTTCCATGACGATAAATCGTGTGTCATAGAAGTGCTTTCGTCAAGGGTGACCGACACGTGGCATCCACCGTAACGGGTCGCCGTTAAGCTATCGGGTTCCGGTTTGGATTCGATAACCTATTAACAGCCCAGACCAATGGGGATTTTCCACGTGTAAAATCATCATTGGCTGGAGGAAACACATGTCTGCTCCTCGGTGGGGCAGATGTCGTCCGTCCAATGGAGGAGACATGCCTATGATATGTCGACATGTCGCAGGGCCCAACAGAGGCCCATATAGGTTTAAAAGGCTGACCTAGTCAAAAACCCGTAGTACTTACTCAGGTACTAGTGGGCCAGCCCAATAACGGCCTGTTTAAACATGGCCCATTTACGGCCCGAAGCCAGATCTGGCCCGTTAATTATTCGCCGAATATTTGGGCCCAATTACAGCCCAGTGACTTTCATCCTGTTAGAGGCCCGATGTAGACATGGGCCCATTTCAGACCGGTGTGTCTTTCAGACTCGGAATGGCCTGTGCTGCCCATGGGCCATATATGGTCCGACGCGACATCTGGCCCACTAACGGCCCATGATAAAGGTGGCAACAGTTTAGCCCAACGTGACTTTGGGCCTGTTAAAGGCATGTCGTATAATTTGGCCCGTTGATGCTTGTACTAAGCTTTCATGCTCTTAAAGGCCCATGATATTAGTGGGCCAACTAAGGCCCGAGATATGTTTTGGCCTGGTAATGGCCCATCATATAACTAGGCCAAAAAAGGCCTGGTCTACATTTCAGCCTGCTGAAGGCCCGTCGATGACTAGTAAAAATTGAGGCCCAACCTGCATTTCGGTCTGCTAAAGGCCCATGGTTTCTTCTGGGCCGTAACAGGCCAGTAGAATATTCAGCCTGCTAATGTCCCAAATCTACATTTGCCCAACTAAAATTTGGGCTGAATATAGGCTTGAGTAAGTTGTGGGCCTGGCGCAAAGTGTGAAGGCCCCAATAGCCTTTTAGGCCCAAGAAATGTTGCAGGTCGGCCCAATTGTGGCCCGCTAAAAAGCAGGCCCGTTAGAGACGAATGTTTCAGCCCGGTCGACTGCATCAGATTTTTTTTCAGATAGTGAATGATGGTAGCAACTAGTAGGAATTAAGAACAAACCTACTATATACAATAAAGAAATTACGTCAGAGTAACTTAGAATAAACCTACACTATACAATAGAGGATTTATGGTATATTACATCCACTGGGCATCAAAGTTCGCCACCAGTGATCATTAAGTGCAACGAAGAAGTAGATTACAAAAACTGGGCACCATTGCAGTGTAACAAAATAATACTGAACCAAGACCACTTCCAAGACAGTTCAAGAAAGGTTAGCCTTGCGCAGGAACTACTGCGCAAGCTGCTGAGCAAGGCTGTGAGACCGGCTTAGCATGTCGGTCATAACTACCAGGTGTAGCTGTTTAGCAATGAGGTTCTCATAGGACTTCAAGTCGAAGTTGAGTTGCAGAATGCCTTTCTGCAAAAACTTGGGACTGAAGAAGTCGAATAGATTCAGACGACGAATTCTGTGAGCTTGTCTGACTGCTAGTCTCAAGTAACTTGAACACTGCATCAAGACATGACTTTGGGGTTTTCTCGCTATCTTCAAGATGTTTTGCCTTCTTTGCTGCAATATATGTTGGGTTTGTCTCACAGCCTTCAGCAGACTTGTGCCTGCCATCAGGCATATCACCCTGAAACAAGCAGAGAGATGACATGTTTTGCACTTGTATAAACAAAGATGATAACTGTGTTGTCAATTCCATCCAATTTCAAATTAGAAAATAAAGAGTAACACTGGTATGCATCGGTGCTATACAAACGATTTTTAACCCCTTTCCGCGACGGCATTCGGAACCGTCGCTAAGTGAGTGATGGCGATAGGGGGGGTCCTTCCCACACGACCCATAAACCGTCGGGGATATGCCCTCCTGGCACACACGCTCAGCAAAATGAGGTCGTGTGCGACCGGAGAGTGCTCAAATGTGGAAATACATACAGTAGAGCTAAAAAATACAATTATACAAGTGAAATTGTTTCTGGTCACAAGTACATCCCACACAGTCAGTCCCCGCTAAACGTTTCCGTTCGTATGTACATCCCACATAGTCGCTCCAAGGAAAACATTTTCGTTCACAAGTACATCACACACAATTTTTCCCGTTAAATCATTTGTGATAGCATTGCCATTGCACACAATATTAACAATTTAATCTTTTACGTTATTGAATGCATCACACACGGTGCATAGAAGAAACGGTGTGGCAAAGGCTGTCCATCACACACAATTTTTATGTGGTAAACGTTTGCGCAAGGTGGCCTAATGCAAACAGTTTTCAAGAGGATGTCGTGTGTGCAATGGAGATTGATCGCACACGTAGTGGATCCTAGAAACATTTCTGATCTCCACGTCTATTGCAGACGTTTCACTTTCGCAAACCGTGTGCAATGTAATCCCTAATTTAAAAATCACGTGTTTTGAATTTGAAAGTAGGCAATCACTTATTTCATATCCAACCATGTTTATTACAAATATAGGTTCAACCACCAATGCATAATTTGATGCACATGTACATATACTGAAGAACTATAGAAGCACCAAGTAAACAATGATGAACCATAGTTGTACTAAAGACTGTAAAGAGAGAGGTGAAAGACATTCTGTTTGCTGGAGAAGGTGAAGCGGAGTGCCCATATTGTGCCCTCCTCCATGCGTAATGCGCGCACTCTAGGCCAATCCCTTGTAATGGCTGCCCGTCCATCCTTCACTTTCTTCATTACGACTTCTCGATGCTCATTGTAGTATGGATGAAATACTTTAACCTTCATTGCGTGTCCACCAATCATGTACTTTGCGAGGTAGTCTTGAGTGAACTCTTTCTGGAACTACTGTGAACGAAAAGGATTCAAACATTGTTGTCCAACAACTCATTATGGGCAGTAAAAAAGAGAAGGTTGCAGAGCTTGTAGTTACCATCCTACAGCTCACTGTTATGTTGGATAGAGCATAAACAAATAATTTTCTTGCCACCATTCGTATCCTTTTGCTAATAATCCTTATCAGTTTTCACTTGATGCTTGTTCATGAATATCTCATTACCCCATACGCAAAAAGGGTCGATGCGTGGATCCTTGCCAAGGGCATATGTACATACAAGCAACAAGTCAATATTAGAAGCTAACAAGTGTCCAGGCCTGGATCTATATGCACTACATTATGGAACGATGGGGGGAGCACAAGCCGAGGGATGAAGCTAACCTCGGCGAAAAATTGTGGCCACTCCCGTTGTTGTCCTGCATAAGTAGTGGAAAGGAATGATAAGTACATCAACCTTAACATCAAACAAATATAGCAAAGGTAAACAATATCATCTCCAAATGATAGCTTGAATGTGTTGGTTTCAGCATGCTGTTAAAGCAGATATAAAATGGAAGGCAATGTTACCGACAACAGGCTTAACAACCATCAAATATTGCAATCCAAATTGGTATTGTTGAAAATGAATAGAACATAGGTAATGCTTAAACATCACACTGGATAAATATGTAAAACTAAAATAAAGGGCATGTGTTAACTACACCAGGAATAACGGAACCAAATATAGCCATTCAAACTGGTATTGATGTAGTCGAGCGGCACAGTTTCGACTTGCACATAATGAACAACACATTGTGAATGACTGAAATAAACAAGGCATAAATGACCAGTATAACAACCAAATATAGCCATTGAAAACTGGAGAGAGCACTGGTGCACGTCGGTGCTATACAAATGGTTTTTAACCCCTTTCCGCGACTGCATTTGGAACTGTCGCCAAGTGAGTGTGGGCGATAGGGGGGTCCTGCCCACACGACCAAGAAATCGCTGGGGATAGGCCCTCCTGGGACACAGGCTGGGGCCGTGTCCAATCGGGCGAGGCATCGAAACCCAATCATTTCCGTAGGTATGTACACCCCACACGGTAATCCGAGAAAAACATTTCCGTAGGTATGTACATCACCCATGGTGAATCCCAGAAAATCATTTTCGTAGGTATGTACATCCCACACGGTCAATCCAATGAATGTGTTTCTGTTCTTATGTACATCCCACACAGTCAATCTAGGGAAAACGTTTCCGTTCGTACGTACATCCCACACAGTTTTATGTGTAGGCTCATGTGTGAAAGGTGTAACTGTCACACACGGTCTACCTTAGTTAACTGTTTACTTTTATCAACTATATCACACACGATTTGATGAAGAAAACTGTGTGGCATTGGGCTATCCATCGCAAGCGCTTTTACTGCTAGAACCGTTTGAAAAGGTCCATGACACATTTAGCAGGTTTATTAGTTTACAATTAATAATTCCAGTATTACACAAATTCACATTTCATATCGAACAGTTGTTTGCCAATTTCATATCAGGCACATAAATATATTATAACATCACAGTATGGTAGCTACATGAAAACATCACAGTACAACATATAGCTAGTTCAACTTCATAAGAACAATATATTCATTTCCCTAATCGAGATCATCCAGGCTCATCTTATCCACCTCTGCTTTCAGTTTAGTAAGAACTTGTTTTGCAGGGGACAATTGGGAAAGTGCCTCCTCCTTCGCCAACACCATCTTAGCAAAGTCTGATTTAAAAAATCTGAGCTCATTCTCCATGTTCAACTTCTTATCCCGCATCTTCAAATATTCTTCAGCGTTGACAACAGGTTCTCTAAGCCTACGTCTTTTCTCTTCCTCATACATGCTCCAGAGCTTCGCTAGGCACATCTTCAAAGACTGTGGCCACTCTTGATCAACCTACTCTAAGTAAGAACACTTCCGTTCGTCCTATAATATTTAAAACTAGATTAGTAACAATTGTAGGTGAAATGGGTTTATAGTGACATAGAAAATCACCAATGCTTATTTTGAAAAACTGAAGAAACATGTTAATTATGACATATCTTCTCAAAAAGATCAATGTGCAAATGAATTAATTGCTACCGGGACGACAACCAAATTCTCGAACATCAGAATCTATAGTTAACTACAACGACGCTGCAAGTTCTTACTCATGTACAATAAATAACAAATTGAACACTTTACGAGGAAGGTAAATATAACTGCAACAGCATAGCGACAATGTTTGGATGACAGCAAATTGATACTAACAGGTGTGTACATGCAGAAATTTAGTAACATAGAACTAATAGCACTAAGGCTGTCCACTATGCATGCCAAAACTAGGGTAAAGACAACTGTTGCTACATCCCGCACCGGTGCCCTGCACTGGTGAGCCGATGCAGCGGAAAATAAATCAGGGAACTAGACTCCGAAGCATGTAGTTGCTCCGATGCCCAGTTCCTTCGTGCCATAAAGATTTAGTATTTTACTGCTTGGCTGCTCGGATGTGTGGACCAAAGTTGGCTGCACAAACTGCTGAAGCGGTGCCAAATAATTTTCTCATGGCACCACTGATGAGATGGCAACAATTTAAGATACTAGGTACAAACTGTGACACTGTCTTAGGATGCGTTTGGTTAAAGGTGTGGTATGAATGGGTTGGAACCGTGACAGTGTCTGAATCACATCTAACAAATGATTTGTAACAACGAAAGAGGGTCTAACCTTCTCTACACATGCCATAAACTTCCTCCCACTGTCCACAGATTCAAACGCAACTAGCTTCACGCATGGAGATTGATGGTGACAACGAGCAGATAGATCTTTAGCCACCCCGCTCCATTCGTTGCCACTGATGGTCCTAGGGAGCTACAAGAGGAAGAAATGATTCAAATCGACCGCCGGGTAAAATCCTTCATTCCAAGTCATAGCCTGAGACAGAGAAGAGAGGCATACCCGGGTGGTGAAGGAGTCGTCACCGGAGGAGGAACCGCTGGAGAGGTCTTTGTAGAAGACCATGGCGACCCCGGCGGTCGGATGCGAGATGGCGAGAGCGAGGAAGCGACTATAGCTTAGGAAGGAAGGAAGGAAGGAACATGGGAAATGTGACTTGTGGTCGGGGAGAAAAGGGGGTGGGGAAGGGGGAAGGGGGCGGTGGTATATATTTTGGCGGTAGGCCAAAATTTCGGAAATGTGGAGGGAAACTTTGTGCGCGGTGCCGCCGGACCATTCACTTTGAATGATTATGTGCATCACAAACAATTCTTCTGCTTTACGCACATGGGATGAGTTTGATAATTCAAATTTTGGTGGAAATTTCTCCGGGTACGTCATTGCATAATTCAACATCGCTTGCTAATTTGGGCACACAAAAGTGCGTACAGCAGACAAGCCACACTTACTGAATCGAGCAATTTTAGTAATTAAACAGAGCCAGTTGACCTAAACATTGCTCTAACAAAAGACCAGCATTAAAAACAAAGCCTAAGTATGCATAATTTTAACAAATCTGCCGCCGCGCCGGCCTATGCATCGCGGGTGTGAGATGAGACATCGATGACTTCTCCTGGCGACATGCCGCCGTTGGTGGACACCGCGTCCCCCCTTCTGAAGTTGGCTGCGTCCTCGTCCTCATCCTCGGCACCGCCGTCAAGGTTTTAGTACTCGTAGTAGTGGCTGAACCAGAGCTCGCGTTGGTACTCCACTGCCGATTCCTTGATGGAAAGACTCTTCTCTACCTCGACCTCGGCCACGCGCAACTCCTCCTCCCGGTGCTCCTCGATCTCCGCCGCCTCCTGCATCTCCAGCTCCCGCTCGGAGACCTCATGAGGAAGCAGGTGCTCCAGGGCCACCGCCGCCTTTTCAGACGTGGGTTGCATGCTCAATGCGGATGCAGCGACACTCTCGATGTAGGCGGCGGTGCTCTCGGCGCAGGCGGTGGCGCTCGGGGGGGGGGTGGACGCAACCATTGTATGAGCCTTCACGA
The DNA here is from genome assembly GCF_056163025.1 of Triticum urartu. Lineage (NCBI taxonomy): Eukaryota > Viridiplantae > Streptophyta > Magnoliopsida > Poales > Poaceae > Triticum > Triticum urartu. The sequence goes on along the minus strand of NC_141878.1, from coordinate 478,927,459 downwards.
AGCGTTTCCATGGTGTCATCTTTGCAAGAAGGGGGTGCGGGAATGGGGATCGAGATTCGTGGATCCGGGGGTTGCCGGCACTAGAGCAGACGAGCTGGCGAAGCTTAAGGAGGGAGACTTAAATAGAACCAGATATTTTCATCGCAAACGGTTCCTAGAAAACAACTGTGTGTGATGTTATAGATATTTTTTATTAGCCGTGAAAGACGAATTTGGAGTAAAGTGGCAAAGGATGGTCTTTTACATGAACGAGAATTTTTTAGTACTAATACAACTGTCATGTCAAATTTTGGAATATTTCAGGGGTCATTTGACCTTTTAAGACATTTAAGTGATTTTCTAGCCATTTAATGACTGTAATTGAAATTTGAACTACATGTACATGCAACAGCTAACCATAATGGTTAGAAAACTCATATTCTGTGTACTTGTGTGCGATTTAATTCGATGTGCAGTAAATTGGAAGGAATTTTCAAACATATTGGTCTAACGGCTATGACACAATTAAGCATGGAGTGACATGGCATTTTAATTCCAAAAAATAAAAAAAATCAGAAACACATGAAACATAGGTTGATGTAATGTCATGCCACCAAGATGATGTGGTAAAAAAATTGGCTTGTTTGACGAAAGTTTGGACACACACCCCTCACAAACCGGAGCAACTCACTAGAACGCTTGTGGTTCCGAGAGGGAACGATGCATGTTTGATGACGAACGGGAGATAGCCTCTTACGACCTTCAAATTTTTTCTACGTCTAACGTGCACTACTACAACTGTAATGTGAAATTTTGGAAAATTCTAGGGATCATTTAACCTTTTAAAGACATTTAAGTTATTTTCTAGCCATTTAATGATCGTAATTCAAATTTGAACTACATCTACATGCAATGGCTAACCAAAATGGTTTGAAAAATCATATTTGTTTACTTGTATGCGAGTTAATTCCATGTGCAGTAAATTAGAAGGAATTTTCAAACATATTTGTCTCACGACATGGACACATGCATACGTATGCATGGAGTGACATGGCATTTTAATTCCAAAAAAGAAAAAAAAGAAAAAACACATGAAACCTTGGTTGATGTAATGTCATGCCACCAAGATGATATGCTAAAGAAATTGGCATGTTTGATGAAAGTTTGGACACACACCCCTCACAAACTGGAGCAACTCACTTGAAGGCTTGTGGTTCCGAGAGAGAACAATGCATGTTTGATGACGAACGGGAGATAGTTTCCTCTTACGGCCTTCTAATTTTTTCTACATCTAACATGCATTAGTACAACTGTAAAATGTGAAATTTTGGAAAATTCTAGGGGTCATTTGACCTTTTAAACACATTTAAGTGATTTTCTAGCCATTTAATGACCGTAATTCAAATTTGAACTACATCTACATGCAATGCCTAACCAAAACGGTTTGAAAGATCATATTTATGTACTTGTGTGCGAGTTAATTCCATATGCAGTAAATTAGAAGGAATTTTCAAACATATTTGTCTCACGACATGGACACACGCATACATATGCGAGGAGTGACATGGTATTTTAAATCCAAAAAAATCAGAAACACATGAAACCTTGGTTAATATAATGTCATGCCACCAAGATGATGTGATAAAGAAATTTGCATGTGTGAAGAAAGTTTGTACACACACCCCTCACAAACCGGAGCAACTCACTAGAAGGCTCGTGGTTCTGAGAGGGAAGAATGCATGTTTGATGACGAACAAGAGTTAACTTCCTCTTACGGCCTTCAATTTTTTTTCTACGTCTAACATGCACTACTACAACTGTAATGTCAAATTTTGGAAAATTCTAGGGGTCATTTGACCTTTTAAAGATATTTAAGTGATTTTCTAGCCATTTAATGACCCTAATTCAAATTTGAACTACATCTACATGCAACGCCTAACCAAAACGGTTTGAAAAATCATATTTGTGTACTTGTATGCGAGTTAATTCCATGTGCAGTAAATTAGAAGGAATTTTCAAACATATTTGTCTCACGACATGGACACATGCATACGTATGCATGGAGTGACATGGCATTTTAATTCCAAAAAATAAAAAAAATCAAAAACACACGAAACCTTGGTTGATGTAATGTCATGCCACCAAGATGATATGCTAAAGAAATTGGCATGTTTGACGAAAGTTTGGACACACACCCCTCACAAACCGGAGCAACTCACTAGAAGGCTTGTGGTTCCGAGAGGGAACAATGCATGTTTGATGACGAACGGGAGATAGCTTCCTCTTACGGCCTTCTAATTTTTTCTACATCTAACATGCACTAGTACAACTGTAAATTGTGAAATTTTGGAAAATTCTAGGGCTCATTTGACCTTTTAAACACATTTAAGTGATTTTCTAGCCATTTAATAATCGTAATTCAAATTCGAACTACATCTACATGCAATGCCTAACCAAAACGGTTTGAAAAATCATATTTATGTACTTGTGTGCGAGTTAATTCTATATGCAGTAAATTAGAAGGAATTTTCAAACATATTTGTCTCACGACATGGACACACGCATACGTATGCAAGGAGTGACATGGCATTTTAAATCCAAAAAAATCAGAAACACATGAAACCTTGGTTAATGTAATGTCATGCCACCAAGATGATGTGATAAAGAAATTTGCATGTGTGAAGAAAGTTTGGACACACACCCCTCACAAACCGGAGCAACTCACTAGAAGGCTCGTGGTTCTGAGAGGGAACAATGCATGTTTGATGACGAACAAGAGTTAGCTTCCTCTTACGTCCTTCAATTTTTTTTCTACGTCTAACATGCACTACTACAACTGTAATGTCAAATTTTGGAAAATTCTAGGGGTCATTTGACCTTTTAAAGACATTTAAGTGATTTTCTAGCCATTTAATGACCCTAATTCAAATTTGAACTACATCTACATGCAACGCCTAACCAAAACGGTTTGAAAAATCATATTTGTGTACTTGTATGCGAGTTAATTCCATGTGTAGTAAGTTCGAAGGAATTTTCAAACATATTTGTATCACGACATGGACACATGCCTACGTATGCATGGAGTGACATGGCATTTTAATTCCAAAAAATAAAAGAAGTCAAAAACACATGAAACCTTGGTTGATGTAATGTCATGCCACCAAGATGATGTGGTAAATAAATTGGCATGTTTGACAAAAGTTTGGACACACACTCGTCACAAACCGGAGCAACTCACTATAAGGCTCATGGTTCCGAGAGGGAACAATGCATGTTTGATGACGAACGGGAGATAGCTTCCTCTTACGGTATTCAATTTTTTTTCTACGTCTAACGTGCACTACTACAACTGTAATGTGAAATTTTGAAAATTTCAGGGGTCATTTGACCTTTTTAAAGACATTTAAGTGATTTTCTAACCATTTAATGACCGTAATTCAAATTTGAACTATATCTGCATGCAACGCCTAACCATAACGGTTTGAAATATCATATTTTTGTGCACTTGTGTGCGAGTTAAAAAATCATCAGACGATGTAAATATCTGGTGTTCAAAAAAGAAAAATGTAAAGATCCGGCAAGACAACCGCCCCCACACGATTGGCACTCTATCTCGTGGCTCGAGGTTTGGTAGGTGAGTGGCGGGGATCATTAATCAAACACGGTTCCGTATTGGAAACCGTGAGGTATTATGTTCACACACAGATTTTGCTGCAGGAATCGTGTGTAATTCAAACTACTATACTCATAAATTCTGGCGACCGGCGTGTGTACTGTCCCCGTTGATCTAGATTTCGGCCGCCAATAAATACTCCCTTGCTCATGTCGTTCCACCTGCATTCTCATCTACATCCTCTCCTTGCTCACCCTCTCTCTCTCACACACACACATCTCTGCCATGGCGCCGCTGGTCTGCGCACGCGCCGACGAGGAGTCGCCTCCCCCCGAGGACGCTCACTCGAAGTACGGCTACGAGGACCCCTATGCGCTGCATGAAGAGGTTGCGCCGGGCCCCCCAACTTTGGATTGGTTTTTTGGCCAGTACAATCTTCGTCTGTGGAAGTCGCTGCCGCCGGCTGAGAAAGCCAGGCAAGTGGCGTTCAAGAAGGAGATGGTGGAGGAGGAAGCCAGGTACCAGGCAGCCTGTGAAGTCCGTGATGCCGCCTGAAAAAAGGAGGCGGTGGAGCTTTGGGGGCGGGCGCATCGTCATGCTGAGAAGGTATGCGAGGACGGGTACTTCGCGAGGAAGGTCATAGGCGTTGGGCGCCTGGTCATTCCGTGGAGGTGGGCTGATAAGCTCCGGTGTGCCACCGACGAGGAGCTCTGGTGGGCGCCCAACGAAATGGCAAGATCGTTCGCACGCGTCCGCCAGCAAGAGGCAGATCAGTACGTCAAGCACTGCGAGGTGGAGGAGGCGGGGTACTGCCTCCGCACTGGGAAGACGTCGCGCACCAGGGAGCTCCTGGCGAGGGGCTGCCGGAATACTGGCCCCAAGAGGGAATATTAGTTTTAGTATTGTTCATTTTCAATTTTATGCATTGTACCTAGTAGTTAAGTATCATCACGTATATGTGATGATATTATATATATATATATTTTGTGATGAACTAATGAACAATTAATATATATATATATATATATTATGAATTCCATTTTCCATCTGCCATTATATACTAATTTGAATCTAGCTGTTATCATCTACATATACAGAATGGGAAAGCGTACATACACACATTGAAACAGAACATATAAGAACGGAAAACAGAAAACACACATTGAAACAAAGGAATAAACAGAGCAATACTATGATGCCTGTGAATACATAGATACCCACGTCGAAACGACTCAACAAAATAAAACACGTCCATGAGACCATGACCAGCAACCCTTGCCTACGGTAGCTCTTGGCTCAGCCTGAACTCATGCACACATTCGTCCAAGCGGTCGACACGCTCGTGGTACATCTGGAGCACGATCTCGAGCTCCAAGTTGGCTATTTCATCAGAGATCACCAACTCGAGGATGCGATGGCCATGTTCCTCTACTGCGCCTGGGTGAACACCTGGGCCAAGGAGGTGGTCGAGCGTACGGACCAGCGCGTTGGCATCCAGCGGGCCGCGGACAAGGTGAACGGCGGCACCCATGTGAACGGCGCGGCAGGCGTCCGGTGCAAGTACGGCACGGCCGGCCTCTGGTGCAAGTATGGCGCTGAGGGCCTCTGCCCACGCTTGGTGAGGAATGGGGGTACTGACGGGATGTGTACCCAGCTGCGACGCCGTGTCAATAGCAGGCAAGCGCCGATGGATCCGCTCTTGCTGTGTGGCGCACTGTGCCTCTTGCTCTGCGGCGCTCCAAAGGTCTCGCCGTGCGGCAAGCCACAACTTATCGGCGCGGCCACGCCTAGCTTGCTCTGCGACGCACCATCGATCATGTTGTGCGGCGAGCTGCATCATGTCGGTGCTGACATGCCTATCTTGATCCGTGACGCTCAAGCGCCATGCGCCAAAGGTCTGCTCAACCTTGGCGATGATGCGCATCACGACGTCGTCCATCGCGTTGCTGGGGAGCGCCTCGGCCTCGACGGGCCCCGGCGGCTGCTCGTTTTCCTCGTCGATGAGGTTGATGGCAGAGGCGACACTTTGGTGGGTTGACATGCTTGGAAAAGGATGTGCTATAGGCTGCGCTTGTCGCCTCCGTGCGTCGCATGCCGCCTAGGTTTATGTGAAATATCGCTGGGTGGCGGGAAACAAGTGAGAAAATGGCGGGAACGGTGGCGTGTTCATAAAACGCATCAATTAATGGAAACTTAGCATAGAAGGAACATCGAGCTAGCACAAGAAGTAGATGATGATCAGATGAACACGGACCACACTAGGGAACCCGTCGGTGATGAATTCATCAATCGCAAATGGTTGAGTACTAGCAAGCGTTTGCCCACAAGACACACGGCTTATTCCATCACAAACAGGTTGGATGGATCAACTGTATGCCACGTATCGTACATTGTCAAAAAGTAATGCGGTAGACCTTCTTTAACATGTGTTAAAAAAACAAGCACCTCGAGGTTAAATTAACTCATGGGATGGGTCGTATCAGTCATTTAATCTGACAAATACGACCCATCCTATCAATTAATTAAACATCAATAGAACTTCCCATCCAGTCACCCATATGATGGCTGCTCCAGCCTGAGCACACTTAACTTGAGAGTTCCCTTACATGAGCTACTGGTGTAACAGCTAGTCCTTGCTGATATAGGATGCCTCTTCGCATGACCGCCCGTCCCCCAATGGCCAATAGATGTTGTGTAGACAGAGCATATCACATACGTCTTATTAGAAGCAATCATTTATGTTATTATCGGTCTTCGCACACATATCTGATTACAGACCTGTTTGCCACGTATCACACACATCTTGTTAAGTTGAACCGTTTCTGTTCCCATGTCTCAACGCAAACAATTCATCCGAGTGAACTGTATATTGTACATCGCACACACCTTGATCTGGCTGACCGTTTCTGTTGTGTTGCCTAATCACAAACAGTTCGTCCGAGTGAACCGTATGTTGTACATCGCACACACATTCATATGTCTGCCCATTTCTTTTGTTCCTCCTCATCGCAAACGGTTGATTGAATTGAACTGTATGCGTTGCATCGCACACGCAACTAAAATCCGAACCGTGTTTGATGCATCCTCCATCGCAAACGTTTTGCACCTTTTTTGATGGTTTTTTTACACCACCGTTTGTGATTATGGCATCGCACACAGTTTCGTCGAAGGGTCTCTGATCGTTGTGTCGCGTTAGCAGCATCCTGCAGTAGTGGAGTCTCACTGCAACCAACTTAACAAGCAAATACAGATAAACAGGGCATATGCTTGAAAACTGAACAAATGCTCATTACAACCAACCTAACAAGCAGATACAGATAAACAATGCGTCTGCTTTATAACTGGACAAATGCTTAAAAAAGCAACCTAGCAACCAAATACAGATAAACGAGGCATCTGCTTGATAACTGGACAAATGCTCACTACAACCAAATTAAGAACCAAATACATATAAACAAGGCATCTGCTCGATAACTGGAAAAATGCTCACTCGAACCAACCTAACAACCAAATACAGATAAACAAGGCATCTACTCACTATAAACAACCAAATATAGCCATTCGTGAAACTGAAGTGGACAATTCATACTTAAACATCACATAGCCCTATTGAATAATACATTTTTGCATAACTGAAATAATTAAACATGGCACCGTTAAAGTACCACACGACAAGTGCTACTACAACAAAGGGTATGGGTTGGCAAGCTAGAAAAGGTAAGATTTGCTGATAGAATGTTGCCTCACATTTCATGGACGTGATCCTTCCAGTTGGAAGAGCACAGACCCATGGTGCGCTCTCTGATGTCACAGATGGGTTGTTTCACCTTGGAAGAACCTTCGTGGGTGCCCTCCTCGTGGTCGTGGTCGTGGTCATGGTTGATGAGATCTGGCTTGGCAATTGAGAAACCCAAGCCGCCGCCGTAAAACGTGTCCTTCAGAAATGAAAAAAGGGCTTGATGGCGTATAAAGATCGCAAATCCTTGACCACTTGGCGGAGGAGATTAGTGGCAGGGTCGTCGAAGAGATTGACGGCGGTTGAACCAGAGGGGTTGGGGATGGACCACTTAACCTGTGACATGGCCCATGGACGAGCTTGATGTCGTAACCAGCTTTCCCTAGATACAGTAATACGCTAGCCTGCTGACATGAAGCCTTCGGCATGGCAATGTAGTCAACGTCTTCACCGGCTTCCGCAGCGACGTGTTGCTCCAGGATCGACATGACGGGGCAAACGGCGGCCACCTCGCCAACGTCCGTCGGAGAGGTCATGATAAACCTCTTCTTAGCCGAACGCTCGTCGGGCTCCCCCGGATACGTGGTTGAGCTTAGGCTGTGACATTCTGGAGCACGGGATGTGGATCTGGCGGGGAGGGACACCGCAAGCCTCATCTAAAAACTCAGGGGAGTGAGGCAATGGTATGGGAATCGCTGGGTAACCTGAACTTTATTATCTGAGCTAAGAGGAACGGGCAGACCGGCAGGGGTTGGCAGCGGCGGCGGCGCCTCCGGCGGCGGCTGCGAGTTAGGTTTCGAGGGGGGGAGGGGGTGGGTGGGGGTGTTTGAGGATACACTGCGGCTACTGAAAGTTTAAGTAATGGTGGGTGGAGATGCTGGTGGACAAGGGAGGGCGGCGATTCAAATACCTCGACTACTGCAATTTACTATACGGTCGGTGCTGGAGGAGTGTGGGCGACAGCTGAAGTACGGCGGATACTAAAATTTGGGTAAAGGAATTGATGCGGGGCGGGAGTGCCCAAGATCGCGCACGATCCAATAACAATATGCGTGTATAATAATAAAGAAAAGTGGCGCGGAACTGCCAATTTTTGCAACGCTCAAGGCGGGTAGTTTATTTTTATATTTCTAGCTAGATGGTCTATCGCACACGGTTCGTCCTAATTTCCAAATAAACTTACCCGCCTTTAGCTTGCACAGGTGGTGGTTTTACATCGCACTTGCATCACACACGGTTAAGACTAGTACCTCCACCCTTTGCTTGCGCTTGCGCAGTCGTGGTGATTTTACAACACACTTGCATCGCACACGGTTGAGCCAGTACCTCCACCTTTGCTCGCGCTTGCGCAGGCATGGTGATTCGCGGCGCACTTGTATCGCACGCGGTTAAGATATTATACCCGTGTCCATTGAGCGTCATCAGAGTCTTTGCAGCAAAAAAATGTTAGGAAGGGTCAGAAGACAGCCACACCAGGATGTGGCCCAAATATATATGAGTGAAAAGGGTGGTCTGTGATGTTCAAAATTCCAATGCACAACTTTGACCGCGTGGGCCCATGGTTGTGCATGTCGTCGAAGATCGATGAGAGGGGCCAGAAGTGAAGAACCACCTGGAAGTGGCCAAATATATGCAGGAATATTGGGGATGTTTAAAACTTTAAATACACAATGCATAACTTTGGTGGCACCTGCCTCGCAAACCCTGAAGCACCCTTGGATATATATATATATATATATATATATATATCTATAATGACATAATGTTGTACCTAGCTTGGATGCTTGGCCCACCACCTCCCACTTCGTGTCAGCGGGGCGGATGCACGTAATGATCGATACTTTGGTCATACATGCATGTCGCCATGACCTACCATAAGACGGACTGATGAATCTATCGTTTGGTCAAACGACAGATGTTGTTGTCAATAAACCGCTTGGGACAATAGATTGAACCATCATAAAAATCGCACTAGAGGGACCACAAAACCAGCACCTCTTGCATGTGGCCCAAAATGATGTACATTGGGAAGGGGTGATGTGTCTTTTCAATATAGAATAATGTACAATCTAGATGTGGTGCCTATCTCTCGATACAGACAACAACCATGAAGGCAAGGTAGTTAAGGACGAGACACACAGAGTATGATGTAGGTCGAACCCAGCAATCCGAGCATGTGGGAGGCAATCCTGACAACGCATGAGCTCGAGCTTTGGTTGAGCGACATGTGACGGTGACCGGCCCTAACACGAACTAGGAGGAATCCATTCATGGCCAACACATACCCCTCATTATCGGCCAAAGGGATGATATATATATATACACTCGGGGAGCCCACAGATATGCGTGTCGTCACAAAAAACCGCACAAGGGAGACGTGGTTGATCAAAAGACCCCATATACACTGCATGCGGCCCAAAAATATTTATGGGTACGGTGGTGTGTGATGTGTTTAAATCCCAAATGCACAACTTTGATGGGCACCAACTACATTACAAACCAAACACCGTACCTGACTCCAAGCCTGGTTCAATACGTACGATGTCAGTTTCTCAACTTCGAGGCGGCGGGGGGGGGGGGGGGAGGGGGGTCCGATGCATGCGCTCAAACTTTATTTGGTCTAGCATGGGACACATCTATATCTATACCCCTATATAGTGTGCGAATAACTTTGAATGTTGGTCGTTGGATGAAGCCAATCCGACGATACAGAGATGGCAAATCCGAGCAATACTGGCCGCTGGATATCATCTACATTCCACCAGGTTCTGCCCACATGTATAATCTAGAAGACTCCATGGTTGAACTTAAGCATAATGCACAAACCTAAAAACACAAGAACGTCTCCTTTGTTCTCTAGAATCTTCCATATCATAATTGCCCAAACTTTTTTTAATGAATTGTCACTTTTTTTACTTTATGCTTTACAATGCACAATTCCATGAATCTTAAAATAGATTTTTTTATAAAACTAATTGATTTTGGATGAGATGAACTATAAGAATTAAACGAACATCTACATCATGCATATATGACTCAAAGCTTACATGCTATAGTGTGGTATATATTCATAATTTGGTTACCAAATCTCATGCGTGCAATGCACGTGTACCTTGCTAGTATCAATAGGAAACCATCATGGTCAAACCATTCTCGTTGTTGGATCAAAGGGATCACTACAAAAAAAAGACACATCCGTGACATTTTGGGCCGAACGAAAAAAATTCTGTCATACTTATGACACTTCTATGACAATAATTGTGACAAAACACGGTATCATCATAGATGTGGTGGGGTCCTACTTCTATACAAAAATTCATGATAGAAAATGGGCTTTTCATCCTGGGCGGGCCGGAGACGCACCTGGATGACATTCTTTGGGCCGTCCATGATGGAAAAAACCATGGTAGAAGCGAGGGCAAGGAAAATATCGAGGTGTTCCCCGTTACGGTGGGTGGTCGGGCCAAGCGATGCGCGTTTCTCTCGTACACGCACGCGCGTGGGTGCGAGGCATTGGGCTCTAACTAAACCTGAGCGAGGCGTTGGGCTCTAACTGAACCCGAGCGATTGCACTGCAGGCTACGTGTTACTGAACCCGAGCGATCGATAGATGGCTGTTAACTGAACCTGGTCGAGAGATTCCTTCACTGCTGCTACTAACTGAAGCCGATCGATGCTGTCTCTGGATGAACAGTGAGCGTTGCTGGGGGGTGTTACACCCACGATGCGGCTATATCTCCCACGTGTCGGAGCATGACTTAGAGGCATAACCGCATTGTAGGCAATGTCGCAAGAGGGGTAATCTTTACACATCCCATGTACTGAATAAGAAAGAGGTACATAGTTGGCTTATAATCGCCATGTCACACAATAGCATAAATATATCATTAGAATCATCCAGATACAATCAAGGTCCGACTACGGAACCAAAATAAAGACAACCCCAAATGCATAATGTCCCCGATCGCCCCAACTGGGCTCCACTACTGATCGTCTGGAAAGGAAACGTAGTATCATCCTGAGTCCGCATCAAACTCCCAGTTGAGCTCAGTCGCATCTCCTGGAACGGTATCATCGGTCCCTGCATCTAGTTTTGAAGTAATCTGTGAGTCACGGGGACTCAGCAATCTCACACCCTCGCGATCAAGACTATTTAAGCTTATAGGTAGGGTAAAAGGCATGAGGTGGAGCTGCAGCAAGCACTAGCGTATAGGGTGACTAACATACGCAAATGAGAGCGAGAAGAGAAGGCAAGGCACGGTCAAGAAACTATGATTAGGAAGTGATCCTAGAACAACCTACGTTCAAGCATAACCCGAGACCGTGTTCTCTTCCCGGACTCCGCTGAAAAGAGACCATCACGGCTACACACGCTGATTGATTCATTTTAATTAAGTTAAGTTTCAGGTTTTCTACAACCGGACATTAACAAATTCCCATCTGCCCCTAACCACGGGCATGTCTTTCGAAAGTTCAAATCCCTGCAGGGGTGTCCCAACTTAGCCCATCACAAGCTCTCACGGTCAACGAAGGATATTCCTTCTCCCAGGACGGCTTGATCAGACTCGGAATCCCGGTTACAAGACATCTCGACAATGGTAAAACAAGTCCAGCAAAGCCACCCGAATGTGCCGACAAATCCCGATAGGAGTTGCACATATCTCGTTCTCAGGGCACACCGGATAAGCAATCCGTACAACTAAAACCAACCCTCGAGTTTCCCCGAGGTGGCGCTACAAGGGGCTCTAGTTTGGACCAACACTCAGAGGAGCACTGGCTCGGGGGGTTTAAAATAAAGATGACCCTTGAGTCCGCGAAACCCAAGGGAAAAAGGCTAGGTGGAAAATGGTAAAACTAAGGTTGGGCCTTGCTGGAGGAGTTTTATTCAAGGCGAACTGTCAAGGGGTTCCCATTATAACCCAACCGTGTAAGGAACGCAAAATCAAGGAACATAACACCGGTATGACGGAAATTAGGGCGGCAAGAGTGGAACAAAACACCAGGCATAAGGCCGAGCCTTCCACCCTTTACCAACTGTATAGATGCATTAAAATAGACAAGATATAAACATGTTCCAGCAAGGAACAAACTCCAAACTTCACATGCAACTAGCAACGCTATCAGAGGGGCTGAGCAAAGCGGTAACATAGTCAAACAACGGTTTGCTAGGACAAGGTGGGTTAGAGGTTTGACATGGCAATATGGGAGGCATGATAAAGCATGTGGTAGGTATCATAGCATAGGCATAGCAATAGAGCGAGCATCTAGCAAGCAAAGATATAGTGATTTCGAGGGTATGGTCATCTTGCCTGCAAAGTTCTCCGAGTTGACGTAAGCTTGATCCTCGTAAACGTTCTCAATGGGCTCCTCGATCACGTACTCGTCTCCCGGCTCTACCCAAAGCAAGAACAACAAGCAAAGGGAACCACGATCAACCACGGTGCAATGCGCAAGCAACATGATGCAAAACATGGCATGATATGCGGGATGTGATATGCGATGCATATGCATGTTTCGGAAAGGAAAGATTGAACCAGGCATAAACTTGGAAAACCAAGAGTGCCGTTGGAAAGATGAGTTGATTTCGGTCGAAATCGATATAAAGATCACCGGAATCGGATGCACGGTTGCAAATGGCAAGCAAAACACTAATGGCACAAAGCTGCAATTAACAGCACGAGGCCATCTAAATGCATCAAGAACAACAAGCTATTGCACTCTAACATAACAACAAAGCACATGGCAGTGATCCACTCAAGATGCTTAACAAAATATGAACACTGAGCTACAACTAATTCACACAATAGCAGTTTCAAACAAGCATGGCAAAAGTGCAAAAGATATCAGGTTCACAGACTTAGTGAAAATAACATGTGAGGATTTAACATCAGGAAGCAATGTTTAGAGCAAGATAACAACATGCTACAGGAACATATCATGGCAAAGCAAGGCATGGAATGAAACTATACAAGGCATATAACAAAAGTCCCTTAGTGACCATAAGCCAAAAGGGATCATATAATACAATGGAACCCATGTGAACATAGCAAGTTTCGTTAACAGATTCAGACTTAGCAGAAAACTGGAACATGGCAAAACAGATTCACGTAGGCATGTTTACGAGCTCGATGCACTCACCACAAGGCATTGCATGACAAGCTAAGCATACACCCAGCAAGTAGACATGATAAATAAGATAACCATGTCAAGAACACTGTCATAGCATGCATGGATCAACTACAACAACCTCGGCAAAGTTGCTTAACATGTAAACAATCTGCGAGGAACATTTTATAGCAAAAGTAGAGCAAGTTTGAGTCATGCTAGGGTGCTCCATAATTGCAAGAAAAGACATGGATGGATAGAGCTTAAAAATATCTCAAAATCATCCTTACTGAACATGCTCAAAAGAGGCATGGATCACTCTGTAGCAACATGAATACATGGCATGAAAATATTATTAGGGAAAAGACTTGGAAGATTTCTAAGTCCCTGAAATCAGTAACATCACAAGAGCTACTTTGCATGCTTATGCTAGTCACCACAAAGATCACAAAAATACATGGCATACACCCCTGTAAAGATGTCATGGCATACTTCAAAACACATGTAGGGCTCAAGTTCATAGGAGGCACACATTAAACATGGCAAAAATGACAAATGTCCAATATCTGATAAGAATCTGAAACTAACATTACATAGCAGTCTTGCAACAGCATTTTGGGCATCAAGATGAACTCAGATGAACATTGTGCAATGGAATGAAATGAAGTACACATCGAGACGAACAATTTGATATGCTACACGCCCAAAACGGAGCCACAGATGGAAAGTTATGGCATGATGAAATATTCTAAAAATAATGCAAACTGGGACAAAAATCAACCGTCTAGGGTTCGTCCAGATCTGGATCCGACGCGCGGATCGAGGTTCGTCGCCGGAGCTCGCCGGACAGGGAAGAAGATGGCCGGAGTTGGTGGGGGGCGGCGGATCCGGCGCCGGGGAAATCTCCTCCGGCCGGATCTCGCCGGATCCGGCGTGGGGCGAGATGCGGGCGTCGAGGGGCGTCGCCGGGCGCGAGGCGGTGACCGGACGACGATGTCGGTGGAGGCGGCGCGACCCGGGAGGCGGCGAGGCCGACGGAGAAGAGGCGCGGGCGAGCGCGGCTCCTCTCGCGGGGCAGGCGGCCGGTTCGGGCCGGGCGGGCCCCGCCTGGACCCGGCGAGCCGGCGCGCGTGTGGCGGTGCGATGAAGTGGGCGCGGGGCGGCGGCGTATGGCGCGACGACACGTGGCGGTGGCGGGCAGACCGGACACGTCCGACCGGCGATTTTTCGTCCGGCGGCGCGAGGAGAGTGAGAGGTTAGGGTTTCATCCGAGATATTTTGGGGGGGAGATGCCTTTTTATACATAGGAGGAGCTAGGAGGCTCCAAATTGAGCACAGTTTGCGGCCACGCAATCGTGATCGAACGACCGAGATGATGGAGGGGGTTTTGGTGGGTTTTGGGCCACTTTGGAGAGGTGATGGGCTGCAACACACACGAGGCCTTTACGGTTTCTTGATTAACCGTTGGAGTATCAAACGAAGCCCAAATGGCACGAAACTTGACAAGCGTTTCATCCGAGAAATTTTGGGGGGAGATGCCTTTTTATACATAGGAGGAGCTAGGAGGCTCCAAATTGAGCATAGTTTGCGGCCACGCAATCGTGATCGAACGACCGAGATGATGGAGGTGGTTTTGGTGGGTTTTGGGCCACTTTGGAGAGGTGATGGGCTGCAACACACACGAGGCCTTTACGGTTCCTCGATTAACCGTTGGAGTATCAAACGAAGTCCAAATGGCATGAAACTTGACAGGCGGTCTACCGGTAGTATACCAAGGCCGCTTGGCAAGTCTCGGTCCAATCCGAGAATGTTTAACACCAGCACACGAAAAGAAGCAAAAGGGGACACCGGAGGACATAGGAGCGCCGGAATGCAAAACGGACAACGGGGAAAATGCTCGGATGCATGAGACGAACACGTATGCAAATGTGATGCACATGATGACATGATATGATATGCATGACAAGGACAAAAGCAAAATGAAGACAAAAACCAACAATGAGGAAATAACAAACATAACTTAGTGCCGAAAATGGCAAGAGTTGGAATACAAATATGGCAGGTTACATATGGGGCATTACAGGGGGTTTGGATGAACAGTTCCCGGTGGGGGTGGATGAACAGGACCCCGTGGTGTTGCCTCTGGATGAACAGGACCCCGATCGATCGAGCCGGTTGGGGCTGGATGAACAGGACCCCATGGAAGGCTGGATGAACAGTAGCCCGTGGAGGGGTGGTTGAACAGGAGCCCGTGGAGAGGGCTGGTTGAACAGTAGCTGGTGGAGTAGCATGCGGTGGAGGCTGGATGAACAGGAGCCCGTGGATGAACAGTCGCAGGTGGAGGCTGGAGGAGGTCGACGGTGGATGAACAGTAGCCCGTGGAGGCTGGAGGGGGTCGATGGTGGAGAGGAACAGTATCCCGTGGAGTCCCGTTTTGCGGTACGCTACACCCCTCCCGATGAACAGGATCCCTGTTTCGACCGTAGCGCTCCAACACAAGTCTGTTTCCTCCGTTTTGCGGTACGCCACACCCCTCCCGATCAACATGACCCCTGTTTCGACCGTAGGAGGTCCGTTTCCTCTGTTTTGCGGTACGCCAGACCCCTCCCGATGAACATGATGCCATTTCGACCATGGCCGGTCGAACACAAGGCCATCTCCTTCGTTCTGCGGTACGCCAGGCCTCGTTTCCATCGGCTGTTCCGTCCAAGCCCTCCCGATGAACACGACGACGCATTCCATTCCGACCCAGCCGGTTGGCTCCCCATGAACACGATGACGACGCAGTTTCTCCATTCTAACCCAGCCATGTACACGAGCCCTGGCCATATGTATGCGCGAGTAGGCATTCAAGACCCTTCCCGCATGTACGTACATGGCTGTATTTTCTTTCTTGCACACTGGCCGTTGTATGTACGTGTACATGCTACTTGCGCGCCTCTACTACGACACGTGCGCGCCTCTACATCGACCAGTATGTACGTACACGTTCGCGACCAGAATGACAATGCTACGTACGCTTCGACCAGGTGGGTCCCGACTGTCAGATCCTTCCTTGCGTGCGAAGATGTAGCTGGTGGGTCCCAGCAGTCAGGGGGGCGAATCGTTTTTTTTCGGACGCACTTCCTTGCGAGCAAAGATGTAGCTGGTAGGTCCCAGCAATCAGGGGGAAGCATCTTTTTCATGAAATACAGTTGCCCGTCCGGTGGGTCCCTGTTGTTATGTGGAGGAATAATTATTTTGCACGTAATAAGGAGGCCCCTCCTTGCTGTGGCCGTGGACCCAGTTGTCAGCCTCTCCACGTACAGTCCACGTCCGATGGAAGTTGTTCCTTGACCACGTTGACCACGTCGCGCCGAGAGCACCAGGGCGGTGGACGACGGCGAGGCCTGGGAAGGGGATGATGCGGAGCTGGGGAAGACGCGACAGTGGAAGCCTGCGTGGAGATGAGTACGAGGGTTCACTGGTTCGGCTACGGTGTGAGGCAGCCGTCGCCGCAGGGCCTGGCCAGCGGTGGGAATAGTAGGGGCGGTGAGGCCTCCGCGGCAGCACAGCCGGCCACGGGAGGCAGGGGCATGCGACACGACCAGCGCTGCTTTGGGCGGCTGGAGCAAGAAGACCATAGGTTGAAGAAGCACTATGGTCGTTGGATCAACATCGTACGTCACTAGAGCTAGAATCATTCATTTTGACTAAGTTGACAAAGCACTCCGTCCCCGTCTACTTAGTAGGCCCACAAGTTAGCCACCCACCAACGTGGGTCCCAACTAGCAGGGGGAGTATTCATTTTTTTGTGCGTAATAAGGAGGCACTTCCGGTGAGTCCGAGCTGATAGCGGGGGGACGTTTTTTCACGAAATACGGTGGCCCGTCCGGTGGGTCCCAGCAGCCAGGCTGGAAACATTTTTCACCAAATACGGTGGCCCGTCCGATGGGTCCCTGCTGTTAGGTGGAGGAATAATTATTTTCCGTGTAATAAGGAGGCGCTTCCTTGCGGCTGCCGTGGACCCAGCTGTCAGCCTCTCCATGTACAGTACTCTTCCGATGGAAGTTGTTCCTTGACCACGTTGACCACGTCGTGCCAAGGGCACCAGGGCGGTGGACGACGACGAGGCCTAGGAAGGGGACGACGCGGAGCTGGGGAAGACGCGGCAGTGGATGCCCGCGCGTAGAGGAGTATGAGGGTTCGCTGGTTCGCTGCGGTGTGAGGCTGCCGTCGCCGCAGAATGACAGGGGTGTGGGTGAGTAGAGGGATGGCCTGGCCAGCGGTGGGAGTAGTAGGGGCGGTGAGGCCTCTGTGGCATCGCAGCTGGCCACGGGAGGTAGCAGCATGAGGCACGACCTGTGCTGCTTTGGGCGGCTGGAGTAAGAAGACCAGAGGTTCAAGAAGCACTACGACCGTTGGATGGACATCATACGGTCGCTGGAGCTAGAATCGTTCATATTGACTAAGTTGACAAAGCCCTCCATCCCCGTCAACTTAGTTGGCCCACAAGTCAGCCTCCCACTATTCTGGGTCCCAGCTAGCAGGGGGTATTCATTTTTTTCTGCGTAATAAGGAGGCACTTCCTTGTGTGCGAAGATATAGCTGGTGGGTCCGACCTGTCAGCGGTGGGAACATTTTTCGCGAAATACAGAGGCCCTTCCGGTGGTTCCCAGCTGTCAGGTAGAGGAATCATTATTTTGCGCGTAATAAGGAGGCATTTCCTTGTGTGCGGCCGTGGACCCAGCTGTCAGCCTCTCCACGCACAGTCTACTTCCGATGGTGTCGTTCGTTGACCATGTTGACCTCTCCGCGCCGAGCGCATCCAAGGTGGTGGACGATGGCGAGGCCCCGGACAACAACGGGGCGGAGATGGGAAGACGCGAGAGTAGAGTCACAGACGGAGAGGTCTACGAGGGTTAACTGGTTCTGGTGCGGTGTGGTTCGGCAGTCGGTGGAGAAGAATAGGAGGTGTGGAGGGGTGGAGGCGGGAGGAGGTGGTCCCAGCAGCGCTGGAGGAAGAAGACGAGAGATTGAAGATGGATGCCGGTCATTAGATGTAAATTCAATGGCTAACGATGTCAGAATCATTTGTTGACTAAGTTGACAACGACTTGCATTGGCTTCGACCTATTGGCCCACATTTTAGCCTCCAAAAATGTGGCACGTATTCAACCCATTTTTTCAGAATTTACAGTCTTTTTTTGTGGGGTAGAATTTATAGTCCATTTGATCTCTTCTTTTTTGAATTACAGTCCATTAGCTGGGCTGGATGAACAAATAATGTAGCGTCCATGCGGCCCATTTATGTTTTTTCCTAAAAAATTACAGGCCATTTGCACTTTCTCGAAATACATGATTTTGCTGGCTTATTCTAATTATAATGTTAGGGTGGGCGCAGCAATGTTATCAAAAAATAAACAGGGGCTGAGCATTTTGTTATATATATATATTTAAATAATAAGTGATTTATTATTACACTAGTCCTTAAATCTTACCAAGCTTTTGTACACAATCACCAGGATTTTCGTTGCCAAAAAAATCCAGGATTTTATTGTTAAGAAATTATTTTTATAAGTTAATAAGATGTGGGATATTATTTTCTTACATGTGTAAGTATCTGTTAAATATATGCCGACAATAACAATAATATATAATAACATATAAAATAATTTAAATATATATAATATAGTTAGAAGGGAAAAATAAGTTGGACCATGCGTTCCTATTCTTATATGGAAAAATAGTACAGACCTCTGTGTTTTCTTCAAAAAAATACATAAATTGGGTTGCCGATGTTTCAGGAAAAATAAAATCTCGGATGGGAGATCCATAGGCCGGTCGATACATGACGACCCTCAAGAAAATACAAACAGGCATATGGACCTCCCATCCGAGGTCATGGGCTGCGCATGTTAAAAAAGAAAGCCTAGACGGGGCAACCCAAAACCCAGCTGATACTTGCTGCCCCAGTGATAATAAATGATACCTGCCAGCTCTTCGACTTCGTTGTGAATTTATCTCCTATAGTAACTACGTTGAAGCACCTAAAAATAATGTAACTATGTTGACAAACCCATGGGCCCCAACGTCAGTATAGCATTAGGAGGAAGTATTTTTTCGATGAGGCACTTGCTTGCATACGGCCATAGACCTGGTGGGTCCCGACTGTCCGCCTCTCCACGTACAGTCCTCTCCAGATTCCTTTCGTTTGTTCAGCATGTTCACAACGACAGACAGCGGTGTCGCGGCGAGCGCAGAAAGGCACAGGAGAAGATCCGACCACCTGAGGAAGTGCCTTATTAGTAACGAAACAACTAAACTAGCCCAGTGGCCGAGTGACACTACTCGACAGCTATTCCACTCAGGTTCGATTCCACCTGTGCAGAGAAAATATCTCTAATTTTTTTGCCTCTGCCTTTATTGACATGTGGGTCCCAATTGTCATCTATGCACACCACGTCCAACACTTGCCAAAACTTTGTCCCTCGTTTTCTCTGTTTTTCGCACACTCGACATTGTGTGGGCATCTCGAAAATATCATATCTTTTTGACTGTGCATCATATAAAGATGTGCCATGCATGAATGTTGATTAGCATGATGTTAACTAGCTGGTAGTTCCAGTTTCGACCATGAATAAAACTTCTAGCATGATGTTAACACTGTTTGAAAAGGCCGTGTTAATATAAATGCTCTGCCTCTGAAAGTTACAGTTTCTTATCTAAAACTGAACTTGGAGTTTCTTATCTGAAACTGAAACTTGCAGTTTCTTCTCTGAGAATCACCTGTCAACGACCAAAAGGCAGGGGAACCTCTCCTCTCCATCATCTCCATTCCAAAACCACCATCTCGCCTCTCCCTCTTCTCCATTTCAAAACCACCCCCTCTCCTCTCCATCATCTCCATTCCAAAACCACCGCATCGCCTCTCCCTCTTCTCTATTGCAAGACCACCGTCTCTCCTCCCATCTTCCAAAGCTAGCACCGGACCACTCAGAAGGACATCTATGGAGGGGATGCAGCAGCGAATCAGGCAGATCGCCGGCGGCGACCAGACAAAGTTAGCCAGGATGAAGGAGATCCTGACTTGGTTTGACAATGAGTGAGAGATTTCGAGGACGGTGAGGGCCATGTGGCAATTTATGCGGAAGAGCGAGACGACGGCGATGAGGGCGACAATGTACTCCTCGGCGGCAGTCACGCCGCAGTCCTTCAAGTTCATTGAGTATCTCCTCTGGGCGATGGAGCAGACATATTCGCCCGAGGCGAAAGTTAGGAGGAGGTGGTGGGCGTACAGGTCGATGGTCGAGCACCCAGAGGATAACAAAGTGATCGAGTACGGTGTGCCATTCGTGAGAGTGCAGAGCCAGCCGGAGCCACATGAGTATTCGTTCTCCCACCGCAAGAGGAGGCCGTATGGCGCGACGTCGCTTCCCCATCGTTCTCCACGGTTCCCTCGATGCTCGCCTCGTTTCAAAGGCGTCCGTAGGGTTTAAGGTAAGCTTCACACTAACCTAATCTTCCATCTGCTCATGCTTACAATCAGTGTGAAAACTAATAAAAATCATGCTTACAATCATTCTCCGAGTACTACGCCAATCACACTAAAATAGCTCTGGACCTTTGGGTCAAAGTTGTGACACTGAGTACAAATAAAGAAAAATAGATTGGTGCTTCTTTCAGAAAAGAGTACACCCCTAGAAAACTGCCAATATAAGCTACTAGTATTTTTTAAGTCTAAGCTACTAGTATTTGGTTAGAGGATTTGCTGTCGAGAAAGATCCATCCATAGTGAGCGCCACACATCCCACTGATGGTGGTGGATGCCAATGCTTAGATGGAGCAGGGTTGGTGTTGGTAATTTTTACTTGGCACATCGCACTCTGCATATATGCCGGTTCCATCCGTACATTTGTGTAGTTCCACCATGTCGGGGGTTGGGTGCGACATATGCCAAAGGATGGCTTATCATGGTGGGAGCGAGTAGAATGTCGCCGGTGCCCGGAAGCGGGATTAGGCGTAGACACGAACGCCGGCATACTTTACCCAGGTTCAGGGCTCTCCTAGGAGATAACACCCCTAATCCTACTTTACGGGGTCTCCGCATGATCACTAAGGCAAAGTGAGTACAAGGGTGCTCCTCGAGCTGTATGCCTGAGGTAGGAGAAGGCAAGGCTACCTTTCTCCTTCCTATATCTCTGGTCTAGTTCTAATGTGTCCGAAACCTTTGCATGGGTGCCTTGGGGGGTTTATGTAGGCCTACCCCCAGGGGTACAAGGGTAATATGACTGGGCGCAGGCCCAGCCGTCAGTCTCTTCGGCTGCCGACTCCTCCGCCGACTGCTGGGGCCCGCCGACTGGTCTGGTACGAAGCCGACAGGCCGTACCTGCCGCTTGGGGGTCTTATCGGCTGTTGATCACTGTAGCCGCGCTTGGTCGAAGGATCATGGCTACAGCACCGCCGTCATGGCGGGCGATTACTGTAGCCACTCCCCGTCTAGTCTGGTTAATGGCATGTGGGGCCCGTGGGAGGAGCAGGCCGACTCCTAGGGGCTGACTCCCATCGGGTCCGATTGGTAGGGCTCCTCGCCGTCTTCTGGACTCTCGCTGACTGGTGGGGCCCATCGTCCTTTGGCCATACAGACAGGCCGTCGTGGGAGCAGGACTCCGCCTGCCCGTGGTGACGTCAGGGCTGGCATGGCAACAGTGCCACGCCGGGCGGGGCTCCTCGTTGGTGCAGCGCACTGTGGCCGCGCTGGCCCTTAGGAAGGGGAGGGGATGGGCTGCACTGTAATCATCCCCCGCCCCATCCCCCTTGATGTGGGTACGGGCTTCGATGGGGCCGCGGGCCGACTCCTCGGAGTCGGCTTCTCTAGAAGCCGCCTGGCAGGAGTCGGCTCGTCTCGACCTCGCCTTCTAGACTCGGCCGTCTACGGGCAGCCGGCTTCCAGAAGGCGGCTCTTTACCTTGGCATCCTGAGGGGCGTGGTCAGCCCCGATGTCTTGAAAGGTTATGGGCATCAGGTTAGCCTACCCGTGGCCCATTACTCCAACAGTAGTCCCCGAAGCTGGTGAGGCGCCGCGGGCGACTGGTCGTGGAGCCTCAGCAGTTTCCTTTCTCCGAGTGCTTGAAGCGAAGCTTCGTTTGGCTTCTGCCGGGCCGACTGGCAAGAGTCGGACTCGCCCAATCTAACTTGTCCAAAAATTTCAAACGCCTCGGCGGGATCCAAATGGCGTGTTAGCTAAGCTTCCGGGCCGCCACCCGTTTTGGGCCCGTCACTTGGCGACGTGCGGTTGGGCCAGTCTGCCCACCCACGCGCGCGACGGGACACGCCTATAGGGAGGGCCCACCACTACCACGCCACGGCACGCGAGCGGATCCGCTGCAGCCAGGGCGGACGGTTGAGATTCCCGCGGAGTTACTGCACGCAGTAACTTTGCGCGATAAACGTGGGAGGCGTGGGGTAGTGGGCGCAGTAAATCCCACACCCTCCCCCTCGGCTTCGCAGCCCACTGGTCTATAAGTAGGGGGAGGAGGGGGGCGGCGGAGCACGTGCATCGCTCCTCCTCACTGCTTCCTCCTCTTCTTCCTCTCGCCGCCGCGCCCCAAGCCACGCCCAGCGCCGCAGTGACCCGTTCCCGATGAGCTCTTCTTCCGCCGCCACGCCCCCCGCGGTGCACTCCGGCACCTGGGACGGTTCAGAGGTCCATGATGATCACATAGATTTCCTCCGTATGACACGGCGGCTGCCCGACAAGGACTTCGTGAGGGTCCGCCTCGCGCCGAAGAAGGAAATCTCGCCGGCGCCGGAGGAGGGCGAGCGGGTCGTCTTTCGCTCACACTGCCTACGCGGCCTTGGCCTTCCGGCGAGCGGCTTCTTCTATGCCTTTCTCAAATTGTACGGTCTCCAGCCGCACCACCTCACCCCCAACACGGTGGTGCTGCTATCCGCCTTCGTCGCCTTGTGCGAAGGCTTCCTTGGCGTTCTCCCCACCATCGAGCTCTGGGGGGAGTTCTTCTACTCCAAGCTCGGCACCCAAGCCGCAGGCATGCCGGCTCAGTGCGGCGCGTTCATCGCCATCCGGAGGTCGGGGGCCGACAACCCGTTTCCCCCCCATCCGGCTGATAAAGTCGGTGAAGATGTGGCAGCGGTCGTACTTGTACGTGAAGAGCATCTTCGCGGAGGGCGACTGGGTCAATCTTCCGGCCTACGTGGCCAGCCCGCCGGCTGGGAGGCAGCCCAACTGGTCGTATCGGGCCAGGACGCTGACGCCCGCTGGAGCCGGCGCCATCGCGCGACTCCGAGTGCTGACGCAGTTAGAGGGCCTGACCAGGCCGGATTTGCTGGCCGCCTTCATGGCGCGCCGAGTGCTCCTACTCCAAAGTCGCCCCCACATGATTTGCGAGATGAGTGGGCATCGGGACCCGAGTCGTCTGTGCACCAAGGAGATGCCCCACGCGGAGGTAGCCCACATGGTGAACTACCTTGCGAACTGCGAGCTCACGGGAGAGTGGCAGTTCGGCAAGGAGCCGTATTCACGCGCCAACCCTCCGCCCATGGTGAGTTGTTTCTTTTCCTTTTTCTTTGACTCCTTTGCCGCCGAGTCCGTCTTGTCCAATCTGACCAATCGGCTTTGGTCAGAACCCCCTCCTCCATCCGGCAGCCGGCATCATGGGGCTAGCCCGCGAATTCCTCCCCGACCGGGCGAAGAGCGACGTCGACGAACCCGACCTGGGGGCGGCGGCCTTGGAGGACGACACCGAGGGAGGAAGCGGCGAAGTGGGTGGCCCGAGGCTCGGGGCCAGTTTCGAGGAATGGCCTAACGATGACGCGGAGGTGGTCGCCCTACGCCACCAGCCAGGAGCCGGCCAGCCTGGCGCGAGATCTTCTGCAGCGCCTGACACCCAAGGTGGCGCGAAGAAGCGCAGGGCCGCGCCGAGCCTGTTCGGCAGCCGGCCGAAGAAGCCCAAGGGCTCGTCCGCGGCAACCAAGCGGGACGAGGCGGCCGCAAAGGCTCACCGCTTCTGCAAGGAACTGAAGAAGCCGCTGCTGGTCTCCGCGTAAGTGCTACCTTTCTTGCGTTTTCATTTTTTCTTTCGTTGATCTTGTCTGAGTTTGCTTGCTTGTCGCCCTTGGGTCCAGGGCTCCCCTCTCTCTTGACAAGGTCGCTGCCGCCTCCATCATGGGGTCGGCGGAGACTTCCGCCACCACTCGGTGGATTGACCCTGCCGCCGACCTCCGGGAGGCGACAGAGCGGAACGCACGAGAGGTGCGTGAAGAGCAGGAAGCCGTCCGCCTGAAGAAGGCGGAGGCTGGGAAGGCGGAGGCCGCCGCCAAGAAGAGACTGGAGGAGGCCGAGGCCGCTGATGCGGTGAAGAAGCGAGCTGAAGAAGCCGCGCACCGCCAGTCGGCGGTTTTTGTTATTCCTCAGAACTTCGCGCCGCCACCCCCGGAGTTCACGGCGCAGACTGGGGAGGCCGGTGTCGAGAACCCGGTTATGGAGAGGGATGGCGGCGACACCGCCACGCCGGACGTGATTGTGCCGCCACCGCCGCCATCCGGGAGTGCGCAAGGCGAGCTGCCGGCGGACCCGCCGGTGCCGCCGACTGAAGACGAGGTGGTGGTGGACCTAGTTCTCTAGGTCGGCGTGCCGATGCGTCGCCGTCTTGCGAAGGTGGCTTCGGCGCCGCGCCCCCTGGAGACCGTCGCCGCAAGCTCCACGATATCGAACACCGAAGCGACGAGCGCCGCGCCCACTGGGTGGGTGCAGGGAGGCGGGACGGGCCCATTGAACTGGGCGCTTCTGGACGTCCAAGCCAAGCTCCGAGCCGAGGGAGATGCCATCAAAAACTGCACCAAGGCGTATCTGGCATCGCGAGAAGCCATCCGGGTATGTTCCCTTCTTCTTTGTCTCCGTTTCTTGTTCTTCTCGGTGGGGGCGCGCCAGCGCACCCACTGGGTGTAGTCCCTGAGTTTCGGGCCGGCTGCTAAGCAGGCGGCTTGGAACTCTGATCGGCGAGTTCCAAGTACTAATACTTGTCTGAAATTTTGTCACAGGACTACCACAATCTTCGCGTGACCACCTTCAACACCAACGTCGAGGAGCTGGCCAAGCGCACCGCCGACTTGTCGGAAAGCCGGAGTTAGTCCTCTTCCTTCTCTGTGGGGGCGCGCTGGCGCACCCGTGGGTTGTAGTACCCGAGATTCGAGCCGACTGCTAAGCAGTCGGGCCGGATCTCCCCGGCGACTATTCTTTTTTCTGTTGTTGACTCTTTCTTCGCGGGGGCGTGCTGGCGCGCCTGCAGGCTGTAGTCCTCGCAAATCGGGCCGACCGCTAAGCAGTCGGGCCAGATCTCCTCGGCGACTTTTCTTCCTTGTTGGTAACTAACACCTTGTTCTCCTCTTTCTTTTGTAGAGGCCAACGCCGCCCTGCAGCAGCAGCAGCTGGGCGAGGCCAACACTGCCCTGCGCACCAAGGAGGAGGAGTGCGTCCAGCTGGCTGAGGAGCGCGACCGGCTGGCCACGCAGCTCGTAGAGCAGAAGGAGCTGCTCAAGAAGGCCAAGAAAGAGGCGGAGGACAAGGAGACCTCCCTCCTTGCCGAATTCGCGTCCGAGCGCTCCTCCTGGACCGACAAGGAGGCTATGTTGTCCTCCGGCTTCCATGAGATCGAGGATCTCGTCGACGGTGAGCCTCTCCTCACTTTATTTCTTTGAGCTGCCGATTGTTGGTCGAGCCGGCTTCTAATCTCTAATTTGGCTCTTGCCCTCCTATCCTGGCAGACTTCTTCCCTGGCCACTCGGACGCCGCCAACCAGGCCATTGAGGCTGATCGTGAAGGGCGGAGGGCCGATGGCGCGAAGACCGCCGCTGACTCCCCCCGAACCCTTAACAAGCAGATCCTGAGCATTGAGGCTCGTCTTCGGCCGGCCCACCGGATGCTGCGCTGGCTTCAACGTGTCGGTGCCCAGGCGATTGCCGCCCTGTGGCCGGACATGCTGGCATCGCGCACCCCAAGTCGGACTACTGACTGGCTGGAGGTATCGGCTGGCCGCCTTGAAGCCCGGAAGGGCTCTTCGGCCCGGGCTGGAGCACGCCGGGCCTTAGAGTTTGTCAAGGCGTGGTATCCTGGGCTGAGTCTAGCCCAGCTAGCCACGTTCCGGCTAGAAGCTCAGGCGGAGTTGGCGGTCGTGGAAGATGACCACATCAAGCATGCGGTGTTGATCGCCGAGTACACTGACACCAGCGTCTTCGTCCCAGAGCGGGCTGAGAATGGTGACGAGGCGCCGCCGGAATGGTTTGGGATGAATCCGGCTGACGGCGAGGATTCATCGGAGGTGATCGACTCCAGTGGCGAGGAAGAAGGCGAGGCGGAGGAGGAAGGCGAAGAGGAGGCGCCGGAGGTCGGAGCAGATGGCCAGCCTCAGCTCGACCGCGCCTCCAACAATGAGCCACGCCCAACCGAGCCGGCTACCACTGGAGGCGACCAAGCAGAGACTTCCCAGCCGGCCGCTCCACCAGCCGGTGCCGCCGATTCTGCCCTTCCACCAAGCCCGCCTGCTGCTTCCTAGGCTGCCACTTTACCTTTGTTTATACCTACTTATCGGTCTCGATGAACCTCGTTAATTTTGCACAATTCCACCCGCGGGGTGTATCTTGAACTGCTGTTTGAAGATTGGCCAAAGGCCTTTACTATGTAAATACATTTCGAGTTCTATCTCTTCTTACCTATTGCTCTTTGGCTTTTTTCCTTTGCCGCCTTCCCTTGGTTGCCGTCTTGCCAGTCAGACAGCCACTCTGTGGACTGTTGCAGAATCAAGTACTTAGCTTCTTTTGGGAAGGCAAGTACTTAGCCGTTTAGAGTTCTTTGGCAAGTTAAGTAGAACATGGTGAGCCGGCTGCTCAACAGTCGGTCGTAAGAGGCGGGAAGCCGGCTTAGACTATGCCCATGCTTGTGTCCTTAGCCATTTTTCATATGGGCACCCTTTCTACCTTACTCCTGCCCACCGTCCAGTCGCTCTGCGAGCTGCGGCTTCTGGCAAGAGACGGCCTAGGTGCCATACATTACTTGTCCGGCTGCAGGAAGCATTTCGTAGTGCAAGGCGGCAAGTCCCCGGGCCGACTAGTCGGACCCGGTGCCAAGCGGCATAAAAAATAACACACTTATGGGCGTGATTCTTATCATATAGATAAAAGAGGGCAGTCCCCGAGCTCGTCTTGGGGGACCCGGAGTCTTCGTACTTAATACTAAAGGTAGCATGGTACATACTGCTTTAACTGTAAAATCTTCGGAGGAGGTTTGCGTTCCACGGCGGTTCCGTCTCCTTGCCGGAGTCGTCCCTCTTGCGTGCTTGAGGCTTCTGAGCGTCGATCAGGTAGTAGGAGTCATTGACTAGCACTTTGCTGATGAAAAGGGGCCTTCCCAAGGCGCTGAGAGCTTGTGCTGACCGGCTGTTCGCTGGATCAGCCGAAGCACAAGGTCTCCCTCTTGGAAAGATCTCGGCTTGACCTTCCGGTTATAATATCGGTGCAGGCTCTGCTGGTAGATACTGGACCGACTGAGTGCTAACAGCCGGCCCTGTTCCAGCAGATCGACGCCGTCTTGACGTGCTTCTTCTGCTTCCTCTTTGGTGTACATGGTGAATCGAGGGGAGTCGAACTCTATGCCCGTTGGGATGACGGCTTCGGCACCGTAGACGAGGAAGAAGGGCGTGAAGCCAGTTGACTTGTTTGGAGTTATGCGCAGGCTCCAGAGGATGGCCGGTAGCTCGTCGAGCCAACAGTCGGCCGAACGCTCCAGAGGCTCGACTAGTCGAGGCCAGAGGCTCGACTAGTCGAGTCTTGATGCCGGACAAGATGAGGCCGTTTGCTCGCTCTACTTGTCCGTTTGACTGTGGATGGGCAATGGACGCTTAGTCCAGTCTGATGCCCCGCATCACGCAGAAACGGGCCAAGGCGCCTTTGGAAAAGTTTGTGTCGTTGTCGGTGATGATGCTGTGCGGTATGCCGTATCTGATGGTGATGTCAGAGATGAAAGTCACAACAGTCGGACCGTTCAGCTTCTTGATTGGTTTGGCCTCTATCCACTTGGTGAACTTGTCCACCGCGACAAGTAGATGGGTCATGCTGCCTCGCGCTGTTTTGAATGTTCCCACCATGTCATGCCCCAGACAGAAAAGGGCCAGGCAATGGGAATAGTCTTGAGCGCATAAGCCGGCTGATGTGTCTTGGAATGAAACTTCTGGCACCCTTTGCATTTTTGGACCAATTCCTTGGTGTCTTCAATAGCAGTCGGCCAGAAGAAACCATGGCGGAAGGCTTTGGCGACGAGTGCTCTTGAAGCCGCGTGGTGGCCACACTCGACTTGATGGATGTTTTTGAGAATTGCTTGGCCTTGCTCTGGCTCCACGCAGCGCTGGTAGACACCAGTGACACTGCACCTCACGAGCTCTCTGTTGACAATGGTGTAGGCTGCTGCCCGACGTTGCACTTGCCGGGCCAAGATCTCATCAGTTGGTAGCTCTTTGTTCACCAAAAAACTGAGGATGGGCTGGGCCCATGAAGGTGCTGCGACTTCTGCAATTGTGAGGACTGCAACTTGGACAAGGGTGGCTGGGCCGGGAGGCGGCGGGTTGGAGTCGGCAGCCGCTTGCTGCGTGGATGAAGTCCCCGGGCCGATTGGTGCAGTCCTCGGGCCGAGTTCTGAAGTCCTTGGGCTAGTCGCTGCAATCCCCGGGCCGGGTGCGACTGCTGCGACCCCCGGGCCGTCCGTCAGAACTCCCATGTCGGCTGATTGAGCTCTCAAGTCGGATCCGACTGCTTCAGGAGGAGTCGACACGAAGATAGAATCTGACTCTGGTGATGGCTTGACAGACGGTTTGAGAAGGCGCTGAGGGGTGACGCCAGTTGGTGTTGCTTCACGGGTGGAGCCGATTCGTGCCAGGGCGTCTGCTTGGTCGTTATCGTTTCTTGGCACATGGAGAAACTCGCATCCCTCAAAATATCCACTAAGTTGCTGTACGAGGAAGCAGTAGCTCGCCATGTTTGCATCTTTGGCGTCCCAGTCGCCAGACGACTGCTAGACCACCAAGTTGGAGTCCCCATAGCACAGGATCCGGCGAATGCCGAGCTCTTTGGCAAGCCGGAGCCCGTGAATGAGTGCCTCGTATTCGGAGACATTGTTGGAGGCGGCAAAGTGGATTTGCAGCACATATTTGAGCTTGTCGCCTTTGGGAGAGGTGAGGACGATGCCGGCTCCCAAGTCGGTGCGCATTTTGGAGCCGTCAAAATGCATATGTAACACCCCGTATGTAACCTGCCATATTTGTATTCCAATTCTTGCCTTTTCCGACACTAAGTTATGATATTTCCTCGTTGTCGGGTTTTTGCCTTCATGTTGTTTTGTCTTTGTCATGCATCTCATATCATGTCCTCATGTGCATCGCATTTGCATACATGCTTGTCTCATGCATCCGAGCATTTTCCCCGTTGTCCGTTTTGCATTCCGACGCTCCTATGCCCTCCGGAGTCCCTTTCTACCTCTTTGCGTGTGTGGGTATTAAACGTTCTCGGACTGGACCGAGACTTGCCAAGCAGCCTTGGTTTACTACTGGTAGACCGCCTGTCAAGTTTCATGCCATTTGGACTTCATTTGATACTCCAACGGTTAACCGAGGGACCGAAAAGGCCTCGTGTGTGTTGCAGCCCAACACCCCTCCAAAGTGACCCAAGACCCACCTAAACCTCCTCCATCATCTAGGTCGTTCGATCATGATCGTGTGGCCGAAAACCATGCTCAATTTGGAGCCTCCTAGATCCTCCTACCTATAAAAAGGCCACTCCCTCAAAAATTCCGGATCCATACCACCCCTAACCTAGTCTCCTCCCACCTCTCGCCGCCGGACGCGTCCGATTCGGGCCGGACGTGTCTGACTTGCTCTGCCACCACCACGTGTCGCTGCCCCATTGGCTCGGCCGCTGCCCCAGTGCCGCCGGCCCGCCCGGCCCATCGCCGGCCCTCCCCGCGCTCCGCTCGGGCCGCGCCACGCGCCCCCGCGCGCGCCGCCTTCCACCGCACCGCCGCCCACCGATGCCGCGCCCCGCCGCCCGCAAGCTCGCGGGTGACCGCCCGGAGCCCGCCGCCTCTCCGCCCGGTGCCGCGCCGCCGCTCGCTGCTCCGGTGACCCCGCGGCCACCGCCTCCTCACCGCCGCCTCGTCCGGCCACCTCTTCCTCACCCGCCGGCCGCTGCTTCCTTCCTCGACGCCGACAGCTTCTCCGGCGACTCCGGCGAAGAGCCTCGAGGCGCGTGCCGATCTGGATCTGAATCTAAGGGTTGACTTTTGCCCTAACCCTAGTACTTTTTGGCATTCTTCATCGCATCATAACTCTACATCCGTGGCTCCGTTTCGGGCGTGTAGCATATCAAATTGTTCGTCTCGACGAGTACTTCATTTCATCTCATTGCACCTTGTTCATTTGAGATCATCTTGATGCCCTAAATGTTGTTGCAAGAGTGCTAGTTTATATTAGTTCCAGATTCATATCAGCAATTGGACATTTGTCATTTTTGCCATGATTGATGTGTGCCTCCTATGAACTTGAGCCCTACATGAGTTTTGAAGTATGCCATGCCATCTTTACAAGGGTGTATGCCATGTATTTTTGTGATCTTTGTGGTGACAAGCACAAGCATGCAAAGTAGCTCTCGTAATGTTGCTGATTTCAGGGACTTAGAATTCTTCTAAGTCTTTGTCCTGTCTATATTTTTATGCCATGTATCCTTGTTGCTACATAGTGATACATGCCTTTTTTGAGCATAATCAGTAAGGGTGTTTTGTAGATATTGTTGTGCTCTATCCATTCATGTTTTTGTTTGGAATTATGGAGCAACCTAGCTTGAGTCAATCGAGCTCTACTTTTGCTATAAAATGTTCCTGGCAGATTGTTTACATGTTAAGCATTTTTGCCGAGCTTGTTGTAGTTGATCCATGCATGCTATGTTGTTGTTCTTGCCATGTTTAGCTTCTATGCCATGTCTACTTGATGGGTGTATGCTTAGTTTGTCATGCGATACCTTGTGGTGAGTGCATAGAGCTCGTAAACATGCCTACTCAATATCTGTTTTGCCATGTTCCAGTTTTCTACTAAGTCTGAATCTGTTAACGATAATTGCTATGTTCACATGGTTGCCATTGTATTTTCTGATCCCTTTTGGCTTATGGTCAGTAAGGGACTTTTGTTGTATGCTTTGAGTAGGTTCATGCCATGCCTTGCTTTGCCATGATATGTTCCTGTAGCTTGTAGTTACCTTGCTATGAACATTGCTTCCTGATGTTAAATTCGTGACTTGTTATTTTCACTAAGTCTGTAACCTGTTATCTTTTGCACTTTTGCCATGCTTGTTTGAACCTGCTATTGAGTGAATTAGCCGTAGCTCAGTGTTCATGTTTTGTCAAGCATCTTGAGTGGATCCCTGCCATGTATTTTTTTGCTATGTTAGAGTGCAGTAGCTTGTTGTTATTGATGCATTTAGATGGCCTCGTGTTGTTAATCGCAGATCGGTGCCATATTTGTTTTGCTTGCCACTTGCAAACCGTGCATCCGATTCCGGTGATCTTTATATCGATTTCGACTGAAATCAACCCCTCTTTGCGGTGGCACTCTTGGTTTTCCAAGTTGAGGCCAGGTTAAATCTTTACTTTCCTAAACATGCATATGCATTGCACATCCCACATATCATGGCATGTTTTGCATCATGTTGTTTGTGCATTGCACGTGGTTGATTGTGTCTCCCTTTGCTTGTGTTCTTGCTTTGAGTAGAGCCGGGAGACGAGTATGTGTTAGAGGAGCCCGTTGAGTATGTTTACGAGGATCAAGCTAACGTCAACTCGGAGAACTTTGCAGGCAAGATGACCATACCCTCGAAATCACTTCTATCTTTGCTTGCTAGATGCTCGCTGTCGGGGTCAAAACCGGTGGATCTCGGGTAGGGGGTCCCGAACTGTGCGTCTAGGCGGATGGTAACAGGAGACAAGGGACACGATGTTTTTACCCAGGTTCGGGCCCTCTCGATGGAGGTAAAACCCTACTCCTGCTTGATTAATATTGATGATATGGGTAGTACAAGAGTAGATCTACCACAAGATCAAGGAGGCTAAACCCTAGAAGCTAGAATATGGTATGATTGTTGTCCCTATGGACTAAAACCCTCCGGTTTATATAGACATCGGAGAGGGCCAGGGTTACACAGAGTCGGTTATAATGGTAGGAGATCTACATATTCGTATTGCCAGCTTGCCTTCCACGCCAAGGGAAGTCCCTTCCGAACACGGGACGAAGTCTTCAATCTTGTATCTTCATAGTCTAGGAGTCCGGCCAAAGGTATAGTCCGGCTATCCGGACACCCCCTAATCCAGGACTCCCTCAGTAGCCCCTGAACCAGTCTTCAATGACGACGAGTCCGGCGTGCATATTGTCTTTGGCATTGCAAGGCGGGTTCCTCCTCCAAGTACTTCATAGAAGATTTTGAACACAAGGGTAGTGTAAGGCTCTGCAAAATAAGTTTCCACATATTGCTATAGAGAGAATAATATTTACACAAATCTAATCTATTGACGTATTCTGTAGCGTGACATCACACCACGGCCAAGTCTTTATTCGAATCGTTTTACTGTCCCACCTCAGCACGTTTAGCGAGGCGGTTTCCTTGGCACGTCTTGTCAAAGCAGAGATCGTGTCCCCGTATTCCGGGATTCTCATCAATACGGGCGTGGGTAAACCAACCACGCCATTGATTACGGTGCTTGGGAGATAAGCGAGTTTTACCAGGCTGGTGGGGACGCATAGTCGCGTCCACCCATATAAGGGGATAAGGATCCACCTTTTCATCCACGCCTTCTTCCTCCTTTGCCTATCCATTTCCGCGCACTCGAGCTCCAGCGCCCAAGTCCGCACACCCCACCTCAACCTTCTCTAGCCATGTCCGGAGCGGGAGGCAAGTGGATGGTCTCCTCCGTCATGGAGGGACACATCAAAAAACTGAGGAAGGCCGGATACTTGTCTAACGACATTGCGCACCGGCTTCCCGAAGAGGGGCAGCTCATCCCCACCCCTAGGCCCCATGAGAGGGTGGTGTTCCTCCCCCATTTCCTCCGCGGACTGGGCTTCCCTCTCCACCCATTTGTCCGGGGGCTCATGTTCTACTATGGCCTGGATTTCCACGATCTGTCCCCGAGTTTTGTCCTCAACATCTCGGCGTTTATCGTTGTGTGCGAGGCTTTCCTCTGCATCCGCCCCCATTTCGGCCTATGGCTCAAGACTTTCAATGTCAAGCCGAAGGTGGTGCGCAGCACCTAGGCGGAGTGCGGAGGCGCCATGGTGGGCAAGATGCCCAACATCCTATGGCTCGAGGGCTCCTTCGTGGAGTCCCTAAAGGGGTGGCAATCGGGGTGGTTTTACATCACCGAGCGGCGCGACCCTGAATGGGTCGCAGCCCCCGAGTTCCGATCTGGACCACCTACGCAGCTCACCTCCTTGAAAGAGACGGGCCTGTCGTGGGGTAAAAAAGGAGAGCTGACCGGACTCCAAACATGCGTCCAAACCCTGGTGGACAAGAAGCTCAAACTTGTCAACGTAGTCTAGGTTATGCTCATCCGCCGGATCCTTCCGTGTCAACAACGGGCTTTCAACCTGTGGGAGTTCGACCCGGCGCAGCACCGAACTCTGAGCAGGCTCTTCGACACGACGTACGAAGATTCCTGGAAGGTGCTTTTCAAGGGCGCCGAGGCCCCCGCATCCGCTACCGAGGATCGCGGATTCAGCTCGCAGCGCCACGCTAGTGCGGTAAGCTCTTTTTACCTTTTACAGGGTATTAGTTTTTCATAGTTTGACTCCATGCGGGATCTAAGCTCCCTTACCTTTGACATGATTGGCAGGAGACGTCCGGACAGATCAACTGTCCGGCTCCTTTGCCCGAAGGCCCAGCGGACGCTCGCTTGGCGAAGCTGCTGGTTCCGGCACCCTATGTGGTGCCGGAGAAGAAGGCCAAGAAGAAGGCCATAGGGACTCGAAAGAGTGCCCGGCGCCTGGAGGTGTCGGATTCATCATCCGACGACTCCAAGACGCACTCCTCCCGTGAAGACGAGGAGGAGGAAGAAGAGACCTCTCCCCCTCCAGCGGGGGGAGGGAAGAAAAGGAAGGCCGCCCCAACTGGGGAGGCCGAAGGGTCCAAGAAGGGGAGGACCCCTCCTCCGGACTACTCCACCAACGCCGACGACGGCGAAGAGGAGTGGCCGCACAGGGCCAAGCCCCTGGCGAGATCGTAAGTATCCGGATACCAGAGTGATTCATAGCATTCCCCCATTTCACAGCTTTTCCTTACGTCGAACATGTTTATGCAGTCCACCCAAAGACCGGCTCGACGTGTCGTCGAGTGGTTCCCTGGATTTGTTGGATGTGAATTCGCTTCCGACGGCTACCTCCCCCCATCCTAGGGACGATGCCGAGGTGGCGTCCCAATAGGTTCCAAGCCAGGAGGAGGTGGTCCTGGAGGCGCCGCAAGGCGACCTCCCGGACTCCAGGCGTAAAGGGGATAGAACCCCCTAGGGCTCCAAGTCCGGCCTTGAGCCGGACAGCGCTGGAACCTTCAACGTTTCCGGACTCCGGTAGGCAGCCTCCTTCCAAGAGGAGCAAGCCTACCGAGCCGGTGACCTCCATCCAACCGGAGGCACCGGACAATCTGCTAGAGGTGCTTAACAGCGCCTCCATCGACGAGGAGCACCGCACTATTATGAGTGCGGTGATCCAGAAGGTTCAGTCCGCCAAGAGCGGACTGACTGAAGCCTGTGCCAGCCTTCTAACAGGCTTTGAGGTAAGTAAAGAATATGTAAAAATATTACCGCATAGACAGTAGCCCCTGATGCTCTGTTCATCATTCGGAAAGAAAAGCTGAATAGAGGATCTAATAACATTCACAGGAGTCTAACGGAATCAAGTCAATATGCATATGCAGGCTTCGCTGCTGGCCTCCGTCGTACTGACTGCGGAGGTGGATACGCTGAAGCAAAACCTCGCGCGGTCCGAGAACGAGCTCGGCCATGCCAAGAGGCAACTCGAGGAGAAGGAAGGTAAGTAATACCTTGCGCAAGTATATAGAGAAGATGTGGTTACAAAAAATGACAGGATCAACGTGCTATTATAGGGGCCACGACCGAGGTGGCAACCCTTAAGAAAGCGATGTCCGAGGCTGAAAACAGAGCGGCCGTGGAGTGCACAAAGAGAGGGAAGCAGGAGGCGCGGGTGGAGGAGGTGCAGAAACAGCTCCAGGCTCTCGTGAAAAAGCACGAGAGTTTGGAGCTTGACTCAAAGACGCAAACGTCCGAGCATGCAGCAGCCCTCGAAAGCGTGAAGTCTGCCAAGGCCGAAGCCCAGAAAGCCCTCCACGAAATTGAAGCGATGACGAAGATAACGGCGGGTAAGGCATTCATTATGCAAAGCAAGCACGTGAAAGTGAATTAGTTGTTACTTACCTGAGTCCGGAGCTCTCCAGGAGCATTCGCAGATTTGCCCAGCAGTGCGTCTGATGCCGCGGCCTACTACCGATCCGAGGAGGGGAGCTCGACGGAGAAGGTGTTCTGGTCTCAGTATGCTGAGGCCGGACACCTGGTGCCTTTGAGCGACCAGCTGAAGCAAATGGTCGAGCTCCACAAGGTGGCCAAACGGGCCATAAAGGGCCTCATAGTTCGGCTTTGGCCTGGAGAGGCTCTGCCTGGTAGCTACTTCGGGCTGGTGAGGCGGCTGGTGGATGCCTGTCCATGGCTTGAAGTAATCAAGCGCTCCGTCTGCATCGAAGGTGCCCGTAGGGCGCTTGCCCGTGCTAAAGTGCACTGGGGCAAGATGGATGCAGAGAAGCTGGTGAAGGACGGGCCGCCGCCGGGCAAGGAGCATCGCGTCCCGGAAGCGTATTATGAGGGCATCCTGAACGGTGCCCACCTTATAGTGGATGAATGCTCCAAAGATGTAATTTTTGAGTAAACTTGCATTTGTGATCCTGTACGCTGAAAACTTTTTCATATGCGCTAAGCAACGCTTTTGAATTTGAAATATTACCTTCTGTGCGGCCGTTTATCAAATTTGATAGATGGCGAGTCGTCGGCTTCTTCCCCCATGCCACGAGTGCTGGGGTGTTCGGGATAAACATGAGCGCTCTTTTTCCCATTCTTGGGTCCTTCGAGGGAGGCGCTCAACACAACGAACAAGGCAATCAGACTATAATGCTTGAACACTCTCACTTAGCCATAGAATTCTATAATTTTAAATTTCGGCGAAGCCCCTAGTGTTCGGAAGACCGAGTTCGGGGCGCTATCCACGCCTAGGCCGGACAAAGCCGACTCCTCACTCTAAGCGGCATAAGTCTTTAGGGACTCGAAAACCTCTCGAACAGCGACCCGCTCTTGCCTCATCATGACGGTCAGTTTTAGCTTTCTCTATTGAGGTGCTTATCCCAGCTCAACTGGGGCAGAATCACAGTAGTTCTCCTAGTGCTACCTTAGCTGATATAACGGAACGTAAGGTACCAAAACATAGGAGCCGGGCAAACCCAACTATTGACCCAAGACATGATTCGGAGCCGATGCATATAATGCTATAAGTTCGGGGTGCCGCACTTGTGAAAGTGTTCGGACTTCTCACACCGTATTGTGCGGTACTTAAGCCCCTAGCATATTTGGCCGTACCAAAGTGTACGGGTGCGACATGTCATTAATGAACATATATTCGTAAAAAAGAGTAATGCAATAATAGACGGAAGCTATGCATTGTTTATTTAAAAAAGCTGCGATCAAAGCAGAACGATACAAATAGTGCAATAAGCAAAAGATGGGACTATTTAACATGTCCTTTCCAGGGGCGGGCTGCGGAATGGTATGTGAAACAGGTATACTGCTCGTTATAGAGACCACCTTAGAGTTCCATAGTGCGGCGTAGCTTTCTGCTCCCCTGGTTGTTGTATCGTTTGTGCGGCAATTGTACTACCGGACAGGCCTTCCGAAGAGTGGAGTCCTGAAAGTAAGAGAAAATGAAGAAGTCGGCAGCCCCTAGTGCGGTTTAAGCCGTGTTTCGGGCGTGTCGTGATGGTGCCCCTCCCCCTTTGCCCATGGTATTTCCAGAGCGTAGTTATGTACGTGCAACACTGGCTTCGCAAATTTGCGAGGGCTCGGGTTGGGGCCGCATTGCTACGCTTGCTCGGAACGTGCAGGCGGACTTGTTGTAGGTTACTCCGGGCGCGCTTGACGGTGTCCAGATGTTTAATGGCCGGACTGGAGAATTGCCTTGAGAGGCTGCTTTGTACTTCCGCTATGATAGCCGCCGTATGCTCCTCCGTTCGGAGAGAGCGTTCGGTGTTTCCATTGACCGTGATGACTCCTCGAGGGCCTGGCATCTTGAGCTTGAGGTATGCGTAGTGAGGCACCGCATTGAACTTGGCAAATGCGGTTCGCCCGAGTAGTGCGTGATAGCCACTGCGGAACGGGACTATGTCGAAGATTAACTCCTCGCTTCGGAAATTATCCGGAGATCCGAAGACCACTTCAAGTGTAACTGGGCCTGTACAGTTGGCCTCTACACCTGGTATGACACCTTTAAAGGTCGTTTTATTGGGTTTAATCCTCGAGGGGTCGATGCCCATTTTCCGCATTGTATCCTGGTAAAGCAGGTTTAGGATGCTGCCGCCGTCCATAAGAACTCTAGTGAGGTGAAATCCGTCAATAATTGGGTCTAGAACCAATGCGGCGAATCCGCCATGACGGATGCTAGTGGGGTGGTCCCTTCAATCAAAAGTGATCGGGCAGGAAGACCATGGGTTGAACTTTGGGGCGACTGGCTCCATCGCGTATACGTCCCTTAGCGCACGCTTCCGCTCCCTCTTGGGGACGTGGGTTGTGTATATCATGTTCACCGTCCGCACTTGTGGGGGAAAACCTTTCTGTCCACTGTTGTTCGGCGGCCGGGGCTCCTCGTCATCGCTACGCAGCCCCTTGTCTCTGCTTTCGGCATTTAACTTTTCTGCCTGCTTGAACACCCAACAATCCCTGTTGGTGTGATTGGCTGGTTTTTCGAGGGTGCCATGTATCTGGCATGAGCGATCGAGTATTCGATCCAAACTGGACGGGCCCGGAGTATTTCTTTTGAATGGCTTTTTCTGCTGACCGGGTTTAGAGCCTCTGAATCCGTCATTAACTATCGTATCCTCAGCATTGCCGCCGTTAATGCGGCGCTTTTGCTTGTTGCGACGCAATCTGCCACAGTTGTCCTTGGTATCCGAATTACCAGGGCTCTTGGTCATGTTATTGCTGCGAACGAGCCAGCTGTCTTCTCCCGTGCAAAAGCGGGCCATAAGTGTCGTGAGGGCTTCCATAGATTTCGGCTTTTCCTGTCCTAAGTGCCGTGCGAGCCACTCGTCGCAGATTTTATGCTTGAAGGCTGCTAGGGCCTGTGCGTCCGGACAGTCGACGATTTGATTTTTCTTGGTTAGGAACCGTGTCTAGAATTGTCTGGCCAATTCCTCTGGCTGTTGAATTATGTGGCTAAGGTCATCGGCGTCTGGTGGTCGCACATAAGTGCCCTGGAAATTGTCGAGGAATGCGGTTTCCAGGTCCTCCCAACAACCAATTGATTCTGCTGGCAAGCTGTTAAGCCAATGCCGAGCTGGTCCTTTAAGCTTGAGTGGGAGGTATTTGATGGCGTGTAGGTCATCACCGCGAGCCATGTGGATATGAAGGAGATAGTCCTCGATCCATAACGCAGGATCTGTTGTGCCATCGTATGATTCGATGTTCACGGGTTTGAAACCCTCGTGGATTTGATGATCCATTAGTTCATCTGTGAAGCATAGTGGGTGTGCGGCGCCTCTGTATTGGGCTATATCACGACGCAGCTCAAACGAGCTTTGTCTACTGTGTTCGGCCCGGCCGGATTTACTGTATCCGAAGTGACAATTACCGTCTCGTGCCGTGGGGCGCCCACGCGATCCGTAGATCGATCTTGTTTGCCTTGCATTGTCCTCCAATATATCTCGCAGGTCTGGCGCATTTTCCCATGCCTTGGTATTTTTTGAGCGGCGCCGGGGTGCGGCTTGAGTGGAGAGCCGAGAGGCCTCTCTGTCGCGGCCACGGGTTGGCCGGTCGGCCGCATCATGTGCTGGTGATGTAGGTTTAGGTGCTTCCTCCTCTAATCGGGGTAGCAACCCGCTCTTTGGGTAGCTCTTTGAGCGGCGTTCGAGTTCATACTCTTCGGCCGCAAGGACTTATGTCCATCTGTCGGCTAGCAAATCTTGATCAGCTCTAAGTTGTTGTTGTTTTTTCTTGAGGCTGCTCGCCATGGCCATAAGCCTGCGTTTGAAACGCTCTTGTTCGACGGGATCCTCCGGCACGACAAATTCGTCGTCGTCGAGGCTTGCCTCGTCTTCGGAGGGAGGCATATAATTATCGTCCTCGACCTCTCTGTCTGCCGCTCTCTCATGAGGGCTGGCTTCTCCATCCTCCTGTGTTGAATCTTGCTGGAGGTGGTTGTCTTCGGCACTGTCCGGGGTGTTATTATCTCCCGTGCCAGAATCACCGTTTTTGCTTTGGCGGGATTTAGAGCGGCGCCACTGACGCCGGCGCTTAGGCTGCTTCTTGGAGGGGTCATCCACCACTGTTCCATCGCCATTTCCTTCTTTTGGGGTGTCCACCATGTATATATCATACGACGAGGTGGCTTTCCAGTGCCCTATAGGCGCTGGTTCTTGATCGTCTCCTGCATCGGCGTCCATACCGTCGATGTCTTCGGAGTCGAAGTCGAGCATGTCAGTTAAATCATCGACAGTGGCTACGAAGTGGGTGGTGGGTGGGCTTTGAATTTCTTCATCATCCGCATCCCAACCTTGCTGACCATAGTCCGTCTAGGGCTCTCCTAATAAAGACAGAGACTTTAGTGAATTCAGAATATCGCCGAAGGGCGAGTGCTGAAAGATGTCCGCGGCGGTGAACTCCATGATCGGCGCCAAATCGGGTTCGATCGGTAGGGGCGCGGAGGGCTCGATGTCTGGAGAGGAGTCCGGCTCCTTGGAGTCACGGGCTTCGCAGAGAATAGGGCTGGTGTTCGGCTCGATCGCCGTAGATATTGCAGCCCCCGAGGCGGTGTCCAACCACCTATCCTCGATTGGCGCAGTTGGTTCCGAATTAAGGGTCGGAGCTGATGCGGGTGCGGCCTCCAGGGCACTGTTCGGCGGAGAGCTAGATCGTGCCCATCGTGACAGTGCGGCGCGCTCGGCTGCGGCTCAAACCCGTCGAAGATCAAGTCTCCGCGGAGGTCGGCCGTGTAGCTCAAACTTCCAAATCTGACCTGATGGCCAGGGGCGTAGCTTTCGATCTGCTCCAGATGACCAAGCGAATTGGCCCGCAGTGCAAAGCCGCCAAATATGAAGATCTGTCCGGGGAGAAACGTCTCACCCTGGATTGCATCGCTGTTGATGATTGGAGAAGCCATCGGGCCTAAAAGTGACGACACAGAGGAACTCTCAATGAAAGCACCAATGTCGGTGTCAAAACCGGCGGATCTCGGGTAGGGTGTCCCGAACTGTGCGTCTAGGCGAATGGTAACAGGAGGCAAGGGACATGATGTTTTTACCCAGGTTCGGGCCCTCTCGATGGAGGTAAAACCTTACTCCTGCTTGATTAATATTGATGATATGGGTAGTACAAGAGTAGATCTACCACGAGATCAAGGAGGATAAACCCTAGAAGCTAGCCTATGGTATGATTGTTGTCCCTACGGACTAAAACCCTCCGGTTTATATAGACACCGGAGAGGTCTAGGGTTACACAGAGTCGGTTACAATGGTAGGAGATCTACATATCCGTATCGCCAAGCTTGCCTTCCACGCCAAGGAAAGTCCCTTCCGGACACAGGACGAAGTCTTCAATCTTGTATGTTCATAGTCCAGGAGTCTGGCCGAAGGTATAGTCCGGCTAACCGGACACCCCCTAATCCAGGACTCCCTCACTCGCTCTTTTGCTATGCCTATGCTACGATAGCTACCACTTGCTTATCATGGCTCCCATATTGCCATGTCAAACCTCTAACTCACCTTGTCCTAGCAAACTATTTTTTTGACCATGAAGACTGCAGGGCTTACACCCTGTTGTTTGGCTATGTTACCACTTTGCTCAGCCCCTTGTATAGCGTTGCTAGTTGCAGGTGAAGATTGGAGTTTGTTCCTTGTTGGAACCTGTTTATTGTTGGGATATCATTATATATATCTTGTCTCTTTTAATGCATCTATATACTTGGTAAAGGGTGGAAGGCTCGGCCTTATGCCTGGTGTTTTGTTCCACTCTTGCCGCCCTAGTTTCCGTCATACCGGTGTTATGTTCATTGATTTTGCGTTCCTTACACGGTTGGGTTATAATGGGAACCCCTTGACAGTTCGCCTTGAATAAAACTCCTCCGGCAAGGCCCAACCTTGGTTTTACCATTCGCCACCTAGCCTATTTTCCCTTGTGTTCCGCGGACTCAAGGGTCATCTTTATTTTAAACCCCCGGGCCAGTGCTCCTCTGAGTGTTGGTCCAAAATAGACCCACTTGCAGTGCCACCTCGGGGAAACTTGAGGGTTGGTTTTAGTTGTACGTAGTGTTCATCCGGTGTGCCCTGAGAACGAGATATGTGCAGCTCCTATCGGGATTTGTCGGCACAGCGGGTGGTCTTGCTGGACTTGTTTTACCATTGTCGAGATGTCTTGTAACCGGGATTCCGACTCTGATCGGATTGTCTTGGGAGAAGGAATATCCTTCGTTGACCGTGAGAGCTTGTGATGGGCTAAGTTGGGACACCCCTGCAGGGATTTGAACTTTTGAAAGCCGTGCCCGCGGTTATGGGCAGATGGGAATTTGTTAATGTCGGGTTGTAGAAAATCTTAAACTTAACTTAATTAAAATGAATCAACAGAGCGTGTGGCCGTGATGGTCTCTTTTTGGCGGCGGCCGGGAAGAGAACACGGCCTCGAGTTATGCTTGAACGTAGGTTGTTCTAGGATCACTTATTGATCATAGTTTATCGACCATGCTTTTGCCTTCTCTTCTCGCTCTCATTTGCGTATGTTCGCCACCATATATGCTAGTGCTTGCTGCAGCTCCACCTCATACCTTTTACCCTTCCTATAAGCTTAAATAGTCTTGATCACGAGGGTGTGAGATTGCTGAGTCCCCGTGACTCACAGATTACTTCAAAATCAGATGCAGGAACCAATGATACTGCTCCAGGAGATTCGATTGAGCTCAAGTGGGAGTTCGATGAGGACTCAGGACGATACTACGTTTCCTTTCCAGACGATCTGTAGTGGTGCCTAGTTGGGGCGATCGGGGACTTTGTTGCATTTGGGGTTGTTCTTTATTTTGGTTCCGTAGTCGGTCCTTAATTGTATCTGGATGAATGTAATGTTATTTATGCTATTGTGTGACGTGGCGAGTGTAAACCAACTATGTACCTCTTTTCCTTATTTATTACATGGGTTGTGTGAAGATTACCCCACTTGCGACATTGCTTACAATGCGGTTATGCCTCTAAGTCGTGCTTCGACACGTGGGAGATATAGCCGCATCGTGGGCGTTACAAGTTGGTAATCAGAGCCTTCCCCGACTTAGGAGCCCCCTGCTTGATCGAATCGTTGGCATTGTTGAGTCTAGAAAAGTGTTTTGAGTCTTTTAGGTTTATATATATCGGAGAGTAGGATTCTTTTTACTCCTCAGTCCCTTCATCGCTCTGGTGAGGCATCCTGACGTAGAGTTTTGACTCTTCTCTTCTCAAATTTCACAAAAAAAAATTAGGATCACGCGGGTATCTTGGAATCGTTCCGATGGCTTTGTGACGAGAACATTGTTCTTGGTGCCTCCTGACACTTAGGGGTTGTGGCAGTGTCCTGGGGAGTTGAGCTCCGAGGTGTTGTCGTCACAATTTTATCGTTGCAATTCTGGAATACCTGAGTTCGCCGACATCGAAAATCTCTTTTATGCAGTTGTTGGTGAGATAACCTCGACGCCACCCAGTACTGGGGCGGGAGTTCGGGAGTATTTCCATAACTCGTATAACGGATGCTTTTTGAAGGTTGAGGTAAATGATTTCCGAAGGTTTCTTGGTTATGTGTTGAAGGATGGATACAGCTGGATGTAGGATTTGGTTGCTTTGGGTGAGATATTATGCTTCCCCTGTATCCCCAACACCTGATTGCATAACCGGAAAGGTTCGGGAGTTTCATAGGTGGGAATTCATGTAGCTCTAGTATTTCTTCCGCGGATATTTGGTTTGTGATTGGGTAATCCTCACCAAGTATTTATTCTTGTCCGTACCTTGTTGTTTTATTCTTCTACCTCTATCTAAGTGGCTTCTCAATTTATGGAAGTGTGACCATTTCAATTGGAATTCATTCGTTCATTTTGTTCGGATGTTAAGACTATATGTTGCAATTTCGGTCCATTTGATTCAGCTTGAATATATGTCTGTCAAGATGCTAACGGATGTCACCCTCTTCAGGATGGCTCCTCCAACGCGTCAGAATCCTTAACCGCTGCCACCACCTCCACCTCCGGAGGCATGGCAAGCTGTGATGGCCTCTACCAATGCCAACATGCAGCTGATCATGCAACTCTTGCAAGAGCGCAACCAAGGGAATCAAGGCCATGGCAACAATCAAAATCAGTTTGCTACACTCAACCAGTTCCTCGCTAACCAGCCAAAGACCTTCAGTAACTGTGTCGAGCCAACAGACGCTGATGATTGGCTCATGGATATCTGCAAGCATTTCGAGTGCAACAATGTCAGGCCTGAGGACTTTGTTAAGTTTGCTTCATTCCAACTCAAAGGCCAAGCTGCAGAGTGGTATCAGGAATACAAAGATTCCAGAGGAGGTCGTGTGATTACCTGGGATGAATTCCGTCAAGACTTCAAAGCTCACCACATTCCTCAGAGTGTTGTTGAGAGCAAGCGTGAGGAGTTCCGCAATCTGAAGCAAGGCAGCTTGTCTGTTTACTAGTATAACATCATGTTCCAGAAGCTCGCTCGTT
The DNA here is from genome assembly GCF_056163025.1 of Triticum urartu. Classification (NCBI taxonomy): domain Eukaryota; kingdom Viridiplantae; phylum Streptophyta; class Magnoliopsida; order Poales; family Poaceae; genus Triticum; species Triticum urartu. The sequence goes on along the minus strand of NC_141878.1, from coordinate 478,882,953 downwards.
TCGCTAAGCAAGACGTCCCTGATGAGACGAGCATGATTTATCAGTTCAGAGGTGGCCTCAGAGAAGATCTCCAACTAGCTCTCGTGCTTTTTGAGCCACAAAAGTACTATGAGTTTTACAACATGGCACTGAAACAAGAGACTGCTCAACTCAAGTGCGATGCTTCCAAGAAGCGAGTCAGGGATCCAACTCCTTCTTCCTCAACTCAAGTGGTAACTAAGTAGCAAAAGTATTGGTTGCCTCCTCCTCCTCCTCTGTTCCGTCAGCCTTATCAGCAGAAGAGAAAAGGTGGTAATGGATCTTCCCACCCACCCAACCCAGGCTTTCAGAACAAGACTTCATCTCAAGCTCCAAGATCAAGTGCTCCGTATCACCGTCCGCTCTCGGAGGTCACGTGCAACAAGTGTCAGGATAAGGGTCACTATGCCAACAAATGCTTCAATCAGAGGCGTCTTCCTCCTCCTCCTGTAAGATCTGCTAGCACCGTAGTGGTCAAGCATAATCCCAAGTTTCCAAAGGTCAACATGATGAACGCAGCTCAGGCAGAGGACTCGTCAGATGTGATAATGGGTAACCTTCATGTTAACGATGTTCCTGCAAAAGTTCTTTTTGACACTAGTGCATCGCTTTCTTTTATTTCAAGACCATTTGTTTCCAAGCATGAATTCGTGACCAAAAAGATTCCTTTCCCATTGAAGATTGTATCCCCGGGCAAGAAAATGACTTCTAACAATTGTGTCCCGGATGTTACTATCACGTTGGGCAAATATAAGTTTCTGTCTTCTCCAGTGGTACTTGGTAACTCGGATGTTGATCTTATTCTCGGAATGGACTGGCTTTCTAAGGACAAGGCTCAGCTTGACTGTGCTGCCAGGCAGATTCAATTAACACATTCGTCTAAGGATGTAATTGTCTTTGCCTCTCGTGATGATACCATTCGACTATTTTCTCTCAATGAGAAGGGCGAGCTGGATGCCATCTCTCAGATTCCAGTCGTTTGTGAATATCAAGACGTCTTTCCAGAAGAGCTTCCAGGAATGCCTCCGCACCGGCCAGTTGAATTCGTCATCGATCTTGAGCCTGGCACGGAACCTGTTTGCAAACGTCCTTACAAGCTTGGACCTGAAGAGTTGAAGGAGCTGAAGAAACAACTTGATATTCAAGAGCGTATGGGTCTCATCTGACCAAGTTCTTCTCCATGGGGTTGTGGTGTTCTTTTCGTCAAGAAGAAGGATGGAACGGACCGACTTTGTGTCGACTACCGTCCATTGAACAAGAAGACCATAAAGAACAAGTACCCACTTCCCAACATCAATGAGCTTTTCGAACAACTCAAAGGTGCTCAGGTATTCTCCAAGCTTGATCTCCGTATGGGCTATCATCAGATTCGCATTTGTGAAGAAGATATCCCCAAGACAACATTCAGAACAAGCTATGATTCATATGAATACACTGTCATGTCTTTCGGCCTTATCAACGCCCCTCCAACTTTCTCTCGCATGATGAACTTCATCTTCAACGCCTACACAAATGACTTCGTCTTGGTCTACCTTGATGTCATTTTGCTATTTTCCAAGAACAAGGAGGATCATGCCAAGCACTTGAGATTGGTGCTGGATAAACTCAGAGAACATCAGTTCTATGCGAAGTTTTCAAAGTGCGAGTTTTGGCTCGATGAGGTTCTCTACCTTGGGCATATCATCTCTGCCAAGGGCATAGCGGTTAATCCTGAGAAGTTATCTGCAATTGTGCATTGGGAACCACCTCAGAATGTGAAGCAACTCCACAGCTTCCTTGGGCTCGCAGGCTATTGTCGAAGGTTCATTGAGAACTTCTCAAAGATCGTGAAGCCTCTTTCCAACCTTCTCCAGAAGCATGTGAAGTATGTCTGGTCACCTGAATGTGACATCGCTTTCAACACCCTGAAAGAGAAGTTAGTCACTGCTCTAGTTCTGACTCCTCCTAATGAATCCAAACCGTTCGAGGTCTTCTGTGATGCTTCCCTTTCAAGTTCTTGGTGCAGTGTTGATGCAAGAGAAGAAAGTTGTGGCCTATACCTCTCGCTAGTTGAAGCCCAATGAAAATAACTACCCCACTCATGACCTCGAGTTGGCGGCAGTTATCCATGCTCTTTTAACTTGGAGACATCTCTTGTTGGGAAGAAAAGTGGACATCTTCACTGATCATAAGAGTCTCAAGTACATCTTCACTCAGCCAAACCTCAACCTCGGGCAGACTCGTTGGGTCGAAATGATTCAAGACTATAATCCGAGTATCGAATATACTCCAGGCAAGGCCAATGTAATTGCTGACGCATTGAGCAGGAAGGCTTACTGCAACTGTTTGATTCTCAAGCCCTACCAACCCGAGCTTCGTGAAGCTTTCCGCAAACTCAATCTTCAAGTTGTTCCTCAAGGACTCCTAGCCAACCTCCAAGTCTCTCCTACTTTGGAAGATCAGATTCATGAGGCTCAACTTCTTGAGGCTATGGTGAAGAAGGTCAAGATTGGGATTGCCAAGAGTCAACCCAAGTACAAGTGCTATCGTCTTGATGACAAGGATACTCTGTTCTTCGAGGATCGCATTGTGGTTCCGAAAGGTGACCTTCGTAAAGTCATTATGAACGAGGCTCACAATTCACTCCTCTCTATTCACCCTGGAAGTACAAGGATGTACCAGGACCTCAAGCAGTCGTATTGGTGGACTCGAATGAAGCGCGAGATTGCTCAGTTCGTGAATGAATGTGATGTCTGCAGAAGAGTGAAAGCAGAACACCAACGACCAACTGGTCTCCTCCAACCTCTTGCCATTCCAGAATGGAAGTTTGACCATATTGAGATGGACTTCGTGACTGGATTTCCAAAGTCCAAGCATGGCAATGATGCTATCTTCGTTGTCATCGACAAGCTCACTAAAGTGGCTCATTTTCTTCCTATCGAAGAATCTATCACAACAGCTCAGTTGGCAGAGCTATATACCTCCAGGATTGTCTCTCTGCACGGCATTCCGCAGTTGATATCTTCAGATCGTGGCAACATCTTTACCTCTAAGTTCTGGGATTATTTTCAGAAGGCCATGGGCACCAACATTCGCTTCAGCACAACTTTTCATCCTCAAACCAGTGGCTAAGTCGAGAGGGTCAATTAAATTCTTGAAGATATGCTCAGGGCATGTGTCATCTCTTTCGTTATGAAGTGGGAAGATTGTCTTCAATATGCCGAGTTCTCCTACAACAACAGCTTCCAAGCGAGTTCGGGCAAGGCCCCATTCGAGATTCTTTATGGCAGGAAGTGTCGTACTCCTCTTTACTGGTCAGAGACTGGTGAACGTCAACTTCTTGGCAATGACTTGATCACAGAGGCTGAAGAAATGTGCAAAGTCATTCGGGAAAATCTCAAAGCCGCGCAATCGCGCCAGAAGAGTTACTATGATAGCAAGCATCGTGACTTGGCTTTCGAGATCGGAGACCATGTCTACCTCCGCGTCTCTCCAATGAAAGGTACTCGTCGCTTCAGTATCAAAGGGAAGCTTGCCCCTAGATACGTGGGTCCTTTCAAGATCATTGGCAAAAGAGGCGATCTCGCCTATCAAATTGAGCTTCTGTCCAACTTTGCAAACGTGCACGACGTGTTTCACGTGTCTCAACTCCGCAAGTGTTTCAAGACTCCCGACCGCACCATCAACTTTGAACAGATTGATCTCCAGGAAGACCTGTCTTATTGTGAGCACCCCGTTGCTATTCTTGAAGAAACTGAGCGCAAGACTCGCAACAAGTCTATCAAATTCCTGAAAGTCAAGCGGTCACATCATTCCGACCGTGAAGCCACCTGGGAACGCGAGGACCACCTCCTTCTGAGTACTTGGAGTTTTTCCAGTCCTAGATCTCGGGACAAGATCCTTTCGTAGTGGTGGAGTGTTGTAACACCCCGTATGTAACCTGCCATATTTGTATTCCAACTCTTGCCTTTTCCGGCACTAAGTTATGATATTTCCTCGTTGTCGGGTTTTTGCCTTCATGTTGTTTTGTCTTTGTCATGCATCTCATATCATGTCATCATGTGCATCGCATTTGCATACATGATCGTCTCATGCATCCGAGCATTTTCCCCGTTGTCCGTTTTGCATTCCGGCGCTCCTATGCCCTCCGGTGTCCCTTTCTACCTCTTAGCGTGTGCGGGTATTAAACATTCTCGGATTGGATCGAGACTTGCCAAGCAGCCTTGGTTTACTACCGGTAGACCGCCTGTTAAGTTTCGTGCCATTTGGACTTCGTTTGATACTCCAACGGTTAACCGAGGGACCGAAAAGGCCTCGTGTGTGTTGCAGCCCAACACCCCTCCAAAGTGACCCAAAACCCACCTAAACCTCCTCCATCATCTAGCTTGTTCGATCACGATTGCGGGGCCGAAAACCATGCTCAATTTGGAGCCTCCTAGCTCCTCCTACCTATAAAAAGGCCACTCCCACAAAAATTCCGGATCCATACCACCCCTAACCTAGTCTCCTCCCACCTCTCGCCGCCAGACGCGTCCGATTCGGGCCGGACATGTATGACTTGCTCCGCCGCCACCACGTTTCGCCGCCCCATTGGCTCCGCCGCCGCCCCAGCGCCGCCGGCCCGCCCGACCCATCGCCGGCCCTCCCCGCGCTCTGCTCGGGCCGCGCCCCGCGCCCGCGCGCGCTGCCGCCTTCCGCCGCACCGTCGCCCACCGACGCTGCGCCCCGCCGCCCGCAAGCTCGCTGGCGATCGCCCGAAGCCCGCCGCCTCTCCACCCGGCGCCGCGCCGCCGCTCGCCGCTCCGGTGACCCCGCGGCCACTGCCTCCTCACCGCCGCCTCGTCCGGCCACCTCTTCCTCACCCGCTGGCCGCCGCTTCCTTCCTCGACGCCGACGGCTTCTCCGGCGACTCCGGCGACGAATCTCGAGATGCGTGCCGATCTGGATCTGAATATGAGGGTTGACTTTTGCCCTAACCATAGTACTTTTTGGCATTCTTCATCGCATCATAACTCTGCATCCGTGGCTCCATTTCGGGCATGTAGCATATCAAATTGTTCGTCTCGACGAGTACTTTATTTCATCTCATTGCACCTTGTTCATTTGAGCTCATCTTGATGCCCTAAATGTTGTTGCAAGAGTGCTAGTTTATATTAGTTCCAGATTCATATCAGCAATTGGACATTTGTTATTTTTGCCATGATTGATGTGTGCCTCCTATGAACTTGAGCCCTACATGAGTTTTGAAGTATGACATGCCATCTTTACAGGGGTGTATGCCATGTATTTTTGTGATCTTTTTGGTGACTAGCACAAGCATGCAAAGTAGCTCTCGTAATGTTCCTGATTTCAGGGACTTAGAATTCTTCTAAGTCTTTGTCCTGTCTATATTTTTATGCCATGTATCCTTGTTGCTACATAGTGATACATGCCTCTTTTGAGCATGATCAGTAAGGGTGTTTTGTAGATATTGTTGTGCTCTATCCATCCATGTTTTTGTTTGGAATTATGGAGCAACCTAGCTTGAGTCAATCGAGCTCTACTTTTGCTATAAAATGTTCCTGGCAGATTGTTTACATGTTAAGCATTTTTGCCGAGCTTGTTGTAGTTGATCCATGCATACTATGTTGTTGTTCTTGCCATGTTTAATTTCTATGCCATGTCTACTTGCTGGGTGTATGCTTAGTTTGTCATGCAATGCCTTGTGGTGAGTGCATAGAGCTCGTAAACATGCCTACTCAATATCTGTTTTGCCATGTTCCAGTTTTCTACTAAGTCTGAATCTGTTAATGATAATTGCTATGTTCACATGGTTGCCATTGTATTTTCTGATCCCTTTTGGCTTATGGTCAGTAAGGGACTTTTGTTTTATGCTTTGAGTAGCTTCATGCCATGCCTTGCTTTGCCATGATATGTTCCTGTAGCATGTAGTTACCTTGCTCTGAACATTGCTTCCTGATGTTAAATTCGTGACTTGTTGTTATTTTCACTAAGTCTGTAACCTGTTATCTTTTGCACTTTTGCCATGCTTGTTTGAACCTGCTATTAAGTGAATTAGCCGTAGCTCAGTGTTCATCTTTTGTCAAGCATCTTGAGAGGATCCCTGCCATGTATTTTGTTTCTATGTTAGAGTGTAGTAGCTTGTTGTTATTGATGCATTTAGATGGCCTCGTGCTGTTAGTCGCAGATCGGGGCCATATTTGTTTTGCTTGCCATTTGCAAACCGTGCATCCGATTCCGGTGATCTTTATATCGATTTCGACCGAAATCAACCCATCTTTGCAGTGGCACTCTTGGTTTTCCAAGTTGAGGCCAGGTTCAATCTTTCCTTTCCGAAACATGCATATGCATTGCACATCCCACATATCATGCCATGTTTTGCATCATGTTGTTTGTGCATTGCACGTGGTTGATTATGTCTCCCTTTGCTTATGTTCTTGATTTGGGTAGAGCCGGGAGATGAGTACGTGTTCTGGAGCCCGTTGAGTACGTTTACGAGGATCAAGCTAACGTCAACTCGGAGAACTTTGCAGGCAAGATGACCATACCCTCGAAATCACTTCTATCTTTGCTTGCTAGATGCTCACTCTTTTGCTATGCCTATGCTACGATAGCTACCACTTGCTTCTCATGCCTCCCATATTGCCATGTCAAACGTCTAACCCACCTTGTCCTAGAAAACCGTTGTTTGGCTATGTTACCGCTTTGCTCAGCCCCTCTTATAGCGTTGCTAGTTGCAGGTGAAGATTGGAGTTTGTTCCTTGTTGGAACCTGTTTATTGTTGGGATATCATTATATATATCTTGTCTTTTTTAATGCATCTATATACTTGGTAAAGGGTGGAAGGCTCGGCCTTATGCCTGGTGTTTTGTTCCACTCTTGTCGCCCTAGTTTCCGTCATACCGGTGTTATGTTCCTTGATTTTGCGTTCCTTACACGGTTGGGTTATAATGGGAACCCCTTGACAGTTCGCCTTGAATAAAACTCCTCTAGCAAGGCCCAACCTTGGTTTTACCATTCGCCACCTAGCCTCTTTTCCCTTGGGCTCCGCGGACTCAAGGGTATCTTTATTTTAAACCCCTGGGCTAGTGCTCCTCTGAGTGTTGGTCCAAAATAGACCCACTTGCAGCGCCACCTCAGGGAAACTTGAGGGTTGGTTTTAGTTGTATGCAGTGTTCATCCGGTGTGCCTTGAGAACGAGATATGTGCAGCTCCTATCGGGATTTGTCGGCACAGCGGGCGGTCTTGCCGGACTTGTTTTACCATTGTCGAGATGTCTTGTATTCGGGATTCCAAGTCTGATCGGATTGTCTTGGGAGAAGGAATATCCTTCGTTGACCGTGAAAGCTTGTGATGGGCTAAGTTGGGAAACCCCTGTAGGGATTTGAACTTTCGAAAGCCATGCCTGCGGTTATGGGCAGATGGGAATTTGTTAATGTCCGGTTGTAGAAAACCTTAAACTTAACTTAATTAAAATGAATCAACAGAGTGTGTGGCCGTCTCTTTTCGGCGGCGGCCGGGAAGAGAACACGGTCTTGAGTTATGCTTGAACGTAGGTTGTTCTAGGATCACTTCTTGATCATAGTTTATCAACCGTGCTTTTGCCTTCTCTTCTCGTTCTCATTTGCGTATGTTAGCCACCATATATGCTAGTGCTTGCTGCAGCTCCACCTCATACCTTTTACCCTTCCTATAAGCTTAAATAGTCTTGATCGCGAGGGTGTGAGATTGCTGAGTCCCCGTGACTCACAGATGACTTCAAAATTAGATGCAGGGACCGATGATACCGCTCTAGGAGATTCGACTGAGCTTAAGTGGGAGTTCGATGAGGACTCAGGATGATACTACATTTCCTTTCCAGACGATCAGTAGTGGTGCCCAGTTGGGGCGATCGGGGACTTTGTTGCATTTGGGGTTGTTCTTTATTTTTGTTCCGTAGTTGGACCTTGATTGTATCTGGATGAATGTAATGTTATTTATGCTATTGTGTGATGTGGCGAGTGTAAGGCAACTATGTACCTCTTTTCCTTATTTATTACATGGGTTGTGTGAAGATTACCCCACTTGCGACATTGCTTATAATGCGGTTATGCCTCTAAGTCGTGCTTCGACACGTGGGAGATATAGCCGCATCGTGGGTGTTACAGCATCCGCCAATGGGTGGAGTCAGGCGCTGGTGGCAAGTACTGGGTCTCCGCCCAGTCGACGAGGAAGTCGACCAGCACTTGTGACTTGATGGCGGTGCGAGGCTGGTAGTAGATGGTGTAGGGGGGCAGATCTATGTACCATTTGGCCACTCAGCCCGAGGCATCCCGGCTTCCAATGATCTCGGCCTGTGGAGCTGTGCAGACCATAGTGATTGGATGCTCTTGAAAGTATGGTTTCAATTTTTTGGCGACAAAGTGCACGCCGTAGCACATCCTCTGGTAGTGGGGGTAGTTTTGCTTGGAGGACGACAATACTTCGCTCAAATAATACACCGGTCTCTGGACTGGTAGGGCTTTGCCTTCCTCCTTGCGCTCTACCACAATGACTGTGCTAACCACTCGGCTGGTGGCAGCAATGTATAGGAGCATGGGCTCCTTAGGAGTCGGAGCCGCCAGGACAGGTGGAGTAGTCAACATCTTCTTCAACTAGAAAAAAGCTTCATCAGCCTTGTGATTCCACTCGAAAAAAGTGGTCTTCTTAATGAGTTGGTATAGGGGGAGATCCTTCTTGCCCAGCCGACTGATGAATCGGCTGATGGATGCCAAACAGCTGGTGAACTTCTGTACGTCCAGCAGTCGGCTGGGTACTTCCATCCTCTCAATGGCCTTGATCTTCACAGGGTTGCATTCTATGCCGCATTCGGAGACCAGGAAGCCAAGAAGCTAGCTGGCTGGTACTCCGAAGACGCATTTCTCACGATTGAGCTTGATTTGAAATCGGCGCAAGTTCTCAAAGGTCTCCTGAGGTCTTCTAGCAGTGTTCCACGCTTCTCCGTCTTCACCACCACATCGTCCATGTAAACGTGGGCGTTTCTGTCGAGCTGCTTGAGGAGGCAATTCTGCATGCAACATTGAAAGGTGGCACCGGCATTCCTCAAGCCGAATGTCATAGTCAAGTAGCAGAAGTCTCCAAATGGTGTGATGAAGGCGGTCTTCAGTATGTTAGCCGGGTTCAACTTGATCTGGTGGTATCCTGAATATGCATCCAAAAAACTCAACAGCTCGCATCCGGCTGTGGAGTCTATTACTTGGTCGATTCTTGGCAAAGCAAACGGGTCCTTGGGGCATGCTTTGTTGAGGCTGGTGTAATCAATACACATATGCCACTGCTTGTTCTTCTTCAGCACAAGGACTAGGTTGGCCAACCACTCCGGAAAGGACACCTCCATGATGAAGCCGGCTGCCAGCAGCCGGGCAATTTCTTCTCCGACGACTCTTCTCTTCTCTTCTGACAGGCGGCGCAAGGGCTGCCTTACTGGCATGGCATCAGACCGGACGTGTAATTTGTGCTCGGCGAATTCCGTTGGGACACCTGGCATGTCTTTAGGGGACCATGCAAAGATGTCCCGATTCTCACGGAGGAAATCGACGAGCTCGCCTTCCTATTTGCTATCAAGGTTTGTACCAATGACAGCGTACCTCTTCGGGTGCTCTGGGTCCAAGGGTATCTTCTTTGTTTCTTTAGCCGGCTTGAATGAGCCCTCAGCTTCTGACTCCTTGGGATCGGGCGACATCTCTGGCTGCTTGCTTGCCATCGCCACAACCTGGTCAAGGAGCCGCCTCTCAGCTGCAATCACGAGGGACTCGGCCAATCGACTGCTCTCTACTGCGCAGGCGGATGACTTCTTGTAGTCGCCAGTTATGGTCAGAATCCCCTTGGAACACGGCATCTTCATCTTGAGGTAGGCATAGTGGGGAACAGCCATGAACTTGGCCAGGGCAGGCCGGCCAAGTAACGCATGATATGGGATCTCAAGGTCCACCACTTCAAACCATACTGACTCTCGACGGAAATGATCTTTGTCTCCAAATAGGACGTCTATCAGAATCTTGTCGATTGGTGAGCAGGAAAGGCCAGGAACTATGCCATGGAATACTGTCCGGCTGGGCTGAAGCTGCCTCCGTCTGATTCCTAATTTCTCCATGGTATCCTTGTATAGGATGTTAATGCTGCTGCCGCCGCCTATCGGGACTTGGGAGAAGCGAGCTGCTCGCTTGTCCATGGCAAAGGTGGCGTCCAAAATCAGGGCATAGGAGCCGGGCTTAGGCATCACCTTCGGGTGGTCAGCTCTGCTCCAGCTGATGGGCTTTTCAGACCAGTGCATGAACTCTGGGGTCTCTGATGCTACCGCATTTACTTCTTGTTGCTGCAGCCGCCTGCTGCGTCGATCATCGGCCACACTAGTGAAGATGACATAGGCTCCATGCTCTTCTGGGCATTCGTCTTGTATTGCACCGACTGGTCTGACCGCCAGCTGCTGGGGGGAGGAGGAGGCGGCTGCCCAGCAGGCGGGGGTGGCATGAGGCCGTCTCCCTTGGCGATCCTGGTGAGCCAGTGGCATTTCCGAGTGGTGTGGTTGGACGGCTTCGCACCACTATGGAATTTGCAGGGAGCATCCAAAGTCTGCTCATATGAGAAAGCCAACAACTAGTTGGGCCTGCCGCCCTTCTGTCGTTTGGGCGGAGGCGGCCCTTCCGGCTGCTGGTCTTCGACTGTTGCCACCTGCCGGCTGGTGGAAGCCGGCTGCGTGGCCTTGCGCTTGTGGTCGTTCTATTGTTGACGCCGACCGGCATCTCCAACCAGGGTTCGAGGAGCCTGAGGAGCCACCTTGCCAGTCGCACTAACTTGGATCTCCGCTTTCATGGAGGAGTCGGTCGTGTCGTATTTGTCTGCTATGATCAGCAGCTCGTCGAGGGTCTCTGGCTCATCGCATAGGAGCTTGTGCTTGAGGAGGGTGCCCTCTCGGCACCCGGCGGTGAAGTATTCGATGGCCTGCACCTCATGCACGCCCTCGCAGGAGTTACGGAGCTCGGCCCAGCGCGTGAGGTAGTCGCGAGTTGACTCATTGGGGCCTTTCACGCACAAGGAAAGCTGGCGAGCTTTGGGAGGCCTCTTGTATGTGCTGGTGAAGTTCCGGACGAAGGCATCAGTGAAGTCGACCCAACTGTTGATGCGGCGGGGCTTCAAGCTGTTCAGCCAAGTCTGGGCCGTGCCCTGGAGCATGAGCGGAACATACTTCACGGCAACACGATTGTTGTCGTTTGCTATGCCGACTGCTGTGGAGTAGTCAACCAGCCAATCTTCCAGCTTCACAGAGCCGATGTATTTGGGCGTGTCTCTTGGGAGTGTGAACCCTCTGGGGAAAGCCTTGTCTCGAATGCGGGGGCCGAAGCACGGCCGGCCCAGCTCATCTTCTTCTTCAAGCGCCAGGGATCGGTGGAGAAGGTCGATCCGGTGGCAGGCATCATTCTCTCCGACTCCCTCTCGGCGGACAAGACGGTCGCCGAGTGTCGGGTGGTCAACAGGCGGCGGGGAGACTTGCCTTTCCCTGCGAGGGGGAGGAGGCGGACATTCGTCCCGTTGTTCCACTACTCTTAGGCGGCCGTCTTGGTCGCGCTCTATGGTGATATGAGTCCGACTGCGGCTAGCAGCCGGCTCCTTGTCTTTTCTTCCACGGACGCCACCGGTCGGTGTCCGAGATGTCGCGCCTTGGTCTTGGCGGGGGTGCAGGTCGTCATTCTGCCGACGCAGCGCGTCGGTGCGGCAGCCGGCCTCGTTCTGCTCGGCAGCCGCGTCGAGGAGCCGCTGAACGCGCTCCGCCATAAGGCGACGCTCCTCGCCCTCGAACTTGTCCAGCTCGTCTGATGCTGCTTGGGTAGCTCGGATGTTTTCCGCCGGCGTGGCGTAGACGGGGCGATCTACCTCGAACAGGTTGGCGATGGCCACGCCGCGCTGCTGAACTACGCCAAGGCGGCTGGGCCCGGCGGGAGCCGGCGTGTCACCCACAGCGCGGTCCATCTCGCGCTGATAGGCCTCCGACAGGCGTCTCATGCTGGCCAGCTTCTTGGCGCCTTCGACAAGCTGAAGGCGGCGCGCCTCCAGCGTCTCGGCGTCGGCGTCTTCGGGAATGGGCGCGGTCAGGTTTGTAGTGCCGCATTAAGCGGGTCACGAGCACCTCCGTCGGAGTGCTCGCTGTGACCGATGACAAGTACCTCCGTGACAGTGCTTCCGCCGCTCTCCGCGCGAGGGAGTGGCTCGTCATAGACCACCATGTTGGTGGGGAACGCGTCGAGCGACGCGGTGTCGGAGTCGACCAGCATCGGGTCGGTGGAGCCTACAGACTCCAAGTCCACAGCAGGCTCGCTCGCGACGTGCAGTTGGTTGAGGAGCCCCGCGAGGAGGCTCTCGGGGTCGCCTGTGCCCGCGTCGGATGTGGGCTCGTCAGAGAGGCAGACCTCCCCGACAAGATCGGTGAGGCAACTGGTCGCGCAGGCGATTTCCGTGCCAAGCAGCGCGTCGGCGCAGACTCCGTCTAGCGTGCCGGGCTGGCTGCAGTCGCCCGGGAGAAAAAGGGTTCCCGTCCAGAACAGGTCTCCGGATGATGGTGCACCTTGCCCCATGGTGGGCGCCAAATGTCGGGGGTTGAGTGCAACATATGCCAAAGGATGGCTTATCATGGTGGGAGCGAGTAGAACGCCGCCGGTGCCCGGAAGCGGGATTAGGCATAGACACGAACGTCGACATACTTTACCCAAGTTTGGGGCTCTCCTAGGAGATAACACCCCTAATCCTGCTTTACGGGGTCTCCGCATGATCACTAAGGCAAAGTGAGTACAAGGGTGCTCCTCGAGCTGTATGCCTGAGGTAGGAGAAGGCAAGGGTAGCTTTCTCCTTCCTATATCTCTGGTCTAGTTCTAATGGGTCTAAACCCTTTGCATGGGTGCCCTGGGGGTTTATATAGGCCTACCCCCAGGGGTACAAGGGTAATATGACTGGGCGCAGGCCCAGCCGTCAGTCTCTTCGGCCGCCGACTTCTCCGCCGACTGCTGGGGCCCACCGATCGGGGGGCCCCGCCGACTGGTCTGGTACGGAGCCGACAGGCCGTACCTGCCGCTTGGGGGTCTTGTCGGCTGCTAATTACTATAGCCGCGCTTCTAATGACGCAGGCTTGGTCGAAGGATCATGGTTACAGCACCGCCGTCATGGCGGGCGATTACTGTAGCCACTCCTCGTCTAGTCTAGTTAATGGTGCGTGGGGCCCGTGGGAGGAGCAGGCCGACTCCTAGGGGCCGACTCCCATCAGGTCCGATTGGTAGGGCTCTTCGTCGTCTTCTGGACTCTCGCTGACTGGTGGGGCCTGTCGTCCTTGGGCCATACAGACAGGCCGTCGTGGGAGCAGGAGTCCGCCTGCCCGTGGTGACGTCAGGGTTGGCATGGCAACAGTGCCGCGCCGGGAGGGGCTCCTCGTTGGTGCAGTGCACTGTGGCCGCGCCGGCCCTTAGGAAGGGGAGGGGATGGGCTGCACTGTAGCCATGCCCCGCCCCATCCCCCTTGATGTGGGTACGGGCTTCGAAGGGGCCGCGGGCCGACTCCTCGGAGCCGGCTTCTCTGGAAGCCGCCTGGCAGGAGTCGGCTCGTCTCGACCTCGCCTTCTGGATTCGGCCGTCTACGGGCAGCCGGCTATTTCTCCTGCCGGCTTCCAGAAGGCGGCTCTTTACCTTGGCATCCTGAGGGGCGTGGTTAGCCCCGATGTATTGAAAGGTTATGGGCGTCGGGTTAGCCTACCCGTGGACCATTACTCCGACACACCAAAATGCAGTTGAATAATCCTGTTTGCACAGATAATGAAAAGGCGTGATTACATTATAGTGGTACTAGTTGATGAAACATACATTAATAAACAGAAGAAAATATTACATCATACTGGAAATCGACCCAAGTCTCCCCGATACACCTTCTGCCAGTGATGAACATCAGTGTACAGCGGTAGTACAAGGAGGGGCCTTGAGACATTCAAATCTCTATTTTTGTGCAGATCAACTAAAATTAAGCACCCCAGTTTGCAGAAACGCTTAAACATTAACAATGGGACTAGTTGATGAAGCATACATTAACAAAGAGAAACACTTTCTTTATCTACATTGGAAATGAAATGATAGAGAGGACACTCGCTCTATTTTATCTGTATTATTACTTCATTTTATCAGTGACACTAGGGTCGAGCAGGTGGCAAACAACGTGTACCGTGCGTCGCAAAGATGAAGGTTGGGGGTGCTTAGACTGGGATGCTGAAGCTGGCTCTTTCAGTCCCTATCTCCCCCCTGATGTTTCTATGGTAGCATTTGGGTTGTAATCCAAACTTGGTCGAGCTGGTGCTGCGTCCCACTACATGCCTAGCTTATGTGGCGAACTTGTCTCCTGCTAGTAATCAGTCCGTTCTAGTAGTAGTTTCATAACTGCCCATTTACACTGAGATGTTGTCGGATAATGGTTCTCTATGGTTGGGTTTCTTTAATGAAATCGAAGGGAACCCCCTCTTTCGATGTATAAAAAAACAGTGGCACTAGCGGTGCCAAAGCATTGCCTCAAATTAATTGTGCCACTAGATTAAGGTGCAAAATAATAACATTATTGCTTTATCATGGCAGTGCCAAAACAGTAGCATAAGAGCAGGATCAACATGCAGGATCTTTGGCAAACGGTCAGACCAAAAAGGAACATACCTCGTTATGGGAACCATATTTGCAGTCAACGCCATCGTAGAAGGGATGACACCAGTCACAAACATGGATGATTCAATTCATGGGACCTTTTGGTGTGGTTCACCTAAAATGAAGCAATATCCCATGAGCTAGCAGCTTTTTTTAAGAATAGGGCTTCATCCCTGGTTCCATTTCCATCAGAAAACGAAACCCACAAAGCTTCTTCTTCATTAGTTGCAATAAAATTGAGCAACATCAAGGTTGGTCATGAAGCTCCTGGAGAGTAGGCGGACCAGGACAGTTGCATCTCTAACGAAAAGAAGCAACTTATCTTAATGGGAAATTTAGCAGGACATGAAAAAGTGCCATTGATTCATATTACTCGAGGCATTACATTGAAAACTGTAACAGCCTCGATTTTTGCCCTTTTCTTTTTTCCTTTGATTTTCTTGGATTTCCTGTTTTGATTTGCTTTCCTGTGGCTATGTGGTTCTGAATCTTGGGAAGATCATGTTTTCCTAGGTTTTATAGTGGCTAGTCACCCTCTTCATCATCCCAAGATCATGTCATTTCCATCCTTGACCTAACCCAATAATTCTTTCGTTGGGAATATTCCTTTTCTGATAAAGGAATAACCCTAAAAACCCTAGGTTGTGAAGAAACCTATATTTTTGTCACTCTTAAAATTCCCAAATAATTCTCATAATTTTTTGGGTAATATCTTCCTCAAATATGGCAAAATATATCATTGGCCATGTTTCCCATCATGCTCAATAAATTCATTTCCTATTATGTCCTAAATGGCACATTGTGAAGCAAGTGCCATTTATCTTTGTCCAATTCAACCCAAACTTCTTGGGCATCTTTTCCTGTCCAAATAATTGACCTGTGCCAAAATCCAACTCAATTTGCCTAGTAAATATTCCTGACCAATTTTTCAAAGTTCCTGTCTGAGGGAAGTGATTGTGGAGGAAGTATAATCTAGGAATATCCAAATGAGTTGCAATTTTGCAAGGACATTTATATGGTCAAATAATGACACTCCACCAAATATGAGCTCATTTAACTCATCTATGTGAGCTCAGCACCAAATCTTAGTTTCTGGTCAGATTTTCAGTTTGTGAAGAAACTATATTTTATATTGTTTCAATTGAGCTGAAAATTTACCAGGACATGCTTCTACCTATTTCAACATCTTCCACCAAGTTTTAACTCAATTGGTTAATCCAATTTCCCTGTGTATTTTTTCCAAGTTTCTGTCCAGAATGAAGCATTGTGAAGCAAGTGCCACTGGTATTTCCAAATGGCATGAAACTTTTACAGAAGCTTCATATCATCATATAACCCCTCTATGCCAAATTTCAGCTCACAGAAATCAAGTATGTGAGTGTATCATCCAAATCCCTTATTCTGGCCTGTTTTGCACTTTCTACACCAACCCTCTTCTAAACTCCTCCTATTAGTCTGATTTTTGGTGATCAGCATCACCTTAGTGTGTGATCATCAGCAGACAAACTATTTACCACGTTACCAAGCTGGTTTAACCACAGGAAGCTACAAGCACCTTCTTACTGATTTACTTTGGAGCTAAGTGCAAATCTCTTCTTTTCCCGATTTATTTCTTCATCAGTTGGACTAAGGGCAGCAAGGTCCATCTACTGGACATGGTCGGCCACGCCAAAGAGCGGCGCTTGCGCCAGTGCGCGTGGTGATCACGCTTGCGTCATGGCTGAACACGTGCTCTATCTTGTTCCGGCCATTGTGCTCGTCTCCTCCCTCCTCGTCTCGACCTCCATCCATGTCTAGGAGCTCGCCCGTGCTCGACTGCATCGCTGCTTCGTCGTGGTTCGCTATCAATGCGCCGCTAGAATAGTGCTCGTGACATGCCCAGACTCTGACCTCCATTAAAGCACTGCTCAAGCTCGCTTGTGAGCTCCAGAGCCTTCCCCTCGGCTATATAAGCATGACCCGAGCCCTCCCGCAGCTCATCCACTCCTCACTTGCCTCCCTATCCCACCGGAGTCCTTGGCCCCCTCCTCTTTTCGCTGGAGTTCGCCTCGGCCGCCTCGGTTCCTCTTTGGTTCCGGTGTGCCTAGCCCCTCTCCTCTCCACTTGAGCTGTCCACGAGCTTCCCCTCGTCTCCGCAAGTCGCCCCACCCCACTCGTTCGACCTCGGAGTGCCTTTGGCCACGCCTCCCCGCGCACGGCCGCCGCCTCCATCATTCGGCCACCCGACCGTCCGACCGTTCCGAGCTCTCGCACTCCCTCCCGACTCCACCAACGTCTTCCTCTAGTCCCACTGAGCCGCCCCACACCTTTCCCCCTCGCCGGAGTATCCACATCACCGGCGAACCTCGTCGCCCGAGCCCTCTGTACTCCTCATCGCCGCGACCTCCACTCCACCCCACTCCTTTCCGGCGGACATTTTTCTTCTGAACGGGTGCGGCGTTCGTCCCCGAGCCTGCCGGTGCCCTCGCCTCGGCCGGAGGAGGCCGGAGGCAGCGGGGCCAGCGCCGGCAGCGCCCTGCCCGGCCTCCTCTGCTCTCTGTCATGAGCAAGCACGGGGGGAGGAAGAAGACGCGCGCCTGGCCCCTCCCCTGCCCATGGACCCCACCGGTAAGTGGCACAAGCCCGGGCCCAGGTGTTTTTAAGTGGAAATTTTTTCTTGAAATACGTTTTCTCAGCTCTAAAAACTAATTACTTTTCTTCTCTGGGCCGAATGTGTTTTCTCTTCCGGAAAACGTATTCTCTTCTGCTGCGGCCAGGAATGTGCTTTCTCTATTCCGAAAGCGTATTTTCTGAAATCCGTTTCTGTCTTATCCACTCAGGGACCCGTCTGTGGATATTCTTTTTACAAAAAAGTCCCTGATCTTCTACAACTCATAACTCCGCAACCGTAACTCCGATTGAGGTGAAACCAGCGGTCACTTCTTCGTCTCTTCGAGCTCTATCTTTTGGTAGCATTTTCACTATGTGTTCTCACAGTGAAAATGACAATTTTTCCCTTGCTTCTAATCAGCCCCTCCGAGAGAAAACCGTCCGACGTTTTGTTCCGCGGCTTCACCGCACTTCTTCCTGGAGTCTCCGTCACCCCAGGCAAGCCACAATACCCACTTGCATGATAGTCATGCAGTAGCCATGGTTTTCAACTTGAATATTTATTAAATGTTTGCTTGTTTAAAATATGGTTATCGTTGTTCAGTAATGCTTCTGGATTAGTGCTTACTTTCTTGATATGTTGTTATGCACCTGATTGTCATGCCCTGCTAGTTGCTAGTATTCTTTTCATATGCTTATGCTTGCTAGTAGTACATGTTGATGTTGGTAATGGTCTTCAGTGCATGACTGTCGTCTGTCCCGAGTACCGTCGTTATGCTTGCTCCATTGCATCCAGTTGGTTAAATGCTTGCATGATGGCATTGTTGATATATTCTTGCATGATATTTATTGTTGATGCTAGTGGTCATGCTATGTTTCGGAGAAGTATGTACTTATGATGTTCATGCCAGTCAGTATGCCAGGCTTAGTTGGATATGATTCATTGTTGATATGGTGGATAGTTATGTTGTACCGTCATGACTATGTTGATATCATGCTCCTACATTGTAATTGCATCATGTTATTTTATCATGGCTCAGCATATTTGCATTCAAGTTTAACCGGATTAAATTGAACTTGAACAACTGTTGGCTGAGTCATGGTGCCACCATATCGAACTGACCAGTGCAACCACGCTTACATTTATGGGAAGGTCCTAATTGGGTCTATTGTCGTGCCTCTCGCCGGTGCCTCCAACGAGGGAAGGTTATGGGCATGCGGTACCCTAGCCCGGTAAGCAGGCATAACCTTTTGTGCCCATTGTTGTTATTATGGATCCGGTCCCCGTGAGGGACGTTTTGGCCACGACGGTGGTCGTTGTGTCTTTGGTAGACACGGGGCCACCCAGGACTAGCCCAGTGGGGAGTGAGTCGGAGTGGCCGGGAGAGTGTCATGGCAGTAGATCGGTTTTGTCGGAACGTCGTTGGTTCACCCGAATGAGAGTGCGAGGCCATGGGTTCCGTAGTGTGGGTATAGTGTACTAACCTCTGCAGAGTGTATATTAAATCTATCGATAGCCGCGCCCGTGGATAAGGGCCCAGTTCGTAGTTGGTCACACTATGAGCCAACAGTAATAATAATAATGTGCTTAATAACAACCACGGTGCAATGAGGAGATAATTTGGTTGTGATCGCCGGAAGGATCACTATTTGAGGCCAGGTATTGATCATGGTTGTGATCGCCGGAATGATCACAGTTTGAAACGAAGTGTTGGGCATGGTTGTGATCGCCGGAATGATCACTGTGGTATCGAGGATACCGAGTTGTTGGATATTCTTGATGTTGTGCGAGAATCGTGGGTAAAGATCAACCTCCTTGTGGTCATTTGATGATTACTACGGTATTGTTTATACCAAGCTTGATTTGATCCTAAGATGATCATGTAATGTCCGAGGTTGGTAAGTGATGCATGTGATGGTTACGAGGTAATCTGAGCAGAATAAATGGTGCATGTAGTGTCATCATGTTGCATGCTAGTATCATCAGATTTATATGTTCATGCCATGATCATATTATTCTAGCGATATTATGTGCATGTTGTTCATGCCATGTTATTCTGATGATCTCATGATAATTCCTGCTTAACCTGTAATTGCCATGCTATTGTTGGTCTTGAATGCTTCTGGTTATTGTGAGCTTGCAAGTACATTCAATGTACTGACCTGGCGTGTCATGCCAGTTTGCAGGTCATGCCTGGATTGCTTGCTTGTTTGGTGTTGTTCCGGTGTTCGCGAGCTAGGATAAACGTTCCAGCCAGAGTCCCTGTGGATTGGAGTCCATCATCGCCGTTCGTTGTTCCGCTGCCAGTAGTTGTTCCGCTGCTTCGAGTTGTTATGCTGCTTGTATAGAGCAACCGTGCTTGGCGTAGTGTCGCCGTACCGATGTTATTCATTGTAATATCGGAACCCTTGTATTCATATTCGTGTTGTAATAGAGAGCTGGTTTGTTCTATACTAAGTAGTGTCGTATTCTAGAAGACTTCACCTCGATCTCTTGGCTAGAATACAGGGCGTTCCGGTTTTCTTTGAGCCGGGGTGCCACAAAAACAACATTGGTTTAACGTGTCCTTACTTTTAACAATGCGACTGCTACATTTTAACAGTGGCATTACATAAGAGCGGCTCGGGGCAACAAACATCTGAAGAGGATATATGGGTTGGTCCCATTTTTGTTCGGTATATAGCCACCTCATACTATGTGAGGCTAGCAAATCTAGTGCTGGACTTACTCTGTTGACTTGTCCCCCAGTCCCCACTTTCTTTCCCTTTTCAACCAATAGATCGGGTTTATATTCAGTTTGTAATGCGTTCCCTTTATTTCCCTATTAGACCTAGAGACCAGTTGGATAGCCAGTCTCTACTACTTTTCGCCCCCATTATTTCCTCTTTCGACCAAGTCCTAGATTTAGGTACCAAATCTTCCCCCATCCCCACCCCCTTTATTCCTTGTTTGAACCAAGTACTACTAGATTCGAGTGCATGAACTAGTTTTACCTCTTAACAGTAAAAAAATTAGGTGGTTTTCAAACAGCCGATCGATCCTATCTACATGTGGGGGGCTGAGAAATAGTAAAAGATACAAATGCAACGACGTCAGGATCTCGGGAAGTAGAGCAAGGCCGGTTTCGAAGGAAGTTATACCTGAGGGTCGTCGGGATGTCGGTAGGTGGGCGGCAGGAGGCCGGATCTGCCCACACTACGGCAGCGAGGAAGAAGGGGTGGGAGGCCCTCCCTCGCCAGTGATGCTTGGGGAGAACGGCAAGGCACGCTGACCGGGACGCGCCGGAAGTGGGTAAGAGACGACGCCGAGGACGCCCGCGTGAACGTTGCACCTTCTCACCTACCCTGGCGGAGAGGATCCAGCTGGATCTGTGACCAGCGGTGAGTAGAGAGAGAGAGAGTGTCGCCACCGCTGTCGTGTATAGATCTGGAGAGGAGGAGACAGTGTGAAGAGAGCAACACTAGCAACCAAGTGCGGAGGCTCCTGCCTATATAGTGGAGAACTAGTTTTCTTTTGTCTACTGGCCGGAGCCGGCTTGACCTCGGCAATGACTGTCGAGAAGTCTTCATGCATGTGCCCCGGAGGCACAGTTGTCGTTATTTTGATCCGAAGCACCGGATTATAACATAGAACAGGAAAAAATGCCACATGACAAGAAATCATACCTCACTGCCCAAAGGAGACAAGATGAATCCCGACGGACAAACTAGACGAGGATCAAAGGTCAAATTAAAGATAAACTCATAGAAAAGGGGTCCGTCGATATATGTCCCAATTAACATAGCCGGCTTGACCTAGATGGCAGCCGAGTAGTCTTCGTGCATGTGCCCCCAATGACTAGCCCAACTCAGTTGTCGCTGTTTAACCCTCACAGTGATCCGAAGCACATGTCACCTAATCTTGTGAGATGAAAAGAAACCTTTTTTTAGATTTCTCACCAGAACTACAGCCATGTACAACACAGCCTGCACGATATGTAGATGATAGCCAATCCAGGCGTGTCTGCTGGAGTCTGGTCACATGCATGGACGAACTGATCTTCCATGTCTTGCAGGGATCGTCCAGGTACGTACGTATGTACTACTTCTATTAACTCACCCGACTTGCGGGGCCGGGGAGTGTGCCTATGGTCGGTTATCAATTGCGGTCCCACATGTGTGTGCAAACGCAATATGACGCAAGTTCCATTCGGAGAGCGGCGTGCTAGACCGACCGACCGTCTGGGGTGCGACGCAAACGCGACGGGCGTGCTGTATATTCCGTACATGCGTACCGCTGTTTTCTTGAGGCTTTGTTCCATGCCACAATCCAGGATACAAAATTAGTATAATGTACTATTTAAAAGTCGAGGGTGGGGCTTTTCCCGCGCGGTAGGCGGGGCAGTTCCGCCTAATCGGTTCGATAGAGACGCGAGAAGATGAGGGAGTAGGCTGCTGCAAACGTAGGGCTGTGTGATTTGACAGTGAGTTACTGCTGGACAGGTGGGGCCCGGTGATTTGACTTGCCATTATCATTTTAACTGCGGCGCTACGACCGGCTTGAGTCTCCCGATTCCTGAGCACCTTCATATAGGTGCATCTCCCGATGCTCCACCATGTAGAGGCTGGCTCTTGCTTGAGAGCCCACTCCTCCACTTTTTCCTTGCCTCTTTCCCCCAGATATGCAAAAATGCCATGTAAAGCGGGCTTATAGCCCACTATTGTACTTGACCTACAGGTGCTAAGCCTGCCACATAGGCATAATGTCTGATGTGGCAATTTAATTAAGAAGAGACAGACTAGTTTGGTGACCCCAGGAAGAAACGGTGATAAGCGTGTGTACCTAGATGAAGCAAACTTAGCAACAAAAAACTAAGCACCTATGCATTGGGGACTTGAGTTGCTAAGCCATTTAATGCCCATAGCACCTCATCTAAGCACCATTTCATTGGAAGACCTCACTCCTTGGCAAATGCAATAAATACTACGGAGAAAGAGATAGAGAGAAGTAAACAAAAAAACTCTTATAGCCAACCTTATAGCTAACCTTGTTGTATGAGTGACTAAGTGATGACTATGCATGACATGCCAACATCAGATAGCCTAACGCACCATGTTAAATCTCCAAGGGCGCGATCGCGCGAGCGAGGCGACGATCGTAGTAGGAGCGACCATGATACGGGCTGCTGGCAGCCCTTGGATCTGAGATCGAACGGTCGCATGCAAAGTTGCTGAAAATTTGCAGAATAACCCTCCAGGATAGGATATTCACCCATAGGTCTAGAATCATGCCATGCAACCGTTCGATCTTAGATCCAAGGGTTCTCGGAAGCCCGTATCATGGGAGAATGGAAAGCTTCGTATCACCTATAATTTTCCCGACGCTTGACATGACAACGAAAGCCATTTAATTGGGCGTCGAGTAGACATGTCATCTAATTGGGCCCCCATAGTACTGTGTATGAATCCATTTATCCACCAGGCAAGCCACTACCCTGCCATTCACACGCCCCCCACTCGACATTTTTACAATCAATAAACCGCTCCTAGTCGTTCCGTCCTTTCACATTACGGCAGTTCCACTAATCCTAACCCTCCTCCCAAATCCATGGCGTCCCAAATCTCCATGATCGGCGGTGAGTACAAGGTTAGAACCATCACCGGCGATGAGTTCGACGTCATCTACACCCGTTCTTCCACAACGGTGAAAGAATGCCTTGCTCGCTTCAAACACATGTTCGAAAACTCAAATGATGAGTGGGTCGCTGGGCTAGATGTTGAGTACACCACAGTCCTGGGAAGCGAGAAGAATCTAAAGGAGGCAGAGAAGAAGAAGCCCATCATGATCCAGGTTTGCGTGCATGACTTATGCTTGGTCTACCACATATGCCATGCCAATGTTGAGTGCGAGGAATTTAAGAAGTTCCTCAAGGGCGGCCGAGTCAAATTTGTTACTGTATACTTTAGGAATGACAACGAAATCCTGGGTCGGATAGGCCTCGCTGTAGGCGACCCCTTCGACCTCCAGAAGAAAGGGCTGGTGCCCTCCCTTGATCAGCCTTCAATGCTGACCCTGGCAGGAGCCATGGTTCATCCTTCGTACGGTGAACTAAAGAAACCTCTGCACACGTTTCATCGTGCATGGCAGTGGATTGTACTAGATATAGACCACATCCACTACGCTAGAATGGATGTCTACCTTTGTTTCAATATCTACAAGGGTTGGATGAAGAGCAAAAGCCAAGTGTGCGGTTCAAGCAAAGAAGTATCGCCCAAGAGGAAGAGGGGCAAGGACGAAGTCGAGGACGTGGATGAGGAGTCCGAGTAAGGTGGCAGTGTCGTTGCTCATGGTGCTTCTAATGCAGTGTCTACCGGATTAGTTGCTTAG
Source organism: Triticum urartu (assembly GCF_056163025.1). Classification (NCBI taxonomy): domain Eukaryota; kingdom Viridiplantae; phylum Streptophyta; class Magnoliopsida; order Poales; family Poaceae; genus Triticum; species Triticum urartu. The sequence goes on along the minus strand of NC_141878.1, from coordinate 478,859,301 downwards.
TTTAATTTCAGGTGTGCTTAGTTTTATTTGAGGGGTGTGCTGTGCTGAGCCCCCAGCAGAACTATGTTATATTTCTTCCCGTTATATTTCGTACATTTCATCTTTTAGTTGGTATAGTACTACCACTCTTTTCTTCACATTATATACGTACCATATATATGGCCAACATCATATAGCCAACAGTTTAGTTGTCAAAGAATTTCAGGGTGCTTAGTTTTGTCAAAGAATTCCAGGGTGCTTAGTTTTATTTGAGGGGTGTGTTGTGCTGGAGACCATTAACTTATCATTGTGAGAATCGGCTTATTTTTGTCATGTAACATGGTCAACAGGTTTGACGTGAAAATAACAATGTCTAATGGCATTTCTAATATACGCCGCCTCCCCACAGATTTTCTTTACAGAGGCAACATAGAACTATATGAGTGCCCTATTAAATTTTGGAATTATTCCAGGTTGGTTTGGCATTTTTTATACATTAATTGAGTTTCTAGTCATTCAATGTGCATAATTCAAATTTGAACTACAAGCACATGCTCCCATGCACCAAAGTTGATTGAAAAATCACATGTGTGTCCTCGGGTGAATTTCTAGGTCACATGCAAGAAATGGGAATGAAATTCAAACATCTGGGCATCGTGGTTCGGCCGAGAACATTGAGAAGCTTGGTTTTAAAATTCTTGTAAACCCAAAATACGCCCGAAAATCATGAAACTTGGCATGGTGTCATGTCATTGTACTACCATGCCGTGGTAAAAAAATTGCAGAATAGGAACAAGTTTTGGTATAAGTTTCTTGCAAACCGGAGCTTCTCTCAAGAAGGCTCGTGGTTCTGAGAGGGAACGTGTCACCTTTGTGTGCATAATTCAAATTTTAAATACAAGCACATGCTCCAATGCACCAAAGCTGGTTGAAAAATCACATGTGTGTCCTTGGGTAAATTTCTAGGTCCCATGCCAGAAATGGGAATGAAATTCAAACATCTGGGCGTCATGGCTCGGCTGGAAAGATTGAGAAACTTGGTTTTTTAATTCGTGTAAATCCGAAACACGCATGAAAATCATGAAACTTTGCTTGGTGTCATGACATGGCACCAACATGCTGTGGTAATTTTGTTATCCAATTTGCGAAGGCGCACACATTAACAATCAACAAAGTCATTTTGGAACAAGTGATGTCACGTTACAATCATAAACACAAGTATTATTAAAACTGTGGGCGTTCTATTTACCATTTACGTGTCGCCATGCGTCCCCTTTTTTATTAGCTAGGAGGCGTCGTGTAGGGTAGCTATTTGAGTACGGGAGGCGTGCGAGCCCTTTGACCTCCATCTGCCGTCCACCTCTCTCCCAAGGTCTCCATTAATGGCGCCCGAGCCTCTATTTAATGGCGTGGCAATGTCTCACTTGACTAATATTTAAGAGAGAAAAAAGAAAATCTAAAAAGAAAATTTTGCATGGATCTTGATGTAAGATCTGATGGACCTATATAGCATCTACTGCAACTTATAACAAGACTCATGAATATATATAAGGACGACGAGAGTGGATAATAATTCTCTTACATAATTAGGAAGATAATTAAAAAAGCCACATGCAGCTACGCCCAAAATACACAAGGGCAAAAGAAGAAGGAAGACGCATACAACGATCTGGCTCGCTGATCTCTACTTTCTTTATGCGCTGCAGGTCGCGGAGACTAGTTCTCGTGGCAGGCGATGATCTCCTTCATCAGTTTCATGTCCTTAATATGCTGCTTGGCAGCATCCATGGATTCCTCCACAAGCCTGTTGCTCTCTATGCGGAGCATGGCATTCTCGTCCATAAGTTTCTTGATGATGACGCCCGTCCTCTGCAACAAGGCAGCGGTCTCCTCCTCCAGCTTCGCCCTTCCGGCGATCTTCGCCCTCAACAGGTCGTGCTCGCCCCGAAGCTTCGCATTGCCCTCCCCTAGTTGCCGTATGACGCCGGTAGCCTCGTCCTCCATCCTCGCCCAGCCAGAGATCTGATCTATCTGGCTATGGACTATCGGATGCATGCGTCTGTAAGAGTGCTCGCCAGCCCGCGAGAAATTTTCCCGGGCCGCCGCGTGTGGCGGGACCTCCCTGCTGCTTCGGTGGCGCGACAGGACATCTATGTTGCTTCCGCGGCATGGCCGGACCAGTCTGCTACATCGATGGCGCGGCGGGACCTCCGTGCTGCTTCGGCGGCGCGGCGGGACCTCTATGCTGCTACTGCTTGATACGTCTCCAACGTATCTATAATTTTTGATTGCTCCATGCTATTATATTATCTGTTTTGGATGTTAATGGGCTTTATTTTACACTTTTATATCATTTTTTGGACTAACCTATTAACCGGAGGCCCAGCCCAAATTGCTATTTTTTTGCCTATTTCAGTGTTTCGCGGAAAAGGAATATCAAACGGAGTCCAAACGGAATGAAACCTTCGGGAACGTGATTTTCTCAACGAACCTGATCCAGGAGACTTGGAGTGGGCATCAAGAAACAATCGAGGAAGCCACGAGGCAGGGGGGCGCGCCTACCCCCTGGGTGCACCCTCCACCCTTGTGGGCCCCTCATTGATCCACCGACCTACTTCTTCCTCCTATATATATACACGTACCCCCAAACATCCAGGAGCACCACGAAAACCTAATTCCACCGCCTCAACCTTCTATACCCGAGAGATCCCATCTTGGGGCCTTTTCCGGAGCTCCGCCGGAGGGGGCATTGATCACGGAGGGCCTCTGCACCAACTCCATGGCCTCTCCGGTGATGTGTGAGTAGTTTACTTCAGACCTTCGGGTCCATAGTTATTAGCTAGATGGCTTCTTCTCTCTCTTTGAATCTCAATACAAAGTTCTCCTTGATCTTCTTGGAGATCTATTCGATGTAATCTTCTTTTGCGGTGTGTTTGTCGAGATCCGATGAATTGTGGGTTTATGATCAAGTTTATCTATGAACAATATTTGAATCTCCTCTGAATTCTTTTATGTATGATTGGTTTATCTTTGCAAGTTTCTTCGAATTATCAGTTTGGTTTGGCCTACTAGATTGATCTTTCTTGCAATGGGAGAAGTGCTTAGCTTTGGGTTCAATCTTGCGGTGCTCGATTCCAGTGACAGTAAGGGAAACTACACATATTGTATTGTTGCCATTGAGGATAAAAATATGGGGTTTATATCATATTGCATGAGTTTATCCCTCTACATCATGTCATCTTACTTAAAATCATTACTCTGTTCTTATGAACTTAATAGTCTAGATGCATGCTGGATAGCGGTCGATGTGTGGAGTAATAGTAGTAGATGCAGAATCGTTTCGGTCTACTTGTCGCGGACGTGATGCCTATATACATGATCATACCTAGATATTCTCATAACTATGCTCAATTCTATCAATTGCTCGACAGTAATTCATTTACCCACCATAATACTTATGCTCTTGAGAGAAGCCACTAGTGAAACCTATGGCCCCCGGGTCTATCTTCCATCATATTAATCTTCCAACACTTAGCTATTTCTATTTCCGTTTATTTTACTTTGCATCTTTATTTCTCTTTATCATAAAAATACCAAAAATATTATCTTATCATATCTATCAGATCTCACTCTCGTAAGTTACCATGAAGGGATTGACAATCCCTTTATCGCGTTGGTTGCGAGGTTCTTATTTGTATGTGTAGGTGCGTGGGACTCGAGCGTGATCTCCTACTGGATTGATACCTTGATTCTCAAAAACTGAGGGAAATACTTACGCTACTTTACTGCATCACCCTTTCCTCTTCAAGGGAAAACCAACGCAGTGCTCAAGAGGTAGCAAGAAGGATTTCTGGCGCCGTTACCCGGGAGATTCGCGCCAAGTCAAGTCAAGATTTGACTCCCGACAACGAGCCATTTCTGGCACTGTTGCCGGGGAGTCTACGCACAAGTCATGACATACCAAGTACCCATCACAAACTCTTATCCCTCGCATTACATTATTTGCCATTTGCCTCTCATTTTCCTCTCCCCCACTTCACCCTTACCGTTTTATTCGTCTCCTTTCCCATTTTTTTCTTGTACCATGGCCGATTCAAAAAGGGCTAAGGGTTCTCTCTCGGGTTTTACCTTGGATAGTCCTTCTGTCCTCTCTAAGCTCATAAATAATGATGCTATGGAGAGACCTACCGGGGTTATCAATGAGAATTTGAATAATTTTTATGAAGATGATCCCGGAATTTTTCATTATTTACTTGATGAATCTTTGAAAGATGCTTGGGATAGGCTATTAAGGATCCAAGCTAGCTATGTGCCACAATATCAAATTGAGGTTTACCTGAAAAACTTTTATATTGGTCTACCCTCCTCGTTAAAGCAAGTTCTAGATTCTATTTTTAAGAGGGTTTTCTTGAGGGGGATCCCATTGATACTTATGAAAAGATGAAAACTATATTTGGGCACCCCATGAATGAGAAGGTTGAATCTACATCTCTTTTGTGCTTTTATCAAAATGAAATTATCAAAGAAATGAAGGCCAGCTTGGATACCAATTTCCGTAATGTGCTTAATCTTTCTTTCACCATTAATGGCCACATGCTATCTCAAAATAGAAAGATAAATGCTATAGAAAAGAATTTTTCTCTTTTCTTTCCTAATACCAAAGATGGCAATACCTAGATCTATCCTTGCTTCTATGCCTAGCTAGGGGCGTTAAACGATAGCGCTTGTTGGGAGGCAACCCAATTTTATTTTTATTCCTTGCTTTTTGCTCCTGTTTAGTAATAAATAATTTATCTAGCCTCTGTTTTGGTTGTGTTTTTTGTCTAATTAGTGTTTGTGCCAAGTAGAACCATTGGGAAGACTTGGGGAAAGTCTTTTTGATCTTGCTGTAAAAAACAGAAACTTTAGCGCTCACGAGAATTGCTGCCATTTTTATTTGGAGAGTGATATTTAAGTAATTATTTTTTCAGATGATTAATAGATAAATTACTCACGTCCATCAATTTATTTTAGAATTTTTGGGGTTCCATAAGTTTGCTTTAGCTATAGATTAGTACACACTGTTCTATTTTTGACAAATTCTGTTTTTCGTGTGTTGTTTGCTTATTTTGATGAATCTATGGCTAGTAAAAGAGCTTATAAACCATATATAAGTTGGAATACAGTAGGTTTAACACCAATATAAATAAAGAATGAGTTAATTACAGTACCTTGAAGTGGTGTTTTGTTTTCTTTCGCTAACGGAGTTTACGAGATTTTCTATTCTGAGTTTTGTGTTGTGAAGTTTTCAGGTTTTGGGTAAAGATTTGATGGATTATGGAACAAGGAGTGGTAAGAACCTAAGCTTGGGGATTCCCATGGCACCCCAAGGTAAAATTCAAGGACACCAAAAAGCCTAAGCTTGGGGATGCCCCGGAAGGCATCCCCTCTTTTCTCTTCATTCATCGGTAACTTTACTTGGAGCTATATTTTTATTCACCACATGATATGTGTTTTTCTTGGAGCGTCTTGTATGATTTGAGTCTTTGCTTTTTAGTTTACCACAATCATCCTTGCTGTACACACCTTTTGAGAGAGACTCGCATGATTTGAAATTTATTAGAATACTCTATGTGCTTCACTTATATCTTTTAGAGCACGGCGGTGGTTTTATTTTATAGAAATAATTGATCTCTCATGCTTCACTTATATTATTTTGTGAGTCCTTTAGAACAACACGGAAATTTTCTTTTAGGAATAATATAAAAACTTCCATAGAAGTGCATTGAATACTATGAGAAGTTTGATACTTGATAATTGTTTTGAGATATGGAGATGGTGATATTAGAGTCATGCTAGTTGAGTAGTTGTGAATTTGAGAAATACTTGTGTTGAAGTTTGTGATTCCGTAGCATGCACGTATGGTGAACCATTATGTGATGAAGTCGGAGCATGATTTATTTATTGATTGTCTTCCTTATGAGTGGCGGTCGGGGACGAGCGATGGTCTTTTCCTACCAATCTATCCCCCTAGGAGCATGCGCGTAATACTTTGTTCCGATAATTAATAGATTTTTACAATAAGTATGTGAGTTCTTTATGACTAATGTTGAGTCCATGGATTATATGCACTCTCACCCTTCCACCATTGCTAGGCTCTCTAGTATCGCGCTACTTTTGCCGGTACCATAAACCCACCATATACCTTCCTCAAAACAGCCACCATACCTACCTATTATGGCATTTCCATAGCCATCCCAAGATATATTGCCATGCAACTTTCCACCGCTCCGTTATTATGACACACTTCATCATTTTCATATTGCTTGCATAATCATGTAGTTGACACCGTATTTCTGGCAAAGCCACCGTTCATAATTCTTCATACATGTCACTCATGCATCATTGCACATCCCGGTACACCGCCGGAGGCATTCACATAGAGTCATATTTTGTTCTAAGTATTGAGTTGTAAGTAAATAAAGTGTGATGATCATCATTATTAGAGCATTGTCCCAAGTGAGGAAAGGATGATGGAGCCCCACAAGTCGGGATGAGACTCCGGACGAAAAAAGAGAAAAAAAAAAGAGAAAGGCCCAAATAAAAAATGAATGAGAGAAATAGAGAGAAGGGACAATGCTACTATCCTTTTCCCACACTTGTGCTTCAAAGTAGCACCATGATCTTCATGATAGAGAGTCTCCTATGATATCACTTTCATACACTAGTGGGAATTTTTCATTATAGAACTTGGCTTGTATATTCCAATGATGGGCTTCCTCAAAATGCCCTAGGTCTTCATGAGAAAACGAGTTGTATGCGCACCCACTTAGTTTCTTTTGTTGAGCTTTCATATACTTATAGCTCTAGTGCATCCATTGCATGGCAATCCCTACTCACTCACATCGATATCTATTGATGGGCATCTCCATAGACCGTTGATATGCCTAATTGATGTGAGACTATCTTCTCCTTTTTGTCTTCTCCACAACCACTGAGGGAGTCCTGGATAAGGGGGTGTTCGGATAGCCGGACTATACCTTCAGCCGGACTCCTGGACTATGAAGATACAAGGTTGAAGACTCCGTCCTGTGTCCGGAAGGGACTTTCCTTGGCATGGAAGGCAAGCTTGGCGATACGGATATGTGGATCTCCAACCATTGTAACCGACTTGGTGTAACCCTAACCCTCTCCGGTGTCTATATAAACCGGAGGGTTTTAGTCCGTAGGATGACATACACAACAACAATCATACCATAGGCTAGCTTCTAGGGTTTAGCCTCTCCGATCTCGTGGTAGATCTACTCTTGTACTACCCATATCATCAATATTAATCAAGCAGGACGTAGGGTTTTACCTCCATCGAGAGGGCCCAAACCTGGGTAAAACTTCGTGTCCCTTGCTTCATGTTACCATCCGACCTAGACGCACAGTTCGGGACCCCCTACTCGAGATCCGCCGGTTTTGACACCGACATTGGTGCTTTCATTGAGAGTTCCTCTGTGTCGTCGCCATCAGGAAGGATGCCTCACCCCGTCTTTAAATATGGCACCATTGCTAAGGGAGCTTTGGCTGTCGGCCAAACCCTCCGGCTAGGTGGTTTTCTTATGACCGCATGTTCAGCTTCTGCACCAACGATGACCTCTCGAGCCATCGAAAACAATCTTCATGTCAGCTCGGAACTCGCCGAGCAGTTAGATCCAATGGAGCTCTCCTCCATAAACGAGTTCTTGGATCGCATCGCCGCCCTGGGAGTCGCTACGGATTACAACTAGATTGGGCCCAAGCCCGATTTGAGAGAGATTAACTCTCCCCAAGTCACCCATCACGTTGCCGTGGTAGAGGGACAATGCGGCGACCCCTCATCTATCTTAAGGACTAGCTACGTCCGGATTCCCGATCCCTCCAAGACGGATACCCGCGGAGGGGAGGATATCACTCAAGAACTGAACTTAGAGTCAGGCGACGGACTGGATTCATTGGACAACATCCAGGAATCCAAATTTTCGAGTTCGGAAATTCCTCGGCTTCTGAGCCTCAGATGGGGTGAGGCTTCGGATTTAATTCCACCCACCCACCCGAATATTAGCGATCTATCCCAAATTAGGCAAGAGCCCGAAGAAACAGTACATCATTACTGGGCCAGATTCCTCCTGGTTATGAACAGGATAAAGGACTGCTACGAGGAAGACGCAATTTCATTCTTCTGCAATAATTGCACGGACAAGGGAATCCTCAACGCCATAAGTCGCCGTGATATTACACGCTTCGCTGACTTGGCGTCCATAGTAGGAAAGTACTGTGCGATGGAAAGCGCCTGGAAAACCGAAATAAAATTTTGGGACAATCCGGCCCTGAATGCAAACCCAGTCCGAAATAAAAGGGTGCATCATCACCAGACACCCGGGTCAAACACCAAAAAGCAAAAACCCTCTACAGGGCATGGAACCGTATTGGAAGGATGGCTTAATGGACCCTGTAAAATTCACAGTACAGAGGACGCCACACCAACTCACAGCCTTAGAGCATGTTGGATACTCCGGCACGTGGCCAAAATTGGCGAATATCTCCTAATTCCGGAGGCCACAGAAAGCCACCCCAGAGACACCAATACGGTATTAACAGTCTTCGAGACTTTTGCATCAAATAACATGCGAAAAAGGACACTCCACAGCCTTTCCGAAATCTACCAAGTGGCAACAATAAACCCATGGAGTGACACGGCTATTACCTTTAACGCCAGTGATGAACCTAAATTCCGAACAGCCCGAGTACCAGCTGCATTGGTCCTTAGTCCAATAGTGGATGGCTTTCGTCTTACCAAGGTACTCATGGACGGCGGCAACGGATTGAACCTCATTTACAAGGAAACCCTTCAAAAAATGGAAATAGACTGGAACCGCATTGAGCGAAGCAGCACAACCTTTAGAGGAATAATCCCCAGTCGGGAAGCGCGCTGTACAGGAAAAATCACACTAGATGTGCTGTTCGGCACGCCGGATAATTACAGGTCCGAAGAGGTCACGTTCCATGTGGCTCCGTTCAGCAGCGGTTATCACGCTCTGCTAGGGCGGGAAGCGTTTACAATCTTCCGAGCAATACCCCATTACGGGTACATGAAGCTCAAGATACCCGGGCCCAATGGGATCATCACTCTCGCTAGTGATCCGGACATAGCACTCCGCGCCAAAAACAAGACAGCCGCACTGGCCCTTGAGGCACTATCCGAAGCCCTAGCGGCTGAGGAACTGACTGCGCTGCGCTCCACGGTGAATACAGATGACGTGGTACTCGACAAAAGATCCAAGTCCACCTCCTTTAAACCGGCGGGCGAAATAGTCAAATTCTAGGTCCATCCAACGGACCCCAATAAAACAGCTTCCATCGGGGCACATTTAAACCCTGATGTAGATGCCGCACTGTGAGAGTTCCTACGAGAGAACTCGAACATTTTCGCCTGGCACCCTTCAGACATGACAGGAATCCCACGCAGGCTGGCCGAGCACAGCTTATATATCCTAAAAGAATTCAAACCTGTCAAGCAAGCTCTTCGGCGTTTTTCCAAACCTAAGAGACAGGCCATGGGAGAGGAGCTAGCAAAGCTATTGGAGGCCGGATTCATCAGAGATATAAAACATCTGGACTGGCTAGCAAACCTGGTGATGGTACCAAAGAAGGACAAATCCTGGCGCCTGTGCGTTGATTTTAAAGACCTTAACAAGGCTTGCCCAAAGGATCCCTTCCCCCTCCCCCGCATCGATCAAATTATTGATGCTACCGCAGGACACGACTCGTTGTGTTTCCTCGACGCATATTCCGGCTATCATCAAATCAAGATGGCAGAATCAGACCAAGCCGCAACGGCATTTATCACACCATACGGCCCATTCTGCTTCAACACAATGCCCTTCGGGCTCAAAAATGCCGGCGCAACATATCAGTGCATGATTCAGACATGTCTGGCAAACCAGATCGGCAAAACGGTGGAGGCATATGTAGATGATGTGGTCGTCAAAACAAGACATGTCGAATCTCTAGTAGACGACTTGAGGCTCACATTCGATAACCTCCGAACATACGACATCAAGCTCAACCCGGAAAAATGTGTTTTCGGCGTCCTAGCCGGAAAGCTCTTGGGCTTCATTGTATCCGGTAGAGGAATTGAAGCAAATCCAGCCAAGATCCGAGCTCTGTCACAATTGGATATCCCAAAGGACCTCAAACAAATACAAAAATTAACCAGATGCGTGGCGGCTCTAAGCCGCTTTATCTCCCGCTTGGGAGAAAAGGCCCTACCCCTTTACCGCCTCCTTCGGTGCACCGAACACTTTGAATGGACGGACGCAGCCACGGCCGGACTCGACAATATAAAAGCCATACTGGCAAAAAACCTAGTCCTGGCCGCGCCAAACATTGGCGAACCAATGCTATTATACATTGCAGCAACGCATCAGGTTGTAAGCGCAGTGCTCGTCGTCGAACGAGAAACGGACGTACACAAATTCCCTCTTTAAAAGCCGGTCTATTATGTGTCCACTGTCCTCACTCCCTGCAAATCACGGTACCCGCATTATCAAAAGATTGCATACGCGGTATTCATGGCATCCCGGAAGCTACGACACTACTTTCAAGAGTGTTCAATAACAGTAGCCTCGAAAGTACCACTTAACGATATTATAAACAACCGTGACGCAACGGGCCGGATTGCAAAATAGGCCATTGAGCTCCTCCCGTTCGACATAACTTATAAGCCACGGCGAGCCATCAAGTCGCAAGTCTTGGCCGACTTCGTCGCAGAATGGACGGAGGCTGAACTCCCTAAAGAGTACGGCACTTATTCAAATTGGATCATGCATTTCGATGGCTCCAAGATGTTGGCCGGACTGGGGGCTGGCGTCGTTTTGACGTCCCCCACAGGAGACACAGTTCAATACGTACTCCAGATTATGTACACGTACTCCAATAATGCAGCCGAATATGAGGCCCTTTTACATGGTCTCTGGATGGCAGTATCCATGGGCATTCAACGCCTAGAGGTGCACGGGGACTCGAACCTCGGAATATCCCAAATAAATGGAGACTTAGATGCCAAGGATCCAAAAATGGCAGCTTACCGCAACGCCATCCTAAAAATGTCAGCTCGGTTCGAAGGGCTTGAATTCCACCATGTAGCCCGGGAAAATAATCAGGCGGCAGATGTCCTGGCACACATCGGCGCAAAACGCGATGTAGTCCCCCCCCAACATCTTCTTGGAAAGGCTGTTCAAGCCATCCGTAGTATGGGAAGGGGAGCCAAACAATAACAGCCCGGACCCAACCGCACTGCCCGACACCGAATATTCCAACACAATCGGAGGCTCTGCCAATGAAATAACACCTTCAGCCCACGTAATAATGGCCGTTATCGCCCCATGGACGGAACCATTCCTCGCCTACCTTACTAGGAAGGAACTCCCCGAGGACCAAAATGAGGCACGCTTCATAGTGCGGCGATCCAAAGCCTACAAAGTCCACGAGGGAGAGCTTTATAAGAAAAGCACTACCGGAGTCCTTCAAAGGTGCATCTCCAAAGAGGAAGGGCGGAACCTCCTGGCTGAAATTCATGCCAGACTCAGCGATCATCACGCGGTAGCTTGGTCCCTTGTAAGCAAGGCCTTCCGTATAGGCTTTTATTGGCCGACGGCCCGGGCAGACGCCTAGGACTTAGTCCAACGATGCACCGCTTGCCAGCTCTTTGCAAACCAAAGCCATATGCCACCCACCGCCCTCCAAACTATCCCCATCACTTGGCCCTTCGTGGTCTGGGGGCTTGACATGGTTGGACCCCTTAAAGGCGGAACCCACAAGCAAAAAAACTTACTGGTCATGGTGGATAAGTTCACCAAATGGATAGAAGCCAAGCCTGTTAAGATGGCCGAATCCGGACCGGTGATAGACTTTATATTCGGGGTTGCACACCATTACGGTGTCCCCCATAGCATCATCATGGATAACGACACGAACTTTACGGACGATGAGGTAAAACTCTGGTGCAAAAACATGGGCATCATGCTCGATTATGCTTCCGTCTATCACCCACAAACTAACGGCCGGGTCGAACGTGCAAATGGTCTTATCATGAGCGGCATCAAACTCAGATTAGTGCGGTCCCTCAAGGAATCTAACACGCACTGGGTAGAGGAGCTCGACTCCGTACTCTGGGGGCTGCGGACCACGCCGAATCGCACCACCGGATACACACCATTCTTTATGGTGTACGGCGCAGAGGAAGTTTTGCCTTGCGACATAATTCATGACTCACCTCGAGTGCGCATGTGCGAAGAAAGAGAAGCCGAGCTCGATCGGCAGGACAACTTGGACGCATTGGAGGAGGAGCGTGACGTGGCAAAAGCCCGTTCCGCATTCTATCAACAGCAGGCTCGAAGACACCAAAGCAGAGAACTACGGGCCAAAAATTACAACGTTGGCGAATTAGTTCTACGACTACCGGACAAGAAAAAGGACAAACTCAAGCCCAAGTGGGAAGGTCCCTTCATAATTGACCAAGTCCTGACTGGTGGAGCGTACCGCCTGCGAGATGCATCGGATAACCGACTCGAGCCGAACCCATGGAACGTAGCCCGTCTCCGAAGATTCTATGCCTAGCGCCGGACTCTGTGTTCGTCTCCTTCCTCTGTCCATTTTTTATATACTTTCTGTCTTACATTCCTCTTCTTCTCTCCCTCTCTCTTATAGCCTTTAAAGGCTCATAAAGTGACGCGCTATCCGCGCTCATTAAACCTGGGAGCTTCTTTAAACAGAAGCTTATTTATACGGGCTTCATGCCCAACACATGTGTCACACTTCCGCATGTACCTTTTATTCACCATTATATGCATCGGTATGACTTAAGTTTTGGCCAAGTTGGGTTGCCTGGCTCCTGTGCTTACCCCTACGTTCCCGATTGTTCGGCTAGGTGGTAAAGGGAGCACCTCTGTGATTGTTACTGCCGGGTCAGCCGGGCGTGTACCTCAGACTGGGTGAAGCCGAAAGCTAGCATCCTTAAGGGAATATTCGGTCGGTGAACTAAAGATGATCTTATTTTATTTTATTTATCTATACGCCCCCAGATGTTTTTCCTGCGTTTCTTTTCGCAGCATGGACATGCACTTTAGGGCATGCCTCCCAGGGAAAGGAACCCCTAACGGAACTATTCTCCCTGGAAGATGTTTCTTACTAACCATGTAATATAACATAACTAGTCGGACACTTGTCTGTTTACGCACTAATGACCCCTACGCCTGGTCTCCATGCATTCCCCGGTTCCTATATAACCGCATGGGAATTCGGACAAACTCCGGACCGTCAGGTCCTGAGGCTGAAGCGAAAAGGTCGGCCATGACAAATGATCTACAATCCGGCTAGAAGGCATTATAAATGTCAATTAAATTACATAGTCATTTTGACTGATTGTATTCCTCTTCAATACCATCTAACAGGCTGTCTAATGTACAGTCCTGCTGGGAATACTTTGTAGCCAACTCTACTTGGCCGTATACTAAGCTTACAGGGATCTCCTTCCCATCGGGCCCTACAGGACCGACCTCGGCCATGTGGTTGGGGTCAGCCTTTGTGTACCGCGTCTTCACCATGGCCCATGCCTCCCTAGCGCCTTGACGGCAGGCCGATATCTTCCACAATCGGAAGCATCATCGTGCTCCCTTTAGTTTCTCCGCAAGCTCTCCAAGACCTTCGGGCATGGAGATGGATGGCCACAGGGCCTGGGCGACGCCTTGCATCGCCTGCCGAACTCGATCGAGCAGTTGCGAGAGCTCGGGAAGAAGGTCACCCGTAGAACCGGGCATCTCCTCTGCAGGACGACCTGTTAGCACACCTACAGACATTGCTCTGTTAGTCGACTTCCCCGCCGAACTTTCTTTCAAAGGTTCATTCAAGCACTTACTAAATATGCCACACCGAAGCCGCTGATTCTCCTTAACGGAGCCTGACAGCTGGGCACGAACATCTTTCAGCTCGACGCCCAGCTTGGTGTTGGCATCTTGGAGATCGTTCTTCTCCCGCCTCACCTTTGTCAGCACCTTCTCACCAGCCTTTAGATGGCGTAGGAGGTGTTGCCTTTCCGGATTCAATCTGGCGCCATCTACAATTTCATTTGTCAGATTCGCACCCATGCCGTGCTTCGCAAAATACTTATCTTTCGAAGTGTATATTACCAGAGGGGGTCTCCTTGGGCTCCCCTGCCGCGGCTAGTGCAGCCTCAAGTTGGGCTTTGCACTCTTCCATCTCCTTGGATAGTAGGGAATTCTTTTCTGTAAGAACCTGCATAACAAATGATCCTTAAATCAGTTATTCTAACTGTTTCAAGTCTCGGGGGCTACTGGTATATATAATTACCAAAATTTTCTTACCCGTATGTCTTTTACATATTGCTCCGTGGCTCTGGCTAGACCATTTTGAGCGGCACGGAGGTACGCATCTCCCGAATTAAAGGCATCTAATGCCTCTTGGGAGAAACAAGCATCGCAAAGAATTGTCCGGCGACGCCTGTGGTTCATGGCACTCTCCACCTCAGAGTTGGTGGCAGACAACCTGTCCACATCCTCCATTGGACGAGCGTCCGGTGCACGCCTTGTGTTCGCCTCCGCCTCCGGACCAGGCTTTGGAGCTTGGCTGGTGGAGGCACGGTTGGCAGCCTCTCCGGGTATAGTCCGGCGAGGTCTCTTTGTCCTGAAGAGAGCACGAGTGTTAATATGCCTCGCAGGTGTAACACCTGGGATAAGGGGGCGCGCCATACCTTTGCGCTGACACCTCGGTCCGGACTGCGCCTCTTTTCTGCCCACGGGCCCCTGCGGCCCCTCGTTGGCTTGCCGCCGCAGGTTCGGCCTCCCGTCTCAAAAACCTCCCCTGCAAAGCTCGGTTGTAATCAGGAAACTGAAAGCATGAGAGGGCGGACACTTATTCGGGGTACTGGGACTTCGATCTCAGTTACCTGGGAGGCCGGGATTAGCCCTGGGTAATCGGCCGTAATGGCCACCAAGGCGTTGTCCTTGCTCAATTGATGGAACACTCCATCGATCAGCTCCACAGATATGTCTAGATCCTCTTGAGAGGCGGGGTCGAGGGACCGTCCTAGGTCCTCGGGTTGTGGAGGAGGGCTGTTTATTTCCTTAACAGCCCGGCGCAGTTCCTGTGTTGAAGTTGTTAGACTGAATATTTAACAATGGGAATACAAAACGGATGGGCAGGTAAATGTGATCGCTTACCCAGCTTGGGGGATTGTGCATAGAGAATCCACCCTGTGGGTTGACGCGGAGAAATTCCTCCTCTTCTCCCTTGTACAAAGTGGACAAGATCTTCAGTAGAGCGGCAGCTGAATCCGGCCCCTTACGGCCGTAGCGGGTGGCGTCGTCCTCCCCGTTGAAGTCCCACATGGGGTGGCTTCTATACTGAAGTGGCTGCACCCCCCGCATGATGCATTCGGCCATAACCCCGATCATGGTCAGTCCGGAATGGGCTAACAATCTTATCCGACCCATCAGGTAAATGATGTCCCTGTCACTTTCCCTCTGAGGGCTCCGTGGACTCCAGCTTAGGCGCTTCTTTAAGGGAGGACTATCAAATTCAGGGAGGCCGATCCGGACAGGATCTGGCAGCGGGACGTCCTCTATATAAAACCATTCCGAGGGCCAGTCTTCGGACGCCTTCTTTGGGGTTCTGGACAGATATCCGGTCCCGGCGATGCGCCACACTTCGGCTCCGCCCACTTGATACATTGACCCCTCCTTAGAGCGGGGCACAAGGCAGAATAACCTTTTCCATAGCCCTAAATGAGCCTCGACACCTAAAAACAGCTCGCAGAGGGCTATGAAGCCCGCGATATGCAATACGGAGGCAGGCATGAGATTGTGTAGCTGGAGGCCGTAAAACTCTAGCAGCCCCCGGAGAAATGGATGGATTGGAAACCCGAGCCCCCTTATTAAATAAGGGACAAGGCATAACCGCTCTCCTTTGGAGGGATTAGGGGCACTCTCCGCTTGCTTTCCGCCGTTATAGATGGCAAGACCGGCTCGAACCGGGATCATATAGGCCGGGGGGGGAGAAATCCCTTGGTCTGGAGCGTCACTAGCTCACTATGCGGGACGGAGCATCTCTCCCAATATCCGGGCTGAGGGCTGGAAGGGCGAAAGGAGGAGTTGCGATGGCTGGCCATGGTGGAATGGACCTTTGTCGGATGCACTCTGATGAACACTCGCAAAGGGGGGAAGATGTGGTTTGGATCTAAATCCTCGTCCCCTTAAATAGGGCAGCTCATTTACGTGGCTAGGGGTGTGAATGTAAAAACACTCAGACTTTTAATATTCATTTGACACGTGGGAAGCGGCCATTATTGGGCGTAGAAGCCAAGGAGCGCAACATCTACAAGAAACCAGACTTTATTCAACAGGTACACGGAATTTGGAGGAGAACCCGCCTTGCAATGCTGAAGACAATCTGCGCACCGGACTCATCGTCATTGAAGCCTGGTTCAGGGGCTACTGAGGGAGTCCTGGATAAGGGGGTGTTCGGATAGCCGGAATATACCTTCAGCCGGACTCCTGGACTATGAAGATACAAGATTGAAGACTCCGTCCTGTGTCCGGAAGGGACTTTCCTTGGCGTGGAGGGCAAGCTTGGCGATACGGATATGTGGATCTCCTACCATTGTAACCGACTTGGTGTAACCCTAACCCTCTCCGGTGTCTATATAAACCGGAGGGTTTTAGTCCGTAGGACAACATACACAACAACAATCATACCATAGGCTAGCTTCTAGGGTTTAGCCTCTCCGATCTCGTGGTAGATCTACTCTTGTACTACCCATATCATCAATATTAATCAAGCAGGACGTAGGGTTTTACCTCCATCGAGAGGGCCCGAACCTGGGTAAAACTTCGTGCCCCTTGCCTCCTGTTACCATCCAGCCTAGACGCACAGTTCAGGACCCCCTACCCGAGATCCGCCGGTTTTGACACCGACAACCACCATTCTATTCCACATGTAGTGCTATATCCATGGCTCACGCTCATATATTGCGTGAAGATTGAAAAAGTTTGAGAACATCAAAAGTATGAAACAATTGCTTGGCTTGTCATCAGGGTTGTGCATGATTTAAATATTTTGTGTGGTGAAGATAGAGCATAGCCAGACTATATGATTTTGTAGGGATAACTTTCTTTGGCCATGTTATGATTTTGTAGGCGTGTTTCGCGGCACGTCTCCCTCAGGAGGACACTGGGCAAGGAGCGCCCGATGCTCAGGAGTTCATCACCAAGGTATCTCAGGAGCTTCAGGAAGCAAGAGCAATACGCAGTGACCGCCGCCCACCTGGCGTTGCTCCCCACCCAAGCGAGGGTGGTGAGCTGTGCGTCTGCATCGACATACCAGGACTCAACTGAGCCGCATCTCAGGAGCGCTTCTGGCCTTCGCGTGTTGGGCGCTATGAAGGCCCACCTCACAGATACGTTCGTATGTCGTTTGGCCTGCCGAGCATGGCTGCTGCCTTCTAGCGCAACCGACGAAGCGTCATGGGGTGGGTCAGGAGACCAGGCACCATGCGGTCCTGGCGGAGATGGCAACGGTCCTCAAGGAACCGCCTGGACCCCCAGGGCCTCCCGAGGCTCAGGGCCTGGGTGGCTCGTGAGGGGCAACCCCTTCGCCACGTACCTTCAGCTGCCTCAACACCCCTTCATCAACGGAACCAGGTGACATTTTCCAAGTTTATTTAGCTGGGAGCGCCCTCAGGGCTGCATTATTCCCAGCCCACGTGGGTCCGTCCCTGTGGCATGTATCCCTTCTTTTTTATGTCTTTGGCTTACCTTGCTGGGGGCGCCCCTTGGGCTGAATCATCCCCAAGCTGCTCGGGCCTGACCCAGCGGCACATATCGTTCATGCATTTACCTGAGCTCGTTTACCTTCCATGGTTAATCTATCTATGATTATCGCCTGCTTGATTGTCACCCGCCACGGGGCTACTCACGCTGGCACGACACTTGTGCTCGGGTCCGTCCCAACAACATCGACAAACCTGAGCGGTCGAGCTCTGGCTCGCAGCATGCCCCGCGCACATCACCTCACCAAGCCCTCAGTGCCTTCATCTCCTCACGGAGCAACTAGCGGCGGACCGACAACCGTAATGGAAAACTGTGTCTCTCCTTGTCCTGGCTTGTAGGAATCTCTTGAAGATGACGGCATGCGGAACTGCGAGCTCCCTCTTCTCCCATGCAATATGCTTGCGCGTTAAAAGGGGGGCACCTGAGCATCGCGACTCAGGGGCTCTTACTGGCTTTCCAGCCCTCACCCCCTAGCCTTGACCATGGCACGCGACCTGGCATACCAGCAGTGGCTGAGCTCGCTCGAGGGCCGGGACCTGAGAACGTAGACCACGAAGGAGAGCCTGGAGAAGGGGAGAGGCTCGCATGGGCCCGACCTAGCTATGCTTCAGACGCCAATGCACGAATCTGGCGCATCATGAGGAATCGACCCCAGACCGTCAAGATAAGTCCCGAGCGTGGGTTGACTAAACCACTACGGACTAAGAACCATACTATCTGCAGCCTTACTGCAGCAACGTCACCCCCTTTCCTACCTCTCGACGGCTGCTTGAGCGCTAAAGGGGACCTCCTGAGCATCGCACCTCACGAACTCTTATTGGACCTCGGGCCGCTCACCTCCTGGCCTTGACCACGGCACACGACCTGGCATACCAGCGATAGCTGCAGCCTGCCTGGGGACCAAGACCTGTCAGCGTAGAGCGCCAAGTCGTCGCGAGGTCGGAAAGGGAGACCGAGCTGAAGCAGGACTTGCGCTCGCGCAAGTTCATAATAAGGACATTATTGACAAGAGACATTACAAAACCTTTACACACCCCCTTGGGGCATTTCTTGATTCCTCGCAGGGAACAAAAGACAGGAACTTAGGAAGTCCTAACTACGCGTGCCCCTGAGGATGAAGCCATCATCAACAGTGGGCCACCAGAGGCCGGCACCAACCTCATCCGGATCAGCAGAGACGGCGGCCAGACGCTGCAGCTCTGCTCCGGGCTCGGCAGGAGCTCGAGGGCATGTAGTTTTCGTCGCTTGTCTCCGGAGACTCCAGGAGCTCAGGAGAATCGCTGGACCACCAAGAGTCGCCGCTATCGCTGGAGGAGTTGTAGGCGAGACCTGCGGCAGGCCCAACGCCTGCCGCTGCACCGTCCTGGCGACCTCCTTTAGGGCGGCACTCTAGGCGGCGGCCTTCCTCGTCGAAGACCTTGAAGAGCAGCACGGAGGCGCCGTCGTACTCAAAGTGGATCACGACGGAGCCCTCCAGGCGGCAGACTCGGAAAATCTCGCCCCAGCCTCGGGTCATGAAGATCCTCCCGGAGGCGACGACTTGAATTTCTGCTCCAGTCGCCGGGGCGTCGTAGTCATCGTGCTGCAGCCAATGCTTGAGGGGTCCCCTTGGAGGCATCTCTGCAAAGAAGAAGGAAGGGAAGCGAATCCAAGTGCTCGGGGGCATCGCCGCCCAAAGCACGAACTAGCGTGAGGAGTCCGCAGCATGGACCCCTGGGGCAATGGCGTGCGCCTCTGCCGCGCGACGATGACGGTCTTGGCATGGGCGGCGACGCTCAGTGCTCCTCCCTCCGGACTCATCAGCGTAAGCATACAAGGGCAACGGGTACCCAGGAGGCGGCCTCTCGCACCAAGGCCATGACACCACCGGCCTCACGACCATCTCACAGCGATGAGACCTCTTCTTCGGAGGGAGAAGCTCGAGCTCGTTGAGGGGAGCCTTGCCCTTCTCCGTGGCTGAGAACCTCCGAATCGGTGCCATGACTGCACCAGCAAGGAGTGGTGCAAGGAAGGAGGAGAAGGAGGAGAGGCAGAGGAGAGACTGGTGATGGGGCTCCGCCCCCACCTCCCATTTCTAGCCAAAGGAAGGCCAACCGCCGACCTCCACAATCAAAGGTAATAATGATGGTTTTTCCTTGCATGCAGCAGGGACTTGTCAAGTCGGGCAGTTGCCGAGGCTGCATGGGGAAGCGGAGACGCCCACGTCCAATCAACCGCCACACATCGACCAAGGCTGCAGGCTATTGGGTCCCGCGGCACTCCGCACTTGCCCCTTGGCTTCGCCTCGAAGCCAAGCCCGAGCGCGCCTTGGGCCCGGGGGCTACTGTCGGCGTTCTGGGAACGAGGGTCCCTAGACTTGCCTGCCTGCGGCCCATGGTGTGGCTCTGCAAGCGGGCCCGTACGACCCATCTTCACCAGCAAGGACTCCAGACCCTCGCGAGGGGCCAAGCCTCGCGAGGCGGACGACGCAAGACCTCCTCAGGAGCAGCCTCACCAGGCCGGCTCGCGAGGGGCGGAGAAATCAAGGCCAGGCAAACCTCGCGAGGTTCCAGTGGCGTGAGCCATGACGACCAAGGCCAGGGGGCGCCACGCAGGCGCCAGCACGCACAGTGTCCTTGTTTCCTCTTTGGTGCTAAGGAAGCAGGCGCGGGCATGGAGTACCGAGGCGTCTAGCAAAGGTTTCCATATCAGTGCAACTAGACCAAGACCAGCAGGACAGCAAGACGGAGGTCACCGTGGAGCCCAAGACGGCGTCACCATCAGAGCCTTTTGCAGGCGAAGACTGCTTTTGTCAGGATAAGCTGTACTAGTTGTCCCCTTTCAAATTGGTCGTTGTTGGCTCCCTTCCCGCTTAATATTTGGGGAGAGGACCAGGGCCTCTATAAATAGGACTAGCCACCACCATCGAAAGGGATCGACTCATCAAGCCAAGCTGAGAGGTCCAACCCGGCCACTCACCTAGCACAAGAACACCTCTCGTCAGGAGGCTGTTCTTCCCCCTTTGTACTGTTCATCCTCAGCCCAAGAGGCAATCCACCACCACCACACTGGAGTAGGGTATTACACCACAACGGTGGCCCGAACCAGTATAAATCTCGTGTCCTTTGTGTTGCGAGTTCGTCGAGTTAGCCCTTGAGATGTTAGAAAAGCTATGACATGGATCGGTAGGGGGGTCTTCGCATGCACCCCAGTGTTCAAACCTTGAGGGTTTTGTCGGAACCCGTGATCCGGCAGATGTCTGCGGCGCTGAATTCGAAGATCGATAAACGATCAAGTTCGGCGTCCGTGGGCTCACATGGTTCGGAACTTACGGTCGGAGACGAGTCCGGAGTTCTGGTGGCACATGTATCGTATGATATCAAGTCTATGTGCGGCTCCAACGTCGGGGAATCTATGGCCTCCGTGGCGGGGTTGAGCCTCCCGTCCTTGGATGGCGCAGTCTGCTCCGGATTTAAGGCCAGAGCAGTTACGGGAGCTGTCTCCTGGATGCCGTCCGATGACAGATTTAGGTCATGTCTCTCAGGGTGGCTAGGAGTGGTAGCCGCGGTCTCGAATCCGGCGAAGATCAAGTCTCCACGGATGTCCGCAACGTAGTTCAAGCTCCCAAATCTGACCTGATGGCTAGGGGCGTAGCTTTCGATCTGCTCTAGATGGCCAAACGAATTGGCCCGCGGTGCGAAGTCGCCGAACACAACGATTTGTCCGGGGAGGAAAGTTTCTCCTTGGACAGCGTCATTATTAATGATTGAAGGGGCCATCAAACCTTTTGGCGACAGCACAGTGGAACTCTCAATGAAAGCACCAATGTTGGTGTCAAATCCGGCGGATCTCAGGTAGGGGTCCCGAACTATGTGTCTAAGGTCGATGGTAACATGAGACAGGGGACACAATGTTTTACCCAGGTTTGGGCCCTCTCTATGGAGGTAATACCCTACGTCCTGCTTGATAAATCTTGATGAATATTAGTATTACAAGAGTTGATCTAACAAGAGATCATAATGGCTAAACCCTAGAGGTCTAGCTTGTATGGCTATCGTAATGTGTCCCTCCTCCGGACTAAGTCCTCTAGTTTATATAGACACCGGGAGGATCTAGGGTTACACAAGGTCGGTTACAAAGAAAGGAATCTACATATTCCATCGCCAAGCTTACCTTCCACGCCAAGGAGAGTCCCATCCGGACAAGGGTGCAGTCTTCGGTCTTTGTATCTTCACAGCCCATTAGTCTGGCCCATGGCTAACAGGCCAGACCCTCGAGGAACCCTTAGTCCAGGACTCCCTCAGTAGCCCCTGAACCTGGTTTCAATGACAAGGTATCCGGTGCGTAGATCTGTCTTCGGCATTGCAAGGCGGGTTCCTCCTTCAGAACTCCAATGTAGTTTTTGGATGTATTGAACGTGTCCGGACGTGTAACACACACCACACACAACAGTAGAGAGAATATAATATTCCACGAGTCCCATCCACTGACAACTTTTTACAACATGACATCACGTCTGCCTGGTCACTATATCGAACCGTTTTGTCTTCCATCCCGTGTTTCGAGATGCGATTTCCATTGGCACGTCTTGTCAAAGCAGAGATCGTGTCCCCTTATTGCGGGATTCTCATCAATACGGGCGTGGGTAACCCAACCGTGCCGTTTACACAGCCCTTGGGAGTAGGCGAATTTTAAGGAGAGTGGGGAGGCGTTCAATATTTATTGCATTTATAGAGAGATAAGAATCCCTTCTCTTCACCCACGCCTTCTCTCTTCCTCTGCCCTTCCACTCTTGAGCTCCAGCGCCCAAGTTCTCATCTTCTCCGTCTCGAGCAAGCACTCAACCATGTCCGGATCCAGATGTCAAGGCAAGTGGATGGCCTCCTCCGTTCAGGAGGAGGACATCGCCGAGCTTCGGGCGGCCGGGTACCTGGCGAAGGGAATCGCCCACTGCCTTTGAGCCCAGGGACAAATCGTTCCCATGCCGAAGCCCAACGAGAGGGTAGTATACATCCCTCATTTCCTCCGTGGGTTAGGATTTCCACTCCACCCCTTCGTCCGTGGGCTGATGTTCAACTACGGGATAGACTTCCATGATCTATCCCCGAACTCCCTCCTCAACATCTCAGCGTTCATCGTCGTGTGTGAGGCCTTCCTTCGCATGCAACCCCACTTCGGGCTGTGGATCAAGGTCTTCAATGTGAAGCCGAAGGTGGTGGATGGCCAGTACGCAGAGTGCAAAGGCGCCATGGTGAGCAAGGTGGCCAATGTCTCCTGGCCGAAAGGCACTTTCATGGAGACTGTAAAATAATGGCAGAAACATTGGTTCTATATCACAGAGCCCCGTGGCACCACCTGGGCCGCAACTGCCGAATTCAACTCTGGCGCTCCCATGCGACTCACCTCCTTTGTCAAGAAGGGCCCGAACTGGTGTTTGCCAGATGAGCTGACAGCGCTGCAAACGCGCATTCAAAGCATGGTGGATAAAGATATCAAACTCGTCGATATAATCCAGTTGATGCTAGTTCGCCGGATTCTTCCATGCCAAATCCGAAGCCGCCCTCTATGGGAATTCAATCCGAAGAAGCACCATACCCTGAAGAGGCTCTTCGAAACCACTCACGAAGATGCCTGGAGGTTGCTTTTTAAGGGCAACAAAACACCGCCGGCCATAGATTTGGACCGCGGGCATGGCATCAACCACCTCGCCAACGAGGTATATTATTCTTACTGCATCCCTTACTTGCTTATTTCAAGGATGATGTCTAAGCTTCTATCGTCATCGATTCTTCAGGACTGGATGGAGAGGGCGAAGCGGATCCAATGTCCGGCTCCACTGCCTGAAGAACCAGTCATCCTGCGTTTGGCGAAGATGCTGGTGCCGGCGCCCTATAAGGCGCCGGAGAAGAAGGCCACAGGGAAGGCCAAGGGGGTCTGGAGTGCCCCCCCCTGCAAGGGTGCTTCGGATGCAACGTCCGAAGACAAGACTCATTCCTCCGCCGCCGAAGACGATGACGATGAGGAGGAGGAGGAAAACAACCCTCCCCCTGATGAGGGGAACAAGAAGAGGTAGGCCTCCACCATTCTGGAGGCAGAGGCGCCCAAGAAGGGGAAAGGCCCACTCATGGGCAGCTCCGCATGGGATGTTGAAAACAGTCCGGAGCAACACCCCCGCACTAAGCCGCGGGCCGCATCGTAAGTGCTAAGACTTATATCCGCCCATAAAGTTTCTCCTTGACATGATTGGTTATGTTATTGTAGTCCAGCCCACAACAGCTCCTCGCGATCCTCGTCAGGAGGCTCGCTGGATTCCAAGGCGATGGCCAGTGATTCACCGCAAGCCGCTCACTCCCCCAAGGCCAAGGACAATGTGGAGGTGCTGTCCCGAAGGACTGTTCCAGGCGAGGGAGAGGCTCAGGAGGTGCCAGGAGGTGAAACTCCCGCCGCCGGACACCAAGGGGAATCAATCCCCATGGAGACTATTGGGGAGAGCCGTATTCAATTCGGCCCTCAGCCGGACTCAATTCCGGAGACCGATGCGGCTCCGGAATCCGTCACGCAACCTCCTTGGAAAGAAGGGGGATGCCTATTCCGCAGGTGACCCCTGTCCAACCAGGGGCACCAGATAACCTGCTGGAGGCACTGCGAGGCGCTTCCCTTGTGGATGAGCACCGTGTCCTTATGGGCACGGTAATTGAAAGGGTTCAGTCCACCAAGAGCGGACGAACCGAAGCCCGCAGCAGCCTGCTGACAGGTTTTGAGGTAAGCGATGCAAAAAAGAGAAAATCCCAACGTAGACAGTAGCCCCTGAGATACTGTCCGGTGTTCGGAAAGAAAAAGTCGGACAGAGGATCAATCTCCTATTGCAGGAAACTAACTAATTTTTTCTAAAATGTAAACATAGACGTCGCTGTTGGCCGCAGCCTCGCATACTATTGAAGTCTCCGGAATGAAGCAAAAACTGGCAGAGGCCGAGGACGGGCTGGGCCAGGTGAAGAGGCAGCTCCAGGAAAAACAAGGTAAGTAATAACCTGTTATGTATTCGAAAAAGGAAAATGATATGCAATGATCGAAATGCCATGATGTGTACAGAGGCGACGACCGAGGTCGAGGCCCTGGTCGAAGCCGAAGGGAAGGCTGTCAAGGAGCATGCCGCTCGGAAGAAGCTCAAGGCCCGGGTCAACGAGGTCCAACAGGAGCTCGAGGACATGGTGAAGAAGTGTGAGGCCTTGGAGCGCGATGCATCGGTTCAAGAGACCGAACTCGCCAAGGCTTGTCAGAGTGTGGAGGCAGCCCGAAATGAGGCCATAGGGCGCCCTCCAGGGGATCCAGGAGGCCAGGAAGATCGCGGTGGGTAAGGCATTCAATATGCAAAGCAAGAATATGAAGATGAAATATCGTTTACTAACCCGAATTCAGAGTTCTCTAGGGGCCTTTACTGATCTGCCACGCTGTGTGGCTGACGCCACAGAGTTCTTCCGAGCCAAAGAAGGGATCTCCACGGAGAAGCTATTCTGGTCGCAATATCTCGCGCTAGAACATCTGGTTCCCTTCATAGATCAGCTAAAACAACTGGTCGAGCTCCATAGGGTGGAAGAACTGGCCATGAAGGATTTAATAATCTGGTTGTGGCCAGCCGAAGCTATACCCGGTAGTTACTTCGGACTCGTGAAGCGACTGGTGGATGTATGTCCTCGGCTGGACGTGGTCAAGCGGTCCGTCTGCATCGAGGGCGCACGTCTGTCCTTCTCCTATTGCAAGGTTTGGTGGGCGAAGCTGGACGCTGTCAAATTAGCGACCGAGGGGCCGCCGGAGGGCAAGGAGCACCGCACACCCGAGCGATACTTCAGCGATGTATTGGAGGGGTCCTGCATTGTTGCAGATCATTGTGCAAAAGAAACTATCTTTGAATGAATGTATTCAAGCTCCCTCTACCTTGTATGATAAAACAAAGTGATTGTGCAATATAATGCTGGTTATGTTTTTAAATTTTTACTTCCTGTGCGGCCATGTTGTATGAAATCTGAGGGTTAACCAGTCGTCGGCTTCTGCCCCCATGCTACCTCTTGAGCTTGCGTTGTATTTCCCCAAAGAGGAAAGTATGATGTAGCAGAGTAGCATAAGTATTTCCCTTAGTTTTTTGAGAACCAAGGTATCAATCCAGTAGGAGGCCACGCTCAAGTCCCTCGTACCTGCACAAAACGATAGCTACTCGCAACCAATGCGATTAGGGGTTGTCAATCCCTTCACGATCACTTACGAGAGTGAGATCTGATAGATATAATATTTTTTGGTATTTTTGGTATAGAGATGCAAAGTGAAAAGTAAAAGGCAAAGTAAAAAAGCAAAGCAAGATTAAAGTGATGGAGATTGATATGATGAGAATAGACCCGGGGGCCATAGGTTTCACTAGTGGCTTCTCTCAAGAGCAAAAGTATTCTACGGTGGGTGAACAAATTACTGTTGAGCAATTGACAGAATTGAGCATAGTTATGAGAATATCTAGGCATGATCATGTATATAGGCATCACGTCCGTGACAAGTAGACCGAAACTATTCTGCATCTACTACTATTACTCCACTCACCGACCGCTATCCAGCATGCATCTAGAGTATTAAGTTAAAAACAGAGTAATGCTTTAAGCAAGATGACATGATGTAGAGAGATAAATTCATGCAATATGAAATAAACCCCATCTTCTTATCCTCGAAGGCAACGATGCAATACGTGCCTTGCTGCCCCTTCTGTCACTTGGAAAGGACACCGCAAGATCGAACCCAAAGCTAAGCACTTCTCCCATGGCAAGAACTACCAATCTAGTTGGCCAAACCAAACGGATAATTCGTAGAGACTTGCAAAGATAACCAATCATACATAAAAGAATTCAGAGAAGATTCAAATATTATTCATAGATAGACTTGATCATAAACCCACAATTCATCGGTCTCAACAAACACACTGCAAAAAGAAGAAGATTACATCGAATAGATCTCCACGAGAGAGGGGGAGAACTTTGTATTGAGATCCAAAAAGAGAGAAGAAGCCATCTAGCTAATAACTATGGACCCGAAGGTCTGAGGTAAACTACTCACACTTCATCGGAGAGGCTATGATGATGTAGAAGCCCTCCGCGATGACGGCCCTCTCCGGCGGAGCTTCGGAACAGGCCTCAAGATGGGATCTCGTGGATACAGAAAGTTGCGGTGGTGGAATTAGGTTTTTGGCTCCGTCCCTGTTCGTTTGGGGGTAGGTAGGTATATATAGGAGGAAGAAGTACGTCGGTGGAGCTTCGGTGGGCCCACGAGGGTGGGGGCGCGCTTGGGGGTATAGGGCGTGCCCCCTACCTCGTGCCCACCTCGAAGCTTCCTTGGCGTAGGGTCCAAGTCTCCTGGGTCATATTCGGGAAGAAAATCACGTTCCAGAAAGGTTTATTCCATTTGGACTCCGTTTGATATTCCGTTTCTTCGAAACACTGAAATAGGCAAAAAATAGCAATTCTGGACTGGGCCTCCAGTTAATAGGTTAGTCCCAAAAATAATATAAAAGTGGAAAATAAAGCCCAATATAGTCCAAAACAGTAGATAATATAGCATGGAGCAATCAAAAATTATAGATACGTTGGAGACGTATCAGGCATCCCCAAGCTTAATTCCTGCTCGTCCTCGAGTAGGCAAATGATAAAAAGAGAATTTTTGATGCGGAGTGCTACTTGGCATAATTTCAATGCAAA
The DNA here is from genome assembly GCF_056163025.1 of Triticum urartu. NCBI lineage: Eukaryota > Viridiplantae > Streptophyta > Magnoliopsida > Poales > Poaceae > Triticum > Triticum urartu. The sequence continues at coordinate 478,831,763 of NC_141878.1, read as the reverse complement.
TATTCTTAATTTTGATATGAATATTCAGATTCGAAAGATTCAGGACAAAAGTTTATGTTGACATAAAAATAATAATACTTCAAGCATACTAACAAAGCAATTATGTCTTCTCAAAATAACATGGCCAAAGAAAGTTATCCCTACAAAATCATATAGTCTGGGTATGCTCTATCTTCACCACACAAAGTATTTAAATCATGCACAACCCGATGACAAGCCAAGCAATTGTTTCATACTCTAACTTTTTCAAAACTTTTTCAATCTTCACACAATACATGAGTGTGAGCCATGGATATAGCACCATATGTGGAATAGAATGGTGGTTGTGGAGAAGAAAAAAAGAGGGGAAGATAGTCTCACATCAACTAGGCGTATCAACGGGCTATGGAGATGCCCATCAATAGATATCAATGTGAGTGAGTAGGGATTGCCATGCAACAGTTACACTAGAGCTATAAGTATATGAAAGCTCATCAAAAGAATCTAAGTGGGTGTGCATCCAACTTGCTTGCTCACGAAGACCTAGGGCATTTTGAGGAAGCCCATCATTGGAATATACAAGCCAAGTTCTATAATGTAAAATTCCCACTAGTATATGAAAGTGACATAACGAGAGACTCTCTATCATGAAGATCATGGTGCTACTTTGAAGCACAAGTGTGGTAAAAGGATAGTAACATTGTCCCTTCTCTCTTTTTCTCTCATTTTTTTATTTGGGCCTTTTCTCTTTTTTATGGCCTCTTTTTTTTGTCCGGAGTCTCATCTTGACTTATGGGGGAATCATAGTCTCCATCATTCTTTCCTCACTTGGGACAATGCTCTAAAAATGATGATCATCACACTTTATTTTTCTTACAACTCAACAACTCGATACTTAGAACAAAATATGACTCTATATGAATGCCTCCGGCGGTGTACCGGGATATACAATGAATGAAGAGTGACATGTATGAAAGAATTATGAATGGTGGCTTTGCCACAAATACGATGTCAACTATATGATCATGCTAGCAATATGACAATGATGGAGCGTGCCATAATAAACTGGATGGTGGAAACTTGCATGGCAATATATCTCGGAATGGCTATGGAAATGCCATAATAGGTAGGTATGGTGGCTGTTTTGAGGAAGGTATATGGTAGGTGTATGATACCGGCTAAAAGTGCGCGGTATTAGAGAGGCTAGCAATGGTGGAAGGATGGGAAAAACTGCATATAATCCATGGACTCAACATTAGTCATAAAGAACTCATATACTTATTGCAAAAATCTAGAAGTTATCAAAGCAAAATATTACGCACATGCTCCTAGGGGGATAAATTGGTAGGAAAAGACCACCGCCCGCCCCCGACTGCCACTCATAAGGAAGACAATCAATAAACAAATCATGCTCCGACTTCATCACATAACGGTTCACCATACGTGCATGCTACGGGAATCACAAACTTTAACACAAGTATTATTTAAATTCACAACTACTCAACTAGCATGACTCTAATATTATCACCTCCATATCTCAAAACAATTATCATGCTTCAATATTTTCTTAGTATTGAATGCACCCAAAAGAAAGTTTCACAAATCTTGAATACCAAGCATATTATTATTAAGAAAATTACCATGCTATTAAGAGACTCTCAAAATAATTTAAGTGAAGCATGAGAGATCAATAGTTTCTTTAAAACAAATCCACCACCGTTCTCTTAAAAGATCTAAGTGAAGCACGTAGAGCAAAATTATAACGCTCAAAGGATATAAGTGAAGCACATAGAGCAAAACTACATAGCTCAAAAGATATAAATGAAGCACATAGAGTATTCTATCAAATTTTAATTCATGTATGGATCTCTCAAAAGGTGTGTACAGCAAGGATGATTTTGGCACACTACAACACAAATACACCCATAATACAAGACGCTCCAAGCAAAACACATATCATGTTGGTGAATAAAAATATAGCTCCAAGTAAATTACCGATGGAAGTGGACGAAAGAGGGGATGCCTTCCGGGGCATCCCCAAGCTTTGACTTCTTGGGGTCCTTGGATTATCTTGGGGGTGACATGGGCATCCACAATCTTAGGCACTTGCCACTCCTTGTTCCATAATCCATCAAAAGAATTCACCCAAAACTTGAAAACTTCACAACACAAAACTCAATAGAAATCTCGTGAGCTCCGTTAGAGAAAGAAAACAAAAGACCACTTCAAGGTACTGTAATGAACTCATTATATATTTATATTGGTGTTAAACCTACTGTATTCCACCTTCTCTATGGATTATAAACTATTTTACTAGCCATAGATTCATCAAAATAAGCAAACAACACACGAAAAACAGAATCTGTCAAAAACAGAACAGTCTGTAGTAATCTGTAGCTAGCGCAAGATCTGGAACCCCAATAATTCTAAAATAAATTGCTGGACTTGAGGAATTTATCTATTAATCATCTGAAAAAAGAATTAACTAAATAGCGCTCTCCAAATAAAAATGACACCAGTACTCGTGAGCGCTAAAGTTTCTGTTTTTTTACAGCAAGTTCAACAAGACTTTCCCGAAGTCTTCCCAACGGTTCTACTTGGCACAAACACTAATTAAACACAAAAAACACAACCAAAACAGAGTCTAAATAAATTATTTATTGAATAACATCAAGGATAAATATTTGGTTGTCTCCCAACCAGCGCTTTTCTTTAAAGCCTTATAGATAGGCATAATATTTCAATGATGCTCACATGAAAGACAAGAATTGAAGCACAAAGAGAGCATCATAAAACATGTGACAAACACATCTAAGTCTAAGATACTTCCTATGCATAGGCATTTTATAGGCAAACAAATTATCAAGGCAAGCAAAAACTAGCATATGCAAGGAAGCGGAAAGAAACAATAGCAATCTCAACATAAAGAGAGGTAATTTAGTAACATGAAAATTTCTACCACCATATTTTCCTCTCTCACAATAATTACATGTAGAATCATAAGCAAATTCAACAAAATAGCCATCACAAAAATTATTTTCAACATGATCCACATGCATGCAAAGTTGTCACTCTTCCAAAATAGTGGGATTAACATTAACTAAAGTCATGATCTCTCCAGACCCACTTTTATCAAAAATTTCATAAGATTGAACATTCTCCAAATATGTGGGATCTGAAGTTGACACTCTTCCAAACCCACTTTCAATAATATTGCAAACACTATTATCTATCTCATATTCATCACGGGGCTTAAATAAATTTTCAAGATCAAAAGAAGAATCACCCCAATCATGATCATTACAACAAGTAGAGGACATAACAAAACTAGCATCCCCAAGCCGAGGGTTTTGCATATTATTAGCACAATTGTCATTAATAGAATTTATAATAACATCATTGCAATCATGCTTTTTATTCAAAGATCTATCGTGAATCACTTCATAACATACTTCATTGCAATTTTCAGATTCATGAATTTCAAGCAAAACTTCATAAAGATAATCTAGTGCACAGAACTCACTAGCAATTGGTTCAACATAACTAGATCTCTTAAAAAGATTAGCAAGCGGATGAGGATCCATAAATCTTAGGTTCTCTGTTTAGTAATAAATAAATGACTATTCCAACCATACGAGCAAACAAAAAGCAAATGGGCCAGAAGAGGCAAATAGACAGGGAGGAAAGAGAGAGAGAGGGTGAATAAAAAGGCAATGGTGAAGTGGGGGAGAGGAAAATGGCAACTAATGTAATGCGAGAGATAGGGATTGTGATGGGTACTTGGTGTGTTGACTTTTTGCGTAGACTCCCCGGCAACGGCGCCAGAAATTCTTCTTGCTACCTCTTGAGCTTGCGTTGGATTTCCTCGAAGAGGAAAGGATGATGTGATACGTCTCCAACGTATCTATAATTTTTTATTGCTCCATGCTATATTATCTACTATTTTGGACTATATTGGGCTTTATTTTCCACTTTTATATTATTTTTGGGACTAACCTATTAACCGGAGGCCCAGCCCAGAATTGTTCTTTTTTTGCCTATTTCGGTGTTTCGAAGAAACGGAATATCAAACGGAATAAAACCTTCGGGAACGTGATTTTCTCATCGAACGTGATCCAGGAGACTTGGACCCTGCTCCAAGGAACAAAAGAGGCGGTCACAAGGGTGGGGGCGCCCCCCCTAGGGCGCGCCCCCCTGCCTCGTGGGCCCCTCGGTGCTCCTCCGGCATACTCCTTCCTCCTATATATACCTACGTACCCCCAAACGATCAGAACAGGAGCCAAAAACCTAATTCCAACGCCGCAACTTTCTGTATCCATGAGATCCCATCTTGGGGCCTGTTCCGGAGCTCCGCCGGAAGAGGGACGTCATCACGGAGGGCTTCTACATCATCCTAGCCCCTCCGATGAAGTGTGAGTAGTTTACCTCAGACCTTCGGGTCCATAGTTAGTAACTAGATGGCTTCTTCTCTCTCTTTGAATCTCAATACAAAGTTCTCCCCCTCTCTTGTGGAGATCTATTCGATGTAATCTTCTTTTTGCAGTGTGTTTGTTGAGACCGATGAATTGTGGGTTTATGATCAAGTCTATCTATGAATAATATTTGAATCTTCTCTGAATTCTTTTATGTATGATTGGTTATCTTTGCAAGTCTCTTCGAAATATCCATTTGGTTTGGCCAACTAGATTGGTAGTTCTTGCCATGGGAGAAGTGCTTAGCTTTGGGTTCGATCTTGCGGTGTCCTTTCCCAGTGACAGAAGGGGCAGCAAGGCACATATTGCATTGTTGCCATCGAGGATAACAAGATGGGGTTTATTTCATATTGCATGAATTTATCTCTCTACATCATGTCATCTTGCTTAAGGCGTTACTCTGTTTTTAACTTAATACTCTAGATGCATGCTGGATAGCGGTCGACGAGTGGAGTAATAGTAGTAGATGCAGAATTGTTTCGGTCTACTTGTCACGGACGTGATGCCTATATACATGATCATGCCTAGATATTCTCATAAGTATGCTCAGTTCTGTCAATTGCTCAACAATAATTTGTTCACCCACCGTAGAATACTTATGCTCTTGAGAGAAGCCACTAGTGAAACCTATGGCCCCCGGGTCTATTCTCATGATATCAATCTCCATCACTTTAATCTTGCTTGCTTTTTTACTTTGCCTTTACTTTTTTACTTTGCATCTTTATACCAAAAATATTATATCTATCAGATCTCACTCTCGTAAGTGACCGTGAAGGGATTGACAACCCCTAATCGCGTTGGTTGCGAGTAGCTATCATTTTGTGCAGGTACGAGGGACTTGAGCGTGGCCTCCTACTTGATTGATACCTTGGTTCTCAAAAACTGAGGGAAATACTTACGCTACTCTGCTGCATCATCCCTTCCTCTTCGGGGAAAACCAACGCAAGCTCACGACGTAGCAAGAACGATTTCTGGCACCGTTGCCGGGGAGTCTACGCAAAAAGTCAACATACCAAGTACCCATCACAATCCCTATCTCTCGCATTACATTATTTGCCATTTGCCTCTCGTTTTCCTCTGCCCCCAATTCACCCTTGCCGTTTTATTCGCCCTCTCTCTCTCTATCCGCCCTATATATTTGCCTCTTTTGCCTGCTTGCTTTTTGTTTGCTCGTGTGTTAGATTGCTTGTTTGTCGCGATGGCTCAAGATACTACCAAATTGTGTGACTTCACCAATACCAATAATAATGATTTCCTTAGCACTCCGATTGCTCCTCTTACCGATGCTGAATTGTCGGAGTAAATAACCATGGGTAGCCTAGCCGGCTCCCCCTGGCCCTTCTGAAAAAATTACGAGCCGATCCGGCCCACAAGAATCCAAGACATGGGGCCGCCTTCCCCTTGCCGGTTGTCTCCCAGGCCGGCTATCGGAAGGCAACCCGACTTTAGCCCTCATGAAGAAAGCCGCGGGAGGGCCGGCTCCGAGAAGCCGGCCGTGAGAAGGCCGAATCCAAGAAGCCGGCTCCCACAAAGCGGTCAAGATCGTACCCTCGAAGTCTGCATCCACATAACGGCGATGTGACGGGGCGTGGCTACAGTAAAGCCTGCCACCCCCGAATACTGGAGCACGCCTGGCACAGTGCGCCGTACGAGTGGCCATGACCCGTCCGGCGCGGCACTGTTGCCACGTTGACCCTGATGTCATCCATGACGGGCTGCTAGCGTGGCCCACGGGCGGTGGGCCCCTTCGGGCAGAGAGATACCCGAAGGTGGCCAGGCCTCCCCCAGTCGGCCCAAGACAGAGCCGACTCCCCATAGCCGGCTTGCCACCTCCCTCGAAGGAGACGCCCCATTAAGGAGACAAGATGCGGTGAGACTACACCGATCACCCGCCGGATGGCGGCACTGTAGCCACGCCCACCTCGGCGAAGCCCTTGTCACCAGGATTGAGCAACAGCAACCAGTCGCCGACAAGGCCCTGGACAGTGGGGCCTGCCTGTCGACCAAGGAGCCGGCAGCCGGCGGGACCCACCAGCCGGCGGGCCCCAGCAGCTGGCGCAGAAGCCGGCGAGTGTAGACACAGACGGCTGGGCCCCACGCCCAGCCGGATTACCATTGTATCCCCGGGGGGTAGGCCTATATAAACCCCCCGGGACACCCATGCAAAGGGTTGATCCCTGCTAGTTTTAGACGCCACATAGGGAGGAGAAGAGAGCGAGCAGTGCCCTTCTTCCTCCTCTCGCCAAACAGCTCACGGAGCATCGTCTAGCTACTTGTTCATCTAGTGATCATGCAGAGACCCCGCAGAGCAGCAGTAGGGGTGTTATCTCCACGGAGAGCCCCGAAGCTGGGTAAGATTCGCCGGCGTGCATGTCTTCGCCTCATCCCGCTTCCAGGCACCGATGACGTCTTATTGGCTCCCATAATGATAAGCCACCCATTGGCATATGTCGCACCTACCACCCAACATTTGGCGCCCACCGTGGGGCCAGGTGCACCGTCGTCCGGAGACCTGTTCTGGACGGGAACCCTCTTCCTCCCCCGCGAGCGTAGCCAGCCCGGCACGCCCGACGGCGCTTGCCACGACGCACTGCAAGGCATCACCAACGTCTGCGCAGCGAGCGGCCTCACCGATCTCCTTGACAAGACCCTCATCTCCGACGAGCTCGCCTCTGACGCGGGCACCGACCACCTCGTCAACCTCCTCGGCTAGCTCCATGTCTCCGACGAGCCTGCTGTGGACTTGGGGTCGGTTGGCTCCACCGACCCGATGCCTGTCGACTCCGACACGGCCTCACTCGACACTTTCCCCACCGACGTCACGATCTACAACAACCCGCTTCCCCGGGCCGATGACAGCGACGCTGTCACCACCGAGGTAATGGTCATCAGTCACGGCGGCGCTTCTGACGAGAGTGCCCACGACGCCCCGCACAAGGCGATCCACGACTTGTCCATCCCCCTCCCGGCCGATGCCGACGCTGAAGCACTGGAGGCTCGCCGCCTCGCCCTCCTCGCGGAGGGCCGGAAGTTGGTTTCCATGAGATGCCTCGCTGAGGCCCACCGAGACGAAGCCGACCGCGCCGCCTTTGGCACGCCGCCCCCAGGCAGGCCCAGCCGGGCCGGCGCTGTCAGACAGCGCGGCACTGTCGTCGCCGACACGTTAGGAGTCGACCGCCCAGTCTACGCCACTCCACTTGAGAACCTGCACGCTGCCCAGGCGGCCGTAGACGAGCTAGACGGACTGGGGGCCGAAGAACTCCCCCACATGACCCGACGCATCCAGCAGCTAATCGATGCAACCGCGCAGCGGCACAAAGCCGACGCCCGCGCGGAAAGCCCTCCCCCGTGCCGAGATCACGGCGCGACGTCCCGAACGCCGACTACGGGTAAAACCCGCGCGCGGCGCGAGAAAGAGCCGGCTGCCAGCCGAAGCCGAACCCGAATCTCCATCGAGCGAGACGCAGAAGGCCACCCCCGGGCCGTGGAGTGGCGGGGCAACCCGCCTCCGCCTCTGCCCCGTGGAGAGAGATATCCCACCCCACCGCCTATTGCGCATCCGACTCTCAGCGGCCGGCTAGGTCACCGTGAAGGAGTCGGCGAGAATGATGCCCGCCATCGGATCGACCGCCTGGCGCGATCCCTGGCGCTGGAAGAAGAAGACGATGTCGGCCCGCCTTGCTTCGGCCCCCGCATCCGCAACGAGCCTTTCCCCAAAGGGTTCTCGCTCCCAAGAGACACACCCAAGTACAACGGCTCTGTGAAGCCGGAAGATTGGTTAATCGACTACTCCACGGCGGTTAGCATAGCAAACGGCAACAGGCGCGTTGCCGTGAAGTACGTGCCCCTCATGCTGCAAGGCACGGCGTGGACCTGGCTCAATAGCCTCAAGCCATACAGCATCAACAGCTGGCTAGATTTCACAGAAGCCTTCGTCCACAACTTCACCAGCACCTACAAGCGGGCTCCCAAGCCCAGTTAGCTCTCCTTGTGCGTACAAGGCCCCGCCGAGTCTACTCGCGACTACCTCAAGCGTTGGGCCGAGCTCCGCAACTCTTGCGAAGGGGTGCACGAGGTGCAAGCCATAGAATACTTCACTGCGGGTGCCGAGAAGGCACCCTCCTCAAGCGCAAGCTCCTCTGCGACGAGCCGACTACCCTCGATGAACTTCTGGTCATAGCGGACAAGTACGCCACCGCCGACTCCTCAATGAAGACCGAACTCCGGGTAGACGCGTCCGGGAAGGTACTCAACCCGGCGCCCAAGACGTCGGTTGGGGACTCTGGCCGACGCCCACACTAGAACGACCACAAGCGCAAGGGCCCCATGCCGCCTTCCGCCAGTCGGCAGGTGGCCACAGTCGAAGACGAGCGGCCCGAAGGGCGGCCCTCTCCCAAGAAACCCAAGGGCGGCTGGCCAGCTTGGCAGCCGGCCTTCTCCTACGAGCAAACCGTCGACGCCCCGTGCAAGTTCCACAGCGGCGCGAAGCCGTCCAACCACACGACCCGGAAGTGCCACTGGCTCACCCAAATCTCCAAAGCAAAGGGCTTGCGCCGCCTCCGCCAGCCGGTCCGCCGCCTCCGGCTCCGCAGCCGCCGACCGCTCGGCCCGCAGTCAGAGCCGTGCACGATGAGTTCCCCGACGAGCATGCCGCCTATGTCATTTTTACAAGCCAGCCCGAAGACCGGCGCAGCAAACGCCGAGAGCACCAGGAAGTCAGCATGGTCGCTGCCAACCCCGCCGAGCACATGCACTGGTCAGAAAAACCTATCAGCTGGAGCCGGGCCGACCACCCAGAGATGATGCCATCTCCCGGCTCTTATGCGTTGGTTCTGGATGCCACCCTTGCAATGGACAGACGCGCCGCCCGTTTCTCCCGTGTGCTGATAGATGGCGGGAGCAGCATCAACATCCTGTACCGTGACACCCTGGAGAAGCTGAACGTCAAGGCAAAGCAACTCATGCCTACTCGGACTGTGTTCCATGGCATTGTCCCGACCTGTCATGCGCCCCCATTGGCAAGATCAAGATTGATGTACTCTTTGGGGACAAGGAGCATTTCTGCCAAGAAGCGATCTGGTTTGAAGTGGTGGACCTGGAGAGCCCCTACCATGCATTGCTTGGCCGACCTGCCTTGGCCAGGTTCATGGCTGTTCCCCACTATGCTTACCTCAAGATGAAGATGCCGAGCACCAAGGGCGTCATCACCATAGACGGCGATTACAAGAAATCTTCCGAGTGCGCAGCAGCCAGCAGCCGGCTGGCCGAGTCCCTTGTGATTGCCGAAGAAAAGAAGATGTTGGACCGAGTCGTGGCCATGGCCGGCAAATAGTCGGCCTTGTCCCCCGATCCCAAGGAGTATGATGCTCAAGGATCTTTCCAGCCGGCCAAGGAGAGGAAGAAGATACCTCTTGACCCCGAGCACCCAGAGAGGTTTGCCGTCATCGGGGTGAACCTAAACAGCAAATAGGAAGGCGAGCTCGCCGATTTCCTCCGTGAGAATCGGGACATCTTTGCATGGTCCCCCAAGGACATGCTGGGTGTTCCGAAGGAATTCGCCGAGCACAAACTACACGTCCGAGAAGACGCAAAACCAGTCAAACAACCCCTCCGCCGACTGTCGGAGGAGAAGAGAAGGATTGTAGGAGAAGAGATAGCCCAGCTTCTGGCGGCCGGCTTTATTATGGAAGTTTTGTTTCCAGAATGGCTCGCTAACCCGGTCCTTGTGTTAAAGAAGAATAACAAGTGGTGCATGTGCATAGACTACACGCGCCTCAACAAGGCCTGCCCCAAAGATCCCTTTGCCCTGCCAAGGATTGATCAAGTGATAGACTCCACGGCCGGATGCGAGCTGTTGAGTTTCTTGGATGCTTACTCAGGGTACCACCAGATAAAGTTAGATCCGGCAGACCACCTGAAGACCGCCTTCATCACGCCATTCGGAGCCTTTTGCTACCTGACTATGACATTCGGCTTGAGAAATGCCGGTGCCACTTTTCAGCGTTGCATGCAGAAGTGCCTCCTCAAGCAGCTCGGCAGAAACGCCCACGTCTACGTAGACGACATTGTGGTGAGACGGAGAAGCGCGACACCTTGCTGGAAGACCTCAAGGAAACATTTGAGAACCTACGCCGGTTCCAAATCAAGCTCAACCCCGAGAAATGCGTGTTCGGAGTGCCAGCCGGCCAGCTCCTAGGCTTCCTGGTCTCCGAAAGCGGCATCGAATGCAACCCAGTAAAGATCAAGGCCATTGAGAGAATGGCGATTCCCACCAAACTTCGAGACGTCCAGAAGTTCACCGGATGCTTGGCCTCCCTAAACCGCTTCATCAGCCGGCTCGGAGAGAAAGCTCTCCCCCTCTACCGCCTCATGAAGAAGACAACTCACTTCGAGTGGAATGACCAAGCCGACCATGCTTTTCACGAGCTGAAGAAGATGCTGGCCACGCCGCCTGTCCTGGCGGCGCCGACTGAGAAAGAGCCCATGCTCCTCTACATTGCCGCAACCAGCTGGGTGGTCAGCACCGTCATCATAGTCCAACGCCCAGAAGAGGACCGAGCCCAGCCGGTCCAGAGGCCGGTGCACTATTTGAGCGAGGTGCTGTCTACCTCGAAGCAGAACTACCCGCACTACCAGAAGATGTGCTATGGCGTGTACTTCGCCGCCAAGAAGCTGAAGCCCTACTTCCAAGAGCATCCCATCACGGTCGTATGCACCGCCCCGCTGGCCGAGATCATAGGCAGCCGGGATGCATCCGGCCGGGTGGCGAAATGGGCCATCGAGCTGGCCCCTTACACGATCTTCTACCAGCCTCGCACCGCCATCAAGTCCCAAGCATTGGCCGACTTCCTCGTCGACTGGGACGAGACCCAGTACCTGCCGCCAGCTCCCGACTCCACTCATTGGCGCATGCACTTCGATGGGTCCAAGATGCGCACCGGCTTGGGAGCCGGCGTCATCCTCACCTCTCCCAAAGGCGACAAGCTCAGATACACGCTGCAAATTCACTTTGTCGCCTCCAACAACGTGGCCGAGTACGAGGCGCTCATACACGGGCTCCGGCTTGCCAAAGAGCTCGACATTCGCCGGATCCTATGTTATGGCGACTCGGACTTGGTGGTCCAGCAATCATCCGGCGACTGGGATGCCAAGGACGCAAATATGGCAAGCTACCGCTTCCTCGTTCAGCAAATTAGTGGGTATTTTGAAGGATGCGAGTTCCTCCACGTACCACGAGCCGACAACGAGCCAGCTGATTCCCTGGCTCGAATAGGCTCCACTCGGCAAGCAATACCAACCGGTGTCTCTCTACAACGCCTCCTCAAGCCGTCTATCAAGCCGTCTCTAGAGTCCGATTCCATCTTCGTACCCCCTGACCCCGATACAGCCGGGCCCGGCTCGAAGAACCAAGAAGGTGACCCGGGGACTTCGATAGTCGGCCAGGGGACATCAGTAGGCGGCTCGGGGACTTCCGTAGTTACGCCCGACCCGGGGACTGCCACACCCGGCTCGGGGACTGCGGTAGTCGGCCCGGAGACTGCACCAACACAACAGGCGGTGGCCGACTCCAACATTTCACCACCCAGCCCGCCCGCCCTGGTCGCAGTAGCCGCATTGGCAATAGAAGAAGTCGCAGCTCCATCATGGGCTCAGTCCATCCTCAGCTTCCTAATAAACCAAGATCTGCCGGCTGACGAAACAGAGGCAAGACAAGTCCAACGCCGAGCCGGAGCATACACAATCGTCAACAGAGAGCTTGTCAAGCGCAGTGTCACTGGAGTCCTCCAGCAATGCGTCGAGCAAGAGAAGGGCATTGCAATCCTCAGAGACATCCACCAAGGAGAATGCGGCCACCATGCGACCTCAAGATCACTCGTCACTAAAGCCTTCCGCCATGGTTTCTTTTGGCCGACTGCTTTGGATGACGCCAAGGGGTTAGTTAAACATTGCAAAGGATGCCAACTCTTCAGCTCCAAGCAACACATGCCGGCTTCAGCACTCAAGACCATTCCCCTCACTTGGCCCTTCACCGTTTGGGGACTGGACATGGTGGGCCCATTCAAGACGGCGTGCGGTGGCATAACACATCTGCTTGTCGCCGTGGACAAATTTACCAAATGGATTGAGGCAAAGCCGATCAAGAAGCTGAATGGGCCGACTGCCGTGACTTTTATCGCAGATATAACAACTCGGTACGGCGTGCCACACAGCATCATCACCGACAATGGCACAAATTTCGCCAAGGGAGCCTTGGCACGTTTCTGCGCGACGCAAGGCATCTGGTTGGACTTAGCATCCGTTGCCCACACGCAGTCAAACGGCCAAGTCGAGCGAGCCAACGGCCTCATCCTTTCCGGCATCAAGCCCCGACTGGTCGTACCACTGGAGCGTTCAGCCGGCTGTTGGCTCGATGAGCTACCGGTCGTCCTCTGGAGTCTGCGCACTACCCCAAACAAGTCAACCGGCTTCACTCCTTTCTTCCTCGTGTATGGTGCCGAGGCGGTCATCCCAACTGACATCGATTTCGACTCGCCTCAGGTAACCATGTACACGGAAGCGGAGGCCAAGGAAGCACGGGAAGACGGCGTCGACCTGCTGGAAGAAGGCCGGCTGTTAGCCCTCAGCCGGTCCGCCATCTATCAGCAGGGCCTGCGCCGCTACCATAGCCGGAAGGTCAAGCCAAGATCCTTCCAAGAGGGCGATCTTGTGCTCCGGCTGATCCAGCGAACAGCCGGCCAGCACAAGCTCTCGGCCCCTTGGGAGGGCCCCTTCGTCATCAGCAGAGCTTTAGGCAACGACTCCTACTACCTGATCGACGCGCAGATGCCGAAGGCACGAAAGAGAGACGAATCCGGCAAGGAGTCGGAACGACCATGGAACGCCAACCTCCTCCAAAGATTTTACAGTTGAAATGCAGTATGTATCACGCTAACTTTTGTACAGGCCCCCCGTGGAGAGCTCGGGGACTGCCATCTTTTATCTATGGATGAAGAGTATCATGCTTATGACCTTGTCATTACATTCACTTTTTCCGTCCGGCACCGGGTTCGACTAGTCGGCCCGGGGACTGGCCGCCTGGAGTTATATTAGAAGTCCTACCCGCAGTCAGACAAGTAGTGTGCCGGCTCCCAAGCCTACTCTTGCCAAAAGTCGTAGATCGAAGAACCGGCTGTCCGGCTGGCAAGAGTTAAAGGCAGGAAAGGACACCCACACGAAAAACGGCTAGGACTAACGGACTAATATAACAAAAGCCGGTTTTTCTCCCACCACCGACCGACTACCAAAGTAGCCGGCCGGCCGGCTTCCATTCACCTCGCTTCAATCTAAGAAAGCTCGAGTACTTGCCTTCCCAAAAGGGGAAGGCGGCAAAGGAAACAGCCTAAGGATAAAAAGCATACACGAATGGAAACCAAACACGCACACAATAATATTTACATAAAAGACCTTCAAAAGGCCAGCATTCAACATAGTTGGAATACACCCCCAGTGGGTGGAACTGTGCAAGTTTAATAAAATTGTTCAAAAGGCAACAAGCAGGAAAAAACAAGGACGGCAGATTAAGCCAAGGGAGCGTCTGGCGAGTCGGGCAGGTCGGTGGAGACGGCAGTGCCGGCTGGAGGAGTGGCCGGCTGGCGAACCTCGGCATGATCACCGCCTCCCGCAGAGGGCGCGCTAGCACGCGCCTCGTTGCTGGAGGCACGATCAGGCTGAGGCTGGCTGGCCGCTTCACCGGTCGGCTCAACGTCTTCGCCTTCCTCTCCTTCGTCGTCTTCGCCTTCATCGCTGGAGGCGATCTCCTCTGCTGAGTCTTCACCAGCTGCCGGGTCCAGCCCGAACCACTCCTCCGGCTGGGCAACACCGTTGTCATTAATTTCAGGAGCGAAGACGCTGATGTCAGTACACTCGAAGATCGTCGAAGCGCGCTGAGCGATAGCCGGCCGCACCTCCTCCATCTCTTCGTCGGCCTCCAACCGCCAGGTGCGCAGCTGGTCCAGGTTCAGCCCTGGATACCAGGCTCGGACAAACTCCAGCGCCCGCCCAGCTCCAAGCCGGGCTGCCGATGCCTTCCAGGCCTCGAAGCGGCCAACCGCAACCTCCAGCCAATCGGCAGTCCGACTCGGGGTGCGGGAAATCATCTCGCTTGGCCAGAGGGTGGCCAACACCTGCGCCCCGGCGTGCTGGAGGCGGCGGAGCATACGGTGAGCCGGCTGCAGCCGGGCTTGGACCACCAAGAGTTGCTCCTCAAGCGTCCGGCTCGTGTCCGGTGCAATTTGAGCCCCCGCCTGCCGGCGCGCCTCGTGATGGGCCTCGATGGTTTGGGTGGCGAAGACGGAGTAGCCGGGAAAGTAGTCTACACAGAGAACAAGAAGCAGCACAAGTCAGAACACAAATTAGGGATCAAGGGGCAGGCAAGGAGTGAAGAAGGCGGCTTACCATCGATCAGATCCTCGATACGACTGAAGCCCTCGCTCAGTGCCTGCTTCGCTTCAGCCCAGCCCGCCGCTTCGGTCTCGAACTCAGCCTTCAGGGCGTCCTCGCTGTCCTGCGCCTTCTTCAGGGCCGCCTTGTGGCTCTCCTCCTGGTAGGCCAACTTCTTGGCTAGGCGGTCACGCTCCAGGACCAAGGCGTTGTACTCGGCTTCCTTGGCGCGAAGGGCGGCCTGGGCCCCGCTGAGCTGCTCCCTCAAGTCGGCATTGGCTCCTGCAAGCATGAAGACAAAGGAAAAATTAATAAGGAAGAAGTCGTCAAGGAAGATCCGACCCGGCTGCTCAGCAGTCGGCCCGAATCTCGGGGACTACACCCAGTGGGTGCGCTGACGCGCCCCCACAGGAGATGAACGAGACAAAGCACGCACTCCGGCTGCTGGTCAGGTCCTCGGTTCTCCGGCCCAGCTCCTGAGCCTGGGAGTTGATGGCGGCTACGCGGAGATTATGATACTCCTGGAAGATTATACAGGAGGCGAGGATAAGTTAAGTTGTCAGGACCTAGTAAGTTCCAAGCCTCCTGCGCAGCAGCCGACTCGGAACTCGGGGACTACACCCAGTGGGTGCGCTGACGCGCCCCCACAGAAGAAATCAAAAGAGCAAAATAACCAAGGCCAGAAGACTCACCCGGATGACGGCCTGCATCGCGAGGAACTCTTGGGTGTATTGCTGCAGCAAGGCGGCCTGAGCTTGAAGCCGGTTCCGGACCTCCTGGGCCACCGCGTTCAGCTCGCCCGTTCCCCCGCTGGGAGTCCACTCGGACGAGCTGGCACTGGCCGCCTCCAGGGCCTCCGCCGTCTGGCTAGCGCCCGTAGCTCGGTGCGGTTCCGGCGTGGAGGTGCCACCCCCTGCGCGCCAGCGCAATGCTGGCTGCACCTCGAGGCCGGCCCCTGCCTCCGGCTCGCCCCCGGACGGCTGCTCTGGCACCGCAGCTGATTGGCCGCTTTGGCCCGCTCCAATCGGCACCGTCTGCGGCGCCCCCTCCACGAAGATCACATGGTCCTCCCTCCTCTCCATCACCAGCGGGCCTTGGTCGACCTCCTCTGACGGGGGCACGGGAATGTCGGGGGCCACGGCGCGGAGGGGAATGACGAGCAGCGGAGGCTGGTTGTGCGAGGCCTCTGCCTCCGTCTCCGCGGCTGCCGCATCCGCCCGGGCCTTGGCCGCCGCATCGGCCTGCTCCTTCGTCGCCTGGGCGGTCCTTCACTCCGCCGCCTCCCGCTCCTCCCGCGCCTCCCGTGCGTTCCGCTCCGTGGCCTTCCGAAGGTCGGCGCGGGGATCCACGCGACGGGAGCCTGAAGACCCTCCAGTCGGCCCCACTACGGAGCCGCCAGGACCCCGCTCAAGGGAAAGCGGTGCCCTGTCCGGCGAATAAAGAAAGGTTTAGAAGAGCTTCGGTCGAAAAAGACAACAAAAAAAATATATACAAGACATTCGACGACTTACGCCGAGATCGCCTACGGCTGTTTCACCGCCTTGCGAAAGCGGGCCGCCTTCACGGCTGCCTCATCCCGCTTGGTCGCCGCCATAGAAGCCTTGGATTTCTTCGGCCGGCTGCCGAAGAAGGTCGACGCGGCCTGGCGCTTCTGCGCGCCGCCACGGGCAGCCGGCGCGGCAGACGGGCCCGTGCCTTGATGATCAAGCGCCGGCTGGCGGTGCGGGGCGGCTTCGACCTCGTCGTCGTCCGGCCAGTCTTGGAAGCCGGCCCTGAGCCCCGCGCCTCCGGCCTCGTCGCCTTCCCCCATGATGGCGTCTTCCATGGCGGCCGCTCCCAGGTCCAGATCGTCGGCGTCGTCCACCGTGCGGTCGGGGAGGAGTCGGTGCTCTACCCCTGCGGCCCCGGCCGTCGGTGGAAGAAGAGGGTTCTGCTAAAGGCAAACCAACTGATCAGAGGTCGGCTATCATGAGGCCGGCTACAAAAAGGAAGAAAAGAAGAAAAAACTTACGGCAGGCGGAGGGTTGGCACGGGAATACGGCTCCTTGCCATATCGCCAATCCTCGGCGAGCTTGCAGTTGGAGATGTAGTTCACCATGTAAGACACCTCTGCATGAGGCATCTCCCTGGTGTTCAGCCGGCACGGGTCGAAGCGGCCGCTCATCTGGAAAATCATGTGAGGCCGGCCTTGGAGCGGAAGTACCCGGCGCTCCACGAAGGCGGCCACCAAGTCGGCTCTGATCAGGCCCTCCGACTGGATCATCACCCGAAGCCGGGAGACGGCTGCGTTCCCGTCCTGGGACAACGACCTGGCCCGGTAGCTCCACGAAGGTTGCCTCCCAGCCGGCGGGCCGGCTGCGTAAGCCGGCAGGTTGACGTAGTCGCCTTGCTGGGCGACGTTCTTCACGTAAAAGTAGGACTTCTGCCAGAGCTTCACCGACTGGATCAGCAGGATGGGCGGGAACGGATTGTTCTCGCCCGTCCGCCTCATGGCAATGAAGGCTCCGCAGGGGGCGGGCACGCCCGCGACGACGGTGCCGAGCTTGCTCTGGAAGAATTCCCCCCAGAGCTCGAGCGTGGAGAGAACCCCAAGAAAGCCCTCGCATAGGGTGACGAAAGCCGACAGCAGCATCACCGCGTTGGGCGTGAGGTGATGCGGCTGGAGGTGGTAGAATTCAAGGAAGGCTCGAAGGAATCCGCTCGCCGGGAGGCCGAAGCCGCGCAGGCAGTGCGAGCGGAAGATCACCCGCTCACCCTCCTCCGGTGCCGGCGAAATCTCCCTCGCCGGCGCTTGACGAACCCGCACGAAGTTCTCGCCCGGCAGGCGCCACGTCCGGCGGAGGAACTCTACGTGGTCCTCGTGGACGTTCGAGCCATCCCACGAGCTCGACAACGCCATGGGAGCGACGTGGCGAGGAGCGAGACGATGCGACGGTTGAGGCGCGCACGAACCCGCTAGGGCGGGACCAAAGGACCTGAGAGGTCCAACGGTGGAACGGCGCGGCAAAGGGTTGCTGCAGCGGCGGAAAGAAGAAGAAGGAAGGCGAGAAGGGGCGGAGCGAGCGAGAGCGTGCGAGCCTCTGCCACTCCCCCACCTCCCCCTAATTATAGACCCACGCGGCGGAGCCGAGGAGGCGTGGCGTGGGGGAACGTGGGGTTCAACTGCGCCCACTCCCCCACGTCCCGCGATTATTGCGCCCTAATGGCGTAATAAAACCGCCGCGGGAAGGCAAGCGGTCCGCGTGGGCCGTAGAAGATCCGCGCTCGGGCCGAGGCCTAGGAGTGGTGGGCCCGGGCCTGCGGCGGCGTCCCGTCGTGCGCGTGCACTGGCAGGATCTCCTTGCCACATGGCCCGCGGGATGGCGTGCGGTCAGCTCGCAGGCCGACCCGCGTTCTCGCCAACGAGAAACAGGGCTTCCCAAAGACGACGCGCACAAGCATAGCCGGCCCCTCAGGATAGGAAGCTAACCGAGCTTTTCGTCCTTTTGTCAGCGTCGAAGCTCGATCAGCTTCGGGGACTACTCGGAGTAAATAACCATGGGTAGCCTAGCCGGCTCCCCTTGGCCCTTCTGAAAAAATTACAAGCCGATCCAGCCCTCAAGAATCCAAGACATGCGGCCGCCTTCCCCTTGCGGGTTGTCTCCCAGGCTGGCTATCGGAAGGCAACCCGACTTTAGCCCTCATGAAGAAAGCCGCGGGAGGGCCGGCTCCGAGAAGCCGGCCGTGAGAAGGCCGACTCCAAGAAGCCGGCTCCCACAAAGCGGTCAAGATCGTACCCTCGAAGTCTGCATCCACATAACGGCGATGTGACGGGGCGTGGCTACAGTAAAGCCTGCCACCCCCGAATCCCGGAGCACGCCTGGCACAGTGCGCCGTGCGGGTGGCCATGACCCATCCGGCGCGGCACTGTTGCCACGTTGACCCTGTTGTCATCCACGACGGGCTGCCAGCTCGGTCCACGGGCGGTGGGCCCCTTCGGGTAGAGAGATACCCGAAGGTGGCCAGGCCTCCCCCAGTCGGCCCAAGACAGAGCCGGCTCCCCATAGCCGGCTTGCCACCTCCCTCGAAGGAGATGCCCCATTAAGGAGACAAGACGCGGTGAGGCTACACCGATCACCCGCCGGACGGCGGCACTGTAGCCACGCCCACCTCGGCGAAGCCCTTGTCACCAGGATTGAGCAACAGTAACCAGCCGCCGACAAGGCCCTGGACAGTGGGGCCTGCCTGTCGACCAAGGAGCCGGGCCAGCGGGACCCACCAGCCGGTGGGCCCCAGCAGCCGGCGCAGAAGCCGGCGAGTGTAGACACAGACGGCTGGGCCCCACGCCCAGCCAGATTACCATTGTATCCCCGGGGGGTAGGCCTATATAAACCCCCGGGACACCCATGCAAAGGGTTGATCCCTGCTAGTTTTAGACACCACATAGGGAGGAGAAGAGAGCGAGCAGTGCCCTTCTTCCTCCTCTCGCCAAACAGCTCATGGAGCATCGTGTAGCTACTTGTTCATCTAGTGATCATGCGGAGACCCCGCAGAGCAGCAGTAGGGGTGTTATCTCCACGGAGAGCCCCGAAGCTGGGTAAGATTCGCCGGCGTGCATGTCTTCGCCTCATCCCGCTTCCAGGCACCGGCGACATCTTATTGGCTCCCACAATGATAAGCCACCCGTTGGCATATGTCGCACCTACCACCCGACATGAATTTTGTGAAATTAATACTGCTTTTTTGAATCTTGTTATGAAAGATCAATTCGCTGGCCTTCCTAGTGAAGATGCCACTACTCATCTGAATAGCTTCATTGATTTATGTGATATGCAAAAGAAAAAAGATGTCAATAATGATGTCGTTAAATTGAAGCTATTTCCTTTTTTGCTTGGAGATCGTGCTAAAGCTTGGTTTTCATCTTTGCCTAAAAATACTATTGATTCATGGAACAAGTGCAAAGATGCTTTTATCCCTTAGTATTTTCCTCCCGCTAAGATCATCTCTCTTAGAAACGATATTATGAACTTTAAACAACTTGATCATGAACATGTTGCACAAGATTGGGAGAGAATGAAATTAATGATACGTAATTGCCCTACTCATGGTTTGAATTTGTGGATGATTATACAAAATTTTTATGCCGGATTGAATTTTGCTTCTAGAAATCTTTTAGACTCGGCCGCGGGAGGCACTTTTATGGAAATCACTTTAGGAGATGCTACTAAACTCCTAGATAATATTATGGTTAATTATTCTCAATGGCATACTGAAAGATCTTCTAATAAAAAATGCATGCGATAGAAGAAATCAATGTTTTGAGTGGAAAGATGGATGAACTTATGAAATTATTCGCTACTAAGAGTGTTTCTTCTAATCCTAATGATATGCCTTTGTCTACTTTGATTGAGAATAACAATGAATCTATGGATGTGAATTTTGTTGGTAGGAATAATTTTGGTAACAACGCTTATAGAGGGAATTTTAATCCTAGGCCATATCCTAGTAATCCTTCTAATAATTATGGGAATTGCTACAACAACTCTTATGGAAATTATAATAAGATGCCCTCTGAATTTGAGAATAGTGTTAAAGAATTTATGAATTCACAAAAGAATTTTAATGCTTTGCTTGAAGAGAAATTGCTTAAAGTTGATGATTTGGCTAGAAACGTTGATAGAATTTCTCTTGAGATTGATTCTTTAAATCTTAGATCTATTCCTCCTAAGCATGATATCAATGAGTCTCTCAGAGCCATGAGAATTTCCATTGATGAGTGCAAGGAAAGAACCGCTAGGATGCGTGCTACCAAATATGCCTTTATTAAAGCGTGTTCCTCCAATTCCTATGAAAATCAAGATGAAGATCTAAAAGTTATTGATGTGTCCCCTATTAAATCTTTGTTTTGCAATATGAATCTTGATGAAACTGAATATGATCTTCCTTTACCTAGAAGGCGTTCTAAAAATTCGGAGTATTTAGATCTTAATGATGAAATTGATGAAAGTGGGATTGAAAGAAATAAAAATCTAGATGTTGCTAAACCCACTATATTGGATTTCAAGGAATTTAATTATGAATGTTGCTCTTTAATTGATTGTATTTCCTTGTTGCAATCCGTGCTAAATTCTCCACATGCTTATAGTCAAAATAAAGCCTTCACCGAACAAATTGTTGATGCCTTGATGCAATCTTATGAAGAAAAACTTGAGTTGAAAGTTTCTATCCCTAGAAAACTCTATGATGAGTGGGAACCAACTACTAAAATTAAAATTAAAGAACATGAGTTTTATGCTTTGTGTGATTTGGGTGCTAGTGTCTCTACTATTCCCAAGACTTTGTGTGATTTACTAGATTTCCGTAATTTTGATGATTGCTCTCTAAACTTGCATCTTGCGGATTCCACTATTAAGAAACCAATGGGAAGGATTAATGATGTTCTTATTGTTGCAAATAGGAATTATGTGCCCATAGATTTCATTGTTCTTGATATAGATTGCAAACCTTCTTGCCCTATTATTCTTGGTAGACCTTTCCTTAGAACGGTTGGTGCGATTATTGATATGAAGGAAGGGAATATTAGATTTCAATTTCCATTAAAAAAGGGCATGGAACACTTTCCTAGAAAGAAAATAAAATTACCATATGAAACTATCATGAGAGCCACTTATGGATTGCCTACCAAAGATGGCAATACCTAGATCTATCCTCGCTTTTATGCCTAGCTAGGGGCGTTAAACGATAGCGCTTGTTGGGAGGCAACCAATTTTATTTTTATTCCTTGGTTTTTCCTCCTGCTTATTAATAAATAAATTATTTAGCCTATTTTTTGGTTGTGTTTTTTTGTGTTTAATTAGTGTTAGTGCCAAGTAGAACCGTTGGGAAGACTTGGGGAATGTCTTGTTGAACCTGCTGTAAAAAACAGAAACTTTAGCGCTCACGAGAACTGCTGTCATTTTTATTTGAAGAGTGATATTTAGTTAATTATTTTTGCAGATTATTAATAGATAAATTCCTCATGTCGAGCAATTTATTTTAGAATTTTTGGGGTTCCATATCTTGCGCTAGCTACAGATTAATACAGACTGTTCTGTTTTTGACAGATTCTGTTTTTCGTGTGTTGTTTGCTTATTTTGATGAATATATGGCTAGTAAAATAGTTTATAATCCATAGAGAAGTTGGAATACAGTAGGTTTAACACCAATATAAATAAATAATGAGTTCATTACAGTACCTTGAAGTGGTCTTTTGTTTTCTTTCGCTAACGGAGCTCACGAGTTTTCTATTTTGAGTTTTGTGTTGTGAAGTTTTCAAGTTTTGGGTGAATTCTTTTGATGGATTATGGAACAAGGAGTGGCAAGAGCCTAATCTTGGGTATGCCCATGGCACCCCCAAGATAATCCATGGACACCAAGAAGTCAAAGTTTGGGGATGCCCCGGAAGGCATCCCCTCTTTCGTCCACTTCCATCGGTAATTTACTTGGAGCTATATTTTTATTCACCAACATGATATGTGTTTTGCTTGGAGCGTCTTGTATTATTTGTGTCTTTGTGTCTTTGTGTCTTAGTATGCCACAATCATCCTTGCTGTACACACCTTTTGAGAGAGCCATACATGAATTAAAATTTGATAGAACACTCTATATGCTTCACTTATATCTTTTGAGCTAAGTAGTTTTGCTCTATGTGCTTCACTTATATCTTCTGAGCTATGTAGTTTTGCTCTATGTGCTTCACTTATATCTTTTGAGCGTTATAATTTTGCTCTATGTGCTTCAGTTAGATCTTTTAGAGTACGGTGGTGGATTTGTTTTAAAGAAACTATTGATCTCTCATGCTTCACTTAAATTATTTTGAGAGTCTCTTAATAGCATGGTAATTTGCTTAATAATAATATGCTTGGTATTCAAGATTTGTGAAACTTTCTTTTGAGTGTGTTGAATACTAAGAAAAGATTGAAACTTGATAATTGTTTTGAGATATGGAGGTGATAATATTAAAGTCATGCTACTTGAGTAGTTGTGAATTTAAAGAATACTTGTGTTAAAGTTTGTGATTCCCGTAGCATGCACGTATGGTGAACCGTTATGTGATGAAGTCGGAGCATGATTTATTTATTGATTGTCTTCCTTATGAGTGGCGATTGGGGACGAGCGATGGTCTTTTCCTACCAATCTATCCCCCTAGGAGCATGCATGTAATACTTTGCTTTGATAACTTCTAGATTTTTGCAATAAGTATATGAGTTCTTTATGACTAATGTTGAGTCCATGGATCATACGCACTCTCACCCTTCCACCTTTGCTAGCCTCTCTAATACCACGCACCTTTCGCCGGTATCATACATGCCGGGGTACTGACCCACGAGCACCTATGGGACCGGCGGACCGAGTCCCTTTCGGTTCGGCGGGGGCGAGGGTCGCACGAAGAGCGGATCGAGGCGAAGCACACGAGCAGTTTACCCAGGTTCGGGCCGCACGGATGCGTAAAACCCTACTCCTGCTTTTCGGTTTGTATTGAGTTCTTGCTCGGGAGCGCGGAGTGCTACAGTACACCCCAGTAGCTAACGAGACCGAGCGTGAATGTTCTCTTTTTCGCCGACCCCCTTCTACGTTGCGCATGGGCCTCCTTTTATATGCTAAAGGGGTCACCGACAGGTGGCAACGTAGACAAGGGTAAAAATGGAAAGGTGCTGCGGTTGGTACAGCTACCTGCTACAGTGTATCATACCTAACCCTGACGGCAGGGGACAAGGGCATTAAATGCCCGTCTATGTCACCTAAATAGTGCAAAAGGGACCGTCAGGGATGCCACCGCTCGCCACGATGGCAATCTTGTCAGCGCCGCTTGCCACCGCGCACCGCTGGCTGCACAGCCTCCTGCCACGTACGCCTGGAAGGGTCCCAGAGCGACACGTTGGTGGATGTGCTGGAGCGCGGACACAGAGTGGTGGTTTGCCGCGGCAAGCGCCTTGCCGCGGTCGTTGTCTTGTCGCGTCCGGGAGCTTGTCGCTCACCGGGCCTTGCCGGGATGTGTGGCGCATCGCGGCAAGTTCCTTGAGATGCCTTGGTTGGCCTTCCCGGCAAGCTCCTCTTGCCGGGGTCTTGTCTCCTTGGCTTCGATATGCCTTGGTTGGCCTTCCCGGCAAGCTCCTCTTGCTGGGGTCTTGTCTCCTTGAATGGCTCCAGGGGAACCACGGAGGACCTTGGCGGTCACCTGGCAAGCCTTGCCGTGGGATGCTGCGACTGCCCGTGCACAAGTTCGGGATACTAGGGTACCCCTACTCTAGTACACCGGCAGGAGCCCCCGGGCCTGGGCCATACACGGTGCCGAGCATTGTTGGGCCAGGCCCAAAACAGGGCACGGGCACGCGCGGCCTGGGTTACGCCGTATCTCTCTCCGTATCCACCGCGCCCTCCCCGAACAGCACGCGTTGAATGCGGCGTCGTGGGAGAGATCGTGGGTGGTTTCTTTATTCGGAATTGCGGAACATCCGCCACCTCCCTCCTTATAAGCAGGGGAAACAGGGGCAGTTCGGCCATTCGCCGGTTGCTACTCCAATCTCGGAAATCTCCGCCGCTCCCTCATCTTCCCAAAGCTGAAAGAGAGCAGCGCCCCGCCCCCCATCGCCACCAGCACCACCAACGCCGTCGACCTCCTCCACCACTTCCGCCATGGCTCCGAGAGCCGACAAGGGGAAGGTTGTGAAGTCGACCGAGGCGCAGCGGTTTGCGGCGCTGCGAAAGGAGCGGGCAGTCTTCCCCCCAAGCTTGCCGCGAGGGAGCTGAGGGAGAATTACTATCTCTTCTGGTCGACGGAGACGCGAGCGCATGCGCGCACGAAGGTACTTCCAGCCGCCGCTTGGAAAATGGCTCCAAACGGATATCCTTTCTTCGCCTTGTTCTTCTACTGTGGGCTCTGCCCGCCCTTCTCTGAGTTTTTCTACGATATTATGAACACCTACGGATTCCACCTCCTTGACTTCACCCCCAATGCCGTTCTGACCATGGCAGTTTTCGCACATCTCTGCGAAAACTTTGTCGGAGTCCATCCCAATGTAGCCCTTTTTCGCCACTTCTTTATGCCCCGAGTAGAGAGAGGAGAGCCTTTATCCGGCGGAATCGCCTGGATCTCGAGGGCCGGCAAGAAGGACACTTATCTGGAGGGAGAGTTCCGTGGCAAGTGGGAGGAATGGAGAGCAGACTGGTGCTGGATTGTTGAGGAGAACCCGCAGCCGTTTACCGCCCGGCGCCAAGCCCCAGTAGCACGCGGCAGCGATTGGAGTGACGTGGCCCCGGAAGATGATAGGCTTAAGATTGCCGTCATCCGGATCCTACGCCTCAAGCTTGCCGGGCTCACTGTAGGCGCTGTTGGCACAGATTTTCTTCGCCGCCGCATTGCCCCCCTGCAGGAACGGGGGAGACCCACCTGGGAATTCAAGAATGCGGTGGATATAATGAGGCTGCGTCCGGGCCTCAACTTCAACTTCACTGTTTTGGAGCTCAACGCGATGCTCCAGGAGCTGTTCAAGTACGACCCTCAACATCCTGAAGTGTTCAGGTTGCCGCAGGGTGTCGTTCCGCTGTGCAACAACTCCGCGCTCGACCGCATCCGTGCAATGATGCCGCAGTGCGATTCGCACGGAATTGTCCCAACTTGGCAAGAGCCTGCAGACGACGTCGTGCAGCAGTTCTTTGACGGCTTGGTAGAAGTGCCGGTCTGCTCCGATGAAAAGGATAGGCTCACCCGCGACACCACCGATGCGGAGATGACACGCATCGCCACTAGGCTGGAAGAGGCGGCGGCAGCTGCAGCCGCGGGCGAATTTGGATTCACCGTAGAGGAGGCAGATGCAGCAGAGGCGGCAAGCCGTGCCGAGCGAGGGGAGCCCGCCGGCGAGAAAGTGCTTGCCGGGCATAACGCCGAGTCGAGCGAGCCCGCCAAGGATACGAGCGGCTCGCTGGAAATCAACTCCTCTTCCTCCACATCTTCAGGCAGCTCGCCGCAAGCAGAGCCTCGATCCCCACCAAGAAGGCGTCTCCGCAAGGCCGGGGACGTAGCGGGGCGGCAGGCGAGTGAACAGTCGCCGTGCCGCGTGACGCGCTCCACCGTGGCAAGCACTGTTGCGGCGGGAGCACCTCATGCTGCTGCGGCAACTGGAGCGGGGTCGTCTCAGGCCACCGCCACCGTTCCTGCCAAGCGGCCAAGGGAAACTACTCCTCCGCCTCCTCGCGCTGGACGTGGGCCAGATTTCGACTTCTCCGCGTTCAGCTCCGACGAGGAAGAAGAAGAGTAAGATTCTCTTGTTGTACTTGTAGTTCTTCGATTCTTGTTGTTTTGTCTTGTATCTCATTTGCTTTACTCTGACCTTACTCCTTTTCAGGACTCTGGCCCAGAGAGCAGCGAAGAGAGCCAAGGTCCCGGTGATTGTCATCGAGGACGAACCCACCGCGACAGCAGGAGGTGCGCCCGAGACCACCTTGCCGGACCCGGCAACTGTTCTCCAGAGCAGCCCCCAGCGTAAGTATATGGTTCGCTTTCCGCTGTTGGGCGCGCATGGATACTCTTTCTTTACTGACATCTGACTGTTGGTTTGCGTAGGCGCAGAGCAGCCCCACCAGGAGCGCCCGGAGACCGCCCCCGAAACGCCAAGGGAGAGTCCTCCGGCAAGTGAGAGTTCTCCGGCAAGGAACAGCACCAGCATTCCCCCGGCGACGGAGACTACGACTGCTGAACCCAGTAGAGGTAATCTTCTCTTCAAAGCTTCCCTTGGGTTCTTCTTCTTCTTGGGTATTTGCTTGACTTTTGTCCCCTTTTCCGGCAATCAGACCCATCTGCTACGGAGCCGATGGAGACCGAGGTTGCTGCCGACGACGCCGCTGCCACTGAAGAAGCAGCCGGCGCTGATGATCCCGCCGGCGACGAGGCCGCCAAAGCTGCTGCCGCAGCAGCTGGCGGGGGGTCTGGCGATTGCACTGACGGCCCTGAGGCCGCAGGAGCGCCAGGCGCTGCATCGACCGCCGACCCGTCCGCCGCTACCGCAGCGCCAGGCTCCGAAGAGCCCCAGCCAAGCGTCTACTTGAAGGCCGGCGATGGCGTCTCCAACAACCTCCCCTGGGCGTCAAGCTCCAGGGCGCCGGTCGAGGGAGAGAGCTTTGATGGAGAAGTGCTCACCTCCGCTGGGCTGACGCTAGTTGATGCGCCGAGCAGCAGCAGCGGCGAACCTGAGGAGGAGCGGCTGCTGCGGAAGCTGTTGTCACTCTACCGCGCGCGGCAAGCCAAGCTGGAATCCCGCGAGGCGCTTGTCGCGAAGGCGGGAGCGGACATCGAGAAGCGCGCGGAGGTGCTCCGGGGTCTCAACCAGGAAGCTCTCCGGTCCCTGGCAGAGGAGCGGGAGCAACTTGCCGAAGAGCAGAAGGCCTTCTTCCTCGAGAAGGCCGAAGTTGAAGAGCAACAGCGGCTTGCCGCTGAGAAGCTGTTTGCGCAGGAGGGCGAGCTGGTGCAGCGGAAAGTTAACCTCGACAGCCACGAGGAGGATCTTGCTGCGCGTGAGCAAGAATTCGGCGGAGCCCTTAAGCAAGCAGAGGATGCTGCCGCAGTTGCCGAGGCCGCCAAGAAGGAGCTGGAGACAAAGGTGGTGCAGCTGGAGGCCGATCTTAAGGCGGGTGGTGAAGAGCTTGCCGCGCTCAAGCGTGAGCGGGAGAAGGATGCCCACAGCAACTCAGAGCTGCAGGCTCGTCTCGCCGAGAAGGGAAAAGAGCTTAGCACCGCCAAGGACTCCAACGCAGATCTTGAGTTGAAGCTGACCACTTTGACCAAGACGCTGGAGAAAGTGGAGCACTGGACGGAGGGTCTCGTGAGTGCTGCCACAGATATCGACAGGGAGCTGGCGCAGCTGGGGTTGGAGGATCTCGGGTATCCCTCTGATGAGAACCTCCAACCCAATGCCAAGCTCACCTTGTTCTTCAAAAGCGTGGCGACGGCCCTCCAGCGGCTCCGAGAGAAGATCCCAAAGCAGCTGGCCGACGAGTCGCGCAAGATCTGTGCGGGAGCTCCTCAAAAGGTGTTGGTGAAGGTGGCCTTCCGCAACCCAGGCCTCAACCTCACCAACATCCTCAAGACCCTGCCGCCGGATGCTGATCTGGAGGCGCTCAAGACCCTTGTCGCACCCATTGTGGATAAGGTGAGCGGGATCAAGAGGATTGAGGGCGATCGCGTAGACTAGGCCGCCCGTTTCTTCTTTTCTTGTCGTTGCTGGTCATGTTATGAAAACAATCTGTTAGAGCCGCGACAAGCTACTTTGTAATATAACTCTATTCTGGGCAATGATTGCAATGTTATTCCCTTTACTTGATTCCTCCCTTTGTATGTTTTTGCCCTACGCTTTTAGGGAACTTGCCGGTGCAGGCACCTTAGCCGCGAGCGCTGAGTGCGGGACGTCAGCAGCCTGCTGGCGGTGCCGCTACCGACAAGAAACCTTGTCGCAACTAGTCGCAACTCACTTAAGTTGTTGAGCGGAATCGAAACAAAGTAAGGGCGCAACTAGCTACGAGTTGGTTCCTCCGCGCACAGGTTTTCCATACAAAGTGCGGTCGTTCAAGGGAGATAACTTAAAAATTTTAAAAATCTGATTGCTCAAACTTTGGCAACTTAGCTTTTCTGTTGTTTGCTTTCCGGTAAGGCGAAACTTTCTTGAACGACGCCTGGTCCATACCATTATCTTCTCCTTTCCCCCCCGGCAAACTTGTGGGCGAGGGAACCTTCCTTTCCTTGAGAAAAAAGAAAGAGGAGAAAATAAAGATATGGAGCCTTACGGCTCGTTATTGCTTACCGGGGAGTAGGTGCTGCACAAAGTGTCAGATCACATATGCAAAAAATAGAAAGCATGAAATTGACAAGATGTGCGGAGCACATGAGCTTTGCTTATGCACGGGGTCTGCGCCCGGCTTTGTACAAAGGATTACATGCAACAGCGGCAAGACTTGTACAAAAGGTGGTTGCCGGAACAGGTTCCGGCAACCGTGCCTTACGGGTAAAACTTACGAAGATGCTCAATGTTCCAGGAGTTGCTCACCGGAATGGCATCTTCCGTCTCAAGGCGAACAGCGCCAGGCCTGGTGACTCGTTTCACCCAGTAAGGGCCTTCCCACTTCGGTGTCAACTTGTTGGAATTCTGGGCGGACTGAATACGCCGAAGAACAAGGTCGCCTTCCTCGAGACTTCTGGCATTAACTTTGCGGCTATGGTAGCGGCGCAAAGCTTGCTGGTAGCGAGCAGCTCGTACAGCAGCCTGAAGACGGTCTTCCTCAAGGAGCAGCGCGTCATCTTGTCGCAGCTGCTCTTGCTCAAGCTCATCATAAGCGAGGACTCGAGGTGACCCGTATACGAGTTCCGTGGGGAGAACTGCCTCTGCTCCATAGACTAGAGCGAAAGGTGTCTGGCCAGTGGCTCGATTTGGCATCGTCCTGATCGACCAAAGAACCACCGGCAGCTCCTCGATCCAGTTTCTTCCGCACTTGTGCAGCCTGTCGAAAGTCCTGGTCTTGAGCCCACGCAGCACTTCAGCATTTGCCCTCTCCGCTTCACCGTTGCTTCTCGGGTGAGCAACAGAAGCGAAGCAGACCTTGGCGCCAAGATCTTGGACGTACTGCATGAAGGTGTGGCTCGTGAATTGCGTACCGTTATCGGTGATTATCCTGTTAGGGATCCATAAGCGGTAAACAATCGACCTGAAGAACTTGACTGCTGACTGTGCTGTCACCTTCCTCACTGCTTCCACTTCCGGCCACTTTGTGAACTTGTCGATTGCAACGTACAAGTACTCAAAGCCCTCGATTGCTCGAGGAAAGGGGCCGAGGATGTCGAGCCCC
Source organism: Triticum urartu (assembly GCF_056163025.1). Taxonomy (NCBI): domain Eukaryota; kingdom Viridiplantae; phylum Streptophyta; class Magnoliopsida; order Poales; family Poaceae; genus Triticum; species Triticum urartu. Next base: position 478,802,043 of record NC_141878.1, on the reverse strand, counting down.
CAGACCGAAAATGGCCAGGATAAAGGGACCGTCTGGAGAGCTTGAGCTGGTTGGTGTATCTGCTTGGAATGGAACTGGCACGCTTCACACTTGGTTACTTGTGCAGTTGCATCCTGGAGGGCTGTCGGCCAAAAGAAACCTTGCCGGAATGCTTTGCCGGCAAGTGCTCTTGCGCCAATGTGGTGACCACATATGCCTCCATGTATCTCTGCCAACTGCTTTTGTCCGTCTTCCCGGTGAATACACTTCAATTTCACACCGTTGAGTCTTCTTCTGTACAGTGTCTTGTCGACAAACTGGTACATACTTGACTGCCGGGCTACTCTTTCCGCTTCTTCTTGCTCTTCGGGAAGTTCTCCTGTCTAACGGAAACGGACAATCTGTTGTGCCCATGCTGGAGCTTGTGGCTCGACAACAAGGACTAAAGGCAAATCTGCTGCTGCGGGAACATCCGCTTCTACGGCGAGAACCTGCGGCTCTGCCGGAGCTTGACGTTCCCCGGCAAGCTTGTCGGAGCAAAACTTGTCGGGAGTTTGTGCTTCAACGGAACAAACCCTAGGGCTTGCCGGAGCAGACTGCTCCTCAGCACTCTTGGCGTTGATCCCAGCTGCTGCGGGAACATCCGCTTCTACAGCGAGAACCTGCGGCTCTGCCGGAGCTTGACGTTCCCCGACAAGCTTGCCGGAGCAAAACTTATCGGGAGCCTCTGCTTCAACGGAACAAACCCTAGGGCTTGCCGGAGCAGACTGCTCCTCAGCACTCTTGGTGTTGATCTTGGGGACCTTCTTGGCGGCGGCTTCGGGAAGCTCTGCCGGAAAATAGTCACCAGAAATCAACTTCCTCTTCTTGCTCTGTCCAGTTGATGGCGTTACAGACGGTTGAGTCAGCTTGAGCACGAAGATCGCTGGTTCCACAGGTAACTTAAGTGCGGCGCACTTTGACAGGCCATTGGCAACGGCGTTCTGAGCTCTTGGAACATGCTCCATCTGTAGGCCGTCAAAGTGCTCTTCTAGCTTTCTCACTTCGTCGACGTAGGCTTCCATCAACGGACTCTGATAGCTCTTGTTCACTTGGCGGATGACAAGCTGCGAGTCACCCCTGACAATGAGCTTCTTGATCCCAAGGTCTACCGCGATCCTGAGACCGGCAAGCAAGCCTTCATACTCTGCAGTATTGTTTGTTGCTTGCTCCTTGGGAAAGTGCATCTGGACTACGTACTTGAGGTGCTCTCCGGTGGGTGCAACAAGCAGCACGCCAGCGCCGGCGCCTTGCAGCGAAAAGGCACCATCAAAGTACATCAGCCAGTCTTTGCTTGCTTCCTCGACGGGGATGCTCGTTCCTGGAATTTCTTCATCTGGTGTTGGCGTCCATTCTGCTATGAATTCTGCCAATGCTCTGCTTTGGATAGTTGAAGTACTCTCAAACTTGAGGCCAAAGCTTGACAGTTCCAGTGCCCACTCAACAATCCTGCCTGTCGCTTCTGGATTCTGTAGTATCCTCTTCAGCGGAAAACGAGTGACAACTGTGATCTCATGTGCTTGGAAGTAATGGCGCAGCTTTCTCGAGGCCATGAGAAGGCCGAAAAGCAATTTCTGCACGCCACAGTACCTTGACCTAGCCCCCTGCAGAAGGGAACTGACAAAGTAAACTGGGCGCTGTACCATCCTCTTCTGTATCTCCTCGCACGTCAGCGCAGATCCATCCTTGTCGGGACGAGAGCTTGTCGGGGAAGCCCCCTGCTTGTCGCTGGATGCGCCTGCCGTGGTTGCTGGCTCGTCATCTGCCTCCCTCTCTGCTACTAACGCAGCACTAACCACTTGATTGGTTGCCGCTATATACAGCAACAACTTCTCTTGTGGCTTAGGTGCGACAAGTATTGGAGCGGAGGACAGGTATCTCTTCAAGTCTTGCAGCGCAGCCTCCGCTTCCGGAGTCCATTTCATTGGACCTGCCTTTTTCAATATTTTGAAAAACGGCAGGGCGCGCTCAGCAGACCTAGAGATAAACCTGCTGAGAGCAGCCACGCAACCGGAAAGTCTTTGTACATCCTTGACGCGCTTTGGTGCTTCAATCTGCTCAATGGCCTTGATCTTGTCGGGATTGGCTTCGATTCCCCGCTGAGACACAAAGAACCCGAGAAGCTTGCCGGAGGAGACTCCAAACACACACTTCTCGGGGTTGAGCTTGAGGCTAATCTTGAGCAGATTTGCAAAGGTCTCGTCTAAATCTTGAATCAGAGTCGCCTTGTCCTTGCTCTTGACCACTATGTCATCCATGTAGGCTTCCACATTTCTGTGTATTTGTGGCTCAAGAGCGACATGGACTACCCTTGCAAATGTTGAACCAGCATTTTTTAGACCGAAAGGCATCCGTATGAAACAGTACGTGCCACATGGAGTAATGAATGCGGTCTTCTCCTCATCCTCTTCTGCCATGAAGATCTGATGGTATCCTGAGTATGCGTCAAGAAATGAAAGCAAGTCACATCCGGCCGTGGAGTCAACAATCTGGTCAATGCGCGGCAAAGGAAATGGGTCTTTGGGACAAGCTTTGTTAACATCGGTAAAGTCGATACAAAGTCTCCATTTCCCGTTCGCCTTGCGCACGACTACAGGATTGGCCAACCACGTAAGATGGAGCACTCCTCTGACAAGGCCTGCTGCTTCCAACTTCTTGATCTCTTCTGCGATGAATTCTTGGCGCTCCACTGCTTGCTTCCTGACCTTCTGCTTGACGGGCCGCGCATGAGGACAAACGGCAAGATGGTGCTCAATTACTTTCCTGGGAACACCGGGGAGGTCAGACGGTTGCCACGCAAACACGTCGACGTTCGCCCGTAGGAAAGCAATGAGCACGCTTTCCTATTTAGGGTCGAGAGTGGCACTGATGGTGAAGGTACCACCAATGTCGTCCTCCTTGGCGGACACCTTCTTGGTCTCTGGCGGAGCTGTCATTGCCTTCTTACACTTGCCGGTGGAGCTCGATGGTGCGTCCTCGACGGCAGCGCAGCACTCCGAAGAGGTGCGATTGCCGGAGTGGGCATCAGAACTCTTGCCGGACTTGGTCTTCTTCTTCCCCCCGGGAGCTTCAACGGCAGGTGACTTGCGATCTGCTGCGGCTGCCGCTTCTCGGTAGATCTTGTCGGCGCAGATAAGAGCATCCTTCTTGTCGCTAGGGACAGAGATGACGCTTATCGGGCCTGGCATCTTCAGCATATTGTATGTGTAGTGAGAGGCTGCCATGAACTTGGCGAGTGCTGGACGGCCGAGTATCCCATTGTAAGGCAATGGAAAATCGGCAACGTCAAAAGTGACCCTCTCAGTCCTGAAATTCAACTCGCTGCCAAATGTTACTGGCAACGTGACCTTCCCCTTCGGCTTGCTCCTTCCCGGGTTGATTCCTTGGAATGTGCCAGTCTCTTCAAGGTCGCTGTCAGGGATCTGGAGTTTGTGGAGTACAGCGGAGGAGATTAGGTTCAAGCCGGCCCCGCCGTCAACCAGCATCTTAGTGACCTTGAGGTTGCGGATAGTTGGTGAAACCAACATCGGCAAGCACCCGACCGCAGTTGTGTGATCAGGGTGGTCCTCAATATCAAAGATGATAGGCGTGCTGGACCATTTCAGAAGCTTGCGTGACTCGACAGGTGGTTCCGCCGCATTGACTTCCCACAGCCACTGCTTGAGTTGGCGGTGCGAAGTATGCAGAGAAGCACCACTGTCAACGCACAAGACCTCTGTGGCTTTCTGGAACTCCTACTCACTGGTCTCGACATCATCCATGTCTTCGTCGTCGTCGTCATCTTCATCCTTGTCGCGGCCGCGGGGAGGTCTGTCTCCTTGCCGCTGCTTGGCTTTGCCGCGGCGTCCTCCCCGGCCGGCACGCTTCTTGCCGGATTCTCCAGCGCCTCCTTGGGCCCTCTCCTTGTCGCGTCGCTCGTACTCAGCCTTTTGCTGCTGGACAAGCTGCTCGACCTTCTTGCAGCTCTGGAGGTCATGGCCCTTGGTGCGGTGGATCTTGCAGTACTGCTTGTTGGTGCCGTCCTGCTTGTCGGCGATCGCCACAGCCTGGCAGTTGGTGCATGCGGCAATCTCCTTGCCGGAGCTACCAGCTTTGGCTTTCTTGGCGTCACCTTCGTTGCCAGACTGCTCAACGACTAGCACATCTTTGCCTTTCTTCTTCCTGTTGTTCCGCCGCCGGTTTTTCTTTGCCGGGGCAGCATCCTCGCTGTCAGATCCTCCTGCTCCTGCATTCTCTCCGGGGAGTTTCCTCCCTTCTTCAGCACGTGCACACTTGTCGGCCAGGGCATACAGCTCACTGACGTCTCTGATCTTGCACATCGCCATCTCCTCCCGCATCCTGCGGTTACGCACGTTCTGATGGAACGCGCTGATGACCGCGGCAGGGTGGACATCTGGGATGTTGTGCTGTACACGGCTGAATCTCTGAATGTACTTGCGCAGGGGCTATCCTTCCTTCTGGGCGAGCAGATGAAGGTCACTCTCTTGGCCATGAGGTTTGTGGCCGCCTGTAAAGGCGCTGACAAACTGATGGCATAGGTCTGCCCAGGAAGATATGGAGTTGTCCGGCAAGTGCATGAGCCAGGACCTGACGTTGGGCTTGAGCACCAGCGGGAAGTAGTTGGAAAGGATCTTGTCGTCCCGCCCCCCGGCAGCCTGCACCGCGATGGTGTAGAAGCTGAGGAACTCCGACGGATGCGACTTGCCGTCGTACTTCTCTGGTACATCTGGCTTGAAATTCTTCGTGCTAGGCCACTGGACTTGCCGCAGCTCACGAGTAAACGCAGGGCAACCTACCGTGTACGGCAAGCCGCCTGGTTCCCCTGGCGCATGCATGTCGACAGAGGGCCCAGCGCGCTGGTCCGATTGACGCCGCGCTTCTCTTCGGCGCTCGATGCGAGTACGAGCGTCTTCTTGCTGTCGTTCATGAAGAACTTGGCCCTGATCGCGACGAGCTCGTGGATCTGATGACGCGGTGGAGTCGCTGTCGAGGTGGATACGGCAAGTCGGCAACCTTGGCCTTCGGGGCGGAGAGCGCACAGTGGTTGCACCCCCACCGGTCTTGTCGCCACCGGCTCGTGCCTGGCTGACTTGCCGCGGCTGTGACGTGCTCGGCTGCCGTTGAGTGTCGCCGTTGGCGAAGACGATGAGACTCTGAATGGTGGCCCTCCAGTCGTCGATCTTGTCTGCCATTGGAGGGTAGTCCAGGAGCAGTTGAGCTCGTGCCAAAGCTTCTGCTGCAGTGGCGGGTGGCGGTGGCGAACGGTGCGAGGAGTGGGATATGCTCGGACTTCTAACTATGTTAGAAGGAGCAGTATCCCGTCCAGGCGACCGTGCCTCGCTCGTGCCAGCATGTTGGCGTGCATGCTGGTCCTGAGCACTCCGTGATCCACCAGCTCGATCTTGGTCCAGCAAACGCATGGTACCGTGAATACCATGACGCTGCCGGTCCCGCGCCTCCTGAGATGGGCGCGGTGCATGTACGGACGCCGAGGTCTTGGAGTGCGCCCGGTCGTTGTGGGAGCCGGCTACGCCACCGATGGGCAGTGCAGCCTGGTCCTTGGACCTGGCAGCACCGTGAGCTCCCTCGTCGACGCCCGTTCTTCCGCCGGCGTCTGCCCCATCAGCCGTTTGCTCCGGCGGTGGTGGGTTCGGCGCGGACGGAGCAGCCGCCTCCGAAGCCTTCTTCTTCGGCGGCATGTCGATGAAGATGATGAAGATCTAGCTCGTGTGAACGCCGGACCTGGTTCACACAACCTCGACGCCCCTACCTGGTGCGCCAAAGATGCCGGGTACTGACCCACGAGCACCTATGGGACCGGGGACCGAGTCCCTTTCGGTTTGGCGGGGGCGAGGGTCGCACGAAGAGCGGATCGAGGCGAAGCACACGAGCAGTTTACCCAGGTTCGGGCCGCATGGATGCGTAAAACCCTACTCCTGCTTTTCGGTTTGTATTGAGTTCTTGCTCGGGAGCGCGGAGTGCTACAGTACACCCCAGCAGCTAATGAGACCGAGCGTGAATGTTCTCTTTTTCGCCGACCCCCTTCTACGTTGCGCATGGGCCTCCTTTTATATGCTCAAGGGGTCACCGATAGGTGGCAACGTAGACAAGGGTAAAAATGGAAAGGTGCTGCGGTTGGTACAGCTACCTGCTACAGTGTATCATACCTAACCCTGACGGCAGGGGACAAGGGCATTAAATGCCCGTCTGTGTCACCTAAATAGTGCAAAAGGGACCGTCAGGGACGCCATCGCTCGCCACGATGGCAATCTTGTCAGCGCCGCTTGCCACCGCGCACCGCTGGCTGCACAGCCTCCCGCCACATACGCCTGGAAGGGTCCCAGAGCGACACGTTGGTGGATGTGCTGGAGCACGGACACAGAGTGGTGGTTTGCCGCGGCAAGCGCCTTGCCGCGGTCGTTGTCTTGTCGCGTCCGGGAGCTTGTCGCTCACCGGGCCTTGCCGGGACGTGTGGCGCGTTGCGGCAAGTTCCTTGAGATGCCTTGGTTGGCCTTCCCGGCAAGCTCCTCTTGCCGGGGTCTTGTCTCCTTGGCTTCGATATGCCTTGGTTGGCCTTCCCGGCAAGCTCCTCTTGCCAGGGTCTTGTCTCCTTGAATGGATCCAGGGGAACCACGGAGGACCTTGGCGGTCACCCGGCAAGCCTTGCCGCGGGATGCTGCGACTGCCCGTGCACAAGTTCGGGATACTAGGGTACCCCTACTCTAGTACACCGACAATACACCTACCATATACCTTCCTAAAAACAGCCACCATACCTACCTATTATGCCATTTCCATAGCCATTCCGAGATATATTGCCATGCAACTTTCCACCATTTCGTTTATCATGACACACTCCATCATTGTCATATTGCATAACCCGGTACACCGCCGGATGCATTCACATAGAGTCATATTTTGTTCTAACTATCGAGTTGTAATTGTTGAGTTGTAAGAAAAATAAAAGTGTGATGATCATCATTATTAGAGCATTGCCCCAAGTGAGGAAAGAATGATGGAGACTGTGATTCCCCCATAAGTCGGGATGAGACTCCGGACGAAAAATAAATAAAAGAGGCCAAAGAAGCCCCAAAAAAAGAGGCCATAAAATAAAAAAAGAGAAAAGTCCCAAATAAAAAAATGAGAGAAAAAGAGAGAAGGGACAATGTTACTATACTTTTACCACACTTGTGCTTCAAAGTAGCACCATGATCTTCATAGTAGAGAGTCTCTCATGTTACCACTTTCATATACTAGTGGGAATTTTACATTATTGAACTTAGCTTGTATATTCCAATGATGGGCTTCCTCAAATTGCCCTAGGTATTCATGAGCAAGCAAGTTGGATGCACACCCACTTAGTTTCTTTTTGAGCTTTCATATACTTACAGCTCTAGTGCATCCGTTGCATGGCAATCCCTACTCACTCACATTGATATCTATCGATGGGCATCTCCATAGCCCGTTGATACGCCTAGTTGATGTGAGACTATCTTCTCCTTTTTGTCTTCTCCACAACCACCATTCCATTCCACCTATAGTGCTATATCCATGGCTCACGCTCATGTATTGCGTGAATATTGAAAAAGTTTTGAAAAAGTTAGAGTATGAAACAACTGCTTGGCTTGTCATCAGGGTTGTGCATGATTTAAATACTTTGTGTGGTGAAGATAGAGCATAGCCAGACTATATGATTTTGTAGGGATAACTTTCTTTGACCATGTTATTTTGAGAAGACATAATTGCTTTGTTAGTATGCTTGAAGTACTATTATTTTTATGTCAATATGAACTTTTGTCTTGAATCTTTTGAATCTGAATATTCATATCACAATTAAGAAGATTTAAATTGAAATTATGCCAAGTAGCACTCCGCATAAAAAATTCTCTTTTTATTATTTACCTACTCGAGGACGAGCAGGAATTAAGCTTGGGGATGCCTGATACGTCTCCAACGTATCTATAATTTTTGATTGCCCCATGCTATATTATCTACTGTTTTGGACTATATTGGGCTTTATTTTCCACTTTTATATTATTTTTCGGACTAACCTATTAACTGGAGGCCCAGCCTAGAATTGTTATTTTTTGCCTATTTCAGTGTTTCGAAGAAACGGAATATCAAACGGAGTCCAAACGGAATAAAACCTTCGGGAACGTGATTTTCTCACTGAACGTGATCCAGGAGACTTGGACCCTGCTCCAAGGAACAAAAGAGGTAGTCACGAGGGTGGGGGGCGCCCCCCTAGGGCGTGCCCCCTGCCTCGTGGGCCCCTCGGTGCTCCTCCGGCATACTTCTTCCTCCTATATATACCTACGTACCCCCAAACGATCAGAACAGGAGCCAAAAACCTAATTCCACCGCCGCAACTTTCTGTATCCACGAGATCCCATCTTGGGGCCTGTTCCGGAGCTCCGCCGGAAGAGGGACATCATCACGGAGGGCTTCTACATCATCCTAGCCCCTCCGATAAAGTGTGAGTAGTTTACCTCAGACCTTCGGGTCCATAGTTAGTAACTAGATGGCTTCTTCTCTCTCTTTGATCTCAATACAAAGTTCTCCCCCTCTCTTGTGGGGATCTATTCAATGTAATCTTCTTTTTGCGGTGTGTTTGTTGAGAACGATGAGTTGTGGGTTTATGATCAAGTCTATCTATGAATAATATTTGAATCTTCTTTGAATTCTTTTATGTATGATTGGTTATCTTTGCAAGTCTCTTCGAATTATTCGTTTGGTTTGGCCAACTAGATTGGTATTTCTTGCCATGGGAGAAGTGCTTAGCTTTGGGTCCGATCTTGCGGTGTCCTTTCCCAGTGATAGAAGGGGCAGCAAGGCACGTATTGCCTCGTTGCCATCGAGGATAACAAGATGGGGTTTATTTCATACTGCATGAATTTATCTCTCTACATCATGTCATCTTGCTTAAGGCATTACTCTGTTTTTAACTTAATACTCTAGATGCATGCTGGATAGTGGTCGATGAGTGGAGTAATAGTAGTAGATGCAGAATCGTTTCGGTCTACTTGTCACGGACGTGATGCCTATATACATGATCATGCCTAGATATTCTCATAACTATGCTCAATTCGGTCAATTGCTCAACAGTAATTTGTTCACCCACCGTAGAATACTTATGCTCTTGAGAGAAGCCACTAGTGAAACCTATGGCCCCCGGGTCTATTGTCATCATATCAATCTCCATCACTTTAATCTTGCTTGCTTTTTACTTTGCCTTTACTTTTTACTTTGCATCTTTATACCAAAAATACCAAAAATATTATATCTATCAGATCTCACTCTCGTTAAGTGATCGTGAAAGGATTGACAACCCCTTATCGAATTGGTTGCGAGTAGCTATCGTTTTGTGCAGGTACGAGGGACTTGAGCGTGGCCTCCTACTAGATTGATACCTTGGTTCTCAAAAACTGAGGGAAATACTTACTCTACTCTGTTGCATCATCCCTTCCTCTTCAGGGAAAACCAACGCAAGTTCAAGACGTAGCATGATGCAGCAGAGTAGCGTAAGTATTTCCCTCAGTTTTTGAGAACCAAGGTATCAATCCAGTAGGAGGCCACGCTCAAGTCCCTCGTACCTGCACAAAACGATAGCTACTCACAACCAACGCGATTAGGGGTTGTCAATCCCTTCACGGTCACTTACGAGAGTGAGATCTGATAGATATAATATTTTTGTATTTTTGGTATAGAGATGCAAAGTGAAAAGTAAAAGGCAAAGTAAAAAAGCAAAGCAAGAATAAAGTGATGGAGATTGATATGATGAGAATAGGCCCGGGGGCCATAGGTTTCATTAGTGGCTTCTCTCAAGAGCATATGTATTCTACGGTGGGTGAACAAATTACTATTGAGCAATTGATAGAATTGAGCATAGTTATGAGAATATCTAGGCATGATAATGTATATAGGCATCACATCCGTGACAAGTAGACCGAAACGATTCTGCATCTACTACTATTACTCTACTCATCGACCGCTATCCAGCATGCATCTAGAGTATTAAGTTAAAAACAGAGTAACGCTTTAAGCAAGATGACATGATGTAGAGAGATAAATTCATGCAATATGAAATAAACCCCATCTTGTTATCCTCGATGGCAACGATGCAATTCGTGCCTTGCTGCCCCTTCTGTCACTGGGAAAGGACACCGCAAGATCGAACCCAAAGCTAAGCACTTCTCCCATGGCAAGAACTACCAATCTAGTTGGCCAAACCAAACGGATAATTCGAAGAGACTTGCAAAGATAACCAACCATACATAAAAGAATTCAGAGAAGATTCAAATATTATTCATAGATAGACTTGATCAGAAACCCGTAATTCATCGGTCTCAACAAACACACCGCAAAAAGAAGAAGATTACATCGAATAGATCTCCACGAGAGAGGGGGAGAACTTTGTATTGAGATCCAAAAAGAGAGAAGAAGCCATCTAGCTAATAACTATGGACCCGAAGGTCTGAGGTAAACTACTCAGACTTCATCGGAGAGGCTATGATGATGTAGAAGCCCTCCGTGATGACGGCCCTCTCCGGCGGAGCTCCGGAACAGGCCCCAAGATGAGATCTTGTGGATACAGAAAGTTGCGGCAGTGGAATTAGGTTTTTGGCTCTGTCCTTGTTCGTTTGGGGGTACGCAGGTATATATAGGAGGAAGAAGTACGTCGGTGGAGCTTCGGTGGGCCCACGATGGTGGGGGCGCGCCTGGGGGTATAGGGCGCCCCCCTACCTCGTGCCCACCTCGAAGCTTCCTTGGCGTAGGGTCCAAGTCTCCTGGGTCATATTCGGGAAGAAAATCACGTTCCAGAAAGGTTTATTCCATTTGGACTCCGTTGATATTCCGTTTCTTCGAAACACTGAAATAGGCAAAAAAACAACAATTCCGGGCTGGGCCTCCTGTTAATAGGTTAGTCCCAAAAATAATATAAAAGTGGAAAATAAAGCCCAATATAGTCCAAAACAGTAGATAATATAGCATGGAGCAATCAAAAATTATAGATACGTTGGAGACGTATCACCCCACGTAGGTAGTATGGGGGTGTTCGGGATGGAATCTAAACAAACTTGATCCAATTAGATGGTCCTTGAAGGAGTTGTTTAGCGCAACGAACCAGGCAACCAGACTATGCGGCTGTAACGCCCTCAGTTAGCCATAGGAGTTCGACAATAAAAACATGGGCGCACCCCCTAGTATCTGAACTGGAGTGCTATAAGCGTCTGATCGGGAAGTACCAATCCTTCGCGTAATGCGGAAGAAATCTCCAACGATTTGTAACCTCCGAACAGCTGACCGGCTCTCGCCGCATCATAACAGTCAGTTTTCGGCTTTCTCTACTATGGTGCTCCTTTGGATAAACCAAGGCACAATCACAGTAGTTCTCCCTTTACTACCTTAGCCGATATAGCGGAACGTAAGGTAGCAAGCACAGGAGCTGGGCAACCCAACTATTGAACAAAGACATGATTCGAGGCCAATGCATATAATGCTAAATTTGGGGAGCCGAACTATACTTATAAAAAGTGTTCGGACTTTTGTTGCCATGATGTGGGGTGCTATGAAGCCCCTGGAAAACATCAAACGTACCAAAGTGTACGGGTGCTAACTGATAGGGTTATCCAGAGGGAAGATGAGAGAAAAAGAGAAAGAAAACAGAAAAGGAGCAAAGGTAAAAAGCTGGGGTCCTAAAGCTCCATCCGCAAACTATTCTCATTGTAATTTAATTAGTACGTCAAGGTGCATTAATACAGGTAGTGCGATAAGCAACAGGATATTTAACATGCCGAAACCAAGGGAGAGCTGCATGTCAGTCCTGAAAAATAGGTAGAGTTATCATTAATGGATTCACCTAAAAACTCCCCCATATGTCTGCGTTTCTCGCCCTCTTGGTGTGCTTATCCTTCAAGAGGACCGATGAACACACCACCAGATGGGGCCTGTGGGATTGAGACCTAAAAAGGAGACAAGTAAAAGTGAACGTATGTGTGTACCCGATGCCGGTTGAGCCGTACTATGGACCACAAGCTAGCTATGCCTCCGTTGATGCCCATGGGATTTTGAGTGCGTAGTTATGTACGCGCAACACGAATGCCACCACTTGATTGGGGCTGAGACGGAGGCCGGATTGCTAGTCGAGCTCCTGACGAGCCGAGCTCTCCTGCTGGAGAGTAGTTCGGACCCTCTTAACGGTGTCCGTGGGCTCGGCAGCCGAATTAGCACGTCGCCCAAAGGCAAGTGCTGGAATATGTCTGCGACGCTGAATTCGAAGATCGATAGACGATCAAGTTCAGCGTCCGCGGGCTCACATGGTTCGGAACTTACGGCCGGAGACGAGTCTGGAGTTCCGGTGGCACATGAATCGTATGAGATCAAGTCTATGTGCGGCTCCAACACCGGGGAATCTATGGCCTCCATGGCGGGGTTGAGCCTCCCATCCTTGGATGGCGTAGTCTGCTCTGGATTTAAGGCTAGAGCGGTTACGGGAGCTGTCTCCTGGATGTCGTCCGATGACAGATTTAGGTCATGTCTCTCGGGGTGGCCAGGAGTGGTAGCCGCTGTCTCGAATCCGGCGAAGATCAAGTCTCCAAGGATGTCTGCAACGTAGTTCAAGCTCCCAAATCTGACCTGATGGCCAGGGGCGTAGCTTTCGATCTGCTCCAGATGGCCAAACAAATTAGCCTGTAGTGCGAAGCCGCCAAACACAAAGATTTGTCCGGGGAGGAAAGTTTCTCCTTGGACAACATCACTATTGATGATTGAATGGGCAATCAAACCTTTTCGCGACAGCACAGTGGAACTCTCAATGAAAGCACCAATGTCGGTGTCAAAACCGGCGGATCTCGGGTAGGGGGTACCGAACTGTGCATCTAAGGTCGATGGTAACAGGAGACAGGGGACACAATGTTTTACCCAGGTTCGGGCCCTCTCTATGGAGGTAATACCCTACATCCTGCTTGATTAATCTTGATGAATATGAGTATTACAAGAGTTGATCTACCACGAGATCGTAATGGCTAAACCTTAGAGGTCTAACTTGTATGGCTATGGTAATGTGTCCCTCCTCCGGACTAAGTCCTTCGGTTTATATAGACACTGGGAGGATCTAGGGTTACACAAGGTCAGTTACAAAGAAAGGAATCTAGATATTCCATCGCCAAGATTGCCTTCCGCGACAAGGAGAGTCCTATCCGGACACGGGTGTAGTCTTCGATCTTCGTATCTTCACAGCCCATCAGTCCGACCCATGGCTAATAGGCCAGACGCTCGAGGACCCCTTAGTCTAGGACTCCCTCACCCGCCAACTGTAAAAGGGATCCCAGTGATCCCATAGGTGTCGTTCCCACCGACATCTCTGGTGCGCCAGGTAGGGGGCGTGCAGTTGTGAAAATCAGGTCTAGTTGGCACAGCGGTTTCGTCGTGGTCGTTGCCCCAAGGGAGAAGATGACCGAATGAGCAGCATCATTTGCAGATGTAGTAAACGCTCACGTGGCGACAGAAAAGCTAAGCCATTTGAAACTTTGAGTAATTCTTTTACGTACAAGGTTGTTTTCCTTGGAGATCCTGCTCTTGGTATGAAAAACCTGCACACGATGGGGGCCTTCCGCTATTGGCAACGCCCTTGTTCTGTTTTGAGTCCGCTCAACAGTTTAAGCAGCCACGTCGAGAACGGCAAGGTGGCCTTCCCGCTATTGGCAATGCCCTTGTTCTGTTTCGAGTCCGCTCAACAGTTCAAGCAGCCGTGCTAAGAATGGCAAGGTGGTTTACTTGGCCGCAGGTACACCCGGCCGGTTGCGAGGATCCGTCCCCGAAACGCCGCAGCCTGGGTTCGCATGCTAGCAAGCCTATCCAGTTAAGCATAGGGTGTGCATACAAAGAACGATCGAACAGGAAAATAACATGCATCATTTCAGGGTACTGTAGAGTTATATTACATCAATTGTTGTTGCATTTCTAACTAAAGATAAAAATTGTATTGGTCATGAACTTGCAGCAGCGGTGAGAAACGGGGTGCCTAGTCCCGGCGCTGGCCCTCTATCCTATAAACTCCGTCGACGCGGCTGATGACGGGCTCGATACGCTTTTCGAGTGCCGCGAGGTCCACACCCTCCGGCAAGGTCTCCAGCGCGACATCGAAGTCAAGGTTGGGGTTCCAATACGCCACCTTGGTGAGGAACTTGGTCAGGACTCCCCGGCAAAGCTTCCGGGCCTCATTGGCCAGGGAAGTCGCTTTGTTGGAGCAGAATTGCTCCAGAGCTCCAAGCACACCCTCGAAGAACAGGGATCAGTCTGGCATTGGGACTCCCGTTCTGCTCCGGGACGTACCTCATGTTCGGCATCCCCATGGTAGCCAGCTGCGTGGTGATCCTGCCGGCGATGTCGGCAAGGCGGCTGATCCAGAGGTTCTCTCCCTTCACAAAATCCGCGTGGTTGGCGGTGTCATTCCTCCGCAGCTGCCTCTCGGCCTCTAGATTTTTGGTCAAGGTCTCCTCCTGGGCCCTGACCTCCGAAAGCATCCCCTCGAGGCCCTCCGGCTTTACCTTCAGATCCCTGATGGAGTCATTGGCCTCGGAGAGCAGATGGACCTTGCCGAGGACTGTGGCCTGCGTGCCAGCCAAGGCACCTTTGGCCGCGTCCCTCTCCTTCGTCAGCTCCAGGACCTGGTTCTTCAGCCCGTCCCGCTCCACCTCCAGCTCGTTCACCTTGTCGGCCTAGACCTGGGCTTGAGCATTGAGTGCCTCCTCGTGCGTCTGCTCCAGCTCCCGGGTCCACTGCACGACGAGGTTCTCGACCTCCTCATCCTTGCCAGGGAGTGTCGCGACGAGCTTCTCCTCGCAAGCGGCAAGGTCCTCCTCCTGGGTGTTCAGCACGGCCCGATGCTGGAGTCAAGCGGCCTCGTCCTCGGCGCATGTACTTTCGCTGCCTCCTGGGCCTTCTCGACGTCAGCCTGCTTTACCACAAGCTCCTGCTTGTGCTCGGCCAGCAGGTCTTCGACGGACTTCAGTTCCTCGCAGGCCTAGCGGAACCAGCGTCTCGGCGATGCGCTCCTTGAGATTCGCCTCCGCCTTGTCCACTGCAGCCATCCTGGACTTGACCTTGTCCAGGCGGGCGTGATGAAGCGCCTGGAGCTTCTGGAAGTTGGCGCTCATGGCCTAAAGGAGCCGCTCTTCCTGGGTACCGCCACTGTCGGTGTCAAAACCGGCGGATCTCGGGTCGGGGGTCCCGAACTGTGCGTCCAGACGGATGGTAACAGGAGGCAGGGGACACGATGTTTTACCCAGGTTCGGGCCCTCTTGATGGAGGTAAAACCCTACGTCCTGCTTGATTAATGTTGATGATATGGGTAGTACAAGCGTAGATCTATCACGAGATCAGAGAGGCTAAACCCTAGAAGCTATCCTATGGTACGATTGTTGTTCGTCCTACGGACTAAAACCCTCCGGTTTATATAGACACCGGAGAGGACTAGGGTTACACAGAGTCGGTTACAATGGTAGGAGATCTACATATCCGTATCGCCAAGCTTGCCTTCCACGCCAAGGAAAGTCCCTTTCGGACACGGGACGAAGTCTTCGATCTTGTATCTTCATAGTCCAGGATTCCGGCCGAAGGCATAGTCCGGCTATCCGGACACCCCCTAATCCAGGACTCCCTCAGTAGCCCCCGAACCAGGCTTCAATGACGACGAGTCCGGCGCGCAGATTGTCTTCGGCATTGCAAGGCGGGTTCTCCAAATTCCGTGTACCTGTTGAAAATGTCCGGTTTCTTGTAGCGCTCCTTGGCTTCTACGCCCAATAATGGTCATCTTCCACGTGTCAAACGAATACGAAAAGTTAGGGTGTTTTTTTATATTTACACCCCTAGTCGCGTGAATGAGCCGCCTATTTAATGGGAAGAGGATTTAGATCCAAACCACACCTTCTCCCCTCCGCGAGTATTCATCAGAGCGTATCCGACAGAGGTCCATTCTATCATGGTCGGCCGCCGCAGCTCCTCCTCTCGCCCTCCCAGCCCTCAGCCTGGAGATTGGAAGAGGTGCTCCATCCCACACAGTGAGCTAGCGATGCTGCAGACCAAGGGATTTCTCCCCCCGGCCTATATGGTCCCGGTTCGAGCCGGACTTGCCACCTATAATGGCGGAGAGCAAGCGGAGAGCGCCCCCAATCCCTCCAAAGGAGAGTGGGTATGCCTTGTCCCTTATTTAATAAGAGGGCTCAGATTTCTGATTCATCCGTTTCTCCGGGGGCTCCTGGAGTTCTATGGCCTCCAGCTGCACAACCTCACGTCTGCCTCCATATTGCATATCGCGGGTTTCGTAGCCCTTTGCGAGCTGTTTTTGGGCTGCGAGGCTCATTTTGCGCTGTGGAAAAGGCTATTCTGCCTTGTGCCCCGTTCTAAGAAGGTGTAAATATATCAAGTTGGCGGAGCCGAAGTGTGGCACATCGTCGGGACCAGATATCTATCCGGAACCCCAAAGAAGGCGTCTGAAGACTGGCCTTCGGAATGGTTTTATATAGAGGACGTCCCGCTGCCGGATCCTGTCCGGATCGGCCTCCCTGAGTTCGACAGTGCTCCCCTAAAGAAGCGCCTCAGCTAGCGTCCATGGAGCCCTTAGAGGGAAAGCGACAAGGACGTTCTTTAGCTGATGGGCCAGATAAGATTGTTAGCTCATTCCGGACTTACCATGATCGGGGTCATGGCTGCATGCATCATGCGAGGGGTGCAGCCGCTTTAGTATAGAGGCCGCCCCATGTGGGACTTCAACGGGGAGGACGACGCCACCCGCCACGGCCTTAAGGGGCCGGAATCGGCTGCCGCTCTAATAAAGATCTTGTCCACTTTGTACAAGGGAGAAGAGGAGGAATTTCTCCGCGTCAACCCTCAGGGTGGATTTTCTATGTACAATCCCCCAAGTTGGGTAAGTGGACACTTTTACTTGCCCATCCGTTTTATATTCCCATTGTTAAATATTCAGTCTAACGACTTCAACGCAGGAACTGCGCCAGGCTGTTAAAGAAATAAACAGCCCTCCTCCACAACCCGAGGATCCGGGACGGTTCCTCGACCCGGCCTCTCAAGAGGATCCGGACTTGTCTGTGGAACTGATTGATGGGGTGTTTCATCAATTGAGCAAGGACAATGCCTTGGTGGCCATTACGGCCGATTACCCAGGGCTACTCCCAGCCTCACAGGTAACTGAGACCGAAGTCCCAGCACTTTGAAAAGAGATCTATCCTCGCGTGTTTTCGATTGCCATATGACAACCGTGTGTTGCAGGGGAGGTCCTTGAGACGGGAGGCCGAGCCTGCGGCGACTAGCCAACGTGGGGCGGCAAGGCCCCACGGGCTGAAAAGAAGTGCGGTCCGGACTGAGACGCCGGCGCAAAGGTATAGCGCGCCATCTTATTCCCAGGTGTTATTCCTTCAAGGCATACTAACGCTCGTGCTCTCTTCAGGACGAAGAGACCTCGCCGGACTATATCCGGAGAGGTTGCCAATCGCGCCTCCACCAGCCAGGCTCCAAAGCCTGGTCCGGACGCGGAGGCGAACACGAGGCGCGCACCGGACGCTCCTTCGACAGAGGATACGGACAGGCTGTCTGCCACCAATTCCAAGGTGGAGAGTGCCATGAACCACAGGCGTCGCCGGACAGTTCTTCACGACGCTTGTTTCTCCCAAGAGGCATTGAATGCCTTCAATTCGGGAGATGCATATCTCCGTGCCGCTCAAAATGGTCTAGCCAGAGCCACGGAGCAATATGTAAAAGACATACGGGTAAGAAAATTTTGGTAATTATATATACCAGTAGCCCCCGAGACTTGAAACAGTTAGAATAACTGATTTAAGGATCATTTGTTATGCAGGTTCTTACAGAAAAGAATACCCTACTGTCCCAGGAGCTGGAAGAGTGCAAAGCCCAACTTGAGGCCGCACTAGCCGCGGTAGGGGAGCCCAAGGAGACCCCCTCTGGTAATATACGCTTCGAAAGATAAGTATTTTGCGAAGTGCGGCATGGGTGCAAATCTGACAAATGAAATTGCAGATGGCGCCGGATTAAATCCGGAAGAGCAACAACTCCGACGCCAGCTAAAGGCTGGTGAGAGCGTGCTGACAAAGGTGAGGCGGGAGAAGAACGATCTCCAAGATGCCAACACCAAGCTGGGCGTTGAACTGAAGGATGTTCGTGCCCAGCTGTAGGACTCCGTGAAGGAGAATCAGCGGCTTCGATGTGACATATATAGTAAGTGCTTAAACGAACTCTGAAAAAAGAGTTCGGCGAGGAAGTCGACTAACAGAGTAATGTCTGTAGGTATGCTAACAGGTCGTCCTGCGGAGGAAATGCCCGGTTCTATGGGTGACCTTCTTCCCGAGCTCTCACAACTGCACGAGCGAGTTCAGCAGGTGATGCAAAGCGTCGCCCAGGCCTTTTGGCCATCCGTCTCCATGCCCGAAGGCCTTGGAGAGCTTGTAGATAAGCTGAAGGGAGCGCGGCGGCGCTTCCGATTGTGGAAGATGTCTGCCTGCCGTTAAGGCGCCAGGGAGGCCTGGGCCATGGTGAAGACGCGGTACACGAAGGCTGACCCAAACCACATGGCCGAGGTCGGACCCGTGGGGCCCGATGGGAAGGAGATCCCTGTGAGCTTAGTATACGGCCAAGTAGAATTGGCCGCAAAGTATTCCCAACAGGACTGTAAACTAGACAGCATGTTAGATGGTATTGAAGAGGAATACAATCAGTCAGATTGACTATGTAATTATAATTGACATGTGTAGTGCATTCTAGCCGGATTGCAGATTGTTTGTCATGGCCGACCTTTTCGCTTCAACCTCAGGACCTGACGGTCCGGAGTGTGTCCGAATACCCTCGCGGTTATATAAGAACCGGGGTATGCATGGAGACCAGGCGTAGGGGTCATTAGTGCTTGAACATACAAGTGCCCAACTAGTTATGTTATATTACATGGTTAGTAAGAAACATCTTCCAGGGAGAATAGTTATGTTAGGGGTTCCTTTCCCTAGGAGGCATGCCCTAAAGTGCATGTCCATTCTGTGGAAAGAGACGCAGGAAAAACATCTGGGGGCGTATAGATAGATAAGTGAAAAAAGGATCATCTTTAGTTCACCGACCGAATATTCCCTTAAGAACGCTAGCTTTTGGCTTCACCCAGTCTGAGGTACACATCCGGCTGACCCGGCAATAACAATCATAGAGGTGCTCCCTTTACCACCTAGCCGAACAATCGGGAACGTAGGGGTAAGCACAGAAGCCAGGCAACCCAGCTTGGCCAAAACTTAAGTCATATCGATGCATATAATGGTGAATAAAAGGTACATGCGGAAGTGTGACACATGTGTTGGGCATGAAGCCCGTATAAATAAGCTTCTGTTTAAGGAAGCCCCGAGGTTTAATGAGCGTGGACAGTGCATCACTGTATGAGCCTTTAAAGGCTATAAGAGAGAGAGAGAGAGAGAGAGAGGAGAAGGAGAGAAATGTAAGACAGAAAGTATATAAAAATGGACAGAGGAAGGAGAGGAACACAGAGTCCGGCGCTAGGCGTAGAATCTTCGAAGACAGGCTGCGTTCCATGGGTTTGGCTCGAGTCAGTTATCCGATGCATCTCGCAGGCGGTACGCTCCACTAGTCAGGACTTGGTCAATTATAAAGGGACCTTCCCACTTGGGCTTGAGTTTTTCCTTTTTCTTATTCAACAGGCATAGAACTAATTCGCCAACATTGTAATTTTTGGCCCGTACTTCTCTTCTTTGGTATCTTCGAGCCTGATGTTGATAAAATGCGGAACGGGCTTTTGCCACGTCACGCTCTTCCTCCAAGGCGTCCAAACTGTCCTGCCAATCGAGCTCGGCTTCTCTTTCTTCGTACATGCGCACTCGAGGTGAGTCATGAATTATGTCGCAGGGCAGAACTGCCTCTGCGCCGTACACCATGAAGAATGGTGTGTATCCGGTGGTGCGATTCGGCGTGGTCCGCAGACCCCAGAGTACGGAGTCGAGCTCCTCTACCCAGTGCGTATTAGATTCCTTAAGGGACCGCACTAATCTGGGTTTGATGCCTCTCATGATAAGACCATTTGCATGTTCGACCTAACCGTTAGTTTGTGGGTGATAGACGGAAGCATAATCGAGCTTGATGCCCATGTTTTTGCGCCAGAGTTTTACCTCGTCGGCCGTAAAGTTCATGTCGTTATCCGTGATGATGCTGTGGGGGACGCCGTACCGGTGTACAACCCCGGATATAAAGTCTATCACCGGTCCGGATTCGGACGTCTTAACAGGCTTGGCTTCTATCCATTTGGTGAACTTATCCACCATGACCAGTAAGTATTTTTGCTTGTGGGTTCCGCCTTTAAGGGGTCCAACCATGTCAAGCCCCCAGACCACGAAGGGCCAAGTGATGGGGATAGTTTGGAGGGCGGTGGGTGGCATATGGCTTTGGTTTGCAAAAAGCTGGCAACCGACGCATCGTTGGACTAAGTCCTGGGCATCTGCCTGGGCCATCGGCCAATAAAAGCCTGTACGGAAGGCCTTGCTTACAAGGGACCGAGCTGCAGCGTGATGACCACCGAGTCCGACATGAATTTCAGCCAGCAGGTTCCGCCCTTCCTCTTCGGAGATGCACCTTTGAAGGACTCCGGTAGCGCTTTTCTTATAAAGCTCTCCCTCATGGACTTTATAGGCTTTAGATCGCCGCACTATGCAGCGTGCCTCATTTTGGTCCTCGGGGAGTTCCTGCCTAGTAAGGTAGGCGAGGAATGGTTCTGTCCACGGGGCGATGACGGCCATTATTACGTGGGCTGAAGGTGTTATTTCATTGGCAAAGCCTCCAATTATGTCAGAGTATTCGGTGTCGGGCAATGCGGTTGGGTCCGGGCTATTATTGCCGGGTTCCCCTTCCCATACTACGGATGGCTTGAACAGCCATTCCAAGAAGATGTTGGGGGACTACATCGCGTTTTGCGCTGACGCGTGCCAGGACGTCTGCCGCCTGATTATTTTCCCAGGCTATATGGTGAAATTCGAGCCCTTCAAACCGAGCTGACATTTTTATGACTGCGTTGCGATAAGCTGCCATTTTTGGATCCTTGGCATCAAAGTCTCCATTTATTTGGGATATTGCGAGGTTCGAGTCCCCGCGCACCTCTAGGCGTTGAATGCCCATGGATACTGCCATCCGGAGACCATGTAAAAGGGCCTCATATTCGGCTGCATTGTTGGAGTCTGTGTACATTATCTGGAGTACGTATTGAACTGTGTCTCCTATGGGGGACGTCAAAACGATGCCAGCCCCTAGACCGGCCAACATTTTGGAGCCGTCGAAGTGCATGACCCAGTTTGAATATGTGACGTACTCTTTAGGGAGTTCGTCCTCCGTCCATTCTGCGACAAAGTCGGCCAAAACTTGCGACTTGATAGCTCGCCGTGGCTTGTAAGTTATGTCGAATAGGAGGAGCTCAATGGCCCATTTTGCAATCCGTCTCGTCGCGTCGCGGTTGTTTATAATATCGTTAAGTGGCACTTCTGAGGCTACTGTTATTGAACACTCTTGAAAGTAGTGTCGCAGCTTCCGAGATGCCATAAATACCACGTACGCAATCTTTTGATAATGCGGGTACCGTGACTTGCACGGAGTAAGGACAGTGGACAGATAGTAGACCGGCTTTTGAAGGTGGAATTTGTGTTCGTCCATTTCTCGTTCGACGACGAGCACTGCGCTTACGACCTGATGGGTTGGTGCGATGTATAATAGCATTGGTTCGCCAATGTTTGGCGCGGCCAGGACTGGGTTAGTTGCCAAGATGGCTTTTATTTCTTCGAGTTCGGCCGTGGCTGCATCCGTCCACTCGAAGTGTTCGGTGCGCCAAAGGAGGCGGTAAAGGGGTAGGGCCTTTTCTCCCAAGCGAGAGATAAAGCGGCTTAGAGCTGCCACGCATCCGGTTAATTTTTGTATTTGTTTGAGGTCCTTAGGGATATCCAATTGTGACAGAGCTCGGGTCTTGGCTGGATTTGCTTCAATTCCTCTACCGGATACAATGAAGCCCAAGAGCTTTCCGGCTGGAACGCCGAAAATGCATTTTTCCGGGTTGAGCTTGATGTCGTATGGTCGGAGGTTACCGAATGTTAACCTCAAGTCATCTACTAGATATTTGACATATCTTGTTTTAACGACCACATCATCTACGTATGCCTCCACTGTTTTGTCGATCTGGTATGCCAGACATGTCTGAATCATGCGCTGATATGTTGCGCCGGCGTTTTTGAGCCCGAAGGGAATTGTGTTGAAGCAGAATGGGCCGTATGGTGTGATGAATGCCGTTGCGGCTTGGTCTGACTCTGTCATCTTTATTTGATGGTAGCCGGAGTATGCGTCGAGGAAACACAATGAATCATGTCCTGCGGTGGCGTCGATAATTTGATCGATGCGGGGGAGAGGGAAGGGATCCTTTGGGCAAGCCTTGTTAAGGTCTTTAAAATCAACGCACAGGCGCCAGGATTTGTCCTTCTTTGGTACCATCACCAGGTTTGCTAGCCAGTCCGGGTGTTTTATATCTTTGATGAATCCGGCCTCTAGTAGCTTGGCTATTTCCTCTCCCATGGCCTGTCTCTTAGGTTCGGAAAAACGCCGAAGAGCCTGTTTGACTGGCTTGAATCCTTTTAGGATATTTAAGCTGTGTTCGGCTAGCCTGCGTGGGATTCCTGGCATGTCTGAAGGGTGCCAGGCGAAAATGTCCCAGTTCTCTCGTAGGAACTCTCGTAGTGCGGCGTCTACATCAGGGTTTAACTGTGCTCCGATGGAAGCTGTTTTATTGGGGTCCGTTGGATGGACCTGGAATTTGACTATTTCGTCCGCCGGTTTAAAGGAGGTGGACTTGGAACTTTTGTCGAGTATCACATCGTCCCTATTCACCATGGAGCGCGGCGCAGTCAGTTCCTCAGCCGCTAGGGCTTCGGATAGCTCCTCGAGGGCCAGTGCGACTCTCTTGTTTTCGGCGCGGAGTGCTATGTCCGGATCACTAGCGAGAGTGATGATTCCGTTAGGCCCAGGCATCTTGAGCTTCATGTACCCGTAATGGGGTATTGCTTGGAAGATTGTAAACGCTTCTCGCCCTAGCAGAGCGTGATATCCGCTACTGAACGGGGCCACTTGGAACGTGACCTCTTCGGACCTGTAATTATCCAGCGTGCCGAACACCACATCTAGTGTGATTTTTCCTGTACAGCGCGCTTCCTGACTAGGGTTTATTCCTCTAAAGGTTGTGCTGCTTCGCTCAATGCGGTTCCAGTCTATTTCCAGTTTTTGAAGGGTTTCCTCATAAATGAGGTTCAATCCGCTGCTGCCATCCATGAGTACCTTGGTAAGACGAAAGCCGTCCACTATTGGACTGAGGACCAATGCGGCTGGTGCTCGGGCTGTTCGGAATTTTGGTTCATCACTAGCGTTAAAAGTGATAGCCGTGTCACTCCATGGGTTTATTGTTGCTACTTGGTAAACTTCGGCAAGGCTGCGGAGTGTTCTTTTTCGCATATTATTTGATGCAGAAGTATCGAAGACTGTTGATATCGTACTGGTGTCTCTGGGGTGGCTTTCGGTGGCTTCTGGAATTAGAAGATCTTCGCCAATTTTTGCCACCTGCCGGAGTATCCAACATGCTCTAAGGCTATGAGTTGGTGTGGCGCCCTCTGCACTATGAATTTTACAGGGTCCATTAAGCCATCCTTCCAGCACGGTTCCATGCCCTGTAGAGGGCTTTTGCTTTTTGGTATTGAACCCGGGTGTCTGGCGATGATGCACCCTTTTATTTCGGACTGGGTTTGTATTCAAGGCCGGATTGTCCCAAAATTTTATTTCGGTTTTCCAGGCGCTTTCCATCGCACAGTACTTTCGTACTATGGACGCCAAGTCAGCGAAGCGTGTAATATCACGGCGACTTATGGCGTTGAGGATTCCCTTGTCCATGCAATTATTGCAGAAGAATGAAATTGTGTCTTCCTCGCGGCAGTCCTTTATCCTGTTCATAACCAGGAGGAATCTGGCCCAGTAATGATGTACTGTTTCTTTGGGCTCTTGCCTAATTTGAGATAGATCACTTATGTACGGGTGGGTGGGTGGAATCAAATCCGAAACCTCACCCAATCTGAGACCCAGGGGCCAAGGAGTTTCTGAACTCGGAAGTTTGGATTCTTGGATGCTGTCCAATGAATCTAGCCCGTCGCCCAACTTTAAGTTCAGGTCTTGAGTGATGTCCTCCCCTCCGCGGGTATCCGGCTTGGAGGGATCGGGAATCCGGACATAGCTAGTCCCTAGGATAGATGAAGGGTCGCCGCACCGTCCCTCTACCAAGGCGACGTGATGGGTGACCTGGGGAGAGTTAATCTCTCTCAGATCGGGTTTAGGCCCAATCTGGTCGTAATCCGTAGCGACTCCCAGGGCGGCGAAGCGATCCAAGAGCTTGTTTAGGGAAGAGAGCTCCATTGGATCTAGCTGCTCAGCGAATTCCGAGCTGATGTGAAGATTGCTTTCGATGACCCGAGAGGTCATCGTCGGCGCAGCAGCTGAATGGGCGGTCATAAGGAAACCACCTAGCCTGAGAGTCTGGCCGACAGCCAAAGCTCCCTTAGCAACGGTGCCGTCTTTAAATACGGGATGAGGCGTCCTTCCTGATGGCGACGACATAGAGGAACTCTCAATGAAAGCACCAATGTCGGTGTCAAAACCGGCGGATCTCGGGTAGGGGGTCCCGAACTGTGCGTCTAGACGGATGGTAACATGAGGCAGGGGACACGATGTTTTACCCAGGTTCGGGCCCTCTTGATGGAGGTAAAACCCTACATCCTGCTTGATTAATATTGATGATATGGGTAGCACAAGAGTAGATCTACCACGAGATCAGAGAGGCTAAACCCTAGAAGCTAGCCTATGGTATGATTGTTGTTCGTCCTACAGACTAAAACCCTCCGGTTTATATAGACACCTGAGAGGGCTAGGGTTACACAGAGTCGGTTACAATGGTAGGAGATCTACATATCTGTATCGCCAAGCTTGCCTTCCACCAAGGAAAGTCCCTTCCGGACACGGGACGAAGTCTTCGATCTTGTATCTTCATAGTCCAGGAGTCCGGCCGAAGGCATAGTCCGGCTATCCGGACACCCCCTAATCCAGGACTCCCTCAGCCACCATCAGCGCTTGGCTCGTCGACAACCTCAAGCCCGGCGACGGCGAGCACGTCGTCATCAAACACCTCCCCCTCGGTGGGCGCCCTGGTGCTCGCCATCCCTGGGAGGTGGACGAACAGGTCGTCACTCACCTTCAGGTACTTGCCCGAGCCAGAGGCAGCGGAGGAGGAAGGTTGATCGTCAACCACCCCCTCCTCGGCAACAGCCTTGCCGGCTTCCCCGGAAGGCCCCTTGGCGGCATCCTCAGCAGCACCCTTGGAGGCCTCCTCGGCGGTGATCTTGGCGGCCTCGGCCTCGGCGTCCCTGGCGACCTCCTCAATCACGGTGTCGATGTCCTCTCGGTCTGCCGAGGAAGGGTCTGGATACCAAGGAGGGGAATGAGGCAAAGCCAAGACCAAGGTTTGAAAAGAGAAAGCAAGAACAGGTACAAAGGGCAATTAACTTACCCGCGTCAGGCTGGGAAGAAGTGGCCCCCTCCTCGCCAATATTTGGTGTCGGGACGGAGCCACCGGCGCCCAGGTTCGCCTCCTCCTCCTCCGTGCGCATGGGCTCGGTGCTTGTCCCCCTTGCTGGGGACGCCCCACGAGGCGGCGTGTTGGGGGTGGCCCTCAGTAGCTCCTCCTACTGCCATCCTCCTCTTGCAATCATGGCAAGGTCAGCGCCAAGGGATCGTACCCCAACACACGTTGATAGGGAGCGAGTGGTGAGCTCACGCTGGGGGCTGCTGATATGTCTCCAACGTATCTATAATTTTTGATTGCTCCATGCTATATTATCTACTGTTTTGGGCAATATTGGGATTTATTATCCACTTTTATATTACTTTTGTGACTAACCTATTAACCGGAGGCCCAGCCCAGATTTGCTGTTTTATGCCTATTCCAGTGTTCCGAAGAAAGGTAATATCAAACGGAGTCGAAATGGAACGAAATGAACTGGAGAAGTTATTTTTGGAACGAAAGCCGCCGGATAGACTTGGACTCCACATCAGGAGATACGGGAGGTGCTCACGAGGGTGGGGGCGCGCCCCCTGCCTCGTGGGGCCCCCGTAGCTCCTCCGACGTACCCCCTGCACCCATATATACCTACCTATCGTAAAACTTCCAGAACGAAGATTAGATCGGGAGTTCCGCCGCCAGAAGCCTCCGTAGCCACCGAAAACCAATCTAGACCCGTTCTGGCACCCTGCCGGAGGGGGCAATCCTTCTCCGGTGGCCATCTTCATCATCCCGGTGCTCTCCATGATGAGGAGGGAGTAGTTCTCCCTCTGGGCTGAGGGTATGTACCAGTAGCTTTGTGTTTGATATCTCTCTCGTGTTCTTGATTTGGCACGATCTTGATGTATCGCGAGCTTTGCTATTATAGTTGGATCTTATGTTTCTCCTCCCCCTCTCCTCTCTTGTAATAAATTGAGTTTCCCCTTTGAAGTTATCTTATCAGATTGAGTCTTTAAAGATTTGAGAACACTTGATGTATGTCTTGCCGTGGATATCTGTGGTGACAATGGGATTTCACGTGATTCACTTGATGTATGTTTTGGTGACCAACTTGCGGGTTCCGCCCATGAACTATGCATAGGGGTTGGCACACGTTTTCGTCGTGATTCTCCGGTAGAACTTTGGGGCACTCTTTGAGGTCCTTTGTGTTGGTTGAATAGATGAATCTGAGATTGTGTGATGCATATCGTATAATCATGCCCACGGATACTTGAGGTGACATTGGAGTATCTAGGTGACATTAGGGTTTTGGTTGATTTGTATCTTAAGGTGTTATTCTAGTACGAACTCTAGGGCTGTTTGTGACACTTATAGGAATAGCCCAATGGATTGATTGGAAAGATTAACTTTGAGGTGGTTTCGTACCCTACCATAATCTCTTCGTTCGTTCTCCGCTATTAGTGACTTTGGAGTGACTCTTTGTTGCATGTTGAGGGATAGTTTGATGATCCAATTATGTTAGTATTGTTGAGGGAACTTACACTAGCGAAAGTATGAACCCTAGGCCTTGTTTCCTATCATTGCAATACCGGTTACGCTCACTTTTATCATTCGTTACTTTGCTGTTTTTATATTTTCAGATTACAAAAACTATTATCTACTATCCATATTGCACCTGTATCACCATCTCTTCGCCGAACTAGTGCACCTCTACAATTTACCATTGTATTGGGTGTGTTGGGGACACAAGAGACTCTTTGTTATTTGGTTGCAGGGTTGGTTGAGAGAGACCATCTTCATCCTACGCCTCCTACGGATTGATAAACCTTAGGTCATCCACTTGAGGGAAATTTTCTACTGTCCTACAAACCTCTGCACTTGGAGGCCCAACAACGTCTACAAGAAGAAGGTTGTGTAGTAGACATCAAGCTCTTTTCTGGCGCCGTTGCCGGGGAGGTGAGTGCTTGAAGGTATATATTTAGATCTTGCAATTGAGTCTTTTAGTTTCTTGTTTTATCACTAGTTTAGTTTATAAAAGAAAACTATAAAAAATGGAATTGAGTTTGTCTCATACGCTTCATCTTTTTAATATCTTTTGTGAGTATGACGGAAAGCATAATTGTGCTCAAGTGCTAGAAGAATAAATCTATAAAATGTTTGGCACTAAATATGTGAATGATGAGCATGATTGCAATGTTGTTAGTATGAACTCCTTGAATATCCATGATGCTAATGATGATTGCACTAGGTATGATGAAAATGCCTCCTATAAACATGTAAATTTTTGTGGAGTGCATTGGGTTTGCAAGTACGCACCAAATATGGAAGATAGATATTGCGAGAGGCATAAGTATTTAGAAACTAAATTGTTGCAAGAAAGTCTTGATGTGAGTGCTGAAAATTTAAAATATCTTTACAGTACTTGTGAACTTTGCAATGAACATGGTCATTTAAATATCCAATGCAAATTGTTTCATGATCGAATCATGTCCAAAAATTGTGATGACTTGATTTCCCTTGTGCATTATAATGAACTAAGTTTGCTTCTGGGTTATGAAGAATTGAAGCATCTAACTAATCATATTTCAGAATATAACCTCAATAAATTCCTCGATATTGATCTGGAAGAGATTTATATGTATTGTGCGGTGAATTGCATTGAAAATCCTTATATTGCCAACTACATAAAGAAAAGGAAACAATTAGAAGATGAAGAGAATACCAATGAAAGGGAAGAGGCTTCCCAATACCATCCTACTATTTCTTATGATGAATCAGGTAACGAGGAGGAGCCCCCTATTAAACCAATCTCATTAATAAGGAGCTCCAAAAAGAGGATTGAACCCACACATGATGTGGTGAAGAAGAAGAAAAGAAAAAGAAAGAGAGGTAAAAAGATATCTCTCCCAAATAATGCTGCTCCTATTACTATTGTGCCTCATGAAAATATAATTTTGGAAGATAATAATACTTCTTATGATCTTAAAAATCTTTTTGGCACTTGCTTGGAAGAATATGATAAATGCTATACTATTGGTGCTATCCATACTATTAATGATGAGAGTGATTATGCTTATGATATGAAAAGGCCCAAGATTGGGGATGCTATGTTTGATGAAGATGATGTTTTTGAGAATATATTTTCTGCAATTAATGTTTGTCCCAAGCTTGGGGAAGCTATTATTAATGAAGATGATATTTTTAGTCTCCCAAGTTTTGATATGCAAGTTTATAATGATGATAGCATGCCTCCTACTTATGATGATTATTATGATGATACTTATGCTATAAAAAGTAGTGATTATATTTATAAAACTTGTCATGATTATGATTACCCCTTCTCTGAACATTACTCTTTTAATGTGGAAACAATTTATAGTATTCATGTCTCTTATGATACTCCCACTATTATTCATGAGAAGAATTTTGCTTGTGTGGAGAGTAATAAAATCTCTATGCTTATAGATCATGAAAATAATGCTTTAGGTGCTGGTTATATTGTTGAATTCATTCATGATGCTACTGAAAATTATTATGAGGGAGTAATATATGCTTCTGGAATTGCAATAATATCAAGTTTCCTCTCTATGTGCTTAAAGTTTTGAGGTTATGCCTGTTTTGCCTTCCTATGCTAGTTGATTATTGTTCCCACAAGTTGTTTTCTCACAAAATCCCTATGCATAGGAAGCATGTTGGACTTAAATGTGCTAGTCATATTCATCATGATTCTCTCTCTATATTTCAATTCTTACCTTTGTGAGCATCATTGAAATCATCATGCCTAGCTAGGGGCATTAAACGATAGCGCTTGTTGGGAGGCAACCCAATTTTATTTTAGTTCCTTCCTTTTTGTTCCTGTTTAGTAATAAATAATTCATCTAGCCTCTGTTTAGATGTGGTTTTATGCTTTTTATTAGTGTTTGTGCCAAGTAGAACCTTTGGGAAGACTTGGGGAAAGTCTTCTTGATCATGCTGTAAAAAACAGAAACTTTAGCGCTCATGAGAATTGCTTCCTTTTTTATTTGGAGAGTGATATTTAGTTAATTCTTTTTGCAGATGATTAAAAGATAAAGTCCTCAGGTCCAGCAATTTATTTGAGAATTTTTTGGGTTCCAGAAGTATACGTTTGATCCAGATTACTACAGACTGTTCTGTTTTTGACAGATTCTGTTTTTCATGTGTTGTTTACTTATTTTGATGAATCTATGGCTAGTAAAATAGTTTATAAACAATAGAGAAGTTGGAATAAAGTAGGTAACACCAATATAAATAAAGAATGAGTTCGTTATAGTACCTTGAAGTGGTGATTTATTTTCTTATACTAACGGCGCTTGCGAGTTTTCTGTTAAGTTTTGTGTTGTGAAGTTCTCAAGTTTTGGGTAAGGATTAGATGGACTATGGAATAAGGAGTGAAAAGAGCCTAAGCTTGGGGATGCCCAAGGCACTTCAAAGTAATATTCAAGGATAGCCAAGAGCCTAAGCTTGGGGATGCCCGGGTGGCATCCCCTCTTTCGTCTTCGTTCATCGGTAACTTTACTTGGAGCTATATTTTTATTCACCACATGATATGTGTTTTGCTTGGAGCGTCGTTTTATTTTATTTAGCTTTGCTTGCTGTTTGAATAAAATACCAAGATCTGAAACTATTAAATGGGAGAGTCTTCATATAGTTGCATAATTATTCGACTACTCATTGATCTTCACTTATATCTTTCGGAGTAGTTTGTTGCTTGCTCTAGTGCTTCACTTATATCTTTTAGAGCACGGTGGTAGTATTATTTTGAAGAAATAGATGAACTCTCATGCTTCACTTATATTATTTTGAGAGTCTTAAATAGCATGGTAATTTGCTTAAAATCCTAATATGCTAAGCATAAAAGATTTGTAAGAATTCTTATGAGTGTGTTGAATACTAAGAGAAGTTTGATGATTGATGATTGTTTTGAGATATGGAGGTAGTGATATCAAGGTTGTGCTAGTTGAGTAGTTGTGAATTTGAGAAATGCTTGTGTTGAAGTTTGCAAGTCCCGTTGAGGGAGTCCTGGATTAGGGGGTCTCTGGACAGCCAGACTATTTCCATTGGCCGGATTGTTAGACTATGAAGATACAAGATTGAAGACTTCGTCTCGTGTCCGGATGGGACTCTACTTGGCATGGAAGGCAAGCTAGGCAATACGGATATGGATATCTCCTCCTTTGTAACCGACCTTGTGTAACCCTAACCCTCTCCGGTGTCTATATAAACCGAAGGGTTTTAGTCCGTAGGACAACAATCACAACATACAATCATACCATAGGCTAGCTTCTAGGGTTTAGCCTCTCTGATCTCGTGGTAGATCTACTCTTGTACTACCCATATCATCAATATCAATCAAGCAGGACGTAGGGTTTTACCTCCATCAAGAGGGCCCAAACCTGGGTAAAACATCGTGTCCCCTGCCTCCTGTTACCATCCGGCCTAGACGCACAGTTCGGGACCCCCTACCCGAGATCCGCCGGTTTTGACACCGACATTGGTGCTTTCATTGAGAGTTCCTCTATGTCGTCACTGTTAGGCTTGATGGCTCCTACTATCATTGATAGCGATGCGGTCCAGGGTGAGACTTTTCTCCCCAGACAGATCTTCGTATTCGGCGGCTTTGCACTGCGGGCTAATTCGCTTGGCCATCTAGAGCAGATTGAAAGCTACGCCCCTGGCCATCATGTCAGATTTGGAAGTTTGAACTACATGGCCGACATCCGCAGAGACTTGATCTTCGACGGGTTCGAGCCATAGCCGGGCGCGCCGCACTGTCGCGATGGGTATGACCTAGCTCTGCCGTCGAACAGTACCCCAGAGGCTGTGCCCGCATCAGCTCTGACCCTTAGCCCGGAGCCAACTGCACCAATCGAGGATGGGTGGTTAGACACCGCCTCAGGGGCTGCAGTCTCAATGGCGATCGAGCCGAACACCAGCCTAACCCTCTGCGCAGCCCGTGACTCCAAGGTGTCGGACTCTTTTCCAGACTCCAAACCATCCGTGCCCCTGCCAATCAAATCCGATTGGGCGCCGATCATGGAATTCACCGCCACGGATATCTTTCAGCACTCGCCCCTCGGCGACATTCTGAATTCACTAACGTCTCTCTCTTTGTCAGGAGAGCCCTGGCCGGATTATGGCCAACAGGATTGGGATGCGGACGACGAAGAAATTCGACACCCACCCACCACCCACTTAATAGCCACTGTCGACGACTCAACCGACATGCTCGACTTCGACTCCGAAGACATTGACGGTATGGACGACGATGCGGGAGGTGAAGAGGAACCACCGCCCACAGAGCGCTGGATGACCACCTCATCATATGATGTATACATGGTGGACACACCAAAAGAAGACGACGACGAGGAATGGAAGGACACACCGAAGGCTTGTTCCCCTGAGAAGCAGTCAAAGCGGTGGCGCAAGCGCCGCCCCAAATCCCGCCTCGGCAGAAATAACGATCATACAGACCCAGTGTTGGAGTAGGGCGAAACACTGCCGGACCACGGCAATACGGAGAATCAAACCGAACAAACCAATTCTATCAAAGATAATAGTCCAGATGGCATAACGCCGGACAGGCGCCCGGAGCAGCAGAATGCCCGTCAAAGGCTTGTTTCCACCGCGAGGAGTCTGAAAAAGCAGAAGCAAAGGCTCAAGGCTGCGCAGGGCACACTCCAAATCAGATGGAGCAAAGTACTCAATACAGCAGCGAAGTACGGCGGCAATCGCCCCACCAAGAGCTACCCAAAGCGGAAGTTGCTACCTGAATTCGATGAGGAGGCCTCAGACCCCCCACAACCAAAAATCAAAACAGCCACCAGGCCGGATAGATGACCTCACGGCCAACATCGAGCGGCAAACAATGCCACTCACAAGCCAATACACGATCCACGCGAGGGCTCGCACCAAAAGGACGGCGCAACCAGATCCATCTATCGACCACGCAAGCGCGCCCCAGCATATGATGTAACACAACAAACATCCAAACAACGCGGTACACCCAGATACAGGGGTGCCACACACCCCCTATGTTTCACCGACAAGGTGCTGGACCATGAATTTCCAGAGGGATTCAAACCCGTAAACATAGAGGCATACGACAGAACAACAGACCCTGGGGTCTGGATTGAGGACTATATCCTCCATATCCATATGGCTCGAGGAGATGATGTCCATGCCATCAAGTACTTACCCCTCAAGCTCAAAGGGACATCTTGTCACTGGCTTAAAAGCCTCCCCGAAAACTCCATCGGAAGCTGGGAAGAGCTCGAAGACGCTTTTCGGGCAAATTTTCAAGGGACTTATGTCCGACCTCCGGACGGGGACGATTTGAGTCATATAACTCAACAGCCCGGAGAGTCAGCCCGAAAACTTTGGAACAGGTTTCTTACTAAAAAGAACCAAATTGTCGACTGTCTGGACGCCGAAGCCTTGGCAGCTTTTAAGCATAGCGTCCGTGACGAATGGCTTGCCAGACACCTCGGCCAAGAAAAGCCGAGAACAATGGCAGCATTAACAAGCCTCATGACCCGCTTTTGCGCGGGTGAGGACAACTGGCTAGCCAGATGCAGCACCAGCGACCCCAGTACATCTGAAGTTAGAGATGGAAATGGGAAATCACGGCGCAACAGCAATAACAAACGCCGGAATAAAGAATACAGCACGAAGAGCACGACAGTAAACGCCGGATTCAAAAGCTCTCGGCCAGGTCAGCAAAAGCCGCCCTCTAAAGGTGCCACAGACGAACTGTCCAGCCTAAACAAAATTCTGGACCAAATATGTCAGATCCATAGTACCCTTGGTAAACCCGCTAATCATACTCACAGAGAATGTTGGGTCTTCAAGCAGTCCGGCAAGCTCAACGCCGTACACAAGGGGGAGGATGCACCAAGCGAAGACGAGGATGAGCCTCTCAAGCAAGACACTGGGGAACAAAAGAAATTTCCACGAGAAGTCAAAACAGTAAACGTGTTACATGTGATCAAGGGAAGAAACAAAATGACACTCCCAGAAAATATGCCCAAGGGCCTATCACCGCGGAGTCCTGCCACTGGTCGTCTCATCCGATCACTTTCGACCATTGTGATTACTCAGCAAGTATCCGGCGTGCAGGATGGGCTGCCCTGGTATTAAACCCAATAATTGACGGATACCACTTTACACGAGTCCTGATGGACGGTGGCAACAGTCTAAACCTGATATACCAGGATACAATCCGTGAAATGGGGATAGACCCAACAAAAATTTGCCATAGCAATAATACCTTTAAAGGAGTAACGCTAGGCCCAGGGGCTCATTGCATGGGCTCCCTGCTACTAAAGGTTATATTCGGCTTCCCCGATAACTTCCGTAGCGAACATTTAACCTTCCACATCGCTCCGTTCCAAAGTGGCTATCAAGCACTACTCGGACGCGAAGCTTTCGCTCGCTTTAATGCAATACCGCACTACGCTTACCTCACACTCAAGATGCCCGGCCCACGTGGCATCATTACAGTGAATGGAAGTATTAAGCGATCTTTGCGCACCGAAGAGAGTGCGACTGCCTTGGCAGCCGCACACTAAAAACGGCCTCACCAACTAAAGCATTTAACAGGTCGTCAATACCTCGGACACGGTTAGACGAGTCCGGCGCAGCTATATGTAATTCATACCAGATCAATGGCCACACCCCTATTACAAATACAAGGGGCTCAACGCGCGCAGACAAGTGGCAATTTTTACTCATCTTGAATTATACATGGTTTCTTTAAAAACTATCTTTTTGCACGACAACTTTTTCACCTAAGTTCCTCTCTTTTACAGATGATCATCGTGCTACACCCGTCCAGGATACGGCACAACGGAGACACAGGCGCAGACGTGCAGTAGGGACCCGCTCCAAGGATTCTTTTTAGATTAAGACCCTGCGTAAACCTTTTTTTACTGTCTCTTGTTGATACACATCCACCGAATTCTCAGCACAGTTGAGAAGGATGCTGATGTCTTGGCATGTGGCCATGTCAGAATAATGCACGTACCTGGACGCAAGGGGCTTCTTACAAAGGGCACTATTTAGGCCCGGTTTATATCATAAAGACCGAATACCTTAGGGAGTGTTCGGTGTCGCGAGTTTGGCCTTACATGCATCTGCTCCGAATCATTGTCTTTGGTCAAATCTTGGGTTTGCCCGGCTCCTGTGTTTTGGTGCCTTACATTCCGCTTTACCGGCTAAGGTAGCACCAGGAGAACTACTGCGATTGTGCCCTGGTTCATCCGGACGAGCACCTCAGTAGAGAAAGCCAAAAACTGACTGTCATGATATAGCGTGAGACTGGTCAACCACTCGATGACCTATCAGAATGTTAGAATTCCTCCGCCTTAACGAAGGGTCGTCTTCCGTCCAGGCATGTACGCACCCCGCGATCGGGAGAGTGCGGAGCCACCAGGGGCTATCTAGTAGCCCCACTGTCAAACTCCTATGGCTAAGTGAAAGTGTTAAAGCATTATAGTCTAGTTTCCTCGTTCGCTACGCTATCACCTCCTTAATAGGACCAAGATGTTGGGTTAAGTGTGAACACGCGTTTTTCGCGAGCACCTCCGCATTATATGCGTGGGGGTTGAAGCCGACGGCTGCAATCTTTCAGGTTATACACATGTATACATAAACAGACGCACAGGAGGCATCATACTACTTTCAGGCAAAAATATAAACATAGCCTTATAAAATTTCATAAAAGCATTGTGTTTACAATGAGAATACATATCACTCAAACATAATATTCTTCGAGCACTAGGCCTCTATCAAACGAGCACCCTCGAGAACCTCCTCGAAATAGTGCTCGGCAGCCACTCGGCCTATGGCCTAACCCTGCGCCGCAACAGTGGTAGCGTCCATCTCTGCCCAGTATGCTTTAACACGGGCAAGGGCCATCCACGAGCCTTCTATGCACGCCGACCTCTTCATCGCATTTATGCACGGCACCGCACCAAGGAACTGATGCACTAATCTGAAATAGTTGTTCGGCTTTGGCTTTTACGGCCATAGCTGATCCACAACAGACCTCATGGTGAGTCCGGACAACCTATTCAGTTCGACCCATTCGGCTAGCTGGTCAGTCAATGAAAGCGGATGCTCTGGAACGTCGAATTGCGACCAGAACAGCTTGTCCACTTCACGATCTGTCTGACCTTGGAAGTACTTGGCTGCATCGGCAGTGCTCGCCGCCAAATCCATATATGCATCTGCCGAACTCCATAGCCGATCCAGAGGGGCATGCCATGGATCTCCGAACTTCCTCCGTAACATGAAGGGTTTCTGAGCCGCAATATCCCCGGCTTCCCGCAGCTCCTCCTTCTTCGCTCTCATAGTAGAACGGGTGTCCTTGTCCGCCATCGTGGCCTTCTCAAGGTCCGTTGCCTTCGCTCGGTTTTCTTTTTCAAGGACCCGGCAACGGTCGGTAGTGTCTTTTAATTCTACGGCCATCTTCTCTTGGCTCTCGCAATGCGCGGCCCTTTCGGCATTCAACTCTTTGGCCGCCTTCAAAGCAGCCGCATTACTGATCCTCGCTTGTTCCTTGGCTCGGGCAAGTTCTTCCTGCAAGGTTTCCACGGTGGCAGCTCCATCTGCAGTCACAACATATTAAAGATACTGGCATCATGCTGCTCTTACTATGTGACGTTCACCAGATAATAACACTTACCCTGCGCCTCGTCAAGCCTCTTGTTAACAAGCTCGATGTCGGCGTCTGCCGCATCCAGTTGCCGTTTTAATTTGGCAAACTCACTAGTCCGGCTAGCCACCGGAGCTTCCACCACCTGCACATAGGGGCAGTCTGGTTATTGCCTGGGAATATGATCCTCTGTTCGCCGCCATTCTCGACAACAACCAGAGTCTTAGGGGCTACTATCTACACAGGGCACACCTAACATGTGCAGTACTATCACATATTATCTCACGTACCTCAAAGCCTGTAAGTAGACTCATAAAGGCTTCATGTAATTGAAGGAAATATGCCCAAGAGGCAATAATAAAGTTATTATTTATTTCCTTATTTCATGATAAATGTTTATTATTCATGCTAGAATTGTATTAACCGGAAACATAATACATGTGTGAATACATAGACAAACAGAGTGTCACTAGTATGCCTCTACTTGACTAGCTCGTTGATCGAAGATGGTTAAGTTTCCTAACCATAGACATGAGTTGTCATTTGATTAACGGGATCACATCATTAGGAGAATGATGTGATTGACTTGACCCATTCCGTTAGCTTAGCACTTGATCGTTTAGTTTGTTGCTATTGCTTTCTTCATGACTTATACATGTTCCTATGACTATGAGATTATGCAACTCCCGTTTACCGGAGGAACACTTTGTGTGACACCAAACGTCACAACGTAACTGGGTTATTATAAAGGTGCTCTACAGGTGTCTCCAAAGGTACTTGTAGGGTTGGCGTATTTCGAGATTAGGATTTGTCACTCCGATTGTCGGAGAGGTATCTCTGGGCCCACTCGGTAATGCACATCACCATAATCCTTGCAAGCATTGCAACTAATGAGTTAGTTGCGGGATTATGTATTACGGAACGAGTAAAGAGACATGCCGGTAACGATATTGAACTAGGTATTGAGATACCGACCATCGAATCTCGGGCAAGTAACATACCAATGACAAAGGGAACAACGTATGTTGTTATGCAGTCTGACCAATAAAGATCTTCGTAGAGTATGTAGGAGCCAATATGGGCATCCAGGTCCCGCTATTGGTTATTGACAAGAGAGGTGTCTCGGTCATGTCTACATAGTTCTCGAACCCGTAGGGTCCGCACGCTTAACGTTCGTTGACGATATAGTACTATATGAGTTATGTATGTTGATGACCGAATGTTGTTCGGAGTTTTGGATGAGATCACAGATATGACGAGGAACTCCGGAATGGTCCGGAAGTAAAGATTGATATGTGGATAGTAGTGTTTGATCTCCGGAAGGGTTCTGGAATTCACCGGAAGGGGTTCCGGATGTTTCCCGAAATGTTTGGGCACGAGAACACTTTATCTGGGCCAAAGGGGAAAGCCCACGAGGCTTTTGGAAAGTGCAAAAGGAAGTTTTGCGGAGACCAGAGGCTAGATGCCAGGAACCCTGGCGTCTAGGGGGTAGACGCCGGGAACCCTGGCGTCTAGCCCTTGAGTCCGAGAAGGACTCTTGCCTTTCGGGTGAAACCGACTTTGAGGAGGCTTTTACTCCAAGTTTCGACCCCGGGGCTCAACATATAAATAGAGGGGTAGGGCTAGCCCAGAGAGACATCAAGAAACACCAAGTCGTGTGCCGGCAACCCCGTCCCCTCTAGTTTATCCTCCGTCATAGTTTTCGTAGTGCTTAGGCGAAGCCCTGCGGAGATTGTTCTTCACCAACACCATCACCATGCCGTCGTGCTGCCGGAACTCATCTACTACTTCGCCCCTCTTGCTGGATCGAGAAGGTGAGGACGTCACCGAGCCAAACGTGTGCAGAACTCGGAGGTGCCGTGCTTTCGGTACTTGGATCAGTCGGATCGTGAAGACGTACGGCTACATCAATCGTGTTGATATAACGCTTCCGTGAACGGTCTACGAGGGTACGTAGACAACACTCTCCCCTCTCGTTGCTATGCATCACCATGATCTTGCGTGTGCGTAGGAAATTTTTGAAATTACTACGTTCCCCAACAGTGGCATCCGAGCCTGGTTTTATGCGTAGATGTCATATGCACGAGTAGAACACAAGTGAGTTGTGGGCGATATAAGTCATACTGCTTACCAGCATGTCACACTTTGGTTCGGCGGTATTGTTGGATGAAGCGGCCTGGACCGACATTACGCGTACGCTTACACGAGACTGGTTCTACCGACGTGCTTTGCACACAGGTGGCTGGCGGGTGCCAGTTTCTCCAACTTTAGTTGAACCAAGTGTGGCTACGCCCGGTCCTTGCGAAGGTTAAAACAGCACCAACTTGACAAACTATCGTTGTGGTTTTGATGCGTAGGTAAGAACGGTTCTTGCTAAGCCCGTAGCAGCCACGTAAAACTTGCAACAACAAAGTACAGGACGTCTAACTTGTTTTTGCAGGGCATGTTGTGATGTGATATGGTCAAGACATGATGCTAAATTTTATTTTATGAGATGATCATGGTTTGTAACTGAGTTATCGGCAACTGGCAGGAGCCATATGGTTGTCGCTTTATTGTAT
This sequence comes from Triticum urartu, assembly GCF_056163025.1. Taxonomy (NCBI): domain Eukaryota; kingdom Viridiplantae; phylum Streptophyta; class Magnoliopsida; order Poales; family Poaceae; genus Triticum; species Triticum urartu. The sequence continues at coordinate 478,763,153 of NC_141878.1, read as the reverse complement.
GCAATGCAATTGTGCTATAATGCTTTACTTTATCACTAAGCGGTAGCAATAGTCGTGGAAGCATAAGATTGGCGAGACGACAACGATGCTACGATGGAGATCAAGGTGTCGCGCCGGTGACGATGGTGATCATGATGGTGCTTCGGAGATGGAGATCACAAGCACAAGATGATGATGGCCATATCATATCACTTATATTGATTGCATGTGATGTTTATCTTTTATGCATCTTATCTTGCTTTGATTGATGGTAGCATTATAAGATGACCTCTCACTAATTTCAAGATAAAAGTGTTCTCCCTGAGTATGCACCGTTGCCAAAGTTCGTCGTGCCCAGACACCACGTGATGATCGGGTGTGATAAGCTCTATGTCCATCTACAATGGGTGCAAGCCAGTTTTGCACACGCAGAATACTCAGGTTAAACTTGACGAGCCTAGCATATGCAGATATGGCCTCGGAACACTGAGACCGAAAGGTCGAGCATGAATCATATAGTAGATATGATCAACATAGTGATGTTCACCATTGAAAACTACTCCATTTCACATGATGATCGGTTATGGTTTAGTTGATTTGGATCACGTGATCACTTAGAGGATTAGAGGGATGTCTTTCTAAGTGGGAGTTCTTAAGTAATATGATTAATTGAACTTTAATTTATCATGAACTTAGTCCTGGTAGTATTAGCATATCTATGTTGTAGATCAGTAGCTCGTGTTTAGCTCCCCTGTTTTATTTTTGATATGTTCCTAGAGAAAATTAAGTTGAAAGATGTTAGTAGGAATGATGCGGATTGGATCCGTGATCTGAGGATTATCCTCATTGTTGCACAGAAGAATTATGTCCTTAATGCACCGCTAGGTGACAGGCCTATTGCAGGAGCAGGTGCAGACGTTATGAACATTTGGCTAGCTCAATATGATGACTACTTGATAGTTTAGTGCACCATGCTTAAACGGCTTAGAATCGGGACTTCAAAGACGTTTTGAACGTCATGGATCATATGGATGTTCCAGGAGTTGAAGTTAATATTTCAAGCAAATACCCGAGTTGAGAGATATGAAGTCTCCAACAAGTTCTATAGCTAAAAGATGGAGGAGAATAGCTCAAGTAGTGAGCATGTGTTCAGATTGTCTGGGTACTACAATCACTTGAATCAAGTGGGAGTTAATCTTCCAGATAAAATAGTGATTGACATAATTCTCTAGTCACCGTCACCAAGTTAGTAGAACTTCGTGATGAACTATAATATGCAAGGGATAATGGAAAAGATTCCCAAGCTCTTCGCGATGCTGAAATCGACGAAGGTAGAAATCAAGAAAAGCATCAAGTGTTGATGGTAAACAAAACCACTAGTTTCAAGTAAAGGGACAAAGGGAAGAAAGGTGAACTTCAAGAAGAACGGCAAGCAAGTTGCTGCTCAAGTGAAAAAACCAAGTCTGGACCTAAGCCTGAAACTGAGTGCTTCTACTGCAAAGGGACTGGTCATTGGAAGCGGAACTACCCCAAGTATTTGGCGGATAAGAAGGATGGCAAAGTGAACAAAGGTATATTTGATATACAGTTTATTGATGTGTATTTTACTAGTGTTCGTAGCAACCCCTCGGTATTTGATACTAGTTCAGTTGCTAAGAGTAGTAACTCGAAACGGGAGTTGCAGAATGAACAGAGACTAGTTAAGGGTGAAGTGACGATGTGTGTTGGAAGTGGTTCCATGATTGATATGATCATCATCGCACACTCCCTATACTTTCGGGATTAGTGTTGAACCTAAATAAGTGTTATTTGGTGTTTGCGTTGAGCATCAATATGATTTGATCATGTTTATTGCAATACGGTTATTCATTTAAGTAAGAGAATAAATTGTTGTTCTGTTTACATGAATAAAACCTTATATGGTTACACACCCAATGAAAATGGTTCATTGGATCTCGATCTTAATGATACACATATTCATAATATTGAAACCAAAATATTCGAAGTTAATAATGATAGTGCAACTTATTTGTGGCACTGCCATTTAGGTCATATTGGTGTAAAGCGCATGAAGAAAATCCATGTTGATGGGCTTTTGGAATCACTTGATTATGAATCGGTTGATGCTTGCGAACATGGGCAAGATGACTAAGACTCTGTTCTCCGGAACAATGGAGCAAGCAACGGATTTGTTGGAAATCATACATACTGATGTATGTGGTCCGATGAATATTGAGGCTCGCGGCAGGTATCATTATTTTCTGATCTTCATAGATGATTTGAGCAGATATGAGTATATCTACTTGATGAAACACAAGTCTGGAACATTTGAAAAGTTTGAAGAATTTCAGAGTGAAGTGGAGAATCATCGTAACAAAAAATAAAAGTTTCTACGATATGATCACAGAAGGAAAATATTTGAGTTACGAGTTTGGCCTTCAGTTAAAACAATGTGAAATAGTTTCACTACTCACGCCACCTGGAACACCACAATGTAATGGTGTGTCCGAATGTCGTAACCGTGCTTTATTAGATATGGTGCGATCTATGATGTATCTTACACATTACCACTATAGTTTTGAGGTTATGCATTAGAGACAGCTACATTCACGTTAAATAGGGCATCATGTAAATCCGTTGAGACGACACTGTATGAACTATAGTTTGGCAAGAAACCTAACTTGTCGTTTCTTAAAGTTTGAGGTTGCAATGCTTATATGAAAAAGTTTCAACCTGATAAGCTCTAACCCAAATCGGAGAAGTGCGTCTCCATAGGATACCCAAAAGAAATGGGTACACCTTCTATCACAGATCCGAAGGCAATATATTCGTTGCTTTGAATGGATCCTTTCTAGAAAAAGGAGTTTTTCTCGAAAGAAGTGAGTGGGAGGAAAGTAGAACTTGATGAGGTAACTGTACCTGCTCCCTTATTGGAAAGTAGTTCATCACAGAAATCTGTTCCTGTGACTACTACACCGATTAGTGAGGAAGCTAATGATGATGATCATGTAACTTCAGATCAAGTTACTACCGAACCTCGTAGGTAAACCATAGTGAGATCCGCACCAGAGTGGTACGGTAATCCTGTTCTGAAGGTCATGTTACTTGACCATGACGAACCTACGAACTATGAGGAAGCGATGATGAGCCCAGATTCCGCGAAATGGCTTGAGGCCATGAAATCTGAGATGAGATCCATGTATGAGAACAAAGTATGGACTTTGATTGACTTGCCCAATGATCGGTGAGCCATTGAGATTAAATGGATCTTCAAGAGGAAGATGGACGCTGATAGTACTGTTACTATCTACAAAGATAGAATTGTCGCAAAAAGTTTTTCGACAAATTCAAGGTGTTGACTACGATGAGAGTTTCTCACTCGTATTTATGCTTAAGTCCGTCCGAATCATGTTAGCAATTTCCGCATTTTATGAAATCTGGCAAATGGATAAACAAAACTGCATTCCTTAATGGATTTATTAAAGAAGAGTTGTATATGATGCAACCGGAAGGTTTTGTCAATCCTGAAGGTACTAACAAAATATGCATGCTCCAGCGATCCATCTATGGACTGGTGCAAGCATCTCGGAGTTGGAATATACGCTTTCATAAGTTGATCAAAGCATATAGTTTTATACAGACTTGCGGTGAAGCCTGTATTTACAAGAAAGTGAGTGGGAGCACTACAACATTTCTGATAAGTATATGTGAAAGACATATTGTTGATCGGAGATAATGTAGAATTATTCTGCAAAGCATAAAGGAATATTTGAAAGGAGTTTTTCAAAGAAAGACCTCGGTGAAGCTTCTTACATATTGAGCATCAAGATCTATAGAGATAGATCAAGATGCTTGATAAGTTTTTCAATGAGTACATACCTTGACAAGATTTTGAAGTAGTTCAAAATGGAACAGTCAAAGAAGAAGTTCTTGCCTGTGTTACAAGGTGTGAAGTTGAGTAAGACTCAAAACCCGACCACGACAGAAGATAGAGACAGAATGAAAGTCATTCCCTATGCCTTAGCCATAGGTTCTATAAAGTATGCCATGCTGTGTATCAGACCTATTGTATACCCTGCCCTGAGTTTGGCAAGGGAGTACAATAGTGATCTAGGAGTAGATCACTGGACATTGGTCAAAATTATCCTTAGTGGAATAAGGATATGTTTCTCGATTATGGAGGTGACAAAAGGTTCGTCGTAAAGGGTTACGTCGATGCAAGTTTTGACACTGATCCTGATGACTCTAAGTCTCAATCTGGATACATATTGAAAGTGGGAGCAATTAGCTAGAGTAGCTCCGTGCAGAGCATTGTTGACATAGAAATTTGCAAAATACATATGGATCTGAATGTTGCAGACCCGTTGACTAAACTTCTCTCACAAGCAAAACATGATCGCACCTTAGTACTCTTTGGGTGTTAATCACATAGTGATGTGAACTAGATTATTGACTCTAGTAAACCCTTTGGGTGTTGGTCACATGACGATGTGAACTATGGGTGTTAATCACATGGTGATGTGAACTATTGATGTTAAATCACATGGCGATGTGATCTAGATTATTGACTCTAGTGCAAGTGGGAGATTGAAGGAAATATGCCCAAGAGGCAATAATAAAGTTATTATTTATTTCCTTATATCATGATAAATGTTTATTATTCATGCTAGAATTGTATTAACCGAAAACAAAATACATGTGTGAATACATAGACAAACAGAGTGTCACTAGTATGCCTCTACTTGACTAGCTCGTTGATCGAAGATGGTTAAGTTTCCTAACCATAGACATGAGTTGTCATTTTATTAACAGGATCACATCATTAGGAGAATGATGTGATTGACTTGACCCATTCTGTTAGCTTAGCACTTGATCATTTAGTTTGTTGCTATTGCTTTCTTCATGACTTATACATGTTCCTATGACTATGAGATTATGCAACTCCCATTACCGGATGAACACTTTGTGTGCCACCAAAAGTCACAACGTAACTGGGTGATTATAAAGGTGCTCTACAGGTGTCTCCAAAGGTACTTGTTGGGTTGGCGTATTTCGAGATTAGGATTTGTCACTCCGATTGTCGGAGAGGTATCTCTAGGCCCACTCGGTAATGCACATCACTATAAGCCTCGCAAGCATTGCAACTAATGAGTTAGTTGTAGGATGATGTATTATGGAACGAGTAAAGAGACTTGCCGGTAACGAGATTGAACTAGGTATTGAGATATCGATGATCGAATCTCGGGCAAGTAACATACTGATGACAAAGGGAACAACGTATGTTGTTATGCGGTCTGACCGATAAAGATCTTCGTAGAGTATGTAGGAGCCAATATGGGCATCCAGGTCCCGCTATTGGTTATTGACAAGAGAGGTGTCTCGGTCATGTCTACATAGTTCTCGAACCCGTAGGGTCCGCACGCTTAACGTTCGTTGACGATATAGTACTATATGAGTTATGTATGTTGATGACCGAATGTTGTTCGGAGTTTTGGATGAGATCACAGATATGACGAGGAACTCCGGAATGGTCCGGAAGTAAAAATTGATATGTGGATAGTAGTGTTTGATCTCCGGAAGGGTTCCAGAATTCACCGGAAGGGGTTCCGGATGTTTCCCGAAATGTTTGGGCACTAGAACACTTTATCTGGGCCAAAGGGGAAAGCCCATGAGGCTTTTGGAAAGTGCAAAAGGAAGTTTTGCAGAGACCAGAGGCTAGACGCCAGGAACCCTGGAGTCTAGGGGGTAGACGCCGGGAACCCTGGCGTCTAGCCCTGGAGTCCGAGAAGGACTCTTGCCTTTTGGGTGAAACCGACTTTGAGGAGGCTTTTGCTCCAAGTTTCGACCCCAGGGCTCAACATATAAATAGAGGGGTAGGGCTAGCACCAAAGAGACATCAAGAAACACCAAGCCGTGTGCCGGCAACCCCGTCCCCTCTAGTTTATCCTCCGTCATAGTTTTCATAGTGCTTAGGCAAAGCCCTGAGGAGATTGTTCTTCACCAACACCGTCACCACGACGTCATGCTGCCGGAACTCATCTACTACTTTGCCCCTCTTGCTGGATCGAGAAGGCGAGGACATCACCGAGCCGAATGTGTGCAGAACTCGGAGGTGCCGTGCTTTCGGTACTTGGATCGGTCGGATTGTGAAGACGTACGGCTACATCAACCGCGTTGATATAACGCTTCCGCGAACGGTCTATGAGGGTACGTAGACAACACTCTCCCCTCTCGTTGCTATGCGTCACCATGATATTGCGTGTGCGTAGGAAATTTTTGAAATTACTTTGTTCCCCAACAGTAATCCTCTTTCGGCGGACGAAATTCTCTCCATCACTGTACCCATCAGCGTACGGTGTTCTTCTGAGATGGCCGCTCGCCCCACCATCTCCCTCAGAACATCCGACCGCATACTAGACGGTGTCGGACTCTTTTGTCTGCTCTCTTCGGGAGCCGGACGCTGGGGACTTCGGGGGTCTATGGGTTTGTCTTCTGGCCTCACCGGATCCGGAGAGGCCCTCTGTGACGACACTTCGGGGTCGCCCGCTTCTTGAGCAGAGGAGTCCGAGGGAGGCGTTTCGCTCTCCATCATCTCTGGAACAAGATCCCCTGATGACTAGCTCAGCTGAGAGGGGCTAAGGCCCGAACTGCAAGATATATGCGGTGGTTATTTGCTCAGAAAAAAGATAGCACACCTTTACTATTAAAGTATTTTGGATCACTTATGACTCGTTGGAGGGCTGATCCCCCCGCGGACTTTGTGCGGCAAAAGCACCCCCCAAGGCAGGACCCTCTGTGGGAGACTTCTTCTCCCGTTTGGAGGCTTCGGCTTCCGGATCCTCGAAAGCAGTCCTTTTCCTCCCCCGGTTATCCTCCTTCATGGAGATGCTCATTCCCTCGGTTGGAACAGGCAGCGATGGGGGCCCGCGTCCGCTCGTATTATCCCCCCCCCCCCCCGTATCTTCCTTCGAGGGCCCCGGGCAAGGTGCGACCTCGAGCATCTTTTCCAATACCGGATTTTCCAAACCCTCAGGGAGGGGGGCCAAACACCGAATGATCTTCGCCTTTGTTAGCCAGTCCTGGTCAAAAAGCAAATTCTCAGAAATAACTTCATAACGAATAAAAGACAGTGTGTTCGGCCAGAGGATTTCTTACTTGTTCGGCGGCGCGGTTACTGCTCAAGCCCACGTCCTCGGTAATATCCGGACACTCTACTTGAGGTCTGAAGAATGACTTGTACATCTCCTTATGCGTCAGGCCAAGGAAACTTTGAATGGCACGTGGTCCCTCTGGGTTGAACTCCCACAAGCGAAGGGGCCGGCGTTTGCAAGGCTGGACTTGATGGACCAGCATAACTTGTATTACCACAACCAAATTAAAATCTCCCTCGAAGAGATCTCGGATGCGGCTTTGCAGCATAGGCACGTCCTTGGCTGGACCCCAGCTCAGACCTCTGCTAATCCATGACATCAGTTGAGGAGGGGGGCCCGAGCGGAAAGCGGGGGTAGCCGCCCACTTGGCACTTCTAGGAGCCGTGACGTAAAACCACTCCCGTTGCCATAATTCGGACACCTCTAGAAAGGAACCTTTCGGCCATGGAGATCCTGCCATCTTTCCTATTGATGCACCTCTGCACGCTGCATGTTGCCCCTCGATCATCTTCGGCTTTACTTCAAAGGTCTTGAGCCACAGGCCGAAGTGAGGGGTAACGCGGACGAAGGCCTCACACACGACAATAAATGTCGAGATATGGAGAAAGGAGTCTGGAGCTAGATCGTGGAAATCTAGCCCGTAATAGAACATCAAACCCCTGACGAAGGGATCCAGAGTGAGGCCTAGACCTCGGAGGAAGTGGGAGACGAACACGACGTTCTCGTCGGGTTTGGGAGTAGGGACGATCTGCCTCGAGCAGGCAGCCGATGCGAAACCTCGGCGGTCAGGTATCTGGCCTCCCTCAATTTCTTAATGTCCTCTTCCGTAATGGAGGAGGGCATCCATCGGCCTTGAAGGCTGGATCCGGACATGATTGAAGATCCGGAGCACCTAACCTGGGCTTTGGGTGTTAGAACTCGAGGAGGGGGAAGGGTTCGATTGAGCACGAGAGGGAAAAAGCAAAAACCTTGTCCCTTTATAAAGAGGGTGAATATCAAGCGTCCTCTCCGTAGCTATTTAGGACTTGCCTATAATCTAGGAGTCCTAGACATGGTTGAGTTACCCACAACCGCATTAATGAGAATCCTGTAATTGGGGGAACACGATCTCCGCTTCGACAAGACGTGTCAAGAAACTGCCTCGCTTTATGTGTGGAGCTGGTTAAAAGAAATGGTTCGAATAATCACCGGGCCATGACATAACGTCATGCTGCCAAGACAAGCCAGAAAATTAGATTTGCGAAAATATTATTCTCTCTACGGTGGTACGTGGAACTTATTTTGCAGGGTCGTACACTATCCTCGTTTTCAAGTTCTTCTGTGATGTATTCGGAGAAGGAACCCGCCTTGCAATGCCGAAGACAATACTATGCGCCGGACTCATCGTCATTGAAGCCTGGTTCAGGGGCTAGTGAGGGAGTCCTGGATTAGGGGGTCTCCGGACAGCCGAACTATCTCCATTGGCCGGACTGTTAGACTATGAAGATACAAGATTGAAGACTTCGTCTCGTGTCCGGATGGGACTCTACTTGGCGTGGAAGGCAAGCTAGGCAATACGGATATGGATATCTCCTCCTTTGTAACCGACCTTGTGTAACCCTAACCCTCTCCGGTGTCTATATAAACCGAAGGGTTTTAGTCCATAGGACAACAATCACAACATACAATCATACCATTGGCTAGCTTCTAGGGTTTAGCCTCTCTGATCTCGTGGTAGATCTACTCTTGTACTACCCATATCATCAATATCAATCAAGCAGGATGTGGGGTTTTACCTCCATCAAGATCAAGAGGGCCCGAACCTGGGTAAAACATCGTGTCCCCTGCCTCCTGTTACCATCCAGCCTAGACGCACAGTTCGGGACCCCCTACCCGAGATCCGCCGGTTTTGACACCGACACCCGTAGCATGTGCGTATGGTTACGTTGTGTAACAAATTTGAAACATGAGGTGTTATTTGATTGTACTCCTTATGAGTGGCGGTCGGGGATGAGCGATGGTCTTTTCCTACCAATCTATCCCCCCTAGGAGCATGCGCGTAGTGCCGAGGTTTTTGATGAATTGTAGATTTTTGCAACAAGTATGTGATTTCTTTATGACTAATGTTGAGTCCATGGATTATATGCACTCTCACCCTTCCATCCTTGCTAGCCTCTTCGGTACCGTGCATTGCCCTTTCTCACATTGAGAGTTGGCGCAAACTTCGCCGGTGCATCCAAACCCCGTGATATGATACGCTCTTTCACACATAAACCTCCTTATAACTTCGTCAAAATAGCCACCATACCTACCTATTATGGCATTTCCATAGCCATTCCGAGATATATTGCCATGCAACTTTCCACCATTCCATTCATCATGACACATTCATTATTGTCATATTGCTTAGCATGATCATGTAGTTGACATAGCATTTGTGGCAAAGCCACCGTTCATAATTCTTTCATAGTTGTCACTCTTGATTCATTGCATATCCCGGTACACCGCTGGAGGCATCCATATAGAGTCATCCTTTGTTCTAGTATCGAGTTGTAATCATTGAGTTGTAAATAAATAGAAGTGTGATGATCATCATTCAATAGAGCATTGTCCCAAAAAAGAGAAAGGCCAAATAAAAAAGGAAGGCCAAAAAAGGAAAGGCTAAATAAAAAAAAGGGGAAAGGCCAAATAAAAAAAGGGACAATGTTACTATCCTTTACCACACTTGTGCTTCCAAGTAGCACCATAATCTTCATGATAGAGAGTCTCTTGTTTTGTCACTTTCATATACTAGTGGGAATTTTTCATCATAGAACTTGGCTTGTATATTCCAACAATGGGCCTCCTCAAGTGCACTAGGTCTTCGTGAGCAAGCAAGTTGGATGCACACCCACTAGTTTCTTTTGTTGAGCTTTCATACATTTATAGCTCTAGTGCATCCATTGCATGGCAATCCCTACTCCTTGCATTAACATCAATCGGTGGGCATGTCCATAGCCCATTGATTAGCCTCGTTGATGTGAGATTTTCTCCTTTTTGTCTTCTCCACATAACCCCCCTCATTATATTCTATTCCACCCATAGTTCTATATCCATGGCTCGCGCTCATGTATCGTGTGAAAGTTTATGAGTTTGAGATTACTAAAGTATGAAACAATTGCTTGGCTTGTCATCGGGGTTGTGCATGATGAGAGCATTCTTGTGTGATGAAAATGAAACATGACTAAACTATATGATTTTGTAGGGATGAACTTTCTTTGGCCATGTTATTTTGAGAAGACATAATTGCTTAGTTAGTATGCTTGAAGTATTATTATTTCTATGTCATTATGAACTTTTGTCTTGAATCTTTCGGATCTGAATATTCATATCACAAGTAAGAAGAATTACATTGAAATTATGCCAACAAGCATTCCACATCAAAAATTATCTTTTTATCATTTACCTACTCAAGGACGAGCAGGAATTAAGCTTGGGGATGCTTGATACGTCTCCAACGTATCTATAATTTTTGATTGCTCCATGCTATATTATCTACTGTTTTGGGCCATATTGTGCTTTATTATCCACTTTTATATTACTTTTGGGACTAACCTATTAACCGGAGGCCCAGCCCAGATTTGCTGTTTTATGCCTATTTCAGTGTTCCGAAGAAAAGGAATATCAAACGGAGTCGAAACGGAACGAAATCAACTGGAGAAGTTATTTTTGGAACGAAAGCCACCGGATAGACTTGGACTCCACGTCAGGAGATACGGGAGGTGCTCACGAGGGTGGGGGGCGCCCCCCCCCTAGGGCACGCCCCCTGCCTCGTGGGGGCCCCGTAGCTCCTCCGACGTACCCCCTGCACCCATATATACCTACGTATCGTAAAACTTCCAGAACGAAGATTACATCGGGAGTTCCGCCGCCAGAAGCCTCCGTAGCCACCGAAAACCAATCTAGACCCGTTCTGGCACCCTGTCGGAGGGGGCAATCCTTCTCCGGTGGCCATCTCCATCATCCCGGTGCTCTCCATGATGAGGAGGGAGTAGTTCTCCCTCGGTGCTGAGGGTATGTACCAGTAGCTTTGTGTTTGATCTCTCTCTCATGTTCTTGATTTGGCACGATCTTGATGTATCGCAAGCTTTGCTATTATAGTTGGATCTTATGTTTCTCCTCCCCCTCTCCTCTCTTGTAATGAATTGAGTTTCCCCTTTGAAGTTATCTTATCGGATTGAGTCTTTAAAGATTTGAGAACACTTGATGTATGTCTTGCCGTGGATATCTGTGGTGACAATGGGATTTCACGTGATTCACTTGATGTATGTTTTGGTGACCAACTTGCGGGTTCCACCCATGAACCTATGCATAGGGGTTGGCACACGTTTTCGTCATGATTCTCCGGTAGAACTTTGGGGCACTCTTTGAGGTCCTTTGTGTTGGTTAAATAGATGAATCTGAGATTGTGTGATGCATATCGTATAATCATGCCCACGGATACTTGAGGTGACATTGGAGTATCTAGGTGACATTAGGGTTTTGGTTGATTTGTATCTTAAGGTGTTATTCTAGTACAAATTCTAGGGCTGTTTGTGACACTTATAGGAATAGTCCAACGGATTGATTGGAAAGAATAACTTTGAGGTGGTTTCGTACCCTACCATAATCTCTTCGTTCGTTCTCCGCTATTAGTGACTTTGGAGTGACTCTTTGTTGCGTGTTGAGGGACAGTTTTATGATCCAATTATGTTAGTATTGTTGAGGGAACTTACACTAGCGAAAGTATGAACCCTAGGCCTTGTTTCCTATCATTGCAATACCGTTTACGCTCACTTTTATCATTCGTTACTTTGCTGTTTTTATATTTTCAGATTACAAAAACTATTATCTACTATCCATATTGCACCTATATCACCATCTCTTCACCGAACTAGTGCACCTATATAATTTACCATTGTATTGGGTGTGTTGGGGACACAAGAGACTCTTTGTTATTTGGTTGCAGGGTTGCTTGAGAGAGACCATCTTCATCCTACGCCTCCTACGGATTGATAAACCTTAGGTCATCCACTTGAGGGAAATTTCCTACTGTCCTACAAACCTCTGCACTTGGAGGCCCAACAACGTCTACAAGAAGAAGGTTGTGTAGTAGACATCAGCTGCGCCGGGGGCTGGTCTCCGGGCTGCTCTCCACCACCAGCGGCGTGCTTGAGGTGCCCGCCGTGGGCTGGCTGCCCGTCAAGGCCCCGACCCGCTTCGCCACCCTCTGGGCCAGCGTATCCATGTCCCTGCAAGAGTAAAAACAAGTCAAGGAAACCAGAGCGGTATGATGGAACGGAGATGATAAAAGGCAGGATGCTTAGTCATCCTCCACCTCCTCTTCCGATGCCTTCCTATTCCTCCTTGGGCTGAGAGGCCTAAGATCTAAGTAGACCTCTGTGTCGACGTCTGCAGGAGGAGGGGAAGGGGATGGAGTCCGGCGACGCTTGGACGAAGAAGAGGCGGTCACCTTCTTCTTCGCCACCGCGGCCTTCACCACCTTCCATGCTGCCATGGCCCTCGCTAGGCGCACGGACTCCTCCTGGGCCTCTTGCCGCTGCACTGTCCTGCCGGGCCGGACTAGCTCACCAGAGTTGGCCCGTCGCAGGACACGCTTTCTCCCCGTTGCCGGAGGATCTTGAGCCCCGGCCTCTCCCTCGGTCGACTCCTCGACCACGTCTTCGATGAGAGGGGCCTCGGTGCCGGCACTGCTGGCCTCCCCAGTGGGCTCTGCCCATCCGGCAAGCTCCTCCTCCTCCGCGGCAACGTCGGCCTTGTTTTCCACGTGGCCGACGCTGCCAGCTTCCCTGGCAAGCACCGCCTCCGCTGCCCTGGCGGCAATGTAGTCTAGCTCCTCCTTGGTGGTGTCCTTGATAAGCAGTGGCTCATTGCAGACATTCTTCTCTGACAGGTTGTCAAGGAACTCCTGCACCAGCTCCTCCTCCGGCTCGGCCCACCTTGGGTCAAGGCCGTGCGCGTTGAAGTCTGGCATCATGGCGATGATGTCGGCTTGGCGAGAGTTGTAGCTCATCGGGACCACTCCCGCCGGCAACCCGAACAGAGGCCCCTTGATGACCTTGCTAGCCTTCGCGGCCTTGCCGGCTCTCTCAGCCCTGCCGTCACCACCCATGTCGAGCTGGAAAGGCGCTAACAAAGATGAGCGTGCCCCATCACCGTGAAGTTGTGCTTCAGGCCGGGGCGAAGCCTCGTGACGTCGGTCGCGTTACTAAAGAGACAGGCCGGCCTCCCCTTGTTATGCAGTGGGGCGATGCAGCGGCGGATGAAGTCGGCCCCAATCATCTCATGGGTGAGCCCGGCCATGGTGAGGCGATGGATCCTGGTGGTGGCGATCCCGAGCTTCTTGTCGTCGGTGTCGGTGTCGCTCCAGTCCTTGCGGCGGACTGGCGGGCTCTAAAAAAATTGACAGAACTCTTGCGGATCCTCCTCCTCGGGCCATAGCCACCTGGGTCCGTGGGATCCAGGTGACGTACCCGAAGATGGCACCCCCTGCCTAGATACGGGGAAAGAAATAGTGGCGAAAAAGGGTCGTGCTGGGAAGCATTCCGGCAAAGCCCTCGCAGAGGTGGGCGAAGAGGGCCATACACGCCACGGCATTCAGCGTGAAGTCAAGAAGATGGAAGCCGAAGGTGTGCATGATATCGTTGAAAAAGTCGGAGAAAGGGGGGAAAAGCCCGCAGGAGAAGTAGTCAACGAAGAAAGGATACCGATTTGGGCCGGCCTTGGCAAAATCGGCAGGAATGATGCACGTAACCGGATGCCCCGTCATCTTCACCCCCCACAAAGGCCTGAAGTTGTCCCTGAGGTGGACTGCATCGACCATCGAGGGGAAGACAACAAGCTACGTCCGAAGCACCACCGACTCGCTCTCTGGCATCTCCTTCTCCTCGACGTCCTTGGCCACTCCCTTGCCCTTACTGGTTTTGGGTGCCATGGCGGCCGGGAAAGAGGTGAAGGGTCTGGAACAGTGAGAGATTGGGGCAATGGGGGCGCAGCGGTGGTGAATGGAGGTGAGGGTTTCGGCTTTTTCACTTAAGGAAGAAGAAGAGGGGACGGCAGTTCCGAAACTAGGGTGACGCAGAGGGTAAATGAGCAGCGCGCCCACAGTTTCCCATTTTTCTTATGGGGAAGGCACGGGTCGCCTCTTTACCATTCACTGCAATGTGACGCATGAGGGCAGCAACTGCCCCCACGCATGACCCCCACGTCACGCACGACCCCCACGCCGCGCGTTCAACGTGGGTCATGGGGAAGTGCGACGGGCGAGAAAGTTACGGTTGTAAAACTCGGCTCCGCATGTCCGTGCACCATTTTGGGCCTAGCCCAACGACGCGTCGCGCTTATGTATGGCCTAGACCCGGGGCTCCTGTCGGTGCACAAAAGTAGGGGCTCTCTTCTGTACCCCTTTACTTGTGCGCGGACAGTTAGAGCCGTGCCTGCGGCCATACCTAGCGGGGCAGAGGAAGCCCGAGGCGCCAAGGCAACCAGAACAATGCCAGGACCAGAGACACAAAGAGCAGGAGGGCGAGGTGGACTCCCCCGGCAAGACCCTTGCCAGGGCGGCCTCCACAGCCCCGGCAAGAGCCTTGCCGGGGCAACCTGCCCAATGCCAACGGAGCGCACCACCCTTGAGCCCAAGGGTTCCAACACCACCAACCACATTGGAACCAAGGCTCGGGAGGCACCTCCATGGTGGCATGCAGATCTTCGAGAAGATCATAGGCACACAAGATCAGATGAGGACCAGAAGACGACAATCCTCAGCAAGATCCTTGCCGAGGAAATCCACGAGACCCCCGGCAAGGTCCTTGCCAGGGATGACCGCGATGCCATGGAAAGACCCTTGCCGGGGCCCCGGCAAGGCCCTTGTCGAGGACACCTGCGGGGCCACAGCCAGGCCCATGTCTGCCAAGACCCCACCGCCGTTCCCATGTAGCTGCCATCCCAACCAGCTAGGTAGGCACCTGCGTGGCGACACGCGGCCTCCTAGCCAACTCAGGAAGCACCTACGTGGTGGCATGCAGATCTTCGTGAAGACCCTACCACCACGCCAGGCGGAACGGCGGCGGATGGGACGGGCCTCGTTACCGTCCCCAATAAAGTAACGGGACACCTAAGGAGCGCATTTAATGCACCTTGTCCCGTAATGACAGGTATAAGCTTGTACACTGTTTACCTTTCCACCTCCTGTGTGCCACTGTGGCGACCCCTTTTCGACTATAAAAGGAGGCCCTAGGCGTACTGGAGAAGGATTCGGATCTTTTGGACTACGCACGCACCGCAGCTAGTTCGAAGGCTCAAGAACACTCAAATATACACCAAAGCGGAACTAGGGTATTACACATCCTTGCGGCCCGAACCTGGGTAAATGAACCTCGTGCTAGCTACTAGACCCGCTCTTTGCACAAACCTGCGCCCGCCAACCATAGAAGGGATACCAGTGATCCCATAGGTGTCGTTCCCACCAACAGCCGGTCTAGCACTTGTGTCAACCAACTCCTACGACATATTTGACTCACCAAATGAAGGAATTGGAAGATGCTTCATGGCTAAAGGTCCAAAGGTATCACACCCCGAGTATGTTGATTTCAATAGTGATGAAGATGATTTGCTAGGTGATGATGATTTACTTGTTGACAACTCTAGTGATGAAAACTATGATGAACTTGCTATTAATCATGCTAATCAAGATAAAATGAATGATGATGATAAGAAGGATATTGAGCGTCTAACTAAAGAACTAAACACTCTTAAGATAGCTCATGAAACTACCTTGGAAAATCATCGAGAGCTTTTAAAGACTCATGAGAAGTTACGCTTTGAAAATCTCAACCTTGAGCAAGAGCATGGGTTCTTAAAAGCAATCAATGATGATCTTCGCAAGCAAATTTCTTCTTACATTGCCACGCGTTTACTATTGTCTACTTACATGCCACAAGTTAAATCTAGCAACAAGAGTAGGAAAGATTCATCTTCTAGTAGTAACAATAATCATGTTAAATCCAATGTTGTTGCTTCTAGTAGTTCTCTTGATTCCACTAATGATTCTCTTATCCAAGTTACACTTGAGCAAGAAAATAGCTTATTGAAGGGAATTATAGAGAAAGGTGTTAACAAGAGCCTTGCCGGGAGTAAGCAATTTGAGGAAATTGCATGCAAGCAAGGAAGGCACTGGAAGAATCAAGGTATTGGTTTTGAATGAAAGTTCAATGCCAATGGAGTTGAGTGGGAAGAAGATCAATACCCCAAGACGAAGTTTGTTCCTCAACAAGAGAAGTATGGTCCTACTTCTTTCCTAGGAACACAAGCTCAAGATGATCTTCCACCACAAGACCACAAGCAAAAAGGCAAGGACAAGCTTCAAGAGGAGATTGATGCATTTGAAGAAGCTCCTAAGACCTTGGTCAAGTGGGTTCCCAATACTACATCAAGTTCTACTTCATCAAGTACGACTACAACTCCAAGGATTCCCATCAAGATGATGTGGATCCAGAAGAAGAAGAACTAGAGAGTTCTTGAGGGTGACTCCACCAACATACTACACTCATATCATTTTGGCGAGGACAAGTGCAAACAACTTTTACATCTTGCACTAGTTCAAGGACTCACAAAACCTCTTGTTAGTAAGACAAGGGGCAAGGTAACCTATTGCCTTCATGGACATCATCTTGTGTGAACATCACTCAATGTCTATGGATATCCTTATTTGTTCCTTGTGGGACTAACCCGTGTAGGTATTGAAAGTTTAACTCACTCCAATGGATTTCTCCACATGATCTACATCAACATTGAGCATCCACATCTTCAACACTTACATGAAGTCACCATCCACAAAACCCAAGGTTAGTTCATCCCTCTTAGGGGAGATATCACATCTAGGGGAGCTTTACTCTAATCAATTGAGCTAAAGCAACTCTAATGGTGTGAACACAACAATGCTTTATGTAAAAGTGGTAACCCCACTTGTGCTTAAATGATGAGTATGACCTACGATCAAATGTTCTCATTTGACTCCTAAGTCAATATACTCATATATAGATGACCTAGTCATCGTCAATTGCTTGATAGATGCTAGAGTGTTTGTGCATGCTTTGCCACATATTTCATTTGCCATTTTATTGTGTGAGCATGTTGATTGCATATTTTACTCATTCAAGGACATCCACTTGTTGTTTTTATTGTTCGGCTCTTTCTCTTTTGCCAAGTGGATGGACAAGAATGCCTAGGAACCTTCTCTAGCTATCTATGATTTTCTCGTCTCAAACTCTATTCATGCTACATCACAAAGTTTGATCAAGTCAGATTCAAACCACTCTGTGTGAGGAGCACTCAGAGTCCCTCATTCGTCATAGACTTAAACTTCCAAAACCTCTTTGTGCATTTCGGCCTAACCGATCCATCCATTTCAGTCACAACAAGTTCACTGAGTTGATCTAGGTTTTCAATATTCTCGGTCACACCGAGTTGTAGTAACCACTTGTGATTCTGCATCTCGGTGCCACCGAGTTGTTCCACTCACACCGACAGGGTCAGGACATATATACCCACGGGTGATATTTTGGAAATTTCTTCAAACCTCCTCAGCCCGCGCGTGTCCTGCTTTGCCGCCTCAGGTCTCCGGATCGTCTCCTCATTGCCAGCAACCTCCCGCCGCTGGTTTCCATCGCCGCCAACGGGATTCTACCTCGCCGTTGTCGCCGTAGCGAACTCCCGCCGAACTAGGGTATGAGTTCGACTTTGTGTGCTAATTCCTCATTCCGATTCTTAGCACATTGCTTTGCCATTATCATTACCACGTATGAAATCAATCTATCCAGAGAAAACTTCCTTTAGGTTAGGTTTGACTTGAAAATTTAGGATTAGGTCTCCGCCGAACTCATCTCGGACCGACCGAGTTGTAGAAATCGGTCTCACCGATTTGGCTTAGGCCATTGCACATGCGCTTTTTGGTCTGACCGAAAACTGCAAATCGGTGCGACCGAATTCAATTCTCTGTGAAACCCTAGCAATCTCGAAGCCACCAAACTATGACTCGGTCTTACCGAGTTGACTAGTTTAGACTCCACTAGTTGCTTCAGTATCACTGAGTTAACAAATAGGTAGCTTTGAAATGATTTCTATGGAGAACTAAAACTAAGTTTTTGACTCATTTGTATTTCAAAAACTCTGCACTTTCTGATGCTCATCTATTCTACCTCATCTATATCCATTCACGGGGTTTGTTGTCAATTTGATTGCCAGGATGTCTAACCAAAGTGATAGTTAGAACAAGTTAGAAGAGTAAGTGCAATTCAGTGAGGGCACTAGTCCCTCAAGCAGTTATGATGAGGGCAGCAGGAGAACTCCCAGTAATTTGCCCAAGGCAACCACCTGAACAAGGAAGAAGAAAACCTCAGATTCTGAAGATGAGGACTATGTGGCTGTTGAGTAGGAAGTTAGCTCCAAAAAGAAAGTGTTGAAGAAAGATTATGGTACTGCTGCAACAACTAAGCCTGGATTGCACAAGAAGACCCCTGCCAAGAGGGTGCCAACCCTAAAGGCCAGATCCTCAACTACTGAAATCCCTAAGCCAACTAAAGAGGCTGCTGGAGAGGGAAAGAAAAGGAAAGAGAGGGTCAAGAAGATGACTGCCAGAGTCATTGGTAGATCATCTATAATGAGAGATCCAGAAGAAGATGAGGAGGAAGAGGATGCTGCACCAGCACCCAAGTCCCAGAAGCTTATGGGGGATGCCATTAAGTCAGGGGCTGCCACTTCAAAGCCCAAGACTGCCCCCAAGGCTGCAGCTCAAGCTTAGAAGCCTTCTATGCCCAAGAGAAGCACCAGGAACATCCTAGTTGAAGAAAAGAACAAGGCCCCAGTGCCTGAAGTTGAAGAAGAAGATGCAAAAGCCCTAGTGCTGAGAAAACTGAAACCAAAGATTCCAGAACACAATGACACTCATCCAGTGGCTGAGGACATGAACATCCGGAAGGATGCAGGACTGAGACTTTGGAGACAGTCTGATCCCTATTCTGTGAGGAGGAGGACTACAGTGGACTATAGGTTCCACACCAAGGAACAACAGGATTTCTATGAGACCATTCTGTTGCATAAGAAACCTATAGTCTGTGATATGAAGTGGGTTGACTGGGAATTCATTGATGAGAATGAAGACTATTTCCCAGGAGTGCATGAAAGCTTCAAAGCTTGTGGAGTTGATGAGTATGTGGGACAAAAGCTTACCAAATGGAATGACGGGCTCATTATGCAATTCTATTCTACAGCTCATTTCTATCCAGATGGTAGAATTATATGGATGTCTGAGGGTACAAGGTACCAATTAACTATTGATGAGTGGGCCAAGTTGATCAATGCCCCAGAAGATCATGAGGATGATTTGGGTGTGTATGCCAAGAAAAAGAAGGAGCACAACTCAATGGCAAACATGTACAAGGAGATCCCCGACAAAGCTTTGGAGACACACAAGCTTGGATCTATGCATTATCTGTTGTCTGGTCTGCCTACAATCAACACAATCTTAAGGCATACTTTGTTACCCAAATTTGGAGATCACAAGATGATAAGAGGACATTCAATCAACCTGCTGCAGATATTTGATGTTCCTCAAAAATTCAAGGTCATGAGTCTGATTGTTGAGACAATCAAGAGGACTGCTGCAGATCAGAAAAGATCTTGCGGGTATGCTCCACACATTTAGGTGATCATCAATTCCAAGATGGGCACAGGCACTTACTTACTGGACAAGGAGAATTTACCATTGCACCCAGAACTTGAGGATAACATAGTTGCGATGAATGAGGATGATCCTTCATCAGCACCAGCATAAGAGAAGAGAGCTAAGGCAAAGGCAGAAAAGGCTGCAAGGATGCCAAGTGCTGAGGAAGCATCTCAGGTGTTCTTAAAGAGCAAACAAGATCAGCTAGGTTATCTGATTCAGGCAACTTTGAGGATTGAGAAGGGCTTGGCCACCCTGACTCAGAATCAGGAGAGCTTGGAGAGGATCGTTGAGACAAAGTTTTACGATCTTGATCTGAAAGTGACTGAGATGCAGACTGCAGTCGAGCAGCTCCAGGAGGAAGCAGAGGAGAAGAGAGGAAAGGAAACTATGGATGCTTTTTAGAGAGTGCCAAGAGGTCAGAGGTCAGCTGCATTGCCAGTGTCAGATACAAGAGCTACTTCATCTCCACCAGCAGCAACAACTTTTGTGCCACCTCCAGCACCTACTCCACCAGCTCCAACATCATCCATTGATGGCTCCGTCCTTGGAGTTCTCTCTACACCACCTCCCGAAGACCAAGCCTAAGAGATGCATAGCACTATGCATTTTCAAACTTTTTGGTAACTTGTTGCCAAAGAGGGAGAAATGTATAGATCATAGGCTTCGAGAGAGAGTGTTTTTCTGCTTTGTCTCTCTTGCTATTTGTTGAACTTTTGTGTGTGTGTGTGCTCGTTTGATACTTTATGTCTGTGTGTGAGATACTTGTATGATCATGTGTTTGATCATATTCTACTTTAATGCTTGCTTGGATGACATTATCTTTTATATCCCATATATGATCTTTCACTTTGCTTGGTGATGAGTGCATGTTTTAATTCCTATTATTTTGAGCGCTCCACCAAGATGTATGTGACATGGAAGAGTGACCCATGATCCTAATTGATTGTGCATTTGCATTCAAAAGCAAATTTTAAATAATGCACAAATTTAGGGGGAGCTCTTGCTTATCACATACTTCTCAAAGCGACGATGTATTTAAATCTTATTATCATTTGTTGAAGCTTTGATCTATATATTGTCATCAATTACCAAAAAGGGGGAGATTGAAAGTGCAACTATCCCTGGGTGGTTTTGGTAATTACTAACAACATATAGCTCATTGAACTAATACTATTTCAAGATGACCATTTTAGAAAGTTCAATGATTGGCATGGCATGGATTAGGAAAGTGGACCCCTCAAAATTCTAAGGACACACATTGGCTCAAGCTCAAGCTCAAGACTCTACATTTTCATTTTAGTGACCCAAGATCACATTGAGTCCATAGGAAAAGCCAATACTATTAAAAGGGGATGAGGTGTTGCTTAATGACTTACTTGCTCAAAATGCTTAGTGATATGCTCCAAAAACCCTCAACCACTTTCTCATATCCACATGTCCCAAACCAAAAGTCAAACTCGGCCCCACCGAAATGTTCTAGCTGGCGCCACCGAGTTCACTTGACATAGCCACTACCAGAAACCCTAGTCATTTCGATCTCACCGAGATGGGATTGCAAACTCTTTGTTTCCCTTCGTAACGTTTCGGTCCAACTGAGATGAGTGATCGGTCCCACCGAGTTCGCAATGCAAACTCTCTATTTCCCTTTCGTAACGTTTCGATCCCACCGAGTTTGCCTGACCAACTCTCTGGTTAGCATATTACTGTGACACCCCAAAATTTTGGCCTTGTTTTATTAAATTAAATTTTTTGCCAGGAATTAAAACTTTGATTTTTTGGACTCCCTTTTGATTTTTTAAACATTTCCTTTCTTATTATCATGGAGTTGTTCCCTAAAGTGAAAATATTTCAAATATGTTATTGGACTTGTTTAATCTCTCAAGAAAAACTTTTCTTTTATCAGTATAACTAATTACATAATTAATTTGCTTAATCTCTATTTTCTTGAAAAATGGTTTTCCAAGGTTATATGGCCATAATTGAACTACAACCATTTGGTAAATTCACCTAAAATTCCAACCAAAATTTGGAGATGTCATGTGATGTTTTTAAATCACTTTTATACAAAAATATATTTTATTCATGTAATATTTTGAGCTCTGCATCAATTTTTCTTCTCTGGTCCAGAGTGCAAATTTCCACTACAACCCATTAAAATATTTCTTTCTGGCCTCCACCAAAATTATGGGATGTTGGTAGTAGCATATGATTCAACATTATGCAAAAACCTAGTGCTGTTCTTTGAAAATTTTGAGTGAATCAACCTCTTTTCCATTCTGGTCCAGCCTAGGTGATTTACAAAGCAAGTACCTAATTTCCTTTGAGTTTTGATCTCAAACCAACTCCTCTGGATAGTCCTTAGCACCCACAACCTAGGACCATCAAGATCCACTCTTCTTCTTTTTTAAAATTTTCAAGTTTCAGCCTCTGCAGGTTTGGACCAGATTTGTCAAATTTGGTGAAATTCATATCTTCCCTTCTCCAATAATTCTACCAAAATTCAGGAAGCCTCCAGGTGCAATGAGAGACCACTCCACCAAAAACCAGCTCAAGGAAAAATCCCTACATGCCTTGATCATTCTGTCGAACACCTTGCATGCACTGTTTCTGTTCATCTTCAGTTAAGTTCAGAGTTTCAGTGTCGATTTTCGTCAGAAATTCAGTCACATGCTCACAGTGCACTTGGCACGTTGCTCACGGCCTAGCTTGCTTGTCCGGAGCCTCACACGCGTGCTTGGCACGTTCCTGGCGTTGGTAGCACCCTGGCCCGCCTGCGCCGGCGTGTCTTGCGGCGGCCGAACCACCGTAGCGGCCGACAGGGAGCAGAACGGCTGCATAACGCCGTTCGGCGCCGCCCAAACCCCCTGGTGGCTCCGCGTGGCCATTTCCTCGCCAGCGCACGCATGCAGCACCGTCGCCGTGGCGCGGCACGCACAGAGCGTGCTCCCTGCCGCCGACGGGCCCGCGCCGCCCCGTTCCGTCGAGCTACCCCTAAGCAACCAAATCCCGCTGCGGTTAGCACCTAAACGGAACCAATGGACCTCCACGTTGTTGCCCAACCTCCTAAACTCCCCGACCAAGCACTGCTCCACCGTAACCATCGCCGGAGATCCCCGTTCAAGGCCACCGCCTCGGATCGCCTATAAAAAGAGGTCCCGAGCTCGCTCTCGAGCACGCGTCACCACTGCACCCCACCAACACCCCGCCAAGCCACTAGGAGGACCTCGAGGAGGCCTCCTCCCCCAACCCCGACGGCCCCGATCCGCCTCGGCCACCAGCTCGATTCACTCCGGTGAGGCCATCCCCGCCGCCCAGACCTCATCAGTTGTCTCCTCGAGCACCCATTGATCTAACCCAGGCTTCAATTTGACCTCCGCAGCCCTCCCCGACGAGATCCAACTCCACCCGAGCCGCCGTCCGCCGGAGCAAGGACCGTCGTCGACGTGGTGCTCGCCGACGACCAACACCACCACCCACTGACGTGGAAGGACACGCTGAGCATGTAGGTACTCTCCGATCCTCCTAACTCGCCGTGGATCGCCGCCGGCGACCACCGCAGCTCTCGGGCGCCGACGAGCTCTGTTTCTTCCCCGTTTGAAAACTCAAACCCGACGGGTGGGACCCTCCCGTCAGTCTCTCTTTTCTTTTAAACGAAACGTTTTTTTAAAACGCATTTGGGCAAATACGCTTTCAGTCTGAAGCGTTTTTCTGATCTTTTTCTGTTCAGCCCCCTGAGAAGTTTCTGTTTCATTACAGAAAAGTCCTTGGGTTAAAACCCTTATAACTTTTAAACAGAAAATGATTTTTGATTGATTCTTTTTCTGTCCTCTTTAGATTTTTGTCTAGTTTTTTATCATATTTATTTGAAAAAAAATTGAACAACTTTTTTGTGCTGTTTTGAAATTGTGTGTTAATTCAAATTTATTGAAAATAGGATTTTGGAGAGAGAAAGAAAACTTTCAAAAAGTTTGGGAGAGCACCCCCACCTCTCCACACCTTGAAGGCAAGCATTCTGAACCCCGGAATAATAATTTTGTTGTGTTAGTTGAAACGTTTATAACACCACCTTATATCGGAGAACTTGTTATTTCATGTGATATGATCATTTGCATGAATGCATATTAGTGATTTCCTTGCTGTTGGAAATGAATATACTTGTGATGGTAATCATCCACATGTGCCTTGCATGCATGCCAGAAAGAAATCCGGGAAAGCCTCTGCCTTGGGTAGGCGTGAGCTTATCGCCGGTCTCCGTCGGGATGGTTATGTCCGGTATGGCATGGTAAGGTATATTGAGTGGTGATTTTGTTGGTTGAAATATATTTGTTATACATGTCATGCAGGGAATTTATAAACCTCCCGAGTCAACCGTAGATCGAGTCTTGTTCCAGTAACCCCCATACTTGTTTTGTACTACCACTCGTCCCTGCCGCAGGTAGGGTACGATTCAGTAAGTCGTCAACCCCTTTCAAGCACACACCGTACAGAGAGGCCATGGTGGAAGATACAGGTTGTAGCCGGTAGGCAGGCCACCTGGCATTTCTTTTAAAGCCCTTTATGCGGTGTCGCTCAGACGCCCGACTGTGGCATTTCTTTTAAAGCCCTTTATGCGGTGTCGCTCAGACGCCCGACTGTGGCATTTCTTTTAAAGCTCTTTATGTGGTGTCGCTCAGAGACCCGACTGTGGCATTTCTTTTAAAGCCCTTTATGTGGTGTCGCTCAGACGCCCGACTGTGGCATTTCTTTTAAAGCCCTTTATGTCGTGTCGCTCAGACGCCCGACTGCGGCATTTTATTCCCACTCTATTACTGCTTATTCATGTTGCATGAAAATAACCTGCTTGCATGCATAAAAGATGTTTTATTTATGACTGACGATGTGATCATGGAATTTTTTTCAGTGCATGATTATCAATTATATTATACCTGTGTTCTTAATGTTTGCGAGTACATTCAAAGTACTCACTGGCTTGTCCCTGGCTATTGTCTTGGCCAGATTGCTTGCTTGGAGAGGAGTGTGGCGATGACAGCCTCGGGACCTAAGCAACGGTGATAGCAGCCTTGCGAAGATAGGAGTTGACTTGGTTAGCTGTTCCTGTGGGAAATGGAATCCCATAGACACTGATGACTCACAAACCGCTTCCGCCATCGACCACCAGAAACCATTTGACGTACTCATAGGCCACAATGGTCTTGTACTACATATTTTGTATTTTTGCTTGGAATTTCTGTATCAAGTTGGTGCCTCATCAGCTAACAGTAATCCTGGGGCTGGTGAGCATGATGGCCATTTTCTGGAAATCAATGTCCGGAAAAACCGGTCGTGACAGACTTGGTATCAGAGCCAGGCTGACCATTGGCTAATCCTATCTTAGCCGGGTCTATAAACTTAGGCAAACCAACCCACCAAACCATAACCAAACCCCAGCCAAGCTTCTCGTGCAAGATAGCCACACAGTGACCCAACACCTTTTGGCAGTCGGTGCCCAACCTATCAACCTAACATGTTGCTCATGCGCCAGTGATCGAATCTTAAATAGTCCTTTCTCGCAAGCGTGCAAAGGAAGACTCCGTCCCCTTTTCCTATAAAGAGGGGCACGCTAGCCCCAACACAGCACAGCACAGCCTCTACCCCAAACCAAGCTACAATGCCTGGCCCTATCGTGCACAATGAGACCACGGCAACCAACCTTGGAGGCTTTGTGACCATACTCACAAACCTCACCCGTCGTGCCTATGCGTTAGAAGAGCCCCCAGAATATGTTGTGTACCAAGGACCCATGAGCGGTGAGAACCGTCAATTCTGGGCCACTGTACACATCTACGGTAGGGGTCTAGCACCCGAACGCCCCTACAGGTTCACCGGAAGAACGACTTCCTTTGAGCCACAAGCCATCCAACTAGCTACTCGAGAAGCTATAGTTCATCTCCGGCACTTGTCGCCCAGAGTTAATTGTCGCTCGTTCCACTTCTACCCCAGACGTGAAGGGTATGGAAGACCACCCCAAGTTGCCAACGAAGATCACGAGACAGATCCTGCATTGTTGCACCTAGTGCGCTATGTAAGTGCACTAGAGGAACTGTGCGATCAAATCACTATTGATCTAATCACAGCTCGTGGAGAGCTGGTTCGTCGAGCCCCAGCAAGAGAAGAGAACGAGCCCAACGCCGACAACCTAGTCGTGCTGTTTGGACACCCGATCGAGTCCCTGAGATCTGCCCCAGCCATCGGCCAAGGTGCTGCGATAACCCCAGAGGTGCTTCGTCGCATATTTGGAGCACACTCCAACGGGATTGTGGCCAACAATCCCCGAGATGGTCCTCATCGCTACCTCGAGCCTGTAGCCCCTCAACCCACTCCAGCTAATTCCGACGACGAGACCCGTGGAGGAGCCTCAAGGCACGCCTGCTTGGAAGTAAACGAGGTAGACTAAGTCACCCGAGTCATATCGAGTCCCAGTGTACCCTCGCTTTGTAATCGTGTGGCCTTGTAATTAAATGCCGCCTATTGTCGTGCCTCTGTTTTAATAGTAGCCTTGTCTGGATACGCCAGTATGCAGTATAAGATTTCTATCCCAGACACAGTTACCAAAAAAAAACCTCCCCGACAACCCCCACAGTAACACATCACTATAGTGAAATGTGTGAATCTGTGGCTTGACCCCTTGGAACAGAGCTGAAAATTTTCTTTACCATTCACCACGGTAAAAATGACCCAGCTCCGGTGCTATAAAAAGGCCACCGCGTGACCTTACCAAGCACCTCTCACCTTGTGCACCACCCTCACAACCATTTCTTGCCATGTCGACCCCCAGCATTTACCTGAGAACCCCAGATGCAACCCAGGGTAGTTTTGTCAAGATATTGTGGGATTTTACCTGCAGTACCATGGCAGCTACCCAGCCACCCCAGTATGAGTTGTTCAAATCGAGACTCACCCCTTCCACCTCGAGATATTGGGCAGCAGTACACATCCCTCCCGTAAACTCCAACCAAGATCCAACGGAGGTCTCCTTCGTGGGGAAATCTATGCCAACCCCACATATGGCCATAGAAGCTGTTGCATACGAAGCGCTTGCTCGCCTTCGATTCGCAGTACCCTATGCCAGCGAACGAGGGTATTATTACTTCCCGAGCCGTGCAGCACCCGGAGGAGTGACATCTTTTCCCGGTGGGCGAATTGAGAGAGACCCAGTCCTGGCCAACCTTGTCCAGTACGTCATCGCTCAAGAGCGTTTAACCCAACGTGTGATGGGTTATCTCCAGAGCCTCGCAGATTTAAATCCTTAGATTGCCATCGGCAGAGCACTAAGGCCCGACCAGGAGAGACACGTGCATCGACTGGTCAATCCACTTCCCCCGATAGAAGAGGAGTGTATCCCAGTACCGGAGACATTTTCTAGGGACCCCGTCTAGTTACCGTTTCAATTTTAGACGTCGCTGCGGTATTCATTATTGCAACATTTATTTATATGTGTGACTTATGCGTGATACCCTGAGTTTGTACGACGAGTCAATTATTTGGCTTCTACTAATGTGTGTAGTTTTTGTTGTGGTTTATGCTCCTTTAAATTAACTGTTTTTCCCTCGCAAAATCCTGGAGTGAGATTTCTTTTCCCTGAGTTGCTACATCTGCACCTTCTCACGGCGTGGATTAATTAATTTCACACAGCACCACGGCAGCAGACTCACAACCATAATC
This sequence comes from Triticum urartu, assembly GCF_056163025.1. Classification (NCBI taxonomy): domain Eukaryota; kingdom Viridiplantae; phylum Streptophyta; class Magnoliopsida; order Poales; family Poaceae; genus Triticum; species Triticum urartu. The sequence continues at coordinate 478,735,583 of NC_141878.1, read as the reverse complement.
ATTCGAACACATACACTGTTTACAAAACTTTGCAACGGTGTTGCATCCAGCTAATCACCCCCTAAAAACAGTTAGCACCCGGCACACCGCATCTACTCCTCGTGATCACCACCACCGCGGAGAGCCAACACCCGAGCAGCAGCGTCGCGACGATCGTCGAGGATCATCGCGCACAGGAGCATGGAGAGCCCCAGCAGTGTCGCCAGCCCTCCGCATATCAGGATCGCAAACCAGTCCGGCATTACCTCCGCCATTAGAGCCTAACCCGAGCTTTTGTAAGCAGTAATGGAGGAAGAAGGAGGAGGAGAAGTGAGGCCAGGTGTGAGGAAGAAGAGAGGGGCACCCCGGCCGTTTTATAGCTCGATCTCGGTGTACGGTGGGCGAAGTCCACCAACGCCGCTCGTCGCCGATCGCCGGTGTTTTGAGACGAATCTGCGAGCAGTGCCGACAGCGCGCTGGCCCACGAGGTGAGTGCACGCTGCACCGGCAGCTAGCACGCCGTGCACTACTGCGGTATGGCCTAGATGCCCTACACGCTAGACATCGCCAGTGGAGAAAGCGCGGGAAAGCGCGCGAGAGAGAGGAAGAAGAGAGAACCAGAGGGAGAAGAAGAGGCTGACAGTGGGCCCCGGGTCCACCTGTCGGCCAGAGAGAGCACTGTGCTCTCGGGTACGACCAGCGTATATTTAAATTTAGAAGTTATTCTAAATTTATATCCAGCGTAGAAATCTCATGTTTTGTCCCGAACCATAGATTTTTCCACGCAGCACCAGTATTCACACTGTGGTTTTTCACCACTTATTGCCCTCTCACTGTAGCCACATTTTTATTGCGTATAGTTTTTCTTAAAACAGCTCTTAGCAAATCTCGAGGACGAGATTTTTCTTAAGGGGGGTAGTGTTGTGACACCCCAAAATTTTGGCCTTGTTTTATTAAATTAAAATTTTTGCCAGGAATTAAAACTTTGATTTTTTGGACTCCCTTTTGATTTTTTTAAACATTTCCTTTCTTATTATCATGGAGTTGTTCCCTAAAGTGAAAATCTTTCAAATATGTTATTGGACTTGTTTAACCTCTCAAGAAAAACTTTTCTTTTATCAGTATAACTAATTACATAATTAATTTGCTCAATCTCTATTTTCCTGAAAAATGGTTTTCCAAGGTTATATGGCCATAATTGAACTACAACCATTTGATAAATTCACCTAAAATTCCAACCAAAATTTGGAGATGTCATGTGATGTTTTTAAATCACTTTTATACAAAAATATCTTTTATTCATGTAATATTTTGAGCTCTGCATCAATTTTTCTTCTCTGGTTCAGAGTGCAAATTTGCACTACAACCCATTAAAATATTTCTTTCTGGCCTCCACCAAAATTATGGGATGTTGGTAGTAGCATATGATTCAACATTATGCAAAAACCTAGTGCTGTTCTTTGAAAATTTTGAGTGAATCAACCTCTTTTCCATTCTGGTCCAGCCTGGTGATTTGCAAAGCAAGTACCTAATTTCCTTTGAGTTTTGATCTCAAACCAACTCCTCTGGATAGTCCTTAGCACCCACAACCTAGGACCATCAAGATCCACTCTTCTTTTTTTAAAAAATTTTCAAGTTTCAGCCTCTGCAGGTTTGGACCAGATTTGTCAAATTTAGTGAAATTCATATCTTCCCTTCTCCAATAATTCTACCAAAATTCAGGCAGCCTCCAGGTGCAATGAGAGACCACTCCACCAAAAACCAGCTCAAGGAAAAATCCCTACATGCCTTGATCATTCTGTCGAACACCTTGCATGCACTGTTTCTGTTCATCTTCAGTTAAGTTCAGAGTTTCAGTGTCGATTTTCGTCAGAAATTCAGTCACATGCTCACAGTGCACTTGGCACGTTGCTCACGGCCTAGCTTGCTTGTCCAGAGCCTCACACGTGCGCTTGGCACGTTCCTGGCGTCGGTAGCACCCTGGCCCGCCTGCGCCGGCGTGTCTTGCGGTGGCCGAACCACCGTAGCGGCCGACAGGGAGCAGAACGGCTGCATAACACCGTTCGGCGCCGCCCAAACCCCCTGGTGGCTCCGCGTGGCCATTTCCTCGCCAGCGCACGCATGCAGCACCGTCGCCGTGGCGTGGCACGCACAGAGCGCGCTCCCTGCCGCCGACGGGCCCGCGCCGCCCCGTTCCGTCGAGCTACCCCTAAGCAACCAAATCCCGCTGCGGTTAGCACCTAAACGGAACCAATGGACCTCCACGTTGTTGCCCAACCTCCTAAACTCCCCGACCAAGCACTGCGCCACCGTAACCATCGCCGGAGATCCCCGTTCACGGCCACCGCCTCGGATCGCCTATAAAAAGAGGTCTCGAGCTCGCTCTCGAGCACGCGTCACCACTGCACCCCACCAACACCCCGCCAAGCCACTAGGAGGACCTCGAGGAGGCCTCCTCCCCCAACCCCGGCCGCCCCGATCCACCTCGGCCACCAGCTCGATTCACTCCGGTGAGGTCATCCCTGTCGCCCAGACCTCGTCAGTTGTCTCCTCGATTACCCATTGATCTAACCCAGGCTTCAATTTGACCTCCGCAGCCCTCCCCGACGAGATCCAACTCCACCCGAGCCGCCGTCCGCCGGAGCAAGGACCGTCGTCGACGTGATGCTCGCCGACGACCACCACCACCCACCGATGTGGAAGGACACGCTGAGCACGTAGGTACTCTCCGATCCTCCTAACTCGCCGTGGATCGCCGCCGGCGACCACCGCAGCTCTCGGGCGCCGACGAGCTCTGTTTCTTCCCCGTTTGAAAACTCAAACCCGACGGGTGGGACCCTCCCGTCAGTCTCTCTTTTCTTTTAAACGAAACGTTTTCTGAAAACATATTCGCGCAAATACGCTTTCAGTCTGAAGCGTTTTTCTGATCTTTTTCTGTTCAGCCCCCTGAGAAGTTTCTGTTTCATTACAGAAAAGTCCTTGGGTTAAAACCCTTATAACTTTTAAATAGAAAATGATTTTTGATTGATTATTTTTCTGTCCTCTTTAGATTTTTGTCTAGTTTTTTATCATATTTATTTGAAAAAAATTTGAACAACTTTTTTGTGCTGTTTTGAAATTGTGTGTTAATTCAAATTTATTGAAAATAGGATTTTGGAGAGAGGAAGAAAACTTTCAAAAAGTTTTGGAGAGCACCCCCACCTCTCCACACCTTGAAGGCAAGCATTCTGAACCCCGGAATAATAATTTTGGTGTGTTAGTTGACACGTTTATAACACCACCTTATATCGGAGAACTTGTTATTTCATGTGATATGATCATTTGCATGAATGCATATTAGTGATTTCCTTGCTGTTGGAAATGAATATACTTGTGATGGTAATCATCCTCATGTGCCTTGCATGCATGCCGGAAAGAAATCCGGGAAAGCCTCTGCCTTGGGTAGGCGTGAGCTTATCGCCGGTCCCCATCGGGACGGTTATGTCCGGTATGGCATGGTAAGGTATATTGAGTGGTGATTTTGTTGGTTGAAATATATTTGTTCTACATGTCATGCAGGGAATTTATAAACCTCCCGAGTCGACCGTAGATCGAGTCTTGTTCCAGTAACCCCCATACTTGTTTTGTACTACCACTCGTCCCTGCCGCAGGTACGGTACGGTTCAGTAAGTCGTCAACCCCTTTCAAGCACACACCGTACAGAGAGGCCATGGTGGAAGATACCGGTTGTAGCCGGTAGGCAGGCCACCTGGTCCAGGGGCATGGGTGTTTCCAGTTGGGACCGAGAGGGAAGGCCACCCCTTAGAGCGCGCGATATAAATTTGATCCCATGCTACGCGAGGTTGTAGCCTCCCCACTTAGAGTTTTGCTTAACAAGTGTCGTGGGTGATTCCAGACACCGATGAGTTAAGCTGGTGTGTGCAAGTTAGGCGTGTTTTCAACTAAAAGGCCGTAGACAGAATTAGTCCCGATGGCCTAAAGGACTCCGTTACTCGTGGGTAAAGAGTACACCCTCTGCAGAGATAAAACCTATTCGAATAGCCGTGTCCATGGTTAAGGATTACAGTCTGGGATGGATCAAGTGTTGGTCTTAGTGTCGGTCTTCGGAGGAGATATTGTTAAACCAAACTTGGATACCGATTAGTTACTTGTGAGGACCATGATTATTATTTTGTGATGGACTAACCGTTGCATTATCTGTATTATCGAGTATCCCTGGGACGGTTCTACCTCCTGGATATTCATTGTGATTATTTATTTTATAAGCCCTTTACGTGGTGTCGCTGAGACGCCCGACTGTGGCATTTCTCTTATAAGCCCTTTATGTGGTGTCGCTCACACTACCGACTGTGGCATTTCTTTTGAAGCCCTTTATGTGGTGTCGCTCAGACGCCCGACTGTGGCATTTCTTTTGAAGCCCTTTATGTGGTGTCGCTCAGACGCCCGACTGTGGCATTTCTTTTAAAGCCCTTTATGTGGTGTTGCTCAGATGCCCGACTGTGGCATTTCTTTTAAAGCCCTTTATGCGGTGTCGCTCAGACGCCCGACTGTGGCATTTCTTTTAAAGCCCTTTATGTGGTGTCGCTCAGACGCCCGGCTGTGGCATTTCTTTTAAAGCCCTTTATGTGGTGTCGCTCAGACGCCCGACTGTGGCATTTATTTTAAAGCCCTTTATGTAGTGTCGCTCAGACGCTCGACTGCGGCATTTTATTCCCACTCTATTACTGCTTATTCATGTTGCATGAAAATAACCTGCTTGCATGCATAAAAGATGTTTTATTTATGACTGACGATGTGATCATGGAATTTTTTTCAGTGCATGATTATCAATTATATTATACCTGTGTTCTTAATGTTTGCGAGTACATTCAAAGTACTCACTGGCTTGTCCCTGGCTATTGCCTTGGCCAGATTGCTTGCTTGGAGAGGAGCGTGGCGATGACAGCCTCGGGACCTAAGCAACGGTGATAGCAGCCTCGGGAAGATAGGAGTTGACCTGGTCAGCTGTTCCTGTGGGAAATGGAGTCCCATAGACATTGATGACTCACAAACCGCTTCCGCCATCGACCACCAGAAACCATTTGACGTACTCATAGGCCACAATGGTCTTGTACTACATATTTTGTATTTTTTCTTGGAATTTCTGTATCAAGTTGGTGCCTCATCAGCTAACAGTAATCCTGGGGCTAGTGAGCACGACGGCCATTTTCTGGAAATCAATGTCCAGAAAAACCGGTCGTGACAATTACAAAAATCGGTCCCACCGAGTTTGTGTAATCGGTCTCACCGAGATTATGTTTATGCCCTAACCCAAATGCAATCGGTCCTACCGGTTTGACATGTCGGTCCCACTGAAAAGCCTAATGTTCACATTTTGAACTAAATCGGTCTGACCGAGTTTTATGATTCGGTCCCATCGAGTTTGGTAAATTGTGTGTAACGGTTAGATTTTGTGTGGAGGCTATATATACCCCTCCACCCTTCCTTCATTTGTGAGGAGAGCCATCAGAACGTGCCTACACTTCTAGCATACATTTTCTGAGAGAGAACCACCTACTGATGTGTTGAGACCAAGACATTCCATTCCAACCATGTGAATCTTGATCTCTAGTCTTCCCCAAGTTGCTTTCCACTCAAATCATCTTTCCACCAAATCCAAATCGGTGAGAGAGAGTTGAGTGTTGGGGAGACTATCATTTGAAGCACAAGAGCAAGGAGTTCATCATCAACACACCATCTATTACCTTTTGGAGAGTGGTGTCTCCTAGATTGGTTAGGTGTCACTTGGGAGCCTCCGACAAGATTGTGGAGTTGAACCAAGGAGTTTGTATGGGCAAGGAGATCGCCTACTTCGTGAAGATCTACTCTAGTGAGGCAAGTTCTTCATGGGTGATGGCCATGGTGGGATAGACAAGGTTGCTTCTTCGTGGACCCTTCGTGGGTGGAGCCCTCCGTGGACTCTCGCAACCGTTACCCTTCATGGGTTGAAGTCTCCATCAACGTGGATGTACGATAGCACCACCATCGGAACCACGCCAAAAATCTCTGTGACTACATTGCGTTTGCTCCCTCCAAACTCCTCCCTTTACCTTCATATGCAAATGTTTTACATTCCGCCGCTATACTCTTAGACTTGCATCTGTAGGTTGATTGCTTCACTTGTTCTAAGTTGCTAAAATCTGCCAAGACTTAAATTTGGGAAAAGGCTATATTTTTATTTAGTCAAGTAGTCTAATCAACCCCCCTCTAGACATACTTTCGGTCCTACACACTACTCTGCTCATTCAACATCTTCCAGCCAGCAGCCTCATCCTCCTTCTCGGCGAGTGCCTTGAGGAGCTTTGCATTGTCACCCATGAGTTGCTCGACGAGGCCGGTCACCTTGTCAACCGAGGCATCGCTGATCTTGAGCAGCTTCATCAAGCCTTCGACTAGCTCCTGCTGCATAGTGACGACAGCAAGAATGGCGTCGTCGCCGATGAAGAACTTCAGGAACACCGGCTCATCACGATGGCCGACCCCGCGAATGCGCTTGTGAGAGCCCTCGCGTGCCCGTGAGAGCTCGTTCGAGGGCTCCGCGTCCCGCCGGGACATCTCTACTGCGGTTGTGGCTTCGTGGCAGGACCTCTCTACTACTTCCGCGGCCTTGGTCTTTGCTGCCTGGTTATATGTCCACCCTAAACTCCTCCTACCGGTCATGGTGAAATGACTTGACAGGAAAGGATAGTTTTGTGGGTGATGAGGAGAGGAACTGTGAATTCATTTTTGAGTGGGTAGTTTTTATAGCCCGGTGCTAAGTGTTAACACATATTAGGTTGATAGGTGTGAACAGATTTGCAATTACTTATTGCGTTGTAATCTACAATGTGACGAGAAACAAGGTCAAAATTTATTGATGGCAGAATGTTAACCACATGGTTACTCGTCATTGAGGCGGCCGCGGCGTGCTCTGCTCACGTCTGTCCGTGCATTTTGCTCGCCATTGAGGCGGCCGCGGCGCGCTCCACTCTGGCGTCCCTACACGCGCTCTGCTCGCCGTTGAGGCAAATTTACAATGGCAACGGTTAATAATGTTGGGGAACGCAGTATTTCAAAAAAAATCCTACGATCACGCAAGATATATCTAGGAGATGCATAGAAATGAGCGGGGAGAGTGTGTCTACGTACCCTCGTAGACCGAAAGCGTAAGCGTTTAGTAACACGGTTGATGTAGTCGAACGTCTTCGCGATCCAAGTACCGAACATACGGCACCTCCGCGTTCAGCACACGTTCAGCTTGATGATGTCCCTCGAACTCTTGATCCAGCTAAGGCCAAGGGAGAGTTCCGTTAGCACGACGGCATGTCGACGGTGATAATGAAGTTACCGGCGCAGGGCTTCGCCTAGGCACTAAGACGATATGACCGAGGTGTGTAACTATGGAGGGGGGCACCGCACACAATATAAGAGAAACTCTTGTGTTCTAGGGTGCCCCCTGCCCCCGTATATAAAGGAGGTGAGGGAGGCCGACTGGCCCTCCTAGGGCGCGCCAGGAGAGGGGAATCCTACTTGGACTCCAAGTCCTAGTAGGTTTCCACCTAAGAATGAGCGGGAAGAAGGAAGGGAGAGAGGGAAGGGAAGGAAAGGGGCCGGGGGCGCCGCCCCCTTCTCCTAGTCCAATACGGACCAAGGGGCGCATGTCCAGCCCCTCCTAACCCTTTCCTCTCTTCCACTAAGGCCCATAGAGGCCCATTAGTTCCCCGGGGGGTTCCAATAACCCTCCGGCACTCCGATAATTATCCGGTACCTCTCGGAACTCATCTGGTGTCCGAATAACATCATCCAATATATCGATCTTTATGTCTCGACCATTTAGAGACTCCTCGTCATGTCCGTGATCTCATCCGGGACTCCGAACAAACTTCAGTCATCAAATCACATAACTCATAATACAAATCGCCATCGAATGTTAAGCGTGCGGACCCTACGGGTTCTAGAACTATGTAGACAAGACCAAGAAACATCTCCAGTCAATAACCAATAGCGGAACCTGGATGCTCATATTGGCTCCTACATATTCTACAAAGGTCTTTATCGGTCAAACCACATAACAACATACGTTGTTCCCTTTGTCATCGGTATGTTACTTGCCTGAGATTCGATTGTCGGTATCATCATACCTAGTTCAATCTCGCCACCGGCAGGTCTCTTTACTCATTCCGTAATGCATCATCTCGTGGCCAACTCATTAGAAACATTGCTTGCAAGGCTCATAGTGATGTGCATTACCGAGAGGGCCCAGAGATTCCTCTTCGATACACGGAGTGACAAATCCTAATCTCGATCTATGCCAACTCAAAAAACACCATCGGAGACACCTGTAGAGCATCTTTGTAGTCACCCAGTTACGTTGTGACATTTGATAGCACACAAGGTGTTCCTCCAGTATTCGTGAGTTGCATAATCTCATAGCCTGAGGAACACGTATAAGTCATGAAGAAAGCAATAGCAGAAAAACTAAACAATCATTATGCTAAGCTAAGGGATGGGTCTTGTCCATCACATCATTCTCTAATGATGTGATCCCGTTCATCAAATGACAACACATGTCTATGGCTAGGAAACTTAACCATCTTTGATTAATGAGCTAGTCAAGTAGAGGCATACTAGGGACACTCTATTTGTCTATGTTTTCACACATGTACTAAGTTTCCGGTTAATATAATTCTAGCATGAATAATAAACATTTATCATGATATAAGGAAATATAAATAACAACTTTATTATTGCCTCTAAGGCATATTTCCTTCAGTCTCCCACTTGCACTAGAGTCAACAATCTAGTTCACATCGCCATGTGATTTAACACCAATAGTTCACATCGCCATGTGACCAATACCCAAAGGGTTTACTAGAGTCAATAATCTAGTTCACATCACCATGTGATTAACACCCAAAGAGTACTAAGGTGTGATCATGTTTTTGCTTGTGAGAGAAGTTTAGTCAATGGGTCTGCCACATTCAGATCCGTATGTATCTTGCAAATTTCTATGTTTACAATGCTCTGCACGGAGCTACTCTTAGAGTCATCCGGATCAGTGTCAAAGTTTGCATCGATGTAACCCTTTACAATGAACTTTTTGTCACTTCCATAACCGAGAAACATATCCTTATTCCACTAAGGATAATTTTGACCGTTGTCCAGTGACCCACTCCTGGATCACTACTGTACCCTCTTGCCAAACTCATGGTGAGGTACATAATAGGTCTGGTACACAACATAGCATACTTTATAGAACCTATGACTGAGGCATAGGGAATGACTTTTCATTCTCTTTCTATTTTCTGTCGTGGTCAGGTTTTGAGTCTTTATTCAACTTCACACCTTGCAACGCAGGCAAGAACTCCTTCTTTGACTGTTCCATTTTGAACTACTCCAAAATCTTGTCAAGGTATGTACTCATTTAATAAACTTATCAAGTGTATTGATCTATCTCTATAGATCTAAAATGCTCAATATGTAAGCAGCTTTACCAAGGTCTTTCTTTGAAAAACTCCTTTCAAACACTCTTTTATGCTTTTCAGAAAATTCTACATCATTTCCGATCAACATTATGTCATTCACATATACTTATCAGAAAGGTTGTAGTGCTCCCACTCACTTTCTTGTAAATACAGGCTTCAGCAAAAGTCTGTATAAAACCATATGCTTTGATCACCTTATCAAAGCGTATATTCCAACTCCGAGATGCTTGCACCAGTCCATAGATGGATCACTGGAGCTTGCACACTTTGTTAGCACCTTTAGGATTGAGAAAACCTTCTGGTTGCATCATATACAACTCTTCTTTAACAAATCCATTGAGGAATGCAGTTTTGACATCCATTTGCCAGATTTCATAAAATGTGGCAATTCCTAACATGATTTGGACAGACTTAAGCATCGCTACGAGTGAGAAAATCTTACCGTAGTCAACACCTTGAACTTGTCGAAAACTTTTTTCGACAATTCGAGCTTTGTAGATAGTAACACCACTATCAGCGTCCGTCTTCCTCTTGAAGATCCATTTATTCTTAATGGCTCGCCGATCATCGGGCAAGTCAATCAAAGTCCATACTTTGTTCTCATACATGGATCCCATCTCAGATTTCATGGCCTCAAGCCATTTTGCGGAATCTGGGCTCATCATGGCTTCCTCATAGTTCGTAGGTTCGTCATGGTCAAGTAACATGAACTCTAGAACAGGATTACCGTACCACTTTGGTGCGGATCGTACTCTGGTTGACCTACGAGGTTCGATAGTAACTTGATCTGAAGTTTCATGATCATTATCATTAGCATCCTCACTAATTGGTGTAGGAATCACTGGAACTGATTTCAGTGATGAACTACATTCCAATTCGGGAGAAAGTACAATTACCTCATCAAGTTCTACTTTCCTCTCACTCACTTCTTTTGAGAGAAACTCCTTCTCTAGAAAGGATCCATTCTTAGCAACGAATATCTTGCCTTCGGATCTGTGATAGAAGGTGTACCCAATTTTCTCCTTTGGGTATCCTATGAAGACACATTTCTCTGATTTGGGTTCGAGCTTATCAGGTTGAAGCTTTTTCACATAAGCATCGCAGCCCCAAACTTTAAGAAACGACAGCTGAGGTTTCTTGCCAAACCACAGCTCATATGGTGTTGTCTCAACGGATTTAGATGGTGCCCTATTTAACGTGAATGCAGCTGTCTCTAATGCATAACCCCAAAATGATAGTGGTAAATCTGTAAGAGACATCATAGATCGCACCATATCCAATATAGTACGGTTATGACGTTCGGACACACCATTACCTATGGTGTTCCAGGTGGCGTGAGTTCTGGAACTATTCCACATTGTTTTAAATGAAGGCCAAAACTCGTAACTCAAATATTCGCCTCTGTGATCAGATTGCAGAAACTTTATTTTTGTGCTACGATGATTCTCCACTTCACTCTGAAATTCTTTGAACTTTTCAAGATGATTCAGACTTGTGTTTCATTAAGTAGATATACCTATATCTGCTCAAATCAACTGTGAAGGTTAGAAAATAACGATACCCGCCACGAGCCTCAACACTCATCGGACTGCATACATCGGTATGTATTATTTCCAATAAGTCAGTAGCTCGCTTCATTGTTCTGGAGAACGGAGCTTTAGTCATCTTGCCCATGAGGCATGGTTCACAAGTATCAAATGATTCATAATCAAGTGATTCCAAAAGCCCATCTACATGGAGTTTCTTCATGCGCTTTACACCAATATGATCAAAATGGCAGTGCCACAAATATGTTGCACTATCATTATCAACTTTGCATCTTTTGGCCTCAATATTATGAATATGTGTATCACTATGATCGAGATTCAATAAACCATTTACATTGGGTGTATGACCATAGAAGGTTTTATTCATGTAAACAGAACAACAATTATTCTCTGACTTAAATGAATAACTGTATCGCAATAAACATGATCCAGTCATATTCATGCTCAACGCAAACACCAAATAACATTTATTTAGGTCCAACACTAATCCCGAAGATAGAGGGAGTGTGTGATGGTGATTTTATCAACCATGGAATCACCTCCAACACACATCGTCACCTCGCCCTTAACTAGTCTCTGTTCATTTTGCAACTCCTGTTTCGAGTTACTAATCTTAGCAACTAAACCAGTATCAAAACCCTGGGGTTACTATGAACACTAGTAAAGTACACATCAATAATCTGTATATAAAATATACCTTTGTTCACTTTGCTATCCTTCTTATCTGCCAAATGTTTGGGGCAGTTCTGCTTTCAGTGACCGTTTCCTTTGTAGTAGAAGCACTCGGTTTCAGGCTTGGGTCTGGCTTTGGGCTTCTTCATGGGAGTGACAACTTTCTTGCCATCTTTTTGAAGTTTTCCCTCTATTTCCCTTGCCCTTTTCTTGAAACTAGTGGTCTTGTTAACCATCAACAATTGATGCTTTTTCTTGATTTCTACCTTCACTGATTTCAGCATTGCGAATAGCTTGGGAATCGTTTTTGTCATCCCTCGTATATTATAGTTCATCACGAAGTTCTAGTAACTTGGTGATAGTGACTAGAGAACTCTGTCAATCACTATCTTATCTATAAGATTAACTCCCACTTGATTCAAGCGATTGTAGTACCCAGTGTCGGTGTTCTGGGAACGGGGGTCCCCAGACTTGCCTGACTACGGCCTGCGGCGTGGCTCGAGTGGGGGCCCAGTGCGGCCCAGCTTCATCAGCTCAAGCTCAAGACCCTCGCAAGGGGCCAAGCCTTGCGGGGCGGACGACAGGAGCCTTCCTCAGGAGCAGCCTCATCAGGCAGGCTCGTGAGGAGGCGGAGAGATCAAGGCAGGGGTGCCTCGCAAGGAGCCCGTGACGCAAGCCATGACGATCGAGATTAGGCGGGCGCCGACCTGCACAGTGTCCTTGTTTCCCCTTCGGTGCAAAGGGATCAAGCCCAGGCCAAGTCATCGGGCAAAGGTTACCATTCCGGTGCAACGAGATCAAGACCAGCAGAGCGGTAGGACGGAGGTCACCGTGGAGCCCAAGACGGCGTCATCACCAGTGCTTTTGGCAGCCGAAGACCACCTTTGGTCAGGATAACTTGTACTGGATGTTCCCCTTCAAAATGGCCAATTGTTGGCGCCCTTCCCGCTCATTATTTGGGAAGAGGACCAGGGCCTCTATAAATAGGACTAACCACCATGGGGAAGAAGAAAGGAAAAAAGAAGAGAGAAAGAAAGAGAAAGAAAGAGAGAAGAGAGAGAGAGAGATCTGGACCAAGTAGAACACACTGCACTAGCTCAAGAACACCTCTCGCGAGGCCGTTCTTCCCCTTGTAGTGTTCATCATCAGCCCCTGAGGCAATCCACCACACCACACACTGGAGTAGGGTATTACACCACATCGGTGGCCCGAACCAGTATAAACCTCGTGTCCTTTGTGTGTTCTTCTTTGCGGCCTAGATTTCTTGCGAGCCATAGAAGCGTGAGTCGGTAGGGGAAAGATCTCCGTGCGCACCCCAGAGTTCGAACCTTAAGGGTCTGCCAGAACCCGAAATCCGACACCCAGACATTCTGAGCATATGCTCACTAGCTGAGATATTCTCCTCCATCTTGTAGGCAAAGTACTTTGTCAGAGGTCTCATACCTCTTAATATGGGCATGAGTCTGAAATACTAATTTCAACTCTTGGAACATCTCTTATGCTCCATGTCATTCAAAACATTTTTGAAGTCCCGGTTCTAAGCCATAAAGCATGGTGCACTAAACTATCAAGTAGTCATCATACCGAGCTTGTCAAATGTTCACAACGTCTACATCTGCTCCTGCAATAGTTCTGTCACCTAGCGGTGCATCAAGGACATAATTCTTCTGTGAAGCAATGAGGATATTCCTCAGATCACGGACCTAGTCTGCATCATTGCTACTATCATCTTTAAACTTAGTTTTCTCTAGGAACATATCATAAATAACACGGGGAAGCTATACGCGAGCTATTGATCTACAACATAGATATGCAAATACTATCAGGACTAAGTTCATGATAAATTTAAGTTCAATTAATCATATTACTTAAGAACTCGCACTTAGATAGACATCCCTCCAGTCATCTAAATGATCGTGTGATCCATATCAACTAAACCATGTCCGATCATCACGTGAGATGGAGAAGTTTTCAATGGTGAACATCACTATGTTGATCATATCTACTATATGATTCACGCTCAACCTTTTGGTCTCAGTGTTCCGAGGCCATATTTGTATATGCTAGGCTCGTCAAGTTTAACCCGAGTATTCCGCATGTGCAAAACTGGCTTGCACCCATTGTATGTGAACTTAGAGCTTACCACACCTGATCATCACGTGGTGTCTCGGCACGATGAACTATAGCAACGGTGCATACTCAGGGAGAACACTTGTACCTTGAAATTTAGTGAGAGATCATCTTATAATGCTACCTTCGTACTAAGCAAAATAAGATGCATAAAAGATAAACATCACATGCAATCTAAATAAGTGATATGATATGGCCATCATCATCTTGTGCCTTTGATCTCCATCTTCAAAGCACCGTCATGATCACCATCGCCACCGGCTTGACACCTTGATCTCCATCGTAGCATCGTTGTCGTCTCGCCAACTATTGCATCTACGACTATCGCTACCGCTTAGTGATAAAATAAAGCAATTACATGGCAATTGCATTTCATACAATAAAGCGACAACCATATGGCTCCTGCCAGTTGCCGGTAACTGTTACAAAACATGATCATCTCATACAACAATTTATATATCATCACGTCTTGACCATATCACATCACAACATGCCCTATAAAAACAAGTTAGACGTCCTCTACTTTTTTGTTGCAAGTTTTACGTGGCTGCTACGGGCTTCTAGCAAGAACCGTCCTTACCTACGCATCAAAACCACAACGATTTTTTGTCAAATGTGTTGTTTTAACCTTCAACAAGGACGGGCGTAGTCAAACTTGATTCAACTAAAGCTGGAGAAATAGACACCCGCTAGCCACCTGTGTGCGAAGCACGTCGGTAGAACCAGTCTCATGAACGCGGTCATGTAATGTCGGTCCGGGCCACTTCATCCAACAATACCGCCGAATCAAAGTAACACGTTGCTGGTAAGCAGTATGACTATTATCGCGCACAACTCATTGTGTTCTACTCGTGCATATAATATCTACGCATAGACCTGGCTCTGATACCACTATTGGGGGACGCAGTACTTCAAAAAAAATCCTATGATCATGCAAGATCTATCTACGAGATGTATAGCAACGAGCGGGGAGAGTGTGTCTATGTACCCTCGTAGACCAAAACCGGAAGTGTTTAGTAACGTGGTCGATGTAGTCGAACGTCTTCGCGATCCAACCGATCCAGGTACCGAATGTAGGACACCTCCACGTTCAGCACACGTTCAGCTCGATGATGTCCCTCGAACTCTTGATCCAGTTGAGGTCGATGGAGATTTCCGTCAGCACGACGGCGTGGCAACGGTGATGATGAAGTTACCGGCGCAGGGCTTCGCCTAAGCACTATGATGATATGACCGAGGTGTGTAACTATGGAGGGGGGCACCTGACACAATATAAGAGAAACTTGTGTGTTCTAGGGTGCCCCCCTGCCCCGTATACAAAGGAGGGGAGGCCGGACGACCCTCCTAGGGCGCGGCACGACAGGGGAAACCTACTAGGACTCCAAGTTCTAGTAGGTTTCTGTCGGGGGTTTGGTGCGACATATGCCAACAGATGACCTATCATGGTGGGGGCGAGTAGAACGTCACCGGTGCCTGGAAACGGGATGAGGCGAAGACATGCACGCCGGCGAATCTTACCCAGCTTCGGGGCTCTCCGGGGAGATAATACCCCTACTGCTGCTCTGCGGGGTCTCCGCATGATCACTATGCCCAAGTGTTTACACGGTTGCTCCTTGAGTTGTTTCTGGTGGTAGAAGAGGGCAAGGCTAGCTCTCTCCTTCTATCTGGTATGGTCTAGAACTACTGGGATCCCACCCCTTGCATGGGTGCCCTGGTGGGTTTATATAGGCCTACCCCCCAGGGGTACAATGGTAATTCGACTGGGCGCGGGCCCTGCCGTCAGTGCCTCCAACCTCTGACTTCTCCGCCGACTGCTGGGGCCCGCCGACTGGTCTGGTACGGAGCCGACAGGCCGCGTCCGCAACGGGCGGGTCTTGCCGGCCGCTGATTACTGTAGTCGTGCTTCTGATGATGCAGGCTTGGTCATGGGGTCGTGGCAACATCCCCGCCGCCTGGCGAGCGATCACTGTGGCCACTCCCCATCTCATCTTGATTAATGGCGCGTGGGCCCCGGGCGAGGGCTCGGCCGACACCCCCGGGCCGACTCCCGACGGGTCCGACTGGCGGTTCTCCCGCAGTCTCCCGAGGTCTTGCTGAGTGGTGGGCCCCGCTGCCTCTAGGCCGTACAGACAAGCCGTCGTGGGAGCAGGACTTGGTACTGTGGTGCTGATGTCAGGGCCAGCCGGGCAACAGTGCCACGCCGCACGGAGATCTTCCCGGGTACGGCGTGCTGTGGCCATGCCTGCCCTTGGTAAGGGGCAGGGGCGTGGCTACAGTGAAGGCCATTCCCCGCCCCTTACCAAGGGCAGGCATGGCCACAGCACGCCGTACCCGGGAAGATCTCCGTGCGGCGTGGCACTGTTGCCCGGCTGGCCCTGACATCAGCACCACAGTACCAAGTCCTGCTCCCACGACGGCTTGTCTGTACGGCCTAGAGGCAGCGGGGCCCACCACTCAGCGAGACCTCGGGAGACGGCAGGAGAACCGCCAGTTGGACCCGTCGGGAGTCGGCCTGGGGAGTCGGCCGAGCCCTCCCCCGGTGCCCACGCGCCATTAATCAAGATGAGATGGGGAGTGGCCACAGTGATCGCTCGCCAGGCGGCGGGGATGTTGCCACGACCCCATGACCAAGCCTGCGTCATCAGAAGCACGGCTACAGTAATCAGCGGCCGGCAAGACCCGCCCGTTGCGGACGCGGCCTGTCGGCTCCGTACCAGACCAGTCGGCGGGGCCCAGCAGTCGGCGGAGAAGTCAGAGGTCGGAGGCACTGACGGTGGGGCCCGCGCCCAGTCGAATTACCATTGTACCCCTGGGGGTAGGCCTATATAAACCCACCAGGGCACCCATGCAAGGGGTGGGATCCCAGTAGTTCTAGACCATACCAGATAGAAGGAGAGAGCTAGCCTTGCCCTCTTCTACCACCAGAAACAACTCAAGGAGCAACCGTGTAAACACTTGGGCATAGTGATCATGCGGAGACCCCGCAGAGCAGCAGTAGGGGTATTATCTCCCCGGAGAGCCCCGAAGCTGGGTAAGATTCGCCGGCGTGCATGTCTTCGCCTCATCCCGTTTCCAGGCACCGGCGACGTTCTACTCGCCCCCACCATGATAAGCCATCCGTTGGCATATGTCGCACCAAACCCCCGACATTTGGCGCCACCGTGGGGCCTAGTGCACCGCCATCCGGAGATCTGTTCTGGACGGGAACCCTTTTCCTCCCTGGCGAGCGCAGCCAGCCAGGCACCCCAGGCGAAGTTTGCATCGACGCGCTGCGCGGCGTTGAGAACGCCTGCGCAGCCAGCTCCTTGGCCGAACTTGTCGGCGAGGTCCGCCTCTCCGATGAACCTGCGTCTGACGCAGGCGCAGGCGGCCCCGAGAACCTCCTCGTGGGCCTCCTCGATCAACTCCACGTTTCCGGCGAGCCTGCCATAGACTTGGAGTCCGTAGGCTCCACCGACCCGATGCTGGTCGACTCCGACACCGCGTCGATCGACGCGTTCCCCACCAACGTGGTGGTCTACGACGAACCTCTCCCCCATGCAGAGAGCGATGGAAGCATCGTCACTGAGGTGCTAGTCATCAGTCATGACAAGTTCCCTGGCGGAGGAGCGCCCGACTCACTCGGCGCGGCGCTGCAAGACCTAGCTGCGCCCATTTCGGAAGGTGCTGACGCGCAGACGCTAGAAGCGCGCCGCCTTCAGCTCGTTGAAGGCGCGAAGAAGCTGGCCAACATGAGACGCTTGTCAGAAGCTTACCAGCGGGAGATGGACCGCGCCGTTGGTGGCTTGCCGGCCCCGGCAGGGCCCAGCCACCTTGGCACGGTCCAGCAGCGCGGCGTAGCCATCGCCAGCCTGTTTGGGGCTAGCCGCCCCGTGTACGCTACACCGGCGGAGAACATCCGAGCTGCCCAGGCAGCGGCGGATGAGCTGGACAATTTCGAGGGTGAAGAACACCACCTCATGATGGAGCGAGTCCAGCGGCTCCTCGACGCGGCCGCGCGCAGAACAAGGCCGGCTACCGCACGGAGGCGCCGCAGCGGCCAAACGACGACCCGCACCGAGATCAAGGCGCGACATCTCGGACACCGACTGGCGGCGCCCGAGGAAGAAAGGACAAGGAGCCGGCTGTCAGCCACAGTCGGACTCGCATTACCATAGAGCGCGACCAAGATGGCTGCCCGAGAGCAGTGGAACGACGGGACGACTGTCCGCCTCCCCCTCCCCGCAAGGAGAGGCGAGTCTCCCCGCCGCGTGTTGACCATCCGACTCTCGGTGACCGCCTTGGCCGCCGAGAGGGAGTTGGAGAGAATGACGCCCGCCACCGGATCGACCGACTTCACCGGTCCCTGGCGCTGGAAGAAGAAGACGAGCTGGGTCCACCTTGTTTCGGGCCCCGCATTCGGGACGAGCCTTTTCCCAGAGGGTTCACGCTCCGAAGAGACACGCCCAAGTATACCTGCTCCGTGAAGCCGGAAGACTGGCTAGTCGACTACTCCACGGTTGTCAGCATAGCAAACGGCAACAAGCGTGTCGCCGTAAAGTATGTTCCGCTCATGCTCCAGGGCATGGCCCAGACATGGCTGAACAGCCTAAAGCCCCGCAGCATCAACAGCTGGGTCGACATCATTGAAGCGTTCGTCCGCAACTTCACCAGCACGTACAAGCGTCCTCCTAAGCCTCGTCAGCTCTCCTTGTGCGTGCAAGGTCCTGACGAGTCGACTCGCGACTACCTCACGCGTTGGGCTGAGCTGCGGAACTCCTGCGAGGGCATGCACGAGGTGCAGGCCATCGAGTACTTCACAGCCGGGTGCCGAGAAGGCACCCTCCTCAACCACAAGCTCCTCTGCGACGAACCAGAAACCCTCGATGAGCTGCTGATCATAGCGGACAAGTACGCCACGGCTGACTCCTCCATGAAGGCGGAAATTCAAATCAGCACGACTGGCAAAGTAGCTCCTCAGGCTCCAAGAACTCCGGCGGCAGACGGCGGCCGGCGACAACAGCAGGGCGACAACAAGTGCAAGGCCCCGCAGCCGGCTTCCGGTAGCCGGCAGGTCGTGACCGTTGAAGCCCAGCAGCCAGAAGAGCAGCCTCCACCCAAGCGACAGAAAGGCAGCAAGCCAAACTGGTTGCCGGCCTTCTCCTATGAGCAGACCTTGGATGGACCTTGCAAGTTCCACAGCGGCGCGAAGCCGTCGAATCACACCACCCGGAAGTGCCACTGGCTCACCAGGATCGCCAAGGGAGACGGCCTCTTGCCACCCCCGCCTGCTGGGCAGCCGCCTCCGCCTCTGCCCCAGCAGCCGGCAGTCAGGCCAGTCGGCGCAGTACAAGACGAATACCCTGAAGAGCATGGAGCCTATGTGGTGTTCACTAGTGTGGCTGATGATCGACGCAGCAGGCGGCTGCAGCGACAAGAGGTGAACGCATAGCCTCAAAGACGCCAGAGTTCATGCACTGGTCTGAGAAGCCCATCAGCTGGAGCAGGGCTGACGACCCAGAAGTGATGCCGAGTCCGGGCTCCTACGCCTTGGTCTTGGACGCCACCTTTGCTACGAACAAACGAGCCGCGCGTTTCTCGCGAGTCCTGATAGACGGGGGCAGCAGCATCAATATCCTGTACAAGGACACCATGGAGAAGTTAGGAATCAAGCAAAGACAGCTTCAGAACAGCCGGACTGTGTTCCACGGCATTGTTCCTGGGCTTTCCTGCTCACCAATCGGCAAGATCCTGATGGACGTCCTCTTTGGGGACAAAGATCACTTCCGAAGAGAGTCTGTTTGGTTTGAGGTGGTGGACCTTGAGAGCCCATACCATGCGCTACTTGGCCGACCCGCCTTGGCCAAGTTCATGGCGGTCCCCCACTACGCCTACCTCAAGATGAAGATGCCCAGTTCCAGAGGAATTCTGACTGTGGCTGGCGACTACCAGAAGTCGTCCGCTTGCGCGGCCGAGAGCAGTCGGTTGGCCGAGTCCCTGGTGATCGCAGCCGAGAAGCAACTCCTTGAACGAGTTGTGGCGATGGCCGGCAAGCAGCCAGAGATATCGCCCGGCCCGAAGGAGTCAGAAGCCGAAGGTTCATTCAAGCCGGCCAAAGAGACAAATAAGATACCCTTGGATCCAGAGAACCCAGAGAGGTACGCTATCATAGGTGCGAACCTCGTCAGCAAATAGGAAGGCGAGCTCGTCGGTTTCCTCCGTGAGAATCGGGACATCTTCGCATGGTCCCCCAAAGACATGCCAGGTGTACCGACGGATTTTGCCGAGCACAAGTTACATGTCTGATCTGATGCAAAGCCAGTCAGGCAGCCCCTGCGCCACTTATCAGAAGAGAAGAGAAGAGTTGTTGGAGAAGAGATAGCCCGACTCCTAGCAGCCGGCTTCATTATGGAAGTTTTCTTTCCGGAGTGGCTGGCAAATCCGGTCCTGGTACTAAAGAAGAACAAGCAGTGGTGGATGTGTATTGACTATACGAGCCTCAACAAGGCCTCCCCCAAGGACCCGTTTTCTCTGCCAAGAATTGATCAGGTGATAGACTCCACAGCCGGATGCAAGCTATTGAGTTTCTTGGATGCATACTCAGGATATCACCAGAGCAAGCTGAACCCGGCTGATAGATTGAAGACCGCCTTCATCACGCCGTTTGGAGCATTCTGCTACCTCACCATGACGTTCGGCTAGAGGAATGCCGGCGCCACCTTTCAGCGTTGCATGCAGAAGTGTCTCCTCAAGCAGCTCGGCCGGAACGCCCACGTTTACATGGACGACGTGGTGGTGAAGACGGAAAAGCATGGAACACTGCTGGAAGACCTCAAGGAGACCTTTGAGAACCTGCGCCGGTTCCAGATCAAGCTCAACCCTGAGAAGTGTGTCTTCGGAGTACCAGCGGGCCAACTGCTAGGTTTCCTGGTCTCTGAATGCGGCATAGGATGCAACCCAGTAAAAATCAAGGCCATCGAGAGAATGGAGGTACGCAGCCGACTGCTGGATGTGCAGAGGTTCACCGGCTGCTTAGCATCCATCAGCCGATTCATCAGTCGGCTGGGCGAGAAAGCTCTCCCCTTATACCAACTCATGAAGAAGACCACTTTTTTCGAGTGGAACCATAAGGCGGACGAAGCTTTTCACCAGTTGAAGAAGATGCTGACTACTCCACCCGTCCTGGCGGCTCCGACTCCCAAGGAACCTATGCTCCTGTACATCGCCGCCACCAGCCGAGTAGTCAGCACAGTCATGGTAGTGGAGCGCAAGGAGGAAGGCAAGGTGCTGCCTGTCCAGAGACCAGTATATTACCTGAGCGAGGTACTGTCGACCTCCAAGCAGAACTACCCCCACTACCAGAAGATGTGCTATGGCGTACACTTTGCTGCCAAGAAATTGAAGCCTTACTTTCAAGAGCATCCAATCACAGTGGTCTGCATGGCCCCACTTGCCGAGATCATCGGTAGCCGAGACGCCTCTGGTCGCGTGGCCAAGTGGGCCATAGAGCTGGCTCCTTACACCATCTACTACCAGCCCCGCACCGCTATCAAATCACAAGCGCTGGCCGACTTCCTCGTCGACTGGGCCGAGACCCAGTACCTGCCTCCAGCGCCTGACTCCACCCATTGGCGAATGCACTTTGACGGCTCCAAGATGCGCACCGGCTTGGGAGCCGGCATCGTCCTCGCCTCTCCTAAAGGCGACAAGCTCAAATATGCACTGCAAATCCATTTTGCCTCCTCCAACAACGTTGCCGAGTACACGGCGCTCATTCACGGGCTCCGGCTTGCCAAAGAACTTGGCATCCGCCGGATCTTGTGTTATGGCAACTCGTATTTAGTGGTCCAGCAGTCATCTGGCGACTGGGATGCGAAAGACGCAAACATGGCGAGCTACCGTTTCCTCGTGCAGCAACTCAGCGGGTATTTCGAAGGGTGCGAGTTCCTCCATGTGCCAAGAGACGACAACGACCAAGCAGACACCTTGGCACGAATCGGCTCTACTCGCCAAGAAATACCATCTGGCGTCGCCCTTCAACGCCTCCTCAAGCCGTCTGTCAAGCCTTCACCAGAATCAGACTCCATTTTTGTGCCGGCTCCTCCCAAAGACGGCGGATCCGACTCCAGAGCTCCGACAGACGGAACGGGGACTTTGGCGGATGACTCCAAAGTGGCCACAGTCGAGGCCGGCCCGGGGACTGCGATGGCGGACTCGAAGATTCCAGAACTCAGCCCAAGGACCGCGCCAGTCAGCCTGGGTACTTCATCAACCCAACAAGCGGCTGTTGACTCCAGCCCGCCGCCTCCCAGCCCAGCCGCCCTCGTCCAAGTCGCAGTTCTGGTAGTCGAAGAAATAGCAGCACCCTCATGGGCCCAGCCCATCCTCAAATTCCTGGTGAACAAAGAGCTACCAACTGATGAGACCTCAGCTCGGCAAGTACAACGCCGGGCGGCAGCCTATACCATAGTCAACAGAGAGCTGGTCAGGCGCAGCGTCACTGGTGTCTACTAGCACTGCGTAGAGCCAGAGCAAGGCCAGGCGATTCTCAAAGACATCCATCAAGGCAAATGCGGCCACCATGCGGCTTCAAGGGCACTCGTCCCCAAAGCCTTTCGGCATGGTTTCTTCTGGCCGACTGCCTTGGAAGAGGCCAAGGAGTTGGTCCAAAAATGCAAAGGGTGCCACAAGTTCAGCTCCAAGCCGCACCAGCCGGCTTCTGCGCTCAAGACCATCCCCATTGCCTGGCCTTTCGCAGTTTGGGGTCTAGACATGGTGGGACCATTCAAGACAGCACGAGGTGGTTTAACTCACCTACTTGTCGCAGTGGACAAGTTCACCAAGTGGGTGGAAGCGAAGCCAATTAAGAAACTGAACGGTCCGACTGCCGTGACCTTCACACCGATATCACAATTCGGTACGGCATACCACACAGCATCATCACCGACAACGGCACAAATTTTGCCAAAGGCACCTTGGCCTGTTTCTGCGCAACACAGGGCATCCGACTGGACCTAGCATCCGTCGCCCATCCACAGTCAAACGGCCAAGTGGAGCGAGCAAACGGCCTCATCTGTCCGGCATCAAGCCTCGGTTGATCGAGCCTCTGGAGCGCTCGGCTGGCTGCTGGCTCGACGAGCTGCCAGCCATCCTCTAGAGTCTGCGCAGGACTCCAAACAAGTCAACCGGCTTCACGCCCTTCTTCCTCGTCTACGGTGCCGAAGCAGTCATCCCAACGGACATAGAGTTTGACTCCCCACGAGTCACCATGTACACCGAGGAGGAAGCAGAAGAAGCACGACAAGACGGCGTCGATCTGCTGGAAGAGGTCTGGCTGTTGGCACTCAGCCGGTCCAGCATCTACCAGCAGAGCCTGCGCCGATACCACAACAGGAAGGTCAGGCCAAGATCTTTCCAAGAAGGCGACCTTGTGCTCCGGCTGATCCAGTGAACAGCCTGCCAGCACAAGCAGTCGGCGCCTTGGGAAGGCCCTTTCATCATCAGCAAAGTACTGGGAAACGATTCCTACTACCTGATCGACGCTCAGAAGCCCCAAGCACGCAAGAGGGACGACTCTGGCAAGGAGACAGAGCGGCCATGGAATGCAAATCTCCTCCGAAGATTTTATAGTTGATGCAGTATGTACCACGCTACCTTTTGTATTAAAGTACCAAGACTTCGGGCCCCCCGAGACGAGCTCGGGGACTGCCCTCTTTTGTCTGTATGATAAAAATTATGCCTACAAATATGTTACTCTTCGTCATGCCGTTTGGCACTGGGCTCGACAAGTCGACCCGGGGACTTACCGCCTTGCACTATGAAATGCTTCCTGCAGTCGGATAAGTAGTGTGTAAACACCTAAACCGTCTCCTGTCAGAAGCCGCAGCTCGCAGAGCGACTGTACGGTGGGCAGGAGTAAGGTAGAATGGGCACTCGCATGAAAAATGGCTAAGGACTCAAAGCATAAAACATAGCTCAAGATGGCCTCCAGCCTTTCTCGCAAACCGACTCCTATCCAACTTGCTCAAAAAAAATCTCTTGAAATCGGCTAAGTACTTGCTTTCCCAAAGTAGCCTAGCACTTGATCCAGCAACAGTCCACAGAGCGGCTGTCCGATTGGTAAGGCAAGCAACTAAGAGAAAGCGGCAAAGGAAAAAAGCCAAAAGAACAATGAGCAAGAAAAGATAGATATATATATACATAACATAGACCCTTGGCCGAATTGTCGAGTAGAGGTTCAAAATACACCCCGCGGGTGGAATTGTGAGAATTAACAAGTTCTTCAAAACTACTGAAGCAGATAAAATAAAAGATACAGCGGCAGCTTAGGAGGCAGCAGACGGATTCGGAGGGTCGGAGGAGGCGCCAGCGTCAGGCATCGGGGCAGCCAGCTAGCTAGTCTCGGCTTGATCACCTCCGGCGGTAGTCGACTCGGTCGCATGCGGCTCGTTGCTGGAGGCGCGGTCGGGCTGAGGCTGGCCGTCTGCTCCGCCTTCGGGTGCCTCCGCCTCTCCCCCATCCTCCGCCTCGTCCTCCTCCTCGACGCTGGAGCCAATCACCTCCGCCGAGTCTTCGTCGTAGTTTGGGTTC
Source organism: Triticum urartu (assembly GCF_056163025.1). NCBI lineage: Eukaryota > Viridiplantae > Streptophyta > Magnoliopsida > Poales > Poaceae > Triticum > Triticum urartu. The sequence goes on along the minus strand of NC_141878.1, from coordinate 478,711,183 downwards.
ATCCCAAACCACTCCGGCGGTACCTCCTCGCCGTCTTCAGACCGCTCGGGGACGAAGATGCTGGTGTCGGTGTACTCGGCGATCGCCGTAGCACATTTGACGAGGGCGTCTTCCGCAGCCGCCAGCTCCGGCTGGGCCTCCGACCGAAGCGTGGCCAACCGGTCTAGATCCAGCCCCGGGTACCACGCCTTGACGAACTCCAAGGCCCAGCGCGCTCCAGCCCGGGCCGAAGAGCCCTTCCAGGCCTCAAGACGACCAGCCGCGACGTCCAGCCAGTTGGCCGTCAGGCTGGGGGTGCGTGGAGCCTGCATATCCGGCCAAAGGGCGGCAATCGCCTGGGCACCGACGCGCTGGAGCCGGCGCAGCATCCGGTGAGCCGGCCAGAGGCGAGCCTCGATGCTCAGGATGTGCTCGTCAAGAGTTTGGGGGGCATCGGCGGCAATCTCTGCGCCCTCCGCCCTCTGACCTTCACGGTCAGCCTTGATGGCTTGGATGGCGGCCTACGACTGCCCAGGGAAGAAGTCTGCACAAACACAAAGAAACGAAGAAGCAAGTCAAAAACCAGGAGTCGGCACGATCTAAGTCGGCAGCTCGAAGAAAGAAAATAAAGAGGCTCACCATCAACGATGTCTTCAATCTCGTGGAAGCCCGAGGATAGCAGCGCCTCCTTGTCAGACCAGGAGGAGCGCTCGCTCGCGAACTCGGCCAAGAGGGCGGTTTCTGTCTCCTCCGCCTCCCTCTGCGACTTCACAAGAAGCTCCTTCTGCTCTGCCAACTGAGTGGCCAGCAGATCACGCTCTGTGGCGAGCTTGCTGCACTCCTCCCCTTTGGCGCGCAGGGCGGAGTTGGCTTCGCTCAGCTGCTGTTGAAGAGCAGCGTTGGCTCCTGAAGGAAAGGAAGAAAGACAACAGTCGTCAATAAAGTAGGTCGCCGGGGAGATCTGGCCCGGCTGCTCAGCAGCCGGCCCGAATCTCGAGGACTACAGCCCGCGGGTGCGCTAGCGCGCCCCCATAGAGAAAAAAAGGGGGACTTACTCCGGCTCTCCGCCAAGTCGGCGGTCATCTTGCCCAGCTCTTCAACGTTACGGTTGAAGGCAGTGACGCGGAGGTTGTGGTAATCCTGCGACAAGCATTTCAGACAAAGTACCCAGAAGTTCATCAATTGGAGTTCCGGGCCGCCTGCTCAGCAGCCGGCCCGAAACTCGGGGACTACACCCAATGGGTGCGCTGGCGCGCCCCCACAGAGAGGAGCAAGAAAACAAAGACCAAAGGAAAAAAACAATACCCGGACGGCTGCCCGCGATGCTAGGAACGCCTTGGTGCAACTCTGGAGAGCGTCGCCCTCAGCACGGAGCTTCGCCTGGACGTCCAGGAGCGCCCGATTCAGCGGCCCTGTGCCGCCTCCTCACACCCACCCAATAGGTGCGGCACTCGTCGCTTCGGCGTCTGGGGACGCCGAGCTGGCGGTGCCGGCTTCCAGGGGGTGGGGTGCCGAAGTCGCCTTCTCCAGATGACGGCGCGTTGGCGAGCCGACTTGGAGGAGTAGCCTCGCCACGGCCTCGTCTTCGGTCGGCTGCACCGGAGGGTCCGCAGGCTGCTCGCCTTGCACGCCTTCAGACGACGGCGGAGGCGGCGGCGGAACGTTCGCGTCCGGAGTAGAGGGGTCGCTGCCTTCCCTCTCCTCAACGAGGTTCTCCCCGCTTGCTTCTCCAGTTGTCCCCGTGAACTCCGGAGGCGGCGGCGCAGAGTTCAGCGGGGTGACGAGCAAGGCCGACTGGCGGCGTGCGGCTTCCTCAGCCTGCTGCTTCGCCATGGCGGCGGCTTCGGCCTCCGCTTTTTCTTTGCGGAGGCCTCCGCCCTATCAGCCTCCGCCTTCTCCAGGCGGAGGGCCTCTTCTTCGTTGCGCCTCTCCAGCGCATTCCGCTCCGTCGCCTCCCGGAGGTCAGCAGCGGGGTCAATCCGCCGAATGGTGGCGGACGTCTCCGCTGACCCCATGACGGAGGTGGTGGCGACCCGCTCAAGAGAGTGGGGAGCCCTGAAGAAAGAGGGGCAAGCAGAGGCTCAGACAAATCATGAAGAAAGAATAAAACTTTGAAGACAGAATACTTACGCGGAGACCAACGGCGGCTTCTTCACTTCCTTACGGAAGCGGATGGCCTTCGCGGCTGCCTCGTCCCGACGGGTCGTCGCAGCCGAGCCCTTGGGTTTTCTCGGCCGACTACCGAACAAAGTCGGCGTGGCCCTGCGCTTCTTCCCGCCGCCTAGAGCGCCCGACACGGCAGAAGAGCCCGCGCCAGGCTGGCTGGCCCCTGGCCGATGGCGAAGGGCAACTTCTCCCTCGGCGTTGTCTTCACGCCAGTCGGCGAAGGTAGCCGAGGGCCTGAAGTCGCCTGCTGTCCCTCCTCCTCCCTCGGCGTCGTCTTCCAGAGCCGCCGTCCCCAGATCGGGGTCGTCGACGTCGATCTCCGCCCGGTCGGCGACGAACTCACGGGCCGGCCCCGAGGTGCCGGCTGGTGGGTGAAGAAGGGGATTCTAACCAAAGCCGACTGGTCAAAACAAAACCCGGCAAGAAGAAAAGAATCGCCAGTCCTCCGGGAGCCTGCTGTCCGAGAGGTAGTTCACCATGAGGGCCACCTCTAAAGAACTCGACAATCTAAAGAAAGAAAAGAAAGGCGACTCACCACGGGCGGGAGGTTGGCGCGGGAGTACGGCTCCTTGCCGAATCGCCAGTCCTCCGGGAGCCTGCTGTCCGAGAGGTAGTTCACCATGAGGGCCACCTCTTCATGAGGCATGTCCTTGGTGCACATCCGGCTCGGGTCGCGGTGCCCACTCATCTGGCATATCATGTGAGGGCGGCCATGGAGTGGGAGAACTCGGCGCGAAACGAAGGCGGCCAGCAGGTCCGGACCAGTCGAACCCTCCGACTGCGTCAGCACTCGGAGTCGCGTGATGGCGCCGGCTCCCGCAGCCGTCAGCGACCTGGCCCGGTATGACCAGTTGGGCAGTCTCCCAGTCGGCGGGCCGGCTTCGAAAGCCGGCAGGTTGACCCAGTCGCCCCTCGTGGCGACGTTCCTGACGTAGAAGTAGGATCTCTGCCACATCTTCACTGACTTTATCAGCGAGATGGAGGGGAAGGGGTTGTCGGCTCCTGACCTTCGCACGGCGATGAAGGCGCCGCATTGAGCCGGCACGCCCGCGGCCTGGGTGACGAGCTTGGAGAAGAAGAACTCCCCCCAGAGCTCGAGGGTGGGGAGGACTCCGAGGAAGCCTTCGCACAAGGCCACGAAGGCGGACAGCAGCACCACTGTGTTCGGGGTGAGGTGGTGCGGCTGGAGGCCGTAGAACTCCAAGAAAGACCGGAAAAAGTTGCCCGTCGGCAGCCCCAGCCCGCGGAGGCAGTGCGAGCGGAAGATGACCCACTCGCCCTCCTGCGGGGCGGGGGAAATCTCCCCCTCCGGCGCAAGACGCACCTGCACGCGATCCTCGCCGGGAAGCCGACGGGTCCGGTGGAGGAACTCGATGTGGTCTTCATGAACTTCGGAACCGTCCCAAGTGCCGGAGCGCACTGGGGGAGGCGTGGCAGTGGAGGAAGAACTCATCGCGAGCTGTCACCGCGGCGTTCACCGGAGCTTGGGCGTGCGGCGGAGCGAAGAAGAGAAGAGGAAGGAGGAGAGCGAGGAGCAGCAACGAGGAAGAGAGCAAGGGGTAGTGGGAAGGAGGGGCGCGCGTGCCCCCCTCTTCCCCCTACTTATAGCCCCGTGGGCTGCGAAGCAGAGGGGGCAGACGTGGGGATTTACTGCGCCCACAACCCCACGACCCCCACGATCCACGTAAAGCTACTGCGCGCAGTAACTCCACGGGAATCCCAACCATCCACCGGGGCCGCAGCGGATCCGCTCGGGCGCCGAGGCACGGTAGTGGCGGGCCCCGCCTGTGGGCCTGTCCCGTCGCGCGCGTGGGCTGGCAGGACGGCCTAGCCACGTGCCCTTGCGTAACAGGCCAAGAACGGGCGGCGGCCTGGAGGCTTAGCTAGCACGCCGCTTAAATCCCGCCGCGGCGTTCCAGATGCTAAGCAAGCCGGAATCAAGTGAATCTGAGTTGAGCAAGACCGATTCCTTCAAGTCAGCCCGGCAGAAGTCAATCAAGACCATGTGTTGAGCACCCGGAAAGAGAAACTGTTGAGGCTTCTCGGCCGATCGTCCGCGGCGCCTCACCAGCTTCGGGGACTACTGTCGGAGTAATGGGCCACGGGTAGGCCAAGCCGAGTCCCATAACCTTTCAAGACATCGGGGCAGGCTGCGCCCCTCAAGACCCCGGGGCGAAGAGCCGCCTCCTGAGGAGTCGACGGCAGGGCGGCCGACTGCGCGCTCACCGCCGACTTCCAGAGAAGCCGGCTTTGGGGAGTCGGCCGGCGACTCCAACAAACCATGACCTCATCGAAGGGGACGGGGCAGGGGCATGGCTACAGTGAAGCCCACTCCCCGCCCCTTACCAAGGGCAGGCATGGCCACAGCACGCCGTACCCGGGAAGATCTCCGTGCGGCGTGGCACTGTTGCCCGGCTGGCCCTGACATCAGCACCACAGTACCAAGTCCTGCTCCCACGACGGCTTGTCTGTACGGCCTAGAGGCAGCGGGGCCCACCACTCAGTGAGACCTCGGGAGACGGCGGGAGAACCGCCAGTCAGACCCGTCGGGAGTCGGCCCGGGGGAGTCGGCCGAGCCCTCCCCCGGGGCCCACGCGCCATTAATCAAGATGAGATGGGGAGTGGCCACAGTGATCGCTCGCCAGGCGGCGGGGATGTTGCCACGACCCCATGACCAAGCCTGCATCATCAGAAGCACGACTACAGTAATCAGCGGCCGGCAAGACCCGCCCGTTGCGGACGCGGCCTGTCGGCTCCGTACCAGACCAGTCGGCGGGGCCCAGCAGTCGGCGGAGAAGTCAGAGGTCGGAGGCACTGACGACGGGGCCCGCGCCCAGTCGAATTACCATTGTACCCCTGGGGGGTAGGCCTATATAAACCCACCAGGGCACCCATGCAAGGGGTGGGATCCCAGTAGTTCTAGACCATACCAGATAGAAGGAGAGAGCTAGCCTTGCCCTCTTCTACCACCAGAAACAACTCAAGGAGCAACCGTGTAAACACTTGGGCATAGTGATCATGCGGAGACCCCGCAGAGCAGCAGTAGGGGTATTATATCCCCGGAGAGCCCCGAAGCTGGGTAAGATTCGCCGGCGTGCATGTCTTCGCCTCATCCCGTTTCCAGGCACCGGCGACATTCTACTCGCCCCCACCATGATAAGCCATCCGTTGGCATATGTCGCACCAAACCTCCGACATTTGGCACCACCGTGGGGCCTAGTGCACCGCCATCCGGAGATCTGTTCTGGACGGGAACCCTTTTCCTCCCTGGCGAGCGCAGCCAGCCAGGCACCCCAGGCGAAGTTTGCATCGATGCGCTGCGCGGCGTTGAGAACGCCTGCGCAGCCAGCTCCTTGGCCGAACTTGTCGGCGAGGTCCGCCTCTCCGACGAACCTGCGTCTGACGCAGGCGCAGGCGGCCCCGAGAACCTCCTCGCGGGCCTCCTCGATCAACTCCATGTTTCCGGCGAGCCTGCCATAGACTTGGAGTCCGTAGGCTCCACCGACCCGATGCTGGTCGACTCCGACACCGCGTCGATCGACGCGTTCCCCACCAACGTGGTGGTCTACGACGAACCTCTCCCCCACACAGAGAGCGATGGAAGCATCGTCACTGAGGTGCTAGTCATCAGTCATGACAAGTTCCCTTGCGGAGGAGCGCCCGACTCACTCGGCGCGGCGCTGCAAGACCTAGCTGCGCCCTGGCGGAGGTGAGGACGATGCCGGCTCCCAAGCCGGTGCGCATCTTGGAGCCGTCAAAGTGCATTCGCCAATGGGTGGAGTCAGGCACTGGAGGCAGGTACTGGGTGTCAGCCCAGTCGACGAGGAAGTCGGCCAACGCTTGTGATTTGATAGCGGTGCGGGGCTGGTAGTAGATGGTGTAAGGAGCCAGCTCTATGGCCCACTTGGCCACGCGACCAGAGGCGTCTCGGCTACCGATGATCTCGGCAAGTGGGGCCATGCAGACCACTGTGATTGGATGCTCTTGAAAGTAAGGCTTCAATTTCTTGGCAGCAAAGTGTACACCATAGCACATCTTCTGGTAGTGGGGGTAGTTCTGCTTGGAGGTCGACAGTACCTCGCTCAGGTAATATACTGGTCTCTGGACAGGCAGCACCTTGCCTTCCTCCTTGCGCTCCACTACCATGACTGTGCTGACTACTCGGCTGGTGGCGGCCATGTACAGGAGCATAGGTTCCTTGGGAGTCGGAGCCGCCAGGATGGGTGGAGTAGTCAGCATCTTCTTTAACTGGTGAAAAGCTTCGTCCGCCTTATGGTTCCACTCGAAAAAAGTGGTCTTCTTCATGAGTTGTTATAAGGGGAGAGCTTTCTCGCCCAGCCGACTGATGAATCGGCTGATGGACGCTAAGCAGCCGGTGAACCTCTGCACATCCAGCAGTCGGCTGGGTACCTCCATTCTCTCGATGGCCTTGATTTTTCCTGGGTTGCATTCTATGCCACGTTCAGAGACCAGGAAAGCTATCAGCTGGCCCGCTGGTACTCCGAAGACACACTTCTCAGGGTTGAGCTTGATCTGGAACCGGCGCAGGTTCTCAAAGGTCTCCTTGAGGTCTTCCAGCAGTGTTCCATGCTTTTCCGTCTTCACCACCACGTCGTCCACGTAAACGTGGGCGTTCCGGCCGAGCTGCTTGAGGAGACACTTCTGCATGCAACGCTGAAAGGTGGCGCCGGCATTCCTCAAGCCGAACGTCATGGTGAGGTAGCAGAATGCTCCAAACGGCGTGATGAAGGCGGTCTTCAATCTATTAGCCGGGTTCAGCTTGATCTGGTGATATCCTGAGTATGCATCCAAGAAACTCAATAGCTTGCATCCGGCTGTGGAGTCTATCACCTGATCAATTCTTGGCAGAGAAAACGGGTCCTTGGAGGAGGCCTTGTTGAGGCTCGTATAGTCAATACACATCCGCCACTGCTTGTTCTTCTTTAGTACCAGGACCGGATTTGCCAGCCACTCCGGAAAGAAAACTTCCATAATGAAGCCGGCTGCTAGGAGTCGGGCTATCTCTTCTCCGACAACTCTTCTCTTCTCTTCTGATAAGCGGTGCAGGGGCTGCCTGACCGGCTTTGCATCAGATCAGACATGTAACTTGTGCTTGGCAAAATCCGTCGGTACACCTGGCATGTCTTTGGGGGACCATGCGAAGATGTCCCGATTCTCACGGAGGAAACCGACGAGCTCGCCTTCCTATTTGCTGACGAGGTTCGCACCTATGATAGCGTACCTCTCTGGGTTCTCTGGATCCAAGGGTATCTTATTTGTCTCTTTGGCCGGCTTGAACGAACCTTCGGCTTCTGACTCCTTCGGGCCGGGCGATATCTCTGGCTGCTTGCCGGCCATCGCCACAACTCGTTCAAGGAGTTGCTTCTCGGCTGCGATCACCAGGGACTCGGCCAACCGACTGCTCTCGGCCGCGCAAGCGGACGACTTCCGGTAGTCGCCAGCCACAGCCAAAATTCCCCTGGAACTGGGCATCTTCATCTTGAGGTAGGCGTAGTGGGGGACCGCCATGAACTTGGCCAAGGCGGGTCGGCCAAGTAGCGCATGGTATGGGCTCTCAAGGTCCACCACCTCAAACCAAACAGACTCTCTTCGGAAGTGATCTTTGTCCCCAAAGAGGACGTCCATCAGGATCTTGCCGATTGGTGAGCAGGAAAGCCCAGGAACAATGCCGTGGAACACAGTCCGGCTGTTCTGAAGCTGTCTTTGCTTGATTCCTAACTTCTCCATGGTGTCCTTGTACAGGATATTGATGCTGCTGCCCCCGTCTATCAGGACTCGCGAGAAACGCGCGGCTCGTTTGTTCGTAGCAAAGGTGGCGTCCAAGACCAAGGCGTAGGAGCCCGGACTCGGCATCACTTCTGGGTCGTCAGCCCTGCTCCAGCTGATGGGCTTCTCAGACCAGTGCATGAACTCTGGCGTCTTTGAGGCTATGCGTTCACCTCTTGTCGCTGCAGCCGCCTGCTGCGTCGATCATCAGCCACACTAGTGAACACCACATAGGCTCCATGCTCTTCAGGGTATTCGTCTTGTACTGCGCCGACTGGCCTGACTGCCGGCTGCTGGGGCAGAGGCGGAGGCGGCTGCCCAGCAGGCGGGGGTGGCAAGAGGCCGTCTCCCTTGGCGATCCTGGTGAGCCAGTGGCACTTCCGGGTGGTGTGATTCGACGGCTTCGCGCCGCTGTGGAACTTGCAAGGTCCATCCAAGGTCTGCTCATAGGAGAAGGCCGGCAACCAGTTTGGCTTGCTGCCTTTCTGTCGCTTGGGTGGAGGCTGCTCTTCTGGCTGCTGGGCTTCAACGGTCACGACCTGCCGGCTACCGGAAGCCGGCTGCGGGGCCTTGCACTTGTTGTCGCCCTGCTGTTGTCGCCGGCCGCCGTCTGCCGCCGGAGTTCTTGGAGCCTGAGGAGCTACTTTGCCAGTCGTGCTGATTTGAATTTCCGCCTTCATGGAGGAGTCGGCTGTGGCGTACTTGTCCGCTATGATCAGCAGCTCGTCGAGGGTTTCTGGCTCGTCGCAGAGGAGCTTGTGCTTGAGGAGGGTGCCTTCTCGGCACCTGGCTGTGAAGTACTCGATGGCCTGCACCTCGTGCATGCCCTCGCAGGAGTTCCGCAGCTCAGCCCAACGCGTGAGGTAGTCGCGAGTCGACTCGTCAGGACCTTGCACGCACAAGGAGAGCTGATGAGGCTTGGGAGGACGCTTGTACGTGCTGGTGAAGTTGCGGACGAACGCTTCAATGATGTCGACCCAGCTGTTGATGTTGCGGGGCTTTAGGTTGTTCAGCCATGTCTGGGCCGTGCCCTGGAGCATGAGCGGAACGTACTTTACGGCGACACGCTTGTTGCCGTTTGCTATGCTGACAGCCGTGGAGTAGTCGACTAGCCAGTCTTCCGGCTTCACGGAGCCGGTATACTTGGGCGTGTCTCTTGGGAGCGTGAACCCTCTGGGAAAAGGCTCGTCCCGAATGCGGGGCCCGAAACAAGGTGGACCCAGCTCGTCTTCTTCTTCCAGCGCCAGGGACCGGTGAAGTCGGTCGATCCGGTGGCGGGCGTCATTCTCTCCAACTCCCTCTCGGCGGCCAAGGCGGTCACCGAGAGTCGGATGGTCAACACGCGGCGGGGAGACTCGCCTCTCCTTGCGGGGAGGGGGAGGCGGACAGTCGTCCCGTCGTTCCACTGCTCTCGGGCAGCCATCTTGGTCGCGCTCTATGGTAATGCGAGTCCGACTGTGGCTGACAGCCGGCTCCTTGTCCTTTCTTCCTCGGGCGCCGCCAGTCGGTGTCCGAGATGTCGCGCCTTGATCTCGGTGCGGGTCGTCGTTTGGCCGCTGCGGCGCCTCCGTGCGGTAGCCGGCCTTGTTCTGCGCGCGGCCGCGTCGAGGAGCCGCTGGACTCGCTCCATCATGAGGCGGTGTTCTTCGCCCTCGAAATTGTCCAGCTCATCCGCCGCTGCCTGGGCAGCTCGGATGTTCTCCGCCGGTGTAGCGTACACGGGGCGGCTAGCCCCAAACAGGCTGGCGATGGCTACGCCGCGCTGCTGGACCGTGCCAAGGTGGCTGGGCCCTGCCGGGGCCGGCAAGCCACCAACGGCGCGGTCCATCTCCCGCTGGTAAGCTTCTGACAAGCGTCTCATGTTGGCCAGCTTCTTCGCGCCTTCAACGAGCTGAAGGCGGCGCGCTTCTAGCGTCTGCGCGTCAGCACCTTCCGAAATGGGCGCAGCTAGGTCTTGCAGCGCCGCGCCGAGTGAGTCGGGCGCTCCTCCGCCAGGGAACTTGTCATGACTGATGACTAGCACCTCAGTGACGATGCTTCCATCGCTCTCTGCATGGGGGAGAGGTTCGTCGTAGACCACCACGTTGGTGGGGAACGCGTCGATCGACGCGGTGTCGGAGTCGACCAGCATCGGGTCGGTGGAGCCTACGGACTCCAAGTCTATGGCAGGCTCGCCGGAAACGTGGAGTTGATCGAGGAGGCCCACGAGGAGGTTCTCGGGGCCGCCTGCGCCTGCGTCAGACGCAGGTTCATCGGAGAGGCGGACCTCGCCGACAAGTTCGGCCAAGGAGCTGGCTGCGCAGGCGTTCTCAACGCCGCGCAGCGCGTCGATGCAAACTTCGCCTGGGGTGCCTGGCTGGCTGCGCTCGCCAGGGAGGAAAAGGGTTCCCGTCCAGAACAGATCTCCGGATGGCGGTGCACTAGGCCCCACGGTGGCGCCAAATGTCGGGGGTTTGGTGCGACATATGCCAATGGATGGCTTATCATGGTGCGGGCGAGTAGAACGTCGCCGGTGCCTGGAAACGGGATGAGGCGAAGACATGCACGCCGGCGAATCTTACCCAGCTTCGGGGCTCTCCGGGGAGATAATACCCCTACTGCTGCTCTGCGGGGTCTCCGCATGATCCCTATGGCCAAGTGTTTACATGGTTGCTCCTTGAGCTGTTTCTGGTGGTAGAAGAGGGCAAGGCTAGCTCTCTCCTTCTATCTGGTATGGTCTAGAACTACTGGGATCCCACCCCTTGCATGGGTGCCCTGGGGTGGTTTATATAGGCCTACCCCCCAGGGGTACAATGGTAAGTCGACTGGGCGCGGGCCCCGCCGTCAGTGCCTCCGACCTCCGAATTCTCTGCCGACTGCTGGGGCCCGCCGACTGGTGGGCCCCGCCGACTGGTCTGGTATGGAGCCGACAGACCGCGTCCACCGCGGGCGGGTCTTGCCGGCCGCTGATTACTGTAGTCGTGCTTCTGATGATGCAGGCTTGGTCATGGGGTCGTGGCAACAGCCCCGCCGCCTGACGAGCGATCACTGTGGCCACTCCCCATCTCATCTTGATTAATGGCGCGTGGGCCCCGGGGGAGGGCTCGGCCGACTCCCGACGGGTCCGACTGGCGGTTCTCCCGCCGTCTCCCGAGGTCTCACTGACTGGTGGGCCCCGCTGCCTCCAGGCCGTACAGACAAGCCGTCGTGGGAGCAGGACTTGGTACTGTGGTGCTGATGTCAGGGCCGGCCGGGCAACAGTGCCACGCCGCACGGATATCTTCCCGGGTACGGCGTGCTGTGGTCATGCCTGCCCTTGGTAAGGGGCGGGGAGTGGGCTTCACTGTAGCCACGCCCCTGCCCCATCCCCTTCGATGAGGTCATGGTTTGTTGGAGTCATTGGCCGACTCCCCAAAGCCGGCTTCTCTGAAAGTCGTCCCTGGGACTCGGCCGTGAGCGGGCAGTCGGCCGCCCTGCCGTCGACTCCTCAGGAGGCGGCTCTTCGCCCCGGGGTCTTGAGGGGCGCAGCCTACCCCGATGTCTTGAAAGGTTATGGGACTCGGCTTGGCCTACCCGTGGCCCATTACTCCGACAGTTTCCACCTAAGGAAGAGGGGGAAGAGGGAAGGGAAGGAAAGGGGGCGCCGCCACCCTTCCCCTAGTCCAATTCAGACCCAAGGGGGCGCGCACGGCCAGCCCCTCCCGGCCCTTCCTCTCTTCCACTAAGGCCCATAGAGGCCCATTAGTTCCCCCGAGGGGTTCCGATAACCCTCCGGCACTCCGATAATTATCCGGTACCTCTCGGAACTAATCCGGTGTCCGAATAACATCGTCCAATATATCAATCTTTATGTATCGACCATTTCGAGACTCCTCGTCATGTTCGTGATCTCATCCGGGACTTCGAACAAACTTCGGTCATCAAATCACATAACTCATAATACAAATCGTCATCGAACGTTAAGCGTGCGGACCCTGCGGGTTCGAGAACTATGTAGACATGACCGAGACACATCTTCAGTCAATAACCAATAGCGAAAACTGGTTGCTTATATTGACTCCTACATATTCTCCGAAGATCTTTATCGGTCAAACCACATAACAACATACGTTGTTCCCTTTGTCATCGGTATGTTACTTGCCCGAGATTCGACCGTCGGTATCATCATACCAAGTTCAATCTCGTCACCGGCAAGTCTCTTTACTCATTCCGTAATGCATCATCCCGTGGATAACTCATTAGACACATTGCTTGCAAGGCTCGTAGTGATGTGCATTACTGAGAGGGCCCAGCGATACCTCTCCGATACATGGAGTGACAAATCCTAATCTCGATCTATGCCAACTCAACAAACACCATCGGAGACACCTGTAGAGCATCTTTATAGTCACCCAGTTACGTTGTGACATTTGATAGCACACAAGGTGTTCCTCCGGTATTCAAGAGATGCATAATCTCGTAGTATGAGGAACATGTATAAGTCATGAAGAAAGCAATAGTAGAAAAACTAAACGATCATTATGCGAAGCTAACAGATGGGTCTTGTCCATCACATCATTCTCTAATGATGTGATCCCGTTCATCAAATGAAAACACATGTCTATGTCTCGGAAACTTAACCATATTTGATTAACGAGCTAGTCAAGTAGAGGCATACTAGGGACACTCTGTTTGTCTATGTATTCACACATGTACTAAGTTTTCGGTTAATACAATTCTAGCATGAATAATAAACATTTATCATGATATAAGGAAATATAAATAACAACTTTATTATTGCCTCTAGGGCATATTTCCTTCAAATAATTCTTAATAATTGGCTTACATATTCAGGATTATTTAAAATGCCACATGCGGTAAGGCCCGGAACACTCACGACCTACATATGCATACAATTATGATAAAATATAAGCTAAAAGGCTGAGTTGGCGGCCTTCCGACGATGGTCTTCTCGGACTCCATGATCAGCATAGCACCCTTGCGACCGTTCACTCCAAGTGTCCCGACCCGCCTTCGCCTACGGAGCTGCTGGCGCTGGGAGGCTCTTGGGGCTGCTGGACCTCTTCCAGAAGAGCTTGACAGCATGCAATCGCGCGCATGACAACTCCGCGGAACCGTTCCATTTCCATGTCTCTGGCCTGGTAGCAAATTCCGTCCATCACCTGTATCCTCAAGATATCACGTTGGTGATGTTCTACTTCGTCGGGGACGTCAACTCCGCCAAGGATGCACTCGAGCCTGGCCACCACATCATCGGGATCGAGGTTGACACGGCGGCCGCGGGAAATGATGAAGCCACATGCTGCCTGTGTCTTGACTGAATTGCAGAGGTCCTCTGCCCATTCCTTGGTGAGCACAGGTGACGGCGGCTCTTCGGGTGGGTCATCGATCATGCCCCCGAGCAGCTCTGGATCTTTTGCACGATGGATGGCAAACTGCTCATCACACCTCCTCTGCAATATGTTGATTGTGCTCCCAAGGACTGTCACGCCGATGGGCCATGGTGCATGCACCGGCCGATGAAGCTCCTGCTCCCCGACCTGCTCCGGCTCGTTCTCCTCGCCGAAGATGTAACGCACGCAGGCATCGACGTCGAAGCTTTGGTTGTTTCCTGGCATGCTTGGAATAACTAATGGTAGATGGGTGAGGACTAGATCTACGTAGAGTGTCCCGGCGGTGCGTTGCCGCCTGGGTTATATGCAGCAAGCCATTAGCTGGTGGCGGGAAACCGATGAGGGAAGAGGCGTGGATTTTACAATTCACCCACGTGGAGCGCAGGAAGCATTCGCTGGAGCACGGGAAGACTAAGTAGAGCACACACAACCAACCCGAATACCGTATCCGGTGCCACGTGTTATTTATCACACAAGTGTTAACATAAGGAAACATATGTGTAACTAACTGTTCGCACTCGAACACGTCACCGTGTACCCTCTACATTGGGGGTGATGCACCGCAGATCGCGTCGAAGGAGATCTGACCGACAGCGCGATACACAGGACAGCCGGCAGATGCATTTGTAGACCAGAAGCCCCGCTTGCCCATGAGGGACCCCGTCAAGGCTAGCGGCGGCTATGGGCTGCTTCAGGTCGATTCGCTCGACCCTAGAGCCTCGTGGATCCGCAGCCCTCCAGCATGAAGAACTAGCGAAGAACGAGAAGAAAGATACAAAGGAAAGATAAAAAGTAGATGAACATGAAAAAGTAGTAGACTGATTTGTTCGATTGGTGTTGTTTCAATCGTCCGTCACCCCTAACATATATAAGAGGCGGCTGGACTTCCCGTACAAGTAAAGGATTCATATAGGCTTTCATTACAAGAAAATTACATCAATTCACGTCCTACAGTTCTAGTTTCAGTCCAACTTGGATTCAGCCCGAATCTGTCCCATACTTATGTCCTGCTTCTTGGGCGGGCCGTAGAAATCGCATACTAACCCGGATGGAGTCGAGATCAACATCAAACTTGTCCGCCTGTATGATCCGCATGTGACAACATGTGCCACTTCTCCTTTTAAGGCCATCTTCATGAATTTCAGGGCCTATCTTTAAATGTGGGTCGGATTCAATTATGCAGTTTTCTGAACTGTCCGAGTCATGTAACAATTCTGCAGGCCGTATACTATCTCCGATGATGATGACTCCAAAATCAAAGTTGACCGTTTCAACGATACGCATAACTTCCGTGTAGAGCACTTTTCCATACGAGGCCACCTGAATAACCTTCCGAGCCCATCTCCAACTTCTGGTCGGATTGACTTTGACAGTCTCCACCCCGGCAAGCTTTTCACCCCGGCAAGCTTTCCACACCGACAAGGTTTCTACCCGGCAAGTTTTCACCCTGGCAAGGTTTCTACCCTGGCAAGGTTTCCACCCCGATAAGGTTTCTAACCCGGCAAGCTTTCACACCGGCAAGGTCCCCACCCCGGCAAGTTTTCCACGCCGGCAAGGTCTCCATCCCGGCAAGCTTCGTTCAGCCGGCAAAGGCCGAATAACTCACGCGGCCCATCAGACACCACCTAGGTGGGTGTCTGGTCCCTTGCATCACTTTTTCACTAAGGACCGGTCCGCGAAGTGGTGCCTCTAACATTTGCATACGAACTCGGATTGGGACAATTTTTATATCAAAATCAATCGGTTCGACGAGACGAAGACAATTCATGTAGATCATTTTTTCATATGAGGTCGTCTTGGGGCCTTAATCGTCCAAATTGTACTCTGAATATAAGATCTTGGTACTTTGAGCATAGTTTAGGCCTTTGAGATGAGATCGGATGGTGATGGCCCAAACTTCAAAGATGTTCATATCAACTATACGGAACTCCTACATGTAGATCACTTCTCCATTTGAGGCCTGTCGGCGTTCTGGGAACGGGGGTCCCCAGACTTGCCTGCCTGCGGCCCGTGGCGTGGCGGAGCCAGCAGGCCGTACGGCCCATCTTCATCAACAAAGCATCCAAGACCCTCGCGAGGGTCCAAGCCTCGCGAGGCGGACGATGCAAGACCTCCTCCCGAGAGGCCTAGTCAGGAAGGCTCGCGAGGGGCGGAGATATCAAGGCGAGGCGAACCTCATGAGGCTCTCGTGACGTGAGCCATGACGATCGACACCAGGCGGGCGCCAGCGCGCGCAGCGTCCTTGTTTCCTCTTTGGTGCAAAGGAGGCAAGCGCAGCCGCGGAGTACCGAGGCATCAGGAAAAGGTTGCCATTTCGGTGCAACAAGACCAAGACCATGAACTGCAAGACGGAGGTCATCGTGGAGCCAAAGACGGCGTCACCCCAGAGCCTTTCACAGGCGAAGACCGCTTTTGTCAGGATAGCTTGTAGTAGCTGTCCCCCTTCAAATTAGCCCGCCAATGTTGGCTCCCGTCCCGCTCGATATTTGGAAAGAGGACCAGGGCCTCTATAAATAGGACTAGCCACCACAGTGGATGGGGATGATCTCATCTTAGCTTGAGGGAACCTACACACCACAAGTTCATACGCACAAGAACATCTCAACCTCAGGAGGCTATTCTTCCCCTTGTATTGTTCATCATCAGCCCAAGAGGCAATCCACCACCACACTGGAGTGGGGTATTACTGTCAGGACCCCGATTCCAAGTCACATCGATCTAGCCGGTAACACCTCACATCACTTTGCGGCCTCACGCACGGTATTCCCACGGGTGTCGCCTTACCATGGCCCGGGACCATTTGCGCCTTTTAGCTCACGTATATGATAGTGTCGCTAGCATCCATATGACAGAGAACCCGGGCCGACATGGCTAGTCATGAACCCAAAGCGGCACTAACCTATGGGGACAGGCATACATGAATCACATCGAGCATGTCGGTCAGCAGCGTGTGAATCTGGGCTGTAGCACTGGGCTAACAGGACTCCGGGAACCCGGGCTGTAGCAGGCTAGGCAGGACTCCGGATGTCACCGCGTGACATTTCCCCGAAGGGATAGACACAGGAACGAAGTGAAACACATGCCGACCAGTCAAGTGTCCTGAGCAGTAGTGCTGGGCTAGCAGGACTCCGGTGAACCGGGCTGTAGCGGACTACTATGGCTCATGGAAGCACTAGACTACATTTCCCCATTAGAGAGGCTGCCAAGGATAACAACTAGGTTGTTGGATCCCACACATACCAAGCATTTCAATCATACACACAATATGCTCGATATGTGTAATTACAACATGGCATCACAACATAACTCTACAACTCAAGTATTTATTCCTTAGGCTCCGAGGAGCGAGATATTACAAACATGGGTCTCATGACCCAACAATCACAGCATACAAATCAAGCACATGCGGAAGCTTAACATGTCTGAGTACAGACATCTACAAATGGAAAAAGGCTAAGAAGCCTGACTATCTACCAGATCCTGCCGAGGGCACAAGATCGTAGCTGAGGTATCAAGCTAACATTGAAGTCCATGCGGAACTACTAGCGAGACTGAAGTCTCTCTCTGCAAAACATAAATTAAGCAAACGTGAGTACAAAGGTACTCAGCAAGACTTACATCAGAACTAGCTACATATGCATCGGTATCAACAAGGGGGGGTGGTGGAGTTTAACTGCAGCAAGCCAGCTTTGACTCAGTGGCTAACCTAAACTACGACTGCAAGCAACTCATTTGAGGTGGCGCACATGAGTCCACATATTCACCATTCAATACACCACTATGGAACTGCTCCCGTCTCCCTACGATAAGGCCATCCATAGCACTCACACTTATCTTGCGAATTTTAGAGTATCCACTTTCACTTGTCTTTGAACTGTGCAAGGGGTCCAAGTTTCCATATCCGAGGAATCCGGCTATTCGAATAGATAATGATAACCCTGCAGGGGTGTACTTCTTCACACATGCTCCCACCACTTACCACCATATACACGTCATGTATCTCGGCAACCTTCAAGCGGAAGCCTGGTGAGGGTGTCAGCCACGGCCTACCTAAACACTTAAGTCTCTAGTCCAGGTTTATCGCCTATCCAGGTTCCATCCGCAGGGAGTCCGACCGAGATTTCCACATACAGCCCCGAACGATGTGAACAGGGTTCCCGAGACACCAAACAGGAGCGCGGTACACCGTGCCACGGTGTATCTACCGCAACATAGCCCACCCCTAGGGTCAGCGCTACGCACGGCCGCCAACACATAACCTACAAACACCAGAAACTAGTTGCAACTCCTGGACAGAGTACTAGGGTGATTAAAAAGCCGAGAGGGTCAATTAAGGATCCCAATGAGTGGTAGTAGCTGTTCATGGATTACAGACACAGAACTCAGTTCCTGAGGACGGCTGCAATGAGACAACCCACCATGTACTCCTACATAGCCTCTCACCGCTACTTTACCAAAAACGTATTCACACACTTAGCTCACACACGGTAGGACATGATCACACACCTCCGATTCATTCCCGATGAATCAGACCTGACGCAACTCTAAGTAATAGCAGGCATGACAAACAAGCATGAATGAGTAGGCACATCAGAGCTCAAACAACTCCTACTCATGCTAGTGGGTTTCATCTATTTACTGTGGCAATGACAGGTCATGCAGAGGATAAGGGGTTCAACTACCGTAACAAGTAACAGATGAATTGTTGTTGTCCTAATGCAGTAAAAGAGAGCAGGAGCGAGAGAGTGGGGTTGTATCGGAATGAACAAGGGGGTTTTGCTTGCCTCGCACTTCTGAAGATATCATTGGGTCTTCATCAGTGTCAACGATAACAGCGTCGGTACAACGTCTATCGAGAGGGGACAACCACCGGCAACAGAGAAGGAACACAATCAGTGCAATGCACAACATCATGCATGACAACGACATGGCAATATGTTGTTGATTGAGCTAATACAACTAGCAACACAATTAAATGAAGTTGGTTTGAACCCAAAGTTCAAATTCAAACTCCACATGTGGTTATTTAAATACCATTCATTTGATTTGTCCTAAACAGTGGCCTTAAGTTGTTCTAACATGCATGAAAATGGTACAGATGGATTCCTTGAATTTTTCTGATAATTTTTCATATATAATTTATTTCATTCTAAGTTATAGATAATTTTCTATGAATTTTAGAAGTTTTGGCTATTTTCTGGAATTTTCTGAATTGTTTTAAAACAGAAATTAATTACTGCATCAGCATGACATCATCATGACGTCAGCAGGTCAACAGGGCACGGTCCCGGTCAAACCTGACCAATGGGACCCACTGGTCAGTGACCCAGTGACATTTAGTGTCACAGACAGGTGGGGTCCGGTCAACAGGTGACGTGGCCAGGTCAAACTGACCGTGGGGCCCTTGTGGTTAGTTAAAACTAAACAGAAACTAAACCAGGTTAATTAGAGAGGGGGGGCCATCCGTCAGTGATCTAGGGGTTAGTTTAGTGGGGTCATTAGTGGCTAATGACAGTGCCACGTTGGCTTCACCGGATTTCCGCCGACGGCGACCAAAACGTGGTGGAGGGCTTCGGGATTTCGCTACGGGGGCCGGTTTGGCACGCGGGAAGCATCTACAAGGAGCTAGCAGGGTGGCGCATCCAATGGTGGAGGCGGTCGGAACTGGGGTGGCCTGCAGAGGCAGCGGCGACGCGCGAGGCGGCGGCCGGAGCTCGGGTTGATGCGGGCGCGGGGCTGCAGGGTACGGCGAGGCCAGCTAAGGGGATCTACGGCCTCCTGGTACATCTAGGAGCTCGCTAGGCTCGTCGGCTTGAGTGGAGCGGCATGGCAACGCCATGCCCGGCGTCCATGGCGGACGGCGGTGCTCGGTATGGTGGCTAGCGCGGCTACAGCAAGCGACAAGCCACGGGGACAGGGGAAAACGATGGAGGAGCTCACTGGGAGGTCGAAGCGTAGCTCAGTGGGCTTGGGGACGTCCTCGATGGCGCATATCGACCGGCGGTGATCCACGAGTCCGAGGAGGAAGAAGAGCTCGGGGTCGTCGTCATGGAGCTCCTGGCGGCGCCTGGATTGCTGCAGAGGACGCGGGGGTCGCGGCGGAACTCGTGGCATAGCTGGATGGGCGTGGGGAGGTCGATGGCAGCGGCGAACGGCGGCGGTGCGTCCATGGAGGCTTCGGCCATGGCGGGGAACGGGCGAGGGGGAGAGCGAGGGAGGGAGAGATCGATGCACACGGGTCTTGGGGGGCGACGTGGCGCGACGGAAGGCTCAGGGCGCCCCCGGAAGCAGGAGGTGACCGGGCGCGCGCGTGCATGCCGCGGGCACACGCCCTCCTGCCCACTGGTAGGAGGTGGAAGACGACAGGGAGGTGGAGGTGGGCTGGGCTGGCTTTGCCTGGCTGGGCTGCTACAGTGGTGGGCCGGTTGGCCCACCAGGTTGGTTCTCCCTCTTTCTCTTTTAATTTGTTTTCTATTTTTCTGTAGTCTTTAGGGCTTTTTAAAAATACTTAGACCCTTTCAAAAATCACCAAACTGAACATGCCCACTGTTTAGAATATATCCAACATGGAACATTTCAGTTTAGGATTACTTGGGCATTTAAAATATTTACTAGCATTTAAATGCCCAAATTCAAATAACATATGATTTAATCCAGTGACCTTTGGATGACCTAGAAAGTATTGCACCATTTTTGTTAGAGGTTTTAGACCAAGACAAAGATGATGAACATTTTTGAAGGGCATTTCAGGATCATTGAAAAATATTTTAGTAACCCTAGTTGGATTAAGTGGTGCTGGGGGTTTCTGCCATCCCCATTTCAACTTTCAAACAAATATAGACATGATGCATGGATGCTTATGATACTAATTGCAATCAAATTCTAGGGCTGTGACAACTCGCCCCCACTAAACAAGAATCTCGTCCCGAGATTCAAGACGTGAGGTAAGAAGACAGAGGGGATACAAAGCTAACACGACCTTCACGATCCAGATGTCCTTCTCAAGGATGTTGATTCATTGCATCACCTTGATCTCGACGTCTTGCTTTGAGAACTACATCCAACATGACAACGAGTAGAAAGGAAGAATTTAAGAAGAATCAACCTCCCTGAGGTTCGAGCAACTTAGGATCATCTTAATGATCACAAGATCAACTCATGGAATGATACATAGTAACATCTCTTGAGCTGAGACATGAAACACAGATCAGGAGTGATGGAAAAGAGGTAGATGACAAGGTTTTACTGGGTAGGCAAAAATTCCACGCTGAAAAGGATGGTGCATGAATTTCAAAGTAGCAAGGAGATATTTGCCATGATTCCGTAGCGTGATACCCCAGGGAAGGTGACTCGTAGAATTATTCCCTTATGTGGCAAAAAGAATTACTTTTGATTCGGAGATCATTGAAACTCTTTATACCAGGCTAAGGCAATCACAACGACCGTTTGAAGAAGTTCGAAGAATGGCATACTCCGACTAGAATGGAAGATGTGGACTATCTTGTTGAAGACAACGCAATGGATGATTTTTGCTTATCGTCGGAAATGTATGGGACCCATGGTAAGTCCACTTTTGAAGATGATCCTAAACAACAACTACTGAGGTGCAGGCTGGGAACAAAATGCAAATGTTGGGAATGATTCTGGTAACTGGGGAAAAGCTCAACAGTCGAGAGTGAGTCCACTGTTTGAAAAGGTTATAACCTAACCGAGGAAACTGGAGGCAAATCCCAGTCAACGCCAACGGTAAAACCTGGTTCTTGCGCGTGCTCTCAAGAACTTGAGCATCTCCATATTCATCAAGGTTTTACCAATATCTCTGTCATGGATCCTGGCAACACAACATACCACCATGATGAATGGTGATGGATGATGCCGATGCAAAGGAAGAAAACACTTTCTCAGATTTCACCTTAGCGAGGCCAAGGAAAAAAATCTGGATAATCGACCGAGAGACATTTAGCACTCCGCTTCTAATGTTCTCCTTGATGTGCTAGGATAACTCATTTATTGATATGGTTTGGTATCTAGGACATCAAGTAAAAGGTCGGACTTCGGGAGCACAAGAATCCGTAAGGATTAACTACGGAGGTAAATCCTACGAAATCCTCGTGGGAAGGTGGCCAACTTTCTTCAATCGAGATACTACAATAATAGGTCTTCCGGCTGGATGTGTTGGCCACGACATCCACTTTACCGGTTATCGAGAGACCAATATTATAGTTCTTGGAAAATGCTCCAACCATCATATCTGCCTGAGATTCAGATCTGGTTGGCGTCAGGATATTCTAGACTCATCGAGTCTAGAAAGGAAAATGAAGGTTTGCAACACAAATCGACGAGACGACGTTGCGAGATTCTCGGGGGAATGAACTACGGTAGTAAGCTCCAAAACATGAGCCGGTTCTGCTACAAGCATGTGAACATGTTGTCCTAGACAAGCATGGTCATCTGGTAGTCTTAAAATGAAACACTACCGAGTTCAGGGGGAACCATCAACGAGGATATCGAAGTCCTTGCGTAGGTCTAACTCTTAAGAAAAACTTCTTCTCCTTGAACAAATCAATCAGTGGCTTGGTGTGCTAGGGATACATATAGAATGTAGATGATCAGTCTATCAGACCATAGAATACTTCGCACATGCATGACTGACTTGGGATGATTCTAGAGGAAGCAAAAACAAACTTTCTCGAATTCACGGCGGCAACTTACATCAGATGCACATGAATTAGAGGAAGTCACATCTTTCAACCGGACATATGCTTCATGATCGGGACATGAGGGCAATGCTTATAAAGTTTCCAACACTAGTGTAATGTTCAACGTGAATCATGGGGGAGACAAAATGCTGCTGATGGGCTCAACAGCAACTCATCGGAATCTCCATATCACTGGACTTCCACCATCATGTGAACACGGTGATAGCATTGGTCAGACCAAGAGATGTAATGGTGTATGCTCGAGGGATCAACCAATAGTAAGACAACATTACGAACATCGTTGGTTCTGATTTGATTTGACGATAGCCCACACTCAAATCAAGGGATTGATAAGGCAATAGCACCGACAATTGATCACGTGGATCAATCGACGAAGACATTATCTTTCTTCAACACAGATACAAGATATCCCTTAGGGATGAGCGTGGTAGGACAAGCTTTTATCTTCCAACTCTCCAAGTTGTTGTTAAGCTTAAACAACTAGCTCAGGGGTATCCAACACAGATTCCTGGAGAATAGGGTGGCTACAAGAAACCAACTTGATCACGAACTCAACATAGCGATCAGGTGACAGCCGGGTGATACCTCCAAGAAGATATTCAGAAAATCACGAACCACCGATATGTTATTAAGCTCGAGAACAATCTTGCTTTTCAGGGCAAGACGATATGATCAAGGAGCGAGGGATTCACAGTCCTAACTCATTGGTCGATGAGTGCACCCGGAAATATGGACTAGGTAGCACAATCAATCTTAGGATGGTGATTTAATTACCAGCACACTAAGAATGAGAGTATAGTCCATTAACTACCAAGCAACGGAGTTGCTAGGAATATTGCTTTCACACATCACGGTTCACTTGTCGGCATTCCGGTTATAATAACACGGAACTGAGGAATGAACAATGATGGCAAGAAGTATTACTACGTCAAGAATTCATAAGAGGTGGTGCAATTCTCATGACACTCTTGACGTAAAGATGGTAACACTCCAAGGTAGAACAGAACAAAAGCTGGAATTGCAATTGATCTGCGGAGTACAATTGCTTTGACCCAATCCTAGATATGGATGAGGTTCTGGAGTTTGTTTCTCCTAGTCATTCTGGAATAGAATGGCTTGAAGGACCACAAGAATAATAGGCATCGATAACATGAATGCACAGCTATTTTTGACTATCAACTGATAGAAGATGGTCGGAATACAACTGAAGAGGAACAACTCGAGGAACATATAATTTTCTGAGTTGTGGATGCATAGATTAGTATGTCGAGCAAAACTCAACATTTCTTCCGGACAACCCATGCAGATAGGTAGGACTGGCAGATTCACAATGTAGAATGGAGAACTCATTAAGAGCACTCTGGTTGTGATCTTTTGATACAACAAACTTCTGCCATAAGTGGTTCATAGTATTTGGAAGAAGGAAATACCTCGGACCTCGAGGACTATTGCAAAGGTTACTAATATCCTAAAGGAACTAGCAACACTATCAACATGAGGTAAGTAGGGTGAATCTCGGGTTCAAGAACCCATGAATAGAATACCTACCACTACATGGCATCACGGGATGCTTTCGAGAATGGTGGCCAGAATCATCACACCGGAACACAAAAGATGGCTAGATTACTAGGTGACTCCCTAAAACACCTAGGGTCATAATAATAGCTCCAACACATATGTCGAGGCAATAGAGTACCTCAACTGACCGGTTAGTGTGATTAATCTGGCCCAAATGGACATCAGGAACAGGAGGAAGGGGTTTGCAAATGCATCAGACTATTTAGGAACCTGGAATGACTCGGACAGCATAACGGCTGTAAAAGCACAAAAAGATTTGAGACATCCTGCAAAATAGTGGCGTAACCACTTAACATCATCATATCAAGGGTCTGATTTGACTGACAACATACTAAAAGTAGTAGAAACTGAACTGAAACTTGAATCCAACAATCCTATAAGTCTATGGATTAGTAACACGTCATCCTGATAGATAGATGAGAAGGCCTAGTTCTTAATCCCCGTAGAAGAGAAGAGGATGACTCAAATCAGAAGGGCATAAGATATAAGGAGTAAAAAGAGCCTTACGTTCCCTTCCACAATCAATTCCCTTATATAACTAAAGCATTTCTAGACTCGACTTCGACCGGTTGGCTTGGTAAACCTACAGGCAGTCAGGCTCCGATACCAAAGCTGTCAGGACCCCGATTCCAAGTCACATCGATCTAGCCGGTAACACCTCATATCACTTTGCGGCCTCACGCACGGTATTCCCACGGGTGTCGCCTTACCATGGCCCGGGACCATTTGCGCCTTTTGGCTCACGTATATGATAGTGTCGCTAGCATCCATATGACAGAGAACCCGGGCCGACATCGCTACTCGTGAACCCAAAGCGGCACTAACCTATGGGGATAGGCATACATGAATCACATCGAGCATGTCGGTCAGCAGCGTGTGAATCCGGGCTGTAGCACTGGGCTAACAGGACTCCGGGAACCCGGGCTGTAGCAGGCTAGGCAGGACTCCGGATGTCACCGCGTGACATTTCCCCAAAGGGATAGACACAGGAACGAAGTGAAACACATGCCGGCCAGTCAAGTGTCCTGAGCAGTAGTGCTGGGCTAGCAGGACTCCGGTGAACCGGGCTGTAGCGGACTACTATGGCTCATGGAAGCACTAGACTACATTTCCCCATAAGAGAGGCTGCCAAGGATAACAACTAGGTTGTCGGATCCCACACATACCAAGCATTTCAATCATACACACAATATGCTCGATATGTGTAATTACAACATGGCATCACAACATAACTCTACAACTCAAGTATTTATTCCTTAGGCTCCAAAGAGCGAGATATTACAAACATGGGTCTCATGACCCAACAATCACAGCATACAAATCAAGCACATGCGGAAGCTTAACATGTCTGAGTACAGACATCTACAAATGGAAAAAGGCTAAGAAGCCTGACTATCTACCAGATCCTGCCGAGGGCACAAGATCGTAGCTGAGGTATCAAGCTAACGTTGAAGTCCACGCGGAACTACTAGCGAGACTGATGTCTCTCTCTGCAAAACATAAATTAAGCAAACGTGAGTACAAAGGTACTCAGCAAGACTTACATCAGAACTAGCTACATATGCATCGGTATCAACAAGGGAGGGTGGTGGAGTTTAACTGCAGCAAGCCAGCTTTGACTCAGTGGCTAACCTGAACTACGACTGCAAGCAACTCTTTTGAGGTGGCGCACACGAGTCCACATATTCACCATTCAATACACCACTATGGAACTGCTCCCATCTCCCTACGAGAAGGCCATCCATAGCACTCACACTTATCTTGCGAGTTTTAGAGTATCCACTTTCACTTGTCTATGAACTATGCAAGGGGTCCAAGTTTCCATATCCGAGGAATCCGGCTATTCGAATAGATAATGATAACCCTGCAGGGGTGTACTTCTTCACACACGCTCCCACCACTTACCACCATATACACGTCATTTATCTCGGCAACCTTCAAGCGGAAGCCTGGCAAGGGTGTCGGCCACGGCCTACCTAAACACTTAAGTCTCTAGTCCAGGTTTATCGCCTATCCAGGTTCCATCCGCAGGGAGTCCGGCCGAGGTTTCCACATACGGCCCTGAACGATGTGAACAGGGTTCCCGAGACACCAAACGGGAGCCCGGTACACCGTGCCACGGTGTATCTACCGCAACATAGCCCACCCCTAGGGTCAGCGCTACGCACGGCCGCCAACACATAACCTACAAACACCAGAAACTAGTTGCAACTCCTGGATAGAGTACTAGGGTGATTAAAAAGCCGAGAGGGTCAATTAAGGATCCCAATGAGTGGTAGTAGTTGTTCATGGATTACAGACACAAAACTCAGTTCCTGAGGACGGCTGCAATGAGACAACCCGCCATGTACTCCTACATGGCCTCTCACCGCTACCTTTACCAAAAACGTATTCACACACGGTAGGACATGATCACACACCTCCGATTCATTCCTGATGAATCAGACCTGACACAACTCTATGTAATAGTAGGCATGACAAACAAGCATGAATGAGTAGGCACATTAGGGCTCAAACAACTCCTACTCATGCTAGTGGGTTTCATCTATTTACTGTGGCAATGACAGGTCATGCAAAGGATAAGGGGTTCAACTACCACAACAAGAAACAGATGAATCGTTGTTGTCCTAATGCAGTAAAAGAGAGCAGGAGCGAGAGAGTGGGGTTGTATCGGAATGAACATGGGGGTTTTGCTTGCCTGGCACTTCTAAAGATATCATTGGGTCTTCATCAGTGTCAACGATCACATCGTCGGTACAACGTCTATCAAGAGGGGACAACCACCGGCAACAGAGAAGGAACACAATCAATGCAACGCACAACATGATGCATGACAACGACATGGCAATATGTTGTTGATTGAGCTAATGCAACTAGCAGCACAATTAAATGAAGTTGGTTTGAACCCAAAGTTCAAATTCAAACTCCACATGTGGTTATTTAAATACCATTCATTTGATTTGTCCTAAACAGTGGACTTAAGTTGTTCTAACATGCATGAAAATGGTACAGATGGATTCCTTGAATTTTTCTGATAATTTTTCATATATAATTTATTTCATTCTAAGTTATAGATAATTTTCTATGAATTTTAGAAGTTTTGGCTATTTTCTGGAATTTTCTGAATTGTTTTAAAACAGAAATTAATTACTGCGTCAGCATGACATCGTCATGACGTCAGCAGGTCAACAGGGCATGGTCCAGGTCAAACCTGACCAGTGGGACCCACTGGTCAGTGACCCAGTGACATTTAGTGTCACAGACAGGTGGGGTCCGGTCAACAGGTGACGTAGCCAGGTCAAACTGACTTGTGGGGCCCTTGTGGTTAGTGAAAACTAAACGGAAACTAAACCAGGTTAATTAGAGAGGGAGGGGGCCCATCCGTCAGTGAGCTATGGGTTAGTTTAGTGGGGTCGTTAGTGGCTAATGACAGTGCCACGTTGGCTTCGCCGGAGTTCCGCCGGCGGCGACCAACACGCGGCGGAGGGCTTCGGGATTTCGCTACGGGGGCCGGTTTGGCGCGCGGGAAGCATCTACGGGGAGCTAGCAGGGTGGCGCATCCAACGATGGAGGCGGTCGGAGCTGGGGTGGCCTGCAGAGGCACCGGCGACGAGCGAGGCGGCGGCCGGATCTCGGGTTGATGCGGGCGCGGGGCTGCAGGGTACGGCGAGGCCAGCTAAGGGGATCTACGGCCTCCTGGTACATCTAGGAGCTCGCTAGGCTTGTCGGCTTGAGTGGAGCGGCACGGTAGTGCCATGCCCGGCTTCCATGGCGGACGGCGGTGCTTGGTACGGTGGCTAGCGCGCCTACGGCAAGCGACAAGCCACGGGGACAGGGGAATACGACGGAGGAGCTCACTGGGAGGTCGAAGCACAGCTCAGTGGGCTTGGGGACGTCCTCGATGGCGCGAATCGACCGGCGGTGATCCACGGGTCCGAGGAGGAAGAAGAGCTCGGGGTCGTCGTCACGGAGCTCTTGGCGGCGCCTGGATTGGTGCAGAGGACGCGGCGGTCGAGGCGGAACTCGTGGCATAGCTGGATGGGCGTGGGGAGGTCGATGGCAGCGGCGAACGGCGGCGGTGCGTCCATGGAGGCATCGGCCATGGCGTGGAACGGGCAAGGGGGAGAGCGAGGGAGCGAGAGATCGATCCACACGGGTCTTGGGGGTGGCGTGGCACGACGGAAGGCTTAGGGCGCCCCGGGAAGCAGGAGGTGGCCGGGCGCGCGCGTGCGTGCCGCGGGCACACGCCCTCCTGCCCACTGGCAGGAGGTGGAAGACGACAGGGAGGTGGAGGTGGGCTGGGCTGGCTTTGCCCGGCTGGGCTGCTACAGTGGTGGGCCGGTTGGCCCACCAGGTAGGTTCTCCCTCTTTCTCTTTTAATTTGTTTTCTATTTTTTTGTAGTCTTTAGGGCTTTATTAAAAATACTTAGACCCTTTCAAAAATCACCAAACTGAACATGCCCACTGTTTAGAATATATCCAACATGGAACATTTCAGTTTAGGATTACTTGGGCATTTAAAATATTTACTAGCATTTAAATGCCCAAATTCAAATAACATATGATTTAATCAAGTGACCTTTGGATGACCTAGAAAGTATTGCACCATTTTATTTAGAGGTTTTAGACCAAGACAAAGATGATGAACATTTTAGTAACCCTAGTTGGATTAAGTGGTGCTGGGGGTTTCTGCCATCCCCAATTCAACTTTCAAACAAATATAGACATGATGCATGGATGCTTATGATACTAATTGCAATCAAATTCTAGGGCTGTGACAATTACACCACAACGGTGGCCTGAACCAGTATAAACCCTATGTCTTTCTGTGATGTAAGTTCGTCGAGTTCATCCGCAAGATCTAGCGTATCGAGGAGGTAGATCTGGCTTGAACTTGCCTGGCCAGGCGACGCTACACGGTTCGAGGGTGAAGGCACGACAGCTAGCCGTGGTCGCCGGGGCCCGCTTCTGAGGCGGAACTTGGTCTTGGCGAGGTCCGCATTGTGCCACTTCAGGCGGCACGTGCTTGACGTGGTGGTCCGGGGAGCGCTGGTGCAGCTTCTCACGGCCGCGGGATTTCTTGGCAGCTTCTTTCTTCACGCGCGGGCGCCGGGCGTGGTGGATCACGCCACGAAGGCGCTCGCCTTGGTGCCAAGGCACCGTCTTGGGATCGAGGCAGTGGAGGCATGCCATGATCCCCGTCGCCCACGGCTGGTTGAGGGGGAGGCAGAGAGTGGGACGGCGTCGGAGAGCCCCCTGCGGCACGGACGAGCTCGGCGACGCGGTCAAGCCACTCCTCGTAGAGGTTGTAGACGGGGCGGTAACATAGGAGCTCGTTCGCCGCGATGAGCGCGGCCCGTGCTTCCATGGGAGCGCGGTGCGCGTGGGACGAAGAACCGGCAGGGGTGAGTGATGGGTAGCGGTGCAGCCGTCCTGTCGCACCAAAGGATGCTGCGAGGACGCCTGCTGCTCGTTCCCCACCGGGCCGGTCGCAGCGTTGGCGGCGGGAGACGGAGAACGACGAGGCGGCCCGCCGACAGGAGCCGTCTGAGCAACGCGGGCGGCGAGGGCAGCCCAACGCTCAGCTCGAGCACGGCGAGCGTCCGACATGGAGACGACGGAGCAGCGGAGCGACGGACTGATGGAAGGGAAACTACGGCGCACCCCTACCTGGCGCGCCAAATGCACGAGAGCTGAGGAGGGGCGCCTCTCCCTCCTTGAGCTGCTAGCTGCAGGAGTGGATGAGAAGAAGGCCAAGGCCAAGGACGTGAAGCGCAAAGAGGCAGTGGTGCTCGCAGCGGAGACCGACACCAAGCAAGGCAAAGATCAGCCCGAGTCATCCAAGAACGGCCGTCTGTTCTGCGCCTTCCACAACCTGAACACCCACAACACCAGCGACTGTCAAGAGCTCGGAGCCATGATACGTCTCCAACGTATCTATAATTTTTTATTGCTCCATGCTATATTATCTACTGTTTTGGGCAATATTGGGCTTTATTATCCACTTTATTATCTACTGTTTTGGGACTAACCTATTAACCGGAGGCCCAGCCCAGATTTGTTGTTTTGTGCCTATTTCAGTGTTTCGAAGAAAAGGAATATCAGACAGAGTCGAAACGGAACGAAATCAACTGGAGAAGTTATTTTTGGAAGGAAACACACCTGATGGACTTGGACCCTACGTCAGGGGAGACACGAGGTGCTCACGAGGGTGGGGCGCCCCCCCCTAGGGCGCGCCCCCCTGTCTCGTGGGGCCCCCGTGGCTCCTCCGACGTCCTCCCTGCACCCATATATATCCACGTACCCTAAAACTTCCAGAAAGCAAGATAGATCGGGAGTTCCGCCGCCAGAAGCCTCCGTAGCCACCGAAAACCAATCTAGACTCATTCCGGCACCCTGCCGGAGGGGGCAATCCCTCTTTGGTGGCCATCTTCATCATCCCGGTACTCTCCATGACGAGGAGGGAGTAGTTCTCCCTCGGGGCTGAGGGTATGTACCAGTAGCTATGTGTTTGATCTCTCTCTCTCGTGTTCTTGAGGTGATACGATCTTGATGTATCGCGAGCTTTGCTATTATATTTGGATCCTATGATGTTTCTTCCCCTCTCTTCTCTCTTGTAATGAATTGAGTTTTCCCCTTGAATGTAATCTTATCGGATTGAGTCTTTAAAGACTTGAGAACACTTGATGTATGTCTTGCCGTGGATATCTATGGTGACAATGGGATACCGCGTGCCACTTGATGTATGTTTTGGTGACCAACTTGCGGGTTCATGAACCTATGCATAGGGGTTGGCACACGTTTTCGTCGTGATTCTCCGATAGAAACTTTGGGGCACTCTTTGAGGTCCTTTGTGTTGGTTGAATAGATGAAACTGAGATTGTGTGATGCATATCGTATAATCATACCCACGGATACTTGACGTGACATTGGAGTATCTTGGTGACATTAGGGTTTTGGTTGATTTGTGTCTTAAGGTGTTATTCTAGTACGAACTCTAGGGCTGTTTGTGACACTTATAGGAATAGCCCAACGGATTGATTGGAAAGAATAACTTTGAGGTGGTTTCGTACCCTACCATAATCTCTTCGTTCGTTCTCCGCTATTAGTGACTTAGGAGTGACTCTTTGTTGCATGTTGAGGGATAGTTTTATGATCCAATTATGTTAGTATTGTTGAGGGAACTTACACTAGCGAAAGTATGAACCCTAGGCCTTGTTTCAACGCATTGCAATATCGTTTACACTCACTTTTATCATTAGTTACCTTGCTGTTTTTATAATTTCAGATTACGAATACCTTTCTCTAATATCCATATACCACTTGTTTCACCATCTCTTCGTCGAACTAGTGCACCTCTACAATTTACCATTGTATTGGGTGTGTTGGGGACACAAGAGACTCTTTGTTATTTGGTTGCAGGGTTGCTTGAGAGAGACCATCTTCATCCTACGCCTCCTACGGATTGATAAACCTTAGGTCATCCACTTGAGGGAAATTTGCTACTATCCTACTGTCGGAGTAATGGGCCACGGGTAGGCCAACCCGAAGCCCATAACCTTTCAAGACATCGGGGCAGGCTGCGCCCCTCTAGACCACAGGGCGAAGAGCCGCCTCCTGGGGAGTCTTTGGCAAGATGGCTGACTGCCCGCTAACGGTCGAGTCCCAGGGGCGACTTCCAGAGAAGCCGGCTTTGGGGAGTCGGCCGGCGACTCCAACAAATTGTGACCTCATCGAGGGGGATGGGGTAGGGGCGTAGCTACAATGAAGCCCACTCCCCGCCCCTTACCAAGGGCAGGCATGGCTACAGCGCGCCGTACTAGGGAAAATCTCCCTGCGGCGTGGCACTGTTGCCCAGCCGGCCCTGACATCAGCATCACTGTACCTGGTCCTGCGCCCACGACGGCTTGTCTGTACGGCCTGGAGGCAGCAGGGCCCACCTGTCAGCGAGACCTCAGGAGACGGCGGGAGAGCCGCCAGTTGGACCCGTTGGGAGTCGGCCCGGAGGAGTCGGCCGAGCCCTCCTCCGGGGCCCACGCGCCATTAATCAAGAAGAGATGGGGAGTGGCCACAGTGATCGCCCGCCAGGCGGCGGGGCTGTTGCCACGACCCCATGACTGAGCTTGCGTCATCAGGAGCACGGCTACAGTAATCAGCAGCCGGCAAGACCCGCCCGCGGCGGACACGGCCTGTCGGCTTCGTACCAGACCAGTCGGCGGGGCCCACCAGTCGGCGGGCCCCAGCAGTCGGCGGAGAAGCCGGAGGTCGGAGGCACTGACGGCTGGGGCCGCGCCCAGTCGAATTACCATTGTACCCCTGGGGGGTATGCCTATATAAACCCCCAGGGCACCCATGCAAAGGATTGGATCCCAGTAGTTCTATACCACACCAAATAGAGGGAGAGAGCTAGCCTTGCCCTCTCCCACCACCAGACCCAGCTCAAGGAGCAACCGTGTAAACACTTGACCATAGTGATCATGCGGAGACCCCGCAGAGCAGCAGTAGGGGTGTTATCTCCCCGGAGAGCCCCGAAGCTGGGTAAGATTCGCCGACGTGCATGTCTTCGCCTCATCCCGTTTCCAGGCACCGGCGACGTTCTACTCGCCCCCACCATGATAAGGCATCCATTGGCATATGTCGCACCCAACCCCGACATTTGGCGCCCACCGTGGGGCATGGTGCACCGCCGTCTGGAGATCTGTTCTGGACGGGAACCCTTTTCCTCCCTGGCGAGCGCAGCCAGCCAGGCACGCCAGACGAAGTTTGCGTCGACGCGCTGCGCGGTGTTGAGATCGCCTGCGCCGCCAGCTCCTTGGCCGAACTTGTCGGCGAGGTACGCCTCTCCGACGAACCTGCGTCCGACGCAGGCGCGGGCCGCCCCAAAAACCTCCTCGCGGGCCTCCTCGATCAACTCCACGTTTCCGGCGAGCCTGCCGTAGACTTGGAGTCCGTAGGCTCCACCGACCCGATGCTGGTCGACTCCGACACCGCGTAGGTCGGCGCATTCCCCACCAACGTGGTGGTCTACGACGAACCTCTCCCCCACGCGGAGAGCGACGGAAGCACTGTCACTGAGGTACTGGTCATCAGTCATGAAGAGTCCCCTGGCAGAGGGGCGCCCGACTCACTCGGCGCGGCGCTGCAAGACCTAGCTGCGCCCATTCCGGAGGATGCTGACGCAGAGACGTTAGAAGAGCGCCGCCTTCGGCTTGTTGAAGGCGCTAAGAAGCTGGCCAGCATGAGACGCTTGTCAGAAGCTTACCAGCGGGAGATGGATCGCGCTGTTGGTGGCTCGCCGGCCCAGCAGGGCCCAGCCGCCTTGGCACGGTTCAGCAGCGCGGCGTAGCCATCGCCGGCCTGTTTGGGGCTAGCCGCCCCGTGTATGCCACGCCAGCAGAGAACATCCGAGCCGCCTAGGCAGCGGCGGATGAGCTGGACAATTTCGAGGGCGAGAAGCGCCGCCTCATGATGGAGCGAGTCCAGCGGGTCCTCGACGCGGCCGCCACGCAAAACGAGGCAGGCTACCGCACGGAGGCGCCGCAGCGGCCAAACGATGACCCGCGCCGAGATCAAGGTATGACGTCTCGGACGCCGACTGGCGGTGCCCGAGGAAGAAAGGACAAGGAGCCGGCTGTCAGCCACAGTCAAACTCGGATTACCATAGAGCGCGACCAAGATGGCCGCCCGAGAGCAGTGGAACGACGGGACGACTGTCCGCTTCCTCTTCCCCGCAAGGAGAGGCGAGTCTCCCTGCTGCCTATTGACCATCCGACTCTCGGCGACCGCCTTGGCCGCCGAGAGGGAGTTGGAGAGAATGACGCCCGCCACCGGATCGACCGACTTCACCGGACCCTGGCGCTAGAAGAAGAAGATGAGCTGGGTCCGCCTTGTTTCAGGCCCCGCATTCGGGACGAGCCCTTTCCCAGAGGGTGCACGCTCCCAAGAGACACGCCCAAGTATACCGGCTCCGTGAAGCCGGAAGACTGGCTAGTCGACTACTCCATGGCTGTCAGCATAGCAAACGGCAACAAGCGTGTCGCCGTAAAGTACGTTCCGCTCATGCTCCAGGGCACAGCCCGGACATGGCTGAACAGCCAAAAGCCCCGCAGCATCAATAGCTGGGTCGACTTCACTGAAGCATTCGTTCGCAACTTCACCAGCACGTACAAGCGTCCTCCCAAGCCTCGTCAGCTCTCCTTGTGCGTGCAAGGTCCTGACGAGTCGACTCGCGACTACCTCACGCGTTGGGCTGAGCTCCGGAACTCCTGTGAGGGCGTGCACGAGGTGCAGGCCATCGAGTACTTCACAGCCGTGTGCCGAGAAGGCACCCTCCTCAAGCACAAGCTCCTCTGCGACGAGCCAGAAACCCTTGACGAGCTGCTGATCATAGCGGACAAGTACGCTACGGCCGACTCCTCCATGAAGACGGAAATTTAAATCAGCACGACTGGCAAAGTAGCTCCTCCGGCTCCAAGAACTCCGGCGGCGGACGCCGGCCGGTGACAACAGCAGGGCGACAACAAGCATCCGGCTCCTACGCCGAGTCCGGGCTCCTACGCCCTGGTCCTGGACACCACCTTTGCCACGGACAAACGGGCTGCGCATTTCTCGCGAGTTCTGATAGATGGAGGCAGCAGCATCAACATCCTGTACAAGGACACCATGGAGAAGTTAGGAATCAAGCAGAGACAGCTTCAGAACAGCCGGACTGTGTTCCACGCCATTGTTCCTGGGCTTTCCTGCTCACCAATCGGCAAGATCCTGATTGACGTCCTCTTTGGGGACAAAGATCACTTCCGAAGAGAGTCTGTTTGGTTTGAGGTAGTGGACCTTGAGAGCCCATACCATGCGCTACTTGGCCGGCCCGCCTTGGCCAAGTTCATGGCGGTCCCCCACTGCGCCTACCACAAGATGAAGATGCCCAGTTCCAGGGGAATTCTGACTGTGGCCGGCGACTACCGGAAGTCGTCCGCTTGCGTGGCCAAGAGCAGTCGGCTGGCCGAGTCCCTGGTGATTGCAGCCGAGAAGCGACTCCTTGAGCGAGTTGTGGCGATGGTCGGAAAGCAGCCGGAGATATCGCCCGACCCGAAGGAGTCGGAAGCCGAAGGTTCGTTCAAGCCGGCCAAAGAGACAAAGAAGATACCCTTGGATCCGGAGCACCCAGAGAGGTACACCGTCGTAGGTGCAAACCTCGACAGCAAATAGGAAAGCGAGCTCGTCGATTTCCTCCGTGAGAATCGGGACATCTTCGCATGGTCTCCCAAGGACATGCCAGGTGTATCGACGGATTTCGCCGAGCACAAGTTACACGTCCGATCTGATGCAAAGCCGGTCAGGCAGCCCCTGCGCCGCTTATCAGAAGAGAAGAGAAGAGTTGTCGGAGAAGAAATAGCCTGACTCCTAGCAGCCGGCTTCATTATGGAAGTTTTCTTCCCAGAGTGGCTGGCAAATCCGGTCTTGGTGCTAAAGAAGAACAAGCAATGGCGAATGTGTATTGACTACACGAGCCTCAACAAGGCCTGCCCCAAGGACCTGTTTGCTCTGCCGAGAATTGATCAGGTGATAGACTCCACAGCCGGATGCGAGCTGTTGAGTTTCTTGGATGCGTACTCAGGATATCACCAGATCAAGTTGAACCCAGCTGACAGATTGAAGACCGCCTTCATCATGCCGTTTGGAGCATTCTGCTACCTCACCATGACGTTCGGCTTGAGGAATGCTGGCGCCACCTTTCAGCGTTGCATGCAGAAGTGCCTCCTCAAGCAGCTCGGCAGGAACGCCCACGTTTACGAGGACGATGTGGTGGCGAAGATGGAAAAGCGAGGAACATTGCTGGAACACCACAAGGAGACCTTTGAGAACCTGCGCCGGTTCCAGATCAAGCTCAACCCCGAGAAGTGTGTCTTCGGAGTACTAGCCGGCCAGCTGCTAGGTTTCCTGGTCTCTGAACGCGGCATAGAATGCAACCCAGTAAAAATCAAGGCCATCGAGAGAATGGAGGTACCTAGCCGACTACTGGATGTGCAGAAGTTCACCAGCTGCTTGGCGTCCATCAGTCGATTCATCAGTCGGCTGGGCGAGAAAGCTCTCCCCTTATACCAACTCATGAAGAAGACCACTTTTTTCGAGTGGAACCATAAGGCGGACGAAACTTTCCACCAGTTGAAGAAGATGCTAACTACTCCACCCGTCCTGGCGGCTCCGACTCCCAAGGAACCTATGCTCCTGTACATCGCCGCCACCAGCCGAGTAGTCAGCACAGTCATTGTGGTAGAGCGCAAGGAGGAAGGCAAGGCGCTACCTGTCCAGAGACCAGTATATTACCTGAGCGAGGTACTGTCGACCTCCAAGCAGAACTACCCCCACTACCAGAAGATGTGTTATGGCGTGCACTTTGCTGCCAAGAAATTGAAGCCTTACTTTCAAGAGCATCCAATCACGCTGGTCTACACGGCTCCACTTGCTGAGATCATCGGCAGCCGAGATGCCTCTGGTCGAGTGGCCAAGTGGGCCATAGAGCTGGCTCCTTACACCATCTACTACCAGCCCCGCACCGCCATCAAATCACAAGCACTGGCCGACTTCCTCGTCGACTGGGCCGAGACCCAGTACCTGCCTCCAGCGCCTGACTCCACCCATTGGCGGATGCACTTCGACGGCTCCAAAGGCGACAAGCTCTCCCAAAGGCGACAAGCTCAAATATGCACTGCAAATCCATTTTGCCGCCTCCAATAACATGGCTGAGTATGAGGCGCTCATTCACGGGCTCCGGCTCGCCAAAGAGCTTGGCATCCGCCGGATCTTGTGTTATGGTGACTCGGACTTAGTGGTCCAGCAGTCATCTGGCGACTGGGACGTGAAAGACGCAAACATGGCGAGCTACCGTTTCCTCGTGCAGCAACTCCGCGGGTATTTCGAAGGGTGCAAGTTCCTCCATGTGCCAAGAAACGACAACGACCAAGCAGACGCCTTGGCACGAATCGGCTCAACCCGCCAAGCAATACCATCTGGCGTCGCCCTTCAATGCCTCCTCAAGCCGTCTGTCAAGCCTTCACCAGAATCAGACTCCATTTTTGTGCCGGCTCCTCCCGAAGACGGCGGATCCGACTCCAGAGTTCCGGCAGTCGGAACGGGGACTTTGGCGGGCGACCCCAAAGCTGCCACAGTCGAGCCCGGCCCGGGGACTGCGGTGACGGACTTGAAGATTCCAGAACTCGGCCAAGGACCGAGCCAATCGGCCTGGGGACTTCATCAGCCCGGCAAGCGCCTGTTGACTCCAGCCCGCTGCATCCCAGCCCAGATGCCCTCGTCCAAGTCGCAGTTCTGGTAGTCGAAGAAATAGCAGCACCCTCATGGGCCCAGCCCATCCTCAAATTCCTGGTGAACAAAGAGCTACCAACTGATGAGACCTCAGCTCGGCAAGTACAACGCCGGGCAGCAGCCTATACCATAATCAACAGAGAGCTGGTCAGACGCAGCGTCACTGGTGTCTACCAGGGCTGCGTAGAGCTAGAGCAAGGCCAGGCGATCCTCAAAGACATCCATCAAGGCGAATGCGGCCACCATGCGGCCTCAAGAGCACTCGTCGCCAAAGCTTTTCGGCACGGTTTCTTTTGGCCGACTGCCTTGGAAGAGGCCAAGGAGTTGGTCCAAAAATGCAAAGGGTGCCAGAAGTTCAGCTCCAAGCCGCACCAGCCGGCTTCCGCGCTCAAGACCATCCCCATTGCTTGGACTTTCGCAGTTTGGGGTCTAGACATGGTGGGACCATTCAAAACAGCACGAGGTGGTCTAACTCACCTACTTGTCGCAGTGGACAAGTTCACCAAGTGGGTGGAAGTGAAGCCAATCAAGAAACTGAACGGTCCGACTGCCGCGACCTTCATCACCGATATCACAATTCGGTACGGCATACCACACAGCATCATCACCGACAACGGCACAAATTTTGCCAAAGGCGCCTTGGCCCGTTTCTGCGCAACACAGGGCATCCGACTGGACCTAGCGTCCGTCGCCCACCCACAGTCAAATGGCCAAGTGGAGCGAGCAAACGGCCTCATCCTGTCCGGCATCAAGCCTCGGTTGATCGAGCCTCTAGAGCGCTCGGCTGGCTGCTGGCTCGACGAGCTGCCAGCCGTCCTCTGGAGTCTGCGCACGACTCCAAACAAGTCAACCGACTTCATGCCCTTCTTCCTCGTCTACAGTGCCGAAGCCGTCATCCCAACGGACATAGAGTTCGAATCCCCACGAGTCACCATGTACACCAAGGAGGAAGTAGAAGAAGCACGACAAGACGGCGTCGATTTGCTGGAAGAGGGCCGGCTGTTGGCACTCAGCCGGTCCAGCATCTACCAGCAGAGCCTGCGCTGATACCACAACAGGAAGATCAGGCCAAGATCTTTCCAAGAAGGCGACCTTGTACTCCGGCTGATCCAGCGAACAGTCGGCCAGCACAAGATGTCGCCGCCTTGGGAAGGCCCTTTCATCATCAGCAAAGTACTAGGTAATGACTCCTACTACCTGATCAACGCTCAGAAGCCCCGAGCACGCAAGAGGGACGACTCTGGCAAGGAGACAGAGCGGCCATGGAATGCAAATCTTCTCCGAAGATTTTACAGTTGATGCAGTATGTACCACGCTACCTTTTGTATTAAAGTACCAATACTTCGGGCCCCCCGAGACGAGCTCGGGGACTGTCCTCTTTTGTCTGTATGATAAAAATTATGCCTACAAGTATGTTACTCTTTGTCATGCCGCTTGGCACCGGGCTCGACAAGTCGGCCCGGGGACTTGCCGCCTTGCACTATGAAATTCTTCCTGCAGCCGGACAAGTAGTGTGTAACACCTAAGCCGCCTTCTGTCAGAAGCCGTAGCTTGCAGAGCGACTGTACGGTGGGCAGAGGTAAGGTAGAATGGGTGCTCGCACGAAAAATGGCTAAGGACTCAAAGCGTAAAACATAGCTCAAGACGACTTCCAGCCTTTCTCACAAACTGACTCTCGGACAGTCGGATTGTCGTTTTCTATCCAATTTGCTCAAACAATCTTGAAATCGGCTAAGTACTTGCTTTCCCAAAGTAGCCTACCACTTGACCCAGCAACAGTCCGCAGAAGCGGCTGACCGATTGGCAAGACAGGCAACTAAGAGAAAGCGGCAAAGGAAAACAGCCAAAAGAACAATGAGCAAGAAAAAATAGATATATATATAACATAGGCCCTTGGCCGAATTGTCGAGTAGAGGTTCAAAATACACCCCGCTGGTGGAATTGTGCGAATTAACAAGTTCTTCAAAAGACTACTGAAGTAGATAAAACAAAAGACACAGCGGCAGCTTAGGAGGCGGCAGACGGATTCGGGGGGGTCGGAGGAGGCGCCAGCGTCAGGCGTCGGGGCGGTCGGCCGGCTAGTCTCGGCTTGATCGCCTCCGGCGGTAGTCGGGTCGGTCGCACGCGGCTCGTTGCTGGAGGCGCGGTCGGGCTGAGGCTGGCCGTCTGCTCCGTCTTCTGGTGCCTCCGCCTCGCCCTCATCCTCCGCCTCGTCCTCCTCCTCGACGCTGGAGCCAATCACCTCCGCTGAGTCTCCGCCCTAGTCTGGGTTCATCCCAAACCACTCCGGCGGTACCTCCTCGCCATCTTCAGACCGCTTGGGGACGAAGATGCTCGTGTCGGTGTACTCGGCGATCGCCGCAGCACGCTTGACGAGGGCGTCTTCCACAGCCGCCAGCTCCGGCTGGGCCTCCTACCGAAGTGTGGCCAACCGGTCTAGATCCAGCCCCGGGTACCACGCCTTGATGAACTCCAAGGCCCGGCGCGCTCCAGCCCGGGCCGAAGAGCCATTCCAGGTCTCGAGGTGACTAGCCGCGACCTCCAACCAGTTGGCCGTCAGGCTGGGGGTGCGCGGAGCCTGCATATCCGGCCGAAGGGCGGAAATCGCCTGGGCACCGACGCGCTGAAGCCGGCGCAGCATCCGGTGAGCCGGCCGAAGGCGAGCCTCGATGCTCAAGATGTGCTCATCAAGAGTCCGGGGGGCATCGGTGGCGATCTCCGCGCCCTCCGACTTTCGCGATCAGCCTCGATGGCCTGGATAGCGGCCTGCGACTGCCCAGGAAAGAAGTCTGCAAAAGACACGAAGAAACAAAGAAGCAAGTCAAAAACTAGGAATCGGCACGATCTAAGTCGGCAGCTCGAAGAAAGAAAATAAAGAGACTCACCATCAACGATGTCTTCAATCTCATGGAAACCGGGGGACAGCAGCACCTCCTTGTCAGACCAGGAGGAGCGCTCACTCGCGAACTCGGCCAAGAGGGCGGTTTCCATCTCCTCCGCCTCCCGTTGCGACTTCGCAAGCAGCTCCTTGTGCTCTGCCAACTGAGTGGCCAGCAGATCGCGCTCTGTGGCGAGCCTGCTGCACTCCTCCCCTTTGGTGAGCAGGGCAGAGTTGGCTTCGCTCAGCTGCTATTGAAGAGCAGCATTGGCTCCTGAAGGAAAGAAAGAAAGACAACAGTCGTCAATAAAGAAGGTCGCCGGGGAGATCCGGCCTGACTGCTCAACAGTCGGCCCGAATCTCGGGGACTACAGCCTGCGGGTGCGCTAGCGCGCCCCCGTAGAGAAGAAAAAAGAGGGAAGGACTTACTCCGGCTCTCCGCCAAGTCGGCGGTCCGCTTGCCCAGCTCTTCAACATTACGGTTGAAGGCGGTGACGCGGAGGTTGTGGTAATCCTGCAACAAGCATTTCAGACAAAGTTAGTACCCAGAAGTTCATCAATTGGAGTTCCGGGCCGCCTGCTCAGCAGCCGGACCGAAACTTGGGGACTACACCCAGTGGGTGCGCTGGCGCGCCCCCACAGAGAGGAACAAGAAAAACAAAGGCCCAAAGAAAAGACATACCCGGACGGCTGCTCGCGACGCTAGGAACACCTTGGTACAGCTCTGGAGGGCGTCGCCCTCAGCGTGGAGCTTCGCCTGGACGTCCAGGAGTGCTCGGTTCAGCGGCCCTGTGCCGCCTCCCTGCACCCACCCAACAGGTGCGGCGCTCGTCGCTTCGGCGTCTGGAGCCACCGAGCTGGCGGTGCCAGCTTCCAGGGGGTGGGGTGCCGAAGTCGCCCTCCAGACGACGGCGCGCTGGTGAGCCGACCTGGAGGAGTAGCCTCGCCATGGCCTCGTCTTCGGTCGTCGGCACCGGAGGGTCTGCTGGCTGCTTGCCTTGCACGCCTTCAGACGGCGGCGGAGGCGGCGGTGGAACGTTCGCGCCCGGAGTAGAGGGCTCACCGCCTTCCCTCTCCTCGACGAGGTTCTCCCCGCCGGCTTCTCCAGTCTGCCCCGTGAACTCCGGGGGCGGCAGCGCAGAGTTCAGCGGGGTAACAAGCAAGGCCGACTAGCGGCGTGTGGCTTCCTCAGCCCGCTGCTTCGCCGCAGCGGCGGCTTCGGCCTCCGCTAGTTTTTTCTTAGCGGAGGCCTCCGCCCTGTCGGCCTCCGCTTTCTCCAGGCGGAGGGCTTCGTCTTTGTTGCGCTTCTCCTGCGCATTCAACTCCGTCGCCTCCCGGAGGTCGGCTGCGGGGTCTATCCACCGAGTGGTGGCGGGCGTCTCCGCTGACCCCATGACGGAGGCGGCAGCGACCCGCTCAACAGAGAGGGGAGCCCTGAAGAAAGAGGGGCGAGCAGAGACTCAGACAAAACACGAAGAAAGAATAAACTTTGAAGTCAGAATACTTACGCAGAGACCAACGGGGCTTCTTCACTTCCTTACGGAAGCGGATGGCCTTCGCGGCTGCCTCGTCCCGCCGGGTCGCCGCAGCCGAGCCCTTGGGCTTCTTCGGCCGGCTGCCGAACAAAGTCGGCGCAGCCCGGCGCTTCTTCCCGCCGCCTGGAGCACCCGACGCGGCAGAAGAGCCCGCGCCCGGCTGGCTGGCTCCTGGCCAATGGCAAGGGGCGACTCCTCCCTCGGCATCGTCTTCAGGCCAGTCGGTGAAGGTAGCCGAGGGCCTGAGGTCGCCCGTCGTCTCTCCTCCTCCCTCGGCGTCGTCTTCCAGAGCCGCCGCCCCCAGATCGGGGTCGTCGACGTCGCTCTCCGCCCGTTCGGTGACGAACTCACGGGCCGGCCCCGAGGTGTCGGCTGGTGGGTGAAGAAGGGGATTCTAACCAAAAGCAGACTGATCGGAACAAAACTCGGCAAGAAGAAGACAGTCCAAAGAAA
Organism: Triticum urartu; assembly: GCF_056163025.1. Lineage (NCBI taxonomy): Eukaryota > Viridiplantae > Streptophyta > Magnoliopsida > Poales > Poaceae > Triticum > Triticum urartu. Next base: position 478,669,395 of record NC_141878.1, on the reverse strand, counting down.
GAAAAGAAAGGCGACTCACCACGGGCGGGGGGTTGGCGCGGGAGTATGGCTCCTTGCCGAATCGCCAGTCCCCCGGGAGCCTGCTGTCCGAGAGGTAGTTCACCATAAGGGCCACCTCTCCATGAGGCATGTCCTTGGTGCACATCCGACTCAGGTCGCGGCCCCCGCTCATCTGGCATATCAGGTGAGGGCGGCCTTGGAGTGGGAGAACTCGGCGTGAGACGAAGGCGGCCAGCAGGTCCGGGCCAGTCAGACCCTTCGACTGCGTCAGCACTCGGAGTCGCGTGATGGCGCCGGCTCCCGCAGGCGTCAGCGACCTGGCCTGGTATGACCAGTTGGGCAGCCTGCCAGCCGGCGGGCCGGCTTCGAAAGCCGGCAGATTGACCCAGTCGCCCCTCGTGGCGACGTTCCTGACGTAGAAATAGGACCGCTGCCACATCTTCACCGACTTCAATAGCGCGATGGAGGGGAAGTGGTTGTCGGCTCCTGTCCTTCGCACGGCGATGAAGGCGCCGCACTGAGCCGGCATGGCCGCGGCCTGGGTGCTGAGCTTGGAGAAGAAGAACTCCCCCCAGAGCTCGAGGGTGGGGAGGACTCTGAGGAAGCCTTCGCACAGAGCCACGAAGGCGGGCAGCAGCACCACTGTGTTGGGGGTGAGGTGGTGCGGCTGGAGGCCGTAGAACTCCATGAACGACCGAAAGAAGCTGCTCACCGGCAGCCCCAGCCCGCGTAGGCAGTGCGAGCGCAAGATGACTCGCTCGCCCTCCTGCAGGGCGGGGGAAATCTCCCCCTCCGACGCGAGACGCACCTGCACGCGGTCCTCGCCGGGAAGCCGACGGGTATGGCGGAGGAACTCGATGTGGTCTTCATGGACTTCGGAACCGTCCCAGGTGCCGGAGCGCACCGAGGGAGGCGCGGCCGCAGAGGAAGAGCTCATCGCGAGCTGTCGCTGCGGTGATCGCCGGAGCTTAGGCGTGCGGTAGGGCGAAGAAGAGAAGAGGAAGCAGGAGAGCGAGGAGCTGCGAGGAGGAAGAAAGCAAGGGGTAGTGGGAAGGAGGGGCGCGCGTGCCCTCCTCTTCCCCCTACTTATAGCCCCATGGGCTGCGAAGCCGAGGGGGCGAACGTGGGGATTTACTGTGCCCGCAACCCCACGCCCCCCACGATCCACGTAAAGTTACTGAGCGCAGTAACTTCACGGGAATCCCAACCGTCCACCGGGCCGCAGCGGATCCACTCGAGCGCCGAGGTGCGGTAGTGGCGGGGCCCGCCTACGGGCCTGTCCTGTCGCGCGCGTGGGCTGGCAAGATGGCCTGGCCCCGTGCCCTGCGTGACTGGCCAAGTGCGGGCGGCGGCCTGGAAGCTTAGCTAGCACGCCACTTGAAATCCCACCGAGACATTCGAACTACTGAGCAGGTCGGAATTGAGTGAGTCCGAGTTGGGCGAGTCCGACTCCTTCTAGTCAGCCCGGCAGAAGTCAATCAAGACCATGTGTTGAGCACCCGGAAAGAGAAACTGCTGAGGCTTCTCGGCCGATCGTCCGCGGCGCCTCACCAGCTTCGGGGACTACTGTCGGAGTAATGGGCCACGGGTAGGCCAACCCGAAGCCCATAAACTTTCAAGACATCGGGGCAGGTTGCGCCCCTCAAGACCACAGGGCGAAGAGCCGCCTCCTGGGGAGTCTACGGCAAGACGGCTGACTACCCGCTCACGGCCGAGTCCCAGGGGCGACTTCCAGAGAAGCCGGCTTTGGGGAGTCGGCCGGCAACTCCAACAAACCGTGACCTCATCGAGGGGGACGGGGCAGGGGCGTAGCTACAATGAAGCCCACTCCCTGCCCCTTACCAAGGGCAGGCATGGCTACAGCGCGTCGTACTAGGGAAGATCTCCCTGCGGCGTGGCACTGTTGCCCAGTCGGCCCTGACATCAGCATCACTATACCTGGTCCTGCGCCCACGACGGCTTGTCTGTACGGCCTGGAGGCAGCGGGGCCCACCAGTCAGCGAGACCTCGAGAGACGGCGGGAGAGCCGCCAGTCGGACCCGTCGGGAGTCGGCCCGGAGGAGTCGGCCGAGCCCTCCTCCGGGGCCCACGCGCCATTAATCAAGAAGAGATGGGGAGTGGCCACTGTGATCGCCCGCCAGGCGGCGGGGCTGTTGCCACGACCGCATGACCAAGCTTGCGTCATCAGGAGCACGGCTATAGTAATCAGCAGCCGGCAAGACCCGCCCGCGGCGAACACGGCCTGTCGGCTTCATACCAGACCAGTCGATGGGGCCCACCAGTCGGCGGGCCCCAGCAGTCGGCGAAGAAGCCAGAGGTCGGAGGCGCTGACGGCTGGGGCCGCGCCCAGTCGAATTACCATTGTACCCCTGGGGGTAGGCCTATATAAACCCCCTAGGGCACCCATGCAAAGGGTTGGATCCCAGTAGTTCTATACCACACCAAATAGAGGGAGAGAGCTAGCCTTGCCCTGTCCCACCACCAGACCCAGCTCAAGGAGCAACCGTGTAAACACTTGACCATAGTGATCATGCGGAGACCCCGCAGAGCAGCAGTAGGGGTGTTATCTCCCCGGAGAGCCCCGAAGCTGGGTAAGATTCGCCGGCGTGCATGTTTTCGCCTCATCCCGTTTCCAGGCACCGGCGACATTCTACTCGCCCCCACCATGATAAGCCATCCGTTGGCATATGTCGCACCCAACCCCCGACACCTACAAACCTCTGCACTTGGAGGCCCAACAACGTCTACAAGAAGAAGGTTGTGTAGTAGACATCAAGCTCTTTTCTGGCGCCGTTGCCGGGGAGGTTAGCGCTTGAAGGTATATCTTTAGATCTTGCAATCGAGTCTTTTAGTTTCTTGTTTTATCACTAGTTTAGTTTATAAAAGAAAACTATAAAAAAATGGAATTGAGTTTGTCTCGTACACTTCACCTTTTTAATATCTTTCGTAAGTATGATGGAAAGGATAATTGTGCTCAAGTGCTAGAAGAAATCTATAAAATATTTGGCACTAAATATTTGAATGATGAGCATGATTGCAATGTTGTTAGTATGAATTCCTTGAATATCCATGATGCTAATGATATGCAAAGCCACAAGCTTGGGGAAGCTATGTTTGATGAAGATGGTATTTTTTGTCCCCCAAGTTTTGATGAGCAAATTTATTATGATGAAAGCATGCCTCCTATTTATGATGATTATATTGATGAAAGTGGATTTGGAGAGGTCATGACTTTATTTAGAGATGAATCCACTATTTCGGAAGAGGTTCCAATTGATTATGAGAACAAAGGTGCTATCTATCATGATTATTGTGATGACTTGTATGCTATAAAGAATAATGATATTCGTGAAACTTGTCATCATGATTTTAGTTTTCAATTGGATTATGCCTCACATGATAATTATTTTGTTGAGTTTGCTCCCACTATAATTCATGAGAAGAATTTTGCATATGTGGAGAGTAATAAAAATTATATGCTTGTAGATCATGAAAAGAATGACTTAGGTGCTGGTTATATTGTTGAATTCATTCATGATGCTACTGAAAATTATTATGAGGGAGGAATATATGCTTGTAGGAGTTGCAATAATATCAAGTTTCCTCTCTATGTGCTTAAAGTTTTGAAGTTATGCTTGCTTTGCTTTCCTATGCTAGTTGATTATTGTTCCCACAAGTTGTTTGCTCACAAAATCCCTATGCATAGGAAGTGGGTTAGACTTAAATGTGCTAGTCATATTCTTCATGATGCTCTCTTTATGTTTCAATTCTTACCTTTTATGTGAGCATCGTTGAAATAATCATGCCTAGCTAGGGGCGTTAAACGATAGCGCTTGTTGGGAGGCAACCCAATTTTATTTTAGTTCCTTGCTTTTTGTTCCTGTTTTGTCGGGGGTTGGGTGCGACATATGCCAAAGGATGGCTTATCATGGTGGGGGCGAGTACAACGTCGCCGGTGCCTGGAAACGGAATAAGGCGAAGACATGCACGCCGGCGAATCTTACCCAGCTTCAGGGCTCTCCAGGGAGATAATACCCCTACTGCTGCTCTACAGGGTCTCCGCATGATCACTATGGTAAAGTGTTTACACAGTTGCTCCTTGAGCTGTTTCCTGGAGGTAGGAGAAGGCAAGGCTAGCTCTCTCCTTCCTATATGATCTGGTCTAGTGCTAATGGATTCCAACCCTTTGCATGGATCCCCTAGGGGGTTTATATAGGCCTACCCCCCAGGGGTACAATGGTAATCCGGCTGGGCGCGGGCCCAGCCGTCAGTCCCTCTGGCTGTCGTCTTATCCGCCGACTCCTAGGGCCCGCCGACTGGTGGGCCCCGCCGACTGGCTTGGTGTGGGGCCGACAGGCCGCGTCCGCCGCAGGCGGGTCTTTGCCGGCTGCAGATTACTGTAGCCGTGCCTCTAATGACGCAGGCTCAGTCATGAGGTCGTGGCGACAGCCCCGCCGTCTGGCGGGCGATCACTATAGCCACTACTTGTCGTGTCTGATTAATGGCGCGTGGGGCCCGTGGGAGGGGCCGGCCGACTTCTGGTGGCCGACTCCCATATGGGCCGACTGGTGGTGCTTTCGCCGTCTTTCGTATGCCCGCCGACTGGTGGGACCCATCATCCCTGGGTCATACCAGCATGCCGTCCTGGGCATAGGGCTCTGCCCCGTGGGGCTAATGTCAGGGCCGGCATGGCAATAGTGTCACGCCGCGCGGAGATCTTCGTGGGTATGGCGTACTATAGCCATGCCTGCCCTTGGAAAAAGGGGCGGGAGTGGTCCTCACTGTGGCCACTCCCTGTCCCGTCCCTCTTTATGAGGGCATGGGGATTGTTGGCGTCGCGGGCCAACTCCCCAAGGCTGGCTTCTCTGGAAGTCGCCGGTCAGGAGTCGGCTTATCCTGAAGTCGTCCCTGGGACTCAGTCGCGAGTGAGTAGCCGGCCGCCTCGCCGCCGACTCTCAGAAGGCGGCTCTTCGTCCTAGGGCCTCGAGGGGCGTAGTCTGCCCCAATGTCTTGAAAGGTTCTGGGCCTGGGTTGGCCTACCTGTGGCCCATTACTCCGACAGTAGTCCCCGAAGCTGGTGAGGCTCCGAGGGCGACATGTTAGGGAGCCTCAACAGTTTCTTCTTTCCGTCAGTCGGATCTGGGCTTTGCTAGCCGTCTTCTGTCAAGCCGACTAGTCGGAGTCGGACTTGCTCAAGGCCGACTTGCCCCTAAAAAATTTTGAACGCTGCGGCGGAGTTCAGGTGGCGTGCCTGATAAGCTTTCGGGCCGCCACCCGCGGTTGACCTGTCGCGAGGCGCCATGTGGCGGAGCTAGTCTGATCGCCCACGCGCTCGACAGGACAGGCCTATAGGCGGGGCCCGCCACTACCGCGCCTCGGCATGCGAACGGATCCGTTGCGGCCGCGTGGACGGTTGGGGTTCCCGCGAGGTTATTGCGCGTGGTAACTTCGTGTGGTAAATCGTGGGGGTTGTGGGATCCCGGGCGCAGTTAATCCCACGTCCGCCCCCTCGACTTCTCAACCCACGAGCCTACAAGTAGGCGGGGGAGGCGGCGGCGAAGCGTGCGCGCCCATTCTCCCCACTTCCTTTCGCTCCTCCTTGCTTCTTCTTCTTCTTGCCGCTGCTGCTCCGAACTACGCCGTGCCCGCAGTGATAAGCTCCTCCTCCGCCGCCGCGCCTCCTGCTGTTCGCTCCGAAGTGTGGGACGGCTCTGAGGTTGATGACGATGACATCGAGATCCTCCGCCAGACACGGCGGCTGCCTGGCAGGGACTTAGTGCAGGTCCGCCTCGCGCCAGAGGGAGAGATATCGCCGGCACCGGAGGAGGGCGAGCGGGTCATATTCCGCTCGTACCTCATGCGCGACCTGGGACTGCCGGCGAGCGGCTTCTTCTGCTCCTTCTTGGAGTTCCACGGGCTCCAGCCGCACCACCTTACTCCGAACACGGTGGTGCTGCTGGCTGCCTTCGCCACCCTATGTGAAGGCTTCCTCGGCGTTCTCCCCACCATCGAGCTCTGGGGGAGTTCTTCCAATCCAAGCTTGGCACACACATTGCCGGCGTGCCGGCCCAGTGCGGTGCATTCATCGCGATGCGGAGATCAGTGGCCGACAATCCGTTTCCCACCATCGCACCGATTAAGTCGGTAAAGATGTGGCAGTGGTCATATTTTTATGTGAAGAACGTCGCCCCAGAAGGCGACTGGGTCAACCTGCCGGCTTACGAAGCCGGAGCGCCGGCTGGAAGGCTCCCCAAGTGGTCACACCGAGCCAGGACGATGTCTCCCGCTGGTGTCGCCGCCGTCGGGCGACTCCGAGTGCTGACGCAGTCGGAGGGCCTGACCGGGGCCGACTTGCTGGCCGCCTTCGTGGTGCGCCGAGTCCTCCCACTCCAAGGCCGACCTCACATGATCTACCAGATGAGCGGTCATCGGGACCCGAGTCGGATGTGCTCCAAGGACATGCCTCACGCGGAGGTGGCGAACACGGTGAACTACATTGCGAACTGCGGTCTCTCGCTGGACTGGCGGTTCGGCAAGGAGCCGTATTCGCGCGCCAACCCCCCGCCTCTTGTAAGTCGTCTTCCTTCTTCTTCTGTTTCTTTTGCTGCCGAGTTCGACTTGTCAAGTCTGACCGTTTTTGTTTTGAATCAGAATCCTCTCGTCCCTCCCTCGGCCGGCACCGCGGGGCCGGCTCGTCAGTTTGTCCCCGATCGGGCGGAGAGCGACGTCGACGATCCTGACTTGGGGGCGGTAGCCATGGAAGCCGACGCCGAGGGAGGAGGAGGAGAGGCAGGCGGCTCCAGGCCTTCGGCCACTTTCGCCGACTAGCCTAACGACGAGGCCGAGGGAGAAGTCGCCCCGCGTCGCCTGCCAAAAGCCGGCCAGCCAAGCGCGAGTTCCTCCGCAGGCTTGGACGCTCAAGGCGGTGCGAAGAAGCGCCGGGACGGGCCGAGTACGCTTGGTGGCCAGTCGAAGAAGTTCAAGGGAGCGGCCGCCGCGACCAAGCGGGAAGAGGCGGCCGCGAAAGCCAACCGCTTCCGCAAGGAGGTGAAGAAGCCGCCGCTGGTCTCTGCGTAAGTGCCTCCGTCCCTTATCTTTATTTTCTCTTTGTTAATCTTGTCTGAGTTTTTCATATGCTTTTCTCGCCTCAGGGCTCCCCTCACTCTTGAGAGAGTTGTCGTCGCCTCTGTCATGGGGTCGGTGGAGACGTCTGCCACCACTCGGCGGATTGACCCTGCCGCCGACCTTCAGGAGGCGACGGAGCGGAATGCGCGGGAGAAGCGCGAGGAGGACGAGGCCGCCCACCGGGAGAAAGCGGAGGCCGAGAAGGCGGAGGCCTCCGCCCTAAAGAAGCTGGAGGCGGCCGAGGCCGCCGTTGCGACAAAGCAGCCGGCTAAGGAAGTCGTGCCCTGGCGGTCGGCGGTGTTCGTCACCCCTTTGAACTCCGTGCCGCCGCCCCCGGAGTTCACGGGGCAGTCGGGGGAAGACGGCGGCGAGTTCCCGATCATGGAGAGAGGCGGCGGCGACGCCCCCGTGCCGGACGTGGTCGCGCCACCACAGCCGCCCCTGCCGCCATCTAGAAGCGCGCCAGGCAAACAGCTGGCGGATCCGCCCTTGCCGCCGACTGAAGACGAGGCCGTGGCGAGGCTACTCCTTCAAGTCGGCTCGCCAACGCGCCGCCGTTTTGGGAAGGCGACTTCGGCGCCACGCCCCTTGGAGACCGGCACCGCCAGCTCGACGATTCCAGACGCTGAGGCGACGAGTGTCGCGCCCATTGGGTGGGTGCGAGGAGGCGGCACGGGCCCACTGAACCAGGCTCTTCTGGATGTCCAGACGAAGCTGCGAGCCGAGAGCGACGCCATCCAGAACTGCACCAAGGCGCACCTGGCGTCGTGGGCAGCCATCCGGGTATGCTTTCTCCTTTGTCCCTGTTTTCTTGTTTCTCTCTATGGGGGCGCGCCAGCGCACCCACTGGGTGTAGTCCCCGAGTTCTGGGCCGGCTGCAGAGCAGGCGGCCCGGAACTCCAATTGGTAAGTTCCGGGTACTAACCTTTGTTCTGAAATACTTGTTGCAGGACTATCACAACCTCCGTGTCACCGCCTTCAACCGCAATGTTGAAGAGCTGGGCAAGCGGACTGCCGACTTGTCGGAGAGCCGGAGTGAGTCCTTTTTCTTCTTTCCGGGGGCGCGCTGCTGCACACGCGGGCTGTAGTCCCCGAGATTCAGGCCGACTGCTGAGCAGTCGGGCCGAATCTCCCCGGCGACCTTCTTCGTTGATGACTTAACGCCTTCTTTATTCTTTCTCTTCAGTGGCCAACGCTGCTCTTCAATAGCAGCTGAGCGAAGCCAACTCCGCGTTGCGCGCCAAGGGGGAGGAGTGCAGCAAGCTCGCCGCCGAGCGTGATCTGCTGGCCGCACAATTGGCGAAGCAGAAGGAGCTGCTTACGAAGACGCAGAAGGAGGCGGAAGAGGCGGAAGCCGCCCTCCTGGCCGAGTTTGCGAGCGAGCGCTCCTACTGGACCGACAAGGAGGCAATGTTGGTCTCTGGCTTCCACGAGATCGAGGACCTTGTCGACGGTGAGCTTCTTTGCTTTCCTTCTTCGAGCCGCTGACTATAGGTTGAGCCGACTCCTGGTTTTTTTTACTTCTTCTTCATTCTTTCCGTCTTGGCAGACTTCTTCCCCGGCCACTCGCAGGCCGCCATTCAAGCTATTGAGGCCGACCACGAGGAGCAGAGGGCGGGTGGCACGGAGATCACCGCTGATGCCCTCGGACTCTTGACGAGCATATTCTGAGCATTGGGGCTCGCCTGCAGCCGGCCCACCAGATGTTGCGCCGGCTTCAACGTGTCAGCGCCCAAGCGATCGCTGCCCTGTGGCCAGATGTGTAGGCTCCGCGCACCCCCAGTCGGACTGCCGACTGGCTGGAGGTCGCGACTGGCCGTCTTGAGGCCTGGAAGGGTTCCTCGGCCTGGGCCGGAGCGCGTCGAGCCTTGGAATTCGTCAAGGCGTGGTACCCGGGGCTGGACCTGGACCGGCTGGCCACACTCCGGTCAGAGGCCCAGCCGGAGGTGGCAGCCGCGGAAGATGCCCTTGTCAAGCGTGCGGCGGCGATCGTCGAGTACACCGACACCAGCATCTTTGTCCCCGAGCGGGCTGAAGACGGCGAGGAGGTGCCGCCGGAGTGGTTTGGGCTGAACCCCGACTACGGCGAGGACTCGGCAGAGGTGATCGACTCCAGCGTCGAGGAGGAAGACGAGGCAGAGGAAGGGAGCGAGACGGAGGCACCGGAAGGCGGAGCGGACGGCCAGCCTCAGCTCGACCACGCATCGAGCAATGAGCCGTGCCCGCCCGAGCCGACTACTGCCGGAGGTGATCAAGCCGAGACCACCCAGCCGGCCGCCCTAACGTCCAACACTGCCGACTCCTCCGATCCTCCAAACCCGTCTGCTGCCCCCTAGGCTGCCACCTTGTCTTTGTTTTATCTGTTCTAATAGTTTTTGAAGAACTTGTTAATTTGCAAAATTCCACCCACGGGGTGTATTTTGAAATTCTGCTCGAAGATTCGGCCAAGGGCCTTTGTTATGTAAATATTCATCCGACTTCTATCCTTCTTGGTCATTGTTCTTTTGGCTTTTTCCTTTGCCGTCTTCCCTCAGTTGCCGTCTTTGTCAGTCAGACAGCCGCTCCGTGGACTGCAGCTGGATCAAATTCTTGGTCACTTTGGGAAGGCAAGTACTTAGCCATTTTTAGGGTTGTTTTAACAAGTCGGATAGAAGGCGGCAAACCGACTATTCAAAGTCTGGAAGCCGGCCTTAAGCTATGTTTGTGCTTTGAGTCCTTAACCATTTTTTCATGTGGACGCCCATTCTTCCTTACTCCTGCCCACCAGACAGTCGCTCTGCGAGCTGCGGCTTCTGGCAGGAGACGGTTTAGACGCCACACACTACTTGTCCGGCTGCAGGAAGCATTTCATAGCGCAGGTCGGCAAGTCCCCGGGCCGACTAGTTGAACCCGGTGCCGAACGGCATTACAAAGAGTAATATACTCGAAGGCGTATTTCTTATCATATATATAAAATAGGGAAGTCCCCGAGCTCTTCTCGGGGGGGCCCGAAGTCTTGGTAATTTTAATACAAAAGGTAGCGTGATACATATTGCATTTAACTGTAAAATTTTCGGAGGAGATTTGCATTCCATGGCCACTCTGTCTCTTTGCCGGAGTCGTCCCTCTTGCGTGCTCGGGGCTTCTGAGCGTCGATCAGGTAGTAGGAGTCGTTGCCCAGCACTTTGCTGATGATGAAGGGGCCTTCCCAAGGTGCCGACAGCTTGTGCTGGTCGGCTGTTCGCTGGATTAATCGGAGCACGAGGTCGCCCTCCTGGAAAGATCTCGGCCTGACCTTCCTATTGTAGTATCTGCGCAGGCTCTGCTGGTAGATGCTGGACCGGCTGAGTGCCAACAGCCGGCCCTCTTCCAGCAGGTCGACGCCGTCTTGCCGTGCTTCTTCCTCGGTGTACATGGTGACTCACGGGGAATCGAACTCTATGTCCATTGGGATGATGGCTTTAGCATCATAGACGAGGAAGAAAGGCGCGAAGCCGGTTGACTTGTTTGGAGTCGTGCGCAGACTCCAGAGGACAGCTGGCAACTCGTCGAGCCAGCAGCCAGCCGAGCGCTCCAGAGGCTCGATCAGTCGTGGCTTGATGTCGGACAGGATGAGGCCGTTTGCTCGCTCCACCTGGCCGTTTGACTGTGGATGGGTGATGGATGCTAGGTCCAGTCGGATGCCCTGTGTCGCACAGAAACGGGCCAAGGCGCCTTTGGCAAAATTCATGTCGTTGTCGATGATGATGCTGTGTGGTATGTCGTACCGAATTGTGATGTCGGAGATGAAAGCCACGGCAGTCGGACCGTTCAGTTGCTTGATTGGCTTCGCTTCTATCCACTTGGTGAACTTGTCCACCGCGACAAGTAAGTGAGTTAAGCCGCCTTGTGCCGTCTTGAATGGTCCCACAACGTCTAAACCCAAAACTGTGAAAGGCCGGGCAATGGGGATGGTCTTGAGTGCAGAAGCCGGCTGATGCGGCTTGGAGCGGAACTTTTGGCACCCTTTGCATTTTTGGACCAATTCCTTGGCCTCTTCTAAGGCCGTTGGCCAAAAGAAACCGTGTCGGAAAGCTTTGGCGACGAGTGCTCTTGAAGCCGCATGGTGGCCGCACTCGCCTTGATGGATGTCTTTGAGAATTGCTTGGCCTTGCTCTGGCTCTACGCAGCACTGGTAGACACCAGTGACGCTGCGCCTGACCAGCTCTGTGTTGACTATGGTGTAGGCTGCCGCTCGGTGTTGTACTTGCCGAGCTAAGGTCTCATCAGTCGGCAGCTCTTTGCTCACTAGAAATTTGAGGATGGGCTGAGCCCATGAGGGTGCTGCTATTTCTTCGACTGCCAGAACTGCGACTTGGACGAGGGCGGCTGGGCTGGGAGGCGGCGGGTTGGAGTCAACAACCGCTTGCTGGATTAATGAAGTCCCCGGGCCGACTGGCGCAGCTCTTGGGCCGAGTTCTGGAGTCTTCGGGCCGGCCGCCGCAGTCCCCGGGCCGGCCGCCGCAGTCCCCGGGCCGGGTTCTGTAGTCCCTGGGCCGGCCTCGACTGTGGCGGCTTTGGAGCCATCTGCCAAAATCCCCGTACCGTCTGCCGGGGCTCTGGAGTCGGATCCGACTTCTTCGGGAAGAGCCGGCACGAAGATGGAGTCTGATTCTGGTGAAGGCTTGACAGACGGCTTGAGGAGGCGTTGAAGGGCGACGCCGGATGGTATTGCTTGGCGGGTAGAGCCGATTCGTGCAAGGCGTCTGCTTGGTCGTTGTCGTTTCTTGGCACATGGACGAACTCGCACCCCTCGAAATACCCACTAAGTTGTTGCACGAGGAAACGGTAACTCGCCATGTTTGCATCTTTGGCGTCCCAGTCACCAGACGACTGCTGGACTACTAAGTCTGAGTCACCATAACATAGGATCCGGCGAATGCCAAGTTCTTTGGCAAGCGGGAGCCCATGAATGAGCGCCTCGTACTCAGCAACGTTGTTGGAGGTGGCAAAATGGATTTGCAGCACGTATTTGAGCGTGTCGCCTTTAGGAGAAGTGAGGACAACGCCGGCTCCCAAGCCGGTGCGCAACTTGGAGCCGTCGAAATGCATCCGCCAATGGGTGGAGTCGGGCGCTGGAGGTAGGTACTGGGTCTCGGCCCAGTCGACGAGAAAGTCGGCCAGTGCTTGTGACTTGATGGCGGTGCGGGGCTGGTAGTGGATGGTGTAGGGAGCCAGCTCTATGGCCCACTTGGCCACTCGGCCAGAAGCATCTCGGCTTCCGATGATCTCGGCAAGTGGGGCCGTGCAGACCACAGTGATTGGATGCTCTTGGAAGTAAGGCTTCAATTTCTTGGTGGCAAAGTGCATGCCATAGCACATCTTCTCGTAGTGGGGGTAGTTCTTCTTGGAGGCCGACAGTACTTTGCTCAGGTAATATACCGGTCTCTGGACAGGTAGTGCCTTGCCTTCCTCCTTGCGTTCCACTACAATGACTGTGCTGACAACCCGGCTGGTGGCGGCGATGTACAGGAGCATAGGTTCCTTAGGAGTCAGAGCCGCCAGAACGGGTGGAGTAGTCAGCATCTTCTTTAATAGGTGAAAAGCTTCATCCACCTTGTGGTTCCACTCGAAAAAAGTGGTCTTCTTCATGAGCTGGTATAAGGGGAGAGCTTTCTCGCCCAGCCGACTGATGAATCGGCTGATGGACGCCAAGCAGCCGGTGAACTTTTGCACGTCCAGCAGTCGGTTGGGTACCTCCATCTTGTCAATGGCCTTGATCTTTACAGGGTTGCACTCTAAGCCACGTTCAGAGACCAGGAAGCCAAGGAGTTGGCCGGCTGGTACTCCGAAGACGCACTTCTCAGGGTTGAGCTTGATCTGGAATCGGCGCAGGTTCTCAAAGGTCTCCTTGAGGTCTTCCAGCAGTGTTCCACGCTTTTCTGTCTTCACCACCACATCGTCCATGTAGACGTGGGCGTTTCTGCCGAGTTGCTTGAGGAGGCACTTCTGCATGCAACGCTGGAAGGTGGCGCCGGCATTCCTCAAGCCGAACGTCATGGTGAGGTAGCAGAAGGCTCCAAACGGCGTGATGAAGGCGGTCTTTAGTCTGTCAGCCGGGTTCAGCTTGATCTGCTGATATACTGAATATGCGTCCAAAAAGCTCAACAGCTCGCATACGGCAGTGGAGTCTATCACCTGATCAATTCTTGGTAGAGCAGACGGGTCCTTGGGGCAGGCCTTGTTGAGGCTTGTGTAGTCAATACACATTCGCCACTACTTGTTCTTCTTCAGTATCAGGACTGGGTTGGCTAGCCATTCTGGAAAGAATACTTCCATAATGAAGCCGGCTGCTAGGAGTCGGGCTATCTCTTCTCCAACAACTCTTCTCTTTTCTTCTGACAGGCAGCGCAAGGGCGGCCTGACCGGCTTTGCATCAGATCGGACATGTAACTTGTGTTCGGCGAATTCTGTCGGTACACCTGGCATGTCTTTGGGGGACCATGCGAAGATGTCCCGATTCTCACGGAGGAAATCGACGAGCTCGCCTTCCTATTTGTTGTCGAGGTTTGCGCCTACGACAGCGTACCTCTCTGGGTGCTCCAAATCCAAGGGTATCTTCTTTGTCTCCTTGGCCAGCTTGAACGAACCCTCAGCCTCCGACTCCTTTGGGTTAGGCGACACCTCTAGCTGCTTGCCGGCCATCGCCACAACCCGGTCAAGGAGCCGCTTCTCGGCCGCGATCACCAGGGACTCTGCCAGCCGACTACTCTCAGCCGCACAGGCAGACGACTTCCGGTAGTCGCCAGCTACGGTCAGAATCCCCCTGGAACTGGGCATCTTCATTTTGAGGTAGGCGTAGTGGGGGACCGCCATGAACTTGGCCAGGGCGGGTCGGCCAAATAGTGCATGGTATGGGCTCTCGAGGTCCACCACCTCGAACCAAACTGACTCTCGGCGGAAGTGATCCTTGTCTCCAAAGAGGACGTCCATCAGGATCTTGCCGATTGGTGAGCAGGAAAGCCCAGGAACAATGCCGTGGAACACAGTCCGGCTGTTCTGAAGCTGTCTTTGCTTGATTCCTAATTTCTCCATGGTGTCCTTGTACAGGATGTTGATGCTGCTGCCTCCGTCTATCAGAACTCGCGAGAAACGAGCAGCTCGTCTATCCGTGGCAAAGGTGGCATCCAAGACCAAGGCATAAGAGCCCGGACTCGGCATCACCTCTGGGTGATCAGCCCTGCTCCAGCTGATAGGCTTCTCGAACCAGTGCATGAACTCTAGCGTCTCTGACGCTACGGCATTCACCTCTTGTCGCTGCAGCTGCTTGCTGCGTCGATCATCAGCCATGCTGGTAAATATCATGTAGGCTCCGTGCTCTTTGGGGTACTCGTCTTTTACTGCGCCGATTGGCCTGACAGCCGGCTGCTGGGGTGGGGGCGGAGGCTGCTGCCCAGCAGGCGGGGGAGGTAGGAGGCCGTCTCCTTTGGCGATCCTAGTGAGCCAGTGGCACTTCCGGGTGGTGTGATTCGACGGCTTCGCGCCGCTATGGAACTTGCAAGGACCATCCAGAGTCTGCTCGTATGAGAAAGCCGGCAACCAGTTGGGCTTGCCACCTTTCTGTCTCTTGGGTGGAGGCTGCCCATCCGGCTGGCCTTCAACTGTCGTGACCTGCCAGCTGTTGGAAGCCGGCTGCGGGGCCTTGCGCTTGTGGTCGTTCTGCTGTTGCCGCCGACTGGCGTCTCCTGCCGGAGTTCTTGGAGCCCGAGGGGCCACTTTGCCAGTTGTGCTAACTTGAATCTCCGCCTTCATGGAGGAGTCAGCCGTGGCATACTTGTCTGCTATGATCAGCAGCTCATCGAGGGTTTCCGGCTCATCGCAGAGGAGCTTATGCTTGAGGAGGGTGCCTTCTCTGCACCCGGCGGTGAAATATTCGATAGCCTGCACCTCGTGCACGCCCTCGCAGGAGTTCCAAAGCTCGGCCCAACGCGTCAGGTAGTCGTGGGTTGACTCGTTGGGGCCTTGCATGCACAAGGAAAGCTGACGAGGCTTGGGAGGACGCTTGTACATGCTTGTGAAGTTGCGGACGAATGCTTCGGTGAAGTCAACCCAGCTGTTGATGTTGTGGGGCTTCAGGCTGTTCAGCCATGTCCGGGCTGTGCCCTGGAGCATGAGCGGAACGTATTTTATGGCGACACGCTTGTTGCCGTTCGCTATGTTGACAGCCGTGGAGTAGTCAACCAGCCAGTCCTCCGGCTTCACGGAGCCGGTGTACTTGGGCGTGTCTCTTGGGAGCGTGAACCCTTTGGGAAAGGGCTCGTCTCGAATGTGGGGCCCGAAACAAGGCGGACCCAACTCGTCTTCTTCTTCCGGCGCCAGGGATCGGTGAAGTTGATCGATCCAGTGGCGGGCGTCGTTTTCCCCGACTCCCTCTCGGCAGCCAAGGCGGTTGCCGAGAGTCGGATGGTCAACAGGCGGCGCAGAGACTCGCCTTTCCTTGCGAGGAGGAGGAGGCGGACAGTCGTCCCGTCGTTCTACTGCTCTTGGGCGGCCGTCTTGGTCGTGCTCTATGGTAATGTGAGTCCGACTATGGCTGACGGTCGGATCCTTTTCTTTCCTTCCTCGGGCGCCGCCAGTCAGCGTCTAAGATGTCGCGCCTTGATCTCAGCAAAGGTCGTCGTTTTGCTGCTGCAGCGCCTCCGTGCGGCAGCCGGCCTCGTTCTGCACGGCAGCCGCGTCGAGGAGCCGCTGGGAGGCTCGTCATGACCGATGACGAGCACCTCGGTGACGGTGCTTCCATCGCTCTCAGCGCGAGGGAGAGGTTCGTTGTAGACCACCACGTTGGTGGGGAACGCGTCGAGCGACGCAGTGTCGGAGTCAACCAGCATCAGGTCGGTGGAACCTCCAGACTCCAAGTCCACGGCAGGCTCGCCGGCGACGTGGAGTTGGTCGAGGATGCCCGCGAGGAGGCTCTCGGGGCCGCCCGTGCTTGCGTTGGATGCAGGTTCGTCGGAGAGGCGAACCTCGCCGACAAGTTCGGCGAGGCAGCTGGCTGCGCAGGCGCTCTCAACACCGTGCAGCGCGTCAGCGCAAACTCCGTCTGGCGTGCCTGGCTTGCTGCGCTCGCCAGGGAGGAAAAGGGTTCCCGTCCAGAGCAGGTCTCCGGACAATGGTGCACCATGCCCCATGGTGGGCGCCAAATGTCGGGGGTTGGGTGCGACATATGCCAAAGGATGGCTTATCATGGTGGGGGCGAGTAGAACGTCGCCGGTGCCTGGAAATGGAATAAGGCGAAGACATGCATGCCGGCGAATCTTACCCAGCTTCAGGGCTCTCCGGGGAGATAATACCCCTACTGCTGCTCTACGGGGTCTCCGCATGATCACTATGGTAAAGTGTTTACACAGTTGCTCCTTGAGCTGTTTCCTGGAGGTAGGAGAAGGCAAGGCTAGCTCTCTCCTTCCTATATGATCTAGTCTAGTGCTAATGGATTCCAACCCTTTGCATGGATGCCCTGGGGGGTTTATATAGGCCTACCCCCCAGGGGTACAATGATAATCCGGCTGGGCGCGCGCCCAGCCGTCAGTCCCTCTGGCCGCCGTCTTATCCGCCGACTCCTGGGGCCCGCCGACTGGTGGGCCCCACCGACTGGCTTGGTGTGGGGCCGACAGGCCGCGTCCGCCGCGGGCGGGTCTTTGCCGGCTGCAGATTACTGTAGCCGTGCCTCTAATGACGCAGGCTCGGTCATGAGGTCGTGGCGACAGCCCCGCCGTCTGGCGGGCGATCACTGTAGCCACTACTTGTCGTGTCTGATTAATGGCGCATGGGGCCCGTGGGAGGGGCCGGCCGACTTCTGGTGGCCGACTCCCATCCGGGCCGACTGGTGGTGCTTTCGACGTCTTTCGTATGCCCGCCGACTGGTGGGACCCATCATCCCTGGGTCGTACCAGCAGGCCGTTGTGGGCACAGGGCTCTGCCCCCTAGGGCTGATGTCAGGGCCGGCATGGCAATAGTGTCACGACGCGCGGAGATCTTTGCGGGTACGACGTACTGTAGCCACGCCTGCCCTTGGAAAAAGGGGCGGGAGTGGTCCTCATTGTGGCCACTCCCCGTCTCGTCCCTCTTTATGAGGGCATGGGGGTTGTTGGCGTCGCGGGCCGACTCCCCAAGGCTGGCTTCTCTGGAAGTCCCGGTCAGGAGTCGGCTTATCCTGAAGTCGTCCCTGGGACTCAGTCGCGAGTGAGCAGCCGGCCGCCTCGCCGCCGACTCTCAAAAGGCGGCTCTTCATCCTAGGGCCTCGAGGGGCGTAGTCTGCCCCGATGTCTTGAAAGGTTCTGGGCCTGGGTTGGCCTACCCGTGGCCCATTACTCCGACATGTTTAGTAATAAATAATTCATCTAGGCTCTGTTTAGATGTGGTTTTATGCTTTTATTTAGTGTTTGTGCCAAGTAGAACCTTTGGGAAGACTTGGGGGAAGTCTTGTTGAACTTGCTGTAAAAAACAGAAACTTTAGCGCTCACGAGAATTGCTGCCATTTTTTATTGGAGAGTGATATTTAGTTAATTCTTTTTGAAGATGATTAATAGATAAATTCCTCAGGTCCATCAATTTATTTGAGAATTTTATAAGTTCCATAAGTATACGTTTGATCCAGATTACTACAGACTGTTCTGTTTTTGACAGATTCTGTTTTTCATGTGTTGTTTACTTATTTTGATGGATCTATGGCGACTAAAAGAGTTTATAAATCGTAGAGAAGTTGGAATACAGTAGGTTTAACACTAATATAAATAAAGAATGAGTTCATTACAGTACCTTGAAGTGGTGATTTATTTTCTTATACTAACGGAGCTTACGAGTTTTCTGTTAAGTTTTGTGTTGTGAAGTTTTCAAGTTTTGGGTAAGGATTCGATGGACAATGGAATAAGGAGTGGCAAGAGCCTAAGCTTGGGGATGCCCAAGGCACCCCAAGGTAATATTCAAGGATATCCAAGAGCCTAAGCTTGGGGATGCCCCGGAAGGCATCCCCTCTTTCGTCTTCGTTCATCGGTAACTTTACTTGGAGCTATATTTTTATTCACCACATGATATGTGTTTTGCTTGGAGCGTCAATTTATTTTGTTAGAATTTGCTTACTTTTATTTAGAATAATGTTTTGCATCTTTTATTTCAATAAAAGTGGCATTGATAGCCTTTACTATGCCTATTTTAGAAAGTTTACCGCTGTTGCAATAATTCCCTAGAAAAGTCAGAATGTGATAAAATGTTGAAACCTTTTGCATATTAAGCTCTGATAAATTTACTACAGTGTTAATTTTATTTCATAATTTTTGGAGCTAGGGAAGTATGGATGTTGCTGCATTATTTACAGACTATCCTGTTTAGGCAGATTGCTGTTATGTTTGCATTGTTTGCATATGTTTGCTTCTTTAATGATTCTATTTGAGGATAGGACTATTAAATATGTAGAGGCATTTAGTACTCAATGTTGAATAATAATTTTAGTGATTTGCTACAGTAGAGTATGATAAGGTTTTGGCAATGGTTTATACTAACTTATCTCACGAGTCCTTGTTGAGTTTTGTGTGGATGAAGCTTTTGAGATTTAGGGAGACCGTGATATGAGAGGAATTAAGGAGACACAAAAGCTCAAGATTGGGGATTCCCAAGGCACCCAAAGATAATATTTCAAGAAGTCTCAAGCATCTAAGCTTGGGGATGCCCCGGTTGGCATCCCACCTTTCTTCTTCAACAACTATCGGTTAGTACCAGTTGATCCTAAGTTTTTGCTTCTTCACATGATGTTTGCTATTCTTAGATGTCATTTTATTTTGATTTGCTTGCTGTTTGAATAAAATACCAAGATCTGAAATTATTAAATGTTAGAGAGTCTTCACATAGTTGCATAATTATTCAACTACTCATTGATCTTCACTTATATCTTTCGGAGTAGTTTGTCATTTGCTCTAGTACTTCACTTATATCTTTTAGAGCATGGTGGTAGTTTTATTTTGAAGAAATAGATGAACTCTCATGCTTCACTTATATTATTTTGAGATTCTTAAATAGCATGATAATTTGCTTAAAATCCTAATATGCTAGGTATTCAAGAATAATAAAATTCACTTATGAGTGTGTTGAATACTATGAGAAGTTTGATACTTGATAATTGTTTTGAGATATGGAGATGGTGATATTAGAGTCATGCTAGTTGAGTGGTTATGTATTTGAGAAATAGTTGTGTTGAAGCTTGTGATTCCCATAGCATGCACGTATGGTGAACTGTTATGTGGTGAAGTCGGAGCATGATTTATTTTTTGATTGCCTTCCTTATGAGTGGCGGTCGGGGACGAGCAATGGTCTTTTCCTACCAATCTATCCCCCTAGGAGCATGTGCGTAGTACTTTGTTTCGATAACTTGTAGATTTTTGCAATAAGTATGTGAGTTATTTATGACTTATGTTGAGTCCATGGATTATACGCACTCTCACCCTTCCACCTTTGCTTGCCTCTCTAATACCGCGCACCTTTCGCCGGTATCATAAACCCACCATATACCTTCCTCAAAACAGCCACCATACCTACCTATTATGGCATTTCCATAGCCATTCCGAGATATATTGCCATGCAACTTTCCACCATCCAGTTTATCATGACACATTCATCATTGTCATATTGCTTAGCATGATTATATAGTTGACATAGTATTTGTGGCAAAGCCACCATTCATAATTTCTTCATACTTGTCACTCTTGATTCATTGCATATCCCGGTACACCGCCGGAGGCATCCATATAGTCATACTTTGTTTTAGAATCGAGTTTTAATCATTGAGTTGTAAATAAATAGAAGTGTGATGATCATCATTCAATAGAGCATTGTCCCAAAAAAGAAAGGCCAAATAAAAAAAGAAAGGCCAAATAAAAAATAAAAAAATAAAAGGGACAATGCTACTATCCTTTTACCACACTTGTGCTTCAAAGTAGCACCATGATCTTCATGATAGAGAGTCTCCTATGTTGTCACTTTCATATACTATGGGAGTCTTTCATTATAGAACTTGGCTTGCACATTCCAATGATGGGCTTCCTCAAAATGCCCTAGGTCCTCATGAGCAAGCAAGTTGGATGCACACCCACTAGTTTCTTTTGTTGAGCTTTCATACATTTATAGCTCTAGTGCATCCGTTGCATGGCAATCCCTACTCACTCACATTGATATCTATTGATGGGCATCTCCATAGCCCGTTGATATGCCTAGTTGATGTGAGACTATCTTCTCCCCTTTTGTCTTCTCCACAACCACCATTCTATTCCACCTATAGTGCTATGTCCATGGCTCACGCTCATGTATTGCGTGAAGATTGAAAAAGTTTGAGAACATCAAAAGTATGAAACAATTGCTTGGCTTGTCATCGGGGTTGTGCATAATTTAAATATTTTGTGTGGTGAAGATAGATCATAGCCAGACTATATGATTTTGTAGGGATAACTTTCTTTGGCCATGTTATTTTGAGAAGACATAATTGCTTTATTAGTATGCTTGCAGTATTATTATTTCTATGTCAATATGAACTTTTGTCTTGAATCTTTCGGATCTGAATATTCATACCACAATTAAGAAGAATTACATTAAAATTATGCCAAGTAGCACTCCGCATCAAAAATTCTGTTTTTATCATTTACCTACTCAAGGACGAGCAGGAATTAAGCTTGGGGATGCTTGATACATCTCCAACGTATCTATAATTTTTGATTGCTCCATGCTATATTATATACTGTTTTGGGCAATGTTGGGCTTTATTATCCACTTTTATATTACTTTTGGGACTAACCTATTAACCGGAGGCCTAGCCCAGATTTTCTGTTTTATGCCTATTTCAGTGTTTCGAAGAAAAGGAATATCAGACGGAGTCGAAACGGAACGAAATCAACTGGAGAAGTTATTTTTGGAAGGAAACACACCTGATGGACTTGGACCCTACGTCAGGGGAGACACGAGGTGCTCACGAGGGTGGGGGGCGCCCCCCCCCCCCCCCCCCGTCTCATGGTGCCCCGTGGCTCCTCCGACGTCCTCCCTGCACCCATATATATCCACGTACCCTAAAACTTCCAGAAAGCAAGATAGATCGGGAATTCTGCCGCCAGAAACCTCCGTAGCCACTGAAAACCAATCTAGACCCATTCCGGCACCCTGCCGGAGGGGGCAATCCCTCTCTGGTGGCCATCTTCATCATCCCGGTGCTCTCCATGACGAGGAGGGAGTAGTTCTCCCTGGGGCTGAGGGTATGTACCAGTAACTATGTGTTTGATCTCTCTTTCTCGTGTTCTTGAGGTGATACGATCTTGATGTATCGCGAGCTTTGCTATTATATTTGGATCCTATGATGTTTCTTCCCCTCTCTTCTCTCTTGTAATGAATTGAGTTTTCCCCTTGAAGTAATCTTATCAGATTGAGTCTTTAAAGACTTGAGAACACTTGATGTATGTCTTGCCGTGGATATCTGTGGTGACAATGGGATACCGCGTGCCACTTGATGTATGTTTTGGTGACCAACTTGCGGGTTCATGAACCTATGCATAGGGGTTGGCACACGTTTTCGTCGTGATTCTCCGATAGAAACTTTGGGGCACTCTTTGAGGTCCTTTGTGTTGGTTGAATAGATGAATCTGAGATTGTGTGATGCATATCGTATAATCATACCCACGGATACTTGAGGTGACATTGGAGTATCTAGGTGACATTAGGGTTTTGGTTGATTTGTGTCTTAAGGTGTTATTCTAGTACGAACTCTAGGGCTGTTTGTGACACTTATAGGAATAGCCCAACAGATTGATTGGAAAGAATAACTTTGAGGTGGTTTCGTACCCTACCATAATCTCTTCGTTCGTTCTCCGCTATTAGTGACTTTGGAGTGACTCTTTGTTGCATGATCAGGGATAGTTATGTGATCCAATTATGTTAGTATTGTTGAGAGGACTTACACTAGCGAAAGTATGAACCCTAGGCCTTGTTTCAACGCATTGCAATATCGTTTACGCTCACTTTTATCATTAGTTACCTTGCTGTTTTTATAATTTCAGATTACGAATACCTTTCTCTACTATCCATATACCACTTGTTTCACCATCTCTTCGCCGAACTAGTGCACCTATACAATTTACCATTGTATTGGGTGTGTTGGGGACACAAGAGACTCTTTGTTATTTGGTTGCAGGGTTGCTTGAGAGAGACCATCTTCATCCTACACCTCCTACGGATTGATAAACCTTAGGTAATCCACTTGAGGGAAATTTGCTACTGTCCTACAAACCTCTGCACTTGGAGGCCCAACAACGTCTACAAGAAGAAGGTTTTGTAGTAGACATCAAGCCATACAGGAAGGACGCTTCGGTCGACGCCCCGAACGCAACGACCGGGGCTACGGCCGCGGAGGAGGACGCGGAGGCGGACGCTAGGACGACCGTGGCCCGCGCCAGGAGTGGCGTGACCGGCCTCGTGAGGACCGCGGGTAGGACCAACCTCGCGAGGGCGCCTGGAGGGACCCGCCTCATGAGGATCGCCCCCAGGGCAACGCCGGTCTTCCCCCGTTTGACGCCACCGAGAAGGAACGACGACCACCGCCAGGACGAGGGGGCTGGGGGCTTCCAGGGGCCGCGTGCGGTCGCTTGCATCTTGGGCGGTGCTCAGGCCCCAGCCTCTCAGCGCATCTTCAAACAGTTCGCTCGCAAGGTGAACGCGGCGCTCCCCAAGCTCGAGGCCACGCGCCCTCTCAGGTGGTCCCAATGCGCCATCACCTTCAACTCGGCCGATCAGCTCAAGTGCGCAGCCACCGCTGGCACACTCCCTACGACAACCTCCAAGTGCCCTATGAGCAGCTCCAGCCAACCAAGCCTTTCTCAGGGGTGACTGACGGTTCCACCACACCGATAGGGCAAGTCCTCCTGCCTGCCACCTTCGGGGAGCGCAAGAACTACCGCACCGAGCTCATTGACTTCGAAGTCGCGCACATCCGCCTGCCGTACAATGCCATCCTCGGGTATCCAGCCCTGGCCAAGTTCATGGCAGTCACTCACCACGTCTACAACGTTCTCAAGATGCCAGGAAGTGGGGGAATCATCACGGTCCCATGTGAAGAAAGGGATGCGGTGTGCTCCCTTGAGCGCGCCTTCCAAGCCGCAGCAATCGACAACCCTGACAGCAGAAGTGAAGGCCTCCGGAGACCATCCCCAAGAAGAAGCTGTCGCGCCGCACAGGACCCCAAGAAAATGGCGTCGTGTCAGGAGCCTCGTCAGGATCAGCGCCCGCTCCAGGGGTGCCTCCCTCCACCGCATAGGAAAACCCGCCCGGTGCCCTCCTTAGGAGGGACTCGGGGGCTCTCTCCTGGAGAGCCTCAAACCTTGCCAACCTCGCGAGGAAGGCGCTTGGGCACCACTTGGAAGCGTGCTTCCCAGCACTTTCCTCAGGAGAGCACAGGGCAAGGAGTGCTCACCACCCAGGAGTTCATCACCAAGACCACCCAAGAGCGACAAGATGCAAGAGCCATGCGTGGCGATAGCCGCTCACGGAGTGTGGCTCGCCATCCAGGCGAGGGTGTTGAGCTGCATGTCTGCATCGACATCCCCGGGCTCAACAGGGCCGCATCTCAGGAATGCTTCTGGCCATCATGTGCGGGCCGCTGTGAGGGTCCACCACACAGCTATGTTTGCATGCCCTTCGGCTTGCCGAGCGTGGCGTCGGCCTATCAGCGCAACGTGCGGCAAGTCCCGGCGGCTCAGGAGGCCGGGTCCCACGCTGTTCTGGAGGAGATGGGGACGGTCTTCAGGGAACCTCCTGAGCCCCCAGAGCCTCCCGAGGCTCAGGTTCTCGGTGGCTCATGAGGAACCATTCCTTTCAACGCGTGGCTTCAGCTGCACCAACTCTACTTCGTCTACAGAACCAGGTGACATCTTCCAAGTTCATTTAAGCTGGGAGCGCCCCTCGGGCTGCACTATTCCCAAGCCACACGGGTCCGTCCCTGTTTCATGTATCCCTTTTACTTATGTCTTTAGCTTACCTTGTTGGGGGCGCCCCTCGGGCCGCATCATCCCCATGCCGCTCGGGCCGGACCAAGTGGCATGTATCTTCCTGCATTTATCCAAGTCGATCTGCTCTTCATGCTTAACCTGCCAACTGCTATCACCTGCTCGATCATCGCCTCCCTCAGGGCCTCTACACAGGTATGGCGCTGGTGCATGGGTCTGTCCCTGCCATGACCGACAAATCTAAGTGGTCGAGCTCTGGCTCGCAGCACGCGCCGTGCACGTCACCTCACCAGGCCCTCGGTGCCTTCACCTCATTCGAACCAACCAGCGGCAGGCAGGCGGCAGTAACGGCAAACCATGCTTCTTCTTGTGCCTGACCACAGGGACCCTACAGGAAAGATAGCAGGCGGCACCGCGAGTCTCCTTTTCTCTCGTGCGATTCGCTTGCGCGTTAAAAGGGGGGCTCCTGAGCATCGCGACTCAGGAGCTCTTACTGGCTCTCTAGCCCTCACCCCCTGGCCTTGACCACGGCATCGCGACCAGGCATACCAGTGGCAGCTGAGCTCGCTCCAGGGCCGGGACCTGAGGACATAGAGCACTAAGAAGAGCTCGGGAGAAGGAAAACTCATACGGACCGGCCTAGCTATGTCGCGAAGGTTGGCGCGCAGCCCTAGCGCACCATGAGGAATCACCACGAAGTCAGCAAGATAAGTCTCGCCCTCGGATCAGCTAAATATTTGGGCCTAGTAGCCGCTCACACCATGCTGCAACCCCGTTGCGGCCAAGTCATCTTCCTTTCTTTCCTTACCATGGCCGCTTGGGCGCTAAGGGGGACCTCCTGAGCATCGCGCCTCAGGGGATCTTACTGGACCTCGGGCCACGCACCTCCTGGCCTTGACCATGGCAACGCGACCTGGCATACCAGCGACAGCTGTAGCCGCCTTGGGACCGGGACCTGTCAGCGTAGAGCAACAAGCTATCGCGAGGAAAGAAAGGGGGCGAGCCTTAAAGAGACACGCGTTCATCAAATCTTCATAACAAGGAAGATAAGTACAAAGGCATTACAGATCCTTACATGCCCCCATGGGGTGATTCATGATTCTTCGCAGGAAACAAAAGCTGATGCTAAGGGGGATCCTATCTACATCCTCCCATGGTGGACGCCATCATCAACAGTGGGCCACAGGAGGCCGGGGCCAACCCCATCCAGATCAGCGGCGGCCGGACGCCACAACCCTGCTTCAAGCACGTCGAGAGCTCGGGGGGACGTAGCTGTCGTCGCTCGTCTCCGGAGTCTCGTAGAGCTCAGGAGAACTTATAGACTCCCAAGGGCTGTTGTTGCTGTAGTGGACGCGAGCGAAGCGCGCATTAGCCTCGCGTTCTTCTCCGGGGCAGCACTCCAGGAGACGGCCCTCGGCGTAGAAGGCCTTGAAGAAAAGTGTGGAGGCGCCGTCGTACTCGAAGTGGATAGCGAGGGTGCCCCTCACACGACAGACCCGTGCGACCTCGCCCTAGCCGCGAGTCATGAAGATCTTGCCAGTGGAGACCGCTTCGATCTTCGCTCCGGTCGCTGGAGCACTGCAGTCGGCGTGCTGCAGCCAGAGCTTGAGAGGCCCCCTCAGCGGCATCACGTCGGAGAAGAACCGCGGGAAGCGGATCCAGGAGCTCGGAGGCATCGGCGCCCATAGCACCAACTCGCGCGAGGAGTCCGCGACATGGACGGCACACGTCGCCGTGGCACGGCGACCCCGGATGCAGCGTGGGCGACGCTGCTCGTCACTTCGTCCTCCCGAGCCCTTGGCTTGGGCGTACAAGGGTAGCGGGTACCCTGGAGGAGGCCGCTCGCACCAGGGCCTCGTCACCACCTGCATTGCCCCTTCATCACGGCAATGGATCGACCTCTTCTTCGGTAGGAGTGGCTCCGGGACATCCCGGGGGACTTTCCCCTTCTCTTCGGCGGAGAACCTTCTAATAGGCGCCATTGGAGCAAGCAATGAAGAAAAGAATAAGCGAGCAAGCGAGGAAAAGATGGGCAACGGGGGCTCCGCCCCCCCCCCTCCCCATTTATAGCAAGAGAAGGCCAACCGGCGTCTCCCACGATCGCAGCTAATGATGGTTTCCCTTGCATGTCGTTGGGACTTGTCAAGTCGTGCAGTCATCAAGACAGCATGGCGAAGCGGAGACGCCCACGTCCAATCAACTGCCACGCATCAACCAAGGCCGTAGGCTTTTGGGGCCCGCGGTGCTCCAAACTTGACCCTTGGCTTCGCCGCAAAGCCAAGCCCATGCGCACCTTGGGCCCGGGGGCTACTGTCGGCGTTCTGGCAACGGGGGTCCCCATACTTGCCTGCCTGTGGCCCGCGACGTGGCGGAGCCAGCAGGCCATACAGCCCATCTTCATCAACAAAGCATCCAAGACCCTCGTGAGGGTCCAAGCCTCGCAAGGCGGACGATGCAAGACCTCCTCCCGAGCGGCCTAGTCAGGCAGGCTCGCGAGGGGCGGAGATATCAAGGCGAGGCGAACCTCACGAGGCTCTCATGACGTGAGCCATGACGATCGACACCAGGCGGGCGCCAGCGCGCGTAGCTTCCTTGTTTCCTCTTTCGTGCAAAGGAGGCAAGCGCAGCCACGGAGTACCGAGGCATCAGGAAAAGGTTGCCATTTCGGTGCAACAAGACCAAGACCATGGACTGCAAGACGGAGGTCATCGTGGAGCCCAAGACGGTGTCACCCCAGAGCCTTTCACAAGCGAAGACCGCTTTTGTCAGGATAGCTTGTACTAGCTGTCCCCCTTCAAATTAGCCCGCCATTGTTGGCTCCCTTCCCGCTCGATATTTGAGAAGAGGACCAGGGCCTCTATAAATAGTACTAGCCACCACAGTGGATGGGGATGATCTCATCTTAGCTTGAGGGAACCTACACACCACAAGTTCATACGCACAAGAAAACCTCAACCTCAGGAGGTTGTTCTTCCCCTTGTATTGTTCATCATTAGCCCAAGAGGCAATCCAGTACCACCACACTGGAGTAGGGTATTACACCACAATGGTGGCCCGAACCAGTATAAACCCCGTGTCTTTCTATGCTGTGAGTTCGTCGAGTTCGTCCGCAAGATCTAGCGAGCTAGAGCGTAGATCGGTAGGAGGGAAAGACTTCGCACGCACCCAAGTGTTCGAACCTTAAGGGTAGCCGAAGCCCCACATCCGACATTTGGCGCCCCAGGTAGGGGTGTTCGGCGTTCTAGGAACGGGGGTCCCCAGACTTGCCTGCCTGCGGCCCGCGACGTGGCGGAGCCAGCAGGTCGTACGGCCCATCTTCATCAACAAAGCATCCAAGACCCTCGCGAGGGTCCAAGCCTCGCGAGTCAAACGATGCAAGACCTCCTCCCGAGCAGCCTAATCAAGCAGGCTCGCGAGTGGCGGAGATATCAAGGCGAGGCGAACCTCACGAGGCTCTCATGACGTGAGCCATGACGATTGACACCAGGAGGGCGCCAGCGCGCGCAGCATCCTTGTTTCCTCTTTGGTGCAAAAGAGGCAAGCGCAGCCGCGGAGTATCGAGGCATCAGGCAAAGGTTGCCATTTCGGTGCAACAAGACCAAGACCATGGACTGCAAGACGGAGGTCAAAATGTCGGATGTGGGGCTCCGGCTAACCCTTAAGGTTCGAACACTGGGGTGCGCGCGAAGTCTTTCCCTCCTACCGATCTACGCTCTAGCTCGTTGGATCTTGCGGACGAAATCGACGAACTCACAGCACAGAAAGTCACGGGGTTTATACTGGTTCGGGCCTCCGTTGTGGTGTAATACCCTACTCCAGTGTGGTGGTGGTGGATTGCCTCTTGGGATGATGATGAACAATACAAGGGGAAGAACAGCCTCCTGAGGTTCAGGTGTTCTTGTGCGTATGAACTTGTGGTGTGTAGGTTCCCTCAAGCTAAAATGAGATCATCCCCATCCACTGTGGTGGCTAGTCCTATTTATAGAGGCCCTGGTCCTCTTCCCAAATATCAAGCGGGAAGGGAGCCAACAATGGCGGGCTAATTTGAAGGGGGGCAGCTAGTACAAGCTATCCTGACAAAAGCGGTCTTCGCCTGTGAAAGGCTCTGGGGTGACGCCGTCTTGGGCTCCATGATGACCTCCGTCTTGCAGTCCATGGTCTTGGTCTTGTTGCACCAAAATGGCAACCTTTGCCTGATGCCTCGGTACTCCGCGGCTGCGCTTGCCTCCTTTGCACCAAAGAGGAAACAAGGACGCTGCGCGCGCTGGTGCCCGCCTGGTGTCGATCGTCATGGCTCACGTCACGAGAGCCTCGTGAGGTTCGCCTCGCCTTGATATCTCCGCCCCTCGCGAGCCTGTCTGACTAGGCCGCTCAGGAGGAGGTCTTGCATCGTCCGCCTGCGAGGGTCTTGGATGCTTTGTTGATGAAGATGGGTCATACAGCCTGTTGCTTGGCCACGCCGTGGGCCGCAGGCAGGCAGGTCTGGGACCCCCGTTCCCAGAACGCCGACAGTAGCCCCCGACCCCAAGGTGCGCTCGGGCTTGGCTTCGCGGCGAAGCCAAGGGTCAAGTTCGGAGCACCGCGGGCCCCAAAAGCCTGCAGCCTCGGCTGACGCATGGCGGTTGATTGGACGTGGGCGTCTCCGCTTCCCCACGCTGCCTTGAATCCGCCTAGTTAAGCGGCCCGCTTCTTGCTCAGTTATTCCGCCCTCTCTGCGCCCGGCTCTTCCAATCTCCCTGTTCCTTCGACGTCCTGCTCCGCCCTCTCAATCCAACTTGCGCCCCGCCCGCTTCACCGCCATGGCGCCAAAATAGGCCGGGAAGGGGAAGAAACCCTTGTCCTCGCCAACTGCGCCTCCATCCTTCGAGCCGACGCTCGACCGGCCTCGGGTGCTCAACGACGAGGCCATGAGCAAGGTGCGCCCCATGATCGCCTCCAACTTCAACGAGTGGGGAGAGACACCGGCCTAGCCTGCGTCTTGCTCTAGCATGGCTCGGGCAGTCACCGAGGTTCCGATCTTCATTGACGCCCTCTGGGCTAGCCTGTTTCCTCCCTTCTCCGCCTTCTTCAACGCGGTGCTCGAGCACTATCAGATCCACATGCTCCATCTCGACCCTTAATCTGTGACCCTTCTTGCCGTCTTTGCTTTTGTGTGTGAGGCCATGGTGGGCATCACCCCCTCCGTGGCACTCCTTCGCCACTTCTTCTCGCTGCATCTCACCGGTGCCCGGCAAAGCTCGGGGTGTGCGGGCTTCCAGGTCATGGCTGCGACAGCAGGCATGGGGATCGACTTCGAGCTCCCTTCATCCGCGAGCGAGTTCTGCACGCGATGGGTGTTTGTTGATGCCGGAGTGCTCAACCCTCTGCTCCAAGCTTCGGTGGGGTCTGACATTCCAAACTCCGGCTGGGGCCATCGAAGCTCACAAGCCCCTGCCTTGCCCCCGTCTGGGCTAGGCTGAGGTGGTTGAAGGACCTTGGCGTGACTGCGCCCACGGTGGTGAGGGAGTTCGTCAGGCGTCGAGTTGCTCTGCTTCAGCGCCATTCTCGCCCGATGTGGGACTTGCTCAGTAGACAGGACAATATGAGGGTGCAGGAGGAGGGGCTCCCTCTCGCTGCGCGGCAAATGGTGCTCACGGTCCTATCTGGTGTCCCTCTGCCGGACGAGATGCCCAAGAAAAGCTGCATGTTGTACCGCTGTGAGAACAAGGTCACCTTTGCCGCGAACATGCCTTCCTTTGATGAGTGGGGGCTGCGCCCAATTGGCTTGGTGGGGCCCCGTGAGAATCCCATCATCATGGTCCCCGTCTTCGCCGCCGGTGCCGAGCTCGCCCTAGGTGACGGTGCGGGGGAGCGAGCGGCGATGGTGGCTGGCTGCTCAGATGTTGAGGGGCACATGCCGAGCGGTGATCCGGGGGCTTCGTCCTCGGGAGCTTGCGACGCCCCTCTTGAGGCGTCGGTCGCTGATGAGATGCGGCATGCGGCTCCCGAGGCCGAGGCTCTAGGAGCCTCGGGAGGTCACAGCGAGAAAGAGCCGGGCTGTTCGCTGCAGCCGGGCTCCCCTGAAGCCATCCCTCTTGGTTCTTCTTCGGCTCCGCCGCGCTCCAGTCGTCACGTCCAGCGCTTCGGTCGCCTTTGTGTGGACTTCGAGGAGCTCCGCAAGAGGAAGGGATCCCCCAGCGGCAGCAACATCTTCGGGTCGTTGAAGCGACGGAAGTATGTCGCTATCGACGAGTAAGTACCTTATCTTGGTGATCTTCTATGTGCCGCCTTACTTTCCTGATGATTGTTCCCTCAGGTCCCCTTCTGCTAAGGCCGCGAAATCTCCAGAGAAGCAGCTCCCTCTCGTCCCATCGCACCGGCCAAGCTCCAGCGCTACAGGCTCGGACGCTACCCGTGGTGTGGGGTCAGCCAGAGGAGTTGGTCCGTCGTCAAGGCGCCCCGAACTTGTGCCTTCGTCGTCCTTTCTTCGCGTCCTTGCTCGGAGCACAGTAGGCGTGCCAATGGCTCCTCCCTTGGTCAAGGTTGGTAGCTGGCTAGCCTCAATCCTGAAGTCTTCTTTAAGCAGCGGGCCTTGTTCGGTTCGGGCCCCTCGCAAGGGTCAGCTAGCGCCTGGGGCCGCGCCAGCCCCCAGCCCCCAACCGGGAGGTGGTGCACCACTTGATGCTCCACCCGCAGCCCCCGAGGTGGAGGTCGAGGTGGGCCGAGCGTTCGAGCTCGAGCTCGAGCACAGCATGGTCTTCCATGAGCACTTCCAGGAGACGATGGGCGCGATGAACCGCCTTCGTGAAGAGCTTGCTGGTGTCGACTCGCGTCTTGAGGCTGAAGGTCTTCGGTTGGTGGAGGATCCGCGCAAGCTGCGAGTGGCCATCAACCTCGGTCGTTATCATCGCGACCTCGAGAACGCGAAGGCCGAGGCGTCCCTCAAGATTGCCAATGAGGCCCGCTCGCGAGCTTTGGAAGAAGCTCACGAGGCCGATCACCACCGCAAGGCTGCGGAGGAGCGCGCGTGGGAGCTCTAGGCCTGGAGCGCGTCCCTTGAGCAGCAGGTCGAGGCGCGCGGGGCCGCCCTTGCGTCGACCAGTGGCGGCCGAGCTCGCTCGAGGGCCAGGAACTGAGGACGTAGAGCACTAAGAAGAGCTCGGGAGAAGGAAAACTCGTACGGACCGGCCTAGCTATGTCGCGAAGGTTGGCGTGCAGCCCTAGCGCAACATCAGGAATCACCACGAAGTCAGCAAGATAAGTCTCGCCCTTGGATCGGCTAAATATTTGGGCCTAGTAGCCGCTCACACCATGCCGCAACCCCGTTGCGGCCAAGTCATCTTCCTTTATTTCCTTACCATGGTCGCTTGGGCACTAAGGGGGGCCTCCTGAGCATCGCGCCTCAGGGGCTCTTACTGGACCTCGGGCCATGCACCTCCTGGCCTTGACCACGGCATCGCGACCTGGCATACCAGCGACGGATGTAGCCGCCTTGGGACCGGGACCTATCAGCATAGAGCAACAAGCTATCGCGAGGAAAGAAAGGGGGGATCAAGCCTTAACGGGACACGCGTTCATCAAATCTTCATAACAAGGAAGATAAGTACAAAGGCATTACAGATCCTTACATGCCCCCATGGGGTGATTCATGATTCTTCGTAGGGAACAAAAGCTGATGCTAAGGGGGATCCTATCTACATCCTCCCATGGCGGACGCCATCATCAACAGTGGGCCACGGGAGGCCGGCGCCAACCCCATCCAGATCAGTGGTGGCGGCCGGACGCCGCAGCCCTGCTTCGAGCACGGCGAGAGCTCGGGGGGACGTAGCTATCGTCGCTCGTCTCCAGAGTCTCGTAGAGCTCAGGAGAACTGCTAGACTCCCAAGGCTGCTGCTGGAGTGGTCGCGAGCGGAGCGTGCATCAGCCTCGCGTTCTTCTCCAGATCAGCAATCCAGGCGACGGCCCTCGGCATCGAAGGCCTTGAAGAAAAGCGTGGAGGCGCCGTCGTACTCGAAGTGGATCGCGAGGGCGCCCCTCACACGACAGACCCATGCGACCTTGATACGTCTCCAACGTATCTATAATTTTTGATTGCTCCATGCTATATTATCTACTGTTTTGGACATTATTGGGCTTTATTATCCACTTTTATATTATTTTTGGGACTAACCTATTAACCGGAGGCCCAGCCCGGAATTCTTGTTTTTGCCTATTTTAGGGTTTCGAAGAAAAGGAATATCAAACGGAGTCCAAACGGAATGAAACCTTCGGGAACGTGATTTTCTCATCGAATACAACTCAGGAGACTTGGACCCTACGGCAAGCCACGTAACAGGAGGCCACGAGGTAGGGGGCGCACCTACCCCCCCCCCCAGGCGCGCCCTCCACACTCGTGGGGCCCCTGTTGCTGCACCGACGTACTTCTTCCTCCTATATATACCCACGTACCCTCAAACGATCAGATACAGAGCCAAAACCCTAATTCCACTGCCGTAACTTTCTGTATCCACGAGATCCCATCTTGGGGCTTGTTCTGGAGCTCCGCTGGAGGGGGCATCGGTCACGGAGGGCTTCTACATCAACACCATAGCCTCTCCGATGAAGTGTGAGTAGTTTACTTCAGACCTACGGGTCCATAGTTAGTAGCTAGATGGCTTCTTCTCTCTTTTTGGATCTCAATACAATGTTCTCCCCCTCTCTTGTGGAGATCTATTCGACGTAATCTTCTTTTTGCGGTGTGTTTGTTGAGACCGATGAATTGTGGGTTTATGATCAAGTCTATCTATGAATAATATTTGAATCTTCTCTGAATTCTTTTATGTATGATTGGTTATCTTTGCAAGTATCTTCGAATTATCAGTTTGGTTTGGCCTACTAGATTGATCTTTCTTGCAATGGGAGAAGTGCTTAGCTTTGGGTTCAATCTTGCAGTGTCCTTTCCCGGTGACAGTAAGGGCAGCAAGGCACGTATTGTATTGTTGCCATCGAGGATAACAAGATGGGGTTTTCTTCATATTGCATGAGTCTATCCCTCTACATGATGTCATCTTGCTTAAGGCGTTACTCTGTTGTTAACTTAATACTCTAGATGCATGCTGGATAGCGGTCGATGAGTGGAGTAATAGTAGTAGATGCAGGCAGGAGTCGGTCTACTTGTCTCGGACGTGATGCCTATATACATGATCATACCTAGATATTCTCATAACTATGCTCAATTCTGTTAATTGCTCAACAGTAATTTGTTCACCCACCGTAGAATACTTATGCTCTCGAGAGAAGCCACTAGTGAAACCTATGGCCCCTGGGTCTATCTTTATCATATCAATCTCCTACTACTTAGTTATTTACTTTTATATTTACTTTGCCTTTATTTTACTTTGCATCTTTATCATAAAAATACCAAAAATATTATCTTATCATATCTATCAGATCTCGCTCTCGTAAGTGGCCCTATAGGGAATGACAACCCCTATTTGCATTGGTTGCGAGGATTTATTTGTTTTCTGTAGGTGCGAGGGACTCGTGCATAGCCTCCTACTGGATTGATACCTTGGTTCTCAAAAACTGAGGGAAATACTTACGCTACTTTGTTGCATCATCCCTTCCTCTTCGGGGAAAACCAACGCAATGCTAAAAGAGGTAGCAAGAAGGATTTCTGGCGCCGTTGCCGGGAAGGTCTACGCAAAAGTCAACATACGAAGTACCCATCACATACCCTTATCTCCCGCACTACATTATTTGCCATTTGCCTCTCGTTTTCCTCTCCCCCCACTTCACCCTTGCCGTTTTATTTGCCCTCTCTCTCTCTATAACACCCCGGATATGACTTTCCCAATTTGTACTCCAACTCTTGCCGTTTTCGGCGTTTAGTTATTTTATTTTCTCGGCTTTGGGTTTTTTGTCTCTGTGTGTTGTTATCGTTGGCATGCATCTCATATCATGTCATCATGTGCATTGCATTTGCATACGTGTTCATCTCATGCATTCGAGCATTTTCCCCGTTGTCCGTTTTGCATTCCGGCGCTTCGTTCTCCTCCGGTGGTCATTTCTAGCTTTCTTTCGTTTGTGGGGATTAAACATTTCCGGATTGGACCGAGACTTGCCAAGCGGCCTTGGTTTACTACTGGTAGACCGCCTTTCAAGTTTCGTATCATTTGGACTTCGTTTGATACTCCAACGGTTAACCGAGGGACCGAAAAGGCCTCGTGTGTGTTGCAGCCCAACACCCCTCCAATTTGGCCCAAACCCACCAAAACCCTCTCCATCATCTAGAGCGTTCGATCACGATCGCGTGGCCAAAAACCGCACCTCATTTGGACACTCCTAGCTCCCTCTATGCCTATATAAAGACCCCTCCGAAATTCTCCTTCTCCTTCCCCCTGAAACCCTAGATCCATTCCATCCGCCGCCGCCGGACAAAAAAACCGCCGACGGACATGTCCAGTTCCACCCCGCCGCCACCACGTGTCACCACCTGATACGCCGCCACCCGGTGCCCACTTCGCCGCCGCGCGGGCCCGCCTGGGCCCGGGGAGAGCCCTCCCGGCCCACATCGTCGCGCCCCGCCGCCCGTTGCCGTCCGCCGCCCGCGCCTGCCTTCCCTGACGCCGGCAGGCCCCGTCGACGCCGCCGCCTCGCCCGGCCACTGCTCCGGCCGCCGCCACCGCGCCGCAGCGCGCCCCCGCCGGCGCCTCTCACCGCCGTCGTCGCCCTAGCGCCGCCCCGGCCCGGATCCGGCGAGATCCGGCTGGCCCCAGCTTCTCCTCCGTGCTCCGGCGAGCTCCGGCACCGACTCCGGCCATCTTCGTTTTGCGTGCTCCGGCGAGATCCGATCTGGATCTGGAAACCCTAGGGTTGACCCCTTGTTTTTTCCCAAGTCTGCAGTTTATATGCCCTTGTTCATCGCATCGTAACTCCGCATCCATAGCTCCGTTTTTGGCATATAGCATATCAAAATGTTCATCTCAGAGAGCACATCATTTCATTCCATTGCATCATTTTCATTTGAGTTCATCTTGATGCCCGAAATGCTGTTAGAAGAGTGCTACTTGAGTTAATTGTCAGATCTGCTACTCCATTTAGAGATTTGTCATTTTTTCCATGATTATTGTGTGCATGCTATGACCATGAGCTCTACATGTGTTTTGTTAAGGGTTTTACCATCTTTCCAGAGGTGCAACCCATGTATTTTTGTGATGTGTGTGGTGACTAGTACAAGCTTGCAAAGTGAGGCACTTGGTAATGCTGATTTCAGGGACTTAGCAATTCCACTAAGTCCTTGACCTGTTTATCTCATGTTTCCATATGTTCATGTTGTTTCCTAGTGATCCGTGGCTCTTTTGAGGATGATCAGTAAGGATGTTTTGTTAATATTGTAGTGCTCTATCCATCCATGTCTTTGTTTGCAATTATGGAGCAACCTAGCTTGAGTCAATCGAGCTCTACTTTTGCTACTTCGTGAATCTGGGCAGATTGTCTACTTGTTAGCGATTTTGCCGAGGATGTTGTAGTTGATCCGTGCATGCTATGCTATTGTTCTTGCCATGTCTAGCTTGAATTTTGTGTATTCTTGATGGTGTATGCTTAGATTATCATGACTTGCTCCGTAGTGAGTGCATCGAGCTCGTAAACATGCCTACTTGATATCTGTTTTAGCATGCTCCAGTTTTTCACTAAGTCTGAGAACTGATTATGTTTTTGCCATGTTCACATGCTTGCAATTGTATTTTTTTCCCCTTTTGGCTCAAGGTCACTAAAGGACTTTTGTTAATCTCTTTGAGTAGCTCGATGCCATGCTTTACTTTGCCATGTTCAGGTCCTGTAGCATGTAGTTTTGCTGCTCCGAAGAGTGCTATCTGATCTGAAATTCCAGACAAGTGTTAATTTCACTAAGTCTGAGATCTGTTTACCATATGCATTTTTGCCATGCTTGTTTGAACCTGTTAATGGATGAATTGGCCGTAGCTCTGTGCTAGACTTTTGTTAAGCATCATGAATGCATCCCTGCCATGTATTTTGTTGCCATGTTTGGGTGCTGTACCATGTTCATCTTGTTGCATTTAGATGGCGACTTGCTGTAAATCGCAGAACGTGGTCATATTTAAATTGCTTGCCATTTCCAAACCGTAACTCCGATTCCGACGTTCTTTATATGCTTTTCAAGCGATTTCATCTCATCTTTCCAGTGGCACACTTGGATTTCCAAGTTGAGGCCAGGTTCATGCATCCCTTGTCAAATCTTGCATATGCATCCCGCATCGCATCCCCCATAGCATACCATCCTTGCATCATATTGTCTGATCCTTGCACGTGGTTGATTGTATCCTTGTTGCTTGTTTGTCTTGTTTGGGTAGAGCCGGGAGACGAGTTCGCTAATGAAGAGCCCGTTGAGTTTGCTTTCGAGGATCCAGTCAACTCTGACAACTTTGCAGGCAAGACGATCATACCCTCGAAATCACTACTATCTTTGCTTTGGTAGATGCCCACTCTTTTGCTATGCCAATGCTACGATGCCTACCACTTGCTTTCAAGCCTCCCAAATTGCCATGTCAAACCTCTAACCCACCATGTCCTAGCAAACTGTTGATTGGCTATGTTACCGCTTTGCTCAGCCCCTTTTATAGCGTTGCTAATTGCAGGTGAAGATTGGAGACCGTTCCTTGTTAGAACATTCATTTACTTGTTGGGATATCATTATTTTATCTTGTTATCTTAATGCATCTATATACTTGGTAAAGGGTGGAAGGCTTGGCCTCTCTCCTAGTGTTTTGTTCCACTCTTGCCGCCCTAGTTTCCGTCATATCGGTGTTATGTTCCCGGATTTTGCGTTCCTTACGCGGTTGGGTTATAATGGGAACCCCTTGATAGTTCGCCTTGATTAAAGCTTTTCCAGCAATGCCCAACCTTGGTTTTACCTTTTGCCACCTAGCCTCTTTTCCCTTGGGTTTCTGGAGCCCGAGGGTCATCTTATTTTAGCCCCCCCTGGGCCAGTGCTCCTCTGAGTGTTGGTCCAAACTAGAGTCCTGTGCAGCGCCCCCTCGGGGAAACTCGAGGTTTGGTTTTAGTTGTATGGAGAGCTCATCTGAGTGTGCCCTGAGAACGAGATATGTGCAGCTCCTATCGGGATTTGTCGGCACATTCGGGCGGTGTTGCTGGT
This sequence comes from Triticum urartu, assembly GCF_056163025.1. Classification (NCBI taxonomy): domain Eukaryota; kingdom Viridiplantae; phylum Streptophyta; class Magnoliopsida; order Poales; family Poaceae; genus Triticum; species Triticum urartu. The sequence goes on along the minus strand of NC_141878.1, from coordinate 478,632,153 downwards.
CTTGTTTTAACCTGTCGAAGTGTCTTGAAGAACCGAGGTACCGAGTCTGATCGGAACGTCTCGGGAGGAGGTCTATTCCTTCGTTGACCATGAGAGCTTGTCATGGGCTAAGTTGGGACTCCCCTGCAGGGATTTGAACTTTTGAAAGCCATGCCCGCGGTTATGGGCAGATGGGAATTTGTTAATGTCCGGTTGTAGATAACTTGAACCTTAATTTAATTAAAATGAATCAACTGAGTGTGTTACCGTGATGGCCTCTTCTCGGCGGAGTCCGGGAAGTGGACACGGTGTTGGAGTAATGTTTGCGCAGGTTGTCCTCTAGTTTCTCGCTCGCGCTTTGCCTTCTCTTCTCGCTCTCTTTTGCGAACAGGATAGCCACCATATATGCTAGTCGCTTGCTGCAGCTCCACATATATTTACCTTGCCTTACCTATAAGCTTAAATAGTCTTGATCACGAGGGTGCGAGATTGCTGAGTCCCTGTGGCTCACAGATTACTATTACACCAGATGCAGGGCCTGCTGATTCCGCTCCAGGTGACGCATTTGAGCTCAAGTGGGAGTTCGACGAGGACTCTCAATGATACTATGTTTCCTTTCCTGATGATCAGTAGTGGTGCCCAGTTGGGGGTCATCGGGGCCGTGTCGCATATTGGGTTATCTTTTATTTTGGCGCCGTAGTCGGGCCATGAGGCAAGAGGCCATGAAACACTTGATAACATATGTTCATGTTGAAGCAAGAGGCCGCTCAATTGAGGTGTGATGCTTCCAAGAAGCGAGTCAGAGATGCTGCTCCTTCTTCCTCTACTCAAGTGGCCAAGCAGCAGAAGTATTGGCTTCCTCCTCCTCCGTTCCGTCAGCCGTATCAGCAGAAGAGCAAAGGTGGCAGTGGATCTTCCACCCACCCAACCCTGGCTTTCAGAACAAGACTTCGTCTCAACCTCCAAGATCGAGTGCTCCGTACCACCGTCCGCTTTCAGAGGTCACGTGCAACAAGTGCCAACAGAAGGGTCACTATGCCAACAAGTGTTTCAACCAGAGGCGTCTTCCTCCTCCTCCTCCTGTCAGATCGGCAAGTACAGCTGTGGTCAAGCATAACCCCAAGTACGCCAAGGTCAATATGGTGAATGCAGCTCAGGCAGAGGATTCATCAGATGTCATCATGGGTAACCTTCCTGTTAACGATGTTCCCACAAAAGTTCTTTTTGACACGGGTGCATCGCATTGTTTCATCTCGAGACCGTTTTCATCTAAGCATGGGTGGTTTTCTCAAGTTATGCATAAGCCATTAGCAGTTGTCTCTCCGGGTAGATGTTTGCTCGCTAACTACGAGGTTCCGGATATTTCTATCTCGATGGGTCATTTCAAGTTTCTGGCTTCTCCAATGATCCTTGGTAACTCGGATATTGATCTTATTCTCGGGATGGATTGGCTTTCTAAGCACAAGGCACATCTTGATTGTGCAGCCAGGCAGATTCAATTGACTCATTCGTCTGAGGATGTAATTGTGTTTGCCGCTCATGATGATACCATCCGTCTGTTTTCTCTCAATGAGAAGGGTGAACTCGATGCCATCTCGCAAATTCCAGTCGTTTGCGAATATCAAGACGTCTTTCCAGAAGAGCTTCCAGGAATGCCTTCGCACCAGCCAGTTGAATTCGTTATTGATCTTGAGCCTGGCACGGAACCTGTGTGCAAGCGTCCTTACAAGCTCGGACCTGAAGAGTTGAAGGAGCTGAAGAAGCAACTCGATATTCAAGAGAGAATGGGTCTCATCCGGCCTAGTTCTTCTCCGTGGGGTTGTGGTGTTCTTTTTGTGAAGAAGAAGGATGGAACGGACCGACTTTGTGTTGACTACCGCCCATTGAACAAGAAGACCATAAAGAACAAATACCCACTTCCCAACATCAACGAGCTGTTCGAACAACTCAAAGGTGCCCAAGTATTCTCCAAACTTGATCTCCGTATGGGTTATCATCAGATTCGAATCCGTGAACAAGATATTCCCAAGACGGCTTTCAGGACAAGCTATGGTTCATATGAATACACTGTCATGTCTTTTGGCCTCGTCAACGCTCCTCCGATGTTCTCTCGCATGATGAACTTCATCTTCAACGCCTACACCAATGACTTTGTTTTGGTCTATCTCGACGACATTCTGGTTTTCTCGAAGAACAAGGAAGATCATGCCAAGCACTTGCGTTTGGTACTCGATAAGTTGAGGGAACATCAGTTCTACGCCAAGTTCTCCAAGTGCGAATTTTGGCTCGATGAGGTTCTTTATCTTGGTCATATCATCTCTGCCAAGGGCATTGCGATAAATCCTGAGAAGGTGTCTGCAATTGTGAATTGGGAACCTCCTCAGAACGTGAAGCAACTCCGTAGCTTCCTCGGTCTCGCAAGCTACTGTCGAAGATTCGTTGAAAACTTTTCTAAGATCGCGAAGCCTCTCTCAAATCTTCTCCAGAAGCACGTCAAGTACGTTTGGTCTCCGGAGTGTGACATTGCTTTCAACACTTTGAAAGAGAAATTGATAACTGCTCCAGTTCTGACTCCGCCTGATGAATCCAAACTGTATGAGGTCTTTTGTGATGCCTCTCTCCAAGGTCTTGGCGCAGTATTGATGCAAGAGAAGAAAGTTGTTGCTTATACCTCTCGCCAATTGAAGCCCAATGAGAAGAACTACCCCACTCATGATCTCGAGTTGGCGGCAGTTGTGCACGCTCTTTTGACTTGGAGATATCTCTTATTGGGAAGAAAAGTGGACATTTTCACTGATCACAAGAGTCTCAAGTACATCTTCACTCAGCCTAATCTCAACCTCAGGCAAACTCGATGGGTCGAAATGATTCAAGAGTATAATCCGAGTATCGAGTATACTCCAGGCAAGGCCAATGTGATTGCTGACGCATTGAGCAGAAAGGCTTACTGCAATAGTCTGATTCTCAAGCCTTATCAACCCAAGCTTCGTGAAGCTTTCCGCAAACTTAATCTGCAAGTTATTCCTCAAGGTTTCCTCGCCAACCTTCAAGTCTCTCCTACCTTGTAAGACCAGATTCGCCAAGCTCAGCTTCTTGATGCTATGGTGAAAAAGGTGAAGATTGGGGTTGCCAAGAGTCAACCCAAGTACAAGTGTTACCGCCTTGATAACAAGGACACTCTCTTCTTCGAGGATCGTATTGTTGTACCCAAAGGTGACCTCCGTAAAGTGATCATGAATGAGGCTCACAATTCTCTCCTCTCCATCCACCCTGGGAGCACGAAGATGTATCAGGACCTCAAGCAGGCTTATTGGTGGACTCGAATGAAGCGCGAGATTGCTCAATTCATGAATGAATGTGATGTCTGCAGAAGAGTGAAGGCAGAACACCAAAGGCCAGCTGGTCTCCTCCAACCTCTTGCCATTCCAGAATGGAAGTTTGACCACATTGAGATGAACTTTGTGATTGGGTTTCCAAAGTCCAAGCATGGCAATGATGCTATATTCGTTGTCATCGACAAACTAACCAAAGTGGCTCACTTTCTGCCTATCAAAGAGTCGATCACTGCAGCTCAATTGGCGGAACTCTATACCTCTCGGATTGTCTCTCTGCACGGTATTCCACAAGTGATCTCTTCAGACCGTGGCAGCATCTTTACCTCCAAGTTTTGGGATTCTTTTCAGAAGGCCATGGGCACCAACATCCGCTTCAGCACAGCTTTCCATCCTCAAACTAGCGGTCAAGTCGAGCGTGTCAATCAGATTCTTGAAGATATGCTCAGGGCTTGTGTGATCTCCTTCGGCATGAAGTGGGAGGATTGTCTTCCTTATGCTGAATTCTCCTACAACAACAGTTTTCAAGCAAGTTCGGGCAAGGCCCCATTTAAAATTCTGTATGGCAGGAAGTGCCGTACCCCTCTCAACTGGTCTGAAACCGGTGAACGTCGGCTTTTGGGAAATGACTTAATCACAGAGGCAGAGAAAATGTGCAAAGTCATTCGAGATAACCTCAAAGCAGCCCAATCCCGCCAGAAGAGCTACTATGATAGTAAGCACCGTGATTTGGCTTTCGAGATCGGAGATCATGTTTACCTCCGCGTCTCTCCTATGAAAAGTACTCGTCGCTTCGGTATCAAAGGGAAGCTTGCCCCCAGATACGTGGGACCTTTCAAGATTGTCAGCAAGAGAGGCGACCTCGCCTATGAACTCGAGCTTTCTTCAAACTTTGCAAATGTTCATGATGTGTTCCATGTCTCTCAGCTCCGAAAGTGCTTCAAGACTCCTGACCGCACCGTCAACTTCGAGGACATTGAGCTCCAAGAAGATCTCTCCTATCGTGAGCACCCCGTTGCTATTCTTGAAGAGACTGAACGCAAGACTCGCAACAAGTCAATCAAATTTCTCAAAGTCAAGTGGTCACACCATTCCGACCGTGAAGCTACCTGGGAACGCGAGGATCACCTCCGTTCTGAGTACCCGACGTTCTTTCAGTCCTAGATCTCGGGACGAGATCCTTTCGTAGTGGTGGACTGTTGTAACACCCCGGATATGACTTTCCCAATTTGTACTCCAACTCTTGCCGTTTCCGGCCTTAAGTTATTTTATTTTCTCGGGTTCGGGTTTTTGTCTCAGTGTGTTGTTGTCGTTGTCATGCATCTCATATCATGTCATCATGTGCATTGCATTTGCATACGTGTTCATCTCATGCATTCGAGCATTTTCCCCGTTGTTCGTTTTGCATTCCGGCGCTTCGTTCTCCTCCGGTGGTCATTTCTACCTTTCTTTCGTGTGTGGGGATTAAACATTTCCGGATTGGACCGAGACTTGCCAAGTGGCCTTGGTTTACTACCGGTAGACCGCTTGTCAAGTTTCGTATCATTTGGACTTCGTTTGATACTCCAACGGTTAACCGAGGGACCGAAAAGGCCTCGTATGTGTTGCAGCCCAACACCCCTCCAATTTGGCCCAAAACCCACCAAGACCCTCTTCATCATCTAGAGCGTTCGATCACGAACGCGTGGCCGAAAACCGCACCTCATTTGGACTCTCCTAGCTCCCTCTACCTATAAATATGTGCACTCCTCCAAAAATTCGGGCGAAACCCTAGTCTCCCCCTTCCTCCGCGTGCCGGACACGTCCGCCGCCGTCCCCTCGCCCAATCACTGTGCGCCACGTCACCGGGCCGCGCCCCACTTCACCGCCGCCGCCGCCGCCGAAGCCCGCAGGGCCCGCGGGAGGCCCTCCCGGCCCGGATCGGGCGCCGCCGCCCGTGAGGGACCCCGCCGCCCAGCCGCCAGACCCCACCGCCTTGCTTGCCTCCTCCGCCGCCCAGTTCACCGGACGCCGCCACCCAGCTCGCCGACCGCCGCCCCGTCGTCCCCGGCGTCGCCCCGCGCCCGCCGGCGACCTCCTTCGCCGCCCCGCGCCGGAATTCGGCCGGATCCGGCGAGATCCACCCCGGATCCGTCATCTCCGGCGAGTTCCGCCTCCTTCCCCGCCATCTCCGGCGAGTCTCGCGCCGGCGAGCCTCGGTTTCCGTGCCCCGTTGACTTTTACCTCAAGGTTGTTTTTTTGCAAAAGATACTACAACAACACATTTGTTGCAAAGATGACGGATCACGTGGGTTGATCACACGGCCATCTACAACTTTATCCAGTGGTCAAAGCGGTGGCCAATCTTCTAATTTTATCCGTCGGCAGGCGGACGCGTAGCATCGCCCTTTATTTCTTTGATACAACTCTCCATTATATGGGTATAAGTATCCTGAACGAAAAGGATTCGCCAAAAAGAATGATTCACATACATATACGTACGTAGGACAGCAAGATTCCTGTCAGATTTAAAAAAAAATCAAGATTCCCGTCTTACGTATATCCAGGAATCAGTATACAACTTCAAGTGGCAGCAGCAAATAATGAGGACACGCTACGTCCCAAACAATCCGGACAGAACACGCACAGCCGGGGACGCTCCCCAGCCACCATACCGCGGCGCCCATATAAACACGCGCGCGCGTGCCTCTGCTCTCAAAGCCACCTCCCCTCCCCGGTCCAGGCCACAGCAGAGCACGCGTAGTCCACAGCCAAGCCGCCCGGCCCTGGCCACCATTAAACCACCTCACGCGCAATGGGTGAGATAGCGGCGGACGAGCGGGGCCTCGCCGGCGGGAAGGGGGAGGAGGAGGAGGAGGAGACGTCCCCGATCGAGGAGGTGCGGCTGACCGTCCCGCCCGGCGACGACCCGACGCTGCCGGTGTGGACGTTCCGGATGTGGAGCATCGGGCTGCTCTCCTGCGCGCTCATGAGCTTCCTCAACCAGTTCTTCTCCTACCGGACGGAGCCGCTGATCGTGACCCAGATCACGGTGCAGGTGGCGTCGCTGCCCATGGGCCACTTCCTGGCGCGCGTGCTGCCGCGCCGCAGGTTCCGGGCGCCGGCGGCCCTCGGCGGCGGCGAGTGGAGCCTCAACCCGGGGCCCTTCAACATGAAGGAGCACGTGCTCATCTCCATCTTCGCCAATGCCGGCTACGCCTTCGGCAACGGCAACGCCTACGCCGTCATGATCGTCGACATCATCCGCGCCTTCTACGGCCGCTCCATCTCCTTCATCGCCGCCTGGCTCCTCATCACCACCACCCAGGTACCGCCCTCGCACCGCGACCTCCATTGTTCTCCCGACTAGGAGCATCAATTACTAGCTGCTTCATTGCTACTCTACCCGATTTTCTCACCTGGCATCTCGGAATCAAATGGATCTAGGTGCTCGGGTACGGGTGGGCGGGGCTGATGCGCAAGTACGTGGTGGAGCCGGCGCACATGTGGTGGCCGAGTACGCTCGTGCAGGTCTCGCTCTTCCGGTGAGCACCACTCTACTCTCCTCTACTCCTCTGTCCTCCCCTTCGTCCGGCTGCTTTCTTGCGTTGCTGCATTTTCTTACCGCCCGCATGGCCGCATACATGCATCGATTTGTTCCGATTCTGGTTGGCATGCTACTAGATTTATTCGTCGTTCCGGTGACCCGCGAACAAGGCGTTGCGCTCATAAAATTCCCCTACAATTTCACCCGTTTCTTGGCGCTCCGTCGGGTTGGTTGGTTTGTCCTCGGGTGGTTGCAACTTCCACTTGGCGCCTATCCTACGTGGGGTACAACATACTAACATTTTGTGATATACTGTTCCCCAGTTTCTCGGTGAACCCGATACATAGAACGGCCTAGAAATAAGTTGCGTATGCTGCTGTGTTATCACTCGTCAGCATGCTGCGTATGATTGGCTCCAGATTGCAGAATCTGACCCAACCGGCTGGCATCATCAGTAAAGAAAACAAAAGGCGATTGAGAAAATAACTAAGGAGAAAATCTGACGAGCATGAGTACTAGTACTATTACTACATCTCGCGAGACACTGACATGCATTTCAGTCCGATGTCCCCCCTTCCTTTTCCTCTTGATTATCATTGTCCCTCTCGACACTGACGCAAGATCAGAAAGAAAGACCCCACCATGAACATGGGAGTGCATCCATCCGCTGGATCGGCGGATGGATAAGCTGCTGATGATGATTTAAACCCAAACGACCATTACGTTGTCCAATGCATTCTTGCAGAAAAATAGTGCTTAGTTGCGCCACTTGGATTATGTCTGGCCTTTCCGAGCACCGAGGGTACGTTTTGTTTTGCTTTTTAGACTACGTACTTGTAGTGCATTGCAAATGCAAACACGCTGTTGCTTGTCCATGGAACTTTGTTAGGCGTTATCTAGGCCGACTGAATACTGATTGTGGCGCACGCATGGGTGGAAAGCTATAGCGTGGTAGGTTATGGGTGGAAAGGTTTTACTCTCCTCCACTCCAAGGGTTTATTTGATTAGTAAAACAGAAATATATAGGAAAATTTGATCGTAGTGCCACGTCCTGAGTTCTCGCCCTCCAATTATCGAAGGGTGACTTCGGTTCAAAAGATTTTCAAAGGAATTTTAGAGGAACTTCATCATTAAGAAATTTCCGTACATTAGTTGTCTGATTTGTATGATCGTGATACATACAAATTTTTTGTGGGATTCATTTGTATCAGATTTAATAGGAAAATTTCCATCCTCTCAAACCCTATTTGAATAATCCTACGCTTTTCCTTGCATAACCAAACAGCCTTTCAACCATGTATGGATTATTAAAGATGACATGCCATTCTAATCCCGTGTCTTTTCCTTTTTATGCGCTTTGAGAATACGTGAATCACAAATGGCACTAAGAAAAGGTTGATGTCGAGGTTTGATTTGGACCAATGCAGTGCTTGCATGATACTATGATGACAGATATGATTAACGCACTAGTCAGGCCCTACAGGCCACATCACCTTTGCCTGCCATGATGCACTACAAGAGTATCGTTTTGATACTATCTAGTAGCACAAGGCCCCATCTTACGCCAATTGACACTAGTTTTCTTCCCTAAACCAACCCGCAACCCACCTACCATTCACACCCAGACAGATACCAGAACGGCTGAATCTAGTCGGCGTCTCGTTTAATATGTGGCGCCAGCCTCCTTGCCTCCACCGATATACATGTTTCTTTTCCCACTTAGAGGTTCGGATCAGCCCCAAAATTTCATCAGAACTGAGATACACCAAAACACCAGTCGCTGACAAGTGACAGCCTTGCGCTTCAACGGCATCATTCCAAATTTCCGGCGGCATCCTGCTCTTGGTTCAAGTAGAAATAGTTATTCAGGAACAGTGGGGGGCTGGGTCCGTCGTCAACCTATCGTAGACTAATGATCAGCTGGCCGTGCATGCTGCCAAAACAGCTCGAAGAAACCGAATGAAAACACTAGCGGCAGCAGTAGCAGTAGCTTTCGAGACAGTTGGGAGCACGTCTCAGCGGTCAGCAGATTTAGATTCCGTCCGTCGAGTCGACTGGAGGGCGACGCTTGGGTGCACGGGCGTGTTTTGTCTTCGTCAGCGCCGGACAGACGCATCGCTCTTCTTGCGATGCGCCCGGATTCGGGAGTAGGCCAAGGCGGCCTTCGGAAGTCGTCGTATGATGGATCGGCGGCACGCCGAGGGCGTGATGTGAACGCGCCCCGCGCCGCGCACGGGGAGGGGAGGGTGCGACCACGGCTGAAGGCCTAACTTGCACTGCACAGTATTGACACCTTGATGGAGGTACGACGCGCGTTTGAAATTTGCGTGCAACTGGATGGATTAGTGTTGTATTTTCGTGGTCCAGGTCCAGGTCCAAGTTGCGCCCACAAAAGGCGCGATCCTCCCACATGCCCGCGATCCTTGGTGGCCAACTGGCCACCAAATCAATTGTTATCCGGTCGTACTGTTGTCATGCAACGATGACTTAGTTACTATTACTCTCTCCATCTCAAAATGTAAAACGATAGTACCAAAGAAACGTCTTACATTTTGAGACTATAATAGTGTCGGAAAACGTCTTACATTCCGAGGCAGAGGGGGTAAACAGCCGTGATTGCCTTCAAACTTCGATGAAATGGTAAACAAGGTGCGGTGCTTCCAGTTCTGGCTTATTATCTGACCAGAGATCGCTGGATGTAATCCACACTTTTCATGGGGAAAAAGTATTGTATATCGGCAAACTATATATATCAGGCCGTTTATGTATAGGCTAGTACTGCCATCAATGGTGAACTGATGAATGGTGATTGATGGATCAATCCGTTTTACATGGCAACAATTCGAATCCATAAAACTGTGAAAGTTCTGCACTGCATAGCATCGGCACTAACACCACCCTTGTATTATGTATGTACCAGGGCACTGCACGAGAAGGAGGAGTCTACCAAGGGCTCGCGGCAGATCTCCCGCTCCAAGTTCTTCCTGGTGGCGCTCATCTGCAGCTTCGCGTGGTACGTCGTGCCGGGCTACCTCTTCCCGGCGCTCACCTCCATCTCATGGGTGTGCTGGGTCTTCTCCAAGTCCGTGACCGCGCAGCAGCTCGGCTCCGGCATGAAGGGCCTGGGCCTAGGGGCCTTCACGCTCGACTGGTCCGCCGTCTCCTCCTTCCTCTTCAGCCCGCTCATCTCACCCTTCTTCGCCACCGCCAACATCTTCGTCGGCTACTTCTGCTTCCTTTATGTGCTCGTGCCCACGGCGTACTGGGGGATGAACCTCTACAACGCCAAGACGTTCCCCATATTCTCATCGCACCTGTTCATGTCTAACGGATCGGCATATCAGATCACTGACATTGTGAACCAGCAGTTCCAGCTTGACACGGAGGCGTATGCAAGGCTCGGAAGGATAAACCTCAGCACCTTCTTCGCACTCTCTTATGGGCTCAGCTTCGCCACCATTGCCTCCACCATCACGCACGTCGGCATCTTCTACGGGAAGTAAGTGCTCTCAACTCTGTATGTGAATAAACTGACACAGCTCAGCTTTGAATACATATGTTTTTTGAACTGAAAGATGGAAAATTCACATCTGCAATTGGACACCAATGCACAGGGAGATCTACCACCGGTTCCGTGCTTCGCAGCAGGAGGAGCCTGACATCCACACAAAGCTGATGAGGAAGTACGACGACATACCAGCGTGGTGGTTCTACTCCCTGACGGTATTGTCGATGACAGTGTCCCTCATCCTCTGCACCGTCCTAAAGGACCAGGTTCAGCTCCCATGGTGGGGCCTCCTCTTCGCCTGTGGCATGGCCTTCGTCTTCACGCTCCCCATAAGCATCATTACTGCAACCACTAACCAGGCAAGTTTATTTCAGAATTTTAATTGTTTCTCCATTTGTCCTGCTCTTTCATGATCTCTACAAGAAAAACTGACCAAAAGCCTTTCAAATTTGATGGACAGACTCCTGGCCTGAATGTCATCACTGAATACGCCATGGGGTTAATAATGCCTGGATACCCCATCGCCAATGTCTGCTTCAAGGTGTACGGCTACATGAGCATGTCGCAGGCAGTTGCATTCCTCTCAGATTTCAAGCTCGGACACTACATGAAGATACCTCCAAGATCAATGTTCATTGTTCAGGTAATTAAACCACTAAATCTGCTCAAGTTGTAACTTGTAAACAAAGGAGAGACATGTAGGAAGATAAATTTACTGACATTCGTGCACTGTATTTATCCAGTTTGCCGGTACACTGGTGGCCGGGACTGTCAACCTCAGCGTGGCATGGTGGCTACTTGGCTCTGTCGAGAACATCTGCCAGGACCAACTGCTGCCACCAGACAGCCCATGGACATGCCCTGGTGACCGTGTCTTCTTTGACGCATCGGTCATCTGGGGCCTTGTTGGCCCGAAGCGCATTTTCGGGCCACATGGTAACTACGAAGCCGTCAACTGGTTCTTCCTCATCGGCGCAGCAGGCCCTGTCATCGTGTACATCTTCCACAGGATATTCCCCAGTCAGAGGTGGATACTGATGATAAACCTGCCGGTGCTCATCGGCGCTACAGCCAACATGCCACCAGCGACAGCCGTGAATTACAACTCATGGCTGCTGATAGGCACCATCTTCAACTTCTTCGTGTTCCGGTACCGGAAGAAGTGGTGGCAGAGGTACAACTACATCCTCTCTGCCGCGCTCGATGCAGGCGTCGCGTTCATGGCGGTGCTGCTGTACTTCACACTGACCATGGAGAACCGGACAGTCAACTGGTGGGGCACGGCGGGCGAGCACTGTCCTCTGGCCTCATGCCCCACTGCTAAAGGGGTAGACTTGGGCCCGGATAGTGTGTGCCCTGTGTTCTAAGCTAAATCTCTTTCACCCTCAAGGTACAGCTACAAGATTAGTCATGATCCATTCGAGTTGTGTGAGTGTAATAGTATGATCATACATTTCTATTGTACTCTCCACCAAAAGAGAGAGAGAGAGAGAGAGCAAAGCTTCTAGATGCGTGTAAACTGTGAAGGACGTAGTCATCCACGCAAAAGAGAAAAGACAATAATTATCAGCCGCAATGTGCGACAATCAGTCATTTGGGCAACACAAATGCATACTAGTTCATATAAACTTTGACACTGGTTGCAAAAATACCTTTCAGAGCAGTACTGTTCATCTCAATTGATTGAATTGGAGAACAGTAACACAAACTGTTTCATCAACAGCATTCAGTGGTTGCAAAATTAAACGCACAATTTGGATTCATGGCGACAATTTTCGTTTCTTATCGGCTTCGCAACATATTTATGATTTGCAGTGCATACATAGAGGAACGACTGGGCTGCGGATTGTTTCAATTGAACAAAATGGCACCAGATTAATGCCGTACTACTACATTACAATCGACTCGAGCATAGGCTAAAGTAAACGGGGAAGAGACGAGGTACCCGCGAGGAGGTTAGGGCTAGGCTCGTTCCTTGCTCTCTAGGGGAGGCGGCCGCGGTTGAGGAGGCCGAGGGTGTGGCGCGCGGCGGCGAGGAGGTCCTGGATGTTGTGCAGCGACCTCTCCTCGGCGCCGAAGATGAAGATGGCGCGGCACTCGGCCTTCTTGGCCAGCCGCGCCGCGTGGCCCAGCGGCAGCGCCGGCGAGTTGAGCGCCCGCAGGATCTGCCGGTACATGGACAGCACCACCGGCCGGTTCCGCGCCAGGTCCTCCGCCGTCGCCCAGATCAGGCCCCCGCCGGCCTTCGCCATCCCCCACCGCCGCCTCGCCTCGCCGACCACCCCCGATGTATCGCGCTGGAACGAAACGCCGCGCGCGCTGTCGCGGCTGGAGGAGGATGGAGGCGGAAGGGAGCAGCAGCGAGAGAGAAAGGCTAACTAACTGGGCTTCGTTGGGGCCGTCACTGGGCTTTAAGGCCGGAGAGGCGGGCCACAAAGCCACGTCGCTTCGTCGCCACCCTCCAAGTTTCCGCGTCACCACCCCCTGCTCCGACGAAACCGGCTGCAAAATGCGCGCGGTGGATCCACCCCCGTCGCCTCTTCCCCGCTTTCTCATCCCCGATCCGAGTTCGTCGTCGGAGTCGGGAGCCGAGTGGATCGCACCGGCGGAGGTGAGAACCAGTTCCTCGTCTTCCACTCCCCAGGTCCCTCCATTCTTATGGGCCTGGAGTAATGTGAGCATTTGATCTCATAATGTTCCTTCTCTCAAAATTCATATTGGTATTTAGAAAGTCTTGCTTTATTTCGTTGCGTGATTGCATTACACGCCGTGCTTGCTGCGTCCACAATGCTTCTGGGGTTACTGGAGGATTTGTCTGAATATTTCGGAGGCCATGGGAGAAAATCTGAAACGTCTGAATCCTGGAAATTTCCCTTTGCTTTGCCAGCGGATCAATGTGTATTTCTGCCGATAAATATGATGCACCGTGGCTTGAGCTGCTAAGAATGTGTAGTTTGTTATATGTTCTTCTGGGCTTGCATGCTTCGAAGAGGAAGAATTATTCCGGTTTACATTTCGTTAATTTTGATCCATTTGCGCATCGACTGTTTCGTAGTCTAATGAAAGTTCTTTATTCTGGCAAATGGCCTTTGGAATTATTTTGGTACTACATGGATCCGGATCTTTTGCATTGGTGATCGAACCATGGAAATAGTACTTATCAGGATATGAACCATATATGTAACAGTGGTGTTTGACCTACTTCAAACTTCAAAGTGATGTGTAACATTCAAGCATATGCTCACATGAACAACCATTAGAAAATCGTGCAATTTGTAGAATTGTAAGCATAAAAAGCATCACGTGATGTTTCATGCTTCCATTTTGCTCCGATATATGCCTGTTTACTCCATACTATCATATGCTCACATGACCACTAAACAGAGTGCATTTTAAAACTTACCCTACCCCAGGCTGTAGACTTTGGCTAGCTTGGTGTGCAGTTTCAGTTTCTCTGTTTTGAGCTTTAGTTTCAGTTTTGCCTTTTCCTTTGGCTAGCTTACAACCCTTTGTTTCTTTTATATATTCGGTTCTCCGTTTTTTGCATCAGATCATCTTGATGTGTCTTTTAATACAAAATGACTGCTGCGTGTTGGAGAAACAAAAGAATTGGCTGTGTCTTTTGGCTGTTATGCTTGTTTCTCGTACAAAATTGAATGAGGTCTTGCAACACATGGTTATTTAAAATGCATCTGTATATGATAATAAAACATGTATACTCCTAGATAATTTCTTCTTCTGGATTCCGTTTAGAAAACCCCGGACAATATCTCGCTATTTGTTCTTTATTTGGTCACTGAAGAAAGAAATATATTCGACACCTTTTTGTTTTACTAGTGAAGAGTGTTAAAGCTGAAATATTATCCTAATTAATTCCTTCATGGTCATTCCATTTTTCAAGACAAACATGTTTAGCACAGTAAAGGTCCACAATGTCTCACTTCAAGCATCAGAACGAGTTATCAAGGAGTTCTTTAGCTTTTCTGGTGACATCGTACATGTCGAAATGCAAAGGCTAGTGCCACATGATCTCCATTATATATCTGTTATCATTTAGATTTATATATAACATGCGTTATGTTAACTTAGCGATGCTCTGCAGTGGTGATGGGCGTTCTCAGTTCGCCTACATCACCTTCAGAGATGAGCAAGGAGCGGAGAGGGCAATGCTTTTGACAGTACGAGTTCTCTACCTCTTAACATAATCATTGTAGCTATTTGTTCGCTGTGTGATTTCCATTTTTTGCTGCAGGGTGCGACTATAGTGGATATGGCTGTCATCATCACCCCAGCCACAAATTACCAGCTGCCAGCAGCCGTTTTAGATGATTTAGAGGTAGGATTCTACGACCATGCTAATTCTACATTTATCTATGATTTCTCAACTTCTTTCAGTAGTCTTAGAACTCCTGACACTCTTTGCACTCCCAGTCAAAAAGTCCTAGTAGCATAGAAGCTGCCCTTCGAAAGGCAGAGGATGTTGCTGGTTCCATGTTGGCCAAAGGATTTATTCTTGGCAAGGACGCCGTTGAAAAGGCAAAGACTTTTGATGAAACACATCAGCTCACGTCGACTGCAAGTGCTAAAGTATCTTCCATTGATAAGAGTCTGGGCCTCAGTGAGAAGATCAGCACTGGCACCATAGTGGTGAATGAGAAAATGAAGGAAATGGATGAGAAATACCAGGTTGCAGAGAAGACCAAGTCTGCATTGGTAGCTGCGGAGCAGACTGTTTCTACTGCTGGTTCCAAGTTCATGAGACACAGATATATCCTTACCGGCGCAGCATGGGTAACTGGTGCCTACAGCAAAGTTGCGACGACTGCGACTGAGGCCTACAACAAGGAAAGGGCGATGGCTGAGCAGGAAGATGAACTCGTGAAGAGTTCTGAAGAGGCAGGACAAGAGAGCAAGTGTCAGGAAGGTGATCCAGCTAAGGTGTCTGTTCCAGAAAATACTGAAACGGGCCAAATGGCAGATCAGGAGGGCGAATGTCCAAAGACCAACAAACCAGAAGATACTGAAACGGGTAAAGACGAACAGAAATCTCAAGATGGTGATATCGCAAAGGCCCAAACTCAAGAAAATACTGAAATAACGGCTGAGGAGCATAAGCATCAGGAGGCTGAGTTACCGAAGGCCAGCACACCTGAAAGTCTGCTGATGGCTGAGCAAACTGAGCAGGAACACAAGCAACCGGTCACTGAAGTTGCAAACAGCAATATTCCAAGCAGCCCTGTAACCATCGCCGTCTGCATGGCCACTGATGATGCAAAATCTAGCAATTCCCCAAAGAAGCCCGGACCTGCCTAGGGATGCATTTGATGATTTATTTGATAGTGCAGCTGCAACTGAATTATATTGTCTTCTGTAGTTTGTTTTGTCGATGTGTTGTTGTTTTATTATGGAAGGAAAGTGGTGCCACAAGCTTTATTGTCGGTACAAAGTAACCATGGTGTCTGCTTATTTTCTAGATTCCGACTGCCCGGTGTATTTTCATTTGTTTTTATAGAGCCTTTGCTACAATGGGATTCTGCATCCAAATTCTGGTTTCTCTGAAACCATTTGAATATGCAACATCCGCACCATGCGTTGCGCTTGCGCTGCTAGTTGAAGTGTGGATCAGACCAACAATGTGTTGGGACTTAAGGTCAATGCATAATTGCATCTATTCCACCTTGGGCCACGTCAAATTATCAAGACATTCTGTAAGCAGATGTCCTACTATCATCTCAATTTCGTTGAGAAGCAACTGAAACGACCAAGAATCCTGGAAGCAAGGAGGCAAGGCAAGCATACAATTCAAGATTTCATTACTGATGTTCCACAAGTACAGTATACGTTACATCGCTTTGTTGGATTGAAACTGGCAAAGGAAGGAGCCGCAAAAATTTAAGGTGTGATATGCTAGCTGATACGAGAAGCTTATAGCATCATCAGCCTCCGGTTGCCAGCCTTCCGTCCGCCGGCGCCGGCGCCGCCACCGCCACCGCCGAAGCTCGACATATCTAAGAAAGAAAGACCAAGTCAAAACGCGAATCGTCAGAAGGGAAAGCACGCGACGACTATTTCATTTCGCATGAACTTGTGCATCTGGATCTGTGGCCATGGGCGATGATGCTTACCGGAGGAGGAGGGGGCGTGGGAGCAGAGGAAGAGGAGGAGGAAGCAGAGGAAGGTGAGCAGTGGGATGAGGTGGATGGACCTCTCCGGGCGGCCGCCGGGCGCCTTGTCGGCCTTGGCCTCCGCGGACTGCTCGGGCACCCAAAGGGGGATCGCTTCCACCGCGTCGCCGCCGTCGCCGTCGTCGTGCTGCTGCTGCTTCGGCGCCGGCGAGAGGTTGAGCTGCCGCTGCATCTTGGGAAGGCTGGGGTTGTTGTCGGTGGAGCTCTCGCGTTTGGCCTGGGGTCGGAGGCGGGGCAGGGCAGAGTTGACGGTGTGGGGGTGGACGAGCGGGCGAGACGCGCTTTTAAATGCCACGGGAAAGAAAGCAGCCGCGGCCACCGGCCAGCGGGTGCTTGCTTTGGTTTGGTTTGGTTTGGTTTGCAAGTGAAGGAAGGAAGGAAGGGAGGGAGGGAAATATCTGCAGTTGAATAGTAGTACTAGTAGTAGAAAATAGAGTACTCCCTCCGTTTTTATTTACTTCGCATATTAAAGTTGACTGAAGTCAAATTTCGTAAAGTTTAATCAAATTTATAGAAAATAATATAAACATTTACCATAACAAATTTATACTATGTGAAAGTACATTCAATAATAAATCTAATGATGTTGATTTGTTATCTTATATGTTAATATTTTTGTTTATAAAATTGATCAAAGTTTACAAAGCTTGACTTTGACCAATGCTAATACGCGAACTAAATAAAAACTGAGGAAGTACTAGTGACGTGTTTGATGCTGCTGTGGCGCCTAACTCGGAGGTCGGAGCTGGTGGGAAATGCGGAGCCGCCCACCGCGGGCCGCGGCGCATCATGAGCCGACGACCGCGCCGCGAGAATAACGGACGAACAGGCGATTAGGCCGCTAGCCACTTGGGGGTACTCCTCGGATTCTCGCTGTCTCGCTGCCACACGCGCGCACGGCCATTGCCCCGCAACTTCGCGAGCGTCTGTGGAGAGCGCAATTGTCAAAGGAGCAAACCGTGTGGTTTCTGCGCTCAAGAGAAGTCTGGTCAACATGTTTCCTTCGATCGCTTCTTTGCTTTGTTTAGTGTGGCTTTAATCTTTGGGCATGTTGGTATATAGTGATAAGCAACATAAGAGAGATGGGGTGCACGTTGTTCTTGTTAGGGGTTGTTGACTTCGAAAACACGTCGGTGGACATTGCGCCGGGTGTTTTAGAGGGAAAACGTGGCTAGATTCTTTTAAGGCACCCCGCAAAAAATATATTCTTTTAAGGCAAATGGGAGAGATTTATTGACCTGCAATGTTAACATGGTTGCAAGGACGGCCCCGGCTCAAAATGCATTTGGTAGTCAAGATGCACCACGAAGCTCGAAGTGTTTGCTTGGCTTGTGCTGGCCGATAGAGTCAACGGAAAGAATATGCTCCGCCGAAGACACAAGTCCCTCTGTTCTAAAATATAAGAATGTTTTTAACACTACGCTAATGTCAAAAACATTATTATATTATGAGACGAATGAAGTACAATATAGGTGATCATGATTGCTGCATTTTGTGCAACGGTGGAATGGAAGAAACCGTTGAACATTTGTTTTTCACATGTGCATCAGCGAAACCCTTCCACGACCCCCACGTCGCCTCCCCAGACGGCGGTGGGGGAACCCTAGACACACCGCCGCGGCCCCTTCCCCACCTCCTCGCCTCCACCGGAGGAGCGGCCGACGAAGCCGCGCCGGCTCCCAGGAAGGTGGCAGCGGGGCGCCTAGGCTGGCCTGGCTCCGTGCCACCTCCCCCTTGTCCCGTCGGCTTCCGTCACGCACTACGTGTAAGCCATACATCAAATGTTCTCAAATCCAAAAAGTATTCAATCAGATAATAGTGAAACCTCAAAGATAAAAACTCAATTCATCACAACAAGAAGAGACGGAAAAATATCATATGATCAACTGTATTAACAAAGCCCATGGTTACATCAAGATCGTGTCGGATTAAGAACACGTGAGAGAGAGAGGGGGAGAGAGAGAGGGAGGGAGAGGGAGAGGGAGAGGGAGAGATCAAACACATAGCTACTCTGTATTAACAAAGCCCATGGTTACATCAAGATCGTGTCGGATTAAGAACACTTGAGAGAGAGAGGGGGGAGGGAGAGATCAAACACATAGCTACTGGTACATACCCTCAGCCTCGAGGGGGAACTACTCCTTCCTCATCATGGTGACCGCCTAATAAGATGGTTGTATGCATCTTTCTGATGCAGAGGCCGGGGAATTCCCCCTTTTCGAAAAAAAATCATGGTGACTGCCGGAATGATGAAAATGACCTCCGGTGATGATTTCCCCCTCCGGCAGGATGTCAAAATAGGGCTCCGATGGAGATCGCTTCCGTACAGAGGCTTGCGGCAGCGGAACAACTCATCTTGGTTAAGTTTCGGAGGTTTCTGTATATGTAGGATTTTTCAGCGTCGGTTTCACGTCAAAGGGGTGCTCGAGGGGTCCCACAAGCTCAGGGAGCGCGTCCCCCGGGCTTGTGGCTCCCTGGTCCATCTCCGGTGCTTCATGGGTCTCTTTTGGTTCATAAAAAATCACCGTAAATTTTCAGTCCATTCCGAGAATTTTTATTTCTGCACAAAAAACAACACCACAGTAATCCTGCTGAAAACAGCGTCAGTCCGGATTAGTTCTATTCAAATCATAGCAAAATCATATAAAATTGTTGTAAACATGGCATGAATATTTCATAAATTATAGATACGTTGAAGACGTATGAGGCAACTCTCTTCTACTCCCTCCGTTCACTTTTGTAAGTCATTTCAGACAGCTCAAAATGGGTTGTTTTGTACATTGTCTGAAATGTCTTTAAGGTCTTATAAAAATAAACAGAGAAAGTACCTTTTTTAATGAATCAGGCACTAAGGGGTCGTGTATAAAAAAACCAACTACCTGATGTATTTGTACAACATAAAAGCATCTACAGCTGGGTGCACTTAAAATAAATTTTATGTAAAAGCTATATGTTTTTGGTATCAACATTTATTATTTACGTGCAACATCGACATGTATGATGAATGTGCATGGATTTACGTGAACTTAAGATATGTGGATATCGCATATGGGACACGAGATATAAGAGCCTATCCGGATGCGTCCATGCATGTACCCGGTAGCGTTCGTGGACCTATAGGGTCCGGATTTGCAAGTCTTTTTTTTTTTGAAAGTCGGATTTGCAAGTCCGTAGATGCTTAACACACCATGCGCACGTGTGCGTGTGGCTACTAGTTAGGCTAGCAGCTGCATTTGCATATGCGAGGAGCAATCTGTCCGTCCGTGGTCGCTCACCGTACGGGTGCTGTACGTGTATGTGCAGGCGGCTCGGGATCGCGACGGCTCTCCGAGGCGTGGTGCGCCACGCGACCATGGCGACCACGGCGTCCAACGTGGCCTCGCTCGCGCTCTTCGCCGGCCGCTTCGGGTACATGCCGTTCCAGCGGCCAATGTTCCTCGGGCACCCGATGCACCGGCACCGCGTGCTGCAGCTGACGTCGCCGCTCGCAGCCGTGACCTAGGCCGGCCTGGTGCTCTCCCCGGCCGAGTTCGTCCTAACATATAGTGGTATTCTCGTCCAATCAGGATTAAGTCTTGATGCTCGTATTATCCTAAATTTATTTCAGAATTTTTGATGATGCATGTTTAGTGCAAGACATTTTTTTTCTTCTCAAATGCGCACAAGCATGCTGTGGAAGACGTTTTCGTTAACTACAAGTCCTCGTGGTGACTTCGTCAATTTCAATATGCCGGCTCATTCTTTCAGTGGTGCTTATAGACATAATGTGCGTGTGTGTGCTTATTGGGATAAGTGTAGTGTGTTCTAAAAAATGAAGAAAAAATTAGTGGGGGTCGAATGTAACACGAAAGTGCGTCAATGGGGTATAAATTGAGAAATTCCTAAAAGTGGGTAATATCTATCACAAAGTTCAATCTTAAGGGTAAAAATAAAATTTACTCATTTATATTAAGTACGTATGATAGAAGTGAGGAGATGCATCTGCAGATCTGCTGTCCTGGACACAATTACTAGCCAGTAATCAATCTCTAAACAACCATCGTCGAAACACCTCAGTCATGGATCAAAAGCACGCACACACATCATGCACGTCACGCATCAAGCTCCGATCAAAATAATCCACGCATCAAGCACCCGTTAACTGAAAACTATGGCAATTAATTACTATCTCTGTCTCATATTGTAAGACGTTTTTTAGCCTATTTAGCCTACCAAAAATGTCTTATAATTTGGGACACAGGAAGTAGTATATTATCCATCCTAAGAAAGTATCACACACATGCCTACTCCACCCTTCTGTTCCTTCTAGCCTCTTCATCCAACGATGTCATCCCAGCGAGCTTGAGCTCCGAGCCGTTGCCCTAGAGGAATGCATACATGCCACCACAACTATCACTGTTCCAGCACGTCGCACATACAGAAATAGGCTTTGCTAAAATTCATGAATACATAATCGCATGCACAGAGAGATCGCCTGGGACCACATTAGTTAATTTGCTCACCTCCCAAGGTAGATATCAGCGTCAAGTAGAACCGACTCCAACACCGTGGTCATGACCAGTGAAAGCGAGTTGAACATCGGAGGGTAGATGGGTCCGCTTCGGCGGATCACCCGGCGAGATCAGCAGGAATGCAAGGCCAGTGTTCAATACACCCTGATCATTATCAGAAATTTGATGGTAAAAAGTCTGTTATCAGCGTCCATTCAGCTCTGTCATGGACGATGAAGACACCCACCACCAAGGATTTTATGTTCCCTACTAGGGACATGAGCGTGTCATCCAGTAGATTGACAGGAACACCTTCACAAGCCTTTCCTGATTTTTTAGCCATCAACAATTAATAATGATAAGGAGTAGCACTAGTAGAGCTTAGTGTAGTTCGGGGGAGGGGGAGGGGGAGGGGGGCCTTGGCCCCCAGTCTTGGACAATTCTGCGAAGGCAGTGTCGGCTGTAGGTGCCTGGGAGTTGGAGTATCCCAGCAAGTTGGGGGGCCACAGGTGCAGTGGCCGGCCTTTCAACAGGCTCACCATCATGGCCCCGCCAATGCAGAGCAGCGAGCCAAGCAGCTTCATCTTGCCTGGATAATTTGCTTGTGCCAGCTTCTCAGCCCTGAATGTAGATACATATATGTTAAAGGCGGCCACTTTTGTGTATCTCTGATTGGATCATGAATAACCGATCATGTACCGTAGCACTATGGCAATGATGAAGGTGGCAACGGCGATCAAGTTGAGTAAGATGGAAGAGTATGCTGGTAGCCTGCAGCCCGTAGAAGTACGAGCCCACAACAAGGACGTCTCTGCAATGCAACAAGAGGCAACATTACTATCTAATTAAAACAGATACTAGATATGTATATGCAAATGAAGTCATAACAATTTTGTATAAAAAGGGTTGGAGGTCTCACAATAAATGAAAATATTCATTTGATTATCAACTGTTTATACTTGAAACTAAAACTAAGAGAGGCAGTGCATCCTTGTAATGCACGAGTTAAATCTAAAATCAGGTAATAATGAAACCGATTCGTTATTGAAGATGGTATAATGTATGGAAGATAACAGAGAATACAATCGTATGGATTAACAAGCCAAGGGTTACATGTATATAAGCCTATACTAGATTTGGATAGCAAGCAAGCCGAGAAAAATCACCTTCTCAGCCAGCACTCAAATGAGCTTGGGTGAATAGTAAAATAAAAAAAATTGGTGACAAATGTTCTAGGGATTGCAAAATTATATCATGGAATCACATGTGTGAAAGCGTGGCAAAAAAATTAGTGCTCCAAAATGTTTCCGAAAGTAGCATTTTCAGTATCGATTTTTTTGCCATGCCTTCCAGGAATGTGATTCCATAATGAAATTTTGCAAGATCTTAGAACATTTTTCAATATTTGTCACAAAAAAAATCAGATTTTCTTGATTTTACTGTTCACCTGAACTCACTTGACTTCATGCTGAGAAATTCCATTTCCGCAAGTCGAGTCCTAATCTAATAATTGATGGGCTTGCAACGGCAATTATCTAGTACTCCCTCTGTAAACTTATAAGATATTTTAGGTCACTATTTTGGGAGTACTTGGGAGCACGCCCCCCTTTCGGCCATTGTTTTACTACGGGGAAGACAGGACAAGATAGGACGGGATCTGGCGGTGGATGAACCATAGAGGTGGAGGGTGAACGACGCTAGGGAGGGCGGAGCAGGAGTACTGTAGTCAAGCCGGTGAAGGAGCACTGGAGTAGTCTAGGCGGCGTGCATGTGTCTTTATGGACGAACGGGTCCGGGAGCCCCTGTGTGGGTTCTTTTTGGTTTTCCAAGGGCCATTTCATCCTTTTTTTTACAGGAAAGGGCCATTTCATCCCTCCCATCTCTAATTGACATAGTAATCACTATTTCTATATCTATGTATAGTACTCCCTCTATGATTTAAACGATATATTAGTTTACAGAGGTAGTACTATATAGAGAGTCCAGATACATAGAGCATCTAATGAAAAATCAGATATTTTGTATGTGTGTGTCCATATACTTATTTATAGGAGGGGGGGAGAGAGAGAGAGAGACGACCGGGCAAACACACCTATTGATTGGCTCCTCAATTTCTCTAGCGGGCCCAACAGAAGTCACTATTGTAATTAATTTTTTGTTTTTTAATATTTACTGTCCAATCTTCACGTGCCTATGTTGCAATGCAGCCCCACCTTTTATGTACAAAAAAAATTGTGATTTCATTGATAAACCAATAAGCCTTTACTTGAGTAAGTGATTTTTATTTAGATGGATAAATCATTGACAGACTTTAACAATCCCATTAATATGGGCAACTAATCTCGGGCTAATGTACCAGAATATTTATATCGAGTTGCAACGCTCTGTCAACTATTTAGTAATTGATTAAAGAGTGATGGTTATTGTGGGGGACCCCCTATATGGTCGAAGCCACCGATCGTACATGCAACAATGATTCCATAATTAGTGTGTCACTGCGCACAACTGATAGTTTAAAAGTTTACATCCATTACATAATGGCTTTCACAAATAGGACCATCATGGCCAAGTCTTGCATAAATAAAGCCATGGGGGCTAGTCTCCAACAAAACATAAGCAGCGGAAATCATCTTGATGCCCTCTGTGCAAAACCTGATCCAGAAGACCGCGGACATATGCCATTTCTATGTGACCGGGCAACGGAGGTGTGGAGCGCCCTTGGCCTGGGAGAAATGGTGGCGTCCGTTGCCACTTTTGCACCTTTCTGGCACGGCTGTGTTGGAGGAGCTTCTGTGCTCCGATAGAGCTTTGCTACACCTACGTGAGATTACGGGGTCAAGGGGGTTACGGCGGTGGTTTGATTAGTGGGAAAGGTAATTACGTAGGTTTATATATAAATAAACCTTTCGTAAGCCTAGCATTTTTGGCTCAGATATAGCTGAAGGAATTCCACTCCCGAGAGGAACCAATTGAGCGTCTAGCATTTTTGGCTCGGATATAGCTGAAGGAATTCCACTCCCGAGAGAGGACCCAATTGAGCTTGTAATGGTTGCAGCACATGGTTCATTTGGTACTCCATTCGTCCCATAATATAATATAAGTGCGTTTTTTACACTATTAATATCAAAAACGCTCTTATATTATGAGATGAAGGGAGTAGGAAGGTCACACATGCGGATTACCTGAGCGTGCCACAATCAGCATCAGGGCCATGGTAACCAATAGTTTGGCCAGAAGATTACAACCGTCAGTTAGAGAGCAAGCATGGTCATATGGCTAGTGTCATATAAAAATGTATAAAAAACTTTGGGCCGTACGTCTAGTGTCATAAAAATCCAATATTATTTATCACCGGATCACTTTTTATTTTCCTTCTGTATCGACATGTGTGTGATCAATGAAACAGGGAGTTGAAGCGGCCCAATTCCAACGCACAGAGAACAACACTGCTATCCTATGTATACAAGACAATCGCTACTGTCTACAGATCAACAAATTGCAGGCCAAATTGCTTCAGTGTAAATCATAACTGGTTGTATGATGCTGCTATCATATGTCTGGTCCAAATTGCTGCTGTCTGTGCTGATTGGATCTATGTTTGATCAGATACAGTACACCAAAAAATTGGATTTGGTATCCTGAGTTCAGAAAATGCTGCACCACAATTGCTCACAGCTACAGAAAAATCTGCAAAGCTCGCCCTAAAATAGTCTAACGAATGAATCAGTCTGCCCGCGCGTTCCTTCAATCAAGCAATGTATGTACAGGGGACCATACCGCTGGTCAGCAAATCTTTGGTCATTCAGTATTATGCACATGGGTTGTCACGGATGAATGATCCTATCTGGTGTTCGAGAGTTGCTTGGATGCAAGGCTGAACATCTCCTTTAGGCGAGCAGATGAGCTGGAAAGAACATTCTTCTCGATTCTCTTCTGATGCCTGGTGGTCTTTGACCATTCAATTCCAAGATAGACTTGGACACTGCACGCCTTTTGTTTAGGAGCAAGGTCTTCGATTTGATACTTTATATGAAGCTGCACATGCAAGTTAGGTGAACAGGTCATTACAGTGATTATTCTGATTTTATTCAGAAAGTTAGCAAGAACACAACTGATTTCTTTGAAATATCCAAAGGAGGAACTTGGTGCAATTGGCTGCATTAAGATGGAGGGTGCTTGTTGCAACGGAAGAAGGATGACAAAGGTGTCCTTCTTTTGTTTGGGGGGGGGGGCTAATATGTTTCTTATCTCTAGTACAATCCTGCTGTTTTAGCTTGTATGTATGGCCTCTGCAAATTCTCTTCTCCGGATGGAAGAGATGTCGTGCCTGGTTCCATCTTTAATCAGGAAAATGGACAAAGGGACAAGCTAATAAAGATTGCTCACGAAATTATGCAATGCATGTCACATATACCTCATGGTAAACCTATACTCACATTGTTTAAAGTAATACTAAAGTTGGATCATTCACTGAAGCCGTTTCGTCTTTCGAACCAGCAGATGATATTTTTTATATTAAAAGCTGCCTGTAGTTTAGTACTAACCTTTTGAATCAAACAAATCCTCCATACAGGGATTTCAACAACAACAGAGCGTTTAGTCCCAAACAAGTTGGGGTAGGCTCATACAGGGATTTCAACAAACCCACTTAAAATTTAAGAAAATAAAATGATGCAACTTTAGTACAATAACCCACTTAAAATTTAAAAACAAATGGCAAGCGAGGGATGCAACTAGTTTTCAATGGCAAGCGAGGGGCTAATATGTTTCTTATCTCTAGTACAATCCTGCTGTTTTAGCTTGTATGTATGGCCTCTGCAAATTCTCTTCTCCGGATGGAAGAGATGTCGTGCCTGGTTCCATCTTTAATCAGGAAAATGGACAAAGGGACAAGCTAATAAAGATTGCTCACGAAATTATGCAATGCATGTCACATATACCTCATGGTAAACCTATACTCACATTGTTTAAAGTAATACTAAAGTTGGATCATTCACTGAAGCCGTTTCGTCTTTCGAACCAGCAGATGATATTTTTTATATTAAAAGCTGCCTGTAGTTTAGTACTAACCTTTTGAATCAAACAAATCCTCCATACAGGGATTTCAACAACAACAGAGCGTTTAGTCCCAAACAAGTTGGGGTAGGCTCATACAGGGATTTCAACAAACCCACTTAAAATTTAAGAAAATAAAATGATGCAACTTTAGTACAATAACCCACTTAAAATTTAAAAACAAATGGCAAGCGAGGGATGCAACTAGTTTTCAATGGCAGATGTTTCTTGAAGTGGTATCCCATTTAGATAGGTGTACTCTAAAGTCAAACTGGCTCACTAGTAAACACATGGTTTTATTTTTCTGAGATGTGAGCAGAAGTTTCAAGTATATTGACATACCGTGAAGAAGTCACCAAGAAGGACGCCTTGAAGTTCCATCACCTCTTCAATAATCCACCCTTTCTTATTGGGCATAGGAGATTTCAGCTGGGTCCCAGTCACTTCTCCTCCAACAGGAGACAACTTCCTGCTAAACTTGTAATGAATTTGTCTTTGATATTCGTCGGGTTTATCTGATTCCCATTGTGTAGCCGAGTATTTGAGGCATCCAACTTTCTCCATGACTTTCATCTCCAATGAACCTCCTTCGAACACCTCCAGAAGTGAATTCATCTGGCAAAAGACACATATACTTCAGTTAACCATCTGGCGATTAAAGTTCATCATAAGCAGTTCCAAAAATTGCAGCTGCAAATTTTACTGAACTTACATTAGCAGAAATGGTTGACGAGAAAACTTCACTCATCTGAAGGCTCTTGGAATCGTCAACACCAACAAAAATCCCACTGTCCTCACTCTGAAGTGTATTATTTTGAGATTGTTCCTCAGCAATCTGTACTTTAGACTCGGAGCTCAATGATCTTGCTTTCCATAACGCCATTATTGTCCTGTAAAGCACCAAAAAATAAGGGCAAGGGTAAAATAACAAGAACAATAATGTCATACGAATAGTCCAAGGTGCTATGTGTATCAATGCAGATATGTATTGATGGTCTAGGCTGGCGGTTGCTATAGGTAAACCTTTGAGTATTTTGGTGTTAGTGGAGCTAAAGCACTTCATTATTTAAGGAAGGTAGAGATTACCTATTGGCCACACTAAATGATGCGAAAGATTGCAGAGAAAACTTCAGCTTTCCACTCTCTACGCTCTTCGCACCATGCTTTGCATCCATGCCTCTACCTCTGTGAAGAGTTATTGCAAGGGATGGACTCCATGTCGATAGTGATGGGGGAATTGCCTGTATGTCCTCAATATCCTCCCATAGAAAGAAAAACTTTGTTTTCCGGCCAAACATGCTTGAATAAAATCCAATTATTCTTGGAGACAAGAAAAGATGGCCCTGAAATGAATATTGACTGAACCCTTAGCAAGCTATTTATTTGATATTCGTGTACTATTTGAAATTGCACATGTAATAACATGAAAATAATCTGAACTTTTATTTTCAATCCACATGTTAGAACTTGACAATCTGAGATGTTCATAGTTGATAAAAGGTCCCACATGCACAAGTTAGCAGCATGCAAACCAATGAATCACATATCAGGCCAGCATCCTTTTAAGAGTTTTTTTTTCAAAAGGCATTTATGAGAGTAACTGAATAAGGAGTTCAAAATTAGCAACTCTGCAAGTTAAGCTTATGTGTTTCGTGCTTCCTGGGTAAGATATGAATCAGAGAAGTTCAAGCCTTAGGGCCTTACGGGACAGTCGTGTCAGGCCTATATATACGTTGTGCGCTCAAGCAAAAAAGAATCAATATAGTCTCCCCATGATACTCTATATATGTTCCACTTCCAACTCCACCTTCCAAAACCCCAATTTCCCTTCAAGTCATGCCGTTTGGCCTTCCTCTACACTATAGTAATCTACTTGTGAACTAAGTTCAAAACAGTGTTAGGTCGCAATTCGAGAAGTACCTGTGTAGGCAATTTCCGCTTCAAGTAGCAGGTAAAACTGCTGATTAGAAATTCTTCTGCAGGCAGAGAGAAGAGCTCCTGGAATGCAGTATTAGTTCGAGGAGACCGCAACGTCATCTGGCAGCAGTAACCCAGATCAGACAAGGGGAAAATCACAAATTAACAGTATGCTTCGGCAATATGGGAAGGAAAGCACTCACCTTCTTACCAACTTCTTTCTCCATTTTGCTCAGATACTCAGTGACCATACCAGTGCCCTTTGAGTTGTTCAAGAAGATTCTTAGGTGTAACTTAGACTGCCTGGACTTAGCCAAGTTACCTTGAAGAGGAATCCATACATCCGCTAGCTCTGACAGATTTGATTTCACAAAGTTGATTTCAGCATGTCCAAGAGAGGTAACTTCGTCAAATGGTCCATCAAAATCATATACATGCACATTCATAACTGATGGAGGATCATCCATGGCATCAAACTCAAAGATATCTGCAACATTTATGAAAAATTATTTAGTTTCCAGATGCAGGTATATCACATGGCTCCATCTTTTCTACTAAAATGAGGAGTTCCCAAGTTAATCTTCCTCAGTGATATGTTTCGGAAGAAAAATCAGAAACTCTTCAACAGAACACATACCGTTCCACTGAGGTTCAAGTGTTTGGAACTTGATTGAGCTTGTTTTGGTTTTACCATTGCAAGTAAATACCACATAAGGATCAGAGAAACCAGTAGCATCGACTGGTGCCAAATTAGTTCCCTCAATTAAGGCAACAGTTAGCAACCATCCATCGCCTTGTGCTTTCACACCATGATCACCAACTGCGTGAGGGAAACTATTAGCCTAGCATAATCACATTCATGTCTACAAGATTCAATAGTGTACATAAAAAATAGTCAAATTACTATGGTATTTACCCATAAGTTTCCTTGAGGAAAAAAAAATGTCAGAAGTTCCATATTTCTTTTGCATCAAGAAAAATAAAAGATCCAAAAAAATGTGTATAACATGTTAGATATAGCCATGGTTTGTTAATAATGAGAATCTTGTATTTCCAAAGAGGTTCAGGTACATGCTTGCTGGAGATGCAAAATGATGAGAAGATAAAAACGGGGAAAATACCTTTTTGTTCTCTTGCCTGAAAAAAACACATGATTTTCTTAAATATGTGTTGCACCTGAAGAAACAATAGCCCGCCCATGACAATCTCACTGACAGAATCTGGCAAATCTAATCCAGGAAACTCAAGTCCCTGAACTGCACCTGAATTCACTAGTGAAACATGAACACCAATGTACAAGGCAACAAAAAGAGAGGACAAGACACCAAAGTTACAGAAGTATAAGAATGCTATCTTCCAATCAGACTCCTGCCCCCCTTGCAATGAAGCTAAGACCTGCTCCTTATCTGATCCAGCATCATCTACATCAATAGGCTTGATCTTCTCTGACAGTAGATCAGAGAACTGTGAATAATTTTGCTCCAAGCCTTGTCTTGCTCCATTTTCTATAATACTTTTCATCATAGTACTCTGAAGAAAATTCATGCGCCAAGAAATTACCAAATGTGAAGTCTGTTGCTCAGAATCAAGTTCAGGGCCTGGCATAATACGGAAAAGAACCTCTGTCCGAAAATAAGTACCACAAGGAACATCAGGAGTGCTAGCACTTAATAAAACTGAATACTCTTTTCCATCAGCCTTCAAATAAGATTGTTCCTCTGTTGCCTTTACAGCTTTAACCAATTTGGATGGTGCAGTTGTATAACTTATCACTCTCTTCAGGGACTCCCCATCATTATCAATTCTCCAGGGTTCAGTTTTGAAATCAGTACAACCCTGAAGCTGAACCAATGTTTGCCGAAAATCTGAATCTGGTGAGAAGAGAAGGTTATTCAAATCACTAGGTGACGTAAAATATGACTGGTTAACAAGAATTCCTTGTAAATTCACAGGCATTTCGACTTCTTCGTGCCTCGATTCAAAAGATCTCAATAGTTCAGCAAATGTAATCTCTGAAGAAATGTCACTATTTTGGCTTAAAGGAGCCTCAAATACTGCTGGTGCTTGCTGAACTTCTTCTAAATCCTCGGTCTTTGTCAATGATGTTGACGAAATATCATCATTTTTCTTGGCAAACATTTGATAGACACGATCAACAAGCGAGGGCTTGTCAAGCTTTTCTGTTTTAGAAGTTTCGGCTTCATTAGAAATTTCAGTAGGAATCCCATTAAACCTGTCCTCTGGATCTCTCACTTCGCCACATTTGTCATCTTCAGGGATTTCAGTTCCATCAGAAAAATACTCATTAACATTATCTTCTTTAGAAGCTTCATTTTCTTCATAAGCTAATGCCGCTGATGATGATCCTGCGCTTTGACTTGATTGCAATGAATCCTCTTTCTGTGTACCAGTTAGTTCAGTTGCAAGATCATCGGACCATGATCGTGTGGCCCCAGCTGTTTCTAAAGATATTGCAAGACAAATCTCCCCTGCAGGATGCAACGAAATAACAAAAAAAACAGCTAAGTGCCCAGCATATTTCGCACAATTACATAGTAAGTAGAATTCATGCCCTTGTAGATCTTACAGTTAGCAATAGATAAATGACTACATGCTGTAATTTCACGAAGTCAAATACTGAATCCATATGCAAAAAGACAAAGAAAAACATTACTTAACATTACAAACGTCCATGAGCAAATAGAGAAAAACTGGAAGTCGAAACAATTACCACAATTAATTGCCTTGTCACTCTTGGTCTTGGGAAGAAGCTGGTACCAGCGCGTACCGAGCGAGAAGTTCTCCGCGGCCAGAAGATCCTCCAGTGTCACCCTCACCTGGCCCAGGAAGTCATCGGTCCCGATCATGTCTTCATCATAGACATCTAACTTGAGCACCTCCCGGACATCGGCGACGACGAAGCTGAACTCCTGATCCCACTCCGGGTTCAGGTTCATCTTGACCACCTTGGTCTTGAACCGCTGCTTCCCAACCTGCAGTTTCACATACGGGTCGCTGAACCCGTTGAAATCCATGGCGCGCAGGTTGCGCGCTCCGATCACACGCACAGTCAGCCTCATCTTCGCCGGCGAACTTGCCTCAGGCCGCGCGAATCCCCCGACGAGAACCGCCCGGAAATGGCTTGCTCCTCTCCCGATCCCAAACAAACTCCGCCCCAAAAGAACCAAGAAACGGGCCAACTACCGCCGCCTCCCAAGAACCAATCCCAAGATCAAAGTGGCAAATCAAACTCCCATCAATTCTTTCTCGCCCGCCCGCCCGTTACCAATCCCGGCAAAGCAACAAGGCTGACAGGCACATCGGCCACTTTCCAGGTGCCAATCTCCGTCTCCAAATCCAGGACCCCCCCTGGATGTGGACGGACGCAGGAGGAGAACCAGATCAGACTTTGCACGCTCCGGGACGGACAGGGGAGGGGGGCGAGAAGAAGAAGAAGCAAGCAGACGAGAAATGGCAAGAAGATGAGGAAACCAAGTGATGGGAGCAACCAGCAGACCGCCAATATACTAGCTTCGCACGGCTCGAAGTCCTCTTCCTGGTTGGATTAAGTCAAAGGAAAACAACCCCGGGCACATGGACGCGAGATCTCGTCAACGACACACAAGCGAAATGGGGAGGAAGCGAGGGGTGGGATGGGGGAAAAAGGCATCGTGTTCTTGATGGTGCGCACTGTTAAATTATTGGCGGCGCATCTCCGTTTTTGGTGTGCTCCCGAGTCGGCGGTTCGGGGTCTCTTCGCCTTGTCTGTTTCTCCGGCTCTCGTCTCCCCGCGTTTGTAGTCGGTCGCCGTCGCGGCGTCGCTGTTGAGGAACTCGGGATTCCGGTGTGAAGTGGTGAGATTTCCCGTGATGGGTTTTCATGGGCAGGCCTCGAGTACAGGCACAGCTGCAGCTATCTTGATTGAATATGGTAAGAGACATGTCAGACAATCGATTCGCAACGGGTGGTCATGATTGAGTTATCCAGGCTTTGCCCCCTCCTGCAATTTAGGCAACAGAGTCCTTTTATGTCTAGAAATGGAAACCTTTCCCCTCTTGTTATGTTGTAGGCTGTGGTTTTCACTCTCTCCGAGATTTCAATGAAATTCACTGAATTTCGGTAATTTCAGTAGACATTGAAATATTTACATTTCGATCAAAATATTTCAGCAATTTCAGTAGTACACGGGCATTCACATGTTTTGAAATATTTAATTGAATTCAAATGAATATTTCTGCCCTTTGACCGAAATGCAAACCAAAATCAATGTAATCCACTGAATTTTGGTGAGGTCGGTTGGTGCTAAATTTTTTTCTGAAACTAAAAGTAAAAAAACAATAGTCGTACAACATTTGCCTTATACATTTGTGCATGCATATCGTGATGCCATTTCCTTGCATTTTACCCCCAAAATGGAAATCCCTACCTTGCTACATTGGTCCCCTGATCTTCACTTACAGGATGGCCACCGGTTTGGGTCATACAAATTTGATAGGAATTGAGTCTTGTAAAAACTTTGGGGTATTCGAACTTTATGATTCTAAAACGCGGTACATGAAAAATACATGATTGTGGTATCATATCCACTTGAATTTCATAGGATTTTGCCCGCGTCATGTTTGTTTGGTTAGGGCATCTCCAACGCTATCCCCTAAAACAAACACACTATCTATCTGTGTGCCACATACGGATGCGTCCGTGAACACGACACGGAAACCAGTCATCCAACTATAGTCATTAAATTTTCCCTATTTGTTCAACCCTGCCCATATACGCATTTCATCAAACACTTTAATATTCCGAGTTCCTCAATGGAGCATGATGTGCACTTGAGCATGGACGCACGGACACATGCCGCCAATGACAATGACGACCATGATGACACAAGCAACAACTTGTGATTGAGAGATTTGTTCCTAATGATTCAGAGAGTTTTTGCTTACTCTTTTGAATCATTTTTCTCTTTGTGAGTTGTTCATTGTGATTTTTTTTTGACAAAGGGTGGATTTTATTGACTCAGAATGAAGCATCAAGAAGATACAAACACAAGAGCACACATCCGACCTCTGCATAGCTAAGATGCACACAAAACACGCCGGCAAATAGCAAAATCATATACGACCAAAGCTATGCGTGTGCGTGGAAAAAAAGGAAAAAAGCGCCAAAGCGATCAAATTCGCGGCCAGTAAACTATAACAACGACCATATTCACATGATGCACTAACTAACTCATGACCCACACAGACGACGAGGTACTTCACCAACAACGCTTTCAGGAAGGGAGCAACGCTTAAGCGTCGTCATCCCCGGATCTGATCATCCGAGGCCAGGATCTAGGTTTTCACCCAAAAGAATTAGTTTGAGCATATTCGAATAATGCCTTCAACAAGGTAACGAGGTAAAACATCGCCATTGCCAAGTATACCCAACTCGGATTAGACTTAGGCTTTCACCCTGGAGCTCGAGACCAGGTGCTCGAGTAGCACCACTGTCAAAATCACTAATGTGTTGTCGCCACCACTTTTCCTCAATCCCAGCAGCTATATGTGACAGAGCTGCACAATCATCCCTTTGCGTCAAGTCGTCGTCCATAATTTACATCTCTTAGTCGAAGTCAACCACCAGATTTGTAGAGATGGAACTCTCTTGAAGACATTTCGATGGTCATTGTAACGAGGCCGACGTTGCTAGCCGGAGTGATGACCATAATATAGCCATACTGGCAAAACAATGCGGCACTCTGCCACCACCTCAACCTCGCGGCCACGGGAGGAGACCCCGGCACCCTGGACGACCGGCCGGTGCCGCAATCGCACTCCTAGGCACCACCACCAATGGATTTTAGAAGCAGGCTCCAGATCCACGGAGATGAGGGAGGAGTAGAATGATGCCACCAGCATGCCCGGGGTTGTCGGCTTGCCATGCCTTTGCCAGTGAGATGTAGCCGCGTCAAGGGAGGCCATATCCGGGCAGATCCAAGCCCCACGGCCCAAGCAACAGTTGTTGTCGCGAGATCAGCTGCCGATGCGACCTAGCCACGAAGCCTTCGTGTGTCTTGATCGAGAAGAATCGCGGCGCTCAGTGCATAACTCCCACGCCACCTTTGGAGGTGAGGCCCGCCACCACCCCGGTGAGGCCGGCGAGAGGAGGGCACCAAGGGGTGGAACTGGCAGCGGCGGGGTTGCGTTCCCCCATGACGCCCAAGACGAGCGACGCGGTGGTCATTTCAGTGTCCAGTATTTTCCTCGTGTTCCTTGTGATTCTAAGAGTTGTTCCCTGTGATTGAAAGATTTGTTATTGGTGATTGTGAGAGTTGTTCCCAATGAGTTACCATCCCCACGGGTCAGACGCTACATCCGAGAAGGGCAAGCTCTGAGATTTTTTTCATCCACGCACCCCGTGGCCAGGAGAACTCCATGGATCCTTGTGTGTGGATTTCGGTTTTTGCATTCATGGTTGCTGCCGAGGACTAGCTTGGGCCACGCGTGGTGCCCTCCATTTATCGTGCTTGTAGGAGAGAGAGGAGAAGAGGAGCACATGGTTGCTTTTGGTTGGACATGCGTGAAGGAAATATGCCCTAGAGGCAATAATAAAATTGTTATTTATATTTTCTTATATCATGATAAATGTTTATTATTCATGCTAAAATTGTATTAATCGGAAACTTAAGTACATATATGAATACATAGACAAACAGAGTGTCCCTAGTATGCCTCTAATTGACTAGCTCGTTAATCAAAGATGGTTAAGTTTCCTGACCATAGACATGTGTTGTCATTTGATGGACGAGATCACATCATTAGAGAATGATGTGATGGACAAGACCCATCCGTTAGCTTAGCATAATGATCATTTAGTTTTTCTGCTATTACTTTCTTCATGACTTATACATGTTCCTCAGACTATGAGATTATGCAACTCCCGAATACCGGAGGAACACCTTGTGTGCTATCAAACGTCATAACGTAACTGGGTGATTATAAAGATGCTCTACAGGTGTCTCCGACGGTGTTTGTTGAGTTGTCATAGATCGATATTAGGATTTGTCACTTCGTGTATCAGAGAGGTATCTCTGGGCCCTCTCGGTAATGCACATCACTATGAGCCTTACAAGCAATGTGACTAATAAGTTAGTCATGGGATGATGCATCACGGAACGAGTAAAGAGACTTGCCGGTGATGAGATTGAACTAGGTATGATGATACCAACGATCGAATCTCGCGCAAGTTACATACCGATGACAAAGGGAACAACATATGTTGTTATGCGGTTTGACCGATAAAGATCTTCATAGAATATATAGGAGCCAATATGAGCATCCAGGTTCCGCTATTGGTTATTGACCAGATATATGTCTCGGTCATGTCTACATAGTTCTCGAACCCATAGGGTCCGCACGCTTAACGTTTGATGACGATTTGTATTATGAGTTTCGTGTTTTGATGAACCAAAGTTTGTTCGATGTCTTGGATGAGATCACAGACATGACGAGGAGTCTCGAAATGGTCGAGACATAAAGATTCATATATTGGAAGGCTACATTCGGACACCAGAATGGTTCGGGTCGTTTCGGATAAGTTTCGGAGTACCGGGGGTTACCGGACCCCCCCCCCCCCGAGGTTAATGGGCCACCATGGGCCTTAATGGAGAAGAGAGAGGGCTGGCCAGGAGGTTGCGCCCCCCCTTGCCTAGTCCGAGTTGGACAAGGGGAGGGGGTGGCGCCCCCTCCTTCCTTCTCTCCTCTTCCTCCTTCCCTTCTTCTCCTACTTGTAATAGGAAAGGGGGGGACCGAATCCTACTTGGACCGGGAGTACAAGTAGGACTCCCCCCATGGCGCACCCCCCTAGGGCCGGCCACCTCTCCTCCCCCTTTGTATACGTGGGAGGGGTCATCCCAAAGGCACATCAAGTCTTCTCTTAGCCGTGTGCGGTGCCCCCCTCCACAGTTACACACCTCGTTCATATCGTCGTAGTGCTTAGGCAAAACCCCGCGCTAGTAACATCATCATCACCGTCATCACGCCGTCGTGCTGATGGAACTCTTCCTCATCCTCAACTGGATCAAAAGATCAAGGGACGTCATCGAGCTGAACATGTGCTGAACGCGGAGGTGCCGTACATTCGGTGCTTGGATCGGTTGGATCGCGAAGACATCCGACTACATCAACCGCGTTACTAAACGCTTCCGCTTTCGGTCTACGAGGGTACATGGACACACTCTCCCCTCTCGTTGCTATGCATCTCCTAGATAGATCTTGCGTGATCATAGGATTTTTTTTGAAATACTGCGTTCCCCATCAGTGGCATCCGAGCCAGGTCTATGTGTAAATGTTATATACACGAGTAGAACACAATGAGTTGTGGGCGATAATAGTCATACTGCTTGCCGGCAACGTCTTACTTTAATTCGGCAGTATTGTTGGATGAAGCGGCCCGAACCGACATTACATGACCGCGTTCATGAGACTGGTTCTACCGACGTGCTTCGCACACAGGTGGCTAGCGGGTGTCTATTTCTCTAGCTTTAGTTGAATCGAGTTCGACTACGCCCGGTCCTTGTTGAAGGTTAAAACAGCACACTTGACGAAAAATAGTTGTGGTTTTGATGCGTAGGTAAGAACGGTTCTTGCTAGAAGCCCGTAGCAGCCACGTAAAACATTGCAACAACAAAGTAGAGGACGTCTAACTTGTTTTTGCAGGGCATCTTGTGATGTGATATGGTCAAGACGTGATGATATAAATTGTTGTATGAGATGATCATGTTTTGTAACAGTTATCAGCAACTGGTAGGAGCCATATGGTTGTCGCTTTATTGTATAAAATGCAATCACCATGTAATTGCTTTACTTTATCACTAAGCGGTAGCGATAGTCGTAGAAGCAATAGTTGGCGAGACGACAATGATGCTACGATGGAGATCAAGGTGTCAAGCTGGTGACGATGGTGATCATGACAGTGCTTTGGAGATGGAGATCAAAGGCACAAGATGATGATGGCCATATCATATCACTTATTTTGATTGCATGTGATGTTTTTCTTTTGTGCATCTTATTTTGCTTAGTACGGCGGTAGCATTATAAGATGATCTCTCACTAAATTTCAAGGTACAGGTGTTCTCCATGAGTATGCACCATTGCTACAGTTCGTCGTGCCGAGACACCACGTGATGATCGGGTGTGATAAGCTCTACGTTCACATGCAACGGGTGCAAGCCAGTTTTGCACAAGCAGAATACTCAGGTTAAACTTGACGAGCCTAGCATATGCAGATATGACCTCGGAACGCTGAGACCGAAAGGTCAAGCGTGAATCATATAGTAGATATGATCAACATAGTGATGTTCACAATTGAAAACTTCTCCATCTCATGTGATGATCGGACATGGTTTAGTTGATATGGATCACGTGATCATTTGGATGACTAGAGGGATGTCTATCTAAGTGGGAGTTCTTAAGTAATATGATTAATTGAACTTTAATTTATCATGAACTTAGTACCTGATAGTATTTGCATGTCTATGTTGTTGTAGATAAATGGCCCGTGCTACTGTTCCTTTGAATTTTAATGTGTTCCTAGAGAAAGCTAAGTTGAAAGATGATGGTAGCAACTACACAGACTGGGTCCGTAACTTGAGGATTATCCTCATTGCTGCACAGAAGAATTACGTCCTGGAAGCACCGCTAGGTGCAAAGCCCGCTGCAGGAGCGACACCAGATGTTATGAACGTCTGGCAGAGCAAAGCTGATGACTACTCGATAGTTCAGTGTGCCATGCTTTACGACTTAGAATCGGGACTTCAACGAAGTTTTGAACGTCATGGAGCATCTGAGATGTTCCAGGAGTTGAAGTTAATATTTCAAGCAAATGCCCGATTGGGAGATATGAAGTCTCCAATAAGTTCTACAGCTGCAAAATGGAGGAGAATAGTTCCGTCAGTGAACATACACTCAGAATGTCTGGGTACCACAACCACTTGACTCAACCAGGAGTTAATCTTCCTGATGATAGTGTCATTGATAGAGTTCTTCAATCACTGCCACCAAGCTACAAAAGCTTTGTGATGAACTATAATATGCAAGGGATGGATAGGACAATTCCCGAGCTCTTCGCAATGCTAAAGGCTGCGGAGGTAGAAATCAAGAAGGAGCATCAAGTGTTGATGGTCAACAAGACCACTAGTTTCAAGAAGGGCAAGGGGAAGAAGGGTAACTTCAAGAAGAATGGCAAGCAAGTTGCTGCTCAAGTGAAGAAGCCCAAGTTTGGACCCAAGCGGATAAGAAGGATGGCAAAGTGAAAGATATATTTTATATACATGTTATTGATGTGTACCTTACTAATGCTCGTAGTAGCGCCTGGGTATTTGATACTGGTTCTGTTGCTCATATTTGCAACTCGAAACAGGGGCTACGGATTAAACAAAGATTGGCTAAGGATGAGGTGACGATGCGCGTGGGAAATGGTTCCAAAGTCGATGTGATTGCCGTCGGCACGCTACCTCTACATCTACCTTTGGGATTAGTTTTAGACCTGAATAATTGTTATTTGGTGCCAGCGTTAAGCATGAACATTATATCTGGATCTTGTTTGATGTGAGACGGTTATTAATTTAAATCAGAGAATAATGGTTGTTCTATTTATATGAGTAATATCTTCTATGGTCATGCACCCTTGATGAATGGTTTATTTTTGTTGAATCTCGATAGTAGTGATACACATATTCATAGTATTGAAGCTAAAAGATACAAATTTAATAATGATAGTGCAACTTATTATGGCACTGCCATTTAGGTCATATTGGTGTAAAGCGCATGAAGAAACTCCATGCTGATGGGCTTTTGGAATCACTTGATTATGAATCAGTTGATGCTTGCGAACCATGCCTCATGGGCAAGATGACTAAGACTCCATTCTCCGGAACAATGGAGCGAGCAACAGACTTATTGGAAATAATACATAATGATGTATGCGGTCCGATGAGTGTTGATGCTCGCGGCGGGTATCATTATTTTCTGACCTTCACAGATGATTTGAGCAGATATGGGTATATCTACTTAATGAAACATAAGTCTGAAACATTTGAAAAGTTCAAAGAGTTTCATAGTGAATTGGAAAATCATCGTAACAAGAAAACAAAGTTTCTACGATCTTATCATGGAGGTGAATATTTGAGTTATGAGTTTGGTCTTCATTTGAAACAATATGGAATAGTTTCGCACTCATGCCACCTGGAACACCACAGCGTAATGGTGTGTCCGAACGTCGTGACCGCACATTATTACATATGGTGCGATCTATGCCGTCTCTCACTAATTTACTGCTATGGTTTTGGGGTTATGCTTTAGAGATGGTTGCATTCATGTTAAATAGGGCACCATCGAAATCCATTGAGACGACACCATATGAACTGTGGTATGGCAAGAAACCCAAGTTGTCATTTTTTAAAGTTTGGGGCTGCGATGCTTATGTGAAAAAGTTTCAACTTGATAAGCTCGAACCCAAATCGGAGAAATGTGTTTTCATAGGATACCCAAAGGAGACTGTTGGGTACACCTTCTATCACAGATCCGAAGGCTAGATGTTCATTGCTAAGAATGGATCCTTTCTAGAGAAGGAGTTTCTCTCGAAAGAAGTGAGTGGGAGGAAAGTAGAACTTGATGAGGTAATTGTACCTTCTCCCTTATTGGAAAGTAGTTCGTCATAGAAATCAGTTACACTGATTCCTACAACAATTAGTGAGGAAGCTAATGATGATGACCATGAAACTTCTGATCAAGTTACTATCGAACCTCGTAGGTCAACCAGAGTAAGATCCGCACCAGAGTGGTACGGTAATCCTGTTCTGGAGGTCATGTTACCTGACCATGACGAACCTACGAACTATGAGGAAGCGATGATGAGCCTAGATTCCGCGAAATGGCTTGAGGCCATGAAATCTGAGATGGAATCCATGTATGAGAACAAAGTATGGACTTTGGTTGACTTGCCCGATGATCGGCAAGCAATAGAGAATAAATGGATCTTCAAGAAAAAGACGGACGCTGACAGTAATGTTACTATCTACAAAGCTCGACTTGTTGTGAAAGGTTTTCGACAAGTTCAAGGAGTTGACTACGATGATACCTTCTCACCCGTAGCGATGCTTAAGTCTGTCCGAATAATGTTAGCAATTGCCGCATTTTATGATTACGATATTTGGCAAATGGATGTCAAAACTGCATTCCTTAATGGATATCTTAAAGAAGAGTTATATATGATGCAATCAGAAGGTTTTGTCGATCCAAAAGGTGCTAGCAAAGTGTGCAAGCTCCAGCGATCCATTTATGGACTGGTGCAAGCCTCTCGGAGTTGGAATATACGCTTTGATAGTGTGATAAAAGCATATGGTTTTATACAGACTTTTGGAGAAGCCTGTATTTACAAGAAAGTGAGTGGAAGCTCTTTAGCATTTCTGATATTATATGTGGACGACATATTGTTGCTCGGAAATGATACTGAATTTCTGAATGGCATAAAAGGGTACTTGAATAAGAATTTTTCAATGAAAGACCTCGGTGAAGCTGCTTATATATTGGGCATCAAGATCTATAGAGATAGATCAAGACGCTTAATTGGACTTTCACAAAGCACATACCTTGATAAAGTTTTGAAGAAGTTCAAAATGGAC
Organism: Triticum urartu; assembly: GCF_056163025.1. Classification (NCBI taxonomy): domain Eukaryota; kingdom Viridiplantae; phylum Streptophyta; class Magnoliopsida; order Poales; family Poaceae; genus Triticum; species Triticum urartu. Next base: position 478,591,497 of record NC_141878.1, on the reverse strand, counting down.
CAGTCAAAGAAAGGGTTCTTGCCTGTGTTACAAGGTGTGAAGTTGAGTCAGACTCAATGCCCGACCACTGCAGAAGATAGAGAGAAAATGAAAGTCATTCCCTATGCCTCAGCCATAGGTTCTATCATGTATGCAATGCTGTGTACTAGACCTGATGTGTGCCTTGCTATTAGTTTAGTAGGGAGGTACCAAAGTAATCCAGGAGTGGATCACTGGACAAAGGTCAAGAACATCCTGAAATACCTGAAAAGGACTAAGGATATGTTTCTCATTTATGGAGGTGACAAAGAGCTCGTCGTAAACGGTTACGTCGATGCAAGCTTTGACACTGATCTGGATGACTCTAAGTCGCAAACCGGATACGTATTTGTATTGAATGGTGGAGCTGTCAGTTGGTGCAGTTCCAAGCAGAGCGTCGTGGCGGGATCTACGTGTGAAGCGGAGTACATAGCTGCTTCGGAAGCAGCAAATGAAGGAGTCTGGATGAAGGAGTTCATATCCAACCTATGTGTAATACCTAGTGCATCGGGTCCAATGAAAATCCTTTGTGACAATACTGGTGCAATTTCCTTGGCAAAGGAATCCAGATTTCACAAGAGAACCAAGCACATCAAGAGACGCTTCAATTCCATTCGCGATCAAGTCAAGGAGGGAGACATAGAGATTTGCAAGATACTGATGACCCACAAGTATAGGGGATCTATCGTAGTCCTTTCGATAAGTAAGAGTGTCGAACCCAACGAGGAGCAGAAGAAAATGATAAGCGGTTTTCAGCAAGGTATTCTCTGCAAGCACTGAAATTATCGGTAACAGATAGTTTTGTGATAAGATAAATTGTAATGACCAACAAGTAATAAAAGTAAATAAGGTGAAGCAAGATGGCCCAATCCTTTTTGTAGCAAAGGACAGGCCTGGACAAACTCTTATATGAAGGAAAGCGCTCCCGAGGACACATGGGAATTATCGTTAAGCTAGTTTTCGTCACGCTCATATGATTCACGTTTGGTACTTTGATAATTTGATATGTGGGTGGACCGGTGCTTGGGTACTGTCCTTACTTGGACAAGCATCCCACTTATGATTAACCCCTATTGCAAGCATCCGCAACTACAATAGAAATATTAAAGTAAACCTAACCATAGCATGAAACATATGGATCCAAATCAGCCCCTTACGAAGCAACGCATAAACTAGGGTTTAAGATTCTGTCACTCTAGCAACCCATCATCTACTTATTACTTCCCAATGCCTCCCTCTAGGCCCAAACAATGGTGAAGTGTCATGTAGTCGACGTTCACATGACACCACTAGAGGGATGACAACATACATCTCATCAAAATATCGAACGAATACCAAATTCACATGACTACATATAGCAAGACTTCTCCCATGTCCTCAGGAACAAACGTAACTACTCACAAAGCATATTCATGTTCATAATCAGAGGGGTATGATCTTCCACCAAATAAACCAACTAGCATCAACTACAAGGAGTAATCAACACTACTAGCAACCCACATGTACCAATCTGAGGCTTTGGGACAAAGATTGGATACAAGAGATGAACTAGGGTTTGAGAGGAGATGGTGCTGGTGAAGATGTTGATGGAGATTGGCCCCCTCCCGATGAGAGGATCGTTGGTGATGACGATGGCGATGATTTCCCCCTCCCGTAGGGAAGTTTCCCCGGCAGAACAGCTCTGCCGGAGCCCTAGATTGGTTCCGCCAAGGTTCCGCCTCGTGGCGGCGGAGTTTCGTCCCGTGAGCTAGCTTATGATTTTTCCTCGGACGAAAGACTCCATATAGCAGAAGATGGGCATCGGAGAGCCACCAGGGGGGCCACGAGGCAGGGGGCACGCCCAGGGGTGTAGGGCGCACGCCCCACCCTCGTGGCCAGGGTGTGGGCCCCCTCTGGAACTTTCTTTGCTCAGTATTTTTCATATATTCCAAAAAATGACTTTCGTGAAGTTTCAAGACTTTTGGAGTTGTGCAGAATAGGTCTCTAATATTTGCTCCCTTTTCAGCCCAGAATTCCAGCTGCCGGCATTCCCCCTCTTCATGTAAACCTTATAAAATAAGAGAGAATGGGCATAAGTATTGAGACATAATGTGTAATAACAGCCCATAATGCAATAAATATCGATATAAAAGCATGATGCAAAATGGATGTATCAACTCCCCCAAGCTTAGACCTCGCTTGTCCTCACGCGAAAGCCAAAATCGAAAAATATGTCCACATGTTTGGAGGTAGTGGCGTCGATAAAAATTAAATACGGACATGAGGGCATCATGATCATTCTTAGAACATCAATATATATATATTGTCATATGATCTCTTATGCTAAAGTAACAATTCAGTCACAATTTCAAGTATGAATCATAAACTTCATTGAAAACTAACAAACTATAATCTCAGTCATTGAAGCAATTGCAATTTATCATAACATAGGAAAGAGTCAATATAAGAGCTTTTCAGCAAGTCCACATACTCAACTATCATTTAGTCTTTCACAATTGCTAACACTCACGCAATACTTATGGGTATGGAGTTTTAATCGGACACAGAGAAAGATAGGGGCTTATAGTGTTGCCTCCCAACTTTTTACCTCAAGGGTAATGTCAACAATAATAATTCATGCAAACCCACATCCAATTAGCCATATATATCAGGATCTTTCCAACACATTGTGCTTGCCAAAGGATAAAATGTAAAAAGGAAAGGTGAAGATCACCATGACTCTTATATAAGGTAGAAGATAAAAGTAAAAGATAGGACCTTCACACAGGGAAGTAGAGGTTGCCATGCGCTTTTATGGTTGGATGCACAAAACCTTAATGCAAAAGAACGTTACTTTATATTGCCACTTGTGATATGGACCTTTATTATGCAGTCCATCGCTTTTATTTCTTCCATATCACAAGATCGTATAGATCTTATTTTCTCCACATTAATAAGTCATATATATTTAGAAGGAAATTTTTATTGCATGCACCGATGACAACTTACTTGAAGGATCTTACTCAATCCATAGGTAGGTATGGTGGACTCTCATGGCAAAACTGGGTGTAGGGATATTTGGAAGCACAAGTAGTATTTCTACTTGGTGCAAAGAACTTGGCTAGCATGAGAGGGAAAGGCAAGCTCAACATGTTGGATGATCCACGAGAATATAATTTATCTCAGATGCAAGAAAACATAACCCATTATGTTGTCTTCCTTGTCCAACGTCAACTCTTTAGCATATCATACATTAATGAGTGCTCACAATCATAAAAGATGTCCAAGATAGTATATTTATATGTGAAGACCTCTCTTTCTTTATTACTTCCTATTAATTGCAACGATGACCAAAACTATGTTTGTCAACTTTCAACAACTTTATTCATCATACTCTTTATATGTGAAGCCATTACTCTCCATAAGACCCATATGATCTCTTTATTTATTTTTATTCTTTCTCTTTTATTTTATTCCCTTAAGATTATAGCAAAATAATCAAGCCCTTGACTCAACACTAATCTTTATTATATAGCTCACGGACTCGATTACATAGAAGGATCATAAAGCAAAACTCACAACTAGATCATACTAAAACTTTATTCTACTAGATCAAGATATTATCAAAAGGATCGAACTAAGGAAAACGGTAAAGATAAAAGTTGTGATGGTGATACGATACCGGGGCACTCCCCCAAGCTTGGCAGTTGCCAAGGGGAGTGCCCATACCCGATGCTCAGTTCTTCTTTGTTGGTGAAGAAGGTGTTGACGATGATGGATAGTCGCACATCGAGTGTAGGAGATCCTCCAATTTGTGGATAATGCCCTTGAGTGCGATGATATGCTCCTTCAAAAAAATATTTGCACTTGTGAGATACTTGTTTTGAATGCGAGCTAACTCAATCGTCTTGAAAGCTTCAATCTCTGTTGGGATAAAGAGATTCTGGTGAGGTTGAAGGATGTTTTCTTCTGCTACTGCCGGGACTTGATCCCTCATGGCCTTCTTGATCCCATCATCCTTGTTGATCTTTCCGGGTTCTTCTCTCTTCAGCTCTATCTTCATTAGCCAAGCATCGTTTCCCTCATTGTTGGAGGAGGAGGGAGACGACATGATGCATGGCCTTGACAACCCTGGTAGAAGACAGCTCAAAACAAAAACATGAGATATGTGCGTGATATGGTGGTCAAAACCTTCAGGAGATCATATAATGAATTTTTACCGACCAAAAGAAGTATCGTGCAAGAAAATGGAGTCCGGAGAGCGCACGAGGTGCCCATGAGGCAGGGGTGCGCCCAGGGGGTAGGGCGCGCCCTCCACCCTCGTGGAAGCCTCGTGTCCTTTCCGGTCTGCTTCTTATTTTCCTATTTTCTTAAATATTCCAAAACGGAGAAAAATTTCCATTAGAAATGCTTTGGAGTCGGTTTACTTACCGTACCACATACCTATTCCTTTTCGGAGTCTGAAACATTCTGGAAAGTGTTCCTTATGTATTCCTCCGGGGTTACGGTTTCAATAACATTAGTTTCAACATTTATAGGATTACCTGAGATATAAGGTTTGATTCTTTGGCCGTTCACCACTCTCGGATTTGTGCCTTCAAAGTTGTTGATTTTTATGGCACCGGAATGGTAGACCTCCTCGATAACGTGAGGACCTTCCCATTTAGAGAGAAGTTTGCCTACAAAAAATCTTAAACGAGAGTTGTATAATAATACATAATCACCTACATTAAACTCACGTTTTTGTATCCTTTTATCATGCCATCTTTTAACTTTTTCTTTAAACAGCTTGGCATTTTCATAGGCCTGGGTTCTCCATTCATCAAGTGAGCTAATGTCAAAAAGCCTCTTCTCACCGGCAAGTTTGAAATCATAGTTGAGCTCTTTAATAGCCCAATATGCCTTATGTTCTAATTCAAGAGGTAAGTGACATTCTTTACCATAAACCATTTTATACGGAGACATACCCATAGGATTTTTATATGCAGTTCTATATGCCCATAATGCATCATCAAGTTTCTTGGTTCAATAACAAGTGAATAATTAATAGGCATTTCTTGATGTCTACTAATATTACCAATTATTTGACATTCATCACAAGACAAGACAAACTTACGGGCATCCTTGAAGAGAGTGGGCCAATAAAAACCGGATTGTAATACCTTATGTGTAGTTCTATCTCAGCATGGTGTCCTCCATAAGCTTCAGAGTGACACTGGGTAGGATCTGTTCCCGTTTTTGCTCAGGTACACATCGTCTAATAACACCATCTACTCCTTCTTTATAAAGATGTGGGTCATCCCAGAAGTAATGTCTTAAATCATAGAACAACTTTTTCTTTTGCTGGTATGTGAAACTAGGTGGTACAAATTTAACAACAATATAATTAGCATAATCAGCATACCATGGAGCAGTTCGAGAAGCATTTATGACATTTAATTGTTCATTAGTAAAGCTATCATCAATAGGTAGTGGGTCATCAAGAACATTCTCTAACCTAGACAAGTTGTCTGCAACGGGGTTCTCAGCTCCCTTTCTATCAATAATATGCAAATCAAATTCTTGTAGCAGGAGAACCCATCTAATAAGTCTAGGTTTAGCATCTTTCTTTTCCATAAGATATTTAATAGCAGCATGATCAGCGTGGATAGTTACTTTAGAATCAACAATATAAGGTCAGAACTTATCACAAGCAAATATAACTGCTAAAAATTCTTTTTCAGTAGTAGCATAATTTCTCTGGGCATTGTCTAGAGTTTTACTAGCATATTGAATAACATTTAATTTCTTATCAACTCTTTGCCCTAGAACAACACCTACAACATAGTCGCTAGCATCACACATGATTTCAAAGGGTAAATTCCAATCAGGTGGCTGAACAATAGGTGCAAAAATCAAAGCTTTCTTAAGTACCTCGAATGCTTCTACACAATCATCATCAAAGACAAAAGGAATATCTTTTTTTGTAATAGATTAGTCAGAGGCCGAGAAATTTTAGAAAAGTCCTTAATGAACCTCCTATAAAAACCGACATGACCTAGAAAACTTCTTATACCTTTGGTGTCCTTGGGACACGACATCTTTTCAATAGCATCAACTTTAGCTTTGTCAACTTCAATACCTCTTTCAGAAATTTTATGCCCCAAGACAATACCTTCATTAACCATAAAGTGGCACTTCTCCCAATTCAAGACAAGATAAGTTTCTTCACATCTCTGCAAAACTCAATCAAGGTTGCTCAAGCAATCATCAAAAGAGGATCCATAAACGGAGAAATCATCCATGAAAACCTCACAAATCTTTTCACAAAAGTCAGAGAATATAGCCATCATGCATCTTTGAAAGGTAGCAGGTGCATTACATAAACCGAAAGGCATATGTCTATAAGAAAAAGTACCGAAAGGGCAAGTAAAGGTGGTCTTTTCTTGATCCTCAACTGACATAGGTATTTGAGAGAAACCAGAGTAACCATCTAGAAAGCAAAAGTGTGTATGTTTGGATAATCTTTCTAGCATTTGATCAATAAAAGGCAAAGGGTAATGATCTTTTTAGTAGCTTTATTTAATTTGCGGAAATCAATTACCATCCTATAACCTGTAATAATTCTTTGCGGGATCAATTCATCTTTATCATTAGGAATGACAGTAATACCTCCCTTCTTAGGGACACAATGGACAGGACATACCCACTGACTATCAGCAACGGGATAAATTATACCTGCCTCAAGGAGCTTTAATATTTCCTTTCTTACCACTTCTTTCATCTTAGGATTTAGCCGTCGTTGGTGATCAATAACTGGTTTGGCGTCTTTCTCCAAATTTATTTTGTGTTGACATAGAGTGGGACTAATGCCCTTAAGATCATCAAGAGTATATCCAATAGCAGCACGGTGCTTCTTCAGAGTTTTCAATAATTTCTCTTCCTCCTTGTCTGAAAGGTTAGCACTAATAATAACAGGATATATCTTCTTTTCATCGAGATAAGCATATTTAAGAGTATCAGGTAACGGTTTAAGCTCAAACACGGGATCACCCTTGGGTGGAGGAGGATCCCCTAGGATTTCAACAGGCAAGTTGTGTTTTAGAATAGGTCCCTGTTTAAAGAATACTTCATCTATTTCCCTTCTTTCATTCATAAACATATCATTTTCATGGTCTAGCAAATATTGTTCTAAAGGATCAGTAGGAGGCACGGCAATAGAAGCAAGACCAATAATTTCATCTTTACTAGGCAATTATTTATCATGGGGTTGTCTATGAAATTTAGCAAAATTAAACTCATGAGACATATCCCCTAAATCAACAGAAACAATATCCTTATTGCAGTCTATCTTAGCATTAACAGTATTCAAGAAGGGTCTACCAAATATAATGGGACAAAAGCTATCTTGTGGGGAACCAAGAACAAGAAAATCAGCAGGATATTTAACCTTCCCACACAAGACTTCAACATCTCTAACAATCCCAACGGGTGAAATAGTATCTCTATTGGCAAGCTTAATTGTAACATCAATCACTTCAATCTCAGCACGTGTAATGTCATGCATAATTTCTTTTATATAAGGAATGAGGTATTGCACTAGCACTAGCACCCATATCACATAAGCCATGATAACAATGATCTCCTATTTTAACAGAAATAACAGGCATGCCTACAACCGGCCTATGTTTATTTTAGTATCAGGTCTAGCAATTCTAGCAGCTTCATCACAAAAGTAAATAACATGCCCATCAATATTATCAGCCTATAGATCCTTAACCATAGCAATATTAGGTTCAACTTTAATTTGTTCAGGAGGTTTGGGTGTCTTAATATTACTCTTGTTGACTACAGTTGAAGCTTTAGCATGATCCTTTATTCTAACAGGGAAATGTGGTTTCTCAATATAAGTAGTAGGAACAACAGGATCATCATAAGTGATAGTCTTTTCTTCAACTTTAATAGGTGCAACTACTTTTACTTCAATGGGAAGATTATATTTAAACCACCTCTCCTTAGGGAGATCAACATGAGTAGCAAATGATTCACAGAAAGAAGCTACTATCTCAAAGTCAAGTGCATATTTAGTGCTAAATTCACGGAAAGCATCGGTATCCATAAAAGATTTAACACAATCAAACTTAGGTGTTATACCTGACCCCTTACCTTCGCCGAGATCCCAATCTTCAGCGTTGCGTTTAATTCTTTCCAATAAATCCCATTTGAATTCAATAGTCTTCATCATAAAAGATCCAGTACAAGAAGTATCGAGCATGGAGTGATTACTGAGAGAAAGCCGAGCATAATTTTTTTGAATAATCATTTCTCTTGAGAGCTCATGATTGGGGCATGAATATAACATTGACTTAAGCCTCCCCCAAGCTTGAGCGATGCTTTCTCCTTCGCGAGGCCAAAAATTATAACAAGTGGATAATTCATAGGCATTTCTTGACGTCTACTAATATTACCAATTATTTGACATTCATCACAAGACAAGACAAACTTACGGGCATCCTTGAAGAGAGTGGGCCAACAAAAACCGGATTGCAATACCTTATGTGTAGTTCTATCTCCAGCATGGTGTCCTCCATAAGCTTCAGAGTGACACTTGCGTAGGATATGTTCCTGTTCATAATCGGAGGGGTATTAATATGCATAATGGATCTGAAGATATGATCTTCCACCAAATAAACCAACTAGCATCAACTACAAGGAGTAATCAACACTACTAGCAACCCACATGTACCAATCTGAGGCTTTGGGACAAAGACTGGATACAAGAGATGAACTAGGGTTTGAGAGGAGATGGTGCTGGTGAATATGTTGATGGAGATTGACCCCCTCCCGATGAGAGGATCGTTGGTGATGACGATGGCGATGATTTCCCCCTCTCGGAGGGAAGTTTCCCCGGCAGAACAGCTTTGCCAGAGCCCTAGTTTGGTTCCGCCAAGGTTCCGCCTCGTGGCGGTGGAGTTTCGTCCCGTGAGCTAGCTTATGATTTTTCCTCAGACGAAAGACTCCATATAGCAGAAGATGGGCATCGGAGGTCCACCAGGGGGCCCACGAGGCAGAGGGGCCCACCCAGGGGGGTAGGGCGCGCCCCCACCCTCGTGGCTAGGGTGTGGGCCCCCTCTGGAACTTTCTTCGCTCAGTATTTTTCATATATTCCAAAAATGACTTCCATGAAGTTTCAGGACTTTTGGAGTTCTGAAGAATAGGTCTCTAATATTTGTTCCTTTTCTAGCCCAGAATTCCAGCTATTGGCATTCCCCCTCTTCATGTAAACCTTGTAAAATAAGAGATAATGGGCATAAGTATTGAGACATAATGTGTAATAACAACTCATAATGCAATAAATATCGATATAAAACATGATGCAAAATGGATGTATCAGATACATACGGATCTGAATGTTGCAGACCCATTGATTAAGCCTCTCTCACGAGCAAAACATGATCAGCACCAAGACTCCATGGGTGTTAGAATCATTACTATGTAATCTAGATTGTTGACTCTAGTGCAAGTGGGAGACTGAAGGAAATATGCCCTAGAGGCAATAATAAAGTTGTTATTTATATTTCCTTATATCATGATAAATGTTTATTATTCATGCTAGAATTGTATTAACCGGAAACTTAAGTACATGTGTGAATACATTGACAAACGGAGTGTCCCTAGTATGCCTCTACTTGAATAGCTTGTTAATCAAAGATGGTTACGTTTTCTGACCATATACATGTGTTGTCATTTGATGAATAGGATCAATCATTAGAGAATGATGTGATAGACAAGACCCATCAGTTAGCTTAGCATAATGATCGTTTAGTTTTTCTGCTATTGCTTTCTTCATGACTTATACATGTTCCTCAAACTATGAGATTATGCAACTCCCGAATACCGAAGGAACACCTTGTGTGCTATCTTACGTCACAACGTAACTGGGTGATTATAAAGATGCTCTAAATGTGTCTCCGATGGTGTTTGTTGAGTTGGCATAGATCGAGATTAGGATTTGTCAGTCCGTGTATCGGAGAGGTATCTCTTGGCCCTCTAGGTAATGCACATCACTATGAGCCTTGCAAGTATTGTGACTAATGAGTTAGTCACGGGATGATGCATTACGAAACAAGTAAAGAGACTTGCCAGTGACGAGATTGAACTAGGTATGATGATACCGACGACCGAATCTCGGGCAAGTAACATACCGATGGCAAAGGGAACAACGTATGTTGTTATGTGGTTTGACCGATAAAGATCTTCATAGAATATGTAGGAGCCAATATGAGCATCCAGGTTCCGCTATTGGTTATTGACCGGAGATATGTCTCGGTCATGTCTACATAGTTCTCGAACCCGTAGGGCCCGCACGCTTAACGTTCGATGATGATTTGTATTATGAGTTTTGTGTTTTGATGAACCGAAGTTTGTTCGGAGTCCCGGATGAGATCACAGACATGACGAGGAGTCTCGAAATGGCCGAGACATAAATATTTATATATTGTAAGGCTACATTCAGACACCGGAATGGTTCGGGTCGTTTCGGATAAGTTTTGAACTATCGGGGGTTACCGGAACCCCCCGGAGGTTAATGGGCCATCATGGGACTTAGTGGAGAAGAGAGAGGACAGGCCAGGAGGTGGCGCGCACACCCCTTCCCAGTTCGAATTGGACAAGGGGAGGGGGCGGCACCCACTCCTTCCTTCTCTCCTCTTCCTCCTTCCCTTCTTGTCCTACTTGGAATAGGAAAGGGGGGGGGACCGAATCCTACTTGGACTGGGAGTCCAAGTAAGACTCCCCCCATGGTGCCCCCTAGGGCCGGCCACCTCTCATCCCCCCTTTATATATGTGGGAGGGGGCACCCCAAAGGCACATCAAGTCTTCTCTTAGCCATGTGCGGTGCCCCCCTCCATAGTTACACACCTCGGTCATATCGTATTAGTGCTTAGGCGAAGCCCTGCGCCGGTAACTTCATCATCACCGCTATCACGCCGTCATGCTGACGGAACTCTCCCCATCCTCAATTGGATCAATAGGTCGAGGGACGTCATCAAGCTGAATGTGTGCTGAACGCGGAGGTGTCGTACGTTCGGTGCTTGAATCGGTTGGATCGCGATGACGTTCGACTAGATCAACCGCGTTACTAAACGCTTCCACTTTCGGTCTACGAGGGTACGTGGACACACTCTCCCCTCTCGTTGCTATGCATCTCCTAGATAGATCTTGCGTGATCGTAGGATTTTTTTTGAAATACTGCATTCCCCAACAATGCGGATGTCTGGACGCCCGCAAAACATCCTCAAGTTTGTGGCCAGTATACCCAGATTCAGACATGCAGATTGGTCAGTGGACAATTAAGGAACCTTGTTGGATGGCAAAAACTATCGGAACACTGCGATCCGAACATATACTGGGCGCTTTGTGGGTCTTCCTTTGAGATACCCTTACACCATATATTTATCTCTTTTCTTCTATGTATAGGAGTGTCTATTCACCATGTTATACACCATATATCCCTAAATATAAGACATTTTGGAAGTTCAATTTAAACTGCCAAAACCTTTTATTTTTAGATGCAGAGGTAGTACAATCCCTTTCGGGGACACTATGGTATACAATGGACTTCCAAAAGTCATATGACCGCCTGGATTGGTCCTTCCTGTGGCTGGTGCTCCAGCGAAGGGGTTTTGACGAGAGATGGTGCTCGTGGATTATGCAGTTGGTTAGGACTGGGAACACTACCATTAATATCAATGGCGAGGTGGGCTCGTTTCTCAAGTCCTCTAGTGGAGTGAAGCGGGGATCCCATTTCCCCTCTTCTCGTCAACCTAGTCATCGATGCCCTAGCTGGCATCCTAGACAAAGCTAGGTTGGCCGGCCACCTCAAGGGGATTGTGGGTCACCTGATCCCCAGGGGTTGTGTCACCCATTTGTAGTACAAGGATGACACCATGATTATGCTGGAGTGAAGGAAATATGCCCTAGAGGCAATAATAAAGTTGTTATTTATATTTCCTTATATCATGATAAATGTTTATTATTCATGCTAGAATTGTATTAACCGGAAACTTAGTACATGTGTGAATACATAGACAAAACAGAGTGTCCCTAGTATGCCTCTACTTGACTATCTCGTTAATCAAAGATGGTTAAGTTTCCTGACCATAGACATGTGTTGTCATTTGATGAACGGGATCACATCATTAGAGAATGATGTGATGGACAAGACCCATCTGTTAGCTTAGCATAATGATCGTTAAGTTTTATTGCTATTGCTTTCTTCATGACTTATATATATTCGTCTGACTATGAGATTATGCAACTCCCGAATACCGGAGGGACACCTTGTGTGCTATCAAACGTCACAACATAACTGGGTGATTATAAAGATGCTCTACAGGTGTCTCCGAAGGTGTTTGTTGGGTTGGCATAGATCAAGATTAGGATTTGTCACTCTAAGTATCGGAGAGGTATCTCTGGGCCCTCTCAGTAATGCACATCACTATAAGCCTTGCAAGCAATGTGACTAATGAGTTAGTTGCGGGATGATGTATTACGAAACGAGTAAAGAGAATTTCCGGTAATGAGATTGAACTAGGTATAATGATACCGACGATTGAATCTCGGGCAAGTAACATACCGATGACAAAGGGAATAATGTATGTTGCCGGTAAAGATCTTCGTAGAATATGTAGGAACCAATATGAGCATCCAGGTTCCGATATTTGTTATTGACCGGAGATGTGTCTCGGTCATGTCTACATAGTTCTTGAACCCGTAGGGTCCGCACGCTTAACGTTCGATGATGATTTGTATTATGAGTTATGTGTTTTGATGACCGAAGTTTGTTCGGAGTCCTGGATGAGATCACGAACATGACGAGGAGTCTCAAAATGGTTGAGAGGTAAAGATTCATATATTGGAAGGTTATGTACGGACACCGGAATGGTTTTGAAGAGGTTCGGTTTTTTCGGAGTACTGGGAGGTTACCTGAACCCCCCGGGAAAGTTAATGGGCCTCATGGGCCATAGTGGAGAGGAGGAGGCAGGCCACAAGACACTAGTAGAAAAAGGCCCATTTGTCCCGGTTCGGGAACCGGGACTAAAGGGTTGGTACTAAAGCCCAATTCCTCTAGTCCTGGTTCTTATACGAACCGGGATAGATGGGACTCCACGTAGCCGATGTGGCTTGCCCAGGCAGGGGGGCCTTTTTTCCCGGCTGGTAGCACCAACCGGGACCAAAAGGCATACACGCGTCAGCAATTCAGGGGCTGGGTTTTTTGTTTTTTTTGAAGGGGGGGGGGGTTGGGGGTTTTGCTGGTTTTGTAGGGTTAATGTAGGGGTTTCATATATTAATTGTGTTAGCTAGCTAATAGAGAGAAGTGTCCTCTCTTATCTCCGTGCTTGGTCGACGCTACGTACTATACGTATAGAGAGGACTCGACACGCTAGCTAGTAAGCAAATGAAGGAAACCATTAAGTACAGAAGATCGTCATGAACATATACAGAGAGAAGTGATCGACCTCTCCTTCTCCGAGATATTGGCCGAACAACAAGTTTTCGTATATCTATTTGACGCTACCGGCTACATATATACAATATTAAGATCTCTTACATTCCCCTAATTCTGAACTCAAGTTTCACATGGTATTCTCCGGCTTTACTGATGATGTGGTCAAGAAAGAATCCCGCCAATTCCTCTTGAATTGCTCGTATGAGATCTTGTGGTAGGAGTTCATCCTGCATCTGCCATGTCTAATTTGAAGAAGGGGGTCAATACATATATATGAATGAAACTCAACACAAATGATGGTATAATAAAATGAAATTGTGAATATTGTTGCTTACGCACTTCAAATTGTCTTTTAGAGTAGCCCCGATTATTTTTGCAAGTCGCGTTGTAGATGAACTCGCAAACGTAGTATCCAAAGTAATTATTCCCGGGTTCCTGCCACAAGCACTTTACGAGAAATAGAGGTCAATCAAACTAATAATGAAGCATTATAAATGGTATTGATGAAATCTAGAATCAACGGGAGATGCGCGGAACTAGCTAGCTCGTAGTACTTACTTTCGGGCATGTAAACCGCAGCTCCCCCGGCAGTCTCGGAGCTTGTGCAGTGAATACTTTCCAAACCCTGCGGGACAAAGAAAACAATTACTTGATATTAGGAAATGAACAAAGTTGCGGATATGGTGCGATAATGATCGATTGAACTTACTTCTCGAGCATTTTAGTCATGTCCGCATAGTCCTCGGGATTTTTTCGTCTCGAGTCTAAGACGGTTACTAGTCCCTGGTCAAGCTTAATCTCTAGGAGAATAAAGTGGAAGCTGCGCACGCATGCATAACTCATCAATTACATTACTATAACCTCGAGTAATACTCGAAACCGAACATGCACAAGACAGTAACACTCACTTGAAGTTGTAAGGAAACATTATTTTATCTTTGTTTTGATTTTGAAGCAACGATTTTAGCAAGTTGGCCTCGGCTTCTTTGGCATCATGTTTAACCATCCATTCATCTACGATATTTGTGTTAATGAACCCAATATCATAGATTTCTGCCTTTCTACATTCGATGATCTTCAATCTGCATAATATAGTGAGGATAATTATATATACATGCAATGAAATAGATGAGCTATATATAGAGACTTAATTACAGAAGTAGTACTTACAGACAGTAGCAAGTGACGATTATTTTATCGAGGTCCTTTTGATTGAAAAACTGGAAGAACTCCTCAAATGGAACAGACAACAGATCAATTCCAACGAGGTCGTGCTCCTCTTTAACTCTCAAAGTCAAAGTATCATGCCCAGACTCGCTGCAAGTTTTCATGTACCAGTCATGGAATCTTCGCATCATCGTTGTTAGAGGAGGATGACCAAGTTTGACGAGAGGCTTCCTGTGCCGGTATTTGAAATCGTCCACCTCCATTGTATCAAAATGTGCATCATCGGGCAGGTAATCTCTAGGATTGGTACCCGGCAGCATCCTCAGATGATTAGCGATGATATTGCTAGACACCATGAGCGGGGGGCATGATTGGTTAGCTTGTTCGCCGAGCTGGGGAATTGTTTTCCCACTTCTTCTTCTGCTAACCTTTGATCACTTCAAGTACTTCCTGACCGCTCCGCTTCGATATATGACCTTTCAATAATGCGCTCATAGTTGGTTTTCGGCGGAGATGGTGGTGGTCGCTTCAGGGCATCCAAAGCGTGTTGAACTTTCACCTTATCTATCTTATCCTCCGGAGGTGGATGTTTCTTAGCTCTTTGCGTTTCAAAGAAGTCCTTCACTTGGGCAGCACAGATCTTCGTGTTTTCCTCCTCGGTCATCTCGTATGGTAACCTCTCTAGATGCTTGAGAGACGGACCGAATCTGTATTGCCCCCCGCCTCTGGCTGTACTGCTAGACGCCAGAGCAGCCAGAGCGGCTGCGACTGTCTTCTTTCATTGCTTACGAGGCAGAGAAGAAGGAGGCGGAGTGGTACGATGCGCCGGAGCAGCCGGAGCGGTGGCGGCTGTCTTCCGCTTTTGCTGACGAGGCGGGCTGCTCGGACGCGCCGGCGTAGGCGGAGTACCGCCACGCGTCGGAGAAGGAGGCGGAGTGCCCTGATCACTCACCGGAGGAGGAGGCAGAGTGCCCTGACTCACCGGAGGAGGAGGAGGCGGAGGCGTCCAGTTCAGAAGGTTGATGAGCTCCTTCCGCCATAGACATGGAATCTACAGAGCAAGACCCAGCCAAGTCTCCCCTTCACTGGTAGGGTGGTCAAGCTCGAGGTCCTCAAATCCCTCCGTTATTTCATCCACCATCACATCAGCATATCCTTTTGGAATCGGACGATAGTGAAAATTTGCGTCGGGTTCAGGAGGTACAACAGAGCCGACAACCGCCTTGACTTTGAAGTTCTGCCATTGCGTCATAAGGTGGCAAGGTTGAGCCTCCGTGATAGCATCCACGGGGTAGCTAGCAGGAGCCGTGAAGTCAGGGTACTGAAGGAGCTCGGTGGAAGCCACGCTGCTTCTCCGCTAAGATGGCGGGGTAGCTTCTGGGTAGCTCCGACATGTCGCTGGCTGTCCTTTTCCTCTAGCGCTTGTACCCTTGCATGCAGCTTTTGCAGTTTGTTCTGCTCCACTTTCCTCCTCCTCTCCCGGGTTTTGTAACCGCCTGCCTCGGGAAACCCAGCCTTCCATGAAACGGAGCCTGGCGTGCCTCGTGTCCATCTAGGGTGCTCAGGATTCCCGAGGGCCAGTGTGAGCTCGTCGTTCTCTCTGTCAGGAACGAACGTCCCTTGCTGCGCTGCGGCGATATACTCCTGAAGCTTCATGATGGGTATATTCAGTTGCTGGTTCGTCCAACGACACTTCCCTGTTTCAGGGTCCAAGGTTCCTCCAACCCCGAAGAACCAAGTCCTTGAATAGTCTGGCCAGTGCAATGTCTCTGGTTCGACCCCTTTATCAAGCAGGTCATTCTCAGCCTTGTCCCACAACGACCGGGCTGCGAGGTAGCGACCTGACCCCGTGCAATGGTGAAGCTCCTTCTTTGCAGCATTTTTCTTGTTTGTCGCTGACATCTTCTTGCTCTTCTCCGATGTCTTGTGGGCCACAAATGCGTTCCAGTGATCTCTTATCTTCTCAAATCGGCCGGTGAATTCTGGAGTCTTTTCTTTGTTGACAAATGTTGTTTTGAACTCATTCTTCCACCTACTAAACAGATCTGCCATCTTCCTAAGAGCATGAGCCTTGACCAATGGCTCTATAGCTAGCTTCTCCGGATCCTCCTCTGGTGGTAGGGTGAAATTTGCCTTCAGCGCGGTCCAAAGATCATCTTTCTGAAGGAATTATGCCCTAGAGGCAATAATAAAGTTGTTATTTATATTTACTTATATCATGATAAATGTTTATTATTCATGCTAGAATTGTATTAACCAGAAACTTAGTACATGTGTGAATACATAGACAAACAGAGTGTCACTAGTTTGCCTCTACTTGACTAGCTCGTTGAATCAATGATGGTTATGTTCCCTAACCATAGACATGAGTTGTCATTTGATTAACGGGATCACATCATTAGAGAATGATGTGATTGACTTGACCCATCCGTTAGCTTAGCACGATGATCGTTTAGTTTGTTGCTATTGCTTTCTCCATAACTTATACATGTTCCTATGACTATGAGATCATGCAACTCCCGAATACCGGAGGAACACTTTGTGTGCTACCAAACGTCACAATGTAACTGGGTGATTATAAAGGTGCTCTAAAGGTGTCTCCGATGGTGTTTGTTGAGTTGGCATAGATCGAGATTAGGATTTGTCACTCCGATTGTCGGAGAGGTATCTCCGGGCCCTCTTGGTAATGCACATCAATATAAGCCTTGCAAGCAATGTAGCTAATGAGTTAGTTACGGGATGTAGAATTACAGAACGAGTAAAGAGACTTGCCGGTAATGAGATTGAACTAGGTATTGAGATACCGACGATCGAATCTCGGGCAAGTAACATATCGATGACAAAGGGAACAACGTATGTTGTTATGCGGTTTGACCGATAAAGATCTTCATAGAATATGTAGGAACCAATATGAGCATCCAGGTTCCGCTATTGGTTATTGACCGTCATGTCTACATAGTTCTCGAACCCGTAGGGTCCGCATGCTTAACGTTCGGTGATGATCTGTATTATGAGTTTATGTGTTTTGATGTACCGAAGGTAGTTTGGAGTCTCGGATATGATCACGGACATGACGAGGAGTCTCGAAATGGTCAGGACATAAAGATTGATATATTGGATGACTATATTTGGACGTTGGAATGGTTCCGGGTAAGTTCGGGCATATACTAGAGCACCGGGAGGTTACCGGAACCCCCCGGGAGGTATATGGGCCTTATTGGGCCATAGAGGGAGAGAAGAGAGGGAGGCCTAGAAGCCCCCCCCTCAAGCCCAATCCGAATTGGGTGGGGGGCCGCCCCCCTTTCCTTTCCCCTCTCTCCCCCTTCCTTCCACTCCTAGTCCAACTAGGGAAGGGGGAAATCCTACTCCCGGTGGGAGTAGGACTCCCCATAGGGCGCGCCATAGGAGGGCCAGCCCTCCCCCTCCTCCACTCATTTATATACGGGGGAGGGGGCACCCCCTAGTCCAGGACACCGTCACCCCCCTCCACCATAATCCACCTCGGTCATATGGTAGCGGTGCTTAGGCGAAGCCCTGTTCCGGTAGCATCATCATCACCGTCATCACGCCGTCGTGCTGATGAAGCTCTCCCTCGACACTCTACTGGATCTTGAGTTCGTGGGACGTCACCGAGCCGAACGTGTGCAGATCGCGGAGGTGCCATAACTTCGGTACTAGGATCGGTCGATCATGAAGACGTACGACTACATCAACCGCATTGTCATAACGCTTCCGCTTACGGTCTACAAGGGTACATGGACAACACTCTCCCCTCTCGTTGCTATGCATCACCATGATCTTGCGTGTGCGTGGGATTTTTTTGAAATTACTGCATTCCCCAACAGCGGTATCCGATCCAGGTTTATGCGTAGATGTTATATGCACGAGTAGAACACAAAGGAGTTGTGGGCGTGGGTATATACATATTGCTTCCGGCACTAGTTGATTCTTGATTCAGCGGCATTGTTGGATGAAGCGGCCCAGACCGACATTACGCCTACGCTTACGCGAGACTTGTTCTACCGACGTGCTTCGCACAGAGGTGGCTAGTGGGTGTCTATTTCTCCAGCTTTAGTTGAATCAGATTCAATGAACAGGGTTCTTTCTGAAGATCAAAAAGCAATCACTATACCGCGTTGTGGTTTTTGATGCGTAGGTAAGAACGGTTCTTGCTCAGCCCGTAGCAGCCACGTAAAACTTGCAACAACAAAGTAGAGGACGTCTAACTTGTTTTTGCAGGGCATGTTGTGATGTGATATGGTCAAGACATGATGCTACATTTTATTGTATCAGATGATCATGTTTTGTAACACAGTTATCGACAACTGGCAGGAGCCATATGGTTGTCGCTTTATTGTATGAAATGCAATAGCCATGTAATTGCTTTACTTTATCACTAAGCGGTAGCGATAGTCGTAGAAGCAATAGTTGGCGAGACGACAACGATGCTTCGCTGGAGATCAAGGTGTCAAGCCGGTGACCATGGTGATCATGACGGTGCTTTGGAGATGGAGGTCAAAGGCACAAGATGATGATGGCCATATCATATCACTTATATTGATTGCATGTGATGTTTATCTTTTATGCATCTTATTTTGCTTAGTACGGCGGTAGCATTATAAGATGATCTCTCACTAAATTTCAAGGTACAAGTGTTCTCCATGAGTATGCACCATTGCTATGGTTCGTCGTGCCGAGACACCACGTGATGATCGGGTGTGATAAGCTCTACGTTCACATGCAACGGGTGCAAGCCAGTTTTGCACAAGCAGAATACTCAGGTTAAACTTGACGAGCCTAGCATATGCAGATATGACCTCGGAACGCTGAGACCGAAAGGTCGAGCGTGAATCATATAGTAGATATGATCAACATAGTGATGTTCACAATTGAAAACTTCTCCATCTCATGTGATGATCGGACATGGTTTAGTTGATATGGATCACGTGATCACTTAGATGACTAGAGGGATGTCTATCTAAGTGGGAGTTCTTAAGTAATATGATGAATTGAACTTTAATTTATCATGAACTTAGTACCTGATAGTATTTGCATGTCTATGTTGTTGTAGATAAATGGCCCGTGCTACTGTTCCTTTGAATTTTAATGCGTTCCTAGAGAAAGCTAAGTTGAAAGATGATGGTAGCAACTACATGGACTGGGTCCGTAACTTGAGGATTATCCTCATTGCTGCAAAGAAGAATTACGTCCTGGAAGCACCGCTAGGTGCAAAGCCCGCTGCAGGAGCGACACCAGATGTTATGAACGTCTGGCAGAGCAAAGCTGATGACTACTCGATAGTTCAGTGTGCCATGCTTTACGGCTTAGAACCGGGACTTCAACGACGTTTTGAACGTCATGGAGCATATGAGATGTTCCAGGAGTTGAAGTTAATATTTCAAGCAAATGCCCGATTTCAGAGATATGAAGTCTCCAATAAGTTCTACAGCTGCAAGATGGAGGAGAGTAGTTCTGTCAGTGAACATATACTCAGAATGTCTGGGTACCACAACCACTTGACTCAGCTGGGAGTTAATCTTCCTGATGATAGTGCCATTGACAGAGTTCTTCAATCACTGCCACCAAGCTACAAGAGCTTCGTGATGAACTATAATATGCAAGGGATGGATAAGATGATTCCTGAGCTCTTCGCGATGCTAAAAGCCGCGGAGGTAGAAATCAAGAAGGAGCATCAAGTGTTGATGATCAACAAGACCACCAGTTTCAAGAAAAAGGGTAAAGGGAAGAAAGGGAACTTCAAGAAGAACATCAAGCCAGTTGCTGCTCAAGTGAAGAAACCCAAGTCTGGACCTAAGCCTGACACTGAGTGCTTCTACTGCAAAGGGACTGGTCCCTGGAAGTGGAACTACCCCAAGCATTTGGCGGAAAAGAAGGATGGCAAAGTGAAAGGTATATTTGATATACATGTTATTGATGTGTACCTTACTAATGCTCGCAGTAGTGCCTGGGTATTTGATACTGGTTCAGTTGCTAACATTTGCAACTCGAATTAGGGGCTATGGACTAAGCGAAGATTGGCTAAGGACGAGGTGACGATGCGCATGGGAAATGGTTCCAAAGTCGATGTGATCGCCGTCGGCACGCTACATCTACATCTACCTTCGGTGTTAGTTTTAGACCTAAATAATTGTTATTTGGTGCCAGCATTGAGCATGAACATTATATCTAGATCTTGTTTGATGTGAGACGGTTATTCATTTAAATCAGAGAATAATGGTTGTTCTATTTATATGAGTTATATCTTTTATGGTCATGCACCCTTGATGAGTGGTCTATTTTTACTAAATCTTGATAGTAGTGATACACATGTTCATAGTATTGAAGCCAAAAGATGCAGAGTCGATAATGATAGTGCAACTTATTTGTGGCATTTCCATTTAGGTCATATTGGTGTAAAGCGCATGAAGAAACTCCATTCTGATGGACTTCTGGAATCACTTGATTATGAATCACTTGGTACTTGCGAACCATGCCTCATCGGCAAGATGACTAAAATTTCGTTCTCCGGAACAATGGAGCGAGCAACAGAGTTATTGGAAATCATACATACTGATGTATGTGGTCCAATGAACATTGAAGCTCGCGGTGGATATCGTTATTTTCTCACCTTCGCAGATGATTTGAGAAGATATGGGTATATCTACTTAATGAAACATAAGTCTAAAACATTTGAAAAGTTAAAAGAATTTCAGAGTGAATTGGAAAATCGTCGTAACAAGAAAATCAAATTTCTGCGATCTGATCGTGGAGGTGAATATTTGAGTTATGAGTTTGGACCTCTTTTCAAACAATGCGGAATAGTTTCGCAACTCATGCCACCTGGAGCACCACAATGTAATGGTGTGTCCGAACGTCGTAAGCGCACTTTATTAGATATGGTGCGATCTATGATATCTCTCACTGATTTACCGCTGTCGTTTTGGGGTTATGCTTTAGAAAGCTGCATTCACGTTAAATATGGCACCATCTAAGTCCGTTGAGACGACACCTTATGAACTGTGGTTTGGCAAGAAACCCAAGCTGTCGTTTCTTAAAGTTTGGGGCTGCGATGCTTATGTGAAAAAGCTTCAAATTGATAAGCTTGAACCCAAATCGGAAAAATGTGTCTTCATAGGATACCCAAAAGAGACTGTTGGTTATACCTTCTATCACAGATCCGAAGGCAAGATATTCGTTGCTAAGAATGGATCCTTTCTGGAGAAGGAGTTTCTCTCAAAAAAGTAAGTGGGAGGAAAGTAGAACTTGACGAGGTAATTGTACCTTCTCCCCTATTGGAAAGTAGTTCATCAGTGAAATCAGATCCACTGATTCCTACACTAGTAAGTGAGGAAGCTAATGATGATGATCATGAAACTTCTGATCAAGTTACTACAGAACCTCGTAGGTCAACCAGAGTAAGATCCGCACCAGAGTGGGACGACAATCCTGTTCTGGAAGTCATGTTACTTGACCATGATGAACCTACGAACTATGAGGAAGCGATGATGAGCCCAGATTCTGCAAAATGGCTTGAGGCCATGAAATCTGAGATGGGATCCATGTATGAGAACAAAGTATAGACTTTGGTTGACTTACCCGATGATCGGCAGGCCATAGAGAATAAATGGATATTCGAGAAGAAGACTGACGACGACGGTAATATTACTGTCTACAAAGCTCAACTTGTTGCAAAACGTTTTCGACAAGTTCAAGGAGTTGACTACGATGAGACCTTCTCACCCGGAGCGATGCTTAAGTCTGTCCGAATCATGTTAGCAATTGCTGCATTTTATGATTATGAAATTTGGCAAATGGATGTCAAAACTGCATTGCTTAAGGGATATCTCAAAGAAGAGTTGTATATGATGCAACCAGAAGGTTTTGTCAATCTAAAAGGTGCTAACAAAGTGTGCAAGCTCTAGCAATCCATTTATGGACTGGTGCAAGCCTGTCAGAGTTGGAATATACGCTTTGATAGTGTGATCAAAGCATATGGTTTTATACAGACTTTTGGAGAAGCCTATATTTACAAGAAAGTGAGCGGGAGCTCCGTAGCATTTCTGATATTATATGTAGATGAAAAATTGTTGATCAGAAATGATACTGAATTTCTGAATAGCATAAAAGGATACTTGAATAAGAATTTTTCAATGAAAGACCTCGGTGAAGCTGCTTATATATTGGGCATCAAGATCTATAAAGATAGATCAAGACGCTTAATTGGACTTTCACAAAGCACATACCTTGATAAAGTTTTGAAGAAGTTCAAAATGGATCAGGCAAAGAAAGGGTTCTTGCTTGTATTACAAGGTGTGAAGTTGAGCCAGACTCAATGCCCGACCACTATAGAAGATAGAGAGAAAATGAAAGGTGTTCCCTATGCTTCAGCCATAGTCTCTATCATGTATGCAATGCTGTGTACCAGACCTGATGTGTGCCTTGCTATCAGTTTAGCAGGGAGGTAAAAGTAATCCAGGAGTGGATCACTGGACAGCGGTCAAGAATATCCTGAAATACCTGAAAAGGACTAAGGATATATTTCTCATATATGGAGGTGACAAAGAGTTCGTCGTAAACGATTACGTTGATGCAAGCTTTGACACTGATCCGGATGACTCTAAGTCACAAACCGGATACATATTTTTATTAAATGGTGGAGCTGTCAGTTGGTGCAGTTCCAAGCAGAGCGTCGTGGCGGGATCTACGTGTGAAGCGGAATACATAGCAGCTTCGGTAGCAGCAACTGAAGGAGTCTAGATGAAAGAGTTCATATGTGATCTAGGTGTCATACCTAGTGCATCGGGTCCAATGAAAATCTTTTGTGACAATACTAGTGCAATTGCCTTGGCAAAGGAATCCCGATTTCACAAGAGAACCAAGCACATCAAGAGACGCTTCAATTCCATCCGCGATCAAGTCAAGGAGGGAGACATAGAGATTTGCAAGATACATACGGATCTGAATGTTGCAAACCCGTTGAGTAAGCCTCTCTCACGAGCAAAACATGATCAGCACCAAGACTCCATGGGTGTTAGAATCATTACAATGTAATCTAGATTATTGACTCTAGTGCAAGTGGGAGACTGAAGGAAATATGCCCTAGAGGCAATAATAAAGTTGTTAT
Organism: Triticum urartu; assembly: GCF_056163025.1. NCBI lineage: Eukaryota > Viridiplantae > Streptophyta > Magnoliopsida > Poales > Poaceae > Triticum > Triticum urartu. Next base: position 478,567,720 of record NC_141878.1, on the reverse strand, counting down.
TTATATTTCCTTATCTCATGATAAATGTTTATTATTTATGCTAGAATTGTATTAACCGGAAACTTAGTACATGTGTGAATACATAGACAAATAGAGTGTCACTAGTTTGCCTCTACTTGACTAGCTCGTTGAATCAATGATGGTTATGTTTCCTAACCATAGACATGAGTTGTCATTTGATTAATGGGATCACATCATTAGAGAATGATGTGATTGACTTGACCCGTCCGTTAGCTTAGCACGATGATCATTTAGTTTGTTGCTATTGCTTTCTCCATAACTATACCTGTTCCTATGACTATGAGATCATGCAAGTCCCGAATACCGGAGGAACACTTTGTGTGCTACCAAACGTCACAACGTAACTGGGTGATTATAAAGGTGCTCTACAGGTGTCTCCGATGGTGTTTGTTGACTTGGCATGGATCAAGATTAGGATTTGTCACTCCGATTGTTGGAGAGGTATCTCTGGGCCCTCTCGGTAATGTACATCACTATAAGCCTTGCAAGCAATGTAGCTAATGAGTTAGTTACAGGATGTAGCATTACGTAACGAGTAAAGAGACTTGCCGGTAACGAGATTGAACTAGGTATTGAGATATCGATGATCGAATCTCGGGCAAGTAACATACCGCTGACAAAGGGAACAACGTATATCGTTATGCGGTTTGACCGATAAAGATCTTCATAGAATATGTAGGAACCAATATGAGCATCCAGGTTCCGCTATTGGTTATTGACCGGAGATGAGTCTCGGTCATGTCTACATAGTTCTCGAACCTGTAGGGTCCGCACGCTTAATGTTCGGTGACGATCGGTATTATGAGTTTATGTATTTTGATGTACCGAAGGTAGTTCGGAGTCCCAGATTTGATCACGGACATGATGAGGAGTCTCAAAATGGTCGAGACATAAAGATCGATATACTGGATGACTATATTTGGACGTCGGAATGGTTTTGGGTAAGTTCGGGCATATACCGGAGCACCAGGAGGTTACTGGAACCCCCCGGGAGGTATATGGGCCTTATTGGGCCATAGTGGGAGAGAAGAGAGGGAGGCCTAGAAGGGGGCGTGCCCCCCTCAAGCCCAATCCGAATTGAGTGGGGGCCCGGCCCCCCTTTCCTTTCCCCTCTCTCCCCCTTCCTTCCACTTCTAGTCCAACTAGGGAAGGGGGGGATCCTACTCCCGGTGGGAGTAGGACTCCCCATAGGGCACGCCATAGGAGGGCCAGCCCTCCCCCTCCTCCACTCCTTTATATACGGGGGAGGGGGCACCCCATATACACACAAGTTGATCATTGATCTCTTAGCCGTGTGCGGTGCCCCCCTCCACCATAATCCACCTCGGTCATATTGTAGCGGTGCTTAGGCGAAGCCCTGCTCCGGTAGCATCATCATCACCGTCATCACGCCATCGTGCTGACAAAACTCTCCCTCGACACTCTGCTAGATCGTGAGTTCATGGGACGTCACCGAGCCAAACCTGTGCAGATCGCGGAGGTGCCGTAACTTTGGTACTAGGATCGGTCGATCGTGAAGACGTACGACTACATCAACCGCATTGTCATAACGCTTCCACTTACGGTCTACGAGGGTACGTGGACAACACTCTCCCCTCTCATTGTTATGCATCACCATGATCTTGCATGTGCGTAGGAAAGTTTTTGAAATTACTGCGTTCCCCAACACTTTCTGCCTATCGTTGACATAAGACACCTCAGGGTCTTTGTTCTTAGGCTTATACCATTGGTGGATGCTGATCGGGATCATGTCCCTAACAAGAACCCCGCACTGAGCAGAAAATGCTTCCTTGGTCCGGATGGGTTCAATCGGTAGGCCATCGCGCGCGATTGCTATGATCGTGAACCTTTCATCCTGGCGCAACTTTTTCTTCGGGCCTTGTCTCATTACCAAAGTTGTGCTCGACCCGGAGGGCTAGAAAAGAAGAAAGAAGAGAGTTAATATGTGTACATACCAAAACAATTAATGCATCAATTAGCTAGTTAGCATGGGCTTAATTAATATATATATATACCTGGCCAGACTCTATTCGGTCACCAGAGCCATCATCACGGTCTCCTTCTTCCACCGGCATTCGGTCACTGGAGCCATCATAATCATGTCCTTCCTCCTCCATTGTTCGATAACCGTAGCCTACTTCACCCTCTCCTTCCAGACCACCGGTGTCGTTGAGATACGACATGACATCATCTCCGACAAGGATTATGTCCCCCAACACCTGTCCTACTTCCAAGTCTCAGCGCTCCATAGTTTCTACAAATATTACAACATGGCAATTAATATACAAACATGGCAGATGGATATATTAGTGGCAAACGTATACCTAGCTAGATAATAACAACAAGGAATCATATTAGTGGCCTCGACGTTTCTACAGTTTGAGGTGGCCTCGGCAATGCTTCTAGGGTTTGGGGTGGCCTCGATGACAACGCTCTTTTAACTTGGTAAATTTGGGTGGCCTCGGCAGCGCTTCTAGGGTTTGGGCCGGACCACCTGTCTCATGATTGTCTGACGTCCGGACCAACAAGGGATTTAACAAAATGGCGCCATTCTGGATGTGCAGAATATGGTCCATATTTTTCCTGATCTCATCTGCCCTTCTATATGTCACGTTGTCTAGTGTCAAAGAATTCAAGAAAACCATGACTTCATCATTAGACGAAAATGATAGGCGCACAATGGTACTAAGCTCTTCAAAGTTTTTTTGGAACAGAGTTCCCGATAGAAAATTTGCTTTTTGGTACAAAGTTCAGCAAGAGCCTTCCGAATATTGCTATTTGGAAGGCCTTTGCTGAAATTCATACCAAAAGGCAAATTATTCTCTCAGGTACTCCTTTCCAAAACAACTTTGAAGAGCTTCGTAGCATCGTATGCCTGTTACTACTAGCTAATGATGAAGCCATGGATTTCTTCAATACTTTGACAGACAACGTGACATATAGAAGAATATATATATATATATATATATATATGAGATCAGAAAAAAGTGGATCAACTTGTGCACATCCATAATGGGGGCATTCTTAATAAATCTGGACTCTCGACCCTCTACTGCTCGGCGATCCATGACCGTCTACCCTAGTTCCCGACCCTCGCCCCCCTCATGTCACGTTTGTCTAGTGTTAAAGGATTCAACAGAACCATGTCTTCATCATTAGGCGAAAGTAATAGGCGCATGATGGTACGAAGTTCTGCAAAGTTGTTCTGGAACGGAGTCCCAGATAGGATAATTCGCTTTTTGGTACAAAGTTCAGCAAGAGCCTTCCTAATATCGCTATTTGGAAGGCATTTGCTAAAATTCGTACCAAAAGGTGAATTATCCTATCCGGGACTCCGTTCCAGAACAACTTTGCACAACTTCGTACCATCATGCCCCGGTTACTTCTGGCTAATGATGAAGCCATGGATTACTTCAATACTTTGACACTAGGCAACCTCTCGACCCCTCGGCGATCCTCGACCCTCGACCCTCGAACCCTCGGTGTTCCTCGACCCCTCAACAACTCTCGATCCTATGTCATGTCCGACGTCCCCCCCTCATGTCATGTCCGACGTCCCCCCTCATGTCATGGCCGATGTCCCCCATCATGTCATGTCCGACGTCCCCCCTCATGTCATGTCCGACGTCCCCCCTCATCACATGTCCGATGTCCTCCCTCATGTCATGTCCGACCCTCGACCGCTCGGCGATCCTCGACACCCTCGTTCCCGAAAAAAATTAAGAAGAGGAAGAAGGAAAAAAAGAGGAGAAGAAAAAAAAGGAGAAGAAGAAGGAATAGAGGAGTAGAAGAAAAAATATTGTTCTTCTCCTCTATTCCTTCTTCTTCTCCTTTTTTTCTTCTTCTTCCTTCTTCCTTCTTCCTCTTTTCTTATTTTTTCTTTTTCTCCTCTTTTCCTCTCCTTCTCCCTCTCCTTTTTCTTTTTCTTTTTCTTCTTCTTTCCTCTTCCTTCTTCCTTCTTCCGATCCTCGACAACTAACCTAAAATGCACTAAATCAATAACATAAAATACACTAACCTAAAATCGCTATCTACTAACAACCTAAATAAAAAAATTAATACATATATGAACAAAAAATTCATCATTCATCTCATTTTGTACATCCATGCATACATATGAACAAAAAAACATCATATATATGATCATCTATGAACAAAAAAGCATAATATGAACAAAAAGAATATATATATATATATATATATATATATATATGATCAAACAGGGGAGGAAATGGGGGGCGTCCGCCGGACCGAATGGGGAGGGGCAGCGCGCACCATTGGGGCAGGGCACGGGCGCGGGGTGGCGCGTCAACGGCGAGCTCGGGGTAGGGCAGGGGTGCAGGGCAGTGCGGACACGACAAGCTCGGGGCAGGGCGCGCAGGGGCGCGGGCGGCGAGGATACGACGAGCTCGGGGCAGGGCAAGGGCGAGGGCGTCGACGGCGAGCACTGGTAGGGGCGCGGCGGCGGCGCATCGACGGCAAGCTCGGGGCAGGGCGAGGGACACGGCTACGAGCACGGGCAGCCTGGCAGCGTCGATGAGCTCGGCGTCATCAGGGGGCAATTGGCGATGAAACTGCCAAATTTTCTAAGTGCTGGATTATATACCCACACCATTGGTCCCAGTTCGTGGCACAAACCGGGATGAATGCCTCCTTTGGTACCGGTTCGTGCCACCAATCGGGACCAAAGGTCTTTGCTTCCCGCCAGGTCTCTTTTCGGCAGCAAAAGGGCGGGAAGCAGATACATTTGGTCCCAATTGGTGGCACCAACCATGACCAAAGCAAAGGTGGGCATTCATCCCGGTTGGTGCCACCAACCGGGACGAGAGGGTAGCTCAGCGGTGGTGTGGTGGGAGTTTAGTCCCACCTCGCTAGCTGAGGGAGCTTAGCACCAGTTTATAAGCCGTGTTGCGGCAAAGGTGCTGAGCTCCTCTCTAATTGTAGGCAGTACTTGCCTACCCTTGTCACTGCCTTGCTGGGCCTATTGGGCCGGCGGGCCTGCATCCTGGCCCATGTACAGATGGTTTGCTAGTCGTATGCAGGCCGTGTGGCCCAATAGGCGGCATTTTTAAAAAAAATCCAGTATTTTTGTTTTGTTTTTTGCATTATCTTTTATTTTTTGCTTTATTTTTTTAATTCTTTTTGCTTTTAGGTCAGAAAAATATAAACTTTCTGTTAGTGCCATTAGTTTTCAAATTTGAATAGTTTATTTAATTCTTTGAAATGTGTGTGAATCACTAGTTTGTGATTAACTTTACTATAAAATATTTTTTGGAGTGATTCTTTTTCCCGCTATTTAATATGACTGTGTTTTATCATTATATTCAAAAACTGTTTTTGTTAATTTAGTTTTTAACAAAAAATCTTTATGATAATTCTTTTTGCTATTAAAGTTTCTAACAACAAAAGTTCTTTATGAAAAGCACTTCAGATGAACTCTGAAGAGGTTGAAAATTGGCATGGTATCATCATTTCACCCGCATAACATGTGCTAAAAAGTTGAGAGGGTTACAGCAAAAACTGGATACTGATACGTCTCCAACGTATCTACTTTTCCAAACACTTTTGCCCTTGTTTTGGACTCTAACTTGCATGATTTTAATGGAACTAACCTGGACTGACGCTATTTTCAGCAGAATTGCCATGGCGTTACCTTTGTGCAGAAACAAAAGTTCTCGGAATGACCTGAAACTTCACGGAGATTATTTTTGGAAATAATAAAAAATATTGGCGAAAGAATCAAGGCCAGGGGGCCCACACCCTTTCCACGAGGGTGGGAGGCGCGCCCCCTGCCTCATGGGCCCCCTGGAGTTCCACCGACCTCAACTCCAACTCTATATATTCACGTTCTGGGAGAAAAAATATCAAAGAGAAAGATTCATTGTGTTTTACGATACGGAGCCGCTGCCAAGCCCTAAACTCTCTCGGGAGGGCTGATCTGGAGTCCGTTCGGGGCTCCGGAGAGGGGAATCCGTCGCCATCGTCATCATCAACCATTCTCCATCACCAATTTCATGATGCTCAGCGACGTGCGTGAGTAATTCCATTGTAGGCTTGCTGGATGGTGATGGGCTGGATGAGATTTATCATGTAATCGAGTTAGTTTTGTTAGGGTTTGATCCCTAGTATCCACTATGTTCTGAGATTGATGTTGCTATGACTTTGCTATGCTTAATGCTTGTCACTAGGGCCCGAGTGCCATGATTTCAGATATGAACCTATTATGTTTTCATGAATATATTGATGGGGAACGTTGCAGAAAACAAAAAATTTCCTACTCGATTCACCAAGATCATCTAGGAGTTCATCTAGCAACGAGTCATTGGATGCATCTACATACCTTTGTAGATCGCGCACGGAAGCGTTCAATAGAACGGTGATGATGTACTCGTACTCGACGTGATCCAAATCACCGATGACCAAGCGCCGAACGGACGGCACCTCCGCGTTCAAAACACGTACGGGACGGGAGACGTCTCCTCCTTCTTGATCCAGCAAGGGGGAGGAGAGGTTGATGAAGATCCAGCAGCACGACGGCGTGGTGGTGGATGCAGGGCGTCACAGAAGCAGGGCTTCGCCAAGACTACGAGGGAGAGACGTGACGGGGAGAGAGGGAGGCGCCAGGGGCTGGTCTGAAATCCCTCCTCTCCCCCCACTATATATAGGGGTGCCAAGGGGGGGTGGTGCGCAGCCTAGGAGATCTAATCTCCTAGGTGCGGCGGCCAGGGGAGGGTTTCCCTCCCCCCCAAGGCACCTCGGGGTGCCTTCCACCACTTGGACTCTTCCTTTGTGGAAACCCTAGGTGCATGGGCCTATAGGGGGTGGTGCCCTTGGCCCATATAGGCCAAGGCTCACCCCCTACAGCCCATGTGGCCCCCCGGGACAGGTGGCCCCACCCGGTGGGCCCCCGGGACCCCTCCGGTGGTCCCGGTACAATACCGATAACCCCGAAACTTGTCCCGATGGCCGAAATAGCACTTCCTATATATAATTCGTTACCTCCGGACCATTCCGGAACTCCTCGTGACGTCCGGGATCTCATCCGGGACTCCGAACAACATTCGGGTTACTGCATATACATATCTTCACAACCCTAGCGTCACCGAACCTTAAGTGTGTAGACCCTACGGGTTCGGGAGACAAGCAGACATGACCGAGACGACTCTCCGGTCAATAACCAACAGCGGGATCTGGATACCCATGTTGGCTCCCACATGCTCCACGATGATCTCATCGGATGAACCACGATGTCAAGGATTCAATCAACCCCGTATGCAATTCCCTTTGTCAATCGATATGTTACTTGCCCGAGATTCGATCGTCGGTATCCCAATACCTCGTTCAATCTCGTTACCGGCAAGTCACTTTACTCGTACCATAATGCATGATCCCGTGACCAGACACTTGGTCACTTTGAGCTCATTATGATGATGCATTACCGAGTGGGCCCAGTGATACCTCTCCGTCATACGGAGTGACAAATGCCAGTCTTGATCCGTGTCAACCCAACAGACACTTTCGGAGATACCCGTAGCATACCTTTATAGTCACCCAGTTACGTTGTGACGTTTGGCACACCCAAAGCACTCCTACGGTATCCGGGAGTTACACGATCTCATGGTCTAAGGAAAAGATACTTGACATTGGAAAACTCTAGCAAACGAACTATACGACCTTGTGCTATGTTTAGGATTGGGTCTTGTCCATCACATCATTCTCCTAATGATGTGGTCTCGTTATCAATGACATCCAGTGTCCATAGTCAGGAAACCATGACTATCTGTTGATCAACGAGCTAGTCAACTAGAGGCTTACTAGGGACATGTTGGTGTCTATTATTCACACATGTATTACGATTTCCGGATAACACAATTATAGCATGAATAAAGACAATTATCATGAACAAGGAAATATAATAATAATGCTTTTATTATTGCCTCTAGGGCATATTTCCAGCAGTCTCCCACTTGCACTAGAGTCAACAATCTAGTTACATTGTGATGAATCGAACACCCATGGAATTCTGGTGTTGATCATGTTTTGCTCTAGGGAGAGGTTTAGTCAACAGATCTGCTACATTCAGGTCCGTGTGCACTTTACAAATATCTATGTCTCCATCTTGAACATTTTCACGAATGGAGTTGAAACGATGCTTGATGTGCCTTGTCTTCTTGTGAAACCTGGGCTCCTTGGCAAGAGCAATAGCTCCAGTGTTGTCACAGAAGAGCTTGATCGGCCCCGACGCATTGGGTATGACTCCTAGGTCGGTGATGAACTCCTTCACCCAAATTGCTTCATGCGCTGCCTCCGGGGCTGCCATGTACTCCGCTTCACATGTAGATCCCGCCACGACGCTCTGCTTGCAACTGCACCAGCTTACTGCCCCACCATTCAAAATATACACGTATCCGGTTTGTGACTTTGAGTCATCCAGATCTGTGTCGAAGCTAGCGTCGACGTAACCCTTTACGACGAGCTCTTCGTCACCTCCATAAACGAGAAACATTTCCTTAGTCCTTTTCAGGTACTTCAGGATATTCTTGACCGCTGCCCAGTGTTCTTTGCCGGGATTACTTTGGTACCTTCCTACCAAACTTACGGCAAGGTTTACATTAGGTCTGGTACACAGCATGGCATACATAATAGAACCTATGGCTGAGGCATAGGGGATGACACTCATCTCTTCTATATCTTCTGCTGTGGTCGGACATTGAGCTGAGCTCAATTTCACACCTTGCAACACAGGCAAGAACCCCTTCTTAGACTGATCCATATTGAACGTCTTCAATATCTTATCAAGGTATGTGCTTTGTGAAAGACCTATGAGGCGTCTTGATCTATCTCTGTAGATCTTGATGCCTAATATATAAGCAGCTTCTCCAAGGTCCTTCATTGAAAAACTCTTATTCAAGTAGGCCTTAATGCTGTCCAAGAGTTCTATATCATTTCCCATCAAAAGTATGTCATCTACATATAATATGAGAAATGCTACAGAGCTCCCACTCACTTTCTTGTAAATGCAGGCTTCTCCATAAGTCTGTGTAAACCCAAACGCTTTGATCATCTCATCAAAGCGAATGTTCCAACTCCGAGATGCTTGCACCAGCCCATAAATCGAGCGTTGGAGCTTGCACACCTTGTCAGCATTCTTAGGATCGACAAAACCTTCCGGCTGCATCATATACAATTCTTCCTTAAGGAAACCATTAAGGAATGTCGTTTTGACGTCCATTTGCCATATTTCATAATCATAGAATGCGGCAATCGCTAACATGATTCGGACGGACTTCAGCTTCGCTACCGGTGAGAAAGTCTCATCGTAGTCAACCCCTTGAACTTGTCGATAACCCTTAGCGACAAGCCGAGCTTTATAGATGGTCACATTACCATCCGCGTCTATCTTCTTCTTAAAGATCCATTTATTTTCTATGGCTCGCCGTTCAACGGGCAAGTCAGTCAAAGTCCATACTTCGTTTTCATACATGGATCCTATCTCGGATTTCATGGCTTCTAGCCATTTGTCGGAATCCGGGCCCGCCATCGCTTCTTCATAGTTCGAAGGTTCACCGTTGTCTAACAACATGATTTCCAAGACAGGGTTGCCGTACCACTCTGGTGCGGAACGTGTCCTTGTGGACCTTCGAATTTCAGTAGGAGCTTGATCAGAATTATCTTGATCATTATCATTAACTTCCTCTCTAGTTGGTGCAGGCACCTCAGGAACATTTTCTTGAGTTGCGCCATTTACCGGTTCAAGAGGTAATACTTCATCAAGCTCTACTTTCCTCCCACTTACTTCTTTCGAGAGAAACTCCTTCTCTAGAAAGGACCCATTCTTGGCAACAAAGATCTTGCCTTTGGATCTGAGGTAGAAGGTGTACCCAATAGTTTCTTTTGGGTATCCTATGAAGACGCATTTTTCCGACTTGGGTTCGAGCTTTTCAGGTTGAAGTTTCTTGACATAAGCATCGCATCCCCAAACTTTTAGAAACGACAGCTTAGGTTTCTTCCCAAACCATAATTCATACGGTGTCGTCTCGACGGATTTCGACGGAGCCCTATTTAAAGTGAATGCGGCAGTCTCTAAAGCATAGCCCCAAAAAGATAGCGGTAAATCAGTAAGAGACATCATAGACCGCACCATATCCAATAGAGTGCGATTACGACGTTCGGACACACCGTTACGCTGAGGTGTTCCAGGCGGCGTGAGTTGTGAAACTATTCCACATTTTCTTAAGTGTGCACCAAATTCGTGACTCAAGTATTCTCCTCCACGATCTGATCGTAGAAACTTGATTTTCCTGTCACGTTGATTTTCAACCTCACTCTGAAATTCCTTGAACTTTTCAAAGGTTTCAGACTTGTGTTTCATTAAGTAGACATATCCATATCTACTCAAGTCATCAGTGAGGGTGAGAACATAACGATAGCCACCGCGAGCCTCAACACTCATTGGACCGCACACATCAGTATGTATGATTTCCAATAAGTTGGTTGCTCGCTCCATTGTTCCTGAGAACGGAGTCTTGGTCATTTTACCCATGAGGCATGGTTCGCACGTGTCAAATGATTAATAATCAAGAGACTCTAAAAGTCCATCTGCATGGAGCTTCTTCATGCGTTTGACACCTATGTGACCAAGGCGGCAGTGCCACAAGTATGTGGGACTATCATTATCAACCTTACATCTTTTGGTACTCACATTATGAACATGTGTAGTAATACGCCCGAGATTCATTAAGAATAAACCATTCACCATAGGAGCATGACCATAAAACATATCTCTCATATAAATGGAACAACCATTATTCTCAGATTTAAATGAGTAGCCATCTCGAATTAAACGAGATCCTGATACAATGTTCATGCTCAAAGCTGGCACTAAATAATAGTTATTGAGGTTTAAAACTAATCCCGTAGGTAAATGCAGAGGCAGCGTGCCGACGGTGATCACATCAACCTTGGAACCATTCCCGACGCGCATCGTCACCTCGTCCTTCGCCAGTCTCCGTTTATTCCGCAGCTCCTGCTGTGAGTTACAAATATGAGCAACGGCACCGGTATCAAATACCTAGGAGTCACTACGAGTACTGGTAAGGTACACATCAATTACATTTATATCAAATATACCTTTGGCGTTGCCGGCCTTCTTGTCCGCTAAGTATTTGGGGCAGTTCCGTTTCCAGTGACCCTTCCCTTTGCAATAAAAGCACTCCGTCTCAGGCTTGGGTCCATTCTTTGGCTTCTTCCCGGCAGCTTGCTTGCCGGGCGCGGCAACTTCCTTGCCGTCCTTCTTGAAGTTCTTTTTACCCTTGCCTTTCTTGAACTTAGTGGTTTTATTGACCATCAACACTTGATGTTCCTTCTTGACTTCTACCTCCGCTGATTTCAGCATTGAGAACAACTCAGGAATGGTCTTTTGCATCCCCTGCATTTTTAAGTTCATCACAAAGCTCTTGTAGCTTGGTGGAAGCGACTGGAGGATTCTGTCAATGACCGCATCATCCGGGAGATTAACTCCCAGCTGAGACAAGCGGTTATGCAACCCAGACATAGTGAGTATGTGCTCACTGACAGAACTATTTTCCTCCATCTTACAGCTGAAGAACTTATCGGAGACTTCATATCTCTCGATCCGGGCATGAGCTTGAAAAACCATTTTCAGCTCTTCGAACATCTCATATGCTCCATGTCTCTCAAAACGCTTTTGGAGCCCCGGCTCTAAGCTGTAAAGCATGCCGCACTGAACGAGGGAGTAGTCGTCAACACGTGTCTGCCAAGCGTTCATAACGTCTTGGTTCTGTGGGACGGGTGGATCACCTAGCGGTGCTTGTAGGACATAATCTTTCTTGGTAGCTATGAGGATGATCCTCAGGTTCCGGACCCAGTCCGTATAGTTGCTGCCGTCGTCTTTCAGCTTGGTTTTCTCTAGGAACGCGTTGAAGTTGAGGACTACGTTGGCCATTTGATCTACAAGACATATTGCAAAGATTTTAGACTAAGTTCATGATAATTAAGTTCATCTAATCAAATTATTAATGAACTCCCACTTAGATTAGACATCCCTCTAGTCATCTAAGTATTACATGATCCGAGTTGACTAGGCCGTGTCCGATCATCACGTGAGACGGACTAGTCAACGTCGGTGAACATCTTTATGTTGATCGTATCTTCTATACGACTCATGCTCGACCTTTCGGTCTTCTGTGTTCCGAGGCCATGTCTGTACATGCTAGGCTCGTCAAGTTAACCCTAAGTGTTTTGCATGTGTTCCGAGGCCATGTCTGTACATGCTAGGCTCGTCAACACCCGTTGTATGTGAACGTAAGGATCCATCACACCCGATCATCACGGCGTGCTTAGAAACGACGAACTTTAGGAACGGTGCACAGTTAGGGGAGAACACTTCTTGAAATTGTTATGAGGGATCATCTTATTTACTACCGTCGTTCTAAGTAAACAAGATGCAAAACATGATAAACATCACATGTAATCAAATAATTAACGTGACATGATATGGCCAATATCACATAGCTCCTTTGATCTCCATCTTGGGGCTCCATGATCATCTTGTCACCGGCTTGACACCATGATCTCCATCATCATGATCTCCATCATTGTGTCTCCATGAAGTTGCTCGCCAACTATTACTTCTACTACTATGGCTAACGCGTTTAGCAATAAAGTAAAGTAATTTACATGGCGTTTCTTGATGACACGCAGGTCATATAAAAGAATAAAGACAACTCCTATGGCTCCTGCCGGTTGTCATACTCATCGACATGCAAGTCGTGATTCCTATTACAATAGCATGAACATCTCATACATCACATATAGATCATTCATCATTCATCACAACTTTGGCCATATCATATCACAAACCACTTGCTGCAAAAACAAGTTAGACGTCCTCTAATTGTTGTTGCAAGTTTTACGTGGCTGAATTAGGGTTCTAGCAAGAACGTCTTCTTACCTACGTTAAAGCCACAACGTGATTTGTCAACTTCTATTTACCCTTGATAAGGACCCTGTTCATCGAATCCGCTCGAACTAAAGTGGGAGAGACAGACACCCGCCAGCCACCTTATGCAACTAGTGCATGTTAGTCGGTGGAACCGGTCTCACGTAAGCGTACGTGTAAGGTTGGTCCGGGCCGCTTCATCCCACAATACCGCTGAAGCAAGAAAAGACTAGTAACGGCAAGAAAGTTGACAAATCTCCGCCCACAACTAATTGTGTTCTATTCGCGCAAGAAGAACTACGCATAGACCTAGCTCATGATGCCACTGATGGGGAACATTGCAGAAAACAAAAATTTTCCTACTCGATTCACCAAGATCATCTAGGAGTTCATCTAGCAACGAGTCATTGGATGCATCTACATACCTTTGTAGATCGCGCACGGAAGCGTTCAATAGAACGGTGATGATGTACTCGTACTCGACGTGATCCAAATCACTGATGACCAAGCGCTGAACGGACGGCACCTCCGCGTTCAACACACGTACGGGACGGGAGATGTCTCCTCCTTCTTGATCCAGCAAGGGGGAGGAGAGGTTGATGAAGATCCAGCAGCACGACGGCGTGGTGGTGGATGCAGGGCGTCACAGAAGCAGGGCTTCGCCAAGACTACGAGGGAGAGACGTAACGGGGAGAGAGGGAGGCGCCAGGGGCTGGTCTGAAATCCCTCCTCTCCCCCCCACTATATATAGGGGTGCCAAGGGGGGGTGGTGCGCAGCCTAGGAGATCTAATCTCCTAGGTGCGGCGGCCAGGGGAGGGTTTCCCTCCCCCCCAAGGCACCTCGGGGTGCCTTCCACCACTTGGACTCTTCCTTTGTGGAAACCCTAGGTGCATGGGCCTATAGGGGGTGGTGCCCTTGGCCCATATAGGCCAAGGCTCACCCCCTACAGCCCATGTGGCCCCTCGGGACAGGTGGCCCCACCCGGTGGGCCCCCGGGACCCCTCCGGTGGTCCCGGTACAATACCGATAACCCCGAAACTTGTCCCGATGGCCGAAATAGCACTTCCTATATATAATTCTTTACCTCCGGACCATTCCGGAACTCCTCATGACGTCCAGGATCTCATCCGGGACTCCGAACAACATTCGGGTTACTACATATACATATCTTCACAACCCTAGCGTCACCGAACCTTAAGTGTGTAGACCCTACGGGTTCGGGAGACAAGCAGACATGACCGAGACGACTCTCCGGTCAATAACCAACAGCGGGATCTGGATACCCATGTTGGCTCCCACATGCTCCACGATGATCTCATCGGATGAACCACGATGTCAAGGATTCAATCAACCCCGTATGCAATTCCCTTTGTCAATCGATATGTTACTTGCCCGAGATTCGATCGTCGGTATCCCAATACCTCGTTCAATCTTGTTACCGGCAAGTCACTTTACTCGTACCGTAATGCATGATCCCGTGACCAGACACTTGGTCACTTTGAGCTCATTATGATGATGCATTACCGAGTGGGCCCAGTGATACCTCTCCGTCATACGGAGTGACAAATCCAGTCTTGATCCATGTCACCCAACAGACACTTTCGGAGATACCCGTAGTCTACCTTTATAGTCACCCAGTTACGTTGTGACGTTTGGTATACCCAAAGCACTCCTACGGTATCCGGGAGTTACACGATCTCATGGTCTAAGGAAAAGATACTTTAACATTGGAAAACTCTAGCAAACGAACTATACGATCTGGTGCTATGTTTAGGTTTGGGTCTTGTCCATCACATCATTCTCCTAATGATGTGATCTCGTTATCAATGACATCCAATGTCCATAGTCAGGAAATCATGACTATCTGTTGATCAACGAGCTAGTCAACTAGAGGCTTACTAGGGACATGTTGGTGTCTGTTATTCACACATGTATTACGATTTCCGGATAACACAATTATAGCATGAATAAAGACAATTATCATGAACAAGGAAATATAATAATAATGCTTTTATTATTGCCTCTAGGGCATATTTCCAACATATATGTGAGTTCTTGATCCTATCTTGCAAGTCATTAGTCACCTACTATGTGTTATGATCTGGCAACCCCGAAGTAACAATAATCGGGACCCCTCCCGGTGATGACCATAGTTTGAGGAGTTCATGTATTCGCTATGTGTTAATGCTTTGGTCCGGTACTCTATTAAAAGGAGGCCTTAATATCCCTTAGTTTCCAATAGGACCCCGCTGCCACAGGAGGGTAGGACAAAAGATGTCATGCAAGTTCTTCTCCATAAGCACGTATGACTATATTCAGAATACATGCCTACATTACATTGATGAATTGGAGCTAGTTCTGTGTCACCCTATGTTTTGATTGTTACATGATGAACCGCATCCGGCATAATTCTCAATCACCGATCCATTGCCTACGAGCTTTCCATATATTGTTCTTCGCTTATTTACTTTTCTGTTGCTATTGTTACCATCACTATAAAACACCAAAAATATTACTTTTGCTACCGTTACCTTTTGCTATTGTTACCACTACTATCATATTACTTTGCTACTAAACACTTTGCTGCAGATATTAAGTTATCCAGGTGTGGTTGAATTGACAACTCATTTGCTAATACTTGAGAATATTCTTTGGCTCCTCTTGTGTCGAATCAATAAATTTGGGTTGAATACTCTACCCTTGAAAACTGTTGCGATCCCCTATCCTTGTGGGTTATCAAGACTATTTTCTGGCGCTGTTGCCGGGGAGCATAGCTCTATTCTTTGAGTCACTTGGGATTTATATCTTCTTATCATTATGAAGAACTTGAAAGATCCAAGAACCAAGATATATCCCTCAACTACGAGGGGAGTTAAGGAACTGCCATCTAGCTCTGCACTTGATTCACCTTCTGTTTTGAGTAAACTTGCGACACCTAAACCTGCTTCTGCTATTAATTCTGATATGTCGCATGTTATTGATGATGCCACTTCTGCTATGCATGATACTTATGATGAAACTACTTCTATGCTTGATACTACCGTGCCACTTGGTGAATTTCTTGATGAACAACTTGCTAGGGCTAGAGAGAATGAAATTATTGAAACTGATAATATTGATGAAAGTGATGATGAAGATTCTCCCCCTAGATATGAATTACCTGTTGTTCCTGAGGGCTATGTTATGGATGAAGAAACTGCTAGAGATTTTCTTGCTTGCAATGATAGGAGTGATCTTAAGAAATTATTAGCTAAGCTGAAACAAAAAACTCTGAATGCTAGAATGAAATATGATCCTGCTTATGGTACTTCACCTATCTTTGTTACTGATAAGGATTATGAATTCTCTATCAACCCTGATATAATTACTTTGGTTGAATCTGATCCTTTCTATGGCTATGAATCTGAAACTGTTGTGGCACATCTTACTAAATTAAATGATATAGCCACCCTGTTCACTAATGATGAGAAAACTCGCTACTATTATATCCTTAAGATATTTCCGTTCTCATTAAAGGGTGATGCTAAGATATGGTTTAATTCTCTTGATCCTAGTTGTGTGCGTAGTCCCCAGGATATAATTTATTACTTCTCTGCTAAATATTTCCATTCTCATAAGAAACAAGCTGCTTTAAGCGAAATATATAATTTTGTGCAAATTGAAGAAGAGAGTCTCCCACAAGTTTGGGGGAGGCTTCTCCAATTACTTAATGCTTTGCCTGATCATCCTCTTAAGAAAAATGAAATATTTGATATCTTTTATAATGGACTAACCGATGCTTCCAGAGACCACCTGGATAGTTGTGCTGGTTATGTTTTCAGGGAAAGAACACCAGATGAAGTTGAAATTTTATTGAATAATATGTTGACCAATGAAGATAATTGGACACTTCCTGAGCCAACTCCTAAGCCAACTACGAAGAAAAGGGGTGTTCTATTTCTCAGTCATGAAGATATGCAAGAGGCAAAGAAATATATGAAGGAAAAAGGTATAAATTCTCTCTATAGATATGATAAAGCTGAAATCCCTCCTACTAAGTTTGCTAGCCAATGTTTGGATGAGTTTTATAACTTTATGGTTAAGCAAGAAGACATCAATGCTTATTTTGGTAGAGAATTAAAACGCAATGCTTATATGATTGAACACTTGAGTGATTATATGTCCAGAGTTAAAGGTGAACTTAAGCTCATTTGCAAAAATGCTTCTATGATTAACACTCAATTAGAACAAGTACTTAAAGCTCAAAATGATTTGCTTAATGAATTGAATAGTAAGAATAATGATTTTGTTATTAGAGTGGCTACTAGAACTGGTAGAATGACTCAGGAACCTTTGTATCCTGAAGGCCATCCTAAGAGAATTGAGCAGGATTCTCAGAGAAATAATGTAGATGCACCTAGTCCTTCTAAGAAGAAGAATAAGAAAAATGATACTCCATCAATTCCACAATGCAGTGCTTCCTCTATTCACGTGCTTCAACTTTGACCGTAAATTTAACTACCAAGACCGATTGCGGCGGGAGCAAAAATTATATCAGTGAATTCGTATTCGAAAGAAGTTTTCAATTATATAATTTTTTCTCCCGCCGCAGTTGGTCTCGTTGGTTAAATTTATGGTCAAAGTTGGACCTTGGGAAGTGCGGGTGCACTATATTTTGGAATGGAGGGAGTAGGACTTTGCATGCTTCTAGTGTACCTGTTGTAGACACACCTGAGAATCCCAATGATATTTTTATTTCTGATGCTGAAACCCAATCTGGTAATGAACATGAACCTAGTGATAATGTTAATGATGATGTTCATGTTGATGCTCAACCTAGCAATGATAATGATGTAGAAATTGAACCTGTTGTTGATCTTGATAACCCACAATCAAAGAATCAACGTTATGATAAGAGAGACTTTGTTGCTAAGAAGCACGATAAAGAAAAAGAACCATGGGTTCAGAAACCCATGCCCTTTCCCTCCCAAACCATCCAAGAAAAAGGATGATGAGGATTTTGAGCGCTTTGTTGAAATGATTAGACCTATCTTTTTGCGTATGCGATTAACTGATATGCTCAAAATGAATCCTTATGCTAAGTATATGAAAGAAATTGTTACAAGTAAAAGAAAGATACCGGAAGCTGAAATTTCCACCATGCTTGATAATTACACTTTTAAGGGTGGAATATCTAAGAAGTTAGGAGATCGAGGAGTACCCACTATACCTTGCTCCATTAAAAGAAATTATGTTAGAACTGCCTTATGTGATCTTGGAGCCGGTGTTAGTGTTATGCCTCTCTCTTTATATCGTAGACTTGATTTGAATAAGTTGACACCTACTGAAACATCCTTGCAAATGGCTGATAAATCAACTGCTATACCTGTCGGTATTTGTGAGGATGTGCCTATTGTGGTTGCAAATGTTACTATTTTAACGGACTTTGTTATTCTTGATATTCCTGAGGACGATAGTATGTCTGTTATTCTTGGAAGACCCTTTTTGAATACTGCAGGGGCTGTTATTGATTGCAACAAAGGCAATGGCACTTTTCATGTTAATGGCAATGAGCATACGGTACACTTTCCGAGGAAACAACCTCAAGTTCATAGTATAAACTCTATTGGACAAATTACATCGATTATTTTTGGAGGTTTTGAATTTCCTCTTCCTACTGTCACAAAGAGATATGATATTCTTGTTATTGGGGACGTGCATATCCCCGTTGAGGTAACATAGTGCTATTCAAAATTTCTCCGGTTCCATGTTATTCAGAAAGAGTTTGATAACAAGACTTGATCAACCTTGTTAGTGGATTCCTTTTGATGAGCATGAGATGGATGAAATTAGAAAGCACAACCTTCTGTACCCTCTTTTTACTTTATGATATTTATATTAAATAAAGCAAAAATAGTATTTTCTGTCTGTTTTCTGAATTATCCATGCAATAAAAAAATACATTGAAAATAAAAGTTCTCCAAATGCCCCGAAATTGAAATATGATTTTTTCTGGAATATTTGAGAATATCTCGTAGTGAGAACACAGCAGGGGGAGCAAGCACCTGGCCACGAGGGTCCAGGGCGCGCCCCCTGCCTCGTGGGCCCATGGTGGCTCCCCTCCACTTATTCCAGCCACCACACACTCCTTCCTCCAAAAAAAATCACCAACCAGCTCAAGCACGAGTTCTAGCTCATTTTGCTGCGATTTTCGATCTCCTTGCTCAAAGCACCTCTCACAAAACTGCTTTGGGGGATTGTTCCTTGGTGTGTGACTCCTCCAATGGTCCAATTAGTTTTTGTTCTAAGTGCCTTATTCATTGCAAATTTCTGCTGCCTAGCTGACCATGTTCTTGAGCTTGCATGTCAAATTTATATGGTCCCAAGTAATTCTAATGCATGATATAGTCTCTAGGCACTTGTAGGTGTAGTTGCTATCAATTTTGTTGAGTTTGGTTCACTTTTATTTGAAGTTACTAAAATTTTTAGAAATTTTCAGAAAATGATGTAGAGATTTTTGAGGGGCTCTTCGAGCCGAAGCTCGAAGGATAAGCAAAGTGAAGAAGAAGAGAGGCCCAAATATAACCTGCCTCGCACCGCGGAGGTTCGGCCATGTGCATGGCCTTGTGATGATTTCTTGAGAGCAGCCGGGATTTATGATTATTTTTATGAGTTGGTTGAGAATGCAGGCCTCACCGACTTCCTCCGCGACCAACGCGAACAGTATCTCTTACTCACTAATATCTTTTTGCAAAATTTTCATTTCCATTCTAGGAGGTCACCACCTACGGTGGATTTTTATTTATATGATGAGTAGAAGGATATGACCATTCATGAATTTTGTGAGGTTTGCAAGTTGCCATTTTCGGGCATCATAGAGGAACCACATCGTGACGATGTGGATGGGTTTATTGATACCATTGCTGTAGGGGAAACGAGGAAGGTTTTCGACGCACGAATTACTAGCATACACTTTCCTGTTCTACATTACTTTGCTATATTTGCTAGTAGATGCTTAATTGGTCGCGGAAACTGTGGAAACCTGAGTGCCCCTGATATTGTTACTTCGTGCCATGCCTTGTTTCGTGATGACACATTTAGTATGGGCGCTATTGTTGCAAAGCGGTTAAACATTAACCGTACTAAGGGCCCCATCTTTGGAGGCATCTTCGCCTCGCGCCTCGCTGCATACTATAACATACCTATTAGGCATTATGAGAAAGAAGAAAAATTGTTGCCTCCTGTTTTTCTAGATTATAAGAGTATGGTAGCACATGATTTTATTGTTAAGAATAGGGAAAAGGCGCTTAAGTACAAATTAATATTTGGTAAAAATCATCCTGAGACTATTACCTTGCCTGCTCCTTCCTTGTTTGATTTATCTGCAGGCAAGTACCTTGTTCCGTCGGAGGTCATTCACGCCTACCGGAACCCTACATCAGCTACAGAGCCAGAGCCGGAACCACAATTTGATCCTCCACGACAGTCTGATTACCAGTGGGATCTGGAGGTGATTGCCAACCAGTGGCAATACGAGGCTTCTTCACAGTATGACCCCAACTACAACTTTGGATATCCGCTAGGCCATCCGTGGCAATAGACCAACTTAGGCCAAAAGCCTAAGCTTGGGGGAGTACGTATTTCTCACCGACATTACATTTATGTTCACACACTCATTGCTAGTTGTCGGTGCTCATACTTTTTCATTGTAATATCCATGCTAGTTTATTTTCCTTCTATTGGTTTCTTCTTGTGTATTTGAAAAAACTTCAGAAAACCAAAAAAAATTAGTTGTAGCGTTTAGCTAGTTTACTTTCTTGCTTGTAGTAGTAGTAATTAAAAAGAAAACCCAAAAATATTTCCTGTTCTTCTTTTGCTTGTTGGGAGCTTTCCCGTGTAAATAGTTTATTTCTTTTCTTTTCTTTGGGGGTCGATAGGAGAAGACCATGATGAAATTGTTGAAGTGTCTCTTATATGCATTATTGTTGATTTAACCAAGAGCCCATATTGCCTTGTCTTCTCCTATTTATTGAATGCTTGCAGATTCCAGCTTAGTCCAATGCACGTGCACTATTATTATTATTATTATTATTATTATTATTATTATTATTATTATTATTATTATTATTATTCACATCGTTTGGTCGTGCAAGTGAAAGGCAATTATGATGATATATGATGGACTGATTGAGATGAGAGAACCTGGTATGAACTCGACCTCTCTTTTTTTGTAAATATGATTAGTTCATCATTCCCAATTCAGCCTATTATGAATAAACATGTTTGCAATGACAATTAGAGATTATAGTTACTTATGCCATGCTTAATTCGCTAGGATCTTATAATGGTTTACCTTGCGTGCCAACATGCTATTAAAATGGTTGTGATGTGGTATGATAGGGTGGTATCCTCCTTTGAATGATTTAAGTGACTTGACTTGGCACATGTTCACGCATGTAGTTGAAACAAAATCAACATAGCCTTCACAATATTTATGTTCATGGTGGATTATATCCTACTCATGCTTGCACTCAATGTTCATTAATTTTAATGCATGTTCATGACTGTTGTCGCTCTCTAGTTGGTCACTTCCCAGTCTCTTTCTAGCCTTCACTTGTACTAAGCGGGAATACTGCTTGTGCATCCAATCCCTTAAACCCCAAAGTCATTCCATATGAGTCCACCATACCTTCCTATATATGCGGTATCTACCTACCGTTCCAAGTAAATTTGTATGTGCCAAACTCTAAACCTTCAAATGAAATTCTGTTTTGTATACTCGAATAGCTCAGGTATCAACTAGGGTTGTCTGTATCTTCCATGCTAGGCGGGTTATTCTCAAGAGGAGTGGACTCCGCTCCTCACTCATGAGAAAATGGCTGGTCACCGGGATGCCCAGTCCCATGCTTTATGCAAATCAATTCAAAATAATTGCAAATGAAACTCCCCCGGGACTGTTGTTAGTTGGAGGCACTCGTTGTTTCGAGCAAGCCATGAATTGATGCTTGTTCGTGGAGGGGGAGTAAAAACTTTACCATTCTGTTTGGGAACCGCCTATAATGTGTGTAGTATGGAAGATATCGGCATCTCTTGGTTGTTATGTTGACAATGAAAATATGCCGCTCAAAATATTATTCATATCTATTTTAAAACCGAGCTCTGGCACCTCTACAAATCCCTGCTTCCCTCTGAGAAGGGCCTATCTATTTACTTTTATGTTGAGTCATCATCCTCTTATTAAAAAGCACCAGTTGGAGAGCACCGCTGTCGTTTGCATTCATTACTGATTAGTTTACATTGAGTATGACTTGACTGGATCTCTTTTACCATGAATTACAATGTCTAGTCAGTCCTTGATCTTTAAAGGTGCTCTGCATTTATGTTTTGCGGTCTCAGAAAGGGCTAGAGAGATACCATCTTGTTATATCATATTACGACTGTTTTGAGAAAGTGTTGTCATCCGAGATTTATTATTATTGCTCTCTAGTTGATTATGCCATTGACATGAGTAAACATGAGACGTAAGTGTTATTGTGAATATGGTTAGTTCATAATCTTTGCTGAAAACTTGAATGATGGCTTTACATATTTACAACAACAAGAGCAAACAGAGGACAAGCAAAGGTTTTAGCTTGGGGGAGTTGATACGTCTCCAACATATCTACTTTTCCAAACACTTTTGCCCCCTGTTTTGGACTC
The DNA here is from genome assembly GCF_056163025.1 of Triticum urartu. Taxonomy (NCBI): domain Eukaryota; kingdom Viridiplantae; phylum Streptophyta; class Magnoliopsida; order Poales; family Poaceae; genus Triticum; species Triticum urartu. Next base: position 478,545,059 of record NC_141878.1, on the reverse strand, counting down.
TAACTTGCATGATTTGAATGGAACTAACCCGGACTGACGCTATTTTCAGCAGAATTGCCATGGTGTTATCTTTGTGCAGAAACAAAAGTTCTCGGAATGACCTGAAACTTCACGGAGATTATTTTTGGAAATAATAAAAAATATTGGCGAAAGAATCAAGGCCAGGGGCCCCACACCCTTTCCATGAGGGTGGGAGGCGCGCCCCCTGCCTCGTGGGCCCCTTGGAGCTCCACCGACTTCAACTCCAACTCAATATATTCACGTCCGGGGAGACAAAAATCAGAGAGAAAGATTCATCGCGTTTTACGATACGGACCCGCCACCAAGCCCTAAACTCTCTCGAGAGGGCTGATCTGGAGTCTGTTCGGGGCTCCGAAGAGGGGAATCCGTCGCCATCATCATCATCAACCATCCTCCATCACCAATTTCATGATGCTCACTGCCGTGCGTGAGTAATTCCATCGTAGGCTTGTTGGACGGTGATGGGTTGGATGAGATTTATCATGTAATCGAATTAGTTTTGTTAGGGTTTGATCCCTAGTATCCACTATGTTCTGAGATTGATGTTGCTATGACTTTACCATGCTTAATGCTTGTCACTAGGGCCCGAGTGCCATGGTTTCAGATCTGAACCTATTATGTTTTCATGAATATATGTGAGTTCTTGATCCTATCTTGCAAGTCATTAGTCACCTACTACGTGTTATGATCCGGCAACCCCGAAGTGACAATAATCGGGACCAGTCCCAGTGATGACCATAGTTTGAGGAGTTCATGTATTCACTATGTGTTAATGCTTTGGTCCGGTACTCTATTAAAAGGAGGCCTTAATATCCCTTAGTTTCCAATAGGACCCCGCTGCCATGAGAGGGTAGGACAAAAGATGTCATGCAAGTTCTTTTCCATAAGCACGTATGACTATATTCAGAATACATGCCTACATTACATTGATGAGTTGGAGCTAGTTCTGTGTCACCCTATGTTATGACTGTTACATGATGAACTGCATCCGGCATAATTCTCCATCACCGATCCATTGCCTACGAGCTTTCCATATATATTGTTCTTCGCTTATTTACTTTTCTGTTGCTATTGTTACCATCATTATAAAACACCAAAAATATTACTTTTGCTACCGTTACCTTTTGCTATCGTTACCAGTACTATCATATTACTTTGCTACTAAACACTTTGCTGCAGATATTAAGTTATCCAGGTGTGGTTGAATTGACAACTCAGCTGCTAATACTTGAGAATATTCTTTGGCTCCCCTTGTGTCGAATCAATAAATTTGAGTTGAATACTCTACCCTCGAATACTGTTGCGATCCCCTATACTTGTGGGTTATCAGATGCCTTTTGTGTACAAAATGCACAATCTCTTTCGAAGTATCAGGGTTTCGGGTGAGAACTCATCTGTTATAAAGGGATTTCATTTTTTGAACTTATTTGAACTCCAGACACTTTGTGTGTTCAAAATGCACCATTCAAAGCCACATCATCAATTTTCAACCCTTTCTGACTTCTTTTGTTATTTTTCATGCATTTACTGATTTTTTTGAGCTAAATGGCCTTTAAATTGAAAAGCACTTCAGATGAACTCTGAAGAGGTTGAAAATTGGCATGGTATCATGATTTCACCCACATAGCATGTGCTAAAAAGTTGAGAGGGTTACGGCAAAAACTGGATGCCCTTCGTGTACAAAATGGACAATCTCTTTCGAAGTATCAGGGTTTTGGACGAAAACTCATCTGTTACAAAGGGATATCATTTTCTGAACTTATTTGAACTCAAGACTTTTTGTGTGTTCAAAATGCACCATTCAAAGCCACATCATCAATTTTCAACCCTTTCTGACTTCATTTCTTAGTTTTCATGCATTTACTGATTTTTTGAGCTAAATGACCATGAAATTGAAAAGCACTTCAGATGAACTCTCAAGAGGTTGAAAATTGGCATGATGTCATCATTTCACACACATAGCATGTGCTAAAAAGTTGAGAGGTTACGGAAAAAACTAGATGCACTTCATGTACAAAATGGACAATCTCTTTCGAAGTATCACAGTTTTGGACGAAAACTCATCAGTTACAAAGGGATATCATTTTTTGAACTTATTTGAACTCTAGACTTTTTGTGTGTTCAAAATGCACCATTCAAAGCCGCATCATCAATTTTCAACCCTTTCTGACTTCATTTCTTATTTTTCATGCATTTACTGTTTTTTAGCTAAATGGCCCTGAAATTGAAAAGCACTTCAGATGAACTCTGAAGAGGTTGAAAATTGGCATGGTATCATCATTTCGCCCACATAGCATGTGCTAAAAAGTTGAGAGGGTTATGGCAAAAACTGGATGCACTTCGTGTACAAAATGGACAATCTCTTTCGAAGTATCACGGTTTTGGACGAAAACTCATCTGTTACAAAGGGATATCATTTTTTGAACTTATTTGAACTCCAGACTTTTTGTGTGTTCAAAATGCACCATTCAAAGCCACATCATCAATTTTCAACCCTTTCTGACTTCATTTGTTATTTTTCATGCATTTACCAATTTTTTTGAGCTATATGACCCTGAAATTGAAAAGCACTACAAATGAACTCAGAAAAGGTTGAAAGTTGGCATGGTATCATCATTTCACCCACATAGCATGTGATAAAAAGTTGTGAGAGTTACGGCAAAAACTGGATGCACTTCGTGTACAAAACGGACAATCTCTTCCGAAGTATCAGGGTTTCATACGGAAACTCGTCTGTCACAAAAGGCATTTCATTTCTTCACATGTAACTGCAGTGATATTCTAGATCAAAGGCATCATCATAATAGTTGTGGAGAGAATGTCTTCACTTTTTCTTCGCTTGTGTCCTTTGCTTATTGCGCCGTAACCATGGATATTCTTCATCGCTTAACAGAGTGCTTGGGTCAGCCTTGACTTTGAAGGGAGGAATTTCATGAAACTTTTCATAATCTTCATACATGTCTGTCTTGCCCTCCAATACCACGATGTTCTTTTTCCTGAAAGAACTATGTGGAACTTTGGCTCATCATATGATGTATTCGCTTCCTTATCTTTTCTTTTTCTCGGTTTGGTAGACATGTCCTTCACATAGAAAACCTACGCCACATCATTGGCTAGGATAAACGGTTCGTCTGTGTACCCAAGATTGTCTAGATCCACTGTTGTCATTCCGTACTGTGGGTCTACCTCTACCCCACCTCCTGACAGATTGACCCATTTGCACTTAAACAAAGGGACCTTAAAATCATGTTCGTAGTCAAGTTCCCATATGTCCACTATGTAACCATAATATGTGTCCTTTCCCCTATTGGTTGCTGCATCAAAGAGGATACCGCTGTTTTGGTTGGTGCTCTTTTGATCTTGGGCGATCATGTAAAATGTATTCCCATTTATCTCGTATCCTTTGTAAGTCAATACAGTCGAAGATGGTCCCCTGGACAACGAGTACAGCTTATCAGAAACAGTGTTGTCACCTCTGAGACGTGTTTCCAACCAACTGCCGAAAGTCGTGATGTGTTCACATGTAATCCATGTTGGAAATATGCCCTAGAGGCAATAATAAATAAGTTATTATTATATTTCCTTGTTCATGATAATCGTTTATTATCCATGCTATAATTGTATTGATAGGAAACTCAAATACATGTGTGGATACATAGACAACACCATGTCCCTAGTAAGCCTCTAGTTGACTAGCTCGTTGATCAATAGATGGTTACGGTTTCCTGACCATGGACATTTGATGTCATTGATAACGGGATCACATCATTAGGAGAATGATGTGATGGACAAGACCCAATCCTAAGCCTAGCACAAAGATCGTGTAGTTCGTATGCTAAAGCTTTTCTAATGTCAAGTATCATTTCCTTAGACCATGAGATTGTGCAACTCCCGGATACCGTAGGAATGCTTTGGGTGTACCAAACGTCACAACGTAACTGGGTGACTATAAAGGTGCACTACAAGTATCTCCGAAAGTGTCTGTTGGGTTAGCACGAATCGAGACTGGGATTTGTCACTCCGTGTAAGCGGAGAGGTATCTCTGGGCCCACTCGGTAGGACATCATCATAATGTGCACAATGTGATCAAGGAGTTGATCACGGGATGATGTGTTACGGAACGAGTAAAGAGACTTGCCGGTAACGAGATTGAACAAGGTATAGGGATACCGACGATCGAATCTCGGGCAAGTACAATACCGCTAGACAAAGGGAATTGTATACGGGATTGATTAAGTCCTTGACATCGTGGTTCATCCGATGAGATCATCGTGGAACATGTGGGAGCCAACATGGGTATCCAGATCCCGCTGCTAGTTATTGACCAGAGAACGTCTCGGTCATGTTTGCATGTCTCCCGAACCCGTAGGGTCTACACACTTAAGGTTCGGTGACGCTAGGGTTATAAAGGAAGCTTGTATGTGGTTACCGAATGTTGTTCGGAGTCCCGGATGAGATCCCGAACGTCACGAGGAGTTCCGGAGGTAAAGATTGATATATTGGACGAAGGGTTTTGGATTCCGGGAGTGTTCCGGAGGTACCGGGTGATGACCAGCATGACCGAAAGGTGTTTCGGGAGCCCCGGCAAGTGTTGGGGGGCTTCATGGGCCAAGGGAAGGGGGCAAACCAGCCCACTAAGGGGCTGTGCGCCCCCCTCACCTAATCCCACGTGACCAGGGGGTTTGGGGCGCCCCATCTAGGGTTCCCACCTCCTGGCTTGGGGGCCAAGTCACCCAAGGGGGAGATCCCATCTGCCCTGGCCGCCGCCCCCCTAGGGGAAACCCTAGGGCGCCTCCCCCTCCCCCTTGCCCCTATATATAGTGGAGGTTTTGGGTCTACACATGACACGAGATGAGTTCCTCTCCTCTATATGACGCAGCCCTGCATCTCTCCTTCCTCCTCTCCCGCGGTGCTTGGCGAAGCCCTGCAGGATAGCCACGCTCCTCCATCACCACCACGCCGTTGTGCTGCTGCTGGATGGAGACTTCCTCAACCTCTCCCTCTCTCCTTGCTGGATCAAGGCATGGGAGACGTCACCGGGCTGTACGTGTGTTGAACGCGGAGGTGCCGTCCATTCGGCACTTGGTCATCGGTGATTTGGATCACGACGAGTACGACTCCATCAACCCCGTTCACTTGAACGCTTCCGCTTAGCGATCTACAAGGGTATGTAGATGCACTCTCCTTCCCCTCGTTGCTAGTCTCTCCATAGATAGATCTTGGTGACACATAGGAAATTTTTGAATTATTGCTACGTTCCCCAACAGTGGTATCAGAGCTAGGTCTATGCGTAGTTTCTATGCACGAGTAGAACACAAAGTAGTTGTGGGCATTGATTTTGTTCAATATGCTTGCCGTTACTAGTCTTATCTTGATTCGGCGGCATCGTGGGATGAAGCGGCCCGGACCAACCTTACACGTATGCTTACATGAGACCGGTTCCACCGACTGACATGCACTAGTTGCATTAGGTGGCTGGCGGGTGTCTGGCTCTCCCACTTTAGTCGGATTGGATTCGATGAAAAGGGTCCTTATGAAGGGTAAATAGCAATTGGCATATCACGTTGTGGTTTTGCGTAGGTAAGAAACGTTCTTGCTAGAAACCCATAGCAGCCACGTAAAACATGCAAACAACAATTAGAGGACGTCTAACTTGTTTTTGCAGGGTGTGCTATGTGATGTGATATGGCCAAAAGGATGTGATGAATGATATATGTGATGTATGAGATTGATCATGTTCTTGTAATAGGTATCACGACTTGCATGTTGATGAGTATGACAACCGGCAGGAGCCATAGGAGTTGTCTTTATTTATTTATGACCTGCGTGTCAACTTAAACGTCATGTAATTACTTTACTTTATTGCTAAAGCGTTAGCCATAGTAGTAGAAGTAATAGATGACGAGACAACTTCAAGAAGACACGATGATGGAGATCATGATGATGGAGATCATGGTGTCATGCCGGTGACAAGATGATCATGGAGCCCCAAGATGGAGATCAAAGGAGCTATATGATATTGGCCATATCATGTCACTATTATTTGATTGCATGTGATGTTTATCATGTTTATACATCTTATTTGCTTAGAACGACGGTAGTAAATAAGATGATCCCTCATTAAAATTTCAAGAATGTGTTCTCCCCTAACTATGCACCATTGCTAAAGTTCGTCGTTTCGAAGCACCACGTGATGATCGGGTGTGATAGATCCTTACGTTCACATACAACGGGTGTAAGACAGTTTTACACATGCAAAACACTTAGGGTTAACTTGACGAGCCTAGCATGTACAGACATGGCCTCGGAACACAAGAGACCGAAAGGTCGAGCATGAGTCGTATGGTAGATACGATCAACATGAAGATGTTCACCGATGATGACTAGTCCGTCTCACGTGATGATCGGACACGGCCTAGTTGACTCGATCATGTAATCACTTAGATGACTAGAGGGATGTCTATCTGAGTGAGAGTTCATAAGATGAACTTAATTATCCTGAACATAGTCAAAAGGTCTTCGCAAATTATGTCGTAGCTCGCGCTTTAGTTCTACTGTTTAGATATGTTCCTAGAGAAAATTTAGTTGAAAGTTGATAGTAGCAATTATGCGGACTAGGTCCGTAAACTGAGGATTGTCCTCATTGCTTCTTAGAAGGCTTATGTCCTTAATGCACCACTCAGTGTGCTGAACCTCGAATGTTGTCTGTGGATGTTGCGAACATCTGACATACACATTTTGATAACTACGTGATAGTTCAGTTGAACGGTTTAGAGTTGAGGCACCGAAGACGTTTTTGAAACGTCGCAAAACATATGAGATGTTTTGAGGGCTGAAATTGGGATTTCAGGCTCGTGCCCACGTCAAGAGGTATAAGACCTCCGACGATTTTCTTAGCCTGCAAACTAAGGGAGAAAAGCTCAATTGTTGAGCTTGTGCTCAGATTGTCTGAGTACAACAATCGCTTGAATCAAGTGGGAGTTGATCTTCCAAATGAAATGGTGATAGTTCTCCGAAGTCATTACCACCAAGCTGCTAGAGCTTCGTGATGAACTATAATCAGGGACATATATGATGATCCTTGAGATATTCGCGATGTTTGACACCACGAAAGTAGAAATCAAGAAGGAGCATCAATTGTTGATGGTTGGAGAAACCACTAGTTTCAAGAAGGGCAAGGGAACAAAGGGATACTTCATGAAACGGCAATTCAGCTGCTGCTCTAGTGAAGAAACCCAAGGTTGAACCCAAACCCGAGACTGAGTGCTTCTGTAATAAGGGGAACAGCCACTGGAGCAGAATTACCCTAGATACTTGGTAGATGAGAAGGCTGGCAAGGTCGATAGAAGTATATTGGATATACATTGTGTTAATGTGTACTTTACTAGTACTCCTAGTAGCACCAGGGTATTAGATACCGGTTCGGTTGCTAAGTGTTAGTAACTCGAAATAAAAGCTACGGAATAAACGGAGACTAGCTAAAGGTGAGCTGACGATATGTGTTGGAAGTGTTTCCAATGTTTATATGATCAAGCATCGCACGATCCCTCTACCATCGAGATTGGTGTTTGCGTTGAGCATAGACATGATTGGATTATGTCTATCGCAATACGGTTATTCATTTAAAGAGAATAATGGTTACTCTGTTTATTTGAATAATACCTTCAATGGTCTTGCACCTAAAATGAATGGTTCATTGAATCTCGATCATAGTGATACACATGTTCATGCCAAAAGATATAAGATAGTAATGATAGTACCACCTACTTGTGGCACTGCCACTTAAGTCATATCGGTATAAAACGCATGAAGAAGCTCCATGTTGATGGATCTTTGGGCTCACTCGTTTTTGAAAAGTTTGAGGCATGCGAACCATGTCTATTGGTGTATATGCATGAAGAAACTCCATGCAAATGGACCATTTGGACTCACTTGATTTTGAATCACTTGAGACATGCAAATCATACCACATGGGCAAGATGACTGAAAGCCTCGTTTTCAGTAAAATGGAACTAGAAAGCAACTTGTTGGAAGTAATACATTTTGATGTGTGCAGTCCAATGAGTTCTGAGGCATGTAGTGGATATCGTTATGTTCTTACTTCACAGATGATTTGAGTAGATGTTGAGTATATTTACTTGATGAATCACGAGTCTGAATTATTGAAAGGTTCAAGTAATTTCAGGGTGAAGTTGAAAGATCGTCGTGACAAGAGGATAAAAGATCTATGATATGATCATAGAGATGAATATCTGAATTATGAGTTTGGCACAGAATTAAGACATTGTGGAAATTGTTTCACAACTAATACAACCTGGAACACCATAGTGTGATGGTGTGTCCGAACATCATAACTGCACCCTATTGGATATGATGCATACCATGATGTCTCTTATCGAATTACCATGATAGTTTATGGGTTAGGCATTAGAGACAACCGCATTCACTTTAAAAGGGGTACCACGTAATTCCGATGAGATGACACCGTATGAACTATGGTTTAGAGAAACCTAAGCTGTCATTTCTTAGAAGTTTGGGGCTGCGACGCTTATGTGAAAAAGTTTCAGGCTGATAAGCTCGAACCCGAAGCGGATAAATGCATCTTCATAGGACACCCAAAACAGTTGGGTATACCTCCTGTCTCAGATTCGAAAGCAATAAGGGATTGTTTCTAGAATCGGGTCCTTTCTCGAGGAAAAGTTTCTCTCGAAAGAATTGAGTGGGAGGATGGTGGAGACTTGATGAGGTTATTGAACCGTCTCTTCAACTAGTGTGTGGCAGGGCACAGGGAGTTGTTCCTGTGGCACCTACACCAATTGAAGTGGAAGTTTATGATAGTGATCATGAAACTTCAGATCAAGTCACTACCTAATCTCGTGGGATGACAAGGATGTGTACTAATTCAGAGTGGTACATAATCCTGTCTTGGAAGTCATGTTGCTAGACAAAAATGAACCTACGAGCTATGGAGAAGCGATGGTGGGCCCGGATTCCGATAAATGGCTCGAGGCCATAAAATCCGAGATAGGATCCATGTATGAAAACAAAGTGTAGACTTTGGAAGAACTACTTGATGGTCGTAAGGCTGTTAGGTACATATGGATTTTAAAAGGAAGACGGACAATGATGGTAAGTATCACCATTAAAAAGGCTCGACTTGTCGTTAAGATGTTTTCCGACAAGTTCAAGGAGTTGACTACGATGAGACTTTCTCACTCATAGCGATGCTAAGAGTCTGTTGGAATTATATTAGCGATTACTGCATTATTTATGAAATCTTGCAGATAGGATGTCAAAACATTGTTTCCTCGACGATTTTCTTGAGGAAAGGTTGTATGTGATACAACCAGAAGGTTTTGTCAATCCTGAAAGATGCTAATAAGTATGCAAAGCTCCAGCAATCCTTCTAAGGACTGGAGTAAGCATCTCGGAGTTGGAATGTATGCTTTGATGAGATGATCAAAGATTTTGGGTTTATACAAAGTTTATGAGAAACTTGTATTTCCAAAGAAGTGAGTGGGAGCACTATAGAATTTCTGATGAGTATATGTTATGGATCAGAAATGATGTAGAATTTCTGGAAAGCATATAGGGTTATTTGGAAAGTGTTTTTCAATGGAAAGCCTGGATTAAGCTACTTGAACATTGAGCATCAAGAAATATAAGGATAGATCAAAATGCTTAATGGTATTTTCAAATGAGCACATACCTTGACATGATCTTGAAGGTGTTCAAGATGGATCAGTCAAAGAAGGAGTTCTTGCCTGAGTTGTAAGGTATGAAGTTAAGACTTAAAGCTCGACCACGGCAGAATAGTGAGAAAGGACGAAGGTCGTCCCCTATGCTTAAGACATAGGCTCTACAGTATGCTATGCTGTGTACTGCACCTGAAGTGTGCCTTGCCATGAGTCAGTCAAGGGGTACAAGAGTGATCCAAGAATGGATCACAGTACATCGGTCAAAGTTATCCTTAGTAACTAGTGGCCTAAGGAATTTTCTCGGTTATGGAGGTGATGAAGAGTTCGACGTAAAGAGTTACGACGATGCAAGCTTAACACCTATCCGGATAGCTCTGAGTAGAGATACCAGATACGTATAATGGAGCAACAATTTAGAATAACTCCAAGTAGAACAGTTATTTGAAATGGCTCCAAATAGAGCGTGGTAGCTGCATCTAGGAGATGACATAAAGATTTGTAAAGCACACACGGATCTGAAAGGTTCAGACCCGTTGACTAAAACCTCTCTCACAAGCAACATGATCAAACCTAGAACTCATTGAGTGTTAATCACATAGTGATGTGAACTAGATTATTGACTCTAGTAAACTCTTTGGATGTTGGTTACATGGCGATGTGACCTGTGAGTGTTAATCACATGGCGATGTGAACTAGATTATTGACTCTAGTGCAAGTGGGAGACTGTTGGAAATATGCCCTAGAGGCAATAATAAATAAGTTATTATTATATTTCCTTGTTCATGATAATCTTTTATTATCCATGCTATAATTGTATTGATAGGAAACTCAGATACATGTGTGGATACATAGACAACACCATGTCCCTAGTAAGCCTCTAGTTGACTAGCTCGTTGATCAATAGATGGTTACGGTTTCCTGACCATGGACATTGGATGTCATTGATAACGGGATCACATCATTAGGAGAATGATGTGATGGACAAGACCCAATCCTAAGCCTAGCACAAAGATCGTGTAGTTCGTATGCTAAAGCTTTTCTAATGTCAAGTATCATTTCCTTAGACCATGAGATTGTGCAACTCCCGGATACCGTAGGAATGCTTTGGGTGTACCAAACATCACAACGTAACTAGGTGACTATAAAGGTGCACTACAGGTATCTCCGAAAGTGTCTGTTGGGTTAGCACGAATCGAGACTGGGATTTGTCACTCCGTGTAAGCGGAGAGGTATCTCTGGGCCCACTCGGTAGGACATCATCATAATGTGCACAATGTGATCAAGGAGTTGATCACGGGATGATGTGTTACGGAACGAGTAAAGAGACTTGCCGGTAACGAGATTGAACAAGGTATAGGGATACCGACGATCGAATCTCGAGCAAGTACAATACCGCTAGACAAAGGGAATTGTATACGGGATTGATTAAGTCCTTGACATCGTGGTTCATCCGATGAGATCATCGTGGAACATGTGGGAGCCAACATGGTATCCAGATCCCGCTGCTGGTTATTGACCGGAGAACGTCTCGGTCATGTCTGCATGTCTCCCGAACCCGTAGGGTCTACACACTTAAGGTTCGGTGACGCTAGGGTTATAAAGGAAGCTTGTATGTGGTTACCGAATGTTGTTCGGAGTCCCGGATGAGATCCCGGATGAGATCCCGGATGTCACGAGGAGTTCCGGAATGGTCCGGAGGTAAAGATTGATATATTGGACGATGGGTTTTGGAGTCCGGGAGTGTTCTGGAGGTACCGGGTGATGACCAGCATGACCGAAAGGTGTTTCGGGAGCCCCGACAAGTGTTGGGGGGCTTCATGGGCCAAGGGAAGGGGGCAAACCAGCCCACTAAGGGGTTGTGCGCCCCCTCACCTAATCCCACGTGACCAGGGGGTTTGGGGCGCCCCATCTAGGGTTCCCACCTCCTGGCTTGGGGGCCAAGTCACCCAAGGGGGAGATCCCATCTGCCCTGGCCGCCGCCCCCCCTAGGGGAAACCCTAGGGCGCCTCCCCCTCCCCCTTGCCCCTATATATAGTGGAGGTTTTGGGGCTGCACATGACACGAGATGAGTTCCTCTCCTCTATATGACGCAGCCCTGCATCTCTCCTTCCTCCTCTCCCGCGGTGCTTGGCGAAGCCCTGCAGGATAGCCACGCTCCTCCATCACCACCACGCCGTTGTGCTGCTGCTGGATGGAGACTTCCTCAACCTCTCCCTCTCTCCTTGCTGGATCAAGGCATGGGAGACGTCACCGCGCTGTACGTGTGTTGAACGCGGAGGTGCCGTCCGTTCGGCACTTGGTCATCGGTGATTTGGATCACGACGAGTACGACTCCATCAACCCCGTTCACTTGAACGCTTCTGCTTAGCGATCTACAAGGGTATGTAGATGCACTCTCCTTCCCCTCGTTGCTAGTCTCTCCATAGATAGATCTTGGTGACACGTAGGAAAATTTTGAATTATTGCTACGTTCCCCAACAATCCACTCATCACACTACTCCGGGTGTTTGGAGCACAGACTGTTCTTGTGTTCATCGACATACGGGATCACCAAGGTAGAGTTCTGTAGAACTGTGTAGTGTGCTTGAGACCAAGAATGCCCGTCCCTGCATATTATTGAGTCCCCTCCTAGCGTGCCTTTTCCATTCAGTCTCTCCTCATACCGCGATTTAGGGAGACCAATCTTCTTAAGGCCAGGAATGAATTCAACACAAAACCCAATGACATCCTCTGTTTGATGGCCCATGGAGATGCTTCCTTTTGGCCTAGCGCGGTTACGGACATATTTCTTTAGGAATCCCATGAACCTCTCAAAGGGGAACATATTGTGTAGAAATATGGGACCCAGAATGACAATCTCGTCGACTAGATGAACTAGTGTCATGATATTGAAGAAGGATGGTGGGAACACCAGCTCGAAACTGACAAGACATTGCGCCACATCACTCCTTAGCCTTGGTATGATTTCTGGATCGATCACCTTCTGAGAGATTGCATTGAGGAATGCACATAGCTTCACAATGGCTAATCAGACGTTTTCTAGTAGAAGCCCCCTCAATGCAACCGGAAGTACTTGCGTCATAATCACATGGCAGTCATGAGACATTAGGTTCTGGAACTTTTTCTCTCTCATATTTATTATTCCCTTTATATTCGACGAGAAGCCAGACGGGACCTTCATACTAAGCAGACATTCAAAGATGATTTCCTTCTCTTCTTTTGTAAGAGCGTAGATGGCAGGACCTTCATACTGTTTTGGAGGCATGCCATCTTTTTCGTGCAAACATTGCAGGTCCTCCCGTTCCTCCGGTGTATCTTTTATCTTCCCATACATGCCCAAGAAGCCTAGCAAGTTAACGCAAAGGTTCTTCGTCACGTGCATCACGTCGATTGAAGAGCGGACCTCTAGGTCTTTCCAGTATGGTAGGTCCCTAAATATAGATTTCTTCTTCCACATGGGTGCGTGTCCCTCAGCGTCATTCGGAATAGATAGTCCGCCGGGACCCTTTCCAAATATTACGTGTAAATCATTGACCATAGCAAGTATGTGATCACCGGTACGCATGGCGTGCTTCTTCCGGTGATCTGCCTCGCCTTTCAAATGCTTGCCTTTCTTTCGACATTGATGGTTGGTCGGAAGAAATCGACAATGGCCTAGGTACATATTCTTCCTGCATTTGTCCAGGTGTATATTTTTTATGTCAGCTAAACAGTGTGTGCATGTGTGGTATCCCTTGTTTGTCTATCCTGAAAGGTTACTGAGAGCGGGACAATCATTGATGGTTACAAACAGCAACACATGCAGGTTAAATTCCTCCTGTTTGTGCTCATCCCACACACGTACACCGTTTCCATTCCACAGCTGTAAAAGTTCTTCAACTAATGGCCTTAGGTACACATCAATGTCGTTGTCGGGTTGCTTAGGGCCTTGGATGAGAACTGGCATCATAATGAACTTCCGCTTCATGCACATCCTAGGAGGAAGGTTATTCATGCATAGAGTCACAAGCCAGGTGTTGTGATTGCTGCTCTGCTCCCTGAAAGGATTAATGCCATCCACGCTTAAACCAAACCATACGTTCCTTGGGTCACCTGCAAACTCAGCCCGGTACTTTCTCTCGATTTTTCTCCATTGCGACCCGTCAGCGGGTGCTCTCAACTTCCCGTACAGTCCTCTCTGTGCCATCACATCAACTTGGCATGCTCTTCGTTTCTGAATAGACGTTTCAACCGTGGTATTATAGGAGCATACCACATCATCTTGGCAGGAACCCTCTTCCTGGGGGGCTCGCTGCCAACATCACCAGGGTCATCTCGTCTGATGTTATACCGCAATGCACCGCATACCAAGCATGCGTTCAAATCGTCGTACGCACCGCGGTAGAGGATGCAGTCATAGGGCATGCATGTATCTTCTGCACCTCCAATCCTAGAGGGCATACGACCTTTTTTGCTATGTACGTACTGTTGGGCAATTCGTTATCCTTTGGAAGCTTCTTCTTCAATATTTTCACTAGCTTCTCAAATCCTTTGTCAGGCACATCACTCTCTACCTTCCACTACAGCAATTCTAGTATGGTACCAAGCTTTGTGTTGCCATCTTCACAATTGGGGTACAACCCTTTTTTGTGATCCTCTAACATGCGATCGAACTTCAGCTTCTCCTTTTGACTTTTGCATTGTCTCCTTGCATCAACAATGGCCAGACGGAGATCATCATCGGGCACATCGTCTGGTTCCTCTTGATCTTCAGCAGCTTCCCCCGTTGCAGCATCACGGTATTCAGGGGGCACATAGTTGTCATCGTCCTCTTCTTCTCCGTTGTCTTCCATCATAACCCCTATTTCTCTGTGCTTGGTCCAAACATTATAGTGTGGCATGAAACCCTTATAAAGCAGGTGGCTGCGAAGGATTTTCCGGTCAGAGTAAGACTTCATATTCCCACATATAGGGCATGGATAACATATAAAACCATTCTGCTTGTTTGCCTCAGTCACTTCGAGAAAATTATGCGCACCCTTAATGTACTCGGAGGTGTGTCTGTCACCGTACATCCATTGCCGGTTCATCTGCGTGCATTATATATAATTAAGTGTGTCAAAAACCATTACAGAACATCATGGATAGATAAGTGACCAAATTAATAGAAGTTCATCATCACATTAAAACCAAAGTATATACATAGTTCTCATTGAACAACATATAGCTCTCCAGAGCATCTAATTAAACCATACATTGAAACTATGTAAAACATTTCAGTGCAACAACAAATGCGATCATAATCGCAACCAAGGTAACAATTGATCCAACGGAATAATGATACCAAGCCTTGGTATGAATGGCATATTTTCTAATCTTTCTAATCTTCAAACGCATTGCATCCATCTTGATCTTGTGATCATTGACGACATCCGCAATTCCAATATCATCTTCTCCTCCTCATTTTTTTTATTTTTTCCTTTAAGTAATTATTTTCTTCTTCAACTAAATCTAACCTCTCGACCATAGGGTCGGTTGGAATTTCTAGTTCACATACCTCCTAGATAAATAAAATCTATGTCACATTGGTCGGCATAATTTTCATAAACAATAAATGAACCAAATATTATAAAAGACAATATATACCACATCCGAATCATAGACAGGACGAGGGCCGACGGGGGCGGATACCAAAACCATCGCACTATATAATAACAAGCAATAATAAAGTAAGAAAATTAGACAAGTATCTATCTAATCATACAAGTAAGAATTTTTTCTTTCAGAAAGAAGATAAGAACAAGAGGCTCACCACGGTGGTGCCCGCGACGAGATCGGCGTAGGCGATCGATGGCGGTGAAGACGGGCACGGGACGTGACGGACTGCTAAACCTAGACAAATCTTGAGGAAAATGGAGCTTGGAGTCGAGCTTCAAGAGGAGAAAGCTTAACTAGTGTGGCCCGGGCATTTCATCGAACACCTCATGTGCAAAGAGGTGAGCTAGAGCATCACAAAGCTCTCCCCTCGCCGGCCAGAAAAGACAAAGCAGTGTGGAGTGCTCTGCTCGCCGGTGATGGGGTATATATAGGCAACTCATTGGTCCCGGTTCGTGGCTAGAACCGGGACTAAAGGCCCCCCTTCTGTCCCGGTTCTAGCCACGAACCGGGACCAATGGCTGTGGGCCAGGAGCGAGAACCATTGGTCCCGGTTCGTGCCTGGAACCGAAACAAATGGGTCCAGACGAACCGGGACCAATGCCCCACGAGGCCCGGCCGGCCCCCTGGGCTCACGAACCGGGACGTATGCCTCCATTGGTCCCGGTTCATGACTGGACCAGGACTAATGGGCTGGCCAGGCCTGAACCTAAGCCATGCTTTCTACTAGTGGGACTCCCCCCACTTGGCGCGCCCCTAGGGCCGGCCGGCCTCCCCTCTCCTCCTTTATATACGGGGGTGGGGGGCACCCCCAAAGGCACATAAATTGTTCTCTTAGCCGTGTGCGGTGCCCCCCTCCACAGTTTACTCCTCCGGTCATAGCGCTGTAGTGCTTCGGCGAAGCCCTGCGCAGATCACATCACCATCACCACGTTGTCGTGCTGATGGAACTCTCCCTCGACCATCTGCCGGATCAAGAGTTCGAGGGACGTCATCAAGCTGAACATGTGCTGAAGTCGGAGGTGTCGTATGTTCGATACTAGATCGGTTGGATCGTGAAGACGTTCGACTACATCAACCGTGTTAACCTAACGCTTCCGCTTTCGGTCTACGAGGGTACGTGGACACACTCTCCCCCTCTCATTGCCATACATCTCCTAGATAGATCTTGCATGATCGTAGGAATTTTTTGAAATTGCATGCTATGTTCCCCAATAGTGGCATCCGAGACAGGTCTATGCGTAGATGATATGCACGAGTAGAACACAAAGAGTTGTGGGCGATAATAGTCACATTGCTTACCACCAACGTCTAATTTTCATTCGGCGGTATTGTTGGATGAAGCAGCTCGGACCAACATTACATGACCACGTTCATGAGACCGGTTCTACCGACGTGCTTTGCACACAGGTGGCTGGCGGGTGTTTGTTTCTCCAACTTTAGTTGAATCGAATTTGACTAGGGATGGTCCTTGTTGAAGGTTAAAACAACACACTTGATGAAAAATTGTTGTGGTTTTGATGCGTAGGTAAGAATGGTTCGTGCTAGAAGCCCGTAGTAGCCACGTAAAACTTGCAACAACAAAGTAGAGGACATCTAACTTGTTTTTGCAGGGCATGTTGTGATATGATATAGTCAAAAGGCGGTGAGATATAAATTGTTGTATGAGATGATCACGTTTTGTAAAAGTTATCGGCAACTGGCAGGAGCCTTATGGTTGTCGCTTTATTGCATGAAATGCAAACGCCATGTAATTGCTTTACTTTGTCACTAAGCGGGAGTGATAGTCGTAGAAGCAATAGTTGGCGAGACGACAACGACGCAACGATGGAGATAAAGGTGTCAAGCCGGTGACGATGGAGATCATGACAGTGCTTTTGGAGATGGATATCAAAGGCACTTATTTTGATTGCATGTGATGTTTATCTTTTATGCATCATATTTTGCTTAGTACGGCGGTAGCATTATGAGATGACCCCTCACTAGATTTCAAGGTATAAGTGTTCTCCCTGAGTATGCACCTTTGCTACAGTTCATCGTGCCGAGACACCACGTGATGATCGGGTGTGATAAGCTCTACGTTCACATACAACGGGTGCAAGCCAGTTTTGCACGTGCAGAATACTCGGGTTAAACTTGACGAGCCTAGCATATGCAGATATGGCCTCGGAACACTGAGACCGAAAGGTCGAGCATGAATCATATAGTAGATATGCTCAACATAGAGATGTTCACCATTGAAAACTACTCCATCTCACGTGATGATCGGACATGGTTTAGTTGATATGGATCACGTGATCATTTAGATGACTAGAGGGATATCTATGTATGTGGGAGTTCTTAAGTAATATGATTAATTGAACTTTAATTTATCATGAACTTAGTCCTGATAGTTTTTGCATATCTATGTTATTGTAGATCAATGGCCCGTGCTACCGTTCCCTTGAATTTTAATGCATTCCTAGAGAAAGCTAAGTTGAAAGATGATGGTAGCAACTACACGGACTGGGTCCGTAACTTGAGGATTATCCTCATTGCTGCATAGAAGAATTACGTCCTGGAAGCACCTCTAGGTGCAAGACCCGCTCCAAGAGCAACTCCGAACGTTATGAACGTCTGGCAGACTAAAGCTGATGACTACTCAATAGTTCAGTGTGCCATGCTTTAAGGCTTAGAATTGGGACTTCAAAGACGTTTTGAACGTCATGGAGCATATGAGATGTTCCAGGAGTTGAAGTTAATATTTCAGAAAAATGCCCGAGTTGAGAGATATGAACTCTCCAACAAGTTCTATAGCTGTAAGATGAAGGAGAATAGTTCTGTCAGTGAACACATACTCAGAATGTCTGGATACCATAACCACTTGACTTAGCTGGGAGTTAATCTTCCTGATGATAGTGTCATTGGTAGAGTTCTCCAATCACTGCCACCAAGCTATAAAGGCTTCGTGATGAACTATAACATGAAAGGGATGAAAAAGACAATTCCCAAGCTCTTCGCGATGCTAAAGGCTATGGAGGTAGAAATCAAGAAGGAGCATCAAGTGTTGATGGTTAACAAGACCACTAGTATCAAGAAAAAGGGCAAAGGTAAGAAGGGGAAATTGAAGAAGAATAGCAAGCAAGTTGCTGCTCCCGGGAAGAAGCCAAGTCTGGACCTAAGCCTGAAACTGAGTGCTTCTACTGCAAACGGAACTGCCCCAAGTAGTTGGCAGATAAGAAGGATGGCAAAGTGAAAGGTATATTTGATATACATGTTATTGATGTGTACCTTACTAATGCTCGTAGTTGAGCCTGGGTATTTGATACTGGTTCTGTTGCTCATATTTGCAACTCGAAACAGGGGCTACAGATTAAAGGAAGATTGGCTAAGGACGAAGAGACGATGCGCGTCAGAAATGGTTCCAAGGTTGATGTGATCACCGTCGGCACGCTACCTCTACATCTACCTTGGGGTTTAGTTTTAGACCTGAATAATTGTTATTTGGTGCTAGCGTTGAGCATGAACATTATATCTGGATCTTGTTTGATGCGACACGGTTATTCATTTAAATCAGAGAATAATGGTTGTTCTATTTATATGAGTAATATCTTTTATGGTCATGCACCCTTGATGAGTGGTCTATTTGTCGAATCTCGATCGTAGTGATACACACATTCATAATATTGAAGCCAAAAGATGCAAAGTTAATAACGATAGTGAAACTTATTTGTGGCACTGCCGCTTAGGTCATATTGGTGTAAAGCGCATGAAGAAACTCCATGCTGATGGGATTTTGGAATCACTTGATACTTCCGAACCATGCCTCATGGACAAGATGACTAAGATTACATTCTCCGGAACAATGGAGCGAGCCACTGACTTATTGGAAATAAATACATATTGATGTATGTGGTCCGATGAGTGTTGAGGCTCGCGGCGGGTATCATTATTTTCTGACCTTCACGGATGATTTGAGCCGATGTGGTTATATCTACTTAATGAAACATAAGTCTGAAACGTTTGAAAATTTCAAAGAATTTTAGAGTGAAGTGGAAAATCATCGTAACAAGAAAATAAAGTTTCTACAATCTGATCATGGAGGTGAATATTTGAGTTATGAGTTTGGTCTTCATTTGAAAAATGTGGAATAGTTTTGCAACTCACGCCACCTGGAACAACATAGCGTAATGGTGTGTACGAACGTCTTAACTGTTCTTTATTAGATATGGTGCGATCTATGATGTCTCTTACCGATTTACCACTATCGTTTTGGGGTTATGCTTTAGAGACGGCTGCATTCACGTTAAATAGGGCACCATCTAAATCTGTTGAGACAACACCATATGAACTGTGGTTTGGCAAGAAACCTAAACTGTTGCTTCTTAAAGTTTGGGCTGTGATGCTTATGTGAAAAAGCTTCAACCTGAAGCTCGAACCCAAATCGGAGAAATGCGTCTTCATAGGCTACTCAAAGGAAACTGTTGGGTACACCTTCTATCACAGAACCAAAGGCAAGATATTCATTGCTAAGAATGGATCCTTTCTAGAGAAGGAGTTTCTCTCGAAAGAAGTGAGTGGGAGGAAAGTAGAACTTGATGAGGTAATCGTACCATCTCCCGAATTGGAAAGTGGTTCATCACAGAAATCAGTTCGAGTGATGCCTACACCAATTAGCGAGGAAGTTAATGATGATGATCATGAAACATTAGATGAAGTTACTACTGAACCTCATAGGTCAACCAGAGTATGTTCCGCACAAGAGTGTTACGGTAATCCTGTTCTGGAAGTCATGTTACTTGATAATGACGAACCTACGAACTATGAGGAAGCGATGATGAGCCCAGATTCCATAAAATGGCTTAAGGCCATGAAATCTGAGACGGGATCCATGCATGAGAACAAAATGTGGACTTTGGTTGACTTGACCGATGATCGGTAAGCCATATAGAATAAATGGATCTTCAAGAAGAAAACTGACGCTGACGGTAATGTTACTGTCTACAAAGCTCGACTTGTTGTGAAAGGTTTATGACGAGTTCAAGGAGTTGACTATGATGAGACCTTCTCACCCGTAGCGATGCTTAAGTCTGTCCAAATCATGTTAGCAATTGTCGCATTTTATGATTATGAAATTTGGCAAATGAATGTCAAAATTGCATTCCTTAATGGATTTCTTAAAGAAGAGTTGTATATGATGCAACCCAAAGGTTTTGTCGATCCTAAAGGTGCTAACAAAGTGTGCAAGCTCCAGCAATCCATTTATGGACTGGTGCAAGCCTCTCGGAGTTGGAATGTACGCTTTGATAGTGTGATCAAAGCATATGGTTTTATACAGACTTTTGGAGAAGCCTGTATTTACAAGAAAGTGAGTGGAAGCTCTTTAGCATTTCTGTTATTATATGTGGATGACATATTGTTGTTTGTAAATAATACATAATTTCTGGATAGCATAAGAGCATCTCCAATAGATGGACCAAATGTAAAAGTAACTAAATTTTGGACCGTCTGAGGCCACAAACGCAGCTCCAACAGATGGTCCATATATAAAGAAAATTGGACCGCGGCCTCCTCGTCATGTAAAATACAACACCTCATGGTGAAAATTTACGTGGGCACTGCTAGGTGCCGGCGCATCGGCCGAAACTTTCGGCCGGTCCAGCCATAGCCGCTCGATGCGAGCTGCGCGGGCGGTTGGATCTGGAGCAAAAAAAATCACCCGAGCTTCTTCTTCCTCGGGCCCCCGTGGCGCATCTCCGGCGAGATCCCCCGCGGCTCTCAGCACTGCGCAGCCTAGCAAGGCCTCCGCGGCGCATCTCCGGCGAGCCACCCTCCCCCCCGGAGCTCGCAGAGCCGCACGTCGACGGTCGCAGCACCCGTCGTGGAGCTCATGTTGTTCCTTGTCCTTAATTTGCTTGTCGCAGCAAAAAATTCCGCCGGTCGTAGCAAAAATTCTTGACGGTTCCAGCAAAAACCAATACAACATTGGTAGCGAAATTGGAAAAAATCGACACCGTTCCAACAAACCAAAAAACTTATGGTAGCAAAAATTGAAGCTTGTTCCAGCAAATCGAAACGCTAGTGGTAGAAAAAAATGAAAAAATCAAGTGCTGGTTCTAGAAAAATCAAGAAGTTGGTTGGTAGCAAAAATTGACACTGGTTGAAACAACTTGTGGTCCAGGTAGGGGCTTTTCTGGTAGTAGCAAAAAATGCACAACGTTGTAGCAAAAAGTGTACAAGGTTGTAGAAAAACACATAGTCGCAAGGTCTCGACAACCTCATGAAAAAGGATGTAACAAACGACAGTGCCGGTAGCAGCAAAAAACCAAAACTGTTGTAGCAAAAAATTGGTACAAAATGATTCCAGCAAAAAAAATATGGCAGCAAAATTTGGTTAGTTCCAACAAAAAACGAAGATGGTGGTAACAAATTAGTACACTGGTTCCAGCAATAACAAACATGGAGGCAAAACCAAAACTGTTGAAGTAAAACAAATCGCCAGTAGTAGCGATATGTGTTGCTGGTTCCAGCAAAGAACTAACGATGCAGCTCCCATCCACCCGATTGTAGCAAAAAATTGCATTGTATCCAGCAAAATAAGAAAATACTGGTAGCAAAATATTGCAAAACAAAAATGGAAGTTGTCCTCTAGCAAAAGTAAAAAAACACGGATGTAGCAAAAAATCAAGCTCGTTCCAGCAAACCAGAAAGTCAGTGGTAGCAAAACAAAACACCTGTGGTGGCAAAAAAGAGTATTGGTTTCCAGCAAAACCAAACGCTTGTGGTAGCAAAAAGGATTAATGGTTCCAACATCAGGGAACATTGGTTCCAACATCATCGCATGCCAGCGTAGCTCCGAGATGAACGACAAGAAAAGAAACAACAATCTCCTTTCCCAAGAGCAGAGCGTGCGTGCTGCATGTGCTTGAGCCCAACCTCGTGGGATCTATGGCGGACTGCACATGGCATGAGAGAGAAGGCAAAAAAGCAAGGACGAGCTGACCCCTCTCATGGATCTATGACGGAAAAAGTTGCGGGAAGCAGGGAAGGCAGTAAAAACGAGCTCAAATTGATGGGGAGATTTCTGGAGAGAACACACGAAGGAGAAGGAGGAGAGATTGGAGCCGGGGGATTGAAGGACGAGAAGGGTGAGGTTGCCTCGTGTGGTCTCCAAAAAATGCGAGCGGATAAGATGGAAGTGGTGGGGATAGAGATAAGCTTAATCGGTAGTGGGCCTGGCCTGCCTAGCAATGGGAGCGAGCGGACCGCCCGAACGCTCGGCCGGTCGACCGTATACAAGCGTTTCCCAATTTACATCACGAGGTGCGTCTGGTCCAAAACCAGCCACCGCCCACGAACGCCCAACCACCAGTTCCTTTCCTCTCCTGCCCGCCCGCGACCTCCCGCCCGTCCGCCGCCGCCCTGTCGCCGCCCTACCTCCTCCACATCCCGCCGCCGCCCCGCTGCACGCCGCCCGCATCGATCAGATCCGGCCCCGCCCCGCCCCCGCTTTTTTCCACGCTGCCCCGCCGCGCACCCGCCGCGTATCCGGCCGCCGCCCCATGCGCCGCAGCTCCGCCCGGCCCCGGCCCGCCCGCCGTAGCTTTGAACCGCACCGGCTCCGTCCGCCACCGCCCCGCATGTCGTCGCCGCCCCGCAGCTCCACCCCTCCCTGCACGGCTCCGTCTGCCACCGCCCCGGCCGCACGCCGCCACCGCTTCCACCGCTCTCTGATGGCGCTGAAGAAGATGCCGAAGGGCAAGTTGAGCTTCTTCGGCGTGAGGCAGAAAACCCTCCGGTAACTTCGGAGTGGAGCTCTCCGACGCCAGGAGGCGTTGGTGGATCAGCACGTACCCCTCTGACCACGAGGCCGCGCATGCCTACGACGTGGCGGTGTGGCATGCCGAGAGGCCTCGGGAGCACCTCGACTTCCCAGAGATCGAGAGTCGGGCGGAAGTGGAGATGCTTGTGCCGCAGGGCATCAAGATGAAGGAGATCTCGAAGAAGAAGAAGAAGAAGAAGAAGAAGAAGAAGAAGAAGAAGAAGAAGAAGAAGAAGTCATCGGTTGTCGTCAGTTCCAGCGAGATCGACGAGGAGGCGATGGCGAGGTTTGCACGGGAGCATCCAGAGTACGTCCAGGTCGAGCTGGAGTATTACTGGAAGTGTGAGGCGAGTAGAAGAAGAAGGGGACGAACAAGGAGGACGAGGCCGGTCCCTCGATAGTTATCCCCATCGAGTCCTCTTCCGAGGAGGACTGGGCAGACTTCTCGGAGGAGGAGGAGGGGTGCGACGACCCGGAGAAGGAGGAGTTCTGGGCGCAGTTCCACAGCTCCGACGATGAGGAGTAGTTTATCTAGTAGTTTGAATAAGTAGTAGTTGAAGTTCATGTATGAAACTATGTGATGAATCACAAGTATAGGGTATCTATCGTAGTCCTTTCGATAAGTAAGAGTGTCGAACCCAACGAGGAGCAGAAGGAAATGATAAGCGGTTTCCAGCAAGGTATTCTCTGCAAGTACTGAAATAAGTGGTAACAGATAGTTTTGTGATAAGATAATTTGTAACGAGCAACAAGTAACAAAAGTAAATAAGGTGCAGCAAGATGGCCCAATCCTTTTTGTAGCAAAGGACAAGCCTGGACAAACTCTTATATGTTGTAATGTGCTCCCGAGGACACATGGGAATATCGTCAAGCTAGTTTTCATCACGTTCATATGATTCGCGTTCAGTTCTTTGATAATTTGGTATGTGGGTGGACCGGTGCTTGGGTACTGTCCTTACTTGGACAAGCATCCCACTTATGATTAACCTCTATTGCAAGCATCCGCAACTACAACAAAAGTATTAAGGTAAACCTAACCATAGCATGAAACATATGGATCCAAATGAGCCCCTTACGAAGCAACGCATAAACTAGAGTTTAAGCTTCTGTCACTCTAGCAACCCATCATCTACTTATTACTTCCCAATGCCTTCCTCTAGGCCCAAACAATGGTGAAGTGTCATGTAGTCGACGTTCACATAACACCACTAGAGGAGAGACAACATACATCTCATCAAAATATCGAACAAATACCAAATTCACATGACTACTAATAGCAAGACTTCTCCCATGTGCTCAGGAACAAAAGTAACTACTCATAAAGCATAAACATGTTCATAATCAGAGGGGTATTAATATGCATATAGGATTTGAACATATGATCTTCCACCAATTAAACCAACTAGCATCAACTACAAGGAGTAATTAACACTACTAGCAACCAACTAGCACCAATCCCAGACTTGGAGACAAGAATTGGATACAAGAGATGAACTAGGGTTTTGAGATGAGATGGTGCTGATGAAGATGTTGATGGAGATTGCCCTCTCCCGATGAGAGGAGCGTTGGTGATGACGATGGCGATGATTTCCCCCTCCGGAAGGGAAGTTTCCCTGGCAGAATAGCTCCGCCAGAGCCCTAGATTGGTTCCGCCAAGGTTCCGCCTCGTGGCGGCAGAGTTTCGTCCGAGAAGATGGCTTATGATTTTTTTTCCATCGAAAGACTTCATATAGCAGAAGATAGCCACCGGAGGGCCACCAGGGGGCCCATGAGGTAGGGGGCGCGCCGAGGGGGGTAGGGCGCGCCCCCCACCCTCGTGGGCAGGGTGTGCCCCCCTGGTGAAGTTCTTGCTCTCAGTATTTTTTATATATTTGGAAAACATCTTCCGTGAAGTTTCAGGACTTCTGGACCTACGCAGAATAGGTCTCTAATATTTGCTCCTTTTCCAGCCCAGAATCCCAGCTGCCGGCATTCTCCCTTTTTATGGAAACCTTGTAAAATAAGAGAGAATAGGCATAAGTATTGTGACATAATGTGTAATAACAGCCCATAATGCAATAAATATTGATATAAAAGCATGATGCAAAATGGACGTATCAACACCCCCAAGCTTAAACCTCGCTTGTCCTCAAGCAAAAATCCGAAATCGAAAAATATGTCCACATGTTTAGAGATAGAGGTGTCGATAAAAATAAAATACGGACATGAGGGCATCATGATCATTCTTAGAACAGCAACTCATATAATTATTTGTCAAATAATCTCTAATGCTAGAGTAATAATTCAATCACAATATCAAGTATGAATCGTAAACTTCATTGAAAACTAACAAACTATAATCTCAGTTATTGAAGCAATTGCAATTTATCATAACATAGGAAAGAGTCAATGTATAAGAGCTTTTCAGCAAGTCCACATACTCAACTATCATATAATATTTCACAATTGCTGACACTCACGCAATACTTATGGGTATGGAGTTTTAATCGGACACAGAGAAAGATAGGGGCTTATAGTTTTGCCTCCCAACGTTTTACCTCAAGGGTAATGCCAACAGTAATAGTTCATGAAAACTCACATCCAATTAGCCATATATACCAGGATCTTTCCAACATACTGTGCTTGCCAAAGGATAAAATGTAAAAAGGAAGGGTGAAGATCACCATGACTCTTATGCAATGTAGGAGATAAAAGTAAAAGATAGGCCCTTCGCAGAGGGAAGCAGAGGTTGTCATGCGCTTTTATGGTTGGATGCACAAAATCCTAACGCGAAAGAACATCACTTTATATTGCCACTTGTGATATGGACCTTTCTTATGCAGTCTGTCGCTTTTATTACTTCCATATCACACGATTGTATAAAGCTTATTTCCTCCACACCAATCAATCATACATATTTAGAGAGCAATTTTTATTGCTTGCACCGATGACAACTTACTTGAGGGATCTTACTCAATCCATAGGTAGATATGGTGGACTCTTATGGCAAAACTGGTTTAAGGGTATTTGGAAGCACAAGTAGTATCTCTACTTGGTGTAATGAATTTAGCTAGCATGAGGGGCTAAGGCAAGATCATCATGTTGGAAGATCCAAGACAATATAATTTATCTCAGATGTAAGAAAACATAACCCATTACGTTGTCTTCCTTGTCCAACGTCAACTCTTTAGCATGTCATACTTTAATGAGTGCTCACAATCATAAAAGATGTCCAAGATAGTATATTTATATGTGAAGACCTCTCCTTCTTTATTACTTCCTATTAATTGCAAAGATGACCAAAACTATGTTTGTTAACCCTCAAAAACTTTTATTCATCATACTTTTTCTATGTGAGCTCATTACTCTCCATAAGACTCACATGATCTCTTTGTTTCTTTTTATTCTTTCTCTTTTCTTTTATTCGCTTAGGATCATGGCAAAATAATCAAGGCCTTGACTCAACAATAATCTTTATTATATAGCTCATGAACTCGATTACATAGAAGGATAATAAAGCAAAACTCACAACTAGATCTAGTACAAAAAAAAGACACATCTGTGACATTTTGGGCTGAATGAAATTTTTTCTGTCATACATATGACACTTCTATGACAATAATTGTGACAAAACCCGGTATCATCATAGATGTGGTGGGCTCCTACTTCTATGACAAAAAATCATGACAGAAAATGGGCTTTTCATCCTGGGCGGGCCGGAGACGCAGCTGCATGACATTCTTTGGGCCGTCCATGATGGAAAAAACCGTGGTAGAAGCGAGGGGGAGGAAAATTTTGGGGAGTTCCCGGTTACGGTGGGAGGTCAGGGGCCGAGCGATGCGCGTTTCTCTCGTACACGTACGCGCGTGTGTGCGAGGCGTTGGCTCTAACTGAACCCGAGCAAGGCGTTGGGCTCTAACTGAACCCGAGCGATTGCACTGCAGGCTACGCGTTACTGAACCCGAGCGGTCGATCGATGGCTGTTAACTAAACCCGATCGAGTGATTCCTTCGCTACTGCTGCTAACTGAAGCCGATCGATGCTGCCTCTGGATGAACAGTGAGCGTTGCGGAGGGGGGGGGTTGATGAACAGTTCTCGGTGGGGGTGGCCGGTTGGGGCTGGATGAACAGTACCCCGTGGAGGGCTGGATGAACAGGACCACCCCGTGGAGGGCTGGATGAACAGGACCACCCCGTGGAGGGCTGGATGAACAGGACCACCCCGTGGAGGGCTGGATGAACAGTAGACGGTGGAGGGTAGGATGAACAGTAGCCCCGTGGAGGGGTGGTTGAACAGGAACCCGTGGAAAGGGCTGGTTGAACAGTAGCCGGTGGAGTAGCGCGCGGTGGAGGCTGGATGAACATGAGCCCCTGGATGAACAGTCGCAGGTGGAGGCTGGAGGAGGTCGACGGTGGATGAATAGTAGCTCGTGGAGGCTAGAGGGGGTCGACGGTGGAGATGAACAGTATCCCGTGGAGTCCCGTTTTGCGGTACGCCACACCCCTCCCGATGAATAGGACCCCCGTTTCGACCGTAGCGCTCCAACACAAGTTCGTTTCGTCCGTTTTGCGGTATGCCACACCCCTCCCGATCAACAGGACCCCCATTTCGATCGTAGGAGGTCCGTTTCCTCCGCTTTGCAGTATGCCAGACCCCTCCCGATCAACAGGACCCCATTCCGAACGTAGGAGGTCCGTTTCCTCCGCTGTGCGGTACGCCAGGCCTCGTTTCCATCGCCTGTTCCGTCCAAGCCCTCCCGATGAACACGACCACGCATTCCGTTCCGACCCAGCCAGTTGGCTCCCACGCATTCCATTGCCTCCCCATGAACACGGCACACTCCGTTGCCTCCCCAGGAACACGATGACGATGCTGTTTCTCCGTTCTGACCTAGCAATGTATACGAGCCCTGGCCATACATATGCGCGAGTAGGCGTTCGAGACCCCGCCCGTATGTACACATACGTGGCCGTATTTTCTTTCTTGCACCCTGGCCGCTGTACGTACGTGTACATGCTACGTGCACGCCTCTACTATGACACGTGCGCGCCTCTACATCGACCAGTATGTACGTACACGTTTGCGACCAGAATGACAACGCTACGTATGCTTCGACCAGGTGGGTCTCGACTGTCAGGCACTTCCTTGCGTGCAAAGATGTAGCTGGTGGGTCCCGGCAGTCAAGGGGGCGAAATACGGTGGCCCGTCCGGTGGGTCCCCGCTGTCAGGTGGAGGAATAATTATTTTGCACGTAATAAGGAGGCACTTCCTTGCTGCGGCCGTGGACCTAGCTGTCAGCCTCTCCACGTACAGTCCACGTCCGATGGAAGCCGTTCCTTGACCACGTTGACCACGCCGCGCCGAGAGCACCAGGGCGGTGGACGATGGCGAGGCCTAGGAAGGGGACGACGCGGAGCCGGGGAAG
Organism: Triticum urartu; assembly: GCF_056163025.1. NCBI lineage: Eukaryota > Viridiplantae > Streptophyta > Magnoliopsida > Poales > Poaceae > Triticum > Triticum urartu. The sequence goes on along the minus strand of NC_141878.1, from coordinate 478,516,500 downwards.
ACGCGACAGTGGATGCCCACGCGTAGAGGAGTACGAGGGCACTGGTTCGCTGCGGTGTGAGGCTGCCGTCGTCGCAGAGTAACAGGGGGTGTGGGTGAGTAGAGGGATAGCCTGGCCAGCGGTGGGAGTAGTAGGGTGCGGTGAGGCCTCTGCCGCATCGCAGCCGGCCACGGGAGGCAGGAGCATGAGGCACGACCGGTGCTGGTTTGGGCGGCTGGAGCAAGAAGACCAGAGGTTGAAGAAGCACTACGGCCGTTGGATGGACATCGTACGGTCACTGGAGCTAGAATCGTGCATATTGACTAAGTTGACAAAGCCCTCCGTCCCCGTCAACTTAGTAGGCCCACAAGTCAACCTGCCACTATATTGGGTCCCAGCTAACATGGGGAGTATTCATTTTTTTATGCGTAATAAGGAGGCACTTCCTTGCGTGTGAAGATATAGTTGGTGGGTCCGAGCTGTTAGCGGCAGTAACGTTTTTTTCACGAAATACAGAGGCCCTTTCGGTGGGTCCCTGATGTCAGGTGGAGGAATCATTATTTTGCGCGTAATAAGGAGGCATTTCCTTGCGTGCGGCCGTGGACCCAGCTGTCGGCCTCTCCACATACAGTCCACTTCAGATGCATGTCGGTCGTTGAGCATGCTGACCAGGCCGCACCGAGAGCACCAGGGCGGTGGACGACGGCGAGGCCTAGGAACGGAACGACACGGAGGCAGGGAAGACTCGGCAGTTGTTTCCCACGCGGAGGGGAGTACGACTGTACGAGGGTTTACTGGTTCGTCTACCGTCGCCGGAGAATAACAGCAGGTGTGGGTGAGTAGAGGGATGGCTAGGCCAGCGATGGGAGTACGGTGGGGCGGTGAGGCCTGCGCGGTAGCATAGCCGGCCACGGGGAGGAGGGAGCAGGCAGTCCCGCCGGCGCTTGTTTGAGCGGCTGGAGCAGGAAGAGCAGAGATTGAAGAAGCACGACGGCCGTTGGATGGACATCCAACAGTCACTGCTTGTGCGTCAACCTTTTTTTTAGGAAAGCGTCAAATCTGTGGAAAACAGCAGACAACCCATCTGCCATTATTTCTAATAATTTTCAGCCCATTTGCTAATTCTTAAGGTTTTTTTGGAGCCCATATTCTTTTTGTTAGCATTACAGCCGAAATTGTGGCCACGGTTAAAAAATTATACGAAATTTTGCATATTTCGGTGTGGAGTAGTAGGGTGCGGTATGTTGTTTTTAATCCTGAAATTTCGACTCACATTCAAATTGATTTTAAAAATAAATGTATATCAATATAAAATCCAACAAATTCTCCACGCATAAAAATTAATGTAATTTAAAATCTTGAAATGAAAAAAAAGATATTTGAAACTAATTGCCGGTTTGATGTGTTTTAAAAATGTACAGCCCATTTCTCATTACTGATGGGCCATTTTCTCGGCCAGCCGAATGAAAGCTCTCCTCGTCTTGAAAGATTTACAGCCCAACAGGCCTGACAAAGCGACTTACTTGGCAAATCACAAAAAAACTGGGCTGTGGCCGTGGACCCAGCTGTCAGCCTCTCCACGTATAGTACTCTTCCGATGGAAGTCGTTCCTTGACCACGCCGCGCGGAGAGCATCATGGCGGTGGACGACGGCAAGGCCTAGGAAGGGGACGACGCGGAGCCGGGGAAGACACGACAGTGGAAGCCCGCACGGAGAGGAGTACGAGGGTTCACTGGTTCGGATGCGGTGTGAGGCTTCCGTCGCCGCAGGGCCTGGCCAGCGGTGGGAATAGTAGGGGGCGGTGAGGCCTCCGCGGCAGCACAGCCGGCCACGGGAGGCAGGAGCATGCGGCACGACCGGCGCTGCTTTGGGCGGCTGGAGCAAGAAGATCAGAGGTTGAAGAAGCACTACGGTCGTTGGATGGACATCGTACGGTCACTGGAGCTACAATCGTTCATATTGACTAAGTTGACAAAGCCCTCTGTCCCCGTCAACTTTGTTGTCCCACAAGTCATCCTCCCACTATGATGGGTCCCAGCTAGCAGGGGGTATTCATTTTTTTTGTGCGTAATAAGGAGGCACTTCCTTGCATGTGAAGATATAGCTGGTGGGTCCGACATGTCAGCGGGGGGAATGTTTTTTCGTAAAATACAGAGGCCCTGCCCGTGGGTCCCAGCTGTCAGGTGGAGGAATCATTATTTTGCACGTACAGTCCACGGCCGATGGATGTCGTTCGTTGACCAAGTTGACCAGGCCGCGCCGAGAGCACCATGGCGGTGGACGACGACGAGGCGTAGGAAGGGAACGACAAGGAGCCGGGGAAGAGTCGGCAATGGTTGCCCACGCGATGGGGAGTACGAGGGTTTACTGGTCCGGCTGCGGTCGCCGGAAAATAACAGGAGGTGTGGGTGAGTAGAGGAATGGCCTGGCCAGCAATGAAGTAGGGTGGGTGGTGCGGCCTGTGCGGCAGCACAGCCGGCCATGGGAGGCGGGAGCAGGCAGTCCCACCGGAGCTGGTTTGGGCGGCTGGAGCAAGAAGATCAGATATTGAAGAAGCAACACGGCCGTTGGATTAACATCCAACGGTCACTACTGCTAGAATCGTTTGTGGACTAAGTTGACAAAGCCAAAGTACACGTCAACCTAGTAGACCCACAAGTCAGCCTCCAAATCTGTCCCAAACAGCATATAGGCCGAAATTTCTAGCCAGATTCAAATTAATTTTAAATCTAAATATACCTTAATTTAAATTCAATGAAATTTTACCCTCACAAAAATAATGAAATTTAAAATATCAAAATCCGAAAGAAAACAGTATTTTGGAACTAATTGTCTGTTTGCTGTATTTTTTCATTTTACAGCCCATTTATTATTACTTATAGCCCATTTCTTATTACTTATAGCCCATTTTCTGGGCAAAATGCATCCCTCCTCGTCTTGAAAGATTTCCGACCCAGCAGGGCGTAGAAAAGCAAGTAGGCCTACGTTGGTTATTCTGCAAAAAACAAAATAGCTGGATAGCAATTTTCAGAAAGGAAAAAAACAAACTGGGCTGGCCATGTGCTAAACATATGAAATAAAAGCCTGGGCTAGATGGGCCATGGGTCCCGCACAACCCAGTTGATACCCTTCTCCGTCCCGAAAAAACAAAATTACTGCACGCGCTGCTGGGTCCCTACTGTCATCCTCACCATGTACAGTCATCTCCTTATTCCTCTCGGTTGTTGACCATGTTGACAACACTGGAGGGCGGCGCCGCGGTGAGCGAACCAAGGCAGAGGACGATGGTGAGGCCTCGGACGGGAACAAACAGGAGCCAGGGCAGATCACAGCCAGCCATGGGAGGCGGGAGCAGGCGGTCCCGCCGGCGCTGGTTTGGCTTTGGCGGCTCGAGGAAGAAGAGACTGAAGAAACGCGACAGACGTTGAATGTCAATCCAACGGTCAAGGTTGGCACAATCGTTTTGTTGACTAAGCAGACACCAAGTAGCATACTTTTTTATATATAGGAAGAAAACTGCGAGAAAAATGCATTCGTCTGCCATCGTCCTCACAGGGAACGTTCGCCACATAAGTGACTAGCACCCTTGGTTTTCAACCGAGAGGTCTTGGGTTCGAGTCCCAGGAACTCTCAATTTTGTTCTCCTTCCTTCCTCGCAAAAAAGGGAAAGAAAATCAAAGACTTGGGAAGGCGTACAGAACAAGCTAGTGTACCAGTAATGAGACATTGCCAAGTTTTAGAAAAAAGAAAGACGTGCTCCTGTAGCTGGTTCGAATCCAAACCTAGACTATGACTATATATGGTGCTATGCTACTCTGCAAGTAATGAAACTGACATATCCAACGTTCGCTTCTCCTCTTCTCTACTTACTCTTCCTAGCATCAGAAGCTCTGGCCGCAGCAACCATGTCCGCTGGCTCCTCGTCCACCTGCTCTTCAGTAGGCAACAACCAGATATGCGCCAAGTCGCAACCCGTACCATCGCCTGTGGGTCTCATCACACCCTCGTCGGCACGCGCACCGCAGCCGATTGCTCATCGCAACCCGCTGCCGTTGGTGTGATGCCTCTGCTGCAAATCACGCAGAGTCATCCGTCACGTCTCAACCACAATCCGCAACCCTGGTCGAGTCTTCTACAAATGCCCGAATCATGGGGTAATAATATGTTTAAGTGTTTTTCTGCTGCTTTCAGTTGCTGATTTTTTTAATAGTTTGGTTGATGATCTACCAATTTGATTCGTGCAGAAAAGGGAAGATTCGTGTGATTTGTATTTCTGGGAAGTTGCTGATGTGGGGGAATGCAACTACGCTGATTATTTGGTTAGCCGAGGAATCCCAATACCAGCAGGTTGGGGTGTTGGACAAGTAACTAAAGGAACGACAGAAGAGGAAGATGCAGAGCAGAAGCTTAAAGATGCAGTTCCTCTGATCATGGCCAAGCAACAGCTGCTAAACGGCCTTGACAGCAATGAGGAGATGAAAGAGCTTGTGAAGATAATGGGCAAAATCGATGTGCTTTGTAGGATGATTGTCTCTTTATTTGCAGTGTATGTAGCACTCGTGATGTATTCAGTGGCTACGACCTGAGCACTTTGCTGAAACTAGTAATGAATGAAACCTATGTAGCAGGCTGGGCGTGGTGTTGTGAACATATAATGATTTCTGTTAATGGAAATCAGGGGGTATCCCCTTTTGCTCATATAAATAAATAAATAGCAGAGGCCCGGTTGGGTCACCTTTGTTCTCATTCGAAGACGTCGAGCAAATTACAGTCTAACAGCAAACTATGTCATCAAATTCAAGTTTCACGGCCAAATATGAGTACAACTAAACAACAATGTCATCATGTTTTAGTTGTCATACAATCACCAAACACAAATCAGCATACATAACAAGTGATGTTCTCACAGCAAAATACTAAACAACATGTTCATCAGGTTTCAGTTGTCATAGCAAACACAATTTCACATAGTAGATAAAAAAACGTCTTCTGACAGGCAAATACGACAAAAGCAATGTAATCATCATCCGCAGCAGCAGCGTCAACATCTTCGCCATGTGTATCAGTCTGAATCGTAATTCCCCACGGTGTCATCTTCTTCTTCGTCCTCAACGTCCTCGAACATTGGCTTCTTCTTGATCAACTCTTGTATGTCCACAGCACGACAGGCAATCTTTTCGCCGGCGTCATTGACGTGATGGTTCTCAAAGATATTAGGAACATCTGTGTTATCTTGTACATCAGGAGCAGTGTAAGCATCATCTTGTTGTGCAACTTCATTAAACGAATTCCTCTGCTCAAACCTTTGCAATATTCTCCAGTCATCGCTACGTGCAAATGTGTCTTCCAAGAAAAATATCTGTGTTGCTTGATTTGCCAAAATAAAAGGCTCGTTGGTCTGGTACTCCGCCTTGACATTGATGGATTTTCAATAATCATCAGCTCTGGGTTTTGCGATCCTGGAAAACAGGTTATACCAACGACACCACAACAGAACCACACACCGATGATCCTCGAAACTGGAGATATACTGCAACTGAATAATGTCTGTTATGTTGGCATACATTTCAGTTATCTCTTTGTCATACGTATTCGTGCTCATGATGGCACTGTTTTGTGTCTTCCTGCCTTCGTCTCGTGCAAGGGTGTTGTAGCGCACATCTCCAACAACGCAAGATTCATAATGTCTTACCCGAGTATCAGGACCCATTGCTAGTGAGTAAAGGGCATCATCAACTGCCTGCCCATCCTCCCGCATCTTCTTAACCTATAGTTAGAAAATAGACAAGCTGATCATCTTATGTACTCAATATATTAAAAAAACTGACATTGCACTTCAAAAGCTTACATGGTTCTTGAACCATTTCGCAAATCCTGCCATAACCAGTTTGTCAATGTTTCTTGGATTTTGCGGCAGTAACTCCTCGTATATGCTGCACAACATAGTGATCGCGTCAAACATCTAAATATATAAGAATGTGCTGCAAGTTTAGTAGATTACGATGTATAAGCTGCAGTAGTGCACTTACTTGATATAAGGTAGTATCTCAGGACAGTTATTCAACACATACCAAACCATTTTGTCCAAATCTTTAGGTTTGTCCTCTTGTCGACTCTTCCCTGTAACTCAAACAGAATAATCGAAAACATTGAGCCCAGGATTGTCTTCACCCACCTCTTTGCTAAGCTGATCAACTGTTTCAATGTATTTTGAGTAGAATGTCAACGCTTCTGTAGCAATGTAGGCCTCTGCATTGGAACCCTTGGGTCCAGCTCTATTCCTAACATAGCCCTTGAAAGTGCCTAGTCGCCTTTCAATAGGGTACATCCAGCCATACTGTACTGGACCTCTAAGTAGTGCCTCATCAGGTAGATGAACAGCCAAATGCACCATCACATCAAAGAAGGCTGGAGGATATATCTTCTCAAGGTCGCATAGGATAGTTGGTATCTTGTCTCTAAGACGCTCCAAAGCATCTATCCTAATATTCCTACTGCAGAGTTCCCTGAAGAATTATCCCAACTCTGCAACTGCTCTGTATAAGTCAGGGCGGCCCAATCCTCTAAGGATAACAGGTAAAACCCTTTGAAGTAGGATGTGGCAGTCATGAGTTTTCAACCCATGTACCTTGTTTCCATCTGCACTGACTCTCCTTTCAGGGTTGGAAGCAAATCCATGTGGGAATCTCACACGTGATAGGACCTTGCAGAATTCTTTTCTTTTTACCTTGTCCAAGACGTACACAGCTGGTGCCATATCCCGTGGTTTACCTTCATCTTGCACCTGCAAATCCTTTCTGATACCCAGGTGTGTCAAATCAATCCTAGATTTTAAGGTATCTTTGGTCTTACCTTCAATATTAAGAAGTGTGCCGATAATGCTGTCACATATATTTTTCTCGATATGCATCACATCAAGATTATGCCTTAGATCCAAATCTTTCCAATACTCCAAGTCCCACAAAGTGGACCTGCGGGTAAACAATAATCTCTCTTCTACCCTGCCACGCTTCCTTTTCCCGCTACCATTACCAGGATGGTTTCCTGGTGTAATATGCCTGACATTCTCTAATTCCACTTGCAACTCATCAGCGGTGAGCCTCTTTGGCGCATCACGGTTTTCATGCTTTGCATTGAACACATGTCTTCCGTATTTTCTAGGATGCGGCTTGTCCTTGGCAAGGAAACGGCAGTGTCCAATGTAACAGATCTTGCTGAGTATTGCATATGACAGCGGATTCTTGTCACAGCAAACACATGCATTGTAACCATGTGTCGTTCACCCTGACATAGTTCCCAAAGCCGGATAATCATGGATGCACCAAATTATAACAGCACGCAGAAAGAAATCAGCTGGTGGGCTACTATATAGGTCTCGAGTGAGAACACCCTTCCATAGCTGTTGAAGTTCCTCCACAAGAGGCTCCATGAACAAATCAAAATCCTTTCCAGGACTTTTTGGACCTGGGATGAGCAAGGCCATCATGTAGTTTGATTCTTTGGTGCAGACATTTGGAGGCATGTTGTAAGGGATAACAAGCACTGGCCACATGCTATATGTGGCGCTCTGGTGGCCAAATGGGTTAAATCCATCTGAAGCTAAGCCAAGTCTAATGTTTCTCGGGTCAGCAGCAAACTCTTTGTGTTTATCATTGAAGCTTTTCCACTCACTACCATGAGATGGATGGCTCATTACATTCTGATCTCTGTACTCCTGGTTCCTAGAATGCCACAGTACATCCTCTCTTGTTTCAGCATCATGAAACAACCTCTGCAATCTTGGTGTAATTGGAAAATGTCTCAGAACATTATGAGGAATCCTCTTCACAGCATCCCCATCTTTCCATCTTGATGATTTGCATTTCGGGCATTCACTTAAGTTGGCATAATCCTTCCGGAACAGAACACAATTATTCTTACAAACATGGATCATATCATATCCAATTCCAACTGCACGAAGGAAATTCTTCATTTTACTGTAGGTGTGTGGCAGCTCAGACGCATCTGGGAAAGATTCGCGGGAAGCAGCCAACATCGCATCGAATGATTTGTTGGTCATCCGCTCAGATGTCTTCACCTGAAGAAAGGTGACCATAGCTGAGAATACTGACAGCTTATTTCCTAGGGTGACAGCAATGTTGCATTGTTCCAACATGCGGGCCCACCATTTTTCTTCTGCAGGTGAAAGTTCACGGAATGCACGAGCATTTTGTAGCATTGTTTCAATGTTGGTCAAACTCACTGGCTCCGCCACCACCACCTCCTCCTCCTCTTCCACCTGAGCATCAGGCAGATCGAGATGGTGATCTGCTGCTTCCACGTAGTCAATAACATTGACGTTCACAGCTTCACCATGATGAACCCACCTAGTATATGTGACCGACATCCCATACAAGTGTAGATGATTTTGCACAGTTGGCTGGGGTCCTGTAACTGAATTCATACAACTACTACATAGGCAGAACACATCTGACTTCGGACCACCATACTCAGCTCTGGTAAAGTTCATGAAGTTTTCAACCCCCTCGACATATGCAGCGGAGAATCTTCGAGCAGAAGTTATCCAAGTCATGTCCATATGTTAGACATACAAATTAGTTCTTCTACTAGATATTACAGGAAAACATATATGCTTTTTTATGAAGTCCAGAAAAAAATACCTAGGTCGATGTCTAAAGCTATGGCAAGATATTTGGACGAGCAGATCTAAGTAACGAAATATATGTAAAGCTAATTCAGCAAACAGATTTGAGTGCCAAATTATGGCAGGCTGTTTCAGCAGTCAATGAGGCCGAGCACACAGCCATCGAACTATCGAAGGCCATCGCAGCAACAAAGATCGAGTATAAAATGGTGTAGAGATATTTCAGCTAACAGATTGGCTACTAGACCATGGCAATCTACGTCACAATAAATATATGGCAGGATATTTTAGCAACTAATCGGCCTTGGCATGCCATCTCAACTAAGCAGATTGAGTGCAGAACAGGGCAAGGAAGCTTCTTAAGCAGAGCATATTGACAGTAAACTACTTCGGCAAATAGTGAGATTAACAGCGTCTATCAGCTAACATTCTACGCTAGACCGACATGAACGGGGCTCACTCTAGAATGCGCGTACCGTGGGAGAAGCTGGCCGCCGTGCGTCTCCACATGAACGTCGCCAGCGGTGGCGGCACTGACCGCCATGCGCCTCCACAAGAACGTAGCCAGAGGTGGCGGCGCGGCTAGAGGACAGCAGTCTATGAGAGCATACTGTGGGAGCGAGAGGATCGCCGAACCGCGGCGCCGACGTATCGGCGCGGCGGGGAGGGCGGCTTTGGTGGAGCGAATGGAGTGGAGGGGGACAGGGGGGAGGGGGGTTTGGGGAATATTATTGGCTAGTTGGCCGAAGGGCGGTTGAATCAGATTTGGGGGGAATTTTTGGGTGTGGGGGGGGGGGGGGATTTCGCGTGGTGGGCGGGGGGAGTTTGGCGCATGGTCGGTTTCTCCGAGTGCAGTCCCACGTGTCAGTGAAGAGGCAAGCCGAAGCGCGTTCCGTTTGCGTGAGCCGTGTGCAGGACCGAACGTGTGTGGGGTGCAATGCGACCGCGACAAGAGTGCTGTGAGTGTACCGCATTTTTTCCTTTTAAACTAGGTGCTTCGCCCCCTCAAAAAAATCTGTTGCTTCGCGCGATCCATCGATACTACTACTAGTAATCCAATCCCGACTAAAACGGCGCGGCCGGGTCTTTTCCCGCGCGATATGCTAGGAGGTTGGCTTAGTTGGGTTTTTTAGGACGAGTAATGCTACACCTACGTGATCCCAGTTACGTAATTAACGTAATGTGAAATGTGTGAGCTGTCGATTGTAGATTGGGGGAGGGAGGGGCCCACCACCATAAAAATCAGGGGAGGAGAGAGAGAGGCAATTTACGTTAACCCTTTCGTAGGTTCCCGTAGATGTAGAAAGATGTGTCCGATCCTGCAATATAGGCCGTCCGATCTATATCTAACGGATAGGAAGGAAACTATGACAATTTATTTACCCGCACTCCTCTCCACATTTGCAGATAAGGCTTTCCCTCGTTCATCCTTTTCTCCCACAAGATCTTGATCTTCCGTGCAACGCATGGGCATCTTGCTAGTACTCCTACAATACGTATATTATTGTGAAAGTTCATATACACCGGCCGATATTAATGCAAACATGGCAGATTTTCATACATTTCGAACTTTTATAGGACAAAAAAATAAAAGAAACCCGACCCTAAACCTATTCTACGGCGGCGACCGACGTCCTCCATCTGTGATCTCCATGTACGGGGGCGGGGTTCAAGACCCGTGAAGTGAAGGTGCGGTCTCCGGCAAGGAAAAGTAGAACACGGGAGACGGACCGGCCAGTTGGCACACCATGCCCTGCCGCCTCCCATGCCCTACTCATCCTCGGAGGAGTCTCCGACCTCGGCGGGGCCGGGCGTTGGACGGCAGCAAGTAGGATGCGTGGCTGACGGTGCTCCCGTCGTCGGCCGCCAGCGTGGCCACCGCTTGTGCGGCGACTTGAGCGAGGGCGGCGACCTCGAGCTCCATCCCCGAAGACAAGCTCTCCCGCAGAGCGTTCGCGCTTGCGGTCATGGCGGATGTCGTTCTAGGTAGGAGGACGATGCGCTATGGTGTGGAGGTTAGCTGGGCGTTGCCGCTTTAAGTAGCGCATTCCGGTGAGGCCAAGCGTCCGGGTGCGTCATTAAGTCGCCGGAGTTGGTTCCGCGGGCACTGAGCCTCTTAATGACGACATACGAACGGACGGCATGAATGCGGGCAGCTGGCGCCGGCTGGGAACGCACCGCGCGACGGCGCGAGGGACGAGGGTTTTGGTGTGCCAGGGTAGTCAGCTGCGGTCATGGCAACGTTGGAGATGCCCTTTGCTCACATGCGATCCCCGCATGTCATTGGAAAAGCAAGACGACCCGGCATGGTCTCAGGTCCAGAGGATGCAGTTGGCCGCGCTACACCACTCCGCGGATGCGTCGCGGCGCCCTGTGCATCCTCGATGAGCCGGGTGTTGGGGTGTGTTTGGATTGTGGCCAAAGTGCACCTTGCCAAAATTTTGGTCATGACCAAAAGATTGGTATTTGTTTGGATGGTTGCCATTTTTTTGGCATGCCAATGAACTCTAGCCAACTCTATTTTATTTTTCTTGCCAATGTCGGCCAAATCATGGGCAACCAATACCTCAACCAAAATTTTGGTCATGACCCAAAGATTGGTCTTTGTTTGGATGGTTGCCATTTCTTTGGCATGCCAATGAACTCTAGCCAACTCAAGTTCATTTTTCTTGCCAATGTCGGCCAAATCATGGGCAACCAATACCTCAACCAAAATTTTGGCTACCCAATGCTTTGATGGGGCAACCTTGGGCACAAACCAAACATACCGTTGGTCGTGCCACAGCACTAACGCCACCCTCGGCAAACTGAAACCGACCGTCTCTAGAGACGATATGAGTGTGTCGCTCACCGCGGTCGCCCTGTCCAGAGGCGATGCTGGAGCTGCACCCCGTTGTTGGCCCCAACGACCCACATGAACGGTTGTCGGTGGCGAGGAGGTCGTGGGCCAGCTCCTCCATTGGAGTAGTCTGCGCTACGTCGTCCCGACAGGTGTGCCCCACATGTCGGTTTCCCTGTTTTCCCGGCCATATTCGAGCGTCAGTGCTCCGTGTTGCTCATTAGGCCTTTCACTATGTAGGCCAAGCGAGACAACTTATTGTTTATTTGAGCCGTTCAAGTATAATCATGTGGCGTTTGCTTATTTCTCATTCCTCTCCAACCCTCTTCTCCATCGATCATGTCGCCCTCCAGTCGAGTCCATCCTCCCGCATGCCTCATTTGAACATTCCGCCGAGTATCATTCGCATGTACCCACCCTAGTCCTCTTTCAATAGATCTCTGGACCCTGAGATGAAATCGAGAGGGAACGAGTGGGGGCACGTGATACCTAAGGTGGATTCAAAATTTTGAACCGGTGATCATAGCATCCGCAAATCATATATAAAGGGTATTCAATGTTCGTTTCGTTTTTGAACGTACAATATACTCCCTCCTATCCTTTCTAGTTTACATATAGGTTTTATGTGTAGTCAAAGTATATCTACTTTGATCAAAAAGGTATCAACATTCAACAACGCCCAATCAATATTGTTAGATTCGTATGTACTCCTAGATTTGTACTCGAGATGGTTTCCAATTTGACTATTGACAAGATTAATAGTACATGAGATGTATAATGTGAAAATTATATCATTGGAAACTCCTTTCACATACGAATTTGACCGTATCCTTTGTGTAAGTTGCATGTCATATATTATTACTCTAACATTTGGTCAAAGTTAGCCTCGAAAAACGCACCCTGTATGCTTTGTGTAAGTTGCATGTCATATATTATTACTCTAACATTTGTGTAAGTTGCATATCATATATTATTACTCTAACATTTGGTCAAAGTAGTATAGTGGAAGTGGATCCTCTGACGTAGGTATCCCTGCCTTACCCTCCCTTTCGGTCACTTACTGGCAGACCCCATGCTTGCTAGGCCCCGCATGTCAGTTACTCAATGGGTTCGGCCACGTCAGGGGATCCTCATCCGTAGTATACTCCCTCTGTTTTTATTTACTCCACATAAAACAGAGGAAGTGGTGGTATAATAAATGACGCGGGCGGGGGAGGGGGAGGGACGTCGGTTTGCTCTCAACTGCGGTCCCACAAGCGAGCGAAAACGCAAGACGAAGCGTGTTCCATTCGGTGAGCGGCATGGAGGGTCCAGCGTTCCAGGCTGCAACGCGAACGCGACAAGAGCGATGTACAATCAAAACCGATTGACCGGTCATCACCGGAACCACTATTCACACCAGAACCTTCGCTGCTCGGCCTACGCCAGCCACTGCCCTAAAACCACACCAAATCTCCAGCCCATTCCCCCACCTTTCGATCCCCTAGCCCGCATCAAGCGTCCCCTAGTTCGCCGGAAAGCCATGGTGCGCCGCAAGATCACTTACTACAAGATGCTGATGCCGGAGCACCGCGCAGAAATCGCAGCGGCGGCTGGCACCACAGACCTCCGTTCCCAAGCTCGCTTTGCGGCGGGCCAATCCCCGAGTTCTCTAGAGCCAAGCTACAAGGAGGAGGAAGCCGATCCAATGTTCATGGCGGAAATCGCAGCGCAGAAGGCCCCCAATGGGTATGAGACGATGGACGTCGACTTCCTGCCGGCGTCCGAGTCCCCCATGGTGCAGGCGGACCAGCGGTTCAACATGGCGATACTAAAGGAGGACCGGGAGGCAGAGGCTCAACTCGACGCGGAGCGCGCGCATGCCGCTGCCATCGAGGCTCTCCTGCAGGCGAAACTGGATGTCGTGGATGTGAACCGGGCGGCAGAGGCTCAACTTGAGGCGGAGCGCGCAGATGCCGCTGCCATCGAGGCCCTCCTGCAAGCGGAACCGGACGTCCTGGACTTGAACCGGGCGGCAGAGGCTCGACTCGACGCAGAGCGCGTGGATGCCGCTCTCATCGACGCCCTCCTGCAGGCGGAACCGGACGTCCTGGACTTGAACCGGGCGGCGGAGGCTCGACTCGACGCGGAGCGCGCGGATGCCGCTGCCATCGAGGCCCTCCTGCAGGCGGAACCGGACGTCCTCGACTTGAACCGGGCTGTGCTCTCGTCCGTGCAGAGCGCCCGCACACTCCGCTTGAACGAGTAGCTGGAGGCCGAGGACAACCACGGTGCGGAGACACACGTCGGCAGCGACGGCTGGTTTGCGCCGGCAGCCAAAGATGACGAGGTCGTCTCTTTCCGCGAGCAGTGATAGTTTTTCTTTATGTTGTTGTTTTTATGGATCTTTTGCTGTGTAAAAACATATATTTGTTATGCAAGTCGCCTGACTTGGGTCAGTCTACCATTTCAGGCGGTTCGATGAATATCCTACGTCTCCTAACCCTTCTTTCCTTCTTCCTCACCTCTTCTTCTTCCCCAACAGACCACCGCACGGGCCGTACGGATACTCCCCAACATGCGGTTGGATAAACATACTCTATGAACGAAAATTATGTGTCAGCGATAAGATGGCTGAGTTTGGTGTGTTCACATGCGACAGCACGTGTCAGTGAGGGTGCGTTCCCTTGGTTGGGTTTGCGGCGTGCAGGAGCGACCGTGTGAGGGTGCGGTGCAACCGCGGCATGCAGGAGCGACCGTGTGAGGGTGCGGTGCGACCGCGATAGCCGTGCGCAAGTGTACCTCCTTCTCATTTTGAAAACTTTAGGCAAGCTTGGAAAAATGTGTGGCGAAGTTTGGCAATGCAAGGCCTAGACCCAAACAGGATAAGTACGTACGTACTACTAGGAGCTAACCATCTCACTACTCATCGCTTGATTAATGCAGCGCCATGCAAACCAACCTTCTCACTTCCGCATGCATGCAGGGGATATTAATGTCCTTGGTTGCTAACCCCATCAATTTTGCCTCGATTAGTGTTAGTGGCCCTTTGCAAATTGTAATTTTGATATACTGGCCTTGTGTACAAAAAATGGAGGTAGTAACTATATTTGACTTCCTTCCCCATTGCGGTGACGTCGATGATATTTTTTTGGTGGTTTGGAGAAGTGCGTTCGACGGAGAACACCATTGAGGGAGACCACGGTAAGTCGTTCACAAGTGCTGCCTGCAAGCCGAGACAACCGCCTTATTTGCATCCAGGAAGTCCTTTACTAGTACTACTATAACTAATGCGGTGAGATGGCTTCTCGAAGAAGACGATGGAGAAGCAGAGTCAGCGAAGAGTGAAATGATGGTTGCTTCGTTCGTGCTTTTGTGATTTGACGCCTCGCTGCTTTGTGATTTGTGATAGAAGGGACAGGGGAGTAGACTCTGTGCTCTATACTGTACTACATGCTTCCAAGCATGGGAGAAAGAGGAGAGACGTTGCATTTTTCTATTCCTTCAATCAATCAACCAGGGAGCTTCGGTTCCATCTTTTTGGCTTTGGCAACACTGTCCACAATGGTTCCCACGATGCCAAAAGCTATTTTCACATTTGGTTACACATTGTGGATGCCCTTAACCGTACCACTTGGTTTTGCTCCTGTGTGCTATCTATACAAATCTCAATTATATTGATCTAAAAAATTATAGAATCGAGATTAGTAAAAAGGAGGTGATTTTGCCGCACGGATGGCGGGGGAGGTTTCTTATTTGAGCAATGCTACATCCACGTAATGGTTTATGTAAAGTTATGAACTGATGTGATGTGGGACTATTTGATTGGATTAAAGGAGAGGATTAGGCCCACCCCACCTGAAAATCAAGGGGGCATATATAGATTAGATAGAAAGTATACGTAGCAGCTACATAGCCCTTTGTAAGTCTAGGATTAGGCTTCTTATTTTCGGAGGACGTTGTCCTGGCGGTTTGCTAACATGCGGTCCCACGCGTCAGTGCTTTACCAAGCCGATCCGCGTCCCACATGAGGCAGAACAACGGCAGAAGCAACACATGGTTAAGTTGAAGAAGATGAGGGAGAAGCGGATTCAGCAATGAGTGAAATGATGGTTGCTTCGTCCCTCCAACTTAACTGCGGGAAAGGTGCAGCTTTGTGATTTGACACCTCATTGCTCATTACTACGCCGGCGCCATGACTGGGGTGCTTCACCCCGGCTGCTCTGCACTGTATTCCGGTATGGCACGTGGACCCGGTAGCTTGATGCCCCACATGTCGGCAAAAGGGACTAGAAGATTTATGAAAGCGAGCGCTCCACTCTTACGACGGAGGAGTAGACGACACGACGGCCCAGTGAACTGTCACTTGTACTGTATAGTACTATAGTTTTGCTGTTTCGCATGATCCATCCATACTAACCCGTTTAAACAGGAAAGGGCGGGATTTTTCCCGCGCGGTAGATGATACTGGCCATACATTTCAAAGGCAATTTTAATGTATGCAAACTGAATAATTATAAGTAACAATATGATATCTAGTAAAACTAAAAACACATATGATTTATTGTGTTAGAGTGTAGTAGTAGTGCTGTATTGCATAGTTGTTAGATGTAACATGCAAGAATGTGTAGAGATGTAGTTTTGGAGGGCCTACAGAGAGAAAAGCGTAATACGGTCACCGAACGTCAGAATAAGCTGATTACGGTCACTATATACATTTTGCGGTGATTATACGGTCACTTGCTCACAGCTCAGCATCGGATTGCACTCTGTTGACCGGCCAAATAGTCTGTGTGGCACCATGTTGACTAGTTAAATTGACCATGTTTGTTGTGGGTCCCACCTGTCAGTTCGCATAGGCAAAATGTCAGATAAACACAAATTTACACAGGCGCGACAAGGCTCCAACCCGTGCGCGGGAATCACCTGGTTGTGTATGTGTCTGTCAGGGCCTGATGTGTGCGCATGCACGTGTAGGTTGAGCACTTGAGCGTGAGAGTGTGTGTTGGTCGTGTGGTGTACCGGTGTGTGCATGCATGCGTGCGTGTGTGGCTGCGTGTGTACGTGTGAGTGTTGCATGCGTGCGTGGGTGCATGTGTTTGTGTGAGTGTTGCGTGGATGCAGTTCGTGTGCATGCGTGCGTGTGTGTATAATCACCACACCAGCTCCTGTGTGTTAAAACAGACGGCTCAGCATACCAATACAAGGCCACCTTGTCCGCTGTGCCCGCGGTCATGACTTCGAACCACCGTCCAAATATATTTTTGTCGTTTGTTTTCATTCTTACTAGCAAGATGCCCGTGCATTGCATGTAACATCAAGATGCATTTGTATGACTTGTTTATCTTGTGAGAGAAAAGGATGAACGAGGGAAGGCCTTATTTGCAAATGTGGAGAGGTGTGTGGGTTCCCTTTTGCAAAATTGACATAGTTTCTTTCCTATCCGTCAGATATAAATCGGACAGCCTATATTGCAGGATGGCAGGCACACCATCATCACCAACTCTGTTTTTTATAAGAGTGTATTTTAAGTATTTTATAAGAGTGCAGATGTAGAGTAGATACAATTCGACAGGTGGGCACGATGGTAGCGAGATAATGTGATGCAACACTAGAGGTGCCACGTGGAGCGTTTAACTGGTCAACTAGTCATGTCATGAGCAAATACAGAGTTGTATGGTGAGCCCGTGACTGCATAATAACCACTAAATGTAAATGGTGACCGTAATGAGTGGATTCTGAAGTCCAATGTACGTATCATGCTTTCGCTTCAAATACAATGATCGTCATTGCATATATCGCGAGAGAAAGATGAAACATGCGTGAATTTTCTGGGGGCTTACTTTTAGAGGACCTGAAGATAGTTTTGTGTGCATACGTGAAAGGGGCGTACAGGGGGGTATGCGATGAAGAGAGAGATGCTCTTCGTTTCTCTTTATTATGACTAACTTTGTATATAGTATAAAAATATACAAATTCACAGTGCGGAATAAATATCATTGTGGGCACCATGCAATGCAAATTAGTGTTCGTACTCCTCCATATAACTTTGTAATGTTGTATATATGTAGAAACACTAAAATGATTTTTTGGCCACACTTTATTCAAAAGGAATGTTGTATGCAAAATAAACGTGAAGAGAGGGCTTTTTAGATCAATGGGGTACGTGATGTAACATGTGTGAATGTGTAGTTGATGCATTTGGCGGGGCCTAGAGAGGTATGTGTGTGTATTACGTATTCGAGAGAGGCATGGATAGAGGGGCCGGCGGGGGCGGGGCATGGGAGAGATAGCACGAGAAATGAGAGTGGTCTAGAGAGAGAGAGACGAATATGACGTCACGACAAGAGATTCCATTCCCTTGAGTGTGTATACGCAAGGGGGAGGGAAAAGACGCACCAGAAGAAATTTTGTGTGTGTGGTGTTTGTGTTGGTATGTGTGGGTGTGAGAAGATAATGAGACGTGGGGGCAGAGGGTGTGTCACCGCGTGAGGTCCGGTGGGTCGAGGTGAGGCCCTTCGTTCTGTTCCGTCCTGCGCCACATTGGTCGGCCCGTGATGCATTTAGGAAGACCCATGGATGACTAGTCGTACAAGACAAAGATAGCAGAATTGTGAAGGACTCTGTGTCCACTGACAAAGCCGGCTAGGATTTGTAACCCTAGGTTCTCGGACTAAGGTAACCCCTTTATATCTGATATTACTATTCATCCAACCTAACTTTAAGGGGCATCCTACAGAATGCTCTGCTAGAATCATACTCGTCGATTAGGAAGAGAGGTGTGACACAATGCGTGAGAGATAGGCGTAAAGATAATGTCCGTACATGAGACACGTAGGCAGGTCCATGTATATAGAAAGGGTCGATGAGGATTGTGTGTGTGTATGTTTGCGAGAGGAAGAGTGCTTGTGATAAAGGTTAGTGAAAACAGTTGTAAATGGTTACAAGAGGGAGGGAGGGTTATATCTAGAGCATGTGTGCGAGAAAGACACCTCGGGAGAGGGTGTGTGAGCATGTGTGAGAGACCACCGATGGAGAGTGAAACTACACGTAAAATACTGCTCTACACATTGATTAAAGATATAAATTGTATCCAAATATTAGGATGGGATCATGATATTTGCAATTCGCGTAAGGAGCGGTCATTGATCCATCAGACATCTAGATTCTATCGAATTTGAGCATGTCTATGTTATTATTTGACACAATTGATCCACATAGTTAGTATTTTGAACTCCAGACAATGCATCGCTTTAGCAATCGAATATAAACGTGAGTATAGTTCATGTTGTGTGCGTAAAGCACATTATACATACGAAAGTTACACAATGGACATTATAAATAGCTACTACCTATGAACTAGCATACATTTGAATTCAACTTAAGGTGGTTTAAAAAAATCGAATTCAACATGAGGTCCATTCAATTATTTGAATTTGATATCATGGCATTTGTAAACCATACCTAAATTATGGGGGCACCAATCTTTGCTCCGATTTTGTACATAATAGCATATGTAGTCGTGTACAAAATAGATTCAAATTTTGCTCCTCCATTCCAAAATAATCGTAGTTATAGGATTTTCAAGTGTCAAAATTGCAAAAAGAAGCGGATAATTTAATGAGGTTTTCAAACATACAAGGTCAAATATAACGTTGTATATTTAGGTCAATCCTCGTAGTTCAAGAGTACTCTAAACGTGAATGCTTGTGTTTCAAAATTTCGAACGAAGCGCCAAAAGAGCCTCTACTCACCCGAAACTGCGTGAGACCAATGTTTGGTAGTACAAGGAAATTACTTTTCTAATAACTCTGACCCATGAAACCTACCGGCCCGACGTCCAAAGGTATAAACCAGGGTAGGTTTGTAGCTTCATCTAGACGCCACGCAACCGCATCCGAAAAACATTCATACACAATGGCCGCCTAAGCACACATGCGCGCGGCCGAAATCGCTCCCGCCCACTATTTGGGACACTTGGGATTACCATCCTACCCCCGACCCGCAGTAGGTCCGAAATTTAAGAGGGGGGCAAAGTTTGTACTTTCCCCAAATTTCAAACAAGCGTGTCCCATTTCTGTTCAAAAAAGCCAAAAACAAGCGCGTCCCAGACCGAAACATGGTTCCCCCCACCCGTCCGATTCCCCATTCGTACTTCGTGGGCGCCAAAACTACCTCTCCACCAGCCGCGAAACCCCGGCGTCCTCCGTCCGCCACCCCATCCCACCCATCAACCGTCGCTCTCCTCCATCATGCCGGAGCCGATACCCCGACGTCGTCGTCCACCGCAACTTCAACCGTGACGCCCTCCACGGCTAGTAGTTGAAGCCGAGGCCGAGCCGTCCGTACCCGAGCTAGTTCAACCACGCCGTCCTGCGCCTCACCGCTGCCTCTCCAACTTCGCCACCCTCCACCGCACCGGAGCTGTTCCTGCTACGCCGTCCTTCGCCGCCTCGGATCTGCTTCCCCTCCGCCGACATCCGGCCACGGCAACACAGTCAACAATTTGGCCATGGGTTGTCCAAGCATGCACCCTCCAGAACATCGGTTTCCCGGTAAAAATAAGAAAATCGGCGCGACTTGTGGAGGTGACCACACCGGCAACCGAAAAAGGTACTCCTCTTCCCTTATTCGTGCAAATCTTACGTCTCTACTTGCACGGTATTCATCCCACAGAAGACACTAGTTGACCGCTTCTTCTTGATACTAGATGTTCCTAGTAACTCGCGATGCACAAGGTTTCTCCTCATATACTATTTCACCTTAGCTAGAGGTCCGTCGCCCCCCTGAATTTCAATTTCTGGCCACTTGATTCCCAATTAACGGAAGCATTCCCCGGCGTAACAGGCGCTAGTACACCTATTACGCCGGGGAAGCAGCGCCTTGGTGTTTATCATAGGGGCGTGTGCGGCCTAGAGCTACTGGCGCCCGGTCTAGAGGTCGGCCGGGATTAAAGGGATGGCCTGGGGGCGCTGCCAAGCACGGCGGTGGTGTGAGGTCGATGGGAGGGCGGGGCGGCGGAGGCAGGGGTCTGGGCCGGTGGTTGTTGGCGGTTCGAGAAAGATCGTCAACAGTGACTGGCGGGAGGTAGACGAAGGTCATCTGCCCGTTCCTTATAGATCGGATGGTTCATTAAAAAAATCGACTGACCTATTTGTTTTCAGTCGATTGTTATCTTAGATTGACCACTTGTGGTGGTGTGCTGGAGGAGTACCTGCATTTCCTGTGCTCATATATTACAAAATCATACAGAGTAGAATCTAATTTTGTTTGGCATGCAATGTTGTAGAGCTATCATATGTCTCCTGTCATTTATTTTTCAGCCACCTGCTATCTACTACTTTTACAGCGCACTAGTTCTGCACACACTTCACCCTTACTCTCACTATTGTGTTTTTGTGCAAGGGTATTTCAGACTCTGCTGCCATGAGAGAAGCCAAAAAGAAAAGAGAGAAGTCGCTCCAGTTTGGTGTGCGGCTAGGCAAGACACGTTTCAACGCTTTAAAGGGTGCAATGTCAGCAGATGGAGACGGGGAACATAGCTCTGGAGTTGATGACCTCGCTCGCAATGAACCACCATCCCAGGTGCTTGCTTTAACTTCGCGGTGTCATATGTGGTTGCATGTTCCATATGGTGTCTAGCTTGTATTCGAAAGGCCGAAGTCGGTAAGATAAGGAAAGATATTTTTTTACATGAACCACCATCCCGTGAGCACCAGAAGACAAATAGCTAGTCAGGGCACTGGCCGAGCCAGTGACAAGCCCAGCAAAGATAGGCATCACCTGGAAGCCAACTAAAAAGCTGCGATGGTGGCGAAGCAGCGCGCCTCCCACCAGGCTTTCAGGTCCTAGATGATCATGCTCACCACTCCAGCCGTATGTCTAGCTTATATTGCTTCCAATTTGGTTAAATTGCATCTGCTTAGCTTACACATTATACCTTTGAATATGACATGCCTTTCTGTTTTTGGTACATACTAGTACATCTGTGTATTAACCATGTTCTTACATCAAACTAATGTTCTTGTGTATCCCTCATCAATCACTTATGACGAGGCAGGCAGGCAAGGGGACTACTCCTCATTTAAAGAATGCAGCGTCAGCCTCCCGACATGATTTTCAAGAAACAGAAATGCTAGATGAAGATAGTGAACATAGCTCTGTAGTTGATTACAACATTTCCCCTACAATAGCATCGCAGGTGCTTGCTCTAACTTGGCAGCGTGATATGTGGTTGCATGTTGCATATGGTGTCTAGATTGTAATTCTTCCAATCTGGTTAAACTGCATGTGCTAGTCTGCTTAGCTTATACATTATACCTGTTAATGTGACATGCCTTCCTGTATTTAGTACATAGTACATCTGTCTATTAAGCATGTCCTTACATAAAACTATTGTTTTTTTTGTATCCCGCATCAATCAACATGACGAGACACCTTTAGTATATGAAGTGCGATATTAGTTGCATCTTTCATATGATTTATAGCATGTGCTGCTTCTAATTTGTTGAAATTCCATTTATGATGGGACGCTTTTAACTTGGCAGAGTCATATTGGTTGCATCTTTCATGTGGTGTCTAGCTTGCATTGCTTCTTATTTGCTGGAATGGTTTCTGCTTAGTTTACACAAACAGTTGTGAACATGCCATGTCATCCTGTTTTTCGTACATATTCCATCCTGGTATCATGTGTTTGCCTTACATCAAAGTAGTGATTGTCAGTATCATGCATGAATGAGTTCTGAAGAGAGAATTTTATTCTTTTTCTTGTCGGTTTTACTTGACAATTCAAAATCAATAAAGCGGAAGGAAGTTAGCAAGGCAGCGTATAAAGGTGCTCCTTCCGAACGGAGGGCCTCTACAGTTTCTACTCCTGCACACCCCCAAGATGATTTCCAAGACAACACATGCATAGACACTCAACAAAGTTGTGTTTATGATGAGCACGTCTCCCCTAGTGCAGCATCACCGGTGCTCCCTCTAACTTGGCACTGTTATATGTGGTTGCATGTTATGTGTGATGTCTAGCTTGTATTGCTTCTAATTTTGTTGAATTCCATCTGCTTACTTTACACATTATACTTGAATAAGACACGTGTTCCTATTTCTAGAACATACAATATCTGTCTATCACACCATGTTCTTACATCAAATTACTACTGCTGTGTAACCTGCAACAATCACTTATCATAAGACACGTTTGACTTCGGAGTGTGATATAGGTTACATCTCACATTCTTTTCTAGCTTGTATTACTAATTTGTTGAAATGGCACTTATGACGAGACAGTTTTAACTTGGTAGAGTGATATTCGTTGCATCTTTCATATGGTGTCTAGCTTTCATTGCTTCTAATTTGTTGAAATGCCTTCTCCTTAGTTTACAAATCATAAGCTGTGAATATGCAATGCTGTGAATATGCAATGGCACTAATGACGAGAGACCTCTAACATGGTAGTGTGATGTTGTTTGCATCTTGCATATGATTTATTTCTTGTACTGCTTCACATTTGTTTAAATGCCATTTATGATGAGACACTGTTAACTTGGCAGAGCGATATTTGTAGCATCTTTCATATGGTGTCTACCTTCCATTGCATTGCTTCTAATTTGGTGAAATGTCTTCTTCTTAGTTTACACATCATAGTTCTGGTTATCTCTTCCGTCCTGTTTTTCATACATATTACATCCTCCTATCATGTGGTTGTCTAACATCAAAGTTCAGTTCGTCTGCATCACGCATCAATTTGTTCTGAAGAACTAAATTGTTAGTCGTTTTTCTTGTCGGCTTGACTTAACATGGCACAGAGAAAGAGGAAGAAACACAGAATGGCAGGGAATGAGAAGCGGATGAATCCTGCAGATTCTGCTGGTACCGATGGTGCAATAGAAGGTCAAAGTCTAGCAGAAAATTCTACAAACACGGCATCCCATTCTACACGAGTTGCAAAAAAAGACAAACAGAAACAAATAGCTGTCACCAAACAAGCAGAGACAGCCCTAGTTCTTGCAACACCTACCACAGTACTACCAGCTGCACGACGTACTCATGCGTCAACTGAGCTAGCAGCATGTTCCCAAGATCCCTTGCCACCTGACACTACTTCCCAAGCACTCTTGACACAAGACGAGTTGGCAATATCAGATGAACCTTGTGAGCTTCAACAGCAAGAAGGTAGTTGCTAGAGTCAAGTTACAGTTGCATGCTTATTTATATGTAGTCTCACAATTTGATGTACACTAACACTTCCTATGTTTGTTATTGGACTAGCACCTAGGCGCAAGAGGAAACAAACATCAGGGATAATGCTCGATAGGTTAACTAAATCTAGAGGAGGAAGAATGGAGATCCGTTTTGAGGCAGGTTTAAAAAGGCCACGTGATGCTACAGAGTCAGCCAAGTTAGTATCAGAGGCAGCGGTTCCTGTTAGGTGTCATGTACGTATCCTCCCAACATGGATTTAGTACAGGAATGACAAAGACGAAACCCAGTTCAACATCTTCCTTGACCATTTATCTGTAAGTATGGTTATGTATGGAAACTAGTAATATCATCTTGCTTTGTCCAATACTTTCTAGGTTGCTGATAATGAGACTCCCGTAATTTTCAACAGATGAGGTTCAAGTTGGATAGCCAAGATGATGCAACCAGACAAGATTGCACCCATGTTTTCAAGTCTGCTCTGCGATAGTACCGGTATAACTTGAGGAAAACTCACTTTGAAGGCAAGGCTAACAGTGAACTTGCCCAAACATCTCAAGTGGAAAATATATCTGATGAAGACTGGAGAGGCCTCGTTAAACACTGATCCGATCCGAAGTATCAGGTACATTATATATATGTCATCAGATCACATGTTGAAGTCCTATTTACGCATGTGCCACACAAATCTATCTTCTTGTAGGTGAACTGTTCAAAGAACAAGGCCAACCGTACGAAAGTGAAATTCCAACAGACGACAGGATCTCGTAGCTATATTGCACACTGCGAGGCTCTTGTAATTAGCTGCTGTTTCACTATTTTCTATGTACCATATTATCAGATCTATATTGACTTGTTCCAAATGTAGAGGAAAGCCCGCAAGGACCAAAAAGTACCTGAACCAAATGCTGTGGAAATCTTCAAGGACTGTCACACCAGCAAGAATAAGGGCATGACTACACCAGTCAAAGCCGCTGTTGTAAGTCCTTAATCCTCATGCCTTTTAACTACTACTTACTCTGACTTGTGCCTTGAACTGCATGGTTTGCAGCCAATGTCCATTACTCTTTTCAATTTTATACACAATTGTCTTAGCGTATCATTGCACCTTACAAGGTTTAAAAGAGAGGAGTGATGTTCCTTTGATCTTGACCCGTAATCTAGTTCCATGCTGAACTTGCCCACACAACGTTACAATTGCTTGTTTTTCTGTTCTCAGTTGTTTTGTGATATGAATGACGCCATACTATGCTTACCGTATTATAAACTTCGTCTCTTTATCCTTAGCCCTCAATACAATGTGAAGAAATAGACAATACATTAGCGATGGTACATGGTCATATGTTTGGAACCTGGTTTTATTATGTACTTTGCAATAAAATACAACTAATATTTTACATGGGTTCACCAGAATAAGTTCTGTATATAGACCAAAGCTATTTTGTTTGGTTTTGCTACCTCCTTAATATCTTCTGTTCTGGTACTACTAATGTAAAACCTCAATTTTTCAGCGAGCTATGGAAAAAACGGTGGAACCGCCACCTTCTGAAGGTGGCAAGGCAACTATAACCGCAATGTCAGCTCTTGTTGCAGTGGGTCAGTACCTGTCCACTAACAGTGCCAAAAGCACGTTCCTGCGTAATACTGGGTTGGTTGTTAAGGCAATATCGTCCAAACTGCCTCATGATCAAGATATGCAAGCTCAAAGCAATGTTGTATCTGCGCTCCAGACACAAGTCCATTCCCTAACAGAGACCCTTTGTGAAACAAGGAGAAACATTGCTCAATGTCGTCAAGATATGCATGGTTTTGAAACCAGACTACCAGACATTTGCTATGTTGTTCAGGAGCCTAGGGGAAATGAAGGCGAGGGTTATGGTGCTCCATCGGACAATACAGCATGAAAACGTAACAGTCAGGTCAAATGAACTGAGTTTCTGAACTTCTGGTGGTGCATTTATCTGCTAGACTCTTAAGTTTTATGCCAACCTTCCTTTTGTTATATAGTTGTAATTTGTTTTGGTGCGATACAAAATTTATTCTTAACGTGCAGCCACCGCCTGAAGAAAACAGCAAGCCATTTTTGTATAGTGTGGGGTGTTCCCTATATTTGCACTGGTGGCGATCTTTGATGCCGAGTGGATGTAATCTGTGCAATCGCCTTAATAGCCTAGCGTTAGTTTCAGCCTTATTTATTTCCTAGTCTTCTTTTTCCCTGGTTTTCTAGTGGCCGCAACTACCATGGGCCATATACGGGCCGTAGGATCCATGGGTCTCCTACGGGCCGTCGATAAATGGGCCTGTAATCGGTGGGCCTCGGGCCGTCGGATAAATGGGTCTACATGGGCCATAATCGGGTGTAATTGGTATCGGCCCAGTACGGTAACAGGCCGTTAACAGACCGTAGGACAGCAAAGGCTTAATTCTGTCACAGGCATAACGGGTCATTAATGGGCCAGAATATAGGACGGGCTGGAAACGGTGCAACGGGCTAACAGGCCAGAAACGGGCCGACTCTTGCCATGGGCCGAATTTGGCCCATTAGGGTAACAGGCCAGCAACGGTCTGACTCTTGCCATGGGCCGAATTTGGCCCATTAGTGGAACAGGCCAGTAACGGGCCGACTCTTGCCATGGGCCGAATTTGGCCCATTAGGGGAACAGGCCAGTAGCGGGCCGGAAGTAATCGAGGGCCGAAAAGGAGCCCAAGAACGTATGGGCCGTCAATAGTCCGAAAGCTAACACGGGCTGGAAACGGCCCATGTAAATCACGGGCCATTAACGGGTATAAAGAAAATTACTGTTCATTATGGGCTAGAGTCACCGTGGGCCTTTACCTGGGCCGGCCTATTATGGCACACGAAAATCTTGTGGGCCTTTACCTAGGCCGGCCCATTATGGCCCCTAAAATCTTGTGGGCCTTTAGCTGGGACAGCCCATTGTGGTCCGCAAAATCTCATGGGCCTTTAGCTGGGCCGGCCCATTATGGCCCACAAAATCTTGTGGGCCTTTAGTTGGGCCGGCCCATTTAAACTTGTTGGGTCATGCCACGTGTCGACGTATCATAGGCGCCTTCTGTCCAGTGAGTGGATGACATCTGTCCCAACGATGAGCCAACACATGTTTCCTCTAGCCAATGATGATTTTACACGTGGAAAATCCCCATTGGTCGGGGCTGTTAACGGGTTATCGGATCCAAAAGCTGACCCGATAGCTTAACAGCGTTCCGTTATGATGGATGCCACATGTCAGTCACCCTTAATGAAAGCACTTCTGTGACGCGTGATTTATCGTCATGGAAGTCGACACTTCTGTGATGATAATTTTGGTAATGTCATGGAACACTTCTATGACAGCACAGGTCTGACTATCTTGATTCTGTCATAAATTTGTCATGGATGTACATGCATGACAAAAAAAGTGACCTACTGTGACAAACACGTATCATCACGGAAGTGTATTTTTTTTTAGTGATCATACTAAGAACTTTTATTCTACTAGATCAAGATATTACCAAAAGGATCGAACTAAGAAAAACGGTAAAGATAAAAGTGATGGTGATACGATACCGGGGCACTCCCCCAAGCTTGGTAGTTGCCAAGTGGAGTGCCCATACCCATGTGATTATGTCTCTCTTTTCGGGGATGGTGATGTGATGTTCTTGGCGATGATGCCCCTCAAGATACGATTCTCCTCCTCAAGCTTGTTGACTTGCTGCTTGAGGTCCATTATTTCCTTTCGGAGTTTCCCTGTAACAGCCAAAGCTCCCTGCACCCAAGGGTGTTGCATAGCTGCGGGAGAACCAGTGACACTTTTTTCATATTCTCATAAGAAAGAAATCTAACATTGGAAGGGATAACCGAGTTTGGAATATCTGAGCTCTGCAATTCTCCCATTGTGAATCCAGCTTGGAGGCGGGAAGTGACTTCTTGATCCTCTTCCATGGCATCTATCCTCTTCAAATCAGCCTCCATCTCTTCCTCCGTTGCTGGCCCAAAGGGGTCAACATGATTGTTTGTC
Organism: Triticum urartu; assembly: GCF_056163025.1. Lineage (NCBI taxonomy): Eukaryota > Viridiplantae > Streptophyta > Magnoliopsida > Poales > Poaceae > Triticum > Triticum urartu. Next base: position 478,488,838 of record NC_141878.1, on the reverse strand, counting down.
GTTGATCTCGGTGCCGGATGAGACACCCGGCTCTTCCCGACTGCGAAGACATCCTGCTCTAATCTGCAGCAACAACAGCTTGAAACACAAACATGAGATTTTTGCATGATACGTGAGTCAAAACCCCCAGGAGGTTATATAATGATTTTTTACCGACCAAAATACGTGTTGTGTATGAAAACGGAGTCCGGGGAGCACACGAGGTGCCCACGAGGTAGGGGCGCGCCCAGTAGGGTAGGGCGCGCCCTCCACCCTCGTGGAGGCCTTGTGTCCTTCCCGGACTGCTGCTTATTTTTCTATTTTTCTAAATATTCCAAAACGGATAAATATTGCCTTAAAAACTGTTTTGGAGTCGGTTTACTTACCGTACCACATACCTATTCCTTTTCGGAGTCTGAAACGTTCCAGAAAGTGTCCCTTATGTATTCCTCCGGGGTTACGGTTTCAATAACATTGGTTTCAACATTTATGGGATTACCTGAGATATAATGTTTGATCCTTTGACCGTTCACCACCTTCGGATTGGTGCCTTCGAAGTTGTTGATTTTTATGGCACCGGAATGGTAGACCTCCTCGATAACGTAAGGACCTTCTCATTTAGAGAGGAGTTTTCCCGCAAAAAATCTTAAATGAGAGTTGTATAGCAATACATAATCACCTACATTAAACTCACGCTTTCGTATCCTTTTATCATGCCATCTTTTAACTTTTTCTTTAAACAACTTGGCATTTTCGTAGGCTTGGGTTCTCCATTCATCAAGTGAGCTAATATCAAATAACCGCTTCTCACCGGCAAGTTTAAAATCATAATTAAGTTCTTTAATAGCCCAATAAGCCTTGTGTTCTAGTTCGAGAAGTAAGTGACATGCTTTTCCATAAACCATTTTATATGGATACATACCCATAGGATTTTTATATGCAGTTCTATAGGCCCATAATGCATCATCTAGTTTCTTGGACCAATGCTTTCTAGACCTACTAACAGTCTTTTTCAAAATTAATTTGAGTTCTCTATTAATCAATTCTACTTGACCACTAGACTGCGGGTGATAAGGAGATGCAATTCTATGATTAACATCATATTTAGCAAGCATTTTACGGAAAACGCCATGAATAAAATGTGAACCACCATCAGTCATTAAATATCTAGGGACTCCAAATCTTGGAAAAATAACTTCTTTAAGCATTTTAATAGAAGTGTTATGATCAGCACTACTAGTTGGAATAGCTTCTACCACTTAGTAACGTAATCAACTGCAACTAAAATATGTGTATAACCATTAGAGGAAGGAAAAGGTCCCATATAGTCAAAGCCCCAAACATCAAATGGTTCAATGACAAGTGAGTAATTCATAGGCATTTCTTGACGTCTACTAATATTACCAATTCTTTGACATTCATCACAAGGTAAGACAAACTTACAGGCATCCTTGAAGAGAGTAGGCCAATAAAAACCAGATTGCAGTACCTTATGTGCAGTCCTATCTCCAGCATGGTGTCCTCCATAAGCTTCGGAGTGACACTTGCGTAGGATCTGTTCCTGTTCATGCTCAGGTACACAACGTCTAATAAAACCATCTACTCCTTCTTTATAAAGATGTGGGTCATCCCAAAAGTAATGCCTAAAATCATAGAAGAACTTTTTCTTTTGTTGATATGTGAAACTAGGTGGTATAAATTTAGCAACAATGTAATTAACATAATCAGCATACCATGGAGCAGTATGAGAAGCATTTATGACATTTAATTGCTCATCAGGAAAACTAGCATCAATAGGTAGTGGGTCATCAAGAATATTTTCTAACCTAGACAAGTTGTCTGCAACGGGGTTCTCAGCTCCTTTTCTATCAACAATATGCAAATCAAATTCTTGTAGCAAGAGAACCCATCTAATAAGTCTAGGTTTAGCATCTTTCTTTTCCATAAGATATTTAATAGCATCATCATCAGTGTGAATAGTTACTTTAGAATCAACAATATAAGGTCTAAACTTATCACAAGCAAATACAACTGCTAAGAATTCTTTTTCAGTAGTAGCATAATTTCTTTGAGCATTGTCTAGAGTTTTACTAGCATATTGAATAACATTTAGTTTCTTATCAACTCTTTGTCCTAGAACAACACCTACAGCATAATCACTAGCATCACACATAATTTCAAAGGGTAAATTCCAATCAGGTGGCTGAACAATGTGTGCAGAAATCAATGCTTTCTTAAGTATTTCAAATGCTTCTACACAATCATCATCAAAGACAAATGGTATATCTTTTTCTAATAAATTAGTCAGAGGCCGAGAAATTTTTGGGAAGTCCTTAATGAACCTCCTATAAAAACTGGCATGACCAAGGAAACTTCTTATACCTCTGATGTCCTTGGGACATGGCATCTTTTCAATAGCATCAACCTTGGCTTTATCAACTTCAATACCTCTTTCAGGAACTTTATGCCCCAAGACAATACCTTCATTAACCATAAAGTGGCACTTTTCCTAATTCAAGACAAGATTAGTTTCTTCACATCTCTGCAAAACTCGATCAAGGTTGCTCAAGCAATCATCAAAAGAAGATCCATAGACGGAAAAGTCGTCCATGAAAACCTCACAAATCTTTCCACAAAAGTCAGAGAATATAGCCATCATGTATCTTTGAAAGGTAGCAGGTGCATTACATAAACCAAAAGGCATACGTCCATAAGCAAAAGTACCAAAAGGGCATGTAAAAGTAGTCTTTGATTGATCTTTGGCTGACACGGGTATTTGAGAGAAACCAGAATAACCATCTAGAAAGCAAAAATGTGGATGTTTAGATAATCTTTCTAGCATTTGATCGATAAAAGGTAAGGGGTAATGATATTTTTTAGTAGCCTTATTTAATTTGCGGAAATCAATTACCATCCTATAACCTGCAATAATTCTTTGAGGAATCAATTCATCTTTATCATTAGGAACAACAGTAATACCTCCCTTCTTAGGGACACAATGGACAGGGCTTACCCACTGACTATCAGCAACGGGATAAATTATACCTGCCTCAAGGAGCTTTAGTATCTCCTTTCTTACCACTTCTTTCATTTTAGGATTCAGACAGCGTTGATGATCATGAACTGGTTTAGCATCTTCTTCCAAATTAATTTTATGCTGACATAGAGTGGGACTAATGCCCTTAAGATCATCAAGAGTATACCCAATAGCAGCACGGTGCTTCTTCAGAGTTTTCAATAGTCTCTCTTCCTCATGCTCTGAAAGGTTAGCACTAATAATAACAGGGTATATCTTTTTCTCATCAAGATAAGCATATTTAAGAGTATCAGGTAACGGTTTAAGCTCAAACACGGGATCACACTTGGGTGGAGGAGGATCCCCTAGGATTTCAACAGGCAAATTGTGTTTCAGAATAGGTTCCTGTTTAAAGAATACTTCATCTATTTCTCTTCTTTTATTCATAAACATATCATTTTCATGGTCTAGCAAATATTGTTCTAAAGGATCACTAGGAGGTACGCCAATAGAATCAAGACCAATAATTTCATCCTTACTAGGTAATTCTTCTTCACGGTGTTGTCTACTAAATTTAGAAAAATTAAATTCATGAGTCATATCATCTAAACCGATAGTAACAACATCTCTTTTGCAATCTATGGTAGCATTAACAGTATTTAAGAAGGGTCTACCAAAAATAATGGGACAAAAGCTATCTTGTGGGGAACCAAGAACAAGAAAATCAGCAGGATATTTAGTTTTCCCACACAAGACTTCAACATCTCTAACAATTCCCATTGGTGAAATAGTATCTCTATTAGCAAGTTTAATTGTGACATCAATATCTTCCATCTCAGCAGGTGCAATATCATGCATAACTTCTTTGTATAAGGAATAAGGTATTGCACTAGCACTAGCACCCATATCACATAAGCCATGATAACAATGATCTCCTATTTTAACAGAAATAACAGGCATGCCTGCCATAGGTCTAGGTTTATCTTTATCACAGGGTTTAGCAATTCTAGCAGTTTCATCACAGAAATAAATAACATGCCCATCAATATTATCAGACAACAGATCTTTAACAGTAGCAATATTAGGTTCAACTTTAACTTGCTCAGGAGGTGTATATGTTTTAATATTGCTTTTGCGAACCACAGTTAAAGATTTAGCATGATCTTTTATCCTAACAGGAAAAGGTGGTTTCTCAACATAAGCAGTAGGAACAATAGGATCATCATAAGTGATAATCTTTTCTTCAACTTTAGTATGTGCAGCTACTTTTACTTCTATGGGAGGATGATATTTAAACCACTTCTCCTTGGGGAGATCAACATAAGTAGCAAAAGATTCATAGAAGGAAGCTACTATCTCAGAGTCAAGTCCATATTTAGTGCTAAATTTACGAAAAACATCGGTATCCATAAAAGATTTAACACAATCAAAATTAGGTGTCATACCTGACTCCTTACCATTGTCGAGGTCCCAATCTTCAGAGTTGCGTTTAATTCTTTCCAATAAATCCCATTTGAATTCAATGGTCTTCATCATAAAAGAGCCAGCACAAGAAGTATCAAGCATGGTGCGATTGTTACCAGAAAGCCGAGCATAAAATTTTTGAATAATCATTTCTCTTGAGAGCTCATGATTGGGGCATGAATATAACATTGATTTAAGCCTCCCCCAAGCTTGAGCGATGCTTTCTCCTTCGCGAGGCCAAAAATTATATATGTAATTGCGATTACGATGAACAAGGTGCATAGGATAAAATTTCTGATGAAATTCCAATTTCAATCACTTGTAATTCCAAGACCTCATATCATCACATAGCCTAAACCATGTCGATGCATCTCCCTTCAAAGATAAAGGGAAGACCTTCTTCTTAACAACATCTCCGGGTACACCTGCAAGCTTAAATAATCCACAAACTTCATCCACATATATGAGATGCTCATCAGGATGTTTTGTTCCATCTCCTAAAAAAGGATTAGCTAGCAGTTTTTCTATTATACCCGAAGGAACTTCAAAGCAAGCATTTTCATTTTCATTTTCATTTTCAGTAGGTTCAGTAGGTTGAGGAGAAACTCTTTGCTCTACTGGTCGGGGTGAAGATACCCCGAACAAGCCCCTCAGAGGATTACCTTCCATTGTAACAAGTGACAGTAAATTTCAGCACACTATATAAATTTTTCCTTACCAAATTCCACCTACCAAAGGCGCTTCACTCCCCGGCAACGTTGCCAGAAAAGAGTCTTGATGACCCACAAGTATAGGGGATCTATTGTAGTCCTTTCGATAAGTAAGAGTGTCGAACCCAACGAGGAGCAGAAGGAAATGATAAGCGGTTTCCAGCAAGGTATTCTCTGTAAGTACTGAAATAAGTGGTAACAGATAGTTTTGTGATAAGATAATTTGTAACGAGCAACAAGTAACAAAAGTAAATAAGGTGCAGAAAGATGGCCCAATCCTTTTTGTAGCAAAGGACAAGCCTGGACAAACTCTTATATGATGTAAAGCGCTCCCGAGGACACATGGGAATATCGTCAAGCTAGTTTTCATCACGTTCATATGATTCGCGTTCAGTACTTTGATAATTTGGTATGTGGGTGGACCGTGCTTGGGTACTGTCCTTACTTGGACAAGCATCCCACTTATGATTAACCTCTATTGCAAGCATCCGCAACTACAACAAAAGTATTAAGGTAAACCTAACCATAGCATGAAACATATGGATCCAAATCAGCCCCTTACGAAGCAACGCATAAACTAGGGTTTAAGCTTCTGTCACTCTAGCAACCCATCATCTACTTATTACTTCCCAATGCCTTCCTCTAGGCCCAAACAATGGTGAAGTGTCATGTAGTCGACGTTCACATAACACCACTAGAGGAGAGACAACATACATCTCATCAAAATATCGAACGAATACCAAATTCACATGACTACTAATAGCAAGACTTCTCCCATGTCCTCAGGAACAAAAGTAACTACTCACAAAGCATAAACATGTTCATAATCAGAGGGGTATTAATATGCATATAGGATCTGAACATATGATCTTCCACCAATTAAACCAACTAGCATCAACTACAAGGAGTAATTAACACTACTAGCAACCAACTAGCACCAATCCCAGACTTGGAGACAAGAATTGGATACAAGAGATGAACTAGGGTTTTGAGATGAGATGGTGCTGATGAAGATGTTGATGGAGATTGCCCTCTCCCGATGAGAGGAGCGTTGGTGATGACGATGGCGATGATTTCCCCCTCCGGAAGGGAAGTTTCCCTGGCAGAATAGCTCCGCCAGAGCCCTAGATTGGTTCCGCCAAGGTTCCGCCTCGTGGCGGCAGAGTTTCGTCCGAGAAGATGGCTTATGATTTTTTTTCCATCGAAAGACTTCATATAGCAGAAGATAGCCACCGGAGGGCCACCAGGGGGCCCATGAGGTAGGGGGCGCGCCGAGGGGGGTAGGGCGCGCCCCCCACCCTCGTGGGCAGGGTGTGCCCCCCTGGTGAAGTTCTTGCTCTCAGTATTTTTTATATATTTGGAAAACATCTTCCGTGAAGTTTCAGGACTTCTGGACCTACGCAGAATAGGTCTCTAATATTTGCTCCTTTTCCAGCCCAGAATCCCAGCTGCCGGCATTCTCCCTCTTTATGGAAACCTTGTAAAATAAGAGAGAATAGGCATAATTATTGTGACATAATGTGTAATAACAGCCCATAATGCAATAAATATTGATATAAAAGCATGATGCAAAATGGACGTATCACTATGTTGAATTTGATGTTTGAACTATGTTGAATGGACTAGTAGTTTGTCATTTTAAGAAATTTACATCTTCATTTGGACCATCTATTGGAGTTGCTCTTTTGGACCATCAATTTGGACCATCTGTTGGAGTTGAGTTTTTTTGGAGCTCCAAGACGCACTATTTGGCGGTCCAAATTTTACATCTCCGCTTTTGGACCGCCAAATTTTGGACCATCTATTGGAGATGCTCTAAAATGATACTTGAATAAGAATTTTTCAATGAAAGACTTCGGTGAAGCTGCTTATATATTGGGCATCAAGATCTATAGAGATAGATCAAGACACTTAATTGGACTTCCACAAAGCACATAACTTGATAAAGTTTTGAAAAAGTTCAAAATGGATCAGTCCAAGAAAGGGTTCTTACCTGTGTTACAAGGTGTAAAGTTGAATCAGACTCAATGCCCGACCACTTCAGAAGATAGAGAGAAAATGAAAGTCATTCCCTATGCCTCAGCCATAGGTTCTGTTATGTATGCAATACTGTGTACTAGACCTGATGTGTGCCTTGCTATAAGTTTAGCAGGGAGTTACCAAAGTAATCTAGGAGTGGATCACTAGACAACGGTCAAGAACATCCTGAAATACCTGAAAAGGACTAAGGATATGTTTCTCGTTTATGGAGGTGACAAAGAGCTTGTCGTAAGTGGTTACGTCGATGCAAGCTTTGACACTAATCCGGGTGACTCAAAGTCACAAACCGGATATGTATTTATATTGAATGGTGGAGCTATAAGTTGGTGCAGTTCCAAGCAGAGCGTCGTGGCAGGATCCACGTGTGAAGTGGAGTACATAGCTGCTTGGGAAGCAGCAAATGAAGGAGTCTGGATGAAGGAGTTCATATCTGATCTAGGTGTAATACCTAGTGCATCAGATCCAATAAAAATCTTTTGTGACAGTACTGGAGCAATTGCCTTGGCGAAGGAATCCAGATTTCACAAGAGAACCAAACACATCAAGAGACGCTTAAATTCCATCCGCGATCAAGTCAAGGAGGGAGACATAGAGATTTACAAGATACATACGGATCTTAATGTTGCAGACCCGTTGACTAAGCCTCTTCCATGAGCAAAACATGATTAGCACCAAGACTCCATGGGTGTTAGAATCATTACTATGTAATCTAGATTATTGACTCTTGTGCAAGTGGGAGACTGAAGGAAATTTGCCCTAGAGGCAATAATAAATTTGTTATTTATATTTCCTTATATCATGATAAATGTTTATTATTCATGCTAGAATTGTATTAACCGGATACTTAGTACATGTGTGAATACATAGACAAAACAGAGTGTCCCTAGTATGCCTCTACTTGACTAGCTCGTTAATCAAAGATGGTTAAGTTTCCTGACCATAGACATGTGTTGTCATTTGATGAACGGGATCACATCATTAGAGAATGATGTGATGGACAAGACCCATCTGTTAGCTTAGCATAATGACCGTTAAGTTTTATTGCTATTGCTTTCTTCATGACTTATACATATTTGTCTGACTATGAGATTATGCAACTCCCGAATACTGGAGGAACACCTTGTGTGCTATAAAATGTCACAACGTAACTGGGTGATTATAAAGATGCTCTACAGGTGTCTCTGAAGGTGTTTGTTGGGTTGGCATAGATCAAGATTAGCATTTGTCACTCCAAGTATAGGAGAGGTATCTCTGGGCCCTCTCGGTAATGCACATCACTATAAGCCTTGCAAGCAATGTGACTAATGATTTAGTTGCGGGATGATGTATTACGGGACGAGTTAAGAGACTTGCCGGTGACGATATTGAACTAGGTATAATGATACCAACGATCAAATCTTGGGCAAGTAACATACCGATGACAAAGGGAATAACGTCTGTTGATATTGCGGTTTGACCAACAAAGATCTTCGTAGAATATGTAGGAACCAATATGAGCATCCAGGTTCCGCTATTGGTTATTGACCAGAGATGTGTCTCGGTCATGTCTACATAGTTCTTGAACCCGTAGGGTCCGCACGCTTAACGTTGGATGACGATTTGTATTATGAGTTATGTGTTTTGGTGACCGAAGATTGTTTGGAGTCCCGAATGAGATCACGGACATGACGAGGAGTCTCAAAATGGTTGAGAGGCAAATATTCATATATTGGAAGGTTATGTACGGACACCGGAATGGTTCTGAAGAGGATCCTGGATTTTTCGGAGTACTGGGAGGTTACCGGAACCACCCGGGAAAGTTAATGGGCCTGATGGGCCATAGTGGAGAGCAGGAGGCAGGCCACAGGAGGTGCCCCCCATAGCAGTCCGAATTGGACAAGGGGTGGGGGGCGCGGCCCCCCTTTCCTTCTCCCTCTCCCCCTCTTTCCCCTTTCCCCCTCTCCATTGGAAGGAAGGGGGATCCGACTAGGACTAGGAGGCCTAGTGGGACACCCCCCACTTGGCGCGCCCCTAGGGCGGGCCGGCCTCCCCTCTCCTCCTTTATATACGGGGGCGGGGGGCACCCCAAAGGCACATCAATTGTTCTCTTAGCCGTGTGCGGTGTCCCCCTCCACAGTTTACTCCTCCGGTCATAGCGTCGTAGTCTTAGGCGAAGCCCTGCGCGGATCACATAACCATCACCGTCACCACACCATCGTGCTAACGAAACTCTCCCTCGACCCTCTACTGGATCAAGAGTTCGAGGTACGTCATCGAGCTGAACGTGTGCTGGACTCGAAGGTGCCTGATGTTGCTTGAAGCTAAGTCGGTATTTCCCCAAAGAGGAAGGGATGATGCAACACAGTGGCGGTAGGTATTTCCCTCAGATATGAAACCAAGGTTGTCGAACTAGTAGGAGAACCAAGCAACACAACGTAAACATCACCTGCACACAAATAACAACTACTCGCAACCCGACGTGTTAAAGGGGTTGTCAATCCCTTTGGGTAGCGGCGCCCCAAGATGGGCAAATAGACGTGAGATAAAATTGTAGTAGATTGATAGATCGAACACCAAATAAAATAAATAAGAATAAATTGCAGCAAGGTATTTTTGGATTTTTGGATTAATAGATCTGAAAATAAATGGCAAATAAAAGTAGATCGCAAAGGCAAATATATGAGAAAGAGACCCGGGGGCGTAGGTTTGACTAGTGGCATCTCTCGAGAAAAATAGCAAACGATGGGTGAACAAATTACTATTGGGCAATTGATAGAACTTCAAATAATCATGACGATATCCAGGCAATGATCATTATATAGGCATCACGTCCAATATTAGTAGACTGACTCCTGCCTACATCTACTACAATTACTCCACACATCGACCGCTATCCAGCATGCATCTAGTCTATTAAGTTCATGGAGAAACGAAGTAATGCAATAGAATGATGAAATGGTGTAGACAAGATCTATCTATGTAGAGATAGACCCCATCATTTTATCCTTAGTAGCAACGATACATACGTGTCGGTTCCCCTTCTATCATTGGGATCAAGCACCGTAAGATCGAACCCACTACAAAACACCTCTTCCCATTGCAAGATAGATAGATCAAGTTGGCAAAACAAAACCCAAATATCGGACAAGAAATACGAGGCTATAAGCAATCATGCATGAAAGAGATCAAAGAAACTAAAATACTTTCATGGATATAAAAAGATAGATCTGATCATAAACTCAAAGTTCATCGATCCCAACAAACACACCACAAAAGAGATACATCATATGGATCTCCAGGAGACCATTGTATTGAGAATCAAGAGAGAGAGAGAGAGAGAGGAATCCATCTAGCTACTAACTACGGACCCGGAGGTCTACAAAGAACTACTCACACATCATCGGAGAGGCACCAATGGAGGTGGTGAACCCCATTTGAGATGGTGTCTAGATTGGATCTAGTGGTTCTGGACTCTTTGACGGCTGGATCAATATTTCGTCGACTCCCCTAGGGTTTTGGGAATATTGGGGTATTTATAGAGCAAAGAGGCGGTCCGGGGGGCACCCGAGGTGGGCACAACCCACCAGGGCGCGCCTGGGCCTCCTGGCGCGCCCTGGTGAGTTGTGCTCTCCTCGGAGCACCCCCCAGGCGCAGCCAGGGCCCATTATGTTCCTTCTGGTCCAAAAAAATCTTCGTAAAGTTTCGTTGTGCTTGGACTCCGTTTGATATTGATTTCCTGCGATGTAAAAAACATGCAGAAAACAGCAACTTGCACTATGTCAATAGGTTAGTACCAAAAAATGATATAAAATGACTCTAAAATGATTATAAAACATTCAAGATTGATAATATAACCGCATGGAACAATCAAAAATTATAGATACGTTGGAGACGTATCAGCATCCCAAGCTTAACTCCTACTCGTCCTCGAGTAGGGAAGTGATAAAAACAAAATTTCTTATGTGGAATGCTGCCTAACATGTCATATCATATTCTTTCTTTATAGCATGGACGTTTGGACTGTTATGTGATTCAAAGCAATAGTCTAGTTTTGATATGATAATTTAAATACTCAAGCATATCAACAAGCAACCATGTCTTTCAAAATATCAATGCTAAAAAAAGTTATCCCTAGCCCATCATGCTCAGCCATTGATCTATTCATGAAACATACTCGCATATTAGCTGCACCCAATACTCAAGTATGACCATATTGCCTCCTAGTTGGTGCTTTTATAAGAGAAGACAGAGACTCAAATTTAAAAAAAATGCATAAAGTAAAAGAAAGGCCCTTCATAGAGGGAAGTAGGGATTTGTAGAGGTGCCAGAGCTCAAAGCGAAAAACTTAGAGATAAAAACATTTTGGGAGGTGTATCCTTCCCACCAACGAAAATGACTTAGAGTTCCCAACACTTTCCATGCTAGATATATCATAGGCAGTTCCCAAATAGGAAATAAAGTTTATTCCCTTTTCAACCATACTTTCACTTTCCATGGCTAGCCGTATCCACGGGTGCCCTCCATACCAACACTTTCCAAGGAATTTATTATTTGACAACATAAAGTAAATTCATTTTTTCGTTTCGGGACTGGGCATCCCCAATACCTTTGCCTTACTCTCGTGCAATGACAAGTGAATAAACACTCATCGTGAGAATAACGCATCTAGCATGGAAAATATTAGCCACCCCTCACCGCCCCGCGAGCGAAACAAACACACAAAAGAGAAGTTTATTTTGAAAATTAGAGATGGCACATGCAAATTTGCTTAGAACGGCAAAAGAATATCTCATATAGGTAGATATAGTGGACTCATGTGGCAAAATTGGTTTAAAGGATTTTGGATGCACAAGTAGAGATCATACTTAGTGCAAAATGAAGGCTAGCAAAAGTTTGAGAAGCGATCAACCAAGAAACGGATAATCTCATAAGAAAGCATTAAGCATAATTAACACCGAATAATGCACCATAAGTAGGATATAATTTCATTGCATGACTATTGACTTTCGTGCTTGCATAGGGAATCACAAACCTTAACACCAATATTCTTACTAAAGCATAATTACTCATCAACATGACTCACACATCACATCATCATATCTCAAAACTATTACTAAGAATCAAGTTTATTTTCTCCAATGATCTTCATGAAAGTTTTTATTATATCCTTATTGAATATCTATCACTTTGGGACTAATTTTCATGTGTTGCTTTCCATAATCCCAACCAAATATAAGTGAAGATCATGAGCATAATATTTCTTTCTTTCTCTCAAATTAATTTAAGTGAAGGAAGAGAGAATTTCTTGAAAATTTTACTAACTCTCAAATAAATCTAAGTGAAGCAAGAGAGCATTTCTTCAAAAATACTAAAGCACACCGTGCTCAAAAAGATATAAGTGAAGCACTAGAGCAAGTCCATAGCTCATAAAAAATTTAAGTGAAGCATAGAGAGCAATTCTAACAAGTCATGACATAGTTTTGGCTAACTCAAATAGGTGTGTACAGCAAGGAATCAAGACTTAGATCACAAAATAAAACAAGAGAAGACTCATATCATAAAAAGACGCTCCAAGCAAAACACATAGTATGTGCCGAATAAAAATATAGCTTCGAGTAAAATACCGATGGTTGTTAGAAGAAAGAGGGGATGCTACTCGGGGGCATCCCCAAGCTTAGTTGGTTGCTCATTTTTGGATAATAGCTCGGGATGTCGGGTCATCCCCAAGCTTAGGCTCTTCTACTCCTTTTTCCTTCATCCATTGTAAGATAACCCAAAACTTGAAAACTTCAATCACACAAAACTCAACAAAACCTTTGTGAGATCCGTTAGTATAAGAAAATAAATCACTACTATAAGTGTTGTATCAAACCAATTCATATTTTTTTTCTTGCATTATATCTACTGTATTCCAACTTTTCTGTGGCAAAAACTCATCAAAGACAACCATAGAGCCATCAAAACAAGCACACAACACAAAGAAAACGGAATCTATCAAAACAGAATAGTATGTAGCAATCTGACTATTTCGAATACTTCTGTAACTCCAAAAATTCTGAAAAATTAGGATGACCTGAGCAATTTTTATATTGATCTACTGCAAGAGGAATGGGTATTTTATCGCTCTCTAGTTAAAAATGAGAATTATTTTCACGAGCACAAAAGATTCTATTTTTCCAGCAAGATCAAACAACTATCACCCAAGAAGATCCTAAAGGCTTTACTTGGCACAAACACTAATTAAAACATAAAAAACACAATCATAACAGTATCATAGTTGTGCTAACACTCAAAGACAGGAAGCAAAAAATCAAAACTAAATTTTATTCATTGGGTTGCCTCCCAACAAGCGCTATAGTTTTACGCCCTTAGCTAGGCATAAAGTAAGGATCTAAATTTTGTCATCTTTGGTTCGAGGTCCATAAGATGCTCTCATGATTGATTCATAAGGTGGCCTAATTCTTGTTCTTGGAAATTGTTCCATACCCTTCCTCAAAGGAAATTGGAATTTAATATTGCCTTCTTTCATATCAATCACGGCACCGATAGTGCGTAAAAACGGTCTACCAAGAATAATTGGACAAGACGGATTGCAATCAATATCAAGAACAATAAAATCGATGGGCACATAATTCTTATTTGCAAGAATAAGAACATCATTATTTCTTCCCATAGGCTTTTTAATAGTAGAATCCGCCGAGTGCAAATTTAAAGAACATTCTTCAAGATCGGTAAGACCAAGCACATCACATAAAGATTTCGGAATTGTAGAAACACTAGCACCCAAGTCACACAAAGCAAAGCACTCATAATTTTTAATCTTGACTTTGATAGTAGGTTCCCACTCATCATGCAATTTTCTAGGAATTGAAACTTCTAATTCCAAATTTTCTTAAAAAGCTTTCATCATAGCATCCACAATATGTTTAGTAAAAGTTTTATTTTGTTTATAGGCATGGGGTGAATTTATCATGGATTGCAACAAAGAAATACAATAAATCAAAGAGCAACTATCATAATCAAAGTCTTTGTAATCCAAAAGAGTGGGCACATCACTAGTTAAAGTTTTGACCTCTTCAAACCCACTTTCATCAATTTTCTCAACAAGATTTTCACCCTCCGAAATATTGGGACACCTTCTAGCTAAAGTTGACTATTCTCTAGTCCCTTTTTCATCGATCTTAACTTTACTAAACAAGGAATCAATATAAGAAACACCAATCATTTTAAGATCTTCATCACTTTTACGAAAGTAATCACTAGAAAACACTTTTTCTAAAAAATTCTCTTTTAGCTCTAAGCATAGCGGTTCTTTTCTTACTTTCATCCATAGAAACATAAAGAGATTTAATTGATTCATCAACCTTAGGCACAAAAAATTTCATCTTGAGATTTTCCACATCATGAGAAATTCTATCAACACTTCTAGACAAATCATCAATCTTATTCAACTTTTCTTCAATGGAAGTGTTGAAAATTTTTTGCGTCTTGATAAATTCTTTAATATTATTCTCAAGATCAGAGGTGTTCCTATCATTATTATTATAAGGAGGATTTCTATAGGAATTACCATAATTATTAGAGGAATTACTAGGAAAAGGCCTGGGATTAGACTTACCTCTATAAGCATTGTTGTTGAAATTATTTCGAGAGATAAAATTCACATCTACAACATCACTATTTTGCTCAATCAAAGTAGACAAAGGCATATCATTAAAATCAATAGGAGCACTTTTACTAGCAACCAATTTCATAAGAGCATCAACTTTTTCACTCAACAAAGAAATTTCTTCAATCGAATTAACTTTTTTACTAGTAGGAGCTCTTTCGGTATGCCATTGCGAATAATTTGCCATAATATTATCAAGCAATTTGGTAGCTTCAACCAAAGTAATTTCCATAAAACTACCACCCACGGTGGAATCTAAAAGATTATGAGAAACAAAATTCAATCCCGCATAAAAATTATGTATGATCATCCAAAGATTTAACCCATGAGTTGGGAAATTCCTTAGCATCATTTTCATCCTTTCCCAAGATTGTGCAACATGCTCGTGTTCAAGTTGCTTGAAATTCATGATATGGGTTCTATGGGAAATAATTTTTGCAGGAGGAAAATACTTAGTGATAAAAGCATCTTTGCACTTATTCCAAGAATTGATACTATTGCGAGGCAAAGAAGAGAACCAATTTTTTGCAGAATCACGCAAAGAAAACGGAAATAATTTCATCTTCACGACATCATTGTCCACATATTTTTTCTTTTGCATATCGCATAATTCCACGAAGGTATTAAGATGGGAAGCGGCATCCTCATTAGGAGTACCGAAAAATTGATCTTTCATAACAAGATTCAGCAAAGCAGTATTAATATCACAAGACTCCGCACTAGTGGCGGGAGGAGCAAGCGGAGTGCCAATAAAATCATTGTTGTTGGTATTTGAGAAATCACACAACTTGGTGTTCTCTTGAGTCATGATGACCACACAACAAGATTCAGCAAAGCAGTATTAATATCACAAGACTCCACACTAGTGGCGGGAGGAGCAAGCGGAGTGCCAATAAAATCATTGTTGTTGGTATTTGAGAAATCACACAACTTGGTGTTCTCTTGAGTCATGATGACTACACAACAAGATTGCACTCAAAAACAGATCCGGCAAGAAAACGGTGAACGAAAAAAGAGGGGCGAATAAAACGGCAAATTTTTGTGAAGTGGGGGAGAGGAAAACGAGAGGCAAATGGAAAATAATGTAAATTACGAGGAGATGGGATTTGTGATTAGGAACATGGTATATGTTGAAGATCCTCTGTGGCAACGGCGCCAGAAATTGGCTAGTTGATGGGAGACTATCTTGACTTGATCCTCCCCGGCAACGACACCAGAAATTCCTTTTGATGTCGCTTGAAGCTACGTCGGTATTTCCCCAAAGAGGAAGGGATGATGCAGCACATCGGTGGTAGGTATTTCCCTCAGATATGAAACCAAAGGTTATCGAACTAGTAGGAGAACCAAGAAACACAACGTAAACAACACCTGCACACAAATAACGACTACTCGCAACCCGACGTGTAAAAGGAGTTGTCAATCCCTTTCGGGTAGCGGCGCCCCAAGATGGGCAAATGGACGTGAGATAAAATTGTAGTAGATTGATAGATCGAACTCCAAATAAAATAAATAAGAATAAATTCCAGCAAGGTATTTTTGTATTTTTGGATTAATAGATCTGAAAATAAATGGCAAATAAAAGTACATCGCAAAGGCAAATATATGAGAAAGAGACTCGAGTGCCGTAGGTTTCACTAGTGGCTTCTCTCGAGAAAAATAGCAAAGGTGGGTGAACAAATTACTATTGGGCAATTGATAGAACTTCAAATAATCATGACGATATCCAGGCAATGATCATTATATAAGCATCACGTCCAAGATTAGTAGACCGATTCCTTACTGCATCTACTACTATTATTCCACACATCAACCGCTATCCAGCATGCATCTAGTGTATTAAGTTCATGGAGAAACGGAGTAATGCAATAAGAACGATGACATGATGTAGAAAAGATCTATCTATGTAGTGATAGACCCCATCGTTTTATCCTTAGTAGCAACGATACATACATGTCGGTTCCCCTTCTGTCACTGGGATCAAGCACCATAAGATCGAACCCACTACAAAGCACCTCTTCCCATTGCAAGATAGATAGATCAAGTTGGCAAAAAAAACCAAATATCAGAGAAGAAATACGAGGCTATAAGCAATCATGCATAAAAGAGATCAAAGAAACTCAATTACTTTCATGGATATAAAAAGATAGATCTGATCATAAACTCAAAGTTCATCGATCCCAACAAACACACCGCAAAAGAGTTATGTCATATGGATCTCCAAGAGGCCATCGTATTGAGAATCAAGAGAGAGAGAGAGATAGGAAGCCATCTAGCTACTAACTACAGACCCGAAGGTCTACAAAGAACCACTCACGCATCATCGGAGAGGCACCAATAGAGGTGGTGAACCCCATCCGAGATGGTGTCTAGATTGGATCTGGTGGTTCTGGACTCTACGGCGGCTGGATTAATATTTTGCCGATTCCCCTAGGGTTTTGGGAATATTGGGGTATTTTACCGTAAGATCGAACCCACTACAAAGCACCTCTTCCCATTGCAAGATAGATAGATCAAGTTGGCAAAACAAAACCCAAATATTGGACAAGAAATACGAGGCTATAAGCAATCATGCATAAAAGAGATCAAAGAAACTAAAATACTTTCATGGATATAAAAAGATAGATCTGATCATAAACTCAAAGTTCATCGATCCCAACAAACACACCACAAAAGAGATACATCATATGGATCTCCAGGAGACCATTGTATTGAGAATCAAGAGAGAGAGAGAGAGAGAGGAATCCATCTAGCTACTAACTACGGACCCGGAGGTCTACAAAGAACTACTCACACATCATCGGAGAGGCACCAATGGAGGTGGTGAACCCCATTTGAGATGGTGTCTAGATTGGATCTAGTGGTTCTGGACTCTTTGACGGCTGGATCAATATTTCGTCGACTCCCCTAGGGTTTTGGCAATATTGGGGTATTTATAGAGCAAAGAGGCGGTCCGGGGGGCACCCGAGGTGGGCACAACCCACCAGGGCGCGCATGGGCCTCCTGGCGTGCCCTGGTGGGTTGTGCTCTCCTCGGAGCACCCCCCCAGGCGCAGCCAGGGCCCATTATGTTCCTTATGGTCCAAAAAAATCTCCATAAAGTTTTGTTGCATTTGGACTCCGTTTGATATTGATTTCCTGTGATGTAAAAAAACATGCAAAAAACAGCAACTGGCACTTGGTACTATGTCAATAGGTTAGTACCAAAAAATGATATAAAATGACTATAAAATGATTATAAAACATCCAAGATTGATAATATAACAGCATGGAACAATAAAAAATTATAGATACATTGGAGACGTATCAGTGCCATACGAAAGGTACTAGATCGGTTGGATCGTGAAGACGTTCAACTACATCAACCGCGTTAACCTAACGCTTCCGCTTTCGGTCTACGAGGGTACGTGGACACACTCTCCCCCTCTCGTTGCTATGCATCTCCTAGATAGATCTTGCGTGATCGTAGGATTTTTTTTTGAAATTGTATGCTACGTTCCCCAATAGGAGGGGTTAGACCTTGACATCATTAATCTTAAGTTCCTCCTACTATGCTTTGGGGCCATGTCGGGACTTAAGATTAACTTTTACAATAGTGAGGTAGTCGTCCTGGGATACTCTATGGCCGACCAATAGCGGATTGCAAATAACATTAACTGCAAGCTGGTGAACTTCCCTATTGCTTATCTGGGGATGTCGATGTCATGCTCTAGGATCCTGTTAAGTGAATTTGAGCCACTTGTGGGACGAGTAGCGTCCCGTGCTAAGCCTTAGTGTGGATGGTTCACTTTGAAGGAAATATGCCCTAGAGGCAATAATAAATTTGTTATTTATATTTTCTTATATCATGATAAATCTTTATTATTCATGCTAGAATTGTATTAACCAGAAACTTAGTACATGTGTGAATACATAGACAAAACAAAGTGTCCCTAGTATGCCTCTACTTGACTAGCTCGTTAATCAAAGATGGTAAGTTTCCTAACCATAGACATGTGTTGTCATTTGATGAACGGGATCACATCATTAGAGAATGATGTGATGGACATGACCCATCTGTTAGCTTAGCATAATGGTCATCTAAGTTTTATTGCTATTGCTTTCTTCATGACTTATACATATTCCTTTGACTATGAGATTATGAAACTCCTGAATACCGGAGGAACACCTTGTGTGCCATCAAATGTCACAACGTAACTGGGTGATTATAAAGATGCTCTACAGGTGTCTCCGAAGGTGTTTGTTGGGTTGGCATAGATTGAGATTAGGATTTGTCACTCCGAGTATCAGAGAGGTATCTCTGGGCCCTCTCGGTAATGCACATCACGATAAGCCTTGCAAGCAATGTGACTAATGAGTTAGTTGCGGAATGATGCATTACGGAACGAGTAAAGAGACTTGCCGGTAACGAGATTGAACTAGGTATGAGGATGCCGACGACCGAATCTCGGGCAAGTAACATACCGATGACAAAGGGAATCACGTATGTTGTCATTGCGGTTTGACCGATAAAGATCTTTGTAGAATATGTAGGAACCAATATGAGCATCCAGGTTCCGCTATTGGTTATTGACCGGAGATGAGTCTCAGTCATGTCTACATAGTTCTCAAACCCGTAGGGTCCGCACGCTTAACGTTCGATGATGATTTGTATTATGAGTTGTGTGTTTTGGTGACCGAAGATTGTTTGGAGTCCCGGATGAGATCACAGACATGACGAGGAGTCTCGAAATGGTCGATAGGTAAAGATTGATATATTGGACGATAGTATTTGTACACCGGAATGGTTTCGGGACGTTTCGGATATTTATCAGAGTACCGAGGGGTTACCGGAACCCCCCGGGGAAAGTAATGGGCCTACATGGTCCATAGGGGAGAGGGGAGGCAGCCCACAAGGGGTGGCCGCGCCCCCTCCCATGGGGAGTTCGGATTGGACTAGGGGAGAGGGCGCGCCCCCTTTCCTTCTCCTCTTCCCTGTCCCTTCCCTATTTCCCCCTCCATGAGAAGGAATAAAAGGAGGGCAGAATCCTACTAGGACTGGAGTCCTTGTAGGACTCCCGCCACTTGGCGCGCCCCCTAGGGCCCGCCTCCTCCCTCTCCCTCCTTTATATACATGGGCAGGGCACCCCTTGGAGGCACACCAATTGTTCCGAGCCGTGTGTGGCGTCTCTCTCCATAGTTTACTCCTCCGGTCATAACGTCATAGTGCTTAGACGAAGTCCTGCGTGGATCACATCACCATCACCGTCACCACGCTGTCATGCTGACGAAATTCTCCCTCGACCCTCTGCTGGATCAAGAGTTCGAGGGATGTCATCAAGCTGAATGTGTGTTGAACTCGAAGGTGCCATATGTTCGGTACTAGACCGGTTGGATCACGAAGACGTTCGACTACATCAACCGCATTAACCTAATGCTTCCGCTTTCGGTCTACGAGGGTACGTGGACACACACTCCCCCTCTCTTTGCTATGCATCTCCTAGATAGATCTTGCGTGATCGTAGGAATTTTTTTTGAAATTGCATGCTACGTTCCCCAACACACTTCTAAGGGAAGTAAAATTGTCCTTATTAGCTCCAACCTAGCAATCCTCCCCATGTATATGTTGGAGATATGCCCTAGAGGCAATCATGTATGATGATATTTCCTATGTGTTTATGAATAAAGATAGTCCTTGGACATTATCAATGATGTGTATCAGCAAGTACGTGACTTGTTTATGGGACTATGCATTGTATGATGAACGTCCTAAAAGGTCCCTAGTCGAAAGGGCTGTGTGGACGCGCAGCCGACTAGACTAGCATATGACATGGTTGATGGCTTGGTCTCACTAGCCATGGAGCATTGGATGCTAAACGGATAATATGGACTCGAAAGGATCTGGTCAGATTTGACGTAGTCGGATCCGAGTTGAGATAAGGTCCGAGTCGGACATACCCAACTATGAGACGCATCGATATGTCATATGCGAGTCTCTAGTACAACATACGTTCTGTTACCTAAGACCTGAGCTGGCGCATGTACTCGGGATGGTGACAGACTTGCTTTGGGCCAACCAAACGCTACTCTGTGACTGGGTAGTTACAAAGGTAGGTTTCGGGATTGTCAAGACCCATGTTGCAAGACATGGTCGAGCAAGATGGGATTTGCCCCTCCGATAAGGAGAGATATACTCTGGGCCCCTCGTGTGATCTGACCAAGATAAGCATGGCCATGCAATTAGGATTATGATATAATCTGGTTTGTGGTCGACATCACTGGAACGAGAAAGAGGTCGGGCTAGCATAAGGATGACAGACTCGCCTTGAGCCCGACAACATATATCGTGTGGCAAAGGGAACAGAAGTGTGATGTACGGGTCCGCCTAACCAGCTTCAGCGGACACTTGTAGTCGGCACGCTTTACTAGAGGCCGCTATCGACCAGCTGAATCGGATGTTATATGACTCGTGACCAAGTGAACGAGAACCTAAGGGGTCGCGCGCTTAAGGGAAGGAACCTGTGAGGACTGGTCCGACTCTATGAGTCAGAAGTGATCCTACTCGGACTCGGATCCAGGCCGAACATATTTTGGGCTTTAGGGTCCGTGCGAGGCCCAAGTGTTGAGCCTGCAACAGACGCCTATATAAAGTGGGGGTGCGGCACACTCATGAGATCGATCGCTTCAGATCTGTCACTAGGGTTTGCATGTGTTGTGAATAGCCACCTCCACTCGACCGTTGACTATGTGATCGGACCTAGTAGTCCGCCACATGGTGTTCCTCCTACACGGGCAGATACCGTTAGAGGCGGTGCACTTGCGCCGCTTTGGCAAACCTGTACGTGAGAACCGACAACCGGCTATTCAAGGGAGATCAGACGAGGAGGAGACGATCCACGCGGATGCGCTACCCCAACTCTTCTTCCGCTGCACGGCACTACGCGTCTAGTGGTAACGATCTGTGATCCATCTCCCATAGCATGTTCTTGGTTGTTCTGCGCGTAGGAAAATTTTAATTTGTAGTCGACGCACCCTACCATAGGACCCAACAATATATGATGAGTATGTATCTCCTTCCGGAGGGGCGTCCATAGCTCCTTTGACAAGGTCTTGGCTAGGTTCTTCTGGCAGGCGACTCACAGTCGCCAAAAGTATCACATGGTCAAGTGGGTAGACATCTGCATGACTAAGGATCGGGGTGGACTAGGTATTATTGCCCCGTTTCGCATGAACGTTGCCCTCATGTTGCGTTGGGTCTGGCGGATCTTGCGGGGAGAGGGTGATCTGTGGCTACAGCTTCTCCAGGCGAAATATCTTAGAGGCGATCCACTCCTGGCTTGTTCTCGCCCGGATGGCTCCCAGTTCTGGAAATCCATCCAGAAGATCAAGGAGGAGATCCATCTTGGGGTCTTTTTCTCTATAGGTAATGGAGAAGGGGCCCAATTCACGCTGCATCCATGGGTTGGGAGCATGGCTCTTCGGGTGGATTTCCCAAGCCTATTTTCTTGCATTGACCTGAGGATCCTAGTTTCCGAAGCCTTCCAAAATGGGCAGTGGAACATCTTGTTCTGTCGCACATTTGGGCAGGTGGAAATTGTTGAGTGAGCTAGATTGCGGGCAGCCCCCCATCCCCGCCGGTGTTGATCCCCAAGCACCATTTCCTAGAGTCTCTCACCTTCGGTTAGTTCTTCGTCAGTTTGGCATATTGATACGTCTCTAATGTATCTATAATTTTTTATTGTTCCATGCTATTATATTATCAATCTTGGATGCTTTATATACACTTTCAAGCAATTATATATCATTTTTGGGATAAAGTGTCCGGTGTCAGTTACTGTTTTTTTTTTGCTTATTTTTGGTTTTGCAGAATATCAGTACCAAACGAAGTCCAAATGCCATGAAACTTTTTGGAGTTTTTTTCTGGCAATAAGAGACACTGGAAGCTTCGGGAGGGGACAAGAAGATGAAGCAGTGGCCCCCGAGGCACCAGGGCGTGCCCTGGTGGCTTGTGGGGTCCATGTGGCTTCGTTTGACCTAACTCCACCTTTATAATTTCTCTAAAATCATGAAACCAACAGGGGAGTCTATGAAATACTTTTTTCGCTGCCGCAAGTTCCTGTTCTTGACAGACCCATCTGGAGGCCTTTTCTGGCACTCTGCCAGAGGGGGATTCGATCACGGAGGGGATGTACATCATCCTTGCTGCCCTTCTGATGATGCGTGAGTATTTTACCATGGACCTATGAGTCCATAGTTAGTAACTAGATGGCTTCTTCTCTCTATTTGATCTTCAATACAATGTTCTCCTTGATGTTCTTGGAGATTTATTCGATGTAATCACTTTTTGCGGTGTGTTTGTTGGGATCCGATGAATTGCGAGTTTATGATCAGATCTATCCATGAATATTATTTGAGTTTTATCTGAACTCTTTTATGCATGATTGTTATAACATCGTATTTCTCTTCGATCTATTGATTTGGTTTGGCCCACTAGGTTGATTTTTCTTGCAATGGGAGAGCTGCTTTGTAATGGGTTCGATCTTGCGGTGCTCAATCCCAGTGACAGAAGGGGACATGACACATATGTACCATTGCTATTAAGAATAAAAAGATGGGGTTTATTCATATGTGAGTTTATCTTGTCTACATCATGTCATCTTGCTTAAGGCGTTACTCCGTTTTTTCATGAACTTAATACACTAGATGCATGCTGGATAGCGGTCGATGCGTGGAGTAATAGTAGTAGATGCAGAATCGTTTCGGTCTACTTGTCTCGGACGTGATGCCTATATATGATCATTGCCTTGGATATTGTCATAATTATTTGCTTTTTCTATCAATTGCCCAACAGTAATTTGTTTACCCATCGTATGCTATTTTCAAGAGAGAAGCCTCTAGTGAAAACTATGACCCCCGAGTCTATCTTTTATCATACATTAAAACCCAAAATACCTTGCCGTGTTTTTATTTTCTTTATTTTATTTTGTATTTTTGTCCGATCTATCTACCAAATACCATACAATTTAATCTTACTTGTAACCGTCGAGGGATTGACAACCCCTTGTTCGTGTTGGGTTGCAAGGATTTGTTGTTTGTATGCAGGTGCTGCTAACGAGTTGTTGCTTGGTTCTCCTACTGGATTGATAACCTTGGTTCTTAACTGAGGGAAATAATTATCTCTACTGTACTACACCATCCTCTCCTCTTAGGCGAAATCCCAACGTAGCTCACAAGTAGCACATATCAGGCACTCTGTCATTTGCCGACTATTCCGTGGCCTTCCCCACTATGGTAGGCCCCATTGCCTCTGAAGATCAAGTTTTTTGTGTGGCAGCTTCTGCACGACCGCCTTCCCTCTGGGACGGAGGTGCTCAAGCAGAATGGCCCGGGTAATGTCTTGTGCCCCCTATGCAATGTCCCGGAGACTACGACCCACATCTTGTTCTCCTACATGGCATCGTGGGCCCTCTGGAGTTTCGTTCGCGAGGCGCTAGGGCCCGACTGGGTGGCCCTGGACCTTATGAAGTTCCTTGAGACCAGTGCTACTCAGACCGGCCGCAATCGTCGCTTATTTTGGCTCATCTTTGCGACGATGTCGTGGACATTGTGGAAGACCCATAATAAAATGGTGATTGAGCGGATCTTCCCGCGACAGGCCTCTGACTTGTTCTTCAAATTCCTTGCTTTCTTGCAGCAATGGCACCCACTTTCTAGGCAATGGGACCGCAACCGACTTGGGCTCATGTTGGATGCGCTTACGGTTGTCGTGCACCGACTGTCCTCTTCATAGGGCCGCCTTCTAGCATGCCACTCTGTGGTTTTTTAATCTATTTCTTTTTTTGGGGGGGGGGGGGGGCGTGATTGTGATGTTGCCCCAGCCGTCGTATTTGCTATGTGTCTTGGTAGTTGGTTGTATGGATATTTGTTTTATCTATAAAGCAGGGCGAAAGCCTATTTCAAGCACTATGATATACATTCATGTGGGTATCCACAAAATATGGCATCTAATTCCAACTTATTCACACTCCTGTGTCTTTCATCGACCATGTGGGCATGCCAATGAGGCCTTCTTTGGTTCAAAGAAAAAGTGAAAGAAATACATAGAAATAGAAGAAGAAAATTCTATGGCGGCACTATTCAAGCCTTTGATTCAAAGAAATCTACTCCATCTGTAAAGAAATATAAGAGCATTTAGTTTTAGTTTTAGTTTCCCTTTAGTTTTAGTTTTGAAGAAAAATTGTGGGAGTACAAACGAAAACTGAATAAAAGTTTCCTTTAGTTTTAATTTTGAAGAAAAATTATGGGAATCTTACAATTTATTGGACGTCATTTTCAAATTCCCACGCATAAAGAATAAGATTGAGATCCTTAGTGCATAATAACATACTAACTATACCTTTTCATTTGGTTTACTTTAATATGACTTTGTTTATTGCGATTTCTGTGTTTCTGTACTCCTATGAACCAAACACAAAAGTATGTAAAATTCCCACGTTTTTCAATCCTCTATTTTACACATGTATCCCTATTCGATTCCTATGGTTTTATCCTTTTCTGTGTTTTTATAATCATATGAAGGAGGCATGTAAGTCGCTGGTTGGGCTTCTCATCCTAGTCATCAACTTTGATAATTAAATATTTCTATTCCAGTAGGTAAATATTCTCACGTGATTGGAATACATAGGACGGTGTCCGAGGTATGCACGGTTAATTAAAAAGGCATGAAATTCACTCATTGACTTTGACTAGTCATAAGCACAGCTCTCTCTGTGGATGACCAACATAGACAATGTCAAGGCCTACCTTTTCAAAAGAAAATTAAAGATTCAAACGTACTTGTCAGTGATGTCTCGGTATCGTAACTGCTTCCCTTTTGCAGCTTTGACATGTTTTTTTAGGGTAACAGCTTTGACATGTTAAATGATAATCATAGTTGTGTATAGGACGTCATTTTTTACTTGCAGTGTCACATCAAATCCCGTTATATCTTTGTTTATCGGGCAAACATTTTTCTACACCCCGTCAAGGCCGCGAGGAAGTTTCCGTGCAATGGCTACATTAGCGCATGTACAATGAAGAATATGGACATGACAAAAAATAATTTAAGGCATCTACATTTATTTTTTCTTCTAAATGCAAGTTATTATTAGTGGGTCTCATTAAAAAATAAAAAATAAAGACTCTAGTACACATGCACCTCTACTTTCATTCCAACCTTTTCAGTTTTTGTCACCGGACCACTTTTTTCTTTTCAAGCACCCGCCTTCTGAAAAGGATCCCGCTTCCCTATCTGAACCTACTTTACGTCATATCCGATCCTACATGGCATGTGAGACATCACCTTGAGGCTATGCATTGTATGTGAGGCATCACCTTGAGGTTATGCATTGTACATGCCCTTATCGTAACTAGAGGATTAGTTGCGTCCTTCGCGTAAGGACCACTTACAGCTAAGAAGCAATCAACTTATGAACAACATTTTTTATGAATAATTGCAATGGGGTAAAAAACAAATGCAATCGAGAATGTAGATGAACTATTTAAAAGATGTTTTTTTATAATTGATTGCAAGTGATTATGTTGAACCTGGGCAGAAGAAAAACAAGCTAACCTACCAGACGATCGACGGGGCAGGAAAGAGCGTGAGACCTCCCAAAACACGCCATCCAGCCAAACCGCAGAGCTCAAAAGACCGGGCAGACATCCAAAAACATGTCATCCGGCCAAACCACAACGCTCAAAGGCCGGGCAGACACCACGCCAACCCGGCAACGTTCGTTGCACCCCCCAACAACCAAATAAGCGATGGAGTAGACACTGGTGAGTCCATGACGCATGGGCCGAGGACGCTCCAGGGGCCACCTTGCCTGGCATCCGTTGCCATCGCCCGGTGTGTGCCGTGTCGTGCGTTGATGGTGTGGTCCGGTATTTGCTCCACCGGGTCAAGGCGATTGGTCTACATGATTCTCTCGGCATGCAGCCTTTAAATAATACTCCCTTTTGAATGACCGCAAACCTTTCGCAATGACGTCTCCATCGGCATCATGGACGGTCGCCTGTTGGTCCCGACTCGCTCCTCCTGCAGCTCTGCTAGCCACGTCCGCCGCCGCGAAGACGCCGCCGTCGGCGGAGCACCTGTCGTCGCTCGCTGTGGCAGAACGTGCTCTCCCAGGCGCAGTGCCGGGACACTGCTCGCCACGACCCGGGGCCTCGCCGCAATCATAGCCGCGCGGGTGGGCGTGAGCATGCGGTCACGGGAAGACGTCATCGGGCTTCGAGCCGTTCTTCCTCGGGCGAGCGCCGCTGGCGTGTTTCCCCTAGCCCGCCGTCTGCTCGCCGCGATGCCGACTCCGAGAGTTCTTTCACGGCGGTCCCTGCAGGCTCCCCTCTGCGACGAGGAGCGCGCTCCTCGATGTCCCCTCCGGCTCCTGATGGGCTCGGGGCGACAGTCGCCTCGACCGCAGTTGCGGATGTGCTGCCGACGTCCGAGCTCGTTGCCGCTGCTCTCGCAGCGTGTGGTGGGCGGCGTGGCCGCCGCTCCCGCTCGATCTGCTCGCCGTCTGCGCTGCGGGGCCACGAGGGGAAGGCGGTCTCGGTGGACGTCGCCGCGGTCGGGCTGTCCCCTCTGGATGAGGTCATTGCCGCGGCCAGCGGCCGCAACCTGTGCCAGGGCAACCGTTCGTCTGCTCATGAGCTTGCTCAGCCCATGCATGTCGGGTCGGATGGGAATCTCCATCTGCAGTCTGTCCACGCTGCTCCAGTGGGCGCGGTGCCTGCTGTGTTTGGGGGCTCGCGAGATGTCTGCCAGGACTGGAACTCTGAGTTGACTAGCTTCCGTGGTTCGATGGCGCAAGATACCTGGTTTGCTCAGGCCGCTCTGCCGGCGTCTTGGGACCAGGGGCCACCGCTGCATCAGACGCAGCGGGAGGGGCTTTGCCAGAGTGGATGGGGCCACCAATCGCTTCATGAGATGCTGTCCGCCCCAGTTGCGCACTCCATTTGGGTACCTCATCAACCAACGATGTTGCAGGACACGTGCTCTGGCCTGGGCATTGGGCCGTGCTCGCAGCCCGCCCCTCAGCAGCCACCAGAGGAAGTTCTCTTTGGGCCTGGCCACCAGCTTCCATTGCGTTCTGTGGGTCAAGAATCTCAAGAAACCCGGGCCCGCAAAGCCCTGGCGGAAGCAAACCTCTCAGGCAGGGGGCTGTTGTCTGCTCTAACGACTCGCGTCTCTGATCTGCACATTGACGAGCAACGTCAATTCATTGCTCAGCTGGTCGCTTCCATGCCTCCTTCCCTGCTGGGCGCGCCGCCAACCATGCCACAGCGAGGATCCCCTCGGTGTCCATCAGGAAGAAGATTCTGTCGTCCTTCTCCCGCAAGAACCAGCAGCCCTCTGCTCTCCATCCTTCGATGGCGTCTTCGCGCCGCACCCAGGCGCACATTTGCAAGGCCCTGGGTCTGATTCCCAGTGAGGGTCAGTTCACCGACCCAACAATGCAGGAATACCTTACTTTCTTCAAGGACCCGATGCCTTCTGATCGCTTGGAGAGGCTGGGGTAGCTTGCAGGTCTGGCATCTCCCGCGGCCATCCAGCTGCCTGATTCGGACCTGCAGGCAATTCTTGATGAGCTGACGGCCAAGGCCACCTAGGCGTCCCCTTGATCCGCAATTGCTTCGCAAATTTTACCAATGTGTACACCCACTCTGAAGGGTCTGTTTGTCTGGTCTGCCGCCGGACTGCTGGTTGCTGCCTTAGACCTTGTGTCGTGGCTTGTTTCGCTGGATAGCAGTGTTTGGACATGCGCTGGTTGCGCCTGTCTGTGTCTGTTTGTGTGCGCCAATGGCGTCCTTCCCTCCCTTCTGGTACGCGCTAGTTGCGCCTGCGCTGTATGCGCCTTTGGCGCCTTCTTCTCTTTGTTGGCACGCGCTAGTGGCGCATGCCCTGTTCCAGTTAGCTTCCTTGTCTCTGAATGCTTCTTGCGCACTAGGTGCCGGGAGCTGGGTCTGTACCTTGCACGCGCCGGTGGCGCCTGTTCTACCACTTGCTGCTGCCCTTTGGGCGTTGTATCACTATTTTTTAATGAGTGAAAATCCTTTGATCTTGAACTAGAATGTGTGCGGTCTGAACGACCCCGCTAGGCGGCTCGTGGTCAGAGACATGGTGACTCGTTCTAGATGTTCTATCCTATGCTTGCAGGAGTCGAAGCTGGAGAGGTTCTCGGAGACGACTCGCGCTGAACTGGCTGGCTCTAGGCTGCGGGGCTTTGCTGACTTGCCGGCCATTGGCACTCGTGGGGGTGTCTTGCTCCTCTGGGACGACTCCAAGTTTTCGGTCAGCACTATCAATCGCGGGATTTTCTCGATCACGGCCCTTCTGTCGCCTTGTCAAGGACAAGGGCAACCTTGGCATCTCACCACGGTTTATGGGCCAGCTGATGACGAGCGAAAAGAGGACTTTCTGCGGGAGATCGCGGGCATTCATGCAAATATGGCTGGCGCTTGGGTTATAGTTGGTGACTTCAACCTCATCAAGGATCCCGCTGACAAAAACAATGACCGTATCAATAGGCGTTGGATGGTTAGGTTCAGTGCAGCGCTCAACTCCTCCAGTTTGCGTGAGGTTCCGCTAATTGGACGCAAATACACCTGTTCTAATGAGCAGTCGCCGCCAACGCTGGTTCGCTTGGACCGGGCTTTCTGTAACGCGGACTGGGAGCTTCGCTTCCCGTCCGCTAAGCTGCTTCCACAGTCCACCGCGATGTCGGACCATTGCCCACTCCTCCTTATCAACGAGGGTTTGCTTAGAAAACCGAGAAGGTTCCATTTTGAGGTGTACTGGAGATTCTTGCCTGGGTTTAAGGAAGTGGTGACAGCTGCATGGAATTTGTCGGTTCGCAGTGCTGATCCTATCAATGCAATTAACATCAAGCTTCGAAGGGTAGGGAAATACCTATCCACTTGGAGCAAATGTATCGTGGGAAGCCTGACCAGGCAATTTGACCTAGTGCATGAGCTCGTGCTGCGGCTGGACATGGCTCAGGATAGTCAGCAATTGTCCGAGGCGTAGGTCGCCCTTCGCGCAGCTCTGAAGTCGCGACACCTGGGACTAGCTGTGCTCATCCGCATCAAGCAAAAGCAGCGGTCCCGTGTGCGTTGGCTGCGCGCCACGGACGCCAACATGAAGTTCTTTAACATCAAAGCCAACTCCAGAGCCAAAAAGAATGAGATCCATTCGTTGGTTGATGTGGATGGTTCCATGGTGGTTGAGCAAGACAAGATCATGGAACTGGTGGCAAGCCACTTTGAGGGCATCCTGGGCTCTCCGGCTGATTCCTCGGCTAAGATCAATTGGGGGATTCTGAATTTGGAACGCCATAACCTTCAGGAGTTGGAGGTGCCTTTCACTCTTGCTGAAATCAAAGAGGCTGTCTGAGACATGCCGACGGACAAGGCCCCGGGGCCGGACGGGTTCTCTGGCTCCTTTTTCCGCTGTTGTTGGGAGATCATTCAGTTTGACCTATTGCTCGCTTTCCAAAGGTTGTTTGACCTGAACGCTCGATCCCTTCACCGCTGCAATGACTCTCTGGTGGTGCTGATCCCTAAAAAGAAGGATCCAGTGGGCATTGGTGACTTCAGGCCCATCAGTTTGCTTCACAGCCTCATCAAAATCTTCATGAAGCTGCTCGTGCGCCGGCTCGCGCCACAGCTCGGCCGCCTGGTCAGCCCGTGCCAGAGTGCTTTTATCCGAGGAAGATGTATCCAAGATAACTACCTATATGTGCAGGGCCTGGCACGCCACTTTCATCGTTCGCGTACGCCGGCCATCCTTCTCAAGTTGGACATTGCCAAAGCTTTTGACTCAGTATCCTGGACATATCTTCTTGAGATGATGGAAGCTCGTGGGTTCGGAGCTCATTGGCGAGATTGGATGTCCATGATATGGGCTTCCTCTTCCTCCCTGGTGATGGTCAATGGGGTGCCAACAAGGCGCATCTGGCATAGGTGTGGGCTTCGTCAAGGCGACCCCATGTCTCCTTACATGTTCATCCTTGCCATGGAACCCCTCCATAGATTGCTCGATCTTGCCACCGACAACGGCTTCCTCTCCAAGCTTCGGGGCCGGAAGGCCAGTTTTCGTGCGTCTTTATACGCGGATGACGTTGCTCTCTTTGTGAACCCTTGCAAAGATGACGTACCGATGGTTGGCCACATTCTTAGTTCTTTCGGCGCAGCGACGGGCTTGAAGACTAATTTTGCCAAGAGCGCGGCCATGCCAATTCGATGCTCTCAGATTGATCTCCATGAGGTGTTGCAGCCGGTTAACATCCCCATGGCCCAGTTCCCATCTTACTATCTTGGGATGCCGCTCTCTCTCCGCTCTCTGCGCTGATTGGACTTCTAGAAGTTTATTGCCTCGTACGATGGAAAGATGGCCGGATGGATTGGCAATCTTTTGACCAAGGACGGGCGGCTTGCTTTGGCTCATTCGGTCCTTTGTGCGCTACCAGTCTACATGATCTCGATCCATCCGTTCCCTAAATGGCTGCTGCAATGGATAGACAAGCGCACGAGGGCCTGGGTATGGAGGGGTTCTGAATCTTGCAATGGTGGACACTGTCAGGTCAGTTGGCTTAATGTTTGCAAGCCTATGCTTCTGGGAGGCTTGGGTCTGAAAAACCTGCAGAAGTTTGGGTCGGCGTTGCGCCTCCGGTGGTTGTGGTACCGATGGGATGATCACTCCAGGACTTGGTCTGGATTGCCGGTGCCATGCTCGAATGAAGAGTTCGCCATGTTCACCTCCGCAACTTCGGTCACTTTGGGGGATGGTTGCACTGCCCTGTTCTGGTTTGACTCTTGGTTGGATGGTATGGCGCCGCGTGATCTAGCCCCGGCCCTGTTTCAAGCCTCGGCAAGGAAGAAGAGGACTGTTGCAGGGGCCATTGCGGGCTCGGCGTGGCTGAAGGACCTATCCGCCAGCTTCAAAGATGAGATGCTCGACGAGCTGATTTACCTGTCCTCGAGGCTGCAGCAAGGCGTCAGGGACTCCATCGTTTGGAAGCTGACGGCTGACGGAAGCTACTCCGCTCGGTCGGCTTACCGGCTGCTGTTCTCTGGGCATGTTGGGACGCCGTTCTTACGCCTAATCTAGAAAGTCCGTGCGTCGCTAAAGTGCAAATTCTTCATGTGGACAGCAGTTCAGAAGCGGATTCTGACGGCGGATATACTGATGCTACGAGGCTGGGAAAATGACTACTTCTGCCCTCTTTGTCGGCGGAACTTGGAAACGGTGAATCATTTATTCAGAGAATGCCCCTGGTCACAACGCCTTTGGCAAGCGGTGGCCTGTTCGACACGCTTGCAGACAATCCAACCGGTGTCCTGGAGTGCGCACGGTGATATGCTGGAGTGGTTGGACGGGCTCTCAAGCGCTCTTCCTAAACAGGAGAGGGCCGCGGCGAAGTCCTTGGCAATGTTGGTCTGCTGGGAGGTTTGGCGCGAGCGCAACCGGCGGATTTTTGACAAGAAAGAGATGCCTGTCCATGCTGTTCTCGCACTGATCAGAGACGAGGCCTCCATATGGCAGCTGGCCGGCTGCCCGATCCCTTTTGATCCTGGCTGAGGTAGTGTACGGGGTCTGTTGGGGCTGTTTTAGCAAAGCTAAACCCCGGTGGTGACAGTAGTTGTCTTGTTTTAGTCTCCTTGGCCATTACCTGGAGGTTTTCTTTCCTTTGTTTTGGTCGCTCCGACCTCCTCTGTACTTTGCCTCTGGCTCCCCTTCTGATATGGAATCTTAGTAGCTCTCCTGCTAACTTTCAAAAAAAAAAAACTCTCTCTGTCCTAAAATAAGTGTCTTAATTTTGTATTAACTCTAGTACAAAGCTATACTAAGCTTGAGACACTTATTTTGGGATGGATGGAGTACCAACACACGACAATTGTCTGTCACAATTGGATGCGTTCAGGAAAGACAGGGTGTGTTCGTCAGGGTGCTCGTCGCCTCCGCAATGGAGATGTCGCTCCTTCTGCTGCCCAAGCTAAGATTAGATCCGCCATTAGAGGTTGCCCCAATGCCGTGTTGGTCCTCGACATTGCTCAGAGTGTTGGTCCTAGACATTGCTCAGAGTGCCAGACTGCGTCACGCTTCTCAAGTCGTCCTATCTGCTGCCCTCTCCAGATCCGCCATCAAAACCCAGAATCTCCTGGTCTGAGGTTGCGACCCTCCTTCCCGGGAATCCATGAGTGGATCTCAGCAGAGTCGGAGGTTCAACCACCGAACCTCTAGATCTCACGAATGATATTCCTAGCGCCAGACCAATGCTCGCCCCCTATAGCAGGTATCGAACCAGGGGGCGGTGGAGGGTCTCTGCGAGAGGACGAGTAGCCGAGGGCCTCGTCGGAGTGGATGTGACTGTGGGGATCTAAGCATTGGTGCGGCAAGGTGTGTGGTGGTGCGAGCTCTGTTGCAAGAGCGGACATGGGCTCCGTTGGTTTACACAAATCCAGGATTAATCCACTGCTACTACATTTCTAAAGTAGTTTCCCAATTTAGTGTTCTATGATGGTTAGATCGAAGGAATTCATCGTACAAATATTCGACACGCTTATGCAGGCTCAGGTGCTCATCAAACATAAATATCCAGGGAGTTCTGGTAGACATGACAAATATGGTCGACATGAAAGTCTTAACTTTTGAAAGTTGAATCTTCCAATAGTTTTAGAATTTCGAAAGTTGATTTAAAAAAAATCCTGAAAGTTTAGAATTCTAAAAGTTGAAGGTCACCAAAAATGAAAAGTTGGATTTCTGAAAGTTGGAGGGCTGGACTTTAAAACCTGATGGCATGATCTCCCAAAAAGCGAAGGTTTTCTGAAATGCTAGAGAGAGCATGTGCGGACAAATGTTTGTGGAGATGTTGGAATCTAACCGCTCAGTGCTTGCCCAGCGGGTGACCGCCTTGTAGCCTCCCTCGACTTAGTGTCTCTGAAATACCTCCATGTCCAGAAAACGTTCTAAGTCTGATAACTCAAAAACATGTCTAGCAGTATTTCCAAAATGATGTTCATGCATATATTTACAATGTTCCTCTAGTTTAGGTACACTATTTAAGTACCTGATCATAACATGTCTTTAGATTTGAACATTTCTTTCACACAATGGGACCTGCCTCCACCATCTATTGTACGAATGTATAAGCGCATCTAGCTGATGATTACTTCTATAATAGAGCCCCTGTAATAAACCTATGGTTCAGTACAGCCTCAGCAATTGGTCGTTTACGGTAATCCGGATTAAGCATTGCCTACAGAAAAGAATCAGTGTAAGAACCCTTTGTTAAAGATGAAGGAATCGAAAGTAGATTCACTGAGTCCACAGTTAATATAGTAAGCATACATAAGTATCATCTGCAGCAGCAGAAGGTTTGTGAACAGACAAAATTTAACTATAATCGTAGAGGCAAACCTGCAGCAACTCCCAGCCGGCACCATCACCTAAATCTAGAAAGTTTACAGCTTCCGACAATTTATCATCTTCCAGGCAATACCTATGTGAGTTCATAAACATAGATAAGCATGCATATTGATTCTGAATATCACAAATCACAACTAACGATCAGGTAAAAAATAAGCGAGAGCAGATTTTATCAAATGAATTTGGAAAGCAGAATTATTCAAGCATTGGAATGTTTAAACTTTAAACCATGTAGATGTTTTGTTCTAGTGATTCATACTCTCTTGCAGCGTAAATGTCAAGACGGAAAGTGTTCTCCAAGAGCCTCTGCAGAATAAATAAGTACTTTGTTAGATATCACAGTGTTTAAAGGAAAATAATTTTTTCCTATGGACTTTTCTTTGCAGGAATTTCTCTTATGAACTTAAATCCAAATTATAATCACAAGAACCTGCAAGGAAATGCCATCCATAATGCCTGCTTCACAAAACGGAATAAATGCCATGTATGCAATAAGCAACCCAGCTCCATATCTGCTTTTTTTTTCAATCACACGTATATGTGAGAGACTTGCATTTTGTCACTCGAAAAAAGAAAAAGAAATACTTGCATGTCATCAGCTACTCCAAAAGCTCGCTTCTCCAAAGGAGTTGATGCTCCAGCAGCAGATGCTCGACGCCAAAGACCATCTGACAACGCTCCAACCCCCACAGACGAATACCTGTCATTATAAAAGTATATCTATTCTCTAAAGTGTTTTCTCATTGATAAAAGAAAATGCCGAGAAGATGGAGATATACCCAATATCTACAGAAAATGCCAAATCACGGAGCTGTGGAAGTAAATAGTATCCATTTTTCTCTGCAACGGTGCTAAATAAGAGAAAGTTACACTAAGTAGTAACAGAACTGAAATTGAGTCATAAGCTATAGAATGGGCAGTAAACATGGAAAATGCAGAATACTTGAGAACAACAGAAGAGGGGCCAAGGCTTTGGTGCAGTCTATCATGATTGTGCATGTGGACAAGGCCACACATAGCTCCATTAAGCAGCCTAAGGACAAAATATCTCCTCAGTTCCAATTTGTATGCACGATCATAGGGATTCCAAAAATTAGGCCGTTCCTTCAACTGCCTTTCACTGGTTATTTTTGCATAGTCTGCAGCACTGTATCTCCCATCGTCACGGAAAGCAAGCCACTGTAGAAAATTTACATCAGTCTAAAAGCATTACAGGATCGTCTATGACCTGATAAAGTTATGTGGTAGACCTGCTCTCCAGTAGCTGTCTCAAAGGCTCCTAACAGAAACTGAATGTTCTCACAGATATCCCTTGCATTACTCTGAAAGTAAAAGACAAGGATTAGAAAATATTTTTTGGAAATGTCATGTCTGACATACTCATTCAGATCGACAAGTCCAATCTCTCTTAAATTTTCATGATTTTCCTAACCTGAAGAAAAGCATGAGTCCTCAGCTCATTCAATGCCATCAAATTAGCTTCAGAAGCACCAGCAATAGCTCCAGGGTATACCTTGTAGCATAAACCTATGTCTTAGCACATATAAGATCATAAATGAACTCATATGTCTGGGAAAGCTAATAACTAACACCATCAGATAAACCAACAAAATTGAATGGCTGGAAAATCGAAGTGAAAAAAAAAGAGAACTTGGAACTATTGGTCCTACGGTCCTGCCACAAACAATCTTTTCAAGGCATTGTTGAATCAAAGGGTGCTATCACACTATGATTACATAAGACTGGCCTTACGATTATTATGTGTCATGTCATACAATTGAAATACTATGAGCATGTAGTACAATTTAAAAATGCATGGATGACCCGTTATACACTTATTAGCATTACAGGACTGTGTGTAACTAGACATGGTAGATTGAAAAACCCGAGCTATACCTTAAATACAGTCTGTGTGCCCTTCAATGGACCTTGCACCACTCTTCCCTCATAGAGTCTGCAAAAGACTACGATACATGGATAGTATCAGTAGAACTTTTCTAAAAAGTTACACATGAAAATAACATCTGAGATAGAAGGAAATAACCTAATTTTCACTTCTCCTTCTCCAACATCTTGGACTCTTAATCGCTCAATCTCTTCTGGTGAATATCCAAGACTAAGGTCTTGATTACCAATATCGTTTGGAAGCCCTCCAGACTGAGAAGATGAATAGCTGTTTCACATGACAGAGTGTTGGAACCCGTGATGATTACAGAGATTGAGATGTATGTCCTTCCGTTTATACTAGTATAAGAGAAAAAGGTTACAGAACACCCACCATGGCCACAAAATATCTGATGGTCCTTTTAATGATAAATACTTCCTCCGTTCCTAAATATAAGACCTTAAAGAGATTCCACTATGAACAACATACGGATGTATATAGACATATTTTAGAGTGTATATTCACTCGTTTTGCTCAGTAAGAGGCAATGGAAAAATTAGATGCAGCATCCATGGTCCCATGACATAATGCTGGTACAAAGTTTATGTGGAAATTTTCTTGTAAGAAATCAGCAACATCAACATCTGAATAGACATATTGGGTCTCCTTAACATTTCCTGTAGCTCCGGTGGACGCATTACATACCTCCTAAAATGTAGCCACATGACATTCCTACTTGCTGTACGATATGCTGGTCATCTCTAGTGAATTTATTTGAAGTGTCCTAAGCTATGTTAGAATAAAACGCTAATGCAAGATCATAGACGACACACCGAGGCACAATATTTGTTAACGAGGTTCACCGGTATGGCTACATCCCCGGGGCATGACTACGGGCGCTCCTTCCCAAGATACCGCAACACCGACCGCCCGGGCGCCGGCACAAGCCGTCGGCTCCCCCGCGTACCTGTTGCTATCAAGTCGTCATGGGTTACAACGTGTGGTGCCCCTCCGTATATAAGAGGCCTAGGATACAAGTGTCCGACTCCTACACAACTCGTACCTAACCACACCAATTACAACTCCAAGTCCATGTAACCCCTTGCGTACATAATATATTCGACACAAATATAACAAACTCCACCTTGGCGAATATTCTCCACCACCTAGAAGTCGTCCATGCTCGAACCTCCATGTACTCCGGATTTGGGTTGTCTCCTTTGTAGCTTACTGAGAGCTACCCGACGGGCCAGACCCGCCGCCACCGTGGGACTTCACTACTACTCCTGCAGCTTCACTCTTCATGGCTCCACCTGCAATAGTGCTCCCTTGCAACTTGTAAAGATGTGAAGCCGTCCTCTCTCCTATCATCACAGCCACCTCATCTTCCATGATTTTCATGGTCCTCTTATCCTGATCAGAACGGAATTCCATACCACCATCATGAAGAACACCAAGCGAAATTAGATTCCTCCTTAACCCTGGCACATGCCTGACTCCCCGAAGCATCCGCTCAACTCCGTCAAACATCTTGATTTTGATGTCACCTACTCCAGCAACACGATAACCTGTGTCATCGCCCACATAGGCTAAACCAAACTCACCAGACTTGTACGAAGAGAACCACTCCCTGTTGGGCGTCGCATAAAAAGAGCAAGCTGAATCCAACATCCACGCTTTAGTTTTTGTTGATCGCCTGTTTGATACAACGAGAACATCACTATCACTGTCCGAGCCATCACCATGAGTAGCCGCATTAGCACTTGCCCCACCCTTCAGTTCTGGGCATTCCCTCTTTATATGTCCCCAATCCTTGCACCTGTAGCACTGCACCTTTTTCTTCTTTTTCTTCTCCGCCTCTTGTGAGTTATTTACCGAAAACCACCACAGTTGGGGCTAGGGTAACAACTTGATACCACATTCAAGGCAGGGCACAAAAGACCACCAACTTTGCGCCTAACGACTAACGGAGAGCACTGATTGTGTGATAAGCTTCCGAAAACAGCAAAACTGACAAGTTGGACCCACCTGTCAGGCCTATGTGGCATGTCTACGTGTTCAAATAGCTGAGGTGGATGTCGGGTCCCGCTGTCAGCCCCCCAACTACTTCTTCTGGATGTATTATTCTAAAAGAAAAACTACTTGTGGAGGAGCGAATCAGGTAGGGGCTCTCTGGTTTGTACGGGATTACTAGCTTCGCTGTGACCGGACTCGGGGAAGACAACCACCAGGCATCAATCTCTTTCTGTGATGTGTCCCTACCTCCTCCATTCTTTCCATGAGGTCCCTCCCTCAGTCCCCAATCCCCCCCTTGCTAAGAAATCAGCAGGAAAGTACCCGGAATCGCCGGCACGGGCTCTTTCTTCACCGTCTCCGGTTACGAGCGCTGCTGCACTATCTTCCACTCTGGCGTATCCCAGCCTCCACCTACCTTCCTCGGATCCTCCGCTTCCTCATGAAGCTCTATATGGCATCCAATCGAATCCACACTTCCTTTAGCATGGCTGTCCGTGAGAAACCGCCCCGCCGTCCGCCATTGATGGTGAAGTCACGATTTGCGACGTCTCTAAGTCTTGCTGTCCGCACCGCCGAGCGCACCGTGGCTAGCGTGCGTGTCCCCGAGTCCCCGTAGTCTCGCGCAAGGTTTAGCTGCCGCATCCTGAGCTCCGACGAGATCCACTACAATTTGGGCGATGGGGTGGATCCTCGCCGGATCCAGGCGAAACAAAGGGCTGGGGGTGTGTCTGGGGTTGGATCCACGCGGGCCAGTGGCTAGGGCAGCGAGGAGGCTCGTCGGGGTGGGGTGGCTCGCCGGGGTAAGTCTCCAGCGGCGGCGGCGGATTTGGCTGGCTGTGTCGTGTTGGTGGAGAAGAAGATGCCTGGGGGAAAGGGGGGAATCAGAGAGAGGCTGACAGATGGGGCCTTCGGCCACCTCAGCAAATTTATCCATGTAGGCATGCCACATCGGCCTGACAGGTTGGCCCCACTGGTCAGATCCGCTATTTCTGCGACCAAATCTGAGCATTAGTGCTCCGGGTTACAGATTAGGCGCAATTTCGGTGGTTTTTTGTGCCCTGGCACAAATGTAGTACTAAGTTGTTACCCTAGCCTCAAATGTGGTGGCTTTGGGTAAATAACTCGCCTCTTGTCCCTTCCTGATCTGATAACCTTTAACTGCCAACCCAAAACCTTGAGTACTCTCCTCTGTAGCATTATTTTGCTTCCTCAACTCATGCCCAAGCAACGCTGTAGTGACTTCCTCATTATTGACGGTTGTCTTTCCATGTGTCAATGTAATGACCAAATGCTCATAGGACGGTGGCAACGAAACAAGAAGTAGTGCCTTATCCTCGTCCTCAATCTTCACATCCAGACGCGCTAGATCCATGACCAACTGATTAAAGGCATTCACATGCTCCACAAGATGCGACCCCTCCTGCATCTTCAACCCATAGAACTTTTGCTTTAAATACAGCTTATTGGTCGCTGACTTGGACATATAACGATTTGCCAACTTGTCCCAAATTCCCTTAGGAGTATCTTCGTCCATGACATGATACATGACCTGATCCGCAAGACAAAGTTGTATGGTAGCGGCTGCCTGCACTTGCATATCCTCCCACGCATCGTTGTCAACCTTGGCTGGCTTCGTCTCCTGCAAACCCTTCAAGATTCCCTGCTACGCCAGAATATCCTTGACTCTTGTCTGCCATAGACCGAAGTTACCCATGCCATCAAATTTCTCCAAATCAAACCTGGTGAATCCCGGCGCCATGCCGAGCCGCGATCTAACCGGCCTGTTGCCGCCGGTCTTACCGCCTTTTTCCTCTGCGACTTCCTCACGAAAATGATCATTGATCCCGTATTCCTCGTCTGAAGCCACGCCGCAGTCCGCGATCTAACCAACAAATATGACCAGCACAACGTCCCTGTCCGCCCTTCAGAAAATCAGCATGAAGCCTTGTGCCGTAACGTGCAGATGAATTTGCTCTCAGCCGAAACTAGCCGCTCCACCTTTTCCTGAACCTGCAGACGATTTTGTGCCTGTTTGCCTCGTCGCCACCAGCCTTTTATCTACGCTGGATATAGCCGGCCTTGCTTTTCCTCTCTGACACGAAGAACGAATCCAAGTATTCCACGGCTTGCATCGAGTCCCTATCCGAGTCGTGAACCAACCGTCATGGACCCAACATGCACGCACAAAAGATCTCCAAAACCATACACGCATCCAACAGTGCCCCTATACCATGCCTAGGCCAGGCACTAGTCCTGCCATCACGGTTCAGCACTGCCCCAGATGCACGTACATGATTTCTTCAAATCCAAACCGACATGCATGCTTACTTATCTTCTGGACTCTTTCCTTTCGCACTGTACGCCCTGCCGAGTCCTGCTAATGCACGCAACCCAGCTCGGCTGTCTCGCGTAGCCTGCCGCACGCGGGGACCGTACGCATCCGAGCGGCGGTCCCGTGTACCCTGCCGTGGCTTCCCTTCCCTCTATCTGCGTCGCCTCGGAAAAACTCGCCGCCAGTCTCGACGACTGCTCGCCTTCCTGGTCTCTGTTTTTTGGTTTTTCGCCAGCGATCTGTAACTGGCCCTGTCGTGCGTACTCGCCGCACGCCAACCCTGCCGGAAACAGTCGCCACCTCGCGCATCATCCGTACACGAGCTGTGCCGTATCCTGGCCATCCACATCGTCGACATAATCCGTCCGCAGTGCCGCGCCGTCGCCCTTGTACAACATCGAGCGCATCATCTTGATGCTCTCGCACTCCGATATATTTGGCTGTCCTCCACGTCTGGTCGCCGGTCTAATCACGAGCCAAATCCGTCGCCTCCGCAACGTCTTCAACAGCCACTACGCCGGTCCGATCGCCACGTCTAGCCGATCCTTACCGGCCGCAGCCCATCGAATGGTCCAGGCCTCCCGCCCGAAGTGTCCGACACCATCGACCGCCTTCGCGATCGCCGCCATGCTCCACCTTGCACCAATCGGACGTTCCATGGCACCTGTCGAGCATGATCCTCGTACATCCGGATGATGTTCCGCATAGCCTTCTCGCAACCTTGCTCATGATACCGCTTGTTAGAATAAAACGCTAATGCAAGATCATAGACGACACACCGAGGCACGATATTTGTTAACGAGGTTCACCGGTATGGCTACATCCCCGGGGCATGACTACGGGCGCTCCTCCCTAAGATACCGCAACACCGGCCGCCCGGGCGCCGGCACAAGCCGTCGGCTCCCCCGCGTACCTGTTGCTATCAAGTCGTCATGGGTTACAACGTGTGGTGTCCCTCCGTATATAAGAGGCCTAGGACACAAGCGTCCGACTCCTACACAACTCGTACCTAACCACACCAATTACAACTCCAAGTCCATGTAACCCCTTGCATACATAATATATTCGACACAAATATAACAAGCTAACCAAGCAAAGGGAAATGTCAAAAACACACAGTATCCTGAATAATTTAACCATATTCTGTCAATCTCACCACAAGAATGTCCCCAAAGCAATGTTTCACCCCAAGAAAAACACACACAGACTTGCCATTTCCAGTGATTTCTGCTGGAAACAACTAATTAATAAAATAACCTAAGTAACATGCTAGAGAACAGTACGAATGCTCGAACCAATTCCACTCCCGCACACAGCCCTATCGTCCTAAGTTTTGAATCAGCTCAGAACGTAAGCACACATCTCCCCGTGGGTACTACAAACTCTTAGTTCTGAAGGAAAACGGAAAGGAGAGAGGACCCAAACATGCTGACCTTGTGATGTTCATGAAGCCATAGCTACCCAATAATCTGCCCACCTCGAAGTACGCGGGGTTGGTCATCAGCGCCGACGAAATCGGCCGTAGGGATCGTCGACGAGGCCTCCGGCGCCGCCCCCCGGGCTCCGGCGAGACGACGAGGAAGCGCGCGGGAAGAGCCTTCAGCATCGTGGTCGCCGCTGCGCGGCGCACAAGCCTGAAACTGACTGGTGTTTCTGTTCTTGGGGATAGACAGCTCAAGCCTCCCAGCCGCAGAAACGAAAAAGCTACTGGGAGGATGTATCGCTGATAATGGGCCGCGAGGATCGCCTGTCGCACCATTATCGGCCCATGGTCAGTTTCTTTGCCCTTTTTTATTTTGCGTGTAAATTTTCGCTTTTCTCCTTTTCTGGTTGTATATTTTTATTTATTGTCTTTTTATTGATATTAGTATTTTTATTTCATTTCCTTTTCATTATTATTTTTCTTTTTAATTTTTATGTTAAATTTATTTTCTGCTTTTTTTTTGCCATAGATGCATGCACTTTTTGCAGACAGACTTTTTTTCAAAGTCATGCACATCTATTTGAAAATACATGGGCATTTGTTCTGAAAATACACAGACATTTCTATTTTAGGAATGGTTAATTTTATCCGGGCCTAGTCCTACATAACATTTATGTGGCAAATCATCAACCTCATGTCAATACAAGTCTAAGCAATTGATCACGACCAACAAAGAGATGAGACGGTATTAAAAAAAGTATTTAAATTCAATCAACAAATATTTTTGAATAGAAAGTAAATGTGAGGATAAAGACTCTGAGAGAAAGAAGTTGTTAATCGGATGGATGAGCTTGCAAGTCCAACATGGACCATGCACCCCCCTCCTACTACATGGATATTTTACCACCTTACCCCACCTATCTATCACCTCAAGGTTGCTTGGTCATTTTGTCAAGGCCCCCTGGCTTGCATAAATTCCCACATGGGTGCATGTAACCGTTTCACTCCCACTAAAACCAACTCAAGGGAAGAGGCCATATAGTGTACTTGTCATTTTTTGGAGTTTAATCCTGATACTCTTGAATTTACCTTGAAATATCTCATTAGTTGTTACAATTTAGTGTTGTTTTCTCTCTTATATGTCTTTAGGGCTACTAGGTGGCACTCCTACTGACTTTTCACGATAAACCGAGTCAAACCAGGGATATTGTGGCGAAGTTATGAGCAACATGCTTAAAAAAGATCCAACACATGTATGACGTGGGGTTCGTCGATACAAATCCAACAAACCAAGCGTCAACCATTTTATGAAACACCGCACAAACCCGTGAGTCCTAGCCAACCATTGGATCAATAACTCGTTCGAGTTGTTAGCGATTGCCAAGGCGCAACATCGTCGCATCACCAAAGTTGTTTTCACCCAAATTGACAAAGTGTTTATCATCGAAAGTTTGAGGCACGAGCTGAATCGAATTGTCGGTTTTCCCAAAAAGAAGTGGATCTCAGAAAAAGAAAAAAAAACATGAACAATGACTAATATGCCGTATGATGCTTCTGAAAAGGAATGCGGGCCCTTAAAATTCAGAACGCGTCACCACCAAAATATGGCCCCATTCCCATGCTCCCATTTCACTGCTTAGGTGACCAACTTCTCTATCATCAAGTTTCATGTGATTTTGCTCACCCGAAGCAACACGCAATCAAATCCAAAGAAATAAAATAAAATAAAAGCAAGCCAAAGGAGAAGAAAAAGGCCACATCGCATTAGCAAAAGCAAGTTGCTTTAGAATGCATAATCAAAGCCCGGTGATGATTTCTTCAAAAGGCATACATGATGGCTTGGTAGTGGTGGGCCATGGGATGATCCAGCCCTTACGTCACCATGACGCTGTGCAGTATATGTGCATGGTACAGTACAAATTAGTTGCAATTTCTTATTACGAACTGTAGTAACCAAATGACATACAACATCGGTACGCATGTTTGCATAGCACTTCTCGCTGGCTGTTGAACCATGGAGTGCTGTTGCATACATGCCATGGTACATTTGGTTAAAAACTGTTACTTCCTTCGTTCCGAATTACTTGTCGCAGGTATGGATGTATCTAGATGGTACTCGTGCTACTTGGCCTTGTATTGACCTAAATTTTCATTCCTTTAATTTGTATGTGCATTCTATCATCAATGACATCAAATAGGCAACTCAAACGTTTCGTTAAAAACTTCTCCAAGTTGTAATGTTTGATCTCGTGCATCCGATGGGACCGCCGTGGATCCCAGCCTTCTATTCAGAATTGGACGCCTCATGATCCGATCTGGACTGCGG
Source organism: Triticum urartu (assembly GCF_056163025.1). Classification (NCBI taxonomy): domain Eukaryota; kingdom Viridiplantae; phylum Streptophyta; class Magnoliopsida; order Poales; family Poaceae; genus Triticum; species Triticum urartu. The sequence continues at coordinate 478,444,553 of NC_141878.1, read as the reverse complement.
GTAGGAGGAGGACATCACCATTTCCATGTCCTGGCCCGGGTAGCCTATCTGGTCGTGTGGGCCCGCCTGGGGCTGGGATTCCTCCGTGGGCCCCCACAGGCCGAGTTCCTTCTCCAAATCCGCCAACCACCACTCGTTTCCCTCCTCCTCCGGGCTGGCCTTGGTCGTACATGGCACTGTTGCATCGCCTTGTTGTAGGCGCGCGACATCGTCATCGATGATGCTCCAGATGTCGGCGTCCATGTCGATGTCCGGCAGCTCGAGCAGCTCCTCCACCCCGCCGCCGCCCCCGGCGCACGTCGTCGGGGAGGACGACGAGCACGAAGACGTTGGCATTGGCGCCGCCGTCGCGAGCGCCTCCGTGGGCGCGTCGGCCAGCATGCCCAGGATGTCCATGACCGGCTCGAGCTCCAGCTCGAGAGGCGACGGTACGTCCATCGTTTCGGGCTCGTTGCTCGTGCCGCACTGCTCCCCGGCGCCGCCGTTGGACCCCTCGCTTGTCGTCATCGACGAGGACGCCGAAGACAACGAGGGGACGGGCGTGTCGGGGTCTCCGTCGGCCGGCTCGCCCTTGCTCCCGCCGACGCCTGGCTTCTGCTCCGACGCCTTCTTCTTCAGGTGCGTGTTCCAGACGTTCTTGATCTCGTTGTCCGTCCTCCCGGGCAGGCACGCCGCGATCTTGGACCACCTGGACAAATAACAAAATCCGATCAGAACACACCAAATCAATCAATCAATCAATCTCGGAACCGAATGCACGCAAGCTAAGCTTACTTGTTGCCGAGCAAGGCGTGCAGCTTGATGACGGTGGCCTCCTCCTCGGCGGTGAAGTTGCCGCGCCTGAGGTCGGGGCGCAGGTAGTTGATCCACCGGAGCCGGCAGCTCTTCCCGCAGCGGAGCAGGCCGGCCTGCCTCGGGAGGGCGCGCCAGTTGGCGTGGCCGTGCTTCTGGATGTAGGCGATGAGGCGCATGTCCTCCTGCGGCGTCCAGGAGCCCCTGTTGAGCCCGACCTTGGCGCAGCACGGTGCCCTGCCTCGCCCCATAATCGGCCACCTCACCAGACCACTCTGCTCGCTCGTTCTACCTCGATTCGCCCGGGACGAGGAGGTGGTGGGACGGTGCAGAGCATGGATCGGGGGCGGGCACGGCCGGTATATATGTGCGCCGCGCACGCTCGCACTGACACAACCACTCCTACTACTCACTGGTGGCAGGGCTGGCGCTGGGGCGACAGGTGACAAGCCCAGGAGTTGGGAGGCCCTACGTACCTCTATCCTCCTACCTCCGAGACTATTGCGTTTACCTACCAAACCCCTGTCCCAGGAGAGCAAAATGCCCTCCATCTCCTGGGGCCGGCCGCCCACCCGTTGGTGGCCCAGGTCTCCTTCCTCCGGGATCCATGATGCGATGCAGGGTCTACTCCTCCCTGCTGCTCCGTTGTTAATCAGGATGTGCACTCAGCACTGATGGGCAGTGCATGCACCGAGCGAGCCTACACGTACACTTGCTTAAAAATCACTAAATCACGATGATGTTCCCGGGCCAGAAAAAAGTTTGAGGCCACTTTTTGGAGTGGTTGGGGGAAAAATTAGAGATGATTGCGCTTTTCCGGGATAAAATGAAATGGATCTTATTTGTTATCAACACATCCTTTTGTTTTTAATCATATCTCGGTCTAAACCTTAACTTAGTAGTACTGCCTCTTTCTCTTAGTGGGAGAGAATTATACCTCTGTCTCCGTTAATTAATCTGTTCAGGACCTAATCAAACAATCTGAACTTTGGGTCCATCTAGTTGAATGGGTTAAATTTAGTGCGTGAAACGGGGTTCAACCTATCTAAGTACAGCTTGCAGCAGCAGCTATCGCCGATCAACTTTGTCGTTGGTTAAACAAGGTGGCTGAATTCATACTTTTGGCAATGATTTTTCCTGGGTCTGCGGCGTGACCTCAGTGTTGTTTTCCCTTTTTTAGTTGTGCAAGTAGGATCTGTAATGTCACATACGGTTGCTTAGGATGCCTGATTTGTGTGTGTAAGCTCATTTGGTTTAGCTGCGGGCTGACTAAGCTCGTGTGAAACGAGGGTCTGCTTTTGGTGAAAGCTTGGAGCAAAAGGGAAAATTTGACTGTTGAACTATTATGGAGCTCTCCTGATCAACATGAGTTACGAAGAAGAGAGATCAACCCGTAAGCACTTTGCTTGAAAACAAATCTATTTCGATACCACGTACCGTGTTTCTTCTCGAGGAATTAGACATTCCATTGGTGCTACAGTTAGTTCTAAGCCTCTTTGTTTGTGATTAGAATCTACGTCATGCGATCCTAAAAGAAAAAAAAAACCTACGCCAGGCCAAGCAATGTAGCCTCTTGAAAATGTTTTATACATTTGTCCGCTGATAGTGAGATTGGCAGTTGTTTTTGAAAGCTTATTTTCAAGCATTTGTTGTTATTAGCAAAAGGAAGATATAAATAAATATTCTAACTGTTGTACTTGTCATTATTGTTTCAGATAAATAGCTACTGCCTACTTGGAAGTGTACATCTATTGATGCACGGGTCATGAGACAAATATCTTCCACTGTGTACAAAAATCTAATGTACCATTACAAATATACTACTCACACACCATTCAAGCAAGTGGGAGAAAACAAAATGCCTACTCATGTTTTAAGTCATTTTAAGCAAGTTGATAAGATATTATACAATACTTGAATGATCATTGACCCTCCTCTTTAGTGTTTAATAATATACATACTTTTGTAGGAGCTCGCATGCCTAATTCCACAATTCTAGCTAGCTACTGGCCTGCTTGATTGTCATATCATACTGCCAAAACCTAGGTCACCACCACTCCGGCTCCACATTTCTCCTGATTATTATCTACAAAGATGAACTCAGCAATAAACTAAATAATTGAGTTCTACTTTATTCTTCTAGTAAATATAACAAGGCTGAAAAAAAATTAAAAGAACATTTTTATGAAATGAAATAATCATAAAGGGATTGCTATATATTTTCCAAGTTGTCTAATTTCTTTTCTATATCTAATTTAGTTTTTCTAAACATTTGGATCAACATTCAACTATCCCCATTCCAACATATTACTTCAATATTGGAATTTGAGACTTAATAGCGTAGAACTTTATGGGTATAAGATAAAAAAATACTCAAGGAAACTAAGATTAGCAAAAGTTTTTTTGTAGATCTTTTATAATAAGATATCACAACACACTAGAAGCAATAGAAATATTTTAGAAGTGTTCGGGAACGCAGTATTTCAAAATTTTCCTACGATCACGCAAGATCTATCTAGGAGATGCATAGCAACGAGACGGGGAGAGTGTGTCCACGTACCCTCGTAGACAGAAAGCGAAAGCGTTTAGTAACACGGTTGATGTAGTCGAACGTCTTCACGATCCAACCGATCCTAGCACCGAACGTACGTCACCTCCGTGTTCCGCACACGTTCAGCGCGATGACGTCCCTCGAGCTCTTGATCCAGTTGAGGATGAGGGAGAGTTCCGTCAGCACGACGGCGTGGCGACGGTGATGATGAAGCTACCGGCGCAGGGCTTCGCCTAAGCACTACGACGATATGACCGAGGTGGTAAACTGTGTAGGTGGGCACCACACATGGCTAAGAGATGTCTGTTGTGCCTTTGGGGTGCCCCCCCGCCTCCGTATATAAAGGGGGGGGGAGGAAGTGGCCGGCCTAGGGGGCGCCATAAGAGGGGAGTCCTACTTGGACTCCTAGTCCAAGTAGGATTCGACCCCCCTCCTTCCTTCCATCGGAGAGGGAAAAGGGGAAGGGAGAGAGAGGGAGAAGGAAAGAGGGGGGCCGGCCCCCTTCCCTAGTCCAATTCGGTTTGGGCAAGGGTGGCGCGCCCCTCTGATGTGGCCTTTCTCCTCTCCTCCAATAAGGCCCAATACTTCTTCCGGGGGGTTCCGGTAACCTCCCGGTACTCCGGAAAAATGCTCGAACCACTCGGAACTATTCCGATGTCCAAATGCAAACACCCAATATATTTTTTAGAAAAGGAGGATGACCCCGGCCTCTGCATCTGGGCGATGCATACGGCCACTTTATTAATTATTCTCACAAGACCTTACAAAGTAATACAACAGTAAGACTAAAGCCGCCGTCTAAGCCACTCTATTCAGTTGATGAAGGGGCGCATATAGCCTGGGCCTAATACCAAACAGGCATCGCAGCCAAATCTAACATCTAAGACCTGAGATCCCATCCAGGACGCTGGCCGGGCATGGGTCTCACCGGTCCAGCGTGCACTCAGAGGCCGCCGCCACCAACTTCCACCGCTCCATCTTCAGAACTGTACTAATGCATCAACCTTGCTCGGTCCAGCTATCGTCGACGCCACCACGGCGCCCAACGACACCTCCTCCCTGCACGCAAACATCTGAGGACGTCGCGGTTGCCACTGATACACATCAGCACCATGCAGCCAAGTACCACCAGCAGACACAGCTTGAAGTCTTTGGAAGATCTGTCGTGCGTAGCACCTGCCGACCAGGCATGACAAAGCATAGCACCTGTCGGTCAGGCATGACTTGACATCTCCACCGAAGCTCCGTGCAAGATGAAGCCGCTCCACCTCCTTCCTGTCTGAACGGGACGGGAGCACCCTAGGAAGACATGGCGAAGAGTTGGGCACCACAATCACCACGAGAGCCGGACCAGCCGACCGCCATGGCGAAGCGACACCACTAAAGAGAACCGCCGCCATCAGGAACGCCAAGAACGCGCTGCAGCTGTCCCACCTCCCCGCGGACCCAAAGCGGCACCTTCAAGAAGGTGACGGAGCCGGGCAACGCCGCCGCCCAACCAAAGTTGTGGGTTTTCACCCGGGTGCAGGGGGAGGACGAGGGGGAGGGAGCTGAATCTCGAAGCCGCCTTCAAGAAGAATCTTTACCTCTCGACCATTTCGAGACTCATCGTCATGGTTGTGATCTCATACGGGACTCCGAACAAACTTCGGTCATCAAATCACATAACTCATAATACAAATCATCATCGAACGTTAAGCGTGCGGACCCTAAAGGTTCGAGAACTATGTAGACATGACCGAGACACATCTCCGTGAAGGAAATATGCCCTAGAGGCAATAATAAAGTTATTATTTATTTCCTTATATCATGATAAATGTTTATTATTCATGCTAGAATTGTATTAACCGGAAACATAATACATGTGTGAATACATAGACAAACATAGTGTCACCAGTATGCCTCTAATTGACTAGCTCGTTGATCGAAGATGGTTAAGTTTCCTAGCCATAGACATGAGTTGTCATTTGATTAACGGGATCACATCATTAGGAGAATGATGTGATTGACTTGACCCATTTCGTTAGCTTAGCACTTGATCGTTTAGTTTGTTGCTATTGCTTTCTTCATGACTTATACATGTTCCTATGACTATGAGATTATGAAACTCCCTTTTACCGAAGGAACACTTTGTGTGCTACCAAACGTCACAATGTAACTGGGTGATTATAAAGGTGCCCTACAGGTGTCTCCGAAGGTACTTGTTGGGTTGGCGTATTTCGAGATTAGGATTTGTCACTCCGATTGTCGGAGAGGTATCTCTGGGCCCTCTCGGTAATGCACATCACATAAGCCTTGCAAGCATTGCAACTAATAAGTTAGCTGTGGGATGATGTACTACGGAATGAGTAAAGAGACTTGCCGGTAACGAGATTGAACTAGGTATTGAGATACCGATGATCAAATCTCGGGCAAGTAACATACCAATGACAAAGGGAACAACGTATGTTGTTATGCGGTCTGACCGATAAAAGATCTTCGTAGAATATGTAGGAGCCAATATGAGCATCCAGGTTCCGCTATTGGTTATTGACCGGAGACGTGTCTCGGTCATGTCTACATTATTCTCGAACCTGTAGGGTCCGCACGCTTAACGTTACAATGACAGTTTCATTATGAGTTTATATATTTTGATGTACCGAAGGTTGTTCAGAGTCCCGGATATGATCACGGACATGACGAGGAGTCTCGAAATGGTCGAGACATAAAGATCGATATATTGGACGGCTATATTCGGACACCGGAAGTGTTTCGGGTGATTTCGGAGAAAACCGGAGTGCCGGAAGGGTTACCGGAACCCCCCGGGGAAGTATTGGGCCTTAGTGGGCCTGAGGGGAGAGAGAGGGCAGCAGCCCAGGAGGTGGCGCGCCCCCTCCCATGGGGAGTCCGAATTGGACTAGGGGAGGGGGGCGCGGCCCCTCTTTCCCTCTCCCTCTCCCTCTCTTTCCTTCCCCCTTCTCTCTTCCTAGTTGGACTAGGAAAGGGGAGTCCTACTCCTACTAGGAGGAGGACTCCCCCCTCCTTGGCGCGCCCCAAGGGCCGGCCGGCCTCTCCCCCTTGCTCCTTTATATACAGGGGCAGGGGGCACCTCTAGACACACAAGTTGATCTTCGTGATCGTTCTCTTAGCCGTGTGCGGTGCCCCCCTCCACCATAATCCTCGATAATATTATAGCGGTGCTTAGGCGAAGCCCTGCGACGGTAGAACATCAAGATTGTCACCACGCCGTCGTGCTGACGGAACTCTTCCCCGACACTTTGCTGGATCGGAGTCCGGGGATCGTAACGAGCTGAACGTGTGCTAGAACTCGGAGGTGCCGTAGTTTCGGTGCTTGATCGGTCGGGCCGTGAAGATGTACGACTACATCAACCGCGTTGTGCTAACGCTTCCGCTTCCGGTCTACAAGGGTACGTTGACAACACTCTCCCCTCTCATTGCTATGCATCACCATGATCTTGCGTGTGCGTAAGAATTTTTTTGAAATTACTACGTTCTCCAACACTCCGGTCAATAACCAATAGCGGAACCTGGATGCTCATATTGGCTCCTACATATTCTACGAAGATCTTTATCGGTCAAACCGCATAACAACATACGTTGTTCCCTTTGTCATCGGTATGTTACTTGCCCGAGATTCCATCGTCGGTATCCTCATACCTAGTTCTATCTCGTTACCGGCAAGTCTCTTTACTCGTTCCGTAATGCATCATCCCGTAACTAACTCATTAGTTACATTGCTTGCAAGGCTTATAATGATGTGCGTTACCGAGAGGGCCCAGAAATACCTCTCCGATACTCGGAGTGACAAATCCTAATCTCGATCTATGCCAACTCAACAAACACCATTGGAGACACCTGTAGAGCATCTTTATAATCACCCAGTTATGTTGTGACGTTTGATAGCACACAAGGTGTTCCTCTGGTATCCAGGAGTTGCATAATCTCATAGTTAGAGGAACATGTATAAGTCATGAAGAAAGCAATATCAATAAAACTAAACGATCATTATGTTAAGCTAATGGATGGGTCTTGTCCATCACATCATTCTCTAATGATGTGATCCCGTTCATCAAATGACAACACATGTCTATGGTTAGGAAACTTAACCATCTTTGATTAACGAGCTAGTCAAGTAGAGGCATACTAGGGACACTCTGTTTGTCTATGTATTCACACATGTACCAAGTTTCCGATTAATACAATTCTAGCATGAATAATAAACATTTATCATGGTATAAGAAAATATAAATAACAACTTTATTATTGCCTCTAGGGCATATTTACTTCAAGAAGTTCCTAATAGAATAAAAACGTTTGCAGCTAATTTGTTTGGTTCTATTTTTACAAACAAATCACAACTAGTAGATTTTCCTAACAATTCATGAACATATCATCATAATAGCACCTGAACAGGCCAAATGTCATTGTTATTATGGTAACATGTCTAATGAAACATATCATAGCATATACATCGTTATAGATGTACCTCAACATATCATATACAATAGTCATCACAATTTAATTCTACACAAGGAGATAGCTGATACTAGATACAATAAATGAGTTCACAGCTGATACATATCAAGAACTTTATCTAAATAGTAAGCCTAGCTCACTTGGTTGGTAGAATGGATGCACTACCCAACACCTGGGTTCAAGTCATTATGGATGTGAATTCAATTCCAATTTATACCATAGGGCTTCTGTTACGATTTTCTTTCAAAAAGTAATAAACTTTACCTAAATAGTTCACAACTGATAGATCATGATAACTGTAGCCAAACAAATCACCATCAGATCATAACATGTATACTTTGTAAATGCACCTGAAAAGCCGAAAGATCATTGTAATTGTGTGTATGCTTTCCACAACCCATAAAATACAACAAGCATAGACAAACATATCATAACATGTATACTTTGTAACTTTACATAAACATGTCAGTTGATAGATCCTCACAATTGTACTTAAGCACACAACCATCGACGTAATGAACTTCATTTATTAATGGGTCACAATCAATGGATCTTCACCGATGTACCTAAACATTATTCATCCTTTGATATGGAAAACACTAACTTTTAATGGTCACAAAGCGTATATACACATAATTTTGCGCCTCATACAAAAGTTACAAGAGTTTTTAGTCTGCATATTTATCTAACAAGGGACTAAATTAACTTTGCTTGATCCATTACTGTAAGTAAATGGCATTCTAGATCACTTCCAAAGCTCAAAACCCTTACTTTCTACATACAACCCACTAGTTCGGCGATGGCTGGTTAAACGACCTGCAAGCTAGACTTTAATTGCGAATATTGATCTGAAATCATATATAGCAAACTATCGTCCTAACATAGAGGCGAACATCAAGCTCAACAAGCCAAACTTCAATTCCACATACCTATCTAGTATCACATACAAAGGATTGGCTATCTCATGATCTAAACATTAGATACATGCAGCGTAATGATCTGATACCGTGCGCAATTAGCTTGGAGGCCAAGACCAAGTACAAATGACTAACAGCTCGGCTCAATATACGTTTATACTTCTAGATATTGTGTGCTTGACCAATTCCACATATTATTCAAATATCTTGTGCAAATGACCAACCAACCTGCAATCCAGATTTTAATAACTCCATATACTGATGCACCCATTATTATTTTCCAACAAAGGTGGATGCTCCTTATGAACGACATGCCAACTCATGTATAAACTATCGACTTGTGGGCTGGCGCCTCAAATGTGTGCGCATTGATCTAATATCATGTACAACGACACATTCAATCGTAATATAATATCTAGTTTTCCGGGGAAATGGCTAGTTGTAAATAGCATAATTCGGGTGGGCCTAAACATTAGAATGATTAGAGATATTTCTTGCACAATTACACGGGACGCCACCATTAATTAAACAAAACAAAACTACATCTTTAAAAAGAGTATTCAGGTAACTACGGAGAATTGCATGTTGTACAAACCACAATTCCAAAAGTAAAGAAGAGCTGATCAAGAAGTCTAAAGCCCAACCGAATTTCTATTGAAGGGGCAGTAGCTACGAAATGTGTGACACATTTTCCCAACTGCAGATTGCAATCTTTGTCCCACTTCCATACCCCCCGTGTATACACGGACGACTTTGCGTGCATCTGGGCAGGCGGCCGGTGATGGGGTGCTGATTCGGCGTGGCTTTCAACAACCGGCCGGTCCTTTTCCGGGCCAAAGGCTGCTTCCAAGTGTGGCACAAGGTCTCAAGTCATTGAGTTAGAGTGTGCGAGTGAGTGGTGACCAGGACCTCGCCGGTTTTACTACTAAGTACCTCCTTCGCACCCAACTCTTGACATGTCTTGGGTGGACCGGGCCCCGCGTTGGAATTAATCATGTGTCTAATAGGTACTCTTTTCTCTTTAGGTCACTGTGGCACTGTGCGTGTATGTTCAGGATGTTGCACCCATTGCACAGTTGAGGGAGACCAATCAGGGCTCTGGCCTTTAAGTAAAGCTCTCCGGCAAAGTCTTGTTGTTGATCACCCTTATGTACCTGCAGCCGATTGATGTTCCATCTAACCTCCCGTCGTCACCTGCACGTACACTTAATCACTGAAGAGACGTGGCGACGGTCGATGGCACATTTGTTGCAATTTTATTGTCTTTTTTTTTTGTATAATTCATTCAGCCATGGTATATGTGTGTGTGTGTGTGTGTGTGTGTTTGTTATATTATTACGTTCTCATAATCATGTGTTGGAAAGAGCCCCTAAACGTATTGCATGACATTGGCGTGCACTCCTTTTTGCATATAGAATGGCAACCGACTACGACAAACAGATCCTACTTTAGCTGGAAATAACATCCAAGTATCCAAGCATGGGACAAGGCAACGGCGACGCGAAACAATTGTTATTTGGCAAAGCTTTTGCAGACCATGCACGGAAGCACTAGCTTGTTGGAGCAGAAAAGCGCTCTTAGCTTACAGTTATTTAATTCGTCATTATCTTTCATGGGCACCGCGGGCATACGCGGTGTTGGGTACCCACGTACTCCTTATCCAGCATTCACAACTATAATGCGCTCTTAGAGCATCTACCACCGGGCGTCTCAAATCGGTCTCAAACATCCGGACGACCCGCACGATCATTGATCGGTCATGAAAATCTGGTCCAGACAAACGCCTTAAACGGATCTCAAATGTCCGGTCTAACCGGCACCCATCATATTCGGTCTAAATATGAGGCGGATATGGGGCGCCTGGACATGTCCGTCACGTGGGACTGACGATGGGATCTCACGCAGAATCGCGTGAAAATCCGACGGTCCGACGGACGCCTTTTTCGTCACCGCGGTGTGAACGTTATGTGGCCCCGCTTCGGCTCGCCGCCCGAGGCCAAATCCGGCTATTTAAACCGGCTGGCGTCCTCCAACCCTAGCCCATCCACCTCCTTCCTCTCTGTGCCGTCACCCGAGCCCGTCCGCCTCCTCTCCCATGCTCTCCAGCATCGCCATGGTCCGGCGCAAGATCATGACATGCGCTATGCTCACGCCGGAGCGTCGGAGGCAGATCACAGAGGAGATCCAGGCGAGGCGCAGCGCCCGCATCGTTGTCGGGCTACCTCCGGGCTCACCGGAGCCGAAGGAGGAGAAGCGGCAGCAGCCGGAGGAGGAGGAGAGCAGCTACCGGAGCCAATGGAGGTGGCGAATCCGGAGGAGGAGGCGGAGCAGCCTGCTCCGTGGTTCAACATGGCGGAGGCGGAGGTGGAGGCGGAGTTCGCTGTCGCCCAAGCCGCGGAGATGGCGGAATAGTAGGCCATCCTGGAGTCCATCCTGGATGAGGCCTATGTAGAGGCCAACCAACAGTTCCTCCGGCAGGAGCAAGCGGCATCCGACGCGCTCTTCGCCAAACTCGGCGTGGAGATAGAGGAGGAGGAGGCCGGAGCGGAGCAGCCGGAGGCGCTGGAGCTGCAGCTGCCGCCCATGTACCCGGAGGCGGGCACAGAGATTATCGACATTTTTGACAAGGAGTAGCTAGATCATCTACGTAATACATAGGTTTTTTAGTTTACATGCTTTTGTATGGATTTGAGAATCTAATATGAAATGTCCGGATGCAGTTATTTTAAAAAATGCTCGGCCACTAAACGCGTCCGCGCGCTTTGAAGGGTCATATTTGTCGTATAAAGCTGTAGATGCTCTTACTGCTAAATAAAAAAGAAAGAACTATAACGGGCTCTTCGTATGACGATCGTGGAGTTGTTGCCTCGTCGGTGATCGACAGCCCTGTAGGACGGCGGACCGGCACGCTCACGACGGAGAGGTCAGCTGGCCGCAGTACAGTAACGGCCGACGATGAAGGGAGAAAGGCGACGGGCGCCGCGGCGATACAGGAACGTCGTACCACAGCCCCATGCTAGCGACTCGAATTCTATGGACGGCAACTGCTACTGTTTACGCTGGTACGTTTGGTCGCTTGCTCTCAGGGTTCCGGCCTTCCGTCCTACTGCTTCCTCAACAGGTGCTGTCTGCTAGTAGCTGAACCCGCGGTCCGTTTCAGCGCGTACGTACCCTCTCCCGTCACCTTCTCCCCCATGAAATTGTACCATGTGCGTCGCATATACGGTATACTACTGCACCTTACCCGTCACGACTTCCTTGCCTGTCGGGCGCTGTGATCATCATCTCTATACATATAATCACGCACGATTTGTTCGCTTCCGATTGCAAAACCCACGGACAGAAACAATCATTAGACTCCCGGTTGAACTCCAAAGTCACCGAGCCAGACTGCACCCATTTTTTTGTTTTTGGTTTGGCGGGCTGTTCTCCCTTGAGTTCTTGACTGACGTGGGCTGCTAACCACTGCGAAGAACGGTCAGAGATGATGCGGCCTCTTTTCAACCGAGTTAAATAACTAGTCCGACGGGCGGACCCGACTGCATCTCCGTTCGGTGCATCTGGAGATTCTATAGGTGGCCGGGCTGCCCAACCCATGGACTCTTGTTTTTAACTTGAACTTGCGGCCATGGAGTGTCTCTTCTTGCTTCTGCGGCCGCACCTTTTCCCTGGGCCTGCCCTTTGTTTACTCGTTTATCCCTGACCATGTCCTGCCCACAGCGCTGGAACCACTGAAAACGTCGCGCTGCCGAGAACCGGGTGTTTCCCCAGGGAAAACTGAAAGCCACGTGTGAACGCGCCTTTGAAAGATTCATGTTTTGACATTGGCATATCCTCATTTTTTCATGGAATCAATTGCCCTTGTGTTTTCAGAGACCGACATTGGTTGACTCGTTTGGATGGCAGCTTGTCCTGTGTATAGCTACCAGCCATCTGTCTGTTTCTCCGTTTGACCGGTTAGTGTTCAGAAATTGTACTCTTGTGGGAGTCCCTTGTCATGGCCAGAATTTCAATAATATCATGCTTTGGCTTGTTGAGCAATTCCGCGCAACGGATAGTACATTTAACTTGGCACTGAAAACGAGATCCCGAGCTTTGAAGTAGTTGCCAATTTGGCTGGCCTTGGATTGAAATATCCACAATTAGAGCACGATGTTCAAAGTCGGGATAAACCTTTTGTTCACTCAACTGTCGCTCGGATTTATTCTCGGTCCTAATTTTCGAAAACGTAGAAAATTCTTACCCTTAACTTTGAACGCTAAGATTGCGCTTTGACTCCTGTGCGTCTGTCCTCTCCAGGGCGACACATGTGGCAACGAAACCCTAGCCTATGACCACAACCTCTCTTTGTCACCCTTCCATTGCCACCATCAGAGATGGCTGTCGGGAAAGCCCGCGAGGTCGTAGAGGAAGGTGGTTAGGTTTTCGCTGCTCGGCTCTCGCGTGGAGGGCTTTGGGCGCCAATGCACTGTCCTGGTGTGGAGAAGTGGCCCCGGCCCCGCAACAAGCAGTTCACGTGTGATGTGGGGCTAGCATATCCTCGGTAGTGCGGATGGCGAGGTACCAGAGCGGGTGCGAATTGTGGGGCGATGGGTCGTCTTGTCGGCCCAAGGCCTCTGCTTATTCCCTATTTCTGCATGTCCCACCTCGCCGGATCTCAGACCAGATGGGGTGTTAGTGGTGTAGACTAGTGGCCGGAAGAAATCCCCTAGTCATGTGCCGGCCTTGATGGAGGCGACACCTGAGGGCTCGAGGGCATTGTCTTCCTCCCCGGGTGTGCCCCCCTCTTTGTCTTCCGGGTGAAATCCCTAGATCCATTTAGATTGGATGTTGTCGGTCCTACTAGCATGGCATCCTTCTTGGAGGCATCGTCTTGGGAACAACATGTTTTAAAGGCATGTTGTTGTGTTGGGTCTGGTAAGAGTGTAGTCATCAATGTTGATGGCTACAAATTTGGCTCCTTTAACTCTTTTCGATGCTCTCAACCTCTATGTTTGTCTCAGTTGGCCGTCGATTAGCTCCCATGAGCCAAAGCAACAAGGGATAGGGTTCACCTCTTCCGATGTCAGCAGAGGGGTGGAAGATGCGAGTGCATGATGCTTCTTCATGTGGATTCCAACCATCTTTCTAGACATTTGATGTTGCTGCTCAGTAGCTTCCTCTTCTTCAACGATAATAGCTTTCTTTTCTTTGTGTGGAAAAAATATGTGGACAACGATGATGTTGTTCTATGTTTGAATTCTTTCACCTCAAAGGCCATGGGGTCCAAACTTCATGATGAGAGTCTCCATCGCCCGATGATGTGATGCCCATTGATACATGGCAAGGAGGCAAGGGGCCTCCTTTAGCGGTGGAACATGATGGAAGTGTAATGCCCGACGCTCAGGTGCATGAAATGGCATGTCCTCATGGGCAACTAGTCTCCTTCTTGAGTTAGCTTCTTCCTTTGCTTAGTGATTCAATCACGAAAGGGGGCTTCAATGATTTCAAGATGTGCTCTTTTATAATTTTTGATTGCTTGTTGATTCGTGTTGCTTTGTAGACTATTCATCAACATCTTTTGGAGCTTTATTAATTTAAGGCATGACTTTATGCTTTTCATCTATAAAGTTTAAATACCAAAATTTCAATAAATAATTTTCTTTCATATTATAAAAAAGTAATTTTTAAACCATATGAAAATTCAAGAAAAGAACCAACAAAGTGGTAAATAAAACAATTTCTAGAAAATCAGAAAATATTAAAATAATTCTTGAAAGGCGACAATTGTTTTTCTGTATTATAAAATAGAAAACATATAGAATCGAAGAAAAATGAAGTATTATATAGTAACTAGGGAATCCTAGTAATCTTGTAATTTATTTTATTCATATTCATGAAAAACAACCACTTTATCTTTTTTTATTGAAATTATTTGCACCTATTATCAACTTTCCTATTTTTGCCATGTGATACGTCTTCAACGTATCTATAATTTTTTACTGTTCCATGCTATTATATTATCCATCTAGGATGTTTTATATACATTTATATGCTATTTTATATGATTTTTTGGACCAACCTATTAACCTAGAGCCCAGTGTCAGTTTCTGTTTTTTCCTTATTTTTGAGTATCGCAGAAAAGGAAAATCAAATGGAGTCCAATTGACCTGAAATTTCACGGAGATCATTTTTGGACCAGAAGAAGCCCACGGAGTACCGGAGATGGGCCAGAAGAGTCCCGAAGCCACCACGAGGGTGGGGGCGCCTACCCCTGAGCGCGCCCCCCTATCTCGTGGCCGCCTCGGGGACCCCCCTGACTTGTTCCCGACGCTAAAACCTCTTATATATACCCAAACTTCCAAAACACAACCTAGATCGGGAGTTCTGCCGCCGCAAGCCTCTGTAGCCACCAAAAACCAATCTCTAGACCCGTTATGGCACCCTGCCAGAAGGGGGGAATCCCTCTCCGGTGGCCATATTCATCATCCCGATGCTCTCCATGATGAGGAGGGAGTACTTCACCCTCGAGGCTGAGGGTATGTACCAGTAGCTATGTGTTTGATCTCTCTCTCTCTCTCTCTCTCTCTCGTGTTCTTAATTTGGCACGATCTTGATGTATCGCGAGCTTTGCTCTTATAGTTGGATCTTATGATGTTTCTCCCCCTCTACTCTCTTGTAATGGATTGAGTTTTCCCTTTGAAGTTATCTTATCGGATTGAGTCTTTAAGGATTTGAGAACACTTGATGTATGTCTTGCATGTGCTTATCTATGGTGACAATGGGATATTCACGTGATCCATTTGATGTATGTTTTGATGATCAACTTGCGAGTTCCGTGACCTCGTGAACTTATGCATAGGGGTTGGCACACGTTTTCATCTTGACTCTCCGGTAGAAACTTTGGGGCACTCTTTGAAGTTCTTTGTGTTGGTTGAATAGATGAATCTGAGATTATGTGATGCATATCGTATAATCATACCCACGGATACTTGAGGTGACATTAGAGTTTTGGTTGATTTGTGTCTTAAGGTGTTATTCTAGTATGAACTCTAGGATAGATTGAAAGTGTGTCCTACAAACCTCTGCACTTGGAGGCCCAACAACGTCTACAATAAGAAGGTTGTGTAGTAGACATCAAGCTCTTTTTTGACGCCGTTGCTGGGGAGGTTAGCACTTGAAGGTATATCTTTAGATCTTGCAATAGAATCTTTTAGTTTCTTTTTTATCACTAGTTTAGTCTATAAAAGAAAACTACAAAAAAATGGAATTAAGGTTGCCTCATATGCTTCATATTTTTAATGTCTTTCGTGAAAATAAGGATTCTGATAATTGTGCCAAAATGCTAGAAGAATGCATTAAAATGTTTGGCACTAAATCTTTGGGTGATGAGCATGATTGCAATGTTGTTAGTATGAATTCTTTGAATATCCATGATGCTAATGATATGCAAAGCCACAAGCTTAGGGATACTATGTTTGATGAAGATGATATTTTTTGTACCCCAAGTTTTGATGAGCAAATTTATTTTGATGATAGCATGCCTCCTATTTATGATGATTATATTGATGAAAGTGGGTTTGGAAGAGTGTCAACTTTATGGATAATGATCCCACTATTTTGGAGGGTGTTGAATCTTATTTTGATAATTATGAAAGTGGGTTTGGAGAGGTCATGCCTTTAGTTAATGTTAATCCCACTATTTTGGAAGAGTGCCAACTTTGCATACATGTGGATCGTGTTAAGAATATGTTTTGTGATAGCTATATTGTTGAATTTGCTTATGATCCTACATGTAATTATTATGAGGGAGGAACATATGCTTGTAGGAATTGCAATAATATCAAGTTTCCTCTCCCTGTGTTGAAAATCTTGAAGATTTGCTTGTTTTACCTTCCTATGCAAGTTGATTCTTGGTCCCACAAGTTGTTTGCTCACAAAATCCCTATGCATAGGAAGTGGTTTAGACTTAAATGTGCTAGTTATATTCTTCATGATGTTCTCTTTATGTTTCAATTCTTATCTTTTATGTGAGTCTCATTAAAATCATCATGCCTAGATAGGGGCGTTAAACGATAGCGCTTGTTGGAAGGCAACCCAATTTTATTTTTGTTCCTTGCTTTTTGTTCCTGTTTAGTAATAAATAAATCATCTATACTCTGTTATGATTGTGTTTTTATGTTTTAATTAGTGTTTGTGCCAAGTAAAACTTTTAGGATCTTCTTGGGCGATTGTTATTTAATCTTGATTTAAAAAAATAGAAAATATGCGCTCACGAAAATAATTGTCATTTCTTACCAGAGAGTGATAAAATACCAATTCTACTTGCAGTAGATTAATAAACAAATTGCCTAGGATTTCTTAATTTCTTAGGATTTTTGGAGTTATAGAAGTATTCGAAACCTAGATATTACTACAGATTGTTCTATTTTTGACAGATTCTGTTTTCTATGTGTTGTTTGCTTATTTTGATGAATCTATGAGTAGTATCGGAGGGTATGAACCATAGAGAAGTTGTAATATAGTAGATATTACACCAATATGAATTTAGAATGAGTTCACAACAGTAACAAAAGTGGTGATTTATTTTCTTATACTAACAGAGCTCATGAGATTTTCTGTTGAGTTTTGTGTTGTGAAGTTTTCAAGTTTTGGGTAAAGATTTGATGGACTATGGAATAAGGAGTGGCAAGAGCCTAACCTTGGGGATTCCCAAGGCACCCCAAGGTAACATTCAAGGACAACCAAGAGCCTAAGCTTGGGGATGCCCCGGATGGCATCCCCTCTTTCGTCTTCGTCTATCGGTAACTTTACTTTGAGCTATATTTTTATTCACCACATGATATGTGTTTTGCTTGGAGCGTCATTTTATTTTATTTTGTTTTGCTTGCTGTTTGAATAATATACCAAGATCTGAAATTCTTAAATGTTAGAGAGTCTTCACATAGTTACATAATTATTCAACTACTCATTGATCTTCACTTATATCTTTCGGAGTAGTTTGTCGTTTGCTCTAGTGCTTCACTTATATCTTTTTAGAGCACGGTGGTGGTTTTATTTTATAGAAATTATTGATCTCCCATGATTCACTTATATTATTTTGAGAGTCTTTTAGAAAATCATGGTAATTTGCTTTGGTTATGAAATTAGTTCTAATATGATAGGCATCCATGATGGGTATAATAAAAACTTTCATATAAAGTGCATTGAATACTATGAGAAGTTTGATACTTGATGATTGTTTTGAGATATGAAGATGGTGATATTAGAGTCATGCTAGTTGAGTAGTTGTGAATTTGATAGATACTTGTGTTAAAGTTTGTGATTCTCGTAGCATGCACGTATGGTGAACTGTTATGTGATGAAGCCGGAGCATGATTTATTTATTGATTGTCTTCCTTATGAGTGGCGGTCGGGGACGAGCGATGGTCTTTTCCTACCAATCTACCCCCCTAGAAGCATGTGTGTAGTACTTCGTTTTGATAACTAATAGATTTTTGCAATAAGTATGTGAGTTCTTTATGACTAATGTTGAGTCCATGGATTATACCCACTCTCACCCTTCCACCATTTCTAGCCTCTCTAGTACCGCGCAACTTTCGCCGGTACCAAAAACCCACCATTTACCTTCCTCAAAACAGCCACCATACCTACCTATTATGGCATTTCCATAGCCATTCCGAAATATATTGCCATGCAACTTTCCACCGTTCCGTTTATTATGACACGGTCCATCATTTTCATATTGCTTTGCATGATCATGTAGTTGACATCGTATTTGTGGCAAAGCCACCGTTCATAGTTCTTTCATACATGTCACTCATGAGTCATTGCACATCCTGGTACACCGCCGGAGGCATTCATATAGAGTCATATTTTGTTCTAAGTATCGAGTTGTAAGTAAATAAAAGTGTGATGGTCATCATTATTAGAGCATTGTCCCATGTGAGGAAAGGATGATGGAGACTATGATTCCCCCACAAGTCGGGATGAGATTCGGGACGAAAAAGAAAAAAAAAGAAAAAAAGGCCATAAAAAGAGAAGGCCCACAAAAAAACAAAAAAATGTGAGAAAAAGAGAGAAGGGGCAATGCTACTACCCCTTTACCACACTTGTGCTTCAAAGTAGCACCATGATCTTCATGATAGAGAGTCTCCTATGTTGTCACTTTCATATACTAGTGGGAATCTTTCATTGTAGAACTTGGCTTGTATATTCCAATGATGGGCTTACTCAAAATGCCCTAGGTCTTCGTGAGCAAGCGAGTTGGATGCACATCCACTTAGTTTTTTTTGAGCTTTCATACACTTATAGCTCTAGTGCATCTGTTGCATGGCAACCCTACTCACTCACATTGATATCTATTGGCATCTCCATAGCCCGTTGATACGCCTAGTTGATGTGAGACTATCTTCTCCTTTTTGTCTTCTCCACAACCACCATTCTATTTCACTTATAGTGCTATGTCCATGGCTCACACTCATGTATTGCGTGGAGATTCAAAAAAATTGAGAACATCAAAAGTATGAAACAATTGCTTGGCTTGTCATTGGGGTTGTGCATGATTTAAATATTTTATGTGATGAAGATAGAGCATAGCCAGACTATATGATTTTGTAGGGATAACTTTCTTTGGCCATGTTATTTTGAGAAGACATGATTACTTTGTTAGTATGCTTGAAGTATTATTATATTCATGTCAATATTAAACTTTTGTCTTGAATCTTTCGGATCTGAACATTCATACCACAACAAAGAAAATTACATTGATAAATATGTTAGGTAGCATTCCACATCAAAAATTCTGTTTTTATCATTTACGTACTCGAGGACGAGCAGGAATTAAGCTTGGGGATGCTTGATACATCTCCAACGTATTTATAATTTTTGATTGTTCCATGCTATTATATTATCCATCTAGGATGTTTTATATGCACTTATATGATTTTTTGGACTAACCTATTAAACTAGAGCCCAGTGTCAGTTTCTGTTTCCCCTTGTTTTTGAGTATCGCAGAAAAGGAAAACCAAACGAAGTCCAATTGACCTGAAATTTCACGGAGATCATTTTTGGACCAGAAGAAGCCCCCGTAGTACCGAAGATGGGCGAGAAGAGTCCTGAGGCCACCATGAGGGTGGGGGGGCGCGCCCTACCCCATGCGCGCGCCCCCTATCTCGTGGCCGCCTCGGGGACCCCCTGACTTGTTCCCGATGCTAAAACCTCTTATATATACCCAAACTTCCAGAACATAACCTAGATCGTGAGTTCTGCCGCCGCAAGCCTCTATAGCCACCAAAAACCAATCTAGATCCGTTCTGGCACCCTGCCGGAGGGGGGAATCCCTCTCCGGTGGCCATCTTCATCATCCCGACGCTCTCCATGATGAGGAGGGAGTAGTTCACCCTCGGGGTTGAGGGTATGTACCAGTAGCTATGTGTTTGATCTCTCTCTCTCGTGTTCTCAATTTGGCACGATCTTGATGTATCGCGAGTTTTGCTATTATAGTTGGGTCTTATGATGTTTCTCCCCTCTATTCTCTTGTAATGGATTGAGTTTTCCCTTTGAAGTTATCTTATCGGATTGAGTCTTTAAGGATTTGAGAACACTTGATGTATGTCTTGCATGTGCTTATCTGTGGTGACAAAGAGATATTCACGTGATCCACTTGATGTATGTTTTGGTGATCAACTTGCGAGTTCTGTGACCTCGTGAACTTATGCATAGGGGTTGGCACATGTTTTCATCTTGACTCTCCGGTAGAAACTTTGGGGCACTCTTTGAAGTTCTTTGTGTTGGTTGAATAGATGAATCTGAGATTGTGTGATGCATATCCTATAATCATACCCACGGATACTTGAGGTGACATTGGAGTATCTAGGTGACATTAGGGTTTGATTAATTTGTGTCTTAAGGTGTTATTCTAGTACAAACTCTAGGATAGATTGAACGAAACGAATAGCTTCGTGTTATTTTACTACGGACTCTTGAATAGATCGATCAGAATGAATAACTTTGAGGTGGTTTCATACCCTACAATAATCTCTTCATTTGTTCTGCGCTATTAGTGACTTTGGAGTGACTCTTTGTTGCATGTTGAGGGATAGTTATATGATCCAATTATGTTATTATTGTTGAGAGAACTTGCACTAGTGAAAGTATGAACCCTAGGCCTTGTTTCAACGTATTGCAATACCGTTTTCGCTCACTTTTATCATGAGTTACCTTGCTGTTTTTATATTTTCAGATTACAAAAACATATATCTATCATCCATATTGCACTTGTATCACCATCTCTTCGCTGAACTAGTGCACCTATACAATTTACCATATTGGGTGTGTTGGGGACACAAGAGACTCTTTGCTATTTGGTTGCAGGGTTGTCTGAAAGAGACTATCTTCATCCTACGCCTCCCACGGATTGATAAACCTTAGGTCAGCCACTTGAGAGAAATTTGCTACAGTTCTACAAATCTCTGCACTTGGAGGCCCAACAATGTTTACAAAAATAAGGTTATGTAGTAGACATCACCAGGGTGGTCTGTTTTCTTTTTTCTACAAGTTCTTGACTTCTCTAATATTTTGTTTATTTTTCATTATATCCCCACACCAAAGAAAACCTCTAACTTTTTTTGTTTATGTCTTTCCTGAAATGTGCTTGATTTGCTTTTGCGGGAGCTTGAATTAATGTGCTTGCTAATTCGTCACCTGTACCAAATTACAACCACAATATTGTTATAATTATAGGCCTACAGAGGTAAATATAGTGCACAATTTTGGCACACTTTTCTCTCTATTTTGGCTACTTTATTGTTTAGATGAATCTCATTAGCAACATTTTGAGCTAATTATAACACGCGGGGCCTTCTCGTTTTTTCCGACAAAGAACACTTTATATTACACATGATGAAACATCAAGGGGATATAAACACTAGGAGAAGACACTTGGCTTCTGCATTACTATGATGCACACAACCAACATCAATGTGCACACACAAAAGATCACATCGGCAAAAAAGCAAGTCATACAAGATCGAAGCTATGCATAGGCAGGAAAAAGGAAAAAGCGATCAAAACAATAATCGATGAAATGCAGCAACGACCTTTGGCACCAACAATGACATGCAATGCCTACAATTAAGCTCCTCCAAAATAATGCCTCCAGGAAGGGTATGACGCACGCCAAATAGTACCTTCAACAAGGTAACAATCCAGAAGTTGCAATTGCCAGTTATGGCCAACTGGCTCAGCCTAGGGTTTTCACCGCAGAGCTCCAGACTAGGTACTCGAGAAGAACCACCAAGTCGAAGTTCACCTGTGTATTCGCTTCCACTTTCCGTGATGCCAACAATTATATACACACACGGTCATGACGTGAGATTCCATGCAAGTGATGCCATGCTCGCACAAGCAGGCAACTGAGTTGCAACAAGAGCTGCTGGGTACAAAAAGCATGGAACAACCAAAGCTCTCCTTCACACACGCGATGAATGCATTGACGAGGGAGGAAAGTCACCGGCACTAAAAAACTAGTGGTCCCACACCGTCCTTCCAGGTAGTAGCCGGTGTCAGATCTGTATCACACAACACCACCACACGCCGCCTCTTGCTTGGTTGCCTCACCTATGGCAGCAAACCATCGATCTACCAACATACCAAGGAGGAGATCCGGTATGGTAAGACGATACTCGCCGGCTATTCTCGACACGAGAGTAGTTAGAATCATGATTTTATTATACGACTCTACGGTCCAAACTAACACTTGTGATCCTAAAATTTTTGTTAGTAGAATCTATGTTTATATGATTTTGAGAGTTAAGATTCTACGATTGTGATCCTATCATCGGAGCTCCGATTTGATTCAGATTTTAGAATCACGATTCAGACTGCCTTGCTCGACGCCGCCGTGGCTTCACGACCTTTACCGTTGCCTCAAGTCGCCTCAGACCGCCCTGCACAAACAACGGGGGATCCCGCGACGCAACATAAACCACACATTGTGAGGGAGGCACCTTGCAGGCATATGAGGAGCACACCAGGAAGGTATCACTAAACGACGATGGGAAAACACAAGGTGCTGGATGAAGGGTGCACAGCGTAAATCGTGACGGGGTTGAGATGTCCAGGAGATTTTTGGGGGATCGCCTCCTGCCCAGGCCATCCGCCCTGCTGACAACGGCGGCGATGGGGTTTTGGGTTTTGGGGGGGGGGGGGGTTGGAAGGCACGCCAACGGTGCATAGTTACGATTGCAAGTACGTCAAAGTAGGTAGTTGATTAACATACGTCAAAGTACGTCAAAGCTGTCTTCCGGGACTGAGGCCATGTGGGCGCAGATCCTCCGCAACAAGTACCTCCAGACTAAAACATTGTCCTAGGTCGCAGTCAGGCCGACTGATTCGCCTTTCTGGAAAGGACTAATGAAAGTCAAACAATCTATGTTCAATAGGACGAGATTTGTTATTGGAAACGGTACAAGTACACGTTTCAGGGAGGATACTTGGCTTGGTGAATCACCTTTAGCCATTCAATATCCGTCTTTATATCGGATTGCTCAACGATGTGAGGTGTTCGTGGCAACGGTATTCCAATCTGTCCCCCTTAATATTCAGTTTCGACGGTCGCTAGCGGGCAGTCGTTGGGAAGAATGGCTCCATCTAGTTAGGAGACTGATGGAGGTTCAACTTTCTCACCAACCTGATATATTGCGCTGGAAGTTGACTAGCTCTGGAGTATTTACAGTTAAATCAATGTATATTGATGTTATTAATTCGAATGCTATTCCAACTTCCAAGTATGTTTGGGCTGTCAAAGTTTCTTTAAAAATTAAAGTGTTTATGTGATTTGTCCATAAACAAGTTATTTTAACAAAGGACAACTTGATTAAACGCAATTGGACAGGACCTACTAGGTGTAGTTTCTGTGATCGGGATGAGACGATTACGCATTTATTCTTTGATTGCCCGTTGGCCAAAGTTCTATGGCGGACGGTCCATATTGCTTTTAATATTACTCCACCGACTTCGGTCAATGCTTTATTTGGGACATGGCTTAATGGGGTTGAGCCTGAATTAGCAAGACATATTCGGGTTGGAGTTTGCGCTTTGTTATGGACTATCTGGAATTGCAGAAATGATTTGATTTTTAACAGAACATCACGGATTCATTTTTTGCAGGTTATTTTCAGAGCTACGACACTGATCCGTTCGTGGTCGCTACTCACTCCGATGGAGGCCAGGGAGCATTTGGTTACTGGATCTATCCGTTGGGAGATGGTAGCTCGGGATATCTTCAACCGATTTGGATGGCGGTCATGTAATAGGATAGGCAATTAGTTTCCCTATTTAGTTTTAGCCAGCCGGTTGTGGCATCTTTTTCAGGCTAGTTTGTGTATCTAGCCGTCTGTCGCTCTGTGTGAGCTGCATTTATCCTTTGCTTTTTGTTTGGCTGGAGACTGTGAAACCTTGTTGGCATCTTTTGTTATTTGGTTAATAAGATGGCCGTATGCATAGTTCTGATGCAGAGGCCGGGGAGATCCCCTTTTCGAAAAAAAACACGTTGTTCCTTAAAAAAGCTTGACAAAGAAGACCTATGGCGCGGACCATGAGATTAAACATAGTATTGCGATTATGACTGCTAACATCGGTATCATGTACAAAACACAGGTCTCCTCGGAGCTGTAGTAAAAACAAGTCTTCGATCTACTAGAGTGACCAGTTATAACATAATCATACGACTAACAAGTATCCATCTCCTTGTCGAATCACCAGATTATCATGTAGTAAACATAAGTCTACCAGTAGGCATAAGTCTTCGATATAGTCGTGATCAGTTAACATAATCACAAGACTAACAAGTACCTATCTCCTTGTCCAGTCTCCCGATTAAAAAAGCACGTGCTTACACAAGGTTCAAGGGGCCGTATACGCTGTACAATTTGACCTTACAACTGAAAGACAAACCGAAACGAGTGCGAAAGATCACCCAGGGTTTTGGAGCATGTGCTGAAAGAGGCTTCAAACATCTCTCAGCTACGGTGGCTATGCCCGGCAATGGGTACTGAGGACCTGTGATTCACTGTTCTAGCTAGATATAGCTAAGCAAACAACCGAAAGCATGCTCCCAACACTAAAAAAAGTTGTCGCTTGAAGCATTCGCAAGGTTTGCAAAATGCATACTTTGTGTGGCTAATTTGTATTCCAATATATGTAAATTAATCTAGTGCTTGTCAGGATACATTTGTGTATAATTTTGTCAAGTATCCAGTTTAAATATTTTTGAAGGTTTCGGCACTCATAGTTTCTAAAGTTTGACTCTGCCTATGTACGAAACAACAAGCTTTAGAAAATTGGATGTGTCTTGGTGAAGGTGTTGTGGTGCCCGGTGCATTGGTGGAATGGTGGCCTTCCAAGATGGGTTGAATTTTGAGGACTGTCGGCGTGGGGGTCTAGCTTGCCAATTAAGTATTGGAATATTTACTTCCTATGAATGAATTAAAGAAGAACTCTGGGATGGGTAGAACCTGAAACTTATGCAGTTACTGTAAAGTGTAAACCATGTCTTCCATGTGCCCAACTAGTTCAGATGGTAGCTTTGGACTTCTATATGCTGCTATTCAATCTGTCTGGAAGCTTTATATAGTCCTCCTCGTATTCCTATTCTCTTCTGGTTTCTAGTTTCACCATGAGCCATGTGCCCATGTCCCATGACAACCCTCTCAACAATCTTCAATGTTTGATCATTCCTGTAGTTAGAGCGAGTTACTTGCTAAGTTTCTTGGTCAAACCTAAGGCAATTTTTCTGTTTCTCTGAACGACAACGTGTGCCAACTCTGGTACATTCAATATGAGAATGGAACAGGGACCCTGGCTCAGTTGATCAAAAGAGTTTAACCTAGTTGAGTGATGTTGAAGTGTGGACATACATATCGGTAGACATAGAAAATGTTGTAGCACAAGGACAATGCAGCCAACTTTTCGTACACCTATAATGTGAGGACCTACGGTGATACAGATTTGGGGTTGCCAAACATAGGAGACTAGACGAACGAGTGTGCACTTTCTGTACCCGGCGCATACGCATCTGAGTGTTTTTCAACATTCAGCATCCACAATTAAAGGTTTCAGAAATTCACCGCAAAAATCTATATCCATATTTTGTAGGAAGAATTGTGAACCTACAAATGTTGGGCTAAAATATATCTGTATTGTGCAAACAAAATGAGGGCTTAATAGTTCTCAAGAATCTAATAGCTCTTGAAGACAAACACTCCCGCCCTTCTGTTCCCTGTAATAGCTCTTGAATAATGCACTCTTAGCACTTGAATCATGGAAAATTAATTACAATTAGCGGCACTTTATAATTGCAGATGGAACAAATACTGAACAACTCCCTCTATAAAGAATTATAAGAGTGTTTAGATCACTACTTTAGTGATCTAAACTGGTAGGACTAGGGTTCCTACCAGGCCTCCGGCGCAGATTGTATGGGCAAGGAGGAGGGGGACGAGGGCTGGAGCGGGCGCGCCGGCGGACAGGCGCCGTCGCGGCTAGGGTTCCGGCTCCTCTTGAGGAGCCGGGCAACAGAAGATTATAATATCTTTATTGCTTGATCTCAACGGTGTGTTACAACTAGTATTTATAATTTTAGCCTAAGATAACTTGCCTAAGATAACTTGTGGGCCAAACCCCTAATACTAATGCCCGGTGGGCCTCTTCCTAGTATAGACCAAACCGGTCATAACATCTCTCCCCGCCTGCGCAAACAGCTCGTCCTCGAGATGAAAGTCTGGATAGTGTTGGCGAAAATCCTCACGCTGCTCCCAAGTAGCCTCCTCCTCCGGAAGGCCCACCCACTGAACGAGGACGAACCAGACGCCACGACGGAGCTGTGCCTGCAACACCTTTGCCGGCTCTGGAAGAATGTGACCATCGGCGGTTGGCAGAAGCGCCGGAGGAGCCGCCGGTGGCTCGCCACGGAAAGGCTTGAGCAGCCCCACATGGAAGACGTCGTGGATGCGAGCACGGGCTGGAAGCTGAAGACGATAGGCCACCTTCCCAATGCGCTCCAAGATAGGGAAGGGCCCGGCGTAGCGAGGCCCGAGCTTGCGCTTGGCGCGCGGGTCAAGTGACTGCGTAGAGCGGTGGAGAAGACGCAGCCACACCCAGTCACCCACCGTGAACTCCGCCTCGCGATGATGATCGTCGTAGTAATGCTTGGCCAGCTGCTGGGCCTGAAAGAGACGCTGACGGACCTCAGCAAGCATCTCGTCACGGGTGTGGATAAGGTCACCCGCAACCGCTGTCCGAGCCGTCTCCGGGTCCACCGGTAGTATAGGCGGGGGTGGTCGACCATAGACCACCTCAAATGGCGTAGCGTGCAGGGCGGAGTGATAAGAGGTGTTGTAGCAGTACTCCGCCCAAGAGAGCCAGTCCACCCAAGCGCGAGGCCGATCACCTGTCACACAACGCAAATACATGGCAATGACCTTGTTCGCCACCTCGGATTGACCGTCTGTCTGAGGATGGAACGCCGTACTCAGGCGGAGCTGGACACCCGCCATCCTGAAGAGGTCGCGCCAGACATGGCCCGTGAACACTGGGTCTCAATCACTAACGATTGAAGCAGGGAACCCGTGTAGGCGGACAATGCCGTCGAAGAAGGCCCAGGCCACGGACGCCGCCGTGTACGGATGGCCGAGCGCGATGAAGTGGGCGTACTTGGAGAAGCGGTCGACCACCGTGAGGATGACCGACTTGCCGCCCACCTTGGGGAGGCCCTTGATGAAGTCCATGGAGATATCCGCCCAGACCTGAGATGGCACCTCCAAGGGCTGCAGTAACCCAGCCGGCCGCAGGGTCTCCGTCTTGTTGCGCTGGCATGTCTGACAAGACCGAACCCAGTCGCGGACAGGGGCGCGATCGCCAGGGATGTAGAAGTCGGCGCGAAGACGATGGAGGGTTTTCTGCACACCCTCATGGCCTGCCGAGTGGGCGAGCTGTAACAACTGGTGATGGAGATCATCATGCGCCGGAACAAAGATCCGGCGCCCATGGAGAAGCAGTCCGTCAGAGAAGCGCCAAGGCTCCTCCAGGTCGCCGTCCGTGAGCTGCTGCCGAGGAAGGACGGCGTCGTCGGCCGTCGCAGTTGCGCGGCGGATGTCGGCGAAGAGACCGAACGTCGGCCCGGAGCGGATGCACAGGACTGCCCCGGCAGACTCGTCGACGGAGGTAGCGATGTCGGAGTCGCGACGGGCCAGCGCGTCGGCCACGGTGTTAAGGTGACCCGGCCGATACTCGACGGAGAAGTCGAAGCCGAAGAGCTTGCTGATCCACTGGTGCTGTGGCATGGTCGACAGTCGTTGGTCCAGCAAGAACTCCAGGCTGTAGTGGTCCGTGCGAATGTGGAAGGACCGTCCCCACAAGTACGGCCGCCAATGACGAACGACCTGCACAAGGCCAATGAGCTCCCGCTCGTATGCCGCCAGCTTGAGATGGCGAGGAGCGAAAGGCCGGCTGAAGAAGGCGAGGGGTCCATCGCCCTGATGAAGCACGACGCCGAAACCAGCTCCTGAGGCGTCACAGTCCACCACGAACGGGCGATCGAAGTCGGGCATCTAGAGGATGGGGCCCGTCATGAGGGCCCCCTTGAGGGCCTCGAACGCCCTCGTCGCCTCGTTGTCCCAAGCGAAAGCGTCGCGGCGAAGCAACCGCGTGAGGGGCGCCGCGATGAGCCCGGATTCCTAGATAAATTTCCGGTAGTAGCCGGCGAGGCCGAGGAACCCGCGGAGAGCCCGCGGCGAGCGAGGTGTCGGCCATGCGGAGACGGCCGCAACCTTGTCGGCGTCCATAGCCACCTCGTCGGCAGAGATGACATGGCCGAGGTAGGCGACGGTAGGTGTCCCGAACGAGCACTTCGAGTGCTTAAGGTGGAGGTGGTGCGCCCGAAGCTCGTTGAAGACGATGGCGACGTGCTGGAGGTGCTCGGCCCAGGTGGCGCTGTAGATAAGAATGTCATCAAAGAAAACAAGCACAAACCGCCGTAAGTAGGGCCGGAGGACGTCGTTCATCAGGGCCTGGAAAGTCGCTGGAGCGTTGGCGAGGCCGAAGGGCATCACCAAGAACTCGAAGTGGCCATGGTGGGTGCGAAACGCCGTCTTGGCGATGTCATCGGGATGCATACGCACCTGATGATAGCCCGACCGGAGATCGAGCTTGGTGAAGAAGCGCGCCCCATGGAGCTCATCCAAGAGCTCGTCGACCACCGGTATAGGGAACTTGTCCTTGAGCGTGAGCGCGTTCAGGGCACGGTAGTCGATGCAGAAACGCCAAGTGTCATTCGACTTGCGGACGAGCAGCACCCGGGCGGTGAAGGGTGACGTGGAGATCCGGATGATGCCCGCGGCGAGCATAAGGGCACACTGGCGCTCCAACTCATCCTTCTGCAGCTGAGGGTAGCGGTAGGGCCGAACCACCACGGGAGGGGTACCCGGCATGAGGTGAATATGATGGTCGTACACCCGGGTGGGCGGAAGACCCCGTGGATCGTCGAAGAGGTCGCTGTGCTGCCGCAGAAGGGAATCCAACAGGGGTTGCTCGGCCTCTGAGGACGCGGCGACCAGCTAGAGATGTGGCACGGCCGGTGCAGCGCCCCCAAGGCCGTCCCATCGGACGCGGCGGCCTAGCCGCCAGAACGTCATTGTGAGCACGTCGAAGTCCCATAGGATGGGACCGAGGGTCCAGAGAAAATCCACCCCGAGGATGAAGTCGAAGCAGCCGAGGTCGATCCCTGCACAGGTAATGGAGAAGTGTTCGCCACCAATGGAGATGGGAACGTCGCGGGCGAGCCCATGACACTGGAGGCGATCGCCGTTCGCCACCGTGATCCGCAGGCGCTCCTCGCCCGTCGTCGGAAGGGCTAGCCGACGCATGGTCGCCTCGGTCAAGAAGTTATGGGTGGAGCCAGTATCCAGCAGGGCCACCAGCCGCTTGCCATGGATCGTCACCAGCAGCAGCATGGTCCGCTCGCCACGGATGCCGGCGAGGGCGTGGAGGGAGACGACGCACGCCGTCGCCGTGGGATCCGCGGGCGTGTCTGCGGCCGCCTCGGGTGGTGGTCTCGCGTCGGTCGAGTCGTCCGCCTTGGTGTAGTCGACCGTCTCCAAGTAAAATAGGCGGGGGAAGACATGGGTCGGTGTGTAGGGCTCATCGCAGTTGAAGCAGAGTCCCTGACAGCGACGCTCCTGCTGCTCGGCCGGTGACAACTGACGGAAAGTCCGTGTGGTGGCCGGGGGCGCGGCCGTCGCGGCTGGAGGAGGCCGGCCCGGTGCTGGAGGAGTCGGCGCTGGTCGATTGGGCTGGCGGCCGCCCCGTCCGGGCTGTTGCTGCAGTGCCTGGGCCCGCTGCTCGAAAGCCCGGGCGTAGTACATGGCCGTCTGGAGGTCGGGGGGATCCCGGAGCTCGACGTCCACGCGAATATGGTCCGGCACACCGCCCACAAATAACTCGGCGCGCTGAATCCCGGAGACGCTCGGCGCGTGGCACGCCAGGGCCTGGAAGCGGTCGGCGTAGTCCTGAACCGTGGATGTGAACTGTAAACGGCCGAGGGCCGCCAGGCGGCTCCCGCGGATAGGAGGCCCGAACCGGAGAAGACAGAGCTCCCGGAAGCGCTCCCATGGTGGCATGCCGCCCTCGTCCTGCTCGAGGGCGTAGTACCAGGTCTGCGTCGCGCCGCGGAGATGATAGGACGCGATCCAGGTACGATCCGAAATGAGCGTCCGCTGCCCGTGAAAGAACTGCTCGCACTGGTTGAGCCAGTTGAGAGGGTCCTCCGTGCCCTCGTAGGTGGCGAAGTCCAGTTTGACGAAGCAAGGGGGTGTCGGACCGCCGTGCCCGGGGGCTGCTGCAGTCGGTGGCAGCGAGTGTGCCGGGTCGGGGATCTCCGGGGCGTAGGTCGCCAAGCCGGAGGGAAGGCGTCGGGTGCTCCGGCGCCGTGGTATACACCGGGCTCGGAGACGAGCCGGCCGCCCACGCGGGGATTGGCGATGGCGATGGCGGAAACTGCACCTGGTGCAGGGGCCGGCCAGTGGGCCGGGGCGCGGGTGGTGATGTTGTCGACGGTGGCGGCGCTTGGTGGAGCTGCGGCGCCGCAGCCAGAGTCGAAATAGCCGGCGGGGGCGCCTGGAGAAGCTGCTGGGAAGGGTCCCCCAGCGGTGCGGTGGCGGCCGGCCACGCGGGCCAAGGGTTCCCCGCGGCCGGGTAGTGCTGCAGCAGTAGCGGCGGCGGGGGCGGCCCTCCGTAGGGCGACTGGAAGGCCGGGGCGGGCCACTGGAGCGGCGGTGGCCCGTAGGCGGTGGTGGCGGCGCTCGGCGGCTGGGGCTGGTTCCCGACGAGATAGAGGCTGATGCCCTTGACCGCCTGGACGAGCTCTCGAAGGGTGCCCGAGACCTCCTCGGGCGAGAGGATGGGGGGCGGCTCCGCCGCGGTGGCGGTCGGCGCTGTCGGAGTGGCAGTCCCGGACGTGAGCGCCGGCATGGACGCGGACGGAGCTGGCGGCAACGTAGGTGAGGCGGTGGTGTTTGGCAGCGGCGGCGGTGATGGAGGAAGCGACATGATCGGGCTGGTGTCTCTGAATACCAAATTGGTAGGACTAGGGTTCCTATCAGGCCTCCGGCGCAGATTGTATGGGTAAGGAGGAGGGGGACGAGGGCTGGAGCGGGCGCGCCGGCGGACAGGCGCCGTCGCGGCTAGGGTTGGAGGCGGCGGCGGCGGCTAGGGTTCCGGCTCCTCAAGGAGCCGGGCAACAGAAGATTATAATATCTTTATTGCTTGATCTCAACGGTGTTTTACAACTAGTATTTATAACTTTAGCCTAAGATAACTTGTCTAAGATAACTTGTGGGCCAAGCCCCTAATACTAATGTTCAGTGGGCCTCTTCCTAGTATAGACCAAACCGGTCATAACATAAACGCTCTTATGTTTCTTTACAGAGGGAGTATTATTTTTTCCCTTGCAAATGGCTTGCACTCATGGACAACACAAATACTAACCAAGTCATCAACTACTCATTCTACCTTATGCAACAGAAAAGTCTCAGGCAAGATGATCTAGCTTGTGTAGTGTTTGAACAATAGGCCATTGTCTTTCACTTTCAAACACCTACAGGGACTAGCGGTTAGTATCGATCGAATTAGGTAAGAGTGATTTGACCTTGATAAAGTCCAGAGGGGCTGTCATTTTATAGGAAATCGGTAAGATTTGTGTCATAGTCATGTACTCCTACTGAGGTGTGTTGGATGGATGACCTGGTGATGCTGTAAGCAAAGCGTAAGTACCGATGAAATGGAACCCAGAGCCCCAGACAGAGAGGACATGCATGATAGCGCACATTATCGCACGTACGAGTGTATGAGGCTGTGGTGGCTGCAAGGTTTGTGAGAGGCAACTTTGTTTCACTTTCAGAAGATTTCTTGAGAGTGAATGAAGTAACCTTTGGGTAGCAGTGTCAACCATCAAGGGCACTTTTCAAATGCCCTTTTATTTCCTTTGTTCCTTTGGTTTGTTGGAGAAACGGAGGAAATTTTCTGCTGACGACACTGTATTCATTTGATTCGAAGGAAAGGAGCAAGTTCTCTTTGATTTTAGCTGTAAGGAGAAGACAATAAACTTCTAGAATCCAAACCGATATTTCTCAGTGTGCTTTGAATCTCATTCTTGTGTGTGCTTTGAATCTGATTTGGCTGTACTTATTATGGCTTTTGGGTTTTTAACTTTTTATATATTCCGGCTAGTAAAAAAATGAAATATACGTAAGGCACGCGTTATCTATTTTTTCTATTATGCACATGTGTTCTTATTACTGTATTAACGCATGCTTTCGCTACAATGTTTTCAAAGTTCTGCTGTTTGAAAATGTCCTAATGAAAGATATGTCTTCTCTCAAGTCTCAACAAGGCTATTTTTCTTTTGCCATTGTCTTCGCTTAAGCTACTTTCACCTGTTTGTGATGATACATATCGTCATATCGACATTGACCTACTACTGGCTACTAAACCTACAGGAGCTATACGTATCCACATGTAAGTACGTACGTACGTACACTTCTAAAAAAAAGAGTAAGCACGTACTGCGTATGTTCTTGACCAGGAAATTCCGGTAGTATCCTGCGGAACTCTGAAGAAGAATACCCTACTTGTGGAGGAACTACCAATCCTAATGACACGGAAGCTGCACTTGCAGAGGACGGCATCGATACCGTCCTTGCTGCCCAATGTTGGCATCCCCATGGGTGATGCCCGCGCTCAATTCATCGAGATGGTGTTGGAAGAGCGTCATGCCGCGTTCCAGTAGGCGCAGGCGGACCAGGAGTACAACCTCTGCCTCTTCGACAAGAACTGGCGTACGGAGGAGGAAAGCGCTGTCGGTTCGGCCATCGCGTCGAACGTGGACGTGGGCAAGCAAAAGGCATTGCTCGAATCCTTTTGCACCACCCACGAAATCCGCCTTGACCGCTCGCAGTTCCGCGTCCCTTGCGCGTAGTTAGAAGCCACCATCAAGGAGATCGATGAGGTGGTGAATGAATTCTACGGCAAGAGCGAGGACGAGGTCGCTAGTAGCGCCACGGCAGCGCCCCGCCACCACACCCACAAAGCCGGCCTGTCCGGGGGCGCCATCGGCAGCAAGGGAGAGTAGAGCATTAGAGGTCATCGGCGGTCGGGTCCCTGGAATGCCAACGCTCTTTCGCTCCCGCTGAAGTCAAGCTTAGCGGGTTCATCATCGTCGGCCGACTAGCCCCTTGCAAGTTGCGGAGGCAGAGGCGAACACTAGTAGAAAACAGGGCTTTGGTCACAGCGCAATATACACATTAGTCCCGGTTGCATTACGAACCGGGACTAATGTGAGCATTAGTCCCGGTTCAAATGGGCCCTTTAGTCCCAGTTTGAGACACGAACCGGGACAAAAGGGCATCGCATCCTTTAGTCCCGGTTCGTGTCTCAAACCAGGACTAAAGATTAGACCTTTAGTCCCGATTTGAGATATGAACCAAGACTAAAGGGTGTGATGCCCTTTAGTCCCGCTTCATGTCTCAAACCAGGACTAAAGGGCCAATTTATCAAACTCTACCCCCGCCCCCCGTGTATCACCATTTCAGTTTAAAAAAACAAAAGAAAATGATAAAAGCTTCAAAAAATAAAATCCTTCGAGATGTAGTTATATTACTACATCTATTAGTTAGGAAAATTTAAAAACTTATATTTGGACATGTTTTGCAAAAAAGTGTCATGAAAAAGTAAAACGGCTATAACTTTTGCATACGATGTTGGAAAAAAGTATAATATATCAAAATGTTCAGCACGAAAATCCGCATTCGATTTTGACCGCCTATGACCTGTTTGCAAATTTTTAGAATCCTCAAATTCCAAAAGGAAAAAAAGATATGCTCAAATTTCAGTTTTTTTTAATTTTGGGTAAATCTGGTCAAACTATGGTCAAACTACTTATTCAAGAAGTATTAGTGTTACTACATAATTATTCAAGAATATCAGTGTTACTAAATAATTATTTCAATTTTTCTGAATTTTGGTCAAATCTGGTCAAACTGCGTCAAACTATGGTCAAACTACTTACTGAAGAAATATTAGTGTTACTAAATAATTATTGTTTTTTAAAATAATAGTTTTAAACTCAAACAGTGAAACGTGTGACTTCATGCTCAAGCTAAACTCCTGAGGGTTAATAGGATTGACATCTTACTATTGTCATGAAAATAACAAATGTAGACTTGGAAACCAGGGAGAATAGAATCCGGAAGTTAAGCGTGATCAGGCTGGAGTAGTGAGAGGATGGGTGACCGGCCGAGAAGTTAGATGATTTGGAATGATGAGGGGTGATTAGAGATTAGAGGTTAAATTGAGTAGTGATGAGGGGTGATTAGAGATTAAAATGTAAAATAATTCAGAAATTTGAAAATCAGAAGAAAAAAATTCAAAAAAAATTTCGTAACATTTCCTTTAGTCCTGGTTGGTGTTACCAACCGGGACTAAAGGTGGAGCTCCCGACAGCAGTCATGTGGAGGGCCTTTAGTCCCGGTTCATATAAGAACCGAGACTGGGGGGGGGGGGAGGGGGAGGGCTTTAGTACGGACCCTTTAGTCCCGGTTCTAGAACTGGGACAAATGGCCCATTTTTCTACTAGTGGAAGCTTTAGTTCTCGGGGCTTGTAGTCTGCCGGACATGGGGAACAAGCGTCGGCAGTCATTTAGACTAGGTTTAGATTTTGCTTTAGTTCAAATATGTCGAAAACCATCTGATTTTATGTAAAAAAATATATCCAAATATGAATGAATATTGTCTGGATTGTTTAAATATGCATACTTTTTTGAATTTCATTATATTTCGACTGAAATGCAACCGGACATATGCGGCAAGCTTTAGATGGTTGGCTCCTGTATTCGTGTCCGTGAATTGGTCCCTTCTATCCATGGACGGATTCGGTGTCCGATTTGCGGGTTGGCATAGAAGATGCCCTAATACCAAAGCAGGACGGGCTCCTAAAATGGGCTGGGCCAAATCAATGCATCCAGTGCAAAAAGGGGCGGCCTATTTAAAAGCTTCCGTGTGGTTTAAGTGTTTTTTAATAGATTTTCATCTTTTTTTCTTTTGGTTTTCCTGTTGGGGGTTTTCTTTTCTGGATACATGCTGACATTTTTCAGATAGGCGCTAAACATTTCTAAATACACGTTGAACATTTTTCAAGATACACGGTGAATATTTGTCAAATGCACATTAAACTTTCTTTAATATACGGTAAAAATTTTATAACACAAATAAACATTTGGTAAATACACGTTTATTTTTTTACACACGCTCAATACTTTTCATTAAATTCCATGAAAATTTATTTTAAAAATGCAAACCATTTTTCAAGTGTTAGAACTTTTTTTAAGTGACATGAATATATTTTTTGTAAGTCCAAACATTTTCCTAAAAATTATGTGAACATTGTTTTACATTATATAAACAATTTTCAAAAATATCAAGAATGTATTTTGAAACATATGAACACTTTTTGAATTGTATGCAATATTTTATAATTACATTTTTTTACATTGTACAAACATTTTTAAAAATGTCAAGAAACTGTTTTTTAATAGTACGAACATTTTTAAAAAGTTGCACATCCTTTTTACACTGTATGAACATTTTCTAAATGTTCCATATACACTTTAATAAATAAATTTCTTACACTGTGTTTATGATATTTTGAAAATATAAACATAGGTAAAAAAGGAAAAAGAAACGAACCAACGAAGGAAGCAACAGACGCAGTACTGATGAAGAAACAAACATACGATGAAAATGGAAGAGGAACCGGCCACTGTCAAAAAATAAACGAAGAGGAACTGGCTACTGGGCCAACCCAACAGAAGCGACTACAAGGACCGCTCGCCTCAGGAACTGTCGCCGGTTCCTCTTCTATTTTGGAAACACACGGACATCATTTTAAATGTCACGAACATTTTTCAGTCGGAGTACAAACCATTTTTTTAAATTAGCTAGTTTTTGCTAACCAATCTGTGGTTGGAGGGTTAGAGGAACCGTGGTATCCCCAGTCACTAGGGTTCAAGTCCTAGTGCTCGCATTTATTTCTGAATTTATTTCAGAATTTTCGGTGATGCGCTTTCAGTGGGAGGAGACGTTCTCGTCGATGACGAGATGACTACGGTGACTTTGTAAATTTCAAGATTATATGCCAGCTCAGTCTTTCGAAGGTGCTCATAGGGGTAGAGTGTGCATGTATGCGTTCATAGGGTGAGTGTATGCGCGTGTATATGAGCGCTTGCATCTGTACTGTGTTAAAAAAAATTAGCTAGTTTTTTTACATTGTATACGCATTATGTAAAATTTCAAAAAATATTTTGAAATGCATGCACTTTTATTTTAAATAACACAAAATTCTTTTGAATGGTATGAAAATTTTGTTTTTAAAAATCATGTGATTTTTTACATTGTATAAACATCTTTTAAAAATGTCACAAACATATTTATTGAAATGCATTAAGATTTCTTAAATTTCACGAATAGTTTTAAAATTTATGTGAACAAATATTTTCAATGCATGAATATTTTTTAAATGTATGATGAACACTTTTCAAACTTAGTAAATTAATTTTTGAAATATATTGATGTAGATTATGGGCTGGACTATTCTGTTACCCCCCGCCCTATATAGGCGCGACACGCTGACCACCGTAGAATCCCCCCGACCCAGCTCGAACCCAACCCGCCTTCTTCCGCCGGAGGCAGCCGTCGTGGGCGAGCGAGCCACGGCGGCAGCCGGAGCGAGGGAGCCCGCGGCGCCGTGACTGGCCGGCGACGGATCCGCCGCCGTCTCTTGCCTCTGCCCGTCGCCGGATTCATCGACGGGGCCGTGATCCACCATCTCCTGCCTCCTTCCGTCGCCGGATCCATCGGCGGGGCCGTGATCCGCCGTCTACTGGCTCCCTCCGTCGCTGGATCCAACGACGGGGCCATGATCCACCGTCTCCTGCCTCCCTCCGTCGCCGGGTCCAACGACGGGGCCGTGATCCGCCGTCTCCTGGCTCCCTCCGTCGCCGGATCCAACGACGGGGCAGTGATCTGCCGCCTCCTGCCTCCCTCCGTCGCCGGGGCTCCTTCTCCGGGGCAGTGATCCCCGCAAGACGCTGCCTCCCCGGACCTCTTCGCCAGCCATCCACCACAAGCAGGAGCTGCATCAATGGCGCCGCCTCCCAAGAACATGCCAGTACGCCGACCACGAGAGGAAGAAGAAGAAGAAGTCAGTCCACTGGAGGTAATGTCTGCTTCCCACGTTTGTGTCAGTACATCAGTTCATCAGTCCTGCTATGAAGAAGAACCTGATAGTACATTGCAAATGCCTGATCAGTTCATTACACCCCTGCCACTTGATGCACAATTTGGATGTCGAGGTTACTGTCAGTACCTCTAATATGATAGCTTCAGTTCAAAACCAAAAAACATAAACTTATGCATCAGTCCAAGGAGCTACTAGGCTTTATATAAGGTTCAGCTGCCACTGCAAGTTGTATGATGTTATTTCTAATAGTGCATGTCGTGTAGTTGCGTCAGTTCGAACTAGTGAAAGAATGTTGTTGAAAAAAATACACGTGTTACACAGTAAGTTCAATGATACATAAACTAGGAGTACTTCTAGTGTAGTTGCATAAGTTATAGATGAACAAAAGAGAAGACATGCATCAGTTATATATATATATATATATATGCATATCCATACATCTCTGAAG
This sequence comes from Triticum urartu, assembly GCF_056163025.1. NCBI lineage: Eukaryota > Viridiplantae > Streptophyta > Magnoliopsida > Poales > Poaceae > Triticum > Triticum urartu. The sequence continues at coordinate 478,406,541 of NC_141878.1, read as the reverse complement.
TTCAATGTTCAGTTTACAAGCAGTGCTAAAAAACAGTACATCAGTACATCAGTGTTGAGCATGTATGGTTATACTGTTCGAGTGAAAATGAAACCAGATACAAAATAGAGAACAACAGTTTAAATAACAACCAGCGATGAAAGTTCAACTTGTACAATGCCTTCAGTGCATGACATGTTACCCATAGCATGTATACGAGAAAAATGCAGAAAAGATTAATCCCAAAACTGTTGAATGTCATTGCAGAAGCGAGCAAGGCGGCACATGCAGCGACCGTTTGATGAGCCAAGCTGATATGGGGCACCACCTGGTTCGGTAACACCAGAAATACCACCTGGATACTTCAACAATACAGGAAGATTTCAAGATACATCGAATCATCAGAAGCACGGACAAGTTCTTCTATGCAGCAAACACCAATATATGGGAATACAAGCTTTGTCACTCGTGGGTTGCAACAAGGCCAACAATATCCCCAACAACAAATGTTTTCCTTCCCTAGCGCATGCAGAAAGCCAAGGACAGGAAGCCGTGGATGGGTTGCAACAAGGCTTCCACCAGTCGCTCCGTCAACATCAATCATCCGTGTTGCAAAAGCGATTTCGACGGGAAGACCAGGCCAAAGAGACAGAAATTTTGGCCGCTCTAGCAGGTTCCAAAGTACAAGATATGAGCCATATAGACAGGAGCAACCTCACAACGAATCTGAGGGGAGACGGTCGTACAATGAGGGATTGAGATCTTCGTCAATATTGCTCCCTCCAAGAGATGCATTGCTGCATGTGCCAAGGGTGACACCACCCGCGCCCATACACCAGGGTGAACAACAAACATCGGAGGCAGCACAGAGCTATACACATGTAAGTATCCATATAGAAAAAAAACATACAAGCACAGTCCATACCATGGTACTGTGACCACCCCATCTAACATTTTCATAACTGTGTTTTTGTTTGCTCACTGTTGCGTGCAGCCACCTAACATTGAAGATTATGTTCTGCCAAGGCTAGATATGCGCTTTGAAACTTTTGAAGAAGCAAAGAACTTCTACAACGTCTATGCGAAGCACGCGGGTTTTGCTGTTAGGGAAGGCTCCAAGTTTAAGACCAGAGCCTACCTTTATTGCACGTGCTATGGAGTCTATCAATCGAAGGTGTCTGAAGCAAATAGACAGCAGAACAAAACGACAGCCAGGACTAACTGCGGGGCTAAAATGAGGCTGAAGAAGGAAAAGGATGGAATATTTGTCGTAAAAGAGATAGTCTGGGAACACAACCACAGGCTACAGCTCACTCCACAAATGCTTGTCTTCTTGCACTGCCACAAAACTTTGACAAAACAATCTTGGAGTACGTCAAGTACCTGCAGTTCAAAGGCATTGAACACGCGCAAATCATGAGCATATTGGGCGGTGATGACCATGGTAGCTACTTCCTCGAAATGAATGCAAAAGACCTGATTAACCTGTAAGTACAAACTTGTTCTCCTCCCATAAACCGCCTATGTCTTTTTTCCTCTGTCAGTACAAACATATTACGCAACGCATGACCTGACACCAGTTCAACATGCATTTTTGAATGAACTTTTAATATGCAGGAAAGCAAAGAATTCAAGGCTGGATGATGTGGACGATGTCCTAAAAACTGTCAACTTCTTTAGGGAGATGAAAGCTATAAAAAGGGAATTCTTCTATGACATGCAACTCGATGAGTCCGACAGAGTTAAGAACATATTCTGGGCGAATGCAAGCTGCCGAGGGGCCTATCAGGACTTCGGTGACTGCGTAACATTTGACACCACATATAAGACCAACAAGTACCATATGCCACTTGGGGTGTTTGTCGGTACTAACAACCACTTACAGACTACATTCTTTGGTTTCGCCCTGATAAGAGATGAGGATGCAGAATCATTCAGATGGCTGTTCAAGACGTTTTTAAGGTGCATGAGAGGGAAGGCTCCTACATGCATCCTCACAGGTACAACCGCGAAAACCACCCCCAACTGTAGGGGATCGTAGCAGAAATCTAAAATTTTCTACGCATCACCAAGATCAATCTATGAAGTAATCTAGCAACGAGGGGAAGGGGAGTGCATCTACATACCCTTGTAGATCGCTAAGTGGAAGCGTTGCAAGAACACGGATGAGGTAGTCGTACTCGTGGCGATTCAGATCGCGGTCGATTCCGATCTAAGCGCCGAACAACGGCGCCTCCGCGTTCAACACACGTGCAGCCCGGTGACGTCTCCCATGCCTTGATCCAGCAAGGAGAGAGGGAGAGGTTGGGGAAGACTCCGTCCAGCAGCAGCACGACGACGTGGTGGTGGTGGAGGAGCGTGGTACTCCTGCAGGGCTTCGCCAAGCACTACGAGAGACGAGGAGGGAGAGAGGTAGGGCTGCGCCTTGGGAGAGAGAGACTCGTGTGTTGGGCAGCCCCAAAACCTCCACTATATATAGGGGCAAGGGGGAGGGGGAGGCGCCCTAGGGTTTCCCCTAGGGGGGGGGGGCGGCCAGGGCAGATGGGATCTCCCCCTTGGGTGACTTGGCCCCCAAGCCAGGAGGTGGGAACCCTAGATGGGGCGCCCCAAACCCCCTCGTCACGTGGGATTAGGTGAGGGGGGCGCACAGTCCCTTAGTGGGCTGGTTTGCCCCCTTCCCTTGGCCCATGAAGCCCCCCAACACTTGCCAGGGCTCCCGAAATACCTTTCGGTCATGCTGGCCATCACCCAGTACCTCCGGAACACTTCCGGACTCCAAAACCCTTCGTCCAATATATCAATCTTCTCCTCCGGACCATTCCGGAACTCCTCGTGACGTCCGGGATCTCATCCAGGACTCCGAACAACATTCGATAACCACGTACATACCTTCCCTATAACCCTAGTGTCATCGAACCTTAAGTGTGTAGACCCTACGGGCTCGGGAATCATGCAGACATGACCGAGACATCTCTCTGGTCAATAACCAACAGCGGGATCTGGATACCCATGTTGGCTCCCACATGTTCCACGATGATCTCATCGGATGAACCACGATGTCAAGGATTCAATCAATCCCGTATACAATTCCCTTTGTCTACTGGTATGATACTTGCCCGAGATTCGATCGTCGGTATCCCGATACCTTGTTCAATCTCGTTACCGGCAAGTCTCTTTACTCGTTCCGTAACACATCATCCCGTGATCAACTCCTTGGTCACATTGTGCACATTATGATGATGTCCTACCGAGTGGGCCCAGAGATACCTCTCCGTTACATGGAGTGACAAATCGTAGTCTCGATTCGTGCCAACCCAACAGACACTTTCGGAGATACCCGTAGTGCACCTTTATAGCCACCCAGTTATGTTGTGACGCTTGGTACACCCAAAGCATTCCTACGGTATCCGGGAGTTGCACAATCTCATGGTCTAAGGAAATGATACTTGACATTAGAAAAGCTTTAGCATACTAACTACACGATCTTGTGCTAGGCTTAGGATTGGGTCTTGTCCATCACATCATTCTCCTAATGATGTGATCCTGTTATCAACGACATCCAATGTCCATGGTCAGGAAACCGTAACCATCTATTGATCAACGAGCTAGTCAACTAGAGGCTTACTAGGGACATGGTGTTGTCTATGTATCCACACATGTATCTGAGTTTCCTTTCAATACAATTCTAGCATGGATAATAAACGATTATCATGAACAAGGAAATATAATAATAATAACTAATTTATTATTGCCTCTAGGGCATATTTCCAACAGTCTCCCACTTGCACTAGAGTCAATAATCCAGTTCACATCGCTATGTGATTAACACTCAAGGTCACATCGCCATGTGACTAACACCCAAAGAGTTTACTAGAGTCAATAATCTAGTTCACATTACCATGTGATTAACACTCAATGAGTTCTGGGTTTGATCATGTTATGCTTGTGAGAGATGTTATAGTCAACGGGTCTACAACAATCAGATCCGCATGTACTTCGCAAAACTTTATGTCATATCGTAGATGCTGCTACCACGTTCCACTTGGAGCTATTCCAAATGGTTGCTCCATTATACATATCCGGTTTTTCTATTCATAGTCATCCGGATAGGTGTTAAAGCTTGCATCGACGTAACTCTTAACGTCGAACTCTTTATCACCTCCATAACCAAGAAATATTTCCTTATTCCTCTAAGGATAATTTTGGCCACTGTCCAGTTATCCACTCCTGGATCACCTTTGTACCCTCTTGCCAGACATGTGGCAAGGCACAAATCAGGTGCGGTACTCAGCATGGCATACCATACAGAGCCTATGACAAAAGCATAGGGGACGACCTTCGTCCTTCCTCTTTCTTCTGCCATGGTCAAGCTTTGATTCTTACTCAACTTCACACCTTACAACTCAGGTAAGAATCCCTTCTTTGACTGATCTATTTTGAACTCCTTCAAAATCATGTCAAGGTGTGCGTTCTTTGAAAGTATCACCAGGCGTCTTGATCTATCTCTATAGATCTTTATGCCCAATATGTAAGCAGTTTTATCCAGGTCTTCCTTTGAAAATCACTCTTCAAACAACCGTTTATGCTTTCCAGAAATTCTACATTATTTCGGATCAACAATATGTCATCCACATATACTTATCAGAAATGTTGTAGTGCTCCCACTCACTTTCTTGTAAATACAAGTTTCTAGCAAACATTGTATAAACCTAAAAGCTTTGATCACTCCATCAAAGCATATATTCTGACTCCGAGATGCTTGCTCTAGTCCATAGAAGGATCGCTGGAGCCAGCATACCTTTTAGCATCCTTAGGATCGACAAAACCTTTTATTGTATCACATACAACTTTTTCTTACGAAAACTGGTAAGAAAACTTGTTTTGACATTGATCTGTCAGATTTCATAATCGAAAAATACAGCTAATGCTAACATGATTCCGACGGACTTAAACATCGGTACGGGTGAGAAAATCTCATCGTAGTCAACTCCTTGAACTTGTGAAAAGACTCTTTGCCACAAGTCGAGCTTCATAGACGGTAACATTACCGTCCATGTCCGTATTCTTCTTAAAGATCCATTTATCTCAATGGCTTGCCGATCATCAGGCAAGTCCACCAAAGTCCATGCTTTGTTCTGATACATGGATCCTATCTCGGATTTCATGGCTTCTAACCATTCGTCGGAATATGGGCCCACCATCCCTTCTCCATAGCTCGTAGGTTCATTGTTGTCCAACATGATATCTAAGACAGGATCACCGTACCACTCAGGAGTAGTACATATCCTTGTCGACCTACGAGGTTCGATAGCAACTTGATCCGAAGCTTCATGATCACTATCATTAACTTCCTCTTCAACCGACGTAGGCGCCTGATACGTCTCCAACGTATCTATAATTTTTGATTGCTCCATGCTATATTATCTACTGTTTTGGACTATATTGGGCTTTATTTTCCACTTTTATATTATTTTTGGGACTAACCTATTAACCGAAGGCCCAGCCCAGAATTGCTATTTTTTGCCTATTTCTGTGTTTCGAAGAAACGGAATATCAAACGGAGTCCAAACGGAATAAAATCTTCGGGAACGTGATTTTCTCACCGAACGTGATCCAGGAGACTTGGACCCTGCTCCAAGGAACAAAAGAGGCGTTCACGAGGGTGGGGGGCGCGCCCCACTGCCTCGTGGGCCCCTCGTTGCTCCTCTGGCGTACTGCTTCCTCCTATATATACACACGTACCCCCAAACGATCAGAAGAGGAGCCAAAAAATCCTAATTCCACCGCCGCAACTTTCTGTATCCACGAGATCCCATCTTGGGGCCTGTTCCGGTGCTCCGCCGGAAGAGGGCCGTCATCACGGAGGGCTTCTACATCATCCTAACCCCTCCGATGAAGTGTGAGTAGTTTACCTCAGACCTTCGGGTCCATAGTTAGTAGCTAGATGGCTTCTTCTCTCTCTTTGAATCTCAATACAAAGTTCTCCCCCTCTCTTGTGGAGATCTATTTGATGTAATCTTCTTTTTGCGGTGTGTTTGTTGAGACCGATGAATTGTGGGTTTATGATCAAGTCTATCTATGAATAATATTTGAATCTTCTCTGAATTCTTTTATGTATGATTGGTTATCTTTGCAAGTCTCTTCGAATTATCCGTTTGGTTTGGCCAACTAGATTGGTAGTTCTTGCCATGGGAGAAGTGCTTAGCTTTGGGTTCGATCTTGCGGTGTCCTTACCCAGTGACAGAAGGGGCAGCAAGGCACGTATTGTATCGTTGCCATCGAGGATAACAAGATGGGGTTTATTTCATATTGCATGAATTTATCTCTCCACATCATGTCATCTTGCTTAAGGCGTTACTCTGTTTTTAACTTAATACTCTAGATGCATGCTGGATAGCGGTCGATGAGTGGAGTAATAGTAGTAGATGCAGAATCGTTTCGATCTACTTGTCACGGATGTGATGCCTATATACATGATCATGCCTAGATATTCTCATAACTATGCTCAATTCTGTCAATTGCTCAACAGTAATTTGTTCACCCACCGTAGAATACTTATGCTCTTGAGAGAAGCCACAAGTGAAACCTATGGCCCCCGGGTCTATTCTCATCATATCAATCTCCATCACTTTAATCTTGTTTTGCCTTTTTACTTTGCCTTTACTTTTTACTTTGCATCTTTATACCAAAAATACCAAAAATATTATATCTATCAGATCTCACTCTCGTAAGTGACCGTGAAGGGCTTGACAACCCCTAATCGCGTTGGTTGCGAGTAGCTATCGCTTTGTGCAGGTACGAGGGACTTGAGCGTGGGCTCCTACTGGATTGATACCTTGGTTCTCAAAAACTGAGGGAAATACCTACTCTGCTGCATCATCCCTTTCTCTTTGGGGAAAACCAACGCAAGCTCAAGACGTAGCAAGAAGGATTTCTGGCGCCGTTGCCGGGGAGTCTACGCAAAAAGTCAACATACCAAGTACCCATCACAATCCCTATCTCTCGCATTACATTATTTGCCATTTGCCTCTCGTTTTCCTCTCCCCCCAATTCACCCTTGCCGTTTTATTTGCCCTCTCTCTCTCTCTATCCTCGCTCTCTATTTGCCTCTTTTTGCCCGTTTGCTTTTTGTTTGCTCGTCTGTTAGATTGCTTGTTTGTCGCGATGGCTCAAGATACTACTAAATTGTGTGACTTCACCAATACCAATAATAATGATTTCCTTAGCACTCCGATTGCTCCTCTTATCGATGCTGAATCTTGTGAAATTAATACTGCTTTGTTGAATCTTGTTATGAAAGATCAATTCGCTGGCCTTCCTAGCGAATATGCCGCTACTCATTTGAATAGCTTCGTTGATTTATGTGATATGCAAAAGAAAAAAGATGTCAATAATGATGTCGTTTAATTGAAGCTATTTCCTTTTTCGCTTAGAGATCGTGCTAAAGCTTGGTTTTCATCTTTGCCTAAGAATAGTATTGATTCATGGAACAAGTGCAAAGTTGCTTTTATCTCTAAGTATTTTCCTCCTGCTAAGATCATCTCTCTTAGAAACGATATTATGAACTTTAAACAACTTGATCATGAACATGTTGCACAAGCTTGGGAGAGAATGAAATTAATGATACGTAATTGCCCTACTCATGGTTTGAATTTGTGGATGATCATACAAAATTTTTATGCCGAATTGAATTTTGCTTCTAGAAATCTTTTAGATTCGGCCGCGGGAGGCACTTTTATGGAAATCACTTTAGGAGATGCTACTAAACTCCTAGATAATATTATGGTTAATTATTCTCAATGGCATACTGAAAGATCTTCTAATAAAAAAGTGCATGCGGTAGAAGAAATTAATGTGTTGAGTGGAAAGATGGATGAACTGATGAAATTATTTGCTACTAAGAGTGTTTCTTCTGATCCTAATGATATGCCTTTGTCTACTTTGATTGAGAATAACAATGAATCTATGGATGTGAATTTTGTTGGTAGGAATAATTTTGGTAACAACGCTTATAGAGGGAATTTTAATCCTAGGCCATATCCTAGTAATCCTTCTAATAATTATGGTAATTCCTACAACAACTCTTATGAAAATTATAATAAGATGCCCTCTGAATTTGAGAATAGTTTTAAAGAGTTTATGAATTCACAAAAGAATTTTAATGCTTTGCTTGAGGAGAAATTGCTTAAAGTTGATGATTTGGCTAGAAACATTGATAGAATTTCTCTTGAGGTTGATTCTTTAAAGCTTAGATCTATTCCTCCTAAACATGATATCAATGAGTCTCTTAAAGCCATGAGAATTTCCATTGATGAGTGCAAAGAAAGAACCGCTAGGATGCGTGCTTCCAAAGATGCCTTTATTAAAGTGTGTTCCTCCAATTCCTATGAAAATCAAGATGAAGATCTAAAAGTTATTGATGTGTCCCCTATTAAATCTTTGTTTTGCAATATGAATCTTGATGAAACTGGATATGATCTTCCTTTACCTAGAAGGCGTTCTAAAAATTCGGAGTATTTTGATCTTAATGATGAAATTGATGAACGTGGGATTGAAAGAAATAAAAATCTAGATGTTGCTAAACCCACTATATTGGATTTAAAGGAATTTAATTATGAAAGTTGCTCTTTAATTGATTGTATTTCCTTGTTGCAATCCGTGCTAAATTCTCCACATGCTTATAGTCAAAATAAAGCCTTCACCGAACATATTGTTGATGCCTTGATGCAATCTTATGAAGAAAAACTTGAGTTGAAAGTTTCTATCCCTAGAAAACTCCATGATGAGTGGGAACCAACTATTAAAATTAAAATTAAAGATCATGATTTTTATGCTTTGTGTGATTTGGGTGCTAGTGTCTCTACTATTCCCAAAACTTTGTGTGATTTACTAGATTTCCGTAATTTTGATGATTGCTCTCTAAACTTGCATCTTGCGGATTCCACTATTAAGAAACCTATGGGAAGGATTAATGATGTTCTTATTGTTGCAAATAGGAATTATGTGCCCGTAGATTTCATTGTTCTTGATATAGATTGCAATCCTTCTTGCCCTATTATTCTTGGTAGACCTTTCCTTAGAACGGTTGGTGCGATTATTGATATGAAGGAAGGGAATATTAGATTTCAATTTCCATTAAAAAAGGGCATGTAACACTTTCCAAGAAAGAAAATAAAATTACCATATGAAACTATCATGAGAGCCACTTATGGATTGCCTACCAAAGATGGCAATACCTAGATCTATCCTCGCTTTTATGCCTAGCTAGGGCGTTAAACGATAGCGCTTGTTGGGAGGCAACCCAATTTTATTTTTATTCCTTGCTTTTTGCCCCTGCTTAGTAATAAATAAATTATTTAGACTCTGTTTTAGTTGTGTTTTTTGTGTTCAATTAGTGTTTGTGCCAAGTAGAACCGTTGGGAAGACTTGGGGAAAGTCTTGTTGGACTTGCTGTAAAAACAGAAACTTTAGCGCTCACGAGAACTGCTGTCATTTTTATTTTAAGAGTGATATTTAGTTAATTATTTTTGCATATGATTAATAGATAAATTACTCACGTCCAGAAATTTATTTTAGAATTTTTGGAATTCCAGATCTTGCGCTAGCTACAGATTACTACAGACTGTTCTGTTTTTGGCAGATTCTGTTTTTCGTGTGTTGTTTGCTTATTTTGATGAATCTATGGCTAGTAAAATAGTTTATAATCCATAGAGAAGTTGGAATACAGTAGGTTTAACACAAATATAAATAAATAATGAGTTCATTACAGTACCTTGAAGTGTTATTTTGTTTTCTTTCGCTAACGGAGCTCACGAGTTTTCTATTTTGAGTTTTGTGTTGTGAAGTTTTCAGGTTTTGGGTGAATTCTTTTGATGGATCATGGAACAAGGAGTGGCAAGAGCCTAAGCTTGGGGATGCCCATGGCACCCCAATATAATCCAAGGACACCAAAAATTCTAAGCTTTGGGATGCCCCGGAAGGCATCCCCTCTTTCGTCCACTTCCATCGGTAATTTACTTGGAGCTATATTTTTTATTCACCAACATGATATGTGTTTTGCTTGGAGCGTCTTGTATTATTTGTTTCTTTGTGTCTTAGTATGCCACAATCATCCTTGCTGAACACACCTTTTGAGAGAGCCATACATGAATTAAAATTTGATAGAATACTCTATGTGCTTCACTTATATCTTTTGAGCTAAGTAGTTTTGCTCTATGTGCTTCACTTATATCTTTTGAGCTAGATAATTTTGCTCTATGTGATTCACTTATATCTTTTGAGCGTTATAATTTTGCTCTATGTTCTTCACTTAGATCTTTTAGAGCACGGTGGTGGATTTGTTTTAAAGAAACTATTGATCTCTCATGGTTCACTTAAATTATTTTGAGAGTCTCTTAATAGCATGGTAATTTGCTTAATAATAATATGCTTGGTATTCAAGATTTGTGAAACTTTCTTTTGAGTGTGTTGAATACTAAGAAAAGATTGAAGCATGATAATTGTTTTGAGATATGGAGGTGATAATATTAAAGTCATGCTAGTTGAGTAGTTGTGAATTTAAAGAATACTTGTGTTAGAGTTTGTGATTCCCGTAGCATGCACGTATGGTGAACCGTTATGTAACGAAGTCGGAGCATGATTTATTTATTGATTGTCTTCCTATGAGTGGTGCTCGGGGAAGAGCGATGGTCTTTTCCTACCAATCTATCCCCCTAGGAGCATGCGCGTAATACTTTGCTTTGATAACTTCTAGATTTTTGCAATAAGTATATGAGTTCTTTATGAGTAATGTTGAGTCCATGGATTATACGCACTCTCACCCTTCCACCTTTTCTCCTCTCTAATACCGCGCACCTTTCGCCGGTATCATACACCTACCATATACCTTCCTCAAAACAGCCACCATACCTACCTATTATGTCATTTCCATAGCCATTCCGAGATATATTGCCATGCAACTTTCCACCATCTAGTTCATCATGACACATTCATCATTGTCATATTGCTCATCATGATCATGTAATTGACATAGTATTTGTGGCAAAGCCACCGTTCATAATTTCTTCATATTTATCACTCTTGATTCATTGCATATCCCGGCACACCGCCGGAGGCATCCATATAGAGTCATACTTTGTTTTAGAATCGAGTTGTAATCATTGAGTTGTAAATAAATAGAAGTGTGATGATCATCATTCAATAGAGCATTGTCCCAATAAAAAAAAGAAAGGCCAAAGAAAAAAAAGAAGGCCCAAAAAAAATAAAATTAAAAAGGGGCAATGCTACTATCCTTTTCCCACACTTGTGCTTCAAAGTAGCACCATGATATAGCGAGTCTCATATATTGTGCTTCAAAGTAGCACCATGTTCTTCATATAGAGAGTCTCATATGTTGTCACTTTCATATACTAGTGGGAATTTTATGTTATAGAACTTGGCTTGTATATTCCAATGATGGGCTTCCTCAAAAATTGCCCTAGGTCTTCGTGAGCAAGCAAGTTGGATGCACACCCACTAGTTTCTTTTGTTGAGCTTTCATACATTTATAGCTCTAGTGCATCCGTTGCATGGCAATCCCTACTCACTCACATTGATATCTATTGATGGGCATCTCCATAGCCCGTTGATATGCCTAGTTGATGTGAGACCATCTTCTCCTTTTTGTCTTCTCCACAACCACCATTCTATTCCACCTATAGTGCTATATCCATGGCTCACGCTCATGTATTGCGTGAAGATTGAAAAAGTTTTGAAAAAGTTAGAGTATGAAACAATTGCTTGGCTTGTCATCAGGGTTGTGCATGATTTAAATACTTTGTGTGGTGAAGATGGAGCATAGCCAGACTATATGATTTTGTAGGGTTAACTTTCTTTGGCCATGTTATTTTGAGAAGACATAATTGCTTTGTTAGTATGCTTGAAGTATCATTATTTTTATGTCAATATAAACTTTTGTCTTGAATCTTTCTAATCTGAATATTCATACCACAATTAAGAAGATTTACATTGAAATTATGCCAAGTAGCACTCCGCATCAAATATTCTCTTTTTATCATTTACCTACTCGAGGACGAGCAGGAATTAAGCTTGGGGATGCCTGATACGTCTCCAACGTATCTATAATTTTTGATTGCTCCATGCTATATTATCTACTGTTTTGGACTATATTGGGCTTTATTTTCCACTTTTATATTATTTTTGGGACTAACCTATTAACCGGAGGCCCAACCCAGAATTGCTGTTTTTTTGCCTATTTCAGTGTTTCGAAGAAACGGAATATCAAACGGAATAAAATCTTCGGGAACATGATTTTCTCACCGAACGTGATCCAGGAGACTTGGACCCTGCTCCAAGGAACAAAAGAGGCGGTCACGAGGGTGGGGGGGCGCCCCCCTAAGGCGCGCGCCCCTGCCTCGTGGGCCCCTCGTTGCTCCTCCGGTGCACTTCTTCCTCCTATATACACACACGTACCCCAAACGATCAGAAGAGGAGCCAAAAAAACCTAATTCCACCACCGCAACTTTCTGTATCCACGAGATCCCATCTTGGGGCCTGTTCCGGAGCTCCGCCGGAAGAGGGCCATCATCACGGAGGGCTTCTACATCATCCTAGCCCCTCCGATGAAGTGTGAGTAGTTTACCTCAGACCTTCGGGTCCATAGTTTGTAGCTAGATGTCTTCTTCTCTCTCTTTGAATCTCAATACAAAGTTCTCCCCCTCTCTTGTGGAGATCTATTCGATGTAATCTTCTTTTTGTGGTGTTTGTTGAGACCGATGAATTGTGGGTTTATGATCAAGTCTATCTATGAATAATATTTGAATCTTCTCTGAATTCTTTTATGTATGATTGGTTATCTTTGCAAGTCTCTTCGAATTATCCGTTTGGTTTGGCCAACTAGATTGGTAGTTCTTGCCATGGGAGAAGTGCTTAGCTTTGGGTTTGATCTTGCGGTGTCCTTACCCAGTGACAGAAGGGGCAGCAAGGCACGTATTGTATCGTTGCCATCGAGGATAACAAGATGGGGTTTATTTCATATTGCATGAATTTATCTCTCTATATCATGTCATCTTGCTTAAGGCGTTACTCTGTTTTTAACTTAATACTCTAGATGCATGCTGGATAGCGGTCGATGAGTGGAGTAATAGTAGTAGATGCAGAATCGTTTCGATCTACTTGTCACGGATGTGATGCCTATATACATGATCATGCCTAGATATTCTCATAACTATGCTCAATTCTGTGAATTTCTCAACAGTAATTTGTTCACCCACCGTAGAATACTTATGCTCTTGAGAGAAGCCACTAGTGAAACCTATGGCCCCTGGGTCTATTCTCATCATATCAATCTCCATCACTTTAATCTTGTTTTGCTTTTTTACTTTGCCTTTACTTTTTACTTTGCATCTTTATGCCAAAAATACCAAAAATATTATATCTATCAGATCTCACTCTCATAAGTGACCGTGAAGGGCTTGACAACCCCTAATCGTGTTGGTTGCGAGTAGCTATCGCTTTGTGCAGGTACGAGGGACTTGAGCGTGGGATCCTACTGGATTGATACCTTGGTTCTCAAAAACTGAGGGAAATACTTATGCTACTCTGCTGCATCATCCCTTCCTCTTCGGGGAAAACCAACGCAAGCTCAAGACGTAGCAGCGCCACAGAAACACCTTTGTTTGTTGCACCACTTTCCGGTTGAAGTAGAGGTTCAACAACCTCATCAAGTTCTATCTTCCTCCCACTCAATTCTTTCGAGAGAAACTCCTTCTCGAGAAAGGACCCGTTCTTAGTGACAAACACTTTGCCCTCGGATCTGAGATAGAAGGTATACCCAACTATTACCTTTGGGTATCCTATGAAGATGTATTTGTCCGCTTTGGGTTCGAGCTTTTTCGGCTGAAGCCTTAAGCATCGCATCACCAAATATTAAGAAATGGCAACTTTGGTTTCTTGCCAAACCAATGTTCATACAACGTCGTCTCAACGGACTTAGATGGTGCCCTATCTAAAGTGAATGCAGCTGTCTCTAACGCATAACCTCAAAATGATAGCGGTAGATCGGTAAGAGACATCATAGATCGCACCATATCTCATAAGGTTCGATTACGACGTCCGGACACGCCATTACGTTGTGGTGTTCCAGGTGGTGTCAACTGTGAAAGAATTTCACAATGTGTTAAGTGACTGCCAAACTCATAACTCAGAAATTCTCCATCAATCAGATCGTAGGAATTTGATCTTCTTGTTATGATGGTTCTTAACTTCACTATGAAATTGCTTGAACTTTTCAAACGTTTCAGACTTGTGCTTCATTAAGTAAATATACCCATATCTACTCAAATCGTCAGTGAAGATGAGAAAATAGCGATTTCCACCGCACGCCTCAATTCTTATTGGATCACACACATCAGCGTGTACGATTTCCAACAAGTCACTTGCCCGTTTCATTGTACCTGAAAACGGGTCTTAGTCATCCTGCCCCTGAGGCATGGCTCGCATGTGTCAAGCGATTCAAAATCAAGTGACTCCAAACATCCATCCACATGGAGTTTCTTCATGCATCTTACGCCAATATGACCTAAGCGGCAGTGCCACAAGAAAGTGGTACTATCATTATTAACTCTACATCTTTTGGCGTGAACATGTGTATTACCACGACCGAGATTCAATGAACCATTCACATAGGGTGCATGACCATGAAAGGTATTATTCATGTAAACAGAATAGCCATTATTCTCTAACTTAAATGAATAACCGTATTGCAATGAACATGATCTAATCATATTCATGCTCAACGTAGACACCTGATAACATTTATCTAGGTTCAATACTAATCCCGAAGGCAGATGGAGCGTGCGATGGTGATCTCATCAACTTTGGAAACACTTCCAACACACATCGTCACCTCACCCTTAGCCAGTTTCCGTTTAGTCCGTAGCTTTTGCTTCAAGTCACCAATAATAGCAATTGAACTGGTATCCAATACCCAGGTGCTACCAGGAGTACTGGTAAGGTACACATTAATAACACATATATAGTTTGTTGAAGTTGCCAGCCTTCTTATCTACCATGCATTTGGGGTAGTTCCGCTACCAGTGACCGTTCCCCTTACAATAGAAGCACTTAGTCTCGGGTTTGGGTTCAACCTTGGGTTCCTTCACTGGAGCGGCAATTGGTTTGCCATTCATGAAGTTTCCCTTCTAGCCCTTGCCCTTCTTGAAACCAGTGGTCTTGTTAAACCATCAACACTTGATGCTCCTTCTTAATTTCTACCTTTTTGCGGTCTTAAGCACCGCGAACAGCTCCGGGATCATCTCCATCCCTTGCATGTCATAGTTCATCACGAAGATCTAGTAGCTTAGTGATAGTGACTAGAGAACTCTATCAATCACTATCTTATCTGGAATTTTAACTCCCACTTGATTCAAGTGATTGTAGCACCCAGACATTCTGAGCACATGCTCACTAGCTCAGCTATTCTCCTCCATCTTGTAGGCAAAGAACTTGTCAGAGGTCTCATACCTCTCAACACGGGCATGAGCCTGAAATCCCAATTTCAGCTCTTGGAACATCTCATATGTTCTATGGCGTTCAAAACGTCATTGGAATCCCGATTCTAAGCCGTAAAGTATGGTGCACTTAACTATCAAGTAGTCATCAGGACGTATCTATCAGATGTTCATAACATCCATAGACGACGCTGGAGGAGTTGGCACACCGAGCGGTGCATCAAAGACATAAGCCTTCTGTGTAGCAGTGAGGACACTCCTCAGGCAACGGACCTAGTCCGCATCATTGCTTACAATATCTTTCAACTTAATCTTTCTCTAGGAACGTATTGAAACAGGGAGCTACAACACGAGCTATTGATCTACAACCCTTTTTGCAAAGATAGCTTAGACTATTGTTCATGATAAATAAGTTCATCTAATCAAATTATATAATGAACTCCCACTCAGATAGACATCCCTCTAGTCATCTAAGTGATACATGATCCGAGTCAACTAGGCCGTGTCCGATCATCACATGAGACGGACTAGTCATCATCGGTGAACATCCTCATGTTGATCGTATCTTCTATACGACTCATGTTCGACCTTTCGGTCTTTCGTGTTCCGAGGCCATGTCTGTACATGCTAGGCTCGTCAAGTCAACCTAAGTGTATTGCGTGTATAAATCTGGCTTACACCCGTTGTATTTGAACGTTAGAATCTATCACACCCGATCATTACGTGGTGCTTCGAAACAACGAACCTTCGCAATGGTGCACAGTTAGGGAGAACACTTTCTTGAAATTATTGCGAGGGATCATCTTATTTAAGCTACCGTCATTCTAAGCAAATAAGATGTAAAACATGATAAACATCACATGCAATCAAATAGTGACATGATATGGCCAATATCATTTTTGCTCCTTTTGATCTCCATCTTTGGGGCGCCATGATCATCATCGTCACCGGCATGACACCATGATCTCCATCATCGTGTCTTCGTGAAGTTGTCTCGCCAACTATTACTTCTACTACTACGACTAACGGTTAGCAATAAAGTAAAGTAATTACATGACGTTTATTTTTGACATGCAGGTCATAAATAACTTAAGACAACTCCTATGGCTCCTGCCGGTTGTCATACTCATCGACATGCAAGTAGTGATTCCTATTACAAGAACATGATCGATCTCATACATCACATATATCATTCATCACATCCTTTTGGCCATATCACATCACACGGCATATGTTGCAAAAACAAGTTAGACGTCCTCTAATTGTTGTTGCAAATTTTACGTGGCTGCTATAGGTTTCTTAGCAAGAACGTTTCTTACCTACGCCAAAAACCACAACGTGATATGCCAATTTCTATTTACCCTTCATAAGGACCCTTTTCATCGAATTCGATCCGACTAAAGTGGGAGAGATAGACACCCGCTAGCCACCTTATGCAACTAGTGCATGTCAGTCGGTGGAACCTGTCTCACGTAAGAGTACGTGTAAGGTCGGTCCGGGCCGTTTCATCCCACGATGCTGCCGAATCAAGATAAGACTAGTAACGGCAAGTAAATTCACAAAATGGACGCCCACAACAACTTGTGTTCTACTCGTGCATAGAAACTACGCATAGACCTAGCTCATGATGCCACTGTAGGGGATCGTAGCAGAAATCTAAAATTTTCTACGCATCACCAAGATCAATCTATGAAGTAATCTAGCAACGAGGGGAAGGGGAGTGCATCTACATACCATTGTAGATCGCTAAGCGGAAGCGTTGCAAGAACGCGGATGAGGTAGTCGTACTCGTGGCGATTCAGATCGCGGTCGATTCCGATCTAAGCCCCGAACAACGGCGCCTCCACGTTCAACACACGTGCAGCCCGGTGACGTCTCCCATGCCTTGATCCAGCAAGGAGAGAGGGAGAGGTTGGGGAAGACTCCGTCCAGCAGCAGCACAACGGCGTGGTGGTGGTGGAGGAGCGCGATACTCCTGCAGGGCTTCCCCAAGCACTACGAGAGTCGAGGAGGGAGAGAGGTAGGGCTGCGCCTTGGGAGAGAGAGACTCGTGTGTTGGGCAGCCCCAAAACCTCCACTATATATAGGGGCAAGGGGGAGGGGGAGGCGCCCTAGGGTTTCCCCTAGGGGGGGGGGGCGGCCAGGGCAGATGGGATCTCCCCCTTGGGTGACTTGGCCCCCAAGCCAGGAGGTGGGAACCCTAGATGGGGCTACTGAGGGAGTCCTGGATTAGGGGGTGTTCGGGTAGCCGGACTATACCTTCAGCTGGACTCCTGGACTATGAAGATACAAGATTGAAGACTTCGTCCCGTGTCCGGATGGGACTTTCCTTGGCGTGGAAGGCAAGCTTGGCGATGCGGATATTCAAGATCTCCTACCATTGTAACCGACTCTATGTAACCCTAACCCTATCCGGTGTCTATATAAACTGGAGGGTTGTAGTCCGTAGGCAATCAACTCCATACACAACAATCATACCATAGGCTAGCTTCTAGGGTTTAGCCTCCTTGATCTCGTGGTAGATCTACTCTTGTACTACCCATATCATCAATATTAATCAAGCAGGACGTAGGGTTTTACCTCCATCAAGAGGGCCCGAACCTGGGTAAAACATCGTGTTCCCTGCCTCCTGTTACCATCCGGCCTAGACGCACAGTTCGGGACCCCCTACCCGAGATCCGCCGGTTTTGACACCGACAGGCACCCCAAACCCCCTGGTCACGTGGGATTAGGTGAGGGGGGCTTTCATTGAGAGTTCCACTGTGTCGTCGCCTTTAGGCCCGATGGCTCCTTTGATGATCAACAACGATGCCGTCCAGGGTGAGACTTTTCTTCCCGGACAGATCTTCGTCTTCGGCGGCTTCGCTCTGCGGGCCAATTCGCTCGGCCACCTGGAGCAGATCGAAAGCTACGCCCCTGGCCATCAAGTCAGGTTTGGAAGCTTAAACTACACGGCTGACATCCGCGGAGACTTGATCTTCGACGGGTTCGAGCCACGGCCAAGCGTGCCACACTATCTTGAGGGGCATGATCTAGCTCTGCCCCCGGACAGTGTCCTGGAGGCCGCACACGCATCGGTTCCGACCCCAAATTCGGAGCCTATTGTGCCAATCGAGGATGAGCGGTTGGACGTCACCTCAGGGGCTGCGATCCCAAAAGCGATCGAGCCGAACGCTAGCCCCGCACTCTGCACGGCCCGTGACTCCAAGGATCCGGACTCCTTTCCGAACTCCGAACCCCCCGCTCCCCTGCCGATCGAATCCAATTGGGCGCCGATAATGGAGTTCACCGCCGTAGACATCTTTCAGCACTCGCCTTTTGGCAATATCCTGAACTCTTTCAAGTCTCTCTCCTTATCAGGAGAGCCCTGGCCGAACTACGGTCAGCGAGGATGGGATACGGACGATGAAGAAATTCAAATCCCACCGACCACCCACTTGGTAGCCACTGTCGACAATTTAAACGACGTGCTCAACTTTGACTCTGGAGACATCGACAGCATGGATGACGATGCAGGAGATACCGACGAACCAACGCCCATAGGGCATTGGACAGCCACCTCATCTCACGATGTGTACATGGTGGATACCCCTAAAGGAAGCGACAACAAGGAAAAAGGGGATGGAACGGGAGATCGACCCCCCGAAAAGCAATCAAAGCGTCGGCGTAAGCGCCGACCCAAGCCCGGCCTCGATAAAAACCCAGCCATAGAGCAGGACGAGCCAGTAGACGACGAGCAGGCCTTAGAGCAACCGTCCGACAGGGCAACACGGATAGAGAAACCGATCATCCCTCCTCCGGCGAAAACGGCATTCCGGACGACCTCTCGCCGGATAAACTTATGGAGCAGAAGAATCTCCACGAGAGGCCCGTTGCAACTGCACGCAGCCTAAAAAAGCAGAAGCGGAAGCTAAAAACAGCGGAAGATGCACTCCGGATTAGATGGAGCAAAGTAATCAATACCGCAGATAAATATGGCGATAGTCGCCGCACTAAAAGCTATCCGAAAAGAAAGCTACTGCCTGAATTCAACGAAGAGGCCCTAGAGCCCTCGCATTCAAAATATGAGAAAGCCACACGGTCGGATAGATGACCCCATAAAGCGGCAAGCGGTGACGCACCTAAATCGGCATGCGACCCACTTAAGGATTCGCATCATGGCCCAGTCAGGTCCATTTATGGGCCGAGAAAGCAAGCTCTCGTAAGCAATGCTATGAAGCCATCATCAGAATCCGGCACACCCAAATACAGGGGCGCCGCACACCCCCTATGTTTCACCGATGAGGTCCTGGACTATGAATTCCCAGAGGGATTCAAACCCGTAAACATAGAGGCATATGATGGAACAACAGACCCTGGAGTTTGGATCGAGGATTATATCCTCCACATACACATGGCTAGAGGAGATGATCTCCACGCCATAAAATATTTACCCCTTAAGCTTAAAGGGCCAGCCTGGCATTAGCTTAAAAGCCTTCCCGAAAACACAATTGGAAGCTGGGAAGAGCTCGAGGATGCTTTCCGAGCAAACTTTCAAGGGACCTATGTTCGCCCTCCGGATGCAGACGATCTTAGTCACATAACTCAACAACCCGGAGAATCAGCTCGGCAGTTCTGGAATAGATTCCTCACTAAAAAGAATCAGATAGTCGACTGTCCGGACGCCGAAGCCTTAGCAGCTTTCAGGCATAACGTCCGAGACGAATGGCTTGCCAGACACCTCGGCCAAGAAAAGCCAAGAACAATGGCCGCACTAACAAGCCTCATGATCCGCTTTTGTGCAGGGGAGGACAGCTGGTTGGCAAGGTGCAGCCCCAGCGACCCAAGTACATCCGAAACTAGGGATGGAAACGGAAAACCGCGACGCAACAAGGACCGTCGCTGGACTAAGGACAAAAGTCCGAAGAGCACGGCAGTCAATGCCGGATTCAAAGGCTCACGACAAAATCAGGCAAAATCGCCCCCCAGGATAACAGGGACGATCCATCCAACCTAAATAAAATCCTGGACAGGATATGTCAGATACACAGTACTCCCGGGAAGCCTGCTAACCATACCCACAGAGACTGTTGGGTTTTCAAACAATCCGGCAGACTCAATGCCGAACACAAGGGGCTCGACACACCAAGCGAAGACGAGGACGAACCCCAAAAGCAGAGCACCAGGAAACAAAAGAACTTCCCACAAGAAGTAAAAACAGTGAACTCACTTCACATAACAAAACGTGCGGCGCCCGTAAAGGTACGCACCACACGGCCCATCCCTAAAGGGTCCTGCCACTGGTTGTCAAAACCGATCATCTTCGATCAGCTAGATTATTCTAGAAATATCAAGAATGTAGGCTGGACTGCCTTGATACTCGATCCAATAATTGGCGGACTCCGGTTTTCAAATGTCCTTATGGACGGTGGCAGTGGACTAAACCTAATATATCAGGATACAATCGATCACATGGGGACAAACCCAGCAAGAATCCGCCGCAGCAAAACCTCCTTTCAAGGGGCAACACCTGGTCCGGACACCCATTGTATGGGTTTTCTCCGGCTCGAAGTTATATTCGGCTCTGCCGATAACTTCCGCCGCGAAAAGCTAACCTTCCATATCGTCCTGTTCTCAAGTCGCTATCAAGCACTACTGGGACGCGAAGCTTTCGCCCGCTTTAACGCAATACCACATATGCATCTCTCACGCTTAAGATGCCCGGTCCACAAGGCATCATCTCTTTGAAGGGGAAGCACTAAAGTGCACCTCCCCAAGCGGAGGACTGTGCGGCCGCTTTGACAGCCCCACAGCAAAATGGCCTCACCGGCCAAAAAACTTCGAAATAGGTCATTCAAGACCACGAACGCGGATAGACGAGTTCGGTGCAAAATCATCATTGATGCAGGCCTAGAGGCCATATACCCCCGCACTAGGGGCTCCACGCATATACAATAAGAGACAATAAAGCTCAATCTTATATATTTTACTTTATACTTTGTTTATTTTAAACTTTTGTTCGGCACGACTCATTTTGAACTCAGTTCCTCTCTTTTACAGATGAGCGTCGTGCGGCGCCCGTCCAGGATACGACACAACGGAGACACAGGCGCAGACGTGCAGTAGGGACCCGTCCTAAAGGATTCTTTTTAGATTAAGACCCTGCGTAAACCTTTTTTACTGTCTCTTGTTGCTACACATCCCCTGGTTTTTTCTTTCTGATATAACCAAGGAGGAGGCTGGCGTCTTGGCATGTGGCCACGTCAGAATTTTTGCACGTACCTGGACACTAGGGGCTTTTTTAATAATAAAGAGTGTTGTTTCGCCCGCACTCATAAAGACCGAACACCTTAGGGAGTGTTCGGCGTCGCGAGTTTTGGCATTATATGCATCAGCTCCGAATCATGTCTTTGGTCAAATGTTGGGTTGCCCGGCTCCTGAGTTCGGCTACCTTATGTTCCGCTCTATCGGCTAAGGTAGCACCAGGAGAACTACTGCGATTGTGCCCCGGTTCGGCCGGGCGAGCACCTCAGTAGAGAAAGCCGAAAACTGATTGTCATGATGTAGCGTGAGACTGGTCAGCCACTCGATGACCTATCGGAATCTATCGGATTCCTCCGCTTTAACGAAGGGCCGCTTCCCGGTCAGGCACATACGCGCCCGAACTCGGGCGAGCGCAGTCGCCACCAAGGGGCTACCTAAATAATGTCACTGTCAAGCTCCTATGGCTAAGTGAAAGTGTTAAAGCATTATAGTCTGGTTGCCTGGCCCGCTGCGCTATCACCTCCTTTGTAGGACCAAGACGTTGGGTTAAGTGTGAAAATGCGTCTTCTGCGAGCACCCTGGCACTATGTGCGTGGGGGCTGAAGCCAACGACTGCCATCTTTCAGATTTTGTATATATCTTAAAACGGCCGCACAGGAGGTGTTCCCAATACTTGAAGGCACAAGTATAAAAAGGCCACTACAGTTTATCAAAACATTACTTTATAATTACATATGCTATCATAACATAGCATCTTTCGAGCACTGCGTCTCTATTACACGAGCGCCTTCAAGGACTTCCTGAAAATAGTGCTCGGAGGGTACTCGGCTTTTGTCCGAATCTCGGGACGCAACAACGGTGGTCTCCATCTCTGCCCAGTATGTCTTGACATGGGCAAGAGCCATCCTTGCGCCCTCTATGCACGCTGACCTCTTCATTGCATTAATACGCGGCACCGCGTCAAGGAATTGCTGCACCAAGCTGAAATAACTCTTCGGCTCTGATCTCCCCGGCCACAGATGACCCATGACGTACTTCATGGAGAGTCCGGACAACCTATTCAGTTCGTCCCATTGAGCCAAACGATCGTCCACTGCCAGTGGACGCTCTGGATTGTGAAACTGCGACCAGAGAAGCTTTTCCACTTCACGATCTTTCTGATCTCGAAAGTGTTCGGTCGCATCAGCAGCACTCGCTGCCAAATCCAGATAGGTATCCTCCACACTCCACATCCGGTCCAACGGAGCAAACTTCAGATCGCAAAATTTCCTTCACAGCATAAAGGGCTTTCCAGCCACAATCTGTTTGGCCTAACGCAGCTCCTCCTTCGCAGCTCTCATCGCAGAGCGCGCGTCCTTGGCATTGGCAACGGCCTTCTCTAAGTCCATCTGTTTCGCCTGGTCTTCTTTTTCAAGAAGTCTGCAATGGTCTGTAGCGCTTTTTAACTTTTCGGCCATCTTGGCCATCTCTTCCTTGCTTCGGCAATGAGCAGCCTGTTCGGCTCTCAGCTCTTCAAGGGCTTTCCTGGTGGCCGCATCACTTTTGCTGGCTTGTTCTTTAGCTCGGGCAAGTTCTTCCCTAAGACTCTCCACGGCGGCCGCACCATCTGCGTCAAAGCACACACATCATAAGACACAGGCATAAAACTGTTCTTACCTGATGCCGCCCGAGGAATTACATACCTTGAGCCTCATCAAGCCGCTTATTAACAAGCGTGATGTCGGCATCTGCCACGTCCAGTTGCCGCTTTAGTTCGGCAAAATCTTCAGTTCGGCTCGATTCCGGACACCATGCCGCCTACATTCAAAGGTGACATCTTAGACCTGGGATTATGATCCTCCGCGTGCCGTCATTTCTTGATGACGCGCAGAGTCTCAGGGGCTACTATCTACACAGGGCGCATCTTATTCATGCGCAACTGACAAAAGTGTACATTATCTAATGTACCTCAAAACCCGTCAGTAAACTTTTGACGGCCTCATGCAATCCGCTCTCTGCGGATGAGATCCTTTCAATCACCGTGCCCATCAATGCACGGTGCTCCTCCGAGATAGAAGCTCGCCCCAGCAGAATCTTTAGCTCCTCCGGCCGAGCACCAGATGGTGCCGGACTTGTCCCACGACCTCTTTCGAAGGCCGGACGCGGAGAACCTTGGGGGGCCACATAGCTATCTTCCGCCCCTGCCGGATTCGGAGAAACCCTCCACGACGACACCTCAGGGTCGCCCACCTCGCTAGGCGGCACGGCAGGGGGAGGCGTCCCGCTCTCCATCATCTCCGGAAGGAGATCCCCCAAAGACGAGCTCTGCTGAGAAGGGCTGAGGTCCGAGCTACAAGGTAAAAATTCGGTTAATCTTCTCAGATATAAATCAAGGATTTCCCTCATCCCTCAAAAGGAAAATCTTTCTCTACTTACGGCTCGCTGGAGGGCTGATCCCCTTGAGGGCATAGTCCGGCCGAGGAACTCCCCGGCGTCGGACCCTCTGACGAGGATTTTTCCCCCCGCTTCGAGGCCATGGTTTCCGGGTCGTCAGAGGCGGCTCTCTTCTTCCCCTTAGGAGAGGAATTGTCGGTTCCTCCCTTCGGAGCAGCCTCCTTCGAGGAGGCCATAGCTTCCTTGTCCTCCCCCTCCAAAGGCATTATTTCCAGCATCCTAACCAGCATGGGATCCGGCCTGGTTTCGGGAAGGGGAGCCGGACACCTGATCAGCTTTGCCTTCTCTATCCACTCCTGTTTAAAAGGACGACTCTTTTAGGGGCAAGTTTATGACAATTATACGGATAGAAGGTCCGGGCACAAGGTTGCTTACTTGAGTATCCGGGCGATTGCAGCTTAGGCCTGCGTCCTTGGTTAAATCCGGACACATCTCTTGTGATCCGAAGAACAGTTTATACATCTCCGCGGGCGTTGCGCCCATGAAATTCTGGAGAGCTCGCGGTCCCTCTGGATTAAACTCCCACAGGCGAAGGGAGCGACGTTTGCCGGGCAATATTCGGCGAATCAGCATGACCTGTGTTACCTTGACCAGGCTGAGGTCTCCTTCCAAGAGATCCTTAATGCGGCCCTGTAACAAGGGCACGTCTTTGGGCAAACCCCAATCTAACCCTCTGTTAACCCATGACGCTAGCCGTGGTGGGGGACCCGAGCGAAAGGCAGGAAGCGCCACCCACTTGGTGCTCCGGGGAGCGGTGATATAAAACCACTCTCGTTGCCACAAGCCTAGCTCCTCTTGAAAAGAGCCCTCGGGCCATGGAGCATCAACATTTTTGCTTATAACAGCGCCTCCGCACTCTGCGTGCCGTCCCTTGATCATCTTCGGCTCCACTTTGAAAGTCTTGAGCCATAATCCGAAGTGAGGGGTAACACGGAGGAACGCTTCGCATACAATGATAAACGAGGAGATATGGAGGATGGACTCCGGAGCTAAGTCGTGGAATTCCAGCCCGTAATAAAATAGCAGTTCCCTCACAAAGGGATCCATCGAGAAGCCTAGCCCCCGAGGGAAGTGAGACACGAACACCACGCTCTCACCGGGCTGGGGACTGGGGATAGCCTGCCCTTGAGTAGGCAACCTGTGCGGAATTTCGGTGGTCAAGAACTTAGCCTCTCTCAACTTTAGCACGTCCTCCTCCGTGACGGAGGAGGGCATCCATCGGCCTTGAAGGTCGGAACCGGACATTGTCAAAGGTCTGAGGCGCCCGGAATCTGGAGCCTAGGGTGTTGGAACTCGAGGCGACGGGCGAACTTGTTTTGGGATTGGAGAAAAGGAGTAAGGCCCTGGTCTCTTTATAAGAGGTTGAATACCAGGAGCCCTCCCCGTAACCGTTTGGGACTCGCCTTTAATCGAGAAAACATGCTAACGGGCACGATTGGGTTACCCACGTCTGTATTGACGAGAATCCCGTAAAAGGGGGGCACACGATCTCTGCTTTGACAAGACGTGCCAAGGAAACCGCCTCGCAAGACACACTGAGGTGGAAAAATGAAAACGATTCGAGTGAAGGACTTGGCTGTAGTGTGATGACGCACTGCGGAATACGTCAGCAGATTTGATTTGTGTTAATATTATTCTCTCTATGGCAATATGTGGAAACTTATTTTGCAGAGCCGGACACTACTCTTGGTGTTTACAATCTTCTATGAAGGACTTGGAGGAGGAACCCGCCTTGCAATGCCGAAGACAATTTGCGCGCCGGACTCGTCGTCATTGAAGCCTGGTTCAGGGGCTACTGAGGGAGTCCTGGATTAGGGGGTGTTCGGGTAGCCGGACTATACCTTCAGCTGGACTCCTGGACTATGAAGATACAAGATTGAAGACTTCGTCCCGTGTCCGGATGGGACTTTCCTTGGCGTGGAAGGCAAGCTTGGCGATGCGGATATTCAAGATCTTCTACCATTGTAACCGACTCTATGTAACCCTAACCCTATCCGGTGTCTATATAAACTGGAGGGTTGTAGTCCGTAGGCAATCAACTCCATACACAACAATCATACCATAGGCTAGCTTCTAGGGTTTAGCCTCCTTGATCTCGTGGTAGATCTACTCTTGTACTACCCATATCATCAATATTAATCAAGCAGGACGTAGGGTTTTACCTCCATCAAGAGGGCCCGAACCTGGGTAAAACATCGTGTTCCCTGCCTCCTGTTACCATCCGGCCTAGACGCATAGTTCGGGACCCCCTACCCGAGATCCGCCGGTTTTGACACCGACAGGCACCCCAAACCCCCTGGTCACGTGGGATTAGGTGAGGGGGGCGCACAGCCCCTTAGTGGGCTGGTTTGCCCCCCTCCCTTGGCCCGTGAAGCCCTCCAACACTTGCCGGGGCTCCCGAAATACCTTTCGGTCATGCTGGTCATCACCCAGTACCTCCGAAACACTTCCGGACTCCAAAACCCTTCGTCCAATATATCAATCTTCTCCTCCGGACCATTACCGAACTCCTCGTGACGTCTGGGATCTCATCCGGGACTCCGAACAACATTCGGTAACCGTGTACATACCTTCCCTATAACCCTAGCGTCATCGAACCTTAAGTGTGTAGACCCTACGGGCTCGGGAATCATGCAGACATGACGAGACATCTCTCTGGTCAATAACCAACAGTGGGATCTGGATACCCATGTTGGCTCCCACATGTTCCACGATGATCTCATCGGATGAACCACGATGTCAAGGATTCAATCAATCCCGTATACAATTCCCTTTGTCTACTGGTATGAAACTTGCCCGAGATTCGATCGTCGGTATCCCGATACCTTGTTCAATCTCGTTACCGGCAAGTCTCTTTACTCGTTCCGTAACACATCATCCCGTGATCAAGTCCTTGGTCACATTGTGCACATTATGATGATGTCCTACCGAGTGGGCCCAGAGATACGTCTCCGTTACACGGAGTGACAAATCCCAGTCTCGATTCGTGCCAACCCAACAGACACTTTCGGAGATACCCGTAGTGCACCTTTATAGCCACCCAATTTGGTTGTGACGTTTGGTACACCCAAAGCATTCCTACGGTATCCGGGAGTTGCACAATCTCATGGTCTAAGGAAATGATACTTGACATTAGAAAAGCTTTAGCATACGAACTACACGATCTTGTGCTAGGCTTAGGATTGGGTCTTGTCCATCACATCATTCTCCTAATGATGTGATCCCGTTATCAACGACATCCAATGTCCATGGTTAGGAAACCGTAACCATCTATTGATCAACGAGCCAACTAGAGGCTTACTAGGGACATGGTGTTGTCTATGTATCCACACATGTATCTGAGTTTCCTTTCAGTACAATTCTAGCATGGATAATAAACGATTATCATGAACAAGGAAATATAATAATAATAACTAATTTATTATTGCCTCTAGGGAATATTTCCAACACTAACCACCACCACCACCCCCCTTCCCCCCAAAAAATAAAAGGAAAATAACACGGTAAAAAATGTTGTGTCAGTTCTATTTGTGTATATGCACCACCATATGCTGACCACTCCACATCTCTTTTCTCATTACCAGACCAGTGCCCGGTAATGGCTTTGGCGATGCCAAAAGTTTTCAAGAACACAGTACACAAGCTGTGCCGCTAGCACATTATTAAGAAATACAGGGAACACCTCACATACCTGTACTACCTGCGCGAAGACTTTAAGGATGAATTCACATCAATCCTCAACTGGCCCCTCATGCCAACTAAGTTTGAGGATGCTTGGAAAGGACTCATGGATAGGTACAACCTCCATGATTATGCCACGATGGTGGCCATGTGGAACGAGCGTGAGAAATGGATATCAGCCTACTTCAAAGATATTTTCTACGCCAAAATGACATCCACACAACGAAGTGAGAGCATGAACTATGTGCTCAAGAAGAACTTTGTAAGTGAGAGACAAAACCTACACTGGTTTGTCAGCCAGGTAAACTCCTGCGTCAAAACCAGGAGGTAGACAGAGAACCAAGAGACAATGGGTAACAGGGTATAGCTCTATCACCTGTCATGAGACAAAAAAACATGCTTACTAAAGTAAAACTTTATTAGTTAAACAAGTTTTTGCTGCGAGAAAACTAACAATTTGGTCATCATTCTTGCATGTGCAGAAGGAACAAAACACGCTGACCTTCTATGGGTTTGACACCCAGATGGCAAAGGTTTACTCGCGAGCTGTGTACAACGAGATCAGAAAAAGGCTAAAACTGAGCACACTCTTCACGGCGACAGAGACAGAAGAGCCCACAAAGTACCTCGTGCACTACAACAACCGCAAAAATTGTCTGCATGGTCTCAGCACGCGTTCCAGGTGGTTGCAGACCCCGTGGGAGAAACATATGAGTGCGAGTGCAGGCTATGGGACCACGCAGGTGAGGACTACAAAAAAAGATGTTACATACTGTACTACTTTATTTGCAAAGTTTTTGTTCGAATGAAATGACAAAAAAATGCACCACTTCCAAAAACAATACAGGTCTTTTCTGCGTGCATGTCCTGTGCATGATGCAAACAATTAAGGCTGCCAGTGTTCCAGAGAAATACATCCTCATGAGATACACCAAACGCCTGAACATCCAGCCAACATTCGACATAAATGACTTGAAGACAGTAGCGTCAAACAAGGCATCCCAATACTGCATTGAAAGCTCACTGCTGACACTCAACATGAGGGTGCACAGAAAAAGTTTGAGAAGCCAAGAGCAAATGGCGAGGTCGCGGGTCGTCATGGAGAAACTTGAACAAGAACTCGACGCCATGCATTATGCTGAAAATGGAGGTGTGACGGACAATGAAGCCATTGAGAAGGATATTGCTACAATGCTATCCGAGATGAATCATCTGGGAGCTGTTGACCCGTTCGACAATGAGGAAGAGGAGCAGCAGCAACCAGAGCTTGCCCATGTGCACACTCAAGAGCACCAACAAGCTCACATGCGAGATCATGAGCTTGATGGTGCTGTAGGTGAACGACATGACAACAACACATCCTACCAGCAGCAGCAGGAAAGAGTGATTAAACCACCCATATTCTGAAACACAAAGGGGAGGAAGAGCAAGACGCAAGCAGCGAAAGCAACAGCCAAAAAGCCGCCACGCCCCATCAAGCATGTGGAATTTGGCCCGGACGGCAAACCTCTCGGGATAAGGGCATGCGGATTCTGCAACGTCGTGAGCAACCATAACTACCACACATGCCCACTCCGCACAGATGGCACTGTCAACAAGCACAAGCAGATTGGAGCCACCCAGGTTTCTACCAATGGAGACAACACACGTAATAGCTACACTTGCCGCAAGTGTGGGGGAACTGACGGGCATAATGCCCGCACATGCAAATTGGGCAAGGAGGTCATTGGCGCTGAACAAACACAGGGCAAGGTGCAGAGTTCCAAAAAATCAAATGAAGACGATGAAGAAGAAGAGTTTGACGAGAATGACGACCAATCAGACAAAGACAATCAAGATGACAGTGTCGGGGATGAGGAAACTGAAACTGACGATGAAGCTGCCAAGGCTCAACCAGGAAAGGGCGCGGGCAAGGCACAACATTAGGGGCCGGTTACGAGAAGCTCAAGGCTGAACAACTGAACAATACATAGTGGTCTTAGTTGCCTCGGCACACAATGAGGAAACATTTCAGAAACACTATCATTACCAAAACTTATTTAGCTTTATCATCGATTTCTCGATCAGTACTATATTAAGATATAATTTGTGATTTGTGCCCGCTGAACCAGTGACATTATTATGTAAACCATTTGACAATCCTTTTGAATGCAGTCACAAATACACTTGAAAAAACTTATCTGGATTTATCTGACGCAAACGCTACTGTCGACCAGTAACTCAGCAGCAAAAATATGTCAAGGAAAAATTAAACTCTTATAGTACATCAGTACTGATAGTTCTCAGTCGTCAGTACAAAGGTAGAGTACACATCAGTACTGATATAATTTGTGATTTGTGCCCGCTGGAGCAGTCACATTATTATGTAAACCATTTGATAATCCTTTTGAATGCAGTCAGAAAATACATTTGTACTGACGAAAAACACTACTGTCGACCAGTAACTCAGCAAATTTTTTTAAGGAAAATTTAAACTCTTATAGTACATCAGTACTAATAATTCTCAGTCGTCAGTACAAAGGCAGAGTAAAACAAACACACCCGTGAACACCTCAAAGAACATCGTTTTGAAAAAACAAAGCTATGTCTGCTTCTGCTAGTCCCAATTCAGAAAGACCATGAGTACATAAAAATAATTACCTCAAACAAAAATGCTAATATAATACATTTTGTACTGATGAAAAATCTAATTTATCTGTAAAAAATACTCAAAGATTATCTTGATATAAACAATCCTTTAAAAAATACAAAAATTGTTTTAACATCAGACATAGTCTCACTGGTATTTGGTAAGTTCAATTACACTTCAATCACCAGTCCGAGTACCACAGTAGAGGAGTACAAACCTCCATCATCACCAACCCTGACACGTGCAAGTGGGATAAGCAGCTGATAAGTACAGCTTGACAAAGACGAATCAGTGCGACAGTAAAATGCCGTCATCACCACCCTTGAGACGTGCAAGTGGGATTTGGCAGGTCATAAGTACAACTTGACAAGACTAGTCAGTGCAGCAGTAAAAACAATTGGACTTGGACGGTTACTTCTTCCAGGCCACCACCCGCGCCACCCATTGGGTGGTTGCCACAAGGGACTGCACACACCACTACACCCACGCCCCCAACGAACTGCCTCCCACAAATCCCCGTCGACGCACTGCGAAAACCCCATTCTCTTCCATCTCTCCGTCATCCCCACAAACAACCATTGCCCTTCCATCTCCACTGCACCGAAACCACAAACTTCTCTCTCACAAGCCCACAACCGCCGGAGGAGGGCGATGGCAGAGGAACCCTCCACCAAGCGTCATCAAGATGAGCCGTCGGACAAGAGCAGCAACCTCGTCGACGTTCACGTCCCCGACGAGAAGCGCGAGTACACCAAAACCCTCAGAGAGGTTGAGCTCCACGGCAAGGAGACACTGGAGATCGTCTGCACCAGCGAACCAGACAAGGCCGACGAGGTGATCTCCAGACTCTGGAGGAAGCTTGGAGGCATGCTTCGTAGGATCGTCGGCGTTGGTGTGCACTACACCAACGAAGATGAACCTCCCCAGATGGCAGCAGTCTTGCAGTTGTGCGTCGATGACCTCTGCTTGGTGTACCACATCACAGCGGCCACAAAATGGTGAGCCATCCTACTCATTTGCCCTCTTTGGTTTATCTGTTTTATTAGTACTGTATCCTAAAAATCTCATCAGACTTGTTTCCCAACTAGATGTACTAGTGTGGTTTGTGAAAAGTGGATGCACTATTGCATTTTCTCAAGTAGATACACTATAGATGTATTTTTGAACCTGATGCACTAGATTACTATTTGGAAAATCTTGCGGAAGATTAATTTCTAAAGTTGATTTACTAGTGTAGTTTCTGAACTTGATCCAACAGTGTAGTTTATGTACTCGATGTATGAAAATGATGTTTCTGAACTTGATGTAGTGAAGTATTTTCTAAATTTGATCTAATGTTATTATCATAAGAAAATAAACTAAGGACTTGGTGAAGCACCGTTTATGTGTTATCCTATTCAACAAAAGTAAACTAAACTAGTACCAAAGCAGAACATACAACATTGACTGAAACTATGTATAATCCAAAAAATAAGAATAACATGATGTACTTAATTTAATTTCAGAACTTTGTTTACTAGTTTTTGAAGTACATTCATCCATTATTTATGCTACATAAACATCTACTTAATGGATTCATCGCTTGTAAAACAAAACAAAAATGAATAATTCAAAAATCAAAGTAATGCCGATTTTCAAAAATGTCTCTCCCCTTGCAGGCCCAAGCACCTGAACGAGTTGCAGCAGCATAAGAAGTTGTTCACATTTGCCGGTTTCCGCATTGAAAGCGACAAAGAGAAGCTAAAGTTATCCGGTTTGGAGATCAACCCCAACAAGTTCATCGACATTCAGCGCGAGTGGAGAGTTCCATACACCGGAAAAGAGTACGACTCCTTGACTGATGTTGCAGCTAGTGTCATCCACCCATTCTACAAAGGCATGAAGAAGAACATGAACACGCAGGAAGACTACAAACTGTGGGGGACCAGCCCGCTACCAGACAACCTCATCGAGTACACAGGAGTAGATGAATACACCACGTACAAGGCATGGAGCATGATCGACTACATCACAGATGGTTCGGAATTTGCAAACGAGCGGGAGGCTGCGAAATTCTACGACCACCCCTATTGCCCCTTTTAGGGATGAAGATACATCAGAGCCTGCCTTCGTTTTCCTTCCGCTAGTGCTTGCCTTTTATCTTGTTGTTTCAAATTAGTAGTTTGCTCTTGTTGGGTTGAACCAGTATGATTATGTCGTGCTTGTCATGGTTGAACAAGTTTATTTATGTCATCAAGTACAATGTTTTGCTTATGTCATTATATAAGTTTGGTAGCTTCGTATGTTGTTAATCCATCATTTCAAATTCAAAAGTAGCTTCTGAATGGAACTTTGTGGCTGCTCTAAAGTACTAGTTATGATGCAACAAATCACACAACATTGTTCTATGTCTAGTTTCGATTCAGCATTGTATAGAAAACATAACGTTGAGATCAATCATCTCAATTTGAGTTGCTTAACAACACTTCAAAAGTTGAAGCAAAAATTCTTAGTACTTCATGTAGTGTTCTCATTCATATGTAGCTGCTAGAAAATTAACATGTACTACAAACAGAAAAAGTTAAGAAGCATCAGCACACACTTATGTTGGTCGCTTGCAGATTAAGAATGACAGTACTAGTACAATTGACCGGACAATACATACTTACTTCAATAAAAAGTACATATAAGCATCAGTCTGTAAGCACTACTATGAATGGACTATCTGTACAACTTAGTCTACACGCAAGTACATCTTAGATTACACTTACACAAAACTGACAAGAACTAGAACAAAAAGTTTCAGTCCAAGTTACAGCTGGAGTCAAGTACTAGATTCAAACAAACAAAAAAAGAAAAAACTGACCGCCCAAGGTCAGGCGCAGGCCCTGATGCTGCTAGATACTTGAACTCGAGCCCATAGGCGAATCCCTAGTAATCCGCACAACGCAGGGCCCACAGGTCAAGAGAGAGAGCGAGCGCTGTGTATAAGCGCCCAGGCAAGTATTCAGAGGAGTTCGACCAGTGAGCCTCGGCTGCGCTTATAAACAGGTCCGGAGCCCCCTCGACTAGCGAGGTGGGACTAAACCCAAAGCGCATGCGCACGCCACACTGCACAGCCACGTGGACGAGCTATCTGGGCCAGAAAACGGCCTAATAGCCTGCATCGTTTACAAACACCACACCAAGTAAGCCCAGTTAAACAAACTAGAGGGCGAGGCAAACAAATATAAACTACAAGAAAAATGTTCGAAACTGAAAATATATAAATTCAAATACTAGTTCGCAGGAAATAACTTTGAATACGAAAAAATAAAATAAAAATAATTTTAGCTCTGCACCACGGATGATAAAAAGGGAGAAAATATGATACAATAACAATGAACCTCTAAAAAGAAGAGAACTTAATAGCTTATCTGTTAAATGTACATAATTTAAAAAACCGAATTAAATATTGCTTTCAAGTTCAACTACTAAAATGCAAAAAGTTCAAACATATAATGTTTGTCAATTATGCTAAATTTCTTATTTATATAAAATCTGACAAGTTCAACTACTAAAATGCGAAAACACTACAAAAAAATACACTTCTGTGATGATACGTGTTTGTCACAGTCGGTCGCGTTTTTTGTCATGCATGTACATCCATGACAAATTTATGACAGAATCAAGATAGTCATACCTGTGCTGTCGTAGAAGTGTTCCATGACATTACCAAAATTATCATCACGGAAGTGTCCACTTCCATGACGATAAATCGCGCGTCACAGAAGTGCTTTCGTCAAGGGTGACCGACACGTGGCATCCACCGTAACGGAACACCGTTAGGCTATCGGGTCAGATTTTGGATCCGATAACCCATTAACAGCCCCGACCAATGGGAAATTTCCATGTGTAAAATTCTTATTGGCCGGACGAAACAAGTGTCAGCTCGTCAGTGGGTCAGATAGGCGCCTATGATACGTTGACATGTGGCATGGCCCAACAGAGGCCCATTCCTGTGAAAAGGCCGGCCTGTTTGACTTGGTCAAAAGGTGGCGGGCCGGCCCATGTAAAGCCTATTAACGGCCTGTTCGCATATAGCCCATTTACAGCTCGCTAACCCAAGGCCCGTTACGCCCTATCCGAATTAGGCCCAGTAGCGTCATCTGGGCCATCCAATATGATTCTAGCTCGTTTTCACTTCTGGCCCATGTATGGCCCATGACGTCTTTTGGCCCATATGAGGCCCTATGTAACTCTTGGCCTATTAACGGCCCGTGGTGAAACTGACCCGTAATGAATAGTGTATCACTTTACACCCATTAACGGCCCGTGGTGAAACTGGCCCGTAATGAACAGTGTATCACTTTATACCCATTAACGGCCCGTTATTCCATTGGGCCGTTTCCAGCCCATGTTATCTTTCGGCTTTCTCAGAGCCCATTTATTTTTGGGCTCATTTCCAGCATTCGTTTACTTACGGCCCGTTACTATCATTTTCTGCTTGTGGGCCAAATTCAGCCCGTGGTCACAGTCGGCCCGTTGTGGTCCATTAATACGTTGGGCCGTTTTCATAGCGTCATCAAATACGACCTATTAACGATGGCCCATTACGGTCGGCCCATGAACGGACGATTCCAACTCTAGCCTGTTTACGGCCATAATGCGGCCTGTTATTGGACCATGTTTGGCCAATCGATCATATGGCCCGTATAAGGCCCATTGATGATACAGCCCATAGAAGGCCCATTGTTTCTACAGCCCGTAGAAGGCCTACTGTTTCTACGGCACGTAGAAGGCCCACTGTTTCTACGGCCCGTAGGAGGCCCAGTGTCACTACAGTAAATATTAGCCCATG
The DNA here is from genome assembly GCF_056163025.1 of Triticum urartu. Taxonomy (NCBI): domain Eukaryota; kingdom Viridiplantae; phylum Streptophyta; class Magnoliopsida; order Poales; family Poaceae; genus Triticum; species Triticum urartu. The sequence continues at coordinate 478,371,248 of NC_141878.1, read as the reverse complement.
GTTATTGTGCCCTAGTTTTAAAAAATAGGTTATTGCAGCCACTAGTTAACCGCGGAAAAAGATCTGCAATGACTACAAGCAAACAAATAAACAAGACAACAAGGAAATAAATAAGCAAGCAACTAACGCTAGGCTATCACGGCTATTACACATATTATCCACTGGGCATCAAAGTTCGCCACCAGTGCAAATATAGGGAACAAAGCAGCATATCATATACACTGGCCGTCAAAATTGGCCACCAGTGCAAATAAACACGGCAGCAAAACAAGAGCATACCTGAAACAACTTCCGAAGAGCTCAAGAAACGTTATCCTGGGTATCCACCATGCTGGCAATAAGCTTAGCAAGCTGATTAGCTTTGTCCTGTTTGGCGCTAAAATCCTCCAACGCTTGCTGTTACACCAGAAAGTATGCATCTGAATGCTCCAAGGACTTCCGCAGTCCTTCCGCTTCTTGTAATAGCACAGCTGATCGATGTCTTTCAGCTTGTAGTTGAGACTCAAGAAACCAAACTGATTCAGACAGTGAGTTTGAATATCTTGTGCAAGCGGTAGTGGCCAGTAACTCCAACACTAAACCAAGACAGGATGTGTCACTATCCTGAACCTTATCTGCATTACTTCCTTTACCATTGCTTAATAAGGCACTCTTCCCCAATATTCTGTCAGCATTCTAAAAGAAGAAACAAGCAGACACATAACAAGTTTAGCATGTACTAGTATATGAAACTCATTTTAGTGAACCAGTTCATTAGTAAGGTGGACATGATTAAACTACCAAGTCTTCTATTTCCAAGTACTAGTACATAATAAAAGCATCAAACAAACATATATCTATGTCCCATGGTAGCAATGGAATCTTAAATTAGAACAGTTGTTCTTCAGGTTTAGGCACTTGTTCTACATGAACAAAGTACAGTAAGACGCAATAATATAATACTTAAAAATAGAAAATGAGCTCATAGACCTTACCACATTCTTGGTTCGGGACCAGTACAGAACAAGGCGTTCCCAGTCATCGTCCAATAAATGTGTCTCAGGAGAACATAAGGGAATTTGATGAGTTTCTTTGCCGGTGAAGTACGTTTTCTTCAGGTAATTCCGATACTGCCACCAAGCATTCTTGAAGATAGCAGAGGTATTAGCACATGTTACCTAATCCTGAGTTTCCAAATTGGTCCTTCTCTATAGAGAAAATGGGAAAATTTGCTGTATTATAACCATCATGGAGGTAGGATGTATGGGACGAAGCAAAGTAATTGCCATGAATAACATTACTTACACATAACTCCTGGACAAACACCTGCAACTGGCATTTTCCTTCATCTTCAGTATAATATTTCCAAGATGGGAAAATACGCACATACGATTTAACAACATCAAATGCGATAGATGCTAAACTACGACTAGCTGGTTGTGCTTCCTCCACAGGAATAGGCGTACTAACTACTAGAGTTGGGGTTCGCCGTGATAGTACTGGCCCTTTGGGCACTGGAGCTGCCTTACTAACTGCTCTTGTTTGGGAGCTCTGTGGTGGAGATGGTGCTGTGTCAACAGGAACTGGGTTACTATCGGCTGGGGTTGGGGTTAGATTGGGTGAAGCTGGTTCTCTGTCCATCGTAGTAGGGGTACAATCTGCGAGAGTTTGGGTTATGTGTGGTAGGGCTGGTTCTTGTGCATGTACAACCGGGGTGCTATCTCCACCAAGAGGTAGCACTGTTTTATTTGAAGACCGTGTTTTTAGTCCGCTAGATACTGGCATCACCCGCTCCAATTCAAATGGCTGGTAAACAGGAAACATAGTTGAATGTACAGACATTGTATGAGAGACAGATGCAATAGATAGTGTGGAAAAAAGAGGGCATGGAATAGTTGACATGTATATTGTTTAACTAAAACGGATAGCATGACATAATTTCACATATATGATGTCTATCTAAACTGGATAGCATAGCATAACATAATTCAAAGATATGATGAATAACTAAACAGGATCGCATGACATAATTCACCTACATGTTATCTAAGTAATCAGGATCGCATCATTTAATTCACATATGTGATTTATATGCTAAATAGAGGGCATTTGATATGATGTCTGAACTAAGAACATGGTGTTGAATATTGTTTATATGATGTCTAAACTATGCAATGCAAGACACCGTATGCATGATATGAGCAGTATAACCGTGCCAAGTTAGAGCATACACCTCAGTGGGGGAATAGGACTGGTCATCTGTCTCTGAATCCATCTCTGAGGAGCTATCGGGACCCAACAAGAGATCTGCTTCGACAGGTAGCACTGTCTGCTCTGAAGGCCTTGTTTTCACTCCAGAGTTTTCCATCTCCCACCCAAATGTCTGATTCACAGGAAGAGTAGTTTAATGTACAAACATTGTCGACAAATGGAAATGTAATGAAGAAAAGGATGGGCAAGATATCATTCAAATATATGATGCCTGGTTAAACAGGATGGCATTGCACATTTCACATATATTATGGCTGGCTAAAAGACATGAGACTGCATAATTCCCATATATGATATAGAAACTAAATAGGTGGCATTACAGAACATGTCTAAACTAAGCAGATGACATATATGATGTCAAAAGTAGGCACTACAAGGCAACATATGCATGATATGACTAACATCATCATGCCAAGGTAGAGCAAACACCTTGGGGGGTAAATAGGAGTGGTCAGCGGCGTCCAAATCTGCCTCAGAACAGATATCTTCCTCTGGATTACAATTTGGAGAGGGGTGGGGATGGTTTGCCATTGAACCCACCATGGAGCGATGTCTGCATGACATTGTATTGCCACGTAAAACTCTTCTCTTTTTCTCTACATGTTCAGCATGACTGTGTACAATATCTGACATGCATACGAAAAAATATGGTGAGATTATGTAAGGAGAGCATGCAGAAATTTAGAGTGATGGTAACAACCAGTGGATCGATGTTTTTCCGTTGAACCAAAATAGCCCTAATGGATCGACATGAATGTATAGTAATAAGTGATGCAACAAGTGTACAACCTCTTTGCCGTAGCCGTGTCGACCTCAGCATCATTGGGTTGGTCGCTGAAGCAGTTGAGGCAGAGGTGGCTGTCGGAGGTGTGGAGGAAGATCTGAGGAATCTGTAGACGGCATCTAGGGCACTGCTCTGTTGTGATGGGTTGTTCTGTCGTTGGAGCAGCTCCGGTGAGCCGTAAGACGTCAAGGCTGAAGCAGCACAAGACATACATCGTCAATCTCAAGTGGGATTCTAATAGCATCTCCAATAGATGATGTAAAATGGATGTAAAATTAACATCACCAAAAACCACCTGACTACAACAGATGAGGTAAAAACTGTTGACTCTGAACTTAACTGTCAAAACTGAAATTTACTGTGGAATCTGAATGCTACTGTCGAAACTGAACGCAATGGTAGCAGAGAGGTACTTGACATGTAGTTTAGGGAGGGCCTGCAGTTCATCTTCAACCTGCACCCCCCTGAGCTGCCAGCCACCACCGGCCGAACCGCCGGCCCCAGCGCCGCCTCGCCGCCCCGAAACAACTCACCACCGCTGCCCCGGCCAGCCCTCTATGCCCCCTGCCCCACCCTGAACCCTAAGATAGATAGTGGGGTACCTCTCCGGCGAGCCCCTGTCCCCGCTACGGGTGGTTCTTCCTTAACTCCGGCGAGCCCCCCCCAACCCCTGAAAATCGACTGACCCAAAAGTCGATTCAGTCGACTGAAGTGTGGCTTAATCGGAGCAGAGCAGTAGCACGAGCGAGGGGGAGAGCAGCAGCAGCTGGGCGAGCGAGCGATCGAGCAAGAGCCGGAGCAGCAGCAGCAGATCCGGCTGGTATGGACGCCGCCGCCGAAGGGGCCTCGCACTGGGGGAGAGCCACCGTGGAGATGTCGCCCGCGGCGCCGGCTTTAAGGTAGCCGCTCCATGGGAGTGCGGGATGGAGCACTGTCGGCGCCGGGAGGTCGAGTTAAGGAGAAGGTGCGATGCGATGAGTGTACAACCTCTTTGGTGGCGCCGAGTAGGCCTCGGCTTCGTCCGAGGAGTCGGTGAGGATGCTGCGGTTCCGGTGGAGCAGGTTAAGGCAGCGCTGTGGGGATGGAGCAGCCGCGATAGACGAGGCGATCGTCGAAGCAGCTCCTTGGAGGTGGAGGACGGGGCGGCTGAACCGGCGGGACGGTGAGATGGACGACGGATCCTCATCCGGGGAGGTGGACGAGGGACGTCGAGCTGTTGTGGTGGACGACGTCGTCGGGGAAGAGGCTCCGACTAGGCAGCGGTGATGTGGCGGACGGAGGAGGGTGGGGTTTCGCGGCTGGAGCGGAGAGGTTATGGCGGCCTGGGATTTCGAATGGCGAAAAGGGGGCGATGGGAGGGGGTGAAGCATGACTTAGGAACGCGCTTGTCCAAAATGTAGGGTGTGTTACAAAAGTACCCCCCACCGATTTGAACTAGCGTCCCTTTCGGCTCAGGGTTAGAAGGGGGATTTCGCGTGTCGGGATTTGGCAGCTGGAGGGAGTTTTCGCGCGTGTTGTAATTTCGGGATAGCAAGGCGCGGGTTGTGAAGGCACCAGTTTTGGGAGAACGATATTTGAATTTTCGGGATATAACAAGACGCGGGTTGAATTTTAGGGACAAGCCTAACGTGTAGTAATATTGTACTTGTACGTACCAAATCAATTCGCACTTCCCTCAACCAAAAAGAAAACAAAAAAAATAAAACTATTCACACCACACAAAGAGAGAGTCTTGCCCTGTTTTACTATACAAATGTTATTCAAAGCTACTCCCTCCTTCCATCTATATAGGGCCTAATGCATTTTTCGATGCTAACTTTGACCAAATATTAGAGCAATGATATATGACATGCAACTTACACAAAGCACACCATTAAATTCGTCTGTGAAAGGTTCTTTCAATGATATAATTTTCACATTGTGCATGTCATGTACTATTAATCTTGTCAATAGTCAAAGGCGGTCTTAAAAATCTGATTACGCCCTATATAGATGGAAGGAGGGAGTATGAATCCATGTTATGTCCGATTAATTTTTTTTGCTTGCTGTATAATGCATGTAACCTACTCATACAAACATTTTAGTGCATTCCAAATATCTATACTACCGCTGCAATTCGAACTAAATTTGAATTCGTTTCTCTATTTCAATAAGAATCTACAATCATGGTTGTTGCCAACTTCAACCATCATAGTTTCCTTGCTATCCGCCAGATATAAATCAGACGGCCTATAATGCAGGATGGCAGGCACACCATCATCAACAACTCCGTTTTTTATAAGATTAGAGATAAAATATATTAAATGTAGTATACCATGTTCATAACCACACCATGTGTATCACCGTTATATATATTCAAACATCCGTCGGTTTGAAACACTATGATAAATTCTTGAAATATCCGAATTCGCTTTTTATAATGAAGTATATCTGATCTCTATTCGTCTTTTACACCCACACAACCCTCTTATCTTTTTAGCTAGCACTAACTTTCTCTTGTGCATGCACACGCCCGCATCCCTCTCACCCTCCCTCAGCATTCTCTAGCTCCATCGCGCAAATTCGTCTTTTCACTTTAGGTCATTCACCCACGGTGTGTGTAGGCCCCCCAGCTCCTTCTTTACGGCACACATCGATCGATATGCCTCTCTAGCCAGGTGTGCCTAGCACAAACACAAGCTTCCCCTCTTCTCTTGTCACCGTCCATGCCTCACTCCCATCACTCTTTTCATCATTCTCGCACTCGCACACTCCTCCCCCTCGATATAGTATGTCTCTCGTACCACCTCCTACATGCATCCCTCTCTCTCTATCCTTCTCCCCGTGCCTCATCTGCTTCTAACACACACATGCATGTATAACGATCGATCTCCCAACATATACCTAGATCGACTTTGTCGGCGTTCTGGGAACGGGGGTCCCCAGACTTGCCTGCCTGCGGCCTGCGGCGTGGCTCAAAAGGGGGCCCAACGCGGCCCATCTTCACCAACACAAACCCAAGACCCTCGCAAGGGGCCAAGCCTCGCAGGGCGGACGACGTGGAGCTTCCTCAGGCGCGACCTCGTTAGGCTGGCTCATGAGGAGGCGGAGAGATCAAGGCGGGGTACCTCACGAGGTTCCCGTGACGCAAGCCATGACGACCGGGGGCGCCAGGCGGGTGCTAGCCCGCGCAGTGTCCTCCCTTCCTCTTTGGTGAAAAGGGGGCAAGCGCAGCCGCGGAGTACCGAGGCATCAGGCAAAGGTTGCCATTTCGGTGCAACGAGACCAAGACCAGGAGGACTACGAGATGGAGGTCACCGTGGAGCCCAAGACGGCGTCATCACCAGAGCTTTGCGCAGGCGAAGACTCCTTTTGTCAGGATAGCTGATACTAGCTGTCCCCCTTCAAATTGGCCCGCCATTGTTGGCTCCCTTCCCGCTCGATATTTGGGAAGAGGACCAGGGCCTCTATAAATAGGACCAGCCACCCACAGAGCAAAGGGGGCCAGGGGGTTGGAAGGATAGAGAAGACCAGGTAGAGAGAGAGAAAGGTGACTGAGCTCCTCCCAGCAGTTCATCGCCCCAGCCAAGAATAGACCCTCACGAGGCTGTTCTTCCTTGTATTGTTCATCATCATCAGCCCAAGAGGCAATCCACCACACCACACACTGGAGTAGGGTATTACACCACAACGGTGGCCCGAACCAGTATAAATCCTGTGTCTCTCGTGTTGTTCTTTCCATAGTCTAGATCCTAGCAAGGCGGAGGAGTGCAGGTAGGCAGGAGGTGAAATCTCCATGCGCACCCCAGTGTTCGAACCTCAAGGGTCTGCCGGAACCCGAAATCTGACATTTGGTGCGCCAGGTAGGGGTGCGCCGGGTTTCGTCTTCCACCACCCCGTTCTCCTCCGACCATCACGCCCATGTCTGACGTTCGTCGGGCCCGCGACGAGCGCCGGGCCACACTCGCTTCCCGCGTCGCCCAGACGACCCCTGTCGGCGGGCGTTCTCGCCGTTCCCCGTCACCTGCCGTCAACGCCGCCACCGGCCCGGCGGGGGACGAGCAGCGAGCATCGTCCCAGCGTCTGTCCGTGCGGCAAGACGGCCGCACCGCGACTCCCTCGCTCACCCCAGCTGGTTCTTCGTCCCGCGCGCTCCACGCGCCCATGGAGCCCCGTGACCTCTCCCCCGCCCATCGCGCTGCACCAACACCCCCGGTCGTCGTGGCCCTCTTGGGCAGCTCGCAGGCGCTGCCTACAAGTCACCACATCAAGCCGTTCATCCGCCGGGTCAGTGCCGCTTCCACGCGGCAGGGGGCTCCCCTGGACCGGGCGGCGCCCGAGACCGGCCTGACCTTCAGCTCGGAGGACCACCCCTCCAACTCGGCCTGCTCGGGTGCGCTCCCCATGCTGTGCACCCCCACCATCTTCCAGGTGGCCGTCACCAGAACCCTCATTGATGGCGGCACGGGCCTCAGCATGCTCTCGGTCGAGGCCTTCAACCTCCTCTGCATACCCCTGGAACGGCTGCAACCCAGCCGGCCCTTCTCAGGCGTTGGGGGCAAGTCGTTCAGCTCCTTGGGACAGATCCGGCTCCCAGTAACCTTCGGCACCTACGAAAACTTTCGCATGGAGCTGGTCGACTTCGACATCGCCCCCATCGGCCTCCCCTACAACGCCATCCCCGGCTACCTAGCGCTGGCCCAGTTCATGGCCGCGACGCACCCGACGTACAACCTCATGAAGATGCCCGGGAGTAGCGGTGTCCTCACTGTGCACGGGGACACCGGGGACGCGCTGCGGGTGCTCAAGCTCGCCTTCAAGACGGCGGCATCGGCACAGCCCGCCGACTTGGAGACCCCCGGGCCCAAGGGGGATGCACCCGCCAAGAAGAAACAGTTGTTCACCCAAGACAAGGCAGAAACCAATCAGATACCCGTCGATGAGGACGGATCCACCAACGCCACTTTCACCATAGGCACCCACCTCAAACCCGAGCAGGTGAAGGCCCTGGTCGGGTTCCTGCGCGCAAACAAGAAGGTATTCGCTTGGGAGCCTGACCAGTTGGCAGGGATCCCTAGGAGTGTAATCGAGCATCACCTCAACGTGTGCCCCAACGTATGCCCTGTGAAGCAGAAGGCCAGGCGGCAGTCCACAGAGAAGCAGGCCTTCATCGTCCAAGTAACCCGCAAATTAGAAGCCGTTGGGGTCATTCACGAGGTCCGATACCCGGATTGGTTGGCCAACCCTGTCGTTGTGCCAAAGAAGGGAGGGAAGGAGCGCATGTGTGTCGACTTCACCAACCTCAACAAAGCATGCCCGCAAGATCCATTCCCGCTCCCCCGCATCGACCAGATCGTCGATTCCACTGCGGAATGCGACCTGTTATGCTTCTTGGATGCCTTCTCTGGGTATCACCAGATCAAGATGGCGGTAGAAGACGTCGAGAAGACAGCCTTCCTAACCCCGTGTGGGGTGTACTGCTACACATGCATGCCATTCGGGCTGCGTAACGCAGGGGCGACCTTCCAGCGGCTGATGCACATAACCTTGGGCCCGGGAGGCCAGGACCTTGATACAAGACTTGGAGGAAACCTTCGCGAGCCTCAACGCAGTGAACCTACGGCTCAACCCAGAGAAGTGTGTGTTCGGAGTCCCCTCGGGCAAGCTCTTGGGTTTCCTCGTGTCCCACCGAGGCATCAAGGCTAACCCGGAGAAGGTCAAGGCGGTGGAAGACATGAGCCCGCCAAAGACCCTCAGAGAAATGCAGAAGCTCACGGGGTGTGTGACCGCGCTAGGGCGCTTCATCTCCAAGTTGGGGGAACGAGCACTGCCCTTCTTCCAGCTAATGAAGAAAAAGGGGCCCTTTGAGTGGACTGAAGAGGCCGACAAGGCATTCCAGGATCTCAAGAGATACCTGACCAGCCCACCGGTCATGGTGGCTCCACGCCCTCAAGAGCCCCTGGTGCTTTACCTCGCCGCCACTCCCTACTCCGCCAGCGCAGCCTTGGTGGCAGTCAGAGAGGAGCGCTGAACCAAAACCGCGGCAGCAGCCCGGGACAAGGCAGAACGGGGACAAGGAAGGCCTATAGAAACTGCCACCGCGGCTGAGGAGGATCAGCCGCCGCAGAGGGGCGCACCGGAGGCGGAAGAGGCCCCTCTTCTAGATGGCCAGTCTCAGGAGGCCTCATTGCCTCAAGAGGCGCCATGGTATCCGAAGGGATCCACCAGCACTGACGCGCTCCATCTCGTTGAGCACCCAGTGTACTTCGTCAGCACGGTGTTGCGGGATGCAAGGGCACGGTACCCCATGCCTCAGAAACTCCTCCTCGCGCTACTGGTGGCCTCGCGCAAGCTGCGGCACTATTTTCAGGGTCACCCCATCAAGGCCGTCTCGTCATACCCCCTGGAGAGAGTGCTCAGGAGCCCTAATTCAGCTGGAAGGGTGGCTGAGTGGAACATAGAACTGCAAGCGTTTCAGCTCGAATTCAGCACGACCAGAGTCATCAAGGGAGCAGCATTGGAGGATTTTGTGGCAGAATGGACGGAGGCGCCAAGCCTCAAGGCCGACGAGGATCGGTCCCTGTCCCCAGGAAGCGAGACGCCAGAAGGCTGGGTCATGTACTTCGATGGGGCGTTCTCCAGGCATGGCGCTGGGGCTGGGGCGGTGCTTATATCGCCCGCTCAGGACAAGCTCTATTACGCTGTGCAGCTCTGTTTCCAGCAAGGTGAAAAGGTCTCCAACAACATAGCGGAGTATGAAGGTTTAATAGCGGGCTTGAAGGCCGCGGCTGCCCTGGGGGTGAAACGTCTCACCATCAAGGGCGATTCGCAGCTCCTTGTCAATTTCTCCAACAAGGTGTACGAGCCGAAGGATGAGCACATGGAAGCCTACCTGGCAGAGGTCCGCAAGATGGAAAAGCAATTCTGGGGGTTGGAGTTGCAGCATGTGCCCCGTGGCACCAATCAGGAGGCCGACGACATCGCCAAACGGGCGTCCAGGCGGTTACCTCAGGAGCCTGGCGTTTTCGAGGAGCGGCTCTTCAAGCCATCAGCCTTGCCGCCATTATCGAACACGGCTCAGCCCTGGGAGGAGCTCCCCCAGCCACCTGCCTCAGGGGCTCCGACCTGTGGCCCGGCCTCAGGAGCACGCCTGCTCCTGACGATGGAACCTCAGGAGGGATGTTGGATCACGGAGCTCCGGAGTTACCTAACGGAAGGGACCCTGCCGGAGAAGGAGGAGGAAGCGGAGCGAGTGGCACGCCAGGCCACGACATACTGCATCAGGGATGGAGAGCTCTAACGGAAGCGGCCAAACGATGTATCCCTGCGCTGCATCTCCAGGGAGCAAGGGAAGGAACTGCTGGAAGATATAGACGGCGGAGACTGTGGACATCATTCATCATCACGGACCCTCGTCGGCAAGGCGTTCCGCAGTGGGTTTTATTGGCCCACCGCGCTCAATGACGCCGTCGAACTAGTGAAAGCTTGTGAGGCCTGCCAGTTCCATGCCAAGTAGATCCATCAGCCAGCAGGAGGCTTGCAGACTATACCCCTTTCGTGGCCATTCGCAGTCTGGGGGCTGGACATCTTGGGCCCGTTTCCTCGGGTGCCCGGGGGCTACCGCTACCTCTACGTCGCCGTGGACAAGTTCACCAAGTGGGCTGAAGTAGAGGCTGTCCGCACCATTCCCGCGGGTTTCGCGGTCAAGTTCATCAGGGGCATCGTGAGCCGGTTCGGGGTGCCGAATCGCATCATCACGGACAACGGTTCGCAGTTCACCAGTAACCTCTTCAAAACATACTGTGCTAACCTTGGAACGCAGATATGCTACGCTTAGGTGGCGCACCCCCGAAGCAACGGCCAGGCCGAGCGAGCCAACGCGGAGGTCCTGAGGGGCCTCAAGACCAGGACGTTCAAGAAGAAGCTGGAGGCCTGCGGCAGAGGTTGGTACGAAGAGCTTCAGTTCGTGTTGTGGTCCATCCGCACAACCGCGGCCAAGCCGACTGGAGAGACCCCGTTCTTCCTGGTCTACGGAGCCGAAGCGGTCCTCCCTCACGAGGTCAGACGTCGCTCTGCGCGGGTCCTGGCGTTTGACGAGGCGCAGCAGGACGCCATGCGGGGGATGGACCTCGTGCTGGGGGAGGAACGTCACCGAGAAGCCGCGCTACGAGCGGCGAGGTACCAACAAGCACTGCGGCGATGTCACTGCCGCAACATCCGCCCCAGAACTCTCGAGGTAGGAGACCTTGTACCCAGGCGGGTTCTCTCCAGGGAGGGGCTGCACAAGCTCTCTCCCATGTGGGAGGGCCCGTTCAAAGTTGTTCATGTTTCCAGGCCCGGCTCCGCGCGCTTGGAGACTCAGGAGGGGGTGCCAGTCCAGAATGCATGGAACATCCAGCACCTCCGGAGGTTCTACCCCTAAAAAGGCCCAGAGCATGTGAAGAAGGCGAATGCCTGTGAAGCTATCGCGTTTTGGAAAAGGCCCAGAGCCTGTGAAGAAGGCGAATGCCTGTGAAGCTATCGCGTTTTGGAAAAGGCCCAGAGCCTGTGAAGAAGGCGAATGCGTGTGAAGCTATCGCGTTTTGGAAAAGGCCCAGAGCCTGTGAAGAAGGTGAATGCCTGTCAAGCTATCACGTTTTGGAAAAGGCCCAGAGCCTGTGAAGAAGGCAAATGCCTGTGAAGCTATCACGTTTTGGAAAAGGCCCAGAGCCTGTGAAGAAGGCCAACGCCTGTGAAGCTCGCCGCCCGTGACACTCTCACGTAATAATGAGTTGGGCCTGTACACGCCCCGGAGTCTTAGGAGCGCCGGCCTCAGGCCCTGGGGCTCCCTCCCACGCCCAGTGGCAGCACTTAGCTCCGCGCTGGTGAGAAGACGTCGAAGACTAGATTAGGTGCCGGACGCGGCTTTTCATTTGCTTTCCGCAGTTGGCTTGTTCCTTCTCATTCGAAGTTTTATTGAAGTTGTTGCCGTCTTTGGCTTGTGGTTCTTCGACTTTTCACTCTCCTGCCTCGATTTCTCCTGTGCAAGGCCTCGCGAGGGGGGCAGCTGAGCGCCTTCGCGAGTGTAACTATCCTAGTCATTCAAAGAGTTCGCGACCTGGGCCCCTTACAGGAGCACCCCTCCAGCCCGTGCCCCACGGGCACCGCGACACAAACAAAGGGCCTAGGTCGTTCGCCCCCCCACGGCCGGGGCCGGGAACTATCCACGCTCGGGCGCGTAGCCGGAAGGTACGGTAACGAAAGCAAAATGATGATTAACAGGAATAACCCAAACACGCCCCCGCGGGGCTCCACACTATTGTCTTTGTTACGCAGGAAAAAGGAAAAGAAAGAACAAATCTGGTGCACCTCGCCTCACACCGGCCCACAGGGAAGGCCCGAGCTGCCTCCGGAGCTCAGGCGGACTCCCTCTCGCGCTTCACCAGGGCGCGACGGCGGGCGGACACGTTGCCACCTCCCAAGCAGATACGACGGTGTGGAGGCTGACCGCGGCCACCGCTAGAAGAGTCGCCGCCTGAAGAAGAACCGGAGAAGCTTGAGGAACCCTGAGCGCCGCCAGCCGCGCGAGCGCTGCCCTCTCCATCATCGCCGGAGCTGGGTTCCCAGCCGCGGTCGTCACCCTTGGGGCAGCACCCTGCGCGGCGACCATCTTCCCCAAACACCCTCACGTAGAGGGTGGCATCGCCGTCGAACTTGAAGTGTAGGGTGCACCGATGGCTCAGGCCACACGCGCGGGCAAACGTCTGCCAACCGTGGGCCAGGGACAGGCTCCCGGCCGTGGAGACCTCCAGTGATACCCATGAGGCCCGGCTGCAGCAGCCGTCGGCCTGGAGCCAGAGGCCGCCTGGGGCGCTGGCCGGGAGCTCGGCAAGGAGGAAGCGAGGAAGTGGAAGCCGGGTGCTAGTCGGCCCCGCCGACCACACGACGAACTCCGGCAGCACTTCGGCAGCGCGAAAGCGTGGTCTAGGGGGACGCGCAGCCGGAGCGCGCCCCCCGGCCGTAGCAATCCGCCCATCGCTGTGCTGAAGGTCGCCTCCACGGCCGCGGGGAGCCACCATGGTGGCCACAGGATACTTGCGAGGGCGCCCTCGGCCTCGCTTGGGTGGGGTGGAGGCGGGCTCAACCTGGCGAGCCTTCCCCTTCTCTGCGGCCGAGAACCTCCTTGACGGGGCCATGAAGAAAAGGAGAAGCAAGGAGGGATGAACTAGAAGGGCGCGCGCCGGTCCACACTTATAACTGGCGATGGCCAACCAACGGCCCCCACGATCGCAGGTAATTATGACCCGCTTTGCATGCAGGGACCTGTCCAATCCGTGCAGTTGCCGAAGCGCCATGGGGAAGTGGAGACGCCCACGACCAACCAACCGCCATGCGGCGCCCAAGGCCGCAGGCTGTTAGGGCCCGAGGCGCTTTGCTCTTGCCCTTCTGCCTCCCTGCACGGCCAAGTCCGGGCGCGCCTTGGGCCCGGGGGCTACTGTCGGCGTTCTGGGAATGGGGGTACCCAGACTTGCCTGCCTGCGGCCTGCGGCGTGGCTCAAAAGGGGGACCAGCGCGGCCCATCTTCACCAACACAAACCCAAGACCCTCGCGAGGGGCCAAGCCTCGCGGGGCGGACAACGCGGAGCTTCCTCAGGCGCGGCCTCGTCAGGCTGGCTCATGAGGAGGCGGAGAGATCAAGGCGGGGTACCTCATGAGGTGCCCGTGACGCAAGCCATGACGACCGGGGGTGCCAGGCGGGTGCCAGCCCGCGCAGTGTCCTCCCTTCCTCTTTGGTGCAAAGAGGGCAAGCGCAGCCGCGGAGTACCGAGGCATCAGGCAAAGGTTACCATTTCGGTGCAACGAGACCAAGACCAGGAGGACTACAAGACGGAGGTCACCCTGGAGCCCAAGACGGCGTCATCACCAGAGCTTTGCGCAGGCGAAGACTGCTTTTGTCAGGATAGCTGATACTAGCTGTCCCCTTCAAATTAGCCCGCCATTGTTGGCTCCCTTCCCACTCGATATTTGGGAAGAGGACCCGGGCCTCTATAAATAGGACCAGCCACCCACAGAGCAAAGGGGGCCGGGGGGTTGGAAGGATAGAGAAGACCAGGTAGAGAGAGAGAGAGAAAGGTGACTGAGCTCCTCCCGGCAGTTCATCGCCCCAGCCAAGAACATACCCTCGCGAGGCTGTTCTTCCTTGTATTGTTCATCATCATCAGCCCAAGAGGCAATCCACCACACCACACACTAGAGTAGGGTATTACACCACAACGGTGGCCCGAACCAGTATAAATCCTGTGTCTCTCATGTTGTTCTTTCCATAGTCTAGATCCTAGCAAGGCGGAGGAGTGCAGGTAGGCAGGAGGGGAAATCTCCGCGCGCACCCCGGTGTTCAAACCTCAAGGGTCTGTCGGAACCCGAAATCCGACAGACTTTAACTACCCCCCCATCGATCGACGTACCTCACAAGTTATGTCTCTCCTTTCTCTTACAAAGGGCGATTGATCTTCCTATGTAGTTACGTCTGCTTACCACAGCCACATCGTCCCCCCTCATCATTCGTGCATGCCTCCTGACCCGTCTCTCACACACACGTGCACAGACAACAAGCAGCCATCTCCTCTCTTATTGATATTGCGGGCGTGCCCTCTGTTTGTCTAGCAAGCATATCCCACCATTTGTTAGAAGCAACTCCACCACCACCCCCTCCAAAACTCTAGCTCTGTCTCTCTCCCAACCTTATTCATCTCCTGCACATATGCATGGATGCCGATCGATCTCCCTTAATTCATGAGGCAGATCGATCTCCTTAATACATGAGGTAGGCCTCTCTCCTCCTCCACACATATACCAGCCATTGTACCTCTATAGTTAATTGGGCCTCCCTCTTCCCCCACCACACACCGATAGTCGAGCGCTGCAGGTAGGTATCCATGCCACAGAGACAAACTGCACATGTCCCATCTCACATTCCAGTAGGCCAGCCACTCTATATCTTTGACGTGGGCACACACAAATTCGATGGCACTCTTTATCGATCGCGCGCGCGCACACACACACACATCATCCCTCTCTTCGATTCTATGGACACCTCAAGCCGATGATACCTCCACTCTCTTCTCGTGGATCGCCCCCTCTATATATATGTTATATCCAGGACTCTATTTCACACACATTGCATATGTTAAATTTTTTGATTGACCCCCCAAAAAACTCTTAAGAACCCACACACTATACTCTCTAGGTTTGTATCTCTCTCACACAACCCCACGTAGGTGGTGTACGTATACAAGAAGAGAATAGGTGCACCATGCACGTACTCACGCTTCGTGCCCAGCCACACCCGCGCGGGTACACGGTGGAGCTCATTTCTCCACAGAAGCTGAATTTGTTTTTGAAACATCAAGTGGCCAGAGACTCAAAACCTTATTTGCCCATTAGTGACTTGTCAGGGCGGTGGATTTTAGTTTGTATGATAATGCTGCATCCACCTAAAGTAACGAAAGTTCTTATGTAAACTTCCTAGTAATTCCCTCTTTGTAGGTGCAACATTACTCCTAACATTTGTATATCAGTTTGAAACTTGTAATATTGTCGTGTCCTATTCCTGCGTTTTCAAAATCCTGCGAATCAAACAGGTCCTGAGTTGGTGATGATGTTGTGCCTCCCATCTTTCACCAATAGCCGTCGGATCTAGATCTGACGCATACAAACCAAGCTTCTCCATTTTTGCAAAAAGATGCCCGCACTTGTTCCCTATTTACAAAAAACTCCTTGTCTCTCACAATCAGCCTCATCTCCTCCCCACCACATCTAGGAGTAGAAGGCCGTGGAAAAATCTGGTGCGATGGCCGCTGCCGAAGCCATCCACCCCCAATCTTGGTGTTCCGTGTAATGCACGGGCATCTACGCACGGGAAATTATGTCGAACAGGGCTAGTTGTAAGCAGGCTAGCTCTACAGCCATGATGATAGTGACTGCAGACGGTGAGGCTGACTATGGTATGCCGAACACGATGCCTATACTCAGGTGTCATCTCCGGCGCAGGGTCTTGTCACTTCACTGTGAGGAGCAGCACGTAATAATTTGACCAACGGATAGTACAGTGCTAGTTCTCCTACTACTACTCCTACATTAGTAGTACTACTACTAGTACTAGTAGCACCACCGTCTGGATTTAGGAGTACTACCATGTCCATCTGGATTTTAGTATTTGACTAGCAATATCTAGTAATGCATGTCACCAGAAATGTACTACTCCCTCTGTAAATAAATACATGGTGTTTTATTCCTATCGGCGAGAGAACTTAATGTTTTTTGCTACTCCTAACTAGAGTACTAATAGGATTACATGCAATGAACTAAACACTTCATGTCATGTTTGGTAGTCTCAAGTCATTGAAAGCATGCACGGCCCACATCTCTCATTGGTTGATATGTCATGAAATAAGAAACAAGGAGGGAGTTAATGCACCGTGCCTAAGTATTTTTGGATTATTTGGTTTTCGTAAGGTGACTTACACAACATTTTTGTTTACATGCATTAACATTTTATTAGTTAAATCAAAGGTCAAAACATGGTGCAAAATGCAAAGGGGACCAATAAACCAGTAAACATCGAACTTCTCTTGTTTGGCCCCAACTAGAGGTCCGGTGAGATGACTATACTGCACCGACACGGAGGGGGACGCAGCTTCATTGACTTACGGCAACTGCCTTTGGGTGAATGACACATGGCCCCAGGGGGTGGCTGGCCCACCTATCATACAGCCAAAGGCAGGTGCAGTAGAGGGCCGAGGAGTAGTACGAAATCCTACGCACCTAGGCACGCTAACCAAGGGCTGAGTGATCACTCGAATCGCAAGATCAGTTGACTAGAAGCTATGCTAGACCCATGGAGGCGATGAGCGCGGGCATCAGCCGGCTATGCCAGATGGTCCATGACGCCAGCCTGTGGCCCGGCACCGAGGAATGTCTCCAGGTAGTATTGCTTGAGGCCGCCAGGGCGAGGGGCCGCTTGTACGACAGCTTCGTCTCCTTGTTCGATGAGGTCCTCGTCAGTTTCCTCGACAAGTTCACCATCGTCAAGAAGCTTGCGGACGACTTTGACGTAAGCCTCCAGCTGACGCGCCCAGGCTCTGCGATGCCCGCCACCCTCAACGGCCACTATGGTAACAACCTCTTCGACGCACTGGTGGCCCTGCGACTGCCCACCGTCGCGCGGGAGAATGTCCACCTCGAGGTCGCGCTCGCCGCGCAGCGCCTGGCGCAGCAAGACACCATCGACATAATCACCCACGTCTACGCGCAAATCGTCCACAAGGATTACTACATGCAAGAGGTGGATGATAGGACGCTGGCCTTCTTGGAGCGCAGGGCAACCTTGGACGGCACTGTTCAGAAGCACGTTGAGCTCGCCGCCAACGCCGCTGCTCCTCACACGTCGGTTGGTGACCCGGCGCACTAGGGCGTGAGGATGTCGTTGAACGTTGATGGATCCGTATGTATTTTTATCTTTCCGTAAAATCCATGTAGTAGTATATGACACTACAGTAATTATATTACCTTTCGCATCAACTTCATAATTTTCGTACGTACTCCATGCATGAACGGCGCCAGAACCAAACTTCTCATTACTCTAGGCAAAATCTTTATTTTCTATCTATCGGTCGCGCCATGGAGCAGAACCAAATTTTACAAGTTACGAGTTCAAAAGGAAAAGCCTGCCGTGTTCGCGTCGCACCCCCACACGGTTGGTCTGGCACGCCGCTCAAGCGGGAATGCATGCGGTGTTGCATTTTCACTTATAAGTGGGACCGCAGTTGAGCAAACAGACTATCGGCAAACCCCCACCCCGCCCACCGCGCGATGGCTGAGAAAACAGGACGGAGAAGAGATGGCCATAGCATAGACTCCAAGAAAATTGGTGTCGGATGGGACTTGTGTGGGTGGCGTGTGCCGTATTGCTAGACGTGAATGCTAGTTATGGCCCATGCCACCCCACTATATCGAGCCTATATCGAGGTACGTAGAACAAATTTCCTGCAGTCCGTGCTCAGCCCTCCTCTATCTCTCTTCTCAGCCAGCCAGCGGACGCGCGGAGCCCATTGTTTGTTTGCTCACATGCGGCCCCACATGTCAGTGAAAACGCAAGAGGACCCACTGAACCTGCACATCTTTCCCCTCGACGTGTTGGTGATGAAAAACAAATCCAATAAAGATCTTCGGTGGCCGCTTTTGGAGTTACTCAAGAGTAGTAAGATTCTATTTACAGTTTAACCCAAGATGCACATCTCGTGGCTTCAACTACCACTCTATTTTCTTTCATGACACGACCTGGATGCTAGTTGTCCCACGTGTCGGCAAAAGGAGGAAGAACCCAACCAAATCTTCGGTTCTGCTCTCGGATGAGATTAGTGCACTTGTTGATACTCCTACTAGAATAGAGGCTAGACATGAGACTAGATGCGAGGAAGCAACGTCTACTTCTTTACACTCGAAGAAGAAAGAAGCACGCAAGATCGAGCCTTCGCAGATCAACAATGAATGCATCGAAAAGGCACTAATCCAACTTACAGGAGTAGTAAAATGTATTCTTGTGGTTCTTGTTTTCTTTGGTCTTGCTTTTCTAGTCAAAATTATCATTGGAGTTCGTGCAAAATGGAGGTCCATTTGGGGTCGTGCGTTGGAGTTGGCCTTACAAGTGGGACCGCAGTTAAGGAAACCGACTATCGGCAAACCCCCACCTTGCCCGCAGCGCGATGGATGAAGTTAGAGAAAAGACGAGGTTGAAGAGATTGCTCTGGCACGGACTCCAAGAAATAATATGGTGTCAGATGGATGTTGTGGTGGTGGCGTGTGCCGTACTCCTGGACGTGAATGCTTGTTCTGGCCCATGCCACCCTACTACTCCTACTACTTACTCCTACTATATAGTACTAGTATTGAGGATTCGAGGTGCTGGTTACATACAACGAACACATTAACATATGGCTACAGTAAAAACACCCGCCTGATGCGCGAAGCATGTGAAGCTAGTAAAAATAGTGTATTAATATTGTTGATTGGCCTCATCCGATAACCTGTTGCAATGCACGTACAATTATGTATTCGGAAAATATTTTTTTCCCTCGCCGCACCGCTCACTCAGAGAAGCGACTCGAAAGCCATTCATAAATTTAGTAAGTTTATCACAGGCATATCATTTTATTACATACAACAGGTCATCAACCCACATCAACAACGAGGATACATTATAAATACTAATGTTTTCACCACACAACAAATAACAAGCCATGAAATGAACTTCAACTCAACCATTCCGCGGTGTTGGAAACACTTGCTTTGAACCACAAGTGATTCTCTGGGACGGGCCATCCGTTGTCGATCTGGAGACCAACGCAGGACTGATCATCCAGGCTGAAGCGGCCTACTATATCAGTACCAGGGTAGGGAACCACCCAAATGTCCGAGGTATAGACACAGTTACTTCTCATAAATGTGTCAACAGCAGTTGGATCGCCTTTCACCATCATCGGATAGTTTTGTCCAAGGAAGAGCGAGTTTTCTCCAAGACTATCAATTCTGTGCCAGGGAGAAGGAGTTGGCGCTAGCACACTAGTATCCATCCTGAATACCATGCAACGGGTGTTGGAATAGGTCTGAAGAGTGCGACCATGGGAGACACCTACTTCCTTAGCAATAACATCATCAGTGGGCTATATACACACAAGAAGAGGTGATCCATCGGAATTAGTTGCCAGGCACCACAGAGTATATGGGCGCTGCTCGTGATCATCGCCATCGGCATCTCCCCCTTGGTTATAAAAATTTTCAAGTATAGGTGGTGGGATGTTCACAGGACCTTGGAAACACAAGAAGAAGGTTAATTAGTAAAGGGAAACTTGCTAACCCGCATGCATGTGGATGAAACAATTATAATTACGGTGGAAGACAAACGTACCGAAACTACGAGGATACCATGCAAAAAGAGTGCCACGAGTGGTGGCAGCAAACACAAGGCCCTCGTATTGAATTGCATCATAGTACTCATTCGTGCACAGAAACTGATTTTTGAGCAATGTCCATCGAGTCAAACCACTAAGGATGGCAACAAGCTTGTCGAAGATAGCAACAACTTCATAGTTGTTGTAATTCCAAGAGCGGTTGGGAACTCGACAAATTGCTATCTTCCGTAGAAGATAGTCACCATGATCGTATTTGAACGCGCGTACATTACCGGTGTGCTCAACCTCTGGGCAGTGTGCTGAGATTTTTGGAAGTGGAACCCGGTGACGAGTGTACACATTCACAAGTTCCCATTCGCAGTTGGACCCAATGTAAACAACCCAATCTCCATTTGCGCCCGCCCAAGCCTTGCCCTCAAGCGATGGCATCTTAACATCATACGTATCATTATCAAGCGGCATCAACTTGCACAGGGCGAGGCCTCCGTTGTGCCGGCGCCAGTCATCAGGGTCACGGCGAACAAGATAGGGGAGATCAAACCGCTCCTTGACTCTTGGGTTCTTTGTAATGATGTTATTAGTTGAGTCGAGAATGGGCTTGAACGAACCTGCAATTCTAGCCGAGGTGATGACGTCGCACCGATCAATGAGTTCCTCCTCCATGTCATCTTTCAGATCGGGGCAAGAATAACGGGCTCGTTTCCGGCCTGTTCCCTCCATGGAGAAGACGATCGAACAATGGCAGAAGAAAGGGTGAAGGGCTGAAGGAAAAAGGAGGAGGGAGAGGAAGAGCGTGCGACAGCAGTTCCAAATCGAGAGGGAAAGGCGAAGAGTCGGTGGATGGTTGTGAGTTTGCCACGGTTCATGAAGAGGCGCCCCGGCCTACACATCCGTTTAGAAATACTACTACTACTCGCCGCCGTCTCACTGATATGTTGCAACGGGACCACATGTCAACGAAACATGGTGTGTAATTTCTCATGCAAAATGCGATCTGGCCGCGTTGGCCTGAGGTGCCACATTATTTATTGACCTTTATTTTTTTAATGGTGTGCCGATCAGTTTTCAAGCACGACTAACTGGTACTGTACGTGGAGAGGATGACAACAGGGACAGCCAAGGTCATGGCAGTACGCAAGCAAGTGCCTCCTTATTTCAAGCCAATAAAAAATGGCTCCTCCTAGTGGATTTCTGACATCTGGGACCCACAGAAACGGCCTCTATATTTCGCGAAAAAAACGTTACAGCCACTGACAGCTCGGACCCACCAGCTATATCTTCGCACGCAAGGAAGTGCCTCCTTATTACGCACAAAAAAATGAATACTCCCCCTGCTAGCTGGGACCCAGTATAGTGGGCCTACTAAGTTGATGGGGACGAAGGGCTTTGTCAACTTAGTCAATATGCACGATTCTAGCTCGACTGACCGTACGATGTCCATCCAACGGCCGTAGTGCTTCTTCAACCTATGGTCTTCTTGCTCCAGCCGCCTAAAGCAGCGCCGGTCGTGCCGCCTGCTCCTGCCTCCCGTGGCCGGCTGTGCTGCCGCGGAGGCCTCACCGCCCCCATAGTACTCCCACCGCTGGCCAGGCCATCCCTCCACTCCACTCACCCATGCCCCCTGTTATTCTGCGGCGGCGACGACAGCGCAGCCGAACCAGTGAACCCTCGTACTCCTCTCCGCGTGGGCATCCACTGCCGCGTCTTCCCCAGCTCCGCGTCGTCCCCTTCCTAGGCCTCGCCGTCGTCCACCACCATGGTGCTGTCGGCGCGACGTGGTCAATGTGGTCAACGACCGAATTCCATCGAAAGAATACTGTACATGGAGAGGCTGACAGCTGGGTACACGGCAGCCGCAAGGAAGTGCCTCCTTATTACGCAAAAAATAATTATTCCTCCACCTCACAGCAGGGACCTACCGGACGCCCACCGGTATATTGCGTAACAAACGTTTGCCCCTGACTGTTGGGACCCACCTGACGGGCCACCGTATTTCGCGAAAAAACGTTCGCCCTGCTGTCAGCTCGGACCCACTGAAAGTGCCTCCTTATTACGCACAAAAAAATGAATACCCCCTGCTAGCTGGGACCCACCTTAGTGGAAGGCTGACTTGTGGACCTACTAAGTTGACGGGGACGGAGGGCTTTGTCAACTTAGTCAATATGCACAATTCTAGCTCCAGTGACCGTACGATGTCCATCCAATGGCCGTAGTGCTTCTTCAACCTCTCGTCTTCTTTCTCCAGCCGCTCAAACCAGCGCCAGTCGTGCCTCGTGCTCCTGCCTCCCGTGGCCGGCTGCGATGCGGCGGAGGCCTCACCGCCCCCTACTACTCCCACCGCTGGCCAGGCCATCCCTCTACTCACCCACACCCCCTGTTATTCTGCGGCGACGACAGCCTCACACCGCAGCGAACTAGTGAGCCCTCGTACTCCTCTACGCGTGGGCATCCACTGCCGTGTCTTCCGCGGCTCCGTGTCGTCCCCTTCCTAGGCCTCGCCCTCGTCCACCGCCCTGGTGCTCTCGGCGCGGCGTGGTCAACGTGGTCAAGGAACAGCTTCCATCGGACGTGGACTGTACGTGGAGAGGCTGACAGCTGGGTCCACGGCCGCAGCAAGGAAGTGCCTCCTTATTACGTGCAAAATAATTATTCCTCTACCTGACAGCGGGGACCCACAGGACGGGCCACCAGTATTTTGCGAAAAAATCGTTTCCCCCTGACTGCTGGGACCCACCGGACGGGCCATCGTATTTCGTGAAAAAAACGCCCCCCCGCTGTCATCTCGGACCCACCGGAAGTGCCTCCTTATTACGCACAAAAAAATGAATACTCCCCCGGCTAGCTGGGACCCACCTTGCTGGGAGGCTGACTTGTGGGCCTACTAAGTTGACGGGGACGAAGGGCTTTGTCAACTTAGTCAATATGAACGATTCTAGCTCTAGTGACCGTACGATGTCCATCCAACGACCGTAGTGCATCTTCAACCTCTGGTCTTCTTGCTCCAGCCGCCCAAAGCAGTGCCGATCGTGCTGCATGCTCCTGCCTCCCGTGGCCGGCTATGCTGCCGCAGAGGCCTCACCGCCCCCTACTATTCCCACCACTGGCCAGGCCCTGCGGCAACGGTAGCCTCACACCGCAGCCGAACCAGTGAACCCTCGTAGTCCTCTCCGCGCGGGCTTCCACTGCCGCGTCATCCCCTTCCTAGGCCTCGCCATCGTCCACCGCCGTGGTGCTCTCCGTGCGGCGTGGTCAACGTGGTCAAGGAACGACTTCCATCGGAAGAGTACTGTACGTGGAGAGGCTGACAGCTGGGTCCACGGCCACATCCCAGTTTTTTTGTGATTTGCCAAGTAAGTCGCTTTGTCAGGCCTGTTGGGCTGCAAATCTTTCAAGACGAGGAGAGCTTTCATTCTGCTGGCCGAGAAAATGGCCCATCAGTAATGAGAAATGGGTTGTACATTTTTAAAACACATCAAACCGGCAATTAGTTTCAAATATCTTTTTTTTCATTTCAAGATTTTAAATTACATTAATTTTTATGCGTGGAGAATTTGTTGGATTTTATATTGATATACATTTATTTTTAAATCAGTTTGAATGTGAGTCGAAATTTTGGGATTAAAAACAGTTCGGACCGCACCGAAAGATGCAAAATTTCGTATAATTTTTTAACTGTTGCCACAATATGGGCTGTAATGCTAACAAAAAGAATATGGGCTCCAAAAAAAACCTTAAGAATTAGCAAATGGGCTGTAAATTATTAGAAATAATGGCAGATGGGCTCTATGCTGTTTTTCACAGATTTGAGGCTTTCCTAAAAAAAGGTTGACGCACAAGCACTGACTGTTGGATGTCCATCCAACAGACGTCGTGCTTCTTCAATCTCTCCTCTTCCTATTCCAGCCGCTCAAACAAGCGGTGGCGGGACTGCCTGCTCCCTCCTCCTTGCGGCCGGCTGTGCTGCCGCACAGGCCTCACCGCCCGACCGTACTCCCATCGCTGGCCTAGCCATCCCTCTACTCACCCACACCTGCTGTTATTCTCCGGCGACGGCAGACGAACCAGTAAACCCTCATACAGTCATACTCCCCTCCGCATGGGAAACAACTGCCGAGTCTTCCCTGCCTCCATGTCGTCCCCTTCCTAGGCCTCGCCGTCGTCCACCGCCCTGGTGCTCTCGGCGCAGCGTGGTCAACGTGGTCAAGGAACAACTTCCATCGGACGTGGACTGTACGTGGAGAGGCTGACAGCTGGGTCCACGACCACAACAAGGAAGTGCCTCCTTATTACGCGGAAAATAATGATTCCTCCACCTGACAGTTGGGACCCACCGGACGGGCCACTGTATTTCGTGAAAAAAACGTTTTCCCCTGACAGCTGGGACCCACCAGCTACATCTTCGTACACAAGGAAGTGCGTCCGGGCAAAAAAAAACGATTCGCCCCCTGACTGCTAGGACCCACCAGCTACATCTTCGCAGGCAAGGAAGTGCCCGACAGTCGGGACCCACCTGGCCGAAGCGTACGTAGCATTGTCATTCGGGTCGCGAACGTGTACGTACATACTGGTCCATGTAGATGTGCGCACGTGTCGTAGTGGAGGCGCACACGTGTCGTAGTAGAGGCGTGCACGTAGCATGTACACGTACGTACAGCGGCCAGGGTGCAAGAAAGAAAATACGGCCACGTATGTGTACATACGGGCGGGGTCTCGAACGCCTACTCGCGCATACGTACGGCCAGGGCTCGTGTACATGGCTGGGTCGGAACGGAGAAACATCGTCGTCGTCATGTTCATGGGGAGGCAACGGAATGCGTTGTGTTCATGGGGAGGCAACGGAATGCGTCGTGTTCATGGGGAGGCAACGGAATGTGTCATGTTCATCGGGAGGCAACGGAACGCGGGGGAGCCAACCGGCTGGGTCGGAACGGAATGCGTGGTCGTGTTCATCGAGAGGGCTTGGACGGAAAAGGCGATGGAAACGAGGCGTGGCGTACCGCACAATGGAGGAAACGGACCTCCTACATTCGGAACGGGGTCCTGTTGATCGGGAGGGGTCTGGCGTACCGCAAAACGGAGGAAACGGACCTCCTCCGGTCGAAACGGGGGTCCTGTTCATCGGGAGGGATGTGGCGTACCGCAAAACGGAGGAAACGGACTTGTATTGGAGCGCTACAGTCGAAACAGGGGTCCTGTTCATCGGGAGGGGTGTGGCTTACCACAAAACGGGACTCCACGGGATACTGTTCATCTCCACCGTCGACCCCTCCAGCCTCCACGAGCTACTGTTCATCCACCATCGACCTCCTCCAGCCTCCACCTGCGACTGTTCATCCACGGGCTCCTGTTCATCCAGCCTCCACCGTGCGCTACTCCACCGGCTACTGTTCAACCAGCCCTCTCCACGGGCTCCTGTTCAACCACCCCTCCACGAGCTACTGTTCATCCTGCCCTCCACCATCTACTGTTCATCCAGCCCTCCATGGGGTGGCCCTGTTCATCCAGCCCTCCACGGGGTCTTGTTCATCCAGCCCCAACCGGCTCGATCGACCGGGGTCCTATTCATCCAGAGGCAACACCACGGGGTCCTGTTCATCCACCCCCACCAGGAACTGTTCATCCAAACCCCCCTACAACACTCACTGTTCATCCAGAGGCAGCATCGATCGGCTTCAGTTAGCAGCAGTAGCGAAGGAATCGCTCGATCGGGTTCAGTTAACAGCCATCGATCGATCGCTCGGGTTCAGTAACGCGTAGCCTGCAGTGCAATCGCTCGGGTTCAGTTAGAGCCCAACGCCTCGCTCGGGTTCAGTTAGAGCCAACGCCTCGCACACATGCGCGTACGTGTACAAGAGAAGCGCACATCGCTCGGCCCCCGACCTCCCACCGTAACTGGGAACTCCCCGAAATTTTCTCGCCCGCGCTTCTACCACGGTTTTTTCCATCATGGACGGCCCAAAGAATGTCATGCAGCTGCGTCTCCGGCCCGCCCAGGACGAAAAGCCCATTTTCTATCATGATTTTTTGTCATAGAAGTAGGAGCCCACCACATCTATGATGATACCGGGTTTTGTCACAATTATCGTCATAGAAGTGTCATATGTATGACAGAAAAAATATTCGTTCGGCCCAAAATGTCACGGATGTGTCTTTTGTTTGTAGTGAAAGTTCAAACATATAATGTTTGTCAATTATGCTAAATTTCTTATCTATATAAAATCTGACAAGTTCAACTACTAAAAT
Organism: Triticum urartu; assembly: GCF_056163025.1. Taxonomy (NCBI): domain Eukaryota; kingdom Viridiplantae; phylum Streptophyta; class Magnoliopsida; order Poales; family Poaceae; genus Triticum; species Triticum urartu. Next base: position 478,345,043 of record NC_141878.1, on the reverse strand, counting down.
GCAAAAAGTTCAAAACATATAATGTTTGTCAATTATGCTAAATTTCTTATTTACATAAAATCTGACAAGTTCAACTACTAAAATAAAAGAAGTTCAAATAGAATTTATTTGTCAATTCTACTAAATTTCTAATTTATATAAAATCTGTACACACCTCAACGAACGATCTGGTCGTATTAGAATCTCAATCCAACAAACCACCCAAAAAAACAAAAAAAACTCAGTTCAAACATACATATGACATCAGTACTAAAAAAGCAGGATCAGTCAGGCCACTCACACCACTACGACACCAAATTTCAAAACCGCACGCTGTATGAAATTACATTTCAGTTCACACAACACTAAACCATAAGTGCACTAAAATGAGAATACAAAAACCATAAAGGCCTAACTTAGGTAAGTATAGATGAAAATAAAATAAGTACCAGTTTTGAGCAACAACTCCCAGGGCACTGAAAAATGTCTTCAGATAAACTAGTCTATAAGACTTTAGTGGAAAAACAAGACTTAACATCCTCACGGAAAAACATCAGAAAGCACCTAAACATTCCAAAATGCCGTCATCACCACCCCTGAGACGTGCATGGTGGGATTTAGCAGGTCATAAGTACAGCTTGACAAGACAAGTCAGTGCAGCAGTAAAACCATTTGAATTGGACGGTTGCTTCTTCCAGGCCATCACCCACGCCACCCACTAAGCGGTTGCCACAAGGGACTGCAAACGGGCACCCCCACGACCACCACACCCACACCCCCCGACAAACCGCCTCCCACACATCCCCGTCGACGCACCTTCAAAGCACCCCATTGTCTTCCATCTCTGCCTCATTCCTAGAAACCACCATTGCCGCTTCAATCTCCACTGCACACAAACCACAAACTTCTCTCTCCCAAACCCACAGTCGCCCCAGGAAGGCGATGGCGGAGGAACCGTCCGCCAAGCATCATCATGGCGAGCCGTCGGACAAGAACAACAACCTCGTCGACATTCACGTCCCCGGCGAGAAGCGCGAGTACACGAGAACCCTCACAAGGGTTGAGCTCCATGGCAAGGAGACGCTGGAGATCGTCTGCACCAGCGAACCAGACAAGGCCGATGAGGTGATGAGCAGGCTCAGGATGAAGGGTAGTGGCTTGTATCCGAGCTTCATCGGAGTTGATGTGGAGTTCACCAGGGATGATGAACCTCCACAAATGGCGGCAGTCTTGCAGTTGTGCGTCGAGGAACTCTGCTTGGTGTACCACATCGCAGCTGCCACAAAATGGTAACCCATACTACTGCTCATTCATCTGTTGCACTAGTACTACTCACTAAAAATTTCATTAAACTAGTTTCCCAACTAGATCAACTACTATACTTTGTGAAATGTATGCACGGGTACATGTTTCTTAACTTACATGCATTTCTGAAACTGTGAAGTGGATTGTTTCACCAGATTAGCATCTGAAAAAATGTTTATAGAATTCTGAACTTGATGCACCAAATTAATTTCTGAACTTGATGTGCTAGCATAGATTCTGATCTTGATGCACTAGTATAGTTTATAGAATTGATGTATTTAAAGATGTTTGCTAAAGTGGTATAGGTCCATATCTTGATGCACATGTTTCTCAAATTAATTTCTGAACTTGATATAGAACTGATGCACAAAGATGTATCAAGCACTGGTATAGGTCTTTTATTCAACCAAAAAGAAAACTAAACTTAAATCAAGCAGCACATATATCATTGAATCTGTTAAAATGATTCTTGAATGTGGTGAAGCATTTGGTGAAGCACTGAAGATAGCAAAAAAGAAAATAACATGGTGTAGTTGAATTTAATTTCAGGACTTTGTGTACTAGTTTCTGAACTACATTCATCCATGACTTATACTATATAAGCATCTACCTCATGGATTATCACTTTCAAAACCAAAAAACAGAAGAATTAAATCTTCAAAAGAGAACACTAATCTTCAATGTGTGTCTCCCCCCTTGCGGGCCCAAGCGCCTCAAACAGTTCCTGCAGGAGGAGAAATTGTACACATTTGTCGGTTTTAGCATTGGAGGTGACAAGCGGATGCTGAACAAGTCTGGTTTGGAGATCAACCCCAACAACTTCATCGACATGCAGCGCAAGTGGAAAGATCCACACACCAGCAAATACTTCGACTCCTTGGCCGATGTTGCAGGCGGCGTCATCCACCCATCCTACAAAGACATGAAGAAGAATATGGACAAGGGAGAACACCAACTGTGGGGGACCAGCCCGCTGCCAGACATCCTCATCACATACACAGGAATAGATGCATACGCCACGTACAAGTCATGGAAAACAATCGACAACATCGTGATAGGTTGGGATATTTCAAAAGAGCAGGAGGGTGACCCCTACTACCACAGCAACTTCGCGGGATGAAGATGCATGAAAGTCTACATTCATGTTGCTCGCACTTCTGCCTGTCCTTAATATTGTTGTTTTAGATTTGTAGTTTGCTTTTGTTATGTTGAACCAGCTACCTTAAGTTATGTCTGTCAGGGTTTGAACAAGTTTGCCTATGTCTATCATGTACATCATTTGCTTATGTCAGTCAACAAGTTTGCTAGCTTCCTATTTTTGTTCATCCATCATTTGAAGTTGAAGTAGGTTGAAGTTGAAACTAGTCATGCAGAAACAAAAATCATACATGGATATTTTCACAAAAAAACAAAAACAGTGGCAGACTAACTAAGGACAACAGCAAAATAGTGGAATTGGACGCTCAGTACAGCTTAGACATGTACGGTAGTACTATCACACTAAGAAATCAGTTTTTAGTTTCATAAGAACACTAAAAAGACTAAGTTTCAGCCGAAGACTACTAACAGCATCGTGCTAATAGTAGTTAGAAATTTACGGAGTACTGCAACAAGAAAAGCAAAGAACAATCAGTACATATTTCCAAGCCACTAACATGCTCGGACTGAGAGTTCTGGTACACTTGAACAAACGGTACATTCATTCTACAAAATATAAAAAGGAACGAGAAGCTTCAGTTCACATTCCATAAAACATTGACACACTCAAGAATAACACTAATAGTACAACTGAAATATCAGTACAACTTAGTCTGTAAGGCAAGTACTATGATCATACAAAACATTGCCTTGAGAAGAACCACAGCCTAAAAAATAGGCCCCCCCGGAGACATATTTAAATGTAGCTAATTTAAACCAGTATTTAAATTTTACTATGAAGTTCAACTACTACAATTCAAGAAGTTCAAACAAAAATTTGGCTCTCAAATCTTGCTAAATTTCTTATACTTGAATAAAATCTGGCTAGAGATGACGTAGCAACTTGGTCGTAAATAATTTCAATCACAAAAAAAACTTCAGTTCTAATACATTATATGAAATCAGTTCTACATAACAAGGAAGCGTCACTCCACTCACGCTAGATTCACAAGTGCCATTGTGACACCAAATTTTAAAAGCCTTACGATGAACAACATTACAATTCAGTACTAACATAACTATACTATAAGTACAAGAAAAGAGGGTACATAAACTATAAAGGTCCAACCTAGGTTTGGACAGATGAAAATAAATGATAAATCTCACTTTTCCAGCAACAACTTGTAATGAACTTGGGAAAATGTGTTTTCAATTCAACTAGTTTACAAGACTTCAGTACAAAAAATAGAACTTAACCAGAACGAATTCCCAATGAAACATACACAAGTGATATATCACACAACTATCAAAAATCAAAGACATCCAAACACTACAATCAAAGCCTACAATGCTTTCAAGAGATATATCACACAACTATCCATTTCACTATGCGAATGATGACCATTTCTTCTATGCACCAGGAGCCAAAGGCTGAAACTCCTTGGGAAGCTCCGTCACCAGAAGCTGGTTATTCCGGTTGAACACAACTCTATATAGATCCTCAACCTTCCAATCAACAATATGAGGCTGCAAAACAATGAAGCAAATTATCAAAAATCATGACACATTAAAAAGAAGAATACACAATCAGCCAAACACAGAAAAGTGAAAAGCTCAACTAGAACCCACATCATTATCTCGAATGCTCCCAACGATCTTCTCACCATCATAGGATCCTGCATACTTCAGAGTATAATGGCCACATTCATTCACCCCTTGAAGTGGAACCTTCACAAACGTTGGTTTCTTTGCAAAAAGCTCCCATTTGGGCTGCTTGCTCGCATTGTACTGAGCATCACGATACACATCCTTCATTACTTGGACCATCCTGGAGATCTGTAAAAAAAGAAAAGAAACCACACATTTTTAGGTCTAAGAAAAAGCAGAAACAAAGATGCAGAAAAATTAATCCAGTACAGATAATAAATGTCACTCACAATCTTCTCGCAGTCTTTATGATAGGTGTTCTTTGAAGGACAATGGTTCTTCGGATAAGGTAAAGAGTCAAGGATGTCGACGCTACTTTGGTACCGATTCATGACATATAAGGAAAAGTGGTTCACTTTCTTATCCTTTGGTAAAACCATAGGCTTGAATAGAGGCATCATGATGTAAAAACAAATGACCAAAAAAGAGATGTTAAATATTCAAAATAAAAACTAGCATGACAACAAACAAGTAAAACCAAAAATCAGCTAGTAGATATCTCACAAGGTTGGCACTGAGCAAGTCTTCATTATATTTAACATAGCTCTTGAAATCTCTCGCTGCACTCTTCACATTAAACTCTTTATTTTTATCACCATAAAACATACAGTTAAGCACAACCTGCCAAAAAAGCCAAAAAAGAAATAGACAGGGAAAAGGATAAACAAAGCAAGGTATTATCAAAACTCGTAAAACAAGTAGTTGTTCTTGTTTAAGAGAAACAAACGATCTGATTGGTCACCCTGATGAAATATGGACTCAGCAATACCCTTTTCCCAGACGCAAAATCAACATTTCTATCGGGATCTTTCTTCCAATCATCAATAAGGAAGTCCATTACATCACCCTCCATCATTTGCCCAGGTGCAAAAACTTCCCAGATGCGTTTCCCAGTGAAGCTGGTTACGCTATCATCGGGCTGAGGTATCATTGAGAATGTATCGCTGCAGCACGGACAAGAACAAAAAGCAGGGGAAGCAAGATAAGGCATTCATAGCAGTTCAAGTTGTATAAAAAGTAACAGTTCAGGTCATATCTATCTAGCAGTTACAAACAACAGAGGAAAAGAAGAGGAAACGTAATGAGAGATACTCACTCGGCATACTTCTCACATGCTTCATCGCTATGCAACATATTATACAACTTGCGAGCCTTGTCCAGGTGAGGGAATCTATGAGGGTGAAGCTGCTGCACAGGGGAGCAAAACTTTATAGGAGCTCTGGGTGCACGCTTCGTGCTTGTGACATTGCCAGAATCGAAAGCAGGATCCTTCCTAGCACCACCAGCTCTACGGGCCACTATTCCAGCAAGTGGGGATTAACCCTTGGCAGCAGCAGCGCTCCTGGTGACTCTTCCCATGCCAGCAATCTTGTCAAACGCATCATCATCGCTGTCTATCAATTCCACAATGGGATTCTTGGGTGTAGAGGGGCTCTCTGCACAAGCAGCCGTAGAACCTTTCAGAGCTCCCAACCGCCCCTTAATAACACCAGACCTTGTCTTTTTTGGAGAAGGCCGCTGGCTAAGATCAATAGATACGCGCTCGAGCTCCGAGAACTGGCTGCCAAAGATCCTATAGTCATGCTCATTAAGATCCAGCCACTCACCTGCAAAAATAAAAAAAGAAAAGACCGCATCAAGGGTAAAGTTCAAATATGTAATTCATGACAGTACCAATCAAAGAAGTACAAGCTGCAAAAAATTACAAAAGGTCATGCATTACGTACAGGGTTCGATGCCAAACAAACCATGGAAGTCAACATCAAACACATCGCTAGTTGCACAGGTATACAGAAAAGTCTTCCTAATGTCAAGAATGTCTTCGTGGCTGTAATCTAACATTTCAGTCACACCATCCTCCCGACAATGATAGGTCTTGCAGCTTTGTAGCATAAAGAATCCACAATCATGCGTGTTAACAAAAGAAAAAAAAACAAATGGGTACATCACAAATCCAAAAACACAGTAACACCACCCTCCCAGCAACAAAAACAACTAACAAAAACTCATTAAAAACGGACACTCACGTGTTTTTCTGCTGTGGCACCCACACAAACTCGCAAGAGAAACCATCAATATGCGCCGGCGAGAATGGTTTCGCCCTGTCTACGCTAGACTCCCTCCGAAGCTTCTTTATGTTATCTGTCATAGTCCTTAAGAATCTAACTGCATCACTCCAGGTTTCATCGCGCAGTGAATCAAGACACTCAAAACGACGGAACCTCAAATTCAGAACAATCAAGCACCAATGCCCAGATACTTCGCTAGGCTTCATGGTAGCCGCAGTGGACGTCAGATCAAAAGTAGGGTAGAGAAGCTGACAAAAAAATCACAGAGGAAAAATGAATTTAACAAATCATAATGAAACAAAAAATTCAGCCTCCAAACAATAAAATAAAAGAAGAAAATTGAAATTCAGAAGTACAAACAAAAAATAAGATAATCATAAGTTCTAATTGAGTAAGCAAAACACTACAGAAAATATATGCTACTCTAGTTAAAATTGCAACAAACATATCAGTTTAATTTCCTTGCGACAATAAGTTCAGCTTCAAAAAAAGAAGCACACATCATTCATAAGTGCAGGGCTAAAAGCAGGTTGCTCAAGTTCATTCCACCACCTCCCAAACTTGCAAGAAAACAGGACAATTCTAGTTCATGAGTACAAAAAGTACAAGTTCACCTACTTGGTCAAAACCATCAGCGCATAATCTAGTGAACCAATTTAGCACATTGGAATCAATATTTCCATCACGGATCTTGGTCTGTTGTACAAAAAGAACAACAACAGTTAGAAAATTGGCAAAACAAGTTATCATCCTATCTACAAAAGCAAAATACTGACCGTCACCCATCTGGGAACTATCAACTTGTCAGTGTCTCGGTACTTTTGACGTAGAGAATATAAAACAACGTCAGCACTGTCTGAGTTGAGCATGCCAGTGGGGACAAACGCTTTAGCAATAGAACAAACACTGGCATCACATTCTTTATTTTGAAACATCGGCTTGTGACTAGAAAAACACAAAAGATTACATGAATTAAAACTACTGCAACAACAACCATTCTCATATGAGAGAAAGAAAAAGAGAGAAAAATGGTATGGGCAAAATCCCAAACTAACCATTTCATATGGTTCGTGCGCAACCTCGTAACAGCGAAGAAAAACATATCAACCTTAACAACATTTCCACTTTCTGCTTGCAGAAAAAGAAGAAAAATAATAAGTTCAAGCACTACAAGTGAACATGTCCAAAATGCCAAAATTGAGAAGTACGCCTCATTTACAAGTCCTTACCTGCACTATCAGTGTTTGACGACGATGGTAGTTCCTGTGATGAGACCAATATGCCTCCAGTTTCAGGGTTTGACGATGGCACATCTTGAGGGGACACCAATATCGCTGCGCTTTCAGGGTCTGTGGAAAGAAAATCCTGGGACGACACGAGCGCCTCCTGCGTCAAGGGGCCAGAAGAAATCGACAGAAGTAAATCGACATCCTCAAATGGCACCTCCTCCATGCTTGAAGCATCTTGCAATGCATCACCGTAATCAAGCCCTCCAGGCAGGAAATTTTCCGACGGCAAATCTTCAAAATCAGAAAGATTTTCATTCCCAACATTCCCAGACGGTTTGGCATCAAGTATGCTAGCAGCACCAACATCCTCATCAGCAACTTTGTCACCAACATCGCGCCCACTACTCAATGGAACACCATGAGCATCATCTCCACCACTAACGACAGCCTCACGCTCAACATCAGTCATCTGAAGAAATAAAAATTCAGAAAAAGTGAATAATATGAGCAAAACTAACAATCAAAAATAAGCTAGCGAGAGGTGCACAGAAAAACAAAACCTTAGAAGCATTCACAGAAACATCATCGATCTTGCTGTTGCTAACATTCAAAGCAACATCACCAATGGGCGAACAAGGTTCGTCGCCAACAACAGGACCCTGATTTCATATGTAATGAACCAAAAAAATGCTATTATTAGCAACAATAAAACACAAGGAAATAAACCATAGTAACAAAAAGGTAGGTATCCCTGCAAAACCCTTAACGGTGTGGAATAGAAAAATGAACAAGCAAGGCACATTGATGCGCATGAAAATTCAAGAAATATGAATGAACACATTAAAAACAAAAATAACTTTGCACTTATCAGTAGATGGATCATTAACTCCATGGTCAACAGCAGCGTCAACATTATGACTGGTCTCCTGCATCAAAACAAAAAATTAATAGACAGATGAAGATCAGGAAGTTCAACTACAATACTGACAGCAGAACAACATAGTAAAAACATACAAACACCAAGGACTGACTCACATCAACAACAGGGTGCTCCAAGCCAACATCGTTCGTTTCGTGATCAGGAACATTAGCCTCAGTACCATCACTAGCCCTGCTATCGGTGGCAACAGCCTCATCCTGCTCAATCTGCCTGACAACAACTTTTGCACTTTCTTCATATGGCTTGCAGCGAAAGTCTTGCATAGTTTGGAAACACTTCATATTGTTCAACAGACGAACCGAGCTCTGAACTAGATCAGCAGCAGCGTCACGCATATCACCAATAATTTTTTTCTCCATCTCAATATAGTCCACTGCTTCCTCAGCGTTAAATTGATGACCTTCAGGAAGGATACCATTGATACAGCTCAGACGCTCAACTGTTGTTGGGACCTTTTGCAGCTCAGAACACACATTACTTAAAATATGCTCAGCGCGCTCCAATGCAAAAACAGCAACATCAATACCAAAACCCTGCCTCTGTGAAGTACTAGCATTACTAGGGCCAGGGGGAACATAACCAGCACCCTTAACACCACGGCCACCTCTCAACTCATCATGCAGAGATGAAGACTTGGGAACCTGAGACGACAGCATCTCCAGGACTGGCCATTTATATACTCGGAAAAAGGCAACTTCCTCTTGAGTTTTCCACTACAAACAAGGGGGAAAATAGTTAATTAATCAACGCAACACACAGGGAAAAAACATGATATTAACAGATTTAAATCAACAGCACTATCAATCTTTAACTGTCAGTGCCAATTTCTTAGTATTTACCAACATGACAGTTGAACAAAGATATTCAGTTCGACCACACATAAAAAATAGTACTAAAAATCATACCTAAACCTCACAAAGCTTAAGAAATGACAAAAATCTAAACAGGTAACTCTGCGGGACACATGTTCACTCCAGCAAAAATAGCTATACCTAAAATAAAAAAGGTCTCCAAGACATGAAACAAATAAAACTCACTAGAAGCTTCCCAAACACCCAAGTCTTTGGATCTGCATTGCCTTTTTATCAAGTCTGCATCAACCAGATTAGAAAGCTTGACATGATCCATGAAACATATGCGGGGGACTCGCATGTCAGGCCCCGCAGTCTTGCCACGGATAAGGCAGTCAAGGTACATTAGTACAGGCCCTATAGCACAGCCTGTGATTGCCTTCCCAAGGGTAACACCATCTTGGTACCTGACAACAGCCCTTCTAAGCTCATCAACCATCAGCTGACAATAATCCATATTAGCCATGTCCTCAAAGACGAGACCCTCAAACATTGCTGCCTCTCTGGAAACACGCGGGGCGGCACCAGGCAACACAACCTTCATAAACACAATAATGAAGAACACTTTCAGAGCAAGGTTATCTTTGCTAGGATCCTTGACGAGCACCTTGAGCTTATTCCTCAAATCCTTTGTCTTGATATCTATGTTCCTGCTAATGTCAAGCTCCGATCTTAACTTCATTAGAGCATCGTCATATCCATCCTCTGACGGCATTGGCGGAGAACGACCACCACGAGGGAACCCAAATAATTGCTATATACCATCGCTAGTGATGCGAAGCTTCTTATCAGCCTCACTCATGTCAGGAGTCATCGTATCAGGATCTATCCTCAGGTACAAAACTCCCATCAGAGGGCGGGAAATGTTAGACTTCACCCTCCAATTGAAGATAGAACCAAAACCAGCTGCACGAACCCTAGCCACATGCCGACTCTCAAGCAATTTAGCACAAGCTTGAACCTCTCCCAATGAACATCGCACAGTCAAGTTCAATTTCCGTTGGTCACCTTCATCCAAGGCAACTTTTACGGCATTGCGTCCCACCGGCTTGACCGGACTCATAATGCTAACAGGCTGTAAATGAAAATAAAGAAGCCACACCTTAAATAAATGAATATAGAAAACAAAACAAGCATATTAAGTCAAGTAGAAAAAATAAAAGATTGCACAAGTTCAACTATTGAAACAACATCAGTACCACCCTCGATTGATGCAAACAATGACCAGCCTCACCTGGCCAGCATACCAGCCCAGACACAATTAAATCATTGCAGGTACAACTAGTCAGTCACATACAGTACAAAAGACATACCACTGCAAATTCATCTTCAGAATCAACTTCGATATCATCTTCTTCAGATACAACATCTTCAGCTTCGACACGAGCACGCTTCTTCACACCGTTGTTCACCTTCGCAGGATGAACTTTACGCTTATTATTTTCTTTCAACAAAGAGCGCTCTCGAAGAGGAGGAGAAGAAGGCTTCTTATTTGTCAAAACCCGTGGACTACGATGAACAGGGGAGCCACCAAGTTTGCTTGGACCAATCTTCACAGCAACACTATCCCCATCAGCTTTGCTATTACCAGGTTGGGAACCAGCTTTCACACGTGGGCTACACCTCTGTGTGCCGTCAGGATTTCGATCTGACATCTTCCTCTTCAAAACAGCTTTCTTCTCATTAACTGCATCACGAGTAAACGCTTGCGTCAAACGAGTTTGCATCAGGTTTGCCTTCACAGGCATGTCACTTCCATGAGATCCAACATCAACAGTTGAAAAGGCCGCATGTTGGGGATATTACTACTGGAGGTAAACCGGCCTTATGTAACCGGGTTGACTCCTTGAAGATTAGAAGCCCATAAAGATACAAGGATGATGGCGCTTCATGGAGGCCCAAGGCCCGAAGGCGGGTTAAAGCCTGTAAATGTAAACCGGCTTAGTCATGTAATTTGTATTGTAAGATAGGAAGGATAGAGACCGAGCTGGATACGTTTATGATCCGGCTTCGGGACTCTGTAAACCGGAGGGCGTTAACCTATGTATATAAAGGGATGACCCGACAGTGGTTTAGGGACAGACAACAACTCGAGAGCCAGACAAAGAGGATTCGCTCCCTCGCCTTCGAAACCCTAGCAATACCAATCACAACTAGACATAGGCTTTTACCTTCCTCGAAGGGGCCGAACTAGTATAAAATTCCCTGTGTCCCCTTGTCTGGTTTAACCCATTAAAGCTAACACGTAGCGATGGTTCCACGACTAAGTCCTTCCACAAGGACATCTGCCGTGACAAACCCACGACAGTTGGCGCCCACCGTGGGGCTATCGCACGGTGGTTTTGAGTTCTTGAAGGGCCGCTTCGATGGACTTAAGGGATACGCTGTGGGCCGGATGACGAAGAGTCGTCGCGGCAAGCTCTACATCGACAACGCATGATGGGGTCCCGAGGCCGATTCAATCGAATACGGGTACCGGGTCCCCTTTGGTGGGATTCATGTCTTCATTGGCAAGATCGGCGAACCGGCCCCTGAGCCGGACATCTACACCGACATCATCAAAACGTCTCGGCGTGCAAGTTCTTCGCCGGTTCAGCCCGAGGCAAGGCATGTTTTCATGGGTGTCATCCATGGATCGAGGTATGAGGACGGACCGGTGTCCGATGGAGAGACCGTGGTCTGTTTTGATGACGAGTCTTCTTGAGAGACCGAATCACTTTACCAGTTGCAGGACGGCCGGATTGATGGAGGATCCGAGGGCAACAGTATTCCGGATTCCCCCAATCTACCAAAACAGGCCGCCATCTTCATGGCCGGCACACAATCGGTGCCTCATTCATGTACCGCCGTAGCAATGCTCTCCAGTTCAACAACGGCCACACCAGCAGGGGCAGGAAGCTCGGCGCTGCCTCCGGCCCAAGTCCTGTCTGATTTGTTCGACGCTTTGGCAACATTGATGGCCGCGGAGGTGGATGCAGCAGCAGGGATCAGCACAATGCAGAGATTGCAAAGGTAAAAGATCAGATAGCCCAGGATAAGGCGGACCTGGCAACAGAGAATTCTAGGATGGCTACAGAGCGGGCTGAATTGGAAGCACATGCCTACCGGATTAGACTGGATCAGAATGCTTCAGAGGAAGTCATGAGAAGAAGGTATGGATCACGTCTCCCGTTGGTTTATGAGCCGCAGAATCTCTTCAACACACCGGGAGCAGGAGCTGGTAGCCAACCCACACTAAACCGGGCGGGGGCGCCGGGAACAGGAGCGCCGGTTCAACCGCGCACGACGGACCCGCCTCGCCAGAACAACGTTGTGCCATAGTATGTACCAACACCGCCCGGGCATTATTCCAACCCGTTGGACACCATTGTGGCCGCCGCTTCACGCCTGGCGGCCCTCCCAACCAACGGCGAGTCACCAGTTGCAGTGGAAGCACGTCGGGCCAGGGATCTCCTTCAAACAACACTAAATCAACAACAGGCGTATTCACATAGTCGTGAGAGGATTCATTCACTCCCCGTCCAAGCCGGAGCTATAGCAGACACGTGGAGGATGAACCGGCCGTGTCCAGTAGTGCACGTCGCTGAAATTCACCACGGGGGAACAACCCGGCCAGGGGAGGCACTAATGCGCAAGATGTTGTGGACCATGGCCGCGCACATTGGGAGGCCGAGTTGGCGGTTCGACACGGAGCACGATAGCATACTCTGGTTCACCCCACGGCCTCCGTGGAGCCAGGAGTGATGTTCAGTTCCTTAGGGGTGCCCTGTCTAACCCTCGCTTTGCGTAATGTGAGACTGCCCAAGGATTTCAAGGGACCTCATAAGGTACCAAATTACACCGCCGATTTGCAACCAGAGGCGTGGGTGGAGAGCTATGAGATGGCAATGGAGATATTGGATGTGGATGAGGTAGTGTGTGCTAAATATTTCACCATGATGTTGGAAGGAACAGCTCGCACTTGGTTGAAGAGCTTGCCGACCAACTCTGTTGGATCATGGGCCGAATTGAAGCACTGGTTTATCCAGAACTTCAAGGATACGTGTAAGCAACCGATGTCAATCATGGAACTGGCCGCTTGTGTCCAAGAGGAAGGGGAATCCATGACCCATTGGGTCAAACGGGTCTCAGCAATTTTGCATTCATCAGATCGTATCAATGCAGACACTGCAGTGTTAACATTAGAGGGCAATTGTCGTTTCAAACCGTTAAAACAGAAATTGGGAAGGCTCAAACGTCACTGCAATGATATGTCAACACTCATGTCCTCTTTGGTTAAATATGCCGATTCAGATAATACCAAGGATCCGGATTCAGAGGAGGACAAATCAGAGAAAGGTAAGAAGAACGGTAATGCCAAGGGTTAACAGCATAATCCGGCAGGCCATGGAAACGGTGGTAAGCGCAAGGCCGACAGTAGCTTGGACTTTGTTGCAAATACCAACGCGCAGGAGAATGGCCAGCGCCGTAAGGGCAAGCAGCCCCAGAGGCGTGGAGGTTCAGGCCCCAATTTGGAGCGCTTGTTAAATCAGCCCTGTCCAAAGCATGGATCAAAGGAGAAGCTGGCATCACATCTTTGGAAGGACTATTATATCATGCGGGATTTTAAGAATTCGAATATGTTCCAATGTGACAACGGCCCGCCCGGCGGCTCAGGAGGAGGTTTCCACGGGCCGGGTTACGGAGGTGGTGGTTCCGGTTTAGGGTTTCAAGGCAGCCAAACCAGACACGTCAATCAAGGGCACCAAGGCAACCAGGGAGGTTACAACCATCAGGGGAATCAGCAGCATTAGCAGCAGTCGGGTTATCAGAGCAATCCCAAACAGCTGAACAGTGGGCAATATCATGTCTTCACTACTAGTTTGTGCAAACGTGATCAGAAGCTTCACAAAAGGGCAGTAAACTCTGTTGAGCCAGCAGTACCTCAGTATTTGCGCTGGTCTGAGCAACCTATTTTGTGGAGTAGAGATGATCACCCACCCCGGGTTGATAATCCAGGTCATTTGGCCCTGGTGGTGGCCCCTCAAGTTGGGGGATACAAGTTTACCAAAGTACTCATGGATGGGGGAAGTAGTATCAATATTTTGTATTATGATACATTCCGCCGTATGGGGTTGACCGATAAGGATCTTAAACCGTCAAATACGGTCTTTCATGGTGTGGTGCCTGGTAAGTCTGCATATCCTGTTGGCAAGATAGCTTTGGAGGTAGCTTTTGGAGATGACTATGATTCAAGGTCAGAAACATTGACATTTGAGGTGGTAAAGATCAAAAGTCCGTACCACGCCTTGTTTGGGCGGCCGGCTTATGCTAAGTTTATGGCAAGGCCATGTTATGTTTATCTACAGCTTAAAATGCCAGGTCATAAAGGGACTATCACAGTACATGGAAGTAGAAAGATTGCTTTGGAGTGTGAAGAAGGTGATGCGGCTTATGCTGAGTCGGTTTGTGCCACGGAGGAGTTGAAATTCTATAAGGAGCAAGTTGATCCGGCAGACATGACCTCTTTGAAAAAGCCAACTACAGAACATGATCCAGCGTTGAAGTTCAAATCGGCTACAGACACTAAGATGGTTGACTTTGTTCCTGGCGATTCATCCAAACAGTTCAGCATCAGCACTAACCTGGATCCCAAATAGGAAAGCGCGCTCATTGAGTTCATCCGTGAGAATCGGGACATCTTTGCATGGAAACCTTCTGACATGCCAGGTGTACCGAGGGAACTCGCTGAGCACACACTCAACATTGATCCTAAGTTTAAACCGGTCCGGCAGTTCCTCCGCCATTTCAATGAAGAGAGACGTAAGGCTATAGGTGAAGAGGTAGCCCGTCTGTCGGCCGCAGGGTTTATTGTCGAAGTTTTTCATCCAGAGTGGTTAGCTAATCCGGTGCTGGTTCTTAAGAAAAATGGCACTTGGCGCATGTGTGTGGACTACACAGATTTAAACAAGGCTTGCCCTGCAGACCCCTTCGCTCTCCCTCGCATTGATCAGATAATTGATGCTACGGCGGGTTGTGACCGTTTGTGTTTTTTGGATGCTTACTCTGGTTATCATCAGATCAAAATGGCGGTTAAGGACCAGGAGAAGACATTTTTCATAACTCCCTTTGGAGCCTTTTGCTATGTTTCCATGCCTTTTGGACTCAAGAGTGCCCAGGCAACTTACCAGCGATGTGTTCAGAATTGCCTTCATAAATTGGGCACAATGTTCATGCATATGTGGATGATATTGTAGTCAAGTCCAAAAAGGAGGAGACATTGATAGATGATCTACGAGAAACCTTTGACAATCTCTGGGTTTACAAGATGATGCTCAATCCGGAGAAGTGTGTCTTCGGTGTCCCGGCAGGCAAGCTCTTAGGCTTTCTGGTATCAAACAGAGGCATTGAGGCTAATCCGGAAAAGATTGCAGTAATTACATCCTTGGCTAAACCGGCGTGTATTAACGATGTTCAACGTTTGGCCGGCCGGATTACAGCCTTGAGTCGGTTTATGAGTCGCCTTGGAGAGAAGACCGTCCCTTTATATCAGATCCTCAAGAAAACAGATAACTTTGTCTGGAGTGAGACAGCTGATAAAGCGTTCAAGGATCTGAAGAGGCAGCTAGCTGAACCGCCCGTGCTTGTAGCGCCAATCGATAAAGAGCCGTTATTATTATATGTGGCTGCTAATGCCCGGGCTGTTAGTGTAGCCATTGTGGTAGAGCGCAAGGAGCTTGGCAAGGAATATCCGGTTCAACAGTCAGTTTATTATATCAGCGAGGTGCTCATTGAGTCAAAGCAGAGGTATCCGCATTGGCAGAAGCTGGTGTATGGGGTGTTTATGGCAAGCCGGAAGCTTAAACATTATTTTCAGGGCCATCTTATCACAGTGGTCAGTTCAGCTCCTCTGGGCGACATCATTCAAAACAGAGAAGCAACTGGCCGGATTGCCAAGTGGGCTATTGAGCTTGGACCTCATGGACTCAAATATATATACCCCGCACAGTGATCAAATCCTAGGCACTCGTGGATTTCATCAACGATTGGATGGAGTTACAGGCACCTGAAGAGAAACCAGATAATACATATTGGACTATTCATTTTGATGGATCCAGACAGTTGGAGGGCTCGGGGGCTGGAGTCATAGTAACTTCCCCACGAGGTGACAAGTTTTGTTATGTCCTCCGTTTAATGTTCCCTTGTACTAACAATGCAGCTGAATATGAGGCTGTGCTCCACGGTCTTCGGATGGCTAAGGAGACGAATTTGAGCCGGGTTAAGTGCTTCGGTGATTCAGATCTAGTGGCTCAGCAGGTGTCTGGCACTTGGGATTCTAAGGACCCACTCATGGCTGCATATCGGCGAGAGGTGGACGCAGTGGCTGGTCACTTTAAAGGTTATCAGGTGGACCATATAGACCGGCGGAAGAATGAAGCGGCGGACGCTTTAAGTAGTCTTGGTTCTCAGCGTAAACCGGTCCTGCCTAATGTCTTTCTTGATGTGTTGCATAATCCGTCAGTCAAAGTGCCAACCAAAGAAGATTTGGCTGTTCCTGATCCGGAGGCTCAGTTGGTGGCAGCTCTGCATGCCATACCGGATTGGACGATCCCATATCTGGCTTACATGAACCGAGGCGAGTTACCAGACGATGAAATGTTGGTTCGACAGATAATTCGGCGTTCCAAGTCCATGACCATACTCAACGGGGAGTTACATCGTTACAATGTTTCAGGAGCAATTCAGCGTTGTGTTTCTCCTCAAGACGGGTGTGTGATTTTGCGAGAAATCCATGAAGGGGATTGCGGTCACCACACTGGTTCAAAGTCGTTGGTTGCCAAAGCCTTTCACCATGGTTTTTACTGGTTGACGGCGCATGCTAATGCGGAGGATTTATTCAAGAGATGTGATGGATGTCAAAAATTTTCCCGCCGTGCGCACATTCCGGCTCAAGAGTTGCGGATGATTCCAATTACGTGGCCGTTTGCAACTTGGGGGCTTGATATGGTTGGACCCTTCAAGTGTTCTAAGGACAAAAAGACCCACCTGTTAGTAGCAGTTGATAAATTCACTAAATGGGTGGAGGCAGAGCCAGTCAGCAAGTGTGATGCAGCCACGGCGGTTCAATTCATCAAGAAGGTGATATTTCGGTTTGGTTTTCCGCACAGCATTATAACAGATAATGGTACTAATCTGTCAAAAGGGGAGATGGAAGAATTCTGTCAACGTGAGCACATCCGTCTTGATCTAGCGTCGTGGCTCACCCCCAATTAATGGTCAAGCAGAAAGGGCAAATCAAGAAATTCTATGGGGTATCAAACCAAGGCTTATGGTCCCCTTAAAGCGGACGCCGGGTTGTTGGGTTGAGGAGCTACCTTCTGTGTTATGGAGCATCAACACAACACCCAATAGGTCTACATGTTACACACCTTTCTTCATGGTCTATGGAGCGGAGGCGGTTCTTCCTAGTGACATCCGTCACGATTCGCCCCATGTGGCAGCTTATGTTGAAGCTGATAATGAGAAGGCGCATCAAGATTCACTGGACCTATTGGATGAAGAGCGTTATCTTGCAGCAACACGATCGGCGATTTATCAACAAGATCTCCGACGTTATCACAGCCGCCGGGTTAAAACCAGAACCTTTCAAGAAGGTGATTTGGTGCTCTGGCTCATCCAGGATCAGACTGATATGCACAAGTTATCCCCTCCTTGGGAAGGACCCTTTGTGGTCAGCAAAAATCTGCACAATGGATCTTACTACCTCATTGATGTTCGAGAGCATGAAGACTCACGTCAATCGGAGGAGGAGACCAAGCGGCCATGGAACATAGCTCCCCTTCGGCCTTACTATACTTGAAGCCATAGGATCTTCATCTATACATATTTATGACAGTGTATATATCATATAATAAACTGGAGCCTCCGTTATAAGCGGGGTATCTGTTCTTTTTATATCCTGTGTGTGCTTTTACAAGTTAACTGACAAAGCGGAGTTTTTGTTAATCCGGCTTTAGCAGCTGCATAGATATCAAGAAAATCACTAGGGGGCTTGGTCATATTTGAACTACAGCTACACCTCTTGATCGGTTTTTAAACCACGAAGGGATATCACTAGGGGGCTTGGTTGTCCTCACACCATAGCTACACCTCTTGATAGGCATTTAAGCCACAAGGAAAAAAATTGTGGAGCCAAAGAGAGTGTTGTACACAGTACAGACTCAAACATGGGCACACACTGAGCATCGCTCACAAAGTTACTTGGGGGCTCTTTTTGCAAGCAACAAAGAGTTTGAAAGGATCATCGTAAATAGCTATCAAGCCACGGCTTGGAAGCCTGGTGTATTCACCTAAAAACCCAGGTTAACCTGCCTTCATCAAGTAAGCCACTCCTGTCCAGGTAATCCTGGTATGACCCATCGAACGTTTGACAAGTCAATCTTTTACAGACCCTGAACTTGTCATAGTTAAAACGATGATTGGTTAATTGGAGGCCCATCTTAAAAGGCTTTGTTAAATGGTTTAACTCAGAGGCCTGGCAGCCCATGAAAAGCCTCGATTTGGAGCCTGGCAGCTCATAAAAAGCCTTGCATATTTTCCTGTTTTAATTTTGTTTGTTGAAAATCATAAGTATTTTTTGATAAACCGGCGTCCTTGACCCGGCTTGCTTTTCAACTACAAGTTGTTGGCACATGATCAATTATAAACCGGTGTTCATTGACCCGGTCTGGTTTGACTAAATCGCCAGTATTATAAAGAAAATCCGGTAGTTATCCCGGTCCGGTTTAATATATAGACCAACATTATGAAGATGGAGTTATCAACGTTCCGGATTGGTATTAACACCTTTGCCGTATACACGTTTGGTCAGCCAATGAGGCATGTTCTGTAGATTACTTTTTGTACAAACACTTGATTATTCATCTAGGTACTATATACTTCTTGGACATCATGACACGTCTAGCGGTAAACCGCTAGATACTTTTAAGTTGTTGTACCCAGGAATGCAATTCATCATGGGTTATGCATAAATATATCCCAAAGGGTAGCACAGCTTGTCACAAAGTATTACGAAACATGCTCGATGGCATGGCAGATAACGGAGTTTCAGCTATCCTATTACATGAAGCTTCAAAGCGGCTCAAATAGTATCATTGTTTTTCACATTAGCCATATAAACTGGCGACCAGATCAGGACTCTTCATCGCGACGGTTTGACGGTTGAGGGTCAGTTGGTGTAGGCACTTCTTCATCCCTCCCCAGATGCTGGAAATCAGCTGTTGACCAATCGATTCCAGTTAACGCTTGGAACACTGCTTCCTCATGGATAAGATTGGAAGGGTTAATATCAGGGGCATAAGCGTGCTTACGAATCGGAGGCACATGTTCTTCGACTTCATGGATGTCGGCCGGCTGTCTTTTCCCTTCCGCATCATAAAACGGTTGAAAATGGGACAAATCGGTATCATCAGCCAACTTGCTGGCTGCTGGCCGCATCTGTTTGGTCAGCCGCCGAAGATCATCATTGTTGAAGTTTGAACCGTCTTCTTTAACGCCTGGGTATCCTTTAATGATATCCTCCGCTTCAAGGTCCGGAATCCAGGCTTTGGCTCGAATAAGGGCGGTTAAAGCTCCTTCTCTGGCAGCTGCTCTCTTCAACTCGGCAATACGGGCTGGTAACATGCCCAGCTTCTCAAGGGTCTCCTTAATCAAAGTTGGAGCCGGTTTGTTATAAGCTGTCATGCTAATAACCCACTGAGACCCAAAGTATAGCTGTTCAACCAATGTATATGCCGCTTTGAGCTTCATCCACATATCTGTACCAAGATGAGCGATCCGAGTGCCTGCCAAAGATTGTATCAACATTTTGGTCAGTTATAAGATTCGTCGACTGGCGCAACACACATAAGCAGACACTTACCAAAGATAGCAGAGGTCATAGCATTGATTTGGCGTTTCAAACCGGATAGTTCTTCAACCACTAGCTTCAGGGCTACCTCGGCGTCTATAGCTCTTTTGGCTAAACCGGATTTCTCGGTTTCCCATTCAGCACGCTCTTGGTTGAAGGATTCTTTTAGCTTTTCCATTACGGCCAGGGCCTGGGTCAGCTCCTCTTTGGCTTTTGCAGCCTCGGCTTGTTGAGACTTCACATTTTCTTGCAAGTCAGAATTTCGGGCATCTTTGCTTCTCAGTTCAGCCTGCAACATTGAAGGTATATTCAACAAACATCATATATATGTGCTAAGTATAAAACATATAACAAGTTATACACTTCATACTTGGGGGCTACTTGGGATAGTAATTCAGTTGTAAATCAATCAACAAAGGGAGAGGAATTTACCTCATATCGTTCTTTCATCAAGTTCACCAAGCCGGCTTCATAATTCCGGTTTGAGTGCAGACGGTTCAAGAAGCCAGAATGAAGCTCATCAGCGTTAAGATGAGCATAGCTTGATAAGTCGCTGCTCCATTTACCTTTATCCCGGGCAGCTTGCTCTTCTTTGGCACTGTGCTGAGCCAAAATGACGGGATGGCCAGGAGAGCTGTGGCCCATTCCAATAATAATAACATCCTCACCTTGGCCTTCAGGATTTTTGGTTGATGATACTAGAATTTCAGTGTCTTTCACCGGACTAGCCCGGTTTGGTTCTGCCGGTTCAGTATCGGGTACGGCAGGCTCAGCATCTGTTGGTTCATCGGTATGTTGGCCTTCAAGGGGTGGATCATCAAAAGTAGCTTCAGGATGAGGGCCTTCCAGTTCACCAGTCTGTTCCGGTTCACCTCTTGGTTCTTCTTCTTCGGCGACAGGGTCTTCTGGCGGATTGGTGACCCGAGCTTTCTTGCTGGGTCTGGCTTTGGCCCTGCAAACAGAATAAAAAAGGATTAACATCCTATTCAAAGGATTTAGGGCACACTAAAAGGAAAGGATTTTACAACTCACCTGGCCACAGTTTTCAAAGGAGGGAGTTGAGTTGCGGTCAACTCACCAGAAGATGAAGGAGGTGTCACCTGATAATTTGAATCGGATGGATTAAGAGGCTGTCTGAAATAACCTGCCTTGGGGTAAGAATGGTCAGAAGTAGGAGAGACCTCAGACCGGCGCTTTCGGACCGGAGTATCAGGTAAACCGGCTGCAGTGACCTATTGGCCACTATGCCGGGTTGTCCGGCGAGCTTCATGCTGCTGAGTCTTCAAAATAAATGTTGGATCCAAGTGAGCAAGAGGACGAGAAAAGCTTACTTTCCGGACTGCTTGGCAAGTTTTTTGTGTTGACATAGAGTCTGAACCGGAGGAAAGGGTAATTACCTCTACGTCATCATCTTGACTAGCTTCTGCGTCCTCCTGAGGAAGATCATTGTTAATGAGATGCATGAAAAGAGAGCCAAGTGAGTCAAGTTCAACCTCAACTTCTGGATCATCAGTATCGTCATCAAGCTCCATATTAATCCGGTCAGCCATTTTCCGTTTTGACGTCCGTTTTATGGCTTTGGTCTTTGGGCGGGATGGCTTGACCGCTTTGTCTCCAGTCGGCTTTGCCGCTTTTTCTACGGTTTTCCGTTTCCAGAAGGGGTCATCACCCTACATATAAAGAAGAAGGGTTACAGGTTGCATAAGTTAAAGATATTAGAGATGAAGAGGAAGTATAATACTTATAGCAGGCGGTTTGTTCTTGGCATAGAAGGGACTCGGACCGGTTTGACTACAGATCAGTTCCGACTCATTCAGAATTTTCTTTACACCTTCAGTGACTTCTTCCTCAGATAATTCGATGTTGCAATGGCGTTGAGGGTCATCAACCTCACCGGTATATTCACACATTAAACCGGGGCACCGTCTTAGCGGCAAGATACTCCAGGATATCCAACAGCGCACAAAGTCCATGCCTGTTAAACCGTTTGCTGTAAAGGCCTGGAGTTTGGCGAGTTGAGGAGCGTATTTCGCCTTTTCTGAAGAGCTCAAGTGTTGTGGCATGGGGTGAGTATTGGATAGTCTGTGATCACGAAAGTCGGGGAGGGGATTTTCATCTTCAGGTGAAGTGTCTCTACAATAAAACCAAGTTTGATTCCATTCCTTTGGGTGGCTATGATGTTTGGCATGAGGAAATTCAACTTATTTCCGCTTTTGAATCGAGACACCACCAAGTTCTGTGTTCGGGCCATTTACAAACTCCGTGCGCCGGTTTAAGTGAAAGAAGTCCCGGAACAGTTTTGCAGTTGGTTCTTCTTGTAAATATACTTCATAGAAGACCTGGAAGTTGCATAAGTTGGAAACTGAGTTGGGACCAATATCTTGCGGATGAAGTTGGAAGCTGGCAAGCACATCTCGATAAAACTTTGACCCTGGCGGTTTGAAGCCACGGCCTATATGATCAACAAAGACCACCACCTCGCCCTGCCTTGGGGTTGGAGGATTTTCTGTTCCTGGAACTCGCCATTTGATTTCAGTTTTCTTAGGCAGGGAGCCGATGCTAACCATCTCATTCAACTGAGTCTCAGTAACCCAGGAACGAGCCCAGTTGCAGGCAGTGAATTGTTTGGCCATTGCGAAACAACAAGCTGAAAATGAAAGGCCGGTTTATAAATTACGCATGATTATATGCAAGAGACAAGGGAGTAAGAAAGATACTGATATGTGAAATGGTGTAAACCGGAGACTAATGCAATAAGGGAAAAAGGTAATACTAGCACAGGATTACTTAGACACTGTTAAACCGGAGCATAATTATGAAGGTAAAATGCTCCTCCGGTTTATCAGAGGGCTAATGGCATAGACTGCTTATACAAGGTTAAACCGCCTATGTTGGTGCAAGGAGAAACAGATCTCACAGGGACATAGAAACAGATCTCACAGTGACATATGAAATTTTCGGATCTAAGATAAGACAGAAAAGTAAAAATAATTGGATCTAGAAGGGGTGCAGAACCGAAGCAACTTATGAAGGACTAGATCAGTTCTTTGCGCATAAGGGTTTGTGGTGACAAGGGAAGGTTAGCTATGGCAAGGAGTACGTCAGATATGAAGTATTCACCTAAAGGCCATGAAAGAGCAACACTGAAAGCTGATGAAACTCAAGAACAGCGAAGAACAAGGAAACCCTAATGGATCTAAGAAAGAAAGGGGAAAAGACTTACTGCCACGACGGAAGCAGTGGAAGGGCGCTGTGGAACTCTGGTGCGAACAGGTTGATGCAGCGGCCAATGGCGAAGCAGAGGCGGAGTTCGAAGATGACGGCGGCGCTCGGGTGCGAGGTCGTCGAGGGGAAGAAGAAGAGATGAATGGGTAGCGGAAAGAAAAGAAAAGGGGTCTGCTGTCCCTATTTATAAGGCGAAGAGATGAAACGGCAAGTGCGGGAATCGAGGAGCCCAAAAATGGATAAGATAATAAGGGTGTCGCCTCGATGGCTGAAGACATATTAAATGAAGGTAATCATCGACATCAACGGATGGATGACGTCAGGAGATTTATCATAATCTTGAAGTATGACGTCACGGTGGTTTACAAGATCGAGGTGAAGATATGAGGGAAGAATTTTTCTAATTATAGAAGATTGACATGAATGGGTTCAAACCAATCTGGGGCCTAATGTTGGGGATATTACTACTAGAGGTAAACCGGCCTTATGTAACCGGGTTGACTCCTTGAAGATTAGAAGCCCATAAAGATACAAGGATGATGGCGCTTCATGGAGGCCCAAGGCCCGAAGGCGGGTTAAAGCCTGTAAATGTAAACCGGCTTAGTCATGTAATTTGTATTGTAAGATAGGAAGGATAGAGACCGAGCTGGATAAGTTTATGATCCAGCTTCGGGACTTTGTAAACCGGCGGGTGTTAACCTAGGTATATAAAGGGACGACCCGACATCGTTTTAGGGACAGACAACAACTCGAGAGCCAGGCAAAGCGGATTCACTCCCTGGCCTTCGAAACCCTAGCAATACCAATCACAACTAGACGTAGGCTTTTACCTTCCTCGCAGGGGCCGAACTAGTATAAAATTCCCCGTGTCCCCTTGTCCGGTTTAACCCCTTAAAGCTAACCCGTATCAATGGCTCCACGACTAAGTCCTTTCACAAGGACATCTGCCGTGACAAACCCACGACACCGCGTCACCACCTTCATCACCTACACCTTCAGGAGCTTGAGCAACATCCCGATCACTTCGTTGAACACAGGCAGCCTTTTGACGCCGTTCCAACTCCTTTCTCCTCTAGAAATCACACTTCTTCTTTCTTATCCTTTCATCCTCGAGCTGTAACTGAATAGGAACATCCTCAGCCTGAGTAACAGGCTCAGTGCCATCAACACTCTGTGACTGAGTAACAGACAACTGCAAGCTACCATCAACATCATCAGTGTTAAGAGAATACATTCCATCATTAATATCTTTGACAACATCAGCAATGTCCTCAACAGCACCATGGCTATCATTAACTGCATAAACCAACAAACATAAGCATGCACGTATAAAATCAAAACAAAATTAACATTGCAGAGACAAGATAAATAAAGCGCATAGCATCAGACACAAACAAAAGGAACAACTGATGTAGCTAAGCATATTTATGTATTCAAGGCTGGTAAAAAAAGAGCAAATATAAGGGAAACACCAGCAACATCCGCAAGTTCTTCTAGCGGATTTGGTGTCTCAAAAATAAGATTCACAAGATCTTTAAAGCGTTCTGATTTTTCAGAATCAGGAGGCACCGACACTCCAACATCTGCAACAACATCATAATTAGCAAAAAAGTACATGAACAAGCAATTAGTTCAACTATATGAACACTACAAGTGCACCCAATAAAACAATATGAACCCACCACTGGCGCAACAAACTTCAGAATGAAAACTCTTTCAACATCATACCAGTTCTTCACTGACGACTACAACCTATTCAAATGCCAAGACAACAGTTCAAACTACAGATGGTGATCAGTACTACAACATGTCTGCAGGTCACATCAACCACCAAAACTATACACACCACACAATCCAGGGCAAATTTAATAGCTATCTAAATACATACAACTTATAAAGTTGATACGACCACACCTATACAACCTAAAAACCAGATCTATTAAAACATCATCCAAATTACAGGGAAAATCACCTACATTCAACTTGTACGGACTGGATGATGTACCCATTGAGATCTACAGACCTAAAATCTGCCAAAACAGATCTGCAAGACACATGAACAAAAATTAGGGCTCTGACCTATTTCAGAAACGAAGCACGCCATACAAAGCAAAACTCTTACAGGAAAACACAAAATCCGCCACAGAATCGAGTATCACTGTCGCCAACCGCTCGTTCAAGAGCAAAGGAACCCTAGCGAATCCAGCCTGAAACAGCAAGAGAGCAAGGGCTAAGAAATAGAGGGAAAATCTGTACATAAGAGGATGCAAGGGAAGTCAACCGCAGACCAAAAGGAGCAAACAGAGCACCCAGACCTCCACCCCTGGGGTTCAACCGGCCGGCCGACGCCCCCGCGGCGAAACAGGAGAAGCAACTTCTTTGCCAGAAGAGGGGAACAAAGAAAGAATCGATTTGGAGAGGGGAGCAGAGCGGAACGGGGGAGAGCGGAGGTTAAAAGGTGAGTGGGAGAAAACCTACGGGCTAAAGCCCAGAACCGTGGCGAAGCCCACTATCTCTGGGCAGTTACCAACGATAATAGCAAAAATTAAATACAATAAAAAATAAATACAATAAAAAATTAATATAGAGGGAGAAAACAAACAGCTAAAGTACAAATAATAACTCACAACAGTACAATAAAAATTATCAAAAAGTACAAATGAAACAATAATTTAAAACGGTGCTGGTTTTTCACAAAAAAATAAAGATAAGATAAGGGGGACAAATCATGTACTACTATGCCCCTCGGTGCGGTGCGGTGCGGGGAACAAGTCATGTTATGAAGATGTGTCAGTACTACTATGCCCCTCGGTGCGGTGCGATGCGGGAGCAAGTCATTACAAGGATGATGTGTCAGTACAACTATGCCCCTCGGTGCAATATGGTGCGGGGGCAAGTCATGTTACAGACTCGCCTCTGCATGCGACGCCGCGGCACGCCGCGTCGTCGCTTGCTACGGCTCGTTC
Organism: Triticum urartu; assembly: GCF_056163025.1. Taxonomy (NCBI): domain Eukaryota; kingdom Viridiplantae; phylum Streptophyta; class Magnoliopsida; order Poales; family Poaceae; genus Triticum; species Triticum urartu. The sequence continues at coordinate 478,318,747 of NC_141878.1, read as the reverse complement.
CTGGCTCGACCTCGCCGGGATGGGGGAGGGGTGTCCCGACCCCCTCGCTCCGGCTCGTCCTCGCGCTAACGCGGCAGTGCGCTCGTTCGACAGGCGCAGTGCGGTTATTCTGTTCCCCCCACACGCACCCACACACCCCCTAAAAGATAGATAATGGGGGCAAGTCCATACAAGGAAGATGTGTCAGTACAACTATGCACCGAGGGGCAGTGCGGTTATTCTATTTCCCCCCCACACACACCCACACACCCCCTAAAAGATAGATAATGGGGGCAAGTCATGTTACAGACTCGCCTCCACATGCGACGCCGCGGCACGCCGCGTCGTCACCTGCTACGGCTCGTTCCTGGCTCGACCTCGCCGGGATGGGGGAGGGGTGTCCCGACCCCCTCGCTCCGGCTCGGCCTCGCGCTAACGCGGCAGTGCGCTCGTTCGACAGGCGCAGTGCGGTTATTCTATTCCCCCCACACGCACCCACACACCCCCTAAAAGATAGATAATGGGGGCAAGTCCATACAAGGAAGATGTGTCAGTACAACTATGCACCGAGGGGCAGTGCGGTTATTCTATTTCCCCCCCACACACACCCACACACCCCCTAAAAGATAGATAATGGGGGCAAGTCATGTTACAGACTCACCTCCACATGCGACGCCACGGCACGCCGCGTCGTCGCCTGCTACGGCTCGTTCCTGGCTCGGCCTCGCTGGGATGGGGGTCCCGACAACCCTCCCCCCGGCTCGGCCTCGCGCTAACGCGGCAGTGCGCTCGTTTGACAGGCGCAATGCGGTTATTCTGCCCCACCACACGCACCCACACACCCCTAAGATAGATAATGGGGGCAAGTCCATACAAGGAAGATGTGTCAGTACAACTATGCACCGAGGGGCAGTGCGGTTATTCTGTTTCCACCCCCACACGCACCCACACACCCCCTAAAAGATAGATAATGGGGGAAAGTCCATACAAGGAAGATGTGTCAGTACAACTATGCACTGAGGGGCAGTGCGGTTATTCTATCCCTCCCCACACGCAACCACACACCCCTAAGATAGATAATGGGGGCAAGTCATGTTTCGGACTCGCCTCCGCATGCGACGCCGCGGCACGCCGCGTTGTCGCTTGCTACGGCTCGTTCCTGGCTCGGCCTCGCCGGGATGGGGGAGGGGGGGGTCTCGACCTCCCCCGACTCGGCCTCGCGCTAACGCGGCAGTGCGCTTGTTTGACAGGCGCAGTGCGATTATTCTGTTTCCCCCCCCCCACGCACCCACACACCCCCTAAAAGATAGATAATGTGGGCAAGTCCATACAAGGAACATGTGTCAGTACAACTATGCACCAAGGGGCAGTGCGGTTATTCTGTTCCCCCACACACACACACCCAAACACCCCTAAGATAGATAATGGGGGCAAGTCATGTTACAGACTCGCCTCCGCATGCGACGCCGCGGCATGCCGCAGCGTCGCCTGCTACGGCTCGTTCCTGGCTCAGCCTCGGCCTCGCGCTAACGCGGCAGTGCGCTCGTTTGATAGGCGCAGTGCGGTTATTCTGTTCCCCCCACACGCACCCACACCCTCCCTAAAAGATAGATAATGGGGGCAAGTCCATACAAGCAAGATGTGTCAGTACAACTATGCACCGAGGGGCAGTGCGGTTATCCTGTTTCCCCTCCCCCCAAACGCACCCACACACCCCTAAGATAGATAATGGGGGCAAGTCATGTTACGGACTCGCCTCCGCATGCGACGCCGCGGCACGCCGCGTCGTCGCCTGCTATGGCTCGTTCCTGGCTCGGCCTCGCCGGGATGGGGGAGGGGGGGTCCCGACCCCCCTCTCCCCGGCTCGGCCTCGCGCTAACGCGGTACTACGCTCGTTTGACAGGCACAGTGCAGTTATTCTGTTCCCCCCCACACGCACCCACACACACCTAAGATAGATAATGGGGGCATGTCCATACAAGGAAGATGTGTCAGTAGAACTATGCACCGAGGGGCAGTGCGGTTATTCTGTCCCCCCGCCCACACGCACCCACACACCCCCTAAAAGATAGATAATGGGGGCAAGTCCATACAAGGAAGATGTGTCAGTACAACTATGCACCGAGGGACAGTGCAGTTATCCTGTTTCCCCTCCCCCCACACGCACCCACACACCCCTAAGATAGATAATGGGGGCAAGTCATGTTACGGACTCGCCTCCGCATGCGACGCCGCGGCACGCCGCGTCGTCGCCTGCTACGGCTCGTTCCTGGCTCGGCCTCGCCGGGATGGGGGAGGGGGGGGGGTCCCGACCCCCTCCCCCCGGCTCGGCCTCGTGCTAACGCGGTAGTGCGCTCGTTTGATAGGCGCAGTGCGGTTATTCTGTTCCCCCCCCCACATGCACCCACACACCCCTAAGATAGATAATGGGGGCAAGTCCATACAAGGAAGATGTGTCAGTAGAACTATGCACTGAGGGGCAGTGCGGTTATTCTGTCCCCCCGCCCACACGCAACCACACACCCCCTAAAAGATAGATAATGGGGGCAAGTCCATACAAGGAAGATGTGTTAGTACAACTATGCACCGAGGGGCAGTGCGGTTATTCTGTTCCTCCCCCCCCCCACACGCACCCACCCCCCTAAAAGATAGATAATGGGGGCAAGTTCATACAAGGAAGATGTGTCAGTACAACTATGCCCTTTGGTGCGGTTCGGTGCGGGGGCAAGTCATGTTACGGCTCGTTCCTAGAACAAAACTCACAAGAACTAGAACAAAAAAGTATCAGTCCAAGTTACTGGTGGAGTCAAGTACTAGATTCAAACAACAACAAAAAAAGAAAAAAATTGACGCCCAAGGATCATAAAGTATCAGTCCAAGTTACTGCTGGAGTCAAGTACTAGATTCAAACAACAACAAAAAAAGAAAAAAATTGACCGCCCAAGGACAGGCGCAGGCCCTGACGCTACTAGATACTTGAACTCGAGCCCATAGGAGAATCCCTAGTAGTCCGCACAACGCAGGGCCCACCGATCAGGGCCCACAGGTCAAGAGAGAGAGAGAGCACCGTGTATAAGCGCTCTGGTAAGTTTTCAGAGGAGTTCGACTGGTGATCCTCGGCTGCACTTATAAACAGGTCTAGAACCCCCTCGACTAGCGAGGTGGGACTAAACCCATAGCGCACGCCGCGCTGCACAGCCACGCGGACGAGCTATCTGGGCCGAAAACAACGACTCAGCCAGATGGCCCAACACAGTACTTCACCCCATTACAAAATTCTAGCCGATCACACACGACAAAAAATGCAGATATTTAAACAAAACCTCACAAGAAATAAGTTCAAAAACAAATAATGTAAAAAGTTCAAACTCATCTTAATTGTAAGAACTAAAAAAATAGAAATACATATATTTTTTTGGAAAATTAAACGTAGAAAATTGTAAATAAAAATTTCAGAAGCAAAATTATAAAAAGTTCAACTACTACAATGCATAAGGTTCAAGTAAAAAAATACTGTGCAGCAAAGATAAAAATCTTTTAATTGTAAAAAATACTAGAAATATCATTATTTAACTGTAAAAAAATGTGATCCAAAATTCATCTAAAAAAGTAAGAAAAAATGTTATACAATAAACAAATTTGATTGGTAATTGACAACCTAAAATAGTTTAGTACTATCATTAGCAGAATGTAAGTTCAGCAATCTCGAACCCAAAAAAAGGGGTTCTACAAACATCATCAGCGTATAGTTCCTTCTGCGAGCTATGTACATGAAAATATACCAGTCAAAACAAAGGATGCCCATCAGTTCAACTATAGAATTGTTCCAGTACTAATATAAAGAATATATAAATAAAGCAGTTATACTTGAGCAAAACAGATAGGAAAAGCATTACATAAGTTGTTCCAAACCATCTGATAATACAATAGAATTCAACCATCTCACATGCAGAAGTTTTAAAGAAAAAAATACTGCAACATAATCAACCACACACAAATCTCACAAACCAGCGTCATTTGCCACATTTAAACCTACAACACATAAGTTGTGAATGTCAGAGAGTCATCTTCCCTGGAGAACATAACCATAACCACATCACCATCCTCAAATCCAGACTCTGCCACAAACTCCTTCCACCCAGTAGTTAGGTTGATGCAAGCATCAAAGTCGATGTGGTAGGCAACTTCCATCAATTGATACCCATTTTTGTCTGAAGTCTCCATCTTCAGAACACCGGAACTAGGAGCAACAATCCTGGTCCTGGGTGACATTTTCTTCAAATGGGCATGGGAGTACAAAACAAAAGTGAACATCTGACATAACTTAATTTTTACACAGATATATGAACGGTTTGCATAACAAACTAAAAAGAAAAAAATCTGAACCAGAACAATAACACATAACCGACTAGTCATGTGAACTGACTAAATTGAAGAAATATACATATCAACACAATTACAGAAAAAACATCTGACAAAAACAGATCAAGGATTATACAAAAATGGATAAAAACTGTTTAGTAATGAATAAATACAAACATAAATCCCTACTGTTAAATCCTGACAAAACCAAATAAAAAAATATAGACAAACTATTCATAACACTAAACTACAAATCCAGTCCATGGGATTCAAAAAGAGACCTACAAAAAGTAGAAACCAAAACGAATAGAAACACATACCCATGATTCCTTCAAGTCACCAACCGTCAGGCGACAAACATATGGCGCACGAAACCCATGGTTGTAGTACAGCAGACAAGAAAGTTTCCCACGACGCTGAGTCTGGGTGAGCTCCAAACAAGATTCGTACACACAGCCTTCAGCTATGCGCGCCATCTTTGCCAGGCATCTGCATGAATAGTCCTCCATGGAAAACACAAGAACAGGGAATAAAACAACAGAGATAAGAGAGAGGAACCTAGATCTGACTCTGGAAGAAGGAAGAAAAAGGATGGGGAGACTGAGCCACACACCACACATAGATGGATGGAATTTATAGCCAGGGAGACTCTCAGATTATAAAAATAATAAATGGGTAGGTGGGCAGCCAGCTGGTAGAAAATAATTATTATACAAGCCATGCAACTTTTGACCACAAATCAGTTCAACTTAAGATAAAATAGAAGTTCAAAAACTGCACATGTCAAAACATATGCAGATAAAAAAACACATTCAGAGGGGAGACAGTTGAATTCATTTATTCATTCAAACATCTGCTCCCTCACAACACAAATCTTAAAAACATAACACTCACTACTTCAGTCATAACGATCAAAGAAACGACGCCATTTAGCCTTGGTGGATGGATGTGGAGCCGTGGCTGCCCTCACCCTAGCCCAACTGATGATCTGAACATGGTTCCATCCCCTGCCCTCTGGGAAAAGAAGCTCCAGTTCATTGGAGTTGCAAGTATCCATCACCTCGCACGCAAGGCATCTGTTGAACTCTGCATCCACTTCCTCCTCGGCAGCACGTCGTGCCATCTGCCTGCGCCTCCTCCTCCTCTGCTCCGCTGCTGCAGCCCTCGCATCGACGGCTTCCCCCTCCTCCTCTATGACCTCTCCCAGCTCAGGATCCATCTGGCTTTTCTTTTGGTTGCAGCTGATGGAACGAAAGTGACAGAGGGCTCAGGCTTTATACTCAAAGTGTAGAGGGTATGGGGTAGGCAGCCAGTTCCGATGTCAACGCACAGTAAGACAACTTTGACACGCAGTAGTCCAACTACACATACGGAAGCAATTCAAACAAACACTGAAAACACGCAACTTAATTACACAGTTTGACCAGATTACAAGAAAAATCAGAGCCTACAGTCAGCCGCCATACACCACCTCCGCCAACGACTAAGTAACATGGGAATCCAGGGTAGAAACAACTCAAAAGAAGCAAAATTGACAACGCAAATCTTTTCATACAATCCTCATATCTCTCCCTGCAACACCAATTCGAAAGTAAAACAACAGAAAAAGAAGAACACATTTACATGGCGGACATGGAAAACGACCAAGAACACAAAAACATATAATCAAAAATTACAAATGAAATTAATATCCAAAAACTCTAACATACTGATAATTCTCACATCCAAAACAACAAACAACACGTAAATTGAGGCCTACGAACACCACCATAAACACCAACGCCCAGAATACGTCCGCCGCCAAATACCCACGCCGTCAACTCCGGTGACTACAGATCGCAAAACATGATCAGGTGAGCGTGCGCACGTGCGGAACCCCTTACATGTCTCCTCTAGCAACGAATAGCCCGCAGCATCGCGTCGGAGAATGCCCGGAAGCTCCACGTTGCATCCCCTGTTTCCGCCCGTCGTACACGCAGGAAGATCAGTTCAAGAGGAAAACTACGTCAGTCCAACCTGCAAACCACGTCAGTTCAAGAAAGGTATTCTGTTACGCATAACAAAATAGCTCAGATGTTTAGATTATTTCATATATATAAACAAAACAAAAAAACTGAACAAAGAAAACAAAACATGCCAGCCCTCTACGGGGTCTCTATAAAGCAAGACATAGCTGCATAGACTAGGAAAACTGTTTAACAGAATAAAATCATTTTGGCTTCTCTAACTTATACACGTATGTAGAAAAACAAAGAGGTAATATCACTGATGATCACCAAACTCGCATTTGATGTTTACTTTAGTGTTAAAAGTTGTAAAATATGCCAATCCAGTCATATAACTTGCGGATGCGTGCAGCTGCGGTCAAAAATCCCGTACAGATTCATATGAGGTGATAGCGTGGCACGAACCAACTTGTGGTTGGATGGTTAGAGGGACTGTGGTATCCCCAGTCCATCAGGGTTCAAATCCTGGTGCTCGCATTTATTCCAGGATTTATTTGAGGATTTTCGGCGATGCGCATTCAGTGAGAGGAGACGTTCCCGTCGACGACGAGATGCCTACGATGACTTCGTAAATTTCAAGATTATATGCCGGCTCAGTATTTCGAAGGTGTTTATAGGGGTAGGATGTGCGTGTGTGCATTCATAAAGGTGAGTGTATCCGCGTGTATACGAGTGCTTGCGTCTGTACCATGTTAAAAAAAGTGATAGCGTGGCATACCTAGTCCACCGTCCGTGTCTGATGCCGCGAGGTGTGCCACGCGCGTTCCCTTTTGGCAAAAAACTTCCTGCTCTTTCTACAAATTACGCAAAACAGGGCCTGCGTGATGGCTGAATAGATGATATAGTGGGGTAAAAGGACGGGAGATGGGTAAAATGTTCAGAGTTCCCTCCTTAAGCCAGTTCCAATAGGGCCTGGGTTCAAGCCCAGGGATTACATCTATATATTTTTTTTGTTATTTCATTATTATTTTTTCCCAAATGGCTCATCAAAATCAGCTCAAAATTTCCTAGACTAGTCAGAAATGAAGGACTGAATTTATGTGCAAATTTCGAGTTTTTCTGACAACTTTGAAATTTTTGATAACATTTGCTGTTTGAATTTCAGTTTGAAGTTTCTCTCAAATGGCTCATACAAATGAGCTCACAATTTCCCAGATTACTCCCACACTTATTATTGATATCCTGTAAAAAATTCATTTTTCTGAGAACTTTGAAAATTTTGAATTTTTTTGCTTTTTGAAATCCAGTTTGAAGTTTCTCTCAAATGTCTCATCCAAATGAGCTCGAAATTCCACAGATGACTCCCACATTTATCATTGCATTTCTATAAAAAAATCAAATTTTTTCTGAGAACTTAAATTTTTTGAAAACTTTTGCTGTTTGAAATTCGGTTTGAAGTTTATCTCAAATGGCTCATCGAAATGAGCTCAAAATTTCCTAGATTACTCCCATACTTATGATTGATTTCCTGTATAGTTTCAAATATTTCTGAGCACCATTATGGCCCAAATTGGACAACGTTTTTGCTCTTTTTTATGTTTTTCATGAAAATGTTGCACAATTCGTGCGCAATCATAAATTGCACAACATTTTCATGTATGTCCTATTTGTATCAGTGCCAAAAAGAACCACAAGAAGACATTTTAAAATATATCCAACTTCTATAACTACTCCCGCAAACTGGATTAGTATCCTCTTGATGCCTTTTGTTGATATGCGGATTCTCGATCTTGCATGCTTCTTTTTTCTTTGAGTCTAAAGAAGTAGACGTTGTTTCTTCGCATCTAGTCTCATCTCTAGCCTCTATTCTAGCAAAAAGTGCACGGACATCTATCAAATTTCGCTCTATCAATAAATTGATGTATTCTTCTTCCTAATACCAAAAGTTGCATCCTTTCTACATAATAAAAATTTGAGTATAAGCAAAATGCATCGAATCCGAGAGCACAACCGAAGCTAAACTAGCACATACCCCATCGTTTTTGTACTTGACGAACACACATCTGGGATGTTCCGGAGTTGTAGATACGTGGTGCACGAACTTCTGTGGGCAGTCATCAAACTTTAGGAGTGGCAACGGTGCACCGATGAGCCTTTGGGCCAACACCGAACCAGGACGACGGCTGTTGGTGTATTTGCTAGCGAATCGGCGCCGTGGTAGATCCGAGCGGCTAGAAGCGGAGTCAATACCTGCATGTGGCCTGGTGATAACCCACAAGTATAGGGGATCAACTGTAGCATTTCTCAATAAGTAAGAGTGTCGAACCCAACGAGGAGCTAAAGGTAGAATTTATATTCCCTTCAAGTTCTATCGACCACCGATACACCTCTACGCACGCTTAACGTTTGCTTTACCTAGAACAAGTATGAAACTATAAGTACTTTGTAGGTGTAAAGTGATAGGTTTGCAAGATAATAAAGAACATGTAAATAAAAGCAAGGGGCTGTTTAGATAAAGAAACAATAAAGTTAGTTTTAGTAGAGAGGTTTTAGTCTCAAGAAAGTTTTTTGTCCCTAGGCAATCGATAACTAGACCGGTAATCATTACTGTAATTTTATATGAGGGAGAGGCATGAGCTAACATACTTTCTCTACTTGGACCATATGCACTTATGATTGGAACTCTAGCAAGCATCCGCAACTACCAAAGGTCATTAGGAAAAACCCAACCATAGCATTAAGTATCAAGTCCTCTTTACACTCATATGCAACAACCCCTCACTCGGATATAAGCTTCTATCACTCTCGCCACACACTATAAGAGAATCATGAATGTATTGGAACACCCTACAATGGGGATCCTCACGCTTGCGCGACATAGAGAGCATCATAGGACAACACCAATAATAAAACATACAACTCAAACCAATCACGATCATCAATCGACCCATAGGACAAAATGGATCTACTCGGACTCATAGGATATCCACATATCATTGGATAATAATATATAATGTTGAGAATCATGTTTAAGTAGATATTATAGTAGGGAGAAGAGGTGTTACAGTACTACATAAAGGGGGGAGAGTTGGTGATGACGGTGGTGAAGTTGTTGGTGTAGATCGTCGTCACGATGATTGCCCTGGCGGCGTTCCGGCGCCACTGGGAGAGAGGGGGAGAGAGCTCCCTCGTCCTTCTTCTTCTTCTTCCTTGACCCCCCTAGATGGGAGGAGGGTTTACCCCCTGGTGCATGGCCTCCATGGCGGCGGAGGGGCAAGAGCCCCTCCGAGATTGGATCTCTCTCTCTATTTCACAATCCTGTTTTCTAGCCTTTCACGGTTTTTATAATCCCGAAGATCCGTAACTCCGATTGGGCTGAAATTTTGAGGGAATATTCTACAAGATATTATCTTTCTTGTGGCGAAAGAAGGGCCCCAACCGCCTTATGAGGTGGCCACAAGCCCTAGTGCGCGCCTACCCCCCTCGGGCGCGCCCTATGAGCTTGTGGGGCCTATGGACGACCTCTCACATTCTTCTCAAAAATCACATATGTTCCAAAAAAACTTCATAAACTTTTATTGTGTTTGGACTTCATTTGATACGGGTATTCTGCGAAACAAAAAATATGCGACAAGCAGGAACTGGCATTGGGCGCTGGATCAATATGTTAGTCCCAAAAATAATATAAAATATTGCCAAAAGTATATGAAAGTTGTAGAATATTGACATGAAAAAATAAAAAATTATAGATACGACGAAGACGTATCACCTGGGGGCGTTGTCGGGGCTATGCACTGCCATACCTAGCCAGTCCATGGCACGGCGCGGCCTTCGGCAGCCTGGTGAGCTCAAATCCGGCCATATCCGCTCCAAATCCGGTCACCAGATGCACTGAAATCAGGCGGCCGGGGTTGGACAGCTCGGGGTGTCGAGAAAACAGGTCCTAAGACAAGGATAGGGGCGAGTGCGCAGCCGTGCTGGAGAGTGATGACCCACAAGTATAGGGGATCTATTGTAGTCCTTTTGATAAGTAAGAGTGTCGAACCCAACGAGGAGCAGAAGGAAATGATAAGCGGTTTTCAGCAAGGTATTCTCTGCAAGCACTGAAATTATCGGTAACAGATAGTTTTGTGATAAGGTAATTGGTAACAAGTAACAAGTAATAAAAGTAAATAAGGTGTAGCAAGATGGCCCAATCCTTTTTGTAGCAAAGGACAAGCCTGGACAAACTCTTATATGATGTAAAGAGCTCCCGAGGACACATGGGAATTATCATCAAGCTAGTTTTCATCACGATCATATGATTCACGTTCGGTACTTTGATAATCTGATATGTGGGTGGACCGGTGCTTGGGTACTGTCCTTACTTGGACAAGCATCCCACTTATGATTAACCCCTATTGCAAGCATCCGCAACTACAACAGAAGTATTAAGGTAAACCTAACCATAGCATGAAACATATGGATCCAAATCAGCCCCTTACGAAGCAACGCATAAACTAGGGTTTAAGCTTCTGTCACTCTAGCAACCCATCATATACTTATTACTTCCCAATGCCTCCCTCTAGGCCCAAACAATGGTGAAGTGTCATGTAGTCGACGTTCACATGACACCACTAGAGGGATGACAACATACATCTCATCAAAATATCGAACAAATACCAAATTCACATGACTACTAATAGCAAGACTTCTCCCATGTCCTCAGGAACAAATGTAACTACTCAAAAAGCATATTCATGTTCATAATCAGAGGGGTATTAATATGCATAATGGATATGAACATACGATCTTCCACCAAGTAAACCAACTAGCATCAACTACAAGGAGTAATCAACACTACTAGCAACCCACAGCTACCAATCTGAGGTTTGGATACAAATATTGAATATACGAGATGAACTAGGGTTTGAGATGAGATGGTACTGGTGAAGATGTTGATGGAGATTGACCCCCTCCCGATGAGAGGATCGTTGGTGATAACGATGGTGATGATTTCCCCCTCCCGGAGGGAAGTTTCCCCGGCAGAACAGCTCCGCCAGAGCCCTAGATTGGTTCCGCCAAGGTTCCACCTCGTGGCGGCGGAGTCTCGTCCCGAAAGCTTTCTTCTGGTTTTTTCCTCGATGAAAGACTCCATATAGCAGAAGATGGGCATCGGAAGGCCACTAGGGGGCTCATGAGGCAGGGGGCGCGCCTAGGGGGGGTAGGGCGTGCCCCCCACCCTCGTGGCCAGGGTGTGGCCCCCCTCTGGAACTTCTTGCGCTTAGTATTTTTTATATATTCTGGAAATAACTTCCGTGGAGTTTCAGGACTTTTGGAGCTGCGCAGAATAGGTCTCTAATATTTGCTCCTTTTCCAGCCCAGAATCCCAGCTGCCGGCATTCTCCCTCTTTATGTAAACCTTGTAAAATAAGAGAGAGTAGGCATAAGTATTGTGACATAATGCGTAATAACAGCCCATAATGCAATAAATATCGATATAAAAGCATGATGCAAAATGGACGTATTAGAGACAACAACTAAAATATGTGTATACCCATTAGAGGAAGGAAATGGTCCCATATAATCAAAGCCCCAAACATCAAATGGTTCAATAACAAGTGAATAATTCATAGGCATTTATTTATCATGGGGTTGTCTATAAAATTTAGGAAAATTAAACTCATGAGACATATCCCCTAAACCAACAGAAACAATATCCTTATTGCAGTCTATCTTAGAATTGACAGTATTCAAGAAGGGTCTACCAAATATAATGGAACAAAAGCTATCTTGAGGGGAACCAAGAACAAGAAAATCAGGAGGATATTTAGCCTTTCCACACAAGACTTCAACGTCTCTAACCATCCCAATTGGTGAAATTGTATCTCTATTAGCAAGCTTAATGGTAACATCAATACCTTCTATTTCAACTGGTGCAATATCATGCATAATTTCGTTGTATAAGGAAATAGGTATTGCACTAGCACTAGCACCCATATCACACAAGCCATGATAACAATGATCTCCTATTTTAACAGAAATAACAGGCATGCCTACCACAGGTCTATGTTTATCTTTAGCACCAGGTTTAGCAATTCTAGAAGTCTCATCACAGAAGTAAATAACATGCCCATCAATATTATTGACCAAGAGATCTTTAACCATAGCAACATTAGGTTCAACTTTAACTTGCTCAGGGGGTTTAGGCGTCTTAATATTACTTTTGTGACCACACTTGAAGCTTTAGCATGATTCTTTATTCTAACAGGGAAAGGTGGTTTCTCAACATAAGCAGTAGGAACAATAGGATCATTATAAGTGATAGTCTTTTCTACAACTTTAATAGGTGCAACTACTTTTACTTCAATGGGAGGATTATATTTAAACCACTTCTCCTTAGGGAGATCAACATGAGTAGCAAAGGATTCACAGAAAGAAGCTACTATCTCAGAGTCAAGTCCATATTTAGTGCTAAATTTACGGAAAACATTGGTATCCATAAAAGATTGAACACAATCAAACTTAGGTGTTATACCTGACTGCTTACCTTCGTCGAGAGCCCAATCTTTAGAGTTGCGTTTAATTCTCTCCAATAAATTCCATTTGTATTCAATAGTCTTCATCATAAAGGAACCAGTACAAGAAGTATCGAGCATGGAGCGATTGTTGTCAGAAAGTTGAGCATAAAAATTTTGAATAATCATTTCTCTTGAGAGCTCATGATTGGGGCATGAATATAACATTGACTTTAGTGTCCCCCAAGATTGAGCAATGCTTTCTCCTTCGCAAGGCCAAAAATTGTATATATAATTACGATCACAATGAACAAGATGCATAGGATAAAACTTCTGATGGAATTCCAATTTCAACCGTTTGTAGTCCCATGATCCCATATCATCACATAGCATATACCATGTCAATGCATCTCCCTTCAAAGATAAAGGGAAGACCTTCTTCTTGATAACATCATCAAGCATACATGCAAGCTTAAATAATCCACAAACTTCATCCACATAGATTAAGTGTAAGTCGGGATGCAATGTTCCATCTCCTGCAAAAGGATTAGCTAGCAGTTTCTCTATCATACCCGAAGGAATTTCAAAGTAAACATTTTCATTTTCAGTGGGTTGAGTAGGTTGAGGAGCAACTATTTGCTCTACCGGTCGAAGTGAAGATACCCCGAACAAGCCCCTCAAAGGATTACTTTCCATAGTAACAAGTGACAGTAAATTTCAGCACACTATATAAATTTTTCCTTACCAAATTCCACATACCAAAGGCGCTTCACTCCCCGACAACGGCGCCAGAAAAGAGTTTTGATGACCCGCAAACATAGGGGATCTATCGTAGTCCTTTCGATAAGTAAGAGTGTCGAACCCAACAAGGAGCAGGAGGAAATGATAAGCGGTTTTCAGCAAGCTATTCTCTGCAAGCACTGAAATTATCGGTAACAGATAGTTTTGTGATAAGGTAATTGGTAACAAGTAACAAGTAATAAAAGTAAATAAGGTGCAGCAAGATGGCCCAATCCTTTTTGTAGAAAAGGACAAGCCTGGACAAACTCTTATATGATGTAAAGCGCTCCCGAGGACACATGGAAATTATCGTCAAGCTAGTTTTCATCACGATCATATGATTCACGTTCGGTACTTTGATAATCTGATATGTGGGTGGACCGGTGCTTGGGTACTGTCCTTACTTGGACAAGCATCCCACTTATGATTAACCCCTATTGCAAGCATCCGCAACTACAACAGAAGTATTAAGGTAAACCTAACCATAGCATGAAACATATGGATCCAAATCAGCCCCTTACGAAGCAACGCATGAACTAGGGTTTAAGCTTCTGTCACTCTAGCAACCCATCATCTACTTATTACTTCCCAATGCCTCCCTCTAGGCCCAAACAATGGTGAAGTGTCATGTAGTCGACGTTCACATGACACCACTAGAGGGATGACAACATACATCTCATCAAAATATCGAACGAATACCAAATTCACATGACTACTAATAGCAAGGCTTCTCCCATGTCCTCAGGAACAAACGTAACTACTCACAAAGCATATTCATGTTCATAATCAGAGGGGTATTAATATGCATAATGGATCTGAACATACGATCTTCCACCAAGTAAACAAACTAGCATCAACTACAAGGAGTAATCAACACTACTAGCAACCCACAGGTACCAATCTGAGGTTTGGATACAAAGATTGGATACAAGAGATGAACTAGGGTTTGAGATGAGATGGTGCTGGTGAATATGTCGATGGAGGTTGACCCCCTCCCGATGAGAGGATCGTTGGTGATGACGATGGTGATGATTTCCCCCTCCCGGAGGGAAGTTTCCCCGGCAGAACAGCTCCGCCAGAGCCCTAGATTGGTTCCGCCAAGGTTTCGCCTCGTGGCGGCGGAGTCTCGTACTGAAAGCTTTCTTTTGATTTTTTTCCTCGATGAAAGACTCCATATAGTAGAAGATGGGCATCGGAGGGTCACCAGGGGGCCCACAAGGCAGGGGGCGCACCCAGGAGGGTAGGGCACCCCCACCCTCGTGTCTAGGGTGTGGCCCCCCTCTGGAACTTCTTGCGCTCAGTATTTTTTATATATTCTGGTAATAACTTCCGTGAAGTTTCAGGACTTTTGGAGCTGTGCAGAATAGGTCTCTAATATTTGCTCCTTTTCCAGCCGAGAATCCCAGCTGCCGGCATTCTCCCTCTTTATGTAAACCTTGTAAAATAAGAGAGAATACACATAAGTATTGTGACATAATGCGTAATAACAGCCCGTAATTCAATAAATATCGATATAAAAGCATGATGCAAAATGGACGTATCAGAGAGTGACACAACGAAGAAAAATGGCGGCAGTGGCGGCTAGGGACGAGAGGGGAGTGGGGCGGGGGTGCGGCTGGAGTGGGGGAGAGGAATATAAAAAGGGATGCATGTGTCCCCGACGGGCGGCAAGGGGGAGGAAAAGGGCACGCATCGTGCCCGTTCATGTGTGTCTGTTTGGCCGCAAACGCGGCCCAAATTTGGGTCGAGAATGATTCGAAAGTAGACCAAAACCGGGCATTGGTCCGGTTGCTCCCGCGTGTGTGGCCACCAGATCTGTCTGTTTACCCCCAAACGGACGTGGCCGGACGATTTGGGGTGGTTCGTTGGGCAACTCCAATGTACAACCTCAAACGGACGTCCATTTTGTTCGAATTTCGTCTATTTGGGGGTGGCACACGGACACGCCCATCCGCTAGCGGTCGTGCGGCCGTCCATGTGCCCAACCGGCCATTCGCTTCTCAAACTGTTCGTTTTTTCGGACTTGAAATTTAACACAAAAAAATCCAAAATTGACAATGCAAATAGTATAAAACATTAATATAAACATTAAGACGTGCATCGTAGCCAAGTTCATCATATTAATATAATCATGAACTTTAAAAACATAAAAAAACTAGATAAGGGTCAGAGCCGCTGGTGAGGTCGACGTACGAAGGTGGCTGCCAGAGGTGGGCTGGCGGACCCTGCCACACTGGAGGCATCTGCTGTGGTGGTTGTGGTGGCACCTGCACAACATCTTCCCGTGGTGGTGAAGGTGACCGCGAACCGACGTCCACGTCGGGCTTGCACGACATAGTCTTCGTCCATATCTAGGACTGCCCGACCAAGGCCGAGTTCCATCCCGTCGGCTCCTCCGTCTGCGCCTCTGCCTGCTGATACGTCTCCAACGTATCTATAATTTTGTATTGTTCCATGCTATTAAAGTATAATTCTGGATGTTTTATAATCATTTACAAGCAACTTTATATCAATTTTTGGGACTAACCTATTGACATAGTGCCCAGTGCCAGTTGCTGTTTTTTGCTTCTTTTTTACTTCACAGAATATCAGTACCAAATGGAATACAACTGCCATGAAACTTTTTGGATATTTTTTTCTACATAGAAGACACCCGTGGAGCCAAGGAAGTGCACAAGAGGAGGCCCGTGGGCCCCACTAGGCACGAGGGCGCACCAGAAGGCCCAGACGTGCCCTGGTGGGTAGTGGGGCCCATGGGAGGCTTCTCCATCGACTATCAGCTCTATAAATACTCTAAAATCTTAAAAACCCTAGGGGAGTCGACGAAACACAATTCCAGCCACCGCAAGTTTCAGAACCACAAGATCCAACCTAGAGGCCTTTTCTGGCACTCTGTCCGAGGGGTCAACTATAACGGAGGGGTTCTTCATCATCACCCTTGCCCCTCCGATGATGCGTGAGTAGTTTAGCACAGGCCTACGGGTCTGTAGGCAATATCTAAATGGCTTCTTCTCTCTTTTTGATCTTCAATACAATGTTCTCCTCGATGTTCTTGGAGATCTATTTGATGTAATGACTTTTTGCGGTGTGCTTGCTGGGATCCGATGAATTATGAGTTTATGATCAGTTCTATCCATGAATACCATTTGAGTCTTTGTTGAACTCTCTTATGCATGATTGTTATAGCCTCTTATTTCTTCACCGAAACTTTGGTTTGGTTTGGCCAACTAGATTGATTTTTCTTGCCATGGAAAGAGGTGCTTTGTGACGGTTCGATCTTGCAGTGCTCAATCTCACTGACAGAAGAAGACATGACACGCATGTATCATTGCCATTAAGGATAAAAAGATGGGGCATATTCCTACATGAATAGATCTTGTCTACATCATGTCAACGTTCTTATTGCATTACTCCGTTTTTCATGAACTTAATACACTAGATGCATGCTGGATAGCGGTCGATGTGTGGAGTAATAGTAGTAGATGCGGGCAGGAGTCGGTCTACTAATCTTGGTCGTGATGCCTATAGACATGATCATTGCCTTGGATATAGTCATAATTAATGCTCTTTTGTCAATTTCCCAACAGTAATTTGTTTACCCACCGTACGCTATTTTCCTGAGAGAAGCCTCCAGTGAAATCTATGGCCCTCGGGTCTATTTCCTATCATATTATTTTTAGATCTATTAATCCAAAATCACGAAAATACCTTGCTGCATTTTTTCTTTACTTCATTTATTTTTTGTTTTTGCTAGAACTATTTATCCAACCTCATACAATTTAATCTATCTCAATAACAAGGAGGGATTTAAAACCCCTCTTACGTGTTGGGTTGCAAGTTTTTGTGGTTTGTGTGCAGGTGATGTTTACATAGTGTTGCTTGGTTCTTCTACTGGATTGATAAACTTGGTTTCATAACTAAGGGAAATACTTACCATTGTTGTGTTGCATCATACTCTCCTCTTCGGAGAATTACCAACGTAGATACAAGCAATCAGAAAGAACTTCTGGTGCGGTTGCTGGGGAGACATCATCAACATCTATCAGGTTCCTACGCACAAACTCTCATCTCCTTGCAATTACTTTATTTGCCATTTGCCTCTTGTTTTCATCTCCCCCACTTTTCAAACGTTTTTGCAAAAATACAAAAATATTTTTTGTTTGCTTTTTTCTTGTTTGATCTTTTGTTTGCGTGTGCTCTTGTTTGCGTAGTCCTAATGTCTCCAAGAAAGTATTATGATATTCCTTATCCCAACATCTTGCTTGAGATTGAGAAAAATAGTAAAGAATACATGACTATACAATTTGAGCATAATAATTTTTTCACCGAGCAGCTTAAAGAACACTCTATTGTGTTAGATTCTATAACAAACAACTTGATAATGTCAGTAAAGAAGTTGCTTATCTGCAATCTCCGTATGCTCATACTGAAAATTTGCTAGGAAAAATATCCGATGCACAGGCTGCATTAGTGAATAAAATGGCAGCTAAGCCAGAATCTCTAGAAGATTTTAATGATGAAGATCTTAAAATGATTGGTGTCTCTTCTATTGATTCCTTGTTTATTAATGTTAAAATTGATGTTAAGGGGACCGAAGAAGAGTCAACTTTAGCTAGAAGGCGTCCTCATAATTTGAAGGGTGAAAATTGTTGGGAAACATTACATGGAAAACAAAAAATTTATACGCACACACAATGATCTATCCATGGATATGCATAGCAACGAGGGGAGAGTGTGTCTACATACCCTCACAGATCGTAAGCGGAAGCGTTTCACAGCGCGGTTGATGTAGTCGAACTTCTTCGCGCTTCAACCGATCAAGTACCGAACGCACGACACCTCCGCGTTCTGCACACTTCAGCTCGGTGACGTCCCTCGCCATCTTGATCCAACAGGAAGTCGAGGTAGTAGATGAGTTCCGTCAGCATGACGGCGTGGTGATGATGATGGTGAAGTGATCTCCGCAGGGCTTATCCTAAGCACTACGAAAATATGATGGGGGTGTAAATGGTGGAGGGGGGCACCGCACATAGCTAACAATTGTCTGGGGTGTGATAGGCGCCCCCTCCTCATATATATAGGTGGGAGGGAGAGGGGACAGGCCAAGGGGCGCCCCAAGTAGGTCCGAATCCTACTTGGGCTCCTGCCCTTGGCCGCGCCCCCTGCCATGTTTGTCGGAGGGGGAAGAAAAGAGGGGGGAGAGGGAAGGAAGTGGGAATCCTAATCCACACTTAACTTTCCCTTCTCCCCTTTCCGTCTCCTCCTTAGGCCGGCCCATATGGGGGGCGCACTGATGTCGCTTGAAGCTACATCAGTATTTCCCCACCTCGGCCTCGAGGCGGCCCTTATTGCCCTCCAGTCGCTCCTCAGCCGGCTGGCTTCGTCAAGCGCCCGCCGGGCTCCCATCGCCTCCGCCCTTGCCCTCTCCACCTCGGTTCCAAGCTGACTGGCGTCAGCAACAAGCCGGTCATAGTGGAAGCCGGCCCGAACCAGCCGGGTCCTCCAAGACAGCACCTCGGCCAATCAGGTGGTTGAACAATAGTTGCAGAAATTAAGGCTTTCTTGAGTGTTTCGAAGGCTTCTAAACAATCATCATAAGAAACAAAAGCAATCCTTTTGCAAAAGATTCGTAAGAGGCCTAGAAATTTTAGAAAAGTGTTCGATAAATCTCCTATAGAAAACAACATGACCTAGGAAACTACGAATACCTTTGATATCTTTAGGACATGGCATTTTCTCAATTGCATCAACCTTAGCTTTGTTCACTTCAATACCTCTTTCAAAATTTTTATGACCCAAGAGAATGCCTTCATTAATCATAAAGTGGCACTTCTCCCAATTCAAGACAAGATTTGTTTGTTCACATCTCTGCAAAACTCGATCAAGATTTCTTAAACAACCATCAAAAGACTTCCCATAAACAGAGAAATCATCCATGAAAACCTCAAAAATGTTTTCACGAAAGTTAGAGAATATAGCAGTCATACATCTTTGAAAGGTAGTAGGTGCATTGCATAAACCAAAAGGCATTCATCTATATGCATAAGTTCCAAAGGGGGCAAGTAAAAGTGGTCTTTTCTTGATCAGGTTGAGAAACATGTATTTGTGAAAAACCAGAATATCCATCAAGGAAGCAAAAATGTGTGTGCTTGGATACTCTTTCTAGCATTTGATCAATAAAAGGCATAGGGTAATGATCTTTTCTAGTTTCTTTGTTTAATTTTCTAAAATCAATTACCATTCTATAACCTGTAACAATTCTTTGTGCAATAAGTTCATTCTTATCATTAGGAACAACAGTAATACCTCCCTTTTTGGGGACACAATGAACAGGGCTTACCCATCTACTATCAGCTCTGGGATAGATTATACCTACTTCCAGAAGTTTTAATAATTCCGTTCTTACCACTTCTTTCATCTTCGAATTTAACCGACGTTGGTGATCAACAACGGGTTTAGCATTAGGTTCCATATTAATTTTGTGCTGACATAGAGTGGGACTAGTGCCCTTTAAATCATCAAGAGTATATGCAATAGCAGCTCGGTGCTTCCTTAGAACTTTCAACAATCTTTGTTCTTCATGTTCTGAAAGGTTAGCACTAATAATAACATGATATATCTTCTTTTCATCAAGATAAGCATATTTCAAAGTGTCTGACAATTGTTTTAATTCAAACACAGGATCACCTTTAGGTGGAGGAGGACATCCTAGAGTTTCAATAGGCAAATTGTGTTTAAGAAGAGGACATTGTTCAAAGAAAATCTTATCTATTTCATTTCTTTCATGCATATGTAATTCATTTTCATGGTCTAGCAAATATTGTTCTAGTGGATCAGTAGGAGGCACAACAATAGAAGCAAGGCCAATTAATTCATCTTTACTAGGAAATTCTTTTTCATGAAGTTTTCTACTAAACTTGGAAAAAATAAAATCATGAGACTCATCACCAAAACTAACACCGACAGTTTGTTTCTCACAGTCTATTCTAGCATTAACAGTGTTCAAGAAAGGTCTACCAAAGATAATAGGACAGAAGTCATCTTGTGGGGAACCAAGAACAAGAAAATTAGTAGGGTATTTTATTGTCCCACACAAGACTTCAACAACTCTAACAATCCCAATTGGTGATATAGTGTCTCTATTAGCTAGTTTGATAGTAACATCTATGTCTTCTATCTCTGCGGGTGCTATGTCATTCAGAATTTCTTGATATAAGGAATAAGGAATAACACTCACACTAGCACCTATGTCACATAAACCATGATAACAGTGATCTCCTATTTTAACCGAGACAATGGGCATGCCAACAACAAGTATATGTTTATCCTTTTTATCAGGTTTCGCAATTCTAGCAGCTTCTTCACAGAAGTAAATAACATGCCCATCTACATTTTCTTCCAAGAGATCCTTAACCATAGCAACACTATGTTCTACTTTAATTTGTTCATCAGGTTTAGTCTTTATAATATAGCTTTTGTTGACCATAGTTGAGACTTTAGCATGTTCCTTATCCTAACAGGGAAAGGTTGTTTCTCAATATAAGCAGTAGGAACAACTGGATCAACATTATAAATTATAGTTTCCTCTTTAACTGGCACCAGTTCTTTAATTTCTTATTTAATAGGTGGGTCATATTTAAACCACTTCTCTTTAGGGAGATCAACATGAGTAGCAAATGATTCACAAAAGGAGGCTACTATCTCAGAGTCAAGTCCATATTTAGTGCTAAATTTTTGAAAAGCATCGGTGTTCGTAAAAGATTTAACACAATCATACTTAAGTTTAATACCTGACTATTTACCTTCGTTGAGTTCCCAATCTTCAGAGTTGCGTTTAATTCTTTCCAAAAGATCCCACTGGAATTCAATAGTCTTCTTCATAAAAGAACTAGGACAAGAAGTATCAAGCATGGTTTGATTATTACGAGAAAGCTGAGCATAAAAATTTTGGATAATAATTTCTCTTGAGAGCTCATGATTGGGGCATGAGTGTAACATTGACTTCAGCCTCCCCCAAGCTAGAGCGATACTTTCTCCTTCACGAGGCCAAAAATTATATATATAATTCTGATCACGATGAACTAGATGCATAGGATAATTTTTTTGATGGAATCCAATTTCAGTCGATTCCAATTCCAGGATCAAATATCATCGCATAGCCTTTACCATGCCAATGCTTTTCCATTAAAAGATAAAGGGAAAACCTTCTTCATAACTTCATCTCTGGGTAAACCTGCAAGCTTGAACAATCCACAAATTTGTTCTACATATATCAAGTGCATATCAGGATGTTCGGTTCCATCTCCTGCATAAGGATTAGCTAGAAGTTGTTCTATCATACCCGAAGGAATTTCACATTCAATATTTTCAGTAGGTGCAGTAGGTTGAGGGGTAGCTAATTGTGGTTCCGGTCGAGGTGAAGATACCCCAAACAAACCCCTCAAAGGATTATTTTCCATAGTAACAAGTGACAATAAATTTTGACACACTATATAAATGTTTCCTTACCAAATTCCACTTACCAAAGGCGCTTCACTCCCCTGCAACGGTGCCAGAAAATAGCCTTGATGACCCACAAGTATAGGGGATCAATTGTATCTCTTTTCGATAAGTAAGAGTGTCGAACCCAACAAGGAGCAGAAGGAAATAACAAGTGGTTTTCAGCAAGGTAATGTCTGCAAGTGCTGAAACTATAAGTAGCAGAGTAGTTTGATAGCAAGATAATTTGTAATGAGAAAGTAACGATAATAGTGGAAAAAGTGCAGCAAAGTAGTCCAATCCTTTTGAGGCAAAGGACATGCCAAAAAGGTTTCTTATGATAAGCAAAGCGTTCTTGAGGGTACACGGGATTTTCATCTAGTAACTTTCACCATGTTGGTTTGATTCGAGTTCACTACTTTGATAATTTGATATGTGGGTGGACCGGTGCTTAGGTGTTGTTCTTGCTTGAACAAACCTCCTACTTATGATTAACCCTCCTGCAAGCATCTGCAACTACGAGAAAAGTATTAAGAATAAATTCTAACCATATCATTATACTTTTGGATCCAATCGGTCCCTTACGGAATAGCGCATAAACCGGGGTTTAAGCATCAGTCACTCTCGCAACCCATCATCTAATTGCTACTCCACAATGCATTCCCTTAGGTCCTAATATGGTGAAGTTTCATGTAGTCCACGTTCACATGACACCACCAAGGGAATCACAACATACATGCTATCAAAATATCAAACACATATCAAGTTCACATGATTACTTGCAAGATGATTTCTCCCGTGACCTCAAGAACAAAAGTAACTACTCAAAAATGATAATCATTCTCAAGATCAGAGGGGTATTAAATAGCATATTGGATCTGAAGATATAATCTTCCACCAAATAATCCATATAGTAATCAACTACAAGATGTAATCAACACTACTAGTCACCCACAAGCACCAATCTATAGTCCCGATAACAAGATTGAACACAATAGATGAACTAGGGTTTGAGATGAGATGGTGATGTTGAAGATGTTGATGGAGATTGCCCTCCCCAAGATGGGAGAGTTGTTGGTGATGATGATGACAAGGATTTCCCCCTCCGGGAGGGAAGTTCCCCCGGCGGAATCGCTCCGTCGAAGGGCAAAAGTGCCCCTGCCCAAGTTCTGGCTCGAAACAGCGGCGCTCCATCCCGAAAATCCTCTCTTTATTTTTTCTAGGTCAAAATGACTTATATACCAGAAGATGGGCACCAGACGTGAGCCTGGGTGAGCACAACCCACCAGGGCGCACCTGGGCTCCCTAGCGCGCCCAGGTGGGTTGTGCCCACCTGGTGGGCCCCCTCCGGTACTTATTTGCTCCAATATTCTTCATATATTCCATAAAAATTCTCCATGAAATTTCAGCTTGTCTGGAGTTGTGCAGAATAGGTAGCCTGGCGTAGCTTTTCCAGGTCCAGATTTCTAGCTGCCAGAATTCTCCCTCTTTGTGTATACCTTGCATATTATGAGAGAAAGGGCATTAGAATTACTCCAAAAAGCATTATCATGGATAAAAACATCATAAATAACAGTAGGAAAACTTTGACACAAAATGGACGTATCACTCCTCCACCGCCTCTCAGCTCTATAAATACTCTAATATTCTAGAAACCCTAGGGGAGTCGGGAGATCAGAGTTTCCAGCGCCGGAAGTTCCAGAACCACGAGATCCAATCTAGAGGCCTTTTCTACCGCCTTGTCGGAAGGGTCAAAGATCACAGAGCGGTTCTTCATCATCACCCTTGCCTCTCCGATGATGCGTGAGTAGTTTACCACAGACCTACGAGTTCGTAGGCAGTAGCTAGATGGCTTCTTCTCTCTTTTTGATATTCAATAGAATGTTCTCCTCGATGTTCTTGGAGATCTATTTGATGTAACTGTTTTTTGAAGTGTGTTTGTTGGGACCCGATGAATTGTGAGTTTATGATCAGATCTACCTATGAATATTATCTGAGTCTTTGTTGAACTCTTATATGCATGATTGTGATAGCCTCGTATTTCTTCTCCGAAACTTTGGTTTGGTTTGGCCAACTAGATTGATTTTTCTTGCCATGGGAAGAGGTGCTCTGTGATGGGTTTGATCTTGCGGTGCTCAATATCAATGACAGAAAGAGACCTGACACGCATGCATCATTGCCATTAAGGATAAAAGGACGGGGTTGATGTCTACTAGCAACTTTATTCTTGTAGACACATGTTGGGCCTCCAAGCGCAGAGTTTTGTAGGATAGTAGCAATTTTCCCTCAAGTGGATGACCTAAGGTTTATCAATCCGTGAGAGGTGTAGGATGAAGATGGTCTCTCTCAAACGACCCTGCAACCAAATACAAGAAATCTCTTGTGTCCCCAACACACCCAATACAATGGCAAATTATATAGGTGCACTAGTTCGGCAAAGAGATGGTGATAAAAGTGTAATATGGATGGTAGAAATATATTTTTATAATCTGAATAAATAAAAACAGCAAGGTAGCAAATAGTAAATGGGCAAAAAAACGGTATTGCAATGCTTGAAAATGAGGTCTAGGGTCCGTACTTTCGCTAGTGCAATCTGCCAACAGTGCTAATATAATTGGATCATATAATCGCCCCTCAATGTGCAACGAAGAATCACTCCAAAGTTCCTATCTAGTGGAGAACATAAGACAGAATTGTTTGTAGGGTAGGAAACCACCTCAAAGCTATTCTTTTCGATCAATCTATCCTAGAGTTCGTACAAAAATAACACGAAGCTATTCTTTCCGATCGATCTAACCAAGAGTTTGTACTAAAATAACACCAAAGGAAATTCAGATTCATAATATTCAATCCAACACAAAGAACTTCAAAGAGTGCCCTAAGATTTCTACCGGAGAAACAAATACAAGAACGTGCATCAACCCCTATGCATAGATTACCCCAATGTCACCTCGGGAATCCGCGAGTTGAGTGCCAAAACATATATCAAGTGAATCATTACGATACCCCATTGTCACCATGAGTATTCAATTGCAATACATATATCAAGTGCTCTCAAATCCATAAAAGTATTCAATCTGATAACAATGAAATCTCAAAGGGAAAAACTCAATTCATCACAAGATAGAGAGGGGAAAACACCATATGATCCGACTATATTAACAAAGCCCGCGGTACATCAAAATTGTGACATCTCAAGAACACGAGAGAGAGAGAGAGAGGGAGAGAGAGGGAGAGATTGAACACATAGATACTGGTACAAACCCTCAGCCCTGAGGCTGGACTACTCCCTCCTCATCGTGGTGGCTGCCGGGATGATGAAGATGGCCACTAGAGATGATTCCCCCCTCTGGAAGGGTGCCGGAAAGGGTCTAGATTGGTTTTGAGTGGCTACAGAGCCTTGCGGCGACGGAACTTCTGATCTAGGTTAACCCTGAAGGTTTTCGTAATATTTGTGAATTTATAGGGTAAATAGGGGGTGCGGGAGGCCACCGAGGTGGGCACAACCCACCTGGGCGCGCCCTGGTGGGTTGGGTCCCCCTTGGGGCACCCCGAGGTGCTTCTTTGGCCCATCCAGGGTGTTCTGGTCCATAAAAAATCTCCAAAAAGTTTTGTGGTGTTTGGACTTCGTTCGATATTCATTTCCTGTGATGTAAAAATGTAGGATCGAAAGTATGTCTAGAGGGGGGGTGATTAGACTACTTGACTTATTAAAAATCTAGGCTTTTCCCAATTTTCAGTCTTGGCAGATTTTAGCAACTTAGCACAAGTCAAGCAATCAACCTACACATGCAAATCTAAGAGTATAGCAGCGGAATGTAAAACATTTGCATATGAAGGTAAAGGGAAGAGTTTGGAGGGAGCAAACACAATGTAGACACGGAGATTTTTGGCATGGTTCCGGTAGGCGGTGCTATCGTACATCCATGTGGATGGACACTTCAACCCACGAAGGGTAACGGTTGCGTGAGTCTACGGAGCGCTCCACCCATGAAGGGTCCTCGAAGAAGCAACCTTGTCTATCCCACCATGGCCATCGCCCACTGTCGGTGTCAAAACCGGCGGATCTCGGGTAGGGGGTCCCGAACTGTGCGTCTAAGGCGGATGGTAACAGGAGGCAGGGGACACAATGTTTTACCCAGGTTCGGGCCCTCTTGATGGAGGTAAAACCCTACGTCCTGCTTGATTAATATTGATGATATGGGTACTACAAGAGTAGATCTACCACGAGATCAGAGAGGCTAAACCCTAGAAGCTAGCCTATGGTATGATTGTATGTTGTAGTTGTTGTTGTCCTACGGACTAAAACCCTCCAGTTTACATAGACACCGGACAGGGTTAGGGTTACACAAGGTCGGTTACAAAGGAGGAGATATCCATATCCGTATTGCCTAGCTTGCCTTCCACGCCAAGTAGAGTCCCATCCGGACACGAGACGAAGTCTTCAATCTTGTATCTTCATAGTCCAACAGTCCAGCCCAAGGATATAATCCGGCTATCCGGAGACCCCCTAATCCAGGACTCCCTCAGTAGCCCCTGAATCAGGCTTCAATGACGATGAGTCCGGCGCGCAGTATTGTCTTCGGCATTGCAAGGCGGGTTCCTTCTCCGAATACATCACAGAAGAATTTGAATACAAGGATAGTGTCTGACCCTGCAAAATAAGTTCCACAGACCACCGTAGAGAGAATAATATTTTCACAAATCTAATTTGCTGACTTGTTTTGGCAACACGACATTATGCCATGGCCCGATGATTATTCGAACCGTTTCCTTTAACTAGCCCCGCACATAACGCGAGGCAGTTTTTTGACACGTCTTGTCAAAGCAAAGATCGTGTCCCCTTATCATGGGATTCTCATCAATACGGGCGTGGGTAACCCAACCGCGCCATCGATTACGGTGCTTGGGGGATAAGCGAGTTTTACCAGGCTAGTGGGGACACTTAGTTTCGCCCGCCCATATAAAGGGATAAGGATTCACCTTTTCATCCATGCCTTTTTCCTCCTTTGCTCATCCGTTTTCGCACACTCAAGCTCTAGCGCCCAAGTCCGCACTTCCCACCTCAACCTTCTCCAACCATGTCCGGAGCGAGAGGCAGGTGGATGGTCTCCTCCGTTACGGAGGGAGACATCAAGAAGCTGCGCGGAGCCGGATACTTAGCCGCGAATATCACGCATCGGCTGCCCGCTGCGGGGCAGATCGTCCCTACCCCAGAACCTCACGAGAGGGTAGTTTTCCTCCACCACTTCCTCCGCGGACTGGGGTTTCCCCTCCATCCATTCGTCCTTGGTCTCATGTTCTACTATGGGCTGGACTTTCATGATCTGGCCCCGAACTTCGTCTTCAACATTTCGGCGTTCATCGTCGTGTGTGAGGCTTTTCTCTGCATCCGGCCCCACTTCGGCCTGTGGTTAAAGACCTTCAATATCAACCCGAAGGTGGTACGAGGCCAACAAGCAGAATGCGGCGGAGCCATGGTGGGCAAGATGCCCAACGTTATATGGCTTGAAGGCTCCTTTGTGGAGACAATAAAGGGATGGCAATCGGCATGGTTCTACATCACCGAGCCGCGCGATGCCAAATGGGCGGCAGCCCCCGAGTTTCGATCCGGATTCCCTACATGACTCACTTCCTGGAAAGAGAAGGGCTTGTCGTGGGGTTCATCGGCGGAGCTGGATGGACTCCAGAAATGTATCCGGAGTATGGAAAGCAAGAAGCTCAAGCTTGTCAACATAGTCCAGGTTATGCTCATACGCCGGATCCTCCCATGTCAACAACAGGATTTTAACTTGTGGGAGTTCGACCCGGCCCGGCACCAGACTCTGAGCGAGCTCTTTGATACGACGCACAAGGACGTCTGGAAGGTGCTGTTCAAGGGCGCCGAGGTCCCTCCTTCTCTCGCCGAGGACCGCGAACTAAGCGCGAAGCGCCTAGCGTGTTCGGTGAGTTCAATATGTCCCGTAGGACATTTATTTCCCCTAGCTTAATCATGTGTGGGGTCTAATCTCCATGCCTTTGACAGGACTGGGTGGAGATGTCGGGGTAGATTAACTGTTCGGCCCCTTTGCCCAAAGACACTGCGGGCGCTCTCCTGACGGAGATGCTGACTCCGGCTCCTTACAAGGTGCCGGAGAAGACCAAGAAGGCCAAGGGAACCTGAAAGAGTTCCCGGCGCCATGTGTTATCGGAGTCATCATCCGATAACTCTGCGGCACACTCCTCCCCCGAAGACGAGGAGGAAGAAGAAGATGCTCCCCCTCCAGGCGGGGGAGACAAGAAAAGGAAGGCCGTTCCAACTGGGGGGCCGAAGGGTCCAAGAAGGGGAGAACTCTCCTTCCGGACTACTCTACCACCGCCGCCGATGATGACGAAGACGAGTGGTTACCCAGGGCCAAGCCCCTAGGGAGATCGTAAGTATTCGAATACCAGAGTAACACGTAGCATTCCTTTGTCGCACTGCTTTCCCTAACGCCGAACATAATTATGCAGGCCGCCACGAGCTAGTATCGATGTATCATCGGACGGCTCCCTGGGCTCGTCGGACATGGATAGCGATCCAGTCCCAACCGCCACCTCCCCTCATCCTGCGGACGACACCGAGGTGCTGTCTCACGAGGCACTGGGTCGAGGGGAGACAGTCCCGGAGGTGCCTCAAGGCGGCCTCCCGGACTCCGGGAGCCGAGGGGACAAGGCCCCTGAGAGCTCCGAGTTCGGCACTCAGCCGGACACCGCGCCAGAACCTCCAGTGGTTCCGGGCTCGGGCAGGCGGCCTCCTTCTAAGAGGGGCAAAACGCCTGTGCCGGTGACCTCTGTCCATCCAGAGGCGCCGAACAATCTGCTGGAAGCGCTTCGCAGCGCTTCCATCGACGAAGAGCACCGTACTATTATGAGTGCGGTGGTCCAGAAGGTTCAGTTCGCCAAGAGTGGATTGACTGAAGCCTGTGCCAGCCTTCTAACAGGCTTTGAGGTAAGTGTTTTAAAATATAGGAAGAATATTACCGCATAGACAGTAGCCCCTGATGCTTTGTTCGGTGTTCACAAAGAAAAGCTGAACAGAGGATCCAAAAAATATCGTAGGAGTCTAATGTAAGCATGTCAATATGCGTATGCAGGTCTCACTTCTGGCGTCTGCCACACTGACTGCGGAGGTTGCCATACTGAAGCAAGACCTCAAGGGGTCCAAGAAAGAGCTCGGCCTTGCCAAGAGGCAGCTCGAGGAGAACAAGGGTACGTAATACCCTGTTTATAGATATGTATATATAAAAAAAGACGCGATTGCAAAATGACAGGATCATCGTATATCTGCCAGGGCCACGACCGAGGTGGCGACCCTGAAGCAAGCGCTAACCAAGGCCAAAGATAAAGCGGCCAAGGAGCGCACCGAGCGAGAAAAGCAAGAGGGTCGGGTGGGCGAGGTGCAGCAAGAGCTCCAGGCTCTCGTGACGAAGCACAAGGCGTTGGAGCTTGACTCGAAGACGCGAGAGTCTGAGCTTGCCGCTGCCCTCAAGAGCGCGAAAAGTGCCAAGGACGAAGCCCAAAAGGCCCTCCAGGAGATCGACACAATGAAGAAGATAGCGGCGGGTAAGGCATTCTATATGCAGAGCAATCATGTAAAAGTAAATTACCGATTACTTACCCGAATTCAGAGCTCTCCAGGAGCATTCGCAGATTTGCCCCGCAGCGTGTTGGATGCCGCACAGTTTTACCAGGCCGAGGAGGGAAGCTCAATGGAGAAGTTGTTCTGTTCTCAGTATACTGTGACCGAACACCCGATGCCTCTGAGTGACCAGCTAAAGCAGCTGGTCGAGCTGCACAAGGCGGCCGAACAGGCCATGAAGGGCTTTATAGTCCGGCTATGGCCTGGCGACGCCCTTTCGAACAGCTACTTCGGCCTGGTGAGGCGGCTTGTGGATGCCTGCCCACGGCTGGAGGTCGTCAAGCGGTCCGTCTGCATCGAAGGTGCACGCCAGGCTTTCGCCCATGTGAAGGTGCAGTGGGCCAAGCTAGACGCCGTGAAGCTGATCAAGGAAGGGCCGCCGTAGGGCAAAGAGCATCGCACCCCCGAATTTTATTATGACGGTGTCGTGAAGGGTGCCCGTCTTGTGGCGGACGAATGCTCAAAGAATGTAATATTTGAGTAACTTTCTCATGTGATCCTGTATAATGAAAACTTGTTTCATATGCGCTATGCAACGCTTGTGTGAATTTAAAATATTACCTTCTGTTTGGCCGTTTATCCAATCTGAAAGATGGCTAGCCCTCGGCTTCTGCCCCCATGCCGCGAGTGCTAGGGTGTTCGGGGTAAACCTGAGCACTCTTGTTCCCATGTTTGGGTCCTTCGAGGGAGGTGCTTAGCACAACGAACAAGGCGACCGGACTAATAATGCTTTATCACTCTCACTTAGCCATAGAATTCTATAATTTTAAATTTCGGCGAAGCCCCTGGTATTCGGAAGGCCGAATTCGGGGAGCGATACACGCCTTTAAGCCGGACAGGGCTGGCCCCTCGCCCTAAGAGGCATAAGTCTTTAGGGACTTGAAAACCTCGCCGAACAGCGACCAGTCTCTGGCCTCATCATGACAGTCAGTTTTAGCTTTCTCTACCGAGGTGCTAAGCCCGACAGAACCGGGGCACAATCACAGTAGTTCTCCTAGCGCTACCTTAGCCGATAGAGCGGAACGTAAGGTACCAAAACATAGGAGCCGGGCAAACCCAACATTTGACCAAAGACATGATTCGGAGCTGATGCATATAATGCTATAAGTTCGGGGTGCCGTACTTGTGAAAGTGTTTGGACTTTTCACACCATATTGTGGGGTACGTAAGTCCCTGGTGTATTGGCCATACCAAAGTGTATGGTTGCAAGGTGTCGTTAATGAACACACACATATATATATAACAAGAATGCAATAATAGTCGTAATGTTATGCATTGTTTATTCAAAAAGGTGTGTTAAAGCAAAATGATACAGATGATGCGATTAGCAAAGAGTAGGACTATGTCCCTTCCAAGGGCAAGCTGAGGAATAGTATTAAATCAAATATTTCACTCGATATTGTAATCCACCCGGGAATTCCGTGGTGTGACGTAGCTGTCTGCCTCCTTGGTTGCTGCATCGTGTGTACGGCAATAGTGCTGCCGGACAGGGTTTCCAGAGATTAAGGTCCTGAAAAAGAGAAAAATAACCAAACGGGAAGCCCCTAGTGTGGTTTAAGCCGTGTCTTGGGGCGTGCCGTAGTGTGCCCCCTCCCCACCGGTGCCCATGGTATTTTTAATGCGTAATTATGTACGCGTGGCATGAGTTTCGCTGTTTGGCTGAGACTGGGGTTGGGGCCGCATTGCTACGCGAGCTCAGATCGCACCAGGCGGTCAAGTTGTCGATTGCTCCGAGCGCGCTTGAAGGTGTCCGGGTCTTGGAACGCCGAACTGGTGGATTGCCTTGAGAGGCTGTTTTGCGCTTCTGCTGCGAGGGCCGCAGTGTGCTCCTCTGTTCGGAGAGAGCGCTTTGTGTTTCCATTGACTGTAATAACCCCGCATGGTCCTGGCATCGTGAGCTTGCAGTATGCATAATGCGGTACCGCATTGAATCTCGCAAATGCGGTTCGCCCGAGCAGTGCATGATAACCACTGCGGAACGGGACTATATTGAAGATTACTCTTCGCTTCGGAAGTTATCCGGGGAACCGAAGACCACTTCCAGTGTAATTGAGCCTGTGCAATGGGCCTCTATGCCTGGAATGACGCCCTTAAAGGTCATTTTTGTGGGTTTGATCCTTGAGGGGTCTATACCCATTTTGCGCACTGTGTCCTGATAAAGCAGGTTCAGGCTGCTGTCGCCATCCATAAGGACTCGAGTGAGGTGAAATCCGTCAATGATTGGGTCCAGAACCAGTGCGGCGAATCCGCCATGACGGATACTAGTGGGATGGTCCCTGCGATCGAAAGTGATAGGATAGGAGGACCATGGGTTGAACTTTGGGGCGACTGGCTCCAACGCCATATACGTCCCTGAGCGCACACTTCCGCTCCCTCTTGGGAATGCGGGTTGCGTATATCATGTTCACTATCCGCACTTGTGGGGGAAACCTCTTCTGTCCTCCGGTGTGTGGCTGCCGGGGCTCCTCCTCATCATTGTTATGTGGCCCCTTGTCTTTGTTTTCGGCAATTAACTTGCCGGACTGCTTGAACACCCAACAATCCCTGTTGGTGTGATTGGCTGGCTTTTCTGGGGTGCCGTGTATTTGACACGAGCGATCGAGTATACGGTCCAAGCTAGACAGACCCGGCGTACTTTGTTTGAATGGCTTTTTCCGCTGACCGAGTTTAGAGCCTTTGAATCCGGCATTGACTGCCGTATCCTCGGTATTATTGCTGTTAATGCGGCGCTTATGTTTGTTGCGACGTGACCTGCTATTGCCGTCCTTGGTATCCAAAGTACCATGGTTCTTTGATATGTTATTACTGCGAGCCAGCAAGCTGTCTTCTCCCGCACAAAAGCGGGTCATGAGTGTCGTGAGGGCTGCCATAGATTTTGGCTTTTCCTGACCGAGGTGCCGGGTTAGCCATTCGTCGCGGATGTTGTGTTTGAAAGCCGCTAGGGCCTCTGCATCTGGACAGTCGACGATTTGATTTTTCTTTGTTAGGAACCGAGTCCAGAATTGCCTGGCTGATTCTTCTGGCTGCTGAATTATGTGGCTCAAGTCATCGGCATCTGGTGGCCGCACATAACTGCCCTGAAAGTTGTCGAGGAATGCGGCTTCCAGATCTTCCCAACAGCTGATGGACTCTGCTGGCAAGCTGTTAAACCAATGCCGCGCTGGTCCCTTGAGCTTTAGTGGGAGGTATTTGATGGCGTGTAAGTCATCACCGCGGGCCATTTGTATGTGGAGGAGGAAATCCTCGATCCATACTGCGGGATCTGTTGTGCCATCATATGATTCAATATTTACAGGTTTGAAACCTTCTTGTATTTCATGACCCATAACTTCATTTGTGAAGCATAGGGGGTGTGCGACGCCTCTGTATTGGGCTATATCGCGACGCAGCTCGAATGGGTCTTGCCCGCTGTGTTCGGCCCGGCCGGATTTACTTTTACTGTATCCAGCGTGACGTTTATCGTCTCGCATAGTGGCACGCCCCCGTGATCCGTAGATCGATCTTGCATGCTTTTCTTTGTCCTCCAATATGTCTCGCAGGTCTGGCGTATCTCCCCACACCTTTTTATTTGAATGGCGTCGGGGTGCAGGCTGAGTTTTTGGCTGGAATGCCTCTCTATCGCGGCCACGAGGTGGCCGATCAGCTGCATCATACGCTTCTTCCTCTAGTCGGGCTAGCAACCTGCACTTTGGGTAACTCTTGGAGGGGCGCTCGAGTTTATATTCCTCGGCCGCGAGGACTTCAGTCCATCTGTCAGCTAGCAGATCCTGATCAGCTTGAAGCTGCTGCTGCTTTTTCTTAAGGCTATTTGCCGTGGCTATAAGCCGGCGTTTGAAGCACTCTTGATCCTCTGGCACAACGAATTCGTCGTCGCCGAGGCTTGCCTCGTCTTCGGAGGGGGGCATGTAATTATCATCCTCCTCTTCTCCATCTGCCGCTCTCTCAGGAGGGTTGGCACCTCCATCCTCCTGCTCTAAATCTTGCTAGAGGGGATTGTTGTTGTCTTCGGCACTATCCGGAGTATTATTATCTCCTGTGCCGGTATCACCACTTTTGCTTTGGCGGGACTTAGAGTGGCGCCGCTGACCTCGGCGCTTGGGTTGCTTCTTGGAGGGGTCATCCTCCGCTATCTCGTCGCCATTGCCTTCTTTGGGTGTATCCACCATGTATATATCGTATGATGAGGTGGCTATCCAGTGCCCTGTGGGCGGTGGTTCCTCTTCGCCTCCCGCATCGTCGTCCATACCGTCGATGTCTTCGGAGTCGAAGTCGAGCATGTCGGTTAAGTCATCGACAGTGGCTACTAAGTGGGTGGTGGGTGGGCCGCGAATTTCTTTGTCGTCCGCATCCCAGTCCTGCTAGACATAGTTCGGCCAGGATCCTCCTGACAAGGAGAGAGACCTTAATGAGTTCAGTATGTCGCCGAAGGGCTAGTGCTGAAAAATATCCGCGGAGGTAAACTCCATGATCGGCACCCAATCAGATTCGATAGGAACGGGCGCGGGCGGTTCGGAGTCCGTGGCCGGAGAAGGATCCGGCAGTTTAACAACACGGCTCTCATGCAAGGTAAGGTCCATGTTCAGCTCGATCGCCGCTAAGGGTAAGGCTTCCACGGCGGGCTCCATCCACCCGTCCGCGGAAGGCGCAACTGGCTCCGAATTGAGGGTCGGAGCGGCTGCCTGTGCGATCTCTTGAACACCATCCGATGGTAGAGCTATATCGTACTCATCGTGACCGTGTGGCGCACAAGGCAGAGGCTCGAATCCGTCGAAGATCAAGTCTTTGCAGATAGTGAATAGTGATCTAGGTCTTTAGCTTAGTGGTCATGTCCTACAGTCAGCGTGTGCTCTGATATCATCTCTGCAGCGACCAGACCTCAAACAGTCTGATCTCTGTGCTCTGGTGTCATCCCTGGATCAGTAATGCTGACACCACAAATACTCGGAGGATTTATAACAGAGTAGCAATCACACACTTATTACATCGAGTGTCTTGATAGAGAACTTATTACAATAAATATGGCTTAAGGCCATCTAATAATGATAACAGCGGAAGGCTTGGAAGATAAGTGAGTCCATCAACTCCAACGGCATCACTGAGTATAGAACCACAACCTAAAACTCCTTAATCGCCGTCTGAAAAGTCTGCAACATTAACGTTGCAGCCCGAAACGGGTCAGCACATGGAATATGCTAGCAAGGTAACACATAGAGAGTAATGGAATGAAACAGCTATACTATATGCATATTTGGCTGGTGGAAAGCTCTATGGTTACAGTTTTGCGTAAAGCCAATTTTTCCCTACTTCAAAGAATAAATTTATTTAACTATCATGGTAGTTGTTAAACATTGAGAATGGTTGACAGCATTCTCAATCCCAATTAAGCATTATCATTAACAAAGCCCAACAAAATTAATTTAGGGTAGCATGTTGAGATTCACATGATAATCCAGGTACTAGATACTCAAGTTGTCCATAACCGGGGACACGGCTAACCATGATTAGTTTATTACACTCTGCAGAGGTTTGCGCACTTTTCCCCACAAGACTCGATCGCCTCCGTTTGGTTTCTCGCACTACATGGTGTTTGAGAAGACGGATGACCGAGACATAGTCTTTCAGAAGCGCTAGCACCTTACGATCGGGTAGACCGTACCACCTACATCCCCTACATCTTCTAGTCCACCACTATAAGAGTTCGCACGACTTAGTCAACTATGCTAGAGCCCATAATAGCTTGTGGCTGCACACGTAAGTTTCTAGTATGAATAGTCTCATGATCCCTTTGAGCCTGGGTGGCAGTCCAAAAGAAAACAGGCATGTCCTGGAATACCCAGGTGCCTCAAACCACCCGGATGTGTGTTTAAGTTGCCACCTTAGATAAACCATTAATTAACAAACTCACATCTGTAATGGATATCACTCACCCAATTCACGTCTACTAGCATAGCATGGCATAATAAGCAAACGCAGAAGTAACTCCCAAAGGTTTGATAATAAACAGGTAATAGGTACTACCTCAACTACTTCTCATCCCACAATTTAATTAGATCCTAATCATGCAATGTGTGAGGGTGATCTAATGCAATAAAACTGGGTAGTAGCAAAGGTATGATCAAAGTGTTATTGCCTTGCTGATGATCCGGGAAACCTAGCGATTCGAAGTAACAGGCGGCGCACTCTGGGTATTCTATCGCAAACAAACAAACAAGCATACAATAAGTACTCATCTAATGCACAGGTAAAAGTCAAATAAGAGATCTAACCAGAAGGTTCAACTTAAGAACTCCGGTTTGCAAAAAGAATCAAATCGAACGAAGCAACGAAAGTCAAACGGCGAAAGAAAACAACTTCGTTCTACTAATAAGGATTTAAGGCAATTTTTACAGTATCAAAAACTTGTTTAAGTTGGTTAATCGGATAAAGGGTTTCGAGATGAAACTCCAGGTGCTTGAATCGCCTGATTCCGATAAACGAGCGAAAAGTTATACTAAAAAATCGGATCAGGAATCGCGATCAGAAAAATCGCGGATTTAATCCGAGAAAAAGAAAAACGACGAACGTTCGTTAGAACGAACGAACGGACGAACGCTCGCTAATTAAATAAATCGGAAAACCGATCTATTTAAAAAAACCGAATCTAAAAAAACCGACAGAAAAAGCGGACGGTTTTTCGAAGAAAAGGAAAAAAATATAACTGGCATGGATTTCGAGGTGCGGCGAACCTCGCGCGGCGTGCGGCGGGGCGGCGGCGCGACGGGGCGACGCTGGGGTTGGGGCGGCTTAGGGTTTCGGCTGGGCCTCCTCCCCCGGCTTATATAGCCTAGTCTGGCCGGAGTCCGGGTCTGACACAGCCCGTTAGGTCGGTTCGTTTTTTATATAAATAATTACGCTCGGAAGAAAAATAAAAAGAAATACTAACGGACTCCAAAAATCCAGAAATAAATTTTCCCGGGCTTCTAAAATCAAGCCGCACAAGGTGAACATTTAATTGGGGCCTAAATGCAATTTTGAAAAACGCACATTTTTCCTAAATTCAAGTAAAATAATGAAAAACTCCGAAATAAAATCTTATTTGATTTTATTATTAAATCCTCAATATTTCTTTACTTTGGGAAAGTCATTTTATTCCCTCTCTCATATTTTTGTAATAGAAATGATTGATGATAAAATAAATAAAATCAAATGATCCTATTCTCAAAATTTGAGAAAACTCAAATATGAAAGTAACGAAATCCCCAACTCTCTCCGTGGGTCCTTGAGTTGTGTAGAATTTCTAGGATCAACACCAAAAGCAAAATAAAATATGATATGCATTTATGATCTAATGTATAACATTCCAAATTGAAAATTTGGGATGTTACAAACCTACCCCCCTTAAGATGAATCTCGCCTTCGAGATTCGGGTTGGCTAGAAAATAGGTGAGGGTGGTCCTTGAGCAAATCTTCCTCTCGTTCCCAGGTGGCTTTGTCCTCCGTGTGGTGGCTCCACTGAACTTTGCAAAACTTGATAACCTTACCGCGAGTGACTCGGCTGGCAAACTCGAGAATCTTAATTGGTTTCTCCTCGTAGGTCAAATCGTTATCCAATTGAATTGTTTCCAATGGCACTGTGTCTCTCAAAGGTATGTCAGCCATCTCCGCGTGGCATTTCGTCATCTGGGAAACGTGGAACACATCATGAACTCCTGACAATCCTTCAGGCAATTCCAACTTGTAGGCCACTTCTCCCATACGCTCCAAAACTCGATATGGTCCTACAAATCGTGGCGCTAACTTTCCTTTAACTCCAAAACGCTTTGTTCCTCGAAGTGGAGATACTCGAAGATAAGCTCTATCTCCAACTTCGTAAACTGTCTCCTTGCGTTTTGAATCTGCATAGCTCTTCTGTCTAGACTGAGCTACCTTGAGCCTATCGCGAATCAACTTCACCTTCTGTTCAGACTCTTTAATCAAGTCAGGTCCAAACAACTGGCGGTCTCCAACTTCGTCCCACGACAACGGTGTCCTGTACCTCCTTCCGTACAAGGCTTCGAAAGGGGCCATCTTCAAACTAGTTTGGTAACTGTTGTTGTAAGAGAACTCTGCATATGGCAAATTGTCGTCCCAACTAGATCCATAATCTAGCACACAAGCTCTCAACATATCCTCCAAAATCTGATTGACTCTCTCGGTCTGTCCATCTGTCTGTGGATGAAAAGCTGTACTGAATTCTAGCCTGGTTCCCAAAGTTTCATGCAACTTCTTCTAGAACTTTGAGGTAAACTGGGTTCCTCTATCTGATACGATACTCCTCGGAACTCCATGCAGACATATGATCCTGGTCATGTATATCTTTGCTAACTTAGCACTGGTGTAAGTGGTCTTTACCGGGATGAAATGAGCTACCTTCGTCAATCGATCAACTACAACCCAAATTGAGTCATAGCCTGAACGAGTCCTGGGTAATCCCATGATAAAATCCATGCCTAACTTATCCCACTTCCATTCGGGTATCGGCAATGGTTGTAACAATCCTACTGGCTTCTGATGCTCTGCCTTTACTCTCTCACATACATCACAAACTGCTACATATTTCGCAATATCCTTCTTCATTCTGGTCCACCAGAAAATGTCTTTCAAATCCAAATACATCTTGGTATTTCCTGGGTGAATCGAATATGGTGAATCGTGTGCCTCTTGCAGAATCAACTTTCTAATCTCCGGGTCATTGGGCACATACACACGGTCTTCAAACCATAGGGTGTCGTGCTCATCCTCACGAAATCCTTTAGCTTTTCCTTTGCTCAGTTTCTCCTTAATAGAGGAAATCTCCTTGTTAGTCTTCTGAGCTTCTCTGATTCTATCCATCAAAGTAGACTGAATCTCCAATGCTGCTACATAGCCTCTCGGAACTATTTCCAAACATAGTTCACGATGATTTTCTGCTAACTCCCTTGGTATTTCTCCCGTCATTAATGTATTGACATGGCTCTTACGGCTTAATGCATCAGCTACTACATTAGCCTTTCCGTGATGGTAATCCAATCTCATATCATAATCCTTGATGAGCTCCAACCATCTCCTTTGTCTGAGGTTTAACTCCTTCTGTGTGAAGATGTATTTCAAACTCTTATGATCCGTGTACACCTCACAATGACTTCCAATCAGAAAATGTCTCCATGTTTTCAATGCATGCACTACGGCTGCTAACTCCAAATCATGCATAGCATAATTCAACTCATGAGGCTTCAGTTGTCTTGAGGCATATGAAACAACTCTCCCTTCCTGCATAAGCACTGCTCCAAGTCCTCGACGTGAAGCGTCGCAATACACCTCATAATCCTTGGTCTGGTCTGGCAAAATCAACACTCGTGAGGTAACCAAACGTTTCTTCAACTCCTGGAAACTAGCCTCACATTCCTCAGTCCATTTGAACTTGGTATCTTTCTTTAATAACTCCTTCATAGGCTTCGCAATCTTTGAGAAATTCTCAATAAATCTCCGGTAGTATCCTGCGAGTTCAAGAAAACTCCGGATCTCTCCCACGGTGGTTGGTGCTTCCCACTTGGTCACGGTATCTACTTTGGTAGGATCTACTGCTATACCTTCTCCAGATATAACGTGTCCGAGGAATCCTACTTCCTTCAACCAAAACTCACATTTGCTGAACTTGGCATATAACTAATGTTCTCTGAGCTTACCAAGTACCAAACGCAAATGCTCCTTATGCTCCTCTTCATTCTTCGAGTAGACCAGGATATCATCAATGAACACTACGACGAACTTATCCAAGAACTCCATAAACACTTTGTTCATCATGTTCATAAAATATGCAGGTGCGTTAGTCAGACCAAATGACATAACGGTATACTCATACAGCCCATACCTGGTGGTAAAAGCTGTCTTAGGAATATCCTGTTCTCGAATCTTCAACTGGTGGTATCCTGATCGTAGATCGATCTTGGAAAATACCTTAGCTCCTTGCAATCGATCAAACAGATCATTGATCATTGGTAGTGGGTACTTGTTCTTGATCGTTACTTCATTCAATCCTCGATAATCGACAACCATCCTTAACGATCCATCCTTCTTCTCCACTAGAGGTACTGGCGATCCCCAAGGCGAAGAACTTGGGCGAATATATCCCTTATCCAGTAACTCCTTAATATGCTTCTTAATTTCCACCAAATCCTTTGCTGGCATCCTATATGGTCTCTTTGATATTGGCCCTGTGCCTGGCAATAACTCAATCAAAAACTCAATATCTCTATCTGGTGGCATGCCTGGCAACTCTTCTGGAAATACTTCAAGGAAATCCCTTACCACTTGTACTTCCTCCTGCACAACTCCTGTTAAGCAATTTACTTGAGTCCTCTTTGGCACATGTCGGGATACATACTTGATCCTTCTCGCTTCTGGGGTGGTAAGAAAAATTAACTTACTAGCACATTCAATATTCCCTTCATACTTTGACGACCAATCCATGCCTAATATCACATCCAATCCTTGGGATTCCAATACTATTAGGTCTGAGGGAAACACATAGTTACCAATCCTTAATGGTAACCGATCACACCATCGACTAGCCATATATTATGCTCCAGGCGAGGTTACTAACATGGGTGACCTAAGGGCTTGGGTTGACAGGTTATACTTATCCACAAATCCCCTTGAGATGTATGAATGCGATGCACCAGTATCAAAAAGAACGAGTGCAGTAAATGACTTAACCAAAAACTTACCTATTACTGCATCAGGCTGAGCTTCAACCTCCTCCACGCTAACGTGGTTCACCTACCCCCTGTTGAAAGGGTTTGGCTTCTTCCCAGAGCTTCCATTGTTATTTCCATTTTGTATTTCAGGACATTCATTTGCATAGTGTCCGGTCTTCGAACACTTAAAGCAAGTTACTTGGCTCAGGTCTTTCTTGGCTGGGGTTGATGGGTTGGTGCGATTCTGGCCATTGCTTCCTCCATTCCCATTACCATTCCTGGTGCCATTGTGATTGTGCGAGCTACCTCCTCCATGGGTATGCTGAAAATGTCCTCCCGGTCTAGGGGTAAAACGTGGCTTCTGCTGAGCTCCTGAATTGTACTTTCCTTGTCCATACTTCCTCTTGCGATTTTCAATTTGCTGCTGCTTCCCTTCAATCATAAGAGCACGGTCTACCAACTCCTGGTAGTTGTTGAAGGTTGCTACCATCAACTGCATGCTCAACTCATCATTCAGTCCTTCCAGAAACTTCTCCTGCTTAGCTGCATCCGTAGCAACGTCATCTGGGGCATAACGTGCTAACTTACTAAAGTTCTCCACATACTGGCCTACTGTCCGTCCTCCTTGGCGCAAGTTGCGAAACTCACGCTTCTTCATGGCCATAGCTCTTGCTGAAACATGGGCAGTACGAAAGGCCTGCTGAAACTGGTCCCATGTGACAGTGTCGACAGGGAAAGTGGCTGTGAAATTCTCCCACCATGATGCTGCGGGTCCTTCAAGCTAATGTGCGGCAAACTTCACCTTCTCCACATCCGTGCATCCTGCTGTGGTCAACTCTCTAGCTGTCTTGCGGAGCCAATCATCTGCTACTATCGGCTCGGTGCTACTGGAAAACACCGGCGGATTTAGCCTAAGAAAACGGGCTAAGTGATCAACAGGTGGTGGTGGTGGTGGGTTGTTGTTGTTGTTGTTCCCTTGGTTCTGATTCTGGACTAGCAACTGCATCAATGTGTTCTGCTGCTGGATCAACTGGGTGAGCTCCGGTGGAAAGGTAAATCCGGGGTCACGTCTCGGAGGCATCTGAGGGTTTAGAAAAGATGAGAGTTAAGAGTAGAGGGGGTCTAAAGAGAAATCACTACCCATATGAACATGAGGCAAAAGCAAACAATTCACTTCATTCAATCAAACAAGGGCATACAATCGATCTAACTATCGCAAAAGTGCTCGGACTACTGTATTTACATGGTGGACTACTACTACTGATGGGGTGGTCTACTAGAAATATTATTCGGTTGCAGACTCCATGATATCTGCTCCAGCTTCATCAACATAGTCATCATCGCTATCATCTGGATCCGAATCGATGTCATCGATGATGATGTAGTCTTTCGGGCGTATCTCGTTGGGTTCTTCGTCTTCATCTACTGGCGTAGGGCCTCCCATAAATATCCCGATCTTCATTGTTAGGTCGGCATTTTTGTCCACCAATACTTCAATTTCCTCTTCATAATATTCACGTGTAGCCTTGAGTTCTTCCTCCAGTTCCTTGATTCTTGTCTTAGCCTTCTTCAGATCTATCATGTCGGCACACATCTGGTTCTCCTGTCGTCGAATGTGCTGGTTTAATTCCTGGATAAAAGCTGCAATGGATCTATCCTTCCTGGTGCTGATCATCTCCCAATGCTCATCTCGACACCCACAAATCTGGTAGATAGTATCCTTGAGATCATTGCGGTAGACCTCTCCAATACGTCCCATGGCGATGTGAGCTGCCATGCTCTTTCCTAGACTCCATGTTGGTGCATCAAAAGAAAACTCTATGGGCTCAGTGACTGGCATGAATGTCCTTCCTGGAACTTGAACTTGAATCATCCAACGCTCTTCTTCAGGTAAAGTGGTGTTGTAGGTTCCAGTGAAGCAGGGTACTCCTATGTTCAGGTATCTAGTGACTTCCTTCAGGTGACTTCCAAAGGGTGTATCTTCATCCGGTTTGTGTGAACTTGTTCCTTGCATCCACCATCCTAAAAGAGTAGAAAAGATGAGGAGTCAGAGGAGAATATAGTGAATAGTGATCTAGGTCTTTAGCTTAGTGGTCATGTCCTACAGTCAGCGTGTGCTCTGATATCATCTCTGCAGCGACCAGACCTCAAACAGTCTGATCTCTGTGCTCCGGTGTCATCCCTGGATCAGTAATGCTGACACCACACAATACTCGGAGGATTTATAACAGAGTAGCAATCACACACTTATTACATCGAGTGTCTCGATAGAGAACTTATTACAATAAATATGGCTTAAGGCCATCTAATAATGATAACAGCGGAAGGCTTGGAAGATAAGTGAGTCCATCAACTCCAACGGCATCACTGAGTATAGAACCACGACCTAAAACTCCTTAATCGTCATCTGAAAAGTCTGCAACATTAACGTTGCAGCCCGAAATGGGTCAGCACATGGAATATGCTGGCAAGGTAACACATAGAGAGTAATGGAATGAAACAGCTATACTATATGCATATTTGGCTGGTGGAAAGCTCTATGGTTATAGTTTTGCGTAAAGCCAATTTTTCCCTACTTGAAAGGAATAAATTTATTTAACTATCATGGTAGTTGTTAAACATTGAGAATGGTTGACAACATTCTCAATCCCAATTAAGCATCATCATTAACAAAGCCCAACAAAATTAATTTAGGGTAGCATGTTGAGATTCACATGATAATCCAGGTACTAGATACTCAAGTTGTCCATAACCGGGGACATGGCTAACCATGATTAGTTTATTACACTCTGCAGAGGTTTGCGCACTTTTCCCCACAAGACTCGATCGCCCCCGTTTGGTTTCTCGCACTACATGGTGTTTGAGAAGACGGATGACCGAGACATAGTCTTTCAGAAGCGCTAGCACCTTACGATCGGGTAGACCGTACCACCTACATCCCCTACATCTGCTAGTCTACCACTGTAAGAGTTCACACGACTTAGTCAACTATGCTAGAGCCCATAATAGCTTGTGGCTGCACACGGAAGTTTCTAGTATGAATAGTCTCATGATCCCTTTGAGCCTGGGTGGCGGTCCAAAAGAAAATAGGCAAGTCCTGGAATACCCAGGTGCCTCAAACCACCCAGATGTGTGTTTAAGTTGCCACCATAGATAAACCATTAATTAACAAACTCACATCTGTCATGGATATCACTCACCCAATCCACGTCTACTAGCATAGCATGGCATAATAAGCAAACGCAGAAGTAACTCCCAAAGGTTTGATAATACACAGGTAATAGGTACTACCTCAACTACTTCCCATCCCACAATTTAATTAGATCCTAATCATGCAATGTGTGAGGGTGATCTAATGCAATAAAACTGGATAGTAGGAAAGGTATGATCAAAGTGTTACTTTCCTTGCTGATGATCCGGGAAACCTAGCGATTCGAAGTAACAGGCGGCGCACTCCGGGTATTCTATCGCAGACAAACAAACAAGCATACAATAAGTACTCATCTAATGCACAGGTAAAAGTCAAATAAGAGATCTAACCAGAAGGTTCAACTTAAGAACTCTGGTTTGCAAAAAGAATCAAATCGAACGAAGCAACGAAAGTCAAACGACGAAAGAAAACAACTTCGTTCTACTAATCTGAATCTAAGGCAATTTTTACAGTAGCAAAAACTTGTTTAAGTTGGTTAAACGGATAAAGGGTTTCGAGACGAAACTCCAGGCGCTTGAATCGCCTGATTCTGATAAACGAGCGAAAAGTTATACTAAAACAAAAATCGGATCAGGAATCGCGATGAGAAAAATCGCGGATTTAATCCGAGAAAAAGAAAAACGACGAACGTTCGTTAGAACGAACGAATGAACGCTCGCTAATTAAATAAATTGGAAAACCGATCTATTTAAAAAAACCGAATCTAAAAAACCGACGGAAAAACCGGACAGTTTTTCGAAGAAAAGGAAAAAAATTAACCGGCACGGATTTCGAGGCACGGCGAACCTCGGGCGGCGAGCGGCAGCGGGCGGCGGCGGGGCGGCGCTGGGGCTGGGGCGGCTTAGGGTTTCGGCTGGGCCTCCTCCCCCGGCTTATATAGCCTAGTCGGGCCGGAGTCCGGGTCGGACACGGCCCGTTAGGTCGGTTCGTTTTTTATATATATAAATAATTACGCTCGGAAGAAAAATAAAAAGAAATACTAAACGGACTCCAAAAATCCCGAAATAAATTTTCCCGGGCTTCTAAAATCAAGCCGCACAAGGTGAACATTTAATTGGGGCCTAAATGCAATTTTGAAAAACGCACATTTTTCATAAATTCAAATAAAATAACGAAAAACTCTGAAATAAAATCTTATTTGATTTTATTATTTAATCCTCAATATTTATTTATTTTGGGAAAGTCATTTTATTTCCTCTCTCATATTTTTGTAATAGAAATAATTGATGATAAAATAAATAAAATCAAATGATCCTATTCTCAAAATTTGAGAAAACTCTAATATGAAAGTAACGAAATCCCCAACTCTCTCCGTGGGTCCTTGAGTTGTGTAGA
The DNA here is from genome assembly GCF_056163025.1 of Triticum urartu. Classification (NCBI taxonomy): domain Eukaryota; kingdom Viridiplantae; phylum Streptophyta; class Magnoliopsida; order Poales; family Poaceae; genus Triticum; species Triticum urartu. The sequence goes on along the minus strand of NC_141878.1, from coordinate 478,273,805 downwards.
ATTTCTAGGATCATCACCAAAAGCAAAATAAAATATGATATGCATTTATGATCTAATGTATAACATTCCAAATTGAAAATTTGGGATGTTACACTCAGGTAGGGGGTCCCGAACTGTGCGTCTAAGGCGGATGGTAACAGGAGGCAGGGGACACAATGTTTTACCCAGGTTCGGACCCTCTTGATGGAGGTAAAACCCTACGTCCTGCTTGATTAATATTGATGATATGGGTACTACAAGAGTAGATCTACCACGAGATCAGAGAGGCTAAACCCTAGAAGCTAGCCTATGGTATGATTGTATGTTGTAGTTGTTGTTGTCCTACGGACTAAAACCCTCCAGTTTACATAGACACCGGAGAGGGTTAGGGTTACACAAGGTCGGTTACAAAGGAGGAGATATCCATATCCGTATTGCCTAGCTTGCCTTCCATGCCAAGTAGATTCCCATCCGGACACGAGACGAAGTCTTCAATCTTGTATCTTCATAGTCCAACAGTTCGGCCAAAGGATATAATCTGGCTGTCCGAAGACCCCCTAATCCAGGACTCCCTCATCCACGAAGGACTTGCCTCACTAGGGTAGATCTTCATGAAGTAGGCGATCTCCTTGCCCATACAAACTTCTTGGTTCAACTCCACAATCTTGATGGAGGCTCCCAAGTGACACCTAACCAATCTAGGAGACACCACTCTCCAAAAGGTAATATATGGTGTGTTAATGCTGAACTCCTTGCTCTTGTACTTCAAATGATAGTCTCCCCAACACTCAACTCTCTCTCACAGATTTGGATTTGGTGGAAAGATGATTTGAGTGGAAAGCAACTTGGGGAAGGCTATAGATCAAGATTCTTGTGGTTGGAATGGAATATCTTGGTCTCAACACATGAGTAGGTGGTTCTCTCTCAAAAAATGAATGCTGGAAGTGTAGGCACGTTTTGAGGGCTCTCTCTACAAATGGAGAGTGGGTGGAGGGGTATTTATAGCCTCCACACAAAACCTAACCATTACATACAATTTACCAAACTCGGTGGAACCGAATCAGAAAACTCGATCAAACCGATTTAGTTCAAAATGTGAACATTAGGATTTTCCGTGGGACCAACATGTCAACTCGGTAGGACCGATTTCATTAGGGTTAGGGCATAACGTAATCTTAGTGAGACTGATCACATAAACTCGGTTGGACCGATTTCTCTAATAGGCAAACAGAGAGTTGGTGAGGCAAACTCGGTGGGACCAAAATGTTACAAAAAGGAAACAGAGAGTTTGCATTGCAAACTCGGTGGGACCGATCGCTCATCTCGGTTTCACCGAAACGTTAAGAAGGGAAACAGAGAGTTTGCAATCCCATCCCGGTGAGACCGAGATCCCTATCGGTGAGACCAAAGTGACTAGGTTTTTTGGCAGTGGCTATGTCAAATGAACTCGGTGGCGCCGGATAGATAATTTCGGTGGGGCTGAGTTTGAATTTTGGTTTGGGACATATGTGGATATGAGGTGGTTGAGGGCTTTTGGAGCATATCACTAAGAATTTTTAGAAAGCAATCCATTAAGCAACACCTCATCACCTTTTAATAGTATTGGCTTTTCCTATGGACTCAATGTGATCTTGGATCACTAAAATGAAAATGTAGAGTCTTGAGGTTGAGCCAATATGTGTCCTTAGCATTTTTAGGGGTCCACATTCCTAGTCCATTCCATGCCAATCATTGAACTTTCTGAAATGATCATCTTGAAATAGCATTAGTTCAATGAGCTATATGTTGTTAGTAATTACCAAAACCACCCAGAGATAGTTGCACTTTCAATCTCCCCCTTTTTGGTAATTGATGACAACATATAGATCAAAGCTTCGACAAATGATAACAAGATTTAAAGTACATCGTCGCTTTGAGAAGTATGTGATAAGCAAGAGCTCCCCCTAAACTTGTGCATTATTTGAAATTTGCGTTTGAATGCAAATGCACAATCGATTAGGATCATGGGTTACTCTTCCATGTCACATACATCTTGGTGGAGCGCTCAAAATGATAGGAATTAAAACATGCACTCATCACCAAGCAAAGTGAATGATCATATATGGGATATAACAGATAATATCATCCAAGCAAGCATTAAAGTAGGTATGATCAAACACATGATCATACAAGTATCTCACGCATAGACATAAAGAGTATTAAACAAACACACGCAAAAGTATCAATCAAATAGCAAGAGAGACAACGAAGAAAAACACTCTCTCTCAAAGCCTATGATCTATACATTTCTCTCCCTTTGGCAACAAGTTACCAAAAAGTATGAAAATGCATAGTGCTATGCGTCTCTCTAGGCTTGGTCTTTGGGAGGTGGTGTTGAGAGGACTCCAAGGATAAAGGCATCAGTGGATGTTGTTGGAGCTGGTGGAGTGGCAACTGGAGGTGGCACTGAAGTTGTTGCTGCTGGTGCTGAAGTAGTTGCTCTAGTGTCAGCCACGGGCACTGCAGCAGACCTCTGACCTCTAGGCACTCTCTGAAAAGCATATGTGGTAGGCTTCCCTTTCCTCTCCTCTGCTTCCTCCTAGAGCTGCTCAACAGCTATCTGCATCTTAGATACTTTAAGATCAAGATCATAAAATTTGGTCTCTATGATCCTCTCCAAGCTCTCCTGATTCTTGTTCAGGGTGGCCAAGCCCTTCTAAATCCTAAAAGTTGCTTGAATTAGATATGCAAGCTGATCTTGTTTTGACTTTAGGAACACTTGAGATGCCTCCTCAACACTTGGCATCTTTGTAGCCTTCTCAGCCTTTGCCTTCTCTCTCTTTTCTTGTTCTTACACATATGTAGGATCATCCTCATTCATCACAACAGTGTTGTCCTCAAATTCTGGTCTCAAAGGTAAATGCTCCTTATCCAACAAATAAGTGCTTGTGCCCATCTTGGAGTTGATGAGCACCCGAATATGTGGAGCATACCCACAAGATCTCTTCTAATTTGCAGTTGTCCTTTTGATTGCTTCAACAATCAGGCTCATGACCTTGAATTTCTGAGGCACATCAAATATCTGCAGCAAGTTGATTGAATGGCCTCTGGTCATCTTGTGATCTCCAGATTTGGGCAACAATGTATATCTCAATATAGTGTTGATTGTAGCTAGACCAAACAACAAGTAATGTACATATCCAAGCTTATGTGTTTCCAAAGCTTTGTCTGGGATCTCTTTGTATATGTTGGCCATTCATACGTCTCCAACATATCTATAATTTTTGATTGCTCCATGCTATATTATCTACTGTTTTGGACATTATTGGGCTTTATTATCCACTTTTATATTATTTTTGGGACTAACCTATTAACCGGAGGCCCAGCCCAGAATTGTTGTTTTTTGCCTATTTTAGGGTTTCGAAGAAAAGGAATATCAAACGGAGTCCAAACGGAATGAAACCTTCGGGAACATGATTTTCTCACCGAACATGATCCAGGAGACTTGGACCCTACGTCAAGAAATAAAGGAGGAGGCCACGAGGTAGGGGCGTGCCTACCCCCCCAGGCGCGCCCTCCACCCTCGTGGGCCCCCTGTTGCTCCACCGACGTACTCCTTCCTCCTATATATACCTACGTACCCCCAAACGATCAGATACGGAGCCAAAACCCTAATTCCACCGCCGTAACTTTCTGTATCCACGAGATCCCATCTTGGGGCCTGTTCTGGAGCTCCGCCGGAGGGGGCATCCATCACGGAGGGCTTCTACCACTACAAAAAAAGACACATCTGTGACATTTTGGGCTGAACGAATTTTTTTCCTGTCATACATATGACACTTCTATGACGATAATTGTGACAAAACCCGGTATCATCATAGATGTGGTGGGTTCCTACTTCTATGAAAAAAAATCATAACAGAAAATGGGCTTTTCATCCTGGGCGGGCCGGCGACGCAGCTGCATGACATTCTTTGGGCCATCCATGACGGAAAAAACTGTGGTAGAAGCGAGGGGGAGGAAAATTTCGGGGAGTTCCCGGTTACGGTGGGAGGTCGGGGGCCGAGCGATGCTCGTTTCTCTTGTACATGTACGCGCGTGTGTGCAAGGCGTTGACTCTAACTGAACCCGAGCGAGGCGTTGGGCTCTAACTGAACCCGATCGATTGCACTGCAGGCTACGCGTTACTGAACCCGAGCGATCGATCGATGGCTGTTAACTGAACCCGATCGAGCGATTCCTTCGCTACTACTGCTAACTGAAGCCGATCGATGCTGCCTCTGGGATGAACAGTGAGCGTTGCGGGGGGGGGGGGGGGTGGATGAATAGTGAGCGGTGGCGTTGCCTCTGGATGACTAGGACCCCGTGGTGTGGTGGAGGGCTAGATGAACAGTAGACGGTGGAGGGGTGCCCGTGGAGGGGTGGTTGAACAGGACCCCATGGTGTGGAGGGCTGGATGAATAGTAGACGGTGGAGGGGTGGTTGAACAGTAGCCGGTGGAGTAGCGCGCGGTGGAGGCTGGATGAACAGGAGCCCGTGTAGGCTGGAGGAGGTCGATGGTAGCCCGTGGAGGCTGGAGGAGGTCGACGTTGGAGATGAATAGTATCCCGTGGAGTCCCATTTTGCGGTACGCCACACCCCTCCCGATGAACAGGACCCCCGTTTCGACCGTAGGAGGTCCGTTTCCTCCATTTTGCGGTACGCCACACCCCTCCCGATCAACAGGACCCCCGTTTCGACCGTAGGAGGTCCGTTTCCTCCGTTCTGCGGTACGCCAGGCCTCATTTCCATCGCCTGTTCCGTCCAAGCCCTCCCGATGAACACGACCACGCATTCTGTTCCAACCCAGCCAGTTGGCTCCCACTCGTTCCGTTGCCTCCCGATGAACACGACGCATTCCGTTGCCTCCCCATGAACACGAGGCATTCCGTTACCTCCCCATGAACACGACGCATTCTGTTACCTCCCCATGAACACGACGACGACGCTGTTTCTCCATTCCGACCTAGCCAAGTACACGAGCCCTGGCCGTACGTATGCGTGAGTAGGTGTTCGAGACCCTGCCCGTATGTACACATACGTGGCCGTATTTTCTTTCTCGCACCCTGGCCGCTATACGTACGTGTACATGCTACGTGCGCGCCTCTACTATGACACGTGCGTGCCTCTACTACGACACGTGCGCGCCTCTACATTGACCAGTATGTACGTACATGTTCGCGACCAGAATGACAACGCTACGTACGCTTCGACCAGGTGGGTCCCGACTGTCAGGCACTTCCTTGCCTGCAAAGATGTAGCTGGTGGGTCCCAGCAGTTAGGGGGGCGAATCGTTGTTTTGCCCGGATGCACTTCCTTGCGTGCGAAGGTGTAGCTGCTGGGTCCCAGCAGTCAGGGCAGCGAATCGTTTTTTTGCCCGGACGCACTTCCTTGCGTGCGAAGGCGTAGCTGGTGGGTCCCAGCAGTCGGGGGGCGAATCGTTTTTTTCCGGACGCACTTCCTTGCGTGCGAAGATGTAGCTGGTGGGTCCCAGCAGTCAGGGGGGCGAATCATTTTTTTTCGAACGCACTTCCTTGCGTGCGAAGATGTAGCTCATGGGTCCCAGCAGTCAGGGGGCGAATCATTTTTTCGTGAAATACGGTGGCCCGTCCGGTGGGTCCCCGCTGTCAGGTGGAGGAATAATTATTTTGCGCGTAATAAGGAGGCACTTCCTTGCTGCGGCCGTGGACCCAGCTGTCAGCCTCTCCACGTACAGTACACGTCCGATGGAAACCATTCCTTGACCACGTTGACCACGTCGCGCCGAGAGCACCAGAGCGGTGGACGACGGCGAGGCGTAGGAAGGGGATGACGCGGAGCCGGGGAAGACGCGGCAGTGGATGCCCACACGTAGAGGAGTATGAGGGTTCACTCGTTCGGCTGCGGTGTGAGGCTGCCGTCACCGCAGAATAACAGGGGGTGTGGGTGCGTAGAGGGATGGCCTGGCTAGCGGTGGGAGTAGTAGGGGGCGGTGAGGCCTCCGCGGCATCACAGCCGGCCACGGTCGGCAGGAGCAGGCGGCACGACCGGCGCTGCTTTGGGCGGCTGGAGCAAGAAGACCAGAGGTTGAAGAAGCACTATGGCCGTTGGATGGACATCGTACGGTCACTGGAGCTAGAATCGTTCATATATTGACTAAAGTTGACAAAGTCCTCCGTCCCAGTCAACTTAGTAGGCCCACAAGTCAGCCTCCCACCAAGGTGGGTCTCAGGTAGCAGGGGGTATTCATTTTTTGTGCGTAATAAGGAGGCACTTCCGGTGGGTCCGAGCTGATAGGGGAAACGTTTTTTTCACGAAATACTGGTGGCCCATCTAGTGGGTCCCTGCTGTCAGGTGGAGGAATAATTATTTTCCGCGTAATAATGAGGCACTTCCTTGCAGCTGCCGTGGACCCAGCTGTCAGCTTCTCCACGTACAGTACTCTTCCGATGGAAGTCGGTCGTTGACCACATTGACCACGCCGCGCCGAGAGCACCACAGCGGTGGACGATGGCGAGGCCTAGGAAGGGGACGACGCGGAGCCGGGGAAGACGCGGCAGTGGAAGCCCGCGCGGAGAGGAGTACGAGGGTTCATCGGTTCGGCTGCGGTGTGAGACTGCCATCGCTACAGAATAACAGCCGGTGTGGGTGAGTAGAGGGATGCCCTGGCCAGCGGTGGGAGTAGTAGGGGGCGCTGAGGCCTGCGCGGCAGCACAGCCGGCCACAGGAGGCGGGAGTAGGCGGTCCAACCGGCGCTGCTTTGGCGGCTGGAGCAAGAAGATCAGAGATTGAAGAAACACGACGGCTGTTGGATTGACATCCAATGGTAACGTCTGCTAGAATCGTTTGTTGACGAATATAATAACTAAAAAAATCTTGCATACGCGTCAACTAAACAGGCCCACAAGTCAGACCACTCCCTCTTTTTTTAATAATATATATATAGCTCATGGCAACTTCTTATGCAATTTATTGCAGTCGTTTTTTTGGTTGGCCAGGCCCAATTTCGCATATTTCTATGGGTTTAAAACTATTTTTAATACCGAAATGTCAAGCCAGATTTAAAGTACTTTGAAGATATATTTAAATTTGGTTAATGCCCAGTGAAATAGGAATCTGAAAGTGTGAAAAAAATTCAGAAATTATAAAGTAATTGCCAATTTGTCATCTGTTTTTATATTTACAACCCATTTCATATTACTTTCAAGATTTGCAGGCGTCTTGAAAGAGTTGCAGCCCATCAGGGTGTAGAAAAATAAGTAGGCCTAGATTGGGTATTCTTCAGAAAAAATAAACTAGGCTCATTTTCACAAAGAAAAAATAGCTGGGCTGGTCACATGGTGAACATAAAATATAAGCCTGGTCTAGACGGGCCACAGCCCAGTTCAAACCCTACTCCGTCTCAACAATACCAAACAAAAAAATACTGCTCGAGTAGCTACGTCCTAGGTGCCAGCCGATCTTGTGTTGTTCTCTTGTCTATTGACTATATATGCTCACAATGTCGTGGGTCCCAGATGTCAGGAAAACACTAGGAGGAAGAAGCATTTTATTTTTCCATACGCTAACATGGTGGGACCCTACTGTCATCCTCTCCACGTACTTCTGCCGATTCCTGTTGTTTGTTGACCATGTTGACAACGTGAGAGGGCGGCGCTGCGGCGAGCGCACCAAAGCGCGCGGAGGACGTCGGCGTTAACGATTTTGGAGATGGTGGGGCGGCGATGCATGCGCTGAGGCGTAGCCAGCCGTGGGAGGCAGAAGCAGGCGGCCCCGCCAGCGCTGGTTTGGTTTTGGCGGCTGGAGGAAGACAGGACTGAAGAAACACGACAGACTGTAAAAGTAGCAGGAGTACTTAACAACCTTAACTGAAACCATCAGGGGCACTTAACAACCAAAGCTGAAAGCAGTATGAGTACTTACACAGGTTCAATCGTACAAAGCACGCCTCGAACAGTGCTACTTTGCCTACAGTTAACCAAGGGTGAGGCCGCCAAGCCCCAGGACAAGGCCCAGACACCACCCCGCGCATCCACAACCTTCTGAAAGCGGCTTCATCTCGCAATGTGGTCAATAAACAGGATATTCGCTTTAGAGCCATGGAAAAGCATGAACATAATCTTTTGTCCTTTTCTCCAAGATGGATGGGCCTTCATTATTTGAGACCACCCATGAATAAGTATCTTTTCACCTCCAAGGGGAATTGAGTAGGTCGACATAAACATCATGTTGTGACCAAGCGCAAGTCTGACCCGACCATGGTCAGGCATCTGTATAGGAACAATAGAACTCGGTAGTTCCTGTTTCAAGAAGATCACGCCTGTAAAACTGTGTATAAGCAATAGTTTATGAACAACATATATAACAGAAAACAGCTCGTACCATAAGTTTCTCGAAACAGTTGGACCTGTTCAACGAGTGCAGCAGTGGCACACATATCCCACGTGGCCTTCCACCATTGAAACGCCCCACAAGGACCTCGAGACGATCAATAAAGTGTAGGAACTTGTGGATGTCGATCCATTCAACTTTAGTGCCATTAGTAACAACCGAGTTATTACAGAGTAAGAAACGAGCAGACTGCTTAACTCTGAAAAAACCTACACGTGCCACCAATTATAAGAAAATATTAGTTAGATGTAGCATCTTCGTGAGAGATTCATTGCTACTTCTAAAGTTAAATTGTGATTAGTTAGACAGAATAGGTGGATTAAGAAGTAATTGAGGCAACACGCAAGAACCAGATACAAAACTAACATGGATGAACAATTGGAACGACGTTGGGTGGAAGATCGCAGTGAAGATGAGACCAGGTTCCGCTATTTCCATCAACATTCGTGCGCCAACTTTCAGTCTATAACACTTGAGAAAGTTTATCCAAGTTCGGCCATAAAAAGCAGCGATCTTCTTGGTTCATGAACCCAACTCGGAACTTATATCCATGGCTTTTCTTCACTGTGACCGTTAAACTAGTGTATTCAGTTATGGCAAGGCCGAGCATCTTGAGTACATGTGTTCTGGCGGAGCAAATAATACACTACAGGAAAAATAATATGAGAACACAACATGTTCAAAAAAACCCCACCCTCCCGGATAGAAAAGAGGATTCTAGGAACATACTATGCGTGTTTCAAAATGGTGTGTTAGGATGAGAAGGGTCAAGTGTGGCATCTCGCCGAGGGCGCAGAAACCTGTAGGGTACTCGCACTTTGGGCACTGCAAATGAAACACACTAGATTCAGTAGGAAGAAAAATGCATCAACAGCGGCGGCTGGCATCCTAGGATTACCTGCAAGCAAGGGACTTGGATTTATCAGGGATGGATGAAGAATTCGTACCTGGTTCTCCATGAGAAAACCCTATGCAATTGCTGAGAGGGGGTTTTCTCTGAACAAGTAGACGAGGGAGAAGGGGATTCAGGCCCAGTGAAATATTGCCGCTTCGTCCGTCCAGCTTACTGCTAAAGCTGGAAGGGGGAGTTGTGATTTGACGGCTCATTAGGCATTACTGTGGCGCTACGAATGGGGTGTGTCTACCGTGAAGTTGTGCACTCTAATTTGTGCATATGGCACGTGGACCCCGTTGCCGGTTGCCCCACATATCGGCGAAACGAAGTAGAAAGACAGGAGTAACTAGTTACACATAAATATATTTTTTGACAGAGAGATACTCCCTCTGTAAAGAAATATACAAATCTTTTATATCACAGGCTCACCTTGCCGAGAAATATACTCCCTCTGCAACGCACGGGCATTATGGGGATTCAGCTGAGAATATAATACTCAGATAGGCTCACGGTTCTGGACTTTGGTCCGCATGCCGACCCTGCAAGTTTGGGGGCCCATGTGTTCTTCCTCAGCGCTTTTCATATTGCAAGCGATCGGTACGACACTGGTTTTAGATGCCGCAAGGCGAATACACAAAATTGAATAAAGCACGGCAGCTGTTGGAATGAAATCGAACGACAGTTCCTAACCAGCAATCAGAGTTGCAATTCTATCAACGATATACCATGTGATAAATAATACTGTCGTACTACTTATACACACAGGACACTTGTTTCACCATGCCAGATTATTACATCAAAATCTCTCGGAGGATAGATCAGTTCGATAGTTGCGTGCTGCTACTGAAGAATTTCAAAGTTGATTTGGACCAGCTCTCCTTGCCGAGAAAGTTCGATTTTGACATCATCCCCTACCGCAAGATATGATTTAGATTTGAACCTTGACCATCCTTTAGCATCAATCATCATGCGGCCATCCTTTGTACTTACGGTATATTGAGCAGGTTCATTCACACCAAGCTGCGCATGGTAAGAGAAACTTGGCCGCGGTCGCCCGGATTGTTGAACGACTCCCTCGTTGCTCTAGGAATTGTCTGTTTGCAAACAAGAAGGCATACCCAAACAGTTAGATCAACACAGTGAATCATGTGAAACAACATGGAAAGAAAAAAGAACGAAGCACTTGGGCGGCCAATGCTTACCAAGAAGGTGGACATGTCGGTTTTTGTAAGGACTTTGATAAATGAAGTGCGAACTGCAGCCCAGTCTGTTACCGGTGCAACTGCACGGGTCGGAGCAGATGCAAGTGCAAGTGTTGGTGCAGGTGCCGAAGCCGCTGCTGCTACCGGAGATGGTGCTCCTTATAGAGCTGGTGCCGGTGTCGGAGCAGGTGCCGGTGTCGATGCCCAATGCTCCGGTAGATCAGACTAATCCGCTGATGCGGTTGGTGCCCAATCCTCAGCTGGATCAGACTGATCTACTGCTGCTGTCAGTGCTAGAGCAACTGCCGGTGCTCGATCTGTGCGAGACAACGGCGATCGTGTCTGATCTGCTATGATCAGCTTTCTAACTTGACTAGGATATGTGACCGTGATCCAGTTTTTTTCTTCATTTCTTTTAAATGCGAGAAGGGCTAATTGTGGTGTTTTTGTTAAACCAAACTGCAGTTCATCAGAGGGATTCAGCTTGTACTCAGACAACAGACTGATCCAATTTTTTCCAGTAATATAAGTGATGGAGAGTGCCTTCGTTACTGACACGACATAAGAAGTGAAACCTGCAATAATAGCCATCGTAGAGCAAACCAAACGGTTTATTTTGTGATGAATGTCACATGGCATAACCTGCATCGTAAAATTGAAGGAAAAGAAAGAAAACATGACATTAAATCAATAAAATTTAGACAGTAAATCAATAAGATTTACTTGATGTGAGACGAGTGAATCCTTACCAGGAAATCACTATTTTGAAGTACAAAACAGAAGATTGATCGTCCAACTACGCGTGGCATGTAGGGGCCCTGCCTACTACCACAAGCAGGACATTCCAAAGGTCATGACAAATCGTATGGACCGAACATCCATGGGACTGGAAATCCTGGTGGGTGCGATAAACCCTGCAATGCATACAAATATTGGAGTGTAACCATAATTGATAAACCGTCCTCACAAAAAATATGATCTGGATACTTCAGAATATACAGACTGAATTGAGTGGACAGACATTAACATAGACCGTTCTCAGGACTGACCACACACCAAAAGCGGCAGTACTAATAAACAATACAGGGTTCACAAACACAAATCAAGTACTGAACAATAGTACTTACTACAGACAAGCAAAGTTGCACTAACTAAACTCTGCAGACTATTTCTTGCCGCCGACCTACGGGATGAACCCCGCATAACTGACTAGGCCATGGACTTCGTGTGAGATGTCTACATGCACCATCACCATCTTGTCAACCTTGGAGAACCTAACAGAGTGGTCTTTCCACTCATAAACATGATGATGAAGACAGGCCACATCGGATTTGTTGGGAAGCTTTACAAGAACCACGCCATTCGTAATCGAAGGCATAGCCAGGAAATTGTTGTGGTCAAGTACAGCCTCAAGAACACGCCTGACAACAATGCTACAGGAAGACACTAGTTCAGGGCACGTGGCGACAAGGACACAGCAGCTGGATAGTTCAGCAGTAGAACTCATCAATAGGTCTTCCAGTTCACACGGCATGACTTTGAGAACTTCATCTCCACCACGGACCTGGTTCTAATTCAAATAGAAACCATATTTTATTACTACCTCCGTTCAGAAATATAAGATGATTTTCGATACTATACTCCATATATGACTACATATACGCATACAAATGAGTGAACAAAGACACTAGAACATGTCTTCAAAGGCATGAGAGCAGAGGGATTACATGCAATATCCATAACACAAGTGAAACGCCCTCGATGCGGCTATATCTCCTACGTGTCGAAGCACGACTTAGAGGCATAACCGCATTGAAAGCAATGTCGCAAGTAAGGTAATCTTCACCACAACCCATGTAAATAGATAATAGGGGAAAAGGTACATAGTTGGCTTACACTCGCCACGTCACACAAATACATAAATAACATTACTATCATCCAATACACTCATGGTCCGACTACGGCACCAAAATAAAAGATCAAACCCAACAAGCGACATGGTCCCGATCGCCCCAACTGGGCACCACTACTGATCATCAGGGAAAGACACATAGTAACGGCGTGAGTCTTCGTCGAACTCCCACTTGAGCTCAAGCGCATCATCTGGAATGGAGTCATCGGGCCCTGCATCTGGTTTGGAAGTAATCTGCGAGCCACGGGGACTCAACAATCTCGCATCCTCACGATCAAGACTATTTAAGCTTATAGGTAAGGCAAGGTAATATGTGGAGCTACAGCAAGCGACTAGCATATTTGGTGGCTAACCTGTTCGCAAAAGAGAGCGAGAAGAGAAGGCAAAGCATGAACGAAGAACTAAAGAACAACCTACGGCAAACATTACTCCAACACCGTGTTCACTTCCCGGACTCCGCCGAGAAGAGACCATCATGGTAACATATGCAGTTGATTCATTTTAATTAAGTTAAGGTTCATGTTATCTACAACCAGACATTAGCAAATTCCCATCTGCCCATAACCACGGGCACGGCTTTCGAAAGTTCAAATCCCTGCAGGGGAGTCCCAACTTAGCCCATCACAAGCTCTCACGGTCAACGAAGGATAAACCTTCTCCCGAGACATTCCGATCAGACTCGGTATCCCAGTTCTACAAGACAACTTCGACAATGGTAAAGCAAGTCCAGCAACACCGCCCGAATGTGCCGACAAATCCCGATAGGAGCTGCACATATCTTGTTCTCAGGGCACACTCAGATGAGCTCTCCATACAACTAAAACCAAACCTCGAGTTTCCCCGAGGGGGCGCTGCACAGGACTCTAGTTTGGACCAACACTCAGAGGAGCACTGGCCCGGGGGGGTTTAAATAAAGATGACCCTCGGGCTCCGGAAACCCAAGGGAGAAAGAGGCTAGGTGGAAAATGGTAAAACCAAGGTTGGGCATTGCTGGAGGAGTTTTATTCAAGGCGAACTGTCAAGGGGTTCCCATTATCACCCAACCGCGTAAGGAACGCAAAATCCGGGAACATAACACCGATATGACGGAAACTAGGGCAGCAAGAGTGGAACAAAACACTAGGCAAAAGGCTGAGCCTTCCACCCTTTACCAAGTATATAGATGCATTTAAGATAACAAGATAATATAGTCATATCCCAACAAATAAACAATGTTCCAACAAGGAATGATCTCCAATCTTCACCTACAACTAGCAACGCTATAAGAGGGGCTGAGCAAAGCGGTAACATAGCCAATCAACGGTTTGCTAGGACATGGTGGGTTAGAGGTTTGACATGGAAATTTGGGAGGCATGAAAAGCAAGTGGTAGGCATCGTAGCATAGGCATAGAAAAAGAGCGAGCATCTAACAAGCAAAGATAGAAGTGATTTCGAGGGTATGATCATCTTGCATGCAAAGTTGTCAGAGTTGACTGGGTCCTCGAAAGCAAACTCTACGGGCTCCTCGTTAGCGAACTCGTCTCCCGGCTCTACCCAAACAAGACAAACAAGCAAAAGGAACACAATCAACCACGTGCAAAACTCAAACAACATGATGCGAACATGGTATGCTATGCGGGATGCGATATGTGATGCATATGCAAGATTTGACAAGGAATGATTGAACCTGGCCTCAACTTGGAAATCCAAGAGTGCCACTGGAAAGGTGAGGTGATTTCTGTTGAAATCGATATAAAGAACACCGGAATCGGATGCACGGTTTGGAAATGGCAAGCAAAACAAATATGGTACCGGTCTGCGATAAACATCAAGTAGCCATCTAAATGCATCAAGATAATTATGCTGCAACACTCAAACATGGCAACAAAATACATGTTAGGGATCCACTCATGATGCTTGACAAAAGATGAACACTGAGCTACGGCCAATTCATCCATTAACAGGTTCAAACAAGCATGGCAAAAGTGCAATTGATAAACAGGTTTCAGACTTAGTGAAATTAACACAAGTCTGGAATTTCAGATCAGGTAGCACACTTTGGAGCATGAAAACTATATGCTACAGGAACTTAACATGGCAAAACAAGGCATTACATGAAGATACTCAAAGCACTTAACAAAAGTCCCTTAGTGACCTTGAGCCAAAAGGGATCAAAAAATACAATTGCAAGCATGTGAACATGGCAAAAACATAATCAGATCTCAGACTTAGTGAAAAACTGGAGCATGCAAATCTGTTAACGTGTAGGCATGTTCACGAGCTTGATGCACTCACTACAGAGCAAGGCATGACAAACTAAGCATACACCCATCAATAATACATATTATAGAAGCTAGAAATAGCAAGAACAACAACATAGCATGCACGGATCAACAACAACATCCTCGGCAAAATCGCTAATGAGTCAACAATCTGCCAGGATTCACGAAATAGCAATTGTAGAGCTCGATTGACTCAAGCTAGGGTGCTCCATAATTGCAAACAAATACATGGATGGATAGAGAACCACAATATGAACAAATCATCCTTACTGATCATCCTCAAAAGAGGCACGGATCACTAGAAAACAACATGAACATATGGCATATTAATAAAAACAGATCAAGGACTTAGAGAAATTCTAAGTCACTGAAATCAGCATTAACGAATGCACTACTTTGCAAGCTTGTGCTAGTCACCACACATGACACAAAAAGACATGGTAAGCACCTCTGTAAAGATGGCATGGCATATAACAAAACACATGTAGAGCTCAGGAGCATATCATGCACACATTAATCATGGCAAAAATGACAAATAGCTATTTGGTGCAGCAGATCTAACAATTAACTCAAATAGCTCTCTTCCAGCAGCATTTCGGGCATCAAGATGAGCTCAAATGAAAATGATGCAATGAGATGAAATGATGTACTCTCTGAGACGAACATTTTTATATGCTACACACCCAAACGGAGCTACGAATGCGGAGTTACAGCATGACAAAGTATGCAAAAAAATATGCAAAACTGGATCGAAGTCAACCCTAAAAATCCAGATCTCAGATCTGAGGCGCGGAAGTCGAGGTTCGTCAGCGCCGGATTCACTGTTCACCGGCGACGGGGACGCGGTGGCCGGAGCTGTCGCGGGGCGTCGGAGTAGAGGGACTGGCTGGAAGGTTCGCTAGAGTGGGGAAGGAGGAGCTCGCCGGTGCAGGCGCGGGGCACCGCGGGCGAGGTTCGCCGGCGTCGGCGGCCGGAGTTGGCGTCGGTGGCGGAGCTGGGCGGCGAAGGGGAGATGGCGGGCGGGGGAGGCGCGGCCTCGAGCGGCGCCTGCTCCCGGGCGGCGGGGCGCGGGCGATGGGCCTCGGGGGCCCGGAGCGGGCTTCCCGGGCCGGCGGCGGGAGGAGTTCGATGGCACCACGTGGCGGAAGCCGATAGGGCGCGGGCGGCGGCGGTGGCTTGTCTGGCCGGATACAGACACGTCCGGCGCGGCGCGAGGGAAATTTTAGGGTTAGGGGAAAGGAATTCCGGGATTTAGAAATGGGGGGTCTATTTATAGAGGTAGAGGGAGCTAGGAGAGTCCAAATGAGGTGCGGTTTTTTGCCACGCGATCGTGATCGAACGCTCTAGATGATGGAGAGGGTTTTGGTGGGTTTTGGGCCAAATTGGAAGGGTGTTGGGCTGCAACACACACGAGGCCTTCTCGGTCCCTTGGTTAACCGTTGGAGTATCAAACGAATTCCAAATGGTACGAAACTTGACAGGCCGTCTACCGGTAGTAAACCAAGGCCGCTTGACAAGTCTCGGTCCAATCCAGAATTGTTTAACCCCCACACACGAAAAGAAGGTAGAAAGGACCACCGGAGGAGATAGGAGCGCCGGAATGCAAAACGGACAACGGGGAAAATGCTCGGATGCATGAGACGAACACGTATGCAAATGCAATGCACATGATGACATGATATGAGATGCATGACAACGGCAACAACACACGGAGACAAAAACCCGAACTCGAGGAAATAAAATAACTTAGCGCCGGAAACGGCAAGAGTTGGAGTACATATAGGTAAATTACATCCGGGGTGTTACAACAAGTTACTGAGGCAAATATACCCTATTAAAAGGTAGCATTGATGTTCATAAAGTACTCCCTCCATCCCAAAATTCTTGTCTTAGATTTGTCTAGATACAAATGTATCAAGTCACATTTTAGTATTAGATACATCCATATCTAGACAAATCTAAGACAAGAAATTTGGGACAGAGGGAGTAGTTGAAAGTAGTCTATAAGAAACCAGTGTCAACCTCTCGCATGTTTTGGTCAAAAGAGGAATTTAGAACCGTCATTTGGCACACTGAAATCACATGCAAGATCACCCAGAAAGTTGTACTACCAGCACTAGTACTGCGTGTTAGATGAAAAAACACGATCAAGATCGAGAAAAAGATCGTCAACAAGAGACATTACCTGGACTTGCTTAATGAGGGATCCCGGAGAGGGGTGCTTGGATAGGGCGATGGCTTTGAGCTTGTCTGCGGTAGTCTCGGCAGGGTGCTTACCCTTCTTCGTACCATGAGCCTCGACGGTTTTGGCCAGAGCCATAGACATCACGTCGGCCGGTGCTCCGGCGTCCATCCAAGAGAGGAAGCTGAGAGAGAAGAGTGAAAGGAGGAACAAGATGAGGGAGAAGCGAAGCGAGTGGGGGTTTTCTTCAAGAGAGGAAGCTGAGAGAGAAGAGTGAAATGATGGTTGCTTCGTCCGTCCAACTTACTGCTGGAAAGGAGGGGGTTTTGTGATTTGACGGCTCATTGGGCATTACTGCAGTGGTTCGATCGGGGTAGTCTACCGTCACTCTACTACGGAGTAATTTAGTGCATGGCTGGTGGACCCAGGTGCTGGCTGTCCCACACGTTGGCAAAAGTGAGTAATTTAGTGCATGGCTAGAGGAGGATCCGCACGGTAGAGCGTGTCCACTGTTTTTCTGAAGAAGAAAATGATTACAGCAAGAGTTTCCACTCTTACAACGGAGGAGTGCGAAACACGGCAGCCACTTGAACATACATAGTGCTCCTACTACTAGGCATGTGCAGTGGTTCATACGTCAGTACTACACAATCTTGTTGCTAGTGTTGTAAGATATAACGATAACAAATGATGTTGTGCGCATATCAACTACTCCTATATGTAACATAGTACTGCTTTTTCGACTATCTGGTCAAGAATGAACGGTGAGATCAATGTTAACAGAACTAGGTCCACAGCGCACGGAGAGTACCGTGCTACAGTACTCCATGAAACATGAACCATATGAAGCACGAATAGTGTTGGGTGTATGAAGGGTGCACGGGATGGGAGCAAAAGTTCCCTTCTCGACCCACTTTTGGGTGTTTGGCAGAGTGCATGAAGGGTGCATGAGTCCACACTAGTAGGTTGACAAAAATACACGAAGAGGAAACAACTATATTGAGATGAGAATGCAACCAAACACACCCACATGCTTTGTGCTACAGTGACTGATCTGCACTGTCTGAGTTTGATCCAACGGTCATGTTGCGCCGAGACATGGACATGCCCATGCAGAGGGCGCCTAAACACCACCGAAGTCCCTCTGCTTCTCGAGGCGCACGACGTTGGTGATGCAGGGTGCAACCGCCCGCTCCCGGTCGATGGGAGCCAGTGTCAGGTGCCTCACCTCGGACTCCGTGATCTGCCGCGCCGCCATGGCACTAGGTAGAAGCAATGGGGAGAGGAAGCGATGGGGGCGAAATGGCTGAAAGGCAATGCAATCTACGGGAAGGCGGAGGGAGCGAGGAATCTTTTGGTTTTCACCATGGTAAAACACCGGTCAATGACTTCTCACATCAGGGAGCAGTGGGTTTTTACAGGCGGAGTCATCATGACTAATTGCTGCCGCGCCTGCTCCCATCAATCAAAAAATTAAAAATCCTGTCGCGCCTGCTCCCGTCGATCAAAAAATTAAAAATCATGCCGCACCCAAACACCAGAGCAATGCCGCGGTGGATATTTAAATTTACCTGCTGGCAAGTAGATAAAAAAGGGGTGAAAAAACAAATGTGGCGGCGGCCTAGCTAATCGGTCGAACTAGCCCAACTAGCTAGCCACCGTGCTTCACTGATGTACTCGGTGGGAAAGGTGGTCTTTCGTGATTTGACGACTCATTTACTTGCTTCAGCGCTATGACCTAGGAGGACCCAGAAAATGCGCGGTAGGGCGTCCCACGTCAGGAAGAATATATGCGTGCACCACCCGGGAGGACCCCGAAACCGCGCGGTAGGGTGTGCCACGTCTCGGCACGGAGGAAAAATGTGTGTGTAAAAATATACTATATCAGACGTAGTGCCTGTGGTTCGACCTCGGGACCCAACCAGTCGGTCGAAAACACCCCACTAGCCACACGGCTTCATCATGCAAACGTGGCACGGAGCATAGATGTGGTTAGCTCCGTCTCGACCAGCCACAACGTCTCTTGTTCTAGGCGATTCTTCTATTTTCCAAGCTTTTTTTAGTGGTAATAACACCACGGCAAGCTAGCGCCACTCTTCGTGTGTGCCCGTGCAAAGGTTAGACGATGGAGAGAAGAGAGATTGAGATCGCAGACCTGGGACCCACCAGTAAGTGAGACAACGGTCATGCACATGTTGACGAGGCACTCCCTCTACTCTACTCAACACAAGTACTGTATAAAATCAAGTTATGGGACAAAGCCAACAACCGTTCGTTTTTTCAGGCTATCGACTTACGCTTTGTAGTCAGTTCGAATCTCGTCTTTCAGATTTGTTAGTTTTAGGTCCAAATTTGATTAATGACAAGTGGGACCCCTGTGTGTTGTTCCGATATTTCAGTGTAGGATGGTTTTTTGAACAAACACTTTGCGCGGTTAGACAAGTAACGGCACGAGTTACACGTATTTTGCAAGTTTACGAACAAAAATGACAGTGGCATAGAATATCACATCCACCCCGCAACTTAGATACTATGGTGATACGAGTTTTTACACCGTTGGAAGTGAGATCCAATGGCTTGGGAGTAGTCTTTGTAATTATGCGCAATTTCCAAACTCTCCAAAGGTTTTTTCGCAAATAAAACATTCAGGCCTCGTGTGTGCCGCTGCATCTTCGATCCAACGGTGCTCATATTAGGTGCTCCCCGTAGCTTCATTACCCTCTACAGTGATATGAGCATCTAGGTCGTATGATTAGTGATCAGATGGCACATGCGTAGTACTTGTACTTTCTGTGCATTTCCCAAACTCTATCAGCCGCATATTGCAAAAACATTCAAACCTCCTATTGTGGGCATTAGATCTCAGTGAACTCGTATCACCATAGAATCTATGGTGCGGGAGCACCTCATACTCTCCCGTGCGAGAAAACATAAGGTGCTATTGCAGCTTGGATGCTACGGTGATACGAGCTTGGAGGTCGTTTGATCTGAGATCCATTGGCATCTGAGCAGTCTTTGTGCTTGTAAGCAGTGGCCGAACTCTTTTGGGGCTTTTCTGCAAAAAACCATTCGAACCACCGAGGAGGTGTTGGGTCACAAATCCAACACATCCGAAGATCTTATATCACCAAAGCATCTAAGGTGTGGTAGCACATGATATTCTTACATACATGAGAATATGATGTCCTCCTTCATCTTAGATGCTACGGTGATACAAGCTTCGAGGTCGTTGGATATGGGATCAAAGGGCATCTAAGTAGTTTTTGTACAAATTGTGTGCAATTCTCAAACTCATCAAGGTTTCCTGCAAAAATATTAAGACACATCATGTGAGCTGCTATATCTCAGATCTACAAGCTCCAAGCAACTCGTATCGGCATATAGCATCTAAGGTATGGGGGCACATGATATTCTCCCGGGGAGGAGGGGTGGGGGTGCACAACCAATCGGTGGTTGGGAGGGTGGGGACAAATATAATCTAAACAACCCTAAACAGAGCTCCACAATTTTATCTAAGGTCGAGGGGTTGACCCCTGACAATCATACCTCTGCCTAAGCACAACATTTGCATGTACTATAGTACTAGACTTAATATTCATGTTTCAGTTCCATGTTCATTTTAAATATTGAACTGAGGACCATGGATGTCTTACATTTTACTCCCTTCGTTCCTAAATATTAGTCTTTTTACAGGCTTCAAATGGACTGGCACATACAGATGTATATAGACATATTTTAGAGTCTAGATTCACTCATTTTGCTCTGTATGTAGTCACTTGTTGAACTCTCTAAAAGACTAATATTTAGGAATAGAAGGAGTATTTTTGAATTCGTGTCATACATGCATGGTTTGGAAAAATAGATGCACTATACTTATTGGATTGTTGTTGTGTTCGTGCGTGTGTCTCTGTGTGTGTGTGTGTGTGGTCATATGCTTGATACATACAAATTTTTCTCACCTCCATATTGTTCATCTTTTAAATTTGAATTTGCATTGGAAAACTTACTAGGGATACCATGAAATGTGAAATCCACGTTGAGATCACTATATCACAAACTCACTCTAATTCAACAACTCGTCATAAATCAATTACCACGTTGAGATTAGTATTTGCAAGGAAAATATGGGTATTGTAATACACATAGATTCGTTCGGCAATTTAAAAGGTTCCTTTCGTATTCTCGAATGGTAGGACCCAACAGCGTACCAGCCAGACCTTGGCTCGTGTTGATCCTAAAAAAACGGGCTCGTGTCCTTCGGTAGCGTGCGTGGTACGCACGTTAGGCAACCCCAACTAGTCGAGCCTCAGCATTTCAAGTCAAAATATCTGGCGACCAGAATTCCAGCCCTAGGAAATTCCCCTCATGTCCCCGGTCCATAATGACTACCGATGAACAATGGAGGGATGCTTTAGTAACTAGACAACGTTACCTATCGTGCCGAGCATGGTTCAATTCCCTCGGTCGCCGCTCGTCAAGGTCACCCGTCAACTGCATTGCCTAGTACTACTAGTACTACACCAGGATGAGCACAGAATTGAACCCGTTTGTTTGTGCCTAGTACTTGATTTAATATATCAGGCAATGCACTGGTATGGAGGGATTATCCTTTTACTCTGCATATATAACTTGTCTGAAGTCTAACTAAGCAAAATGTTTGACCAAATCCTTTCTTAAGAAATACAACAGGACAGATGTACGGCTCGAAAATTTATTGCATGATGCAGGTTATGATATTGTTTCGAATCCTGGATCTTAAATTTCAGAAAATCCAAAAGTGAGCATAAATTCTTGAAACTAAGCATGGTCACGTGATATGGCACAAATATTACTTCGTAAGTTTTTTCTTCAATTTGAGACAAGCTGCTTATGACAAGTTGCACAAATGAAGAGCCAAGGTATTTTGGAACAAAGACCTGTCACGTTAAGGCGAACGCTTTCACTATTGAAACCATGGGCGTTACGTGCCGCCACGAGTCCCCGCTTCTCATCGGCAGGTGCCGTCCGAGCAAGCGTGTGAGTCGACAGGAGGCGTGCGAGTAGACCGCTGCGCCGGCTGTCAGGGAGGCGTGCGAGCAGACCGCTGTGCAGGATCACCGGGAGGCGAGCCCTTTGACCAGGCTCCGCCGCCCACCGTCGTCCCAACTGCTCCAACTTTTAATGTCGACGGCACCGCAGTTTAAAATCAACCCCGCACTACTCGGTATCGCTACAATCCTCTCTCTTCCTCTCCGATTCTCCTGTCGTGTACCTCCAACTAGCCTGACCTAAACGTACGCAATGCCGCATCACGATGGTCTACCCTTAGTGTTCCAGTTTCCTGAGGAAGACACCCAGCCGGAGTCTCAAGAACATAAGGCGCTTTCTGACGAGCTTGAACTGGTCTTGCGGGAAGACGCCGCACTTGTCCCCACTCCCATTCCGGCTCCCGTCGCCCCGACTGCGCCAGCGCCCATCCTCGTGCACCTGCCAGCGCATGCACCTGCGCGTGCACTGACGCGCACGCCCGTGCCGGTGCCCATGCACCTGCCAGCGCATGCGCCTGCGCGTGCACTGACATGCGTGCCCTTGTCGGTACCCGTGCACACGAATGTCTCTGCCGCGCCGTTGACAGTGCCTGTCCCCGCGCGGGTGCCAGTGCCCCCCCTCAGCGGCATGGATGGCCGTCGTCGATCGCTTCCTTGCACCAACGCCAGTCGCCTCCTCCCGCCAGTTGACTCACTCCGAAGTCCAGAACATTTTGGCCTTCCTTGAATCTAGGCCAACGTCCAGGAGTACGCCAACAACGGCGCAACACGCCGCCGTCGCCGTCAGTCAGTGGCCCGACGACACACAGAGCACGGCAGAGGAGCCGCTTCCCACCACGAGACGCCCCCGCCGCCGCCGCGTAATCTAAATTTGCCATGAAAAATGTTCGGATTGCCATGCTTAAAATCCAAACGTTTATCATTTCCTTTTGTTTTATATCGATCGTCTTATAATTTAAAGTTGGAGTCAGACTGAACGAAATGTATGGTTTGATCGATAGAATGTTCTGCTAGAGCCGTATCAAATTAAATATAAAACGTCATCAAGCCACATGTATTCCTTATCATCCAACGACCTAGACTGCTTCAATGTCGAGCGCTCAACACGTTTAGCGTGCAGTTAATTTCATGCCAAAAATAGTGCTAATCACATGACAACACGCAAATAATATCCTAGTAGTTAATATCCGCATGCACTTAATATAGTTCCAAATTAACGTGCATTGCACGTACACACTGACTAGTGCTTCTAGTATGTGAAACTGGTGCCGTGACTTGTGAACGCATCCAGATATGGTCAACGGCAACATCGCCCGCGAGTTCTTCCTGTTTGCCCGTGCGTCTAAACGCAGAAGGGGAGGAGAGAGAGAGCACACATGGAACCCACCAGTAAGTGAAGGCGAATAGTACTAAAAATAATATTACATGTTATCCATTAATTAGGCTGTGGTAATATAAAAACATTATGTGAAGAAAGGGGGTACAACAAACATTGCTATTCTACGTATGTTGCCTATTGATGTGCGGCTTGAAGGCCCGGTCGCATGTTCGATCCTCGTCCTTTATTTTTTAATTTGTATATGGGTCCAAATTTGTTTCATGACATGTGGGCCCCTCGGTGTGTAGTTTGTAGCACTTTAATTTGTGGGTCGAAATTTGTTCCATTCCAAGTGGACTATCGGTGTGTAGTTTTGTAGCTTATTTATGATAATTAAGGAGAACAACATAGTTTTTTCAATAATACCATGGTGCGACGTTGAAGGCGAGAAATGATGTGCGAGAGAGTGATGACCGAGCCAGAGGGAAATCAACTAGGGGAGTTGCATGGGTTGCAACGGTGTTTGGAGTAGTTGTGGGCCGAATGCTACGAAAATATAATCTAAACCGACCGGAACAAATGCCTACAAAAATTAATCCAAGGTTGGAGTGCCCCTCGCAATGTAAATAGCTCCGACTTTGCGAGGGATGGAGAGGTAGTAGCTTCAACGCGTGGAAGATACGGTGTGAGAAAGTGAGGTCAATTGAGAGACATATAGATAGAGACAAAGTGATTGTGGTCCGACATTCATTGAACAAATATATATGCTCTGGAGAGATATTGTCCGATTGAGCTTTTTGGCAAGGGTGAGGGCTATAAGATAGAGCTTGAGAGATGATCCAGTCATAGACGTGTAGATATATTTTGTGCGTGGGAGGAAGCAAGGTTAACCGATCACATAGGGTCGCCGTGCGATCGAAAGAGTGAGACGGGTTGGAGAAAGTGACCTAGATAGACGATGTGTGTGAGAGAGTATACAATGTGAATAGGTCGAATTGGGCTCAAACATGGTGATATATCGTTTTTGTCTGAGAAAGAGCGAGGTCAATCGAGACATACGGAGAGAGAGAGAGATTGAGTGAGCGTGGCCCACCATGAGGTCGAAAGAGTGGCGGCAGCTTGGATGGACTGACCTAGATAGACAATCTGAGTGAGAGAGTATAGAGTGTGTCGATCGAGGCCCGAATAGGGAGATATATCATTTGTGTGTGAAAGAAAACGAGGTTAAATGAGACTCAGATAAAGAGAGCGAGATTGAGCGAGTGTGGCCCGCCGTGCGGAAGAAAGAGTGATACAGTCTCGAGGGAGTGACCTAGATATACAACGTGTGTGCGTGCGCATGAGAGGTTGGGGGTTAGATAGGCAATGCATGTATTTAGCGCGAGTGGGTGAGAGGGAGAGGGGGGGCGAGGGAGAGCTCGTCATGGGGCGCAACGGCGGGTGTGTGAGGTAAATACATTTGGTAACAGAGTGGAAAAAGGGGTTGTGTAGTTGAGACACTTAGAGATCGAAACATGGAGAGAAAGAATGAACGTGTGTTGGAAATCGATAGCTTCCTAAGGTGGTTAGGAGAGGAAGATTGACCGATACAGGAAGTATGTAGCGTTTGTGCGGGGGGGGGGGCTAAAACAACATTTGAATGTACATAGTACGAGACTTAATATCAATGTTTCAATTTGGTGTACATTGTAAGATTTGAACCGAGGACCAGGCATACGGGTAATTATTTCGAATTCATGCCATACTAAGTTTCGAAAAGTTGACATTGACTCAGTTTGTTGTGCTATTTTGTAGGTCATATGTTTGAATCCATCCAAAAGTTTTCTCACTACCATGGTGTTCATCATATACATATGAATTTGTATTAAAAAAGTAGCGTGGATACAGTGAAATGCGAAATCCACGTTAGAATTGGAGATCGCTACGTGACACACACTCTAATTCAAATAACTAACTACGTGACACACACTCTAATTCAAATAACTAATTATGCGACACACACTCTAATCCACGTTAGCGTGGGTACCGTTTCGATTTTTTTAAATAACTCCTCATTAATTAATTTATAGTACTCCCTCTGTTCACTTTTATAAGACCTTGTAGACATTTCAGACAATGTGCAAAATAGTTCATTTTAAGTTGTCTGAAATGACTTACGAAAGTGAACGGATGGAGTATCTTGTTTCGAATGACTAATTATTGCAAGGAAAACACGGGCATGGTAATACATACAAATTCGTTTGCAAATGAAAGAAGATTCGTTTGCATTCTCAAATGTAGGTGCACCAGGCAGACCAGGGTCATGTCGTGGTGGACGCTGCTTCGGTGCCTTAAAGGCAACTGCCTTTGGGTCACTAACATGTGGGCCAGCCACCTGTTGGGCCCACATGTCATGGACACAAAGGCAGGTGTCTTAAGGCACTGAAGCATAGTCCTGTCGGGGTGGTCGCGTGTGTCGGACAGACGCGTAGCACCCAGCCACCCACCCCCTCCCCCCAAAAAAAGGACGACGACAATATAAGTTCGCGCTTCCACGTTTCGGATTGAAATATCTGGCGGCCCCAATTCCAGCCCTGCAAAATCTCTCTTCTCCACCGTCCCCTTCCGCGCCCAGATTGCTCAAATCCCTAATTCGCCGCCAACCCTCAAATCGCCCCTCGTCTCGTCTCTTTCCCCATCGTTCCCCACCTCTGTGCCGGACGACGACGACGAAGATGATGGTCGCGCTTCACCACCGCACCGGAGCTACCTCATCTACGCCCTCGTCCACCGCACCGGGTGGTCCACCGACAACGTCGGCCGCCGCAACCGACGTGCCTCACAAACACCAAGTTCCACCGCATCAGGTGCGCTTCACCTACGTCGTCTCCCAGCTCACCGAGGCTACTTCACTGAGCACATCGTCGCACCTCCGCCCCCCGAGGCCGTTGGGGCTTCACCAACGGTCTCGTCCACCGCATCATAGTGCTCCGCTGCCACTCAAGATCTGCATCCGTGCGCGGCCAGCCAACGCCAGTGCATCACCCTCAACGGCTCTGAAGTGACCCGCACTCTAGCTAGGCGAGCATGCCCAAACGCCGGTACGAACTAGGTATCCACACATCACTCCCTTGTGCACTATTCCGACGATGTTTGGATATCCTTTCACTGCTCTCTTAGCTTACACGCCTATGCAACTCTGACTTTAACTCTTATTTCTTCTGGAGATATCATCTGAAACAAGCAAATCTATTTTTTTAGCGAAGCATGACGGCGCTACGGGATCTGGTACACATCCTGCACACCCGTATAACCTTATAAGTATCTGTCCTCCGGTACAACATCAAGGTCTATTCCTCTTATTTGATCAACCATTCGCCGTGTCAAAAATGCAGAGGTGGATGCAAGGAGCACAAGGCCTGCACATCCAAGCAAGTGGTAACATGGACTTGTACATGGAACATCCCAAGCGCAAGTAGAGCTACAGTGAGCCTGTACAACGAGCTAGCGTAAGTCCCTGCATTTCATTTAATTCGTACTGGCATTCGTGTATGATTTGTGTGCAGTGGCTGATCCACGAATTCAAGTTACCAGGGGCGAACATTTAACTTAAAAAATACGAAGACACTTGCACTCCGGAAATCAACATAACTTGAGAAATGTGAAGCTACATGCACTTTTAAAACCAGCTAATGATCCAAAGTAGTTCAGATTATAAACACTAAATGATGCAAGCACCAAAAACACAAAATGCAACATGGTGTACAAGGACTACAAACATGGTCTGTACCTTCTTGAATTATTCGTTCTCTGGCTGAAAATATTGAAGTGTTGCCACCTTTAGCATGGGCCGTTAGTGGGCCCGATGTCCCGTCGGACCATATATGGCCCATGGGTAGCACGGGCCATTCCCAGGCCGAAAGTCACACCGGGCTGAAATGGGCCCATGTCTACATCAGGCCTCTAACAGGCCGAAAGTCACTGGGCTATAGTTGCGCCCAAATATTCGGCGAACAATTAACAGGCCAAATCTGGCTTCGGGCCGCAAATGGGCCCAAATATTGGGCGAACAATTAACGGGCCAGATCTGGCTTCGGGCCGTAAATGGGCCCAAATATTGGGCGAACAATTAACGGGCTAGATCTGGCTTCGGGCCGTAAATGGGCCTTTATTAAGCAGGTCGTTATTGGGCTGGCCCACTAGTACCTGGTTAAGTTCTACGGGCCTTTGACTGGGCCAGCCTTTTTAACCTATATGGGCCTTTGTTGGGCCCAGCCACATGTCGACGTATCATAGGCATGTCTCCTCCAATGGACGGGCGACATCTGGCCCACTGACGAGCTGACAGGTGTTCCCTTCGGCCAATCAGAATTTTACATGTGGAAATTTCCCATTGGTCAGGGCTGTTAATGGGTTATCGGATCCAAAATCTGACCCGATAGCTTAACGGCGTTATGTTACGGTGGATGCCACGTGTTGGTCACCCTTGACGAAAGCACTTCTGTGACGCGCGATTTATCATCATGGAAGTGGACACTTCCGTGATGATAATTTTGGTAATGTCATGGAACACTTCTACGACAGCACAGGTATGACTATCTTGATTCTGTCATAAAATCGTCATGGATGTACATGCATGACAAAAAACATGACCTACTGTGACAAACATGTATCATCACGGAAGTGTACTTTTTTTGTAGTGTACATCAACATCATAGCCCCTCCGATGAAGTGTGAGTAGTTTACCTCAGACCTTCGGGTCCATAGTTATTAGCTAGATGGCTTCTTCTCTCTTTTTGGATCTCAATACAATGTTCTCCCCCTCTCTTGTGGAGATCTATTCGATGTAATCTTATTTTTTTGCGGTGTGTTTGTTGAGACCGATGAATTATGGATTTATGATCAAGATTATCTATGAACAATATTTGAATCATCTATGAATTCTTTTATGTATGATTGGTTATCTTTGCAAGTCTCTTCGAATTATCAGTTTGGTTTGGCCTACTAGATTGATCTTTCTTGTAATGGGAGAAGTGCTTAGCTTTGGGTTCAATATTGCGGTGTCCTTTCCCAGTGACAGTAGGGGCAGGAAGGCACGTATTGTATTGTTGCCATCGAGGATAACAAGATGTTTTTTTATCATATTGCATGAATTTATCCCTCTACATCATGTCATCTTTCTTAAGGCGTTACTCTGTTTTCTTGAACTTAATACTCTAGATGCATGCTGGATAGCGGTCGATGAGTGGAGTAATAGTAGTAGATGCAGGCAGGAGTCGGTCTACTTGTCTCGGACATGATGCCTATATACATGATCATACCTAGATATTCTCATAATTATGCTCAATTCTGTCAATTGCTCAACAGTAATTCGTTGACCCACCGTAAAATACTTATGATCTTGAGAGAAGCCACTAGTGAAACCTATGGCCCCCGGGTCTATCTTCATCATATTAATCTTCCAATACTTAGTTATTTCCTTTGCTTTTTTACTTTGCTTTTATTTTACTTTGCATCTTTATCACAAAAACACAAAAAATATTATCCTATCATATCTATCAGATCTCACTCTCGTAAGTGACCGTGAAGGGATTGACAACCCCTTATCACGTTGGTTGCGAGGAGTTATTTGCTTTGTGCAGGTACGAGAGACTCGCGCGTAGCCTCCTACTGGATTGATACCTTGGTTCTCAAAAACTGAGGGAAATACTTACACTACTTTGCTGCATCATCCTTTCCTCTTCAAGGAAATCCAACGCAGTGCTCAAGAGGTAGCAGCCATAGAGTTGTGGTCTTTCTTCTTCTTGGCATAGACATCCAAGTCATCTTCATGCTCTTTAGGGGCATTTATTAACTTTTCCCACTCCTCAACAGTTGACTGGTACCTTGTACCCTTAGACATCCATACAATTCTACCATCTGGATAAAAATGAGGAGTGGAGTAGAATTGCATGATGAGTTCATCATTCCATTTTGTCAGCTCTTGACCAACAAACTCGTCAACACCACATGCTCTGAAGCTATCATATACACATGGAAAATGATCTTTATTCTCATCAATGTACTCCTAGTCAGCCCACTTCATGTCACAAACTATAGGCTTCTTGTCCAGCAGAATGGTTTCATAGAAATCTTGTTGTTCTTTGGTGTGGAACCTGTAGTCCACTGCAGTTCTCCACCTCACACCATATGGATCACTCTGTCTCCAAAGTCTTAGACCTGCATCCTTCCTGATGCTCATATCCTCTGCCACTGGATGGGTGTCATTGTGATCTGGAATCTTTGGTTTAAGTTTCCTAAGCACTTGGGCTTCAGCATCTTCTTCTTCCATTTCAGGCACTGGGACCTTGTTCTTTTCTGCAGCTGGAATGTTCCTAGTGCTCCTCTTGGGCTTTGAAGTCTTTTGAGCTTGAGCAGCAGCCTTGGGGTAGTCTTGGGCTTTGATGTAGCAGCCCCTGACTTAATTGCACCCCCATCAGTTTCTGGGACTTGGGTGCTGGTGCAGCATCCTCTTCCTCTTCCTCTTCAGCTGGATCCCTCATCATAGAGGATCTCCCAATGACTCTAGTAGTGGTCTTCTTGACCCTCTCCTTCCTCTTCTTACTCTCTCTAGCAGCCTCTTCAGTTGGCTTAGAAGTTTCAACAGTTGAGCCTTGGCCTTTAAGGTTGCACCCTCTTGGCAGGGGCCTTCTTATGCAATCCAGGCATTGTTGTAGCAGCAGTATCATATTCCTTCTTCGGGACTTTCTTCTTGGAGCTAACTTCCTCCTTTGTAGCCACATAGTCCTCATCCTCAGAATCTAAGGTTTTCTTCTTCCTTGATCTAGTGGTTGCCTTGGGCAAATTGCTTGGAGTGCTCCTACTGCCATCATCATAGCTGCTTGAGGGACTAGTGCCCTCACTCATGTGCACTTGCTCTTCTGATTTGTTCTAGCTATCACTATGGTCAGACATTCTGGCAAGCAAACCGACAGCAGACCTTGTGAATGGATATAGATGAGGTAGAGTGGATGATCATCACAAGGTGTAGAGTTTTTGCAAACAGATGAGTCAAAAACTTAGTTTTAGTTCTCCATAAAAATCATTTCGGAGCTACCGATTTGTTAAACTCGGTGACACCGAAGCAACTCTTGGAGTCTAAACTAGTGAACTCAGTCACAACGAGTCATAGTTCGGTGGCTCCGAGATTGCTAGGGTTTCACAGAGAGTCAAACTCGGTCACACCGATTTGCAACTTTCGGCCAGACCGAAAAGTGCAAGTGCTATGGCCTAGGTCAAATCGGTGAGACCGATTTATACAACTCGGTCGGTCCGAGATGAGTTCGGTGGAAACCTAACCCTAAATTCGAATCAAACCTAGTCTAAGGAATGTTTTCTCAGGATAGATTGATTTCATACGTGGTTAAGAACATGGCATTGCATTGTGCTAGGAATCGGAGTAAAGAATTAGCACAAAAGATCGAACTCATACCTGATGTCTACCACACAACCTTCGATGTTGGGCCTCCAAGTGCAGAGGTTTGTAGGACAGTAGCAAATTTCCCTCAAGTGGATGACCTAAGGTTTATCAATCCATAGGAGGCGTAGGATGAAGATGGTCTCTCTCAAACAACCCTGCAACCAAATAACAAAGAGTCTCTTGTGTCCCCAACACACCCAATACAATGGTAAATTGTATAGGTGCACTAGTTCGGCGAAGAGATGGTGATACAAGTGGTATATGGATGGTAGATAAAGGTATTTGTAATCTGAAAATATAAAAACAGCAAGGTAACTAATGATAAAAGTGAGCACAAACGGTATTGCAATGCTAGGGAACAAGGCCTAGGGTTCATACTTTCACTAGTGCAAGTTCTCTCAACAATAATAACATAATTGGATCATATAAATATCCCTCAACATGCAACAGAGAGTCCCTCCAAAGTCACTAATAGCGGAGAACAAACGAAGAGATTATGGTAGGGTACGAAACCACCTCAAAGTTATCCTTTCTGATCGATCTATTCAAGAGTTCGTAGTAAAATAACATGAAGCTATTCTTTCCGATCAATCTATCATGGAGTCTGTACTAGAATAACACCTTAAGACACAAATCAACCAAAACCCTAATGTCACCTAGATACTCCAATGTCACCTCAACTATCCGTGGGTATGATTATACGATATGCATCACACAATCTCAGATTCATCTATTCAAACCAACACAAAGTACTTCAAAGAGTGCCCCAAAGATTCTACCGGAGAGTCAAGGCGAAAATGGGTGCCAACCCCTATGCATAGGTTCATGGGCGGAACCCGCAAGTTGATCACCAAAACATACATCAAGTGGATCAATAGAATACCGCATTGTCACCATGGGTATCCCACACAAGACATACATCAAGTGTTCTCAAATCCTTAAAGACTCAATCCGATAAATAGCTTCAAAGGGAAAACTCAATCCATTACAAGACAGTAGAGGGGGAGAAACATCATAAGATCCAACTATAATAGCAAAGCTCGCGATACATCAAGATCGTACCACCTCAAGAACACGAGAGAGAGAGAGAGGTCAAACACATAGCTACTGTTACATACCCTCAGCCCCGAGGGAGAACTACTCCCTCCTCGTCATGGAGAGCACCGGGATGATGAAGATGGCCACCGGAGAGGGATTCCCCCCTCCGACAGGGTGCCGGAATGGGTCTAGATTGGTTTTCGGTGGCTACGGAGGCTTCTGGCGGCGAAACTCCCGATCTATTGTGCTCCCCGAAGTTTTTAGGGTATATGGGTATATATGGGAGGAAGAAGTACGTCGGTGGACCTCCGGGCTGTCCACGAGGTAGGGGGCGCGCCCAGGTGGGGTGGGCGCGCCCCCACCCTCGTGGGCAGCCCGGGACTCTCCTGGTCCAACTCTGATACTCCGTGGGCTTCTTCTGGTCCAAAAATAAGTTCCGTGAAGTTTCAGGTCAATTGGACTCCGTTTGATTTTCCTTTTCTGCGATACTCTAAAACAAGGAAAGAACAGAAGCTGGCACTGGGCTCTGGGTTAATAGGTTAGTCCCAAACATAATATAAAAGTGTATAATAAATCCCATAAACATCCAAAACAGATAATATAATAGCATGGAACAATAAAAAATTATAGATATGTTGGAGACATATCAGCATCCCCAAGCTTAATTCCTGCTCGTCCTCGAGTAGGTAAATGATAAAAACAGAATTTTTGATGTGGAATGCTACCTAACATATTCATCATGTATTTCTCTTTAATGTAGCAAGAATATTCAGATCCATAAGATTCAGGACAAAAGTTTAATGTTGACATAAAAATAATAATACTTCAAGCATACTAACTAAGCTATCATGTCTTCTCAAAATAACATGGCCAAAGAAAGTTCATCCCTACAAAATCATATAGTTTTGTCAGGCTCCATTTTCATCACACAAGAATTCTCTCATCATGCACAACCCCGATGACAAGCCAAGCAATTGTTTCATACATTAGTGATCTCAAAAAAATTCAACCTTTACGCAATACATGAGTGTGAGCCATGGATATAGCACTATGGGTGGAATAGAATATAATGAGGGGGTTATGTGGAGAAGACAAAAAGGAGAAAGTCTCACATCGACGCGGCTAATCAATGGGCTAGGGAGATGCCCATCAATTGATGTCAATGCAAGGAGTAGGGATTGCCATGCAACGGATGCACTAGAGCTATAAATGTATGAAAGCTCAACAAAAGAAACTAAGTGGGTGTGCATCCAACTTGCTTGCTCACGAAGACCTAGGGCACTTGAGGAGGCCCATTGTTGGAATATACAAGCCAAGTTCTATAATGAAAATTTCCCACTAGTATATGAAAGTGACAAAACAAGAGACTCTCTATCATGAAGATCATGGTGCTACTTTGAAGCACAAGTGTGAAAAAAGGATAGTAGCATTGTACCTTTTATTTTTTTTATTTGGCCTTTTTTGGGGACAATGCTCTATTAATGATGATCATCACACTTCTATTTATTTACAACTCAAAGATTACAACTCGATACTAGAACAAGATATGACTCTATATGAATGCCTCCGGCGGTGTACCGGGATTCCGATGAATCAAGAGCGACATTAATGAAAATTTATGGATGGTGGCTTTGCCACAAATACGATGTCAACTACATGATCATGCAAAGCAATATGACAATGATGAAGCGTGTCATAATAAACGGAATGGTGGAAAGTTGCATGGAAATATATCTCGGAATGGCTACGGAAATGCCATAATAGGTAGATATGGTGGCTGTTTTGAGGAAGGTATATGGTGGGTTTATGATACCGGCGAAAGTTGCGTGGTACTAGAGAGGCTAGCAATGGTGGAAGGGTGAGAGTGCATATAGTCCATGGACTCAACATTAGTCATAAAGAACTCACATACTTGTTGCAAAAATTTATTAGTTATCGAAACAAAGTATTACGCGCATGAT
The DNA here is from genome assembly GCF_056163025.1 of Triticum urartu. NCBI lineage: Eukaryota > Viridiplantae > Streptophyta > Magnoliopsida > Poales > Poaceae > Triticum > Triticum urartu. The sequence continues at coordinate 478,240,204 of NC_141878.1, read as the reverse complement.
CCTAGGGGGATAGATTGGTAGGAAAAGACCATCGCTCGTCCCCGACCACCACTCATAAGGAGGACAATCAATAAATACATCCTGCTCCGACTTCTTAACATAACGGTTCACCATACGTGCATGCTATGGGAATCACAAACTTCAACACAAGCATTTCTCAAATTCACAACTACTCAACTAGCACGACTCTAATATCACCATCTCCATATCTCAAAACAATTATCAAGTATCAAACTTCTCTTAGTATTCAATGCACTCTATATGAAAGTTTTTATTATATCCCTCTTGGATACCCATCGTATTAGGACTAAATTCATAACCAAAGAAAATTACCATGCTGTTCTAAAGACTCTCAACATAATATAAGTGAAGCATGAGAGTTCATCTATTTCTTCAAAATAAAACCACCACCGTACTCAAAAAATATATAAGTGAAGCACTAGAGCAAATGACAAACTACTCCAAAAGATATAAGTGAAGATCAATGAGTAGTCAAATAGTTATGCAACTATGTGAAGACTCTCTAACATTTAAGAATTTCAAATATTGGTATTTTATTCAAACAGCAAGCAAAACTAAATAAAATAAAATGATGCTCCAAGCAAAACACATATCATGTGGCGAATAAAAATATAGCTCCAAGTAAAGTTATCGATGAACGAAGACGAAAGAGGGGATGTCTTCCGGGGCATCCCCAAGCTTAGGCTTTTGGTTGTCCTTGAATATTACCTTCGGGTGCCTTGGGCATCCCCAAGCTTAGGCTCTTTCCACTCCTTATTCCATAGTCCATCGAATCTTTACCCAAAACTTGAAAACTTCACAACACAAAACTTAACAGAAAACCCATGAGCTCCGTTAGCGAAAGAAAGCAAAACACCACTTCAAGGTACTGTAATGAACTCATTCTTTATTTATATTGGTGTTAAACCTACTGTATTCCAACTTCTCTATGGTTTATAAACTCTTTTACTAGCCATAGACTCGTCAAAATAAGTAAACAACACATGAAAAACAGAATCTGTCAAAAATAGAACAGTCTGTAGTAATCTGGATCAAACGTATACTTCTGGAACTCATACAATTCTCAAATAAATTGCTGGACGTGAGGAATTTATCTATTAATAATCTACAAAAATAATAAACTAAATAGCACTCTCCAATAAAAAATGGCAGAAATTCTCGTGAGCGCTAAAGTTTCTGTTTTTTACAGCATGATCAACAAAACTTTCCCCAAGTCTTCCCAATGGTTCTACTTGGCACGAACACTAATTAAAAGCATAAAAACTCAATCATAACAGAGTACAGATAAATTATTTATTACTAAACAGGAGTAAAAAGCAAGAATAAAAATAAAATTGGGTTGCCTCCCAACAAGCGCTATCGTTTGACGCCCCTAGCTAGGCATGATGATTTCAATGATGCTCACATAAAGGATAAGAATTGAAACATAAAGAGAGCATCATGAAGAATATAACTAGCACCTTTAAGCCTAACCCACTTCCTATGCATAGGGATTTTGTGAGCAAACAACTTGTGGAAACAAGAACCAACTTGCATAGGAAGGTAAAACAAGCAAAACTTCAAGATTTTAAGCACATAGAAAAGAAACTTGATATTATTGCAACTCCTACAAGAACATATTCCTCCCTCATAATAGTTTTCAGTAGCATCATGAATGAATTCAACAATATAACCAGCACATAAAGCATTCTTTTCATGATCTACAAGCATAGAAAATTTAATACTCTCTACATAAGCAAAATTCTTCTTATGAATAATAGTGGGAGCAAACTCAACAAAATAATTATCATGTGAGGCATAATCCAATTGAAAACTAAAATCATGATGACAAGTTTCATGGATATCATTATTCTTTATAGCATACAGGTCATCACAATAATCATCATAGATAGCAACTTTGTTCTCATAATCAATTGGAACCTCTTCTGAGATAGTGGAATCATTATTAAATAAAGTCATGACCTATCCAAATCCACTTTCATCAATATAATCATCATAAATAGGAGGAATGCTTTCATCATAATAAATTTTATCATCAAAACTTGGGGGACAAAAAATATCATCTTCATCAAACATAGCTTCCCCAAGCTTGTGGCTTTGCATATCATTAGCATCATGGATATTCAAGGAATTCATACTAACAACATTGCAATCATGCTCATCATTCAAATATTTAGTGCCAAACATTTTATTGCATTATTCTTCTAACACTTTGGCACAATTTTCCTTTCCACCATACTCACGAAAGGTATTAAAAAGATGAAGCGTATGAGGCAAACTTAATTCCATTTTTTGTAATTTTGTTTTATAAATTAAACTAGTGATAAAACAAGAAACTAAAAGACTCGATTGCAAGATCTAAAGACATGCCTTCAAGAACTCACCTCCCCAGCAACGGCGCCAGAAAAGAGCTTGATGTCTACTACACAACCTTCTTCTTGTATACGTTGTTGGGCCTCCAAGTGCAGAGGTTTGTAGGACATTAGCAAATTTCCCTCAATTGGATGACCTAAGGTTTATCAATCCGTAGGAGGAGTAGATGAAGATGGTCTCTCTCAAACAACCCTACAACCAAATAACAAAGAGTCTCTTGTGTCCCAAACACACCCAATACAATGGTAAATTGTATAGGTGCACTAGTTCGGCGAAGAGATGGTGATACAAGTGGTATATGGATGGTAGATAAAGGTATTTGTAATCTAAAAATATAAAAAAAGCAAGGTAACTAATGATAAAAGTGAGCACAAACGGTATTGCAATGCTAGGGAACAAGGCCTAGGGTTCATACTTTCACTAGTGCAAGTTCTCTCAACAATAATAACATAATTGGATCATATAAATATCCCTCAACATGCAACAGAGAGCCACTCCATAGTCACTAATAGCGGAGAACAAATGAAGATATTATGGTAGGGTACGAAACAACCTCAAAGTTATCCTTTCTGATCGATCTATTCAAGAGTCCGTAGTAAAATAACATGAAGTTATTCTTTCCGTTCAATCTATCATAGAGTTCGTACTAGAATAACACCTTAAGACACAAATCAACAAAAACCCTAATGTCTCCTAGATACTCCAATGTCACCTCAAGTATCTGTGTGTATGATTATATGATATGCATCACACAATCTCATATTCATCTATTCAAACCAACACAAAGTACTTCAAAGAGTGCCCCAAAGATTCTACCGGGGAGTCAAGACAAAAACGTGTGCCAACCCCTATGCATAGGTTCATGGGCGGAACCCGCAAGTTGATCACCAAAACATACATCAAGTGGATCAATAGAATACCCCATTGTCACCATGGGTATCCCACGCAAGACATACATCAAGTGTTCTCAAATCCTTAAAGACTCAATCCAATAGGATAACTTCAAAGGGAAAACTCAATCCATTACAAGAGGGTAGAGGGGGAGAAACATCATAAGATCCAACTATAATAGCAAAGCTCGCGATACATCAAGATCGTACCACCTCAAGAACACGAGAGAGAGAGAGAGAGAGAGAGAGATCAAACACATAGCTACTGGTACATACCCTCAGCCCCAAGGGAGAACTACTCCCTCCTCATCATGGAGAGCACCGGGATGATGAAGATGGCCACTAGAGAGGGATTCCCCCCTCCGGCAGGGTGCCGGAACGGGTCTAGATTGGTTTTCGGTGGCTACAGAGGCTTCTGGCGGCGAAACTCCCGATCTATTGTGCTCCCCAAAGTTTTTAGGGTATATGGGTATATATGGGAGGAAGAAGTACGTCGGTGGACCTCCGGGCTGTCCACGAGGCAGGGGGGCGCGCCCCCTACCCTCGTGGGCAGCCCGGGACTCTCCTGGTCCAACCCCGATACTCCGTGGGCTTCTTCTGGTCCGAAAATAAGTTCCGTGAAGTTTCTGGTGAATTGGACTCCGTTTGATTTTCCTTTTCTACGATACTCTAAAACAAGGAAAAAACAGAAACTGGCACTGGGCTCTGGGTTAATAGGTTAGTCCCCAAAATAATATAAAAGTGTATAATAAAGCCCATAAACATCCAAAACAGATAATATAATAGCATGGAACAATCAAAAATTATAGATACGTTGGAGACGTATCGATACCCTAGTTCGGCGGTGAGTTTGCTATGACGGCAACGGAGGGGTTGAATCCCGTTGACGGTGATGAAAACCAGCGGCTGGAGGTCGCTGGCGGCGAGAAGACGATCCGGAGACCCGAGGCGGCAGAGCAGGACACGCGCGGGATGGAGGGTTTTGAAGAAATTTCCAAAATCCCACCCGTGGGTATATATATCCTGACCCTGTCGGTGTGACCGAGTGGAACAAATCGGTGGCACCGAGATGCAGAATCGCGAGCGGTTACTGCAACTAGGTGCGACCGAAGAGTTCAAATCGGTTGCACCGAGATTGAAAACCTAGATCAACTCAGTGAACTCGGTGTGACCGAAGTGGATGGATCGGTCAGACCGAAATGCACAGAGAGGTTTTGGAAGTTTAAGTCTATGACGAATCGGGGACTCCGAGTGCTCCTCACATAATCTGACTTGATCAAACTTTGTGATCTAGCATGAATTGAGTTTGAGACAAGAAAAGCATATATAGCTAGAGGAGGTTCTTAGGCATTCTTGTCCATGCACTTGGCAAAAGAGAAAGATCCAAACAATCAAAACAACAAGTGGATGTCCTCGAATGAGTAAAATATGCAATCAACATGCTCATACAATAAAATGGCAAATGAAATATGTGAAAAAGCATGCACAAACACTCTAGCATCTATCAAGCAATTGGTGATGACCAGGTCATCTATATATGAGTATATTGACTTAGGAGTCAAATGAGAACATTTGATCATAGGTCATACTCATCGTTTAAGCACAAGTGGGGTTACCACTTTTACATAAAGCATTGTTGTCTTCACACCATTAGAGTTGCTTTAGCTCAATTGTTAGAGTAAATCTCCCCCTAGATGTGATATCCCCCCTAAGAGGGATGAACTAACCTTGGGTTTTGTCGATGATGACTTCATGTAGATGTTGAAGATGTGGATGCTCAATGTTGATGTAGATCATTTGGTGAAATCCATTGGAGTGAGTTGCACTTTCAATACCTACACGGGTTAGTCCCACAAGGAACAAACAAGGACATCCATAGACATAGAGTGATGTTCACACAAGATGATGTCCATGAAAGCAATAGGTTATCTTGTCCCTTGTCTTACCAATAAGAGGGTTTGTGACTCCTTGAACTAGTGCAAGATGTGAAAGTTGTTTGCACTTGTCCTTGCCAAAATTACATGAGTGAAGTATGTTGGCAGAGTCACCCTCAAGAACTCTCTAGTCCTTCTTCTTCGGGATCGACATCATCTTGATGGGAATCCTTGGAGTTGTAGTCGTACTTGATGAAGTAGAACTCGATGTAGTCTTGGGAACCCACTTGACCAAGGCCTTAGGAGCTTATTCAAATGCATCAATCTCCTCTTAAAACTTGTCCTTGCCCTTTTGCTTGTGGTCATATTGAGCTTGTGTCCCTTGGAAAGAAGTAGGATCATACTTCTCTTGTTGAGGAACAAACTTCGTCTTGGGGTATTGATCTTCATCCCACTCAACTCAATTGGCATTGAACTTTCGTTCAAAACCAATACCTTGATTCTTCCGGTGCCTTCCTTGATTGCGTACAATTTCCTCAAATTGCTTACTCCCGGCAAGGCTCTTGTAAACAACTTTCTCTATAATTCCCTTCAATAAGCTATTTTCTTGCTGAAGTGTAACTTGGCTAAGAGAATCATTAGTGGAATCAAGAGAACTACTAGAAGCAACAACATTGGATTTAGCATGATTATTGTTACTACTAGAAGAAGAATCTTTCTTACTCTTGTTGCTAGATTTAACTTGTGGCATGTAAGTAGACAAGAGTAAATGCTTGGCAATGTAAGAAGAACTTTTCTTGCGAACACCATCATTGATTGCTTTTAAGAACCCATGCTCTTGCTCAAGGTTGAGCTTTTCAAAGTGTAGCGTCTCATGAGTCTTTAAAAGTTCTCGATGATCTTCCAAGGTAGTTTCATGAGCTAACTTAAGAGTGTTTAGCTCTTTAGTTAGACGTTCAATCTACTTCTTATCATCATCATTCGTTTTATCTTGAGTAAAATGATTAATAGCAAGTTCATCATAGTTTTCATCACTAGAGGTGTCAACAAGTAAATCATCATCACCTAGCAAATCATCTTCATCACTACTGAAATCAACATACTCGGGGTGTGATACCTTTGGGCCTTTAGCCATGAAGCATCTTCCAATTCCTTCATTTGGTGAGTCAAATATGCCATAGGAGTTGGTTGACACAAGTGCTAGACCGGCAACACCTTCATCTTGAGTATATTCAGAGTCGAAGTGATAACTTCTCTCGGAGTGATTGTCGGAGTCGGAGGCAGATACCCATTCACCAACATGAGCTTGATGTCTTTGTTTCGTGTAGCTCCTTGATGACTTGTCCTTCCTTTCTGAATCCTTGCTTCTCTGTGATGTTCTTCGTTCATAATGATCATATCTACTCCTTCTTTCTCTTGGTGGTGATTCTTCTCTTCTACTTCTCCTTTTGGGTGAATCTTCTCTTCGTTTGTAAGGAGCCGTTGTTGGGAAACGCAGTAATTTCAACAATTTTCCTACACACATGCAAGATCTATCTAGATAGGTAATGCATATCAACAAGAGGGGAAGAGTTTAGTCTACGTACCCTCGTAGACCGTAAGCGGAAGCGTTATGACAACACGGTTGATGTAGTCGAACGTCTTCACGATCCGACCGATCCTAGCACCGAAGGTACGACACCTCCGCGATCTACACACGTTCAGCTCGGTGACGTCCCACAAACTCTAGATCTAGCTGAGTGTCGAGGGAGAGTTTCGTCGGCACGAAGGCGGGATGACGGTGATGATGAAGCTATCGGAACAGGGCTTCGCCTAAGCACCGCTACGATATGACCAAGGTGGATTATGGTGGAGGGGGGCACCGCACACGGTTAAGACAATGATCAAATTGAGTGTCTATGGGGTGCCCCCTCCCCCGTATATAAAGGAGTGGAGGAGGGGGCGGCCCTCTATGGCGCGCCCTAGGGGAGTCCTACTCCCACCGGGAGTAGGATTCACCCCTTCCAAGTAGTAGGAGTAGGAGAGAAGGAAGGGGGGAGAGAAGGAAGGAAAGGGGGCCCACCCAATTCAGATTGGGCTAGGGGGGCGCGCCTCCCACCTTTTGCCTTCCTCTCCTCTATTCCACTAAGGCCCAATAAGGCCCATATACTCCCTCGAGGGTTCCGGTAACCTCCCAGTACTCCGGAAAATGCCCAAACTCATCCGGAACCATTCCGATGTCCAAACATAGGCTTCCAATATATCGATCTTTATGTCTCGACCATTTCGAGACTCCTCGTCGTGTCCGTGATCAAATCTGGGACTCCGAACTACCTTCGGTACATCAAAACACATAAACTCATAATACTAATCGTTAAGCGTGCAGACCCTACGGGTTTGAGAACTATGTAGAAATGACCGAGACTCATCTCCAGTCAATAACCAATAGCTGAACCTGGATGCTCATATTGGTTCCTACATATTCTATGAAGATCTTTATGGGTCAAACCGCACAACAACATATGTTGTTCCCTTTTCCATCGGTATGTTACTTGCCCGAGATTCGAGCGTCGGTATCTCAATACCTAGTTCAATCTCGTTACCGACAAGTCTCTTTACTCGTTCCGTAATGCACCATCCCGCAACTAACTCATTAGTTATATTGCTTGCAAGGCTTATAGTGATGTGCATTACCGAGAGGGCCCAGAGATACCTCTCCGATACTCGGAGTAATCTCGATCTATGACAACTCAACAAACACCATCGGAGACACATGTAGAGCATCAGCCACCCAGTTACGTTGTGACGTTTGATAGCACACTAAGTGTTCCTCCGGTATTCGGGAGTTGCATGATCTCATAGTCATAGGAACATGTGTAAGTTATGGAGAAAGCAATAGAAACAAACTAAATGATCATCGTGCTATGCTAACGGATGGGTCAAGTCAATCACATTATTATCTAATGATGTGATCCTGTTAATCAAGTGACAACTCTTGTCTATGGTCAGTAAACATAACCATCATTAATTCAACGAGCTAGTCAAGTAGAGGCATACTAGTGACACTCTGTTTGTCTATGTATTCACACATGTACTAAGTTTCCGGTTAATACAGTTCTAGCATGAATAATAAACATTTATCATGATATAAGGAAATATAAATAACAACTTTATTATTGCCTCTAGGGCATATTTCCTTTAGTCTCGCACTCATTGGATTAGTGTCCGGGTCTTCCACAATTTTAGCAATTACGTTCATGACTCGAAGATCTTTTGTCATTGTAGGACCTTGACTTGGAACTTCTTTCCTTGCTTCTATTCTTGTAGAACTTGTTGAAGTTCTTCACCATTAGGCTCAATTCTTCATTGAAGGCTTGTTTCTCACTTGATGATGTAGGAGCATCACATGAGGCTTTGTAAGCACCACTAGACTTGTTGTGAAGCTCTTCCTTATCCTTGAGTGACATCTCATGAGCAACAATTCTTCCAATGACTTCCGTTGGCTTGAGATCTTTGTAATTGGGCATCATTTGGATCAATGTGCACAGGGTATCATATTTTCCATCCAAGGCTCTTAGGATTTTCTTGATGATGAATCTATCGGTCATCTCTTCACTTCCTAAGCCGGCAATCTCATTTGTAATGAGAGCAAGCCTAGAGTACATTTCAGCGACACCTTCACCATCCTTCATTTTGAACTTATCAAGTTGACTTTGAAGCACATCCAATTTGGATTCCTTGATGGAGTCAGTACCTTCGTGCATATCAATCAAAGTATCCCAAATTTCCTTTGCATTCTCAAGACGGCTGATTTTGTTGAATTCTTTGGGGCACAATCCGTTGAAGAGTATATCGCAAGCTTGAGCGTTGTATTGCACCATCTTCAACTCTTCCGCAGTAGCTTCATGGTTTGGTTCTCTCCCATCAAAGAATTCACCTTGCAAGCCAATACACACAATAGCCCAAACGGCGGGGTTATGTCCAAGAATATGCATTTTCATTTTATGCTTCAAACTAGTAAAATTAGTGCCATCAAAGTAAGGACCTCTACGGTGGTAATTTCCCTCGCTAGACGCCATACACTCCTAGGTTGTGAAACCAAGGCTATGATCACCAAAAGCTATGGAAATCAAGGCAAATGGAGACCAAAGCTTTGATACCACTTGTAGAATCGAAAGTATATCTAGAGGGGACGTGATTAGACTACTTGACTTATTAAAAATCTAGCCTTTTCCCAATTTTCAGTCTTGGCAGATTTTAGCAACTTAGCACAAGTCAAGCAATCAACCTACACATGCATATCTAAGAGTATAGCAGCGGAATGCAAAACATTTGCATATGAAGGTAAAGAGAGGAGTTTGGAGGGAGCAAACGCAATGTAGACACGGAGATTTTTGGCGTGGTTCTGATAGGTAGTGCTATCGTACATCCACGTTGATGGAGACTTCAACCCATGAAGGGTAACGGTTGCGTGAGTCCACGGAGGGCTCCACCCACAAAGGGTCCACGAAGAAGCAACCTTGTCTATCCCACCATGGCCATCGCCACGAAGTACTTGCCTCACTAGGGTAGATCTTCACCGTACAAACTTCTTGGTTCAACTCCACAATCTTGACGGAGGCTCCCAAGTGACACCTAACCAATCTAGGAGACACCACTCTCCAAAAGGTAATAGATGGTGTGTTGATGATGAACTCCTTGTTCTTGTGCTTCAAATGATAGTCTCCGCAACACTCAACTCTCTCTCACAGATTTGGATTTGGTGGAAAGATGATTTGAGTGGAAAGCAACTTGGGGAAGGCTAGGGATCAAGATTCTTGTGGTTGGAATGGAATATCTTGGTCTCAACACATGAGTAGGTGGTTCTCTCTCAAAAAATGAATGCTGGAAGTGTAGGCACGTTCTGATGGCTCTCTCTACAAATGGAGAGTGGGTGGAGGGGTATTTATAACCTCCACACAAAACCTAACCATTACACACAATTTACCAGACTCGGTGGGACCGAATCAGAAAACTCGGTCAGACCGATTTAGTTCAAAATGTGAACGCTAGGATTTTCGGTGGGACCGACATGTCAACTCGGTAGGAATGATTTCATTAGGGTTAGGGCATAACGTAATCTCGATGAGACCGATCACATAAACTTGGTAGGACCGATTTCTGTAATAGGCAAACAGAGAGTTGGTCAGGCAAACTCGGTGGAACCGAATTGCTCATTTCGTTGAGATCGAAATGTTACGAAAAGGAAACAGAGAGTTTGCATTGCGAACTCGGTGGGACCGATTGCTCATCTCGGTTGGACCGAAACGTTACGAATGGAAACCGAGAGTTTACAATCCCATCTTGGTGAGACCGAGATCCCTTTCGGTGAGACCGAAGTGACTAGGGTTTCTGGCAGTGGCTATGTCAAATGAACTCGGTGGCGGCGGATAGATAATTTCGATGGGGCCGAGTTTGACTTTTGGTTTGGGACATATGTGGATATGAGAAAGTGGTTGAGGGCTTTTGGAGCATATCACTAAGCATTTTGAGCAAGCAAGCCATTAAGCAACACCTCATCCCCTTTTAATAGTATTGGCTTTTCCTATGGACTCAATGTTATCGTGGATCACTAAATGAAAATGTAGAGTCTTGAGCTTGAGACAATATGTGTCCTTAGCATTTTGAGGGGTCCATGTTCTTAATCCATGCCATGCCAATCACTGAACTTTCTGAAATGATCATCTTGAAATAGCATTAGTTCAATGAGCTATATGTTGTTAGTAATTACCAAAACCACCCAGGGATAGTTGCACTTTCAAAAAAACAAGCAAAAAACAACAACTGGCACTGGGCACTAGGTCAATAGGTTAGTCCCAAAAAATGATATAAAGTTGCTATAAAATGATTGTAAAACATCTAAGAATGATAATAAAATAGCATGAATACTTCATAAATTATAGATACGTTGGAGACGTATCAACATCCCCAAGCTTAATTCCTACTCGTCCTCGAGTAGGTAAATGATAAAAGAAATAATGTATGAAGTGTGAATGCTAGCACTACAAAAAAAAAGACACATCCGTGACATTTTGGGCCGAACGAAATTTTTTTCTGTCATACATATGACACTTCTATGACGATAATTGTGACAAAACCCGGTATCATCATTGATGTGGTGGGCTCCTACTTCTATGACAAAAAATCATGACAGAAAATGGGCTTTTCGTCATGGGCAGGCCGGAGACGCAGCTGCATGACATTCTTTGGGCCGTCCATGACGGAAAAAACCGTGGTAGAAGCGAGGGGGAGGAAAATTTCGGGGAGTTCCCGGTTACGGTGGGAGGTCGGGGGCCGAGCGATGCGCGTTTCTCTCGTACACGTACGCGCGTGTGTGTGAGGCGTTGGCTCTAACTGAACCCGAGCGAGGCGTTGGGCTCTAACTGAACCCGAGCGATTGCACTCCAGGCTACGCGTTACTGAACTCGAGCGATCGATCGATGGCTGTTAACTGAACCCGATCGAGCGATTCCTTGGCTACTACTGCTAACTGAAGCCGATCGATGCTGCCTCTGGATGAACAGTGAGTGTTGCGGGGGGGGTGGATGAACAGTTCCCGATGGGGGTGGATGAACAGGACCCCGTGGTGTTGCCTCTGGATGAACAGGACCCCGATCGATCGAGCCGGTTGGGGCTGGATGAATAGGACCCCGTGGAGGGCTGGATGAACAGGACCACCTGTGGAGGGCAGGATGAACACTAGACGGTGGAGGGGGGCCGTGGAGGGGTGGTTGAACAGGACCCCGTGGTGTGGAGGGCTGGATGAACAGTAGATGGTGGAGGGGTGGTTGAACAGTAGCCGGTGGAGTAGCGCGCAGTGGAGGCTGGATGAACAGGAGCCCGTGGAGGCTAGAGGAGGTCGACGGTGGATGAACAGTAGCTCATGGAGGCTGGAGGGGGTCGACGGTGGAGATGAATAGTATCCCGTGGAGTCCTGTTTTGCGGTACACCACACCCCTCCCGATGAACAGGACCCCCATTTCGACCGTAGCGCTCCAACACAAGTCTGTTTCCTCCGTTTTGCAGTACGCCACACCCCTCCCGATCAACAGGACCCCCGTTTCGATCGTAGGAGGTCCGTTTCCTCCGTTTTGCGGTACGCCACACCCCTTCCGATCAACAGGACCCCCGTTTCGACCGTAGGAGGTCCGTTTCCTCCGTTTTGCGGTATGCCACACACTTCCCGATCAACAGGACCCCCGTTTTGACCATAGGAGGTCAGTTTCCTCCGTTGTGCGGTACGCAAGGCCTCGTTTCCATCGCCTCTTCCGTCCAAGCCCTCCCGATGAACACGACCACCCATTCTGTTCCGACCCATGAACACGACGACGACGCTGTTTCTCCATTTCGACCCAGCCATATACACGAGCCCTCGCCGTACGTATGCGTGAATAGGCGTTCGAGACCCCGCCCGTATGTACACATACGTGGCCGTATTTTCTTTCTTGCACCCTGGCCGCCTCTACTACGACACGTGCGCGCCTCTACATCCACCAGTATATATGTACGTACACGTTCGTGACCAGAATGACAACGCTACGTACGCTTCGACCAGGTGGGTCCCGACTGTCAGGCACTTCCTTGCGTGCGAAGGTGTAGCCGGTGGGTCCCAACAGTCAGGGGGGAAACGTTTTTTTCGAGAAACACGGTGGCCCGTCCGGTGGGTCCCTGCTGTCAGGTGGAGGAATCATTATTTTCCGCGTAATAAGGAGGCACTTCCTTGCTGCCGCCGTGGACCCAACTGTCAGCCTCTCCACGTACAGTCCACGTCCGATGGAAGTCGTTCCTTGACCACATTGACCACGCCGCGCCGAGAGCACCAGGGCGGTGGACGACAGCAAGGCCTAGGAAGGGGACGACGTGGAGCCGATGAAGACGCGGCAGTGGATGCCTGCGTGGAGAGGAGTATGAGGGTTCACTCATTCGGCTACGGTGTGAGGCTGTCGTCGCCGCAGGGCCTGGCCAGCGGTGGGAATAGTAGGGGGCGGTGAGGCCTCCGCGGCAGCATAGCTGGCCACGGGAGGCAGGAGCAGGCGGCATGACCGGTGCTGCTTTGGGCGGCTGGAGCAAGAAGACCAGAGGTGGAAGAAGCACTACGGCCGTTGGATGGACATCGTACGGTCACTGGAGCTAGAATCGTGCATATTGACTAAGTTGACAAAGCCCTCCATCCCTGTCAACTTAGTAGGCCCACAAGTCAGCCTCCCACCAAGGTGGGTCCCAGCTAGCAGGGGGTATTCATTTTTTTGTGCGTAATAAGGAGGCACTTCCGATGGATCCGAGCTGACAGCAGGGGGAACATTTTTTTCGCGAAATACGGTGGCCCGTCGGGTAGGTCCCAGCAGTCAGGGGCAAACGTTTTCTTCGCGATATACTGGTGGGCGTCCGGTGGGTCCCTGCTGTCAGGTGGAGGTATAATTATTTTCCGCGTAATAAGGTGGCACTCCCTTGCGGCTGCCGTGGACCCAGCTGTCAGCCTCTCCACGTACAGTATTCTTCCGATGGAATTCGGTCATTGACCACATTGACCACGTCGTGCCGACAGCACCACGGCGGTGGACGACGGCGAGGCCTAGGAAGGGGACGACGCGGAGCCGGGGAAGACGCGGCAGTGGATGCCCACACAGAGAGGAGTACGAGGGTTCACTGGTTCGGTTGCGCTGCCGTCGCCGCAGAATAACAGGGGGTGTGGGTGAGTGGAGTGGAGGGATGGCCTGGCCAGCGGTGGGAGTAGTATGGGGCGGTGAGGCCTCCGCGGCAGCACAGCCGGCCACGGGAGGCAGGAGCAGGCGGCATGACCGGCGCTGCTTTGGGCAGCTGGAGCAAGAAGACCAGAGGTTGAAGAAGCACTACGGCCGTTGGATGGACATCGTACGGTCAGTCAAGCTAGAATCATGCATATTGACTAAGTTGACAAAGCCCTTCATCCCCGTCAACTTAGTAGGCCCACTATACTGGGTCCCAGCTAGCAGGGGGAGTATTCATTTTTTGTGCGTAATAAGGAGGCACTTCCTTGCATGCGAAGATATAGCTGGTGGGTCCGAGCTGTCAGCGGCGATAACGTTGTTTTCGTGAAATGCAGAGGCCGTTTTGGTGGGTCCCAGATCTCAGGTGGAGGAATCATTATTTTGCGCGTAATAAGGAGGCATTTCCTTGCGTGCGGCCGTGGACCCAGCTGTCAGCCTCTCCACGTACAGTCCACTTCAGATGCATGTCGGTCGTTGACCACGCTGACCACGCCACGCCGAGAGCACCAGGGCGGTGGACGATGGCGAGGCCTAGGAAGGGAACGACACAGAGGCAGGGAAGACTCGGTCGTTGTTTTTGTTTCCCACGCGGAGGGGAGTACGACTGTACGAGGGTTTACTGGTTCGTCTGTCGTCGCCGGAGAATAACAGAAGGTGTGTGTGAGTAGAGGGATGGCTAGGCCAGCGATGGTAGTACGGTGGGGCAGTGAGGCCTGCGCAGCAGCACAGCCGGCCGTGGGGAGGAGGGAGCAGGCAGTCCCGCCGGCGCTTGTTTGAGCGGCTGGAGCAGGAAGAGCAGATATTGAAGAAGCACGACGGCCATTGGATCGACATCCAACAGTCACTGCTTGTGCGTCAACCTTTTTTAGGAAAGCCTCAAATCTATGGGAAACATCATATAGCCCATCTTCCATTATTTCTAATAATTTTCAGCCCATTTGCTAATTCTTGAGGTTTTTTTGGAGCCCATATTCTTTTTGTTAGCATTACAGCCCAAATTGTGGCCACAATTAAAAAATTATATGAAATTTTGCATATTTCGGTGCGGTCTGAACTGTTTTTGATCCCGAAATTTCAACTCACATTCAAACTGATTTTAAAAATAAATGTATATCAATATAAAATCCAACAAATTCTCCACGCATAAAAATTAATGTAATTTAAAATCTTGAAATGAAAAAAAGATATTTGAAACTAATTGCCGGTTTGATGTGTTTTAAAAATGTATATCCCATTTCTCATTACTGATGGGCTATTTTCTCGGGCAGCCGAATGAAAGCTCTCCTCATCTTGAAAGATTTGCAGCCCAGCAGGCCTGACAAAGCGACTTGCTTGGCGAATCAAAAAAAACTGGGGTGTGGCCGTGGACCCAGCTGTCAGCCTCTCCACGTACAGTACTCTTCCGATGGAAGTTGTTCCTTGACCACGTTGACCACGCCGCGCGGAGAGCACCACGGCGGTGGACGACGGTGAGGCCTAGGAAGGGGACGGCACGGCACTGGAAGCCCGCGCGGAGAGGAGTACGAGGGTTCACTAGTTCATCTGCGGTGTGAGGCTGCCGTCGCTGCAGGGCCTGGCCAGCGGTGGGAATAGTAGGGGGCGGTGAGGCCTCCGCGGCAGCACAGCCGGCCATGGGAGGCAGGAGCATGCGGCATGACCGGCGCTGCTTTGGGCGGCTGGAGCAAGAAGACTAGAGGTTGAAGAAGCACTACGGCCATTGGATGGACATCGTTATTTTGCGCGTAATAAGGAGGCACTTCCTTGCATGCAAAGATATAGCTGGTGGGTCCGACCTGTTAGCGGGGGGAACGTTTTTTTCGTCCATTTGGTGGGCTGGGTGAAACAATGATGTAGCATCTATGCAGCCCGTTTAAATCCCATTTGCATTTTTCTCGAAATCCACAGACTTGCTGGGCTAGGTGAAAATATCATGTTGGGCTAGACGGAGAAATGTTATAAAAACATAAACACATGATTGCACGTCAGTAAAATCTTTGCAAGCTTATGTACGCAATCACTAGGAGTTAACTTGCCAAGTTATATATAAACAATTATTATTATTATTTTGTAAGAACTTTCAACTTACGAAATAAAATATCATTTTAATTTGATGAGTTAATAGTACGTGGCGTATTATTATTTTTTAGGCTAGACGTGGGACAGTTGAGTTGGTTCTAGGGGAAAGTACTGGGAGAAAACTCAGTTTACATCGAAAAAGAAAGTGGAAGAAAATTCAGAGACCTGCTGGGTCCACCTGAGGAGGGGAATATGTTGGGAGGAAGGAGATTCAAAGCACGGCAGCCGAGTGAACTAGTTTTTTTTACGGACAAGTGAACTAGTTTACATACATAAGCAAATAGCCACTAAAAAAGCAATCTGGTTAATGGGTTCTTAAAAGAAATATTTCAGACAAAACAGATAATTACGACACATAGGCTAATGCATGAAACACTCAGATGATAAAGGTGCTTATAAACAGATAAAGTACAACATCTAGACCTTCCTGGCACCCTTGATCATGACGCTGCGGCTGTCCGTGTACTCATCGGTTACGGGAAGCAAACACGCCCTCATGTCCAAGATCTGCCTGTACAGGCCATAGCATGCGTATGCGTCCTTGGCCGCGTAGGTTATGTAGGCTAGATTCAGAGGTACCTCCCACGTGTTCAGGTCTTCTTCTTTCATGTTGGCGTATCAGGGGTCGATGATGGTCTCAGCGAGGTCAACCACGGAGTCCTTCTCCTGCCCGTTGCTGATGATCTTGTATTGCTTCTGGATGTCGACAAGCTTGTTGCACCAGATGGCCAAATCGTCGCATTCTTCCTTCTCTCCACCATAGCGAAGGTGCAGTCGGCGCTGCCGATGAAACGGGCGAATGCTCTAGAACCTGGTGCAGCCATAGGACTGAGGCGAGGCAGAGCTTCACCGAGTCCATATCGTTGGTGTACATCACATTCAACTTGGTGCAGCCATAGGACTGAACGGCGAACTCAAAGGGGAACTCCTTGCTGAAGTCCATATCCAGCAGGCTCACCCCTCGGATCGCCATTGGAGTCTCTTCGAGTGAACGAGTGTGTAGGCGGCGGCATCAGTTCGTTTTTCAGCTCCTGGGGAACTGGATTCAACAGTAAGCTGAGTGTGTACAGGCGACAATAGTTACTACCCCTCCCTCATCCGCTGCACGCCCGGCAGGAGATGCACCCTCGGCCACACGTCGGTTCACGAGTGGGTCTGTATTGGTACTGTAATAACAGGAGTTAGTGGTCACTTTACTTAAATTTAATTAGCTCTAATAGAAATTTATACTTAAAACAAGCAACGCATTCGCTCGTTCTATCAGTGCCACAGGATCAACATGCACAACAATTAGAATTATTATTCTTAGGACGCACAAGATCAGCACATTTGTCGCACTTTCACAAAGATAATACTACCAAGTTTGAACTGTTTGTTATGAATGTTGTCCCCTGCATCATCATGCCGTGTTTCCCAGCTTGCAAGATTCAGAATCAACAAATAAAATCCAAATAATAAGTACAACAAAGATGCCTACACATCTCATTGATTCCCAGCTTGCAAGATTCAGAACCAACAAATAAGATTCAAATAATAAGTACAACAAAGATGCCTACACATCTCACTGATTCCCAGCTTGCAAGATTCAGAACCAACCCATTAGAGCCTTTTGATAAAGTGAATATCGGGATTAAATCCATCTTCACTAGCCATGTCATACAATCGAAGAACTTGGCGAATGCTCTTGACCGTCACAACATCTGTAGTTGAGTATTCCTGTTTGCATAGCACAAACCAGGAGAGCATGATTTCACTTTAATAGTGGCCTCCTTTACTCAACCTGCAGCTCCACTCGGATGAAACCTGCCTGGACTTCCATGATTCAATTCATGCGCCTTTTTCTGCAGTTCACCTGAAATGAAGCAAAGATTGCATCATTCAGCTAGCAAGAAGTACTTGCTCTCGTGAGCTGGCAGGTTCTTCTTTAGTAGTTGCACTAAAATTGAGGAACATTAAGGTTGGCTGTCCAGCTCATGTAAGGTGCAACTATAATTTTGTTATCCTTTTGTGCAGTTCCACTAAAATAAAGTGCCATTGTGGTGACAGTGACGGCTCATCTTGCAAAGGCTAATAAAATGTTGCACGAGATTACCAGGAGAACTAGACGGAGATTTTGGAAACTCCAATCACCATTTTGTGCAGTTCCACCAAAATTGAGAGATGTTGCCCACGTGACATTTTAGTTGAACTACACAAGACACTCATTCCAAAAAAATGTTTTGTGCAGTTCACCAAAAGGTCACAATAGCAACAAGGTGAAATGGATATCCCTATCTGCACAAAAAGATAGAAAGTAAACAGTTGCTGGTCAATAAGAATATATGAAACATATACAAAATGAAAAGAAGCATCTTAATTATGTTCATGGCAATCACGCAAGGACAGTAGAAATTTTAAAACGTCAGCAATGCTTCATGTTACCAGAAGCATTACGATCAACAATGAGATTCATCAAATATGGGATTACTTTAATGGTGGCATTGCTTGTTTACCAGACACAGTAAATCAACAGCAGCTAAAGAGTTGGTTTAAGAGTTGGTTTAAGTGGTGATGCCGAGTTTGTTCATGCTATGTGAGGGCAGCAAACCTAATCCTGGAGACCTTGTACTATGTGAGGGCAGCAAATCTAATCCTGGAGACCTTTTACTATGTGAGGGTAGAAAATCTAATCCTGGAGACCTTTTACTATGTGAGGGCAGAAAATCTAATCCTGTAGACCTTTTACTATCTGAGGGCAGCAAATCTAATCCTGAGACCTTTTACTATGTGAGGGCAGCAAATCTAATCCTGGAGACCTTTTACTATGTGATGGAAGCGAATCTAATCCTGGAGACCTTTTACTATGTGATGGCAGCAAATCTAATCCTGGACATACTCTGTTGACGTGTCCACCAGCCGCCACTTCCTATCCTTTTTTCAACCAATAATAGATCTGTTCCTTATCCAGTTTGTACTGCGTTTTCCCATTATTTCCCTTTTCAGCAAAGAGACCGGTTGGGTATCCCGTCTCTACTACTTTCACCATATTATTTCCTCTTTGAATCAAGTCCTAGATTCATGCTACAACTTTCCCCCCTTTCTTCGTTGTTTGAACAAAGCCCTAGATTCGAATGCATGAAGTACCTTTACCTCTAATAATACTAAAAATTTAGGTGGCTTTGGAAGAGCTGATGGGAGTAGAAAAAGATGCACATGCAGACACGTGGGGAGCTGGGGCAGTAGAGCAAGGCCGCTTTCGAAGAACTTATACCTGAGGGTCGCCGGGATGTCGGGGTGGCAGGTCGGATCTGTGGACAATACGACAGGGAGGAAGAAGGGTCGGAGGACCTCCCGAGTCGGCGCTGTGTCGGAGAGAACGGCACGGGCAGAGGATCGGGCCCCTCCGGCAGCTGTGGGTTTCCTCCCTCGGTGGCGATGACCGCGTGAATGATGCACCTTTTAGTCCTCTACACACACTGGCCGAAGGGATCCGGCCGGATCTGTGACCAGCGGTGAGCAGAGAGAAAATGTCGCTACCGCTGTCTTGTTTATATCTGGAGAGGATGAGAGAATGAAGAGAGCAACCCTAGTAAAGCAAGCGCTCAGGCCCCTGCGTCCATATATAGTGGAGTGATTATCTATTTTCTCTCCACAACAAGCGTTTTAATTTGTGTACATGGCACTAAAGAAAAGGAACTCTCTATTTAAGGTGACTACTGTACGACTCCTACTTACTACTACTAATAGTACTACAATATTGTTCACTTGTGCTCCCCGCCCCTCCATTCATTGAACAACCCCACGGGTGAATAAACATACAGTACTAATTGTATTTATATAGAACGAACAAGCTCGAACTGATTTCGCGTAGTTAAAAATCAAGGGCGGGGCTTTTCCCGGGCAGTACGCGCGGCAGTTTTCGGGTAGGCGGTTTGACAGAGAGACGAGGAGGGTGAGCGAGTGGGGCTGTGCGATTTGACGATGCGTTACTGCTGGAAAGACTTGTGATATGACCACTCACTATAGTCATGAATTACTGGCGCTCCGACCGGGGTGATGCCCCCCTTCCGTTCCGCGCTCTAATCTGGTGCATGACACGTCGACCCGGATGCTGGCGGCCACATAGCATGGAGCCGACCCCAACGATTTTAAGCTTACAGGCACGGTACACGCTATCCTAGACTACTCTACACATGAAACTGCCACACGAGCGTCCGGGCTGTGCTTGGCTCTTCGCCTCTTCGGGAAGTCGAACTATGATGGAGTACTACTGCACTGGAGGAGTACTACAGTATGCTTCTGGCCATCTGACACTGATTGAACTGTTGCATGTCCACCGCGTGCGGGAGGGAGAGCGTGTAGCGAAAGCTTCTCCTAGTCTTGCCAGCCACCACGCTCATGGGCGAGGGAGGGACGCTCCTGCCTTTGCGTGTATGACAGGTGGGCCCAACAGGTGTGTGGCCAACCTGTCATACAGCCAAAGGAAGGTGCAGTTAAGTCGGCGAGGGAGAGGATAATCAAACTTCTCGTTGATGTACGAGTTGATGCGACACATCAAAGCACTGCACTCGATATATTTCAATAATTTGCGTTTACCGATACATTAATTACAACGCATGCATGCATACAAGCCGTGACTCTCCTTTTGATACTTGCATGTGTTGATTTAATGCACCTTGAAGTAGTATAAAATATGTGACGGTAAAGCTTTGTAATACCCCAGCCCAAGTCGAGAGATGGTTGTGCACGAGGAGGGCGAGATCATGCAGACCGAACAGGACCCGAGGATGGAGCTCTCTAAGGTCTCGATGGACCTCACCGTGCTCCACTGCCCCTTGTGCCTCCGCCCCTTGACGCCTCCAGTGTATGAGGTTCTAATACACCTCGTCCGTTTGGCTGATTGAGCAAGTTGTAGGTTTCTTGATTGATGTGTTGTTCGATTGATTTCTGCAGTGCAAGGGAGGGCACCTGGCCTGCGCGGACTGCCGCGTCGAGCACCCCGAGAACCAGTGGCAGTGCCAGAAGTGCGAGCGCGGCGGTGGCTTCGACGTGCGGAACACGGCGGTGGACTCCGTCCTTTCGTCGGTGAGGGTGGAGTGCCCGCACGAAGGCTGTGGGCTCTACGTCAATTTTCTCTTAATACTTGCATGCGATGATTTGATGCACCTTGGAATCTGAACATGGGTTGGGGAACAACCAAATTGAGCCTTATAAAATGGAAAAACTGAAATTTTGAGATAAGCCCTATAAAACCGGAAAGGAGAGAGTAGAAAAAGAAGTACTCCATCCGGGAATAGTGCCGCACTTCGAAACTTGAACCGTCAATAAATTTTGAGCTTGTGCCTCGTCACATTCCAAATTACTCCACGCTATATTGAATTGCAAACATGTTCACACCGATCACAACCTAAATGGTTTCCCACTTGGGAGAGTATTATACTCGGTTATAAATACTAGTATGCCAAGATGACTGGGCATTCCTCCTCAACTCCTCACCAACAAAAACAAACAAGCCATTCAACATCCTTCCCTTGCGTCTGCCATGGCCAGCGTGAGTTTTGGGTCGAGAGATTGCCACCAGGGAGAGGCGAGCATGGAAGCGGAAGCACGAGAGATGTCCCGCCTCGCTGCGAGAGCAGCCGACATGTCCCGCCGTGCGGAAGTAGCAGCACAGAGGTCCCGCCGCGCCGCTGAAGTAGCACGGAGGTCCCGCCGCACCGTCGATGCAGCAGACTGGTCCGTCCGCGCCGCGGAAGCAGCAGAGATGTCCCGCCGCACCACGAATGCGGCAGAGATGTCCCGCCGCACCGCGGCGGCCTGGGAAAATTTCTCGCGTGCTGGCGACGACTGTTACAGGCGCATGCATGCGATCATCCATGGCCAGATGGATCAGATCTCCCGTTTTGCGAGGTTGCAGGACGACATGAAAGCCTCGTTTGAACAGGCTATCGGCTCACTAAGGGAGGGCAATGAGAGGCTCCGGGCCGAGTGCGACCTGCTGAGGTAGAAGATCGTCCGAAGTGCAGACCAGCAGGAGGAGACCAGTGCCTTGTTGAAGAGGACCGGCGTCATCGTCAAGAAACTTATGGACGAGAATGACATGCTCCGCAACGAGCACCAAAGGCTGGTGGAGGAATCCGTGGATGTTCTCAAGCAGCGTCTTGAGGACATGAAAGAGCTCATCGCCACTCGCCGCGGAGACTAGTTCCCGCGGCCTGTAGCAACGCATCAAGAAAGTGGAGATCAGCGAGCCAGATCCTTGTCTTCCTTCTTCTTTTGCCCTTGTGTATTTCGGGCGTAGCCGCATGTGGCTTTTTTAATTATCTTTCTAATTATGTAAGACAATTAATCGTCCTTATCTTTCTATGGAAGATCAATGTTGCGAGGCTGGGATGAAGAAAACTCTTACTGTGGCGACCCTAGCGTTGCTGTTCTTCTAGTTGCTGTTGGGCTTCCTTCAGTTTCCTGGTTTCTTTTGATGTAATAATCGGTTTAGGATGTGGATTGTGTCGTCGGTTGTAATGTTGGGTTCTAGCGCGGATGTTTGGCCTTTGTTGGCCTCTTGGGATGTTGCGATTTCAATCTGGTAGCTTTTAGTCCTTCGTGTTAGGCTGGAGTTGTGCTGAACTTCTTGTGAATTGTGATGGTTTTCAGTAATGAAAATCGGAAGGGACAAGCCCTTCTTTGATCAAAAAAAATTAATCGTCCTTATATATTCATCAGTCTTGCTATAAGTCGCAGTAGATGCTATATAGGTCCGTCGGATCTTACATAAAGATCCGTGCTTTCAGATTTTCTTTTTTCTCTCTTAAATCTCAGTCGAGTGAGACATAGCCACGCCATTAAACGGAGGCTCGGGCGCCATTAATGGAGACCTTGGCAGAGAGGTGGACGGCAGATGGAGGTCAAAGGGCTCTCCTCCCGATAAGCACGCGCAGGGGTCTGATCGCACGCCTCTCATACTACTCAAATAGCTACCCTGCACAGCGCCTCCTAGCTAATAAAAAATGGGTACGCGTGGCGGCACGTAAATGGTACTAGTAAGTAGACCGCCCACGGTTTCAATAATACTTGTGTTTACGATTGTAACATGACAACACTTGTTCCAAAATGACTTTGTTGATTGTTAATGTGTGCGCCTTCGCAAATCGGACTGCAAATTTACCACAGCATATTGGTGCCATGTCATGGCACCAATCAAAGTTTCATTATTTTCATGCGTGTTTTGGATTTACAGGAATTAAAAAACTAAGTTTCTCAATGTTTCCAACCCAGCCACGACGCCCAGAATTTTGAATTTCATTCCAATTTCTTGCATGTAACCTAGAAATTTTCCCGAGGAAACACATGTGATTTTTCAACCAACTTTGGTGCACTGGAACATGTGCTTGTATTTCAAATTTGAATTATGCACACAAAGGTGACACGTTCCCTCCCAGAACCACGAGCCTTCTTGAGAGAAGCTCCGATTTGCAAGAAGCTTATACCAAAATTTGTTCCTATTCGGCCAATTTTTTACCACGGCATGGTACTACCATCACATGACACCATGCCAAGTTTCATGATTATAAAACCAAGTTTCTCAATGTTCTCGACCGAGCCACGATGCCCAGATGTTTGAATTTGATTCTCATTTTTTGCATGGGACCTAGAAATTCACCCGAGGACACAAATGTGATTTTTCAACCAACTTTGGTGCACGAGAGCATGTGCTTGTAGTTCAAATTTGAATTATGCACACTAAATGACCAAAAACTCAATTAATGTGTAAATAAGGTCAAAGGAAGCCGGAATAATTCCAAAATTTAACAGGGCACTCATGTAGTTCTATGTTGCCTTTGTAAATAAACTCAAGGGGGACAACGTATATCGTTTCACACTCAAAGGTGGCACGTTCCCTCTCAGAACCACGAGCCTTCCTGAGAGAAGCTTGGGTTTGCAAGAAGCTTATACCAAAATCTGTTCCTATTCGGCCAATTTTTTTACCACAACATGGTAGTACCATGACATGACATCCAAGCCAAGTTTCCTGATTTTCAGACGTGTTTTGGATTTACAAGAATTATAAAACCAAGTTTCTCAATGTTATCGGCCGAGCCACGATGCCTAGATGTTTGAATTTGATTCTCATTTCTTGCATGGGACCTAGAAATTCACCCGAGGACACAAATGTGATTTTTCAACCAACTTTGGTGCACAAGAGCATGTGCTTGTAGCTCAAATTTGACTTATGCGCATTAAATGACCAGAAACTCAATTAATGTATAAAAAACGACAAACGAACCCAGAATAATTCCAAAATTTAACAGGGCACTAATGTAGTTCTATGTTTGTAACACCCCGGATGTAATTTACCTTATATGATCTCCAACTCTTGCCGTTTCCGGCGCTAAGTTATTTTTATTTCCTCGGTTTCGCATTTTTGTCCCCATGTGTTGTTGTCGTTGTCATGCATCTCATATCATGTCATCATGTGCATTGCATTTGCATACGTGTTCGTCTCATGCATCCGAGCATTTTCCCCGTTGTCCGTTTTGCATTCCGGCGCTCCTATCTCCTCCGGTGGTCCATTCTATCTCTTTTCGTGTGTGGGGATTAAACACTTCCGGATTGGACCGAGACTTGCCAAGAGGCCTTGGTTTACTACCGGTAGACCGCCTGTCAAGTTTCGTACCATTTGGACTTCGTTTGATACTCCAACGGTTAACCGAGGGACCGAGAAGGCCTCGTGTGTGTTGCAGCCCAACACCTTTCCAATTTGGCCCAAAACCCACCTAAGGTCTCTCCATCATCTCGGTCGTTCGATCACGATCGCGAGGCCGAAAACCGCACCTCATTTGGACTCTCCTAGCTCCCTCTATGCCTATATATAGACCCTCTCCCGAAATTTTCGGATCTTCTTCCCCAAACCCTAGCTCCCCTTCCTCTCCGCGCGCCGGACAACGTCCGGACACGTCCGCCTGCTTTTCTTCGACCAACCGCGAGCCGCCACGTGGGCAAGCCGCGCCCACATCGCCGCCGGCCCGCCCGGGCCCAAGGCCGGCCCTCTCCTCCCGCAATCCGGGCCACCTCCTCCTGCCGTTCGCCGCCCCGCGCGTCTGGGAGCCGCCGCCGCCCGAAGCTTCTTCCTCCGCCGCGCCGACGCCCGTGCCGGCCGGAGCTCCTCACCGACCGAGGCACTCGCCGCCCACCGCCGCACAACTCCGGTCCTCCCACGCCGGCGCCGCCCGCCGCCATCCGCGTCCGGCGCCACCTCGCCGCCCGGCACCCGGCGCCGGCGGCCACCTCGCCGCCCGGCACCCGGCGCCGGCGGCCACCTCGCCTCTGCGGCCGCCGTCGTCTACGTCAACTCCGGCGAGAGCGCCGCCGCCTCGAAGTCGGTGCGCGCTAGATCCAGATCCGTTGCTACAGTAACCCTAGGGTTGACCTCGTTTTTGTCCCAGTTTTGCATTTTTTTTCATACTTCATCATGCCGTAATTTTGCACCCGTAACTCGGTTTTGGGCGTGTAGCATATCAAAATGTTCGTATCAGAGAGTACATAATTTCATCTCATTGCATCATTTTCATTTGAGCTCATCTTGATGCCCGAAATGCTGTTGGAAGAGAGCTATTTGAGATAATTGTCAGATCTACTGCATCAATTAGCTATTTGTCATTTTTGCCATGATTAATGTGTGCATGATATGCTCCTGAGCTCTACATGAGTTTTGTTATATGCTTTTCCATCTTTACAGAGGTGCTTACCATGTATTTTTGTGATATGTGTGGTGACTAGCACAAGCTTGCAAAGTAGTACATTCGTTAATGCTGATTTCAGGGACTTAGAATTTCACTAAGTCCTTGATCTGTTTTTATCAATATGCCATATGTTCATGTTGTTTCCTAGTGATCCATGCCTCTTTTGAGGATGATCAGTAAGGATGATTTGTTCATATTGTGGTGCTCTATCCATACATGTCTTGTTTTGCATTTAAGGGCACCCTAGCTTGAGTCAATCGAGCTCTACTTTTGCTATTTCGTGAGTCCTGGCAGATTGTTCACTCGTTAGCGATTTTGCCGAGGATGTTGTTGTTGATCCGTGCATGCTATGTTGTTGTTATTGCCATGTCTAGCTTATATGATATGTATTCTTGATGGGTGTATGCTTAGTTTGTCATGCCTTGCTCTGTAGTGAGTGCATCGAGCTCGTAAACATGCCTACTCGTTAACAGATTTGCATGTTCCAGTTTTTCTCTAAGTCTGTAACCTGATTATGTTTTTGCAATGTTCACATGCTTGCAATTGTATTTTCTGATCCCTTTTGGCTCAAGGTCACTGAGGGACTTTTGTTAAGTGATTTGAGTAGCTGCATTTCATGCCTTGCTTTGCCATGTTAAGTTCTGTAGCATATAGTTTTCATGCTCCAAAGTGTGCTACCTGATCTGAAATTCCAGACTTGTGTTAATTTCGCTAAGTCTGAAATCTGTTATCGTTTGCATTTTTGCCATGCTTGTTTGAACCTGTTAATGGATGAATTGGCCATAGCTCAGTGTTAATATTTTGTCAAGCATCATTAGTGGATCCCTGCCATGTATTTTGTTGCCCTGTTTGAGTGTTGTAGCATAATTATCTGGATGCATTTAGATGGCTACTTGCTGTTTGTCGCAGACCGTTACCATATTTGTTTTGCTTGCCATTTCCAAACTGTGCATCCGATTCCGGTGTTCTTTATATCAATTTCAACCGAAATCACCTCACCTTTCTAGTGGCACTCTTGGATTTCCATGTTGAGGCCAGATTCAATCATTCCTTGCCAAATCTTGCATATGCATCACATATCGCATCCCGCATAGCATACCATGTTTGCATCATGTTGTCCGAGCATTTGCACGTGGTTGATTGTGTTCCTTTCGCTTGTTTGTCTTGTTTGGGTAGAGCTGGGAGACGAGTTTGCTAATGAGGAGCCCGTTGAGTTTGCTTTCGAGGATCCAGTCAACTCTAACAACTTTGCAGGCAAGATGATCATACCCTCGAAATCACTTCTATCTTTGCTTGCTAGATGCTCGCTCTTTTGCTATGCCTATGCTACGTTGCCTACCACTTGCTTATCATGCTTCCAAAATTGCCATGTCAAACCTCTAACCCACCATGTCCTAGCAAACCGTTGATTGGCTATGTTACCGCTTTGCTCAGCCCCTCTTATAGCGCTGCTAGTTGCAGGTGAAGATTGGAGATCGTTCCTTGTTGGAACATTGTTTATTGTTGGGATATTATTATATTATCTTGTTATCTTAATGCATCCATATACTTGGTAAAGGGTGGAAGGCTCGTCCTTGTGCCTAGTGTTTTGTTCCACTCTTGCCGCCCTAGTTTCCGTCATATCTGTGTTATGTTCCCGGATTTTGCGTTCCTTACGCGGTTGGGTGATAATGAGAACCCCTTAACAGTTCACCTTGAATAAAACTCCTCCAGCAATGCCCAACCTTGGATTTACCATTTGCCACCTAGCCTCTTTTTCCCTTGGGTTTCCGGAGCCCAAGGGTCATCTTATTTAAACCCCCCCGGGCCAGTGCTCCTCTGAGTGTTGGTCCAAACAGAGCCACTTGCAACGCCACCTCGGGGAAACTTGAGGGTTGGTTTTAGTTGTACGTAGTGTTCTTCTGAGTGTGCCCCGAGAACGAGATATGTGCAGCTCCTATCGGGATTTGTCGGCACATTTGGGTGGTGTTGCTGGACTTGTTTTATCTTTGTCGAAGTTGTCTTGTAGAACCGGGATACCGAGTCTGATCGGAATGTCTCGGGAGAAGGTTTATCCTTCGTTGACCGTGAGAGCTTGTGATTGGCTAAGTTGGGACTCCCCTGCAGGGATTTGAACTTTCGAAAGCCGTGCCCGCGGTTATGGGCAGATGGGAATTTGTTAACGTCCGATTGTGGATAACATGAACCTTAACTTAATTAAAATGAATCAACTGCGTGTGTTACCGTGATGGTCTCTTCTCGGCGGAGTCCGGGAAGTGAACACGGTGTTGGAGTAATGTTTGCCGTAGGGTGTTCTATAGTTATTCGTTCGTGCTTTGCCTTCTCTTCTCGCTCTCTTTTGCGAACAGGTTAGCCACCATATATGCTAGTCGCTTGCTGCAGCTCCACATATTACCTTGCCTTACCTATAAGCTTAAATAGTCTTGATCGCGAGGGCGCGAGATTGTTGAGTCCCCGTGGCTCACAGATTACTTCCAAACCAGATGCAGGGCCCGATGACTCCGTTCCAGATGATGTGCTTGAGCTCTAGTGGGAGTTCGACAAAGACTCACGCCGTTACTATGTGTCTTTCCCTGATGATCAGTAGTGGTGCCCAGTTGGGGCGATCGGGACCGTGTCGCATGTTGGGGTTGATCTTTTATTTTGGTACTGTAGTCGGACCATGAGTGTATTGGATGATTGTAATGCTATTTATGTACTTTGTGTGACGTGGCGAGTGTAAGCCAACTATGTACCTTTCCCCTTATTATCTATTTACATGGGTTGTTGTGAAGATTACCTTACTTGCGACATTACTTTCAATGTGGTTATGCCTCTAAGTCGTGCTTCGACACGTAGGAGATATAGCTGCATCGAGGGTGTTACAATGTTGCCTTTGTTAAACTCAAAGGGGGGGCAGCGTATATCGTTTCACACTCAAAGGTCGCACATTCCCTCTTAGAACCACGAGCTTCCAAATTGGCCCAATTTTCAAGCTCGAGTATCTTTTGTCTCACCTGCTTTAAAACTCCCACTTCTTCAACCCGCGCCGCGCCTTGTTATCCCAAAATTTGGACGCACGCGATAACTCCTTCCTCATCCGAAATCGCTCCCGCAGCCCAGACACGCGAAATCCCCCTTCTACCCCTCAGCCGGAAATGAAGCTCCACATCGCGGTGTCAAAACCGGTGGGGGTACGCTGGTAACTTACCCTACATTTCAGACAAGCGCGTCCCTAAGCTTGGCTCCCCACTCACCCTTCGCCCCCCCCATTCGTACACCGAGGCCGCCAAAACCCACGAAACCCCACGCTCCTCCGTCAGCCTCCCGACCGCCGCCCAGCCGGAGACTCTTCCCCGACTACATCGTCCACCGCAACAGCTCGCCGTCCCTCATCCACCGCACCGGACGAGGATCCGTTGTCGATCTTGTCGTCCCGCCGGATCAGCCGCCCCGTCCTCCACCTCCAAGGAGTTGCCCCGACGTTCGCCTCGTCTATCGCGCCACCTCAATCCCCACAGTGCCGTCTTGACCTGCCTCACCGGAACCGCATCACCCTCACCAATTCCTCCGATGAAGCCGAGGCCAACTCGGCGCAACCAAGGAGGTTCTGCACTCACCGCTGCATTTTATCTTTTATTCGATCTCACGGGGCTGCAGGCACTCGATACCGAGCAAACATGGTGTGGCTCCATCGACGGCGCCGTCACCGGCCACATCATCCACGGCGTCTCTCCCCCATGTCGTTGCTTCCTCGGCGGCGACTTCCACAATGGCACTAGCTGCAGCTGCTCCGGCTCTCGCTCGCGCTGCAGCTCTGTTCTTGCTGTCGGTCGTGCTGCTGCACTGCTCCTGCTTTCGTTCGTGCCGCTGCTCTGCTCTTGCTCTCGCTTGCGCTGCTGCTGCTGCACGACCTCCTGCAGCTACAGGAGTTGCTGCTTTAGCACTCGCTCGCGGTGCTACTGCACGACTTGCTATCTGCTAGTGCGTTCCCTGCTCGAGCGTCTGCTGATTTAGATCACTGCTTCTCTGCTACTAGTGCTCGAACGCCCTAAACATCTATTGCAATGCTCTGTTACTAGTTCAATCAGTTTCGACAGTAAAATTCAGTTTCGACTGTGAAGTTCATTTTCTTCAGTTAAGTTCAAAGTGAACAGTACTTACAGCATCTGTCGGAGCAGCCGTGGCGCAGCTGATACGTTTTACATCTAGCAGTTTTTGGTGATGTATTTTACATCATCTATTGCAGATGATATTAGGGTCCCACTTCAGATTAACATTGTCTGTCTTGTCATGCTTCAGCCTCGTCGCCATACACCTTAGCGGAGCTGGTCCAATGACGGAACCGTCCATCACAGCGGAGAAGTACCCTCTGCGCCATTTCCAGAGGCCTCGGATCTTCTTCCCCGCCTCCGATAGTCACACCAGCATCATCACCATCCTCCACGTCCAAACCGATGATGCTGAGGTCCACAAGGCTATGCTAAAGAGGTTGTACACTCGTCGCATCACTTTGTTTCTCCATTCCTTTGTTCTTCTAATTCATGTGAGCCAAACACACAGGTTGACTGAAATCCTATGTTTCCAAATGCTCTGTTTTGCACGTGCATTCCTATCCTATTCCTGTGTTTTTCCTGTCCCTGCGTTTATAGAATCCTCCAATTCTAAGGAGCCCTTACGGATTTACTTCATTTTCAGATAGGCGTCAAAGAAAACTCTGTGTGTTATGTCCTGCTCCTGCCGTGCCGTCATCCACCCCACCTGAGGTGCACCATCGACAGAAGCATTCACTATAGCAGAGATCCCCCCTGCAGACTTCCTTTCGCCGCCTCAGATCATCTTCCCCGTTGCCGGCAGCCACGCCAACCGCATTACCATCACTGACTGAGCAGATGAACCTGAGGACTACACAGTTCCGGAAGAGAGGTCGCAGTCTTTTGTGTTTGCTTACGTTATACATCGGTTATTATTACCTGCTACTTTATCGTTCAATCTTGAGTTTTGAATTGCCCATGGGTCTCATATCGAGCCAGCAACGAATAGTATCTGTCTACTATCTGGTTCATCTGGGGTCTTCTATGTGGTTCATGTTGGGTGGGCAACAAACAATAGATGATCCATTGTCTATCTTTTTAAACTGAAGCTATAATCTACCTGGTATCATTATTTTTGGATCCATCCACTCGTTTGCTACCATCAGTCTTGATTTTTGCATGCACCCCTTAGGCCTTACAAAATCTAACTATTTTTTTTATTATGCATGTCAGATATTGTACACAATCGTACTGAACATGTAGAGAAAAAGAGAAGACCGTTGCGTGCGAATATAATGTCATGCAGACGCCGCTCCATGGTGGGCGAAGTGCCCCCCCCCCCCTCCTGCATTTCCAGATTGTATTCCAGAGGAAGATAACTGTTCAGATGGAGATTCAGAAGGAGCCGACCACGCCTGTTTACCACCTGAGGTGTTTGCTCTAACCTGGCATGCTGATGTTGGTCATATCATGCATATGGCGCCTTGCATTGCTTACATTATACATCTTATATGTCATCAGCTTAGTTTAGATTTGCTTTGTGTGAATGCCACCTGTTTGGTTTCTATATCATACTCCCACCATTCCTAAATATTTGTCTTTTTATAGATTTCAACAAGTGACTACATACGGAACAAAATGAGTGAATCTACACTCTAAAATATGTCTTTATACATCCGTATGTGGTAGTCCATTTGAAATATCTAAAAAGATAATTATTTAGGAACGGAGGGAGTATATGGGAATTATGCAATGCCATCTTCTTTAGCCAGGCATCATATACGTGAATCATGCAATGCCATCCTGTTTAGCCAGTCATCGTATATGTGAATTGTATCGTGCCATATTTTTTCCATAATGTATTCCATTTGTCAACAATGTTTATACATTCATCTACTCTTCCTGTGCATCAGCCATTTGAGTCGGTCATTGGAAAATCTGGAGTGAAAACAAGGTCTTCTGAGCAGTCAGTGCTACCTGTCGATGCAGATTTCTTGCTGGTTATAGATAGCTCCTCAGAGGAGGATTCAGAGAGAGATGACCAGTCGTATTCCCCTCCCCCCGAGGTGCATGCTCTAACTTGGCTGGGTTATATTGCTCATATCTTGCATATCTTGCATTGACATGCCATCTGCTTAGATTAGACATGCTTTGTGTGAATGGCTCATGTTTGCTTTCTATATCAGATATGTGAATTATGCAATGCCATGTTTTTCAGCCAGTTATCATATATGTGAATTGTGCACCGCCATAGAGCCAGGCATCATATATGTGAATTATCCCATGCCATCTTTTTTTCATTACGTATTCCATTTGTCGACAATCTGTGTATATTGAACTACTCTTCATGTGTATCATCCATTTGAGCCGGTTATGGAAAAATCTGGAGTGAAACAAGGTCTTCAGAGCAGACAATGGTACCTGTTGAAGCATATATCTCGATGGTTA
Source organism: Triticum urartu (assembly GCF_056163025.1). Taxonomy (NCBI): domain Eukaryota; kingdom Viridiplantae; phylum Streptophyta; class Magnoliopsida; order Poales; family Poaceae; genus Triticum; species Triticum urartu. Next base: position 478,208,025 of record NC_141878.1, on the reverse strand, counting down.
CAGGGAGCTCCTCAGAGGAGGATTCAGAGACAGATGACCAGTCCTATATCCCACCTGAGGTGTATGCTCTAAGTTGCAATATTTATATTTCTCATATGATGCATATGGTGTCTTGCATTGCTTAGTTTAGACATCATATGCACACTATTGAATTCTATCTGCTTAGTTTAGAGATCATACATGCGAGTGCCAGTTGCTTAGTATATGAATCAATTATGTCAATTATATCATGCCATCTTGTATACTTAGACAACATGTATGTGAATTATTTCATCCCAACCTATTTTAGAAAGACATCATATAGTTTTGTCATGTCATCCTGTTTAGGTACTCATCATATGTTGAATTATGCCATTATATCCTATTAAGTTATCCATCATATATCTGAAACTATGTCATCCTATCCTGTTTAGTTAGGCATCATACATGTGAAATTGTGTCATGCTGTCCTATTTGGTTAGACAACATACATGTGAATTACCAAATCTGTCTATCATACAATGTCTGTACGTTCAATTTCTATTCTTGTTTATCAGCCATTTGAATTGGAGGGGGTGATGGCAGTATCTAAGGGAGCAAAAACCCGTTCTTCACAAAAGACAGTGCTACCCGTTGATGCAGTTAGAACCATGGTTGTACTGGCCCACAAACTAGCCCCACCACACATAATCGTGACTCTTCAAGATTGCACACTTACACCGTTGGGCAGAGAACCAGCTACAACCCATCTAACCGCAACCCCAGCGGATAGTAACCCACTTATAGTTGACAAAGCACCATGTCCACCACAGAGTACCCCCACACGAGCAGTTTGTAAAGCTACTGCAGTGGCCAAAGCACGAAGACCACCACAGCTAACCCAAACTCCACGTTTAAAGCAGAAGAGCAACTGTTCTCAGGTCAGATTCCGTAGCTATGGTCCATACTCCTTTGCTGTTGCATCACTGTATTTACTCATACCAACTACTTTCGAATTTGAAGGATCCAATTGAAACTCCAATGGTGCAACAGGTATGTTTTAAACCTATTTCTTTAACTGGATTGCTGTTCTAACTTCTTGCTCTATGTTGATTTCAGTTTAAGTTGCATAAACAGTTATGTTCTCATGTGATGCACATTACAAGTGCTGCCAATGTTGTGTAGTTTCTCACACTTATATTCTGTCTATGCTGCTGTGTCTTAAAAATATATGAGTTGAACTGTGTCTCTATCTTGATTAGGGAACATAAACTAGAATGATATGGACAATACAGTGACCATAGTACATAGATATATGTTTGTTTCATGCTGTTATCCTGTCCACCTTACTACTGAACCGGTTTACCAAAATGAGTTTCGTATACTACAAGCTAAACCTGTGATGTGTCTGCTTGTTTCTCTTGTAGTATGCAAACAGAATATTGGAGAAGAGCACCCCACTATGCAATGGTAGAGAAAGTAATGCAGATAAGGTTCAAGATAGTGAGACAACCCTGTTAGTCTCCAAGAAAGGTGATAAAAACGATCTTGTAGACAGTGAGATAACCCCACAGTCCTGCGTTGATGTAGTGTTCGAGTTACTGGCAAGTATCGCTGGCACAAGCTCTTCCAACTCGCTGCTTGAATCACTTCGGCTTCTTCGGTCTCAGCTACAAGCTGAAAGGCATCAGTCAGCTGTGCTGCGGCAAGAAGCCGAAGGACTGAGGAAGTCCCTGCAGAATTCAGATGTGTACTTTCTTGTGCAACAGCAAGCGCTGGAGGATTTAAGCGCCAAACAAGAGAAAGTTAATAAGCTTCCTAAGCATCTTGCCAGCATTATGGGTACCCAGGATATTGTTTCTTGAGCTCTTCTGAAGTGGTTTCAATTTTGGACTTGTTTTGCTGCGGCGATTATATGCTAGTGTGTTCCCTATATTTGCATTGGTGGCGAACTTTGATGCCCAGTGGATGTAATATGTGTAATAGCCGTGATAGCCTAGCATAAGTTGCTCGCTTATTTATTTCCTTGTTTTGTTTATTTGTTTGCTTGTAGTCAGTGCAGTTCTTTTTCCGCGGTTTTGCTAGTGGATGCAATAACCTATTTTTTAAAACTAGGCCACAATAACCATGGGCTAATATTTACTGTAGTGACACTGGGCCTCCTACGGGCCGTAGAAACAGTGGGCCTTCTACGGGCCATAGAAACAGTGGGCCTTCTACGGGCTGTAGAAACAGTAGGCCTTCTACGGGCCGTAGAAACAATGGGCCTTCTACGGGCCGTATCATCAATGGTCCTTATACGGGTCGTATGATCGATTGGCCAAACATGGGCCAATAACAGGCCTCATTATGGCCGTAAATGGGCTAGAGTTGAAATCGTCCGTTCATGGGCCGACCATAACGGGCCATCGTTAATAGACCGTATTTGATGACCCTATGAAAACGGCCCAACGAATTAACGGACCACAAATGGGCCGACTGTAACCACGGGCTGAATTTGGCCCACAAGCAGAAAATGACAGTAACGGGCCGTAAGTATACGAATGCTGGAAATGAGCCCAAGAATAAATGGGCTCTGAGAAGGCCAAAAGATAACATGGGCTGGAAACGGCCCAACGGAATAACGGGTCGTCAATGGGTATAAAGTGATACACTGTTCATCATGGGCCGTTAATGGGTGTAAAGTGATACACTGTTCATTACGGGCCAGTTTCACCATGGGCCGTTAGTAGGCCAAGAGTTACATAGGGCCTCATATGGGCCGAAAGAGGTCATGGGCCATACATGGGCCAGAAGTGAAAACGGGCTGGAATCATATTGGATGGCCCAGATGACACTACTGGGCCTAATTCGGATAGGGCATAACGGGCCTTGGGTTAGCGGGCTGTAAATGGGCTATATTCGAACAGGCCGTTAATAGGCTTTCCATGGGCCGGCCCGCCAGCTTTTGACCAAGTCAAACGGGCCGGCCTTTACACAGGAATGGGCCTCTGTTGGGTCATGCCATGTGTCGACGTATCATAGGCGCCTATCTGACCCACTGACGAGCTGACACATGTTTCGTCTGGCCATTAAGAATTTTACACGTGGAAATTTCCCATTGGTCGGGGCTGTTAACGGGTTATCGGATCCAAAACCCGACCCGATAGCTTAACGGCGTTCCGTTACGGTGGATGCCACGTGTCGGCCACCCTTGACGAAAGCACTTCTATGACGCGCGATTTATCGTCATGGAAGTGGACACTTCCGTGATGATAATTTTGGTAATGTCATGGAACACTTCTACGACAGCACAGGTATGACTATCTTGATTCTGTCATAAATTTGTCATGGATGTACATGCATGAAAAAAAAAGCGACCTGCTGTGACAAACACGTATCATCACGGAAGTGTATTTTTTTGTAGTGTAGCAAAGTGCATAAGTTTGATCAATGATAATTTCAATCACTTTTCCTAGCATCATAACAACAATTCTTTTTTATAAAACCTCTCATGTTGTAATAGCAACCAATTCACATGTTAAGGTTCAAATGATGAATTCTCTTGAAACTCAAAAACCTATGTTCTTAGTCACCAAGCAATTGCAATTCAACTTATTCAACTGAGTTTAAGTAAGAGCTCCACATACTCAACCATCATATTGTCTTCTATGATTTCTAACACTCACCGCATACACATGAGCAAAACGTTTCAACCAGACACATAGAAAGATAGGGGCTTATAATTTCGCCTCCAAACGTATTCACCTCAAGGGTGATGTCAACAATAATAACTCATGCTACCCATATCCAACTGGATATATGTGCGTACATCTTTCCTCACCACATGATGCTTGCCAAAAGAGAAAAATAAAAAGGAATAGAGAGAAAAACTTTGACTCTTTGCATAAAAGTAAATACATAAAAGTAAAAGATAGGCCCTTCACAGAGGGAAGCAGAGGTTGCCATGCGCTTAGTTGTTTGTATGTTCAAACCCTTAGTGCAAAAGAACGTCATGTTGTATTGCCCCTTGTGATGGCAACCTTTATTATGCAGTCAGTGGCTTTTATTCTTCACCATCACAAGTTCGTACAATGCTCAATTTTCTCTTACACTAAATGATCTCACACTTTTAGAAATTTTTATTGCCTTATTACACCGATGACAACTTACTTGAAGGATCTTGCTCAATCCTTAGGTAGGTATGGTGGACTCTTGAAGATAAGATTTGGGTTTAAGGGTTTTTGGATGCACAAGTAGTATCTCTACATGGTGCGGAATTTTTGGCTACAAAGATGGGGGGCAAGCACCACATGTTGAAGGATCTATGACAATATAACTTCTATGTGAATATGAACAAACATAAACCATTACGTTCTCTTCCTTGTCCAACGTCAACAATTTTGGCATATAATATTTTGATGGGGGCTCACAATCACAAAAGATTTCCATGATAGTGTATTTGCATGTGGAAGTTCTCTTCCTTATACTAATTATTTGTGAATTGCTTGTATGACCAATATTGTGATTGTCAAGCCTTAAAAGATTTCACTTTCTAAACCTAATGTGAAGCTACCACTAGGCATGATATGATTTCAACTTCATGATATTCAATTCATTCAACAATTTACTCATAGGATATAAGTGAAGCACAAGAGTAAATGACAAGATACTCCAAAAATATATAAGTGAAGATCATGGGCATCATATTTCTTCATCTCAAATTAATTTAAGTGAAGCAAGAGAGATTTCTTCAAAACTACTAAAGCACATCGTGCTCAAAAAGATATAAGTGAAGCGCTAGAGCAATTCCATAGAAAAGAGCTTCGTTGATGGGATGTGAATGCCGCTTACTGAGCCTCCCTGACAACTATTTGAGGACTCTATTTTATTTAAAAACTTTCAGATCTAAGTATTTTATTAAAACAGCAAGCAAAGTGAAAATAAAATGACATTCTAAGAATAACACAACTCATGTGAAGAAGCAAAAACTTAGGCTCAACCTATACTAACCGATAATTGTTGAAGAGGAGAGGTGGGATGCCTATCGGGGCATCCCCAAGCTTAGATGCTTGAGACTTCTTGAAATATTATCTTGGGGTGCCTTGGGCATCCCCAAGCTAGAGCTTTTGTGTCTCCTTAATTCCTGTCATATCATGGTTTTCCTAAATCTCAAAAGCTTCATCCACACAAAACTCAACAAGAACTCGTGAGATAAGTTAGTAACCAATGCAAAAATCTTATCATTCTCTACTGTAGAAAATCACTAAAATTATTATTAAACATTGCACACTAAATGCCTCTGCATATTTAATACTCATATCCTCAAATAGAATCATTAAACAAGCAAACATGTGCAAACATAGCAGCAATCTGCCAAAACAGTACAGTCTGTAAAGAATGCAAGAGTATCAACAGTTCCCTAACTCCAAAACTTATGAAAATTTTCCACACTGTAGAAAATTTATAATAGCTCATTTTGCAAAAAGTTTCAACATTTTATCACATTCTTACTTTTCTAGGGAATTTTTGCAACAGCGGTAAACTTTCTGTTTTCAAACAGCAACATGTATACTTGCAAAATAAGCATGGCAAAGGCTATCATTGCCACTTTTATTGAAATAAAAGATGAAAAACATTATTCTAAATAAAAGCAATCAAATCCTAACAAAATAAAATGATGCTCCAAGTAAAACTCATATCATGTGATGAATGAAGACATAGCTCCAAGTGAGGTTACCGATAATGTTGAAGACGAAAGAGGGGGTGCCTTCCAGGGCATCCCCAAGCTTAGTTGCTTCGATCTTCTTTGAATATTACCTCGGGGTGCATTGGGAATCCCCAAGCTTAGGGTCTTGCCACTCTTTATTCTCCTCATATCGACATCTCACCCAAAACTTGAAAACTTCAATCACACAAAACTTAACGAAACTTTGTGAGATAAGTTAGTATGATAAAGAGCAAACCATTTCACTTTTGGTACTGTCAAAGACAAGATTCATAATTGTTCTCACACAATTAATACTGTAGCATGTCATTTCCACAATTTATATTGATCAATATAAGCCATGGAAATTAGAAAACAAGCAAACTATGCATTGAAAACATAATCTGTCAAAAACAAAACAGCCTGTAGTAATCTGTACTCCAACCATACTTCTGCTACTCCAAAAATTCTAAAAAATAGGAAAACCTAGGTAATTTTTCTATTAATATTCTTCAAAAAGAATCAGTATTTTATCACGCTTCTGTTAAAAACGAGAATTATTTTCCTCAGCACAAGAGTTTCTATTTTTCAGCAAGATCAAATCAACTATCACCATAGACCATCCCAAAGGCTTTACTTGGCACTTTATTGAAACAAAAGCAATATAACATGATTACTACAGTAGCCTAATCATGTGAACACACAAAAACAATAGGTAAAAGTGTTGGGTTGTCTTCCAACAAGCACTTTTCTTTAATGCCTTTTAGCTAGGCTTGATGATTTCAATGATGCTCACATAAACGATAAGAATTGAAACATAACAAGAGCATCATGAATCACATGGGAAGCACATTTAAGTCTAATCCACTGTAGTGATCCGACCTCAAACGGTCAAATCTCTATGCATAAGTGTCATCCCTGGATCGGTAATGCTGACACACACAATACTTGAAGGATTTATAACAGAGTGCAATCACACACTTATTACATCGAATGTCTCAAAAGAGAACTTATTACAATAATATGGTTGAAGGCCATCTAAATAAGATAACTGCGGAAGCTTCGAAGGTAAATGAGTCCATCAACTCCAACGGCATAGCTGAGTGTACGACAATGACCTAGCGCACCTTACTCTTCGTCTGAAAAGTCTGCAACATAATACGTTGCAGCCTGAAATGGGTCAGCACATGGAATATGCTGGCAAAATAACACTGTAGAGCAGTGAATAAGATAAATGCTAATACTACATGCATATATGGCTGGTGGAGGCTCTATGGTTATCATGTTTTTGTGAAAAGCCATTTTTTCCCAACTGCAAAGGAATATAATTTATTTTAACTACAAAGTTGGTTGTTAAACATTGAGAATGGAAACCCCATCTCAATCCCAATTAAATAGTAATTAACAACCCAACAAATTAATTAAGAGTGTTGAGATCACATCAATAATTCAAGAACCAGATACTCAAAATGTCCATAACCGGGGACACGGCTAACCATGATTAGTTTGTACACTCTGCAGAGGTTTGCACACTTTTTCCCACAAGACTCGATCTCCTCCATTGGATTTCTCGCGCTGCATGATGTTTGAGAAAATGGATGATCGAGACACAGTTTTTCCAAAGAGGTCCCCTTAACCGATAGATAGGTCGGTACACCTACAATCCCCTACATCTGCTAGCCCATCATGGAAAGGATTCCCACAACTTACTCAACTATGCCAGAGCCCATAATGGCTCGTGGCTGCACACAAAAGTTTCTAGCATGAATAATCTTATGATCCCTTTGAGCCTGGTTGGCGAACCATAGGATGAAGACACGGATTCCCCGGGATCTCCTTGGACAACACTGGATTGCCCACGTGCCCACAAACAATCCACCCAGATGTGTGTTAAAGTAGCCACCTTAAATAAACCCTTAGTTCATAATAATACTCACAACTATCATGAATCACTCAAACCAAACCACGTCTACGAGCATAGCATAGCAGTGTAAGCATAACCTAGTAACTCCCAGGGTATAAATAAAGGACAATATGTTCTACCTCATCAACTACTTCCCAATACCCACATGTTATCAAATCCTAACCATGTAGTGTTTAAGGATTGAAACTAATGCATAAAAATTGGGTAGTAAAGGGGTATGATCAAAGTGTTACTTGCCTTGCTGACGATCTGCAAACCCTAGAGACTCGTAGTAGCACGCTTCTCACTCTGGAAATTCTATCGCAAACATGCAATAGCATACATAAGCACTCAAGCATAGATGCAAGGGTAAAATTCAGATGAGAAAGTACAAACTGAAAGTTCAACTGAAGTGCTTCGATTCGCAAAAAGAATCAATCAAATCGGAGCTACGAAACTCAAACTACGATCAAAATAAGTTCGAATTCAAATCTACTTGAAACCAAATTTTAATTTTTCAAAACCACATTCAAGTTGATTAACCGGAAAGAGGGGTTCAAGACGAATATTTTGGCATTGGTTTCACTGGATTTCGACGAACGGTTAAAACGTTGCGAGGGTTTACAGATCAGGGGCTAATGTGTGATAAACATAATCGTGGATAGGTCTCTGGCCGAAAATGAAATAAAAATAAAAAGACTAACGGACGAACGTTCGTTAGCAGAGACAAACGAACAAAAACGTTCGCGAACAGAGACGTTTGGGTGAACGTTCGCTAATTAGCGGAACCAAAAAAACCAAACCAAACCGATCTAACGAAAAAAACCAGGGACGCTTTTGTCGGTTTTACCGGTCCAACAAAGCAAAACCGGCGGCGGCGGGATCCGGTGATGACGACATCGAGCAACGGTGAGGCAGGGCGGCTCCAGCAGCAGCGGCGAAGCAGCGGCGGCGACGGCTCAAGACGGGTGGAGAGGCGGCGGGGCAGCGTGGTATTTAAGGAGGGGTGCGGGGCATCGCGGCTTGCGGAGGGGCCCGGCATGAGCGGGAGTCCGGGTCGGACTCTCCTCGACGTCCGCGCCACGCACGGCGGCGCGCGGGAGGAAGACGGCGGCAGGAGTTGGGCCGCGGCCTGCTCGGCTGGGCCTTCGGCCCAGTCAGGCGGGAAAGATTTTTTTAAATAAATTCCACCGAAAACAAAAATCCTAATAAAATATAAAAAAATTCTTAAAATGCCAATTTTCACCATCTAAATAAAAAATTTAGAAAAAAGTGAACATTTTTCTGGCCTAAAAATGCAATTTTGAAAAATGCATATTTTTCTAATTCAAATATAATAGCAATGAAATTCCAAATAAAATATTTATTTGATTTTAACATTTTTCCTCCAATATTCCCCTCTTTTGGAGAAGTCATTTTATCTCCACTCATTTTATTTTTAATATTGGAAATATTTTGGAGAGAAAATTTATTAAAACCAAAATGATCCTCTTTTCAAATTTGAGAAAATTCAAATATGAAAATAAATTGAAATCCCCAACTCTCTCCGTGGGTCCTTGAGTTGATTAAGATTTCTGGGATAAAAAAATGCAAATAAAATATGATATGCATATGATGACCTATGTATAACATCCAAATTGAAATTTTGGGATGTTACAAACCTACCCCCCTTAAGATGAATCTTGCCCTCGAGATTCGGGTTGGCTAGAAAACATGTGCGGGTGGTCTTTCCGTAGGTCTTCCTCTCGTGCCCAGGTGGCTTCATCCTCGGTATGGTGGCTCCACTGAACTTTGCAAAACTTGATAACCTTGATGCGTGTAACTCGGCTGGCAAACTCGAGAATCTTGATGGGTTTCTCCTCGTAGGATAGGTCACTGTCCAAATGAATTGCTTCCAGGGGTACTGTATCTCTCAGAGGAATATCAGCCATCTCTGCATGGCACTTCTTCAACTCGGAAACGTGAAACACATCATGAACTCCTGACAATCCTTCGGGTAACTCCAACTTGTAGGCCACTTCTCCCATACGTTCCAAAACTCGGTATGGTCCTACAAATCTCGGGGCTAACTTTCCCTTAACTCCAAATAGTTTAACTCCTCGCAGAGGTGACACACGAAGATATGCTCTATGTCCGATCTCATTGACTACCTCCTTGCGTTTGGAGTCTACATAAATCTTCTGCCTAGACTGAGCTACCTTTAGTCTGTCACGAATCAACTTAACCTTCTCTTCGGACTCCTTGATCAGATCTGGTCCAAACAACTGGCGGTCTCCAACTTCATCCCACATCAACGGTGTCCTGCACCTTCTCCCATACAAAGCTTCGAAAGGTGCCATCTTCAAACTAGCTTGATAATTGTTGTTGTATGAGAACTCCGCATAAGGTAAATTATCATCCCAACTGGAGCCATAATCTAATGCACAGGCTCTCAACATATCCTCCAGAATCTGATTGACTCTCTCGGTCTGTCCATCTGTCTGCGGATGAAAGGTTGTAATGAACTCTAGCCTGGTACCCAAAGTCTGGTGCAACTAGTTCCAAAACTTCGAACTGAACTGTGTTCCTCTATCTGATACGATGGTCCTCAGAACCCCATGCAGACATACGATCCTAGTCATATATATCTTGGCCAACTTTGCACTCGTATAGGTGGTTTTCACTGGGATAAAGTGAGCCACTTTGGTCAAACGATCCACTACTACCCAGATAGAATCATATCCCGATCGGGTCCTAGGTAATCTGGTGATAAAATCCATGCCGAGCTTGTCCCACTTCCATTCGGGTATCGGCATGGGCTGTAGTAATCCTGCTGGCTTCTGATGTTCTTCCTTCACTCTCTGACATACATCACACACGGCTACATACTCGGAAATATCCTTCTTCATACCAGTCCACCAGAAATGCTCCTTAAAATCCAAATACATCTTGGTGTTTCCGGGGTGTATCGAGTATGGCGAGTCATGAACTTCTTGAAGTATTAACTTCCTGATCTCTGCATTATTCGGTACGTATACACGGTCCTCAAACCATAAGGTTTCGTGCTCATCCTCTCGAAAACCCTTGGCTTTTCCTTTACTCATTTTCTCCTTTATCTCAACAATTTCTTTGTCATCCTTCTGAGCTTCTCGAATCTTTCCCAATAATGTTGACTGAACCTCCATTGCTGCGACAAAACCTCTTGGAACTATCTCCAAACGAAGTTCCTTGAGATCATCAACTAACTCCTGCGGTAATCCTCCGCTTACGAGGGTATTGACATAACTCTTCCGGCTCAAAGCGTCTGCTACGACATTGACCTTTCCTAGATGATAATGCAGCTTCATATCATAATCCTTTATAAGCTCCAACCATCTCCTCTGTTTGAGATTCAGCTCCTTCCGAGTGAAAATGTACTTCAAACTCTTATGATCCGTGTACACATCGCAACGGTTTCCAATAAGATAATGTCTCCTGGTCTTGAGCGCATGCACTACGGCTGCTAACTCCAAATCATGCGTGGCATAATTCAACTCCTGTAGTCGAAGTTGTCGTGAGGCATAGGAAACAACTCTTCCGTCCTGCATAAGTAATCCTCCAAGTCCTAAGCGAGAAGCGTCGCAAAACACTTGGAAATCCTTGCATATATCTGGAAGAATCAGCACTGGGGCTGTAACCAAACGTTTCTTCAACTCCTAAAAACTGGCCTCACATTCATCCGTCCATTTAAACTTAGTGTCCTTCTTTAACAACTCCGTCATAGGCTTGATACGTCTCCACCGTATCTACTTCTCCAAACACTTTTGCCCTTGTTTTGGACTCTAACTTGCATGATTTGAATGGAACTAACCCGGACTAACGATGTTTTCAGCAGAATTGCCATGGTGTTATTTTTGTGCAGAAATAAAAGTTCTCGGAATGACCTGAAAATCAACAGAGCATTATTTTGGAATATATAATAAATATTGGAAGGAAGATCCACGTCAGGGGGGCCTCCACCTGTCCACGAGGGTGGGGGCGCACCTGCCCCCTAGGCACGCCCCCTACCTCATGGGCCCCCTAACGCTCCACCGACCTCAACCTGGACTCCATATATTCACTTTCGGGGAGAAAAAAACCAGGGAGAAGGATTCATCGCATTTTACGATACGAAGCCGTTACCAAGCCCTAAACTCTCTCGGGAGGGCTGATCTAGAGCTCGTTCGGCGCTCCGAAGAGGGGAATCCGTCGCCATCGTCATCATCAACCTTCCTCCATCACCAATTTCACGATGCTCATCGCCGTGAGTGAGTAATTCCATCGTAGGCTTGCTGGACGGTGATGGGTTGGACGAGATTTATCATGTAATCGAGTTAGTTTTGTTAGGGTTTGATCCCTAGTATCCGCTATGTTCTGAGATTGATGTTGCTATGACTTTGTTATGCTTAATGCTTGTCACTAGGGCCCGAGTGCCATGATTTCAGATCTGGACCTATTGTGTTTTCATCAATATATGAGAGTTCTTGATCCTATCTTGCAAGTCTATAGTCACCTATTATGTGTTATGATCCGTTAACCCCGAAGTGACAATAATCGGGATACTTACCGGTGATGACCGTAGTTTGAGGAGTTCATGTATTCACTTTGTGTTAATGCTTTGTTCTGGTACTCTATTAAAAGGAGGCCTTAATATCCCTTAGTTTCCATTAGGACCCCGCTGCCACGGGAGGGTAGGACAAAAGATGTCATGCAAGTTCTTTTCCATAAGCACGTATGACTATATTCGAAATACATGCCTACATTACATTGATGAACTGGAGCTAGTTCTGTGTCACCCTAGGTTATGACTGTTACATGATGAACCGTATCTAGCATAATTCTCCATTACCGATCCATTGCCTACGAGATTTCCATATATTGTTCTTCGCTTATTTACTTTTCCGTTGCTATTGTTATCATCACTACAAAACACCAAAAATATTACTTTTGCTATCGTTACCTTTTACCACCGTTACCACTACTATCATATTACTTTGCTACTAAACACTTTGCTGCAGATATTAAGTTTCCAGGTGTGGTTGAATTGACAACTCAGCTGCTAATACTTGAGAATATTCTTTGGCTCCACTTGTGTCGAATCAATAAATTTGGGTTGAATACTCTACCCTCGAAAATTGTTGCGATCCCCAATACTTGTGGGTTATCAAGACTATTTTCTGGCGTCGTTGCCGGGGAGCATAGCTCTATTCTTTGAGTCACTTGGGATTTATATCTGCTTATCATTATGAAGAACTTCAAAGACGCGAAAACAAAAATTTATCCCCCAACTACGAGGTGGGTAAGGAACTACCATCTAGCTCTGCACTTGATTCACCTTCTATTTTGAATAAGCTTGTGACACCTAAACCTGCTTCTGCTATTAATTCTGATATGTCGCATGTTATTGATGATGCCACTTCTGCTATGCATGATACTTATGATGAAACTACTTCTATGCTTGATACTACTGTGCCACTTGGTGAATTTCTTGATGAACAACTTGCTAGGTCTAGAGAGAATGAAATTATCGAAACTGATAATATTGATGAAAGTGATGATGAAGACTCTCCCCCTAGATATGAATTACCTGTTATGCCTGAGGGCTATGTTATGGATGAAGAAACTGCTAAAGATTTTCTTGCCTGCAATGATAGGAGTGATCTTAAGAAATTATTAGCTAAGCTGAAACAAAAAACTCTGAATGCTAGAATGAAATATGATCCTGCTTATGCTACTTCACCTATCTTTGTTACTGATAAGGATTATGATTTCTCTGTTGATCCTGAGATAATTACTTTAGTTGAATTTGATCCTTTCTATGGCTATGAATCTGAAACTGTTGTGGCACATCTTACTAAATTAAATGATATAGCCACCCTGTTCACTAATCATGAGAAAACTTGCTAGTATTATATCCTTAAAATATTTCTGTTCTCGTTAAAGGGTGATGCTAAGATATGGTTTAATTCTCTTGATCCTGGTTGTGTGCTTAGTCCCCAGGATATGATTTATTACTTCTCTGCTAAATATTTCCCCGCTCATAAGAAACAAGGTACTTTAAGGGAAATATATAATTTTGTGCAAATTGAAGAAGAGAGTCTCCCACAAGCTTGGGGGAGGCTTCTCCCATTACTTAATGCTTTTCCTGATCATCCTCTTATGAAAAATTAAATACTTGATATCTTTTATAATGGACTAACCGATGCTTCCAGAGATCACCTGAATAGTTGTGCTGGTTGTGTTTTTAGGGAAAGAACACCAGATGAAGCTGAAATTTTATTGAATAATATGTTGAATAATGAAAATAATTGGACACTTCCTGATCTAATTCCTGATCCAATTCCTAAACCAACTCCTAAGCCAACTCTGAAGAAAAGGGGTATTCTATTTCTCAGTCCTGAAGATATGTAGGAGGCAAAGAAATCTATGAAGGAAAAATGTATTAAAGCTGAAGATGTTAAGAATTTACCTCCTATTGAAGAAATACATGGTCTTAATTTACCGCCTGTTGAAGAAATACAAGGTCTTAATCCATTACCTATTGAAGAAATACATGGTCTTGATAACCTGACACATGTAGTAAAGGTAAATTCTCTCTATAGATATGATAAAGCTGAAATTCCATTTACTAAGGTTGCTAGCCCATGCTTGGATGAGTTTGATAACTTTATGGTTAAGCAAGAAAACTTCAATGCTTATTTTGGTAGAGAATTAAAACGCAATGCTGATATGCTTAAACACTTGGGTGATTATATGGCTAATGTTAAAGGTGAACTTAAACTTATTAGTAAACATGCTTCTATGGTTACCACTCAAGTAGAACAAGTATTTAAAGCTCAGAATGATTTGCTCAATGAATTAAATAGTAAGAAAAATGATAATCCTGTTAGAGTTATGACTAGAGGTGGTAAAATGATTCAGGAACCTTTATATCCTGAGGGCCATCCTAAGAGAATTGAGAAAGATTCTCAGAGAAATAATGTTGATGCACCTAGTCCTTCTAAGAAGAGGAAAAAGAAAAATGATATAGGACTTTGCATGCTTCTAGTGAACCTGTTGATGACACACTTGAGAATCCCAATGATATTTCTATTTCTAATGCTGAAACACAATCTGGTAATGAACATGAACCTAGTAATAATGTTAATAATGATGTCCATGTTGATGCTCAACCTAGCAATGATAATGAAGTAGAAATTGAACCTGATGTTGATCTTGATAACCCACAATCAAAGAATCAACATTATGATAAGAGAGACTTTGTTGCTAGGAAGCACGGTAAGGAAAAAGAACCATGGGTTTATAAATCCATGCCTTTTCCTCCTAAACCATCCAAGAAAAAGGATGATGAGGATTTTGAGCGCTTTGCTGGAATGATCAGAACTATCTTTTTGTGTATGTGATTAACTGATATGCTCAAAATGAACCCTTATGATAAGTATATGAAAGAAATTGTTACAAATAAAAGAAAGACACCGGAAGCTGAAATTTCCACCATGCTTGCTAATTATACTTTTAAGGTTGGAATACCTAAGAAACTAGGAGATCCAGGAGTACCAACTATACCATGCTCCATTAAAAGAAACTATGTTAAAACTGATTTATGTGATCTTGGATCCTGTGTTAGTGTTATGACTCTCTCTTTATATCGTAGACTTGATTTGAATAAGTTGACACCTACTGAAATATATTTGCAAATGGCTGATAAATCAACTGTTATACTTGTCGGTATTTGTGAGGATGTGCTTGTTGTGGTTGCAAATGTTACTATTTTAACGGACTTTGTTATTCTTGATATTCCCGAGGACGATAGTATGTCTATTATTCTTGGAAGACCCTTTTTGAATACTGTAGGGGCTGTTATTGATTGCACCAAAGGCAATATCACTTTTCATGTCAATGGCAATGAGCATACGGTACACTTTTCGAGGAAACAACCTCAAGTCCATAGTATCAACTCTATTGGAAAAATTCCACTGATTACTTTTTGAGGTATTGAATTTCCTCTTGTAGGACCCCGATTCTAAGTCACACTGATCTAGCCTGTAACACCTCATATAACTTTGCGGCCTCACGCACGGTATTCCCATGGGTGTCGCCTTACCATGGCCCGGGACCGTTTGTGCCTTTTGGCTCACGTATATGATAGTGTCGCTAGCATCCATATGACAGAGAACCCGGGCCGACATGACTAGTCGTGAACCCAAAGTGGCACTAACTTACAGGGACAGGCATACATGAATCAACCTCGAGCATGTCGATCAACAGCGTATGAATCCGGGCTGTAGCAACTGGGCTAACAGGACTCTGGGAACCCGGGCTGTAGCAGGCTAACAGGACTCCGGATGTCTCCGCGTGACATTTCCCCGAAGGGACAGACACAGGAACAAAGTGAATCACATGCCGGCCAGTCTAAGTGTTCCGGAGCAGTACTGCTGGGCTAGCAGGACTCCGGTAAACTGGGCTGTACCGAACTACCAAGGCTCAGTGGAAGAACCAGACTACATTTCCCCATAAGAGAGGCTACCAAGGATAAACAACTTGATTGCCGGATCCCACACATACCAAGCATTTCAAACATACACACAATTTGCTCGATATGTGTAAATACAACATGGCATCACAACAAAACTCTACAACTCAAAGCACTTTATTTAGAAGGCTCCAGAGAGCCATACATAATATGTTCATACAGGTAGGGGTCACACGACCCGACACTCAAGTCATGCAAACATACAAGCACATGCGGAAGCAAACTTTTCTGAGTACAAACAACTAGAAATCAAGAAGGCTTGACGAAGCATGTCTATCTACAAGGCCCTTCACGGCTCGGGATCACCACCTCGGTGGCAAGTCACTCGTCAATGTCGAGATCTACATAGAACCCATCGGAGGGGGCGGTGTTCTCTTCTGCAACAGTAATTAAGCAAACATGAGTACAAAGGTACTCAGCAAGTCTTACAATAGATCCTACTATACATGCAACATTCTCAAGAAGGATAGTTGGGTTATTGCAGCAAGCTAGCTTTGACTCTTGGCTAAGCTATCCTACGAGAAAGCAACTTGTAAATGTTTTGCGCACACGAGTCCACTACTCACCACAATAATACACTAACGAGGATCCTCCTCCGTCATCCTACGGAAGGGCCATCCACGACACTCACACTTGTCTTGAGGCTTTTAGGAGTATCCATTTACTTGTCTATGAACTATATAGGCAGCCAAGTAGTCCTTTACCGCGGACGCGGCTATTCGAATAGATGATGTTAACCCTGCAGGGGTGTACCTCTTCATACACGCTCTCACCACTTATCGTCGTTTACACGACATGTACTCGACAACTTTCAAGCGGAAGCCCAACGAGGGTGTCGGCCACAGCCTACCTAAACACTCAAGTCTCTAGTTCAGGTTTATCGCCTGTCCAGGTTCCATCTGCAGGGAGTCCGTCCGATGTTTCCACATACGGCCCCGAACGATGTGTATAGGGTTCCGAGACACCAAACGGGCGCCCGGCATACCCGGCCACGGTGTATCTACCGCATCATAGCCCACCCCTAGGGTCAGCGCTATGCACGGCCGCCAACACATATCCTATAAACACCAGAAACTAGTTGCAACTTCTGGACAGAGGAGTAGGGTGGTTAAGAAGCCAAGAGAGTCCATTGGTTTCGGGCCCAATGCATGGTAGTAGTTGGTTCTTAAATCACACATACAGATCTCGGTGCTTAAGGATGGTTCCAATGAAACAACCCACCATGTACTCCTACATGGCCTCTCATCAATACCTTTACCAAATCGTGTTCAACACACCACTCACATTACCGACATATTCATTTCACTCTAGCCCATCACCCAGATGAACCAGGCCTGACACGACTCTAAGCATAGCAGGCATAGCAAGGTAGGAAACACACACATGGCTCAATCAACTCCTACACATGCTAGTGGGTTTCATCTAGTTACTGTGGCAATGATAGGTCATGTAGAGGAAAAGGGTTCAACTACCGCACCACATAGCAATTTGAAACGTTGTTATCTTAAATGCAGTAAATGAGAGTAGGAGCAAGAACATGGGATTGTATCGATATGATCAATGGGGTTGCTTGCCTGATGGAGTGGTAGTAGGATACTGCCCTTCAGTCGGATATTCGTAGGTATCCTTGGAGGTAGAACCTACCACGAAAGACACAACGGAACACAATCATCACATGGCAATATGCAACAATATGATGCATGCTATGACATGCCAATATGGGTGTGTTTTGGCTAATGCATTGTAAAACAGGTTGGTTTGAGTCCATTTGAATCAAAGATTCAAATAAAAGCGCATGATATGAAGTCATATTACTGCATTATCTTGTTTCACTTATACAGCAAGGTTAAAGTGTTCTACATGCATGAAACGATTACAGATGGAAAGATTGGATTTTCCTGATCAATTTTCATATATAAATCTTTGCATTTGGAGTTACAGATTAATTTCTATGAATTTTTGAAGTTTAGAACATTTTTTGGAATTTCCTGTATAACAATAAATCTAGTAAATGATTTACTGCGTCGGCATTGCGTCAGGGTGACGTGAGCAGTCAACGGGGACGGTCCAGGTCAAACCTGACCGGTGGGTCCCGCGTCTTAGTGTCATTAGTTTAACTAATTTTTAGTTAGTCCTAATCCTAACTTAATTAGCAGGCAGGTCCCACTTGTCATAGACCCAGGGGGTCAAACTGGGCCCACCAGGAGTCAAACTCGGTCAGCGGGGTCAAACTCGCCGGTGTTTAGCCGTCGGCAAGGCCAAACACGGCGGGGCAGTGCGGGATTCGTGCTCCGGCGACCAAAACGATGGCGGAGCACATCTACGTGATGCGAGGAGTGAGCCGCGTAGAGTGGTGGCAGTGGGTGGAGCTGGGGTGGCTGGCGACGAGTTTGGCGGCGGCCGGAGCTCGGACGAGCTTGAACTCGTTGCTAGGAGGCACGGCGAGGTGCGTGGAGCGGTGCTACGGTCTCCTGCGAGTGCGGTGAAGACGGCGGCGTGCTCGGAATCAAGCCAACGTGGTTGTGGCCACGACGGCGACGTGCGATGGCGGCGACGGGTGCAGGCGAGCTTGGTGCGGTCGCTGCGGTGCTCGAGAAGGCAAACATAGAGGAGGAGGAGGTAGCAGGGCTCACGGCGATCACAACGAGGCAGACGGCGAGGTCGGGGATGAGCTGGTGCGGTGGTGACGGCGAAGGGGATCTCCGGCGGCGTTCGGTGAAGACGAGGTCGAAGACGACGGAGTAGAGCGTGCGAGCGCTCGGGGCTCGGCTAGCTCAACGAAGTAGACGACGGCGGAGCTCGTGGACACGGCAGCGCTGTGACGCCCCGAGACCGATGCGCCAGGTGTCTTCCAGTTATTCACCATCGTTGCCATGTCATTCGCTTGCGTGTTGCATCTTGCCATGTCATCATCTGCATTGCATCTACATGTTTTCGAAAACTTGCATCCGTCCGGGTTTCCCAGTTCCGTCCGTTGTCCGTTCTGAGCCCAGACACACTTGCACGCGCCCGCGGCACGTCCGAAATATTATTTTATAAGTGGCCGGAAAATGTTCTCAGAATGGGTTGAAAGTTGGCGTGTGGTCTTATTATAGTGTATGTAGGCCGCCTGCCAAGTTTCATCGCTTTCGGAGTTCGTTTGACGCCCCAACGGATAACTATAGCGGCAATAGTAGCCGGTCTATCGTCGGACGTTTTCGGTCCCCGGAAACGGTTGCCAGGCTGCCTTCTTTCCTCTCCTCTCAGCCCAAGCCCCTCTACACAGCCCACCTAGTCCATCCACCTAACCCTCCTCTTCGCGTTTGGAGCCGTCCGATGCGATCGCACGATCCGGAAACCCCTCTTTGCACAGTGCACCGACCCCTCACGTGCGCGTCCGAAACTTCCCCGGACCCGACCCGGGCAGTCATAACCGTTGGATCCGGATCATCCCCAAACATCTACAAAATATCTCCGTTTTGTTTATTGGGCTACCTAATCTATTCATCTCGGACCGTCCGATTTTTATCGGAGGGACCAAATAGTCTAACATCTAATCCCCTGCCTATTTATAACCAGACCAAACCCTAGAATCTAGGATTATGTCCCATCCATCCCATCCCCACGCCGCCGCCACTCCTCTTATTTTCAGTGCTGAACCAACCAACCAGCCTCCTCCCCTCGATCTACGAGATCCACAGCTCCTCCGGCCCTGCAGCAACCTCGCCGGAGCACCGAATCAGGTCGTGCCTTCTTCCTTCCCTCTCATTCTCCTGTCTCCTCCCGTAGCTCTCACTCATGTTGTCTCTCTCTCCTTCTCTTTTCACTGCAGGATGCTCCCGCGCCATGGCATCATATGGAGCTCTGGAGCCGCCATGGCCGACACCTCCTAGGGTGCTCTTTGCAGCCTTCCGTCCATTCTGTCTCATGTCGGACCTCGCCGGACCACTTCATCCATGGCGCCGCCCTCGCCTCATCTCGATCCGGCGGATCCGAACACCAAGTCCCTGCCCTCCAGGAGCTCCTGCCGCGTCGCGTCGCCGCCATTGCCTGTTGTCGCGCCGCCGGCCACTTGTTCTACTCTACTCGGGATCGAGCAAGTCCAGTCGCCCGCCTCCTCTGCTTAGCGCGTTGACTGCGCCGCTATTGGCCTCGTCCTGGACCTCCTCTGCATTGACCCAAGTCAGGCGCCCGTATTGACCCCGCCTTCGGCCACGAATCCGGTGAGGACCGGCCGCCCTCGCCCAGAACCGGCTGCCTAGCTCGCCTGGTGCCATCCCGTTATGCAGTGCCCGCTGCCGAGTCCCCGCACCACCGCTCTTGGTCTGCCTCACGACCCCCTGCTAGTGCTCCTGCCTCATCTTCGCCTTCGTCTTTGACATCTCGGTCGGATCCGCCGCTGCAGCTGTTACCTGCTTCCCACCGATCCTCACTCCTGCTGCCATGCGGCCATGGCGCCACTAGAGGAGTGCTGCCTCCTCTGCTCCTCGAGGGAGTGCTGCCGCCTCGTGTTGACCAAACCGCACCAAGCCATGCACGCATCAGTTGCGTGGGCTTCATCACCCAGCCAGCTCCTGCACCGAATGGGCCAAGGCCCACTAGGTGAAGCCACACCCCCAGCGCCTCCTTTTTTTTTCTTTCTCTGTACTGTTTGGGCCAGCCAGTTTCGGCCCGTGATGGTTTTTTTGATCTGCGATTTTAGCAATTATCTAGAGAGCGCCAGTTTTACAGTTTGGTCCCTAAACTTCATGCATTTAATAACTTCTCAACCGTGCATCGGTTTAAAATAATTTATATATGAAAAATGCTTGGTTTTTCATCTAGTTACATAATATCTAATTTTCATCCATGTTTGGAATGTTTAAAATGATGTTTGCTTTAATTTGGTTAGATGCCATGCTAAAATGATTTAATTCATAACTAAATAACCGTAGCTCCAAACCTAATAAACTTTATATGTAAATGGGGTAGAAAAATGCCTAGTTTAACATGGTGTACTTACTTTGCATGTTTAACAACTCTAAAATTTGGTTTAGGGCAGAACAGTACCAAACCTAAAATATGCATATGGGGATTTACCGGAATTGTTGTTCGTTGTTTCCGGCCTCATTTAAACTTGCCTAGATAGGTAGTCTTGTTGTGCTTTACCCCTTGTCTTGTTAAACAACATTTATTATTGTTGGGTGCATAAACGAGATCGAATTAAATAACTAAATGTGGTGTTCCGTCAATATGCAACTCGTTGCATATTGAGCTCCACTTAACTTGTAGTGTTGTTTGTGCACTTTGCCATGCCATGCTTCATTAAACCGGACATGCATCATACTTGGTTGTGCATCATGCCATGCTTATGTGATGGTTGTTTACTATGTTGTTTGCTTCTTTCCGGTGTTGCTTCTTCGGGTTAGTTCCGATAATGTGGCATTTGTGAGGATCCGTTCGACTCCGTCCTTTTGTCTTCTTCACGGACTCGTTCTTCTTCCTTGCGGGATATCAGGCAAGATGACCATACCCTCGAAATCACATCTATCTTTTCTTGCTAGTTGCTCGCTCTATTGCTATGCCGCGATACCAACCACTTGCTTTATCATGCCTCCCGTATTGCCATGTCAAGCCTCTAACCCACCTTTCCTAGCAAACCGTTGTTTGGCTATGTTAACACTTGCTCAGCCCCTCTTATAGCGTTGCTAGTTGCAGGTGAATATGAAGTTTGTTCCATGTTTGGAACATGGATATGTTGGGATATCACAATATCTCTTATTTAATTTAATGCATCTATATACTTGGTAAAGGGTGGAAGGCTCGGCCTTATGCCTGGTGTTTTGTTCCACTCTTGCCGCCCTAGTTTCCGTCATACCAGTGTTATGTTCCTTGATTTTGCGTTCCTTACACGGTTCGGTGTTATGGGAACCCCTTGACAGTTCGCTTTGAATAAAACTCCTCTAGCAAGGCCCAACCTTAGTTTTACCATTTGCCTCACCACGACCTACCTTTTTCCTTGGGAGTCGCGCTCCCGAGGGTCATCTTTATTTTAACCCCCCCGGGTCAGTGCTTCTCTAGTGTTGGTCCAACCTGAGCGATGTCCGGCGCCCCCTGGGCAACCAGGGTCTATGCCAACCCGACGTCTTGCTCATCCGGTGTGCCCTGAGAACGAGATATGTGCAGCTCCTATCGGGATTTGTCGACACATTCTGATGGCTTTGCTGGTCTTTGTTTACCATTGTCAAAATGTCTTGTAACCGGGATTCCGAGTCTGATCGGGTCGTCCTGGGAGAAGGAATATCCTTCATTGACCGTGAGAGCTTGTGATGGGCTAAGTTGGGACACCCCTGCATGGTTTTGAACTTTTGAAAGCCGTGCCCGCGATTATGGGCAGATGGGAATTTGTTAATATCCGGTTGTAGAAAACTTGACACTTAACTTAATTAAAATGCATCAACCGCGTGTGTAGCCATGATGGTCTCTTTCCGGCGGAGTCCGGGAAGTGAACACGGTTCTTGTGTTATGCTTGAACGTAAGTAGTTTCAGGATCACTTCTTGATCACTTCTAGCTCACGACCGTGCATTGCTTCTCTTCTCACTCTTATTTGCATATGTTAGCCACCATATATGCTAGTGCTTGCTGCAGCTCCACCTCATAACCTTTTCCTACCCATAAGCTTAAATAGTCTTGATCTCGCGGGTGTGAGATTGCTGAGTCCTCGTGGCTCACAGATACTTCCAAACAGTTGCAGGTGCCATTGATACCAGTGCAGATGACGCAGCTGAGCTCAAGTGGGAGCTCGATGAAGATCGTGTTCGTTGTGTTGTTTCGCTTCCAGTTGATCAGTAGTGGAGCCCAGTCGGGGCGATCGGGGATCTTTTGCATTAGGGGTTGTCTTTCTTTATTTGGTTTCATAGTCGGTCCTTGATTGTATTCTGGATGATGTAATGCTATATTTATGTATTGTGTGACGTGGCGATTTTAAGCCAACTCTTTATCCCTTCTTATTCAGTACATGGGATGTGTAAAGATTACCCCTCTTGCGACATGCCTACTATGCGGTTATGCCTCTAAGTCATGCTCCGACACGTGGGAGATATAGCCGCATCGCGGGTGTTACAAGTTGGTAATCAGAGCCTTCCCCGACTTAGGAGCCCCCTGCCTGATCGAATCGCTGACATTGTTGAGTCTAGAAAAATGTTTTGAGTCTTATAGGATTATATATATCGGAGAGTAGGATTCTTTTTACTCCTCAGTCCCTTCATCGCTCTGGTGAGGCCTCCTGACGTAGAGTTTTGACTCTTCTCTTCTCAAATTTCACGATTTTTTTAGGATCACACGGGTATCTTGGAATCGTTCCGATGGTTTTGTGGCGAGAACATTGTTCTTGGTGCCTCCTGACATTTAGGGGTTGTGGCAGTGTCCCGGGGAGTTGAGCTCCGAGGTGTTGTCATCACAATTTTATCGTTGCAGTTCTGGAATACCTGAGTTCGCCGACATCGAAAATCTCCTTTATGCAGTTGTTGGTGAGATAACCTCGACGCCACCCAGTATTGGGGCGGGAGTTCGGGAGTATTGCCATAACTCGTATAACGGATGCTTTTCGAAGGTTGAGGTAAACGATTTCCGAAGGTTTATTGGTTATGTGTTGAAGGATGGATACAGCTGGATGTAGGATTTGCTAGTTTTGGGTGAGATATTATGCTTCCCCTGTATCCCCAACACCTGATTGCATAACCAGATAGTTTCGGGAGTTTATAAGTGGGAATTCAAGTAGCTCCTAGGATATCTTTCCGATAGATGCATGATATGAGATTGGGGTTCGACGTCTAGTGGTCCGCCTATCCACGCTTGGTTTTACAGTGGTCTCATTGTGTCTTAAAGAGTCCTTGGCTATGCTGACTCGGGGACGCTTCGTATGTCATGTGCACTGCCTTGTACATGATGGTGCTGTACGATCGAGCCCATGTGGGACCCACCACGAAAACTTCGGACGAAATCTCTATCCTATGTTTGTTCCAGCTTATTTTGCAAGCCAATCCTTTGTTTTGTTTTGAGTTGTGGTATTCCAGTTGCTTCAATGTCAAATGTGTTTTCATACCTTTCCTAAGCGATGCCCTCATATTTCTATGTGGATGTTAATCCTTCTTGATATTCAAGGTTGTCTTTTCAATTCTTTCAACCGGTGTGTTTTCTCTTCAAGTGGATCCGATCATTTCAACATCCGCAAGATCACCTCTCGGTTTTCCCAACGTTGTTCGTTTCATCCGTCCCCAAATTGCCTTTGTTTTTCCCACCCTCCCACCCTTTTTCTTTAAGGACTCGGATTTCTTAATCAACTATCCATCTTATTGATGGGAAGCCTCTTCATTCCTTTTCGTCAATGTTCTTATCCGGTGATTCTCAGGAAGATACTAAGGAAGCTACAAGTTCATTATTCTTCGTTCCCTTTTCTTCTTCAGTGGATTAAGTTCGAGCTTTGTCGATCATATCTTTTCCTCATTTCAAATGTTTACCCATACCGGTGCACCTCATAATAGCTCACTTCTTGTTATTCATTTGTTTCGGAGTGCCGAAGATATCTCAGAAGATTTGTGTCTCCATTATCAATTCGTTCAAGATATCTCGAGGTTGTTATCTCTGTTGAGCCATTTAATTCAACCGATGCATTATATCTTCCTAAGCAATTATTTTCAATGATGTTTCTTTTGAGTGGGCCCTAACCCACAGGTCTTTTCCCAGGATCTTACCTGACTCTTCTAATTTTTGCGGAGCTATTCTCAAATGCATTTCAAAGTTTGACGTAAGAATGAATTTGCATCAGCTAATTCCCTTCTCCAATATCGCTTTCAAGTTCTTTTCATCTTTGGCCCAACCTTTCCTCTTTTAATTATTCCGGAGTGTCTCAAAAACTCAAGGTGGTGTTTCTCATCGTCATTCTCAACATTTGAAGACCGAGGAAGATTTTCTCTTAAATCTTGCTCCATTCTCTTAAAGATTCATGATTCTAGCTTGATGCCATCCTCTCATATTTATTTCCGATTGGGAGAATTCTTTTCACCCATCCAGAGCAATTCAGGAGTCTTTTCAGTTTGTTTCTCCGGAGCACACCATCAAAGAATTATTCATTCCAGCTTTCAGCTCTCGTTTCTCTAAATATTACTGGTGCATCGATCAAATATCCTCTAATCAGTTCATAATCTCTTCGTTCTCTTGTATCTAAACTCTCTCAGGTATCTTCGTTCATTTGCTAATTCTTACCGGTGATTCATCCCTTTACTTCGTTCATTTTCAATTCTTATGGTGGTTCATTGAGTTTACGCTATATCTCTCTCAATCCTTTCTACCGGAATAAGTTGTATGCAATCCGTTGCTTGTCAGCAATTTAAATTGGAGAAGGATACGCATAACATAGTTCTTATTCTTGCTTCATCCTAATGATCGATTCATTCTTCCGGAGTTTGTTCATGATGAGTAAATTCTCGGTTCAAGTGCTTCATATTTTTCCTGGAGTTCCAAGATCTCTCAATTATTTCACTATGGAGATTCATTTAAATCATTGCAAGGATTCACCTTCTGTTTTCAACTTCTCTTTCCTTCTATCTTCCTTTTATTACCGGAGTTCTTCATGGAGGCTCTACATGGTGGTTTCTCAAGGATTTCTTCATTCTTCAATTGTCCTCAAGATTTTCTCTCGAAGCTAAGTTCCGCCAAGCTTACTCAAAATTAAACATGGTGCTCAACACATGTCTTGTTTTGAGGAGTTCAAACATTCTTCATCTTGCATTCCGAAGTGCATTTCTTCCTACCATATCTTTTGAGACGGTGTTATGTCATTCTTGTTAATTTCCCTTCGTGTTTCATGATTCATAGGTTGTCAAGAATGACATATTTTAAACCCATCATCTTCTCTTCGTTCATGAGATCCTTTGCAACCCATCTATCTCTTCTTTGGAGTTATCTTGGGTTATATTTCACCTAAAGTTTTCCCTAAGGATTGTTGCTATTTATGGTGCTTATAAATGACCCAAGTTCTTCATTTATCCTCCCGGGGATATAAGTTTCTCGTCTTCTCGTTGATATCAATCCGATCTATTGTTTCCGTTAGTGGCAGAATTTCACCTCATAGTTTTGGGATGTTTTCCATAAGCGCACTACAAGCTTATTATTTTCGTTGTTGGTTTTCCAACAACTCCGTGATAACCTTCTTGGAAGGGTGCTTCCCAAGCTCAATTGTGGCAGAAGCTGGCATTTTCTTCTCCATTCTTTCATTCCAATGATCTATCTTCTATTCTTTCTTCCAGAGGTTTTGTGATGTTGCTCTCTTCACTCATCATCTCGAATTGTGAGGATCATGTTCTTTCCTTTTTCTTATACATTTAACCGGAGTGTCGTGTTTTCATTCGAGCTCTCTCATCTTATCAAGTTTTTCCTCTCTTTTCAACCGGAGTGCTGTCTGAAGTTTTTCTTACCCCTTGTGCCATTCGTTCAATAGTTTTGGAGGCAGTGTGTTGTTGATTTCATCAAGTATCCTCTCATCTTGTCAAGTTCATGTTGAATTCCTCCCATTTACAGTCGGAGTGCTGTCCAAATTATATCATTCTTATTCCTTCTCTATCTTATTTTAACCGGAGTGTTGTCGTAATTGATCTTATCGTTCCTTGTACATCTCGTTTCTACCGGAGTGCTTGCATGTACTTCTTGTCCATTGCAACCCTTTTCTAATGTCTTTCAACCTACAAGGTTCTCGTGATGTTCCTTGTTGCTCTTTTACAACGGAGTGTTTTCAACTTCTTGCATCTCTGTTGTTTTCCTTCTTTCAATTTTGCCAACCTCTCAAGGTTCGTTGGTTTCACTTTTTTGTCAAAGAAGTAACTTTGTTTTACCTCTTCGTCTTCCGCTTTTCTCCAGTGCCATCCTAGATCTCGGGACGAGATCCTCTCGTAGTGGTGGAGTGTTATGACGCCCCGAGACCGATGCGCCAGGTGTCTTCCAGTTATTCGCCGTCATTGCCATGTCATTCCCTTGCGTCTCACATCTTGCCATGTCATCATCCGCATTGCATCTGCATGTTTTCGAAAACTTGCATCCGTCCGGGTTTCCCCAGTTCCGTTCGTTGTCCGTTCTGAGCTCAGACACACTTGCACGCGCCCGCGGCACGTCCGAAATATTATTTTATAAGTGGCCGGAAAATGTTTTCGGAATGGGTTGAAAGTTGGCGTGCGGTCTTATTATAGTGTAGGTAGGCCGCATGCCAAGTTTCATCGCTTTTGGAGTTCGTTTGACGCCCCAACGGATAACTATAGCGGCAATAGTAGCCGGTCTATCGTCGGACGTTTTCGGTCTCCGGAAATGGTTGCCGGGCTGCCGTCTTTCCTCTCCTCTCAGCCCAAGCCCCTCTACACAGCCCACCTAGTCCATCCACCTAACCCCCCTCTTCGCGTCCGGAGCCGTCCGATGCGATCGCACGGTCCGAAAACCCCTCTTTGCACAGTGCACCGACCCCTCACGTGCGCGTCCGAAACTTCCCCGGACCCGACCCGGGCAGTCGTCACAGTTGAATCCGGATCATTTCCAAACGTCTACAAAATATATTCGTTTTGTTTATTGGGCTACCTAACCTATTCATCTTGGACCGTCCGTTTTTTATCGGAGGGACCAAATAGTCTAACATCTAATCCCCTACCTATTTATAACCAGACCAAACCCTAGAATTAGGATTATGTCCCATCCATCCCATCCCCACGCCGCCGCCACTCCTCTTGTTTTCAGCGCCGAACCAACCAACCAACCTCCTATCTACGAGATCCACAGCTCCTCCAGCCCTGCAGCAACCTCGCCGGAGCACCGAATCAGGCCGTGCCTTCTTCCTTCCCTCTCGTTCTCCTGTCTCCTCCCGTAGCTCTCTCTCATGCCGTCTCTCTCTCTCCTTTTCTTTTCACTGCAGGAGGCTCCCGCGCCATGGCGTCATATGGAGCTCTGGAACCGCCATGGCCGACACCTCCCAGGGTGCTCCTTGCAGCCTTCCGTCCATTCCGTCTCGTGCCGGACCTCGCCAGACCACTTCATCCATGGCGCCGCCCTCGCCTCATCTCGATCCGGTGGATCCGAACGACAAGTCCCTGCCCTCCAGGAGCTCCTGCCGCGTCGCGTCGCCGCCATTGCCTGTTGCCGCGCCGCCGGCCACTTGTTCTGCTCTACTCGGGATCGAGCAAGTCCAGTCGCCCGCCTCCTCTGCTTAGCGCGTTGACTGCGTCGTTGTTGGCCTCGTCCTGGACCTCCTCTACATTGAACCCAAGCCAGGCGCCCATATTGACCCCGCCTTCGGCCACGAATCCGGTGAGGACCGGCCGCCCCTCGCCCAGAACTGGCCGCCTAGCTCGCCTGGTGCCGTCCCGCTGTGCAGTGCCCGCTGCCGAGTCCCCGCACCGCCGCTCTTGGTCTGCCTCACGACCCCCTGCTAGTGCTCCTGCCTCCTCTTCGCCTTCGTCTTTGACATCTCGGCCGGATCCGCCGCTGCCGCTGTTACCTGCTTCCCACCGATCCTCGCTCCTGCTGCCATGCGGCCATGGCGCCACTAGAGGAGTGCTGCCTCCTCTGCTCCTCGAGGGAGTGCTGCCGCCTCGCGTTGACCAAACCGCACCAGGCCGTGCACGCATCAGTTGCGTGGGCTTCATCACCCAGCCAGCTCCTGCACCGAATGGGCCAAGGCCCACTAGGTGAAGCCACACCCCCAGCGCCTCCTTTTTTTTTCTTTCTCTGTACTGTTTGGGCCAGCCAGTTTCGGCCCGTGATGGTTGTTTTTGATCTGCGATTTTAGCAATTATCTAGAGAGCTCCATTTTTACAGTTTGGTCCCTAAACTTCATGCATTTAATAACTTCTCAACCGTGCATCGGTTTAAAATAATTTATATATGAAAAATGCTTGGTTTTTCATCTAGTTACATAATATCTAATTTTCATCCATGTTTGGAATGTTTAAAATGATGTTTGCTTTAATTTGGTTAGATGCCATGCTAAAATGATTTAATTCATACCTAAATAACCGTAGCTCCAAACCTAATAAACTTTATATGTAAATGGGGTAGAAAAATGCCTAGTTTAACATGGTGTACTTACCTTGCATGTTTAACAACTCTAAAATTTGGTTTAGGGCAGAACAGTACCAAACCTAAAATATGCATATGGGGATTTACCGGAATTGTTGTTCGTTGTTTCCGGCCTCATTTAAACTTGCCTAGATAGGTAGTCTTGTTGTACTTTACCCCTTGTCTTGTTAAACAACATTTATTATTGTTGGGTGCATAAACGAGATCGAATTAAATAACTAAATGTGGTGTTCCGTCAATATGCAACTCGTTGCATATTGAGCTCCACTTAACTTGTAGTGTTGTTTGTGCACTTTGCCATGCCATGCTTCATTAAACCGGACATGCATCATACTTGGTTGTGCATCATGCCATGCTTATGTGATGGTTGTTTACTATGTTGTTTGCTTCTTTCCGGTGTTGCTTCTTCGGGTTAGTTCCGATAATGTCGCGTTTGTGAGGATCCGTTCGACTACGTCCTTTTGTCTTCTTCACGGACTCGTTCTTTTTCCTTGCGGGATCTCAGGCAAGATGACCATACCCTCAAAATCACTTCTATCTTTGCTTGCTAGTTGCTCGCTCTATTGCTATGTCGCGATACCTACCACTTGCTTTATCATGCCTCCCATATTGCCATGTCAAGCCTCTAACCCACCTTTCCTAGCAAACCGTTGTTTGACTATGTTACCGCTTGCTCAGCCCCTCTTATAGCGTTGCTAGTTGCGGGTGAAGATGAAGTTTGTTCCATGTTTGGAACATGGATATGTTGGGATATCACAATATGTCTTATTTAATTCAATGCATCTATATACTTGGTAAAGGGTGGAAGGCTCGGCCTTATGCCTGGTGTTTTGTTCCACTCTTGCCGCCCTAGTTTCCGTCATACCAGTGTTATGTTCCTTGATTTTGCGTTCCTTACGCGGTTCGGTGTTATGGGAACCCCTTGACAGTTCGCTTTGAATAAAACTCCTTCAGCAAGGCCCAACCTTGGTTTTACCATTTGCCTCACCACGACCTACCCTTTCCCTTGGGAGTCACACTCCTGAGGGTCAAATTTATTTTAACCCCCCCCCCCCCCCCCGGGCCACTGCTTCTCTAAGTGTTGGTCCAACCTGACCGATGTCCGGCGCCCCCTGGGCAATCAGGGTCTATGCCAACCCGACGTATTTCTCATCCGGTGTGCCCTGAGAACGAGATATGTGCAGCTCCTATAGGGATTTGTCGGCACATTCGGGTGGCTTTGCTAGTCTTGTTTTACCATTGTCGAAATGTCTTGTAACCGGGATTTCGAGTCTGATCGGGTCATCCTGGGAGAAGGAATATCCTTCGTTGACCGTGAGAGCTTGTGATGGGCTAAGTTGGGACACCCCTGCAGGGTTTTGAACTTTCGAAAGCCATGCCCGCGGTTATGGGCAGATGGGAATTTGTTAATATCCGGTTGTAGAAAACTTGACACTTAACTTAATTAAAATGCATCAACCGTGTGTGTAGCCGTGATGGTCTCTTTCCGGCGGAGTCCGGGAAGTGAACACGGTTCTTGTGTTATGCTTGAACGTAAGTAGTTTCAGGATCACTTCTTGATCACTTCAAGTTCATGACCGTGCATTACTTCTCTTCTCGCTCTTATTTGCGTATGTTAGCCACCATATATGCTAGTGCTTGCTGTAGCTCCACCTCATAACCTTTTCCTACCCATAAGGTTAAATAGTCTTGATCTCGTGGGTGTGAGATTTCTGAGTCCTCGTGGCTCACAGATACTTCCAAACAGTTGCAGGTGCCGTTGATACCAGTGCAGATGACGCAGCTGAGCTCAAGTGGGAGCTTGATGAAGATCATGTTCGTTGTGTTGTTTCGTTTCCAGTTCATCAGTAGTGGAGCCCAGTCGGGGCAATCGGGGATCTTTTGCATTAGGGGTTGTCTTTCTTTATTTGGTTCCGTAGTCGGACCTTGATTGTATTCTAGATGATGTAATGCTATATTTATGTATTGTGTGAAGTGGTGATTGTAAGCCAACTCTTTATCCCTTCTTATTCATTACATGGGATGTGTAAAGATTACCCCTCTTGCGACATGCCTACTATACGGTTATGCCTCTAAGTCATGCTCCGACACGTGGGCGATATAGCCGCATCGTGGGTCTTACAAGCGCGGCGCGGGGACGACGGTGGACGCGAGTTTCACGGTGGCGCGGGCGCGACATCGTCGGCCATGGCGAGGAGAGGGCGAGAGAGAGGAGCAGGGGAGAGTGAGGTGTCGGGGTGGTCGAGCGGGCGACGTGGAGGCCGACCAGCACGTTCAGGGGCGAAGCGGCAAGCAGGTGGCGTCGTGGCGAGCTCGGGCGCACCGGCGTCACCTCCTGCCTGCCTGCCTCACGGGAGGAAGCAGCTGGCTGGCATGGGCCAGCACAGTGCTGGGCCGGCAGGTGGGCCTGCTAGGTAAGTGGCCTCTGGCCTTTCTCTCTCTCTTTTATTTAATTCTGTTTTGTTTTATTTTCTGCAAGTTTGTGGCATTTCTAAAAATAGCTAGGCACTTTCAAAAATCACCAAACTTCTCATGGCCCCTGTTTGGAATAAATCCAACATGGAACATTTTAGTTTAGGATTATTTGAGCATTTAAAATATTTATTAGCATTTAAATGCCAATTCAAATAACTAATGATTTAATCCAGTGACCTTAGGATGACCTAGAAAATTGTGCACCATTTTTGTCAGAGGTTTAGGACCAACGCAAAGATGATGAACATTTTAGAAGGGCATTTCAGGTTTACTGAAAATATTTTTAGTAAACCCTAGTTGGTTTCAGGGGCTGCTGGGGGTTCTGTCATCCCCATTTCCAAGATTCTGATAAATTAAACATGATGCAAGCACTCTAATTCACGAACTAGCTAGGGTGTGACAACTCACCCCCACTCAAAAGAATCTCGTCCCAAGATTTAGGGTCCGTCGAAGAAGGTGGGGTACTCAAGTCGAAGACGATCCTCCCTTTCCCAAGTGGCTTGTTTCTCGGAATGATGTGACCATTGAACCTTGAAAAACTTAATGTTGTGGCGTCGAGTGGTACGCTCGGCTTGATCAAGGATACGAACGGGATATTCCCGGTATGTGAGATTGTCTTGGAGATCAAGCGTTTCGTGGTCCACTCCACGGATAGGATCCGAGAAGCAACGCCTGAGTTGAGAAACGTGGAAGACATCATGAACTCTAGAAATATGCGGAGGTAATTCCAATTGGTAGGCAACTTCTCCTCGTTTGGCAAGAATGCGAAAGGGACCAATGTAACGAGGAGCCAATTTGCCTTTGATACCGAATCGATGGGTTCCCTTCAGAGGAGTAACCCGAAGGTAAGCCTTCTCGTCGACTTCAGAAATCATGGCCTTATGTTTACGATCATATTGGCTCTTTTGATGGGACTGGGCTGTTTTCAACTTTTCACAAACAATGCGAACTTGCTCTTCTGCTTCCTGGATCATATCCAGGCCAAAGAATTGTCTTTCCCCGGTTTCTGACTAGTTAAGAGGCCTTTGACACCTTCGTCCATAGAGAACTTCAAAGGGAGCTTTGCCCAAGCTAGATTGATAGCTATTGTTGTAAGCAAATTCGGCAAATGGAAGGCATTTCTCCCAATCCAATCTGAATGAGATAACAGAAGCTTGGAGCATATATTCCAGAATTTGATTGACGCGCTCTACTTGCCCACTTGATTGAGGGTGGAAAGCAGTGCAAAAGGAGAGACGATTCCCCATAGCATTTTGGAAACTTTCCCAAAATCGAGAGGTGAAGAGACACTATCCGAGAGATATACAGGTCTGCTAGCTGGCTAGCGGTTATACTCTCCCAAACAGGTAGGAAGTGGGCTACTTTAGAAAGACGATCGATGACAACGAAAATAGCATTATTCCCTTTCTTGGTCCTGGGAAACCCGGTAATGAAGTCCATACCGATTATATCCCATTTCCATTTAGGAATAGCTAAAGGTTGAAGGGTGCTAGCAGGCTATTGATGCTCTGCTTTAACACGACGATAGACATCGCAATTTGCAATATATTGAGCGATTTCTCTCTTCATCCTAGTCCACCAAAACCTCTGGCGTAGGTCTTGATACATTTTAGTACTACCGGGATGAATGGTGAGAGGAGAATCATGAGCTTCCTTAAGGATCAGTTACCGTAGTTGTTGTTTCTTGGGATCGACTAGGAGGTTCTCAAAGAAGACAACACCTTGATCGTTAACAGAGAAACATTTAGCAGCTCCACTAGCAATGTTCTCCTTGATCCGAGATATCCCCTTGTCATACCGTTGGGCGGTTATGATCTGATCCATAAGGGTCGGTTTCGCCACCATGGTAGATAGGAATCCTTGAGGAACAATGTGAAGATTAAGCTTCTGAAATTCCTCATGGAGAAGTGGTTGACCTTGTTGTAACATCAGGTTGTTACAATAGGATTTACGACTTAGTGCATCAGCCATAACATTGGCTTTTCCCGGGGTGTAAGTTATCCCTAAGTCGTAATCTGAGATCAACTCGACCCAACATCTTTGCCTGAGATTCAAATCCGGTTGGGTGAAAATATATTTTAGACTTTGGTGATCGGTGAAGATCTCGCAATGATTACCGAGAAGGTAATGTCACCAGGTTTTAAGTGCATGGACTACAGCTGCAAGCTCTAGATCATGTGTGGGATAGTTTTCCTCATGTGGGTGTAACTGCCATGAAGCATAGGCAATTACATGACGATCTTGCATGAGTATGCAACCTAGTCCTTGTCGTGAGGCGTCGCAATAGATAATAAAGTCCTTGGAGAAATCTGGTGGTACCAGTACGGGAGCAGATGTCAGGCGTCTTTTCAGTTTTTGAAAGCTAAACTCGCACTGTGGGGTCCACTCAAACTTTTTATCTTTCTTGAGGAGTTCAGTTAGAGGTTTAGCAACCTTGGAGAAATTCTCGACGAAGCGGCGATAGTAGCTCACTAAGCCAAGGAAACTCCGAACTTGCTTGACCGTTGCAGGTGGAGTCCAATTAAGGACAGCTTGAACTCGCTCAGGATTTACAGAAATACCCTTACCAGAGATTACATGGCCTAGGTAGGTCACTTCTGGTAACCAAAATTCACATTTAGAGAATTTGGCATATAGGCGATGCTCTCGAAATTTCGTCAATACTAGCCTTAGATGCTCGGCATGATCTTCCTCATTCTTGGAGTAGATGAGTATATTATCGAGGTATACCACAATGAATTTATCCAAATACTCCATGAAGATCGAGTTCATTAACCGAGAGAAAGTGGCTGAGGCATTGGTTAAACCGAAGGACCTGACGGTGTACTCGTATTGGCCATAACGAGTAAGAAAGGCCGTTTTGGGAATGTCCCCGTTTTTGATTTTGATTTAATGGTAGCCCAACCTCAAATCCATTTTGGAGAAGACTGAGGATCCAGCGAGCTGATCATACAGATCGTTGATCCTGGGGAGCGGATACTTGTTCTTTATGGTAACCAAGTTGACGGGTCGATAATCTACAACCATCTGATCCATACCATCCTTCTTCTTGACGAAGAGGACGGGGCAAGCCCATGGAGAAGAACTAGGATGGATGAAACCCTTTTTCAAGGACTCATCGAGTTGTTTCTTAAGTTCAGCTAGTTCTAGGGGTGCCATCCTATAGGGTCTTCTAGAGATTGGAACGGTTCCTGGTACAAGGTCTATCACGATCTCGACATCCCTGTTAGGAGGAACACCTGACAATTCTTCTAGAAAGACATCTGGGAAGTCATGGACTACCGGAATATCTTCAAGGTCTAGAAGAGGGTTGGCATTTAGGGAGTAGGGCTGTCGCTTGGCCACTCGGGTTAAGACATTGACTGTCTTGCCCGATGGGTGAGTAAGTTGAATAGTTCTAGTGGCACAATCAATCTTAGCATAATGGGCTGACATCCAGTCCATGCCTAAGATGATATTTATGTCCGAGGACTTGAGAGCTATTAAGCATGCAAGGAAGACAAGTCTATCGACAAGAATTTCATTCCCATGGCTTACTCTAGAAGTTTGCCATCTAGAGCCAGGGGTTTGAATTTCCATGGTGGTGGGCATGTCACAGAATGTCGTGTTATCCAATCGAGCATAGCTCTCAGATATGAATGAATGAGATGCTCCAGTATCGAAAAGAACAAATGCCGGATGGCAGTTAACAAGAAGCGTACCAAGAACGGCGTTAGGATCATCATGAGCCTCCTCTGCTGAGACATAGTTAACATGGCCACGTGTAGTGGTGATTGGCTTGGCATAATACACCTTTCCCACTGGCTTACCATGGCCAACGGACTTTCCAGACTGGTTGGGGTTGTTGTTCTGGGGACACTCTCGACTGTAGTGACCCGGCTCTCCGCACTTGAAGCATGTCACCGTGTTGGTGCGTGGAGCAGCATTGGCGGACGGTCCATCATAAGCCTTAGGCGGTGTATACTGCTGGGTTGGGCGAGGCGCCTCATAGGATGGCCTCGGAGTGAACCTGGGTGGCAGAGCTGTGTTTGGAATCCACACTCGGCGCTTCTGAGAACCAGAGTCGGATGAAGAACCAAAATCACGGGAATGCTTACGTGTAGCTTCAAAGTCAGTCTGACCGGTCTCAACACTAATGGCTTTGTTCACAAGCTTCTGGAAGGAGGTGCACTCATGCAAATGGAGGTCATGGCGAAGATCGGGGTTAAGTCCCTTCCGGAACTTCGCCTGCTTCTTGGCCTCAGTGAACACTTCCTCAGGTGCATAACGTGCCATATTTCCAAACTCACGGCTGTAGGCATCCACTGTCAGTCTGCCTTGGGTGAAGTTGCAGAATTCCTCTCTCTTGCGATCCATAAGACCCTCTGAAATGTGGTGTTCATGGAAAGCCGCGCTGAATTCTTCCCAAGTGGTAACCTGGACGGCTGGGCGCATAGCCTCATAGTTTTCCCACCAAAAGCTAGCAGGGCCCTCAAGGCGATAAGCAGCGTAAGGGACTTTGTCAACCTTGGCTACGCGTGCAGAACGTAGCTTATGGGTAATGCTGCGAAGCCAATCATCCACATCGAGAGGCTCGACAGAACGATGGAAAGTTGGTGGGGTCAGCTTGATGAAATCATTGAGAGATGCCAAGGCGTTCCTCTGGGAACGTGCAGTATTCTGCTTGATGTGTTCTAACAACCGGTTGGTCTTGCGTTTATTCCTTTCTGCCTCCAACATGACTTCAACCAAGGAAGGTGGATGGGGCAGACTCCCATCCCTAGCTCCACTGGCTTCACCCTGCTCCTGAACAGCAGGGGTGCTTCGGGTGTTCACCATCCTAGGAAAACAAAACAACGGTTTAGACAAGGATGGCAAAACCGTGGCATAAGAATGCAGAATGTAATGGATGACACAGAATGTAGAGATGTTCCTCCGTACGACATGGTAATACAGAAACTTCCATACATATACCATCGGTCATACACACCATACATAGTTTAGTACAAGCCCGGGCTGAAGTACAACTACAGTGAAGAACATTACATCTCATCAGAGGCATTCCAAGCTCCTATACATTATTTTTCTACACCTCCAGAATTCAGTACACACTAAGTCATATTCCACCAGACGCGCACGACTGTGGAAATACAACTGATACAATACTAGTGAAGCTACTACCAACTCAGATGTCTCCGTAGTAATCTTCATAGAGATTACCACCATGTCCTGGGAGCTGAACATGATCATCTGGAAACAGTCGGTCCTGTGGAGCTTGCGGTCCATAAGGACTCGGATGTGGCCTTGGTCCAACAAACGGTGGCAGACGAGGTCCACGGGGAGGGGTGATGCCTCCTACATCACGCCAGTTCATACGATCCGACAGACCAGATCGCACGGGGTACAAATCCCTCATGTCCATATACCCAGCCTGCACGGCAGGTGCAAACCATGTCAGAGTGGCCCAGTGATCAGATCGACTATTGAAAAGCTCCATTTGCAAAGCACGATTCTCATGGTCCTTGTCCTCAAGCATCTCTGATGTGGTGTGGAGTAGTGAATCCTCATGGGAGGAGTCAGTGTAGAGAGCCTGGTAGTAACCTTCTGCCCTAGGGAGTGATGCTGGCATATAGGGGAACTCAATGTTCCGAAGCAAAGGAAGTCTAGCTCGCATGATGGTCATCATCGAGTAAGCAGCGTCCTGTACGGACATCTGGATGGTAACCCCAAGTCCATATGAGCAATGGAGGGGTTCAGTAGCTCCAGGATATGAAGGGTATATCCTGACTGTGCAAAGGTATTGGCTCTGGTTGAAATCTCGATATTGCTCCTTAATGGTAAATTCACGATACCATCGATAGCCTGCCTCGGTCATCACACGGACTAGCATGGCCATGTGACCAGGTACATCGAGGCATCGAGTCAAATGAACCACTTGATTCTGGGTGCGGGTGGCCATCTGAAAGCACGAAATAATGCAAAGGCATTATAATTTTCTAGGAGAAATCGGACAGCATAACGGCTGTAAATGCTCAGAAAAAGATTTGAGACATTCACAACTATTGGCAAAACCACTCAACAACATCATATCAAGGTTCTGGTTCAACTGACAACATACTAAAAATAGTAGAAACTGAACTAAGGCCTGGAACCAACAACCCTAAGATTCTACGGATTAGTAACACGTGAACCTGATAGAAGATGAGATCCTAGTCCTTAACCCACGTAGAAAGGGAAGAGGATGACTCAGATCAGAGGGCATAAGGTAAATGAGTAAAAGAGCCTTACGCTCCCTCCCACAATCAATTCCCCTACATATAACTAAAGCATTTCTAGACTCGACATCGACCAGTTTGGCTTAACGAACCTACAGGCAGTTCGGCTCTGATGCCAACGCTGTCAGGACCCCGATTCTAAGTCACACTGATCTAGCCTGTAACACCTCATATCACTTCGTAGCCTCACGCACGGTATTCCCATGGGTGTCGCCTTACCATGGCCCGGGACCGTTTGCGCCTTTTGGCTCACGTATATGATAGTGTCGCTAGCATCCATATGACAGAGAACCCGGGCCGACATGACTAGTCGTGAACCCAAAGTGGCACTAACTTACAGGGACAGGCATACATGAATCAACCTCGAGCATGTCGGTCAACAACGTATGAATCCAGGCTGTAGCAACTGGGCTAACAGGACTCTGGGAACCCGGGCTGTAGCAGGCTAATAGGACTCCGGATGTCTCCGCGTGACATTTCCCCGAAGAGACAGACACAGGAACAAAGTGAATCACATGCCGGCCAGTCTAAGTGTTCCGGAGCAGTAGTGCTGGGCTAGCAGGACTCCGGTAAACCGGGCTGTAGCGGACTACCAAGGCTCAGTGGAAGCACCAGACTACATTTCCCCATAAGAGAGGCTACCAAGGATAAACAACTAGATTGTCGAATATACCAAGCATTTCAAACATACACACAATATGCTCGATATGTGTAAATACAACATGGCATCACAACAAAACTCTACAACTCAATGTACTTTATTTAGAAGGCTCCAGAGAGCCATACATAATATGTTCATACAAGTAGGGGTCAGACGACCCGACACT
Source organism: Triticum urartu (assembly GCF_056163025.1). Lineage (NCBI taxonomy): Eukaryota > Viridiplantae > Streptophyta > Magnoliopsida > Poales > Poaceae > Triticum > Triticum urartu. The sequence continues at coordinate 478,169,320 of NC_141878.1, read as the reverse complement.
CAAGTCATGCAAACATACAAGCACATGCGGAAGCAAACTTGTCTGAGTACAGACAACTAGAAAGCAAGAAGGCTTGACGAAGCATGTATATCTACAAGGCCCTTCACGGCTCGGGATCACCACCTCGGTGGCAAGTCACTCGTCAATGTCGAGATCTACATAGAACCCATCGGAGGGGGCGGTGTTCTCTTCTGCAACAGTAATTAAGCAAACATGAGTACAAAGGTACTCAGCAAGTTTTACAATAGATCCTACTATACATGCAACATTCTCAAGAAGGATAGTGGGGTTATTGCAGCAAGCTAGCTTTGACTCTTGGCTAAGCTATCCTACAAGATAGCAACATGTAAATGTTTTGCGCACACAAGTCCACTACTCACCACAACAATACACTACCGAGGATCCTCCTCCGTCATCCTACGGAAGGGCCATCCACGATACTCACACTTGTCTTGAGGCTTTTAGGAGTATCCATTTACTTGTCTATGAACTGTATAGGCAACCAAGTAGTCCTTTACCGCGGACGCGGTTATTCGAATAGATGATGTTAACCCTGCAGGGGTGTACCTCTTCATACACGCTCTCACCACTTATCGTCGTTTACACGACATGTACTCGACAACCTTCAAGCGGAAGCCCAACGAGGGTGTCCGCCATGGCCTACCTAAACACTCAAGTCTCTAGTCCAGGTTTATCGCTTGTCCAGGTTCCATCCGTAGGGAGTCCAGCCGAGGTCTCTACATACGGCCCCGAACGATGTTTACAGGGTTCCGAGACACCAAACGGGCGCCCGGCATACCCGGCCACGGTGTATCTACCGCATCATAGCCCACCCCTAGGGTCAGCGCTACGCACGGCCGCAAACACATATCCTATAAACACCAAAAACTAGTTGCAACTCCTGGACAGAGGACTAGGGTGGTTAAGAAGCCGAGAGGGTCCATTGGTTTCGGGCCCAATGCATGGTAGTAGCTGGTTCTTAAATCACACATACAGATCTCAGTGCTTAAGGACGGTTCCAATGAAACAACCCACCATGTACTCCTACATGGCCTCTCATCGATACCTTTACCAAATCGTGTTCAACACATCACTCACATTACCAACATATTCATTTCACTCTAGCCCATCATCCAGATGAACCAAACCTGACACGACTCTAAGCATAGCAGGCATAGCAAGGTAGGCAACACAGACATGGCTCGATCAACTCCTACACATGCTAGTGGGTTTCATCTAGTTGTTGTGGCAATGAGAGATCATGCAGAGGAAAAGGGTTCAACTACCGCAGCACACAGCAATTTGAAACGTTGTTGTCTTAAATGCAGTAAATGAGAGCAGGAGCGAGAACATGTGATTGTATCGATATGATCAATGGGGCTGCTTGCGTGATGGAGTGGTAGTAGGATACTGCCCTTCAGTCGGATATTCATAGGTATCTTCGGAGGTAGAACCTACCACGAAAGACACAATGTAACACAATCATCACATGGTAATATGCAACAATATGATGCATGCTATGACATGGCAATATGGGTGTGTTTTGGCTAATGCATTGTAAAACAGGTTGGTTTGAGTCCATTTGAATCAAAGATTCAAATAAAAGCTCATGATATGAAGTTATATTAGTGCATTAGCTTGTTTCACTTAAACAGCAAGGTTAAAGTGTTCTGAGATGCATGAAACCATTACAGATGGAAAGATTGGATTTTCCTGATCAATTTTCATATATAAATCTTTGCATTTGGAGCTACAGAGTAATTTCTACAAAGTTTTGAAGTTTAGAACATTTTCTGGAATTTCCTGTATAAGAATAAATCCAGTAAATGATTTACTGCGTCAGCATTGCGTTAGGGTGACGTCAGCAGTCAACGGGGACGGTCTAGGTCAAACCTGACCGGTGGGTCCCGTGTGTCAGTGTCATTAGTTTAACTAATTTTTAGTTAGTCCTAATCCTAACTTAATTAGGAAGCGGGTACCACTTGTCATAGACCCAGGGGGTCAAACTGGGCCCACCCAGAGTCAAACTCGGTCAGCGGGGTCAAACTCGCCGGCGTTTAGCCGCCGGGGAGGCCAAATGCGGCGGGGCAGTGCGGGATTCGTGCTCCGGTGACCAAAACGATGGCGGAGCACATCTACGTGATGCGGGCAGTGAGCCGCGTCCAGTGGTGGCAGTGGGTGGAGCTGGGGTGGCCGGAAACGTCGCCGGCGACGAGTTTCGCGGCGGCCGGAGCTCGGACGAGCTCGAACTCGTCGCTAGGAGGCATGGCAAGGTGCGTGGAGCAGTGCTACAGGCTCCTGCGAGTGCGGTGAAGACGACGGCATGCTCGGAATCAAGCCAACATGGTTGTGGCCATGACGGCGACGTGCGGTGGCGGCGTCGGGTGCGAGCGAGCTTGGTGCGGTCGATGTGGTGCTCGAGAAGGCAAATGGAGAGGAGGAGGAGGTAGCAGGGCTCACGGTGATCACAACGAGGCATACGGCGAGGTCGGGGACGAGCTGGTGTGGCTATGACGGTGAAGGGGATCTCCGGCGGCGTTCGGTGAATACGAGGTCGAAGATGAAGGAGTAGAGCGTGCGAGCGCTTAGGGCTCGGCTAGCTCGACGAAGCAGACGACGGCGGAGCTCGCGGACACGGCAGCGTGGCGCGGGGATGACGGTGGACGCGAGTTTCACGGTGGCGCGGGCGCGACAGCGTCGGCCATGGCGAGGAGAGGGCGAGAGAGAGGAGTAGGGGGCGAGTGAGGTGACGGGGCGGTCGAGCGGGCGATGTGGAGGCCGACCAGCGCGATCAGGGGCGAAGTGGCAAGCAGGTGGCACCGTGGCGAGCTCAGCCGCGCCGGCATCACCTGATGCCTGCCTGCCTGGCGGGAGGAAGCAGCTGGCTGGCACGGGCCAGCACAGTGCTGGGCCGCCAGGTGGGCCTGCCAGGTAAGTGGCCTCTGGCCTTTCTCTCTCTCTCTCTTATTTAATTCTGTTTTGTTTTATTTTCTGCAAGTTTGTGGCATTTCTAAAAATAGCTAGGCACTTTCAAAAATCACCACACTTCTCATGGCCCCTGTTTGGAATAAATCCAACATGGAACATTTTAGTTTAGGATTATTTGAGCATTTAAAATATTTATTAGCATTTAAATGCCCAATTCAAATAACTAATGATTTAATCCAGTGACCTTAGGATGACCTAGAAAATTGTGCACCATTTTTGTCAGAGGTTTAAGACCAAGGCAAACATGATGAACATTTTAGAAGGGCATTTCAGGTTCATTGAAAATATTTTTAGTAAACCCTAGTTGGTTTCAGGGGAGGTGCTAGGGGTTCTGTCATCCCCATTTCCAAGTTTCTGATAAATTAAACATGATGCAAGCACTCTAATGCACGAACTAGCTAGGGTGTGACAACTCACGCACACTCAAAAGAATCTCGTCCCGAGATTTAGGGTCCGTCGGAAAGAAGGTGGGGTACTCAAGTCGAAGACGATCCTCCCTTTCCAAAGTGGCTTCTTTCTCGGAATGATGTGACCATTAAACCTTGAGAAACTTGATGTTGTGGCGTCGAGTGGTACGCTCGGCTTGATCAAGGATACGGACGGGATATTCCTGGTATGTGAGATTATCTTGGAGATCAAGCGTTTCGTGGGCCACTCCACGGATAGGATCCGAGAAGCAACGGTTGAGTTGAGAAACGTGGACGACATCATGAACTCTAGAAAGATGCGGAGGTAGTTCCAATTGGTAGGCAACTTCTCCTCGTTTGGCAAGAATGCGAAAGGGACCAATGTAACGCGGAGCCAATTTGCCTTTGATACCTAATCGATGGGTTCCCTTCAGAGGAGTAACCCGAAGGTAAGCCTTCTCGTCGACTTCAAAAGTCATGGCCTTATGTTTACGATCATATTGGCTCTTTTGACGGGATTGGGCTGTTTTCAACTTTTCACGAACAATGCGAACTTGCTCTTCTGCTTCCTGGATCATATCCAGGCTAAAGAATTGTCTTTCCCCGGTTTCTCTGACCAGTTAAGAGGCCTTGGACACCTTCGTCCATAGAGAACTTCAAAAGGAGCTTTGCCCAAGCTAGATTGATAGCTATTGTTGTAAGCAAATTTGGCAAATGGAAGGCATTTCTCCCAATCCATTCCGAATGAGATAACAGAAGCTCAGAGCATATCTTCCAGAATTTGATTGACGCGCTCTACTTGACCACTTGATTGAGGGTGGAAAGCGGTGCTAAAGGAGAGACGAGTCCCCATAGCATTTTGGAAACTTTTCCAAAATCGAGAGGTGAAGAGACTTCCACGGTCTGAGTTAATCTCCAATGGATCACCATGAAGAGACACTATCCGAGAGATATACATGTCTGTTAGCTGGCTAGCGGTTATACTCGGCCGAACAGGTAGGAAGTGGGCTACTTTGGAAAGACGATCGATGACAACGAAAATAGCATTATTCCCTTTCTTGGTCCTGGGAAACCCGATAATGAAGTCCATACCGATTTTATCCCATTTCCATTCAGGAATAGCTAAAGGTTGAAGGTTGCCGGCAGACCGTTGATGCTCTGCTTTAACACGACGACAGACATCGCAATTTGCAATATATTGAGCGATTTCTCTCTTCATCCTAGTCCACCAAAACCTTTGGCATAGGTCTTGATACATTTTAGTACTACCAGGATGAATGGTGAGAGGAGAATCATGAGCTTCCTTAAGGATCAGTTGCCGTAGTTGCTGTTTCTTGGGAACCACTAGGCGGTTCTCAAAGAAGACAACACCTTGATCGTTAACAGAGAAACATTTAGCAGCTCCGCTAGCCATGTTCTCCTTGATCTGAGATACCCCCTTGTCATACCGCTGGGCGGTTATGATCTGATCCATAAGGGTCGGTTTCGCCACCATGGTAGATAGTAATCCTTGAGGAACAATGTGAAGACTAAGCTTCCGAAATTCCTCATGGAGAAGTGGTTGACCTTGTTGTAACATCAGGTTGTTACAATAGGATTTACGACTTAGTGCATCAGCCATAACATTGGCTTTTCCCGGGGTGTAAGTTATCCCTAAGTCGTAATTTGAGATCAACTCGACCCAACATCTTTGCCTGAGATTCAAATCCGGTTGGGTGAAAATATATTTCAGACTTTGGTGATCGGTGAAGATCTCGCAACGATTACCGAGAAGGTAATGTCACCAGGTTTTAAGTGCATGGACTACAGCTGCAAGCTCTAGATCATGTGTGGGATAGTTTTCCTCATGTGGTTGTAACTGCCGTGAAGCATAGGCAATTACATGACGATCTTGCATGAGTATGCAACCTAGTCCTTGTCGCGAGGCGTCGCAATAGATAATAAAGTCCTTGGATAAATCTGGTGGTACTAGTACGGGAGCAGATGTCAGGCGTCTTTTCAGTTCCTGAAAGCTAAACTCGCACTGTGGGGTCCACTCGAACTTTTTATCTTTCTTGAGGAGTTCAGTTAGAGGTTTAGAAACCTTGGAGAAATTCTCGATGAAGCAGGGACAATAGCTCGCTAAGCCAAGGAAACTCTAAACATGCTTGACCATTTCAGGTGGAGTCCAATCAAGGACAGCTTGAACTCGCTCAAGGTTTACAACAATACCCTTACCAGAGAAAGTGGCATATAGGCGATGCTCTCGAAGTTTCGTCAATACTAGCCTTAGATGCTCGGCATGATCTTCCTCATTCTTGGAGTAGATGAGTATATCATCGAGGTATACCACGACGAATTTATCCAAATACTCCATGAAGATCGAGTTCATTAACCGAGAGAAAGTGGCTGGGGCATTCGTTAATTTGAAGGACATGACGGTGTACTCGTATTGGCCATAACGAGTAACAAAGGCCGATTTGGGAATGTCCCTGTTTTTGATTGATGGTAGCCCAACCTCAAATCCATTTTGGATAAGACTGAGGATCCAGCGAGCTGGTCATACAGATCGTTGTCCTGGGGAGTGGATACTTGTTCTTTATGGTAACCAAGTTGACGGGTCGATAATCTACAACCATCCAATCTGTACCATCCTTCTTCTTGACGAAGAGGACGGGGCAAGACCATGGAGAAGAACTAGGATGGATGAAACCCTTTTTCAAGGACTCATCGAGTTGTTTCTTAAGTTCAACTAGTTCTAGGGGTGCCAACTTATAGGGTCTTCTAGAGATTGGAACGGTTCCTGTTACAAGGTCTATCATGAACTCGACATCCCTGTCAGGAGGAACACCTGGCAATTCTTCTGGAAAGACATCCGGGAAGTCACGGACTACCGGAATATGTTCAATGTCTGGAAGAGGGTTGGCATTTAGGGAGTAGAGCTGACGCTTGGCCACTCGGGTTAAGACATTGACTGTCTTGCCCGATGGGTGAGTAAGTCAAAAAGTTCTAGTGGCACAATCAATCTTAGCATAATGGGCTCACATCCAGTCCATGCGTAAGATGATATTTATGTCCGAGGACTTGAGAGCTATTAAGGATGCAAGGAAGACAAGTCTATCGACAAGAATTTCATTCCCATGGCTTACTCTAGAAGTTTGCCATCTAGAGCCAGGGGTTTGCATTTCCATGGTGGTTGATACGTCCATTTTGCATCATGCTTTTATATCGATATTTATTGCATTATGGGCTGTTATTACACATTATGTCACAATACTTATGCCTATTCTCTCTTATCTTACAAGGTTTACATAAAGAGGGAGAATGCCGGCAGCTGGGATTCTGGGCTGGAAAAGGAGCAAATATTATAGACCTATTCTGCACAGGTCCAAAAGTCCTAAAACTCCACGGAAGATGTTTTCCAAATATATAAAAAATACTGAGAGCAAGAACTTCACCAGGGGGCCACACCCTGCCCACGAGGGTGGGGGGCGCGCCCTACCCCCTGGGCGCGCCCCCTACCTCGTGGGCCCCCTGGTGGCCCTTCGGTGACCATCTTCTGCTATATGAAGTCTTTCGATGGGAAGAAAATAACAAGCCATCTTCTCGGACGAAACTCCGCCACCACGAGGCAGAACCTTGGCGGAACCAATCTAGGGCTCTGGCGGAGCTGATCTGCCAGGGAAACTTCCCTCCTGGAGGGGGAAATCATCGCCATCATCATCACCAACGCTCCTCTCATCGGGAGAGGGCAATCTCCATCAACATCTTCATCAGCACCATCTCCTCTCACAAACCCTAGTTCATCTCTTGTATCCAATTTTTGTCTCCGAGTCCGGGATTGGTGCTGGTAGGTTGCTAGTAGTGTTAATTACTCCTTGTAGTTGATGCTAGTTGGTTTAATTGGTGGAAGATCATATGTTCAGATCCTATATGCACATTAATACCCCTCTGATTATGAACATGTTTATGCTTTGTGAGTAGTTACTTTTGTTCCCGAGGACATGGGAGAAGTCTTGCTATTAGTAGTCATGTGAATTTGGTATTCGTTCAATATTTTGATGAGATGTATGTTGTCTCTCCTCTAGTGGTGTTATGTGAACGTCGACTACATGACACTTCACCATTATTTGGGCCTAGAGTAAGGCATTGGGAAGTAATAAGTAGATGATGGGTTGCTAGAGTGACAGAATCTTAAACCCTAGTTTATGCGTTGCTTCGTAAGGGGCTGATTTGGATCCATATGTTTCATGCTATGGTTAGGTTTACCTTAATACTTTTTTTGTAGTTGCGGATGCTTGCAATAGAGGTTAATAATAAGTGGGATGCTTGTCCAAGTAAGGTAAGTATCCAAGCACCGGTTCACCCACATACCAAATTATTAAAGTACCGAACGCGAATCATATGAACATGATGAAAACTAGCTTGACGATATTCCCATGTGTCCTCGGGAGCACTTTTCTCTATATAAGAGTTTGTCCAGGCTTGTCCTTTGCTACAAAAAGGATTGGGCCACCTTGCTGCACTTTATTTACTTTTGTTACTTGTTGCTCGTTACAAATTATCCTATCACAAAACTATCTGTTACCACTTGTTTCAGTACTTGCAGAGAATACCTTGTTGGAAACCGCTTATCATTTCCTTCTGCTCCTCGTTGGGTTCGACACTCTTACTTATTGAAAGGACTATGATATATCCCCTATACTTGTGGGTCATCAAGACTCTTTTCTGGCACCGTTGCCGGGGAGTGAAGCGCCTTTGGTAGGTGGAATTTGGTAAGGAAAAATTTATATAGTGTGTTGAAATTTACTGTCACTTGTTACTATGGAAAGTAATCCTCTAAGGGGCTTGTTCAGGGTATCTTCACCCCGACCAGTAGAGCAAAGAGTTGCTCCTCAACCTACTCAACCTACTGAAAATGAAAATGAAAATGAAAATGTCTGCTTTGAAATTCCTTCAGGTATGATAGAAAAACTGCTAGCTAATCCTTTTTTAGGAGATGGAACAAAACATCCTGATGAGCATCTAATATATGTGGATGAAGTTTGTGGATTATTTAAGCTTGCAGGTGTACCCGGAGATGTTGTTAAGAAGAAGGTCTTCCCTTTATCTTAGAAGGGAGATGCATCCACATGGTATAGGCTATGTGATGATATGGGGTCTTGGAATTACAAACGATTGAAATTGGAATTTCATCAGAAGTTTTATCCTATGCATCTTGTTCATCGTGATCGCAATTACATATATAATTTTTGGCCTCGCGAAGGAGAAAGCATCGCTCAAGCTTGGGGAGGCTGAAATCAATGTTATTTTCATGCCCCAATCATGAGCTCTCAAGAAAAATGATTATTCAAAATTTCTATGCTCGGATTTCTGATAACAATCGCACCATGCTTGATACTTCTTGTGCTGGCTCTTTTATGATGAAGACTATTGAATTCAAATGGGATTTATTGGAAAGAATTAAACGCAACTCTGAATATTGGGACCTCGACGAAGGTAAGGAGTCAGGTATAACACCTAGTTTTGATTGTGTTAATTCTTTTATGGATACCGATATTTTTCATAAATTTAGCACTAAATATGGAATTGACTCTGAGATAGTAGCTTCTTTCTATGAATCTTTTGCTACTTATGTTGATCTCCCTAAGGAGAAATGGTTTAAATATCATCCTCCCATAGAAGTAAAAGTAGTTGCACCTATTAAAGTTGAAGAAAAGATTGTCACTTGTAATGATCCAATTGTTCCTACTTCTTATGTTGAGAAACCACCTTTCCCTATTAGGATAAAGGATCATGCTAAAGCTTCAACTGTAGTTTGTAAAAGCAATATTAAAACATATACACCTCCTGAGCAAGTTAAAGTTGAACCTAATATTGCTATTGTTAAAGATCTCTTGTCTGATAATATTGATGGGCATGTTATTTATTTCTGTGATGAAACTGCTAAAGCCTGTGCTAAAGATAAACCTAGACATGTGGTAGGCATGCCTGTTATTTCTGTTAAAATAGGAGATCATTGTTATCATGGCTTATGTGATATGGGTGCTCGTGCTAGTGCAATACCTATTAGCCTATATAGAGAAACTATGCATGATATTGCATCTGTTTAGTTAGAAAATATTGATGTCACAATTAAACTTGCCAATAGAGATACTATTTCACCAATGGGAATTGTTAGAGATGTTGAACTTGTGTGGGAAAACTAAATATCCTGCTGATTTTCTTGTTCTTGGTTCCCCACAAGATAGCTTTTGTCCCATTATATTTGGTAGACCCTTCTTAAACACTGTTAATGCTACCATAGATTGCAAAAGAGATGTTGTTACTATCGGTTTAGATGATATGACTCATGAATTTAATTTCTCTAAATTTAGTAGACAACACCGTGAAGAAGAATTACCTAGTAAGGATGAAATTATTGGTCTTGCTTGTATTGCCGTAACTCCTAGTGATCCTTTAGAACAATACTTGCTAGACCATGAAAATGATATGTTTATGAATGAAAGAGGGGAATTAGATGAAGTATTCTTTAAACATGAACCTATTCTGAAAAACAATCTACCTGTTGAAATCCTAGGGGATCCTCCTCCACCCAAGGGTGATCCCGTGTTTGAGCTTAAACTGTTACCTGATACTCTTAAATATGCTTATCTTGATGAGAAAAAGATATATCATGTTATTATTAGTGCTAACCTTTCAGAGCATGAGGAAGAGAGATTATTGAAAACTCTGAAGAAGCACCGTGCTGCTATTGGGTATACTCTTGATGATCTTAAGGGCATTAGTCCCACTCTATGTCAACATAAAATTAATTTGGAAGAAGACGCTAAACCAGTTCGTGACCATCAACGCCGGCTGAATCCTAAAATGAAAGAAGTGGTAAGAAAGGAAATACTAAAGCTCCTTGAGGCAGGTATAATCTATCCCATTGCTGATAGTCAATGGGTAAGCCCAGTCCATTGTGTCCCTAAGAAGGGAGGTATTACTGTTGTTCCTAATGATAAAGATGAATTGATCCCTCAAAGAATTACTACAGGTTATAGGATGGTAATTGATTTCCGCAAATTAAATAAGGCTACTAAAAAGGATCATTACCCCTTACCTTTTATCGATCAAATGCTAGAAAGATTATCCAAACATACACATTTTTGCTTTCTAGATGGTTATTCTGGTTTCTCTCAAATACCTGTGTCAGCCAAAGATCAATCAAAGACTACTTTTACATGCCCTTTTGGTACTTTTGCTTATAGACGTATGCCTTTTGGTTTATGTAATGCACCTGCTACCTTTCAAAGATGCATGATGGCTATATTCTCTGACTTTTGTGGAAAGATTTGTGAGGTTTTCATGGATGAATTTTCTGTCTATGGATCTTCTTTTGATGATTGCTTGAGCAACCTTGATCGAGTTTTGCAGAGATGTGAAGAAACTAATCTTGTCTTGAATTGGGAAAAGTGTCACTTCATGGTTAATGAAGGTATTGTCTTGGGGCATAAAGTTTCGGAAAGAGGTATTGAAGTTGATAAAGCCAAAGTTGATGCTATTGAGAAGATGCCATGTCCCAAGGACATCAAACGTATAAGAAGTTTCCTTGGTCATGCCGGTTTTTATAGGAGGTTTATTAAGGACTTCTTGAAAATCTCTCGGCCTCTGACTAATTTATTACAAAAAGATATACCATTTGTCTTTGATGATGATTGTGTAGAAGCATTTGAAATACTTAAGAAAGCATTGATCTTTGCACCTATTGTTCAGCCACCTGATTGGAATTTACCGTTTGAAATTATGTGTGATGCTAGTGATTATGCTGTAGGTGCTGTTCTAGGACAAAGAGTTGATAAAAAAATTAAATGTTATTCAATATGCTAGTAAAATCCTAGACAATGCTCAAAGAAATTATGCTACTACTGAAAAGGAATTCTTAGCGGTTGTATTTGCTTGTGATAAATTCAGACCTTATATTGTTGATTCTAAAGTAACTATTCACACTGATCATGCTGCTATTAAATATCTTATGGAAAAGAAAGATGCTAAACCTAGACTTATTAGATGGGTTCTCTTGCTACAAGAATTTGATTTGCATATTGTTGATAGAAAGAGAGCTGAGAACCCCATTGTAGACAACTTGTCTAGGTTAGAAAATGTGCTTGATGACCCACTTCCTATTGATGATAGCTTTCCTGATGAGCAATTAAATGTCATAAATGCTTCTCATACTGCTCCATGGTATGCTGATTATGCTAATTACATTGTTGCTAAGTTTATACCACCTAGTTTCACATACCAGCAAAAGAAAAAGTTCTTCTATGATTTGAGGCATTACTTTTGGGATGACCCACATCTTTATAAAGAAGGAGTAGATGGTATTATTAGACGTTGTGTACCTGAGCATGAACAGGAATAGATCCTACGCAAGTGTCACTCCGAAGCTTATGGAGGACACCATGCTGGAGATAGGACTGCACATAAGGTATTGCAATCTGGTTTTTATTGGCCTGCTCTCTTCAAGGATTCCCGTAAGTTTGTCTTATCTTGTGATGAATGTCAAAGAATTGGTAATATTAGTAGACGTCAAGAAATGCCTATGAATTATTCACTTGTTATTGAACCATTTGATGTTTGGGGCTTTGACTATATGGGACCCTTTCCTTCCTCTAATGGATATACACATATTTTAGTTGCCGTTGATTACGTTACTAAGTGGGTAGAAGCTATTCCAACTAGTAGTGTTGATCATAACACTTCTATTAAAATGCTTAAAGAAGTTATTTTTCCAAGATTTGGAGTCCCTAGATATTTAATGACTGATGGTGGATCACATTTCATTCATGGTGCTTTCCGTAAAATGCTTGCTAAATATGATGTTAATCATAGAATTGCATCTCCTTATCACCCTCAGTCTAGTGGTCAAGTAGAATTGAGTAATAGAGAACTCAAAATAATTTTGCAAAAGACTGTCAATAGATCTAGAAAGAATTGGTCCAAGAAACTTGATGATGCATTATGGGCCTATAGAACTGCATATAAAAATCCTATGGGTATGTCTCCGTATAAAATGGTCTATGGAAAAGCATGTCACTTACATCTCGAACTAGAACACAAGGCTTATTGGGCTATTAAAGAACTCAATTATGATTTTAAACTTGCCGGTGAGAAGAGGTTATTTGATATTAGCTCACTTGGTGAATGGAGAACCCAAGCCTATGAAAATGCCAAGTTGTTTAAAGAAAAAGTTAAAAGATGGCATGACAAAAGGATACAAAAGCGTGAGTTTAATGTAGGTGATTATGTATTGCTATACAACTCTCGTTTAAGATTTTTTGTAGGAAAACTTCTCTCTAAATGGGAAGGCCCTTACGTTATCGAGGAGGTCTATCGTTCCGGTGCCATAAAAATCAACAACTTCGAAGGCACAAATCCGAAGGTGGTGAACGCTGAAAGAATCAAACACTATATCTCAGGTAATCCCATAAATGTTGAAACCAATGTTATTGAAACCGTAACCCCGGAGGAATACATAAGGGATACTTTCCGGAACGTTTCAAACTCCGAAAAGGAATAGGTATGTGATACGGTAAGTAAACCGACTCCAAAACAGTTTTTAAGGCAATATTTCTCTGTTTTGGAATATTTAGAAAAATAGAAAAATAAGAAGCAGTCCGGGAAGGACACGAGGCCTCCACGAGGGTGGAGAGCGCGCCCTACCCTACTAGGCGCGCCCCCTACCTCATGGGCACCTCTCGTGCTTTCCGGACTCTGTTTTCTTACACGATACGTATTTTGGTCGGTAAAAACTCATTATATAATCTCCCGGGGGTTTTGACTCCCATATCACGCAAAAATCTCCTGTCTTTGTTTCGAGCTGTTTTCTGTCAGGGTTGTCAAGGCCAGGCACTATGTCGTCTCCCTCCTCCTCCAACCATGAGGGCAGCGATGCTTGGCTAATGAAGATAGAGCTGAAGAGAGAAGAACCTATGGAGATCAACAAGGATGAAGGGATCAAGAAGGCCATGGAGGACCATGTTCCAGCAACAGAAGACACCCTTCAACTGGATCACAATCTTCTTACCCCAACAGAAATCGAAGCTTTCAAGATGATTGAGTTAGCTCGTATACAAAATAAGTATCTCACACGTGAAAATATTTTGTTGAAGGAGCATACCATCGCACTCAAGGGCATCATCCGCAAGTTAGAAGACCTCCTACGCTCGATGTGCGACTATCCATCATCAACAACTCCACCTTCTTCACCAACAAAGGAGACATAATCACCTGGGTATGGGCACTCCACTTGGCAACTGCCAAGCTTGGGGGAGTGCCCCGATATCGTATCACCATCACTTTTATCTTTACCATTTTTCTTAGTTCGATCCTTTTGGTAATATTTTGATCCACTAGAATAAAAGTTCTTAGTATGATCTAGTTGTGAGTTTTGCTTTATAAATCCTTCTATGTAATCAAGTCCGTGAGCTATATAATAAAGATTAGTGTTGAGTCAAGGGCTTGATTATTTTGCCATGATCCTAAGTGAATAAAAGAAAAGAGAAAGAAATAAAAAGAAACAAAGAGATCATGTGAGCCTTATGGAGAGTAATGAGCTCACATAGAAAAAGTATGATGAATAAAAGTTGTTGAGGGTTGAAAAACATAGTTTTGGTCATCGTTGCAATTAATAGGAAGTAATAAAGAAAGAGAGGTCTTCACATATAAATATACTATCTTGGACATCTTTTATGATTGTGAGCACTCATTAAAATATGACATGCTAAAGAGTTGACATTGGACAAGGAAGACAACATAATGGGTTATGTTTTCTTACATATGAGATAAATTATATTGTCTTGGATCCTCCAATATGTTGAGCTTGCCTTCCCCCCTCATGCTAGCCAAATTCATTGCACCAAGTAGAAATACTACTTGTGCTTCCAAATACCCTTAAACCAGTTTTGCCATCAGAGTCCACCATACCTGCCTATGGATTGAGTAAGATCCTCCAAGTAAGTTGTCATCGATGCCAGCAATAAAAATTTCTCTCTAAATATGTATGACTTATTAGTGTGGGAGAAATAAGCTTTATACGATCGTGTGATATGGAAGAAATAAAAGCAACATACTACATAATAAAGGTCCATATCACAAGTGGCAATATAAAGTGACGTTCTTTCGCATTAAGATTTTGTGCATCCAACCATAAAAGCGCATGACAACCTCTGCTTCCCTCTGCGAAGGGCCTATCTTTTACTTTTATCTCCTACCTTGCATAAGAGTCATGGTGATCTTCACCCTTCCTTTTTTACCTTTTATCCTTTGGCAAGCACGGTATGTTGGAAAGATCCTAGTATATATGGCTAATTGGATTTGAGTTTTCATGAACTATTATTGTTGACATTACCCTTGAGGTAAAACATTGGGAGGCAAAATTATAAGCCCCTATCTTTCTCTGTGTCCGATTAAAACTCCATACCCATAAGTACTGTGTGAGTGTCAGCAATTGTGAAAGACTATATGATAGTTGAGTATGTGGACTTGCTGAAAAGCTCTTATACATTGACTCTTTCCTATGTTATGATAAATTGCAATTGCTCCAATGACTGAGATTATAGTTTGTTAGTTTTCAATGAAGTTTACTATTCATACTTGAGATTGTGATTGAATTATTACTCTAGAATAAGAAATCATATGGCAAGAATTATATAAGTTGCTGTTCTAAGAATGATCATGATGCCCTCATGTCCGTATTTTATTTTTTTCGACACATCTATCTCTAAACATGTGGACACATTTTTCGATTTCGGCTTTTCGCTTGAGGACAAGCGAGGTCTAAGCTTGGGGGAGTTGATACGTCCATTTTGCATCATGCTTTTATATCGATATTTATTGCATTATGGGCTATTATTACACATTATGTCACAATACTTATGCCTATTCTCTCTTATTTTACAAGGTTTACATAAAGAGGGAGAATGCCGGCAGCTGGGATTCTGGGCTGGAAAAGGAGCAAATATTACAGACCTATTCTGCACAGCTCCAAAAGTCTTGAAACTCCACGGAAGACGTTTTCCAAATATATAAAAAATATTGAGAGCAAGAATTTCACCAGGGGGGCCACAACCTGCCCACGAGGGTGGGGGGCGCGCCCTACCCTCCAGGGCGCGCCCCCTACCTCGTGGGCCCCCTAGTGGCCCTCCGGTGGCCATCTTCTGCTATATGAAGTCTTTCAATGGGAAAAAAATAACAAGCAATCTTCTCGGACGAAACTCCGCCACCACGAGGCAGAACCTTGGCGGAACCAATCTAGGGCTCCGGCAGAGCTGTTCTGCCTGGGAAACTTCCCTCCCAGAGGGGTAAATCATCGCCATCGTCATCACCAACGCTCCTCTCATCGGGAGAGGGCAATCTCCATCAACATCTTCATTAGCACCATCTCCTCTCAAAAACCCTAGTTCATCTCTTGTATCCAATTCTTGTCTCCGAGTCCGGTATTGGTGCTAGTAGGTTGCTAGTAGTGTTAATTACTCCTTGTAGTTGATGCTAGTTGGTTTAATTGGTGGAAGATCATATGTTCAGATCCTATATGCACAATAATACCCCTCTGAATATGAACATGTTTATGCTTTGTGAGTAGTTACTTTTGTTCGTGAGGACATGGGAGAAGTCTTGCTATTTGTAGTCATGTGAATTTGGTATTCGTTCGATATTTTGATGATATGTATGTTGTCTCTCCTCTAGTGGTGTTATGTGAACGTCGACTACATGACACTTCACCATTATTTGGGCCTAGAGGAAGGCATTGGGAAGTAATAAGTAGATGATGGGTTGCTAGAGTGACAGAAGCTTAAACCCTAGTTTATGCGTTGCTTCGTAAGGGGCTGATTTGGATCCATATGTTTCATGCTATGGTTAGGTTTACCTTAATACTTTTGTTGTAGCTTCAGATGCTTGCAATAGAGGTTAATCATAAGTGGGATGCTTGTCCAAGTAAGGGCAGTACCCAAGCACCAGTCCACCCACATACCAAATTATCAAAGTACCGAACGCGAATCATATGAACGTGATGAAAACTAGCTTGACGATATTCCCATGTGTCCTCGGGATCACTTTTCTCTATATAAGAGTTTGTCCAGGCTTGTCCTTTGCTACAAAAAGGATTGGGCCACCTTGCTGTATTTACTTTTGTTACTTGTTGCTCGTTACAAATTATCCTATCACAAAACTATCTGTTACCACTTGTTTCAGTACTTGCAGAGAATACCTTGCTGGAAACCACTTATCATTTCTTTCTGCTCCTCATTGGGTTCGACACTCTTACTTATCAAAAGGACTACGATAGATCCCCTATACTTGTGGGTCATCAGTGGTGGGCATGTCATAGAATGTTGTGTTATGCAATCGAGCATAGCTCTTAGATATGAATGAATGAGATGCTCCAGTATCGAAAAGAATAGATGCCAGATGGCAGTTAACAAGAAAAGTACCAAGAACGACGTTAGGATCATCATGAGCCTCCTCTGCTAAGACATAGTTAACATGGCCACGTACTGTGGTGGTTGGCTCGGCATAATAAGCCTTTCCCGCTAGCTTACCACGGCCAACGGACTTTCCAGATTGGTTGCGGTTGTTGTTCTGGGGACACTCTTGACTGTAGTGACCCGGCTCTCCGCACTTGAAGCATGTCACCATGTTGGTGCGCAGAGCAGCAATACCGGCCGGTCCACCATAAGCCTTAGGTGGTGTATACTGCTGGGTTGGGCGAGGCACCTCATAGGATGGCCTCGGAGTGAACCTGGGTGGCAGATCTGTGTTTGGAATCCACACCCGGCGCTTCTAAGATCCAGAGCCGGATGAAGAACCAAAATCACGGGAATGCTTACGTGTAGCTTCAAAGTCAGTCTAACCGGTCTCAGCACTGATGGCTTTGTTCACAAGCTTCTGGAAGGAGGTGCACTCGTGCAAACGGAGGTCATGGCGAAGCTCGGGGCTAAGTCCCTTCCGGAACCTCTCCTGCTTCTTGGCGTCAGTGGACACTTCCTCAGGTGCATAACGTGCCAAATTTCCAAACTCACGGCTGTAGGCATCCACAGTCAGTCTGCCTTGGGTGAAGTTGCAGAATTCCTCTCTCTTGTGATCCATAAGACCCTCCGGAATGTGGTGTTCATGGAAAGCCACACTAAATTCTTCCCAAGTGGTAACCCGGCCGTCTGGGCGCATAGCCTCATAGTTTTCCCACCAAAAGCTAGCAGGGCCCTCAAGGCGATAAGCAGCATAAGTGACTTTGTCAGCCTCGGCTATGCATGCAGAACGTAGCTTATGGGTAATACTGCGAAGCCAATCATCTGCATCGAGAGGCTCGATAGAATGATGGAAAGTTGGTCAGGTCAGCTTGATGAAATCATTGAGAGATACCAAGGCGTTCCCCTGGGAACGTGCAGTATTCTGCTTGATGCGTTCTAACAACCGGTTGGTCTCGCGTTTATTCCTTTCTGCCTCCAACATGACTTCAACCAAGGAAGGTGGATGGGATAGATTCCCATCCCTAGCTCCACTGGCTTCACCCTGCTCCTGAACAGCAGGGGTGCTTCGGGTGTTCACAATCCTAGGAAAACAAAACAACGGTTTAGACAAGGATGGCAAAACCGTGGCATAAGAATGCAGAATGTAATGGATGACACAGAATGCAGAGATGTTCATCCGTACGACATGGTAATACAGAAATTGCCATATATATACCATCGGTCATACACACCATACATAGTTTAGTACAAGCCCAGGCTGAAGTACAACTACAGTGAAGAACATTACATCTCATCAGAGGCATTCCATGCTCCTATACATTATTTTTCTACACCTCCGGAATTCAGTACACACTAAGTCATATTCCACTAGACGCGCACGACTGTGGAAATACAACTGATACAATACTAGTGAAGCTACTACCAACTCAGATGTCTCCGTAGTAATCTTCATAGAGATTACCACCATGTCCTGGGACCTGAACATGATCATCTGGAAACAGTCGGTCCTGTGGAGCTTGCGGTCCATAAGAACTCGGATGTGGCCTTGGTCCAACAAACGGTGGCAGACGAGGTCCACGGGGAGGGGTGATGCCTCCTACATCACGCCAGTTCATACGATCCGGCAGACCAGACCGCACGGGGTACAAATCCATCATGTCCATATACCCAGCCTGCACGACAGGTGCAAACCATGTCAGAGTGGCCCAGTGATCAGATCGACTATTGAAAAGCTCCATTCGCAAAGCACGATTCTCACGGTCCTTGTCCTCAAGCATCTTTGTGGTGGTGTGGAGTAGTGAATCCTCATGGGAGGAGTCAGTGTAGAGAGCCTGGTAGTAACCTTCTGCCCCAGGGAGTGATGCTGGCATATAGCGGAACTCAGTGATCTGAAGCAAAGGAACTCTAGCTCGCATGATGGTCATCATCGAGTAAGCAGTGTCCTGTACGTACATCTGGATGGTAACCCCAAGTCCATATGAGCAATGGAGGGGTTCAGTAGCTCCAGGATATGAAGGGTATATCCTGACTATGCAAAGGTATTGGCTCTGGTTGAAATCTCGATATTGCTCCTTAATGGTAAATTCACGATACCATTGATAGCCTGCCTCGGTCATCACACGGACTAGCATGGCCATGTGACCAGGTACATCGAGGCATTGAGTCAAATGAACCACTTGATTCTGGGTGCGGGTGGCCATCTGAAAGCACGAAAGAATGCAAAGGCATTAGAATTTTCTAGGAGAAATTGGACAACATAACGGCTGTAAATGCTCAGAAAAAGATTTGAGACATTCACAACTGTTGGCAAAACCACTCAACAACATCATATCAAGGTTCTGGTTCAACTGACAACATACTAAAAATAGTAGAAACTGAACTAAGGCCTGGAACCAACAATCCTAAGATTCTACGGATTAGTAACACGTGAACCTGATAGAAGATGAGATCCTAGTCCTTAACCCATGTAGAAAGGGAAGAGGATGACTCAGATCAGAGGGCATAAGGTAAAGGAGTAAAAGAGCCTTACGTTCCCTCCCACAATCAATTCCCCTACATATAACTAAAGCATTTCTAGACTCGACATCGACCAGTTTAGCTTAACGAACCTACAGGCAGTTCGGCTCTGATGCCAACGCTGTCAGGACCCCGATTCTAAGTCACACTGATCTAGCCTGTAACACCTCATATCACTTCACGGCCTCACACACGGTATTCCCACGGGTGTCTCCTTACCATGGCCCGGGACCGTTTGCGCCTTTTGGCTCACGTATATGATAGTGTCGCTAGCATCCATATGACAGAGAACCCGTGCCGACATGACTAGTCATGAACCCAAAGTGGCACTAACTTATAGGGACAGGCATACATGAATCAACCTCGAGCATGTCAGTCAACAACGTATGAGTCCAGGCTATAGCAACTGGGCTAACAGGACTCTGGGAACCCGGGCTGTAGCAGGCTAACAGGACTCCGGATGTCTCCGCGTGACATTTCCCCGAAGGGACAGACATAGGAAGAAAGTGAATCACATGCCGGCCAGTCTAAGTGTTCCGGAGCAGTAGTGCTGGCCTAGCAGGACTCCGGTAAACCGGGCTGTAGCGGACTACCAAGGCTCAGTGGAAGCACCAGACTATATTTCCCCATAAGAGAGGCTACCAAGGATAAACAACTAGATTGTCGGATCCCACACATACCAAGCATTTCACATACACACAATATGCTCGATATGTGTAAATACAACATGGCATCACAACAAAACTCTACAACTCAAAGTACTTTATTTAGAAGGCTCCAGAGAGCCATACATAATATGTTCATACAGGTAGGGGTCACACGACCTTCACGGCTCGGGATCACCACCTGGGTGGCAAGTCACTCGTCAACATCGAGATCTACATAGAACCCATCGGAGGGGGCGGTGTTCTCTTCTGCAACAGTAATTAAGCAAACATGAGTACAAAGGTACTCAGCTAGTCTTACAACAGATCCTACTATACATGCAACATTCTCAAGAAGGATAGTGGGGTTATTGCAGCAAGCTAGCTTTGACTCTTGGCTAAGCTATCCTACGAGACAGCAACTTGTAAATGTTTTGCGCACACGAGTCCACTAATCACCACAACAATACACTATTGAGGATCCTCATCCGTCATCATACGGAAGGGCCATCCACGGCACTCACACTTGTCTTGAGGCATTTAGGAGTATCCATTTACTTGTCTATGAACTGTATAGGCAACCAAGTAGCCCTTTACCGCAGACGCGGCTATTCGAATAGATGATGTTAACCCTGCAGGGGTGTACTTCTTCATACACGCTCTCACCACTTATCGTCATTTACACGACATGTACTCGACAACCTTCAAGAGGAAGCCCAATGAGGGTGTCGGCCACGGCCTACCTAAACACTCAAGTCTCTAGTCCAGGTTTATCGCCTATCCAAGTTCCATCCACAGGGAGTCCGGCTGAGGTTTCCACATACAGCCCCGAACGATGTGTACAGGGTTCCGAGACACCAAACGGGCGCCCAGCATACCCGGCCATGGTGTATCTACCGCATCATAGCCCACCCCTAGGGTCAGCGCTACGCACGACCGCCAACACATATCCTATAAACACCAGAAACTAGTTGCAACTTCTGGACAGAGGAGTAGGGTGGTTAAGAAGCCAAGAGAGTCCATTGGTTTTGGGCCCAATGCATGGTAGTAGTTGGTTCTTAAATCACACATACAGATCTCGGTGCTTAAGGATGGTTCCAATGAAACAACCCACCATGTACTCCTACATGGACTCTCATCAATACCTTTACCAAATCGTGTTCAACACACCACTCACATTACCGACATATTCATTTCACTCTAGCCCATCACCCAGATGAACCAGGCCTGACACGACTCTAAGCATAGCAGGCATAGCAAGGTAGGAAACACAAACATGGCTCAATCAACTCCTACACATGCTAGTGTGTTTCATCTAGTTACTGTGGCAATGACAGGTCATGCAGAGGAAAAGGGTTCAACTACCGCAGCACACAGCAGTTTGAAACGTTGTTGTCTTAAGTGCAGTAAATGAGAGCAAGAGCGAGAACATGGGATTGTATCGATATGATCAATGGGGCTGCTTGCCTAATGGAGTGGTAGTAGGATACTGCCCTTCAGTCAAATATTCGTAGGTATCCAGATCAATTTTCCTGATCAATTTTCATATATAAATCTTTGCATTTGGAGTTACAGATTAATTTCTATGAATTTTAGAAGTTTAGAACATTTTCTGGAATTTCCTGTATAAGAATAAATCCAGTAAATGATTTACTATGTCAGCATTGCGTCAGGGTGACGTCAACAGTCAACCGGGACGGTCCAGGTCATACCTGACCGGTGGCTCCCGCGTGTCAGTGTCATTAGTTTAACTAATTTTTAGTTAGTCCTAGTCCTATCTTAATTAGCAGGCGGGTCCCACTTGTCATAGACCCAAGGGGATCAAACTGGGCCCACCCGGAGTCAAATTCGGTCAGCGGGGTCAAACTCGCTGGCGTTTAGCCGCCGACGAGGCCAAACGCGGCGAGGCAGTGCGTGATTCATGCTCCGGTGATCAAAACGATGGCGGAGCACATCTACGTGATGCAGGGAGTGAGCTGCGTCGAGTGGTGGTAGTGTGTGGAGCTGGGGTGGCCGAAAGCGTCGCTGGCGACGAGTTTGGCGGCAGCCGGAGCTCGGACGAGCTCGAACTCGTCGCTAGGAGGCACGGCGAGGTGCGTGGAGCGGTGCTACGGGTTCCTGCGAGTGCGGTGAAGACGACGGCGTGCTCGGAATCAAGCCAACGTGGCTGTGGCCACGACGGCGACGTGCGGTGGCGACGGCGGGTGCGGGCAATCTTGGTGCGGTCGCTGCGGTGCTCGAGAAGGCAAACGGAGAGAAGGAGGAGGTTGCAGGGCTCACGGCGATCACAACGAGGAAGACGGCGAGGTCGGGGATGAGCTGGTGTGGCGGTGACGGCGAAGGGGATCTCCGGCGGCATTCGGTGAAGACGAGGTCGAAGACGACGGAGTAGAGAGTGCGAGTGCTCGGGGCTCGGCTAGCTCGACGAAGCAGACGACAGTGGAGCTTGTGGACACGGCAACGCGGCGCGGGGATGACGGTGGACGCGAGTTTCACGATGGAGCGGGCGCGATAGCGTCGGCCATGGCGAGGAGAGGGCGAGAGAGAGGAGCAGGGGGAGAGTGAGGTGTCGGGGCGGTCAAGCGGGCGACATGGAGGCCGACCAGCGCGATCAGGGGCGAAGCGGCAAGCAGGTGGCGCCGTGGCGAGCTCGGGCGTGCCGGCGTCACCTCCTGCCTGTCTGCCTGGTAGGAGGAAGCAGTTGGCTGGCACGGGCCATCACAGTGCTGGGCCGCCAGGTGGGCCTGCCAGGTAAGTGGCCTCTGGCCTTTCTCTCTCTCTTTTATTTAGTTTTGTTTTGTTTTATTTTCTGCAAATTTGTGGCATTTCTAAAAATAGCTAGGCACTTTCAAAAATCACCAAACTTCTCATGGCCCCTGTTTGGAATAAATCCAACATGGAACATTTTAGTTTAGGATTATTTGAGCATTTAAAATATTTATTAGCATTTAAATGCCCAATTCAAATAATAATGATTTAATCCAGTGACCTTAGGATGACCTAGAAAATTGTGCACCATTTTTGTCAGAGGTTTAGGACCAAGGAAAAGATGATGAACATTTTAGAAGGGCATTTTAGGTTCATTGAAAATATTTTTAGTAAACCCTAGTTGGTTTCAGGGGGGTGCTGGGGGTTATGTCATCCCCATTTCCAAGTTTCTGATAAATTAAACATGATGCAAGCACTCTAATGCATGAACTAGCTAGGGTGTGACACCTCTTCCTACTATCAAGAAGAAATATGATATTCTTATTGTTGGGGATGTGCATATCCCCGTTGAGGTAACCTAGTGTTATTCTAAAATTCTCCGGTTCCATGTTATTCAGAATGAGTTTGTTAACAAGACCTGATCAACCTTGTTAGTGGATTCCTTTTGATGAGCATGAGATGGATGAATTTAGAAAAGACAACTCTCTGTACCCTCTTTTTACTTTCTGTTATTTAGTAGAAATAAAGCAAAAATAGTATATTCTGTCTGTTTTCTGAATTATCCATGCAATAAAAAATACCCCGAAAATAAAAGTTCTCCGAATGCCCTGAAATTTAAATATGTTTTGTTCTAGAATATTTGAGAATATCTGGCACCGAGAACACAGCAGGGGGAGCAAGCACCTGGTCACGAGGGTGGAGGGCGCGCCCTACCCCCCTGGGCGCGCCCCCCTACCTCGTGGGCCCATGGTGCCTCCCCTCCACTTATTTCAGCTACCACACACTCCTTCTTCCTCCCACAAACACCACTAACCATCTCAAACCCTAGTCCAAGCTCATTTTGCTGCCATTTTCGATCTCCTTGCTCAAAGCACCTCTCACAAAACTGCTTTGGAGGATTGTTCCTTGGTATGTGACTCCTCCAATGGTCCAATTAGTTTTTGTTCTAGTGCTTTATTCATTGCATATTTTGGCTGCTTAGATGACCCTGTTCTTGAGCTTGCATGTCAAATTTATATGGTGAAAACTAGTTTTGATGCATGATATTGCCTCTAGGAACTTTTAGGAGTAGTTGCTATCAATATTGTTGAGTTTGGTTCACTTTTATTTTGAAGTTACTAAAATAAATTTCAGAAATTTTTCAGAGGAAGAAATATGCTTAGAAAAATGTACAAAGGTGGTCCTTCAAGGAAGCAAGGACCCAGGCTCGCAATGCGCGATGCCGATGAGGAACCACCGAGGGAAGCTCAAGTGCGGGCTTGTGAATGGCCTTCAGAGGACTTTATGGATCGAGCAGGAATCAAGGAAGAATTTAACGCATATGTGTGTAATGCTGATCTTGGGAGCTTCGAGGCAGACAAATGCCGCCAGTACCACTATCTCACTGATTCCTTTGTGAGGAGATTTGAATTTTCATCATCACGCAATTCTCAAACTGTCCTATTTGATCTTTATGAAAATTCTTATACTATGGACTTAGAGGACTTTAACACTTACGGATCTGAATATGGCAGACCCGTTGACTAAACTTCGCTCATAGGAAAAACATGATCACACCTTAGTACTCTTTGGGTGTTAATCACATAGCAATGTGAACTAGATTACTGACTCTAGTAAACCCTTTGGGTGTTGGTCACATATCAATGTGAACTATGGGTGTTAACCACATAAAGATGTGAACTATTGATGTTAGATCACATGGCGATGTGAACTAGATTATTGACTCTAGTGCAAGTGGGAGACTGAAGGAAATATGCCCTAGAGGCAATAATAAAGTTATTATTTATTTCCTTATTTCATGATAAATGTTTATTATTCATGCTAGAATTGTATTATCCGGAAACATAATACTTGTGTGAATACATAGACAAACCAAACGTCACTAGTATGCCTCTACTTGACTAGCTCGTTGATCAAAGATGGTTATGTTTCCTAGCCATAGACATGTGTTGTCATTTGATTAATGGGATCACATTATTAGGAGAATGATGTGATTGACATGACCCATTCCATTAGCTTAGCACCCGATCGTTTAGTATGTTGCTATTGCTTTCTTCATGACTTATACATGTTCCTATGACTATGAGATTATGCAACTCCCGTTTACCGGAGGAACACTTTGTGTGCTACCAAACGTCACAACGTAACTGGGTGATTATAAAGGAGCTCTATAGGTGTCTCCAAAGGTAAATGTTGGGTTGGCGTATTTCGAGATTAGGATTTGTCACTCCGATTGTCAGAGAGGTATCTCTGGGCCCTCTCGGTAATGCACATCACATAAGCCTTGCAAGCATTGCAACTAATGAGTTAGTTGCGAGATGATGTATTACGAAACGAGTAAAGAGACTTGCCGGTAACGAGATTGAACTAGGTATTGAGATACCGACGATCGAATCTCGGGCAAGTAACATACCGATGACAAAGGGAACAAAGTATGTTGTTATGCGGTCTGACCGATAAAGATCTTCGTAGAATATGTAGGAGCCAATATGAGCATCCAGGTTCCGCTATTGGTTATTGACCGGAGACGTGTCTCGGTCATGTCTACATTGTTCTCGAACCCGTAGGGTCCGCACGCTTAAGGTTTCGATGACAGTTATATTATGAGTTTATACTTTTTGATGTACCGAAGTCTGTTCGGAGTCCAGGATGTGATCACGGACATGACGAGGAGTCTCGAAATGGTCGAGACATAAAGATTGATATATTGGAAGCCTATATTTGGATATCGGAAGTGTTCCGGGTGAAATCGGGATTTTACCGGAGTACCGGGAGGTTACCGGAACCCCCCGGGAGGTATATGGGCCTTAGTGGGCTTTAGTGGAAGAGAGGAGAGGTGGCCAGGGCTAGGCCGCGCGCCTCTCCCCCCTAGTCCGAATAGTACAAGGAGAGGGGGCGGTGCCCCCCTTCCTTCTCTTTCTCCTCTTTCCCCCTTCCCGAATCCTATTCCAACTAGGAAAGGGCGGGAATCCTACTCCCGGTGGGAGTAGGACTCCTCCTGGCGCGCCCTCCTCCTGGCCGGCCGCACCCCCCCCCTTGATCCTTTATATACGGGGGCAGGGGGCACCCCATAGACACAAGTTGATCCACGTGATCATATTCTTAGCCGTGTGCGGTGCCCCCTTCCACCATAATCCTCGATAATATTGTAGCGGTGCTTAGGCGAAGCCCTGCGACGGTAGTACATCAAGATCGTCACCACGCCGTCGTGCTGACGGAACTCCTCCCTACACTTTGCTGGATCGGCGTCTGGGGATCGTCATCGAGCTGAACGTGTTCTAGAACTCGGAGGTGCCGTAGTTTCGGTGCTTGATCGGTCGGGCCGTGAAGACGTACGACTACATCAACCGCGTTGTGCTAACGCTTCCGCTGTCGGTCTACAAGGGTACGTAGATCACACTCTCCACTCTCGTTGCTATGCATCACCATGATCTTGCGTGTACGTAGGAATTTTTTTGAAATTACTATGTTCCCCAACACCTATCATGTCGCTCTCCCTGCTCCTGCTTTCTTTGACTCCCAGGCAAAAGGGAGATATGTTATAACCAGGGAGGAGGCGGACGAGTATAAGAGGAGGACGGAGACGGCCCGTCTCCAAGCGGAAGCTCATGAGGCAATAGCTACTGCATCTCAGTACGACCCGAACTATCACTTTGGATATCCGCCAGGCCAGCCGTGGCCATAGACCAACTTAGGCCAAAAGCCTAAGCTTGGGGTAGTACGTATTTCTCACTGACATTACATTCATGTTCACACATTCAGGCTAGTTGTCGGTGCTCATACTTTTTCATTGTATCATCCATGCTAGTTTATTTTCCTTTTTATGCTTTCTTCTTGTGTGTTTAATAAACCTTAAGAAAAACAAAAAAAAATAGTTGTAACTTTTAGTTAGTTTACTTTCCATGCTTGTAGTAGTAATTAAAAAGAAAACCCCAAAAGATTTCTCGTTCTTCTTTTGCTTGTTGGGAGCTTTCCCATGTAAATAGTTTTATTTCTTTTCTTTCCTTTGGGGTTCATAGGAGAAGACCATAATTAAAATGTTAAAGTGGCTCTTATATGCATTATCGTTGATCTAACAAAGAGCCCATATTACCTTGTGTCGGCGTTCTGGGAACGGGGGTCCCCAGACTTGCCTGCCCGTGGCCTGCGGCGTGGATCAAAGGGGGGGCCAGCGCGGCCCATCTTCACCAACACAAACCCAAGACCCTCGTGAGGGGCCAAGCCTCGCGGGGCGGACGACACGGAGCTTCCTCAGGCGCGGCCTCGTCAGGCTGGCTCACGAGGAGGCGGAGAGATCAAGGCGGGGTACCTCACGAGGTGCTCGTGACGCAAGCCATGACGACCGGGGGCGCCAGGCGGGTGCCAGCCCGCGCAGTGTCCTCCCTTCCTCTTTGGTGCAAAGGGGCAAGCGCAGCCGCAGAGTACCGAGGCATCAGGCAAAGGTTGCCATTTTAGTGCAACGAGACCAAGACCAGGAGGACTACGAGACGGAGGTCACCGTGGAGCCCAAGACGGCGTCATCACCAGAGCTTTGCGCAGGCGAAGACTACTTTTGTCAGGATAGCTGATACTAGCTGTCCCCCTTCAAATTAGCCCGCCATTGTTGGCTCCCTTCCCGCTCGATATTTGGGAAGAGGACCAGGGCCTCTATAAATAGGACCAGCCAACCACAGAGCAAAGGGGGCAGAGAGAGAGAGAGAGAGAAAGGAGAGAGTCGAGAAGGATCAAAGGATAGAGAAGATCACGTAGAGAGAGAGAAGGGTGACTGGACTCCTCCCAGCAGTTCATCGCCCCAGCCAAGAGCAGACCCTCGCGAGGCTGTTCTTCCTTGTACTGTTCATCATCATCAGCCCAAGAGGCAATCCACCACACCACACACTGGAGTAGGGTATTGCACCACAACGGTGGCCTGAACCAGTATAAACCCTGTGTCTCTTGTGTTGTTCTTTCCATAGTTTAGATCCTAGCAAGGCGGAGGGGTGCAGGTAGGTAGGAGGAGAAATCTCCGTGCGCACCCCAGTGTTCGAACCTCAAGGGTGTGCCGGAACCCGAAATCCGACATTTGGCGCGCCAGGTAGGGGTGCGCCGGAATTCGTCTTCCACCACCCCGTTCTCCTCCGACCATCACGCCCATGTCTGATGCTCGTCGGGCCTGCGCCGAGCGCCGGGCCGCGCTCGCTTCCCGCGTTTCCCAGATGGCCCCTGTCGGCGGGCGTCCTTGCTATTCCCCGTCACCTGCCGCCAACGCCGCCACCGGCTCGGCGGGGGACGAGCAACAAGCATCGTCCCAGCATCCGTCTGTGCGGCAAGACAGCTGCACCGCGACTCCCTCGTTCACCCCAGCTGGTTCTTCGTCCCGCGTGCTCCACGCGCCCATGGAGGCTCGGGCTGCACTCATCGCGGTGAACGAGCTCCTGCGCTACCGTCCCGTCGACGACGTCTACGAAGAATGGCTCGACCGCGTCGCCGAGCTCGTCCGCGCCGTAGGGGGCTCTCCCGCGCCGTCCGTTCCGCTGCACCGCACCCCGCCCCGCGCGGGCAATGAAGCTCCAGCGGCGCCCCGGCCGCCTCCTCCTCAGGAAGGCATCATGGATCCAAGGCGCGTGGCCCCTGGGCGGAACCCGCTCCGTCAGGCGCGAGCGCAGCAAGAGCAGAGCTGCCAAGAAGTCCCTCGCCCGCAAGAAGCTGCCTGGGCGCTCCCTGCTCCAGCACGTCGCGACCATGCTCCTGCTCCCGCGCGTCAAGACCCCGCGCTGCTCCCAGCTGCAGCGCGTGGGGACATGCAAGACCAAGTTCACCGTCATCCAAGGCCTCCCGTGGCCACAGCAGGCTGCCGCGCCTTCCCCGCCGAGCTACGCAACGTCGCGTGGCCCGGCAAGTTCAAGCCAGACTTGCCTCCTCGCTACGACGGCACGGCTGACCCTGCGGAGTTCCTCCAGCTCTACGAGCTGGGCATCGAAGTTGCCAATGGAGACGAGAAGGTCATGCCGAACTGGTTCCCCATGGCACTCAAGGACGGGGCCCGCACCTGGCTCCTGAACCTGGCTCCAAGCACAATCTCCTCCTGGGACGAGATGCGCACCCGCTTCATCGCCAACTTCCAAGGCACTCGTGACCGGCCACCCGCCGTGAGCGACATGCGCCGCATCAAGCAACAGCCCGGGGAGACCCTGCAGAAGTACATCCAGCGCTTCAACAATGCGCCCCTCAAGATTCCCAAGGTGACTGAGGAGGCCATCATCTCGGCCTTCTCCGACGGCGTGCGCGACATCAAGATGAAGGAGGAGCTGGAGATGCATGAAGACCTGTGCACTTCCTTGGAACTGTTCAACCTGGCAACCAAGTGCGCCAGGGCCAAGGAAGGGCGTCTCTCCCTCCTCGAGGTGCCTGCCGCAGACCCAGAAGAGAAGAAGCCCAAGGCCAAGGATGTGAAGCGCAAGGGGGCTGCCGTGCTCGCGGCAGAACCAGACATCAACCCGAACCTTCCAAGGGCAGCCGGTACTACGTGTACCATGACCTCCACACCCACAACACCAACGAATGTCAAGAGCTCCGAGCCGTGCGAGAAGGAAGGATCAGCTGTCACCCTGACCGCAGTGACCGGGGCTACGGCCGAGGAGGAGGAAGGAACGCAGGACGCTGGGAAGACCGTGGCCCGCGCCAAGGGTGGCGCGATCAACCTCGCGAGGATCGCTGGCAAGACCCGCCTCGCGAGGGAGGCTGGAGAGATCAGCCTCGCGAGGGAGACTGGAGGGATCAGCCTCGCGAGGATCACCCACAAGGCAATGCAGGCCTCCCACCGCTGCCGTCGCAGCCAAGGAGAAACGAGGACCGCCACCAGGACGAGGGGGATGGGGGCTTCCAGGAGCCCCGCGCGATCGCCTGCATCCTGGGCAGGGCACAAGCCCCAGCCTCTCAGCGCATCTTCAAGCAGTTCGCCTGCGAAGTGAATGCAGTCCTCCCCAGGCTCGAAGCCACGCGCCCTCTCAGGTGGTCGGCGTGCGCCATCACGTTCAGCTCAGCAGATCAGCTCAAGTGTGCGGCTACAGCCGGAGTCCTCCCGATGCTTTGTTCCCCAATCATCAGCAACGTGGTGGTCACCAAGACCCTCATCGATGGCGGGGCAGGGCTCAACGTCCTGTCCGTGGAGACATTCAACAACCTCCAACCAAGCCTTTCTCCAGTATCACCGACGGCTCCACGGTCCCGATTGGGCAGGTCCGCTTGTCGGGTGGTGGGTGCGACATATGCCAACGGGTGGCTTATCTTTGTGGGAACCAGTAAGACATCGCCGGTGCCTAGAAGCGGGATGAGGCGAAGACATGCACGCCGGCGGATCTTACCCAGCTTCGGGGCTCTCCGAGGAGATAACACCCCTACTGCTGCTCTGCGGGGTCTCCGCATGCTCACTAGATGAATCGAGTAGCTACACGACGCTCCTTGAGCTGTTTTTCGGGGGAGGAGGAAGAAAGGGCACGGCTAGCCTGCTTCTTCTCCCTGTATGATGTCTAGAACTAGCAGGGGGTCGAACCCTTTGCATGGGTGCCCCGGGGGGTTTATATAAGCCTACCCCCCGGGGGTACAATGGTAATCCGGCTGGGCGCGGGGCCCAGCCGTCTGTGACTGTGCTCGCCGGCTCCTGCACCGGCTGCTGGGGCCCGCCGACTGGTGGGTCCCGCCGGCTGCCAGCTCCTTGGTCAGCAAGCGGGCCCCAATGCCCCGGGCCTGGTCAGCGGCTGGCCACTGTGGCTTCATCTTGTTGACGTGAGCTTCGTCGTGGTAAGCGCGGCTACAGTGCCGCCGCCTGTCGGACGATCGCTGTAGCCTTACCGCGTCTTGTCTCCTTAATGGGGCGTCTCCTTCGAGGGAGGCGGCGAGCCGGCTGCGGGGAGCCTGCTCCGTCTTGGGCCGGCTGGTTGGAAGCGTGGCTGCCTTCGGCCTCTCTGCGCAAAGGGGCCCACGCCTGTGGGTCACGCTGGCGGCCCGTCGTGGGTGAGGCCAGGGTCAACATGGCAACAGTGCTGCGCCGGACGGGTCATGCCTACCCCGTACGGCGCACTGTGCCAGGCGTGCCCCGGGATTCGAGGGTGGCAGGCTCTTCTGTAGCCACGCCCCGTCGTACCACCGTTAGGTGGGTGCAAACTTTGTGGGTACGGTCTTGACTGCTTTGCGGGGAGCTGGCTCGAAGGAGTCGGCCTTCTCACAGCCGGCGTCTTGGAGTCGGCCCTCTCATGAGGGTTAAAGTTGGACCGCCTTCCGAAAGCCGGCCTAGATCGCAGCCAGCGAGGGGAAGGCGGCCCTATGTCTTGGATTCTTGAGAGCCGGGCTGGCTCGTAGTTTTTGCAGAAGCGCCAGGGGAAGCCGGCTAGGCTACCCATGGCTATTTACTCCGACAGTAGTCCCCGAAGCTGATCGAGCTCCGAGGTGAACAAGGGGACGAGAAGCTTGGTCAGCTTCCTATCTTGAAGAGCCGGCTTCGCGGCGTATGCCGACTTCAGATAACCCCGCGTAGGCGGGAGGAGAGGGGGCCTGCATGCTGACCACGGGCCCTCTCGCGGCCACGTGGCGGCAGGATCCTGCGAGCGCACACGCGCGATGGGACGCCGCCGCAGGCCCGGGCCCGCCGCTCGCGAGCCTCGGTCCGGGCGCGGATCTCCCATGGCCCACAGGGCCGCTCGCCTTCTCAAGGCATTTTTCGTCTCGCCATTAAGGATCGGTAATCACGGGGCGTGGGAAGTGGGCACGATCGACCCCCACGCTTCCCCACGCCACGCCTCCTCGGCTCCGCCACGTGAGCCTATAAGTAGGGGGAGGAGGGGGAGCGACAGAGGTTCGCGCGCTCCCTCCCACTCCGTTCCTCCCAACTCTCGTCTTCTTCCTCTCACTGCCGCCGCAGCCTCCCGTCTCAGCGCCGTCGCGTCTCCACGCCACCTTGCTCCCATGGCGTTGTCAAGCTCCTGGGACGGCTCCAACGTCCATGAAGACCACGTGGAGTTCCTTCGCCAGACCCGGCGCCTGCCCGGCGCTGACCGCGTACTGGTCCGCCTGGCGCCCGAGAGGGAGATCTCGCCGGCGCCGGAGGAGGGCGAGCGGGTCGTCTTCCGCTCGCACTGCCTGCGCGGCTTCGGCCTCCCGGCGAGCGGGTTTCTGCGTTCCTTCCTCAACTTCTACAACCTCCAGCCGCATCACCTCACGCCCAATGCAGTGATGCTGCTGTCGGCCTTCGTCTCCCTCTGCGAAGGCTTCTTAGGGCTGCTCCCCACGCTGGAGCTCTGGGGAGAGTTCTTCCAGAGCAAGCTCGGCACAGTCGTCGCCGGCGTGCCCGCCCCCTGCGGAGCCTTCATCGCCATGAGGAGGGCGAGCGAGAACAATCCGTTCCCGCCTATCCCCCTGATCCAGTCGGTAAAGGTCTGGCAGAGATCTTATTTCTATGTGAAGAACGTTGCCAAGCGAGAAGACTACATCAACTTGCCGGCTTACGTAGCCGGCCCGCCGGTTGGAAGGCAGCCCTCGTGGAGCTTCCGGTCCCGGTCGTTGTCTCCGGCCGGGAACGCCGCCATCTCCCGGCTTCGGGTGCTGATTCAGTCGGAAGGCTTGCGCGGGGCCGACTTGGTGGCCGCCTTCGTGGAGCGCCGGATCCTTCCTCTCCAGAGCCGGCCCCATATGATGTGTCAGATGAGCGGCCGCTTCGACCCAAGCCGGCTGAGCACATGGGAGATGCCCCACGCGGAGGTGGCGCTTATGGTCAACTACATTGCCAATTGCAAGCTCAGCGGGGACTGGCAGTACGGCAAGGCGCCGTATTCTCACGCAAATCCTCCACCCATGGTAAGTTTCTCTCTTTATCTTCTTTTTCGTGGTCAGCCGGCTTCGTGACGGCCGGCTTCTGACCAGCCGGTTCTCTGTGCAGAACCCTCTTCTTGCGCCGCCGGCCGGGGCGGCAGGGATCGAACGCCAGTACGCCGCCGACCGTACGGTGGATGATGTTGACGACCCGGACTTGGGGGTGGCTGCCATGGAAGACGCCATCGTGGGGGACAGTGCCGAGCCCGGAGGCTCAAGGTTCACTGCGAGCTTCGAGGACTGGCCGGACGACTTTGAAGCCAAAGTCGCTCCGCGTCGCCAGCCGGCGGCCGACCAACAGGGCGCGGGCTCGTCCGTCGCGCCGGCTGCCGGTGGCGCGCAGAAGCGTCGGGCCGCTCTAGGCCTCTTCGGCAGTCGGCCGAAGAAGTCCAAACCTTCCGCTGCGGCGACGAAGCGAGAAGAGGCGGCCGCGAAGGCGGCCCGCTTCCGCAAGGCTGTGAAACAGCCCCAGGCGGTCTCGGCGTAAGTCTTTAATTGCTTTGCCGCAGTCTCGTTATTGTTCTCTTTTTCTTCAAATGTCTTCTTATCTTTTCTTCGCATGCTGGACAGGGCGCCGCTTTCTCTTGAGCGGGGCCCAGGCGGCTCCGTCGTGGGGCCAGCTGGAGGGTCTTCGAGCTCCCGCCGCGTGGACCCCCGCACCGATCTTAGGGAGGCCACAGAGCGGAACGCCCGCGAAGCGCGGGAAGAGCGCGAGGCAGCGGAGAAGGCGGCCGCCCAGGCGGCAAAGGGGCAGGCTGAAGCGGTAGCCAGGGCCCAGAGGGAGGCAGCTCCCGCAGAGACGGAGGCGGAAAGCTCGCGCAGCCAGCCTCCGCTGCTCGCCGTTCCTCTCCGAGCCGTGGCCCCCGACACCCCGTTGCCCTTGGCGGAGGAGATCATCCAAGACCCGCCGCTGTTGGAGAGGGAGGAGGAGCCCGTGGCCTTGGCCGGGAGAGCGCCGCCTGCGGCGCCAACCAGAGTGGGCCAAGGCGGTCAATCGTCAGCGGCGCCGGAGGAGTCGGCCGGAGGTGAGCCAGAGAGCAGGGCCGGCCTCAAGGTGCAGCTGGCGACGGGCCGGCGTGCTGGAGGAGGCGTTGCTCCGCCGGAGTTGCGCCGAGCCGCGGGCGCAGGCCAGCCGGCTGGAGATCTGGAGGCGGCCAGCACCGCCGTGTCCGAGTGGACTCCCAGCGGGGGGACCAGCGAGCTGGATGCGGCGGCTCAAGGGGTCCGGAGCCGGCTTCAAGCTCAAGCCGCCCTGCTGCAACAACTCAACCAAGAGTTCTTGTCAACGCGAACCACTATCCGGGTGAGTCCTTCGCTCTTAGCTGCTTTGCTTTCTTGATTTCTTCCGTGGGGGCGCGTCAGCGCACCCACTGGGTGTAGTCCCCGAGATCCGGGCCGACTGCTGCGCAGTCGGGTCGGATCTTTCTCGACGGCCACCTTACTTTGCTTTCTTTCTAAACTTTCAGGAATACCACAACCTTCGTGCTGCCGCCTTCGACTCCCAGGCTCGAGAGTTGAGCCGGCGGACCGACGACCTGGCCGACAGCCGAAGTAAGTACTTGGTTTTGTTTATCTCCTGTGGGGGCGCGTCAGCGCACCCACTGGGTGTAGTCCCCGAGATCCGGGCCGATTGCTGCGCAGTCGGGTCGGATCTTTCTTGACGACTCTTTTCTTATTGATTTTTCTTCTTCTTTGTCTTCAGGGGCCAACGCCGACTTGAGGAAGGAGCTTGGCGAAGCGAAGGCCGCCCTTTACACCAAAGAGGCCGAGTGCGCTGCCTTGGTCCAGGAACGAGATCGCCTGGCCAAGAAGCTGGCCGACCAAGAAGAAAGCCACAAGGCGGCCCTGCAGGCGGCGTGGGAAAGTGAAGCCACCTTGCTAGCGGAATATGAGATGGAGGCGGCGAGCTGGTCTGAGACCCGACGAGCTCTGGATGAAGGCTTCGGCCGGATCGAGGACTTGATCGACGGTAAGTTGCCTTCCTCGGCCCTCTCCTGCCACTTGCCGCTTGGGTTATTTTGACTTATCTTGAGCTCTTGCTTGTTGTTTCTTGCAGATTACTTCCCAGGCTACTCCACCTTCGCCGCCCAAAGCATTGAGGCCCATCGCGAGGCGCGCCGGCAAGCGGGGGCCGACATCGCACCGGATGCAAACCGGACCCTTGAGGAGCAGCTTTTGGCCGTCCAGGCACGGTTGCAGCCGGCTCATCGGATGCTTCGCCGGCTCCAACGTGCCGGGGCGCAAGTGCTGGCCGCCCTATGGCCCGGTGAGA
The DNA here is from genome assembly GCF_056163025.1 of Triticum urartu. NCBI lineage: Eukaryota > Viridiplantae > Streptophyta > Magnoliopsida > Poales > Poaceae > Triticum > Triticum urartu. Next base: position 478,134,228 of record NC_141878.1, on the reverse strand, counting down.
CGATCCCCCGCACTCCGAGCCAAACTGCCGACTGGCTGGAAGTCGCAGTTGGTCGCTTCGAAGCTTGGAAAGCGTCAGCGGCCTGCCTCGGAGCCGGGCGGGCGTTGGAATTCGTCCGGGCTTGGTACCCAGGGCTGAGCCTGGACCAGCTGCGCACTTGGCGGATGGAGGCCGATGCGGAGCTGGAGGCGGTGAGGCCGGCTATCGCCCAGCGGGCTTCAACGATCGCCGAGTGCACCGACATCAGCGTTTTCGCACCCGAAATCGATGATGACGGTGTCGCGCAGCCGGAGGAGTGGTTCGGGCTGAACCCGGCGGTGGGCGAGGACTCGGCGGAGGAGATCGCCTCCAGCGATGAGGGCGAAGAAGACGAAGACGACGACGGCGGAGACGTTGAGCCAGCTGCTGGAACAACCAGCCGACCTCAGGCTGACCGTGCCTCCAGCAACGAGGCGCGTGGAAGCGCGCCCTCTGCGGGAGGCGGCGACCAAGCCGAAGTTTGTCAGCCGGCCGCTCCTTCAGCCGGCGCGACCGTCTCCGCCAACAAGTCGGCCGCTCCGCCAGCTTGACCTGCCATCTTTATCTTTCCTGCTTTGTTGTCTTTGAACAATCTTTTGTTAAGTTTCGCAGTTCCACCCACTGGGGGTGTATCCAAACTATGTTGAATGCTGGCCTCTAGGAGGTCTTTTTGTGTAAATATTATCATGTGCATGTTTGGTTTCCATTCGCGTATGCTTGTTTATCCTTAGGCTTTTTCCTTTGCCGCCTTCCCTCTTTGGGGAGGCAAGTACTTGAGCTTTCTTGGATTTAAAGTAAAGTGAATGGAAACCGGCCGGCCAGCTACTCTGGTAGCCGGTCGGCGGTGTGGGAAAAACCGGCTTTGTTATATTAGTCCGTTAGTCCCTAGCCGTTTTTCGTGTGGGCGGTCGTTCCTACCTTTAACCCTTGCCAGCCGGACAGCCGGTTCTTCGAACTGCGACTTTTGGCAAGGGAAGGCTTGAGAGCCGGCACACTACTTGTCTGACTGCGGGTAGGACTTCTAATATAACTTCAGTCAGCCAGTCCCCGAGCCGACTAGTCGGACTCGGTGCCGGACGGAATAAGTAAATGGTACGACAAGCATGATATTTTTCATTCATAAATAAGGGATGGCAGTCCCCGAGCCCTCCTCGGGGAGCCTATTGTCTTGTACTTAATACAAAAGTTAGCGTGATACATACTGCCTTTCAACTGTAAAATCTTCGAAGGAGGTTGGCGTTCCATGGCCGTTCCGACTCCTTGCCGGAGTCGTCTCTCTTGCGTGCCTTCGGCTTCTGTGCGTCGATCAGGTAGTAGGAGTCGTTGCCTAGAGCTCTGCTGATGATGAAAGGGCCTTCCCAAGGGGCTGAGAGCTTGTGCTGGCCGGCTGTTCGCTGAATCAGCCGGAGCACAAGGTCGCCCTCTTGGAAAGATCTTGGCCTGACCTTCCGGCTGTGGTAGCGGCGCAAACCCTGCTGGTAAATTGCAGACCGGCTGAGAGCTAACAGCCGGCTTTCTTCCAGCAGGTCGACGCCGTCTTCTCGTGCTTCCTTGGCCTCCGCTTCCGTGTACATGGTTACTCGAGGCGAGTCGAATTCGATGTCAGTTGGGATGACCGCCTCGGCACCATACACAAGGAAGAAAGGTGTGAAGCCGGTTGACTTGTTTGGTGTAGTGCGCAGACTCCAGAGGACAGCCGGCAGCTCATCGAGCCAACAGCCGGCTGAACGCTCCAGAGGTACAACCAGTCGGGGCTTGATGCCGGAGAGGATGAGGCTGTTGGCTCGCTCGACCTGGCCGTTTGACTGCGGGTGGGCGACGGACGCTAAGTCCAGCCGGATACCTTGGGCTGCGCAGAAACGTGCCAAGGCTCCTTTGGCGAAATTCGTGCCATTGTCGGTGATGATGCTGTGCGGCACGCCGTACCGAGTTGTTATGTCCGCGATGAATGTCACGGCAGTCGGCCCATTCAGCTTCTTGATCGGCTTCGCCTCAACCCACTTGGTGAATTTGTCCATGGCGACGAGCAAATGTGTCATGCCGCCGCGCGCCGTCTTGAATGGGCCCACCATGTCCAGTCCCCAAACGGCAAAGGGCCAAGTGAGGGGAATGGTCTTGAGTGCCGAGGCAGGCATGTGTTGCTTGGAGCTGAAGAGCTGGCATCCCTTGCAATGCTTGACTAATTCTTTGGCGTCGTCCAAAGCAGTCGGCCAGAAGAAACCATGGTGGAAGGCTTTGGCGACAAGTGATCTTGAGGCCGCGTGGTGGCCGCATTCTCCTTGGTGAATGTCTGCGAGGATTGCAATGCCCTTCTCTTGCTCGACGCATCGCTGGAGGACTCCGGTGACGCTGTGCTTGAGTAGTTCTCTGTTGACGATTGTGTATGCTCCGGCTCGGCGCTGGACTTGTCTTGCTTCTGTTTCGTCAGCCGGCAGGTCTTGGTTTACTAGGAAGTTGAGGATGGACTGAGCCCATGACGGGGCCGCGACTTCTTCTACTGCCAAAGTGGCTACTGCCACCAGGGTGGGCGGGCTGGGCGGTGAGGTGCTGGGGTCAGCCGCCGGCTGTAGTGCTGGTGCAGTCCCCGGGTCGGCTACCGCAGTCCCCGAGCCGGCTACCGCAGTCCCCGAGCCGGCTACCGCAGTCGTCGGGCCGGCTACGGGGGTTTTGGGGTCGGCTACTTGATTCTTCGAGCCGGACCTGGCCGCATCGGGGTCAGGCGGCACGAAGATGGAATCGGATTCCGGAGACGGCTTGATAGACGGCTTGAGTAGGCATTGTAGAGCAACGCCGGTTGGAATTGCTTGCCGAGTGGAGCCTATTCGAGCCATTGCATCGGCTGAGTCGTTGTCGGCTCGTGGTACGTGGAGGAACTCGCATCCTTCAAAGTATCCACTGAGTTGCTGGACCAGGAAGCGGTAGCTCGCCATATTCGCGTCCTTGGCATCCCAGTCGCCGGATGACTGCTGGACTACCAGGTCCGAGTCGCCATAACATAGGATCCGGCGAATGCCAAGCTCTTTGGCAAGCCGGAGCCCGTGTATGAGCGCCTCGTATTCGGCCACATTGTTGGAGGCGGCAAAGTGGATCTGGAGCGTGTATCTGAGCTTGTCGCCTTTGGGAGAGGTAAGGACGATGCCGGCTCCCAAGCCGGTACGCATCTTGGACCCGTCGAAGTGCATGCGCCAATGGGTGGAGTCGGGAGCCGGCGGCAGGTACTGGGTCTCGGCCCAGTCGACGAGGAAGTCGGCCAGTGCTTGGGACTTGATGGCAGTGCGGGGCTGGTAGAAGATCGTGTATGGGGCCAGCTCGATGGCCCATTTCGCCACCCGGCCGGATGCATCCCGGCTGCCTATGATCTCGGCTAGCGGGGCAGTGCATACGACCGTGACGGGATGCTCTTGAAAGTAGGGCTTCATCTTCTTGGCGGTGAAGTACACGCCGTAACACATCTTTTGGTAGTGCAGGTAGTTCTGCTTTGAGGTGGACAGCACCTCGCTCAAATAATACACCAGCCTCTGGACCGGCTGGGCTCGGCCTTCTTCCGGGTGCTGGACTACGATGACAGTGCTGACCACCCAGCTGGTTGCAGCGATGTAAAGGAGCATGGGCTCTTTCTCGGTCGGTGCCGCGAGGACAGGCGGCGTGGCCAGCATCTTCTTTAACTCGTGGAAAGCTTGGTCGGCCTGGTCGTTCCACTCGAAGTGAGTGCTCTTCTTCATGAGGCGGTAGAGGGGGAGAGCTTTTTCTCCGAGCCGGCTCATGAAGCGGTTCAAGGAGGCCAAGCACCCGGTGAACTTCTGAATGTCTCGGAGCTTGGTGGGGATCGCCATTCTCTCGATGGCCTTGATCTTCGCTGGGTTGCATTCGATGCCGCGTTCGGAGACCAGGAAGCCTAGGAGCTGGCCGGCTGGCACCCCGAACACGCATTTCTCGAGGTTGAGCTTGATTTGGAACCGGCGCAGGTTCTCGAATGTTTCCTTGAGGTCTTCCAGCAAGGTGCCACGCTTCTCCGTCTTTACTACGATGTCGTCCATGTAAACGTGGGCATTCCTGCCGAGCTGCTTGAGGAGGCACTTCTGCATGCAACGCTGAAAGGTGGCACCGGCATTTCTCAAGCCGAATGTCATAGTCAGGTAGCAGAAGGCTCCGAACGGCGTGATGAAGGCGGTCTTCAGGCGGTCATCCGGGTCTAGCTTTATCTGGTGATATCCGGAGTAAGCATCCAAAAAACTCAACAGCTCGCATCCGGCTGTGGAGTCTATCACTTGGTCTATCCTTGGCAGGGCAAAAGGATCTTTGGGGCAAGCCTTGTTGAGACTTGTGTAGTCTATACACATGCGCCACTTGTTATTCTTCTTTAGCACAAGGACCGGGTTGGCGAGCCACTGAGGAAAGAAAACTTCCATGATAAAGCCGGCCGCCAAGAGCCGGGCTATCTCTTTCCCTACAATCCTGCGTTTCTCCTCCGACAGTCGGCAGAGGGGCTGTCTGACTGGCCTTGCGTCTTCTCGAACATGTAGTTTGTGCTCGGGGAATTTCCTCGGAACACCCGGCATGTCCTTGGGGGACCACGCAAAGATGTCCCGATTCTCACGGAGGAAATCGGCGAGCTCGCCTTCCTATTTGCTGTTCAGGTTTGCCCCGATGACGGCAAACCTCTCTGGATGCTTGGGGTCAAGGGGTATTTTCTTCGTCTCCTTGGCCGGCTGGAAAGATCCTTGAGCATCATGCTCCTTGGGGTCGGGGGACACGGCCGACTGCTTGCCGGCTATGGCCACGACTCGGTCCAGCATCTTCTTCTCTTCGGCGATCATAAGGGACTCGGCCAGCCGGCTGCTGGCCGCTGCGCACTCGGAGGACTTCTTGTAGTCACCGGCTATGGTGATGACGCCTTTGGTGCTTGGTATCTTCATCTTGAGGTATGCATAGTGGGGAACCGCCATGAATTTGGCCAAGGCAGGTCGGCCCAGCAATGCATGGTAAGGGCTCTCCAGGTCCACCACTTCAAACCAGATTGCTTCCCGGCGGAAATGCTCCTTGTCCCCAAAAAGTACATCAATCTTGATTTTGCCAATGGGGGCGCAGGACAGGCCGGGTACGATGCCGTGGAACACTGTCCGAGTGGGCGTGAGCTGTTTTCTCTTGATGTTCAGCTTCTCCAGGGTGTCACGATACAGGATGTTGATGCTGCTCCCGCCGTCTATCAACACACGGGAGAAGCGGGCGGCGCGTCTGTCCGTTGCAAGCGTGGCTTCCAGGACCAAAGCATAAGAGCCGGGAGACGGCATCACCTCCGGGTGGTCGGCCCGGCTCCAGCTGATGGGCTTTTCTGACCAATGCATGTGTCCAGCAGGGTCGGCAGCGACCACGCTGACTTCCTGGTGCTCTCGGCGTTTGCTGCGCCGGTCTTCGGGCTGGCTGGTGAAGACGATGTAGGTTGCTTGCTCATCAGGGAACTCGTCATGCACGGCCCCGACTGCGGGCCGAGCGGCCGGAGGCGGTGGGCCCGTAGGCGGAGGTGGCAAGAGCCCCTCGACTTAGAGATTCGGGTGAGCCAGTTGCACTTCCGGGTCGTGTGGTTGGACGGCTTCGCGCCGCTGTGGAACTTGCAAGGGGCGTCGAGGGTTTGCTCGTAGGAGAAGGCGGGCTGCCAAGCCGGCCTGCCGCCCTTGGGCTTCTTGGGCGCCAGTCATTCTTCAGGTGGCGCATCTTTCACAGTGGCCACCTGCCGGCTAGCGGGAGGCGGCGCAGGGCCCTTGCGCTTGTTGTCGTTCGAGTTGGGGTGTCGGCCGGGTTCTCCAGCCGGCGTCTTGGGCGCCGGGTTGAGAACCTTTCCGGATGCGTCTACCCGAAGCTCGGTCTTCATCGAGGAGTCGGCGGTGGCGTACTTGTCCGCTATGTCCAGAAGCTCGTCGAGGGTAGCCGGCTCATCGCAGAGGAGTTTGTGCTTGAGGAGGGTGCCTTCTCGGCATCCGGCTGTGAAGTATTCTATGGCTTGCACCTCGTGCACCCCTTCACAGGAGTTGCAGAGCTCGGCCCAACGCGTGAGGTAATCGCGAGTGGACTCGGCGGGGCCTTGCACGCACAAGGAGAGCTGTCTGGGCTTGGGAGCCCGCTTGTAGGTGCTGGTGAAGTTGCGGATGAAGGCTTCTGTGAAGTCTAGCCAGCTGTTGATGCTACGCGGCTTGAGGCTGTTGAGCCAAGTCTGCGCCGTGCCCTGCAGCATGAGGGGCACGTACTTCACGGGGACGCGCCGATTGCCGTTGGCTATGCTAACTGCGGTGGAGTAGTCGATCAACCAGTCTTCCGGCTTCACGGAGCCGTTGTACTTGGGCGTGTCTCTTGGGAGCGAGAACCCTTTGGGAAAGGGCTCGTCGCGGATGCGGGGGCCAAAGCAAGGCGGGCCGACATCGTCTTCTTCTTCCAATGCCAGGGATCGCGCCAGGCGGTCGATCCGATGACGGGCGTCGTTCTCGCCGATTCCTTCACGGCTGCCCAGCAAGCCACTGAGAGTCGGGTGCGCCACTGGCGGTGAGGCGGGATATCTCTCTCCACGGGGCGGAGGCGGAGGCGGGTCGCCCCGCCACTCCATGGCTCGGGGATGACCGTCCGCGTCCCGCTCGATGGAGATCCGGGTCCGGCTGCGGCTGGTAGCCGGCTCCTTCTCGCGTCGCGCGCGGGTATCGCTCGTAGCCGGCGTCCGGGACGTCGTGCCGTGCTCTCGGCGCGGGGGAAGGCTTTCCGCGCGAGCGTCGGCTTCGTGCCACTGCGTGGCGGCGTCAATCAACTGCTGGATGCGCCGGGTCATGTGGGGAAGGTCTTCGGCCTCCAGGCCGTCCAGCTCATCTACGGCCGCCTGGGCGGCACGCAAGTTCTCGAGCGGAGTGGCATAGACCGGGCGGTCGACTCCCAGTGTGTCGGCGATGACGGCGCCGCGTTGCTTGACAAGGCCGGCCCGGCTTGGCCCGCCCGGGGCCGGCGTGCCGAAGGCGGCGCGGTCAGCCTCGCGCCGGTAGGCCTCAGTGAGGCGTCTTACGGAGGCCAGCCTCCGGCCCTCTGCGAGGAGGGCAAGGCGGCGTGCTTCCAGGGCTTCGTCGTCGGCGTCGGCCGGGAGAGGAGCGGACAAGTCGTGGGCCGCCGCGCGCGAGGCGTCGCGGGCGCTCTCGTCGGCCGGGCCGCCGTGGCCGACAACCATCACTTCGGCGGCGACAGCATCGTGGCCGTTGGCTCGAGGAAGCGGGTCGTTGTAGATTGCGACGTTGGTGGGGAAGGCGTCGTAGGAGGCCGTGTCGGAGTCGACAGGCATCGGGTCGGTGGAACCAACTAACTCCAGATCCGCAGCGGGCTCGCTGGAGACATGGAGCTGGCCGAGAAGGTTGGCGAGGCGGTCAGTGCCCGCATCGGAGGCGAGCTCGTCAGGGATGAAGGTCTCGTCGGGGAGATCGGCGAGGCCGCTTGCCGCGCAGATGCTGGTGACGCCTTGCAGCGCGTCGTGGCAAGCGCCATCGGGTGTGCCGGGCTGGCTACGCTCGCTGGGGAGGAAGAAGGTTCCCGTCCAGAACAGGTCTCCGGACGACGGTGCGCCTGGCCCCACGGTGGGCGCCAAATGTCGGGTGGTGGGTGCGACATATGCCAACAGCTGGCTTATCTTTGTGGGAACCAGTAAGACATCGCCGGTGCCTGGAAGCGGGATGAGGCGAAGACATGCACGCCGGCGGATCTTACCCAGCTTCGGGGCTCTCCGAGGAGATAACACCCCTACTGCTGCTCTGCGGGGTCTCTGCATGCTCACTAGATGAATCGAGTAGCTACACGATGCTCCTTGAGCTGTTTTTGGGGGGAGGAGGAAGAAAGGGCACGGCTAGCCTGCTTCTTCTCCCTGTATGATGTCTAGAACTAGCAGGGGGTCGAACCCTTTGCATGGGTGCCCCGGGGGGTTTATATAAGCCTACCCCCGGGGGTACAATGGTAATCCGGCTGGGCGCGGGGCCCAGCCGTCTGTGACTGTGCTCGCCGGCTCCTACGCCGGCTGCCAGGGCCCGCCGACTGGTGGGTCTCGCCGGCTGCCAGCTCCTTGGTCAGCAAGCGGGCCCCAATGCCCCGGGCCTGGTCAGCGGCTGGCCACTGTGGCTTCATCTTGTTGACGTGAGCTTCGTCGTGGTAAGCGCGGCTACAGTGCCGCCGCCTGTCGGACGATCGCTGTAGCCTTACCGCGTCTTGTCTCCTTAATGGGGCGTCTCCTTCGAGGGAGGCGGCGAGCCGGCTGCGGGGAGCCTGCTCTGTCTTGGGCCGGCTGGTTGGAAGCGTGGCCGCCTTCGGCCGTCTCTCTGCGCAAAGGGGCCCACGCCTGTGGGTCGCGCTGGCGGCCCGTCGTGGGTGAGGCCAGGGTCAACATGGCAACAGTGCAGCGCCGGACGGGTCATGCCTACCCCGTACGGTGCACTGTGCAAGGCGTGCCCCGGGATTCGAGGGTGGCAGGCTCTTCTGTAGCCACGCCCCGTCGTATCGCCGTTAGGTGGGTGCAAACTTTGTGGGTACGGTCTTGACTGCTTTGCGGGGAGCCGGCTCGAAGGAGTCGGCCTTCTCACAGCCGGCGTCTTGGAGTCGGCCCTCTCATGAGGGTTAAAGTTGGACCGCCTTCCGAAAGCTGGCCTAGATCGCAGCCGGCTAGGGGAAGGCGGCCCTATGTCTTGGATTCTTGAGAGCCGGGCTGGCTCGTAGTTTTTGCAGAAGCGCCAGGGGAAGCCGGCTAGGCTACCCATGGCTATTTACTCCGACACCGCTCCCTGTCACCTTCGGGGCACGCGAAAACTACTGCACCGAGCTAATCGACTTCGACGTCGCTCACATTCGCCTGCCGTACAATGCCATCCTTGGGTACCCAGCGCAGGCCAAGTTCATGGCCGTAACTCACCACGGCTACAACGTCCTCAAGATGCCAGGAAGCGGCGGAGTCATCACGGTGCCCTGTGAAGAGAAGGACGCGGTGTGTTCCCTGGAACGAACCTTTCAGGCCGCGTCACTGGAAGACCCGGATCGTGGAAGCAAGAGGCCTCCCGAGACCGCCCCTAAGAAGAAGAAGACATCGTCCGGCCCAACCACTCAGGAGGCAGGCCCCTCTGGGCCCGCGCCTGCCCAGGGGGAACCTCCTTCCATCGCATAGGAAAGCGCGCCCGGCGCCCTCCTCAGGCAGGGCTCGGGGGCTCTCCCTGGAGGGCCGTCGACCCAGCCAGGGTCACGAGGGAGGCGCTTGGGCACCACATGGAGGCGTGTTTCAAAGCATGTTTCCCTCAAGAAGGAGCAAGGCGAGGAGACCCAGACCCTCAGGAGTTCGTCAGCAAGGCCATTCAGGAGCTACAGGAGTCAAGACTCATGAAAGGCGGCCGCCGCCTACCAGCAGTGGCTCCCCATCCAGGCGAGGATGGTGGGCTGCGCGTCTGCATCGACATACCAGGGCTCAACCGAGTCGCCTCTCTGGAGCGCCTCTGGCCCTCGCGAGTGGGGCGCTGCGGAGGCCCACCCCCACAGCTACGTTCGCATGCCTTACGGCTTGCCGAACGCAGCTGACACGTACCAGCGCCTCATGAGGGGCATCATGGAGGCATGAGAGGCCAGGCGTTCCGCAGCCCTGGCAGGGATGGAGATGGCCCGTGAGGAGCCGCCAGCACCTCCGGAGCCTCCCGAGGCCCCTGGGCCTGGGGGCTCGTGAGGATCGGCTCCCGCAGCCCACCAAGCCTGCTACATCAACGCTCCTTCGTCCTCGACATCATCAGGTGACATCTTTCGAGTTTTATTTCCAGCTGGGAGCGCCCCCCCCAGGGCTGTATTATTCCCAGGCCGCGTGGGTCCGTCCCTGCGCCGTGTATCCCTTTTTTATTCCATGTTGTTAGCTTACCTTGTTGGGGGCGCCCCTCGGGCTGCATGACCCCCAAGTCGCTCGAGCCTGATCCAGTGATGTCCGCGTTCCCAGCATCTATTTGAATGAATCCACTCCTTCACGGCTAATGTGTTTTACCTAGTTGCCTGCTCAGCTGACGCCAACTAACGGAGCTGCTCCCAAACGACATGACACTTGCGCATGGGTCCGTCCCTGCAACGCCGACAAACCTGGATGGCTGAGCTCTGGCCGCGGCAGCCCCGCATAGCATCACCTCGTCAAGCCTTCAGTGCCTCACTACCCCTCGGAAGCAACCAACGGCTGACTATCAATTGTCATGGCAACCCCTTGTTCTTTCTCTGATGGACCTGCAGGGCCTCCCGAAAGGGGCTGCGTCAGGCGAGGCCCTTGCGGTGTCACCTGCGCTCTCGTCCGCACGAACCGCTTGCACGTTAAAGGGGGGGTGCCTGAGCATCGCGACTCAGGGCTCCTACTGGCTCTCCAACCCTCACCCTCTGGCCTTGACCACGGCATCGCGACCTGGCATACCAGCGACGGCTGAGACCAAGGGAGCGGTTGGCGGGCCCAGTCCTCGTCGCGGGAGGGTCCTGGCCACCTTCCCCGGGGCAGCACTCCAGTCGGCGCTCGCTCGCATCGAAGACCTTGAAGAGCATCACCGAAGCACCGTCGTAATCCAAGTAGACCGCGAAGACGCCCCTTACCCTGCAAACCCGGGCGATCTCTCTCCAGCCCCAAGTCATGAAGACCTCGCCCGGGGCAACGACCGTGACCTCTGCCTCGGTCGCGAGGGGGCGGGATGATGGAGGCAAAGAAGGGAGGAAGGCAGATCCAAGACTGAAGAGGAATGGTGACGTGAAGCACGAACTCTCGGGAGGAGCCTTCGGTGTGGACCCCAGGGGGGACGACCCACACCTTCATGACCCGTCGGTGCCAACGGTGGCGCCGCCCATGGCGGTCAGCATCAGCTCCTTCGGGGCCCTCGACGTGGGCGTACAATGGCAGCGGGAACCCCGACGGCACCCGCTCGCACCAAGGCCTCGGCACAACCTGAAGGGCCCCCTCGTCCGGGCCACAGGGGGCGTGCCGTTTCTTCGGCGGGAGTGGGTCTGGTTCCTCTCGGGGAGCTTTTCCCTTCTCTGCCGCCGAGAACCGGCGGATCGGAGCCATCGCAGTAAGATGGAGCAAGGATCGGGAAGAAGGAGTAGCAAGGAGGGATAGACTGGAAGGGCGTGCGCCGTTCCGTACTTATGGCCGGCGAAGGCCAACCGCCTACCTCCATGATTGCAGGTAATCATGACCCACGTTGCATCCAGGGACGTGTCCAATCCGTGCAGTTGCCGAGGCGCCATGGGGAAGTGGAGACGCCCACGACCAATCAACCGCCACGCAGCGCCCAAGGCCGTAGGCTGTTAGGGCCCGCGGCGCTTCGCTCTTGCCCTTCCACCTCCCTGCACGGCCAAGTCCGGGCACGCCTTGGGCCCGGGGGCTACTGTCGGTGTTCTGGGAACGGGGGTCCCCAGACTTGCCTGCCTGCGGCCTGCGGCATGGCTCAAAGGGGGGGCCCAGCACGGCCCATCTTCACCAACACAAACCCAAGACCCTCGCGAGGGGACAAGCCTCGTGGGGCGGACGACATGGAGCTTCCTCAGGCGCGGCCTTGTTAGGCTGGCTCACGAGGAGGCAGAGAGATCAAGGCGGGGTACCTCACGAGGTGCCCGTGATGCAAGCCATGACGACCAGGGGCGCCAGGCGGGTGCCAGCCCGCGCAGTGTCCTCCCTTCCTCTTTGGTGCAAAGGGGGCAAGCGCGGCCGCGGAGTACCGAGGCATCAGGCAAAGGTTGCCGTTTCAGTGCAACGAGACCAAGACCAGGAGGACTACGAGATGGAGGTCACCGTGGAGCCCAAGACGGTGTCATCACCAGAGCTTTGCACAGGCGAAGACTACTTTTGTCAGGATAGCTGATACTACCTGTCCCGCTTCAAATTAGCCCGCCATTGTTGGCTCCCTTCCCGCTCGATATTTGGGAAGAGGACCAGGGCCTCTATAAATAGGACCAGCCACCCACAGAGCAAAGGGGGCAGAGAGAGAGAGAGAGAGAAAGGAGAGAGCCGAGAAGGATCAAAGGATAGAGAAGATCAGGTAGAGAGAGAGAGAGAAGGGTGACTGGACTCCTCCCAGCAGTTCATCGCCCCAGCCAAGAGCAGACCCTTGCAAGGCTGTTCTTCCTTGTACTGTTCATCATCATCAGCCCAAGAGGCAATCCACCACAGCACACACTGGAGTAGGGTATTACACCACAACGGTGGCCCGAACCAGTATAAACCCTGTGTCTCTTGTGTTGTTGTTTCCATAGTTTAGATCCTAGCAAGGCAGAGGGGTGCAGGTAGGAAGGAGGCGAAATCTCCGTGCGCACCCTAGTGTTCGAACCTCAAGGGTCTGCCGGAACCCGAAATCCGACACCTTGTCTTCTCTCTTGAATTGAATGCTTGCAGATGCCAACTTAGTCCAATGCACGTGCACTATTATGATTATCCACACTATTCGGTCGTGCAAGTGAAAGGAAATAATGATGTTTATATGATGAACTTATTGAGATGAGAAAAGCTGGTATGAACTCGACCTCTCTTGTTTTTGTAAATATGATTAGTTCATCGTTCCTGATTCTGCCTATTATAAATAAACATGTTTGCAATGACAATTAGAGATTATAGTTGCTTATGCCATGCTTAATTAGCTAGGAGCTTATAATGTTTACCTTGCGTGCCAACATGCTATTAAAATGGTTGTGATGTGGTATGATAGGGTGGTGTCCTCTTTTGAACGATTCGAGTGGCTTGACTTGGCACATGTTCACGCATGTAGTTGAAACAAAATCAACATAGCCTCTACGATATTTATGTTCATGGTGCATTATATCCTACTCATGCTTGCATTCGGTGTTGATTAATTTTAATGCATGTTCATGACTGTTGTCGCTCTCTAGATGGTCGCTTCCCAATCTTTTTCTAGCATTCACCTGTACTAAGCAGAATACTGCTTGTGCACCCAATTCCATAAACCCCAAAGTTGTTCCATATGAGTCCACCATACCTACCTATATACGGTATCTACCTGCCGTCCCAAGTAAATTTGTATGTGCCAAACTCTAAACCTTCAAATAAACATTCTGTTTTGTATGCTCGAATAGCTCATGTATCAACTAGGGCTTTCTGTATCTTCCATGTTAGGCGGGTTATTCTCAAGAGGAGTGGACTCCGCTGCTCACTCACGAGAAAATGACTAGTCACCGGGATGCCCAGTCCATGCTTTATGCAAATCAAATCAAAATAACTCCAAACAAAACTCCCCCGAGACTGTTGTTAGTTGGAGGCCTCGTTGTTTCTAGCAAGCCGTGGATTGATGCTTGTTGGTGGAGAGGGAGAATAAACTTTACAATTCTGTTTGGGAACCGCCTATAATGTGTGTAGCATGGAAGATATCACCATCTCTTGGTTGTTATGTTGATTATAAAAGTATACCGCTCAAAATATTATTCATATCTATTTCAAAACCGAGCTCTGGCACCTCTACAAATCCCTGCTTCCCTCTGCGAAGGGCCTATCTATTTACTTTTATGTTGAGTCATCATCCTCTTATTAAAAAACACCAAATGGAGAGCACCGCTGTCATTTGCATCCATTACTATTAGTTTACATTGAGTATGACTTGGCTGGATCTCTTTTACCATGAATTACAATGTCTAGTCAGTCCTTGATCTTTAAAGGTGCTCTGCATTTATGTTTTGCGGTCTCAGAAAGGGCTAGCGAGATACCATCATGTTATATCATATTATGATTGTTTTGAGAAAGTGTTGTCATCTGAGATTTATTATTATTGCTCGCTAGTTGATTATGCCATTGATATGAGTAAACATGAGACCTAAATGTTATTGTGAATATGGTTAGTTCATAATCTTTGCTCAAAACTTGAATGTTGGCTTTACATATTTACAGCAACAAGAGCAAACAGAGTTTGTAAAAGTTTTTCTTTATCACTTTCAGTTTATCAACTGAATTGCTTGAGGACAAGCAAAGGTTTAAGCTTGGGAGAGTTGATACATCTTCGTCGTATCTACTTTTCCAAACACTTTTGCCCTTGTTTTGGACTCTAACTTGCATGATTTGAATGGAACTAACCCGGACTGACGCTGTCTTCAGCAGAATTGCCAGGGTGTTATTTTTGTGCAGAAATAAAATTTCTTGGAATGACATGAAAATCAACGGAGCATTATTTTGGAATATATATTAAATAATGGAAGGAAGATCCATGTCAGGGGGGCCTCCACCTGTCCACGAGGGTGGGGGCGCGCCTGCCCCCCTGGGCGCGCCCCCCTGCCTCATGGGCCCCCCTGGCGCTCCATCGACCTCAACCTGGACTCCATATATTCACTTTCGGGGAGAAAAAAACCAGGGATAAGGATTCATCGCGTTTTACGATACGGAGCTGCCGCCAAGCCCTAAACTCTCTCGGGAGGGCTGATCTGGAGTTCGTTCGGGGCTCCGGAGAGGGGAATCCGTCGCCATCGTCATCATCAACCTTCCTCCATCACCAATTTCATGATGCTCACCGCCGTGCGTGAGTAATTCTGTGGTAGGCTTGCTGGACGGTGATGGGTTTGGTGAGATTTATCATGAATCGAGTTAGTTTTGTTAGGGTTTGATCCCTAGTATCCACTATGTTCTGAGATTGATGTTGCTATGACTTTGCTATGCTTAATGCTTGTCACTAGGGCCCGAGTGCCATGATTTCAGATCTGAACCTATTATGTTTTCATCAATATATGAAAGTTCTTGATCCTATCTTGCAAGTCTATAGTCACCTATTATGTGTTATGATCCGTTAACCCTGAAGTGACAATAATCGAGATACTTACCGGTGATGACCATAGTTTGAGGAGTTCATGTATTCACTTTGTCTTAATGCTTTGTTCCGGTACTCTATTAAAAGGAGGCCTTAATATCCCTTAGTTTCCATTAGGACCCCGCTGCCACGGGAGGGTAGGACAAAAGATGTCATGCAAGTTCTTTTCCATAAGCACGTATGACTATATTCGGAATACATGCCTACATTACATTGATGAACTGGAGCTAGTTCTGTGTCACCCTAGGTTATGACTGTTACATGATGAACCGCATCCGGCATAATTCTCCATCACCGATCCATTGCCTACGAGCTTTCCATATATTGTTCTTCGCTTATTTACTTTTCCGTTGCTATTGTTATCATCACTACAAAACACCAAAAATATTACTTTTTCTATCGTTACCTTTTACCACCGTTACCACTACTATCATATTACTTTGCTACTAAACACTTTGCTGCAGATATTAAGTTTCCAGGTGTGGTTGAATTGACAACTCAGATGCTAATACTTGAGAATATTCTTTGGCTCCCCTTGTGTCGAATCAATAAATTTGGGTTGAATACTCTACCCTCGAAAACTGTTGCGATCCCCCATACTTGTGGGTTATCAAGGCTTTGCAATCTTGGAAAAATTCTCAATGAATCTCCGATAATATCCCGCGAGTCCTAGAAAGCTGTGGATCTCTCCAACTGAGGTGGGTGCCAACCACTCAGTAACAGATTTAACCTTGGTAGGGTCTACTACTATACCTTCTCCTGATATAACATGTCCAAGGAATCCAACTTCCTTCAACCAAAACTCACATTTGCTGAACTTGGCGTATAGCTGATGTTCCCTGAGTTTCTCAAGAACTAAACGCAAATGCTCATTGTGTTCCTCTTCATTCTTCGAGTATATCAAAATATCATCAATGAACACCACAACAAATTTACCCAAGAACTCCATGAACACCTTATTCATCATGCTCAGGAAATAGGCAGGGGCATTTGTCAATCCAAATGACATAACCGTGTACTCATATAGCCCATACCTTGTGGTGAAAGCTATCTTAGGTATATCCTGTTCTCGGATCTTCAGCTGGTGGTATCCTGATCGTAGATCGATCTTAGAAAATACTTTAGCTCCTTGCAGCTGGTCAAACAAATCGTTGATCATCGGTAGTGGGTACTTGTACTTGATCATCACTTCATTCAATGCACGATAATCAACAACCATTCTTAAGATCCATCCTTCTTCTCAACTAAGAGCACTGGGGCTCCCCAAGGTGACGAACTTGGTCGAATGTAACCTTTCTCCAATAACTCCTTAATCTGCTTCTTAATTTCCTCCAGATCATTTGCGGGCATCCGGTATGGTCTCTTTGATATTGGTCCGGTGCCTGGCAATAGTTCAATCAAAAACTCTATATCTCAATCTGGTGGCATGCCTGGTAGTTCCTCAGGAAATACATCTGGGTAATCCTTCACCACAGGCACTTCCTCCTGAACAACTCCTGAGAGCGAGTTAACTTGGGTCCTCTTCGGCGCATGTCGTGACACATACTTAATCTGTTTACCCTCTAGGGTGGTGAGCAGAATTGACTTACTAGCGAACCAATGTTTCATCCATATATCGATATCCAATCCATGCCTAGTATCACATCCAATCCTTGTGACTCCAGAATTATTAGGTCCGAGGGGAACACATGCCTACCTATGGTCAATGGCATCTAAAAACATCCACAGCTTACCATATACTCCGCTCCTAGCGAGCTTACTAACATAGGTGTCTTAAGAACTTTGGTGGGCAACTTATACTTATCCACAAACCCCCTCGAAATGTATGAATGCGATGCACCAGTATCAAAAATAACGATTGCAGTAAATGACTTAACCAAAAACTTACCTGTAACTGCATCTGGCTGCTCTTCAACCTCCTCCATGCTAACGTGGTTCACCTGTCCCCTGTTGAAAGGGTTGGGCTTCTTCCCAGAGCTTCAATTTCCATTGCCACTCTTCAACTCAGAACAATCATTGGCGTAGTGCCCAGTCTTCCCGCACTTGTAACAGGTGACATGACTCATATCCTTTTTAGCGGGTGTTGCTGGGTTGGAACGGTTCTGGTTGCTGCTTGCTCCATTCCCATTTCCATTCTTGGGGCCACTGTGATTATGCGAACTTCCTCCATTGTGAGTGTGGCCTCCATGGTTATGGGTATATCCTCCCGAGTTCAGAGTAAAACGAGGCTTCTACGATGCTCCAGAATTATACTTCCCTTGTCCATATTTCCTTTTGCGCTCTCTATCTGCTGCTGCTTCCCTTCAATCATAAGAGCCCTGTCTACCAACTCCTGGTAATTTGTGAATGTTGCCACCATCAACTGCATACTCAGCTCATCATTCAGGCCTTCCATAAACTTCTCTTGCTTCACGGCATCTGTGGCCACATCATTCGGGGCATAGCGAGCTAACTTACTAAACTCATCCATGTACTGCCCCACAGTACGGTTTCCCTGGTGTAAGTTATGAAACTCACACTTCTTCATGCTCATAGCTCCAGTTGAGACATGTGAAGTGCGAAACGCTTGCTAAAATTGATCCCAAGTAACATTGGCTATGGGGAATGTGGCTGTGTAATTTTCCCACCATGAGGTTACGGGTCCATTCAGTTGGTGTGCGGCAAAGCGCACCTTCTCAGCATCTGTGCAACCTGCGGTGGTCAACTCCCTTCCAATCCTGCGTAGCCAGTCATCAGCAACAATCGGCTCGGTGCTACTGGAAAACATCGGCGGATTCAACCTCAGAAAACGGGCTAAGTTGTCAATTGGAGGTGGTGGCGGTAGGTTCTTGTTGTTGGTGCCTTGGTTCTGAACTAGTAGCTGCATCAAGGCATTCTGTTTGTTGGATCAACTGAGTGAGCTCTGGTGGGAAGACAAATCTGGGGTCACGTCTCGGAGGCATCTGATGGGTTTAGACGGGAGAGATTAGAATAGAATGAGGTCTAAATAAAAAGCACTACCCATATGCACATGAGACAACCACATTCATATCACACCACTCAATTCAAACAAGGGCATACAAATGATCTAACTACCGTTACAAAATATTTGGACTACTAATATTTACATGGGGGAATACTACTGATAATATGGTGGTCGACTAGAAATTTTGATCGGTGGAAGACTCCATGATATCCGCTCCAGCTTCATCTTCGTAATCATCATCACTACTGTCAGGGTCGGAGTCGGTGTCGTCGATGATGATGTTGTCCTCCGGATGGTCGTCATCTCCTCCTGGCGCGGGGTCTCCCATGAATACTCCTAGCTTCTTCTTTAGGTCTTCATTCTTCTCTAGTAGCACTATGATTTCCTCCTCATATCCATCGTGTGTAGACTTGAGTTCCTCTTCAAGCTCCATGTTCCTGGTCATCACCTTCTTCAGATCTATCATGTTGGCGCACATTTGGTTCTCCTGGCGGTGAATGTGCTGGTTTAACTCCTGGATGAAGGCTGCAACGGACTTGTCCCTCCTGGTGCTAATCATCTCCCTTGCTCATCTCGGCTCCCACATATCTAATAGATGGTGCCCTTAAGATCCTTGTTGTAGACTTCGCCGATGCGTCCCATGGCGATGTGGGCTGCCATGATCTTTCCTAGACTCTAGGTTGGTGCATCAAAGGAAAACTCTATGGGCTCAGTAACTGGCACGAATGTCCTTCCTGGAACATGAACTCGGATCATCCAACGCTCCTCTTCTGGTAAAGTGGCGGTGTAGGTCCCGGTGAAGCTTGGTATTCCGATGTTCAGGTACCTAGTGACTTCCTTCAAGTGTCATCCAAAGGCGTGTATTCATCCGGTTGAGCAAACTTGTTTTTTGTGTCCGCCATCTATAGAGTGGAAAATGGAGAGGAGTCAGAAACGAGTAGAGAAGAGTGACCTATGACTTATCTTAGTGGTCACATTCTACAGTCAATGTGTGCTCTGATACCATCTTGTAGTGATCCGACCTCAAACGGTCAAATCTCTGTGCATAAGTGTCATCCCTGGATCGGTAATGCTGACACACAAAGTACTTGAAGGATTTATAACAGAGTGCAATCACACACTTATTACATCGAATGTCTCAAAAATAGAACTTATTACAATAATATGGTTGAAGGCCATCTAAATAAGATAACTACGGAAGCTTCGAAGGTAAATGAGTCCATCAACTCCAACGGCATAGCTGAGTGCACGACAACGACCTAGCGCACCTTACTCTTCGTCTGAAGAGTCTACAACATAATAAGTTGCAGCCCGAAATAGGTCAGCACATGGAATATGCTGGCAAAATAACACCGTGGAGCAATGAACACTATAAATGCTAATACTACATGCATAAATGGCTAGTGGAGGCTCTATGGTTATCATGTTTTTGTGAAAAGCCAATTTTTCCCTACTACAAAGGAATATAATTTATTTTAAACATTGAGAATGGAAACCCCATCACAATCCCAATTAAGTAGTAATTAACAACCCACCAAAATTAATTAAGAGTGTTCAGATCACATCAATAATTCAAGAACCAGATACTCAAAATGTCCATAACCGGGGACACGGCTAACCATGATTAGTTTGTACACTCTGCAGAGGTTTGCGCACTTTTTCCCACAAGACTCGATCTCCTCCGTTGGATTTCTCGCACTGCATGATGTTTGAGAAAATGGATGATCGAGACACAGTCTTTTCGAAGAGGTCCCCTTAACCGATAGATAGGCCAGTACACCTACAATCCCCTACATCTGCTAGCCCATCATGGAAAGGATTCCCACAACTTACTCAACTATGCGAGAGCCCATAATGGCTCGTGGCTGCACATGAAAGTTTCTAGCATGAATAATCTTATGATCCCTTTGAGCCTAGGTGGCGAACCATAGGATGATCACACGGATTCCCCGGGATCTCCTTGGACAACACTGGATTGCCCAGGTGCCCACAAACAATCCACCCAGATGTGTGTTAAATAGCCACCCTAAATAAACCCTTAGTTCATAATAATACTCACAACTTTCACGAATCACTCAAACCAAACCACGTCTACGAGCATAGCATAACAGTGTAAGCATAACGTAGTAACTCCCAGGGTTTAAATAAAGGACAATAGGTTCTACCTCATCAACAACTTCCTAATACCCACATGTTATCAAATCCTAACCATGCAGTGTTTGAGGATTGAAACTAATGCATAAAAACCGGGTAGTAAAGGGGTATGATCAAAGTGTTACTTGCCTTGCTGACGATCTCCAAACCCTAGAGACTCGTAGTACCACGCTTCGCACTCCGGAAATTATATCGCAAACAAACAATAGCATACATAATCACTCAAGTGTAGATGCAAGGGTAAAATTCATATGAGAAAGTCCAAACTGAAAGTTCAACTGAAGTTTTTCAATTTGCAAAAAGAATCAATCAAATCGGAGCTAGGAAAATCAAACTACGATCAAAACAAGTTTGAATTCAAATCTTCTTGAAACGGAATTTTAATTTGTCAAAACCATGTTCAAGTTGATTAATTGGAAAGAGGGGTTCGAGACGAAGATTTTGGCGTTGGTTTCACTAGATTTGGACGAACGGTTAAAAAGTTGCGAGGGTTTAAAGATCAGGGGCTAATCTGTGATAAAAATAATTGCAGATAGGTCCCTGGCAAAAAATAAAAGAAAAAGACTAACGAACATTCACAAACGAAAGAAAACGTTCGCAAACAGAGACATTCGGGTGAACGTTCGCTAATTAGCAGAACCAAAAAAACCAAATCGGACCGATCTAACGAAAAAAACCGGGGACGGTTTTGTCGGTTTTACTGGTCCAACAAAGTAGAACTGGCGGCGGCTGGATCCGGCGACAGCGACGTCGAGCAACGGCGAGGCAGGGCGGCTCCGGCGGCGGCTTGGGCGGGGGGGGGGGGCGGCAAGCGGAGAAGCAACAGCGGCGGTGACTCGGGCTGGCGGCGCAGGTGGCGGCTTGGGACGGGTGGAGAGGCGGCGGCGCGGCGTGGTATTTAAGGAGGGGTGGCGGGCGTCGCGGCTTGGGGAGGAGGCCGGCGTGAGCGGGAGTCTGGGTCGGACTCTCCTCGGCGTCCGCGCCACGCACGGCGGCGCGCGGGAGAAGGCGGCGGCGGGAGCTGGGCCGCGGCCTGCTCGGCTGGGCCTTCGGCCCAGTCGGGCAGGAAAGATTTTCTTTTTTAAATAAATTCCGCCGAAAACAAAAATCCTAATAAAATATAAAAAAATTAAAAATTCCAAAAAATCGTCGTCTAAATAAAATATTTAGAACAAAGTGAACATTTCTCTGGCCTAAAAATGCAATTTTGAAAAATGCATATTTTTCTAATTCAAATAAAATAGCAATGAAATTCCAAATAAAATATTTATTTGATTTTAACATTTTTCCTCCAATATTCCCCTCTTATTTTGGAGAATTCATTTTATCTCCACTCATTTATTTTTAATATTAGAAATATTTCGGAGAGAGAAATTATTAAAACCAAAATGATCCTCTTTTCAAATTTGAGAAAATTCAAATATGAAAATAAATTGAAATCTCCAACTCTCTTCGTGGATCCTTGAGTTGATTAAGATTTCTGGGATCACAAAAAAAATGCAAATAAAATATGATATGCATATGATGACCTATGTATAACATCCAAATTGAAAATTTGGGATGTTACACCCACTTCCTATGCATAGCGATTTTGTGAGCAAACAATTTATGGGAACAAGAATCAACTAGCATAGGAAAGCAAAACAAGCAAAACTGCAAGATTTTTAACACATAGAGAGAAAACTTGATATTATAGCAATATGTAGAAGCATATGTTCCTCTCTGATAATAAATTTCAGTAGCATCATGGATGAATTCAACAATATAACTATCACATAAAGCACTCTTTTCATGATGCAAAAGCATAGAGATTTTCTTACTCTCCACATAAGCAAATTTATTCCCATTCATAGTAGTGGGAGCAAACTCAACAAAATAACTATCATGTGTTTGAAAATTAAAATCATGATGACATGTTTCATGGTTATCATTATTCAATATAGCATACATGTCATCACCATAATTATCATAGATAGCAACTTTGTTCTCATAATAATCAATTGAAACCTCTTCCGAAATGGTGGATTCAATATTAAATAAAGTCATGACCTCTCCGAATCCACTTTCATCAATATAATCATCATAAATAGGAGGCATGCAATCATTATAACTAATTTGCACATCAAATCTTGGGGGACTAAAAGTATCATCTTCATCAGACATAGCTTCCCCAAGCTTATGGTTTTGCATATTCATACTAACAACATTGCAATCATGCTCATCATCCAAATATTTTGTGCCAAACATTTTATTGACTTCTTCTTCTAACAATTGAGCACAATTTTCCGATCCATCATTTTCAAGAAAGATATTATAAAGATGATCAATAATATGATGCAACCTCAATTCCATTTTTATGTAGTTTTCTTTTATAAACCAAACTAGTGATAAAACAAGAAACTAAAAGATTCGATTGCAAGATCTAAAGATATACCTTCATGCACTCACCTCCTCGGCAACGGCGCCAGAAAAAAGCTTCATGTCTACTATGCAACTTTATTCTTATAGACACGTGTTGGGCCTCCAAGCGCAGAGTTTTTTTAGGATAGTAGCAATTTTCCCTCAAGTGGATGACCTAAGGTTTATCAATCCATGAGAGGTGTAGGATGAAGATGGTCTCTCTCAAATGACCCTGCAACAAAATACAAGAAATCTCTTCTGTCCCCAACACACCCAATACAATGGCAAATTGTATAGGGCACTAGTTCGGCGAAGAGATGGTGGTAAAAGTGTAATATGGATGGTAGAAATATATTTTTATAATATGAATAAATAAAAACAACAAGGTAGCAAATAGTAAACAGGCATAAAAATGGTATTGCAATGCTTGAAAATGAGGCCTAGGGTCCGTACTTTCGCTAGTGCAATCTGCCAACAGTGCTAATATAATTGGATCATATAACCGCCCCTCAACGTGCAACGAAGAATCACTCCAAAGTTCCTATCTAGCGGAGAACATAAGACGGAATTGTTTGTAGGGTACGAAACCACCTCAAAGCTATTCTTTCCGATCAATCTATCCTAGAGTTCGTAGTAAAATAACACGAAGATATTCTTTCCAATCGATCTAACCAAGAGTTCGTACTAAAATAACACCAAAGCAAATTCAGATTCATAATATTCAATCCAACACAAAGAACTTCAAAGGGTGCCCCAAGATTTCTACTGGAGAAACAAAGACAAGAACATGCATCAACCCCTATGCATAGATTACCCCAATGTCACCTCAGGAATCCGCGAGTTGAGTGCCAAAACATATATCAAGTGAATCAATACGATATCCCATTGTCACCACGACTATTAAATTGCAAGACATATGTCAAGTGCTCTCAAATCCATAAAAGTATTCAATCTGATAACAACAAAATCTCAAAGGGAAAAACTCAATTCATCACAAGATAGAGAGGGGAAAACACCATATGATCCGACTATATTAACAAAGCCCGCGATACATCAAGATTGTGACATCTCAAGAACACGAGAGATAGAGAGAGAGATTAAACACATAGCTACTGGTACAAACCCTCAGCCCCGAGGGTGGACTACTCCCTCCTCATCGTGGTGGCTGCCGGGATGATGAAGATGGCCACTAGAGATGATTCCCCCTCCAGCAGGGTGCCGGAAATGGTCTAGATTGGTTTTCGGTGGCTACAGAGCCTTGCGGCGACGGAACTTCTGATCTAGGTTAATCTCGAGGGTTTTCTAAATATTTGTGAATTTATAGGGTAATTAAAGAGGGGGTGCGGGAGGCCACCGAGGTGGTCACAACCCACCTGGGCGCGCCTGGGCCCCCAGGCGCGCCCTGGTGGGTTGTCACCCCCTCGGGGCACCCCAGGTGCTTCTATGGCCCATCCAGGGTATTCTGGTCCATAAGAAATCTCCAAAAAGTTTCGCGGTGTTCGGATTTTGTTTGATATTGATTTCCTACGGTGTAAAAAACAAGCAAAAAATAGCAACTGGCACTAGGCACTAGGTTAATAGGTTAGTCCCAAAAATGATATAAAGTTGCTATAAAATGATTGTAAAACATCCAAGAATGATAATAAAACAGCATGAATACTTCATAAATTATAGATACGTTGGAGACGTATCAGCGGTCTATTCCTACATGAAAAGATCTTGTCAACATCATGTCATCGTTCTTATTGCATTACTATGTTTCTTCATGAACTTAATACACTAAATGCATGTTGGATAGTGGTCGGTGTGTGGAGTAATAGTAGTAGATGTAGGCAGGATTCGGTCTACTAATCTTGGGCGTGATGCCTATGTACATGATCATTGCCTTGGACATTGTCATAATTATTTTATTTTCTATCAATTGCCCAACAGTAATTTGTTTACCCACCGTATGTTATTTTCTTGAGAGAAGCATCTAGTGAAATCTATTGCCCCGGGGTCTATTTCCTATCATATTTTTTCAGATCTATTAATCCAAAAATCCAAAAATACCTTGATGCACTTTTTATTTACCTATTTTATTTTGTGTTTTTGTTACATCTATTTATCCAATCTCATACAATTTAATCTATCTCAATACCGAGGAGGGATTTTCAACCCCTCTTCCGCGTTGGGTTGCAAGTTTTTGTTATTTGTGTGAAGGTACTGCTTACATAGTTTGGTGGTTCCTCCTACTGGATTGATACCTTGGTTTCATAACTGAGAGAAATACTTACCGTTGTTGTGCTGCATCATCCTCTCCTCTTCGGGGAAATGCCAACGCATATACAAGCAATCACTTCTCCACCGACTATCATCTCTATAAATACTCTAAAATCCCAAAAACCCTAGGGGGTCGACGAAACACAATTCCTGTTGTGGCAAGTTCCAGAACCACGTGATCCAATCTAGAGGCCTTTTCCGACACTCTGTCGGAGGGGTCAACAATCATGGAGGGGTTCTTCATCATCACCCTTGCCCCTCCGATAATGTGTGAGTAGTTTACCATAGACCTACGGGTCCATAGGCAGTAGCTAGATGGCTTGTTCTCTCTTTTTGATCTTCAATACAATGTTCTCCTTGATGTTCTTGGAGATCTATTTGATGTAATGACTTTTTACTGTGTGTTTGTTGGGATCCAATGAATTGTGAGTGTATGATCAGTTCTACCCATGAATATTATTTGAGTCTTTGTCGAACTCTCTTATGCATGATTTTTATAGCCTCATATTTCTTATTTGAAACTTTGGTTTGGTTTGGCCAACTAGAGTGATTTTTCTTGCCATGGGCAGAGGTGCTTTGTGATGGGTTCGATCTTGCGGTGCTCAATCTCAGTGACAGAAGGAGACATGACACTCATGTATCATTGCCATTAAGGATAAAAATATGGGGTCTATTCCTACATGAATAGATCGTGTCTACATCATGTCATCATTCTTATTGCATTACTCCGGTTTTTCATGAACTTAATACACTAGATGCATACGGGATAGCGGTCGATGTGTGGAGTAATAGTAGTAGATGCAGGAAGGAGTCAGTCTACTAATATTGGACATGATGCCTATATACATGATCATTGCCTTGGATATCGTCATAATTATTTACTCTTCTGTGAATTTCCCAACAATAATTTGTTTACCCACTGTATGCTATTTTCTCGAGAGAAGCCTCTAGTGAAATCTATGGCCCATGTGTCTATTTCCTATCATATTATTTTCAGATCTATTAATCCAAAAATACCTTGCTGCATTTTCTCTTTACATATTTTATTTTGTATTTTTGCTAGATCTATTTATCCAATCTCATACAATTTAATCTATATCAATACCGAGCAGGGATTGACAACCCCTCTTACGCGTTGGGTTGCAAGTTTTTGTGGTTTGTGTGCAAATGTTGTTAACATAGTGTTGCTTGGTTCTCCTACTGGATTGATAACCTTGGTTTCATAACTGAGGGAAATACTTACCATTGATGTGCTGCATCATCCTCTCCTCTTTGGGGAATTACCAACACAGATACAAGCAATCAGGGCACGTGGGCATCCATTTGGATGCAAAGCCGGCGCAAGTTTGAGTCGAAAATGGGACATACCAAACGTGAAATGGACAGAAAAAGAGGATGGGGTCGCGTGTTGGGTCGTGCGGTCTTTCCGTTTGGGTCAGACACAGGTAGGATGGGGGCGCGCGTTGGAGTTTCCCTTAGAGCCACCGCCGTGACATAGGGCTAATTTGGTTCGATCCCTGGGCATCATGCCTCGAAAAAAGTGCAGCCTTGGAGCAGCCTGGCAATCTGCCCATTTTTGCCTGGCCAGGCACACCTGAGTAGATATTGTTTGGTGGAGGACCTGGCCTGAAGAATGTGTTACGGAGGTGATGAGGTACTAGTCTTTGTCAAGTGTACTAGAAATGACTTGATTTGGCCCAGGCAGTTGTGGTCAGTTGTCCCAGGCGTCCAGTTTTCGGTTGCCTAGGCTAGGCTAAGCAAGGCCAACAATTTTTTTTCACCAGGCTAAGTATCCCCTCGATGACCCAGGCCAAGCTAGCCCCTTTTTCTTCAGGACATAAACCAAACGATATCCAGGCGTCTTCGAGGGAGGCTTCAGGCTAGGCAGGTTCAGGCCAGGACACAAACAAAAGTAGGGATGGCAATGAGTAGGGTATGGATGGGTACAACCCCCTTCTGCCCAAACCCATACCCATAGAATTTTTTTATACGCACCCATTTCAATACCCATGGGTATAAATAGATACCCATGCCCATACCCATCGGACATCCTATACCCAATGGGTATCCAGTGGGTACAATATATAGCATTTACATTTTGATTTCTTTCTAGAGAAATGTGTCTAATTTTAAGTGGTGATGGGCGAGTAGTGTATCACTGAAAAGTGCTCCTCCGGTGGATGGCCTAGAAAGCGGTAAGGGGGTACAAGGAGCAGTTGGTGGAAGCCAGACACATTCAGAGGTGGTGGTGGGAACTCAGGATCACTGGATCGAGAGTTTGACAAGCGTCCAGTGACGATGATCGATATTTCCTCATTTCAAAGAGTCACATAGGATGTAGTAGGAGTGGCGAGTTGGTGGTTGTAGTCAGTTATGGCTGGTTTAGGGAATAAGGAATTTAGTGTTAGCCCATAGGGGTTGGATGTCGACCACACATGTCATATGCGTTATTTCCATTTGTTAATTTTTTTGTAGGTATCACTACAAAAAAAATACACTTCCGTGATGATACGTGTTTGTCATAGTAGGTCACGTTTTCTGTCATGCATGTACATCCATGACAATTTTATGACAGAATCAAGATAGTCATACCTGTGCTGTCGTAGAAGTGTTCCATGACATTACCAAAATTATCATCACGGAAGTGTCCACTTCCATGACGATAAATCGCGCGTCACAGAAGTGCTTTCATCAAGGGTGACCGACACATGGCATCCACCGTAACGTAACGCCGTTAAGCTATCGGGTCCGGTTTTGGATCCGATAACCCATTAACAGCCACGACCAATGGGGATTTTCCATGTGTAAAATCATCATTGGCTGGGGGAAACACGTGTCGGCTCACCGTTGGGACAGATGTCATCCACTCATTGGACCCAAAGCGCCTATGATACGTCGACACGTGGCACGACCCAACAGAGGCCCATTCTTGTGAAATGGTCAGCCCGTTTGACTTGGTCAAAAGGTGGCGGGCTGGCCCACGACAAGCTTGTTAACGGTCTGTTCGCATATAGCCCATTTATAACCCGCTAACCCAGGGCCCGTTTACGGCCTATCCGACTTAGGCCCAGTAGCGTCATCTGGGCCGTCCAATATAATTCCAGCCCGTTTTAACTTCCGACCCATGTATGGCCCATGATGTCTTTTGGCCCACATGAGGCCCTTAGTAACCCTTGGGCCATTAACGGCCCGTGGTAAAACTGGCCCGTAATGCATAGTGTATCACTTTATACCCATTAACGGCCCATTATTCCGTTAGGCCGTTTCCAGCCCATGTTATCTTCCGGCCTTCTCAGGGCCCATTTGTTCTTGGGCTCATTTCCAGCATTCGGTTACTTACGGCCCGTTACTGTCGTTTTCTGCTTGTGGGCCAAATTCAGCCCGTGCTTACAGTCGGCCCGTTTGTGGCTCGTTAAAATGTTGGGCCATTTTCATAGCGTCATCAAATATGGCCGATTAACGACGACCCATTATGGTCGGCCCATGAACGGACGATTCCAACTCTAGCCCATTTACGGCCATAAAGCGGTATGTTATTGGCCCATGTTTGGGCAATCGATCATACGGCCTGTATAAGGCCCATTGATGATATGGCCCATAGAAGGCCCATTGATGATACGACCACATTGTTTCTACGCCCCGTAGAAGGCCCATTGTTTCTACGGCCCGTAGAAGGCCTAGTGTCACTACAGTAAATATGTAGCCCATGGTTATTGTGGCCTAGTTTTAAAATATAGGTTATTGTGGCCACTAGCAAACCGCAGAAAAAGAACAGCACTGACTACAAGCAAACAAATAAACAAGACAACAAAGAAATAAATAAGCAAGCAACGTACGCTAGGCTATCACGGCTATTACACATATTACATCCACTGGGCATCAAAGTTCGCCACCAGTGCAAATATAGGGAACAAAGCAGCATATCATATACACTGGTTGTCAGAGTTGGCGACCAGTGCAAATAAACGCCGCAGCAAAACAAGTCCAGAACTGAAACCACTTCAGAAGATCTCAAGAAACAATATCCTGGGTACCCATAATGCTGGCAAGATGCTTAGCAAGCTTATTAACTTTCTCTTGTTTGGCGCTCAAATCCTCCAGTGCTTGCTGTTGCACCAGAAAGTATGCATCTGAATTCTGCAAGGACTTCCTCAGTCCTTCAGCTTCCTGTCGCAACACATCTGATCGATGTCTTTCAACTTGAAGCCGAGACTCAACAAGACGATTTGATTCAGGCAGCGAGTTCCAAGAGCTTGTGCCAGCAGTAGTGGCCAGTAACTCGAACACTACATCAAGACATGACTTCTGGGTTCTCTCACTATTGTCAAGGTAGTTTTTATCAGCTTTCTTGGAGACCAATAGGGATGTCTCACTATCTTGAACCTTATCTGCATTACTTCCTTCACCACTGCATAACGGGGTATTGTTCTCCAATATTTTGTCCGCATTCTAAAAGAGAAACAAGCAGACACGTCACAGGTTTACCATGTTGTATATGAAACTCATTTTGGTAAATCAGTTCAGTAATAAAGTGCATAGGATAACAGCATGAAACAAACATATACCTATGTACCATGGTCACTTTATGGTCTATATCATTCTAGTTTTTGTTGCCAAATCAAGATAGAGACACAGTTCAAATAATATTTGTTCAAGACAAAGCAGAATAGACAGAATATAAGTGTGGGAAACTATAGAGACACTTGTAATGTGCATGACACGAGAACATAATTGTTTATTCAATTGAAACTGAAATCAATATAGAGCAAGTTACAGCAGAAAACCAGTTAAAGAAACAAGTTTAAAACATACCTGTTGCACCATTGGAGTTTCAATTCCATCCTTCAAATTTGAAAATAGTTGGTCAGAGTAAATACAGTGATGCAAGAGCAAAGGAGTATGAACCATAGCTACAGAACCTGACCTGAGAACAATTCTTCTTCTCCTTTAAGCGTTGAGTTGGGATTCGGAGTGGTGGTCCTCATGCTTTGGGCACCGCAGTTCCCTTACTAACTGCTCGTGTTTGGGTGCTCTGTGGTGGAGATGGTGTCGTGTCAACTGGAACTGGGTTACTATCTGCTGGGGTTGGGGTTAGAAGGGGTGTAGCTGGTTCTCTGTCCAACTGGGTAGGGGTACAATCTGCGAGAGTCTGGGTTATGTGTGGTGGGGATGGTTCTTGGGCAAGTACAACCGTGGTTCTATCTGCATCAACTGGTAGCACTATCTTTTCTGAAGACCGTGTTGTTACTCCGTCAGATACTGCCATCACCCTCTCAAATTCAAATGGCTGATAAACAAGAAAAGTAATTGAATGTACAGACATTGTATGATAGACATGTGCAATGGATAGTGGGGAATAAAAGAGGGCATGAAATAATTCACATTTATGTTTTCTAACCAAACGGGATAGCATGACACAATTTCACATATATGATGGCTAACTAAACAGGATAGCATGATACAATTTCACATTATGATGGCTAACTAAAAAAGATGGAAAAAGACATAGTTCAAAATATGATGACTATGTAAACAGGATGACATGATATAACTATATAATGTGTTTATTAAATAGGTTGGCATGCCATAATTCACATACATGCCGCCTATGGAAACATGATAGCATGATATAATTCCCAGATAGAATGACATAATTCAAAATATGATGACTGTAAACACTAAACAGGATGAGATGATATAACTATATGATGTCTTTATTAAATGGGTTGCCATGCCATAATTCAGATAGATGTTGTGTATGTAAACATGATGGCATGATATAATTCAAATATATGATTTATATAGTAAGCAAGTAAGCAGATGGCAATCCATATATGATGTAAAAACTAAGCAATGCAAGACAACATGCATGACATGGGTAATATAACCCTGCCAAGTTTGAGCATAGACCTCAGGGGGAAATAGGATTGGTCACCAGTCTCTGAATCCTCCTCTGAGGAGCTCTCTGTATCCAGCAAGATGTCTGCTTCAGCAGGTAGCATCGTCTGCTCTGAATACCTTGTTTTCACTCCAGATACTTCCATCACCGCTTCAAATGGCTGATGCACAGGAAGAGTAGTTGAATATACATACGTTGTCGACAAATGGAACATGTAATATAAAAAAATGATAGCATGATATAATTCACATACATGATGATTAGCTCAACAGCATGGCATTGCATAATTCACACATATAATGCCTTTGTAACAATATATCATTGCATAATTCACATATATAATGTCTTGCAACAAGATGGCAATGCATAATTCACATATATGGTAATTAGACACTAAACATGTGGCATTCACACAAAGCATGTCTAAACTAATCAAATGACATCGCAATGCAAGACACCATATGCATGATATCAGAAACATAACCCTGCCAAGTTAATTAGAGCATACACCTCGGGGGGGATAGGACTGGTCATCTATCTCTGAATCCTCCTCTGAGGAGCTATCCGTAACCAGCGAGATATGCGCTTCGTCAGATAGCATAGTCTGCTATGAAGACCTTGTTTTCACTCCATAATTTTCCATCACCGTGTCAAATGGCTAATGCACACGAAGAGTAGTTGAATGTACTAACATTGTTGACAAATGTAATATGTAACGAAAAAAAGGATGGCCTGATATAATTCACATATAAGATGACTAGCTAAGCAGGATGGCATTGCAAAATTCACATATGATGCCTGGCTAAACAAGATGGCATTGCATAATTCACATAAACGACGAATAAACTAAACAGATGGCATTCACACAAAGCATGTCTAAACTAAGCAGTTGACATATTTTATGTATAAAGTAAGCAATGCAAGGCACCATATGCATGATATAACCAACATCGGCATGCCAAGTTAGAGCGAAGACCTCATGGGGTAAATAGGAGTGGTCTTCTGCTTTTGAATCCCCCTCAGAACAGTTATCTTCCTCTTGATTACGATCCAAAATGGGTGGAGGGGGCTGCCTTTGCGCCCACCATGGAGCGATGTTTGCATGAAATTTTATTGCCACGCAAGGCTCATCTCTTTTGCTCTACATGTTCAGTTCCATTGTGTACAATAACTGACATGCATAGGAATAAAACATAGTGAGATTATGTAAGGAGTGCATGCACAAATCCAGAGTGATGGTAGCAAACTGTGGATAGACCCAAAACCAATGATAGCAGGCAGATAATAGCTTTAGTTAAAAATACAGATAATGGCTCCTTTAATGTTTGTTTGCACCCAACATGAAACTCATAGTAGACACCCGAGATTAACCAGATAGTAGACAGATAGTACTGATTGCTGCCCCAATATGTACCCCACAACCATTTAAAAACTCAAGTTTCAGCATAAGTTTGGACCTGACTCGGAGTCTAATAGGTGAAAATGACGATAAAGTAGCATGTCATCATATTAAGCGATGCATAACGTAAGTAGACACGGAAGAGTGTGACCTCTCTTGCGGACCCGTGTAGTCCTCAAGGTCATCTACTCAGTTGATGATGGTAATGCAGTTGTCGTGGCTGCTGGCGGTGGGGAATAAGATCTGAGGCGGCGAAAGACAGTCTGGAGAGCGGATCCCTGCTGTGGTGAACCCTTTCGTCGTTGGAGCAGCTGAGCTGGGGTGGAACACAGCACCGCAGGAGCTGGACAAACCACACAAGGTTTTCTTTGACACATATATGTAATAGAAGTAATTGTGTAAGGGCTTGCTTGAATTTGAGGATTCTAACAATGCAGGGATAGGAAATAGACAGGAATAGGATAGGAATGCACGTGCAAAACAGAGAATTTAAAAACAGAGGATTTCTGCCAATCTGGATGTTTGGTTCACAAGAATTGGAAGATCACAGGATGCAAAGAAGCATGGTGAGATTAAGTCAAACCACAAGAAAATGTACGGTTATAATGCTATTATGCTACTATCTCTTAGTCTTGTGCTTCATGAATAGGAATTTGAAAAGGAGGACAAGTGGAAATTAAAATTCCTATGGTTTTTCTTTCAACGAGACACTAAAGGAACAAATCCTACAGTTTTCCTTTGCTCCATTCCTTTGCACCAAATTCATGAAAAGTAGTACCATACAAAACTTTCCAATTCCTATGTTTTTCATTCACATTTCCTTTCAAGCACTGGCGATTCCAGTATGCAGGCTTGAGCAAGGAAAAGCCTACACTAAAAAAATGTTTTTGTGCTACTTCTATTACTTTGGACCCAGGACACTGCCCTACTAGCTCAACTCCCAGGGCCATCGACAAATGCATAGCTCAAACGCGCAGAGATAAATAATGATGGCGTTCAAGAGAGTCCATCACGGATAGCTAAGTTGCCTGGTACCTCACTACTTATCATATAGTAGGATAAAATGATCGTATTTCCCGTTACTCCGTGTGCTCAGTGGACAATATATATAACATGTAGAGTAAAAAAGATATGCAACAAGTGTACAACCTCTTTAGCGAAGCCATGTCGATCTCAGCGTGATTGGGTTGGCCGGTGAGGATGCTCCGACTGACTTGAATGTCAGAGGAGGGGAAGAAGATCTTAGGCGTCTGGAGATGGAGCCCGAGGTACTGCTCCGCTGTGATGGAGCGTTTCGTCGTTGGAGCAGCTCCGGTGAGTTGTACTACGCCGAGGCTGAAGCAGGACAAGAGAGACAATGTTAACCTGAGTGGAATTCTAATAGCATCTCCAATAGATGACGTAAAATACATAACCACGAAGTGCTAGATGTATACATCAGCCGCTCATCTCTGAACTTAACTGTTGAAACTGAATTTAACTGTCGAAACTGAACTTAATTGCCGAAACTGAATTTTTCTGTCGAAACTGAATTTTACTGTCGAAATTGAACGCACTAGAGGTGAGGCTACACGTCAGTCGACTGACTTTTTCATCTCTGGTCAGTCGATTTTGCAGCCATTGGATACGAAATCAAGGGCATGCAGTTCATCTTCAACCTCCACCCCTCTGAGCCGCCAGCCACCACCGGCCAAACAGCTGCCCCCGCCGCCCGCGGCCGGTGGTGCGCTGCCTCGCCCGCCCCGAAAACACTCCCCACCGCCGGTGTGCCGCCGCCCCGGCCATCCCTATAGGCCCCCCCGTGCCGAGCTTTTTCTCCAGCGATCCCCGCGCCACCGCCCCACCACCACCGGCGACCACCGCCCCCACCCTGAACCCTAAGATAGATAGTGCGATACCTCTCTGGCGAGCCCCCCTCCCCGCTGCGGCTGGTTCTTCCTTAACTCCGGCGAGCCCCCCCCCCCCTGAAAATCGACTGAACCAAAAGTCGATTCTGTCGACTGAAGTGTAGCTAAATCGGAGCAGCATCGCAAGCAAGAGCAAGAGTAAGAGCAGACAAGGCAGGGGACCGAGAGCAAGAGCAGAGCAGCAGCGCGAGCGAGAGCTAAAGCAGCGGCAACTCCTACTGATGTGGATGCCACCGCCGAGGGAGCGACGTCGTGGAGGAAGTGGCCGGCGACGCCGCCGTGGATCGAGCCGCTCCGTGTCGGCTCGAGACCTAGCGTTGTCAGCACCATGAGATCGAATCAAGAAGAAAATGCAGCGATTAGTGTACAACCTCTTTGGTGGCGCTGATTAGGCCGCAGCTTCATCCGAGGAAACAGTGATGATGATGCTCTTACGGTGGTGCAGGTGAAGACGGCGGTGTGGGAATGGAGGTGGCGCGAAAGACGAGGGGAACATCAGGGCAGCTCCTTGGAGGTGGAGGACGGGGTGGCTGAACCGGCGAGACGACCAGATCGATGACGGGTCCTCATCTGGTACGGTGGATGAGGGACGTCGAGGTGTTGTTCTGGACGACATCGTCGGGGAAGAGGCTCCGGCTGGGTGGCGGACGGAGGAGGGTGTGGGCCTTCGCGGGTTTTCCTGGCCTCAGTGTATGAATGGGTGGGCGGATGGGATGGGAGTGGGGAACCATGGTTTAGGGACGCGCTTGTCCGAAATGTGGAGTGAGTTATGAAAGTACCCCCACCAATTTGAGGCGGTTCTTTCGGTTCAAGGGTATCACGAGCATTTCACGTGTCGGGATTTCACAGGAGGTGGGAGTTTTTGCGCGCGTTGTAATTTTGGCATAGCAAGGCGCGGGTTGAGATGGAGGAGTTGTCGGAGCACAACGAGACAAAGATATATCTTAAATATTTTGGGCTAACAAGGCGCGGGTTGAAATATCCGGACAAGCCTAACGTGTATTGTACCAAATCAATTCGCACTACAAATGTCATTCAGAACTTTGAATTCATGTTATGTTCAATTAAAATATTTCGCTACGTGTATAATGCATGCAACCTAGTACTCAAATGAACATTTTAGTGCATTCCAAACGTATATACTACCGCTTCAATATGAACTAAATTTGAATTTGTTTCTCTATTTGAATAAGATCTACAATAATGATTGTTGTGAAGTCAAAGCATTTGAATTCGTTTATCTATTTTAATAAGATCTACAATCGTCATTATTGTCAAGTTAAACCATCGTTTGCATATTATGTTCACAGCACACCACATGATTAGTCTCGAGTTACATATGAACTATGTGTACTATATGAACTCGAAGTCGATTTTTTGAATCCACTTTATGTTGATTTCAAATCATAGTACATTTCAAGCTCTAGCTAGATCTTCACAAACTAAACCATGCCTCATGTGTATAATGTGTTTATCACATTATGTATGGTGCCCCGCCTGCTACGCCTACAAGTATTTTGATGTGAGTTGCAAACACCACACATCACCACAAATTCAAATAAAATGCGAGAATGTTTGATATATAGTATTGTTTAGATTGTTCGATATTTAGTTGTAAGCTGCAAACGCCACACATTACCACAAATTCAAATAAAATGTGAGATTGTTCGATGTATAGTATGATTTAGATTGTTCGACATTTAGCTGTGAGTTGCAAACGCCATGCATTATCACATTATGGTATAACATGTGCAAAACCACAACACGTGTATCACCGCTATATCCATGCATGCATATGTTTAAAACACCATGATCTCTTGTTCAAATATATGAATCCACTTTCATATCATATTATGATCTTTGTTAGTCTCTTACAACCACTCTTACAACCACACAATCCTCTAACCTTTGTAGCTACCACTAACTTTCTCTCGTGCATGCACATGCCCTCCTCGCCCTCCCCTCCCTCAGCATTCTATCCATCGCACACATTCATTTTATTTCTTTAGGTCGTTCTCCCACAGTCTCCACAACTCCTTTCTGACACACACCGATCGATAAACCTCTCCAGCGATGTGTGCCTACAACATACACACGCACCTTCAATCTCCTCCTTTATGTGTCCTTGTCTCGTGTCTCTCATACGGTCCCACACACGTGTAAACTCTCGCCCCTCTTTTCATCGATCTCACAACCGCACATTCCTCCCCCTATCTAGCTAGTAGCTGGGCCTCTCGCACCACCTCCTAGATCCATTCTCTCTGCCTATCCATCTCGCCGGGCCTTATTTGCCTCTAACAAATTGGCGTACACCGAGTGATCTCCCGCTATACATATAGCTAGCTAGGTCCTTATAACTCATTTTTTCCCACGCGTCGATCGATCTACCTCATTAGTTGTGTCTCTCCCTTCCTCCGACAAACAATAATTGATCTATCGATCTAGTTAGGTTTGCTTACCAAACACATGGTTCCCCTTCATCATCCATGGATGTGTCCCGACAGATCTATCATGCACATGCACACATAGAAACACATCCCCACTCTTATTGATAATATTGCAGTTCCACCCTCAGTTTGTCTAGTAGGCCTCTCCCACCATCTTCGAGAAGCAACTCCATCACCCATCCAGCACTCTACCCCTCTCCCTCCCTCTCTCTCTCTCTCTCTCTCTGTCCCATCCTATTTCCCGTCCTTCAATTATGTATGGACGTCGACCGATCTCCCTCAAGACATAGTTGGGTCTCTCCTTCTCAACACATATACGAGTCGTTCTACCTCTATAGTTAGGCCTCTGCCTACCCCTCCCCCACCCCCTCGCACACACACACACACAGAGAGATACATCAAGTGCTCTAGTCATGTCTCCCTGCCACACACAAACTTGACATATGCCCTCTGACGTTCCGGTAGCCAGGTCAGTCGCCCTATATCTTTGACTTGCACACACACACAATTTCAATGGCTCTCTTCATCGATCTCGCACCCACCCACTTGATCCTCTCTTCGACTCTATCGATATCTATGACCCCTCCCTCTCTTCTCGTGGATCGCCCGGCCCTCTATATATGATACGGATAGGCCTCCATTTCACACACATTACATGCAAAATTTTGTTTGAGATGTCATCGACACATGTTCCCACAAATACATTCACGAACGCACAAGCCATTTGTCTAGGTTTGTATCTCTCACACACACCCACGTAGGTGGGGGACGTGCACGAAGAGAAGAGGTGCACGCACGGTGCACGTACTCCTGTCTCTTTCCCAACCACACCCGCGTGGCTACACGCTGGAGCTCATTTCTGTATGAAAAGGCAGCCCATGTGGTAACTTGTCATGTGTACTGGTTGTCCACTAGATGGAGGGAGGATCGTCTACCACGGGTGAACAAACAAATTGTGACTTGGCGCGTTATGTTAAAAAGAGGAAAACCATGTGGGGCCTACCTTAGAGGCAAGGCTCCATACACGGGAGTACTTTTGATGTGTCTCGTCAACTCGCTGAACAAGGAGAAGCTTGCTTAGTACGCCCGCTCCCTCGCCCACGCACGTGGTGGCTCGTAGGACGAGGAGAAAATTTTACTAGTACTCCCCCCGTTTACTCCTCGTCCCTACCTTGGTTAGAGAGATTATCATATTGTTTGGAATATATGTCCTTTAGTAGATTTCAATATGAACTACTAGTACATACTCCAAACACTGATGTATATAGACATATTTTAGAGTGTAGATTCACTCATTTTGCTCTGTATGTAGTCCATATTGAAACAGACGTAATAGTACACACTCACCCTCACCCCTTGACCCTCGCCACGTGGTGGACGTGCAACAATTCATTCGGTCTCATATAGCCAGAACGATATATACTGCAGTACCATTATTGCTCGACTTCCCAAAGAGGCAAAGAGCCAATCACAAGGTTAATAGTTTGGAGATGCCAAGCGCAAGGTTTATAGGAGAACGAGTAGTAGGTGCCGCGTCATTTATAAATGAAGTTTTTTTCTTTAGTGGCACGTACGCAATATAAATAGGTTCATATGGAGAGAAAAGGAAACCGCTCCAGTATATACATAGGCAGGACGAGCCTAAATGGTTGCTTGCTAGGGTTGCTCTCTTCAGTTTTCACACTCTCTCTCACAAAACCAATGTGGCCACATCTCTAACATCCCGGTGGATCACGTCCTCCGGGGGAAGGGGTGGATGCTTAGTGTAGATGCGGTCGCTGTCGCCGATGGCGAAAACCCACTGTCGGCACGTCCCGATCAGGGGTCCCCGCCATTCTCTCTCACAAAGATGGTGAGGTTACCTTCATCCATTGCTCACTGCCGCGACGTGGGTAGTTGCCTCCTCCCGCCGCCCTCCTCTAGGTTGAGCTATGTCCCGACATCCCTCAGGTACAGCGCCATTTACAGCCGGCTTGCACCACTGCTCCAGCTGCCCACATCACTCCATGTGGATATTTCTCTACTTCTTTGCCCCGCACATACCTCTAGTGGCTTCTACGTACTGTATTTGTGATGAGTTTATGTCTCTTCAACTAGTCCCAGTAATCTTGAATCGCACATACCGCATTTGTACTATCTCACTGATAAATTACAGTACGTACTATACAAGTACTTCCTTCATTCCTAAATATAAGTCTTTGTAGAGATTTCACCATGAACCACAAACGGATGTATATAGATGCATTTTAAGTGTAGATTCATTCATTTTGTTCTGTATGTAGTCCACCTAGTGGAATCTCTACAAAGACTTATATTTAGGAACGGAGGGAGTACTATGTAAAGAGTTAGGTGCCGCACGGTGTCTAGAAAATATGGTGATAGTGTGAAGTGGGCCGTGTAATCACTGAGCCTGCGTGTGTTTCACTGCTCTTGCACTCCTCCGCCGTAAGAATGGAGAAAATTGTAATCTAGTAGTACCTCCTTTCGCCGAAAGCGTGGGACATCTGGCAGTCCTACCACCTCAGTAATAATGACCAATGAGCCGTCAAATCACATAGACCCAGCAGTAAGTTGGACGGACGAAGCAACCATCACTCTTGAATCCGCTTCTCCCTTCAATGTAGGCGCCAGTGAGAGATCGCCTCCGCTATGCCCGGGCATGTATGCGGCAATGACCGTTTCAGGCAGGAAGCACGCGCGGGCGATGGAGGGGCTTTGGGTGGGCCAGGCTGGTCAGGAGCGGGCGTGGTAGCTGTCCTCCTGTCCCTACTGGACGCCCGGAAACGAGAGGATGCACCGACTCTGGCGGCTAAAATCATACACTACACACCATCTCTCTATAGGAGTAGGTCGATCTGTCGCTCTCTCTAACACACACATGTTGTTAAACACACACATGCACGCACACACACACAGGTTCATAGAATAGGAAAATCGTGCGAGTGCGAAGCCACGGGAAGTGAGATACAAATGGAGTACGTACAAGAAGAGAAGAGGTGACGAATATTTCATCAAACCTGGACTGAGGAGTAGTGCTCCCTCCGTATAGGTGTTAAGTCATCCTACGGAAATCAGACATTCCCAAAATGTTTAGGCGTCATCCATTAAGTTTGCATCTCAATCCCCTCCTGGCCTCGTTGCTAGCGAGCGTTGTTACTTAGGGAGCGTTTGGATCCTTAGCAAGAACAGCTTATAGCATAGCCGGGCAAGGTTAGGCATTTGTAACTGTTAAAATATGTTAGCTTTTGTGGGCCAGCTAGCTTGGCTGGGCTAGAAAAACCTTGATAGCTCAGGAGAGCCAGATCGGCTCGCTTCCGACGGCAAACTTCGCGGTAGTAGTAACATAGACTAGTAGGCTTCCAAAAAAACATAGACTAGTAACATATGCATGTTGTACTAGTCCAAGTTACTCACCACTATGACCGTCCTAAGCAATGTAACAAAATGCTCCTTACTCTGCCTTGTTATCTCCCCCGGAAACCCAATGCATGGAGCGCAACTACGCGTTGATCAGTCAAGAAATCAAAGTTGGTTTGCATGCGAGTTAATACGTGGCCCTGCATGGTAGCTAAAATGGCATCTCTTAGTTGTTTGGATTAATTGTTGCGTTTAGAGACAGAAATAAGGGCTTTGATTGGAGGAATGACCGGTCAAGTTTCTCCTTCTCCTCCAATCTGCTTGCACCTTGGTCCCGCTGCACCTTCTAACGTGACTTATTACACCAAGACGGAGGGAGTCATACGAGATACGGTGGCACACTGACTTAGGTGGAATACAAGTGCCAAAAATTGTGTGCATGTTATAATAAGGATTCACTTAAAATAGTACATGAGCGAATAGAGGCATCAATTGGACAGTGTTCCCGAGCAGTGGCGAGATGTGTAAGGTAAGATACACCGCTGGCGCTTTTAATTTTTCTTATTAATTTGTCTGTTTCACCCTCTGACTGGTGGGACCCAACGTACTACGTGGAGAGAGGTAACGTACTACTGGTCAAAATGGATGGATACGGAGCTATACGATCTCGTAGTGACCGTATAATCACCTCATCACGTATAAGCTGCAGCCTCGGTGCTTTTTTTCTAGGGTTTGCACTCTTCACACTCTCTCGAGTATATATATACACGCTGGAGCCTCAGTGCTTGTAGTTGCTCTCTTCACACTCTCTCACCCTCTCCAGATCTAAACAAGACTTCGTTGGCCTCTCTCTCTCCCATCACTGCTGGTCTACTTGTAGTTGCGCTCTTCACACTCTCTCACCCTCTCCAGATCTAAACAAGACTTCCTTGGCCTCTCTCTCTCCCCTCACTACTGGTCAAAGAGCCGGCATGATCCGTCCACCGGGAAGGGAAGGAGGCTTAACGATGTTGCCGTCGGCGGGGGAGGAGGGAATCCACTACCGGCGCAGCTGTTCACTTTCACCCAGCGGCGGCGCAGGAGGGCCTCCGACCCCTTCTTCTTCACCGCCGTACATAGTGTGGGTCGAACGACCTCCGGTCGCCCACCGAACCACACCCCAAGAATCTTAAGGTATAATTTACTTATTCCACATGCACTGCTCTAGCTGCATGTGGGCTTTTTCCGCTTCTGCACACGAATCTAGGTGTTGGATCAAATAGAAAAGTAGTGGGGAAAGTTGTATACCATGAATCTAGGATGTGGTTCAAATAGGAAAGGAATGGGGGAAAGTAGTGGGAAAAGTTGTATAGCATGAATCTAGGACGTGGTTCAAAAAGGAAAGGGAGGGGGAAAGTCGTATCGCATGAACCTAAGACGTGGTTCAAAGAGGACAGGAATGGGGGAATCTTGTGAGGAAAGTTGTATAGCATAAATCTAGGACATGGTTCATAGAGGAAAGGAAGTGGGGAAAGTACTAGTACAGACTGGCTATCCAGCACCTACATTGGTCGAAAAGGGAAAACAATGACAAACGCAGTACGCACATCTATAATGAATTGATCTTTTGTTTTGGGGGACAAGGCTGTAGAGTTTGAGCAGGACTAGATTTGCTGCGCTCACATAGGGAAAGGTGTCTAAAGATAACAAAACTGGGACCAACACAAATATGCTCCTTGGTTGTTTGTTCTTTGTTGCAACAGACTGTGCATCACCCCAGTACATCGGTAGATGCACATGGTGCTGGTGCGTCCACTGTCCCGTGCAACTCTTTAGCTGTTGTTAATCTAAGGCCCTGTTTGGTTAAAAACTCCCTAGTCCCTACCTGCTTGGTTCCAGGGACTAAACATGGACTAGAGGTTATTAAATGACATGCTAAAAGACCATGTTACCCCTAGTAATGAACTAATAGAGACAAGGTGCGATGCATGGCAGGGGCAACTGTTGGAAAAAGTCCCAAAAAGACTCTCCCTCGGGGTCTTCTTTCTTTAGTCCCAAATGCCCACTTTTAGTCCCTAAAAGTCCCTCCTGTTTGGTTTAGATGGGACTGACATGGAGTTTTTTTAGTCCCTCCACCAAAATGTCCCAGTAAACAAGCACCCTCTAATAATGCCGCTGGAAACTTGATGATGCCACAGTTAAAAGCAAATTACATGTTTAACGAATTTTATTGTTAATATAATCTCTCTGTTAATATTAATCAATGCCACCGTTTGAGAAATGCTACTGTCTTGCTTTCTTTCCCATTTAGGTAAGCTAGATGCTTCTTTTTGTTGGCTTCTGTGTCATCCACCGTTATTGACCACTAGTTGTTTCCTTTGCACCTCTGTGTAAACAGGGTTATCTACTTCACCTCGTTGCCATTGTGACCTTTTGTTGCACTGCACAAAACACTATTGTTTTAAGAGTGTTTGTGCAGTTCAACCAAAATGTCACACCGACAACGTTCGTTTATTGCTTGATCTTAGTGGAACTGCACAAGAGGAGATCTTACTTCCTATCTGTGTTGGCAAATTT
The DNA here is from genome assembly GCF_056163025.1 of Triticum urartu. Taxonomy (NCBI): domain Eukaryota; kingdom Viridiplantae; phylum Streptophyta; class Magnoliopsida; order Poales; family Poaceae; genus Triticum; species Triticum urartu. The sequence continues at coordinate 478,092,063 of NC_141878.1, read as the reverse complement.
GGTTCAGATCTTCTTTTTGTGAGTTGTTTGAATTCCGCGTCATCAGAGGTCAGTACTAGCCTTCTTTCACATGATTCTGCAGTGTGCTTTCATATGTTGTGCTACTTGTACGGTAATGTTGCTTGATTTTAGTGAATTGCACAAATGGAGACAAGACTTCCAATCCGTATGTGCACCGCAATATCCCATTAAGGTAAGATAAGGATATTTCATAACTGTTGGCCTGTATTTTGCCACTTTTATCAGAAAATTAATGTCATTGTTTAGTGCTATACATGTGCAACCTAATTGACATGCCAAATCTTACATTGACGAAGCTTATCTGTTATTGAACCAAGTGATGAAGGGGAAGAACAAGAGGAAGAAAAACAAAAATCAACTCCTGGTGCTATAATGAAGCACCGGAACTGTGATGACACAAATAATGATATAGTTTTGCATCTTAATTTATTGCTATGGCTGGAACGAACAATTGTTTTGCCATTGATTTGATGTCACTCTTAATGTAATACGTAATTATCTCTACTTGTGCAAACAGGGATCTTCTTTGAAGATACCATATATTTTAGTGGAACTGCAAAAGAAGATGTTGGAAACATTAATCTAATCGAGGAGTATATAGTAAGCATGGCCACCACAGTAGATAGCAACAGATGGTTCCGGAGAAGTACTTCATCTGTATGCTCTACACAATAAGCCTCCTGACAAAGGTTGGTACTCGCCCACTGATTTCATCCATATGATTGAGCTTTGTCATCTCTATTGGTGTTGTGCTACTATTTAGATACTGTCATCAAAAAGTGGTATTGTCCTTGAGAAGTGCTTCATCTGTGTTGTTTTAAATATTTCCTTCACCTGACCAGGGCCATAGCCGCACGTACGCAAGTGCCTCCTTATTAGCATATAAAACAATAATTTTTTTTGCTTCCTCCTGGTGGTTTCCTAACATCAGGGTCCCACACCATTGTCAACCTATGTAGTCAATAAATGAGAGAATTGCACAAGAAGCGCCCGACAGCTGTGACCAATCAGCTCGAGTAGTATTTGTGTTTTTGAGGTGTGAGCACTGCAGAGTTTTTCTTGAGCGATGTTTAGCCCAGATATTAATTTTTCTCCTCTGAACAACAACGAAAACATCACTACAGCTATTAACTGGGCGAGCTGTGGCCCGTCTAGGCCAGGCCAGATATCCAGCCCAGATATTAATTTTTTTCAAGCTGAAAATGGCTAGCCCAGCTATACTTTTTTTAGGAATACCCAGGCAAGGTCAAGTTGTTATTCTCCGCCCCGCTGGGCTGCAAATCTTTCCTAGGAAGGATGCATTAGGCTTAACAAGAAAATGGGCTTTAAGAAATAATAAATGGGATGTAATTATAAAAACTGGGTAGTAACTATAAAAAATGCACCAAACATGTAATTACTTTATAAAATATTATTTTCGGATATTGAAAATTTTAATTTCATTAATTGTTGCGAGCGCAATGTTTCGTTGGATTTTTACATAATATAAATTTATATTGAAATTGTATTTAATCTGACTAGAAATTTCGGGACAAAAATATTTCGGATCCCATCAAAATGTGGGAAATTTTATTGAATTCTGTTTTGAACGGTTGGTTGAAATGTGTTGTACTTTTAACAAACTGTAACTGGGCTATGGTAAATTCCATTAGAATTCAAAAATTGGCTGCACGTTCTTACAAATCTCAAATGGGCTATAAGTTCTCTGCCACACACTTGTGGCCTTACTAAGTTGATGCGTCCCCTCAAAAAGAAAAGAGTTGACGCGTATGCAAGGCTTTGTCAACTTATAGTCAACACACGCTTCTAGCAGCAGTGGCCGTTGGATGTCCATCCAACGGATGCCGTGCTTCTTGTTCAATCTCGGATATTCTAGCTTCACCCACCCAAAAAATGATTCCTCCCCCTGACATCTGGGGCGCACCGTTTCTCAAGCTGACCTGTGGGCCTGCTAAGTTGATGCGTACCAAGGGCTTTGTCAACTTAGTCAATATAAACGATTCTAGCTGCAGTGACCGTACGATGTCCATCCAACGGCCGTCATGCTTCAACCTGGCAATCGGGTCGGGTTTGGTCGGGTCGACCTTTACCAGACCCATGCCCGGAACACTTATCGAGTCTGCCACAAACCAACGACCCTACCCATGGGTCGAATCTCATGCCCATGCCTGAACCCATCAGGCTACCCGACTCAATCGGGCACCCATCGGGCGTAATTCATTTTTTATTATTTAATTTATATGCTCCCTGCCGGGCCATGCACTTCCACGGAACCAAGGATTTCTACTGGCCAACTGCTTCTTCTAATTGACTTATATAGGCAGCGCCCCGCTTCCTCTATGCTCGCTAGGCGAGGTGGTACTAATCCAGCCGGCAAGTTGCATATTTTGCTTTCTATGTGCATGCAGAGCAGCACATGGGCTAGCTTTGGAGGCCCAACAAGCCGAATGTGTTGCTCCATCGATGCTACTGAGATAAGCTTTTTGTTATTTCATGCTTTTCTTTATCTATAGAACTAACAAAGCAATGTGGGTGCATGCTGTCCTAAAAAATCTCACCAAAAATGTTCACAAGTCATGTAAATAAAACATATATATATATATATATATACTTATTAATATTAATCAGGCGACCCATGCACGGGCACGAACTCGCATCCATACCCTACCCATGACTAATCGGATAACCCATTAGACTTACCCATGGGTGAAGATGGCGACCCATACCCTACACATTCGGGTCGGGTGCCCATGGGCGCGGCCGCCCATGGGTCGGATTGCTAGGTTGAGTCGTGCTTCTTCAACCTCTGGTCTTCTTGCTCCAGCCGCCCAAAACAACGCCGGTTGTGCCGCCTGCTCCTGCCTCCCGTGGCCGACTGTGCTACCGCGCAGGCCTCATCGCCCGACTACTCCCACCGCTGGCCAGGGCATCCCTCCACTCACCCACACCCCCTGTTATTCTGCGGCGACGTCAGCCTCACACCGCAGCCGAACCAGTGAACCCTCGTACTCCCCTCCACGTGGGCATCCACTGCCGCGTCTTCCCCGGCTCCGTGTCGTCCCCTTCCTAGGCCTTGCCGTCATCCACTGCCCTGGTGCTCTCGGCGCGGCATGGTCAATGTGGTCAAGGAACGACTTCCATCGGAAGAGTACTGTACGTGGAGAGGCTGACAGCTGGGTCCACGGCAGCCGCAAGGAAGTGCCTCCTTATTACGCGGAAAATAATTATTCCTCCACCTGACAGCGGGGACCCACCAGACGGGCCACCGTATTTGGCAAAAAAACATTCCCCCCTGGCTGTTGGGACTCACCGGACGGGCCAACGTATTTCGTGAAAAAAATGTTCCCCCCGCTGTTAGCTCGGGCCCACCGGAGGTGCCTCCTTATTACGCACAAAAAAGTGAATACTCCCCCTGCTAGTTGGGACCCACCATGGTGGGAGGCTGACTTGTGGTCCTACTAAGTTGACGGGGACGGAGTGCTTTGTCAACTTAGTCAATATGAACGATTCTAGCTCAAGTGACCGTACGATGTCCATCCAACAGCCGTAGTGCTTCTTCAACCTCTGGTCTTGCTGCTCCAGCCGCCCAAAGCAGCGCCGGTAGTGCCGCATGCTCCTGCCTCCCATGGCCGGCTATGCTGCCCCGGAGGCCTCACCGCCCCCTACTATTCCCACCGCTGGCCAGGCCATCCTTCTACTCACCCACACCCCTTGTTATTTTGCGATGATGACATCCTCACACCGCAGCGAACCAGTGAACCCTCGTACTCCTCTACGCATGGGCATCCACTGCCGTGTCTTCCCCGGCTCCGCGTTGTCCCCTTCCTAGGCCTCGCCGTCATGCACCGCCCTAGTGCTCTCGACGCGGCGTGGTCAACGCGGTCAAGGAACGGCTTCCATCGGACATGGACTGTACGTGGAGAGGCTGACAGCTGGATCCACGGCCGCAGCAAGGAAGTGCCTCCTTATTACGCGCAAAATAATTATTCCTCCACCTGACAGCGGGGACCCACCGGACGGGCCACCGTATTTCGTGAAAAAAAACGTTTCCCCTGACTGCTGGGATCCACTAGCTACATCTTCGCACGCAAGGAAGTGCGTTCGGACAAAAACAAAAAAAATGATTCGCCCCCCTGACTGCTGGGACCCACCAGCTACATCTTCGCACGCAAGGAAGTTCCTGACAGTCGGGACCCACCTGGTCGAAGCGTACGTAGCGTTCTCATTCTGGTCGCGAACGTGTACGTACATACTGGTCGATGTAGAGGTGCGCACGTAGCATGCACGCGTACGTACATCGGCCAGTGTCCAAGAAAGAAAATACGGCCACGTACGTACATACGGGCGGGGTCTCGAATGCCTACTCGCGCATACGTACGGGCAGTGCTCGTGTACATGGCTGGGGTGGAACGGAGAAACAACGTCGTCGTCGTGTTCATGGGGAGCCAACCGGCTGGGTCGGAATGGAATGCATCGTCGTGTTCATCGGGAGGGCTTGGACGGAACAACCGATGGAAACGAGGCATTGCGTACTGCAGAACGTAGGAAACGGCCTTGTGTTCGACCGGCCACGTTCGAAACGGGATCCTGTTCATCGGGAGGGGTCTAGCGTACCGTAAAACAGAGGAAACGGACCTCCTACGGTCGAAACGGGGGTCCTGTTGATCGGGAGGGGTGTGGTGTACCGTAAAACGGAGGAAACGGACTTGTGTTGGAGCGCTATGGTCGAAACGGATGTCCTGTTCATCGGGAGGGGTGTGGCGTACCGCAAAACAAGACTTCACGGGATACTGTTCATCTCCACCGTCGACCCCCTCCAGCCTCCACGGGCTACTGTTCATCCACCGTCGACCTCCTCCAGCCTCCACCTACGACTGTTCATCCACGGGCTCATGTTCATCCAGCCTCCACTACGCGCTACTCCACCGGCTACTGTTCAACCAGCCCTCTCCACGGGCTCCTTTTCAACCACCCCTCCACGGGCTACTGTTCATCCTGCCCTCCACCATCTATTGTTCATCCTTCCCTCCACGGGGTAGTCCTGCTCATCCTGCCCTCCACGGGGTCCTGTTCATCCAGCTCCAACCGGCTCGATCGATCAGGGTACTGTTCACCCAGAGGCAACAACGGGGTCATGTTCATCCACCCCCACCGGGAACTATTCATCCACCCCCCCCCCCCCCCCCGCAACACTCACTATTCATCCAGAGGCAGCATCGATCAGCTTCAGTTAACAGCAGTAGCGAAGGAATCGCTCGATCGGGTTCAGTTAATAGCCATCGATCGGTCGCTCGGGTTCAGTAACGCGTAGCCTGCAGTGCAATCGCTCGGGTTCAGTTAGAGCCCAATGCCTCGCTCGGGTTCAGTTAGAGCCCAACGCCTCGCACACACATGCGTACGTACGAGAGAAACGCGCATCGCTCGGCCCCCGACCACCCACCGTAACCGGAGACTCCCAATATTTTCCGCGCCCTCGCTTCTACCACGGTTTTTTCCGTCATGGACGGCCCAAAGAATGTCATGCAGCTGCGTCTCCCGCCAGCCTAGGACGAAAAGCCCATTTTCTGTCATGATTTTTTTATAGAAGTAGGACCCCACCACATCTATGATGATACCGGGTTTTGTCACAATTATCGTCATAGAAGTGTCATAAGTATGACAGAAAAAAAAATTGTTCGGCCCAAAATGTCACGGATGTGTCTTTTTTTTGTAGTGTATCCATTGAATTACACATGGGCGCAATTTCATACCCATGACCTACCCATATATTTTGCGGATATGAATACCCATTACCATGGATATAAAATCTTACCAACTCTTACCTATGCCCATTATTTTTGGGTACGATACCCATGCGTACCCATTTTTGGGTAGGAAACCGATGACCATGAGTACCCATATGCATAGGAAAAACTGACGTCCCTAAACAAAACACGCCCTTAGAGCATCTCCAGCCGTTTGGCCCCCAGGACACCGAAAAAGAGCTGCCTGGGGCCGAACCGACGCTTGCTTGGCGTGTGGAGGCGACTGCGTTCCCAGTCTACCCCCGCAGGTCGCTGCCAAAATTGTGCGAATTCAGCGATATTTCATACAAATTTGTACAAACTCGGCGATCTGGCACAAACTCGGCGATATTTCATTGAAATTTGTACAAAAACAGATAAAATGCAAACTACGCCTACAACTATGCCAAACTACGCCTATCCCTACTACGCCGCAGCCACTGCCCGCCATCTACATGCCGAGAAGCCTGTAGAAATGGGTGTAGTCGCTGCCGCCCTCGTCGTCGTCCCGCGCCACACCGGAGCCGCTGTCGTCCCTACTGCGCCCCTGGCCAGGACCGCCGACGCGCGGTGGGGGGTTGGATGGGCCAGCCGCGTCTTCCTCGTCGCTGTCGAGGACGATGACGCCACCTTCCCCGCGTCCGCGGAGCCGGGCCTGGAGCTCCGCGTATGCCCGGCGCTGGCGAAGCACCTGCTCACGGACGTAGTCCTCCCTCGCCCACTTGAGGGCGGCCTCATCATCGGGGGCCACCATGTCCGCGTGCTCCGGCTTCACGGGGAGCAGTAACGGCTCGGGCTTCGTCCGGACTAGGCGGAGGGAGCGTGGGGAGGGGCAGGCACCCTCGTTGATGACGAGGGCACCGCTTCGGGTGCGGCGTCGAAGCGGCGTCTCTTCCAGCTCCGGCTTGACGGGGCGGAGCGCCGGCGAGCCGGAGGCCGACGACGAGGACGTCCCCGGCTCCATTGCCGCCATTGCCGCGGCGTCTAGGAGCTGCCATGGCGGCGAGAGAAGGACGGCCGCGGCGGGTACTCGAGGCGCGGCGTGTTGTTGGCCTCATTGTGGTCGGGGACATCCTCGAGGGTGTGGCCGGGCACACCCCACCACTCGTGCGCCCGCCGACATTGAGGCGTCCGTGGGGGATGATGCCATTGGCGGAGGCGATCTGGTCTTCGCGGCGGCGCTCAAAGTACATCATCCATAGCGTGTGGCTATCGGCGGCGTACCCCGGGTCATTCCGCTGTGCCTCCGTCAGTGACGAGCGGATGCGGGCGATCTCGGCCCGCTATGAAGCCCCTTCGGGCACCGGTGGCACCGGGACGCCGCCGACGCTCAACTTCCACGCCCCTGGCACACGCATGTCTGGGGGGCGCTGGATAGTCGGCCTCGTAGAGGAGGCGTGCCTCCGGCTCTTGGAGATGGCAGCGGCCGAAGCCGTTCGCCACCGCGCCGTCGCCTAGGTACCTCTCAGCCATTGCTCGTCGACGGGAAGGCGGGAGTGTTTTGCTTTGTGTGGCGATGCGAGGCGATGTGTGGCAGCTGTGGCGTTCACCGGCGGGGAGATCGGCTTTTATAGCCGCAGCAGGGCAGCGAGAGCCTGCATGCCGGGCGACGCGTGGCGGGAGCGGGCGGGACACGCGGGTGGCGCCTTCACTATGCCGCCCGTGAGGCATCATTGGAGGCTGACCAACGTGGCAGCGCGATAGCCTTGTCATTGATTCCCGCGAGAATCGAGGCGATGAGGACGACAAAGCGACCTCTCACTGACTCAGCGGACCCATCCCCATTCGCGCCAAAAATGCGTTCTCCGGCGCCGCCCAGCGCGCCATTTTCGGTCTGAACCGGTGAAAAACAGGCTCCTAGAGACGCGACTAAGCCGATTTTCAGTCGCGGCACCAAAAAACGTCTGGCGGGGGCTTGTTGGGGGCACGGTTGGAGATGCTCTTAGCTTCGGATCAACGCCCAGCAATGCCCCCCGTCCTCAGCCCCCTCGGAGCTCGTCCGGTACCTGTGTCGGTGTACAAAAACCGCCCCGCCTGCCCGCGCACCGTTTTTGGGCCTAGCCCAACAACACGTTGCGCTTATGTGTGGCCCAGGCCCGGGGGCTCCTGTCGGTGTACAAAAATAGGGGTACACTTTTTGTACCCCTATAACTGTGCACGGGCAGTCTGAGCCGTGGATACCACCACACCAAGCAAGGCAAGGGAGGTGAGCCAGGGTAAGCCCGAAGCTCAAGAGAACTAGAACGACGCCAAGACCAAGACCACGAAGAGAAAAGGGGACGAAGCGGACTCCCCCGGCAAGAACCTTGCCGGGAGACAGTTCTAGCAGCCCCGGCAAGACCCTTGCCGCGACGACTCGTCCCGCGCCTATGGAGCAAATCACCCTTGAGTCCACTGCCCCCAAAGGGCAAGGATTCGAGAGACATCCCCGTGGCGGCATGCAGATCTTTGTGAAGACATTCAAGATCAGATACACACTAAGGAGACGACAACCCTTGGCGGGATCCCAGCCGAGGAAGACCACAAGGCCCCCGGCAAGCGCCTTGCTGGGGATGACAGCAGGCACCTCGGCAAGACCCTTGCCGGGGCCCCGGCAAGGCCCTTATCGAGGACACCCGCAGGGCCACCATCAGGCCCACGCCCACTAAACCTCCACCACCGCATGCATGCAGCTGCCGACCCAACCAGCTGGCAGGCGCCTGCGTGGCGGCATGCAGATCTTCGTGAAGACCCACCACTGCGCCACCTCAGCTGCCTGCCTCCCTACATGGCATCGCAGGCGTCGCTGGCCAGGGCGCATGTCGACACAAGAAGGAGCGGCAATGGACGAGACAGGTTTCTCCCCCGTCCCCGATAAAGCAAGGACACGTAAGCAAGACGCATTAAATGCGCCTTGTCATGTGATGCAAGGGATAACCTCGCAGCACTGTACCCTTTCCACCTCCTGTGTGCCACTGTGGCAACCCCTTTTTTATAAAAGGAGGCCCGAGGCGACTAGGAGAAGGATTCGGCTTTTTGGAGCTCCTCACGCCCCATAGCTAGCTCAAGAACACAGATATACAATCCACCAAAGCAGGAGTAGGGTTTTACGCATCCCCGCGGCCCGAACCTGGATAAACGAACTGTGTGCTATCTGTTTGATCCGCTCTTCTCACGACCCCGCTCCCCGCTAACCACAGTAGGGATTCTTGTGATCCCATAGGCGTCGTTCCCACCGACATCTTTGGCGTGCCAGGTAGGGGGCGCAGTTGTGAGAATCGGCTTTAGCAGTTAGTTCGGCGCTTCTTCATCATCATGTCGCCCAAGAAGAAGACGACGGTGGGGGTTGGCCGGTCGGAAGCCGGACAGCCCATCCCGACGCTGGCGAGCAGCGGACCGGTCGCAGAAAGGACCCGGGTCGCTGCTCGCGAACACCAACACCATCGCAGCAGCCGGAGTTTGGGAGGCGGCGATGTTTGTGCGCCTGGTAACGGGCCACACGTCGCCAAATCCAAAGGCAGAGCCAAGCCCTTCGCGGATGGAGCGGGGCCTTCCAAGGTCATTGTCGCCCCGCCCGAAGGCGACGCAAGGGCCTCCAAGACTCCCACGCCGGCGCAACAGCGCGCTCCTCCCAGGCAGCGCGCGACGAACGGTGTAATCGCGCCAAAGATCCCAGGCGTCGCTGCGGGATGAGCCCCGAGCGCCACTCCTGGGGCGTAGAAGACCTTCCCACTCGCCGAGGCGCTGGTGAAAACGGCATGCGACCGCGGGGTCGTGATAGAGCTCCTTCTGATATGGTCAGAAGTCGAAGCGCGTCGCGATCCGTGTAGGTTTCGCTGCCACCGATGCCAGCAGAGGCCCTGGCGCGCGCGTAGTTGCACCTCGACTTTCCTCCCACTACGGGGAAACTCGACAAATGGAGAGCCACTATCCGAAGCCTTGTTGCGGTGGCCAACAAATACGAACCAAGTCCGGTGGGGCCCCCGGGTCGACACTCCGATGGAGTCCCGCAGGCCAGTGGCGAAAAAGCCGGCGGTGCCACGACCATGGTGCATTCACCTCTTCCCCATCCGGTACCGCAGACGCCGGCTCGTCGCGACGTCGCGGGCGACGACATCTCCATAGCATCGTCTGACCCGCGGACCCACTGTGACCAGCGCCAAGTTCTTCGGGAATGAGCCCATGAAGACGCTCGAACCACTATCGAGTGCCGGCGGGAAGCGCGCCACCAGTCAGACAGGCGAGCAGGGCCTGCTGTGAACCACCCGGCCCCGGAGAGCCCTGGAGGCCTACCTTACGAGGTAGGCTGTCCGGCTTTTACCCGTGAGCTGCGGCAGTTCCAGTGGCCCACTCACCGCACCTTCAAACCTGACGTTGGCGAAAAGTACAACGGCAAGACTCACCCATCTGAGTTCCTCAGCATCTACACCATCGCGATGCAAGCCGCCGGAGCCCGCGACGATAAGGTGCTTGCGAATTACTTTCCATTGGCTCTTAAACCCAACGCCATGTCATGGTTGATGCACTTGCCGGTAGACTCTATTTCCTCCTGGTCGGATTTGTGCCATGAGTTTGTGGGCGCCTTTACTGGAGGTCACCAAGCCCATGGCTAAGCAAGCGACCTGCATGTCATTCCCCAGAAGGGAGGCGAGAGTCTGCGCAAGTATATACAGAGGTTCAGCCGGGTACAGTACAATATCCCTGATGTTCACCCTGCCGCCATCATCAGCGCGTTCCATCAGAACGTGCGTAACCGCAAGATGCGCGAAGAACTGGCAATGAACAAGGTGAAAGATGTGGCAGAACTCTATGTTCTTGCTGACAGATGTGCCCGAGCTGAAGAGGGAAGGAAGTACCCCGACGAAGATGCCGGCGTGGAAACCGACTCCTCAGATGAGGATACTGCCGCCCCGGCGAAGAAAGGCCGGCGCCGCAACAGGAAGCACAAAGGTAAAGTTGTGCTTGCCGTCAAGGGATCTGACGACGCCGGCTCCGCCAAGAAAACCAAGGCAGATGACCTCGGCAAGGAAATTTCCGGATGTGTCGCCTGCCGGGCCTTGGCGGCTGCCGAGAAGCCAGGAAACTCCGACAAGCAATACTGCAAGATCCATCACACCAAAGGCCATGATCTCCAGAACTGCCGACAGGTTGAGCTCCTTGCTGAGAAGCAGAGGGCTGAATATGAGAGGCGGGACAAGGAGAAAGGCCAGGACGGTGCTGAGGGGTCCGACAAGAAGCGTGACAGCTAGGCGGGCTGTCGCGGCAAAGATAAACAACAGGAGAGGCCCGCCCGGGGCCGTGACAAAAAGCCAGAAGACGATGATCACGAAGAGGACGATGAGTCTGGTGACCAAGAATTTCAGAAAGCTACAGAGGCCATGTGCGTCGATGGCGGCGCCTCGCTGCATACCTCTCACCGCCAGCTTAAACAGTGGGCGCGTGAGATTACAGCGGCGGAACCGTCGTTTGATGCCCAAAGGCCGCTGAAGTGGTCCAGCACACCTATCATTTTTGACACTGAGGATCACCCTGATCGCACTACTGCAGTCGGGTGCTTGCCATTGTTGGTTTCACCAACAATACGCAACCTCAAGGTGACAAAGATGCTAGTCGATGGCGAGGCCGGTCTGAACTTAATCTCGCCTGTCGTGATCGAGAAATTGCAGATTCCTGATGAAGACCTCGAAGAGACGGGCACGTTTCAGGGGGTCAACCCGTTAAGAAGTCAACCAAAGGGAAAGGTCATGTTGCCCGTGACTTTTGGGAGTGATCTGAACTACAGGACAGAAAGGATTGTGTTCGATGTTGCCAAGATCCCCTTGCCTTACAACGGGATCCTTGGTCGCCCAGCGCTGGCCAAGTTCATGGCGGCGTCACATTACTCCTACAACACCCTGAAGATGTTGGGGACTGTGACGATCATCACCGTCCCATCAGACAAGAAGGATGCGCTAATTTGCGCTGACCAACTCTACCAACAAGCAGTTGCAGCAGCCGCCACTGCTAAGGCACTTGCTCCTGCCGCTGGAGCCCCGGGAAGGCAAAAGAAGAAGACCAGTGAGACCTCAGGCACCCACTCCGGCAAGCGCACCTCTTCGGAGTGTAGCGCTCCCATCGAGGACGTGCCAGAGAGCTCCGCCGATAGAAACAAGAAGTCCAGGGCCAAACCGCCGGGAACCAAGAAGGTTTCTGTCAAGGAGGGCGGCACGGGAGGAGTTTTTACCATAAGCTCCACCCTTGACGACAAATAGGAAGACGCGCTCATCACCTTCCTATGGGCGAATGTCGATGTGTTTGCATGGCAAGCATCCGACATCCCTAGCGTTCCCAGGGAGGTGATTGGGCACCACCTTGCTGTCTGTCCTCATGCGCGGCCCGTCAAGCAGAAGGTCAGAAAGCAAGCTTTGGAACGACAAGAGTTCATCACAGAGGAGATCCAGAAACTGGAAGCAGCGGGTTTGGTAAGAGGAGTGCTCCATCCAACGTGGTTGGCCAATCCGGTGGTAGTGCGCAAGGCAAATGGGAAGTGGAGGCTGTGTATTGATTACACAGATATTAATAAGGCTTGTCCCAAAGACCCCTTCCCGTTGCTGCGCATCGACCAGATTGTTGACTCCACAGCTGGGTGTGATCTGCTGTCATTCCTCGATGCCTACTCCGGCTACCACCAGATCTTCATGACAAGGGAAGATGATGAGAAAACGGCATTCATCACCCCATGTGGTACGTATTGCTTTATACGGATGCCTTTCGGGTTGAAGAGTGCTGGTTCAACATTTGCAAGGGCGGTCCAGATTGGTTTTGAACCCCAGCTCCATAGAAATATGGAAGCTTATATGGATGATATAGTGGTCAAAACCAAGAACAGAGCAACCCTCATATCATATTTACAAGAAACATTTGCAAACCTACGCAAGATCAATCTCAAGCTGAACCCTGAGAAGTGTGTCTTCGGCGTCCCGTCTGGCAAGCTTCTCGGGTTCTTTGTGTCACAGCGTGGGATAGAGGCCAATCCGGACAAGATCAAAGCTATAGAGCAGATTGAAGCGCCCAAGCGAGTCAAGGATGTGCGTCGGCTTGCTGGTTGCGTTGCCGCCATGAGCAGGTTCATTTCCAAGTCCGCCGAGCGCGCCCTTCCCTTTTTGAAGATTTTGAAAAAGGCGGGCCCGATGGAGTGGACGCCAGAAGCCGAAGCAGCATTGCAAGATTTGAAGAGGTACCTCTCCTCCGCGCCAATACTAGTTGCGCCTAGGCCACAGGAACCGTTGCTGCTGTACCTGGCGGCAACGAACCAGGTGGTCAGCGCCGCACTAGTGGCGCAGAGAGAAATTGATGATGAGGTAATAGCAGCGACGAAGCCCGATGCCACCGATGCCGAGACGACGCAGCCAATTGAAGTGCTTCCGAAGAAGAAAATGATGCAGCACCCGTTCTACTTTGTTAGTTCCCTCCTGCAGGGGGCTAGATCGAGGTACTCCGGTGTGTAGAAACTGCTCTTCGGCCTTCTTATGGCCTCGAGGAAGCTGCGTCACTACTTCCAGGTGCACGAAATCACTGTCGTCACTCGCCTCCCTCTGCAACGGATATTGCACAATCCAGACACAACGGGAAGGATCGTAGAGTGGGCACTGGAACTGTCCAGCTTTGGCCTCAAGTTTGAGAGTACCTCAACGATTCAAAGCTGAGTCCTGGCGGAGTTCGTTGCAGAATGGACCACGATGCCTGACGAAGAAACCCAAGAGACTGCTCTCCCCGGCAAGGAGGCAAGTTGTGACTGGATCATGTACTTTGATGGAGCTTTCTCCTTACAGGGCGCCGGGGCTGGCGTACTGCTTATCGCGCCCACCGGAGAGCACCTCAAGTACGTGATCCAGATGCACTTCCCCAGGGAGGTGTCAACAAACAATACGGCTGAGTATGAAGGGCTGCTTGCCGGTCTTAGGATCGCGGCGGACCTCGGAATCAAGAAACTCGTCGTCAGAGGCGACTCACAACTTGTCGTCAAGCAAGTCAACAAGGATTACTAGAGCCCGTTGATGAAGGCCTATGTCGATGAAATGAGAAAGCTAGAAGAGCATTTTGACGGTATACAGGCAGAATACGTTCCCCGAGCGGAGAATGATATCGCCGATTACCTATCAAAACGCGCTGCCCTCAAGCTACCTGTGGAACCAGGTACCTTTGTGCTTCGGCTAACTCAGCCATCCGTTGATCCATCAACAGAGCACAACAAGAGGAGAAAATCAGGGCCCGGCAAGTACTTTCCCGCCGAGCTCCCCGAAGCCGCCAGCAAGGATGTTGCCGGAGACACTGAGCCCGCCACGGGACGGCTAGCTCTGACAGAGCATCAAGCTCTTGCCATGGAGACAGCCACTCCGATAGCGGAGGAAATGCCTTTAGTCCTCGCCGTCGAGCCCCAGGCTCCAGCGTGGGCACAGCATACCGTCCGATTCCTCCAAACAGGGGAACTTCCTGAGGAGCAGGAAGAAGCGGAAAAAGTAGCCCGTTGCTCTACTATGTACCAGTTCGTCGATGACGTCCTGTACAGAAAGAGGCCGAACGGCGTGAAATTGAAGTGTATCCCTCGAGAGGAAGGACTGGGGCTGTTGGCGGAGATACATGGAGGCATATGTGGATCCCACATCGGGTCAAGGGCCCTTGCCGGCAAAGCGTTTCGGCAAGGCTTCTTCTGGCCCACCGTCCTCCAGGATGTGACGACACTAGTCACCAGGTGTGAAGCGTGTCAGTTCCATTCAAAGAAGCTTCATCAGCCAGCTCAAGCCCTTCAAACCATTCCTCTCTCCTGGCCTTTCTCGGTCTGGGGGCTCGACATACCGGGCCCTTTCCCCCGCGCTGTCGGGGGCTTTGAGTTCTTGTACGTTGCAATCGACAAGTTCACAAAGTGGCCAGAAGTGGAAGCAGTGAGGAAGGTCACAGCACAGTGAGCCGTCAAGTTCTTCAAAGGACTGGTGTGCCGTTTTGGTGTACCCAATAGGGTTATCACCAACAATGGCACGCAGTTCACAAGCCACACCTTCATGCAATATATTCAAGACCTCGGCAGCAAGGTCTGTTTCGCTTCCGTTGCTCACCCACGAAGCAATGGTCAAGCTGAGAGGGCAAATGCTGAAGTACTGCGAGGCCTGAGGACAAAGACCTTTGATAGACTGCACAAGAGTGGAAGGCGCTGGATTGATGAATTGCCGGCGGTTATTTGGTCAATCAGAATGACACCAAATCGAGCCACCGGCCAGACACCCTTTGCCCTGGTATACGGGGCAGAAGAAGTTCTCCCCATGGAACTCATATACGGGTCACCTCGATTACTCGCTTATGATGAGCTTGAGCAAGAGCAATTGCGGCAAGATGACGCAACGCTCCTTGAGGAAGATCGTCTTCGGGTGGCTGTGAGAGCAGCGCGCTACCAGCAAGCCTTGCTCCGCTACCATAGCCGCAAGGTTCATGCCCGAAGCTTTGAGGAAGGCGACCTTGTTCTTCAGCATGTTCAATCGGCCAAGAATTCCAACAAGTTGACGCCAAAGTGGGAAGGCCCTTATCGGGTAATACGAGTCACCAGGCCCGGTGCAGTCCGCCTGGAGACTGAAGATGCCGTTTCGGTGAGTAACTCCTGGAACATTGAGCATCTTCGCAAGTTTTACCCGTGAGGCGCGGCTTGCCGGGCCCCCCAGCAAGCCACCTTTTGTACGAGCCTTGCCGATGACCCATGTAACCCTTTGTACAAAGCCAGGCGCAGACCCTGAGCATAAATAAATGAAGCGCTGGCGCCCTAAGTTATAGCATGCATGCTAGGTCGAGTCTCGTCCTTGGTTAGGGTTGATAGTGCTTAGCGGCGACTAACCCCTAGCTTAGAGGTCGAGTGTGCGTCTCTTTGTCTTTCTTTTGTCTTCTTTGGTTCATAGGACACACAGATATCCGTGCCGAACCACTTGGGGAGGAAAAAAAAGAGGAACAGACCAGCATCTAGCCCCCGGCAAGCCAGTATTGCAGGGGGCTGCAAGAGCAAAGATTCACCCACGGCGAACCAGGGTTGCTGGGGACTGCAGCTTCAGATAAGTTCTTCATCCCTTATCATGCATTCCATTATGGACTGAGGTATGTGAAACCTCGTTTTCCCCTAAGCTACCGTGCTCCCATAACTCTAGGCCCTAGGGCTCGTTCCTGGGGCCAAGTTTGGTCGTAGTCGCGGCAGCGAAAGGATGAAACAAGGAGCCTGAACCCGCCTCATCCCTGCCTCCGCCAAAGGCGTGAGGAAGGTCGAGCGAAGTGGGGAGATGGCAAGGCCTGTTGCCGGGCAAGGAAATGTTTATCTTGAAGATATCAAGGATTTACTCCTTGTTGTGGGTTCCACCCGCAAACAAATGACCCGGCAAGCATCCCTTTTTCATTAAAAAACATTCCACTCAGGTACAGTCCATAGGGAATGAAAATAATGAATGATGGGATTACAAGTTTTAAATTCAACAAAGGCCTGAAGGCTTACAAACTAAAAAGAGATAAGGTGCCCGTAATCCCCTTCTTGTCCCTCTCCTCAGGAGGCAGGTCAAGGAGGCGAAAAGGACAAAAGGAGCGCCTAGGCGAGCTACGGGTGGCAGAAGACACCAAGAGAACATCTTGGTGGCCGTCCAAAGGCTGGATGGTGATGGCGGCGCCGGAAGCAGAGCTCGAAGACGAGGCGGCAGGACGTCAGCACGCATCGAAGGCATCGGTGCCCGCGTACTCTGACTTGACGGCCTTGCCGCCCGCCCTCTTCCTCTTCCGCAGCCTCCCAACGCCAGCCGCCCAAGGAGACGACCCCGAGAAGTTCAGGGAGCTGGTGACACGGATGATGGGGTCGCCGGTGCCGCACGGAGCGGCACCCGACACCTAGTTGGACCCGTCATCCTGCCGCTTACTACCCTCGTCGTCGCTGCCGCTGTCCTCCTTGTCACTCCCGCCCGAGGAGGAGTCTTCACTATCAGAAGAGCTCTCCATGCAGCACCTTGCACGGGTCCCAAAGAGCCCGAAGACCTTGACGGAGAGAAGGCCACCCTCCATCAGCTTAAAATGGAGAGTGAGCCCCTCCGTCAAGCGGTGGATATGAGCAAACGTCTTCCATCCCCGACGAAGATACATCACGTGAGGGGCGGGGAAGTTGACGCGGACCCGCGTTCCACTGATCCCGCAGCCCCTCATGTGCAGCCGCGACGACTCCGGCGGATCTAGCTCCATCTCCCGCGCAAATGGAGTCAGGAGACGAAGGCGACGACGCGGCGACCGGCGCAGCCTGACGAAGAACTCACAAGGGTCATCCCCAACATGGCCCTCCATTGGAGGAGGAGCTGCTGGCGGAGGCGAGGCCGGCGCGCCACCCCGTCCTACTCTTCCCCGAGCGCCCCGGCCTCGCCCACGGCCTCGCCCCCTCCCCCTTCCCCTGGCGGCTGGCTCTGCCACTGCAGGCGCAGGAGAAGGAGGGACGCGTTGTCGAGCGGCAACCCGCACCGCCACTGTTGAAGGACCGGGATTCCCTCTCTCCATGACGGATGGAAGGGAGGAGCAGAAGCTGAAGGAAGAAGATGATAAAAGAATGCGGGACGCCATCCCCCCTCCCGCTCTTTATAAAGGATCGGGGTTGGGGCTCGGCCGCCTCGCTCGCCAATCAAGATACGGAAGGCGCAGGGAGCCAGGACCGACCCGCCGCCCCAACCAGCGACGGCCCGGTTTCCCACCTCCACCGTTTGTCACCCCAGGCACATGGGAGACACGTGGCGGACGTGCAGAACCGAGGGGACGGGTGAGGCGACCACTCCCCACCCCGTGATCGTGGGGAGTGGACGCCTTGAAGACTGCGCCTCAGCCCCATTCAGTAAATGGGCCGCGCCTCCATGCCTCCCTCCGTTTATGGGGAAGGCGCGAACCGCCCCTTTACTGTGATGTGATGCATGCCCGCGGGAACCAACCCCACGCACGCCACCCACGTCACGCACGCCTCCCCACGCCGCGCCACGTGCGGGAATCGTGGGAAGCGCAGCGCGCGAAGAATCTTACCGTGGTAAAAACCGCCCCGCCTGCCCGCGCACCGTTTTTGGGCCTAGCCCAACAACACGTTGCGCTTATGTGTGGCCCAGGCCCGGGGGCTCCTGTCGGTGTACAAAAATAGGGGTACACTTTTTGTACCCCTATAACTGTGCACGGGCAGTCTGAGCCGCGGATACCACCACACCAAGCAAGGCAAGGGAGGTGAGCCAGGGTAAGACCGAAGCTCAAGAGAACTAGAACAACGCCAAGGCCAAGACCACGAAGAGCAAAGGGGACGAAGCGGACTCCCCCGGCAAGATCCTTGCCGGGAGACAGTTCTAGCAGCCCCGGCAAGACCCTTGCCGCGGCGACTCGTCCCGCACCTACGGAGCAAATCACCCTTGAGTCCACTGCCCCCAAAGGGCAAGGATTCGGGAGACATACCCGTGGAGGCATGCAGATCTTTGTGAAGACACTCAAGATCAGATACGCACTAAGGAGACGACAACCCTTGGCGGGATCCCAGCTGAGGAAGACCACAAGGCCCCCGGCAAGCGCCTTGCCGGGGATGATAGCAGGCGCCTCGGCAAGACCCTTGCCGGGGCCCCGGCAAGGCCCTTACCGAGGACACCCGCAGGGCCACCATCAGGCCCACGCCCACTAAACCTCCACCACCGCATGCATGTAGCTGCCGACCCAACCAGCTGGGCAGGCACCTGCGTGGCGGCATGCAGATATTTGTGAAGACCCACCACTGCGCCACCTCAGCTGCCTGCCTACCTACATGGCATCGCAGGCGTCGCTGGCCAGGGCGCGTGTCGACACAAGAAGGAGCGGCGAAGGACGAGACAGGTTTCCCCCTCATCCCCGATAAAGCAAGGACACCTAAGCAAGACGCATTAAACGCGCCTTGTCATGTGATGCGAGGGATAACCTCGCAGCACTGTACCCTTTCCACCTCCTGTGTGCCACTGTGGCAACCCCTTTTTTCTATAAAAGGAGGCCCGAGGCGACCAGGAGAAGGATTCGGCTTTTTGGATCTCCTCACGCCCCATAGCTAGCTCAAGAACACAGATATACAATCCACCAAAGCAGGACTAGGGTTTTACGCATCCTCGCGACCCGAACCTGGATAAACGAACCGTGTGCTATCTGTTTGATCCACTCTTCTCATGCCCCCGCGCCCTGCTAACCACAGTAGGGAGTCTTGTGATCCCATAGGAGTCGTTCCCACCAACAACCTGTGACAACTTCCAACTCTAGTCTGATGCGGTTCCAAATTCTCCCCTCTAGCAGCCCTAGAGTTGTCGCTGTGACTTATAGCATCTCCTGCCGTTCGGCCCCCCAGGGCGCCTAAAAGAGCGGATTGGGGGCGAACCGACGCTAGATTGGCCCCTGGGGGCGACCTAGCTCGCAGTCACGCCCTCAGGCGCCGGCCCCAGGATGCGGCAATTTTCGAACTTGGTCGTTCCCACTCAAAAGACGCCACAAGTTCGGTGATCACAGGACACAGTTCGGCGATCGGATAGATAGTCCGGCGTACAAAAAAAGAGCGCCACAAGTCTGGACGCGTCGGCGTAGTCGGTGTACGCGGGCTAGGCAGTGTCGGAGCTGCTTCTGTGCTGGGCGGCGTCGGCCCGGCTTCAATGCTGCTGGGCATCGTGGATGCATCAGCACTCGGGCTTGGCGGTGGTGTGGGCGTGGGCGCGGGAGTTGGCAGCGCCATCGTCGTCAGCTGGTTCAGGATGAGGCCGTGCTCCGCCATGTACCACGCCTTGAGCTGCTTGTCGTTGCTCCAGAGCATGTCCGCCCACCCATCAGAAAAGCCAGGTCAGTGTTCCTCTTCTTCGCGGCGACGTTGGTCCGGAGCAGCTCGAGCTTGACGGCATTGTTCGTCATCAACGCCGACCATCGTGCCTCGGTCTTCTCTTCACGCAGGGCGGCCCGGGCTTGTGCGTCGGTGAGGCAGTGTTCGATGGACTCCTGCACTCGCGCGGTTGCTGCTTCGGCGTGTTTCCCCTTCTTGGGCCCTTTGTTGCCGTCCGGCCGCCCTTCTGACGCGCCCGCCATCGGCGCGTCCAGCTTGTAGGTCTTCTTGGCCTTGTCGAGGGTGCGCCGGACTTTCGCCCACTTTTTGCACTTGTCGATCTGCTTGTAGACGTGGAGGTACTTGAACTCTTGGTCGCGGTTTCCCAGGCGATACAAGGCGAACATGCGCACCAGCTGCGCCAAGGAACAAACAGTTGGCGGGCGCAAACGGCGAAGAGAAGCGGGAAGCCGGCGTGCCATACCTGATCCTCAACATTGGCGCCGCTCTCTGGGCGAGCCGTGATCTCCTCGACAATCCCATGCCATTTGTTGCACGCTGCCTGGATGAGCCACCAATGGTTCGCCATTGCCTTCGCCCCGCGCTGCATGTAGATGCCTTTAAAGTAGGGGTCGACAAGCTTGCTGTAACACCCAGGATGTGATTTACCCAATATGTAATTCAACTCTTGCCGTTTCCGGCCTTAAGTTATTTTATTTTCTCGGGTTCAGGTTTTTTGTCTCCGTGTGTTGTTCTCGTTGTCATGCATCTCATATCATGTCATCATGTGCATTGCATTTGCATACGTGTTCATCTCATGCATTCGAGCATTTTCCCCGTTGTCCGTTTTGCATTCCGACGCTTCGTTCTCCCCCGGTGGTCATTTCTACCTTTCTTTCATGTGTGGGGATTAAACATTTCCGGATTGGACCGAGACTTGCCAATCGGTCTTGGTTTACTACCGGTAGACCGCCTGTCAAGTTTCATACCATTTGGACTTCGTTTGATGCTCCAACGGTTAACCGAGGGACCGAAAAGGCCTCGTGTGTGTTGCAGCCCAACACCCCTCCAAGTTGGCCCAAAACCCACCTAAACCTTCTCCATCACCTAGAGCGTTCGATCACGATCGCGTGGCCGAAAACCGCACCTCATTTGGACTCTCCTAGCTCCCTCTACCTCTATATATAGACCCCCTCCTCGAAATTCCTGGATCTCCTCTCTCCCTAACCCTAAAAATCAGCTCCGCCTCCATCGGACACGTCCGGCCGCAACCGGACGTGTCCGCCCACTCCGCCGGACCTATCAGCAAGCGCCACGTGGGCGTCGAGCCCCACTTCGCCGCCGAAGCCCGCCGGGCCCGTGGCCGGCCTGCTCGCGTCGCGCCTGGGCCAGAGGCGCCCCGCGCCGCGCCGCCTCATCCGCTACCTCGCGCCGCCGCCCGCGCCCGGAGCGCCTCGCCGCGCCGCCGTCGCCGTCCGGTCGCCGGCGCCGCCTCCGCCCTGACGTCCGACGTCCTCCTCGCCGCCCCATCCCGCCGGCCGCCGCCCCTCGCTGCGGAGCGCCACCACCTCCACCATCTCCGGCCTCTCCTCCTCCCCGCGGACCCGAGAACCTCTCCGGCGAGCTCGTCAAGGTCGGCCGGCGAACCTCGCTTCCCGTGCACTTCTACAGTAACCGCGCCAGATCCAGATCCGGATCGGGTTGACTTTTTGCCCGAAACCCTAACTTTTTGCTCCTGTTCATTGCATCGTAACTCCTCATTCGTAGCTCCGTTTTGGGCATATAGCATATCAAAATGTTCGTCTCATAGAGCACATCGTTTCATCTCATTGCATCATTTTCATTTGAGTTCATCTTGATGCCCGAAATGTTGTTAGAAGAGTGCTAGTTGAGTTAATTGTCAGATCTGCTGCTCCATTTAGATATTTGTCATTTTTGCCATGATTATTGTCTGTACGATATGCCCAGGTGCTCTCATGTGTTTTGTTAAGGGTTTTGCCATCTTTCCAGAGGTGCAACCCATGTATTGTTGTGATATATGTGGCATTTGTTAATGCTGATTTCAGAAACTTAGCATTTCCACTAAGTCCTTGAGCTGGTTATCTCATATGGCCATATGTTCATGTTGTTTCCTAGTGATCCGTGCCTCTTTTGAGGATGATCAATAAGGCTGTTTTATTAATCTTGTAGTGCTCTATCCATCCATGTCTTTGTTTGCAATTATGGAGCACCCTAGCTTGAGTCAATCGAGCTCTACTTTTGTCATTTTGTGAATCTGGGCAGATTGTCTACTTGTTAGCGATTTTGCCGATGATGTTGTAGTTGATCCGTGCATGCTATGTTATTGTTCTTGCCATGTCTAGCTTGCATTTTGTGTATTCTTGATAGGTGTATGCTTAGATTGTCATGACTTGCTCTGTAGTGAGTGCATCGAGCTCGTAAACATGCCTACTTGATATCTGTTTCAGCATGCTCCAGTTTTCACTAAGACTGTGATCTGATTATGTTTTTGCCATGTTCACATGCTTGCAATTGTATTTTCTGCTCCCTTTTGGCTCAAGGTCACTAAGGGACTTTTGTTAAGCTCTTTGAGTAGCTCCATGCCATGCTTTACTTTGCCATATTCAGGTCCTGTAGAATATAGTTTTAATGCTCCGAAGAGTGCTATCTGATTTGAAATTCCAGACAAGTGTTAATTTCACTAAGTCTGAAATCTGTTTGTCAAATGCATTTTTGTCATGCTTCTTTGAACCTGTTAATGGATGAATTGGCCGTAGCTCAGTGCTATACTTTTGTTAAGCTTCATGAATGCATCCCTGCTATGTATTTTTATGCCATGTTTGGGTGCTATAGCATGTGCATCTTGTTGCATTTAGATGGCTACTTGCTGTAAATCGCAGAACGTGATCATATTTGAATCGCTTGCCATTTCCAAACCGTAACTCCGATTCCGGCGTTCTTTATATCGTTTTCAAGCGATTTCATCTCATCTTTCCAGTGGCACACTTGGATTTCCAAGTTGAGGCCAGGTTCATGCATTCCTTGTCGAATCTTGCATATGCATCCCGCATCGCATCCCGCATAGCATATCACCCTTGCATCATATTGTTTGAGCTTTGCACGTGGTTGATTGTGTTCTGTTTGCTTGTTTGTCTTGTTTGGGTAGAGCCGGGAGACGAGTTCGCTAACGAGGAGCCCGTTGAGTTTGCTTTCGAGGATCCAGTCAACTCTGACAACTTTGCAGGCAAGATGATCATACCCTCGAAATCACTACTATCTTTGCTTTGCTAGATGCTCGCTCTTTTGCTATGCCTATGCTACGATGCCTACCACTTGCTTATCATGCCTCCCAAATTGCCATGTCAAACCTCTAACCCACCATGTCCTAGCAAACCGTTGATTGGCTATGTTACTGTTTTGCTCAGCCCCTCTTATAGCGTTGCTAGTTGCAGGTGAAGATTGGAGACCGTTCCTTGTTTGGAACATTATTTACTTGTTGGGATATCATTATATTGCCATGTTATCTTAATGCATCTATATACTTGGTAAAGGTTGGAAGTCTCGGCCTCTCGCCTAGTGTTTTGTTCCACTCTTGCCGCCCTAGTTTCCGTCATATCGATGTTATGTTCCCGGATTTTTGCGTTCCTTACGCGGTTGGGTTATAATGGGAACCCCTTGATAGTTCGTCTTGATTAAAGCCTTTCCAGCAATGCCCAACCTTGGTTTTACCATTTGCCACCTAGCCTCTTTTTCCCTTGGGTTTCCGGAGCCCGAGGGTCATCTTATTTAAACCCCCCTGCGCCAGTGCTCCTCTGAGTGTTGGTCCACCTGTCAGCTGCCCGTGGCCACCAGGGGCAACTCTGGGCTGGCCTACCTGTACCTAGGAAAATCTAAGTGTGCCCTGAGAAAGAGATATGTGCAGCTCCTATCGGGATTTGTCGGCACATTCGGGCGGTGTTGCTGGATTTGTTTTAACCTGTCGAAGTGTCTTGAAGAACCGAGGTACCGAGTCTGATCGGAATGTCTCGGGAAGAGGTCTATTCCTTCGTTGACCGTGAGAGCTTGTCATGGGCTAAGTTGGGACTCCCCTGCAGGGATGTGAACTTTCGAAAGCCGTGCCCGCGGTTATGGGCAGATGGGAATTTGTTAATGTCCGGTTGTAGATAACTTGAACCTTAACTTATTTAAAATGAATCAATAGTGTGAGTTGCCGTGATGGTCTCTTCTCGGCGGAGTCCGAGAAGTGAACACGGTGTTGGAGTAATGCTTGCGCAGGTTGTCCTCTAGTTTCTCGTTCGCGCTTTGCCTTCTCTTCTCGCTCTCTTTTGCGAATAGGATAGCCACCATATATGTTAGTCGCTTGCTGCAGCTCCACATATTTACCTTGCCTTTCCTATTAAGCTTAAATAGTCTTGATCACGAGGGTGCGAGATTGCTGAGTCCCTGTGGCTGACAGATTACTATTAAACCAGATGCAGGGCCTGATGATTCCGCTCCAGGTGACGCGCTTGAGCTCAAGTGGGAGTTCGATGAGGACTCGCAACGATACTACATTTCTTTCCCTGATGATCAGTAGTGGAGCCCAGTTGGGGTGATCGGGACCGTGTCGCCTGTTGGGTTATCTTTTATTTTGGCGCCGTAGTCAGGCCATGAGTGTTTGAATGATGTAATATTATTTATGTACTTTGATTGACGTGGTGAGTGTAAGCCAACTATGTATCTCCCCTTTATTATTTATATTACATGGGATGTTGTGAAGATTGCCTAACTTGCAACATTGCTTTCAATGCGGTTATGTCTCTAAGCCGTGCCTCGACACGTGGGAGCTATAGCCGCATCGAGGGCGTTACAAGTTGGTAATCAGAGCCTTCCCTGACCTTAGGAGCCCCATTGCTTGATCGTTTTTAGCGGCCGAGTTGTGTCTAGAAAAATGTTTTGAGTCATTTAGGAATTATATATCGGAGAGTTTAGGAATTCTTTTTACTCCCCAGTCTCCTCATCGCTCTGGTAAGGCATCCTGACGTAGAGTTTTGACTCTTCTCTTCTCAAATTTCACAAAAAAATTAGGATCACGCGGGTATCTTGGAATCGTTTCGATGGTTTTATGACGAGAACATTGTCTTGGTGCCTCCTGTCAGGGGTTTGGTGGAAGTGTCCCGGGGAGTTGAGCTCTGAGGTGTTGTTGTCATAATTTTATTGTTGCAGTTCTGGAATACCTGAGTTTAGTACGCCGACATCGAAAATCTCTTTTATGCAGTTCGTTGGTGAGATAACCTCGACGCCACCCAGTATTGGGGCGGGAGTTCAGGAGTATCGCCATAACTTGTATAACGGATGCTTTTCGAAGGTTGAGGTAGATGGTTTCCGAAGTTTTTTCTCGGTTATGTGTTGAAGGATGGATACAGCTGGATGTAGGATTTGCTAGATTTGGGTGAGATATTATGATTCCCCTGTATCCCCAACACCTGATTGCATAACCGGAAAGGTTCGGGAGTTTCATAGGTGGGAATTCTCGTAGCTCTAGTTCTTCTTCCACGGATATTTGGTTTGAGATTGGGATTTCTTACCGAGTATTCATTCTTGATCTGTACCTTATTGATTTATTTCTCTACCTAAATTCTAAGTGGCTTCTCAATTTATGGATATGTGACCATTTCAAGAGGAATGCATTCGTTCATTTTGTTCAGATGTGAAGACTTTATGTTGCAATTTTCATTCCGTTGGATTCAGCTTCATTTTATCTGTCAATGTGCTAATGGTGATCAACCTCTTCAGGATGGCTCCCGCTAAGAGCACCAATCAGAATCAGAATCAGGATCCGCCACCACCTCCACCTCCTCCGGAGGCATGGCAAGCTGTGATGGCCGCAACCAATGCAAACACACAGTTGATCATGCAAATTCTTCAAGAGCGCAATCAAGCGAACCAAGGCAACCAAGGCAACAATCAGAATCACTTTGCTACACTCAACCAATTCCTTGCTAACGGGCCAAAGACTTTCAGCAATTGTGTTGAGGCAACCGATGCTGACGATTGGCTCATGGATCTGTGCAAGCATTTCGAGTGCAGTAACGTCAGGCCTGAGGACTTCGTCAAGTTCGCTTCCTTCCAACTCAAAGATCAAGCTGTAGAATGGTTTCAGCAGTACAAGGATTCCAGAGGTGGACGTGTTATTACCTGGGATGAATTCCGTCAAGACTTCAAAGTTCATCATATCCCTCAGAGCGTGGTTGAAAGCAAGCGTGAGGAATTCCGCAACCTGAAGCAAGGCTCCTTGTCTGTCTATGACTACAATAAGTTGTTCCAAAAGCTCGCCCGCTTTGCCAAGCAGGACGTTCCTGATGAGAAGAGCATGATATACCAGTTCAGGGGTGGTCTCGGAGAAGAAATCCAACTAGCTCTTATTCTCTTCGAGCCCTTGAGATACGATGAGTTCTACAACATGGCACTGAAGCAAGAGGCCGCTCAACTGAGGTGTGATGCTTCCAAGAAGCGAGTCAGAGATGCTACTCCTTCTTCCTCTACTCAAGTGGCCAAGCAGCAGAAGTATTAGCTTCCTCCTCCTCCGTTTCGTCAGCCGTATCAGCAGAAGAGCAAAGGTGGCAGTGGATCTTCCCACCCACCCAACCCTGGCTTTCAGAACAAGACTTCGTCTCAAGCTCCAAGATCAAGTGCTCCGTATCACCGTCCGCTTTCAGAGGTCACGTGCAACAAGTGCCAACAGAATGGTCACTATGCAAACAAGTGTTTCAACCAGAGGCGTCTTCCTCCTCCTCCTCCTATGAGATCGGCAAGTACAACTGTGGTCAAGCATAACCCCAAGCACACCAAGGTCAATTTGCTGAATGCAGCTCAGGCAGAGGACTCGCCAGATGTCATCATGGGTAACCTTCCTGTTAACGATATTCCTGCAAAAGTACTTTTGACACTGGTGCATTGCATTGTTTCATGTCAAAGCCATTTTTTACCAAGCATGAGTTCGTTTCTTCTCATTTGGGTAAACAAATGGATATCGTTTCTCCTGGCAAACGTTTGAGTGCAAGTCTGGAGGTGCCAGATGTTACTATCACGTTGGGCGACTACAAGTTCCTTTCTTCCCCAATGGTTCTTGGTAACTCGGATATTGATCTTATTCTCGGGATGGATTGGCTTTCTAAGCACAAGGCTCAGCTTGATTGTGCAGCCAGGCAGATTCAATTGACTCATTCGTCTGAGGATGTAATTGTCTTTGCCGCTTGTGATGATATCATCCGTCTGTTTTCTCTCAATGAGAAGGGTGAACTGGATGCTATCTCGCAAATTCCAGTCGTTTGCGAATATCAAGACGTCTTTCCAGAAGAGCTTCCAGGAATGCCTCCGCACCGGCCAGTTGAATTCGTCATCGATCTTGAGTCTGGCACGCAACCAGTGTGCAAGCGTCCTTACAAGCTCGGACCTGAAGAGTTGAAGGAGCTGAAGAAGCAACTCGATATTCAAGAGAGAATGGGTCTCATCCGGCCTAGTTCTTCTCCGTGGGGTTGTGGTGTTCTTTTTGTGAAGAAGAAGGATGGAACGGACCGACTTTGTGTTGATTACCGTCCATTGAACAAGAAGACCATCAAGAACAAATACCCACTTCCCAACATCAACAAGCTGTTCGAACAACTCAAAGGTGCCCAAGTATTCTCCAAGCTTGATCTCCGTATGGGTTATCATCAGATTCGAATCCATGAGCAAGATATTCCCAAGATGGCTTTCAGGACAAGCTATGGGTCATATGAATACACTGTCATGTCTTTTGGCCTCATCAACGCTCCTCGGACTTTCTCTCGCATGATGAACTTCATCTTCAACGCCTACACCAATGACTTCGTTTTGGTCTATCTCGACGACATTCTGGTTTTCTCGAAGAACAAGGAACATCATGCCAAGCACTTGCGTTTGGTGCTTGATAAGCTGAGGGAACACCAATTCTACGCCAAGTTCTCCAAGTGCGAATTTTGGCTCGATGAGGTTCTTTATCTTGGTCATATCATCTCTGCCAAGGGCATTGCCGTGAATCCTGAGAAGGTGTCTGCAATTGTGAATTGGGAACCTCCTCAGAACGTGAAGCAACTCCGCAGCTTCCTCGGTCTCGCAAGCTACTGCCGAATATTCGTTGAAAACTTTTCTAAGATCGCGAAGCCTCTCTCAAATCTTCTCCAGAAGCACGTCAAGTACGTTTGGTCTCCGGAGTGTGACATTGCTTTCAACACTTTGAAAGAGAAATTGGTCACTGCTCCAGTTCTGACTCCGCCTGATGAATCCAAGCCGTACGAGGTCTTTTGTGATGCCTCTCTCCAAGGTCTTGGTGCAGTGTTGATGCAAGAGAAGAAAGTTGTGTCTTATACCTCTCGCCAGTTGAAGCCCAATGAGAAGAACTACCCCACTCATGATCTCGAGTTGGCGGCAGTTGTGCATGCTCTTTTGACTTGGAGACATCTCTTATTGGGAAGAAAAGTGGACATTTTCACTAATCACAAGAGTCTCAAGTACATCTTCACTCAGCCTAATCTCAACCTCAGGCAGACTCGATGGGTCGAAATGATTCAAGAGTATAATCCGAGTATCGAGTATACTCCAGGCAAGGCCAATGTGATTGCTGACGCATTGAGCAGAAAAGGCTTACTGCAACAGTCTGATTCTCAAGCCTTATCAACCCGAGCTTTGTGAAGTTTTCCGCAAACTTAATCTGCAAGTTGTTCCTCAAGGTTTCCTCGCCAACCTTCAAGTCTCTCCTACCTTGGAAGACCAGATTCGCCAAGCCCAGCTTCTTGATGCTATGCTGAAAAAGGTGAAGATTGGGATTGCCAAGAGTCAACCCAAGTACAAGTGCTACCGCCTTGATGACAAGGATACTCTCTTCTTCGAGGATCGTATTGTTGTACCCAAAGGTGAACTTCGTAAAGTGATCATGAATGAGGCTCACAATTCTCTCCTCTCCATCCACCCTGGGAGCATGAAGATGTATCAGGACCTCAAGCAGGCTTATTGGTTGACTCGAATGAAGCGCGAGATTGCTCAGTTCGTAAATGAGTGTGATGTCTGTAGAAGAGTGAAGGCAAAACACCAAAGGCCAGCGGGTCTCCCCCAACCTCTTGCCATTCCAGAATGGAAGTTTGACCACATTGAAATGGACTTCGTGATTGGGTTTCCAAAGTCCAAGCATGGCAATGATGCTATATTCGTTGTCATCGACAAACTCACTAAAGTGGCTCACTTTCTGCCTATCAAAGAGTCAATCACTGCAGCTCAATTGGCGGAGCTCTATACCTCTCGGATTGTCTCTCTGCACGGTATTCCACAAGTGATCTCTTCAGACCGTGGCAGCATCTTTACCTCCAGGTTTTGGGATTCTTTTCAGAAGGCCATGGGCACCAACATCCGCTTCAGCACAGCTTTCCATCCTCAAACTAGCGGTCAAGTCGAGTGTGTTAACCAGATTCTTGAAGATATGCTCAGGGCTTGTGTGATCTCCTTCGGTATGAAGTGGGAGGATTGTCTTCCTTATGCTGAATTCTCCTACAACAACAGTTTTCAAGCAAGTTCGGGCAAGGCCCCATTTGAAATTCTGTATGGCAGGAAGTGCCGTACCCCTCTCAACTGGTCCGAAACCGGTGAACTTCAGCTTCTCGGAAATGACTTAATCACAGAGGCAGAGGAGATGTGCAAAGTCATTCGAGATAACCTCAAAGCAGCCCAATCCCGCCAGAAGAGCTACTATGACAGTAAGCACCGTGATTTGGCTTTCGAGATCGGAGATCATGTTTACCTCCGCGTCTCTCCTATGAAAGGTACTCGTCGCTTCGGTATCAAAGGGAAGCTTGCCCCTAGATACGTGGGACCTTTCAAGATTGTCAGCAAGAGAGGCGATCTCGCCTACCAACTCGAACTTCCTTCAAACTTTGCAAATGTTCACGATGTGTTCCATGTCTCTCAGCTTCGAAAGTGCTTCAAGACTCCTGATCGCACCGTCAACTTCGAGGACATTGAGCTCCAAGAAGATCTCTCTTATCGTGAGCACCCCGTTGCTATTCTCGAAGAGACTGCACGCAGGACTCGCAACAAGTCAATCAAATTCCTCAAAGTCAAGTGGGCACACCATTCCGATCGTGAAGCTACCTGGGAACGCGAGGATCACCTCCGTTCTAAGTACCCGGCGTTCTTTCAGTCCTAGATCTCGGGACGAGATCCTTTCGTAGTGGTGGAGTGTTGTAACAACCCGGATGTGATTTACCCAATATGTAATTCAACTCTTGCCGTTTCCAGCCTTAAGTTATTTTATTTTCTCGGGTTCGGGTTTTTTGTCTCCGTGTGTTGTTCTTGTTGTCATGCATCTCATATCATGTCATCATGTACATTGCATTTGCATACGTGTTCATCTCATGCATTCGAGCATTTTCCCCGTTGTCCGTTTTGCTTTCCGGCGCTTCGTTCTCCTCCAGTGGTCATTTCTACCTTTCTTTCGTGTGTGGGGATTAAACATTTCCGGATTGGACCGAGACTTGCCAAGCGGTCTTGGTTTACTACCGGTAGACCGCCTGTCAAGTTCCGTACCATTTGGACTTCGTTTGATACTGCAACGGTTAACCGAGGGACCGAAAAGGCCTCGTGTGTGTTGCAGCCCAACACCCCTCCAAGTTGGCCCAAAACTCACCTAAACCTTCTCCATCACCTAGAGCGTTCGATCACGATCGCGTGGCCGAAAACCGCACCTCATTTGGACTCTCCTAGCTCCCTCTACCTCTATATATAGACCCCCTCCTCGAAATTCCCGGATCTCCTCTCTCCCTAACCCTAAAAATCAGCTCCGCCGCCATCGGACACGTCCGCCCGCAACCGGACGCGTCCGCCCGCTCCGCCGGACCTATCAGCAAGCGCCACGTGGGCGCCGAGCCCCACTTCGCCGCCGAAGCCCGCCGGGCCCATGGCCGGCCCGCTCGCGCCGCGCCCGGGCCAGAGGCGCCCCGCGCCGCGCCGCCTCATCCGCTACCTCGCGCCGCCGCCCGCGCCCGGAGCGCCTCGCCGCGCCGCCGTCGCCGTCCGGTCGCCGGCGCCGCCTCCGCCCCGACGTCCGATGTCCTCCTCGCCGCCCCATCCCGCACGCCGCCGCCCCTCGCCGCGGAGCGCCACCACCGCCACCATCTCCGGCCTCTCCTCCTCCCCGCGGACCCGAGAACCTCTCCGGCGAACTCGTCAAGGTCGGCCGGCGAACCTCGTTTCCCGTGCACTGCTACAGTAACCGCGCCAGATCCAGATCCGGATCGGGTTGACTTTTTGGCCGAAACCCTAACTTTTTGCTCCTGTTCATTGCATCGTAACTCCTCATCCGTAGCTCCGTTTTGGGCATATAGCATATCAAAATGTTCGTCTCAGAGAGCACATCATTTCATCTCACTGCATCATTTTCATTTGAGTTCATCTTGATGCCCGAAATGCTGTTAGAAGAGTGCTACTTGAGTTAATTGTCAGATCTGCTGCTCCATTTAGATATTTGTCATTTTTGCCATGATTATTGTGTGCATGATATGCCCAGGTGCTCTCATGTGTTTTGTTAAGGGTTTTGCCATCTTTCTAGAGATGCGACCCATGTATTGTTGTGATGTGTGTGGTGACTAGCACAAGCTTTCAAAGTGAGGCATTTGTTAATGCTGATTTCAGGGACTTAGCATTTCCACTAAGTCCTTGAGCTGGTTATCTCATATGGCCATATGTTCATGTTGTTTCCTAGTGATCCGTGCCTCTTTTGAGGATGATCAATAAGGCTGTTTTATTAATCTTGTAGTGCTCTATCCATCCATGTCTTTGTTTGCAATTATGGAGCACCCTAGCTTGAGTCAATCGAGCTCTACTTTTGTCATTTTGTGAATCTGGGCAGATTGTCTACTTGTTAGCGATTTTGCCGATGATGTTGTAGTTGATCCGTGCATGCTATGTTATTGTTCTTGCCATGTCTAGCTTGCATTTTGTGTATTCTTGATAGGTGTATGCTTAGATTGTCATGACTTGCTCTGTAGTGAGTGCATCGAGCTCGTAAACATGCCTACTTGATATCTGTTTCAGCATGCTCCAGTTTTCACTAAGACTGTGATCTGATTATGTTTTTGCCATGTTCACATGCTTGCAATTGTATTTTCTGCTCCCTTTTGGCTCAAGGTCACTAAGGGACTTTTGTTAAGCTCTTTGAGTAGCTCCATGCCATGCTTTACTTTGCCATATTCAGGTCCTGTAGAATATAGTTTTAATGCTCCGAAGAGTGCTATCTGATTTGAAATTCCAGACAAGTGTTAATTTCACTAAGTCTGAAATCTGTTTGTCAAATGCATTTTTGTCATGCTTCTTTGAACCTGTTAATGGATGAATTGGCCGTAGCTCAGTGCTAGACTTTTGTTAAGCTTCATGAATGCATCCCTGCTATGTATTTTTATGCCATGTTTGGGTGCTATAGCATGTGCATCTTGTTGCATTTAGATGGCTACTTGCTGTAAATCGCAGAACGTGATCATATTTGAATCGCTTGCCATTTCCAAACCGTAACTCCGATTCCGGCGTTCTTTATATCGTTTTCAAGCGATTTCATCTCATCTTTCCAGTGGCACACTTGGATTTCCAAGTTGAGGCCAGGTTCATGCATTCCTTGTCGAATCTTGCATATGCATCCCGCATCGCATCCCGCATAGCATATCACCCTTGCATCATATTGTTTGAGCTTTGCACGTGGTTGATTGTGTTCTGTTTGCTTGTTTGTCTTGTTTGGGTAGAGCCGGGAGACGAGTTCGCTAACGAGGAGCCCGTTGAGTTTGCTTTCGAGGATCCAGTCAACTCTGACAACTTTGCAGGCAAGATGATCATACCCTCGAAATCACTACTATCTTTGCTTTGCTAGATGCTCGCTCTTTTGCTATGCCTATGCTACGATGCCTACCACTTGCTTATCATGCCTCCCAAATTGCCATGTCAAACCTCTAACCCACCATGTCCTAGCAAACCGTTGATTGGCTATGTTACCGTTTTGCTCAGCCCCTCTTATAGCGTTGCTAGTTGCAGGTGAAGATTGGAGACCGTTCCTTGTTTGGAACATTATTTACTTGTTGGGATATCATTATATTGCCATGTTATCTTAATGCATCTATATACTTGGTAAAGGTTGGAAGTCTCGGCCTCTCGCCTAGTGTTTTGTTCCACTCTTGCCGCCCTAGTTTCCGTCATATCGATGTTATGTTCCCGGATTTTTGCGTTCCTTACGCGGTTGGGTTATAATGGGAACCCCTTGATAGTTCGTCTTGATTAAAGCCTTTCCAGCAATGCCCAACCTTGGTTTTACCATTTGCCACCTAGCCTCTTTTTCCCTTGGGTTTCCGGAGCCCGAGGGTCATCTTATTTAAACCCCCCTGCGCCAGTGCTCCTCTGAGTGTTGGTCCACCTGTCAGCTGCCCGTGGCCACCAGGGGCAACTCTGGGCTGGCCTACCTGTACCTAGGAAAATCTAAGTGTGCCCTGAGAAAGAGATATGTGCAGCTCCTATCGGGATTTGTCGGCACATTCGGGCGGTGTTGCTGGATTTGTTTTAACCTGTCGAAGTGTCTTGAAGAACCGAGGTACCGAGTCTGATCGGAATGTCTCGGGAAGAGGTCTATTCCTTCGTTGACCGTGAGAGCTTGTCATGGGCTAAGTTGGGACTCCCCTGCAGGGATGTGAACTTTCGAAAGCCGTGCCCGCGGTTATGGGCAGATGGGAATTTGTTAATGTCCGGTTGTAGATAACTTGAACCTTAACTTATTTAAAATGAATCAATAGTGTGAGTTGCCGTGATGGTCTCTTCTCGGCGGAGTCCGGGAAGTGAACACGGTGTTGGAGTAATGCTTGCGCAGGTTGTCCTCTAGTTTCTCGTTCGCGCTTTGCCTTCTCTTCTCGCTCTCTTTTGCGAATAGGATAGCCACCATATATGTTAGTCGCTTGCTGCAGCTCCACATATTTACCTTGCCTTTCCTATTAAGCTTAAATAGTCTTGATCACGAGGGTGCGAGATTGCTGAGTCCCTGTGGCTGACAGATTACTATTAAACCAGATGCAGGGCCTGATGATTCCGCTCCAGGTGACGCGCTTGAGCTCAAGTGGGAGTTCGACGAGGACTCTCAACGATACTATGTGTCTTTCCATGATGATCAGTAGTGGTGCCCAGTTGGGGTGATCGGGACCGTGTCGCTTGTTCGGTTATCTTTTATTTTGGCGCCGTAGTCGGGCCATGAGTGTTTGAATGATGTAATGTTATTTATGTTCTTTGATTGACGTGGCGAGTGTAAGCCAACTATGTATCTCACCTTTATTATTTATATTACATGGGATGTTGTGAAGATTGCCTAACTTGCGACATTGCTTTCAATGCGGTTATGTCTCTAAGTCGTGCCTCGACACGTGGGAGCTATAGCCGCATCGAGGGCGTTACACTTGCGCTCGTCGAACTCGGCCTTGATGCGCTCCCAGTACGTCTCGATGCTCTGGTTCGCGCCGATGGTCGGGTCGGGGCAGACGACTTTCCACGCTTTGGCGAGGCATTCCTGTTCCTTGGACGTCCACTTGATGCGCGGCTCGCCGGTTCTGGTCGCCCCCTTCTCCTTCTTGCGCCTCCTCACCGGAACAGTCGCCAGCTCCTCCTCCTCCTCCTCCTCGTGCTCCTCCGGCTCCTCCTCGCCGTACTCGAGCTCGCCGTCCATGCCACCGTTGAGGTCCACCGTGTCGTCCTGGGTAGCGAACCCGGGGGACGTGGCGGCCGCGGCCGAGCCTGCCACGATGATGTCGTCCATGTCGGCGTCGGTCTCGTCGGTGTCGCCGAGGTGCGACGTGGAAGCTTGTGAGAAGGGCAGGCCGCCACGACGGAGAGGGGCGTCGGGGAGGACGCGTAAGGCGGCGGCGAGTAGTTGTATGGAGGGTACTGCATACCGGCGAAGGCGGGCGAGGGCGTGCGCTGGGCCGGGTGTCCATGGGGAAGGTGACGTTGGGGTTGAACCCACCGTGCGTGTCCCCGTCAGAGTAGCCCGGCGACGGCGTGCATCCCCATGGTTGCAGCGACGACGAGAAGCCGGCCGGAGAGCCGACGCTTTGCTGGCTCCAGGGCGCGTACTGGGTGTGGCCGCTGGGTGGGTTCATCATCCCCATGCGAGCCGCCTCGGCCTCGGCTTGATCCGCCGCGGTCGCAGCCGCACGCGCCGCGTTGTCCCGAGCCTTCTTGGTGATGGCCCTGTTCCGCCGGTCGGCGGTGATAGCTCCCGGCACTGAACTTTCGTCCTCCAGTCGGCGTTTGGCATGGCCGGTAGCTTGGGCGGCGCCCTCGGCTTCCTCTGCTTTGACTGGGCGATGGTGACGGTCGCAGTTGTCACGGCGCGGGGATCACATACTTCTTCGGCGGCATGATGGCCGGCTAGGAGGCGAGCGGGAGGGAGGTTGGCGGGAGGAATGGAGAGAATGAGAGAGAAGTGGGGGAAAGCGGGAAGAAACAGCGGGAAGAGGCTCTCGACTCGCCGACAGAACGGCCCCATGCCCCTTTTCGCTTGTGCCGGCGCCCCCAGACGCTCCCAGCGCGCCGAGTTCGGCTCGGGTCCGCCGACGCCAGTTTCGGTTCAAACCGGCGAAAAACGGGCTACTAGAGACACGACTGGGCCGATTTTCTGACGCCGGAGAGGCAAAAACGCATGGGAAGATCGTGGGGCGGCGGCTGTAGATGCTCTTAGCTTTGGATCAACGCCCCCAATAACGCCCCCCGCCCTCTCCCCCCGGCACAATCCCGCCTCGTGCGGCGTCGCCGAACATCGCCGCCGTTCCCATTTCCTTGCTGTCCTGTCCGCTCTTGGACTTTGATTTGTTTATGAGGTATGAGATTTTTCGCCATCACCTCCACAAATTTCGAGTGCGCCGGTGCAGACCCGTCATCATGCCATATAGATCCGCCCCTTAGATGTAGAGTGCTTACATAAGAGAGGACGGAGGGGCGCAATTGATTCTGTTTCTTACGGATCCGAGTCTAGTTCCAACAAGGATTCTAGTAGTATATTTAGATTGCTTCGCAGGGAAAGGCCCGACCTTTTTGTCTTTGCATCGGCGGAGACCAGGAGCGATGGCGAGCGCAGGACTGAAGCTTGCTCCTCTGCCGCTCTCACCGCCCGCAAGCGCCCTGAGGCCGCCGGGGAGCCTTCCGAGGCGACCGACTGGTCCTCCCTCCCTCCGGACGTCATCCGCATCATCGCCGAGCAACTGCTGGCGGAGGACGTGACGGATTACATGTGCTTCCGCGCTGTGTGCTCGCATTGGCGTGCCTTCACCACCAGCCCCTGCGATCTCACGCTGCAGGAAACCCGCTTCCGTCCTCGCGGCTGGGTCGCCCTCTGTGACGGCGACGGCGTACGCCCAGCTGATGCCTGCGAGATCACCCTCTTCCACACGTCCACCAGCAGGCGCCTCCATGTCCGTCTGTCCGAGCTCCAGAACCACCGGATCGTCGGCTTCACCTGATGGCCTCCTCATCCTGCTCAACAAGGGCACCACCGCTGTCCGTGTCCTGCATCCATTCACCCGTGTCTTCATTGACCTCCCTCCCCTTGCGCCCATCTTCCACCATTTGGTTTGGATGAAAGCCGCAGTCTGCCGGTCCCATGCCTCGATTGCCGTCGTTGCCTGGTTCTCGGTTGTGCCAGTGGTGGTCTACGCTGAACCTGGGAAGCCACATTGGTCTGTCATACACCAGGGTCTTGAGCTTTGGACTGCCTTACCATTCCGAGGCAGACTGTTTGGCATCAGAAAGGGGACAGGGGAGATTGTGCAGGTGTACCCTCTGTTCCTGCAGCACCCAGTGGTTGCTCGTATTCCCAGCTTGTTTGGTTGCCCTACATTTTGTTACTACTACCTTGTGGAATTCAGAGAATACATGCTCCTTGCTGTCCAGCATCGTCGTGTTAGCCAGAGCAAGAAGGGGTGGCAGCCATTCGCTTTTGCCCTCTTCCTGGTGAATATAAACCAAAGAGGACTGGTTCTGTTGAGTAGCCTAGGTGACCGGGCGCTCTTCCTTAGCAAAGACCGATGCCTATGTGTCTCTGCCACAAAACTCCCTTCTATCAGCAGCAATTCCATCTACTTCTCGCTGCCCAACTTCGACCCTGGTGTAGTGTATTCTCTAAGCAGCGGGACATTCGAGCGGACATCAACGCATGCCCTCATACATGACCTGAAGGAGAGGGTTCGGCCCTCTGTGCGGCCCTTCACCCTGGCTGATCATCTGACGACATATTGCCACCATCTTGAGTGGTAGGTTCCTTCCATATGTGGTTTCTTTCCACCACGCTGACAGCGGCATGTGCCACTTGTATTGTTCTAATAGCCTTAACCACATGTTTGCTTTCTTCCTGCAGGTCAAAGGGACTTATGTTTCATGAGTACTATGTTATACCTTTGTCTTGGAAGGAAATGTTGAGAAAAATTACGTTACATGACTGTGAAATTCAAGTTTCATGTGTGTGTGAAGAGAACGAAGTGTGAAGTTTGACGTCAAAGAAAAAGAACCTGGGAATAACAGGTAGTACATATTACTTAGTCTGTTGCTCATTTAAATATCTGCCCATGCCCTTATCTTTCTATTGTTATTCCTTCCACGCCGGTTTGCTGAAAATTAGATAGTTTGCTGGCTCTATGGGGTCAACTGACAAATATCAGTACATTACTGATGCCCTCCCATAAATCTAAATAATAATAACCCGTGCTGTTTCTGCACATACTTGTTGATCAACTAAACACCTTGTTGATCGACTAAACACCAGGGACATGATGGAAAGGCTTGAGTCCAGAGTTAACGGTGTTTTGTGCTCTTCGGCCACTGGGGAAGGCAGGGCACATTTGTTTTTCAATTGTGCTTTTTCCAGGGCTTGTTGGAGCTACCTCAATATTGTTGGAAATATGCCCTAGAGGCAATAATAAAAGCATCATTATTATATTTCCTTGTTCATGATAATTGTCTTTATTCATGCTATAATTGTATTATCCGGAAATCGTAATACATGTGTGAATAACAGACACCAACATGTCCCTAGTAAGCCTCTAGTTGACTAGCTCGTTGATCAACAGATAGTCATGGTTTCCTGACTATGGACATTGGATGTCATTGATAACGAGATCACATCATTAGGAGAATGATGTGATGGACTAGACCCAATCCTAAACATAGCACAAGATCGTATAGTTCGTTTGCTAGAGTTTTCCAATGTCAAAGTATCTTTTCCTTAGACCATGAGATCGTGTAACTCCCGGATACCGTAGGAGTGCTTTGGGTATACCAAACGTCACAACGTAACTGGGTGACTATAAAGGTATACTACGGGTATCTCCGAAAGTGTCTGTTGGGTTGACATGGATCAAGACTGGGATTTGTCACTCCGTATGACGGAGAGGTATCACTGGGCCCACTCGGTAATGCATCATCATAATGAGCTCAAAGTGACCAAGTGTCTGGTCACGGGATCATGCATTACGGTACGAGTAAAGTGACTTGCCGGTAACGAGATTGAACGAGGTATTGGGATACCGACGATCGAATCTCGGGCAAGTAACATATCGATTGACAAAGGGAATTGCATACGGGGTTGATTGAATCCTCGACATCGTGGTTCATCCGATGAGATCATCGTGGAGCATGTGGGAGCCAACATGGGTATCCAGATCCCGCTGTTGGTTATTGACCGGAGAGTCGTCTCGGTCATGTCTGCTTGTCTCCCGAACCCGTAGGGTCTACACACTTAAGGTTCGGTGACGCTAGGGTTGTGAAGATATGTATATGCAGTAACCCGAATGTTGTTCGGAGTCCCGGATGAGATCCCGGACGTCACGAGGAGTTCCGGAATGGTCCGGAGGCAAAGAATTATATATAGGAAGTGCTGTTTCGGGCATCGGGACAAGTTTCGGGGTTATCGGTATTGTACCGGGACCACCGGAGGGGTCCCGTGGGCCCACCGGGTGGGGCCACCTGTCCCGGGGGGCCACATGGGCTTTAGGGGGTGCGCCTTGGCCTACATGGGCCAAGGGCACCAGCCCTACTAGGCCCATGCGCCTAGGGTTTCCACCAAGGAAGAGTCCAAGTGGTGGAAGGCACCCCGAGGTGCCTTGGGGGGAGGGAAACCCTCCCCTGGCCGCCGCACCTAGGAGATCAGATCTCCTAGGCTGCGCACCACCCCCCCTTGGCCCTCCTATATATAGTGGGGGAGAGGAGGGACTTGATACCACAGCCCCTGGCGCCTCCCTCTCTCCCCGTTACGTCTCTCTCTCTCTCTCGCAGTATAGGCGAAGCCCTGGTACTGTGACGCCCTGCATCCACCACCACGCCGTCGTGCTGCTGGATCTTCATCAACCTCTCCTTCCCCCTTACTGGATCAAGAAGGAGGAGACGTCTCCCATCCCGTACGTGTGTTGAACGCGGAGGTGCCGTCCGTTCGGCGCTTGGTCATCGGTGATTTGGATCACGTCGTGTACGACTACATCATCACCGTTCTTTGAACGCTTCCGCACGTGATCTACAAGGTATGTAGATGCATCTGATGACTTGTTGCTAGATGAACTCCTAGATAGATCTTGGTGAAACGAGTAGGAAATTTTTTGTTTTCTGCAACGTTCCCCAACAGTGGCATCATGAGCTAGGTCTATGCGTAGTTCTTCTTGCGCGAGTAGAACACAATTAGTTGTGGGCGTAGATTTGTCAACTTTCTTGCCGTTACTAGTCTTTTCTTGCTTCAGTGGTATTGTGGGATGAAGCGGCCCGGACCAACCTTACACGTACGCTTACGTGAGACCGGTTCCACCGACTAATATGCACTAGTTGCATAAGGTGGCTGGCGGGTGTCTGT
The DNA here is from genome assembly GCF_056163025.1 of Triticum urartu. NCBI lineage: Eukaryota > Viridiplantae > Streptophyta > Magnoliopsida > Poales > Poaceae > Triticum > Triticum urartu. Next base: position 478,052,564 of record NC_141878.1, on the reverse strand, counting down.
CTCTCCCACTTTAGTTGGAGCGGATTCGATGAACAGGGTCCGTATGAAGGGTAAATAGAAGTTGACAAATCACGTTGTGGCTTTAACGTAGGTAAGAAGACGTTCTTGCTAGAACCCTAATTCACCCACGTAAAACTTGCAACAACAATTAGAGGACGTCTAACTTGTTTTTGCAGCAAGTGGTTTGTGATATGATATGGCCAAAGTTGTGATGAATGATGAATGATCTATATGAGATGTATGAGATGTTCATGCTATTGTAATAGGAATCACGACTTGCATGTCGATGAGTATGACAACCGGCAGGAGCCATAGGAGTTGTCTTTATTCTTTTACATGACCTGCGTGTCATTGAGAAACGCCATGTAAATTACTTTACTTTATTGCTAAACGCATTAGCCATAGTAGTAGAAGTAATAGTTGGCGAGCAACTTCATGGAGACACGATGATGGAGATCATGATGATGGAGATCATGGTGTCAAGCTGGTGACAAGATGATCATGGAGCCCCAAGATGGAGATCAAAGGAGCTATGTGATATTGGCCATATCATGTCACGTTTATTATTTGATTGCATGTGATGTTTATCATGTTTTTGCATCTTGTTTACTTAGAACGACGGTAGTAAATAAGATGATCCCTCGTAACAATTTCAAGAAGTGTTCTTCCCTAACTGTGCACCGTTCCTAAAGTTCGTCGTTTCTAAGCACGCCGTGATGATCGGGTGTGATGGATCCTTATGTTCACATACAACGGGTGTTGACGAGCCTAGCATGTACAGACATGGCCTCGGAACACATGCAAAACACTTAGGGTTAACTTGACGAGCCTAGCATGTACAGACATGGCCTCGGAACACAGAAGACCGAAAGGTCGAGCATGAGTCGTATAGAAGATATGATCAACATGAAGATGTTCACCGACGTTGACTAGTCCGTCTCACGTGATGATCGGACACGGCCTAGTTAACTCGGATCATGTAATACTTAGATGACTAGAGGGATGTCTAATCTAAGTGGGAGTTCATTAATAATTTGATTAGATGAACTTAATTATCATGAACTTAGTTTAAAATATTTTACACTATGTCTTGTAGATCAAATGGTCCACGTAGTCCTCAACTTCAACGCGTTCCTAGAGAAAACCAAGCTGAAAGACGATGGCAGCAACTATACGGACTGGGTCCGGAACCTGAGGATCATCCTCATAGCTGCCAAGAAAGATTATGTCCTACAAGCACCGCTAGGTGATCCACCCGTCCCACAGAACCAAGACGTTATGAACGCTTGGCAGACACGTGTTGACGACTACTCCCTTGTTCAGTGCGGCATGCTTTACAGCTTAGAGCCGGGGCTCCAAAAGCGTTTTGAGAGACATGGAGCATATGATATGTTCGAAGAGCTGAAAATGGTTTTTCAAGCTCATGCCCGGATCGAGAGATACGAAGTCTCCGATAAGTTCTTCAGCTGTAAGATGGAGGAAAATAGTTCTGTCAGTGAGCACATACTCACTATGTCTGGGTTACATAACCGCTTGTCTCAGCTGGGAGTTAATCTCCCGGATGATGCGGTCATTGACAGAATCCTCCAGTCGCTTCCACCAAGCTACAAGAGCTTTGTGATGAACTTCAACATGCAGGGGATGCAAAAGACCATTCCTGAGTTGTTCTCAATGCTGAAATCAGCGGAGGTAGAAGTCAAGAAGGAACATCAAGTGTTGATGGTCAATAAAACCACTAAGTTCAAGAAAGGCAAGGGTAAAAAGAACTTCAAGAAGGACGGCAAGGAGGTTGCCGCGCCCGGCAAGCAAGCTGCCGGGAAGAAGCCAAAGAATGGACCCAAGCCTGAGACAGAGTGCTTTTATTGCAAAGGGAAGGGTCACTGGAAACGGAACTGCCCCAAATACTTAGCGGACAAGAAGGCCGGCAACACCAAAGGTATATTTGATATACATGTAATTGATGTGTACCTTACCAGTACTCGTAGTGACTCCTGGGTATTTGATACCGGTGCCGTTGCTCATATTTGTAACTCACAGCAGGAGCTGCAGAATAAACGGAGACTGGCGAAGGACGAGGTGACGATGCGCGTCGGGAATGGTTCCAAGGTCGATGTGATCGCCGTCGGCACGCTGCCTCTACATTTACCTACGGGATTAGTTTTAAACCTCAATAATTGTTATTTAGTGCCAGCTTTGAGCATGAACATTGTATCGGGATCTCGTTTAATTCGAGATGGCTACTCATTTAAATCTGAGAATAATGGTTGTTCCATTTATATGAGAGATATGTTTTATGGTCATGCTCCTATGGTGAATGGTTTATTCTTAATGAGTCTCGAACGTAATGCTACACATGTTCATAATGTGAGTACCAAAAGATGTAAGGTTGATAATGATAGTTCCACATACTTGTGGCACTGCCGCCTTGGTCACATAGGTGTCAAACGCATGAAGAAGCTCCATGCAGATGGACTTTTAGAGTCTCTTGATTATGAATCATTTGACACGTGCGAACCATGCCTTATGGGTAAAATGACCAAGACTCCGTTCTCAGGAACAATGGAGCGAGCAACCGACTTATTGGAAATCATACATACTGATGTGTGCGGTCCAATGAGTGTTGAGGCTCGCGGTGGCTATCGTTATGTTCTCACCCTCACTGATGACTTGAGTAGATATGGATATGTCTACTTAATGAAACACAAGTCTGAAACCTTTGAAAAGTTCAAGGAATTTCAGAGTGAGGTTGAGAATCAACGTGACAGGAAAATCAAGTTTCTACGATCAGATCGTGGAGGAGAATACTTGAGTCACGAATTTGGCACACACTTAAGAAAATGTGGAATAGTTTCACAACTCACGCCTCCTGGAACACCTCAGCGTAACGGTGTGTCCGAACGTCGTAATCGCACTCTATTGGATATGGTGCGGTCTATGATGTCTCTTACTGATTTACCACTATCTTTTTGGGGCTATGCTTTAGAGACTGCCGCATTCACTTTAAATAGGGCTCCGTCGAAATCCGTTGAGACGACACCGTATGAATTATGGTTTGGGAAGAAACCTAAGCTGTCGTTTCTAAAAGTTTGGGGATGCGATGCTTATGTAAAGAAACTTCAACCTGAGAAGCTCGAACCCAAGTCGGAAAAATGCGTCTTCATAGGATACCCAAAAGAAACTATTGGGTACACCTTCTACCTCAGATCCGAAGGCAAGATCTTTGTTGCCAAGAATGGGTCCTTTCTAGAGAAAGAGTTTCTCTCGAAAGAAGTAAGTGGGAGGAAAGTAGAGCTTGATGAAGTATTACCTCTTGAACCGGCAAATGGCGCAACTCAAGAAAATGTTCCTGAGGTGCCTGCACCGACTAGAGAGGAAGTTAATGATGATGATCAAGATACTTCTGATCAAGCTCCTACTGAGATTCGAAGGTCCACAAGGACATGTTCCGCACCAGAGTGGTACGGCAACCCTGTCTTGGAAATCATGTTGTTAGACAACGGTGAACCTTCGAACTATGAAGAAGCGATGGCGGGCCCGGATTCCGACAAATGGCTAGAAGCCATGAAATCCGAGATAGGATCCATGTATGAAAACGAAGTATGGACTTTGACTGACTTGCCCGTTGAACGGCGAGCCATAGAGAATAAATGGATCTTTAGGAAGAAGACAGACGCGGATGGTAATGTGACCATCTATAAAGCTCGACTTGTCGCTAAGGGTTATCGACAAGTTCAAGGGGTTGACTACGATGAGACTTTCTCACCGGTAGCGAAGCTGAAGTCCGTCCGAATCATGTTAGCAATTGCCGCTTTCTACGATTATGAAATATGGCAAATGGACGTCAAAACGGCATTCCTTAATGGTTTCCTTAAGGAAGAATTGTATATGATGCAGCCGGAAGGTTTTGTCGATCCTAAGAATGCTGACAAGGTGTGCAAGCTCCAACGCTCGATTTATGGGCTGGTGCAAGCATCTCGGAGTTGGAACATTCGCTTTGATGAGATGATCAAAGCGTTTGGGTTTACACAGACTTATGGAGAAGCCTGTGTTTACAAGAAAGTGAGTGGGAGCTCTGTAGCATTTCTCATACTATATGTAGATGACATACTTTTGATGGGAAATGATATAGAACTCTTGGACAGCATCAAGGCCTACTTGAATAAGAGTTTTTCAATGAAGGACCTTGGAGAAGCTGCTTATATATTAGGCATCAAAATCTATAGAGATAGATCGAGACGCCTCATAGGTCTTTCACAAAGCACATACCTTGATAAGATATTGAAGAAGTTCAATATGGATCAATCTAAGAAGGGGTTCTTGCCTGTATTACAAGGTATGAAATTGAGCTCAGCTCAATGTCCGACCACGGCAGAAGATATAGAAGAGATGAGTGTCATCCCCTATGCCTCGGCCATAGGGTCTATTATGTATGCCATGTTGTGTACCAGACCTGATGTAAACCTTGCCGTAAGTTTGGTAGGAAGGTACCAAAGTAATCCCAGCAAGGAACACTGGACAGCGGTCAAGAATATCCTGAAGTACCTGAAAAGGACTAAGGAAATGTTTCTCGTTTATGGAGGTGACGAAGAGCTCATCGTAAAGGGTTACGTCGACGCTAGCTTCGACACAGATCTGGATGACTCTAAGTCACAAACCGGATACGTGTATATGTTGAATGGTGGAGCAGTGAGCTGGTGCAGCTGCAAGCAGAGCGTCGTGGCGGGATCTACATGTGAAGCGGAGTACATGGCAGCCTCGGAGGCAGCACATGAAGCAATATGGGTGAAGGAGTTCATCACCGACCTAGGAGCCATACCCAATGCGTCGGGGCCAATCAAACTTTTTTGTGACAACACTGGAGCTATTGCACTTGCCAAGGATCCCAGGTTTCACAAGAAGACAAGGCACATCAAGCGTCGCTTCAACTCCATTCGTGAAAATGTTCAAAATGGAGACATAGAGATTTGTAAAGTACATACGGACCTGAATGTAGCAGATCCGTTGACTAAACCTCTCCCTAGAGCAAAACATGATCAACACCAGAATTCCATGGGTGTTCGATTCATCACAATGTAACTAGATTATTGACTCTAGTGCAAGTGGGAGACTGTTGGAAATATGCCCTAGAGGCAATAATAAAAGCATCATTATTATATTTCCTTGTTCATGATAATTGTCTTTATTCATGCTATAATTGTATTATCCGGAAATCGTAATACATGTGTGAATAACAGACACCAACATGTCCCTAGTAAGCCTCTAGTTGACTAGCTCGTTGATCAACAGATAGTCATGGTTTCCTGACTATGGACATTGGATGTCATTGATAATGAGATCACATCATTAGGAGAATGATGTGATGGACTAGACCCAATCCTAAACATAGCACAAGATCGTATAGTTCGTTTGCTAGAGTTTTCCAATGTCAAAGTATCTTTTCCTTAGACCATGAGATCGTGTAACTCCCGGATACCGTAGGAGTGCTTTGGGTATACCAAACGTCACAACGTAACTGGGTGACTATAAAGGTATAGTACGGGTATCTCCGAAAGTGTCTGTTGGGTTGACATGGATCAAGACTGGGATTTGTCACTCCGTATGACGGAGAGGTATCACTGGGCCCACTCGGTAATGCATCATCATAATGAGCTCAAAGTGACCAAGTGTCTGGTCACGGGATCATGCATTACGGTACGAGTAAAGTGACTTGCCGGTAACGAGATTGAACGAGGTATTGGGATACCGACGATCGAATCTCGGGCAAGTAACATATCGATTGACAAAGGGAATTGCATACGGGGTTGATTGAATCCTCGACATCGTGGTTCATCCGATGAGATCATCGTGGAGCATGTGGGAGCCAACATGGGTATCCAGATCCCGCTGTTGGTTATTGACCGGAGAGTCGTCTCGGTCATGTCTGCTTGTCTCCCGAACCCGTAGGGTCTACACACTTAAGGTTCGGTGACGCTAGGGTTGTGAAGATATGTATATGCAGTAACCCGAATGTTGTTCGGAGTCCCGGATGAGATCCCGGACGTCACGAGGAGTTCCGGAATGGTCCGGAGGCAAAGAATTATATATAGGAAGTGCTGTTTCGGGCATCGGGACAAGTTTCGGGGTTATCGGTATTGTACCGGGACCACCGGAGGGGTCCCGTGGGCCCACCGGGTGGGGCCACCTGTCCCGGGGGGCCACATGGGCTTTAGGGGGTGCGCCTTGGCCTACATGGGCCAAGGGCACCAGCCCTACTAGGCCCATGCGCCTAGGGTTTCCACCAAGGAAGAGTCCAAGTGGTGGAAGGCACCCCGAGGTGCCTTGGGGGGAGGGAAACCCTCCCCTGGCCGCCGCACCTAGGAGATCAGATCTCCTAGGCTGCGCACCACCCCCCCTTGGCCCTCCTATATATAGTGGGGGAGAGGAGGGACTTGATACCACAGCCCCTGGCGCCTCCCTCTCTCCCCGTTACGTTTCTCTCTCTCGCAGTATAGGCGAAGCCCTGGTACTGTGACGCCCTGCATCCACCACCACGCCGTCGTGCTGCTGGATCTTCATCAACCTCTCCTTCCCCCTTGCTGGATCAAGAAGGAGGAGACGTCTCCCATCCCGTACGTGTGTTGAACGCGGAGGTGCCGTCCGTTCGGCGCTTGGTCATCGGTGATTTGGATCACGTCGTGTACGACTACATCATCACCGTTCTTTGAACGCTTCCGCACGTGATCTACAAGGTATGTAGATGCATCTGATGACTCGTTGCTAGATGAACTCCTAGATAGATCTTGGTGAAACGAGTAGGAAATTTTTTGTTTTCTGCAATGTTCCCCAGCAAATATCTCTTTAGCTGCTCATTTGAATTTTTTGGCGACGATCAGGCTTGCTAGGTCTCAGTTTCAGAAGCCTTGGTTTGTTGAAGTCATTAGTGCTGCTCTTTGGAACATCTGGGACAGAGGAATGGATTTTTGAAGGGCAGCCGCCTTCTTTAGCTCACTGGAAAGTTCTTTTCAAGAAGAACCTCCACCTCATTTCCTTCAGGGTGAAAGATAAGAACAGAGACCCTTTTTTTGGCTTGGTTGAGAACTTTTCAATTTGGAGAGGGCTTTGTAAGTTTAGCCTTTTGTTTGTTTTCCTTTCCTTTTGGCTTCTCTAACATGTAAACATTTAGGATACCTACCCTCAACCCCCCCTTGTATATCCTAGCTGCTGATAATATAAAATATACCATAGGGGGCTTCCCCTATGGCTTCACAGGTAAAAAAAAGATATATTACATAGATCGTGCACTGAGATGGAACCACAGGGAAGCTATCCTTACGCCTTGTCGATCCCCGACTTCACCAGTCGTCACAGAACATGCCAGAATTTGAATATTAGCTATCATAACCATTACCGCCCTCCTCCACTTAGCGGAGAGAAGAGCCTTGCATTGCATGATGAGCGACACCGCCTTGTGAAGCACCTGTTCATGATTGTTGATTAAGTGCACAATCTTAGTACTCCACAAGACCAAGTAATTGCCGCAAAACAAATAGATGTTTCTTTTATGATGAAGTTTTTATTTTGCCTCAGATCCCGTCTCCGTCGCCGCCACGCCCGCTCTCCCCCGAGCTTGGGACTGTGGACTCTCCGGCTCCGCCGCCCACCGCTGCTGCGCTGGCCGCGACTGCCCTTGCTTCCCGCAGGTCGGACCCGACCATTGGGGGGCGGAAGGCGACGACATCCTCGGACGCGGCGCCCACTGCTACTACGCCGCAGGTCGTTGCTGGAGGTGACCGTGTCGTCCCGCCCGTGCGCCCTGGTTGGGGGGATTGGTGTGGATGCTTTCGTCAGAATGAGGCACCTGCCGTTCTCAACTGTTGTGCGGCTGCTCCACGCGGGGATGAGTTGGGGGGCTGGCAGCTCGTCTCCAAGGGGCATCGTTCGACACCTCCTCCGGCTTTTCATCGCCCTTCCTTCAATGCACGGCTGCCTCCTCCGGCATGGTTGAGAGATAGATGTTTTCGGTGTCTGTGTCGGGGTCATCGAGCACACTCCTGCAGGGATCCAATCCGTTGCAGAAATTGCCTCCGTTTCGGCCACATTGCTCGCTTTTGCCGTGCGAAGCAACCTGTTGACCAAACTACGCCGCAACCATGTGTTGCTCCACCGCCTGCATCCGTCATCCAAGCTGATGTGTCATTACAGCTCATCCTTGAGCAGCAGGCTGAGCTACTTTGCATTGAGCTTCGCGAATGTCTTGTGCGTGTTGAGAGTGTCTTGGCAAGGGCGGAGGATGCTCTTGGTAAACTTCAGGTTGTGCCGATTGGGTCTCTGCTCCCCGAGCTTCAAGTTGGTTCTGCAGATGGAGAGGAAGTCGACCTCTATGGAGGTTTCTCTCCTCGTGCTAGGCCCTGCTCTATGGTGTCGATTGACGTTGGAGGTGAAGTGATTGTTGAGGATGTGGCTCCAGTTCTACAAATTATGCCTGAGTTGACAGTGCTATGTGAGGAGTCCACTCCACCTCTTTCGGTGGCGATTCCGAAGGAGATGGGCTTGCTAGGGGCTTTGGCGGTGCCCACGACACCCTCACCACCGCCCTTGGAGTCTAGCCAGACCGACTTTGTGGTGTGTGCAGGTTTGGATGCCGCGGTTACTCACTCGCCTGTGACCATTGGGCAAGTGGTGCCCCCAGGTGGAGACGTTGTTGGGACTGATGCGTTGGCACCTTGTTCCGATGCTCTCTTTGCAAAAAAGCTTTGCAACTTGCTCTCTAGCTTGGAGGCGGCTAGCCCTGGATCTGGTAAGGCGGTTGCGTGCATCCTGACTGGAAAGTTTAACGAAGACAAGATCAAGAAGGTGGAGAAGTCTCTCAAAAGCAAAAACAAGAAGAGTGATGCCTTAGGGAAGGCGTCTGCAGCTGCTTAATGGTTGCTCCTTGGTCTTTTGGGCCGTCCTCACGGTTTAGCTTATCTCGTGGTTTTTGGGGGGCCTTTTGTCTACTTCCGTGGTGTTCTTTTTGGGGATTCCTTTGCGATGTAGCTGCGTGTGGGCTTGGGTCTGTTGCATGTTGGCAATGTCTGTAGGGTCGGCGGTGCGATCACGGGGTTTTAGACTTTGGGAGTAGTCCGCATGTGGTTTGTTTGTATTGATTTTCGCCCGGTTTTCCATTAATTAACTGGGCAACTCTCTTCTTAATTAATCGATGAGGCAAATCTTTTGCCTCCGTTTCGAAAAAAATATATGCTGTGTGTAAGAGCTGCTTAATGTTCTGGCTAAAGAGTGCTACTTGAGGTTTCCTCTTTTGGTATTTACCATGTAAAGTATCGAATGTTTAGAATCACACTAGAGAATAATACTCTTGCATGTTTCTATTTATTTCAGGACGCACACTTGCCTTACACTGGAAATCGTCTCATTCTGGAGCATCTCCAGAACTGATATTACTAGAGCAGATTTCGTCGTAGGATGGAAGATGGGAGACTAGAACCCTGGGGTACCTGTTACACTAGCCATTTCCCCTAGAAGAGCTCCCCAAAATAAGGTCGCTCTGGTGACTGAGCTTAGGGATCTGTAATAATATCGTTAAGCCAGTGTTGTATTATGGCTTTGTTTCGCTGACTTTGTTCTATTATGGCTTTGTATGCTTGTAAATGGGTCTCTTGTCTGTTATTGACATGAGGCCAAAATCACATATGCGTTTCGATGGGATGATTGTGCAAGTACCACCAGAGACTACTGCCAAAAGGTGTTTAAAAGATACTCCCTCTGTCCCAAATTTCTTGTCGTAGACATAGATGTATCTAGACGTATTTTTAGTTTTAGATACATTCATTTCTGTGACAAGTAATTTCCGGACGGAGGGAGTATCAGCGACCGCCAACCAAGTACTAATATCCTCGCCGACTTTCTCTGTTATTATTAATGGCCAGTTTTATGCGAAATTTAATAGCTCCAGAGGTATTAGACAAGGCTGTCCTTTGTCGCTGTATCTCTTTGTCCTTGCAGTCAATGAACTTTCTTTAAAGCTGCAAGATGCTCTACAGGCCAACCATCACAGGTATTTCTCTTGGACCAGATTGCCCTTCTATTTACTCGTTGATGTTTGCAGACGATCTTATAATTTGTGGCAAAGCTAATATGCAGGAGGCGCAAACTATATCGAATATCTTAAATCAGTTTTGCCATGATTGAGGTCAAATTCCCAATTGGAATAAATCTGGAATTCTTTTTAGCAACAATGTTCCTTTGCAGGATAAAGAAAATATTAAGAGAATTTTTCCGGCACCCAATATTGATAATTTATTTGTTCACTTGGGGCACCCACTTACTTTGCCTTGTAAGGACAGATCTGCGGCTTATGCTTTCATTTATGATAAATTCAAATCGAAACTTTCCAACCATAAAGCCAATCGTCTATCTTATGCTGCTAGACTTACTTTAATTAAATCGGTCTTTGCCTCTATTCCTGTCTATTACATGTTCAAATATACTTTTCTCAAGAAAGTTTTTAGCTGGGATTACGGCTATTATTAGAAACGTTTGGTGGACAGGTGTTCAAGATGACCAAACAAAAAGAAGTCTTTGTCTCAGGGCATGGTCGGATATTTGCACAGACAAGAAACTTGGTGGCCTGGGCATTAGGAATTTGCAGGCGATCAATCAGGGCCTCATTCTCTCAGCGGCATGGAGACTCGCAAAGGAACCAGAAAACCAGTTAGCCCAAATACTCAAGGCTAAGTACCATCATGACACAACTATTTGGAGAGCAAAGGCTAATACACCGAAGTCTGCTTTTTGGACTGCAATTTTGAAGGTAAGGCCTCTTCTCATTTCAGCATCCATTTATCAAATTGTAGATGGAAATAGTTCACTGTGGAGCACCCCTTGGTTTGAAGGTTGGGAAAACATTTATGATAATCTAATCATTCAACCCCAACCTTTTAATTACCCTGCTCAAATTAAGGACCTATGGATTCCTGGGGCAAAAGTTTGGAATGTTAACCTTATTAATATGTAGTTTTCTCCTGTTATAGCTGATTCAATAATTCACAGTCTGATTATTTGTACTGTGCTGGCCAAGACATTCTTGTTTGGAAGCTAACTCCCACAGGTCTGTTCTCTTCCAAAAGTGCATACAAACATAGCTTTGCCAATCTTCAGCTTCCTTCAAGACAGAGACCAAAAGTTGTACCACAACAGATTATAGAATTGCTCAACCAGGTATGGAAAGAGAAGAATATGGCTCCAAGAGTCCAAACCTTCGCTTGGAGACTTCTTAGGAATGCATTGGCCACAAGTAAAAGAGCAGGTAGGTATTCTAAACACATAAGTGAAAATTGTGCCTGGTAGAAACTAGGGTTCTACCGGGTTTAGGGCGAAGATTGTAGGGGAAGGACGGGGCTGGATGTGGGCGATCTCGCGGTCGCCGGCGGCTGGGCGCCGTCGTGCGCGAGGGAAGAGGCGGCGACGTTGGCAGGAGGCAGCTAGGGTTAGGTCTCCCGGCTCCCTTCGGGAAGCCGAGCAAATAATGATTGCTTCTTGCTTAATCTCAAAACGGGTCCTTACATGAGTTTATATAATCCTCCTAATGATATAATTGGGCTAAGCCCCTAACACGATAAGATAGCTGGGCCAGGCCCCTAACTGCCTGGCTGTAATATATGCCGCTCATAACATTTCTCCTCGCCTGCACAAACATCTCGTCCTCGAGCTGGAAGGTGGGAAAGCGCTTTGCGGAACTCCTCGAGGTGATCAGCCGTCACGAAACACCTCCGCGGCAACTGGGGCGTGCAGGTCGCCGAGCCCGGCGGTGGCGGCTTCCTCCTCCATGTAGTCCGCAACCTCCAGGTAGAAGAGACGCGGGCAGACGTGGCCGGGCACATAGGGCTCGTCACAGTTGAAGCACAACCCTTGGTGGCGACGCTCGAGTAGCTCAGCCGAGGTGAGCCGGTGGAATGGGCGCGCCGCGGTTGTCGTGGTTCTAAGTCTGACAGTAGTGTAGGGGGGTAAGTATGGAGAGGCAAGATCTTAGCTATGGAGAAGTTGTAAGCACGCAAGGTTTACGAGTTCAGGCCCTTCTCGGAGGAAGTAATAGCCCTACGTCTCAGAGCCCGGAGGCGGTCGACTGGATTATGCGTGTATGAATTACAGGGGTGCGAACCCTTGTCTCGGAGGAGGGGGTGGCTTATATAGAGTGCGCCAGGACCCCAGCCAGCCCACGTTACAAAGGGTTCAATGTACATTAAGGTAGGGCGTTACTGGTAACGCTAGTAATAAAGTGCTATGATGACCATAAAAGCTACTTAATAACCGACCGTTAGCACGCGGAGTGCCTTTAGGTCTCCTGACTGTCGAGTGGCTTGGTCTTGGTCAAGTGGTTGCTTCTTGGTCGAGTATCTTCGAGTCTGTCGAGTGGAACACCTCCAAGTCGATTGAAAGATGATTTCTTCTGGAGATGTCCTTGGGTAGGTCAGTTTGGACAGGTCCATGCCCCTACCCTAGGTACATAGCTTCATCATTAGCCCCCGAATGGATCGAGGTTTGAGTGGGAAAGGGATTGAGCACTTCTCCGACTCATTTTTCATGCCATGAGCATTTCTTGTTTCGGATCAATGAACCTGAGCGATGGCAGCGACTTCCTTTCCAGTCGCCTTGATCCATTCTTAGGTTTTTGTCGAGTGAGTTTCTTTACTTGAAAGGCTCCGAGTGACGGTGCGGAGGAGATCTTTGGTCAGACAAGTTGTTCCGCTGCCCGCAGATTTCGTGGGATCCGAATTTTGGGAAGCGCGCGGGACGGGGGAGGCCGCAGTAATCGGATGGGATAGAGCGGAGCCGCCTCGATCCCCGCACCACCTTTTTCGCCACGTATCGCGCGCGCGATTGTTACGGAATTTTACAGAACCGCCCGGGCCTACCAGTCAGCCACTCGGAAGCGGCCTCATATAAGGCGTTGGACCGGGGTCTCCCGAACAGTGCGTCCCCATTATCTCTTCTCCTCTTCACGCTCCTCCGCTGCGCTCTCTCTCGCCCTCGTGCCACCGTTCCGTACGCGTCTCGCCGGCGACGATGGGGAAGGAGAAGACGGCAGCTCTGGAGCGGGCAAAGAAGGCGACGGCGAGGTCGAAGGGGAAGGCGACCAGTCGGGGCGGATCCTCCTCATGAACCGGCCTGCCGAAGGGCTGGATCCAGGGCGACCGGATCCACTCGAAGCTCACCCAAGAAGACCTGGCCGAGGGAGGGCTGATCCCCTATGACTCGGCGCGGCTTCCGGGGAAGGAATCTGAGCCGCAACCCCGGGAGGGTAAGCGCGTTCTTCTTGCCACCCACATCGACCGTGGATTTTCCTTGCCTCCTCACCCTTTCTTTCGAGGATTTCTGAACTTCTTTGGAGCACAACTCCACCATTTTACTCCCAACACAATCGTTTATCTCGCCGCTTTCATTTTTTTGTGTGAGAATTTCCTGGGTTGCCGGCCTCACTGGGGTCTTTTCAAGCATATTTTCACTTGTCACTCCCAGACAGTGAAAAAGGCTAATCCGAGTGACGAGAGGACTCAAGTCATCCAGATGTGTGGGGGTCTTGGTATCCAGATGAGAGGGAAAAGCTCCTTTCCGGCCATGATTCTTCCCGACTCAGTTCGTGGATGGCAGTCGACCTGGTTTTACTATAAAGACCAGTCGACACCAGGGCAGTCGACTGGCCTCCCTCCCTTTACCATGGACCGAGTGAGGAAACCATCCCCTTTGAAGGTGCTCCCGGAGGAGAAAGCGCAGGTGAGGGTGCTGGTCGAGCGAGTGGTCCAGCTTTTCCGTGACGGGGTCACCGGTATGGATCTCTTGGAGGTCTTCCTTCAGCGGCGCATCCAGCCTCTTCAAGCCCGAGACCATTCGATGTGGATGTATTCGGGTCTTGAAGACTCCACTCGGATTCACCCGGAGGAGGTCGATGACGACACACTGGAGAAGTGGCTGTCGGGCATTACCGGAAACAAGGATAACCCCAGGGGAGCCAGGAGAGTTCCCCCATTCGACCAGTCTCATGCACCAGAGAAGGTCTGATTCTGAGTTTTTGCTTGTAATCTGAATTCACTCGCGCAGCTGCCTATACTGTGTTGACTGACTTTGTTCTCCCTGCTTTCTTTCAGGCCATTATTGAAATGTATTCAATGCCCAACGGAGAGCAAGAGCAAGCTCTGGAAGGCGAGGCGAGTGGCGGCGACAGTGGCGAGTGGACTTCCGACGGTGAAGGGGATGGAGGAAGCGACGACTCAAGCGATGGAGAAGAAGTCGAGTCGCCCCCTCGCAGGGAGAGGCGATCCAAGCTTGACCAAGAATGATCGAGCGCCCGCGAAAAGGCAACTGCTCAGGCTGGTCAGTCTTCGAAGCGTCCTCGGATCTCTTCACCAACCCCAACTGAGAAGGCGCCAAAGCACCCCAAAGTTGCAGAGCCGAAGACTCGGAAGGCGTTGCCGAAGATCAAGATTGATATCCCCGTCGCTTCCGCGTGAGTGTCTCTCTTTGTATTCACTCGATGCTCCGCGCTGTTTGTTTTTCTTGTTTTAACCGGACGAACTTTGAAACTGTCAGCGCTGCCACTTCCGGGACCTCAGCTTACAGGGACGATGATGAGGTGATGGAGGATGCGGTCACTTCTAATCTGGGTATGATTTCTGCCATACTGTCTTTGTTCGGTCGATTCAACTGCAATGTGCATCATTGGGTGATGTGATTTTGGCAATTGAACTTTGCACAGCTCCCAACATTATTGACCTCCCCGATGATGATGAAGAGCCCGAGAGGTCTTTGACGAGGAAGAATAGGCAAGCTCCTACAAGCGAGGCGCTACAGTCGACGCCGAGGGCGGAACCAGTCGTTCAGGACACTGGTGACGCCAATCGGGGTTCTGTTACCTTCGCCGTGCCACTGTCGATTGCCTTGCCTTCTTCATCGACTGCTCAGGCCCCTGTCGACCCACCTTCAGTTTTTGCGACCCATCATGTCCCAGAAGACGAAGTGAATGCTGCCAGGGAAGCTATGCGCCAGGCGGGCGTCATGATGGAGAAGATGAAGATGGTGCGGGACGCCAGTCAGGCTGCCTACGACGCCAGCTCGGCTCTCCAAAGCAACGTTCAGGTTAGTTGGTCGCCGCTTGTTCTATTAGGATATGATATCTGAAGACTCTTTCCGAAAATCTTTGCGTTAGTACACCCACTGGGTGCGTTGATTGAACTTTGAATTAGTGGGGGCACGTTGAGTGCACCCACTGGGTGTAGTCCCCGAGACTACGGTGGACTGCGGGCAGTCGACTGTAGTCTTTGTATTTTGTCGAGTGTAAACCGAACTGATAGTTTGTCTCTTCCACTTGGTCTGGTCGAGTGGGGTCAGAACCGGTGGGGGCACGCCAAGTGCACCCACTGGGTGTAGTCCCCGAGACCGCGGTCGACTGTTGGCAGTCGACTGTGGTCTGAGTTCTTTCTCTCTTCTTTTTTTTACTTCCTACACTCGACTCCGGCGGGCCGGTCGAGTGGGATCAGAACCGATGGGGGCACGCAAAGTGCACCCACTGGGTGTAGTCCCCGAGGCTATGGTGGACTGCGGGCAGTCGACCGTAGCCTTAGTACTTATTGACTTTGTTGTTTTTCGCTGTAAAAATAACTTCTCCCCTTTGATTTCAGAAATCTTGTGATCTTGGAGCTCGCTTTGCTGACTTGGAGAAACAGCAGATCCAACTGAACCTTGACTTGGAGCTGGCCAAGACAGAGCTGCAAAGGGTCAAGGACGACGCCACTTGTAAAACGAATTTGTCGACTGGTCTGTCTTAGGCTTGAGTACCCTTCTGCTCTTTCTGAATCAGGCATCATTTCTTTGTAGAAAAACTGAGAGAAGCTCTGGCGAAGAAGGATCAGGATTTGGATGTTGCTCGAAAGGAGGCTGACGACAGAACCGCTCTAGCTGAACAGGAACTGGCTTCGGTCGGCCAGTTGGAAGAAGAGAATACCAGGCTGAAATCTGCTCTGAATGACGCCAACAAGGAGTGCTCGCGCTGGAAGAAGGAGAATCTCATCCTGGGCGAGAAGATGGAAAGCATTGCTCGCAGGAGGGACGATCTGGAGAGCTATCTGAGGAGCCTTGCCAAGAAGTTGTTCATCAAACTTGAAGGTGCACATTTTGTTCCGACTGATTTTTTTATGTCGACTCAGTGTACGAAAATTGACTTATCCTTGGATCGTGAATGTAGAGTTTTGCCAGAACTTCGAGGAGGAGACTGGGCGGATTGAGCCAGGTTTGGACCCAATCAATTCTCCCGTAAAAGATGAAACTGCCATGAATCTGCTCCGACTAGAATCCCGCATCGACGGTGTCGTGGACTACTTGGCTCGACTGAAGGTCGCCATGTCGCGGATTGACCCGGCACTTTGGCCAGAGACCATGCCCCAGAATGATCTCGAGTCCCTGATGACTCGACTTAACGAAATCCCTGATCGAGTGCAGGAGTGGAAGAAATCTTCTGCCCGGTGTGGAGCTGATGTGGCCCTGTCTCTGGTTCGCGTCCATTGCAAGGAGGTGCGTCAAGATAAGCTAGCGGCAATCAAGGTCGCCAACACCCAGAAGCATGACTTCCGATCTTTTATGGAGACTTTCATCGCTGCAGCCACTCGGATCGCCGACGGCGTCGACCTAGACGAGTTCGTCGAGCCTGCTAGTCCTCCTCCCGCGGAGTGAACAAACTTTTATGCCTCACCTTAAATTTGCCTCGGGATGCCGAGTGGTTTTTGTAACCATTAAACTCTTTCGGGCTGAAAGCCCGAGCACTTCGATCTGTGGTCCGGAACCTTTAGGGTTTATCTGAACTTGGTTTATCATTAAATATCTTCATGAATCCCCCGTCGAGTGGGAATCGTTCTTCATTCGAGACAACTTTTGTATTTGTGGCGCAGCTCCGAAGGAGAAGGTGGTAGCCAACCTGCATCTTGTTACTGCAGAGCGGGACGGAGCGCACATTGTATTTGTGGCGAAGCTCTCAAGGAAAAGGTGGCAGTCGACCTGCACCTCGTTACTGCAGAGCAGGATGGAGCGCACATTGTATTTGTGGCGAAGCTCTCAAGGAAAAGGTGGCAGTCGACCTGCACCTCGTTACTGTAGAGCAGGATGGAGCGCACATTGTATTTGTGGCGAAGCTCTCAAGGAAAAGGTGGCAGTCGACCTGCACCTCATTACTGCAGAGCAGGATGGAGCGAACATTGTATTTGTGGTGAAGCTCTCACGGAGAAGGTGGTAGTCGGCCTGCACCTCGTCGTCCTTGAGGATTCAGATGTGTTTCGTACTTAGGCGAGTACTGGACTGCAGCTAAGCCTCCAAGTGGAAGGCTGGCTCACCACTCGGTAGGATTTTCAGATACTTAGACGAGTACTGGACTGCAGCTAAGCCCCCGAGTGGGAGGATTGCTCTCCACTCGGTAGGATTTTTTCAAACTTAGGCGAGTGCCGGACTGCAGCTAAGTCTCCAAGCGAGAGAACTTAGGCGAGTACTGGACTGCAGCTAAGCCCCCGAGTGGGAGGATTGCTCTCCACTCGGTAGTATTTTTTTCAAACTTAGGCGAGTGCCAGACTGCAGCTAAGTTTCCCAGTGAGAGAACTTAGGCGAGTACTGGACTGCAGTTAAGCCCCTGAGTGGGAGGATTGCTCTCCACTCGGTAGGATTTTTTCAAACTTAGGCGAGTGCCGGACTGCAGCTAAGTCTCCAAGTGAGAGAATCTTAGGCGAGTACTGGACTGCAGCTAAGCCCCCGAGTGGGAGGATTGCTCTCCACTCGGTAGGATTTTTTCAAACTTAGGCGAGTGCCGGATTGCAGCTAAGTCTCCAAGTGAGAGAACTTAGGCGAGTACTGGACTGCAGTTAAGTCCCCGAGTGGGAGGATTGCTCTCCACTCGGTAGGATTTTTTCAAACTTAGGCGAGTGCCGGACTGCACCTAAGTCTCCAAGTGAGAGAACTTAGGCGAGTACTGGACTGCAGCTAAGCCCCCGAGTGAGAGGATTGGTCTCCACTCGGTAGGATTTTTTCAAACTTAGGCGAGTGCCGGACTGCAGCTAAGTCTCCAAGTGAGAGAATCTTAGGCGAGTACTGGACTGCAGCTAAGCCCCCGAGTGGGAGGGTTGCTCTCCACTCGGTAGGATTTTTTGAATACTTAGGCGAAACGGATTCGCAGCTAAGCCTCCGAGTGGGAGGCTGGCTCGCCACTCGGAAGGAAATTATTTTTACAAACTTAGGCGAAGCGGATTCGCAGCTAAGCCACCCACTGGGGGATTTCTCACGCAAACAAAAACAATAATAATCACTGGGAAAATTATAACGCTCTTGTCTTTGATAAATAAACTATAGGAGTTTTTTCTTATTACATCTCATCCGAGTGATAATTCAAGTATAAAAGGGGCGGAGGAGCTCCGCATTCCAGGCTCGCGGCTCATCAATCTGGTGATCGACATTGTAGAGGTGGTATGCTCCATTGTGGAGGACTCTGGTGACTATGAAGGGGCCTTCCCAAGTAGGAGCGAGTTTGTGTGGTTTCTGCTGATCCACTCGGAGGACTAAGTCTCCTTCTTGGAAGGCTCGACTCTTCACGTTTCTGGCATGGAATCGACGCAAGTCTTGCTGATAGATGGTCGATCGGATCATGGCCATTTCTCTTTCTTTTTCCAGGAGGTCGACTGCGTCCTGCCGGGCTTGTTCTGCTTCATCTTCAAAGTAGAGCTCGACTCGGGGAGCGTTGTGAAGCAGGTCACTCGGCAAGACTGCCTCAGCTCCGTAGACCAGAAAGAATGGGGTTCTTCCGGTCGATCGGTTCGGGGTTGTCCTCAATCCCCAAAGGACTGATCGAAGCTCGTCGACCCATGCACCTGCTGCGTGCTTGAGATCGCGCATCAATCGGGGTTTCAGTCCTTTGAGAATTAGGCCGTTTGACCTTTCTGCTTGCCCATTCGACTGGGGTGAGCGACCGAAGCATAGTCGACCCGAGTGCCCTGAGAGGCGCAAAAGGCCCTGAATTTTTCGGAATCGAAGTTTGACCCATTGTCAGTGATGATGCTGTGCAGAACTCCATATCTGAATATCAACTCTCTGATGAAACTGATAGCAGTGCAAGCATCAAGATTCTTGATAGGCTTGGCTTCAATCCATTTGGTGAACTTGTCGACTGCTACCAGTACATGAGTGAAGCCGCTCCTACCCGTTCTCAGTGGTCCAACCATGTCCAGCCCCCAAACAGCGAAGGGCCAGACGAGTGGAATGGTTTTCAGGGCTGACGCGGGCTTGTGCGACATATTGGAGTAATACTGACATCCTTCACATTTGTCGACTATCTCTTTTGCCATTTCATTGGCTCTTGGACAGTAGAATCCCGCTCAGTATGCTTTAGCCACAATGGTCCGAGAGGACGCATGATGACCACAGGTCCCCGAGTGGATATCATCAAGGATCATCTGACCTTCTTCTGGTGTAATACACTTCTGGCTGACCCCAGTCGCGCTTTCTCTATATAACTGTCCCTTTATGACTGTAAAGGCCTTGGATCGACGGACGATCTGTCGAGCCTCTTCTTCGTCCTCTGGGAGTTCTTTCCTTAGGATGTACGTGATGTATGGTACTGTCCAGACGGGAGTGATGACCAAGACTTCCATGATCAGGTCGACCACAGCTGGAATTTCAACTTCAGTCGGATCCATGGCACTTTTTGGCTGCGGGGCCTCTTCAGTGAAGGGATCCTCCTGAACTGATGGTGTGTGGATGTGTTCCAAAAACACATTGCTGGGAATGGCTTCTCTTTTGGAACCTATTTTTGCCAGATCATCAGCTGCTTGATTTTTCAGTCGGGGTATGTGATGAAGCTCTAATCCCTCGAATTTCTTCTCCAGCTTTCTCACTGCATTTCAATAACCAGTCATGGCTGGACTTCTGACGTCCCATTCCTTCATCACCTGATTAACCACCAAATCTGAGTCGCCATAGACCATGAGGCGACGGACGCCGAGTGAAATGTCCATGCGCAACCCATATAAAAGTGCTTCGTATTCTGCCTCGTTATTGGAGGAATCAAAGTGGATTTGAAGAACATATCTGAGTTTATCTCCTCTGGGGGAGACCAACACCACTCCGGCACCGGAACCATTCAGCATCTTGGAGCCGTCGAAGAACATGGTCCAATGCTCCGAGTGAACCTGAGTCGGCAGTTGCTGTTCAATCCACTCGGCGACGAAATCTCCGATTGCCTGGGACTTGATAACTTTCTTTGCCTCAAACTTGATATCTAGAGGAAGGAGTTCAATCGCCCATTTTGCCACTCGACCAGTTGCATCCCTGTTATGCAGGATCTCTGACAATGGAGCGTCGCTGACGACTGTAATGGAATGATCAGAGAAGTAGTGAGCAACTTTCTTTGTGGTCATATAAATCCCATATACAAGCTTCTGATAATGAGGATATCTTTGCTTCGATGGGGTCAAGACTTCAGAAATATAATATACTGGGTGCTGAACTTTGAAGGTTTTTCCTTCTTCTTCCCGCTCGACCGTAAGTACCGTACTGACGACTTGTCCTGTGGCTGCAATGTAAAGCAGCAAAGGCTCCTTGCTGATTGGGGCAGCAAGCACCGGCTGGGTGGAGAGCAGAGCTTTGAGCTCTGCAAACGCTGCATCAGCTTCAGGAGTCCACTCGAACTTGTCGGACTTCTTCATCAATCGGTAAAGAGGCAATGCCTTTTCACCGAGACGAGATATGAATCGACTTAGGGCGGCCAAGCAACCAGTAAGCTTCTGGACGTCGTGCACTCGCACAGGACTTTTCATTCGGAGTATAGTACCGACTTTTTCTGGATTGGCGTCGATTCTCCGTTCGGAAACAAGAAAACCGAGTAATTTTCCGCCAGGAACTCTGAATGTGCACTTTGATGCATTAAGCTTGATATCATACCTCCTGAGGTTGGCAAAGGTTTCAGCAAGGTCAGTCAGCAGGTCGGAACCCTTCCGTGACTTGACCACAATATCATCCATGTACGCCTCCACATTCCAACTGATTTGAGTGAGCAAACACTTCTGAATCATCCTCATGAATGTGGCTCCGGCATTCTTGAGGCCGAACAGCATGGTAACATAACAGAAGCACCCGAATGGAGTGATGAAGGCTGTTTTGATCTCGTCAGGTCCATACAGACGGATCTGATGGTACCCAGAATAGGCGTCTAAAAAAGACAGGCGCTCACATCCCGTAGTCGAGTCGACTATCTGATCGATGCGGGGGAGAGGAAAATGATCTTTCGGGCAGGCCCGATTGATATGTTTAAAGTCAATGCACATGCAAAGTGACTTGTCCTTCTTGGGGACCATAACAACATTGGCGAGCCACTCGGAGTGGTAGATTTCTCGGATGAACTCCGCTGCTAAGAGCCGAGCCACCTCCTCGCCAATGGCCTTTCTCTTCTGGACGGCGGACCGTCGGAGATGTTCCTTGACAGGTTTTACTTTTGAGTCGACTCTTAAGCGGTGCTCAACCAGCTCCCTGGGAACACCCGGCATGTCAGAAGGCTTCCATGCGAAAATGTCCCAGTTCTCACGGAGGAACTGGATGAGCGCTTCTTCCTATTTGGAGTCGAGTGTTGTCGAGATATGAGTTGGAGCAGCGTTGGGGTCGGTCAGGTGGATGTGAGCTGTCTTCGTATCGCTAGTCGACTGAAAAGCTGATTCTGTAGCGGGATTCTTGGCTCGCAACAAATCACTCGGGTCTGCAGTCTTCTGGTATTCCTGCAACTCCACCATTGCCATCTGAGCATCGGCGATCTTCGAACCTTTCTGAAAACATTCTTCCGCTTTTTTCCGATTGCCCGTAATAGTGATCACACCTTTGGGGCCAGGCATCTTCAATTTGAGATACACATAACATGGTCGGGCCATGAAGCGTGCATAAGCCGGCCTGCCCAAAATAGCGTGGTAGGCACTCTGGAAGTCTACAACTTCAAATGTCAACTTTTCTTTGCGGTAATTCTTGGAATCACCGAAAATCACATCAAGAGCAATCTGGCCGAGTGATTCAGCCTTCTTCCCAGGAATGACTCCATGGAAACTCATGATGCTGGCACTGAGTCTGGACATCGGAATGCCCATCCCTTTTAACGCCTCAGCATATAATATGTTCAAACCACTGCCACCATCCATCAAGACTTTGGTCAGTCGAGTGCCTTCAACAACTGGGTCAACCACCAAAGCTTGCCTCCCAGGGGTGGCGATGTGCGTTGGGTGATCGGACCGGTCGAATGTTATGGCAGTCTGAGACCACTTCAGATAACTGGGTGTCACCGGAGCGACCATATTCACCTCTCGGTTGATAACTTTCAGTCGACTTTTGCTTTCAACATCAGCAAAAATCATCAGAGTGGAATTGACCTGAGGGTATCCGTCATCACAATCTTCCTTGTCCTCAATTTTGTCCGACTCCTTTTCCTTATCTTTGGGCTGCTTGCCCTGGAACTGCTGGATCAAGAGTCGACACTGTCGAGTGATATGTTTTGGGTAAATGAAATTACCCTCTTCATCTTTCTTGGTGTGGACGAGACATGGCAAATCCAACACATCATTTCCGTCCTGGTCTTTAACTTTCTTGGGGTTCCAAGGTCCTTTAGGTTTCCCTTTAAACTTTCCTTGGGTTACAGCTAAGGCTTCCCCAGGAGCAGCTGGCTCAGCTTTCCGCTTCTGTTTACGATTGGGATTTCCTCCGGTTTCTTGGGCGACTGATTTGAGCTTGCCACTCCTGAGTCGATCCTCATCTTCACCATTAGCGTACTTGGTGGCAATCTCCATCATCCAGTTCAGAGACATATCTCCGGTCCGACCGAATTTCAGATTTAGTTCTCTATACTTGACGCCTTCTTTGAAGGCACAGACTGCTTGGTGGTTAGGCACATTCTCTACCGTGTGATGCAACATGATCCATCTCTGAATGTAATCCCTCAAGGTTTCATTCGGCTTCTGCACGCAAGACCGCAGTTTCGTTAGCCCTGCCGGCCTCTTGCATGTTCCTTCAAATGTGGTGACAAACACTCGGGCGAGATCTTCCCAAGTGTAAATGCTGCTGGGTGCTAACTGGTTCAGCCATGCTTTGGCCGAGCCCTCCAACATGAGAGGCAGGTGTTTCATGGCCACTTCATCATTGCCGCCGCCAATCTGGACGGCCACTCGGTAGTCTTCAAGCCAAGTATCGGGCTTGGACTCGCCAGTGAACTTGCTGACTCCAGTCGCCAACCTGAAGTTGGGAGGAATCACAGCGGCCCTAATGGCTCTACTAAAGCACTCTGGCCCCGAAACATGTGCTCTGCTGCTGGCAGGAGCATCTCTGTCGTGACCTTCCCGGTGAGCTCTGTTCCTGTCGACCAAACCTTGAACGAGAATGGATCTCGCATCAAAGCCTGGCTCCCTAGAGTCGACTGGAATCCTTCGCCCAACACTACGAGGGCGCCTGTCATCCTGTTGTCGAGGCGCATACGACCCGCTCCTCGGGGGAGGGGTGGGCACTCGATGTCGATCATCACAATCGAATCGGTGATCATATTGCTCACGGTTCCCATACTGATTACGCCGGTCCCCACGTCCTTCACGCCTCGGGGGCGATCTTGGGCTATGAGCCGACTGGACTGTGTCCGCGGCAACGGATCTGCTGTGAATCCTGTTCCGCGACTGAGAAACAGCGGAATTCTGGTCTCCTGCTGCCCGGAGTAACGCTCTGATCTGCAGCAAGCCTCTGCCAGCCTCCGACTGGGAAGGCTGAATCGACTCTGCTATACGGGCTGTAGCTGCTAAATTCTGAATCAGAGTTCGATATACCTGCGGGGGCGGGGAGAGCTGACGTCGACTGGATTCGGGAACCCGTTGTCGCGCACGCTCGTCGAGTGCTCGCTGGAGGTTCTCCAGTCGAGTGCGCTCGGCCAAGTTTGCCAAGCGCGCGTCTTCCAAGGCACGAGCCTCGGGGGTTTCTCCAACGATAGGAGTGTGCAGTGCATCCATGTTCCGGCGGCGAAGTTCTTCTCTTTGCAGCGACGTGAGAGGCTCGGGAAGATATTCCTCATGGGGACACGACGGGTCGCCTCCACCCGCGCCTCCGTCGGTGCGGGGAAAACCGGGAGGACTGGGCGGTCCATCGACCATCGGAACCTCCGCCGCCGGATCGCTGCTGTCGCACTCGGATGCGGTCTCTGCGGAGCCAGTCGACAAGTCGAACAGGCCGTAGAGGGATTCGTCGGGCTCGATCGCCGCAACTTGAGGGGTGGCCGACTGGCGTGCCACCGCGTGTCTCACCCACCGCTGAAGTCTCGACCGACCGGAGCGCTTGCGCCGGCGGGAAACAGGGAGGGAGGACAACACAGGAGCCGACCGGTAGGGGGTCGACGGTTGCCGCAGGAGAACGCCGCGGACGCACGCGCTAAAGTGAGTTGCCCCGCGGACAGGGAGTGCGTCCACGTCGAGCGGAGCCTCCTGAAGCCAAGCGGAGTCGTCGGCAATGAACGTGAGCGCGCCGAGACGGATCTCGCGGCCCTCCACCAAAACTCCGCCGAAAACCATGATGATTCTGGTCGGAAAAGATCGCAACTCCTCCAACAAAATGCTAAAACACCCGCCCCACGGTGGGCGCCAACTGTCGTGGTTCTAAGTCTGACAGTAATGTAGGGGGGTAAGTATGGAGAGGCAAGATCTTAGCTATGGAGAAGTTGTAAGCACGCAAGGTTTACGAGTTCAGGCCCTTCTCGGAGGAAGTAATAGCCCTATGTCTTGGAGTTCGGAGGCGGTCGACTGGATTATGCGTGTATGAATTACAGGGGTGCGAACCCTTGTCTCGGAGGAGGGGGTGGCTTATATAGAGTGCGCCAGGACCCCAGCCAGCCCTCGTTACAAAGGGTTCAATGTACATTAAGGCAGGGCGTTACTGGTAACGCTAGTAATAAAGTGCTATGATGACCATAAAAGCTACTTAATAACCGACGTTAGCATGCGGAGTGCCTTTAGGTCTCCTGACTGTCGAGTGGCTTGGTCTTGGTCGAGTGGTTGCTTCTTGGTCGAGTATCTTCGAGTCTGTCGAGTGGAACACCTCCAAGTCGATTGAAAGATGATTTCTTCTGGAGATGTCCTTGGGTAGGTCAGTTTGGACAGGTCCATGCCCCTACCCTAGGTACATAGCTTCATCAGCGGTCGCGGCGAGGGGTGCCGCGGAAGCCTCAGCAGGCCGACCCTGCGCGGGAACATCCGGCCAGGGTGGCGACCCAGCGGCCCTGGACGGTGATGCCTGCTGGATGGCCACCGCGCGGCGCTCGAACGCGCGTGCATAATACATGGCTGTCTGAAGGTCATGGGGTCCCTGCAGTTCCACGTCCACGTGGATATGATCTGGCAGACCGCCAACGAAGAGCTTGGCCCGCTGGCGAGCCGTCACGTCGGGCGCGTGGCACGCCAGGGCTTGAAAGCGGTCGGTGAAGTCCTGCACCGTAGAGGTGAAGGGAAGGCGACCCAACTCCGCCAGCCGGCTCCCGCGTATCGGCAGTCCGAAGCGAAGGAGGCAGAGCTCGCGAAAACGCTCCCATGGGGGCATGCCGCCCTCGTCCTGCTCGAGGGCGTAGTACCACGTCTGTGCGGCGCCGCGGAGGTGATAAGAGGTGAGCCAGGTGCGGTCCGACACGAGCGTCCGTTGCCCCCGGAAGAACTGCTCGCATTGGTTGAGCCAGTTGAGGGGGTCCTTGGTGCCGTCGTAGGTGGCGAAGTCGAGCTTGGCGAAGCGCGACAGGGTCGGAGTTGGACCCCCATGGGCGTGCGGCTCGGCGATACGGGGCAGCGAAGAGGATGATGCCAGGTCGGTAGGCACCGGGGGTCCCCCGTGAAACGGCGGTCCCGCGCAGCCAGCGTAGGCACCCGCGGAGCCAGAGGGCCCGCCGTACTACAGGGTGGGCGCTGGCTGTTCCCCGGCCATAGTGTAGACCGGCTATGGCGTCGAGCCGGCCAACCAGGCCGGAAGCGGTGACGGTGAGGGTGGGAACCAGACCTGCTGGATCGGAACACCCGCCGGCGTGGTCGTTGCCGGCCCGGTGCTGAGCGGCGGGGGTGCCTGGGGCTGCAGCGGCTGCTGCATGGGCGCGATGACGCGGCGGGATGAAGCTGCACCTGCTGCTGCATGTGGGCGACGGGCGTGGCGGGAGCCGCGAGGGCCGTTGATGGCCACTGCGGCCAGATGGGGGTGCTGGCGGGGGGCGGCTGAAGCGGCAGCGACTGCTGCATGGGGGCGTCGTGAGAACCGGCGATGGCCACTGCAGGGTGGTGGCGGGCGGCGGTTGCAGCGGCCCGGCGAACGTCGCGGAGTGCGGTGAGTACCACGGCAGGGCCGTCAGACCGGTGGCGGCAGCCGGCAGCGGGGGTGGCGGAGGCCCATAGGGGCTGGCCAAGTACAGCCGGATCTCCTGGACCGCTGCGACGTGGGCGTGGAGGACCCTGGTGACCTCCTCCGGGGTGTAGATGGTGGTGGGCGGCGCGGTGGAGGGCGCTGGCAGCTGGGCGGTGGGGGCGCCGGAGTTGGGGACCAGCGGCGCGGGTGGGGAGGACAACGCCGTGGTGGAGAGAGCTAGCGGCGCGGTGGTGACGGGCAGCGGCGAGGTGGGCAGCGGTTGTGCAGACATGATCGGAACCGAGCTCTCTCATACCAAATTGATAGAAACTAGGGTTCTACCGGGTTTAGGGCAGAGATTGTAAGGGAAGGAGGGGGCTGAACGTGGGCGATCTCGCGGTCGCCGGCGGCTGGGCGCCGTAGTGCGCGAGGGAAGAGGCGGTGAAGTTGGCAGGAGGCGGCTAGGGTTAGGTCTCACGGCTCCCTTCGGGAAGCCGAGCAAATAATGATTGCTTCTTACTTAATTTCAAAATGGGTTCTTACATGAGTTTATATAATCCTCCTAATGATATAATTGGACTAAGCCTCTAACACGATAAGATAACTGGGCCAGGCCCCTAACTGCCTGACTGTAATATATGCCGCTCATAACAGTGCCATTTGCGGAAATCTTGAAGATGAAATGCATATTTTTTTCCTGTGCCCTTTTGCTAAGACAGCCTGGTACAGCTACCCATGGTTTATTAAAACTGAACTCATTGCCCAACACATTACTTCAGTTCCACAAATGATTAAATCTCTCCTTATTTCCAATCACCCGCAAATAAACATTGCTTCACTTTATACCTTTTTTGGTGTATTTGGAAATCTCAAAATGATAATCGTTTTTGCAGGAAATCTAGATCACCTTCTTAGGTATACGCTGTTGCGGAGGCGATCTTGAAAGAAACTAATATGGAAGTTGCAACACCTCTGAGCAATAGTGCGATAGTCTCAACCGAGACTAACAAGGCTGTGTCTGTGGAGGTTCATGTACAAAACCATAATCATTACCATCAGGCAACACCGTCTCCAGGAAAAACAATTGTGGATATTTCAAAATTTCCAGGTCCTTCTGTCTACTCTGATGCAGCATGGAATCCAGGACCTGAAGGTCAACTGGCAGTGGCAGGTTTAGGTGTATTCATTCAATTTCCAGGTGAACGACAGTGCAAACACCTATGCATCTCGGCTGTTTATCCACCAGTGATAGCAGAATTGCTTCAGCTTCAACAGGTTACTTTTCTGACGGACAACGCGACTCTGGCGACAACGCTTGCGACTAACAGCCTGGTTCGTACTCCAGGCCAATGGACCATTAGGCCTCAACTTGCTTACATTACAACCTTTCCGGCTTTTGATGCTACCAGGATTTACCGTATCAACAGGAGCTATAAGAGCAACTCCAATGGCCGACCCAAATGAATAGCAATTTTATCTGCTTTTTGTCTGTTTGGGTCGGCCGCCCGCCCGACGTTCGCCTTATTTTTTATATGGGTCGGCAGCACACCCAACGCGCCGATCTATATATGCAGGCGTGGCCGGCTGCCTGCCTAATTTTTACATTGATTTGCATTCAAACATATTGTGAAATGAAAATGTTAACAAGCAAAATAGTTTAGCCGTCTAAATAAATAGTATAGTTTTACAAGCCAAATACAAATAAAAATATTTCGCATAGTTTTGCAAACGAATAAAAGAAGATATATCTATTGGTTGCCAACATGAGTCTACATTTGCTCAACCAAATCATTTTGCAGTTGCACGCGAGTTTCCCAATCACGCATGTCTTCATGAAACTAAGTGAACTGCTCAAATGTTGCCGCTGCTCCATGCTCACGCACAACATTCTCACCCTGAAACTGAAAGCCTTAATCGTACAGACGTTCCGGGCGCTCGTCTTCTACGATCATATTGTGCATGATCACACAAGCAGTCATCACCTCCCATTGTTTCTGCGTGCTCCAAGTATTAGCAGGATACTGAACGATGCCCCATCGAGATTGCAAAACACCAAAGGAACGCTCGACATCCTTCCTAGCACTATCTTGCTCTTGGGCAAATCTTTTCCTTTTCTCTCCGACAGGGTTGGGTATTGTCTTGACAATAGTGGTCCACTGAGGATAGATACGGCCACTCAAATAGTACCCTTTGTCGTAGTTGTGGCCGTTGACAGTAAAGTTCACCGGTGGGCTGTTGCCTTCGGCAAGCCTAGCAAACACCGGCGAGCACTGAAGCACGTTGATATCATTGTGTGATCCAGCCATGCCAAAGAAAGAGTGCCAGATCCAGAGATCTTGAGACGCCACAGCCTCTAGTATGAGAGTGCAAGCCTTGACATGTCCCTTATACTGCCCTTGCCAAGCAGAAGGGCAGTTCTTCCACTCCCAGTGCATGGAGTCTATGCCGCCAAGCATCCCCGGGAAGCCCCTGCTGGCATTCATTGCCAACAAACGGGCTGTGTCTTCAGCTGTCGGCTCTCTCAAGTACTCAGTGCCAAACACAGCAATCACAGCCTTGCAGAACTTATACAGGGACTCTAGGAATGTAGACTCGCTCATACGGATGTACTCGTCAATGAGATCACCGGGCACTCCGTATGCAAGCATTCGGATGGCGGCAGTGCATTTCGGATAAGAGGAGAAACCAATGTTGCCGACGGCATCCTCTTTGCGCTCGAAGTAGTCATCATAGCCGACCAATCCCTCTCTAATACGGTTGAAAACATGCCTACTCATACGGAACCTGCGGCGGAATTTGTGATGTTTGAACAACGGGTTTGTTGTATCAAAGTAATCCTTCCAGAGAAGGAAATGCCCGCTCTCTCAGTTGCGATTCAATGCCGGAAGGTGGCCCGGAATGAAGCCACGGAATAACGGCCGCTGGTTGTTGAGGTGGTGATGGACCAACACGGCAGCCAATATCTCCTCCTCGTCGTCGGACGACGAATCGTCGGAGTCGCAAAGGAAATTGTGGAAAAAGAACTCGTTGGCGGAGTCCATTTTCGTACCTTGGCAAACTGTCGAACAGCTTGCGGGCGTCAAAGAAGGAGACGACCGGTGAGGGGAGACGCGGCGCCCACAGACCAGCTAGCTGCCCTGCCGGTGTCCGACGAGTGTGATGGCGTGGCGGGGGCGGCGAGGCGTCTTCTTGGCCGCGGGCGGCTGTGCGGTGGTGGAAGCGGCGGCGGGAACCAGTTTGCTCCCCGGCGGCAAAACGGCGACGGCGGGGGACTGGGGGTAGGGGCGGCGTTGCTGGGCAGATGTGGAGGCGGCGGCAGCTGGAAGAGTCGCCGGCAAAAATGGGAGGCGGCGTCGGTGACGGAGGAGGCGGGGCGAGGGTTGCTTGTTGGCCGGAGGGAGGGGGGATGAGAGGGGAGGCCAGTGTGCCACAGACCAGCGGGCCCGGGAACAGGAGTAGGCGAGCGCGCGCGACCGTCGCTTGTCCGCGCCGATGCAAATCAGGCCCCAAAAATAGGTTAGGAATGGGTCGCTCGCAGACGAAAAACGGACGCGTGTTCGTTTAGGTCGACATGTTGGGCCGCCTTTTCTATCCGCGCCGACCCAAACGGACGACCGCGAACGAAATGGCTCACCTCATTAAAGTTGCTTTAATTTTCGAGCACATCATCAAGCTAGGCTAGCACTCAAAATCCAGAATTCTCCTTTCAGGTTCATATGTTTATGTGCAGGCAACAGATCTTGCCTTAATGCAGAAGATGTAGTGAAACTCACTGAATTACTCCAAAGCACACTTGTATATGTACGTCGTTGTTAATCAATAGTATTTCCAGTGTTCAAAAAAAAGATAGGTACCGAAAAGACAGAAGGCCCTTGACTATTCTAGTTCAGATTAGCACTTCCGGACATCCCTTTTTAAGTTGAAATAAAACTAACCATGAAGGCTTACCCTCAACAGAAACTAAACCGTGCCCCTTGGTGTCTGGATCAAGACTAAATATGTTTTGAGCTTCTCTTTTAGCAACAGTTTATTTTTACTGCATGTACGTTCGGAATTCATTTGGACACATGGGAGCATATGCACTTCTAACTAATACTTATCTCAGTCCGAAAAATTTGTCTCTTAAATGAATATATCTAAAACCAAATTAGTGCTAAATACATTCATCTGGAAAACAAGTTTGAGATAAGTTTTTTCAGACGGAAAGAGCACACAGTATTTACATATCGCTCTCCAACGTCCGGCTATACTCGTAACTAGCACGCTTCGGTGGTTCGAATCGCCACGGCACGTGCGTCGTCGATGCAGTGCGTGCATGGATGCACTTCTCAGATCTGCAGCACCTAAAAATCGTTCGCTACCGGCTGCCTTTCTTTTTTTTGAGAATGGAACACCTTGCATTCCAGAAATTACGATGGACCAGCCAGATTGGCGGCCACGGCTAGAGATGGCACCCGCAGGGTTTAAGTATGGGTGGAGTCATTCCATATCCTTACTTGTCATTTCAAACCTTACCCATCACCCGTACCCATACTCATGGATGGGTATAATTTTTTTCCATACCCGTCATTCATCAGGGTAAATGGGTACCCACGGGTAAAATTACCCAGATTTGCAACACTTCAATTTGAGCATTACATAGTCATGAACAACAACTTATAATAATAATTTATAACAACAACACGTCATGGCAGCAACACATAATCGTTTATGGGCTAGCTATTGTGGTGCAGCGGCCTAACATGAATCAATGTTGAGGTCTTTCTAGGGTTGTGGGATTTATGTACATATAATATGTTTGATATCGTAATAAATAATATATAAGTCCTATTTGTTAGAATATATGCGGGTACATGGGTATGGGTTGTATTAAACCATACCCATACCCACTATACCCGATGGGTATGAAATTTTCCTATTTATGTACCTATGGGTATTTTTTTGACCCATACCCTTGCCCTAATAGGGTTTTTACCTGCAGGGTACGTGGGTAACGGGTACCCATTGCCATCCCTAGCCACGGCACAGGTTACAACGCTGGGAAAACCTGACAGTGAGATATGTTGGCCATCAAGATAATTCGGGCAATCATAGGCAACCAGCACATGCGCTGGCACATTACATGATCTGGGACAGAACACTACACTCTAATCAATGAAATCTAGCTGCAGCTTGTACTTTGCTTCTCTGAACAACACACCAAGTGCACCACGATCTGCCGATGTGGAGGCAATCGCCTGCTTGAAGGGCAGATAGTCCGTTTCAAAAATGACACGACCCATACCCAGGCGATCCGCTAGCTCTATGGCCTTCAGTAGTGCGAGAGCTTCTGCTTGCAATGCATCTTGCAGGTTTGCTAGCGGTCCGGCCGCTGCCATGAGGATTCCACCATCATTTCCTCTGGCTATGACGCCCCAACCTCCTGACTTTGTAGTAGCATGGAAAGACGCATCCAGATTGATTTTGATCACATCCATAGGTGGTGGAAACCAGCGTCTCTCTGCTGCTCGCTTCACTGTTGTCTTGCCCTAAGAACTCCCTCATTCACATACATCATGCCTCAGCTTCGCAACGAAACCCTCCACGGACATCCGTTGATTTTTGTGGTTAGCCATATTACTCTCTGTCCACCATGACCAAAGGAGAGCGACCACCATTAAAAGAGATTCCTCGGGCAGTTTGAAAATCAATTGGAGCATGACTCTTGGTGTTCATGCTGTCAGGAACTCTAACCGCAGCCGCTCCAAGCCACAACCCCTCCACATCTTTTCACCTCTTTGTAGCGTAGGAATAGGTGCCCCCATCCTCCGGAACCCTTAGACATAGAATGCAGCTCGTGTCTAGCTCCACACCAATTCGCTCCACATTCTTGAGTAAGGGATGACTATTATAAGCCAAACGCTAAAGGAAGTGACGGACTCTTCCTGGGCATCTGATTTTCAACAATTTCTTCTAGAAGCTCTCTGTGTATTGGTACCCAGTTGTGCTCTCACCCACCTGGTGTGTGCTCTGTTGCGATTGCAGGTTGCCATAAACCCTGTAGGCGGAGCAAACATAAAAGAGCCCCTTCTTGTCAAAGTGCCATGCAATGAAATCGTCATATTGTTCGCATATGGGAATAGCTAGAATTGTAGCAGCATCCATTGGGGTAAAAGTTTGTTACACTAGTTGGGCATTCTATTGGTTCGTTGCTGGGTCAATTAGCTCGGAGACACGGGCCAATAAGTGTACCCTGCACTGGGCCTTCTGGTATCATTGGACGGTAACCACGGGCCATTCCAGATGTGGATGTTCTCCACTGATCTCACTCTCCATATCATGCCTGCTCGGACGACATCTACACCTTTGAGGACACTTCGCTAGACATAGCTCATTCCCGGATGGGCAGTTGCACTGAGTATATCACCGGATGGGTAGTATTTAGCTTGCAGGACCCGAGCACACAATGAATCAGGTGCTTGTGGTAAGCACCACACCTGCCTCACTAGCATTGCCACATTGAACGAGTTGGAGGTCATGGAACCCAAGGCCTCCCTGTTCCTTTGGTAGGCACATCTTTTCCCAGCTGACCCACTTATGTTTTCTATCTTCCTCCTGATTTGCCCACCAGAAATTACATACCATTTTTCTTATGCTCTCACATAGCTCTTTTGTTAGATCAAAGCACGCCATAGCGTACGTGGTCACCGCCTGGATGACCGCCTTAATCAAAATTTCCTTGGCCTCTTGGGATAAAAGCTTTCGACCCTTTAAGAGTTTCCCATATTATCTCTCTCAAGTACTCAAAGCACTTCTGCCGGGATTGGCCAACATAGCTTGGCAAGCCCAGATATTTTCCATTTAGACTTTCTGACCGGAGACCCAAGAGACCAAGGAGTACTTGCTTCTTAGCATTTGAAGTATTTTTACTGAACAAGATGGCCGATTTCTCCCTATTGATCACTTGGCCTGACCCAACTTCATACACATGCAAGATCTCATTGACCGCATTAACACTCTCCGGGGTGGCCTCCATAAGCAAGAGTGAGTCATCCGCAAAAAGTAGATGGCTAATGGAGGGGGTTGTCGGAGCCAGTTAGATACCCCTGATGTGTCCCTCCTGTTCGGCATGTTTCAGTAGGGCCGACAAACCTTCCGCACATATCAAGAATAGGTATGGCGAGATCAGATCCCCTTGGCGGAGACCATGCCCTAGAACCACCTCCTCCGTGCAGGAACCATTCACCTGGAACTGGAATTTGACCGACCGAATACACTTGCTTATAAGATCAACAAAGGATTCCGCGAAACCCAGTTGCTGCATGACTTTCTCGAGGAAACCCCATTCCACGCGATCATATGCTTTACTCATATCAAGTTTCAAAGCTGCATAACATGTACTGCCCGTTCTCTTCCTCTTCAAAAAGTGTGTCATCTCATAAGCTAGGATGGTATTGTCTGAGATTAACCTCCCATGTAGAAAAGCACTCTGATTTGGTGAAATGATCTCTCCTAGGATGCACTTTAGCCTATTTGCCAGAACTTTGGACATGAGTTTGTACACCACGTTGCAGAGGCTAATAAGGCGTAGATCCTTCGGTCTCCCGAGGTTCTGAACCTTTGGGATTGGCACCACAAGGTTATCATTCCATACCGCCAGAATACTGCTGCCTCGCAACACACGTAAAACCTCACGTGTCACATCAGCACCAACCAACTGCCAATAGTGCTTATAGAAGAGAGCCGGGAGACCGTCCATACCACGAGCCTTGAGATCACCATGTTGGGGAACGCAGTAATTCAAAAAATTTCCTACGATCATGCAAGATCTAACTAGGAGATGAATAGCAACGAGAGGGGAGAGTGTGTCCACGTACCCTTGTAGACCAAAAGCGAAAGCGTTTAGTAACGCGGTTGATGTAGTTGCACTATCATTATTAACTTTGCATCTTTTGGCTTCAATATTATGAATATGTGTATCACTACAATCGAGATTCAACAAAAGTAGACCACTCACCAAGGGTGCATGACCATAAAAGATATTACTCATATAAATAGAACAACCATTATTCTCTGATTTAAATGAATAACCGTCTCGCGTCAAACAAGATCCAGATATAATGTCCATGCTTAACGCTGGCACCAAATAACAATTATTTAGGTCTAAAATTAATTATATGAAGCAACTGGCTTGCTGTTCTTCTTGAAGTTCCCCTTCTTCCCTTTGCCCTTTTTCTTGAAACTAGTGGTCTTGTTCACCATCAACACTTGATGCTCCTTCTTGATTTCTACCTCCGCAGCCTTTAGCATCGTGAAGAGCTCGGGAATTGTCTTTTCCATCTCTTGCATATTATAGTTCATCACGAAGCCTTTATAGCTTGGTGGCAGTGATTGAAGAACTCTGTCAATGACACTATCATCAGGAAGATTAACTCCCAGCTGAGTCAAGTGTGTTACCTAGACATTCTGAGTATGTGTTCACTGATAGAACTATTCTCCTCCATTTTGCAGTTATAGAACTTGTTGGAGACTTCATATCTCTCAACTCGGGTATTTGCTTGAAATATTAACTTCAACTCTTGGAGCATCTCATATGCTCCATGACCTTCAAAACGTCTTTGAAGTCTCGATTCTAAGCCGTAAAGCATGGCACACTAAACTATCAAGTAGTCATCAACACGCGACTGCCACGCATTCACAATGTCTGCAATTGCTGGCGCGGGTGGTACACCTAGCGGTGCTTCCAGGACGTAATTCTTTTATGCAGCAATGAGGATAATCCTCAAGTTACGGACCCAGACTGTGTAATTGCTACCATCATCTTTCAACTTTGCTTTCTCTAGGAACGCATTAAAATTTAAGGGAACGGTAGCACATGCCATTGATTTACAACAATATAGACATGAAAATACTATAAGGTACTAAGTTCATGGTAAATTAAAGTTCAATTAATCATATTACTTAAGAACTCCCACTTAGATAGACATCCATCTAGTCATCTAATTATCACGTGATCCATATAAACTAAACCATGTCCAATCATCACGTGAGATGGAGTAGTTTTCAACGGTGAACATCACTATGTTGATCATATCTACTATATGATTCACGTTCGACCTTTCGGTCTCAGTGTTTCGAGGCCATATCTGCATATGCCAGGCTCGTCAAGTTTAACATGAGTATTCTGCCCGTGCAAAACTGGCTTGCACCCGTTGTATGTGAACTTAGAGCTTATCACACCCGATCATCATGTGGTGTCTCAGCACGACGAACTGTAGCACCGGTGCATACTCAGGGAGAACACTTATACCTTGAAATTTAGTGAGGGATCATCTTATAATGCTACCATCGTACTAAGAAAAATAAGATGCATAAAGGATAAACATCACATGCAATCAAAAAATGTTACATGATATGGCCATCATCATCTTGTGCCTTTGATCTCCATCTCCAAAGCACCGTCATAATCTCCGTCGTCACTGGCTTGACACCTTGATCTCCATCGTAGCATCGTTGTCATCTCGCCAACTATTGCTTCTACGACTATCGCTACCGCTTAGTGATAAAGTAAAACAATTACATGGCGGTTTCATTTCATACAATAAAGAGACAACCATAAGGCTCCTGCCAGTGGCCGATAACTTTTACAAAACATAATCATCTCATGCAACAATTTATATCTCATCACGTCTTGACCATATCACATCACAACATGCCCTGCAAAAACAAGTTAGATGTCCTCTACTTTGTTGTTGCAAGTTTTACGTGGCTGCTACGGGCTTCTAGCAAGAACCGTTCTTACCTACGCATCAAAACCACAACGATTTTTCGTCAAGTGTGTTGTTTTAACCTTCAACAAGGACCGGCCGTAGTCAAACTCGATTCAACTAAAGTTGGAGAAACAGACACCCACCAGCCACCTGTGTGCGAAGAACGTCGGTAGAACCAGTCTTATGAACACGGACCTGTAATGTCGGTCCGGGCCACTTCATCCAACAATACTGCCGAATCAAAGTAAGGTGTTGGTGGTAAGCAGTATGACTATTATCGCCCATAACTCTTTGTGTTCTACTCGTGCATATAACATCTACACATAGACCTGGCTCGGATGCCACTGTTGGGGAACGCGGTAATTAATTTTTTTCCTACAATCACGCAAGTCTAACTAGGAGATGCATAGCAACGAGAGGGGAGAGTGTGTCCACGTACCCTTGTAGACTGAAAGCGGAAGCGTTTAGTAATGCGGTTGATGTAGTCGAACGTCTACACGATCCAACCAATGTTCAGCACACATTCAGCATGATGACGTCCCTCGAGCTCTTGATCCAGTTGAGGATGAGGGAGAGTTCCGTCAGCACAACGGCGTGGCGACGGTGATGATGAAGTTACCAGCACAGGGCTTCACCTAAGCACTACGACGATATTACCGAGGTGTTGAACTGTGGAGGGGGCACCGCACACGGCTAAGAGATTGTCTGTTGTGCTTTGGGGTGCCCCTTCCCACGTATATAAAGGAGGGGAAGAGGAGGCCGCCAAGGGGGGCGCGCGCCATAGGGGAGTCCAACTAGGATTCCCAATCCTAGTTGGAGTCCCCTTCCTTTTCCAAGAGGGGGAGAGAGGGAAGGAGGAGTATAGGGAGAAGGAAAGAGGGGGGCACCGCCCCCTCCCTTGTCCAATTCAGACTTGCCATGGGGGGGGGGTGGCCACTCCTTGTGTCCCTTCTCTCCTTTCCACTAAAGCCCATTAAGGCCCAATACTTCCCTGGGGGGTTTCGGTAACCTCCCGGTACTCCGAAAAATACCCGAATCACTTCGAAACCATTCCGGTGTTCGAATATAACCTTCCAATATATCGATCTTTACCTCTCGACCATTTCGAGACTCCTCGTCATGTCCGTGATCGCATCTAGGACTTTGAAAAAACTTCAGTCATCAAATCACATAACTCATAATACAAATCGTCATCGAACGTTAAGCGTGCGGACCCTACGGGTTCGAGAACTATGTAGACATGACCGAGACACATCTCCGGTCAATAACAAATAGCGGAACCTGGATGCTCATATTGTCTCCTACATATTCTACGAAGATCTTTATCGGTCAAACCGCATAACAACATACGTTATTCCCTTCGTCATTGGTATGTTACTTGCTCGAGATTCGATCGTCGGTGTCCTCATACCTAGTTCAATCTCGTTACCGGCAAGTCTCTTTACTCGTTCCGTAATGCATCATCCCGTAACTAACTCATTAGTCATATTGCTTGCAAGGCTTATAGTGATGTGCATTACCGAGAGGGCCCAGAGATACCTCTCCGATACACGGAGTGACAAATCCTAATCTTGATCTATGTCAACTCAACAAGCACCATCGGAGACACCTGTAGAACATGTTTATAATCACCCAATTACGTTGTGATGTTTGATAGCACACAAGGTGTTCCTCCGGTATTCGGGAGTTGCACAATCTCATAGTCAGAGGAACATGTATAAGTCATGAAGAAAGCAATAGCAATAAAACTAAACGATCATTATGCTAAGCTAACGGATGGGTCTTGTCCATCACATCATTCTCTAATGATGTGATCCCGTTCATCAAATGACAACACATGTCTATGGTCAGGAAACTTAACCATCTTTTATTAGTGAGCTAGTCAAGTAGAGGCATACTAGGGACACTCTGTTTGTCTATGTATTCACACATGTACTAAGTTTCCGGTTAATACAATTCTAGCATGAATAATAAACATTTATCATGATATAAGGAAATATAAATAAAAATTTAATTATTGCCTCTAGGGCATATTTCCTTCACACCAATGTCATATAGGGCTTCTTTAACTTCCTCTTCTATGAACTTAGAGGTGAGAAAGGCATTCATCTGGCTGGTCACCTTCGGAGCAATGTAGTTCAAAGTTGCACTCCCATCCGCACCTGCCATGGGGGTAAAGAGGGAAGAAAAATAGTTAGTGACAAGCTCCTTAACAGCCTCTTCTCCTTCCACCTCTACACCATCCTCCCGCTTCAGCTTATGTATAGTGTTCCTCTTCTTCCTCTCCGATGCATATGCTTGGAAGTATTTTGTGTTACAGTCACCATATACTAGCCAGTTTACATGGGCGCGCTGTCTCGAAACAAGGTCTTTTTTGAAATGGAACACTCGTATTCCATTAAGACACGACGGAATCGCCGGTTACAACATGGGTTACATCATCAGGGTAGCTATCAAACCATTGATGATCAGGTGGTATTCACTACACTTGCTTGGATGAACTGAGTGGCCAACTTCAGCTTAAGTTCTCTGAATAGGTTGCCCAAGGGTGCATAGTCAAACTCATTGGAGGCTATAGCTTTCACAAGGGTCGAGTTGTCCGTTTCAAACATGGCTCTGCCCACCCCAATTTGATCTGCCATGGCAACCGCTTGGCACAAAGCCTCTGTCTCAGCATGTAGAGCGCAAGAGTAATCTTGCCCAGCCCCTGCCGCTGCAAACTGAATTTCTCCTGAGTAGTCTCTGCATATAAAGCCCCAACCACCCTTACCTGTTTCTGCTGAAAGTGTTGCATCCACGTTTATCTTCACCATGTCCTGCAGTGGTGCTTTCTAGGAACTGCGAGAGATTTGCTGGGAAGAAAGTTTTGGTGCTAGAAATTCTATCCACTCACTAACATGCCTGCGGACTGTGAATTGAAATTCTTTAGTGTTGAGTTGGCGTTCGCCATGCCTGCCCTTGTTACGCTCCTGCCACCAGCACCATAAAAGCACCACTGTAAGCAATTTCTTTTCTCCAATCAGCCTCAAGGTAGCCTGCACCACCTCCTTGGCCGAGCTGCATTTGGCTAGAGCTACCGGAGGAGAACAACATCAGCAGCGTCTCGACGGTCAATCTCTGTGAGGTGCGGGCGAGGGGGTCACTCCGTCCACACCCTCTCCTCTCGCCGACGAGCACAACCGCAGCAATGGTGTTCGGTCCGGGGCGAGCCATCGCCCTCCGGTCGCTCCCATCACGGGAGCGGCCGTGGCGCACACGCTTCCTCCCGGACGAGCCAACCAGGCTGCCGTGCTCAACGGAGCCGCTGATCTTCGAGTGCCACCGCCGTGTGACCCCGCTACCCCAGTGGTCGCCCCACCGCAGCGTGGGCGCAGCACCGTCGCCGCCATCGTTGGCACCATCCGGAGCCAGGCGACGGTGCAGTCGGCGTCATCAACATCCATGCTGAGAACGGCCATGGCATGAGCTCAGTTGTTACTAAGGTTCCCACCAGCAACCGAGCAGATGGATGAGTGGCGTGCCACCATCCAGAGCCTTCTCGGTTTCGCCAAAGCTGGGGGCTCATGACAAGCTAGCCCAGGGCAACCTCCCCAAGTAACAGCCACCGCCCGCGCCACTAGCCGAATGAAGGGGGCCGTCCCCACGGTTCAGTCCGTACCATGGAGCCGGTGAGGGCGCAGCAGAAGCCAGACCCCGACGATGTCTTGATGGCCTCTTCTGACCCTTGAGCACGTCCAGGCCAACGTCGAACCCCGGAAGACATGCAATGGGAGGACGCGCGTGCCATCACCGAACGACGCCGCAACGATCCCCGCCAGGCCGACGGGTAAGACGGGCTCAACATCGACGAGCCTACGCTCGGTGTTGCCGGGCACCTACCCTTCGAGGTTAGTTGCCCTGCCTTTACACGAGAGCTGCCGCAAGTCCGTTGGCTGTCCGTTCGCACGCTCAAACCAGAGATACCTGAGAAGTACGACGGGGGGCTGAACCCGGCAGAGTTCCTGAGCATCTACACCATCGTTGTTTAGGCTGCCGGGGGAAGAGATGAGAAGGTGTTTGCCAACTACTTCCCTTTGGCCCTCAAGTCTAATGTGAGGTCTTGGCTGATGCACCTACCGAAGAACTCCATTTCGTCGTGGGCAGACCTGTGCCACGAGTTCATCGGTGCCTTCACCGGTGGCCACCAAGAGCCCGGCAGGCCCAACAACCTGTAGCTTCTCCGGCAGAAGGAAGAAGAAACCCTTCGTAAGTATTTGCAGAGATTCAGTAGAGTTCATAGAAATATTCCAAATATCCATCTGGCAGCTGTTATAGCCACTTTCCAGTCCAATGTGCGCAACCGCCGCATTCGTTCCAAAATGAGTGTGCGGTTGCCCAAGACTGTGAAAGAACTATATACACTAGTGGATAAATGTGCCCGAATGGAAGAAGGAAGGAAGTTGCCCGGAGAGGAAGATTGCATTAATGTTGATTCATAGGATGAGGATGAATCAACCAGTCAGAGGAAGGGCAAGAAGCGTAGTAAGAATCCAAGGGATAAGGTAGTGATGACTGTGGAAGGTTCAGGAACACCTAGTACCGGCAAGAAAGCCAAGGCTGAGGCCCCCGGCAAGGAAGCTGCCGCATGCACTGCCTTCCGGGAGGCCGCTGCCGCGGAAAAAGTTGGGAAAGGTGATGGGCCGTACTTTAAGATCCATCGGACCAAAGGTCACGACCTTTAGGAGTACTAGCAGGTTGAGCAGCTTGTCAAGAGAAAGAGGGCAGAGTATGACAAGCGTGATAAGGAGAAATGTCAGAATGCTGCTGGCGGTAAGGGCCGATGCGGTGAAGCAAATCGCCCCGGCAAGCCCTTTCGGAACCAAGGAAAGCCTGCTAGGGGTCAAGAGAAGGATATCTGTGAGGATGTGAGTAATGAAGGGGATGAAGAGGAAACTAGTGAGCAGGAATTCCAGAAGGCCACTGACGTCCTATGTATTGATGGAGGTGCATCTTTGCACACTTCCCATCGCCAACTCAAGCGATGGGCACGGGAGGTCAATGTTGTGGAACCAGCGCCAGAGGCCCGGAAGCCGCTCCAGTGGTCCCACACCCCCATCATCTTTGATGAGGAGGATCACCCTTGCCGCACCATGGCGGTGGGGTGCTTGTCGTTGTTGGTCTCCCCAACAATTCGCAACCTCAAGGTCAAAAAGATGTTAGTGGATGGCGGGGCCGGGTTGAATCCGATTTTCCAGCAGTTATCAGCAAGCTTCAGATAGGAGAAGAGGAGCTAGAGCCCACCGGCAGGTTTCAAGGAGTTAACCCCGGAAGGAGTCATCCTAAGGGGAAGATCACGTTGCCGGTGATGTTCGGGGGAGAGCTGAACTTTCGGACTGAGAAGATTGTGTTTGATGTGGTTGATCTCTCCCTGCCGTACAATGAGATTCTTGGACGACCAGCCCTGGCCAAGTTCATGGCAGCATCCCACTATGCTTACAACACCCTGAAAATGCCCGGACCGTTGGGAGTCCTCACTGTCCCGTCAGATGAGAAGGATGCAATTATCTGTGTGGACAAGATGTATCGGGATGCAGTTGCAGCAGAATCTGCGGCGGCGGCAGTTCCCGCCAAGGAAAGCAAAGGAAAGAAGAGGGATTGTAGGACCTCCGAGAAGGAGTCCGGGAAGTGTGCCCCCTCCGAGTTCACGGCACCCGTTGATGACGTGCCGGAGTGTTCCAACAACAAGAGATCCAAGGTTGCTGCACCCCAAGTGAAGAAGGTCCCGGCAGGGCTGGCTGGCATTGATGGTACTTTCACTATCAGCGGCACCCTCGATGACAAATAGGAAAGCACGCTCTTTGCCTTCCTGCTGGTGAATATCGATGTGTTTTCTTGGCAACCATCTGATATCCCTTGTGTTCCCAGGGGGGTAATTGAGCACCACCTTGCTATCTTCCCACATGCCCGACACGTCAAGCAGAAAGTATGGAAGCACGCCTTGGAGAGGCAGTAGTTCATTGCTGAAGAGATCAAGAAGTTGGAAGCAGCTGGTTTGGTCAGAGGAGTACTACATCCTACATGGTTGGCAAATCCAGTAGTGGTCCGAAAGCTAATGGGAAGTGGAGGCTTTGCATTGACTTCACAGACCTCAACAAATCTTGCCCGGAGGACCCATTTCCCTTGCCGCGCATCGACCAGACCGTGGATTCTACTTCGGGATGTGATTTTCTCTCCTTTCTGGATGCATACTCAGGATATCATCAGATCTTCATGTCCAAGGAAGATGAAGAGAAGACATCATTCATCACTCCATGTGGTACGTACTGCTTTGTCCACATGCCGTTCAAATTAAAAAGTGTCGGATCCACTTTTGCAAGGGCAGTCCAAATTGGTTTTGAGTCGCAAATACATAGAAATATAGAAGCCTATATGGATGATATCATGGTCAAAACCAAGATAAGGTCACCCTTATCCAGGATTTGGAGGAGACATTTGCCAATCTGCGCAAGATCAATCTGAAGCTTAACCCGGAGAAATGTGTGTTTGGAGTTCCCTCCGGCAAGCTACTTGGGTTCTTCGTGTCCCATCGGGGGATCGAGGCCAATCCCGACAAGATCAAGGCCATTGAGCAGATCCAAGCGCCAAGGACAGTTAAGGATGTGAGACGCTTGACGGGATGTGTTGCTGCACTGAGCAGATTCATCTCCAAGTCTGCCGAGCGTGCCCTACCGTTCTTCAAGGTTTTGAAGAAGGTAGGACCTATGAAGTGGACCCCGGAAGCAGATGTAGCTCTGCAAGAGTTGAAAGACTACCTATCGTCTATGCCTACCTTGGTTGCACCCAGACCCCAAGAACCATTGTTGCTATACTTAGCGGCAACCAATCAAGTGGTTAGTGTAGCTTTGGTAGCGCAGCAAGAGGTAGATGAAGCAGAAAGTGGCGAGATCATGGCAGAGTCAGAAAAGGATCAGGACATCAGTGAGCACGGCGACGGGAACAACCCCAAGGACGTGGCAAGGTAGAAAGTGGTGCAGCACCCAGTGTACTTCGTTCGCTCCTTATTACAGGGGCTAGATCGAGGTACTCTGGCATGCAAAAGTTGATCTTTGGTCTCGTTATGGCCTCAAGGATACTGCGCCATTACTTCCAAGCCCATGAGATTACGATTATCACTCGTTTCCCATTGCAAAGGACACTTCGAAACCCTGAGGCAACTGGCAAAATAGTGGAATGGGCTTTGGAGTTATCCAGCTTTTGTTTGAAGTTTGAGAGCACTTCAACTATTCAGAGCAGGGCATTGGCAGATTTTATTGCCGAATGGACGCGAACCCCTGAGGAGGAAAGGACAGAGATAGCTCTCCCCGGCAAGGAATCCCCCCAAGAATGGATTATGTATTTTGATGGTGCTTTTTCCCTACAAGATGTAGGGGCTGGCGTGCTCCTTGTTGCCCCCTCCGAGGAGCACTTGAAGTACGTCGTCCAGATGCACTTTGCCTGGGAAGAAGCCACCAACAATACAACAGAGTATGAAGGGCTCCTTGCCGGGCTCAGGATTGCAACAGAATTGGGAATTAAGAAGCTGATCATTCGAGGAGATTCATAGCTCGTGGTGAGACAAGTCAACAAGGATTACCAAAGCCCATTGATGGAAGCATACGTTGAGGAAGTAAGGAGATTGGAGGAGCACTTTGATGGGCTGCAAACAGAGCACGTACCCCATGCGGAAAACAGCATAGCTGATCACCTATCAAAGTGT
Source organism: Triticum urartu (assembly GCF_056163025.1). Lineage (NCBI taxonomy): Eukaryota > Viridiplantae > Streptophyta > Magnoliopsida > Poales > Poaceae > Triticum > Triticum urartu. Next base: position 478,008,704 of record NC_141878.1, on the reverse strand, counting down.
GCTACGCAGAAGCTTCCTGTGGAACCAGGAACTTTTGTTCTCCATCTCTCTCAACCCTCCGTATCACTAGCCACAATGGCCCAGAAAAGGAGAAAGATGGACTACGGTAAGCCTCTCCCGGTACAGCCATGTGCTCCTCATACGTCTCCAACGTATCTATAATTTTTGATTGTTCCATGCTATATTATATTCTGTTTTGGACATTATTGGGTTTTATTATACACTTTTATATTATTTTTGGGACTAACCTACTAACCGGAGGCCCAGCCCAGAATTGCTATTTTTTTGGCCTATTTTAGGGTTTCGAAGAAAAGGAATATCAAACAGAGTCCAAACGGAATGAAACCTTTGGGAATGTGATTTTTGGAACGTACAAGATCCAGGAGACTTGGACCCTACGTCAAGCAACCAACAGGGAAGCCACGAGGTAGGGGGGCGCACCTACCCCCCCCCCCCCAAGCGCGCCCTCCACCCTTGTGGGCCCCCTGTTTCTCCACTAACATACTCCTTCCTCCTATATATACCTACGTCCCCCCAAACGATCAGAAACGGAGCCAAAACCCTAATTCCACCGCCGTAACTTTCTGTATCCACGAGATCCCATCTTGGGGCCTGTTCCGGAGCTCCGTCGGAGGGGGCATCGATCACCGAGGGCTTCTACATAAACACCATAGCCTCTCTGATGAAATGTGAGTAGTTTACCTCAGACCTTCGGGTCCATAGTTATTAGCTAGATGGCTTCTTCTCTCTTTTTGGATCTCAATACAAAGTTCTCCCCTCTCTTGTGGAGATCTTTCGATGTAATCTTCTTTTGCGATGTGTTTGTTGAGACCGATGAATTGTGGGTTTATGATCAAGTTTATCTATGAACAATATTTGAATCTTCTTTGAATTCTTTTATGTATGATTGGTTATCTTTGCAATTCTCTTCGAATTATCAGTTTGGTTTGGCCTACTAGATTGATCTTTCTTGCAATGGGAGAAGTGCTTATTTTTGGGTTCAATCTTGCGGTGTCCTTTCCCAGTGAAAGTAGGGGCAGCAAGGCACTTATTGTATTTTTGCCATCGAGGATAACAAGATGGGGTTTTTATCATATTGCATGAATTTATCCCTCTACATCATGTCATCTTACTTAAAGCGTTACTCTGTTCTTATGAACTTAATACTCTAGATGCATGCTGGATAGCGGTCGATGTGTGGAGTAATAGTAGTAGATGAAGGCAGGAGTCGGTCTACTTGTCTCGGACGTGATGCCTATATACATGATCATACCTATATATTCTCATAACTATGCTCAATTCTATCAATTGCTCAACAATAATTTATCCACCCACCGTAAAACACTTATGCTCTTGAGAGAAGCCACTAGTGAAACCTATGGCCCCGGGTCTATCTTCATCATATTAATCTTCCAACACTTAGTTATTTCCTTTGCTTTTTTCCTTTGCTTTTATTTTACTTTGCATCTTTATCATAAAAATTCCAAAAGTATTATCTTATCATATCTATCAGATCTCACTCTCGTAAGTGACCGTGTAGGGATTGACAACCCCTTATCGCGTTGGTTGCGAGGATTTATTTGTTTTGTGCAGGTGCGAGGGACTCGCGCGTAGCCTCCTACTAGATTGATACCTTGGTTCTCAAAATCTGAGGGAAATAATTACGCTACTTTGCTGCATCACCGTTTCCTCTTCAAGGGAAAACCAACGCAGTGCTCAAGAGGTAGCAAGAAGGATTTCTGGCGTCGTTGTCGGGTAGGTCTACGCAAAATTCAAACATACCAAGTACCCATCACAAACCCTTATCTCCCGCATTACATTATTTGCCATTTGCCTCTCATTTTCCTCTCCCCCACTTCATCCTTGCCGTTTTATTCTCCCTCTCCCTCTCTCTCTCTATCCTCCCTCTCTTTCTCTATTTGCCTCTTTTTGCCCGTTCCTCGTTTGCTTGTGTGTTGGATTGCTTGCTTGTTACGATGGCTCAAGATAACACTAAATTGTGTAACTTTACCAATACCAACAACAATGATTTTATTAGCACTCTGATTGCTCGCTTACCGATGCTGAATCTTGTGAAATTAATGCTGCCTTGCTGAATCTTGTCATGAAAGATCTGTTTTCCGGCCTTCCTAGTGAAGATGCCGCTACCCATCTAAATAGCTTCGTTGATTTGTGTGATATGCAAAAGAAGAAAGATGTTGATAATGATATTGTTAAATTGAAGCTATTTCCTTTTTCGCTTAGAGATCGTGCTAAAGCTTGGTTTTCGTCTTTGCCTAAAAATAGTATTGATTCTTGGAATAAGTGCAAAGATGCTTTTATCTCTAAGTATTTTCCTCCCGCTAAGATCATCTCTCTTAGAAACGATATTATGAATTTTAAGCAACTTGATCATGAACATGTGGCACAAGCTTGGGAGAGGATGAAATTAATGATACGTAATTGCCCAACACATGGTTTGAATTTGTGGATGATTATACAATTTTTTTATGCCGGATTGAATTTTTCTTCTAGAAATCATTTAGTTTCGGCCGCGGGAGGCACCTTTATGGAAATCACTTTAGGAGAAGCTAATAAACTCCTAGATAATATTATGGTTAATTATTCTCAATGGCACACTGAAAGATCTACTAATAAAAAAGTGCATGCGATAGAAGAGATTAATGTTTTGAGTAGAAAGTTGGATGAACTTATGAAATTATTTTCTAATAAAAGTGTTTCTTCTGATCCTAATGATATGCCTTTGTCTACTTTGATTGAGAATAATAATGAATCTATGGATGTGAATTTTGTTGGTAGGAGCTATTTTGGTAACAACGCATATAGAGGAAACTTTAATCCTAGGCCTTATCCTAGCAATTCCTCTAATAATTATGGTAATTCCTACAACAATTCTTATGGAAATTATAATAATATGCTCTCTGATTTTGAATCTAATATTAAAGAATTTATTACTTTGCAAAAGAATTTCAATGCTTTGATTGAAGACAAATTGCTTAAGATTGATGAGTTGGCTAGGAACGTTGATAAAATTTCTCTTGATGTTGATTCTTTGAAACTTAGATCTATTCCACCTAAGCATGATATCAATGAGTCTCTCAAAGCCATGAGGATTTCCATTGATGAGTGCAAAGAAAGAACCGCTAGGATGCGTGCTAAGAAAGGATGCATGTTCTTCTAGTTTCCATGATGATAAAGATGAAGATCTAAAAGTTATTGATGTGTCCCCTATTAAATCTTTGTTTTGCATGAATCTTGATAATGTGACTGAATATGATCCACCTTTACCTAGACGGTGTTCCAAAAATTCAGAGTCTTTAGATCTTGATGCTAAAATTGTTAAAAGTGGGATTGAAGAGATCAAAACTCTAGATGTTAATGAACCTACTATTTTGGATTTCAAGGAATTTAATTATGATAGCTGCTCTTTGATAGATTGTATTTCCTTGTTGCAATCCATGCTAAATTCTCCTCGTGCTTATAGTCAAAATAAATCTTTTACTAAACATATCGTTGATGCTTTGGTGCAATCTTATGAAGAAAAACTTGAGTTGGAAGTTTCTATCCCTAGAAAACTTTATGATGAGTGGGAACCAACTATTAAAATTAAAATTAAAGATCATGAATGCTATGCTTTGTGTGATTTTGGTGCTAGTGTTTCCATGATTCCAAAGACTTTGTGTGATTTATTGGGTTTCCGCGATTTTGATGATTGTTCTTTAAACTTGCACCTTGCAGATTCCACTATTAAGAAACCTATGGGAATAATTAATGATGTTCTTATTGTTGCAAATAGGAATTATGTGCCCGTATATTTTATTGTTCTTGACATAGATTGCAATCCTTCATGTCCTATTATTCTTGGTAGACCTTTCCTTAGAACGATTGGTGCAATTATTGATATGAAGGAAGGAAATATTAGATTCCAATTTCCGTTAAGGAAAGGCATGAAACACTTCCCTAGAAATAAAATTAAACGATAGCACTTGTTGGGAGGCAACCCAATTTTATTTTTATTACTTGCTTTTTGCTCCTGTTTAGTAATAAATAATTTATCTAGCCTCTGTTTTGGTTGTGTCTTTTGTGTTTAATTAGTGTTTGTACCAAGTAGAACCGTTGGGAAGACTTGGGGAAAGTCTTGTTAATCTTGCTGTAAACAACAGAAACTTTAGCGCTCACGAGAACTGCTGCCATTTTTATTTGGAAAGTGATATTTATTTAATTGTTTTTGAATATTATTAATATATAAATTACTCACGTCCATAAATTTATTTTAGAATTTTTGGGGTTCCAGATATTACGCTAGCTACAGATTACTACAGACTGTTCTGTTTTTGACAGATTCTGTTTTTCATGTGTTGTTTGCTTATTTTGATGAATCTATGGCTAGTAAAATAGTTTATAAACCATAGAGAAGTTGGAATACAGTAGGTTTAACACCAATATAAATAAAGAATTAGTTCATTACAGTACCTTGAAGTGGTCTTTTGTTTTCTTTCGCTAACGGAGCTCACCAGATTTTCTACTTTAAGTTTTGTGTTGTGAAGTTTTCACTTTTTGGTAAGGATTTGATGGATTATGGAACAAGGAGTGGAAATAGCATAAGCTTGGGGATGCCCATGGCACCCCCAAGATAATATAAGGACACCAAAAAGCCAAAGCTTGGGGATGCCCCAGAAGGCATCCCCTCTTTCGTCTACTTCCATCGGTAACTTTACTTGGAGCTATATTTTTATTCACCACATGATATGTGTTTTTCTTGGAGCGTCTTGTATGATTTGAGTCTTTATTTGTTAGTTTTCCACAATCATCCTTGCTGTACACACATTTTGAGAGAGACACACATGATTCGGAAATTATTAGAATACTCTATGTTCTTCACTTATATCTTTTGAGTTATATAGTTTTGCTCTAGTACTTCACTTATATCTTTTAGAGCACGGTGGTGGATTTGTTTTATAGAAACTATTGATCTCTCATGCTTCACTTAGATTATTTTGAGAGTCTTAAATAGCATGGTAATTTTCTTAAATAATCCTAATATGCTAGGTATTCAAGATTAGTAAAAACTTTCTTATGAGTGTTTTGAATACTAAGAGAAGTTGGATGCTTGATGATTGTTTTGAGATATGAAGGTAGTGATATTAAAGTTGTGCTAGTTGAGTAGTTGTGAATTTGAGAAATACTTGTGTTGAAGTTTGCAAGTCCCGTAGCATGCACGTATGGTAAACGTTATGTAACAAATTTGAAAGATGAGGTGTTCTTTGATTGTCCTCCTTATGCCTATATACATGATCATACCTAGATATTCTCATAACTATGCTCAATTCTATCAATTGCTCAACAGTAATTTGTTCACCCACTGTAAAACACTTATGCTCTTGAGAGAAGCCACTAGTGAAACCTATGGCCCCTGGGTCTATCTTCATCATATTAATCTTCCAACACTTAGTTATTTCCTTTGCTTTTATTTTACTTTGCATCTTTATCATAAAAATTCCAAAAGTATTATCTTATCATATCTATCAGATCTCACTCTCGTAAGTGACCATGTAGGGATTGACAACCCCTTATCGCGTTGGTTTGCGAGGATTTATTTGTTTTGTGCAGGTGCGAGGGACTCGCACGTAGCCTCCTACTGGATTGATACCTTGGTTCTCAAAAACCGAGGGAAATACTTATGCTACTTTGCTGCATCACCCTTTCCTCTTCAAGGGAAAACCAATGCAGTGCTCAAGAGGTAGCAGCTCCCGGCAGAGATGCTGCCGGAAACAACTCCTCACAGCCTACCGAACCACCCCCTCCAACCGGGCCTATGGAGCCCGCGAACGAGGCTGGTGCTCCCGCAGCCGAGGAGGTGCCGCTAGTCCTCATTGCCGAGCCTCAGGCTCCCACTTGGGCAAGGCACATTGTCCTCTTCCCAAACTGGAGAACTCCCTGGCAATTATGATGAAGCTGAAAGAGTAGCCCGGAGGGCCAGTATGTATCAGTTTGTCGATGACACTCTGTACAGAAGGAGGCCCAACGGTGTGAAATTGAAGTGTGTTTGCCAGGAGTATGAAAAGGAACTGTTGGGTGAAATTCACAGAGGAATGTGCGGCTCACACATTGGATCAAGGGCATTAGTTGGGAAAGCATTCCGGCAAGGATTCTATTGGCCCACAGCCCTCCAAGATGCAGTTGAGCTCGTCACGAAATGTGAAGCTTGTCAGTTCCATTCGAAGAGAACACACCTGCCTGACCAAGCCCTTCAGACAATCCCTCTATCATGGCCATTTTCGGTCTGGGGGCTCGATATCCTCGGCCCCTTCCCCTGAGCAATCGGGGGCTTTGAATTCTTGTTCGTTGCCATCGACAAGTTTACAAAGTGGCCGGAAGTGACTGCCGTGAGAAAGGTGACTGCTCAGTCAACTATCAAATTCTTGAAAGAGTTGGTGTGTCGTTTCGGAGTTCCGCCAAGGATCATCACAGACAACGACACCCAGTTCACGAGCCACGACTTCATGCAATATGTTCGCATCCTCAGATGCAAAATCTCATTCGCTTCTGTGGCACACCCCCGGAGCAATGGACAAGCTGAGAGGGCGAACGCTGAAGTGCTTCGTGGACTCAAGATAAGAACTTTCGATATGCTGTAGAAGCATGGCAGGCGGTGGATCGAGGAGTTGCCGGTAGTTCTTTGGTCCCTCAGAACGACACCTAACCGAGCTACCGGGCAGACTCCCTTCTCCCTGGTCTACGGGGCAAAAGCAGTTATTCCCACGGAACTCATTTACGGGTCCCCTTGAGCTACCGGAGTGACGACGCTGTGCTACTTGAGGGGAACCGTCTCCGGGCTGCTACGCGTGCTGCACGCTACCAGCAAGCCCTGCGTCGCTATCATAGCCGCAGGGTTTATGCCCGGTGTTTTGAGGAAGGTGACCTTGTCCTTAGGCGCGTTCAGCCCGCCAAGGGTACAAACAAGTTATCACCGGAGTGGGAAGGCCCTTACCGGGTGGTACGAGTCACCAGACCTGGCGCAGTCCGTCTAGAGACCGGAGATGGCACCTAGTTGGAAAACTCATGGAATATTGAGCATCTCCGTAAGTTCTACCCGTAAGGCGCAGAGGCTGCCGGGCCCTACCTGGCAGCCACCCATTGTACATGGCCTTGCCGAAGTTGCATGTAACCCCCTGTACAAGCCGGGGCGATGACCCCATGCGAGATAAAATAAAGAAGCATTGTAGGGGGGCCCAACTAAGATTGCATGCATGCACAATCACATCCAGATAATTGCATACCCATTTCATGCGCATTTGCATATAGATAGGACTGCATCCTGCATTCATTCTCATCTACATGGAGTTGCAGGTTCCTGCCGTGAACTTGGCTCCGACAAGGGACGAGAAGATTTCACGGCACCGTGGTCCCCGGCAAGCCAAATAGATAAGTTTACCTCTTGTCCATTAGTGTTCTGTCGCTATAACTTGTGCATAGAGAAACCTCACCGCTCTCTTGAAACTAGGGTGCTCCCATCCTTGGCTCGAACGTTGCTTCGGTCTGGATGGTCGCAGTGGCCCTTGATGAAAAGGGAGTGAGCATGGGGCTGGCACCTCAGTTTGTTCCTCGGCAGACATGGTTCTCCGGCAGACAAAAAGGGTGCCGGTATGATATCCTGCCAGGAAAACTTGTTTAATTACAATAAAGAGGTACTTTACCTCTGCATGGACATATACATGCACGAGTTCTCAGCAAGGTTTATTTCTTTTACTGACATGCAAATACAAGTACAAGCATTACTTAACACAAAGATGGACTCGAGAGATTACATTATTTGAATTAAAATTTGGCAATTGCCTACAAGTTTAAGATTGAAAAAAGATAAGTGCCCCGTTACGCATTTTCCCCTATCCATCTCCTACAGGGATAGGTCGAAGGGGCCGGAGGCGCGCACAGCTGGGATTCGGCGCCTCCCCAGTATCAGGGCGGCACCGCTCCCCGGGAGGGAGGAAGAAACCGGAGGGCAGGCGCGGATGGTGACGCTGTCGTAGGACCAGATGGGTGGCACGGAGTCACCGGTGAACACGACTCGTCAGAACGGTCGTTCCCATTCTTGGTGCATCGTGGGTTGCCAGTGCCGTCCGCATCACTACCACCCGAAGACCTCGGCGCGGCCGCCACGCCAGGCACCATGCTCTCTAAACCCTCCCACAGAGAGCATGGTCGTCCCCGGGAGACTTGATGTTAGAAGTCACCGTGCATCTCGAAGACGTGTGAGGAAGAAAGGAGCCTTCCTGGCCGATGAAGAAAACTGCATCTAGAGGAGCCAGATTCGCCCCCATTGACGGCGAATCTCTTTTATGGCTCTTCGCTGATGCCACGAAGGGAAGAAGAATGGGGAGCGGTCGACTACCACGCGCCGTGCCCGCCTCGAGCCGCGACGTGGTGCTAATCGCGTCCCCTCCCACTAAAGTCAAGGCCACGGGCGACCCGGTGGGAAGCGCATCAGGGTTGCCACTCCCTACATCAGCGCCGCGCCACCCAAACCTTCCTTTCAGGCCCAAGGAAGACCCTAGACCAGGGCCTGGGGGCTGGCCCCAGGCTTCCTTTTCGAGCATGACCAGCAGAAGTAGAATATGAGGAAAGGAGGACAATGGAAATGGATGACTCTGCCCTCCTCCGCTCCTCCCTTTTATAGGCCGGGCGGGGAGGGCAGCAGCTCCATCCACGGGAGATCACCGCCCTCCTTCGCCAATTCAAGGCAGGTGGGCCCTTCCCAAGATACTCTCCCGTGACACGTGCCTCCGTTACCTACCCCATGCGATGCATGTTGCATACGTGGCTAAGGATAAGGGCACGCTGTGGGAAGAGTAAATTGGCAGTTTCTACCCCATGCGTTAAAGTCATTAGCGGGCCATTACTGGAGCGACCCCACCACTATTGGCTTTATGCCGCATGCGGGAGAACCGGAAACTGGCCCGGAATCAAGGCTGATGAAACATCAACGAAAAACTCAAGGGGCCAACCCCTTCAGCAATCTTGCCTATGCACTTATTAGGCCCTACCCCGATAACGCTCAGCAGCGCGTTCGGGGCAGGCCCGGGGGCTTCTGTCGGTGCAACAAACCCTGGGTCTGTTGACCAACCATGCACAGACACAAGATCAAGATTGAAGCACCATCTTAAGACAGAGATTGGAAGACCCAGAGATTTGAAGAACCAACATGTAGCTCATGAGAACCAAGACTAAGCCTAAGGAGCAAGATATCAGCAAGAGAAGGGCCTTCCTTGCCGTGCAAGCGAGCCCGGCAAGGGGCGAGGCCACCACCAGAAGCAAAGCAACCAAGGCTTCCCGGCAGAGCCTGCCCGGGCTTACGGGGGCAGAACCGCCTCACCAACCACTCAAGCACGACTCACATCGTCAATCTATGCAGTGTCAAGCCAGGAGATGATTAAGTGGCAGCCATTCGCCACATGGCAGTCATTTCCTACAGAGAAGCCTACAGATTACACCCGTCCTGCGACGTGTCAAGAGAGCAGGAGCGGATCTGGCAAGATAACCCGACAGGCCTTGTCGGGCGCTCCGTGATGTGACACTAAGCGGTGCATTTAATGCACCCTGTCAGCCCGTAGAGTTAGGTATGATAGAACTGTTTGCTACCATATCAGTGGATAATGACCACTTTGCCACTGTGGTGACCCCTTAATCTATAAAAGGAGGCCCATGGCACTCGTAGGAGGGGTTAGAAGTTTGGAAAGTTGACAACCCCAAGCCACCACATACACGTAGTAGCCGCAAGCAAACCTTGCCGGGCAAGTGTACTACGCACCACCACATCCATTCTTCCATCAATCCACTAAAGCAGGAGTAGGGTCTTACGCCTCACGGCGGCCCGAACCTAGGTAAATTGATTGTGTGCTCTCTGCCGCACGGTCGTATGCTGGTCTGCTCTTTGTGCAACGCGTCGTACCCCTGCCGAACCAACAAGGGGCCACCCGGTCCCAAAGGTGGCCACAAAAATCCCGCGACAAGAGGCCTAACTACAGAGGTAGAACGACTCGTATATGTGTTGAGAAGGAGAGACCCAGCTATGTCTTGAGGGAGATCGGTCGACATCCATACATAACTGAAGGACGGGAAATAGGTTGGGGCAGCAAGAGAGAGAGAGAGAGAGAGGAGAGAGGGAGGGAGGGAGAGGGGTAGAGTGCTGGATGGGTGATGGAGTTGCTTCTCGAAGATGGTGGGAGATGCCTACTTGACAAACTGAGGGTTGAACTGCAATATTATCAATAAGAGTGGGTATGTGTTTCGGTGTGTGCCTGTCCGTGATAGATGTGTCGGGACACATGCATGGATGATGAAGGGGAACCATGTGTTTGGTAAGCAAACCTAACTAGATCGGTAGATCAATTGTTGTCTGTCGGAGGAAGGGAGAGACATAACTAATGAGGTAGATCGATCGACACGTGGGGGAAAACGAGTTATAAGGACCTATGTAACATCCCAAAATTCTAAATTTTGGAATGTTATAAACACATAGATAGATTGATTGATTGTTTGATTGATTGCGTGAATTGAGTGAAATTCGAATTCTTTTTGAAAGTTAAATGAGAGGGAATAAAAGGACTTTCCCAAACCTTCATATTGGTTTTCTGATCTTCGTAAATTCAAATTCTTTTCAACACAAAACCCCGGAGAGAAGATGACATGACTTCTTCCATTTATTTAAATGACAAGGGGTGTTGAAAATATTTGAATTTCATTTGAAAATATTTCCAATTCAGAAACTTTAAGAAACTCAATGATTTTCACGAGAGAAGATAAAATGACTTCTTCAAATTATGAAATATGAGTTGGGAGTTTCAAAGAATTAAATTCAAAGTTCTTTTGAATTTATTTTTCAAATTGGAATACATTAGATCATCATGCATATCTTATTTTCTTGCTTTTTGGTCGATCCTAGAAATTTCACGCAGCTCAAGGACCTTCGGAGAGAGTTGGAGATTTCGTTATTTTCTTATTTGAGAGTTTTCTCGAATTGGAAAAGAGGATCATTTGATTTATTTATTTCATCTTCAATTATTTTTCCGTTATCAAAAAAATATGAGAGAGGGAATAATATGACTTTCCCAAAATATAGGGAAAATGAAGATTTAATAAATAGATCAAATTTTGTTTTCCGGTGTTTATTCACATTTTATTTGGATAGGGAAAAATGCGCGTTTTCAAAAAATTGCTTTTAGGTCTGTAGAAAAGTTCATTTTGTTCGGCTCATTTTTAGGAGTCAGGGAAAATTTACTTTATTAGTTTTGGAATCCAGTAGATTTTGTTTTTCTGTGTTTTCCAAGCGCGGATGTGTTAAAAAAAACTGCAGCGCCTTGGGCCAAAGGCCCAAGCCACCAGCCGGCCGAGGCCAAGGCCATCGCTAGCGCCCCAGCCTCCCCGTGCGCAGGCGCCAGGCGCCAGGGAGCCGCCGCCTCTTTCTTTTAGGAAATCCTAGTAGGACTTTTGTCCTACTTCCGTTTATTTTTCTAGATCTTTCCTACTCTTATTCTTATTTCTTGTCCCCTACCCCAAGTCTCCTCACCCCTCCCCAATATAAATACCCAACACCCCCTCTCTCCCCACACAAAATCCCAAGCCCCTCTCTCCTCTCCAAGCCGCGCCCCACCCCGCGCCTCTCACCCGCGCCGCGCCTCTCGCCCTGCGCCGCACCTTGCGTCACCGCCGCCGCCCTGCGTCACCGCCACCGCCCCACCTTGCCGCGCCGCCGCCGCCCTGCGTCACCGCCGCCGCCGCACCTTGCCGCGCCGCCGCCGCCCTGCGTCAACGCCGCCGTCGCCGCCGTTCGCCGGAGGTACCGCGCCGCGTCTCTTCTTTCCCTCGGTTCGGTTTTTCTTATAAATCGTTCCAATTCTTTTCTTCACCGATTCGTTTTTATTTCCGGTTCTTCGCTAAACCGTTCCGGTTTTCTAGATCGGTTTTCCGTTTCTTTCCGGTCTTTTCTCCGAAAACCCTAGATTGGTTTTCGTTCTTCTTTCGGACCGTTCGTTTCAACGAACGTGATCACCAATTCTTCTAGGTTAACGAACGTCCGTTCGTTTAACCGTTCTTCTTTTTCTTTTCGTCGGATTTATTCCGCGATCGCGATCTCAGATCCGATCTTCGTTCTAGTTTATCTTCTCGCTCGTTTATCGGAATCGGGTGATTCAAGCGCCTGGAGTTTCGTCTCGAAACCGCCGTTCCGTCTAATCAACTTAAACAAGTTTTGCCCCAGTAAAATTTGACCTAGATTCAACTTGCTAGAACCGAGTTGTTTTCTTCCGCCGTTTGTTTTTCGTCGTTTGTTCGGCTCGTTCTTTCTTTGCAACCGGAGTTCTTAAGTTGAACTTTCTGGTTCGTTCTCTCGTTCGAGTTTTACTTGTGCATTAGATGAGTACTTATTGTGTGGTTACTATTGTTTGCTTACGATAGATTGACCGGAGTGTGACGAGTAGATCTATCAAGAGTTTTAAGTGCGAATCATCTTCATCTACATTGCAGGCAAGTTCACACTTTGATCATACCTTTTCTACAACCCAGTTTTATTGCATTAGATCAATCCTCACACATTGCATGATTAGGATCTAATTAAATTGTGGGATGGGAAGTAGATGAGGTAGTACCTATTACCTGTATTATTATCAAACCCTTGGGAGTTACTTCTACGTTTGCTTATTATTATGCCTTGCTATGCTAGTAGACGTGGATTGGGTGAGTGATATCCATGACAGATGTGAGATTGATAATTTTAATGGTTTATCTAAGGTGGCAACTTAAACACACATCTGGGTGGATTGAGGCACCTGATGTCTATCAGGACTTGCCTGTTTTTTTTGGACCGCCACCCAGGCTCAAAGGGATCATAAGATCTTTCATGCTAGAAACTTCCGTGTGCAGCCACAAGCCATTATGGGCTCTGGCATAGTTGACTAAGTAGTGCGAACTCTTACGGGGTGGACTAGCAGATGTAGGGGATGTAGGTGTACCGGTCTACCCCACATGTAAGGTGCTAGCGCTTCTGAAAGACTATGTCTCGGTCATCCGTCTTCTCAAACACCATGTAGTGCGAGAAACCAAACGGAGGCGATCGAGTCTTGTGGGGAAAAGTGCGCAAACCTCTGCAGAGTTTACAAACTAATCATGATTAGCCGTGTCCCCGGTTATGGACAACTTGAGTATCTAGTACTTGAATATCATTGTGAATCTCATCATGTTACTTCTAATTAATGTTGTTGGGTTTTAATTACTTTTAATTGGGATTGAGAATGCTGTCAACCATTCTCAATGTTTCACAACCACCATGATAGTTAAATAAATTTATTCCTTTGTAGTAGGGAAAAATTGGCTTTACGCAAAAACCTTATAACCATAGAGCTTTTCCACCAGCCAAATATGCATGTAGTGATAGCCATTGTTCATCATTCTCTATGGTGTGAATTTGCCAGTACATTCAATGTACTGACCCGTTTCGGGCTGCAACGTCTCATGTTGCAGGTTTCTTACGACGAGTAAGTGTTACGTTAGGGTTACGATTTCTACACTCAACTTTGCCGTTGGTGTTGATGGGAATCCACAACCTTATTGCTTCCGCTATATTGGATTGAGGTAATAGTATTTACGTTACTTTATACATGTGATTTACCTCTGTTATAAATCCTTCGAGTACTGTGTGTGTCAGCATACTGATCCAGGGATGACACGTAAGCACAGAGACTTGACCCATTCGGGTCGGGTCGCTACAAGATGGTATCAGAGCACATGTTGACTGTAGGACGTGACCCTAGAAACTGGCAAGCCCATAGCAAAGATTTTTCTCTACAACTTTCCCTTTCAAAAGATCTTTTACCTCTCTTCTCTTCTGAGCTTATTCAAAAATTCCCTTTAGTGAGACCATACCCCTTTCCCCTTTTGACCATTCGAAGATTCGACGGATGAGACCACTCCAAGAAGTACAGGATATCAGACCAGTAAGACCATTCGGAATGAAGAGGATTTTACCATACATTATGATAATGGAAACTACAGCTGTTGAAGACTCTGAAGACAAGTAGAATTGAAGGCTCTGAAGAATCCCCAGATTTGTATGACCTAGGAATGCTACCCTTATGGAACTTGGCAGACTATGGAAGTTGTCAATACCCGAGATCAAGGTGTGTTGGAGAAAGACCGGAGCATGTAGAGTTGAGAACTCGAAGTTTTGTCAAAGAAACCCTAAGGCAAGAGATATCAACTGGCAAGATAGCTCAGGGCAATGACAAGGGCAGAAACACGGTTATCCGTGATGTCATCCCCGCTAATGCTATTGTCACCGTGTTGAGTTAAGGATGCATGTCATTAGAATGGATTTGATGGAAGAAGGCTGATGGAGAACCTATTAGTAAGATGAAGTTTTAACCTTAGCCGGTGTATCACCAGGATCTGGAGTAGTACATCAAGAAGTTTAAGGTGGAGCTCCAGGAAGTCGTATTAGACAAGGAAGTATTTCATGAGGAACTCAGGATCCTGAAGATGAGAGTAGCCAAGCTGGAGGAGCAGAACCTCAAGATACCGGAGAACTGTCAGGAACTGAAGGACCGTATGACCATGGTTCATGTGAAGGATGTTGAAACCAGAAGTTTGGAATGCAACTCCAGAAATATTGAAGGATGCCACGATAGACTTTGCGTCAATAGAGATGATCTGGCAAAAGAACATGAGAAGGACAAGCATGATTGGAAGAAGCCATTGGAGGCTTGAACAAGGCTTGAAGAGTTTGGAGATGTTGAAGATTATTGACCTTTAGAAGACCAAACCCCTGTTATATACCTACGTTAGATGCGATGATTGTGAGCTGTCATTGTTTGATGTTTTCCCGACAACCACAAATAAAATCTGTCTTTTCAAAACTGTTGTTTGCATTTTGTGTATCCCTCTCTATCTCTCTTATCTCATCCTAAACCCACATGGACCCAATAGAGGATGAATGAAGATGAGCTTATATTTTCTGGACCGATGAGTCAATTGGAGACGGACCGATGGATTCAGAACATGGAGGATCATATGGAGAACAACCCTATAGTCGGAAAGGATATGGCCCAGCATGCTCTTCAATGCTTTGAAAGAGGTGCTGCTACTTGGTGGAGGATGTACCAAACCATCAATGGATGGCAAGGAGTAACCACTTGGAAAGAATTTAAGTTGACTTTGCTAAAGTCTCAGTTTGTGTCCCAGAAGTTGAAGCCTTATGGAAAGGATATGAGGAAACCATGTGCATGCAAGATTTGTGGAGAAATTGGACACACCCATAAAGAACACGAGGATGAATGCCCTAATTGTGAAGGAAGTCACCCAGCTGAGGAATGCCCAAACTAGGCAAATTACTTGTTTCTTGTGTGAAGGGACTACCCACTACCCTGCTCAGTGTCACATTTACCCCTTGGTACAAAGAACCATCCAGCAGAAGGAAGAAGCAATGAAAGGAGCCCTTATGGAAAGTTTAGAAGAACCCGTGATGAAGGAAGATGTGGAGGACACACCCAAAGAAGAACCAATTAAACCCTGCACCAAGTCTTGCTATTCATGTGGAGAAGAAGGACACGTATCTCAAAATTGTATGAAGGGGGATCTAGTAGAATTCCCGACAGAGGAAGTAGAGTATGACCCACTGGAAATAGAAGCTCTGGTTGGAATGGAAAAATCTAGAAAGAGACGTAGATTGGATTCCAGGAAGGACCTGAGTCATATCACATGTTTCAGGTGCAAAAATTCAGGACACCACTTCAATGATTGCCCAAAAGGAAAGATGAGGACCCACGTAGGCTACGCAATCACAAGGAAACCTCGAAACTTGTCAGAAGTAATATGTTTTAGTTGTAAAGGAGCAGGGCACTTTGCTAGAGAATGCCCCAAGGAGAAGGAAACTTGTGCTAGATAGTTGAGTTTGCAACAAAAGAAATGGAGTAGTAGAAGTGAGAACATTTTATTTTCTATTGAGGTGTTGAGTTGAGGCATGTAATGGAAAAGCGAGAGATTGTAATCATTGGAGAATGAATAAAGTTAGCATCGTTGGTACTGATATGGATTTTATGAGTTGCTACTCTATGAAGGAGGATTTTGACCATTTTTGAGGATAAGAGAAATATGGTCTATGGAAGATTTGTGCATTTTTAGGGTGGTAGTACCCTGTAAGAACCTTTGACCCCCAGAAAGGATAAAGATACTCCACTGCGTGGATTTTGGACAAAATGAATACGAGTTTTGTCTCGATATGTGTGATGCCCCAAGAGTATGTGGGATGAAGTTGGAGACCGACAGTTGTTTGGACCAAATGTGATCAAGGAGTCAGAAGAGAATGTTAAGTTGATTCGAGATAGGCTGAAGGTAGCTCAGTCCAGGCAGAAGAGTTATGTAGACTCACAAACTCAAGGAGGTAGTCTATGAAATTGGAGATAGAGCATGTCTTCATGTGTTCCCTCTGCGAGGAGTTAAACGGATTGGAGTTAAGGGACAGTTATCCCCGAGATTTGTAGGACCATACCGAGTTATGGAGTGTATGGGAGAAGTGACCAACAAGTTGGAGTCATCCGAAGGACTGTTAGGAGTTCAAGATGTGTTTCACGGTTCCCATTTGAAGAAGTGCCATGCAGAGATGGCCAATATTCCCTTGTAAGGACGCTTGACCGCAGAAAGGATAATGATGTTCCATGAAGTGGAATATGGACTCCATAAGTATAAGTTTTTATCTCGGTATGAGGGATACCCCACGCGGATGAAGAGATGAATTACTATTGGATATAAAGGAGGTATGATGTCGGAAATATGGATCAATGGAAACTCCATGATGAGTCAGAGTAATCATGTCCTAATATTGGTACCAATAGAAGGAAGGAAGATGATACAATTGGATGGATTTAAGAATACTAGGAAGTTGGAAGTTGGAATAATGAACAGTTGCCCGATGATAAGTTCAAGGACTACAAGTGATGAGATGTGCCATAACCCACAGGCCCCAGGACCTGCCAAGAAGCAAGCACACCCTTGCTGAAGGAAAAACCCTGGAAGAGGATATGCCCTTATCGATAGACGATTTTATAGGAGTAACGCAAAACCTGAGAGTTGTGAAGGAACGATAGATGGTTGTTTGGCTTGCAGAATCTATGGATTTATCCGAACTTGGTTCATCGACAAGAGAAATTCTGCAATGCTTGTGAGGGTGACCGAGTGTTAGAATGCGAGATTCGCTAAATTGTATACAAGGTAATGATTTGGGTGCGGGATGGATTGATCACCATACCGACTTACTCTTATTATTCGCCTTGCTATATGGGATGGTAAATCTGAGTGACTTACCTATAGTAGAGAGACGACCATATTAAACCTTGTTAAACCTTAGAATGGTATAAGAATTTTTCCCTTGTACACGACAGCTTTGCCAACCGTAGGTTATACGGTGAGGATCAACCCAGACCCATTTCCTGCAGGAGAAACCATAAATTGTTGACCACCATGAGATATCGATAGTTGTTTAGTCTTGGCGCCAGACCGTCAGCTAAGAAGACCCAATCTCGGAAGAACCTTACCAAGATGAAAGGATAGAAAAATTATGGTAAAGGTTATGCCACTACCGGAAGATCCCGGATAAGGAATTATCCTGAAGATCTAAGAAGACCGACGCTGTCAAGAATATGGAGGAAGTATATGAGTTTTGATGGAATCGTAACCATGCTTCTAAGGGTGGTAGCACCCCAGACCCCGTGTGATGATCGATGGATTTTGAGGAGACCCCCAAACCCTAACCTTTTCTTGCTAGCCTCTCCGAATCTCGAGGACGAGATTCCTTTTAAGGGTGGTAGGTTTGTAACATCCCAAAATTCTAAATTTTGGAATGTTATAAACACATAGATAGATTGATTGATTGTTTGATTGATTGCGTGAATTGAGTGAAATTCGAATTCTTTTTGAAAGTTAAATGAGAGGGAATAAAAGGACTTTCCCAAACCTTCATATTGGTTTTCTGATCTTCGTAAATTCAAATTCTTTTCAACACAAAACCCCGGAGAGAAGATGACATGACTTCTTCCATTTATTTAAATGACAAGGGGTGTTGAAAATATTTGAATTTCATTTGAAAATATTTCCAATTCAGAAACTTTAAGAAACTCAATGATTTTCACGAGAGAAGATAAAATGACTTCTTCAAATTATGAAATATGAGTTGGGAGTTTCAAAGAATTAAATTCAAAGTTCTTTTGAATTTATTTTTCAAATTGGAATACATTAGATCATCATGCATATCTTATTTTCTTGCTTTTTGGTCGATCCTAGAAATTTCACGCAGCTCAAGGACCTTCGGAGAGAGTTGGAGATTTCGTTATTTTCTTATTTGAGAGTTTTCTCGAATTGGAAAAGAGGATCATTTGATTTATTTATTTCATCTTCAATTATTTTTCCGTTATCAAAAAAATATGAGAGAGGGAATAATATGACTTTCCCAAAATATAGGGAAAATGAAGATTTAATAAATAGATCAAATTTTGTTTTCCGGTGTTTATTCACATTTTATTTGGATAGGGAAAAATGCGCGTTTTCAAAAAATTGCTTTTAGGTCTGTAGAAAAGTTCATTTTGTTCGGCTCATTTTTAGGAGTCGGGGAAAATTTACTTTATTAGTTTTGGAATCCGGTAGATTTTGTTTTTCTGTGTTTTCCAAGCGCGGATGTGTTAAAAAAAACTGCAGCGCCTTGGGCCAAAGGCCCAAGCCACCAGCCGGCCGAGGCCAAGGCCATCGCTAGCGCCCCAGCCTCCCCGTGCGCAGGCGCCAGGCGCCAGGGAGCCGCCGCATCTTTCTTTTAGGAAATCCTAGTAGGACTTTTGTCCTACTTCCGTTTATTTTTCTAGATCTTTCCTACTCTTATTCTTATTTCTTGTCCCCTACCCCAAGTCTCCTCACCCCTCCCCAATATAAATACCCAACACCCCCTCTCTCCCCACACAAAATCCCAAGCCCCTCTCTCCTCTCCAAGCCGCGCCCCACCCCGCGCCTCTCACCCGCGCCGCGCCTCTCGCCCTGCGCCGCACCTTGCGTCACCGCCGCCGCCCTGCGTCACCGCCACCGCCCCACCTTGCCGCGCCGCCGCCGCCCTGCGTCACCGCCGCCGCCGCACCTTGCCGCGCCGCCGCCGCCCTGCGTCAACGCCGCCGTCGCCGCCGTTCGCCGGAGGTACCGCGCCGCGTCTCTTCTTTCCCTCGGTTCGGTTTTTCTTATAAATCGTTCCAATTCTTTTCTTCACCGATTCGTTTTTATTTCCGGTTCTTCGCTAAACCGTTCCGGTTTTCTAGATCGGTTTTCCGTTTCTTTCCGGTCTTTTCTCCGAAAACCCTAGATTGGTTTTCGTTCTTCTTTCGGACCGTTCGTTTCAACGAACGTGATCACCAATTCTTCTAGGTTAACGAACGTCCGTTCGTTTAACCGTTCTTCTTTTTCTTTTCGTCGGATTTATTCCGCGATCGCGATCTCAGATCCGATCTTCGTTCTAGTTTATCTTCTCGCTCGTTTATCGGAATCGGGTGATTCAAGCGCCTGGAGTTTCGTCTCGAAACCGCCGTTCCGTCTAATCAACTTAAACAAGTTTTGCCCCAGTAAAATTTGACCTAGATTCAACTTGCTAGAACCGAGTTGTTTTCTTCCGCCGTTTGTTTTTCGTCGTTTGTTCGGCTCGTTCTTTCTTTGCAACCGGAGTTCTTAAGTTGAACTTTCTGGTTCGTTCTCTCGTTCGAGTTTTACTTGTGCATTAGATGAGTACTTATTGTGTGGTTACTATTGTTTGCTTACGATAGATTGACCGGAGTGTGACGAGTAGATCTATCAAGAGTTTTAAGTGCGAATCATCTTCATCTACATTGCAGGCAAGTTCACACTTTGATCATACCTTTTCTACAACCCAGTTTTATTGCATTAGATCAATCCTCACACATTGCATGATTAGGATCTAATTAAATTGTGGGATGGGAAGTAGATGAGGTAGTACCTATTACCTGTATTATTATCAAACCCTTGGGAGTTACTTCTACGTTTGCTTATTATTATGCCTTGCTATGCTAGTAGACGTGGATTGGGTGAGTGATATCCATGACAGATGTGAGATTGATAATTTTAATGGTTTATCTAAGGTGGCAACTTAAACACACATCTGGGTGGATTGAGGCACCTGATGTCTATCAGGACTTGCCTGTTTTTTTTGGACCGCCACCCAGGCTCAAAGGGATCATAAGATCTTTCATGCTAGAAACTTCCGTGTGCAGCCACAAGCCATTATGGGCTCTGGCATAGTTGACTAAGTAGTGCGAACTCTTACGGGGTGGACTAGCAGATGTAGGGGATGTAGGTGTACCGGTCTACCCCACATGTAAGGTGCTAGCGCTTCTGAAAGACTATGTCTCGGTCATCCGTCTTCTCAAACACCATGTAGTGCGAGAAACCAAACGGAGGCGATCGAGTCTTGTGGGGAAAAGTGCGCAAACCTCTGCAGAGTTTACAAACTAATCATGATTAGCCGTGTCCCCGGTTATGGACAACTTGAGTATCTAGTACTTGAATATCATTGTGAATCTCATCATGTTACTTCTAATTAATGTTGTTGGGTTTTAATTACTTTTAATTGGGATTGAGAATGCTGTCAACCATTCTCAATGTTTCACAACCACCATGATAGTTAAATAAATTTATTCCTTTGTAGTAGGGAAAAATTGGCTTTACGCAAAAACCTTATAACCATAGAGCTTTTCCACCAGCCAAATATGCATGTAGTGATAGCCATTGTTCATCATTCTCTATGGTGTGAATTTGCCAGTACATTCAATGTACTGACCCGTTTCGGGCTGCAACGTCTCATGTTGCAGGTTTCTTACGACGAGTAAGTGTTACGTTAGGGTTACGATTTCTACACTCAACTTTGCCGTTGGTGTTGATGGGAATCCACAACCTTGTTGCTTCCGCTATATTGGATTGAGGTAATAGTATTTACGTTACTTTATACATGTGATTTACCTCTGTTATAAATCCTTCGAGTACTGTGTGTGTCAGCATACTGATCCAGGGATGACACGTAAGCACAGAGACTTGACCCATTCGGGTCTGGTCGCTACAACCTAGCTAGCTATATGTATAGCGAGAGATCGGTCGGTGTACATCCATTTGTTAGAGGCAAATAAGGCCCAGCGAGACGGATAGACAGAGAGAATGGTGCTAGGAGGTGGTGCGAGAGGCCGAGCTACTAGCTAGATAGGGGGAGGAGTGTGGGATTGTGAGATCGATGAGAAGAGGGGCGAGAGTTTACACGTGTGTGGGACTGTATGAGAGACACGAGGCATGGACACAAAAAGGAGATGGAAGGTGTGTGTGTATGTTGTAGGCAGACATCACTGGAGAGGTTTATCGATCGGTGTGTGTTGGAAAGGAGTTGTGGAGACTGTGGGAGAACGACCTAAAGAAAAAAAATGAATGTGCGCGATGGATAGAATGCTGAGGGAGGGGGAGGGCGAGGAGGGCATGTGCATGCATGAGAGAAAGTTAGTTCTAGCTACAAAGGTTAGAGGATTGTGTGGATGTAAGAGACTAACAAAGATCATAATTTGATATGAAAGTGGATTCATATATTTTAATAGGAGATCATAGTGTTATAAACATATGCATGCATGAATAAAGCGGTGATACGCGCGTTGTGGTTTTGCACATGTTATACCATAATGTGATAATGCATGGCGTTTGCAACTCACAGCTAAATGTCGAACAATCTAAACCATACTATACATCGAACAATCTCACATTTTATTTGAATTTGTGATAATGTGTGGTGTTTGCAGCTTACAACTAAATATCGAACAATCTAAACAATACTATATATCGAACAATCTCACATTTTATTTGAATTTGTGGTAATGTGTGGCGTTTGCAATTCACATCTAAATATTTGTAGGCATAGGGGGCGGGGCACCATACATTATGTGATAAACACAATATATATATATGAGACATGGTTTAGATTATGAAGATCTAGCCAGAGCTTGAAATGTACCGTGATTTAAAATCAACATAAAGTGGATTTGAAAAATCGAGTTCGAGTTCATATAGTACACATAGTTCATATCTAACTCGACAGTAATCATGTGGTGTGCTGTGAAGATAATACACAAACGATGGTTTAACTTGACAATAATGATGATTGTAGATCTTATTAAAATAGAGAAACAAATTCAAATGGTTTGACCTCACAACAATCATTATTGTAGATCTTATTCAAATAGAGAAACGAATTCAAATTTAGTTCATATTGAAGCGGTAGTATATACGTTTGGAATGCACAAAAACGTTCATTTGAGTAGCAGGTTGATTTGGTACGAATAATTTAATGGAACATAACATGAATTCAAAGTTTTGAATGACATTTTTAGTGCGAATTGATTTGGTACAGTACACGGGACTAGACTCTCTTGTGTGGTGCGAATTGATTTCTTTTTGTTTTTTCATCGATGGAAGTGCGAATTGATTTGGTACAGTACACGTTAGGCTTGTCTGGAAATTTCAACTTGCCCCTTGTTACCCCGAAATATTTAAGATATATCTTTGTCTCGTTGTGCTCCGAAAACTCCCTCCATCTCAACCCGCGCCTTGCTATCCCAAAATTACAATGTGCACGAAAACTCCCACCTCCTGCAAATTCCCGACACGTGAAATGCCCGTGATACCCCTGAACCGAAAGAACCGCCTAGCTCAAATCGGTGAGGGTACTTTCGTAACTTACCCCGCATTTCGGACAAGCGCGTCCCTAAGCCATGTGAGGGAGTCCTAGATTAAGGGGTCCTCGGGCGTCCAGACTATATGACATGGGCCGGACTAATGGGCCATGAAGATACAAGACAGAAGACTTCCTCCCGTGTCCGGATGGGACTCTCCTTGGCGTGGAGGGCAAGCTTAGCATGCGGATATGAATATTCCTTTCTCTGTAAACCGACTCTATACAACCCTAGCCGCCTCCAGTGTCTATATAAACCGGAGGGTTTAATCCATAGAGAGGAGAATCATAATCATACAGGCTAGACAATTAGGGTTTAGCCATTACGATCTCATGGTAGATCAACTCTTGTAACCCCTATACTCATCAAAGTCAATCAAGCAGGACGTAGGGTATTACCTCCATCGAGAGGGCCCGAACCTGGGTAAAACATCGTGTCCCTTGTCTCCTATTACCATCAATCCTTAGACGCACAGTTCGGGACCCCCTACCCGAGATCTGCCGGTTTTGACACCGACATTGGTGCTTTCATTGAGAGTTCCGCTGTGTCGTCGCCAGTATGTTCGATGGCCCCATCAATCATCTACAACAATGATGCCCTAAGGGAGGTCTTTCTCCCCGTCCAGATCTTCGTGTTCGGTGGCTTCGCCCTGCGGGCCAACTCGATTGGCTATCTAGAGCAGATCGACAACTACGCCCCAGGTCACCAAATTAGTTTTGGAAATCTGGATTACGTTGCTGATATCCGAGGAGATTTGGTTTTCCAAGGGTTTGCGACCCCAACCTCCGCTCAGGCCCTAGATCCGGAGCATGTCTTCAGGTTCGAAGATGGGAGTTTAGAACCCGCCGGACTCTCAACGGCCTTAGAGCCCAACAATGAAAGAATAGCATCTCCGGCAATCATCATGAAGCCGGACTCTTCTCTGAACACTGGCTCCAAGCTCTCGGAGTCAGCAGCGTGTGAGCTCGGCCAAGGAATTTCCCTCCCGCCGTACTTCATGAACCCTCTTCTCCCTGGCCGAACCTCGCCTCTAAATGAGGCTCTGGACTTAATGCGATCCCTCATCATTACAGAGGAGCAACGTTCGAACTATACCTAGCCCGGACTAGGGGCTGAGAGCAGGGAATTTTACGTCCCACCCACCACCCACTGCATAGCCACTGTCGAGGACTTAACCGACATGCTCGATTACGCCTCCGGAGACATCGACGATATGGACGACAATGCCGGAGAGGAGCAGGCCCAACACCCACCAGTGACCAGACGTTGGACGGCCACCTCCTTGTACGACACATACATGGTGGAAACACCTAAAAACGATGATAAAAACCCGGTCGAGGACGAACCTCCTGAGATATCGCCGAAACATCGATGTCAGCAACGCCGCTCTAAATCGCATCGCGGCAATAACATCAACACTGGCACCAGAGACAATGATACTCCGAAAAACGCCGAAGACCAAGAATCCCCCATCGGGCCAACATCCGAACAGGATAACCAGGGGGACGGGAAAATTGATCCTGACGAACAAGCAGGGAACAAAGACTCGAAGGACATCAACTACCTACCACTCTCCGAAGACGACATGAGCCTCGACGATGAAGATTTTATCATGCCAGAGGAACCCCTGGAGCAAGAGCGCTTCAAGCGCCAGCTAATAGCCATAGCTAGAAGCCTAAAAAACAAACAGCAACAGCTGCAAGTCGACCATGATCTGCTCAACGACAGATGGACTAATGTCTTGGCAGCCGAAGAGTACGGCCTCGAACGCCCAACAAAGAGTTACCCGAAGCATAAACTGCTACCCCAATTCGATGACGAGGCACCGAAGCCCATACCTCCCGCACATAACATGGCTGACTGACCTAACTGACCAGCACGTGGCTAGGGCAGAACGACAACTGAGGCCGAACACCAGCCCGCTCCACCTCTCTGTAAAAGTAGAGACACAACAGCTCGGAAACATACTTATGACATGCAGCAGGATTTGGAAAACAAATCGGGCCGCACTAGATCGATCTACGGATCGCGGGGATGTGCTCCGACGCGCAAGGATGGCTATCTAGCCGGGCATGACAGCCATAACCACGCCCGGGCCGAAAACCGCAGACAGACTCCATCCAAACTATGTTGCAACGTGGCCCGCTATAGAGGCGTCGCAGACCCCCTCTGCTTAACTGACGAAGTAATGGAACATGAATTCCCAGAAGGGTTTAAACTCGTGAATATCGAATCATACGATGGAACAACAGATCCCGCAGTATGGATTGAGGACTTCATTCTCCATATTCATGTGGCTCGCGGTGATGATCTCCATGCCATCAAATAACTCCCGCTGAAGCTCAAAGGACCAGCAGGGCACTGGCTGAACAAACCTACCAGAAAATTCTATTGGTAGTTGGGAGGACCTGGAGGATGCATTCAGAGACAACTTCCAGGGTACCTATGTTCGGCCCCCGGACGCCGATGACCTTAGCCACATAATCCAACAACCCGGGGAATCAACCCGACAGCTTTGGACAAGGTTCCTAATAAAAAAGAACCACATTGTGGACTGTTTGGACGCAGAAGCCCTTGCGGCCTTCAAACATAGCGTCTGAGATGAGTGGCTCGCCCGACACCTCGGCCAAGAAAAGCCGAAGTCCATGGCAGCCCTCATCGCACTTATGACCCGTTTCTGCACAGGAGAAGACAGCTGGCTCGCTCGCAGAAGCAATAGCACCGGCAACCCTGGTACCTCCGAAGCCAGGGACGGCAATGGCAAGCCACGACACGACAAGCACAAGTGTCGAAACAATAATGAAGGAATGTAATACACGGTGTTTAACGCCGGATTCAGCGGCTCCAAACCCGGTCAACAGAAAAAGCCATGCAAGGCAAACAGAGATGGCCCATCCAGTCTAGATAGAATACTTGATCGCCCTTGCCAGATTCATGGCACCCCCAATAAACCCGCCAACCACACCAATAGAAATTGTTGGGTCTTCAAACAAGCCGGCAAGCTTAACGCCGAGCACAATGGAAAGGGGTTGCCAAGCAACGACGATGACCAATAGCCCCGTCAGCCGAACACAGGGGGACAGAAGCAATTTCCCCCTGAAGTAAAGACAGTGAATACGATATATGTCACACATATCCCCAAGAGGGAGCACAAATGCGCACTACGGGATGTCTACACCAGGGAGCCGGCCACCCTCAAATTTAACCCATGGTCGACTTGTCCGATCACCTTCGATCGGAAGGACCACCCAACCAGTATCCGTCACGGAGGTTTGGCAGCCTTGGTCCTCGATCCAATCATCAACGGATTCCATCTTATGCGAGTCCTCATGGATGGCGGCAACAGTCTCAATCTACTTTATTAGGACACTGTCCGCAAAATGGGTATTGATCCGTCAAGAATCAAACACACTAGAACTACCTTCAAAGGAGTAATACCTAGAATAGAGGCCCGCTATACGGGCTCAATCACGCTGGGAGTAGTCTTCGGCTCACCGGACAACTTCCAAAGCGAAGAATTGATATTTAACATCGTCCCCTTCCACAGCAGCTTTCACGCACTGCTCGGACGGACTGCTTTTGCTCACTTCAACGCGGTCTCGCATGACGCCTATTTGAAGCTCAAGATGCCCGGTCCATGTGGTGTCATTACAATCAATGGAAAAAGGGAGCGCTCCCTCCGCACCAAGGAGCATACAGCGGCCACTGCGGCCAAAGTACAAAGTGGCCCTATCAAGCCACACAACCCCTCGGCTGTCAAGCCATCGGACTTCCCCACGCAGGACCGATTAGTCCTACATATCGGCAGTCTGGCAACTTCAGGGCTGAATTAGCAGCCTAGCCTCTGTCGACCGCCACGTACATCAGCAGAATTCGTACCGCGCATGCACAATTATGCACTCAAAATACCTTGGGCATCGACGGAGGCAATATACGGACAAGCCAATACAAAGGTTCGACCTTATACGGCCTTGCCCTTTCTTTAATCATCTTTCCTTTTTTACCGCAGGTGAATCAACACCTACTCATTCTTCGGACCCACGAGCACTCGTTCTGAGCCTGGCTCCGTATACATGGCCGAAGACTATTCCCTTAAATAAATCCTTCTCATTTCGGTAAAAAGCGGCGCAAACGTGTGGCAGGAAGACCACAACTTCGCTCAAGGACCTGTATAGAGCTTTTTCCTTCGCCCTAGACCCCCGTCATGTAAAGTGGCCTTGGTTATTATGATACCTTCTGTAAGATTATGTTTTGACGTATCAATCAGATTTCTGTGAACCAAAATTCTTATTCGGTATCGTTTTTATTCCATCTGTTATGTGGTTCCACGTACACACCTCGGCATAAGACTGCTAGGGGCTCTATAAGGCAACCTATGTGTTGCCAAGCAAAAGTCCGAACAGCTTTTCAGCACAATTCGGCGTCCCGAGTTCGGCATTATATGCATCGGCTCCGAATCATGTCTTTGGTCAATAGTTGGGTTGCCCGGCTCCTGTGCTTGCTACCCTATGTTCTGTCTGATCGGCTAGTGTAGTAAAGGGAGAACTACCGCGATTGTGTTTCTAGTTCGTCCGGTTAGGCACCTCAGTAGAGAAAGCCGAAAATTGTCTGTCATGATGCGGTGAGAGCTGGCCAGCCACTCGGCGATTCATTACCATCGTTAGCGATTTTTCTGTATTACACGAAGGACCATTTCCCGGTCACCTATGTAACGCAACCGTATTCAGATCACCGCATACATACCAGGGGCTACATCATAGACCCACCATAAAACTCCTACGGCTAAGTTAAAGTTTTAAAGCCCTATAGTCTGATTGCCTAGTTTGCCGCACTGACACCTCTGTTATGGACCAAGACATTGGGTCAAGAGTGATTAGGTGCTAATCCGAACACCCCCGTATTATATGCGAGGGGGCTGAAGCCGACGACTAGAAAACTTTCAGATTATAAAAAAATGGCCACACAAGAGGAAAAACTTTCAGAAAAAGGTATGAATATAACACAGCCTTCATATACATAATGTTGTTCTCACAATTACAGTGCTTCTATTCGAACTTAATGTCCTTTGACCACTGGCCCTCTATCAAACGGGCGCCCTCTAGGACACTCATCCAAATAATGCTCCGGTGTGCGGTGGTCCTTGCCGTCGGGCGGGCCTTTAACCGCAACATTGGTGGCCTTCATCTTTTCCCAGTACATCTTGATGCGGGCAAAGGCCATCCGAGCACCTTCTATGCACACCTACCGCTTGACGGCGTCGATACGCGGCACTGCATCGTCAAGTCGCTGCACCAAACCGAAATAGCTATTCAGAAAAGGCTCGGCCGGCCATAGCCGGACCACGATGTCCTTCATGGAAGCTCCGGACATCTTGTGGAGCTCGGCCCACTGTGCCATCTGTTCGTTCAGCAACGCCTGACGCCATGGCACGTTGAATTGTGACCAGAAAAGCTTCTCCGCAGAACATCCTTCCCGTGCTTGGAAGAACTGCGCCGCATTGGAGACACTCTTCGGCAGGTCCAAGAATGCATGTGGAGAACTCCGCAATTGATTAAGCAGAGCATACTTCGGGTCGCCGAATTTAGTCTATAAAAGAAAGGGCTTACCGGCCGCTATCTCCCCAGCTTGCCGGATCTCCTCCCGGGCCACTCTAGACTCGGACCATGCCTCTCTCGCCTCTTGTAAGGCCTTCTCGAGTTCGGCGACCTTGGCTTTGTTACCCTCCTCGATTAATTTGCATTTGCTGGTGGCATCCTCTAGCTCTTGCTCCATGACAGATATTCTCTCCTCGCACTGGCACCGAGTGGCCCGTTCGGCCTTTAAATCAGCAACCGCCTTCTGGATAGCCGCATTACTCACTCTGGCCTGCTCCTTGGCCTGGGCAAGCTCGGCTCGCAGGTTCTCAACCGTGGTAGCACCATCTACAGGCACGCATACCACAATGTATAGTTTTCAGCTTCGTGCTCATACTATTATACATGCGTAATCGGGCGGTCCCAAAACATACCTTGTGCCTCGTCGAGCCGCCTGTTAATATGGGCAATGTCTTCATCAGCTAATTCAAGTTTCTGCTTTAAATATACAATTTCCGTGGCTTGGGCAGTCGCCTTTGACATCACAGCATGTTTTCAAATTCATCATGTTACTTCCTGAGCAAATCCTTTTAGATCCTCTGATCGCCTCCCAATGGAAGCTGACCAGAGTCTCAGGGGCTACTATCTATGCACAGGCGCAGTTTTGGCATGAAAAGAGCAGTTATTACATTGTGTACCTCGAAGCCTCTCAGCAGGCTCGTGAAGGCTTCGGTCAATCCGCTTCTCGCGGACAGAATCCTCTCAACTACTGTACCCATCAAGGTACGATGTTCCTCTACGAGGAATGCACTTTGCAAGGTACCCATCAGTGTATCCGGCACCTCCGGATTCCCGGAGGCTGCTGTGGGGGTGCAAACTACCTCCAAAAGGGTACGCTTACTTGACCCTAGAGTCCTCTTTGGCTGTAAGCCGGATAGTTTGGGGCCCTTATTGTTTGTCCGCACGGGGGCCGCCTCCTCTGGACCCCTGACAGTCGGGATATCACCTTCGGGCACTGTCTCCTCTGTCCCCTCCGCTGCCGGATGGTCAGGGGAGATCCTCCGAGACGACACCTCGAAGTCGTCCGCCCTTAGGGGTGGTGAAGCTTGTGGAGGCGTCTCACTTTCCATCATCTCCGGAAGCAAGTCCCCCGATGAGGAGGACTATGGAGGGAGATAACGGCCCGGCCTGCGAACATATGGTTTAAATGTTACCCTTGTAAAACAAAAAAAGGAACAAGATATGTCTAGAGCATCCTTGTTCACTTACGATTCGGCAAAGGGCTTGTCCCTAAAAAGGAGCTCTGCGTCAACATCGTCCTCCGAACCCGAACCATCTGATAGAGATATCTTCCCTCTCTTGGGTGCCTCCACCTCCAAGCCTTCAGGGGCAGTCCTTTTCTTCCCGTGGCGGGAAGGGATATCCCTTTCTTCCTCTTCCCCTTTGTCTTCGGAAGAGGGAGCTTCAGCCTCCCCGGATATAGCGTCCAGTACGCCTTTAGAGTGGAGGACATCTTCAACCCTCTTGCTCTCCTTCTTGTCCTCCCTCGCCGACATTTGATACGCCGCCGGGGCCAACATGCTCATTAACACAGGATCAGCTGAGCCTTCGGGAAGTGGAGCCGAACACCTAATCCGCTCCACATTCTTTATCCAGCCCTGGTTGAAGATAGGTTTCACAGTACATCGCTATGGGATAATTAATCGAATTGCGTTTGGGAGTTGGGTACTTACCGGGGTATCCAGATGATTGCAGTCAAGGCCAATGTCCTCGGATGTGTCCGACCACTGCTTTCGAGCCTTCAAGAATAGTTTCCACATCCCTCTGTGCGTTGTGTTGAAGAATTGTTGAAGGGTCCGTGAACCTTCTGGGTTGAACTCCCACATGCGGAGAGGTCGTTGAGGGAGTCCTGGACTAAGGGGTCCTCGGGCGTCTGACCTGTTAGCCATGGGCCGGATTGATGGGCTACGAAGATATGAAGACCGAAGACTGCACCAGTGTCCGGATGGGACATTCCTTGGCATGGAAGGCAAGCTTGGAAGACAACTATGTAGATTCCTTTCTCTGTAACCGACCTTGTGTAACCCTAGATCCCTCCCGTGTCTATATAAACCGGAGGGCTAGGTCCGTAGATAGGCCGAATACTCATTACCATAGTCATACAGGCTAGACTTCCAGGGTTTAGCCATTACGATCTCGTGGTAGATCAACTCTTGTAATACTCATATCCATCAAGATAAATCAAGCAGGAAGTAGGGTATTACCTCCATAGAGAGGGCCTGAACCTGGGTAAACATAGTATCCCCTGTCTCCTGTCACCATCGACCTTAGACACACAGTTCGGGACCCCCTACCTGAGATCCGCCAGTTTTGACACCGACATTGGTGCTTTCATTGAGAGTTCCACTGTGCCGTCGACAAAAGGATTGATTACTCGCCTCGTCCTTAAAGACAATATCACTACCGGAGGAGGACTGGCCCCAGGCCAAACCCTCCGGTTGGGCAGCTTTACCATGACCGCCCGTTCGGCCGTTAAGCCGACGATGACCTCTCGGGCCATTGAAAATCCTCATCGTATCTGTCACACCCTCGATGCGACTATAGCTCCCACGTGTCGGGGCACGACTTAGAGACATAATCGCATTGAAGGCATATGTCGCAAGTTAGGCAATCTTCACAACATCCCATGTAATATAAATAATGAAAGGGAGATAACATAGTTGGCTTACACTCGCCACGTCAATCAAGTACATAAATAACATTACATCATCCAAACACTCATGGCCTGACTACGGCGCCAAAATAAAAGAGAACCCAACATGCGACACGGTCCCAATCACCCCCAACTAGGCACCACTACTGATCATCGGGAAAGGAAACATAGTATCGTTGAGAGGCTTCGTCGAACTCCCACTTGAGCTCACACACGTCTCCTGGAGCGGAATCGTCAGGCCCTGCATCTGGTGTAATAGTAATCTGTGAGCCACAGGGACTCAGCAATCTCGCACCCTCGCGATCAAGACTATTTAAGCTCATAGGTAAGGCAAGGTAAAATATGAGTGGAGCTGCAGCAAGCGACTAGAAAGTATGGTGGCTAACTTATTCGCAAAGGAGAGCGAGAAGAGGAGGCAAAGCGCGAGCGAGAAACTAGAGAGCAACCTGCGCAAACATGACTCCAACACCGTGTCCACTTCCCGGACTCCGCCGAGAAGAGACCATCACGGTAACACACTCAGTTGATTCATTTTAATTAATTAAGGTTCAAGTTATCTACAACCGGACATTAACAAATTCCCATCTGCCCATAACCGCGGGCACGGCTTTCGAAAGTTCAATCCCTGCAGGGGAGTCCCAACTTAGCCCATGACAAGCTCTCACGGTCAACGAAGGAATAGACCTCCTCCCAAGACGTTCCGATCAGACTCGGTATCTCGGTAATTCAAGACACTTCGACAGGTTAAAACAAGACCAGCAACACCCCCGAGTGTGCCGACAAATCCCAATAGGAGCTGCACATATCTCTTTCTCAGGGCACACTCAGATTGTCCTAGGAACGGATAGGCCAGCCCAGAGTTGCCCCTGGTGGCCACCGGTAGCTGACAGGTTGACCAACACTCAGAGGAGAACTTGCCCGGGGGGGTTAAAATAAGATGACCCTTGAGTCTGCAGAACCCAAGGCAAAGAAAAGGGCTAGGTGGAAAATGGTAAAACCAAGGTTGGGCATTGCTGGAAAAGCTTTAATTAAGGCGAAATATCAAGGGGTTCCCATTATAACCCAACCGCGTAAGGAACGCAAAATCCGGGAACATAACACCGATATGACGGAAACTAGGGCGGCAAGAGTGGAACAAAACACTAGGCGAGAGGCCGAGCCTTCCACCCTTTACCAAGTATATAGATGCATTAAGATAACATGGCAATATAATGATAACCCAACAAGTAAATAAAAGGTGTTACAACCAACTTGTCACACCCTCGATGCGACTATAGCTCCCATGTGTCGGGGCACGACTTAGAGACATAATCGCATTGAAGGCGTATGTCGCAAGTTAGGCAATCTTCACAACATCCTATGTAATATAAATAATGAAAGGGAGATAACATAGTTGGCTTACACTCGCCACGTCAATCAAGTACATAAATAACATTACATCATCCAAACACTCATGGCCCGACTACGGCGCCAAAATAAAAGAGAACCCAACATGCGACACTGTCCCAATCACCCCCAACTGGGCACCACTACTGATCATCGGGAAAGGAAACATAGTATCGTTGAGAGTCTTCGTCGAACTCCCACTTGAGCTCACACGCGTCTCCTGGAGCGGAATCGTCAGGCCCTGCATCTGGTGTAATAGTAATTTGTGAGCCACAGGGACTCAGCAATCTCGCACCCTCGCGATCAAGACTATTTAAGCTCATAGGTAAGGCAAGGTAAAATATGAGTGGAGCTGCAGCAAGCGACTAGCAAGTATGGTGGCTAACTTATTCGCAAAGGAGAGCGAGAAGAGGAGGCAAAGCGCGAGCGAGAAACTAGAGAGCAACCTGCGCAAACATGACTCCAACACCGTGTCCACTTCCCGGACTCCGCCGAGAAGAGGCCATCACGGTAACACACTCAGTTGATTCATTTTAATTAATTAAGGTTCAAGTTATCTACAACCGGACATTAACAAATTCCCATCTGCCCATAACCGCGGGCACGGCTTTCAAAAGTTCAATCCCTGCAGGGGAGTCCCAACTTAGCCCATCACAAGCTCTCATGGTCAACGAAGGAATAGACCTCCTCCCAAGATGTTCCGATCAGACTCGGTATCTCGGTAATTCAAGACACTTCGACAGGTTAAAACAAGACCAGCAACACCGCCGAATGTGCCGACAAATCCCGATAGGAGCTGCACATATCCCTTTCTCAGGGCACACTCAGATTGTCCTAGGTACGGGTAGGCCGGCCCAGAGTTGCCCCTGTTGGCCACCGGTAGCTGACAGGTGGACGAACACTCAGAGGAGCACTGGCCCGGGGGGGTTAAAATAAGATGACCCTTGAGTCTGCAGAACCCAAGGGAAAGAAAAGGGCTAGGTGGCAAATGGTAAAACCAAGGTTGGGCATTGCTGGAAAAGCTTTAATCAAGGCGAAATATCAAGGGGTTCCCATTATAACCCAACCGCGTAAGGAACGCAAAATCCGGGAACATAACACCGATATGACGGAAACTAGGGCGGCAAGAGTGGAACAAAACACTAGGCGAGAGGCCGAGCCTTCCACCCTTTACCAAGTATATAGATGCATTAAGATAACATGGCAATATAATGATAACCCAACAAGTAAATAAAAGGTGTTACAACCAACTTGTCACACCCTCGATGCGACTATAGCTCCGATGTGTCGGGGCACGACTTAGAGACATAATCGCATTGAAGGCGTATGTCGCAAGTTAGACAATCTTCACAACATCCCATGTAATATAAATAATGAAAGGGAGATAACATAGTTGGCTTACACTCGCCACGTCAATCAAGTACATAAATAACATTACATCATCCAAACACTCATGGCCCGACTACGGCGCCAAAATAAAAGAGAACCCAACATGCGACACTGTCCCAATCACCCCCAACTGGGCACCACTACTGATCATCGGGAAAGGAAACATAGTATCGTTGAGAGTCTTCGTCGAACTCCCACTTGAGCTCACGCGTCTCCTGGAGCGGAATCGTCAGGCCCTGCATCTGGTGTAATAGTAATTTGTGAGCCACAGGGACTCAGCAATCTCGCACCCTCGCGATCAAGACTATTTAAGCTCATAGGTAAGGCAAGGTAAAATATGAGTGGAGCTGCAGCAAGCGACTAGCAAGTATGGTGGCTAACTTATTCGCAAAGGAGAGCGAGAAGAGGAGGCAAAGCGCGAGCGAGAAACTAGAGAGCAACCTGCGCAAACATGACTCCAACACCGTGTCCACTTCCCGGACTCCGCCGAGAAGAGGCCATCACGGTAACACACTCAGTTGATTCATTTTAATTAATTAAGGTTCAAGTTATCTACAACCGGACATTAACAAATTCCCATCTGCCCATAACCGCGGGCACGGCTTTCAAAAGTTCAATCCCTGCAGGGGAGTCCCAACTTAGCCCATCACAAGCTCTCATGGTCAACGAAGGAATAGACCTCCTCCCAAGACGTTCCGATCAGACTCGGTATCTCGGTAATTCAAGACACTTCGACAGGTTAAAACAAGACCAGCAACACCGCCGAATGTGCCGAAAAATCCCGATAGGAGCTGCACATATCCCTTTCTCAGGGCACACTCAGATTGTCCTAGGTACGGGTAGGCCGGCCCAGAGTTGCCCCTGTTGGCCACCGGTAGCTGACAGGTGGACGAACACTCAGAGGAGCACTGGCCCGGGGGGGTTAAAATAAGATGACCCTTGAGTCTGCAGAACCCAAGGGAAAGAAAAGGGCTAGGTGGCAAATGGTAAAACCAAGGTTGGGCATTGCTGGAAAAGCTTTAATCAAGGCGAAATATCAAGGGGTTCCCATTATAACCCAACCGCGTAAGGAACGCAAAATCCGGGAACATAACACCGATATGACGGAAACTAGGGCGGCAAGAGTGGAACAAAACACTAGGCGAGAGGCCGAGCCTTCCACCCTTTACCAAGTATATAGATGCATTAAGATAACATGGCAATATAATGATAACCCAACAAGTAAATAAAAGGTGTTACAACCAACTTGTCACACCCTCGATGCGACTATAGCTCCGATGTGTCGGGGCACGACTTAGAGACATAATCGCATTGAAGGCGTATGTCGCAAGTTAGGCAATCTTCACAACATCCCATGTAATATAAATAATGAAAGGGAGATAACATAGTTGGCTTACACTCGCCACGTCAATCAAGTACATAAATAACATTACATCATCCAAACACTCATGGCCCGACTACGGCGCCAAAATAAAAGAGAACCCAACATGCGACACTGTCCCAATCACCCCCAACTGGGCACCACTACTGATCATCGGGAAAGGAAACATAGTATCGTTGAGAGTCTTCGTCGAACTCCCACTTGAGCTCACACGCGTCTCCTGGAGCGGAATCGTCAGGCCCTGCATCTGGTGTAATAGTAATTTGTGAGCCACAGGGACTCAGCAATCTCGCACCCTCGCGATCAAGACTATTTAAGCTCATAGGTAAGGCAAGGTAAAATATGAGTGGAGCTGCAGCAAGCGACTAGCAAGTATGGTGGCTAACTTATTCGCAAAGGAGAGCGAGAAGAGGAGGCAAAGCGCGAGCGAGAAACTAGAGAGCAACCTGCGCAAACATGACTCCAACACCGTGTCCACTTCCCGGACTCCGCCAAGAAGAGGCCATCACGGTAACACACTCAGTTGATTCATTTTAATTAATTAAGGTTCAAGTTATCTACAACCGGACATTAACAAATTCCCATCTGCCCATAACCGCGGGCACGGCTTTCAAAAGTTCAATCCCTGCAGGGGAGTCCCAACTTAGCCCATCACAAGCTCTCATGGTCAACGAAGGAATAGACCTCCTCCCAAGACGTTCCGATCAGACTCGGTATCTCGGTAATTCAAGACACTTCGACAGGTTAAAACAAGACCAGCAACACCGCCGAATGTGCCGACAAATCCCGATAGGAGCTGCACATATCCCTTTCTCAGGGCACACTCAGATTGTCCTAGGTACGGGTAGGCTAGCCCAGAGTTGCCCCTGTTGGCCACCGGTAGCTGACAGGTGGACTAACACTCAGAGGAGGACTGGCCCGGGGGGTTAAAATAAGATGACCCTTGAGTCTGCAGAACCCAAGGGAAAGAAAAGGGCTAGGTGGCAAATGGTAAAACCAAGGTTGGGCATTGCTGGAAAAGCTTTAATCAAGGTGAAATATCAAGGGGTTCCCATTATAACCCAACCGCGTAAGGAACGCAAAATCCGGGAACATAACACCGATATGACGGAAACTAGGGCGGCAAGAGTGGAACAAAACACTAGGCGAGAGGCCGAGCCTTCCACCCTTTACCAAGTATATAGATGCATTAAGATAACATGGCAATATAATGATAACCCAACAAGTAAATAAAAGGTGTTCCAACAAGGGACGGCCTCCAATCTTCACCTGTAACTAGCAACGCTATAAGGGGGGCTGAGCAAAGCGGTAACATAGCCAATCAACAGTTTGCTAGGACAATGGTGGGTTAGAGGTTTGACATGGCAATTTGGGAGGCTGGCAAGCAAGTGATAGGCATCGTAGCAATGGCATAGCAAAAGAGCGAGCAAACTAGCATAGCAAAGATAGTAGTGATTTCGAGGGTATGATCATCTTGCCTGCACAGTTGTCAGAGTTGACTGGATCCTCGAAAGCAAACTCAATGGGCTCCTCGTTAGCGAACTCGTCTCCCGGCTCTAACCAAACAAGACAGACAAGCAACAAGGATACAATCAACCACGTGCAAACTCCAAACAACACGATGCAAAGATGATATGCTATGCGGGATGCGATGCGGGATGTAAAATGCAAGATATGATAGGAAATGCATGAACCTGGCCTCAACTTGGAAATCCAAGTGTGCCACTGGAAATATGAGATGAAATCTCTTGAAAACGATATAAAGAACGCCGGAATCGGAGTTACGGTTTGGAAATGGCAAGCGATTCAAAAATGACACCGGTCTGCGATTTACAGCAAGTAGGCATCTAAATGCAATGAGATGAACATGCTACAGCACCCAACCATGACAACAAAATACATGGCAGGGATGCACGCAAGATGCTTAACAAAAGTCTAGCACTGAGCTACGGCCAATTCATCCACTAACAGGTTCAAACAAGCATGGCAAAAACGCAAATGGTAAAACAGATCTCAGACTTAGTGAAATTAACACTTGTCTGGAATTTCAGATCATATAGCCCTCTTCGGAGCAACAAAACAACATGCTAAAGGACCAGAACATGGCAAAGTAAAGCATGGCATGGAGCTACTCAACAAGCTTAACAAAAGTCGCTTAGTGACCTTGAGCCAAAAGGGATCACAAAATATACTAACAAGCACACGATCATAGCAAAAACATAATCAGTTTTCAGACAGTGAAAACTGGGACATGCTGAAACATAACTCACGAAGGCATGTTTACTAGCTCGATGAACTCAGCACGGTGCAAGTCATGGCAAGACAAGCATACATCCCTTAAGAAGGAACAAAATACAAGCTAGACATGGCAAGAAAAATGGCATAGCATGCACGGGTCAACTACAACAACATCGGCAAAATCGCAAACAAGTTGACGATCTGCCTAGATTCACAACGAAGCAAAAGTAGAGCTCGATTGACTCAAGCTAGGGTGCTCCATAATTGCAAACAAAGATATGGATGGATAGAGCACTACAAGGTTAACAAAACTACCTTACTGATCATCCTCAAAAGAGGCACGGATCACTAGGAAACAACAAGAACATATGGCATCATGAACTAAACAATCCCAGGACTTAGTGAAATCACTAAGTCCCTGAAAACAGAATTAGCAAGTGCACCACTTTGCAAGCTTGCACAAGTCACCACACACATCCTAAAAATACATGGGTTGAACCTATGGATAGATGACAAAACCCTTAACAAAACATATGTAGAACTCACGGGCATATCATGCACACAATAATCATGGCAAAAATGACAAAAGTTCTAAACGGAGTAGCAGATCTGACAATTAATTCAAGTAGCCCTCTTCTAACAGCATTTCGGGCATCAAGATGAGCTCAAATTAAAATGATGCAATGGAATGAAATGATGTGCTCTCTGAGATGAACATTTTGATATGCTATATGCATGAATCGGAGCTACGTATGCAAAGTTACGGAGCCGCGAACATGGGCACTTGGATCTGCAAATCTCCGGGACTTGGTGAAAATATACCCTCTGGAAACTGGACGGGGTGAAGCGGGACGAGGAGATCCGGGCGGAGATGATGGCGTTTGGATCGCTGAACTGGTGGATCTGGTCCACCCGACCAGATCGGATCCGGCCGGAGCTCCGGCGAGGCGAGGTCTCCGGCGAGCGGCAGACGGCGGCCGGGGCGGCAGCGGCCGGCGGCTGAGGCGGCGGCGGACGGCGGGCGGTGCGGGCGGCTGGCGACGCGGTGGCGGAGGCCGGCGATCGGCAAGGCGGCGGGGAGAGCGGGGCCGGCTCGGGCGACGCGAACGGCGAGGGAGCTCGCCGCGGCGGAGCTCGCCGGCGGCGGGGAGAGCGGCGAAGGCGGCGGGGCACTCGGGCGGCGCGGGCGGAGTGAGGAGTGCGGGCCGGGAGGGCCCGCGGCGGGCTTCGGCGGTCCGGCCGTGCGGCGATGTGGGCGCGACGGCTCGCCCTGTCAGTGGGCGACACGTGGCGCGGTGGGGGCGTCGGACATTTCCGGCCGGCGAGGTTTCGTCCGGCCGCATGAGGAGAGGGAGAGGGTTAGGGTTTGATCCGGAATTTTCGGGGAGGACCTATATATAGGCATAGAGGGAGCTAGGAGAGTCCAAATGAGGTGCGGTTTTCCACCACGCGATCGTGATCGAACGCTCTAGGACATGGAGCAGAGTTTGGTGGGTTTTGGGCCAAATTGGAGGGGTGTTGGGCTGCAACACACACGAGGCCTTTTCGGTCCCTCGGTTAACCGTTGGAGTATCAAACGAAGTCCAAATGGTACGAAACTTGACAAGAGGTCTACCGGTAGTAAACCAAGGCCGCTTGGCAAGTCTCGGTCCAATCCGGAAATGTTTAATCCCCACACACGAAAGAAAGCTAGACATGGCCACCGGAGGAGAACGAAGCGCCGGAACGCAAAACGGACAACGGGGAAAATGCTCGAATGCATGAGACAAACACGTATGAAAATGCAATGCACATGATAACATGATATGAGATGCACGACAATGACAACAACACACGGAGACAATGATCCGAACCCGAGATAATAAAATAACTTAACGCCGGAAACGGCAAGAGTTGGAGTACAAATAGGGAAAGTTACATCCGGGGTGTTACGACACTCCACCACTACGAAAGGATCTCGTCCCGAGATCTAGGACTGAAAGAACGCCGGGTACTCAGAACGGGGGTGATCCTCGCGTTCCCAGGTAGCTTCACGGTCGGAATGGTGTGACCACTTGACTTTGAGAAATTTGATTGACTTGTTGCGAGTCTTGCGTTCAGTCTCTTCAAGAATAGCAACTGGGTGCTCACGATAGGAGAGATCTTCTTGGAGCTCAATGTCCTCGAAG
Organism: Triticum urartu; assembly: GCF_056163025.1. Taxonomy (NCBI): domain Eukaryota; kingdom Viridiplantae; phylum Streptophyta; class Magnoliopsida; order Poales; family Poaceae; genus Triticum; species Triticum urartu. The sequence goes on along the minus strand of NC_141878.1, from coordinate 477,969,066 downwards.
TTGACGGTGCGGTCAGGAGTCTTGAAGCACTTTCGAAGCTGAGAGACATGGAACACGTCATGAACATTTGCAAAGTTTGAAGGAAGCTCGAGTTGATAGGCGAGGTCGCCTCTCTTGCTGACAATCTTAAAAGGTCCCACGTATCTAGGGGCAAGCTTCCCTTTGATACCGAAGCGACGAGTACCTTTCATAGGAGAGACGCGGAGGTAAACATGATCTCCGATCTCGAAAGCCAAATCACGGTGCTTACTATCATAGTAGCTCTTCTGGCGGGATTGGGCTGCTTTGAGGTTATCACGAATGACTTTGCACATTTCTTCTACTTCTGTGATTAAGTCATTACCCAAAAGCTGATGTTCACCGGTTTCAGACCAGTTGAGAGGGGTATGGCACTTCCTGCCATACCGAATTTCAAAAGGGGCCTTGCCCGAACTTGCTTGAAAACTGTTGTTGTAGGAGAATTCAGCATAAGGAAGACAATCCTCCCACTTCATGCCGAAGGAGATCACACAAGCCCTGAGCATATCTTCAAGAATCTGGTTGACACGCTTGACTTGACCGCTTGTTTGGGGATGGAAAGCTGTGCTGAAGCGGATGTTGGTGCCCATGGCCTTCTGAAAAGAATCCCAAAACTTCGAGGTAAAGATGCTTCCACGGTCTAAAGAGATCACTTGAGGAATACCGTGCAGAGAGACAATACGAGAGCTATAGAGTTCCGCCAATTGAGCTGCAGTGGTCGACTCTTTGATAGGCAGAAAGTGAGCCACTTTGGTGAGTTTGTCAATGACAACGAATATAGCATCATTGCCACGCTTGGACTTTGGAAACCCAGTCACGAAGTCCATCTCAATGTGGTCAAACTTCCATTCTGGAATGGCAAGAGGTTGGAGGAGACCTGCTGGCCGTTGGTGTTCTGCCTTCACTCTTCTGCAGACATCACATTCATTCACGAATTGAGCGATCTCGCGCTTCATTCGAGTCCACCAATAAGCTTGCTTAAGGTCCTGATACATCTTCGTGCTCCCAGGGTGGATGGAGAGGAGAGAACTGTGAGCCTCGTTCATGATCACTTTACGGAGGTCACCTTTCGGAACAACAATACGATCCTCGAAGAAGAGAGTGTCCTTGTCATCAAGGCGGTAGCACTTGTACTTGGACTGACTCTTGGCAATCCCAATCTTCACCTTTTTCACCATAGCATCAAGAAGCTGGGCTTGGCGAATCTGGTCTTCTAAGGTAGGAGAGACTAGAAGGTTGGCGAGGAAACCTTGAGGAAAAACTTGCAGATTAAGTTTGCGGAAAGCTTGACAAAGCTCGGGTTGATAAGGCTTGAGAATCAGACTGTTGCAGTAAGCCTTTCTGCTCAAAGCGTCAGCAATCACATTGGCCTTTCCTGGAGTATATTCAATACTCGGATTATACTCTTGAATCATTTCGACCCATCGAGTTTGCCTGAGGTTGAGATTAGGCTGAGTGAAGATGTACTTGAGACTCTTGTGATTAGTGAAAATGTCCACTTTTCTTCCCAATAGAAGATGTCTCCAAGTCAAAAGAGCATGCCAACTGCCGCCAACTCGAGATCATGAGTGGGGTAGTTCTTCTCATTAGGCTTCAACTGGCGAGATGTATAAGCAACAACTTTCTTCTCTTGCATCAAAACTGCTCCTAGACCTTGGAGGGAGGCATCACAAAAGACCTCGTACGGCTTGGATTCCTCAGGCGGAGTCAGAACTGGAGCAGTGATCAATTTCTCTTTCAAAGTGTTGAAAGCAATGTCACACTCCGGAGACCAAACGTACTTGACGTGCTTCTGGAGAAGATTAGAGAGAGGCTTCGCGATCTTAGAAAAGTTTTCAACGAATCTTCGGCAATAGCTTGTGAGACCGAGAAAACTGTGGAGTTGTTTCACGTTCTGAGGAGGTTCCCAATTCACAATAGCAGACACCTTCTCAGGATTCACGGCAATGCCCTTGGCAGAGATGATATGACCAAGATAAAGAACTTCACCAAGCCAAAATTCACACTTGGAGAACTTGGCGTAGAACTGATGTTCCCTGAGCTTATCAAGAACCAAACGCAAGTGTTTGGCATGATCTTCCTTGTTCTTCGAGAAAACCAGAATGTCGTCGAGATAGACCAAAACGAAGTCATTGGTGTAGGCATTGAAGATGAAGTTCATCATGCGAGAGAACGTCGGAGGAGCGTTGGCTAGGACAAAAGACAAGCTTGTTCTGAATGCTGTCTTGGGAATATCTTCTTCACGAATGCGAATCTGGTGATAACCCATACGGAGATCAAGCTTGGAGAATACTTGGGCACCTTTTAGTTGTTCGAACAGCTCATTGATGTTGGGAAGTGGGTATTTGTTCTTGATGGTCTTCTTGTTCACTGGACGGTAATCAACACAAAGTCGGTCCGTTCCATCCTTCTTCTTCACAAAAAGAACACCACAACCCCACGGAGAGGAACTAGGCCGGATAAGACCCATTTTCTCTTGCATATCGAGTTGCTTCTTCAGCTCCTTCAACTCTTCAGGTCCGAGCTTGTAAGGACGTTTGCACACAGGTTCCGTGCCAGGCTCAAGATCAATAACGAATTCAACTGGCCGGTGCGGAGGCATTCCTGGGAGCTCTTCTGGAAAGACGTCTTGATATTCGCAAACGACTGGAATTTGAGAGATGGCATCCAATTCACCCTTCTCATTGAGAGAAAACAGACGAATGGTATCATCACGAGCGGCAAAGACAATTACATCCTCAGATGAATGAGTCAATTGAATCTGCCTGGCTGCACAATCAAGCTGAGCCTTGTGCTTAGAAAGCCAATCCATTCCGAGAATAAGATCAATATCCGAGTCACCAAGAACCGTTGGAGAAGCGAAGAACTTGTAGTCACCCAAAGTGATAGAAACATCCAGAACGACGGAGTTAGCCTGCATGCGCTTACCGGGAGAGACAACTACTAAAGGACTAGGCAAAGCTTGCGAAACCAAATCATGCCTATTTGTAAACGGTCTCGAGATGAAGCAATGCGATGCACCAGTGTCAAAAAGAACTTTAGCAGGAATATCATTAACAGGAAGGTTAGCCATGATCACATCTGATGAGTCCTCTGCCTGAGCTGCATTCACCAAATTGACCTTGGCATGCTTGGGGTTATGCTTGACCACAGCTGCACTTGCCGATCTGACAGGAGGAGGAGGAAGACGCCTCTGGTTGAGACACTTGTTGGCATAGTGACCCTTCTGTTGGCACTTGTTGCACGTGACCTCTGAAAGCGGACGGTGATACGGAGCACTCGATCTCGGAGCTTGAGACGAAGTCTTGTTCTGAAAGCAAGGGTTGGGTGGGTGGGAAGAACCACTACCACCTTTGCTCTTCTCCTGAAACAGCTGACGGAACCAAGGAGGAGGAAGCCAAAACTTCTGCTGCTTGGCCACTTGAGTAGAGGAAGAAGGAGTAACATCTCTCACTCGCTTCTTGGAAGCATCACACCTCAACTGAGCAGCCTCTTCCTTCAGTGCCATGTTGTAGAACTCATCGTATCTCAAGGGCTCAAAGAGAACAAGAGCGAGCTGAATATCTTCTCTGAGACCACCCCTGAACTGGTATATCATGCTCTTCTCATCAGGGACGTCCTGCTTGGCAAAGCGGGCGAGCTTCTGGAACAACTTGTTGTAGTCATAGACAGACAAAGAGCCTTGCTTTAGATTGCGGAATTCCTCACGCTTGCTTTCAACCACGCTCTTCGGAATATGATGAGCTCGGAAATCTCGACGGAAATCATCCCAAGTGATAACACGTCCACCTCTGGAGTCCTTGTACTGCTGGAACCATTCTGCAGCTGGATCTTTGAGTTGGAAGGAAGCGAACTTAACAAAGTCCTCAGGCCTGACGTTACTGCACTCGAAATGCTTGCACAGATCCACAAGCCAATCGTCAGCATTAGTTGCCTCAACACAATTGCTGAAAGTCTTTGGCCCGTTAGCAAGGAACTGGTTGAGTGTAGCAAAGTGACTCTGATTGCTGCCTTGATTTCCTTGACTGCCTTGATTGCGCTCTTGAAGAATTTGCATGATCAGCTGTGTGTTTGCATTGGTTGCGGCCATCACAGCTTGCCATGCCTCTGGAGGAGGTGGAGGTGGTGGCGGATCAGGATTCGGAGTCGTGCGCGTTGGAGGAGCCATCCTGAAGAGGTTGACCACCATTAGCACATTGACAGATAAATATTTAAGCTAAATCCAACGGAATGAAAATTGCAACATATAGTCTTCACATCCGAACAAAATGAACGAATGCATTCCTCTTGAAATGGTCACATATCCATAAATTGAGAAGCCACGTAGAATTAAGGTAGAGAAATAAATCAACAAGGTGTGGATCAAGAACGAATAATCAGTAAGAAATCCCAATCTGAAACCAATATCCGTGGAAGAAAAACTAGAGCTACTAGAATTCCCACCTATGAAACTCTCGAACCTTTCCGGTTATGCAATCAGGTGTTGGGGATACAGGGGAAGCATAATATCTCACCCAAACTAGCAAATCCTACATCCAGCTGTATCCATCCTTCAACACATAACCAAGAAACCTTCGGAAACCATCTAGCTCAACCTTCGAAAAACATCCGTTATACAAGTTATGGCGATACTCCCGAACTCCCGCCCCAGTACTGGGTGGCGTCGAGGTTATCTCACCAACAAACTGCATAAAAGAGATTTTCGATGTCGGCGTACTAGACTCAGGTATTCCAGAACTGCAACGATAAAATTATGATGACAACACCTCAGAGCTCAACTCCCCGGGACACTTCCACTAAACCCCTGACAGGAGGCACCAAGTCAATGTTCTCATCATAAAACCATCGGAACGATTCCAAGATACCCGCGTGATCCTAAATTTTTTTTTGTGAAATTTGAGAAGAGAAGAGTCAAAACTCTACGTCAAGTTCTCCAAGTGTGAATTTTACAAGTTGGGAGATATACCAATGCAAACACACAGTTGATCATGCAAATTCTTCAAGAGCGCAATCAAGGCAGTCAAGGAAATCAAGGCAGCAATCAGAGTCACTTTGCTACACTCAACCAGTTCCTTGCTAACGGGCCAAAGACTTTCAGCAATTGTGTTGAGGCAACTGATGCTGACGATTGGCTTGTGGATCTGTGCAAGCATTTCGAGTGCAGTAATGTCAGGCCTAAGGACTTTGTTAAGTTCGCTTCCTTCCAACTCAAAGATCAAGCTGCAGAATGGTTCCAGCAGTACAAGGACTCCAGAGGTGGACGTGTTATCACTTGGGATGATTTCCGTCGAGATTTCCGAGCTCATCATATTCCGCAGAGCATGGTTGAAAGCAAGCGTGAGGAATTCCGCAATCTGAAGCAAGGCTCTTTGTCTGTCTATGACTACAACAAGTTGTTCCAGAAGCTCGCCCGCTTTGCCAAGCAGGACATCCCTGATGAGAAGAGCATGATATACCAGTTCAGGGGTGGTCTCAGAGAAGATATTCAGCTCGCTCTTGTTCTCTTTGAGCCCTTGAGATACGATGAGTTCTACAACATGGCACTGAAGCAAGAGGCTGCTCAGTTGAGGTGTGATGCTTCCAAGAAGAGAGTCAGAGATGTTACTCCTTCTTCCTCTACTCAAGTGGCCAAGCAGCAGAAGTTTTGGCTTCCTCCTCCTACGTTCCGTCAGCCGTTTCAGTAGAAGAGCAAAGGTGGCAGTGGTTCTTCCCACCCACCCAACCCTAGCTTTCAGAACAAGACTTCGTCTCAAGCTCCAAGATCGAGTGCTCCGTATCATCGTCCGCTTTCAGAGGTCACGTGCAACAAGTGCCAATAGAAGGGTCACTATGCCAACAAGTGTCTCAACCAGAGGCGTCTTCCTCCTCCTCCTCCTGTCAGATCGGCAAGTACAGCTGTGGTCAAGCATAACCCCAAGCATGCCAAGGTCAATTTGATGAATGCAGCTCAGGCAGAGGACTCGTCAGATGTGATCATGGGTAACCTTCCTGTTAATGATATTCCTGCTAAAGTTCTTTTTGACACTGGTGCATTGCATTGCTTCATCTCAAGACCGTTTACAAATAGGCATGATTTGGTTTCGCAAGCTTTGCCTAGTCCTTTAGCAGTTGTCTCTCCCGGTAAGCGCATGCAGGCTAACTCCATCGTTCTGGATGTTTCTATCACTTTGGGTGACTACAAGTTCTTCGCTTCTCCAACGGTTCTTAGTGACTCAAATATTGATCTTATTCTCGGAATGGATTGGCTTTCTAAGCACAAGGCTCAGCTTGATTGTGCAGCCAGGCAGATTCAATTGACTCATTCGTCTCAGGATGTAATTGTCTTTGCCGCTCGTGATGATACCATTCGTCTGTTTTCTCTCAATGAGAAGGGTGAATTGGATGCCATCTCTCAAATTCCAGTCGTTTGCGAATATCAAGACGTCTTTCCAGAAGAGCTCCCAGGAATGCCTCTGCACCGGCCAGTTGAATTCGTTATTGATCTTGAGCCTGGCATGGGACCTGTGTGCAAACGTCCTTACAAGCTCGGACCTGAAGAGTTGAAGGAGCTGAAGAAGCAACTCGATATGCAAGAGAAAATGGGTCTTATCCGGCCTAGTTCTTCTCCGTGGGGTTGTGGTGTTCTTTTTGTGAAGAAGAAGGATGGAACGGACCGACTTTGTGTTGATTACCGTCTAGTGCACAAGAAGACCATCAAGAACAAATACCCACTTCCCAACATCAATGAGCTGTTCGAACAACTAAAAGGTGCCCAAGTATTCTCCAAGCTTGATCTCCGTATGGGTTATCACCAGATTCGCATTCGTGAAGAAGATATTCCCAAGACAGCATTCAGAACAAGCTTGTCTTTTGGCCTCGCCAACGCTCCTCCGACGTTCTCTCACATGATGAACTTCATCTTCAATGCCTACACCAATGACTTTGTTTTGGTCTATCTCGACGACATTCTGGTTTTCTTGAAGAACAAGGAAGATCATGCCAAACACTTGTGTTTGGTTCTTGATAAGCTCAGGGAACATCAGTTCTACGCCAAGTTCTCCAAGTGTGAATTTTGGCTTGGTGAGGTTCTTTATCTTGGTCATATCATATCTGCCAAGGGCATTGCCGTGAATCCTGAGAAGGTGTCTGCCATTGTGAATTGGGAACCTCCTCAGAACGTGAAACAACTCGGCAGTTTTCTCGGTCTCGCAAGCTATTGCCGAAGATTCGTTGAAAACTTTTCTAAGATCGCGAAGCCTCTCTCTAATCTTCTCCAGAAGCACGTCAAGTATGTTTGGTCTCCGGAGTGTGACATTGCTTTCAACACTTTGAAAGAGAAATTGATCACTGCTCCAGTTCTGACTCCGCCTGATGAATCCAAGCCGTACGAGGTCTTTTGTGATGCCTCTCTCCAAGGTCTAGGAGCAGTTTTGATGCAAGAGAAGAAAGTTGTTGCTTATACATCTCGCCAGTTGAAGCCTAATGAGAAGAACTACCCCACTCATGATCTCGAGTTGGCGGCAGTTGTGCATGCTCTTTTGACTTGGAGACATCTTCTATTGGGAAGAAAAGTGGACATTTTCACTGATCACAAGAGTCTCAAGTACATCTTCACTCAGCCTAATCTCAACCTCAGGCAAACTCAATGGGTCGAAATGATTCAAGAGTATAATCCGAGTATTGAATATACTCCAGGCAAGGCCAATGTGATTGCTGACGCTTTGACCAGAAAGGCTTACTGCAACAGTCTGATTCTCAAGCCTTATCAACCCGAGCTTTGTCAAGCTTTCCGCAAACTTAATCTGCAAGTTGTTCCTCAAGGTTTCCTCGCCAACCTTCTAGTCTCTCCTACCTTAGAAGACCAGATTCGCCAAGCCCAGCTTCTTGATGCTATGGTGAAAAAGGTGAAGATTGGGATTGCCAAGAGTCAGTCCAAGTACAAGTGCTACCGCCTTGATGACAAGGACACTCTCTTCTTCGAGGATCGTATTGTTGTTCCGAAAGGTGACCTCCGTAAAGTGATCATGAACGAGGCTCACAGTTCTCTCCTCTCCATCCACCCTGGGAGCACGAAGATGTATCAGGACCTTAAGCAAGCTTATTGGTGGACTCGAATGAAGCGCGAGATCGCTCAATTCGTGAATGAATGTGATGTCTGCAGAAGAGTGAAGGCAGAACACCAAAGGCCAGCAGGTCTCCTCCAACCTCTTGCCATTCCAGAATGGAAGTTTGACCACATTGAGATGGACTTCGTGACTGGGTTTCCAAAGTCCAAGCGTGGCAATGATGCTATATTCGTTGTCATTGACAAACTCACCAAAGTGGCTCACTTTCTGCCTATCAAAGAGTCGATCACTGCAGCTCAATTGGCGGAACTCTATACCTCTCGTATTGTCTCTCTGCACGGTATTCCTCAAGTGATCTCTTTAGACCGTGGAAGCATCTTTACCTCGAAGTTTTGGGATTCTTTTCAGAAGGCCATGGGCACCAACATCCGCTTCAGCACAGCTTTCCATCCCCAAACAAGCGGTCAAGTCGAGCGTGTCAACCAGATTCTTGAAGATATGCTCAGGGCTTGTGTGATCTCCTTCGGCATGAAGTGGGAGGATTGTCTTCCTTATGCTGAATTTCCTACAACAACAGTTTTTAAGCAAGTTCGGGCAAGGCCCCTTTTGAAATTCGGTATGGCAGGAAGTGCCATACCCCTCTCAACTGGTCTGAAACCGGTGAATGTCAGCTTTTGGGTAATGACTTAATCACAGAAGCAGAAGAAATGTGCAAAGTCATTCGTGATAACCTCAAAGCAGCCCAATCCCGCCAGAAGAGCTACTATGATAGTAAGCACCGTGATTTGGCTTTCGAGATCGGAGATCATGTTTACCTCCGCGTCTCTCCTATGAAAGGTACTCGTCGCTTCGGTATCAAAGGGAAGCTTGCCCCTAGATACGTGGGACCTTTCAAGATTGTCAGCAAGAGAGGCGACCTCGCCTATCAACTCGAGCTTCCTTCAAACATTGCAAATGTTCATGACGTGTTCCATGTCTCTCAGCTTCGAAAGTGCTTCAAGACTCCTGACCGCACCGTCAACTTCGAGGACATTGAGCTCCAAGAAGATCTCTCCTATCGTGAGCACCCAGTTGCTATTCTTGAAGAGACTGAACGCAAGACTCGCAACAAGTCAATCAAATTTCTCAAAGTCAAGTGGTCACACCATTCCGACCGTGAAGCTACCTGGGAACGCGAGGATCACCTCCGTTCTGAGTACCCGGCGTTCTTTCAGTCCTAGATCTCGGGACGAGATCCTTTCGTAGTGGTGGTGTGTTGTAACACCCCGGATGTAACTTTCCCTATTTGTACTCCAACTCTTGCCGTTTCCGGCGTTAAGTTATTTTATTATCTCGGGTTCGGGTCTTTGTCTCCGTGTGTTGTTGTCGTTGTCGTGCATCTCATATCATGTCATCATGTGCATTGCATTTGCATATGTGTTCGTCTCATGCATTCGAGCATTTTCCCCGTTGTCCGTTTTGCATTCCGGCGCTTCATTCTCCTCCGGTGGCCATGTCTAGCTTTTTTCGTGTGTGGGGATTAAACATTTCCGGATTGGACCGAGACTTGCCAAGCGTCCTTGGTTTACTACCGGTAGACCGCCTGTCAAGTTTCATACCATTTGGACTTCGTTTGATACTCCAATGGTTAACCGAGGGACCGAAAAGGCCTCATGTGTGTTGCAGCCCAACACCCCTCCAATTTGGCCCAAAACCCACCAAACTCTGCTCCATGTCCTAGAGCGTTCGATCACGATCGCATGGCCGAAAACCGCACCTCATTTGGACTCTCCTAGCTCCCTCTATGCCTATATATAGGTCCTCCCCGAAAATTCCGGATCAAACCCTAACCCTCTCCCTCTCCTCACGCGGTCGGACGAAACCTCGCCGGCCGGACATGTCCGACGCCCCCACCGCGCCACGTGTCGCCCACTGACAGGGCGAGCCGCCGCGCCAACATCGCCGCACGGCCGGCCCACCGAAGCCCGCCGCGGGCCCTCCCGGCCCGCACTCCTCACTCCGCCCGCGCCGCTCGAGTGCCCCGCCGCCTTCGCCACTCTCCCCGCCGCCGGCGAGCTCCGCCGCGGCGATCCAAACGCCATCATCTCCGCCCGGATCTCCTCGTCCCGCTTCACCCCGTCCAGTTTCCAGAGGGTATATTTTCACCAAGTCCCGGAGATTTGCAGATCCAAGTGCCCATGTTCGCGGCTCCGTAACTTTGCATCCGTAGCTCCGATTCATGCATATAGCATATCAAGACGTTCATCTCAGAGAGCACATCATTTCATTCCATTGCATCATTTTCATTTGAGCTCACTTTATGCCCGAAATGCTGTTAGAAGAGGGCTACTTGAGTTAATTGTCAGATCTGCTACTCCGTTTAGCACTTTTGTCATTTTTGCCATGATTATTGTGTGCATGATATGCCCGTGGGTTCTACATATGTTTTGTTAAGGGTTTTGTCATCTATCCAGAGGTGCAACCCATGTATTTTTAGGATGTGTGTGGTGACTTGTGCAAGCTTGCAAAGTGGTGCACTTGCTAATTCTGTTTTCAGGGACTTAGTGATTTCACTAAGTCCTGGGATTGTTTAGTTCATGATGCCATATGTTCTTGTTGTTTCCTAGTGATCCGTGCCTCTTTTGAGGATGATCAGTAAGGTAGTTTTGTTAACCTTGTAGTGCTCTATCCATCCATGTCTTTGTTTGCAATTATGGAGCACCCTAGCTTGAGTCAATCGAGCTCTACTTTTGCTTCGTTGTGAATCTGGGCAGATCGTCAACTTGTTTGCGATTTTCCGATGTTGTTGTAGTTGACCCGTGCATACTATGCCATTTTTCTTGCCATGTCTAGCTTGTATTTTGTTCCTTCTTAAGGGATGTATGCTTGTCTTGACATGACTTGCACCGTGGTGAGTGCATCGAGCTCGTAAACATGCCTTCGTGAGTTATGTTTCAGCATGTCCCAGTTTTCACTAAGTCTGAAAACTGATTATGTTTTTGCTATGATCGTGTGCTTGTTAGTATATTTTGTGATCCCTTTTGGCTCAAGGTCACTAAGGGACTTTTGTTAAGATTGTTGAGTAGCTCCATGCCATGCTTTACTTTGCCATTTTCAGGTCCTGTAGCATGTTGTTTTGTTGCTCCGAAGAGGGCTATATGATCTGAAATTCCAGACAAGTGTTAATTTCACTAAGTCTGAGATCTGTTAATGGATGAATTGGCCGTAGCTCAGTGCTAGACTTTTGTTAAGAATCTTGTGGGCATCCATGCCATGTATTTTTTTGTCATGTTTGGGTGCTGTAGCATGTTCATCTCATTGCATTTAGATGCCTACTTGCTGTAAATCGCAGACCGGTGTCATTTTTGAATCGCTTGCCATTTCCAAACCGTAACTCCGATTCCGGCGTTCTTTATATCGTTTTGAAGCGATTTCATCTCATCTTTCCAGTGGCACACTTGGATTTCCATGTTGAGGCAAGGTTCATGCATTTCCTGTCATATCTTGCATTTTACATCCCGCATCGCATCCCGCATAGCATATCATCTTTGCATCGTGTTGTTTGGAGTTTGCACGTGGTTGATTGTATCCTTGTTGCTTGTCTATCTTGTTTGGTTAGAGCCAGGAGACGAGTTCGCTAACGAGGAGCCCGTTGAGTTTGCTTTCGAGGATCCAGTCAACTCTGACAACTGTGCAGGCAAGATGATCATACCCTCGAAATCACTACTATCTTTGCTATGCTAGTTTGCTCGCTCTTTTGCTATGCCATTGCTAAGATGCCTACCACTTGCTTGCCAGCCTCCCAAATTGCCATGTCAAACCTCTAACCCACCATTGTCCTAGCAAACTGTTGATTGGCTATGTTACCGCTTTGCTCAGCCCCCCTTATAGCGTTGCTAGTTACAGGTGAAGATTGGAGGCCGTTCCTTGTTGGAACACCTTTTATTTACTTGTTGGGTTATCATTATATTGCCATGTTATCTTAATGCATCTATATACTTGGTAAAGGGTGGAAGGCTCGGCCTCTCGCCTAGTGTTTTGTTCCACTCTTGCCGCCCTAGTTTCCGTCATATCGATGTTATGTTCCCGGATTTTGCGTTCCTTACGCGGTTGGGTTATAATGGGAACCCCTTGATATTTCACCTTGATTAAAGCTTTTCCAGCAATGCCCAACCTTGGTTTTACCATTTGCCACCTAGCCCTTTTCTTTCCCTTGGGTTCTGCAGACTCAAGGGTCATCTTATTTTAACCCCCCCGGGCCAGTGCTCCTCTGAGTGTTGGTCCACCTGTCAGCTACCGGTGGCCAACAGGGGCAACTCTGGGCTGGCCTACCCGTACCTAGGACAATCTGAATGTGCCCTGAGAAAGGGATATGTGCAGCTCCTATCGGGATTTGTCGGCACATTCGGCGGTGTTGCTGGTCTTGTTTTAACCTGTCGAAGTGTCTTGAATTACCGAGATACCGAGTCTGATCGGAACGTCTTGGGAGGAGGTCTATTCCTTCGTTGACCATGAGAGCTTGTGATGGGCTAAGTTGGGACTCCCCTGCAGGGATTGAACTTTCGAAAGCCGTGCCCGCGGTTATGGGCAGATGGGAATTTGTTAATGTCCGGTTGTAGATAACTTGAACCTTAATTAATTAAAATGAATCAATTGAGTGTGTTACCGTGATGGCCTCTTCTCGGCGGAGTCCGGAAGTGGACACGGTGTTGGAGTCATGTTTGCGCAGGTTGCTCTCTAGTTTCTCGCTCGCTCTTTGCCTCCTCTTCTCACTCTCCTTTGCGAATAAGTTAGCCACCATACTTGCTAGTCGCTTGCTGCAGCTCCACTCATATTTTACCTTGCCTTACCTATGAGCTTAAATAGTCTTGATCGCGAGGGTGCGAGATTGCTGAGTCCCTGTGGCTCACAGATTACTATTACACCAGATGCAGGGCCTGACGATTCCGCTCCAGGAGACGCGTGTGAGCTCAAGTGGGAGTTCGACGAAGACTCTCAACGATACTATGTTTCCTTTCCCGATGATCAGTAGTGGTGCCCAGTTGGGGGTGATTGGGACCGTGTCGCATGTTGGGTTCTCTTTTATTTTGGCGCCGTAGTCGGGCCATGAGTGTTTGGATGATGTAATGTTATTTATGTACTTGATTGACGTGGCAAGTGTAAGCCAACTATGTTATCTCCCTTTCATTATTTATATTACATGGGATGTTGTGAAGATTGCCTAACTTGCGACATATGCCTTCAATGTGATTATGTCTCTAAGTCGTGCCCTGACATGTGGGAGCTATAGTCGCATCGATCTCCACCGCATACTACACTTCGCTGACCTGGCAACTATCGTACAGAAGTACAACACAATGGAAAGCGCCTGGAGGGATCAGGCAGCTTGCTGGGAGCCATTGGTCCCAACTCAACCACTGGTCCAGGCGAAAAGGGCGCATCCCCGTGACACACCCAGTCCAATAGCCAAGAAATACAAACCCATTACGTGGCGCGGAACCGTTCTGGAGGGATGGCTCGATGGCCCATGCATAATACACACAACACCGGATACCATACCAACCCATAGCCTTAGAGCATGTTGGATACTCTGGTGGGTAGCCAAAAGCGGCGAGGACATCCTCACCAAAAACGCCCCAGAGCAACACCCTCTAGAAGACGATGACCCAGAGTACTGACGGTCTTTGAGACATTCGCTTCAAACAATAAGCGTAAAAGGGGACTTCGCGGCCTCGCGGAAGTCTGTCAAATCGCCACAGTAAACCCTTGGAACGACACGGCTATAACCTTTAATGCCGGCGACGAAGCAAAATACAGGACAGTCCGAGCACCAGCCGCTTTAGTCCTCAGTCCCATCGTGGATGGCTTTCGACTCACCAAGGTCCTCATGGATGGTGGTAGTGGACTAAACCTCATCTATGAGGATACACTCCACATAATGGAAATAGATAGGATCCGCATCAAGCAAAGTAGCACGACCTTCCGAGGAATCATTCCCAGCCGGGAGGCGAGGTGTGCGGGAAAAATCACACTTGACGTGGTATTCAGCACGCCTGAGAATTATCGGTCTGAAGAAATCACCTTCCAAGTGGCTCCTTTCAGCAGCGGATACCACGCCCTGTTGGGGCGGGATGCTTTTACACGCTTCCAAGCTATACCTCATTATGGTTATATGAAGCTTAAAATTCCCGAACCAAACGACATAATCACTCTTGTCAGTGATCCGGACATAGCACTCCGTGCCGAAAACAAAACCGCATCCCTGGCCCTTGAGGCATTATCTGAAGCCCTTGCGGCCGAAGAATTAACCGCACTGCGCTCCACGGTGGATAGGGACGATGTGATCTTAGGCAAACGACCCAAATCCACCTCCTTCAAACCGGCAGAAGAAATAGTCAAATTCCAGGTTCACCCAACGGACCCCAAGAAGACAACATCTATTGGAGCACAACTAGACCCAACGGTCAACGCTGCACTAAGGGATTACCTTCGTGAAAACTGGGATATATTCGCCTGGCACCCTTCTGACATGCTGGGAATCCCACGTGAGCTGGCCGAACATAGCCTTAATATCTTAAAAGGATACAAACCAATCAAACAAGCACTGCGGCGCTTTTCCGAGCCCAAACGCCAAGCTATGGGGGAGGAGCTGGCCAAGCTAATTGAGGCCAGATTCATCAGAGAAATAAAACATCCGGACTGGCTGGCAAACCTGGTGATGGTACCAAAGAAGGACAAATCCTGGCGGTTGTGCGTCGATTCTAAAGACCTCAATAAGGCTTGCCCAAAGGATCGCTTCCCTCTCCCCCATATCGATCAAATCATCGATGCTACCGCAGGACATGACTTATTGTGTTTCCTTGATGCATATTCCGGATACCATCAAATCAAAATGAAGGAGTCCGATCAAGCTGGAACAACATTCATTACCCCATATGGGCCATTCTGCTTCAACACCATGCCCTTCGGGCTCAAGAACGCTGGCGCCACATAACAACGCATGATTCAAACATGCCAGGAGAAACAGACCGGCAAGACAGTTGAAGCTTATGTGGACGACGTCGTCATTAAAACTAGGCGCGTCGAAACACTAATAGATGATTTACGTCTCACATTTGATAACCTCCGCGCATATGACATTAAGGTCAATCCTGAAAAGTGCATTTTTGGCGTCCCCGCTGGAAAACTGCTGGGCTTCATCATTTCCAACAGAGGAATTGAAGCAAATCCAGCCAAAATTCGAGCTCTATCACAATTGGCTACGCCAACAGACCTTCCAAAAGCTCGCGGGTTGTGTGGCAGCTCTAAGCCGCTTTATCTCTAGATTAGGAGAAAATGCACTGCCACTCTATCGCCTTCTATGGCGAACCGACCACTTCGAGTGGACGAACGCGGCAACAGCCAGACTGGAGGAAATAAAAACCCTTCTTGCGAGCAACCCAATCCTGGCTGCGCCAAACATCGGTGAACCGATGTTATTATACATATCGACAACACATCAGGTGGTGAGCGCCGTGCTCGTTATTGAACGAGAACAGGACGGACACAAATTCCCACTTCAGAAGCCAGTATACTACGTATCCACTATACTTACACCATGCAAATCCCGGTACCCCCATTATCAAAAGATAGCATACGCGGTCTTCATGGCATCCCGAAAGCTCCGTCACTACTTCCAGGAGTGTTCAGTCGCGGTGGCATCCGAAGTACCACTCAATGACATTATAAACAACCGCGATGCCACGGGCCGGATTGCCAAATGGGCCATTGAGCTCCTTCCAATTGATATTACATACAAACCATGTCGAGCTATTAAATCCCAAGTACTGGCTGAATTTGTTGTCGAATGGACAGAGGCCAAACTCCCCAAAGAGTACGACACATATTCCAATTGGGTTATGTATTTCGATGGCTCCAAAATGCTGGCTGGGCTAGGGGCGGGCGTCGTTTTAACGTCACCCACTGGATACATCATTCAGTACATACTCCAAATACTATACACAGACTCCAACAATGCAGCCGAATACGAGGCCTTATTGCATGGTCTCTGGATGGGTGTCTCCATGGGCATACAACGCCTAGAAGTGCGCGGGGACTCAAACCTTCCAATATCTCAAATAAATGGATACTTCGACGCCAAAGATCCGAAGATGGCAGCTTATCGTAATGCCGTCATAAAAATGTCGGCCCGGTTCGAGGGGCTCGAGTTCCATCATGTGGCTCGAGAAAGTAATCAAGCGGCGGGCGTTCTTGCTCGTATCGGCGCCAAGCGCAACCCCGTCCCACCTAATATCTTATTGGAAAGGCTTTTTAAGCCATCTGTGGTGTGGCAGGGGGAAATGGCAACACTAGTCCGGATCCGAACATAACCCCAGATTCTGAAAACACCGACATCATCGGAGGCTCAACCACCGAAATAACACCGTCGGTGCATCTCATCATGGCAGTCATTGCCCCATGGACTGAACCCTTCCTGGCCTACCTTAATAGGAAGGAGCTTCCTGAGGACCAGAATGAGACCCGCCGCATTGTCCGGCGTTCGAAGGGCTACAAGGTTCACGATGGAGAGATCTATAAGAAAAGCGCCACCGGAGTACTTCAAAGATGTATCTCCGAGGAGGAGGGGCGGCAGCTCCTGGCTGAGATTCATGCCGGTCTCGGCGGGCACCACGCCGCAGCTCGGGCCCTTGTTACCAAGGCCTTCTGTATAGGTTTCTATTGGCCAACGGCCCGAGTGGATGCACAGGACCTTCTCCAACATTGCGTTGGATGCCAACTCTTCGCCAACCAAAGCCATATGTCCCCACCGCCCTACAAACAATCCCCATCACTTGGCCTTTTGCGGTCTGGGGACTGGATATGGTTGGACCCCTTAAAGGAGGAAGCCATAAGAAAAAATATTTGCTAGTCATGGTGGATAAATTCACCAAGTGGATAGAGGCCAAACCAGTTCAAACGGCCGAGTCCGGGCCAGTAATAGACTTTATATCCGGCGTCGTACACCGTTATGGTGTTCCGCACAGTATCATCACTGATAACGGCTCCAATTTCACAGCCGACAAAGTGAAAACCTGGTGCGTTAATCTGGGCATCAAGCTCGATTACGCCTCTGTCTATCATCCACAGACAAACGGCCAAGTCGAACGAGCCAATGGTCTTATTATGAGCGTCATTAAACCCAGACTAGTGCGGTCTTTGAAGGAATCAGACAAGCACTGGGTTGAGGAGCTCGACTCCATACTCTGGGGGCTGCGGACCATGCCCAATCGCACTACCGGATACACCCCCTTTTCACGGTGTACGACATAGAGGCAGTATTACCCTGCGACATTATTCATGACTCACCTCGAGTGCGCATGTACGAAGAGAGAGAGGCCGAGCATGATCGGCAGGACAGCTTAGATGCCCTGGAGGAGGAGCGCAACGTTGCAAAAGCCCGTTCCGCATTTTATCAACAGGAGGCTCGCAGGTATCAAAGCAGAGAAGTGCGGGCCAAAACTTACAACGTCGGCGAACTCGTTCTACGCCTGCCGGAGAAGAAAAAGGACAAACTCAAGCCCAAGTGGGAGGGTCCCTTCATCATTGACGAAGTTCTCACCGGAGGAGCGTACCGCTTGCGTGATACGTCAGACAATGGACTAGAGCCGAATCCTTGGAACACGGCCAGACTTCGAAGATTCTATGCCTAGCACCGAACTCTTTGTTCGTCTCTTTCCTCTTATTTTTTTCATCATTTTTTCTCTCTTTTCATTTTTTCTCTCTTTAGCCTTAAAGGCTTTCGTGCGGTTAGACCGTGCACCCCTGACGCATACATCTTCAAGTATGTACGTCTATCATACCTGGGGGCTTCTTGGACAGAAGCTTGCTATTTCTATTTTCCGAGCATAAAGCTCATCACATATGTGTTTCCTCCCATATGTACCTTTTCTTTGCCATTATATGCATCGATATGACTTAAGTTTTGGCCAAGCTGGGTTGCCTGGCTCCTGTGCTTATGGCCTACGTTCCCATTAGTTCGACTAGGGCATAAAGGGAGCACCTCTGCGATTTTTACTGCCGGGTCATCCGGATGTGTACCTCAGACTGGGTGAAGCCGAAAGCTAGCGTTCTTAAGGGAATATTCGGTCGGTGAACTAAAGATGTTTTGCACTCGCTCCATTATGAACCCCCAGAAGTTATACACACTGTGATTTTTTCATCACAGTCCGGACATGCACATAGATGCATGCACACACAGGGAAAGGAACCCTTAACGGAACTATTCTCTCTGGAAGATGTTTCTTACAATTTCAATGTAATATAACATAACTAGCCAGATACAACTTGTCTATTCAAGCACCTATGACCCCTACGCCTGGTTTCCACGCATACCCCGGTTTATTTTACCGCTCAGGTATTCGGAAACACTCCGCACCTTCGGGTCGAGATATCGAAGTGAAAAGGTCGGCCATGACAATCGTTTTACAATCTAGCTAGAAGGAAAATACATAGTCACTTAGGACTTAAAAAATTCCTCCTCTATACCGTCCAACAGGCGGTCTAATTTACAATCCTGTTGAGAGTATCGAGCAGCCACCTCCACTTGGCCATATTCTAAACTAACGGGAATTTCTTCCCCATTTGACCCTAGCGGTCCGACCCGGGCCATGTGATTCGAATCCAGCTTGGTATATCGTGTTTTTACCATGGACCAGGCCTCTCGCGCACCCTCTCGGCATGCCGATATCTTCCATAGTCGGATACGCCGCCATGATCCCTTGAACATCTCTACAAGCTTCTCCATACTCCCTGGAGGGGAGTCGGACGGCCATAAGGCCTTGGCTACACTCCGCATTGCCTGTCGAGCTTGCTCGTGCAACTACGACAGCCCTTGCAGAAGATCACTTGATGATCCGGACACCTCCTCTTTAGGACGACCCGTCAATATACCTGCAATCACAGCTATATCAGCTGGTTTTACTTCCAAACTGTTATAAGGTAAATACGGCCACATACTGAATATGGCGCCTCGCAGTTTTTTGTTCTTCTTCACGGAGTTGGCTAGCTGGGCCCACACATCCTTCAGCTCTTCGCCCAGCTGGGTGCTTGCATGTTGGAGTTTGTTTTTCTCCTATCTGACACGGGTCAAAACCCGCTCTCCTGCAGCATGCAGTCCTTTTGACTCTTTTTCCTCCAATTGATCCGATGATCCTGTTATGAGATAAAGCCGCAGTGTTAACACGGTTGCTATGCAATAACTATTTCTCGATGGAGGGAAATATCACCGGAAGACGCCACTTTGGATTTTTCCAGTTCGGCGGTCACTGTGCTTAACTGCGTCCGACACTTTTCTAGCTCTTGGGCTAGCACGTCGTTCTTCTCCGACAGAACTTGGTCATGCAGCGATCCTCAAATCAGTTGTCCCAACTACTTTAAGTCTCGGGGCTACTGGCATATGGTCATCATAGTCAGACAAAGTAAACTTACCTGCACATCTTTTAAATGCTACTTTGTGGCTCTGTTAATCCCATCTCGATCAGCTCGGATATATGCATCAGCCGAGCTGAAGGCGTTAAATGCCTCTTCTGAAAAGCCAGGGTCTTGTAAAACGGCCCTGCGGCACCGATGATTCATGGTGCTCTCCACTTCCGAGTTGGTGACGGATACATCATCCGAATCCTCGGCTGGAGGATAGTCCGATATCACCCCCACATCAGCCCCCGTCTTCACGGCAGGATCTGGATCCTGGCTGCGGGAAGTATGACCGGCCAGACCCTTGGATAGAGTCCGGCACACCTTTTCCTGATACAGGGTAAATGGAAAGGTCATAGTTGGATGTGACTTCCAAGGTGCATATTTGCAAATTCACACCTCTTTGATGAAGGCTCAGCCGTATCTTTGTTTGCCTTCCTCTTCAAAGGCTTGCCTGGTGTGGGGGACGCTCTCTTCGGAGATGCCCCGGGGCAGCATGGCGCGCCGAACACCTCCCCTTTTGAGCACAGGATAGTGCGGTGGGTAAGGAGGAATGAGAAAACTCTCTTGGACAAGGTATCTTCGGATTACTTACATGTGAAGCAGGAAGGGGGCCGGGGTAATCGGCGACGATGGGTACATCTATACCGTCATAGCTCATTTGATAGAATATTCCATCCTCAAGCTCCAGAAATATGTCCGGATCTTCCTCATATCCGGGGTCAAGATCCCAGTTGCGATTCTCCGGCTGAGGGGCAGGGTCATGGATCCCCTCGATAGCCTTTCGCCATTCCTGTTATAAGAGGATAAGATACTGCCTGTCAAGAATGGTTCAGGGACAGGAGTAAAATAGTGGAGCTGGAGCTTACCTAGCTGGGAGGATTATACATGGAATATCCGTCTCGATATTGGAGACGGGTGAACTCCTCCTTCTCCCCTTTATACAGCTCGGCCAGTATTTTGGCTAGGGCGGTGGGGGTCTTCGGGCCCTTCCGACCATAGCGTGAGGCGCCATCTTCCCCATTATAATGCCACATGGGCAGCCCTCTGTATTGGAGTGGCTGGACCCCCCGTGTTATAGAGATCACCATTACCTCGACAATTGACAATCCGGACTGGGCAAGCATCTTCATCTTGCCCAGCAGCAGGCTGATCTCTGCACTATCCTCTTCCTCGAGGCTCCGAGGATGCTAGCTATGCCGTTTCTTCAGTGGAGCATTTGAAAACTTAGGGAGGCCCATGCGGACGGGGTCGGGTAGAGCGACATCGTCGATGTAGAACCATTCGGAAGGCCACTCTTCGGGAGCTTTCTTCGGCGTGCCGAACAGGTATCCGGTCCCGACGATGTGCCATACTTCGGCTCCTCCCACTTCAAAAATTGACCCACCTTGATTGCGAGGGACGAGGCAGAACAATCTTCTCCATAAATCGAAATGAGCCTCGCAGCCCAGGAATAGCTCATATAGAGCGACATAACCCGCAATATGAAGGATAGAGGCGGAAGTGAGACTATGCAGTTGGAGGTCGTAATACTCCAGCAGACCTCGGAGGAAGGGATGGATCAGAAATTCGACACCTCTTAACAAGAAGGGGACGAAGCATACTCGTTCTCCCCTGGACGGATTGGGGAAGTTCTCCGTTTGAGCCCGCCCTTGAAGGACGTCATCCCTGCTCATACGAGGACCAAGTCCACGGGGGGAATAAATCCCTATGTTTGCAGCTTCGCCAGCTAACTGTGGGATACGGAACATCTCCCCCAATCACCCTCTTTGGAGTCATGGGGACGAGAGGAAGAGCTGAGAGCGCTAGCCATGTTGGAGTGATTTTTTCTTAGCAAGCTCTGAGGATTTTTCGCGGGGTGTGGAATGGATCTGAGATCAATTCTCTTTAAATAAGCACCTTTGTGGTACGGTCAGGGTGATATATGCGAAAAATACCCCGACCTCTCGCGTTCGCTCGACATGTTGAAACTGAAGTTGTTGATGCACAGAAGCCGAGGGGTACAACATTAAATGGAAGGCTGCGCACACTACTCGGAAGTCATCGGTGGAGGAACCCGCCTTGCAGTGCCGAAGATAATCTATGTGCCGAACACCTCGTCATTGAAGACTGGTTCGGGGGCTACTGAGGGAGTCCTGGACTAAGGAGTCCTCGGGCGTCTGGCCTGTTAGCCATGGGCCGGACTGATGGGCTGTGAAGATACGAAGACTGAAGACTGCACCCGTGTCCGGATGGGACTTTCCTTGGTGTGGAAGGCAAGCTTGGCGTCCAACTATGTAGATTCCTTTCTCTGTAACCGACCTTGTGTAACCCTAGATCCCTCCCGTGTCTATATAAACCGGAGGGCTAGGTCCGTAGATAGGCCGAATACTCATTACCATAGTCATACAGGCTAGACTGCTAGGGTTTAGCCATTACGATCTCGTGGTAGATCAACTCTTGTAATACTCATATCCATCAAGATCAATCAAGAAAGAAGTAGGGTATTACCTCCATAGAGAGGGCCCGAACCTGGGTAAACATCATGTCCCATGTCTCCTATTACCATCGACCTTAGACGCACAGTTCAGGACCCCCTACCTAAGATCCACTGGTTTTGACACCGACAGTCGTCGCTGACACGGGAGAACCCGACGGACTAGCATCACCTGGATCACGTTATTAAGACTAGTGTCCTTTTCAAGGATGCTCTGGATATGACTTTGTATCGTCTGCACTTCATTTGTTGATCCCCAGTCAAGCCCCTTATTAATCCACAATGCGAGTTGCAATGGAGGGCCAGATCGGAATGCAGGCGTGGCTGCCCATTTGGTACCGCGAGGATCAGTGATGTAAAACCACTCCCGCTGCCATGAGTTGGAGGTTTCCGAGAAGGTGCCCTTTGGCCAGACAGTATTGGCAAGCTTGCTCACCATACCGTCGCCGCACTCCTCCTGCTCCCCGTCGATTATCTTTGGCTTCACACTGAAGGTCTTGGGCCATAGGCCGAAGTGTGGGGGATGCGGGGAAAGGCTTCACACATAATGATGAACGCCGCGATGTGGAGAAAGGAGTCTAGAGCTAGGTCATGAAAATATAGCCCGTAATAGAACATAAGGCCGCGAACAAAGGGGTGGAGAGCAAACCCTAGCCCACGGAGGAAGTGGGAGATGAACACAACTCGCTCGCCAGGCCTTGGTGTGGGGATAACCTGCTCCTTTGCAGGAAGCCTGTGGGGGATTTCCATAGTCAGGTAGCTCGCCTCCTGGAGCTATGTGATATCTTCCTCGGTGACCGAGGAGACCGACCACTTGCCTGGGGAGCTAGATTTGGACATGACTAGAAAGGCTTGGTATCAATGAAAGAAATCGAGACCTGGACACTGGAGCTTAGGACTGGAAAGGCTGAGGAAGAGGTAGGCGTGGGGGAGAAAGGTGGGTTTGTAACCCTTTATAAAGGTGATGAATATCGAACGCCTCCTCACAGGCCTTAAAGCTTGCCTATTCCCATGGGATTGTGAAAACGGCATGGTTGGATTACCCATGCCCATATTGATAGGGATCCCATGATAAACGGGCATGATCTTTGCTTTGACAAGATGTGCCAATAAAGACCGTGTCTCGTAACATGTAGCGGGAGATTGAAAGACAGTTCAAAATAATAACCAGCCAGGGGATGTCACGTCTCGCCTCGAAAGCCGTCAGTAGATGGGACTTATTAAATGTTATATCCTGTTGTGGTTGTATGTGGTGTCTGTTTCATAGAGCCGGACACATTCTCTGTTTAAGGACTACTTTGAAGTATTCGGAGGAGGAACCCGCCTTGCAATGCTGAAGACATCCGCGCGCTGGACACCTCGTCATTGAAGCCTGGTTCAGGGGCTACTGAGGGAGTCCTGGATTAAGGGGTCCTCGGGCGTCCGGACTATATGACATGGGCGGACTGATGGGCCATGAACATACAAGACAGAAGACTTCCTCCCACGTCCGGATGGGACTCTCCTTGGCGTGCAAGGCAAGCTTAGCGTGCGGATATGAATATTCCTTTCTCTATAAACAGACTCTGTACAACCCTAGCCCCCTCCGGTGTCTATATAAACCGGAGGGTTTAGTCCGTAGAGAGGAGAATCATAATCATACATGCTAGACAATTAGGGTTTAGCCATTACGATCTCGTGGTAGATCAACTCTTGTAACCCCTATACTCATCAAAGTCAATCAAGCAGGACGTAGGGTATTACCTCCATCGAGAGGGCCCAAACATGGGTAAAACATCGTGTCCCTTGTCTCATGTTACCATCAATCCTTAGACATACAGTTCGGGACCCCCTACCTGAGATCTGCCGGTTTTGACACCGACACCATGGTTCCCCACTCCCATCCCATCAGCCCACCCATTCATACACCGAGGCCGCGAAAACCCGTGAAGTCCCACACCCTCCTCCGTCCACCATCCAGCCGAAGCCTCTTCCCCGACGACGTCGTCCAGAGCAACACCTCGACGTCCCTCATCCACCATACCATATGAGGATCCGTTGTCGATCTCGTCGTCCCGCCGGTTCAGCCACCCGTCCTCCACCTCCAAGGAGCTGCCCCGATGTTCCCCTCGTCTTTCGCACCACCTCCATTCCCACACCGCCGTCTTCACCTGCACCACCGGAAGAGCAGCATCATCACCATTTCCTCGGATGAAGTTGAGGCCTAATCGGCACCACCAAAGAGGTTGTACACTAATCGCCACATTTTCTTCTTGATTCGATCTCACGGTGCTGTCGGTGCTCGGTCCGGAGCCGACATGGCGCAGCTCCATCCACGGCAGCATTGTTGGCCCACTTCCTCCCTGGCATCACTCCCTCGGCGGTGACGTCCACATCAGTAGGAGCTGCTGCTGCTTTAGCTCTCGCTCGTGCTGCTCCTCTGCTCTTGCTCTCGGTCCCCTGCCTGGTCTGCTCTTACTCTTGCTCGTGCTTCTGCTCTCGCTCCTGCTCTTACTTGTGATGCTGCTCCGATATAGCTACACTTCAGTCGACTGAATCGACTTTTGGGTCAATCGATTTTCAGAGGGGGGCTCGCTGCAGTTAAGGAAGAACCAGCCGTAGTGGGGAGGGGGGCTTGTCAGCGTCTTGGGAATGGGGGTCCCCAGACTTGCCTGCCTGCGGCCCGCGGCGTGGTTGAGCCAGCAGGCCGTACGACCCATCCTCACCAGAAAAGCATCCAAGACGCTCGCGAGGCGGACGACGCAAGACCTCCTCTAGAGTAGCCTAGCCAGGCAGGCTCGCACGGAGCAGAGATATCAAGGCGGGGCAAACCTCATGAGACCCTCATGACGTGAGCCATGACGCACGTCACCAAGCGGGCGCCAGGCGGCCGCCAGCGCGTGCAGTGTCCTTGTTTCCTCTTTGTTGCTAAGGAGGCCAGCGCAGGCGAAGAGTACCGAGGCATTAGGCAAAGGTTGCTATATTGGTGCAACAAGACCAAGACCAGGAGGACGGCAATACAGAGGTCATCGTGGAGCCCAAGACAGCGTCACCACCAGAGCCTTTGGTAGGAGAAGATCACTTTTGTCAGGATAGCTTGTACTAGCTGTCCCCCTTCGAATTAGCCCGCCATTGTTGGCCCCCTTCCCGCTCGATATTTGGGAAGAGGACCAGGGCCGGTATAAATAAGACTAGCCACCACCTTAGAGAGGGGACGGATCATTCAGACCATCCTCACACACACAAGCTCACCGAGCACAAGAACACCTCAACCTCAGGAGGCTGTTCTTCCCTTGTACTGTTCATCATCAGCCCTAGAGGCAATCCACCACCACCACACTGGAGTAGGGTATTACACCACAACGGTGGCCCAAACCAGTATAAATCTTGTGTCTTCCAGTGTTGCGAGTTCGTCGAGTTCGTCCGTGAGATCTTAGTGAGCTAGGGCATCGATTGGTGGGAAGGAAAGACTTCGCGTGCACCCCAATGTTCGAACCTTAAGGGTTTGCCGGAACCCCACATCCGACAGGGCTCGCTAGAGAGGTACCCCACTATCTATCTTAGGGTTCAGGGTGGGGGCGGTGGTCACCTGTGGTGGTGGGGCGGTGGCATGGGGATCGCCGGAGAAAAAGCTCGACAGGGGTGGGGGGCTAGAGGGATGGCCGGGGCGGTGGTAGACCGGTGGTGGGGAGTGGTTTCAGGGCGGGTAGGGCGGCGCACCGCCGACCGTGGGCGGCGGGGGCGGCTGTTTGGCCGGTGGTGGCTGGCGGCTCAGGGGGGTGGAGGTTGAAGATGAACTGCTACACGACCAGCTGCCCCGGCTCCTGCACGCGCTGCTGCTACTACTTTTCTGCTACTAGTGCGTTCAGTTTTGATAGTAAAATTTAGTTTCGATAGAAAAATTCAGTCTCAACAGTTAAGTTTAGTTTCGACTGTTAAATTCAGTTTCGATAGTTAAGTTTAGAGATGAGCGGCTGATGTATTTTACATCTAGCACTTTGTTATGCATTTTAAGTCATCTATTGGAGATGCTATTAGTTTCCACTCAGGTTAACGTTGTTTCTCTTGTCCTGCTTCACCCTCGGCGTCTTACAACTCATCAGAGCTGCTCCAAGGATGAAACCCTCCATCACAACAGAGCAGTACCCCGGGCTCCATCTCAAGATGCCTAAGATCTTCTTCCCCTCCTTCGACAGCCAAGTCAGCCGGATCATCCTCACCGACCAACCCAATCACGCTGAGGTCGACATGGCTTCGCCAAAGAGGTTGTACACTTATTGCATCTCTTTTTTACTCTCCATGTTATATATATTGTCCATTGAGCACACGTAATAACGTGAAATACGATTAGTTTCTCCTACTATATGACAAGTAGTGACGTACCAGGCAACTTAGCTATCTGTGATGGACTCTCTTGAATGCCATCATTATTTATCTCTGCGCGTTTGAGCTGTGCATTTGTCGATGGGCCTGGGAGTTGAGCTAGTAGGGCAGTGGCCTGGGTCCAAAGTAGTAGAAGTAGCACAAAAACATTTTTTGACTGTAGGCTTTTCCTTGCTCAAGCCTGCTTACTAGAATCGTCAGTGCTTCAAAGGAAAAGTGAAGGAAAAACATAGGAATTGGAAAGTTTCCTATGGTACTACTATTCATGCATTTGGTTCAAAGGAATGGAACAAAGGAAAACTGTAGGATTTGTTCCTTTAGTGTCTCCTTGAAAGAAAAACCGTAGGAATTTTAATATCCACTTGTCCCCCTTTTCAAATTCCTATTCATGAAGCACAAGACTAAGAGATAGTAGCATAATAGCATTATAACCATACATTTTCTTGTGGTTTGACTTAATCTCACCATGCTTCTTTGCATCTTGTGATCTTCCCATTCTTGTGAACC
This sequence comes from Triticum urartu, assembly GCF_056163025.1. NCBI lineage: Eukaryota > Viridiplantae > Streptophyta > Magnoliopsida > Poales > Poaceae > Triticum > Triticum urartu. The sequence goes on along the minus strand of NC_141878.1, from coordinate 477,942,228 downwards.
AAACACCCAGATTGCCAGAAATCCTGTGTTTTAAATTCTCTGTTTTGCACTTGCATTCCTATCTTATTACTGTGTATTTCCTATCCCTGCGTTGTTAGAATCCTCCAATTCAAACGAGCCCTTACAAAATTACTTCTCTTACAGATAGTTGTCAAAGAAAACCTTGTGTGGTTTGTCCCGCTCCTGCTGCACCGTCGTCCACCCCAGCTCAGTTGCTCCAACGACAAAAGGGTCCAGCACAGCAGGGATCCGGCCTCCAGACTGTCTTTCGCCGCCTCAAATCTTCTTCCCTATTGTCGGCAGCCATGACAACTGCATTACCATCATCAACCGAGCAGATGACCTCGAGGACTACACGGGTCCGCAAGAGAGGTCACACTCTTTCGTGTCTGCTTACGTTATGCATCGCTTAATGTTACATGCTACTTTATCATCCTGCTCACCGATTAGACTCTGAGTCAGCTCCAAACTAATAGTCAAACTTGAGTTTTTGATTGGTTGTGGGGTACATATCGGGGCCGCAATCAATAGTATATATCTACTATCTGGTTAATCTCTGGTGTCTACTATGAGTTTCATGTTGGGTGGGAAACAAAAAGTAAAGAAGCCATTATCTATATTTTTTAACTGAAGCCATTATCTGCCTGCTATCATTGGTTTGGGTCTATCCATAGGTTGCTACCATCACTCTAGATTTCTGCATGCACTCCTTACATAATCTCACTATGTTTTATTCCTATGCATGTCAGTTATTGTACACAATGGAACTAAACATGTAGAGCAAAAGAGAAGAGCCTTGCGTGCCAATAAAATTTCATGCAGACATCGCTCCATGGTAGGCGCAAAGGCAGTCTCCCTCCACCCATTTCAGATTGTAATCGAGAGGAAGATAACTGTTTTGAGGGGGATTCAGAATGAGAAGACCACTCCTATTTACCCCCTGAGGTCTTGCTCTAACTTGGCATGCTGATGTTGGTTATATCATGCATATGGTGCCTTGCATTGCTTACTCTATACATCAAATATGTCATCTGCTTAGTTTAGACATGCTTTATGTGAATGCCATCTATTTAGTTTATTCATCATTTATGTGGATTATGCAACACAATATTGTTTAGCTAGGCATCATATATGTGAATTTTGCAACACCATCCTGCTTAGCCAGTCATCTTATATGTGAATTATATCAGGCCATCCTTTTTTCGTTATGTATTACATTTGTCAACAATGTTAGTACATTCAACTACTCTTCGTGTGCATCAGCCATTTGACACGGTGATGGAAAATTCTGGAGTGAAAACAAGATCTTCAGAGCAGACTATGCTATCTGACGAAGCACATATCTTTCTGGTTACGGATAGCTCCTCAGAGGAGGATTCAGAGATAGATGACCAGTCCTACCCCCCCCCCTCCCCGCCGAGGTGTATGCTCTAACTAGGCAGGGTTATGTTGCTCATATCATGCGTATGGTGTCTTGCATTGCTATGTCATTTGATTAGTTTAGACATGCTTTGTGTGAATGCCACATGTTTAGTGTCTAATTACCATATATGTGAATTATGCATTTCCATCTTGTTGCAAGACATTATATATGTGCATTATGCAATGCTATCTTGTTGCAAAGGCATTGTATATGTGAATTATGCAATGCCATGCTGTTTAGCCAATCATAATGTATGTGAATTATATCATGCTATCATTTTTTGTATTACATGTTCCATTTGTCGACAATGTTTGTATATTCAAATACTCTTCCTGTGCATCAGCCATTTGAAGCGGTGATGGAAGTATCTAGAGTGAAAACAAGGTATTCAGAGCAGAAAATGCTACCTGCTGAAGAAGGCATCTTGGTGGTTACAGAGAGCTCCTCAGAGGAGGATTCAGAGACTGATGACCAGTCCTATATTCCCCCTAAGGTCTATGCTCAAACTTGGTAGGGTTATATTACCCATGTCATGCATGTTGTCTTGCATTGCTTAGTTTTTACATCATATATGGATTGCCATCTGCTTACTTGTTTACTATATAAATCATATATTTGAATTATATCATGCCATCATGTTTACATACATAGCATCTATCTGAATTATGGCATGGCAACCCATTTAATAAAGACATCATATAGTTATATCATGTCATCCTGTTTAGTGTTTACAGTTTTCATATTTTGAATTATGTCATTCTATCCGTGAATTATATCATGCTATCATGTTTCCATAGGCGGCATGTATGTGAATTATGGCATGCAAACCTATTTAATAAACACATTATATAGTTATATCATGTCATCCTATTTACATAGTCATCATATTTTGAACTATGTATTTCCATCTTTTTTAGTTAGCCATCATAATGTGAAATTGTGTCATGCTATCATGTTTAGTTAGCCATCATATATGTGAAATTGTGTCATGCTATCCTGTTTGGTTAGACAACATAAATGTGAATTATTTCATGCCCTCTTTTATTCTCCACTATCCATTGCACCTGTCTATCATACAATGTATATACATTCAATTACTTTTCTTGTTTATCAGCCATTTGAATTGGAGAGGGTGATGGTAGTATCTAAGGGAGTAACAACACGGTCTTCAGAAAAGATAGTGCTACCAGTTGATGCAGATAGAACCACAGTTGTACTTGCCCAAGAACCAACCCCACCACACATAACCCAGACTCTCGCAGATTGTACCCCTACCCAGTTGGACAGAGAACCAGCTACACCCCTTCTAACCCCAACCCCAGTAGATAGTAACCTAGTTCCAGTTGACACAATACCGTCTCCACCACAGAGCACCCAAACACGAGCAGTTAGTAAGGGAACTGCAGTGCCCAAAGCACGAGGACCACCGCTCCAAATCCCAACTCAATGCTTAAAGGAGAAGAAGAATTGTTCTCAGGTCAGGTTCTGTAGCTATTGTTCATACTCCTTTGCTCTTGCATCACTGTATTTACTCATACCAACTATTTTGAATTTTGAAGGATGGAATTGAAACTCCAATGGTGCAACAGGTACGTTTTAAACTTGTTTCTTTAACTGGTTTGCTGTTGTAACTTGCTCTATGTTGACTTCAGTTTCAATTGAATAAACAGTTATATTCTCATGGCATGCACATTACAAGTGTTGTTATTGCTCTATAGTTTTCCACACTTATATTCTGTCTATTCTGCTTTTTCTTGAACAAATATTATTTGAACTGTGTCTCTATCTTGATTTGGCAACAAAAACTAGAATGATATAGACCATAAAGTTACCATGGTACATAGATATATGTTTGCTTCATGTTGTTAACCTGTCCACTTTACTACTGAACTGATTTACCAAAATGAGTTTCATATACAACATGGTAAACCTGTGATGTGTTTGCTTGTTTCTCTTTTAGAATGCAGACAAAATATTGGAGAATAGTACCCCATTATGCAATGGTAAAGGAAGTAATGCAGATAAGGTTTAAGATAGTGAGATATCCCTGTTGGTCTCCAAGAAAGATGATGAAAACTATCTTGACGACAATGAGAGAACCCAAAAGTCATGTCTTGATGTAGTGTTTGAGTTACTGGCCACTACTGCTGGCACAAGCTCTTCGAACTCGTTGCCGGAAACGTTTTCTTGAGTCTCAACTTCAAGTAGAAAGACATTGATTAGATGTGCTACGACAGGAAGCTGAAGGACTGAGGAAGTCCCTACAAAATTCAAATGCATACTTTCTGGTGCAACAGCAAGCGCTGGAGGATTTAAGCGCTATACAAGAGAAAGTTAATAAGCTTGCTAAGCATCTTGCCAGCATTATGGGTACCCAGGATATTGTTTCTTGAGCTCTTCTAAAGTGGTTTCAATTCTGGACTTGTTTTGATGCGGTGTTTATTTACACTGGCCGTCAACTTTGACAACCAGTGTATATGATATGCTGCTTTGTTCCCTATATTTGCACTGGTGGCGATCTTTGATGCCCAGTGGATGTAATATGTGTAATAGCCGTGATAGCCTAGCGTAAGTTGCTTGCTTATTTATTTCCTTGTTGTCTTGTTTATTTGTTTGCTTGTAGTCAGTGCAGTTCTTTTTCCGTGGTTTGCTAGTGGCCGCAATAACCTATTTTTTAAAACTAGGTCACAATAACCATGGGCTACATATTTACTGTAGTTACCATGGGCCTCCTATGGGCCGTAGAAACAATGGGCCTTCTAAGGGCCATAGAAACAATGGGCCTTCTATAGGCCGTAGCATCAATGGGCCTTCTACGGGCCGTACCATCAATGGGCCTCTACGGGCCGTATGATCGATAGGACAAACATGGGCCAATAACAGACTGCATTATGGGCCATAAACGGGCTAGATTTGGAATCGTCTGTTCATGGGCCGACCATAATGGGCCGTCGTTAATCGGCCGTATTTGATGACGCTATGAAAATGGCCCAATGGATTAACAGGCCGCAAACGGGCCGATTGTAACCATGGGCTGAATTTGGCTGACAAGCAGAAAAGGCTAGTAACGGGCTGTAAGTAACCGAATGCTGGAAATAAGCCCAAGAGTAAATGGGCCCTAAGAAGGACGAAAGATAACACGGGTTGGAAATGGCCCCATGGAATAATGGGCCATTAATGGGTATAAAGCAGTACACTGTTCATTACGGGCCAGATTCACCACGGGCCGTTAATGGGCCAAGAGTTACAAATGGCCTCGTATGGGCCGAAAGATATCATGGGCCATAAATGGGCCGGAAGTTACAACAGGCTGGAATCTTATTGGACGGCCCAGATGAAGCTACTAGGCTTAATTTCGATAGGCTGTAACGGGCCGTGAGTTAGCGGGCCGTAAATGGGATATATACTAACAGGCCATTAACAGGCTTTCCGTGGGCCGGCCCATTTCCTTTTGACCAAGCCAAATAGGCCGGCCTTTTCACCCGAATGGGCCTCTATTGGGTCGTGCCACGTGTCGACGTATCATAGGCGCCTCCTGTCCAATGAATGGATGACATATGTCCCAACGGTGAGCCAACACGTGTTTCCTCTGGCCAATGACAATTTTACATGTGGAAAATCCCCATTGGTCTAGGCTGTTAACGGGTTATCAGATCCAAAACCGGACCTGGTATCTTAACAGCAACCCGTTACGGTGGATGCCATGTGTCGGTCACCCTTGACGAAAGCACTTCTATGACGCGTGATTTATCACAATGGAAGTGGACACTTCCGTGATGATAATTTTGGTAATGTCATGGAACACTTCTACAATAGCACAGGTACGACTATCTTGATTCTGTCATAAAATCGTCATGGATGTACATGCATGACAGAAAACATGACCTACTATGACAAACACGTATCATCACGGAAATATATCTTTTGTAGTGCCTGGCAAGATCTTCATGACCCGAGAATGGGGCGAGGTTGCCCGCGCCTGCCACGTGGAGGGGGCCCTCACCATCCATTTCAAGTATGATGGCGCCTCCACACTGTTCTTCAAGGTCTTCGACGAGGAAGGCTGCCACCTGGAGTGCTTCCCCGGAGGAAACCGCCAGCATGGCGAGGAGCGGGTGCAGGGCCTGTCGCTGATCCTGCCAGGAGCTCCTCCGGCAGCAGCGACGACTCCTGGGAGTCCAGCGAGTCTCCCGAGCCTAGTGAGTCTCTGGAGTCGAGCGACGACAGCTACGTGCCCCCGAGCTCTCGCCGTGCCCGGAACGCGACAACGACCTCCGCCCGGCGCCGACGGTGATCTAGATGGGGTTGGTGTCAGCCTCACGTGGCCCACTGTTGATGATGGCGTCGACAACGGTGCCCGTAGTCAAGGCTTCTTGAGGCTATTCTCCTTTTGTTCCCTGCGAGGAATCGAAACAAACCCCGTGGGGGTATGTAAAAATCTTGTAATGCTTTTGCTCCACTATTTACTATTCTTAGCATGAGATTGCGCCTGCGTGTCTCGCTCTGGCATTGCTTCCCCTTTTCGTTCTCATGGTAGCTTTAGCACTCTACACCGGCAGGTCCCAGTCCCCGGGTAGGCTTCAGCCGTCGCTGGTATGCCAGGTCGCGATGTCGTGGTCAAGGCCAGGAGGTGAGCGGCCCGAGGTCCGGTAAGAGCTCCTGAGGCGCGATGCTCAAGAGGTCCCCTTTGGCGTGCAAGCATCTCCCTGGAGGCCAAAAAGGGGAAGCAGAACTGCCGGAGCGAGTTTATGAGAGCAGAGAACATCAGACGGAGAGATTCACGCCATCATGCATGGGTGACCTACCTTTTGGCAAGTCTGTGGTGGTTCCTTGTGCGGCGCCTGACTTTGGCGTTGGTAGTCCTACTAGGTAGGGCTCTGCTACCTCTTGGGCACTGCATTGGTTTTCCCTTGAAGAGCAAAGGGTGATGCAGTAAAGTAGCGTAAGTATTTCCCTCAGTTTTTGAGAACCAAGGTATCAATCCAGTAGGAGACTACACGCAAGTCACCTCGCACCTACACAAACAAATAAGGACCTCGCAACCAACGCGATAAAGGGGTTGTCAATCCCTTCACGGTCACTTACGAGAGTGAGATCTGATAGAGATAATAAGACAAATATTTTTGGTATTTTTATTATATAGATAGGAAAATAAAGATTGCAAAATAAAATAGATTGGAAACTTATATGATGGAAGATAGACCCGGGGGCCATAGGTTTCACTAGTGGCTTCTCTCAAGATAGCATAAGTATTATGATGGGTAAACAAATTACTGTCGAGAAATTTATAGAAAAGTGCATAATTATGAGAATATCTAGGCATGATCATGTATATAGGCATCACGTCTGCGACAAGTAAACCGAAACGATTCTGCATCTACTACTATTACTCCACACATCGACCGCTATCCAGCATGCATCTAGAGTATTAAGTTCATAAGAACAGAGTAACGCATTAGGCAAGATGACATGATGTAGAGGGATAAACTCAAGCAATATGATATAAACCCCATCTTTTTATCCTCGATGGCAACAATACAATATGTGCCTTACTGCCCCTGCTGTCACTGGGAAAGGATACCACAAGATTGAACCCAAAGCTAAGCACTTCCCCCATTGCAAGAAAGATCAATCTAGTAGGCCAAACCAAACTGATAATTCATAGAGAATTGCAAAGATAACAAATCATACATAAAAGATTTCATAGAAGAATCAAATATTGTTCATAGATAATCTTGATCATAAACCCACAATTCATCGGATCTCGACAAACACACCGCAAAAAGAATTACATCGAATAGAGCTCCAAGAAGATCGAGGAGAACTTTGTATTGAGATCCAAGGAAAGAGAAGAAGCCATCTATCTAATAACTATGGACCCGAAGGTCTGTGGTAAACAACTCACACATCATCGGAGAGGCTATGGTATTGATGTAGAAGCCCTCCGTGATCGATTCCCCCTCCGGCGGAGCTTCGGAAAAGGCCCCAAGATGGGATCTCTTGGGTACATAAGGTTGCGGCAGTGGAAATAGGGTTTCGTGGTGCTCCTGGATGTTTTTGGGGTATATGGATATATATATATAGGAGGAAGAAGTAGGTCGGTGGAGTTGCGAGGGGCCCACGAGGGTGGGGGCATGCCTCACTGCTTCGTGGCCTCCTTGCTCCTTTCTTGACGTCTACTCCAAGTCCCCTGGATCACGTTCGTTCCAAAAATAACTCTCCCGAAGGTTTCATTCCGTTTGATATTCCTTTTCTACGAAACACTGAAATAGGCAAAAAATAGCAATTTGCACTATGCCTTGGGTTAGTAGGTTAGTCCCAAAAATAATATAAAAGTGTATAATAAAGCTCATTAAACATCCAAAACCGATAATATAATAGCATGGAACAATCAAAAATTATAGATACGTTGGAGACGTATCAAGCATCCCCAAGCTAATTCCTGCTCGTGCTTGAGTAGGTAAATGATAAAAAACAAATTTTTTGATGTGGAATGCTACCTAGCATAATTCTCAATGTAATTTTCTTTATTGTGGCATGAATATTCAGGTCCAAGAGATTCAATACAAAAGTTTAATATTGACATAAAAATAATAATACTTCAAGCATACTAACTAAGCAATCATGTCTTCTCAAAATAACATGGCTAAAGAAAGTTCATCCCTACAAAATTATATAGTTTGGTCATGCTCCATTTTGATATAGCACTATGGGTGGAATAGAATATAATGATGGGGGTTATGTGGAGCAGACAAAAAAGGAGAAAGTCTCACATCACGCGGCTAATCAACGGGCTAGGGAGATGCCCATCAATTGATGTCAATGCAAGGAGTAGGGATTGCCATGCAATAGATGCACTAGAGCTATAAATGTATGAAATCTCAACAAAAGAAACTAAGTGGGTGTGCATCCAACTTGCTTGCTCACGAAGACCTAGGGCATTTGAGGAAGCCCATTGTTGGAATATACAAGCCAAGTTCTATAATGAAAAATACCCACTAGTATATGAAAGTGACAAAACAAGAGACTCTCTATCATAAAGATCATGGCGCTACTTTAAAGCACAAGTGTGGGAAAAAAGGATAGTAGCTTTTCCCTTTTTATTTCTCTTTTTTATTTTATTTTGGGTCTTTTTTTATTTGGCCTTCCCCCTTTTTTATTTGGGACAATGCTCTATTAATGATGATCATCACCCTTCTATTTATTTACAACTCAATGATTAAAACTCGATACTAGAACAAAATATGACTCTATATGAATGCCTCTGGCGGTGTACCGGGAAGGGCAATGAATCAAGAGTGACATGTATGATAAATTATGCATGGTGGCTTTGCCACAAATACGATGTCAACTACATGATCATGCAAGGCAATATGACAATGATGAAGCGTGTCACAAATGAAACGGTGTAAAGTTGCATGGCAATATATCTCGGAATGGCTATGGAAATGCCATAATAGGTAGGTACGGTGGCTGTTTTGAGGAAGATATATAAGGAGGTTTATGTGTGATAGAGTGTATCATATCACGGGGTTTGGATGCACCGGCGAAGTTTGCACCAACTCCCGAGGTGAGAAAGGGCAATGCACTATACCGAAGAGGCTAGCAATGATGGAAAGGTGAGAGTGTGTATAATCCATGGACTCAACATTAGTCATAAAGAACTCACATACTTATTGCAAAAATCTACAAGTCATCAAAAACCAAACATTACACGCATGCTCCTATGGGATAGATTGGTAGGAAAAGACCACCGCTCGTCCCCGACCGCCACTCATAAGGAATACAATCAAATAACACCTCATGTTTTAAATTTGTTACATAACGGTTAACATACATGCATGCTACAGGACTTGCAATCTTCAACACAAGTATTTCTCAAATTCACAACTACTCAACTAGCACAACTCTAATATCACCATCTTTATATCTCAAAACAATTATCAAGTATCAAACTTCTCATAGTATTCAACGCACCTTTTTATGAAAGTTTTTATTATACCAATCTTGGATGCCTATCATATTAGGACCAATTTTATAGCCAAAGCAATTTACCATGCTGTTCTAAAGGACTCTCAAAATAATATAAGTGAAGCATGAGAGATCAATAATTTCTATAAAATAAAACCACCACCATGCTCTAAAGGATATAAGTGAAGCACTAGAGCAAAATTATCTAGCTCAAAAGATATAAGTGAAACACATAGAGTATTCTAATAAATTTGGATTCATGTGTGTCTCTCCCAAAAGGTGTGTACAGCAAGGATGATTGTGGTAAACTAAAAAGCAAAGACTCAAATCATACAAGACGCTACAAGAAAAACACATATCATGTGGTGAATAAAAATATAGCCTCAAGTAAAGTTACCAATGGACGAAGACGAAAGAGGGGATGCCTTCCGGGGCATCCCCAAGCTTAGGCTTTTGGTTGTCCTTGAATTTTACCTTGCAGTGCCTTGGGCATCCCCAATATTAGGCTCTTTCCACTCCTTATTCCATAATCCATCAAATCTTTACCCAAAACTTGAAAACTTCACAACAAAAAACTCAACAGAAAATCTCATGAGCTCCGTTAGTATAAGAAAACAGACCACCACTTAAGGTACTATAATGAACTAATTATTTATTTATATTGGTTTTAAACCTACTGTATTCCAACTTCTCTATGGTTCATACCCTCCGATACTAGCCATAGATTCATCAAAATAAGCGAACAACACACGAAAAACAGAACAGTCTGTAGTAATCTGTAGGTTTCGAATACTTATGTAACCCCAAAAATTCTGACATAAATTTGTGGACGCGAGGAATTTGTTTATTAATCATCTGCAAAAAGAATCAACCTGATCACACTCTCCAGTAAAATATGGCAGGAAATCTCGTGAGCGCTAAAGTTTCTGTTTTTTACAGCAAGATCGCAAAAACTTCCCACAAGTCTTCCCATCGGTTCTACTTGGCACAAACACTAATTAAAAGCATAAAAACACATATAAACAGAGGATAGATGAATTATTTATTACTAAATAGAAACAAAAATAAATTTTGGTTGCCTCCCAACAAGCGCTATTGTTTAACGCCCCTAGCTAGGCATAAAAGCAAGAATAGATCTAGGTATTATCATCCTTGGTATGCAATTCTTCAATGGAACACTTATAAACCTTGGGAGTTTCCTTCTTTTCATTAATGATCAAACTCCTAGCCAATAAATCAATAAATTCATTTGTAGCAAAAGGTTCCTTAATGATCGCGAAGAAGTTGCGGTGAAAACTTATCGATTTGAGATCCGCATTTTCCTTACTAGAAGATTCACCCCTATTTTTAGGAACATACATTAATTTGGAAACCTTGGTAGTAGGAGGATTCGGAGTATTTTTCACGGATGAAAAGGCAGACCTAAATTGGTAATAATATCCTCAAGTTTACCAATTCTTGTGGAATCTTGATCTATTCTTTCGTTAACTATAGGTTCTTTTTATTTAAAAAATTCAGAGTAACTCCTACCTTAGATCCATATTGGGTGATTTGGTTGTGGATCTTTTCATCCAAATTTTCAATCAAATACACAGAGGCAACTTTATTTTCAATAATTTCAAGCCTTTGCATCACATGTTCCAAAGTTAAAATAGTTCCATTAACCAAAAGAGGTGGTGGGCCAAACAAATCTATCATAGCATTATAAGAATCAAAAGTATGGCTACCCAAGAAATTCCCTCCGGTAATGGTATCAAGAATATATCTATCCAAGTGGTGATACATACATAAAAATTGCGAAGAAGAACGGAAGTGGATAGCTTCCTAGTGGATCTATTCTGAGCATTGCAAGTTCTATACCAAGCATCTTTTAAATTTTCTCCCTCCCTTTGCTTAAAATTAAGAACTTCATGATCGGGAGTACTAACAATGATAGGAGGACTAGCCATGACTACACACGGTGACACAAGAAGCAAGCGAAAAAGAGGCGAACGGAAAAAGAGGGCGAATAAAACAACAAGGGTGAAGTGGGGGAGAGGAAAACGAGAGGCAAATGGAAAATAATGTAATGCGAGGGATAAGAGTTTGTGATGGGTACTTGGTATGTCTTGACTTGTGCATAGATCTCCCCGGCAACAGCGCCAGAAATCCTTCTTGCTACCTTTGAGCACTGCATTGGTTTTCCCTTGAATAGGAAAGGGTGATGCAGTAAAGTAGCGTAAGTATTTCCCTCAATTTTTGAGAACCAAGGTATCAATCCAGTACGAGACTACACGCAAGTCACCTCGCACCTACACAAACAAATAAGAACCTCACAACCAATGCGATAAAGGGTTGTCAATCCCTTCACGGTCACTTACGAGAGTGAGATCTGATAGAGATAATAAGATAAGTATTTTTGGTATTTTTATTATATAGATAGGAAAATAAAGATTGCAAAATAAAATAGATTGGAAACTTATATGATGGAAGATAGACCCGGGGCCATAGGTTTCACTAGTTGCTTCTCTCAAGATAGCATAAGTATTATAGTGGGCAAACAAATTACTGTCGAGCAATTGATAGAAAAGTGCATAATTATGAGAATATCTAGGCATGATGATGTATATAGGCATCACGTCCGCGACAAGTAGACCGAAACGATTATACATCTACTACTATTACTCCGCACATCGACCGCTATCCAGCATGCACCTAGAGTATTAAGTTCATAAGAACAGAGTAACACATTAGGCAAGATGACATGATGTAGAGGGATAAACTCAAGCAATATGATATAAACCCCATCCTTTTATCCTCGATGGCAACAATACAATACGTGCCCTGCTGCCCCTGCTGTCACTGGGAAAGGACACCGCAAGATTGAACCCAAAGCTAAGCATTTCTCCCATTGCAAGAAAGATCAATCTATCTAGTAGGCCAAACCCAACTGATAATTCGAAGAGACTTGCAAAGATAACAAATCATACATAAAAGATTTTAGAGAGGAATCAAATATTTTTCATAGATAATCTTGATCATAAACCCACAATTCATTGGATCTCGACAAAAACACCGCAAAAAGAATTACACCGAGTAGATCTCTAAGAAGATCGAGGAGAACTTTGTATTGAGATCCAAAGAAAGAGAAGAAGCCATCTAGCTAATAACTATGGACCCGAACGTCTGTGGTAAACAACTCACACATCATAGGAGAGGCTATGGTGCTGATGTAGAAGCCCTCCATGATCGATTCCCCCTCCGGGGGAGCTCCGGAAAAGGCCCCAAGATGGATCTCTTGGGTATAGAAGGTTGTGGCCGTGGAAATAGGGTTTTGTGTTGCTCCAGGATGTTTTTGGGGTATATGGATATATATAGGAGGAATAAATAGGTGATGACCCACAAGTGTAGGGGATCTATCGCAGCTTTTCGATAAGTAAGAGTTTCGAACCCAATGAAGAGCAGAAGGAAATGATAAGCAGTTTTCAATAAGGTATTCTCTGCAAGCACTGAAATTATCGGTATCCCACTTGGGTACTGTCCTTACTTGGACAAGCATCCCACTTATGATTAATCCGATTGCAAGCATCTGCAACTACAACAGAAGTATTAAGGTAAACCTAACCATAGCATGAAACATATGGATCCAAATCAGCCCCTCACGAAGCAACGCATAAACTAGGGTTTAAGCTTTTGTCACTCTAACAACCCATTATCTACTTATTACTTCCCAATACCTCCCTCTAGGCCCAAACAATGGTGAAGTGTCATGTAGTCGACGTTCACATGACACCACTAGAGGGATGACAACATACATCTCATCAAAATATCGAACGAATACCAAATTCACATGACTACTAATAGCAAGACTTCTCCCATGTCCTCAGGAACAAACGTAACTACTCACAAATCATATTCATGTTCATAATCAGAGGGGTATTAATATGCATAATGGATCTGAACATATAATCTTCCACCAAGTAAACCAACTAACATCAACTACAAGGAGTAATCAACACTACTAGCAACCCACATGTACCAATCTGAGGTTTGGATACAAGAGATGAACTAGGGTTTGAGATGAGATGGTGCTGGTGAACATGTTGATGGAGATTGACCCCCTCCCAATGAGAGGATCGTTGGTGATGACGATGGTGATGATTTCCCCCTCCCGGAGGGAAGTTTCCCCGACAGAACAGCTCCGCCGGAGCCCTAGATTGGTTCCGCCAAGGTTCCGCCTCGTGGCGGTGGAGTTTCATCCCATGAGCTTGCTTATGATTTTTTTCTCAGACGAAAGACTCCATATAGCCAAAGATGGGCATCAGAGGGCCACTAGGGGGCCCACAAGGCAGGGGCCGCGCCCCCCACCCTCGTGGCTGGTGGGTGGCCCCCCTCTGGTACTTTTTGCGCCCAATATTTTTTATATATTCTGAAAAAGTGCTCCCGTGGAGTTTCAGGACTTTTGGAGATGTGCAGAATAGGTCTCTAATATTTGCTCCTTTTCCAGCCCAGAATTCCAGCTGTCGGCATTCCCCCTCTTCATGTAAACCTTGTAAAATAAGAGAGAATAGGCATAAGTATTGTGACATAATGTGTAATAACAACCCATAATGCAATAAATATCGATAGAAAAGCATGATGCAAAATGGACGTATCAACTCCCCCAAGCTTAGACCTCGCTTGTCCTCAAATGAAAGCCGAAATCGAAAACTATTTCCACATGTTTAGAGAAAGAGGTGTCGATAAAAATAAAATACGGACATGAGGGCATCTTGATCATTCTTAGAACAGCAACACACATACACACATATATATATATATATATATATATTGTCATATGATTATTCTTATACGGACATGAGGGCACCATGATCATTCTTAGAACAGCATTCATTGAAAACTAACAAACTCTAATCTCAGTCATTGAGGCAATTGCAATTTATCATAACATAGGAAAGAGTCAATATAAGATCTTTTCACCGAGTCCACATACACAACTATCATTTAGTCTTTCACAATTGCTAACACTCATGCAATATTTATGGGTATGGAGTTTTAATCGGACACAGAGAAAGATAGGGGATTGTAGTTTTGCCTCCCAATGTTTTACCTCAAGGGTAATGTCAACAATAATAGCTCATGTAGACTCACATCCAATTAGCTATATGTATCTAGATCTTTCCAACACATTGTGCTTGCCAAAGGATAAAATGTAAAAAGGAAAGGTGAAGATCACCATGACTCTTATGTAAGGTAGAAGACAAAAGTAAAAGATAGGCCCTTCGCGGAGGGAAGCAGAGGTTGTCATGCGCTTTTTTGGTTGGATGCACAAAATCTTAATGCAATAGAAAATCACTTTAATTGCCACTTGTGATATGGTCCTTTATTATGCAGTCCGTCGCTTTTATTTCTTCCATATCACAAGATCGTATAAAGCTTATTTTCTCGACATTAATAGTTCATACATATTTAGAAGGAATTTTTTATTGCATGCACCGATAACAACTTACTTGAAGGATCTTACTCAATCCATAGGTAGGTATGGTGGACTCTCATGGCAAAAACGGGTCTAGGGATATTTGGAAGCACAAGTAGTATCTCTACTTGGTGCAAAGAAATTGGCTAGCATGAGAGGGAAAGGCAAGCTCAACATGTTCGATGATCCATGACAATATAATTTATCTCAGATGTAAGAATACATAACCCATTATGTTGTCTTCCTTGTCCAACATCAACTCTTTAGCATGTCGTACCTTAATGAGTGCTCACAATCATAAAAGATGTCCAAGATAGTGTATTTATATGTGAAGACCTCTCTTTCTTTATTACTTCTTATTAATTGCAACGATGACCAAAACTATGTTTGTCAACTCTCAACAACTTTTATTCATCATACTCTTATATGTGAAGTCATTACTCTCCATAAGATCCATATGATCTCTTTATTTCTTCTTATTTATTCTCTTTTATTTTATTCCCTCTAGATCATAGCAAAATAATAAAGCCCTTGACTCAACACTAATCTTTATTATATATAGCTCATTGAATCGATTACATAGGAAGATCATAAAGCAAAACTCACAACAAGATCATACTAAAACTTTATTCTACTAGATCAAGATATTACCAAAAGGGTCGAACTAAGAAAAACAGTAAAGATAAAAGGTGTGATGGTGATACGATACCGGGGCACTCCCCCAAGCTTGGCAGTTCCCAAGGGGAGTGCCCATACCTGATGCTCAGTTCTTCTTTGTTGGTGATGATGGGTAGTCGCACATCGAGCGTAAGAGATCCTCCAATTTGCGGATAATGCCCTTGAGTGCGATGATATGCTCCTTCAACAAAATATTTTCACTTGTGAGATACTTGTTTTGAATGCGAGCTAATTCAATCATCTTGAAAGCTTCAATCTCCGTTGGGGTAAGGAGATTGTGGTGAGGTTGAAGGATGTCTTCTTCTCCTACTGCCGGAGCTTGATCCAACATGGCCTTCTTGATCCCATCATCCTTGTTGATCTCTCCGGGTTCTTCTCTCTTCAGCTCTATCTTCATTAGCCAAGCATCGTTGCCCTCATTGTTGGAGGAGGAGGGAGACGACATGATGCTTGGCCTTTACAACCCTGGCAGAAAATAGCTCGAAACAAGAACATGAGATTTTTGCGTGATACGGTGGTCAAAACCTTCGGGAGATTATATAATGAATTTTTACCGACCAAAAGAAGTGTCATGCAAGAAAACAGAGTCCGGAGAGCGCACGAGGTGCCCACGAGGCAGGGGGTGCGCCCAGGGGGGGTAGGGCGCGCCCTCCACCCTCGTGGAAGCCCCATGTCCTTTCCGGTCTGCTTCTTATTTTCCTATTTTCTTAAATATTCCAAAACAGAGAAAAATTGCCATTAGAACTGTTTTGGAGTCGGTTTACTTACCGTACCATGTACCTATTCCTTTTCAGAGTCTGAAACGTTCCAGAAAGTGTCCCTTATGTATTCCTCCAGGGTTATGGTTTCAATAATATTAGTTTCAACATTTATAGGATTACCTAAGATATAATGTTTGATTCTTTGGCCGTTCACCACCTTCGGATTTGTGCCTTCGAAGTTGTTGATTTTTATGGCACCAGAATGATAGACCTCCTCGATGACGTAAGGACCTTCCCATTTAGAGAGAAGTTTGACTGCAAAAAATCTTAAACAAGAGTTGTATAACAATACATAATCACCTACATTAAACTCACGCTTTTGTATCCTTTTATCGTGCCATCTTTTAACCTTTTCTTTAAACAGTTCAGCATTTTCATAGGCTTGGGTTCTCCATTCATCAAGTGAGCTAATGTCAAATAACCTCTTCTCAATGGCAAGTTTGAAATCATAGTTGAGCTCTTTGATATCCCAATATGTCTTATGTTCTAGTTCGAGAGGTAAGTGACAAGCTTTACCATAAACCATTTTATAAGGAGACATACCCATAGGATTTTTATATGCAGTTCTATAAGCCCATAATGCATCATCAAGTTTCTTGGACCAATTCTTCCTAGATCTATTAACGGTCTTTTGCAAAATTAATTTGAGCTCTCTATTGTTAAGTTCTACTTGGCCACTAGACTGCGGGTGATAAGGAGATGCAATTCTATGACTAACATCATATTTAGCAAGCATTTTATGAAAGGCACCATGAATAAAATGTGAACCACCGTCAGTCATTAAGTATCTAGGGACTCCAAACCTCGGAAAAATAACTTCCTTCAGCATTTTAATAGAGGTGTTATGATCGGCACTACTAGTTGGAATAGCTTCTACCCACTTAGTAACGTAATCAACAACAACTAAAATATGTGTATATCCATTAGAGGAAGGAAAAGGTCTGATATAATCAAAGCCCTAAACATCAACTGGTTCAATAACAAGTGAATAATTCATAGGCATTTCTTGACGTCTACTAATATTACCAATTCTTTGACATTCATCACAAGATAAGATAAACTTATGTGCATCCTTGAAGTGAGTAGGCCAATAAAAACTGGATTGCAATACCTTATGTGTAGTTCTATCTCCAGCACGGTGTCCTCCATAAGCTTCGGAGTGACACTTACGTAAGATATGTTCCTGTTCATGCTCAGGTACACAACATCTAATAACACCATCTACTCCTTCTTTATAAAGATGTGGGTCATCCCAGAAGTAATGTCTTAAATCATAGAAGAACCTTTTCTTTTGCTGGTATGTGAAACTAGGTGGTATAAATTTAGCAACAATGTAATTAGCATAATCAGCATACCATGGAGCGGTATGAGAAGCATTTATGATAGCTAATTGTTTATCAGGAAAGCTATCATCAATAGGTAGTGGGTCATCAAGAACATTTTCTAACCTAGACAAGTTGACTGCAACGGGATTCTCAGCTCCCTTTCTATCAATAATATGCAAATCAAATTCTTGTAGCAGGAGAACCCATCTAATAAGTCTAGGTTTAGCATATTTCTTTTCATAAGATATTTAATAGCAGCATGATTAGTGTGAATAGTTACTTTAGAATCAACAATATAAGGTCTGAACTTATCATAAGAAAATACAACTACTAAGAATTCTTTTTCAGTAGTAGCATAATTTCTTTGAGCACTATCTAGAGTTTTACTAGCATATTGAATAACATTTAATTTTTATTCAACTCTTTGTCCTAGAACAACCCATATAGCATAGTCACTAGCATCACACATGATTTCAAATGGTAAATTCCAATTGGGTGGCTGAACAATAGGTGCGGAAATCAAAGCTTTCTTAAGTATTTCAAATGCTTCTACACAATCATCATCAAAGGCAAAAGGAATATCTTTTTGTAATAGGTTAGTCAGAGGCCGAGAAATTTTTGAGAAGTCCTTAATGAACCTCCTATAAAAACCGGCATGACCATGGAAACTTCTTATACCTTTGATGTCCTTGGGACACGACATCTTTTCAATAGCATCAACTTTAGCTTTATCAACTTCAATACCTCTTTCAGAAATTTTATGCCCCAAGACAATACCTTCATTAACCATAAAGTGGCACTTCTCCTAGTTCAAGACAAGATTAGTTTCTTCACATATCTGCAAAACTCGATCAATGTTGCTGTTTAAAGAATACCTCATCTATTTAACAGGTAAGTTGTGTTTCAGAATAGATCCCTGTTTAAAGAATACCTCATCTATTTCCCTTCTTTCATTCATGAACATATCATTTTCATGGTCTACCAAATATTGTTCTAAAGGATCAGTAGGAGGCACAACAATAGAAGTAAGACTAGTAATTTCATCTTTACTAGGCAATTCTTCATCACGGGGTTGTCTACGACTTAGCAAAATTAGACTCATGAGACATATCCCCTAAACCAATAGAAACAATATCCTTATTCCAGTCTATCTTATCATTAACAGTATTCAAGAAGGGTCTACCAAATATAATCGGACAAAGCTATCTTGTGGGGAACCAAGAACAAGAAAATCAGCAGGATATTTAACCTTCCCACACAAGACTTCAACATCTCTAACAATCCCAATTGGTGAAATAGTATGTCTATTGGCAAGCTTAATGGTAACATCGATATCTTCTATCTCAGCAGGTGCAATATCATGCATAATTTCTTTGTATAAGGAATGAGGTATTGCACTTGCACTAGCACCCATATCACATAAGCGATGATAGCAATGATCTCCTATTTTAACACAAATAACAGGCATGCCTACAATAGGTCTATGTTTATTTTTAGTATTAGGTCTAGCAATTCTAGCAGTCTCATCACAGAAGTAAATAACATGCCCATCAATATTACCGGCAAGATATCTTTAACCATAGCAATATTAGGTTCAACTTTAACTTGTTCAGGGGGTTTGTGTGTCCTAATATTACTTTTGTTAACTACAGTTGAAACTTTAGCATGATCCTTTATTCTAACAAGGAAAGGTGGTTTCTCAACATAAGCAGTAGGAACAACAGGATCATTATAAGTGATAGTCTTTTCTTCAACTTTAATAGGTGTAACTACTTTTACTTCAATGGGAAGATTATATTTAAACCACTTCTCCTTAGGTAGATCAACATGAGTAGCAAAGTATTCACAAAAGGAAGCTACTATCTCAGAGTCAAGTCCATATTTAGTGCTAAATTCACGAAATGCATCGGCATCCATAAAAGATTTAACACAATCAAACTTAGGTGTTATACCTGACTCGTTACCTTCTTCGAGATTCCAATCTTCATAGTTGCATTTAATTCTTTCCAATAAATCCCATTTGAATTCAGTAGTCTTCATCATAAAAGATCCAGTACAAGAAGTATCGAGCATGGAGTGATTACTGAGAGAAAGCCGAGCATAAAATTTTTGAATAATCATTTCTCTTGAGAGCTCATGATTGGGGCATGAATATAAAATTGACTTAAGCCTCCCCCAAGCTTGATTGATGCTTTCTCCTTTGCGAGGCCAAAAATTATATATATAATTACGATCACGATGAACAAGATGCATAGGATAAAACTTTTGGTGAAATTCCAATCTCAATCGCTTATAGTCCCATGATCCCATATCATCACATAACCTATACCATGTCAATGCATCTCCCTTCAAAGATAAAGGGAAGACCTTCTTCTTGATAACATCCTCGGGCATACCTGCAAGCTTAAATAATCCACAAACTTCATCCACATAGATTAGGTGCAAATCGGGATGTAAGGTTCCATCTCCTGCAAAAGGATTAGCTAATAGTTTCTCTATAATACCCGAAGGAATTTCAAAGTAAACATTTTCAGTAGGTTCAGTAGGTTGAGGGGTAACTAATTGTGGTTCCCGACGAGGTGAAGATACCCCGAACAAACCCCTCAAAGGATTATGTTCCATAGTAACAAGTGACAATAAATTTCAGCACACTATGTAAATTTTTCCTTACCAAATTCCACCTACCAAAAGCGCTTCACTCCCCGGCAACGGCGCCAGAAAAGAGTCTTGATGACCCACAAGTGTAGGGGATCTATCATAGCTTTTCGATAAGTAAGAGTGTCGAACCCAATGAGGAGCAGAAGGAAATGATAATCAGTTTTCAGTAAGGTATTCTCTGCAAGCACTGAAATTATCGGTAACAGATAGTTTTGTGATAAGGTAATTTGTAACGAGTAGCAAGTAATAAAAGTAAATAAGGTGCAGCAAGATGGCCCAATCCTTTTTGTAGCAAAGGAAAATCCTAGACAAACTCTTATATGAGGGAAAGCGCTCCCGAGGACACATGGGAATTATCGTGAAGCTAGTTTTCATCACGTTCATATGATTCGTGTTCAGTACTTTGATAATTTGATATGTGGGTGGACCGGTGCTTGGGTACTGTCCTTACTTGGACAAGCATCCCACTTATGATTAACACCTATTTCAAGCATCCGCAACTACAATAGAAGTATTAAGGTAAACCTAACCATAGCATGAAACATATGGATCCAAATCAGCCCCTTACGAAGCAACGCATAAACTAGGGTTTAAGCTTCTGTCACTCTAGCAACCCATCATCTACTTATTACTTCCCAATGCCTCCCTCTAGGCCCAAAAAATGGTGAAGTGTCATGTAGTCTACGTTCACATGACACCACTAGAGGGAAGACAACATACATCTCATCAAAATATCGAACGAATACCAAATTCACATGACTACTAATAGCAATACTTCTCCCATGTCCTCGGGAACAAATGTAACTACTCACAAAGCATATTCATGTTCATAATCAGAGGGGTATTAATATGCATAATGGATCTGAACATATAATCTTCCACCAAGTAAACCAACTAGACCAACTAGCATCAACTACAAGGAGTAATAAACACTACTAGCAACCCACAGGTGCCAATCTGAGGTTTGGATACAAAGATTGGATACAAGAGATGAACCAGGGTTTGAGATGAGATGGTGCTGGTGAAGATGTTGATGGATATTGACCCCCTCCCGATGAGAGGATCGTTGGTGATAACGATGGTGATGATTTCCCCCTCCCGGAGGGAAGTTTCCCCGGCAGAATAGCTCCGTCGGAGCCCTAGATTGGTTCCGCCAAGGTTCCGCCTCGTGGCGGCAGAGTTTCGTCCCGTGAGCTTGCTTATGATTTTTTCTCAGATGAAAGACTCCATATAGCCAGAGATGGGCATCGGAGAGCCACTAGGGGGCCCACAAGGCAGGGGGCATGCCCCCCACCCTCGTGGCTGGTGGGTGGCCCCCCTCTGGTATTTCTTGCACCCAATATTTTTATATATTCTGAAAAGTGCTCCCGTGGAGTTTCAGGACTTTTGTAGATGTGCAGAATAGGTCTCTAATATTTGCTCCTTTTCCAGCCTAGAATTCCAGTTGCCGGCATTCCCCCTCTTCGGGTAAACCTTGTAAAATAAGAGAGAATAGGCATAAGTATTGTGACATAATGTGTAATAACAGCCCATAATGCAGTAAATATCAATATAAAGGCATGGAGCAAAATGGACGTATCTGTAGGTCAGTGGAGCTGCGAAGGGCCCACGAGGGTGGGGGCGCACCCAGGGGGGCAGCCACGCCTCCCTACCTCATGGCCTCCTCGCTCCTTTCTTGATGTCTACTCCAAGTCCCCTGGATCACGTTCGTTCCAAAAATAACTCTCCCGAAGGTTTCATTCCGTTTGGATTCCGTTTGATATTCTTTTTTGCGAAACACTGAAATAGGCAAAAAAAACAGCAATTTGCACTGGGCCTTGGGTTAGTAGGTTAGTCCCAAAAATAATATAAAAGTGTATAATAAAGCCCATTAAACATCCAAAACAGATAATATAATAGCATGGGACAATCAAAAATTATAGATACGTTGGAGACGTATCAGGCTCACGCCGGCCTCCCTTTTCCTTGCTCATCTGGGCACTCTGCGTCCTTGGGTCCCGACCCTCGAGCGAGGCTCAACCACCGCTGGTATGCCAGGTCGCGGTGCCGTGGTTAAGGCTAGGGCTGAGGGCTGGAGAGTCAGTAGGAGATCCTGAGGCGTGATGCTCAGGAGCCCCTCTTTAACGCATAAGCGAATTGCGCGGAAAGGGGACAGCCAGCGGGGGGCACCCATAGTTAAGCTCTGTAGATTCTTGCGAGTTAGTCCGGAGGAAGAATATAACCCATAATCGTGTTTGCTATCCTGCCACTGATCCTTCCGCAAGAAGGTGAGGGCACTGAGGACCTGGTGAGGTGACGTGTGCGGGGCAAGCCGCGAGCCAGAGCTCGGTCTCTCAGATTTGCCAGCATTGCAGGGACGGACCCGAGCACAAGCACCGTACCAGTATGTGTAGCCCCCGTTGCGGGATGAGCAAGAGACCGGTCAGCAACACGGGAGGCCACAAAGGGTAATAAACAATCAGGTGAGCAGGTGATAATCATGAGTCATCTTATGGGAGGAGGTAAAGCTAGTCCAGATAGATGTAAGAACGACACATGCCGTAGGGACAGACCCACACGGCCTGGGGATAATGCAGCCCGAGGGGGCGCCCCCAACAGAACGACTGGAAGATGCAAGGAAGATACATGCCACAGGGATAGGCCCATGTGGTCTGGGATAATGCAGCCCGGGGGGCGCCCCAACAGAGTAAACCAGAAAATGTCACCTGGCGCCATTGTTGGAGAGATGTCGGAGTAGCTAAAGATGCATGCTGAAGAGGTTGCTCCTCACGAGTCGCCTGGGTCCTGAACCTCGAGAAGCTCTGGAGGCTCGGGAGGCTCGTGGAGAGCCATCGCCATCTCCACCAGGACCGTGCGGTGCCTGGCCTCCTGAGCCGCCATGACGCATCGCAGGCGGCGCTGGAAGGTAACAGCCGCGCCCGACATGCCAATGGGCATGCGAACGTAACTGTGAGGTGGACCCTCACACCGACCAACGTGCGAAGGCCAGAAGCACTCCTGGGATGCGGCTCTGTTGAGCCCTGGTATGTTGACAGAGATGCACAGCTTGTTGTCCTCGCCAGGACAAGGAGCTGCGCCAAGCAGTGGGCGGAGGTCGCCGCGCATGGCTCTCGCTTCTTGAAGCTCTTTAGTCACCTTGGTGACGTATTCCTGAGCACCCGGCACCCCGTGGCCAGTGCCCTCGTGAGGGAAGCGTGCGATGAAGCATGCCTCCATGTGGTGCCCGAGCGCCTCCCTCGTGACATTGGTTAAGTCAGAGGCCCTCCAGAAGAGAGCCCCTGAGCCCAGCATGAGGAGGGCACCGGGCACGCCTTCCTATGCGCGAGAGGGAGGCGCCCCGGTCGTGGGCGCAGGTCCTGAGGTGGTGTCACTAGAGACTCCGCTCTCCTAAGGCTCTTGGCGGAGCAGCTGCTTACTCTTCTTGGGGACAGCCTCTGGAGGGTTGATGGTGCCTTCGGTGTCTGCGTCTTCAACTGCTGCAGCCTGGTAGGCACGCTCGAGAAAGCACACAACATCCTTCTCCTCACAGGTGATCGTGAGGATGCCGTGGTTCCCCGGCATCTTGAGGACGTTGTAGCCATGGTGGGTCACCGCCATGAGCTTGGCCAGGGCTGGATACCCTAGGATGGCATTGTATGGAAGGCGGATGTGGGAGACGTCGAAGTCGATGAGCTCAGTGCGGTAGCTGTTGCGCTAGCCGAAGGCGACACGGAGGCAGATCTGCCCTATCAGAGTGGTGGAGCCATCAGTCACTCCTGAGAAGGGCTTGGTGGCCTACAGCTGATCATATGGCACTTGGAGGCAGTCGAACGTGTCGATGGAAAGAATGTTGAACCCCGCACCGGCATCAATGAGGTTCTTAGTGACAAGGACATTGCTGATAACAAGCGAACAGAGCATCGGGAGGGCGCCAGCAGTTGCCGCGAACTTGAGCTGGTCGGACGAGCTAAAGGTGATGGTGCACTTCGACCACCTGAGCGGGCGCGTGGCCTTGAGCCAGGGGAGGGCCGCGTTCACCAAAAGAGCAAACTGCTTAAAGATGTGCTGGGAGGCTAGAGCCTGAGCGCCACCCAAGATGCACGCGATGGTGCGAGACTCCTAGAAGCCCCAGCCCCCTCGTCCTGGTGGTGGTCTATAGCGCCCCGAGACCGATGTGCCAGGTGTCTTCCAGTTATTCGCTGACGTTGCCATGTCATTCGCTTGCGTGTTGCATATTGTCATGTCATCATGTGCATTGCATCATCATGTTTTTCAAAACTTGCATTCGTCTGGGTTTCCCAGTTCTTTCCGTTGCCCGTTCTGAGCCCAGACACACTTGCACACGCCCGCGGCATGTCTGAAATAGTATTTTTTTAAGTGGCCAGAAAATGTTCTCGGAATGGGTTGAAAGTTGGCATGCGGTGTTGTTGTGTTGTAGGTAGGCTGCCTGCCAAGTTTCATCGCATTCGGAGTTCGTTTGATGCCCCAACGGATAACTATAGCGACAATATAGTCGGTCAACATCGGACGTTTTCGGTCTCCGGAAACAGCCGTTGGGTCTCTCTCTTCTATTCTCTCAGCCCAAGGCTTTCTGCACAGCCCACTACCTCTAACCGCCAGGCCCAACCTAACCTCTCTCGTCAGTCCGCGGCCCTCCTCGCGCGCGTCCGAAAGTTGTCCCGAACCCGATCCGGGCAGTCGTCACCGCTGGATTCGGATCATCCCCAAACATCTACATTACATTACCGTTTTCTTATGTGGACTCCCTAGCCTTTTTTTCCTGACCGTCCGATTTTGATCGGAGGGACTAGATCGCCCCTAATCTAACCCGAATGCTATGTATAAATATAGGTCCAAAACCTAGTCTAGGCAGTCCCATCCTCCCCTATCCACTCGTCGCCGCCGCCACTCCACCGAATCTACTTCGGGATCCATCCCGCATCCACCTCGTTTCCATCGAACCACCAACCAGAGCAGCGCTCGACCTTCCCTGCCCGCATCCCACCGAGATCCATCTCCACCAACCGGACTCCACCCAAGCCTTCCCCTCGATCCACCCATCCACCATGAGCACCCGTAGGTGCCTCCGCCCGCCGCATCGTCCTTCCTCCTCGTAGCCATCTTCGCCTATGACCGCAGGAGCTCCTCCCAAGCGGGAGCGCTCGTGCCCGAGGCCCCAGCTGGCCCAAGCTCCTCCGCCTGCAGCACCAGGGCAGCAGGACCGCTCCTTCCTCACCTCGCATCGCGCCATCGTCGGTGACCATGAGGGAACATCGCCGCCACCCGGATCTGTTGTTGCACCATCGCCATCGTTGGGGAATGCCGGATCCATCCATCCCCGTCACATGCTAACCCCGCCTCTACTTTGAGCGACAGAACAAAGCCGCACCTAGACCCGCCTCTTTCCAGCAAGCGTGCCCGCCGGCGTTGACCACCACCACCAGGCCGTCGCCCGTCCATGGTCGCCGCCGCTGGGATCTGCTTGCCTGTGCTGCCTTCGCGCCATCCCTGTCGCCGGAGGATGCATCCCCGCGCCCCCGAGTCCTCTGCCTCGCCCGTGGTCGAGCGAGACGACCTCAACCACAGCCGCGTTGACCGCTCGCTCGTCCCGCGCC
The DNA here is from genome assembly GCF_056163025.1 of Triticum urartu. Taxonomy (NCBI): domain Eukaryota; kingdom Viridiplantae; phylum Streptophyta; class Magnoliopsida; order Poales; family Poaceae; genus Triticum; species Triticum urartu. Next base: position 477,916,363 of record NC_141878.1, on the reverse strand, counting down.
TGCCTCATCTGTTCCCGCTCGCGTGGGCTACACACCACTCCAAGGCCTAGTCGGATCATTCGGCCTACCTACTCCACATATCTGGGCCATGGCCCATGGGTGAGCCGCCCCCTCTCCTATGCACTTTGGCCCAACAAGTTTCGGCCCGTGGCTTATTTTTTCCCTGCTGCGAATTTGTCTATTTTCCAGAGAAACCGGTTTTATAGGAAGCCCCCTAGACTTCATGCATATTATAACTCATCATCAGTGCATCGGTTTAAAATGAATTATGTATGAAATATGACTATAATTTCATCTAGTTTAATAATATTCAACTTTCAATCATGTTTAAAATGATGTTTGCTTATATTTTGCCTATTGCCATGCTAAAATGCTTTATTTCATAACTTAATAACCGTAGCTCCAAACTTAACAAACTTTATATGTAAATGGGGTAGAAAAATGCCTAGTTTAACATGGTATACTTGATTTTCATGTTTAACAACTCTAAAATAGGGTTTAGGGCAGAACCGTGCCAACTTTGAAATATGCATATGGGGATTTACCGGAATTGTTGTTCGTTGTTTCCGGCCTCATTTAAACTTGCCTAGATAGGTAGTTTTGTTGTGCTTAACCCCTTGCCATGTTTAATAAAATTTAACATTGTTGGGTACATAAACGAGAGAGAACTAAATAATTGACGTGGTGTTTCGTCAATATGCAACGGAGTTGCATATCGAGCTCCACTTAATTTGTAGGTTTGTTTGTGCACTTTGCCATGCCATGCCTCATTAAACCGGACATGCATCATACTTGGTTGTGCATCATGCCATGTTTATGTGATGGTTGTTTACTATGTTACTTGATTCTTTCTGTGTTGCTTCTCACGTTAGCTTCGGTTTCGTTCCGGAGTTGTGAGGATTCGTTCGACTATGTTCGTTTGTCTTCATGAACTCGTTCTTCTTCCTTGCGAGATCTCAGGCAAGATGACCATACCCTCGAAATCACTTCTATCTTTGCTTGCTAGTTGTCCGCTCTATTGCCATGCCGCGCTATCTACCACTTGTTATATCATGCCTCCCATATTGCCATATCAAGCCTCTAACCCACCTTCCTAGCAAACCGTTGTTTGGCTAAGTTACCGCTTTTGCTCAGCCCCTCTTATAGCGTTGCTAGTTGTAGGTGAAGATGAAGTTTGTTCCATGTTTGGAACATGGATATGTTGGGATATCACAATATCTATTATTTTAATTAATGCATCTATATACTTGGTAAAGGGTGGAAGGCTCGGCCTTATGCCTGGTGTTTTGTTCCACTCTTGCTGCCCTAGTTTCCATCATACCGGTGTTATGTTCCTTGATTTTGCGTTCCTTACATGGTTGGGTGTTATGGGGACTCCTTGACAGTTTGCTTTGAATAAAACTCCTCCAGCAAGGGCCAACTTTGGTTTTACCATTTGCCTCACCACCACCTACCCTGCCCTCGGGTCAGCCAACCCGAGGGTCATCTTTATTTTAACCCCCCCGGGCCAGTGCTTCTCTAAGTGTTGGTCCGAACTAGAGTCCTTTGCAGCGCCACCTCAGTGAAACTTGAGGGCTGGTTTTAGTTGTACGGAGTGCTCATCCGGTGTTGCCCTGATAACGAGATATGTGCAGCTCCTATCGGGATGTCAGCGCATCGGGCGGTCTTGCTGGTCTTGTTTTAGTATTGTCGAAATGTCTTGTAACCGGGATTCCGAGCCTGATCGGGTCTTCCTGGGAGAAGGAATATCCTTCGTTAACCGTGAGAGCTTGTGATGGGCTAAGTTGGGAAACCCCTGCAGGGTTTGGACTTTTGAAAGCCGTGCCCACGGTTATGTGGTAGATGGGAATTTGTTATTGTACAGTTGTAGAGAAATTGACACCTAACTTAATTAAAATGCATCAACCGCATGTGTAGCCGTGATGGTCTCTTTCCGGCGGAGTCCGGGAAGTGAACACGGTCTCGTTTTATGCTTGAATGTAAGTAGCTTAAGGATCACTTCTTGATCATTTCTAGCTTCTCGACCGCTATGTTGCTTATCTTCTCATTCTCATTTGCGTAAGTTAGCCACCATATATGCTAGTGCTTGCTGCAGCTCCACCTCACTACCCTTTTCCTACCCTTAAGCTTAAATAGTCTTGATCTCGCGGGTGTGAGGTTGCTGAGTCCTCGTGACTCACAGATACATCTAAGCAGATTGTAGGTGCCGATGATACTAGTGCAGATGGCGAAACCCAGCTCAAATGGGAGCTCGATGAAGATCTTGTTCGGTGTTTTGTGTCTTTCCGGTTGATCAGTAGTGGATCCCAGTTGGGACGATCGGGGATCTAGCATTTGGGGTGGTATTTCTTTATTTTGGTTCCATGGTCGGACCTTGATTGTATTCTGGATGATGTATGACTATATATGTATTGTGTGAAGTGGCGATTGTAAGCCAACTCTTTATCCCTTTCTTATTCAGTACATGGGAGGTGTAAAGATTACCCCTCTTGCGACATGCCTACCATGCGGCTATGCCTCTAAGTCGTGCCCCGACGCGTGGGAGATATAGCCGCATTATGGGTGTTACAAGTTGGTAATCAGAGCCATCCCCGACTTAGGAGCCCCCTGCTTGATCGAATCGCTGACGTTGTTGAGTCTATAACAAAATGTTTTGAGTCTTAGGATTATATATATCAGAGAGTAGGATTCTTTTTACTCCTCAGTCCCTTTGTCGCTCTGGTGAGGCCACCTGACATAGAAGTTTTGACTCTCCTCTCCTCAAATTTCACGAAAAAAAATTAGGATCACGTGGGTATCTTGGAATCGTTCCGATAGTCTTGTGACGAGAACATTGTTCTTGGTGCCTCCTGACATTTAGGGGTTGTGGCAGTGTCCCTGGTAGTTGAGCTCCGAGGTGTTGTCGTCACAATTTTATCGTTGCAGTTCTGGAATACCTGAGTTCGCCGACATTGAAAATCTCTTTATGCAGTTGTTGGTGAGATAACCTCGACACCACCCAGTACTGGGGCAGGAGTTCGGGAGTATTGCCATAACTCGTATAACGGATGCTTTCCAAAGGTTGAGGTACATGATTTCCGAAGGTTTCTTGGTTATGTGTTGAAGGATGGATACAGCTGGATGTAGGAATTGCTAGTTTGGGTGAGATATTATGCTTCCCCTGTATCCCCAACACCTGATTGCATAACCAGAAAGTTTCGGAAGTTTATAAGTGGGAATTCAAGTAGCTCCTAGAATATCTTTCCAACATACACATGATATGGTATGGGATCTATCATATGTTTGTTTCTGGCTTATTTTGCAAGCCAATCCTTTTTTTTGGTTTTCAGTTGTGGTATTCGAGTTGCTTCAATGTCAAGTGTTGATTCCTTACCTTCTCCTAAGTGGTGTTCTCATACTGCTATGTGAATACCAATCCTTCATGATAATCGAGATTGTCATGTCAATTATTTTCCATCCGAAGTGTCCTCTTCAAGTGGATCCGATCATTTTCAACATCCGCAAGATCCAATCTCAGTTTTCTCAACGGTGTTTGTTTCATCCGTCCCAAGTTGTCTTTGTTTTTCCCGCCCACCCACCCTTTTCTTCAAGGACTCAGACTTTTTAATCAAGTATCCTTTTTATTGATGTGAAGTCTCTCCATTCTTTTCCGCCAATGTTCTTACCCTGTGTTTCTCATGAGGATGCTCTACTAGTCCATCATTCTTCTTTATTTTATTTTCCGGTGGATTCAATTCAATATTTGATATTGAGCATAGTCCTTTCATTTGTATAATGTTTTCTCATGCGGTGCACCTCATAATCATTCCCCGCTTGCTATTCAATTCTTCCGGAGTGCTGAAGACATCTCAGAAGATTCGTGTTTCCCATTGCTAATTAGTTCAAGATATCTCGAGGTTGTTATCTCATTCAAGTCATTTAATTCAACCGGTGCAATATCCCTTTCAAGTAATCGTTCAACAGTGTTTCTTTTGAGTGGGCCCTAACCCACAGGTCTTTTCCCAGGATCTTACCCCACTCTTCTAATTTTTTCGGAGTTATTCTCAAATTCATTTCAAAGTTTGACGTAAGAATGAATCATCATCAGTCATATGTCTTTATCCAAGATCTTTCAAATTCTTTTCATCGTTGGTTCAACCTTTCTAATTTTTATTCCAGAGTGCCTCTACAATTTGTGGTGGTGTTTCTCATCGTCATTCTCTGCATTTGAAGACTGAAGAAGTGTTTCCTCTAAATCTTGGGCCATTCTCTCGAAGATTCATGGTTCTAGCGTTAGGCCTTCATCTCATAATTGTTTTCGATTGTGAGAATTCTTTCCACCCATCCAGAGCATTTCATGAGTTGTTTCCGTTTCTTTCCTCCGAAGGCCATCTTTTCAAATAGTACTCATTCTCAGCTTTTAGCTCTTGTTCTCCAAATCTTACCGGTGCATCGCTCAAATATCCTCTAATCAGTTCATGATATCTTCATTTCTCTTGTATCTAAATTCTCTCAAGTATCTTCGTTCATTTTCTAATTCTTCCCGGTGTTTCACTATATTTTCTTCATTCGTTCTTTTAATCTTTATGGTGGTTCGCTCAAGATTCCTCTTCCTATGTTTGCATATTAATTTATTCGTTGTTTCAATCCTTCCGGCGGATTGCTGAAGACCTTTCTCAAGTTTGGCTGTATCTCTTCAATCTTTTCAAGAAGAATAAGTAGTATGCCAAATCCGTTGCTTGTCATCAATTTAAGTTGATGAAGGATTTGCATAATGTGATTCTTATTCTTGTTTCACCCAAGTGATTAATTCCTTCCTTCAGAGTTTGTTCATGATGAATAAATTCTTGATTTCATTTGTTCATCATTCTTTTCGGGAGTTTCAAGTTTTCTATGTTACATCATCGCGAAGATCCATCTAAATCATTGCAAGGCTTCAATCTTATTCTTTTCATCCTTCACTTCTTTTTGGTCATTCTTTTATTACCGGAGTTCTTCTTGGAGGATCAACATGGTGGATCATCAAGTATTCTTTTCATTGTTCAATTGTCCTCAAGATTTCTCTTGAAGTTAAGATCCGCCAAGCTATACTCTAAATAAACATGGTGCTCAACACGTGTCTTGTTTTGAGGAGTTCAAGCATTCTTCATCTTGCATTTCTACCTATCTTGTCTTTTGAGTTGGTGTTATGTCATTGTTGATAATTTCCCTTCGTGTTTCATGTTGCACAAGTTTTCTAGAGTGAGATATCTAAATCCATCATTTTCTCTTTGCTCAAGACATCTTTTCAATCCATCAATCTCTTCATTGGAGTTATATTGGATTATATTTCACCTAAAGCTTTCCCTAAGAATTGTTGCTATGTATGGTGCTCATAAATGACCCAAGTTCTTCATTTATCCTCCCGGTGAAATAAGTTTTTCTCGTCTCCTTGTTGATGTCAATTCAATCTATTGTTTCCTTTAGTGGCACAATTTCACCTCATAATTTTGAGAAGTTTTTCCATAATCCCACTACAAGTTTATTCGTTTCGTTGTTGGTTTTCCAACTATTCTGTTATAACTTTCTTTGAAGGCTGATCTCCAAGCTCATTTGTGGCAGAAGCTGGCTTTTTATTCTCTGTTCTATTATTCCAATGATCTAACTTCTATTCTTTTCTTCTGGAGGCATTGTGATGTTGCTCTCTTCGTCCCTTCATCTTGTTTTGCCAAGATCATGCTATTTCCTTTGCTTACCCGTTCAACCGGAGTGTCATATCCTCCATTCAAGCTCTCACATCTTATGAAGTTTTACCTCCCTTCTCAACCGGAGTGCTGTCTGAAATCGTTCTTACCCCTTGTGCCATTCTTTCAATAGTTTTGGAGGCAGTGTGTTGTTCATTTCATCAAGCATACTCTTATCTTGTCAAGTTCATGTTCAATTCCTTCCATTTACAGTCGGTGTGCTGTCCAAATTATATCATTCTTATTCCTTCTCTATCTTGTGTTAACCAAAGTGGTTTCAATATATATCTTGTCCATCAACCTACAAGGTTATCGTAATGTTCCTTGTTCCTCTTTTCTAATGGAGTGTTTTCAACTCTGTTCATCTTCATTGTTTTCTTTATTTCAATTCTATCAACCTCGCAAGGTTCTTTGGTTTCACTCAGTTGTCAAAGAAGCAATTTTGTTTTACCTCTTCTCTTCCTCTTCTGTTTCTGTCATGGGTTTGTCACGGCAGATGTCCTCGTGAAAGGACTTAGTCGTGGAGCCAACGCAACGGGTTAGCTTAAAGGGGTTAAACCGGACAAGGGGACATGGGAGTTTATACTAGTTCGGCCCCTTTGATGAAGGTAAAAGCCTACGTCTAGTTCTGATTGGTATTGCTAGGGTTTCGAAGGCCAGGGAGCGAATCCGCTTTGTCTGGCTCTCGAGTTGTTGTTGTCTGTCCCTAAACCGCGGCCGGGTCGTCCCTTTATATACATAGGTTGATGCCCGCCATGCTACAGAGTACCGAAGCCGGTTTATAAACGTATCCGGTTCGGCCTCTCTCTTTCTATCTTACTATACAAGTTACATGACTAGGCCAGTTTACATTTACAAACTGTAACCCGCCTTTGGGCCCTCCGTAAAGTGCCATCATCTTTACATCTTCATGGGCTTCTAATCTTCAAAGAGTCAACCCGGCTACATAAGGCCGGTTTATGTCCAGTAGTAATATCCCCAACATTAGGCCCCAGATTGGTTTGAACTTGTTCATGTCAATCTTCCATACTTTAGAAAAAATCTTCTCTCTTATCTTCATTTTTGATCTTGTAAACCGCCCTGACGTCATACTTCAAAATTACGATAAACCGTCCTGACGTCATCCATCCGTTGATGTCGGAGATTTCCTTCATTTAATATATATCCAGTCATCGAGACGACACCTTTATTAACTTATCCATTTTTTGGGATCCTCGATTCCCGTACTTGCCATTTTTCCACTTCGCCTTATAAATAGGACCGAGGGGTCATTTTCACCGTTTCCCCCCATGCCTCTTCGCGTCGTCTTCCTCGCGCCGCTCAGCTTTTGGAACTCCGCCGCCACCGTCGACCGCCGTCTCTGCTCCGACCTTGGCCGCTGCATCGCCCTGAACACACCAGAAAACTGCGGCACCCTTCCGCTTCCTCACCAGCTCCGGTAAGTTCCCTGCTTTTTTCACCATAGATCTGTTCTAGGGTTTCGACATCCTTCGCAGTTCTTCCGAAGTTCATTAGTGCTATTCTTCCCTGTTCTTCCTTTAATAGATGGACACTTCATGCTTGATGCATCTCTTGCCGTATCTTACCTACCATGGTCATCACAAATCCTTATGCGCAAAAAACTGATCTAGTCTGTCAAAAATTGCTTCAGTTCTGTACCCCTTCAAGATCCAATTATTTCTGCTTTTCTGTCTTATCTTTAGATCCGAAAGTTTTATACATCACCGTGAGATCTGTTTCTATGTTCCTGTGAGATCCGTTTCTCCTCGCACCAATATAAGCGGATTAACATTGTATAAATAGTCTATGCCATTAGCCCTCTGATAAACCGGAAGAGCATGTTACCTTCACAATTATGCTCCGGTTTAACAGTGTCTGATCAACCCTGTGCTAGCATTACCTTTCTCTCTCATTATACTAGTCTCCGGGTTGTACCATTTATCATATCAGCATGTTTCTTACTCCCTTGTCTCTTGTGTATAATCATGCGTAATTTATAAACTAACCTTTCATTTTCAATTTGTTCACTTTGCAATGGCCAAACAATTCACTACCTGCAACTGGGCTCGTTCCCGGGTTACTGAGGATCAATTGAATGAGATGGTTAGCATTGGCTCTCTGCGTAAGAAAACTGAGATCAAATGGCGAGTTCCAGGAACAGAGAATCCTCCAACCCCAAGACAAGGCGAGGTGGTAATCTTTGTTGACCATATAGGCCGTGGTTTCAAACCGCCAGGGTCAAAATTTTATCGAGATGTACTTGCCAGCTTCCAATTGCATCCACAAAATATTGGTCCCAACTCAGTCTCCAACTTATGTAATTTCCAAGTCTTCTGTGAAGCCTATTTACAAGAAGAACCAACTGCAAAATTGTTCTGGGATTTCTTTCACTTAAACCGGCGCACAAAGTTTGTGAATGGCCCGAACACAGAGCTTGGTGGTGTCTCGATTCAAAAGCGGAAAGAAGTGGAATTTCCTCATGCCAAACACCATAGCCACCCAAAGGAATGGAACAAACATGGTTCTATTGCAGAGACACTTAGCCTGGGGATGAAAATCCCCTCCCCGGCTTCCGTGATCATAGATTATCCAATACTCACCCAATGCCACAACGCATGAGCTCTTCAGAAAGGGCAAAATACGCTCCTCAAATCGCCAAGCTCCGGGCCTTTATGGCAAACGGTTTAATAGGTGTGGATTTTGTACGCTGTTAGATATCCTGGAGTATCTTGCCGCTAGGCCGGTGTCCCGGTTTAATGTGCGAATATACCAGTGAAGTTGACGATCCTCAACGCCATTGCAACATCCAATTATCTGATGAAGAAGTTACTGAAGGTGTAAAGAAAATTCTGAATGAATCGGAACTAGTCTGTAGTCAAACCGGTCTGAATCCCTTCTACACCAAGAACAAACCGCCTGCTGTAAGCATTACACTTCCTCTTCATCTCTAATATCTTTGACTTATACAAGCTGTAACCCTTCTTCTTTATATGTATAGGGTGATGACCCTTTCTGGAAACGAAAATCCATAGAGAAAGCGGCAAACCCAACTGGAGATAAAGCGGTCAAACCAACCCGCCCGAAGACCAAAGCCGTAAAACGGACATCAAAGCGGAAAACGGCTGACCGGATCACTATGGAACTTGATGATGATACTGATGACCCAAAAGTTGAGGTAGAACTTGACTCACTTGGCTCTCTTTTTATGCATCTTGTTAACAATGATCTTCCTCAGGAGGAGGCAGAAGCTAGTCAGGCTAAGGACGTAGAGGTAATTACCCTTTCCTCCGGTTCAGACTCGATGCCAACACAAAAAACTCGCCAAACAATCCGGAAAGTAAGATTTTCTCATCCTCTTGCTCACTTGGATCCAACATTTATTTTGAAGACTCAACAGCATGAAGCTCGCCGGACAACCCGGCACAGTGGCCAACAGATCACATCTACCGGTTTACCTGATACCCTGGTTCGGAAGCGCCGGTCTGAGGTCTCTCCTACTTCTGACCATTCTTACCCCAAGGCAGGTTATTTCAGACAGCCTCTTAATCCGTCCTATTCAAATTATCAGGTGACACCTCCTTCCTCTTCTGGTGAATCGACAGCAACTCAACTCCCCCCTTTGAAAACTGTGGCTGGGTGAGTTATGAAAAACCTTTCCTTTCAATGCGCCCTACAACTTTTGAACAGGATGTTAACCCTTTTTATTCTGTTTGCAGGGCCAAAGCCAGACCCAGCAAGAAAGCTCGGGTCACCAATCCGCCAGAAGACCCTGTTGCTGAAGAAGAAGAACCAAGAGGTGAACCGGAGCAGACTGGTGAAACGGAAGGCCTCCATCCCGAAACAAGTTTTGATGATCCGCCCCTTGACGGCCAACACATTGACGAACCAACAGATGCTGAGCCTGCCGCCCCTGATACTGAACCGGTAGAACCAAACTGGGATAATCCAATGAAATACACTGAAATTCCATCATCAGCCACCAAAAATCCTGAAGGCCAAGGTGATGACGTTATTGTTACTGGAATAGGCCACAGCTCTCCTGGTCATCCCGTCATTTTGGCTCAACATAGTGCCAAAGAAGAACAAATTGCCAGGGATAAAGGTAAATGGAGCAGCAACCTATCAAACTATGCTCATCTTAACGCTGATGAGCTTCATTCCGGCTTCTTGAACCGTCTGCACTCAAACCGGGATTATGAAGCCGGTTTGGTGAATTTGATGAAAGAACGATATGAGGTAAATGCTTCTCCCTTGTACATTAATTTATAGCTGAAATACTATTCCAAGTAGCCTCCAAGAGCCATTTTATGATTGTTAATCATAAACCGGGTCTTTGTAACACTTCAAGCATCCCATCATTGATCTTTGCAAAGGCGTGTCCTCAATCATAGAGAAGACTCATGTTTGAAAAATTAGATAACGTTTTGCAGCATAGCCCCCAAAGGCCGGTTTAACTTGGCAAGTTAATCCGGTTTTTAATCCACACTGCCGGTTTAGAACAAACGTACATTAGCCCCCAAGTGTCAAGGATAATGCTTGCATTGTGCTGGAGACTTGTATAGAGGGTAGTATTTGAGAGCAAATAGGCATTAGCTCCCAAGTATGAAGTGGATAACTTGTTATATGCTTTACACTTAGTGCATAAATATGTTGTATTGTTGAATATACCTTCAATGTTGCAGGCTGAACTGAGAAGCAAAGATGCCCAAAACTCTAACTTGCAAGAAAATGTGAAGTCTCAACAAGCCGAAGCTACAAAAGCCAAAGAGGAGCTGACACAGGCCCTGGCCGGAATGGAAAAATTGAAAGAATCCTTCAACCAAGATCGTGCTAAATGGGAAACCGAAAAAGCCAGTTTGACCAAAAGAGCTGTAGATGCCGAGGAAGCCCTGAAACCGGTGGTTGAAGAACTAGCCGATTTGAAGCGCCAAATCAACACTATGACCTCTGCTATCTTTGGTAAGTGTTTATTTATGTATGTTGCACCAGTCAATGAATCTTAGAACTAACCAAAATGTTGATAAAATCTTTGGCAGGAACTCGGATCACTCATCTTGGTGCAGATATGCGGATGAAGCTCAAAGCGGCATATACCTTAGTTGAGCAGCTATACTCTGGGTCTCAGCGAGCCATTAGTACAGCGGCTTATAACAAACCGGCGCCAACGTTGATTAAGGAGACCCTTGAGAAGCTGGGCATGTTACCGGCGCGCATTGCCGAGTTGAAAAGAGCCGCTGCGAGAGCAGGAGCATTAACCGCCCTTGTTCGAGCCAAGGCCTGGATTCCAGACCTTGAAGCGGAGGATATCATTAAAGGATATCCAGGCGTTAAAGAAGACGGTTCAGACTTTGACAATGATGATCTTCGGCGGCTGACCAAACAGATGCGGCCAGTGGCCAACAAATTGGCTGAGGACGGCGATTTGTCCCATTTTCAACCATTTTATGATGCAGAAGGGAGAAGACAGCCGGCCGAGATCCATGAAGTCGAAGAACTTGTGCCTCCGATTCGTAAGCACACTTATGCCCCTGATATTAACCCTTTTGATCTTATCCATGAGGAAGCAGTGTTCCAAGCTTTAACCGGAATCGATTGGTCAACGGCTGATTTCCAGCGGCTGGGGAGGGATGAAGAAGTACCTACACCAACTGATCCGCAACCGTCAAACCGTCGTGATGAAGAGTCCTGATCCGGTCGCCGGTTTACATGGCTACTATGAAAAACAATGGCACTGTTTGAGCCGCTTTGAAGCTTCATGTAATAGGATAGCTGAAACTTTGTTTATCTGCCATGCCATCGAGCATGTTTCATAACCCTTTGTGACAATCTGTGCCGCCCTTCAGGATATATTTTATGCATAGTCTATGATGACTTGCCTTCCTGGGTACAAAAAACTTAAAAGTGTCTAGCGGTTTACCGCTAAACATGTCATAATATCCAAGAAGTATATAGTACTTGAGCTGAATAATCAAGTGTTTGTACAAAAAATAATGTACAGAACATACCTCATTGAGTGAGCAAACGTGTATACAGAAAAGGTGTTTAACACCAACCCGATACGTTTGATAATTTCATCTTCATAATGTTGGTCTATCTATTAAACCGGACCGGTATAACTACCGGATTTTCTTCATAACACTGGTGATTTAGTCAAACCAGACCAGGTCAATGACCACCGGTTTATAATTGATCATGTGCCAACAACTGGTGGTTGGAAAGCAAGCCGGGTCAAGGACGCCGGTTTATCAAAAAATACTTATGATTGTCAACAAAAAAAATTCAAATAGGAAAATATGCGAGGCTTTTTACGAGCTGCCAGGCTCCAAATTGAGGCTTTTCATGGGCTGCCAGGCCTCTGAGTTTAAACCATTTAACAAAGCCTTTTAAGATGGGCCTCCAATTAACCAGTCACCGTTTTTACTATGACAAGTTCAGGGTCTGTAAAAGATTGACTTGTCAAACGTTCGATGGGTCATCCCAGGATTACCTGGATAGGAGTGGCTTACTTGATGAAGGCAGGTTAACCCGGGGTTTTAGGTGAATACACCAGGCTTCCAAGCCGTGGCTTGATAGCCAGTTACAAGGGTCCTTTCAAACTCTTTGTTGCTTTGCAAAAAAGAGCCCCCAAGTAACTTTGTGAGCGATGCTCAGCGTGTGCCTATGTTTGAGTTTGTACTGTGTACAATACTCTCTTGGCTCCACAGATTTTTCCTTGTGCGGCTGAAATGCCTATCAAGAGGTGTAGCTGTGGTTCAAGCATGACCGAGCCCCCCTAGTGATTTTCTTTATCTTTATGCAGCTGCTAAAGCCGGTTTAACAAAGGCTCCGCTTTGACCGTTAACTTGAAAAAGCACACACATGATATAAGAAAGAACAGATACCCCGCTTATAACGGAGGCTCCGGTTTATTATATGGTATATACACTGTCATAAATATGTACAGGTGAAGAGCCTATGGCTTCAAGTATATTAAGGCCGAAGGAGAGCTGTGTTCCATGGCCGCTTTGTCTCCTCCGATTGACGTGAGTCTTCATGCTCTCGAACATCAATGAGGTAGTAGGATCCGTTGTGCAGATTTTTGCTGACCACAAAGGGTCCTTCCCAAGGGGGGGATAACTTGTACATATCAGTCTGATCCTGGATGAGCCGGAGCACCAAATCACCTTCTTGAAAGGTTCTGGTTTTAACCCGGCGGCTGTGATAACGTCGAAGATCTTGTTGATAAATCGCCAAACGCGCTGCTGCAAGATCCCACTCTTCATCCAACAGGTCCAAAGAATCCTGACGTGCCTTCTCATTATCAGCTTCAACATAAGCTGCCACACGGGGCGAATTGTGACGGATGTCACTAGGAAGAACCGCCTCTGCTCCATAAACCATGAAGAAAGGCGTGTAACACGTAGACCTATTGGGTGTGGTGTTGATGCTCCATAACACAGATGGTAGCTCCTCGACCCAACAACCCGACGTCCGCTTTAAGGGAACCATAAGCCTTGGTTTGATACCCCGTAGAATTTCTTGATTCGCCCTTTCCGCTTGACCATTAGATTGGGGGTGAGCCACTGATGCTAGATCAAGCCGGATGTGCTCACGTTGACAGAATTCTTCCATCTCTCCTTTTGACAAGTTAGTGCCATTATCTATTATAATGCTATGTGGAAAGCCAAACAGGAATATCACCTTTTTGATGAATTGAACCGCCGTGGCTGCATCACACTTGTTGACTGGCTCTGCCTCTACCCATTTAGTGAATTTATCAACTGCTACTAACAGATGGGTCTTATTGTCCTTGGAGCGCTTGAAGGGCCCAACCATATCCAGCCCCCTAGTGGCAAACGGCCATGTAATTGGAATCATCTGCAACTCTTGAGCCGGAACGTGCGCACGGCAGGCAAACTTTTGACATCCATCACATCTTTTGACTAAATCCTCCGCATCAGCATGCGCCGTCAACCAGTAAAAACTGTGGCGAAAAGCTTTAGCAACCAACGACTTTGAACCGACGTGGTGACCGCAATCCCCTTCATGAATTTCTCACAAAATTTCACAACCTTCTTGAGGAGAAACGCATCGTTGAATCGCTCCTGAAACACTGTAATGATGTAACTCCCCGTTGAGTATGGTCATGGACTTGGAACGCCGGATTATCTGTCGAGCCAACGTTTCCTCAGCTGGTAACTCGCCCCGGTTCATGTAATCCAGATATGGGATCGTCCAATCCGGTATGGCATGCAGAGCTGCCACCAACTGAGCCTCCGGATCAGGAATAGCCAAATCTTCTCTGGTTGGTATTTTGACTGACGGATTGTGCAATACATCAAGAAAGACATTGGGCAGAACCGGTTTACGTTGGGAACCGAGACGACTTAAAGCATCCACCGCTTCATTCTTCCGCCAGTCTATGTGGTCCACCTGATAACCTTTAAAGTGACCAGCCACGGCATCCACCTCTTGTCGATATGCAGCCATGAGTGGGTCCTTAGAACCCCAAGTGCCAGACACTTGCTGAGCCAGTAGATCTGAATCGCCGAAGCACTTAACCCGGCTCAAATTCATCTCTTTAGCCATCCGAAGACCGTGGAGTAAAGCCTCATATTCAGCTGCATTGTTAGTACAAGGGAACATTAAACGGAGGACATAACAAAACTTATCACCTCGTGGGGAAGTTAATACGACTCCAACCCCCGAACCCTCTAGCTGTCTGGACCCATCAAAATGAATAGTCCAATATGTATTATCTGGTTTCTCCTCAGGTGCCTGTAACTCTGTCCAATCGTTGATGAAATCTACGAGTGCCTGGGACTTGATCGCCGTGCGGGGTATATATTTGAGCCTGTGGGGTCCAAGCTCAATGGCCCACTTGGCAATCCGGCTAGTTGCCTCTCTGTTTTGAATGATGTTGCCTAGAGGAGCTGAACTGACTACTATGATAGGATGGCCCTGAAAATAGTGTTTGAGCTTCCGACTTGCCATAAACACCCCATACACCAGTTTCTGCCAATGCGGATACCTCTGCTTTGACTCGATGAGCACCTCACTGATATAATAAACCGGCCGTTGAACCGGATACTCTTTGCCAGGCTCCTTGCGCTCTACCACAATAGCTACGCTGACAGCCCGGGCATTGGCAGCCACATATAATAATAATGGCTCTTTATCGATCGGTGCTGCCAGCACGGGCGGTTTCACGAGCTGCCTCTTCAGATCTTCAAACGCCTTATCAGCTGCCTCACTCCAGACAAAGTTATCCGTTTTCTTGAGCATCTGTGGGTTGGCCTTTTCTCCAAGGCGGCTGATAAACCGGCTCAAGGCTGTAATCTGGCCGGCCAGACGTTGCACATCGTTAATACACGCCGGTTTAGCCAAGGACGTAATCGCTGCAATCTTTTCCGGATTAGCCTCAATGCCTCTGTTTGAAACCAGAAAGCCTAAGAGCTTGTCTGTCGGGACACCAAAAACACACTTCTCCGGATTGAGCATCATCTTGTAAACTCGGAGATTGTCAAAGGTTTCCCGTAGATCATCTATCAAAGTCTCCTCCTTTCTGGATTTGACATCAATATCATCTACATACGCATGAACATTGCGCCCAATTTGCTTATGAAGGCAATTCTGAACACATCGCTGGTAAGTTGCCTGGGCACTCTTGAGTACAAAGGGCATGGAAACATAGCAGAAGGCTCCAAAGGGAGTTATAAAGGCTATCTTCTCCTGGTCCTTAACTGCCATTTTGATCTGATGATAACCAGAGTAAGAATCCAAAAAACACAAACGGTCACAACCCGCTGTAGCATCAATTATCTAATCAATGCGAGGGAGAGCAAAGGGGTCTGCAGGGCAAGCCTTGTTTAAATCTATGTAGTCCACACACATGCGCCAAGTGCCGTTTTTCTTAAGAACCAGCACCGGATTGGCTAACCACTCTGGATGAAAAACTTCAACAATAAACCTAGCAGCCAACAAACGGGCGACCTCTTCACCTATAGCCTTGTGCCTTTCCTCGTTGAAGCGGCGGAGGAACTGTCGGACCGGTTTGAAAATCGGATCAATGTTGAGTGTGTGCTCAGCGAGTTCTCTCGGTACACCTGGCATGTCAGAAGGTTTCCATGCAAAGATGTCCTGATTCTCATGGATGAACTCGATGAGCGCGCTTTCCTATTTGGGATCCAGGTTAGCGCTGATGCTGAACTGTTTGGATGAATCGCCAGGGACAAAGTCAACCATCTTAGTGTTTGTAGCTGATTTGAACTTCAATGCTGGATCATGTTCCGTGGTTGGCTTTTTTAAGGAGGTCATGTCTGTCGGATCAACTTGCTCCTTAAAGAATTTTAACTCCTCCGTGGCACAAACCGACTCAGCATAAGCCGCATCGCCTTCTTCACACTCCAAAGCAATCTTTCTACTTCCATGTACTGTGATAGTCCCCTTATGACCTGGCATTTTAAGCTGTAGGTAAACATAACATGGCCTTGCCATAAACTTAGCATAAACTGGCCACCAAAACAAGGTGTGGTACGAACTTTTGATCTTCACCACCTCAAATGTCAATGTTTCTGACCTTGAATCGTAGTCATCTCCAAAAGCTACACCCAAAGCTATCTTACCAACAGGATATGCAGACTTACCAGGCACCACACCATGAAATACCATATTCGATGGTTTAAGATCCTTATCTATCAACCCCATACGGCGGAATGTATCATAATACAAAATATTGATACTACTTCCCCCATCCATGAGCACTTTAGTGAACTTGTATCCCCCAACTTGAGGGGCTACCACCAAGGCCAAATGACCTGGATTATCAACCTGGGGTGGGTGATCCTCTCTGCTCCACAAAATAGGTTGCTCCGACCAGCGTAAATACTGAGGTACTGCCGGCTCAACAGAGTTGACTACCCTTTTGTGAAGCTTCTGATCACGTTTGCACAAACTAGTAGTGAAGACATGATATTGCCCGTTGTTCAGCTATTTGGGATTGCTCTGATAACCCAACTGCTGCTACTGCTGCTGACTCCCCTGATGGTTGTAACCTCCCTGGTTGCCTTGGTGTCCTTGATTGACGTGTCCGGTTTGATTGCCTGGAAACCCTGAACCGGAACCACCGCCTCCGTAACCCGGCCCGTGGAAACCTCCTCCTGAACCATCGGGCGGGCCGTTGTCATATTGGAACATATTGGAATTCTTGAAATCCCACATGATATAACAATCTTTCCAGAGATGTGATGCCGGTTTCTCCTTCGATCCATGCTTTGGACAGGGCTGATTTAACAAACGCTCCAAATTGTTGCCTGGACCTCCACCCCTCTGGGGCTGCTTGCCTTTACGACGCTGGCCATTCTCCTGCGTGTTGGTATTTGCGACAAAGTCCAAACCACTGTCGGCCTTGCGCTTACCAGCGTTTCCATGGCCTGTCGGATTGTGTTGTTGGCCTTTGGCATTGCCGGTCTTCTTACCCTTCTCCGGTTTGTCTTCCTTTGAATCCGGATCCTTGGTATTATCTGAATCAGCGTATTTAACCAAAGCGGCCATGAGTGTTGACATGTCATTGTAGTGACGTCTGAGCCTTCCCAACTTCTATTTCAATGGTTTGAAACGGCAATTACCCTCTAACGTTAACACTGCGGTGTTTGCATTGATACGATCTGATGAATGCAAAATCGCCGAGACCCGTTTGACCCAATGGGTCGTGGACTCCCCTTCCTCTTGGACACAAGTGGCCAGATCTACAATTGACATTGGCTGCTTACACGTATCCTTGAAGTTCTGGATAAATCGGTGCTTCAGTTCGGCCCATGATCCAATAGAGTTGGTCGACAAGCTCTTCAACCAAGTGCGAGCTGTTCCTTCCAACATCATGGTGAAATATTTAGCACACACCGCCTCATCCACATCTAACATCTCCATTGCCATCTCATAGCTCTCCACCCACGCCTCTGGCTGCAAATCGGCGGTATAATTTGGTACCTTACGAGGTCCCTTGAAATCCTTGGGTAGTCACACATTACACAAAGCATGAGTTAAACACGGTACCCCTAAGGAACTGAACATCACCCCTGGCTCCACGGAGGCGGTGGGGTGAAGCAGAGTATGCTGTCGTGCTTTGTGTCGAGCTGTCAACTCGGCCTCTCGACGTGCGCGGCCATGGTCCACAACATCTTGCGCATTAGCACCTCCCCCGGCCGGGTTGTTCCCTCGTGGCGAATTTCGGCGGCGTGCACTACTAGACACGGGCCGGTTCGTCTTCCACGTGTCTGCTATAACTCCGGCTTGGACGGGGAGTGGAATGAATCCTCTCGCGGCTGTGTGAATATGCTTGTTGTTGATTTAGTGCTGTCTGAAGGAGATCCCTGGCCCGACGTGCTTCCACTGCAACTGGTGACTCGCCGTCGGTTGGGGGGGCTGCCAGGCGTGAAGCGACGGC
The DNA here is from genome assembly GCF_056163025.1 of Triticum urartu. Classification (NCBI taxonomy): domain Eukaryota; kingdom Viridiplantae; phylum Streptophyta; class Magnoliopsida; order Poales; family Poaceae; genus Triticum; species Triticum urartu. Next base: position 477,898,237 of record NC_141878.1, on the reverse strand, counting down.
CACAATGTTGTCCAACGGGTTGGAATAATGCCCGGGCGGCATTGATGGTACAACATTGTTCTTGCGAGGCAGGTCCGTTGTGCGCAGCTGAACCGGCGCTCCTACTCCCGGCGCCCCCGCCCGGTTTAGCGTGGGTTGGTTACCAGCTCCTGCACCTGGCGTGTTGAAAAGATTCTGTGGCTCATAAACCGACGGGAGACGTGACCGGTACCTTCTTCTCATGACTTCCTCTGAAGCATTCTGATCCAGTCTAATCCGGTAAGCCTGTGCTTCCAACTCGGCCCGCTCCGTAGCCATCCTGGCGTTCTCTGCTGCCAGGTCCGCTTTAGCCTGGGCTATCTGATCTTTCACCTTTGCAATCTCCGCATCGTGCTGATCCCTGGCTGCCGCATCTACCTCCGCGGACATCAATGTGGCCAGAGCATCGAACAAATCAGACAAGACTTGGGCCGGAGGTGGCGCCAAGCTTCCTGCCCCTGCTGGTGTGGCCGTCGTTGAACCGGAGAGCATTGCTGCGGCGGTAGATGAATGAGGCGCCGATTGTGTGCCGGCCATGAAGATGGCGGCCCGGTTTGGCAGACCGGGGGAATCCGGAATACTGTTGCCCTCGGATCCTCCCTCAATCCGGCCGTCCTGCAACTGGTAAAGCGATTCGGTTTCTCCACAAGACTTGTCATCAGAGCAGACTACGGTTTCCCCATCGGACACCGGTCCGTCCTCGTGCCCTGATCCATGGACGACACCTACGGAAACATGCCTTGCCTCGGGCTGAACCAGCAAAGAGCTTGCACGCCGAGCCGTTTTGATGATGTCGGTGCAGATGTCTGGCTCGGGGGCCGGTTCACTGATCTTGCCGATGAAGACGTGAATCCCACCAAAGGGGACCCGGTACCCGTATTCGATTGAATCGGCCTCGGGACCCCATCCGGCGTTGTCGATGTAGAGCTTGCTGCGGCGACTCTTCGTCATCCATCCCAAAGCGTATCCCTTAAGTCCATCGAAGTTGCCCTTCAAGAACTCGAAACCATCATGTGATAGCCCCACGGTGGGCGCCAACTGTCGTGGGTTTGTCATGGCAGATGTCCTCGTGAAAGGACTTAGTCGTGGAGCCATCGCAACGGGTTAGCTTAAAGGGGTTAAACCGGACAAGGGGACATGGGAGTTTATACTAGTTCGGCCCTTCGATGAAGGTAAAAGCCTACGTCTAGTTGTGATTGGTATTGCTAGGGTTTCGAAGGCCAGGGAGCGAATCCGCTTTGTCTGGCTCTACATGGGATGTGTTAAGATTACCCCTCTTGTGACATAGCTACCATGCGGCTATGCCTCTAAGTCGTGCCCCGACACGTGGGAGATATAGCCGCATTGTGGGTGTTACATGGTCATTGTTCCTTCTTGGTGGTGGCGGTAGCGGAGGGAGGCCAGCATTGCCCTGAGGACGGTCTTCACGAGGCTGGTCTCTCCAGGCGCCGTCCTGAGGCTGGCCTTGTCAGCGATCCTCACGAGTCTAGTCACACCACTCCTGGCGGGGACCGCGGTCATCCCAATGTCCTCCACTTCTGCCTCCTCCACGGCCGTAGCCTCGATCATTGTGCTCGGGGCGTCGACCGAGGCACCCATCTCGAATGGCCCAGAGCTCCTGACAGTCGTTGGTGTTGTGGCTGTGTACGTTGTGGAAGACGCAGAATGGACGACTACCCTTGGATGACTCTGTGTGGTCGCAGCCGCGCTTCATCTCTGGTTTAGCCGCGAGCACGGCAACCCCCTTGCGCTTCACGTCCTTGGCCTTGGCCTTCTGGTATTTTGGGTCGGCTGCTGGGAGTTCGAGGAGGGAGAGGCACCCTTCCTAAGCTCTGTCGCACTTGGTTGCCTTGTTGAACATCTCCAGAGCCGTGCACAGGTCCTCATGGATGGCGAGCTCCTCCTTCATCTTGACATCGCGGACGCCATCGGGGAATGCCGAGATGATGACTTCATCCAAAACCTTGGGGATATTGAGGCGAACGCTGTTGAAGCGCTAGATGTACTTCTGCAGGGTCTCCCCTGGCTGCTGCTTGATGCGCCGCAGGTCACCCACAGCAGGCGGACGGTCGCGAGTGCCCTGGAAGTTGGCAACGAAACGCTCACGCATCTCGCCGCAGGAGGAGATCGATACCGTGGGCAGATTCAGGAGCCACGAGCGTGCGCCATCCTTGAGGGCCATGGGGAACCAGTTTGCCATGACCTTTTCGTCACCGCTAGCCGCCTCGATGTTTAGCTCGTAGAGCTATAGGAACTCCGCAGGGCCAGGGGTGTCACCGTATGTAACACCCCGGATGTAATTTACCTTATATGTATCCCAGCTCTTGCCGTTTCCGGCGCTAAGTTATTTTATTTTCCTCGGGTTCGGGTTTTTGTCTCTGTGTGTTGTTGCCTTTTTCATGCATCTCATATCATGTCATCATGTGCATTGCATTTGCATACATATTCGTCTCATGCATCCGAGCATTTTCCCCGTTGTCCGTTTTGCATTCCGGCGCTCCTATCTCCTCCGGTGGTCCTTTCTACCTCTTTTCATGTGTGGGGGTTAAACATTTCCGGATTAGACCGAGACTTGTCATGCGGCCTTGGTTTACTACCGGTAGACCGCCTGTCAAGTTTCGTACCATTTGGACTTCGTTTGATACTCCAACGGTTAACTGAGGGACCGAGAAGGCCTTGTTTGTGTTGCAGCCCAACACCATTCAAATTTGGCCCAAAACCCACCTAAACCCTCTCCATCATCTAGAGCGTTCGATCACGATCGCATGGCCGAAAACCGCACTCCATTTGGAGCGTCCTAGCTCCCTCTACCTGTATAAATAGATCACTCTCGAAAATTTCGGATCTTCCCCTACCCTAAACCTAGATCCTCTCCCTCTCACCGCGCCGGACACGTCCGGTCTGGCCGGACACCACCGCGCCGCCGCCCCGCACCAGTGGCATCCCGCCACATGGCACCGCCGCCCTCCTAAACCGCCAGGCCCGCGAGGCCCAGCGCCGGCCCCCGCGGCCCATGTCGGGCGCCGCCATCTTCTCCACCCCGCCGCCTGGTCTCCTCGCGCGCCGCCCGAGCCCGGTTGCCGCCGCCCTATTCCACCTCGCCGTCGGCCGCCTCCGCCGCCTCACCGCGCGGCAGCATCGTCTCCAGTCGCCGGGATTTTGGGGCTCTTGTAACGCCCTTGATGCGGCTATATCTCCTACGTGTCAAAGCACGACTTAGAGGCATAACCGCATTGAAAGCAATGTCGCAAGTAAGGTAATCTTCACAACAACCCATGTAAATATATAAAAGGGGAAAGGAAACATAGTTGGCTTACACTCGCCACGTCACACAAATACATGAATAACATTACAATCATCCAATACACTCATGGTCCGACTACGGTACCAAAATAAAAGATCAACCCCAACAAGCGACATGGTCCCCGATCGCCCCAACTGGGCACCACTACTGATCATCTGGGAAAGACACATAGTAACGGCGAGAGTCTTCGTCGAACTCCCACTTGAGCTCAAGCGCATCATCTGGAACAGTATCATCGGTCCCTGCATCTGGTTTGGAAGTAATCTGTGAGTCACGGGGACTCAGCATTCTCGCACCCTAGCGATCAAGACTATTTAACCTTATAGGTAAGGCAAGGTAATATGTGGAGCTGCAGCAAGCGACTAGCATATATGGTGGCTAACCTGTTCGCAAAAGAGCACGATAAGAGAAGGCAAAGCACGAACGAAGAACTATGATCAAGAAGTGATCCTAGAACAACCTACGTGAAACATTACTCCAACACCGTGTTCACTTCCCAGACTCCGCCGAGAAGAGACCATCACGGTTACACACGCGGTTGAGTCATTTTAATTAAGTTAAGTTTCATGTTATCTACAACCGGACATTAACAAATTCCCATCTACGCATAACTGCGGGCACGGCTTTCGAAAGTTCAAATCCCTGCAGGGGAGTCCCAACTTAGCCCATCACAAGCTGTCACGGTCAACGAAGGATATTCCTTCTCCTGAGACATTCCGATCAGACTCGGCATCCCGGTTTTACAAGACATCCTCGACAATGGTAAAACAAGTCCAGCAACACCGCCCGAATGTGCCGACAAATCCCGATAGGAGCTGCACATATCTCGTTCTCAGGGCACACTCGGATGAGCAATCCGTACAACTAAAACCAGCCCTCGAGTTTCCCCGAGGTGGCGCTGCAAGGGGCTCTAGTTTGGACCAACACTCAGAGGAGCACTGGCCCGGGGGGTTTAAATAAACATGACCCTTTGGCTCTGGAAACCCAAGGGAAAAAGAGGCTAGGTGGCAAATGGTAAAACCAAGGTTGGGCATTGATGGAGGAGTTTTATTCAAGGCGAACTGTCAAGGGGTTCCCATTATCCCCCAACCGCGTAAGGAACGCAAAATCCGGGAACATAACACCGATATGACGGAAACTAGGGCGGCAAGAGTGGAACAAAACACTAGGCAAAAGGCCGAGCCTTCCATCCTTTACCAAGTATATAGGTGCATTAAGATAAACAAGATAATATGGTGATATCCCTACAATAAACAATGTTCCAACAAGGAACGATCTCCAATCTTCACCTGCAACTAGCAACGCTATAAGAGGGGCTGAGCAAAGCGGTAACATAGCCAATCAACGGTTTGCTAGGACATGGTGGATTAGAGGTTTGACATGGCAATTTGGGAGGCATGATAAGCAAGTGGTAGGTATCGTAGCATAGGCATAGCAAAAGAGCGAGCATCTAGCAAGCAAAGATAGAAGTGATTTCGAGGGTATGATCATCTTGCCTACAAAGTTGTCAGAGTTGACTTGATGCTCGTAAGCAAACTCAACGGGCTCCTCGTTAGCGAACTCGTCTCCCGCCTCTCCCCAAACAAGACAAACAAGCAAAAGGAACACAATCAACCACGTGCAATGCTCGAACAACATGATGCAAACATGGTATGCTATGCGGGATGCGATATGTGATGCATATGCAAGATTTGACAAGGAGTGATTGAACCTGGCCTCAACTTGGAAATCCAAGAGTGCCACTGGAAAGGTGAGGTGATTTCGGTTGAAATCTATATAAAGATCACCGGAATCGGATGCACGGTTTGGAAATGGCAAGCAAAACAAATATGGCACCGGTCTGCGATAATCAGCAAGTAGCCATCTAAATGCATCAAGATAAATATGCTACAGCACTCAAACATGACAACAAAATACCTGGAAGGGATACACTCATGATTCTTGACAAAAGATGAACACTGAGCTACAGCTAATTCATCCATTAACAGGTTCAAACAAGCATGGCAAAAGTGCAAATGATAACAGGTTTCAGACTTAGTGAAATTAACACAAGTCTGGAATTTAACATCAGGTAGCACACTTTAGAGCATGAAAACTACATGCTTCAGGAACTTAACATGGCAAAGCAAGGCATGACATGAAGCTACTCAAAGCATTTAACATAAGTCCCTTAGTGACTGTTGGGGATATTACTGCTGGGCGTAAACCGGCCTATCTGGGCCGGGTCAACTTCATTAGTAGTTCAAGAGTGCTAAAGCCCAAGAAGACAGACGAGGGTCTATGGCCCGTGGTCGGTTTAGATTTGTAGCTGTAAACCGGCATTTGTATATAAACTTGTATTGTAAGTTAGGAATAAGGAGAGACCAACCCGGATACGAATATGGACCGGTGTTGGGACTCTGTGAACCGACGGGCGTCACCCGTGTATATAAGGGGACGACCCGGCGGCGGTTCAAGGACAACAAACAACAACTCGAGACATAGGCGAAGCTTGTTTGCTCCCTAGTCAACGAAATCCCATCAATTCCATCAAAACTAGACGTAGGCTTTTACCTTCATCGAAGGGGCCGAACTAGTATAAACTCTCTTGCGTCCCTATGTCCACTTTAACCCCTTCAAGCTAACCCGTCGCGATGGCTCCACGACTAAGTCCTTTCTCTAGGACATCTGCCGTGACAAAACCACGATAGTTGGCGCCCACCCTGGGGCTATCGCATGATGGTTTCAGGTTCTTGGAGGGCCGCTTTGAAGGACTCGAGGGCTACGCTGTAGGCCGGATGACTAAGAGTCGTCGCGGCAAGCTCTACATCGACAACGCAGGCTGGGGCCCCGAGGCCGGCTCAGTTGAGTACGGGTACCGGGTCCCCTTTGGTGGCATTCACGTTTTCATTGGCAAGATCGGTGAACCGGACCCTGAGCCAGACATCTGCACTGACCTCGTCGAGATGGCTCAGCGTGCACGATCCGCCCGGGTTAAACCGGCCATGAAGCGTGCCTTCGTGGGAGTCATCCATGGAGGAAGTTATGAGGATGGATCGGAATCTCGCGGCGAGACCGTCGTTTGTTCCAATGACGAGTCATCGACCGGAGAAACCGAATCTCTTTATCAGCTACAAGATGGCCGGATTGGGGGCTGTTCCGATGGCGACAGTATTCTGGACCCCTCTAATCTACCCAACCGAGTTGGAATATTCATGGCCGGCACACAAGCAGCGCTTCATTCTTCGACCGCTGCGGCAACAACCTCCGGTTTAGCAGCGGCGACGGCTGCTGGGGCAGGAGGCCCTGTGCGCCCGCCGGCTCAAGTTCTATCAGAGCTATTTGATGCGTTGGCTGTGCTTATGGAGGAAGCTAATCCGGCGGATCAGGACGTCCACAATGCAGAGATTGCAAAGATAAAGGAACAGATCACCCAGGCCAAGGCGGATCTGGCAGCTGAGGACAACAGGATGGCCACAGAGCGGGCCGCTCTAGACGCACAAGCCTACAGGCTCATGTTGGACCAAAGTGCGTCGCAGGAAGTCATGAGGAGGAAGTACCGATCCTGTTTGCCTCCGGTTTTCGAGGCCAGAGACCTTTTCAACACCCCAGGAGCAGGAACCAGTAATCCGCTGGAGGAAAACCGGGTGGAAGCTCCTAGGACCGGTGCGCCGGTTCAGCCTCGTCAGATGGACCCGCCTGGTCAAAACACCGTTATACCTCAGGCTGTTTTAACACCTCCGGGTCACTACTCCAACCCAATGGACAATCTCGTCGCCGCTGCTGCACGGCTGGAGGCCATTCCAATTGAAGGTGACTCGCTGCAGGCAGTAGAGACACGACGGGTCAAGGAGCTTCTGAGGACAGCTTTGGCCCAACAGGAAGCATACTCGTACAACCGCGACCGGATCCACTCAACCCCCCGTCCAAGCCGGAGCTATAGCAGACATATGGATGAACCGGCAGTGTCGAGTAATGAACGACGTGGAGCACCCCGTGGCAACAACCCGGCGGGTGGTGCTGATAACGCTCAGGAAGTGGTGGACCGGACCCGAGCGCGCAGGGAGGCCGAGTTAGCCGCACAGGATCAGGCTCGGCAGCTCACGCCAGTTCATCCAACTATCTCGATCGAACCTGGTGTCACTTCTAGTTCTTTGGGGGTGCCTTGCCTTGTCCCCGCTTTACGCAATGTGCGCCTGCCCAAGGATTTCAAAGGCCCGCGCAAAGTACCAAATTACACGGCGGATCAACCTCCAGAGACATGGGTGGAGAGCTATGAGATGGCCATGGAGATGATTGATGTGGATGACGCGGCGTGTGCGAAATACTTCACCATGATGCTTGAAGGAACAGCCCGTACTTGGTTAAAAAGCTTGCCGGCTAATTCTATCAGTTCATGGGCCCAATTACGAGCTCGGTTTATCAGCAATTTCAAGGATACATGTAAACAGCCTATGTCGATAGTGGACTTAGCTGCCTGCGTCCAGGAGGAAGGAGAATCGACGACTCATTGGGTGCGCCGGGTTTCACAAGTGTTGCATTCATCAGACCGCATCAATGATGACACCGCTGTATTAACCCTAGAAGGCAACTGCCAGTTTGGGCCCCTAAAGCTGATGTTCGGACGGATGAAGCATCATTGCACTGACATGGGGACCCTCATGGCTGCTTTGGTAAAGTATGCTGATTCTGATAGTACCAAGGATCCCGAATTTGATGATGACAAGGCAGGGAAGGGAAAGAGGAACAACAACTCCAAAGGTCAGCAGCATCACTGGGCAGGCAATGGTGGTGGAGGCAAGCGTAAAGCGGATGGTAACATGGACTTTGTGGCTAATACCAATACACAGGACAATGGCCAGCGACGCAAGGGTAAACCGAAAAATCGCAATGGGGCACCCAACCCTAACCCGGACCGCCTAAACTATCTACTGAGCCAGCCCTGTCCAAGACATGGGACGAAGGAGGCGCCAGCAAACCACCTTTGGAAGGATTGCCTCATTATGAAGGAGTTCAAGAATTCTAATGCTTTCCGGTATGATCACGGCCCCGGCGGTGGCTCAGGGTCCGGGCTGGGTTACGGTGGAGGAAATTCCGGTTCAGGATTTAACGGTAATCCGGGCGGACATAATAATCAAAATAGTCAGAACAACCAGGGCGGTTACAACCAACAGCAGCAACAGTCAGGTTACCAGAGCAACCCAAAGCAGTTGAGTAGTGGGCAGTACCATGTCTTCACCACTAGCTTGGACAAGCGAGACCGGAAGGTTCAGAGGCGGGCGGTCAACTCTGTTGAACCGGCCGTGCCCCGTTATCTACGCTGGTCTGAATAGCCAATCATATGGAGCAGAGAGGATCACCCTCCCCAGGTTGATAATCCAGGTCAGTTGGCTCTAGTGGTGGCGCCTCAGGTAGGAGGTTACAAGTTCACCAAAGTGCTCATGGATGGGGGGAGCAGCATTAATATCTTGTACTATGAGACCTTCCGTCGTATGGGACTAACAGATAAAAATCTCAAACCGTCTAATACGGTGTTCCACGGTGTAGTACCTGGCAAATCAGCATATCCTGTTGGTAAGATAGCTCTGGAAGTGGCCTTTGGGGATGATCATGATTCCAGGTCGGAGACATTGACGTTTGAAGTGGTGAAAATCCAAAGTCCATATCACGCCCTGTTTGGGCGACCGGCCTACGCCAAGTTTATGGCACGGCCCTGTTATGTGTATTTGCAGCTCAAGATGCCGGGTCACAAGGGGACAATAACGGTTCACAGAAGCCACAAAATTGCTTTGGAGTGCGAGGAAGGAGATGCGGCCTATGCAGAGTCGGTTTGTGCCACCGAGGAGCTGAAGTATTATAAGGACAATGTTGATCCGGCGGACATGACTCCATTAAAGAAGCCAACTACGGAGCATAATCCGGCCCTGAAGTTCAAATCAGTAGCAGAAACTAAGCTTGTTGACTTTGTACCTGGTGATTCGTCCAAGCAGTTCAGCATCGGTGCCAACTTGGATCCGAAATAGGAAAGCGCACTCATCGAGTTCATCCGTGAGAATCGGGACATTTTTGCATGGAAGCCCTCTGACATGCCAGGTGTACCGAGGCAACTAGCTGAGCACACCTTTAATGTGGATCCTAAATACAAACCCGTGAAACAGTTCCTCCGCCGGTTTAACGAAGAAAGACGCAAGGCGATTGGAGAAGAGGTAGCCAGGCTCTTAGCAGCTGGCTTTATTGTTGAAGTTTTTCACCCTGAGTGGCTTGCCAATCCGGTACTGGTCCTTAAGAAAAATGGCACCTGGCGCATGTGTGTGGATTACACAGATCTTAATAAGGCTTGCCCAGTAGATCCTTTTGCCCTCCCCCGTATTGATCAAATTATTGATGTTACGGCGGGTTGTGAGCGTTTAAGTTTTTTGGATGCATATTCTGGCTATCATCAGATCAAAATGGCAGTTAAGGACCAGGAGAAGATAGCATTCATAACTCCCTTTGGAGCCTTCTGCTATGTGTCTATGCCCTTTGGGCTCAAGAGTGCCCAGGCAACTTATCAACGGTGTGTGCAAAATTGTCTTCACAAGCAGATTGGCCGTAATGTACATGCTTACGTGGATGATATCGTGGTCAAATCCAGGGAGAAGGAGACTCTGATTGATGATTTGAAGGAAACCTTTGATAACCTGAGGACATACAAGATGATGCTTAATCCGGACAAGTGTGTCTTTGGTGTACCGGCGGGCAAGTTATTAGGTTTTCTGGTGTCCAACAGGGGAATTGAGGCTAATCCGGAGAAGATCATAGCCATCACCTCCCTGGCTAAACCGAAGTGTATCAATGATGTTCAACGCCTGGCAGGCCGGATTGCCGCGTTAAGCCGGTTTATCAATCGTCTTGGTGAGAAGGCAATCCCTTTGTATCAGATGTTGAAGAAGACGGATCAGTTTGTCTGGAGTTCCGCTGCTGATGAAGCATTTGAGGACTTAAAGCGGCAATTGGCCAATCCACCTATGCTCGCCGCTCCCATTGACAAGGAGTTGTTACTGCTATATGTTGCTACTAATGCTCGGGCGGTCAGCGTGGCTATTGTGGTGGAGCGAAAGGAGGCAGGTAAGGAGCATCCGGCTCAACGTCCAGTCTATTATATCAGCGAGGTACTCATTGAGTCCAAGCAAAGGTATCCGCATTGGCAGAAGCTGGTGTGTGGAGTTTTTATGCCAAGCCGGAAGCTTAAACAATACTTCTAAGGGCACCCAATTACGGTGGTCAGTTCTGCTCCTTTGGGGGATATCATCCAGAACCGGGAAGCAACTGGCCGGATTGCCAAGTGGGCTATAGAGCTTGGGCCGCACGGTTTGAAGTATGTGCCTCGGATGGCGGTTAAGTCTCAAGCACTTGTTGATTTCATCAATGATAGGACGGAAATGCAAGCACCTGAAGAAAAGCCGGATCACGCATACTGGACCATCCATTTTGACGGATCCAGGCAATTGGAAGGCTCGGGGGCTGGAGTCGTATTAACTTCCCCACGAGGTGATAAGTTTTGTTACGTTCTCCGCTTAATGTTCGCTTGTACTAACAATGCAGCTGAGTATGAAGCCTTGCTCCATGGTCTCCGGATGGCTAAGGAGATGAATCTAAGTCGAGTTAAGTGTTTCGGTGACTCGGACCTTGTGGCTCAGCAAGTGTCTGGCACTTGGGACTCCAAGGACCCACTCATGGCAGCATATCGTCGTGAGGTGGATATTGTTGCAGGTCATTTTAAAGGCTATCAGGTGGACCACGTGGACCGGCAGAAAAATGAAGCGGCGGACGCTTTAAGCTGGCTAGGCTCTCAGCGCAAACCGGTCCCGCCCAATGTTTTTCTGGATGTGCTGCACAACCCGTCAGTCAAGATCCCTGGTGAAGCAGATTTGGCTATTCCTGATCCGGAGGCTCAATTGGTGGCAGCTCTTCATGTTATTCCGGATTGGATGCTTCCTTACCTGGCGTACAAGAACCGGGGCGAGTTACCAGAGGATGAGACTCTGGCCCGACAGATAATCTGGCGATCCAATCCATGACTATTATCAACGGCGAGTTGCATCATTGCAGTGTGTCAGGAGCATTTCAACGCTGTGTGTCTCCTGAAGAAGGCCGTGAAATTTTGTGTGAGATCCACGAAGGAGATTGTGGTCACCACGCCGGTTCAAAATCTCTGGTGGCTAAAGCGTTTCGCCATGGCTTCTATTGGTTAACTGCTCATGCTGATGCAGAGGATCTGGTCAGATGATGTGATGGTTGCCAAAAGTTTTCAAGACGTGCTCATGTACCGGCTCAAGAATTGAGAATGATTCCAATTACTTGGCCGTCTGCGACTTGGGGGCTGGATATGGTTGGGCCTTTCAAAAGGTCCAAAGATAAGAAGACCCACCTCCTGGTGGCGGTTGACAAGTTTACAAAGTGGGTGGAGGCAGAACCTGTTAGCAAGTGTGATGCGGCCACGGCAGTTCAGTTCATCAAAAAAGTGATTTTCCGGTTGGCTTTCCACACAGTATCATCACAGATAATGGTACCAATTTGTCCAAAGGTGCCATGAAGGAGTTCTGCGAACGGGAGCACATCTGGCTCGACGTTTCATCGGTGGCACATCCACAGTCCAATGGTCAAGCAGAAAGGGCTAATCAAGAGATCTTGAGAGGCATCAAGCCCCAGCCTATGGTTCCTTTGCAGAGAACACCGGGTTGTTGGGTAGAAGAGTTACCATCTGTGTTATGGAGCATCAATACTACACCCAACAGATCAACAGGATACACACCGTTCTTCATGGTTTACGGAGCGGAGGTGGTTCTCCCCAGTGATATCCGTCATGATTCACCCCGTGTGGCGGCTTATGTTGAAGCGGACAATGAGACAGCACGGCAAGACGCTTTGGACTTGTTGGATGAAGAACGTGACATAGCAGCTGCCCGCTTGGCGATTTACCAACAGGATCTTCGTCGTTATCACAGTCGCCGAGTCAGAACCAGAACCTTTCAGGAAGGAGATTTGGTGCTACGGCTCATCCAAGATCAGACTGATATGCATAAGCTATCCCCACCTTGGGAGGGGCCTTTCGTGGTCACCAAGAATCTGCACAACGGGTCATACTATCTGATCGATATTCGAGAGCATAAGGACTCACGTACATCAGAGGAGGAGACCAACAGGCCGTGGAACATAGCTCATCTTCGGCCTTACTATACCTGAGCCATTGGCTCTACTTATGTACATATTACGATGATGTACATATTATGATTAAATATAATAAACTGGAACCTCAGCTAAAGCGGGGTATCTGTTCTTTTACATCATGTGTGGTTACACGGAGTTGTTCTAAAGCGGCCTCTGGTTTACCCATTGAGTTAGCTTTTTAAAAGCATCATGTTATATCACTTGGGGGTTTGGTCGTGTCCGAACCAATACAATACCTCTTGATAGGCGAGAGCCACCAGATCACTTGGGGACTTGGTCACGTCTGAACTAGTCATGCCTCTTGATCGGCCTAAGGCCACAGAATCACTTGGGGGCTTGGTCGAACCCGAACCATTGCCATGCCACTTGATCGGCATAAATGCCACGGTTTCATTTGGGGACCTGGCTGACTAGAACCATAGTTACACCTATCGGGAGCTTGGTCGTCTTCGGCCATGGTAACGCCATCTGATCAGCTCAAATAAACCTTTTTTTGCAAACGGTTTTGCCATTGCCTTTGCTTCACACTTTTCTTTGAAAGGTATTTCTTTCTTTTTATTGCGTTTTTTTAAACCGACAAAGTTTTTAACCGGTTCACACTGTCAATTGACGGAACACGGTTCATTTCAATCCGGAGACTATTTGCCCGGTTTGATCTTTTTTATTAACATCCTCTTATGGAGTAACACGGTGTTTATTATAACCCGGCACAGTTTACATGGTAAACCGGCGTCATATATATATGGGAGCTGCTATCTCCTCCAACAGTGTGGGTTTATAAAACTCCGCTTCAAGATTGGCCAAGCCAACTTCACGCTCAACGATGGCAGGTATTATGTATCTCAAAAATTTGGTCATATACTTAAAAATTTCGGATGTTTTGATTTCATGTATGCAGACATCATATTCCGCCTGACGGTACAACCGCGGTGGCACTTGAAGATTTTTTATTGCAGAAAGTACTTTGGAAAGTTCATCACCCAAAGGAAGAGCAAGTGGCAGCGATTATGCACGAAGGCATATCAACATCAAAAGTATCAGCTAGCCTATTACAAGGCAACAAGGTGCCCACAATAAGATCATTATTTTTCGCAAAGGAGAAGCAGTTTTAAACCGGCTTCCTATTCAAGCTTGGTCACCAGCCTGGCCTGATGGTTGTGGGTCATCCTGCACCGCTTCAGCTTCAGTTTCTCTACCCAGCGGCTGGAAATCAACAGTTGTCCAGTCGATTCCCATTAATGCTTGAAAAACAGCTTCATCATGGATCAGCAACGACGGGTCAATATCGGGAGCGTAAGTATGCTTACGGATTGGAGGGATAAGATTTTCCGCGTCATGAATTGGTGCAGCTATTCGCTTGTTTTGATTGTCATATTGGGCTTGATAATGAGACAAGTCTGCTTCTTCAGCCAATTGACAAGCTAGCAGATGCACCTCCCGGTTTATTGCTCGCAGATCCGCTTCACCAAACTCTGACCCGTCTTCCTTCAAGCTGGGATAGCCCTGAGCCGCTTCAATAGGATCAAAATCCGGCACCCATGCTTTTTCCCGGATTAAGGCATTGATCGCACCGGTTCGAGCAGCAGATTTCTTCAGCTCTTCAACCCGGGCAGGAAGCACCAACAGTTTCATCAGAGTGTCCTGAATCAAGGTGGGCGTCGGCTTGTTGTGGGATGCAGTACAGATGATCCGCTGTGCACCAGTGTACAGTTGTTCGACCAACGTATAGGCGGCTTTCAATTTCTTCCGCACATCTGACCCCAAGTGACCAATGCGTGTCCCCGAAATATCATAAAGGGTTAACAAACCGGCAGCTCTGTAAAACGGCAGAATCAGTTCAGAAGTCAAACCGGCTTACCAAAGATAGCAGTGGTCATGGCATGCACGTGCCGCTTTATGCTGGTCAGTTCATCCGCCACCGGTTTTAGTGCAGCCTCAACATCTTCTGCTCGTTTGATTAAAGCGGATTTTTCAGTGGCCCAATCCGCCCGCTTCTTCTTGAAGTTCTCCTTAAGCTGTTCCATGGCGCTTAAAGCGCTGGTTAATTCCTCTTTTGCTTTGGAGGTTTCAGCTTGTTGGGATTTCAGATTATCTTGGAGATCGGCGACTTGGCTTTCTTTCATCTTCAGCTCAGCCTGCATGCAGGCAGTTAGATGATTCAGCAAAACGGTACAAGGATTGAAGTACCAACCACATAACAAGTTATGCACTTGGCACTTGGGGGCTAATGCATATTTGATCTTCATCTTTCAATTGCTTACAAAGTCCCAAGATCAATACAAGTATTCAACTTGGCACTTGGGGGCTAATGGCTAGTTGCTCGTATATATTCTGATGCGGCGATCTCAATTACTTAAACTCCTGGTTTAACTACGCTAAGTTGAAGCGGCCCTTGGGACTACATCAGCGAATTTCAAAGCATTAAGATTTATATTAGTCAGTCCCAGTTTGAAAGAAGATTACAAACTGGCCCTCGGGGGCTAGGAGCGTCAACAAAGAATTGAAATAGACAAGCAGGAAAGAGCATGTGGA
Source organism: Triticum urartu (assembly GCF_056163025.1). Classification (NCBI taxonomy): domain Eukaryota; kingdom Viridiplantae; phylum Streptophyta; class Magnoliopsida; order Poales; family Poaceae; genus Triticum; species Triticum urartu. Next base: position 477,883,194 of record NC_141878.1, on the reverse strand, counting down.
AGTTACCTCATATTTATCTTTCATCATATTAACCAGACTGGCTTCATAGTCACGACTGGTATACAGCCGGTTCAGGTAGCCGGAATGGATATCTTGGACGTTCAGAGCAGTGTAAGTCGCCAGATCAGCATTCCACTTGCCTTTGCCAAAGGCAGCAAATTCTTCCTTGGCAGAATGTTTGGACAAAGCGACAGGATTGCTTGGCTCTGTATGGCCAGTGCCAGTAATGACAACCTCATCATCCTTGGTATCGCCGGTTTGCACTGGGGCTGTTGGCTTGTCAGTAGGCTTTGTTGGACCAGTGGATTTCTCAATCCGGATGGAGCTTGTGGGCTGATTGACAGGATTTGAGGTCTCAATAGGTCTCTCTCCAGCAATAAGATCGTCGTCTTGCTGCGGTGGATCATTGATTATATCCTCAGGAATAGCCGCTTCAAGATCTGGTGTTTTGCCCAGTTCAAGGACAGCATCCTCTTCGGCCGCTTTGTCCAGGCGAGCCTTTTTGCTTGGCCTAGGCTTGGCCCTGAAATGAATAACAAAATCAAATACAACATATGTTCCAAGGCGATGTGCTGCAAATATTATGATAAGTATAGCTTACCCAAGCACCGTTTTGAGCGGTGGCAGCTGAGTAGCCGATGACTCGCCAGAGGATGAGTGGGAAGTAACCTGGTAATCGGAGTCAGATGGATTAAGAGGTTGACGAAAGCAGCCCGCTTTAGGACAAGCACTGACAAGCAAATTAGAGACCTCTGAAAGGTGTTTCCGAACCAGACTGTTCGGTAAACCGGCGGAGGTAACTACCTGGCCGCTGTGCCGGGTTGTGCGACGAGCTTCGTGCTGTTGGGTCTTCATAAGAAATTTGGGATCCAAATAAGCAAGAGGATGAGAAAATTTAACTTTCCGTTTTGCCTGGCGGATTTTTAGTGAAGGCAAAGGTTCTAAATCGGAAGAGAGAATAATTACCTCTGCAGCATCAGCATGGCTGGCTTCGGCATCATCCGGACAAATATCCTCATCAATAAGACGCATGAAAAATAAGCCAAGTGAGTCAAGCCCTACCTCAAGGTCCGGATTATCCACATCATCATCAGGGGCCGGATTAGAGGATGCAGTGGTTCTTTTCCTGTGGGCAGTCTTCTTCACAGCTTTAGTCTTTTGCCGGGTTGCCCTTTCTGGTTTGTCTGGTTTTTCTGGTTTCTCCTGCGGTAGTTTCTTGCTCCAAAACGGATCATTGCCCTGGTTACACAGACACTGATATTAAACAATGACAAGGTATATCAACAGCAGATTCAGCAAAAAGAAAAATCAAACTCTTACGGCTGGCGGTTTGTTGGTGGCACAGAAGGGAAGCAGGCCGGTTTTAGCATAGATGTGTTCCGGTTCATTCAGCATCTTATTGACAGCCTCTGTGATTTCTTCATCGGTGAGCTGGATGTTGGAATGTCGCAGTGGATCATCAACACTACCAGTATACTCGCACATCAAACCAGAGTGCTGACTAAGGGGCAGTATGCTCCATGATATCCAACAGTGGGCGAGATCAACCCCTGTTAAACCGTTGGCCATAAAGGCTCTGAGCTTCGACAGTTGAGGAGCATATTTGCTTCTCTCTTGGGCAGTCAACCTTTGCGGAAAGGGGTGTGTATTGCTGAGCCGCTCCGGACGAAAGCCAGGCAAGGGATATTCACCAGCAGGGGAGGTGTCTTTGCAATATAACCATGTTTGATTCCACTCTTTGGGGTGGCTGTGCAGTTTGGCGTGAGGGTATGTGACCTCTTTCCTTTTTTGAATCGCCACGCCACCCAACTCCGTATTGGAGCCGTCAGTAAACTCAGTACGGCAGTTCAGATGGAAACAGTCTCTGAACAATTCCACTGTGGGCTCCTCTTGAAAGAATGCCTCACAGAGCACTTAGAAGTGACACATGTTTGTAACAGAGCTGGGGCCAGTATCTTGTGGATGGAGTTGAAAATCGGCTAAAACGTCCCGGTAAAATTTAGAATCGGGCAGCTTAAAACCCCGGGCTAAGTGATCTATGAAAACGACGACCTCTCCTTCTTGAGGTGTGGGAGGGCATTCTTTGCCAGGAGCCCTCCAATGGATGGTATCTTTGCTGCCTAAGGCGCCGATCAGGACTAAATCGTCCAGTTGAGCCTCTGTGACGCGAGAAGGAACCCAGTTGCACTCATATACTTGCTTGGCCATGATAAAATCTACAAGGTAGATGATCCCGGTTCAAAAATGCATTGATTAAGGTACATTGGTATGTGCAATGTTAAACCGGAGACAGATCTATCTAAACCGGAGTTTTATGAAGCAACAATAACTGGCGGTTCAACAAGGGGACTAATGGTATATACCGGTTTGGCAATTTTTTCTACAAAGTTAAACCGCCTGATCTAAGCATTGAAACAGCTGAGATTGCGGATGGATAAGTATGCAGAAACATATTTCACAAGATTTCTCTACAGCGTTGGATCTGAAGCAAGTTCAGAAAATACGAAAAATATTCAAAAGCTCAAAGCAGAACAGTATTGAATCAATGGGCAGAAATATATGTGAGATCTATGGTCTTGGGCATGAAACTAAAGGCGGATACTAAAAGCTACCGCTACACAGAGTAGGGGTTCACAGATACATCCAGGAGCTAGTATATGAACACGAACAGGTGATGAACACTGCAAGAACACGAAACCCTAGAACAGATCTATGTTGAGAAGAGCAGAAGGCTTACCAGAGTTGAGGAAGACGCGGAAGGTTGCCGCGGTGCTCTGGTGCGTTCAGGTTGATGCAGCGACCAAGGTTGGTGCAGAAGTTGACGGTGGCGGCGGAGCTCCGAGGCTGGCGACGCGAGGAAGACGAAGAAGAAAGGCACGAAGGGGAGAAAAGAAATGACCCTTCGGTCCTATTTATAAGGCACAAGGACATGTGTCAGGCGCGACAATTAAGGGGCCATGAAATGGAGCTGTCGCCTCGATTTCCGCAGATCTATTAAACAAGGAAGCATAATGGATAAGCTTCGTTATGACAGGTGACGTCACTCCGGTTTATAGCAATCAGAGAAGATGACGTCATGGCGGTTTACCAATTTATGAGAAGATGTTGAAGATGAAGTTTTTGCTAAAGGATTGACATGAACCCGTTCAAATCAATCTGGGGCCTAATGTTGGGGATATTACTGCTGGGCGTAAACCGTCCTATCTGGGCCGGGTCAACTTCATTAGTAGTTCAAGAGTGCTAAAGCCCAAGAAGACAAACGAGGGCCTAAGGCCCGTGGTCGGTTTAGATTTGTAGCTGTAAACCGGCATTTGTATATAAACTTGTATTGTAAGTTAGGAATAAGGAGAGACCAACCCGGATACGAATATGGACCGATGTTTGGACTCTGTGAACCGACGGGCGTCACCCGTGTATATAAGGGGACGACCCGGCGGCGGTTCAAGGACGACAGACAACAAATCGAGACATAGGCGAAGCTTGTTTGCTCCCTAGTCATCGAAACCCCAGCAATTCCATCACAACTAGAAGTAGGCTTTTACCTTCATCGAAGGGGCCGAACTAGTATAAACTCTCTTGCATCCCTGTGTCCACTTTAACCCCTTCAAGCTAACCCGTCGCGATGGCTCCACGACTAAGTCCTTTCTCTAGGACATCTGCCGTGACAAAACCACGACAATTGGCGCCCACCGTGGGGCTATCGCACGATGGTTTCAGGTTCTTGGAGGGCCGCTTTGAAGGACTCGAGGGCTACGCTGTAGGTCGGATGACTAAGAGTAGTCGCGGAAAGCTCTACATCGACGACGCAGGCTAGGGCCCCGAGGCCGGCTCAGTTGAGTACGGGTACCGGGTCCCCTTTGGTGGCATTCACGTTTTCATTGGCAAGATCGGTGAACCGGACCCTGAGCCAGACATCTGCACCGACCTCGTCGAGACGGCTCAGCGTGCGTGATCCGCCCGGGTTAAACCAGCCATGAAGCGTGCCTTCGTGGGAGTCATCCATGGAGGAAGTTATGAGGATGGATCGGAATCTCGTGGCGAGACCGTCGTTTGTTTCGATGACGAGTCATCGACCAGAGAAACCGAATCTCTTTATCAGCTACAAGATGGCTGGATTGGGGGCTGTTCCGATGGCGACAGTATTCCGGACCCCTCTGATCTACCCAACCGAGTTGGAATATTCATGGTCGGCACACAAGCAGCGCTTCATTCTTCGACCGCTGCGGCAACAACCTCCGGTTCAACATATCACAAGCTTGTGCTAGTCACCACACATATCACAAAAATACATGGTAAGAACCTCTATAAAGATGGCATAGCATATAACAAACTCATGTAGAGCTCAAGAGCATATCATGCACACATTAATTATGGCGAAAATGACAAATATCTATTTGATGAAACAGATCTGACAATTTTATCACATAGCCCTCTTCCAACAGCATTTCAGGCATCAAGATGAGCTCAAATGAAAATGATGCAATGAGATGAAATGATGTACTCTTTGAGGCGAACATTTTGATATGCTACATGCGCAAATCGGAGCTACGGATGCAGAGATACGACATGCCAAAGATTGCAAAAAAATACTGAGATAGAGGGGGAAAGTCAACCGATCCGGATCTAGGGTTTACGCGCGGATCGAGGTTCGTTGGGGTTCCTGTTCGCCGGAGTGGACGAAGCTCGCCGGAGTTGCCGGGACGCGGTGGCCGACCGGGATCTACGAGGGGCGGCGAGGACGGCGGAGGAGACCGGGCTGCGCGGCGCTCGGCGGCTGGAGACGATGTTGTCGCGCGGTGAGGCGGCGGAGGCGGCCAGCGGTGAGGTGGAACAGGGCGGCGGCAACCGGGCTCGGGCGGCGCGCGAGTAGACCAGGCGGCAGGGTGGAGAAGATGGTGGCGCCCGATGTGGGCAGCGGGGGCCGGCGCTGGGCCTCGCGGCGGAGGAGGGCGGCGGTGCCACGTGGCAAGATGCCACTGGTGTGGGGCGGCGGCACGGTGCTGTCCGGCCGGACCGGACGTGTCCGGCGCGGCGAGAGGGAGAGGATCTAGGTTTAGGGTAGGGGAAGATCCGAAATTTTCGGGAGTGATCTATTTATAGAGGTAGAGGGAGCTAGGAAGCTCCAAATGGAGTGCGGTTTTCGGCCGCGCGATCGTGATCGAACGCTCTAGATGATGGAGAGGGTTTAGGTGGGTTTTGGGCCAAATTTGAAGGGTGTTGGGCTTCAACACAAACGAGGCCTTCTCGGTCCCTCGGTTAACCGTTGGAGTATCAAACGAAGTCCAAATGGTACGAAACTTGACAGGCGGTCTACTGGTAGTATACCAAGGCCGCATGACAAGTCTTGGTCCAATCCGGAAATGTTTAACCCCCACACACGAAAAGAGGTAGAAAGGACCACCGGAGGAGATAGGAGCGCCGGAATGCAAAACGGATAACGGGGAAAATGCTCGGATGCATGAGACGAACACGTATGCAAATGCAATGCGCATGATGACATGATATGAGATTCATGAAAAAGGCAACAACACACGGAGACAAAAACCCGAACCCGAGGAAAATAAAATAACTTGGCGCCGGAAACAGCAAGAGTTGGGATACATATAAGGTAAATTACATCCGGGGTGTTACACCGTAGCATGGAGGCAGGTCGGGCTTGAACTTGCCTGGCCAGACAACACTGTGTAGCACATGGGTGAAGACGCAGCAGCCTGCTGTGGTCACCGGAGCCCGTCGTGGAGGTGGAGCACTGGAGCACCTTCTTGCGGCCGCTGGACCTCCCGGCAGCTTTCTTCTTCATGTAGAGGCGCCCTACATGGTGGGTCACGCCGTTGGGCCGCGCGTCTTGGACCGAGGGCTATGTCCTGACGGGGGGTGGAGGAGGCGCTCCATGGGCTATGTCGCCTGCAGCAGGCAGCGGTCGAGGAAGTGAGAGGGACGGTGCAGGAGAGCCCCCAGCCGTGCTAACAAGCTCGGTGATGCGGTCCAACCAGTCTTCGTATAGGTCGTCGACCGGGCGATAGTGCGGGAGCTCACGCGCCATGAGCAACGTAGCCTGCGCGTTCGCCGGGCCATGACGAGCATGGGACGACGAGCCGGACGGAGTCAGCGACGGGGTGGCGGTGCGTCTGTACTGCTGCACGGAGGGGTGCAGCGTTGAAGCTTGCTGCTCGTGCCCTGCCGGGCCGGTGGTGGCGTTGGTGGTGGGTGATGGAGAATGATGGAGAGGCTCTCCAATAGGCGCCGTCTGGGCGACGCGAGCAGTGAGAGCGGCTAGATGGTCTGCATGGGCTCAACGAGTATCAGCCATGGAGACAGTGGAGCAGCGGCGAGCCGATCGACGGAAGAGAAGCTTCGACGCACCCCTACCTGGCACGCCAAATGTTGGATTCGGGGTTCCGCAGACCCTTGAGAGGTTCGAGCACTTGGGTGCGTGCGAAGAACTCCCTATTCCCAGTCTGCATGCTCAATGTTCCCACAGCCTAGCTCAACGAACCCGAGGGACAAGGAACACAGTAGTTTATCCTGGTTCGGGCCACCTTGATGTGTAATACCCTACTCCAACTTTGTGGTGGATTGCCTCGAGGGTCTGAGGATGAACTAGTATAGTCGACGAACAGCCTCAGGAGTCGAGATGTTCTTGAGCTTGATGAGCTAGCGAAGTGGTCAGGGTGGAATGGATTCGATCCCCCTCTTTGGTGGTGGCTAGGTCCTATATATAGTGGCATTGGTCCTCTTCCCAAATGTAGGCTGGAAGGGGTCCCACAATGGCCAAATTTGAAGGGAGACAACTAGTACAAGCTATCCCGACAAAAGTAGTCTTCGCCTGCAAAAGGCTCTGGTGGTGACGCTGCGGTGGGCTCCACGATGACCTCCATCCTGTCGTCCTGGCGGTCTTGGTCTTGTTGCACCGATATGAAACCTTTGCTTGATTCCTCGTGACTCCACGCGTGTGCTTGCCTCCTTGGCACCAAAGGGGAAACTGGTACACTACACCCGCTGGCGCCCGCCTGGCCTTGGTCGTCATGGCTCACGTCATGTGAACCTCGTGAGGTGCATCTTGCCTTGATATCACCGCCCCCCGAGGGCCAGCCTGGTGAGGCCACCCCAAGGAGGTCTTGGTGTCGCCCACCTCGCAAGGCCTGGCACCTCGTGAGGGTCTTGGGTTGTTGTTTCAGAAGCAGGGTCGTACCAGGCCGTTGACGGAGCCAAGTCGTGGGCCACGTGCAGGCACGTCTGGGCACCCCTGTTCCCAGGACACCGACATTCACCTCCGCGATCAGATCGTATAAACTTTATTTTCTTGTTACAATGATTCTCCACTTCACTCTGAAATTCTTTGAACTTTTCAAATGTTTCAGACTTGTGTTTCATGAAGTAGATACACCCATATCTGCTTAAATCATCTGTGAAGGTCAGAAAATAACGATACCCGCCGCGAGCTTCAACACTCATCGGACCGCATACATCAGTATGTATTATTTTCAATAAGTCATTAGCTCGCTCCATTGTTCTGGAGAATGGAGTTTTAGTCATCTTGCCCGTGAGGCATGGTTCGCAAGTATCAAATGATTCATAATCAAGTGATTCCAAAAGCCCATCTGCATGGAGTTTCTTCATGCGCTTTACACCAATATGACCTAAACGACAGTACCACAAATATGTTGCACTATCATTATCAACTTGATGCACCTTCTTGATTTCTACCTCCGCAGCTTTGAGCATAGTGAAGAGCTTGGTAATTGTCTTATACATCCCTTGCATATTATAGTTCATCACGAAGCCTTTGTAGCTTGGTGGCAGTGATTGAAGAACTCTGTCAGTAACACTATCATCTAGAAGATTAACTCCCAGCTGAGTCAAGTGGTTATGATACCCAAACATTTTGAGTATGTGTTCACTGACATAACTGTTCTCCTCCATCTTGCAGCTATAAAACTTGTTGGAGACTTCATATCTCTCAACTCAGGAATTTTCTTGAAATATTAACTTCAATTCCTGGAACATCTCATATGGTCCATGACATTCAAAACATCTTTGAAGTCCCGATTCTAAGCCGTAAAGCATGGCACACTGAACTATCGAGTATTCATCAACACGCGACTGCCAGGCATTCACAACGTCCATAGTTGCTGGAGGGAGTGGCACACCTAGCGGTGCATCAAGGACATAATTTTTCTGTGCAGCAATGAGGATAATCCTCAAGTTATGGACCCAGTCCGTGTAGTTGCTACCATCATCATTCAACTTAGCTTTCTCTAGGAATGCATTAAAATTTAAAGGAACGGTAACATGGGCCATTGATCTACAACATAGATATGCAAAAACTATCAGGACTAAGTTCATGATAAATTAAGTTCAATTAATCATATTACTTAAGAACTCCCACTTAGATTGACATCCCTCTTGTCATCTAAATGATACGTGATCCAAATCAACCAAACCATGTCTGATCATTACATGAGATGGAGTAGTCATCACAGATGAACATCTCTATGTTGATCAGATCTACTATATGATTCACATTTGACCTTTAGGTCTCCGGTGTTCCGAGGCCATGTCTGTAGATGCCAGGCTTATCAAGTTTAACCCGAGTATTCTGCATGTGCAAAACTTTCTTGCACCCGTTGTATGTGAACGTAGAGTCTATCACACCCAATCATCACGTGGTGTCTCAACACGACGAACTGTCGCAATGGTGCATACTCGGGGAGAACACTTATACCTTGAAATTTTTATTAAGGGATCATCTTATTGAAGGAAATATACCCTAGAGGCAATAATAAAGTTATTAATATTTCCTTATATCATGATAAATGTTTATTATTCATGCTGGAATTGTATTAACCGGAAACTTAGTACATGTGTGAATACATAGACAAACAAAGTGTCACTAGTATGCCTCTACTTGACTAGCTCTTTGAATCAATGATGGTTAAGTTTCCTAACCATAGACATGAGTTGTCATTTGATTAACGGGATCACATCATTAGAGAATGATGTGATTGACTTGACCCATTCTGTTAGCTTAGCACGATGATTGTTTAGTTTGTTGTTATTGCTTTCTCCATAACTATACACGTTCCTATGACTATGAGATCATGCAACTCCCGTATACCGAAGGAACACTTTGTGTGCTACCAAACGTCACAATGTAACTGGGTGATTATAAAGGTGCTCTACAGGTGTCTCCGATGGTGTTTGTTGAGTTGGCATAGATCGAGATTAGGATTTGTCACTCTGATTGTCGGAGCGGTATCTCTGGGTCCTCTCGGTAATGCACGTCACTATAAGCCTTGAAAGCAATGTAGCTAATGAGTTAGTTACGGGATGTAGCATTACAGAACGAGTAAATAGACTTGCCGGTAACGATATTGAACTAGGTATTGAGATACCGACGATCGAATCTCGGGCAAGTAAACTACCGATGACAAAGGGAACAACGTATGTTGTTATGCGGTTTTGACCGATAAAGATCTTCGTAGAATATGTAGGAACCAATATGAGCATCCAGGTTCCACTATTGGTTATTGACCGAAAGTGAGTTTCGGTCATGTCTACATAGTTCCCGAACCCGTAGGGTCCGCACGCTTAACGTTCAGTGACAATCGGTATTATGAGTTTATGTGTTTTGATGTACCAAAGGTTGTTCGGAGTCCGGGATGAGATCATGGACATGACGAGGAGTCTCGAAATGTTCGAGACGTAAAGATCGATATATTGGAAGGCTATACTCGGACATCGGAAAGGTTCTGAGTGGTTCGGGTATTTATCGGAGTACTGGAGAATTACGGGAATTCGCCGGGGAGTATATGGGCCTTATTGGGCTTTAGGGGAAAGAGAGAGGGGAGGCTGCATGCCCCCCCAAGGACTAGTCCGAATTGGACTAGGGGGAGGGGCGGCGCCCTCTCCTTCTCTTCTCTTTTCCCTTTCTTCTCTCCTACTCCTACTACATGGAAGGTGGGGAATCCTACTCCCGGTGGGAATAGGAGTCCCCAGGGCGCGCGATAGTAGAGGGCCAGCCCTCCCCCTTCTCCACTCCTTTATATACGGGGGAGGGGGGCACCCCATGGACACACAAATTGATCATTGATCTTTTAGCCGTGTGCGGTTCCCCCTCCACCATAATCCACCTTGGTCGTATCGTAGCGGTGATTAGGCGAAGCCCTGTTCCGGTAGCATCATCATCACCGCCATCACGCCATCGTGCTGACGAAGCTCTCCCTCAAAGCTCTACTAGATCGTGAGTTCGCGGGACGTCACCGAGCCGAACGTGTGCAGATCGCGGAGGTGTCGTACCTTCGGTGCTAGATCAGTCGATCGTGAAGACGTACGACTACATCAACCACATTGTCATAACGCTTCCGCTTACGGTCTACAAGGGTACATAGACAATACTCTCACCTCTCGTTGCTGTGCATCACCATGATCTTGCGTGCGCGTATGAATTTTTTTTAAATTACTGCGTTCCCCAACAGTGGCATCCATGCCAGGTTTATGCCTAGATGTTATATGCACGAGTAGAACACAAAGGAGTTGTGGGCGTGGGTATATACATATTGCTTGCCGTCACTAGTTGATTCTTGATTCAGTGGCATTGTTGGATGAAGCGGCCCGGACCGACATTACGCATACGCTTACGCGAGACTGGTTCTACCGACGTGCTTCACACACAGGTGGCTAGTGGGTCTGTTTCTCTAGCTTTAGTTGAATCAGATTCAATGAATAGGGTTCTTTCTGAAGATCAAAAAGCAATCACTATACCACGTTGTGGTTTTGATGCGTAGGTGACAGTTCTTGCTAGAAGCCCGTAGCAGCCATGTAAAACTTGCAACAACAAAGTAGAGGATGTCTAACTTGTTTTTGCAGGGCATGTTGTGATGTGATATGGTCAAGACATGATGCTAAATTTTATTGTATGAGATGATCATGTTTTGTAACACAGTTATCGGCAACTGGCAGAAGCCTTATGGTTGTCTCTTTATTGCATAAGATGCAAGCGCCATACAATTGCTTTACTTTATCGCTATGCGATAGCAATAGTTGCAAGAGCAATAGTTGGCGAGGCGACCATGTGATGACACGTTGATAGAGATCAAGATGATGGAGATCATGGTGTCATGCCGGTGACGATAGAGATCATGACGGTACATTGGAGATAGAGATCAAAGGCGCAAGATGATCATGGCCATATCATGTCACATATTTTGATTGCATATGATGTTTATCATTTATGCATCTTATTTTTCTTAGTTCGGTGGTAGCATTATAAGATTATCTCTCACTAAATTTCAAGGTATAAGTGTTCTCCCTGAGTATGCACCGTTGCGATAGTTCATCGTGTCGAGACACCACATGATGATCGGGTGTGATAAGCTCTACGTACACATACAACGGGTGCAAGCCAGTTTTGCACACGCGGAATACTCGGGTTAAACTTGACGAGCCTAGCATATGCAGATATGGCCTCGGAACACTAGAGACCGAAAGGTCGAGCGTGAATCATATAGTAGATATGATCAACATAGTGATGTTCACCATTGAAAACTACTCCATCTCACGTGATGATCGGACATGGTTTGATTGATTTGGATCACGTGGTCATTTAGATAACTAGAGGGATGTCTATCTAAGTGGGAGTTCTTAAGTAATATGATTAATTGAACTTTAATTTATCATGAACTTAGTCCTGATAGTATTTGCATAACTATGTTGTAGATCAATAGCTCGCAATGTAGCTCCTCGTTTATTTTGATATGTTCCTAGAGAAAAACTAAGTTGAAAGATGTTAGTAGCAATGATGCGGATTGGATCCGTGATCTGAGTATTATCCTCATTGCTGCATAGAAGAATTATGTCCTTGATGCACCGCTAGGTGATAGACCAATTGCAAGAGCAGATGTAGACGTTATGAACATTTGGCGAGATCAATATGATGACTACTTGATAGTTTAGTGCACTATGCTTTACGGCTTAGAATCGGGGCTTCAAAGACGTTTTGAATGCCACGGAGCATATGAGATGTTCCAAGAGTTGAAATTAGTATTTCAGACTCATGCCCATGTCGAAAGGTATGAGGCCTTTGACAAGCACTTTGCCTACAAGATGGAGGAGAATAGCTTAGCTAGTGAGCATGTGCTCAGAATGTCTGAGTAATACAATCACTTGAATCAAGTGGGAGTTAATCTTCCAGATAAGATAGTGTCGGATCTCGGGTTCCGGCAAAACCCTAGAGGTTCAAACACTGAGTGCGCGCGAAGATCTCCCCCTACCGATCCACGTCCTAGCTTTGCTAAGATCTCACGGGCTAAATCGATGAACTCGCAACACAAAGGACACAAGATTTATACTAGTTCGGGCCACTGTTGTGCTGTAATACCCTACTCCAGTGTGGCGGTGGTGGATTGCCTCTTGGGCTAAGGATGAATAGTACAAGGGGTAGAACAGCCTTCTAAGGCGAGGTGTTCTTGTGCTTGGTGGGTGTGAGGATGGGCAGGCCCAATCCAGGATGAGGTCGAGCCCCCTGCTATGGTGGTGGCTAGTCCTATTTATCGAGGCCCTGGTCCTCTCCCCAAATATTGAGCGGGAAGGGAGCCAACAACAGCCAATTTGAAAGGGGACAGCTAGTACAGCTTATCCTGACAAAAGCAGTCTTTGCCTGCAAAAGGCTCCGGTGGTGATGCCGCCTTGGGCTCCATGGTGACCTCCGTCTTGCCGTCCTGCTAGTCTTGGTCTCGTTGCACTGATATGGAAACCTTTGCTTGACGCCTCAGTACTCTGTGTCTGCGCTTGCTTCCTTAGCACCAAAGAGGAAACAAGGACACTATGCGCGCTAGCGCCCGCCTAGCACCTGCCTGATCTTGATCGTCATGGCTCACGTCATTGGAACCTCGTGAGGTTTGTCTTGCCTTGATCTCTCCGCCCCTCGCGAGCCAGCCTGGTGAGGGCGCTCCCGAGGAGGTCTTGTGCCTTCTGCCTCGCGAGGCTTGGCCCCTCGCGAGGGTCTTGAGTGCTTGTTGGTGAAGATGGGCCATACGGGCCCACTCGTAGAGCCACGCCGTGGGCCGCAGGCAGGCAAGTCTGGGGACCCCTGTTCCCAGAACGCCGACAGTAGCCCCCGGGCCCAAGGCGTGCTCGGGCTTGGCTTCGTGCCAAAGCCAAAAGGCAAGTGCGGAGCGCTGCGGGCCCCAATAGCCTGCGGCCTTGGTCGACGTGTGGCGGTTGATTGGACGTGGGCGTTTTCGCTTCCCCATGCTGCCTCGTCAACTGCCTGACTTGACAAGTCCCTGCGACATGCAAGGAAAAACCATCATTACGTGTGATCATGGGGGCACTAGTTGGCCTTCTCCTGTTATAAATGGGAGGGGGCGGAGCTCCCGTCGCCCATCTCTTCCCATTCCTCTTGCTTCTCACTCTTTGCTCCATCGCCAGTTGCAACACCAATGGCGTCGTCGAAGAGGTTCTCCACCACGGAGAAGGGGAAGGCCCCTCGCGAGGGGTCCGACTCTCCGGTGCCCAAGCATGGACGCGGTCGTCCCCGCAAGCACACCGCGACCCCGCCCGCGGCCCCGCGCAGCCGTGGCGGTGCCGTTTCACGTGGCAGGGGTTGCTCCGGTCGGGGCGGTCCTATTGATGAAGGGGGACGTGTCGTGGTCGCGCGGCCTCCCTGGCCGCGCTTCCACTCAGCGGAGGTATTGCCGGAGTTCGTCGTCTGGTCGGAGAACCCCGGCCGGCAACTGGCTTCAACTCCCGCGCTTCTTCACCGACGAGCTATCGGCCTCAGGTCCAGTCGGGCTCTGGCTACAGGAGGACGGCTGCTGCAGTAGGGATTCCTAGGTCGCGGTTGAGGTCTCCATCGCGGGCAACATAGCCCTGGTCCGCGGTTGGCAGACGTTCGCCCGCGCGCGCGGCCTGGGCAGGCGGTGCACCCTCCATTTCAGGTATGACGGTGATGCGACCCTCTATGTGAGGGTGTTTGGGGAGGATGGCCACCGTGCCGGGTGCTTCCCCGAGGTGAACGACGGCGAGGAGGTGCTCGGCCTTGGCGACGACCGTGACGAGGATGAGGGCGAACCCGCCCTTGGTGCCGACCGCGTCTCGTCCAGCTATGGCGGCTCTTCCCCCGACGACAACTCCAGCAATGGTGGCTACGACCAGCCACCACGCCGCCGCGCCCGCTTTGAAGGCGGTAGTGGGTCATCTCGTCGCCGCGCCTTCGTGAAGCGTGAGGAGGGGTCTGGCTGAGCTCAGGACGGCACCTAGAGCCCGCCCTCGCGGATCACTGCAGGGGCGCGTGCCGCTTTTGTTTTGTTCTTCCTTTCCTTCATGTTTTAAGAAAGAAACCGGTATGGGCCCCGAGGGGCATGCAACGAATTATGATTTCTCAAGCATTATGTTATGTTTACCATTCTTGTGATGTGTCACAACATCGTCGTTTTAAGTAGGTATAACTTGGCTCAACTTGCTCGGAGTAGCCTCCTCCTCACGAGGCGCTTGCTTGCTTCCTGGTGCTTGTCAAGGCCTCCTTGACCTGATAGGCACTTAGGAACTGCAAAAAATTCGTCAAGAGGTTTATCATTCACCCGAGGCTTAGTCACGGGCGCCGCTTGCCTTGACCCGGCGCTTCGTATCGCGGTACCCAAGGGGCACGGATTGAGAGAGAGAGGTGCACCAGCTTGCGGGCTCGAACGATGGTACCTCGTGAAAAACAGAAGAAGGAATCTCATGAAGGTGAAGCTCATGAAGGTACCTATTCAGCCCCCTCGCGAGGAACACGCAAGAGAGTACAAGCCGACCAAAGAAACAGAGGTAGAAAGCGATAGGACGAGACCAGCAAGAGACACCAGAAAGCAAATTTCAATTAAAGAGGGGCGAGCCAACTTCCGAAAGCAAATGAAAAGCCGCGTCCGGCACCTAGTCTAGTCTTCGATGTCTTCTCACCAGCGCGGAGCTAAGTGCTGCCACTAAGACGTGGGAGGGAGCCCCCGAGGCCCAAGGGCGGCACTCCTGAGACTCCGGGGCGTGTACAGCCCCACTCGTTATTACGTGAGAGTGTCACGGGCGGCGATCTTCACGGGTGTTGGGCCTTCTTCACAGGCGTTGGGCCTTTCTTCATAGGCGATGGGCCTTTCTTCAGGGGTAGAAGTTCTGGAGGTGCTGAATGTTCTAGGCGTTCTGGGTGGGCACCCCGCCCTGTGTCTCCAGGCACGCGGCGCCAGGCCTGGAGACATGGATGACCTTGAACGGGCCATCCCACATGGGTGAGAGTTTATGCAGCCCTTCCATGGAGAGGACCCGCCTCAGGATGAGGTCACCCACCTCGAGCGTCCTGGAGCGGATGTTGCGACAGTGGTACCGCCGTAGCGCCTGCTGGTATCTTGCTGCCCGTACTGCAGCTTCGTGGCGACGTTCCTCCCCCAGCAAGAGGTCCATCACCCGCCTGGCGTCCTGCTGCGTTTCATCAAACACCAAGACCCGTGCGGATCGATGTCTAACCTCGTGAGGGAGGACTTCTTCTGCTCCTTAGACGAGGAAGATCGGGGTCTCGCCCGTCGTCTTGGTGGCGGTGGTGCGGATGGACCACGGTATGGACTGGATCTCATCGTGCCAGCCCCTGCCGCAGGCCACGAGCTTCTTCTTAAAGGTTTTGGTCTTGAGGCCTCTCAGGACCTCCGCGTTGGCACATTCGGCCTGGCCATTGCTCCTGGGGTGCGCTACTGAAGCGTAGCAGATCTGCATTCCATGGTTAGCACAATATGACTTGAACAGGTTACTAGTGAACTGTGAGCCATTATCGGTGATGATGCGGTTGGGGATCCCAAAATGGCTCACAAGGCCCTTGATGAACTTGACCGTAGAGCCAGCTAGGATGGTGCGGACGGCTTCAACCTCCGCCCACTTAGTGAACTTGTCGATGGCAACGTATAGGTATCGATAGCCCCCAGGCGCCCGAGGGAACGGGCCCAGGATATCTAGCCCCCACACTGCAACGGCCACGAGAGTGGAATGGTCTGGAGGCCCTGAGCTGGCTGATGGATCTGCTTGGCGTGGAATTGGTAGGCCTCGCAGGACTTCACAGCTCAACTGCGTCATTGAGCGCCGTAGGCCAGTAGAATCCGCTACGGAATGCCTTGCCGACGAGGGTTCCCGACGACGAATGGTGCCCGCAGTCCCCGCCGTGTATGTCGGCTATTAGCTGAAAGTGCAACTATCCCTGGGTGGTTTTGGTAATTCCTAACAACATATAGCTCATTGAGCTAACATTATTCCAAGATTAATATTTCAGGAAAAGCTCAATGAATGGCATGGCATGGATGAGGAAAGTGGATCCCTCAAAATTCTAAGGACAAAAAGTTTGGCTCAAGCTTCAAGATCAAGACTCTAAATTTTATATTTTAGTGATCCAAGATCACATTGAGTCTATAGGAAAAGCCAATACTATCAAGGAGGGGTGAGGTTTTGCTTAATGGCTTGCTTGCTCAAAGTACTTAGTGATATGCTCCAAAACCCTCAACTACCTTCCCACATCCACATATGACCTAAACCAAAAGTCAAACTCGGCCCCACCAATTATTTCTATCCGGCGCCACCGAGTTTCAAATGTCATAGCCACTGCCACAAACCCTAGCAATTCGGTTTCACCGATAGGGATCTCGGTCTCACTGAGATGGGATTGTAATCTCTCTGTTTCCCTTCGTAACGTTTCGGTCTTACCGAGATGAGCGATCGGTCCCACCGAGATTGCAATGTAAACTCTCTGTTTCCCTTTTGTAACATTTCGGTCTCACTGAGATGAGCGAATCGGTCCCACCGAGTTTACCTGACCAACTCTCTGGTTAGCTTATTACCAAAATTGGTCCCACCGAGTTTGTGTAATCGGCACACCGAGATTACGTTATGCCCTAACCCTAACCATATCGGTCCTACCGAGTTGCATCTCAGTCCCACCGAAAATCCTAACGGTCACTAGGTTTGTTGAATCGGTCCGACCGAGTTTAACCATTCGGTCCCACCGAGTTTGGTAAATTGTGTGTAACGGTTAGATTCTGTGTGGAGGCTATATATACCCCTCCACCCAGTCTTCATTCGTGGAGAGAGCCATCAGAACATACCTACACTTCCAATACACATTTTCTGAGAGAGAACCACCTACACTTGTGTTGAGGTCAAGATATTCCATTCCAGCCATATGAATCTTGATCTCTAGCCTTCTCCAAGTTGCATTCCACTCAAATCTTCTTTCCACCAAATCCAAATCCTGTGAGAGAGAGTTGAGTGTTGGGGAGACTATCATTTGAAGCACAAGAGCAAGGAGTTCATCATCAACACACCATTTGTTACTTCTTGGAGAGTGATGTCTCCTAGATTGGCTAGGTGTCACTTGGGAGCCTCCGACAAGATTGCGGAGTTGAACCAAGGAGTTTGTAAGGGCAAGGAGATCGCCTACTTCGTGAAGATCTACTGCTAGTGAGGCAAGTCCTTCGTGGGTGACGGCCATGATGGAATAGACAAAGTTGCTTCTTCGTGGACCCTTCGTGGGTGGAGCCCTCCGTGGACTCGCGCAACAGTTACCCTCTGTGGGTTGAAGTCTCCATCAATGTGGATGTATGATAGCACCACCTATCGGAACCATGACAAAAACATCCATGTCTCCAATTGCGTTTGAATCCTCCAAACCCTTCCCTTTACATTCTTGCAAGTTGCATGCTTTACTTTCCGCTGCTCATATACTCTTTTGCATGCTTGCTTGAATTGTGTGGAGATTGCTTGACTTGTGCTAAGATAGCTAAAATCTGCAAAGAACTAAAATTGGGAAAAGGCTAGATTTTTATTTGGTCAAGTAGTCTAATCACCCCCCTCTAGACATACTTTCGATCCTATAAGTGGTATCAGAGCTTTGGTCTCCATTTGCTTTGATTTCCATAGCTTTTGGTGGTCATAGCCTTGGTTTCACAACCTAGGAGAGTATGGCGTCTAGCGAGGGAAATTATCACCGTAGAGGTCCTTACTTTGATGGTACTAATTTTGCTAGTTGGAAGCATAAGATGAAAATGCATATTCTTGGACATAACCCCGCCGTTTGGGCTATTGTGTGTGTTGGCTTGCAAGGTGAATTCTTTGATGGGAAAGAACCAAATCGTGAAGTTAACGCGGATGAGTTGAAGATGCTACAATACAATGCTCAAGCTTGTGATATCCTCTTCAACGGATTGTGCCCCGAAGAATTCAACAAAATCAGCCGTCTTGAGAATGCAAAGGAAATTTGGGATACTTTGATTGACATGCATGAAGGTACCGACTCCGTCAAGGAATCCAAGTTGGATGTGCTTCAAAGTCAACTTGACTAGTTCAAAATGAAGGATGGTGAAGGTGTCGCTAAAATGTACTCTAGGCTTGCTCTTATCACAAATGAGATTGCCGGCTTAGGGAGTGAAGAGATGACCGATAGATTCATCATCAAGAAGATCCTAAGAGCCTTGGATGGAAAATATGATACCGTGTGCACATTGATCCAAATGATGCCCAATTACAAAGATCTCAAGCCAACGGAAGTCAACGGAAGAATTGTTGCTCATGAGATGTCACTCAAGGATAAAGAGGAACTTCACAACAAATCAAGTGGTGCTTACAAAGCCTCATGTGAAGCCCCCACATCATCGAGTGAGAAACAAACCTTTAATGAAGAATTGAGCTTAATGGTGAAGAACTTCAAAAAGTTCTACAAGAGTAGAAGCAAAGAGAGAAGCTCCAAGTCAAGGTCCTACAATGACAAAAGATCTTCTAGTCGAGAGCAAAACTGCTACAATTGTGGACGGCCCGGACACTATTCCAATGAGTGTACGGCCCCCTACAAGAGAAGAGAAGATTCTCCCAAAAGAAGAAGTAGAAGAGAAGAATCACCATCTAGAGAAAGAAGGAGTAGAGATGATCGTTATGAACGAAGACCCTCACGGAGAAGCAAGGATTCGGAAAGAAAGGACAATTCATCAAGGAGATACACAAAACGAAGACATCAAGCTCACGTTGGTGAATGGGTATCCGGCTCTGACTCCGACAACCACTCCGAGAGAAGCTATCACTCCGACTCCGAATATACTCAAGATGAAGGTGTTGCCGGTCTAGCACTTGTGACAACCAACTCCTACGACATATTTGACTCACCAAATGAAGGAGTTGGAACATGCTTCATGGCTAAAGGCCCAAAGGTATCACACCCCGAGTATGTTGATTTCAATAGTGATGAAGATGACTTGTTAGGTGATGATGATTTACTTGTTGACAACGCTAGTGATGAATACTGTGATGAAACGTCAATTAATCATGCTAATCAAGATAAAATGAATGACAATGATAAGATTGAGTCTCTAACTAAAGAACTAAACACTCTTAAGTTAGCTCATGAAACTATCTTAGGAGATCATCGAGAACTTTTAAGGACTCATGAGAAATTACGCTTTGAAAAGCTCAACCTTGAGCAAGAGCATGAGTTCTTAAAAGCAATCAATGATGATCTTCGCAAGAAAAGTTCTTCTTACATTGCCAAGCATTTACTCTTATCCACTTACATGCCTCAAGTCAAGTCTAGTAACAAGAACAAGATAGATTCTTCCTCTAGTAGTAACAATAATCATGCTAAATCCAATATTGTTGCTTCTAGTAGTTCTCTTGATTCCACTAATGATTCTCTTAGCCAAGTTACACTTGAGCAAGAAAATAGCTTATTGAAGGGAATTATAGAAAAAGGTGTTTACAAGAGCCTTGCCGGAAGTAAGCAATTCGAGGAAATTGTACGCAAGCAAGGAAGGCACCGGAGGAATCAAGGTGTTGGTTTTGAATGAAAGTTCAATGCCAATGGAGTTGAGTGGGAAGAAGATCAATACCCCAAGATGAAGTTTGTTCCTCAACAAGAGGAGTATGATCCTACTTCTCTCAAAGGGACACAAGCTCAAGATGATCTTCCACCACAAGACCACAAGCAAAAAGGCAAGGACAAGCTTCAAGAGGAAATTGATGCATTTGAAGAAGCTCCTAAGGCCTTGGTCAAGTGGGTTCCCAAGACTACTTCAAGTTCCACTTCATCAAGTACAACTACAACACCGAGGATTCCCATCAAGATGGTGTGGATCCCGAAGAAGAAGAACTAGAGAGTTCTTGAGGGTGACTCCGCCAACATACTTCACTCTTATCATCTTGGCAAGAACAAGTGCAATCAACTTCCACATCTTGCACTAGTTCAAGGAGTCACAAATCCTCTTGTTGGTAAGACAAGGGACAAGGTAACCTAAAAGCTTTCATAGACATCATCTTGTGTGTGCATCACTCTATGTCTATGGATATCCATGTTTTTTCCTTGTGGGACTAACCCGTGTAGGTATTGAAAGTGCAACTCACTCCAATGGATAGCTCCAAATGATCTACATCAACACTGAGCATCCACATCTTCAACATCTACATGAAGTCATCATCGACAAAACCCAAGGTTAGTTCATCCCTCTTAGGGGGGATCTCACACCTAGGGGGAGCTTTACTCTAAGAATTGAGCTAAAGCAACTCTAATGGTGTGAACACAACAATGCTTTATGTAAAAGTGGTAACCCCACTTGTGCTTAAACGATGAGTATGACCTATGATCAAATGTTCTCATTTGACTCCTAAGTCAATATACTCATATATAGATGACCTAGTCATCGCAAATTGTTCGATAGATGCTACAATTGGTTGTGCATGCTTTGCCACATATTTCAATTGCCATTTTATTGTGTGAGCATGTTGATTGCATATTTTACTCATTCGAGGACATCCACTTGTTGTTTTGATTGATTGGTTTTCTTTTCTTTTGCCAAGTGGATGGACAAGAATGCCTAAGAACCCTCTCTAGCTATCTCTCAAACTCTATTCATGCTACATCACAAAATTTGATCAAGTCAGATTCGAACCACTCTGTGTGAGGAGCACTTAGAGTCCCCGATTCGTCATAGACTTAAACTTCCAAAACTTCTCTGTGTGTTTCAATCTGACCGATTCATCCATTTCGCTCATGCCGAGATCACTAAGTCGATCTAGGTTTTCAATCTCGGTGCAACCAATTTGAACTTTTCGGTCACATCGAGTTGATGTAACTGTCAGCAGTTATGCATCTCGGTGCCACCGAGTTGTTCCACTCGGTCACACCAACAGGGTCGGGCTATATATACTCATGGGCAAAATTTTGGAAATTTCTCCGAAACCCCTTCACCCGCGCATAGCTCGCTCTGCCTCCTGGGTCTCCGGATAGTCCTCCTCATCGCCAGCCGCCTCCTGTCGCTGGTCTCCGCCGCCGTCAACGGAATTCTTCCCCGACGTTGCCGCCATAGCGAGTTCATCACCGAACTAGGGTATGGACTCGATCACAGTGCTATCCCCGTCTGATTCCTAGCACATTGTGTTCATTATGATTCTTACCACGATTGAAATGCTTCTATCCAGTCAAAACACTCCGTAGATTAGAGTTGAATCAGAAATTTAGGGTTAGGTTTCCGCCGAAACCATCTCGGACCCACCGGGTTGCAGAACTTGGTTCCACCGATTCGGCCAAGGCCATTGCACATGTGGTTCTTGGTCTGACCAAGAATTGCAAATCGGTGTGACTGAGTTCAGGACTTTGTGAAACCCTAGCAGCCTCGGTGCCACCGAACTGTGACTCGGTCTGACCGAGTTCACTAGTTTAGGTTCCAACAGCTGCTTCGGTATCACCGAGTCTGCAAATCGATTGATCCAAAATGCTTTCTGTGGAAAACTAAAACTAAGTTTTTGACTCATTCTTTTGCAAAAACATCTGCATTTTGTGATGCTCATCCACACTATCTCATCTATATCTATTCACAGGGTCTGCAGTTAGTGTTTGCAACATGTCTGACCAGAGTGACAGCCAGAACAGGTCAGAGGAGCAGGTTCACCTGAGTGAGGGCACTAGTCCCTCTAGCAGTTCAGATGATGGTAGCAAGAGCACCCCAAGCAATTTGCCCAAAGCTGCCACCAGAACAAAGAAGAAGAGAACTTCAGAGTCTGAGGATGAAGACTATGTGGTCACTGAGGATGAGGCCACATCAAAGAAGAAAGTGGTTAAGAAGGAGTACAGCTCAGCTGCAGTTAAGCCAGGGATGAAGATCAAAAGGCCAGCAGGCAGACAACCAATGTCTAAGGCCAGAGCATCCTCTCAAGCATCTTTGGAATCTCAACCCAAAGAGCCTGCTGCAGAAGGAAAGAAAAGGAAGGAAAGGGTCAAGAAGACCATGGCCAGAGTGATTGGAAAGGCTTCCATGATGGAAGAAGAAGAGGAAGAAGAGGTTGCTGCACCAGCACCCAAGGCACAGAAGTTTATGGGTGATGCTATCAGGATAGGGGCTGCATCATCAAAGCCCAAAGAAGCACCCAAAGCTGCCTCCAAGCCCAAGACTGCACCAAAGAGAAATACCAGAAACATACCAGCTGCTGAGAAGAACAAGGCCCCAGTGCCCGAGACTGTTGCTGAAGAAGAAGATGAAGAGCATGTTCTGAGAAAATTGAAGCCAAAAATTCCAGACCACAATGATGCTCATCTTGTGGCTGAGAACATGAAGATCAGGAGAGACTCAGGACTGAGGAAATGGAGAGAGACAGATCCATATGCTACCAGGAGAAGGACTGCTGTTGATTACAGGTTCCACACAAAGGAACAGCAGGATTTCTATGAGACAGTGCTGCTAGATAAGAAGCCTATAGTGTGTGATATGAGGTGGGTCAACTGGACCTACATGAAGGAAAATGAGGAACACTATCCTGGTGTGTTTGACAGCTTCCGTGCTTGTGGAGTTGCAGACTTTGTTGGGCAGAAGCTCACAAAGTGGAATGAGGAGCTCATAATGCAATTCTACTCCACAGCACACTTCCATCCAGATGGCAGGATAGTATGGATGTCTGAAGGTACAAGGTACCAATCAACTATTGAGGAATGGGCCAATCTAATCAATGCCCCAAAGGAAAGTGAAGATGACTTGGATGTTTATGCCAAGAAAAAGATGGATCACAATTCTATGTCACAGATGTACAAGGAGATTCCTGAAGATGCTCTTGAGACTTCCAAGTTTGGGTCAGTCCATTTTCTTCTGTCAGGACTGCCAACGATCAACTGGATCCTAAGGCACACTCTTTTTCCCAAGTCAGGTGACCACAACATGATCAGAGGGCATGCAATTAACTTGCTACATATATTTGATGTGCCACATAAGTTCAAGGTCATGGGCCTTATAGTTGAGACTATCAAGAGGACAGCAGCTGACCAGAAAAGAAGTTGTGGATATGCCCCATAGATCCAGGAGTTGATAAACTCAAAGATGGGCACAGGCACATACTTGTTGGATAAGGAACACTTGCCTATCTATCCTGACTTCGAGGACAACCAAGTTGTGATGAATGAAGATGAACCCTCCTCAGTGCAAGCACAAGCAAAGAAGGAGAAGGCAAAGATGGAGAAGGCTGCCAAGATGCCAACTCAAGAGGAGGCATCTGAGTACTTTTTGAAAAGCAAGCAGGACCATCTTGGTTACTTGATAGCATCATCTCTGAGGATTGAGAAGGGGTTGGCCACCATAACTCAAAACCAGGAGAGCCTGGAAAGAATAGTGGAACAAAAATTCTATGATTTAGATGTAAAAGTAACTGAGATTCAGTCTGTTGTGGAGCAGCTACAGGATGACATGCAGGAGAGGAAGGGCAAGACAACCACTGATGCATTTTCCAGAGTGCCTCGAGCTCAGAGATCTGCTGCAGTGCCTTTACCGGACACTAGAGCCACTTCATCTGCACCAGCTACGGCTTCAGTGCCACCAGCTCCAGCACCTACCCCATCAGCTCTGTCTACTTCGACTGAAGCCTTCGTCCTTGGAGTTCTCCGGACACCACCACCTAAAGACCAAGCCTGAGAGACGTTTTAGTGCTATGCATTTCCTATGAACTTTTTGGTAACTTGTTGCCAAAGAGGGAGAAAAATGTATAGATCATAGGCTTCGAGAGAGAGCGTTGCTTTTTATTCTCTCTTGCTTTGGTGGTTGAACTTTGTTTATCTTTTGAGTGCTTGAGATACTATGCCATTTTCTGTGAGACATTGATGATCATGTGGTTGATCATAAGCTACACTTATGCTTGTTAGATGATATTATCTTACTTATCCTTATATGATCATTCACTTTGCTTGGTGATGAGTGCACGTATTTAATTCTTATCATTTTGAGCGCTCCACCAAGATGTATGTGACATGGAAGAGTAGCCCATGATCCTATCTCATTGTGCATTTGCAGTCCAAAGCAAATCTTAAGATATGCACAAATTTAGGGGGAGCTCTTGCTTTTCACATACTTCTCAAAGCAACGATATCTTTCACTCTTATTATCATTTGTCGAAGCTTTGATCTATATGTTGTCATCAATTACCAAAAAGAGGGAGATTGAAAGTGCAACTATCCCTGGGTGGTTTTGGTAATTCCTAACAACATATAGCTCATTGAGCTAACATTATTCCAAGATTAATATTTCAGGAAAAGCTCAATGAATGGCATGGCATGGATGAGGAAAGTGGATCCCTCAAAATTCTAAGGACAAAAAGTTTGGCTCAAGCTTCAAGATCAGGACTCTACATTTTATATTTTAGTGATCCAAGATCACATTGAGTCTATAGGAAAAGCCAATACTATCAAGGAGGGATGAGGTGTTGCTTAATGGCTTGCTTGCTCAAAGTGCTTAGTGATATGCTCCAAAACCCTCAACTACCTTCCCACATCCACATATGACCTAAACCAAAAGTCAAACTCAGCCCCACCAATTATTTCTATCCGGCGCCACCGAGTTTCAAATGTCATAGCCACTGCCACAAACCCTAGCAATTCGGTTTCACCGATAGGGATCTCGGTCTCACCGAGATGGGATTGTAATCTCTCTGTTTCCCTTCGTAACGTTTCGGTCTTCCCCAGATGAGCGATCGGTCCCATCGAGATTGCAATGTAAACTCTCTGTTTCCCTTTTGTAACATTTCGGTCTCACCGAGATGAGCGAATCGGTCCCACCGAATTTACCTGACCAACTCTCTGGTTAGCTTATTACCAAAATCGGTCCCACCGAGTTTGTGTAATCGGTCACACCGAGATTGTGTAATCGGTCACACCGAGATTACATTATGCCCTAACCCTAACCATATCGGTCCTACCAAGTTGCATCTCAGTCCCATCGAAAATCCTAACGGTCACTAGGTTTGCTGAATCGGTCCGACCGAGTTTAACCATTCGGTCCCACCGAGTTTGGTAAATTGTGTGTAACGGTTAGATTCTGTGTGGAGGCTATATATACCCACCCACCCACTCTTAATTCGTGGAGAGAGCCATCAAAACATACCTACACTTCCAATACACATTTTCTGAGAGGGAACCACCTACACTTGTGTTGAGGTCAAGATATTCCATTCCAACCATATGAATCTTGATCTCTAGCCTTCCCCAAGTTGCTTTCCACTCAAATCTTTTTTCCACCAAATCCAAATCCCGTGAGAGAGAGTTGAGTGTTGGGGAGACTATCATTTGAAGCACAAGAACAAGGAGTTCATCATCAACACACCATTTGTTACTTCTTGGAGAGTGGTGTCTCCTAGATTGGCTAGGTGTCACTTGGGAGCCTCCGACAAGATTGTGGAGTTGAACCAAGGAGTTTGTAAGGGCAAGGAGATTGCCTACTTCGTGAAGATCTACCGCTAGTGAGGCAAGTCATTCGTGGGCGACGGCCATGATGGAATAGACAAGGTTGATTCTTCGTGGACCCTTCGTGGGTGGAGCCCTCCGTGGACTCGCACAACCGTTACCCTCCGTGGGTTGAAGTCTCCATCAACGTGGATGTACGATAGCACCACCTATCGGAACCACGACAAAAACATCCATGTCTCCAATTGCGTTTGAATCCTCCAAACCCTTCCCTTTACATTCTTGCAAGTTGCATGCTTTACTTTCCGCTGCTCATATACTCTTTTGCATGCTTGCTTGAATTGTGTGGAGATTGCTTGACTTGTGCTAAGATAACTAAAATCTGCCAAGAACTAAAATTGGGAAAAGGCTAGATTTTTATTTGGTCAAGTAGTCTAATCACCCCCCCTCTAGACATACTTTCGATCCTACATTAGCTCGTTCCCTGTTCCCTGGAGATACAACGCAGTGAAACGTCATTTGGTCGCTTCCTGTATAACTCACCGTCCTGGATGCAGTATGCCGTGGCCTGCCGGGCCACACGCTCCGCGTCCTCCTCCTTCTCCGGCAATGTCCCTTGCATCAGGTATTCCGTGAATTCCTTGGTCCAGGATCCCTCCTGGGGCTCGAGCGCCAAGAGTAGGCGTGCTCCCGAGGTCGGGCCACAGACTGGTGCTCCTGTGGCAGGCGGTTGCGGGAGTTCCTCCCGAGTCTGAGTTATTCTTGAAAGCGGTGGTGTAGCTGATGGCTTGAAGAGCTGCTCCTCAAAGACGCCAGGCTCTTGGGGCTGCCGCTTGGATGGCCTTCTGGCGATGTCGTCGGCTTCCTTGTTGGTGCCACGGGGCACGTGCTGCAACTCCAGGCCCAAGAATTGCTTCTCCATCTTGCGCACCTCCACGAGGTATGCTTCCATGTGCTCGTCCTTCGGCTCGTATACCTTGTTGGAGAAGTTGATGAGGAGCTGCGAGTCACCCCTAACGATGAGGCGGTTCACCCCCAGAGCTGCCGCAGCTTTCAGGCCAGCTATGAGGCCTTTGTATTCTGCGATGTTGTTGGAGACCTTCTCGCCCTGCTGAAAGCAGAGCTACACAGCATAGTAGAGCTTGTCCTGGGTGGGTGAGATGAGCACCGCTCCAGCCCCCGTGCCCTGGTGTGCAAAAGCACCATCGAAATACATGACCCAGCCATCAGGCGCCTCACTTCTCAGCGAGAGGGACTGATCTTCACCAATTTCAAGCGTCGGGGCGTCCATCCATTCTACCACGAAATCGGCAAGCGCGGCTCACTTGATGACCCTGCTGGTGCTGAACTCCAACTGGAATGCCTACAGCTCGATGTTCCACTCGGCGACCCTCCCGGCAGAGTTGGGGCTCCTGAGCACCCTCTCCAGTGGGTAGGCTAAGACGACTTTGATAGGGTGGCCTTGAAAGTAGTGTTGCAGCTTTCGTGAGGCCACCAGGAGTGTGAGTAAGAGCTTCTGAGGCATGGGGTACCATGCTCTTGCATCCCGCAACACCGTGCTGACGAAGTATACCAGGTGCTCGACGAGGGTAGGCGTGCTGATGAGACTTGCATCTTCCGGGAGTTGGGGTGCCTCTTGAGGTGGTGGAGCCCCCAACGCTTGATTGCTTGTCAAGGCCTTTGTGGGTTCGGGAACGCCGTCCTGCTGAGCTAGCTCTTCTGCTGTTGCTGCGGCGGCCCCTGTGGCGCCATCCTGGTCTTGCGTCGTCTCTGCTGGGGGTGTAGCTCGGCGCGATGCGCCCTTGGCTTGGTGTTCTTCCTGAACCGCCACTAGAGCCGCATTGCGGAGTAGGGAGTGGCGGCAAGATAAAGCACTAGGGGCTCAAGAGGTCGCGGCACCAGCATCACTGGAGGGCTGGTCAGGTATCTCTTGAGGTCTTGAAATGCTCGATCGGCCTCCGGGGTCCACTCGAACGGGCCCTTCTTCTTCATCAGCTTGAAGAAGGGTAGGGCACGCTCTCCCAGCTTGGAAATAAAGCGTCCCAACGCAGTCACCCGTCCGGCAAGCTTCTGCATTTCCTTGAGGTTTTGCGGTGGACTCATGTCTTCAATGGCCTTGACCTTCTCTGGGTTGGCCTCGATCCCCCTGTGGGACACAACGGAGCCCAGCAGCTTGCCGGAAGGGACGCCAAACACACACTTCTCCAGGTTGAGCCGCAAGCCCACCTGGCGGAGGCTTTCAAAGGTCTCCTCCAGATCTTGGATCAAGGTCCTCACCTCCTGAGATTTCACCACAATGTTGTCGACATAGGCTTCAGCGTTCCTCCCGAGTTGCCGACCCAAGGCGATGTGCATGAGCCGCTGGAAGGTTGCGCCTGCATTGCGCAGCCCGAACAGCATGCAAGTGTAGCAGTACACCCCCATGCGGGGTCAGGAAGGCCGTCTTCTCCACATCTTTTACCGCCATCTTGATCTGGTGATATCCTAAGAACGCATCCAGGAAGCATAGCAAGTCGAACTCGGCAGTGGAGTCGACGATCTGGTCGATGCGTGGAAGCGGGAATGGATCTTGGGGGCAGGCCTTGTTGAGGTTGGTGAATTCGACGCACATCCACTCCTTCCCGCCTTTCTTGGGGAAGACGATGGGGTTTTCCAGCCACTCAGGGTACCGAACCTCGCGAATGACACCTGCAGCCTCCAACTTGCCGGTTTCTTGGACGATGAAACCTTGCTTCTCCATGGACTGCCGCCTCGCCTTCTGCTTCACGGGGCGTACGTTGGGGCACACCTTCAGGTGGTGCTCTATCACCCCTCCTGGGACCCCTACCAGCTGATCGGGCTCCCAAGTGAACACTTCCTTGTTTGCATGCTAGAACTTCACCAGCGCCTCCTCCTGATCTGGCTCAAGGTTGGCGCCAATGGTAAAGGTGGCCCCTGAGGACCCATCCTCCTCAACTGGTACTTGCTTGGTTTCTGCCTTGTCCTGAGTGAAAAACTGCTTCTTCTTGGTTGGTGCGGCTCCCTCAGCCGCGTTGGCGGGTTGTGCTGTCGCGGCAGTCTTAAGGGCAAGCTTGAGCGCTGTCAGGGCCTCCTTGGCCTCCCCTTGATGGTGAGGACACCCTTGCTCCCCGGCATCTAAGCCGGATGGGTTGCTGCCATGAACTGGGCCAGAGCCGGGTAACCGGGGATGGCATTGTACGGGAGGCCGATGTGGGTGATGTCGAAGTTGATGAGCTCGGTGCGGTAGTTGTCGCGCGTGCCGAAGGTCACGGGGAGGTGGATCTGCCCCGGGGAGCGGGCGGAGCCTCCACCAACCCCCGAGAAAGGCTTTCTAGGGCAGAGCCGCTCGAGCGGTACATGAAGAAGGCTGAAGGCCTCAACGGAGAGCACGTTGAGGCCGGCGCCACCATCGACAAGTGTTTTGGTGATGGACACGTGGCAGATGGTGGGCGTGCAAAGCATTGGGAGCGCACCAGAGCCGACGATGGAGGCGGAATGATCCCCTGAGTCGAAGGTGAGGTCGGCCTCAGGCGTGGCCCAGCCCGGCGGAGCCCTGGGCACTTGGAAGCGGCGCCGATCTGCGAAAGAACGGCTTGATGTGACGATCTGATGGTGGTGATTGTGAGCCGCCGAGGAGGGCTGCAACTGCGTGGTGCACCGGTGCCGTGTAGCGTGCAATGAAGAGGCCGCACAGCTCCTCCCAAAATGCCACCGTAGATTTGGGGAGGTTGAGCAGCCAGGCGCGCGGCGCGCCAGTGAGGGCCATGGGAAGCCAGTTGGCCATGACCTTATCGTCGCCCCGTCCTTGAGGACGGCCTCCTCATACGCTAATAGGAAAGCCAGCGGGTCCGCCGCACCATCGTAGCACGGCGGCATCTCCGGCTTGAACTTGGGTGGCCACTTCACCTGCCACAGGGCGGGAGCAAGTGCTCGGAGCCCCCGAGCATCACTGTGGGCACCCGTAGATCTAGCCGGCAGGGCAGGGCCAACCATGGAGAGTGGGCGTGAAGATGGTGGAGCACGAATTGACAGAAGGAAAACTCCGGCGCACCCCTACCTGGCGCGCCAAATGTCGAATCTTGGGTTCCGGCAAAACCCTCAAGGTTTGAACACTGGGGTGCGCGCGAAGATCTCCCCCTATCGATCCACGTCCTAGCTTCGCTAAGATCTCACGGGCTAACTCGACGAACTCACAACACAAAGGGCACAAGATTTATATTGGTTCAGGCCACCGTTGTGGTGTAATACCTTACTCCAGTGTGGCGGTGGTGGATTGCCTCTTGGGCTAAGGATGAATAGTACAAGGGGAAGAACAGCCTCCTGAGGCGAGGTGTTCTTGTGCTTGGTGGCTGTGAGGATGGGCAGGCCCAATCCAGATGAGGTCGATCCCCCTGCTATGGTGGCGGCTAGTCCTATTTATCGAGGCCCTGGTCCTCTCCCCAAATATTGAGCGGGAAGGGAGCCAACAATGGCCAATTTGAAAGGGGACAGCTAGTATAGCTTATCCTGACAAAAGCAGTATTTGCCTGCAAAAGGCTCAAGTGGTGACGTCGCCTTGGGCTCCATGGTGACCTCCGTCTTGTCATCCTACTGGTCTTGGTCTTGTTGCACTGATATGGAAACCTTTGCTTGACGCCTCGGTACTCCGCGCATGCGCTTTCTTCCTTAGCACCAAAGGGGAAACAAGGAAATTGTGCGCGCTGGCGCCCGCCTGCGCCCGCCTAATCTTGATCGTCATGGCTCACGTCATTGGAACCTCGCGAGGTTTGTCTTGCCTTGATCTCTTCGTCCCTCATGAGCCAGCCTGGTGAGGGCGCTCCCGAGGTCTTGTGTCGTCCGCCTCGCGAGGCTTGGCCCCTCGAGAGGTTCTTGAGTGCTTGTTGGTGAAGATGGGCCGTACGGGCCCGCTCGCAGAGCCACGCCGTGGGCCGCAGGCAGGCAAGTCTGGGGACCCCCGTTCCCAGAATGCCGACAGATAGTGATTGACGGAGTTCTCTAGTCACTATCACCAAGTTACTGGAACTTCGTGATGAACTATAATATGCAAGGGATAATGGAAACGATTCCCAAGCTCTTCGTGATGCTAAAATCAACGAAGGTAGAAATCAAGAAAAGCATCAAGTGTTGATGGTTTACAAGACCACTAGTTTCAAGAAAAGGGCAAAGGGAAGAAGGGGAACTTCAAGAAGAATGGCAAGCAAGTTGCTGCTCAAGTGAAGAAGCCCAAGTCTAGACCTAAGCCTAAGACTAAGTGCTTCTACTACAAAGGGACTGGTCACTGGAAGCAGAACTGCCCCAAGTATTTGGTGGATAAGAAGGATGGAAAAGTGAACAAAGATATATTTGATATACATGTTATTGATGTGTACTTTACTAGTGTTTATAGGAACCTCTCAGTATTTGATACTAGTTCAGTTGCTGAGATTACTAACTCGAAACAGGAGTTGCAGAATGAACAGAGACTAGTTAAGGGTGAAGTGACGATGTGTGCTGGAAGTGGTTCCAAGATTGATATTATCATCATCGCACACTCCCTATACTTTCGGGATTAGTGTTGAACCTAAGTAAATGTTATTTGCTGTTTGCGTTAAGCATGAATATGATTTGATCATGTTTGTTGCAATACGATTATACATTTAAAGTCAGGGAATAATTGTTGTTCTGTTTACATGAATAAAACCTTCAATGGTCATACACCCAAGGTGAATGGTTTACTGAATCTTGATCATAGTGATACACATATTCATAATATTGATACCAAAAGATGCAAAGTTAATAATGATAGTGCAACATATTTGTGGCACTGCCGTTTAGGTCATATTGGTGTAAAGCGCATGAAGAAACTCCATGCTGATGGGCTTTTGGAATCATTTGATGCTTGCGAACCATGCCTCATGGGCAAGATGACTAAAAATCCGTTCTCCGGAACAATGGAGCAATCAACTGATTTATTGGAAATAATGCATACTCATGTATGCAATCCAATGAGTGTTGAGGCTCGCGGCAGGTATCGTTATTTTCTGACCTTCACAGATGATTTGAGCAGATATGGGTATATCTACTTGATGAAACATAAATCTAAAACATTTGAAAAGTTCAAATAATTTCAGAGTGAAGTGGAAAATCATCATAACAAGAAAATAAGCTTCTACGATCTGATCGTGGAGGAGAATATTTTAGTTACGAGTTTGGTCTTCATTTGAAACAATGTGGAATTTTTTTGCAACTCATGCCACCTGGAACACCATAGCGTAATGGTGTGTCCGAACGTCATAATCGTACTTTATTAGATATGGTGCAATCTATGATGTCTCTTACCGATTTATCACTATCGTTTTGGGGTTATGCATTAGAGACAGCTGCATTCACGTTAAATAGGGCACCATCTAAATCCTTGAGACGACACCATATGAACTGCGGTTTAGTAAGAAACCTAAGCTGTCGTTTCTTAAAGTTTGGGTTTGCGATGCTTATGAGAAAAAGTTCAAACCGATAAGCTCGAACCTAAATCGGAGAAATGTGTCTTCATAGGATACCCAAAGGAGATAGTTGGGTACACCTTCTATCACAGATCCGAAGGCAAGATATTTTGTTGCTAAGAATGGATCCTTTCTAGAGAAGGAGTTTCTCTCGAAAGAAGTGAGTGGGAGGAAAGTAGAACTTGATGAGGCAATTGTACCTTCTCCCGAATTGGAAAGTAGTTCATCACAGAAATCAGTTCCAGTGATTCCTACACCAATTAGTGAGGAAGCTAATGATGATAATCATGAAACCTCAGACCAAGTTACTACCGAACCTCGTAGGTCAACCAGAGTACGGTCCGCACCAGGGTGGTATGGTAATCATGTTCTGGAAATCATGTTACTAGACCATGATGAACCTACAAACTATGAGGAAGCGATGATGAACCTAGATTCCGCAAAATGGCTTGAGGCCATGAAATCTGAGATGGGATCCATGTATGAGAACAAAGTATGGACTTTGATTGAGTTGCCTGATGATCAGTGAGTCATTGAGAATAAATGGATCTTCAAGAGGAAGACGGACGCTGATAGTACTGTTACTATCTACAATGCTCAAATTGTCGCAAAATGTTTTCGACAAGTTTAAGGTGTTGACTACGATGAGATTTGCTCACTCGTATCGATGCTTAAAAATCTGTCTGAATCATGTTAGCAGTTGCTGCATTTTATGAAATCTGGCAAATGAATGTCAAAATTGTATTCCTTAATGGATTTCTTAAAGAAGAGTTGTATATGATGCAACCAGAAGGTTTTGTCAATCCTAAAGGTGCTAACAAAGTGAGCAAGCTCCAGCAATCCATCTATGGACTGGTGCAAACATCTCGGAGTTGGAATATATGCTTCGACAAAGTTATCAAAGCATATGGTTTTATACAGACTTGCGATGAAGCCTGTATTTACAAGAAAGTGAGTGGGAGCACTACATCATTTCTGATAAGTATATGTGAATGACATATTGTTGATCGGAAATAATGTAGAATTTTCTGGAAAGCATAAAGGAGTGTTTGAAAAGAGTTTTTTTTAAGAAAGACCTCGATGAAGCTGCTTACACATTGAGCATCAAGATCTATAGAGATAGATCAAGACGCTTGATAAGTTTTTTCAATGAGTACATACCTTGACAAGATTTTGAAGTAGTTCAAAATGGAACAGTCAAAGAAGGAGGTCTTGCCTGTGTTGCAAGGTGTGAAGTTGAGTAAAGACTCAAAACCCGACCACAGCAGAAAATAGAAAGAGAATGAAAAGTCATTCCCTATGCCTCAGTCATAGGTTCTATAAAGTATGCTATACTGTTTACCAGTCCTATTGTATACCTTAGCATGATTCTGGCAAGGGAGTACAATAGTGATGCACTAGACAGCGGTCAAAATTATCCTTAGAGGACTAAGGAAATATTTCTCAGTTATGGAGGTGATAAAAGAGTTCGTCGTAAAGACTTACGTCGATGCAAGCTTTTTACATCGATCTAGATGACTCTAATTCTCGATTTGGATACATGTTGAAAGTGGGAGCAATTAGCTAGAGTAGCTCCATGCAGAGCATTGTAGACATAGAAATTTGCGAAATACATACGGATCTGAATGTTGCAGACCCGTGGACTAAACATCTCTCACAAGCAAAACATGATCACTCTTTGGGTGTTAATCACATAGTGATGTGAACTAGATTATTGACTCTAGTAAACCCTTTGGGTATTAGTCACATGGAGATGTGAACTAATCACATAAAGATGTGAACTAGATTATTGACTCTAGTGCAAGTGGGAGACTGAAGGAAATATGCCCTAGAGGCAATAATAAAGTTATTAATATTTCCTTATATCATGATAAATGTTTATTATTCATGCTAGAATTGTATTAACCGGAAACTTAGTACATGTGTGAATACATAGACAAACAAAGTGTCCCTAGTATGCCCCTACTTAACTAGCTCGTTGAATCAATGATGGTTAAGTTTCCTAACCATAGACATGAGTTTTCATTTGATTAACGGGATCACATCCTTAGAGAATGATGTGATTGAATTGACCCATTCCGTTAGCTTAGCACGATGATCGTTTAGTTTGTTGCTATTGCTTTCTCCATAACTATACATGTTCCTATGACTATGAGATCATGCAACTCCCGAATACCGGAGGAACACATTGTGTGCTACCAAACGTCACAACGTAACTGGGTGATTATAAAGGTGCTCTACAGGTGTCTCCAATGGTGTTTGTTGAGTTGGCATAGATCAAGATTAGGATTTGTCACTCTGATTGTCGGAGAGGTATCTCTAGGCCCTCTCAGTAATGCACATCACTATAAGCCTTGCAAGCAATGTAGCTAATGAGTTAGTTACGGGATGTAGCATTATGGAACGAGTAAAGAGACTTGCCGGTAACGAGATTGAACTAGGTATTGAGATACCGAAGATCGAATCTTGGGCAAGTAAACTACCGATGATAAAGGGAACAACGTATGTTATTATGCGGTTTTGACCGATAAAGATCTTCGTAGAATATGTAGGAACCAATATGAGAATCCAGGTTCCGCTATTGGTTATTGACCAAAAGTGAGTCTCGGTCATGTCTACATAGTTCTCGAACCCGTAGGGTCCGCACGCTTAACGTTCAGTGATGATCGGTATTATGAGTTTATGTGTTTTTATGTACCGAAGGTTGTTCAGAGTCCCAGATGAGATCAGGAACATGACGAGGAGTCTCGAAATGTTCGAGACGTAAAGATCGATATATTGGAAGGCTATATTCGGACATCGGAAAGGTTCTGAGTGGTTCGGGTATTTATCGGAGTACCGGAGGGTTACGGGAATTCGCCGGGGAGTATATGGGCCTTGTTGGGCTTTAGGGGAAAGAGAGAGGGGAGGCTGCGCGCCCCTCCAAGGCCTAGTCCGAATTGGACTAGGGGGAGGGGTGGCGCCCCCTCCTTCCTTCTCTTCTCTTTTCCCTTTCCTTCTCTCCTACTCCTACTACATGGAAGGGGGGGAATCCTACTCCCGGTGTGAGTAGGACTCCCCAGGGCGCGCCATAGTAGAGGGCCGGCCCTCCCCCTCCTCCACTCCTTTATATACGGGGGAGGGGCACCCCATGGACACACAGGTTGATCATTGATCTTTTAGCCGTGTGCGGTTCCCCCTCCACCATAATCCAACTTGGTCATATCGTAGCGGTGCTTAGGCGAAGCCCTGTTCCGGTAGCATCATCATCACCTTCATCACGCCGTCATGCTAACAAAACTCTCCCTTGAAGCTCTACTGGATCATGAGTTCGCGGGACGTCACCGAGCCGAACGTGTGCAGATTGCGGGGGTGCCATACCTTCGGTGCTAGATCGGTCGATCGTGAAGACGTACAACTACATCAACCATGTTGTCATAACGCTTCCGCTTACGGCCTACAAGGGTACGTAGACGATACTCTCACCTCTTGTTGCTATACATCACCATGATCTTGCGTGTGCGTAGGAATTTTTTGAAATTACTGCGCTCCCCAACACTTCTAATGCTACCGTTGTATTAAGAAAAATAAGATGCATAATAGATAAACATCACATGCAGTCAAAATATGTGACATGATATGGCCATCATCAATTTGTGCTTTTGATATCCATCTGCGAAGCATCGTCATGATCTCCATTGTCACCGGATCAACACCTTGATCTCCATCGTTCCGTCCTGGTCGTCTCACCAACTATTGCTTCTACAACTATCGCTAACGCATAGTGATAAAGTAAAGCAATTACATGGCATTTGCATTTCATACAATAAAGAGACAACCATAAGGCTCCTGCTGGTTGCTAGTAACTTTTATGAAACATAATCATCTCATACAATAATGTATATCACATCATGTCTTGACCATATCACATCACAACATGGCCTGCAAAAACATGTTAGACGTCCTCTACTTTGTTGTTGCAAGTTTACGTGGCTGCTACGGGCTTCTAGTAAGAACCGTTCTTACCTACGCATCAAAACCACAACGGTGATTTATCAAGTTTGTTGTTTTAACCTTCAACAAGGACCGCCGCAGTCAAATTCGATTCAACTAAAGTAGGAGAAACAGACACCCGGCAGCCACCTTTATGCAAAACTAGTTGCATGTATGTCGGTGGAACCGGTCTCATGAACGTGGTCATGTAAGGTTGGTCCGGCCGCTTCATCCAACAATACCGCCAAATCAAAATAAGACATTGGTGGTAAGCAGTATGACGATCACCGCCCACAACTCTTTGTGTTCTAGTCGTGCATATCATCTACGGATAAACCAGGCTCGGATGCCATTGTTGGGAAACATAGCATGCAATTTCAAAAAAATTCCTACGCTCACACAAGATCTATCTAGGATATGCATAGCAACGAGAGGGGGAGAGTGTGTCTACATACCCTCATAGACCAAAAGCAGAAGCATTTGACAACGCGGTTCATGTAGTCGAACTTCTTCTCATTCCGGCAGATCAAGCACCGAATGTGCGGCACCTCTGAGTTCTGCACACGTTCAGCTCGATGACGTCCCTCAAACTCTTGATCCAGCAAAATGTCAAGGAAGTAGATGAGCTCCGTCAACACGACGGTGTGGTGATGGTGATGGTGAAGTGATCCGCGCAGGGCTTCGCCTAAGCACTACAGGAATATGACCGAGGGTGTAATCTGTGGAGGGAGGCGCCACACACGGCTAATAGATGTTGTTGTGTGTTCTAGGCGCCCCTCCCCGCGTCTATATAGGTGGGAGGGGGAGGGGAACAGCCTTAGGGCGCCCCAAGTAGGAGGAATCCTACTTGGGGCCTATCCCAGTTCGCCCCCCTACCATATTTGCTAGAAGGGAAAAGGAAGAGAGGGGAGAGGAAAGGAAGGGGGAGGCCGACTCCCCCCCTTTTCCTTCTCCCACTTGGCCGGCGGCCTAGGAAGCGTGTGCCAGCCCCTTGTCGGCTGGTGGGCCCCTTCCTCTTTGGCCCATGTGGCCCATTAACCTCTCGGGGTGTCCGGTAACCCCTCCGGTGCTCCAATAAATATCTGAGTACACTCCGGAACACTTCCGGTGTCGGAATACTATTGTCCTATATATCAACCTTTACCTCTCGACCATTTTGAGACTCCTCGTCATGTCCGTGATCTCATCCGGGACTCCGAACAACATTCGGTCACCAAAACACATAACTCATATAATACAAAATCGTCATCGAACTTTAAGCGTGCGGACCCTATGAGTTCGAGAACTATGTAGACATGCTCGAGACACTTCTCCAGTCAATAACCAATAGCGGAACCTAGATGCTCATATTGGCTCCTACATATTCTACAAAGATCTTTATCAGTCGAACCGCAATGACAACATACGTTATTCCCTTTGTCATCGGTATTTTACTTGCTCGAGATTCGATCGTCGGTATCTTCATACCTAGTTCAATCTCATTACCGGCAAGTCTCTTTACTCGTTCTGTAATACATCATCCCGTAACTCACACATCAGCCACATTTCTTGCAAGGCTTCTTATGATGTGCATTACCGAGAGGGCCCGGAGATACCTCTCCGATACTCGGAGTGACAAATCCTAATCTCGATCTATGCTAACCCAACAAACACCTTAGGAGATACCTGTAGAGCATCTTTATTATCACCCAGTAACATTGTGATGTTTGATAGCACATAAGGCATTCCTCCGGTGTCTGGGAGTTGCATAATCTCATAGTCAAAGGAATATGTATATGACATGAAGAAAGCAATAGCAATAAAACTGAACGATCAATATGCTAAGCTAACAGATGGGTCTTGTCCATCACATCATTCTCCTAATGGTGTGATCCGTTCATCAAATGATAACACATATCTATGGTTAGGAAACTTAACCATCTTTGATTAATGAGCTAGTCTATTAGAGGCTTACTAGGGACACAGTGTTTTGTCTATGTATCCACACATGTATCAAGTTTCCGGTTAATACAGTTCTAGCATGAATAATAAACATTTATCATGATATAAGGAAATATAAAATAACAACTTTATTATTGCCTCTAGGGCATATTTCCTTCAGTTTTATGCTCCATGGGTCATGCGGTTGATAAAGCTTCACTCAACCATCAACTATCAAGCTTCAGCACGCAACCATGTTGTATTCTTGCCTGAAGTGGACATGTCTCATGAACTTATTTATGTTGTGCCTGCCAAGGAGCCAATACGCGAAGACAATGCAGCCTTTTAGAGCTTCACTCAACCTATTGAAGGTGTTCATGTGCCAAATTCTCCTGCTCCTACTGGTCCTCTTGTTGGTCCTCTTGCTGGTCAACTTCGTCTGCCGCATTGTGCAAACACTGACGCAACAGCCAGCACGGTATCTCAAAGGCCTTAGAAGCATGCTCGTGTCCTGAATGATAGAGAGCTTCTTGTATCACATCACCAGAAGCAGGATAGGCATCATAACTGGCTGAAGCGCCAGATGTAGAGTCTCCTCCTTGACGTCAATTGTATTCGCAACCTTGCAACCAAGAATTCTTTTGTTGCACATGAAGCCCGTCGGTGGTCCTGGAAGAGCCTCACAATGCTCTGTTCTGAAGACGATCTTCGAGCAGATGGCTTCATTGAATGTTTCAAGTTTGACTCCAAGCCTCCCCAATCAGCAAGCTGGCGTCCAACTCCTTCCCTTGAAGATTCTGACTATTCATCTTCGGCTCCCACTGTTGTTACGCGAGTCATAGATGAAGAGGACGCCGCCACTTCACCAGCGATATGGCTTCACTGCATCACGATTCTGCATCAGGCCCCTCTGCGCCGCCCAACTCCAATGTCGACCCAGCTTCTCCAACATCTTCACTGACTAGGAATGAGTAGGTGCTCTATGTCTTCAGACCTTTTTGGTCCTTACTGACAAAAGTGGGAGAAGCATATGAGTTGATAGTCTTCAAGCGGGTCCATATGGGTCGGGTTCTTAATTTTTGCTAAGTTCTTACAACTCTCATTCTTGAAACTGTTGGCTTTTGAGTTGTAACACTTAAACCAGATGGTTGTCTGCCACTTTTTCTGATACCTTGTGATGCGATGATAAATCCCGCATGAATTCATTCTGCAGATGCCCATTTCTCATTATGCATTTCATTATCTTCACTACTTTTATGTATGCATGATGAATTGTCTTTATGTGTTGAAGAAGATATCCACCAAGCAAAACCTGCCATGTGCATTTGCATTCAAAGGAAAACTACTTATATGCACATCTTCAGGGGGAGCCTCTTCCAACCTATGAAGACAATGCTCATGTACTTTAACTTTCACATACTTGTATCCCCGTTGAAAATTTCAACCATTTTGTCATCAATCACCAAAAAGGGGGAGATTGTAAGTGCATCAAGTGCTACCCCTAGTTGGTTTTGGAGTATTGATGACAAACATGCACTATTGCACGATGGTCCAAACGCGACACTATGATCAGAGACCCTTCGATGAAACTGCGTGCGATGCCATAATCGCAAACGATGGTGTAAAAAACGTCAAAAAAGGTGCAAAACATTTGCGATGACGGATGCATCGAACACGGTTCAGATTTTAGTTGCATGTGCGATGCAGGGCATACGGTTGAGTTTAATTAACTGTTTGGGATAAGGAGGAACAAAAGAAACGGGCAGCCAGATGAAGGCGTGTGCGATATACAACATATGGTTCACTAGGATGAACTGTGTGTGATTAGGCAACACAATGGAAACGGTTCAACTGAACAAGATGTGTGTGATACGCGGCAAACATGTCTGTAATCAGAAATGTGTGCGAAGACCAATAATAACACAAACGATTGCTGCTAATAAGCCGTGTGATTTGCTCTGTCTATAGTAGAATAACATTTATATATATATAACTGAAATAAATATCCAGTTACATAACTGACTATACAAATCATTCGCACAGACCTGAATAAACAATTGCATGCATTCTAAAGTAGGAGAAACGATCGTCTAGTCATCTACTTCTTGTGACGCTCCCGCCACTGCTATGTGGCTCGATCCCTCTTCTAGGTCAGGAAGAAGACAGTTCCTCATGTCAATGATCAGCATGTACATCTCGTAGCTCGTGTACGCGTCCATGGCCGCGTACTTGAAATGTTGTTCATCCAGTCTCTCATGCCACACACTGTGCCAGGCGTTCCTGTTCTTATTGCTCTCATTCTTCATCTTCATGTAGTATGGGTCGATGATGCCGAGGCGAGGTCAACCAGGGAGTTCAGTTTGTTTTTGTCGCTGCCCCAGACCTTGTAGTGGCACTGGATATTGACAAGATTCAGGCATTTCAAGCCCGAAACCTTGAGCGCATTTAGATCGTTGGTGGTGTCCACCGTAGCAAAACTATAGTCGGAGTTGTTGATAAACTGGGAGAAACGCTCACAAGGCATTGTGGCCAGGTGGTAGTGGTAGACAAGGACGTCATGTCGCACGCACAACTAGGCAACGACAACCTTGTGATCGTGCCCGGCACGACCCATGGTGTACTCAAGGTCGAAGCTGACCACTTGGTACTTGTCCTCGGCAAGGAACTGCTCCATAGTTTGGATGGAGATCTCCACTGAGACCGGATCGTTCATGTACACCATCGAGAGAGCCTTCCCCCTCACGTGGGTGTCCATGACGTGTTGCATGGTGAACTGCCCGCCGTTGTCGTCGTCGGCCGCTGGGAGTGCCATTGGAGCCACAGGGAGCGCCATTGGAACCGTTGGATGTCCTCTCTGTATGTGTCCTCGTGGCTATGCTTATTGTGTCGTGTGAGATGAGAGATGAAGGTAAATGGTCGCAGGAATAAAAGGGGGCCGGGTGGCGTGGATTCTCGGTGCATCCGCATGGCAGTTTTTGCAGCAGGTAAATGCATCGTCGCGCCGCGCCCGGCGCAACCGCATGCACACGAACGTACGTGATCGTGTGCCAGCCCCAAACACTGGCAGCGCGCGTGGAGGGACAAGGGCAGAGCACACAAAGGGCTGCGAGAGTAGAGCGTGCGCGGCGGGACGCGAGCAGAGCGCGTCGCGGCCGCCTGAACCACAAGCAACCACACGCATAGAGCAGTTGAACACGCATGAAATGGTCGCCTACAAGCCGGCCGACAGTTGCGTTGCTGCGTAGAGAGCGGTCGTGTGCTACCTCCTTCGTCTAGTCTATAGTACCCTTTATATTCTATGCCATACTTTGCCATCAAATTTAACGAACAAAATGTTAATGCATGTTATAAAAAT
Organism: Triticum urartu; assembly: GCF_056163025.1. Classification (NCBI taxonomy): domain Eukaryota; kingdom Viridiplantae; phylum Streptophyta; class Magnoliopsida; order Poales; family Poaceae; genus Triticum; species Triticum urartu. The sequence continues at coordinate 477,841,769 of NC_141878.1, read as the reverse complement.
TATATAATTGAAAACTATGTTCAAATACGAATCCAACTATATAATCCTTGGCGACATGCATTCGTATTTTATTAGTTAAATCATACTTATAAACTAGGACGGGGTATAGTAGGTAATTAAATCGCAAACTTTTTTATTAACCGTATGTGTATGTGGCCTTTCGTCCTCCTCTCGCACGTCTTGTCACTCCGCTGCCGCAGACAGCTTACAGCGCAAGCTTGCGCAGCGCGCGGGGGCATTCTTTTAGCCAAACGGTGGTGCCAATGAATTGTCGGTGAGCCCGTTCCCGCGCAACCTCGCAGGTTCCTGCGCAAGCTTCCCACCCGAATCGGTGAAATCCCCCAAAATCCCAATGCTTACCGGCTTGCTATAAAAACCCTCACGGTCGGCGTGTCCTGCATCGCATTTTCCCCTCCCTCCATGTAGCTTCTCTCGTCTGCTTCTCCCACAATCTCCAAAGGCACCGGTCCATCATCATTGCTCAGCCACTCCGCCGTCATTAGAGGACATATCTAGCTGGGAGGCTACACCGCGGCGGTGGCGCAGTCCCCGGCGTAGTGTAGTGCACGTGGCGTCCCTGTTGGGTGTGTGCGGAACACCCACCACATGCTCCGTTGCCGGTGCCCGTCGGCAGTTGTTGCCGTCCGCCGTTGCCGCCACACCACCATCGAAAACCAGGGCCATTGCCCGCTCCAACGCCGTGGCCCGAAGGCGGAAGGTGGCCGTCGTGGCCGCCACCCCACTGCCGGCCACCGTGGCCATCACCCGCTCCACCACCGCATCCCGAAGGTGGGAGGTGGTGCTCGTGGCCGCCACCCCATCGTCGGACGTCGTGGCCGCCAGCCCATCATCGACCGCCGGGGTCATCACCCGCTCCGCCACTGCCACTCGAAGGTGGGAGGCGGAGGTGGATGCCCACACATGCGTTAGCGACCTTGCGCGCTACACCGAGTTCCTGCGGGAGGAGGAGTGCCTCGTCGAGCATGCAAAGAACCTTACCGCCACCGTGGCCGCGGCACACGTCGCCTCAGAGGCGAGGAATCGAGAGATCTACGAGGACAGCCACCGCTTCGAGAGGGGTCATCTGGAGCGGTAGAGGGCGTTCGAGGTGAGCGTCGCTAAAGCTGCAACGACGGCAAGCACCGTATTGCGGTTGCCCAGCTCATCGGTAGGCTCTTCCTCCTCTGCCTCTTACTAAGCGCGCTCGATAGAGGAGAGGCACACGGATGTAGTATAAAGCCCCTCCGCAGTAGTAGTATTTAGGGGCTATTTTGTTCAGTTCATCTGACTATAGATGTGGTGGAACTATACAACATACTTAAAATTAGGTAGTATATGTAGTTGAACTAGCTATTTCAGTACGTGGTTGGCAACAATTGGGGAAAAGTTTGGTCAGTTCAGCTGTTGAGTTGAACTATTTGTATAAATTAAGAACGACTGCTTAATCTATGAATGAAATCTATGCTTAATTACTAAATTTTAGTTGCAAAAATTAGATACTGCTAGTGATTTTTAGCTTCATATTTTGACAAATCGCTGTGTTACAAGGTTGACAAATGGCAACGTTACTAGATCAACAAATGTCAATCTTTCCAGTTTGACAAATGGTAAGATACCCAATATGACAGATGCAAATAGCACCAAATTTTTTGTAAGTGGTTGCACACGGGTCATCCAAAAGAATCGTTTGCGTTGAAGAGAGGCACAAATCCTGCTCTCACTTTGCATCATGTCGTCCTGGGGTCGGCGGGCGGGGCGCGGGAGGACGGCAGCTGGCGGCGCTGAGGGGTAGCGTTCGACGGCGGCATCCCATGCCGCTCAGGGGGGCGTGTGCACGGAGAGGAAGGCCGGCGGCCATGGAAGTCAAAGGGTTCGCTTCCTGATACGTCCATTTTGCATCATGTTTTCTTACTGTTATTTATAATGTTTTTATCCATAATAATGCTTTTGGAGTAATTCTAATGCCTTTTCTCTCATAATTTGCAAGGAACACACCAAGAGGGAGAATTCCGGCAGCTGGAAATCTGGACCTGGAAAAGCTACGCCAGGCCACCTATTCTGCAGAACTCCAAATAAACTGAAACTTCATGGAGATTTTTTATGGATTATTTAAGAAATACTGGAGCCAATAAACACGAGAGGGGGGCCACCAGGTGGGCACAGCCCACCTGGGCGCGCGAGGCCCCCTAGGCGCGCCCTGGTGGGTTGTGGCCTCCTCGTCCCACCTCTGGTGCCCATCTTTTGGTATATAAGTCATTTTGACCTAGGAAAAATAATGAGAAGACTTTTGGGACATAGCGCCGCCATCTTGAGGCAGAACTTGGGCAGGAGCACTTTTGCCCTCCAGCAGAGCGATTCCGCCGGCGGAACTTCCCTCCCGGAGGGGGAAATCATCATCATCATCATCACCAACAACTCTCCCATCTTGGGGAGGGCAACCTCCATCAACATCTTCAACAGCACCATCTCATCTCAAACCCTAGTTCATCTCTTGTATTCAATCTTGTTACCAGAACTATAGATTGGTGCTTGTGGGTGACTAGTAGTGTTGATTACATCATGTAGTTGATTACTATATATATGGTTTATTTAGTGGAAGATTATATGTTCAGATCCATTATGCTATTTAATACTCCTCTGATCATGAACATGTTTATCATTTGTGAGTAGTTACTATTGTTCTTGGGGTCACGGGAGAAATCATGTTGCAAATAATCATGTGAATGATGTGTGTTCGATATTTTGATAGCATGTATGTTGTGATTCCCTTAGTGGTGTCATGTGAACGTCGACTACATGACACCTCACCATATTTGAGCCTAAGGAAATGCATTGTGGAGTAGCAATTAGATGGTGGGTTGCGAGAGTGATAGAAGCTTAAACCCCAGTTTATGTGCTATTCCGTAAGGGACGATTGGATCCAAAAGTTTAATGTTATGGTTAGAATTTATTCTTAATACTTTTCTCGTAGTTGCGGATGCTTGCGGGAGGGTTAATCATAAGTAGGAGGTTTGTTCAAGTAAGAATAACACCTAAGCACCGGTCCACCCACATATCAAATTATCAAAGTAGAGAACACAAATCGAACCAACATGATGAAAGTGACTAGATGAAATTCCCGTGTACCCTCAAGAATGCTTTGCTTATCATAAGAGACCATTTTGGCCCGTCCTTTGCCTCATAAGGATTGGGCTACCTTGCTGCACTTTTGTTACTATTATCATTCCTTGCTCGTTACAAATTATCTTGCTATCAAACTACTTCGCTACTTAGAATTTCAGCACTTGCAGACAATACCTTACCAGAAACTACTTATCATTTCCTTCCGCTCCTCATTGGGTTCGACACTCTTACTTATCGAAAAGAGCTACAATTGATCCCCTATACTTGTGGGCCATCAAGGCTATTTTCTGGCGCCATTGCCGGAGAGTGAAGCGCCTTTGGTAAGTGGAATTTGGTAAGGAAACATTTGTATAGTGTTCTGAAATTTATTGTCACTAGTTACTATGGAAAACAATCCTTTGAGGGGTTTGTTCGAGGTATCTTCACCTCGTCCAGAACCACAATTAGCTACCACTCAACCTATTTCTCCTACTGAAAATATTGAATATGAAATTCCTTCGGGTATGATAGAACAACTGCTACCTAATCCTTACGCAGGAGATGGAACAGAACATCCTGATATGCACTTGATATATGTGGAACAAATTTGTGGATTGTTTAAGCTTGCAGGTTTACCCAGGGATCAAGTTATAAGAAAGTTTTTCCGTTTATCTTTGAAGGGAAAAGCATTGGCATGGTATAGGCTATGCGATGATATTGGATCATGGAACTGGAATGGTTTGAAATTGGAGTTCCACCAGAAATTTTATCCTATGCATCTACTTCATCATGATCGGAATTATATATATATAATTTTTGGCCTCGTGAAGGAGAAAGTATCGCTCTAGATTGGGGGAGGCTTAAGTCAATGTTATATTCATGCCCCAATCATGAGCTTTCAAGCGAAATTATTATTCAGAATTTTTATGCTCGGCTTTCTCGTAATGATCAAACCATACTTGATACTTCTTGTGCTGGTTCTTTTATGAAGAAGACTATTGAATTTCGGTGGGATCTTTTGGAAAGAATTAAACGCAACTCTGAAGATTGGGAACTCGACGAAGGTAAAGAGTCAGGTATTAAACTTAAGTATGATTGTGTTAACTCTTTTTATGGATACTGATGCTTTTCAAAAGTTTAGCACTAAATATGGACTTGACTCTGAGATAGTAGCCTCCTTTTGTGAATCATTTACTACTCTTGTTGAACTCCCTAAGGATAAGTGGTTTAAATATCACCCACCTATTAAAGAAGAAATTAAAAAACTAGTACTAGTTAAATAATAAACTATACTTTATAATGTTGATCCAGTTGTTCCTTCTGCTTATATAGAGAAACCAACATCCCTGTTAGGATAAAGGAACATCCTAAAGCTTTAACTGTGGTTAACAAAAGCTATATTAGAACACCTAAACCTGATGAAAAAATTAAAGTAGAACCTAGCATTGCTATGGTTAAAGATCTCTTGGAAGAAGATATGGATGGGCATGTTATTCAGTTCTGTGAAGAAGCTGCTAGAATTGCTAAACCTAATGGAAAAGATAAATGCAAACCTGTTGTTGGCATGCCTGTTATTTCAGTTAAAATAGGAGATCACTATTATCATGTTTTATGTGACATGGGTGCTAGTGTGAGTGCTATTCCTTACACTTCATATGAAGAGGTTATGAAAGACATAGCACCTATTGAGATAGAAGAAATAGATGTTACTATTAAACTTGCTAATAGCGACACTATATCACCAATTAGGATTGTTAGAGATGTTGAAGTCTTGTGTGGGAAAATAAAATACCCTACTGATTTTCTTGTTCTTGGTTCCCCACAAGATGACTTTTGTCCCATTATCTTTGGTAGACCTTTCTTGAACATAGTTAATGCTAAGATAGATTGTAAGAAACAAACTGTTGGTGTTAGCTTTGGTGATGAGTCTCATGAGATTAATTTTTCCAATTTTAGTAGAAATCAAAATGAAAATGAATTGCCTAGTAAGGATGAATTAATTGGTCTTACTTCTATTGATGTACCACCTACTGATCCTTTAGTACAATATTTGCTAGACCATGAAAATGATTTACATATGCATGAAAGAAAAAAATAGATAAGATTTTCTTTGAACAACGTCCTCTGCTTAAACACAATTTGCCTATTGAAATCTTCGAGGTCCTCCTCCACCTAAAGGTGATCCTGTGTTTGAATTAAAACAATTGCCAGACACTTTGAAATATGCTTATCTTGATGAAAAGAAGATATATCCTGTTATTATTAGTGCTAAGCTTTCAGAACATGAAGAAGAAAGATTATTGAAAGTTCTAAGGAAGCACTGGGCTGCTATTGGATATACTCTCGGTGATTTAAAGGGCATTAGTCCCACTCTATGTCAGCACAAAATCAATATGGAACCTGATGCTAAACCATTTGTTGATCACCAATGTCGGTTAAACCCAAAGATGAAAGATGTGGTAAGTACGAAAATATTAAAACTTCTGGAAGCAGGTATAATCTATCCCATAGCTGATAGTAGATGGGTAAGTCATGTTCATTGTGTCCCTAAGAAAGGAGGTATAACTGTTGTTCCTAATAATAATAATGAGCTTATTCCACAAAGAATTGTTACAGGCTATAGAATGGTAATTTATTATAGAAAATTAAATAAAGCAACTAGAAAAGATCATTACCCTTTGCCTTTTATTGATCAAATGATTGAAAGATTATCTAAGCACACACACTTTTGCTTCCTTGATGGATATTCTGGATTTTCACAAATACCCGTTTCTCAACCTGATCAAGAAAAGACTACTTTTACTTGTCCCTTTGGAACTTATGCTTATAGACATATGCCTTTTGGTTTATGTAATGCACATGCTACCTTTCAAAGATGTATGACTGCCATATTCTCTGATTTTTGTGAAAATATTGTTGAGGTTTTCATGGATGATTTTCTGTTTATGGGGAGTCTTTTGATGATTGTTTAAGCAATCTTGAGCGAGTTTTGCAGAGATGTGAACAAACAAATCTTGTCTTAAATTGGGAGAAGTGCCACTTTATGGTTAATGAAGGCATTGTCTTGGGTCATAAAATTTCTGAAAGAGGTATTGAAGTGGACCAAGCTAAGGTTGATGCCATTGAGAAAATGTCATGTCCTAAGGATATCAAAGGTATTCGTAGTTTCCTTGGCCATGTTGGTTTCTATAGGAGATTTATCAAAGACTTGTCTAAAATTTCTAGGCCTCTTACTAATCTCTTGCAGAAGGATATCCCTTTTGTTTTTGATGATGATTGTCTTGAATCCTTTGAAACACTCAAGAAAGCCTTAATATCTGCACCTATTGTTCAACCACCTGATTGGAACTTGCCTTTTGAAATTATGTGTGATGCTAGTGATTATGTTGTTGGTGCTATTCTAGGACAAAGAGTAGATAAGAAACTTAATGTTATTTAGTATGCTAGTAAAACTCTAGACAGTGCTCAAAGAGATTATGCTACTACTGAAAAAGAATTCTTAGCAGTTGTGTTTGCGTGTGATAAATTTAGACCTTATATTGTTGATTCCAAAGTAACTGTTCACACATACCATGCTGCTATTAAATATCTTATGGAAAAGAAAGATGCTAAACCTAGACTTATTCCTTGGGTTCTCTTGTTACAAGAATTTGATTTACATATCATTGATAGAAAAGGAGCTGAGAACCCCGTAGCTGATAACTTGTCTAGGCATGAAAATGTGCTTGATGACCCACTACCTATTGATGATAGCTTTCTTGATGAGTACTTAGCTACAATAAATGTTGCTAATAGTACTCCTTGGTATGCTGATTATGCTAATTACATTGTTGCTAAATATTTACCACCTAGCTTTACATACCAACGAAAGAAAAAAATTCTTCTATGATTTATGACATTTCTTTTGGGATGACCCACATCTTTATAAAGGAGTAGATGGTATTATTAGACGTTGTGTACCTGAGCATGAACAGGGACAAATCCTACGGAAATGTCACTCCAAGGCTTATGGAGGGCATCATGCTGGAGATAGAACTGCTCACAAGGTATTGCAATATGGATTTTATTGGCCTACTCTCTTCAAGGATGCCCGTAAGTTTGTCTCTTCTTGTGATGAATGTCAAAGAATAGGTAATATCGGTAAGCATCAAGAAATGCCTAGGAATTATTCACTTGCTGTTGAGCCATTTGATGTTTGGGGATTTGATTACATGGGACCTTTTCCTTCCTCCAATGGGTATACACATATTTTGGTTGTTGTTGATTATGTTACTAAATGGGTATAGGCTATTCCAACCAGTAGTGCTGATCACAACACCTCTATTAAAATGCTTAAGGAAGTTATTTTCCCAAGGTTTGGAGTCCCTAGATATTTAATGACTGATGGTGGTTCACACTTTATTCATGGTGCTTTCCATAAAATGCTTGCCAAGTATGATGTTAACCATAGAACTTCGTCACCCTATCATCCTCACTCTAGTTGTCAAGTTGAACTTAGAAATAGAGAAATGAATTAATTTTGCAAAAGACTATCAATAGGTCCAGGAAGAATTGGTCTAAGAAATTAGATGATGCACTTTGGGCTTATAGAATAGCATATAAAAATCCTACCGGTATGTCTCCTTATAAAATGGTTTATGGAAAAGCTTGTCATTTGCCTCTTGAGTTAGAACATAAAGCATTTTGGGCAATCAAAGAACTCAATTATGACTTCAAACTTGCTGGTGAAAAGAGGTTATTTGATATTAGCTCACTAGATGAATGGAGAACCCAAGCTTATGAAAATGCAAAGTTATTTAAAGAAAAAGTAAAAAGATGGCATGACAAAAGAATTCAAAAGCGCGAGTTTAAAGTCGGAGAATATGTTCTTTTGTAAAACTCTCATTTTACATTTTTTGGAGGGAAGCTCCTCTCGAAATGGGAAGGCCCATATGTCATCGAGGAGGTTTACCGATCTGGTGCCATCAAAATATATAATTCCGAAGGTACTAACCCGAAGGTTGTCAATGGGCAACGAATAAAGCATTATATATCTGGTATGCCTATTAATATTGAAAGTACGATTATCCAAACTTTGACACCGGAAGAGCACATAAAAGAGTCCTTCCGGAACACTCCAGAATCGTGAAAATAAGGTGGTACGTGATACGGTAAGTAAACGGACTCCAAAAAATCTACAAAAATATTTTTTATCAGTTCTGGAATATTTTAGAATTTTGGAAATAAATAAACTATCAGGAAGCGTCCCCTGGTGGGCACAAGACACCAGGGCACGCCAGGCTTGCCTGGGCATGGCGCGCCCAGGTGGGTTCTGCCCACCTGGGACACCTTCCGTACTCCGTTTTTCTTCCATGTACTTGTCCTCCAAGATAAAAAAATCTATATATAATTCCCAAACCTGTTAACCACCGTATTGCAGAGAAATCCTCTGTTCTCTTTTCTTGCAGTCTCTAGTCAAATTTATCAAGCCACGCATCATGTCTTCTTGCTCCTCCAACAACATGGAAGAAGATGCTTGGCTGATGAAGGTCGAGACGAATAGGGAGGAGCTCACGGACGTCGTCAAGGAGGAAAGGAAGCTACCGTAGATCCACCCCCGCTGGCAGCACAAGCATTGCTGGCTGAGGAGGAGGAATAAGATATCCTTAAACCCTACCTTACTCACATTACTCCTGCTGAGATTGAAGCTTTTCGCGTCATTGAAATAGTTTGCATACAGAATAAGTATCTTACTCGCGAAAATATTCTGCATCAAGAGCATATCATCCATCTCCGGAGTGTCATACGTCGGTTGGAGAACCTCTTGATCCTTAAGGATAGGATCGCTTCTTCACCACCATCATCTTCTTCACCACCAAAGGAGAATTGAGTATCGGGTATGGGCACTCCCCTTGGCTTCCGCCAAGCTTGGGGGAGGTGCCTCGGTATCGTATAATCCCACTATCTTTTTGCTTTTACTTATCTTAGTTCGATCTTTTGCTTTTAGATGAAATAAAAGTTTATTTATATCTTTTCTTCTTCGAGAGTTTGCTTAGTGATCTATCATTGTAATCACGTGCAAGTTATATAATAAAGTTTAGTTTGAGTTTTTGCTTTCTTTACTTTCATGTTGCAAATAAAGAAAAGAAATAAGAAAGAAAGAAAAATAGAAAGGAAATATATAAAAGGAAAGAAATAAAGCAATAAGATTATATACTAATCCTATGGTAGGTGATAGCACCACATAGGAAAAGTATAAGTAGGAAATTCTATTAGAGATTGACAAACATAGCATTAGTCAATGATGCAACTCATGAAAGAATTAATAAGGGAAGAGAAGATTCACATATAAATATACTATCCTAGAAATCTTTTCTGATTGTGAACCCTCATCAAAATATTATATGCCAAAATTGTTGACATTGGACAAGGAAGACAACTTAATGGTTTATGTTTGTTTATATTCACATAGAAGTCAAATTTTCATAGATCCTTCAACATGTGGTGCTTGCCCCCTATCTTTGCTAGCCAAAAATTCCGCACTAAGTAGAGATACTACTTGTGCATCCAAAAACCCTTAAACCAAAATATTTTTCAAGTGTCCACAATACCTACCTAGGGATTGAGCAAGATCCCTCAAGTAAGTTGTCATCGATGCAAAAAGTCAATAAAAATTGCTTCTAAAAGTGTGAGATCATTCAGTGTAAGAAAAAATTGAGTGTTGTATGAACTTGGATGACAAAGAATAAAAGCGACATACTACATAATAAAGGTTTTCAGCTTAAGGGGCAATACAATGTGACGTTCTCTTACACTAAGGGATTTATCATACAAACAAGTAAGCGCATGGCAACCTCTGCTTCCCTCTACGAAGGGCCTATCTTTTACTTTTATGTATTCACTTTTATGCAAAGAGTCAAAGTTTTCCTTCTATTCCTTTTTATTTTCTCTTTTGGCAAGCATCATGTGGTGAGGAAAGATCTAGGCACATATGTCCAATTGAATATAGATAGCATGAGTTATTATTGTTGACATCACCCTTGAGGTGAGCATGTTGGGAGGCGAAAAAATAAGCCCCTATCTTTCTATGTGTACAGTTGAAACGTTTTGCCCGTGGGTACGAGGTGAGTGTTAGCAATCATATAAGACTATATGATGGTTGAGTATGTGGACTTGCCTAAAGGCTCCGACATGTGACTCTTCCTGAAAAGATGATGAATTGTAGTTGCAAAGTTTACTAAGAACATAGTTTGTTGGTTTCTAATAGAGTTTTTGCTTTATACTTCGATTGTGTGATGAACTGTTACTTATTCATAGGAAGTATATGATGCAAGTTCTAAGATAAAAGTCCTATGTTAAATTTTGTGGCTATTATAATAATCAACATGATGCTTCTATGTCCGTATTTTGTTTTGATCGACACCTCTCTCTCAAAGCATGTGGACATGTTTTTCGATTTTGCTTTTCGCTTGAGGACAAGCGAGGTCTAAGCTTGGGGGAGTTGATTCGTCCATTTTGCATCATGTTTTCTTACTGTTATTTATAATGTTTTTATCCATAATAATGCTTTTTGGAGTAATTCTAATACCTTTTCTCTCATAATTTGCAAGGAACACACCAAGAGGGAGAATTCCGGCAGCTGGAAATCTGGACCTGGAAAAGCTACGTCAGGCCACCTGTTCTGCACAACTCCAAATAAGCTGAAACTTCACGGAGATTTTTTATGGATTATTTAAGAAATACTAGAGCCAATAAATGCCAGAGGGGCCCACCAGGTGGGCACAACCCACCTGGGCGTGCGAGGCCCCCAGGCGCGCCCTGGTGGGTTGTGGCCTCCTCGGCCCACCTCCGGTGCCCATCTTTTGGTATATATGTCATTTTGACCTAGAAAAAATAATGAAAATACTTTCAGGACATAGCGCCGCCGTCTCTAGGCAGAACTTGGGCAGGAGCACTTTTGCCCTCTGGCGGAGCGATTCCGCCGGGGGAACTTCCCTCCCGGAGGGGGAAATCATCGTCATCATCATCACCAACAACTCTCCCATCTTGGGGAGGGCAATCTCCATCAAATCTCCAATAGCACCATCTCATCTCAAACCCTAGTTCATCTCTTGTATTCAATCTTGTTACCGGAACTATAGATTGGTGCTTGTGGGTGACTAGTAGTATTGATTACATCTTCTAGTTGATTACTATATGGTTTATTTGGTGGAAGATTATATGTTCAGATCCATTATGCTATTTAATACTCCTCTAATCATGAACATGTTTATCATTTGTGAGTAGTTACTTTTATTCTTGAGGTCACGGGAGAAATCATGTTGCAAGTAATCATGTGAACTTGATGTGTGTTTGATATTTTGATAGTATGTATGTTGTGATTCCCTTAGTGGTGTCATGTGAATGTCGACTACATGACACTTCACAATATTTGGGCCTAAGGGAATGCATTGTGGAGTAGCAATTAGATGGTGGGTTGCGAGAGTGACAGAAGTTTAAACCCTAGTTTATGCGCTATTCCGTAAGGGACCGATTGGATCCAAAAGTTTAATGCTATGGTTAGAATTTATTCTTAATACTTTTCTCGTAGTTATGGATGCTTGCAGGAGGGTTAATCATAAGTAGGAGGTTTTTTCAAGTAAGAATAGCACCTAAGCACTGCTCCACCCACATATCAAAGTAGCGAACACAAATCGAACCAAATGATGAAAGTGACTAGATGAAATTCCCATGTACCCTCAAGAACGCTTTGCTTATCATAAGAGAACGTTTTGGCCTGTCCTTTGAGTCATAAGGATTGGGCTACCTTGCTGCAATTTTGTTACTATTGTCATTACTTGCTTGTTAAAAGTTATCTTGCTATCAAACTACTCCGCTACTTACAATTTCAGCACTTGCAGACAATACCTTACCGGAAACTACTTATCATTTCCTTCTGCTCCTCATTGGGTTCGACACTCTTACTTATCGAAAAGAGCTACAATTGATCCCGTATACTTATGGGTCATCACTTCCCAGTGAGCCTGCCCAGCGTACAGCTCGCACGCTTCCCGGTGAGCCTGCACATTCGAGGACAGCTTGCACGCCTCTCGGTCAGCCTGCGCACTGGACTACACTCGCACGCCTCCCGTTCGGTCAAGGTCAAGTAGTTGTCCGCACGACACCTTCTACAGACATTCAAACCAACACACATGGCGTCACGTGAATGGTTTACAGAACGCACATGGTTTAAATTATCCAAAAGTTTGAGATATTAAAGTGGCAGCTATTTTTCAAAATGCCTTTGTTGGTTGTCGTTATTCGAGTGCACCTTCTCTCAAAATGGACATGAAAAATACCACAGCATGTCGGGTGCCATTCCATGATAAAATGCCAAGTTTCATGAATTTCAGACGAGTTTTGGATTTACTAGAATTTAAAAATAAAGTATCTCAATGTTTTGCCGGCAATCAACGGTGCCCTGGTGTTTGAAATTTATTCTCATTTCTTGCATGGGACCTAAGCATGCACCCAAGGACACATATTTGATTTTTCAACCAATTTATATGCACTGGAGCATGTGCATGTAGTTCAAATTTGAATTGAGCACATAAATGCATTAAAAACTGAGTTAATGCATAAAAATGTCCAAACGAACCCCAAAAAAACACAAAAATTGACACAACACTCCTGTTGTTCTATGTTGACACGAGAAAATATTTGGAAGCAATAAGAGACAATGGATATCGTTTCGTCCCCAAAGGTGGGACGTTCCCTACCGAAACCATCATGATTGTTGTGAGAAGCTCTGGTTTGTGAGAAGCATATACCCAAACCTGCCCCAAATGGGACAAATTTTTTACCACGGCATGCTGATGCCGCTCCATGATAGCATGCCAAGTTTCATGAATTTCAGACGAGTTTTGGATTTACTAACATTTAAAAACCAGGTATCTCGATGGTTGCGGCCGAGTGATGGTGGTAGGGTGTTTCACATTCATTCCCATTTCTTGCATGGGACCTAAGAAGGCAACCAAGGACACATATTTGAATTTTCAACTAATTTATATGCATTAGAGCATGTGCATGTAGTTCGAGTTTGAATTATGAACATGAATGCATGGAAAACTCAGTTAATGTGTGAAAAGTCCAAGCGAACCCCGAAAAATCCCAAAAACTGACACAACACTCCTGTTGTTCTATCTTGACACTAGGAGAAAAATTGAAATCGAGAAGAGGCAATGGATATCATTTCGTCCAGAAAGGTGAAACATTCCCTACTGAAACCATCACACTTGTTGTGAGAAGCTTATACCCAAACCTGCCCCAAATGGGACAAAAATTTTACCACGGCATGTTGATGCCGCTCCATGATAGCATGCCAAGTTTCATGAATTTTGGATGAATTTTGGATTTACTAGAATTACAAAAGCAAGTACGTCGACGTTTGCTGGAGAGCCACTGTGCCGTGGTGTTTGAATTTCATCCCCATTTCTTGCATGGGAGATAAGCATAAACCCATGGATACATATATGATTTTACAACCCATGTTGGTGCACCGGAGCATTTGCATGTAGTTTAATTTTGAATTGTGCACCTGAAATGGCTAGAAAATCAATTTAATGTATAAAATGTTCAAACGAACCCTGAATAATTCCAATTCTTTTACGACACACATATAGTTGCATGTTCACTCCAGATAAAAGGTCTAGCAATTCAAACACCATCCATTGCCGCTGTGACCCCATTATGTAATTCAAATCGAGTAGATCGCACACAGTTTATTATCACCAACCGTGTGAGATGCAGCACAAAATATCCTGGAGCACCGTCACTGTATAGTACGCCTATGGCTTACGCGAGAAGGTGCGTCAACTATAGTCCACAGTCGGTGTCTCAAGCACACTAGCTCGCTCCCCAAATATCATTTCACTGTTCAATCGTCGCCAGTGAAAGATGGGCACGTGGACCCGTGTCGTGAGGGCAACTTCGATGGCCCACTCCGTGGAGAGCGCGGCCGCAATCTATGACCGGGCGGCCAAGGCAGCCCAAACGGCCGTTGTTGCTTCTTAGGTGGCGGCAGTAACATCTACCTCGGGGATAGGAACTGGCGAGAGCAGCACAACAGTTTTCCATTCCGCAGCGGCGGCCTTAGCCCTGATGGAGGCTGCCCACGACCATGTCGAGGCTGCCCACTCCCAACTCTGGGCAGTCACCGCACAAATCGAATGAAGCTTCTCTAATAACGGTCGGCAACCCACGGCTGAAGAGTTGGCAATCACTGAGAGTGTTCGAGCAGCCGTCCGTTCCTCCGCCGCATACCTTGCGATGACGGAGCCCGTCCAAGCCCAGATCGCGTCCGCCCACGCCCAGCTCATGGTGGCCTTTTCCAAAGAGATGGCGGATGCGGATGGCGATATGCTTGCCGAGTATGGTGCGATGGATGCCATGGATCCCCTTCCCTAGGAGACCGTCGGGCGCGAGTTGGACATGGAGGCAGTGGTGGAGATCGACGAGCACCAGCCATAGTAGACTCTTTGTTTTGTTTAATTAAGAGAACCCGTCTTTAATTTGTTAGAGTAATGTTTAGGTCAGCTAGCTCTGTTTAATTGCTGAACTTGCTCGATTAAGAAGTGTGGGTGTTTTGTAGTCTCCCTTATGTACCCAAATTATGCAACGACTTGGATTACCACTGTAACCATGGAAATTTGAACCAAAATATTTGACGTTCAAAATCAACACACACAGGTTAAGCTATCTGAATCGTTTGTGATGTTCACATATCATATACAGTTCTGAATAAGGGACCGTGTCTGATGACACTTTGCGCGACTGTTTTTTCGCTGAAGCAATTCCAAATTTTTGGCTTCCGCGGAAATATCTACCTCCCCGCCCCCTCCCCCTTACCAAAAGCCACATTCCCCATATTTCCGCCTTCCTTTCCAAGTTGAAACCTTCACTCCTTGCTTGCAGCGCCACCTCCTCGTCGGTGCCCCTCCTTCATGCTGCTCGGCCTCGTCTATCCAGGCAGGTAATCCACACCTGACCCCCATCCTCCTCCTCCTTCCACATCCCACATGCCCCGACCGCCGGCGCGAGTGTGAAACCTTCCACCCAAATCACTGACCCCTCCACCAAATAAGCACCGCCCTAAGACATGGTGCATGTAGTATAGCCAGGATCTCAAGGAGCATTTGGCAACGGAGAAGAAAATCGCGGTCGCACGCGCGGATGAGGTCGTGATGGCTGCCATTCGTGCCGACCCCCAGATCTTGGAGGAGCACCTTGCCATTTGCTAGCTACACCAGTTAAGCATGCTCGGTTTACCCGTTGCGTGTGCTACTCCTGCCTTTCCTTCACAAATTTTAGTGAATTGTGCTATCTAATTTTACCATGCAATCTGTTGCTCTAGTGTATATGTTCTATATGTCGTGTAGTGTGGTGCTCACTTATTAACTATTTTGTTAATTAGTTGTCGTCTTCAGTTAACTGTTTGGTTCAATTCCACAAATGTGATGTTCAATTCTTCAGGCTGCAATTTTGTATTGTCTTTCATGTGAGAAATAAATCGAATTTATATTTACAAAATACATGAGAAACGAATTCAATTGCTATATTTCCAAGTTGTCAAGCATGCTTGGTTTGGTTATACATTGTGCAATGTGGTGCTCAGTTAATGTCTGGTTCATTTGTGTTGTCGTGTTTAGTTAACTGTTTGGTTCAATCCTGCAATGCGATGTTCAATAGTTGTGGGTGCATTCTATTATTGTATACCATGTGAGAAATATATTGAATTTGGCTGTAGTACATACATGAGAAACAAATACAATTGCAATTGGCTGTAGTTAACTGTTTGGTTAACTATCTGATCTTCTATTAGGAGTATGTTATATTGTGCAATGTGGTGCTTAGTTAATGTTTCGTTCATTTGTTGTGGTGTTTAGTTAACTGCTTGGTTCACTAGAATTTGAAGTGTGCTTATTTTTCATCGACATATTTTACTGATAGCATCCGAACCCTTACTTAACCTGATGACTAACTACCTTATATGTGTTGCAGGGAAACAATGGGAAGCACTAAGGTTTACAATCGAGGTTAGCATGTTCATGGTCTGTTGTCTAATGGCACATTATTGTGCAATTGCAGGAACCATTCTAATATGTAGATTTTTAACTATTTGGTCTTGCACATGTAGGTCCTTCTGTCAGAGATTTTGACCCACTGTTTGACCCTTTTTGCATATGGAGAAATGAGTTGCCCATGAATATTAATCAAATCAAGAAACTCAGAAAGATTGTTAGGATAAAGAAATTAGCGACAAAAAACAACAAGATCTTTGATGTCTACTTCACAACCTTCTTCTTGTAGACGTTGCTGGGCCTCCAAGTGCAGAGGTTTGTAGGACAGTAGCAAATTTCCCTCAAGTGGATGACCTAAGGTTTATCAATCCGTAGGAGGCGTAGGATGAAGATGGTCTCTCTCAAGCAACCCTGCAACCAAATAACAAAGAGTCTCTTGTGTCCCCAACACACCCAATACAATGGTAAATTGTATAGGTGCACTAGTTTGGCGAAGAGATGGTGATACAAGTGGTATATGGATGGTAGATAAAGGTTTTTGTAATCTGAAAATATAAAAACAGCAAGGTAACGAATGGTAAAAGTGAGCGTAAACGGTATTGCAATGCTAGGAAACCAGGCCTAGGGTTCATACTTTCACTAGTGCAAGTTCCTCAACAATACTAACATAATTCGATCACATAACTACCCCTCAACATGCAACAAAGAGTCACTCCAAAGTCACTAATATCGGAGAACGGACGAAGAGATTATGGTAGGGTACGAAACCATCTCAAAGTTATTCTTTCAAATCAATCAGATGGGCTATTCCTATAAGTGTCACAAACAGCCCTAGAGTTCGTACTAGAATAACACCTTAAGACACAAATCAATCAAAACCCTAATGTCACCTAGATACTCCAATGTCACCTCAAGTGTCTGTGGGTATGATTATACGATATGCATCACACAATCTCAGATTCATCTATTCAACCAACACATAGAACCTCAAAGAGTGCCCCAAAGTCCTACCGGAGAATCACGACGAAAACGTGTGCCAACCCCTATGCATAGGTTCATGGGCGGAACCCACAAGTTGATCACCAAAACATACATCAAGTGAATCACGTGGTATCCCATTGTCACCACAGATACCCACGGCAAGACATACATCAAGTCTTCTCAAATATTTAAAGACTCAATCTGATAAGATAACATTAAAGGGGAAACTCAATTTATTACAAGAGAGTAGAGGGGGAAGAAACATCATAGGATCCAACTATAATAGCAAAGCTCGCGATACATCAATATCGTATCATCTCAAGAACACGAGAGAGAGATCAAACACATAGCTGCTGGTACATACCCTCAGCCCCGAGGGAGAACTACTCCCTCCTCATCATGGAGAACGTCGGGATGATGAAGATGGCCACCTGAGAAGGATTGCCCCCTTCGGCAGGGTGCCGGAAAGGGTCTAGATTGGCTTTTGGTGGCTACGGAGGCTTCTGGCGGCGGAACTCCCGATCTATTGTGTGTTCTGGAAGTTTTAGGATACGTAGGTATATATGGGTGAAAGTAGCATGTCGGTGGACCGAAGGGGGGGCACGAGGCAGGGGAGCGCCCTAGGGGGTGGGCGTGCCCCCCACCCTCGTGGGCACCTCCCTTCTTTCCTGACGTGCACTCCAAGCTTTTCCGATAGATTTTCTTCCAAAAATAACTTCTCTAGTTGATTTTGTTCCATTTCGACTCCGTTTGATATTCCTTTTCTTCGAAACACTGAAATAGGCAAAAAAACATCAATTCTGGGCTGGGCCTCCGGTTAATAGGTTAGTCCCAAAATAATATAAAAGTGGATAATAAAGCCCAATATTGCCCAAAATAGTTGATAACATAGCATGGAGCAATCAAAAATTATAGATACGTTAGAGACGTATCAAGCATCCCCAAGCTTAATTCCTGCTCATCCTCGAGTAGGTAAGTGATAAAAACAGAATTTTTGATGCGGAGTGCTACTTGGCATAATTTCAATGTAATTCTTCTTAATTGTGGTATGAATATTCAGATCCATAAGATTCAAGACAAAAGTTTATATTGACATAAAAATGATAATACTTCAAGCATACTAACTAAGCAATTATGTCTTCTCAAAATAACATGGATAAAGAAAGCTATCCCTACAAAATCATATAGTCTGGCTATGCTCCATCTTCACCACACAAAGTATTTAAATCATGCACAACCCCGATGACAAGCCAAGCAATTGTTTCATACTTTTGATGTTCTCAAACTTTTTCAATCTTCACGCAATACATGAGCGTGAGCCATGGACATAGCACTATAGGTGGAATAGAATGGTGGTTGTGGAGAAGACAAAAAGGGAGAAGATAGTCTCACATCAACTAGGCGTATCAACGGGCTATGGAGATGCCCATCAATAGATATCAATGTGAGTGAGTAGGGATTGCCATGCAACGGATGCACTAGAGCTATAAGTGTATGAAAGCTCAAAAAGAAACTAAGTGGGTGTGCATCCAACTTGCTTGCTCACGAAGACCTAGGGCATTTTGAGGAAGCCCATCATTGGAATATACAAGCCAAGTTCTATAATGAAAGATTCCCACTAGTATATGAAAGTGACAACATAGGAGACTCTCTATCATGAAGATCATGGTGCTACTTTGAAGCACAAGTGTGGTAAAAAGATAGGAGCATTTCCCCTTCTCTCTTTTTCTCTCATTTTTATTTTTTTATTTGGGCCTTTTCTCTTTTTATGGCCTATTTTCTCTCTTTTTTTATTTGGGCTTCTTTGGCCTCTTTTATTTATTTTGGTCCGGAGTCTCATCCCGACTTATGGGGGAATGATAGTCTCCATCATCCTTTCCTCACTGGGACAATGCTCTAATAATGATGATCATCACACTTTTAGTTACTTACAACTCATGAATTACAACTCGATACTTAGAACAAGATATGACTCTGTATGAATGCCTCTGGCGGTGTACCGGGATATGCAATGACTCATGAGTGACATGTATGAAAGAATTATGAACAGTGGCTTTGCCACAAATACAATGTCAACTACATGATCATGCAAAGCAATATGACAATGATGAAGCATGTCATAATAATGTAACGATGGAAAGTTGCATGGCAATATATCTCAGAATTGCTATGGAAATGCCATAATAGGTAGGTATGCTGGCTGTTTTGAGGAAGGTATATGGTGGGTGTATGATACCGGCGAAAGGTGCGCGGTACTAGAGAGGCTAGCAAAGGTGGAAGGGTGAGAGTGCGTATAATCCATGGACTCAACATTAGTCATAAAGAACTCATATACTTATTGCAAAAATCTACAAGTTATCAAAGCAAAGTATTACGCGCATGCTCCTAGGGGGATAGATTGGTAGGAAAATACCATCGCTCGTCCCCGACCACCACTCATAAGGAAGACAATCAATAAATAAATCATGCTCCGACTTCATCACATATCGGTTCACCATACGTGCATGCTACGGGAATCACAAACTTCAACACAAGTATTTCTCAAATTCATAACCACTCAACTAGCATGACTCTAATATCACCATCTCCATACCTCAAAACAATCATCAAGTATCAAACTTCTCATAGTATTCAACACACTCATAAGAGAATTTTATTATTCTTGAATACCTACCATATTAGGATTTTAAGCAAATTACCATGCTATTTAAGACTCCCAAAATAATCTAAGTGAAGCATGAGAGTTCATATATTTCTTCAAAATAAAACTACCACCATGCTCTAAAAGATATAAGTGAAGCACTAGAGCAAATGACAAACTACTCCAAAAGATTTAAGTGAAGATCAATGAGTAGTCGAATAATTATGCAAGTATGTGAAGACTCTCAAAAATTTAATAATTTCAGATCTTGGTATTTTATTCAAACAGCAAGCAAAACTAAATAAAATAAAATGATGCTCCAAGCAAAACACATATCATGTGGTGAATAAAAATATAGCTCCAAGTAAAGTTACCGATGAACGAAGACGAAAGAGGGGATGCCTTCCGGGGCATCCCCAAGCTTAGGATCTTGGTTGCCCTTGAATATTACCTTGGGGTGCCTTGGGCATCCCCAAGCTTAGGCTCTTTCCACTCCTTATTCTATAATCCATCGAATCTTTACCCAAAACTTGAAAACTTCACAACACAAAACATAAAGTAGAAAACTCGTGAGCTCCGTTAGTATAAGAAAATAAATCACCACTTCAAGGTACTGTAATGAACTCATTCTTTATTTATGTTGGTGTTAAACCTACTGTATTCCAACTTCTCTATGGTTTATAAACTATTTTACTAGCCATAGATTCATCAAAATAAGCAAACAACACACGAAAAACAGAATCTGTCAAAAACAGAACAGTCTGTAGTAATCTGGATCAAACGTATACTTATGGAACCACAAAAATTCTAAAATAAATTTCTGGAACTGAGGAATTTATCTATTAATCATCTGAAAAAATAATTAACTAAATATAACTCTCCAAATAAAAATGGCAGCAATTCTCGTGAGCACTAAAGTTTCTGTTTTTTTACAGCATGATCGCAAAGACTTTCCCCAAGTCTTCCCAAAGGTTCTACTTGGAACAAACACTAATTAAAAGCATATAACCACATCTAAACAGAGGCTAGATGAATTATTTATTACTAAACAGGAACAAAAAGGAAGGAACAAAAATAAAATTGGGTTGCCTCCCAACAAGCGCTATCGTTTAACGCCCCTAGCTAGGCATGATGATTTCAATGATGCTCACATAAAAGATAAGAATTGTAACATAAAGAGAGCATCATGAAGAATATTACTAGAACATTTAAGTATAACATACTTCATATGCATAGGGATTTTGTGAGCAAACAACTTATGGGAACAATAATCAACTTGCATAGGAGGGCAAAACAAGCATAACTTCGAAATTTTAAGCACATAGAGAGGAAACTTGATATTATTGCCTACAAGCATATGTTCCTCCCTCATAATGATTTTCAGTAGCATCATGAATGAATTCAACAATATAACCAGCACCTAAAGCATTCTTTTCATGATCTACAAGCATAGAAATTTTTATTACTCTCCACATAAGCAAATTTCTTCTTAATCGGAATAGTGGGAGTATCATAAGAGACTTGAATACTATAAATTGTTTCCACATTAAAAGAGTAATGTTCATAAAAGGGGTAACCATAATCATGACAAGTTTTATAAATATAATTCTCACTACTTTTTATAGCATATGTATCATCACAATAATTATCATAAGTAGGAGGCATGCTATCATCATTATAAATTTGCATATCAAAACTTGGGAGACTAAAAATATCATCTTCATTAATCATAGCTTCCCCAAGCTTGGGACAAACATTAATTGCAGAAAATATATTCTCAAAAATATCATCTTCATCAAACATAGCATCCCCAAGCTTGGGCCTTTTCATATCATAAGCATAATCACTCTCATCATTAATAGTATGGATACCACCAATAGTATAGCAATTATCATATTCTTCCAAGCAAGTGCCAAAAAGATTTTCAAGATCATAAGAAGTATCATTATCTTCCACAATTATATTTTCATGAGGAACAATAGTAATAGGAGCAGCATTATTTGGGAGAGATATCTTTTTACCTCTCTTCCTTTTTCTTTTCTTCTTCTTCACCACATCATGTGTGGGTTCAATCGTCTTTTTGGAGCTCCTTATTAATGAGATTGGTTGAATAGGAGGCTCCTCCTCGTTACCTGATTCATCATAATAAATAATAGGAGGATATTGGGAAGTCTCTTCCCTGTCATTAGTATTCTCTTCATCTTCTATTTGTTTTCTTTTCTTTATGTAATTGGCAATATAAGGATTTTCAATACAATTCACTGCACAATACATATAAATTTCCTCTAGATCAAAACCAAGAAGTTTATAACGGGAAAATTCCGGAAGATAGTTAGTTATACGTTTTATTTCTTCATAGCCCATAAGCAAACTAAGTTCATTATAGTGTGCAAAGGAAATCAAGTCATCACAATTTTTTGACATGATTACATCATGAAACAATTTGCATCGGATAGCTAAATGACCACTTTCATTGCAAAGTTCACAAGTACGGCCAAGAAAATTTAAATTTTCAGCACAATCATCTAGCCTTTCTTGCAACAATTTAGTTTCTAAGTACTTATGCCTCATGCAATATCTATCTTCCCTATTTGGTGTGTACTTACAAACCCAATGCACTCCACAAAAATTGACATGTTTATAGGAGACATCATCATAACTAGTGCAATCATCATTAGTATCATGGATATTCAAAGAATTCGTACTAACAACATTGCAATCATGCTCATCATTCAAATATTTAGTGCCAAACATTTTATAGATTTCTTCTTCTAGCACTTGAGCACAATTATCCTTTCCATCATACTCACGAAAGATATTAAAAACTAGTGATAAAACAAGAAACTAAAAGACTCGATTGCAAGATCTAAAGATATACCTTCAAGCACTCACCTCCCCGGAAACGGCGCCAGAAAAGAGCTTGATGTCTACTTCACAACCTTCTTCTTGTAGACGTTGTTGAGCCTCCAAGTGCAGAGGTTTGTAGGACAGTAGCAAATTTCCCTCAAGTGAATGACCTAAGGTTTATCAATCCGTAGGAGGCATAGGATGAAGATGGTCTCTCTCAAGCAACCCTGCAACCAAATAACAAAGAGTCTCTTGTGTCCCCAACACACCCAATACAATGGTAAATTGTATAGGTGCACTAGTTCGGCGAAGAGATGGTGATACAAGTGGTATATGGATGGTAGATAAAGGTTTTTGTAATCTGAAAATATAAAAACAGCAAGGTAACGAATGGTAAAAGTGAGCGTAAACGGTATTGCAATGCTAGGAAACAAGGCCAAGGGTTCATACTTTCACTAGTGCAAGTTCCTCAACAATACTAACGTAATTCGATCACATAACTATCCCTCAACATGCAACAAAGATTCACTCCAAAGTCACTAATAGCGGAGAACGAACGAAGAGATTATGGTAGGGTATGAAACCACCTCAAAGTTATTCTTTCCAATCAATCCGATGGGCCATTCCTATAAGTGTCACAAACAGCCCTAGAGTTCGTACTAGAATAACACCT
This sequence comes from Triticum urartu, assembly GCF_056163025.1. Classification (NCBI taxonomy): domain Eukaryota; kingdom Viridiplantae; phylum Streptophyta; class Magnoliopsida; order Poales; family Poaceae; genus Triticum; species Triticum urartu. The sequence continues at coordinate 477,818,488 of NC_141878.1, read as the reverse complement.
TAAGACAAAAATCAATCAAAACCCTAATGTCACCTAGATACTCCAATCTCACCTCAAGTATCTGTCGGTATGATTATACGATATGCATCACACAATCTCAGATTCATCTATTCAACCAACACATAGAACCTCAAAGAGTACCCCAAAGTCCTACCGGAGAATCATGATGAAAACGTGTGCCAACCCCTATGCATAGGTTCATGGGTGGAACCCGCAAGTTGATCACTAAAGCATACATCAAGTGAATCAAGTGGTATCCCATTGTCACCACAGATACCCACGGCAAGACATACATCAAGTGTTCTCAAATCTTTAAAGACTCAATCCGATAAGCTAACTTTAAAGGGGAAACTCAATTTATTACAAGAGAGTAGAAGGGGAAGAAACATCATACGATCCAACTATAATAGCAAAGCTCGTGATACATCAAGATCGTATCATCTCAAGAACACGAGAGAGAGAGAGATCAAACACATAGTTGCTGGTACATACCCTCGGCCTTGAGGGAGAACTACTCCCTCCTCGTCATGGAGAGCGCCGGGATTATAAAGATGGCCACCGGAGAAGGATTGCCCCCTTCGGCAGGGTGCCGGAACGGGTCTAGATTAGCTTTTGGTGGCTACGGAGGCTTCTGGCGGCGGAACTCTTGATTTATTGTGTGTTCTGGAAGTTTTAGGATACGTAGGTATATATGGGTGAAAGAAGCACGTCGGTGGACCGAAGGGGGGGCCATGAGGCAGGGAGGCGTGCCCTAGGGGGGTGGGCGCGCCCCCCACCCTCGTGGGCACCTCCCTTCTTTCCTGACGTGCACTCCAAGCTTTTCTGGTAGCTGTTCTTCCAAAAATTACTTCTCTAGTTGATTTCGTTCCGTTTCGACTCCGTTTGATATTCCTTTTCTTTGAAACACTAAAATAGGCAAAAAACAGCAGTTCTGGGCTGGGCCTCCGGTTAATAGGTTAGTCTCAAAAATAATATAAAAGTGGATAATAAAGCCCAATATTGCCCAAAATAGTAGATAACATAGCATGGAGCAATCAAAAATTATAGATACGTTGGAGACGTATCAATCTTTGTCTACACAATGAAGAAGACATCAGTTCGCTAGAAGATGGTAATAACTATTATACCTTGCCTTTTTTTTATTCCTTTGCCCCATTTCCAATATAGAGAAGATATTTATGCACATCCTTGTTTTTAGGCCTTTCCAAAGCAGTTCACTGATGATTACCTCTCAAACCACCTCTATGGACAGGAGGCGAGGAAGGTTTTCATACAACAGCCATGGTTCAATATTGAAGTGTTCCTGAAGAGGGCGAAGGACGGATGGTCAATCATCCACAGGCACTGGCCTAAAGTTGCAAAGACCTTCAACACGAATGAAGGCTCAATATTCGCCTTCCGCTTCAGCAGTTTTCCAGATGAGAAGCATCTGTCTATATACCATCTATGATGCTAATTTTGAAAGGTTCTACATGTTGCATATGAAAATTGGTGCTGGTGTAGTTGTGTAAAGGGGTAGCTGAGTGCTGAAGCTATATCATGTTGTACTATGATGTATTTCAATTATGAAATTCTGCTTCCTTAATATGGAAATGAAATATATTATGTGCTTAATATGAATGTCAATTAGATTAATAAATGGATTGTTAATAATAGGGCAATTAGCCTACTAATGGCGAATTAGCCTACTAATTGGGTTTTGCTATTGCAAACAGTTATTGAAAAAATACCGTGGGCGATGACCTCAGGCAATGCACACAGTTTCTAGGAATAAACCGTGTTGGATCAATGAACAATCACACACGACTTTCTCTTGAAAACTGTTTGCGTTCCATCACACACATTTTTATGTGGTAAACGTTTGCGTTAGGCCACCTTGCGCAAACATTTACCACATAAAAACTATGTGTGATGGATAGCTTTTGCCACACAGTTTCTTCTACGGACCATGTGTGATACATTCAATAACGCAAACGATTTAACGGAAAAATTGTGTGTGATGTACCTGTGAACGGAAACGTTTTCCTTGAAGAGACTGTGTGGGATGTACATATGAACGGAAACGTTTAGCGGGGACTGACTTTGTGGGATGTACTTGCGACCGGAAACAATTTTGCCTGTATAATTGTATTCTTTTAGCTCTACTGTACGTATTTCCGTATGTGAGCACTCGCCGATCACACACGGCCTCATTTTGCCGAGCGTGTGTGCCAGGAGGGCCATATCCCCGACAGTTTCTGGGTCGTGTGGGAAGGACCCCCTATCGCCCACACTCACTAGGCGACGGTTCCAAATGTCGTCGCGGAAAGGGGTTAAAAACCGTTTGTATAGCACCGACGCGTACCAGTGATGGTTGAGGGACTAATGTGTTTGTGAGAATTGCAGGATAACACAAGTAGTATGTGTAAGTGCATCTAGTGCCACCCCTAGTTGGTTTTCGAGTATTGACGACAAACCTGGTTGAGGGACTAATGTGCTTGTGAAGAATTGCAGGATAACACAGGTAGTAGTCCCTCAATGATTCGGTTTTCCTACCGGAAATGACCCCTAAAAATGTATGAAGACACTGACGACAAAGGTGGTATATGAATATATTCACATTGAAGACTATGACAAGAGAAGACGTTGAGTGAAGACTATGGAGCACGAAGACTTTGTTGTTTCGTCGTTTCCTTTTCTTCTTTGTTGAGTCATAGGAACCACCGTACTGTTAAGTGGGGTCCGAGTGAACGAAGTAAGAGTGACTGAAGTGATGCTTAACCAAAATCCTATGTCCTCGAGCGAAGACAATGAGAGAAAATCTTATCCAGAGCTGGATGAGTCAGCTTTACTTGTAGCCCAAGTAAAGTTGCCGCGTGTGATTGAAATCTGACCGTTGGAACACGTGTCAGTTCCTTAGTGACCCATGGTCATTTCGGACAAATCAGGTAGGGTTGCCTAGTGGCTATAAATAGCCCACCCCCTATACCATAAATTGGTTGGCTGCTCAGAGTTAGTGCACGACTTTTTCCATTTGAGAGCAACCCACCTCGAAGCCTTTGAGAGAGAAATCCTTGATAGGACAAAGCCCTAAACACCCAGAGCCAAAGAGTGTTAGGCATCACTGAAGTCTTCCTGTCTGTGTGATCTGAAGACTTGTTACACTTGAGGACTGTGAATCCTCCAGCCGGTTAGGCGTCGTGTTCTGAGCATCCAAGAGTCATTGTGGATCACCGGTGAACGAAGTCTGTGAAGGTTTGGAAGTCTCCCTTGAAGACTTACCAGAGTGATTGGGCGAGGACTGGGTGTCCTTAGCTCAAGGGGAATAAGGTGAAGACACGGTCTTCTGAGTTAAATCTCAGCCTCCCTAACCAGACATACAGTTGTCACAGCAACTGGAACTGGTCCAACAAATCCTTGTCTTCAACGAGCAACTAGTTCTATCTTTCCCATCTCTTTATTCACAGCTAGTCCTTGTGAAGTCATTGCCTGTTTGCATTATCTATTTGTCTTGATTGTGTGACTGCTTGTTCTGATTGGCTTCATATTGTCGTCCATCCTGATCCATACTACCTAGCTGCTATTAGTCTTTGTACTTTCACTTAATTGAATACTTGACTATGGCTTGCCTAGTGTAGTCTACCTTCCGCTGCATGTTAATAGGTTCATTTCTATCGATTGTCTTCGAAACTTCCATGTTTTGAAGACTTTCATAAAAATCGCCTATTCACCCCCTCCCCTCTAGTTGATCACTAGCACTTTCAATTGGTATCAGAGCAAGGTACTCCCTTGTTCTGTGTGATTCAGTTTGACCACCTGGAGTTTTAGCTATGTCGACTGCAAGGATAATCAAAGTCTCCGCTGTGTGCACCATCTTCGATGGAACTGAATATCCCTACTGGAAGAATAAGATGCACATGCATCTTGAAGCCATTGATGTCGACCTCTGGTATGTCATCAAGAATGGCGTTCCCAAGGTTGGTGAAGGTGTCACCGTTGCTGATGTCAAGAAGTTCGTTCAACTGGACTCCACTGCCAAGAACATCATCTGTGGTCATCTGACCAAAGGTAAGTACGGTCGTGTGAGTGCTCTGGAAACATCTAAGCTAGTCTGGGACTGGCTCTCCAAGGTCAATGAAGGCGTCTCAACCCAGAGAGATCAAAGGATCAGTGTCCTTCGCAACCTCTTCAACCGCTTCAAGAGAAACGACAATGAGAATGTTCAGCTCACGTTTGATCGCCTTACTGACATCACAAATGAGCTCCAAGCTCTCGGCGCTACTGAGATCACCAAGAATGAAATCGTCAAGACACTCCTGAGATCACTTAACAGCTCATTTGACACCCTAGCCCTGATGATTCAAGAACGCCCTGACTTCAAGAGACTCGATCCGTCTGACATACTTGAAAGGCTCAACACACATGAGTTTCAGCTTTCTGAGAAAAGAGATATCTACGGTCCCAACTATGGCCCAACTCGTGCCTTGAAGGCAAAAGCTATTTCCTCATCTAAAGAAGAATCTGACTACAGTTCTGATGATCCTGAAGACATTGGAAGAGAGCTTGCTATGCTTGTGAAGAAGTTCCAAAAATTCACCAAGAAGAAAGGCTTCAGAAAGTCTTCACGATCTAGCTCAAGGAATGATGAAGCTTCTGCTCATGACTACAAGAAGAGAACATGCCACAAGTGCAAGAAACCTGGTCACTACATCTCTGAGTGTCCGCAGTGGGACAATGAGAACAACAAGAAGAAGAAGAACAAGGAATATGATTCTGACGACAAGAAGAAGAAGAAATACTCAAAGTCCTCTTCCAAGTCTTCCTCAAAGTCTTCTTCACACAAGAAGAGCTCATCTGGCAAGGCTCGTGCGTTTGTTGGCAAGGAAATGGATTCGGAGGAGGAGTCTGCTTCTGAGGAGGCAGAGGTGGAGTCTGAGGAGGAGTCCGATTCTGGCATTGCAAGTCTGGCTACAACCTACGTTGCCAAGTCCATCTTCAACACTGAAGACAATGACTTCGTCACCGACGCCGATGCTAATGACAAGGACAACTCCACTCCCACATATTGCTTCATGGCACGCGGTGCCAAGGTAAACTCATGCAATACTCACTATCAAACATCCAATGAAGATAACTCTGATTGTAATTCCAAACCCAGCTACAAAACACTTGCTAAAATTGCAACTGAACAACAGAAAGCTATGGAACATATTCAAAAACTGTTAGACAAAAGCGATGACCTGTTGGACGCTGAAATGACTCGATCTCAGTCCTTAATTGAAGACATAAAAAATCTTCATGTTAAGTATGAGGAACTTGAAAGTCGTCATGAAACGCTCTCAACAACTCATGAAAAGCTTTCCTATGATTATCTTCAAAGGAAGCAAGAACTTGAGAAATTGAGAGCGGCTCATGAAGATCTTCAAAAGGAAAACAAGTCACTTCACGCTGAACAGATCAGTCCCGCTCAGGAAGGATTTGAACCACCATGTCTTAAATGCCTTGAGCGTGATAACGCTACTTCTGTTGCTAGATGTTCTATTGCTGCTACTGTTGCAATATCTTCAACTGTTGATGTGGTAACTAACCCCTCTGTTGAGGATGCCACTGCTATTGCTGATGAAAATTCTAGGTTGAAGACATTGCTTGAAACAGGGATGTACAAAAGTCTCAAAGGGCATCAGACACTATGTGATGTCCTCAAAAGGCAGATTCTAAACCGAAACCCTAGGAAAGAGGGTGTTGGGTTCGAAAGGAAAATGAATGCCGATGGTTCTTACTGGAAGCCTGAGCAGTACCCCAAAACCACATGGGTTGCTGCAAAGGGACCTTCAGTGGATCAATCTACCCTATATGGCTTCACTTGTGCTAATCCTATTGTCATTAATGAATCCTTTGATGCAAACTATAAACTGTTTAAGAATCAGAATGATGAAGTGTTTGCCAGGTATATTGGTACTAACTGTAGGAATGGGCCACTTATGAAGAAAGTCTAGGTGCCCAAAAGGTGTTTGGAGAATCTTCCTTTGAATGTCATCATGACACCACAAAGGAAGAAGACAAACCCCAGACCACAGGCTTCATATGGTCCAAAGGCTTCATACAAACAGAGGACTCACCTGAGTCGCACTAACGCAAATGTTTTGCAGGGAAACCATACTCAGGCCTATGAATATGAGCGTGGTTCATCGAACCGCCATGTTCATAAGACCCAGAACTACTCTGCTTATTCTTATGAGTACTATTCTCCACCTGCAAGACTATTTGCTAGGGCTCCAAAGCCAAAGTTCTCAGATGTTGCACTTAGACTCATTGCTTCGAAGCCACCCTTGAAGATGTGGGTGGCTAAGAAAGCTTAACTCTCTTTTGCAGGGAAAGGTCGCCAGCCGAAAATCAAATGAGTCTGAAGCTATTGTTGGGGACCTAAAACATCTTGTAGGGCGCAAGATCAAATGCCCAAATGATCTTATTATGTATTTTGTTCCTGAGTCGCTTGCTATTTGTCCTACCAGTCCTAACCTCGATCTAAGCTTTCATAATCCACTTGCTCGTCAAATGTTTATACTTCACAATACTCTTCGTGAAGCCTATCCCCCTAATTGCACTATAGGGTATGACACCATCTGCTTCAGAATGGATTATTGATAGTGGATGTACTAATCACATGACTGGCGAACGAAGTCTTCTCATGGACTCAAGCTTACGTCCATCTGACAAAAGTCACATCACATTTCCTGATACTGGCAAAAGCAAGGTATTGGGTCTAGGTAGAGTTGCAATCTCAAAGGATCAGCACATGGATAAAGTGATGCTTGTTGAATCCCTTGGTTTCAACTTAATGTCTGTCTCAATGCTTTGCGATTTGAACATGTTGTGATATTTGGAAAATATCGTTGCCTTGTTCTAATGGAATCTGACAAGTCTCTATTCTTTGAAGGGTATCGGAAAGATGATTTGTACATGGTAGATTTCTCAGCAGGACCACAGCTTGCAGTATGTCTTCTTGCAAAAGCTTCAGAATGCTGGCTCTAGCATCGGAGGCTAGGGCATGCTGGCATGAGGAACTTGCATACTCTTGCAAAGAAGAAGCATGTCATAGGCATCGAGGGCGTCAAGTTCAATAAGGATCACTTATGCGGTGCCTGCGAAGATGGAAAGATGACGAGGGCCAAGCATCCATCGAAGACAATCATGACAATGACTCAACCCTTCGAACTGCTACACATGGACCTCTTCAGCCCTACTCACTACTCTACCCTTACTACTACTGCTTGTCTCTATGGCTTCGTCATTTTTGGTGATTATTCAAGATATACATGGGTGCATATAATCCTCTACAAGACTGAAGTGCAGGATGTCTTCAGACGCTTCGCCAATCGAGCCATGAACAACTATGGCGTGAAGATCAAGCACATCAGAAGTGACAATGGCACTAAATTCAAGAACAACGGCCTCGACACTTATCTCGATACATTGGGCATCACTCATGAGTTCTCAGCTCCGTACACACCGCAGCAGAATGGCATCGTGGAACGCAAGAATAGAACACTTATTGAGATGGCTCGGACGATGCTCGATGAATACAAGACACCAAGAAAGTTCTGGCCTGAAGCTATTGATATTTCTTGCCATGTCATCAACCGTGTTTATCTTCACAAGCTTCTGAAGAAAACATCCTATGAACTCCTCACTGGTAAGGAGCCAAATGTCAATTACTTCAGAGTATTTGGTGCTAGGTGCTGGATCAAGGATCCACATCACACTTCAAAATTTGCACCGAAAGCACATGAAGGTTTTATGCTTGGTTACGGAAAGGATTAGCACTCCTACAGAGTCTTCAACCTCTTTCACTATAAAGTGGTTGAAACTGTGGATGTGCGGTTCGATGAGACTAACGGCTCGCAAAGAGAGCACCTGCCAAATGTGCTAGATGAAATTCCACCCAGTGAATCCATCAAGCTTATGGGAACTGGAGAAATCATACCGTCTGAAGTATAGCCTGAAGAGGAACTTATCATCTCCGCACCTAATCAACCTAAAGATAATGCTCAGCCTGAAGACAATCCTTCAAACGATGAAAATGATCAGCAAGAGCAAAATCTTTGTCCAGTTCATCCTCGTGTTGCAAATGAAGTACAGATTGAGAAGATAATTGATAGCATCAATGCACCTGGTCCACTCACTCGTTCAAGGGCAACACAACTAGCAAATTTCTGTGGGCACGTTGCAGTCATCTCAATATCTGAACCCAATAAAGTTGATGAAGCTTTCATGGAACCTGAATGGATTCAAGCTATGCAAGAAGAGCTTCAACAGTTCGAGCTGAATAATGTATGGGAACTGGTCAAGTGTCTTGATCCTCATAAACACAATATCATAGGCACTAAATGGATATATCGCAACAAGCAAGATGAGCATGGTCAAGTTGTCAGAAACAAGGCTCGTCTAGTTGCTCAAGGATACAATCAAATTGAAGGAATTGACTTCGATGAAACATTTGCTCCTGTGGCTAGGCTTGAAGCTATACGCATTCTGCTAGCCTATGCAAATCATCATAACATCCTTCTGTATCAAATGGATGTGAAGAGCGCCTTTCTCAATGGCAAGATTGAAGAAGAAGTGTATGTTGCACAACCGCCTGGCTTTGAAGATCCAAAACATCCTGACATGGTTTACAAGCTCAACAAGGCACTGTATGGCCTCAAACAAGCCCCTCGTGCTTGGTATGACACACTCAAAGACTTCCTGAAGAGCAAAGGCTTCAAACCTGGTTCCCTATATCCCACACTCTTCATGAAGACATATGATGGTGAACTGTTTGTGTGTTAAATATATGTGGATGACATTATCTTCGGATGCACTAACCAGAAATACAGTGATGAGTTTGGATACATGATGCAAGAGCAATATCAGATGTCCATGATGGGTGAGCTGAAGCTCTTACTTGGTCTTCAAATACGGCAGCAAAGCAACGGCATCTTCATATCTCAAGAGAAATACCTCAAAGATTGCCTGAAGAAGTTTGGAATGCAAGACAGCAAGGGTTATACGACGCCAATGCCTACCAAGAGTCATCTGGATTCTGACGCCAACGGTAAAGAGTTTGATCAAAAGGTATACCGCTCCATGATTGGTTCTTTGCTTTATTTATGTGCATCTAGGCCAGATATCATGCTTAGTGTTTGCATGTGTGCTCGATTCCAAGCGGCACCAAAGGAATCGCATCACTTAGCTGTGAAGCGAATTCTCCGATATTTGGCTTACACCCCAACACTAGGATTATGGTATCCAAAGGGCTCAGAGTTTGATCTAGTTGGATTCTCGCATGCTGATTATGCTGGTGAAAAGGTGGATCTCAAGTCTACATCAGGCACATGTCACATTCTGGGACGATCACTTGTGTGTTGGTCTTCAAAGAAGCAGAACTGTGTATCTCTCTCCACTGCTGAATCTGAATACATTGCTGCTAGATCTTGCTGCGCTCAGCTTCTATGGATGAAGCAAACACTCAAAGACTATGGCATTCATCTGAAGCAAGTGCCACTCTACTGCGATAATGAAAGCGCCATCAAGATCGCCAACAAGCCAGTTCAGCACTCGAAGACAAAGCACATTCAGATCCATCATCACTTTCTCATAGATCATGTCATGAAGGAAGACATTGATATCATTCACGTCAACACTGAAGAGCAACTGGCAGATATCTTCACAAAGCCCTTGGATGAGAAAAGATTTTGCAAGTTGCGGTGCAAGCTAAATATCTTGGAATCCTCAAATGTCCTGTGATCATGCACACATCCTAACACTTATGCATGTTGATGTCTTAGATGTGCAACACACGAAGTAACGTATATCTTCAACTAATGAAGACTTACACTCTAAGTGTGAATACATTAACGTGGAATTTGACTTCGGAGCGCCATGATAATTGTGCGTCGTGTCTGGGTCTAATACTTCCTATACGGTGGGTAATGCCACCACCAAACTTTTGTTTGGAGTATTTTCTGTTGGCGTTACACTTGGAAAGTCTTCGCATTTGGTTTGTTTTCAATATTAACTCAGTTTCATGTTTATCTTCACTATATTGATTTGGTCTTATTCGAATATATTCATATGATTGTGTTATGTCCTCTACAGCATTCACTTATAGCTATGTCTTCTCGTTGAATCTTTTGAACTAAGTGAATGTGATCGGACCCTAACCTTTCTATGCTCCCGTCTCAAATCTATCTACCCAAATCATATGCATTCTATTGAAACTGTTGAATGTCTTTGTTGCGTCCTTGTCAGCAGAAGATACAGAGACAATCATTAAATCTATTTTAAATGCTCAATCCTTTTTGCCTCAAACCCGGAGAAGCGAGAACGACCACCCGACAATCCAGGCGTACGTGGGAATGTGGAACAACCTCCGATGTGTTGCATGATCGCGACGTGTCTTTCAGATGTGAACTGTTAGGGGCACCTGCGTAATAACACTGCGTCATCCCTGTCCTTATAAATACTCACCACACCCCAGTCATTATCTCTTCTTCAACTTCTCTTCCTCGCATAAACCCTAGCGCCACCGCTAGCCCTCGACGATGCCGGCAACGAAGCGCTTAGCTGTCCCGACCTCACCGACGCCGTCATCACGCCGGCCGCGGACATCGTCTTCTCCGCCGTCGCCGTAGGTGTCCTCCATCGCCAAGTTAGGGAACGGAAGATCGAACTGCTCGGCCTCATCTCCTACTCTGTCTAGCAGTTCCTCGAGTGGTAAATAAAAACTCTTTTTACAGTCTTTTTGATCCGATAGATTCATCCTTTTCAACCACAAGTGGTTTCTGTTGCTACAAAGCTGGATCTATCATGTTCTGCATCTCATAGCATGCCTAGTATGTTCACTTATGCTTCACAAAGTAGTTAGATTCCTCACTCGTACTTATTCGTGGATTTGTACAAATCTGGAACCAACTCTCTACATATGAGTGAATGTCTTCGCACTATGAGGTCAATGTCTTCTAAACTGATTTATCTTCAAAATCTTCTAAGAATCCATATGACCTCTTCCCCTTCCCTCGCATCTCTAATGCTGTCACAGGTACATGTCCGTGGGAGAATCCCTTGGTTCTCATAGTCTGCATTCATTTGCAGAGTTTTTACAGCATCACATAAACTCTCCTAAAGCCAGTTCCTGTCTGACCAGCAGACGAAAGACTTTGACAGTGTTGAAGCCTTTCAGTCTAAACTTCGTGGCAACAGAAAAATCAGTCAGGAAGGGCGGCAGACAGCGCCATGAAAACACTGCTAAGGACCTGCCACCGGATCTCTATGAGTTATACAAGTCAGATCCAGAAGAGACCTATGGAGAACGCAAGAACCGAATCCAATAGATTCGAAGACACTGGGCAGAGGAATGGTTCATGTACAGATTTGTCACCGACGAATATGCTGAAAAGAATGCCATCAAGGGCCCCTGGGAGATATTATATACAAAGGTCTTCAGCCCAAGTCGAAGTCCGAAGCTATTGCTCAAGGCTTCTACCCCTGCATGATTCGTGGACCGCAGCCTGCTAATGCCGACCCATCCTCTCTGTTATGGTGTCATGAAGATAATCTCTTTAAGCGCAACTTCCAGTTTGCCAAAACTTCTACCAAAGAGAACAAGAAGTCACTAGGGTTGGACTTCAACCCCAGTCCCTCTACTCCTCGTGCCGACGGCACACGCGATGATGAACCCAATCTTGTTGGGACCTTCTACAACTTAGAGGGACTCATCACTCACATTCAGGTTCAAGGGGTAGCCGTGGATCACTCTGCAGATGACGCTGATTCTGACGAAGCGCCTGCACCACCGAAGCATGTGAAGCAAAATAAACCAAAGGCTTCAAAGCCCTCCTCTGCACCAAAGGTCTCACGGGCGAAGCCTCTGGCCATTGCACCTCCTGAAACCAGTGTGTAGTCTGAAGATCTCTATCGCATCTCCAAGTCTGACAAGTTGAAAAAGCCCATGCAACCAACTGGTCAAGCATTGACCCCTGCTGCTGTTTTGAGAAACGAGAATGACGCCATTGATCTGTCTAGCAACGGCGATCTTGGTGATGATGCTCTTGAGAAATTGATAAAGAGCAAGAAAGAGGCAAAAATCTTCAATGATCTTCCCCTCTTTGATGTGGAGATTCTGTACAAGTTTATTTATGAGTGGTTTGACAGCCCAGATCTCAGTTTTGATGATCTTCAGCTCCCAATTGGCCTCAGCGTCTCCTTCCACGGAGCCATTGCTCCTGAGCTGGCTCTTGCACAGAAGATTGTTGAGCTGAAGCACAAGATTGATTATGAAAAGGCTCAGTTCAAGAAGCACATGGCCAAGCTCAATGTTGAAGACATTCAAAACTTCAAGGTCATGATGCATGAGCTCAAGGAGGCGTTCCACAAGAAACGCGTAGAAGCAAAAGGTTCTCGTGAGCGCATGAAGAATCTTGCTGCCAAATGTGTTCAAGGCTACAATGAAGCTAAAAAGCGCAAGGCTTTGGGGCGACCAGGCATCGACCCCAGAATGGCTGCCAAGAAGAAGAAGAAGAAGCCAACTGTGGCCCAACCAGAAGCATCAAGGCAGGAAGAACCTCGCATTGTCTTCCCGGCCAGTATGACAGGCTCGAAGCCTAAGGTCCCCACAGTGGCTTCGGAACTCAAGAAAATGAGGGCAGCTGAAGCCGAAGCTCGCAAGCGCAAGACCAAGCACACCACTGACGATGCCCGCCAACCAAGAAAAGAAAGACAAAGAAGAGAGATCGGGCTGCTTCCACAGAGCCCCTTGTCGCCGAACCAATTTCTGTTGCTCGTCCTCCCTCTGCACACCAAGAACGTCGTTTGGTAGTTCATGAGCCTGCTTCCACAGACGCTCCTAAATCCGAAGACATTCCAGCTGCTGACCCCCACCACAGCTGAAGACATTGGTCATCACGACAATGTTGAAGATGATGAAGTCCTTCCTCAGATCGAGCACAATTTGGTATCATCGCCTGTTCTCACGAACAACGAACTCATCAGCATTGGTCGCCCATTGACGCCAATTGCTCAGGATGACTCATGGGCTGATCACCCTCAAGAATCCCCTTGTGACGAACAAACACCACTTACTCCCCCAACCCAGGTCAGCACTCCAGTGGTTGACAGTGAAGACCTTGAGGCCCAACCAACTCCATCTCCACAGGCGTCGCCAGCGTTTCGCAGGCTTCGCAAAGGACCAAGGCCACATGTCACATTGTCAAGTGTTCCAGAAGGAGAAGAGCGCCAATCCGTTTCATGCGAAGTCTTTCCTGAAGCCTCTCCTACTCCGAACATCGCTGAATCTGAAGCCAAAACGGCTGAAGATATTCCGGCTCCATCAGCCAATGACCAAGAAGAAGAACCAAGAGATGAAGAAAGAGTTGCTACACCCTCGTCCAATCCTGAAGTTGTTCTCAAGGAGAACGTGTCTGACCCTCCAGCTCCTGAAGTGGAGGTTACCAATACTGAGGCTGCCACCAACACTGAAGCCCATAACGTTGTCATGGCTGAAGCTAATGTGGCGCCTGAAGCTAATGTGGTGCCAGATGTCACTGCACCTAAAGCTAATGCTGCACCTGATGCAAATCTGCAGCTTGAAGTCAATGCCTCTGCTCCTGTACCACCTCCCAGGCCACACACCATCGAGCAAGCATATGATCGTGGATAGCTTGTTACCGTCCGCTGGCCAATTCTGGTTCCTCCGCCTGCTCCTGGACCTTAATTTGACTATCATGTGGAGCACAGGCCTCAGTTCCAGAAGCCAAAGCCAAGGCTACCATGGTTTCTAGGTACTGCAATGTCACCAGGATCGTTTAATCTGAATGGATTCAAGGCACACAACACATTCTTTGATAGTGACAAGAACCCCTACACAAGGCCAAGAATCTCCTCAGATCGATTGTGGAGTTATCAGCAACGCAGCTACTATTCTTGCATCTTATACAATCAGGGGCGCATTTTCCCTCATATGCGTCTAGACTGCGAAGCCATTGCTGGATTACCTTGCCTTGAAGAAGCTCTTGACTGCTTCCGTGATGCGGGTCTGCTCAACTTTGTGACTGCCAAGGAACACTGGAATGAAGAACTTCTGCTTCAATTCTATGCTACCCTCCACATTCGTGGATACAACAAGGATCTGAAGACTTGGATCCTTGAGTGGATGACGGGCGATGTCCATCATGAAGCTAAAGCCCAAGACATCATTGAGCTTACAGCCCTGCCCACTCCTGGCGAATATTAATTATGAACCAGGTTGTCAGTAACACCAGAATTCTTTGGAGAGCATTTTCCAGAAGCCAGAGCCTAATATGAGCCAAATGCTGAGCATGATGAAGCCTCTGCCACGCGACGATGAATACCCAATGGAATTCTTTGTCGAAGACCTAGAGTATATGCCCCGCACCATTTACCATATCATCAGGAAAACTCTATGCCCTATCAAAGGACATTCATCTGCAGTGAAGCTTGAAGGAGCAATGAAGACTTTGGTTTTCTATATCTTCAATGGCATCAGCTTCAATGCTCAAGACTTGTTCATCAGGCAGCTGGCTGCATCTGGCTCCGACATCTTTGGTCTGAAGTTCTATGCTCCATGGGTAATGCGTCTTATCAAGATTCACTCTGCTTTCAACTATCAACCGTCTGCGCGCAATCATCTCGTATTCTTGCCAGAGGTTGATCTGTCTGTTGAAGCTATTTACCCAGATCCTGCAAAGGAGCCAGTTTATCTTCACAATGTTGATCGTCAAAGCTTCACCCAGCCCATTGAAGGAGTTCCGGCCGTTTCTTGTGTTTACCCCTTGGCTGGCAACACACGTGCCCCTCGCACCCAAACTGAAGCCACTGCAAGCACCATTACCCAAAGGCCTCGGAAGTAGTCTCGTGTTCTCAATGACCGAGAGCTTCTTGTTGCTCTACATCAGAAACAGGATAAGCATCATGACTGGCTCAAGCGTTAGATGCAAAGCCTCTTGGTGGACGTCAATCGCATTCGCAATCTTGCCACCAAGAATGCCTTTGTTACACATGAAACCTGTCGGAGGTCTTGGAAGAGTTTGACATTGCTCAGTGCTGAAGCTGATCTTCAAGATGATGGCTTGACAGAAAGATTCAAGTTTGACTCAACTCCTCCAAGGAATGCTCACTTGCGTCGGACCCCCTCTCTTGAAGACTCTGACTATTCCTCCTCAGCTG
This sequence comes from Triticum urartu, assembly GCF_056163025.1. Lineage (NCBI taxonomy): Eukaryota > Viridiplantae > Streptophyta > Magnoliopsida > Poales > Poaceae > Triticum > Triticum urartu. Next base: position 477,803,287 of record NC_141878.1, on the reverse strand, counting down.
CAACAGTGAATGCCAGAGTCATAGATGATCAAGATGACGCTACTTCACCTCCTCCAACTTTAGCGCGTGTCGACACTGCACCAAGTTCTTCCGCACCATCGAACCTCAACGACGACCCTGCTGCTTCACCTACTCCTCATGGGAACGAGTAGAAGCTCTATGTCTTCAAACCTTTTTGGTCATTACTGACAAAAGGGGGAGAAGCATATGCGTTGATAGTCTTCAAGCGGGTCCATATGGGTGGTTGCTTTACTTTTGCTACATTTGCCAAGTGCTTACAACTCTCGCTTTTGAAACATTTGGTTCATTTTGAGTTGTAACACTTAAACTTGATGGTCGTCTGCTATGTTTTTCGACACTATGTGATGCGATGATAAATTCCGCATGTGCGACGATAAATTCCGCACGAAGTCATTTTGCAGACGTCCATTTTTCATTATGCATGTCATTATCTTCGTTATATCCCTTCATGCATGATGAATTGTCTTCATAAATAGAAGAGAAGCTCCGCAAGTACAACCTTCCATGTGCATTTGCATTCAAAAGCAAAATATTTATATGCACATCTTCAGGGGGAGCCTTTCTGCTACTTACGAAGACAATGTCTAAATCCTTTATAATTTCACATACTTTTATCCCCGTTGAAAACTTCAACCAGTTTGTCACCAATCACCAAAAAGGGGGAGATTGTAAGTGCATCTAGTGCCACCCCTAGTTGGTTTTGGAGTATTGATGACAAACCTGGTTGAGGGACTAATGTGTTTGTGAAGGATTGCAGGATAACACAGGTAGTAGTCCCTCAATGATTCGGTTTTCCTACCGGAGATGACCCCTAAAAATGTATGAAGACACTGAAGACAAAGGTGGTATGTGAAGATATTCACATTGAAGACTATGACAAGAGAAGACATTGAGTGAAGACTATGGAGCGCGAAGACTTAGTTGTTTCGTTGTTTCCTTTTCTTCTTTGTTGAGTCATAGGACCACCATACTATTAAGTGGGGTCCCGGTGAACAAAGTCAAAGTGACAGAAGTGATGCTTAACCAAAATCCTATGTCTTCGAGCGAAGACAATGAGAGCAAATCTTATCCAGAGCTGGATGAGTCAGCTTTACTTGTAGCCCAAGTAAAGTTGCTGCGTGTGTTTGAAATCTGACCATTGGAACACGTGTCAGTTCCTTAGTGACCCAGGGTCATTTCGGACAAATCAGGTCGGGTTGTCTAGTGGCTATAAATAGCCCACCCCCTACACCATAAATTGGTTGGCTGCTCAGAGTTAGTGCACGACTTTTGTCGTTTGAGAGCAACCCACCTCCAAGCCTTTGAGAGAGAAATCCTTGCGAGGACAAAGCCCTAAACACCCAGAGCTAAAGAGTGTTAGGCATCACTGAAATCTTCCTGTCTGTGTGATCTGAAGACTTGTTACACTTGAGGACTGTGAATCCTCCAGCCGGTTAGGCATCGCGTTCTGAGCATCCAAGAGTCATTGTGGATCGCCGGTGAACGAAGTCTGTGAAGGTTTGGAAGTCTCCCTTGAAGACTTACCAGAGTGATTGGGCAAGGACTGGGTGTCCTTAGCTCAAGGGGAATAAGGTGAAGACACAGTCTTCTGAGTTAAATCTCAGCCTCCCTAACCAGACGTACAGTTGTCATAGCAACTGGAACTGGTCCAACAAATCCTTGTCTTCAACGAGCAACTGGTTCTATCTTTCCCATCTCTTTATTCACAGTTGGTCCTTGTGAAGTCATTGCATGTTTGCATTATCTATTTGTCTTCACTGTGTGACTGCTTGTACTGATTGGCTTCATATTGTCTTCCATCCTGATCCATACTGCCTAGCTGCTATTAGTCTTTGTACTTTCACTTCATTGGATACTTGACTATGCTTGCCTAGTGTAGTCTACCTTCCGCTGCATGTTAATAGGTTCATTTCTATCGATTGTCTTTGAAACTTCCATGTTTTGAAGACTTTCATAAAAATCGCCTATTCACCCCCCTCTAGTCGATCACTAGCACTTTCAGTATGTGATAGCCTGGATTTCTGCCCTTTTCTTTTTCCTTTGATTTTATTGGATTTTTGATTTGATTTGCTTTTCCGTGGCTATGTGGTTCTGAAACTTAGGAAGATCATGTATTCCTAGGTTTTATAGTGGCTTGTCACCCTCATCATCATCCCAAGATCATGTCATTTCCATCCTTGACCTAACCCAATATTCTTTTTATTGGGAACATTCCTTTTCTGATAAGGGAATAATCCTTAAAACCCTAGGTTGTGAAGAAACCTATATTTATGTCACTCCTAAAATTCCTAAATAATTCTCATAAATTTTTTGGGTCATATATTCCTCAAATATGGCAAAATATATCATTGTCCATGTTTCCCATCATGCTCAATTAATTCCTTCTCTGTTATGTCCTGAATGGCAGTTTGTGAAGCAAGTGCCATTTATCTTTGCCCAATTCAACCCAAACTTCTTGGACATATTTTCCTGTCCAAATAATTGCCTGATACCAAAATTAAACTCAAATTGCCTAGTAAATATTCCTTAGAAAATTTTCAAAGTTCCTGTCTGAGGGAAGTGATTGTGAAGGAAGTACAAGCTAGGCATATCCTAATGAGTTGAAATTTTGCAAGGTACTTCATATGATCTAATCATGACTCTCCACCAAATTTGAGCTCATGTAACTTATCTATGTCATCCCAGCTCCAAATCTTAGTTTCTAGTCAGATTTTCAGTTTGTGAAGCAACTATATTTTATATTGCTTCATTGAGCTGAAACTTTACCAAGCATTCTCCTACCTATATAAACTCCTTCCACCAAGTTTTAGCTCAATTAGTTAATCCAATTGCCCTATGAAATGTTTCCAACTTTCTGTCCAGAATGAAGCTATATGAAGCAAGTGTTATTTTGGCTCATCCAAATGGCCTGAAACTTTTTGGGCATCTTCATATCTTCAAATCATTAGGCCATGACCAATTTTAGCTCAACTTGCCTCTCCATGTGAGTGCATCATCCAAATCCCTAATTCTGGCCATTATAGTGGTTTCTACAGCAACCCTCATCTAAACTCCTCTTCTTAGTCTAATTTTTGGTGATCAAAATCACCTTAGTGTGTGATCATCGCCAGACAAACTATTTACCACGTTACCAAGCTGGTTTAACCACAACAAGTTACAAGTACCTCCCTGTTGATTTACTTTGGAGCTAAGTGCAAATCTCTTCTTTGCCCCTGGACCCAATTATTTCTTAAGTTGGACTAGGGGAACCAAGGTCCATCTACTGGACATGGTCGGCCACGCCAAAGCGCGCCGCTTGTGCCAGTGCGCGTGGTGATCATGCTTGCGACATAGTTGAACGCGTGCTTTGGCTTGTTCCGGCCACTGTGCTCGTCTCCTTCCTCGTCGTATCGATGTCCAACCATGTCTTGGAGCTTCCCCGTGATCGACTGCATCTCACTGCGTCACTGCCTCGTCGTGGTTCGCCTTAAATGCGTCGCTAGCGCCATGCCCGTGCCGCATCCAGCCTCTGCCGCCATTAAAGCTCGGTCGGGAGCTCGCTCGTGAGCTCTAGAGCCCTCCCCGCGGCAATATATAGCACGCCCGAACCCCTCCGCAGCTCATTCACTCCTCCCTCGCCTCTCTAGTCCACCAGAGTCCTCGGCCCCCTCCTCTTTCCGCCGGAGTTCGCCTCGGCCATCGTTGGTCTTCTCGTTTCTGGTGAAACTAGTCCTCCTCTCCACCTCCTGACCCCTCCAGCGTGTTCCCCTCCTCCCAGAGAGAATCTCCACCCACCAGTTCGTCGCAGAGCTTGGACGTCACCGTTGTTCTCTGCCACCACCCCAACCGAGCCCTCCGGCGCTCCTCTCTCCCTCCCGTCGCCACCTACATCTCCTCACTCCGGCGGTTCGCCCCCACCCCTCAGCCCTCGCCGGAGTTGCCCACGTCGCCGACAACCAACACTGCCGCTCGCCTTCTGCCAACCACGGGCGCCGCCCCTCCCCTCCTCCCCGTGCCTCCCCGGCGTTCGGCTCCTCTCTGAACGGGTGCGGTGCGCCACCCTGAAGCCGCTGGTGCCCTCGCCTAGGCCTGGAGTGGCCGGAGTCGACGGGGCTAGCGTCGACAGCGCCCCTGTCCTCCTCCTCTGCTTTCTGTCGTGGCCAGGCACGGGAGGAAGAAGAAGACAGGGGGAGGAGAGAGAAGGATAAGGTGGACCCCGCATGTCATCCTCTTCCCGTTGACCCTGCCACTGCCACGTCACGTAAGTGAAAACAGGTTTTCCAGAAGTACGCTTTCATTTGATGAAAGAATGAAAGCGTGTTTCCTTCCTCTTTTATCCAAAATGCGTTTCCCTTCAGGAAAGCGTATTCGCTTCTTTTGCGGCTGAAAATATGTTTCCCTTTTCAGAAAACGTATCCGGCCCGAAGGCACATTCAGTTTTTCTCTCCAGGGGCCTATTTGCTGAAGTTTATTCACAGATTGGTCCCTAATCTTCTACACTTCACAACTTTTCAACCGTAACTCCGATCAAGGTGAAACCAGCGCTCACTTCTTTGTCTCGACGAGCTCTATCTTTTGGTAACATTTTCACTAGGTGGTCTCATAGTGAAAATGACCATGTTGCCCTTGCCTCTAATCAGCCCCCTCCGAGAAAGAACCGTCCGACGCTTCATTCCGCGACTTCACCGCACTTCTTCCTGGAGTCTCCGTCACCCCCAGGAAAGCCACAATACCCACTTGCATGATAGTCATGCAGTAGCCATGGTTTTCAACTTGAATATTTATTAACTGTTTGCTTGTTTAAAATATGGTTACCGTTGTTCGGTAATGATTCTTGGTTAGTGCTTACTTTCTTGCTATGTTGTTATGCACCTGGTTACCATGCCCTGCTAGTTGCTGGTATTCCTTTCACATGCTTATGCTTGCTAGTAGTACATGTTGATGTTGGTAATGGTCTTCGGTGCATGACTGCCGTCTGTCATGAGTACCGTTGTTATGCATGTTCCATTGCATCCAGTTGGTTAAATGCTTGCATGATGGCATTGTTGATATGTTCTTGCCTGATATTTATAGTTGATGCTAGTGGTCATGCTATGTTTCTGAGTAGTATGTACTTGTGATGTTCATGCTAGTCAGTATGCCATGCTCAGTTGGATATGATTCATTGTGGATATGGTGGATAGTTATGTTGCACCCCGTGCTTATGTTGATATTATGCTCATGCATTGTAATTGCATCCTGTTATTTTATCATGGCTCAGCATATTGCATTCAAGTTTAACCGGATTAAATTGAACTTGAACAACTGTTGGCTGAGTCATGGTGCCACCATATCGAGCTGACCAGTGCAACCACGCTTACCTAATGGGAAGGTCCTAACTGGGTCTATTGGCGTGCCTCTCGCCGGTGCCTCCAACGAGGGAAGGTTATGGGCGTGAGGTACCCCGGCCTGGTAAGCAGACATAACCTTGTGTGCCCATTGTTGTTATATCCGGATTGTCCTCGTTTGGGACCATTTTGCCACGATGGTGGCCGTTTTTCCATGACGGTGGTCGTTGGTGCCTTTGGTAGGCACGGGGCCACCCATGACCTAGCCCAGTGGGGAGTTGGTCGGAGTGGTCGGGAGAGTGTCATGGCAATAGGACGGTTTTGTCGGAACACCGTTGGTCCACCCGAATGGGAGTGTGAGGCCATGGGTTCCGTGGTGTGGGTATAGTGTACTAACCTCTGCAGAGTGTATATCAAATCTATCGATAGCCGCGCCCGTGGATAAGGGCCCAGTTCGTAGTTGGTCACACTATGGGTTAACAGTATTAATAATAATGTGCTTAATAAAAACCCTGGTTCTATGATGAGATAAGTTGGTTATGTGATCCATGAATGATCACCGTTTGGTTATGAGGTAACCCGTTGAGCCAAGAGTGGTTCCGTTTGTGATCCGTGAATGATCACCATGGTATCGAGGATACCGAGTTGTTGGATATTCGTGATGTTGTGCGAGAATCGTGGGTAAAGATCAAGCTCCTTATGGTCATTTAATGATTACTACGGTATTGTTTATACCAAGCTTGATTTGATCCTGAGATGTGACAGGTGTACCTGACACCATTCCGGTAATAGGATCGCCTTTGGTGGAGTTATTACGCGGAATTGCTAGTGTGGGCCAATCCACTTTGACTCGTTTTTATAGTTTACATACCTTTGTACTGCCTCTGCTTACTGTCGTATTTATGTTAATACACTTTCCAATGATACGTAAGCAAGGTATTTCGGGTCCTTTATAGGGAAGGCATATCATAGAGAATTATAATTATCATATATCATATCGGGTCGTGTGATGTCCGAGGTTGGTAAGTGATGCATGTGATGGTTATGAGGTAACCCGAGCAGAATAAATGGTGCATATAGTGTCATCATGTTGCATGCTAGTATCATCAGATTTATATGTTCATGCCATGATCATATTGTTCTAGCGATATTATGTTCATGTTGTTCATGCCATGTTATCCTGATGATCTCATGATAATTCCTGCTTAACCTGTAATTGCCATGCTGTTGTTTGTCTTGAATGCTTCTAGTTATTGTGAGATTGCAAGTACATTCAATGTACTGTCCTGGCATGTCATGCCAGTTTGCAGGTCGTGCCTAGATTGCTTGCTTGTTTGGTGTGGTTCCTGTGTGCGCGAGCTAGGATAAATGTTCCAGCCAGAGTCCCTGTGGATTGGAGTCCATCATCGTCGTTCGTTGTTCCACTGCCTCGAGTTGTTATGTTTCTTGTATAGAGCAAGCGTGATTGGCATGGTGTCGCCATGCCGATGTTATTCATTGTAACATTGGAGACCATGTATTCCTATTTGTGTTGTAATAGAGAGCTGGTTTGTTCTATACTAAGTAGTGTCGTATTCCAGAAGACTTCACCTCAATCTCTGGGCTGGAATACGGGGCGTTTCGGTTTTCTCTAAGTCGGGGTGCCACATAGTAGTCCCTCACTAATTCGGTTCACCTACCAGAGATAACCCCTAAAAATGTATGAAGATATTGAAGACAATGGTGGTTCGTCAAGACATTCACGTTGAAGATAATGACGATGAAGACATTCACTTGAAGACTATGGAGTGCAAAGACATAGTTTCTTTCGTATTTTCCTTTTCTTCTCCATTGAGTCATAGGAACCACTGAACTGTTAAGTGGGGTCCAAGTGAACAAAGTTAGATGATTGAAGTGATGCTCAACCAAAATCCTATGTTTTCAAGCAAAGACAATGAGAGCAAATCTTATCCAGAGTTGGATGAGTCAGCTTTGCTTGTAGCCCAAGCCAAGCTGTTGCGTGTGTTTGAAATCCGACCGTTGGACACGTGTTGGTTCCTTAGTGACCCAGGGTCATTTCGGACATATCATGTCGGGTTGCCTCCTGGCTATAAATAGCCCACCCCTGCACCATAAATTGGTGGCTGCTCAGAGTTGGTGCACGGCTTTTGTTGTTTGAGAGCATCCCACCTCCGAAGCCTTTGAGAGAGAGATCCTTGCAAGGACAAAGCCCAAAACACCCAGAGCCAAAGAATGTTAGGCATCACTGAAGTCTTTCTGTCCGGATGACCTGAAGACTTGTTACACTTGAGGACTATGCATCCTCCAGCCAGTTACGCATCATGTTATGAGTATCCAATGAACGGAGTCTGTGAAGGTTTAGAAGTCTACCTTGAAGACTTACCAGAGTGATTGGGCGAGGACTGGGTGTCCTTAGCTCAAGGGGAATAAGGTGAAGACACAGTCTTTTGAGTTCAATCTCAGCCTCCCTAACCAAACGTACAGTTGTCACAGCAACTGGAACTGGTCTACCAAATCCTTGTCTTCACCAAGCAACTGGTTCTATCCTTCACTTCCCTTTACTTTACAGTTTGTCTTCGTGAAGTCATTGCATGCTTGGTTGATCTGATTGACTTCACTGAGTGAGGACTGCTTACTGTTTGGCTTCATACTATCTTCCATCCTGATCCATACTACCTAGCTGCTGATAGTCTTTGTGCTTTCACTGCATTGCTTACTTGACTATGGCTTGTCTAGTGTAGTCTTCCTTCCACTGCATATCAATAGGTTCATTTCTACTATTTGTCTTCAAAGACCTCGTGTTTTGAAGACTTTCATAAAAATCGACTATCCACCCCCTCTAGTCGATAACTAGCACTTTCAGCAATATTCCCACTTAGTACACGCAAAGGCTAGCAATTAGGTTGAGAAGCGATCAACTAGAGAGCGAAAACGGTCATGGTCACACATTATAAATAATTAACATTGAGTACTAGCATGAGTAGGATATAAACACTATGAACATAAATATCGTGGAGGCTACGTTGGTTTTGATTCAGCTACATGCATGAACATATGCCAAGTCCAGCCACTTGAAACATTCAAACGAGGATACCATATCATCATACTACATCGCAACCATTTTAATGCATGTTGACATCTAAAATAAATCCTTATCCACTCCTAGCTACTTAAGCATGGCACGAGCAACTATAATCTCGAATTGTCATCCTAAACATGTTCAATCATAATATGCTGAATCATGGATACTGAGTTAAACATATTTACAAAAGCAAAAACAAGTTGAGCCCATACCCGCTTTTCCTGCCATAGTCACTTCATCAAATATCATCATTATTGCCTTTAACTTGCATGACCAAACGATATGAAAATGATAATAGTGCAAGAGTGCCATGGACTAAGCTGGAATATGCAAACATTTTATTCAGAGGAGAAGACATAATAGTATGGGCTAATCGTTAGATCAACCGTAGTGCAAGTGAGAGCCACTCAACATTTTCATCGTGGTATTCTTCTTAGCACGACTCAACAAAAGAAAATAATTTCAGAGAAACACACTGAAATATTTTTGGAGTTTTTAGTTTTTCTTGAAAGGAAACAAATTAAAGAAAGAAAAACAAGAACGAGAAAAACTATTTACACGGGAAAGCTCCCAAATGGCGCTCCCACCACCCACCATAGCGCTGTCCCCATCCCCGGTGATCTCCCTCATCATCCACTAATCTGTGGATCCTCTTCGATCATCTGCTCCGGTGTCTTCTCTGGATCAAGGCAATACCCATCTCCTATGGGTTCTTCTGGCAGATCTACCCTTGGCTTGGATTTCTCCAAGGGTAGGGTTTTTTCAGATGAGGTTTTCAAATCTACTGGGCATGCACACGGTTCATCCTTTGGGGCACAGTAGGCCTTTTACTTTAATAGTTTCCTTCAGCCGCCATGCCTTTCGTCTCTCCGAGGATTCTATGGCAGCGACTTTGGAAGCGGTAATTGGAGGCTCGGCAATTGATCTTCATGTAGATCACATCAAAGACAAGGTTTACTCTTTCCAAGTTTCTTGCAAGAAAGTTGGTTTTATGGACCTCTGCTCTTTTGCTTGTGATCTGTTCAAGTGCTATTTTCATTTGTGGGGTAATGGGGGCCCTAATTGGATTAGAGAGCTTAGGATCTGGAGAAAGGAATGTGATGCTGAATGGATTTTAGTTAGTCCAACTAAGTGTCGATCATCTTTAGGTCTTTTGGCCATGCATAAGCCTCCTTTTAGATCGGCTATCAAGTCTGCTGTATCTGTTAAGAAGAAGCTTTCTTTTGCCACTTTTGAGCGATATTCTGCTTGCAAGGGATATAGATATCCGGCTACGCAAAAGTGTATTGATACTATTACGGATGCTGGGTATGATCTTCCTGTTCATGAACATGTAGTCATACATCAGTCCCCTCCCACAGATTTGCTTTGGACGGTGGCTCGTCCACCCATTGTATTTGGCACAGTCACTCCTTTGCCAGAGTTGAGCCGGCTGGCAACACCTGCTCTGGTGAGTGATCCGGTTTCTGAGGAACTATCCCCCGTGCATGCTGGTATTTCGCCCGCACGTTTCACGGAGGTGGGATTGCCTCCTATTCAAATCAATTGTCAGGTTTCCCACCCAGCTGCTTTGGAGGCCCACTAGGCCTCTAGCCCATCTATGCCGCATAGCCCAATTGCTTTTGGGCCTTCCAAGCCTCCTGGTCTGAGCCCTATGGACTATGGTCAAGATATCCCCTCCTCACAAGAGGCTGCAAGGCAGTTTGAGGCTATGGTCGATGACATGGTGGACCGTGTGGTTACATGCACTCTTTGCTCGCAGAGGGGCCACTTCTCAGCGGCATGTGGAATACGAGCGGTCTGTACGGCTTGCTCTCGCCCAGGTCACTCTAGCCACGACTGTAATGATTTCGCGCGCTCCAATGGATTGGTTTGGAAACCAATTTCGGTGCAGCAAAAAACGATTTTATCGAAATCTGATGCTTCTCATGGGAACAGAGCCGGAGTTATTGGGATAGACTGTCCAGTCCCATCGCCACCGCCCCCATTGCATCTTCCCTCTCCCCAAGCCAAATAAAACCCCCAATAAGCTTCTGGCTCTCCCATGGCGAACTATGAGCTTGATCCTCAGCGCTTTGTGCCTGCTGGCCACCACATCATCGATGGCGGCAATCATTGGCTTCCTCGCACCTTCTTCATGCCTGCTGCTCATCCACCCCAAGGTTATGAGGACTACATGGTTGCAGAGGTGATGCCTGCACCTGAGGGGCCGCTCGGCCCGGTGCGGGAAGAAGTCGTCCAGTTTCTGCAAGATAGAGGTACTCTGGTCCAATCTGCTCAGCCGTGGTTTCATGGGGTGGGTTTGTTTCAAGTCAGGGATCCGTCAGTCAGATACACCTTGATTCAACATGCACCTTTTCCGCTGGGCAATGATCGTTTCGTTAGATTTATGAAGCATGATGAGGGGGGAAATTTCAAGGGATCACATGGTTTTCGTAAGGGCTGGTTAATGTTCATTGGGATTCCTCTTGATTACCGCACACCAGAATACATCTCGTAGGCTGAGGGAGTCCTGGATTAGGGGGTCTCCGGACAGTCGGACTATATCCTTTGACCGGACTGTTGGACTATGAAGATACAAGATTGAAGACTTTGTCTCATGTCCGGATGGGACTCTACTTGGCGTGGAAGGCAAGCTAGGCAATACGGATATGTATATCTCATCCTTTGTAACCGACCTTGTGTAACCCTAGCCCCCTCCGGTGTCTATATAAACCAGAGGGTTTTAGTCCGTAGGACAACATACAATCATACCATAGGCTAGCTTCTAGGGTTTAGCCTCTCCGATCTCGTGGTAGATCAACTCTTGTAATACTCGTATCATCAAGAATAAATCAAGCAGGACGTAGGGTTTTACCTCCATCAAGAGGGCCCGAACCTGGGTAAAACATCGTGTCCCCTGCCTCCTGTTACCATCCGCCTTAGACGCACAGTTCAGGACCCCCTACCCGAGATCCGCCAGTTTTGACATCGACATTGGTGCTTTCATTGAGAGTTCCTCGGTGACGTCGTTGTAAGGAAGGATGCCTCATCTCGTTGTTAAAAACAACATTACCGCCGGGGGAGCTCTAGCTGTCAGCCAAACTCTCCGGCTAGGCAGTTTCTTCATGACTGCCTGTCCGGCCGCTGCACCGACGATGACTTCTCGGGTCATCAAAAACAGCCTCCACGTCGGCTCGGAATTCGCTGAGCAGATGGATTCAATGGAGCTCTCTTCCCTAAAAGAACTCTTGGATCTCATTGCCGCCTTGGGAGTCGCTACGGACTATGATCGGATTGGGCTTAAACCCGATCGAAGGGAGATTAACTCTCCACCGGTCACCCATCATGTTGCGGTGGTGGAGGAACAATGCGGCGATTCTTCCTCTATCTTGAGGACTAACTATGTCCGAATTCCTGAGCTCTCTGAGCCGGACACCTGTTTACGGGAGTACATCACCCAAACCCTGAACCTAGAGACAAGCAGCGGGCCAGACTCATCGGGAAACATACCGGAATCCGAACTTCCAAGATCGGAAACCCCTCAGCCCCTGGGTCTCAGATCGGGTAGGGGTCCAGACTCAAATCCACCCACCCACCCAGACATAAACGATCTTTCCCACATCAGGCAAGAGCCCCATGAAACAGTACATCATTATTGGGCCAGATTCCTACTTGTGATGAACAAGGTTAAGGACTGCCGCGAGGAAGATGTAGTCTCATCTTTCCGTGATAACTGCACGGACAAGGGAATCCTTAACGCCATAAGTCGCCGTGACATATCACGCTTCGCCGACTTGGCGTCCATAGTACGAAAGTACTGTGCGATGGAAAGTGCTTGGAAAACTGAAATGAAATTTTGGGATAATCCGGCTTCGAATATGCACCTAGTCCGAGGTAAAAGGGTGCACTATCATAAGACACCTGAGTTCATTACAAAGAAACAAAACCCCTCTACAGGGCACGGAACCGTATTGGAGGGATGGCTTAACGGACCCTGCAAAATTCATAGCACAGCGGATACAATACCAACGCACAGCCTTAGAGCATGTTGGATACTCCGGCAGGTGGCCAAAAGTGGTGAGGATCTTCTTATCCCAAATACCACAGAGCACCATCCCGTGGATAACAATACGGTTTTAAAAGTCTTTGAGACCTTCGCATCAAACAATAGGCGCAAGCGAACACTTCGCAGCATTGCCGAAATCTGCCACGTAGGAGCAATAAATCCATGGAGTGAGATGGCTATTACCTTCAATGCTAGTGACGAACCTAAATTCCAAACAGCCAGAGCACCAGCCGCACTGGTCCTCAGTCCAATCGTGGACGGCCTTCGACTGACCAAAGTACTCATGGACGGCGGCAGCGGATTAAACCTCATCTATGAGGAAACTCTTCAAAAAATGGAAATAGACTGGAACCGTATTGAGCAAAGTAGCACAACCTTTAGAGGAATCATACCCAGTCGGGAAGCGCGATGTGCTGGGAAAATCACACCAGATGTGGTATTCGGTACGCCAGAGAACTATAGGTCCGAAGAAATCACATTTCAAGTGGCCCCGTTCAGCAGTGGATACCACGCCCTTTTAGGACGTGAGGCGTTCATGATCTTCCAAGCCGTACCCCATTATGGGTACATGAAGCTCAAAATGCCCAGGCCCAACGGAATCATCACTCTCGCCAGTGATCCGGACACAACACTCCGCACCGAAAACAAAACAGCCACACTGGCCCTCGAGGCATTATCCGAAGCCCTCTCGGCCGAGGAATTAACCACGCTATGCTCCACGGTGGACAGGGACGACGTGATACTCGACAAGAGATCCAAGTCCACCTCTTTTAAACCAGCGGATGAAATAGTCAAATTCCAAGTCCACCCAACGGACCCTACAAAAACAGCCTCCATCGGGGCACAGTTAAACCCCACCGTGGACGCCGCACTACGAGATTTCCTGCGCGAGAATTGGGACATATTTTCCTGGCATCCTTCAGACATGCCAGGAATCCCACGCAGGCTAGCCGAGCATAGCCTCAATATCCTAAAGGGATTCAAGCCAGTCAAGCAGGCTCTTCGGTGTTTCTCCGAACCTAAGAGACATGCCATGGGAGAGGAACTAGCCAAGTTATTGGAGGCCGGATTCATCAGAGAAATAAAACACCCAGACTGGCTAGCAAACCTGGTGATGGTACCAAAGAAGGATAAATCCTGGCGCCTTTGTGTAGATTTCAAGGACCTCAACAAAGCTTGCCCAAAGGATCCCTTCCCCCTCCCCCGCATTGATCAAATCATTGATGCTACCGCAGGACACGAGTCATTGTGTTTCCTCAACGCATACTCCGTTACCACCAAATCAAGATGGCGGAGTCCGACCAAGCCGCAACGGCATTCATCACACCATACGGTCCCTTCTATTTCAACACAATGCTTTCAGGCTCAAAAACGCTGGCGCAACATATCAGCGCATGATTCAGACATGTCTGGAGAAACAAATCGGCAAAACAATAGAGGCATATGTAGATTATGTGGTCGTCAAAACTAAACACGTCGACTCTCTGATAGACGACTTGAGGCTCACATTCGACAACCTCCAAACATACGACATCAAGCTCAATCCGGAAAAATGCGTTTTCGGCGTACCAGCCGAAAAGCTCCTAGGTTTCATTGTCTCTAGTAGAGGTATTGAAGCTAATCCGGCCAAAATCCGAGCTTTGTCACAGTTGGCCACCCCAACAGACCTCAAACAAATCCAGAAGTTAACTGGATGTGTGGCGGCTCTCAGCCGCTTTATCTCCCGCTTAGGAGAAAAGGCATTACCACTTTATCGCCTCCTTCGACGCACCGAACACTTCAAGCGGACGGATGCTGCCACAGCCGGATTGGAAGAAATAAAAGCCATACTGGCAACCAACCCAATCCTAGCCGTGCCAAACATCGGCGAATCAATGCTATTATACATTGCGGCAACTCATCAAGTTGTAAGCACAGTGCTCGTCGTCGAATGAGAAGCGGACGGACATAAATTCCCTCTTCAAAAGCCGGTATATTATGTATCCACTGTCCTCACTCCATGCAAATCACGGTACCCACATTATCAAAAGATAGCCTATGCGGTATTCATGGCATCCCGGAAACTACGACACTACTTTCAAGAGTGTTCGATTACAGTAGCCTCGGAGGTGCCACTCAATGATATTATAAACAACCGCGATGCCATGGGCCGGATTGCCAAATGTGCCATTGAGCTCCTCCCGTTTGACATAACATACAAACCCCGGCGAGCCATCAAACCGCAAGTATTAGCCGACTTTATCGCCGAATGGACGGAAGTCGAACTCCCTAAAGAGTACGGCGCATACTCCAATTGGATTATGCACTTCGACGGCTCCAAAATGCTGGCTGGACTGGGGGCCGACGTTGTCCCGACGTCCCCAACCGGAGATACAGTTCAATACGTACTGCAGATACTGTACACAGACTCCAACAATGCAGCCGAATATGAAGCCCTGTTACATGGTCTTCGGATGGAAGTTTCCATGGGCATTCAGCGCCTGGAGGTGCATGGGGATTCGAACCTTGCAATATCCCAAATAAATGGAGACTTTGATGCCAAGGATCCAAAGATGGCGGCCTATCATAACGCCGTCCTAAAGATGTCAGCTCGGTTTGAGGGGCTCGAATTTCACCATGTGGCTCGGGAAAACAATCAGGCGGTGGATATCCTCGCCCGTATCGGTGCAAAACGCGATGCGGTCCCCCCCAACATATTTTTAGAGAGGTTGTTTAAGCCATCCGTGGTATGGGAGGGGGACACCGGCAATATTAGTTCGGAACCGGCCACAACACTCGACACCGAACACTCTGACATAATCGGAGGCTCTGCCACCGAAACAACACCTTCAGCCCACGTAATAATGGCCATCATAGCCCCGTGGACAGAACCATTCCTGGCCTACCTAACTAGGCAGGAACTTTCGGGGGACCAAAATGAGGCATGCTGCATAGTGCGGCAATCCAAGGCCTACAGGGTCCATGAGGGAGAATTGTATAAAAAAAGCACTACCGGAGTCCTTCAAAGGTGCATCTCCGAATAGGAAGGGCGGAACCTTTTGGCAAAAATTCATGCCGGACTCAGCGGTCACCACGCCGCAGCCCGCGCTCTTGTAAGCAAGGCCTTCCGTACAGGATTCTCTTGGCCGACGGCCCGGGCAGATGCACATGACTTGGTCCAATGCTGCGCCGGTTGCCAGCTTTTTGCAAATCAAAGCCACATGCCACCCACCGCCCTCCAAACAATCCCCATTACATGGCCCTTCGCGGTCTGGGGGCTTGACATGGTTGGACCCCTTAAAGGGGGAACCCACAAGAAAAAATACTTACTGGTCATGGTGGATAAATTCACCAAATGGATAGAAGCCAAACCTGTTAAAACAGCTAAATCCGGACCGGTGATAGACTTCATATCCGGGGTCGTACACCGTTATGGCGTCCCCCACAGCATCATCACTGACAACGGCATGAACTTCACGGCCGATGAGGTAAAACTCGGGTGCAGCAAAATGGGCATCAAGCTCGATTATGCTTCAGTCTATCACACACAAACCAACGGCCAAGTTGAGCGAGCAAACAGTCTTATAATGAGCAGCATTAAACCCAGATTAGTGCGTTCCTTAATGGAGTCTAACACACACTGGGTAGAGGAGCTCGACTCCGTACTCTGGGGGCCACGGACCACGCCGAACCGTAGTACCAGATATACACCCTTCTTTATGGTGTACGGCGCAGAGGCAGTCTTGCCCCATGACATAATTCATGACTCACCTCAAGTGCGCATGTACGAAGAAAGAGAAGCCGAGCTCGATCAGCAGGACAGTCTGGACACCCTGGAGGAGGAGCGTGACGTGGCAAAAGCCCGTTCCGCATTTTATCAGCAACAGGCTCGCAGATACCAAAGCAGAGAAGTATGGGCCAAAACTTATAATGTTGGCGAACTAGTTCTACGCTTGCTGGATAAGAAAAAGAACAAGCTCGAGCCCAAATGGGAAGGTCCCTTCATTATTGACCAAGTTCTGACTGGTGGACCGTACCGACTGCGGGATGCATCGACTAATCGACTCGAGCCGAACCCATGGAACGCGGCCAGGCTCCGAAGATTCTACGCCTAGCGCCGGGACTCCATGTTCGTCCCCTTCCCCTGTCCATTTTTTGCATATACATTATCTGTCTTGTTTTCTTTCTTTCTTTTATTCTTTCTCTAGGCCTTCAAGGGCTAACTTGTGCCTTGCTTGCACATTATAGATGAGCTAGCCGCGCTCACCATACCTGGGGGCTTCTTTCACGGAAGCTTAATTATTTATCTGGGCCTCATGCCTCGCACATGTGTTATACTTCCGCATGTACCTTTTTTCGCCATTATATGCATCGATAGGACTTAAGTTTTGGCCAAGCTGGGTTGCCCGGCTCTTGTATTTATGCCCTACGTTCCCGTTAATTCGGCTAGGGCATAAGGGGAGCACCTCTGCGATTGTTACTGCCGGGTCAGCCGGATGTGTACCTCAGACTGGGTGAAGCCGAAAGCTAGCGTTCTTAAGGGAATATTCGGTCGGTCAACAAAAGATGATTTCTATTTATTTTCCATATGTGTCCCCAGATGTCTTTTCCTGCGTTTCCTATCGCAGTCCGGACATGCACTTTAGGGCATGCGTACCTACGGAAAGGAACCCTTAACGGAACTATTCTCCTTGGAAGATGTTTCTTACTACCCATGTAATATAACATAACTAGTTGGGCACTTGTCTGTTCAAGCACTAATGACCCCTACGCCTGGTCTCCACGCATACCCCGGTTCTTATATAACTGAGCGGGTATTCGGACACACTCCGGACTATCGGGTCCCGAGGTTGAAGCAAAAAGGTCCGCCATGACAAATGATCTACAATCCGGCTAGTAGGCATTATACATGTCACTTTAATTACATAGTCATGCAGACTGACTAAATTCCTCTTCTATACCATCCAACAGGCGGTCAAGCCTACAATCCTGTTGGGAATACTTTGCGGCTAATTCTACTTGCCCATAAACTAAGCTAACGGGAATCTCTTTTACGTCGGGCCCCATAGGTCCAACCTCGGCCATGTGATTTGGGTCAGCCTTGGTATACCACGTCTTCACCATGGCCCAGGCTTCCCTGGCACCTTGACGGCAGGCTAATATCTTCCATAATCGGAAGCGCCGCTGTGCTCCCTTGAGCTTCTCCGTAAGCTCTGCAACGCCTTTTGGCAAGGAGACAGATGGCCACAAGGCCTGGGCAACACCTTGCATCACCTGTCGAACTTGTTCGTGCAGTTGTGAGAGCTCGGATAGAAGATCACCCGCAGACCCGGGCATTTCCTCTGCGAGACGACCCGTCAGCATACCTACAGACATAACGCTGTTAGCCGGCTTCTTCGCCGAACTCCTTTAAAAGGATTCGTTCAAGCACTTACTGAAAATGCCGCGTCGAAGCCGCTTATTCTCCTTCTCGGAGTCTGCAAGCTGGGCTCGAACGTCTTTCAGTTCCACGCTCAGCTTGGTATTGGCGTCTTGGAGATTGTTTTTCTCCCGCCTGACCTCAGTCAGCACGCGTTCGCCAGCCTGTAGCTGTCGCACGACATGCTGGTCCTCCAAATTTTCTCCGGATTCATCTGCAATATCTATTGTTAGATCTGCAGCCACGCCTCACACTATATGGTAACCATCATTCTTTAAAAATAAATGTTACCAGCAGCGGACTTTTTAGGTTCCTTCAATGCAACAACAGCGGCCCGCAGTTGGGTCTTGCATTCCTCCAGCTCCTGTGACAGCCGAGTATTCTTCTCTGTAAGAACCTGCACAATAAAGATGATCCTTAAATCAGTTCTGCTAACTATTTCAAGTCTCAGGGGCTACTGATACATATAATTGTTAGATTCACTTACCCGTACATCCTTTACATACTGATCCATGGCTCTGGCTAGACCATCTTGAGCAGCATGGAGGTACGTATCTCCAGAATTGAAGGCATCAAATGCCTCTGGTGAGAAACAAGCATCACGGAGTATGGCACGGCGGCGCCTATGATTCATGGCGCTTTCCACTTCTGACTTTGTGGTGGATAATCTATCTGCATCCTCTGTAGGAGCATTATCCTGCGCCCGCCCCATATCGGCTTCCGCCTCTATGTCCGGTCCTGGCGCCCGGCTGGTGGAAGCATGATTAGCAACATCACCGGACATATTCCGGCGAGCGTTTTTTCTGATAAAGAAACACGAGCGTCATTACATTTCGAGAAAGACGACAACCACAGAGTGGGGTTTCTGCTATACCTTTGCATCGGCATCTCCGTCCTGACCGCCTTCCTTTTTAGCCTGCCTGGCCTCGGTGCCTCTTGTTGGCGAGTTGCTGCAGGCTCGGCAGGGCGTCCCGAATGCCTTCCCTGTAAAACGCCATATGGATATGGTCAATGTTGGGGATATCGCTTATCGGGAACTTATCGGTCGACCCATGATAAGGGGTAAATTGGCCAGTTTATCGGCATATCGGCCGATTTATTGCCATATCGGCTGATTTATCAGCCAATTTATCTTATCGGTCTGACAGCGGTAAGCGATAAATCGGCCGATTTATCGGCATATCGGAAGATATCTTGAACAGTGTATATGGTAGGTGAAGTATCTAAAAGGGGATCCTAGTTTTTGGAGTTGGGATTTTTTGTTTTTTCTTACATGCGATGCAGGAAGCAGTCCGGGATAGTCGGCCGTAATGGCCACCATGGCATCATCGCAGCTTAACTGATAGAACTACCGGTCTATCAGCTCCACGAATATGACCGGATCTTCTTCGAGTCCGGAGTCGAGGGCCCGGTCAGGGTCCTCTGGTTGTGGGGAGGGGCTGCTGACCTCCTTTATGGCTTTTCACAGTTCCTGCCGCAAAACGGCAAGGTGAATACCTACGACATATAATGCGGGAAGGAATGGGAGTAAGGAAATATAACTCACCCAGCTTGGAGGATTGTACATGGAGAATCCATCCCGTGGCTTGATGCGGATGAACTCCTCTTCCTCTCCCTTGAACAATTCGGACAGAATTTTTGCTAAAGCGGCAGCATTATCCGGACCCTTACGCCCGCAATGGGTGGCGTCATCCGCCCCGTTAAAACACCACAAGGGGTGTCCTCGATATTGAAGTGGTTGCACTCCCCGCATTATGCATATTGCCATAACTTCGATTACTGTCAATCCTGATTGAGCCAGTGCTTTAATCCGATTCATCAGGTAAAGGACTTCTCCATTTTCTTCCTCTTGGGGGCTCCGTGGGCGCCAACTTCGGCGTTTCTGCAGAGGGGCATTGCTGAACTCAGGAAGACCCCGCCGCACAGGGTCCGGAAGGGGAACATCCTCCATATAAAACCATTCTGAAGGCCAGTCTTCAGACGACTTCTTCGGGGTACCGGACAGGTATCCGGTTCCGGCGATGCGCCATATTTTGGCTCCGCCCACTTGATAAAGTGACCCCCTCTGTGTGCGAGGGACGAGGCAAAATAGAAATGAGCCTCGCAGCCCAGGAACAACTCGCAAAGAGCAACATAGCCGGCGATGTGTAAAATGGAGGCAGGGGTGAAATTGTGTAATTGGAGGCCGTAGAACTCCAGGAGCCCGCGGAGGAACGGATGAATTGGAAATCCGAGTCCCCTTAATAAATAGGGAACAAGGCAGACCCGCTCCCCTGTAGAGGGACTGGGGAAGCTCTCCGCTTGCTCCCCGCCATTGTAGGTGGCAAGCCCGGCTCGAACGGGCACCATGTATGCTGGAGGGAGAAATCCCTTAGTCTGCAGTTCGATTAATCGACTATGTGGGATGGAACACCTCTCCCAATCACCGGGCTTAGGGCTACGGGGGCGGGAGGAGGAGCTGCGGAGGTCGGCCATGCTGGAATGGATCTTTTCGAAGCGCGCTCTGATGGATTCTCGCTGGGGGAGGATGGTGTGGATCGGATCTGAGAATCCCCATCCTTTTAATAGGAAATTTATTTATATGGCTAGGGGGGCGAATGTAAAAACGCCCTGGCGCCTTGTATTCATTCGACGCGTGGGAAATAGCCCTTATTGGGCACAGAAGCCAAGAGGTCCAAACATTTATGGGGCCGGACACTGCTTTACAAACGTTCGAAATATGGAGAAGAACCCGCCTTGCAATGCCGAAGACAACACTGTGCGCCGGATTCATCGTCATTGAAGCCTGGTTCGGGGGCTACTGAGGGAGTCCTTGATTAGGGGGTGTCCGGACAGGCGGACTATATCCTTTGACCGGACTGTTGGACTATGAAGATACAAGATTGAAGACTTCGTCTCGTGTCCGAATGGGACTCTACTTGGCGTGGAAGGCAAGCTAGGCAATACGGATATGTATATCTCCTCCTTTGTAACCGACCTTGTTTAACCCTAGCCCCCTCCGGTGTCTATATAAACCAGAGGGTTTTAGTCCATAGGACAACATACAATCATACCATAGGCTAGCTTCTAGGGTTTAGCCTCTCCGATCTCGTGGTAGATCAACTCTTGTAATACTCGTATCATCAAGAATAAATCAAGCAGGACGTAGGGTTTTACCTCCATCAAGAGGGCCTGAACCTGGGTAAAACATCGTGTCCCCTGCCTCCTGTTACCATCCGCCTTAGACGCACAGTTCGGGACCCCCTACCCGAGATCCCCCGGTTTTGACACCAACACAGGTTGTAGGCACTTTCGGGAAGTTTATTTCTTGGGACAATGAGGATCCTTATCTTGTCTGGACTTTGGTTGAGGCTAGCTTTCCAGATACGCCTTTGGTTCCAAGAGATGTTGTTTTCGGTGATTATGCGGAGTGAGGAGGTGCTCAAGTGTCTTGGACTGCTGTATGCTATGTTCTTGGGGCGGATTTTGCAGATCAAATGCGAAATGACGAAGACCCAATGCCTCTGGACGGAAACCCTCATCCGTTGCCTGGTAATCATGCACCAGATAATTTGTCGTTTGTTTTGCAACCCATTCCCAATGTTGGGATGGAATGATGCACCTGTTGTTCCTCCCCCTCAACCTGTGAATGACGCTGCTCCTGGTTGGGGCACTAATGATGTTGCTCCTGGTTGTGGCAATGCCATGTGGGGAGATGAAGCTGAGGATGAGTAGGCCCTGCAGCCAGCTGCTCCTAAACAAGATCAGGTTTCTATTGTGATTGATTAGCCGGAGGGATCAGTTTCTGTGGACCAGCAGGAGCAAGGCATTGATATCCAGCAGCAACATGATTTGCCTCTCCCAGACCATCAACTTCAGCATTTGCAGCAACCTGTCTTCGAGGAGAATCAACTCGCAATTGTGCCTTACCAACCACCTATCATTCAACACCATGAGATCTTTATTGGCATGGCACGCATTGTGGCTGGACCTCCTCTCCCTCCGGAGATGATTTGGAAGAGGTCATTTCAGAACCTCATGTTTGATTTTTCAGTTAAGGAGGTGCCAAGGTCTATCTTCTTCAAACCGATGGGCACAATCATCTATTCCAAGCGGTCTTGGTCCATAGCTTTTGATGAATCCAGAAAGATGTCCTGTTTGACTGCTTCCTTGCCCATGGTTTCTTCTGTCAGAAGACCTGTTATGGTAAAGCGCCCAGTGGCCAGAGCTTTATTTGAGGAGCTGTCAGTTGTTTCAGGTCCTATTTCTGAAGAAGTTGCATCTGGTAATTCTGTTGTCTCTGTCTCTGCTGAGTTTTCTTCATCACTTGTGGTTTTCTCTGTGGAACAAAATACTGGGAGAAAGCAGAGAGCGAAGAAGAAGGCGCCTGTGGTGGATACGTCACTGAGACATTGCACTCGGAGCGCGACAAAGTTAGATGGCTTCAAAAATGTGGTTTTTGAGCAGCTCTCGCTTCAGCCATCAAGGAAGCGCCCCCGTGTCAATCCCATGGAGGACAAGGCCTAGCCCAAGCTCATGGAGGACAAGGCCCAACCCAATACTGCAGATGGCCCTGAAGACACCCAGCCTGCTGCACCGCCGCATACCCCAATTCATGTTCTGCAGGCTGTGGGCGCGGAGCTGGAGATTGATCCTTCCCTCATTTCGGTGGACAAGCTTATGGCTAATCCACAGGAGGATTCTTCTTCATCTTCAGCTTAATGATTATGTTAGCTACTATGTTAAGGCCTGGAGAGCCTGTTATGTTTGCTCTCTTTATTGTTGAATTGCGTCCTATTAGGGAAGTGGCACATTGTGGTACTGAACTCTGTTATCTTTTGGTGGTATGGCATTGTGTGTCATGCTATGTTCGTTCTTCTATACCTCGGTGATTAATGAATCGTGTGTCAATGTGTAGCTGGAAAATTTTATGTTGGAATGTTCGTGGTCTGAATTCTGATACTAGGAAGCGTTCTGTCAGAGAGAAAGTGACTGAAAGTCAGTGTTCTGTAGTTTGTCTTCAAGAAACTAAGCTCTCCTCATGCTCGCGTACAACTATGAAATGCATCTGTCCCTATGGCTTTGATCAATTTGTTGAGTCCCCCTCCAGAGGTGCATCTAGGGGTCTTTTGACTGCGTGGCGATCTGATGTGTTTCACGGCACTCCGCTAGAAGTTAAACCCTACGCTATTGTTATGTAGTTTACCTCAGTTCATAATAATGAGCAGTGGTTTCTTGTAAACGTTTATGGCCCTTGTCAGGGTGAGTTACGAGATGAATTTGTTTCTTGGATTTACAATTTGGACATCAACCTGGGTCAGAAGTGGATGTTGATGGGAGATTTCAACTTTATTTGATCCATTGACAATAGGAACCTTCCTGGTGGTGATATCAATGATATGTGTATTTTCAATGAAATTATTGGCCATTTGGGACTGTTGGAACTTCCTTTAAAAGGAAGAAATTTTACGTGGTCTAACATGCAGGACACGCCTCTGCTGGAACAACTAGACTGGGTTTTTACTTCTGCCAGTTGGATTAACTTATACCCCATGACGCAAGTGACTCCTTTGGCTAAAACTATGTCTGATCATGTGCCTTGTCTGGTTTCCATCAGTACATCAATTCTAAAGGCGCATATTTTCAGGTTTGAAATTTTTTGGGTCCATCAGGCTGGTTTTATGGATTGTGTGCAGGAGGTTTGGGCTCGTCCTTCTCATAAGACCCATATTTCAACAGTTATTGTTGATAAATTAAAGGCTTTGTGGTTTGCATTGAAGACATGGCTATCACATATTAAAAGGTTAATTGAGAAATGCAAATGGGTAATTCTTTGGTTGGACAATCTTGAGGACATGAGATCTCTTTCCAGACCTGAGAGCAATTTCAGGAAAGTTGCTAAACTGCATCATGAGCATCTGCTGCACATGCAATATCTATACTGGAGGAAGAGATGTACCATCAGGTATCTCAAAGTGGGAGAGGAAAACTCCAAGTTTTTTTCAGGCCATGGCCACTGAGAGATATAGAAAGAATTCTATTGCTAGCCTATTTTTGCCTGATGGCTCTGTCATGTCAGATCATGACGAAATGGCCAAAGAGTTCTTATCTTCCTTCAAGAGCACAATGGGTACTGTTTTGCCCATAACTTTAGATGAGAACATCTTGTCTTTAATACCTAGGGTATAGGGCTTGGAGGTGCTCACCAAACCTTTTGATCTAAAGGAAATTGAACAGGTTATTAAAGAAATGCCCATTGATAAGGCGCCTGGACCCGATGGCTTCAATGGGCTTTTTCTAAAAAAGTGTTGGCACATCATATCTGCCGATTTTATTCGGCTGGTTCATGAGTTTCATGCTGGAACGGTTCAGTTAGAAAATCTCAATGATGCATACATTACTCTGATCCTAAAGAAACAGACACCCGAGAGTGTGGGAGATTTTAGGCATATTTCACTCACTAGTGTTGGTCTGAGATTTCTTACAAAGCTTGTTGCTAACAGATTTCAAGAGGAGATCATCAAATGTGTGTATAAAAATCAGTATGGTTTCATAAAATCAAGAACAATCCATGATTGCCTTGCTTGGACCTTTGAATATATCCATCAGTGTAACCAGTCTAAACGGCCCATACTTTTGCTTAAACTAGACTTTGAAAAGGCCTTTGATTCTATCCAGCATGAGGCTATCATAAGGATTCTTGTTGCAAAAGGCTTTGACAAAAGATGGATCACATGGATTAAACAGTTGTTGTCATCTGGCACTTCTTCTGTCTTTCTTAATGGAGTTCCTGGTAACCATTTTAAATGCAAATATGGAGTTAAGCAAGGAGACCCAATCTCTCCCTTGCTCTTTGTTATTGTTGCTGACCTCTTGCAGACAATGATCAATGATCTTCTTCAGCAGGGTTTAATAAGCAGGCCATTGCCAACTCATGATCCAGATTTCCTTGTTATTCAATATGCTGATGATACATTGCTTTTCTTAAATGCTGAAAGAGGTCAATTGGAGGCACTGAAATCAGTGTTATATCATTTCTTAGAGGCAACTGGTCTTCAAATTAACTTCCATAAATCCTCCATGTGCCCTATTAATGTGAATGACCATGCTGCTACTAATCTTGCTGCCTTATTTGGATGTAAGTTAGGCAAAATGCCTTTCACATATCTAGGTCTGCCAGTGGGGACTACCAGGCCCAAGATTGTGGATCTACTTCCCCTAGTGGATTGTATGGAGAGAAGACTGACAGCCAGTTCTTGGTTTTTTCCTCAAGGGAGCAGATTGCAATTAGTAAATTATGTCATCTCTTCCTTGCCTATCTTCTTCCTTTGTAGTTTTTCAATTCCTCGGGGTATTTTGAAGCAGTTGGAAAGGATTCAGAGGCAGTGTTTATGGAGGAAATATGGTCAGGAGAGGGGCCACTCTCTGGCTGCCTGGCCACTTGTTTGCAGACCTAAATTGAAGGGGGGGCTTGGAATCTTAAACCTTGGTTTGCAAAATGAAGCTCTCCTTCTTAAACATCTGAATAAATTTTATAATAAGATGGATGTGCCATGGGTTCAGTTAGTTTGGGACTCTTACTATTTCCAAAGGATCCCACATGATACTATTCTTTGTGGTTCTTTTTGGTGGAGAGATGTCTGCAAGTTGATGGATAATTTCAGAGCAGTTACTTCTGTTGATGTTCATAGTGGTGACACGGTGCTGTTCTGGTCTAATCATTGGCAAATTGGAAACAGTTCTGTCCCTCTTCAAGATCGGTTTCCTAGGCTTTATTCCTTTTGTCTCCACAAAAACCTCTCAGTCAGGGAAGTCTTTCAGGCTAGTAGTTTCCAAGATCTCTTTTACTTGCCTCTTTCTGGACAAGCCTTTCAGGATCTACAACAGCTTTCGTCCTTAATGGGGTCTTTCCAAATAGACAGTGGCTGTCATGACTCTTGGGAGTGGAGGCATGGCAAGAAGTCTGAATATACTGCAAAGAAGTTTTATGATTTTGTTGATCAGCCAATGTAGCAAACCCCATCCTGGGATGGATCTGGAAGAGCTGCTGCACCATGTCAATCAAGATGTTTGCTTGGCTTGTTATAATGGACAGGGTTAACACTAAGGACATGATCCAGAGGAGGCACTTGAAAATTAATGATGGGCCTGAATGTGTACTCTGTCCAACTGGGCTACTTGAGGACAGAAACCACCTCTTTTTCCAATGCAATTTCAGTGTTCGGGTGTGGAATTATCTGCAAATCATCTGGAAAGACAGTGATGACATGGTGGAGATTGCATGCCATGATAGAAAGGATTTCAACAAACCTTTCTTTGGGGAAGTGGTCTTTATTTCCTGGTGGAATATTTGGAAGGTCGTGAATGACAGAGCTTTCAGGAACATCAAACCTTCTTCCAGGGCGTGGAGAAATGGCTTCATTCATGATCTCACACTGCTCTCTCATAGAATCAAAAGGAAGTATAGAGAGGCCTTAGTTAAGTGGATTGATTTCCTACCTCCTTGAGGAGAGCTGGTTAAGTGTAACACTGTAATTATTAGGTATAGTGCACCCCTACCTTGTATAGCCTTCTTTAGGTTCCTGACTTTTGTTCTTTTATTTTTCCTCATCTTGGGGAAGCCCTGTATTGTTTTTTTTTGCTTCTTTCATTAATAAAATGTTGTGGGGTGTAAGCCCTACAGTCTTCAAGGTCAAAAAAACAAAAGAAGAAATGAGAAATCTTTTTGATTTTTCTTTTAAGGGCATCTTTAATGGAAGGCGCCTAATTAGGCGCTTGATTGGAGATAAAATAGTATTCTGGTCCTGGCGTTTGGCTAAGAGTCACTGCTTGCAACCCTAGAGCTGTGTACGAGCGCTATACTCAGAAAATTAGAACGAGAACTGGGTTTAGCGCCGGGCGACTCTTATGGCATCGATGCCAGGCAAATTCCCAGATTTGCACGGGAACTGAGCAAAATGACCAGGATCCTGACCCTGGCGCCTGCCTTAGCGCCTTGCATTGTAAATGCCCTAATACTACAACTAAATTAAATTGGAAAGAAAAACTGAAAAGAAGAGAGAAATATTTTTGGATTTTTATAAAGTTTTCCAAACACACAAGAAGAAGCGAGAAAAAAACCTAACACGGATAATACAATGAAAAAGTGTGAACACCGACAACTGAAATGAGGTGTGTGAACATAAATGTAATGTCGGTGGAAATGCATACCCCCCAAGCTTAGGCTTTTGGCCTAGCTTGGTAATCACCACCCGTAGCTTGGATAATGGTTAGAATGATAACTCATGGAGGCTCGCAGCGCGGCCTACTCAGCTCGACGGGCACCTCTACTGACGCGTTGTACTCGCGTGCCTCCCTCATAGATGTAGTATCTTCCTTTACTCTAATAATCAAAGAGACCATGTGCATGCAAAATAACAGACACAATGTACTTTTTATCGAACATCAAGTTGTAATTATAATCAGTGGTTCTACATTTAATGAACTTATGACGCTGCATGGCTCCAAAGTCCAGGTACTTAGTAGGTAAAATAGGATCATTAGGCCAAGGTGACACACCTAGTTCCCTAGATACACGGGAGGCATAAATACCTCCATAAAAATAACCACTATCAGCATTGCATTGCAATCTCCGTGCAACTATTGCTCCAAGATTATGACATTTAATTCCTGTAAGAGCAGTGTGTATGAGGCTCATGTCTGGGGCACAAAGAGTACTACAATCTTGTTTGCCATGATGCATTTGCCATTAGAGAGTGTGAAGTAACGAACTGATGGAAAGTATATTGCTACCTCTTGAGCATGCATTGGTTTTCCCTTGAAGAGGAAAGGGTGATACAACAAAGTAGCGTAAGTATTTCCCTTAGTTTTTTAGAACCAGGGTATCAATCCAGTAGGAGATAACACGGAAGTCACCTAGTACCTGCACAAACAATCAAGAACCTTGCAACCAACGCGATAAAGGGGTTGTCAATCCCTTCACAGTCACTCGCAAAAGTGAGATCTAATAAAGATAGTAAGATAAATATTTTTGGTATTTTTATTGTATAGATTGGAAAGTAAAGATTGCAAAATAAATTAATTAGGAAAATAGAATTGTAGATCGGAAACTTATATGATGTAAAATAGAAGATTATATGATGGAAAATAGACCCGGGGGCCATAGGTTTCACTATTGTATTCTCTCAAGATGGCATATATTACGGTGGGTGAACAAATTACTGCCAAGCAATTGATAGAAGAGCGCATAGTTATGAGAATATCCAGGCAATGATCATGAATATAGGCATCACGTCCGTCTCAAGTAGACCGAAATGATTCTGCATCTACTACTATTACTCCACACATGGACCGCTATCCAGCATGCATCTAGAGTATTAAGTTCGTAAGAACAGAGTAATGCATTAAGCAAGATGACATGATGTAGAGGGATAAACTCAAGCAATATGATATAAACCCCATCTCTTTATCCTTGATGACAACAATACAATATGTGCCTTGCTGCCTGAGGGAGTCCTGGATTAGGGGGAGTCCGGATAGCCGGACTATACCTTCGGCCGGACTCCTGGACTATGAAGATACAAGATTGAAGACTTCGTCCCGTGTCCGGAAGGGACTTTTCTTGGCGTGGAAGGCAAACTTGGCGATACGGATATATAGATCTCCTACCATTGTAACCGACTCTGTGTAACCCTAGCCCTCTCCGGTGTCTATATGAACCGGAGGGTTTTAATCCGTACGAACAACAATCATACCATAGGCTAGCTTCTAGGGTTTAGCCTCCTTGATCTCGTGGTAGATCTACTCTTGTACTACCCATATCATCAATATTAATCAAGCAGGACGTAGGGTTTTACCTCCATCAAGAGGGCCCGAACCTGGGTAAAACATTGTGTCCCTGCCTCCTATTACCATCCGCCTAGACGCACAGTTCGGGACCCCCTACCCGAGATCCGCCGGTTTTGACACCGACATTGGTGCTTCCATTAAGAGTTCCTCTGTGTCGTCACTTTTAGGCCCGATGGCTCCTCCGATCATCAACGACGATGCGATCCAGGGTGAGACTTTTCTCCCCAGACAGATCTTCATATTTGGCGGCTTTGCACTACGGGCCAATTCGCTTGGCCATCTAGAGCAGATCGAAAGCTACGCCCCTGGCCATGAGGTCAGATTTGGAAGTTTGAACTACACGGCCGAGCTCCGCAGAGACTTGATCTTCGACGGGTTCGAGCCGCAGCCGAGCGCGCCGCACTATCACGATGGGCATGATCTAGCTCTACCGCCGAACAGTGCCCTGGAGGCCGCACCCGCATCAGCTCCGACCCTTAATTCGGAGCCAACTGCGCCAATCGAGGATGGGTGGTTGGACACCGCCTTGGGGGCTGCAATCTCTACAGCGATCGAGCCGAACACCAGCCCTATTCTCTACGAAGCCCATGACTCCAAGGAGCCGGACTCCTCTCCAAATTCCGAGCCCTCCGCGCCCCTACCAATCGAACCCGATTGGGCGCCGGTCATGGAGTTCACCGCCGCGAACATCTTTCAGCACTCGCCCTTCGGCGATATTCCAAATTCACTAAAGTCTCTCTCTTTATCAGGAGAGCCCTGGCCGAACTATGGTCAGCAAGGTTGGGATGCGGATGATGAAGAAATCCAAAGCCCACCCACCACCCACTTCGTAGCCACTGTCGATGATTTAACCGACATGCTCGACTTCGACTCCGAAGACATCGACGGTATGGACGCCGATGCAGGAGACGATCAAGAACCAGTGCCTATAGGGCACTAGAAAGCCACCTCGTCGTATGATATATACATGGTGGACACCCCAAAAGAAGACAATGGCGATGGAACAGCGGAGGATGACCCCTCCAAGAAGCAGCCTAAGCGCCGGTGTCAGCGGCGCCGCTCGAAATCCCGCCAAAGCAAAAACGGTGATTCCGGCACAGGAGATAATAACACCCCGGACAGTGCTGAAGACAAACACCTCCAGCAAGATTCAACATAGGAGGATGGAGAAGCCAGCCCTCATGAGAGAGCAGCAAACAGAGAGGTCGAGGACGATAATTATATGCCTCCCTCCGAAGACGAGGCAAGCCTCGACGACGACGAATTTGTCGTGCCAGAGGATCTCGTCGAACAAGAGCATTTCAAACGTAGGCTTATGGCCACGGCGAGCAGCCTCAAGAAAAAATAGCAACAACTTAGAGCTGATCAAGATTTGCTAGCCGACAGATGGACTGAAGTCCTTGCGGCCGAAGAGTATGAACTCGAACGCCCCTCCAAGAGCTACCCAAAGCGCAGGTTGCTACCCCGATTAGAGGAGGAAGCACCTAAACCTACATCACTAGTGCATGATGCGGCCGACCGGCCACCTCGTGGCCCCGATAGAGAGGCCTCTTGGCCCTCCACTCAAGCCGCACCCCGGCGCCGCTCAAAAAATACCAAGGCACGGGAAAATGCGCCAGAACTGCGAGATATATTGGAGGACAAGGCAAGGCAAACAACATCGATCTACGGATCGCGTGGGCGCCCCACGGCACACGACGGTAATCATCACTCCGCATACAGTAAATCCGGCCGGGCCGAACACAGTAGACAAAGCTCGTTTGAGCTGCGTCGTGATATAGCCCAATACAGAGGCGCCGCACACCCACTATGCTTCACAGATGAAGTAATGGATCATCAAATCCCCGAGGGTTTCAAACCCGTGAACATCGAATCATACGATGGCACAACAGATCCTGCGGTATGGATCGAGGACTATCTCCTTCATATCCACATGGCCCGCGGTGATGACCTACACGCCATCAAATACCTCCCACTCAAGCTTAAAGGACCAGCTCGGCATTGGCTTAACAGCTTGCCAGCAGAATCAATTGGTTGTTGGGAGGACCTGGAAACCACATTCCTCGACAATTTCCAGGGCACTTATGTGCGACCACCAGACGCCGATGTCCTTAGCCACATAATTCAGCAGCCAGAGGAATCGGCCAGACAATTCTGGACACGCTTCCTAACCAAGAAAAATCAAATTGTCGACTGTCCGGACGTAGAGGCCCTAGCAGCCTTCAAGCATAACATCCGCGACAAGTGGCTTGCACGGCACCTAGGACAAGAAAAGCCGAAATCTATGGCAGCCCTCACGACACTCATGACCCGCTTTTGCGCGGGAGAAGATAGCTGGCTAGCTCGCAGTAATAACATGACCAAGAGCCCTGGTAATTTGGATACCAAGGACAGCAGTGGTAGGTCGCGTCGCAACAGGCAAAAGTGCCGCATTAACAGCGACAATGCTGAGGATACGGCAGTTAATGCCGGATTCAGAGGCTCCAAACCCGGTCAGCGGAAAAAGCCATTCAAAAGAAATGCTCCGGGCCCGTCCAGTTTGGACCGAATACTCGACCGCTCATGCCAGATACATGGCACCCCCAAAAAACCAGCCAATCACACCAACAGGGATTGTTGGGTGTTCAAGCAGGCAGGCAAGTTAAATGCCGAAAGCAGAGACAAGGGGCTGCATAGCGATGACAAGGAGGAGCCCCGCCCACCGAACAACAGTGGACAGAAAGGTTTTCCCCCACAAGTGCGGACGGTGAACATGATATACGCAACCCACGTCCCCAAGAGGGAGCGGAAGCATGCGCTAAGGGACGTATACGCGATGGAGCCAGTCGCCCCAAAGTTCAACCCATGGTCTTCCTGCCCGATCACTTTTGATCGAAGGGACCACCCCACTAGCATCCGTCATGGCGGATTCGCCGCATTGGTTCTAGACCCAATTATTGACGGATTTCACCTCACTACAGTCCTTATGGACGGCGGCAGCAGCCTAAACCTGCTTTACCAGGATACAGTGCGGAAAATGGGCATCGATCCCTCGAGGATTAAACCCACTAAAACGACCTTTAAAGGCGTCATACCAGGTGTAGAGGCTAACTGTACAGGCTCAGTTACACTTGAAGTGGTCTTCGGATCTCCAGATAATTTCTGAAGCGAGGAGTTAATCTTCGACATAGTCCCGTTCTGCAGTGGCTATCACGCACTACTCGGGCGAACCGCATTTGCCAAGTTCAATGTGGTGCCGCACTATGCATACCTCAAGCTCAAGATGCTAGGCCCTCGAGGCGTCATCACGGTCAATGGAAACACCGAACGCTCTCTCCGAACGGAGGAGCATACGGTGGCTATCGCAGCGGAAGTACAAAGCAGCCTCTCAAGGCAATTCTCCAGTCCGGCCATTAAACGTCTAGACACCGTCAAGCGCGCCCGGAGTAACCTACAACAAGACCGCCTGGCACGTTCCGAGCAAGCGTAGCAATGCGGCCCCAACCCCAGCCCTCGCGAACTTTCGAAACCAGTGTTACGCGTACATAACTACACTCTGGAAATACCATGGGCACGGGGGTAGGGGCACCATCACGGCACGCCCGAAACGCAGCTTAAACCGCACTAGGGGCTGCCGATTTCTTAATTTTCTCTTATTTTCAGGACTCCATTCTTCGGAAGGCTTGTCCGGCAGTACAATTGCCGCACAAACGATACAACCAGGGAAGCAGAAAGCTACGCCGCACTATGGAACTCTAAGGTGGTCTCTATAACGAGCAGTATACCTGTTTCACATAACATTCCGCAGCTTGCCCCTGGAAAGGACATGTTAAATAGTCCCATCTTTTGCTTATTGCAGTATTTGTATCGTTCTGCTTTGATCGCAGCTTTTTTAAATAAACAATGCATAGCTTCCGTCTATTATTGCATTACTCTTTTTTACGAATATATGTTCATTAATGACATGTTGCACCCGTACACTTTGGTACGGCCAATACGCAGGGGCTTAAGTACCCCACAATACGGTGTGAGAATTCCGAACACTTTCACAAGTGCGGCACCCCGAACTTATAGCATTATATGCATCGGCTCCGAATCATGTCTTGGGTCAATAGTTGGGTTTGCCCGGCTCCTATGTTTTGGTACCTTACGTTCCGCTATATCGGCTATGGTAGCACTAGGAGAACTACTGCGATTGTGCCCCACTTGAGCTGGGCTAAGCACCTCAGTAGAGAAAGCTAAAACTGACCGTCATGATGAGGCGAGAGCTGGTCGCTGTTCGAGAGGTTTTCGAGTCCCTAAAGACTTATGCCGCTTAGAGCGAGGAGTCAGCTTTGTCCGGCCTAGGCGTGGATAGCGCCCCGAACTCGATCTTCCGAACACTAGGGGCTTCACCGAAATTTAAAATTATAGAATTCTATGGCTAAGTGAGAGTGTTCAAGCATTATAGTCCAATTGCCTTGTTCGTTGTGTTGAGCGCCTCCCTCGAAGGACCCAAGAATGGGAAAAAGAGCGCTCATGTTTATCCCGAACACCCCAGCACTCGTGGCATGGGGGCAGAAGCCGACAACTCGCCATCTCTCAAATTTGATAAACGGCCGCACAGAAGGTAATATTTTAAATTCAAAA
Source organism: Triticum urartu (assembly GCF_056163025.1). Classification (NCBI taxonomy): domain Eukaryota; kingdom Viridiplantae; phylum Streptophyta; class Magnoliopsida; order Poales; family Poaceae; genus Triticum; species Triticum urartu. The sequence continues at coordinate 477,769,997 of NC_141878.1, read as the reverse complement.
GCGCTGCTTAGCGCATATGAACAAGTTTCCAGCGTACAGGATCACAAATGCGAGTTTACTCAAATATTACATCTTTGGAGCATTCATCCGCTATAAGGCAGGCACCCTTCAGGACGCCTTCATAATACGCTTCCGGGATGCGATGCTCCTTGCCCGGCGGCGGCCCGTCCTTCACCAGCTTCTCCGCATCCATCTTGCCCCAGTGCACTTTAGCACGGGCAAGCGCCCTACGGGCACCTTCGATACAGACGGAGCGCTTGATTACTTCAAGCCGTGGACAGGCATCCACCAGCCGCCTCACCAGCCCGAAGTAGCTCCCAGGCAAAGCCTCTCCAGGCCAAAGCCGAACTATGAGGCCCTTTATGGCCTGTTCGGCCACCTTGTGGAGCTCGACCATTTGCTTCAGCTGGTCTCTCAAAGGCACAAGGTGTCTGGCCTCAGCATACTGAGACCAGAACACCTTCTCCGTCGATCTCCCCTCCTTGGCTCGGTAGTAGGCAGCGGCATCGGACGCACTACGGGGCAAATCTGCGAATGCTCCTAGAGAGCTCCGGACTCGGGTAAGTAACAAGTAATTCACTTTCACGTGCTTGCTTTGCATAATGAATGCCTTACCCGCCGCTATCTTCTTCATATCTCCAATTTCTTGGAGGGCTTTCTGGGCTTCGGCCTTGGCAAACTTCGCGCTTTCGAGGGCTGCCGCAAGCTTGGACGCTTGCGTCTTCGAGTCAAGCTCTAAACTCTCGTGTTTTTTCACGAGAGCATGGAGCTCTTTCTGCACCTCCTCCACCCGCGCCTCCTGCTTCCCTCTCTCTGTGCGCTCCATGGCCGCTCTGTTTTCGGCCTCGGACAGCGCTTTCTTAAAGGTTGCCACCTCGGTCGTGGCCCCTATATTAGCACGTTGATCCTGTCATTTTTTGCAACCACATCTTCTCTATATACTTGCGCAAGGTATTACTTACCTTCCTTCTCCTCGAGTTGCCTCTTGGCATGGCCAAGCTCGTTCTCGGACTGCGCGAGGTTTTGCTTCAGCGTATCCACCTCCGCAGTCAGTGAGGCAGAGGCCAGCAGCGAAGCCTGCATACGCATATTGACTTGATTATGTTAGACTCCTGTGAATGATATTAGATCCTCTATTCGGCTTTTCTTTCCGAACGCCGAACAGAGCATCAGGGGCTACTGTCTTTGCGGTAATATTTTTACATATTCTTTACTTACCTCAAAGCCTGTTAGAAGGCTGGCACAGGCTTCAGTCAGTCCGCTCTTGGCGGACTGAACCTTCTGGATCACCGCACTCATAATAGTGCGGTGCTCCTCGTCGATGGAGGTGCCATTAAGCACCTCCAGCAAATTGTCTGGTGCCTCCGGTTGGACGGAGGTCACCGGCTCGGTAGGCTTGCTCCTCTTGGAAGGAGGCTGCCTACCGGAGTCCAGAACCGATGAAGGTTCCGGCGCGGTGTCCGGCTCAAGGCCGGACTTGGAGCCCTTGGGGGTTCTATCCCCTTTACGCCTGGAGTCCGGGAGGTCACCTTGCGGCGCCTCCAGGACCACCTCCTCCTGGCTTGGAACCTGTTGGGACGCCACCGCGGCGTCGTCCGTAGGATGGGGGGAGGTAGCCGTCGGAAGCGAATTCACATCCGACGAATCCAGGGAACCGCTCGATGACACGTCAAGCCGGTCTTTGGGTGGACTGCATAAACATGTTTGACGTAAGGAAAAGTTGTGCAATGGGGGAATACTATGAATCACTTTGGTATCCGGATACTTACGATCTCGCCAGGGGCTTGGCCCTGTGCAGCCACTCCTCTTCGCCGCCGTCGACGTTGGTGGAGTAGTCCGGAGGAGGGGTCTTCCCCTTCTTGGACCCTTCGGCCTCCCCAGTTGGGGCGGCCTTCCTTTTCTTCCCTCCCCCCGCTGGAGGGGGAGAGGTCTATTCTTCCTCCTCGTCGTCTTCACGGGAGGAGTGCGCCTTGGAGTCATCGGATGATGAATCCGGCACCTCCTAGCGCCGGGCACTCTTTCGAGTCCCCGTGGCCTTCTTCTTGGCCTTCTTCTTCGGCACCACATAGGGTGCCGGAACCAGCAGCTTCGCCAAGCGAGCGTCCGCTGGGCCTTCGGGCAAAGGAGCCGGACAGTTGATCTGTCCGGATGTCTCCCGCCAATCCTGTCAAAGGTAAGGGAGCTTACACCCCGCATGGAGTCAAACTATGAAAAACTAATACCCCATAAAAGGTAAAAATAGCTTACCGCACGAGCGTGACGCTGCGTGCTGAATCCACGATCCTCGGTAGCGGATGCGGGGGCCTCGGCACCCTTGAAAAGCACCTTCCAGGCATCTTCATATGTCGTGTCGAAGAGCCTTCTCAGAGTTCGGTGCCGCGCCGGGTCGAACTCCCATAGGTTGAAAGCCCGTTGTTGACACGGGAGGATCCGGCGGATGAGCATAACCTGGACTACGTTGACAAGTTTGAGCTTCTTGTCCACCAGGGTTTGGATGCATGTTTGGAGTCCGGTCAGCTCTCCTTTTTTTACCCCATGACAGGCCCGTCTCTTTCCAGGAGGCGAGCCACGTAGGGGGTCCAGATCGGAACTCGGGGGCTGCGACCCATTCAGGGTCACGTGGCTCGGTGATGTAAAACCACCCCGATTGCCACCCCTTTAGGGACTCCACGAAGGAGCCCTCGAGCCATAGGACGTTGGGCATCTTGCCCACCATGGCGCCTCCGCACTCCGCCTGGGTGCCCCGCACCACCTTCGGCTTGACATTGAAAGTCTTGAGCCATAGGCCGAAATGGGGGCGGATGCAGAAGAAAGCCTCGCACACGACGATAAACGCCGAGATGTTGAGGGAAAAGTTCGGGGCCAGATCGTGGAAATCCAGGCCATAGTAGAACATGAGCCCCCGAAAAAATGGGTGGAGAGGGAAGCCCAGTCCGTAGAGGAAATGGGGGAGGAACACCACCCTCTCATGGGGCCTAGGGGTGGGGATGAGCTGCCCCTCTTCGGGAAGCCGGTGCGCAATGTTGTTAGACAAGTATCCGGCCTTCCTCAGTTTTTTGCTGTGTCCCTCCGTAATGGAGGAGACCATCCACTTGCCTCCTGCTCCGGACATGGCTGGAGAAGGTTGAGGTGGGGTGTGCAGACTTGGGTGCTGGAGCTTGAGCGCGTGGAAATGGATAGGCAAAGGAGGAAGAAGGCGTGGATGAAAAGGTGGATCCTTATCCCCTTATATGGGTGGACGCGACCATGCGTCCCCACCAGCCTGGTAAAACTTTCTTATCACCCAAGCGTCGTAATCAATGGCGCGGTTGGGTTACCCATGCCCGTATTGATGAGAATCCCAGAATAAGGGGACGCGATCTCTGCTTTGACAAGACGTGCCAAGGAAACCGCCTCGCTAAACGCGCTGAGGTGGGACAGTAAAACGATTCGAATAAAGACTTGGCCGTGGTGTGATGTCACGCTACGGAATACGTCAGCGGATTAGTTTGTGTAAATATTATTCTCTCTATGGCAATATGTGGAAACTCATTTTGCAGAGCCGGACACTACCTTTGTGTTCAAAATCTTCTATGAAGTATTTGGAGGAGGAACCCGCCTTGCAATGCCGAAGACAATCTGCGCGCCGGACTCGTCATCATTGAAGCCTGGTTCAGGGGCTACTGAGGGAGTCCTGGATTAGGGGGTGTTCGGATAGCCGGACTATACCTTCGGCCGGACTCCTGGACTATGAAGATACAAGATTGAAGACTTCGTCCCGTGTCCGGAAGGGACTTTTCTTGGCGTGGAAGGCAAGCTTGGTGATATGGATATATAGATCTCCTACCATTGTAACCGACTCTGTGTAACCCTAGCCCTCTCCGGTGTCTATATAAACCGGAGGGTTTTAATCCGTACGAACAACAATCATACCATAGGCTAGCTTCTAGGGTTTAGCCTCCTTGATCTCGTGGTAGATCTACTCTTGTACTACCCATATCATCAATATTAATCAAGCAGGACGTAGGGTTTTACCTCCATCAAGAGGGCCCGAACCTGGGTAAAACATTGTGTCCCCTGCCTCCTGTTACCATCTGCCTAGACGCACAATTCAGGACCCCCTACCCGAGATCCGCCGGTTTTGACACCGACACTGCCCCTACTATCACTAGGAAAGGACACCACAAGATTGAACCCAAAGCTAAGCACTGCTCCCATTGCAAGAAAGATCAATCTAGTAGGCCAAGCTAAACCGATAATTCGAAGAGACTTGCAAAGATATCAAATCATGAATATAAGAATTTAGAAAAGAACCAAATATTGTTCATAGATAAACTTGATCATAAACCCACAATTCATCGGATCTCGGCAAACTCACCACAAAAAGTATTACATCGAGAAGAAGCCATCTAGCTAAAAACTATGGACCCGAAGGTCTGTGATAAACTACTCACACTTCATCGGAGAGGCTATTGTGTTGATGTAGAAGCCCTTCGTGATCGATTCCCCCTCCGGTAGATCACCGGAAAAGGCCCCAAGATGGGATCTCACGTGTACAGAAGGTTGCGGCGATGGAGAAGTGGTTTCGTGGCTCCCCCTGATGTTTTTAGGGTATAAGAGTATATATAGGCAAAAGAAGTACGTCGGTGGAGCTCCGTGGAGCCCACGAGGGTGGGGGCGCGCCTACCCCTTGGGCGCGCCCTCCTGCCTCGTGGCCGCCTCGCGGAGTTCCAGACTTCAACTCCAAGTCTTCTGGATTGCTTTCGTTCCAAGAAAGATCATCGCGAAGGTTTCATTCCGTTTGGTATTCCTTTTCTGCAAAACACTGAAATAGGCAAAAAAACAGAAACTGGCACTCGGCCTTCGGTTAATAGGTTAGTCCCAAAAATAATATAGAAGAGCATATTAAAGCCCATTAAACATCCAAAACAGGTAATATAATAGCATGGAACAATCAAAAATTATAGATACGTTGGAGACGTATCAAGCATCCCCAAGCTTAATTCCTGCTCGTCCTCAAGTAGGTAAATGATAAAAACAGAATTTTTGATGTGGAATGCTACCTAACATATTTTTCAATGTAATTTTATTTATTATGGCATGAATGTTCAAATCCGAAAGATTCAAGACAAAAGTTTAATATTGACATAAAAATAATAATACTTCAATCATACTAACCAAGCAATTATGTCTTCTCAAAATAACATAGCCAAAGAAAGCTCATCCTACAAAATCATATAGTTTGGCTATGCTTCATTTTCGTCACAAAAAATGCTCCAATCATGCACAACCCCGACGACAAGCGAAGCAATTGTTTCATACTTTAGTATTCTCAAACTTTTTCTACTTTCACGCAATATATGAGCGTGAGCCATGGACATAGCACTATAGGTGGAATAGAATGGTGGTTGTGCAGAAGACAAAAAAACAAAAGGAAGATAGTCTCACATAAACTAGGCATATAAATGGGCTATGGAAATGCCCATCAATAGATATCAATGTGAGTGAGTAGGGATTGCCATGCAACGGATGCACTAGAGCTATAAGTATATGAAAGCTCAACAAAAGAAACTAGTGGGTGTGCATCCAACTTGCTTGCTCACGAAGACCTATGGCAATTTGAGGAAGCCCATCATTGGAATATACAAGACAAGTTCTATAATGAAAAATTCCCAATAGTATATGAAAGTGACAACATAAGAGACTCTCTATCATGAAGATCATGGTGCCACTTTGAAGCACAAGTGTGGAAAAAGGATAGTAACATTGCCCCCTTCTCTCTTTTTCTCTCATTTTTTTGTTTGGGCCTTCTCCTTTCTTTCTTTTTTTTGTTTATGGACTCTTTTTTCATTTTTTTGTCCAAAGTCTCATCTCGACGAGCGATGAGGAATCATAGTCTCCATCATCCTTTCCTCACATGGGTCAATGCTCTAATAATGAATATCATCACACTTTTATTTACTTACAACTCAAGAATTACAACTCGATGCTTAGAACAAAATATGACTCTATGTGAATGCCTCCAGCGGTGTACCGGGATGTGCAATGAATCAAGAGTGACATGTATGAAAAATTATAAATGGTGGCCATGCCACAAATACGATGTCAACTACATGATCATGCAAAGCAATATGACTATGATGAAGCGTGTCATAATAAAGGAATGGTGGAAAGTTGCATGGCAATATATCTCGGAATGGCTATGGAAATGCCATAATAGGTAGGTATGGTGGCTGTTTTGAGGAAGGTAAATGATGGGTTTATGGTACCGGCGAAAGTTGCACGGCACAAGAGAGGCTAGCAATGGTGGAAGGGTGAGAGTGCGTATAATCCATGGACTCAATATTAGTCGTAAAGAACTCACATACTTATTGCAAAAATATACAAGACATCAAAACCAAGCACTATGCGCATGCTCCTAGGGGGATAGATTGGTAGGAAAATGCCATCGCTCGTCCCCGACCGCCACTCATAAGGAAGGGAATCAAAGAAACACCTCATGCTTCAAATTTGTCACACAACGGTTACCATACGTGCATGCTACGGGACTTGAAAACCTCAACACAAGTATTTCTCAATTTCACAATTACTCAACTAGCACAACTCTAAAATCACCATCTTCATATCAAGTATCAACTTCTCATAATATTCAATGCACCCTATATGAAAGTTTTTATTATACCCATCTTGAATGCCCATCATATTAGGACTAATTTTATAACCAAAGAAAATTACTATGTTGTTCTAAAAGACTCTCAAGATAATATAAGTGAAGCATGAGAGATAAATAATTTCTATAAAATAAACCACCACCGTGCTCTAAAAAGATATAAGTGAAGCACTAGAGCAAAATTATCTAGCTCAAAAGATATAAGTGAAGCACATAGAGTATTCTAATAAATTCCGATTCATGTGTGTCTCTCCCAAAAGATGTGTACAGCAAGGATGATTGTGGTAAACTAAAAGTCAAATACTCAAATCATACAAGATTCTCCAAGCAAAACACATATCATGTGGTGAATAAAAATATACCCTCAAGTAAAGTTACCGATAGACGAAGACGAAAGAGGGGATGCCTTCCGGGGCATACCCAAGCTTAGGCTTTTGGTTGTCCTTGAATTTTACCTTGGGATGCCTTGGGCATCCCCAAGCTTAGGCTCTTGCCACTCCTTGTTCCAAAATCCATCAAATCTTTACCCAAAAACTTGAAAACTTCACAACACAAAACTCAACAGAAAATCTCGTGAGCTCCATTACTATAAGAAAATAAACCACCACCTTAAGGTACTGTAATTAACTCATTCTTTATTGATATTTGTGTTAAACCTACTGTATTCCAACTTCTCTATGGTTCATACCCCCCGATACTAGCCATAGATGCATCAAAATAAGCAAACAACACGCGAAAAACAGAATCTGTCAAAAACAGAACAGTGTGTAGCAATCTGTAGGTTTCGAATACTTCTATAACTCCAAAAATTCTTAAAAATTAGGAAGACCAGGACAATTTGTATATTGATATGGTGCAGTTGGAATTGGTATTTTATCTCTCTCTAGTAAAAAACTAAAATTATTTTCGTGAGCGCATACTTTCTGTTTTTATCAGCAAGATCAAACAACAATCACTCAAGAAGATCCTAAAGGCCTTACTTGGCACAAACACTAATTAAAACATAAAAAACACAATCATAACAGAGTCTATATAAATTATTTATTACTAAGCAGGAACAAAAAGTAAAGAACAAAAATAAAATTGGGTTGCCTCCCAACAAGCGCTATCGTTTAACGCCCCTAGCTAGGCATAAAAGCGAGAATAGATCTAGGTATTGCCAACTTTGGTATGCAATTCTTAAATTGAACACATATGACCCTTAGGAGGTTCTTTGGTTTTATTAATGATCAAACTCCTATGCAAGAAATCAAGAAATTCATTTGTAGCAAAAGGTCCCTTAATGATATCAAAAAAATTGGGGTGAACACCTATTGATTTGAGGTCTTCATTTTCTTTACTAGAAGATTCACCCTTATTTCTAGGAACATAGATAAACTTGGCAACTTTGGTAGGAGGAGGATTTGAGGTATATTTTTATGGCAGAAAAAGCAGATCCCAAGTTGGTAATGATATCTTCAAGTTTATCAATTCTAGTGGAATCTTGGTCTATCTTCTCATTAACTATGGGTTCCTTTTCCCTAAGGTTTTTCAGAGTAACTCCTACCTTAGATCCATATTGGGTAATGTGGTTGTGGATCTTTTTATCCAAAAAATTTATTAACTCTACAATGGCAATTTTATTTTCAATTATATCAAGTCTTTGCATCACATGTTCCAAAGTTAAAATAGTTCCATTGACCAAAAGAGGTGGTGGGCCTAACAAATATATCATAGCATTATAAGAATCAAAAGTATGGCTCCCCAAGAAATTCCCTCCGGTAATGGTGTCAAGAACATATCTATTCCAAGGAGTAATGCCTAAGTAAAAATTGCGAAGAAGAACGGAAGTGGATTGCTTTTTAGTAGATCTATTTTGAGCCTCGCAAATTCTATACCAAGCATCTTTTAGATTTTCTCCCTCCCTTTGTTTAAAATTGAGAACTTCATTATCGGGAGTATTAACAATGATAGGTGGGCTAGCCATGATGGTGAAACAAACGATCTAACACACGGACACACAAGAAGCAAGCGAAAAGAGGCGAACGGAAAAGGGCGAAGAAAAGGCAAATGTTTTTGAAAGTCGTTTTAGAAGTTGGGGAGAGGAAAATGAGAGGCGAATGGCAAATAATGTAATGCGAGGAAGAAGAGTTTGTGATGGGTACTTGGTATGTCTTGACTTGTGCGTAGATCTCCCCGGCAACGGCGCCAGAAATCCTTCTTGCAACCTCTTGAGCATGAGTTGGTTTTCCCTTGAAGAGGAAAGGGTGATGCAGCAAAGTAGCGTAAATATTTCCTTCAGTTTTTGAGAACCAAGGTATCAATCCAGTAGGAGATAACATGCAAGTCACCTAGTACCTGCACAAACAATCAAGAACCTTGCAACCAACGCGATAAAGGGGTTGTCAATCCCTTCATGGTCACTCGCAAAAGTGAGATCTAATAAAGATAGTAAGATACATATTTTTGGTATTTTTTTTGTATAGATTGGAAAGTAAAGATTGCAAAATAAAATAAATAAGAAATTAGAATTGTAGATTGGAAACTTATATGATGGAAAATAGAAGATTATATGATGGAAAATAGATCTGGGGGCCATAGGTTTCACTAGTGGCTTCTCTCAAGATAGCATATATTACGGTGGGTGAACAAATTACTGCCAAGCAATTGATAGAAGAGCGCATAGTAATGAGAATATCCAGGCAATGATCATGAATATAGGCATCACATCCGTGTCAAGTAGACCGAAATGATTCTGCATCTACTACTATTACTCCACACATGGACCGCTATCCAGCATGCATCTAGAGTATTAAGTTCACTAGTCAGCAAGCCGTGCTGCTGCACGGGCTAGGAATTAAACTTTGAGAATAATAAAAATATATGAAATGATACAATATATTAAATCCAGATTACCCGTTCCCTCTTGTGATATATAGATATTAAATTCTAGTTTTGCCGGGGTTTCTGATCCACGGGCACCTATGGAACCGGCGGACTGGATCCCTTTTGGTTCGGCGGGGGGCGGAGGTTGCGCAAAGAGCAGATCGAGGCGAAGCTCGCGGCAGTTGGTCGTGCGAGGAGTAAATCGAGGCGAAGCACGCGAGCGATTTACCCAGGTTCGGGCCGCACGGATGCGTAAAACCCTACTCCTGCTTTGTGGATTGGTATTGATTTCTAGCTCGGGAGCAAGATCGAGCGTGAGTGTGTGGAATTGCTGAACCTCCCTCTACGTTGCTCCGGGCCTCCTTTTATATGCTCAAGGGGTTACCGACATAGGGCAACGGAGGGCAAAAGTGGAAAAGGGTGCCGTGGGTAGGCACAGCTAGGTGCTGTAGTAGGCACAGCTAGCGGCTACAGTGTTATCATACCTAACCCTGACGGCAGGGGACAAGGGCATTAAATGCCCGTCTGTGTCGCCTAGACAGCACCGAAAGGGACCGCTAGGGACGCCACCGTCTTGCCACGATGGTTGTCTTGTCAGCGCCTGCGTGCCACCGCACGCCCCTAGCTGCACAGCCTCCTGCCACGTGCGCTTGGGAGGGGCCCCGGAGCGACACGTGGGTGGATGTGCTGGAGCGCGGGCGTGGAGTGGGGGCTTGCCGCAGCAAGCGCCTTGCCGCGGCCGTCGACTTGTCGCTTCCGGGAGCTTGTCGCTCACCGGGCCTTGTCGAGGCGCGTAGCGCGCCGCAACAAGTTCCTTGGAAAGCCTTGGACGGCCTTCCCGGCAAGCGCCTCTTGCCGGGGCCTTGGGACGCTTCTGATGGCCTTCCCGGCAAGCTCCTCTTGCCGGGGTCCTGACTTCTTCCCGGCAAGATCCTCTTGCCGGGGTCTTGTCTTGAGTACTTTGTTCTTGAATGGTCTTCAAAGGGACCACGGAGGTTCTCGGCGGTGACCTGGCAGGCCTTGCCGCGGGACGCTGCGACTGCCCGTGCACAAGTTCGGGGTACTAAGGGTACCCCTACTTTAGTACACCGACAGGAGCCCCCGGGCCTGGGCCAGACACGGTGCCGAGCGCTGTTGGGCCAGGCCCAAAACAATGCACGGGCACGCGCGGCCTAGGTCACGCCGCATATCTCTCCGCTTCCATCGCGCACGCCCGGAACGGCGCGCGTCAAACGCGGCGTCGTGGGTGACGCGGGCGGCGCGCGCGCGTGGGGCTAAGCCCCGCGAGCATGCGTCAAGCCATGATGAAGGGGAACGGCCCACGCCCTCTTCTCCAAACGGAGGTAGGCGTGGGGGCGCGGCGCATTTACTGGACGGGGCCGGTGCACGGTTTCCGAAGCGCCCACTCCCCGAGATCACGGGGTAGGGCAAGGCCGCCCCATCCGTCGCCTCAGTTCTGCATCTCCGCCACGCGGCTCCCATTCACTTGGGATCGCGGACGGCGGGAGCGGGAACCTGGGCCGTTGCGAGCAGAGGGGGCGGGTTGGCCCGCCTCCCTGCTCTTCCCGTTCCTTGATTCGCTGAGCGGGGCGGCCGGGCTCCCACTTCGCTCCTTTATAAGGAGCGGGAAGGGAGCACCGAAGCCTGCGCTCTCTCATCTCCTCCTTTCTTCAGCTCCTGCTCCCCTTGCTCTCATTCGCCATGGAGAAAGGGAATCCTGGGCCTTCATCGGTGGCGGCGAGGGTCGCCGCCAGGCAGCGCACCCTCCCCTTTTCCTCGCTCGTGGTGGCAGAGCCAGCCATAAGGGGAAGAGGGAGGGGGCGAGGTCGTGGACGAGGTCGAGGACGAGGTCGAGGCGCTCGGGGAAGAGGCGGACGGGGCAACGCGCCAGCTTCGCCCCCGCCGGCGGCTCCTCCCCCCGCGGCGGTCCATATAGGGGACAACCCTTGCGAGTTCTTCGTCAAGCTGCGCCGGGCGCCTCGTCGTCGCCTCCGGCTTCCGGCTCCGTTCGCGGGCGCGATGGAGTCGGACCCGCCCGAAACTCTGAGATTACACATGAGGGGCTGTGGGATCAGCGGCACGCGAGTCCGCGTGGTGTTCCCAGCCCCTAGTGTGATGTATCTCGATCGAGGGTGGAAGACGTTCGCCCGCATCCACAGCTTGACGGGGGGACTCACCCTCCATTTTAAGCTGGTGGAGGGCGATCTCCTCTCCGTCAAGGTCTTCGGGTGCTTCGGCACCCGGGCGAAGTGCTGCGTGGACAGCTCCTCCGATAGCGAAGGCTCCTCCTCGAGCGAGAGTGACGAGGAGGAGAGCGGCAGTGATGGTAAGGGTGGCGGGCGGCAGGACGGCGGCTCTGACTAGGTGTCGGGCGCCGTCTCGTGCGGCACCGGCGACCCTATCATCTGCGGCGCCGGCTTCTTGAACTCCCCGGGGGCGTCTCCTTGGGCGGCTGGCGTAGGGAGGTCGCGGAAGGGGAAGAGGGCTGGCGACAAGGCCGTCAGGTCGGAGTATGAGGGCGTGGTGCCCTCGACAGCATGCTGACGTCCTGCCGCCCCTCCTTCGCACCCTTCTCCCGGCGTCGCCATCACCGTCCGGCCCCCGGGATGTTCTCTTGGTGTCTTCTGGCACCTGTAGCTCGCCTTGGCGCCCCTTTCCCCTTTTCGCCTGCTTGTCCTACCTCCTGAAGAGAGGGACAGGAAAGGGATTACGGGCACCTTATCTTTTTAATTGTAAGCCTTCGGGCCTTAGCTGTATCTAAAACTTGTAATCCTCTCTTTCATGTTTTTCATCCTCCATGGACTGTACCTGTATGGGATGTTTTTTAATGAAAAGGGGATGTTTGCCGGGTTATTTGCCTCGCGGGTTCAACCCACGCCAAGGAACAACTCCTTAGTATCCCTCGGACAGACATTCCCGGCAACAGGCCCTGCCGCCTTCCCATGTCGCTTCGACCGCTCTCACGCCTTTGACGGAGGCGGGAACGAGGTGGGTGCGGCCTCCTTGTTTCATCCCTTTGCTGTCGCGGCTACGACCAAACTTGGCCCCGGGAACGCGCTCCAGGGCCTAGAGTCGGGGGAGCACGGCAGTTTACGGGAAGAAACGCGGTTTCACACTCCCCAGTCCATAAGAGGATGCATTAAGAGGGATGAAAACTTATCTGATATCGCAGCCCCCGACAACTCTGGCTTGCCGGGGGTGACATCTTGGCATTTGCAGCCCACGGCGTTCTTGCCGGGGCCCAGGTGCCGGCGCGCCCTTCTTCTCCTTTTCGTCTCCAGGTGGTCTGGCCAGGACGTGCGAGCCCTGCGAACGAAGGAAAAGCAAAGGGACGGACACTCGACCTCTAAGCTAGGGGTTAGCCGCTGTTAGGGACTATCGACCCTAACCAAGGACGAGACTCAGACTCAACCTAGCATGCATGCTATAGCCCCCGGGGTATGCAGCGCTTCATTATCTGGTGCTCAGGGTCTGCGCCTGGCTCTGTACAGAGGTTTACATGCAACAGCGACAAGACTCATACAGAAAGGTGGTTGCCGGACGGGGTCCGACAACCGCGCCTTACGGGTAAAACTTACGAAGATGCTCGATGTTCCAGGAGTTGCTCACTGGAATGCCATCTTCGGTCTCAAGGCGGACAGCGCCAGGCCTTGTGACTCGTTTCACCCGGTAAGGGCCTTCCCACTTCGGCGTCAACTTGTTGGAATTCTTGGCCGACTGAACGCGCCGAAGAACAAGGTCGCCTTCCTCGAGACTCCTGGTATTGACTCTGCGGCTGTGATAGCGGCGCAGAGCTTGCTGGTAGCGAGCAGCTCGCACAGCAGCCTGGAGACGATCTTCCTCAAGGAGCAGCGCGTCATCTTGCCGCAGCTGCTCTAGCTCAAGCTCATCATAAGAGAGCACTCGAGGTGACCCGTATACGAGTTCCGTGGGGGTAACTGCCTCTGCTCCATAGACTAGAGCAAAGGGTGTCTGTCCGGTGGCTCGATTTGGCGTCGTTCTGATCGACCAAAGAACCACCGGTAGCTCCTCGATCCAGTTTCTTCCGCACTTGTGCAGCCTGTCGAAAGTTCTGGTCTTGAGCCCGCGCAGCACCTCGGCATTCGCCCTCTCCGCTTGACTGTTGCTCCTTGGGTGAGCAACAGAAGCGAAGCAGACTTTGGTGCCGAGATCTTGGACGTACTGCATGAAGGCGTGGCTCGTGAACTGTGTGCCGTTGTCGGTGATTATCCGGTTAGGGATCCCGAAGCGGCAGACAATCGACCTGAAGAATTTGACGGCTGACTGTGCGGTCACCTTCCTCACTGGTTCCACTTCCGGCCACTTTGTGAACTTGTCGATTGCGACGTACAAGTACTCAAAGCCCCCGACGGCTCGGGGGAAGGGGCCGAGGATGTCGAGCCCCCAGACCGAAAATGGCCAGGATAAAGGGATCGTCTGGAGAGCTTGAGCTGGCTGGTGTATCTGCTTGGAATGGAACTGGCACGCTTCACACTTGGTTACTTGTGCAGTTGCATCCTGGAGGGCTGTTGGCCAGAAGAATCCTTGCCGGAATGCTTTGCCGACAAGTGCTCTCGCGCCAATGTGGTGACCACATATGCCTCCGTGTATCTCTGCCAACAGCTTCTGTCCGTCTTCCCGGGGAATGCACCTCAATTTCACACTGTTGAGTCTTCTTCTGTACAGCGTCTTGTTGACGAACTGGTACATACTTGACTGCCGGGCTACTCTTTCGGCTTCTTCTTGCTCTTCGGGAAGTTCTCCTGTCTGAACGAAACGGACAATCTGCTGCGCCCATGTTGGAGCCTGTGGCTCGACAACAAGGACTAAAGGCGACTCTGCTGCCGCGGGAACATCCGCTTCTACGGCGAGAAGCTGTGTCTCTGCCGGAGCTTGACGTTCCGCGACAAGCTTGCCGGGAGCTTCAGCTTCAACGGAACAAACCCTAGGGTTTGCCGGAGCATCTGGCTCCCCGGCGCTCTTGGCGTTGATCTTGGAGATTGCTGCGGGAATACCTGCTTCTATGGCAAGAAGCTGTGTCTCTGCCGGAGCGTGACATTCCGTGACAAGCTTGCCAGGAGCTTTTGCTTCAACGGAACAAGCCCTAGGGCTTGCCGGAGCAGACTGCTCCTCAGCGCCTTCGGTGTTGACCTTGGGGACCTTCTTGGCGGCGGCTTCGGGAAGCTCTGCCGGCAGGTAGTCGCCAGGAATCAACTTCCTCTTCTTGCCTTGCCCAGTTGATGGTGTTACGGACGGTTGAGTCAGCTTGAGCACAAAGGTCCCTAGTTCCACAGGTAACTTAAGTGCGGCGCACTTCGACAGGCCGTCTGCAATGGCGTTCTGAGTTCTCGGAACGTGCTCCATTTGTAGGCCGTCAAAGCGCTCTTCTAGCTTTCTCACTTCGTCGACGTAAGCTTCCATCAACGGACTCTGATAATTCTTGTTTACTTGGCGGACGACAAGCTGTGAGTCACCCCTGACAATGAGCTTCTTAATCCCAAGGTCTGCCGCGATCCTGAGACCGGCAAGCAATCCCTCATACTCTGCAGTATTGTTTGTTGCTTGCTCCTTGGGAAAGTGCATCTGGACTATGTACTTGAGGTGCTCTCCGGTGGGCGCGATAAGCAGCACACCAGCGCCGGCGCCTTGCAGCGAGAAGGCACCATCAAAGTACATCAGCCACTCTTTGCTCGCTTCTTTGTCGGGGATGCTCGTCTCCGGAATTTCTTCGTCCGAAGTTGGCGTCCATTCCGATATGAATTCTGCCAATGCTCTGCTCTGGATAGTTGAAGTGCTTTCAAACTTGAGACCAAAGCCTGACAGTTCCAGTGCCCACTCAACAATCCTGCCTGTCGCTTCAGGATTCTGCAGTATCCTCTTCAGCGGAAAGCGAGTGATCACTGTGATTTCATGTGCTTGGAAGTAATGGCGCAGCTTTCTCGAGGCCATGAGAAGGCCGAAAAGCAGTTTCTGCACACCAGAGTACCTTGACCTAGCCCCCTGCAAGAGGGAACTGACAAAGTAAACTGGGCGCTGCACCGTTTTCTTCCGTATCTCCTCGTGTATCAGCGCGGGTTCATCTTTGTCGGGACCAGAGCTTGTCGGGGAAGCCCCCTGCTTGTCGCTGGATGCGCTTGCCGCGGTTGCTGGCTCATCATACGCCTCCCTCTCTGCCACTAACGCAGCACTAACCACTTGATTGGCTGCCGCTATGTACAGCAGCAACTTCTCTTGTGGCTTAGGCGCGACAAGTATTGGAGGGGAGGACAGGTATCTCTTCAGGTCTTGCAGCGCAGCCTCCGCTTCCGGAGTCCATTTCATCGGACCTACCTTTTTCAATAATTTGAAAAATGGCAGGGCGCGCTCAGCAGACCGAGAGATGAACCTGCTACGAGCAGCCACGCAACCGGCAAGTTTCTGTACATCCTTGACGCGCTTCGGTGCTTCAATCTGCTCAATGGCCTTGATCTTGTCGGGATTGGCTTCAATCCCCCGCTGAGACACGAAGAACCCGAGAAGCTTGCCGGAGGGAACTCCAAACACACACTTCTCTGGGTTGAGCTTGAGGCTGATCTTACGCAGATTTGCAAAAGTCTCGTCCAAGTCTTGGATCAGGGTTGCTCTGTCCTTGCTCTTGACCACTATATCATCCATGTAGGCTTCCACATTTCTGTGTATTTGTGGCTTAAGAGCAATATGGACTACTCTTGCAAATGTCAAACCAGCATTCTTTAATCCAAAAGGCATCCGTACGAAGCAGTACGTGCCACATGGAGTAATAAATGCGGTCTTCTCTTCATCCTCCTCTGCCATGAAGATCTGATGATACCCGGAGTACGCATCAAGAAACGAAAGCAAATCACATCCAGCCGTGGAGTCAACAATCTGGTCAATGCGCGGCAAAGGAAATGGGTCTTTGGGACAAGCTTTGTTAACATCGGTGAAATCGATGCAAAGCCTCCATTTCCCGTTTGCCTTGCGCACGACTACAGGATTGGCCAACCACGTGGGATGGAGCACTCCTCTGACGAGGCCTGCTGCTTCCAGTTTCTTGATTTCCTCCGCAATGAATTCTTGGCGCTCCACCGCCTGCTTCCGGACTTTCTGCTTGATGGGCCGCGCATGAGGACAGACGGCAAGGTGGTGCTCAATCACTTTCCTGGGAACACCGGGGATGTCGGACGGTTGCCATGCAAACACGTCGACGTTCGCCCGCAGGAAAGCAACGAGCGCGCTTTCCTATTTAGGGTCAAGCGTGGCACTGATGGTGAAGGTACCACCAGCGCCATCCTCCTTGGCGGACACCTTCTTCGTCTCTGGCGGAGCCGCCATCGTCTTCTTGTGCTTGCCGGTGAAGCTCGATGGTGCGTCCTCGACGGCAGCGCAGCACTCCGAAGAGGCGCGCTTGCCGGAGTGGGCACCAGAGCTTTTGCCGGACTTGGTCTTCTTGCCGGTGGAGCTCGATGGTGCGTCCTCGACGGCAGCGTAGCACTCCGAAGAGGTGCGCTTGCCGGAGTGGGCATCAGAGCTCTTGCCGGACTTGGTCCTCCCGGAGCTCGATGGTGCATTCTCAACGGTAGCGCAGCACTCCGAAGACGTGCGCTTGCCGGAGTGGGCACCAGAACTCTTGCCGGACTTGGTCTTCTTGGTTCCGGGAGCTTCAGCGGCAAGTGGATCGCGGTCTGCCGTGGCTGCTGCTTCCCGGTAGATCTTGTCGGCACAGATAAGAGTGTCCTTCTTGTCGCCAGGGACAGAAATGACGCTTATCGGGCCTGGCATCGGCAGCGTGACCTTCCCCTTCGGCTTGCTCCTTCCCGGGTTGATTCCTTGGAATGTGCCGGTCTCTTTAAGCTCGCCGTCAGGGATCTGGAGTTTTCGGAGCACAGCGGAGGAGATCAGGTTTAAGCCGGCCCCGCCGTCAACTAGCATCTTGGTGACCTTGAGGTTGCGGATAGTTGGTGAAACCAACATCGGCAGACACCCGACCGCGGTTGTACGATCAGGGTGGTCCTCAATGTCAAAGATGATAGGCGTGCTGGACCACTTCAGAAGCTTGCGCGATTCGATGGGTGGTTCCGCTGCATTGACTTCCCGCACCCACTGTTTGAGTTGGCGGTGCGAGGTATGCAGGGAAGCACCCCCGTCAACGCACAAGACCTCTGTGGCTTTCTGAAACTCCTGCTCACTGGTCTCAACTTCATCCATGTCTTCATCCTCACCGTCGTCTTCGTCGTTGTCGCGACCGCGGGGAGGTCTGTCTCCTTGCCGCTGCTTGGCTTTGCCGCGGCGTCCTTCCTGGCCGGTGCGCTTCTGGCCAGGTTTCTCGGCACCCCCTTGGGCTCTCTCCTTGTCGCGCCGCTCGTACTCAGCCCTCTGTTGCTGGACGAGCTGCTCGACCTTCTTGCAGCTCTGGAGGTCATGGCCCTTGGTGCGGTGAATCTTACAGTATTGCTTGCCGGAGCCGTCCCGCTTGTCGGCGACCGCCACAGCCTGACAGTTGGTGCACGCGGCAACTTCCTTGCCGGATCTACCAACTGTAGCCTTTGTGGCGTCACCTTCATTGCCGGACTGCTCAACGACCAGCACGTCGTTGTTCTGCTTCTTCCTGTTGTTGCGCCGCCGGCTTCTCTTTGCCGGGGCGGCATCCTCACTGTCAGATCCTCCTGCTCCAGTGCTTTCTCCGGGGAATTTCCTCCCCTCCTCAGCGCGTGCACACCTGTCGGCCAGGGCATAAAGCTCGCCGACGTCCCGAATCTTGCACATCGCCAACTCCTCCCGCATCCTGCGGTTACGCACGTTCTGATGGAACGCGCTGATTACCGCGGCAGGGTGGATATTTGGGATGTTGTGGTGTACACGGCTGAACCTCTGGATGTACTGGCGCAGGGGCTCTCCTTCCTTCTGGACGAGCAGATGGAGATCGCTCTCTTGGCCATGAGGTTTGTGGCCGCCTGTGAAGGCGCCAACAAACTGATGGCACAGCTCAGCCCAGGAGGATATGGAGTTGTCCGGCAAGTGCATGAGCCAGGACCTGACGTTGGGCTTGAGTACCAACGGGAAGTAGTTGGCAAGGATCTTGTCGTCCCACCCCCCAGCAGCCTGCACCGCGATGGTGTAGATGCTGAGGAACTCCGACGGATGCAACTTGCCGTCGTACTTCTCTGGTACGTCGGGCTTGAAGTTCTTCGTACTGGGCCACTGGACTTGCCGCAGCTCACGAGTGAACGCAGGGCAACCTACCGGATACGGCAAGTCGCCTGGTTCCCCTGGCGCATGCATGTCAACAAAGGGCCCAGCGCGCTGGTCTGACTGACGTCGCGCTTCTCTCCGGTGCTCGATGCGTGTACGAGCGTCTTCCCGCTGTCGTTCTTGAAGAACGTGGCGCTGATCGCGACGAGCTCGGGGATCAGACGACGCGGTGGAGTCGCTGTCGAGGTGGATCCGGGGAGTCGGTGATCTTGGCCTTCGGGGTGGGGAGTGCACAGTAGTTGCACCCCCACCAGTCTTGTCTCCACCGGTTCGCGCCTGGCTGACTCGCTGCGGCTGCGACGTGGTCGGCTACCGAGGAGTGTCGCCGTTGGCGAAGCCGATGAGACTCTGGATAGTGGCCCTCCAGTCGTCGATCTTGTCCGCCGCTGGAGGGTAGTCTAGGAGCAGCTGAGCTCGCGCCAGAGCTTCTGCTGCGGTGGCGGGCGGCGGTAGTGAACGGTGCGAGGAGCGGGATATGCTCGGACTCCTAACCACGTTAGAAGGAGCAGTATCCCATCCAGGCGACCGTGTCTCGCTCGCGCCAGCAGGTTGACGTGCATGGTGGTCTTGGGCGCTCCGAGATCCACCAGCTCGATCCTGATCCAGCGAGCGCATGGTACCATGAGTACCATGACGCTGCCGGTCCCGCGCCTCCTGAGACGGGCGCGGTGCATGCACGGACGCCGAGGTCTTGGAGTGCGCCCGGTCGTTGTGGGAGCCAGCTACGCCGCCGATGGGCAGCGTAGTCTTGCCCTGGGACCTGGCAGCACCGCGAGTCTCCTCGTCGACGCGTGTTCCTCCGCCGGCGCCCGCCCCACCCGCCGTTTGCTCCGGCGGTGGCTGGCTCGGCGCGGACGGAGCAGCTGCCTCCGAAACCTTCTTCTTCGGTGGCATGTCGATGAAGACGGCGGAGATCGATGAAGAAGATGAAAATCTGACTCGCGAGAACGCCGGATCTGATGTTGATGAAGATGAAAAAGATCTAGCTCGCAAGAACGCCGGATCTGATTCACACAACTTCGACGCCCCCTACCTGGCGCGCCAGAGATGCCGGGGTTTCTGATCCACGGGCACCTATGGGACCGGCGGACCGGATCCCTTTTGGTTCGGCGGGGGGCGGAGGTTGCGCAAAGAGCAGATCGAGGCGAAGCTCGCGGCGGTTGGTCGTGCGAGGAGTAAATCGAGGCGAAGCACGCGAGCGATTTACCCAGGTTCGGGCCGCACGGATGCGTAAAACCCTACTCCTGCTTTGTGGATTGGTATTGATTTCTAGCTCGGGAGCGAGATCGAGCGTGAGTGTGTGGAATTGCTGAACCTCCCTCTACGTTGCTCCGGGCCTCCTTTTATATGCTCAAGGGGTTACCGACATAGGGCAACGGAGGGCAAAAGTGGAAAAGGGTGCCGTGGGTAGGCACAGCTAGGTGCTGTAGTAGGCACAACTAGCGGCTACAGTGTTATCATACCTAACCCTGACGGCAGGGGACAAGGGCATTAAATGCCCGTCTGTGTCGCCTAGACAGCACCGAAAGGGACCGCTAGGGACGCCACCGTCTTGCCACGATGGTTGTCTTGTCAGCGCCTGCGTGCCACCGCACGCCCCTAGCTGCACAGCCTCCTGCCACGTGCGCTTGGGAGGGGCCCCGGAGCGACACGTGGGTGGATGTGCTGGAGCGCGGGCGTGGAGTGGGGGCTTGCCGCGGCAAGCGCCTTGCCGCGGCCGTCGACTTGTCGCTTCCGGGAGCTTGTCGCTCACCGGGCCTTGTCGGGGCGCGTAGCGCGCCGCGGCAAGTTCCTTGGAATGCCTTGGACGGCCTTCCCGGCAAGCGCCTCTTGCCGGGGCCTTGGGACGCTTCTGATGGCCTTCCCGGCAAGCTCCTCTTGCCGGGGTCTTGTCTTGAGTACTTTGTTCTTGAATGGTCTTCAAAGGGACCACGGAGGTTCTTGGCGGTGACCTGGCAGGCCTTGCCGCGGGACGCTGCGACTGCCCGTGCACAAGTTCGGGGTACTAAGGGTACCCCTACTTTAGTACACCGACAAGTTTGGTTTGAATGGATTAGATATGCCATGCTTTGTAGGAAAAATTGTAAGCTCATATGACTGAGCTATCTTTTGAAATTTTACTTGTGCAAAGGCTGCTAAGTTGTGAATATCATTGCACCTTGATATATCTTTGTAACACATGCACAAATCCGGTTACTCAAGGAAATTAGTTCATGTAGGTTTTTCTTATGAGCATTAGCCTCTGTATTATAAATTCAATATCTTCAGAAGTGGATACTCTAGTGGACCTGCAAGAGCAGATATGGTAGTGACTAAAATCATATAAAGTTTTGAGGTTAAAGATTATAAATCCAATTCGTCATTAGCATAAAAATATTAGTTCCATGCAGAAGTTTGTCGACAGATATTTTCTAGTGTTTCTAAGACAGTGACTGAAAGATTATGAAAGAAAACACGTTTCTGTATTTTAATTAGGGGAGAGCTTTAGTTCTAAAATACTGGAACTGTGACTGAAAGATCATATATACTATTATAAGAATAGACTAAAATCCCCGCAAAAAAAACAGACCAAAAATAAAAGTAACTTCCTACTTACAGTGGCAAAAAAGTCTTATATGAATGTGTTATAATAAATAATGCTAACCGTGAAATCTTTTGCCATATAACAAAGGTGCGACGAAAACAAAAAACCTGTAATTCAAGCAATACATGCGGTTAGTTAATTATTTGCATGTACAACAATTCTAATGTCTAGCTATAGATCTTCAAGTAAAGATTGTGAACTCTATTAGACATGATTATATCAATTAGACCAAATAGAAAATAATTCAATTAGAGCCTTGCAAAAATAATAGCTTATGATCTAATTATCAAAGGTTCATCCGAAAGCTTGATTATACAACGGAAAAGTGCATCCAGCTATCATAGCAACAAAAAATACTTACATGAAAAGAAAAACCCATTGCCTGGATAGGTGCGCACACTGGCACTCATGATTGGTGAACTGTTTGTCACTTTCGGTAAAGTGTTATACCAATGTTTTTCACTTTTGGTAAAGTGTTATACGTAGTATAATTAAATAACCTCACAAATAACTCAACCCCAGCATGGACTGATCAACATAGCTTGAGCGATTTATCAGTAATATAACCACGTATACATGTGTGCATGCTAGATCAAGAAAAAAGAATCAACAGTTCTGATAATAGACAAATATATCCGCGGGTGCCAATCTACATATAGTTCTAGCTGAATCAACATAGATATGCATGGGACAGTGCCCTGGTGATCAACGGTGGACTCAATGGATGCATCCATGCGATAGATTGGCTTGAGAGTCTGCTACTGTTTTCAGCTGGATAGCATCACGTCCAGTAGCAGGCCAGCTACCATGGAGTAATAGTTCTTGTCTCCAGGAACAGGAATAGGATGCAGGAGGTTTAATGTGCCCAACTGATTGTCCACCAGGTAAAGCTGGAGAAGAGAAGAGGCGAGGCAGCGATATGAGAAATTACAAATAGGCGGGACATGGCCATCATGGCTTGTGGCGGCAGCCTTTGTAGTTGACAGTGAGCCAAAATAAATGTCAAGCACCAAACCTTTCAAAACAACAAATTTGTCTCTGGAAGATCTTCACTCACATACAACCTGCAAGCTGCTCGACCACTCAAAGTATATTCGCATGTAGAAAGTACTCTATTAGACATGATCCTGACAATCTATAAAAATATTCAATGTCTAGGCATCAGAGCTAGCTCGAAAAAACCACTCTCTTTGGCTAATGCAAGGTAGACTAAGAGTACATACCATGCAGATAACTTAAGATTTAGTGTGTATTTAGAAGAAACAATATGCAACAGGCATCAGCTAACATGCATGGGGTCACATAGAAAACATCTAAACTGAGCCTTTTATAAGAATCAAAGTGAACTGGCATAAAATTGAACTTGTTAACTGATGTTTTAATTGCAGTTGTAGAAAACAAAGCCCTACTATGGCGATTCCGTGGTGCTCCTCGAGAGCAGACATATCGTCTTCCCTACAGACAACCCTTTATGAGACTGCTCATAGATGGACATGTAAAAAAACGAATTTGGCATTACCAGATGTTAGAAATAAAGCATGCTTATTAGGGATTTAGAGATTTACCTTACATGGAAAAACATCTGAAACCATCCTAATATAAACGTCAAACCGAACTATCTTGCAGACAATCAAAGATTTTCTAGGTGTTTGATTGTGTTCAACTGTTCATGTAGGAGTCCTACTGCAGAAATTACATGGTGACGCTGGAGATGTTGCTTACCATACGTTTGGCTTCTTCTCCACTTCTTTTTGTACCGAATATAGTGCTGAGTGCTGACAGATAGACATCTACCAACACCAACTCCAAACAATTTTTTCAGATGTTAGGATTCAGTCCCATTTGTTGGAGATTCAGTGATGAATTCAATGGGATTTAGGACAGAGCATGGATTCAATCTGATACAGGTTACTTGGCTGCATTGTGTGAGGTGAAGTGTGGCCCCATCTGTCTACTATTGTTCCTTCAGTTTGCATCCTCGCCAACAATGGTGGATGCTTGATCTGACATTAATTGCTTTCAATGCGCCTCCTCCTCTAGTGCATTAGCGATTCAGCCACCGTGGAGTATTTCCGTGGTGACAATATAGGCAAATATTGCAAGAACTATACCGTGAGTTCCTCGAACATCTCATTAGACAACTGAAACTACGCACATGCTGGACCAGCAGATGCTTAGTTGGCATGGCCAACGACCACACTCACCTTAGTCCCGAACGCACCTCCATCTGCTAGTTGATCTACTTCACACATTAATTAGAATATGAGATTTTCATTGCATGCATCAGACTTTGGCCATGGTTTTTCCTCGGAAAAGGGACACGTGAGGCAACATGACTCCTTCATATCTCCCTTCCCATCGCCCCATCTTCATCTTAAAACTTGAGAGGAATCAGATGATCGCCAAGTGGAGAAGAGGAGGAGGAGGCTGCACCGTGCGACAGGGAGGATGAGGAAACGATGGTCGAGAAGATGGCGATCCTATTTTTAGGGCAAAGCAGACGTGGATTTGGAGAACATGAAGGCTTCGGGTCTAATTTTATTTTTGTTAAAACAACATGAGATCTGAGTTGATTATGGGAGGTAGTTAGTTTTTTGTTCTCCTGAATTGATCACGGGAGGTTGTTAGTTTTTTATTGTTGAAAGATCATGAGACCTGAGTTGATACGGGAGGTAGTCATGCATGACGTTGGTTACAGGAGGAAGTTACGCAGAGCGTGCGCTTGATTTTCATCGTTAGTTGATCTTAACCATTAAAAATTAGATCTAGTGGCCAAATTAATCTTGATGATGTGGATTAACGTGGAGTCTCTAATGATGCCTCCAATTAGTAAATATAAGATAAGAACAGAGTAATGCATTAAGCAAGATGACATGATGTAGAGGGATAAACTCAAGAAATATGATATAAACCCCATCTTTTTTATTCTCGATGGCAACAATACAATACGTGCCTTGCTGCCCCTACTGTCACTGGGAAAGGACACCGCAATATTGAACCCAAAGCTAAGCACTTCTCCCATTGCAAGAAAGATCAATCTAGTAGGCCAAACTAAACCGATAATTCGAAGA
The DNA here is from genome assembly GCF_056163025.1 of Triticum urartu. Lineage (NCBI taxonomy): Eukaryota > Viridiplantae > Streptophyta > Magnoliopsida > Poales > Poaceae > Triticum > Triticum urartu. The sequence goes on along the minus strand of NC_141878.1, from coordinate 477,745,579 downwards.
GACTTGCAAAGATATCAAATCAGGCATATAAGAATTCAAAGAAGAACCAAATATTGTTCATAGATAAACTTGATCATAAATCCACAATGCATCGGATCTCGACAAATACACCGCAAAAAGTATTACATTGAATAGATCTCCAAGAACATAGAGGAGAACTTTGTATTGAGAACAAAAGAGAGAGAAGAAGGCATCTACCTAATAACTATGGACCCGAAGGTCTGTGGTAAACTACTCACACATCATCGAAGAGGCTATGGTGTTGATGTAGAAGCCCTCCGTGATCGATTCCCCCTCCGGCAGATCACCGAAAAAGGCCCCAAGATGGGATCTCACGGGTACAGAAGGTTGCGGCGGTGGAGAAGTGGTTTCGTGGCTCCCCTTGATGTTTTTAGGGTATAAGAGTATATATAGGCGAAAGAAGTACGTCGGTGGAGCTCTGTGGGGCCCACAAGGGTGGGGGCGCGCCTACCCCCTGGGCGCGCCCTCCTGCCTCGTGGCTGCCTCGCGGAGTTCCAGACTTCAACTCCAAGTCTTCTGGATTGCTTTCGTTCCAAGAAAGATTATTACAAATGTTTCATTCCGTTTGGATTCCGTTTGGTATTCCTTTTCTGCAAAACACTAAAATAGGCAAAAAAACAGAAACTGGCACTAGGCCTTCGGTTAATAGGTTAGTCCCAAAAATAATATAAAAGAGCATATTAAAGCCCATTAAACATCCAAAACAGATAATATGATAGCATGGAACAATCAAAAATTATAGATACGTTGGAGACGTATCATGTATACTATTTATTCTAGCTTGTGTCACTCCTCTATCCTCACCACAACATAAACTTGTTAAGAACATTTCATACTAAGATGTTGGTAGTTCGCTTAGCAAACCCCAATATGGAATTTTACACGGAACACAGAAATCTTCTAGAGGCCTGGTGAAGGCATTATCATAAAGGTTGAATGAAACTCTAGATTCACGAGAATGATATTTAAATTTCTTGGTGAACATCTGGGTGAGGTTGAGATGTTGAATGCACTTATCTGCGATGAAGGGAGCGAGCTCGGTGTTGTGAAAATATTGCTCGAATTCTTCCTTGATACCTGCTCCTACCATGAACTCGTACATGACCTGATGTCTACTACACAACCTTCTTCTTGTAGACGTTGTTGGGCCTCCAAGTGCAGAGGTTTGTAGGACAGTAGCAAATTTTTCTCAAGTGGATGACCTAAGGTTTATCAATCCGTAGGAGGCATAGGATGAAGGTGGTCTCTCTCAAGCAACCCTGCAACCAAATAACAAAGAGTCTCTTGTGTCCCCAACACACCCAATACAATGGTAAATTGTATAGGTGCACTAGTTCGGCGAAGAGATGGTGAAACAAGTGGTATATGGATGGTAGATAAAGGTATTTGTAATCTGAAATTATAAAAACAGCAAGGTAACTAATGGTAAAAGCGAGCGTAAACGGTAATGCAATGTGTTGAAACAAGGCCTAGGGTTCATACTTTCACTAGTGCAAGTCCCCTCAACAATACTAACATAATTGGATCACATAACTATCCCTCAACATGCAACAAAGAGTCACTCCAAAGTCACTAATAGCGGAGAACGAACGAAGAGATTATGGTAGGGTACGAAACCACCTCGAAGTTATTCTTTCCAATCAATCCGTTGGCTATTCATATAAGTGTCACAAACAGCCCTAGAGTTCGTACTAGAATAACACCTTAAGACACAAATCAACCAAAACCCTAATGTCACCTCAAGTATCCGTGGGTATGATTATACGATATGCGTCACACAATCTCAGATTCATCTATTCAACCAACACATAGGACCTCAAAGAGTGCACCAAAGTTTCTACCGGAGAATCACGACGAAAACGTGTGACAACCCCTATGCATAGGTTCCCAATGTCACGAAACCCACAAGTTGATCACCTTAACATACATCAAGTGGCACGTGGTATCCCATTGTCACCACAGATATCCACGACAAGACATACATCAAGTGTTCTCAAGTCTTTAAAGACTCAATCCGATAAGATTACTTCAAGGGGAAAACTCAATTCATTACAAGAGAGTAGAGGGGGAGGAGAAACATAAGATCCAACTATAATAGCAAAGCTCGCGATACATCAAGATCGTGCCAAATCAAGAACATAAGAGAGAGAGAGATCAAACACATAGCTACTGGTACATACCCTCAGCCACGAGGGAGAACTACTCCCTCCTCGTCATGGAGAGCACCGGGATGATGAAGATGGCCACTGGAGAAGGATTGCCCCCTCCGGCAGGGTGCCGGAACGGGTCTAGATTGGTTTTTGGTGGCTACGGAGGCTTCTGGCGGCGGAACTCCCGATCTATGTTGCGTTCTGGAAGTTTTAGGGTACGTGGATATATATGGGTGCCGGGAGGACGTCGGAGGAGCCACGAGGGCCCCACGAGGCAGGAGCGCGCCCCCCCACCCTCGTGAGCACCTCGTGTCTCCCCTAACGTGGGGTCCAAGTCCATCAGGTGTGTTTCCTTCCAAAAATAACTTCTCCAGTTGATTTTGTTCCGTTTCGACTCCGTCTGATATTCCTTTTCTTCGAAACACTGAAATAGGCATAAAACAACAAATCTGGGCTGGGCCTCCGGTTAATAGGTTAGTCTCAAAAGTAATATAAAAGTGGTTAATAAAGCCCAATATTGCCCAAAACAATAGATAATATAGCATGGAGCAATCAAAAATTATAGATACATTGGAGACATATCAAGCATCCCAAAGCTTAATTCCTGCTCGTCCTCGAGTAGGTAAATGATAAAAGAGAATTTTTGATGCGGAGTGCTACTTGGCATAATTTTAATGTAATTCTTCTTAATTGTGGCATGAATAATCAGATTTATAAGATTCAAGACAAAAGTTCATATTGACATAAAAATAATAATACTTCAAGCATACTAACTAAGCAATCATGTCTTCTCAAAATAACATGGCCAAAGAAAGTTATCCCTCCAAATCATATAGTCTGGCTATGCTCCATGTTCATGAAGGAAATATGCCCTAGAGGCAATAATAAAGTTATTATTTATTTCCTTATTTCATGATAAATGTTTATTATTCATGCTAGAATTGTATTAACCGGAAACATAATACATGTGTGAATACATAGACAAACAGAGTGTCACTAGTATGCCTCTACTTGACTAGCTCGTTAATCAAAGATGGTTATGTTTCCTAACCATAGACAAAGAGTTGTTATTTGACTAACGGGATCACATCATTAGGTGAATGATCTGATTGACATGACCCATTCCATTAGCTTAGCACTCGATCGTTTAGTATGTTGCTATTGCTTTCTTCATGACTTATACATGTTCCTATGACTATGAGATTATGCAAGTCCCATTTGCCGGAGGAACACTTTGGGTGCTACCAAACGTCACAACGTAACTGGGTGATTATAAAGGAGCATTACAGGTGTCTCCAAAGGTACATGTTGGGTTGGCGTATTTCGAGATTAGGATTTGTCACTCCGATTGTCGGAGAGGTATCTCTGGGCCCTCTCGGTAATGCACATCACTTAAGCCTTGCAAGCATTGCAACTAATGAGTTAGTTGCGAGATGATGTATTACGGAATGAGTAAAGAGACTTGCCGGTAACGAGATTGAACTAGGTATTGAGATACCGACGATCGAATCTCGGGCAAGTAACATACCAATGACAAAGGGAACAACGTATGTTGTTATGCGGTCTGACCGATAAAGATCTTCGTAGAATATGTAGGAGCCAATATGGGCATCCAGGTCCCGCTATTGGTTATTGACCGGAGACGTGTCTCGGTCATGTCTACATTGTTCTCAAACCCGTAGGGTCCGCACGCTTAAGGTTACGATGACAGTTATATTATGAGTTTATGCATTTTGATGTACCGAAGGTTGTTCGGAGTCCCGGATGTGATCATGGACATGACGAGGAGTCTCGAAATGGTCGAGACGTAAAGATTGATATATTGGAAGCCTATGTTTGGATATCGGAAGTGTTCCGGGTGAAATCGGGATTTTACCGGAGTACTGGGAGGTTACCGGAACCCCCCGGGAGCCATATGGGCCTTAATGGGCTTTAGTGGAAAGGAGAAAGGGGCAGCCCAAGGTGGCTGCACACCTCCCCCTCCCCTAGTCCTATTAGGACTAGGAGAAGGTGGCCGGCCCCCCTCTCCCTCTTTCCCCCTCGGGGAATCCTAGTCCAACTAGGATTGGGGGGGGGAGTCCTACTCCCGGAAGGAGTAGGACTCCTCCTGCGCCCTCCTCCTGGCCGGCGCCCCCCTCCCCCTTGGCTCCTTTATATACTGAGGCAGAGGCACCCCAGAAACACACAAGTTGATCCACATGATCTATTCCTTAGCCGTGTGCGGTGCCCCCAGCCACCATAGTCCTCGATAATACGGTAGCGGAGTTTAGGCGAAGCCCTGCTGCTGTAGTACATCAAGATCGTCACCACGCCCTCGTGCTAACGGAACTCTTCCCCGACACTTTGCTGGATCGGAGTCCGGGGATCGTCATCGAGCTGAACGTGTGCTCGAACTCGGAGGTGCCGTAGTTTCGGTGCTTGATCGGTTGGATCGCGAAGACGTACGACTACTTCCTCTACGTTGTGTCAACGTTTCCGCAGTCGGTCTGCGTGGGTACGTAGACAACACTCTCCCCTCTCGTTGCTATGCATCACATGATCTTGTGTGTGCGTAGGAAAATTTTTGAAATTACTACGAAACCCAACACTTCACCACACAACATATTTAAATCATGCACAACCCCGATGACAAGCCAAGCAATTGTTTCATACTTTTGATGTTCTCAAACTTTTTCAATATTCACGCAATACATGAGCGTGAGCCATGGATATAGCACTATAGGTGGAATAGAATGGTGGTTGTGGAGAAGACAAAAAGGGAGAAGATAGTCTCACATCGACTAGGCGTATCAACGGGCTATGGAGATGCCCATCAATAGATATCAATGTGAGTGAGTAGGGATTTCCATACAACGGATGCACTAGAGCTATAAGTATATGAAAGCTCAACAAAAGAAACTAGTGGGTGTGAATCCAACTTGCTTGCTCATGAAGACCTAGGGCATTTTGAGGAAGCCCATCATTGGAATATACAAGCCAAGTTCTATAATGAAAGATTCCCACTAGTATATGAAAGTGACAACATAGGAGACTCTCTATCATGAAGATCATGGTGCTACTTTGAAGCACAAGTGTGGTAAAAGGATAGTAGCATTGCCCCCTCTCTTTTTCTCTCATTTTTTTTATTTGGGCTTCTTTGGCCTCTTTTATTTATTTATTTTCGTCCGGAGTCTCATCCCGACTTGTGGGGGAATCATAGTCTCCATCATCCTTTCCTCACTGGGACAATGCTCTAATAATGATGATCATCACACTTTTATTTACTTACAACTCAAGAATTACAACTCGATACTTAGAACAAGATATGACTCTATATGAATGCCTCCGGCGGTGTACCGGGATATGCAATGAATCAAGAGTGACAAGTATGAAAGAATTATGAACAGTGGCTTTGCCACAAATACTATGTCAACTACATGATCATGCTAAGCAATATGACAATGATGAAGCGTGTCATAATAAACGGACGGTGAAAACTTGCATGGAAATATATCTCGGAATGGCTATGGAAATGCCATGATAGGTAGCTATGGTGGCTGTTTTGAGGAAGGTATATGATGGGTTTATGGTACCGGCGAAAGTTGCGCGGTACTAGAGAGGCTAGCAATGGTGGAAGGGTGAGAGTGCGTATAATCCATGGACTCAACATTAGTCATAAAGAACTCACAGACTTATTGCAAAAATCTATTAGTTATCGAAACAAAGTACTACGCGCATGCTCCTAGGGGGATAGATTGGTAGGAAAAGACCATCGCTCGTCCCCGACCGCCACTCATAAGGAAGACAATCAGTAAATAAATCATGCTCCGACTTCATCACATAACGGTTCACCATACGTGCATGCTACGGGAATCACAAACTTCAACACAAGTATTTCTCAAATTCATAACCACTCAACTAGCATGACTCTAATATCATCATCTCCATATCTCAAAACAATCATCAAGCATCAAACTTCTCATAGTATTCAACACACTCATAAGAGAATTTTATTATTCTTGAATACTTAGCATATTAGGATTTTAAGAAAATTACCATGCTATTTAAGACTCACAAAATAATCTAAGTGAAGCATGAGAGTTCATCTATTTCTTGCCACCGTGCTCTAAAAGATATAAGTGAAGCACTAGAGCAAATGACAAACTACTCCGAAAGATTTAAGTGAAGATCATTGAGTAGTTGAATAATTATGCAACTATGTGAAGACTCTCTAACATTTAATAATTTCAGATCTTGGTATTCTATTCAAACAGAAAGCAAAGCAAAATAAAATGACATCTAATAATAGCAAACATCATGTGAAGAAGCAAAAACTTAGGATCAACCGATACTAACCGATAGTTGCTGAAGAAGAAAGGTGGGATGCCAACCGGGGCATCCCCAAGCTTAGATGCTTGAGACTTCTTGAAATATTATATTAGGATGCCTTGGGCATCCCCAAGCCTGATATTTTGTGTCTCCTTAATTCCTCTCATATCACGGTCTCCCTAAATCTCAAAAGCTTCATCCACACAAAACTCAACAAGGACTCGTGAGATAAGTTAGTATAAACCATTTCCAAAACCTTATCATACTCTAATGTAGCAAATCACTAAAATTATTATTCAACATTGCATACTAAATGCCTCTGCATATTTAATAGTCCTATCCTCAAATAGAATCATTAAAGAAGCAAACATATGCAAACAATGCAAACATAACAGCAATCTGCCTAAACAGGATAGTCTGTAAAGAATGCTGCAACATCCATACTTCCCTAGCTCCAAAAATTATCAAATAAAATTCCCACTGTATTAAATTTATCAGAGATTAATATGCAAAAGGTTTCAACATTTTATGACATTCTGACTTTTCTAGGTAATTATTGCAACAGCGGTAAACTTTCTGTTTTCAAACAGCAACATGTATACTTGTAACATAGGCATAGTAAAGGCTATCAAGGCCACTTCTATTGAAATAAAATATGCAAAACATTATTATAAATAACAGCAATAAAATTCTAACAAAATAAATTGATGCTCCAAGCAAAACACATATCATGTGGTGAATAAAAATATAGCTCCAAGTAAAGTTACCGATGAACAAAGACGAAGGAGGGGATGCCCGAGCTTAGGCTCTTGGCTATCCTTGAATATTACCTTGGGGTGCCTTGGGCATCCCCAAGCTTTAGGCTCTTGCCACTCCTTATTCCATAGTCCATCGCATCCTTACCCAAAACTTGAAAACTTCACAACACAAAACTTAACAGAAAACTCGTAAGCTCTGTTAGTATAAGAAAGCAAATCACAATCATAAGGTACTGTAATGAACTCATTCTAAATTCATATTGGTGTTAAACCTACTGTATTCCAACTTTTCTATGGTTTATAAACTATTTTACTAGCCATAGATTCATCAAAATAAGCAAACAACACACGAAAAACAAAATCTGTCAAAAACAGAATAGTCTGTAGTAATCTGGATCAAACCTATACTTCTGGAACTCATAAAATTCTCAAATAAATTTCTGGACCTGAGGAATTTATCTATTAATCATCTGCAAAAAGAATTAACTAAATATCACTCTTCAAAAAAATGGCAGCAATTCTCGTGAGCGCTAAAGTTTCTGTTTTTTACAGCATGATCAACAAGACTTCTCCCAAGTCTTCCCAAAGGTTCTACTTGGCACAAACACTAATTAAAAGCATAAAACCACATCTAAACAGAGGCTAGATTTTATTACTAAACAGGAACAAAAAGCAAGGAACTAAAATAAAATTGGGTTGCCTCCCAACAAGCGCTATCATTTAATGCCCCTAGCTAGGCATGATGATTTCAATGATGCTCATATAAAAGATAAGAATTGTAACACAAAGAGAGCATGAAGAATATGACTAGCACATTTAAGTCTAACCCACTTCCTATGCATAGGGATTTTGTGAGAAAACAACTTGTGGGAACAAGAATCAACTTGCATAGGAAGGTAAAACAAGCATAACTTCAAAATTTTAAGCACATAGAGAGGAAGCTTGATATTATTGCAATTCCTACAAGCATATGTTCCTCCCTCATAATAATTTTCAGTAGAATCATGAATGAATTCAACAATATAACCAGCACCTAAAGCATTCTTTTCATGATCTACTAGCACAGAAATTTTATTACTCTCCACATAAGCAAAATTCTTCTCATGAATAATAGTGGGAGCAAACTCAACAAAATAATTATCATGTGAGGCATAATCCAATTGAAAACTAAAATCATGATGAAAAGTTTCATGGATATCATTATTCTTAATAGCATACAAGTCATCACAATAATCATCATAGATAGCAACTTTGTTCTCATAATCAATTGGAACCTCTTTCGGAATAGTGGATTCATCACAAAATAAAGTCATGACCTCTCCAATTCCACTATCATCAATATAATCATCATAAATAGGAGGCATGCTTTCATCATAATAAATTTGCTCATCAAAACTTGGGGGACAAAAAATATCATCTTCATCAAACATAGCTTCCCCAAGCTTGTGGCTTTGCATATCATTAGCATCATGGATATTCAAGGAATTCATACTAACAACATTGCAATCATGCTCATCATTCGAATATTTAGTGCCAAACATTTTATAGATTTCTTCTTCTAGCAGTTGAGCACAATTATGCTTTCCATCATACTCACGAAAGATATTAAAAAGGTGAAGCATATGAGAAAAACTCAATTCCATTTTTTGTAATTTTATTTTATAAACTAAACTAGTGATAAAACAAGAAACTACAAGACTCGATTGCAAGATCTAAAGATATACCTTCAAGCGCTAACCTCCCCGGCAACGGCGCCAGAAAAGAGCTTGATGTCTACTACACAACCTTCTTCTTGTAGACGTTGTTGGGCCTCCAAGTGCAGAGGTTTGTAGGACAGTAGCAAATTTCCCTCAAGTGGATGACCTAAGGTTTATCAATCCGTAGGAGGCGTAGGATGAAGATGGTCTCTCTCAAGCAACCCTGCAACCAAATAACAAAGAGTCTCTTGTGTCCCCAACACACCCAATACAATGGTAAATTGTATAGGTGCACTAGTTCGGCGAAGAGATGGTGAAACAAGTGGTATATGGATGGTAGATAAAGGTATTTGTAATCTGAAATTATAAAAACAGCAAGGTAAATAATGGTAAAAGTGAGCGTAAACGGTAATGCAATGTGTTGAAACAAGGCCTAGGGTTCATACTTTCACTAGTGCAAGTCCCCTCAACAATACTAACATAATTGGATCACATAACTATCCCTCAACATGCAACAAAGAGTCACTCCAAAGTCACTAATAGCGGAGAACGAATGAAGAGATTATGGTAGGGTACGAAACCACCTCAAAGTTATTCTTTCCAATCAATACGTTGGGCTATTCCTATAAGTGTCACAAACATCCCTAGAGTTCGTACTAGAATAACACCTTAAGACACAAATCAACCAAAACCCTAATGTCACCTCAAGTATATGTGGGTATGATTATACGATATGCGTCACACAATCTCAGATTCATCTATTCAACCAACACATAGGACCTCAAAGAGTGCCCCAAAGTTTCTACCGGAGAATCACGATGAAAACGTGTGCCAACCCCTATGCATAGGTTCCCAATGTCACGAAACCCGCAAGTTGATCACCTTAACATACATCAAGTGGCACGTGGTATCCCATTGTCACCACAGATATCCACGGCAAGACATACATCAAGTGTTCTCAAGTCTTTAAAGACTCAATCCGATAAGATTACTTCAAGGGGAAAACTCGATTCATTACAAGAGAGTAGAGGGGCAGGAGAAACATAAGATCCAACTATAATAGCAAAGCTCGCGATACATCAAGATCGTGCCAAATCAAGAACACGAGAGAGAGAGATCAAACACATAGCTACTGGTACATACCCTCAGCCCCGAGGGAGAACTACTCCCTCCTCGTCATGGAGAGCACCGTGATGATGAAGATGGCCACCGGAGAAGGATTGCCCCCTCCGGCAGGGTGCCGGAACGGGTCTAGATTGGTTTTCGGTGGCTACGGAGGCTTCTGGCGGCGGAACTCCCGATCTATGTTGCATTCTGGAAGTTTTAGGGTACGTGGATATATATGGGTGCAGGGAGGACGTCGGAGGAGCCACGGGGGCCCCACGAGGCAGGGGGCGCGCCCTAGGGAGGAGCCACGGGGCGCGCCCTAGGACGTCGTGAGCACCTCGTGTCTCCCCTGACGTGGGGTCCAAGTCCATCAGGTGTGTTTCCTTCCAAAAATAACTTTGGCCATGGTTTTTCCTCGGAAAAAGGACACGTGAGGCAACATGACTCCTTCATATCTCCCTTCCCATCGCCCCATCTTCATCTTAAAACTTGAGAGGAATCAGATGATCGCCAAGTGGAGAAGAGGAGGAGGAGGCTGCACCGTGCGACAGGGAGGATGAGGAAACGATGGTCGAGAAGATGGCGATCCTATTTTTAGGGCAAAGCATACGTGGATTTGGAGAACATGAAGGCTTCGGGTCTAATTTTATTTTTGTTAAAACAACATGAGATCTGAGTTGATTACGGGATGTAGTTAGTTTTTTGTTCTCCTGAATTGATCACGGGAGGTTGTTAGTTTTTTATTGTTGAAAGATCATGAGACCTGAGTTGATACGGGAGGTAGTCATGCGTGACGTTGGTTACAGGAGGAAGTTACGCAGAGCGTGCGCTTGATTTTCATCGTTAGTTGATATTAACCATTAAAAATTAGATCTAGTGGCCAAATTAATCTTGATGATGTGGATTAACGTGGAGTCTCTAATGATGCCTCCAATTAGTAAATATAAGATAAGAACAGAGTAATGCATTAAGCAAGATGACATGATGTAGAGGGATAAACTCAAGCAATATGATATAAACCCCATCTTTTTTATCCTCGATGGCAACAATACAATACGTGCCTTGCTGCCCCTCCTGTCACTGGGAAAGGACACCGCAATATTGAACCCAAAGCTAAGCACTTCTCCCATTGCAAGAAAGATCAATCTAGTAGGCCAAACTAAACCGATAATTCGAAGAGACTTGCAAAGATATCAAATCAGGCATATAAGAATTCAAAGAAGAACCAAATATTGTTCATAGATAAACTTGATCATAAATCCACAGTTCATCGGATCTTGACAAATACACCGCAAAAATATTACATTGAATAGATCTCCAAGAACATAGAGGAGAACTTTGTATTGAGAACAAAAGAGAGAGAAGAAGGCATCTACCTAATAACTATGGACCCGAAGGTCTGTGGTAAACTACTCACACATCATCGAAGAGGCTATGGTGTTGATGTAGAAGCCCTCCGTGATCGATTCCCCCTCCGGCAGATCGCCGAAAAAGGCCCCAAGATGGGATCTCACGGGTACAGAAGGTTGCGGCGGTGGAGAAGTGGTTTCGTGGCTCCCCCTGATGTTTTTAGGGTATAAGAGTATATATAGGCGAAATAAGTACGTCGGTGGAGCTCTGTGGGGCCCACAAGGGTGGGGGGCGCGCCTACCCCCTGTGCGCGCCCTCCTGCCTCGTGGCCGCCTCGCGGAGTTCCAGACTTCAACTCCAAGTCTTCTGGATTGCTTTCGTTCCAAGAAAGATTATCACAAAGGTTTCATTCTGTTTGCATTCCGTTTGGTATTCCTTTTCTGCAAAACACTAAAATAGGCAAAAAAACAGAAACAGGCACTAGGCCTTCGGTTAATAGGTTAGTCCCAAAAATAATATAAAAGAGCAAATTAAAGCCCATTAAACATCCAAAACAGATAATATGATAGCATGGAACAATCAAAAATTATAGATATGTTGGAGACGTATCATGTATACTATTTATTCTAGCTTGTGTCACTCCTCTATCCTCACCACAACTTAAACTTGTTAAGAACATTTCATACTAAGATGTTGGTAGTTCGCTTAGCAAACCCCAATATGGAATTTTACACGCAACATAGAAATCTTCTAGAGGCCTGGTGAAGGCATTATCATAAAGGTTGAATGAAACTCTAGATTCACGAGAATGATATTTAAATTTCTTGGTGAACGTCTGGGTGAGGTTGAGATGTTGAATGCACTTATCTGCGATGAAGGGAGTGAGCTCGGTGTTGTGAACATATTGCTCGAATTCTTCCTTGATACCTGCTCCTACCATGAACTCGTACATGACCTGATGTCTACTACACAACCTTCTTCTTGTAGACGTTGTTGGGCCTCCAAGTGCAGAGGTTTGTAGGACAGTAGCAAATTTTTCTCAAGTTGATGACCTAAGGTTTATCAATCCGTAGGAGGCGTAGGATGAAGATGGTCTCTCTCAAGCAACCCTGCAACCAAATAACAAAGAGTCTCTTGTGTCCCCAACACACCCAATACAATGGTAAATTGTATAGGTGCACTAGTTCGGCAAAGAGATGGTGAAACAAGTGGTATATGGATGGTAGATAAAGGTATTTGTAATCTGAAATTATAAAAACAGCAAGGTAACTAATGGTAAAAGCGAGCGTAAACGGTAATGCAATGTGTTGAAACAAGGCCTAGGGTTCATACTTTCACTAGTGCAAGTCCCCTCAACAATACTAACATAATTGGATCACATAACTATCCCTCAACATGCAACAAAGAGTCACTCCAAAGTCACTAATACCGGAGAACGAACGAAGAGATTATGGTAGGGTAGAAACCACCTCAAAGTTATTCTTTCCAATCAATCCGTTGGGCTATTCCTATAAGTGTCACAAACAGCCCTAGAGTTCGTACTAGAATAACACCTTAAGACACAAATCAACCAAAACCCTAATGTCACCTCAAGTATCCGTGGGTATGATTATACGATATGCGTCACACAATCTCAGATTCATCTATTCAACCAACACATAGGACCTCAAAGAGTGCACCAAAGTTTCTACCGGAGAATCACGATGAAAACGTGTGCCAACCCCTATGCATAGGTTCCCAATGTCACGAAACCCGCAAGTTGATCACCTTAACATACATCAAGTGGCACGTGGTATCCCATTGTCACCACAGATATCCACGGCAAGACATACATCAAGTGTTCTCAAGTCTTTAAAGACTCAATCCGATAAGATTACTTCAAGGGGAAAACTCAATTCATTACAAGAGAGTACAGGGGGGGGGAGAAACATAAGATCCAACTATAATAGCAAAGCTCGTGATACATCAAGATCGTGCCAAATCAAGAACACGAGAGAGAGAGAGATCAAACACATAGCTACTGGTACATACCCTCAGCCCCAAGGGAGAACTACTCCATCCTCGTCATGGAGAGCACCGGGATGATGAAGATGGCCACCGGAGAAGGATTGCCCCCTCCGGCAGGGTGCCGGAACGGGTCTAGATTGGTTTTCGGTGGCTACGGAGGCTTCTGGCGGCGGAACTCCCGATCTATGTTGCGTTCTGGAAGTTTTAGGGTACGTGGATATATATGGGTGCGGGGAGGACGTCGGAGGAGCCACGGGGGCCCCATGAGGCAGGGGGCGCGCCCTAGGGAGGAGCCACGGGGCGTGCCCTAGGACATCGTGAGCACCTCGTGTCTCCCCTGACGTGGGGTCCAAGTCCATCTGGTGTGTTTCCTTCCAAAAATAACTTCTCCAGTTGATTTCATTCTGTTTCGACTCCGTCTGATATTCCTTTTCTTTGAAACACTGAAATAGGCATAAAACAGCAAATCTGGGATGGGCCTCCGGTTAATAGGTTAGTCCCAAAAGTAATATAAAAGTGGATAATAAAGCCCAATATTGCCCAACACAGTAGATAATATAGCATGGAGCAATCAAAAATTATAGATACGTTGGAGACGTATCATGACCATAGGCATGATTTTGTCTCGGCATCCCGCACCGAGCTTGCACTTCGTTCAACATAAGACTAGCATATCGAGCTCCCACTCGATGATGCCTCCGAGGACCTGCTCCTCGAAGAACTCATAAAGAGGTGCATTTTTATTCGCGAACAATTTCTGAAAGAATTTGGGGTGCAAAATTTTAGTTAACAAAACTTCACGAGATTGATAGCAACTACTCATAAGGATGTCTAGAGGCTATATCAAGCATTTAAACTCCTTAGAACTCAAAGAATTCAACATGCAAGCTCATTTACAGCAGCACCAAGAGTAGCTAATTACTCAAAATATAAACCACTAGAACAAAAACTAATTGGAGCAATGGAGGAGTAACATACCAAGTAGTAATCCCCAAAAACAGTCTTGGAAACAGAGCTTCGAGCAAAGAGATCAAAATCCGTGGATTTGTGAGCAAGAACGCGCGCGAGAGAGAGCTACGCATATTTTTTTTCTCGAGGTAGGTGATGAAGTGAGCTAAAGAGATAAGTGAGCGGGACCTTGTGGGGCCCACTACCCACCAGGGCGCGCCGGGTGGGTGTGGCGCACCCTGGTGCCTAGTGGGCACCAGGGGCACCCCCCTGTGGTGTTATTAGCATCCGGAATTCTAAATATTCAGAAAAAAACATATCAAAATTTCAGGTCATCCTAAGCACTTCTATTTTTGTGTCATTTTTATTGCATGGATAAATCAGGAAACAAGAATAACATGACATTTTATTTTATTCAACCGAAGAGTAACAAAAAGTAGGAACAGATGGTTGTGCTTACTAAATTCATCGGCCACATGCCTCTCGAAAATAATCCATTAATAAGGTTGATCAAGTCTTATTAACAACCACTTTCAATAAGCATGAACTCGAAGAACTTTCGTAAAACACTAAGTTACCTCAAAGGGATATGCATATTCCCCCAACAATAAGTATTTATATTTCTTTTTGGAAGTAGGTAGAGGGAGTTGAAATCTTCCAATAGTAATTGTAGGAGACTTTTCAATAACATTTATACCATTCACTTGAAATTGTTTCTTCGGAAAGTGCACCGTATGCTCATTACCATTGATATTAAAAGTGACTTTGCTTTTATTGCAATCAATAACATCCCCTGCAATGTTCAAAAAGGGTCTACCAAGGATAATCGACGTGTTGTCGTCCTCGGGCATCTCAAGTATAACAAAGTTTGTTAAGATAGTAACATTTGCAACAACAATGGGCACATCCTCACAAATACCGATTGGTATGGCAATTGATTTGTCAGTCATTTGCAATGATATTTCAGTAGGTGTGAGTTTATTCAAATCAAGTCTTTTATATAAAGAGATAGGCATAACACTTGTTGGGGAACACAGTAATTTCAAAAAAATCCTACACACACGCAAGATCTAACATGGTGATGCATAGCAACGAGACAGGAAGAGTGTTGTCCACGTACCCTCGTAGACCATAAGCGGAAGCGTTATGACAACGCGGTTGATGTAGTCGTACGTCTTCATGATCCGTCCGATCCTAGTACCGAAAGTACGGCACCTCCGCGATCTGCACACGTTCGGCTCGGTGACGTCCCATGAACTCTCGATCCAGCTGAGTGTCGAGGGAGAGCTTCGTCAGCATGATGGTGTGATGATGAAGCTACCGGCGCAGGGCTTTGCCTAAGCACTACGACGATATGACCGAGGTGGATTATGGTGGAGGGGGGCACCGCACACGGCTAAGAGATCAATGATCAACTTGTGTGTCTACGGGATGCCCCCTGGCCACGTATATAAAGGATGGAGGGAGGAGGAGGCCGGCCCTCATGCCCAAAGTGTGGAGTCCTACTAGGACTCCCTAGTCCTAGTAGGATTCCACCTCCCACATGGAATAGGAAAAAGGGAAGGGAGAAGGAGAAGGAAGGAAGGGGGCGCCCCCTTTCCCTAGTCCAATTCGGACCAGTCCATGGGGAAGGGGCGCGGCCACCTTTGAGGCCTTTCTCTCCTTTCCCGTATGGCCCATTAAGGCCCAATACGAATTCCCGTAACTCTCCGGTACTCCGAAAAATACCCGAATCACTCGGAACCTTTTCGATGTCCGAATATAACCTTCCAATATATTGATCTTTACATCTAGACCATTTCGAGACTCCTTGTCATGTCCCAGATCTCATCCGGGCCTCCGAACAAACTTCGGTCATCAAATCACATAACTCATAATACAAATCGTCATAGAACGTTAAGCGTGCGGACCCTACGGGTTCGAGAACTATGTAGACATGACTGAGACTCATCTCCAGTCAATAACCAATAGCGGAACCTGGATGCTCATATTGGTTCCTACATATTCTACGAAGATTTTTATCGGTCAAACCGCATAACAACATACGTTGTTCCCTTTGTCATCGGTATGTTACTTGCCCGAGATTCGATCATCGGTATCTCAATACCTAGTTCAATCTCGTTACCAGCAAGTCTATTTACTCGTTCCGTAATGCATAATCCCACAACTAACTCATTAGTCACAATGCTTGCAAGGCTTATAGTGATGTGCATTACCGAGAGGGCCCAGAGATACCTCTCCGATACATGGAGTGACAAATCCTAATCTCAATCTATGCCAACTCAACAAACACCATCGGAGACACCATTAGAGCATCTTTATAATCACCCAGTTATGTTGTGACGTTTGATAGCACACAAAGTGTTCCTCCGGTATTCGGGAGTTGCATGATCTCATAGTCATAGGAACATGTATAAGTTATGGAGAAAGCAATAGCAACAAACTAAACGATCATCGTGCTAAGCTAATGGATGGGTCAAGTCAATCACATCATTCTCTAATGATGTGACCCCGTTAATCAAATGACAACTCATGTCTATGGTTAGGAAACATAACCATCATTGATTCAACGTGCTAGTCAAGTAGAGGCATACTAGTGACACTCTGTTTGTCTATGTATCCACACATGTACTAAGTCCCGGTTAATACAATTCTAGCATGAATAATATACATTTATCATGATATAAGGAAATATAAATAACAACTTTATTATTGCCTCTAGGGCATATTTCGTTCAGTCTCCCACTTGCACTAGAGCCAATAATGTAGTTCACATCGTCATGTGATTTAACACCAATAGTTCACATCTTTATGTGATTAGTTCACATCTCCATGTGACTAACACCCAAAGGGTTTACTAGAGTCAATAATCTAGTTCACATCGCTATGTGATTAACACCCAAAGAGTGATCATGTTTTGCTTGTGAGAGAAATCTAGTCAACGGGTCTGTCACACTCAGAGCCGTATGTATTTTGCAAAAAAATATGTCTACAATGCTCTACATGGAGCTACTCTAGCTAATCGCTCCCACGTTCAATATGTATCTAGATCAAGACTTAGAGTCATCCAGATCGGTGTCAAAGCTTGCATCGACGTAACTCCTTACGACGAACTATTTGTCACCTCCATAACTGAGAAACATTTCCTTATTCCACTAAGGATAACTTTGATCGTTGTTCAGTGATCCACTCCTGGATCACAATTGTACCCTCTTGCCAAATTCATGGTGAGGTACACAATAGGTCTGGTACACAGCATAGCATACTTTATAGAACCTATGACTGAGGCATAGGAATGAATTTTCATTCTCTTTCTATTTTCTGCCATGGTCAGGTTTTGAGTCTTTACTCAACTTCACACCATGCAACACAGGCAAGAACTCCTTCTTTGACTGTTCCGTTTTGAATTATTTCAAAATCTTGTGAAGGTATGTACTCATTGAAAAATATGTCAAGCGTCTTGATCTATCTCTATAGATCTTTGATGCTCAATATATAAGTAGCTTCAGCGAGGTCTTTCTTTGAAAAACTCCTTTCAAACACTCCTTTATGCTTTCCAGAAAATTCTACATCATTTCCGATCAACAATATGTCATTCACATATACTTATCAGAAAGGCTATAGTGCTCCCACTCACTTTCTTGTAAATACATGCTTCACCACAAGTATGTATAAAACCATATGCTTTGATCACTTTATCAAAGCATATATTCCAACTCTGAGATTCTTGCACCAGTCCATAGATGGATCGCTGGAGCTTGCACACTTTGTTAGCACCTTTGGGATTGAAAAAACCTTCTTATTGCATCATATACAACTCTTCTTTAAGAAATCCATTAAGGAATGCAGTTTTGACATCCATTTGCCAGATTTCATAAAATGTGGCAATTGCTAACATGATTCGGACAGACTTAAGCATCGCTATGAGTGAGAAAATCTCATCGTAGTCAACATCTTAAACTTGTCGAAAAACTTTTTGCGACAATTTGAGCTTTGTAGATAGTAACACTACTATCAACGTCCATCTTCCTCTTGAAACTCCATTTATTCTTAATGGCTCACCGATCATCGGGCAAGTCAATCAAAGTCCATACTTTGTTCTAATACATGGATCCCATCTCAGATTTCATGGCTTCAAGCCACTTTGCGGAATCTGGGCTCATCATCGCTTCCTCATAGTACATAGGTTCATCATGGTCAAGTAACATGACCTCCAGAACAGGATTACCGTACCACTCTGGTGCAGATCTTACTCTGGTTGACCTACGAGGTTCGGTAGTAACTTGATCTGAAGTTTCATGATCACTATCATTAACTTCCCCAATTGGTGTAGGAATCACTAGAACTGATTTCTGTGATGAACTGCTTTCCAATTTGGGAGAAGGTTGAAAGTGCGTTATATCGACTAGAGGGCGGGTGAATAGGCGATTTTTATGAAATTCTTCAGTGAGGAATTTGCTGGTGAGGAAATTCCTTAGCAAAGAACTACTAGCAGTGGAATAAGTACTCAAAAGTAAACATAACAGAATACAAGCATAGTCATCATGATGAAATGAAGACAGGCACAGAGTACAGGAAGCATAATCGCAGGGTAACACAGGATGAAGACAAACAGACTGAAGAAATTGAACTGAGGAAATTGAGAAAGTCTTCAGTCAAAGTCTTCAAACACAGATATGAACAAGCACACAACACAGTTATGAGGAAATGAAAGAGTTGAGGTAATAGAACCAGTAAGCTTGATGAAGACAATGATTTGGTAGACCAGTTCCAACTGCTGTCTCAGTTGTACGTCTGGTTGGAGCGGCTGAGTATTTAAACTCGAGGACACACAGTCCCGGACACCCGGTCAAGGACACTTAGTACAAGACACCCAGTCCTCACCATATTCTCCTTGAACTAAGGTCACACAGACCTCGCCCAATCACTCGTGGTAAGTCTTCAGGCGACTTCCAAACCTTCACAAACTTGGTCACTCGGCGATCCACAATTCCTCTTGGATGCTCTAGACCATGACGCCTAACCATCTGGAAGAAGAACAGTCTTCAAAGGTAACAAGCGTCGGATCCACTCAGGATTAATCTCTTCAGTGATGCTCAATCACTTGGGGTTTGTAGGTGTTTGGGTTTTGGGTTTTTGGTTTTTCCTCACTTGATGATTTTCGCTCAAAGTCCTCGGAGGATGGGTTGCTCTCAAATGACAAGTGTCAACTTCTCTTGGAGCAACCAACCAGCTAGTGGTTGTAAGGGGGCGGCTATTTATAGCCTAGGGAGCAGCCCGACATGATAAGACATAAATGCCCTTCAATGATATGACCGTTAGGTGGATAGATATTTTGGGACAGCTGGCGCATAGCACAGCAACGGTCGGAATTTTAAGTAGCAAAATCCTCAGGGCTATCATGTTCCTCACTGTGTAGGCAATCCGCACTGGCGAATTCCTAACTCCTCAGTCAGGACAAATTCCTCAGAGACCAGAAGAACTTCGTCTCTGTCACTGAAGAAATTGACTGAACTGTATGAGATTTCCAATGGCTTCACTCGAAGGGATTGGTAGATGTAGGATTTTGAGTTGAGCATCACATGTAAATTTTTCGTTAGTATTTCCTCGACCCCATTTAACAGTACGGTGTTTCCTATGACTCAAGAAAGAGAAAAACAAAACTATGAAAACGAAAGTCTTCAAGCTTCATAGTCCTCGCATGAATATCAAGTCTTCACGGACACACCAATTTCTTCACTTTCAAAGTCTTCATGAAAGTCTTCAGAAATACCAAAATCTTCAGTCGAAGATATTCATTTTTAGGGGTCGACTTTTCCTGTAAATATCAAACTCCTCATAGACTTATAGACCTGTGTACACTCACAAACGCATTAGTCCCTTAACCTATAAGTCTTCAATACACCAAAATCACTAAGGGGCACTAGATGCACTTACAATCTCCCCCTTTTTGGTGATTGATGACAATATAGCTTAAGTTTTAAACGGGGATAAACATATGAAGTGTAACTACTGATATTGAGGAATTTGATTGCAAGATATAGAAGAACTCCCCCTGAAGATGTGCATAGTGAGGAATTTGCTTTTGAAGCAATGCACACTTGAAGAGTTGAGTCATGGAGATCTCCCCTTATATCTTGTAATTCATACACGCATTTAACATATAATATGAAGAATTTGAAATGCATGATGAAATATGGTGCCTGATGAAATTCAGCATGCGTGCAATAATATTTAACGAGGAATAAGCATGCAGAATAGTGCATCAAAAGTATCAGAGCACAGTGCATCAAAAGTATCAGAGCACCATCGGGTTTAAGATTACAACTCGATCCAATAAAGTTTCAGAAGAACGAGAGTTGTAACTTAGCAAAAAAATGCCCATATAGTAGACCCGCTTGAATACTAACTCATATTTCTCCCCCTTTGTCATCGAATGACCAAAAGGATCGAAAATGAGGACTAACGCCCCTGAAGATAATCATGTTGATGAAGGAGCGCCAGCATTGTTGGGGTCGTTTGTTGATGTAGGGCTTGCCGCAGTGTCGTCC
This sequence comes from Triticum urartu, assembly GCF_056163025.1. Lineage (NCBI taxonomy): Eukaryota > Viridiplantae > Streptophyta > Magnoliopsida > Poales > Poaceae > Triticum > Triticum urartu. The sequence continues at coordinate 477,724,682 of NC_141878.1, read as the reverse complement.
AAATCTTCATGTTCATCAGTGTCGCGTGATGAAGAAAATAAGCTGGCCACTAGAGAAGGAACTTGGACCTTCTTGAATTTCTTCGGTGGAGGTGCAGACCAGTCAAAATCTTCTTTGAGACCCATGTTCTTAAGATATTCTTCACCATATAGATGTGACAGGATTGCCCAGGTGCGACCGAAGACTTGATGGAGGTAGTAGTGGTTTTTCTTCACTGCATTGTGTGTGGCAGTCATGTTGTGAAGAAGTGAACCAAACTGACGCTTAACCCATTTGTGATTTCGATCCACCTTCTGGTGAAGACTAAGCAGAAGTTCACGGTCAGTCATCACGCGCGGAGCAGTGGCTTGAGGAGTGGACTTAGGTGCATTGGCAGAGTCATGTGTGGCAGAGTCATCATTGGTGGAATAAGATGCAGCTTTGCGAAACTGACCATCCAATGGACGAATGCCTTCATCTACTATAGCTGGTGTCTTGCCCTTTCCATCAACTGAGGAATATGTCTGCTTGAGGACTTCAATTGGGGGCAAATAGCTGAGGTGATTCTGGAAATCAGCTTTGTAGTTGAGTGAAGACCTTGTCCTGAGGAATCTCATGATCCAAGGTGCATAGGGCTTCAGCTCAAACGGAGACAGTGCAACATTGGCCATAGTCCTCATTAAGAAATCGTGATAATTGACAGGAATGCCATGAATGATGTTGAATACCAGATTCTTCATGATGCCAACAATTTCCTCATCAGATGAGTCGTGGCCTTTGATAGGACTGATTGTCCTCGTAAGAATATGATAGACAGTTCTGGGCACGTACAGCAATTCCTTCACGAGGAATTTGGTTCTTGGTGCTTGACCTGGCTTCAAAGGTTTCATCAGCACCTACATGTAATGATGTGTGAGATCAGGTTCACTATAGATGCAGCGAGCTTCTTCAAGGGGAGGACTGAGTGGTAGAGCACGAAGCAATTCAGAGGCTGGTGCAGTGTAGTGAGTGTTTTCAGACATCCAGTCCAGCACCCATGAATTCACATCTTCAGCATCTCCGGTGATGTGCAGTGTTGCATAGAATTGAAGAATCAGTTCTTCATTCCAATCACAGATGTCAGAGAAAAAATTGAGCAGTCCAGTGTCGTGAAGAACACTCAGGACTGGTGCGAAGCATGGTAGAGATTCCATATCCACGTGAGGAATATGCTCATGGTAGAAAATCTTCTCCTTGTTGAACAACACTGAGGAATAGAAATTGGCTTGACTGGCAGTCCAGAAACGCCTCTTCCTAATGCGAGCAGAGTCATATGGGTTGTAGTCTTCGAAGAATACGTGCTCGCCGAAGAAATCATCAGCCTTGAACTTTTGCTTGTGTGAGAATGGATCTTTTGGCTTCGGCAGAGGAGTGTTAGTGAGTTGCATCACGACCTCAGGAATCTCAATCGCAGGTTCTTCAAGCTGAGGAATTTCTGGTTCCTCCTCAGTGGCAGTCTGCATCGTTGGTTGTTCAGCAGCAGCAGTTTCTTCAACGCTAGTGGCTAGAATTTCCTCATGGACAGATGCAGTGGGGTGAGTTTCTTCAGAGCCCATGTGAACAGTTTGTGTGGGGGGCTGAGGAATTTGCTGTAGAGGGGTGAACATTGGAGAGTTTGGATGCTGACTTTCCCAGAATTCATCACTGATTATGGGTGTGGAGCAGCCAATGTCCACATCTTCATCTTCCATTTCTTCAACGCCAGCCTCTTCAGCTATGAACTGAGGCATAGGCGAGGAGATGATAGGTGTTGAAGGGATCGCATCCACTTCAATTTCCTCATCCAATGGTTCAAACGAAGCAGCAGAAGGAGTTTCTTCATTAGATCTGCTGGGGATCACATATTCTTTATCAAAAGGAACGAGGACCTTTGATGGCCTGGTTGAGATGGGAACAACATCAATCGGATTTGCAAATGAGCTTGTCATAGGCTTCATTTTCTTCGGAGCTGAAGAATCTGAAGCAGCTGATGCTTTCCTTTTCTTCACTGCAGCACGCTCTGCAGCCTTGGTCTTCTTCACATCTGATGCAGATGGAAGGATTGGAGTTGAAGTTGGTGCAGGAGCAGCTGAGGAATCTGGTTGATTTTCTTCAAGCACAACTAATGCAGTTGCCCTGAGTTCTTCAGTTTCTTCAGGCACACCACTAGTGGGTGCCCTGGCAATTTCTTCAGCGGCTGGAATGCAGTCATCAGCCCTGGAACTCACATTATCTTCAGCAGCCTGATTTTCATCAGTGGTGCTGGCATTTTCTTCAGTAGGCCGATCAGATGCTTCAGCCTGAGGAATTTCCTGTTGTGTTGGGGCTGCAACATTGGAAGTGAAGTTATCCACAAGTTTCACAAAACGAACCTTGGCTCCAAGCCAATCAGCGCGATATGCATCAAAGTCATCACTGAGTTTTTTAATCTCAGTCTGTGACAAGTTCTTCAGTTGTCATAGAGACAATGTTTTTCTTCAGATATCGCTCTTTCTTGTACTGCGCTTTCTTGATCTGCCTGGCTTTCTCAAATTTCCACTTTTCTTCTTGAATGAAGTGTGTCAGCATGTGACTCTGGCCAGGAGTCAGCTTGAAGTCAGGCAAGGGAGTGTTGGGGTCCTTGTGCCAATCATCAATGTAGTCGAGGATCAGCTTGGGATCCAAAAGCAGTGGCACCTCTGAGCCTTTGGCTCTAGCGGCCCTGACTTGCCTGTCTCTGATGATTTCTGCAAGTTCATCATCATCAGCTTCGTCTTCATCAGACAACACTTGGAAAGCGACTTGTTTCTTTTGAGGACTTGGGCGAGGACCTCGTCCAGCAGTGGCCTTTGTCTTCAGCAGTGAGGGGCCAGCTGAGGAACTAGCTGAGACACCTGAGGCAGTGGAGATGCCGGCAGTCCTTTGGCACGAAGCGAGATGCACATGTGCTGAGGATTTGGTCGGAACAGCTGAAGGCTTTGGCGGAGGAGCTGAGGACTTTGGAGGAACAGGAGCAACATGAGGAATTTGCCGTGAGGGCTTTGATGATTCTGGCCGTGAGGGCATTGCTGAGGAACTTGGCCTTGAGGGCATTGTTGGTGAAGCACTGGGCTTGCGCGCAGGCTTCTTTGACATAGCCTTCTTTGGCTTGACAGCAAAGGCCTTAGCAGAGGCAGCAGCAGCAGGATCTTCATTGAATTTCCTCGCTGCTTCTTTGGCATGCTTAGCCAACTTGCCTTGGCGCTTGGCCCATTCATCAGGATAGTCTTCACCGCGCTTGAGGCTGGTGGGATCAGCGATTTGGCCAGGTGCTAATGGTGCTCTTGGGCATGGAGGATTGAGTGCGAATTTCTTCATATACTTAGGAGCGACATATCTGTACTCCCTCCATTCTCTTGCCCATCTCCTCTCTATCTTCTGAATGCGCACTTTGCGCTCATTCTTGGTTTCCTTAGTAGGTGTGCAGTACCCAGCATATATGTCATCAGGGATTTCAAACGCTGTATTTACCTCAGGCCTCTTTCCTCCCTTCTGTGGCTTCTTACCATCAGCCATTTTCTTCAATTGAGGAATTTGAACAATTGAATTTTCTGAAGAAGTATGCAACTTTTCTTCGAGGAACGCTGCAAATGAGTTAAGTTGATGAGAACCTAGTGATTCAGCCGCTGACATGTGTACCTGTGAACAGAGTATAGTTGTGAGGAATTTGGAGAGGTCATATGCGTTCTCAGAAGGTTTTTAAAAATGAACAAGTTTGAGGAATTTTGACCAGATGAGTCTTGAAGATCTTCACTAAGCGTTCTTTGTCTTAGGTTCCAGAGTTGTATAGATCGAAGATCCACACAATTGAGGAATCTTGAAGAAAAATGATGCTTAGAGAAACGAATCAAGAATGGATGACTTGTGAGGTGTTCAGTGTGTGAGGATATGAAGAAAAACACTTTTGAAGATTTTGTCGATAATCATTTATTAACTTCTAATTACCTTGGACGAAGAACACGACGAACTGGAGTGAGAAGATGTGAAGTTCGTCTGTGCAGATCTTCCACGCCCTAACTTGGCGGAGGAAGACGGCTACGGCGGTGGCGGAGTGAAGATGTCCGCGGTCGGCGCGAGTACGTCGGCGACGAGGTCGAGGCAGTGAAGCTCTTCCTCACCGGTGGCGATGAAGTAGCAGCGGCGCTAGGGTTTGAGAAGCTCGAGCTGGAGAGAGAGGTCGAGCGGAGTAAAAGAAGTGAGGAAGGGAAGCAGGGGTATTTATAGCCACGGTGAAAAAACTGCTCGCCCGAAGAAATTGGACGAACGTGCCCCTGACCTTTCTCATTCGCATGACATGTGTCACCCACGCAGTGAGAGGTGGAGATCGTGTTAGATCGTGGGTGAGTGGATAAGTGTATCGTGGGATGCGGAACGGTTTGAGCGGCAAAACCGAAAATTTCGATAAGATAGGTTTTAAAGTTCCGTTCGCACTTTCTTCAGCTGACAAGGACACAGTGAAGATTTTGAACGAGTTTCAAATAGAACGCACATGAAGAATTTGTGAACAGATTGGGTTGAGTATAGCATAGAGGGGAAGGGTCCGATCACATTCACTTAGCAGAAAGCCAACTAGAAGAAATAGCAATAAGTGAATGCTGTAGAGGACATAAACTCATATATATAGCCAATGAAGAAAAACGACGGAACCAGTGAATACTATGCAAAGTTGAAGAACATGAATAATTTGAGGAATTTCAACTTTTGGTGGTGGCGTGACCCACCGTATAAGATGATGATTTCAAACACCACGTATAATTATCGTAGGGTTCTGAGAATCAAATTCTTCGTTAATTTCTTCACACTAAGAGTGTTATTCTTCATTGATTGAAGAAAAACGTTTTTTCATGTGTTGCACATCTAAGTCATCAATTTTGCATAAGTGTTAGGATGAGTGTCCTTTTCAAAGAACATTCGAAGATTCTAGGATATTTAGCTCACACTGCAACTTGCTAAATCTCTTCTCATCCAAGGGCTTTGTGAAGATATCGGCTAGCTGTTCTTCAGTCTTCACATGCTCAATAGAAATGTCGCCCTTCAACACATGATCACGAAGAAAATGATGACGAATCTGAATGTGCTTTGTCTTCGAGTGCTGAACTGGGTTGTGAGCAATCTTGATGGCACTCTCATTGTCACATAAGAGAGGCACATTCTTCATGTTGACGCCGTAGTCCTTGAGAGTTTGCTTCATCCATAGCAATTGGGCACAACAAGAACCAACGGCAATGTACTCAGCTTCAGCAGTAGATAGTGATACGCAGTTCTGTTTCTTCGAGGACCAACAGACCAAAGATTGTCCGAGGAAATGACATGTACCAGATGTTGACTTGTGATCCACACGATCGCCAGCATAGTCAGAGTCAGAAAGCCGAGCCCTTGGGGTACCATAATCCAAGTGTTGGTGTGTGAGCTAGATATCGAAGAATATGCTTCACAAACTTATGGTGTGATTCCTTCGGTGCAGCTTGAAATCGGGCACACATGCAAACACTAAGCATTATATCTGGCCTAGATGCACATAAGTATAATAAGGAACCTATCATGGAGCGGTATACCTTATGATCGAAGTCAATACCATTTTCATCAGTGCACAGATGGCCATTTGTGGGCATAGGAATTTTGACGCCTTTGCAATCTTGCATGCCGAATTTCCTCAGTACATCCTTGAGGTATTTCTCCTGAGATATGAATATGCCATTGTGTTGTTGACGAATTTGAAGACCTAAGAAGAATTTCAACTCTCCCATCCTAGACATTTGATATTCTTCACTCATCATATAGGCAAATTCATCACTATAACGTTGGTCAGTACAGCCAAAGATAATATCATCAACATATACTTGGCACACAAACAATTCACCATCATAAGATTTAGTCAAAAGAGTAGGGTCGAGTGAATCGGGTTTGAAGCCTTTCTTCATGAAGAGTTCCTTCAAAGTATCATACCAAGCCCGTGGGGCCTACTTGAGGCAATAGAGGGCCTTGTTGAGTCTGAAGACTTTATCAGGATTCTTTGGATCTTCAAAACCTGGGGGTTGAGCAACATATACTTCTTCCTCAAGCTTACCATTGAGGAATGCACTTTTCACATCCATTTGATATAAAGTGATATCATGATGGTTAGAATAAGCAAGTAATATGCAAATAGCCTCAAGTCTAGCAACAGGTGCAAAAGTTTCATCAAAATCAATTCCTTCAACCTGTGTGTAGCCTTGAGCTACAGGCCATGCCTTATTCCTCACCACAAGGCCATTTTCATCTTGCTTGTTGCGGTAGATCCACTTTGTGCCGATGATATTGTGCTTGCGAGGATCTGGACGTTTGACCAGTTCCCAGACATTGTTAAGCTCGAACTGATGTAATTCCTCTTGCATGGCCTGAATCCACTCAGGCTCCAGAAATGCTTCATCTACCTTAGTGGGCTCTGTAATAGAGACAAAAGCATACTGCCCACAAAAGTTAGACAAATGTGAAGCTTTTGAGCGTGTGAGAGGACCTGGCGCTTTGATGTCATTGATGATCTTTTCAACTTGCACTTCTTTTGCAATGCGAGGATGAGCTGGTTGTCGTTGAATAATTTGATCAGCGTTTTCTTCAGCACCATTTTCTTCAGCATTTTCTTCAGGTGTATTAGCTCGACGTTCTTCATGTTCCGGAATGAATTCTTCAGCAGATTCTTTAGTAGGAATGACATCCTCAGTAGCCTTGAACTTGATAGTTTCCTCAGGTGCTGGTTCATCTATCACAGTAGGTAGGTGCTCTCTTTGCGAGCCATTAGTTTCATCAAACCGCACATCTACAGTTTCAACAACTTTGTGAAGAACGTTGTTGAAGACTCTGTAGGTGTGCGAGTCCTTTCCGTAACCAAGCATAAAACCTTCATGTGCTTTCGGTGCAAATTTTGAGTTGTGATGAGGATCTCTAATCCAACATTTAGCACCAAAGACTTTGAAATAACTTACATTGGGTTTCTTATCAGTCAGGAGTTCATAGGCAGTCTTTTTGAAGAATTTGTGAAGATATACTCTGTTGATGATGTGGCACGCAGTATCAATTGCCTCAGTCCAGAAACGACGAGGCGTTTTGTATTCATCAAGCATAGTGCGAGCCATCTCAGCAAGAGTCCTGTTCTTGTGCTCCACGACGCCGTTCTGCTGAGGAGTGTAAGGAGCAGATAACTCATGAGTAATACCAAGTTCATCAAGATAGTCATCGAGACCAGAATTTTTGAACTCAGTGCCATTGTCACTTCTGATGTGCTTGATCTTCACACCAAAGTTGGTTGAAGCCCTCGAGGAAAATCGTTTGAAGACTTCCCGCACTTCATGTTTGTAAGTAACAAGGTGTACCCATGTGTAGCGAGAATAATCATCAACAATAACAAAGCCATATTGAGATGCTTCATTTGAAATAGAAGAATAATGATTAGGACCAAAGAGATCCATGTGAAGCAATTCAAACGGGCGAGTGGTGGTCATGATAGTATTTGCTAGATGCTTGGCCTTGGTCATCTTCCCAGCTTCACAGGCTCCGCATAGGTGATCTTTGAGGAATTTGACATTCTCGATGCCAATGACATGCTTCTTCTTCGCAAGCATCTGCAAATTCCTCATGCTTGCATGACCAAGTCGTCGATGCCAGAGCCAGCCTTCTGAAGCTTTTGCAAGTAAGCACACGGCTGGTTGTGGTCCTGTAGAGAAATCAACAATATACAGGTCTCCTCTCCTAAAGCCTTCGAAGACTTTGGAATTTTCAGCTTCCATAACCACAACACAACGGTACTTGCCAAAGACAACAACCATATCAAGATCACAAAGCATTGAGATAGACATAAGGTTGTATCATAAGGACTCAACAAGCATGACTTTGTCCATGTGTCGATCATTTGTAATCGCAACCTTACCTAGACCCAGTACCTGACTTTTGCCTTTGTCAACAAAGATGATATGCTTCAGATGCGACGGAGATAATGGAGCATCCATCAATATATTCTTGTCACCAGTCATGTGGTTTGTACATCCACTATTGAGGACCCACTCAGTGGCTTTGGGTTGATCATCCTGCAGATGAATTAGTGCAGCTTACAAACTCATATACTTCATCAGTGAAGAATATGACATCAATTCATCAGATCAATTTCATCAAGTAAAAGAACTAATAACGCAATATGAGGACATGAGAACTGAAAGTTCATTTCTTCATGGTTAGCCTGTGTCCTTTCAGCCATGCTCAGGTCTCCAGCAAATTCTTCAGACGATTATGTGCGTCTGGAGACCTGACCCTGCAGAAGAGATTAGTTCTTTTTCTTCACCACCCACATCTGAAGGGGTGTCAAAGAGTTCATCATTCTGCGAGCTCCATATGAGAAGGATGGCATAGAAGCCAGTCCATTTCGTTTCACATAAGAGGGGTTAGAGTAAGCATAAGAGTATGCAGAGAAATTCTTCGAGGATTTATGGACATAATGATTTGAAGAATAATGCATATATCCATAATCCTTAGATCTTCCCTGCGAAACAGACGTGTTAGCACGATGATGTTCATATGAGGACTTTGCTCCATATGAGGAATTTGGTCCATATGAAGAATTTGATCTGGGGTTCCTATTCTTCACAGGTGGCGTCATGATGACATTCACCTGAAGATTTTCAAGACATCTTTTGGGAACCCAGATTTTCTTCATAGGGGAGTCATTCCTGCAGTTAGTGCCAACATATCTAGCAAATACTTCACCATTCTGATTTTTGAATAGCTTATAGTTGGGGTCAATTGACTCATCATCAGAATGAGGAGATTCACATGCAAATCCAGATAAGTTAGATGGATCAACTGGAGGTCCCTTTGCAGCGACCCATGTAGTTTTGGGGTACTGCTCAGGCTTCCAATATGTACCATCAGCATTGAGTTTCCTCTCAAAGGCGATACCCTCTTTCCTAGGGTTCCTGTTGAGGATCTACTTTTTAAGCACATCAAAAAGAGCCTGATGCCCTTTGAGGCTTTTGTACATGCCTGTCATGTACAATTCCTTCAGCCCTGCATCGTCAGTGATACTAGCAATGTCCTCAGATGAGGAATTAGTGATACCAAAGGCATGTGAAGAATTTGAAACATTAGCAGCATTTGAACATTCAGGTGAAGAATTAGCAGATTCACGTTCAATGCACTTCAAGCATGGTGGAACAAATTCTTCCTAAGAAGCGCTGATTTGTTGAGCAAGTAATGAATCGCGCTCCTTCTGAAGATCTTCATAACTCACTCTTAGCTTCTCAAGGTCTTGCTTTCTTTGAAGAAATTCATAAGAAAGCTTCTCATGATCCGATAAGAGAGTGTTATGTTGATCTTGAAGGGTGTCATACTTAGTATGGAGTCTCTGAAGACTTTCAGCCAAAGCTTTTGACTGATCCATTTCCTCACCCAACATATCATCGCTCTTGTTTAGCATATAGTGAGCTTTTTCCAAAGCTCTTTGTTGTTTTATAGCAATCTTAGAAAGTTTAGAATAGCTGAGTTTAAGGTTTTCATCAGATTCATTCTCACTTGATTCAGAGGACGTATATTTGAGTACCTTGGCACCCTTTTCCATGAAGCAATAGGTGGGAGCGTAGTCATCATCGCCTTCATCAGCCTTGTTGGTGAGGTAATTTTCTTCAGTGTTGAAGATAGACTTGCTGACGAATGCAGTAGCGAGAGCAAGGCTCGCCACTCTGGATTCGGACTCCTCAGATGACTCCTCTTCCTCATTTTCTTCAGATTCAACCTCAGAGTCCATTTCCTTGCCAATGAATGCCCTGGCCTTCTTGGAGATGCTCTTCTTGTGATATGAATGTTGGGGAACGTAGCAGAATTTAAAATTTTCTACGCATCACCAAGATCAATCTATGGAGTAATCTAGCAACGAGGGGAAGGAGAGTGCATCTACATACCCTTGTAGATCGCTAAGCGGAAGCGTTCAAGTGAACGGGGTTGATGGAGTCGTACTCGTCGTGATCCAAATCACCGATGATCCTAGTGCCGAACGGACGGCACCTCCGCGTTCAACACACGTACAGCCCGGTGACGTCTCCTATGCCTTGATCCAGCAAGGGGAGAAGGAGTGGCTGGGGAAGACTCCATCCAGCAGCAGCACGACGGCGTGGTGGTGGTGGAGGAGTGCGGGACTCCAGCAGGGCTTCGCCAAGCACTACGAGAGACGAGGAGGGAGAGGGGTAGGGCTGTGCCAACAGGGGAGGAACTTCATGTGTTGAGCTGCCCCTTTGCCTCCACTATATATAGGGGGAGAGGGAGGGCTGCGCCCCCACCTAGGGTTTCCACCCTAGGGGTGGCGGCAGCCCCAATCCCCATCTGGGGTGGCGACCAAGTGGGGGGGAGAGGGAGGCGCACCAGGCATGGGCCTTAGGGATCATCTGCCCTTAGGGTTTGCCCCCTCTTCCCCTTAGGCGCATGGGCCTTGGTGGGGAGGTGCCCCAGCCCACTTAGGGGCTAGTCCCTTCTCACACTTGGCCCATGTACGCCTCCGGGGCTGGTGGCCCCTCCCGGTGGACCCCCGGACCCCTCCGGTGGTCCTGGTACACTACCGGTGATGCCCGGAACACTTCCAGTGGCCAAAACCATACTTCCTATATATCAATCTTTACCTCCAGACCATTTCGGAACTCCTCGCAACGTCCGGGATCTCATCCGGGACTCCGAACAACATTCGGTAACCGCGTACATACTTTCCCTATAACCCTAGCGTCATCGAACCTTAAGTGTGTAGACCCTATGGGTTCGGGAGTCATGCAGACATGGCCGAGACAACTCTCTGGTCAATAACCAACAGCGAGATCTGGATACCCATGTTGGCTCCCACATGCTCCACGATGATCTCATCGGATGAACCACGATGTCAAGGATTCAATCAATCCCGTATACAATTCCCTTTGTCCATCGGTACGATACTTGCCCAAGATTCGATCGTCGGTATCCCGATACCTTGTTCAATCTCGTTACCGGCAAGTCTCTTTACTCGTTCCATAACACATCATCCCGTGATCAACTCCTTGGTCACATTGTGCACATTATGATGATGTCCTACCGAGTGGGCCCAGAGATACCTCTCTGTTTACACGGAGTGACAAATCCCAGTCTCGATTCGTGCCAACCCAACAGACACTTTAGGAGATACCTGTAGTGAACCTTTATAGCCACCCAGTTACGCTGTGACGTTTGGTACACCCAAAGCACTCCTACGGTATCCGGGAGTTGCACAATCTCATGGTCTAAGGAAATGATACTTGACATTAGAAAAGCTTTAGCATACGAACTACACGATCTTTGTGCTAGGCTTAGGATTGGGTCTTGTCCATCACATCATTCTCCTAATGATGTGATCCCGTTATCAACGACATCCAATGTCCATGGTCAGGAAACTGTAACCATCTATTGATCAACGAGCTAGTCAACTAGAGGCTTACTAGGGACATGGTGTTGTCTATGTATCCACACATGTATCTGAGTTTCCTATCAATACAATTCTAGCATGGATAATAAACGATTATCATGAACAAGGAAATATAATAATAACCAATTTATTATTGCCTCTGGGGCAATATTTCCAACAGTCTCCCACTTGCACTAGAGTCAATAATCTAGTTCACATCGCCATGTGATTAACACTCACAGGTCACATCGCCATGTGACCAACATCCAAAGAGTTTACTAGACTTAATAATCTAGTTCACATCACTATGTGATTAACACTCAATGAGTTCTGGGTTTGATCATGTTATGCTTGTGAGAAAGGTTGTACTCAACGGGTCTTGCCATATTCAGATCCCTATGTATTTCGCAAAACTTTATGTCATATCGTAGATGCTTCTACCACATTCCACTTGGAGCTATTCCAAATAGTTGCTCCATTATACGTATCCGGTATCTCTACTCAGCGCTATCCAGATAGGTGTTAAGCTTGCATCGACGTAACTCTTTACGTCGAACTCTTTATCATCTCCATAACCGAGAAACATTTCCTTATTCCTCTAAGGATAATTTCGACCGCTATCTGGTGATCCTCTCCTAGATCACCTTTGTACCCTCTTGATATGTGGCAAGGCACACATTAGGTGCGGTACTTCAGCATGGCATACCGTATAGAGCCTATGACAAAAGCATAGGGGACGACCTTCATCCTTCCTCTTTCTTCTGCCGTGGTCAAGCTTTGAGTCTTACTCAACTTCACACCTTACAACTCAGGTAAGAACCCCTTCTTTGACTAATCTATTTTGAACTCCTTCAAAAACATGTCAAGGTGCTCGTTCTTTGAAAGTATCATCAGGCGTCTTGATCTATCTCTATAGATCTTGATGCCCAATTTGTAAGCAGCTTTATCCAGGTCTTCCTTTGAAAAACACTCTTCAAACAACCATTTATGCTTTCCAGAAATTCTACATTATTTTAGATCAACAATATGTCATCCACATATACTTATCAGAAATGTTGTAGTGCTCCCACTCACTTTCTTGTAAATACAAGTTTCTAGCAAACATTGTATAAACCTAAAAGCTTTTATCACTCCATCAAAACATATATTCCGATTCTGAGATGCTTGCTCTAGTCCATAGAAGGATTGCTGGAGCCAGCATACCTTTTAGCATCCTTAGGATCGTCAAAACCTTTTATTGTATCACATACAACTTTTCTTATGAAAACTGGTAAGAAAACTTGTTTTGACATCCATCTGTAAGATTTCATAATCGAAAAATACAGCTAATGCTAACATGATTCCGACGGACTTAAGCATCGCTACAGGTGAGAAATTCTCATCGTAGTCAACTCCTTGAACTTGTGAAAAGACTCTTTCCCACAAGTCGAGCTTCATAGACAGTAACATTACCGCCCTCGTCCGTCTTCTTCTTAAAGATCCATTTATCTTAATGGCTTGCCGATCATCGGGCAAGTCCACCAAAGTCCATACTTTGTTCTGATATATGGATCCTATCTCGGATTTCATGGCTTCTAACCATTTGTCGGAATACGGGCCCACCATTGCTTCTCCATAGCTCGTAGGTTCATTGTTGTCTAACAACATGATATCTAAGACAGAATTACCGTACCACTTAGGAGTAGTACATATCCTTGTCGACCTACGAGGTTCGATAGCAACTTGATCTGAAGCTTCATGATCACTATCATTAACTTACTATTCAACAGACATAGGCGCCACAGAAAACATCTTTCTGTGTTGCATCACTCTCTGGTTGAAGTAAAGGTTCGACAACCTCATCAAGTTCTATCTTCCTCCCACTCAATTCTTTCGAGAGAAACTCCTTATCGAGAAAGGACCCGTTCTTAGCGACAAACAATTTGCCCTCAGATCTGAGATAGAAGGTATACCCAACTGTCACCCTTGGGTATCCTATGAAGATGTGTTTGTCCGCTTTGGGTTCGAGCTTCTCCGGCTGAAGCCCTAAGCATCGCATCCCCAAACATTAAGAAACAACAACTTTGGTTTCTTGCCAAACCAATGTTCATATGACGTCGTCTCAACGGACTTAGATGGTGTCCTATCTAAAGTGAATGCAGCTGTCTCTAACGCATAACCTCAAAATGAAAACGGTAGATTGGTAAGAGACATCATAGATCGCACCATATCTCATAGGGTTCGATTACGATGTCCGGACACACCATTACCTTGTGGTGTTCCAGGTGGCTTCAACTGTGAAACAATTCCACAATGTCTTAAGTGATTGCCAAAGTCATAACTCAGAAAATCCCCTTTTGATCAGATCATAGGAACATGATCTTATTGTTATGATGATTCTTAACTTCACTCTGAAATCGCTTGAACTTTTCAAACGTTTCAGACTTGTGCTTCATTAAGTAAATATACCTATATCTACTCAAATCATCAGTGAAGATGAGAAAATAGCGATATCCACCGCACGCTTCAATTCTCATTGGATCACACGCATCAGCATGCATGATTTCCAACAAGTCACTTGCCCGTTTCATTGTACCTGAAAACGGGGTCTTAGTCATCCTGCCCATGAGGCTTGGCTCGCATGTGTCAAGTGATTCAAAATCAAGTGACTCCAAACATCCATCGACATGGAGTTTCTTCATGCATTTTATGCCAATATGACCTAAGCGGCAGTGCCACGAGAAAGTGGTACTATCATTATTAACTCTACATCTTTTGGCGTGAACATGTGTATTACCACGACCGAGATTCAATGAACCACTCACATAGGGTGCATGACCATGAAAGGTATCATTCATGTAAACAGAATAACCATTACTCTCTAACTTAAATGAATGACCGTATTGCAATGAACATGGTATAATCATATTCATGCTCAACGTAGACACCTGATAACATTTATCTAGGTTCAATACTAATCCCGAAGGCAGATGGAGCGTGCGATGGTGATCTCATCAACTTTGGAAACACTTCCAACACACATCGTCACCTCGCCCTTAGCCAGTCTCCGTTTAGTCCGTAGCTTTTGTTTCAAGTCACCAATAATAGTAACTGAACCGGTATCCAATACCCAGGTGCTACCAGGAGTACTAGTGAGGTACACATTAATAACACGTATATACTTTGAAGTTGCCAGCCTTCTTATCTACCATGCATTTGGGGTAATTCCGCTACCAGTGACCGTTCCCCTTACAATAGAAGCATTCAGTCTCGGGTTTGGGTTCAACCTTGGGTTCCTTCACTGGAGCGGCAACTGGTTTGCCATCCATGAAGTTTCCCTTCTAGCCCTTGCCCTTCTTGAAACCAGTGGTCTTGTTAAACCATCAACACTTGATGCTCCTTCTTGATTTCTACCTTTTGCGGTCTTAAGCACCGTGAACAGCTCCGGGAACAACTCCATCCCTTGCATGTCATAGTTCATCACGAAGATCTAGTAGCTTAGTGATAGTGTCTAGAGAACTCTATCAATCACTATCTTATCTGGAAGTTTAACTCCCACTTGATTTAAGTGATTGTAGCACCCAGACATTCTAAGCACATGCTCACTAGCTGAGCTATTCTCCTCCATCTTGTTGGCAAAAGAACTTGTCAGAGGTCTCATACCTCTCAACACGGGCATGAGCCTGAAATCCCAATTTCAGCTCTTGGAACATCTCATATGTCTTATGGCGTTCAAAAAAACGTCATTGGAATCCCGATTCTAAGCCGTAAAGTATGGTGCACTAAACTATCAAGTAGTCATCAAGATGTGTCTGTCAGGTGTTCACAACATCCACAGACGACGTTGTAGGGGTTTGCACATCGAGCGATGCATCAAAGACGTAAGCCTTCTGTGTAGCAGTGAGGACAATCCTCAGACTACGGACCTAGTCCGCATCATTGCTTACAATATCTTTCAACTTAATCTTTCTCTAGGAACATATTGAAACAGGGAGCTACAACGTGAGCTATTTATCTACAACATATTTGCAAAGACAATTTAGACTATGTTCATGATAATTAAGTTCATCTAATCAAATTATTTAATGAACTCCCACTCAGATAGACATCCCTCTAGTCATCTAAGTGAAACATGATCCGAGTCAACTAGGCCGTGTCCGATCATCACGTGAGACGGACTAGTCAACATCGGTGAACATCTTCATGTTGATCGTATCTTCTATATGACTCATGCTCGACCTTTCGGTCTTCCGTGTTCCGAGGCCATGTCTGTACATGCTAGGCTCGTCAAGTCAACCTAAGTGTATTGAATGTGTAAATCTGGCTTACACCCGTTGTATTCGAACGTTAGAATCTATCACACCCGATCATCACGTGGTGCTTCGAAACGACGAACCTTCGCAATGGTGCACAGTTAGGGGGAACACTTTCTTTAAATTATTGCGAGGGGTCATCTTATTTAAGCTACCGTCGTTCTAAGCAAATAAGATGTAAAACATGATAAACATCACATGCAATCAAATAGTGACATGATATGGCCAATATCATTTTGCTCCTTTTGATCTCCATCTTCGGGGCTCCATGATCATTGTCGTCACCGGCATGACACCATGATCTCCATCATCGTGTCTTCTTGAAGTTGTCTTGTCATCTATTACTTCTACTACTATGGCTAACGCTTTAGCAATAAAGTAAAGTAATTACATGACGTTTATGTTGACACGCAAGTCATAAATAAATTAAGACAACTCCTATGGCTCCTGCCGGTTGTCATACTCATCGACATGCAAGTCGTGATTCCTATTACAAGAACATGATCAATCTCATACATCACATATATCATTCATCACATCCTTTTGGCCATATCACATCACATGGCATATGCTGCAAAAACAAGTTAGACGTCCTCTAATTGTTGTTGCAAGTTTTTACGTGGCTGCTATAGGTTTCTAGCAAGAACGTTTCTTACCTACGCCAAAACCACAACGTGATATGCCAATTTCTATTTACCCTTCATAAGGACCCTTTTCATCGAATCCGATCCGACTAAAGTGGGAGAGACAGACACCCGCTAGCCACCTTATGCAACTAGTGCATGTCAGTCGGTGGAACTAGTCTCACGTAAGCGTACGTGTAAGGTCGGTCCGGGCCACTTCATCCCACGATGCCGCCGAATCAAGATAAGACTAGTAACGGAAAGTAAATTGACAAAATCGACGCCCACAACTGCTTTGTGTTCTACTCGTGCATAGAAACTACGCATAGACCTAGCTCATGATGCCACTGTTGGGGAACGTAGGAGAAATTTAAAATTTTCTACGCATCACCAAGATCAATCTATGGAGTAATCTAGCAACGAGGGGAAGGAGAGTGCATCTACATACCCTTGTAGATCGCTAAGCAGAAGCGTTCAAGTGAACGGGGTTGATGGAGTCGTACTCGTCGTGATCCAAATCACCGATGATCCTAGTGCCGAACGGACAGCACCTCCGCGTTCAACACACGTACAGCCCGATGACGTCACCTACGCCTTGATCCAGCAAGGGGAGAAGGAGAGGTTGGGAAAGACTCCATCCAGTAGCAGCATGACGGCGTGGTGGTGGTGGAGGAGCGCGGGACTCCAGTAGGGCTTCGCCAAGCACTACGAGAGACGAGGAGGGAGAGGGGTAGGGCTGCGCCAACAGGGGAGGAACTTCATGTGTTGGGCTGCCCCTTTGCCTCCACTATATATAGGGGGAGAGGGAGGGCTGCACCCCCACCTAGGGTTTCCACCCTAGGGGTGGCGGCAGCCCCAATCCCCATCTGGGGTGGCGGCCAATTGGGGGGAGGGGGAGGCGCACCAGGCATGGGCCTTAGGGCCCATCTGCCCTTAGGGTTTGCCCCCTCTTCCCCTTAGGCGCATGGGCCTTGGTGGGGAGGCGCCCCAGCCCACTTAGGGGCTGGTCCCTTCTCACACTTGGCCCATGTATGCCTCCGGGGCTGGTGGCCCCTCCCGGTGGACCCCCGGACCCCTCCGGTGGTCCCGGTACACTACTGGTGATCCCGGAACACTTCCGGTGGCCAAAACCATACTTCCTATATATCAATCTTTACCTCCGGACCATTTCGGAACTCCTCGTGACGTCCGGGATCTCATCGGGACTCCGAACAACATTCGGTAACCGCGTACATACTTTCCCTATAACCCTAGCATCATCGAACCTTAAGTGTGTAGACCCTATGGGTTCGGGAGTCATGCAGACATGGCCGAGACAACTCTCTGGTCAATAACCAACAGCGGGATCTGGATACCCATGTTGGCTCCCACATGCTCCACGATGATCTCATCGGATGAACCACGATGTCAAGGATTCAATCAATCTCGTATACAATTCCCTTTGTCCATCGGTATGATACTTGCCCGAGATTCGATCGTCGGTATCCCGATACCTTGTTCAATCTCGTTACCGGCAAGTCTCTTTACTTGTTCTGTAACACATCATCCCATGATCAAATCCTTGGTCACATTGTGCACATTATGATGATGTCCTACCGAGTGGGCCCAGAGATACCTCTCCGTTTACACGGAGTGACAAATCCCAGTCTCGATTCGTGCCAACCCAACAGACAATTTCGGAGATACCTATAGTGAACCTTTATAGCCACCCAGTTACGTTGTGACGTTTGGTACACCCAAAGCACTCCTACGGTATCCGGGAGTTGCACAATCTCATGGTCTAAGGAAATGATACTTGACATTAGAAAAGCTTTAGCATACGAACTACACGATCTTTGTGCTAGGCTTAGGATTGGGTCTTGTCCATCACATCATTCTCCTAATGATGTGATCCCGTTATCAACGACATCCAATGTCCATGGTCAGGAAACTGTAACCATCTATTGATCAATGAGCTAGTCAACTAGAGGCTTACTAGGGACATGGTGTTGTCTATGTATCCACACATGTATCTGAGTTTCCTATCAATACAATTCTAGCATGGATAATAAACGATTATCATGAACAAGGAAATATAATAATAACCAATTTATTATTGCCTCTAGGGCATATTTCCAACAATGAAGGCTTGGAGGATTTTGATGATGAGGATTTTGTGGATTTCTTCTTTTTCTTCGCATCATCAGAACTGTAATCCTTGTATTTCTTCTTCTTTGATTCCTTTTCCCACTAAGGACAATCTTGAATAAAATGTCCAGGTTTCTTGCATTTGTGACAGAGCCTCTTCTTGTAGTCACTGGATGAGGAATCATTGCTCCTTGAGGATCTTCCAAGGCGACCACGTCTTGAGAACTCTTGGAACTTCTTCACGAGCAGAGCCAGATCATGGCTCAGTTCTTCACGATCACCAAGGCTGCTACCAGAGTCTTCATCTTCGGACTCAGATACTGCCTTGGCCTTCAGTGCACGTGTTCTGCCATAGCTTGAACCATAGAGATCTGTCTTTTCAGCAAGTTGGAACTCATGAGTATTGAGCCTCTCGAGAATATCAGCGGGATCAAGTGACTTGTAATCAGCACGTTCTTGTATCATCAATGCCAGAGTGTCAAATGAGGAATCAAGCGATCTCAGCAATTTCTTCACCACCTCATGGTCAGTGATGTCAGTGGCACCAAGTGCTTGAAGCTCATTTGAGATGTCAGTGAGGCGATCGAAGGTTTTTTGAACATTTTCATTGTTGAGCCTTTTGAAGCGGTTGAAGAGATTGCGAAGAACATCAACTCGAGAGTCACGCTGAGTTGAGACTCCTTCATTCACTTTGGACAACCTGTCCCAGATAAGCTTCGCTGTTTCCAAAGCACTCACTCTGCCATATTGTCCTTTGCTCAGATGGCCACATATGATATTCTTCGCTTGAGAGTCGAGTTGCTTGAATCTCTTCACATCGGCAGCATTCAGAGAAGGTGTGACTGAGGGAACACCATTTTCCACAACATACCATAGATCGTTATCAATTGCTTCAAGATGCATTCACATCTTATTCTTCTAGTAGGGGTAGTCCGTCCCATCGAAGTTAGGACACCCAGCAGAGACCTTGATCATACCTGCGGTCGACATAACTAAAACTCCAGGCGGTTAAACCAAAATCACACAGAACAAGGGAGTACCTTGCTCTGATACCAATTGAAAGTGCGTTATATCGACTAGAGGGGGGTGAATAGGCGATTTTTATGAAATTCTTCACTGAGGAATTTGCCGGTGAGGAATTTCCTTAGCGAAGAACTACTAGCCGCGGAATAAGTACTCAAAAGTAAACATAATAGAATACAAGCATAGTCATCATGATGAAATGAAGACAGGCACAAAGTACAGGAAGCATAATCACAGGATAACACAAGATGAAGACAAACAGACTGAAGAAATTGAACTGAGGAAATTGAGAAAGTCTTCAGTCAAAGTCTTCAAACACAGATATGAACAAGCACACAACACAGTTATGAGGAAATGAAAGAGTTGAGATAATAGAACCAGTAAGCTTGATGAAGACAATGATTTGGTAGACCAATTCCAACTGCTGTCTCAGTTGTACGTCTGGTTGGAGCGGCCGAGTATTTAAACTCGAGGACACACAGTCCCGGACACCCAGTCAAGGACACTTAGTCCAAGACACCCAGTCCTCACTGTATTCTCCTTGAACTAAGGTCACACAGACCTCGTCCAATCACTCGTGGTAAGTCTTCAAGCGACTTCCAAATCTTCACAAACTTGGTCACTCGGCGATCCACAATTCCTCTTGGATGCTCTAGACCATGACGCATAACCGTCTGGAAGAAGCACAGTCTTCAAAGGTAACAAGCGTCGGATCCACTCAGGATCAATCTCTTCAGTGATGCTCAATCACTTGGGGTTTGTAGGTGTTTGGGTTTTGGGTTTTTGGTTTTTTCTCACTTGATGATTTTCGCTCAAAGTCCTCGGAGGATGGGTTGCTCTCAAATGACAAGTGTCAGTTTCTCTTGGAGCAGCCAACCAGCTAGTGGTTGTAAGGGGGTGGCTATTTATAGCCTAGGGAGCAGCCCGACATGATAAGACATAAATGCCCTTCAATGATATGACTGTTAGGTGGATAGATATTTTGGGACAGCTGGCGCATAGCACATCAACGGTCGGAATTTTAAGTAGCAAAATCCTCAGGGCTATCATGTTCCTCACTGTGTAGGCAATCCGCACCGGCGAATTCCTAACTCCTCAGTCAGGACAAATTCCTCAGAGACCAGAAGAACTTCGTCTCTGTCACTGAAGAAATTGACTGAACTGTATGAGATTTCCAATGGCTTCACTCGAAGGGATTGGTAGACGTAGGATTTTGAGTTGAGCATCACATGGAAATTTTTCCTTAGTATTTCCTCGACCCCCTTTAACAGTACGGTGTTTCCTATGACTTAAGAAAGAGAAAAAAACTATGAAAATGAAAGTCTTCAAGCTTCATATTCCTCGCATGAATATCAAGTCTTCACGGACACACCAATTTCTTCACTTTCAAATTCTTCATGAAAGTCTTCAGAAATACCAAAATCTTCAGTCGAAGATATTCATCTTTAGGGGTCGACTTTTCCTGTAAATATCAAACTCCTCATAGACTTATAGACATGTGTACACTCACAAATGCATTAGTCCCTTAACCTATAAGTCTTCAATACACCAAAATCACTAAGGGGCACTAGATGCACTTACAAAGGTACAATTACCTCATCAAATTCTACTTTCCTCCCACTCACTTCTTTCGGGAGAAACTTCTTCTCTAGAAAGGATCCATTCTTAGCAACGAATATCTTGCCTTTAGATCTGTGATAGAAGGTGTACCCAATAGTTTCTTTTGGGTATCCTATGAAGACACACCTTTCTGATTTGCGTTTGAGCTTATCAGGCTGAAACTTTTTCACATAAGCATCACAACCCAAACTTTAAGAAACGACAGCTTAGGTTTCTTGCTAAACCACATTTCATATGGTGTCGTCTCAATGGATTTAGATGGTGCCCTATTTAACGTGAATGCAGTTGTCTCTAATGCATAACCCCAAAACGATAGTGATAAATCGGTAAGAGACATCATAGATCGCACCATATCTAATAAAGTACGGTTATGACGTTCGGACACACCATTACGCCGTGGTGTTCCAGGTGGCATGACTTTGTGAAACTATTCCACATTGTTTTAGTTGAAGACCAAACTCGTAACTCAAATATTTGTCTCTACGCTCAGATGGTAGAAACTTTATTTTCTTGTTACAATGATTTTCCAATTCACTCTGAAATTCTTTGAACTTTTCAAATGTTTCATACTTATGTTTCATCAAGTAGATATACCCATATCTGCTCAAATCGTCTGTGAAGGTCAGAAAATAATGATACCCGCCACGAGCCTCAACACTCATCGGACCGCATACATCAGTATGTATTATTTCCAATAAGTCAGTTGCTCGCTCCATTGTTCCGAAGAACGGAGTCTTAGTCATCTTGCCCATGAGGCATGGTTCACAAGCATCAAGTGATTCCAAAAGCCCATCAACATGGAGTTTCTTCATGTGCTTTACACCAATATGACCTAAACGGCAGTGCCACAAATAAGTTGCACTATCATTATTAACTTTGCATATTTTGGCTTCAATTTTTGAATATGTGTATCACTACGATCAAGATTCAATAAACCATTTATTTTGAGTGTATGACCATAGAAGGTTTTATTCATGTAAATAGAACAAGAATTATTCTTTGACTTAAATGAATAACCGTATTGCAATAAACATGATCCAATCATATTCATGCTCAACGCAAACACCAAATAACATTTATTTTAGGTTCAACACTAATCACGAAGGTAAAGGGAGTGTGCGATGGTGATCTTATCAACCTTGGAATCACTTCCAACACACATCATCACCTTGTCCTTAACTAGTCTCTGTTTATTTTGCAACTCCTGTTTCGAGTTACTACTCTGTAGCAACTGAACCGGTATTAAATATCGAGGGGTTGCTATAAACACTAGTAAAGTACACGTCAATAACATGTATATCCAATATACCTTTGTTCAGTATGCCATCCTTCTTATCCGCCAAGTATCTAGGGCAGCTCCATTTCCAGTGACCATTTCCTTTGCAGTAGAAGCACTCAGTTTCAGGCTTGGGTCTAGCTTTGGGCTTCTTCATGGGAGTGGCAACTTGCTTGCCATTCTTCTTGAAGTTCCCTTTCTTTCCCTTGCCCTTTTACTTGAAACTAGTGGTCTTGTTAACCATCAACACTTGATGCTTTTCTTGATTTCTACCTTCGCCGATTTTAGCATCGCGAAGAGCTTGGGAATTGTTTTCGTTATCCCTTGCATATTATAGTTCATCATGAAGTTCTAGTAACTTGGTGATAGTGACTAGAGAACTTTGTCAATTACTATCTTATCTGGAAGATTAACTCCCACTTGATTCAAGCAATTGTAGTACCCAGACAATCTGGGCACAAGCTCACTAGTTGAGCTATTCTCCTCCATCTGGTAGGCAAAGTATTGTCAGAGGTCTCATACCTCTCGACACGGGCATGAGTATGAAATACCAATTTCAACTCTTGAACATCTCATATGCTCCATGTCATTCAAAACATTTTTTAAGTCACGATTCTAAGCCATAAAGCATCGTGCACTAAACTATCAAGTAGTCATCATATTGAGCATTGTTAAACGTTCATAATGTCTGCATCTGCTCCTGCAATAGGTGTGTCACCTAGCGGTGCATCAAGGACATAATACTTCTGTGCAGCAATGAGGATAATCCACATATCACGGAGCTAGTACGCATCATTGCTACTAACATTTTTCAACTTATTTTTTCTCTAGGAACATATCAAAAATAAACGGGGAGCTACATCGTGAGCTATTGATCTACAACATAGTTATGCAAATACTATCAGGACTAAGTTCATGATAAATTAAAGTTCAATTAATCATATTACTTAAGAACTCCCACTTAGATAGACACCCCTCTAGTCATTAAATGATCACATGATCCAAGCCAACTAAACCATGTCCGATCATCACGTGAGATGGAGTAGTTTCCAATGGTGAACATCACTATGTTGATCATATCTACTATATGATTCATGCTCGACCTTTCGGTCTCTAGTGTTCCGAGGCCATATCTGCATATGCTAGGCTTGTCAAGTTTAACCTGAGTATTCCGCGTGTGCAAAACTGGCTTGCACCTGTTGTATGTGAACGTAGAGCTTATCGCACCCGATCATCACGTGGTGTCTCGGCATGACGAACTATCGCAACGGTGCATACTCAGGGAGAACACTTATACCTTGAAATTTAGTGAGAGATCATCTTATAATGCTACCGCAGAACTAAGCAAAATAAGATGCATAAAGGATAAACATCACATGCAATCAAAATATGTGACATGATATGGTCATGATCATCTTGCGCCTTTGATCTCCATCTCCAAAGTACCGTCATGATCTCTATCATCACTGGCATGACACCATGATCTCCATCATCTTGATTTCTATCAACGTGTCGTCACATGGTCGTCTCGCCAACTATTGCTGTTGCGACTATTGCTATCGCATAGCGATAAAGTAAAGCAATTATTTGGCTCTTGCATCTTATGCAATAAAGAGATAACCATAAGGCTTCTACCAGTTGCCGATAACTTCAAAAAAACATGATCATCTCATACAACAATTTATATCTCATCATCTCTTGACCATATCAAATCACAACACGCCCTGCAAAAACAAGTTAGACGTCCTCTACTTTGTTGTTGCAAGTTTTACGTGGCTGCTACGGGCTGAGCAAGAACCGTTCTTACCTACTCATCAAAAACCACAACATAGCATAGTGATTGCTTTTTGATCTTCAGAAAGAACCCTGTTCATTGAAACCGATTCAACTAAAGTTGGAGAAACAGACACCCACTAGCCACCTGTGTGCGAGGCACGGCGGTAGAACCAGTCTTGCGTATGCGTATGTGTAACGTCGGTCTGGGCCGCTTCATCCAACAATACCGCCGAATCAAGAATCAACTAGTAACGGCAAGCAATATGTATATACTCACGCCCACAACTCCTTTGTGTTCTACTCGTGCATATAACATCTAGGCATAGACCTGGCTCGGATGCCACTGTTGGGGAACGCAGTAATTTCGAAAAAATCCTACACACATGCAAGATCTAACATGGTGATGCATAGCAACGAGAGGGGAAGAGTGTTGTCCATGTACCCTCATAGACCGTAAGCGGAAGCGTTAAGACAACGTGGTTGATGTAGTCGTACGTCTTCATGATCCGACCGATCCTAGTACCGAAAGTACGGCACCTCCGCGATCTGCACACGTTCGGCTCGATGACGTCCCATGAACTCTCGATCCAGCTGAGTGTCGAGGGAGAGCTTCGTCAGCACGAACGCATGATGACGGTGATGATGAAGCTACCGGCGCAGGGCTTCGCCTAAGCACTACGACGGTATAACCGAGGTGGATTATGGTGGAGGGGGGCACCGCCCACAGCTAAGAGATCAATGATCAACTTGTGTGTCTACGGGGTGCCCCCTGGCCACGTATATAAAGGATGGAGGGAGGAGGAGGCCGGCCCTCATAGGGCGCGCCCAAAGTGCGGAGTCCTACTAGGACTCCCTGGTCCTAGTAGGATTCCACCTCCCACATGGAATAGGAAAAAGGGAAGGGAGAAGGAGGAGGAAGGAAGGGGCACCCCCTTTCCCTAGTCCAATTTGGACCAGTCGATGGGGAAGGGGCGCGACCACCCTTGAGGCCTTTCTCTCCTTTCCCGTATGGCCCATTAAGGCCCAATACGAATTCCCGTAACTCTCTGGTACTCCGAAAAATACCCAAATCACTCGGAACCTTTCCGATGTCCGAATATAGCCTTCCAATATATCGATCTTTACGTCTGACCATTTCGAGACTCCTCTTCATGTCCCCGATCTCATCCAGGACTCCGAACAAACTTCGGTCAACAAATCACATAACTCATAATACAAATCATCACAGAACGTTAAGCGTGCGGACCCTACGGGTTCGAGAACTATGTAGACATGACTGAGACTCATCTCGAGTCAATAACCAATAGCGGAACCTGGATGCTCATATTGGTTCCTACATATTCTACGAAGATCTTTATCAGTCAAACCGCATAACAACATACGTTGTTCCCTTTGTCATCGGTATGTTACTTTCCCGAGATTCGATCGTCAGTATCTCAATACCTAGTTCAATCTCGTTACCGGCAAGTCTCTTTACTTGTTTCGTAATGCATCATCCCGCAACTAACTCATTAGTCACAATGCGTGCAAGGCTTATAGTGATGTGCATTATCGAGAGGGCCCAGAGATACCTCTCCGATACACGGAGTGAAAAATCCTAATCTTGATCTATGCCAACTCAACAAACACCATCGGAGACACCTGTAGAGCATCTTTATAATCACCCAGTTATGTTGTGACGTTTGATAGCACACAAAGTGTTCCTCCGGTATTCGGGAGTTGCATGATCTCATAGTCATAGGAACATGTATAAGTTATGGAGAAAGCAATAGCAACAAACTAAACGATCATCGTGCTAAGCTAATGGATGGGTCAAGTCAATGACATCATTCTCTAATGATGTGATCACATTAATCAAATGACAACTCATGTCTGTGGTTAGGAAACATAACCATCATTGATTCAACGTGCTAGTCAAGTAGAGGCATACTAGTGACACTCTGTGTAATGCCCCAAGACCGGAGCTTCAGATGCCTTCCAGGGTTTCTGGGTTTCGTCGTCTGATTTGTTTGGTTTGTTGCATCTTGTGCATTGCATCATGTCATCATGCCATCATCTCATAGATCTTTTGCAACTCAACTAAATAAATTGCATGGATCTTCGGTCCATTTAAATCGAGGGAATTCACATGGTGATTCTCTTTATAACATATTCTCCCAATATTTTAGGGAGCTATATAAATTATATTCCAATAATTTGGAATCACCCATAACACACGTGCAGATAATCCCATGCCTTTCTACTTCGAGTTGATCTCCAAACCTTGCCGAAAATTCTTTCTTCTTTTTTTGAGGCTCCTCCAAAAGTCTCAACATTTTTGGACCTTCCCAAACCTCACTTCCTATTCAAATCATTTGGAATTAAATTTCAAATGAGTTTGAATTCAACTTCAACCGCGTGCCCACTTCTATTTTGCGGGATCAAGCTCATTTTTATAAGTCCGGGGAAATTATCCCTATGCGCAAAATCCTTTCCTAACCCTCTCCTTCTTTTCCCTCTCTCGATTTTTCTTTTCTGTTAAAGGAGATAAGAGAAGACAGAGAGAGAAGCCCAGCCTAGGCCTAAGGCCCAGCCACCGGCCTCCCTGGCCCACTCCCTCCTAACCCTAGATGGCCCGAAGCCTAGCTCCTGCACCGCACTCATCTCCCTCTCGTTCCCTCAGCGCCGCCATCTCCCCTCGATGCCATCTCTCTCCCTCGCAACACCATTCTCTCCCTCGATCCCCATTCTCTCGATCCCCTCTCCTCGCCCTTCCATCTTCCCATGCCGACGCGCCAGCGGCCACCCCGGCCAGCCTCTGGTCACCTGCAGGCGACCTTGTCGCCCCCTGGTTCTCCTCCTGTCCTGCGAGGCCCTGCTTCTCCTCCTAGCCTCGCGCCCGAGCTGCCCGTCCATGAGCACCATGCCGGCCGCCCGCTCCTGTCCTCCTCACACTGGATCCGACGAGTCCTTGTGCCTCCGTTCTCGCGGCATCGACCTCCCCTTCGGCCTCTGTTGTCGCGCCTCCGCGGTTCGCGGTTGCCCTCTGCCTCGAGCCCTGCCCGACGCTGCCGTGGACATCTCCTCTTCGTCGCCTCCCCGCCATGGCACCCTGCAGCAGAGCACCACGACGCCCTTCACCCGCGCCTCCTCGAGCAGGAACTCCGCTTGCCCTGCATCCCCCTCGCCGCCGGCAGCAGCAGCAGCAGCTAATGCACCCTTTCGACGCGCCCCAGACCTGCTTCTCCTCCGCACGCCATGGCCTCGACCCCCCTGCTCCACCTCGACGACCTACCAAGCAAGATGACCGAAGACCCCAAGTGCTCTTCAGATCGTAAAGTCCCGCAAGCCCAACTAGTTCCGATGCCCCAAGGACGACTACGCGGTGTTGCGTCAAAGTACCTAAACCGTGTCTCCGGAATCGCCAAGACCGTCCTGAATATTGCCAAGTACCACTTCGGTTCCAGAACGTGACAAGTACCACGACGCCTGGAGTCCTCGGATCCGTCAAGTTCCATTACGAGATGTACAACTACCGTCGACCTCGAAGACCTCGGATTCATCAAGTTCCACTACCGCCGACTAGCACAACTACCGTCGCAAAAACGAGACCGTCAATACCCGACCGACAAGTACCCCGACGACCCTGAACATATACGGTCTTGTACAACTACCATCTCCGAAGAACCGTGTAACGGGACCGCCAAGTTTGTCTTCCGCTGTCTCCGAGATCGTCAAGTACCACTATGAGATGTGCAACTACTTCCACGACAAAACGAGAACAACTACCGCCGTTGAAGGCCGTCAAGTGGACATCTACCGACGACGTGTACGACCTACTCCGTGAACGTGTACCACTACGCCGACCTAACGTCTACGGAACATGTACCACGACCATCGTTGAAGACCCCGTGGACGTCAAGTTCCATGTCATGACCCCGAACATCTACGGACATGAACCACTACTTCCACTACCGCCGTCGCGAGAACGCCTACTTCCCTCTACGAACGAGAACCGTCCCCTTTGCACGCTCCGAAGGTATAACCCCGAGACGACGTCCGTGAACGAATGCTTGCGATGTTTGAGATGCTCGTGTTTGCACCATGTCCAATTTGTCACTCGTTTCCTTGTCGCCAACTCGTGGGACACCCGGTATCCGGGAGCGCCCCACCATCTTCTGCACGCAACTGCACACTTCTCCTTTGCATCGGTATCTCAATCGAGTTACCGGAACCGGAAAGCTGTCATGGCACCGTTTTCGTTGTCGTTGCCGTTGCCGTGGCACCCCTTTTCTTTCCACCATGGTGTCAAATGCTCCTTAATATGCTCTTATCAACATCCTCATGAATATGGCTTAAAACTTGATCATGTCATCCGCATCATGTTAACAACATTAAGAATGTTTAAATTGTTGTTGCAATAAAATACTAAGGCATATGGGGAGCTACCGAATTCGTTATTTGTTATATCCAGCCCCATTTAAATTGCTTAGATTGTGTAGTTTACTTTGCTTCACCTCTTGCCATGGTTAACAACATTTAATATTGTTGGGTACATAAACAAGATCGATCTAAATAAGTCATGTGGTGTTTTCTTCAATATGCAACTCCGTTGCATATTGAGCTCCACTTAATTTGTAGGATTGTTTGTGCTCTTTGCCATGCCATGCCTCTTTAAACCGGACATGCATCATACTTGTTGTGCATCATGCCATGATTTTGTGGTGGTTGTTTACTATGTTGTTTGCTCCTTTCCGGTGTTGCTTCTTCGGGTTGGTTCCGATAACGTCGTGTTGTGAGGATCCGTTCATCTACGTCCATTTGTCTTCTTCATGGACTCGTTCTTCTTCCTTGCGGGATTTCAGGCAAGATGACCATACCCTCGAAATCACTTCTATCTTTGCTTGCTAGTTGCTCGCTCTTTTGCTATGCCTATGCTGCGATACCTACCACTTGCTTATCATGCCTCCCATATTATTGAACCAAGCATCTAACCCACCTTGTCCTAGCAAACCATTGTTTGGCTATGTTACCGCTTTGCTCAGCCCCTCTTATAGCGTTGTTAGTTGCAGGTGAAGATTGAAGTTTGTTCCTTGTTGGAACATGGAGATGTTGTTCCTTGTTGGGACATGTTTACTTGTTGGGATATCACAATATATCTTATTTAATTAATGCATCTATATACTTGGTAAAGGGTGGAAGGCTCGGCCTTATGCCTGGTGTTTTGTTCCACTCTTGCCGCCCTAGTTTCCGTCATGTCGGTGTTATGTTCCCGGATTTTGCGTTCCTTACACCGTTGGGTTATAATGGGAACCCCTTGACAGTTCGCTTTGAATAAAACTCCTCCAGCAAGGCCCAACATTGGTTTTACCATTTGCCACCTAGCCTTTTCTTTCCCTTGAGTCGGCCGGCTCAAGGGTCATCTTTATTAAACCCCCGGGCCAGTGCTCCTCTGAGTGTTGGTCCAACCCAGAGCACCGTGCAGGGCCATCCCTTGGCAACTTGGGTTACGTCGGCTCCTGTACGCTTAGCTTATCCGGTGTGCCCTAAGAACGAGATATGTGCAGCTCCTATCGGGATTTGTTGGCACAGCGGGTGGTCTTGCTGGACTTGTTTTACCATTGTCGAGGATGTCTTGTAGAACCGGGATACCGAGTCTGATCGGAATGTCTCGGGAGGAGGTCTATTCCTTCGTTGACCGTGAGAGCTTGTGATGGGCTAAGTTGGGACACCCCTGCAGGGATTTGAACTTTCGAAAGCCGTGCCCACGGTTATGGGCAGATGGGAATTTGTTAATGTCCGGTTGTAGATAACTTGAACCTTAACTCAATTAAAAAGCATCAACCGCGTGCGTAACCGTGATGGTCTCTTTTCGGCGGAGTCCGGGAAGTGAACACGGTTGTTGGAGTTATGCTTGACGTAGGTTGTTCTAGGATCACTTCTTGATCATAGTTGTTCGACCGTTCTTTTGCCTTCTCTTCTCGCTCTCATTTGCGTATGTTAGCCACCATATATGCTAGTCGCTTGCTGCAGCTCCACCTCATACCTTTTACCCTACCTATAAGCTTAAATAGTCTTGATCGCGAGGGTGCGAGATTGCTGAGTCCCGGTGAGTCACAGTTACTTCCAAAACCAGCTTGCATGTGCCGATGAGTCCGTGCGGATGACGCAACCAAGCTCAGGAGGAGCTCGATGAAGATCTTGTCCTTTGTGTTGTTCCGGTCTAGTTGATCAGTAGTGGAGTCCAGTTGGGGTCGATTGGGGACCTTTGTTGCATTTTGGGTTCTTCTTTTATTTTTGGTTCCGTAGTCGGACCTTGATTGTATTTGGATGATGTAATGCTTTATTCATGTAATTGTGTGAAGTGGCGATTGTAAGCCAACTATGTACCTCTTTCCCTTATTATATTACATGGGTTGTGTGAAGATTACCTCACTTGCGACATATGCCTTCAATGCGATTATGCCTCTAAGTCGTGCCTCGACACGTGGGAGATATAGTCGCATCGAGGGTGTTACACTCTGTTTGTCTATGTATCCACACATGTACTAAGTTTCTGGTTAATAAAATTCTAGCATGAATAATATACATTTATCATGATATAAGGAAATATGTATAACAACTTTATTATTGCCTCTAGGGCATATTTCCTTCAACACTAACACCGGCTCCCAAATCACATAAAGCAGTTTTGACATAATTTGTTTTAATGGATCATGGTATAGTTGGTATTCCTGGATCTCTAAGTTTTTTAGGTACTCCATCCTTAAAAGTGTAATTGGCAAGAATGGTGGAGGTTCCAGCTTCAGGTATATTTCTTTTATTAGTGACAATATCTTTCATGGACTTAGCATAAGGGGCCATCTTTAAAATATCAGACAAACGAGTACGTAAAAAGACTGGCCTAAGCATTTTAGCAAAGTGTTCAAATTATTGGTCATCCATTTTCTTAGATGGTTTAGGTGGAAAGGGCATAGGTTTCTGAACCCATGGTTCTCTTTCTTTGCCATGTTTTCTAGCAGCAACATCTCTTTTATCATAGCGTTTATTTTTAGGTTGTGGGTTATCAAGATCAACAACAGGTTCTATTTCAACATCATTATCTGGTTCTTTATCATTTTCTGGTTGAGCATCTACATGAAGACCATTACCATTTTCATTATCACTAGGTGGGTGTTCACTACCAGATTGAGTTTCAGCATCAGAAATAGAAACATCATTGTTTTCTTTAGAAGGTTTTTCTACTTCAGGTTCTCTAGAAGTATGCAAAGTCTTATCATTTTTCTTTTTCTTCTTCACTAGGTGCACCAATACTAATTCTTTGAGAGTCTTGTTCAATTCTTTTAGGGTGACCTTCAGGATAGAGTGGCTCCTGAGTCATTTTACCTCCTCTAGTCGCTACTCTAACAACATAATCATTCATATTATTGTTCATTTCACTAAGCAATTCTCTCTGAGATTTAGCAACTTGTTCTAACTGGGTTTGAACCATAGAGGCATGCTTTCCTACACCTCTAACATCATTAGTGATTCTAAATAACAAGTCACTCAAATGAGCAATCATATCAGAATTTTGTTTTAGTTGTTTCATAACATAGGCATTGAAGTGATCTTGCTTCATGATATAGTTATCAAATTTGTATAAGCATTGACTAGGATGTTTATTATGCGGGATGTCACCTTCATCAAATTTCAAAAGAGAATTTACCTCCACCACCTATGGTGGTGTGTCGAGACCATGTATTTCTTCAATAGGTGGTAAATTCTTAATATCTTCAGCTTTACTACCTTTTCCTTCATACATTTCTTTGCCTCCTTCAGGACTAAGAAATAAAATACCCCTCTTCTTTGGAGTGGGTTTAGGCGGTGGTTCAGGAAGAGTCCAATCATCATAATTCTTCAATATATTATTTAATAATTCCTCAGCTTGTTCAATAGTTCGTTCCCTGGAAACACAACTATCTAGGAAGTCCCTAGAAGTATCAGTTAGTCCATTATAGAAGATATCAAGTATTTCATTTTTCTTGAGAGGATGATCAGGCAAAGCATTGAGTAATTGGAGAAGCCTCCCCCAAGCTTGTGGGAGACTCTCTTCTTCAATTTGCACAAATCTAAATATTTCCTGCAAGGCAACTTGTTTCTTATGAGCAGGAAAATATTTTTTAGAGAAATAATAAATCATATCCTAGGGACTACGCACACAACCAGGAGCAGGAGTATTGTACCATATATTAGCATCACCCTTAACGAGAAAGGAAATAACTTCAGAATATAGTAGTAGCGGATTTTTTCCTCATCAGCAAATAGGGTGGCTATATCATTTAGTTTAGTAAGGTGTGCCACAACAGTTTTAGTTTCATAGCCATGGAAAGGATCAGATTCAACCAAAGTAATTAGCTCTGGGTTGACAGAGAATTCATAGTCCTTATCAGTAACAAAGATAGGTGAAGTAGCAAAGTTAGGATCACATTTCATTTTAGCATTCAAAGATTTTTCTTTCAACTTGCATAATAATTTCTTAAGATCATCTCTATCCTTACAAGCAAGAAAGTCTCTAGCTACCTCTCCACCCATAACATAACCCTCAGGTATCTCAGGAAATTCATACCTAGGTGAGCTAGGTCTAAAGGTGTTTCATAATTCTCAGTTTCAAAGACTTCATCAGTTTTAGTGATTTCATCAGTTTCAGCATTCTCTATATCTTTAGCCCTAGCAAGTTGTTCGTCAAGAAATTCACATAGTGGCACAGTCTTGTGAAGCAATGTACTAGAATCATCAATAGCATCATTCATAGCAGAAGTAGCATCATCAATAACTTGCGACATATCAGGATTAATAGCATGTGGTGTTGTTGCAAGTTCACTCAAAATAGAAGGTGAATCAAGTGCAGAGCTAGATAACAATTCCTTACTTTCCCTCATCTTAGAGGGAATGATCTTGGTTCTATCATCCTTAAGATTCTTCATAGTGATAAATAAATATAAATCCCAAGTGACTCAACAAATATAGCTATGCTTCCAAACAACGACGCCGGAAAAAGGTCTTGATAACCCACAAGTATAGGGGATCACAACAATTTTTAAGGGTAGAGTATTCAACCCAAATTTATAGATTCGACACAAGGGGAGCCAAAGAATATTTGTAAGTATTAGCAGTTGATTTGTCAATTCAACCACACCTGGAGATTAAATATCTGCAGCAAAGTGATCAGTAGCACAATAGTATGATAGTTTGATAGCAGTAGCAATGATAGTGACAGTAACAGTAACGGTAACAGTAGTAGCGATAATTTTGTAGCAGTTGTAACCGTGGTAATAATAATAGTAAAGCAGCAAGACCAATATGTGAAAAGCTCGTAGGCATTGTATCGGTGGTAACGTTGGATAATATTCATCATATGACAGTCATAACCTAGGGCGACACAGAACTAGCTCCAGTTCATCAATATAGTGTAGGCATGTATTCCGTAAATAGTCATACGTGCTTATGGAAAAGAACTTGTATGACATCTTTTGTCCTACCCTCCCATGGCAGCGGAGTCCATAAGGAAACTAAGGGATATTAAGGCCTCCTTTTAATAGAGAACTGGAACAAAGCATTAACACATAGTGAATCATGAACTCCTCAAACTACGGTCATCACCGGAAAGTATCCCAATTATTGTCACCTTGGGGTTTACATATCATAACTCGTAGTAGGTGCATATGACTTGCAAGATCGGATCAAGAACATAGATATAATGGTGATAACACAAACGGTTCAGGTATGAAATCATGGCACTCAAGCCCTAGTGACAAGCATTAAGCATAGCAAAGTCATAGCAACATCAATCTCAGTACATAGTGGATACTAGGGATCAAGCCCTAACAAAACTAACTCAATTACGTGATAAATCTCATCCAACCCACCACCGTCTAGCAAGCCTACGAAGGAATTACTCACTCCCAGTGGTGAGCATCTTGAAATTGGTGATGGAGGATGGTTGGTGATGACGATGGCGGCGAATCCCCCTCTCCGGAGCCCAAAACAAACTCCGCATCTGCCCTCCCGATGAAGAACAGGAGGTGGCGGCGGCTCCGTATCGTAAAACGTGATGAAACTTCCTTCTCCATTTTTTCTCCAGAAACATGAATTTATAGAGTTGGAATTAGGGTCAGAGGAGCCTCGTGGGCCCCACTACCCACCAGGGCACGCCAGAGGGGAGTAGCGCGCCCTGGTGCCTAGTGGGTAGATGCCTCCCAGTGGGTCTTGGTTCCAATATTTTATATATATGCTAAAATAATTCTCCAAAAAGTTTCGTCCAATTCCGAGAACTTTTATTTCTTCACAAAAATAACACCATGGTAGTTCTGCTAAAAACAGCATCGGTCTGGGTTAGTTTCATTCAAATCATGCAAATTCAAGTCCAAAACAAGAGCAAAAGCGTTAGGAAATGTTGATACAATGGATATGTATCAACTCCCCCAAGCTTAATCCATTGCTTGTCCTCAAGAAATTCAGTTGACAAATTGAAAGTGATAAAAGAAAAAAAATTATGAAATCTTTTGTTCTTGTGTCCATATATATTCTTAAATAGCACCTAGGTTCTTAGCAAAGACCATAACTAACCATGCAAATGATAACTCTTAGAAATTATGTTCACTCATAACAATGGCATAATCAACTAATGAGCAATAATAAAATATTTCAAATGCCAACACTTTGTCAAAACAATCACGATATAATATGACAATAGTGGTATCTCGCTAGCCTTTCTGAGAGCGCAAAACATAAATGCAGAGCACCTCCAAAGTTCAAGCAGCGACTAAACATTGTAACTCATGGTAGAAGAGATCCAGTCATGATGCACACAACATTAACTATACACAATGCATGAGGATGACAATAGTGCTCTCAGGACCGGTGCTTGTTTGAGAAGGCAATGACTCAATAATAAAAGCAAAATAAAATAAAAGTAAATAAATAGGCCCTTTGCAAAGGGAAGCAGGGATTTGCAGAGGTTCCAGAGCTTGAAGATTAAATCAGAGATAAATATAATTTTGGGCGGTGCACCTTTCCTGTCAACGTTACGACCAAGAATTTTCAATATCTTCCATGCTAAACAAATTAGCAGCGGTTCCCAAGCGGTAAAAGTAAAGTTTACCCCCCCCCCTCCACCAACAAACACAAGCCATGGCTAGCCCAATCCTCGGGTGCCCTTCATACAAACAACAGTCTGGGGGAGTTTTGTATAATTATTTTTGCAATTTTGATCACGTGACTGGGCATCTGTAACACCCCGGATGTATCTTTCCCAATTTGTACTCCAACTCTTGCCGTTTCCGGCATTTAGTTATTTTATTTTCTCGGGTTTGGGTTTTTGTCTCCGTGTGTTGTTGTTGTTGTCATGCATCTCATATCATGTCATCATGTGCATTGCATTTGCATACGTGTTCATCTCATGCATTCGAGCATTTTCCCCGTTGTCCGTTTTACATTCCGGCGCTTCGTTCTCCTCCGGTGGTCATTTCTAGCTTTCTTTCATGTGTGGGGATTAAACATTTCCGGATTGGACCGAGACTTTCCATGCGGCCTTGGTTTACTACCGGTAGACCGCCTGTCAAGTTTCGTATCATTTGGACTTCGTTTGATACTCCAACGGTTAACCGAGGGACCGAAAAGGCCTCGTGTGTGTTGCAGCCCAACACCCTTCCAATTTGGCCCAAAACCCACCTAAACCTGCTCCATCATCTAGAGGGTTCGATCACGATCGCGTGGCCGAAAACCGCACCTCATTTGGACTCTCCTAGCTCCCTCTACCTATAAATATAGCCTCCTCCCCGAAATTTTCGGATCAAGTCGACCCTAACCCTAGCTCCCCGCTCCTCTCCGCGCACCGGGCGTGTCCGCCGGCGCCGGACAACGTCCGCCGCCGCCCGTGCCCTCTCAGCGATCGCCACGTGGCGCGCCGCCGCCTCCCACCGCGCCGGCCCGCGGGGCCCGACCGCGGCCCTCCCGGCCCGAGTCCCCGCGCCGCTTCGCCCGCCTCCCCGCCGCCCGCGCTGCGCCACCTCCGCCTCGTCGCCGGGACCCCGCCGCCACCGTGCGCCGCCACCTCGCCGGCGCTGCGTCCCGCTGCCCGCTGCCATCAACGCCGGCCCACTCCGGCGCCGCAAGACGCCGCCCCGCCACTCGCCTTCTCGGCGTCGTCTGCCGCCTCCCGGAGCCAGATCCGGCCGCCCCCGCCGGAGTCCGGCCGCTCCCTGGCCTCCCTCACCGCGTTCGGACCTCGCCGTCGCCGGAGAAGACGGATCCGGCCTCGACCCGTCGGAGTTGACTTTTTCCGCGAGGTGGTTTTTTTCTTCTAAGTCCCAAAAATCACAAATCCATGTGCTCCTGTTCATCGTGTCATATCTCCGCATCCGTAACTCCGTTTTTGGCTCATAGCACATCAAAATGTTCGTCTCAGAGAGTACATCATTTCATTCCATTGCATCATTTTCATTTGAGTTCATCTTGATGCCCGAAATGCTGTTAGAAGAGGGCTACTTGAGATATTTGTCAGATCTGCTACTCCATTTGCATATTTGTTTTTTTGCCATGATTATTGTGTGCATGATATGCCCTTGAGCTCTACATATGTTTTGTTAAGAGTTTTGTCATATTTCCAGAGGTGCAACCCATGTATTTTTTTTAATGTGTGTGGTGACTAGCACAAGCTTGCGATGTGAGGCACTTGGAAGTGCTGATTTCAGGGACTTAGCAATTCCATTAAGTCCTTGATCCGTTTATTTCATATGGCCATATGTTCATGTTGTTTCCTAGTGATCCGTGCCTCTTTTGAGGATGATCAGTAAGGATGTTTTGTTAATCTTGTAGTGATCTATCCATCCATGTCTTTGTTTGCAATTATGGAGCACCCTAGCTTGAGTCAATCGAGCTATAATTTTGCTACTTTGTGAATCGGGGCAGATTGTCAACTTGTTTGCAATTTTGCCGATGATGTTGTAGTTGATCCGTGCATGCTATGCTATTGTTCTTACCATGTATAGCTTGCATTTTGTGTGTTCTTGATAGATCTATGCTTAGCTTTACATGTCTTGCTCCGTAGTGAGTGCATCGAGCTCGTAAACATGCCTACTTGATATCTGTTTTCAGCATGCTCCGGTTTTCACTAAGTCTTTGATCTGATTATGTTTTTGCCATGTTCACATGCTTGCAATTGTATTTTCTAATCCATTTTGGCTCAAGGTCACTAAGGGACTTTTGTTAAGCTCTTTGAGTAGCTCCATGCCATGCTTTACTTTGCCATGTTCAGGTCCTGTAGCATGTAGTTTTGTTGCTCCGAAGTGAGCTACCTGATCTGAAATTCCAGACAAGTGTTAATTTCACTAAGTCTGAGATCTGTTTGCCATATGCATTTTTGCCATGCTTGTTTGAACCTGTTAATGGATGATTTGGCCGTAGCTCAGTGCTAGACTTTTGTTAAGCATCTTGAGTGCATCCCTGTCATGTATTTTGTTGTCATGTTTGGGTGTTGTATCATGTTCATCACATTGCATTTAGTTGGCTACTTGCTGTAAATCGCAGACCGGTGTCGTATTTGTTTTGTTTGTCATTTCCAAACCGTAACTCCGATTCCGATGATCTTTATATTGTTTTCAAGCGATTTCATCTCATCTTTCTAGTGGCACACTTGGATTTCCAAGTTGAGGCCAGGTTCATACATCCCTTGTCAATTCTCGCATATGCATCCCGCATCGCATCCCGCATAGCATACCATCCTTGCATCATATTGTTTGATCCTTGCACGTGGTTGATTGTGTCATTGTTGCTTGTTTGTCTTGTTTGGGTAGAGCCGGGTGACGAGTTCGCTAACGAGGATCCCGTTGAGTTTGCTTTCGAGGATCCAGTCAACTCTGACAACTTTGCAGGCAAGATGATCATACCCTCGAAATCACTACTATCTTTGCTTTGCTAGATTGCTCGCTCTTTTGCTGTGCCAATGCTACGATGCCTACCACTTGCTTTCAAGCCTCCCAAATTGCCATGTCAAACCTCTAACCCTCCATGTCCTATGCAAACCGTTGATTGGCTATGTTACCGCTTTGCTCAGCCCCTCTTATAGCGTTGCTAGTTGCAGGTGAAGATTGGAGGCCGTTCCTTGTTGGAACCTTGATTTACTTGTTGGGATATCATTATATTATCTTGTTATCTTAATGCATATATATACTTGGTAAAGGGTGGAAGGCTCGGCCTCTCGCCTAGTGTTTTGTTCCACTCTTGCCGCCCTAGTTTCCGTCATATCGGTGTTATGTTCCCGGATTTTGCGTTCCTTACGCGGTTGGGTTATAATGGGAACCCCTTGATAGTTCGCCTTGATTAAAGCTTTTCCAGCAATGCCCAACCTTGGTTTTACCATTTGCCACCTAGCCTCTTTTCCCTTGGGTTTCCGGAGCCCGAGGGTCATCTTATTTAGCCCCCCCGGGCCAGTGCTCCTCTGAGTGTTGGTCCAACCGAGCGATGTCCGGGGCTACCAGGGGCAACTCTGGGCTGGCCTACCCGACGTCTGGCTCATCCGAGTGTGCCCTGAGAACGAGATATGTGTAGCTCCTATCGGGATTTGTCGGCACATTCGCGCGGTGTTGCTGGTCTTGTTTTAACCTGTCGAAGTGTCTTGGAAGAACTGAGATACCGAGTCTGATCGGAACGTCTTGGGAGGAGGTCTATTCCTTCGTTGACCGTGAGAGCTTGTCATGGGATAAGTTGGGACTCCCCTGCAGGGATATGAACTTTTGAAAGCCGTGCCCGCGGTTATGGGCAGATGGGAATTTGTTAATGTCCGGTTGTAGATAACTTGAACCTTAACTTAACTAAAATGAATCAACTGAGTGTGTTACCGTGATGGCCTCTTCTCGGCGGAGTCCGGGAAGTGGACACGGTGTTGGAGTAATGTTTGCACAGGTTGTTCCCCAGATTTCTCACTCGCGCTTTGCCTCCTCTTCTTGCTCTCTTTTGCGAACAGGATAGCCACCATATATGCTAGTCGCTTGCTGCAGCTCCACTTATATTTACCTTGCCTTACCTATAAGCTTAAATAGTCTTGATCGCGAGGGTGCGAGATTGCTGAGTCCCTGTGGCTCATAGTTTACTATTACACCAGATGCAGGGCCTGACGATTCCGCTCCAGGTGACGCGCTCGAGCTCAAGTGGGAGTTCGACGAGGACTCTCAACGTTATTATATTTCTTTTCCTCATGATCAGTAGTGGTGCCCAGTTGGGGTGATCGGGACCGTGTCGCATGTTGGGTTATCTTTTATTTTGGTGCCGTAGTCGGGCCATGAGTGTTTGGATGATGTAATGTTATTTATGTACCTTGATTGACGTGGCGAGTGTAAGCCAACTATGTTATCTCCCCTTTATTATTATATTACATGGGATGTGTAAAGATTACCTTACTTGCGACATATGCCTTCAATGCGATTATGTCTCTAAGTCATGCCTCGACACGTGGGAGCTATAGTCGCATCGAGGGTGTTACAAGTTGGTATCAGAGCCTTCCCCGACCTTAGGAGCCCCATTGCTTGATCGTTTTTAGCAGCCGAGTTGTGTCTAGAAAAAAATGTTTTGATTCATTTAGGAATTATATATCGGAGAGTTTAGGAATTCTTTTTACTTCCCAGTCTCCTCATCGCTCTGGTAAGGCAACCTGACGTAGATTTTTGACTCTTCTCTTCTCAAATTTCACTAAAAAAAAATTTAGGATCACGCGGGTATCTTGGAATCGTTCCGATGGTTTTATGATGAGAACATTGTCTTGGTGCCTCCTGTCAGGGGTTTTGTGGAAGTGTCCCGGGGAGTTGAGCTCTGAGGTGTTGTCGTCATAATTTTATCGTTGCAATTCTGGAATACCTGAGTTTAGTACGCCGACATCGAAAATCTCTTTTATGCAGTTCGTTGGTGAGATAACCTCGACGCCACCCAGTACTGGGGCGGGAGTTCGGGAGTATCGCCATAACTTGTATAACAGATGCTTTTCGAAGGTTGAGATAGATGGTTTCCGAAGTTTTTCTCGGTTATGTGTTGAAGGATGGATACAGCTGGATGTAGTATTTGCTAGAATTGGGTGAGATATTATGCTTCCCCTGTATCCCCAACACCTGATTACATAACCGGAAAAGTTCGGGAGTTTCATAGGTGGGAATTCTCGTAGCTCTAGTTCTTCTTCCACGGATATTGGTTTGAGATTGGGATTTCTTACCGATTATTCGTTCTTGATCCGTACCTTATTGATTTATTTCTCTACCTGAATTCTAACGTGGCTTCTCAATTTATGGATATGTGACCATTTCAAGAGGAATGCATTCATTCATTTTGTTCGGATGTGAAGACTATATGTTGCAATTTTCATTCCGTTGGATTCAGCTTCATTTTATCTGTCTATGTGCTAACGGTGGTCAACCTCTTCAGGATGGCTCCCGCTAAGAGCACCAGTCAGAATCAGAATCAAGATCCGCCACCACCTCCACCACCTCCGGAGGCATGGCAAGCTGTGATGGCCGCAACCAATGCAAACACACAGTTGATCATGCAAATTCTCCAAGAGCGCAACCAAGGGAACCAAGGCAACAATCAGAATCACTCTGCTACACTCAACCAGTTCCTTGCTAATGGGCCAAAGACTTTCAGCAATTGTGTTGAGGCAACCGATGCTGACGATTGGCTTGTGGATCTGTGCAAGCATTTCGAGTGCAGTAACGTCAGGCCTGAGGACTTTGTCAAGTTCGCTTCCTTCCAACTCAAAGATCAAGCTGCAGAATGGTTCCAGCAGTACAAGGACTCCAGAGGTGGATGTGTTATCACTTGGGATGAATTCCGTCAAGATTTCAGAGCTCACCATATCCCTCAGAGCATGGTTGAAAGCAAGCGTGAGGAATTCCGCAACCTGAAGCAAGGCTCTTTGTCTGTCTATGACTATAACAAGTTGTTTCAGAAGCTCGCCCGCTTTGCCAAGCAGGACGTCCCTGATGAGAAGAGCATGATATACAAGGTCAGGGGTGGTCTCAGAGAAGAAATCCAGCTAGCTCTTGTTCTCTTTGAGCCCTTGAGGTACGATGAGTTCTACAGCATGGCATTGAAGCAAGAGGCTGCTCAGTTGAGGTGTGATGCTTCCAAGAAGCGAGTCAGAGATGTTACTCCTTCTTCCTCTACTCAAGTGGCCAAGCAGCAGAAGTATTGGCTTCCTCCTCCTCCATTCCGTCAGCCGTATCAGCAGAAGAGCAAAGGTGGCAGTGGTTCTTCCCACCCACCCAACCCTGGTTTTCAAAACAAGACTTCGTCTCAAGCTCCAAGATCGAGTGCTCCGTATCACCGTCCGCTTTCAGAGGTCACGTGCAACAAGTGCCAACAGAAGGGTCACTATGCCA
The DNA here is from genome assembly GCF_056163025.1 of Triticum urartu. Lineage (NCBI taxonomy): Eukaryota > Viridiplantae > Streptophyta > Magnoliopsida > Poales > Poaceae > Triticum > Triticum urartu. The sequence goes on along the minus strand of NC_141878.1, from coordinate 477,683,127 downwards.
ACAAGTGCTTCAACCAGAGGCGTCTTCCTCCTCCTCCTCCTGTCAGATCGGCAAGTACAGCTATGGTCAAGCATAACCCCAAGTCCGCCAAGGTCAACTTGATGAGTGCAGCTCAGGCAGAGGACTCATCAGATGTCATTATGGGTAACCTTCCTGTTAATGATATTCCTGCAAAAGTTCTTTTTGACACTGGTGCATCGCATTGTTTTATCTCGAGGCCATTTGTTTCTAAGCATGAGTTGCCTTTACAAGATTTGCCTAGACAGTTATCTGTGGTTTCTCCGGGTAAATTCATGAATGCAAGCGCTATCTCCCCGGATGTTACTATCACGTTGGGCGACTACAAGTTTCTCTCTTCTCCGGTGGTTCTTGGTGACTCGGATATTGATCTTTATTCTCGGGATGGATTGGCTTTCTAAGCACAAGGCTCAGCTTGATTGTGCAGCCAGGCAGATTCAATTGACTCATTCGTCTCAGGATGTAATTGTCTTTGCCGCTCGTGATGATACCATCCGCCTTTTTTCTCTCAATGAGAAGGGTGAACTGGATGCTATCTCGCAAATTCCAGTCGTTTGCGAATATCAAGATGTCTTTCCAGAAGAGCTTTCAGGAATGCCTCCGCACCGGCCAGTTGAATTCGTCATTGATCTTGAGCCCGGCACGGAACCTATTTGCAAGCGTCCTTACAAGCTCGGACCTGAAGAGTTGAAGGAGCTGAAGAAGCAACTAGATATTCAAGAGAAAATGGGTCTCATCCGGCCTAGTTCTTCTCCGTGGGGTTGTGGTGTTCTTTTTGTGAAGAAGAAGGATGGAACTGACCGACTTTGTGTTGATTACCGTCCATTGAACAAGAAGACCATCAAGAACAAATACCCACTTCCCAACATCAATGAGCTGTTCAAATAACTCAAAGGTGCCCAAGTATTCTCCAAGCTTGATCTCGGTATGGGTTATCATCAGATTCGAATCCGTGAGCAAGATATTCCCAAGACGGCTTTCAGGACAAGCTATGGTTCATATGAATACACTGTCATGTCTTTTGGCCTCATCAACGCTCCTCCGACTTTCTCTCACATGATGAACTTCATCTTCAACGCCTACACCAATGACTTCGTTTTGGTCTATCTCGACGACATTCTGGTTTTCTCGAAGAACAAGGAAGATCATGCCAAGCACTTGAGTTTGGTACTCGATAAGCTCAGAGAACATCAGTTCTACGCCAAGTTCTCCAAGTGCGAATTTTGGCTCGATGAGGTTCTTTATCTTGGTCATATCATCTCTGCCAAGGGCATTGCCATGAATCCTGAGAAGGTGTCTGCAATTGTGAATTGGGAACCTCCTCAGAACGTGAAGCAACTCCGCAGCTTCCTCGGTCTCGCAAGCTACTGCCGAAGATTCGTTGAAAACTTTTCTAAGATCGCGAAGCCTCTCTCTAATCTTCTCCAGAAACACGTCAAGTACGTTTGGTCTCCGGAGTGTGACATTGCTTTCAACACTTTGAAAGAGAAATTGATCACTGCTCCAGTTCTGACTCCGCCTGATGAATCCAAACCGTACGAGGTCTTTTGTGATGCCTCTCTCCAAGGTCTTGGCGCAGTGTTGATGCAAGAGAAGAAAGTTGTTGCTTATACCTCTCGCCAGTTGAAGCCTAATGAGAAGAACTACACCACTCATGATCTCGAGTTGGCGGCAGTTGTGCATGCTCTTTTGACTTGGAGACATCTCTTATTGGGAAGAAAAGTGGACATCTTCACCGACCACAAGAGTCTCAAGTACATCTTCACTCAGCCTAATCTCAACCTCAGGCAAACTCGATGGGTCGAAATGATTAAAGAGTATAATTCGAGTATCGAGTATACTCCAGGCAAGGCCAATGTGATCGCTAACGCATTGAGCAGAAAGGCTTACTGCAACAGTCTTATTCTCAAGCGTTATCAACCCGAGCTTTGTGAAGCTTTCCGCAAACTTAATCTGCAAGTTGTTCCTCAAGGTTTCCTCGCCAACCTTCAAGTCTCTCCTACCTTGGAAGACCAGATTCGCCAAGCTTAGCTTCTTGATGCTATGGTGAAAAAGGTGAAGATTGGGATTGCCAAGAGTCAACCCAAGTACAAGTGCTACCGCCTTGATGACAAGGATACTCTCTTCTTCGAGGATCGTATTGTTGTGTCCAAAGGTGAACTTCGTAAAGTGATCATGAACGAGGCTCACAATTCTCTCCTCTCCATCCACCCTGGGAGTACGAAGATGTATCAGGACCTCAAGCAGGCTTATTGGTGGACTCAAATGAAGCGCGAGATTACTCAATTCGTGAATGAATGTGATGTCTGCAGAAGAGTGAAGGCAGAACACCAAAGGCCAGCTGGTCTCCTCCAACCTCTTGCCATTCCAGAATGGAAGTTTGACCACATTGAAATGGACTTCGTGACTGGGTTTCCAAAGTCCAAGCGTGGCAATGATGCTATATTCGTTGTCATCGACAAACTCACCAAAGTGGCTCACTTTCTTCCTATCAAAGAGTCGATCACTGCAGCTCAATTGGCGGAGCTCTATACCTCTCGAATTGTCTCTCTGCACGGTATTCCACAAGTGATCTCTTCAGACCGTGGCAGCATCTTTACCTCCAAGTTTTGGGATTCTTTTCAGAAGGCCATGGGCACCAACATCCGCTTCAGCACAGCTTTCCATCCTCAAACTAGCGGTCAAGTCGAGCGTGTCAACCAGATTCTTGAAGATATGCTCAGGGCTTGTGTGATCTCCTTCGGCATGAAGTGGGAGGATTGTCTTCCTTATGCTAAATTCTCCTACAACAACAGTTTTCAAGCAAGTTCGGGCAAGGCCCCATTTGAAATTCTGTATGGCAGGAAGTGTCGTACCCCTCTCAACTGGTCTGAAACCGGTGAACGTCAGCTTTTGGGTAATGACTTAATCACAGAGGCAGAGGAAATGTGCAAAGTCATTCGTGATAACCTCAAAGCAGCCCAATCCCGCCAGAAGAGCTACTATGATAGTAAGCACCGTGATTTGGCTTTCGAGATCAGAGATCATGTTTACCTCCGCGTTTCTCCTATGAAAGGTACTCGTCGCTTCGGTATCAAAGGAAAGCTTGCCCCCAGATACGTGGGACCTTTCAAGATTGTCAGCAAGAGAGGCGATCTCGCCTATCAACTCGAGTTTCCTTCAAAATTTGCAAATGTTCATGATGTGTTCCATGTCTCTCAGCTCCGAAAGTGCTTCAAGACTCCGGACCACACCGTCAACTTCGAGGACATTGAGCTCCAAGAAGATCTTTCCTATCGTGAGCACCCAGTTGCTATTCTCGAAGAGACTGAACGCAAGACTCGCAACAAGTCAATCAAATTTCTCAAAGTCAAGTGGTCACACCATTCCGACCGTGAAGCTACCTGGGAACGCGAGGATCACCTCCGTTCTGAGTACCCAGCGTTCTTTCAGTCCTAGATCTCGGGACGAGATCCTTTCGTAGTGGTGGAGTGTTGTAACACCCCGGATGTATCTTTCCCAATTTGTACTCCAACTCTTGCCGTTTCCGGCGTTAAGTTATTTTATTTTCTCGGGTTCGGGTTTTTGTCTTCGTGTGTTGTTGTCGTTGTCATGCATCTCATATCATGTCATCATGTGCATTGCATTTGCATACGTGTTCATCTCATGCATTCGAGCATTTTCCCCGTTGTCTGTTTTGCATTCCGGCGCTTCGTTCTCCTCCGGTGGTCATTTCTAGCTTTCTTTCATGTGTGGGGATTAAACATTTCCAGATTGGACCGAGACTTGCCATGCGGCATTGGTTTACTACCGGTAGACCGCCTGTCAAGTTTCGTATCATTTGGACTTCGTTTGATACTCCAGCGGTTAACCGAGGGACCGAAAAGGCCTCGTGTGTGTTGCAGACCAACACCCTTCCAATTTGGCCCAAAACCCACCTAAACCTGCTCCATCATCTAGAGCGTTCGATCACGATCGCGTGGCCAAAAATCGCACCTCATTTGGACTCTCCTAGCTCCCTCTACCTATAAATATAGCCACCTCCCCGAAATTTTCGGATCAAGTCGACCCTAACCCTAGCTCCCCGCTCCTCTCCGCGCGCCGGGCGTGTCCGCCGGCGCCGGACAACGTCCGCCGCCGCCCGCGCCCTCTCAGCGATCGCCACGTGGCGCGCCGCCGCCTCCCACCGCGCCGGCCCACGGGGCCCGACCGCGGCCCTCCCGGCCCGAGTCCCTGCGCCGCTTCACCCGCCTCCCCGCCGCCCGAGCGCCGCCCGCGCTGCGCCGCCTCCGCCTCGTTGCCGGGACCCCGCCGCCACCGTGCGCCGCCACCTCGCCGGCGTTGCGTCCCGCCGCCCACCGCCATCAACGTCGGCCCACTCCGGCGCCACAAGCCGCCGCCCCGCCACTCGCCGTCTCGGCGCCGTCTGCCGCCTCCCAGAGCCAGATCCGGCCGCTCCCCGGCCTCCCTCGCCATGTTCGGACCTCGCCGTCGCCGGAGAAGACGGATCCGGCCTCGACCCGTCGGAGTTGACTTTTTCCGCGAGGTGGTTTTTTTCTTCTAAGTCCCAAAAATCCCAGATCCATGTGCTCCTGTTCATCGTGTCGTATCTCCGCATCCGTAACTCCGTTTTTGGCTTATAGCATATCAAAATGTTCGTATCAGAGAGTACATCATTTCATTCCATTGCATCATTTTCATTTGAGTTCATCTTGATGCCCGAAATGCTGTTAGAAGAGGGCTACTTGAGATATTTGTCAGATCTGCTACTCCATTTGCATATTTGTTTTTTTTTTGCCATGATTATTGTGTGCATGGTATGCCCTTGAGCTCTAAATATGTTTTGTTAAGGGTTTTGTCATCTTTCCAGAGGTGCAAGCCATGTATTTTTGTGATGTGTGTGGTGACTAGCACAAGCTTGCGAAGTGAGGCACTTGGAAGTGCTGATTTCAGGGACTTAGCAATTCCATTAAGTCCTTAATCTGTTTATTTCATATGGCCATATGTTCATGTTGTTTCCTAGTGATCTGTGCCTCTTTTGAGGATGATCAGTAAGGATGTTTTGTTAATCTTGTAGTGCTCTATCCATCCATGTCTTTGTTTGCAATTATGGAGCACCCTAGCTTGAGTCAATCGAGCTATACTTTTGCTACTTTGTGAATCGGGGCAGATTGTCAACTTGTTTGCAATTTTGCCGATGATGTTGTAGTTGATCCGTGCATGTTATGCTATTGTTCTTACCATTTCTAGCTTGCATTTTGTGTGTTCTTGATAGATGTATGCTTAGCTTTACATGTCTTGCTCCGTAGTGAGTGCATCGAGCTCGTAAACATGCCTACTTGATATCTGTTTTCAGCATGCTCCAGTTTTCACTAAGTCTGTGATCTGATTATGTTTTTGCCATGTTCACATGCTTGCAATTGTATTTTCTAATCTCTTTTGGCTCAAGGTCACTAAGGGACTTTTTTAAGCTATTTTATTAGCTCCATGCCATGCTTTACTTTTCCTATTCAGGTCCTGTAGCATGTAGTTTTGTTGCTTCGAAGTGAGCTACCTGATCTGAAATTCCAGACAAGTGTTAATTTCACTAAGTCTGAGATCTGTTTGCCATATGCATTTTTGCCATGCTTGTTTGAACCTGTTAATGGATGATTTGGCCGTAGCTTAGTGCTAGACTTTTGTTAAGCATCTCGAGTGCATCCCTGCCATGTATTTTGTTGTCATGTTTGGGTGTTGTATCATGTTCATCTCATTGCATTTAGTTGGCTACTTGCTGTAAATCGCAAACCGGTGTCGTATTTGTTTTGCTTGTCATTTCCAAACCGTAACTCCGATTCCGGTGATCTTTATATCGTTTTCAAGCGATTTCATCTCATCTTTCCAGTGGAACGCTTGGATTTCCATGTTGAGGCCAGGTACATGCATCCCTTGTCAATTCTCGCATGTGCATCCCGCATCGCATCCCGCATAGCATACCATCCTTGCATCATATTGTTTGATCCTTGCACGTGGTTGATTGTGTCCTTGTTGCTTGTATGTATTGTTTGGGTAGAGCCGAGAGACGAGTTCGCTAACGAGGATCCTGTTGAGTTTGCTTTCGAGGATCCAGTCAACTCTGACAACTTTGCAGGCAAGATGATCATACCCTCGAAATCACTACTATCTTTGCTTTGCTAGATTGCTCGCTCTTTTGTTGTGCCAATGCTACGATGCCTACCACTTGCTTTCAAGCCTCCCAAATTGCCATGTCAAACTTCTAACCCTCCATGTCCTATGCAAACCGTTGATTGGCTATGTTACCGCTTTGCTCAGCCCCTCTTATAACGTTGCTAGTTGCAGGTGAAGATTGGAGGCCGTTCCTTGTTGGAACCTTTATTTACTTGTTGGGATATCATTATATTATCTTGTTATCTTAATGCATCTATATACTTGGTAAAGGGTGGAAGGCTCGGCCTCTCGCCTAGTGTTTTGTTCCACTCTTGCCGCCCTAGTTTCCGTCATATCGGTGTTATGTTCCCGGATTTTGCGTTCCTTACGCGGTTGGGTTATAATGGGAACCCCTTGATAGTTCGCCTTGATTAAAGCTTTTCCAGCAATGCCCAACCTTGGTTTTACCATTTGCCACCTAGCCTCTTTTCCCTTGGGTTTTCGGACCCCGAGGGTCATCTTATTTAGCCCCCCCCCGGGCCAGTGCTCCTCTGAGTGTTGGTCCAACCGAGCGATGTCCGGGGCTACCAGGGGCAACTCTGGGCTGGCCTACCCGACGTCTGGCTCATCCGAGTGTGCCCTGAGAACGAGATATGTGCAGCTCCTATCGGGATTTGTCGGCACATTCGCGCGGTGTTGCTGGTCTTGTTTTAACCTGTCGAAGTGTCTTGGAAGAACTGAGATACCGAGTCTGATCGGAACGTCTTGGGAGGAGGTCTATTCCTTCGTTGACCGTGAGAGCTTGTCATGGGATAAGTTGGGACTCCCCTGCAGGGATATGAACTTTCGAAAGCCGTGCCCGCGGTTATGGGCAGATGGGAATTTGTTAATGTCCGGTTGTAGATAACTTGAACCTTAACTTAACTAAAATGAATCAACTGAGTGTGTTACCGTGATGGCCTCTTCTCGGCGGAGTCCGGGAAGTGGACACGGTGTTGGAGTAATGTTTGCACAGGTTGTTCCCCAGATTTCTCACTCGCGCTTTGCCTCCTCTTCTTGCTCTCTTTTGCGAACAGGATAGCCACCATATATGCTAGTCGCTTGCTGCAGCTCCACTTATATTTACCTTGCCTTACCTATAAGCTTAAATAGTCTTGATCGCGAGGGTGCGAGATTGCTGAGTCCCTGTGGCTCATAGTTTACTATTACACCAGATGCAGGGCCTGACGATTCCGCTCCAGGTGACGCGCTCGAGCTCAAGTGGGAGTTCGACGAGGACTCTCAACGTTATTATGTTTCTTTTCCTCATGATCAGTAGTGGTGCCCAGTTGGGGGTGATCGGGACCGTGTCGCATGTTGGGTTATCTTTTATTTTGGCGCCATAGTCGGGCCATGAGTGTTTGGATGATGTAATGTTATTTATGTACCTTGATTGACGTGGCGAGTGTAAGCCAACTATGTTATCTCCCCTTTATTATTATATTACATGGGATGTGTAAAGATTACCTTACTTGCGACATATGCCTTCAATGCGATTATGTCTCTAAGTCATGCCTCGACACGTGGGAGCTATAGTCGCATCGAGGGTGTTACAGCATCCCTATTACCGGCCCCTCTCGTGCAAGGACGAGTGAATAAACACTCGTCATGAGAATAACCTGCTTAGCATGGAAGATACTGACCACCCGTTGTCGCTCCATGAGCGGAGCGAGCACACAAAACATATGTTCATTTGAATATTTAGAGGTGGCACATGCAAATGTACTTGGAACAGTAGGTTAATACCGCATATAGGTAGATGCAGTGGACTCATGTGGAATAACTTTTCGTTTAAGGATTTTCATGCACAATCAGTATTCCCGCTTAGTATAGGCGAAGGCTAGCAATTAGGTTGAGAAGCGACCAACTAGAGAGTGAAAATGGTCATGATTTATCCTATTATTTTTTGAAAGTAGGTAGAAGGAGTTGGAATCTTCCAATATTAATTGTAGGAGACTTTTCAATAACATTTATACAATTCACTTGAAATTGTTTCTTTGGAAAGTGCACAATATGCTCGTTACCATTGATATGAAAAGTGACTTTGCTTTTATTGCAATCAATAACAACCCATGCAGTGTTCAAAAAGGGTCTACCAAGGATAATTGACATGTTGTCGTCTTCGGGATGCAGATATGTTGCAACGGATAACACTAAAGAAGTTTAAGAGGGAGGAAGAACTGCCATGGATAGGCGGAGCCGAGGAGGCCGCGATAGGGATCCTATGGGTTAAAAGGGATAACACTTCAGGAGGGGGGAGGTGAAATGTTGGGAGACGAATCAGGGATGGAGGTGGAGCAAACGAATGAAAGCCAAAGAAAACTGCTTATTATTGAATGGCTTTCAGCGTGGAAAGTGGTGATTAATGGCTCCAGTAGTTAATTTTTTAACACAACATGTCCGCTAATTAAAACAATATTTAATGGCATGGGAGCATGCATGTAGTGGAAAAATGGTTTTCCTCTAAAATTGAAACGCAAGAGACGGCCAGAATTTGGTCGCATACAATTGATACTGATGGAATGGCATGGCATGTCTCATGTATAGAGTTGCTGATTTGGCAAGTGATGAGGTGGATAGGCTGCATGTCAAGGGAAATCTTGTAGTGGTGTGCTCCTATTTAGATATAGTAGATTTGTTAGAATAATCTATGAGCTTCACTTATATCTTTTGAGCTAGGCAGTTGCTCCAGTTCTTCGCTTATATTTGTTAGAGCACGTCGGTGGTTATATTTTATAGAAATAATTGCACTCTTATGCTTCACTTAAATATTTTTGAGAGTATATAAATATGAAGTGGCAATGTGCACAAGTTATAAGACTACTCCAAAAAGGATAGGTATTCAAGGGGGATATAATAAAAACATTCATGTAGATCACAAAATATTAAATGTATGGTTTAATTGTTGGGGAACGTAGCAGAAATTCAAAATTTTCCTACGTGTCACCAAGATCTATCTATGGAGAAACCAGCAACGAGGGGAAGGAGAGTGCATCTACATACCCTTGTAGATCGCTAAGCAGAAGCGTTTAAGAGAACGGGGTTGAAGGAGTCGTACTCGTCATGATCCAAATCACCGGAGATCCTAGTGCCGAACGGACGGCACCTCCACATTCAACACACGTACAGCCCGGTGACGTCTCCCATGCCTTGATCCAGCAAGGAGAGAGGGAGAGGTTGAGGAAGAATCCATCCAGCAGCAACACAATGGCTTGGTGGTGGTGGAGGAGCGTGGTGATCCAGCAGGGCTTCGCCAAGCACCACGAGATATGAGGAGAAAGAGAGATAGGGCTGCGCCAGGGAGAGGTCAGAAACTCATCTTTTGGCAGCCCAAAGACCTCAACTATATAGGGGAGAGGGAGGGGGCTGCGCCCCCACCTAGGGTTCCACCCTAGGGGCGGCGGCCAGCCCAGATCCCATTTGGTGGGGCGGCCAAGGGGGGGAGAGGGGAAAGTTGCCCCCCAAGCTAGGTGGGGCGCCCCCTCCCCAAACCCTAGGCGCCTTGGGCCCTTGTGGGGGGGCGCACCAGCCCACCTGGGGCTGGTCCCCTCCCACACTTGGCCCATGCAGCCCTCCGGGGCCGGTGGCCCCACTTGGTGGACCCCCGGGACCCTCCTGGTGGTCCCGATACGTTACCGATAAAACCCGAAACTTTTCCGGTGACCAAAACAGGACTTCCCATATATAAATCTTTACCTCTGGACCATTCCGGAACTCCTCGTGATGTTCGGGATATCATCCGGGACTCCGAACAACATTCGGTAACCACGTATATCTATTCCTTATAACCCTAGCGTCATCGAACATTAAGTGTGTAGACCCTACGGGTTCGGGAACCATGCAGACATGACCGAGACGTTCTCCGGTCAATAACCAACAGCGGGATCTGGATACCCATGTTGGTTCCCACATGTTCCACGATGATCTCATCGGATGAACCACGATGTCGAGGATTCGATCAATCCCGTATACAATTCCCTTTGTCTAGCGGTATTGTACTTGCCCGATATTCGATCGTTGGTATCCCGATACCTTGTTCAATCTCGTTACCGGCAAGTCTCTTTACTCGTTCCGTAACACATCATCCCGTGATCAACTCCTTGATCACATTGTGCACATTATGATGATGTCCTACCGAGTGGGCCCACAGATACCTCTCCGTTTACACGGAGTGACAAATCCCAATCTTGATTCGTGCCAACCCAATAGACACTTTCGGAGATACCCGTAGTGCACCTTTATAGCCACCCAGTTACGTTGTGACGTTTGGCACACCCAAAGTATTCCTACGGTATCCGGGAGTTGCACAATCTCATGGTCTAAGGAAATGATACTTGACCTTAGAAAAGCTTTAGCATGCGAACTACACGATCTTGTGCTATGCTTAGGATTGGGTCTTGTCCATCACATCATTCTTCTAATGATGTGATCCCGTTATCAATGACATCCAATGTCCATGGTCAGGAAACCGTAACCATCTATTGATCAACGAGCTAGTCAACTAGAGGCTTACTAGGGACATGGTGTTGTCTATGTATCCACACATGTATCTGAGTTTCCTATCAATACAATTCTAGCATGGATAATAAACGATTATCATGAACAAGGAAATATAATAATAACCAATTTATTATTGCCTCTAGGGCATATTTCCAACAGTCTCCCACTTGCACTAGAGTCAATAATCCAGTTCACATCGATATGTGATTAACACTCAAGGTCACATCTCCATGTGACTAACACCCAAAGAGTTCTGGGTTTGATCATGTTATGCTTGCGAGAGAGGTTTCAGTCAACGGGTCTGCAACATTCAGATCCGTTTGTACTTCTTAAATTTCTATGTCATCTTGTAGATGCAACTACTATGCTACATTTGGAGCCATTTCAAATAACTGTTCTACTTGGAGCTATTCTAAATTGTTGCTCCATTATACGTATCCGGTATCTCTACTCAGAGCTATCCGGATAGGTGTTAAGCTTGCATCGACGTAACTCTTTACGTCGAACTCTTTATCACCTCCATAACCGAGAAACATATCCTTATTCCTCTAAGGATAATTTAGACCGCTATCTGGTGATCTACTCCTAGATTACCTTTGTACCCTCTTGCCAGATATGTGGCAAGGCACACATCAGGTGCGGTACTCAGCATGGCATACTGTATAGAGCCTATGACAAAAGCATAGGGGACGACCTTCGTCCTTCCTCTTTCTTCTGCCGTGGTCGTGCTTTATAACTTCATACCTTACAACTCAGGCAAGAAGTCCTTCTTTGACTGATCCATCTTGAACACCTTCAAGATCATGTCAAGGTATGTGCTCATTTGAAAGTACCATTAAGCGTTTTGATCTGTCCTTATAGATCTTGATGCTCGATGTTCAAGTAGCTTAATCCAGGCTTTCCATTGAAAAACACTTTCCAAATAACCCTATATGCTTTCCAGAAATTCTACGTCATTTCTGATCAACAACATATACTCATCAAAAATTCTATAGTGCTCCCACTCACTTCTTTGGAAATACAAGTTTCTCATAAACTTTGTATACACCTAAAAACTTTGATCATCTCATCAAAGCATACATTCCAACTCCGAGATGCTTACTCCAGTCCTTAGAAGGATTGTTGGAGCTTTGCATACTTGTTAGCATCTGTCAGGATTGAAAAAACCTTCTGGTTGTATCACATACAACCTTTCCTCAAAAAAACGTGAGGAAACATTGTTTTTGACATCCTATCTGCAAGATTTCATAAATAATGCAGTGACTGCTAATATAATTCCAACGGACTCTTAGCATCGCTACGAGTGAGAAAGTCTCACCGCAGTCAACTCCTTGAACTTGTCGGGAAACATCTTAACGACAAGTCGAGCTTTCTTAATGGTGAAATTTACCATCATTGTCCGTCTTCCTTTTAAAATCCATCTGTACTCAACAGCCTTACGACCATCGAGACATTCTGCCAAAGTCTACACTTTGTTTTCATACATGGATCCTCTCTCGGATTTTATGGCCTCGAGCCATTTATCGGAATCCAGGCCCACCATCGCTTCTCCATAGCTCGTAGGTTCATTGTTGTCTAGCAACATGACTTCCAAGACAGGATTACGTACCACTCCGAAGTAGTACACATCCTTGTCGTCCTACGAGGTTTGGTAGTGACTTGATCCGAAGTTTCATGATCACTATCATAAGCTTCCACTTCAATTGGTGTAGGTGCCACAGGAACAACTCCCTGTGCCCTGCTATACACTGGTTGAGTGAAGGTTCAATAACCTCGTCAAGTCTCCACCATCCTCCCACTCAATTCTTTTGAGAGAAACTTTTCCTCGAGAAAGGACCCGATTCTAGAAACAATCCCTATTGCTTTCGGATCTAAGACAGGAGGTATACCCAACTGTTTTGGGTACTCTATGAAGATGCATTTATCCGCTTTGGGTTCGAGCTTATCAGCCTGAAACTTTTTCACATAAGTGTTGCAGCCCCAAACTTTTAAGAAATGACAGCTTAGGTTTCTCTAAACCATAGTTCATACGGTGTCATCTCATTGGAATTACGTGGTGCCCTATTTAAAGTGAATGTGGTTGTCTCTAATGCCTAACCCATAAACTATCGTGGTAATTCGATAAGAGACATCATGGTATGCATCATATCCAATAGGGTGCAGTTATGATGTTCGGACACACTATCACACTATGGTGTTCCAGGCTATATTAGTTGTGAAACAATTTCCACAATGTCTTAATTCTGTGCCAAACTCGTAATTCAGATATTCATCTCTATGATCATATCATAGATATTTTATCCTCTTGTCACGATGATCTTCAACTTCACCCTAAAATTACTTGAACCTTTCAATAATTCAGACTCATGATTCATCAAGTAAATATACTTAGCATCTACTCAAATCATCTGTGAAGTAAGAATATAACGATATCCACTACATGCCTCAGCACTCATTGGACTGCACACATCAAGATGTATTACTTCCAACAAGTTGCTTTCTTGTTCCATCTTACTAAAAACGAGGCCTTTCAGTCATCTTGCTCATGTGGTATGATTTGCATGTCTCAAGTGATTCAAAATCAAGCGAGTCCAAAGGTCCATCAACATGGAGCTTCTTCATGCGTTTTATACCATTGTGACTAAAATTGTAGTGCCACAAGTATGTGGTACTATCATTACTATCTTATATCTTTTGGCATGAACATGTGTATCACTACGACCGGGATTCGATAAACCATTCATTTTAGGTGCAAGACCATTGAAGGTATTATTCAAATAAACAGAGTAACCATTATTCTCCTTAAATGAATAACCGTATTGCGATAAACATAATCCAATCATGTCTATGCTCAACGCAAACACCAAATAACAATTATTTAGGTTTAACACCAATCCCGATGGTAAACGGAGCATGCGATGCTTGATCACCTCAACCTTGGAAACACTTCCAACACATATCATCGTCTCACCTTTGACTAGTCTCTGTTTATTCCGTAGCCTATCATTTCGAGTTACCAACACTTAGCAACCGAACCGGTATCTAATACCCTGCTGCTACTAGGAGTACTAGTAAAGTACACATTTAGTATAATGTATGTCCAATACATACTTCTTTCAACCTTGCCAGCCTTCTCATCTACCAAGTATCTAGGGTGGTTCTGCTTCAGTGACCGTTCCCCTTATTACAGAAGCACTTAGTCTCGGGCTTGGGTTCAACTTTGGGTTTCTTCACTAGAGCAGCAATTGATTTGTCGTTTCATGAAGTATCCCTTTCTTGCCCTTGCCCTTCTTGAAACTAGTGGTTTTACTAACCATCAACAATTGATGCTCCTATTTGATTTCTACTTTCGCGGTGTCGCGAATAGCTCAAGGATCATCATATCTATCCCTGATATGTTATAGTTCATCACGAAGCTCTAGTAGCTTGGTGGCAGTGACTTTGGAGAACCATCACTATCTCATCTGGAAGATCAACTCCCACTCGATTCAAGCGATTGTAGTACTCATATAATCTGAGCACCTGCTCAATGATTGAGCTTTTCTCCTTAGTGTGCAGGCTTAAGAAACTTGTCAAAGGTCTCATACCACTTGACGTGGGCACTAGCCTGAAATCCCAATTTCAGTCCTTGGAACATCTCATATGTTCTGCGATGTTTCAAAAACGTCTTTGGTGCCTCAATTCTAAACCATTTAGCATTACGCACTGAACTATCATGTAGTCATCAAAACGTGTATGTCAGATGTTCGCAACATCCACAACCGACGTTCGAGGGCCAGCTCACTGAGCGGTGCATTAAGGACATAATCCTTCTGCGCAGCAATGAGGATAATCCTCTGTTTACGGACACAGTCCGCATAATTGCTACTATCAACTTTCAACTAAATTTTCTCTAGGAACATATCTAAAACAGTAGAACTAAAGCGTAAGCTACGACATAATTTGCAAAGTCCTTTTGACTATGTTCATGATAATTAAGTTCATCTGATTATTTAATGAACTCCCACTTAGATAGACATCCCTCTAGTCATCTAAGTGATACATGATCCGAGTCAACTAGGCCGTGTCCGATCATCACGTGAGACGGACTAGTCATCATCGGTGAACGTCTTCATGTTGATCGTATCTTCTATACGACTCATGTTCGACCTTTCGGTCTTCCGCGTTTCGAGGCCATGTCTGTACATGCTAGGCTCGTCAAGTCAACCTAAGTGTATTGCGTGTGTAAATCTGGCTTACACCCGTTGTATTCGAACGTTAGAATCTATCACACCCGATCATCACGTGGTGCTTCGAAACAACGAACCTTCGCAACGGTGCACAATTAGGGGGAACACTTTTCTTGAAATTATTGCGAGGGATCATCTTATTTTAGCTACCGTCGTTCTAAGCAAATAAGATGTAAAACATGATAAACATCACATGCAATCAAATAGTGACATGATATGGCCAATATCATTTTGCTCCTTTTGATCTCCATCTTCGGGGCGCCATGATCATCATCGTCACCGACATGACACCATGATCTCCATCATCGTGTCTTCATGAAGTTGTCTCGTCATCTATTACTTCTACTACTATGGCTAACGGTTTAGCAATAAAGTAAAGTAAATACATGACGTTTATGTTGACACGCAGGTCATAAATAAATTAAGACAACTCATATGGCTCCTGCCGGTTGTCATACTCATCGACATGCAAGTCGTAATTCCTATTACAAGAACATGATCGATCTCATACATCACATATATCATTCATCACATCCTTTTGGCCATATCACATCACACGGCATATGCTGCAAAAACAAGTTAGACGTCCTCTAATTGTTGTTGCAAATTTTTACGTGGCTGCTATAGGTTTCTTAGCAAGAACGTTTCTTACCTACGCAAAAACCACAACGTGATATGCCAATTTCTATTTACCCTTCATAAGGACCCTTTTCATCAAATCCGATCCGACTAAAGTGGGAGAGACAGACACCCGCTAGCCACCTTATGCAACTAGTGCATGTTAGTCGGTGGAACCTGTCTCACGTAAGTGTACGTGTAAGGTCGGTCCGGGCCGCTTCATCCCACGATGCCGCCGAATCAAGATAAGACTAGTAACGGAAAGTAAATTGACAAAATCGACGCCCACAACTACTTTGTGTTCTACTCGTGCATAGAAACTATGCATAGACCTAGCTCATGATGCCACTATTGGGGAACGTAGCAGAATTTTAAAATTTTCTACGCATCACCAAGATCAATCTATGGAGTCATCTAGCAACGAGAGAGAGGAGAGTGCATCTACATACCCTTGTAGATCGCTAAGCGGAAGCGTTCAAGAGAACGGGGTTGAAGGAGTCGTACTCGTCGTGATCCAAATCACCGGAGATCCTAGTGCCGAACGGACGGCACCTCCGCGTTCAACACACGTACAGCCCGGTGACGTCTCCCACGCCTTGATCCAGCAAGGAGAGAGGGAGAGGTTGAGGAAGACTCCATCCAATAGCAGCATAACAGCGTGGTGGTGGTGGAGGAGCGTGGTGATCCAGCAGGGCTTCGCCAAGCACCGCGAGATATGAGGAGAAAGAGAGGTAGGGCTGCGCCAGGGAGAGGTCAGAAACTCATCTGTTGGCAGCCCCAAAGACCTCAACTATATATAGGGGAGAGGGAGGGGGCTGCGCCCCCACCTAGGGTTCCACCCTAGGGGCGGCGGCCAGCCCAGATCCCATCTAGTGGGGCGGCCAAGGGGGGGAGAGGGGAAACTTGCCCCCAAGCTAGGTGGGGCGCCCCCTCCCCAAACCCTAGGCGCCTTGGGCCCTTGTGGGGGGGCGCACCAGCCCACCTGGGGCTGGTCCCCTCCCACACTTGGCCCATGCAGCCCTCCGGGGCCGGTGGCCCCACTTGGTGGACCCCTGGGACCCTCCTGGTGGTCCCGGTACGTTACCGATAAAACCCGAAACTTTTCCGGTGACCAAAACAGGACTTCTCATATATAAATCTTTACCTCCGGACCATTTCGGAACTCCTCATGACGTCCGGGATATCATCCGGGACTCCGAACAACATTCGGTAACCACGTATATCTATTCCTTATAACCCTAGCGTCATCGAACATTAAGTGTGTAGACCCTACGGGTTCGGAAACCATGCAGACATGACCGAGACGTTCTCCGGTCAATAACCAACAGCGGGATCTGGATACCCATGTTGGTTCCCACATGTTCCATGATGATCTCATCGGATGAACCACGATGTCGAGGATTCGATCAATCCCGTACAAAATTCCCTTTGTCTAGCGGTATTGTACTTGCCCGAGATTCGATCGTCGGTATCCCGATACCTTGTTCAATCTCGTTACCGGCAAGTCTCTTTACTCGTTCTGTAACACATCATCCCGTGATCAACTCCTTGATCACATTGTGCACATTATGATGATGTCCTACTGAGTGGGCCCAGAGATACCTCTCTGTTTACACGGAGTGACAAATCCCAGTCTCAATTCGTGCCAACCCAACAGACACTTTCGGAGATACCCGTAGTGCACCTTTATAGCCACCCAGTTATGTTGTGACGTTTGGCACACCCAAACACTAGTAGAAAACAGGGCTATGGTCCAGGCCGGCTCAGCCCATTAGTCCCAGTTCAGTCTAGAACCAGGACTAATGTGAGCGTTGGTCCCGGTTCGTGCGGCTAAGGCATTAGTCCCGGTTCACTCGGGCCCTTTAGTCCCGGTTTAAGACATGAACCGGGACTAAAGGGTGCGAGACCTTTAGTCCCGGTTTGAGGCACGAACCGGGACTAATGGGGTTGAGACCTTTAGTCCCGGTTCGTGCCACGAACCGGTACTAAAGGTCCCATTTTCAAACTCTACCCCCCCCTATGGATCGCCTTTTCAGTTTTTAAAAAAATAAAAGAAAATAATGGAAATGTCAAAAAAATAAAAGAAAATAAGTTTCTCATGTGATATGTGGTCTAGTTGTTGGGAAAATTTGCAAATGTGAATTTTGTCTTTATTTGCAAAATCTCTCTGAAATTTGTAAAAATGGGCATAACTTTTGCATACTAACTCGGATGAAAAAGTTTTTTATATGAAAAATCATCTACTCGAAAAGTTACATCCAAATTTAACCTGGGGGAACCCCGTTAAACATTTTCAAAATCCTCAAAAACCTAATAGAAAAAAGTTACAGGGCTTTTAAGATCTAGAGTGGAAAAAATTGAAAAATATTCAAACAGTGGGCAAACTGTGGTCAAACAATGGTCAAACTAATTATTCTAGAATATTAGTGTTACTAAATAATTATTTTAGTTATTTCAATTTTGGTCAAATCTGGTCAAACTGTGGTCAAACTGTGGTCAAACAATGGTCAAACTAATTATTCAAGAAATATTAGTGTTACTAAATAATTATTGTTTTTTAAAACAATAGTTTCAAACTCAAACAGTGAAATGTGTCACTTCATGCTCAAGCAAAATTCCTGAAGGTTAATAGGATTGACATCTTACTATTGTCAGGAAAACAACAAGTGCAGACTTGGAGCGAGGGAGAATAGACCCCGGAAGTTAAGCGTGCTCAGGCTGGGGGAGTGGGAGGATGGGTGACCGTTCGGGAAGTTAGATGATTTGGAATGATGAGGGGTGATTAGAGGATAAATTGAGAAGTGATGAGGGGTGGTGATTACAGACTAGAGGTTAAAATAATTCAGAAGTTTGAAAATAAAAAAAATTCAAAAAAAAATTTCAAATTTTTTTTTCAAAAAAAATCATAAAATTTCCTTTAGTCCCGGTTGGTGTTACCAACCGGGACTAAAGGTGGAGCTCCACGTGGCCGCGCCCTTTAGTCCCGGTTCTGGATTGAACCGGGACTAAAGGGTCAGGGCATTAGTACCGACACTTTAGTCCCGGTTCAGGAACCAGGACTAAAGGCCCTTACGAACCGGGACTATAGGCCCTTTTTCTACCAGTGAAAGTATTCCTACGGTATCCGGGAGTTGCACAATCTCATGGTCTAAGGAAATGATACTTGACATTAGAAAAGCTTTAGCATGCGAACTACACGATCTTGTGCTATGCTTAGGATCGGGTCTTGTCCATCACATCATTCTTCTAATGATGTGATCCCGTTATCAATGACATCCAATGTCCATGGTCAGGAAACCGTAACCATCTATTGATCAACGAGCTAGTCAACTAGAGGCTTACTAGGGACATGGTGTTGTCTATGTATCCACACATGTATCTGAGTTTCCTATCAATACAATTCTAGCATGGATAATAAACGATTATCATGAACAAGGAAATATAATAATAACCAATTTATTATTGCCTCTAGGGCTTATTTCCAACATTAATTATATTGATGTTGTAATATGAAAGGATATTGGTTTATGATCATTGGTTAGTAGAAATATCGGTATTAAAGCTTGTTATTAACTTCTCGTCTAAGTGTTGGTCATGCGAGTAATTGGATGTTTGAGCATTTTTTTGATTGAAATCCCTGAGTGTTTTTATAATTGTATGCATGCGATGGTTAACTCCTACCAACAAATTCCCTAGGGGCATGCGAGTAGTAATTTTCTTCGAGGGCTAATAAACTTTCACAATAAGTATATGAGTTCTTTATGACTAATGTGAGTCCATGGATTATACACACTCCTACCTTTCCGCAATTTGCTATAGCCTCTTCGGTACCGTGCATTTCCCTTTCTCACCTCGAGAGTTGGTGCAAACTTCGCTAGTGCATCCAAATCCCGTGATATGATACGCTCTATCACACATAAGCCTCCTTATATCTTCCTCAAAAGAGCCACCATACCTACCTACCACTGCATTTCCATAGCCATTTCGAGATATATTGCCATGCAACTTCCACTGTTCCGTCACATGACTTGTGTGTTCATCATCATATTGCTTTGCATGATCATATAGAGCTGACATTATATTTGTAGCACAACCACAATTCATCATTATTATACATGTTGCACTAGATCATTACACATCCCGGTACACTGCCAGAGGCATTCATATAGAGTCATATTGTTTCAGTTTTATCGAGTTGTAATATTGAGTTGTAAGTAAATAAAAGTGTGATGATCATCGTTCTTAGAGCATTGTCCTAGTGAGGAAAGGATGGTGGAGACCATGATTCCCCCATAAGTCGGGATCAGACTTCGGACGGTTTTTTTAAAGAGAAAAAATAAAATAAAATAAATGAGGTAAAGAGAGAATGGGCAATGTTACTATTCTTTTACCACACTTGTGTTTCAGGGTAGCACCAAGTTCTTCATATGGAGAGTCGCCTGAGTTATCATTTTCATATACTAGTGGGAATTTTTTGTTATAGAACTTGACTTGTATATTCCGATGATGGGCTTGCTCAAATGCCTGAGGTCTTCATGAGCAAGCAAGTTGGATGCACACCCACTTAGTTTTCGTTGAGCTTTCCATACACGTATAGCTCTTAGTGCATACGTTGCATGGCAATCCCTACTCCTCGCATTGGTATCGATTAATGGGGCTCTCCATTGCTAGTTGATTAGCCTCGTTGATGTGAGACTTTCTTCCTTTTTGACTTCTCCTATTGATCTCTATCACCGCATTCTATTTCACCTATAGTGTTATATCCATGGCTCATACTCATGTATTGCATGGGGTTGAAAATGCTGAAGCGCATTAGAAGTATGATCCAATTGCCTGGTTTGACACCGGGGTGCTCATGATTATATTTATGCGATGAAGGCGGAGTCATACCATGCTAACATGATAAAATGAGTAGGGATAACATTCAATAAGGATCGTATATTTTGAAAAAGTAATGATTATGTTTCTTATATTCATGAATGTTATTATGTTGATATTATTACTTCATCGTTTCTCAATATTTATACCGTAAAGAGATTACATGATAAACATACTAGGTAGCATTCAACATGAAAAATTCTGTTTTTGTCATTTACCTACTCGAGAACGAGCATAAATTAAGCTTGGGGATGTTGATACGTCTCCAATGTATCTAGAATTTTTTATTATTTCATGCTATTAGATTATCAATATTGGATGTTTTATATGCCTTCATATGCTATATATTTTATATCATTTTTAAGACTAACCTATTAATCTAGTGCCCGGTGCCAGTTCATGTTTTTTGCTTGTTTTTGGCTTTTCAGAAAATCAGTACCAAACAAAGTTCAAACACGATGAAACTTTACGATGATTTTTTCAATACCAAAAGGGACCCTAGAAGGTTCGGGAGGAGGCCAAAAGCCTTATAGAAGACCTGCGAGCTCACCAGGCGCGTCGCAGGGGGCGCCCCCTAAGCTCGTGACTCCCACGCAACTCCGTTTGGCCTAATTCCACATCTATAATTCCCAAATATTCCTAAACCAATGGAGAGCCACACAAAACACTTTTTTTGCCGCAGCAAGCTGCTGTTCTTCCATGATCCCATCAGGAGGCCTTTTTCGGTACTCTGTCAGAGGGGGAATCGATCACGGAGGGCTTCTACATCATCCTTACTGCCTTACGATGATGCGTGACTAGTTCACCACAGACCTATATATCCATCACTAGCAGCTAGATGGCTTCTTCTCTCTCTTTGATCTTTAATAGCATGTTCTCCTCGATATTCTTGGAGTTCTATCCGATATAACCTTCTTTGGCTGCCTTCTGATGATGTGTGAGTAGTTCACCACAAACCTACATATCCATCACTAGTAGCTAGATGTCTTCGTCTCTCTCTTTGATCTTTAATAGCATGTTCTCCTCGATATTCTTGGAGTTCTATCCGATGTAATCTTCTTTTTGCAGTGTGTTTGCTGGGATCCGATGAATTGTGGGTTTATGATCATATTATTCATTAAAAGTAATTGAGTCCATTCTGAACTTTATTATGCATGATTGTTATACATTTGTATTTCTCTCCGATGTGTCCGTTTGATTTGGCCGACTAGATTTATTTATCTTCAGTGGGGAGGTGCTTTGTGATGGATTCAATCTTGTGGTGTCCTCATCCAGTGACAGAAAGGGTAGCGAGGCACGCATTTGTATTGTTGCCATTAAGGGTAAAACGATATGGTTTATTCATATTGCTTGAGTTTACTTTGTCTATATCATGTCATCATACTTCATGCATTACTCTGTTTGTTATGAACTTAATACCTAGAGAGGTAAGCATAGAAGCGCTCTCGAAATGGAGTAATAGTAGTAGATACAGAATTGTTTCAGTCTACTTGTCACAAACGTGATGCCTATATACATGAACATTGCCATGAATAACATCATAACTATGCGCTTTTCTATCAATTGCCCAACATTAATTTGTTTACCCACCGTATGCTATTGTTTCGAGAGATAAGTCTCTAGTGAAAACTATGGCCCCTGGATCTACTTAATTATATTATAAAAAACTAAATATATCTTGCTGCAATTTGTTTACTTTTCTTTTGTTTTGCATTTTATCTATCTACCACTACAACATTTAATCCTTGCAAGTAATGAGCTCAAGGGGATTGACAACCCTCTTTCCCGCGTTGGGTGCAAGTATTTGCTTTTGTGTGTGCATATGTTGTTCACTAGGGTTTGTGTGATTCTCCCATTGGTTCAATAAACCTTGGTTCTCACTGAGGGAAATACTTATCCCTACTATATTGCTTCACCCTTCCTTTTTGGGGAAAAGACCAACGCAACTCACAAGTAGCAGTGGCTATTTATAGTTAGAGCAATCCCGAGGGGGAAATAACCATCCAGGACACAGCGTCCAACCAATGGGCAACCAATACGTTTCCAACGATCAGATTTCAAACACACCCGACAACTTTACTTGAGGAATAAGTAAGGCTGATCCCTCTGCTGAAACACTTCTCTCGCAGTCTAGAAGATCAATGTTTGTGACTAATAAGTAAATGTTTCGAGGCAAGAAGATATTTCTCTTAGCTCTCATAGGTTTCGTTTAAGCATCATAGAAACATAAGTTTCCAAACACTATGATCTCTCTTAGTAGTATGGTTGTCCTATGACTCAAATAAGAGAAAAAGAACCACTACATTTTCTCTTCATCTTCTTACTTCTTGGCTGCGGTCAAAATCTTTGGACCACACACAAAAACAATTGATTCGCGTCAACAATTTTTAGGGGTCACATCGATCACGCAATATCTTCGACGACAATCTTCCTTGCTACGTAGATGATAATCTTCGAAGTTTATAACAAACTTCTCTGAACTCCAGGGACCTATAATCTCTATGCGCATTAACAAACAAATTATAATCCCTTATCGTTTCTGTCAACTATGTCCAAAACATAAGGATGCAAATTATTGCACCTACAAAAGGTAAGGGGGCTTTCTACGATATAAAACCGGATCTTAAAAGGTTATCAAGCGAAATCACCGGGGAAGGATGGGAGGATCTCCCTCCCATAGTGCGCCTGCCATAGAGATCGACCGCTTCCACAAGTTAGCCACCCCTGTCTGCCAATATAAAGGAGAGGGGCGCACCCCCAAGGGACAAGTCCCAAGGCCACCCTCTCTCTCTCTTGGTTTGATTGACACCCTGAAAGGCTCCTCCTCCTCACCTAGTTCTCCGGCAACCCTTTGTCCCGGAAGACAAAGTGATGCCAAATCAATCGGTACGGATTCCACAAAGGCATCATACTTCTGGTGCTAAATCGGTGGATCACCTTGGTAATATTCTCACGACTGAGAGGTATAACCTAGCTGCGAGATTTGTCAAGTCTTCACCAACACCCCTTCCATGATTACTACCACTGCGCGAGGAAAAAAATGTTGGTGGCAATATGATCGTTGTCCTTGCATCTTCATAATTTTCCTCTCAATGTTCGTAGATACATTATTTTCGATTTATTTTGTACCACATTCTCCAACATAATACGAGGTTTCATTTTTATATAGTTCTTGCCTTTCAAAGAATTTCATAAGATGAGACCTTATATGGATGAGTCTAGAGTGTTACTTTTTATATTAAGAGAAGAGACACATTCAATCAAGATGAAACGCAATAAATATAACCCACCTATTGACTACTTGCTTAGAAAAAGTTGCTCTCAATCTATTTCGTCCTAGCCGTGGATTAAAATCCAATGGTTGTCTTCTTCTTCGTCCTCCCTTCCTATATGATGCATTGTTTATCTTCCTCCTATAACCACCGCGTGACGCTGACCCAACCGTCTGCTCCCCACGGCCGGCGAGCGCCGCAGTGTAGCCTTGCAACGCTCTCCCGCCCTTCTTATCCGCGCACCCGAATAGTCGATCTCCGGTTCCTTTTCACCTGGAACGTTGTTCTAAAATCGCTCCCATCCAAGATCTCGTCAACGTCCCCACGCCTCGCTGTGCTCGCCCTTGCGCCGCCGTCTTCCGCTTCGATGATTTGTGGAAAATCGACTAACGCGAGTTCGTTTTTGAAGTGAGGAATATCAAAACCGTAATAGATAACTTTGGGGTGTGTAAAAGTCCACATAATATAATCATACTTCAATTGTCTTGAACTACGTACTACGTATAAGAAAACGAGGAAATCA
This sequence comes from Triticum urartu, assembly GCF_056163025.1. Lineage (NCBI taxonomy): Eukaryota > Viridiplantae > Streptophyta > Magnoliopsida > Poales > Poaceae > Triticum > Triticum urartu. The sequence continues at coordinate 477,658,924 of NC_141878.1, read as the reverse complement.
TTTCAGACTTCAACAATTCAACTACTCAACCATCGTAGCTTGGAGTGCCATCCGAATCAGCCGATCAGCCTTCCTCTTCTTCCTTCCGCCTCCCGGTCACCGCCGCTCGTACACCCCTCCTTCCAGCCGGCAGGCCGCACCCCGGATCCCCCCCCCCCCCCCCCCCCCCCCCCCCCCGCGCGCGCGCGTTCCATCCTCGCGATTGACCTCTAGCGCCGCGCCGCGCCGCGTCCTCCTCCTCTTTCCTCGCGCCGCGGCCACCGAACCCGCTCCGATTCGCCGTGGCGAGGTCGACGCGAGCCGACGCGGCGGCACTCCTGGACGCCAGGGAGCCTTTCCCCCCTGCGCCACCCGCACTCCTGGCGAATAACCTGGTGGGTACTCGTCGTGATCGGAGCTTCTCATGTTGGACCCAAGATCCGAAATCTACCCCACCATAGAGTATCGCCCCATCCAGCCCTCCGACCTCGAGGTTCTTGAGAAGATTCATCTCTCGCTGTTTCCTATAAGGTAACTGCACAAGTGGATGCTTCTACGATGTTCTTGCTTGCATTGTTATTACATCGCTTGCAAGGTATACTAATAGAATTTGTTGCGGCCTATCGATGATTTCCCCACTATTGGTCCATTTAAACAATTCGTTCTTTGCTCTAGGTACGAGAGGGAGTTCTTCTTGAACGTTGTCAATGGTAATGGTGTCATTTCGTGGGGTGCTGTGGACACTAGCAGATCGGATGAAGGCAGGGATGAGCTGATAGGCTTTGTGACCACGAGGATGATTGCAGCAAAAGATAGCGAGGTACAAACAATACATAGGATCTCCTGAAAAATCCTTGGTCTTACAAGTGAGCTCAGTGGAGCTAATTGTTTGAATTTGCAGATCGAGGATTTATTTAGATACAACAACTCGCACAAAGATCTAACACTTCTTTATATCCTGACGCTTGGTGTAGTGGATAGCTACAGAAACCTCGGCATAGGTTGTTTCCCTGTTTCCTCATCTTAGCTTCACAGTTTGTTAGTGCTGATTCAGTTGATCCTCACACGAATTCGCACTTGCAGCTTCTTCGCTTGTTCGAGAGGTGATTAAACATGCTGCAAGTGTATCAAATTGCAGGGGTGTTTATTTACATGTCATCTCATATAACCAGCCTGCAATTAACTTTTACAAGAAGATGCTATTTAAGCTAGTCAGAAGACTTCCGATGTTCTACTACATAAGAGGGCAGCATTATGACTCATACTTGTTTGTGTATTATGTCAATGGGGGGCGTACGCCTTGTTCACCACTGTAAGTATCCATGTTTGCTTATTCTGGTAAATTGTTCTAGTCCATATTTACTACTTATCCACGGTCATGTTTTGATTTGATTTTCTATCTGCAAAGCTTAGTTTCTTGTTAGGATAATATGCGAACTTGACTGACTATCCCATGAAGTCTCTCTAGTTTGTTGCGACCAATTGTGTGAACTTTGTAGTGTGCTTTGTTTTGTTGACGGCTGTTCATCTATTGATTTCTGACCTGATACTGTCCATGGACACGTACAAACCTGAACTTATCCACATGAGAGAGCCTGTAGATGTCGTACCTCTTCCAAGGAATTGCCTTTGCAAAATCCAGTGTATTGAGTCCCTATAATTTGGTGTACAATTTTCATTGTTGCATGTTTCATTATAGCATGCACAGTTTTTTTAATGGGTTGCTGCAAGCCTGCAATACAAATTTGATGCTACTATTCTTGTATGTGTACACAACTAAGTTATTTGTACGCTTTGCATAGATCATGTTCAATCCAAAAGAAAACAGCAACACACAAACCTTGTATGTTTGTATCCTAATGTGTCAATGCCTTCTTATTGACGAATGAACTGAGGAGATAACCTTAATTCTTTTCAGCTTAAACTCGCATATTGGACTTTTGCCTCCTTCTGCAACTTTTGGTGTTGCCTCTCGTGAATACATTATTAGGTACATTCTGAAGTTCTGGGTTATTTGAAGGGAATGAACTCTTGGTAGCCTTCCATTATTGTCTTCGGGCATTTCAAATGGGTGGCATGAAACATGACATAAGTCTTTGTCATATACTACCTAGTATATAACATGCAACATTACATGTTAAAAACTTAAAACTAGCTAACTATATAGCTTAGTTAAGCTCGCACCCAACTCCCAGCAATCTTCTATATAATGTGTCAGTTTTAAATTAGTACATGTCATGTCTTGACACCTTAATAGGTGATTGCAACCTTTATCAGTCAGGTGACGGTGACATCTGTCCTTCCTTTGCCCCATGTTTTTTTAGAGAAAAGGCGATAGTCCGATTTATAGATAAAGCCAACCAAGCAGTTCACAACAGCATAAGTTACCACAGTCGCACCAGCAAATAAAGTACGGGTTGCACAGCAACCAAAACAAGCACATAATCGGCATGCACCAACAACCTACAGCCTATAGAAGCCAGATAGAAGATCACAGACGCTACGCCAACTACTTCACCGGAGCCTGCACTCTTGGAGATAAGGAAATCGCAGTAGCTCGAACCCGAGAGATCAGCAGCTCTGTAGCGTCGATGTCACAACTTTTAACCACTGGCTTCCACTGCTCCATCAGATTCAGAGATTTGAAGATAATATCAGCAGGTTTAGAAGGAAAAACATGCTCGATAGTAAATTTGTTCCTAGTTGTCCACAGAGCCCAGCTAACAGCAGCAAAACCAAACCAAAACAAATGCTTAACCTGACCAGACAGAATTGACTAGCGGCAAAAGCTGCTGAAAAGAAGTAGGAGCCCAACTGACACCCAGCCACGACTGGGTGCAACTCCAAATTAATGCCGCAAAGTCACAATTAAACAAAATATGGTCAGTGTTCTCAGGCTGAGAACAAAGAGAACAAACAAAGAGCCAAAGCCCTGCCATTCCGTTTACGAATCTGGTCGACAGCAGGCAACTTGCACCTAATTGCCTAACAAAGAAAGAGTTTGATCTTCAACGGAATACGAGGTTAAACCTGGAAGAAGAGGAACCAGAGACCAGACGGAGATATAACGGCTTAACTGAGAAATTGCTGGAGGAGGTATGAGGTCAAGTCCCGAATCCGAGGTCTCCGAGAGCGCGAGGAAGATGGCAGCAAGGCGGTGCCAATCTTCTAACTCTTCAGGAGGTAGGGAACGGCGAAAACCAAGATCCCAATTATTGTTAGCAAGGTCAAAAATAGAGAATAGAACTGGGAAGGGAGAGCATAAAGGACCGTCCCCAAACCACCAATCCAACCCAAAACGCATGGATTTGCCATCGCTGACCACAAATTTCACATGAGCTCGGAAGTCATCGCACACCTTAATCAAGTCACGCCATAATTGGGAGCCATTCGAAGCAGAAGCAAATGGAGGATAGGTAGGGGAAAATATTTAGCCTTAAGAATGTCAAACCAAAGAGTACCAGGAGAAGCTTTCAGAATACACCACCACCATGGCTTTTAGGTCTATAAATGATCTTCCACTTAACCAATCTGTAACTTTTCTTGTTATCAACCGCGTTCCAATAGAAACCACTCCGATGCTTATCAAAACCAGCATGCGTACCCTCCGGTAACCGATAGAAATCTATGAGAAACATTGGCAAGGAAGAGATGCAAGAATTAGTAAGGATAACTTTCCCAGCATTAGTATTGTATCGACCACACCAAGGCATAACCCTATTGCCCACTTTGAGCACCATGGGCGCAAAATCTTGTATGAAAAGCTTCAGGGACGAGATGGGGATCCAAGATAATCAAAAGGGAAGGTGCCAAGCTTGCTGTTGAGGAGGTTAGAAACCCTCTTCGCCTCCTCAGAACAACCAAGAACCAAAGCTTCACTTTTTGTGAGATTGATTTTAAGACCAGAAAGTGCTTCAAAACATAGAAGAAGGAATTTCAGGTTTGCTATACAAAGATCAGAGTTTTCGACAAGCACAATCGTATCGTCAGCGTACTGGAGATGAGAGACACCCGAGGGAATAAGATCATAGATAACAGGGGAAATGTGGCCAGCGGACGAAGCACGACGAATACAGGATACAACGTCAGCCACAAAATTGAATAGAAGGGAGGAAATAGGGTCCCCTTGTTGTAGGCCCCAACTATTGGCAAAAAAAGGACTAACGACGCCATTGACAAAAATGGCAGTGTGACCCTCAGAGACCAACTGCATGATACGATGAACATAGGCTTTGTCAAAACCTCTCGACAACAAGACATCCCTCAAAAAAGAACAAACGGACGTAGTCATAAGCCTTCTCAATGTCAATCTTGAGAATAAGAGCGTTCTTCTTCGAATGTAAGTCATGGACAACCTCATGTAAGCTGACAATACCATCCAAAATGGAACAACCCTTAATGAAGCAGATTGCGTCGGGGAGATCACCCGATGGGCTAGAGGAGAAAGGCGCGATTAAAAACCTTTAGAGGGGAATTTAGCCAAATTATTGATGAGAGCAATGGGTCTAAACTGGCAGATGGTGTCAGCACCCTTCACTTTGGGAGTAAGAGAGAATAGCATAGTTGAGACGAGAAATGTCAACCGTGCCTAAGCAAAAGCCCTGAATAATGGCATAAACCAACTGTTTAAGAACATGCCAATTTTTTTAAAGAGAATCGAAAAACCATCAGGAACCGAGGCAGAATTGGGGCTGGATGAGGCCACTACCCCATCGATTTTAGAATTAGACAAAGGAATAAGTAGGCTTTCATTTTCCTCCGGTGAAATCAAGGCAGAAGGAGGCCAAAAGTTAGCTGAGAGCCTGAGATAGAGAGAGGGGAGGGAGGTTGAGCAGCAAGTAAAGAAGAGAAGAAAAAAAATATGAGACATAATAAGATTAGCATCAGAAATCACCACGTCGTTGATAACAAGCCTGGCAATCAAGCACCGATGACGTCTTCCATGAGCAATAGCAAAAAAGTACTTATTAAGCGCATCACCCTTAAGAATCCAAGATGCCCACATTGCTGCCAATAAACTTCTTCAGCTTTATGAATAGCAGTTAAGGTTAATTCAATTCCACAGAATACCGATGAGACCACCTAGCACTATCCAAACCAACAGAATCAGCAATAGCATCCAAAGCTTTAATCTGGGCCGGCTAGGAGTTCTTATTCCTACGAGCCTCGGCATCTCTGTTAGCCCCCCAGCCTTTCAGAAATTGATGAAGGTGTTGAGATAGGAACCACCAATCACCCAAAGTACCAAAGGAACAAAAGGTCGACACCAACAAAGAAGAAATTTTAGAAGAGATCAGGGGAGAAAACCCCTTCACCGAGAACCAGGAGGAGTCAGAATGGAATTTAGAGCTTGGACGAATAGAGCAAAACTCGGAGTTCAACAAAAAAGGAGTATGATCCGAACCAATATGAGAATCAGCAAAGGGAAGATCAAGGGTAAAGCGAACCCCACCACTAGGAACATCACCAAACCCACTAGGAACAGCACACAAAGGAACACCCGATCCAGAATGCAATGAACTAGATCCAGCTAGTGATTGGACCAAGTATAACGGGCCGAACCCACCCAGTTCATGAGAACTAAATTATTGATTGAAGTCATTAAATGAATTAGCACGGGACCAGGAGAAATTGGCATTATTTTTACTAGCAGGAGAATGCATGAGATTGAAATCACCCCCCACTAGCACATGAAGAGAAGAAGAAATTTTCAAAGAGAGCTCATCCAAAAATACTTGAGAGAAACCATAAACACCAATAGTATCCCATAAACAGTTGAGATCACAGTGACAAAGAACCATACTAGCGAGCCGGAATCAAAGGCAACAAAATCAAATACATCTAGCTTAGCACCCTATGAGGATCCCACTAGAATGGTTAGAGTCCGGAAGCCACTTCCAAATGAAACGACCGGAGCCACCAATGGAAGAAAGATCAGAAGCAGAGAAAGATGATTTAATAGTCTCCTGCAAGCAAATAATATCAATGTTAGAATCACGCACATAGTCACGCAATTGGTTTCGGCACCCCCTAGCCCCAAAACCACGCATATTCAAGACGATCTTCATTTAAAAGATAATTTTTTAATGCGAAGGCTCGACCTCGACGAGGCCAGCAAGGAACCATTTTTCTTCCTACGAGTTTTACCAGTAGCTACTGGGTGGCCGCAATCATCCAAGGAAGTAGACGAACCCAGAGCCACCCCGGCCTCGGAAACAGGAATGGAAGAAGGCGAGGGTGGTACGGCATTCATAATATCATCAGTCAAAGGTGAGGGAGTAGCCAAAATACACGCTTTGGCCAAAGAAGTTTGCACTAGCTCGTTAGCACGAATAATAGACAACACCAAAGTCGGATCAGCCGAAGAAGAGCCCAACAAAACACCCGAGTCTAATGCAACCTCAAGGAAATGGGAATCAGGATAATCAGGAAGCACTAAGAATTTTGGGGAAGAGATTGGGGTAGTACCTGTTGTGCCCAAGTTCTTCTCGGCAGCACGCCGCTCTGCACGCACCAGCATAGATTCCCCCAAATCACGAGCACATGAGCTCTTCTAGGCGGTGGAAACTGGAGTCTTGATAGTTACCGAACAAGAGGAGGGAGTAACAAGCAGCTCAGCGACACCCACTTTATCAACTAATCCCATGTCATTGTCATGGCTGCGAAACAGTCCATTACCAGATTGCTTTGATGTGCTCGACATCCTACAACACGGAGAGAGTATCTTTATAGTTTTCTATGGCCTAGACGTCGGCACAACCACCTTAGGGTCAAAGTTCTCATGATCAGGCGAATCTTCAATCCCAGATAGAGACGGTGAAGGAGTACGGGCCGGAAAGTTTGAGCACACGGCAGAAGCCAGAGGACTGCCCCAGCCCCAGGAGTAGAAGGTGCAAGCACCGCACAAGCAACCACAACAGCAGGCGCATCTTTGGCCGCAACATCTTGGTGCGCGATTTGGGTACATCAACTGCAACTTAGGCCCAAGAGCATCCCTCTCTTGCTTGGAAAACGGCGGACCCAATTCATCTCCATCCATCGAACCTCCATTATTCTGATCTTCATGGGGTGGCGGAGAAGCAGCACGGGGAACCTGAGAAGCAGCCTGGCCCTCCACCCCGACATTGATACGATATACTTTGGAGGTAGGGAACACCTCAATAAAACCACACACATGATACGAGCCTGGCACCAGATTCGTGACCGAACAGGCCCCAACTGAGACAAGGATTCTTCATCAATAGAGATAGGCTTGCCAACAAGCTCACCACCAAAAGCCATCAGACAGGATTTGTTACGCATCACATCAGGAACATCATCTAGGAGAACACATGCATCGACCAAAGACCCAAAAGAACGAGCAGCACCAACAACCTCCTTTACTGAAACCACAAGATGATTCAAAGGTAGAGTAAAGCTAGTACTTTTTGACAACATCTTCAGACTTCCTTGCGAAGGGAAGACCACACCAAACTCAAGCCGGGAAATTTGCTGTGGTTGCTAGTCCCAACCCTTAAGCCCCCACCCATGCAATTTATCAGCTATCATCTGAAGACACATTGGCAGACTGGACAGAAATGACAACAATGTTATAGATGGGAGGAGTGGCCACTATTGCCTTCAAACCACCATCCATCCCCAAAAAACTTCAACTAGGCAACCCAATACCATACCGCTTGACCACTGGCGGCTTAAAACGATTCATGCAACCCACTGTAAGATGCCCTCCCAAACTGCAGATCAAACAAAAAGGAGGAAATTCACATTGAGACTGGAAGTGACCCGGCCTATGACACACAAAGCAAGTCAGGGTAGGAGGCGAAAAGTTTGAAGAAGAACCACCAACAGGAGCAACTTGTCCAGAAAGAGGAGGGGGTGGGGGCACGAAGCCATCACCAGATCCCCCGAGGCTGTCACGGGGATGTAATTTGCAAAATTTGTTCTGCTGGTTAGGATTGAAGTTGTTGTAGCCACGAGCACGAGGATTGGATCTGAACTGCCCCGCACCCGCGTCGGAACCTTAACCCCCACCAATGGGGTAGGCGCAGGGCGGGCACCAGTAGCAGCGCACGACCGGGCCCTGTCGGAGCGAGGAGCCTGCGCACCAGAAGCATCTGCTTCCCATGGATCCAGAGAGCCTGAGGAAGGAGCGTCGCTGGAAGGCTAGAAGGAGGCACGCGCGCCGCATCCATCCTTTCATCCTCCTGCACCCGCTGCTTGCGGCTCCATTCTTCTTCGCGAAGCCAAGGCGGTTGCGTGCCCCACGCCTCCCCCTCCTTTGCCGCCTGCTCACGCTCAAGCTTCGCCCTCAACTCCGCCTCATAACCCATCACTAGATCCATCATGCCCATGCTTGTTGTTGGTATTGCTGTCGCCGGAGGAGTCGCGGGACTGGACCATGGCCACAACAACAACGAAAGATCGGAGAAGGGGTGGGGGAGAGAGGGAGGAAGACGGTCGATCGAGGGGGGGGGGGGATGGATCCGGCCTTGCGAATATTGACGCCTGAAGCTGGAAACCTTAAAGAGAGGTCTGACCTTGAGCAGCCATAAGTACCCACAAAATGGATGGACAGGCCGAACAGGGGCACCGGGCTCCACATGACCAGAGAAGGCTGCAACAGGGAGAGGGGGAAAGTCTGAAGGGAACAAAAGGCATCGGGCCCTTACCCGGCCCACAATGCTCCCCGCGGAGCCTAGAGCAGCACACACCTCGGATTCCCCTAGGGTAACCACGACAGCCTCAGCCGCCACCGCGAGCGATGGCGCCTCCGCCCCCATTTCCGAAACTGACGGAGCTTCAGACGCCATAGAGGAGGAAGAAGAGGGAGATGGCGGAGATCGAGAGGAGCTGGGGCAAACATCGAGGAGGCTAGGAGAAGGAGCAAGGGAAAGCAGCTTACGCGCGACGAGAACGAGGTGCCACCTGTGCCCGCACTGCCAGCCCCCCTCCCCTCCCAAGCGAACTTGCGGATCTGCCCCCAGGCCACCCGGAGCATGCACCACCCCTGCAGCAGCCGGAGCCAGAGACAGATAAGGTCCATTAGCATCCGATCCGCCTCATCAGAACTTGTTGGAAATTGGACCAAGAGGGGAACACGAGGGCGACCAGAAGAGTCGAGATGGGGAAGGAAGAGAAATAGGAGGAGGGGAGAGGGGAGAGGAGCACAAGCCACGAGGAGTAGAGCATGGGGGGCCACCAACGAGCAAGGAGGGGCCAAGGGTGAGAAGGTCACCGGAGGGAAGGAGGGAGGAGAGGAGAGGAGAGCCATCTCCGGTTCCCTTGCCCCATGGTCAAATAGATGGCCAATATTTGTTAGGAAGTATTAGTATAGGTCTAGGAGTCCTTATTAGTCTATTTACTTTCCTTGCACCTCAAGTCTTGTGTAACATATATATATATATATATATATATATATATATATATATTCAATAAAGATAAGTTGCTTTCCTAACATGGTATTAGAGCCTAGGTTTAGGTCCCCTCTGGCGCCGCAACTCGCCTGACCATGGAGATTTTTTTCCCGGTCTCCTCTGTCTTGATCGAGCGGTGCTCCTTTGTCACGATCGATCTGCCGCCTGCTGCCTGCTCTTGACGTCTTCGCTGCCCCGGCTGACCGGCGCCCCGTCTGGCTCCCTGCATGACGTCTCTGCCGCCGCCTGTGCAGGTTTCCTCCATTGCCGCCCCCTCCAGGAGCTCTCCACCAACTGCTTGGTCTGCTCGCTTTGGTGCGCCGCCACCCTGCAAGTCTTCAATTGCAATGTCTACCCCATGCTCGATTCCGCCGATCTGGTCCGGCTCAAGTAGGTTGACCCAACAGTCCGCTCAGTCCGCTGCGTGCACCTCCCGATCCAATCTGATCCCGTTGGCTTCATGAGCGGCTGCAGCTGCACGCTTCCTAGCCCTGCAGGTCAACCCTTCTCCGGATCAGGCTGTGACCCGCGCAGCGCCAACCAGCGCAACACACTTTGGCCTCAAGCGCCCTGCGCAGGCCGGCTTCTGATATGCTTGCTTTGGTCTGCTTGTCCTCCCTGAAGGTCAACGCCCCTGGTTGGCTGTGTCTTCGCCGGGCTTCGTTGCTTTGGTTGAGCTTCTGGATAAGATTGACCGCATCTGTTCGGCTGGTTTGATCCTTGGTCTGGGCTTCTTTGTTGTTTTGGCTGCTGGACTAGTTTGTGGCTACTTCATCTGATTTAAAAAAAAGTTCAATGTCTTCTGCATACACGAGATGGCTTTTGCATCTTTGTCTCGAGTATACTTTCTAGCTTTAATCTCTTCATATATTTTCCGCTGAGTCCACCAAATCCGTTGATATTGTGTTTCTCGTGCCATGCAAGTCCAACATACCTCTGTCCGTCAGCCTTTTTCTCGTCCTGATCCTTTCTATACAACTTTTGTGGCCTACTTGCCCTTGTTGTTTTCTATAGGATTTTATGGACTCCTTTTGCATTGTTGATCTACGCCCATTGTGCCTTAGCCGCCGCGCTTCTTTGGCCATCGGTTGTCATGGGCTATGATTTTCTGCGCGATGCTTTATTCTCTGATGTGCCATCTTCTTTGACAACTCATCTTCTCTTGATACTTCTTTTGTATCTTCAAGTGATGTGGTGTCTTCCTCTGATGTGTCATCTCTTCGTTATCCCCTTTGGCGACTCGACAGGTTTTGAACTCTTCATGCTACGACGACACTCTCAAGACGCGGATTTGGATTATCATTTTTTTCTAGTATTACACTTCTTCAAATGCAATGCAATGCTATTGCATATACACTTTGCATTTGAGAGGGAGGGGGGGGGGGGGGGGGTTAGGAAGTATTAGCATATGTGGATTACTATTCAGGGATTTGCCTCCCCACTGTAGAATCTCCTCCAACCGTAGTACGATCACGATTCCTGATGTCCACAGTACTCCATATACATGAGTGCTCAACTTTCAGAAGGGCCTTGTATTGCATTGTCCAGATCATTCTTGATTTTCCTCCACCTTTTGTGAACTCATCCAAGGCTAAAACATGGCTTGTGCCCTTGCATAGTGAACTAACCTTGCTCAAGAATGCTTTGATTCCTATTGCTCCTGTTCCTGCAAGCATATGGTGATATTTCCTGAAGGACTTGTAGCACCAAGTACTTGACAAGACTACGGTCATTAGACTACCCGCTTTCCTAGTCAAATATGAAACTATATGAGTTTCTGTTAGACTAAATTTTGATTCTTCCTGTGTTTAATTTGCTTGTTTCTACTCCCTCTGCCCCTGAATATAGATAACTTTGGTCATTGACATGATCTTCAGAACAATTTGACCATTAATTTCTGTTTCAAAACTACATTGCTTCAGGCAAAAACCAAAGTATCTCTGACAGTATATTTCATGAGGGATCTAGCTGTGTCAGTTCGATATCTCATTGTTGACAGTCAAACCTAAATTTGTTTGGACTGGGACAGATTCTTGAACTGCTTATATTTGGATCAGAGCGTGTATGTTAAAATTTTCTGATATGGATGTTAGTCAATGTCTTGGTTTATTAGCAGTTTAGCATCAGTTAAATGTAAATTGTTATAATAAAATGAAATCAACTCATAGCCTAAACAACCCTTAGACATCAAATCCAGCGCGGAGGAATTTATTTATAGTTTGCAGACGTTTTCTGTTGTCAAACTTTCTCACTCTTTTAGTAGCATCATCGTGCCTGTGTGTAAAATGATGGAGTACTAATAGCGCATGGCAATCTTGTGCAGGGAGATTGTAACTTCATTTGTTGTTGACTTCAGGGCTTTCCTAAAGATGCTAGTTGGCAAGATCTGGAGGAAAGAGGAAAAGAGTATCCCGAGATGGTCCCGTTGTAAGGAATCGACCACTCTATTGACCTCACAGAATAATAATAGTAACAATAAAAGGATCATCGCTGGTGAAGATTCAAGATGTCATGTGTAATTTTAGGTGTGAGCGACGCGATGGTATTGTTTTCGTGGAAACATCAGTCTCTTGCAATGTTGTTGTACCCTTGGCAATACATTGACAAACCAGGTATATAATTTCTCAGATAGCCATAGCCATGTCTTGTAAAAAGAGAGGACAATAAAATGAAGAAAATAAATGTCACCTGCTTAGCTTGTTGGAACACTGGATGGTCATATGCATTTACATTTACAATCATGCGCTGTTGAGGCACATCGGCTCTGGCTTTCATATTTCCTCTGAAAGATGAATATCATACTTTCCTTTTTGAAAAAAGACGGCAGTATTAGTACTCGTATTTTGTGAACATAGAATTACTACCTCTGTACCAAAATATAATACGTTTTTGTAGGCTAGCCTGCCAAAACGTCTTATATTTTGATATAGAGGTAATATTAAGTTATTTTTTCTTTTGTGGGGAAAAGGTCTTAGTAAGTTGATCTTGTTGGCATAGTAGTAAGTTGATGTTCTTGTCACCAAAGATGTACCACTGGATCTGTATTAGAAAATTGTTTCTAATGGTATGACTTTGAAGTCACATTATTTTGTATGTTATCGGTCTAATTCATGGTCAAAGTTAAATCTCATAAAGGGTGATCTTATAAACTGGAACAGCAGGAGGATTGAATGAGGCAGGGAAAGGAACTGAAAATGTAGACATCAAATGGGTAACTGATGGCAATGTTGTATCTCTGTCAATAACGCTCGCAATAAACATCTTCTGCCTTCTGCGGCAGAATTGACTCCACGATTTTTGCCATCTTCAGTGCGATTGCAATATGTTCAATACGAGCAGAGATTTTTCAAAGTTCAAGGACCCCCATAGCTGGGGTGGCATTTTGTAAAACTGCCATGGCAATTTGCTTAATTTGCAAGGAGGTTTTGAAGAAAACTGGCGGTGTTCGCCAGGATTAGGACCCTGGCGAACGTTCGCCAGATAACGTTTCCCAGGTTCAAACGTGTCCAGCAACCGAGGTTGCTTCGTGATCCAGGTGAGCGCTGCAGCCCAGAGTCCAAACCGACCCCAAAACTAGCGTCCAAAACCAAGGTGCGCCGCAGCGGAAACCTTTTTGTTTGTACGCGTGCCTGCCTTGCCGAAAACAAAAGGGTAATTTCTCCGCAGCCGCAAGGCCCTACGCTACCCAGGCCTCCACGTCCCGCGCCATCCCCGGATTGGATAAAGAGAAACCCCCACGCGCTGCGCACGGCCGCGACGCGGAAACCAAGCCAGAAACCCACCGATTTTGGCGTTTTGTTCGTCACGCCGGCCATTCATTCCTGCTCGCCGCCACGGCACGCCATGACTGCTAGCCGCCCTCGGAGAAGCCATTAAAGCCGCCGCGCCTCGGTTCCGACGCCGCCGCCTTCGATATTCGTTCCGAGAAAAACCCTCTTCCGATCGCCGGGGCCGCCATGCGCACCAAGCACTTGATACCCAACCACGCCGCGGGGCTCACCTACGCGAACGCCTACGCCGCCGCCCGCGAGGGCAGCGGCGGCGGCGTCGACCCGTTCGAGGCGTTCCCCGACGCGGTGCTCGGGCTGATCGTCTCCAAGCTGCCCTTCAGGTCCGCCGTCGCCGCCTCCGCCATCTCGCGCCGGTGGCGCGGCGCGGTGGCCGCCGCGCCGGCGCTCGACCTCGACTTCGCCGCGGCGTTCCCCGCCGCGCCCCGCCGCAGGGCGGCCTTCGCGGCCGCGGCCACCGCCGCGCTCGCGGGCTCGCGGCGCCACCCGCTCCGCCGCCTCTGCCTCGCGCTCGACGGCTTCTTCGACCAGGCCTTCGCCGCCTCCGCGGCCAGCCACGTCGCCTCCTGGCTCGCCGCCGCCGCGGCGCGAGGCGTCGAGCAGCTGGAGCTCCACCTCCCTCGCTCCCGCCTCGCCGTGCTCCCTCCCTCCCTCATCGCCTGCACCGACCTCACGTCGCTCACCCTTCGCCTCGACCACAACGCCCTTCCGCTCCCTTCCCTCTGCCCCCTCACCCGCCTCTCCCGCCTTCACCTCTCCTCCGTCTCGCTCGTTGGCTGCGGTGACTTCTTCGAAGACCTCTGCTCTCATTGCACGCAGCTCAGCTGCCTGATCCTTGAACAGTGCCACATCGGTGCACTCCGACTAGCCGGCGCGCCGCAGCTTTGCTCGCTTGACATCGCCAGCTGTTCGTGGACGGAACAGTCGTCTATTGCCATTGCTGAGATGCCGGCGTTGCGCACACTCCGCTACTCGGGTGCGATGGCGAACAGACACATGATTAATGGCGCCGATTCCTTGGACGAAGCCGTTCTGGCCATTGAGAGGCCACAAGCTCTCCTGGAGCCTAATCTCAGAGAGCTGCTTGCGTTGGTTGGAAACGTACGGAGCCTAGTGCTTTCGCCCTGGTGTATTGAGGTATATTATACAGAACTTCTTCATCTTGTGAAGTAATAATTGATGTTTCAGAAATCTAACCACCTAGATGTGAATAATTTGAAGCAATTTGCGCATCCTGAGGAATGGTCCAAGGTGCGGCTGGACAAGGTGAGACGCTTGGCATGCATAATAGAGAGGAGGGAAGAAGGTGCTTTGTCCATTGCACCATTGCTTACGAGTTGCCCCAATGTGCAAGAACTTTCTGTGTCGGTCGTGGTGAGATATATATCCTTGAGTTCTTCTATCTACTGTTGTGGTAACTCTGCTGCAATGAAATGATGTTAATGCCGATGATGTGATTGCTTGTTGTTGCAGCCATCACAGTCCAAGCGGAGACGGTGCAGCGACAGTGAAGTTCAGTATCGTGTTATTGGTGGTAGAGGGATGATCGTCAGGAATCTCAGGGAAATTAGGATGGAGTACATTGATGAGAGCAAGAGTGGATTGGATCTGGTTAAGCTTCTGCTCAAGAAGGCGCAGATGTTGGAGATGATGACAATTGTGCCTTCCATGGATGGCCTTGAGCAGGCCAAGTTCAGGCGCAGGGTGTTGAAGTTCAGAAAAGCTTCCAGGAATGTCAACATCCAGTTTTGTGCCACTGCATGATGGAATGATTGTGTGTTAATCACTGAAGTCTCATGTTCAGTCCGTGAAGGAAGAAGTAGCTTGCCTGTCATCAGTGAGGCTCTTCCAGTCCTGTTCCGGGCACTTCTAAGATCTAACTTGTCACAGAGCTGCTAACTGTCATTTTAATTCGTTGCCGAGCTTCATTTAGCTTGAGTTTTCTAATAAGTTTGAAAATTTCCTAATTCTTTGGTGAACCAAACTACCTTTTCAGAGAAAGTTTAGCTTTGTTGGATACATGCACCTAGTTTTATGAGAAGTTAATTTGAAGAAGCGTGTTCTACCATGTTATACAAACGCTATTGATCTGTTTGGCCTAGATGAACATTTTCTGATGGTATAATTTGTAAGGCACCTCCAACCAGCATTGTGTTCTTGGTGCCTTATTAACCCAGTTGTTTGAACTTGTTTATTTGCATTCATATGCCTTATGTTTGATGCACAGGAGGATTCATACTGTCACTATTTGCATTCATATTGTCAGTATTTTCATTCATATTCTCTTGGTGACTAGCCTAATCATATGCTAGATGCACATGAGGATGTAAAAAAGTTTGATGGCATCCAGCTGTTGACCTTTGAAGGCATTAGTTGTTGTCATATCAGCTCCAGAAATGTCGTCATACTCTAGAAATGTCTGGTTGTGATATCTGGCTTGGCTAACTTTTATCTGAAATTTATCCACGCAAAAAAAAAACTTGATATCTGGAATTCATTTCTTCAATATTTTTTCCTTCACAAGTTATAGTACAAATGGTATGCTTTTTCATTGTTCGTCAACAGGCCACGTGAGAATCGGCCCGAACCGAGTACATCACTGATATGCAACAGGTTGAAAGGTTTACTTCAAGAAATGATTTCTCTGACTCAGAGTTCCGGGACGAATGACTACTGATATACCTGGCCCTCCGTCGGGCTGGCTGGGCTTCAAGCAGGCCTAACAAAGCCCGAAGTAGAAAACCTAGGCCCAGGCTGGCCCGGCCTGGGTATCAGGGCTAGAATTCAGGCCCAAGCCTGGCCCGTCACTAGAAAAGCCCGCTGAGTCTTGGGCCGGGCCTCTTCCCTAAATCACAAATATGGCAGGCCCTGGCCCGGCCTTCGGGCTCAAAACCTAGGACCAGGCCCGCACTGCGGGCGAGATTGGATCGGTCGGGCCAGGTTGGGTCGGGTTAGGTATAACTACTGATAATATGTTAGTGACTTACTATGTATGTTTCCATGCAATAAATAATCACAGACAAGGAAATAATGGGGTGTGTGTGCAGTAAAGTTGGATATGTACAAGGCTTACGACCATGCTAGCATTGTCCTTTTACGAGGCATTTTTAATTGGTAACCATGCTGAATGGACTTTTTAGAGGTAATATCATCGGGAGTCATAAAATTTGCGCTTGATGTTTAGTTTGGTGTTAAAACTTTAAAAATACGGATTTGTGGCCATTCAACTTGCGTTCCTATGCAAATAGGGTCACTTCTCTCGTATATAGCCGTATGGCCTGTCCACTTGGTGCGCCTGGCGGAGGTCCACATGTCAATGGTTGGGAGTGCACAAAACGTTGGGTGACCATAGCACGCCACATTTTTTGTGCGCAGAAAACACATGTGCAATTAAATAAAAATTGTGAGTGTTTTCTGCAAAAAATCTGGCGTGCTATGGTCACCCAACACTTTGTGCACTCCCAACCATTGATATGTGGACCTCCGCTAGGCTGGCGCACCAAGTGGACATGCCATATGGCTGTATACGAGAGAAGTGATCGTATTTGCATGGAAACGCAAGTTGGATAACCACAAATCCATATTCTTAAAGTTTTAGCACCAAACTGAACATCGAGCGCAAGTTCTTTGACTCCCGGTGATATTACCTCGCCTTTTTACAAGACATGATGGTGAAGCTGGGGTTCAATGATAACTTGGTGAATTTGATCATGTATTATGTTATTAATGTCAACTACCATGTTAGGTTTAATACATATAAGAAAGAACTTTTTACCCCAACCTGGGTTGAAGGCAAGGGGTCTCCTATCCCCTACGTGTTCTTGATTTGTATTGATGGGTTGTCTAATGTTTAACACATGAGGAGCATATAAGTGGTATCCAAGGGATTAGGGTGTGTCGTAGTGCATGTTGGTGCAATAATTTGCCTCCTTATGTTTTGGAGATTGTTGACAGAATCAGTAAAGGACTAATATGCTTGCTAGTGCGCAGAGAAATTAGGTCCCAAAAGTACTAAGGAGCTTGCTATAAACTCGAAAGGTAATCATGTTGCAAAAGAAGATTGTTGTCAAAGATATTGCGTGAGGGAAGTGACCCCTAAAAATTCCCGACGTGAAGCAATTGTATTAGTACCCGGTCCATGCGTGTTACTACAGTCAATAAGAAAGAAGACAGGAGAGAATACGTAGAATTTTCTTTGGTACACCTTTTTCTCTTATTTGAGTCATAGGACCACCGTACTATCAAGAGGGGTAGAGCGTTTTGAAACTTATGTTTCTCTGATGCTTGACTGAAACCTATGAGAGTTGAGATAAATCTCTTCCAGCCTCAAAACATTACTTGCCAGCAAGAGACGTTGATCTTCTGGGTTGCTAGTGAAAGTGCTAGTTATCGACTAGAGGAGGGGGGGGGGTGAATAGGAGATTTTTATGAAAGTCTTCAAAACACGAGGTATTTGAAGATAAAAACTATAGAAATGAACCTATTGATATACAACGGAAGGTAGACTACACTAGATATGCCATAGTCAAGTAAGCAATGAAGTGAAAGCACGAAGACTATCACCAGCTAGTGTTGGGGATATTACTACTAAGTATAAACTGGCCATGAGGGGCTGGGTTATGCCCACAATGAGTTAGTCATGTGTAAAGCCCATGAAGACAAGAAGTATGGCGCTTTACGGAGGAGATCTAATATGAAGGCCCAGGGCCTAAGGGCGGATTAGGGCCCGTAGACATAAACCGCCATATGATATGTAACTTATGTTGTAAGACAAGGAAAGGTAGAAACCGAGCTGGATACGTCTATGAGCCGGCCTCGGGATTCTGTAAACCGCCGGGCGTCAACCTGTGTATATAAAGGAACGACCCGACGATGGTTTAGGACAACAAACAATAACTCGAGAGCCAGGCAAAGCGGATTCGCTCCCTGATCATCGAAACCCTAGCAATTCCATCACAACTGGAGTAGGCTTTTACCTTCACCGTAAGGGGCCGAACCAGTATAATTCCTTGCGTCTCTTGTTCCGCTTTAACCCCTTTAAGCTAACTCGTCGCGATGGCTCCACGACTAAGTCCTCTCACTAGGACATCTGCCGTGACAAAACCACGACAGTTGGCGCCCACCGTGGGGCTATCGCACGATGGTTTCCAGTTCTTGAAGGGCAGCTTCAAAGGACTCAAGGGATACACTGTAGGCCGGATGACCAACAGTCGTCGTGGCAAGCTCTACATCGACGACGCAGGCTGGGGCCCCAAGGCCGGCTCGATCGAGTACGGGTATTGGGTCCCCTTTGGCGGAATACATGTCTTCATTGGCAAGATCGACGAACCGGGCCCTGAGCCGGACATCTGCACCGACATCATCGAGACGGCTCAGCGTGCAAGACCTGCCCAAGTTCAGCCTACCATAAAGCGTGCCTTCGTGGGAGTCATCCACGGAGTGGAATCTAAGGATAGATCGGTATCTGGTGGCGAAACTGTCGTTTACTCTGATGACGAGTCTTCAACCGGAGAAACTAAATCGTTGTATCAGCTGCATGATGGCCAGATTGGTGGTGGTTCCGATGGCGACAGTATTCCGGACCTCTCTGATCCGCCGAGCCGAGTTGCAATTTTCATGGCTGGTACACAGTCGGTGCAACATTCTTCTACCGCAACGGCAATGATTTCCGGTTCAGTAGCTGCAACACCCACTAGGGTAGGAGGCCCTGCACCAGCACCGGTTCAGGTTTTGTCTGATTTATTCGACACTTTGGCAACATTGCTGGCAGCTGAGGTTAATCTGGCAGATCAGGATCAGCATGACGCAGAAATTGCAAAGGTGAAGGATCAAATAGCTCAAGCTAAGGTAGATCTGGCAATAGAGAACACCAGGATGGCCGCATAGCGGGCCGAGTTAGAGGCACAGGCTTATCGGCTTATGCTGGATCAGAACACCAGGATGAGAAGAAGGAACCGGTCTCACCTTCCTCCGGTTTACGAGGGAAGGAATCTCTTTAATATGCCAGGGGCAGGAACAAGTAACCAGCCAGCGGTAAACCAGGTGGAGGCACCTGGAACGGGGAAGCCGGTTCAGCCACGCACGATGGATCCGCCTCGTCAAAACAATGTCCTGTCACAGCACGTCTCAACACCTCCGGGTCATTATTCTAACCCGTTGGATAACATCGTTGCCGCCGCCTCACGATTGGCAACTCTCCCGATCGAAGGCGAGTCTCCGGTAGCGGTTGAAACATGACGGGCTAGAGAGCTCCTACAGACAGCTTTGACCCAACAACAGGCTTATTCGTACAGTCGCGAGAGGATTCATTCCACCCCCCGCCCAAGTCGGAGCTACAGCAGGCATATTGATGAACCGACTGTGTCAAGCAGTGCGTGAAACCGTAACCCGCCGCGAGGGCATAACCCGGCGGGCGGCGGTGCTAATGCCCAGGATGTGGTGGATCATGGTAGAGCATGTCGAGAAGTCGAGTTAGCAGCGCAATACGCGGCCCGTCAGCTTACTTTGGTTCGTCCAACCACTTCGGTGGAGCCAGGTGTGGTTTTCAGTTCTTTGGGGGTGCCGTGTCTCACCCCGGCCTTACGCAACGTGCGGCTGTCCAAGGATTTCAAGGGTCCTCATAAGGTGCCCAATTACACTGCCGATTTACCCCCCGAATCATGGGTTGAGAGCTATGAGATGTCAATGGAGATGCTGGATGTGGATGATGCGACATGTGCTAAGTACTTCACCATGATGCTGGAAGGGACAACTCGTACCTGGCTGAAAATTTTACCAGCTTACTTCGTTGGGTCATGGGCTGAGTTAAAAAGCCGGTTTATCCAGAATTTCAAAGATACGTGCAAGCATCTCATGTCAATCGTAGATTTAGCCGCCTGTGTTCAAGAGGAGGGGGAGTCTACAACCCATTGGGTAAAGCGAGTCTTAGCTATTCTGCATTCATCAGACCGCATCAATGCTGATACGACAGTCTTAACATTGGAAGGCAATTGCCGGTTTACGCCTTTGAAACTGAAGTTGGGAAGACTCAAGCGTCACTGCAATGACAACGCTTATGGCAGCTCTGGTTAAGTATGCCGACTCGGATAGTACCAAGGACCCTAAGTCTGAGGATGAAAGGCCGGGGAAGGGAAAGAAGAATGGCAGTGCCAAGGGGCACCAGCATAACCCGGTGGGTCATGGAAGCAACTGTAAGCGCAAGGCGGATAATAGCTTGGACTTTGTGGCTAACACCAACACCCAGGATAATGGTCAGCGCTGTAAGGGTAAACTGCCCCAGCGGGGTGGAGGATCAGATCCAAATCTTGAGCGCCTGTTAAACCAGCCTTGCCCAAAGCACGAGTCGAAAGAAAGGCCAGCTACGCACCTTTGGAAAGATTGCTTTATTATGCGGGAATTTAAAAATTCGAATTTTTTTCCAATACGACCATGGACCGCCCGGCGGTTCAGGAGGCGGTTCTCATGGGCCGGGTTATGGTGGTGGCAGCTCCGATTCAGGATTTCAAGGCAACCAAACCTGACATGGAAATCAAGGCAGTCGGGGTAACTAGGGCGGCTATAATCATCAGGGGAGTCAGCAACAACAACAATCAGGTTATCAGAGTAATCTGAAGCAGTTGAATAGTGGGCAGTACCATGTCTTCACCACTAGTTTGTGTAAGCGCGATCAGAAGCTTCATAAAAGGGCAGTAACCTCCGTTGAACCGGTAATGCCCCGTTATCTGCGCTGGTCTGAACAACCCATTTTGTGGAGTCGAGAGGATCATCCACCCCGGGTTGATAATCCGGGTCACCTAGCATTAGTGGTGGCACCTCGGGTTGGGGGGTACAAGTTCACCAAGGTACTCATGGATGGAGGGAGCAATATCAATATCCTTTATTATGAAACCTTCCGTCGCATGGGGTTGACAGATAAAAATCTTAAACCGTCGAACACCATTTTTCATGGTGTGGTGCCTGGTAAATCGGCGTACCCAGTTGGTAAGATAGCTCTAGAGGTTGCTTTTGGAGATGATCATGATTCAAGGTCAGAAACATTGACTTTTGAAGTGGTGAAAATCAAGAGCCCATATCATGCCCTGTTTGGACGGCCAGCTTATGCTAACTTCATGGCAAGGCCCTGTTATGTTTATCTGCATCTTAAGATGCCGGGTCATAAGGGGACCATCACAGTGCATGGGAGCCGAAAGATTGCTTTGGAATGTGAAGAAGGTGATGCGGCCTATGCTGAGTCGGTCTGTGCAACAGAGGAGTTGAAGTTCTACAAAGACAATGTTGATCCGGCGGATATGACTTCTCTGAAAAAGCCAACTATAGAGCATGATTCGGCTTTGAAGTTTAAATCGGCTGAGGAGACTAAGCTGGTTGACTTTGTTCCTGGCGATTCATCCAGGCAGTTCAGCATCAGCGCTAACCTGGATCCGAAATAGGAAAGCGCGTTTATCGAGTTCATCCGTGAGAACCGGGACATCTTTGCATGGAAACCTTCTGATATGCCAGGTGTAACGAGGGAACTCGCTGAGCACACTCTTAATATAGATCCTAAGTTTAAACCGGTCAGGCAGTTTCTCCACCGCTTCAATGAAGAAAGGCGCAAGGCTATTGGTGAGGAGGTAGCCCGACTTTTGGCAGCAGGGTTTATTGTGTAGGTCTTCCACCCTGAGTGGCTAGCTAATCTGGTGCTGGTACTTAAGAAGAACGGTACTTGGCATATGTGTGTGGACTACACAGATTTGAACAAGGCCTGTCCAGCTGATCCCTTTGCTCTCCCTCGTATTGATCAAATCATTGATGCTACGACGGGTTGTGACCGTTTGTGTTTTCTGGACGCTTATTCTGGTTATCATCAGATCAAAATGGCAGTCAAGGACCAGGAGAAGACAACTTTTATAACTCCCTTTGGAGCCTTCTGCTATGTATCTATGCCTTTTGGGCTCAAGAGTGCCCAGGCGACTTATCAGCGTTGTGTACAGAATTGTCTTCATAATCAGATTGGGCGCAATGTTCATGCTTATGTGGATGATATTGTGGTAAAGTTCAGAAAGGAGGAAACATTAATAGATGACTTGAAGGAGACTTTTGATAACCTCCGGGTTTATAAGATGATGCTTAATCCGGCCAAATGTGTCTTTGGTGTACCGGCAGGCAAGCTCTTGGGTTTTCTGGTGTCTAACAGGGGCATTGAAGCTAATTGGGAGAAGATCAAAGCTATTACGTCTCTGGCTAAACCGGCGTGTATTAACGATGTTCAGCGTCTGGCGGGTCGTATTGCAGCATTGAGCCGGTTTATCAGCCGTTTGGGAGAAAAGGCAATTCCTCAGTATCAAATGATGAAGAAGACAGACCATTTCATCTGGAGTGATGCCTCCAATGAAACCTTTGAGAGTTTAAAGCGACAGCTAGCTGAGCCGCATATCCTTGCTGCTCCTGTTGATAAAGAGCCCTTATTGTTATATGTGGCTGCTAATGCCCGGGCTGTTAGTGTGGCTATTATTGTGGAGCGCAAGGAGGCCGGAAAGGAGTATCCCGTTCAACGGCCGGTTTATTATATCAGTGAGGTGCTTATTGAGTCCAAACAGAGGTACCCACATTGGCAGAAACTGGTGTATGGAGTTTTCATGGCAAGCCAGAAGCTCAAGCAGTATTTTCAGGGTCATCCTATCACTATGGTCAGTTCTGCCCCCTTGGGGGATATCATCCAAAACAAGGAAGCAACTGGCCGGGTTGCCAAATGAGCCATTGAGCTTGGACCTCACGGGTTAAAATATATGCCTCGCACAACAATCAAGTCCCAAGCACCTGTGGATTTCATCAACGACTGGACAGAGTTGCAGGCACCGGAGGAAAAGCCAGATAACACTTATTGGACTATTCATTTGATGGGTCCAGACAATTGGAGGGCACGGGGTCTGGAGTCGTATTAACTTCCCCATGAGGTGATAAGTTTTGTTATGTTCTCCGTTTAATGTTCCCTTGCACTAGCGATGCAGCTGAATATGAGGCCTTACTCCATGGTCTTCGGATGGCTAAGGAGACGATTTTAAGCCGGGTTAAGTGCTTTGGTGACTCGGACCTGGTAGCTCAACAAGTGTCTGGCACTTGGGATTCCAAGGATTCACTCATGGCAGCATATTGTCAGGAAGTAGATGTTGTTGCAGGTCATTTCAAGGGCTATCAAGTCGACCATGTGGACCGGCGAAAGAATGAAGCGGCGGACGCTTTAAGCTGTTTGGGTTCCCAATGTAAACTGGTTCCACCCAATGTTTTTCTGGATGTTTTGCATAACCCGTCGGTCAAGTTACCTATGGAGGAGGATTTGGCTGTTCCTGACCGGGGGGCTCAGTTAGTGGCAGCTCTTCATGTTATCCTGGATTGGATGGTCCCATACTTGGCGTATATGAACCGGGGCGAGTTACCGGAGGACGAAGCCTTAGCCAGGCAGATAATCCGGTGATCCAAGTCAATGACCATTATCAATGGGGAGTACATAATTATAGTATAACAGGGGCGTTTCAGCGTTGTGTGTCTCCTCAAGAAGGCTGTGAGATTTTGCGTGAGATCCACGAAGGAGATTGTGGTCACCATGCCGGTTCAAAATCCTTGTTAGCTAAGGCTTTTCGTCACGGCTTCTATTGGTTGACGGCTCATGATGATGCTGAGGATTTGGTAAAGAGGTGTGATGGTTGTCAGAAGTTTGCACGCCGCGCTCATGTTCCGGCTCAAGAATTAAGGATGATTCCAATCACTTGGCCGTTTGCAACTTGGGGGCTGGATATGGTTGGGCCCTGTCGGTGTCAAAACCGGCGGATCTCGGGTAGGGGGTCCCAAACTGTGCGTCTAAGGTGGATGGTAACAGGAGGCAGGGGACACGATGTTTACCCAGGTTCGGGCCCTCTTGATGGAGGTAATACCCTACGTCCTACTTGATTGTTCTTGATGATATGAGTATTACAAGAGTTGATCTACCACGAGATCGTAGAGGCTAAACCCTAGAAGCTATCCTATGGTATGATAGTCTGTTGTCCTACGGACTAAACCCTCCAGTTTATATAGACACCGGAGGAGGCTAGGGTTACACAGAGTCGGTTACAAGGGAGGAGATCTACATATCCGTATTGCCTAGCTTGCCTTCCACGCCAAGGAGAGTCCCATCCGGACACGGGACGGAGTCTTCAATCTTGTATCTTCATAGTCCAACAGTCCGGCCAAAGGATATAGTCCGGCTTTCCGGAGACCCCCTAATCCAGGACTCCATCAGTAGCCCCTGAACCAGGCTTCAATGACAATGAGTCTGACGTGTAGTATTGTCTTCGACATTGCAAGGCGGGTTCCTCCTCCGAATACTCCATGGAAGATTTTGAACACAAGGATAGTGTCCGGCTCTGCAAAACAAGTTCCACATACCACCGTAGAGAGAATAATATTTCCACAAATCTAATATGCTAACACGTTTTGACAGCACGACATCACGCCATGGCCCGGTCATTATTCGAACCGTTTTTCTCAACCAGCACCGCACATATCGCGAGGCGGTTTTCTTGACACGTTTTGTCAAAGGAGAGATCGTGTCCCCCTTATTACGGGAGTCTCATCAATACAAACGCGGGTAATCCAACCGCACCTTTACTTACGGCGCTTGGGGGAATAAGTTTTTTCCAGGCGAGGGGGAGGCGCATCGCCTCTTCCGCCCTTATAAAGGGACAAGAATTCACCCTCTTCGCCCATTCCTTCTTCCCAACTCATTCCATTCTGCTCAGGCTCCAACGCGCGAGCATTCACCTCCTCTACCCACAAAAGGTCTTCCAAAGATGTCTGGATCCGGAGCAGGAGGCAAATGGATGGCCTCTACCGTCCGAGAGAAGGATATCAAAAAGCTTCAGGAGGCCGGGTATCTGGCCAAGAAAACCGGCCACCGTCTCCCGACGGTGGGACAGATCGTCCCCACTCCGGAACCCCACGAGAGGGTTGTATTCCTCCCTCACTTTGTCCACGGGCTAGGATTTCCGCTCCACCCATTCGTTCGCGGTATCATGTACTATTATGGGATCGATCTTCACGATCTATCCCCTAATTCCTTCCTCAGCATCTCGACATTCATTGTCGTGTGCGAGGCTTTTCTCCGCGTTTCGCCACACTTCGGTTTATGGCTGAAGGTCTTTAATGTGAAGCCCAAGGTGGTGGGTGGTGAGCACGCCGAGTGCAGGGGCGCTATGGTGAGCAAGATGCCCAACGTCATATGGCCAACGGGAACCTTTAATGATTCTATCAAGGAGTGGCAACAACAGTGGTTTTACATCACTGAGCCGAGCGGTAAGGAACGGGCCACTTTTCCCGAGTTTCGATCCGGCGCCCCTCTGCGGCTTACGTCCTGGGTCAAGAAAGGACTGGATTGGTCCTCGTTCGACGAACTGTCGGTGCTCTAGATGCGCGTTAAAGATATGGGAGATAAGAGCATTGAACTCGTCGACGTAGTCCAGGTGATGTTAGTCCGCCAGATACTGCCTTGTCAACACCGGACTTGCAATCTATGGGAGTTTGATCCGTCCAGGCACCAAACCTTGCGAAGGCTCTTCGGCTCTTCGCACGAGGACATTTGGAAGGTGCTTTTTAGGTCCAACAAATCATGGCCGGACTCCACCGAAGACCATGGGTACCAATTGTCCTGCCCTGCAAGTTCGGTGAGTTTATCAAACTTTTCCATCCGCATGACCCAAAGGAAGCGCTTAACGCGTGTTCATTCAACTTTTCGAGAGCTGGACGAAGAAGGTGGAGGGGATCCATTGTCCGGCCCCACTGCCAGAAGACCCGACCATCCCACTTCTGACGAAGATGCTGGTCCCGGCGCCTTACAAGGTGCCGAAGAAGATGGCCGAGAAAGAGGCTAAAAATACCCGGGGCGGCCTTCATCGTCGCGGCACTTCGGGCACAATACCCGAAGGTTCTGACGCCCATTCCGCCTTCGAAGAGGACGAAAAGGAGGAGGAAGATGAATCCCCTGCGGAGGGAAGAAGGAAGAGTTTCGGTGTACAAAAAGAGGGGTACACTTTTTGTACCCCTATAACTATGCACGGGCAGTCTGAGCCACGGATACCACCACACCAAGCAAGGCAAGGGAGGTGAGCCAGGGTCAGACCGAAGCTCAAGAGAACTAGAACGACGCCAAGGCCAAGACCACGAAGAGCAAAGGGGACGAAGCGGACTCCCCCGGCAAGATCCTTGCCGGGAGACAGTTCTAGCAGCCCCGGCAAGACCCTTGCCGCGGCGACTCGTCCCGCGCCTACGGAGAAAATCACCCTTGAGTCCACTGCCCCCAAAGGGCAAGGATTCGGGAGGCATCCCCGTGGCGGCATGCAGATCTTTGTGAAGACATTCAAGATTAGATACACACTAAGGAGACAACAACCCTTGGCGGGATCCCAGCCGAGGAAGACCACAAGGCCCCCGGCAAGCGCCTTGCCGGGGATGACAGCAGGCGCCTCGGCAAGACCCTTACTGGGGCCCCGGCAAGGCCCTTACCGAGGACACCCGCAGGGCCACCATCAGGCCCACGCCGACTAAACCTCCACCACCGCATGCATGCAGCTGCCGACCCAACCAGCTGGGCAGGCACCTGCGTGGCGGCATGCAGATCTTTGTGAAGACCCACCACTGCGCCACCTCAGCTGCCTGCCTACCTACATGGCATCGCAGGCGTCGCTGGCTAGGGCGCGTGTTGACACAAGAAGGAGCGGCGACGGACGAGACATGTTTCTCCCCCATCCCTGATAAAGCAAGGACACCTAAGCAAGACACATTAAATGCGCCTTGTCATGTGATGCGAGGGATAACCTTGCAGCACTGTACCCTTTCCACCTCCTGTGTGCCACTGTGGCAACCCCTTTTTTCTATAAAAGGAGGCCCGAGGCGACCAGAGGAAGGATTCGGCTTTTTGGAGCTCCTCACGCCCCATAACTAGCTCAAGAACACAGATATACAAACCACCAAAGCAGGAGTAGGGTTTTACGCATCCTCGCGGCTCGAACCTGGATAAACGAACCGTGTGCTATCTATTTGATCCGCTCTTCTCATGACCCCGCGCCCCGCTAACCACAATAGGGGTTCTTGTGATCCTATAGGTGTCGTTCCCACTGACATCTTTGGCGCGCCAGGTAGGGGGCGCAGTTGTGAGAATCGGCTTTAGCAGTTAGTTCGGCGCTTCTTCATCATCATGGCGCCCAAGAAGAAGACGACGGTGGCGGTTGGCCAGTCGGAAGCCGGACAGCCCGTCCCGACGCGGGCGAGCAGCGGACCGGTCACAGAAAGGACCCGGGGCGCTGCTCGCGAACACCAACACCATCCCAGCAGCCGGAGTTTGGGAGGCGGCGATGTTTGTGCGCCTGGTAACAGGCCACACGTCGCCAAATCCAAAGGCGGAGCCAAGCCCTTCGCGGGTGGAGCGGGGCCTTCCAAGGTCATCGCCGTCCCGCCCGAAGGCGACGCAAGGGCCTCCAAGACTCCCACGCCGGCGCCAACAACGCACTCCTCCCAGGCAGCGCGCGACGAACGGCGTAATCACGCCGAAGATCCCGGGCGTCGCTGCGGGAAGAGCCCCGAGCGCCACTCCCGGGACGTAGAAGACCTGCCCACTCGCCAAGGCGCTGGTGAAAACGGCATGCGACCGCGGGGTCGTGATAGAGCTCCTTTTGACATGGTCAGAAGTTGAAGCGCGTCACGATCCGTGCAGGTTTCGCTGCCACCGACGCCAGCAGAGGCCCTGGCGCGCGCAGTTTCTCCTCGACTTTCCTCCCACTACGGGGAAACTCGACGAATGAAGGGCCACTATCAGAAGCCTTGTTGCGGTGGCCAACAAAGACGAACCAAGTCCGGTGGGGCCCCCAGGTCGACGCTCCGATGGAGTCCCGCGGACCAGTGGCGGAAAAGCCGGTGGCGCCGCAACCACGGTGCATTCACCTCTTCCCCATCCGGTACCGCGGATGCCAGCTC
Source organism: Triticum urartu (assembly GCF_056163025.1). Classification (NCBI taxonomy): domain Eukaryota; kingdom Viridiplantae; phylum Streptophyta; class Magnoliopsida; order Poales; family Poaceae; genus Triticum; species Triticum urartu. The sequence goes on along the minus strand of NC_141878.1, from coordinate 477,630,762 downwards.
GTCGCGACATCGCGGGCGACGACATCTCCATAGCATCGTCTGACCCGCGGACCCACTGTGACCAGCGCCAAGTTCTTCGGGAACGAGCCCATGAAGACGCTCGAACCACTATCGAGCGCCGGCGCGGAGCGCGCCACCAGTCAGACAGGCGAGCAGGGCCTTCTGTGAACCACCCAGCCTCAGAGAGCCCTGGAGGCCTACCTTACGAGGTAGGCTGTCCAGCTTTTACCCGTGAGCTGCGGCAGTTCCAGTGGCCCACTCACCGCACCTTCAAACCTGACGTTGGCGAAAAGTACAATGTCAAGACTCACCCGTCTGAGTTCCTCAGCATCTACACCATCGCGATGCAAGCCGCCGGAGCCCGCGACGATAAGGTGCTTGCGAATTACTTTCCATTGGCTCTTAAACCCAACGCCATGTCGTGGTTGATGCACTTGCCGGTAGACTCTATTTCCTCCTGGTCGGATTTGTTCCATGAGTTTGTGGGCGCCTTTACTGGAGGTCACCAAGCCCATGGCCAAGCAAGCGACCTGCATGTCATTCCCCAGAAGGGAGGCGAGAGTCTGCGCAAGTATATACAGAGGTTCAGCCGGATACAGTACAATATCCCTGATGTTCACCCTGCCGCCATCATCAACGCGTTCCATCAGAACGTGCGTAACCGCAAGATGCGCGAAGAACTGGCAATGAACAAGGTGAAAGATGTGGCAGAACTCTATGTTCTTGCTGACAGATGTGCCCGAGCTGAAGAGGGAAGGAAGTACCCCGGTGAAGATGCCGGCGTGGAAACCGACTCCTCAGATGAGGATACTGCCGCCCCGGTGAAGAAAGGCCAGCGCCGCAACAGGAAGCGCAAAGGTAAAGATGTGCTTGCCGTCGAGGGATCTGACGACGCCGGCTCTGCCAAGAAAACCAAGGCAGATGACCCCGGCAAGGAAATTTACGGATGTGTCGCCTGCCGGGCCTTGGCGGCTGCCGAGAAGCCAGGAAACCCCGACAAGCAATACTGCAAGATCCATCGCACCAAAGGCCATGATCTCCAGAACTGCCGACAGGTTGAGCTCCTTGCTGAGAAGCAGAGGGCTGAATATGAGAGGCGGGACAAGGAGAAAGGCCAGGACGGTGCTGAGGGGTCCGACAAGAAGCGTGACGGCCAGGCGGGCCGTCGCGGAAAAGATAAATAGCAGGAGAGGCCCGCCCGGGGCCGTGGCAAAAAGCCAGAAGACGATGATCACGAAGAGGACGATGAGTCTGGTGACCAAGAATTTCAGAAAGCTACAGAGGCCATGTGCGTCGATGGCGGCGCCTCGCTGCATACCTCTCACCGCCAGCTTAAACAGTGGGCGCGTGAGATTACAGCGGCGGAACCGTCGTTTGATGCCCAAAGGCCGCTGAAGTGGTCCAGCACACCTATCATTTTTGACGCTGAGGATCACCCTGATCGCACTACTGCAGTCGGGGTGCTTGCCATTGTTGGTTTCACCAACAATATGCAACCTCAAGGTGACAAAGATGCTAGTCGATGGCGGGGCCGGTCTAAACTTAATCTCGCCTGCCGTGATCGAGAAATTGCAGATTCCTGATGAAGACATCGAAGAGACGGGCACGTTTCAGGGGGTCAACCCGGGAAGAAGTCAACCAAAGGGAAAGGTCATGTTGCCCGTGACTTTTGGGAGTGATCTGAACTACAGGACAAAAAGGATTGTGTTGGACATTGCCAAGATCCCCTTGCCTTACAACGGGATCCTTGGCCGCCCAGCGCTGGCCAAGTTCATGGCGGCGTCACATTACGCCTACAACACCCTGAAGATGCTGGGGCCTGTGACGATCATCACCGTCCCATCAAACAAGAAGGATGCGCTAATTTGCGCTGACCAACTCTACCAACAAGCAGTTGTAGCAGCCGCCACTGCTAAGGCGCTTGCTCCTGCCGCTGGAGCCCCGGGAAGGCAAAAGAAGAAGACCGGTGAGACCTCAGGCACCCACTCCGGCAAGCGCACCTCTTCGGAGTGTAGCGCTCCCGTCGAGGACGTGCTAGAGAGCTCCGCCGACAGAAACAAGAAGTCCAGGGCCACGCCGCCGGGAACCAAGAAGGTTTCTGTCAAGGAGGACGGCACAGGAGGAGCTTTTACCATAAGCTCCACCCCTGACGACAAATAGGAAGACGCGCTCGTCACCTTCCTGCGGGCGAATGTCGATGTGTTTGCATGGCAAGCATCCGACATCCCCAGCGTTCCCAGGAAGGTGATTGAGCACCACCTTGCTGTCTGTCCTCATGCGTGGCCCGTCAAGAAGAAGGTCAGAAAGCAAGCTTTGGAACGACAAGAGTTCATCACAGAGGAGATCCGGAAACTGGAAGCAGCGGGTTTGGTAATAGGAGTGCTCCATCCAACGTGGTTGGCCAATCCGGTGGTAGTGCGCAAGGCAAATGGGAAGTGGAGGCTGTGTATTGATTACACAGATATTAATAAGGCTTGTCCCAAAGACCCCTTCCCGTTGCCGCGCATCGACCAGATTATTGACTCCACAGCTGGGTGTGATCTGTTGTCATTCCTCGATGCCTACTCCGGCTACCACCAGATCTTCATGACAAGGGAAGATGAAGAGAAAACGGCATTCATCACCCCATGTGGTACATATTGCTTTATACGGATGCCTTTCAGGTTGAAGAGTCCTGGTTCAACGTTTGCAAGGGCGGTCCAGATTGGTTTTGAACCCCAGCTCCATAGAAATATGGAAGCTTATATGGATGATATAGTGTTCAAAACCAAGAACAGGGCAACCCTCATATCAGATTTACAAGAAACATTTGCAAACCTACGCAAGATCAATCTCAAGCTGAACCCTGAGAAGTGCGTCTTCGGCGTCCCGTCTAGCAAGCTTCTTGGGTTTTTTGTGTCACAGCATGGGATAGAGGCCAATCCGGACAAGATCAAAGCTATAGAGCAGATTGAAGCGCCCAAGCGAGTCAAGGATGTGCGTCGGCTTGCTGGTTGCGTTGCCGCCATGAGCAGGTTCATTTCCAAGTCCGCCGAGCGCGCCCTTCCCTTTTTCAAGATTTTGAAAAAGGCGGGCCCGATGGAGTGGACACCAGAAGCCGAAGCAGCATTGCAAGATTTGAAGAGGTACCTCTCCTCCGCGCCAATACTAGTTGCGCCTAGGCCACAGGAACCGTTGTTGTTGTACCTGGCGGCAACGAACCAGGTGGTCAGCGCCGCACTAGTGGCGCAGAGAGAAATTGATGATGAGGTAATAGCAGCGACGGAGCCCGATGCCACCGATGCCGAGACGGTGCAGCCAATTGAAGTGCCGCCGAAGAAGAAAATGATGCAGCACCCGGTCTACTTTGTTAGTTCCCTCCTGCAGGGGGCTAGATCGAGGTACTCCGGTGTGCAGAAAATGCTCTTCGGCCTTCTTCTGGCCTCGAGGAAGCTGCGTCACTACTTCCAGGCGCACGAAATCACTATCGTCACTCGCCTCCCTCTACAACGGATATTGCACAATCCAGACGCAACGGGAAGGATCGTAGAGTGGGCACTGGAACTGTCCAGCTTTGGCCTCAAGTTTGAGAGTACCTCGATGATTCAAAGCCGAGTCCTGGCGGAGTTCGTTGCAGAATGGACCGCGACGCCTGACGAAGAAACCCAAGAGACTGCTCTCCCCGGCAAGGAGGCAAGTTGCGACCGGATCATGTACTTTGATGGGGCTTTCTCCTTACAGGGCACCGGGGCTGGCGTACTGCTTGTCGCACCCACTGGAGAGCACCTCAAGTACGTGATCCAGATGCACTTCCCCAGGGAGGTGTCAACAAACAATACGGCTGAGTATGAAGGGCTGCTTGCCGGTCTTAGGATCGCGGCGGACCTCGGAATCAAGAAACTCGTCGTTAGAGGCGACTCGCAACTTGTCGTCAAGCAAGTCAACAAGTATTACCAGAGCCCGTTGATGAAGGCCTACGTCGATGAAGTGAGAAAGCTGGAAGAGCGTTTTGACGGTATACAGGCAGAATACGTTCCCTGAGCGGAGAATGATATCGCCGATTACCTGTCAAAATGCGTTGCCCTCAAGCTACCTGTGGAACCAGGTACCTTTGTGCTTCAGCTAACTCAGCCATCCGTTGATCCATCAACAGAGCAGAACAAGAGGAGAAAATCAGGGCCCGGCAAGTACTTTCCCACCGAGCTCCCCGAAGCCACCGGAAAGGATGTTACCGGAGACACTGAGCCCGCCATGGGACGGCTAGCTCCGACAGAGCATCAAGCTCTTGCCATGGAGACAGCCGCTCCGATAGCGGAGGAAATGCCTTTAGTCCTCGCCGTCGAGCCCCAGGCTCCAACATGGGCACAACATACCATTCGATTCCTCCAAACAGGGGAACTTCCTGAGGAGCAGGAAGAAGCGGAAAAAGTAGCATGTCACTCTACTATGTACCAGTTCGTCGATGACGTCCTGTACAGAAAGAGGCCGAACGGCGTGAAATTGAAGTGTATCCCTCGAGAGGAAGGACTGGGGCTGTTGGCAGAGATACATGGAGGCATATGTGGATCCCACATCGGGTCAAGGGCCCTTGCCAGCAAAGCGTTTTAGCAAGGCTTCTTCTAGCCCACCGCCCTCCAGGATGCGACGACACTAGTCACCAGGTGTGAAGCGTGTCAGTTCCATTCAAAGAAGCTTCATCAGCCAGCTCAAGCCCTTCAAACCATTCCTCTCTCCTAGCCTTTCTCGGTCTGGGGGCTCGACATACTGGGCCCTTTCCCCTGCGCTGTCGGGGGCTTTGAGTACTTGTACGTTGCAATCGACAAGTTCACAAAGTGGCCAGAAGTGGAAGCAGTGAGGATGGTCACAACACAGTCAGCCGTCAAGTTCTTCAAAGGACTGGTGTGCCGTTTTGGTGTACCCAATAGGGTTATCACCAACAACGGCACGCAGCTCACAAGCCACACCTTCATGCAATATATTCAAGACCACGGCAACAAGGTCTGTTTCGCTTCCGTTGCTCACCCACGAAGCAAATGGTCAAGCCGAGAGGGAAAATGCTGAAGTACTGCGAGGCCTGAGGACAAAGACCTTTGACATACCGCACAAGAGTGGAAGGCGCTGGATTGATGAATTGCCGGCGGTTCTTTGGTCAATCAGAACGACACCAAATCGAGCCACCGGCCAGACACCCTTTGCCCTGGTATACGGAACTCATATACGGGTCACCTCGAGTACTCGCTTATGACGAGCTTGAGCAAGAGCAATTGCGGCAAGATGACGCAACGCTCCTTGAGGAAGATCGTCTTCGGGCGGCTGTGAGAGCAGCGCGCTACCAGCAAGCCTTGCGCCGCTACCATAGCCGTAAGGTTCATGCCCGAAGCTTTGAGGAAGGCGACCTTGTTCTTCGGCGCGTTCAATTGGCCAAGAATTCCAACAAGTTGACGCCAAAGTGGGAAGGCCCTTATAGGGTAATACGAGTCACCAGGCCCGGCGCAGTCCGCCTGGAGACCGAAGATGCCGTTCCGATGAGTAACTCCTGGAACATTGAGCATCTTCGCAAGTTTTACCCGTGAGGCGCGGCTTGCCGGGCCCCCCGGCAAGCCACCTTTTGTACGAGCCTTTCCGATGACGCATGTAACCCTTTGTACAAAGCCAGGCGCAGACCCTGAGCATAAGTAAATGAAGCGCTGGCGCCCTAAGTTATAACATGCATGCTAGGTCGAGTCTCGTCCTTGGTTAGGGTTGATAGTGCTTAGCGGCGACTAACCCCTAGCTTAGAGGTCGAGTGTGTGTCTCTTTGTCTTTCTTTTGTCTTCTTTGGTTCACAGGACACACAGATATCCGTGCCGAACCACTTGGGGAGAAAAAAAGAGGAACAAACCAGCATCTAGCCCCCGGCAAGCCAGTATTGCCGGGGGCTGCAAGAGCAAAGATTCACCCACGGCGAACCAGGGTTGCCGGGGACTGCAGCTTCAGATAAGTTCTTCATCCCTTATCATGCATTCCATTATGGACTGAGGTATGTGAAACCTCGTTTTCCCCTAAGCTACCGTGCTCCCCTAACTCTAGGCCCTAGGGCTCATTCCTGGGGCCAAGTTTGGTCATAGTCGCGGCAGCGAAAGGATGAAACAAGGAGCCTGAACCCGCCTCATCCCTGCCTCCGCCGAAGGCGTGAGGAAGGTCGAGCGAAGTGGGGAGACGGCAAGGCCTGTTGCCGGGCAAGGAAATGTTTATCTTGAAGATATCAAGGATTTACTCCTTGTCGTGGGTTCCACCCGCAAACAAATGACCCGACAAGCATCCCTTTTTCATTAAAAAAACATTCCACTCAGGTACAGTCCATAGGGAATGAAAAACATGAATGATGGGATTACAAGTTTTAAATTCAACAAAGGCCCGAAGGCTTACAAACTAAAAAGAGATAAGGTGCTCGTAATCCCTTTCTTGTCCCTCTCCTCAGGAGGCAGGTCAAGGAGGCGAAAGGGACAAAAGGAGCGCCTAGGAGAGCTACGGGTGGCAGAAGACACCAAGAGAACATCTTGGTGGCCGTCCAAAGGCTGGATGGTGATGGCGGCGCTAGAAGTAGAGCTCGAAGACGAGGCGGCAGGACGTCAGCACGCGTCGAAAGCGTCGGTGCCCGCGTACTCCGACTTGACGGCCTTGCCGCCCACCCTCTTCCTCTTCCGCAGCCTCCCAACGCCAGCCGCCCAAGGAGATGACCCCGAGAAGTTCAAGGAGCCGGCAACACGGATGATGGGGTCACTGGTGCCGCACGGAGCGGCACCCGACACCTAATCGGATCCGTCATCCTGCCGCCTACTACCCTCGTCTTCACTGCCGCTGTCCTCCTCGTCACTCCCGCCCGAGGAGGAGTCTTCACTATCAGAAGAGCTCTCCACGGAGCACCTTGCACGGGTCCCAAAGAGCCCGAAGACCTTGACGGAGAGAAGGCCACCCTCCATCAGCTTAAAATGGAGAGTGAGCCCCTCCGTCAAGCGGTGGATATGAGCAAACGTCTTCCATCCACGACGAAGATACATCACGTGAGGGGCGGGGAAGTCGACGCGGACCCGCGTGCCACTGATCCCGCATCCCCTCATGTGCAGCCGCAACGACTCCGGCGGATCCAGCTCCATCTCCCGCGTAAATGGAGTCGGGAGACGAAGGCGACGGCGCGGCGGCCGGTGCAGCCTGACGAAGAACTCACAAGGGTCATCCCCAACATGGCCCTCCATTGGAGGAGGAGCTGCTGGCGGAGGCGAGGCCGGCGCGCCACCCCGACCTCCTCTTCCCCGAGCGCCCCGGCCTCGCCCCTCCCCCTTCCCCTCGTGGCTGGCTCTGCCACCGCAGGCGCAGGAGAAGGAGGGACGCGTTGTTGAGCGGCGACCCTCGCCGCCACTGTTGAAGGACCGGGATTCCCTCTCTCCATGACGGATGGAAGGGAGGAGCAGAAGCTGAAGGAAGAAGAAGATGAAAGAATGCGGGATGCCATCCCCGCTCCCGCTCTTTATAAAGGATCGGGGTTGGGGCTCGGCTGCCCCGCTCGGCCAATCAAGATACGGAAGGCGCAGGGAGCCAGGACCGACCTGCCGCCCCAACCAGCGTCGGGCCGGTTTCCCGCCTCCACCGTTTGCCACCCCAGGCGCATGGGAGACACGTGGCGGACGTGCAGAACCGAGGGGACGGGTGAGACAACCACTCCCCACCCCGTGATCATGGGGAGTGGACGCCTTGAAGACCGTGCCTCAGCCCCATTCAGTAAATGGGCCGCGCCTCCACGCCTCCCTCCGTTTATGGGGAAGGCGCGAACCGCCCCTTTACTACGATGTGACGCATGCCTGCGGGAACCTACCCCATGCATGCCGCCCACGTCACACGCGCCTCCCCACGCCGCGCCACGCGCGGGAATCGTGGGAAGCGCAGCCCGCGAAGAATCTTACCGCGGTAAAAACCGCCCCGCCTGCCCGCGCACCGTTTTTGGGCCTAGCCCAACAACGCATTGCGCTTATGTGTGGCCCAGGCCCGGGGGCTCCTGTCGGTGTACAAAATGAGGGGTACACTTTTTGTACCCCTATAACTGTGCACGGGCAGTCTGAGCAGCCGATACCACCACACCAAGCAAGGCAAGGGAGGTGAGCCAGGGTAAGACCGAAGCTTAAGAGAACTAGAACAACGCCAAGGCCAAGACCACGAAGAGCAAAGGGGACGAAGCGGACTCCCCCGGCAAGATCCTTGCCGGGAGACAGTTCTAGCAGCCCCAGCAAGACCCTTGCCGCGACGACTCGTCCCGCGCCTATGGAGCAAATCACCCTTGAGTCCACTGCCCCCAAAGGGCAAGGATTTGGGAGGCATCCCCGTGGCGGCATGCAGATCTTTGTGAAGACATTCAAGATCAGATACGCACTAAGGAGACGACAACCCTTGGCGGGATCCCAGCCGAGGAAGACCACAAGGCCCCCGGCAAGCGCCTTGCCGGGGATGACAGCAGGCGCCTCGGAAAGACCCTTACCGGGGCCCCGGCAAGGCCCTTACCGAGGACACCTGCAGGGCCACCATCAGGCCCACACCGACTAAACCTCCACCACCGCATGCATGCAGCTGCCGACCCAACCAGCTGGGCAGGCACCTGCGTGGCGGCATGCAGATCTTCGTGAAGACCCACCACTGCGCCACCTCAGCTGCCTGCCTACCTACATGGCATCACAGGCGTCGCTGGCCAGGGCGCGTGTCGACACAAGAAGGAGCGGCGACGGACGAGACAGGTTTCTCCCCCGTCCCCGATAAAGCAAGGACACCTAAGCAAGACGCATTAAATGCGCCTTGTCATGTGATGCGAGGGATAACCTCGCAGCACTGTACCCTTTCCACCTCCTGTGTGCCACTGTGGCAACCCCTTTTTTCTATAAAAGGAGGCCCGAGGCGACCAGAGGAAGGATTCAGCTTTTTGGAGATCCTCACGCCCCATAGCTAGCTCAAGAACACAAATATACAAACCACCAAAGCAGGAGTAGGGTTTTACGCATCCTCGTGGCCCGAACCTGGATAAACGAACCGTGTGCTATCTGTTTGATCCGCTCTTCTCACGACCCCGCGCCCCGCTAACCACAGTAGGGATTCTTGTGATCCCATAGGTGTCGTTCCCACCGACAAAGAGGACGGCCTCCACATCCTTGGAGTCCAAACTACCCAAAAGAGGAAAGATTCCCCGTCAAGAGGAGTCTCCTACCACCGCCGATAGCAGTCCGGCATGGGATCCCAGGGCCCAGCCCCTGGTGAACTCGTGAGTATGTAAAATCTGAGTACGTTTAAGCGTCCGGACTCATCGTGGCTTAGTATTTTAACCTAAGCTGTATATTTCTTGTAGTCTGGCGAGGTCCTGTACTGGACAATCCTCATCGGAGGACCTACTGAGCTCAAATGCTGTGGAGAGCGGGACGCCCCTGAAGGACCCTTCCTCCAAGCAGGTGCCAAACACCGAGGCCTCGTCCCAAAAGGACCCCAGCCAAGGAGGAAAGGAAAAAACCATGAAGGCGACGCCTGGAGGTCGAATCGCAGGGGCCGGACACGTGGGGAAAAAGATTCCCATGGGGTCTGACGATAGGGGCAATTCTGAGTTTGGCTCCCTATCGGATGCGATTCCAGAGACCTGTACGACTTCAGAATCAAGAAGGCAACCTCCTTCAACCGGAGAGGGCATGCCTATTCTGCCGGCAACCTCTGTCCATCCAGCAGTGTCAAATGCTTTGTTGGTGGCGCTACGAGATGCCTCCATCGTTGATGAACACCGTGCCCTGATGGGCGCGGTGATTGAGAAAATTCAGTCGACTGAGAGTGGACTGAACGAAGCCTGTATCAGTCTTATAAAAGGCTTTGAGGTATGTTTTATGAGTTATCAAAGAGTATCATAGTATAGATAGTAGCCCCTGATACACTATTCGGTGAAAGAAAGAACCGGACAGGGGATCGAATTCATGATCTCATGAAGACTCACTAAATGACATTGATTTCTCTCCTGTTTCAAGCAGATACCTATGGCGGCTGCTGCCTCTCATACTGCGGAGATTGCCGGACTGAATCAGATTCTGGAGCGGGCCAGAGAAGAAATTGGCCAATTGAAAATACAGTTGAGGGATAAACAAGGTATGCACCAGCATGATGTGCATTTATTGTGAAATAAATGTTCAGTATGAAATAAGCCGCATATTTTGTGCTAGGAGTTATGATCGAAGTCGAGGCCCTCAAAAGGGCTGTTGCCGAGGCCGAGAAAAAGGCGGCCACAGAGCGGGCTCTTCGTGAGAAACACGAAGCCAGAGTTATTAAAGCTGAGCAGGAGCTGCAAGAGGCCGTAAATAAATGCGAGGCCTTGGAGCAGAGTTTAACGGAGAAAGAGTTCGAACTCACCAAGGCACGCCAAGCCACGAGCGACGCCTAGGGGGAAACCCAAAGCGCGCTGCAGGGGATCCAAGAGGCGAGGAAGATCGCGACGGGTAAGCTTTTCCCATGTAAAGAAAATATTTGAGGGAAAACTATGTTTCTGATTGTGAATCCGGACTTCTCAGGTGTATTTGCCGAGCTACCGCACAACATATCAGATGTCGCTCACTTCTACCGAGCCGAAGGAAGGAACACCGCTGATAAGCTTTTTTGGTCTCAGTATTTGGCACCGAATTATCCAGTGCCTTTTGTCGATCAACTGAAACAGCTGGTCGAACTGCATAAGGCGGCAAAACTGGCCATGGAAGATGTGGTTATCCGGCTATGGCCTGCCGAACCGATTCCAAGCAGCTACTTCGGGCTCGTAAGGCGGCTTATAAGTGCTTGCCCTCGACTTGACGTTATCAAGCGGTCGGTCTATATAGAAGGAGCGTGAATGGCCTTCACCCTTGCAAAGGTGCACTGGGGGAAGATGGATGCCGAAAAGCTGGTGACCGAAGGACCGCCGGAGGTGAAGGAGCACCGCAAGCCCGAATCATATTATAAGAGTGTCCTGAAAGGATCCTACCTTGCGGCGGAGCTATGTACCAAGGACATTATATTTCCCTTAATGCGGATCATGTTGTCCATTGTAATGTTTAGACAGGGTCGTTGATATGTTGCCTGTTATATAAAATTTTACCCTCCTGTGCGGCCTTTTGTATATTAAGGCTGAGAGTTGGCCAGTCGTCGGCTTCTGCCCCCATGTAAGGAGTACGGGGGTGTTCAGGTAAACCTGAGCACTCTTTATCCCAGTTTTGGGTCCTCCAAGGGAGGTGCTCAGCACAACGAACCAGGCAATCGGACTCTAGGGCTTTATCACTCTCACTTAGCCAGAGGAGCTTTAGTATGGTCGGCGCAGCCCCTTGTGTTTGGAATACCGTACTAGGGGCTCTATAAGCGCCTGATCGAAGAAAAAAGCCGATCCATCGCACGCTGCATTGGTTATGTCATTATGCGGGAGAAATCCTTAAAGATTTTGTGACCGCTCGAACAGCTGACCAGCTCTCGCCGTATCATGACAGTCAGTTTTGGGCTTTCTCTATTGAGGTGCTCATCCGGAAGAACCGGGACACAATGGCAGTAGTTCTCCCAGTGCTACCTTAGCCGATATAGCGGAACATAAGGTACCAAAACATAGGAGCCGGGCAAACCAACTATTGACCCAAGACATGATACGAAGTTGATGCATATAATGCTATAAGTTCGGGGTGCCGAACTTCCGTGAAGGTGTTCGAACTTTTATTGCTGTGTTACGGGGAAGACGAAGCCCCTGGCATATTTAGGGCCTACCGCTGTGTATGGATGCCATTTGACGAAATGATTTCGATAAGAAATAATCAGCGGTAAAACGTCATATAAATCCACATGTTGTATTTGAATAATACATCTATGCGTATGGGTACAAGTAATGTGATAAAAAGGAGTTGTGATAGCAGAACCTGCTGTGACCAGGGGGAAGAGGTTGAGTGCGGATCCGTATTGTAGCCGGACGTTCGCTGCGGGAATGTCTAAGGATCCCCAGACGCGTTCAAGCTGCCTCTGTGGAGTCCGTTCTGGTCGGTGCCAAGGTGAACCTGGGAAGGAAATATAAGAAATGTTTGCGTGCCGGATGGCAGTTGAGCCGCTGAGTTCGTCCTGTCATGGCCTTCGCCGGAGTGTTTAATTAAGCCCTGGACGAGCCGGAGTATCCTTCCGCAAAGTAGTTCGGAGCCCCTTGACGGTGTCCGGGAGCCTAGGTGTCGACTCGAGGTTCAGCTTTAAGGTGCTGCTCGGTGTTCCTGCTGCTAAGGCAGTGATGTATTTGTTGGTGCCGAAGGAAAATTCGGCCTTGCCATGAACCATGATGACGCCGCGTGGACCGGGCATTTTGAGCTCACGGTAGGCATAATGTGGCACCGTGTGGAATCGAGCGAACGTGGTTCGCCCGAGCAGTGCTTGATAGTCACTGCGGAAAGGGGCGATTTCAAAGATTAACTCTTCGGTACGGTAATTTTCTGGTGATCCGAAGATTACCTCAAGGGAAATGGAGCCTGTACAGCTGACCTCCATACCTGGTATGATGTCTCTAAAAGTGGCGTTAGTGGGTTTGATCGCTGACTGATCGATGCCCATCTTGCACACTGTATCTTGGTAAAGAAGATTTAAACTACTACCTCCGTCCATAAGGACTCGAGTGAGGTGGAACCCGTCTACTATTGGGTCGAGGATTAGTGCGGCTGGATTGCCCCAATTGGCGTTAACCGGACGATCCGTGTGGTTGAAGGTGACCGACCCTAGCTTATATTGTGGGACGGCAAGTTCCATTGAGCCGCCATCCTTAAGGGTGCATATCTGGTCCAAGTGGGCCGTTTGGGTGGTATTTACCACATTCACCGATTGAGTAGGGGGGGATTTCTTTTGCCCTCCTGTGTTCGGAAATCTGGGCTCTTCATCGCTATCGTCGCTTTGAGACCCCTCTTCGTGTTTGGCGCCTGCCTTGCCGGCTTGTTTGAAGACCCATCATTCTCTGTTGGTATGGGTGGCTGGCGTTTCTGGGGTGCCATGAATTTGGCATTGACGAGCGAGTATGCGGTCCAGACTGGATGGACCCGGATTTGCATTTTTGGGCGGCCCTTTCCGCTGACCGGGCTTTGAGACCCTGAACCCGGCATTAACTGCCGTATTATTGGTTTTATCACCTTATTTGTGGTGCTTGTGTTTGTTGCATCATGGTTTGCCGTTGGCATCTTTGTTATCCGGAGTGCCCGGATTCCTGGATGTGCTGTTGCTGCGAGCTAGCCAGCTATCCTCGCCCGCGCAAAAGCGGGTCATGAGTGTCGTGAGGGCTACCATAGACTTCGGCTTATCCTGGCCGAGGTGCCGGGCGAGCCATTCATCGCGGATGTTATGCTTGAATGCCGCTAGGGCCTCTGTGTCTAGACAGTCGAAAATTTGGTTTTTCTTAGTTAGGAATCGTGTCCATAATTGCATGGCCGATTCCCCTGGGTGCTGAGTTATATGGCTCAAGTCATCAGCATCTGGTGGTCGCACATAAGTGCCCTGGAAGTTGTCAAGGAATGCGTCTTCCAAATCCTCCCAACTGCCGACGGGGTCTGTTGGCAAGCTATTCAGCCAATGCCGAGCTGGTCCTTTGAGTTTTAGTGGGAGGTACTTGATGGCATGTAGATCATCACCGCGAGCCATGTGGATGTGAAGGAGGAAATCCTCGATCCATACTGCGGGATCTGTTGTACCATCATACGATTCGATATTTACGGGTTTAGAACCCTCCAGGAATTCGTGATCCATAACTTCATCAGTGAAGCATAGGGGGTGTGCGGCGCCTTTGTGCTGGGCTATGTCACGACGCAGTTCATATGAGTCTTGTCTGCTGTATTCGGCCCGGCCGGATTTACCTTTAGTGTATCCGGCGCGACGGTCATCTTCTCGTGTTGGCACACGCCCCCGTGACCTGTATATTGATCTTGCAAGCTGTGCCTTACTGTCCAAGACGTCTCGCAGGTCCCGTGTGTTGCCTCGGGCCTTGGTATTTTTGGTTGAGTGATGGCGGGGTGCGGGCTGAACTTCGGGCTGAAACGCATCTCCGGCTCGGCCATGCCGTGGCCGATCAACCGTATCGTACACTGGTGATGGAGGTTTCAATGCTTCCTCCTCTAGGTGAGGTAGCAACCTGCATTTTGGGTAACTCTTGGAGGGGCGCTCGAGTTCGTATTCCTCGGTCGCAAGGACTTCGGTCCATATGTTTGCTAGCAAGTCTTGATCAACTTGAAGCTGTTGTTGCTTTTTCTTCAGGCTATTTGATGTGGCCATAAGCAGGTGCTTGAAGTGCTCCTGCTCGACGGGATCCTCAAGCACGATGAATTCTTCATCGCCGAGGCTCACCTCGTCTTCGGAGAGAGGCATGTAATTGTCCTCTTCTGGTTCTCCATCTGCCGCCTGCCCTGGAGGGCTAGCTTGTTCATCCTCCCGCTCTACATCGTACTGGAGGGGGTTGTGGTTGTCTTCGACACTATCTGGAGTTTTATTATCTCCTATGCTGGTATCACTACTTTTGCTGTGGCAGGACTTAGAGCGGCGCCGCTGACATCAGCGCTTGGGTTGCTTGTTGGAGGGGTCATCCGCCACTGTCTCGTCGCCATTGCCTTCTTTGGGGGTGTCCACCATGTATATATCATATGATGAGGTGGCGGTCCAGCGCCCTGTGAGCGGTGGTTCCTATTCGTCTCCTGCATCGTCGTCCATACCGTCGATGTCCTGGAGTCGAAGTCGAGCATGTTGGTTAAATCGTCGACAGTGGCTACTAAGTGGGTGGCGGGCGGGCAGCGAATTTCTTCATCGTTCGCATCCAATTCTAGCCGGACATAGTTCGGCCAAGGCTCCCCCAACAAGGAGAGAGGCCTTAATGAATTTAGCACATCGCCGAAAGGCGAGTGATGAAAAATTTCCGCGGAGGTGAACTCCATGATCGGCGCCCAGTCGGATTCGATGGGCACGGATGGAGGCGGCTCGGAGTCTGTGGCCGAAGACGAATCCAGTGGTTCGGCGACACGGCTCTTATAAGGGGTGAAGTCAGTATCCGGCTCTATCGCCACTGAGAGTGCGGCCTCCATGGCGGGGTCTATCCCTCCTCTCTTGGATGGCGCAATTTGATTCGAATTAACGGCCGGAGTAGTTACCGATGCGATCTCCCGAATACTGTCCGACGGCAGAGTTACGTCATGCTCATCGTGACTGTGCGGCGCACCCGGCATGGGCTTGAATCCGTTGAAGATCAAGTCTCCCGGATGTCGATAGTGTAGTTTAAGTTTCTAAACCTGACCTGATGGCCAGGGGCGTAGCTCTCGATCTGCTCCAGATGGCCAAGCGAATTGGCCCACAGTGCGAAGCCGCCGAATATGAAGATCTGTCCGGGGAAGAAAACCTCATCCTGGACCGCATCGTTACCGATGATCGAAGGAGCCATCAAGCCTTACAGTGACATCATAGTGGAACTCTCAATGAAAGCACCAATGTCGGTGTCAAAACTGGCGGATCTCGGGTAGGGGGTCCCGAACTGTGCGTCTAAGGTGGATGGTAACAGGAGGCAGGGGACACGATGTGTACCTAGGTTCGGGCCCTCTTGATGGAGGTAATACCCTACGTCCTGCTTGATTGTTCTTGATGATATGAGTATTACAAGAGTTGATCTACCACGAGATCGTAGAGGCTAAACCCTAGAAGCTATCCTATGGTATGATAGTCTGTTGTCCTACGGACTAAACCCTCCGGTTTATATAGACACTGGAGTGGGCTAGGGTTACACAGAGTCGGTTACAAGGGAGGAGATCTACATATCCGTATTGCCTAGCTTGCCTTCCATGCCAAGGAGAGTCCCATCCGAACACGGGACAAAGTCTTCAATCTTGTATCTTCATAGTCCAACAGTCCGGCCAAAGGATATAGTCCGGCTGTCCGGAGACCCCCTAATCCAGGACTCCCTCAGGCCCTTTAAGCGGTCCAAAGACAAGAAGACTTACCTTCTGGTGGCGGTTGATAAGTTCACCAAGTGGGTGGAGGCAGAGCCAGTCAGTAAGTGTGATGCAGCTACGGCGGTTCAATTCATCAAAAAGGTGATCTTCCGTTTTGGTTTTCCAAACAACATCATAACGGATAATGGTACTAATCTGTCCAAGGGTGCTATGGAAGAATTTTGTCAACGTGAGCACATCCGGCTTGACGTGTCATTAGTAGCTCACCCCAATCTAATGGTCAAGCAGAGAGATCCAATCAAGAGATTTTGAGAGGCGTCAAGCCCCGGCTTATGGTTCCTTTAAAGCGGACGCCGGGTTGTTGGGTGGAGGAGTTACCTTCTGTGTTATGGAGCATCAATACCACACCGAGCAGATCTACGGGTTACACACCTTTCTTCATGGTCTACGGAGCAGAGGCGGTTCTCCCTAGTGACATCCGTCATGACTCGTGCTACCTCTTGAGCACTTGCGTTGGTTTTCCCTTGAAGAGGAAAGGGTGATGCAGCAGAGTAGCGTAAGTATTTCCCTCAGTTTTTGAGAACCAAGGTATCAATCCAGTAGGAGGCTACGCGTGAGTCCCTCGCACCTGCACAAAACAAATAAATCCTCACAACCAACGCGATAAGGGGTTATCAATCCCTACACGGTCACTTACGAGAGTGAGATCTGATAGATATGATAAGATAATATTTTTGGTATTTTTATGATAAAGATGCAAAGTAAAATAAAAGGCAATGAAACTAACAAAGTATTGGAAGATTAATATGATGAAGATAGACCCGGGGGCCATAGGTTTCACTAGTGGCTTCTCTTGAGAGCATAAGTATTTTACGGTGGGTGAACGAATTACTGTTGAGCAATTGATAGAATTGAGCATAGTTATGAGAATATCTAGGTATGATCATGTATATAGGCATCACGTCCAAGACATGTAGACCACCTCCTGCCTGCATCTACTACTATTACTACACACATCGACCGCTATCCAGCATGCATCTAGAGTGTTAAGTTCATAAGAACAGAGTAACGCCTTAAGCAAGATGACATGATGTAGAGGGATAAACTCATGTAATATGATGAAAACCCCATCTTGTTATCCTCGATGGCAACAATACAATACATGCCTTGCTGCCCCTACTGTCACTGGGAAAGGACACCACAAGATTGAACCCAAAGCTAAGCACTTCTCCCATTGCAAGAAAGATCAATCTAGTAGGCCAAACCAAACTGATAATTCAAAGAGACTTGCAAAGATAACCAATCATACATAAAAGAATTCCGAGGAGATTCAAATATTGTTCATAGATAAACTTGATCATAAACCCACAATTCATCGGTCTCAACAAACACACCGCAAAAAGAAGATTACATCGAATAGATCTCCACATGAGAGGGGGAGAACTTTGTATTGAGATCCAAAAAGAGAGAATAAGCCATCTAGCTAATAACTATGGACCCGTAGGTCTGAGGTAAACTACTCACACTTCATCGGAGAGGCTATGGTGATGATGTAGAAGCCCTCCGTGATCGATGCCCCCTCCGGCGGAGCTCCAGAATAGGCCCCAAGATGGGATCTCGTGGATACAGAAAGTGGTGGAATTGGGGTTTTGGCTTCGTATCTGATCGTTTGGGGGTACATAGGTATATATAGGAGGAAGAAGTACGTCGGTGGAGCAACAGGGGGTCCACGAGGGTGGAGGGCGCGCCCTGGGGGGGGGGGGGTAGGCGCGCCCCCTACCTCGTGGCCTCCCTATTGATTGCTTGACGTAGGGTCCAAGTCTCCTGGGCCTTGTTTGTTCCAAAAATCACGTTCCCGAAGGTTTCATTCCGTTTGGACTCCGTTTGATATTCCTTTTCTTCAAAACCCTAAAATAGGCAAAAAACAGCAATTCTGGGATGGGCTTCCGGTTAGTAGGTTAGTCCCAAAAATAATATAAAAGTGTATAATAAAGCCCAATAATGTCCAAAACAGTAGATAATATAGCATGGAGCAATCAAAAATTATAGATACGTTGGAGACGTATCAAGCATCCCCAAGCTTAATTCCTGCTCGTCCTCGAGTAGGTAAATGATAAAAACAGAATTTTTGATGTGGAATGCTACTTGGCATAATTTCAATGTAATTCTTCTTAATTGTGGTATGAATATTCAGATCCGAAATATTCAAGACAAAAGTTTAATATTGACATAGAAATAATAATACTTCAAGCATACTAATTAAGCAATTATGTCTTCTCAAAATAACATGGCTAAAGAAAGTTATCCCTACAAAATCATATAGTCTGGCTATGCTCTATCTTCACCACACAAAATATTTAAATCATGCGCAACCCCGATGACAAGCCAAACAATCTTTTCATACTTTTGACATTCTCAAACTTTTTCAATCTTCATGCAATACATGAGCGTGAGCCATGGACATAGCACTATAGGCGGAATAGAAGGGTGGTTGTGGAGAAGACAAAAAGGGAGAAGATAGTCTCACATCAACTAGGCGTATCAACGGGCTATGGTGATGCCCATCAATAGATATCAATGTGAGTGAGTAGGGATTGCCATGCAACGGATGCACTAGAGCTATAAGTATATGAAAGCTCAAAAAGAAACTAAGTGGGTGTGCATCCAACTCGCTTGCTCACGAAGTCCTAGGGAAATTTGAGGAAGCCCATCATTGGAATATGCAAGCCAAGTTCTATAATGAAAAATTCCCACTAGTATATGAAAGTGGCAACATAGGAGACTCTCTATCATGAAGATTATGGAGCTACTTTGAAGCACAAGTGTGGTAAAAGGATAGTAGCATTGTCCCTTCTCTCTTTTTCTCTCATTTTTTTATTTGGGCCTTTTCTCTCCTTTTTTATGGCCTCTTTATATATATATATATATATATATATATATATATATATCGTCCGGAGTCTCATCCTGACTTGTGGGGGAATCATAGTCTCCATCATCCTTTCCTCACTGGGACAATTCTCTAATAATGATGATCATCACACTTTTATTTTCTTACAACTCAACAATTACAACTCAATACTTAGAACAAAATATGACTCTATGTGAATGCCTCCGGCAGTGTACCGGGATATGCAAAGACTCATGAGCGACATGTATGAAAGAATTATGAACAGTGGCTTTGCCACAAATACAATGTCAATTACATGATCATGCAAAGCAATATGACAATGATGGAGCTGTCATAATAACGGAACGTCGGAAAGTTGCATGGCAATATATCTCGGAATGGCTATGGAAATGCCATAGTAGGTAGGTATGGTGGCTGTTTTCAGGAAGGTATATGGTGGGTGTATGATACCGGCGAAAGGTGCGCGGTATTAGAGAGGCTAGTAATGGTGGAAGGGTGAGAGTGCGTATGATCCATGGACTCAACATTAGTCATAAAGAACTCATATACTTATTGCAAAAATCTACAAGTTATCAAAGCAAAGTATTACGCGCATGCTCCTAGGGGGATAGATTGGTAGGAAAAGACCATCGCTCGTCCCTGGCCGCCACTCATAAGGAAGACAATAAATAAATAAATCATGCTCCGACTTCTTCACATAATGGTTCACCATACGTGCATACTATGGGAATCATCTAGAGTATTAAGTTCATAAGAACAGAGTAATGCCTTAAGCAAGATGACATGATGTAGAGGGATAAACTCATGCAATATGATGAAAACCCCATCTTGTTATCCTCGATGGAAACAATACAATACTTGCCTTGCTGCCCCTACTTTCACTAGGAAAGGACACCACATGATTGAACCCAAAGCTAAGCACTTCTCCCATTGCAAGAAAGATCAATCTAGTAGGCCAAACCAAACTTATAATTCGAAGAGACTTGCAAAGATAACCAATCATACACAAAAGAATTCAGAGGAGATTCAAATATTTTTCATAGATAAACTTGATCACAAACCCACAATTCATCGATCTCAACAAACACACCGCAAAAAGAAGATTACATCGAATAGATCTCCACAAGAGAGGGGGAGAACTTTGTATTGAGATCCAAAAAGAGAGAAGAATCCATCCAACTAATAACTATGGACCCATAGGTCTGAGGTAAACTACTCACACTTCATCGGAGAGGCTATGGTGATGATGTAGAAGCCCTCCGTGATCGATGCCCCCTTCGGCGGAGCTCCGGAACAGGCCCCAAGATGGGATCTCGTGGATACAAAAAGTTACGGCGGTGGAATTAGGGTTTTGGCTCCATATCTGATCGTTTGGGGGTACGTAGGTATATATAGGAGGAAGAAGTACGTCGGTGGAGCAACAGGGGGCCCACGAGGGTGGAGGGCGCGCCCTGGGGGGGGGGGGTAGGCGTGCCCCCTACCTCGTGGCCTCCCTGTTGATTGCTTGACGTAGGGTCCAAGTCTCTTGGGTCTTGTTTGTTCCAAAATCACGTTCCCGAAGGTTTCATTCCGTTTGGACTCCGTTTGATATTCTTTTTCTTCGAAACCCTAAAATAGGCAAAAAAACATCAATTCTGGGCTGGGCCTCCGGTTAGTAGGTTAGTCCCAAAAATAATATAAAAGTGTATAATAAAGCCCAATAATGTCCAAAACAGTAGATAATATAGCGTGGAGCAATCAAAAATTATAGATACGTTGGAGACGTATCAACTCGCCCCGTGTGGTGGCTTATGTGGAAGCTGATAATGAGAAAACACGTCAGGATTCACTGGACCTGTTAGATGTCGAGCGTGATATTGCAGCGGCTCGTTCGGCGATTTACCAGCAAGACCCGCGTTGTTATCACAGCCGCCGGGTTAAAACCAGAACTTTTCAAGAAGGCGATCTGGTGCTCCGGCTCATCCAGGATCAAACTGACATGCACAAGTTGTCCCCACCTTGGGAAGGACCTTTTGTGGTCAGCAAAAATCTGCACAACGGATCATACTACCTTATCGATGTTCGAGAGCACAAAGACTCACGTAAATCGGAGGAGGAGACCCAACGACCGTGGAATAGCTCATCTTCGGCCTTACTATACTTGAGCCACAAGCTCTTCTTATGTACATAGTTATGACAATGTATATATTATGATCAATATAGTAAACCGGAGCCTCAACTAAAGCAGGGTCTCTGTTGTTTTTATTACATCATGTGTGGTTACATGGGGGCTTCTGTTTATAAAGCGGAGGTCTATTTTCCATTGATCCGGCTTATAAAGCCATATATATATATATATAAAGTCACTTGGGGGCTTGGTCATATTCGAACCATAGCTACACCTCTTGATCGGCATAAGGCCACCAGGGAAATCACTTGGGGGCTTGGTTGTATTTGAACCATAGCTACACCTCTTGATCGGCTTAAGGCCAAAAGGAAATCACGTGGGTCCAAAGAGAGTGTTGCAAAAGCACAACTCAAACATAGGCACCCACTGAGCACAACTCAAAATATTACTCAGTGGCCTGGCAGCCCATGAAAAGCACAACGTTTGACAAGTCAATCTCATAGACCCTGAACTTGTCAAAGTTAAAACGATGATTGGTTAATGTGAGGTCCATCTTAAAAGGCTTCGAAAAATGGTTTCACTCAGTGGCCTGGCAGCCCATGAAAAGCCTCGATTTTGGGCTTGGCAGCCCATGAAAAGCCTTGCATATTCTTTTTATGTTTTTATTTGCCAAGTTTTTTCTCCTTTGGTGAGATTCATAATATCTTATGGTAAACCGGCGTTTATTGACCCAGGTTGGCTTTCAACGATAAGTTGCAAGTACATGATCAGTTATAATCCGGCGTTTATTGACCCGGTCTAGTTTCGACTACAAGTCACCAGCATTATATATGGATAAACCGGTGTTTGTTATAACCCGGTACGGTTTTATCATAAACCGACAAAACATGGAAAGAGTTATCAATACTCAAGATTGAGGTTATCACTCTTACTATACAAAAAGTTGGTCAACCAACAGTGTGATTCAATATCACATGTATCATCTCTTTCATCTTTGATTATTTTCAAAGTATAGCCTTGGTTATAAACCCCGGCTATATATTTGGGCATCATGACCCGTCCTGCTGTAAACTGCCAGGACACTTTCAACTTCTTGTATGCAGGAACAGTTTGCATAACACCGCTATGAATTATGAACATAATATATCCTAAAGCATGATGGATTAACAGTATCAGGCAACATAAATATGCGCGATGGCATAGCAGACCAAGTATTTTGAACTAGCCTATTACAAGGCGCTTTAATGCCCAAAAAGAATAATTGTTTTCAGCAAGTGTGGCAGTACACAGAAGGCTAAACTGGCCTCCGGATCATGACTCGTCACCAGGCTGACTTGAAGGCTGTGGATCGTCTTGTGCTGGTGCATCCTCCTCCTCTCTACCCAGTGGCTAGAAGTCAATGGTTGCCAAATCGATTCCAGTTAAGGCTTGGAACACAGCTTCATCACTTATAAGGTTGGAGGGTTCAACATCAGGGGCATAGGTGTGCTTACGGATTGGCGGAATAAGATCTTCTACATCATGTGTTGGCGCGAGAAGTCTTTTATGATCAGAATCATAAACCGGCTGATAGTGAGAGAGATCTGTTTCTTCAGCCAATTTGCTCGCTAAAGGGCGCATTTCCTTTGTCAACCTTCGAAGATCATCATTGTTAAACTCCAAACCGTCCTCCTTTATGCCAGGATAGCCGCTGCCTATATTCGACGAGTCAAGATCTGGTATCCATGCCTTAACCCGGATTAGCGTAGCCAGCGCACCTGACCTTGCAGCTGATCTTTTTAACTCGTCCAACTGGGCAGGCATCATTGACAGCTTCTCAAGGGTTTCCTTTATCAAAGTTGGAGGCGGTTTGTTATGAGCAGCAGTGCAAATGTCCCGTTGGGCTTCGGAATATAACTGCTCTATAAGAGTATAGGCAGCCTTCAGCTTCATCCGCATGTCAGAGCCCAGATGGGTAATGCGAGTTCCTGTGTCATTGCGAGCATCAGTAAACTGGTAACTGATGAGATAATGTATGTTGAAAACTTCAGGTGAGGATACTTACCAAACACAGCAGCGGTCATGGCATTTATCTGTCGCTTTAAACCGGCCAGCTCTTCAGCCACCGGTTTAAGGGCTGCTTCTGCATCCTCAGCTCTCTTTTGCAACGCGGTCTTCTCTATGCCCCAATCCGCCCGCTCCGTCTTAAATGTTTCTTTCAGCTTCTCCATGGCTTCTAAGGCGCTGGTCAGTTCCTCTTTGGCTTTGGAGGTTTCTGCTTGCTGGGATTTAATATTTTCTTGGAGATCAGCGGTTTGGGCCTCCTTTTTGCTCAACTCAGCCTATACGAGACAGACATATCATGAGTTGGCAGTACATATTTGAAGTACCAAGCACATAACAAGTTATACTCTTGGCACTTGGGGGCTAATGCCTATTTGCTTGATTATCAGAAATTTTTTACAAGTCCCAAGAGCAATACAAGTATTATTCTTGGCACTTGGGGGCTAATGTCCATTTGCTCAAAGTAACATTGGTCGAAGTCCCGGTTCAGCTTGGAAAAATAAACTGGCCCTTGGAGACTACACAGGCGGAAGTTAAAAGATTACAATTCTAAAGTACCGGTTCATCTTAAAAAGATCAACCGGCCCTTGGAGGCTAAGCATGCAAAGTTGAGATATTACAAAGTCCTGGTTTAGATTGGCATCATAAATCGGCCCTTGGGGGCTACTGGAGTTGGTACTTGAAATTGGACATAAGAGAGAAACAGTTATGTAGTTACCTCATATCGCTCCTTCATCAGATTCACTAAACCGGCTTCATAGTCGCGGCTTGTGTATAGACGGTTTAAAAAACCAGAATGAAGTTCTTGGGCGTTGAGGTGGGCGTAGCTTGACAAGTCTGTGTTCCACTTGCCTTTGCCCATAGCAGAAAGCTCTTCCTTGGCACTATGTTTTGATAAAGAAACAAGATTGCCAGGAGTGGTGTGGCCAAAGCCAGTAATCATAATGTCATCTTCCTTGTCATCAGCAGCTTGCACTGGAGTTGACGATTTATTAGTAGCCTTAGCTGGACTTGACGGTTTATCATCAGTGCGGGCCGGGCTTGTCGGTTTATCAGCATGGCCTGTTGCATCAACTTCTACTTGCTCAACAACAAAGTCATGATCTTGAAGTGGTGGGTCATCAAGCATGGCGTCAGCATTTGTTCCTTCCGGTTCTGGAGTTCTCTCTGGTTCAATAACCACATTATCATCAGATGGTTTATTTACCCGAGCTTTCTTACTGGGTCTGGCCTTGGCTTTGAAAGGGAAACATATAAAGGTTAGTATAAAACGCAAGTATAAAGCGTCAAAAAAATAAGTTTGAAGTGGTTACCCAGGAACAGTCTTAAGAGGAGGGAGTTGTGTGGCCGTTGATTCACTAGATGATGAATGAGGCGTTCCCTGATAATTTGAATCGGATGAATTAAGAGGTTGTCGGAAATAACCTGCCTTGGGATAAGAAGTATCAGAAGTGTGTGAAACCTCAGATTGACGTTTCCGAACCGGAGTGTTCGGTAAACCGGCTGAGGTGACTACTTGGCCGCTATCCCGGGTTGTGCTGCGAGCTTCGTGTTGCTGCTTCTTCAAAAGAAAGTTTGGGTCCAAGTGAGCTAGGGGGTGAGCAAATCTTATTTTTCGGATTGTTTGACGGATTTTCTGTGTTGGCAGAGTATCTGAACCGGAGGAAAGAGTAATTACCTCTACGTCATCGGCTTGGCTGCCTTCAGCGTCATCCTGATAATAATCATTGTCAATGAGGTGTATGAAAAACGAACCAAGAGAGTCAAGTTCTACCTCTGAGTCCAGATTATCCGGGTCATCATCAACATTCGGTTCAGAGGGTTCAGTGCTTTTCTTCTTGGCAGGTCTTTTAGTAACCTTGGTCTTGGGGCGAGGTGTCTTGGCCGGTTTATCCTGTGGCTTCTTCTTCCAGAACGGATCATCACCCTGTCAAATATGGACAATTTTTTTGAGAGAATATTTAAAAAAGAATCAAGCTAAAACAAAAGGTTATATGATTCTTACAGCTGGCGGTTTATTCAAGGTGCAGAAAGGACTTAGCTCTGCCTTGCTGCAAACAGCCTCCGGTTCATTCAATATTTTCTTGACAGCCTCATTAACTTCAGCCTATGTTAGTTGAATGTTAATATGGCGTTGAGGATATTTCAAGTCCCCTGTGTAATCACACAATTAAACCGGGGCGCTGATACGTCTCCAACGTATCTATAATTTTTTGATTGCTCCATGCTATATTATCTATTGTTTTAGACATTCTTGGGCTTTATTTTCCACTTTTATATTATTTTTGGGACTAACCTATTAACCGGAGGCCCAGCCCAGAATTGCTGTTTTTTGCCTGTTTTAGGGTTTCGAAGAAAAGGAATATCAAATGGAGTCCAAACAGAATGAAACCTTCGGAAACGTGATTTTCTCATCAGATAAGATCTAGGAGACTTGGACCCTCCGTCAAGAAAGCCACGAGGTGGTCACGAGGGTGGAGGGCGCGCCCCTGCCTCGTGGGCCCCTCGAAGCTCCATCGATGTACTTGTTCCTCCTATATATATCCATGTACCCCCAAACGATCGGGGACGGAGCCAAAAAAACCTAATTCCACCGCCGCAACTTTCTGTATCCACGAGATCCCATCTTGGGGCCTGTTCCGGAGCTCCGCCGGAGGGGGCATCGATCACGGAGGGCTTCTACATCATCATCCAAGCCCCTCCGATGAAGTGTGAGTAGTTTACTTCAGACCTACGGGTCCATAGCTAGTAGCTAGATGGCTTCTTCTCTCTTTTTCGATCTCAATACAATGTTCTCCCCCTCTCTCGTGGAGATCTATTCGATGTAATCTTGTTTTTGTGGTGTGTTTGTTGAGACCGATGAATTGTGGGTTTATGATCCAGTCTATCTATGAATAATATTTGAATCTTCTCTGAATTCTTTTATGTATGATTGGTTATGTTTGCAAGTCTCTTCGAATTATCAGTTTGGTTTGGCCTACTAGATTGGTTTTTCTTGCCATGGGAGAAGTGCTTAGCTTTGGGTTCAATCTTGCGGTGTCCTTTCCTAGTGACAGAAGGGGAAGCAAGGCACGTATTGTATTGTTGCCATCGAGGATAACAAGATGGGGTTTTTATCATATTGCATGAAACTATCCCTCTACATCATGTCATCTTGCTTAAGGCGTTACTCTGTTTTTAACTTAATACTCTAGATGCATGCTGGATAGCGGTCAATGAGTGGAGTAATAGTAGTAGATGCAGAATCGTTTCGGTCTACTTGTCTCGGACGTGATGCTTATATACATGATCATACCTAGATATTCTCATAACTATGCTCAATTCTGTCAATTGCTCAATAGTAATTTGTTCACCCACCGTAGAATACTTATGCTCTTGAGAGAAGCCACTAGTGAAACCTATGGCCCCCGGGTCTATTTCTCATCATATCAATCTCCATCACTTTATTATTGCTTTGCTTTTAGTTTGCTTTTACCTTTTACTTTGCATCTCTATACAAAAAATATTATTTATCATATCTATCAGATCTCACTTTCGTAAGTGACCGTGAAGGGATTGACAACCCCTAAGCGCGTTGGTTGCATTGAGCTATTGTTTTTGTGTAGGTACGAGGGACTCGAGCGTAGCCTCCTACTGGATTGATACCTTGGTTCTCAAAAACTGAGGGAAATACTTACGCTACTTTGCTGCATCAGCCCTTCCTCTTCGGGGAAATCCAACGCAGTGCTCAAGAGGTAGCAAGAAGAATTTCTGGCGTCGTTGCCGGGGAGTCTGCGTAAAAGTCAACATACCAAGTACCCATCACAATCCCTATCTCCCGCATTACATTATTTGCCATTTGCCTCTCGTTTTCCTCTCCCCACTTCACCCTTCCGTTTTATTCACCCTCTCTCTCTATCCCCCTCTCTCTATTTGCCTCTTTTGCCCGTTTGCTTTTTGTTTGCTCATGTGTTGGATTGCTTGTTTGTCCGGTGGCTCAAGATAATACTAAATTGTGTGACTTCACCAATACCAACAACAGTGATTTCCTTAGCACTCCGATTGCTCCTCTTACCGATGCTGAATCTTGTGAAATTAATACTGCTTTGTTGAATCTTGTCATGAAAGATCCGTTCTCCGGCCTTCCTAGTGAAGATGCCGCTACCCATCTTAATAGCTTCATTGATTTGTGTGACATGCAAAAGAAAAAAGATGTCGATAATGATATTGTTAAATTGAAGCTATTTCCTTTTTCGCTTAGAGATTGTGCTAAAGTTTGGTTTTCATCTTTGCCTAAAAATAGTATTGATTCATGGAACAAGTGCAAATATGCTTTTATCTCTAAGTATTTTCCTCCCGCTAAGATCATCTCTCTTAGAAACGATATTATGAATTTTAAACAACTTGATCATGAACATGTTGCACAAGCTTGGGAGAGAATGAAATTAATGATACGTAATTGCCCTACTCATGGTTTAAATTTGTGGATGATTATGCAAAATTTTTATGCCGGATTGAATTTTGCTTCTAGATATCTTTTAGATTCGGCCGCGGGAGGCACTTTTATGGAAATCACTTTAGGAGAAGCTACTAAACTCCTAGGTAATATTATGGTTAATTATTCTCAATGGCATACTGAAAGATCTACTACTAAAAAGGTGCATGCGATAGAATTTCTCTTGAGTTTGATTCTTTAAAGCTTAGATCTATTCCTCCTAAGCATGATATCAATGAGTCCCTCAAAGCCATGAGAATTTCCATTGACGAGTGCAAAGAAAGAACCGCTAGGATGCGTGCTAGGAAAGATGCCTTTATAAAAGCGTGTTCTTCTAGTTCCTATGAAAATAATGATTAAGATCTAAAAGTTATTGATGTGTCCCCTACTAAATCTTTGTTTTGCAATATTAATCTTGATAATGATGGGACTGAATATGATCCACCTTTACCTAGAAGGCGTTCTAAGAATTCGGAATTTATTGATCTTGATGCTAAATTTGATAAAAGTGGGATTGAAGAAATTAAAACCCTAGATGTTGCTAAACCCACTATTATGGATTTCAAGGAATTTAACTATGAAAATTTCTCATTGATTGATTGTATTTCCTTGTTGCAATCCGTGCTAAAGTCTCCTCACGCTTATAGTCAAAATAAAGCGTTCACTAAACATATCGTTGATGCCTTGATGCAATCTTATGAAGAAAAACTTGAATTGGAAGTTTCTATCCCTAGAAAACTTTATGATGAGTGGGAACCTACTATTAAAATCAAAATTAAAAATTATGAGTTTTATGCTTTGTGTGATTTGGGTGCTAGTGTCTCTACTATTCCCAAAACTTTGTGTGATTTGCTAGATTTCCGTGATTTTGATGATTGCTCTCTAAACTTGCATCTTGCGGATTCCACTATTAAGAAACCTATGGGAAGAATTAATGATGTTCTTATTGTTGCTAGTAGGAATTATGTTCCCGTATATTTTATCGGTCTTGATATAGATTGCAATCCTGCTTGCCCTATTATTCTTGGTAGACCTTTCCTTAGAACGGTTGGTGCAATTATTGATATGAAGGAAGGGAATAATAGATTTCAATTTCCATTAAAAAAGGGCATGGAACACTTCCCCAGAAAGAAAATAAAATTACCATATGAATCTATCATGAGAGCCACTTATGGATTGCCTACCAAAGATGGCAATACCTAGATCTATTCTTGCTTGTTATGCCTAGCTAGGGGCGTTAAACGATAGCGCTTGTTGGGAGGCAACCCAATTTTATTTTTATTCCTTGATTTTTTGCTCCTGTTTAGTAATAAATAAATAAATTATTTAGACTCTGTTTTGGTTGTGTTTTTTGTGTTTAATTAGTGTTTGTGCCAAGTAGAACCGTTGGGGAGACTTGGGGAAAGTCTTGTTGAACTTGCTGTAAAAAACAGAAACTTTAGTGCTCACGAGAACTGCTGTCATTTTTATTTTGAAAGTGATATTTAGATAATTATTTTTTCATATGATTAAGAGATAAATTCCTGACGTCCATCAATTTATTTTATAATTTTTGGGGTTCCAGATCTTGCGCTAGCTACAGATTACTACAGACTGTTCTGTTTTTGACAGATTCTGTTTTTCGTGTGTTGTTTGCTTATTTTGATGAATCTATGGCTAGTAAAATAGTTTATAATCCATAGAGAAGTTGGAATACATTAGGTATAACACCAATATAAATAAATAATGAGTTCATTACAGTACCTTGAAGTGGTCTTTTGTTTTCTTTCGTTAACGGAGCTCACGGGATTTTCTACTTTAAGTTTTGTGTTGTGAAGTTTTCAAGTTTTGGGTAAAGATTTGATGGATTATGGAACAAGATGTGGCAAGTGCCTAAGCTTAGGGATTCCCATGGCACCCCCAAGATAATCTAAGGACACCTAAAAGCCAAAGCTTGGGGATGCCCCGGAAGGCATCCCCTCTTTCGTCTACTTCTATCGGTAACTTTACTTGGAGCTATATTTTTATTCACCACATGATATGTGTTTTGCTTGGAGCGTCTTTTATGATTCGAGTCTTTGCTTGTTAGTCTACCACAATCATCCTTGCTGTACACACCTTTTGAGAGAGCCATACATGATTTGGAATTTGATAGAATACTCTATGTGCTTCACTTATATCTTTTGAGCTTTATAGTTTTGCTCTAGTGCTTCACTTATATCTTTTAGAGCACGGTGGTGGATTTGTTTTATAGAAACTATTGATCTCTCATGCTTCACTTAGATTATTTTGAGAGTCTTAATAGCATGGTAATTTGCTTAAAATCCTAATATGCTTGGTATGTAAGATTAATAATAAAACTTTCGTATGAATGTGTTGAATACTAAGAAAAGTTTGATGCTTGATGATTGTTTTGAGATATGGAGGTAATAATATCAAAGTCATGCTAGTTGAGTAGTTGTGAAATTGAGAAGTACTTGTGTTGAAGTTTGCAAGTCCCGTAGCATGCACGTATGGTAAACGTTATGCAACAAATTTGAAGCATGAGGCGTTATTTGATTGTCTTCCTTATGAGTGGCGGTCAGGGACGAGAGATGGTCTTTTCCTACCAATCTATCCCCCTAGGAGCATGCGCGTAGTGCCGAGGTTTTTGATGACTTGTAGATTTTTGCAATAAGTATGTGAGTTCTTTATGACTAATGTTGAGTCCATGGATTATACGCACTCTCACCCTTCCATCCTTGCTAGCCTCTTCGGTACCGCGCATTTCCCTTTCTCACATTGAGAGTTGGCGCAAACTTCGCCGGTGCATCCAAACCCCGTGATATGATACGCTCTTTCACACATAAACCTCCTTATATCTTCCTCAAAACAGCCACCATACCTACCTATTATGGCATTTCCATAGCCGTTTCAAGATATATTGCCATGCAACTTTCCATCATTCCGTTCATCATGACACATTCATCATTGTCATATTGCTTAGCATGATCATGTAGTTGACATAGTATTTGTGGCAAAGCCACCATTCATAATTCTTTCATACATGTCACTCTTGGTTCATTGCATATCCCGGTACACCGCCGGAGGCATTCATATAGAGTCATCTTTGTTCTAGTATCGAGTTGTAATCATTGAGCTGTAAATAAATAGAAGTGTGATGATCATCATTATTAGAGCATTGTCCCAAGTGAGGTATAAAAAAATAAAGGCCATAAAAAAAGAGAAGCCCCCCCCAAAGAAAGGCCACAAAAAAAAGAGAAGTCCCAAAAAAATGAGAGGAAAAGAGAGAAGGGATAATGTTACTATCCTTTTACCACACTTGTGCTTCAAAGTAGCACCATGATCTTCATAGTAGAGAATCTCTCATATTATCACTTTCATATTCTAGTGGGAATTTTTCATTATAGAACTTGGCTTGTATATTCCAACAATGGGCCTCCTCAAGTGCCCTAGGTCTTCGTGAGCAAGCAAGTTGGATGCACACCCACTAGTTTCTTTTGTTGAGATTTCATACATTTATAGCTCTAGTGCATCCATTGCATGGCAATCCCTACTCCTTGCATTAACATCAATCGGTGGGCATCTCCATAGCCCATTGATTAGCCTCATTGATGTGAGACTTTCTCCCTTTTTGTCTTCTCCACATAACCCCCCTAATTATATTCTATTCCACCCATAGTGCTATGTCCATGGCTTGCGCTCATATATTGCGTGAAAGTTTATAGGTTTGAGATTACTAAAGTATGAAACAATTGCTTGGCTTGTCATCGGGGTTGTGCATGATGAGAGCATTCTTGTGTGACGAAAATGAAACATGACTAAACTATATGATTTTGTAGGGATGAACTTTCTTTGGCCATGTTATTTTGAGATGACATAATTGCATAGTTAGTATGCTTGAAGTATTATCATTTTTATGTCAATATGAACATTCGTCTTGAATCTTTCGGATCTGAATATTCATACCACAATTAAGAAGAATTACATTAAAATTATGCCAAATAGCACTCCGCATCAAAAATTCTGTTTTTATCATTTACCTACTCGAGGACGAGCAGGAATTAAGCTTGGGGATGCTTGATACGTCTCCAACGTATCTATAATTTTTGATTGCTCCATGCTATATTATCTATTGTTTTAGACATTATTGGGCTTTATTTTCCACTTTTATATTATTTTTGGGACTAACCTATTAACCGGAGGCCCAGCCCATAATTGCTGTTTTTTTTGCCTGTTTTAGGGTTTCGAAGAAAAAGAATATCAAACGGAGTCCAAATGGAATGAAACCTTCAGAAACGTGATTTTCTCATCAGATAAGATCCAGGAGACTTGGACCCTCCGTCAAGAAAGCCACAAGGTGGTCACGAGGGTGGAGGGCGCGCCCCCTGCCTCGTGGGCCCCTCGAAGCTCCACCGACATACTTGTTCCTCCTATATATATCCACGTACCCCCAAACGATCAGGGATGGAGCCAAAAAAAACCTAATTCCACCGCTGCAACTTTCTGTATCCACGAGATCCCATCTTGGGGCCTGTTCCGGAGCTCCGCCGGAGGGGGCATCGATCACGGAGGGCTTCTACATCATCATCCAAGCCCCTTCGATGAAGTGTGAGTAGTTTACTTCAGACCTACGGGTCCATAGCTAGTAACTAGATGGCTTCTTCTCTCTTTTTCGATCTCAATACAATGTTCTCCCCCTCTCTCGTGGAGATCTATTCGATGTAATCTTCTTTTTGCGGTGTGTTTGTTGAGACTGATGAATTGTGGGTTTATGATCCAGTCTATCTATGAATAATATTTGAATCTTCTCTGAATTCTTTTATGTATGATTGGTTATCTTTGCAAGTCTCTTCGAATTATTAGTTTGGTTTGGCCTACTAGATTGGTTTTTCTTGCCATGGGAGAAGTGCTTAGCTTTGGGTTCAATTTTGCGATGTCCTTTCCCAGTGACAGAAGGGGCAGCAAGGCACGTATTGTATTGTTGCCATCGAGGATAACAAGATGGGGTTTCTATCATATTGCATGAAACTATCCCTCTACATCATGTCATCTTGCTTAAGGCGTTACTCTGTTTTTAACTTAATACTCTAGATGCATGCTGGATAGCGGTCGATGAGTGGAGTAATAGTAGTAGATGCAGAATCGTTTCGGTCTACTTGTCTCGGACGTGATGCTTATATACATGATCATACCTAGATATTCTCATAACTATGCTCAATTCTGTCAATTGCTCAATAGTAATTTGTTCACCCACCGTAGAATACTTATGCTCTTGAGAGAAGCCACTAGTGAAACCTATGGCCCCCGGGTCTATTTCTCATCATATCAATCTCCATCACTTTATTATTGCTTTGCTTTTACTTTGCTTTTACCTTTTACTTTGCATCTCTATACAAAAAATATTATTTATCATATCTATCAGATCTCACTTTCGTAAGTGACCGTGAAGGGATTGACAACCCCTAAGCGCGTTGGTTGCATTGAGCTATTGTTTTTGTGTTGGTACGAGGGACTCGAGCGTAGCCTCCTACTGGATTGATACCTTGGTTCTCAAAAACTGAGGGAAATACTTCATCATCCCTTCCTCTTCGGGGAAATCCAACGCAGTGCTCAAGAGGTAGCAGGCGCCGGCTTAAAGGCAGAATGCTCCAGGATATCCAACAGCGAACAAAGTCAACTCCGGTTAAACCGTTTTCCATAAAGGCTCTGAGCTTTGAGAGTTGTGCTGCGTTGTTGGATCATTCCTTTGCACTCAGCTTCTGAGGAAATGGATGTGTGTTGCTAAGCCGGTGAGGGCGATAACCCGGCAGAGGATTCTCATCAGTTGGAGACGTATCTCGGCAATAAAACCAAGTCTGATTCCAGTCCTTGGGGTGACTATGAAGTTTTGTGTGAGGGAAAATAACATCCTTCCTCTTTTGAATAGCCATTCCACCAAGTTCAGTATTGGGTCCATCTGTAAATTCTATACGACGGTTCAAATAGAAGAAATCCCTAAACAGTTCAACTGTGGGCTCTTCTTGAAGATAAGCCTCGCAAAATACTTGGAAAATGCAAACATTGGACACAGAGTTTGGTCCGATGTCTTGAAGATGGAGCTAGAAGCTAGCGAGCAGATCTCAGAATTTTTTTGATCCTGGAGGGCTAAACCCTCGACCCAGGTGGTCAACAAACACGACTACTTCTCCATCCTTGGGCTCAGGAGGACTTTCCGGACCAGGGGCCCTCCAGTGGATGACGTCTTTCTTTGCTAAAACGCCGGTTGCAGCACATCCGGTTAGTTGCTCTTTGGTAACCCGGGAAGGGACCCAGTTACAAGCATAAAACTGTTTGGCCATTTCAAATGAAAAGCTGGAAAAAGATCAAATGCCGGTTTAGGGTTTATGACAGACAAACATAAAGCGACGCAATATCAGAAGGAGAAGACAGAGGCTGATGCACATTGTTAAACCGGAGCCTAACATTGGATGGGTTACAAAGATAAACGAATCGGCGGTTTAAAAGGGGACTGATGGTACCTGCCAGATTATCATTTTCTACATACCGGATTATTATTTCCTAAAAAAGTTAAACCACCTATATTGATAGGGAAGGTACATATCTAAAAAATGTCTAAGTAAGGGAAAACAAGTTTCACAGATCGATATGGTAATTTCAGATCTGCAGCGTATCAGTAAATCAAAGGATATTCAGGCTCAAAATACAGGTGTTTAAATAGTTCATCAGGTCCAGAAGGGTTTTTTCTATACGAAGAAGATATTCTAAGGATGAAAAAGGGGATTACAACTACGACTGTGCAAGAAAATGTCGGAATCTGAGTTCGCTGCTTACACTATGGAGATGAACAGAGAAGAACGGCCGCGAGCTTTGATGAACACCGAAACCCTAATGGCGAATCTAGAGCAAGGGAAAGGGAAAACTTACTGTTGCTGACGGAGCAGTGAAGGCACGCCGCATTTCTCTGGTACGTTCAGGTTGATGCAGCTTGACGGTCGAGGGCGGAGCTTGATGACGGCGGCCGCGCGCAAGGGTCAGGTCAGCGCAAGGAAGAAGAGGACGCGAGGAGGCACGGGGGGAATGAAAAGGAACCCCCGGTATTATTTATAAGGTGAAGGGATAAGTGACACGCACGAAAATCGAGGAGCCCAAAAAATTGGATCTGTGACAGAGTTGTCGCCTCGATTGCCGGAGGCTCATTTATGGAGGTGAGATATATATATATATATATATCCAATTTTTAAATAACAGGTGACGTCATGGTGGTTTATTACGAACCTAGAAGATGACATCATGGCGGTTTACAAGATTTATGCGGAAGTGCTGAAGGAGTGATTTTCTAAGTGTTGAAGATTGACATGAACAGGTTCAAATCAATCTGGGGCCTAATGTTGGGGATATTACTACTAAGTATAAACCGGCCATGAGGGGCCGGGTTATGCCCACAATGAGTTAGTCATGTTTAAAGCCCATGAAGACAAGAAGTATGGTGCTTTACGGGGGAGATCTAATATGAAGGCCCAGGGCCCAAGGGCGGATTAGGGCCCGTAGACATAAACCGCCATATGATATGTAACTTATGTTGTAAGACAAGGAAAGGTAGAAACCAAGCCGGACACGTCTATGAGCCAGCCTCGGGATTCTGTAAACCGCCGGGCGTCGACCTGTGTATATAAAGGAACGACCCGGCGGCGGTTTAGGGACAACAAACAATAACTCGAGAGCCAGGCAAAGCGGATTCGCTCCCTGGTCATCGAAACCCTAGCAATTCCATCACAACTGGAGTAGGCTTTTACCTTCATCGTAAGGGGCCGAACCGGTATAATTCCTCGCGTCTCTTGTTCCGCTTTAACCCTTTAAGCTAACCCGTCGCGATGGCTCCACGACTAAGTTCTCTCACTAGGACATCTGCCGTGACAAAACGACGACAGCTAGGTAGTATGGATCAGGATGGAAGACAGTATGAAGCCAAACAGAACATAGTCTTCACACAGTGAAGTCAATCAGATCAGACAGGCAAGCAATGACTTCACGAAGACAAACTGTAAAGTAAAGGGAAGTGAAGGATAGAACCAGTTGCTTGGTGAAGACAAGGATTTGGTAGACCAGTTCTAGTTGCTGTGACAATTGTACGTCTGGTTAGGGAGGTTGAGATTTAACTTAGAAGACCACGTCTTCACCTTATTCCCCTTGAGCTAAGGACACCCAGTCCTCGCCCAATCACTCTGGTAAGTCTTCAAGATAGACTTCCAAACCTTCACAGACTTCGTTCATCGGCGATCCATAATGACTCTTGGGCACTTAGCACGTGACGCCTAACCGGCTGGAGGATTCACAGTCCTCAAGTGTAACAAGTCTTCAGGTCACGCAGACAGAAAGACCTCAGTGATGCCTAACACTCTTTGGCTCTGGGTGTTTTGGGCTTTGTCCTCGCAAGGATCTCTCACTCAAATGCTTCGGAGGTGGGTTGCTCTCAAACGACAAAAGCTGTGCACTAACTCTAAGCAGCCACCAATTTATGGTGTAGGGGGTGGGCTATTTATAGCCAGGAGGCAACCCGACCTGATTTGTCCGAAATGACCCCGGATCACTAAGGAACCGACACGTGTCCAACAGTCAGATTTCAAACACACACGACAACTTGACTTGGGCTACAAGTAAAGCTGACTCATCCAACTCTGGATAAGATTTGCTCTCATTGTATTCGCTCGAAGACATAGGATTTGGTTGAGCATCACTTTAGTTACTCTAACTTTGTTCACTTGGACCCCACTTAACAGTACGGTGGTTCCTATGACTCAACAAAGAAGAAAAGGAAACTATGAAACAACTATGTCTTCGCACTCCATAGTCTTCATATGAATGTCTTCTCATGTCATGATCTTCATCATGAATGTCTTCACGAACCACCATTGTCTTCAATGTGTTCACACATTTTTAGGGGTCATCTTTGGTAGGTAAACCGAATCAATAAGGGACTACTACCTGTGTTATCCTGCAATTCTCACAAACACATTAGTCCCTCAACCAAGTTTGTCGTCAATACTCCAAAACCAACTAGGGGTGGCACTAGATGCACTTACAGCTAGAGATATGTTTCAGCAAAGGAGTCTGCCTTACTTGTTCCTCAAGTAAAGTTGTCGGGTGCATTTGAAATCCGACCATTAGAGACATGTCGGTTGGCCATTGGCTGGACATCATGTCTTGAATGATCATTTCCCCCTCATGATTTCTTCGTCTATAAATAGCAACCCCATTCAAACCGAGATGGTTGGGTGCTCTATGTGATTGTGACAGTTTGTTTGAGCAACCTCTCTCTGAAATATTAGAGTTAATCCACCGAGAGAAAACCCTAGAGTCAAAAACTAGATAGTGGTGGAGCATCACAGAGATCTAAGTTTAGTACGCTAGGCATATTACTCTTGAGAGCTGCTAACTCTCTAGATGGTCAGGCGTCAAAATCATCGGCAACCAAGAGTCACTGTGCTTCATGAAGACAATCTGTGAAGGTTTTGGAGATCGCCTGAACTATTTACCTCGAGTAATCGGCACAAGTTGAAGAACTTGTTGTCGAGAAGAATAGGATGAAGAGAGTTTATCTTCTGTGTTAAATCAAAAGTCCCTCC
The DNA here is from genome assembly GCF_056163025.1 of Triticum urartu. Lineage (NCBI taxonomy): Eukaryota > Viridiplantae > Streptophyta > Magnoliopsida > Poales > Poaceae > Triticum > Triticum urartu. Next base: position 477,593,702 of record NC_141878.1, on the reverse strand, counting down.
AACCAGACATAGCTCTTTTGCAGAAGAGTGACCGGTCTACCAAATACCTTGTCTCCATCGAGCATCATTGGTTTCATCTTCACCCAGAATTTTTTTAGTTGTTTATCCTCTACTATGTTTCGGTCATGTAATTTATCTTCGGTTCCCATACTTGTTTCGTCTTGATAACATTTCTGTCTGTTTCAAGTAGTTTTATTTCATAGTAAAGTTACTGCTTAGTTTATATTCCGCTATTGTGTTCTGAGAGGTTTCAAGTTTCTCGAAGAAAATTTAAATCTCCCATTCACCCCCGGTAGACATAGTTTGTTCCTACAGTGCACCATCAGTTTCCCACTTGCTCTTTGTTGGCGATACCTTGATCCGGATGAGAGTGGATGCATCGAACACCGCCACTATGGAATGTTCTAGATATGTTGTCGGATTTCGGGTTCCGGCAGACCCTTGAGGTTCGAACACTGGGGTGCGCGCGGAGATTTCGCCTCCTACCTACCTGCACCCCTCCGCTATGCTAGGATCTAAACTAAGGAAAGAACAACACAAGAGACACAGGGTTTATACTGGTTCGGGCCACCGTTGTGGTGTAATGCCCTACTCCAGTGTGTGGTGTGTGGATTGCCTCTTGGGCTGATGATAATGAACAATACAAGGAAGAACAGCCTCGCGAGGGTCTATTCTTGGCTGAGGCGACGAACTGCTGGGAGGAGTTCAGCCACCTTTCTCTCTCTCTCTCTGCTCTCCTTTTGCCGACCCCCTTGCTGTGTGGGTGGCTGGTCCTATTTATAGAGGCCCTGGTCCTCTTCCCAAATATTGAGCGGGAAGGGAGCCAACAATGGCGGGCTAATTTGAAGGGGGACAACAAGTATAAGCTATCCTGACAAAAGTAGTCTTCGCCTGCGCAAAGCTCTGGTGATGACGCCGTCTTGGGCTCCACGGTGACCTCCTTCTCGTAGTCCTCCTGGTCTTGGTCTCGTTGCACCAAAATGGCAACCTTTGCCTGATGCCTCGGTACTCCGCGGCTGCGCTTGCCCCCTTTGCACCAAAGAGGAAAGGAGGACACTGCGCGGGCTGGCACCCGCCTGGCGCCCTGAGTTGTCATGGCTTGCGTCATGGGCACCTCGTGAGGTACCCCGCCTTGATCTCTCCTCCTCCTCGTGAGCCAGCCTGACGAGGCCATGCCTGAGGAAGCTTCGCGTCGTCCGCCCCGCGAGGCTTGGCCCCTCGCGAGGGTCTTGGGTTTGTGTTGGTGAAGATGGGCCGTGCTGGGCCCCCCTTTGAGCCACGCCGCAGGCCGCAGGTAGGCAAGTCTGGGGACCCCCGTTCCCAGAACGCCGACATATGTACTATTCCAACTTAGGTTAGCTTGTTAATGAAGCGAAGTATGATATCTTTTCAAGCCTAAATACTAGAGAAGATGTGAAAAGAGAGGTTTGTACAGAACTGGAGATTCTGGCATAGGCCCTCACAAGTAACTATCTTGGTCTGTTGTCACTTGGGAGTTGATCGCATTGATATTTTCTAACACCTAATTGATAGAGTTTGTGTTTTAATCAATGGATGGACTGCTACGACCTTATCCATGGGGGCTAAGAAGACTATTGGAAGTAGTGGCACATGACAACCCAATCTATGCTATGTTGGTTTTTAATATTTCAAAGAAGAGTTGGAAAGAAATTTGTGCTGAAATTGCTAGATATTGTTGGTGGAGTTCCTAAGAAAACATAAAATTACAATGGAGGGCTTGATGGAAGATGTGCATCCATGAAGTGCCCAAATTCCAGCGGCTAAATCACCAGCCTGCCCTAGCTTAGCAAGCATGACCCTAGTCATTATTAGGACGTGTGTGCGTATCTTCTATCATGAAAATACAGAAGCCAATTTATGTCTTCCTCTAGCAGTTACGTGTAATGTTATTTATGTCAAAATTTACTTGCACATATATTGTTGTTGATCGAATGGTATAACACAACAATGATGCCAAAATCTTTTCAATCGAGGAGCGTCGATCTAAAAACTGAGGATTTAACTACCTTGATTAAGTGTTATGATCTTTTCAAGGGTGCATTGTGGTGGTATCAGTATTACATGAGGAAAACATGGCTCAATGGCAAGGCTAATAGTGAAATCTCCCAAAAGTCACTGGTGCCAAATTTATAGACAAGGGATGCCTTGTAAAGCACTTGTTTAATCCCGAAATACCAGTACCATTTATGGGACTAGATCACATTTTGAAATACTATATATTTTTGCATGTGTCTTACATACTTCTAATCTAGGAAAACTACTTTGAGAATGAGAACAACCCTTCTCAAGTGATAGTACTACATGTTTTCACTGATTATCTTTGCGATATGCATAGAGCCGAGGTACTCTGGTTGGATGGCACGACATTGGTATCCGACATGAAGTTGTGAGACCGGTACATTGACTCCACGATGTAAGAGCATCGATTAGTACAACTTCACTGTTTGTAGGAGTCTGCTGCTTATGATCTTATTATATGTTAGATGTGAATGTTGAATTAATAGGTGTTGGTTGTGTACTTTTGGGTTATGATATTACTATACGATGAATATAAACCCGAGCATATGTTTGTACATAACTTGTTGGATTTGAATGTGCATCGCTATCACATGGATGTGTATGTTCAATCTGCTGACCAGTTTCAGTGGATGGGGCCGCACTGGTAGCACATTGTCAATTTGCAGGCAATGCTACCAGCTACATCCCAATAGCTGAAGTTGGCCATACACACTACTAGGAGGCACAGAGAACTGAAAGGTCAATGAAATTTTGCATCTACTGACAGTTAGGTGGGACATCAATGCACTATACACATACATAGGCCTACTGATGGGCCGTGAAACAACCAATGAAGGGGTTTAGTTGGTCATCATCATAGGGTCAATCTACAGTAGTGGGGCCACTCGCGCGTTCGTTGCCTCGTGGAACCACACCAAGATGACATGTGTATATTGTCTTTGATCAATAAACTGAGGAAGAGTAAAAATATAGGATGGCATGCGCCCAGCGTGCCTGACACTATGGGGGGATATGGAGGTGGGGAGGGTAGTAGACGATGACAAGAGGGATACTAACATTAGGTGTGGCTATTCTATGCAAACAACCTTAGGTGTGTCCGGGCCAAGGGAAGGTTGTGTTGCCTACTAGAGACCATCACCACAGCCGCAACAATGAGGTCCCCAAAGCTCATTGTTGCCACCTTGACGCATGTATGATAGGATCTCCTATAGGATAATGCTAGTTCGATGCATGCTTCAAAGGTTGCGTCCCGTGCCACCAAGCTGTTGATTGGTAGGGCCATGCATCACGATGTGGTTCGTGGACACACAACTGCTCTAGGAAAGTTTTGACATCTTACTAGGGCCTATGGGGAGCTAAGGAGCTAGGAAAGATGAACAAGGGCTCACTGGTCGGAGGCAAACAAGAAGAAAGGGGCGACGATGATTAATTCTTTCGGTGGGGAATTACTTGTGGTCAATGCAAGTACACAATGTTAAGTTGTAGCCTTTTCGAATTAATAGCATTGATCCACAGAGAGCTAGGAAATGGTCTTTGCCCCTTATAGAGATTTATTGGAATGGGAGAGAGGCGACAAGGAGCGCCCCATCCCCTGCCATGGACACGTGCGTGCGCAACCGACCTCGGAGTGTCCCAGCAGTCGATGTTTGCGGTCCCAACAAAAGGAGCTGTTGGTTCGAACAAACACCACATCGGGGCATTGGTTATAGCTCATCGCCATGCTGCTCCCAGCAGTCTGCAGCCGCTACAGCTTCCCGGCCCAGTCGGTTGTAGCTTTCCAGCCTGCCGGTTCCAATATCTTCGTCAGGGGGTTGAAAAATTCATGCACCGGCGATCGTTGATCCTAGCAAACTGAGGAGCTGATCCTAACAAATCAGGGAGTCAGTTCCAGTATGTCACTATGCTGCTCTCAGCAATCTGCGGTCCGTTGCAATAACTCAGTTGTAGCTTGTCGCCCTGGTTTGTTGCAGCTTCCCAGCTTGCCAGGTCCAGGTGTTGGGGAACGCGGTAATTTCAAAAAAAAATCCTACGCACACACAAGATCATGGTGATGTATAGCAATGAGAGGGGAGAGTGTTGTCTATGTACCCTCGTAGACCATAAGCGTAAGCGTTATGACAACGCGGTTGATGTAGTCGTATGTCTTCACGATCGAACGATCCAAGTACCGAAAGTACAGAACCTCCACGATCTGCACATGTTCAGCTCGGTGACGTCCCACGAACTCACGATCCAGCAGAGTGTTGAGGGAGAGCTTCGTCAGCATGACGGCGTGATGACGGTGATGATGATGCTACCGGAACAGGGCTTCGCCTAAGCACCGCTACGATATGACCGAGGTGGATTATGGTGGAGGGGGGCACCGCACACGGCTGGAAACAATCAACTTGTGTGTTCTAGGGTGCCCCCTGCCCCCGTATATAAAGGAGCAAGGGGGAGGACGACCGGCCTTGGGGTGCGCCAAGGAGGGGGAGGAGTCCTCCTCCTAGTAGGAGTAGGACTCCCCCTTTCCTAGTCCAACTAGGAAGAGGGAGGGGGAAGGAAGGAGAGGGAGAGAGGGAGGGAAAGAGGGGGCGCCGCCCCCCTCCTTGTCCAATTCAGACTCCAAGGGGGGGGGCGGCCAGCCCTATAGCCCCTCCTATCTCTCTCTCACAAGGCCCATGTTGGCCCATTAGTTCTCCCAAGGGTTCCGATAACCCCCCGGCACTTTGATAATTATCTGATAACCCCCGGAACTCATCCAGTGTCCGAATATAGTCATCCAATATATCAATCTTTATGTCTCAACCATTTCAAGACTCCTCGTCATGTACGTGATCACATCCGGGACTCCGAACTATCTTCGGTACATCAAAACACATAAACTCATAATACCGATCGTCACAGAACGTTAAGCGTGCAGACCCTACGGGTTAGAGAACTATGTAGACATGACCGAGACACGTCTCTGGTCAATAACCAATAGCGGAACCTGGATGTTCATATTGGCTCCCACGTATTCTACGAAGATCTTTATCGGTCAAACCGCATAACGATATACGTTGTTCCCTTTGTCATCAGTATGTTACTTGCCCGAGATTCAATCGTCGGTATCTCAATACCTAGTTCAATCTCGTTACCTGCAAGTCTCTTTACTCATTTCGTAATGCATCATCCCGCAACTAACTCATTAGTCACATTGCTTGCAAGGCTTATATTGATGTGCATTACTGAGAGGGCCCAGAGATACCTCTCCGATACTCGGAGTGACAAATCCTAATCTCGATCTATGCCAACTCAACAAACACCATCGGAGACACCTGTAGAGCATATTTATAGTAACCCAGTTATGTTGTGATGTTTGGTAGCACACAAAGTGTTCCTCAGGTATTCGGGAGTTGCATGATCTCATAGTCGTAGGAACATGTATAAGTTATGGAGAAAGCAATAGCAACAAACTAAACGATCATCGTGCTAAGCTAACGGATGGGTCAAGTCAATCACATCATTCTCTAATGATGTGATCCCATTAATCAAATGACAACTCATGTCTATGGTCAGGAAACATAACCATCATTGATTCAACGAGTTAGTCAAGTAGAGGCATACTAGTGACACTCTATTTGTCTATGTATTTCACACATGTACTAAGTTTCCGGTTAATACAATTCTAGCATGAATAATAAACATTTATCATGATATAAGGAAATATAAATAACAACTTTATTATTGCCTCTAGGGCATATTTCCTTCAGTCTAGAGTCAATAATCTAGATTACATAGTAATGATTCTAACACCCATGGAGTCTTAGTGTTGATCATGTTTTACTCGTGAGAGAGGCTTAGTCAAAGGGCCTACAACATTCAGATCCGTATGTATCTTGCAAATCTCTATGTCTCCCTCCTTAACTTGATCGCAGATGGAATTGAAGTGTCTCTTGATGTGCTTGGTTCTCTTGTGAAATCTGGATTCCTTTGCCAAGGCAATTGCACCAGTATTGTCACAAAAGATTTTCATTGGACCCGATGCACTAGGTATGACACCTAGATCGGATATGAACTCCTTCATCCAGACTCCTTCATTTGCTGCTTCACAAGCAGCTATGTACTCCGCTTCACACGTAGATCCCGCCACGACGCTCTGCTTGGAACTGCACCAACTGACAGCTCCACCATTCAAAATAAATACGTATCCGGTTTGTGACTTAGAGTCATCCGGATCAGTGTCAAAGCTTGCATCGACTTAACCATTTACGACGAGCTCTTTGTCACCTCCATAAATGAGAAACATATCCTCAGTCCTTTTCAGGTATTTCAGGATGTTCTTGACCGCTGTCCGGTGATCCACTCCTGGATTACTTTGGTACCTCCCTGCTAAACTAATAGCAAGGCACACATCAGGTCTGGTACACAACATTGCATACATGATAGAACCTATGGCTGAAGCATAGGGAATGACTTTCATTTTCTCTCTATCTCCTGCAGTGGTCGGGCATTGAGTCTGACTCAATTTCACACCTTGTAACATAGGCAAGAACCCTTTCTTTGCTTGATCCATTTTGAACTTCTTCAAAACTTTATCAAGGTATGTGCTTTGTGAAAGTCCAATTAAGCGTCTTGATCTATCTCTATAGATCTTGATGCCCAATATATAAGCAGCTTCACCGAGGTATTTCATTGAAAAATTCTTATTCAAGTATCCTTTTATGCTATTCAGAAATTCAGTATCATTTCCGATCAACAATATGTCATCTACATATAATATCAGAAATGCTACAGAGCTCCCACTCACTTTCTTGTAAATACAGGCTTCTCCAAAAGTATGTATAAAACCATATGCTTTGATCACACTATCAAAGCATATATTCCAACTCCGAGAGGCTTGCACCAGTCCATAAATGGATCGCTAGAGCTTGCACACTTTGTTAGCACCTTTTTGATCGACAAAACTTTCTGGTTGCATCATATACAACTCTTCTTTAAGATATCCATTAAGGAATGTAGTTTTGACATCCATTTGCCAAATTTCATAATCATAAAATGTGGCAATTGCTAACATGATTCGGACGGACTTAAGCATCGCTACGGGTGAGAATGTCTCATCGTAGTCAACTCCTTAAACTTGTCAAAAACCTTTTGCAACAAGTCGAGTTTTGTAGGTAGTAACATTACCGTTAGCGCCAGTCTTCTTCCTGAAGATCCATTTATTCTCTATGGCCTGCCGATCATCCGGAAAGTTAACCAAAGTCCACACTTTGTTCTCATACATGGATCCCGTCTCATATTTCATGGCCTCAAGCCATTTTGCGGAATCTGGGCCCACCATTGCTTCCTCATAGTTCATAGGTTCGTCATGGTCAAGTAACATGACCTCCAGAATAGGATTACCGTACCACTCTGGTGCAGATCTTACTCCGGTTGACCTACGAGGTTCGGTAGTAACTTGATCAGAAGTTTCATGATCATTATCATTAGCTTCCTCACTTACTGGTGTAGGAATCACTCGAACTGATTTCAGTGATGAACTACTTTCCAATAAGGGAGCAGGTACAATTACCTCATCAAGTTCTACTTTCCTCCCACTAACTTATTTCGAGAGAAACTCCTTCTCTAGAAAGGATCCATTCTTAGCAATGAATATATTGCCTTCGGATCTGTGATATAAGGTGTACCCAACAGTCTCCTTTGGGTATCCTATGAAGACACATTTCTCCGATTTGGGTTCGAGCTTATCAGGTTGAAGCTTCCTCACATAAGCATCGCAGCCCCAAACTTTAAGAAACGACAACTTGGGTTTCTTGCCAAACCACAGTTCATAAGGTGTCGTCTCAACGGATTTAGATGGTGCCCTATTTAATGTGAATGCAGTTGTCTCTAAAGCATAACCCCAAAATGATAGCGGTAAATCAGTGAGAGACATCATAGATCGCACCATATCTAGTAAAGTACGATTACGACGTTCGGACACACCATTACGATGTGTTGTTCCGAGTGGCGTGAGTTGCGAAACTATTCCGCATTGTTTCAAATGAAGACCAAACTCGTAACTCAAATATTCTCCTCCATGATCAGATCGTAGAAACTTAGTTTTCTTGTTATGATGATTTTCCACTTCACTCTGAAATTCTTTGAACTTTTCAAATGTTTCAGACTTATGTTTCATTAAGTAGATATACCCATATCTGCTCAAATCATCTGTGAAGGTGAGAAAATAACGATATCTGCCGCAAGCTTCAATGTTCATTGGACCACGTACATCGGTATGTATGATTTTCAGTAACTCTGTTGCTCGCTCCATTGTTCCGGAGAACAGAGTTTTAGTCATCTTTCCCATGAGGCATGGTTCGCAAGTACCAAGTGATTCTAGAAGACCATCAGAATGGAGTTTCTTCATGCGCTTTACACCAATATGACCCAAACGGTAGTGCGACAAATAAGTTGCACTATCATTATCAACTTTGCATCTTTTGGCTTCAATACTATGAACATGTGTATCACTACTATCAAGATTTAGTAAAAATATACCACTCATCAAGGGTGCATGACCATAAAAGATATTACTCATATAAATAGAACAACCATTATTCTCTGATTTAAATGAATAACCATCTCGCATCAAACAAGATCCAGATATAATGTTCATGCTCAACGCTGGCACCAAATAACAATTATTTGGGTCTAAAACTAATCTCGAAGGTAGATGTAGAGGTAGCGTGCCGACGGCGATCACATCGACTTTGGAACCATTTCCCACGCGCATCGTCACCTCGTCCTTAGCCAATCTTCGCTTAATCCGTAGCCCCTGTTTTGAGTTGCAAATGTTAGCAACTGAACCAGTATCAAATACCCAGACACTACTGCGAGCATTAGTAAGGTACACATCAATAACATCTATATCAAATATACCTTTCACTTTGCCATCCTTCTTCTCCGCCAAATACTTGGGGCAGTTCCACTTCGAGTGACCAGTCCCTTTGCAGTAGAAGCACTCAGTCTCAGGCTTAGGTCCACACTTGGGTTTCTTCACTTGAGCAGCAATTGGCTTGCTATTCTTCTTGAAGTTCCCCTTCTTCCCTTTACCCTGTTCCTTGAAACTGGTGGTCTTGTTAACAATCAACACTTGATGCTCCTTTTTGATTTCTACCTCCGCAGCCTTTAGCATTGCAAAGAGCTCAGGAATCGTCTTATCCATACCTTGCATATTATAGTTCATCACGAAGCTCTTGTAGCTTGGTGGCAGTGATTGAACAACTCTGTCAATGACACTATCATTAGGAAGATTAACTCCCAACTGAGTCAAGTGGTTGTGGTACCCAGACATTCTGAGTATATGTTCACTGACAGAACTATTCTCCTCCATTTTGCAGTTGTAGAACTTATTGGAGACTTCATATCTCTCAATCCGGGCATTTTCTTGAAATATTAACTTCAACTCCTGGAACATCTCACATGCTCCATGACATTCAAAACGTTGTTGAAGTCCCGGTTCTAAGCCGTAAAGCATGGCACACTGAACTATCAAGTAGTCATCAGCTTTGCTCTGTCAGGTGTTCAGAACATCTGGCGTTGCTCCTGCAGCGGGTTTGTCACCTAGCGGTGCTTCCAGGATGCAATTCTTCTGTGCAGCAATGAGGATAATCCTCAAGTTACGGACCCAGTCCGTGTAGTTTCTACCATCATCTTTCAACTTAGCTTTCTCTAGGAACGCACTAAAATTCAACGGAACAACAGCACGGGCCATCTATCTACAACAACATAGATATGCAAAATACTATCAGGTACTAAGTTCATGATAAATTAAAGTTCAATTAATCAAATTACTTAAGAACTCCCACTTAGATAGATACCTCTCTAATCTTCTAAGTGATCACGTGATCCATATCAACTAAACCATGTCCGATCATCATGTGAGATGGAGTAGTTTTCAATGGTGAACATCACTATGTTGATCATATCTACTATATGATTCACGCTCGACCTTTCGGTCTTAGTGTTCCGAGGCCATATCTGCATATGCTAGGCTCGTCAAGTTTAACCTGAGTATTCTGCGTGTGCAAAAATGGCTTGCACCCATTGTATGTGAACGTAGAGCTTATCACACCAGATCATCATGTGGTGTCTCGGCACGACGAACTATAGCAACGGTGTATACTCAGGGAGAACACTTATACCTTGAAATTTAATGAGAGATCATCTTATAATGCTACCGTCGAACTAAGCAAAATAAGATGCATAAAGGATAAACATCACATGCAATCAATATAATCGATATGATATGGCCATCATCATCTTGTGCCTTTGATCTCCATCTCCAAAGCACCGTCGTGATCACCATCGTCACCGGCTTGACACCTTGATCTCCATCGAAGCATCGTTGTCGTCTCGCCAACTATTGCTTCTACGACTATCGCTACCGCTTAGTGATAAAGTAAAGCAATTGCATGGCGATTGCATTTCATACAATAAATCGACAACCATATGGCTCCTGCCAGTTGCTGATAACTCTGTTACAAAACATGATCATCTCATACAATAAAATTTAGCATCATGTCTTGACCATATCACATCACAACATGCCCTGCAGAAACAAGTTAGACGTCCTCTACTTTTTTGTTGCAAGTTTTACGTGGCTGCTACGGGCCGAGCAAGAACTGTTCTTACCTACGCATCAAAAACCACAACACGGTATAGTGATTGCCTTTTGATCTTCACAAAGAACCCTGTTCATTGAATCCGATTCAACTAAAGTTGGAGAAACTGACACCCACCAGCCACATGTGTGTGAAGCACGTCGGTAGAACCAGTCTCGTGTAAGCGTACGCGTAATGTCGGTATGGGCCGCTTCATCCAACAATACCGCCGAATCAAGAAACAACTAGTGACGACAAGCAATATGTATATACTCACACCCACAACTCCTTTTGTGTTCTACTCGTGCATATAACATCTACGCATAAACCTGGCTCTGATGCCACTATTGGGAAAAGCAGTAATTTCAAAAAAATTCCTACGCACACGCAAGATCATGGTGATGTATAGCAACGAGAGGGGAGAGTGTTGTTTACGTACCCTCATAGACCGTAAGCAGAAGCGTTATGACAACGCGGTTGATGTAGTCGTACGTCTTCACGATCGACCGATCCTAGTACCAAAAGTACGGAACCTCCGCGATCTGCACACGTTCAGCTCGGCGATGTCTCACGAACTCACGATCCAGCAGAGTGTCGAGGGACAGCTTCGTCAGCACGATGGCGTGATGACGGTGATGATGATGCTACCGGAACAGGGCTTCGCCTAAGCACCGCTACGATATGACCGAGGTGGATTATGGTGGAGGGGGGCACCGCACACGGCTGGAAACAATCAACTTGTGTGTTCTAGGGTGCCCCTGCCCCCCGTATATAAAGGAGCAAGGGGGAGGCCGGCCGGCCTTGGGGCACGCCCAGGAGGGGGAGGAGTCCTCCTCCTAGTAGGAGTAGGACTCCCCCTTTCCTAGTCCAACTAGGAAGAGGGAGGGGAAGGAAAGAGAGGGAGAGAGGGAGGGAAAGAGGGGGCGCCACCCCCCTCCTTGTCAAATTCGGACTCCCAAGGGGGGGGCAGCCCTATGGCCCCTCCTCTCTCTCACAAGGCCCATGTTGGCCCATTAGTTCCCCGGGGGGTTCCGATAACCCCCCGGCACTGCGATAATTATCAGGTGACCCCCGGAACTCATCTGGTGTCCGAATATAGTCATCCAATATATCAATCTTTATGTCTCGACCATTTCGAGACTCCTCGTCATGTCTGAAATCACATCCGAGACTCCAAACTATCTTCGGTACATCAAAACACATAAACTCATAATACCGATCGTCATCGAACGTTAAGCGTGCAGACCCTACGAGTTTGAGAATTATGTAGACATGACCGAGACACGTCTTCGGTCAATAACCAATAGCGAAACCTGGATGTTCATATTGGCTCCCACATATTCTATGAAGATCTTTATCGGTCAAACCGCATAACGATATACGTTGTTCCCTTTGTCATCGATATGTTACTTGCCCGAGATTCGACCGTCGGTATCTCAATACCTAGTTCAATCTCGTTACCGGCAAGTCTCTTTACTCGTTCCGTAATGCATCATCCTGCAACTAACTCATTAGTCACATTGCTTGCAAGGCTTATATTGATGTGCATTACCGAGAGGGCTGATACGTCTCCGTCGTATCTACTTTTCCAAACACTTCTGCCCTTGTTTTGGACTCTAACTTGTATGATTTGAATGGAACTAACCCGGACTGACGCTGTTTTCAGCAGAATTACCATGGTGTTGTTTTATGTGCAGAAAACAAATATTCTCGGAATGACCTGAAACTCCACGGAACATCTTAGAAAAAACAATAAAAAATCCTCGCCAAAGATGAAGACCAGGGGGGCCACACCCTTCTCACGAGGGTGGGGGGCGCGCCCCCCCTACCTCATGGGCCCCCTGTTGCGTCTCCAACTCCAACTCCACCTCCATATATTGAGTTTCGATGAGAAAAAAATCAAAGAGAAGAAAGCATCGTGTTTTACGATACGGAGCCGCCGCCAAGCCCTAAAACCTCTCGGGAGGGCTGATCTGGAGTCCGTTCGGGGCTCCGGAGAGGGGGATTCGTCGCCGTCGTCATCATCAACCATCCTCCATCACCAATTTCATGATGCTCACCGTCGTGCATGAGTAATTGCATCGTAGGCTTGCTGGACGGTGATGGGTTGGATGAGATTTATCATGTAATCGAGTTAGTTTTGTTAGGGTTTGATCCATAGTATCCATTATATTCTGAGATTGATGTTGCTATGACTTTGCTATGATTAATGCTTGTCACTAGGGCCCGAGTGCCATGATTTCAGATCTGAACCTATTATGTTTTCATGAATATATGTGGGTTCTTGATCCTATCTTGCAATTCTATAGTCACCTACTATGTGTTATGATCCGGCAACCCCGAAGTGACAATAATCGGGACCACTCCCGGCATAATTATCCATCACTGATCCGGTGCCTACGAGTTTTCCATATACTGGTTTACGCTTATTTACTTTCCCGCTGCTACTGTTACAATCACTACAAAATACCAAAAACATTACTTTTGCTGTCTTTACTTTTGTTGCTGCTACCACCACTATCATATTGCTTTGCTACTAAACACTTTGCTGCAGATACTAAGTTTCCAGGTGTGGTTGAATTGACAACTCAGCTGCTAATACTTGAGAATATTCTTTGGCTCCCCTTGTGTCGAATCAATAAATTTGGGTTGAATACTCTACCCTCGAAAGCTTTTGCGATCCCCTATACTTGCGGGTTATCAAGACTAATTTCTGGCGCCGTTGCCGGGGAGCATAGCTCTATTCTTTGAGTCACTTGGGATTTATATCTGCTGGACACTATGAAGAACTTGAGAGATCCAAAAACCAAGATCTATCCCTCAACTACGAGGGGAGGTAAGGAACTGCCATCTAGCTCTGCACTTGATTCACCTTTTGTTATGAGTAAGTTTGCGACACCTACATCTGCTTCTGCTATTCGTTCTGATATGTCGCATGTTATTGATGATGCCACTTCTGCTATGCATGATACTTATGATGAAACTGCTTCTATGACTGATACTAGTCTGCCCCTTAGTGAATTTCTTGATGAACAAATTGCTAGGGCTAGAGAAAAAGAAATTATTGAATCTGAATATGATGATGATAGTGATGATGAAAATATGCCTGTTATTCCTGAGGGTTATATTTTTGATATGGATCTTCTGCCGCTATTTTTGCTTGCAAAGATAAATATGAGCTTAAGAGGTTATTAATTAAATGGAACAAAGAATCACTTAGAGATAGAATGAAACCCGACCCTGCTTTTGCTACTTCACCTATAAGTGTTCCTGATAAAGATTATGAATTCTCTGTTGATCCTGATATAATTACTTTGGTTGAATCTGATCCGTTTTATGGCTATGAATCCAAAACTATTGTGGCACATCTTACTAAGTTAAATGATATAGCTGCCCTGTTCAGTAATGATGAGAGATCGCGTTACTTTTATATAATCAAAATTTTTCCGTTCACATTAAAGGGTGATGCTAAGATATGGTTTAATTCTCTTGATCCTGGTTGAGTGTGTAGTCCCCAGGATATGATTTATTACTTCTCTACTAAATATTTCCCTGCTCATAAGAAACAAGCTGCTTTGAGGGAAATATACAACTTCATGCAAATTAAAGAAGAGAGTCTCCCACAAGCTTGGGGGAGGCTTCTCAAGTTACTTAATGCTTTGTGAGGGAGTCCTGGATTAGGGGGTCTCCGGATAGCTGGACTATCTCCACTGGCCGGACTGTTAGACTATGAAGATACAAGATTGAAGACTTCGTCTCGTGTCCGGATGGGACTCTACTTGGCGTGGAAGGCAAGCTAGGCAATACGTATATGGATATCTCCTCCTTTGTAACCGACCTTGTGTAATCCTAACCCTCTCCGGTGTCTATATAAACTGAAGGGTTTTAGTCCGTAGGACGACAATCATAACATACAATCATACCATAGCTAGCTTCTAGGGTTTAGCCTCTCTGATCTCGTGGTAGATCTACTCTTGTACTACCCATATCATCAATATTAATCAAGCAGGACGTAGGGTTTTACCTCCATCAAGAGGGCCCGAACCTGGGTAAAACATCGTGTCCCCTGCCTCCTGTTACCATCCAGCCTAGACGCACAGTTCAGGACCCCCTACTCGAGATCCGCCAGTTTTGACACCGACATTAGTGCTTTCATTGAGAGTTCCGCTGTGGTGCCGTCATCAGGAAGGATGTCTGACCCCATCTTTAAAGACGGCACTATCGCTAAGGGAGCTTTGGCTATCGGCCAAACTCTCCGGCTAGGTGGTTTTCTTATGACCGCCCATTCGGCCGCTGCGCCGACGATGACTTCTCGGGTCATCGAAAGCAATCTTCACGTCAACTCGGAACTCGCCGAGCAGTTAGATCCAATGGAGCTCTCTTCCCTGAATGAGCTCTTGGATCGCATCGCCGCTCTGGGAGTCGCTACAGACTACGATCAGATTGGGCCTAAATCCGATCTGAGAGAGATCAACTCTCCCCAGGTCACCCATCACGTTGCAGTGGTGGAGGAACAATGCGGCAACCCTTCATCTATCTTAAGGACTAGCTATGTACGGATTCCCGATCCCTCCAAGCCGGATACCCGCGGAGGGGAGGACGTCACTCAAGGCCTGAACCTAGAATCAGGCAGTGGGCTAGATTTATCGGAAAACATCCAAGAATCCAAACTTTCGAGTTCGGAAACTCTTTGGCCCCTGAGTCTCAGATGGGGTGAGGATTCGGATTCAATTCCACCCACCCACCCAAACATACGCGATCTATTCCAAATTAGGCAAGAGCCCGAAGAAACAGTACACCATTACTGGGCCAGATTCCTCCTGGTCATGAACAGGATAAAGGACTGCCGCGAGGAAGACGCAATTTCATTCTTCTGCAATAATTGCACGGACAAGGGAATCCTCAACACCATAAGTCGTCGTGAAGTCACACGCTTTGCTGACTTGGTGTCCATAGTACGAAAGTACTGTGTGATGGAAAGCGCCTGGAAAACCGAAGTACAATTTTGGGATAATCCGGCCCTGAATACAAACCTAGTCCGAAATAAAAGGGCGCATTATCACAATACACCTGGGTTAACTACCAAAAAGCAAAAGCCCTCTACGGGGCAAGGAACCGTACTGGAGGGATGGCTCAACGGACCCTGCAAAATTCATAGTACAGCGAATGCAATACCAACGCACAGCCTTAGAGCATGTTGGATACTCCGGCAGGTGGCCAAAAGTGGTGAGGATCTACTCCTCCCAAAGACCACAGAACACCATCCCGTGGACAACAATACGGTGTTAACGGTCTTTGAGACCTTCGCGTCTAATAATAGACACAAGCGAACACTCCGCAGCATGGCCGAAATCTGCCACATAATAGAAATAAATCCTTGGAGTGACACGGCTATTACCTTCAATGCCAGCGACGAACCTAAATTCCGAACAGCCCGAGCACCAGCCGCACTGGTCCTCAGTCCAATCGTGGACGGCTTTCCACTCACCAAGGTACTCATGGACGGCGGCAGCGGGTTAAACCTCATCTATGAGGAAACTCTTCAAAAGATGGAAATAGACTGGAGCCGCATTGAGCAAAGTAGCACAACCTTTAGAGGAATCATCCCCAGTCGGGAAGCACGCTGTGCTGGAAAAATCACACTAGACGTGGTATTCGGCACGCCGAACAATTACAGGTCCGAAGAAATTACATTCCAGGTGGCCCCGTTCAGCAGCGGATACCACGCTCTTTTAGGGCGGGAGGCGTTTACAATCTTCCAAGCCATACCCCATTACGGGTACATGAAGCTTAAAATGCCCGGGCCCAACGGAATCATCACTCTTGTTAGTGATCCGGACATAGCACTCCGCGCCAAAAATAAGACAGCTGCACTGGCCCTTGAGGCACTATCCGAAGCCCTAGCGGCCGAAGAACTAACTGCGCTGCGCTCCACGGTGAACAGGGACGACGTGATA
Source organism: Triticum urartu (assembly GCF_056163025.1). Taxonomy (NCBI): domain Eukaryota; kingdom Viridiplantae; phylum Streptophyta; class Magnoliopsida; order Poales; family Poaceae; genus Triticum; species Triticum urartu. Next base: position 477,577,096 of record NC_141878.1, on the reverse strand, counting down.
CTCGATAAGAGATCTAAGTCCACCTCCTTTAAACCGGCGGATGAAATAGTCAAATTCCAAGTCCATCCAACGGACCCTACAAAATAAGCTTCCATCGGGGCACAATTAAACCCTGATGTCGACACCGCACTGCGAGAGTTCCTATGCGAGAACTGGGACATTTTCGCCTGGCACCCTTCAGACATTCCAGGAATCCCACGCAGGCTGGCTGAGCACAGCCTAAATATCCTAAAAGGATTCAAGCCAGTCAAGCAGGCTCTTTGATGTTTCTCCGAGCCTAAAAGACAAGCCATGGGAGAGGAACTAGCCAAGCTATTGGAGGCCGGATTCAACAGAGACATAAAACATCCGGACTGGCTAGCAAACCTAGTGATGGTACCAAAGAAGGACAAATCCTGGCGCTTGTGGGTCGATTTTAAGGACCTTAACAAGGCCTGCCCAAAGGATCCTTTTCCCCTCCCCCGCATCGATCAAATCATCGATGCTACCGCAGGACATGATTCATTGTGTTTCCTCGACGCATACTCCGGCTACCATCGAATTAAAATGGCAGAGCCAGACCAAGCCACAACGGCATTCATCACACCATATGGCCCATTCTGCTTCAACACAATGCCCTTCGGGCTAAAAAACGCCGGTGCAACATATCAGCGCATGATTCAGACATGTCTGGCAAACCAGATCGGCAAAACAGTGGAGGCATACGTAGATGACGTGGTCGTTAAAACCAAGCATGTCGAAACTCTAGTAGACGACTTGAGGCTCACATTCGACAACCTCCGAGCATATGACATCAAGCTCAATCCGGAAAAATGCGTTTTCGGCGTAACAGCCGAAAAGCTCCTGGGATTCATTGTCTCCAGTAGAGGTATTGAAGCTAATCCGGCCAAAATCCGAGTGTTGTCACAGTTGGCTACCCCAACAGACCTCAAACAAATACAAAAATTGACTGGATGCATGGCGGCTCTAAGCCGCTTTATCTCCCGCTTGGGAGAAAAGGCATTACCCCTTTATCACCTCCTCCGGCGCACCGAACACTTCGAGTGGACGGACGCCGCCATGGACGACTCAACGAAATAAAAGCCATATTGGCAACAAACCCGGTCCTGGCCGCGCCAAACATTGGCGAACCAATGCTATTATACATTGCGGCAACTCATCAAGTAGTAAGCGCAGTACTCGTCGTCGAGCGAGAGGCGGACGGACACAAATTCCCACTTCAAAAGCCGGTTTACTATGTGTCCACTGTCCTTACTCCATGCAAATCCCGATATCCGCATTATCAAAAGATAGCGTACGCGGTATTTATGGCATCCCGGAAGCTGTGACACTACTTTCAAGAGTGTTCGATAACGGTAGCCTCGGAAGTACCATTTAACGATATTATAAACAACAGCGACACGACGGGCCGGATTGCCAAATGGGCCATTGAGATCCTCCCGTTCGAAATAACCTACAAGCCATGATGAGCTATTAAGTCGCAAGTTTTGGCTGACTTCGTCGCTGAATGGACGGAAGCCGAACTCCCTAAAGAGTACAACACATATTCAAACTGGATCATGCACTTCGACGGCTCCAAAATGTTGGCCGGTCTAGGGGCTGGCGTCGTTTTGACGTCCCCAACAGGAGACACCGTTCAATACGTACTACATATAATGTATACGGACTCCAACAACGCAGCCGAATACGAGGCCCTTCTACATGGTCTCCGGATGGCAGTATCCATGGGCATTCAACGCCTAGAGGTGCGCGGGGATTCGAACCTCACGATATCCCAAATAAATGGAGACTTTGATGCCAAGGATCCGAAAATGGCAGCTTATCGCAATGCCGTCCTAAAAATGTCAGCTCAGTTCGAGGGGCTCGAATTTCACCATGTGGCTCGGGAAAACAATCAGGCGGCGGATATCCTCGCCCGCATCGGCGCAAAACGCGATGCGGTCCCTCCCAACATATTTCTGGAAAGGCTTTTCAAGCCATCCGTAGCATGGGAAGGGATCACCAGTACCAACAGTCCGGACCCGGCCAAAATACCCGATACCGAACTCTCTGACACAATCGGAGGCTCCGCCACCAAAATAACATAATCAGCCCACGACATAATGGCCATTATTGCCCCGTGGACAGAACCATTCCTGGCCTACCTGACTAGACAGGAACTTCCGGAGGACCAAAATGAGGCACGCTCCACAGTGCGGTGATCCAAAGCCTACAGGGTCCATGAGGGAGAATTTTACAAAAAAAGCGCTACCGGAGTCCTTCAAAGGTGCATCTCCGAAGAGGAAGGGCGGAACCTTTTGGCAGAAATTCACGCCGGACTCGGCGGTCATCATGCTGCATCCCGAGCTCTTGTAAGCAAGGCCTTCCGTACAGGATTCTATTGGCCAACGGCCCGGGCAGACGCACAGGACTTGGTCCAACGTTGCGCCGGTTGCCAGCTCTTTGCAAATCAAAGCCACATGCCACCCACCGCCCTCCAAACAATCCCCATTACATGGCCCTTCGCGGTCTGGGGGCTCGACATGGTTGGACCCCTTAAAGGGGGAACCCACAAGAAAAAATACTTATTGGTCATGGTGGATAAATTCACCAAATGGATAGAGGCTAAACCGGTTAAAACAGTCGAATCCGGACCGGTGATAGATTTCATATCAGGGGTTGTACACTGTTACGGCGTCCCCCACAACATCATCACTGATAACGGCACGAACTTCACGGCCGACGAGGTAAAACTTTGGTGCAGCAAAATGGGCATCAAGCTCGACTATGCTTCAGTCTATCACCCACAAACCAACAGTCAAGTCGAACGGGCAAATGGTCTTATAATGAGCGGCATTAAACCCAGATTAGTGCGCTCCTTAACGAAGTCTGACACGCACTGGGTAGAGGAGCTCGACTCCGTACTCTGGGGGCTGCGGACCACGCCGAATAGTAGCACCGGATATACACCGTTTTTTATGGTGTACGGCGCAGAGGCAGTCCTGCCCTGTGACATAATTCATGACTCACCTCGAGTGCGCATGTACGAAGAAAGAGAAGCCGAGCTCGATCGGCAGGACAGTCTGGACACCTTGGAGGAAGAGCGCGACGTAGCCAAAGCCCGTTCCGCATTTTACCAGCAACAGGCTCGCAGATACCAAAGGAGAGAAGTACAAGCCAAAACTTATAATGTTGGCGAACTAGTTCTACGGCTGCCGGATAAGAAAAAGAACAAGCTAGAGCCCAAATGGGAAGGTCCCTTCATCATCGACCAAGTTCTGACCGGTGGAGCGTACCGACTGCGGGATGCATCGACTAGTCGACTCGAGCCGAACCCATGGAACGCAGCCAGGCTCCGAAGATTCTACGCCTAGCACCGGACTTTATGTTAGTCCCCTCCCTTTGTCCATTTTTTGCATATGCATCATCTGTCTTGTTTCCCTTTCTTTCTTTTATTTCTCTAGGCCTTCAAGGGTCACCTTGTGCCTCACTCATACATCACAGATGCGCTAGCCGCACTCTTCATACCTGGGGGCTTCTTTCACAGAAGCTTAAATTATTTACCTGGGCCTCATGCCCAGCACATGTGTTATACTTCCACATGTACCTTTTTTCACCATTATATGCATCGATATGACTTAAGTTTTGGCCAAGCTGGGTTGCCTGGCTCTTGTATTTATGCCCTACGTTCACGTTAATTCGGCTAGGGCATAAGGGGAGCACCTCTACGATTGTTACCGCCGGGTCAGCCAGACGTGTACCTCAGACTGGGTGAAGCTGAAAGCTAGCGTTCTTAAGAGAATATTCGGTCGGTGAACAAAAGATGACTTTTATTTATTATCCATATCTGCCCCCAGATGTTTTTCTGCGCTTCTTGTCGCAGTCTGGACATGCACTTTAGGACATGCCTACCCAGGGAAAGGAACCCTTAACGGAACTATTCTCTCTGGAATATGTTTCTTACTACCCATGTAATATAACACAACTAGTTGGGCACTTGTCTTATAAAGCACTAATGACCCCTACGCTTGGTCTCCACGCATGCCCCGGTTCTTACATAACCGAGAGGGTATTCGGATACACTCCGGACTGTCGGGTCTCGAGGTTGAAGCGAAAAGGTCCGCCATGACAAACGATCTACAATCCGGCTAGAAGGCATCATACATGTCACTTTAAAATTACATAGTCAATTCGACTGGTTGAATTTCTCTTCAATGCCATCCAATAGGATGTCTAGTCTACAGTCCAGTTGGGAATACTTTGTGGCCAATTCTACTTGGTCGTACACTAAACTCACAGGGACCTCCTTGCCATCAAGCCCCACAGGTTCGACTTCGGCCATGTGGTTCGGGTCAGCCTTCATGTACCCTGTCTTCACCATTGCCCAGGCTTCCCTGGCACCCTGACGGCAGGCCGATATCTTTCATAATCGGAAGCGCCGCCATGCTCCCTTCAGCTTTTCTGCAAGCTCTCCAAGGCCTTCGGGTATGGAGACGGACGACCACAAGGCCTGGGCGACGCCTTGCATCACCTGCCGAACTCGTTCGTGCAACCGCGAGAGCTCGGGAAGAAGATCACCCGTTGAACCAGGCATCTCCTTGGCAGGACGACCTATTAGCATTCCTACAGACATAACTCTGTCAGCCAGCTTCCTCGCCGAACTCTTTTTTCAAATTTCATTCAAGCACTTACTAAATATGCCGCGTCGAAGCCGCCGATTCTCCTTAATAGAGTCCGACAGTTGGGCACGAACATCTTTTAGTTCCACGCCCAGCTTGGTGTTGGCATCTTGGAGATCATTCTTCTCCTGCCTCACCCTCGTCAGCACGCTCTCACCGGCCCTCAGCTGGCGTATGAGCTGTTGCTTATCCGGAGTTACTTCGGCATCATCTGCAATTTTATCGTCAGATCGGCATATACGCCGCATTCTAAATATGATACTTATCATTCAAAGGATATGTTACCAGAGGGGGTCTCTTTGGGCTCCCCTGCCGCGGCCAGTGCGGCCTGAAGTTGGGCCTTGCACCCTTCCAGCTCCTGGGACAGTTGAGTATTCTTTTTTGTAAGAACCTGCATAACAAATGATCCTTAAATCAGTTATATTAACTGTTTCAAGTCTCAGGGGCTACTGATATATATAATCATCAAATTTTCTCACCCGTATGTCTTTTACATACTACTCCGTGGCTCTATCTAGACCATTTTGAGCGGCACGGAGGTGCGCGTCTCCCGAGCTGAAGGCATCTAATGCCTCTTGGGAGAAACAAGTGTCACGAAGAACAGTCCGGCGATGCCTGTGGTTCATGGCACTTTCCACCTCAGAATTGGTGGCGGATAGTTTGTCCGCATCCTCTGTCGGAGGAGCGCCCGGTGCACGCCTCATATTCGTTCCCGCCTCCGAATCCGGCCTTGGAGCCTGGCTGGTGGAGGCGCGATGGGTAGCCTCTCCGGGTATAGTCCGGCGAGCGCTCTTTTTCCTGAAAAGAAGGCATGGGCGTTAGTATGCCTCTGAGAATAATGGCTTGCAATAAAGATGGCGCGCCGTACCGCTACGCCGGCGTCTCAATCCGGACTGCGGGTCTTTTCAGCCCGCCTGGCCTCGCGGCCCCTTGTTGGCTAGTTGCCACGGGCTTGGCCTTCTTCCCCGAGGACCTCCCCTGCAAAACACGGCTGTTATACGGCAATCAAAAAGCACAAGGACGGATCCCTTTTTAAGTGCTGGGACTTTGGTCTCAGTCACCTGTGAGGCTGGAACTAGCCCAGGGTACTCGACCGTAATGGCCACCAAGGTGTTGTCATTACTCCATTGGTAAAATACCCCATCGATCAGCTCCACAGATATGTCCGGATCCTCCTGGGAGGCCGGGTCAAGGGACCGTCCAGGGTCCTCAGGTTGTGGAGGAGGGTTGTTTGTCTCCTTTACTGCCTGGCGCAGCTCCTGCGATGAAATCGCTAGAATAAATACTTAACTACAGGAATACAAAATGGATGGGCGATAAAAAGTCTTCGCTTACCCATCTCGGAGGATTGTACATAGAAAATCCGCCTTGCGGGTTGACACGAAGGAATTCCTCCTCTTCTCCCTTGTACAAAGTGGATAAGATCTTTATTAGATCGGCAACTGATCCCGGCCCTTTGCGGCCGTGGCGGTTGGCGTCATCCTCCCTGTTGAAATCCCACATGGGGTGGCCTCTATACTGAAGCGGCTTCACCCCCCGCATGATGCATGTGGCCATGACCTCGATCATGGTCAATCCGGATCGAGCTAAAAAACTTATCCGGCTCATCAGGTAAAGAATGTCCCTGTCATCTTCCTCCAGGGAGCTCCGTGGATGCCAGCTCCGGCGCTTCTTCAAAGGGGCGTTGTCGAACTCAGGAGGGCCGATCCGAATAGGATCCGGGAGGGGGACGTCTTCTATATAAAACCATTATGAAGGCCAGTCTTTGGACGTCTTCTTCGGGGTCCCGGACAGGTATCCGGTCCCGGCAATATGCCACACTTCGGCTCTGCCCACTTGGTATATTGATCCCTTTTGAGAATGGGGCACAAGGCAGAACAGCTTCTTCCACAGAGCGAAATGAGCTTCACAGCCCAAAAACAACTCGCAAAGGGCTACGAATCCCGCGATATGCAGCAGGGAGGCATGTGTAAGATTGTGCAACTGGAGGCCGTAGAACTCCAGGAGCCCCCGGAGAAATGGATGAATTGGAAATCCGAGCCCTCTTACCAAATAAGGGACAAGGCATACCCGCTCTCCCTTGGAGGGATTGTGAAGGCTCTCCGCTTGCTCTCCGCCATTATAGGTGGCAAGCCCGGCTCAAACCGGGACCAGGTACGCTGGGGGAAGAAATCCCTTGGACTGAAGCATCACTAATTTGCTGTGCGGGACGGAACATTTCTCCCAATCTCCAGGCTTGGAGCTAGGGGTGCGAGAGGAGGAGCTGCGTCGACCGTCCATGATGGAATGGATTTCTGTCGGGTGCGCTCCGATGAAGGCTCGCCAAGGGAGGATGGTGTGATTTGGATCTAAATCCTCGTCTTTTTAAATAGGCGGCTCATTCACACAACTAGGGGGGTAAATGTGAAAACACCCTGGCTCTTCACATTCGCTCGACACGTGGAAAGTAGCAATTATTGGGCGAAGAAGCCAAGGAGTACAAACCTTCACAAGAAACCGGACATTATTTCGACAGGTACACAGAATTTGGAGAGGAACCCGCCTTGCAATGCCGAAGACAATACTGCGCGCCGGACTCATCGTCATTGAAGCCTGGTTCGGGGGCTACTGAGGGAGTCCTGGATTAGGGGTCTCTGGACAGCCGGACTATCTCCACTGGCCGGACTGTTAGACTACGAAGATACAAGATTGAAGACTTCGTCTCGTGTCCGGATGGGACTCTACTTGGCGTGGAAGGCAAGCTAGGCAATACGTATATGGATATCTCCTCCTTTGTAACCGACCTTGTGTAACCCTAACCCTCTCCGGTGTCTATATAAACTAAAGGGTTTTAGTCCATAGGACGACAATCATAACATACAATCATACCATAGGCTAGCTTCTAGGGTTTAGCCTCTCTGATCTCGTGGTAGATCTACTCTTGTACTACCCATATCATCAATATTAATCAAGCAGGACGTGGGGTTTTACCTCCATCAAGAGGGCCCGAACCTGGGTAAAACATCGTGTCCCCTGCCTCCTGTTACCATCCAGCCTAGACGCATAGTTCGGGACCCCCTACCCGAGATCCGCCGGTTTTGACACCGACACTTTGCCTGATCATCCTCTTAAGAAACCTGAAATACTTGATATCTTTTATAATGGACTAACCGATGCTTCCAAAGATTACCTGGATAGTTGTGTTGGTTCTCTTTTCAGGGAAAGAACACCGGATGAAGCTGAAATTCTATTGAATAATATGTTGACAAATGAAAATAATTGGGCACCTCCTGAGCCAACTCCTGCTCCAATTACTGAGCCTATTCTTAAACCAACTCCGAAGAAGAGAGTTGTTTTATTTCTCAGTCCCGAAGATATGCAAGAGGCAAAGAAATCTATGAAAGAAAAAGGTATTAAAGCTGAAGACGTTAAGAATTTACCTCCTATTGAAGAAATACATGGTCTTAATTCACTGCATGTTGAAGAAACATATGATCTGAATTATTTATTTACTGAAGAACCTCCTGATCCCGATATCCCGACATAGGTAGTAAAGGTAAATTCTCTCTATAGATATGATAAAGCTGAAGTCCCTCCTACTAAAATTGCTAGTCAGTGCTTGGATGAGTTTGATAACTTTATGTATAAGCAAGACGACTTCAATGCTTATTTTGGCAGACAATTAAGAGAAAATGCTTATATGATTAGATGCTTGGGTGATTATATGGATGATATTAAAGATGAACTTAAACTTGTTAGCAAACATGCTTCTATGGTTACCAATCAAGTAGAACAAGTACTTAAGGCTCAAAAAGAAGTGCTTGATGAAATGAATAGTAAGAAAAATGATTATGCTGTTAGAGTGGCTACTAGAACTGGTAGAATGACTCAGGAACCTTTGTATCCTGAAGGCCACCCTAAGAGAATCGAGCAAGATTCTCAAAGAAATAATATTGATGTTCCTAGTTCTTCTAAAAAGAAGAAAAAGAAAAATGATAGAATTGTGCAAACTTCTAGTGAACCTATTGCTGAACCACCTGATAATCCAAATGATATCTCTATGTCTGATGCTGAAACACAATCTGGTAATGAACATGAACCTAATAAAAATATTAATGATGATGTTCATGATGATGCTCAACCTAGTAACGATAATGATGTAGAAATTGAACCTGTTGTTGATCTTGATAACCCACAATCAAAGAATCAACATTGTGATAAAAGAGACTTTGTTGCTAGGAAACATGGTAAAGAAAGGGAACCTTGGGTTCAGAAACCCATGCCTTTTCCTCCGAAACCATCCAAGAAAAAGGATGATGAGGATTTTGAGCGCTTTGCTGAAATGATTAGGCCTATCTTTTTGTCTATGAGATTAACTGATGTGCTCAAAACAAATCCTTATGCTAAATATATGAAGGATATCATTACTAATAAAAGAAAGATACCGGAAGCTGAGATTTCCACCATGCTTACTAATTATACTTTTAAGGGTGGAATACCAAAGAAACTTGGAGACCCCGGAGTACCTACTATACCTTGCTCCATTAAAAGAAATTATATTAAAACTGCTTTATGTGATCTTGGAGCCGGTGTTAGTGGTATGCCTCTCTCTTTATATCGTAGACTTGACTTGAATAAGCTGACACCTACTGAAATATCTTTGCAAATGGCTGATAAATCAACTGCTATACCTGTCGGTATCTGTGAGGATGTGCGTGTTGTGGTTGCAAACGTTACTATTTTAATGGACTTTGTTATTCTTGATATTCCCAAGGATGATAGTATGTCTATTATTCTTTGAAGACCTTTTCTTAATACTGCAGGGGCTGTTATTGATTGCAACAAAGGCAATGTCACTTTTCATGTTAATGGTAATGAGCATACGGTACACTTTCCAAGGAAACAACCTCAAGTTCATAGTATCAACTCTATTGGAAAAATTCCATCGATTATATTTGGAGGTTTTGAATTTCCTCTTCCTACTGTCAAGAAGAAATATGATATTCTTATTATTGGGGATGTGCATATCCCCGTTGAGGTAACTTAGTGTTATTCGAAATTTCTCCGGCTTCATGATTATCGGAATGAGTTTGTTTACAAGACTTGATCAACCTTGTTAGTGGATTCTTTTTTATGAGCATGGGATGGATGAAACTAGAAGCACAACCTTCTGTACCCCACTTTTACTTTCTGTTATTTATATTAAATAAAGTAAAAATAGCATTTTCTGTCTATTTCCTGACTTATCCGTACAATATAAAAATATCCCGAAACTAAAAGTCCTCAGAATGCCATGCCAATTTAATATGATTTTTTCGGAAATATTTGAGGATTTACTGTGCAAAAATTATCGCGAGAGGAGCTACCACCTGGTCACGAGGGTGGTGGGTGCCCCCCCCCTATAGGGCGCGCCCCCTGCCTCGTGGGCCCATGGTGGCCCTCCTCCACTTATCCCAGCACCCATCTTCTTCCTCTATCTCACACAAACCCGAAAAACCAACTCAAGCACGAGTTCCAGCCATTTTTGCTGCGATTTTCGATCTCCTTGCTCAAAGCACCTCTCGCAAAACTGCTTGGGGAGATTGTTCCTTGGTATGTGACTCATCCATTGGTCCAATTAGTTTTTGTTCTAGTGCTTTATTCTTTGCAAATTTGTGCTGCATAGGTGACCATGTTCTTGAGCTTGCAAGTCAAATTTATATGGTTCTAAGTAGCTCTAATGCTTGATATAGGCTCTAGGCACTTGTAGGAGTAGTTGCTATCAGTTTTATTGAAGTTGGTTCACTTTTGTTTGAAGTTACTAAAAATTTCAGATTGTTTCAGAAAAATAATGAGGAGATTTTTGAGGGGCTCGTCGAGCCAAAGCTCGAAGGAAAAGGCACCGAAGCCTAAGTATAATTTGCCACGCACCGCGGAGATTCGGGCGTGTGAATGGCTTTCTGAAGATTTCTTGAGAGCAGCCGGTATCTATGAAGATTTTCATGAATTGGCTCACAATGCAGGCCTCACCGCTTTCCTCCACGACCAATGCGATCAGTATCTCTTACTCACAAATACCTTTGTGCAAAACTTTCATTTTCATTCTAGGAACTCACCACCTACGGTGGAGTTTCATTTATATGATGAGCATAAGGAGATGTCACTTTATGATTTCTGTCGGATTTGTTTAATCCCTTTTGAGGGCAAGACAGAAGAACCACATCATGATGATGTGGCTGGGTTTATTGATACTATCACTGTAGGAGAAAGTAGAAAAGTTTCCGATGCACGAATCACTAGCATACATTTTCCTATTTTACGTTACTTTGCATTATTTGCTAGTCGTTGTTTAATTGGACGCGGAAACAGTGGAAACCTGAGTATTCCTGATATAATTATTTTGCACCACGGTTTATACAGTGATAACACTTTTAGTATGGGCGGTATTATTGCTAGACGGTTAAGTATGAACCATACTAAAGGTCCCATTTTTGGAGGCGTCTATGCCACACGCCTAGCTGCACATTTTAACATACCTATTAGGCATGTTGAGAAGGAAGAAAAGGTGCTGCCCCGTGTTTATCTAGATCATAAAAGTATGGTGGCACATGATTTTATTGTTAAGAATAGGGCAGGAGAGCTTAAGTATCAATTGTTCTTTAACAAACACCATCCTGAAACTATTACGTTGCCTGCTCCTTCTTTGTTTAATTTTGTAGGACCCTACCTCGTTACGTGGGCTGCCATCCAAGCTTACAAGAATCCTGCACCAGCCCCGGAACATGAGCCACACGATGAGCCTCCATGACAATCTGTTTATTCTTGGGATCCAGAGATGACTGTCGGCCAGTGGCAGTCAGAGTCTTCTTCTTCATCACAGTATGATCCCAACTATTCTTCCTCATCACTGTACGACCCCAACAACTATTATTATGGATATCTGCCAGGCCAGCCGTGGCCATAGACCAACTTAGGCCAAAAGCCTAAGCTTGGGGGAGTACGTATTTCTCACCGACATTACATTTATGTTCACACACACTCATTGCTAGATGTCGGTGCTCATACTTTTTCACTGTAATATCCATACTAGTTTATTTTCTTTTTCCTGCTTTCTTCTTGTGTGTTTGTTAAACCTTAAGAAAAACCAAAATAATTAGTAGTAGTTTATTTTTCTGCTGTAGTAGTAATAATTAAAAAGAAAACCCAAAATTATTTCCCGTTCTTCTTTTGCTTGTTGGGAGCTTTCCCGTGTAAATAGATGTATTTCTTTTCTTTGGGGGTCAGTAGGAGAAGACCATAATTAAATTGTTGAAGTGGCTCTTATATGCATTATTGTTGATTTAACCAAGAGCCCAAATTGTCTTGTCTTCTCCTGTTTACTGAATGCTCGCAGATTCTAGCTTAGTCCAATGCACGTGCACTCTTATTATTATCCACACCGTTCGGTCGTGCAAGTGAAGGGCAATTATGATGATATATGATGGACTGACTGAGATGAGAAAAGCTGGTATGAACTCGACCTCTTTTGTTTTTGTAAATATGATGAATCCCTCGTTCTTGATTCAGCTTATTATGAATAAACATGTTTGCAATGACAATTAGAGATCATAGTTGCTTGTTCCATGCTTGATTAGCTATGAGTTATAATGGTTTACCTTGTGTGCCAACATGCTATTGAGATGATTATGATGTGGTATGATGGGGTGGTATCCTCTTTTGAATGATTTAAGTGACTTGACTTGGCACATGTTCACGCATGTAGTTGAAACAAAATCAACATAGCCTTCACGATATTTATGTTCATGGTGGATTATATCCTATTCATGCTTGCATCCAATGTTTATTAATTTTAATGCATGTACATGGCTGTTGTCGCTCTCTAGTTGGTTGTTTCCCAGTCTTTTGCTAGCCTTCACCTGTACTAAGCGGGAATACTGCTTGTGCATCCAATCCCTTAAACCCCAAAGTTATTCCAGATGAGTCCACCATACCTTCCCATATGCGGTATCTACCTGCCGTTCCAAGTAAATTTGTATGTGCCAAACTCTAAACCTTCAAATAAACATTCTGTTTTGTATGCTCGAATAGCTCATGTATCAACAAAGGCTGTCCTTATCTTCTGTGTTAGGCGGGTTATTCTCAAGAGGAGTGGACTCCGCTCCTCACTCACGAGAAAATGGCTGGTCACCGGGATGCCCAGTCCCATGCTTTATGCAAACTAAATCAAAATTAATTGCAAACAAAACTCCCCCTGGGACCTAATGTATGTTGGAGGCACTCGTTGTTTTGAGCAAGCCATGGATTGATGTTTGTTGGTGGAGGGGGAGTATAAACTTTACCATTCTGTTTGGGAACCGCCTATAATGTGTTTAGCATGGAAGATATCGCCATCTCTTGGTTGTTACGTTGACAATGAAAGTATACCGCTCAAAATACAATTTATCTCTATTGCAAAACCGAGCTCTGGCACCTCTACAAATCCCTGCTTCCCTCTGCGAAGGGCCAATCCATTTACTTTTATGTTGAGTCATCACCCTCTTATTAAAAAGCACTAGCTGGAGAGCACAGCCGTCATTGCATTCATCGCTGTTAATTTATATTGGGTATGACCATGATTGGATCTCTTTTACCATGAATTACAATGTCTAGTCAGTCCTTGATCTTTAAAGGTGCTCTGCATTTATGTTTTGCGGTCTCAGAAAGGGCTAGTGAGATACCATCTTGTTATATCATATTGTGGTTGTTTTGAGAAAGTGTTGTCATCCGAGATTTATTATTATGACTTGCTAGTTGATTATGCTATTGATATGAGTAATGATGAGACCTGAGAATTATTGCAAGTGTGGTTAGTTATGATTTATGCTGAAAACTTGAATGCTGGCTTGACATAGTTACAACAACAAGAGCAAACAGAGTTTGTAAAACTTTTTCTTTCTTTCTTTCTTTCAGTTTGTCAACTGAATTGCTTGAGGACAAGCAAGGGTTTAAGCTTGGGGGAGTTGATACGTCTTCGTCGTATCTACTTTTCCAAACACTTTTGCCCTTGTTTTGGACTCTAACTTGTATGATTTGAATGGAACTAACCCGGACTGACGTTGTTTTCAGCAGAATTACCATGGTGTTGTTTTATGTGCAGAAAAAATATTCTCGGAATGACCTGAAACTCCACGGAACATCTTAGAAAAAACAATAAAAAATCCTCGCCAAAGATGAAGACCAGGGGGGCCACACCCTTCTCACGAGGGTGGGGGGCGCGCCCCCCTACATCGTGGGCCCCCTGTTGCGTCTCCGACTCCAACTCCACCTCCATATATTGAGTTTCGATGAGAAAAAAAACAAAGAGAAGAAAGCATCGTGTTTTACGATACGGAGCCGCCGCCAAGCCCTAAAACCTCTCGGGAGGGCTGATCTGGAGTCTGTTCGGGGCTCCAGAGAGGGAGATTCATCGCCGTCGTCATCATCAACCATCCTCCATCACCAATTTCATGATGCTCACCGCCGTGAGTGAGTAATTGCATCACAGGCTTGCTGGACGGTGATGGGTTGGATGAGATTTATCATGTAATCGAGTTAGTTTTGTTAGGGTTTGATCCCTAGTATCCATTATGTTCTGAGATTGATGTTGCTATGACTTTGCTATGATTAATGCTTGTCACTAGGGCCCGAGTGCCATGATTTCAGATCTGAACCTATTATGTTTTCATGAATACATGTGAGTTCATGATCCTATCTTGCAAGTCTATAGTCACCTACTATGTGTTATGATCCGGCAACCCCGAAGTGACAATAATCGGGACCACTCCCGATGATGACCATAGTTTGAGGAGTTCATGTATTCACTATGTGCTAATGCTTTGTTCCGGTTCTTTATTAAAAGGAGGCCTTAATATCCCTTAGTTTCCAATTGGACCTCGCTGCCACAGGAGGGTAGGACAAAAGATGTCATGCAAGTTCTTTTCCATAAGCACATATGACTATATACGGAATACATGCCTACATTACATTGATGAATTGGAGCTAGTTCTGTGTCACCCTATGTTATGACTATTACATGATGAACCACATCCGGCATAATTATCCATCACTGATCCGGTGCCTACGAGTTTTCCATATACTGGTTTACGCTTATTTACTTTCCCGCTGCTACTGTTACAATCACTACAAAATACCAAAAACATTACTTTTGTTGTCTTTACTTTTGTTGCTGCTACCACCACTATCATATTACTTTGCTACTAAACACTTTGCTGCAGATACTAAGGTGTGGTTGAATTGACAACTCAGCTGCTAATACTTGAGAATATTCTTTGTCTCCCCTTGTGTCGAATGGTTGAATACTCTACCCTCGAAAGCTTTTGCGATCCCCTATACTTGTGGGTTATCAAGGGCCCAGAGATACCTCTCCGATACTCGGAGTGACAAATCCTAATCTCGATCTATGCCAACTCAACAAACACCATCGGAGACACTTGTAGAGCATCTTTATAGTCACCCAGTTACGTTTTGACGTTTGATAGCACACAAAGTGTTCCTACGGTATTCGGGAGTTGCATGATCTCATAGTCAGAGGAACATGTATAAGTCATGAAGAAAGCAGTAGCAACAAACTAAACGATCATCGTGCTAAGCTAACGGAATGGGTCAAGTCAATCACATCATTCTCTAATGATGAGACCCCGTTAATCAAATGACAACTCATGTCTATGGTCAGGAAACATAACCATCATTGATTCAACGAGCTAGTCAAGTAGAGGCATACTAGTGACACTCTATTTGTCTATGTATTCACACATGTACTAAGTTTCTGGTTAATACAATTCTAGCATGAATAATAAACATTTATCATGATATAGGGAAATATAAATAACAACTTTATTATCTAGGGTATATTTCCTTCACGAGGATTCCAGCGTCTTTGACTGGGGGTCACAACTTTCCAGTACCGACAAACGTTGGTCCCAACAATTCACGCCGCTAGTCCCAACAACTCTTGGCGCCGGTTGTAGCATGATTGCTCGTTCGTTGTAGCTTAGTTTTTGATCCCAACTCGTCGATGATCACAACAAAGGAGGATGAGGGGGTGGGTGGCGCACAATCATGGCGTCCACATGATGAGGTGGCATCCTCCCTCCTAGCCCTCAATTTGTCGTGATCCCTGCCTGTCCCAACCATAACACCAATCACCTCACCCACGCATCAAGTACATGTGTGTGATCCTGCCCTGTGCGAGCAACGGCGGTGGTGGGGGATAAGATGCTATCATTGACAGGGGAAGGAAGTGCTTGCATCAGTAGTAGGTGGTCGGCGCCGTTGGTGATGGCGAGTGTAGGATCGTAAGTAGGTTTACAGAGGTGCTGATTAGACTACTTGACCAAATAAAATCAAGCCATTTCCCAATTTTAGTTCTTGGCAAGTTTTAGCAATTCACACAAGTCAAGCAACACCCTACACATGCAAGTCTAGATACTAGGTAGCAAAAAGTAAAGACTTTGCATATGAACGTAAAGGAGGGATGGAAAAAATCAAACGAAATGAAGACACGGTGATTTTTGCCGTGGTTCAGATAGGTGGTGTTATAGTACATCCACGTCAATGGAGACTTCAACCCACGAAGGGTAACGACTACTCGAGTCCACGGGAGGCTCCACCCACAAAGGGTCCATGAAGAAGCAACCTTGTCTATGCCACGACTTCCGTCCATGAAGGATTAGCCTTACTCGGGGTAGATCTTCACGAAGTAGACAATCTCGTTGCCCTTACAAACTCCTCGGTTCAACTCCATAAGATTTAGAGGCTCCCAAGTGACACACCTAACCAATCTAGGAGACACCACTCTCCAAAAGGTAATAGATGTTACTGTTGATGATGAACTCCTTACTCTTGTGCTTCAAAAGATAGTCTTCTCAACACTCAATCACTCTCTCACAGATTTGGCATGCTAGTAGGAGAAGGATTGGAGTGGAAAGCAACTTGAGGGGGCTAGAAACCAAGGAATAAAGGTTAGAGTGTGATCCCCTTGATTTCAACACAAGTGTAGGTGGTTCTCTCTCAGAAAATGGATATACGAAGTGGTGGTTTCGTTCTGGTTGCTCTCTCTAAGAGTAGGTGTTGTGGGTGGGGTATATATAGCCATCACCAAAAATTTAACCGTTACACACCTTTATGCACAAATCGGTGGGACCGAGTGGAACCACTCGGTGAGATCAACCAGTGCAAAAGGTTTTAACTTTAGGCATTTCGGTGAAACTAGATGAAACAACTCGGAGGGACCAATTGATGATGAACTAAGCACTTTCCTCGCTTCGGTGATACCGATTGATTTCACTCGGAAATTCCGTGATGAAAACAATGGGTTACAAAAGGTTGGCATGCGCACTTCGATGGGACCAAATGTCATCTCGGTGAGACCGAGTTTTTAGGGTTTAGGCAGTGCTCTGTCAAGTGTATCTGAGTGGGTCCGGAAAGATGTGTATTGATGGGACCGAGATAGACTTTAGGATTTTGGACAGATAGGAAAGTGAGGGTGTGGTTGAGGATTTTTAGAGCAATATCTCTAAGCACTTGAGCAATTGACTTACGATCAAAATCTCATCCCCTTTTAATAGTATTGGCTTTCCTATGGACTCAAAGTGATCTCTGATCACTTAACCAAAAATGTAGAGTCTTACAGCTTTTGCCAATGCTTTGTTCTTTGCATTTGAGGGGTTCACATTCACATCTCATTGCCTTACCTAAATGAACTTTCCTGAAATATTTTTTTTGAATATGCATTAGTTCAATGATGTATATGTTGTTATGAATTAAACAACCAGGGGATTAGTTGCACTTTCAGCGAGCTAGTTCTACGGTGGTGTGAGGACAATGGATTTTGATGGAGCGGCGAGAGAGAAAAAGATAGGGTGCGAACGAGTGGCTCACACACCGCCGTATGAAGAGATAAGGAACATACATCTGCTCTGGCGCCGCCGCTCAAGTTTAGAAGGGGGGGGGATGAATGATCATGATGTGATGACGGATGCGGTGCGCGCTGTAATATGGCCCTCGTGCCTTGTATCACTCCCTGGCAACTTCTGTGTTGGGGGGGGGGGTAAAACTTGACCTTTTACCTTTTCCTTTTACTATTTAGCATCGGCTCTGATGTAGCGCGAGTTTGTGCTTGTAACAAAGACCCTCAGACATAAGCTGGGCTGTATCGATGGTTTCATTCTGAGCTAATGGAACCGGGGAAAGGCCTCCATGTTCATCTAAAAAAAGGAACATACATCTCACTTGGGCCCCATCGAGGCCCATGGCCGGCTTCCACGCGTGGAATGTGCGAGGTGTACGAGGGCGATTGGCCGACCGCTAAATGTGCACATGTTCAAGAAGTGTAGTTTTAGACATAGCAATACAAATTAAAATGAAAGCAAGTTATAAAAAATCTGGATAACCTAGAATTTTTTTTAAAATGTAATTTTGTACTAAATCAGCGATACTTATCTTGGGACGGAGGGAGTATGTGAATATAAATGTGTTATTGTCCTCGTGAAGAAATTAAAACCATCCGAGTTGGGTACTTAGGTTTGAGCCAATTCGCCCCAAAATTAAAAATTGAAAGAGGAAAAGGGACATGTCCTAGCTAGCCCATCTGATCGTTCTACAAAACAAAAGAAGAAGAAAAATACAAAAGAAAAGAAAAAATGTAATGTAATGACTTTCTGATCTGCAGTACCAGAATCCTAGACGCACCTAAAAAAACAATCCTAGAGGCGAGCACGAGAAGAAATGTCATGAGCTAGCTACATGAAACTTATTGTTGAAGATTGGTTTTGCTCTCGGCGACGTTCCCGCCGCTGGCATCCTCTGCTCGGAGTGCAGCTATGAAAAAGCGGCGCACTTGACCTTTCTGAACGACGCCGGCGACGTTGCCGTTGACAGAGCCAACTCCAGCGGGCAGATCGCGTGCAGCCTGTGCAGGTGGTGGCGCGGCGGGTACCTGACCTCCCCGAGAACCCTGAGTTCCAAATGAAAGACCCCCGCCGTGCTCTCCCTGACGAACTCGGCCACCCCTGCGCTCCCCAGCGCGACGCTCGCGTTGTCGGCCGCCGCCGTGGCGTGGTACACTTCCTTGTTCCCCGGTTGTACAAGGCCCCCTGCGCCCGCCAGCCCGACGCGGGCGAAGCGAGCGCCGGCGAAGAGCAGCTCCGCGTGGAGCGGCGCCGTGTGCTGGGTGCGCATGATCCAGTTGTGGTTGCGCACGGCGACGGCGAGCGAGAAGTCGTAGGCGAGCGCCGTGGCCGTGGCGTTCTTGTTGGCGAGGGCGAGGCGGGCGAGGGCCGCATCCTCGACGGTGACGCCGACGGGGCGCGTGACGAACGCGATGACGAGCAGCGTGAACCCGGTGGCGAGGACGGCGAAGATCACGATAGCACAGACAATGCGGAAGAGTGTCTTGCCGCCGAGGGAATCCACGAAAAACGCGCAGCAGATCGCCTCGATGCATCCATCGCAGATGTCGGATTCGCCATCGTCACTCATCCCTGCAAATTGTAGTGCGAGGAGCACACACGATCCAGTTTGGCGGAAGGCTCTCACGCGAGGAATGGGTCTGACTGGTTGGCATGTAAGAGCTGCAACGATCGAACAGGCAATGAAATCGGATCGGAGTAAAAAGAGACCGCGTGCGTACGCCCACGCGGCGCGGCACTGCACTTGTCAAACAAGGAACGTCCGTAGGCTGCAGCACTACCTTGGGTCCGTAGGTTCAGTATATACTTCAGTTATTCCCATGATGAAATCATATCCACGTCGGATTTGGGACTCCAAAATTAAATGGACCCAGGACAATGGCCGTGCATCGCTGCGGGCGAAAGGGGAAAATGTCTCAAACACGTTACAACAAGCATTAAAGTTTCTTTTCCCGCATCCCATCTTTTTATTGACCGCCACGGGGCGGCGTGGCTGGGCCAGGACACCGCGATGGCGAGGGTTGCGGTGGTGCGGCAGCGCTCAGGACCGGCGGCGCACGGCGGGCTTCGAGGTGGCGGATCGTGCAGGCGAGGGGGTGGCGGCGGACCGGGATACGCCCCGATCTGGCGTCTGTCCTCAGCCGGCGGCGCGGGTAGTGGGCACCGCAGGTCGATGTCCTTAGCCATTGCAACGATGGCATCGGCGTGGTGGATCCAGCGGTGTGGTGGCAGTCCTAATGCTCTTATCGTATCACGACAACTATCTGCATGATCGGTCCTCTTCGATCTGGTCGTCGACGTGTTCCGAAACTGCTGCCGAAGATCTTGCCCAAAGATATCTGGACCGATTCGAATCCAGTCGTGCACATCCATATCAGCCTGCACGGCTCCATGAGGGTGCGGTGCGGAGCGCTGTTATTTGTTGACACCATAGGACATGTCGGTATCTCGATTTCCATGGCGTAGACATCGGTGGAGAAATTCATGGTGGCTGAGATCAGAGGATTAGTAGAGCGGAGGGGGCCTGGGAGGCGATGGAGTCAGCCAGGTGTTTGATTACTTTCAGAAGCAGCAATGACAAGTGGGGGCGGCAGTACTGGAGGATTTCATTTTTTGGCGGTGCTCCTCGGGTGCCGAGTCGTGACTTGCAGGGTGAAAACCTAAGGTGTGATCTTCATTGGTTGTGTTTGACAATTGCCTTGCTGAAGCTTTCTCCAGGGTGAAAACATAAAATCTTGGATAGGGCGATGACGGCGCTTGTGCATTGTTTTCTTCTTGAAGGCATCATTTTTGTAGACCTTTTGTGTTTTCTAGGTGTTGTCTTTAATGGTATTTTGTGTGCTACTGCTGAGAGGAATTGATCACGGTGGCGAGACCTTTGTTGTTTTCCTTTCTTTTCAGGGTGTGTGCATTTTGGATGTCTTTGAGATATCATAGGTTGGGTATAATTGCTATCTTCATGATATAAATATATTCCTTTTATAAAAATGGTCTTATTGACAAGTGTGATTCCCGCTTAAGTTTTGAAGATCAAATGGAATGTCAAACTGAGGCACCTAACAAAGAGAAGCGAATGATATGATGTCATAGTTAGCTATATTTTATGTTTATATAAAAAATCATTATAATCAGGTCGATGAATCCTTAACTTTCTTTAAGGTAATCTCATAACGAATGTAACTATTCTTTGATATTAATAAAGAGAGCCATGATGGACTTCTCTAGAAAAAAGTGCAACACTACGCACATCTCACTCCAATGCATACCACAATATTGTACGACGGAAATTGACCTTGGTGTAGGACAAAATAGATCCTAATCAGCCTTAAAACAGGCATATGTCTCGACCATATTGTAAACTTCATCTCGCCACTCAAGGAAGCACATGGAATGATAAAAATAACAAAAAGAAGGCATTGTAGTAAATGAATATGAACCGGGAGAAAGAATATGTAAAGAATTATTTTCTTTTACACTCGACGAAAATAACATATCCAATTGTTCCTCAGCTTGCAGTACAATAATAATGTTATTTTAGTGTGCATTAGTCAAGATTTTGAATAGTTCTTGTAAAAGAACATGGACTCTTTTTTCAGTAACCCTCTAAACTTATTAATAAACCCTTTTCGCCTTGTTTGAATTCCATAGTATTCTAAGTGTAATTTTTTTAATGTGGTAAAAAACATGGATTGGTAATTATCTATTAATGGACATCAAATAAATGTATGATAAATGTGCATACTCCTATTTTCTAAAAGATTGCAGCACAAACCTATTTTGCTCTACATGGTGACATACAAACAACATTGTGTATAATTAGAAGATCAGAAGTTTTTCAAGAGTCATCGCTTCAGAGAAATTAACAATAAAGATTGAGCATTAAACAGTTTCCATAACAATCACCAGACCATTCCACCTTTTCAAAATATTTATTCCCACCTTGGTAAATCTTTTTTGCACTCTTTAGGTCAATAGTATTATAAACTGCATCTGGTGAAAGTATGCCAAAAATCTTAGATTAAAATTGCAAAGAGAGCGTTGTCACACAAGCATAAAAAAATATTTCAATATGGAGTGAACATAAGACTTTTTTAGGTTCAATATGCATCGAACATAAGACTTTTAGAGGTGGCAATAAAACATAGTTTAGAGCAAATTATGTTGTCCCCAAAATGGCAATTTTCTTTAGCAAGCACGGCTAAATCCACCATGTTCTTGTTTTGCTAAGACTTGCTAAAAGAAAACGACATCCTCATTACAACATAAATTTTCATAAAAAGTTTAATTTGCCATCCCTAAAAATCCGACGTCAGATTTTTAACATTACCAATAAAAAATCTTGAGCGCCTACAATGATGCGTTGAGCGTCTTTCTGAGTCAAAACACCTTCATTGGTCTTCTGTAATCTTCCCCAAATTTCTTTCGTTGATTCAAGTCTTTTATAGGGAATGGATTGTGCTCTAGAAGGATGATTGCATATGGCATCCTTTGCTTGGGCATCCAGTTGCACAAGCCTCTTCCCGTATCAAGTGAGATAACCAAGCATCTTAATCATGTATCCATTTTGCGCAACGTGCCACATATAATCATTGATGGCTTTGATGTGAATCCTCATCTTTTCTTTTCAAAAAGGGTAATCTTTCTCATCGAAGACCAGAATCTTCTCCATAGACTTGAAGTTAACTACTGACGACATGCTCAACTCCAAGGTCGCTACACCTTAAAAAGCAGAGACAAGGATTACCTTGCTCTGATATCAATTATAGGGCCGAGGGTATATCTACTAGAGGAGGGTGAATGGGAGATTCAAATTTTGTTTCGAAACTTGAACACTCTCATTACGGTATAGGGAAACAAAACTAAAACATGCAGTTCTACGATAGAAAACAGTTCTAGAAAGACAACATGACATAACAGGAAACATCGCACATCAAAATATAACTACCAGGACTACGATAGAAAACTGAAAGCACAAGTGCTCACTGGGTGATTTTGGTAATTAATGTCGGCATATCTCTTGTTGGACTAATAGTTTTATCTATTATATTTCAGATAAGTTCAACAGTGGAGTGGCAAGGACAAGAGGATGTGGAACCCTTCAAAATGCTAAGGACAAAGATTGGCAAAAGATCAAGACTCGTCATTTCTATTTAAGAGATCCAAGAACACATTGAGTCCATAGGAAAGCCAATACTATTAAAAGGGGATGAGGTGTTGCTTAATGATCTACTTGCGCAAGTGCTTAGTGATATCACTCCAAAACCCCCAGCCACTTTCTCCATCCAAATATTTCCAAACCCTAATTCCAAACTCGGCCCCACCGATTCTTTCAACCCGGAGCCACCGAGTTCATTTGACATAGCCACTGCCAGAAACCCTAATGATTTGGTCAAACCAATACGGATCTTGGTCCAACCGATATGGCCTTGCCAAAGCTCTGTGATCTGTTGCATCCACTTCGGTCCCACTGAGTTTATGCAATCGGTCCCATCGAGTTGGCTTGACAGATTCTCTATTGATTATTGCTTATTGCTTCACTTCGGTCCCACCGAGTTGATGCAATTAGCGCCACCGATATGATGTTTGTCCTAAGCCCTAGCACATCGGTCCCACCAAGATTCCTAACGTTCATATTTTTGAACAGATAGGTGCCACCGAGTTTCCTAATCGGTGCCACCGAGATGAGTCAAAAGTGTGTAACGATTGGATTTTTGTGGAGGCTATATATACCCCTCCACCCCTTCTTCCTTATTGAGGAGAGCCATCAGAACATGCCTACACTTCCACCATTCATTTTCTGAGATAGAACCACCTACTCATGTGTTGCGATCAAGAGATTCCATTCCGTCCCTTTGAACCTTGCTTTCTACCTTTCCCCAAGTTGCTTTCCACTCAAATCCCTCTTCCACCATAGCCAAATCTGTGAGAGTGAGTTGAGTGTTGGGGAGACTATCATTTGAAGCACAAGAGTAAGGAGTTCATCATCTACACATCATCTATTACCTTTTGGAGAGTGGTGTCTCCTAGATTGGTTCTGTGTCACTTGGGAGCCTCCTTCATGATGTGAAGTTGAACCAAGAAGTTTGTAAGGGCAAGGATATTGATATGTATCCAACGTATCTATAATTTTTTATTGTTCCATGCTATTATATTATCTGTTTTGGATGTTTTATATGCATTAATATGCTATTTTATATTACTTTTGGGACAAACTTATTAACCTAGTGCCCAATGCAAGTTGTTGTTTTTCCTTGTTTTTGGCTTTTACAGAAAATCAATACCAAACGGAGTCCAAGCGGAATAAAACTTTACAATGATTTTTATTGCACCAGAAGAAACCTAGGAAGCTTCCGGTGGAGGCCAGAAGACCTACGAGGAGGCCACAAGCCCTAGGGGTTCCCCTAGGCTTGTGGGCCCCTTAGAGACCTTTCAACCCTAACTCCAGCACTATAAATTCCCAAATATCCCCCCTACGTCATAAGACACACCAAAAATACTTTTTCGCCGCCGCAAGCTTCTGTTCTCATGAGATCCCATCTTGGGGCCTTTTTCGGCACTCCGTCGGAGGGGGGTTCGATCATGGAAGGCCTCTACACCAACCTTGCTACCCTCCGATGTAGCATGAGTAGTTTACCACACACCTACAGGTCCATAGCTAGTAGCTAGATGGCTTCTTCTCTCTCTTTGATCTTCAATACAATGTTCTCATTGATGTTCTTGGAGATCTATTCGATGTAATCTTCTTTTGCGGTGTGTATGTTGAGATCCGATGAATTGTGGATTTATGATCAGATTATCTATGAATATTATTTGAGTCTTCTATGAACTCTTTTATGCATGATTGAGATAGCTTTGTATTTCTCTCCGATCTATCGATTTGGTTTGGCCAACTAGATTGGTTTTTCTTGCAATGGGAGAGGTGCTTTGTGATGGGTTCAATTTTACGGTGTCCTCACCCAGTGATAGTAGGGGTAGCGAGGCACGTATTGTATTATTGCCATTAAGGATAAAAAAATGGGGTTTATATCATATTGCTTGAGTTTATCCCTCTACATCATGCCATCTTGCTTAAGGCATTACTCTGTTCTTATGAACTTAACACTCTAGATGCAGGCAGGAGTCGGTCGATGTGTGGAGTAATAGTAGTAGATGCAGGCATGAGTCGATCTACTTGTCAAAGACGTGATGCCTATATTCATGATCATTGAGTTAGATATCGTCATAACTTTGCGCTTTTTTATCAATTTCTCAACAATAATTTGTTTACCCACCATATGCTTTATTCAAGAGAGAAGTCTCTAGTGAAACCTATGGTCCCCAGGTCTATTTTCCATCACATATTTTCAGATCTATAAAACCAAAAATCAAAAAATACCTTGCTGTAATTTATTTATATTTACTTTATTTTATCTTTTACTTATCTTTTATATCTATCTATGTTAGATCTCACTCTTGCAAGTGACCATGAAGGGATTGACAACCCCTTTTTCACGTTGTGTGCAAGTGTTTGTTAGTTTGTGCAGGTGCATATATTGGGGACTTTCTTGTGCCTCCTAGTGGATTGATAACTTGGTTCTTAACTAAGGGAATACTTATCTCTATTTTGTTGCATCACCCTTTCCTCTTCAAGGAAAAAATAAACGCATGCTCAAGAAGTAGCAGAGATCGCCTACTTTGTGAAGATCTATCCGAGCGAGGCAAGTCCTTCATGGGCAATGGCCATGGTGGGATAGACAAGGTTGCTTCTTCGTGGACCCTTTGTGGGTGAAGCCCTCTGTGGACTCGTGCAACCATTACCCTTCATGGGTTCAAGCCTCCATCAACGTGGACGTACGATAGCACCACCTATCGGAACCACGCCGAAAATTCTCCGCGTCTCCATTGTGTTTGCACACTCCAATCCCATCCCTTTAAATTCTTGCAAATTGCATGCTTTGCCTTTTCCACTGCCTATACTCTTGTCATGCTTGCTTGAAATGTATTGCGTGTGCCTTAACATGTGCTAAACTCAACCTTAACTTGAAGAAATAAAAAACAACCAATTTTGCTTGTTAAGGGTCTAATCACCCCCTCTAGGCCCCTCTTCTCGATCCTTTCAAAAACTCATGACAAAAAACATTACTAAAGTAAATGCAGAAATGGATTCAAAGGTGAGATGAAATTAGTGATGCTCGATGGCGACAAAGTATTTGTTCGACCAGTTCACTCTTCAAAAAAAGGATTATGTCTTGTTGGAGGGACTTGTTATTGAACATAGGAGCAAAACTCTCTCTGTCCTTTTCTCTGTGGCCCAGTTCATCAACTTGTGTCAATTTAATCTCAGTACATACTTTGTCTATTTACTCTTGGTAGATACTTCATGCAATATCTGTAACCTTCATAGATTTTGTCTACGGTGACCACAATTACTCTTCTCATTCAAAGAGACAGCTAACCATCTAAAGAGTTAGCAGCTGTAGGAATGAAGTATGTATACCAGAGGGGGTGAATGGGAATTTAAAATTTTCTTTGGAAATATGAAAACTCTCGGAACCCGGCAGCGGAGCGAATGAAAACAGTGTACAGCAAGCGAATACAAGCTAACGAATGAAAACTAAAAGCATGCATCGAGACAAATCACATGATTAAAATAGTTCGAATGTAAAGAGGAGAACCAGAGGTAACTAGTGATGCTCGATGGCATGATACGTCTCCAACGTATCTATATTTTTTTATTGTTCCGTGCAATTGTATTATCTGTTTTGGATGTTTTATATGCATTAATATGCTATTTTATATTATTTTTGGGACTAACCTATTAACCTAGAGCCTAGTGCCAGTTTCTATTTTTTCCTTGTTTTAAATTTTCACAAAAAAGGAATATCAAACGGAGTCCAAACGGAATAAAACTTTTGCGATGATTTTTCTTGGACCAGAAGACACACGTGAGACTTGGAGTCCAAGTCAGAAGACCCTCGAGGAGAAAACAAGCCAGGGGCGCCCCTAGGGCTTGTGGCCCCCTCGAAGACCCCCTGACTTCCTTCCTTGGCCTATAAATTCACAAATATTCCCAAATCCTCAGAAGCATCCATGAAAATACTTTTCTGCTACTGCAACCTTTTGTTCCTGTGAGATCCCATCTTGGGGCCTTTTCCAGTGATCTGTCGGAGGGGGATTCGATCATGGAGGGCATCTACATCAACCCTATTGCCCTTCTGATGAAGTGTGAGTAGTTTACCTCAGACCTACGGGTCCATAGCTAGTAGCTAGATGGCTTCTTCTCTCTCTTTGTTCTTCAATACCATGTCCTCCTCGATGTTCTTAGAGTTCTATCCGATGTAATCTTCTTTTGCAGTGTGTTTATCGAGATCCGATGAATTGTGGATTTATGATCAGATTATCTATGCATATTATTTGAATATCCCCTGAATTCTTATATGCATGATTTGATATCTTTGTATTTCTCTTCGAATTATCGGTTTGGCTTGGCCAACTAGATTGGTATTTCTTGCAATGGGAGAGGTGCTTAGTTTTGGGTTCAATCTTGCGTGATTCACCAAGTGACAAAGTAGGGGTAGCGAGACACGCATTGTATTGTTACCATCAAGGATAAAAAGATGGGGTTTTCATCATATTGCTTGAGTTTATCCCTCTACACCATGTCATCTTACTTAAGGCATTACTCCGTTCTTTATGAACTTAATACTCTAGATGCATGCTGGATAGCGGTCAATGTGTGGAGCAATAGTAGTAGATGCAGGCAGGAGTCAGTCTACTTGGCACAGACATGATGCCTATATGCATAATCATTACCTTGGATATCGTCATAACTTTGTGCTTTTCTATCAATTGCTCGACAGTAATTTTTTCACCCACCGTATTATTTGACTTCAAGAGAGAAGCCTCTAGTGAAATCTATGGGCCCCGGGTCTATTTTCCATCATATATTTTCAGATCTATAAACCAAAAAACCCAAAAATACTTTGCTGCAATTTATTTACTTTGATTTTGTTTTACGTTTTAGTAATCTCTTATACCTATCTCTATCAGATATCCGCTTTGCAATTGATCGTGAAGGGATTGACAACCCCTTTACCGTGTTGGGTGCAAGTGTTTGATTGTTCGTGCAGGTGCATAGATTGCAGACTTGCTTGTACCTCCTACTGGATTGATACCTTGGTTCTCTAACTGAGGGAAAAACTTATCTCTACTTTTCTGCGTCACCCTTTTCTCTTCAAGGGAAAAACCAACGCAAGCTTAAGAAGTAGCAATAGTCAATTCTTGATCTTGTCATAAACTATTTATAATAGGTCAAGCTTGATGAAACATTTTTATCTTTGTCAGTTTATAGATCCATTACAATGTGTTGGACTCAAGTCTTCCGGAGGGTTCATCAAGTTCTAAACTTGATTCAAGTATATGGATACTATCTCAGATTACTCTAGCTTATAGCCATTTCCAGAGTCAGTGCCCATCAACGCTTCTTTGTGTAGTATAGGTTCATTGTTTGTTTGACAATATCTCGTCTGCACACCACGAAGGCCTGCACGAGTTTACCCAACCAATATAGTTCAGCTGCAAGTTCGACTGAAATCTCTATATCTCATGTAGAGGCTTCCGTATCAGTCTCGGTAGGAAATTCTGGAACCACTTCTAGCCTTTCTTTCCATTGACCTAATTACAAAGATTATGTAATCTTGTCGAGTTGCACTGTCCTCCCACTCACTCTTTTGCAGAAAACATTTTCTGTAAAAATTTACCGCTTGTGCAAAACAATTTGCCTTGGCGTAGTGGTAGAGGAATGCCCAACTATTTGGGATAACCTACAAATAGTCCAATACGTGTTGTCCGGCTTCTCCTCAGGCGCCCGCAACTCTGTCTAATCATTGATAAAATCCACAAGTGCTGGAGACTTGATGGTTGTACGGGGCAGATACTTTAAACCATGAGGCCCAAGCTCAATGGCCCACTTGGCTACCTGCCCTGTGGCTTCTCTGTTTTGAATAATATCCCCTAAGGGGGCAGAACTAATCATAGTGATAGGATGACCCGAAAAATAGTGCTTAAGCTTTCGGCTAGCCATAAAAACCCCATACACCAACTTCTGCCAATGCGGATACCTCTGTTTGGACTCAATAAGGACCTCACTGATGTAGTAAATGGGCCGTTGAACCGGATATTCTTTGCCAGTTTCCTTCCTTTCCACTACAATGGCAAAACTGACAGCTCAGCTATTGGCAGCCACATATAACAACAAGGGCTCCTTGTCAACGGGAGCAGCAAGAACTAGTGGCTCAGCCAATTGTTTCTTCAAGGCCTCGAATGCCTGATCAGTAGCATCACTCCAGACAAAGTGATCTGTCGTCATCATCATCTGGTATAGAGGAATAGCCTTCTCACCCAACCGACTTATAAACTGGCTTAAGGCCGCAATACGACCCGTCACGCGCTGAACATCATTAATACACGCCGGCTTAGCCAAAGAGGTGATTGCTTTTATCTTCTCCGGGTTAGCCTCAATACCCCGTTTTGAAACTAGAAAACTCAATAGCTTGCCAGCTGGCACACCCAAAACACAGTTGGCCGAGTTAAGCATCATCTTATAAACCCGAAGGTTGTCAAAGGTCTCCTTCAAACCATCAATCAAGGTATCCTTCTTTCTGGATTTCACCACAATGTCATCCACATAGGCATGCACATTACGATCGATTTGATTGTGGAGGTAATTTTGCACACACCATTGGTAAGTCGCCTGGGCGCTTTTGATCCCAAAAGGCATGGACACATAGCATAAGGCTCCAAATGGAGTGATGAAAGCCATCTTCTCCTGGTCCTTAACTGCCATCTTGATCTGATGATAACCAGAGTAAGCATCCAAAAAACTCAAATGCTCACAACCCGCCGTAGCATCAATAATCTGATCAATACGAGGGAGAGCAAAGGGATCAGCCGGGCAAGCCTTGTTTAAGTCCGTATAATCCACAAACATACGACACGTGTCGTTCTTTTTAAGCACCAGCACCGGGTTAGCCAACCACCCAGGGTGAAAAACTTCGACAATGAAGCCCGCACCAAGAGTCGGGCCACTTCTTCACCAATGGCTTTACGTCTTTCTTCATTAAAATGACGGAGAAACTGCTTGACCAGCTTGAACTTCGGATCAATATTAAGAGTGTGCTCAGTGAGTTCCCATGGTACACCTGGCATGTCAGAAGGTTTCCATGCAAAGATGTCCCGGTTCTCACGGATGAACTCGATGAGCGCGCTTTCCTATTTCGGATCCAGATTAGCACTGATGCTGAACTGCTTGGATGAATCGCCAGGAACAAAATCGACTAGCTTAGTATCATCCGTCGACTTAAACTTCAAGACCGGATCATGCTCCGTAGTTGGCTTCTTCAAAGATGTCATATCAGCCGGGTCAACATTATCTTTGTAAAACTTCAACTCCTTTGTTGCGCAGACGGACTCAGCGTAGGCTGCATCTCCTTCCTCGCACTCCAAAGCTATCTTCCGACTTCCATGCACCGTGATGGTCCCCTTGTGACCCGGCATATTGAGCTGCAGATAAACATAACAAGGCATCACCATAAACTTAGCATAAGCTGGCCGTCCAAACAGAGCATGGTAAGGGCTCTTGATCTTCACCACTTCAAAGGTTAACGTCTCAGACCTGGAATCATAATCATCCCCAAATACAACCTCCAGAGCTATTTTTCCAATCGGGTATGATGACTTACCAGGCACCACACCGTGAAAGATAGTGTTTGATAGCTTAAGATTTTTATCAGTTAACCCCATGTGACGGAATGTTTCATAATAAAGGATATTGATGCTGCTCCCTCCGTCCATGAGTACCTTAGTGAATTTATATCCTCCAACCTGAGGTGCAACCACCAAAGCCAGGTGACCCGAATTATCAACCCGGGGCAGGTGATCCTCACGACTCCACACAATGGGCTTCTCAGACCAACACAAGTAACGGGGAACTACCGGCTCAACGGCATTCACAACCCTTTTATGGAGCTTTTGATCCCGCTTGCATAAACTTGTGGTGAAGACGTGGTACTGCCCACTATTCAATTGCTTCGGGTTACTCTAATATCCGGATTACTGTTGCTAATTCCCCTGGCCGGACTGTTGATGATAACCGCCCTGATTGCCTTGATTGCCTTGGTTACCTTGGTTACCCTAAAAATCGATATTAGAACCGCCACCACTGTAACCAGGGCCTTGAGAATCGGAACCTGAGCCGCCGCCTGGCCCATGATTGTTTTGGAACAAGTCGAAATTCTTGAACTCTCTCATAATGTGACAGTCCTTCCAAAGGTGTGTGGATGGCTTGTCCCGCGAACCATGCTTTGGGCAAGGCTGATTCATCAGATACTCTAGGTTTATACCTGACCCTCCGGCCCGAGGAGGTGTCTTTCCTTTGCAACGCTGACCATTATTCTGTGTGTTGGTATTGGCCACAAAATCTGAATTGTTATCAGCCTTGCATTTACCGTTGCCAGGATGGCTCGCCGGGTTATGATTCTGGCCCTTGGCGTTGCCGCTCTTCCTTCCCTTTCCCGGATTTTCATCATCAGACTCGGGGTCCTTCGTACTATCAGAGTCAGCATATTTAATTAGAGCCGCCATCAGCTCCCCCATGTCGTTACAGTGGCGTTTGAGCCGTCCTAACTTCTGTTTAAGAGGCAAAAACGGCAATTCTCTCTAGCATGAGGACCGTTGAACCAGCATTGATGTTATCTGAAGAATGCAGAATGGCTTTGACCCGGCGCACCCAATGGGTTGTTGATTCACCCTCCTCTTGGGCATAGGCATCTAAGTCCACAATTGACATGGGCTGCTTGCATGTATCCTTAAAATTCTAGATGAACCGGGCCTTCAACTCAGCCCACGATCCAACTTAATTGGCAGGCAGTCCCTTCAGCCAAGTACGGGCCATCCCATCCAACATCATGGTGAAATATTTAGCACACACGACATCGCTGACCTCCAGTAGCTCCATGGCCATCTTGTAACTCTCAATCCACGCCTCAGGGGTTAAGTCGGCTGTGTAGTTGGGCACCTTACGCGGTACTTTGAAGTCCTTGGGCAGGAGCTCATTACGTAGAGTGGGCACCAAACATGGTACACCCGTGCTCCGAGAGGTCATGCCTGCCTCCACCGAAGTTGTCGGATAAACCGGAGATGGTTGATGAGTCACGTGCTGAGCCACCAGCTCAGCCTCCCGACGTACTCTATCCTGATCCATCAAGGCCTGAGTGTTATGGGGTGGGTCATATACATGGGGCGGGTTACGACGCCGCTCGCTGCTTGACACTGCCGGGGAGTCCATGTGTCTGCTATAGCTCCGGCTTGGGCGAGGGGTTGAATGGATCCTCTCACGGCTGTAAGAATAAGTCTCCTGCTGAACCAATGTTGTCTGAAGGAGCTCTCTAGCCCTCCGCGTTTCAACTGCGGCTGGAGACTCACCTTCCACTGGGAGAGCCGCCAATCGCGACGCCGCAACGATCATGTTATCCAAAGGGTTAGAGTAATGACCCGGCGGTGTCTGCACGTGCTTTGGTGGGATATTATTCTGATGGGGCGGGTCAGTCATGCATGGTTGAGCCAGTGCTCCATTCCTAGGTGGGGCCGCTGCCCGGTTTACCCCTGGCGGGTCACTGGTCCTTGCACCAGGTGTGTTGAAGAGATTTCTTGCCTCGTAAACCGGAGGCAGATAACTTCGGTACCTTCTCCTCGAAACTTCATTTGATGCTTTCTGATCCAACGAGAGCCGGAAGGAATCGGCCTGGATTCTTTGCGCATGAGTCTCCAAGGCGGTTTTTTCCGTAGTCATCCTTGCGTCCTTCGCTGCCAGATCCTCCTTGGCTTGAGCTATCTCATCTCGTAGCTTCGCAACTTCCGCGTTATGTTGATCTTGATTTGCCGGGTTAACCTTTGTTGTCAACAATGTTGTCAAAGTGTCCAGTAAACCGGACAGGACCTGAGTCGGCGAGCGCACGGGGCCTCCTGCCCCGGCCACTGTCGCCGCTGCTGACCCGGAAACCATTGCCGCCGTAGTTGAAGAATTATGTACTGACTGTGTACCGGCCATGAAAATCGTGACTCGGTTCGGCGGCTCAGAGGGGTCCAGAATACTGTCGCCATAGGAATGGCTCCCATGCCTGCTGTCCTGCAGCTGATACAACGAAGTAGTCTTGCCCGTGGACGACTCACCATCGGAGTAGATCTCCATCTCACCACCAGACACAGATCCTTCCTCAAATTCTACTCCATGGATGAATCCCACGAAGGCATGTTTCACGGCGGGCTGAACTCGAGCGAGTCTCGCATGCTGAGCCGTCTCGATGATGTGGGTGCAGATGTCCGACTCAGGTCCCTGCTCACCGATTTTGCCGATGAGACATGGATTCCACCGCAAGGGACCCGGTACCCGTACTCAATTGAGCCGGCCTCAAGGCCCCAACTTGCATCGTCGATGTAGAGCTTGCCGCGATGACTCTTGGTCATCCGGCCCACAGCGTATCCCTTGATCCCTTCGAAGTTGCCTTCAAGAACTCAAAACCACCGTCCGCTGGCCCCATGGTGGGCGCCAACTGTCGTGGAATTGTCACAGCAGATGTCCTAATGTGAGGATTTAGTCATGGAGCCATCGCACTAGGTTAGCTTAAAGGGGTCAAACGGGACAAAGGACATAGGAGTTTATACTGGTTCGGTCCCTTGCGGTCAAGGTAAAGGCCTACTCCAGTTGAGGTGGCATTGCTTATGCCTCAATTACCAGGGAGCGAATACGCTTGACCTAGCTTTCAATATGTTGTCTCTTGCCCTAAACCTCTGCTGGGTCGTCCCTTTATATACACAGCTTGACGCCCACTGGCTTTACAGAGTCCCAGCCAGCTCATATAACGTGTCCGGCTCGGTGACCAAATACACACGCCTTATAATACAAGTCATACATATATGGCGGTTTACACTTTATGGGATTTAAGCCGCCTCTGGGCCTTGGGCCTTTTAACGAGTCTTCATAGTGAACCGCCATCTTTAGTGCCTTCATGGGCTTTGTCTTGGTAGACCGCCGTGGCTTAACCCAGCCCCTCCTGGGCGGGTTAACCCAATAGTTATATCCCCAATAGTGCCCAAACACCCAAGAGTACTAAGCTTCTCAACTTTTCACTTCCATGTATCACCATGGAGAACTCAAACCGATGCAACTAATGCAATGACAAGAACACACGAAGTGGTCAAGTCCCTCACTCCCAAATCCCACCAAAGCAACAAAAGCTATGGAGGAATATGAGAGGAAGAACAAGGAGAGCACCAAGGACTCCAAGA
Source organism: Triticum urartu (assembly GCF_056163025.1). Classification (NCBI taxonomy): domain Eukaryota; kingdom Viridiplantae; phylum Streptophyta; class Magnoliopsida; order Poales; family Poaceae; genus Triticum; species Triticum urartu. The sequence goes on along the minus strand of NC_141878.1, from coordinate 477,543,210 downwards.
TCTGGATCCAAGGGGTTCCCCTCACATAGAGGAGAAAGTGATTGGTGGAAACATAGATCTAGATCTCCTCTCTCTTTTCCCTCAAGAACTAGCTAGAATCATTGGAGGAATTGATAGATAGCAAGCTTGAAGAAGGTCAACAATGGGGGGGCAAACACGAGCTCAAAGAATTAGGTCCATTAGGGAAGAAGACCCCCTTTTATAGGTGAGGACAACTCCAACCGTTGTGTGCTCAGACATCACTCAAGCGGTATTGCCGTTCCAAGGAGCGGTAGTACCGCTTAGGCGGTAGTTCCAGATTTAGTACTCAGCAGATCACAGAAATAGAGGCCAGTAGTGCCGCCAGAGCGGCACTACCGCCCCACATCCACTCTACTACCGCTCAGGCAAAATGGGCAAACCATAAACCAGCATATAAGGTATTTCCTAAGCGGTACTAGACGTGGTAGTAGAACGCGGAAGTACCTCTTAAGTGCTACTACCAGGCTACTACCGCTAAAAGAAAAAGGCAACAGAAAGAATAACAGAAAGGATTTCCCAAGCGGTAGAAGCAACGGTAGTCCATAGCGGAAGTACCGCCTAAGCGGTACTACTGTGGTACCGAGCGGTACTACCGCCTGAGCACAAAAAAACTGTCCTAAGACTTAAACTGCCATAACTTCTACATACAGGCTCCGAAATGAGAAAACTCAAGCTTATAGTAAGAAGTGGCGGTAGAATAATGCCTAATGATATACATGTGTGAAACCTCTATGAATGAAGAACCAACAAAAACTTCAACATCAAAAACTTCATAGAAGATGCAAATGAACTCCGTTTTTGATGAACTCGAGCTTGTCATGAAGATGGCCATAAGCTCTAAAACTCACATAGAGAACATCAACTAAGAACCAAGATAGATGATGCAAGGATGCAATGGATTGAGCTCTCTACGAACGATACGATCAAGCTACTCACTTGAGAGACCCCCTTGATAGTACGGTAGTCGATCATATAACTTGGTCTCCCAACTACCACCATGAGACCGGTAAAATAGAAAGCCTATCAAGGGCAAACCTTTGCCTTGCACATAGTCCACTTGAGTTGATGATGACGTTCTTGACTTCCTCAAGTTGGACCACCTTTATTGATTGTGGTGGTTCGATGAAGAGTGGTAGATTACTCCCCATAATCCACTATGGGTGAGCCACTCTTTGGCACATATTCAAAAGTCCATTGTCACGACAATGGACCGCAAGATTCAAGCATGATCTCTTCGTGATGCTCCACTTGAACTTGCACACCGCAATCTTGATGACGATCACCACTTGATGTTATCCTCCATGGGTTGTATGAGATCTTCCTCTCGACACAAGCCCATGGAAACATACCTGACCCCACATAGAACTCTCTCGTAGAACATGGGTTAGTAGACAAAGCGTAATGGACAATACTTACCATACCATGGGATCACTTGAGAACTCTCGGTACATCTTGTACGCTTTGTGTGATGATCGACTTGATTCTTTGACTTAGTCTTGATCAACCTTGTATCATGTCTTCTCTATGACCAATCTTTATAATTCCTTGAATAGCACCTTGGTCATCACATAATCTCCTTGAAACCAACAAATGGACTTCAAGAAATGCTTATGCACAAACCCTTCAAATATAGCTCACGGCAACCATTAGTCCATCGAGATTTTCATCAATTACCAATACCAAACATGGGGGCGCCATGCTCTTTCAAACGGTATTTTACTTTAATTCACCATTCAGACAAAATTTGCAAGTGTTAGATGATTCATAATCGGATGACTTCAAAATCCATCATTATGGATTTTCTCCATGTGGGTTTCTTCAAAGTGACTAAATGCAGTGCTACACATACATCCTACTTAGTTTATAGATGTTCAATTTTATTATTAATATTCATAATGTAAATCCTATTCATCATAGGAGTATTTCCTTTTAGTTATTCATAATAACGAACAAATAATTATTTTTTATGAACAACCCCTTTTGCAATAAGCATTATGCAATAGGCTAGAGTATACAAAACTCTAAAATGAATTATGAAAATAAACATAGAGGTAATACATTTATGGAAGTATGGAAACTTTAACAAAGTATCCATCACTTATCTTAACCTCATTATTTGTTGGTCATTTAGGTCGTAGTAGTTCTTGCATCGATTCGCAACAACATGCAATCGAGTCAGTATCGCTGTGATCCACTTTTTGACCACAACCCCGAAGAATTAGTGATCAACGAATATTCGGGAGCAGTAATTTAATCGTTCAAATTTTTTTCTTGTTTTTTTAGTAGTCTTATAGTAGTCTTAGATTTTTCATTTTGATGAGCCTCGCTTTGAGGAATTCATGGAATAATGAATTAAGGAAGAAAGGATATGAGTCTACCGCTTACAAGAAAAAATCTCATGATAGTCAATATGGGCCCTCAACACCCATCAATGCATGGTGTTCTTCTCCCGAAGAATTAGTGATCAACAATTTAATCACAATTCCCAAGAATTACACTTACTTGGCTAACTTTCTCTACATCTTAACTTGTATGACTTTCATACCTGAGCTAGACATTCCAGTCTTCTTTCTTTTTGCCTTTCACTTCTTGTAGTTTTACTTCCAATATTTCTCCTACTCATAGAAGAAGCATCCAAGTTTAAGAGTGGCGTGAGCCCCAAACTTCCCTAGTCATGTAAGTCTCATTACATCCTTCAGATTTGTTCTTTCTCTTTAAGTTCTCACCATCAACTCATGATTGGCGTTCATATGGATCCTATGCATTTCAGTCTTAAACATAGTTGAACGCTTCACTAGAACTTGCAAGCAAACACTTCTTTAGATATCACATATCTTTTAGCCTTTGTTTGTTTCTTAAAAACAATTTTCATTTCCAAGAATATCATATGGCTTTCCCAAACATTTTGAAGTCCAGGTTTCTTGGAAGCAAGTAGACTATGATAGGATTCTAGCTTTTTGGATCGAATGACATCAGTCTCATCATCCACAACAACCGAGAGGGAGTATTGTAAGCATGCAACAAAAATCCTTCTCGGCATTCTAGAGGATGATCCTCTCATTATGTTTACCAATCATAAAGATTCAAGCAGATAATAAAAACAACTAATCAATTTCAACGGGAATGGTGGAACCGCGAGCCATTACTCTACAATTATAATGCAAACCACACATAGACAATATTCATAATCAATTGAACTAGTGATTAAACTTAATTAATTCATAATTGTGCTCCCGCTCAAACTAATATCTCTCATAATTTGATTTTAAGTGATTCAATACCCATATCTAATTCACTGCCATTGATGTGACATCACTGTGACGTGAAATTCAATCGGTAGGCCAACTTGTTGATCACATCTCCATGTGACTCTTGTTCATCTTTCGATGCTTCGTGCTCCGAGCTCAGGACTATCCTACTAGAAATTCAAGACAATCGAGTGTTCCTGCCGTGAGGTATGACCTTCACCCACCTTACACCTCATGATTCGTTCGTACTCATGTGGACATGACATACCCCGAAAAGCCACGTGTTATAGACGGTTGCTACACTTGGAAGAGCACTAACAACTTGATATTTTTATATGAGAGATCACCCTAATAAAAACGACTAGTGTGCAATCAATAGGGTACAAACAAAAAGGGATAAACATCTCAGGCAATTCATAATAGCATGATATGCTATAGCCCTGGGCGTCGGAGAAGTCCTCTTCGTCTTTGCGAAATTTCAGCCAAAAGCGTTGCCATGGCAGCAGTTTTAACAAAAACAAGTTTCAGTAAAAACTGCTTGTCGTGGAAACCTGAAAATGCTATCATCAAAGCAATTTCGAAAATCACTATCATGATTGCAGTTTTAATAAAAACATATTTATTTAAAACCGCTTGTCGTGCAACTTGAAAACGATCTCGTAGCAGCAATTTCGAAAATCACTGTCGTGGCAACAATTTCTTCAACTTTTCTTCTCCGTCGTCTTGTACAACCTCCTTGCACTGGGGTCCTTCCTTGAAAGCTTTTCACTGCCATGTGTAATCTCACCGCTATCTCTATAGCTACTCTATTACATCAAAGTTGAGACGCAGGTTATTAAAGTGATAATCATGTGGCTCCGGCCATCATGTCGTACTGTGATGCGTAGGTCTCTTAAACATTACAACATATGACCATCTCATACACAAACTCATTACCATGATGAAGGCTATACCACAACACATGCAACCTGTAAAACCAAGTTAGGCGTCCTCTAATCGGTTTAGCAAAATTTTAATTCATGTGGCTTCTAGGGTTTTGGAGAACACTAGCTACCTGTGTCCACCATTAATTATGATCATTGTTGTTTCTAGATTAACTTTGCAGGGTGTGTGAGGGAAGAGACCAAATTAAAAATCTCTAGCCCCACACTAAACTTTGTCAATACATATGACCCCCGTGAAGATCAAACATCATCATGCCCTCTCATGTTTGTGATGGTTCACTATTCTTGAGTATGATGTAGCCCAAAGAACTGTTAGCACATCGTTGAAAGCTAGAGTCAATCGATTGTTAGAAATTTGCAGAAAGCTATATCATGCCTCCAATGAACTAAACTGAAGCAACACTCGTGGGAAGCAAACAAGAACGTCAAGTAAAAGATCTTATCTTCTACTTGCATAATTTTATCAAGCTCTAGAAGTCATCTAGTTCTTAATTCTTGTTAGCAATACATCAAATTCATTAATAAAAACTTTGTGCAATACCCTCACAATCACATGTGATCTAGCTCGAAACTTGTATCTACTCGTAGAACTGCTCTGATCCTACTGTTAAGAACATAGAAGAAAACAAACAATTGTCCTAAGATCATGGTCCAGGAACACTATGAAGATGCATTAGATGTTTAGATCAGATCGCTACCTACTTCAAGTTACAGCGGAAGAAGCGTTGGTGTAGATCGTTGATGAAGTCCCTCAAGCTATTCATGAACGACCCCTCGAGCCGAAGACCGAAAGCGCGGCCTCTCTACAGATTGCAAGCCTACAGGCTTCACGATCCAGCAGCACTTCGCCGTCCAGAGCTAGTGAGAGAACCACATAGGGCTTCCCTATTATGAGGATTAGAGAAATCTAGGTCTAGCTCTAATTATATCAACTCCGAATTAGAACTATAGAACTAGAGGAGGCTCCACAAACATGTGTGTCTCAAGGGGAAAAATTCTCTAGTATATATAAGTTGGGAGAGGGGAGGGAGCCACACAAGGAGGGAAGGACTCCCTCCTTGGCGCGCCGGCCTATGGGGAGGAGGAGTCCTTCCCCTCTCCAATTCAGCCCCTCTACAAGCTAGGGGGCGCCCCCAAGTGTTATTGGGCCCTAAGGCCCAAGAACTCTCAATCACTTGACCATTTAGTATTTTATTTGGTCCATTAATATTTAATTAAAAGCCTCCTAATCAATATTAAAATCTTTTATTATTAATTTAACATCTCCAGAAATGTTTTCCACCTATATAGAAATTCCCGGTATTACCGGTAAACCCCGAAACATTTCCAGTTTCTCTGGAAACTATGTCTAAGATTCGCGAAACTATTTCTTGAATATTTTATCATAACTCTTACTCCACTAACACTCAAAAAAATTGTGATTCCCTTAAGCTTGTGACCCTATAGGTTCAGTAAAACATAGACATGAACAAAACTCTCTTTCGCTCAATGACCAATAGCGGAACCGTGGACATCCATATTGATCCCTATGAATACACGAACGATATACGAGTGAACCTTTGGTTATCATGCGTTATTCCCTCTGCTTCATGATACTTTACAAAACCCGCAGTGAGATATATCGGTATCCTCTTGAGTCATTCTCATGCTCACTATATCGGTTTCCTCGTTGTCGGTTTGTTCTTCTTTCTCGTTGACATGTTCCGGCATCCCTGTGACCAAGTCACCTGTGTCTAGCTAGAAGATGATGAATGTCGTCACACCGAGAGGGCCCTAAGAATATCTCTCCATCATTGGAGGAGGAAATCCCACTCTTGAGCTATCTAGCCCCTTGTCAAACTTTCCGATGAACCTGTAAGTTGTTGTTATGATCAGTGTGTTACGGATGACGTTTGAGCAACCCCAAAGTCCATCATCCGGTAAGAAGTGGCTACGATACTCTCATGGTCTAAGGAACTAAAGCATACATTAACTCTCCATCTTAACAATAGACTTGTGATGATAGTATCTCAAAGTATAACAAACAAGTTGGGTCAATTCAATATGATTGTTCTTCTAAAGGTATACTCTCATTGTTGTTTTTGGACTATCGTTACACTTAACAATATCCCAAGATCCGAAAAAACATGATCAACATACAACACTTGAGCTAGTCCTAGATGCGAGGCTAGGAATCAGATTTTACTGTTTATCATTTCACACGTGCTTATGAGTTTTTCATTGAATCGCATATTTCAGGATCATAGCAATTATAGCATAGAATATAGAATCTTAATTGTAAACGTGGAAATAAATAATACAACATTATTGCCTCTAGAGCATATTTCCAACAATTTTTGCAAGTCCAACAGCTGGGGCGATCCATCGCCACTAGTGCACATTGGACGCCACTAGGGTCCTAGTGATTTTCTTCGGCCTGCACTCCTCAAGCTCCTTAATAAAGTTCTTAAGAAAATACTACGTGGACTGATGGGACTGAAATATCTTCTCATGAAGCACCTTCCTACGTTAGTGCTAAATTGCCTAGAGAGTTACAAGAACCTTGGTGAAATCATCATGCGGCAGAGCTTACATTAGCGCAAATATCCAACGTTTCGCAGCAGGCTCTCGATTATTCTGAAGCACATGTACCAGGTCCGGTTCCTCGGGAGCCCAAACGTAGTGTGCCATATTGTAATGTAGAAGTGAATGGATCCATGAATCATCAGAGCCACATATACCGCAACACGTCGTTGTTGTCATGTGTTGTTGGTCTACCAAGTCTGCCATTGGAAGAGACTTCTAGGCCAACCTCCATAGAAGATCTTAATCTTCGATGGCACGTCTACCTTCCACATCTAAGTCCATGCCTTAGTTTCACCTTGAATCCGGGCGGCCTTCCAACCAAGCTTCACGAAGGATTCTTGTGGCCACTAGCATACGATATGTTGAACGGACTATGGAGGTCCCATTTTTCTCGTGTTTCCAAGATCAGAAATCCTCTACCTGCTTCATGCACAATGATATTGAAAGAATTACTTCAGCGTCTGTTGGCATGAAGATTTTAGATATTCAGATTCGTGCTATTTCTCTCATGAGCAAACCTTGGCCTGTTGTAGCCCATGTAAAGAGTTGAGTAGTAATGGGTATGAGCAGGCTGTCCCAAAATGCAAGAAAATCCTAGGTTGGCTCAGTTGGAGTTGTTTACCTATTTTTCAGCAAGTATTCTTACTTTTCAGCAATATATTCACGAATACAACAGATGGGTAGGCTCACCATAGTTTTGAAAAAAAAAATCAGCCCGGGCAGGTGCCCAGGGTGCCCGGACGTTAAAATCATCCATGTGTGTCATACATGGCAATAAATGAGATCACTATAATACTACACACTATAGAGGTAGTATCATGGAAAATACATAGAAGCACTCGGGTGCCACACACCCCTCTATATTCAAAAATAATTTAGTAATTCAAAGAAAGTTTATGGAATCAAACATAACTAAGTATTGCACTCATATAAAAAGATTAAACATGGAATACATTTCATTGTTTCCGGGTCAAAGATTTGCACCCAAAAAAAAGAGGCTAGATACAATCAGGGAATGACTTTCATTGTATCCGGGGTCAAGGTACTATTCATGCTATATTGTCATCGTAAATCTTTTTTTCCCTGAAGTCAACGGGAATTATTCACTAACAAACTTTTTATACGAGTACAATGGTCATATTTGATTCCAAAAAGTTCCAAGATTTTGAATATAGGGGGTGGAGCACCCGAGTGCTTCTAATCCGCTTCCTAGTATCATACACTTGTAGCATATGCATGGTATTAGTATATGATACTTTAAATTGTGACCCTCCTCAGAGTGCTCTGCTTTCAGCAATGTTTCTTATTTCTTTCCATGCAAGATAAGACAGTTGGGTGAAGTCAGACTCATACTGCTGTCCTCTTAATGAGAAGAAATGGTTCGTTTTTCAGAAAATCAGAAGGGTTAGCTGAAACAGTACCAATGTTGACATGCCGGAGCTGGACAATTCAACTGTTTTGTACTGTAGAACTCTACCGTCTCAGAAACCAAGGGAGACACTGCAAGTCATAACTCAATACATACCCTGAATTTCGGTTGTCAGAACTCAGAACAGAAATGGAGCAAATTGGCCGACCTTCGAGTTCTTGGCCGGCTTAGACCTGACTCTGGATACTCGAGATATCTGCCACGCTCTTCTTTTCTTTCCAGCCTCTCCCATTGACTCTTCGTTTTGGTTTCAATTTTTTAAGCTTCGTTGTAAGACCCGCGTGCATCGTCGTGATCTAGCCTGTAATTCATGTCAAGTCAGTGCCGTTGGCCATGCTCCACGCGCCAGGCAACTTGCCCTGCAAAGTTGCAGTTGCAAGCATTGATGCTTCCATGTCAAAGCTGCGTGTCCCTCGCCAATAATCCCTTGCTGCAAATTATCTCAATCCAATACGTACAGTACCAGTACTGTTTTTGCAGGTACGCGTATTGCTATCCGGACATGACCACGTGCCCACACATGTGAATTTTTCGAACCTTCTGAAGCTCCCGAGTAAATGCCGCTTCAGCCGATGGTCAGTTAACCTGTGTCCTGGAGCAACTGCTTCCATGGCTGCTTGGAGAGACATGAGGAATCGTTCGAGGATTTGGACGGATCTCGTGGCGGTTGATTCTCGAGAGAATGAGGAGATCTGGTTTGATGGAATGTTTTGGCCATCCAGATCATGCCCATCGTGTCCATCAAGGCCTCTTGTCCCCCGTCCTAGCTTGCTACAGTGAGAACGAGGTCCACTCGGTTACAATGGGAGAGGTCGCTGAGGACCATGATACTTCCATGCTTTACCTGTTCCAATCGCTCTGAAGAGAGAGCAATATTTCCAGTCACTTCAGCGCCTGACACAGATGCGCTTGCGTAGTACTGTTTGCAATGAATCACGCATTTCTCTCCCGCGCCCTACCTCCGTCCCCCCCCCCCCCCCCCCCTCACCTTCCTCGAAAAGCAGCGCATTCATTCCGTCGCGTTTGCTGGCCTGCGCGACGTTCTTCGGCACACGATCGGTACACATTTGAAGCTATAGCTACTGGCATGCGTGTGTGCCGCGCAACGCGAAGTGTGTGCTTGGGCCGAGCAAGGAGAGGAGAAGCGGCATGCGGATCGCCGGCCTTTCCGCGGCACCCGATCCCAACGGGCGCGGCGTATCCCGAACCGGCACTCGGCGCGTCGCGCTGGCCGCGCAGGGGGGCATCGGCCCGGCCACCAACCCGCCATCAAGCCGCACGTCGTGGTCTCCGGGGATGTGGGGGCCGGCGCGGCGCAAGGAACCACCACCCGATTCGGGGCGAGCGTCGACGTGTCGCCTGTAGCGCCTCGCGAGTCCACCGCGTCTGCCCCGGTCTCTGATCTGTCGCCGCGCGAGTGCGCATCTTTCCCATCCGCAACTGCATTTTCCTTCCACATTGATTTCTCCTTTGCCATTAGCCAGTGGTGCGATTTTAGCAGTACTGCTCCACGGCCCGCGCCGGTGTCAGGTCAAGTGAAAAGCCCTTTTTGTACTATGAGTAGAAATCAATACGAGTACAGTTTGGTTTAGCCCACCACAGCTTCAGTTGGGTACTTGTGTTGTGTGGGTACAAAAGTGAAAGTATTCTATAGATGGTTCTCCAGCGAAAATTGCCTTTGGAGCTCGGCCTCCATAGAGGCCTCTAAATTCAAATTTCAAATTTCATCGAAATTCATATATTTACATTTCAAAAAATTCTGAATTTTTTTACAGATATACATGAAGGCGTAACACACATGTGTGTAAATTTTCAAAGCAAAATACGTTGAAATGAGTGTTGTGTAAAAAAAAGATAAATCTGGGGCTTTTTAACACATGATATTATTCATCCTCCCAAATCATGAATTTGTCTTTTTTTTGTACAGGTCGCATTTCGACGTATTTCATCTTGAAATTTTACACACATACACATAACATCCTTGTTTACTTGCACAATTTTTTTCAGATTTTTTTGAAAACAAATATTTTGAATTTTGAATTTTTCAAAATAAAGGCCTCCATAAAGGCCGAGAGCCAAACGTCCATTCTCGTTTTCCAGGATGGACCAAACAGCAAAGAAATGTGCACATGCCTGTTTAGACGTCTCTTTAGGGGAAATACGGAACTGCTCATGAAAGCTAAATAGCTACCTTGATTAACACTAATGAAGGTCAGCTGTTGTTGGTTTAAAGAGGACCGCAATCAATTATAGGGAAGGTAGTAGTACTACGAGCACTGCAACTGCAGTACTGTGGCGTCTTTATGCTACTGTTCCTGTAACTGATTGTAAGGTTAAGTAACTTACATGGTACCATTATTAAGCAGAAAACGTAATAACAAGGAGTGATCCAAACTGAAGAGAGAATAAGTACATATGCTAACCATAAAAAAAATGAGTACATGTACTATCCACCAAATACCACTCTTATTTTACTTTTTATTTGAAAGAGGGAGATGACTCTCCCATTTTATATATTACTAGAAACCACGGTATGGCTAATGGTTCTGAGACAATACATCATGAGTCATCACTACATCGTGGCAACTTCGGCATTGCCACCGCACACCACCTCCACGATGCCGCGTCGCAACGGAGGATCAATGCTATCCGCCGCCACCGACAGTATTCATGCCTCAGCCACCCAAAATCAGGGCTCCGGAGAAACAAAGAAGCGGTGGCTGCAGCACAAACCTCCCATCTACCGCGGTTCCCTCAAGACTAGATCGTTTCAAAAGTGATGCCCCCAAGAGGGTACACGCCACAAGTGGCGTCATAGCCCCGGCCTGAGGAGTCCCAGATCTAAGGTTTTCCCCCGAAGCTTTGATCGTCAGGGGAGAGAACAACACCTCTACAAAGCCTTCGGGAAGGTTAGAACAACCGTAGACGTTGCTGTTGGAAATATGCCCTAGAGGCAATAATAAATTGATTATTATTATATTTCCTTGTTCATGATAATCGTTTATTATCCATGCTATAATTGTATTAATAGGAAACTCAGATACATGTGTGGATATATAGACAACACCATGTCCCTAGTGAGCCTCTAGTTGACTAGCTCGTTGATCAATAGATGGTTATGGTTTCCTAACCATGGACATTGGATGTCGTTGATAACGGGATCACATCATTAGGAGAATGATGTGATGGACAAGACCCAATCCTAAGCATAGCACTAGATCGTGTAGTTCGTATGCTAAAGCTTTTCTAATGTCAAGTATCATTTCCTTAGACCATGAGATTGTGCAACTCCCGGATACCGTAGGAATGCTTTGGGCGTACCAAACGTCACAATGTAACTGGGTGACTATAAAGGTGCACTACGGGTATCTCCGAAAGTGTCTGTTGGGTTGGCACGAATCGAGACTGGGATTTGTCACTCCGTGTAAACGGAGAGGTATCTCTGGGCCCACTCGGTAGGACATCATCATAATGTGCACAGTGTGATCAAGGAGTTGATCACGGGATGATGTGTTACGGAACGAGTAAAGAGACTTGCCGGTAACGAGATTGAACAAGGTATCGGGATATCGACGATCGAATCTCGGGCAAGTATCGTACCGCTAGACAAAGGGAATTGTATACGGGATTGATTAAGTCCTTGACATCGTGGTTCATCCGATGAGATCATCGTGGAACATGTGGGAGCCAACATGGGTATCCAGATCCCGTTGTTGGTTATTGACCGGAGATCGTCTCGGTCATGTCTGCATGTCTCCCGAACCCATAGGGTCTACACACTTAAGGTTCGATGACGCTAGGGTTTTAAAGGAAGTTTGTATGTGGTTACCGAATGTTGTTCGGAGTCCCGGATGAGATCCCGGACGTCACGAGGAGTTCCGGAATGGTCCAGAGGTAAAGATTTATATGTGGGAAGTCCTGTTTTGGTTACCGGAAGAGTTTCGGGATTTATCGGTAATGTACCAGGACCACCGGGAGGGTCCCGGGGGTCCACCAAGTGGGGCCACCAGCCCCGGAGGGCTGCATGGGCCAAGTGTGGGAAGGGACCAGCCCCAGGTGGGCTGGTGCGCCCCCCACAAGGGCCCTAGGCGCATGGAAGAGTGGGAAGGGGGTAAACCCTAAAGGGGATAGGTCTTAGGGCCCATCTAGTGGCGCCTCCCTCCCATCTCCCCTCTTGGCCGCCACCCTTGTCCCCATCTAGGGCTGCCGCCCCCCTAGGGGTGGGAACCCTAGAGGGGGCGCAGCCCCTCCCCTTCCCTATATAAATAGAGGCATTGGGCTGCCCACAACATGGGATGAAGTCTCTCGTTGGTGCAGCCCTGCATCTCTCTCTCTCCCTCCTCTTCTGTTGTGCTTGGTGAAGCCCTGCAGGATTGCCACGCTCCTCCACCACCACCACGCCGTTGTGCTGCTGTTGGATGGAGTCTTCCTCAACCTCTCCCTCTCTCCTTGCTGGATCAAGGCTTGGGAGACGTCACCGGGCTGTACGTGTGTTGAACGCGGAGGTGTCGTGCGTTCGGCACTTGGTCATCGGTGATTTGAATCACGACGAGTACGACTCCATCAACCCCGTTCACTTGAACGCTTCCGCTTAGCGATCTACAAGGGTATGTAGATGCACTCTCCTTCCCCTCGTTGCTAGTCTCTCCATAGATAGATCTTGGTGACACGTAGGAAAATTTTGAATTTCTGCTACGTTCCCCAACAGTGGCATCATGAGCTAGGTCTATTGCGTAGATTCTATGCACGAGTAGAACACAAAGTAGTTGTGGGCGTTGATTTTGTTCAATATGCTTGCCGTTACTAGTCTTATCTTGATTCGGCGGCATCGTGGGATGAAGCGGCCCGGACCGACCTTACACGTACTCTTACGTGAGACAGGTTCCACCGACTGACATGCACTAGTTGCATAAGGTGGCTAGCGGGTGTCTGTCTCTCCCACTTTAGTCGGATCGGATTCGATGAAAAGGGTCCTTATGAAGGGTAAATAGCAATTGGCATATCACGTTGTGGTTTTTGCGTAGGTAAGAAACGTTCTTGCTAGAAACCCATAGCAGCCACGTAAAACATGCAAACAACAATTAGAGGACGTCTAACTTGTTTTTGCAGGGTATGCTATGTGATGTGATATGGCCAAAAGGATGTGATGAATGATATATGTGATGTATGAGATTGATCATGTTCTTGTAATAGGAACCACGACTTGCATGTCGATGAGTATGACAACCGGCAGGAGCCATAGGAGTTGTCTTAATTTATTTATGACATGCGTGTCAACATAAACGTCATGTAATTACTTTACTTTATTGCTAACCGTTAGCTGTAGTAGTAGAAGTAATAGATGACGTGACAACTTCATGGAGACACGATGATGGAGATCATGGTGTCATGCCGGTGACAAGATGATCATGGAGCCCCAAGATGGAGATCAAAGGAGCTATATGATATTGGCCATATCATGTCACTATTATTTGATTGCATGTGATGTTTATCATCTTTATACATCTTATTTGCTTAGAACGACGGTAGTAAATAAGATGATCCCTCATTAAAATTTCAAGAAGTGTTCTCCCCTAACTGTGCACCGTTCCTAAAGTTCGTCGTTTCTAAGCACGCCGTGATGATCGGGTGTGATGGATCCTTACATTCACATACAACGGGTGTTAACGAGCCTAGCATGTACAGACATGGCCTCAGAACACATGCAAAACACTTAGGGTTAAATTGACGAGCCTGGCATGTACAGACATGGCCTCGGAACACAGAAGACCGAAAGGTCGAGCATGAGTCGTATAGAAGATACGATCAACATGAAGATGTTCACCGACGTTGGCTACTCCGTCTCACGTGATGATCGGACACGGTCTAGTTAACTCGGATCATGCAATCACTTAGATGACTAGAGGGATGTCTATCTAAGTGGGAGTTCATAAGATGAACTTAATTATCCTGAACATAGTCAAAAGGAATTCGCAAATTATGTCGTAGCTCGCGTTATAGTTCTACTGTTTAGATATGTTCCTAGAGAAAAAAAATTAGTTGAAAGTTGATAGTAGCAATTATGCGGACTAGGTCCGTAAACTGAGGATTGTCCTCATTGCTTCTTAGAAGGCTTATGTCCTTAATGCACCGCTCAGTGTGCTGAACCTCGAACATTGTCTGTGGATGTTGCGAACATCTGACATACACGTTTTGATAACTACGTGATAGTTCGATTAAACGGTTTAGAGTTGAGGCACCAAAGACGTTTTTGAAACGTCGCGAAACATATGAGATGTTTCGAGGGCTGAAATTGGGATTTCAGGCTCGTGCCCACGTCAAGAGGTATAAGACCTCTGACGATTTTCTTAACCTGCAAACTAAGGAGAAAAGCTCAATTGTTGAGCTTGTGCTCAGATTGTCTGAGTACAACAATCATTTGAATCAAGTGGGAGTTGATCTTCCAGATAAGATAGTAATGTTTCTCCAAAGTCATTGCCACCAAGCTGCTAGAGCTTCGTGATGAACTATAATGTATCAGGGACATATATGATGATCCTTGAGATATTCGCGATGTTTGACACCGCGAAAGTAGAAATCAAGAAGGAGCATCAATTGTTGATGGTTAGTGAAACCACTAGTTTCAAGAAGGGCAAGGGCAAGAAGGGATACTTCATGACACGGCAATTCAGTTGCTGCTCTAGTGAAGAAACCCAAGGTTGAACCCAAACCCGAGACTAAGTGCTTCTGTAATAAGGGGAACAACCACTGGAGCAGAATTACCCTAGATACTTGGTAGATTAGAAGGCTGGCAAGGTCGATAGAAGTATATTGGATATACATTATGTTAATGTGTACTTTACTAGTACTCCTAGTAGCACCAGGGTATTAGATACCGGTTCGGTTGCTAAGTGTTAGTAACTCGAAATAAAAGCTACGGAATAAACGGAGACTAGCTAAAGGTGAGCTGACGATATGTGTTGGAAATGTTTCCAATGTGGATATGATCAAATATCGTACGCTCCCTCTACCATCGAGATTGGTGTTTGCGTTGAGCATAGACATGATTGAATTATGTCTATCGCAATACGGTTATTCATTTAAGGAGAATAATGGTTACTCTGTTTATTTGAATAATACCTTCAATGGTCTTACACCTAAAATGAATGGTTTATTGAATCTCGATCGTAGTGATACACATGTTCATGCCAAAAGATAGTAATGATAGTACCACCTACTTGTGGCACTGCCACGTAAGTCATATCAGTATAAAACGCATGAAGAAGTTCCATGTTGATGGATCTTTGGGCTCACTCGTTTTTGAAAAGTTTGGGACATGCGAACCATGTCTATTGGTATATATGCATGAAGAAACTCCATGCAAATGGACCGTTTTGTACTCGCTTGATTTTGAATCACTTGAGACATGCAAATCATACCACATGGGCAAGATGACTGAAAGCCTCGGTTTCAGTAAAATGGAACTAGAAAGCAAATTGTTGGAAGTAATACATTTTGATGTGTGCAGTCCAATGAGTGCTGAGGCATGTAGTGGATATCGTTATGTTCTTTCTTCACAGATGATTTGAGTAGACGTTGAGTACATTTACTTGATGAATCACGAGTCTGAATTATTGAAAGGTTCAAGTAATTTCAGTGTGAAGTTGAAAGATCGTCGTGACAAGAGGATAAAATATCTATGATATGATCATAGAGATGAATGTCTGAATTACGAGTTTGGCACAGAATCAAGACATTGTGGAAATCGTTTCACAACTAATACAGCCTGGAACACCATAGTGTGATGGTGTGTCCGAACATCATAACTGCACCCTATTGGATATGATGCATACCATGATGTCTCTTATCTAATTACCACAATAGTTTATGGGTTAAGCATTAGAGACAACCACATTCACTTTAAAAGGGGCACCACGTAAATCCGATGAGATGACACCGTATGAACTATGGTTTAGAGAAACCTAAGCTGTCATTTCTTAAAAGTTTGGGGCTGCGACGCTTATGCGAAAAAGTTTCAGGCTGATAAGCTCGAACCCAAAGCGGATAAATGCATCTTCATAGGACACCCAAAACAGTTGGGTATACCTCCTGTCTCAGATCCGAAAGCAATAAAGGATTGTTTCTGGAATCGGGTCCTTTCTCGAGGAAAAAGTTTCTCTCGAAAGAATTGAGTGGGAGGATGGTGGAGACTTGATGAGGTTATTGAACCGTCACTTCAACTAGTGTATAGCAGGGCACATAGAGTTGTTCCTGTGGCACCTACACCAATTGAAGTGGAAGCTTATGATATTGATCATGAGACTTCGGATCAAGTCACTCCCAAACCTCGTGGGATGACAAGGATGCGTACTACTTCAGAATGGTACGTTATCCTGTCTTGGAAGTCATGTTGCTAGACAACAATGAACCTACGAGCTATGGAGAAGCGATGGTGGGCCTGGATTCCGATAAATGGCTTGAGGCCATATAATCCGAGAGAGGATCCATGTATGAAAACAAAGTGTAGACTTTGGAAGAACTACTTGATGGTCCTAAGGCTGTTGAGTGTAGATGGATTTTAAAAGGAAGACGAACAATGATGGTAAATGTCACCATTAAGAAAGCTCGACTTGTCATTAAGATGTTTTCCGACAAGTTCAAGGAGTTGACTACGATGAGACTTTCTCACTCGTAGCGATGCTAAGAGTCTGTTGGAATTATATTAGCGATTACTGCATTGTTTATGAAATCTTGCAGATAGGATGTCAAAACATTGTTTCCTCGATGATTTTCTTGAGGAAACGTTGTATGTGATACAACCGAAAGTTTTTGTTAATCCTGAAAGATGCTAATAGGTATGCAAAGCTCCAGCAATCCTTCTAAGGACTGGAGTAAGCATCTCGGAGTTGGAATGTATGCTTTGATAAGATGATCAAAGATTTTGGGTTTATACAAAGTTTATGAGAAACTTGTATTTCCAAAGAAGTGAGTGGGAGCACTATAGAATTTCTGATGAGTATATGTTGTTGACATACTATGGATCAGAAATGATGTAGGATTTCTGTAAAGCATATAGGGTTATTTGGAAAGTGTTTTTCAATGGAAAGCCTGGATTAAGCTACTTGAGCATTGAGCATCAAGATCTATAAGGATAGATCAAAACGCTTAATGGTACTTTCAAATGAGCACATACCTTGACATGATCTTGAAGTTGTTCAAGATGGATCAGTCAAAGAAGGAGTTCTTGCCTGAGTTGTAAGGTATGAAGTTAAGACTTAAAGCTCGACCACGGCAGAATAGAGAGAAAGGACGAAGGTCGTCCCCTATGCTTAAGACATAGGCTCTACAGTATGCTATGCTGTGTGCCGCACCTGAAGTGTGCCTTGCCATGAGTCAGTCAAGGGGTACAAGAGTGATCCAAGAACGGATCACAGGACAGTGGTCAAATTTATCCTTAGTAACTAGTGGACTAAGGAATTTTCTCGATTATGGAGGTGGTAAAAGAGTTCGTCGTAAAGGGTTACGCCGATGCAAACTTTGACACTAATCTAGATTATTCTGAGTAGTAAACTGGATTCGTATAGTAGAAAATTATTTGGAATAGCTCCAAATAGAACGTGGTAGCTGCATCTAGGAGATGACATAGAGGTTTGTGAAGCGCACATGGATCTGAAAGGTTCAGACCCGTTGACTAAAACCTCTCTCACAAGCAACATGATCAAACCCAGAACTCTTTGGGTGTTAGTCACATGACGATGTGACCTGTGAGTGTTAATCACATGGCGATGTGAACTAGATTATTGACTCTAGTGCAAGTGGGAGACTGTTGGAAATATGCCCTAGAGGCAATAATAAATTGATCATTATTATATTTCCTTGTTCATGATAATCGTTTATTATCCATGCTATAATTGTATTAATAGGAAACTCAGATACATGTGTGGATATATAGACAACACCATGTCCCTAGTGAGCCTCTAGTTGACTAGCTCGTTGATCAATAGATGGTTATGGTTTCCTAACCATGGACATTGGATGTCGTTGATAACGGGATCACATCATTAGGAGAATGATGTGATGGACAAGACCCAATCCTAAGCATAGCACTAGATCGTGTAGTTCGTATGCTAAAGCTTTTCTAATGTCAAGTATCATTTCCTTAGACCATGAGATTGTGCAACTCCCGGATACCGTAGGAATGCTTTGGGTGTACCAAACGTCACAACGTAACTGGGTGACTATAAAGGTGCACTACGGGTATCTCCGAAAGTGTCTGTTGGGTTGGCACGAATCGAGACTGGGATTTGTCACTCCGTGTAAACGGAGAGGTATCTCTGGGCCCACTCGGTAGGACATCATCATAATGTGCACAGTGTGATCAAGGAGTTGATCACGGGATGATGTGTTATGGAACGAGTAAAGAGACTTGCCGGTAACGAGATTGAGCAAGGTATCGGGATATCGACGATCGAATCTCGGGCAAGTATCGTACCGCTAGACAAAGGGAATTGTATACGGGATTGATTAAGTCCTTGACATCGTGGTTCATCCGATGAGATCATCGTGGAACATGTGGGAGCCAACATGGGTATCCAGATCCCGCTGTTGGTTATTGACCGGAGATCGTCTCGGTCATGTCTGCATGTCTCCCGAACCCGTAGGGTCTACACACTTAAGGTTCGATGACGCTAGGGTTTTAAAGGAAGTTTGTATGTGGTTACCGAATGTTGTTCGGAGTCCCGGATGAGATCCCGGACGTCACGAGGAGTTCCGGAATGGTCCGGAGGTAAAGATTTATATGTGGGAAGTCCTGTTTTGGTTACCGGAAGAGTTTCGGGATTTATCGGTAATGTACCGGGACCACCGGGAGGGTCCCGGGGGTCCACCAAGTGGGGCCACCAGCCCCGGAGGGCTGCATGGGCCAAGTGTGGGAAGAGACCAGCCCCAGGTGGGCTGGTGCGCCCCCCACAAGGGCCCTAGGCGCATGGAAGAGTGGGAAGGGGGCAAACCCTAAAGGGGATGGGCCTTAGGGCCCATCTAGTGGCGCCTCCCTCCCATCTCCCCTCTTGGCCGCCACCCTTGTCCCCATCTAGGGCTGCCGCCCCCCTAGGGGTGGGAACCCTAGAGGGGGCACAGCCCCTCCCCTTCCCTATATAAATAGAGGCATTGGGCTGCCCACAACATGGGATGAAGTCTCTCGTTGGTGCAGCCCTGCATCTCTCTCTCTCCCTCCTCTTCTGTGGTGCTTGGCGAAGCCCTGCAAGATTGCCACGCTCCTCCACCACCACCACGCCGTTGTGCTGCTGTTGGATGGAGTCTTCCTCAACCTCTCCCTCTCTCCTTGCTGGATCAAGGCTTGGGAGACGTCACCGGGCTGTACGTGTGTTGAACGCGAAGGTGCCGTGCGTTCGGCACTTGGTCATCGGTGATTTGAATCACGACGAGTACGACTCCATCAACCCCGTTCACTTGAACGCTTCCGCTTAGCGATCTACAAGGGTATGTAGATGCACTCTCCTTCCCCTCGTTGCTAGTCTCTCCATAGATAGATCTTGGTGACACGTAGGAAAATTTTGAATTTCTGCTACGTTCCCCAACAGTTGCCCCCGGTCGTCCCGCACCACCCACTGGGTCCAGCTATCCACCCTGTCTTTCGCCACCGCACCACCATGTGCGAGCAGTTGCTACTGCATAGGGAGCAACATGAAAATAGCTCATATCGGCCAGCACACCCGTAGGAAACCATAGGCTGCCACACACCAGCATATCCTGGTTGATGCCCCGGAGCAGCCGTCGGCCGGACCAACAAGCAACCATCGCGCCACGCGAGCAAGTGAAGCATCCCGCCGCCACCTTCCCAGAGCCGGCGTGAGCTTCGTCGGTCGTTCCTCTAGTAGCAGCGAGAGAAGGGGGAGGGGATGGCGGCGGCGATGGTCAGGGTGCCCGCCCGAGGCTCCTCCTGGAGACGACGCGGACGTCCAGCCCAATTTTTAGGGGGTTTGGTTCTTGTTCTCAGAACATGCCTAACTAATTTACGATCCCATCCCAAATACATTGCTTTCTCTTGAAACAGGATTCCCGCTTTATAGATAAAACGACCTGGCCAAACGATGCAAGTTGTTGAGGAAATCCTCATACATGTTGATCAAAGGAAAGACTAGATTACATACAACCAACAAGATCAAGAAGGTACATAGGTGTGTTGCTGGATGCCACCCACGTGTTGTAGAGGAAAAGCACAGGAGTGGTCGAACCACCACTAGAAGAACATAATAACTGACACCCAATGAACTCGTGTCTCATGGGATAAACCATCGGACTATGCCTCAAAGTTTCCATTGAATTGCTGTGGGAGAAATCCATGTGCCCTCCCAGTTCGGATCGAGGAGCGTCGCCCTGCTGGCAAACATAAGGGACCTGGGGAATAGACGATGTGGTCACGTGTAAATGAGAAGAGACCAACAAGGGCTCCCAACGCTAGTACCGAGGGGACTTCAAGCGATTATCCAAGCCATCCCAAAGAACGTCGCCACGACCGACGAACCCACACCCATCGACAACACCCCCAGAAGGGATACGATGAAATTTTGCCATTGTAACTTACTTCACTGTGTTCTCGAGTTGTGCCTACATGCAGTTTTGAACATTACTACAGGCCTAGCTATTTGGTTTGTAGGATTTGTAAAATGCACTAACATGCTATCTTCTATCTAACATGATTAACATGGGCATTTTATTACATTCTAGAAAAATGTAGCCTACTTCACAAGAGGTTGGAGTGGATGAAAAGTTCCCTAAGAAAACTAGTACATATGAATCCAAAGGAGAAATGCTTATTGATTGTAACCATATGGATCAAGCAACCAATATGGGGGGCATGTATGTACTGAAATCCTCCAAAAGAACCTTCAGAAATCGTAGTACATTGTCATTGTAAACTTGGAAAAAGGTGTCACAAATTGAGCTCCCTTATGGTTAACATTTAACAGGAAAGGAACGTCACCTTGATATATAGCTTCTCCAGGCATGAAAAGCATCTCAGGAAACTGACAACTTGCTCTAGGCCGGGCCCGATAGATTCTAGTGCCAAGACCTTCACTGTGCGCGGTTTTGGGGTCAAGCTTGTCAGAATCATTTTCTGAATGACAAACGAATAAACATCTTCAAAATTAGAAATAATTTTAATTTGTAGAAGGAGAGGTAGAAGGCGGTTGTTGTACCTGAACGGGTGTGGATCCAATAACAAGTTCGGAGTATTTGTCAGACAAGTAGCCCACCACTGTCAATTTCGACGCATAAATGACATTGATTCTTGTTGGACCTTCTTGATCAATTACAAGTAATCTCTCAAGTGCAGGTGTGTCCTGGATAACCATACAGTGGTCCACCTTTTGTGATGTCTTCCTGCCGCACCAGCAACACACATAAATAGTCCAGAGGGTCATGGAGGTGATGTGGAGGGTACTCAACCCATTGATCGCCTAAAGACGAAGGTACTCGAGTGCAGTACAACCACAGAGCAGACGCTCCATGTCACCCTTTGATGGGAAGAGGGCGACGAACTCGAGGTGCTTCAGTCGTGGTAGAATAAGAGTGGGTGCGTCATTAAGGGGCGGGAAATGACAGTTCCTGAACTTGGCGACGCGCAGCATGGGCGCGTGATACGTCTCCAACGTATCTATAATTTTTGATTGTTCCATGCTATATTATATTCTATTTTGGACATTATTGGGCTTTATTATACACTTTTATATTATTTTTGGGACTAACCTATTAACCGGAGGCCCATCCCAGTGCCCAGAATTGCTGTTTTTTTTGCCTATTTTAGGGTTTTGTAGAAAAAGAATATTGAAAGTGCAGCTATCCCTGGGTGGTTTTGGTAATTCCTAACAACATATAGCTCATTGAGCTAACATTATTCCAAGATTAATATTTCAGGAAAAGCTCAATGAATGGCATGGCATGGATGAGGAAAGTGGATTCCTCAAAATTCGAAGGACAAAAAGTTTGGCTCAAGCTTCAAGATCAAGACTCTACATTTTATATTTTAGTGATCCAAGATCACATTGAGTCTATAGGAAAAGCCAATACTATCAAGGAGGGATGAGGTGTTGCTTAATGGCTTGCTTGCTCAAAGTGCTTAGTGATATGCTCCAAAATCCTCAACTACCTTCCCACATCCACATATGACCTAAACCAAAAGTCAAACTCGGCCCCACCGATTCTTTCTATCCGGCGCCACCGAGTTTCAAATGTCATAGCCACTGTCACAAACCCTAGGCAAATCGGTCTCACCGATAGGGATCTCGGTCTCACCGAGATGGGATTGTAATATCTCTGTTTCCCTTCGTAACGTTTCGGTCTTATCGAGATGAGCGATCGGTCCCACCGAGATTGCAATGTAAACTCTCTGTTTCGCTTTTGTAACATTTTGGTCTCACCGAGATGAGCGAATCGGTCCCATCGAGTTTACCTGACCAATTCTCTGGTTAGCTTATTACCAAAATCGGTCCCACCGAGTTTGTGTAATCGGTCACACCGAGATTACGTTATGCCCTAACCCTAACCATATCGGTCCTACCGAGTTGCATCTCAGTCCCACCGAAAATTCTAACGGTCACTAGGTTTGCTGAATCTGTCCGACCGAGTTTAACCATTCGGTCCCACCGAGTTTGGCAAATTGTGTGTAACAGTTAGATTTTGTGTGGAGGCTATATATACCCCTCCACCCACTCTTCATTCGTGGAGAGAGCCATCAGAACATACCTACACTTCCAATACACATTTTCTGAGAGAGAACCACCTACACTTGTGTTGAGGTCAAGATATTCCATTCCAACCATATGAATCTTGATCTCTAGCCTACTCCAAGTTGCTTTCCACTCAAATCTTCTTTCCACCAAATCCAAATCCTGTGAGAGAGAGTTGAGTGTTGGGGAGACTATCATTTGAAGCACAAGAGAAAGGAGTTCATCATCAACACACCATTTGTTACTTCTTGGAGAGTGGTGTCTCCTAGATTGGCTAGGTGTCACTTGGGAGCCTCCGACAAGATTGTGGAGTTGAACCAAGGAGTTTGTAAGGGCAAGGAGATCGCCTACTTCGTGAAGATCTACCGCTAGTGAGGCAAGTCCTTCGTGGGCGACGGCCATGATGGAATAGACAAGGTTGCTTCTTCGTGGACCCTTCATGGGTGGAGCCCTCCGTGGACTCGCGCAACCGTTACCCTCTGTGGGTTGAAGTCTCCATCAACGTGGATGTACGATAGCACCACCTATCGGAACCACGACAAAAACATCCATGTCTCCAATTGCGTTTGAATCCTCCAAACCCTTCCATTTACATTCTTGCAAGTTGCATGCTTTACTTTCCGTTGCTCATATACTCTTTTGCATGCTTGCTTGAATTGTGTGGAGATTGCTTGACTTGTGCTAAGATAGCTAAAATCTGCCAAGAACTAAAATTGGGAAAAGGCTAGATTTTTATTTGGTCAAGTAGTCTAATCACCCACCCCTCTAGACATACTTTCGATCCTACAAGTGATATCAGAGCTTTGGTCTCCATTTGCTTTGATTTCCATAGCTTTTGGCGGTCATAGCCTTGGTTTCACAACCTAGGAGAGTATGGCGTCTAGCGAGGGAAATTATCACCGTAGAGGTCCTTACTTTGATGGTACTAATTTTTCTAGTTCGAAGCATAAGATGAAAATGCATATTCTTGGACATAACCCCACCGTTTGGGCTATTGTGTGTATTGGCTTGCAAGGTGAATTCTTTGACGGGAAAGAACCGAACCGTGAAGCCACCGCGGAAGAGTTGAAAATGCTGCAATACAACGCTCAAGCTTGTGATATCCTCTTCAACGGATTGTGCCCCGAAGAATTCAACAAAATCAGCCGTCTTGAGAATGCAAAGGAAATTTGGGATACTTTGATTGATATGCACGAAGGTACCGACTCCGTCAAGGAATCCAAATTGGATGTGCTTCAAAGTCAACTTGACAAGTTCAAAATGAAGGATGGTGAAGGTGTTGCTGAAATGTACTCTAGGCTTGCTCTTATCACAAATGAGATTGCCGGCTTAGGGAGTGAAGAGATGACCGATAGATTCATCATCAAGAAGATCCTAAGAGCCTTCGATGGAAAATATGATATCGTGTGCACATTGATCCAAATGATGCCCAATTACAAAGATCTCAAGCCAACGGAAGTCATCGGAAGAATTGTTGCTCATGAGATGTCACTCAAGGATAAATAGGAACTTCACAACAAATCATGTGGTGCTTACAAAGCCTCATGTGAAGCCCCCACATCATCGAGTGATAAACAAACCTTCAATGAAGAATTGAGCTTAATGGTGAAGAATTTCAACAAGTTCTACAAGAGTAGAAGCAAAGAGAGAAGCTCCAAGTCAAGGTCCTACAATGACAAAAGACCTTCTAGTCGAGAGAGAAACTGCTACAATTGTGGAAGGCCCGGACACTATTCCAATGAGTGTACGGCCCCCTACAAGAGAAGAGAAGATTCTCCCAAGAGAAGAAGTAGAAGAGAAGAATCACCATCTAGAGAAAGAAGGAGTAGAGATGATCGTTATGAACGAAGACCCTCACAGATAAGCAAGGATTCAGAAAGGAAGGACAAGTCATCAAGGAACTACACAAAACGAAGACATCAAGCTCATGTTGGTGAATGGGTATCCGGCTCCGACTCCGACAACCACTCCGAGAGAAGCTATCACTCCGACTCCGAATATACTCAAGATGAAGGTGTTGCCGGTCTAGCACTTGTGACAACCAACTCCTACGACATATTTGACTCACCAAATGAAGGAGTTGGAACATGCTTCATGGCTAAAGGCCCAAAGGTATCACACCCCGAGTATGTTGATTTCAATAGTGATGAAGATGACTTGTTAGGTGATGATGATTTACTTGTTGACAACTCTAGTGATGAATACTGTGATGAAACGTCAATTAATCATGCTAATCAAGATAAAATGAATGACAATGATAAGATTGAGTCTCTAACTAAAGAACTAAACACTCTTAAGTTAGCTCATGAAACTATCTTAGGAGATCATCGAGAACTTTTAAGGACTCATGAGAAATTACGCTTTGAAAAGCTCAACCTTGAGCAAGAGCATGAGTTCTTAAAAGCAATCAATGATGATCTTCGCAAGAAAAGTTCTTCTTACATTGCCAAGCATTTACTCTTATCCACTTACATGCCTCAAGTCAAGTCTAGTAACAAGAACAAGAAAGATTCTTCCTCTAGTAGTAACAATAATCATGCTAAATCCAATATTGTTGCTTCTAGTAGTTCTCTTGATTCCACTAATGATTCTCTTAGCCAAGTTACACTTGAGCAAGAAAATAGCTTATTGAAGGAAATTATAGAGAAAGGTGTTTACAAGAGCCTTGCCGGAAGTAAGCAATTCGAGGAAATTGTACGCAAGCAAGGAAGGCACTGGAAGAATCAAGGTGTTGGTTTTGAACGAAAGTTCAATGCCAATGGAGTTGAGTGGGAAGAAGATAAATACCCCAAGATGAAGTTTGTTCCTCAACAAGAGAAGTATGATCCTACTTCTTTCAAAGGGACACAAGCTCAAGATGATCTTCCACCACAAGACCACAAGCAAAAAGGCAAGGACAAGCTTCAAGAGGAAATTGATGCATTTGAAGAAGCTCCTAAGGCCTTGGTCAAGTGGGTTCCCAAGACTACTTCAAGTTCCACTTCATCAAGTACAACTACAACACCGAGGATTCCCATCAAGATGGTGTGGATCCCGAAGAAGAACTAGAGAGTTCTTGAGGGTGACTCCGCCAACATACTTCACTCTTATCATCTTGGCAAGAACAAGTGCAATCAACTTCCACATCTTGCACTAGTTCAAGGAGTCACAAACCCTCTTGTTGGTAAGACAAGGGACAAGGTAACCTAAAAGCCTTCATAGACATCATCTTGTGTGTGCATCACTCTATGTCTATGGATATCCTTGTTTGTTCCTTGTGGGACTAACCCGTGTAGGTATTGAAAGTGCAACTCACTCCAATGGATAGCTCCAAATGATCTACATCAACATTGAGCATCCACATCTTCAACATCTACATGAAGTCATCATCGACAAAACCCAAGGTTAGTTCATCCCTCTTAGGGGGGAATCTCACATCTAGGGGGAGCTTTACTCTAAGAATTGAGCTAAAGCAACTCTAATGGTGTGAACACAAGAATGCTTTATGTAAAAGTGGTAACCCCACTTGTGCTTAAACGATGAGTATGACCTATGATCAAATGTTCTCATTTGACTCCTAAGTCAATATACTCATATATAGATGACCTAGTCATCGCAAATTGTTTGATAGATGCTAGAATTGGTTGTGCATGCTTTGCCATATATTTCAATTGCCATTTTATTGTGTGAGCATGTTGATTGCATATTTCACTCATTCGAGGACATCCACTTGTTGTTTTGATTGATTATTTTTCTTTTCTTTTGCCAAGTGGATGGACAAGAATGCCTAAGAACCCTCTCTAGCTATCTATGCTTTTCTCGTCTCAAACTCTATTCATGCTACATCACAAAATTTGATCAAGTCAGATTCGAACCACTCTGTGTGAGGAGCACTCGGAGTCCCCGATTCGTCATAGAATTAAACTTCCAAAACTTCTTTGTGCTTTTTGGTCTGACCGATTCCTCCATTTAGGTCATATCGAGATCACTAAGTCGATCTAGGTATTCAATCTCGGTGCAACCGATTTGAACCTTTCGGTCACACCGAGTTTCAATAACTGCTTGCAGTTATGAATCTCGGTGCCACCGAGTTGTTCCACTCAGTCACACCGACAGGGTCGGGCTATATATACTCACGGGCAAAATTTCAGAAATTTCTCCGAAACCCCTTCGCCCGCGCATAGCTCGCTCTGCCTCCTGGGTCTCCGGATCGTCCTCCTCGTCGCCAGCCGCCTCGTGTCGCTGGTCTCCGCCGCCATCAACGGAATTCTTCCCCGCCGTTCCCGCCGTAGCGAGTTCATCGCCGAACTAGGGTATGGACTCGATCACAGTGCTATCCCCGTCCGATTCCTAGCACATTGTGTTCATTATGATCTTACCACGATTGAAATGCTTCTATCCAGTCAAAACACTTCGTAGATTAGAGTTGAATTGAAAATTTAGGGTTAGGTTTCCGCCGAAACCATCTCGGACCATCCGAGTTGTGGAACTCGGTACCACCGATTCGGCTCAGGCCATTGCACATGTAATTTTCGGTCTGACCGAGAATTGCAAATCGGTGTGACCGAGTTCAGGACTTTGTGAAACCCTAGCAGTCTCGGTGCCACCGAACTCTGACTCGGTCTGACCGAGTTCACTAGTTTAGGTTCCAACAGCTGCTTCGGTATCACCGAGTTTACAAATCGGTTGATCCGAAATGCTTTCTATGGAAAACTAAAACTAAGTTTTTGACTCATTTTTTTGCAAAAACCTCTGCATTTTGTGATGCTCATCCACTCTATCTCATCTATATCTATTCACAGGGTTTGCTGTTAGTGTTTGCAATATGTTTGATCAGAGTGACAGCCAGAACAGGTCATAGGAGCAGGTTCACCTGAGTGAGGGCACTAGTCCCTCTAGCAGTTCAGATGATGGTAGCAGGAGCACTCCCAGCAACTTGCCCAAAGCTGCCACCAGAACAAGGAAGAAGAAAACTTCAGAGTCTAAGGATGAAGACTATGTGGCAGTTGAGAATGAGGCCACTTCCAAGAAGAAAGTGGTTAAGAAGAAATATAGCACTGCTGCTGCCACCAAGCCAGGCTGAAGCAAAAGGTTCCTGCAAAGAGAATTCCAATGTCTAAGGCCAGAGAATCTATTCAAGTCCCTTTGGGATCTGAACCCAAAGAGGCTGCTGCAGAAGGGAAGAAGAGGAAGGAGAGGATCAAAAAGACCACTGCTAGAGTGCTTGGCAGATCCTTAATCATGAGAGATTCTGAAGAGGAAGAGGAAGAATAGGTTGCTGCACCAGCACCTAAGGCCCACAAGCTTATGGGTGATGCTATCAGGACAGGGGATGTTTCATCAAAGCCCAAAGAAGCATCTAAACCAGCCTCCAAGCCCAAGAGTGCACCTAAGAGGAATACCAGGAGTATACCAGCTGCTGAGAAGAACAAGGCCCCAGTGCCTGAAGTTGCTGCTGATGAAGATGATGAAGGACAAGTCCTGAGGAAGCTCAAACCCAAGATTCCAGACCACAATGATGCTCATCCTGTGGCTGAGAACATGAAGATCAGGAGAGACTCAGGACTGAGGAAATGGAGAGAGACATACCCATATGCTACAAGAAGAAGAACTGCTGTTGATTACAGGTTCCACACAAAGGAACAGCAAGATTTATATGAGACGGTGCTGCTGGACAAGAAGCCTATAGTGTGTGAAATGAGGTGGGTTGACTGGAAGTATATCAAGGACAATGAGGAACACTATCCTGGTGTGTTTGACAGCTTTAGTGCTTGTGGAGTTGCAAACTTTGTTGGGCAGAAGCTCACAAAGTGGAATGAGGAGCTCATAATGCAATTCTACTCCACAGCACACTTCTATCCAGATGGAAGGATAGTATGGATGTCTGAAGGTACAAGGTACCACTCAAGTATTGAGGAATGAGCAAATCTGATCAATGCTCCTAAGGAAGAAGAAGATGACTTGGATGTCTATGCCAAGAAGAAGATGGATCACAACTCTATGGCAAACATGTACAAGGAGATTCCTGAAGATGATCTTGAGACTCACCAGTTTGGGTCAGTAAAACACTTGCTGTCAGGGCTGCTTACAATCAATTGGATCCTTAGGCACACTCTGTTGCCCAAGTCTGGTGATCACAGAATGATCAGAGGCCATGCAATTAACTTGCTACATATATTTGATGTGCCACAGAAGTTCAAGGTCATGAGCCTTATAGTTGAGACTATCAAGAGGACTGCAGCAGACCAGAAAAGAAGTTGTGGATATGCCCCACAAATCTAGGAGTTGATAAACTCAAAGATGGGCACAGGTACATACCTGTTGGATAAGGAACACTTGCCTATCTACCCAGACTTTGAGGACAATGAAGTTGTGATGAATGAGAATGAACCATCATCAGTACAAGCTCAAGAGAAGAAGGAGAAAGCAAAGAAAGAGAAGGCTGCCAAGATGCCAACTCAAGAGGAGGCATATGAGTACTTTTTGAAAAGCAAGCAGGACCAGCTTGGTTATTTGATAGCATCAACTCTGAGGATTGAGAAGGGGTTGGCCACCCTAACTCAAAACCAGGAGAGCCTGGAAAGAATCATGGAACAAAAATTCTATGATTTAGATGTCAAAAGAACAACCACTGATGCATTTGCCAGAGTGCCTAGAGCTCAGAGATCAACTGCAGTGCCAGTAACAGACACCAGAGCTACTTCATCTGCACCAGCTACAGCTTCAGTGCCACCAACTCCAGCACCTACCCCAGCAGCTCCATCTACTTCGACTGAAGCCTTCGTTCTTGGAGTTCTCTGGACACCACCACCTGAAGACCAAGCCTGAGAGACGTTTTAGTGCTATGCATTTTCTATGAACTTTTTGGTAACTTGTTGCCAAAGGGGGAGAAAAATGTATAGATCATAGGCTGAGAGAGAGAGAGAGTTTACTTTTGTTCTCTCTAGTCTTCTTGGTTGAACTTTGGTTGCTTTTGATTGCTTGAGATACTACGCTATTATCTGTGAGACATTGATGATCATGTGGTTGATCATAAGCTACACTTATGCTTGTTAGATGATATTATCTTACTTATCCTTATATGATCATTCACTTTGCTTGGTGATGAGTGCATGTATTTAATTCTTATCATTTTGAGCGCTCCACCAAGATGTATGTGACATGGAAGAGTAACCCATGATCCTAACTCATTGTGCATTTGCAGTCCAAAGCAAATCTTAAGATATGCACAAATTTAGGGGGAGCTCTTGCTTTTCACATACTTCTCAAAGCGACAATATCTTTCACTCTTATTATCATTTGTCGAAGCTTTGATCCATATGTTGTCATCAATTACCAAAAAGGGGGAGATTGAAAGTGCAACTATCCCTGGGTGGTTTTGGTAATTCCTAACAACATATAGCTCATTGAGCTAACATTATTCCAAGATTAATATTTCAGGAAAAGCTCAATGAATGGCATGGCATGGATGAGGAAAGTGGATCCCTCAAAATTCTAAGGACAAAAAGTTTGGCTCAAGCTTCAAGATCAAGACTCTACATTTTATATTTTAGTGATCCAAGATCACATTGAGTCTATAGGAAAAGCCAATACTATCAAGGAGGGATGAGGTGTTGCTTAATGGCTTGCTTGCTCAAAGTGCTTAGTGATATGCTCCAAAATCCTCAACTACCTTCCCACATCCACATATGACCTAAACCAAAAGTAAAACTCGGCCCCACCGATTCTTTCTATCCGGCGCCACCGAGTTTCAAATGTCATAGCCACTGCCACAAACCCTAGGCAAATCGGTCTCGCCGATAGGGATCTTGGTCTCACCGAGATGGGATTGTAATCTCTCTATTTCCCTTCGTAACATTTCGGTCTTACCGAGATGAGCGATCGGTCCCACCGAGATTGCAATGTAAACTCTCTGTTTCCCTTTTGTAACATTTCGGTCTCACCGAGATGAGCGAATCGGTCCCACCGAGTTTACCTGACCAACTCTCTGGTTAGCTTATTACCAAAATCGGTCCCACCGAGTTTGTGTAATCAGTCACACCAAGATTATGTTATGCCCTAACCCTAACCATATCGGTCCTACCGAGTTGCATCTCAGTCCTACCGAAAATCCTAACGGTCACTAGGTTTGCTGAATCGGTCTGACTGAGTTTAACCATTCGGTCCCATCGAGTTTGGCAAATTGTGTGTAATGGTTAGATTTTGTGTGGAGGCTATATATACCCCTCCACCCACTCTTCATTCATGGAGAGAGCCATCAGAACATACCTACACTTCCAATACACATTTTCTGATAGAGAACCACCTACACTTGTGTTGAGGTCAAGATATTCCATTCCAACCATATGAATCTTGATCTCTAGCGTTCCCCAAGTTGCTTTCCACTCAAATCTTCTTTCGACCAAATCCAAATCCTGTGAGAGAGAGTTGAGTGTTGGGGAGACTATCATTTGAAGCACAAGAGCAAGGAGTTCATCATCAACACACCATTTGTTACTTCTTGGAGAGTGGTGTCTCCTAGATTGGCTAGGTGTCACTTGGGAGCCTCCGACAAGATTGTGGAGTTGAACCAAGGAGTTTGTAAGGGCAAGGAGATCGCCTACTTCGTGAAGATCTACCGCTAGTGAGGCAAGTCCTTCGTGGGCGACGGCCATGATGGAATAGACAAGGTTGCTTCTTCGTGGACCCTTCATGGGTGGAGCCCTCCGTGGACTCGCGCAACCGTTACCCTCCGTGGGTTGAAGTCTCCATCAACGTGGATGTACGATAGCACCACCTATCGGAACCACGACAAAAACATCTGTGTCTCCAATTGCGTTTGAATCCTCCAAACCCTTCCCTTTACATTGTTGCAAGTTGCATGCTTTACTTTCCGCTGCTCATATACTCTTTTGTATGCTTGCTTGAATTGTGTGGAGATTGCTTGACTTGTGCTAAGATAGATAAAATCTACCAAGAACTAAAATTGGGAAAAGGCTAGATTTTTATTTGGTCAAGTAGTCTAATCACCCCCCTCTAGACATACTTTCGATCCTACAAATATCAAATGGAGTCCAAACGGAATGAAACCTTCGGGAATGTGATTTTCGGAACGAACATGATCTAGAGGACTTGGACCCTACGTCAAGACATCAACCAGGAGGTCATGAGGTAGGGGGCGCACCTACCCTCCCCCCTAGGCGCGCCCTCCACCCTCGTGGGCCCCCTGTTGCTCCACCGACGTACTCCTTCCTCCTATATATACCTACGTACCCCCAAACTACCAGATACGGAGCCAAAACCCTAATTCCACCGCTGTAACTTTCTGTATCCACGAGATCCCATCTTGGGGCATGTTCTGGAGCTCCGTCGGAGGGGGCATCGATCATGGAGGGCTTCTACATCAACACCATAGCCCCTCCGATGAAGTGTGAGTAGTTTACCTCAGACCTACGGGTCCATACTTATTAGCTAGATGGCTTCTTCTCTCTTTTTGGATCTCAATGCAAAGTTCTCCCCCTCTCTTGTGGAGATCTATTCGATGTAATCTTCTTTTGCGGTGTGTTTGTTGAGACCGATTAATTGTGGGTTTATGATCAAGTTTATCTGTGAACAATATTTGAATCTTCTCTAAATTCTTTTATCTATGATTGGTTATCTTTGCAAGTCTCTTCAAATTATCAATTTGGTTTGGCCTACTAGATTGATCTTTCTTGCAATGGGAGAAGTGCTTAGCTTTGGGTTCAATCTTGCGGTGTCCTTTCCAAGTGACAGTAGGGGCAGCAAGGCACATATTGTATTGTTGCCATCGAGGATAACAAGATGGGGTTTTCATCATGTTGCATGAGTTTATCCCTCTACATCATGTCATCTTGCTTAAAGCGTCACTCTGTTATTATGAACTTAATACTCTAGATGCATGCTGGATAGCGGTCGATGTGTGGAGTAATAGTAGTAGATGTAGGCAGGAGTCGGTCTACTTGTCTCGGACGTGATGCCTATATACATGATCATACCTAGATATTCTCATAACTATGCTCAATTCTGTCAATTGCTCAACAGTAATTTGTTTACCCACCGTGAATACTTATGCTCTTGAGAGAAGCCACTAGTGAAACCTATGGCCCTCGGGTCTATCTTTCATCATATTAATCTTCCAATACTTAGTTGTTTTATTGCCTTTTATTTTACTTTGCATCTTTATGATAAAAATACCAAAAATACTATCTTATCATATCTATCAGATCTCACTCTCGTAAGTGACCGTGTAGGGATTGACAACCCCTTATCGCGTTGGTTGCGAGGATTTATTTGTTTGTGTAGGTGCGAGGGACTCGCGCGTGGCCTCCTACTGGATTGATACCTTGGTTCTCAAAAACTGAGGGAAATACTTATGCTACTTTGCTGCATCACCCTTTCCTCTTCTAGGGAAAACCAACGCAAGTGCTCAAGAGGTAGCAGCGCGAGGCGGAGTGTGGACGTTGGCAGCGACCGCATATGCCCATCATCAAAAGTGAGCTCCTCAAGCTGATCTAGGGCGGGGGATCGGACCCAGTCGTCAAGCTTAGCTCGGTCCTTGCCGTTGGAACGGAACTTGCCCATTCTAAGGCCTTTGGTTGGGCCAAGGTGGCTGCCGAGGATCTTGGAGAACGCATCCAAGCTTTTGCGATAGCCATGGCAGAGCTCGTGGGTGTCGATGAGGTCGAGAGGGCTGGAGTTCCATAGGGGGCGCCACCACCGAGAAAGGAGGGTTGTCTGTGCCCCATATTTTATTGGGAGGAGGGAGATGATGACTCTCAACATATCATCGGGGAGGCTGCTGATTAAGTCTAGGCTTGCTAGAGTCGCTTGCGGTTCTAGCTCTCCCCGCCTCCGATGGTTGGCAGCCCCGTTCTCCACCTCCGGAGTCTCCTTGTCAGCAGCGCTTTCTGATAGAAATGAGAGTACAGGGAATATTTAGTTAAACAGGGAAATAGAAAAGTGTATTGGAAACTAGAAGTTACTAGATGATGCCCCGCACGTTGCTGCGGGAACACTTTGTCCTACCTACATGATAATACATAGGTTGAATAACTTTTTGTGCATAGTGGATATATGATACTTATTGTGTGCATTATGTGAATCTTGTTTAAATCAATCTTCTGCATTTTAGTATATAAGTACCAAATATAGCCAAGTAGTTGTTACATAAGTTCATACCAGCAAGTGTAAAAATAGGTGTTACAATAGATACTAGTATCTGCACATAAACATAATATGAGATAACAGATAGTGTAAATGATGGTCGAGAAAAAATGATAGCACTTGGTCATTGTCTTTGTTAAACAAAGAACATCTACGATAGCTTATAGCTGATCATTAGTGAGAACTGTTACTTCCTCTTTCGAAATTTAAAAGGGGATGTTTTGAGGCAAAGCTAATGCAAATAGTAGTGGCTGATATTCAGTAGAAAGGAATGATAGTGTCCTCAGGTTTCATCTTGCAAATGATAGTATAGAAAGCTAGACAAAAAATATTAGAATGTCCTAATGGATCGGAGGACTATGTACGCTATACATCAAATAGATGGAATGCCGAGATTGGACACAAATCAGTAACATTGTGAGTGTAGGTAGCGAAGATAGCACTTCACAATTGAGAGATCCAACTGATATTGCAAATGACAAAGATAGAAGAAGGTGCCTGCAAGAAACAATGATATGTAAGTGCCATCAACATATTAGTCACCTGCTACTTGAGCAGGAAAAGGGTGATACTTATATAGAGTAAGGAAAATGGAATTGTGAAGCATTAAGACAATCATCAAGGGCACTACCGAAAATTAAGATGTATAGTGGAAATAGCACCTCCTCGGCTATCAAATGCTAATTGAAAAACTAATGGCACTACTGGTTTTGATTCAGCGCTTCAAAACCTGTCTGGAGCCATTCAGTATGGACGTCCCTACAAAGCACCACGTGTACTAATTTAGATGACACAATCTGACAAAAATCCAGAAGTGCAAACCGTGTAGATGGAGTGTTTGTTTCTGCCATGTTGGGGAACGTAGTAGAATTTTAAAATTTTCTACGCATCACCAAGATTAATCTATGGAGTCACCTAGCAACGAGGGAGAGGGGAGTGCATCTACATACCCTTGTAGATCGCGAGTGGAAGCGTTCAAGAGAACGGGTTGATGGAGTCGTACTCGTCGTGATCCAAATCACCGATGACCGAGCGCCGAACGGACGGCACCTCCGCGTTCAACACACATACGGTTGGGAAGACGTCTCCTCCTTCTTGATCCAGCAAGGGGGAAGGAGAGGTTGATGGAGATTCAACAGCACGACGGCGTGGTGGTGGAAGCAACGGTGATCTCGGCAGGGCTTCGCCAAGCTCAGCGAGAGGGAGAGGTGACACGGGAGGGAGAGGGAGGTGCCAGGGGCTTGGTGCGGGTGCCCTCCCTCCCCCCACTATATATAGGGCCCCTAGGGTGGCGCCGGCCCTAGAGATTGGATCTCAAGGGGGGCGGCGGCCAAGGGGGGTGGCTTGCCCCCCCCCCCCAAGCCAAGTGGGGCGCCCCCCACCCCTAGGGTTTCCAACCCTAGGCACGGGGAGAGGCCCAAGGGGGGTGCACCAGCCCACCAGGGGCTGGTTCCCTTCCCCACATCAGCCAATGGGGCCCTCCGGGATAGGTGGCCCCACCCGGTGGACCCCCGGGACCCTTCCGGTGGTCCGGGTACAATACCGGTGACCCCCGAAACTTTCCCGATGGTTGAAACTGGACTTCCTATATATAATTCTTCACCTCCGGACCATTCCGGAACTCCTCCTGACGTCCGGGATCTCATCCGGGACTCCGAACAACTTTCGGGTTACTGCATACTAATATCTCTACAACCCTAGCATCACCGAACCTTAAGTGTGTAGACCCTACGGGTTCGGGAGACACGTAGACATGACCGAGACGACTCTCCGGTCAATAACCAACAGCGGGATCTGGATACCCATGTTGGCTCCCACATGTTCCACGATGATCTCATCGGATGAACCACGATGTCGAGGATTCAATCAATCCTGTATACAATTCCCTTTGTCAATCGGTACGTTACTCGCCCGAGACTTGATCGTCGGTATCCCAATACCTCGTTCAATCTCGTTACCGGCAAGTCACTTTACTCGTACCATAATGCATGATCCCATGATCAACCACTTGTTCACATTGAGCTCATTATGATGATGCATTACCGAGTGGGCCCAGAGATACCTCTCCGTCATACAGAGTGACAAATCCCAGTCTCGATTCGTGCCAACCCAACAGACACTTTCGGAGATACCCGTAGTGCACCTTTATAGTCACCCAGTTACGTTGTGACGTTTGGCACACCCAAAGCACTCCTACGATATCCGGGAGTTCCACAATCTCATGGTCTAAGGAAATGATACTTGACATTCGGAAAAGCTCTAGCAAACGAATTACACGATCTTTGAGCTATGCTTAGGATTGGGTCTTTTCCATCACATCATTCTCCTAATGATGTGATCCCATTATCAATGACATCTAATGTTCATAGTCAGGAAACCATGACTATCTTTTGATCAACGAGCTAGTCAACTAAAGGCTCACTAGGGACGTGTTGTGGTCTATGTATTCACACATGTATTACGATTTCCGGATGACACAATTATAGCATGAACAATAGACAATTATCATGAACAAGGAAATATAATAATAACCATTTTATTATTGCCTCTAGGGCATATTTCCAACAGTCTCCCACTTGCACTAGAGTCAATAATCTAGTTACATTGTGATGAATCGAACACCCATAGAGTTCTGGTGTTGATCATGTTTTCCTCTAGGGAGAGGTTTAGTCAACGGATCTGCTACATTCAGGTCCGTATGTACTTTACAAATATCTAGGTCTCCATTTTGAACACTTTCACGAATGGAGTTGAAGCGACGCTTGATATGCCTGGTCTTCCTATGAAACCTGGGCTCCTTGGCAAGGGCAATAGCTCCAGTGTTGTCATAGAAGACAGTCATCGGGCCCGACGCAATGGGAATGAGTCCTAGGTCGGTAATGAACTCCTTCACCCAGATTGCTTCTTGTGCTGCCTCCGAGGCTGCCATGTACTTTGCTTCACATGTAGATCCCGCCACAACGCTTTGCTTGCAACTGCACCAGCTTACTGCCCCACCATTCAAAATATACACGTATCCGGTTTGTGACTTAGAGTCTTCCAGATCTGTGTCGAAGCTAGCATCGACGTAACCCTTTACGACGAGCTCTTCGTCACCTCCATAAACGAGAAACATATCCTTAGTCCTCTTCAGGTACTTCAGGATATTCTTGACCGCTGTCCAGTGTTCCACGCCGGGATTACTTTGGTACCTTCCTACCAAACTTATGGCAAGGTTTACATCAGGTCTGGTACACAGCATGGCATACATAATAGACCCTATGGCCGAGGCATAGAGGACGACACTCATCTTTTCTCTATCTTCTGTCGTGGTCGGGCATTGAGCCGTGCTCAATTGCATACCTTGCAATACAGGCAAGAACCCCTTCTTGGACTGATCCATATTGAACTTCTTCAATATCTTGTCAAGGTACGTACTTTGTGAAAGACCAATGAGGCGTCTCGATCTATCTCTATAGATTTTGATGCCTAATATATAAGCAGCTTCTCCAAGGTCCTTCATTAAAAAACACTTGTTCAAGTAGGCCTTTATGCTTTCCAAGAATTCTATATCATTTTCCATCAACAGTATGTCATCCACATATAATATGAGAAATGCTACGGAGCTCCCACTCACTTTCTTGTAAACAAAGGCTTCTCCATAAGTCTGTGTAAACCCAAACGCTTTGATCATCTCATCAAATCGAATGCTCCAACTCTGAGATGCTTGCACCAGCCCATAGATTGAGCGTTGGAGCTTGCACACCTTGTTAGCATTCTTAGGATCGACAAAACCTTCTGGCTGCATCATATACAATTCTTCCTTAAGAAAGCCGTTAAGGAATGCCATTTTGACGTCCATTTGCCATATCTCATAATCATAGAATGCGGCAATTGCTAACATGATTCGGACGGACTTCAGCTTCGCTACGGGTGAGAAAGTCTCATCGTAGTCAACCCCTTGAACTTGTCGATGACCCTTAGCGACGAGTCGAGCCTTGTAGATGGTCACATTACCATCTGCGTCTGTCTTCCTTTTAAAGATCCATTTATTTTCTATGGCTCGCCGATCATCGGGCAAGTCAGTCAAAGTCCATACTTCGTTTTCATACATGGATCCTATCTCGGATTTCATGGCTTCTAGCCATTTGTCGGAATCTGGGCCCGCCATCGCTTCCTCATAGTTCGAAGGTTCACCGTTGTCTAACAACATGATTTCCAAGACAGGGTTGCCGTACCACTCTGGTGCGGAACGTGTCCTTGTGGACCTACGAAATTCAGTAGCAACTTGATCTGAAGTTTCATGATCATCATCATTAACTTCCTCTCTAGTCGGTGCAGGCACCTCAGGAACATTTTCCTGAGTTGTGCCACTTTCCGGTTCAAGAGGTAATACTTCATCAAGTTCTACTTTCCTCCCACTTACTTCTTTCGAGAGAAACTCTTTCTCTAGAAAGGATCCATTCTTGGCAACAAAGATCTTGCCTTCGGATCTGAGGTAGAAGGTATACCCAATAGTTTCTTTAGGGTATCCTATGAAGACGCATTTTTCCGACTTGGGTTCGAGCTTTTCAGGTTGAAGTTTCTTGACATAAGCATCGCATCCCCAAACTTTTAGAAACGACAGCTTAGGTTTCTTCCCAAACCATAATTCATACGGTGTCATCTCAACGGATTTTGACGGAGCCCTATTTAAAGTGAATGCGGCAGTCTCTAAAGCATAGCCCCAAAATGACAGCGGAAGATCGGTAAGAGACATCATAGATCGCACCATATCCAATAGAGTGCGATTACGACGTTCGGACACACCATTACGCTGAGGTGTTCCAGGCGGCGTGAGTTGTGAAACTATTCCACATTTCCTTAAGTGCGTGCCAAATTCGTGACTCAAGTATTCTCCCCCACGATCTGATCGCAAGAACTTGATTTTCATGTCACGTTGATTCTCAACCTCACTCTGAAATTCCTTAAACTTTTCAAAGGTCTCAGACTTGTGTTTCATTAAGTAGACATACCCATATCTACTCAAGTCATCAGTGAGGGTGAGAACATAACGATAGCCACCACGAGCCTCAACACTCATTGGACCGCACACATCAGTATGTATGATTTCCAATAAGTTGGTTGCTCGCTCCATTGTTCCTGAGAACGGAGTCTTGGTCATTTTACCCATGAGGCATGGTTCGCACGTGTCAAATGATTCGTAATCAAGAGACTCCAAAAGTCCATCTGCATGGAGCTTCTTCATGCGTTTGACACCTATGTGACCAAGGCGGAAGTGCCACAAGTATGTGGGACTATCATTATCAACCTTACATCTTTTGGTATTCACACTATGAATATGTGTAACATTACGCTCGAGATTCATTAAGAATAAACCATTCACTAGTGGGGCATGACCATAAAACATATCTCTCATATAAATAGAACAACCATTATTCTCGGATTAAAATGAGTAGCCATCTCGAATTAAACAAGATCCTGATAAAATGTTCATGCTCAAAACTGGCACTAAATAACAATTATTGAGGTTTAAAACTAATCCCGTAGGTAAATGTAGAGGTAGCGTGCCGACGGCGATCACATCGACCTTGGAACCATTCCCGACGCGCATCGTCACCTCGTCCTTCGCCAGTCTCCGCTTATTCCGCAGCTCCTGCTTTGAGTTACAAATGTGAGCAGCCGCACCGGTATCAAATACCCAGGAGCTACTACGAGTACTGGTAAGGTACACATCAATTACATGTATATCACATATACCTTTAGTGTTGCCGGCCTTCTTGTCCGCTAAGTATTTGGGGCAGTTCCGCTTCCAGTGACCACTTCCCTTGCAATAAAAACACTCAGTCTCGGGCTTGGGTCCATTCTTTGGCTTCTTCCCGGCAGCTTGCTTAACGGGCGCGGCAACCCCCTTGTCGTCCTTCTTGAAGTTCTTCTTACCCTTGCCTTTCTTAAACTTAGTGGTTTTATTCACCATCAACACCTGATGTTCCTTTTTGATCTCCACCTCCGCTGATTTCAGCATTGAATATACCTCAGGAATGGTCTTTTCCATCCCCTGCATATTGAAGTTCATCACAAAGCTCTTGTAGCTCGGTGGAAGCGACTGAAGGATTCTGTCAATGACCGCGTCATCCGGCAGATTAACTCCCAGCTGAGTCAAGCGGTTGTGCAACCCAGACATTTTGAGTATGTGCTCACTGACAGAACTATTTTCCTCCATCTTACAACTGAAGAACTTGTCAGAGACTTCATATCTCTCGACCCGGGCATGAGCTTGGAAAACCATTTTCAGCTCTTCGAACATCTCATATGCTCCGTGTTGCTCAAAACGCTTTTGGAGCCCCGGTTCTAAGCTGTAAAGCATGCCGCATTGAACGAGGAGGTAATCATCAGCACGCTGCTGCCAAGCGTTCATAACGTCTTGGTTCTCTGGAATGGGTGCTCACCTAGCGGTGCTTCTAGGACATAATGTTTCTTGGCAGCTATGAAGATGATCCTCAGGTTCCGGACCCAGTCCGTACAGTTGCTGCCATCATCTTTTAGCTTGGTTTTCTCTAGGAACGCGTTGAAGTTGAGGGCAACATTAGCGTGGGCCATTTGATCTACAAGACATATTGTAAATATTTTAGACTAAGTTCATGATAATTAAGTTCATCTAATCAAAGTATTCAATGAACTCCCACTCAGATAGACATCCCTCTAGTCATCTAAGTGAAACATGATCCGAGTCAACTAGGCCGTGTCCGATCATCACGTGAGACGGACTAGTCAACATCGGTGAACACCTTCATGTTGATCGTATCTTCTATACGACTCATGCTCGACCTTTCGGTCTTCCGTGTTACGAGGCCATGTCTGTACATGTTAGGCTCGTCAATTCAACCTAAGTGTATTGCGTGTGTAAATCTGGCTTACACCCGTTGTATTCAAACGATAGAATCTATCACACCCGATCATCACGTGGTGCTTCGAAACAATGAACCTTCGCAACGGTGCACAGTTAGGGGGAACACTTTCTTGAAATTATTGCGAGGGATCATCTTATTTAAGCTAACGTCGTTCTAAGCAAATAAGATGTAAAACATGATAAACATCACATGCAATCAAATAGTGACATGATATGGACAATATCATTTAGCTCCTCATGATCTCCATCTTCGGGGCGCCATGATCATCATCGTCACTGGCATGACACCATGATCTCCATCATCATGTCCTCATGAAGTTGTCTCGTCATCTATTACTTCTACTACTATGGCTAACAGTTTAGCAATAAAGTAAAGTAATTACATGACGTTATATGTTGACACGCAGGTCATAAATAAATTAAGACAACTCCTATGGCTCCTGCCGGTTGTCATACTCATCGACATGAAAGTCGTGATTCCTATTACAAGAACATGATCAATCTCATACATCACATATATCATTCATCACATCCTTTTGGCCATATCACATCACATAGCACATGCTGCAAAAACAAGTTAGACGTCCTCTAATTGTTGTTGCAAGTTTTTTACATGGCTGCTATAGGTTTCTTAGCAAGAACGTTTCTTACCTACGCCAAAACCACAACGTGATATGCCAATTTCTATTTACCCTTCATAAGGACCCTTTTCATCGAATCCGATCCGACTAAAGTGGGAGAGACAGACACCCACTAGCCACCTTATGCAACTAGTGCATGTCAGTCGGTGGAACCAGCCTCACGTAAGCGTACGTGTAAGGTCGGTCCGGGCCGCTTCATCCCATGATGCCGCCGAATCAAGATAAGACTAGTAACGACAAGTAAATTGACAACATCGACGCCCACAACTGCTTTGTGTTCTACTCGTGCATAGAAACTACGCATAGACCAAGCTCATGATGCCAGTGTTGGGGAACGTAGCAGAATTTTAAAATTTTCTACGCATCACCAAGATCAATCTATGGAGTCATCTAGCAACGAGGGAGAGGGGAGTGCATCTACATACCCTTGTAGATCGCGAGCGGAAGCGTTCAAGAGAACGGGGTTGATGGAGTCGTACTCGTCGTGATCCAAATCACCGATGACCGAGCGCCGAACGGACGGCACCTCCGCGTTCAACACACGTACGGTTGGGAAGACATATCCTCCTTCTTGATCCAGCAAGGGGGAAGGAGAGGTTGATGGAGATTCAGCAGGACGACGGCGTGGTGGTGGAAGCAACGGTGATCTCGGCAGGGCTTCGCCAAGCTCAGGGAGAGGTGACACGGGAGGGAGAGGGAGGCGCCAGGGGCTTGGTGCGGCTGCCCTCCCTCCCCCCCCCACTATATATAGGGCCCCTAGGGGGGCGCCGGCCCTAGAGATTGGATCTCAAGGGGGGGCTGCGACCAAGGGGGTGGCTTGCCCCCCAAGCCAAGTGGGGCGCCCCCCACCCCTAGAGTTTCCAACCCTAGGCGCAGGGGGAGGCCCAAGGGGGTGCACCAGCCCACCAGGGGCTGGTTCCCTTCCCCACTTCAGCCCATGGGGCCCTCCGGGATAGGTGGCCCCACCCGGTGGACCCCTGGGACCCTTCCGGTGGTCCCCGTACAATATCGGTGACCCCCGAAACTTTCCCGATGGCCGAAACTGGACTTCCTATATATAATTCTTCACCTCCGGACCATTCCGGAACTCCACGTGACATCCGGGACTCCGAACAACTTTCGGGTTACTGCATACTAATATCTCTACAACCCTAGCATCACCGAACCTTAAGTGTGTAGACCCTACGGGTTCGGGAGACACGTAGACATGACCGAGACGACTCTCCGGTCAATAACCAACAGCGGGATCTGGATACCCATGTTCGCTCCCACATTTTCCATGATGATCTCATCGGATGAACCACGATGTCGAGGATTCAATCAATCCCGTATACAATTCCCTTTGTCAATCGGTACGTTACTCGCCCGAGACTCGATCGTCGGTATCCCAATACCTCGTTCAATCTCGTTACCGGCAAGTCACTTTACTCGTACCGTAATGCATGATCCCGTGATCAACCACTTGGTCACATTGATCTCATTATGATGATGCATTACCGAGTGGGCCCAGAGATACCTCTCCGTCATATGGAGTGACAAATCCCAGTCTCGATTCGTGCCAACCCAACAGACACTTTCGGAGATACCCGTAGTGCACCTTTATAGTCACCCAGTTACGTTGTGACGTTTGGCACACCCAAAGCACTCCTACGGTATCGGGGAGTTGCACAATCTCATGGTCTAAGGAAATGATACTTGACATTCGGAAAAGCTCTAGCAAGCGAACTACACGATCTTTGAGCTATGCTTAGGATTGGGTCTTGTCCATCACATCATTCTCCTAATGATGTGATCCCGTTATCAATGACATCTAATGTCCATAGTCAAGAAACCATGACTATCTTTTGATCAACGAGCTAGTCAACTAGAGGCTCACTAGGGACGTGTTGTGGTCTATGTATTCACACATGTATTACGATTTCCGGATAACACAATTATAGCATGAACAATAGACAATTATCATGAACAAGGAAATATAATAATAACCATTTTATTATTGCCTCTAGGGCATATTTCCAACATGCCATGCAACATCAAATACGATGAAGAAGAAGAAAAAGTTTATCTACCAAGGCCAGTACCTTTCTTTCCTTGGTTCCCAATGGTGGTATATATCTCCTAGAACAAAGAAAGATAATTCATCATTTTACCTGAAAAATGATAAATGCCACTGTAAGGTAGAATATGGAGAATTATCTCCCGAGTAAGGAAGAAAAATGCATGCACGAGGAACCATTATCTAACAAATAGTCCATTGCATGGCAATGTTTGCACTTTCTTTCTTCATTATGGAATCACTGGAACAAAAATCTTTGTTTAATAGGGATATCAATGCATCTCTGTGCCTAAGAAATAACAATCTGCAAACCATGAAGGATAACCTCACAATAAATTAGTAAGATAGTAGGGCAGAGTTATGAATGGAGCCATAGATGAATTTGTACAACTCAATATCAATCAGATGGCATGAGGAAGCTACGTACATAAGGAAGAGGAACTCCAAATCTCACCCAATTGTATGAGCAAAAAAATACATGCAGGAAGCAAAATAATTAGCCCAGGGAAGTAAATTTTAGAGATATAAGGGATACCATCGAAGGAAAGGAGATGCGCGCCGGCGGATGGTGATGTACGTTCCCTAGTCCATGGGGCGGGTGGAGTACAGCTGAGGGCCTGACGCCGCTAGCTCCGACCAGAGCAGTGGATCGCCGGCGACGGTGCGCAACACCATGGGTCGCTGTTCAAGGCGGGGTCACGGATCTGCGGGGGGGCACCCTGTCAAGTATGGAACCATGGACATCTCTCTACGCACGCCCTCATGGTCCGCGTCTCCAGATTGCCTGGTTGTGAAGAATTAAGATACTCAACCGTAGAAGGTAAAGGCTAAATAGAGTTATGGAAAATCGATTGATGGCAAAATTAATTAGGGAATCTCTCTCTACAAAGCCGATTAATCCTCCAAAGACATTAGATCAGATGAGTAGTTACGGGGAATCATAGCAGGAGAGAGAAAGAGAGAGAGAGATATGGGAATCATAATACTGAGCCAAATCTCTTGGACACCATCAGTGCTCTGAGGAAGGACGAACTCCGGCGTTGCATCCCCATGCGACGGCGGCGAGGAGGGGCGCTATGGTGGCTGGCAAGTGGGCAGTGGCTACACCGCTTCACATGGAGGAAGTTGGAGGTGCGAAGGGGTGGAGAGG
Source organism: Triticum urartu (assembly GCF_056163025.1). Classification (NCBI taxonomy): domain Eukaryota; kingdom Viridiplantae; phylum Streptophyta; class Magnoliopsida; order Poales; family Poaceae; genus Triticum; species Triticum urartu. The sequence goes on along the minus strand of NC_141878.1, from coordinate 477,498,396 downwards.
AGTGGCCGTGGCGCTACAACGGTGATGGTGGAGCAGGACTATGGCCGGGGTCAGAGTGGATGGGGAATGGAGAGGGGTTGCGGTGAGGGGATGTTGAGGAAACTGATGGTGGATGAAGAGACAGAAGATAAACAGATGCGGAGAGGAGAGGTCGGGCGTTAAAAATCTGATGTCTACCAAGAAAAGAAATCAGATCATACACTTGTAAAAAGAATGCTGATGTGGCACAATGCTGAGTTGGATAGGCTGCATGTCAAGATAAATAGGTTAGTGGGGATGAACTTCTTAAGTATATAGGATTAGGTAGGAATATAGTAAGATAAGGGAATAGCAATTGGTTGCTTAAATACTACACAATTCATTTGACATTGCTGGGAAAGTCAACATATGCAGATAGTTGAAAAGAAAACTTACTTCGAACCAAGTCTGGACGGATGATTTTGTCGGGGAAGTTAGCATATATCTCATGACCAGGCCCTTCTATGTGTAGTGCAATTTTAGTGCCAGCTTTCAGTACATAAAACTTTGCAATTTCATTCCAAAAGCCAGTGCCAAAATAGGAGTCACCACATTCATCAAGTCTTACAGTAGCAACGATTGTAAATCCATGGTTTGTGCACAGTATGACATTAGTGGAGCCTTGATGTATGTAAAGGGAAAAAATGTGCACTACATAATTTGTTTCATAGCGAGGATGTCCTGCAGAAAATGGTAGGGTTGTTAAAGAAAATATGGTAACATGCAAATATGGGCCCAAATTGAAAGAATTGTACAGCAGTTGAAATCGAAGGACAAAAGTCTATAATTAAACAGATAGGGTAAACATGATGTCATGGAAATATGAGAGTAATCAAAAGAACAATACATCATTAATTTGCCTAATATAGAAAGAAGAGGGAGAAAATCCCCTCTGGCGTATATGGTGCATGTGGCACCTTTTATCCAAATGTAGCAATATTTAGAATATGTTCAGGAAAGTAGGCCATGCCAACCGATTTAGGGTGAGATTGAACATACTGCGCACGTCCTCAAGTTATCTGGTATGATGAGATGGAATCTCTGGCGGCGTTCGCCAAGTCCTGAAGTATCAGCGCACTGTACATTCTATGAATGAAAGAAAACCCTCAAATCAGCTCGAATAAAAATGAATTCACGGCGATTTCCGCCGGGTAATTAAAGGAGGCAGATGAAGTGGGATAAGAGATGAGATAATATCTCGTTAAATTAGTTACCTTGTCGTCCATGAGAAAGAACCCTCAGTATGGCAGATTCCCCAACCGAGCGGAGCTGGGTCGACCGCGAGCAGCGTCGAGAAAGTCGATGACAATAGGCGGCGGCAAGCGGGAGTGACGAAATGCGGTGGGCTTTGTCGGCAGCCTGGCGACGGCGGTAGGCGGCGAGCTAAGTGTTTACTGCCGTGATAGGCAGTGCCATGGCATAGACGCACAGGAGCTTGTGCAGGTGTGAATGGGGAACGTACCGGAGGGGCCAAGGTGGGTGGCGGGTGGGGTGACGGTTTTTGTGACGTGGGTATGGTGAGGGTTTTCTTTTTTCTTTTTTGAATTGGGTGGTGAGGGTTTTCTGTCCCACAAATAATTTTGGGGGCGACGGTTTGCTAGAGCGAACCGTGTGTGATTGACGCAGCAGGCAAAATGATAGTCATTGCACACGGTTCCAATTTTGAAAACCGTGTGTGATTGACGTACTACCTCCGTCCTGGTTTATTGGTCCCTCGTTGTAATTTTTACCAAAATTTGGCGAAATATTTAACATACTCAGACATAGATAATAAGCGTACACGTACATAAGCATAGTTCAACTGTCATTAAGCATACTCAAGCGTACATAGTTCGGTCCATCCCACATCTCATCTCACATGCGGCCGTCACGATCTTGAAGCTTCTCCAAGTACTCGGCGTACGCGTCGTGCGCCACCCTGCGAGAATACTTCTGCTTGAAAGAGCCAACAGCCCATCCTCTTGCATGCGCAAGAACACTTAGATATGCGTCATGAATCCTGTGGTTGCAAAATGGGCATCCATAGTCGTCGTTCCAGGTCCTAATACGTCTGTTATGCATTCCCGCATAAAGCTTCCTCAGGATTCGCCTCTTGTACCTCCTCTGGGCATCTTCATCCTCATTGTCCACATCGCCAAACAGCACCTATACATATAATAAAACAAATTTGGCATCAAATCACTGATTACATGCCGTGAAGTAGGATTAGGAATTTATGGCTATTTATTTATACATATTCCGATATTATGGTTCGATTTTTAAGCACAGTCATCTATGTACAGACCAATCTTGAAGAAAATAATGGCAAACATATGTAGGTCATTCAAAATCAATTGTCAAGTTTTGGCTAGGAATTATTAGCACGAGCACTAACTGTAACACCCTCGATGCGGCTATATCTCCCACGTGTCGAAGCACAACTTAGAGGCATAACCGCATTGAAAGCAATGTCGCAAGTGAGGTAATCTTCACACAACCCATGTAATACATAAGGGAAAGAGATACATAATTGGTTTACAATCGCCACATCACACAATACATGAATAAAGCATTACATCATACAAATACAATCAAGGCCCGACTATGGAGCCAAAATAAAAGAAGACTACCCCAAATGCTACACAGATCCCCGATCGACCCCAACTGGGCTCCACTACTGATCAACTAGAACGAAACAACACAAAGTACAAGATCTTCATCGGGCTACTCCTTGAGCTTGGTTGCGTCACCTGCTCGGTAACATCGGCACCTGCAAACTGGTTTTGGGAGTATCCGTGAGTCACGGGGACTCAGCAATCTCACACCCTCGCGATCAAGACTATTTAAGCTTATGGGTAAGGTAAAGGTATGAGGTGGAGCTGCAGCAAGCGACTAGCATATTTGGTGGCTAACATATACGCAAAAGAGAGCGAGAAGAGAAGGCAAAGCACGATCGAGAAACTATGATCAAGAAGTGATCCTAGAGCAACCTACGTCAAACATAACTCCAACACCGTGTTCACTTCCCGGACTCCGCCGGAAAGAGACCATCACGTTCACACACGCGGTTGATGCATTTTAATTAAGGTCAACTTCAGGTTTTCTACAACCGGACATTAACAAATTCCCATCTGCCCATAACCATGGGCACGACTTTCGAAAGTTCAAAACCCTGCAGGGGTGTCCCAACTTAGCCCATCACAAGCTCTCATGGTCAACGAAGGATATTCCTTCTAGCGGGAAGACCCGACCAGACTCGGAATCCCGGTTACAAGACATTTCGACAATGGTAAAACAAGACCAGCAAAGCCACCCAGATGTGCCGACAAATCCTGATAGGAGCTGCACATATCTCGTTCTCAGGGCACACCGGATGAGCAAGACGTCGGGTAAGCCAGCCCAGAGTTGCCCCTGGTAGCCTCGGACATCGCTCAGTTGGACCAACACTTAGAGAAGCACTGGCCCGGGGGGGTTAAAATAAGATGACCCTTGAGCCGACCGACTCAAGGGAAAGAAAAAGGCTAGGTGGCAAATGGTAAAACCAACGTTGGGCCTTGCTGGAGGAGTTTTTATTCAAGGCGAACTGTCAAGGGGTTCCCATTATAACCCAACCGCGTAAGGAACGCAAAATCCGGGAACATAACACCGATATGACAGAAACTAGGGCGGCAAGAGTGGAACAAAACACCAGGCATAAGGCCGAGCCTTCCACCCTTTACCAAGTATATAGATGCATTAATTAAATAAGAGATATTGTGATATCCCAACAAAATATCCATGTTCCAAACATGGAACAAGCTTCAATCTTCACCTACAACTAACAACGCTATAAGAGGGGCTGAGCAAAGCGGTAACATAGCCAAACAACGGTTTGCTAGGACAAGGTGGGTTAGAGGCTTGGTTCAACAATATGGGAGGCATGATAAGCAAGTGGTAGGTATCGTAGCATAGGCATAGCAAAAAAGCGAGCATCTAGCAAGCAAAGATAGAAGTGATTTCGAGGGTATGGTCATCATGCCTGAAGTCCCGCAAGGAAGAAGAACGAGTCCATGAAGAAGACAAACGGGCGTAGTCGAACGGATCCTCACAACACGACGTTATCAAAACCAACCCGAAGAAGCAACACCGGAAAGGAGCAAACAACATAGTAAACAACCAACACATAATCATGGCATGATGCATAATCAAGTATGATGCATGTCCGGATTAAAGAGGCATGGCATGGCAAAGTGCAACAACCAAAACTACAAATTAAGTGGAGCTCAATATGCAACGGGTTGCATATTGACGGAACACCACATCAATTATTTAGTTCTCTCCCGATTAGGTACTCAACAATATTAAATGTTGTTTAAACATGGCGAGAGGTGATACATAACAAAACTATACCATCTAAACAATTTAAATGGGGCCGGATATAACAAACAAAAAATCCGGTAAATCCCCATATGCATTAGTAATTTAAATGCAAACAACAATTTAAGCATTTTAATTGTTGTTAACATGATGCGGATGACATGGTCAAGTTATGCAAGTTTTAAGAAAAATGTTAACACGAGCATATTATGAGGCATTTGTCACCGTGGTGGAAAGAAAAAGGGGTGCCACGACAACGATAACGAAAACGGTGCCACTGCAACGTTCCGGTTCCGGTAACTCGATTGAGATACCGATGCAAAGGAGAAGTATGCGGATGCGTGCAAAAGATGGTGGGGCACTCCCGGATACCGGGTGTCCCATGAGTCGACGATGGTGACAAGGCAAAAGAGGGTCAACGTGCACCGACAATTCGAGCACGGAGCAAGCACGAGCATCTCATACATCACACATGCATTAGTTCACGGGCGGCCGTCTCGGCGGTTATACCTTTCGGAGCGTGCATTATCGGAACAGTTTGGGTCAAGCGGTGTAGTCGTTCATGATCGTCGTGGGAAGTAGTGGTTCACGCGATGGTAGTTGAACTTGACGTTTGTGTTACACGAGTCTTCGGCGACGGTCGTCGTACATGGTTCGGAGTGGTACTTGCATCTTCGGACTTGTCGGTCTCGATTCTTGCGACGGTAGCGGTATACGTCTCGTTTTCGGAGAGGTACTTGGGGTCATTTGAACTTGTCGGTCTCGTCATCTCGAAGGGGTGCTAGACGTTCATAGCGATTCCGAAGGCGACGGTAGAGGTACAAACGTTCTCGCGGTACTTGGGTCATCGTGGAACTTGGCACTTGCGGTATTGATAGCTCGAAGGGGTACTTGGCGGGTTCGAGGTCTCCGGCCGTAGTGGTTCTTGATGATACGGGTAGTCGAAATTGACGAAAACGGGTCTCCTCGGGGACTTGATGCATCTGAATTCTTCGGGTTTGTAGTGGTACTTGGCGTTCGGAGTCCGGGTCTTGCGGGTGGTGTTGGTCGGTGGTGAGTAATAGCTCGGGCAGGGGGGGCGTGATGGTGCTGCTCCACACCAAGGAGGACGGACCAAGAGGAGTAACAACGCTGGTCAGAGGCGAGCATCCACGCGACAGCGCGCTACAGGAAGAGAGATGGTGGCGGAGCACCATGGCGAGGCAGAGCCGCGAGGGGCGCAGACGGGGGCGATGCGAGCCGGCGGGGCTCCTGCTGGGCGCAGAGGAACGACGGCTGCAGGCGCGGGCGCTCGAGGAGCTCCTCTCCTTGAGTGCTCGGCGACGGGGACTTCACGAGGAGGAGGCGCGCAGGAGGCAGGAGGTGAGGCGTGCAGGAGGCAGCTTGCGAGGGGCCATGGCGAGGAGGCGGACGGCAGCGGCCTGCTAGCCGGCCATGGCTGGAAGCGGAGGACACCGGGTGCAGGCGCATCGGGCGTGCCCAAGGGAGGCGGCTTGAGGGAGAACGAGAGCAGGGGGACAAAGGAGAGGGAGGTTGCTCGGGCGCTGCTCTAGGGAAAGAGATCGAGGGAGAGAAGGAGGAGCGATGCGGGAGGGAAGACGAGGTGGGAGGCGGCGCTGGATGAGGACGAGAGGGAGAGGGAGTCGGCTCCCTGGTTTTCCTGGCGGTGCAAGGAGGCTGACGAGGGAAAAGAAAGGATCGGGAGAGAGAGGGATCGAGAGGGATATGGTTTCGGTCAGCGCTAGGGTTACAAGCGTTAGGTGGGCTTGGGGCAAATGGGCCTTAGAGGCCGGCCCAATGCTGCTGCTGGTTGGAGACCCCAGATGGGCTGGTTTGGCTCTCCCTCTCTCTTTTTAAAACTATTTCAAAGAAACCCAAACTTGGAAGAAAAGCCTAGAGGGATAGCAGTGGAGTTTGAACATGACGTAAATTTTCTCAGAGTCACAAAAATGAGCCTGATCCACGAAAATGGGAATGATCACGTGGGTGAAGTTTGAAACGAAATCATTTGGATATAATTCAAATGGTTTTGCATAGGAAGTAGGTGATAGGGAGGTCCAAAAATGTTCGGATTTTTGGTGGAGCTCCGGAAAATGGTGAAAGAAATATAAGGCAAGGTTAGAGAGTCAACACTTGAAGAAGAAAAAGGCCAAGGGATTTAATATGCAAGTGTGTTAAGGTGAATTCCAAAACAATGGAATGGTTTTATATAGCTCCCTAAATATTGGGAGGATATGTTATAAAGAGAATCACCATGTGAATTCCCTCGGTTTAAATGGATCAAAGATCCATGCCATTTATTTAGTTGAGTTAAGAAAGGAAATGACATGATGCAATGCACATGATGCAATGATGAATTGCAAAGAACCAAACAAATCACACGACGAAACCCGGAAATCCTGGAAGGCATCTGAAGCTCCGGTCTTGGGGCGTTACAACATTCCACCACTACGAGAGGATCTCGTCCCGAGATCTAGAATGGCACCGGAGGGAAAATGGAAGAGAAAGAGAAGAGGTAACACTAAGTTGCTTCCTTGACAAACGAGAGAAACCAAAGAACCTTGAGAGGTTAAGCAAAAATGAGAAAAGAATACAAAGGAGATGAACGAAGTTGAAAGCACTCCGTTAGGAAAGAGGAACAAGGAAGAACAAATTCGGATAGCACTCCGGTTGAAAAGAGATGAAAGACTTGATAAAATGAAAGAGCTTGAGCAAAGGGACACAACACTCCGGTTAAATGGATAAACATGACAAGAACAAGATCCTGACAATAACAAGAAGAAGGTTTGAAGAGAGCGGCAACACAATGCCTCCGGAACAAAAGTAAGAATGGAATGGAATGAACGAAGGGAAACACGATCTTGAGAGAGCACGCTTACAACAAATGCTAGAACGGAGTTGTTGGAAAACCAACAATGAAAAGAATAATCTTGATATGGTCTTATGGAATACATCTCAAATTATGAGGTGACAACCTGCCAGTCACGGGAAAAAGAATTGGATTGATATGACCAAGGAGAGGAGAAAATATTTCACCGGAAGGATAGATGAAGAACTTGGGTCACTTATAAGCACCATAATTAGCAACAATCCTTAGGGAAGGCTTTAGGTGGAATATAACCCAAGATAACTCCAACGAAGGGATTGATGGATTTAAAATACCTCATTCTTAACAACATGTGAATCATGAAACATGAACTCAAATTATCAAGAATGACATAATACCACCTTCAAATGATACGGTAGAAGGAATTGCACTCCGAATAGCAAGATGAAGAATGCTTGAGCTCCTCTGAAAAGAATGTTGATGAACCCTTTGAGAAGGAATTAAGTCTTTGATGAGCCATCAAGAAGAAACTCTTGAAGAACTCCGATAACAAAAGGATGATCAAATGAAAGGAAAAATAAGTAGAGAACACAAGGTGAAGCCTTGCGATGATTGGATTAAGCTTTGCAACGACATAAGTTGAAAACTTGGAACTCCGGAAAAGAAAAGATGAATCAAGTGAAACCGGGAATTTGATGAGCCTCCGTAATAAGTAATTGAATATACTCGATGAAACAAGAATACGAATTACATTATGCTTATCCTTCACCAATTAAATTGATGACAATCAACGGATTTGGCACACTACTTATTCTCGTAGAAAGAATTAAGATAGATATAGCGCAAACTTGAGAAAATCTTCAACGAACCACTTGTAGGATTGGAAAGAACGAATGAATTGATACAATAACAAAGGAAGAGAAATCTTGAATGAGCCACCATAAGAATTGGAAAAGAACGAATAAAACATGAAGAAACACCGGGAAGGATTAGCAAAAAACGAAGATGCTTGAGAGAATTTAGATCCATGAGAACGAAGAGATCATGAACTGATTAGAGGATATTTGAACGATGCACCGATAAGATTTGGAGAATGATAACAGAAAGCTGAGAATGAATAAATCTTCTGAAATGATGGGCTTCGGAGAATCAAACTGAAAAGAATCTTGAATAGCTCCGGATGAGTGAAAAGAATTCTCACAATCAAAACAATTATGAGAGGATGGCCTCGAACTAGAACCACGAATCTCTGAGAGAACGGATAGGATATGGAGGAAAAACTCTTCTTCGGTCTTCAAATACAGAGAATGACGACGAGAAACAACACCAAGAATTGTAGAGGCACTCCGGAATGAAGAACGGAAAGGTTGAGCCAACGATGAAAAGATTTTTACAGATCTTGGAGAAGACATTTGACTGATGATATATCATTCTTACATCAAACTTCGAAAAGAAATTTGAGGATAGCTCCAGGAAAATAAGAAGAGTCAGGTAAGATCCTGGGAAAAGACCTGTGGGTTAGGGCCCACTCAAAGAAACACCGTAGAAATGATTACTTGAAAAAGGAGATAGCACCGGTTGAATTAAAAGGCTTGAATGAGATAACAGACTCGAGATATCTTGAACACTCTGGAACAATTGAATAGCGAGAAGTGGATGATTAAGAGGTGCACCGGCATGAGAAAGCATTTGAAACGAGAAAAAGGATACGATCAACACCAAATCTTGATTTGAATCCACCGGAGAAGAAAAGAATGAAGAATGATGAGCGCGTAGAGCATCTTCACGAGAACCACCGGGTAAGAATATTGACGGAACAGAATGGGAAGACTTCATATCCATAAGATGGATGCTTGATTTAAGAAATCTGAGTCCTTGAAGTCAAAGGGTGGGTGGGCGGGAAAAACAAAGACAATTTGGGACGGATGAAACAAACACCATTGAGAAGATGTGATAATTGATCTTGCGGAAGTTGAAATGATCGGATCCACTTGAAGAGAAGCACACCGGTTAAAAAGGATTGACATGACAAACTCGATTATCATGAAGGATTAGTATTCACATGAGAACACCGCTTAGGAAAAGGTATGGAATCAACATTTGACTTCGAAGCAACTCGAATACCACAACTCAAAACAAAACAAAGGATTGGCTTGCAGAATAAGCCGGAACAAACATATGATAGAGATTTCGCCCGAAGTTTTCGTGGTGGGGCCTACATGGGCTCGATCGTACAGTACCATCATGTACAAGGCAGTGCACATGACATACGAAGCGTCCCTGAGTCGGCATAGCCAAGGACTCTTTAAGACACAACGAGACCACTTTAAAACCAACCGTGGATAGGCGGACCACTAGACGTTGAACCCCAATTTCATATCATACATCTGACGGAAAGATATCCTAAGAGCTACTTGAATTCCCACTTATAAACTCCCGAAATTTTTCCGGTTATGCAATCGGGTGTTGGGGATACAGGGGAAGCATAATATCTCACCCAAACTAGCAAATCCTACATCCAGCTGTATCCATCCTTCAACACATAACCAAGAAACCTTCGAAAATCGTCTACCTCAACCTTCGAAAAGCATCCGTTATACAAGTTATGGCAATACTCCCGAACTCCCGCCCCAGTACTGGGTGGCGTCGAGGTTATCTCACCAACAACTGCATAAAAGAGATTTTCGATGTCGGCAAAACTATCTCAGGTATGTCGGCGAGGAAGACGAAGAGGAAGGGCATGAAGGGGAGAAAAGAAATGACCCTTCGGACCTATTTATAAGGCAAAGGACATGGGTCAGGCGCGTGAATCAAGGGACCGCAGATTTTGGAAGTAGAGTTGTCGCCTCGGTCATTGTGAATCTATTAAACAAGAAGATATCATGGATGTTTTCTTTATGACAGATGACGTCACGCCGGTTTACAGCAAACAGAGAAGATGACATCACGGCGGCTCAACAACTACAAGAAGAGGTTGAAGACGAAGATTTTTTGCTAAAGATTGACATGAACCTGTTCAAATCAATCTGGGGCCTAATGTTGGGGATATTACTACTGGGCGTAAACCGGCCTACCTGGGCCGGATTAACTTCATCAGTAGTTCAAAGGTGTTAAAGCCCAAAGAGGCAGATAAAGGCCCAGGGCCCGTAGTCGGTTTAAAACCTGTAGCCGTATACCGGCGTTTGTACATATACTTGTACTGAAGTTAGGAACGAGGAGAGACCAACCCGGATACGAGTATGAACCGGTGTAAGGACTCTCTGAACCGACAGGCGTCACCCGTGTATATAAGGGGGCGACCCGGCGGCGGTTCAGGGAGACAGACAACAACTCGAGACATAGGCGAAGCTTGTTTGCTCCCTAGTCATCGAAACCCCATCAATTCCATCACAACTAGACATAGGCTTTCACCTTCCTCGAAGGGGCCGAACTAGTATAAACTCTCTTGCGTCCTTGTGTCCGCTTTAACCCCTTCAAGCTAACCCGTCGCGATGGCTCCACGACTAAGTCCTTTCTCTAGGACATCTGCCGTGACAAAACCACGACAGTTGGCGCCCACCGTGGGGCTATCGCATGATGGTTTCCGGTTCTTGAAGGGCCGCTTTGAAGGACTCAAGGGCTACGCTGTAGGCCGGATGACTAAGAGTCGACGCGGCATGCTCTACATCGACGACGCAGGCTGGGGCCCCGAGGCCGGCTCAATTGAGTATGGGTACCGGGTCCCCTTTGGTAGCATTCACGTTTTCATTGGCAAGATCGGTGAACCAGGCCCTGAGCCAGACATCTGCACCGACCTCGTCGAGACGGCTCAGCGTGTGCAATCCGCCCGGGTTAAACCGTCCATGAAGCGTGCCTTCGTGGGTGTCATCCATGGAGGAAGTTATGAGGACGGATCGGGATTTCGCGGGGCGACTGCCGTTTGTTCCGGTGACGAATCTTCAACCGGAGAAAGCGAATCTCTTTATCAGCTACAAGATGGCCGGATTGGGAGCTGTTCCGATGGCGACAGTATTCCGGACCCCTCTGATCTGCCCAACTGGGTTGGAATATTCATGGCCGGAACACAAGCAGCGCTTCATTCTTCGACAGATGCGGCAATGATTTCCGGTTCAGCAGCAGCGACGGCTGCCGGGGCAGGAGGCCCTGTGCGCCCGCCGGCTCAGGTTCTATCAGAACTATTTGATGCGTTGGCTGTGCTTAGGGCGGAAGTTAATCTGCCAGGTCAGGACGTTCACAATGCGGAGATTGCAAAGGTAAAGGAACAGATCACCCAGGCCAAGGCGGGTCTGGCGGCTGAGGACACCAGGATGGCCGCAGAGCGGGCCGCTTTAGACGCACAGGCCTACAGGCTTATGTTGGACCAGAGCGCGTCGCATGAAGTCATGAGGAGGAAGCACCGATCCCGCCTACCTCCGGTTTTCGAGGCCAGAGACCTTTTCAACACTCCAGGACCAAGAGCCGGCAATCCGCTGGAGGGGAACCGGGCAGAAGCCCCTGGGACCGGTGCATCGGTTCAGCCTCATCAGATGGACCCGCCTCGTCAAAACATTGTTATACCTCAGGATGCTTTAACACCTCCGGGTCACTACTCCAACCCAATGGACAATCTTGTTGCTGCTGCTGCATGGCTGGAGGCCATTCCAATTGAAGGTGACTCACCGCAGGCGGTAGAGACGCGACGGGTCAAGGAACTTCTGAGGACAGCTTTGGCCCAACAGGAAGCGTACTCGTACAGCCGCGACCGGATCCACTCGACCCCCCGTCCAAGCCGGAGCTATAGCAGACATATGGATGAACCAGCAGTGTCGAGCAATGAACGGCGTGGAGCACCCCGTGGCAACAACCCGACGGGTGGTGCTGATGACGCTCAGGAAGTGGTGAACCGGGCCCGAGCGCACAGGGAGGCCGAGTTAGCCGCACAGCATCAGGCTCGGCAGCTCACGCCGTTTCATCCAGCCATCTCGATCGAACCTGGTGTTACTTCTAGTTCTTTGGGGGTGCCTTGCCGTATCCCCGCTTTACGCAATGTGCACCTGCCCAAGGATTTCAAAGGCCCACGCAAGGTACCAAATTATGCGGCAGATCAACCTCTAGAGACATGGGTGGAGAGCTATGAGATGGCCATGGAGATGCTTGATGTGGATGACATGGCGTGTGCGAAATACTTCACCATGATGCTTGAAGGAACGGCCCGGACGTGGTTAAAAAGCTTGCCAGCTAATTCTATCAGTTCATGGGCCCAATTGCGAGCCCGGTTTATTAGCAATTTCAAGGATACCTGTAAGCAGCCTATGTCGATAGTGGACTTAGCCGCATGCGTCCAGGAGGAAGGAGAATCAACAACTCATTGGGTGCGCCGGGTTTCACAAGTGTTGCACTCCTCAGACCGCATCAACGCTGACACCGCAGTATTAACCCTAGAAGGCAACTGCCGGTTTGGGCCCCTGAAGTTGAAATTAGGACGGATGAAACGTCATTGCACCGACATGGGGACCCTCATGGCCACTTTGGTGAAATATGATGATTCTGATAGTACCAAGGATCCCGAATCTGATGATGACAAGACAGGGAAAGGGAAGAAGAACAACAGCTCCAAAGGTCAGCAGCATCACTGGGTAGGCAATGGCGGAGGAGGCAAGCGTAAAGCGGATGGTAACATGGACTTTGTGGCTAATACCAACGCACAGAACAGTGGCCAGCGACGCAAAGGTAGGCCGAAAAATCATAGTGGGGCACCCAATCCTAACCCAAACCGCCTAAATTATCTGCTAAGCCAGCCATGTCCAAGACATGGGAGGAAGGAGGAACCAGCAAACCACCTTTGGAAGGATTGCTTTATTATGCAGGAGTTCAAGAATTCTAATAATTTCCGGTATGATCACGAATCTGGCGATGGCTCAGGGTCCGGGCCGGGTTATGGTGGAGGAAGTTCCGGTTCAGGATTTAATGGTAATCCGGGCAGACATAATGGTCAAAATAGTCGGAACAACCAGGGTGGTTACAACCAACAACAGCAACAGTCAGGTTACCAGAGCAACCCAAAGCAGTTGAGTGGTGGGCAGTACCATGTCTTTACCACTAGCTTGGACAAGCGAGACCGGAAGGTTCAGAGGCGGGTGGTCAACTCTGTTGAACCGGCCATACCCCATTATCTACGTTGGTCTGAACAGCCGATCATATGGAGCAGAGAGGATCACCCACCCTAGGTCGATAATCCGGGTCAGTTGGCTCTGGTGGTGGCGCCTCAGGTGGGAGGTTATAAGTTCACCAAGGTGCTCATGGATGGAGGGAGCAGTATTAACATCCTATACTATGAGACCTTCCGTCGTATGGGACTAACAGATAAGAATCTCAAACCGTCTAATACAGTATTCCACGGTGTAGTGCCTGGCAGATCAGCATATCCCATTGGTAAGATAGCTCTGGAAGTGGCCTTTGGGGATGATCATGATTCCAGGTCGGAGACATTAACGTTTGAGGTGGTGAAAATCCAAAGTCCATATCATGCCTTGTTTGGGCGACCGGCATACGCCAAGTTTATGGCTCGGCCCTGTTATGTGTATTTGCAGCTCAAGATGCCGGGTCACAAGGGGACAATAAAGGTTCACGGAAGCCGCAAAATCGCTTTGGAATGCGAGGAAGGAGATGCGGCTTATGCAGAGTCGGTTTGTGCCACCGAGGAGTTGAAGTACTATAAATACAATGTTGATCCGGCGGACATGACTCCGTTAAAGAAACCAACTACGGAGCATGACCCGACCCTGAAGTTCAAATCGGCAGCAGAAACTAAGCTTGTTGACTTCGTACCTGGCGATTCGTCCAAGCAGTTCAGCATCAGTGCCAATTTGGATCCGAAATAGGAAAGCGCGCTCATCGAGTTCATCCGTGAGAATCGGGACATTTTCGCATGGAAGCCCTCCGACATGCTAGGTGTACCGAGGCAACTTGCTGAGCACACACTTAATGTGGATCCTAAATATAAACCGGTAAAACAGTTCCTCCGCCGGTTTAACGAAGAAAGACGCAAGGCGATTGGAGAAGAGGTAGCCAGGCTCTTAGCAGCTGGGTTTATTGTTGAAGTTTTTCACCCTGAGTGGCTTGCCAATCCGATGCTGGTCCTCAAGAAAAACGGCGCCTGGCGCATGTGTGTGGATTACACAGATCTTAATAAAGCTTGTCTAGCAAATCCTTTTGCCCTCCCCCGTATTGATCAAATTATTGATGCTACAGCGGGTTGTGAGCGTTTAAGTTTTTTGGATGCGTATTCTGGCTATCATCAGATCAAAATGGTAGTTAAGGACCAGGAGAAGACAGCGTTTATAACTCCCTTTGGAGCCTTCTGCTATGTGTCTATGCCCTTCGGGCTCAAGAGTGCCCAGGCAACTTACCAACTGTGTGTACAAAATTGTCTTCACAAGCAGATTGGCCCTAATGTACATGCTTACGTGGATGATATCGTTGTTAAATCCAGGGAGAAGGAGACTCTGATTGATGATTTGAAAGAAACCTTTGATAACCTGAGAACATACAAGATGATGCTTAATCCGGAAAAGTGTGTCTTTGGTGTCCCGGCGGGCAAGCTATTGGGTTTTCTAGTGTCTAACAGGGGAATTGAGGCTAATCCGGAGAAGATCACGGCTATCGCCTCTCTGGCTAAACCAAAGTGTATCAACGATGTACAACGCTTGGCAGGCCGGATTGCTGCGCTAAGCCGTTTTATCAGTCGCCTGGGTGAGAAGGCAATCCCTTTGTATCAGATGTTGAAAAAGACGGATCAGTTTGTCTGGAGTTCTGCTGCTGATGAAGCATTTGAGGACTTAAAGCGGCAATTGGCCAATCCGCCTGTGCTCGCCGCTCCCGTTGACAAGGAGCCGTTACTGCTATATGTTGCTGCTAATGTTTGGGCGGTCAGCGTAGCTATTGTGGTGGAGCGAAAGGAGGCAGGTAAGGAGCATCCGGTTCAACGTCCGGTCTATTATATCAGCGAGGTGCTCATTGAGTCCAAGCAAAGGTATCCGCATTGGTAGAAGCTGGTGTATGGAGTTTTTATGGCAAGCCGAAAGCTTAAACAATATTTCCAAGGGCACTCAATTACGGTGGTCAGTTCTGCTCCTTTGGGAGATATCATCCAGAACCGAGAAGCAACTGGCCGGATTGCAAAGTGGGCCATAGAGCTGGGGCCGTACGGTTTGAAGTATGTGCCTCGGACAGCAGTTAAGTCTCAAGCACTTGTTGATTTCATCAATGATTGGACGGAAATGCAAGCACCTGAGGAAAAGCCGGATCATACGTATTGGACCATCCATTTTGACGGATCCAAGCAGTTGGAAGGCTCGGGGGCTGGAGTCGTATTAACTTCCCCACGAGGTGATAAGTTTTGTTATGTTCTCCGTTTAATGTTCCCTTGTACTAACAATGCAGCTGAGTATGAAGCCTTGCTCCATGGTCTCCGGATGGCTAAGGAGATGAATTTAAGTCGAATTAAATGCTTCGGTGACTCGGACCTTGTGGCTCAGCAAGTGTCTGGCACTTGGGACTCCAAGGACCCATTCATGGCAGCATACCGTCGTGAGGTGGATACTGTCGCAGGTTATTTCAAGGGCTATCAGGTGGACCACGTGGACCGGCGGAAAAATGAAGCGGCAGACGCTTTAAGCCGGCTGGGCTCTCAGCGCAAACCGGTCCCACCCAATGTTTTTCTGGATGTGCTGCACAACCCGTCGGTCAAGATCCCTGGCGAAGAGGATTTGGCTATTCCTGATCCGGAGGCTCAATTGGTGGCGGCTCTTCATGTTAGTCCGGATTGGACGCTTCCTTACCTGGCGTACAAGAACCGGGGTGAGTTGCCAGAGGATGAGATTCTAGCCCGGCAGATAATCCGGCGATCCAAGTCCATGGCTATCATCAACGGCGAGTTGCATCATTGCAGTGTATCAGGAGCTTTTCAACGCTGCGTGTCTCCTGAAGAAGGCCGTGAAATTTTGCGTGAGATCCACGAAGGAGATTGTGGTCACCACGCCGGCTCAAAGTCTCTGGTGGCTAAAGCGTTTCGCCATGGTTTTTATTGGTTAACTGCTCATGCTGATGCGGAGGATCTGGTCAAACGATGTGATGGTTGCCAAAGGTTTTCAAGGCGTGCTCATGTACCGGCTCAAGAATTGAGAATGATTCCAATTACTTGGCCGTTTGCGACTTGGGGGCTGGATATGGTTGGGCCTTTCAAAAGGTCCAAAGATAAGAAGACCCACCTCCTGGTGGCGGTTGACAAGTTTACAAAGTGGGTGGAGGCAGAACCAGTTAGCAAGTGTGATGCGGCCACGGCGGTTCAGTTCATCAAAAAGGTGATTTTCCGGTTTGGCTTTCCGCACAGTATTATCACAGATAATGGTACCAATTTATCCAAAGGTGCTATGAAGGAGTTCTGCGAACGGGAGCACATCCGGCTCGACGTTTCATCAGTGGCACATCCACAGTCCAATGGCCAAGCAGAAAGAGCTAATCAAGAGATCTTGAGAGGCATCAAGCCCCGGCTCATGGTTCCTTTGCAGAGAACGCCGGGTTGTTGGGTAGAAGAATTACCATCTGTGTTATGGAGCATCAATACAACACCCAACAGATCAACAGGATACACACCGTTCTTCATTGTTTATGGAGCGGAGGTGGTTCTCCCCAGTGATATCCGCCATGATTCACCTTGTGTCACGGCCTATATTGAAGCGGACAACGAGACAGCACGGCAAGATGCTTTGGACCGGTTGGATGAAGAGCGTGACATCGCAGCCGCCCGATCGGCGATATACCAGCAGGATCTTCGTCGTTATCACAGTCGCCGGGTCAGAACCAGAACCTTGCAGGAAGGAGATTTGGTGCTTCGGCTCATCCAAGATCAGACTAATATGCATAAGCTATCCCCACCTTGGGAGGGGCCTTTCGTGGTCAGCAAGAATCTACACAATGGGTCGTACTATCTGATCGATATTCGAGAGCATAAGGACTCATGTACATCAGAGGAGACTAACAGGCCATGGAATATAGCTCATCTTCGGCCTTACTATACCTGAGCCATTGGCTATACTTATGTACATATTACGACAATGTATATATTATGATTAAATATAATAAACCGGAACCTCAGCTAAAGCGGGGTATCTGTTCTTTTACATCATGTGAGGTTACACAGAGTTGCTCTAAAGCGGCCCCCGGTTTACCCCTTGAGTTCGCTTTGCTAAAAGCATCGTGTTATATCACTTGGAGGATTGGTCGTGTCCGAACCAATACCATGCCTCTTGATATGCGAGAGCCACCAGATCACTTGGGGACTTGGTCATGTCTGAACCAGTCATGCCTCTTGATCGGCCTAAGGCCACAGAATCACTTGGGGGCTTGGTCGAACCCGAACCATGACCACACCATTTGGTCGGCATAAATGCCACGGTTTCATTTGGGGACCTGGCTGACTAGAACCATAGTTACACCTAACGGGAGCTTGGTCGTGTTTAGCCATGGTAACGCCATTTGATTAGCTTAAATAAAACTTTTCTTTTGCTTCACACTTTTCTTTGAAGGGGGGGTTTTTACTTTTTATTGTGTTTTTAAACCGACAAACTTTTATCGATTGACGGAACACAGTTCACGTCAATCCGGAGACTATTTGACCGGTTTGATCCGTGTTGTTAACATCCTCTTATGGAGTAACACGGTCTTTATTATAACCCGGCACGGTTTACATGGTAAACCAGCGTCATATATATACAGGAGCTGTTATCTCCTCCAACAGTGTGGGTTTGCAAAACTCCGCTTCAAGATTGGCCAAGCCAACTTCACACTCAATGACGACGGGTATTATGTATCTCAAAAATTTGGTCATATACTTAAACTTTGTTTTGATTTCATATATGCAGACATCATATTCCGCCTGACGGTACAACCGCGGTGGCACTTGACGAATTTTTTCATTTCAGAAAGTGTTTTGGAAAGTTCATTACCACAGGAAGAACAAATTATGCACGAAGGCATATCAACATCAAAGGTATCAGCTAGCCTATTACAAGGCAACATGGTGCCCATAATAATATAATTGTTTTTCGTAAAGGAGAGGCAGTTTTAAAACTGGCTTCCGGTTCAAGCTTGGTCACCAGCCTGGCCTGATGGTTGTGGGTCATCCTGCACCGCTTCAGCCTCCGTGTCCCTGCCTAGTGGCTGAAAATCCACAGTTGTCTAGTCGATTCCCATTAATGCTTGAAAAACAGCTTCATCATGGATCAGCAATGATGGGTCAATATCGGGAGCGTAAGTATGCTTACGGATTGGAGGGATCAGATTTTCCGATTCATGGATTGGTGCAGCTATTCGCTTGTTCTGACTGTCATATTGTGCTTGATAACGAGACAAGTCTGCTTCCTCAGCCAACTGACAAGCTAGTGGACGCACCTCCCGGTTTATCACTCGCAGATCCGCTTCACCAAATTCTGACCTGTCCTCCTTCAAGCTGGGATAGCCCTGAGCCGCTTCAATAGGATCAAAATCCGGCACCCAGGCTTTTGCCCGGATTAAAGCATTGATTGCGCCGGTTCGAGCAGCAGATTTCTTCAGCTCTTCAACCCGGGCAGGAAGCACCGACAGTTTCATCAGAGTATCTTGAATCAAAGTGGGCGCCGGTTTGTTATGAGATGCGGTACAGCTGATCCGCTGGGCACCAGTATACAATTTTTCAACCAATGTATAGACGGCTTTTAGTTTCTTCCGCACATCTGACCCCAAGTGACCAATGCGTGTCCCTGAAATACCATAAAGGGTTAATAAACTGGCGACTCTGTCAGAAGGCAGAGCCAATTCAGAAGGCAAACTGGTTTACCAAAGATAGCAGCAGTCATGGCATGCACGTGCCGCTTTATGCTGGTCAGTTCATCCACCACTGGTTTTAGTGCAGCCTCGGCATCCTCTGCTCGTTTGATCAAAGCGGACTTTTCAGTGGCCCAGTCCACCTGTTTCTTCTTGAAGTTCTCCTTAAGTTGTTCCATGGCGCTTAAAGCACTGGTCAATTCTTCTTTTGCTTTGGAGGTTTCAGCCTGTTGGGTTTTCAGGTTTTCTTGAAGATCGATGACTTGGTTCTCTTTCGTCTTCAGCTCCGCCTGCATGCATACAGATATATGTTTCAACAAATCGGTAGAAGGATTCAAGTACCAACCACATAACAAGTTATGCGCTTAGCACTTGGGGGCTAATGCATATTTGATCTTCATCTTTCAATTGTTTACAAAGTCCCAAGATCAATACAAGTATTCAACTCGGCACTTGGGGGCTAATGGCTATTTGATCATATATATTCTGATGCGGCAGTTTCAATTACTTAAAGTACCGGTTTAACTACGCTAAGTTGAACCGGCCCTTGGGGGCTACATCAGCAAATTTCAAAGCGTCAAGATTTATATTATTTAAGTGTCGGTTTGAAAGAATATTCCAAACCGGCCCTTGGAGGCTAGGAGAGTCAGCAAGAATGGAAGCATACAAGCAGGAAGGAGCATATGGAAATTACCTCATATTTATCTTTCATCATATTAACCAGACCGGCTTCGTAGTCACGACTGGTATACAGCCGGTTCAGATAGCCGGAATGGATATCTTGGGCGTTCAGAGCAGCGTAAGTCGTCAGGTCAGTGTTCCACTTGCCTTTGCCAAAGGCAGCAAATTCTTCCTTGGCAAAATGTTTGGATAAAGCGACAGGATTGTTTGGCTCAGTATGGCCAGTGCCAGTAATAACAACCTCATCATCCTTGGTACCGCTGGCTTGCACTAGAGCTGATGGCTTATCAGTAGTTTTTGCTGGACCGGTGGAGCTTTCAATCCGGATGGAACCCGTGGGCTGATGGGTAGGACTGGAGGTATCAGTAGGTCTCTCTTCAGCAATAAGATCATCATCTTGCTGCGGTGGATCGTTGGGAATATCCTCAGGAATAGCCGCTTCAGCATTGGGTGTCTTGCCTGCTTCAAGAATGACATCTTCTTCGGCCGCTTTATCCAGGCGGGCCTTCTTGCTTGGCCTAGGTTTGGCCCTGAGAAGAATAACAAAATCAAATACAGAATATGTTCTAAGGCAATGTACTGCAAATATCACAATAAGTATAGCTTACCCAAGCACCGTTTTGAGCGGTGGGAGCTGAGTAGCTGATGACTCGCCAGAAGATGAGTGGGAAGTAACCTGATAATCGGAGTCAGACGGATTAAGAGGTTGACGAAAGCAGCCCGCTTTAGGACAAGCACTGACAAGCAAATTAGAGACCTCGGAATGGCGTTTCCGAACCGGGCTGTTCGGTAAACCGGCGGAGGTAACTACCTGCCCGCTGTGCCGGGTGGTGCGGCGAGCTTCGTGTTGTTGGGTCTTCATAAGAAGTTTAGGATCCAAATAAGCAAGAGGATGAGAAAATTTAACTTTCCGGTTTGCCTGACGGATTTTTTGTGAAGGCAAAATTTCTAAATCGGAAGAGAGAATAATTACCTCTGCAGCATCCGCGTGGCTGGCTTCGGCATCATCCTGACAAATATCATCATCAATAAGACGCATGAAAAATAAACCAAGTGAGTCAAGCTCTACCTCAAAGTCCGAATTATCCACCTCATCGTCAAGGGCCGGATTAGAAGATGCAGTGGTTCTTTTCCTATGGGCAGTCTTCTTCACAGCTTTAGTTTTTTGCCGGGTTGCTTTTTCCGGTTTGTCTGGTTTTTCTGGTTTCTCCTGCGGCAATTTTTTGCTCCAAAACGGATCATCGCCCTGATTATGCAGACACTGATATTAAAAAACAATGACCAGACATATCAATAACAGATTCAGCAAAGAGAAAAATCAAAGTCTTACAGCTGGCGGTTTGTTGGTGGCACAGAAGGGAAGCAGGTCGGTTCTAGCGCAGACATGTTCCGATTCATTCAGTATCTTACGCACAGCCTCTGTGATTTTTTCACTAGAAAGCTGGAGTTTTGAATGTCGTAGTGGGTCATCAACACGATCAGTATACTCGCACATCAAACCGGAGCGCTGACTAAGAGGCAGTATGCTCCATGATATCCAACAGCGAGCAAGGTCAACCCCTGTTAAACCATTGGCCATAAAAGCTCTGAGCTTTGATAGCTGAGGAGCATATTTACTTCTCTCCTGTGCAGTCAATCTTTGTGGAAGAGGGTGTGTGTTGCTGAGCCGCTCCGATCGAAAGCCAGGCAAGGGATTCTCACCAGCAGGGGAGGTGTCTTTGCAGTAGAACCATGTCTGATTCCATTCTTTGGGGTGGCTATGCAGTTTAGCGTGAGGGTATGTGGCCTCTTTCCTTTTCTGAATCGCCACGCCACCCAACTCCGTATTGGAGCCGTCAGTAAATTTAGTACGACGGTTTAGATGGAATAGGTCTCTGAACAGTTCCACCGTGGGCTCCTCTTGAAAGAACGCTTCACAGAGCACTTGGAAGTGACACATATTTATAACAGAGTTGGGGCCAGTATCTTGTGGATGGAGCTAGAAATCGGCTAAAACATCTCAGTAAAATTTAGAACCGGGCGACTTAAAGCCCCGGGCTAAGTGATCTACGAAAACAACAACCTCTCCTTCCCGAGGTGTGGGAGGGCATTCTTTGCCAGGAGCCCTCCAATGGATGGTATCTTTGCTGCCTAAAGCACCAATCAGGACTAAATCGTCCAGTTCAGCCTCTGTGACGCGAGAAGGAACCCAATTGCACTCATACACTTGCTTGGCCATGATGGAATCTACAAGGTAAAAGATCCCGGTTCAAAAATGCATTGATTAAAGTGCACTGGCATGTACAATGTTAAACCGGAGATAGCTCTATCTAAACCGGAGTTTCATGAAGCAACCAACATCTGGCGGTTCAACAAGGGGACTAATGGCATATACCGGTTTGGAAAATTTTCTATAAGGTTAAACCGCCTGATCTAAACATTGAAGCAATTGAGATTGCGGATGGTTAAGTATGCAGAAACAGGTTTCACAAGGTCTTGTTACGGCGTTGGATCTGAAGCAAGTTCAGAAAATAAGAAAAATAGTCGAAGATCAAAGCAGAACAGTATTGAATCAATGGGCAGAAGTATATGTGAGATCTATGGTTTTGGGCAGGAAACTAGCGGCGGATACTAAAGGTTACCGCTACACAAAGCAAGGGTTCACATGTGCATCCAGGAGCTAGTACATGAGTATGAACAAGTGATGAACACCGCAAGAACACGAAGCCTTAGATCAGATCTACGTTGAGAAGAGCAGAAGACCTACCAGAGCTGAGGAAGACGCGGAAGGTCGCCACGGTTTTCTGGTGCGTTCAGGTTGATGCAGCGGCCAAGGATGATGCAGAAGACGACGACGGCGGCGGAGCTCTGAGACTGGCGACGTGAGGAAGACGAAGAGGAAGGGCACGAAGGGGAGAAAAGAAATGACCCTTCGGACCTATTTATAAGGCAAAGGACATGGGTCAGGCGCGTGAATCAAGGGACCGCAGATTTTGGAAGTAGAGTTGTCGCCTCGGTCATTGCGAATCTATTAAACAAGAAGATATCATGGATGTTTTCTTTATGACAGATGACGTCACGCCGGTTTACAGCAAACAGAGAAGATGACATCACGGCGGCTCAACAACTACAAGAAGAGGTTGAAGACGAAGATTTTTTGCTAAAGATTGACATGAACCTGTTCAAATCAATCTGGGGCCTAATGTTGGGGATATTACTACTGGGCGTAAACCGGCCTACCTGGGCTGGATTAACTTCATCAGTAGTTCAAAGGTGTTAAAGCCCAAAGAGGCAGATAAAGGCCCAGGGCCCGTAGTCGGTTTAAAACCTGTAGTCGTATACCGGCATTTGTACATATACTTGTACTGAAGTTAGGAACGAGGAGAGACCAACCCGGATACGAGTATGAACCGGTGTAAGGACTCTCTGAACCGACAGGCGTCACCCGTGTATATAAGGGGGCGACCCGGCGGCGGTTCAGGGAGACAGACAACAACTCGAGACATAGGCGAAGCTTGTTTGCTCCCTAGTCATCGAAACCCCATCAATTCCATCACAACTAGACGTAGGCTTTCACCTTCCTCGAAGGGGCCGAACTAGTATAAACTCTCTTGCGTCCTTGTGTCCGCTTTAACCCCTTCAAGCTAACCCGTCGCGATGGCTCCACGACTAAGTCCTTTCTCTAGGACATCTGCCGTGACAAAACCACGACAGTCGGGGAAGGCTCTGATTACCAACTTGTAACACCCTCGATGCGGCTATATCTCCCACGTGTTGAAGCACAACTTAGAGGCATAACCGCATTGAAAGCAATGTCGCAAGTGAGGTAATCTTCACACAACCCATGTAATACATAAGGGAAAGAGATACATAGTTGGCTTACAATCGCCACTTCACACAATACATGAATAAAGCATTACATCATACAAATACAATCAAGGCCCGACTACGGAGCCAAAATAAAAGAAGACTACCCCAAATGCTACACAGATCCCCGATCGACCCCAACTGGGCTCCACTACTGATCAACTAGAACGAAACAACACAAAGGACAAGATCTTCATCGGGCTACTCCTTGAGCTTGGTTGCATCACGTGCTCGGTAACATCGGCACCTGCAAACTGGTTTTGGAAGTATCCGTGAGTCACGGGGACTCAGCAATCTCACACCCTCGCGATCAAGACTATTTAAGCTTATGGGTAAGGTAAAGGTATGAGGTGGAGCTGCAGCAAGCGACTAGCATATTTGGTGGCTAACATATACGAAAAAGAGAGCGAGAAGAGAAGGCAAAGCACGATCGAGAAACTATGATCAAGAAGTGATCCTAGAGCAACCTACGTCAAACATAACTCCAACATCGTGTTCACTTCCCGGACTCCGCCGGAAAGAGAGCATCACGGTCACACACGCGGTTGATGCATTTTAATTAAGGTCAACTTCAGGTTTTCTACAACCGGACATTAACAAATTCCCATCTGCCCATAACCGCGGGCACGGCTTTCGAAAGTTCAAAACCATGCAGGGGTGTCCCAACTTAGCCCATCACAAGCTCTCACGGTCAACGAAGGATATTCCTTCTAGCGGGAAGACCCGATCAGACTCGGAATCCCGGTTACAAGACATTTCGACAATGGTAAAACAAGACCAGCAAAGCCACCCAGATGTGCCGACAAATCCCGATAGGATCTGCACATATCTCGTTCTCAGGGCACACCGGATGAGCAAGACGTCGGGTAAGCCAGCCCAGAGTTGCCCCCGGTAGCCTCGGACATCGCTCAGTTGGACCAACACTTGAGAAGCACTGGCCCGGGGGGGTTAAAATAAGATGACCCCTGAGCCGGCCGACTCAAGGGAAAGAAAAAGGCTAGGTGGCAAATGGTAAAACCAATGTTGGGCCTTGCTGGAGGAGTTTTTATTCAAGGCGAACTGTCAAGGGGTTCCCATTATAACCCAACCGCGTAAGGAATGCAAAATCCGGGAACATAACACCGATATGACGGAAACTAGGGCAGCAAGAGTGGAACAAAACACCAGGCATAAGGCCGAGCCTTCCACCCTTTACCAAGTATATAGATGCATTAATTAAATAAGAGATATTTTGATATCCCAACAAAATATTCATGTTCCAAACATGGAACAAGCTTCAATCTTCACCTGGAACTAACAACGCTATAAGAGGGGCTGAGCAAAGCGGTGACATAGCCAAACAATGGTTTGCTAGGACAAGGTGGGTTAGAGGCTTGGTTCAACAATATGGGAGGCATGATAAGCAAGTGGTAGGTATCGTAGCATAGGCATAGCAAAAGAGCGAGCATCTAGCAAGCAAAGATAGAAGTGATTTCGAGGGTATGGTCATCTTGCCTGAAGTCCCGCAAGGAAGAAGAACGAGTCCATGAAGAAGACAAACGGACGTAGTCAAACGGATCCTCACAACACGACGTTATCGAAACCAACCCGAAGAAGCAACACCGGAAAGGAGCAAACAACATAGTAAACAACCAACACATAATCATGGCATGATGCACAATCAAGTATGATGCATGTTCGGATTAAAGAGGCATGGCATGGCAAAGTGCACCAACCAAAACTACAAATTAAGTGGAGCTCAATATGCAACGGGTTGCATATTGACGGAACACCACATCAATTATTTAGTTCTCTCCCGGTTAGGTACTCAACAATATTAAATGTTGTTTAAACATGGCAAGAGATGATACATAACAAAACTATACCATCTAAACAATTTAAATGGGGCCGGATATAACAAACAACAAATCCGGTAAATCCCCATATGCATTAGTATTTAAATGCAAACAACAATTTAAGCATTTTAATTGTTGTTAACATGATGCGGATGACATGTTCAAGTTATGCAAGTTTTAAGAAAAATGTTAACATGAGCATATTATGAGGCATTTGTCACCGTGGTGGAAAGAAAAGGGGGTGCCACGGCAACGATAACGAAAACGGTGCCACTGCAACGTTGCGGTTCCGGTAACTCGATTGAGATACCGATGCAAAGGAGAAGTATGCGGATGCGTGCAAAAGATGGTGGGGCACTCCCGGATACCGGGTGTCCCATGAGTCGACGATGGTGACAAGGCAAAAGAGGGTCAACGTGCAGCGACAATTCGAGCACGGAGCAAGCACAAGCATCTCATACATCACACATGCATTAGTTCACGGGCGGCCGTCTCGGCGGTTATACCTTTCGGAGCGTGCATTATCGGAGCAGTTTGGGCCAAGCGGTGTAGTCGTTCATGATCGTAGTGGGAAGTAGTGGTTCACGCGACGGTAGTTGAACTTGACGTTTGCGTTACACGGGTCTTCGGCGACGGTCGTCGTACATGGTTCGGAGTGGTACTTGCATCTTCGGACTTGTCGGTCTCGATTCTTGCAACGATAGCGGTATACGTCTCGTTTTCGGAGAGGTACTTGGGGTCATTTGAACTTGTCGGTCTCGTCATCTCGAAGGGGTGCTAGACGTTCTTAGCGATTCCGAAGGTGACGGTAGAGGTACAAACGTTCTCGCGGTACTTGGGTCGTCGTGGAACTTGGCGCTTGCGGTATTGATAGCTCGAAGGGGTACTTGGCGGGCCCGAGGTCTCCAGTCGTAGTGGTTCTTGATGATACGGGTAGTCGAACTTGACGAAAACGGGTCTCCTCGGGGACTTGATGCATCCGAATTCTTCGGGTTTGTAGTGGTACTTGGTGTTCGGAGTCCGGGTCTTGCGGGTGGTGTTGGTCGGTGGTGAGTAATAGCTCAGGCAGGGGGGCCGTGATGGTGCTGCTCCACACCAAGGAGGACGGACCAAAAGGAGTAACGACGCTGGTCAGAGGCGAGCATCCACGCGACAGCACGCTACAGGAAGAGAGATGGGTGGCAGAGCTCCATGGCGAGGCAGAGCCGCGAGGGGCGCGGACGGGGGCGACGGGAGCCGGCGGGGCTCCTGCTGGGCGCAGAGGAACGATGGCTGTAGGCGCGGGCGCTCGAGGAGCTCCTCTCCTCGAGTGCTCGGCGACGGGGACTTCGCAAGGAGGAGGCACGCAGGAGGCAGGAGGTGAGGCATGTAGGAGGCAGCTTGCGAGGGGCCATGGCAAGGAGGCGGACGGCAGCGGCCTGCTAGCCGGCCAGGCTGGAAGCAGAGGACACCGGGTGCAGGCGCATCGGGCGCGCCCAAGGGAGGCGGCTTGAGGGAGAACGAGAGCAGGGGAACGAAGGAGAGGGAGGTTGCTCGGGCGCTGCTCCAGTGAAAGAGATCAAGGGAGAGAAGGAGGAGCGATGCGGGAGGGAAGACGAGGTGGGAGGCGGCGCTGGATGAGGACGAGAGGGAGAGGGAGTCGGCTCCCTGGTTTTCCTGGCGGCGTAAGGAGGCTGACGAGGGAAAAGAAAGGATCGGGAGAGAGAGGGATCGAGAGGGATATGGTTTCGGTCAGCGCTAGGGTTACAAGCGTTAGGTGGGCTTGGGGCAAATGGGCCTTAGAGGCCGGCCCAATGCTGTTGCTGGTTGGAGACCCCAGATGGGCTGATTTGGCTCTCCCTCTCTCTTTTTAAAACTATTTCAAAGAAACCCAAACTTGGAAGAAAAGCCTAGAGGGATAGCAATGGAGTTTGAACATGACGTAAATTTTCTCAGAGTCACAAAAATGAGCCTGATCCACGAAAAATGGGAATGATCACGTGGGTGAAGTTTGAAACGAAATCATTTGGATATAATTCAAATGGTTTTGCATAGGAAGTAGGTGATAGGGAGGTCCAAAAATGTTCGGATTTTTGGTGGAGCTCCGGAAAATGATGAAAGAAATATAAGGCAAGGTTAGAGAGTCAACACTTGAAGAAGAAAAAGGCCAAGGGATTTAATATGCAAGTGTGTTAAGGTGAATTCCAAAACAATGGAATGGTTTTATATAGCTCCCTAAATATTGGGAGGATATGTTATAAAGAGAATCACCATGTGAATTCCCTCAGTTTAAATGGATCAAAGATCCATGCCATTTATTTAGTTGAGTTAAGAAAAGAAATGACATGATGCAATGCACATGATGCAATGATGAATTGCAAAGAACCAAACAAATTACACGACGAAACCCGGAAATCCTGGAAGGCATCTGAAGCTCCGGTCTTGGGGCGTTACACTAACCCTAGTCAGATTACTAGCAGAAATCATTTGCACAAATCAAACAACTTATCACTTATCACCTATACCATTCAAACAATCAATACACTACACGGATCTAATGAAACCTACTCAGATTTGATGGATTGGGAGAACATAACCACAGGATTTCTATTCCAAAAAGGGGGAGGCAGGAGTAACCAGAGAAACCCTATGATCTATTTGACACATAAATGGGTATAGATGACTAACCAGCTGTCCGTCGTCGTCGGAGTCATCGCCGGAGTGGTCGTCGGAGTCGGTGTGAAACTCCACCTCCGGCTGTGGAAGCTCGACGACGTCAATGTGCAGCGATAACTCGCCGGCGGTGACAGCAACCTCTGTCTCCATCTCCACGTCGTGCTCCGGTGCTTTAGCAGCCCCGGCATCGCCACTCCCTCCGATGGGGCGCTTCGGCGGCATCCTCATACACTGACCGCTCTGAGGACTGAGAGCGGCGTCAAGGTTGCAAGCGGAGAGAGAGGATTGTGTGTGCGTAGCGATGATGGGGGTGCGGCCGCTCGGGCGCACCATTAATATGGAGTAGCGGGAGTTGTGGGAGAGGGGCGTGCAGCGGTCAAACCGATGGCTCGCCTCCCGATGAGCCTGCGCACCGGACTGCTGGCATGCCTACCAAAGTTTCACACAGCTACTCGCACGCCTCCCGATGACACTGCGCAGCGAGCACGCCTCCATCAATTCACACACCTGCACGCACGCCTCCCCGTTTGCCTGCGCGGCGGACTTCTCACATGCGTCCTGTCAACTCACGCCTGCTCGCACGCCACACGGGTCGCGCGGCGGCACGTATATTGTTTTTCTATTTGGATGATTAATGTTGCCACTTTATTGCTTAATCGAAGCATGGCACGTATCCATTGTTGGTCTAACGCTCACGGTTCGAATAAATAATCCGTTTGGGATATTGGTTCCCAATTATTAATAATCTCCCGTCTATAATTAGATAAAGATTACATCAAAACTGGTTTCAAATTTGACAAAAAAAGTATAATGCCACTTTGTATTGGTATCCATATGACAACACGATAAGTTTCATGAACTTCAAATAAGTTTTAAATGTACTAGAATTTAAAAATCAAGATTCTCAATGTTTGAAATTTGCTGCACGGGGAGTAAACATGCACCCAGTGAGACACATGTGTTTTTGCAATCCATTTAGGTGCACTGTCACATGTGCATGTAGCTCAGATTTGATTTGTGCACATTATACCCATAGGAAATCAATCAATCAATGTACTAAAACGTCTTAATGATCTCTCTGAATTTTTTGAAATTAAAACGTCCCTCCTTTGGTAACGTGTATGTTCACCGCGGGATAATTAATTTAACATGCATCGTAGTTGCAGTGGATTCACGGTGTGGGTGTGGGTGTGTGCGTCTGGGGGTGGCGGTGGCTCGCAGTACACTACGAGTTGTGAGCCACCGTGTGGGTTGGTCATTTTGTTAGGTAGGCTGATGCCACATCAGAGTCGTGAAATCATTATTTAAAACATTACACGACCCATTCATACATAAATGTTTTGGCCACATGCAGTCGATGGTTGTCCTACATGACACTTGATACTCGCGTGTGATGCTTTCTGTGGGCCTACGAGGTCATCGTCCATCACTTTGACAAACAGCCGGCAGTGAGGTTAATTTGACCAGCAAGGTATAATTTTTTTTGTTTGTGTTATGATGGTATATAGTATGCGTCAAAGAGGTGGGAGGGGACTAGCATATATATACTATACGTATGCGTCCGTGAACAAGTACACCTCACTCAGTGTCGACTTTTTGGTTACCGAGGCACGTGCCACATCAAAATTGTGAAATTGGTTATTCAAACATCACACAACATCTTTTTGGGCCACATGCATATATATCCTAGATAGGACACTCACGTGTGACGCTTCCATCTGTGGGCCCACGAGGCCATCGTCGATGCATGCATGCATGCATCACTTTGACCTACATCGGGAGAGGTTAATTAATTTCACCATTGATGAGGATTCTTTTGGGTTGTACTTGTACATATATTACGGCAGGAGCATATAGTATGCGGTGAAGAGGGGGGAAGGGGACCATCATATGTAGTACGCTTGATATGAACCTCGCTCTGTGTGGGTGCATGGTTTACGGTTTTTGAGGCATGTGGCACATCAAAGTTGTGCATTTTGGGTATTCAACATATATATGTTTGGCCCACATGCAAAGTGGTGGTGGTTATCCTCTCGCACCCAATTAACGGTTATCAGAGATATCGATGATTTCCATCTATGGGCCCGCTTGGTCCATCACTTCTTTTTGCCTGACAATAAGAGAGGTTAATTTGACTTAGGAGGGGATTATTATTTTTGCTCTGGGATGACATGCATGATACACTTTGAGCACACAGATATGCATGTGTACGCATGAATCCCTCCCATCGAGTCGAAGTGGCTAGTACAACGACACCATCATGAACTGATCTCGCTCTGTGTGGGGAGCTAGTGTACGATTTTTGACACACGCGCCAGATCAATGTTGTGTATTCAAACATGCATGCATGCATCACCTCCATACATATGCATGTAGTGGTTGCCTTCGAATGATACACTCCCTCGCGTGGTTATCGGCGACAAGCCTATATATTCGTGGGCCCGCGTGGACATCCATGATCACCTTGACCAACAACAAGATAGGTTACCATGGCGGATTCTTCATTTGGTTAGTGTTATTGTAGTATAGGTCATGGTGAGATTCAGACCTAATTAAGTTTGAGCGCATATACTATATATGCACGCATGCATGCATATATGAATCCCCGTCGTTGGCTTCAAGTGTGGTGTAACATACATATGCATCGTCAACCTAACCCTCACTCGGTGTGGGGATTTCTAGTTCAAAATCACGGTGCCACATCAAAGTTGTTCATTGTTATTCGAAACACACCTCTCCATACATATGTTTGGGCCACACGCATGCAGTGGTTGTCTTAGGGGACTAGCTACTTGCGTGATTATTGGCGAGCTAGCCCATCTCCAGGGTCGCATGGACGGCCTTCACTTTGACCAACAACAAAAGAGAGGTTGTACGACCAAGGTGGATTGTTCTTGGTCCGTTTTACGATCCATCTTGGTGAGATATATGCCTCTCTGGTCCGCTGACTGAAAGTGTGTGGGGGGGGGGGTTGCTACATCGCACTTTGCTATGTGAACCTTGGTTGGGAGGCATGCATTCATAGCTTAATTAGGATTCCCTTCATGGCGACACGAGGGGGGTAGGGGCTGCTAGCTACTTCGCACTTTGCTAGGTGAACCTCGGTTGGGGGGAGGGGGCATGCTCATAGCTTAGGATTCCCTTCGTGTCGACACGAGGGGGGCTGCTAGCTACTTCGCACTTTGCTAGGTGAACCTCGTTTGGGGGGGGGGGGCATGTGCATTCATAGCTTACGATTCCCTTCGTGCCGACACGAGGGAGGGGTGGCTGCTAGCTACTTCGCACTTTGCTAAGGTGAACCTTGGTTTGGGGGAGGGCATGCATTCATAGCTTAGCTAGGATTCCCTTCGTGCCGACACGAGGGAGGGGGCTGCTAGCTACTTCTCACTTTGCTAGGTGAACCTCAGTTGGGGGGCATGCATTCATAGCTTAGGAATCCCTTCGTGCCGACACGAGGGAGGGGGGCGTGTAGCTCTACTTCACACTTTGCTAGGTGAACCTCGGTGGTTATGCATTCATAGCTTAGGATTCCATTCATGCCGACACGAGGGAGGGGGGCTGGTAACTACTTCGCACTTTGCTACGGTGAACCTCGGTTGGGAGGGGCATGCGTTCATATATAGCTTAGAATTCCCTTCGTGCCGACACGAGGGAGGAGAGGGGCTGGTAGCTACTATGCACTTTGCTAGGTGAACCTTGGTTGAGAGGGAGGGGGCATGCATTCATAATATATAGCTTAGGATTCCCTTCGTGCCGGAACAAGGGAAGAGGGGGGCTGCTAGCTACTTCGCACTTTGCTAGGTGAACCTCGGTTGAGGGGAGGGGGCATGCATTCATAGCTTAGGATTCCCTTCATGCCGACACGAGAGGGTGGGAGCAAGCAATACCGTGCGCTTTGCGAGAGAGGTGTCACATCGAAGTTGCATTTGGTATTTGAAAATCAAACCACCCTTTTGATACATAAATTTGGTCCACATGCAAGTGTGTTCGTGTTCTGACCCTCTCCCGCGTTATTTTTTGCCAAATTTATGAACATTAGACAAGTCGGATGACACAACAGACACGGTTCACTCAAACTAACCATGTGCCACGTCGGTGCACCTGTCACGCACACATACGCATAGTATATTGGGCTCCACGAGGCTCCCCCTCTCAAAAATATCTGCCCAATTTGAGGGTTTTTCTGTTTCATAACACATGGTTGTTATCTACAGACCGTGTGCGATGTTTCTTGTTCCCAATCCCGCCTGCATCAAAAATATCTGCCCGCCTCGAGGGTTTTTCTTTTTCATAACACACGGTTGTTATCTCCGGACCGTGTGCGATGCACTATCATCAAAATTTTCAATAGCCCGGCATTTCACTCCCGTGTTTGACTCCCGCGTAGTAAAATTTTCAGTACCCGCGTCATTTCCTAAAACACCCCCCCCCTCCACACACACACACACCAAAACCTTCTCGGGCGTGCGCGCGCGCGCACACACACACACCCTCCCTCGTTCAAAACCCTGGCAAAGTCCCCGCCGCCACTGCCGCCACCGCAAGGCCAACATTGTCAACATCTGCCGGTTTGCCTGTGCAGCTTACCCACCGATCTCCATACCCAGGCCGCCCTGAGTTTCTTAGATGACGCCTGCCAAACGCCCCCTTTCCCACAGATCCCCATCCCCCACTCCAGAGCGTCACAGCCTAAGCCCAGCTATGCTTCCCGTGGAGCTCGAGGAGCGAATGGCCCAAAAAAGGTGTATAGCGGTCTCTTCGCCCGACGTCGCCAAGGAAGCTGACGACCATTACTGGCGGCAGGCACTCAAGCAGCGGGCTAGCGTATGCGGGCATGTCTCGTCCGCCGGCTACGACATCAAGGTCATCGACAGCGACGCCATGAGGCGGGCCGTGTCACAGGTTAAGTGGCCCACCCCCAACCCCTCGGGTTCAACCGTCGTCGATCTCATCCATGGCCCCGCTGCTGATCTCCCCTGGTTGGCTGTCAACAATTTGCCATTCTACATCACCATCGAGCCCCTTTTGTCATTTTTGAAGGACACGTTCTGACGCTGGCTTGGGATTCACAGCTTCCAAGTCAGACCTCATCGACGGCGACCATGAGGACGGCACCCTCTCCGGCTCTTCCAAGGGGAAAGAGCCCATCTGCTCTTCCAAGGGGAAAGCGCCCGTCTGCAACATTAGGGAGGGCACCCTACAGTCGCGCTCTTCCAAGGGGAAGGAGCCCATCTGCGACAACATGGAGCGCATCCAGGGTCCGTGCTCTTCCCACTGGAACGAGCCCATCTGTGATAAGTGAGGAAACCCATGATTTGTTTATTTCAGTTGTTCACAACGTGATGCTCTATATGTGCAATTATTTACTGTGCAGTACATTTCATCAATCCAGTTTTAAACATACTGATAGGAATGCATATATTTGCTTGCTGTTAAGCCTGTTATAGCTAGCATATGCCTCTTTTAAAGTTTTTTGATTGTTCAGTTGTTTGTAGTTAGCATATGTTCAGTTTCAAATAATATCTTTGGTTGTTCGTAGTATGCCTTGTTTATTCCAGTTATTCACAATGTGATGTTCTATATGTGCAAGTATGAACTGTGCAGTTCAATTTCATCAGTATCAGTTTCAACAATACCACTATGAATGACTATATTTGGTTGCTGCATCTTGTAGTTAACACGCCTTTCCATTTTTATTTAACCATAACCAGTGTACTTAGACCGGCACAATACCAGTTTGAATGACCATGTTTGCTTGTTGTTTAATGTTAGGCCTGTTGCAGTTAGCACACCTTTCCACTTGTTTTGCTTTACTAACGTGCTTAAACCTGCACACTGAAGCTATCTTTTGGAGATTATTTTGTCTGCCATGTGTAATTTTGGTTGATGTTTAGCCTGTTGTGCTTAACATGCTTCTTGATGTACCTACACAGGACAATTTTGGGAACGACTGTTGTTTTCCATCGAGGTTAGTTTCATCCCATTGCTTATATCTGCTCATTGTTCAGGATATCCGTAGCTGGTACCATATAGGCTGGCGGCTGATAAGGGACTAATCGGTGAATCGGACTTTTAACTGAATATATCTGCAACCCATTTTTCCTTAGGTTAACTATGGCCATATGTAATATATCTGAGGCTACATAGCAACATGCAGTGTACTTCATGTCTAAATATGCAATCCTAGGCTACATAGCAACAAGGAAGAGTGTTACATTAATGTTCTAATGATGTCTAGATATACGTAGAAGAGCAGCAGCAGCAACAACACAACCCTGTTTGGATACTCAACTTAGCTAGAGGTTAGAGTTAGTTTCTAGCTCATTACTAACCCTGAACTAACTCCATCCAAAGAGTTGTTTGGATGGCAGGGTTAGATTGACAATAAATGCACTAGGAGAACTAGCTCCAATTAGCACCTCTTGGGTTGGATACTAGTTTTTTGGGGTGGGTTATAGATGCAACTAGCTCAAACTAGCCCTCATGTTTAGATATACTTTAGGGCTATTTGAGCTCGAACTAGCTCAAACTAACTGTAACCCGTGGATACATCAGCAGATAATTTTTAAGAATGGACTAAACTCCTTCCGGCCCATAATATAATATGTTAATTCATCTAATATGTGAGTATATTGGATGTTATAAGATACTCCCTCCGTTCCTAAATATTTGTCTTTTTAGAGATTTCAAATGGACTACCACATACGGATGTATATAGACATATTATAAAAGAGTGTTGTACTACATCATTGTGCCATTGATGTTTAGCTTCTAATATTAACTTGGTGCTTTTAGGTACATATGTCATTGGTAAAGATCCGTGTTTTGACCCTTTCTGCGTATGGGGCAATGAGATATCAATGAACCAGCATCAAGTGAGGAAGCTGATAAAGATTGTTAGTAAAATGGGTCCAAAGATGGCAATTAAACTGTTTGTTTACACTTTATCCAAGACAACAGCGAACTGCAGGATGGTAAGTAAGAACTCTGCAGCCTTGTTTTTACTGCCCATAATGAGTTGTGTTAGATGACAATGTTTGAAATCTTATTCCTTTGCAGTGGTTGCCAAAGCAGTTTACTCAAGATTACCTCTCAAACTACATGATTGGTGGGCATGCAAAGGTTAAAGTATTTCTACCAGAACACGATGATTATCTAGATGTTTTCATGAAAACCGTGAAGGATGAGCGGTCAGCCATCACAAGGGGTTGGACTAGAGTCGTGTGTGCCTTCTGCATGGAGGAGGGCACAATATGGGCATTCCGCTTCACCTTGTTCAGCAACCAGAATATATTTCGCCTCTTTCTTTAACGTCTTTAATAGTACAAGTATACAACTGTGATTCATCATTCTTTATTTGGTTCTTATGTAATTCTTGAACATATGTACCTATGAATCGAATAATGCATTGGTTGTTTAAACCTGATGAATATGAATAAAGTTGTAGCATACATTCAAATTCAAATCCAAATCCGGTACAATTTGGAAAAGCAGCAATTAAATTATGGTGAAATTACGCTCTCCGGGTTGTTACGGCACACACGGTTGGTAAAACACAAACGTTTGTGATATGCACCATAATCCGAGACAGTTCACAGAGAGGAAACGTGTGCAAGCATGCACACAGTTGCCGTTTGCAAAACGTGTGCGATGTCAGACAATATCACAAACGGTGCGGGCAAACTAAATGTTTGTGTTAGTTGCCTTATCGTACACGATTCGCAACCATGAATTGTTTCTGATGAAGTATGCATCGTAAACGTTGCACCACAGAATAGCGTGTGCGATAGTTGTCGTGTACGACGATGTTACGATGGTCCGACGTTTCGTAATCCTGTCCGACACTCGTATGACGATTAGCTAATCTTCTTAACGGTGAACCGTTTGTGATGGGCCGCGCATCATACACGTTCTATAATAGTGAACCGTTTGTGATGGGCCGCGCATCGTAAACGTAGCACCACAGAATACCGACTGCGATGGCAATGCGAGCAGAAACGAGTAGGAGTACTGTAGGGGCCCTATCCCTGATGGTTTCTGGGTTGTGTGGGAAGGACCCCCCCTATCGCCCACACTTACTTGGAGACGGTTCCATATGCCGTCGCGGAAAGGGGTTAAAAACCATTTGTTAGGACCGACGCGCACCAGTGATCCCTTAGTTTCCATTAGGACCCCGCTGCCACGGGAGGGTAGGACAAAAGATGCCATGCAAGTTCTTTTCCATAAGCACATATGACTATATACGGAATACATGCCTACATTATATTGATGAATTGGAGCTAGTTCTGTGTCACCCTAGGTTATAATTGTTGCATGATGAATGCCATCCGACATAATTATCCATCACTGATTCATTGCCTATGAGATTTTCACATATTGATCTTTGCTAAGTTACTTTGTCGTTGCCACTGTTGCAATTGCTACAAAACTGCTACTGTTACTTTTGCCACTGTTACCGTTACTTCCATACTACTTTGCTACTAAAAACTTTGTTGTAGATATTAAGTCTTTCAAGTGTGGTTGAATTGACAACTCAACTGCTAATACTTAAGAATATTCTTTGGCCCCCCTTGTGTCGAATCAATAAATTTGGGTTGAATACTCTACCCTCGAAAACTGTTGTGATCCCCTATACTTGTGGGCTATCAAGACTTTTTTTCTGGCGCCGTTGTCGGGGAGCATAGCTCTATTCTCTGAGTCACTTGGTATTTATATCTATTGATCACTATGAATAATTTGAAAGATACCAAAACCAAGATCTATTACTCTAGTACGAGGGGAGGTAAGGAACTGTCATCTAGCTCTGCACTTGATTCACCTTCTGTTTTGAGTAAGCTTGCGACACCACCACCTGCTAGTAATTCTGATATGTCGCAAGTAATTGATCATGCTACTTCTGCTATGCATGATGCTTATGATGATACTACTGCTTTGCTTGATAATACTGTGTCACTGGGTGAATTTCTTGATGAACAACTTGCTAGGGTTAGAGAGAATGGAATTACTGAAACCGATGAAATTATTGAAACTGGAGAATATGATTCTCCTCCTAGATATGAATTGCCTGCTATACCTGATGGTTATGTTATGAATGAAGAAACAACTAGAGACTTCTTTGCTTGTAATGATAGAGAGGATCTTAAGAAATTGTTAGCCAAACTGAAGGAAAAATCTTTGAATTCTAGAATGAAATATGATCCTACGTTTGCTACTTCACCTATCTTTGTTACTGATAAGGATTATGAATTCTCTGTCGATCCTGAGTTAAACGGTGATCCTTGGTTGAATCTGATCCTTTCCATGGTTATGAAACTGAAACTGTTGTGACACATCTTACTAAATTGAATGACATAGCCACCCTATTTTCTCATGAGGAAAAAATTCGCTATTACTATATTCTTAAGTTGTTTCCTTTCTCATTAAAGGGTGATGCTAAGATATGGTTTAATTCTCTTGCTTCTAGTTGTGTGCGTAGCCCCCAAGATATGATATATTACTTCTCTGAAAAACATTTTCCTGCTCATAAGAAACAAGCTCCTTTACAGGAAATATTTAACTTTGTGCAAATTGAAGAAGAGAGTCTCCCACAAGCTTGGGGGAGGCTTCTCAAATTACTTAATGCTTTGCCTGATCATCCTCTCAAGAAAAATGAAATGCTTGATATCTTTTATAATGGACTAACCGATACTTCTAGGGACCACCTAGATAGTTGTGATGGTTGTGTTTTTAGGGAACGAACTGTTGAACAAGATGAAATACTATTGAATAATATATTGAGCAATGATAATGATTGGACTCTTCCTGAACCACCACCTAAGCCAACTCCGAAGAAGAGGGGTATTCTATTTCTCAGTCCTGAAGATATGTAAGAGGCAAAGAAATCTATGAAAGAAAAAAGGTATTAAAGCTAAAGATGTTAAGAATTTACCACCTATTAAGGTATTCTTCCGGTATTCGAGAGTTGCATAATCTCATAGTCAAAGGAATATGTATTTGACATGAAGAAAGCAATAGCAATAAACTGAACGATCAATATGCTAAGCTAACGGGCGGGTCTTTTCCATCACATCATTCTGCTAATGATGTGATCCCATTATCAAATGACAACATATGTCAATGGTTAGGAAACCTTAACCATCTTTGAACAACGAGCTAGTTTAGTAGAGGATTACTAGGGACACGGTATTTGTTTATGTATTCACACATGTATTTAAGTTTTCGATCAATACAATTCTAGCATGAATATAAACCTTTATCATGAATAAGGAAATATAAAATAACAATTTTATTATTACCTCTAGGGCATATTTCCTTCAGATTATTTATCTCACTCTGTAAGGTTTCAATCTGAAAGCCTCATGCTTCACCATGTTCGTGCTTGTGGATTAACAACCTCCGACAATTTATACATGACATGATTTATGCTCCCTCTGTTCCACAATGCAATGAATATTTCTTTTTTCGAAAGTCAAAGATGTCCACATTTGACAAAGTTTCTAGAATAAACTATCAATATCCAAAGTACTAAATAAATAAACTATAAAAGTACACGTGGGTGTTGACTTTTTTAAAACTTGGTCAAACATTGATACGCTTCACTTTTTAAAACAAAGTATGTACTATATTTTAGAACGCGAGGAGTATTAATTAGCATATGGTTCCACGCCTAGGGAGCACGGTCTCTACCTGAACTTAATTGGCACTAAAACAATAAGACAAGATGAGAACAAAGTTTTTCTGTGAAAATAATTTGGCTAATTGTCACCGGGTCGCTGATGTATACAGCTGGTCAGGCCTTAATGCAGCATTAATGTTACACTAAAATGAAAACCGAGATCAATCACTTGTACATATATCTTGATCCTCGCATTCCCGTCTCTTCCTCTTAGAGGCCGCTATAAACATGCTTCATTCCCTTTTCTCTTGTTCGTCAGTGCAAAGCATTGCTTTTATTTCAAATATGTTCCTTCTATTTTGATTCTAACTGCGCATCTGAATGATCAATATTGAAAACCAGAAGCCATATAATTTGGTGCAGCGCCGCAGCTTCCAAGTATTTCTCACTTCCACTACCCTTTAATTGTTATTGCATACCATTATTGTTGGTGGTTTGTACTATTTGTATGTGACCAAGGTAAGTTATGAAATATTGGTTGGTCAATCATAGAGCTATATGATTATTGTAGATGAATACTACAATCAGAAGCCGCAATTACGCAAATCATAGTT
This sequence comes from Triticum urartu, assembly GCF_056163025.1. Classification (NCBI taxonomy): domain Eukaryota; kingdom Viridiplantae; phylum Streptophyta; class Magnoliopsida; order Poales; family Poaceae; genus Triticum; species Triticum urartu. The sequence goes on along the minus strand of NC_141878.1, from coordinate 477,459,129 downwards.
TTGAATTAGTTTTGTAGATGAATGTTATCATGTCCATCCAGTACTGTAGTTTAACCCTGCAGGCCTGGGACATGTGTGACGTCAACCACTACTTGTGACGCCAACCACTACTTTGGATACATCTTTTGTAGTGATGCTAACATATCATTTAACAATAGTTGTAAAAAAAACTAAGTAATATGCTACCAGGCAAATGAGGATGTGTCTTAGTATCTGGACATATCCTACAATGCAATAAAGGGTGTTCTCACCCTAGAATTATGTAAGCCAAAATATAGAAGGCCCACGAACTGAGCAACGACCCCCGACCCGCAAATAGAGCGGTAAGGAATCTATTCATGAATAAACTATCAAACAAATAAACGGTAGGAAGGTAGAACGGCGCAGCAAGGCGCGGTATGCTTCCAGTGTATATCCATACCCGATGAATTTTCATTGGTTTTGGATCTAAGCATGATTTTCTGCCCATGGATTGTTTTCGTAGGCGGGCAGAGAATGTCTCGATGGATTTGGTTATGGAACGAAAACAGAGAAGGAGGCCTCCCATTTTATATATGTAAAAATGCACGCGTATTAATTAATCTTGGTCAGCCCACCAAACTGCAGTGAAGAGACATCTGAAGCTCTGACATGAGGGTAACTTTGTAGCCGAATCCAACGGCAGCTCTGAGACAAATCCCCTCCACCACTGCACCAGCTTGGGCCTGACCCGGTGGCCCTAGGAGCGATCGAGTTTAACTGCCGAACCCCTTCGACCCTGCTCAGCTCAGCTGCTGTGCTCTACCACGCGGATCGCCTCTTCGGCGGTGGCCTACGGCTACCTACGCAGGCGCACGGCGCGCCCACAGCTAACATGGAGGCAAGTTACAACCACTCCAACGGGTGTCCAAGCCAGTCTTTAAAGCCCTACCATCCCACGCACACACGCGCAGATCCTTCTCCACCCACAGTCTCAATCACGACGAACGAGCACGGCTCGACCCATCGATCTCCGCCGTGGAGCCAGTGAGGACGACGACATGAGCTCGTCGGTGCACGGCGTCGGCCAGAACCAGAACGAGGCGGGAGGCGGCGGCGGCGATAATGGCAGAAAGAAGGCGGGGGCGGAGGAGAAGGTGGAGAAGGTGCCGTTCATGAAGCTCTTCTCGTTCGCCGACCGGTGGGACTACGTGCTGATGGCGGTGGGCTCGGTGGGCGCGTGCGCGCACGGCGCCTCCGTGCCCGTCTTCTTCATCTTCTTCGGCAAGCTCATCAACATCATCGGCATCGCCTCCTTCTTCCCCGCCATGGTCTCCGGCCGCGTCGCCAAGGTACGTGCCCCCATGCACAAACCGGCATTGTTGGCTGGCTCCTTCAATTACCCGGCCAGCGACGACGACGCGCGGTGGTAGGTTAACCATTGTTTCTGTTTCGGCCGTCGTTTTCGTTTCGCAGTACTCGCTGGACTTCGTGTACCTGGGCGTGGTCATACTCTTCTCGTCGTGGACCGGTGAGCGCGTCTTCTCAATGCAACCGAGCTGATCTTGTCCGGATGCACATCTGTGCAGAGGGGACAAAGACGCAAAACGTTAGTAGTACGTGCTCTCATCACGCGCATGGCTCCATGCGCTTGCTTTGCTTGCTGCAGAGGTGGCGTGCTGGATGCACACGGGGGAGCGGCAGGCGGCGAAGATGCGGCTGGCGTACCTGCGGTCGATGCTGGACCAGGACATCGCCGTCTTCGACACCGAGGCGTCCACCGGCGAGGTCATCAACGCCATCACCAGCGACGTCCTCGTCGTCCAGGACGCCATCTCCGAGAAGGTGCGTACGCTCCTCCACTCCATGCATGCGCGTGCTGCCGCCTTTCTTGCCGTTGCGCTGGCCCATGCCAAACCGGCCGGCCGGAGAGAGAGAAGCGGGGATGGTGGTGGTGAGCTCAGCTCAGTCCGTCGATATGGTGGGGAGTTATGAGAGTTGGTGAAGGGCATTGAAGGCGTTGGGGGTGCAGGACAGCGGGAGGAGGATCAAGTCATCCATCGAACCACTATACACTATAGCTCCGTCATGTAGATTGGATTCTACGTCACGGGATACACTCCCGGTCGAATTCCACCCGCCTTTGCGCTCCCTCCAACTGAATTTCACGTCAGGCGCGAGTGCGTGACACAGCCGCGATGCATATTCAGGCACACGCATCTCTCCTGCCGTAAAAAGAAAGTACTAGTAGATGAAGATTTTCAAAATCAAATGCGCTGATTTGTCATTAAATTTTGCATCGGCACGTACGTACGTACAACATCTTGTCCCATGCATCCAGTAACTTCCTTCGATAAAATATCTAAAATTTTCAAGTCCGGTGAAATGTGAATTTTCACCAGATTCATATTCCCAACTCATGTGTACTGTCTACGGGGAACTCGTTGCTTATTCTACTCGCCACTCTTTTTTCCTACACTGCAAAGAGATAAATGTGATTTGATGCACGACTCTGTCTCTCTCTTTCCAGATTGACATGGATCACAATAAATGAAGGTCTTGATCCACCGACTGTTTAGATAGAGCACAACGCGCACGCACTGTTCCCATCTGTCCTACTGTAGTGGCTTGATCTGATCCGGGCACACGACCTATATATGCATGCTTATTTATGACCAGTGGACGGTTTATGTTGCAATAGCAACAGTTCTCTATCATGAGCTGGCTATCACTGTCTGTCATAAAAATTCTCTACTCTTTGCTACAGTCGTATACTGGCCACTCTGGCCATAAAAAAAATCGTACGATCGTACCGAGGGCAAAAATGAATACGCTCCTTCAAGTAGAAAGAGCACTGCTATGGACGACATTGTGTTCACGATTCCACGACATATATCACATCCTCCATGCATGTATCAAAGTGAAGCAAACGACTGGATTGCCCGTCGTGGAGCAATCGTGCAAACATGCATCGTCCACACAACAATTCCGAAGTAGAAATGTTCTCCTTCGGGTGATTATTCGAAAAAATGGCCAACGTTTAGTGGTTTCTCCACGTTAACATTATGAGGATTGGTTTTTACCAAATACGACGGGTTAGAAGTCCGATCCTGTCATAAGATCGGACTAATGTGGAAAATCAAATAGTCGTGACATTTTTCCACATTTTCTAAGGATTCTCAGAAGTTCTAGAAAGAAAAGATATTGAAATCCAAGCAAAGACACAGAGCTTACCCTCTCTAACATGTGATACATTTTCAGAGGTTTCTAAGTTACAAACTATTGCACCAAGTTATGCGGAAAATATAGTTTACACCCAAAATTGTTTTGTGCACATAATACGTCTTTTTTATATACTTGTGTGCAACGACATTGTTCGATTTAATCAACAAGCTATGGGTACTACATGATCCATAAGTTGTCACCATTGTAATTCTTTTTCTTTTGGGGCAGGTCTTTTTTTATAGCTAGGACTGTTCATTGTAATTGTAATTCACGAAAAAAACACTCCATCCGATCGATATTAACTTGTCATTGATTTAGTTAAAAAAATGAATTGGGGGAGTAGAAAAGAAATGTTTTCTCTGCTTCGAGGAGAATTCTAGTGGTCATCCTGATAAACGTGTCACGTACATCTCGACCTTGCTTCTGCTCTTGTGGACTCTGCTCCCCATAATGCTCTGTGGGGCCGGCATGAGAGGATCGCTTAATCGCACGGCCTTCTGCAGACCTTCACACCTCGCAGAGGCGTGAGCGTGACCAGCTGCTGCTACTCTCTTTTTTCTTTTTTTTTACCTCACCAGTTGACCGGTCAATTTGATCACCATTGCAGTCTCGGTGAACATGTTGCTCGTGCTGACAAATTAAGCCGTGTGTCCGTGTGGCCGCAGGTGGGCAACTTCATGCACTACATCAGCCGGTTCCTGGCCGGGTTCGCCATCGGCTTCTCGCGCGTGTGGCAGATCAGCCTCGTCACGCTCGCCATCGTGCCGCTCATCGCCATCGCCGGCGGCACCTACGCCTACGTCACCATCGGCCTCATGGCGCGCGTCCGCAAGTCCTACGTCAAGGCCGGCGAGATCGCCGAGGAGGTGATCGGCAACGTGCGCACGGTGCAGGCCTTCGTCGGCGAGGAGAAGGCCGTGAGGACGTACCGCGAGGCGCTGCTGCGAACGTACAAGTACGGCAAGCGGGGCGGCCTCGCCAAGGGCCTCGGCCTCGGCTCCATGCACTCGGTGCTCTTCCTCTCCTGGGCGCTGCTCGTCTGGTTCACCGGCATCGTCGTCCACAAGCGCATCTCCAACGGCGGCGAGTCCTTCACCACCATGCTCAACGTCGTCATCGCCGGCCTGTGAGTACAGTGCAGACCTTCATTCCCACGTCCATGTCGACCATGGCTAGCTAATGGATGTCGATTATGTGCAATGTGCGCGCGCAGGTCGCTTGGCCAGGCGGCGCCCAACATATCGACGTTCCTCCGGGCGAGGACGGCGGCGTACCCGATCTTCCAGATGATCGAGAGGAGCACCGTGAACAAGAGCAGCTCCAGGGCCGGCCGCACGCTGCAGGCGGTGGAGGGCAACATCCACTTCCGCGACGTGCGGTTCGCGTACCCGTCCCGCCCGGACGTGGTCATCCTCGACCGCCTCAGCCTGGACTTCCCGGCCGGCAAGATCGTCGCCCTCGTCGGCGGCAGCGGCTCCGGCAAGAGCACCGTGGTCTCCCTCATCGAGCGGTTCTACGAGCCGCTCTCCGGCGCGGTCCTCCTCGACGGGCACGACATCAGGGACCTGGACGTCAAGTGGCTGCGCGGGCAGATCGGGCTCGTCAACCAGGAGCCGGCGCTGTTCGCGACGAGCATCCGGGAGAACATACTCTACGGCAAGAGCGACGCCACCGCGGACGAGATCGACCACGCGGCGAAGCTGTCGGAGGCCATCACCTTCATCAACAACCTCCCCGAGCGGTACGAGACGCAGGTCGGCGAGCGAGGGATACAGCTCTCTGGAGGGCAGAAGCAGCGGATCGCCATCTCGAGGGCGATACTCAAGAACCCATCCATACTGCTCCTCGACGAGGCCACCAGCGCGCTCGACGCCGAGTCCGAGAAGAGCGTGCAGGAGGCGCTGGACCGCGTCATGGTCGGCCGCACCACCGTGGTGATCGCGCACCGGCTGTCCACCATCAGGAACGCCGACACCATCGCCGTCGTGGACGGGGGCAGGATCGTCGAGACCGGCACGCACGAGCAGCTCATGGCCAACCCTCTCAGCGCCTACTCGTCGCTGATCCAGCTGCAGGAGGCTGCTCAGCTTCAGCGCAAGCCCTCTTTCTCGCACAGCACGAGCATCACCAGGCCACTAAGGCACGTGTCCGTACATGGCATCGACATTGTTTCGTGCAGGCGGTCAGCGTGAGCTAACTAATAGTCATTTTTAACATGGTTTCAGCTTCAAGTATTCGAGGGAGCTGTCAAGGACGAGCAGGGGTGGCAGCTTCCGCTCCGACAAGGACTCGATAAGCCGGTACGGCGCCGGGGAGGCGAACGACGAAGGGCAGGGCAAGGGGAAGCCCGTGTCCATGAAGAAGCTCTACTCCATGGTGCGGCCGGACTGGGTGTTCGGCGTGTCGGGCACCCTCAGCGCGTTCGTGGCGGGCGCCCAGATGCCGCTCTTCGCCCTGGGCGTGACGCAGGCGCTGGTGTCCTACTACATGGGGTGGGAGACCACCAAGAGGGAGGTGCGCAAGATCGCCACGCTCTTCTGCGGCGGCGCCGTGCTCACCGTGGTGTTCCACGTGATCGAGCACCTCAGCTTCGGCATCATGGGCGAGCGGCTCACGCTGCGCGTCCGGGAGAAGATGTTCGCGGCCATCCTGCGGAACGAGATCGGGTGGTTCGACAGCACCACCCACACCAGCTCCATGCTGGCGTCGCGGCTCGAGACCGACGCCACGCTGGTGCGCACCATCGTCGTCGATCGCTCCACCATCCTGCTGCAGAACGTCGGCATGATCGTCACCTCGCTCATCATCGCCTTCATACTCAACTGGAGGATTACGCTGGTCGTGCTCGCCACGTATCCCCTCATGGTCAGCGGCCACATCAGTGAGGTGAACACAGCTTCATCTTGATTTTAACCATGTTGGTGTATATTTCAGTGGCCTCGCCGACTCTTCTTTGGCCTAATCAGAATGATGTCGATTATGATGTGCTGCAACAGAAAATGTTCATGAAAGGATACGGAGGGAACCTTGGCAAGTCGTATCTGAAGGCCAACATGCTCGCCGCCGAGGCGGTGAGCAACATGAGGACGGTGGCCGCCTTCTGCGCGGAGGAGAAGGTGATAAAGCTCTACGCTGATGAGCTCAAGGAGCCCGGGAAGCGGTCCTTCCGGCGAGGACAGGGAGCCGGCGTCTTCTATGGAGTCTCTCAGTTCTTCCTCTTCTCTTCCTATGCGCTGGCTTTATGGTAAGTAAATTGTTACTGAAACACAGCCCAGCTCAGTCTAAACCTGCTGTACTCCAAGAGCAACTGGTGAAATGTTTGAAAATTTCAGGTACGGTTCGCATCTGATGAGCAAGGAGTTGGCCACCTTCAGGTCCGTGATGAAGTCCTTCATGGTGCTCATAGTGACAGCGCTGGCAATGGGCGAGACGCTGGCGATGGCGCCGGACATCATCAAGGGGAACCAGATGGCGTCCTCGGTGTTCGAGATCCTGGACAGGAAGACCGAGGTCCAGATCGACACCGGCGACGACATCAAGAAGGTGGAGGGAGTGATCCAACTGCGGGACGTTGAATTCCGTTACCCGTCGAGGTCGGAGGTGGCCGTGTTCAAAGGTCTCGACCTCCTGATGAAGGCCGGCAAGAGCATGGCGCTCGTCGGGATGAGCGGCTCCGGCAAGAGCACCGTTCTCTCGCTCATCCTCCGCTTCTACGATCCGATCGCCGGAAAAGTTTTGGTCGATGGTATTTTGTTGTTCAAATTTCAAACGTGACAGCTTCTGTTCCAGATAAGCGGGCTGAACAAAGTACAATGATGGATTTTGCAGGAAAGGACATCAAGAAGCTTAAGCTGAAGTCGCTGAGGAGGCACATCGGCCTGGTGCAGCAAGAGCCGGCGCTGTTCGCGACGACGATCTACAAAAACATCCTCTATGGCAAGGACGGCGCGACAGAGGCCGAGGTCATCGAGGCGGCGAAGCTGGCGAACGCGCACACCTTCATCAGCTCGCTGCCGGAGGGGTACCAGACCAAGGTCGGGGAGCGCGGCGTGCAGCTGTCGGGCGGGCAGAAGCAGCGCATCGCCATCGCGCGCGCCATCGTCAAGGACCCGGCCATCCTGCTCCTGGACGAGGCGACGAGCGCGCTGGACGTGGAGTCGGAGCGTGTGGTGCAGCAGGCGCTGGACAGGGTGATGAAGAACCGGACAACAGTGATGGTGGCGCACCGGCTGTCGACGATCAAGAACGCCAACGTCATCTCGGTGATCCAGGACGGCAAGATCATCGAGCAGGGGGATCACCAGCACCTGATCGAGAACAAGAATGGCGCCTACCACAAGCTCGTCAACTTGCAGCAGCAGCAGCAGCAACAGCTGCAGGGGGGGCAGAGCTCATGAGCTCCCTGGGGAAGAACCATGTGCTTCTGTATCCAGCTGGGCTTCCCTCAAGTTCATCGAATGTAAAAGCTGTGCTCTACATTTTCTTTTTCTTAAAGTGTGTGTTCACCATTATACAGGGAGAAGTGCTCTCATGTTGATTTCTTTGTAGCAGTAGATAGTAATTGCAAATTTTCATTTAGGATTATATAAATTTATATATATATATGGATGTTGCTGGGTGATAAAAGTTTTTTTTAATTATATAGCATTGCAGCCCCTGCTCCATTCAATTGAAGCAAGTTATAAACGTTTCATTACACTTCATAGTTTTTTCTTTAGCCCAAGCTGTTCTTTGCTGCTCACTCCATCTGGAAATACTTGTCATAGAAATATTTCCAGAGAGGGAGTACTTTTTTTAGCAATGGGTTTCCCCCGATTTTCATTACTGAAAACCATCAACTATCTTACAGACAACTGCCAAAACATAGAGAGGGGAAAATATAACAGCAGCATAGAATCCTAGCATCAGCCAGTACAGGCAATACAAGAAGCTTTTCAGCAACCACAGCAAACTGCCTGAATAAACTTGACTGGATGCAGAAATTCTGTAATATGGTGAACAGGTTTTGTTCTTTGCTACTTGTCTCTTTTTCGCCAGTAATCAGTATTTTTGTCCAGGAAAAGAAACAAAGTTTATAACGGTGCAGCCTGTATGTGACTGGTGTATTAGACTGTCAGTACAGGATTGACTCTGTCAAACAAGCTGCTACAAAATGACGTGGGCCTGGACCAGGTTAAATTCAACTGTGGGCTGCTCTTTCCTGGGAATCCCTAGAACCAAACAAAGCCTAAACAAAATGGCCAGTGACTCAAGCAAAAATATATTTTATATATATAGGCAAGGAATTCCGTATCAGAAAGCAGAAAAGAAAATCTTAGCCTAAACTCTTAAGCTCTATTGCATCCTGAGTTGATCCCCAAGAAAAGGGACGGATTGGAAACTACGTACAGCAAAAGGATTTAGACATTCTAACCTGACTAGAAAAATAATCAGTACTGAAGAACTGCCACCGAGTTGGTGTCCAGCTTCCTCTTCTTTTTGCCCAGAGGGTCACTTCGAGAGCCCCTGCGGGGCTCCTGCGCAACATTCTGCTGTGAGATCATGCAGTCCAGCAGGCCTTTTCTTCGTGCAGATGGCATGCCCCTCATCAACCGTGTTGCGTTTTTGTCCACACTAGGGCCCTTCACAGATTTAGATGCAGAAGCAGCCTTCGGTTTCTTCACCTTCAGTTGATGCTCAGACTTTGGCATCAGAGGAGTGTCCTTGTCATCTGCAAATGAGACATACAGAACAGGGAACCATTAATCCTTCTTTTCTTTTAAAATAAACTAAAATAGCATGTAACATAATGAACAGACAGGGTTATGGAACTAGAACCACATTCTCTACAGTTTGTTCACTTGCCATTAAATTGTTATATGTATACTATGACAAGAGACCCTAAATTGAGGATGCACCAGGGATTGTACTGCAATGCACTTGTTTGCATAACATAAGACAGATGACTGTCGTTGAAAATAAAACCTTACCAAATTCCTCAAACTTAAACACCTCAAAGTCATCAACAGAGATCGTTCGCTTGGGACATGGAGGTGGAGTTGATGGTCTCTCCAGATTGGTGATTTCTGAAGCACTAGGGGCATGCCTCCTCCCCACATCATCTTGGAAAGATGCTCTGAGTGGAGTGGTTTCTTCTTTTTTCTTTGTGCTGTTGGAAGCATCAACTGAAGATCTCTTAGTTGGTTCCTCAGCAAGGAGAGATGTTTTGCATTCACTTGTTTCACCAATCTCAAACTTATCGCCAGGACTTCTATTACTGGAAGTTAAACAGTCTGCATCTATATTATCCAAAACTGACACAGGAGATGCACCACTCCTGGCCTCCTCTAGCAAACTTGAGAACCACGGAAACATGCCCTGCCTAACATAGAAGAGTATATATGCTTCCTGGTTTAGTGCACACGTCTCAGTAATAGAATCAACCTGCAACACAAGTGTGATTATTACAAGGTGAAAAGATGTCTCATAAAAGCAAGAGCAACTAATTGCACCTACATTTGAATCATTCATCAAGTGCCAGGTGCTTGGTGAAGAACGAATAGTGCACACATAATGGCCATAGTTAGGTAAGCCAGAATGCTCAACAACGCCATAAAGATCATACATTAGTTCCTGAAGCATGTGAAAATACAATTAAACATCAAATCATGTCTTCATGGTAAGCCTACCAGCAGAGAAAAGCATAAAACTAACCTCCTTGTCTGGATTATTGTGGAAAGGCTTCAAATCAAGTTCTGGTGGGTATGCCACATGTTTGTCAATCTTTTCAATGGAATTGTCAAGGGTGGTGAAGCGCTTGAGTTGAAATGCAATGACATCAGGTGCTTTATCAAGCACAAGCCGCTTATCCTTACAAACTTGAACTTTACAACTTTCACAGGTGAGCTTGTTCTCATCGTCACCAACTTGCTCCACCTTGGTAAAAGATTCCAAAGCAGCAACAAGGTCATCAACCTGATCAATCTCCAAGCTGAGATCCAGGAAGGGCTCAAATGTCTCCGAACAGTGACCACAATCACGGCATGTCAACTATGCAAGAAGAATAGCATTAGTTGAAAGACAAACCACAAAGAGAAAACAAATATGCAATGACAGAGTACATACCAGGCTTTTAAGCCGACCACCAAACACCTGTTTGACAATACTTTCCTCATCAAAAGATGAGGGCTTCCCCTTTGACTTGGGATCAAGGGTGCATTTGTGCAAATTATCGAGCAAGCAACGAAGGAACTCATGTGCATCCTCTTGCTGTCCTGGTCTAAAATCTGACGATAATTCTGGCAAGTTTTCATCAAGGAATCCAACAAAATTCATAACATTGTCGTCAAAATGGCAATACTTCGAATAGTAGCAAGATGTAAGAATTTACTCCCTCCGTCCAGAAATACTTGTCCTAGAAATGGATAAAATGGATGTATCTATAACTAAAATAAGTCTAGATACAACCATTTCTAATACAAGTATTTTCGGACGGAGGGAGTAATATAAAGTCAAGAGAAAGCATGCACATTTCAAGGTGCAAAATCAGGGGAAATGACCATGAATGCTGACAACACTAATTTGAGATGAAATTAATAGATGAGGCATAGAACTCAAAAGCAAAGGATACTGCTTAAATTATCTTTGAACCTCGCTGGCACTAAAACAGCTCCAGACCTTCGAATTGATTCTTCAATGTGTTCTTTAAGGGCGCAAAAGGAACAGAACCCATCTTCATCATCTGGAAGGTAGCAATAGAATGAATCATGTTAAGCAAAATAAAAAAGATTCAGGACACTTTCACACAATTAAAATGATTATCAGAAACTATCCATACATGAGCATGGAGTAGAGTGGTCAGTGCAGCGGAGCTTCTTAAAAAGTGGGACAGTATGAGTTATGCACTGAAGAGTTGCATTTAAGAAGCATGTGTTCCCCATATTCCGAAGACCAGCTCCCTGCACATGGAGAATATTTTGTAACAATTTAAAAATGAATAAACACCAAAACATGACACTAGCATATCAAAACTTGGCAAAGAATATAATGCATACCACTGACTGGGGTTGTCTGAAGCGAGAAAAAAACAAGGAGAGCGGCTTATTTTCATTGTCAGAAGGTTCAAGGGCACGCTGTTAAGCAGAAGCAGTCAGTACAATTGTCACAAACAATGCAAGGAAAGGTCTAATCTGAAATATTGCATGATAAATGTCAGATAATAGAAGGCCACTTACATTTGAGCTCCAATGCTTAGTGTTATGAAGGGGTGGTGAGTGCTGCTTAGTATCCGCCCCCCATTTTTTGATTTCATCCTGCAGCAGTACCAACAAAAAAAGTAGGGAATGTTATACACCTAAAAGAAAAATTATTTGACAAACATATTCCAACCACAGTTTATCATGTATATCATTAAGCACACATAATTGGATCACATGCTCCACAAGGACTTTAGGTAGAAATGCAGATGTACACAGTAAAAAACTTACAACAGAACTGGGTTCATCTGTGGTAAGGGGTTCTGACTGCTGCCTTATTTCCCCATCTAGCACACCTGAGTCATCCTAAAATAGCAACCACCAAAACAGAAGACAGGGTTAGAGAACTGTTACATACAAAAGGACTCCATGCAGGAATGCCACATACAACTAAGTTCAGGATATCATATGTAATTAAATTGCATATGAGCTGGCTGAATGGTAATAGGTTTTGGCAGCACAAGCTGTAAGTCTTGTGAATTGCCAAAATTCAGGGAAACTGTTTTTAGATAAAAGGCTTGTAAGTGGCCGAGTTACAGAAAGTTCCAGTGTGCAGAACTTAATTAAATTTGAATTTACACCAGATGTCAATTATAAGACTTTCAAATAGAATATAATGTACACAACTGTTACAAGTTTCAATTAATAGATGGCAGAAAATGAGGCAAGTCACTGTAAAATTCCCTGGAGAAAGCCACGCAAAAATTGCCAAGGTTCAAATGGCATACCAATAATTCCTCAGATTCCAGCTGAAGTTGTTCCACATCACATTCCTTATCCGTAGGTGAAGGTGGTGAACATAACTTGTTTGATTCATCTACTACAGCAGAAATGCTCTGAAACAGCACATTGATAGACACCACTTAGCAAACATCGCCATCACATGAGTTCAAACAGACTAACTGTGAAATCAAACTCTTGAATAAAGGCCTGGGGCAAGAGAACATACCTCAGAATGGGGCTGCTGGCTATCAGGAAAAGAAGGTGCACTTGGCATGTATTCATCATCCACTGAATCCAAGCCGCTCTGTGCCAGAGAAAATGCACACCATCAGAACTACAAAAATTCAATATCACACATTTGCACTAAATATGAAGGTTACAGTAGCTTCTAGCTCACAGTTTGACAAGGTTCTGTTGCTGCAGGAGCACAAACACTATCCCAGGAATTTGAATAGCTCTGTTAAGCATAAGGGAGGACCAACATGACCAAATTAGGGTTTTGTGTATGGTAGCAAAATATATTGTACAAATTTGATCAGGCATTAGCATAATTCATTATCTTACAACAGCCTGAAGCGGTTGGCACATGGAGAAGAATGGTTGGCACTGCTTACTTTTCTCATCCCCATTTTCTAGAGAGATGTCGCCCTGAAAAAACAACAATTCTTACCGTCAGATCTGCATTTAGATGACATGATACTATAAAACTACCTTTTATGAAAGGTATTCACGTATTTGCCCCAAATAGGGCACAACAGAAGGCTCGGATTAAAGGGAAACCAAAACTATCACCATTCTAATTCGCGCAACTACGGGCAGCCCATCGCGTCGAAACATTTTGACCAGACAAAATGATCACCATCATGATTGCGGCCGTCTACTAGCTAGTAAAAATGGCAGCGCGGATTAACCAAATCGGGATTCTCAGACCCACTCCGACGGGGATTCGAGATTCAACCGCGCGCAAAAACAAATCACACCCTGAGTTAGCTGCTGAGGACCGAGTCGTACCGCGCGAGGTAAAAGCTGATTACGATACTTTCACGGGGTGTTCGAAGTCCCGAACGAATCAAACACCGAAACTAACAAACCGGGCAATTGAATCTCACCTTCGCGGGGGAGGGCTGGCTCAGGCTCGCGGCGGCGTCGTCGTCCGCCATCAGTCGGGCAGCAAGCGCCGGCTAGGGTTTGGCAGGGGTAGGTGGCGGAGAGGTTGGTGCGAGATGGGGGAGAGGGGGGCCGCGGAAATTGGGGGGAAATCGGAAGGCGAGAGATTGTTCAGTGGATTGGAGGGGGGTGGGGAGACTAATCGAGGCGGTGGCCTGGCGGGGGATCAAAAAGGCGGGGCGAATTGCTCGGCGGAAGGGGGGAGAGGAGGGAAATTTTGGGGGTTTGAAACGGAGGGGGGGCGAGGAGAACTGTCGCACGCGGCGGGATAGGGGAAATGGGGAACGGGCAAGGTGGGAAAGCGGAAAACGCCCAAAATCGAGGGCGGCGGCCGACTGGGCGCTGGGGAACGTGGTGTGGTTTCCCGTTTTCGTTTCCCGCTCGCTGGCCGGTCTGGTGCCCGGTCTTTTGCCGCGCTCTCGGCGCGACGGGGCGAGGCCGGCCGACGGGCCCCGAGCAAACCAGGCCACATGGGCACGGCCCGGCTGTAAAAGGGCCTGGCACCGCATGGCATGGCCATGCTCGGCACGCCAGTTATAAAGGTCGGCCCGGCCTGGTACCGCTGCCGGCCAGCCCATGTTGGTTTTCGGCCTTGTGGGTTGTTTGTTTTCTGGAAAACAGGAAGAACTAAAAAATAGTTTTTTTTTGGGGGGGGGGGGGGGGACATATGGCCCTCATATCGTCCCGCTCACATGCGCGTGCCGGACGGGCCGCGTTGGGCCCGTCATCAAAAGGGTTGTGTCGTGACCGGTCAACACGCCTGGCTTTTGGGGTCGCCCTTGTTCTGTGGCGGGGCAAAGGCCGGTTCAGCCCTTTTAATCACGTGCGGGGCAAAAATTGTCAGCCCGCAAGGCACGACACATATGTCCAAGTTTGGCCCCGGGGCATTTGAATAGGCTCTCCTATTTATCTAAGTTAAATTGTGTGGATCAAAAGACTCTCTTACAACTCTAATGGAGAGGAGGAGGGTCGTCTTCCTAAAAAGGGAAAATGAGGGGATCATCTGCCACGTTCGCTCGACAGGCTGGATCCACCCATGAACCCTTTAAAGGATCGAGAAGATAGGTTCAGATGAAGGGTGAATGGATACTTAACAAGGCAGAGGTGTGATTTTGAAATTTTCTGGATTTAGGCAAATATTAACATAAGTTAAATGGCAACCAATACTTCCTACACATGCATATCTAGAGATTGGACAGCGGATAAAGGAACAGAATGCAAGTGCAGGAAAGTAAAGGGAGGTGGAGATCGAAAAATCAAACGCATGAAGAAACATGGTGATTTTTGGCATGGTTCTGATAGGTGGTGCTATCGTACGTCCACGTTGATGGAGACTTCAACCCATGGGGAGTAACGGTTGCGCGAGTCCATGAAGGGTCCGTGAAGAAGCAACCTTGTCTATGCCATCATGGCTTACGTCCACGAAGGACTAGCCTCACTCGAGGTAGATCTTCATTAAGTAGGCGATCTTCTTGACCTTACAAACTCCTTGGTTCAACTCCACAAGATTTGAAGGCTCCCAAGTGATACTTAATCAATCTAGAAGACACCACTTTTCAAAAGGTAATAAATGTTGATGATGATGATGAACTCCTTGCTCTTGTGCTTCAGAAGATAGTCTTCTCAACACTCAATCACTCTCTCATAGATTTGGCATGGTAGTAATATAAGGATCTGGGTGGAAAGCAACTTGAGGGGGCTATAAATCAAAAATCAAATGGTTGGAGTGGAATCTCTTGATCTCAACACAAGTGTAGGTGGTTCTCTCTCATAAAATGGATATGGAAAGTGGTGGCTTTGTCCTGGTTGCTCTCCCTGAGGGTAGGTGGTGTGGGTGGGGTATTTATAGCCTTCACCAAAAATCTTACACAACTTTATGCACAACTCGGTGACACCGGCTGGAAAACTTGGTGAGACCGATTAGTGCAAAAGGTTTGAACTTTAGATGTTTCAGTGGGACATTTTGGTGATGACCTAAGCACTATCAACACTTTGGCAATTCCAATGGGTTTCACTCGGTAATTCCGAGATGAAGTCGATGGGTTACAAAAAATTTTCCAGTGCACTTCGGTGGGACCGAATGTCATCTTGGTGAGACGGAGTTTATAGGGTTTAGGCAGTGGCTCTGTCAAGTGTATCTCGGTGGGTCCGGGTGTATGTGTATCGGTGGGACTGAGATGAACTTTAGGGTTTTTAGACGGATTCGAATGTGAGGGTGTGGCTAAGGGTGTTGGAGCAATATCTTCAAGCACTTGAGCAAATGACTCTTGGTCAAAACATCATCCCCATTCAATAGTATGGGCTTTCCTATGGACTCAATGTGATCTTGGATCACTTAACCAAAAATGCAGAGTCTTGGAGCTTTTGCCAATCCATGTATTTTGTAGCTTGAGGGGTCAACATCTCCATCCATCTACTTTCCTAGGTTGAACTTTTCCTTAAATGTACTTAAGGAAAACATTAGTCCTACAACATGTATGTTGGCATTAATTACCAAAACCATCAAGGGATAAAATATGCTTTCACCCTCCTTTCCCCTCCCCCTTCCTACCACTTCATTGCCATCACTCGTTGGGTGCATTTTACATAATTTTTTGTCACGCTTGCAACGGCTTGTGAAGTGAGCTAGCATATTTGCATCGATACGGTGGCCCCTCAATGTAAGTTCGGGCTGGTGGACGATTGACGTGTGTGATAAGTGTGTTTATTATTCAAAGTGACTATGTAATTACCCGTGCATCGCTACGGGAACCAAACAATTTTCAGCCCAACAAAGGTATCATGGAAAAACATGATGTTTTTTGGATCACTAGACAAACTACTCGATTTTACAAACATGACCCATACCAAAAAACATAAACATATTTTTTACATAGTAGGATCAAACAAGCATTTACAGAGGACAGTAAAAACAATGATAGGCAGGTTCAAATTAAAAGAATCAAATTCACATCATGATGATACGTCTTCACATCATGATGATACGTCTCCAACGTATCTATAACTTTTGATTGCTCCATGCTATTATATTATCAACCTTGCATGTTTTATATGCATTATTATGTTATTTTATATTATTTTTTGGGACTAACCTATTAACCTAGTGCCAAGTGTCAGTTGTTATTTTTTC
Source organism: Triticum urartu (assembly GCF_056163025.1). Classification (NCBI taxonomy): domain Eukaryota; kingdom Viridiplantae; phylum Streptophyta; class Magnoliopsida; order Poales; family Poaceae; genus Triticum; species Triticum urartu. The sequence goes on along the minus strand of NC_141878.1, from coordinate 477,442,692 downwards.
TTTGTTTTTGTCTGTACAGAAAATCAATACCAAACAGAGTCCAAACGGAACAAAACTTTTTGACGATTTTTCTTGGACCACAAGACACCCTAGAAGCTTCGGGAGGAGGCCAGATGGGGCACGAGGCGGCGACAAGCTCAGGGGGCGTGCCCCCCAAGCTTGCAGCCCCCCTGTGGCTCATCTAACCCTAATTCTTCTTCTATAAATACCCAAATATTCCCCGTAGACCAGAAGGCACAAAAAATAATAATTTTCCGCCGCCGCAAGTTTCTCTCCTCGTGAGATCCCATTTGGAGGGTTTTTCGGTACTCCGCTGGAGGGGGATTTGATCACGGAGGGCTTCTACATCAACCTTGTTGCCCTTCCTTGATCACGGAGAGCTCCTACATCAACCTTGTTGCCCTTCCAATGATGGAAAAAAGGATGTATCTAGAACTAAAATACATCTAGATACATCCCCTTTTATTCATTTTGATGACAAGTATTTTCGGACGAAGGGAGTACTAAAACTTTATTCTACTAGATCAAGATATAACCAAAAGGATCGAACTAATATAAGCGATAAAGATAAAGATGTGATGGTGATATGATACTGGGGCACCTCCCCCAAGCTTGGCAGTTGCCAAGGGGAGTGCCCATACCCATGTATCTAGATCTCTTTCTTCGGAGGTGGTGATGAAGGAGTTGTTGATGAAGTAGGCTTGTCATCCATCTTCCAAGGCATAGGTTCACCATCATATAAAGATGAACAAGTCTCCGGGATCCTCAAATCTGTAGCCAAACTCATCCTCTTAAATCTGTATTCATTCTCACAGTTTTGGTTTTGCAGGTCATAGATCTGGGCTTGGAGATGCTTGATTTTCTCATGAAGCTTGAAGATGGCCTCCTCAATGCCTTGGCATCCAGCTTGTGATTGTTGGTGAACTCTGCGATCATCATCTGATTGGCGTTGAGTCCATGCTCCACCATCCCTTGACACTTGAAAACTTGTTGCTCCAGTTCTTCGAGTCTTGTCTCCACGCTTCTGGTCTTCTCAGGCCCCTCAACATCGCGGATGTGCAGCACCCCCTCACGCATCTCAATAGCTTGAGGGTGTCGCAGCACCTCCGCAAGGTAGGGGCTGATGACCTTCTCGAAAAACTTGTCATTGGGGGCGCTTGGAGACGTCATGGCAATCTAGATCTGTCAGGAAAAAGAGCTCGAAACACAAACATGAGATTTTTGCGTGGTACGGTGGTCAAAACCTTTAAGAGATTATATAATGATTTTTACCAACCAAAAGAAGTATCGTGCAAGAAAACGGAGTCTGGAAGGCACATGAGGTGGCCACAAGGATGGGGGGGCACGCCCTCACCCCTTGTGGTGGCCTCGTGTCTCTTTCAGACTACTTTTAATTTTCCTAATTTTTAAAATATTCCAAAACGGAGAAAATTTATCATTGGAAATGTTTTGGAGTCAGTTTACTTACCGTACCACATACCTATTCCTTTTCGGAGTCTGAAACGTTCTGGAAAGTGTCCCTTATGTACTCCTCTGGTGTTACGGTATGAATAATATTGGTCTCAACATTTATGGGAGTACCTAAGATATAATGTTTGATTCTTTGACCGTTTGTAAGTGCATCTAGTGCCACCCCTAGTTGGTTTTGGAGTATTGACGACAAACCTGGTTGAGGGACTAATGTGTTTGTGAGAATTGCAGGATAACACAGGTAGAAGTCCCTCATTGATTCGGTTTTCCTACCAGAGATGACCCCTAAAAATGTATGAAGACATTGAAGTCAAAGGTGGGATGTGAAGACATTCACATTGAAGACTATGACAAGAGAAGACATCGTGTGAAGACTATGGAGCGCGAAGACTTAGTTGTTTCGTCGTTCTTTTTCTTCTTCGTTGAGTCATAGGAACCACCGTACTGTTAAGTGGGGTCCAAGAGAACCAGTCAGAATGACTGAAGTGGTGCTTAACCAAAATCCTATATCTTCGAGCGAAGTCTATGAGAGCAAATCTTGTCCAGAATTGGATAAGTCAGCTTTGCTTGTAGCCCAAGTAAAGTTGCCGTGTGTGTTTGAAATCTGACCGTTGGAACATGTGTCAGTTCCTTAGTGACCCAGGGTCATTTTGAACAAATCAGGTCAGGTTGCCTAGTGGCTATAAATAGCCCACCCCCTACAACCATAAACGGTTGGCTGCTCAGATTTAGTGTACGGCTTTTGTCGTTTGAGAGCAACCCACCTCGAAGCCTTTGAGAGAGAATTCATTGCGAGGATAAAGCCATAAACACCCAGAGCCAAAGAGTGTTAGGCATCACTTAAGTCTTCCTGTCTGTGTGATCTGAAGACTTATTACACTTGAGGATTGTGAATCCTCCAGCCAGTTAGGCGTCGCGTTCTGAGCATCCAAGAGTCATTGTGGATCGCCGGTGAACGAAGTCTGTGAAGGTTTGGAAGTCTGCCTTGAAACTTACCAGGGTGATTGGGCGAGGACTGGGTGTCCTTAGCTCAAGGGGAATAAGGTGAAGACACGGTCTTCTGAGTTGAATCTCAGCCTCCCTAACCAGACGTACAGTTGTCACAACAACTGGAACTGGTCCAACAAATCATTGTCTTCAACGAGTCACTGGTTCTATCCTTCTCATCTCTTTATTTATAGTTGGTCCTTGTGAAGTCATTGTTCGTTTGCATTATCTTTTGTCTTCACTGAGTGACTGCTTGTTCTGATTGGCTTCGTACTATCTTCCTACCTGATCCATACTGCCTAACTGCCATTAGTTGTTGTGCTTTCACTTCATTGAATACTTGACTATGGTTTGCTTAGTGTAGTCTACCTTCCGCTGCATGGTAATAGGTTTGTTTCTATCGTTTGTCTTCGAAACTCACATGTTTTGAAGACTTTCTTAAAAATCGCCTATTCACCCCCCCTCTAGTCGATCACTAGCACTTTCAATTGGTATCATAGCAAGGTACTCCCTTGTTCTGTGTGATTCGGTTTAACCACCTGGAGTTTTAGCTATGTCGACTGCAGGGATAATCAAAGTCTCCGTTGCGTGCCCAGTCTTCGATGGAATTGAATATCCCTACTGGAAGAATAAGATGCGCATGCATCTTGAAGCCATTGATGTCGACCTATGGTATGTCGTCAAGAATGGCGTTCCCAAGGCTGGTGAAGGTGTCACCGCTGCTGATGTCAAGAAGTTCGTTCAACTAGACTCCACTGCCAAGAACATCATCTGTGGTCATCTGACCAAAGGACAGTATGGCCATGTGAGTCATCAAGACACTCCATCACCAAGCATGAAGTCACCAAGACACTCCTGAGATCACCTGACAGCTCGTTTGACACCCTAGCCTTGATGATTCAAGAACGTCCTGACTTCAAGACACTCGATCCGTCTGACATACTTGAAAGGCTCAACACACATGAGTTTCAACTTTATGAGAAAAGAGACATCTACGGTCCCAACTATGGGCGAACTCGTGCCTTGAAGGCAAAAGTTGTCTCCTCATCTGAAGAAGAATCTGACAGCAGTTCTGATGATCCTGAAGACATTGGAAAGGAGCTTGCTATGCTTGCGAAGAAGTTCCAAAAATTCACCAAGAAGAAAGGCTTCATAAAGGCTTCACGATCAAGCTCAAGGAATGATGAAGCTTCTGCTCATGACTATAAGAAGAGAACATGCCACAAGTGCAAGAAACCTGGCCACTACATCTCTGAGTGTCCACAGTGGGACAATGAGAACAACAACAAGAAGAAGAGCAAGGAGTGTGATTCTGATGACAAGAAGAAGAAGAAATACTCAAAGTCTTCTTCCAAGTCTTCCTCAAAGTCTTCATCACACAAGGAGAGCTCATCTGGCAAGGCTCGTGCGTTCGTTGGCAAGGAAATGGATTCAGAGGAGGAGTCCGCTTCTGAGGAGGCGGAGGTGGAGTCTGAGGAGGAGTCCGATTCTGGCGTTGCAAGTCTGGCTACATCATACGTTGCCAAGTCCATCTTCAACACTGAAGACAATGGCTTCATCACCGACGCTGATGCAAATGACAAGGACTACTCTGCTCCCACCTACTGCTTCATGACACGTGGTGCCAAGGTAAACACACACACTACTCACTATCAAACATCCAGTGAAGATGACTCTAATTGTGGTTCCAAACCCAGCTACAAAACACTTGCTAAAATTGCAACTGAACAACAGAAAGCTATGGAACATATTCAAAAACTGTTAGACAAAAGCGATGACCTGTTAGATGCTGAAATGACTTGATCTCAGTCCTTAATTGAAGACATAAAAAATCTTCATGTTAAGTATGAGGAACTTGAAAGTCGTCATGAAACGCTCTCAACAACTCATGAAAATCTTTCCTATGATTATCTTCAAAGGAAGCAAGATCTTGAGAAATTGAGAGCGGCTCATGAAGATCTTCAAAAGGAAAACAAGTCACTTCGCGCCAAACAGATCAGTTCCGCTCAGGAAGGATTTGAACCACCATGTCTTAAATGCATTGAGCGTGACAACACTACTTCTATTGCTAGATGTTCTACTGCTGCTACTATTGCAATATCTTCAACTGTTGATGTGGTAACTAACCCCTCTGCTGAGGATACCACTGCTATTGCTGATTAAAATGCTAGGTTGAAGACATTGCTTGAAACAGGGATGTACAAAAGTCTCAAAGGGCATCAGACACTATGTGATGTCCTCAAAAGGCAGATCCTGAACCGAAACCCTGGGAAAGAGGGTCTTGGGTTCGAAAGAAAAATGAATGCTGATGGCTCTTACTGGAAACCTGAGCAGTACCCCAAAACCACATGGGTTCTTGCAAAGGAACCTTCAGTGGATCCATCCACCCTGTCTGGCTTCACTTGTGCTAATCCCATTGTTATTGATGAATCCTTTGATGCGAACTATAAACTGTTTAAGAATCAAAATGGTCAAGTGTTTGCCAGGTATATTGGTACTAACTGCAGGAATGGGCCACCTATGAAGAAATTCTGGGTGCCAAAAAAGTGGTTGGAGAATCTTCCTGTGAATGTCGTCATGACACCACAGGTGAAGAAGACAAACCCCAGACCACAGGCTTCATATGGTCCAAAGGCTTCATACAGACAAAGGACTCACCTGAGTCGCACTAACGCAAATGTTTTGCAGGGAAACCATACTCAGGCCTATGAATATAAGCGTGTTTCATCAAACCGCCATGTTCATAAGACCAAGAACTACTCTGCTTATTCTTATGAGTACTATTGTCCACCTGCAAGACTATTTGCTAGGGCTCCAAAGCCAAAGTTCTCAGATGCTGCACTTAGACTTATTGCTTCGAAGCCACCCTTGAAGATGTGGGTGGCTAAGAAAGCTTAACTCTCTTTTGCAGGGAAGGGTCTCCAGCCAAAAATCAAATTCGTCTGAAGCCATTGCTGGGGACCTTAAACATCTTGTAGGGCGCAAGATCAAATGCCCAAATGGTCTTATTATGTATTTTGTTCCTGAGTCGCTTGTTACTTGCCCTATCAGTCCTAACCTCTATCTAAGCTTTCATAATCCACTTGCTTGTCAAATGTTTATGCTTCACAATTCTCTTCGTGAAGCCTATCCCCCTAACTGCACTATAGGGTATGACACCAGCTGCTTCAGAATGGATTATTGATAGTGGGTGTACTAATCACATGATTGGCAAGCGAAGTATTCTCATGGACTCAACTTTACGTCCATCTGACAAGAGTCACATCACATTTGCTAATACTGGTAAAAGCAAGGTATTGGGTCTAGGTAGAGTTGCAATCTCGAGGGATCAACACATGGATAAAGTAATGCTTGTTGAATCCCTTGGTTTCAGCTTAATGTCTGTCTCAATGCTTTGTGATTTAAACATGATTGTGATATTTGGAAAATATCATTGCCTTGTTCTAATGGAATCTTACAAGTCTCTAGTATTTGAAGGGTATCGGAAAGATGATTTGTACGTGGTAGATTTCTCAGCAGGACCACAGCTTGCCGTATGTCTTCTAGCAAAAGCTTCAGAATGCTGGCTCTGGCATCGGAGGCTAGGGCATGCTGGCATGAGGAACTTGCACACTCTTGCAAAGAAGAAGCATGTCATAGGCATCGAGGGTGTTAAGTTCAAGAAGGATCACTTATGCGGTGCCTGTGAAGCAGGAAAGATGACGAGGGCCAAGCATCCCTCGAAGACAATCATGACAACGACTCAACCCTTCGAACTTCTCCACATGGACCTCTTCGTTCCCACTCACTACTCAACTCTTACTACTACTACTTGTCTCTATGGCTTTGTCATTGTTGATGATTATTCAAGATATACTTTGGTGCATATAATCCTCTACAAGACTGAAGTGCAGGATGTCTTCAAACGATTCGCCAATCGAGCCATGAACAACTATGGCGTCAAGATCAAGCACATCAGAAGTGACAATGGCACTGAATTCAAGAACACTGGCCTCGACACTTATCTTGATACTTTGGGCATCACTCATGAATTCTCAGCTCCGTACACGCCGCAGCAGAATGGCATTGTGGAACGCAAGAACAGAACACTTATTGAGATGGCACGGACGATGCTCGATGAATACAAGACTCAAAGAAAGTTCTGGCCTGAAGCCATTGATACTGCATGCCATATCATCAACCATGTTTATCTTCACAAACTTCTGAACAAGACATCCTATGAGCTCCTTACTGGCAAGAAACCAAATGTCAGTTACTTCAGAGTCTTTGGTGCCAGGTGTTGGATCAAGGATCCACATCACACTTCAAAATTTGCACCGAAAGCACATGAAGGTTTTATGCTTGGATATGGAAAGGATTCGCACTCCTACAGAGTCTTCAACCTCTTTCACTATAAAGTGGTTGAAACTGTGGATGTGCGGTTCGATGAGACTAACGGCTCGCAAAGAGAGCACCTGCCAAATGTGCTAGATGAAGTTCCATCTAGTGAAACCATCAAACTCATGGGAACTGGAGAAATCATACCGTCTGAAGCTCAGCCTGAAGAGGAACTCATTATCTTTGCACCAGATCAACCTGAAGACAATGCTTAGCCTGACGACAATCCTTATAACGATGACAATGATCAGCAAGAGCAAAATCTTCGTCCTAATCATCCTCCTGTTGCAAATGAAGTATAGATTGAGAGAATAATTGATAGCATCAATGCACCAGGTCCACTCACTCGTTCAAGGGCAACACATCTAGCAATTTTCTATGGGCACTTCGCATTCGTCTCAATATCTAAACCCAAGAAAGTTGATGAAGCCTTCATGGAACCTGAATGGATTCAAGCTATGCAAGGAGAGCTTCAACAATTTGAGTTGAATAATGTATGGGAACTGTCAGATTTCGGGTTCCGGCAGACCCTTGAGGTTCGAACACTGGGGTGCGCGCGGAGATTTCGCCTTCTACCTACCTGCACCCATCCGCCTTGCTAAGATCTAAGCTATGGAAAGAACAGCACAAGAGACACAGGGTTTATACTGGTTCGGGCCACCGTTGTGGTGTAATACCCTACTCCAGTGTGTGGTGTGGTGGATTGCCTCTTGGGCTGATGATGATGAGCAATACAAGGAAGAACAACCTCGTGAGGGTCTATTCTTGGCTGTGGGGATGAACTGCTAGGAGAAGTTCAGTCACCCTTCTCTCTCTCTCTCTCTGTGGTGTTACTCGATCCGATTTTCCCTCCTCCTTTTCTACCCTGTGGGTGGCTAGTCCTATTTATAGGCAAAGGCCCTGTGCCTCTTCCCAAATATTGAGCGGGAAGGGCGCCAACAATTGGCCATTTTGAAGGGGAACATCTGGTACACTTATCCTGACTAAAGTTAGTCCTCGCCTGCCAAAGACTCTGGTGGTGATGCTGGCTTGGGCTCCACAATGACTTCCTCCCTGCCGTTGGACTGGTCTTGGTCTCGTTGCACCGAAACGGGTGCCTTTGCTTGATGCTCTCGCCTGCGCTTGCTCCCTTTGCACCAAAGAGGAAAGGAGGACACTGCGTGGGCTGGCGCCCGCCTGGCGCCCTTGGTCGTCATGGCTTGCATCACGGGCACCTCGTAAGGTACCCCGCCTTGATCTCTCCGCCTCCTCATGAGCTAGCTTGATGTGTCCGTGCCTGAGGAAGCTCCGTGTCGTCCGCCCCGCGAGGCTTGGCCCCTCGCGAGGGTCTTGGGTCTGCGTTGATGAAGACGGGACGTGCTGGGCCCCCTTTGAGCCACGCCGCAGGCCGCAGGCAGGCAAGTCTGGGGACCCTCGTTCCCAGAACGCTGACAGTAGCCCCCAGGCCCAAGGCGCGCTCGGACTTGGCCGTGCAGGGAGGCGAAAGGGAAAGGGCAAAGCGCCGCGGGCCCTAACAGCCTGCGGCCTTGGGCGCAGCGTGGCGGTTGATTGGACGTGGGCGTCTCCACTTCCCCATGGCACCTCGGCAACTGTGCGGATTGGACAAGTCCCTGCATGCAAAATCGGGTCATAATTACCTGCGATCGTGGGGGGGCGACGGTTGGCCCTCGCCGGCTATAAGTACGAATCGGCGCGCGCCCTTCCAGTTCATCCCCCCTTGCTTCTCCTTCTTCTTCATGGCCCCGTCGAGGAGGTTCTCGGCCGCAGAGGAGGGGAAGGCTCGTCAGGTTGAGCCTGCCTCTCCCCCGCCCAAGCGCGGCCGAGGGCGCCCTCGCAAACATCCTGTGGCCACGAGGGCAGCTCCCCATGGCCGCGGAGACGATTTCCAGCATGGTGACGGGCGGACCGCTGCGGGCGGGGGATGCGTTTTGGTTGCGCGTCCCCCTAGGCCGCGCTTTCGCGCGGCAGAGGTGCTGCCGAAGTTCGTTGTGTGGTCGGCGGAGCCGACTAGCACCCGGCTTCCGCTTCCTCGCTTCCTCCTCGGTGAGCTCCCGGCCGGCGCCCAGGGCGGCCTCTGGCTCTAGGCAGACAGCTGCTACAGCCGGGCCTCATGGGCTTCACTGGAGGTCTCCGCAGCCGGGAGCCTGGCCTTGGCCCGCGGTTGGCAGACGTTTGCCCGCGCGCGTGGCCTAAGCCGTCGGTGCACCCTGCACTTCAAGTTTGACGGCGACGCCACCCTCTACGTGAGGGTGTTTGGGGAAGATGGTCGCCGCGCAGGGTGCTGCCCTGAGGACGACGATCGCGGCCGGGAACCCAGCCCCGGCGATGATGGAGAGGACAACGCTCGCGTGATTGGCGGCGCTCAGGGTTCCCCAAGCTTCACCAGTTCTTCTTCAGGCGACGGCTCTTCTAGCGGTGGCCGCGGTCAGCGTCCACGCCATCGTATCTGCTTGAGAGGTGGCAGCGTGTCTGCCCGCCGTCGCGCATCGGTGAAGCGCGAGAGGGAGTCTGCCTGAGCGCCGGAGGCAGCTCGGGTCTTCCCTGCAGGCCGGTGTGAGGCGAGCCGCGCCTGATTTGTTCTTCCTTTTCCTTTTTCCCGCGTAAAAAGACAGTAGTGTGGAGCCCCGCGGGGGCGTGTTTGGGTTATTGCTGTTAATCGTCGCTTTGCTACCGTTTCGTGCCTTCCGGCTATGTGCCCACGCATGGGTAGTTCCCGGCCCCAGCCGTGGGGGGGCGACCGACCCAGGCCCTGTGTTTGTGTCGCGGTGCCCGTGGGGCACGGACTGGAGGGGTGCTCCTATAATGGACCCAGGTCGCGAAACCTTTGAACGACTAGGACAGGAACTCTCGCGAGGGCGCTCGGCTGCCCCCCCTCGTGAGGCCTTGCATAAGAGAAATCGAGGCAGGAGAGTGAAAAGTCGAAGAACCACAAGCCAAAGACGGCAACAACTTCAATAAAACTTCGAATGAGAACGAACAAGCCAACTGTGAAAAGCAAATGAAAAAGCCGCGTCCAGCACCTAATCTAGTCTTCGACGTCTTCTCACCAGCGCAAAGCTAAGTGCTGCCACTGAGCATGGGAGGGAGCCCCAGGGCCTGAGGCCGGCGCTCCTAAGACTCCGGGGCGTGTACAGCCCCAACTCATTATTACGTGAGAGTATCATGGGCGGCGAGCTTCACAGGCGTTGGCCTTCTTCACAGGCTCCGGGCCTTTTCCAAAACGCGACAGCTTCACAGGCATTCACCTTCTTCACAGGCTCCGGGCCTTTTCCAAAACGCGACAGCTTCACAGGCATTCGCCTTCTTCACAGGCTCTGGGCCTTTTCCAAAACGCGACAGCTTCACAGGCATTCGCCTTCTTCACAGGCTCCGGGCCTTTTCCAAAACGCGACAGCTTCACAGGCATTCGCCTTCTTCACAGGCTCCGGGCCTTTTCCAAAACGCGACAGCTTCACATGCATTCGCCTTCTTCACAGGCTCCGGGCCTTTTCCAAAACGCGACACTTCACAGGCATTCGTCTTCTTCACAGGCTCCGGGCCTTTTCCAAAACGCGACAGCTTCACAGGCATTCGCCTTCTTCACAGGCTCCGGGCCTTTTCCAAAACGTGACAGCTTCACAGGCATTCGCCTTCTTCACAGGCTCCGGGCCTTTTCCAAAACGCGACAGCTTCACAAGCATTCGCCTTCTTCACAGGCTCCGGGCCTTTTCCAAAACGCGACAGCTTCACAGGCATTCGCCTTCTTCACAGGCTCCGGGCCTTTTCCAAAATGCGACAGCTTCACAGGCATTCGCCTTCTTCACAGGCTCTGGGCCTTTTTAGGGGTAGAACCTCCGGAGGTGCTGGATGTTCCATGCGTTCTGGACCTGCACCCCCTCCTGAGTCTCCAAGCGCGCGGAGCCGGGCCTGGAAACATGAACAACCTTGAACGGGCCCTCCCACATGGGAGAGAGCTTGTGCAGTCCCTCCCTAGAGAGAACCCGCCTGAGCATGAGGTCTCCTACCTCGAGAGTTCTGGGGCGGATGTTGCGGCAGTGATATCGTCGCAGTGCTTGTTGGTACCTCGCCGCTCGCAGCGCGGCTTCTCGGCGACGTTCCTCCCCCAGCACGAGGTCCATCCCCCGCATGGCGTCCTGCTGCGCCTCGTCGAAAGCCAGGACCCGCGCAGAGCGACGTCTGACCTCGTGAGGGAGGACCGCTTCGGCTCCGTAGACCAGGAAGAACGGGGTCTCTCCAGTTGGCTTGGTCGCGGTTGTGCGGATGGACCACAACACGGACTGAAGCTCGTCGTACCAACCTCTGCCGCAGGCCTCCAGCTTCTTCTTGAACGTCCTGGTCTTGAGGCCCCTTAGGACCTCTGCGTTGGCTCGCTCGGCCTGGCCGTTGCTTCGGGGGTGCGCCACCAAAGCGTAGCATATCTGCGTTCCAAGGTTAGCACAGTATGTTTTGAAGAGGTTACTGGTGAACTGCGAACCGTTGTCCGTGATGATGCGGTTCGGCACCCCGAACCGGCTCACGATGCCCCTGATGAACTTGACTGCGGAACCCACGGGGATGGTGCGGACGGCCTCTACTTCAGCCCACTTGGTGAACTTGTCCACGGCGACGTAGAGGTAGCGGTAGCCCCCTGGCGCCCGAGGATGTCCAGCCCCCAGACTGTGAATGGCCACGAAAGGGGTATAGTCTGCAGGCCTCCTGCCGACTGATGGATCTGCTTGGCATGGAACTGGCAGGCCTCACAAGCTTTCACTAGTTCGATGGCGTCATTGAGTGCGGTGGGCCAATAAAACCCACTACAGAATGCCTTGCCGACGAGGGTCCGTGATGATGAATGATGTCCACAGTCTCCGCCGTGTATATCTTCCAGCAGTTCCTTTCCTTGCTCCCTGGAGATGCAGCACAGGGACACATCGTTTGGTCGCTTCTGGTAGAGCTCTCCATCCTTGATGCAGTATGCCGTGGCCTGTCGTGCCACATGCTCCGCTTCCTCCTCCTTCTCCGGCAGGGTCCCTCGTGTTAAGTAACTCCGGAGCTCCGTGATCCAGCACCCCTCCTGAGGTTCCATCGTCAGGAGCAGGCGTGCTCCTGAGGCCGGGCCACAGACCGGGGCTCCTGAGGCAGGTGGCTGGGGGAGCTCCTCCCGAGGCTGAGCCGTGTTTGATAATGACGGCAAGGCTGAGGGCTTGAAGAGCCGCTCCTCGAAAACGCCAGGCTCCTGAGGTAACCGCCTGGACGCCCGTTTGGCGATGTCGTCGGCCTCCTGACTGGTGCCACGAGGCACATGCTGCAACTCCAACCCCCAGAACTGCTTCTCCATCCTGCGGACCTCCGCAAGGTAGGCTTCCATGTGCTCATCTTTTGGCTCGTACACCTTGTTGGAGAAATTGACAAGGAGCTGCGAATTGCCCTTGATGGTGAGGCGTTTCACCCCCAGGGCAGCTGCGGCCTTCAAGCCCGCTATTAAACCTTCATACTCCGCTATGTTGTTGGAGACCTTTTCACCTTGCTGGAAACAGAGCTGTACAGCATAGTAGAGCTTGTCCTGAGTGGGCGATATAAGCACCGCCCCAGCCCCAGCGCCATGCCTGGAGAACGCCCCATCGAAGTACATGACCCGGCCTTCTGGCGCCTCACCTCCCGGGGAGAGGGACCGATCCTCGTCGGCCTTGAGGCCTGGTGCCTCCGTCCATTCTGCCACAAAATCCGCCAATGCTGCTCCCTTGATGACCCTGGTCGTGCTGAATTCGAGCTGAAACGCTTGTAGTTCTATGTTCCACTCAGCGACCCTTCCAGCTGAGTTAGGGCTCGTGAGCACTCTCTCCAGGGGGTATGACGAGACGACCTTGATGGGGTGACCCTGAAAATAGTGTCGCAACTTGCGCGAGGCCACCAGTAGCGCGAGGAGGAGCTTCTGAGGCATGGGGTATCGTGCCCTCGCGTCCCGCAACACCGTGCTGATGAAGTACACTGGGTGCTCAACAAGGTTGGGTGCGTCAGTGATGGTGGCGCCCTTCGGAGACCATGGCGCCTCCTGAGGCGGTGAGGCCTCCTAAGGCTGGCCATCCGGGAGAGGGGCCTCTTCCGCCTCCGGTGCACTCCTCCGCGGCGGCTGATCCTCCTCTGCCGCGGTGGCGGTTTCTGTGGGCCTTCCTTGTTCCTGTTTTGCCTTGTCCCGGGCTGCTGCTGTGGTTTTGATTCGACGCTCCTCTCTAACCGCCACCAGGGCTGCGCTGGCGGAGTAGGAAGTGGCGGCGAGGTAAAGCACCAGGGGCTCTTGAGGGCGCGGAGCCACCATGACCGGAGGGCTGGTCAGGTATCTCTTGAGATCCTGGAACGCCTTGTCGGCCTCTTCGGTCCACTCAAAGGGCCCCTTTTTCTTCATTAGCTGGAAGAAGGGCAGCGCTCGCTCCCCCAACTTGGAGATGAAGCGCCCTAGCGCGGTCACGCGCCCAGTGAGCTTCTGCATTTCTCTAAGGGTCTTTGGCAGGCTCATGTCCTCGACCGCCTTGACCTTTTCCGGGTTAGCCTCGATGCCTCGGTGGGACACGAGGAAACCCAAGAGCTTGCCCGAGGGGACTCCGAACACACACTTCTCTGGGTTGAGCCGCAGGTCCACTGCGTTGAGGCTCGCGAAGGTTTCCTCCAGGTCTTGTATCAGGGTCCTGGCCTCCCAAGACTTCACCACAATGTCATCGACGTAAGCCTCAACATTCTTCCCGAGCTGCGGGCCTAAGGTGATGTGCATCAGCAGCTGAAAGGTCGCCCCTGCGTTACGCAGCCCGAAGGGCATGCATGTGTAGCAGTACACTCCACACGGGGTTAGGAAGGCTGTATTTTCGACGTCTTCTACCGCCATCTTGATCTGGTGATACCCAGAGAAGGCATCCAAGAAGCATAGCAGGTCGCATTCCGCGGTGGAATCGACGATTTGGTCGATGCGGGGGAGCGGGAATGGATCTTGCGGGCATGCCTTGTTGAGGTTGGTGAAGTTGACACACATGCGCTCCTTCCCTCCCTTCTTTGGCACGACGACAGGGTTGGCCAACCAATCCGGGTATCGGACCTCGCGAATAACCCCGGTGGCTTCTAGTTTGCGGGTCTCTTGGACGATGAAGGCCTGCTTTTCTGTGGACTGCCGCCTTGCCTTCTGCTTCACAGGGCGCACGTTGGGGCACACGTTGAGGTGATGCTCGATTACGCTCCTAGGAATCCCCGCCAACTGGTCAGGCTCCCAAGCGTATACCTTCTTGTTTGCACGCAGGAACCCGACCAGGGCCTCCTCCTGCTCGGGTTCGAGGTTGGCACCTATGGTGAAAGTGGCGTTGGTGGACCCGTCCTCATCGATGGGTATCTGCTTGGTTTCTGCCTTGTCTTGGGTGAACAACTGTTTCTTCTTGGCGGGTGCAGCCCCCATGGGCTCGGGGGTCTTCGAGTCGGCGGGCTGTGCCGACGCCGCCGTCTTGAAGGCGAGCTTGAGCACTCGCAGCGCGTCTCCGGTGTCCCCGTGCACGGTGAGGACACCGCTGCTCCCGGGCATCTTCATGAGGTTGTACGCCGGGTGCGTCGCGGCCATGAACTGGGCCAGCACTGGGTAGCCGAGGATGGCGTTGTAGGGGAGGCCGATGGGGGCGATGTCGAAGTCGACCAGCTCCGTGCGGAAGTTGTTGTAGGTGCCGAAGGTTACTGGGAGCCGGATCTGTCCCAAGGAGCTGGACGATCCGCCCCCAACGTCTGAGAAGGGTCGGCTCGGTTGCAGCCGTTCCAGGGGTATGCAGAGGAGGTTGAAGGCCTCAACCGAGAGCACGCTGAGGCCCGCACCGCCGTCGATGAGAGTTCTGGTGACGTCCACCTGGCAGATGGTGGGTGTGCACAGCACGGGGAGCGCACCCGAGCAGGCTGAGTTGGAGGGGTGGTCCTCCAAGCTGAAGGTCAGGCCGGCCTTGGGCGCCGCCCGGTCCGGGAGAGCCCCCTGCCGCGTGGAAGCGGCGCTGACCCGGCGGATGAAAGGCTTGACGTGGTGACTTGTAGGCGGCGCCTGCGAGCCGCCCAGGAGGGCCGCGACGACCGGGGGTGCTGGTGTAGCTTGGTGGGCGGGGGAGAGGCCGCGGAGCTCTTCCCAAGAGGCCATGGAGGCTGCCGGCAGGTGGAGCAGCCATGCGCACGGAGCGCCGGTGAGGGCCATGGGGAGCCAGTTGTCCATGACCCTATCGTCACCTCCAGCTTTGAGGATGGCCTCCTCGTACGCCAGCAAGAAGGCCAGCAGATCAGTCGCGCCGCCGTAGCGCGGCGGCGTCGTTGGCTTGAACTGGTCCGGCCACCGTACCCGTTGCAGGGCTGGGGCCAGGGCTCGGAGCCCCCTGGCCCCCGTGCTGGTGCTGGCGCCGGCGGCCGGAGCAGGCGACACGCTTCTCATCGTGAGGCAGGTCGTGGCGGTGGCGGAAGGGAAAACTCCGGTGCACCCCCTACCTGGTGCGCCAAATGTCGGATTTCGGGTTCTGGCAGACCCTTGAGGTTCGAACACCGGGGTGTGCGCGGAGATTTCGCCTTCTACCTACCTGCACCCCTCCGCCTTGCTAAGATCTAAGCTATGGAAAGAACAGCACAAGAGACACAGGGTTTATACTGGTTCGGGCCACCGTTGTGGTGTAATACCCTACTCCAGTGTGAGGTGTGGTGGATTGCCTCTTGGGCTGATGATGATGAGCAATACAAGGAAGAACAACCTCGCGAGGGTCTGTTCTTGGTTGGGAGGATGAACTGCTAGGGGGAGTTCAGTCACCCTTCTCTCTCTCTCTCTCTCTCTCTCTCTCTCTCTCTCTTCTCGATTGCGACCCTAGCTAGTTTCTGGGTTGGCCGATTCTGGATCTCCCCTACCCTGGGGGTGGCTAGTCCTATTTATAGGCAAAGGCCCTGGGCCTCTTCCCAAATATTGAGCGGGAAGGGCGCCAACAATTGGCCATTTTGAAGGGGAACATCGGGTACACTTATCCTGACTAAAGTTGGTCCTCGCCTGCCAAAGGCTCTGGTGGTGACGCTGGCTTGGGCTCCACAATGACTTCCTTCCTGCCGTTGGACTGGTCTTGGTCTCGTTGCACCGAAACGGGTGCCTTTGCTTGATGCTCTCGCCTGCGCTTGCTCCCTTTGCACCAAAGAGGAAAGGAGGACGCTACGCGGGCTGGCGCCCGCCTGGCGCCTTTGGTCGTCATGGCTTGCGTCACGGGCACCTCGTGAGGTACCCCGCCTTAATCTCTCTGCCTCCTCGCGAGCCAGCCTGATGCGGTCGTGCCTGAGGAAGCTCCGTGTCGCCCGTCCCGCAAGGCTTGGCCCCTCGCGAGGGTCTTGGGTCTGCGTCGATGAAGACGGGCCGTGCTGGGCCCCCTTTTGAGCCACGCCGCAGGCAGGCAAGTCTGGGGACCCCCGTTCCCAGAACGCCGACACTCTCTTTATGTTTCAATTCTTATCCTTTATGTGAGCATCATTGAAATCATCATGCCTAGCTAGGGGCGTTAAACGATAGCACTTGTTGGGAGGCAACCCAATTTTATTTTTGTTATTTGCTTTTTGTTCCTGTTTAGCAATAAATAATTTATCTAGCCTCTATTATTATTGAGTTTTTATGTTTTAATTAGTGTTTGTGCCAAGTAGAACCGTTGGGAAGACTTGGGGAAAGTCTTGTTGATCATGCTGTAAAAAACAGAAACTTTAGCGCTCACGAGAACTGCTGCCAATTTTATTTGGAAAGTGATATTTAGTTAATTCTTTTTGAATATGATTAATAGATAAATTCCTCACGTCCAGAAATTTATTTTAGAATTTTTGGGGTTCCAGAAGTTTGCGTTATTTACAGATTACTACAAACTGTTCTGTTTTGACAGATTCTGTTTTTCGTGTGTTGTTTGCTTATTTTGATGAATCTATGGCTAGTAAAAGAGTTTATAAACCATAGAGAAGTTGGAATACATTAGGTTTAACACCAATATAAATCAATAATGAGTTCATTACAGTACCTTGAAGTGGTGTTTTGTTTTCTTTCGCTAACGGAGCTCACGAGATTTTCTATTTAAGTTTTGTGTTGTGAAGTTTTCAAGTTTTGGGTAAAGATTTGATGGATTATGGAATAAGGAGTGGCAAGAGCCTAAGCTTGGGGATGCCCAAGGCACCCCAAGGTAATATTCAAGGACAACCAAAAGCCTAAGCTTGGGGATGCCCCGAAAGGCATCCCCTCTTTCGTCTTCGTTCATCGGTAACTTTACTTGGAGCTATATTTTTATTTACCACATGATATGTGTTTTGCTTGGAGCGTCATTTAATTTTATTTTGTTTTTCTTGCTGTTTGAATAAAATACCAAGATCTGAAATTATTAAATGTTAGAGAGTCTTCACATAGTTGCATAATTATTCGACTACTCATTGATCTTCACTTATATCTTTCGGAGTAGTTTGTCATTTGCTCTAGTGCTTCACTTATATCGTTTTAGAGCACGGCAGTGGTTTTATTTTGAAGAAATAGATGAACTCTTGTGCTTCACTTATATTATTTTTAGAGTCTTTAGAACAGCATGGTAGTTTTCTTTGGTTATGAAACTAGTCCTAATATGATGGGCATCCAAGTGGGGTATAATAAAAACTTTCATATAGAGTGCATTGAATACTATGAGAAGTTTGATACTTGATGATTGTTTTGAGATATGGAGATGGTAATATTAGAGTCATGCTAGTGAGTAGTTGTGAATTTGAGAGATACTTGTGTTAAAGTTTGTGATTCCCGTAGCATGCACGTATGGTGAACCGTTATGTGATGAAGTCGGAGCATGATTTATTTATTGATTGTCTTCCTTATGAGTGGCGGTCGGGGACGAGCGATGGTCTTTTCCTACCAATATACCCCCCTAGGAGCATGCGCGTAGTACTTTGTTATGATAACTAATAGATTTTTGCAATAAGTATGTGAGTTCTTTATGACTAATGTTGAGTCCATGGATTATACGCACTCTCACCCTTCCACCATTGCTAGCCTCTCTAATACCGCGCACCTTTCGCCGGTATCATACACCCACCATATACTTTCCTCAAAACAGCCACCATACCTACCTATCATGGCATTTCCATAGCCATTCCGAGATATATTACCATGCAACTTTCCACCGTTCCATTTATTATGACACGCTCCATCATTGTCATATTGCTTTGCATGATCATGTAGTTGACATTGTATTTGTGGCAAAGCCACCGTTCATAATTCTTCCATACATGTCACTCCTGATTCATTGCACATCCCGGTACACCGCCGGAGGCATTCATATAGAGTCATATTTTTTTCTAAGTATCGAGTTGTAATTCTTGAGTTGTAAGTAAATAAAAGTGTGATGATCATCATTATTAGAGCATTGTCCCAGTGAGGAAAGGATGATGGAGACTATGATTCCCCCACAAGTCGGGATGAGACTCCAGACGAAAATAAATAATTAAAAGAGGCCAAAGAAGCCCAAATAAAAAAAGAGAAGAGAAAAGAGGCCATAAAAAAGAGAAGGCCCAAATAAAAAATAAAAAATGAGAGAAAAAGAGAGAAGGGGCAATGCTACTATCCTTTTACCACACTTGTGCTTCAAAGTAGCACCATGATCTTCATGATAGAGAGTCTCCTATGTTGTCACTTTCATATACTAGTGGGAATCTTACATTATAGAACTTGGCTTGTATATTCCAATGATGGGCTTCCTCAAAATGCCCTAGGTCTTCGTGAGCAAGCGAGTTGGATGCACACCCACTTAGTTCCTTTTGTTGAGCTTTCATATACTTATAGCTCTAGTGCATCCGTTGCATGGCAATCCCTACTCACTCACATTTATATCTATTGATGGGCATCTCCATAGCCCGTTGATACGCCTAGGTTATGTGAGAGTATCTTCTCCTTTTTGTCTTCTCCACAACCACCATTCTAGTCCACCTATAGTGCTATATCCATGGCTCACGCTCATGTATTGCGTGAAGATTGAAAAAGTTTGTGAACACCAAAAGTATGAAACAATTGCTTGGCTTGTCATCGGGGTTGTGCATGATTTAAATATTTTGTGTGGTGAAGATGGAGCATAGCCAGACTATATGATTTTGTAGGGATATCTTTCTTTGGCCATGTTATTTTGAGAAGACATGATTACTTTGTTAGTATGCTTGAAGTATTATTATTTTTATGTGAATATTAAACTTTTGTCTTGAATCTTATGGATCTGAATATTCTTGCCATAATAAAGAGAATTACATAGAGAAATATGTTAGGTAGCATTCCACATCAAAAATTCTATTTTTATCATTTACCTACTCGAGGACGAGCAGGAATTAAGCTTGGGGATGCTGATACGTCTCCAAAGTATCTATAATTTTTGATTGTTCCATGCTATTATATTATCAACCTTGGATGTTTTATATGCATTTATATGCTATTTTATATGATTTTTGGGACTAACCTATTAACCTAGAGCCCAGTGCCAGTTTCTGTTTTTTCCTTGTTTTAGAGTATCACAGAAAAGGAAAATCAAACAGAGTCCAATTGACCTGAAACTTCATGGAACTTATTTTTGGACCAGAAGAAGCCCACAGAGTATCGGAGTTGGACCAGGAGAGTCCCGGGCTACCCACGAGGGTGGGGGCGCGCCCACCCCCCTGGGCGCACCCCCCTGCCTCATGGGCAGCCCGGAGGTCCACCGACATACTTCTTCCTCCCATATATACCCATATACACTAAAAACTTCGAGGAGCACAATAGATCGGGAGTTCCGCCGCCAGAAGCCTCCGTAGCCACCGAAAACCAATCTAGACCCGTTCCGGCACCCTACCGGAGGGGGTAATCCCTCTCCGGTGTCCATCTTCATCATCCCGGTGCTCTCCATGATGAGGAGGGAGTAGTTCTCCCTCGGGGCTGAGGGTATGTACTAGTATCTATGTGTTTGATCTCTCTCTCTCTCTCTCGTGTTCTTGAGGTGGTACAATCTTGATGTACGCGAGCTTTGCTATTATAGTTGGATCTTATGATGTTTCTCCCCCTCTGCTCTCTTGTAATGGATTGAGTTTTCCCTTTGAAGTTATCTTATCGGATTGAGTCTTTAAAGATTTGAGAACACTTGATGTATGTCTTGCGTGGGATACCCGTGGTGACAATGGGGTATTCTATTGATCCACTTGATGTATGTTTTGGTGATCAACTTGCGGGTTCTGCCCATGAACCTATGCATAGGGGTTGGCACACGTTTTCATCTTGACTCTTCGGTAGAATATTTGGGGCACTCGTTGAAGTACTTTGTGTTGGTTTGAATAGATGAATCCGAGATTGTGTGATGCATATCGTGTAATCATACCCACGGATACTTGAGGTGACATTGGAGTATCTAGGTGACATTAGGGTTTTGGTTGATTTGTGTCTTGAGGTGTTATTCTAGTATGAACTCTATAATAGATTGAACGGAAAGAATAGCTTCATGTTATTTTACTACAGACTTTTGAATAGATCGATCAGAAAGGATAACTTTGAGGTGGTTTCATACCCTACCATAATCTCTTCGTTTGTTCTCCTCTATTAGTGACTTTGGACTAACTCTTTGTTGCATGTTGAGGGATAGTTATATGATCCAATTATGTTATTATTGTTGAGAGAACTTGCACTAGTGAAAGTATGAACCCTAGGCCTTGTTTCAACGCATTGCAATGCCGTTTGTGCTCACTTTTATCATTATTTACCTTGCTGTTTTTATATTTTCAGATTACAAAAACCATTATCTACCATCCATATTGCACTTGTATCACCATCTCTTCGCCGAACTAGTGCACCTATACAATTTACCATTGTATTGGGTGTGTTGGGGACACAAGAGACTCTTTATTATTTGGTTGCAGGGTTGCTTGAGAGAGACAATCTTCATCCTACGCCTCCTATGGATTGATAAACCATAGGTCATCCAGTTGAGGGAAATTTGCTACTGTCTTACAAACCTCTGCACTTGGAGGCCCAACAACGTCTACAAGAACAAGGTTGTGTAGTAGACATCAATATGCTCCACAACCCTCAACCACTTTCTCATATCCAAATATATCCCAAACCAAAAGTCAAACTCGGCCCCACCGATTTGATCTATCCGGCGCCACCGAGTTCACTTGACATAGCCACTGCCACAAACCCTAGTCTTTTTGGTCCTACTGATAGGGATCTCGGTCTCATTGAGATGGGATTGTAATCTCTCTGTTTCCCTTCGTAATGTTTCGGTCCAACCGAGATGAGCGATTGGTCCCACCGAGATTGCAATGCAAACTCTCTGTTTCCCTTTCGTAACATTTCTGTCCTACCGAGAGAGCGAATCAGTCCCACCGAGATTGCCTGACCAACTTTCTGGTTAGTCTATTACCAAAATCGGTCTCACTGAGTTTGTGTAATCGGTCTCACCGAGATTACGTTATGCCCTAACCCTAATGATATCGGTCCCACCGAGTTGACATGTCGGTCCCACCAAAAACCCTAACGGTCACATTATGAACTAAATCGGTCTGACCGAGTTGTATGATTTGGTCCCACCGAGTTTGGTGATTTGTGTGTAACGGTTAGATTTTATGTGGAGGCTATATATGCCCCTCCACCCACTCTTCATTCATGGAGAGAGCCATCAGAACACGCCTACACTTCCAACATACATTTTCTGAGAGAGAACCACCTACACTCGTGTTGAGGTCAAGATACTTCATTCCAATCACATAAATCTTGAGATCTAGCCTTCCCCAAGTTGCTTTCCACTCAAATAATCTTTCCACCAAATCCTATCCTATGAGAGAGAGTTGAGTGTTGGGGAGACTATCAGTTGAAGCACAAGAGCAAGGAGTTCATCATCAACACACCATTTATTACCTCTTGGAGAGTGGTGTCTCCTAGATTGGTTAGGTGTCACTTGGGAGCCTCCGTCAGGATTGTGGAGTTGAACCAAGGAGTTTGTACGGGCAAGGAGATCGCCTACTTCGTGAAGATCTACCCTAGTGAGGCAAGTCCTTCGTGGGCGATGGCCATGGTGGGATAGACAAGGTTGCTTCTTCGTGGACCCTTCATGGGTGGAGCCCTCCGTGGACTCGCGCAACTGTTACCCTTCGTGGGTTGAAGTCTCCATCAACGTGGATGTACGATAGCATCACCTATCAGAACCACGCCAAAAATCTCCATGTCTACATTGCGTTTGCTCCCTCCAAACGCCTCCCTTTACCTTCATATGCAATTGTTTTACATTCCTCTGCTATACTCTTAGAATTGCATGTGTAGGTTGTTCGCTTGACTTGTGCTAAGTTGCTAAAATCTGCCAAGAATTAAAATTGGGAAAAGGCTAGATTTTTATTTGGTCAAGTAGTCTAATCACCCCCCTCTAGACATACTTTCGATCCTACAAGTGGTATCAGAGCTTTGGTCTCCATTTGCCTTGATTTCCATAGCTTTGGTGATCATAGCCTTGGTTTCACAACCTAGGAGAGTATGGCGTCTAGTGAGGGAAATTACCACCGTAGAGGTCCTTATTTTGATGGTACTAATTTTGCTAGTTGGAAGCATAAGATGAAAATGCATATTCTTGGACATAACCCCACCGTTTTGGATATTGTGTGTATTGGCCTGCAAGGTGAATTCTTTGATGGGAGGGAACCGAACCGTGAGGCTAGCACAGAAGAGTTGAAGATGCTGCAATACAATGCTCAAGCTTGTGATATTCTCTTCAACGGATTGTGCCCCGAAGAATTCAACAAAACAAGCCGTCTTGGGAATGCAAAGGAAATTTGGATACTTTGATTGATATGCACGAAGGTACCGACTTGTAGCGACCCGACCCGAATGGATCAAGTCTCTGTGCTTAAGTGTCATCCCTGGATCGGTATGCTGACACACATAGTACTCAAGGATTTATAACAGAGGTAAATCACATGTAAAAAATAACGTAAATACTATTACCTCAATCCAACTAGCGAAAGTAACAAGGTTGTGGATTCCATCAACACCAACGGCAAAGTTGAGTGTAGAAATCGTAACCCTAACGTATCACTTACTCGTTGTAAGATTCCTGCAACATGAGACGTTGCAGCCACAAAGGGTCAGTACATTGAATGTACTGGCAAATTCACACCATAGAGAATGATGAACAATGGCTATCACTACATGCATATTTGGCTGGTGGAAAAGCTCTATGGTTATATGGTTTTTGCAAAAAGCCAAATTTTCCCTACTACAAAGGAATAAATTTTATTTAACTTTCATGGTGGTTGTTGAACATTGAGAATGGTTGACAGCATTCTCAATCCCAATTAAGTAACATCATTAAACCCAACAAACTTAATTTAAAGTAACGTGATGAGATTCACATGATAATCCACGTACTAGATACTCAAGATGTCCAAAACCGGGGACACGGCTAATCATGATTAGTTTATACACTCTGCAGAGGTTTGCGCACTTTTCCCCACAAGACTCGATCTCCTCCGTTGGATTTCTCGCACTACATGGTGTTTGAGAAATGGATGACCGACACATAGTCTTTCAAAAGCGTTTGCACCTTACGATGGGTAGACCGTACCACCTACAACCCCTACATCTGCTAGTCTACCACTGTAAGAGTTCACACGACTTAATCAACTATGCTAGAGCCCATAATATCTTGTGGCTGCACACGGAAGTTTCTAGCATGAATAATCGTATGATCCCTTTGAGCCTGGGTGGCGGACCGTAGGATGATCACACGGTATATCCCCGGGATCTCCTAGGACAACACTGGTATTTCCCCAGGTGTCCGGGCAAGTCCACTGGTATATCCCCAGGGTGCCCCTAGCAATCCACCTAGATGTGTATTAAAGTTGCCACCTTAAGTTGAACCATTAATTAACAATCTCACATCTGTCATGAAATACTCTCAAACCCAATCCACGTCTACGAGCATAGCATGGCATCGTAAGCATAACGTAATAGTAACTCCCAAGGTTTGAATGCAGGGCAATAGGTTCCTACCTCAGCAACTACTTCCCAATACCCACATGTTATCAATCCTACTCATGCAATGTTTGAGGGTGAAACTAATGCATAAACTGGGTATGAAAGGGGATATGATCAAAGTATGAACTTGCCTGCAATGTTGATGAAGATGATTCACACTCAAAACTCTTGATATCTCTACTTGTCACACTCCGGTCAATCTATCGTAAGCAAGCAATAGTAACCACACATAAGCAATCACTCAAAAGATCGGGAAGAACGAGGAAGACAATTCGAAAAACGTCAAAACCAAGAAAATAACTCTTGCAACATAAAACAATTTCTAACAGTACCAAAATTATGTGAATTTGGCCTTATCAGAATGTTTAGGTCAAGAGTTTCGATTTGCAAAAAGAATCAACTGAAACGGAGCTACGAAACTCAAGTTATGATCAAACGAAGTTTGAATTCAAATCTGATCTAATTCAAATTTTAAACTTTTCAAAAACATGTTTAAGTTGTTTATCTGGATAGAGGGGATCATAACGAAGATGTGGCCGTTGGTTTCGTTGAATTTGGACTAACGAGTAAAAATTTATAGTCATTTGAAAAACAGGGGCCAATCTGTAAATAAAATATTCACAAATGAGTCCCTGGCCGAAAATTAATAGAAAAAAAACTTAAATAACGAACGTTCGTCTTCTAAACCTAACCAGCGAACGTTCTCTAAATAATAACCTAAACAAAAACTGGTTTTAAAAGAAAACCAGAGAAAACCTATATAAAATAAACCGGACCGGGGCGGTTTATACTGGTTCGGGGCGGATCGGATCCGGCGGCGGCAGACCGGTCAACTCCGGCGCGATGAGGCGCCGGCGAGCGGCGGTCGGGCAAGCGGCGCGGTGTGCACGGCGAGGCGGCGGAGGGGCGCGGCGCGGGCGGCTCCGGCATGCGGCGCGGCAGAGCGGCACAGGACCGGCGGAGGCGGCGCGGCCTTAGCAGTGAGGCGGCGGCGGCAGCCAATGACGGCGGTGAGTGCGGCGGTGACGAGAAGCGGGTAGGGGAGGAGGAGGCGGCGGGGCTTTAAAGGGGGTCAGGGGAGGCGAGGGCGGCTTGGGCGAGGGGCAATGGAGGCGGGGCGGCGCCGGACTCCGGGGAGAGTCCCGGTCGGGGACGACGGGGAAGGCGACGCGGAGCTGGGCCTTGGCCTGGCTTCGGCTGGGCCGGCCCAGTCGGGAAGGAATTTTTTTAAAACATTTCCAGCCATATAAAATAATAAAACAAATTAAATGAAAATATTATATAGGCATATAATTGTCGGTGTACTAAAGTAGGGGTACCCTTAGTACCCTGAACTTGTGCACGGGCAGTCGCAGCGTCCCGCGGCAAGGCCTGCCAGGTCACCGCCAAGATCCTCCGTGGTCCCTTTGAAGACCATTCAAGAACAAAGTACTCAAGACAAGGCCCCGGCAAGAGGAGCTTGCCGGGAAGAAGGCAAGACCCCGGCAAGAGGAGCTTGCCGGGAAGGCCATTAGAAGCACCCCAAGACCCCGGCAAGAGGCGCTTGCCGGGAAGGCCATCCAAGGCATTCCAAGGAACTTGCCGCGGCGCACTACGTGCCCCGACAAGGCCCGGTGAGCGACAAGCTCCCGGAAGCGACAAGTCGACGGCCGCGGCAAGGCGCTTGCCGCGGCAAGCCCCCACTCCACGCCCGCGCTCCAGCACATCCACCCACGTGTCGCTCCGGGGCCCCTCCCAAGCGCACGTGGCAGGAGGCTGTGCAGCTAGGGGCGTGCGGTGGCACGCAGGCGCTGACAAGACAACCATCGTGGCAAGACGGTGGCGTCCCTAGCGGTCCCTTTCGGTGCTGTCTAGGCGACACAGACGGGCATTTAATGCCCTTGTCCCCTGCCGTCAGGGTTAGGTATGATAACACTGTAGCCGCTAGCTGTGCCTACTACAGCACCTAGCTGTGCCTACCCACGGCACCTTTTCCACTTTTGCCCTCCGTTGCCCTATGTCGGTAACCCCTTGAGCATATAAAAGGAGGCCCGGGGCAACGTAGAAGGGGGTTCAGCAATTCCACACACCCACGCTCGATCTCAGGTTCAGCAATTCCACACACTCACGCTCGATCTCAGGTTGAGCAATTCCACACTCACGCTCGATCTCGCTTCCGAGCTAGAAATCAATACCAATCCACAAAGCAGGAGTAGGGTTTTACGCATCCTTGCGGCCCGAACCTGGGTAAATCGCTCGCGTGCTTCGCCTCGATTTACTCCTCGCACGACCAACCTTCCGCGTGCTTCGCCTCGATCTGCTCTTTGCGCAACCTCCGCCCCCCGCCGAACCAAAAGGGACCCGGTCCGCCGGTCCCATAGGTGCCCGTGGATCAGAAATCCCCGCATCTCTGGCGCGCCAGGTAGGGGGCGTCGAAGTTGTGTGAATCAGATCCGGCGTTCTCGCGAGCCAGATCTTCAGCTTCTTCATCGATCTTCGCCGTCTTCGTCGACATGCCACCGAAGAAGAAGGTTTCGGAGGCAGCTGCTCCGTCCGCGCCGAGCTAGCCACCGCCGGAGCAAACGGCCGGTGGGGCGGGCGCCGGCGGAGGAACACGCGTCGACGAGGAGACTCGCGGTGCTGCCAGGTCTCAGGGCAAGGCTGCGCTGCCCATCGGCGGCGTGGCCGGCTCCCACAACGACCGGGCGCACTCCAAGACCTCGGCGTCCGTGCATGCACCGCGCCCATCTCAGGAGGCGCGGGACCGGCAGCGTCATGGTACTCACGGTACCATGCGCTCGCTGGATCAAGATCGAGCTGGTGGATCCCGGAGCGCCCAGGACCACCATGCGCGTCAACAAGCCGGCGCAAGCGAGACGCGGTCGCCTGGACGGGATGCTGCTCCTTCTAACGTGGTTAGGAGTCCGAGCATATCCCGCTCCTCGCACCGTTCGCTACCGCCGCCCGCCACCGCAGCGGAAGCTTTGGCGCGAGCTCAGCTGCTCCTAGACTACCCTCCAGCGGCGGACAAGATCGACGACTGGAGGGCCACTATCCAGAGTCTCATCGGCTTCGCCAACGGCGACACTCCTCGGCAGCCAAGCACGTTGCAGCCGCAGCGAGTCAGCCAGGCGCGAACCGGTGGAGACAAGACTGGTGGGGGTGCAACTACTGTGCACTCCCCACCCCGAAGGCCAAGATCACCGACTCGCCGGATCCACCTCGACAGCGACTCCACCGCGTCGTCTGATCCCCGAGCTCATCGCGATCAGCGCCAAATTCTTCAAGAACGATAGCGGGAAGACGCTCGTACTCGCATCGAGCGCCGGAGAGAAGTGCGACGTCAGTCAGACCAGCGCGCTGGGCCCTCTGTTGACATGCATGCGCCAGGGGAACCAGGCGACTTGCCGTACCCGGTAGGTTGCCCTGCGTTCACTCGTGAGCTGCGGCAAGTCCAGTGGCCCAGTACGAAGAACTTTAAGCCAGATGTACCAGAGAAGTGTGTGTTTGGAGTTCCCTCCGGCAAGCTTCTCGGGTTCTTCGTGTCTCAGCGGGGGATTGAAGCCAATCCCGACAAGATCAAGGCCATTGAGCAGGTTGAAGCCCCAAAGCGCGTCAAAGATGTTCAGAAACTTGCCAGTTGCGTGGCTGCTCTCAGCAGGTTTATCTCTCGGTCTGCTGAGCGCGCCCTGCCGTTTTTCAAACTATTGAAAAAGGCAGGTCCAATGAAATGGACTCCGGACGCGGAGGCTGCGCTGCAAGACCTGAAGAGATACCTGTCCTCCCCTCCAATACTTGTCGCGCCTAAGCCACGAGAGAAGTTGCTGCTGTACATAGCGGCAACCAATCAAGTGGTTAGTGCTGCGTTAGTGGCAGAGAGGGAGGTGGATAATGAGCCAGCAACCGCGGCAAGCGCATCCAGCGACAAGCAGGGGGCTTCCCCGACAAGCTCTGGTCCCGACAAAGATGAACCCGCGCTGATACACGAGGAGATACGGAAGAAAACGGTGCAGTGCCCAGTTTACTTTGTCAGTTCCCTCTTGCAGGGGGCTAGGTCAAGGTACTCTGGTGTGCAGAAACTGCTTTTCGGCCTTCTCATGGCCTCGAGAAAGCTACGCCATTACTTCCAAGCACATGAGATCACAGTGGTCACTCGCTTTCCGCTGAAGAGGATACTGCAGAATCCTGAAGCGACAGGCAGGATTGTTGAGTGGGCACTGGAACTGTCAAGCTTTGGTCTCAAGTTTGAAAGCACTTCAACTATCCAGAGCAGAGCATTGGCAGAATTCATAGCGGAATGGACGCCAACTCCGGACGAAGAAATTTCGGAGACGAGCATCCCCGACAAAGAAGCGAGCAAAGAGTGGCTGATGTACTTTGATGGTGCCTTCTCGCTGCAAGGCGCCGGCGCTGGTGTGCTGCTTATCGCACCCACCGAAGAGCACCTCAAGTACATAGTCCAGATGCACTTTCCCAAGGAGCAAGCAACAAACAATACTGCAGAGTATGAGGGATTGCTTGCCGGTCTCAGGATCGCGGCAGACCTTGGGATTAAGAAGCTCATTGTCAGGGGTGACTCACAGCTTGTCGTCCGCCAAGTAAACAAGAATTATCAGAGTCCGTTGATGGAAGCTTACGTCGACGAAGTGAGAAAGCTAGAAGAGTGCTTTGATGGCCTACAAATGGAGCACGTTCCGAGAACTCAGAACGCCATTGCAGATGGCCTGTCAAAGTGCGCCGCACTTAAGTTACCTGTGGAACCAGGGACCTTTGTGCTCAAGCTGACTCAACCGTCCGTGACACCATCAACTGGACAAACCAAGAAGAGGAAGTTGATTCCTGGTGACTGCCTGCCGGCAGAGCTTCCCGAAGCCGCCGCCAAGAAGGTCCCCAAGATCAACACTGAAGGCGCTGAGGAGCAGTTTGCTCCGGCAAGCCCTAGGGCTTGTTCTGTTGAAGCAAAAGCTCCTGGCAAGCTTGTCGCGAAATGTCATGCTCCGGCAGAGACACAGCTTCTCGCCGTAGAAGCAGATATTCCTGCAGCAACCTCCAAGATCAACGCCAAGAGTGCCGGGGAGCCAGATGCTCCGGCAAGCCCTAGGGTTTGTTCCGTTGAAGCTGAAGCTCCCGGCAAGCTTGTCGCGGAACGTCAAGCTCCGGCAGAAACACAGCTTCTCGCCGTAGAAGCGGATGTTCCCGCGGCAGCAGAGTCGCCTTTAGTCCTTGTTGTCGAGCCACAGGCTCCAACATGGGCGCAGTAGATTGTCCGTTTCCTTCAGACAGGAGAACTTCCCGAAGAGCAAGAAGAAGCCGAAAGAGTAGCCCGGCAGTCAAGTATGTACCAGTTCGTCGACAAGACGCTGTACAGAAGAAGACTCAACGGTGTGAAATTGAGGTGCATTCCCCGGGAAGACGGACAGAAGCTGTTGGCAGAGATACACGGAGGCATATGTGGTCACCACATTGGCGCAAGAGCACTCGTCGGCAAAGCATTCCGGCAAGGATTCTTCTGGCCAACAGCCCTCCAGGATGCAACTGCACAAGTAACCAAGTGTAAAGCGTGCCAGTTCCATTCCAAGCAGATACACCAGCCAGCTCAAGCTCTCCAGACGATCCCTTTATCCTGGCCCTTTTCGGTCTGGGGGCTCGACATCCTCGGCCCCTTCCCCCGAGCTGTCGGGGGCTTTGAGTACTTGTACGTCGCAATCGACAAGTTCACAAAGTGGCCGGAAGTGGAACCAGTGAGGAAGGTGACCGCACAGTCAGCCGTCAAGTTCTTCAGGTCGATTGTTTGCCGCTTCGGGATCCCTAACCGGATAATCACCGACAACGGCACACAGTTCACGAGCCACGCCTTCATGCAGTACATCCAAGATCTCGGCGCCAAAGTCTGCTTCGCTTTTGTTGCTCACCCAAGGAAGGGCAAATGCTGAGGTGCTGCGCGGGCTCAAGACCAGAACTTCCGACAGGCTGCGCAAGTGCGGAAGAAACTGGATCGAGGAGCTACCGGTGGTTCTTTGGTCGATCAGAACGACGCCAAATCGAGCCACTGGACAGACACCCTTTGCTCTAGTCTATGGAGCAGAGGCAGTTACCCCCACAGAACTCGTATACGGGTCACCTCGAGTGCTCACTTACGATGAGCTTGAGCAAGAGCGGCTGCGGCAAGATGACACGCTGCTCCTTGAGGAAGATCGTCTCCAGGCTGCTGTGCGAGCTGCTCGCTACCAGCAAGCTCTGCGCCGCTACCACAGCCGCAGAGTCAATGCCAGGAGTCTCGAGGAAGGCGACCTTGTTCTTCGGCGCGTTCAGTCGGCCAAGAATTCCAACAAGTTGACGCCGAAGTGGGAAGGCCCTTACCGGGTGAAACGAGTCACAAGGCCTGGCGCTGTCCGCCTTGA
Source organism: Triticum urartu (assembly GCF_056163025.1). NCBI lineage: Eukaryota > Viridiplantae > Streptophyta > Magnoliopsida > Poales > Poaceae > Triticum > Triticum urartu. The sequence continues at coordinate 477,412,482 of NC_141878.1, read as the reverse complement.
GACCGAAGATGGCATTCCAGTGAGCAACTCCTGGAACATCGAGCATCTTCGTAAGTTTTACCCGTAAGGCGCGGTTGTCGGACCCCGTCCGGCAACCACCTTTCTGTACGAGTCTTGCCGCTGTTGCATGTAAACCTCTGTACAGAGCCAGGCGCAGACCCTGAGCACCAGAGAATGAAGCGCTGCATACCCCGGGGGCTATAGCATGCATGCTAGATTGAGTCTGAGTCTCGTCCTTGGTTAGGGTCGATAGTCCCTTACAGCGACTAACCCCTAGCTTAGAGGTCGAGTGTCCGTCCCTTTGCTTTTCCTTCGTTCGCAGGGCTCGCACGTCCTGGCCAGGCCACCTGGAGATGAAAAGGAGAAGAAGGGCGCGCCGGCACCTGGGCCCCGGCAAGAACACCGGGGGCTGCGAATGCCAAGATGTCACCCCCGGCAAGCCAGAGTTGCTAGGGGCTGCGATATCAGATAAGTCTTTCATCCCTCTTCATGCATCCTCTTATGGACTGGGGAATGTGAAACCGCGTTTCTTCCCGTAAACTGCCGTGCTCCCCCGACTCTAGGCCCTGGAGCGCGTTCCCGGGGCCAAGTTTGGTCGTAGCCGCGACAGCAAAGGGATGAAACGAGGAGGCCGCACCCACCTTGTTCCCGCCTCCGTCAAAGGCGTGAGAGCGGTCGAAGCGACGTGGGAAGGCGGCAGGGCCTGTTGCCGGGAATGTCTGTCCGAGGGATACTAAGGAGTTGTTCCTTGGCGTGGGTTCGACCCGCGAGGCAAATAACCCGGCAAACATCCCCTTTTCATTAAAAAACATCCCATACAGGTACAGTCCATAGAGGATGAAAAACATGAAAGAGAGGATTACAAGTTCTAGATACAGCTAAGGCCCGAAGGCTTACAATTAAAAAGATAAGGTGCCCGTAATCCCTTTCCTATCCCTCTCTTCAAGAGGTAGGTCAAGGAGGCGAAAGGGGGAAAGGGGCGCCAAGGCAAGCTACAGGCGCCAGAAGACACCAAGAGAACATCCTGGGGGCCGGACGGTGATGACGACGCCGGGAGAAGGGTGCGAAGGAGGGGCGACAGGACGTCAGCACGCTGTCGAGGGCACCACGCCCTCGTACTCCGACCTGACGGCCTTGTCGCCAGCCCTCTTCCCCTTCCGTGGCCTCCCTACGCCAGCCGCCCAAGGAGATGCCCCCGGGGAGTTCAAGAAGCCGGCGGCGCGGATGACGGGGTCGCCGGTGCCGCGCGAGACGGTGCCCGACACCTAGTCGGAGCCGCCATCCTGCCGCCCGCCACCCTCACCATCACTGCCGCTCTCCTCCTCATCACTCTCGCTCGAGGAGGAGCCTTCGCTATCGGAGGAGCTGTCCACGCAGCACTTCGCCCGGGTGCCGAAGCACCCGAAGACCTTGACGGAGAGGAGATCGCCCTCCACCAGCTTAAAATGGAGGGTGAGTCCCCCCGTCAAGCTGTGGATGCGGGCGAACGTCTTCCACCCTCGATCGAGATACATCACACTAGGGGCTGGGAACACCACGCGGACTCTCGTGCCGCTGATCCCACAGCCCCTCATGTGTAATCTCAGAGTTTCGGGCGGGTCCGACTCCATCGCGTTCGTGAACGGAGCCGGAAGCCGGAGGCGACGACGAGGCGCCCGGCGCAGCTTGACGAAGAACTCGCAAGGGTTGTCCCCTATATGGACCGCCGCGGGGGGAGGAGCCGCCGGCGGGGGCGAAGCTGGCGCGTCGCCCGTCCGCCTCTTCCCCGAGCTCCTCGACCTCGTCCTCGACCTCGTCCACGACCTCGCCCCCTCCCTCTTCCCCTTACGGCTGGCTCTGCCACCACGAGCGAGGAAAAGGGGAGGGTGCGCTGTCTGGCGGCGACCCTCGCCGCCACCGATGAAGGCCCAGGATTCCCTTTCTCCATGTTGAATGAGAGAAAGGGGAGCAGAAGCTGAAGAAAGGAGGAGACGGGAGAGTGCAGGCTTCGGTGCTCCCTTCCCGCTCCTTATAAAGGAGCGAAGTGGGAGCCCAGCTGCCCCGCTCAGCGAATCAAGGCACGGGAAGAGCCGGGAGGCGGGCCGACCCGCCCCCTCTGCTCGCAATGGCCCAGGTTCCCGCTCCCACCGTCCGCGATCCCAAGTGCATGGGAGCCACGTGGCGGAGATGCAGAACTGAGGCGACGAATGGGGCGGCCTCGCCCTACCCCGTGATCTCGGGGAGTGGGCGCTTCGGAAACCGCGCACCAGCCCCGTCCAGTAAATGCGCCACGCCCCCACGCCTACCTCCGTTTGGAGAAGAGGGCGTGGGCCGTTCCCCTTCATCATGGCTTGACGCACGCTCGCAGGGCTCAGCCCCGCGCGCCCGCGCCGCCAGCATCACCCACGACGCCGCGTTTGACGCGTGCCGTTACGGGCGTGCGTGATGAAAGCGGAGGGACGTTCGGCGTAGCCTAGGCCGCGCGTGCCCGTGCACTGTTTTGGGCCTGGCCCAACAGCGCCCGGCACCGTGTCTGGCCCAGGCCCGGGGGCTCCTGTCGGTGTACTAAAGTAGGGGTACCCTTAGTACCCCGAACTTGTGCACGGGCAGTCGCAGCGTCCCGCGGCAAGGCCTGCCAGGTCACCGCCAAGATCCTCCGTGGTCCCTTTGAAGACCATTCAAGAACAAAGTACTCAAGACAAGGCCCCGGCAAGAGGAGCTTGCCGGGAAGAAGGCAAGACCCCGGCAAGAGGAGCTTGCCGGGAAGGCCATCAGAAGCACCCCAAGACCCCGGCAAGAGGCGCTTGCCGGGAAGGCCATCCAAGGCATTCCAAGGAACTTGCCGCGGCGCACTACGTGCCCCGACAAGGCCCGGTGAGCGACAAGCTCCCGGAAGCGACAAGTCGACGGCCGCGGCAAGGCGCTTGCCGCGGAAAGCCCCCACTCCACGCCCGCGCTCCAGCACATCCACCCACGTGTCGCTCCGGGGCCCCTCCCAAACGCACGTGGCAGGAGGCTGTGCAGCTAGGGGCGTGCGGTGGCACGCAGGCGCTGACAAGACAACCATCGTGGCAAGACGGTGGCGTCCCTAGCGGTCCCTTTCGGTGCTGTCTAGGCGACACAGACGGTCATTTAATGCCCTTGTCCCCTGCCGTCAGGGTTAGGTATGATAACACTGTAGCCGCTAGCTGTGCCTACTACAGCACCTAGCTGTGCCTACCCACGACACCTTTTCCACTTTTGCCCTCCGTTGCCCTATGTCGGTAACCCCTTGAGCATATAAAAGGAGGCCCGGGGCAACGTAGAAGGGGGTTCAGCAATTCCACACACCCACGCTCGATCTCAGGTTCAGCAATTCCACACACTCACGCTCGATCTCAGGTTGAGCAATTCCACACTCACGCTCGATCTCGCTTCCGAGCTAGAAATCAATACCAATCCACAAAGCAGGAGTAGGGTTTTACGCATCCTTGCGGCCCGAACCTGGGTAAATCGCTCGTGTGCTTCGCCTCGATTTACTCCTCGCACGACCAACCGCCCGCGTGCTTCGCCTCGATCTGCTCTTTGCGCAACCTCCGCCCCCCGCCGAACCAAAAGGGACCCGGTCCGCCGGTCCCATAGGTGCCCGTGGATCAGAAACCCCGGCAATAATATATCAAAATTTTCAGAAAAAGATTTCCTACAAGTTGAACATTTTTATTACTTCAAATGAAATCCACAAGAATCCATATAATTCAAAGAGTGCTACTGGTCTAATAAAATACAATAAAATCATTAAAAAAATACCAAAATGATTTCAAATTAATTTCTCTCCAATTTTCTGATGTAGGGAATCATGTTACCCTATTTTCCATATATTTTATTTTTGGAGAAAAATAATTTGAATAAAACTCAAATAACCCAAATTGAAAAATAATTTCAAATGGATTTCAGATATGAGTTCTTTGAAACTCCCAACTCATATTTCATATAATTTGAAGAAGTCATTTTATCTTCTCTCATGAAAATCATTGAGTTGCATAAAGTTTCAGAATTGGAAATATTCTCAGATGAAATTCAAATATTTTCAACACCCCTTGTCATTTAATAAATGGAAGAAGTCATGTCATCTTCTCTCCAGGGTTTCGTGATGAAAAGTATTTGAATTCACGGAGAGCATAAAGGCAAAAATGAAAGTTTGGGAAAGTCCTTTTATTCCCTCTCATTTAACTTTCAAAAGTTTCGAATTTCACTCACTTTCAGTCAATCAATCAAACAGTCAATCAAATCTATCTATTTATTATAACATTCCAAAATTTAGAATTTTGGGATGTTACAAACCTACCACCCTTAAAATGAATCTCGTCCTCGAGATTCGGACAGGTTAGAAAGAAATGGGTTAGGTTTGGGGTCTTCTCAAAATCCATCGATCGTCTCCGGGGTCTCGGGTGCTACCACCCTTAGAAACATTGTTACGGTCCTATCAATACTCATATACTCCATCCCTATTCTTGACAGGGCCGGTCTTCTCAGATCGTAAGGATAATTCTTCTCTGGCTCTTTCGGTATTAGCATAACCTTTACCACAATTCTTCTATCCTTTCACCTTGGTAAGATTATTCCGTGACTGGGTCTTCTTACCTGACGGGTCGGGCGCCAAAACTAAACAACTATCGATATCTCATGGTGGTCAACAATTTATGGTTTCTCCTACAGGAAATGGGTCTGGTTGATCCTCACCGTATAACCTACGGTTGGCAACAGGTGCCTTGTACAAGGGGAAAATTGCTATACCATTCTAAGGTTCAAACAAGGTTTAATACCGTCATCTCTCTGCTATAGGTAAGTCAGTCAGATTTACCATCCCACATAGCAAGGCGAATAATAAGAGTAAGTCGGTATGGTGATCAATCCATCCCGCACCCAAATCATTACCATGTATATGGTTTAGCGAATCTCGCATACTAACACTTGGTCATCCTCACAAGCATTGCAGAATTTCCCTTGTTGACGAACGAAGTTCGGATATATCCATAGATTCTGCAAGCCAAACAAACATCTATCGTTCCTTCACAACTCTCAGGTTTTGCGTTGCTCTATAAAATCTTCTATCGATAAAATCGTAACTTCTTCCGGGGTTTTTCCTTCAGCAAGAGTGTGCTTGCTTCTTGGTAGGTCCTGGGGCCTGTGGGTTATGGCCCATCTCATCACTTGTAGTCCTTGAACTTATCATCGGCAACTGATCATTATTCCAACTTCCAACTTCCTAGTATTCTTAAATCCATCCAATTGTAATGTCTTCCTTCCTTCTATTGGCACCAAACTAGGACATGATTACTCAGACTCATCATGGAGTTTTCACCGATCCATATTTCCGACATCATACCTCCTTTATATCCAATAGTAATTTATCTCTTCATCCTCGTGGGATATCCCACATACCGAGATACAAACTTATACTTATGGAGTCCATATTCCACTTCGTGGAACATCATTATCCTTTCCAGGGTCAAGCGTCCTTACAGGGGAATATTGGCCATCTCTGCATGACACTTCTTCAACTGGGAAACGCGAAACACATCATGAACTCCTGACAGTCCTTCGGGTGACTCCAACTTGTTGGCCACTTTTTCCATACGCTCCAAAACTCGGTATGGTCCTACAAATCTCGGGGCTAACTTTCCCTCAACTCCAATTCGTTTAACCCCTCGCAGAGGGAACACGAAGACATGCTCTGTCTCCAATTTCATAGACTACCTCCTTGAGTTTTTGAGTCTACATAACTCTTCTGCCTGGACTGAGCTACCTTCAGTCTATCTCGAATCAACTTAACATTCTCTTTGGACTCCTTGATCACCTTTGGTCCAAACAACTGACGGTCTCCAACTTCATCCCACATACTCTTGGGGCATCACACATATCGAGACAAAACTCGTATTCATTTTGTCCGAAATCCATTACAGGGTACTACCACCCTTAAAGTGCACAAATCTTCCATAGACCAGATTTCTCATATCCTAAAAAATGGTCAAAATTCTTCTTCATAGGGTAACAACTCATAAAATCCATATCAGTACCAACGATGCTACTTTATTCATTCTCAAATGATTACAATCTCTCGCTTTTCCATTACATGTCTCAACTCAACACCTCGATATAAAAGAAAATGTTCTCACTTCTACTACTCAATTTCTTTTGTTGCAAACTCACTATCTAGCACAAGTCTCCTCCTTGGGGCATTCTCTGGCAAAGTGCCCTACTCCATTACAACTAAAACATATTACTTCTGACAAGTATTGAGGTTTCCTTTTGGGGCAACTGTTGAGGTAGTGCCCTGACTCCTTGCACCTGTAACAGGTGATATGACTCAGGTCCTTCCTGGTATCCAATCTACTTCTCTTCCTGGACCTTTCCATTCCAATCAGGGATTCTATTTCCTGTGGGTCATTTTCTACTTCCTCTGTCGGGAATTCTACTAGATCCCCATTCAAACAATTTCGGGAGATGTGTCCTTCTTCTCCACATGAATAGCAAGACTTAGTGCAGGGTTTACTCGGGCATTCTTTAGGTGTGTCCTCCATCACAGCTTCTTCTAAAATTTCTATGAGGGCTCCTTTCATTTCTTCTTTCTTCTGCTAGATGGTTCGTTGTACCATGGGGTAAATGTGACACTGAGCAGGATAGTGGGTAGTCCCTTCACACCAGAAACAAGTGATCTGCCTAGTTGGGCATTCTTCAACTGGGTGACTTCCTTCACAATTAGGGCATTCATCCTTGTGTTCTTTATGGGTGTGTCCTATTTCTCCACAAATCTTGCATGCACAAGGTTTCTTCATATCCTTTCCATGAGGCTTCAACTTCTAGGACACAAGGTGAGATCTTTGCAGAGTCAACTTTAATTCTCTCCAGGTGGTTACTCCTTGCCATCCATTGATGGTTCGGTACATCCTCCACCAAGTAGCAGCACCTCTTTCAAAGCACTGAAGAGCATGCTGGGTCATATCCTTTCCGACTATGGGGTTATTCTCCATGTGATTCTCCATGTTCTGAATCCATCGGTCTGTCTCCAACTGACTCATCGGTCCAGAAAATACAAGCTCATCTCCATTCATCCGCTATAGGGTCCATGTGGGTTTGGGGTAAGATAAGAGAGAGGGAAAGGGATACACACAATATAAACAAAAGTTTTGAAAAGACAGATTTTATTTGTGGCCGTTGGGAAAAACATCAAACAAATGACAGCTCACAAACGTTGCATCTAACGTAGGTATATAACAGGGGTTTGGTCTTCTAAAGGTCAATAAATCTTCAACGTCTCCAAACTCTTCAAGCCTTGTTCATGCCTCCAATGGCTTCTTTCGATCGTGCTTGTCCTTCTCAAGTTCTTTTGCCAGATCATCTCTGTTGTCGCAAAGTCTATCATGACGTCCTTTAATATTCTGGAGTTGCATTCCAAACTTCTGGTTTCATCATCCTTGGCATGAACCATGATCCTACTGTCCTTCAGTTCCTGACAAATCTCCGGTATCTCGAGGTTGTAGCTCCTCCAGCTTGGCTACTTTCAGCTTCTGGTTCCTGAGTTCTTTAGGAAATGCTTCCTTGTCTAATACGGCTTCATGGAGCTCCACCTTAAACTTCTTGATGTACTACTCCAGATCCTGGTGATACATCGGCTAAGGTTAAAACTTCATCTTACTAATAGGTGCTCCATCACCTTCTTCCATCAAATCCATTCTGAAGAAATGCATCCTTAACTCAGCACGGTGACAATAGCATCAGCGGGCGATGACATCACGGATAACCGTGTTTCTGCTCTTGTCATTCCCATGAGCTATCATTCCATAGTTGATATCTCCTGCCTTAGGGTTTTCAAAACTTCGAGTTCTCATGCTCCTTGTTTCTGTCTTTCTCCGATACACCTTGATCTCGGGCATTGACAACTTCAATAGTCTGCCAAGTTCCATAAGGGTAGCCTTCCTAGGTCATACAAATCTGGGAATTCTTCAGAGCCTTCAAATTCTCCTAGTCTTCGGTCTTCAACCGTTGTAGTTTCCATTATTCAGATGCACAGTAAAATCCTCTTCATTCCGAAGTGGTCTTAGTTGTCCAATATCTTGTACTTCTTGGAGTCGTCTCATTAGTCGAATCTTCGTGTGGTCAAAAGGGAAAAGGGGTATGGTCTCACAAAAAGGGAATATTTGAATAAGCTCAGAAGAGAAGAGAGGTAAAAGGTCTTTTTGAAAGGGAAAGTTGTAGAGAAAAATCTTTGCTATGGGCTTGCCAGTTTCTAGGGTCACATCCTACAGTCAACATGTGCTCTAATACCATCTTGTAGCGACCCGACCCGAATGGATCAAGTCTCTGTGCTTAAGTGTCATCCCTGGATCAGTATGCTGACACACACAGTACTCGAGGATTTATAACAGAGGTAAATCACATGTAAAAAATAACGTAAATACTATTACCTCAATCCAACTAGCGGAAGTAACAAGGTTGTGGATTCCCATCAACACCAACGGCAAAGTTGAGTGTAGTAATCGTAACCCTAACGTATCACTTACTCGTCGTAAGATTCCTGCAACATGAGACGTTGCAGCCACAAAGGGTCAGTACATTGAATGTACTGGCAAATTCACACCATAGAGAATGATGAACAATGGCTATCACTACATGCATATTTGGCTGGTGGAAAAGCTCTATGGTTATAAGGTTTTTGCGAAAAGCCATTTTTTCCCTACTACAAAGGAATAAATTTTATTTAACTTTCATGGTGGTTGTTGAACATTGAGAATGGTTGACAGCATTCTCAATCCCAATTAAGTAACATCATTAAACCCAACAAACTTAATTTAAAGTAACGTGATGAGATTCACATGATAATCCACGTACTAGATACTCAAGATGTCCATAACCGGGGACACGGCTAATCATGATTACTTTATACACTCTGCAGAGGTTTGCGCACTTTTCCCCACAAGACTCGATCTCCTCCGTTGGATTTCTCGCACTACATGGTGTTTGAGAAACGGATGACCGAGACATAGTCTTTCAGAAGCGTTTGCACCTTATGATGGGTAGACCGTACCACCTACAACCCCTACATCTACTAGTCTACCACTGTAAGAGTTCACACGACTTAATCAACTATGCTAGATCCCATAATATCTTGTGGCTGCACACAGAAGTTTCTAGCATGAATAATCGTATGATCCCTTTGAGCCTAGGTGGCGGACCGTAGGATGATCACACGGTATATCCCCGGGATCTCCTAGGACAACACTGGTATTTCCCCAGGTGTCCGGGCAAGTCCACTGGTATATCCCCAGGGTGCCCCTAGCAATCCACCTAGATGTGTATTAAAGTTGCCACCTTAAGTTGAACCATTAATTAACAATCTCACATCTGTCATGAAATACTCTCAAACCCAATCCACGTCTACGAGCATAGCATGGCATGGTAAGCATAACGTAATAGTAACTCCCAAGGTTTGAATGCAGGGCAATAGGTTCCTGCCTCATCAACTACTTCCCAATACCCACATGTTATCAATCCTACTCATGCAATGTTTGAGGGTGAAACTAATGCATAAAAACTGGGTATGAAAGGGGATATGATCAAAGTGTGAACTTGCCTGCAATGTTGATGAAGATGATTCGCACTCAAAACTCTTGATAGCTCTACTCGTCACACTCCGGTCAATCTATCGTAAGCAAGCAATAGTAACCACACATAAGCAATCACTCAAAAGATCGGGAAGAACGAAGAAGACAATTCGGAAAACGTCAAAACCAAGAAAATAACTCTTGCAACATAAAACAATTTCTAACAGTACCAAAATTATTTGAATTTAGCCTTATCAGAATGTTTAGGTCAAGAGCTTCGATTTGCAAAAAGAATCAACTGAAATGGAGCTACTAAACTCAAGTTATGATCAAACGAAGTTTGAATTCAAATCTGATCTAATTCAAATTTTAAACTTTTCAAAAACATGTTTAAGTCGTTTATCCGGATAGAGGGGATCATAACGAAGATGTGGCCGTTGGTTTCGTTGAATTTGGACTAACGAGTAAAAAGTTATAGTCGTTTGAAAAACAGGGGCCAATCTGTAAATAAAATATTCACAAACGAGTCCCTGGCCGAAAATTAATAGAAAAAACTTAAATAACGAACGTTCGTCTTATAAACCTATCCAGCGAACGTTCTCTAAATAATAACCTAAACAAAAACCGGTTTTAAAAGAAAACCAGAGAAAACCTATATAAAATAAACCGGACCGGGGCGGTTTATACTGGTTCGGGGCGGATCGGATCCGGCGGCGGTGGACCGGTCAACTCCGGCGAGACGAGGCGCCGGCGAGCGGCGGTCGGGCAAGCGGCGCGGTGTGCGCGGCGAGGCGGCGAAGGGGCGCGGCGCGGGCGGCTCCGGCATGCGGCGCGGCAGAGCGGCAGAGGACCGGCGGAGGCGGCGCAGCCTTAGCAGCGAGGCGGCAGCGCTGGCGCATGCGGCGGCGACGAGAAGCGGGGAGGGGAGGAGGAGGCGGCGGGGCTTTAAAGGGGGTCAGGGGAGGCGAGGGCGGCTTGGGCGAGGGGCAATGGAGGCGGGGCGGCGCCGGACTCCGGGGAGAGTCCCGGTCAGGGACGACGGGGAAGGCGGCGCGGAGCTGGGCCTTGGCCTGGCTTCGGCTGGGCCGGCCCAGTCGGGAAGGAATTTTTTTAAACATTTCCAGACATATAAAATAATAAAACAAATTAAATGAAAATATTATATAGGCATATAATATATCAAAATTTTCAGAAAAAGATTTCCTACAAGCTGAACATTTTTATTACTTCAAATAAAATCCACAAAAATCCAGATAATTCAAAGAGTGCTACTGGTCTAATAAAATACAATAAAATCATTTAAAAAATATCAAAATGATTTCAAATTAATTTCTCTCCAATTTTCTGATGTAGGGAATCATGTTACCCTATTTTCCATATATTTTATTTTTGGAGAAAAATAATTTGAATAAAACTCAAATAACCCAAATTGAAAAATAATTTCAAATGGATTTTAGATTTGAGTTCTTTGAAACTCCCAACTCATATTTCATATAATTTGAAGAAGTCATTTTATCTTCTCTCATGAAAATCATTGAGTTGCATGAAGTTTCAGAATTGGAAATATTCTCAGATGAAATTCAAATATTTTCAACACCCCTTGTCATTTAATAAATGGAAGAAGTCATGTCATCTTCTCTCCAGGGTTTCGTGATGAAAAGTATTTGAATTCACGGAGAGCATAATGGCAAAAATGAAAGTTTGGGAAAGTCCTTTTATTCCCTCTCATTTAACTTTCAAAAGTTCCGAATTTCACTCACTTTCAGTCAATCAATCAAACAGTCAATCAAATCTATCTATTTATTATAACATTCCAAAATTTAGAATTTTGGGATGTTACACGACTCCGTCCAGGAATCCAAATTGGATGTGCTTCAAAGTCAACTTGACAAGTTCAAAATGAAGGATGGTGAAGGTGTCGTTGAAATGTACTCTAGGCTTGCTCTCATCACAAATGATATTGCCGACTTAGGAAGTGAAGAGATGACCGATAGATTCATCATCAAGAAGATCCTAAGATCCTTGGATGGAAAATATGATACCGTGTGCACATTGATCCAAATGATGCCCAATTACAAAGATCTCAAGCCAACGGAAGTCATTGGAAGGATTGTTGCTCATGAGATGTCACTCAAGGATAATGAAGAGCTTCACAACAAGTCAAGTGGTGCTTACAAAGCCTCATGATGCTCCCACATCATCAAGTGAGAAACAAAACTTCAATGAAGAATTGAGCCTAATGGTGAAGAACTTCAACAAGTTCTACAAGAGTAGAAGCAAGGAAAGAAGTTCCAAGGCAAGGTCCTACAATGACAAAAGATCTTCAAGTCGTGAACATAATTGCTACAATTGTGGAAGACCCGAACACTACTCCAATGAGTGTACGGCTCCCTACGAAAGAAGAGAAGGTTCTCCCAAAAGAAGGAGTAGGGAGAAGAATCACCACCAAGAGAGAGAATGAGTAGAGATGACCGTTGTGAACGAAGAACATCACGGAGAAGCAAGGATTCAGAAAGGAAGGACAAATCATCAAGGGGCTACACAAAACGAAGACATCAAGCTCACGTTGGTGAATGGGTATCCGGCTCCGACTCCGACGATCACTCCGAGAGAAGTTATCACCCCGACTCCGAATATACTCAAGATGAAGGTGTTGCTGGTCTAGCACTTGTGTCAACCAACTCCTATGACATATTTGAGTCACCAAATGAAGGAATTGTAAGATGCTTCATGGCTAAAGGCCCAAAGGTATCACACCCCGAGTATGTTGATTTCAATAGTGATGAAGATGACTTGCTAGGTGATGATGATTTACTTGTTGAAAATTCTAGTGATGAAAACTATGATGAACTTGCTATTAATCATGCTAATCAAGACAAAACTAATGACGATGATAAGAAGGAGATTGAGAGTCTAACTAAAGAGCTAAACACTCTTAAGTTAGCTCATGAAACTAACTTGGAAAATCATCGAGAGATTTTAAAGACTCATGAGAAGTTACGCTTCGAAAAGCTCAACCTTGAGCAAGAGCATGGGTTCTTAAAAGCGATCAATGATGATTTCGCAAGAAAAGTTCTTCTTACATTGACAAGCGTTTACTTTTGTCTACTTACGTGCCACAAGTTAAATCTAGCAACAAGAGTAAGAAAGATTCTTCTTCTAGTAGTAACGATAATCATGCTAAACCCAATGATGTTGCTTCTAGTAGTTCTCTTGATTCCACTAATGATTCTCTTAGCCAAGTTACACTTGAGCAAGAAAATAGCTTATTGAAGGGAATTATAGAGAAAGGTGTTTACAAGAGCCTTGCCGGAAGTAAGCAATTTGAGGAAATTGTACGCAAGCAAGGAAGACCCCGGAAGAATCAAGGTGTTGGTTTTGAACAAAAGTTCAATGCCAATGGAGTTGAGTGGGAAGAAGATGAATACCCCAAGATGGAATTTGTTCCTGAACAAGAGAAGTATGACCCTACTTCTTTCTAAGGAACACAAGCTCAAGATGATCTTCCACCACAAGACCACAAGCAAAAAGGCAAGGACAAGCTTCAAGAGGAGATTGATGAATTTGAAGAAGCTCCCAAAGCTAAGTGGGTTCCCAAGACTACATCAAGTTATACTTCATCAAGTACGACTACAACTCCAAGGATTCCCATCAAGATGGTGTGGATCCCAAAGAAGAAGAACTAGAGAGTTCTTGAGGGTGACTCCGCCAACACATTTCACTCATATCATTTTGGTGAGGACAAGTGCAAACAACTTCCATATCTTGCACTAGTTCAAGGAGTCACAAACCCTCTTGTTGGTAAGACAAGGGACAAGGTAACCTAATGCATTCATAGACATCATCTCATGTGAATATCACTCTATGTCTATGGATAACCTTGTTTGTTCCTTGTGGGACTAACCCGTGTAGGTATTGAAAGTGCAACTCACTCCAAAGGATAGCTCCAAAGGATCTACATCAACATTGAGCATCTACATATTCAACACCTACATGAAGTCATCATCGACAAAACCCAAGGTTAGTTCATCCCTCTTAGGGGGGATATCACATCTAGGGGGAGCTTTACTCTAATCAATTGAGCTAAAGCAACTCTAATGGTGTGAACACAACAGTGCTTAATGTAAAAGTGGCAACCCCACTTGTGCTTAAACGATGAGTATGACCTACGATCAAATGTTCTCATTTGACTCCTAAGTCAATATACTCATACATAGATGACCTAGTCATCGCCAAATTGCTTGATAGATGCTAGAGTGTTTGTGCATGCTTTGTCACATATTTCTTTTGCCATCTTATTATGTGAGCATGTTGGTTGCATATTTTACTCATTCAAGGACATCCATGTGTTGCTTTGATTATTTGGCTTTTTCTCTTTTGCCAAATGGATGGACAAGAATGCCTAGGAACTCCCACTAGCTATCTATGCTTTTCTCATCTCAAACTCTATTCATGCTACATCACAAAGTTTGATCAAGTCAGATTCAAACCACCCTGTGTGAGGAGCACTCGGAGTCCCCGATTCGTCATAGACTTAAACTTCCAAAACCTCTTTGTGCATTTCGGTATGACCGAGTCATCCATCTCGGTCACACCGAGATCACTAAGTTGATCTAGGTTTTGAATCACGGTGCAACCGATTAGAACTTTTCGGTCACACCGATCTTAACTCCGATTCATAGCACATTGCTTTGCCATGATTCTTGCCACGTATGAAATTATCTTGTCCAGCGAAAGCATCCCCTAGATTAGATTTGATTTGTAAATTTAGGGTTAGGTCCTCGCCGAACTCATGTCAGACCGACCGAGTTGTAGAAATCGGTCTCACTGATTTGGCTTAGGTCATTGCATATGCGTTTTCGGTCTGACCGAAAATTGCAAATCGGTGTGACCAAGTTCGATTCTCTGTGAAACCCTAGCAGTCTCGGTGCCAGCGAACTATGACTCGGTCTGACCGAGTTCATCAGTTTAGGTTCCAAAAGCTGCTTCGGTATCACCAAGTTTACAAATTGGTAGATCCGAAATGCTTTCTGTGAATAACTAAAACTAAGTTTTTAAGTCATCTGCTTTGCAAAAATTCTGCACTTTGTGATGCTCATCTACTCTACCTCATCTACAACCTATTCACAGGGTGTGTTGACAGTTTGCCTGCAAGATGTCTGATCAAATGGACATCCAGAACAAGTTTGAGGAGCAGGTTCATATGAGTGAGGGCGCTAGTCCCTCTAGCACTTCTGATGAGGGCAGCAGGAGCACACCAAGCAACTTGCCCAAGGCAGCCACCAGAACAAGGAAGAAGGAGACCTTAGATTCTGAGGATGAGGATTATGTGGCTGTTGAGGAAGAAGTCAGCTCCAAGAAAAAGGTGCTGAAGAAAGAGTATGGCACAGTTGCATCAACTAAGCCTGGATTGCACAAAAAGGCCCCTGCCAAGAGGGTGCCGACCTTAAAAGTTAGAGCCTCAACTACTGAAACCTCCAAGCCAACTGGAGAGGCTGCTGGAGAAGGAAAGAAGAGAAAAGAAAGGTTCAAGAAGACCACTGCCAGAGTACTTGTTAGATCCTCCATTTTGAGATATTCAGAAGAAGAGGAGGAGGAAGAGGATGCTGCACCAGCTCCTAAGGCTCAGAAGCTTATGGGAGATGCAATCAAGTCAGGGGCTGCTCCATCTAAGCCCAAATATGCTCCCAAGGCTGCTGCTCAGAAACCCCCAAAGCCCAAGAGGAACACCAGGAGTATACCTGCTGAGGAGAAGAACAAGGCCCCAGTGCCTGAAGCTGAAGAATAAGAAGATGATTCTCATGTTTTGAGGAAGTTGAAGCCCAAAATTCCTGACCACAATGATGCTCATCCAGTCGCTGAGGACATGCACATTAGGAAAGATGCGAGATTGAGGTTATGGAGACAGTCTGATCCCTATGCTGTTAGGAGGAGGACTGCAGTTGTCTACATGTTCCATACAAAGGAACAACAAGATTTCTATGAGACCATTCTATTTGACAAGAAGCCCATAGTGTGTGACATGAAATGGGTGGACTGGGAGTTCATCCGGGAAAATGAAGATCACTTCCCTGGAGTGTATGTCAGCTTTAAGGCTTGTGGAGTAGATGAATTTGTTGGACAAAAACTCACCAAATGGAATGATGAGTTCATCATGTAGTTCTACTCCACTGCCCACTTCTATCCAGATGGGAGGATAGTTTGGATGTCTGAGGGTACCAGGTACCAGTCCACAATTGATGAATGGGACAAGCTAATCAATGCCCGAGAGGAACATGAAGATGACTTGGATGTATATGCCAAGAAAAAGAAAGACCACAACTCGATGGAAAACATGTACAAAGATATCCATGATAAGGCTTTGGAAACTCACAAGCTTGGATCTGTGCATTTCTTGTTGTCTGGTCTGCCTACCATTAACTGGATCTTAAGGCACACATTGCTACCCAAGTCAGGAGATCACAAGATGATCAGAGGACACTCCATCTGAAGGAAATATGCCCTAGAGGCAATAATAAAGTTATTATTTATTTCCTTGTATCATGATAAAAGTTTATTATTCATGCTAGAATTGTATTAACTGGAAACATAATACATGTGTGAATACATAGACAAACAGAGTGTCACTAGTATGCCTCTACTTGACTAGCTCGTTAATCAAAGATGGTTATGTTTCCTAACCATGAACAAAGAGTTGTCATTTGATTAACGGGATCACATCATTAGTTGAATGATCTGATTGACATGACCCATTCCATTAGCTTAGCACCCGATCGTTTAGTATGTTGCTATTGCTTTCTTCATGACTTATACATGTTCCTATGACTATGAGATTATGCACCTCCCGTTTGCCGGAGGAACACTTTGTGTGCTACCAAACGTCACAACGTAACTGGGTGATTATAAAGGAGCTCTACAGGTGTATCCAAAGGTACATATTGGGTTGGCGTATTTCGAGATTAGGATTTGTCACTCCGATTGTCGGAGAGGTATCTCTGGGCCCCCTTGGTAATGCACATCACTGAAGCCTTGCAAGCATTGCAACTAATGAGTTAGTTGCGGGATGATGTATTACGGAATGAGTAAAGAGACTTGCCGGTAACGAGATTGAACTAGGTATTGGATACCGACGATCGAATCTCGGGCAAGTAACATACCGATGACAAAGGGAACAACGTATGTTGTTATGCGGTCTGACCGATAAAGATCTTCGTAGAATATGTAGGAGCCAATATGGGCATCCAGGTCCCGCTATTGGTTATTGACCGGAGACGTGTCTCGGTCATGTCTACATTGTTCTCGAACCGTAGGGTCCGCACGCTTAAGGTTTCGATGACAGTTATATTATGAGTTTATGAGTTTTGATGTACCGAAGGAGTTCGGAGTCCCGGATGAGATCGGGGACATGACGAGGAGTCTCGAAATGGTCGAGAAGTAAAGATCGATATATTGGACGACTATATTCGGACATAGGAAAGGTTCCGAGTGATTCGGGTATTTTTCGGAGTACCGGGTAGTTACGGGAGAAGCAATGGGCCTTGATGGGCTTTAGTGGGAAGAGGAGAAAGGGCCAAGGGGCTGCTATGCCCCCCTCCCCTCTAGTCCGAATTGGACTAGGGAAAAGGGGGCCGGCCACCTTTCCTTCTCCTCCACTTCCTTTTCCCTTCCTCCCCTCTTGGTGGACTCCTACTAGGACTTGGAGTCCTAGTAGGACTCCACATCCTGGCCGCACCAAGCCTTGGCCGGCCTCCTCCTCCTCCATCCTTTATATACTGAGGCAAGGGGCACCCATGGACACACAAGTTGATCTTCGTGATCGTTCCTTAGCCGTGTGCGGTGCCCCCCTCCACCATATTCCACCTCGGTCATATTGTAGCGGTGCTTAGGCGAAGCCCTGCGACGGTAGAACATCAAGATCGTCACCACGCCATCGTGCTGACGGAACTCCTCCCCGATGCTTTGCTGGATCGGAGCCCGGGGATCGTCATCGAGCTGAACGTGTGCCAAGAACTCGGAGGTGCCGGAGTAACGGTGCTTGGATCGGTCGGATCGTGAAGACGTACGACTACATCAACCACGTTGTGCTAACGCTTCCGTTGTCGATCTACAAGGGTGCGTAGATCACCCTCTCCCCTCTCGTTGCTATGCATCACCATGATCTTGCGTGTGCGTAGGAGATTTTTTGAAATTACTACGTTCCCCAACACCATCAACATGCTGCAAATTTTTTATGTTCCCCAGAAATTCAAAGTTATGAGCTTGATTGTAGAAACGATCAAAAGGATTGCTGCTGATCAAAAGAGGAGTTGTGGGTATGCTCCACAAATTCAGGAGCTAATCAACTCTAAGATGGGCACATGGACTTACTTGTTGGACAAGGAGCATCTGAAGGAAATATGCCCTAGAGGCAATAATAAAGTTATTATTTATTTCCTTATATCATGATAAATGTTTATTATTCATGCTAGAATTGTATTAACCGGAAACATAATACATGTGTGAATACATAGACAAACAGAGTGTCACTAGTATGCCTCTACTTGACTAGCTCGTTGATCAAAGATGGTTAAGTTTCCTAACCATAGACATGAGTTGTCATTTGATTAACGGGATCACATCATTAGGAGAATGATGTGATTGACTTGACCCATTCCGTTAGCTTAGCACTTGATCGTTTAGTTTGTTGCTATTGCTTTCTTCATGACTTATACATGTTCCTATGACTATGAGATTATGCAACTCCCGTTTACCGGAGGAACACTTTGTGTGCCACCAAATGTCACAACGTAACTGGGTGATTATAAAGGTGCTCTACAGGTGTCTCCAAAGGTACTTGTTGGGTTGGTGTATTTCGAGATTAGGATTTGTCACTCTGATTGTCGGAGAGGTATCTCTGGGCCCACTCAATAATGCACATCACTATAAGCCTTGCAAGCATTGCAACTAATGAGTTAGTTGTGGGATGATGTATTACGGAACGAGTAAAGAGACTTGCCGGTAACGAGATTTAACTAGGTATTGAGATGCTGACGATCGAATCTCGGGCAAGTAATGTACCGATGACAAAGGGAACAACGTATGTTGTTATGCGGTCTGACCGATAAAGATCTTGGTAGAATATGTAGGAGCCAATATAGGCATCCAGGTCCCGCTATTGGTTATTGAACAGAGAGGTGTCTCGGTCATGTCTACATAGTTCTCGAACCCGTAGGGTCCGCACGCTTAACGTTCGTTGACGATATAGTACTATGAGTTATGTATGTTGGTGACCAAATGTTGTTCGGAGTCTCGGATGATATCACGGACATGACGAGGAGCTCCGGAATGGTCCGGAGGTAAAGATTCATATATTGGATGATATGGTTTGGCCAAGGGGTCAGGCCCATGGGGCTATAAGTCGGTGCAAAAGGAGTTTTGCGGAGGCCAGGGGGCCAAACGCCGGAGACCCTGGCGTCTGGCCCTGGGCCAGACGTCGAGGCCCATGGCGTCTGGGCCAGACGCCAAGCATTGTGGCGTTTGGTCCTGGAGTCCGAGTGGGACTCTTACCTTTCGGGCAAAACCGACTTTGAGGAGGCTTTTGCTCCAAGTTTCGACCCCAGGGCTCAACATATAAATAGAGGGGCAGGGCTAGCACCAAAGACACATCAAGAAACACCAAGCCGTGTGCCGTCAACCCCGTCCCCTCTAGTTTATCCTCCGTCTTAGTTTTCGTAGTGCTTAGGCGAAGCCCTGTGGAGATTGTTCTTCACCAACACCGTCACCACGCCGTCGTGCTGCCGGAACTCATCTACTACTTCGCCCCTCTTGCTGGATCGAGAAGGCAAGGACGTCACCGAGCCGAACGTGTGTAGAACTCGGAGGTGCCGTGCTTTCGATACTTGGATCGGTCGGATCGTGAAGACGTACGACTACATCAACCGCGTTGATATAACGCTTCCGCTTTCGGTCTATGAGGGTACGTGGACAACAGTCTCCCCTCTCATTGCTATGCATCACCATGATCTTGCGTGTGCGTAGGAAATTTTTGAAATTACTACGTTACCCAACAGTGGCATCTGAGCCAGGTTTTATGCGTAGATGTCATATGCATGAGTAGAACACACATGAGTTGTGGGCGATATAAGTCATACTGCTTACCAGCATGTCATACTGTGGTTCGGCGGTATTGTTGGATGAAGCGGCCCGAACCGACATTACGCGTACACTTACGCGAGACTGGTTCTACCGACGTGCTTTGCACACAGGTGGCTGGCGGGTGTCAGTTTCTCCAACTTTAGTTGAACCGAGTGTGGCTACGCCCGGTCCTTGCGAAGGTTAAAACAACACTAACTTGATGAACTATCGTTGTGGTTTTGATGCGTAGGTAAGAACGGTTCTTGCTCAGCCCGTAGCAGCCACGTAAAATTTGCAACAACAAAGTAGAGGACGTCTAACTTGTTTTTGCAGGGCATGTTGTGATGTGATATGGTCAAGACATGATGCTAAATTTTATTGTATGAGATGATCATGTTTTGTAACTGAGTTATCAGCAACTGGCAGGAGCCATATGGTTGTCGCTTTATTGTATGCAATGCAATCGCCCTGTAATGCTTTACTTTATCACTAAGCGGTAGCAATAGTCGTGGAAGCATAAGATTGGCGAGATGACAATGATGCTACGATGGAGATCAAGGTGTCGCACCGGTGACGATGGTGATCATGAAGGTGCTTCGGAGATGGAGATCACAAGCATAAGATGATGATGGCCATATCATATCACTTATATTGATTGCATGTGATGTTTATCTTTTATGCATCGTATCTTGCTTTGATTGACGGTAGCATTATAAGATGATCCCTCACTTAATTATCAAGGTATAACTGTTCTCCCTGAGTATGCACCGTTGCGAAAGTTCTTCGTGCTGAGACACCACGTGATGATCGGGTGTGATAGGCTCTATGTTCAAATACAACGGGTGCAAAACAGTTGCACACGCGGAATACTTAGGTTAAACTTGACGAGCCTAGCATATAACAGATATGGCCTTGGAACACGGAGACCGAAAGGTCGAGCGTGAATCATATAGTAGATATGATCAACATAGTGATGTTCACCATTGAAACTACTCCATCTCACGTGATGATCGGACATGGTTTAGTTGATATGGATCACGTGATCACTTAGAGGATTAGAGGGATGTCTATCTAAATGGGAGTTCTTAAGCAATATGATTAATTGAACTTAAATTTATCATGAACTTAGTCCTGGTAGTATTAACATATCTATGTTGTAGATCAATAGCTCGCGTTTAGCTCCCCTGTTTTATTTTTGATATGTTCCTAGAGAAAACTAAGTTGAAAGATGTTAGTAGCAATGATGCGGATTGGATCCGTGATCTGAGGTTTATCGTCATTGCTGCACAGAAGAATTATGTCCTTGATGCACCGCTAGGTGACAGACCTATTGCAGGAGCAGATGCAGACGTTATGAACGTTTGGCTAGCTCAACATGATGACTACTTGATAGTTTAGTGCACCATGCTTAACGGCTTAGAGTCGGGGCTTCAAATACGTTTTGAACGCCATGGAGCATATAAGATGTTCCAAGAGTTGAAATTGGTATTTCATACTCATGCCTGTGTCGAGAGGTATGAGACCTTTGACAGTACTTTGCCTAAAAGATGGAGGAGAATAGCTCAAGGAGTGAGCATGTGCTCAGATTGTCTGGGGACTACAATCACTTGAATCAAGTGGGAGTTAATCTTCCAAATAAAATAGTGATTGACAAAATTCTCTAGTCACCATCACCAAGTTAGTAGAACTTCGTGATGAACTATAATATGCAAGGGATAACGGAAACGATTCCCAAGCTCTTCGTGTTGCTGAAATCGACGAAGGTAGAAATCAAGAAAAACATCAAGTGTTGATGGTAAACAAAACCACTAGTTTCAAGTAAAGGGACAAAGGTAAGAAAGGGGAACTTCAAGAAGAACGGCAAACAAGTTGCTGCTCAAGTGAAAAAACCCAAGTCTGGACCTAAGCCTGAAACTGAGTGCTTCTACTGCAAAGGGACTGGTCATTGGAAGCGGAACTACCCCAAGTAATTGGCGGATAAGAAGGATGGCAAAGTGAACATAGGTATATTTGATATACATGTTATTGATGTGTACTTTACTAATGTTTATAGCAACCCCTCAGTATTTGATACTAGTTCAGTTGCTAAGAATAGTAACTTGAAACAGAAGTTGCAGAATGAACAGAGACTAGTTAAGGGTGAAGTGACAATGTGTATTGGAAATGGTTCCAAGATTGATATGATCATCATCGCACACTCCCTATACTTTCGGGATTAGTGTTGAACCTAAATAAATGTTATTTAGTGTTTGCGTTGAGCATGAATATGATTGGATCATGTTTATTGCAATACGGTTATTCATGTAAGTTAGAGAATAATTGTTGTTCTGTTTACATGAATAAAACCTTCTATGGTCATACACCCAATGAAAATGGTTTGTTGGATCTCGATCGTAGTGATACACATATTCATAATATTAAAACCAAAAAGATGCAAAGTTAATAATGATAGTGCAACTTATATGTGGCGCTGCCGTTTTAGGTCATATTGGTGTAAAGCGCATGAAGAAAATCCATGCTGATGGGCTTTTGGAATCACTTGATTATGAATCAGTTGATGCTTGCGAACCATGCCTCATGGGCAAGATGACTAAGACTCTGTTCTCCAGAACAATGGAGCGAGCAACTGACTTATTGGAAATAATACATACTGATGTATGCAATCCGATGAGTGTTGAGGCTCGCGACATGTATCATTATTTTCTAATCTTCACAGATGATTTGAGCAGATATGAGTATATCCACTTGATGAAACACAAGTCTGAAACATTTGAAAAGTTCAAAGAATTTCAGAGTGAAGTGGAGAATCATCGTAACAAGAAAATAAAAGTTTCTACGATATGACCGCAGAGGTGAAATATTTGAGTTACGAGTTTGACCTTCAGTTAAAACAATGTGAAATAGTTTCACTACTCACGCCACCTGGAACACCACAGTGTAATGGTGTGTCCGAATGTCATAACCGTACTTTATTGGATATAGTGCAATCTATGATGTTTCTTACCGATTTACCGCTATAGTTTTGGGGTTGTTCATTAGAGACAGCTGCATTCACATTAAATAGGGCACCATCTAAATCCGTTGAGATGACACCGTATGAACTATGGTTTGGCAAGAAACCTAAGCTGTCGTTTCTTAAAGTTTGAGGTTGCAATGCTTATGTGAAAAAGTTTCAACCTGATAAGCTCAAACCCAAATTGGAGAAGTGCATCTTCATAGGATACCCAAAAGAAAATGTTGGGTACACCTTCTATCACAGATCCGAAGGCAAGATATTCACTGCTGAGAATGGATCCTTTCTAGAGAAGGAGTTTCTCTCGAAAGAAGTGAGTGGGAGGAAAGTAGAACTTGATGAGGTAACAGTACCTGCTCCCTTATTGGAAAGTAGTTCATCACAAAAATCTGTTCCTGTGACTACTACACCAATTAGTGAGGAAGATAATGATGATGATCATGTAACTTCAGATCAAGTTACTGCCGAACCTCATAGGTAAACTAGAGTGAGATCCGCACCAGAGTGGTACGGTAATCCTGTTCTGGAGGTCATGTTACTTGACCATGACGAGCCTACGAACTATGAGGAAGCGATGATGAGCCAAGATTCCGCGAAATGGCTTGAGGCCATGAAATATGAGATGAGATCCATGTATGAGAACAAAGTATGGACTTTGGTTGACTTGCCCGATGATCGGCAAGCCATAGAAAATAAATGGATCTTCAATAGGAAGACGGACGCTGATAGTAGTGTTACTATCTACAAAGCTAGACTTGTCGAAAAAGGTTTTTGACAAAGTTCAAGGTGTTGACTATGATGAGATTTTCTCACTCGTAGCGATGCTTAAGTCTGTCTGAATCATGTTAGCAAATTGCCGCATTTTATGAAATCTGGCAAATGGATAAACAAAACTGCATTCCTTAAAGGATTTATTAAAGAAAGAGTTGTATATGATGCAACCAGAATGTTTTGTCAATCCTAAAGGTGCTAACAAAATATGCAAGCTCCAGCGATCCATCTATGGACTGGTGCAAGCATCTCGTAGTCGGAATATACGCTTTGATAAGTTGATCAAAGCATATAGTTTTATACAGACTTGCGGTGAAGCCTGTATTTACAAGAAAGTGAGTGGGAGCACTACAACATTTCTGATAAGTATATGTGAATGACATATTGTTGATCGGAGATAATGTAGAATTATTTTGCAAAGCATAAAGGAGTGTTTGAAAGGAGTTCTTCAAAGAAAGACCTCGGTGAAGCTGCTTACATATTGAGCATCAAGATCTATAGAGATAGATCAAGACTCTTGATATGTTTTTCAATGAGTACATACCTTGACAAGATTTTGAAGTAGTTCAAAATGGAATAGTCAAAGAAAGAGTTCTTGCCTGTGTTACAAGGTGTGAAACTAAGTAAGACTCAAAGCCCGACCACGGCGGAAGATAGAAAGAGAATGAAAGTCATTCCCTATGCTTTGGCCATAGGTTCTATAAAATATGCCATCTGTGTACCAGACCTATTGTATACCCTGCCCTGAGTTTGGAAAGGGAGTACAATAGTGATCTAGGAGTAGATCACTGGACATTGGTCAAAATTATCCTTAGTGGAATAAGGATATGTTTCTCGATTATGGAGGTGACAAAAGGTTCGTCGTAAAGGGTTACGTCGATGCAAGTTTTGACACTGATCCAGATGACTCAAAGTCTCAATCTGGATACATATTGAAAGTGGGAGCAATAAGCTAGAGTAGCTCCGTGCAGAGCATTGTTGACATAGAAATTTGCAAAATACTTAAGGATCTGAATGTGGCAGACCCGTTGACTAAAACTTCTCTCACAAGCAAAGCATGATCACACCTTAGTACTCTTTGGGATGTGAACTAAATTATTTACTCTAGTAAACCCTTTGGGTGTTGGTCACATGACGATGTGAACTATGGGTGTTAATCACATGGTGATGTGAACTATTGATGTTAAATCACATGGCGATGTGAACTAGATTATTGACTCTAGTGCAAGTGGGAGACTGAAGGAAATATGCCCTAGAGGCAATAATAAAGTTATTATTTATTTCCATATATCATGATAAATGTTTATTATTCATGCTAGAATTGTATTAACCGGAAACATAATACATGTGTGAATACATAGATAAACAGAGTGTCACTATTATGCCTCTACTTGACTAGCTCGTTGATCAAAGATGGTTAAGTTTCCTAACCTTAGACATGAGTTGTCATTTGATTAACGGGATCACATCATTAGGAGAATGATGTGATTGAGTTGACCCATTCCGTTAGCTAAGCACTTGATCGTTTAGTTTGTTGCTATTGCTTTCTTCATGACTTATACATGTTCCTATGACTATGACATTATGCAACTCCCGTTTACCGGAGGAACACTTTGTGTGCCACCAAACGTCACAACGTAACTGGGTGATTATAAAGTGCTCTACAGGTGTCTCCAAAGGTACTTGTTGGGTTGGCATATTTTGAGATTAGGATTTGTCACTCTGATTGTCGGAGAGGTATCTCTAGGCCCACTCGGTAATGCACATCACTATAAGCCTTGCAAGCATTGCAACTAATGAGTTAGTTGCGGGATGATGTATTACGAAACGAGTAAAGAGACTTGCCGGTAATGAGATTAAACTAGGTATTGAGATGCTGACGATCGAATCTCGGGCAAGTAACGTACCGATGACAAAGGGAACAAAGTATGTTGTTATGCGGTCTGACCGATAAAGATCTTCATTTAATATGTAGGAGCCAATATGGGCATCCAGGTCCCGCTATTGGTTATTGACCAGAGAGGTGTCTCGGTCATGTCTACATAGTTCTCGAACCCGTAGGGTCCACACGCTTAACGTTCGTTGACGATATAGTACTATGAGTTATGTATGTTGGTGACCGAATGTTGTTCGGAGTCTCGGACGAGATCACAGACATGACGAGGAGCTCCGGAATGGTCCGGAGGTAAAGATTCATATAATGGATGATATGGTTTGGCCAAGGGGTCAGGCCCATGGGGCTATAAGTCGGTGCAAAAGGAGTTTTGCGGAGGCCAGGGGGCCAAACGCCGGAGACCCTGGTGTCTGGCCCTGGGCCAGACGCCGAGGCCCATGGCGTCTGGGCCAAACTCCAAGGATTGTGGTGTTTGGTCCTGGAGTCTGAGTTGGACTCTTACCTTTCGGGCAAAACCGACTTTGAGGAGGCTTTTGCTCCAAGTTTCGACCCCAGGGCTCAACATATAAATAGAGGGGCAGGGCTAGCACCAAAGACACATCAAGAAACACCAAGCCGTGTGCCGGCAACCCCGTCCCCTCTAGTTTATCCTCCGTCTTAGTTTTCGTAGTGCTTACGCGAAGCCCTGCGGAGATTGTTCTTCACCACACTACTAGGAAAAGACCTAATGGCGCACCAGTTTTGCCTACTAATGGCGCATCACTGGTGCGCCATTACTTGCACGCCACTAGTAATTTTTACTAATGGCGCACCACTGGTGCGCCATTAGTATCTGGTATACTAATGGCGCACCACCAAGTGCGCCATTAGTATATAAAACCATGCGCCATTAGTGTGCCTCCCAGGGGCCATATTTAACCATGTGCTTTGGCACACTAATGGCACACTGCGGATAGATGCGCCATTAGTATACTTGGCATACTAATGGCGCACTCTGTCTTGATGCGCCATTAGTATCCTTTGGCATACTAATGGCGCACTCTGTCTTGATACGCCATTAGTATCCTTTGGCATACTAATGGCGCACCTTGTGGTGATGTGCCATTAGTATGAATATTTGTTTTTTTACTTTTCTGATTTTTGCACAGGTTACAAAATATATTATTTGACAGAATATTGACAGTAGCACACAACAACAACAGATTCATCGAATACAGTAGAAGATTAGTCTCCGAATACAATTCATCATATTAGTCTCCGAATTCAAAAGACCGAACAAAGATAAAACATTACAAGTCTCGAGACCGCGAGTATCGAGTTTGTCTTCACATTACAAGTCGATATCAATCATCTAAACTACCATCACATAGAAGAGAGCTGCGGTCATCACGATGAGCATCATCGCGATCAAACTGGTCTTCATCCGGTTCCTCCAACGCTCCCTCCTCTCCCCCGCTAGATAGCGGGCGTATTTAGATTCGGCCTCCGCCCTAGTGTTGTACCCTTTGTAACTGTTACCGCTGAAACGGTGAACCTGTCTCTGACACTCCTCCCAGTCGTCGTAGACTCCGGGAACCTTACCCTTGTACACGACATACGACGGCATCTCTGTGCACAAGCCAAACAACAGACAATACATACATAAGCAATATATAAGTATGCAACAAAAGGATCGGAAGAGAAAAGCAAGACATTAATAGCACGATTCATGGTCCTACTAATAAATAGCATCAATTACATCTAAGTTGAACGACTGTCCAAACCAAAGAGACATACAATTCATTAAAGTTTAATTACAACATGAGCCAATCAATGTTTCAGAACTACACATCACTACTTTCGACTCGACTCATGGACATGAGCGTGGATGAAGCCGCCGTCTGTCATGATGGTCATGAAATCACGGGCGTTGTCAGCCTGCATTAGCATTCCGTCTATCTCAATGTTGGACGGTTGATATCTGAGGAAGAACTGCCCCGAGGTATGAAGGACATCTTGATGGATGATGTCCGCAAACTCCGACTGGATGCGAAAGAATTCTTGTCTGATGTCCGCGTCCTGGATTGCCGACAAGCTCGCGGCCCAATCTTTGAGATTATTTGGTAGCAGAAGGTGATGATGGTCCCTTACGATCGCCCGCATGTGATGGAGGGCGTAGTAGGCATCCTTCTGACCGCCAGGCGGCTGCTTGACGCAGCAGAACGTCGTATTGTGGGCGAACACGTGCTTGCCGTACTTACGAACTGCCCTGATGAAGGTGCCTCCAGATTTGGCATAGCCAGGGAGAACATCATCAAGAACTTTCTTGATATTTGTGTAGTCTATCTTGGAGTTACGGTTCGGGTCGAAATACGTGGCCATGGAATATTTCGGGCTTAAGAGGATGAGTGTGCAATGTGTGTCACTGCATAGAACACAGAATGTTAGAAAAAAAAGACGATCGAAATCTAAGAAATCATATGTTACGGGGCGGTTAAGGGATGAATTACTCGGGAAAGTAAGCCACAAGGAAGTTATCCTTATCTGGGTTTGCCAGAATGACGTCTTCGAGGTGTGAACTCGCGACTTGGCGGTCCCCAGTGCTGCTTAAGATCTTGGCACGCATGTAGAAGGGGTCGACGATCACGATGTCCGGGGTCTTGTCTCTAATGATCCG
Source organism: Triticum urartu (assembly GCF_056163025.1). NCBI lineage: Eukaryota > Viridiplantae > Streptophyta > Magnoliopsida > Poales > Poaceae > Triticum > Triticum urartu. Next base: position 477,384,475 of record NC_141878.1, on the reverse strand, counting down.
CATCTCCATACTCAGCGAAAATAGCCGAACGAAGGTGTAGTGCAGCGGATGAAGGTTGAACATAGCAAAGATGTCATCAAACCACAGGACGATCGTACCCCCGATGGCGCCATCCACAAAGCCCTTGCCCTCTGGCACCTTGGCCACGAAAACCGAGTATGCCACATCATTCTCTCTGAGACGCCGCTTCTCCAAAGAAAGAACACTGTCGTGCAGACTCCGCATAGCCCCGGTTGCAGCATTGAGCATATTTGTCGGTAGCATCACCCTACCCGCCACATGCACCCTCCTCGAGATATCCTTAGGTGAAGGTGGCCCGTCCTGAGCACGGATCGTACTCGGTGCTGGCTGGCTTGCACCGGCGCCCTTTTTAGTAGGCCGTTTCTGGCCCTTCTTCTTGATCTGCTGTAATGGGACCGAGTTCTGCTCACAGACCGCCTTCTTGAGCGTGTTGGGGCTGATAATATTTGGCACCTCCGCTATCTGAGGCTCGGTGAAGGCGGCAGCTAGAGGCGTCTCCTGAGAACTGAACGCCAGATGACGTCTGTTGCAATTGGGTTTCTCCGCCGTACCAGCTAGATCGCGGTCGTCTTGTTTGGGTTCTTGAGAAGGAGGCCCGCAGAACTCGTCACCGTACCCATGTTCGGCAAAGTACTTATCGACATTGGTAAATGTACCATCGTCGTTGTCGTCGTCGTCCGGATCCTGTGCCATATGCATGTCCGGATCCTGTGCCATAGGGATGTCCGGCATGTCCGGTAGCGTTGCGGCATTCTTGCCATGGCTTGGCGCCAGCATGACTGGCGGTCTTGTCTGTGGGGTGGTGTCCCCCGCCCCCAAACGAATCTGGCTCTTCGGCCAAAGCAGGGGCCAGCTTACGCAGGCGATGAGGGTCATCTCATCTTCTTCGTCGGCCCCAGCGGGTCGAATCGGAGGTAACAGCTCATCGCAGCCTGGCAGCACCCGGACCACTTCAACCCTATACATTGTGGGTGGCATCGGATTACCGTGGAACACGGGGTTGCCCGGTTGAACGATTCTGCCCTTGGCGACATCGACCAACTCGCCGCCCATGAAGTGCAGGAGAGTGCAAGGAACATCGGCGGCGCCCTGTGAAAACATGTAGGGCGTCAAGGATGCCCAGTCAAAGGCAAGGAGATGAAGTCCTCGGCCGAGAGGCTTAGTTACCGTGATGCCATCGAGCTCGGCTAATGTCAAGGCACCGCCAACGGCGGGCGTGCAACTGACGGAGGGGCCACTTGCTGGCGAGGTGCCGGCCGGCGTACACCCGGGTGCATTAAGCTCCAATGCCGGCATCGGAGACACCAATACCGCCGCCGCCGGAGACACCAATGGCACCGCCGCTGTAGACACCAATACAGCCGCCGCCGGAGACACCAATGGTGCCACCTGCGCGTTGTGCGAGTTGCTGGCCGTGAAGCTGGGAATCGGGGGCGGCCCCTGTTGGCCACCCGCAATCCACATCGTTATCCCATGAATCAAGGTAGGCATAATGCCGGTGAGCGTCGATCCCAGTTGTTGTTGCACTTGCTCTTGGACCATCTCCGGAATCCACGCCACTTGCGCCTTGAGTGCTTCAACCTCGCGCGACTGGCTTTCCGAGCTGGTCTTTTTCTCCTTTCGCCCACCAACGGTATAGTATGACGACCATTTTGTGGACAAGCCTTTGCTGGCCACACGACCAGCTAACGTTGGCTTACTGAGCTTATCCTTGTTTTTCATTACGTTCAACACCCTATTCAAAGGGGTGTCGAAAGGGGAGCTCTGAGACGACCCCGCGCTACTGCTTTCTTTGTCCTGCGGAAGGAACGTGAACCATTTAGAAATATTGGGGATTAATTAGAATGCAACCATATGGAGCTAATTACGCGGGGGTGTATTCCTTACCAGAACAAGCTCAAGCTCCTTGGTCTTCGGATCCGTGGTAAGCTCCTTTGTTACCGGGTCCTCCTTGTACCGGGCCCTGAGAAAGTTCCTGGTCTGCTTGTCACTGTATTTCTCGAAGCAGGGCGGTAGGCCTTGCTCGGCACGCTCCGCGTCCTCCTTGTCCCATACAGGCTCCGCCACTCTGTAATCGCCGGGACCGAGTTGGTGGACCCCTATGTTCAACTGGCGCATTTCTTTCCCCCATTTACTTGATTCAGAGGTTGCGGGGCTCTCGCACTTGATCTTGAACTCCTTGTAGTCATCTTCGCTCATCAAAGGATATTTCGCCTTGATCTTCTCATAACTATCACCTCTGTCAATCATTGCCTTCACCGTGCTTTTCCAAGTAGACAGGGCCGTGCTCATCGTCGTGAGGGCGGCACCGTTCACTTTATTACCCGAGAGGCATGTGTTTGCGAACTCAGCGGGGAACTTGTATCGTTCGTGCAACTTCGTGAAGAGGAGGCTGCGCAAATTCCCTCGGTCCTTATGCCTTAGGTTCTCGGTGTTGATCGAGGCGGTGCTCCGGAGAATGCACCCGAGCTGAATTGAGTACCCCTTGACTACGTGTTTGGGCGCCGTCGGATGCCCGTTGGAGTTCACTTCAGTAAATTCCTCCCTGACGGTGCCGAGCACGTTCGGGTGCCGGTCCTTCCGTTGCCTCTTTGGTTGGCTGCCATCTGTGCGTGCGCCGCCATCATCAGTGGTGGCATCCGCGGTGCCATCATCAGTGGTGTCATCCCCGACGCCACTAGGGGTTGTGTAGTCAGGATCGGTGTCTTCTGCGGCGTCCTCATAGCGGTGAGGTTCTTCCTCCAACTCCTGGGACAGCTCCCAGAATTGCTTGCCGCCCGAACCGCCGGCCTCATCGTTGTGGGCCATGTTTCGCTCTAAATAGGGAAAAAGTTTGGTCAAAAAGTTGGTTATTGTCAAGGAACAAGATCATGGTCTCATCATTTAGGGTTTGTCGACACCGAGGCATCCTAAAAGCTAAGCTTTTATCATTTAGGGGTTGTCGACGTCGAGGCACCCTAAAAGCCTAAGCGTACATCATTTAGGTTCTCATCGACACCGAGGCACCCTAAAAGCCAAGGTTTCATCATTTAGGGTTTGTCGACGCCGAGGCACCCTAAATGCTAAGTTTTCATCATTTAGGGTTTATCGGTGCCGAGGCACCCTAGGTTGGGCCTAATCACTTGGCACTAATCAGTTGGCTCTATTGCCACCTATGTTGGGTTTATCATCTAGGGTTTATCGATGCTGAGGAGAATTTCTAAGTTGGGCCTAATCACTTGGCTCTATTGCCACCTATGGTTTAATGCAGCAAGAATAAAGGGGCAGTTGATCCTACTTAATTAAGTACTAAGATACCCCGGCCCATGCATTAGTAGCAAGTACCTCATATGTCCGATTTTTAGCAAAGTCATGCTAAAATTCATGGAAAATTTCAGCATGACCTTTGCTGAAAATAGGACATATGGAGTACCCAAATTTGCCGGAACGGAAGTTAATCGACATTTCGGCAAACTCAAGGGCCTCTTGGGGTACCTGCAAAATCATCACGACACGAAAGGCCTCTCAAGGGCCTCAAGCAGCAGCGGCGTCTCCCAGGACCCCATTTTTTTGCTAAATTTCTTTGAGCAACAATTAGAGCAGAAAATTCAGCATATTTCTATACAATTTTTTGTACACATAAGATAGAAATGTAGTGCTAAAAGTTTAATGCTTACAAAAGACTTGCTGAAATAGTGAAAAATATGGAGTCACCAAGCTGGCTAAGAAACTCCCAAAGTCCACTAGCAAATCCAAGATCTAATCCTGTTACACACATCATAACAATTTAAGATAATTAGGATAAGGATAGTAGGAAATGAAAAAGAAAGAGCTCAAAAAACAATCACAACAGAAAAATAATAAAAACCTAGTCCTAGAAGAAAATAAATCCTAAAAGAAAAGAAATCTTAAATAATAAAAAGTTTGCATCTGAGCCACCCTTCCAATCCAACATAGAGAAACGAGCTAGTCAGGACGGCATACAAATGTGCAGATTTCATCTCTTTAGAAACTACAAAAGCAGTCTTGTAATCTCCGACTTCAGTGTTTCTGGTCAATAGTTCAATATATTTTTATACAATATATGACCCACTGTCCATAAAAAATGTTAATGTCCATCAAAACAACTCAATAAATGTGTTCCCAAAGATCACAAAAATGCACTGCAACTCTTTTTGAAACATACACTAATAAGATGAAAGTTTCCCTTCCGGATTATCTTGACACTTTACTTTAAACACTTCTTTACATGCAACATTTGTCATAACTACTGGAACAGAGATATACATAGCTAGTTCTTTATATACAGTCAGACTAAATAAAAATCTGGCTACTGAATGAACAGGAGGATAGTGAGCCTAATTTGTTAGTCCATTATCAAAGCATATGACACCAAAAGCAGGATAAGTTAAGCTCCAGAATTCTAGTTTCCATGATTACTGCTTGATTGCATGAAGAAATAATTCAAAAAAATAAATAATACAATGCGTAAATTGGATCCCGTGTTACTAATTAAGAATGGTTTCATCACTGATCAATATCCTGCAGTCCCCGTTTCGAAAAAAATTAAACCATTTCAAAAAAAATCCTGCGGTCCTACTCCAAACCTTACTATGAGAACAAAACCTCAGTATCCCTCTAGGATGTGAAGATTAGCACTCCCGACTGCCCTATAGCTCAATCACATAATGATGTGACTGCTACCAAATATATTAAACTGAAAAAATATGAACATGTCTATTCCTAATTGATTGAATTGGAATAACATCTGATTCAGTAGTAAGTAGAACACAACAAGCCATGTCCAATTTCACAGGGACATACAAAGAACAATGAGACCAAGACATGAAACCACTAATCTAAAATGTATTTGCAGGGCATCTATTTGGTTGATTATTCAAGATAATTAAAACAATGTGCAGTACACCAAACACAAAAATGTGCGGCAGCAAACTGAGGGCACATCTCCATTGATTTATTGCTGTTTGGTCCCACAAAAAAGATTTATTGTTGATTGGATAAAATTCTTAGCACGAGCACTGACAGATTTGCATCTAATAAACAATCCCTAGCAGAAGATAATCAATCACTGGGGTCGGGTCAGGTCGGGTGGCAGCTAGACCTAGACCTAGACCTAGCTACCAGATGGAAGGGAAGAATTGTAGAGCAACCTTGGGGTGGGCGGGGAGAGGAGAAGCGGAGGGAGGGAGCACCTTGGTTGGGGCGGAGCGGTGAGGGCGACGGGGCGACGAGGGCGACGGGGCGACGGAGCGGCGAGGGCGACGGGGTGACGGAGCGGCGAGGGCGACGGGGCGATGGAGCGGCGAAGGCGACGAGGCGATGGAGCAGCAAAGGCGACGGACGGGAGGATGAGGCGCGGAGGATGGCGGTGGTCGAAACCCTAGGCGGTCGCTCGCCTGCTTCTGGGGTTGGGTTGGGGGTGGGTCGATTGATCTGGTGGCGAGGGAGAGAGGGTTGGGGGTGGGTCGATCGATCTGGCGAGGGAGAGGGAGATAGCTAGGGGGAAGCTTACTAATGGCGCACCACACCTTGGTGCGCCATTAGAAATCTTTTTTTTAAATAGCGATGGCGCACCCCGCAGCGGTGCGCCATTAGAAATCTTTTTTTAGATAGCAATGGCGCACCCCGCAACGGTGCGCCATTAGAAATCTTTTTTTAGATAGCAATGGCGCACCCCGCAGCGGTGCGCCATTAGAATTTTTTTTATTACAGTTCGAGCACAGGTTATATTGCACCTAACCCAATCCACATTAGAACCCGCCCACTAGCCCGACTGGTTAGCACGCAGCACACACACCAGGGGCTCCTGGGTTCGATTCCCAAGCTCCGCAATATTTTTTTGTTGCATTTTAAATGTTGTTTGATATTTATTTGTGTTTAAATATGTTCAAACTTGTTTAAATCATAACAGTAATATTTTTTTTATAAAAACAGTAATAATTTTTTAAAATATATATTCAAATTTGTTACTTGAAAATATCATCGGCGGCGGCGGTGGAGCGGGGGAGGGTGCGGGGGGTGCCCGTTGGCGGCGGTTGAGCGGGGGAGGGTGCGGGGGGCCGGGTGCTCGTCGGCGGCGGTGGAGGGGGATCGAGATCGAGTGTCCTCATGAATTCAAAAATTGCCCGTGAAATTTAAAAATATTCATGATATCAAAAAGTGCCCATGAAATACAATCGAGAAATGAAGACTACGATTTAAATACAATCGATCTTAGCTAGCTATCTGTTCACAATCTTCTTGCCCTTCTTTTTCGCAAATGGAGTTCTTCTATGGAACGGACGTCCTTTAGGTAGGGTGGTCCTGCTTCTTCTTGTGGTGTGTGCTGCTACTTCATCGTCGTCGTCATGTTCGATCTTCGGGTCGCCGTACTTGTCGAAGTCTTGCTCATTGGCTACTCCATCCATTCCGATGATCTTCCTTTTGCCTCTCCTCATGACAACACGACTGGGCTTTGACGGGTCGGTAATGAAGAAGCATTGGTCCACTTGGGAAGCCAGTACCCATGGCTCATTTTTCACGGTGACATTTGCGCCTGCGGTCTTGGATTTGGCTTCGGGTATAACCATGGTGGTGAAATACCGGTCTTCTTTTAGGACGCTCTTGGCCCATCTGACACGGAACATCGGGACCTTCTCTCCAGCGTAGCTCAGCTCCCAGATCTCCTCGATCCTTCCGTAGTATCTGTCCTTGTCGTTACCGGTGTAGGATTCCATCGTTACCCCGGAGTTCTGATAACCATCGCTCTTCATGTCCTTGTTCTCGGTGTAGAATGTGTAGCCATTGATATCCTACGCCTCATAGGTCATCAGGTTGTGCTCGGCGCCCTGTGACAAGGCGAATATGAGTTGTTCTTCCGCGGAAGAATCCTCATGTAAAGGGTACGATAGAAGCTTCTGCTTGAACCAATGCGTGAAACATGAGTTGTGCTCTTTGATTATATCTCCGTCCGTCCTCTGTTGGCCTCGGTCATTGTACGTCTTCTCAATAAAGGTTTTGTGCTCTACCACCCAAGGATCGACCACGTCTATGTGTTGTAGTGCGACTAGGTTTGCTCTTTCAAAGTCGGCGAGTCGACCCTCGAAGTCGACATGCATTTCGCGGCGACCCTCACGGTGACCCCATCCAGCGAGCCTACCAAGGTGCCTGTTGACGGGCAGACCAACGGGGTTCTCGATGCCTAGATAATTCGTGTAGTAGGAGATGCACTCTTCGGTCAGAAAGCCCCTGGCTATACTTCCCTCTGGACGTGACATGTTGCGAACGTATCCTTTGATGACACCATTCATCCTTTCAAACGGCATCATGCTGTGCAGGAACGTCGGCCCGAGTTGGATGATATCCTCCACGATATGGACCAGCAGATGCACCATAACGTCGAAGAATGCGGGCGGGAAGTACATCTCAAGCTCGCATAGTATCACCACGATCTCTTCCTGTAGCCTTCTGAGTTGCCTCATGCCAATCGACTTCCGAGAGATGACGTCGAAAAAGTTGCATAGGCCAAATAGCGTTTCGCGGACGTGCGCGTCCATGATCCCACGGATTGCAACTGGAAGTATCTGCGTCATCAGCACGTGATAGTCGTGAGACTTCATCCCGCTGAACTTCTGCTTCGCTGGGTCTAGGTATCTGCTTATCTTCCCCGCATAACCGTAAGGAAGTTTTACTCCTACGAGGCAGGTGAAAAACTGCTCGATCTCCTCTTGACTTAGAGTGAAGCACGCGGGAGGGTAGTCACTTCGGTCTTCTTGGCCTTTTTGCCTTTGCAACAAGTTTCTGTGTCCTGCTTCGCCTCATCATCATCATCATCATCATCATCATCATCATCATCATCATCATCATCATTAGCGTGAAGCTCCTGCCTGATGCCCATTGATTTCAAGTCTGCCCTTGCTTTCGGCCCATCTTTGGTCCTCTCTAGCATGTTGAGCAGGGTACCATGCAGACTCTCGCACACGTTCTTCGTGATATGCATGGCATCAAGGCTGTGAGGCACACGGTGGATCTTCCAGTACGGCAAGTCCCAGAAAACAGACCTCGTTTTCCACACCTTCAGCAGCGGCTCAGGCGCCTTTCGCTTCTTTCCTGGCTCTGGCGCCTTTTGCTTCTTTCCTGGCAGTGGGCAATCTTTCCAATTTTTCAACAACTCGTCTATTTCCTCGCCGCTCCTTGTACGCGGGCGTTTTCGGGGTTCGGTTTCACCATCGAACTGATCCTTGCGTTTCCTCCACGGGTCATCGTCACGAAGCCACCTTCTATGTCCCATGAACACGGTTTTCGAAGATCCAGGATCTCTATCTAGCTGGCGATACATTGTGTCATCCATGCACCTTACGCATCCAGAAAATCCGTGGACTACCTGCCCCGCGAGATATCCGTAACCGAGATAGTCGTGCACTGTCGTGAGCAGTGCGGCTCTCATAGGGAAATATTCTTTCTCTACGGTGTCCCACGTATTGGCTGGCGTTTTCCACAGTGTGTCTAGCTCCTCTTTCAGCAGCCCCAGATATAGATTGATGTCGTTCCCTGGTTGTTTCGGCCCTTCAATTAGCATACTCATGTGAATGTACTTCCTCTTCATGCACAACCAGGGGGGAAGGTTGTACATCCACACAAACACAGGCCACGTGCTATGTGTGCTTCTCTGGCTGCCAAACGGATTGACTCCATTGGTGCTCGTGCCCAACACGATGTTCCTTGGATCCTTCCCAAATTCTGGGTATTCGAAGTTCAACGCTTGCCACTGGCTCGCATCCTTAGGGTGACTCATCATCTTGTCTTTTTTATTTATCTCTGGATCATTTCCGTCATCTTCCCGCTTCTTCTCCTCCCTATCCACGTGCCAACGCAGGAGCTTTGCTACCTTAGGGTCCGCGAAATACCGCTGCAGACGAGGAGTGATCGGAAAGTACCACACCGATTTTCGAGGAGCTTTCTTCCTCTTCTTGTATCGAGTGATGCCGCACACCGGACATATGGTAGACTATGTGTGCTCGTCCCGATAAATGATGCAATTGTTCATGCACACATGGTATTTCACGTGCGGTCAATCCAGAGGACACATGATTTTCTTCGCCTCCTCGAAACTGGTCGGGCACTTGTTCCCCTTGGGAAGATGTTCGTGCCAGAATGACATGTTCTCATCGAAGCATGCGTCGGTCATTTTGTGTTTTATCTTCATCTCCAGAGCCATGAGCGTTACTTTCAGGCGGGTATCCTCGGGCCTGCATCCTTCATACAATGGAGTAACCGCGTCTATCTCCAGTTGATCCAGCTTGGCTTTCTCTCTGGCAGCAGCTCTTGCGTTATCCGTCTGCTTGAGAAGCAGCTCTTGAATATGAGGGTCCTGCACCCAGCCTCCATCGTCGTTTGCTCTGGCATCTTCATCTTCATCATCATGCCCTTCGTCTTGATCTTCCTCATCATCATGTACAACATGATCTTCTACATGATGACTGTGTACAGCATCACCGTCATGATCATGTCCTGGAGATTCTTCGTCTTCTCGCCCGCCCTCGCCGCGGTGGTACTTGTCTTGTTGCCCTTCCTCATTTCTTGCTCGGCCCCCATGGACGACTTCATAGTCATCTTCATCACCTTGGCACCGATAGCCATCCATGAAACCACGCAAGAGCAGGTGGTCCCGCACCTGCCCGGAATCCGGGTCCGCAATAAGGCTCTTCAGCTTGCATCTTTGACACAGACATCTTATCTCTGTCTCGTTCTTTTGAAGCATCTCGGCCTTCCGGAGCTCAAAAACCTATTCACGATGCCTTCGGTCATTGTGCAAACCATGGTCGCCTGCGGGGTAGAGCAAAACGATATTTTAGAACCAAGAAAAAATTTGGCATGACCTTCCCTAAAAATAGGACCAAAAAGAATGCATAGTGCCAAAATTCTCACCGAAACGGAAATGGATCAACATTCCAGCAAAATATTGGCAACTATCGCATTTCAAATACCGGTACCTACAAACACAAACATATATGCAACACCACAAACACATGCAACACCACAAACATACATAGATCTAGCTAGGCCACAAAAAGTGCATGTGCACATTGTTGGAGCGAGCTAGGGAGAAAAAAAGTAGATCTACGTCATGAAGATAGCTTTCCTCTTACTTACCTATCAAAAAGGTAATTTCACCACTTAATTTTGATGAATCTATGGTGGAAATGAGGTGAGGAGGAGGAGGCAGCCGAAAGCTTGGAGAAGGAGGTGGAGGGAATGAAGTGGGGAAAGTGAGTGGGTAGGTGTGGGGCTGTCCAAAATATCATGTTGGGGTCCCAGGTTACTAATGGCGCACCACCTGCACATGCGCCATTAGTAACCCTGGTTACTGATGGCGCACCTGCAGGTGGTGCGCCATTAGTAGTTTTGTAGAAAAGTAAAAAAAAATATACTAATGGCGCACTTTTACAGGGTGCGCCATTAGTAGTTTAAACTACTAATGGCGCACGGTGAGGCGGTGCGCCATTAGTAGTTTTGCAAAAAAAAAGAATAAAAAAAATTCAGTACCGGCGCACTCCTTGTCTGGTGCGCCATTACTAGTTAGAACTAGTAATGGTGCACCAGACATAGGATGCGCCATTAGTATGTATGTAAAAAAAATTATCACTAGTGGCGCACCTGTTTTCTTGTGCGCCATTAGTGTCTTCCACACTAATGGCGCATCACCAACTGGTGCGCCATTAGTATATAGTAGTGGCGCACTACTTCCCTGGTGCGCCATTAGTGTCAATCCTATCTACAGCCCTTTTCCTAGTAGTGCCAACACTGTCACCACGCCGTCATGCTGCCGGAACTCATCTACTACTTTGCCCCTCTTGGTGGATCGAGAAGGCGAGGACGTCACCGAGCCGAACGTGTGCAGAACTCGGAGGTGCCATGCTTTTGGTACTTGGATCGGTCAGATCGTGAAGACGTACGACTACATCAACCGCGTTGATATAACGCTTCCGCTTTCGGTCTACGAGGGTACGTGGACAACACTCTCCCCTCTCGTTGCTATGTATCACCATGATCTTGCGTGTGCGTAGGAAATTTTTGAAATTACTGCGTTACCTAACAACATCTACCTCTATATCCTGAGTTTGAAGACAACACTGTTGTGATGAATGAGGAAGAACCATCATCAGCTCAAGTCCAGGAGAAGAGAGCCAAGGAAAAGGCTGAGAAAGCTTCCGAGATGCCAAGTGTTGAAGAGGCATCTCGAGTCTTCCTGAAGAGCAAGCAAGATCAGTTAGGCTATCTGATTCAAGCTACACTGAGGATTGAGAAGGGCTTGGCCACCCTGACTCAGAATCAGGAGAGCCTGGAGAGGATTGTGGAAACAAAATTCTATGATCTTGATCTGAAGGTGACTGAGGGAGTCCTTGATTAGGGGGTCTCCGGACAGCCGGACTATCTCCATTGGCCGGACTGTTAGACTATGAAGATACAAGATTGAAGACTTCGTCTCGTGTCCGGATGGGACTCTACTTGGCGTGGAAGGCAAGCTAGGCAATGCGGATATGGATATTTCCTCCTTTGTAACCGACCTTGTGTAACCCTAACCCTCTCCGGTGTCTATATAAACCGGAGGGTTTTAGTCCGTAGGACAACAACCATAACATACAATCATAGCATAGGCTAGCTTCTAGGGTTTAGCCTCTCTGATCTCATGGTAGATCTACTCTTGTACTACCCATATCATCAATATCTATCAAGCAGGACGTAGGGTTTTACCTCCATCAAGAGGGCCCGAACCTGGGTAAAACATCGTGTCCCCTGCCTCCTGTTACCATCCGGCCTAGACGCACAGTTCGGGACCCCCTACCCGAGATCCGCCGGTTTTGACACCGACATTGGTGCTTTCATTGAGAGTTCCTCTGTGTCCTCGCCGTTAGGCTTGATGGCTCCTACTATCATCGATAGCGATGCGGTCCAGGGCAAGACTTTTCTCCCCGGACAGATCTTCGTATTCGGCGGCTTTGCACTGCGGGCTAATTCGCTTGGCCATCTGGAGCAGATTGAAAGCTACGCCCTGGCCATCAGGTCAGATTTGGAAGTTTGAACTACACGGCCGACATCCGCGGAGACTTGATCTTTGACGGATTCAAGCCACAGCCAGGCGTGCCGCACTGCCACGATGGGTATGACCTAGCTCTGCCGCTGTACAGTACCCCAGAGGTCACGCCCGCATCAGCTCCGACCCTTAGCTCGGAGCCAACTGTGCCAATCAAGGACAGGTGGCTAGACACCGCCTCAGGGGATGCAGTCTCAACAGCGATCGAGCTGAACACCAGCCTAATCCTCCGCGAAGCCCATGACTCCAAGGTGTCAGACTCTTTTCCGGACTCCGAACCGCCCGCGCCCCTGCCAATCGAATCCGATTGGGCGCCGATCATGGAATTCACCGTCGCGGATATCTTTTAGCACTCGCCCTTCGGTGACATTCTGAATTCACTAAGGTCTCTCTCTTTGTCAGGAGAGCCCTGGTCGGACTATGGCCAATAGGATTGGGATGCGGACGACGAAGAAATTCGATGCCCACCCACCACCCACTTCGTAGCCATTGTCGATGATTTAACCGACATGCTCAACTTCGACTCCGAAGACATCAACGGTATGGACGACAATGTAGGAGACAAACACGAACCCGCGCCTATAGGGCACTGGAAAGCCACCTTGTCATATGACATATACATGGTGGATACACCCAAAGAAGGCAATGGCGACGAGATAGCGGAGGATGACCCCTCCAAGAAGCAACCCAAGCGCCGACATCAGCGGCGCCGCTCCAGGTCCCGCCAAAGCAAAAGTGGTGATACCGGCACAGGAGATAATAACACTCCGGATAGTACGGAAGACAACAACATTCCCCTCCAGCAAGATTCAGAGCAGGAGGATGGAGGAGCCAGCCCTCCTGAGAGAGCGGCAGACGGAGAGGAGGAGGATGACAATTACATGCCCCCCTCCGAAGACGAGGCAAGCCTCGGCAACAATGAATTCGCCGTACCAGAGGATCCCGTCGAACAAGAGCGCTTCAAGCGCCGGCTTATGGCCACGGCAATAGCCTGAAGAAAAAGCAGCAGCAGCTTCAAGCTGATCAAGATCTGCTAGCTGACAGATGGACTGAAGTCCTCGCGGTCGAGGAATATAAACTCGAGCGCCTCTCCAAGAATTACCCAAAGTGCAGGTTACTACCCCGACTGGAGGAAGAAGCGGATGATACGGCTGATCGGCCACCTCGTGGCCACGATAGAGAGGCATTCCAGCCAAAAACTCAGCCTCTACCCCGACGCCATTCAAATAAAAAGGCATGGGGAGATACGCCAGACCTGCGAGACATATTGGAGGACAAAGCAAAGCATGCAAGATCGATCTACGGATTACGAGGGTGCACAACTCTGCGAGACGACAAATGTCACGCTGGATACAGTAAAAGCAAATCCGGCCGGGCCGAACACAGCGGGCAAGACCCATTCGAGCTGCGTCGCGATATAGCCCAATACAGAGGCGCCGCACACCCCTTATGCTTCACAGACGAAGTAATGGAACATCAATTCCCAGAAGGTTTCAAACCTGTAAATATTGAATCATACGACGGCACAACAGATCCCACCGTATGGATCGAGGATTTCCTCCTCCACATCCACATGGCCCGCAGTGATGACTTACACGCCATCAAATACCTCCCACTAAAGCTCAAAGGACCAGCGCGACATTGGCTTAACAGCTTGCCAGCAAACTCCATTAGCTGTTGGGAAGATCTGGAAGCCGCATTCCTCGACAACTTTCAGGGAACTTATGTGCGACCACCAGACGTCGATGACTTGAGCCACATAATTCAGCAACCAGAAGAGTCGGCCAGGCAATTCTGGACTCGGTTCCTTACAAAGAAAAATCAGATCGTCGATTGTCCGGATGCAGAGGCCTTAGCGGCTTTCAAACACAACATCCGAGATGAGTGGCTAGCCCGGCACCTTGGTCAGGAAAAGTCGAAATCTATGGCAGCTATCACGATGCTCATGACCCACTTTTGTGCGGGAGAAGACAGTTGGCTGGCTCGCAGTAATAACATATCAAAGAACCATGGTACCCCGGATACCAAGGACGGCAATAGCAGGTCACATCACAACAAACATAAGTGCCGCATTAACAGTGAAAATACCAAGGATACGGCAGTCAATGCCGTATTCAAAGGCTCTAAACCCGGTCAGCGGAAAAAGCCATTGAAACAAAGTACGCCGGGTCCGTCCAGCTTGGACCGTATACTCGATCGCTCGTGTCAAATACACGGAACCCTAGACAAGCCAGCCAATCACACCAACAGGGATTGTTGGGTGTTCAAGCAGACCGGCAAGTTAATTGCCGAAAACAAGGACAAGGGGCCGCATAGCGATGACGAGGAGGAGCCCCGGCAGCCGCACACCGGAGGACAGAAGAGGTTCCCCCCACAAGTGCGGACGGTGAACATGATATACGCAACCCACATCCCCAAGAGGGAGCGGAAGTGTGCGCTCAGGGACATATATGCGTTGGAGCTAGTCGCCCCAAAGTTCAACCCTTGGTCCTCCTGTCCGATCACCTTCGATCGCAGGGACCATCCCACTAGTATCCGTCATGGCGGATTTGCCGCACTGGTCCTAGACCCAATCATTGACGGATTCCACCTCACTCGAGTCCTTATGGATGGCGGCAGCAGCCTGAACCTGCTTTATCAGGACACAGTGCGCAAAATGGGTATAGACCCCTCAAGGATCAAACCCATAAAAACGACCTTTAAAGGCGTCATTCCAGGTGTGGAGGCCCATTGCACAGGCTCAATTACACTGGAAGTGGTCTTCGGATCCCCGGATAATTTCCGAAGCGAAGAGTTAATCTTCGATATAGTCCCGTTCCGCAATGGTTATCACGCGCTGCTCGGGTGAACCGCATTTGCTAGATTCAATGCGGTACCGCATTATGCATACCTCAAGCTCAAGATGCTAGGACCTCGCGGAGTTATTACAGTCAATGGAAACACAGAGCGCTCTCTCCGAACAGAGGAGCACACCGCGGCCCTCGTAGCAGAAGCGCAAAGCAGCCTCTCAAGGCAATCAACCAGTTCGGCGCTTCAAAGCCTGGACACCTTCAAGCGTGCTCAAAGCAATCGTCAAATAGACCACCTGGCGCGATCTGAGCTCACGTAGCAATACGACGGCCACCCCAATCCCAGCCCAACAACGAAACTCGTGCTGCGCGTACATAATTACGCATTAAAAATACCATGGGCACAGGTGGGGAGGGGGGCACAACTACGGCATGCCCCAAGACGCGGCTTAAACCGCATAGGGGCTTCCTGTTTGGTTATTTTTCTCTTTTTTCAGGACCTTAATTTCTGGAAACACTGTCCGGCAGCACTATTGCCGACCACATGATGCAGCAACCAAGGAGGCAGACAGCTACGTCATACCACAGAATTCCCAGGTGGATTACAGTAACGAGCGAAATATTCGATTTAATATCATTCCTCAGCTTGCCCTTGGAAGGGGCATAGTCCTACTCTTTGCTTTTCGCACTATCTGTATCACTCTTCTTTAAACGCAATTTTTTAATAAACAATGCATGACATTACGACTATTATTGCATTCTTGTTATATATATATATGTGTGTGTGTGTGTGTGTTCATTAATGACGCCTTGCAACCGTACACCTTGGTACGGCTAATACACCAGGGGCTTACGTACCTCACAATACGGTGTGAAAAGTCCGAACACTTTCACAAGTGCGGCACCCCGAACTTATAGCATCATATGCATCAGCTCCGAATCATGTCTTTGGTCAAATGTTGGGTTTGCCCGGCTCCTATGTTTTGGTACCTGACGTTCCACTCTATCGGCTAAGGTAGCGCTAGGAGAACTACTGCGATTGTGCCCCAATTCTGCTAGGTTCAGCACCTCAGTAGAGAAAGCTAAAACTGACTGTCATGATAAGGCGAGAGACTGGTCGCTGTTCGGCGAGGTTTTTGAGTCCCTAAAGACTTATGCCGCTTAGAGCGAGGGGCCGGCCCTGTCCCGCTTAAAGGCGTGTATCGCGCCCCAAATTCGGCCTTCCAAATACCAGGGGCTTCGCCGAAATTTAAAATTATAGAATTCTATGGCTAAGTGAGAGTGATAAACCATTATTAGTCTGGTTGCCTTGTTCGCTGTGCTGAGCACCTCCCTCGAAGGACCCAAACAAGGGAACAAGAGTGCTTAGGTTTATCCCGAACACCCCAGCACTCGTGGCATGGGGGCAGAAGCCGAGGACTAGCCATCTCTCAGATTGGATAAACAGCCAAACGAAAGGTAATATTTTAAATTTAAACAAGCGTTGCATAGCGCATTGAAACAAGTTTACATAAATACAGGATAAAACGAGCAAGTCTCATTCAAATATTACATCTTTTAAACACTCGTCCGCTATGAGACGGGCACCCGGCAGAACACCCTCGTAGTACATCTCGGGGTGGCGGTGCTCCTTGCCCTCCGTGGCCCCTCCTTGATCAGCTTCACGACGTCTAGCTTGACCCACTGCAATTTCACACGGGCAAAAGCCCGGCGTGCACCTTCAATGCAGACAGATCGCTTGACGACCTCTAGCCGCGGGCAGGCATCCACAAGCCGCCCCACCAGGCCGAAGAAGCTGTTCGAAAGGGCGTCGCCAGGCCACAGCCGGACTATAAAGCTCTTCATGGCCCGATCGGCCGCCTTATGTAGCTCGACCATCTGCTTCTGCTGGTCGCACATTGGCATTGGGTGTTCGGCCTCAGCATACTGAGACCAGAACAACTTCTCTGTTGAGCTTCCATCCTCGGCCTGGTAAAATTGTGCGGCATCGGACACGCTGCGGGGCTGATACGTCTCCAACGTAACTATAATTTTTGATTGCTCCATGGTATATTATCTACTATTTTGGACTATATTGGGCTTTATTTTCCACTTTTATATTATTTTTGGGACTAACCTATTAACCGGAGGCCCAACCCAGAATTGTCGTTTTTGCCTATTTCAGTGTTTCGAAGAAACAGAATATCAGATGGAGTCCAAACGGAATAAAATCTTCGGGAACGTGATTTTCTCACCGAACGTGATCCAAGAGACTTGGACCCTACTCCAAGGAACAAAAGAGGCGGTCACGGGGGTGGGGGCGCACCCCCTGCCTCGTGCGCCCCTCGTTGCTCCTCCGGCGTACTCCTTCCTCCTATATATACCCACGTACCCCCAAACGATCAGAACAGGAGCCAAAAACCTAATTCCACCGCCGCAACTTTCTGTATCCACGAGATCCCATCTTGGGGCCTGTTCCGGAGCTCCGCCGGAAGAGGGCCGTCATCACGGAGGGCTTCTACATCATCCTAGCCTCTCCGATGAAGTGTGAGTAGATTACCTCAGACCTTCGGGTCCATAGTTAGTAGCTAGATGGTTTCTTCTCTCTTTTTGGATCTCAATACAATGTTCTCCCCTCTCTTGTGGAGATCTATTCGATGTAATCTTCTTCTTTTGCGGTGTGTTTGTTGAGACCGATGAATTGTGGGTTTATGATCAAGTCTATCTATGAACAATATTTGAGTCTTCTCTGAATTCTTTTATGTATGATTGGTTATCTTTGCAAGTCTCTTCGAATTATCCGTTTGGTTTGGCCAACTAGATTGGTAGTTCTTGCCATGGGAGAAGTGCTTAGCTTTGGGTTCGATCTTGCAGTGTTCTTTCCCAGTGACATAAGGGGCAGCAAGACACGTATTGTATCGTTGCCATCGAGGATAACAAGATGGGGTTTATTTCATATTGCATGAATTTATCTCTCTACATCATGTGATCTTGCTTAAAGCGTTACTCTATTTTTAACTTAATACTCTAGATGCATGCTGGATAGCGGTCGATGAGTGGAGTAATAGTAGTAGATGCAGAATCGTTTCGATCTACTTGTCACGGACGTGATGCCTATATACATGATCATGCCTAGATATTCTCATAACTATGCTCAATTCTGTCAATTGCTCAACAGCAATTTGTTCACCCACCGTAGAAAACTTATGCTCGCAAGAGAAGCCACTAGTGAAACCTATGGCCCCCGGGTCTATTCTCATCATATCAATCTCCATAATTTTAATCTTGTTTTGTTTTTACTTTGACTTTTACTTTTCACTTTGCATCTTTATATCAAAAATACCAAAAATATTATCTATCGGATCTCACTTCCGTAAGTGACCGTGAAGGGATTGACAACCCCTAATCGCGTTGGTTGCGTTGAGCTCTTTGTGTTGTGTAGGTATAAGGGACTTGCGTGTGGCCTCCTACTGGATTGATACCTTGGTTCTCAAAAACCGAGGGAAATACTTACGCTACTCTGTTGCATCATCCCTTCCTCTTCCGGGAAAAGCAACGCCAAGCTCAAGACGTAGCAAGAAGGATTTATGGCGCCGTTGCCGGGGAGTCTACGCAAAAAGTCAACTTACCAAGTACCCATCACAATCCCTATCTCTCGCATTACATTATTTGCCATTTACCTCTCGTTTTCCTCTCCCCCACTTCACCCTTACCGTTTTATTCGCCCTCTCTCTCTCTATCCTCCCTCTCTATTTGCCTCTTTTACCCGTTTGCTCTTGTTTGCTCGTGTGCTAGTTTGCTTGCTTGTCGTTATGTCTGAAATTGGGGAAGTTATCGCCGATATGGGTGATAACAATATCATGGAAAATTCTGATGCTCCTGCTGAAGAACCCCCTTCCTACCATACAAAAAGATTTCGAATCGGTAGTGGTAATATTATTGGAAAAGGAGTTATTCAAGATTTCTTTACTTGTGCCGGTGCTTTGCCCTCTATGGGCGGTTCTATTCTCCATAGAACTAGTAGTCTTGCAGACGCTATTGCCATGCTTATCGTTGAACTTGAAAGGCAATTTATGCATATGCACCCATCTATACAAAGAGTTTTCCTAGAATTTTCTAATATCGAGCATTCCTCTGTTAAGCGTGCCGCTACTATCTTTTTGGCTCATGAATTCAGATTTATAATAAAAGAAGCCAAAGAAATCTTTGCTCACTATAGGGTGGACGCTGGTCTTCCTCCCATAGAGTCTATCCTCTTCGATCAAGAAGAAATTATGCGCTTTCAATCTCTTGACTATGTTGCTTTTAATGAAAACCTTAGAAAAAGGTGCCAATCAATATTTTAATTGATACAATCTCTAAACTTAATGATGATTTGGCTATTCAAAATAATGAGCTAGGATGCTCTCTTGAGTTTAGGCTCACAAGGTTCTGTCAAAAGAATGCTTATAATGATGAATTGGTTGTACAATACGAAGGGCCGAAAGAGGAACCTATACCTCCTAAAATTGATCTTGGGGACTTCTGTCCTATTAAATTTAGCCCTTTTGATTACTTTTGCTTGCCACAAAGAAAACTTGCTGCCGAACGTAGAGAATATGAAATGAGTTTCACTGATCTATCTTATTACTACGGCACAACCTAGATCTATCCTCGCTTTTATGCCTAGCTAGGGGCGTTAAACGATAGCGCTTGTTGGGAGGCAACCCAATTTTATTTTTATTCCTTTCTTTTTGATCCTGTTTAGTAATACATAATTTATTTAGCCTCTGTTTTGGTTGTGTTTTTTGTGTTTAATTAGTGTTTGTGCCAAGTAGAACCGTTGGGAAGACTTGGGGAAAGTCTTGTTGAACTTGCTGTAAAAAAACAGAAACTTTAGCACTCACGAGAACTGCTGTAATTTTTATTTTAACAGTGATATTTAGTTAATTCTTCTTGCATATGTTTAATAGATAAATTCCTCACGTCCAGCAATTTATTTTAGAATTTTTGGGGTTCCAGATCTTGCGCTAGCTACAGATTACTACAGACTGTTCTGTTTTTGACAGATTCTGTTTTTCGTGTGTTGTTTGCTTATTTTGATGAATCTATGGTTAGTAAAATAGTTTATAATCCATAGAGAAGTTGGAATACAGTAGGTTTAACACCAAAATAAATAAATAATTAGTTCATTACAGTACCTTGAAGTGGTTTTATGTTTTCTTTCTCTAACGGAGCTCACGAGATTTCTATTGAGTTTTGTGTTGTGAAGTTTTCAAGTTTTGGGTGAGTTCTTTTGATGGATTATGGAACAAGGAGTGGAAAGAGCCTAAGCTTGGGGATGCCCATGTCACCCCCAAGATAATCCAAGGACACCAAAAAGTCAAAGCTTGGGGATGCCCCGGAAGGCATCCCCTCTTTCGTCCACTTCCATCGGTAATTTACTTGGAGCTATATTTTTATTCACCAACATGATATGTGTTTTGCTTGGAGCGTCTTGTATTATTTGTGTCTTTGTTTGTTAGTTTGCCACAATCATCCTTTCTGTACACACCTTTTTAGGGAGTCATCTATGAATTAAAATTTGATAGAATACTCTATGTGCTTCACTTATATCTTTTGAGCTATGTAGTTTTGCTCTATGCACTTCACTTATATCTTTTGAGCGTTATAATTTGCTCTATGTGCTTCACTTAGATCTTTTAGAGCATGGTGGTGGTTTTTTTTAAAATAAACTATTGATCTCTCATGCTTCACTTCAATTATTTTGAGAGTCTTAATAGCATGGTAATTTGCTTAATATAAATATGCTTGGTGTTCAAGATATGTGAAATTTTCTTTTGAGTGAGTTGAATACTAAGAGAAGATTGAAGCATGATATTTTTTTTGAGATATGGAGGTGATAATATTAGAGTTATGCTAGTTTAGTAGTTGTGAATTTAAAGAATACTTGTGTTAAAGTTTGTGATTCCCGTAGCATGCACGTATGGTGAACCGTTATGTGATGAAGTCGGAGCATAATTTATTTATTGATTGTCTTCCTTATGAGTGGTGGTCGGGGACGAGCGATGGTCTTTTCCTACCAATCTATCCCCCTAGGAGCATGCGCGTAATACTTTGCTTTGATAACTTCTAGATTTTTGCAATAAGTATATGAGTTCTTTATGACTAATGTTGAGTCCATGGATTATATGCACTTTTTCCCATCCTTCCACCATTGCTAGCCTCTCTAATACCGCGCACCTTTCGCCGGTATCATACACCCACCATATACCTTCCTCAAAACAGCCACCATACCTACCTATCATGGCATTTCCATAGCCATTCCGAGATATATTGCCATGCAACTTTCCACCTTTCCGTTTATTATGACACGCTCCATCATTGTCATATTGCTAGCATGATCATGTAGTTGACATCGTATTTGTGTTAAAGCCACCATTCATAATTCTTTCATACATGTCACTCTTGATTCATTGCATATCCCGGTACACCGCCGGAGGCATTCATATAGTCATATTTGTTCTAAGTATCGAGTTGTAATTGTTGAGTTGTAAGAAAAATAAAAGTGTGATGATCATCATTTTCTAGAGCATTGTCCCAAGTGAGGAAAGGATGATGGAGACTATGATTCCCCCATAAGTCGGGATGAGACTCCGGACAAAAAAAAGAGGCAATAAAAAAAGAGAAAAGGCCCAAATAAAAAAAGAGAGAAAAAGAGAGAAGGGACAATGTTACTATCCTTTTACCACACTTGTGCTTCAAAGTAGCACCATGATCTTCATGATAGAGAGTCTCTCGTTATGTCACTTTCATATACTAGTGGGAATTTTTCATTATAGAACTTGGCTTGTATATTCCAATGATGGGCTTCCTCAAATTGCCCTAGGTCTTCGTGAGCAAGCGAGTTGGATGCACACCCACTTAGTTTCTTTTGATGAGCTTTCATATACTTATAGCTCTAGTGTATCCGTTGCATGGCAATACCTACTCACTCACATTGATATCTATTGATGGGCCTCTCCATAGCCCGTTGATACGCCTAGTTGATGTGAGACTATCTTCCCCTCTTTTTGTCTTCTCCACAACCACCATTCTATTCCACATAGTGCTATGTCCATGGCTCACGCTCATGTATTGCGTGAATATTGAATTTTTTTTGAAAACGTTAGAGTATGAAACAATTGCTCGGCTTGTCATCGGGGTTGTGCATGATTTAAATACTTTGTGTGGTGAAGATAGAGCATAGCCAGACTATATGATTTTGTAGGGATAACTTTCTTTGGCCATGTTATTTTGAGAAGACATAATTACTTTACTAGTATGCTTGAAGTGTTATTATTCTTTATGTCAATATTAACTTTTGTCTTGAATCTTTCTAATCTGAATATCCATACCACAATTAAGAAATTTTGCATTGAAATTATGCCAGGTAAGCACTCCGCATCAAAAATTCTCTTTTTATCATTTACCTACTCGAGGACGAGCAGGAATTAAGCTTGGGGATGCCTGATACGTCTCCAACGTCTCCAACGTATCTATAATTTTTAATTGCTCCATGCTATATTATCTACTGTTTTGGACTATATTGTGCTTTATTTTCCACTTTTATATTATTTTTGGGACTAACCTATTAATCGGAGGCCCAGCCCAGAATTGCTGTTTTTTGCCTATTTCAGTGTTTCGAAGAAACATAATATCAGACGGAGTCCAAACGGAATAAAATCTTCGCGAACATGATTTTCTCACCGAACGTGATCCAGGAGACTTGGACCCTGCTCCAAGGAAGAAAAGAGGCGGTCACGAGGGTGGGGGGCGCGCCCCTGCCTCGTGGGCCCCTCGTTGCTCCTCTGGCGTACTCCTTCCTCCTATATATACCCACGTACCCCCAAATGATCAGAACAGGAGCCAAAATCCTAATTCCACCGCCGCAACTTTTTGTATCCACGAGATCCCATCTTGGGGCCTGTTCCGGAGCTCCGCCGGAAGAGGGCCGTCATCACGGAGGGCTTCTACATCATCCTAGCCTCTCCGATGAAGTGTGAGTAGTTTACCTCAGACCTTCGGGTCCATAGTTATTAGCTAGATGGTTTCTTCTCTCTTTTTGGATCTCAATACAATGTTCTCCCCCTCTCTTGTGGAGATCTATTTGATGTAATCTTCTTATTTTGTGGTGTGTTTGTTGAGAGTGATGAATTGTGGGTTTATGGTCAAGTCTATCTATGAACAATATTTGAGTCTTCTCTGAATTCTTTTATGTATGATTGGTTATCTTTGCAAGTCTCTTCGAATTATCCGTTTGGTTTGGCCAACTAGATTGGTAGTTCTTGCCATGGGAGAAGTGCTTAGCTTTGGGTTCGATCTTGCGGTGTTCTTTCCCAGTGACATAAGGGGCAGCAAGACACGTATTGTATCGTTGCCATCGAGGATAACAAGATGGGGTTTATTTCATATTGCATGAATTTATCTCTCTACATCATGTCATCTTGCTTAAAGCGTTACTCTGTTTTTAACTTAATACTCTAGATGCATGCTGGATAGCGGTCGATGAGTGGAGTAATAGTAGTAGATGCAGAATCGTTTCGATCTACTTGTCACGGACGTGATGCCTATATACATGATCATGCCTAGATATTCTCATAACTATGCTCAATTCTGTCAATTGCTCAACAGTAATTTGTTCACCCACCGTAGAAAACTTATGCTCTCGAGAGAAGCCACTAGTGAAACCTATGGCCTCCGGGTCTATTCTCATGATATCAATCTCCATCATTTTAATCTTGTTTTGTTTTTACTTTGCCTTTTACTTTTCACTTTGCATCTTTATATCAAAGATACCAAAAATATTATCTATCGGATCTCACTTCCGTAAGTGACCATGAAGGGATTGACAACCCCTAATCGCGTTGGTTGCGTTGAGCTCTTTGTGTTGTGTAGGTACAAGGGACTTGCGCGTGGCCTCCTACTGGATTGATACGTTGGTTCTCAAAAACTGAGGGAAATACTTACGCTACTCTGCTGCATCATCCCTTCCTCTTCGGGGAAAACCAACGCAAGCTCAAGACGTAGCAGGGGCAAATCTGCGAATGCTCCTAGAGAGCTCCGGGTTCGGGTAAGTAATCGGTAATTTACTTTTACATGCTTGCTTTGCATATAGAAAGCCTTACCCGCCGCCATCTTCTTCATTGCGTCGATCTCCTGGAGGGCCTTTTGGGCTTCGGCCTTGGCACTTCTTGCGCTCTCGAGGGCCGCAGCAAGCTCAGACTCCCGCGTCTTTGAGTCAAGCTCCAACGCCTCGTGCTTCGCCACGAGAGCCTGGAGCTCTTCCTGCACCTCGCCCACCCGAGCCTCGTGCTTCTCTCGCTTGGTGCGCTCCTTGGCCGCATTATCTTCGGCCTTGGTTAGCGCTCGCTTCAGGGTCGCCACCTCGCTCGTGGCCCCTCGCAAATATATGTTGATCCTGTCATTTTGCAATCGCGTCTTCTTTTATATATACATATCTATAGACAGGGTATTACTTACCCTTGTTCTCCTCGAGCTGCCTCTTGGCAAGGCCGAGCTCTTTCCTGGACCCCTCGAGGTCCTGCTTCAGTACGGTGACCTCCGCAGTTAGTGCGGCGGACGCCAGCAGCGAAGCCTGCATATGCATATTGACATACTTATATTAGACTCCTGCGATATTATTTGATCCTCTATTCGTCTTTTCTTTGTGAACACTGAACAAAGCATCAGGGGCTACTGTCTATGCGGTAATATTTCTACTACATTTTAAAACACTTACCTCGAAGCCTGTTAGAAGGCTGGCACAGGCTTCAGTCAACCCGCTCTTGGCGGACTGAACCTTCTGGACCACCGTACTCATAACAGTACGGTGCTCCTTGTTGATGGAAGCGCTGCGAAGCGCTTCCAGCAGATTGTCCGGCGCCTCTGGATGGACAGAGGTCACCAGCACAGGTGTCTTGCCCCTCTTAGAAGGAGGCCGCCTGCCTGAGCCTGGAACCGCTGGAGGTTCCGGCGCGATGTTCGGCTGAGGGCCGAACTCGGAGCTCTCAGGGGCCCCGTCCCCTCGGCTCCCGGAGTCCGGAAGGTCGCCTTGAGGCGCCTCCGGGACTGTCTCCCCTCGATCCGGTGCCTCTTGAGACAACACCTCGGCGTCGTCCGCAGGAGGAGGGGAGGTGGCGGTTGGGACTGGATCGCTATCCATGTCCGACGAGCCCAGGGAGCCGTCCGATGATACATCGATGCTGGTTCGCGGCGGCCTGCATAATCATGTTCGTGTTAGGGAAAGCAGTGCGATAAAGGAATGCTACGAGTTACTCTGGTATCCGAATACTTACGATCTCCCCAGGGGCTTGGCCCTGGGCAACCACTCGTCTTCGTCTTCGTCGGCGGCGGTGGAGCTGTCCGGAAGGAGAGTCCTTCCCTTCTTGGACCCTTCGGCCCCCCAGTTAGGGCAGCCTTCCTTTTCTTATCTCCCCCTGCAGGAGGGGGAGCATCTTCTTCTTCTTCCTCGTCTTCGGGGGAGGAGTGCGCCGCAGAGTCATCGGATGGTGAGTCCAACGACGCCTGGCGTCGGGAACTCTTTCGGGTTCCCTTGGCCTTCTTGGTCTTCTCCGGCACCGTATAAGGAGCCAGAGTCAGCATCTTCGCCAGAAGAGCGTCTGCTGGGCCTTTGGGCAAAGGAGCTGGACAGTCGATTTGTCCGGCCGTCTCCTGCCAGTCCTGTCAAAGGTACGGGAGTTTAGATCCCGCATGGACTCAACCTATAAAAAATAAGTATCCTGCGAGAGGTAAAGCAGCTTACCGCTTTGGCTTGGCGCTTCGTGCTGAATCCACGATCCTCAGTAATGGGAGGGGGGACCTCGGTGCTTTTTAACAGCACCCTCCAGGCATCTTTGTGAGTTGTGTTGAAGAGCCTGTTCAGAGTTCGGTGCCGCGCTGGGTCGAACTCCCACAAGTTGAACTCCCGTTGTTGGCACGGGAGAATCCGGTGGTGGAGCATGACCTGGACCACGTTGACAAGTTTGAGCTTCTTGTTCACCATGTTTTGAATACATGTTTGGAGTCCGGTCAGCTCTTCCGAACTACCCCAGGACAGGCCCTTCTCTTTCCAGGAGGTGAGCCGCATGGGGATGCCAGATCGGAACTCGAGGGCCGCTGCCCATACAGGGTCGCGCGGCTCGGTGATGTAGAACCACCCCGATTGCCACCCCTTTATGGTTTCCACAAAGGAGCCCTCGAGCCATGTTACGTTGGGCATCTTGCCCACCATGGCGCCTCCGCACTCCGCCTGGCGGCCGCCCACCACCTCCGGCTTGACATTGAAGGTCTTCAACCATAAGCCGAAGTGGGGCTTGATGCGAAGGAAGGCCTCGCACACGACGATAAATGCCGAGATGTTGAGGATGATGTTCAGGGCCAGATCGTGGAAATCCAGGACGTAATAGAACATGAGCCCCCGGACGAATGGATGGAGAGGGAATCCCAGTCCGCGGAGGAAATGGGTGAGGAATACTACCCTCTCATGGGGCCTAGGGGTGGGGATGAGCTGCCCCTCATCTGGGAGCCGGTGCACGATATCGTCGGGCAGGTATCCGGCTCTCCTCAGTTTCTTGATGTCTCCATCCGTGACGGAGGAGACCATCCACCTGCCTCCCGCTCCAGACATGGTTGGAGAAGGTTGAGGTGGGAAGTGCGGACTTGGGCGCTAGAGCTCGAGTGTGCGAAAACAGATGAGCAAAGGAGGAAGAAGGCGTGGATAGGAAGGTGAATCCTTATCCCTTTATATGGGCGGACGAAACTAAGTGTCCCCACTTTCCTGGTAAAACTCGCTCATCCCCCAAGTGCCGCAATCGATGGCGCGGTTGGGTTACCCACGCCCGTATTGATGAGAATCCCGTAATAAGGGGACACGGCCACTGCTTTGACAAGACGTGTCGAAAAACTGCCTCGCGTTATGTGCGTGGCCGGTTAAAGGAAACAGTTCGAATAATCACCAGGCCATGACATAACGCCATACTGTCAAGACAAGTCAGCAAATTAGAATTGCGAAAATATTATTCTCTCTATGGTGGTATGTGGAACTTATTTTGCAGGGTCGGACACTATCCTCGTTTTCAATTTCTTCTGTGATGTATTCGGAGAAGGAACCCGCCTTGCAATGCCGAAGACAATACTGCGCACTGGACTCATCGTCATTGAAGCCTGGTTCAGGGGCTACTGAGGGAGTCCTGGATTAGGGGGTCTCCGGACAGCCGGACTATCTCCATTGGTCGGACTGTTAGACTATGAAGATACAAGATTGAAGACTTCATCTCGTGCCTGGATGGGACTCTACTTGGCGTGGAAGGCAAGCTAGGCAATACGGATATGGATATTTCCTCCTTTGTAACCGACCTTGTGTAACCCTAACCCTCTCCGGTGTCTATATAAACCGAAGGGTTTTAGTCCGTAGGACAACAACCATAACATACAATCATACCATAGGCTAGCTCCTAGGGTTTAGCCTCTCTGATCTCGTGGTAGATCTACTCTTGTACTATCCATATCATCAATATCAATCAAGCAGGACGTAGGGTTTTACCTCCATCAAGAGGGCCCGAACTTGGGTAAAACATTGTGTCCCCTGCCTCCTGTTACCATCTGGCCTAGACGCATAGTTCGGGACCCCCTACCCGAGATCCGCCGGTTTTGACACCGACAGTGACTGAGATTCAGACTGCAGTTGAGCAGCTTCAGGAGGAAGCAGAGGAGAGGAGAGGAAAAGCAACCACTGATGCTTTTAAGCGTGTGCCACGAGGTCCAAGGTCTACTACAGTGCCAGTCTCAGATGCTAGAGCTTCAGTGTCAGCACCAGCAGCTACAACTCCAGTGCCACCTCCAGCACCCACTCCATCAGCTCCAACTACATCGTCGGAAGCCTTCGTCCTTGGAGTTCTATCTACACCACCTCCCGAAGACCAAGCCTGAGAGACGTATAACACTATGCATTTTCAAACTTTTTGGTAACTTGTTTCCAAAGGGGAGAAATATGTATAGATCATAGGCTTCGAGAGAGAGTGTCTTGCTTTTTATCTCTCTTGCTATTTTGGTTGAACTACTTTATTGTGTGCTTGTGTGAGATACTTTATGTCCTTGTGAGATACTTGTATGATCATGTGGTTGATCATATGTACCTTAATTTTTGGTTGAATGATGCTATCCTTTATATTCCATATATGATCATTCACTTGCTTGGTGATGAGTGCATGCTTTTAATTTCTATCATTTTGAGCGCTCCACCAAGATGTATGTGACATGGAAGAGTAACCCATGATCCTAATCGATTGTGCATTTGCATTCAAAAGCAAATTTTAAATAATGAACAAATTTAGGGGGAGCTCTTGCTTATCACATACTTCTCAAAGCGATGATGTTTTTCAATCTTATAATCATTTGTCGAAGCTTTGATCTATATGTTGTCACCAATTACCAAAAAGGGGGAGATTGAAAGTGCAACTATCCCTGGGTGGTTTTGGTAATTCCTAACAACATATAGCTCATTGAGCTAATGCTACTTGAAGATAAATATTTCAGGAAAAGCTCAATGATTGGCATGGCATGGATTAGAAAGTGGACCCCTCAAAATGCTAAGGACAAAAGGATTGGCTCAAGCTCAAAGCACATGACTCTACATTTCATTTTTAGTGATCCAAGATCACATTGAGTCCATAGGAAAAGCCAATACTATTAAGAGGGGGTGAGGTGTTTCTTAATGAGGTTCTCGCTCAAAGTGCTTAGTGACATGCTCCACAACCCTCAACCACTTTCTCATATCCAAATATATCCCAAACCAAAAGTCAAACTCGGCCCCACCGATTTGATCTATCCGGTGCCACCGAGTTCACTTGACATAGCCACTGCCACAAACCCTAGTCTTTTCGGTCCTACCGATAGAGATCTCGGTCTCACCGAGATGGGATTGTAATCTCTCTGTTTCCCTTCGTAACGTTTCGGTCCAACCGAGATGAGCGATTGGTCCCACCGAGATTGCAATGCAAACTCTCTGTTCCCTTTCGTAATGTTTCGGTCCTACCGAGAGAGCGAATTGGTCCCACCGAGATTGCCTGACCAACTCTCTGGTTAGTCTATTACCAAAATCGGTCTCACCGAGTTTGTGTAATCGGTCTCACCGAGATTACGTTATGCCCTAACCCTAATGATATCGGTCCCACCAAGTTGACATGTCGGTCCCACCGAAAACCCTAACAGTCACATTATGAACTAAATCGGTCTGACCGAGTTGTATGATTCGGTCCCACCGAGTTTGGTGATTTGTGTGTAACGGTTAGATTTTGTGTGGAGGCTATATATACCCCTCTACCCACTCTTCATTCGTGGAGAGAGCCATCAGAACATGCCTACACTTCCAACATACATTTTCTGAGAGAGAACCACCTACACTTGTGTTGAGGTCAAGATACTTCATTCCAATCACATAAATCTTGATCTCTAGCCTTCCCCAAGTTGCTTTCCACTTAAATCATATTTCCACCAAATCCTATCCTCTGAGAAAGAGTTGAGTGTTGGGGAGACTATCATTTGAAGCACAAGATCAAGGAGTTCGTCATCAACACACCATTTGTTACCTCTTGGAGAGTGGTGTCTCCTAGATTGGTTAGGTGTCACTTGGGAGCCTCAGTCAAGATTGTGGAGTTGAACCAAGGAGTTTGTATGGGCAAGGAGATCGCCTACTTCGTGAAGATCTACCCTAGTGAGGCAAGTCCTTCGTGGGCGATGGCCATGGTGGGATAGACAAGGTTGCTTCTTCATGGACCCTTCGTGGGTGGAGCCCTCTGTGGACTCGCGCAACCATTACCCTTCGTGGGTTGAAGTCTCCATCAACGTGGATGTATGATAGCACCACCTATCGGAACCACGCCAAAACTCTTCGTGTCTACATTGCATTTTCTCCCTCCAAACTCCTCCCTTTACCTTCATATGCAATTGTTTTACATTCCGCTGCTATACTCTTAGAATTGCATGTGTAGGTTGTTTGCTTGACTTGTGCTAAGTTGCTAAAATCTGCCAAGAATTAAAATTGGGAAAAGGCTAGATTTTTATTTGGTCAAGTAGTCTAATCACCCCCCTCTAGACATACTTTCGATCCTACACCCCTCTGTTACTTCTTTCCGGTAGACCTCGAGACTGTCGGCGACCCCCAGTTCGACTACGGCGTTGACGATCCCTCCTTCTTGCCAGAGCAACCAGGCAAGCCCCCCCTTGATCAACCCGATATCGCCTATTCCTTCTCTCTACTGCTTGCATTAGAGTAGTGTAGCATGTTACTACTTTCCGTTAATCCATTTATGATGCATAGCCTGTCTTTGCTACTACTATTGTTACCTTTACCTGCAATCCTAAATGCTTACTATAGGATGCTAGTAATCCATCAGTGGCCCTACATTCTTGTCCGTCTGCTATGCTATATTATCGGGTCGTGGTCACTTCGGGAGGTGATCACGGGTATATACATATTACACTATTATACATGATACAAGGTGGTGACTAAAGTCGGGTCGGCTCGTAGAGTACCCGCAAGTGATTCCGATATGGGGGCTAAAGGGGCAGGTGGTTCCATCCAGGTAGTGGTGGGCCTGGGTTCCCGACGGCCCCCGACTGTTACTTTTTGGCAGAGCGACAGGGCAGGTTGAGACCACCTAGGTGAGAGGTGGGCCTAGCCCTGGTCGGCGACCGCAGTTACATCAATTAACACGCTTAACGAGATCTTGGTATTTGATCTGAGTCTGGCCACTGGCCTATACGCACTAACCAACTACGCGGGAACAGTTATGGGCACTCGAAGTCGTGGTATCAGCCGAAGCCTTCTTGATGTCTGCGACTGAGCGGCGCGCGCCGGATTGGACTGGAACACCTGCTCTTGTATTAGGGAGGCTAGGTCTGCTTCCGGCCGCGTTCGCAACGTGCAGGTGTGCAATGGGCGATGGGCCCAGACCCCTGCGCGCATAGGATTTAGACCGGTGTGCTGACCTCTCTATTGTGCCTAGGTGGGGCTGTGACGTGTTGATCTTCCGAGGTCGGGCATGACCCAGTAAAGTGTGTTCGGCCAAAGGGGATCGAGCTTGTTGGGTAATGTGGTGCACCCCCGCAGGGAAGTTTATCTATTCAAATAGCCGTGTCCCTCGGTAAAAGGACGACCCGGAGTTGTACCTTGACCTTATGACAACTAGAACCGGATACTTAATAAAATACACCCTTCCAACTGCTAGATACAACCCGGTGATCGCTCTCTCACAGGGTGACAAGGGGAGGATCACCGGGTAGGATTATGCTATGCGATGATACTTGGTTAACTTACCATCTACTCTCTTCTACTGCTTCAAGATGGAGGCTGCCAGAAGCGTAGTCTTCGATAGGACTAGCTATCTCCCTCTTATTCTGGCATTCTACAGTTCAGTCCACATATAGTACCCCTTTCATTGATAACAATGCATATGTAGTTAGCTCCTTGCTTGCGAGTACTTTGGATGAGTACTCATGGTTGCTTTGCTCCCCCTTTTCCCTCTTTCTATACCTGGTTGTTGCGACCAGATGTTGGAGCCCAGGAGCCAGACACCACCGACGATGACTCCTACTACACTGGAGGTGCCTACTACTATGTGCAGGCCGTCACCGACGACCAGGAGTAGTTTAGGAGGATCCCAGGCAGGAGGCCTACGCCTCTTTCGATCTATATCCTAGTTTGTGCTAGCCATATTATGGCAACTTGTTTAACTTATGTCCGTACTTAGATGTTATTGCTTCCGCTGACTCGTCTATGATCGAGCTCTTGTATTCGAGCCCTCGAGGCCCCTGGCTTGTAATATGATGCTTGTATGACTTATTTTATTTGTAGAGTTGTGTTGTGATATCTTCCCGTGAGTCCCTGATCTTGATCATACACGTTTGTGTGTATAATTAGTGTATGATTGAATTGGGGGCGTCACAAGTTGGTATTAGAGCCGACTGCCTATAGGAATCCCCCTTTCAAACTCCTTGGCCGAAGTTGAGTCTAGTCAGTGAAAGTTGTTTTACTAACATGGCCGTGTGGCTTACGGGCCCATGTCGCCATTGGGTGGTATTAGGATATTTTATTCCTCGATCTTTACTCTGGGACTCTGATCTCTCTTCTATTCGGGTTAAAAGATTTTACTAACTCCGACTCTAGGCTCTCATAACTACTTGCTCCTGGAGATCCCCTCACTCCAGATGATTACTTGGTGCACTAGAAGATTCTAAAGTTACTCTCTGATGTTCCCTCGATATTTTGTGCCATTGCTTTTGCAATTCCTTTCCATCGATAAACCCCAATGGACAACCAAGTACACTTGCCATTCATACAATCATTTCCCGCTGATCTTGTAATTACAAGAAACCCCGAAAGTTTCTCTATTGTTCAGAGAATACCTTGTGCCTACTGCCTTGCAGTTCTTTGTCACATGAATACCCCTACAGATAATTTCTCGCACTTACCGAGTATCCACTCATCCCCGGTTGATTCATGTATGGCACCAATCTTCAAAACACCATTCGATCTTCTGAAAATCCTGAGCAGCCTATTGCTCTTGAAATTCTTGCTTGCTTGCATTATGGTTAATCCCATAGTCTCGTAATCTTATTGGCATCCCTTGTCATTTCCATTTTAAGTCCGTTGATGCAATATGTTGCGAATGATGGCAATCCTCAATTAGATCCTAGAATTCATCCTTCCGGCTCAGACGTTATTTTAAACACGAGCTGGATCTCAACCAATCAAATTGCCATCGAGTGTGCCCCTAAGTCTATTGAACTTATCTGTCCTTGATCAGAGCGTCTGCTTCTGATCCTTCACTTTGTAAATCATAATTCCTTTGCCATTGAGCTCTAAGTTAGTCAGTTGTTTCTATAATCCAATGTCCTTGCATTTTTTCTTCCTCTGGTTGTGTGCCGATACTCACATCAGATCCTTTGTGGACCACCAGATCCTTTGTTGGATTTTATCTGACAATGTCCTTCATATTCAATAACCTTGTGAGCCTTTCCTAGGATACATAATGCCATTGGTAAATCCTATTCTCTGATTTGGCCAACCATGCTATGCTTTTGAGTTGGTGATAAATTACTCTCGAAGCTTGTGGTATATGTTTCTAAGATGCCCCGATGGGTTGAACCTACGCCTTCCTTAATCTGTGTGAATCCAGAAGTTTTTCAAGGTTCATACTCCTCTGGTAAATCACCAGGTAGGTCTTCGCACTCAAATCATTTTTAATAGAGCAGTGAATGGAAGGTTATGCATTGAAGAAGTGAGAGTCGACCTTGGACCTTGTGTTCATGCCCATGGACACGATGTAGATCTTATCATGGCGGCTTCTCTTAAAATTAATTATCCCTTGGTATAAGTTCATCTTATATCTGGGGTTTGGTCCTTTACAACCGTGGTTCCGACCATGATTGTTCTTCTTTGATTCTATTTCTTGGACAAGTTAAAGTACTTGCCTTCTACAGAACAATACGCCTGCCCAACCACTATTTTGATGTACCTTCTAGTATTACCCCCTGGTATCTCGATGATATCAACCCATTGCACTACATCTTATGAATTCCTGATGAAGTAGTACCTTTCCGCGTCATAGTCACTCCACGGGTTCTAGGTTGTCGTCAACCGAGAACACCGATTAGTGAATCGAATCTACAGTGTGATTTAGTACTCCTAGTACTTTGTTGTTAAGAAGTTTAATACTCCATCGCGCCATTCCTAGCCTGATTGACTACATCATTATCGTGCTAATTTTAACTATGCTACCTGGTCCTTCTTCCTAGAGCACAAATTTCGACGATGAGCTAATCTTACATCGATCTTCCTCGTCATATCGATTCTCCTTGAACAACAAAGTTGATTTCGAGTTTGTGTCCTACAATGGTTCCAATAACCTTTCGCTTCATCATTCCTTTGACTTGATGTCATCGCCGATCGATTACATCTTCATGAAATCTCTCGACAAATGTGTCGTGATCATCAGCATTCCGAGCTCTTCCAGGATATCAATTGAATTCATGATGAGAAATACCATCCTTGCCCTCAATGATTTGTGTTATCATCGACTATTTTATTGCCTTCGCTCCAACACAAACTTGTTCATGTTTTGTGTTATACTTGAGTTCCTTGCTATCCAGCATTTGTTCTCCTTTACCTCAGAGTATTACCATCTTTTATGGCAGGAAGGTCATGAGAATTTCACCACCTCTTAAGAATTCTTGATACAAGTGATACTTCTTGTCATCTCCGTTCATTCCTTAGTCCCCATTTTGTTTCTAAACGGAAAGCCGACAATTGAACTATGAAGTGCGAATTCAAAACTCCTAGCAACCCTATTGCTTTGAAGTTAATGGTCGACATTTCATTCTTAGACCATTGGTTATTGAATCACCATTCTAACATTGATCATGCTACCTAGCCCATATTTCGGGTGCACCTTTCAACCAATGTTTAATTATGTATGTTTTCCTCAAGCATACCTCATTATGCCATCTGATTTGACAAATGTTATCTCCTTGTTCACATAATTGTGGAAATCCATCTTTTTGGAAATCTCGATGGAATGTCGCTGAGTCCATCAGCCACCTCCTCACCCTCTCCTTGGTTTAATGATGAACTCTTGTTTCGGAACTCACTCCCATAGTTCATTTCCCGAGAATCTTACAATGTCTTCTCGTCAATTTGTGTTGCACCTTTTCTTCTCAGGCATCATGAGTCTATGGTATCCTAACACCAATCAGATCTGAATCTCGGTCAGATATGATGGTTGGAACATATTTCCAAGAGTTATAACATTGATCTTTATATGACTCGGTAAGGTGATGTCATGCCTAGCACACCTGGCCATAGGACCTATTGTTATAGTTTCCTTTTTAGCAAGGCTAGCCATTCTTCCACGAGGAAATGGTAAGACTTATTCTATAAGTTGTTCATAATGGATCCCTTGTGTATCCAAAGTCCGACCTTGCTTGAAGACCATGTCAATGCTATCTCGAAGCATGTCTGTGGTACTCCGGTTTTCAACAAGAACAATTGAAGCCCATTGCTAAATGTTTCTTGCTCAATTATCCAGGCACCGTTGTATGGGTAATGTCATGAAATTTCTCTCCCCTTACCAAAAGGGTTTTCTACATTATATCCTGTCATGGATATCATGCTCTGCTTGTCCTTGGGAAGGATATACCCCTGAAATATGTGTTTAAACACATTTTCCTTTCCATTGTTCTGTTTAATCTGATAATCACCCTTTCCTTCCCATTGTTTTGTTTAACCTTTCTTGTGATCTATATGATCTAAGCAGTAATATTCTCCTGCTTATGTAAACACCCCGGTGTACAATTATGTTGGTAAGACTGTTGGTGTCAAAACCGGCGGATCTCGGGTAGGGGGTCCCGAACTATGTGTCTAAGGAGGATGGTAACAGGAGGCAGGGGACACGATGTTTACCCAGGTTCGGGCCCTCTCGATGGAGGTAATACCCTACGTCCTGCTTGATTGATCTTGATGATATGAGTATTACAAGAGTTGATCTACCACGAGATCATAGAGGCTAAACCCTAGAAGCTAGCCTATGGTATGATTGTTGTTGTCATACAGACTAAACCCTCCGGTTTATATAGACATCGGAGGAGGCTAGGGTTACATAGAGTCGGTTACAAGGGAGGAGATCTACATATCTGTATTGCCAAGCTTGCCTTCCACGCCAAGGAAAGTCCCATCCGGACACGGGACGAAGTCTTCAATCTTGTATCTTCATAGTCCAACAGTCCGGCCAAGAGATATAGTCCGGCTGTCCGGAGACCCCCTAATCCAGGACTCCCTCAGTAGCCGCTGAACCAGGCTTCAATGACGATGAGTCCGGCGCGCAGATTTGTCTTCGGCATTGCAAGGCGGGTTCCTCCTCCGAATACATCATAGAAGATCTTGAATACGAGAATAGTGTCCGGCTCTGCAAAATAAGTTCCACATACCACCGTAGAGAGAATAATATTTCCACAAATCTAGTCTGCTGACACGTCTAGCAACATGACATCATGCCATGGCCCGGCCTTTATTTGAACCGTTTTTCTCAACCAGCACTGCACATATCGCGAGGTGGTTCTCTTGACATGTCTTGTCAAAGCAGAGATCGTGTCCCCCTTATTACGGGATTCTCATCAATACGGACGCGGGTAACCCAATCGTGCCCGTTGGTATGTTTCCTCGGTTTTAGGCAAGTCCCAAACGGCCACAAGGAGGACGCTTGATATTCACCCTCTTTATAAAGAGGCCAAGGCTTGTCCTTTTTTCCCTCTCGTACTCAATCGAATCCTTTCCCCGCCTCGAGTTCCAACACCAAAGGCTCAGGTCAGGCGCTTCAGACCTTCAACCATGTCCGGATCCAACCTTCAAGGTCGGTGGATGCCTTCCTCTATCATAGAGGAAGACATCAAAAAGCTAAGAGAGGCCAGGTATTTGACCCTCGAAATCTCGCATAGGCTGCCTGCTCGATTGCAGGTAATTCCCACTCCCGAATTCGGCGAGAGCGTTATATTCATCTCTCACTTCCTCGGAGGTCTAGGCCTCACTCTGGATCCCTTTGTTAGGGGGATCATGTTCTATTACGGGATGGATTTCCATGACCTGGCCCCGGATTCCCTTCTTCACATCTCGTCGTTCATCGTCATGTGTGAGGCCTTTCTCCGCATTACCCCACACTTCGGCCTATGGCTCAAGACTTTCAATGTGAAGCCGAAGATGATTGAGGGGCGACACGCAGAGTGCGGAGGTGCCGTGATAAGCAAAAGTGCTGATGTTCCGTGGCCAGAGGGTTCCTTCCTAGAGATGTCCGGTTTATGGCAACGGGAGTGGTTTTATATCACAGCTCCCCAAAGTGCCAAGTGGGTAGCCGCCCCTGCCTTTCGCTCGAGCCCCCCACCACAACTGACGTCATGGATCAACAAGGGGCTGAACTAGGGGCCAGTAAATGATGTGCCGATATTGCAGAGTCGCATCCGATATCTCCTCGAGAGAGAAGTCAGCCTGGTCACGGTAATGCAAGTCATGCTAGTTCATCGAGTCCCGCCTTACAAATGTCGACCCCTCCGTATGTGGGAATTCAACCCGGAAGGACCGCGAACCATCCAGCACTTCCTCGGCATGATGCTCGAAGAGATGTACAAATTGTTCTTCGGACCACAAATAAAGTGTCCGTACACCACCGAGGATGCGGGTCTGAGCTGTAATCGCCCAGATACCCAAGTAAGTAATCCCGTGGCCGAACATGCTGTCTTTTTATTTATCATAACATTATTCTGAAAAGGCGCTCCTTGACCAGGACTGGGTAACAAAGGCAAATATGATCAGGTGTTCGGCCCCCCTTCCCGAAGGCTCAGCAAATCCGGTACTAGCCAGAATGCTCGAGCCGGTGCCTTGTCAGGCGCCCTGAGGGGAAGATAAAGGGGGAGTAAAGAGGCTGAGAGCCGGCCTCACTCATTATTCATCCAAACCGGGGGAATTAGCACCTCCACGAAGGAGGATAACCAGGGAGAAGAATCTGAAATTCCCTCTCCCCAAGGAAGGAAGAGGACCACCTCTGAAGACCCGGAAGCAAAGGTTTCCAAACAGGGGAAGAAATCTTCGCCAGAGGGTCCTGCCTCGGAGGGTACTCTTGCCGCACAGTGCCCGCAAGGGGATCAGCCCTCTACCGAGCTGTAAGTAAACAAAAAGTACTTAATAGTAAAAATATCCTACATTACCTCTGAAGACAATAACCGAAGCATATATCTTGTAGTTCGGATCGTAGCCCTTCTCGACATAGTTCGTCTTCGGGGGATCTTCTTCCGGAGATGATGGAGAGCGAAACACCTCCCCCTGCCATCCCGCCTCATGAGGCGGGCGCCCCTGAAGTGTCATCGCGGAGGGTTTATCCTGATCCACCAAGGCCAGAGGGTAATCCTTTGGCCACCCGAAGTCCTCAGTATTCGTCTCCTAAAGAGAGCAACAGAAAGAGTCCGGAACCGTCCGGTGTGTGATCAGACGCACTGAAGAATCTTCTGGAGCAAACGGCCATCTCAGAAGCGCATCATACGCTAATGGGTACAGTGATTGAGAGGATTTCATCCACCGAAAGCGGGTTGCATGAAGCTTTTATGAGTCTGCTGAAAGGCTTTGAGGTACGTGAAATAGTGTATGTTTTTGACAGTACCGCACACGTTAGGTGTGCCCTATGCAGATAGTAGCCCCTGAGACTCTGGTTGCCGTCGAGAACGACGGCAAACAGAGGATCATAGTCCCAGTTAATAATCAGGCCGCCATCATGTGCAGGTGGCTGAAGGTCCGGTGGCTAGCCGGACTGATGAGTTTGCCGAGCTAAAGCGGCAATTTGATGCGGCAGATGTCGACATCGTGCTTGTCAACAAGCGGCTCGACGAGGCACATGGTATGTGATTTCTCCGGCGATCAACACATAGTAAGAGGAGCATGATGCCAGTATCTTTAATATGTTGTGACTACAGATGAAGCTGCCACCATGGAGACCCTTCGGGCGGAACTTGCCCGAGCCAAGGAACAAGCCAGGAATAGTAATGCGGCCGCTCTAAAGGCGGTCAAAGAGCTGAGGGCCGAACAGGCCGTGCATTGCCAAAGCAAGGAAAGAATAGCCAAGATGGCTGTTGAGTTGAAAGATGCCGCCGACCGTTACCAGCTT
This sequence comes from Triticum urartu, assembly GCF_056163025.1. Lineage (NCBI taxonomy): Eukaryota > Viridiplantae > Streptophyta > Magnoliopsida > Poales > Poaceae > Triticum > Triticum urartu. The sequence goes on along the minus strand of NC_141878.1, from coordinate 477,345,893 downwards.
CTTGAAAAAGAAAGCCGAGCGAAGGCGACGGACCTTGAGAAGGCCATGGTAGCAGCCAAGGAAGCCCGCTCCAAAATCAGAGCGGCGAAGGAGGAGCTGCGTCAAGCTGGAGATATCGCGGCCGGGAAGCCCTTTTTGTTGCGGACTAAGTTCGGAGATCCGAAGTATGCCCCTCTTGATCAACTATGGAGTTCTGCAGACGCATACGTGGATTTGGCAGCAAGTGCTGCTGATGCGGCCGAGTACTTCAAGGATCAAAAAGATCGTGAAGTGGAAAAGCTGTTCTGGTCATAGTTCCATGCTCCAGTGCATCCGCTGCTGTTGAATGAGCGAATGGACGAGTGGGCCGAGCTCCATAGGTTGTCTGGACTTGCCATGAGGTCTGTTGTGGATCATCTGTGGCCGGAAGGGCCAAGGCCGAATAGTTACTTTAGTTTAGTGCAACAATTCCTTGGTGCTGTGCCGCACATCGATGCTATGAAGAGGTCGACGTGCATAGAGGGTGCGCGGATGGCACTTGCCCGTGTCAAGACATACTGGGCAAAGATGGAGGCCACCACCATTGCAACACAGGGTTCGGCCGTGGGCCGAGTAGCTGCCGAGCACTACTTTGAAGAAGTCCTTGAAGGCGCTCGTTCGATAGAGGCTCAGTGCTCGAAGAATATTATGTTGTAGTGACATGTATTCCCATTGTAAAAACAATGTTTTATTGAATTATAAAGGCTGTGTTTATACTTTTGCCTGAAAGTATTATGATGCCTCCTGTGCGGCCGTTTATGTATATATGTATATAACCTGAAAGTTTGCAGTCGTCGGCTTCAGCCCCCACGCATATAATGCGGGGGTGTTCGCAAAAAATGCGTATTCACACTTGATCCAACGTCTTGGTCCATGAAGGAGGTGGTAGCGCAGCGAACGAGGCAATCGGACTATATTGCTTTAACACTTTCGCTTAGCCATAGGAGTTTGACGGTGGGACTACTATATAGCCCCTTGTACTTCCACGCTCGTCCGAATACGGGGTGCATACGTACATGACCGAGAAATGGCCCTTCGTTAATGCGGAGGAATACCGAAGATTCCACTAAGTCATCGAGTGGTTGACCAGTCTCGCGCTTTATCATGACAGTCAATTTTCGGCTTTCTCTACTGAGGTGCTCATCCGGGTGAACCAGGGCACAATCGCAGTAGTTCTCCCGGTGCCGCCTTAGCCGATAGAGCGGAACGTAAGGTAGAAAAACACGGGAGCCGGGCAAACCCAACATTTGACCAAAAGACATGATTTGGAGCTGATGCATATAAGGCCAAACTCGCGACGCCGAACACTCCCTAAGGTATTCGGTCTTTATAACATATGCCGGGCTAAACAATGCCCTTAATAATAAACCCCGAGTGTCCAGGTACGTACAATATCCTGACGTGGCCACATGCCAATAACGTCAGCAACCTTCTCGGTTGTATTGAGTATCCGGAGGATGTGAACAACAAGAGACAGTAAAAAAGGTTTACATAGGGTCTTAATCTGAAAAGAAACCTTTGAGCGGGTCCCTGCTGCACGTCTGCGCCTGTGTCTCCGTTGTGCCGTGTCCTGGACGGGTGTAGCACGATTGTCATCTGTAAAAGAGAAGAACTTAGGTGAAAGTTGTCGTGCCAGAAAATTGGCTATTATCAATAAGCCATTAAAATTCAAGATAAGTCAAGTTGAGCCGAACTAGCCCTGATTACACGCGGAAAGCCCCTGGTACCTGATGTCTACTACACAACCTTCTTCTTGTAGACGTTGTTGGGCCTCCAAGTGTAGGGGTTTGTAGGACAGTAGCAAATTTCCCTCAAGTGGATGACCTAAGGTTTATCAATCTGTAGGAGGTGTAGGATGAAGATGGTCTCTCTCAAACAACCCTGCAACCAAATAACAAAGAGTCTCTTGTGTCCCCAACACTCCCAATACAATGGTAAATTGTATAGGTGCACTAGTTCGGCGAAGAGATAGTGATACAAGTGGTATATGGATAGTAGATATAGGTTTTTGTAATCTGAAATTATAAAAACAGCAAGGTAACTAATGATAAAAGTGAGCATAAACAGTATTGCAATGATAGGAAACAAGGCATAGGGTTCATACTTTCACTAGTGCAAGTCCTCTCAACAATAATAACATAATTGGATCACATAACTATCCCTCAACATGCAACAAAGAGTCACTCCAAAGTCACTAATAGCGGAGAACGAACGAAGAGATTATGGTAGGGTATGAAACCACCTCAAAGTTATTCTTTCCAATCAATCCGTTGGGCTATTCCGATAAGTGTCACAAACAACCCTAGAGTTCGTACTAGAATAACGCCTTAAGACACAAATCAACCAAAACCCTAATGTCACCTAGATACTCCAATGTCACCTCAAGTATCCGTTGGTATGATTATACAATATGCATCACACAATCTCAGATTCATCTATTCAACCAACACATAGAACCTCAAAGAGTGCCCCAAAGTTTCTACCAGAGAATCACGACGAAAACGTGTGCCAACCCCTATGCATAGGTTCATGGGAGGAACCCGCAAGTTGATCACCAAAACATACATCAAGTGAATCACATGATATCCCATTGTCACCACAGATATGCACGGCAAGACATACATCAAGTGTTCTCAAATCTTTAAAGACTCAATCCGATAAGATAACTTCAAAGGGGAAACTCAATCCATTACAAGAGAGTAGAGGGGGGAGAAAACATCATAAGATCCAACTATAATAGCAAAGCTCGCGATACATCAAGATTGTAACACCTCAAGAACACGAGAGAGAGAGATCAAACACATAGCTACTGGTACATACCCTCAGCCCCGAGGGAGAACTACTCCCTCCTCGTCATGGAGAGCACCGGGATGATGAAGATGGCCACCGGAGAGGGATGCCCCCTCCGGCAGGGTGCCAGAACGGGTCTAGATTGGTTTTCGGTGGCTACGGAGGCTTTTGGCGGGGGAACTCCCGATCTATTGTGCTCCCGGATGTTTTTAGGGTATATGGAGATATATAGGTGGAAGAAGTACGTCAGGGGGGCCACGAGGGGTCCACGAGGGTGGAGGGCGCGCCTAGGGGGGGTGGGCGCGCCCCCTACCTCGTGGCCTTCCAGAAGCTTCCTTAACGTGGACTCCAAGTCTCCCGGGTTGCTTTCCTTCCAAAAATAAGTTCCGTGAAGTTTCAGGTCAATTGGACTCCGTTTGGTTTTCTTTTTCTATGATATTCTAAAACAAGGTAAAAACAGAAACTGACACTGGGCTCTGGGTTAATAGGTTAGTCCCAAAAATGATATAAAAGTGTATAATAATGCCCTTAAACATCCAAAACAGTAGATAATATAGCATGGAGCAATCAAAAATTATAGATACGTTGGAGACGTATCAACATCCCCAAGCTTAGTTCCTGCTCGTCCTCGAGTAGGTAAATGATAAAAACGGAATTTTTGATGCGGAGTGCTACTTGGCATAATTTCAATGCAATTCTTCTTAATTGTGGCATGAATATTCAGATCCGAAAGATTCAAGACAAAAGTTCATATTTACATAAAAATAATAATACTTCAAGCATACTAACTAAGCAATTATGTCCTCTCAAAATAACATGGCCAAAGAAAGTTCATCCCTACAAAATCATATAGTTTAGTCATGCTCCATTTTCGTCACACAAGAATGCTCTCATCATGCACAACCCCGATGACAAGACAAGCAATTGTTTCATACTTTAGTAATCTCAAACCTATAAACTTTCATGCAATATATGAGCGCGAGCCATGGACATAGCACTATGGGTGGAATAGAATATAATGAGGGGGTTATGTGCAGAAGACAAAAAGGAGAAAGTCTCACATCAACGAGGCTAATCAATGGGCTATGGAGATGCCCACCAATTGATGTTAATGCAAGGAGTAGGGATTGCCATGCAACAGATGCACTAGATCTATAAATGTATGAAAGCTCAACAAAAAAACTAAGTGGGTGTGCATCCAACTTGCTTGCTCACGAAGACCTAGGGCACTTGAGGAGGCCCATTGTTGGAATATACAAGCCAAGTTCTATAATGAAAAATTCCCACTAGTATATGAAAGCGACAAAAACAAGAGACTCTCTATCATGAAGATCATGGTGCTACTTTGAAGCACAAGTGTGGCAGAGGGTAGTAGCATTGTTGTTGGATCGAAAGTATGTCTAGAGGGGGGGGGGTGATTAGACTACTTGACCAAATAAAAACTTAACCTTTTCCCAATTTTAGTTCTTGGCAGATTTTAGCTAATTTAGGACAAGTCAAGCAATCATCACATAATTCAAGCAAGCATGCAAAGAGTATATTGGCAGCGGAAAGTAAAGCATGCAACTTGCAAGAATGTAAAGGGAAGGGTTTGGAGAATTCAAACGCTATTGGAGACACGGATGTTTTTCCCGTGGTTCGGATAGGTGGTGCTATCCTACATCCATGTTGATGGAGACTTCAACCCACGAAGGGTAACGGTTGCGCGAGTCCACACAGGGCTCCACCCAAGGGTAACGGTTGCGCGAGTCCACACAGGGCTCCACCCATGAAGGGTCCACGAAGAAGCAACCACCCACAAAGGGTCCACGAAGTAGCAACCTTGTCTATCCCACCATGGCCATCGCCCACACAGGACTTGCCTCACTAGCGGTAGATCTTCACGAAGTAGGCGATCTCCTTGCCCTTACAAACTCCTTGGTTCAACTCCACAATCTTGTCGGAGGCTCCCAAGTGACACCTAGCCAATCTAGGAGACACCACTCTCCAAGAAGTAACAAATGGTGTGTAGGTAATGAACTCCTTGCTCTTGTGCTTCAAATGATAGTCTCCCCAACACTCAACTCTCTCTCATAGGATTTGGATTTTGTGGAAAGAAGATTTGAGTGGAAAGCAACTTGGAGAGTCTAGAGATCAAGATTCATATGGTAGGAATGGAATATCTTGGTCTCAACACATGAGTAGGTGGTTCTCTCTCAGAACATATGAGTTGGAATGGTGTGTGTGTTCTGATGGCTCTCTCCACTGGCTCTCACACGAATGAAGAGGAGGTGGAGGGGTATATATAGCCTCCACACAAAATCCAACCGTTACACACAGTTTTCCAATCTCGGTGGGACCGAATCAACAAACTCGGTCGGACCGAAAATGTAAACCTAGTGACCGTTAGAGATTTTCGGTGGGACTGACATGCAACTCGGTGGAACCGATATGGTTAGGGTTTGGGCATAACGTAATCTTGGTGAGACCGCTTACACAAACTCGGTGAGACCGAATTTGGTAATTAGCTAACCAGAGAGTTGGTCAGGCAAACTCGGTGGGACCGGTTTGCTCTTTCGGTGAGACCGAAAGTTACAAAGGGGAAACACTGAATTTACATTGCAATCTCGGTGGGACCGATTCGCTCTTTCGGTGAGACCGAAAAGTTACGAAAGGGAAATAGAGAGTTTGCAACCCCATCTCGGTGAGACCGAGATCCCTATCGGTAGGACCGAATTGCTAGGGTTTGGCAGTGGCTAATGACAAGTGAAACTCGGTGGCGCCGGATAGGAAGAATCGGTAGGACCGAGTTTAGCTTAGGGTTTAGGTCATATGTGGATATGGGAAAGTAGTTGAGGGTTTTGGAGCATATCACTAAGCACATGAAGCAAGAGGCTCATTAAGCAACACCTCATCCCTCCTTGATAGTATTGGCTTTTCCTAAGGACTCAATGTGATCTTGGATCACTAAAATATAAAATGAAGAGTCTTGAGCTTTTGAGCTTGAGCCAATCCTTTGTCGTTAGCATTTTGAGGGTTCCACTTTCACATCCATGCCATGCCAATCATTGAGCTTTCCTGAAATAATTATCTTGGAATAGCATTAGCTCAATGAGCTATATGTTGTTATGAATTACCAAAACCACCTGGGGATAGTTGCACTTTCAATCTCCCCCTTTTTGGTAATTGATGACAACATATAGATCAAAGCTTCGACAAATGACAACAAGCATGAAATATATCGTCGCTTTGAGAAGTATGTGATAAGTAAGAGCTCCCCCTAAATTTGTGCATATTTAAAATTTGCTTTGGACTGCAAATGCACAAAGAGTTAGAGTCATAGGTTACTCTTCCATGTCACATACATCTTGGTGGAGCGCTTAAAATGATAAGAATGAAATACATGCACTCATCACCAAGAATAGTGAACGATCACATAAGATAGATAAGATAATAGCATTCATCAAGCATTAAGTGTAGCTTATGATCAAACACATGATCATCAATGTCTCACAAATAATGATGTAGTATCTCAAGCACTCAAAAGCAAACAAGTTCGAAAAACCACCAAATAAAGCAAGAGAGAAAAAAGCAACACTCTCTCTCTCTCGAAGCCTATGATCTATACATCTTCTACCCCTTTGGCAACAAGTTACCAAAAAGTTCCTAGAAAATGCATAGCACTAGATCGACGCTTAGGCTTGATCTTCTGGTGGTGGTGGAGTCCGGATCACTCCAAGGACGAAGGCTTCGGTAGATGCTGAAGTAGACGCTGGAGTTGGAGCTGAGGTAGATGCTGGAGCTGGTGGAACTGAGGCTGTGGCTGGTGCTGAGGTGGTGGGTCTTGTGTCAGCAACTGGCACGGCAGACGACCTTGGACCTCTGGGCACTCTGGCAAAGGCATGAGTGGTAGTCCTGCCTCTCCTTTCCTGCATGTCCTCCTGGAGCTGCTCCACTGCAGACTGAACTTCCGTTACTTTGACATCCAAGTCATAGAACTTCTGTTCCATGATTCTCTCTAGGCTCTGCTGATTTTGAGTGAGGGTGGCCAGACGTTGCTCAATCCTCACCGTGGATGCAATCAAGTAACCAAGCTGCTCTTGTTTAGTCTTCAAGAAATACTCAGATGCCTCCTCTTGAGTTGGCATCTTGGCAGCTTTCTCCTTCCTTGCCTTCTCCTTCTTTGCGTATGCTTGGGCAGATGATGGCTCGTTCTCAGTCATGACAACTTGATTGTCCTCAAAATCTGGACGGATGGGCAAATGTTCCTTGTCCAATAAGTATATGCCCGTGCCCATCTTGGAGTTGATGAGCTCCTGAATTTGGGGGGCATATCCGCAGCTCCTCTTCTGATCTGCCGCAGTCCTCTTGATTGTTTCCACTATGAGGCTCATCACTTTGAACTTCTGGGGCACATCAAACACATGTAGCAAGTTGATAGCATGGCCTCTGATCATCTTGTGATCACCTGACTTGGGCAATAAGGTGTGCCTCAAGATCCAATTGATAGTCGGGAGCCCTGACAGAAGGTAATGTACTGAGCCAAACTTGAAGGTATCAAGTGCTTCATTTGGGATCTCCTTGTACATATTTGACATTGAGTTGCGGTCCATTTTCTTCTTGGCATAGATATCCAAGTCATCATCATGCTCCTCTGGGGCATTAATCAACTTTGCCCATTCCTCAACAGTGGATTGGTACCTCGTACCCTCAGACATCCATGTGATCCTCCCATCTGGATAAAAGTGTGCCGTGGAGTAGAATTGCATGATCAGTTCCTCGTTCCACTTTGTGAGCTTCTGCCCAACAAAGTCAGCAACTCCACAAGCATTAAAGCTGTCATATACTCCTGGGTAGTATTCCTCCTTCTCCCTCATGTAGGTCCAGTTGACCCATCTCATGTCACAGACAATTGGCTTCTATCTAGCAAAACAGTCTCATAGAAATCCTGCTGCTCCTTGGTGTGAAACCTGTAGTCAACTGCTGTCCTTCTCCTTGAAGCATATGGGTCTGCTTCTCTCCACTTCCTCAGCCCTGAATCTCTCCTGAGCTTCATGTCCTCAGCCACAGGATGAGCATCGTTGTGGTCTGGGATCTTGGGCTTTAGCTTTCTCAGAATTTGCTCTTCATCCTCTTCTTCAGCAACAGTCTCAGGCACTGGGGCCTTGTTCTTCTCAGCTGCAGGAATGCTTCTTGTGTTCCTCTTTGGCTTTGGCTTTGGAGCTGGCTTGGCCTTGGAAGCAGCTCCCCCTGATTTTATGGCATCTCCCATTAGCTTGGGTGCCTTGGGTGCTGGTGCAGCTACTTCTTCTTCTTCTTCCTCTTCCATGATGGAAGCTTTGCCAAGCACTCTAGCCATAGTCTTCTTCACCCTTTCCTTTCTTTTCTTGCCCTCAGCTACAACTGGCTCTATGGGCTTCTCAGTTGACATTCTGGCCTTTGACATTGGCTGCCTGCCTGCTGTCCTTTTGATTTTCAGCCCTGGCTTTGTGCCTTGAGCTGGCTCAACTCTCTTCGAAGTGGCCTCTTCCTCTGCCACATAGTCCTCATCTTCGGAATCTGAAGTCCTCTTCTTCCTCTTTCTCGTGGCAGCCTTTGGCAAATTGCTAGGAGTGCTCCTGCTGCCTTCATCAGAAGAGCTGGAGGGACTAGTGCCCTCACTCATGTGCACCTGCTGCTCTGACATATTTTGGCTATCACTTTGATCAGACATGCTGCAAACTGACTGCTGACCCTGTGAATAGTTTATAGAAGAGATAGAGTGGATGAGCATCACAAAATGCAGAGATTTTTGCAAAAGATTGATCCAAAAACTTAGTTTTAGTTTCCTACTGAAATCATCTCGGATCTATCGATTTTCAAACTCGGTGATACCGAAGCAGTTTTGGCACCTGAACTGGTGAACTCGGTTAGACCGAGTCACAGTTCGGTGGCACCGAGACTGCTATGGTTTCACTGAGTTCCAAAATCGGTCACACCGATAAGTAATTCTCGGTCAGACCGAGTCTCACTTGTGCAATGGCATAAGCCAAATCGGTGGGACCGAGTTTTTCAACTCGGTGGGTCCGAGATGGTTTCGGCGGAAACCTAACCCTAAAATTTTCGAATCAAAGCTAATCTACGGGCGCATTGACTGGATAGGAGTGTTTCAATCGTGGCAAGAATCATGAAGAACACAATGTGCTAGGAATTGGACGGGGAATAGCACTGTGATCAAGTCCATACCCTAGTTTGGCGGAGACTTGCTATGGCGGCAACGGCGGGGCAGAATTCCCGTTGACGGCGACGGAGACCAGCGACTGGAGGCGGCTGGCGGCGAGAAGACGATCCGGAGACCATGAAGGCAGAGCAGGCTATCGCGCGGGCGAAGGGGTTCGGAGAAATTTCCAAAATTTTGCCTGTGACTATATATAGCCCGACCCTGTCGGTGTGACCGAGTGGAACAACTCGATGGCACCGAGATTCATAACTGCGTGCAGTTACTGAAACTCGGTGTGACCGAAATGTTCAAATCGGTTGCACCGAGATCGAAAACCTAGATCAACTTAATGATCTCGGTAGGACCGAAAGTAGGGTATCGGTCAGACCGAGAATCATAAAGAGGTTTTGGAAGTTTAAGTCTATGACGAATCGGGGACTCCGAGCGCTCCTCACACAGAGTGGTTCAAATCTGACTTGATCAAATTTTGTGATGCAGCATGAATAGAATTTGGGACGAGAAAAGCATAGATAGCTAGAGGAGGTTCTTAGGCATTCTTGTCCATCCACTTGGCAAAAAGAAATAAAACCGAACAATCAAAACAACAAGTGGATGTCCTCGAATGAGTAAAATATGCAACCAGCATGCTCACACAATAAGATGGCAAATGAAATATGTGGCAAGGCATGCACAACCAATTCTAGCATCTATCAAGCAATTTGCGATGACTAGGTCATCTATATATGAGTATATTGACTTAGGAGTCAAGTGAGAACACTTGATCATAGGTCATACTCATCGTTTAAGCTCAAGTGGGGTTACCACTTTTACATAAAGCATTGTTGTGTTCACATATTTAGAGTTGCTTTAGCTCAAGTCTTAGAGTAAAGCTCCCCCTAGATGTGATATCCCCCCTAAGAGGGATGAACTAACCTTGGGTTTTGTCGATGATGACTTCATGTAGATGTTGAAGATGTGGATGCTCAATGTTGATGTAGATCACTTGGAGCTATCCATTTGAGTGAATTGCACTTTCAATACCTACATGGGTTAGTCCCACAAGGAACAAACAAGGATATCCATAGACATAGAGTGATGCACACAAAAGATGATGTCCATGAAAACTTTTAGGTTACCTTGTCCCTTGTCTTACCAATAAGAGGGTTTGTGACTCCTTGAACTAGTGCAAAATGTGGAAATTGATTGCACTTGTTCTTGCCAAAATGATAAGAGTGAAGTATGTTGGCGGAGTCACCCTCAAGAACTCTCTAGTTCTTCTTCTTTTGGATCCACATCATCTTGATGGGAATCCTTGGAGTTGTAGTCATACTTGATGAAGTGGAACTTGAAGTAGTCTTGGGAATCCACTTGACTAAGGTCTTTGGAGCTTCTTCAAATGCATCAATTTCCTCTTGAAGCTTATCCTTGCCTTTTTGCTTATAGTCTTGTGGTGGAAGATCATCTTGAGCTTGTGTCCCCTTGAAAGAAGTATACTTCTCTTGTTGAGGAATAAACTTTGTCTTGGGGTATTGATCTTCTTCCCACTCAACTCCATTGGCATTGAACTTTCGTTCAAAACCAACACCTTGATTCTTCCGGTGCATTCCTTGCTTGCGCACAATTCCCTCGAATTGCTTACTCACGGCAAGGCTTTTGTACACTCCTTTCTCTATAATTCCCTTCAATAAGCTATTTTCTTGCTCAAGTGTAACTTGGCTAAGAGAATCATTAGTGGAATCAAGAGAACTACTAGAAGCAACAATATTGGATTTAGCATGATCATTGTTACTGCTAGAGGAAGAATCTTTCTTGTTCTTGTTACTAGACATGACTTGAGGCATGTAAGTAGATAAGAGTAAACGCTTGGCAATGTAAGAATAACTTTTCTTACGGAGATCATCATTGATTGCTTTTAAGAACTCATGCTCTTGCTCAAGACTGAGCTTTTCAAAGCGTAATTTCTCATGAGCTCTTAAAAGTTCTCGATGATCTTCGAAGATGGTTTCATGAGCTAACTTAAGAGTGTTTAGTTCTTTAGTTAGAGCCTCAATCTTCTCCTTATCATTGTCATTCGTTTTATCTTGATTAGCATGTTTAATTGACGTTTCATCATAGTATTCATCACTAGAGTTGTCAACAAGCAAATCATCTCCTAACAAGTCATCTTCATCACTATTGAAATCAACATACTCGGGGTGTGTTACCTTAGGACCTTTGGCCATGAAGCATCTTCCAATTCCTTCATTTGGTGAGTCAAATATGCCGTAGGAGTTGGTTGACACAAGTGCTAGACCGGCAACACCTTCATCTTGAGTATCTTCGGAGTCGGAGTGATAACTTCTCTCAGAGTGGCTGTCGGAGTCGGAGCCGGATACCCATTCACCAACATGAGCTTGATGTCTTCGTCTTGTGTAGCTTCTTGATGATTTTTCCTTCCTTTCCGAATCCTTGCTTCTCCGTGAGTATCTTCGATCATAACGATCATCTCTACTCCTTCTCTCTCTTGGTGGTGATTCTTTGCTTCTTCTTTTTGGAGAATCTTCTCTTCTCTTATAGGGAGCCGTACACTCATTGGAATAGTGTTTGGGTCTTCCACAACTGTAGCAGTTTCACTCTCGACTAGAAGATCTTTTGTCATTGTAGGTCCTTGACTTGGAGCTTCTATCTTTGCTTCTACTCTTGTAGAACTTGTTGAAGTTCTTCACCATTAAGCTCAATTCTTCATTGAAGTCTTGTTTCTCACTTGATGATGTAGGGGCTTCACATGAGGCTTTATAGGCACCACTTGATTTGTTGTGAAGTTCCTCTTTATCCTTAAGTGACATCTCATGAGCAACAATTCTTCCAATCACTTCCGTTGGCTTGAGATCTTTGTAATTGGGCATCATTTGGATCAATGTGCACATGGTATCATATTTTCCATCTAAGGCTCTTAGAATCTTCTTGATGATGAATTTATCGGTCATCTCTTCACTTCCTAAGCCGGCAATCTCATTTGTGATGAGAGCAAGCCTAGAGTACATTTCAGCGACACCTTCACCATCCTTCATCTTGAACTTGTCAAGTTGGCTTTGAAGCACATCCAACTTGGATTCCTTGACGGAGTCGGTACCTTCGTGCATATCAATCAAAGTGTCCCAAATTTCCTTCGCATTCTCAAGACGGATGATTTTGTTGAATTCTTCGGGGCACAATCCGTTGAAGAGAATATCACAAGCTTGAGCATTGTATTGCAACATCTTCAACTCATCCGTGGTAGCTTCACGGTTTGGTTCTCTCCCATCAAAGAAGTCACCTTGCAAACCAACACACACAATAGCCCAAACGGCGGGGTTATGTCCAAGAATATGCATTTTCATTTTATGCTTCCAACTAGCAAAATTAGTACCATCAAAGTAGGGACCTCTACGGTGATAATTTCCCTCGCTAGACGCCATACTCTCCTAGGTTGTGAAACCAAGGCTATGACCACCAAAAGCTATGGAGATCAAAGCAAATGGAGACCAAAGCTCTGATACCACTTGTAGGATCGAAAGTATGTCTAGAGGGGGGGGTGATTAGACTACTTGACCAAATAAAAACTTAACCTTTTCCCAATTTTAGTTCTTGGCAGATTTTAGCTAATTTAGGACAAGTCAAGCAATCATCACATAATTCAAGCAAGCATGCAAAGAGTATATTGGCAGCGGAAAGTAAAGCATGCAACTTGCAAGAATGTAAAGGGAAGGGTTTGGAGAATTCAAACGCTATTGGAGACACGGATGTTTTTCCCGTGGTTCGGATAGGTGGTGCTATCCTACATCCACGTTGATGGAGACTTCAACCCACGAAGGGTAACGGTTGCGCGAGTCCACACAGGGCTCCACCCAAGGGTAACGGTTGCGCGAGTCCACACAGGGCTCCACCCATGAAGGGTCCACGAAGAAGCAACCACCCACAAAGGGTCCACGAAGTAGCAACCTTGTCTATCCCACCATGGCCATCGCCCACACAGGACTTGCCTCACTAGCGGTAGATCTTCACGAAGTAGGCGATCTCCTTGCCCTTACAAACTCCTTGGTTCAACTCCACAATCTTGTCGGAGGCTCCCAAGTGACACCTAGCCAATCTAGGAGACACCACTCTCCAAGAAGTAACAAATGGTGTGTAGGTAATGAACTCCTTGCTCTTGTGCTTCAAATGATAGTCTCCCCAACACTCAACTCTCTCTCATAGGATTTGTATTTTGTGGAAAGAAGATTTGAGTGGAAAGCAACTTGGAGAGGCTAGAGATCAAGATTCATATGGTAGGAATGGAATATCTTGGTCTCAACACATGAGTAGGTGGTTCTCTCTCAGAACATATGAGTTGGAATGGTGTGTGTGTTCTGATGGCTCTCTCCACTGGCTCTCACACGAATGAAGAGGAGGTGGAGGGGTATATATAGCCTCCACACAAAATCCAACCGTTACACACAGTTTTCCAATCTCGGTGGGACCGAATCAACAAACTCGGTCGGACCGAAAATGTAAACCTAGTGACCGTTAGAGATTTTTGGTGGGACTGACATGCAACTCGGTGGAACCGATATGGTTAGGGTTTGGGCATAACGTAATCTTGGTGAGATCGATTACACAAACTCGGTGAGACCGAATTTGGTAATTAGCTAACCAGAGAGTTGGTCAGGCAAACTCGGTGGGACCGGTTTGCTCTTTCGGTGAGACCGAAAGTTACAAAGGGGAAACACTGAATTTACATTGCAATCTCGGTGGGACCGATTCGCTCTTTCGGTGAGACCAAAAAGTTACGGAAGGGAAACAGAGAGTTTGCAACCCCATCTCGGTGAGACCGAGATCCCTATCGGTAGGACCGAATTGCTAGGGTTTGGCAGTGGCTAATGACAAGTGAAACTCGGTGGTGCCGGATAGGAATAATCGGTAGGACCGAGTTTAGCTTAGGGTTTAGGTCATATGTGGATATGGGAAGTAGTTGAGGGTTTTGGAGCATATCACTAAGCACATGAAGCAAGAGGCTCATTAAGCAACACCTCATCCCTCCTTGATAGTATTGGCTTTTCCTAAGGACTCAATGTGATCTTGGATCACTAAAATATAAAATGAAGAGTCTTGAGCTTTTGAGCTTGAGCCAATCCTTTTTCCTTAGCATTTTGAGGGTTCCACTTTCACATCCATGCCATGCCAATCATTGAGCTTTCCTGAAATAATTATCTTGGAATAGCATTAGCTCAATGAGCTATATGTTGTTATGAATTACTAAAACCACCTAGGGATAGTTGCACTTTCAATTGTCCCTTCTTTCTTTTTCTCTCATTTTTTTATTTGGCCTTTCTTTTTATGGCCTTTCTCTTTTTTGGGCCTTCTCCTTTTTTATGGCCTTCTCTTTTTTTATGGCCTTCTCTTTTTTTGGCCTTTCTCTTTTTTTATTCCTCACTTGGGACAATGCTCTAGAAAATGATGATCCTCACACTTCTATTTATTTACAACTCAATGATTACAACTCGATACTAGAACAAAAGATGACTCTATATGAATGCCTCCGGCGGTGTACCGGGATATGCAATGGACCAAGAGTGACATGTATGAAAGAATTATGAATGGTGACTTTGCCACAAATACTATGTCAACTACATGATCATGCTAAGCAATATGACAATAATGAATGTGTCATGATGAACGGAATGATGGAAAGTTGCATGGCAATATATCTCGGAATGGCTATGGAGATGCCATAATAGGTAGGTATGGTGGCTGTTTTGAGGAAGATATAAGGAGGTTTATGTGTGAAAGAGCGTATCATATCATGGGGTTTGGATGCACCGGCGAAGTTTGCACCAACTCTCAATGTGAGAAAGGGCAATGCACGGTACCAAAGAGGCTAGCAATGATGGAAGGGTGAGAGTGCGTATAATCCATGGACTCAACATTAGTCATAAAGAACTCACATACTTATTGCAAAAATCTACAAGTCATCAAAAACCTCGGTACTACGCGCATGATCCTAGGGGGATAGATTGGTAGGAAAAGACCATCGCTCGTCCCCGACCGCCACTCATAAGGAGGACAATCAAATAACACCTCATGTTTCAAATTTGTTACATAATGTTTACCATACGTGCATGCTACGGGACTTGCAAACTTCAACACAAGCATTCCTCAATTTCACAACTACTCAACTAGCACGACTTTGATATTATTACCTCCATATCTCAAAACAATCATCAAGCATCAAACTTCTCTTAGTATTCAAAACACTCTTAAGAAAATTTTACTAATCTTGAACCCCTAGCATATTAGGATTTTAAGCAACTTACCATGCTATTTAAGACTCTCAAAATAATCTAAGTGAAGCATGAGAGTTCATCTATTTCTTCAAAATAAAACCACCACCGTGCTCTAAAAAGATATAAGTGAAGCACTAGAGCAAATGACAAACTACTCCGAAAGATATAAGTGAAGGTCGATGAGTAGTCGAATGATTATGCAACTATACGAAGACTCTCTAACATTCAATAATTTCAGATCTTGGTATTTTATTCAAACAGCAAGCAAAACAAAAGTAAATAAAATGACGCTCCAAGCAAAACACATATCATGTGGCGAATAAAAATATAGCTCCAAGTAAAGTTACCGATGAACGAAGACGGAAGAGGGGATGCCTTCTGGGGCATCCCCAAGCTTAGGCTCTTGATTGTCCTTGAATATTACCTTGGAGTGACTTGGGAATCCTCAAGCTTAGGATCTTTCCACTCCTTATTCCATAGTCCATCGAATCTTTACCCAAAACTTGAAAACTTCACAACACAAAACTTAACAGAAAACTCGTGAGCTCCGTTAGCGAAAGAAAACAAAACACCACTTCAAGTTACTGTAATGAACTCATTCTTTATTTATATTGGTGTTAAACCTACTGTATTCCAACTTCTCTATGGTTTATAAACTATTTTACTAGCCATAGACTCATTAAAATAAGCAAACAACACACGAAAAATAGATTCTGACAAAAACAGAACATTCTGTAGTAATCTGGATCAAACGTATACTTCTGTAACTCATAAAATTCTCAAATAAATTTCTGGACGTGAGTAATTTTTCTATTAATCATCTTCAAAAATAATTAACTCAATAGCACTCTCCAATAAGAAATGGCAGCAATTCTCGTGAGCACTAAAGTTTCTGTTTTTTACAGCATGATCATAAAGACTTTCCCCAAGTCTTCCAAAAGGTTCTACTTGGCACAAACACTAATTTAAAGAATAAAACCACATCTAAACAGATTCTAGATGAATTATTTATTACTAAACAGGATCAAAAATCAAGGAACAAAAATAAAGTTGGGTTGCCTCCCAACAAGCGCTATCGTTTAACGCCCCTAGCTAGGCATGATGATTTCAATGATGCTCACATAAAAGATAAGAATTGTAAAATAAAGAGCGCACCATGAAGAATATAACTAGCACATTTAAGTCTAACCCACTTCCTATGCATAGGGATTTTGTGAGCAAACAACTTACGGGAACAAGAATCAACTTGCATAGGAAGGTAAAGCAAGCAAAATTTCAAAATTTTAAGCACATAGAGAGGAAACTTGATATTATTGCAATTCCTACAAGCATATATTCCTCCCTCATAATAATTTTCAGTAGCATCATGAATGAATTCAACAATATAACCAGCACCTAAAGCATTCTTTTCATGATCTACAAGCATAGAAATTTTACTACTCTCCACATAAGCAAAATTCTTCTCATGAATAATAGTGGGAGCAAACTCAACAAAATAACTATCATGTGATTGAAAATTAAGATCAATGAGGGAGTCCTGGATTAGGGGGTCTCCGGACAGCCAGACTATATCCTTTGGCTGGACTGTTGGACTATGAAGATACGAGATTGAAGCCTTCGTCCCGTGTCCGGATGGGACTCTACTTGGCGTGGAAGGCAAGCTAGTCAATACGGATATGCATACCTCCTCCTTTGTAACCGACCTTGTGTAACCCCAGCCTCCTCCAGTGTCTATATAAACCGGAGGGTTTTAGTCCGTAGGACAACATACAATCATACCATAGGCTAGCTTCTAGGGTTTAGCCTCTCTGATCTCGTGGTAGATCAACTCTTGTATTACTCATATTATCAAGAATAAATCAAGTAGGACGTAGGGTTTTACCTCCATCAAGAGGGCCCGAACCTGGGTAAAACATCGTGTCCCCTGCCTCCTGTTACCATCCGCCTTAGACGCATAGTTCGGGACCCCCTACCCGAGATTCGTCGATTTTGACACCGACATTGGTGCTTTCATTGAGAATTCCTCTAGTCGTCATCATTAGGCTTGATGGCTCCTTCGATCATCGATAGCGATGCAGTCCAGGGTGAGACTTTTCTCCCCGGACAGATCTTTGTATTCGGCAGCTCTGCACTGCGGGCCAACTCGCTTGGCCATCTGGAGCAAATCGAGAGCTATGCCCCTGGCTATCAGGTCAGATTTGGAAACTTAAACTGCACATCCGACATCCAAGGAGACTTGATCTTCGATGGATTCGAGCCCTTGCCGAGTGCGCCACACGGTCATGATGAGCATGATTTAGCTCTACCATCGGACAGTGTTTGGGAGATCGCACCGGCGACCGCTCCGACCCTCAATTCGGAGCCAATGGCACCATCCAGGGACAGGTGGATAGACCCCGCCCCGGAGGCCGCATTTTCATCGGCGATCGAGCCGAATATCGACCTTACCCTTCACGAGAGCCGTGACGTCAAACTGCCGGATTCTTCCCCGGCCACGGACTCTGAACCGCCTGCACCCGTGCCTATCGGATCCGACTGGGCACCGATCATGGAGTTCACCTCCGCGGATATCTTTCAGCACTCTCCCTTCGGCGACATACTGAGCTCATTAAGGTCTCTCTCCCTGTCAGGAGAGTCCTGGCCGAACTATGTTCGGCAGGATTGGGATGCGGATGACAAAGAAATTCGCCACCCACCCACCACCCACTTAGTAGCCACTGTCGATGATTTGACCGACATGCTCGACTTCGACTCCGAAGACATCGACGATGTGGACGACGATGTAGGAGACGAACAGGAACCACTACCCACAGGGCACTTGACGCCCACTTCATTATATGACGTATACATGGTGGACACACCCAAAGAAAACGACGACGAGGAACGGAAGGACGCAGCGAAGGGTTGTTCCCTCGAGAAGCAGTCAAAGCGACGGCGTAAGCGCCGCTCCAAATCCCGCCTCGGCAGAAACAACGATCATATAGACCCAGCGTTAGAGCAGGGTGAACCATCGCCCAACCACGGCAACACGGAGAATCAAACTGAACAACCCGACTCCGTCGAAGATAATAGTCTGGATGACATCACACTGGACAGGCACCCGGAGCAACAGAATGCCCATCAAAGGCTTGTTGCCACTGCGAGGAGTCTGAAAAAGTAGAATCAAAGGCTCAGGGCTGCACAAGACACACTCAGAATCAGATGGAGTGAAGTACTCAACACTACAGCGAAGTACGGCGGTAATCGCCACACCAAGAGCTACCCGAAGCGAAAGTTGCTAAAAACCAAAACAGCCACCCGGTCGGATAGACGACCTCGTGGCCAACATAGAGCAGAAAACGATGCCGCACATAAGCCAGTACGCGATCCACGTGAGGGCTCGCATCAAAAGGACGGCGCAACCAGATCCATATACGGGCCACACAAGCATGCTCCAGCATGCAATGCAACACAACAAACATCCAAACACCATGGTACACCCAAATATAGGGGTGCCGCACACCCCCTATGTTTCACCGATGAGGTGCTGGACCATGAATTTCCAGAGGGATTCAAACCCGTAAACATAGAGGCGTACGATGGAACGACAGACCCTGGGGTCTGGATTGAGGACTACATCCTCCATATCCACATGGCTCGAGGAGACGATCTCCACGCCATCAAGTACTTACCCCTCGAGCTCAAAGGGCCAGCTCAGCACTGGCTTAAAAGCCTCCCCGAAAACTCCATTGGAAGCTGGGAAGAGCTCGAAGACGCTTTTCAGGCAAATTTTCAAGGGACCTATGTCAGACCACCGGATGCAGACGATTTGAGTCATATAACTCAACAGCCTGGAGAGTCAGCCCGAAAGCTTTGGAACAGGTTTCTCACTAAAAAGAACCAAATAGTTGACTGCGCGGATGCCGAAGCCTTAGCAGCTTTTAAGCACAGCGTCCGAGACGAATGGATTGCCAGACACCTCGGCCAAGAAAAGCCGGGAACAATGGCAGCCATAACAAGCCTCATGACCCGCTTTTGCGTGGGCGAGGACAACTAGTTAGCCCGATGCAGCACCAGCGACCCAAGTACATTCGAAGTCAGGGATGGAAACGGGAAGTCGCGAGGCAGCAAAAACAAGCACCAGAATAAAGAAGGCAGCCCGAAGAGCACCGGCGGTAAACGCCGGATTTAGAAGCTCTTGGCCAGGTCAGCAAAAGCTGCCCTCCAAAGGCAACGGAGATGAACTGCCCAGCCTGAACAAGATTCTAGACAAACTATGTCAGATCCACAGCACCCCGATAAACCTGCAAATCATACCCATAGTGAATGTTGGGTCTTCAAGCAGTCCGGCAAACTTAACGCCGAACACAAGGGGCAAGATACACCAAGCGAAGATGAGGACGAGCCTCGCAAGCAAAGCACTGGGGAACAGAAGAAATTCCCACTAGAAGTCAAAACAGTCAATGTGTTACACGTGATAAAGGGGAGAAACAAAGCGGCACTCCTAGAGACACATGCCCCAGGGCCTATCACCGCGGAGTTCTGCCACTGGTCGTCCCAACCGATCACCTTTGACCATCGGGATTACTCAGCAAGTATCCGGCGTGCAAGATGGGCTGCCTTGGTATTAGACCCAATAATTGACGGATACCACTTCACACGAGTCCTGATGGACGGTGGCAGCAGTTTAAACCTGATATATCAGTACACAGTCTGCAACATGGGGATAGACCCAGCAAAAATAATACTACCTTTAAAGGAGTAATGCCAGGCCCAGAAGCCCATTGCACGGACTCCCTGCTACTAGAGGTTATATTCGGCTTTCCCGATAACTTCCGCAGCGAAAAGTTAACCTTCCACATCGCTCCGTTCCAAAGTGGCTATCAAGCACTACTCGGACGCGAAGCTTTCGCTCGCTTTAACGCAATACCGCATTACGCTTCTCTCATGCTTAAGATGCCCAGTCCACGCGACATCATTACAGTAAATGGAAATATTGAGCGCTCCTTGCGCGTGGAAGACCGTGCGGCTGCCTTGGCAGCCGCACACTAAACGGCCTCACCAACTAAAGCATCTGACAGGTCATTAAGACCACGGACGCGATTAGACGAGTCCGGCGCAACTATATGTAATTGATACAGGTTTGATGGCTATACCCCTATTACAATACAAGGGGCTCAACGCGCGCAAACAAGTGGAAATTAGGCTCAACTTTACTCATCTTGAACTGTACATGGTTTCTTTAACCTACCTTTTTGCACGACAACTTTTCAACTAAGTTCCTATCTTTTATAGATGACCATCGTGCTACACCCATCCAGGATACGGCACAACGGAGACACAGGCGCAGACGTGCAGCAGGAACCCGTTCCAAGGATTCTTTTTAGATTAAGACCCTGTGTAAACCTTTTTTACTGTCTCTTGTTGATACACATCCCCCGGATTCTCAGTACAATTGAGAAGGATGCTGACGTATTAGCATGTGGCCACGTCAGAATATTGCACGTACATGGACACCAGGGGCTTATTACAAATGGCACTGCTTAAGCCCGGTTTCCACCATAAAGACCGAATACCTTAGGGAGTGTTCGGGGTTGCGAGTTTGGCCTTATATGCATCAGCTCCGAATCATGTCTTTGGTCAAATGTTGGGTTTGCCCAGCTCCTATGTTTTGCTGCCTTACGTTCCGCTCTATCGGCTAAGGCGGCACCAGGAGAACTACTGCGATTGTGCCCTGGTTCATTCGAACGAGCACCTCAGTAGAGAAAACCGAAAACTGACTGTCATGATATAGCGTGAGACTGGTTAACCACTCGATGACCTAGCGGAATCTTCGGGATTCCTCCGCCTTAATGAAGGGCCGTTTCCCGGCCAGGCATGTACGCACCCCGAATTTGGATGAGTGCGGAGCCACCAGGGGCTATATAGTAGCCCCACTGTCAAACTCCTTTGGCTAAGTGAAAGTGTTAAAGCATTATAGTCCGATTGCCTAGTTCGCTGTGCTATCACCTCCTTAATGGACCAAGACGTTGGATCAAGTGTGAACATGCGTCTTCTGCGAACACCCCCGCATTATATGCGTGGGGGCTGAAGCCGACGACTGCATCTTTCAGGTTATATACATATATACATAAACGGCCGCACAGGAGGCATCATAGTACTTTCGGCCAAAAGTATAAATACAGCCTTGATAAACTCAATAAAACATTGTTTTTACAATGGGAATACATGTCACTCAAACATAATATTCTTTGAGCACCGAGCCTCTATCGAACAAGCGCCTTCAAGAACTTCTTCAAAGTAGTGATCGGCAGCCACTCGGCCTATGGCCGAACCCTGTGCCGCAACAGTGGTGGCATCCATCTCCGCCCAGTATGTTTTGACACGGGCAAGGGCCATCCGTGAGCCTTCTATGCACGCCGACCTCTTTACAACATCGATGCGTGGCACAACGCCAAGGAATTGTTGCACTAAGCTAAAGTAGCTATTCGCCCTTGGCCCTCCTGGCCACAAATGATCCACAACAGACCTCATGGCCAGTCCGAATAATCTATGGAGCTCAGCCCAACCGGTCAAGCGCTCATTCAGCAACAGCGGACGGACTGGAGCGTGAAACTGTGACCAGAACAGCTTCTCCACTTCAGAACCTTTCTGATCCTTGAAGTACTTGGTCGCATCCGCAACACTTGCAGCCAAATCCATGTACTCATCCGCAGAACTCCATAGCTGGTCCAGAGGAGCATATTTCGGATCTCCGAACTTAGTCCGCAACAAGAAGGGCTTCCCAGAAACGATATCCGCAGCTTGATTCAGCTCCTCCTTCGTCGCTCTAATTTTGGAGCGGGCTTCCTTGGCAGCCACCCGGGCCTTGTCTAGGTCCGTCGCCTTCACCCGGTTTTCTTCTTCAAGAAGCCGGTAACGGTCAGCAGCATCTTTTAACTCCACGGACATCTTGGCAATTTTTTCTTTACTCCCGCAATGTGCGGCCTGTTCGGCCCTTAACTCTTCGGCCGCCTTTAAAGCGGCCGCATTACTACTCCTTGCTTGCTCCTTGGCTCGGGCAAGCTCCGCCCAAAGGGTCTCCACGATGGCAGCTCCATCTGCAGTCACAACATATTAAAGATACTGGCATCATGCTGCTCTTACTATGTGACATTCACCAGAAAAATCACCTACCCTGTGCCTCGTCAAGCCGCTTTTTAACAAGCACGATGTCGGCATCTGCCGCATCCAGTTGCCGCTTTAGTTCGGCAAACCCATCAGTTAGGCTAGCCACCGGAGCTTCAACCACCTGCGCATACAGGCGGTCTGGTTATTACCTGGGACTATGATCCCCTGTTTGCCGCCATTTTCAACGACAACCAGAGTCTCAGGGGCTACTATCTACACATGGCACACCTAAAAATGTGCGGTACTGTCAAAAATGTACATCATTTCACGTACCTCAAAACCCGTCAGTAGACTCATAAAGGCTTCATGCAACCCGCTTTCGACGAACGAAATCCTTTCAATCACCGTACCCATCAATGTACTATGCTCTTCTGAGATAGTCGCTCGCTCTAGCAGATCCCTCAGTACGTCCGACCGCATACCAGACGGTGCCGGACTATTTTGATTGCTCTCTTTAAGAGCCAGATACTGGGGACTTAGGGTGGCCATAGGATTACCTTCTGGCCTTGCCGGATCAGGAGAAACCCTCCGCGACGACACCTCGGGGGTCGCCCGCCTCGTGAGGCAGTGTGGCAGGGGGAGGCGTTTCGCTCTCCATCATCTCTGGAAGAAGATCCCCTGAAGACGAGCTTTGCTGAGAAGGGCTAAGATCCGAACTGCAAGATAAATGCTTCGGTTATTTTCCTCAGAAGTAAGGTAGGATATCTTCACTATTAAGTACTTTTTGATTACTTACAGCTTGATAGAGGGCTGATCCCCGCGCGGACATTGTGCGGCAAGAATACCCTCTGAGGCAGGACCCTCTGGCGGAGATTTCTTCTCCCGTTTGGAAACCTTGGTCTCCGGATCTTCAGAGGTAGTCCTCTTCCTTCCCCGGGGAGAGAGAATGTCAGATTCTTCCCCTTGGTTATCCTCCCTCGCGGAGGCGCTCATTCCCTCGATTGGAATAGGTAGCGATGGAGGCCCGCTTTCGCCCTCTTTATTCCCCCTTCATCTTCCTTTGAGGGCACCAGACAAGGTGCTGGCTCGAGCATCTTTTCCAGCACCGGATTGTCCAAGCCTTCAGGAAGGGGGGCCGAACACCGGATCATCTTTGCCTTTGTTATCCAGTCCTAGTAAAAGAGCGATTCTTCAGAATGATGTCATGATAAATAAAAGGACAGTGTGTCCGTCCATGGGATTACTTACTTGGGCAGCGGGGCGGTTGCAGCTCAGGCCCATGTCCTCGGTAGTGTCCGGACACTCTATTTGGGGTCCGAAGAACGATTTGTACATCTCCTTGTGGGTCATGCCGAGGAAATTCTGAATAGTGCGCGGTCCTTCCGGGTTGAATTCCCACATGCGGAGGGGTCTATGAACCAGCATAACTTGCATTACCATAACCAGACTGAAATCTCCCTCAAAGAGATCTCGGATACGGCTCTGCAGTATGGGCACGTCCTTGGCTGGACCCCAGCTCAGCCCCCTGCTAATCCATGACATCAGTTGTGGTGGAGGGCCCGAGCGAAAGGTGGGGGCAGCTACCCACTTGGCACTTCGGGGAGCTGTGACATAAAACCACTCCTGTTGCCACAATCCGGACACCTCTGGAAAGGAACCCTTTGGCCATGGAGCGTCAGCAATTTTTCTTATTAGAGCACCTCCGCACGCTGCGTACTGGCCCTCGACCATCCTCGGCTTCACATCAAAGGTCTTGAGCCACAGGCCGAAGTGAGGGGTAATGCGGAGGAAGGCCTCACAAATGACAATAAATGACGAGATGTGAAGAAGGGAATCCGGGGCCAGATCATGAAAATCCAGCCTATAATAGAACATAAGACCCTAACAAAGGGATCCAGAGCGAGGCCTAGTCCTCGAAGGAAGTGGGAGACGAACACAACGCTCTCGTTGGGTTCGGGAGTAGGGACGACCTACCCTCGGGCGGGCAGCCTATGTGAAATTTCGGCGGTTAGATATCTGGCCTCCCTCAACCTCTTGATGTCCTCCTCCGTGACGGAGGAAGGAATCCACCGGCCTTGAGGGCTGGATCCGGACATGATTTAAGGTCCGAAGCACCTGACCTGGGCTTTGGGTTTTAGAACTCAAGGCGGGGGAAGGATTCGATTGAGCACGGGAGAGAAAAAAGTAAAAGCCTTGTCCCTTTATAAAGGGGATGAATATCAGGTGTCCTCCTCATGGACGTTCGAGACTTACCTAAGATCTAGGAATCATACCAACGGGCATGGTTGGGTTACCCACGTTTGTATTGATGAGAATCCCGTAATAAGGGGAACACGATCTCTGCTTTGACAAGACGTGTCAAGAAACTGCCTCGCATTATGTGCGGGGATGGTTAAAGAAAAACGGTTCGAATAATTACCAGGCCATGGCGTGATGTCATGCTGCCAAAACCTGTCAGCAGATTAGATTTGTGGAAATATTATTCTCTCTACGGTGGTATGTGGAACTTATTTTGCAGGGTCGGACACTATCCTTGTATTCAAACTCTTTTGTGGTTTATTCGGAGGAGGAACCCGCCTTGCAATGCCGAAGACAACACTGCGCGCCGGACTCATCGTCATTGAAGCCTGGTTCAGGGGCTACCGAGGGAGTCCTGGATTAGGGGTTCTCCTGACAGCCGGACTATATCCTTTGGCCGGACTGTTGGACTATGAAGATACGAGATTGAAGACTTCGTCCCGTGTCCGGATGGGACTATACTTGGCGTGGAAGGCAAGCTAGGCAATATGGATATGCATACCTCCTCCTTTGTAACCGACCTTGTGTAACCCTAGCCTCCTCCAGTGTCTATATAAACCGGAGGGTTTTAGTCCGTAGGACAACATACAATCATACCATAGGCTAGCTTCTAGGGTTTAGCCTCTCTGATATCGTGGTAGATCAACTCTTGTACTACTCATATTATCAAGAATAAATCAAGCAGGACGTAGGGTTTTACCTCCATCTAGAGGGCCCGAACCTAGGTAAAACATCGTGTCCCCTGCCTCCTGTTACCATCCGCCTTAGACGCACAGTTCGGGACCCCCTACCCGAGATCCGCCGGTTTTGACACCAACAATCAAGATGACAAGTTTCATGGTTATCATTATTCTTTAAAGCATACGTGTCATCACAATAATCATCATATATAGGAGGCATGCTTTCATCATAGTAAATTTGCTCATCAAAGCTTGGGGGGCAAAATATATCATCTTCATCAAACATAGCTTCCCCAAGCTTGTGGCTTTGCATATCATTAGCATCATGGATATTCAAGGAATTCATACTAACAACATTGCAATCATGCTCATCATTCAAATATTTAGTGCCAAACATTCTAATGCATTCTTCTTCTAGCACTTTGGCACAATTTTCCTTTCCATCATACTCACGAAAGATATTAAAAAGATGAAGCGTATGAGGTAGACTCAATTCCATTTTTTGTAATTTTCTTTCATAAACTAAACTAGTGATAAAACAAGAAACTAAAAGACTCGATTGCAAGATCTAAAGATATACCTTCAAGCGCTAACCTCCCTGGCAACGGCGCCAGAAAAGAGCTTGATGTCTACTACACAACCTTCTTCTTGTAGATGTTGTTGGGCCTCCAAGTGCAGATGTTTGTAGGACAGTTGAAAATTTCCCTCAAGTGGATGACCTAAGGTTATCAATCCGTTGGAGGCGTAGGTTGAAGATGGTCTCTCTTAAACAACCCTGCAACCAAATAACAAAGAGTCTCTTGTGTCCCCAACACACCCAATACAATGGTAAATTGTATAGGTGCACTAGTTCAACGAAGAGATAGTGATACAAGTGGTATATGGATAGTAGATATAGGTTTTTGTAATCTGAAATTATAAAAACAGCAAGGTAACTAATGATAAAAGTGAGCATAAACAGTATTGCAATGCTAGGAAACAAGGCCCAGGGTTCATACTTTCACTAGTGCAAGTCCTCTCAACAATAATAACATAATTGGATCACATAACTATCCCTCAACATGCAACAAAGAGTCACTCCAAAGTCACTAATAGCGGAGAACGAACGAAGAGATTATGGTAGGGTATGAAACCACCTCAAAGTTATTCTTTCCAATCAATCCGTTGGGCTATTCCTATAAGTGTCACAAACAGCCCTAGAGTTCGTACTAGAATAACACCTTAAGACACAAATCAACCAAAACTAATGTCACCTAGATACTCCAATGTCACCTCAAGTATCCGTTGGTATGATTATACAATATGCATCACACAATCTCAGATTCATCTATTCAACCAACACATAGAACCTCAAAGAGTGCCCCAAAGTTTCTACCAGAGAATCACGACAAAAACGTGTGCCAACCCCTATGCATAGGTTCATGGGAGGAACCCGCAAGTTGATCACCAAAACATACATCAAGTGAATCACGTGATATCCCATTGTCACCACAGATATGCACGGCAAGACATACATCAAGTGTTCTCAAATCTTTAAAGACTCAATCCGATAAGATAACTTCAAAGGGGAAACTCAATCCATTACAAGAGAGTAGAGGGGGGAGAAAACATCATAAGATCCAACTATAATAGCAAAGCTCGCGATACATCAAGATTGTAACACCTCAAGAACACGAGAGAGAGAGATCAAACACATAGCTACTGGTACATACCCTCAGCCCCGAGGGAGAACTACTCCCTCCTCGTCATGGAGAGCACCGGGATGATGAAGATGGCCACCGGAGAGGGATGCCCCCTCCGGCAGGGTGCCAGAACGGGTCTAGATTGGTTTTCGGTGGCTACGGAGGCTTTTGGCGGGGGAACTCCCGATCTATTGTGCTCCCGGATGTTTTTAGGGTATATGGAGATATATAGGTGGAAGAAGTACGTCAGGGGGGCCACGAGGGGTCCACGAGGGTGGAGGGCGCGCCTAGGGGGGGTGGGCGCGCCCCCTACCTCGTGGCCTTCCAGAAGCTTCCTTAACGTGGACTCCAAGTCTCCCGGGTTGCTTTCCTTCCAAAAATAAGTTCCGTGAAGTTTCAGGTCAATTGGACTCCGTTTGGTTTTCTTTTTCTATGATATTCTAAAACAAGGTAAAAACAGAAACTGACACTGGGCTCTGGGTTAATAGGTTAGTCCCAAAAATGATATAAAAGTGTATAATAATGCCCTTAAACATCCAAAACAGTAGATAATATAGCATGGAGCAATCAAAAATTATAGATACGTTGGAGACGTATCAGTACCGTCTATGAGGGTTTAACCATCAAACCAATCTCATGTATATGTAGTGATGCGCCGGACTCGTCTAACTGTGTCTGTGGTCTTGACGACCTGTCATTTATTCTGGTTGGTGAGGCCGTCTAGTGCTCGGCTGTTAAAGCCGCCGCATGTTCTTCCGCGCGTAGAGAACGCTCAATATTTCCACTAACTGTGATGGTGCCACATGGACCGGGCATCTTAAGCTTGAGAGAAGCGTAATGCGGTACTGCATTAAAATGAGCGAAAGCCGCTATTCCGAGTAGTGCTTGATAGCCACTTCGGAATGGAGTGATGTAGAAAGTTAACTTTCCGCTTCGGAAGTTGTCAGAAGAACCGAATATAACCTCTAGTAATAGAGAGCCCGTGTAGCGGGCCTCTTATCCTGGTATTACTCCCTTGAAGGTAGTATTACTGCGGCTGATTTTTGTTGGGTCTATCCCCATTTTGCGGACTGTGTCCTGATATATCAGATTTACACCACTGCCGCCGTCCATAAGGACTCATGTGAGATGGTATCCATTTATTATTGGGTCTAACACCAAGGCAGCCAATCCTTCATGCCGGATGCTTGTCAGGTGATCCATGCGATTGAAAGTGATCGGGCAGGCCAACCAGGGGGTGAACTTGGGTGTGACGGGCTCTACGACGCGTATGTCTCGGAGTGCATGTTTGCTTCTCCTCTTCGTCACATGGATCATCTTTACTTTTTTAACCTCTGGTGGGAATTTTTTCTGTCCTCCAGTGCTTTGCTGGCGAGGTTCGTCCTCGTCTTCGCTTGGTGTCTCCCACCCCTTGTGTTTGGCGTTTAGCTTACCGGCCTGCTTGAAAGTTGCTAAGGCTTCGGCGTCCGGACAGTCGACGATTTGGTTCTTCTTAGGGAGAAACCTGTTCCAAAGCTTTCGGGCTGACTCTCCAGGCTGTTGAATTATATGACTTAAATCGTCTGCATCCGGAGGTCGGACATAGGTCCCTTGAAAATTAGCCCGAAAAGCATCCTCGAGCTCCTCCCAACTTCCAATTGAGTTTTCGGGGAGGCTTTTCAGCCAATGTCGAGCTGGTCCTTTAAGCTTGAGGGGCAAGTACTTGATGGCGTGGAGATCGTCTCCGTGAGCCATATGGATATGGAGGATAAAGTCGTCAATCCAGACCCCAGGGTCTGTGGTCCCGTCGTACGCCTCTATGTTCACTGGTTTGAATCCTTCTGGAAATTCGTGGTCCAACACCTCATCGGTGAAACATAGGGGGTGTGCGGCACCCCTGTGTTTGGATGCGTCATGGCGTTCAGACGGTTGTAGTATTCGGTTTTGATTTTGTGCCGGAGCGCGCTTCCTAGATCCATAGATGGATCTGGTCATACTGGTTTTTTGGCGCAAGTCCTCACATAGATCGTGTGTTGGCTTATGTGCGGCCTTGTTAGCCGCTCTATCGTGGTCACAAGGTGGTTGATCCAGCCGGTTGGCCGTTTTATTTTTCGGCTGTGTGGGCTCTAAGGCCTCATCTTCGAATTCAGGTAATAGCTTGCGCTTTGGATAGCTCTTTGTGTGGTAACTTCCACCATACTCTTCTTCATTGTCGAGCACTTTGTTCCACCTGCTGTTCAGCGTATTTTGTGCGGCCTTAAGCCTTTGCTTGTGCTTCTTCAGACTCCTTGCTGTGGCAATAAGCCTTCTGCAGAGGTTCTCTTGCTCCAAGTGTGTTTCCGGGATGATGTGTGCATCTTCGTTCGGACTGTTTTCCTCCCCAGAGGGGGTTTGATAAGGTTTATCCTTGGCGTTGCCGTGTTCGGACATAGGATCCGTACTATGTTCGCCGTTTGCAGTTTCATCGTGCTTTGTCGCTGGGTCGATGTGGTCGTCGTTTCCTCTGGAGTCGACTGGAGTGTTATTTTCTCTTGCACTGTTATCGCTGTTTTTGCCGAGGCGGGATTTTGAGGGGCGCCTACGCCAACGCTTTGATTGCTTCTCGAGGAAGCTATTCTTCGCTGCATCCTGCTGTTCTTTGTCATTGTTTTCTTTGGGTGTATCTACCATGTATATGTCATGTGGTAAAGTGGTTGTCCAGCGCCCTGTGGGCACTGGTTCCTGTTCTTCTCCTGCATCGTTGTCCATGCCATCGATGTCTTAGGAGTCGGAATCGAGCATGTCAGTTAAATCATCGACAGAGGCTACTAAGTGGGTGGTGGGTGGGCAGCGAATTTCTTCGTCGTCTGCATCCCCTTCTAGCCGGGCATAGTTTGGCCAAGGATCTCCTAACAAGGAGAGAGACCTTAATGAATTTAGCACGTCCCCGAAAGGTGAGTGCTGAAAGATATCCATGGAGGTGAACTCCATGATCGGCGCCCAATCGGATTCGATAGGCACGGACGCAGGCGGCTCGGAGTCTATGGCCGGGGATGAATCCAGTAGTTCAGCAACACGGCTCTCGTAAGGGGTAAAGTCAGTATTCGGCTCCATCGCCACTGAGAGTGCAGCCTCCATGGCGGGGTCTATCCCCCCGTCCTCGGACGGTGCAATTTGCTCCGGAATGAGGGCCGGAGTAGTTGCACGTGTGATCTCCCGAACACTATCCGATGGCAGAGTTACGTCATGCTCGTCGTGATTGTGCAACACACCTGACATGGGCTCGAATCCGTCGAAGATCAAGTCTCTGCGGATGTCGGCAGTGTTGTTTAAGTTTCCGAACCTAACCTGATGGCCAGGGGCGTAGCTCTCGATCTGCTCCAGATGGCCAAGCGAGTTGGCACACAGTGCAAAGCCGCCGAATATGAAGATCTGTTCGGGGAGGAAAACCTCACCCTGGACCACATCGTTACAGAAGATTGAAGTAGCCATCAAGCCTTACAGTGACGACACAATGGAACTCTCAATGAAAGCACCAATGTCGGTGTCAAAACTGGCGGATCTCGGGTAGGGGGTCCCGAACTGTGCGTCTAAGGCGGATGGTAACAGGAGGTAGGGGACACGATGTTTACCCATGTTCGGGCCCTCTCGATGGAGGTAATACCCTACGTCCTGCTTGATTGATCTTGATGATATGAGTATTACAAGACTTGATCTATCACGAGATCGTAGAGGCTAAACCCTAGAAGCTAGCCTATGGTATGATTGTTGTTGTCCTACGGACTAAACCCTCCGGTTTATATAGACACCGGAGGAGGCTAGGGTTACACAGAGTCGGTTACAAGGGAGGAGATCTACATATCCGTATTCCCAAGCTTGCCTTCCACGTCAAGGAATGTCCCATCCGTACATGGGACGAAGTCTTCAATCCAGGACTCCCTCAAAGACCCTGTTACTAATGTTGATGACATTTCGGTAACCACCGATGGACGAGAACTTTGCCTATTGGTCTGCCTCGTTCAACGAGCAGGAGAATGGTTCTCTTCGTCTCTCTCCCTTGGTACCAACGTTGTTGACAACATAACTAATAGTCTATGCTCTGACATGCCTTGCTATCATTGCCCTTCCTACTTTTAACCCACATGGTGGGCCCATAACCCACAGTTCCACAGGGTCAAAACCTGACTCTCCTGTACACCCTTGTTTCTAAAGTTATTTCTCATGCTTGGCTTCGTATGAAAATCCCGAGCCGCCTTTCGAGAGTCGATCTACTCTGGTATCAGACACAATACTTATTCCCGTTGCTCTAAACCCCTTTTAACACTCTGTTCCACACATGGGACGATTGTCTATCCGCTTGAAGCTTCCTATTGCACCTTCTTACCTTGCTCTTGATGACTTTCTTGAATTTCAACTCGAGAGATGTCTCTATGCCACATTCATTGAGATAGCCCCCCAGGTACCTATCAGGTGTTGAGCTTCGTCCTTCCCGAGTCTTTCCCCCTTATTCCTCCCCTTAAATCTCGACACGAGATTTCTTGTAGTGGAGGAGAATTGTGACGCCCGGGTAATTAAGCTATAGTAAACTCCTGCAAATGACTGCCAAGTCATCGAAATTATTTTGCTAATCATCATTTAGTTCCAAATCAAACTCAAGTTCAAATTCAAATTGCTAGTCAAATTATTTTCTTCAAAAATTTAAAGACAAAAATGTCCGTTGGGTTTCAAGTATTCACTAGCTAATTATCGTGTAGAAACCAACATCATTCGACTCACCATTTGATCACTAGGAAAATATAAAGTGGTCCAACAGCATCTTAAGTGGCTTATTCAATTTCTAAAAATGCTTGAACAATTCCTTTGGCTCTGAAACTTTTTATGAAACACTACAATGTTGTGCCTTATTTATGTGTTAAGTTTAACATTCAACTAAATTCATTTGATCACTCAAATTAATATGAAATAGTAGCTAACTTAGATACATAGAAGAAAAATATAAGTATGGCCTAACTAACTATTGTGCCATCGGGCCTTTGATGACCACAATACTTTTGGCCCAACCCAACTGACTTTTCCTCCACCTCCCGCTATAGGAGACAGAGGACGTGCGTGTTACGCATCCATGGCACCTTGTCCATGGATGGCCTCCACGCGGCCCCCTCTGGACGTACAAATAAGCCCCTTGAAAACCCTAGCTCATGCCCATCCGATTCCCTCCCATTCCCCATCACACCCCTCCTCCTCGGCTCGAAAACAAGCTCAGAGCTCATGGAGTGACCATGCTCGTCGTCGTCATTGTCGCGGCCACCGCCGTCCCCGCGCCAAGTTAGTGTGTCCACCGGCTTCCTCATTGTCTTCCACGTCGTCTACAAGGTCTAGATCGAGCCAGGGCATCGCCAAATGATGGGATCGAAATCGTCTTCTTCCTTCTGCCGTCGTCGATTTCCTCCTCGATTCGCTGCCTCCTGCAACTACTAAACTCCCACCGGCCTTTCTTGCACCTCGTGGTGAGCTCTGGCACCGAATCCCCCTATTCCCCTCTTGATTTAGTCGTCGTAGTTGTCTGATTATTGCCGTAGGCCGCCGTCCATAGCTGTCGGTCTCCGGCCAGTGGCCATGGCCACCGCGACCGTCGAGCCCTGTGTCGCCATTCCCTCGCGCCCTTGCTGCACGCTCGCGCGCGGCCTCGCCGCTGCTACCTCGCGCTCGGCTTGCACGCGTGCCCGCACCGCCCGCTCCCTCACTGCCTCCCACTACCGCTGTTTTGCCTGGCTGCCGCCGCCCGAGGGAGTCCTGGACTTAGGGGTCCTCGGGCGTCCGGCCTGTTGGACATGGGCCGGATTGATGGGCTATGAAGATACAAGACCGAAGACACTCACCTACGTCCGGATGGGACCCTCCTTGGTGTGGATGGCAAGCCTGGCGTTAGGATATGAAGATTCCTTTCTCTGTAACCGACTTTGTATAACCCTAGTCCCCTCTAATGCCTATATAAACTGGAGGGCTTAGTCCATAGGGACAATCATAATCAGATAGGCTAGACTTCTAGGGTTTTAGCCATTATGATCTCGTGGTAGATCAACTCTTGTACCCCCATACTCATCAATATTAATCTAGCAGGACATAGGGTTTTACCTCCATCGAGAGGGCCCGAACCTGGGTAAACATTGTGTTCCATGTCTCCTGTTACCATCAACCTCAGACGCACAGTTCAGGACCCCCTACCCGAGATCCACCAGTTTTGACATCGACATTGGTGTTTTCATTGAGAGTTTCGTTGTGTCTTCATCAGGAGGTTCGATGGCCCCATCAATTGTCTACAACAATGTTGTCTAGGGAGAAACCTTCCTCCCCGGACAGATCTTCGTATTCGGTGGCTTCGCACTGCGGGCCAACTCGTGTGGCCATCTAGAGCAGAATGATAGCTACGCCCCTGGCCGTCAGGTCAGATTTGGAAGCTTGAAATACGTCACGGATATCCGCGGAGACTTGATCTTCGACGGATTCGAGACCATGGCAGCTGCTCCCTGCCGCCACGATGAACATGAATTAAATCTGTCATCGGACTATGTCCAGGGGACATCACTTGTAACTGCTCCGGCCCTGGATCCGGAGCAGATTGCGCCATCCGAGGACGGGAGGCTTAACCCCGCCACGGAAACCGCAGATTCAGCGATGTTTGAGCCGCACACCGACCCAACCTTGAGTGGGATCCGTGTCACCGGAACCTCAGACCCATTTCTGGCTACAAGTTCCAAACCATGTGCGTCCGCGCACGACAAGCTTGATCAGGCGTCGATCGTCGAATTCACCTCCGCGGACATCTTTCGGCACTCGCCTTTAGGCAACCCGCTAAACTCATTAAAAACACTCTCCTTAGCGGGGGACTCTCAGCCGAATTATATCCGGTTTGAACTGGAGGCTGACGACGGAGAATTTCTCTTCCCACTCCCCACCCACTTAATAGCCACAGTCGAAGACTTAACCGACATGCTCGATTACGGCTCCGAAGACATTGATGGTATGGATGACGATGCTGGAGAGGAGCAGGCCGAAAACCCGCTGTCCACCGGACGATGGACGTCCACCTCCTCATACGATGTATACATGGTAGATGCACCAAAAGAAAATAGTGGTGATGACAAGGAAGATCCAGTTGAGGATAAACCTCCTGAGATACAACCAAAGCACCGGCGTCAGCAGCGCCGCTCTAAATCACGTCGCAGCAAAGACAGTAACACTGGCACAGGAGAAGATAACACTCCGGGCGGTGCCAAAGACAATGAAGACCCCGTTGAGGCAACTTCCGAACAAGATGAACGGGAAGATGGGCGAGCCAGCTCTGATGAACAGGCCGCGCACGAAGACTCGGAGGATAGCAATTATCTTCCACTCTCCGAGGATGAGTTGAGCCTTGGAAACGAGGATTTTGTCCTGCCTGAGGAACCTCTCGAGCAGGAGCGCTTCAAGCGCCAACTAATAGCCACTGCGAGGAGCCTAAAAAAGAAGCAGCAACAGCTTCAAGCTGATCAAGATCTGCTCAATGACAGATGGACTAACGTCCTGGAAGCCGAGGAGTATGGCCTCAAGCGACCACTCAAAATTTACCCGAAGCACAAATTACTACCTCAATTCGATGTCGAGGCGTTGGAGCCCATGCCATCAGTGCACAATGCAGCTGACCGACCACCACGTGGTCGGGACAAAGCGGCAACCCAAGCCGAACACCAGCCCGTACCACCTTGCCGTAAAGACAGACAAAACTGCTCAGGGATACACATATGATCTCCGGCAGGGCCTGAAGAATAAAGCAGGTCCGGCTAGATCGATCTACGGATCACAGGGACGTGCCCCGACGCGCGACGACGGCTATCGAGCCGAACATGGCAAGCACAGATACATCCGAGCCGAAAATCATAGACGGACTACATTCGAAATACGTCGCGACCTGGCCGGATATAGAGGCGCACGCCGCACACCCCCTCTGCTTCACTGATGAAGTAATGGAACATGAATTCCCAGAAGGGTTCAAACCCATGAATATCAAATCATATGATGGAACCACAGATCCCGCAGTATGGATTGAAGACTTTATCCTCCATATTCACATGGCGCGTGGCGATGATCTTCATGCCATCAAATACCTCCCCCTAAAACTCAAGGGGCCAGCCCGACACTGACTGAACAGCCTGCCTAAAAACTCCATTGGCAGCTGGGAGGACCTAGAAGAAGCCTTCCTTGACAACTTCCAAGGTACATATGTTCGACATCCAGATGCCGATGACTTCAGTCACATAATCCAACATCCCGGAGAGTCAGCCAAGAAATTCTGGACTAGATTCTTAACCAAAAAGAACCAGATCATCGACTGTCCGGATGCCAAAGCCCTAGCGGCATTTAAACACAACATCCGGGACGAATGGCTCGCCCGACACTTCGGCCAAGAGAAGCGGAAGTCCATGGCAGCCCTCACGGCACTCATGACCCGCTTTTGCATGGGCGAAGATAGCTGGCTAGCCCGTAGCAATAACAACACAAGCGAACCCGGCACTTCGGAAGCTAGAAATAGCAACGGCAAGCCCCGACGCAATAGACATAAGCGCCGAAGCAACGGTGATCATACCGATGACACGACGGTCAATGCCGGATTCAGTGGCTCCAAGTCCGGACAATGGAAGAAGCCATATAAAAGAAATAATCAAGGCCCTTCTAGCCTGGACCGCATACTCGATAGCCCATGTCAGATCCATGGCACCCCTGATAAACCAACCAACCATACCCACATGAGTTGTTGGTGTTGGAAATATGCCCTAGAGGCAATAATAAATTAGTTATTATTATATTATATTTCATTGTTCATGATAATCGTTTATTATCCATGCTAGAATTGTATTGATAGGAAACTCAGATACATGTGTGGATACATAGACAACACCATGTCCCTAGTAAGCCTCTAGTTGACAAGCTCGTTGATCAATAGATGGTTACGGTTTCCTGACCATGGACATTGGATGTCATTGATAATGGGATCACATCATTAGGAGAATGATGTGATGGACAAGACCCAATCCTAAGCCTAGCACAAAGATCGTGTAGTTCGTATGCTAAAGCTTTTCTAATGTCAAGTATCATTTCCTTAGACCATGAGATTGTGCAACTCCCAGATACCGTAGGAATGCTTTGGGTGTACCAAACGTCACAACGTAACTGGGTGGCTATGAAGGTTCACTACAGGTATCTCCGAAAGAGTCTGTTGGGTTGGCACGAACCGAGACTGGGATTTGTCCCTCCGTGTAAACGGAGAGGTATCTCTGGGCCCACTCGGTAGGACATCATCATAATGTGCACAATGTGATCAAGGAGTTGATCACGGGATGATGTGTTACGGAACGAGTAAAGAGACTTGCCGGTAACGAGATTGAACAAGGTATCGGGGTACCGACGATCGAATCTCGGGCAAGTATCGTACCGATGGACAAAGGGAATTGTATACGGGATTGATTGAATCCTTGACATCGTGGTTCATCCGATGAGATCATCGTGGAGCATGTGGGAGCCAACATGGGTATTTAGATCCTGCTGTTGGTTATTGACCGGAGAGTTGTCTCGGCTATGTCTGCATGACTCCCGAGCCCGTAGGGTCTACACACTTAAGGTTCGATGACGCTAGGGTAATAGCGAATAGATGTACGTGGTTACCGAATGTTGTTCGGAGTCCCAGATGAGATCCCGGACGTCACGAGGAGTTCCGGAATGGTCCGGAGGTAAAGATTTATATATGGGAAGTCATCATACAGTCACCGAAATAATTCGGGGGTTACCGGTATTGTACCGGGACCACCGGAGGGGTTCCGGGGGTCCACCGGGAGGGTCCACCTGCCCCGGAGGGCCCTATGGGCTGTATGTGGAGAGGGACCAGCCCCTTAGTGGGCTGGGCGCCTCCCCCTAGGGCCCATGCGCCTAGGGTTTGGGGGAACCCTAAAAGGGGGGGCGCCCCCCTTGCCTTGGGGGGCAAGGCAACCCCCCTTGGCCGCCGCCCCCTCCTCAGATTGGATCTGAGGGGGCCGGCCCCCCTCTCCCTTGCCCCTATATATATGTGGGGATTGGGAGGGCAGCCGCACCCAAGTTCTGGCGCAGCCCTCCCCCTCTCCCAAGTCCTCCTCTTCTCCTACGGTGCTTGGCGAAGCCCTGCAGGATTACCACGCTCCTCCTTCACCACCATGCCGTCGTGCTGCTGCTGGATGGAGTCTTCCCCAACCTCTCGTTCTTCTCTTTCTGGATCAAGGCGTAGGAGACGTCACCGGGCTGTACGTGTGTTGAACGCGGAGGTGCCGTCCGTTCGGCACTAGGATCATCGGTGATTTGGATCACGATGAGTACGACTCCATCAACCCTGTACACTTGAACGCTTCCGCTTAGCGATCTACAAGGGTATGTAGATGCACTCTCCTTCCCCTCGTTGCTAGATTACTCCATAGATTGATCTTGGTGATGCATAGAAAATTTTAAATTTCTGCTACGTTCCCCAACAGTGGCATCATGAGCTAGGTCTATGCGTAGTTTCTATGCACGAGTAGAACACAAAGCAGTTGTGGGTGTTGATTTTGTCAATTTACTTGCCGTTACTAGTCTTATCTTGATTCGGCGACATCGTGGGATGAAGCGGCCCGGACCGACCTTACACATACTCTTACGTGAGACTGGTTCCACCGACTGACATGCACTAGTTGCATAAGGTGGCTAGCGGGTGTCTGTCTCTCCCACTTTAGTCGGATTGGATTCGATGAAAAGGGTCCTTATGAAGGGTAAATAGAAATTGGCATATCACGTTGTGGTTTTGGCGTAGGAAAGAAACGTTCTTGCTAGAAACCTATAGCAGCGACGTAAAAACTTGCAACAACAATTAGAGGACGTCTAACTTGTTTTTGCAGCATATGCCTGTTGGGGAACGTAGCAATAATTCAAAATTTTCCTACGTGTCACCAAGATCTATCTATGGAGAGACCAGCAACGAGGGGAAGGAGAGTGCATCTACATACCCTTGTAGATCGCTAAGCGGAAGCGTTCAAGTGAACGGGGTCGATGGAGTCGTACTCGTCGTGATCCAAATCACTGATGATCAAGTGCCGAACGCACGGCACCTCCGCGTTCAACACACGTACAGCCCGGTGACATCTCCCACGCCTTGATCCAGCAAGGAGAGAGGGAGAGGTTGAGGAAGACTCCATCCAGCAGCAGCACAACGGCGTGGTGGTGGTGGAGGAGCGTGGCAATCCTGCAGGGCTTCGCCAAGCACCACGGGAGAGGAGAAGGACTTAGGAGAGAGGGAGGGGCTGCACCAAAGGCATAAGGGGTGTCTCAAGAGGCCCTCCTACCCTCACTATATATAGGGAGCCCAAGGGGGGGGTGCGCCAGCCCTAGGAGATCCAATCTCCTAGGGGGCGGCGGCTAGGGGAGGTTTCCCTCCCCCCCAAGGCACCTAGGAGGTGCCTTCCCTCCTTGGGACTCTTCCTTAGGGTTCCCCCTTCACCCTAGGCGCATGGGCCATAAGGGAAGTGGCACCCCAG
Organism: Triticum urartu; assembly: GCF_056163025.1. NCBI lineage: Eukaryota > Viridiplantae > Streptophyta > Magnoliopsida > Poales > Poaceae > Triticum > Triticum urartu. The sequence continues at coordinate 477,307,352 of NC_141878.1, read as the reverse complement.
CCCACTTTGGACTGGATCCCTTCCCACCTCAGCCCATGGGACCCTCCGGGATAGGTGGCCCCACCCGGTGGGCCCCCGGGACCCTTCCGGTGGTCCCGGTACAGTACCGATGACCCCGAAACTTGTCCCAATGGCCGAAATAGGACTTCCTATATATAAATATTTACCTTTGGACCATTCCGGAACTCCTCGTGACGTCCGGGATCTCATCCGGGACTCCGAACAACATTCGGTAACCACATACAAGCTTCCTTTATAACCCTAGCGTCATCGAACCTTAAGTGTGTAGACCCTACGGGTTCGGGAGACATGCAGACATGACCGAGACGTTCTCCGGTCAATAACCAACAGCGGGATCTGGATACCCATGTTGGCTCCCACATTTTCCACGATGATCTCATCGGATGAACCACGATGTCAAGGACTTAATCAATCCCGTATACAATTCCCTTTGTCTAGCGGTACGATACTTGCCCGAGATTCGATCGTCGGTATCCCGATACCTTGTTCAATCTCGTTACCGGCAAGTCTCTTTTACTCGTTCCGTAACACATCATCCCGTGATCAACTCCTTGATCACATTGTGCACATTATGATGATGTCCTACCGAGTGGGCCCAGAGATACCTCTCCGTTTACACGGAGTGACAAATCCCAGTCTCGATTCGTGCCAACCCAACAGACACTTTCGGAGATACCTGTAGTGCACCTTTATAGTCACCCAGTTACGTTGTGACGTTTGATACACCCAAAGCACTCCTACGGTATCCGGGAGTTGCACAATCTCATGGTCTAAGGAAATGATACTTGACATTAGAAAAGCTTTAGCATACGAACTACACGATCTAGTGCTATGCTTAGGATTGGGTCTTGTCCATCACATCATTCTCCTAATGATGTGATCCCGTTATCAACGACATCCAATGTCCATGGTTAGGAAACCATAACCATCTATTGATCAACGAGCTAGTCAACTAGAGGCTCACTAGGGACATGGTGTTGTCTATGTATCCACACATGTATCTGAGTTTCCTATCAATACAATTCTAGCATGGATAATAAACGATTATCATGAACAAGGAAATATAATAATAACCAATTTATTATTGCCTCTAGGGCATATTTCCAACAGTCTCCCACTTGCACTAGAGTCAATAATCTAGTTCACATCGCCATGTGATTAACACTCACAGGTCACATCGCCATGTGACTAACACCCAAAGAGTTCTGGGTTTGATCATGTTGCTTGTGAGAGAGGTTTTAGTCAACGGGTCTGAACTTTTCAGATCCGTGTGTGCTTTACAAATCTCTATGTCATCTCCTAGATGCAGCTACCACGTTCTATTTGGAACTATTCCAAATAACTGTTCTACTTGGAGCTATTCTAAATTGTTGCTCCATTATACGTATCCTGTATCTCTACTCAGAGCTATCCGGATAGGTGTTAAGCTTTCATCGACGTAACCCTTTACGACGAACTCTTTTACCACCTCCATAATCGAGAAAATTCCTTAGTCCACTAGTTACTAAGGATAACTTTGACCGCTGTCCTGTGATCCATTCTTAGATCACTCTTGTACCCCTTGACTGACTCATGGCAAGGCACATTTCAGGTGCGGTACACAGCATAGCATACTGTAGAGCCTATGTCTTAAGCATAGGGGACGACCTTCGTCCTTTCTCTCTATTCTGCCTTGGTCGAGCTTTAAGTCTTAACTTCATACCTTACCACTCAGGCAAGAACTCCTTCTTTGACTGATCCATCTTGAACACCTTCAAGATCATGTCAAGGTATGTGCTCATTTGAAAGTACCATTAAGTGTTTTGATCTATCCTTATAGATCTTGATGCTCAATGTTCAAGTAGCTTAATCCAGGCTTTCCATTGAAAAACACTTTCGAAATAACCCTATATGCTTTCCAGAAATTATACGTCATTTCTGATCAACAATATGTCAACAACATATATTTATCAGAAATTATATAGTGCTCCCACTCACTTCTTTGGAAATACAAGTTTCTCATAAACTTTGTATAAACCCAAAATCTTTGATCATCATCAAAGCATACATTCCAACTCCGAGATGCTTACTCCAATCCTCAGAAGGATTGCTGGAGCTTTGCATACTTATTAGCATCTTTCAGGATTGACAAAACCTTCCGGTTGTATCACATACAACCTTTCCTCAAGAAAATCGTCGAGGAAACAATGTTTTGACATCCTATCTGCAAGATTTCATAAATGATGCAGTAATTGCTAATATAATTCCAACAGACTCTTAGCATCGCTACGAGTGAGAAAGTCTCATCATAGTCAACTCCTTGAACTTGTCGGAAAAAATCTTAATGACAAGTCGAGCTTTCTTAATGGTGATACTTACCATCATTGTCCGTCTTCCTTTTAAAATCCATCTGCACTCAATAGTCTTACGACCATCGAGCCGTTCTGCCAAAGTCTACACTTTGTTTTCATACATGGATCCTCTCTCGGATTTTATGGCCTTGAGCCATTTATCGGAATCCGGGCCCACCATCGCTTCTCCATAGCTCGTAGGTTCATTGTTGTCTAGCAACATGACTTCCAAGACAGGATTACGCACCACTCTGAAGTAGTACGCATCCTTGTCATCCCAAGAGGTTTGGGAGTGACTTGATCCGAAGTTTCATGATCACTATCATAAGCTTCCACTTCAATTGGTGTAGGTGCCATGGGAACAACTTCCTGTGCCCTGCCACACACTAGTTGAAGAGACGGTTTAATAACCTCATCAAGTCTCCACCATCCTCCCACTCAATTCTTTCGTGAGAAACTTTTCCTCGAGAAAGGACCCGATTCTAGAAACAATCCCTTATTGCTTTCGGATCTGAGACAGGAGGTATACCCAACTGTTTTGGGTGACCTATGAAGATGCATTTATCCGTTTTGGGTTCGAGCTTATCAGCCTGAAACTTTTTCACATAAGTGTCGCAGCCCCAAACTTTTAAGAAACGACAACTCAGGTTTCTCCAAACCATAGTTCAAACGGTTTCGTCTCAACGGAATTACGTGGTGCCCTATTAAAGTGAGTGCGGTTGTCTCTAATGCCTAACCCATAAACTATCGTGGTAATTCGATAAGAGACATCATGGTACGCACCATATCCAATAGGGTGCAACTATGATGCTCGGACACACCATTACACTATGGTGTTCCAGGCTGTATCAGTTGTGAAACAATTTCCACAATGTCTTAATTCTGTGCCAAACTCGTAATTCAGATATTCATCTCCATGATCATATCATAGATATTTTATCCTCTTGTCACGACGATCTTTCAACTTCACCCTGAAATTACTTGAACCTTTCAATAATTCAGACTCGTGATTCATCAAGTAAATATACTCAACATTTACTCAAATCATCCATGAAGTAAGAACATAACGATATCCACTACACGCCTCAGCACTCATTGGACTGCACACATCAAAATGTATTACTTCCAGCAAGTAGCTTTCTGGTTCCATTTTACTGAAACCGAGGCTTTCAGTCATCTTGCCCATGTGGTATGATTTGCATGTCTCAAGTGATTCCAAAATCAAGTGAGTCCAAACGGTCCATTTGCATGGAGTTTCTTCATGCATATACACCAATAGACATGGTTCGCATGCCTCAAACTTTTCAAAACCGAGTGAGCCCAAAGATCCATCAACATGGAGCTTCTTCATGCGTTTTATACCGATATGACTTACGTGGCAGTGCCACAAGTAGGTGGTACTATCTTTTGGCATGAACATGTGTATCACTACGATCGAGATTTCAATGAACCATTCATTTTAGGTGTAAGACCATAGAAGGTATTATTCAAATAAACAGAGTAACCATTATTCTCCTTAAATGAATAACCGTATTGCGATAGACGTAATCCAATCATGTCTATGCTCAACGCAAACACCAAATAACAATTATTTAGGTTTAACCCCAATCTCGATGGTAGAGGGAGCGTGCGATGCTTGATCATATCAACATTGGAAACACTTCCAACACATATCGTCAGCTCACCTTTAGCTAGTCTCCGTTTATTCTGTAGCTTTTATTTCGAGTTACTAACACTTAGCAACTGAACCGGTATCTAATACCCTGGTGCTACTAGGAGTACTAGTAAAGTACACATCAACACAATGTATATCCAATATACTTCTATCAACCTTGCCAGCCTTCTCATCTACCAAGTATCTAGGGTAATTCTGCTCCAGTGGCTGTTCCCCTTATTACAGAAGCACTCAGTCTCGGGTTTCAGTTCAACCTTGGGTTTCTTCACTAGAGCAGCAGCTGAATTGCTGTTTCATGAAGTATCCCTTTGTTCCCTTGCCCTTCTTGAAACTAGTGGTTTCACCAACCATCAACAATTGATGCTCCTTCTTGATTTCTACTTTCGCGGTGTGAAACATCGCGAATATCTCAAGGATCATCATATATGTCCCTGATATATCATAGTTCATCACGAAGCTCTAGCAGCTTGGTGGTAATGACTTCGGAGAACCATCACTATTTCACCTGGAAGATCAACTCCCACTCGATTCAAGCGATAGTTGTACTCAGACAATCTGAGCACAAGTTCAACAATTGAGCTTTTCTCCCTTAGTTTGCAGGCTAAGAAAATCGTCGGAGGTCTTATACCTCTTGACGTGGGCACGAGCCTGAAATCCCAATTTCAGCCCTCAAAACATCTCATATGTTTTGCGACGTTTCAAAAACCGTCTTCGGTGCCTCAACTCTAAACCGTTTAACTGAACTATCACGTAGTTATCAAAATGTGTATGTCAGATGTTCGCAACATCCACAGACGATGTTCGAGGTTCAGCACACTGAGCGGTGCATTAAGGACATAAGCCTTCTATGAAGCAATGAGGACAATCCTCAGTTTACGGACCTAGTCCGCATAATTGCTACTATCAACTTTCAACTAAATTTTCTCTAGGAACATAACTAAACAGTAGAACTGAAGCGCGAGCTACGACATAATTTGCAAAAACCTTTTGACTATGTTCAGGATAATTAAATTCATCTTATGAACTCCCACTCAGATAGACATCCCTCTAGTCATCTAAGTGATTACATGATCTGAGTCAACTAGGCCGTGTCCGATCATCACGTGAGACGGACTAGTCATCATCAGTGAACATCTTCATGTTGATCTATTTGCCATACGACTCATGCTCGACCTTTCGGTCTTCTGTGTTCCGAGGCCATGTCTGTACATGCTAGGCTCGTCAAGTTAACCTAAGTGTTTTGCATGTGTTCCGAGGCCATGTCTGTACATGCTAGGCTCGTCAACACCCGTTGTATATGAACGTATGAATCTTACACCCGATCATCACGTGGTGCTTCGAAACTACGAACTGTCGCAACGGTGCACAGTTAGGGGGAACACTTTCTTGAAATTTTGATGAGGGATCATCTTATTTACTACCGTCATTCTAAGAAAATAAGATGTATAAACATGATAAACATCACATGCAATCAAATAATAGTGACATGATATGGCCAATATCATATAGCTCCTTTGATCTCCATCTTGGGGCTCCATGATCATCTTGTCACCGGCATGACACCATGATCTCCATCATCATGATCTCCATCATCGTATCTCCATGAAGTTGTCACGTCATCTATTACTTCTACTACTACAGCTAACGGTTAGCAATAAAGTAAAGTAATTACATGACGTTTATGTTGACACGCGGGTCATAAATAAATTAAGACAACTCCTATGGCTCCTGCCGGTTGTCATACTCATCGACATGCAAGTCGTGATTCCTGTTACAAGAACATGATCAATCTCATACATCACATATATCATTCATCACATCCTTTTGGCCATATCACATCACATAGCATACCCTGCAAAAACAAGTTAGACGTCCTCTAATTGTTGTTTGCATGTTTTACGTGGCTGCTATGGGTTTCTAGCAAGAACGTTTCTTACCTACGCAAAGACCACAACGTGATATGCCAATTGCTATTTACCCTTCATAAGGACCCTTTTCATCGAATCCGATCCGACTAAAGTGGGAGAGACAGACACCCGCCAGCCACCTAATGCAACTAGTGCATGTCAGTCGGTGGAACCGGTCTCACGTAAGCATACGTGTAAGGTTGGTCCGGGCCGCTTCATCCCACGATGCCGCCGAATCAAGATAAGACTAGTAACGGCAAGCATATTGAACAAAATCAACGCCCACAACTACTTTGTGTTCTACTCGTGCATAGAAACTACGCATAGACCTAGCTCATGATGCCACTGTTGGGGAACGTAGCAATAATTCAAAATTTTCCTACGTGTCACCAAGATCTATCTATGGAGAGACCAGCAACGAGGGGAAGGAGAGTGCATCTACATACCCTTGTAGATCGCTAAGCGGAAGCGTTCAAGTGAACGGGGTCGATGGAGTCGTACTCGTCGTGATCCAAATCACTGATGATCAAGTGCCGAACGCATGGCACCTCCGCGTTCAACACACGTACAGCCCGGTGACATCTCCCATGCCTTGATCCAGCAAGGAGAGAGGGAGAGGTTGAGGAAGACTCCATCCAGCAGCAGCACAACGGCGTGGTGGTGGTGGAGGAGCGTGGCAATCCTGCAGGGCTTCGCCAAGCACCACGGGAGAGGAGAAGGACTTAGGAGAGAGGGAGGGGCTGCACCAAAGGCATAAGGGGTGTCTCAAGAGGCCCTCCTACCCTCACTATATATAGGGAGCCCAAGGGGGGGGGGTGCACCAGCCCTAGGAGATCCAATCTCCTAGGGGGCGGCGGCCAGGGGAGGTTTCCCTCCCCCCCAAGGCACCTAGGAGGTGCCTTCCCTCCTTGGGACTCTTCCTTAGGGTTCCCCCTTCACCCTAGGCGCATGGGCCATAAGGGAAGTGGTGCCCCAGCCCACTTTGGACTGGATCCCTTCCCACCTCAGCCCATGGGACCCTCCGGGATAGGTGGCCCCACCCGGTGGGCCCCCGGGACCCTTCCGGTGGTCCCGGTACAATACCGATGACCCCGAAACTTGTCCCAATGGCCGAAATAGGACTTCCTATATATAAATCTTTACCTCCAGACCATTCCGGAACTCCTCGTGACGTCCGGGATCTCATCCGGGACTCCGAACAACATTCGTTAACCACATACAAGCTTCCTTTATAACCCTAGCGTCATCGAACCTTAAGTGTGTGGACCCTACGGGTTCGGGAGACATGCAGACATGACCGAGACGTTCTCCGGTCAATAACCAACAGCAGGATCTGGATACCCATGTTGGCTCCCACATGTTCCACGATGATCTCATCGGATGAACCACGATGTCAAGGACTTAATCAATCCTGTATACAATTCCCTTTGTCTAGCGGTACGATACTTGCCCGAGATTCGATCGTCGGTATCCCGATACCTTGTTCAATCTCATCACCGGCAAGTCTCTTTTACTCGTTCCGTAACACATCATCCCGTGATCAACTCCTTGATCACATTGTGCACATTATGATGATGTCCTACCGAGTGGGCCCAGAGATACCTCTCCGTTTACACGGAGTGACAAATCCCAGTCTCGATTCGTGCCAACCCAACAGACACTTTCGGAGATACCTGTAGTGCACCTTTATAGTCACCCAGTTACGTTGTGACGTTTGATACACCCAAAGCACTCCTACGGTATCCGGGAGTTGCACAATCTCATGGTCTAAGGAAATGATACTTGACATTAGAAAAGCTTTAGCATACGAACTACACGATCTAGTGCTATGCTTAGGATTGGGTCTTGTCCATCACATCATTCTCCTAATGATGTGATCCCGTTATCAACGACATCCAATGTCCATGGTTAGGAAACCATAACCATCTATTGATCAACGAGCTAGTCAACTAGAGGCTCACTAGGGACATGGTGTTGTCTATGTATCCACACATGTATCTGAGTTTCCTATCAATACAATTCTAGCATGGATAATAAACGATTATCATGAACAAGGAAATATAATAATAACCAATTTATTATTGCCTCTAGGGCATATTTCCAACATTGTCTTGTGATGTGATATGGCCAAAAGGATGTGATGAATGATATATGTGATGTATGAGATTGATCATGTTCTTGTAATAGGAATCACGACTTGCATGTTGATGAGTATGACAACCGGCAGGAGCCATAGGAGTTGTCTTAATTTATTTATGACATGTGTGTCAACATAAACGTCATGTAATTACTTTACTTTATTGCTAAAGCGTTAGCCATAGTAGTAGAAGTACTAGATGACGAGACAACTTCAAGAATACACGATGATGGAGATCATGATGATGGAGATCATGGTGTCATGCCGGTGACAACGATGATCATGGAGCCCCGAAGATGGAGATCAAAAGGAGCAAAATGATATTGGCCATATCATGTCACTATTTGATTGCATGTGATGTTTATCATGTTTTACATCTTATTTGCTTAGAACGACGGTAGCTTAAATAAGATGTTCCCTCACTAAAATTTCAAGAAAGTGTTCCCCCTAACTGTGCACCATTGCGAAGGTTCGTCGTTTTGAAGCACCACGTGATGATCGGGTGTGATAGATTCTAACGTTCGAATACAACAGGTGTAAGCCAGATTTACACACGCAATACACTTAGGTTGACTTGACGAGCCTAGCATGTACAGACATGGCCTCGGAACACGGAAGACCGAAAGGTCGAACATGAGTCGTATAGAAGATACGATCAACATGAGATGTTCACCGTTGATGACTAGTCCGTCTCACGTGATGATCGGACACGGCCTAGTCGATTCATATCATGTTTCACATAGGTGACTAGAGGGATGTCTATCTGAGTGGGAGTTCATTAAATAATTTGATTAGATGAACTCAATTATCATGAACATAGTCTAAATTGTCTTTGCAAATATGTTGTAGATAAAGAGCTCACGTTGTAGCTCCCTGTTTCAATACATTCCTAGAGAAAGATTAAGTTGAAAGATATTGTAAGCAATGATGCGGACTAGGTCCGTAGTCCGAGGAGTGTCCTCACTGCTACACAGAAGGCTTATGTCTTTGATGCACCGCTCGATGTGCAAACCCCTACAACATCGTCTGTGGATGTTGTGAACACCTGACAGACACATCCTGATGACTACTTGATAGTTTAGTGCACCATACTTTACGGCTTAGAATCGAGATTCCAATGACGTTTTGAATGCCATAAGACATATGAGATGTTCCAAGAGCTGAAATTGGGATTTCATGCTCATGCCCGTGTTGAGAGGTGTGAGATCTCTGACAAGTTCTTTAGCCAACAAGATGGAGGAGAATAGCTCAGCTAGTGAGCATGTGCTCAGAATGTCTGGGTGCTACAATCACTTAAATCAAGTGGGAGTTAAACTTCCAGATAAGATAGTGATTGATAGAGTTCTCTAGCCACCATCACTAAGCTACTAGATCTTCATGATGAACTATGACATGCAAGGGATGGAGTTGATCCCGGAGCTGTTCGCGGTGCTTAAGACCGTAAAAGGTAGAAATCAAGAAGGAGCATCAAGTGTTGATGGTTTAACAAGACCACTAGTTTCAAGAAGGGCAAGGGCTAGAAGGGAAACTTCATGGATGGAAAACGAGTTGCCGCTCCAGTAAAGGAACCCAAGGTTGAACCCAAACCCGAGACTAAGTGCTTCTATTGTAAGGGGAACGGTCACTGGTAGCAGAATTACCCCAAATGCATGGTAGATAAGAAGGCTGGCAACTTCAACAAAGTATATACGTGTTATTAATGTGTACCTCGCTAGTACTCCTGGTAGCACCTGGGTATTGGATACCGGTTCAGTTGCTATTACTGGTGACTTGAAGCAAAAGCTACGGACTAAACGGAGACTGGCTAAGGGCGAGGTGACGATGTGTGTTGGAAGTGTTTCCAAAGTTTATGAGATCACCATCGCACGCTCCATCTGCCTTCGGGATTAGTATTGAACCTAGATAAATGTTATCAGGTGTCTACGTTGAGCATGAATATGATTAGATCATGTTCATTGCAATACGGTCATTCATTTAAGTTAGAGAATAATGGTTATTCTGTTTACATGAATGATACCTTTCATGGTCATGCACCCTATGTGAATGGTTCATTGAATCTCGGTCGTGGTAATACACATGTTCACGCCAAAAGATGTAGAGTTAATAATGATAGTACCACTTTCTCGTGGCACTGCCACTTAGGTCATATTGGCGTAAGATGCATGAAGAAACTCCATGTTGATGGATGTTTGGAGTCACTTGATTTTGAATCGCTTGACACATGCGAGCCATGCCTCATGGGCAGGATGACTAAGACCCCGCTTTCAGGTACAATGAAGCGGGCAAGTGACTTGTTGGAAATCATACATGCTGATGCGTGTGATCGAATGAGAATTGAAGTGTGCGGTGGATATCGCTATTTTCTCATCTTCACTGACGATTTGAGTAGATATAGGTATATTTACTTAATGAAGCACAAGTCTAAAACGTTTGAAAAGTTCAAGCGATTTCAGAGTGAAGTTAAGAATCATCATAACAAGAAGATCAAATTCCTACGATCTTATCAATGAGAATATCTGAGTTATGAGTTTGGCAAACACTTAAGACATTGTGGAATTGTTTCAAAGTTGAAGCCACCTGGAACACCACTGGGTTATGGTGTGTCCGGACGTCGTAATCGAACCTTATGAGATATGGTGCGATCTATGATGTCTCTTATTAATCTACCGTTTTCATTTTGAGGTTATGCATTAGAGACAGCTGCATTCACTTTAGATAGGACACCATCTAAGTCCGTTGAGACGGCGTCGTATGAACATTGGTTTGGCAAGAAACCAAAGTTGTCGTTTCTTAATGTTTGGGGCTGCGATGCTTAAGGCTTCAGCCAGAGAAGCTCGAACCCAAAGCGGACAAACACATCTTCATAGGATACCCAAAGGTGATAGTAGGGTATACCTTCTATCTCAGATCCGAGGGCAAATTGTTTGTTTCTAAGAACGGGTCCTTTCTCGAGAAGGAGTTTCTCTCGAAAGAATTCAGTGGGAGGAAGATAGAACTTGTTGAGGTTGTCGAACCTTTACTTCAACCAGAGAGTGATGCAACACAGAAAGATGTTTTCTGTGGCGCCTATGTCTATTGAATAGGAAGTTAATGATAGTGATCATGAAGCTTCGGATCTAGTTGCTATCGAACCTCATAGGTCGACAAGGATATGTACTACTCCTAAGTGGTACGGTAATCCTGTCTTAGATATCATGTTGTTAGACAACAATGAACCTACGAGCCATGGAGAAGCGATGGTGGGCCCGTATTCCGGCAAATGGTTACAAGCCATGAAATCCGAGATAGGATCCATATATTATAACAAAGTATGGACTTTGGTGGACTTGCCCGATGATCGGCAAGCCATTGAGATAAATGGATCTTTAAGAAGAAGACGGACATGGGCGGTAATGTTACCTCCTATGAAGCTCGACTTGTGGGAAAAAGTCTTTTCACAAGTTCAAGGAGTTGACTACGATGAGAATTTCTCACCCGTAGCAATGCTTAAGTCCGTCGGAATCATGATAGCATTAGCTGTATTTTTTGATTATGAAATCTTACAGATGGATGTCAAAACAAGTTTTCTTACCAGTTTTCGTAAGAAAAGTTGTATGTGATACAATAAAAGGTTTTGTCGATCCTAAGGATGCTAAAAGGTATGCTGGCTCCAGCAATCCTTCTATGGACTAGAGCAACCATCTCGGAATCGGAATATATGTTTTGATGGAGTGATCAAAGCTTTTAGGTTTATACAATGTTTGCTAGAAACTTGTATTTACAAGAAAGTGAGTGGGAGCACTACAACATTTCTGATAAGTATATGTGGATGACATATTGTTGATCCGAAATAATGTAGAATTTTTGGAAAGCATAAATGGTTGTTTGAAGAGTGTTTTTCAAAGGAAGACCTGGATAAAGCTGCTTACATATTGTGCATCAAGATCTATAGAGATGGATCAAGACGTCTGATGGTACTTTCAAAGAACGCACACCTTGACATGTTTTTGAAGGAGTTCAAAATAGATCAGTCAAAGAAGGGGTTCTTACCTGAGTTGTAAGGTGTGAAGTTGAGTAAGACTCAAAGCTTGACCATGGCATAAGAAAGAGAAAGGACGAAGGTCGTCCCCTATGCTTTTGTCATAGGCTCTATACGGTATGCCATGCTGAAGTACCGCACCTGATGTGTGCCTTGCCACATGTCTGGCAGGAGGGTACCAAGGTGATCTAGGAGTAGATCACCAGATAGCGGTCAAAATTATCCTTAGAGGAATAAGGAAATGTTTCTCGGTTATGGAGGTGATAAAGAGTTCGACGTAAAGAGTTACGTCGATGCAATCTTAACACCTATCCGGATAGCTCTGAGTAGAGATACCAAATACGTATAATGGAGCGTGGCAGCAGCATCTATGATATAAAGTTTTGTGAAATACATAGGGATCTGAATATGGCAAGACCCGTTGACTACAACCTCTCTCACAAGCATAACATGATCAAACCCAGAACTCTTTGAGTGTTTATCACATAGTGATGTGAACTAGATCATTGAGTCTAGTAGACTCTTGGATGTTGGTCACATGGCCACGTGACCTGTGAGTGTTAATCACATGGCGATGTGAACTAGATTATTAACTCTAGTGCAAGTGGGAGACTGTTGGAAATATGCCCTAGAGGCAATAATAAATTAGTTATTATTATATTATATTTCATTGTTCATGATAATCGTTTATTATCCATGCTAGAATTGTATTGATAGGAAACTCAGATACATGTATGGATACATAGACAACACCATGTCCCTAGTAAGCCTCTAGTTGACTAGCTCGTTGATCAATAGATGGTTACGGTTTCCTGACCATGGACATTGGATGTCTTTGATAACGGGATCACATCATTAGGAGAATGATGTGATGGACAAGACCCAATCCTAAGCCTAGCACAAAGATCGTGTAGTTCGTATGCTAAAGCTTTTCTAATGTCAAGTATCATTTCCTTAGACCATGAGATTGTGCAACTCCCGAATACCGTAGGAATGCTTTGGGTGTACCAAATGTCACAACGTAACTGGGTGGCTATAAAGGTTCACTACAGGTATCTCCGAAAGTGTCTGTTGGGTTGGCACGAATCGAGACTGGGATTTGTCACTCCGTGTAAACGGAGAGGTATCTCTGGGCCCACTCGGTAGGACATCATCATAATGTGCACAATGTGATCAAGGAGTTGATCACGGGATGATGTGTTACGGAACGAGTAAAGAGACTTGCCGGTAACGAGATTGAACAAGGTATCAGGGTACCAACGATCGAATCTCGGGCAAGTATCGTACCGATGGACAAAGGGAATTGTATACGGGATTGATTGAATCCTTGACATCATGGTTCATCCGATGAGATCATCGTGGAGCATGTGGGAGCCAACATGGGTATCCAGATCCCGTTGTTGGTTATTGACCAGAGAGTTGTCTCGGCCATGTCTGCATGACTCCCGAGCCCGTAGGGTCTACACACTTAAGGTTCGATGACGCTAGGGTTATAGGGAATAGATGTACGTGGTTACCGAATGTTGTTAGGAGTCCCGGATGATATCCCGGACGTCACGAGGAGTTCCGGAATGGTCCGAAGGTAAAGATTTATATATGGGAAGTCATCATACGGTCACCGGAATAATTCGGGGGTTACCGGTATTGTACCGGGACCACCGGAGGGGTTCCGGGGGTCCACCGGGAGGGTCCACCTACCCTGGAGGGCCCTATGGGCTGTATGTGGAGCGGGACCAGCCCCTTAGTGGGCTGGGCGCCTCTCCCCTAGGGCCCATGCGCCTAGGGTTTGGGGGAACCCTAAAAGGGGGGGTGCCCCCGTTGCCTTGGGGGGCAGCCACACCCAAGTTCTGGCGCAACCCTCCCCCTCTCCCAAGTCCTCCTCTTCTCCTACGGTGCTTGGCGAAGCCCTGCAGGATTACCACGCTCCTCCTTCACCACCATGCCATCGTGCTGCTACTGGTTGGAGTCTTCCCCAACCTCTCCTTCTTCCCTTTCTGGATCAAGGCGTAGGAGACGTCACCGGGCTGTACGTGTGTTGAACGCGGAGGTGCCGTCCGTTCGGCACTAGGATCATCGGTGATTTGGATCACGATGAGTACGACTCCATCAACCCCGTTCACTTGAATGCTTCCGCTTAGCGATCTACAAGGGTATGTAGATGCACTCTCCTTCCCCTCGTTGCTAGATTACTCCATAGATTGATCTTGGTGATGCGTAGAAAATTTTAAATTTCTGCTACGTTCCCCAATAGTTGGGTCTTCAAACAGGCCGGCAAATTAAATGGCGAAGATAAGGAGAAGCGGTCACAAAGCAAGAATGATGACGAGGAGCCCCGTCCACCGAACACAGGGGGACAGAAGAAGTTTCCCCCTCAAATCAAAATGGTGAACATGATATACGCTACCCATATCCCCAAGAGGGAGCGCAAGCGCGCGCTCAGGGACGTCTATGCGATAGAGCCAATCACCCCAAAATTCAACCCATGGTTGTCATGCCCGATCACCTTCGATCGCAGGGACCATCCGACCAGCATCCGTCATGGCGGGTCACCCGCACTGGTCCTCGACCCAATAATTGATGGATTTCACCTCACACGAGTCCTCATGGCACTACAAAAAAAGACACATCCGTGACATTTAGGGCCGAATGAATTTTTTTTCTGTCATACATATGACACTTCTGTGACGATAATTGTGACAAAACCCGTATCATCATAGATATGGTGGGCTCCTACTTCTATGACAAAAAATCATGACAGAAAATGGGCTTGTCGTCCTGGGCGGGCCGGAGACGCAGCTGCATGACATTCTTTGGGCCGTCCATGACAGAAAAAACCATGGTAGAAGCGAGGGGGAGGAAAATTTCGGGGAGTTCCCGGTTACGGTGGGAGGTCGGGGGCCGAGCGATGCGCGTTTCTCTCGTACACGTACGCGCGTGTGTGCAAGGCGGTGGCTCTAACTGAAACCGAGCTAGGCGTTGGGCTCTAACTAAACCCGAGCGATTGCACTGCAGGCTACGCGTTACTGAACCCGAGCGATCGATCGATGGCTGTTAACTGAACCCGATCGAGCGATTCCTTCGCTACTGCTGCTAACTGAAGCCGATCGATGCTGCCTCTGGGATGAACAGTGAGCATTGCGGGGGGGGGGGGGGGGTTGGATGAACAGTGAGCGGTGGCGTTGCCTCTTGATGAACAGGACCCCGTGGTGTGGTGGAGGGCTGGATGAACAGTAGACGGTGGAGGGGTGCCCGTGGAGGGGTGGTTGAATAGGACCCCATGGTGTGGAGGGCTGGATGAACAGTAGACGGTGGAGGGGTGCCCGTGGAGGGGTGGTTGAACAGTAGCCGGTGGAGTAGCGCGCGGTGGAGGCTGGATGAACAGGAGCCCGTGGAGGCTGGAGGAGGTCGACGGTAGCCCGTGGAGGCTGGAGGAGGTCGACGGTGGAGATGAACAGTATCCCGTGGAGTCCCGTTTTGCGGTACGCCACACCCCTCCCGATGAACAGGACCCCCGTTTCGACCGTAGCGCTCCAACACAAGTTCGTTTCGTCCGTTTTGCGGTACGTCACACCCCTCCCGATCAACAGGACCCCCGTTTCGACCGTAGGAGGTCCGTTTCATCCGTTTTGCGGTACGCCACACCCCTCCCGATCAACAGGACCCCCGTTTCGACCGTAGGAGGTCCGTTTCCTCCATTTTGCGGTACGCCAGACCCCTCCCGATCAACAGGACCCCGTTCCGAACGTAGGAGGTCCGTTTCGTCCGTTGTGCGGTACGCTAGGCCTCGTTTCCATCGCCTGTTCCGTCCAAGCCCTCCCGATGAACACGACCACGCATTCTGTTCCAACCCAGCCGGTTGCCTCCCCATGAACACGAGGCATTCCGTTGCCTCCCCATGAACACGACGACGGTGCTGTTTCTCCGTTCCGACCCAGCCATGTACACGAGCCCTGGTCGTATGTATGCGCGAGTAGGCGTTCGAGACCCCGCCCGTATGTACACATACGTGGCTGTATTTTCTTTCTTGCACCCTGGCCGTTGTACGTACGTGTACATGCTACGTGCACGCCTCTACTACGACACATACGCGCCTCTACTACGACACGTGTGCGCCTCTACATCCACCAGTATATATGTACATACATGTTCGCGACCAGAATGACAATGCTACGTACGCTTCGACCAGGTGGGTACCGACTGTCAGGCACTTCCTTGCTTGCGAAGATGTAGCTGGTGGGTCCCAACAGTCAGGGGGCGAATCGTTTTTTTTGCCCGGACGCACTTCCTTGCGTGCGAATATGTAGCTGGTGGGTCCCAGCAGTCAGGGGCAAACGTTTTTTTCGTGAAATACGGTGGCCCGTCCGGTGGTTCCCCGCTGTCAGGTGGAGGAATAATTATTTTGCATGTAATAAGGAGGCATTTCCTTGCTGCAGCCGTGGACCCAGCTGCCAGCCTCTCCACGTACTGTCCACGCTCGATGGAAGCTGTTCCTTGACCACGTTGACCACGCTGCACCGAGAGCACCAGGGCGGTGGATGACGGTGAGGCCTAGGAAGGGGACGACGCGGAGCCGGGGAAGATGCGGCACTGGATGCCCACGTGTAGAGTAGTATGAGGGTTCACTGGTTCGCTGCGGTGTGAGGCTGCCGTCACCACAGAATAACAGGGGGTGTCGGTCGTTGACCACGTTGACCAGGCTACGCCGAGAGCACCAGGGCGGTGGATGATGGCGAGGCCTAGGAAGGGAACGGCACAAAGGCAGGGAAGACTCGGCAGTTGTTTCCCACGCGGAGGGGAGTACGACTGTACGAGGGTTTACTGGTTCGTCTGCCATCGCCAGAGAATAACAAATGGTGTGGGTGAGTAGAGGGATGGCTAGGCCAGCGATGGGAGTACGGTGGGGCGGTGAGGCCTACGCGGAAGAACAGCCGGCCGCGGGGAGGAGGGAGCAGGCAGTCCCGCCGGCGCTTGTTTGAGCACTTGGAGCAGGAAGAGCAGGGATTGAAGAAGCACGACGACCGTTCGATGGACATCCAACAGTCACTGCTTGTGCATCAACCTTTTTTTTAGGAAAGGCTCAAATCTGTGGAAAACAGCATACATCCCATCTACCATTATTTCTAATAATTTACAACCCATTTGCTAATTCTTAAGGTTTTTTTGGAGCCCATATTATTTTTGTTAGCATTACAGCCCATATTGTGGCCACGATTAAAAAATTATACGAAATTTTGCATATTTCAGTGCGGTCCGAACTGTTTTTAATCCCAAAATATTGACTCACATTCAAACTGATTTTAAAAATAAATGTATATCAATATAAAATCCAACAAATTCTCCATGCATAAAAATTAATGTAATTTAAAATCTCGAAATGAAAAAAAGATATTTGAAACTAATTGCCGGTTTGATGTGTTTTAAAAATGTACAACCCATTTCTCATTACTGATGGGCCATTTTCTCGGCCAGTCGAATGAAAGCTCTCCTCATCTTGAAAGATTTGCAGCCCAACAGGCCTGACAAAGCGACTTACTTGGAAAATCACAAAAAAACTAGGCTGTGTTCGTGGACCCAGCTGTCAGCCTCTCCACGTACAGTACTCTTCCGATGGAAGTCGTTCCTTGACCACGTTGACCACGCCGCGCGGAGAGCACCACGATGGTGGACGACGGTGAGGCCTAGGAAGGGGACGACATGGAGCCGGGGAAGACGCGACAGTGGAAGCCCGCGCAGAGAGGAGTACGAGGGTTCACTGGTTCGGCTGCGGTGTGAGGCTGCCGTCGCCGCAGGGCCTGGCCAGCGGTGGGAATAGTAGGGGGCGGTGAGGCCTCCGCGGCAGCACAGCCGGCCATGGGAGGCAGGAGCACGCGGCACGACCGACGCTGCTTTGGGCGGCTAGAGCAAGAAGACCAGAGGTTGAAGAAGCACTACGGCCATTGGATGGACATCATACAGTCACTGGAGCTAGAATCGTTCATATTGACTAAGTTGACAAAGCCCTTCATCCCCGTCAACTTAGTAGGCCCACAAGTCAGCCTCCCACCAAGGTGGGTCCCAGCTAGCCGGGGGAGTATTCATTTTTTTGTGCGTAATAAGGAGGAACTTCTGATGGGTCCGAGCTGACAGCGGGGGGAACGTTTTTTTTTCATGAAATATGGTGGCCCGTTAGGTGGGTCCCAGCAGTCAGGGGGCAAATGTTTTTTTCACAAAATACGGTGGCTCGTCCAGTGGGTCCATGCTGTTAGTTGGAGGAATCATTATTTTCCGTGCAATAAGGAGGCACTTACTTGTTGCGACCGTGGACCCAGCTGATACTCTCCACGTACAGTATACTTCCAATGGAAGTCGTCCTTGACCACGTTGACCTCACCGCGTTTCATTGCATGTATGTGTCCATGGGCGTGGTGCGTCCCCACTGTCAGCCTCTCATGTATAGTCATCTTCCGATGACTCTCGGTTGTTGACCACGTTGACACCACCGTGCCGAGCGCACCCAGACTGGAACGACCCGGAGATGGGGAAGACGGGGCAGTGGAGTCGCAGATGGAGAGGAGTGAGAAACTTCACTGGTTCGGGTGCGCGACAGCACAGCCGCGGTGCCGCCCATGGGAGACAGGAGCAAGAACAGAGGTTGAAGAAGGAGCACGACTGTTGGATTAACATCCAACGGTCCAGCTGCTAGAATTATTTGTTGATTAAGTTGACAAAGCCGTGCGTACACGTCCGCTTAGTAGGCCCATAAGTCAGTCACCAAATCTGACGGGTCCCAGCTGTCAACGGGATGAATATTTTTTTTGCAAAACAAGGAGGCGCTTCCTTCCGTGTGAAGATATAGCCGGTGGGTCCCAGCTGTCAGGTGGAGGAAACATTTTTTTCAGCTTAATAAGGAGGAATTTTCCTTGCGTGCGACCATGGACCTCGTGGGTCCCAGCCGTCAGGCTCTCCACGTATAGTCCTCTTCCGATGACTCTCGTTTGTTGACCACGCCGCACCGAACGCAGCGAGGCGGTGGACGACGGCGAGGCCCGGGATGGGAACGACTCGGAGATGGGAAAACTCGGCAGTGGAGTCGCAGATTGAGAGGAGGAGAAGGGTTAAAACTGGTTCTATTGCGGCGTGGGGCTGTAGTCTGTGGAGAATAACAGGAGGTGTCGAGGGGTGGAGGGATAGCCTGGCCGACGGTGGGGTAGCGCTTCGCAGCGATGCGTGCTAAGCAGAGCCGCTAGCCGCCGGAGGCCGGACCAGGCGGTCCCGGCGACGCTGGAGGAAGAAGACGAGAGATTGAAGGTGCAAGCTGGCCGTTGGATATAAGTCCAATGGCTGTGGATGACACAATCATTTGTTGACCAAGTTGACAACGCCCTGCATAGGCTTCGACCTATTGGCCCACATGTCAGCCTGCAAAAATGTGGCATATATTTAACCCATATTTTCTAGAATGTACAGTCCATTTGCTGGGCTGGGTGAACAAATAATTTCGCATCAATCAGGCCCATTTATATTTTCTAAGAAATCCCAGCCCATTTGCACTTCCTTGAAATACACGTATTAGGTGGGCTCGTTATATATATAATGTTATGTTAGAAGGAGCAATTGATATCAAAGAATAAACCGGAGAAGCACATTATATATATATAATTAATAAATTAGTGAGTTATTGCTCAAAATAAAAATGAGTGCGTTATTATTAAATTGGTCCTTAAAATCTTCGCAAGCTTTTGTATGCAATCACCAGGATTTTCCTTGCCTGTGAGTCAAAAACAACCAGGATTTTCCTTGCCAACTTCCGTTAAACATTTACTTTTATAAGTTAATAACACATGGGATGTTTTATAATGTATATATAGGTCTCTATAAAATATACGATAATAGTAATAATATAAATATTTCCCTAATAATAAAGCACGGATTGACTCTTTGGGTTCACCGTCACAATACGCTTCTTTCCGTGAATTTACGCTTTCAGTTTTTTCCGTTAGTTTTGATCGACAGTCCGTCCAATTGCTGCGAGGCGGTACTAAAAACTTTGTCCATCCAATTGGTCCACGTCCACATTCTCTTATTAGTCTTGCATGCATGTTTCGGCCTGCATGCACGCTTCTGTATCTGTACCTTACCTGATTTTCACACATGTACTCGGAGTAATCCCACCTCGATTGCTTACATGAAAGTCTACCAATTTATATACCTAGGAAAATTGCATATCAACAACGAGCCTCTTGAATCAACAAACACAGAATGGGAACGAAGGGACATTGTACAATAAAACGACAGTCCGGCGCGAAGCTGTTCAGTCCGGCGCTCGCCGAGGTGAGGAAGCGGAGGCGCAGCGCGCAGATGCCTGTGACGCAGCCTGTTCCACACGCTGGCCACCTCTACACCACGCACGACATGGACACGAGCGCGGCGGCAGGGTGGCTTGAGGCTCGTGGTGGACCGGATCCAGCGAGGGGAAGGTCGGATCCGTCGGCTTGGAGAGGGAGGTGTGGAGGAGCACGCGGGACAGAGGGCGGAGGAGGATGGAGGCGGAATGCCGAGGTCAGGCTGTGGACTCGGAGTGGAGGAGCCATGGAGAGGCCCGAGAGCCACCACGGCAGCCACGAGAGCGAGATGGGCCTGGCCATGCTCGGCGGTCGTCAGCCGACTTCGTGTTTCTCTGCTGATGATCCCTGACCACCTGCTGCCCGGGGTCGGCAACATGCTGTTATCTCAGTTTGCTTGGTAGTTTCATTCTTGCTTAAGATTAGACCTAGCCGTGTCAATGCAGATGGACATTGGAGGTACAATGTTGGCATTGACGACTTGGATAAAAATATTTTTGTATGCACTCCGAGTGGGTCAGTCTATATACACTTAAATTTTCACATTCAGTTTCCTTCAGTTAGACGACAGCAAGGAGATAATGAACTCCTTTTTTCTGAAAAATATCATAAGGGACATCTTTTGGAAGAATGACGAGCCATGTTGTCCGTAGTTGGAGTGAAAGAATTACAACTTTTTTGTGCCAAATAATCAAATATAGCATTGGTTCAGAAAAAACCGAAACCATGAGAAATGTTGTTGTTGGATGTCAGTGCGCATCATATATCCTCTTGGCCATGCCAGTCATAACAGCAACAACTTTCTTCAGGCTGGTGATGCTCATATTGTCAATCATTCTCACTGTGGTGCTTGAGACAAAAACTCCTAAGGCAGTTTGGTAATTTATGATGTTATTACACCGGAGCACATGTAATGACAGACCCGGTAAAGAAGAATAGAACATAAGTGTGTGCCATATTTTTTTTCCCGTTGCAACGCACGGGCCCTTTTGCTAGTATATATAATGTGGTTAGAAGGGAAAACATAAATTGGACAGAACATTACTTTTATAAGAGACATGCGTTTTATACCCCACAGTAGGCATACTAACAAGTTCACACACAAATACAACAGAAAAGGTAAACATTCATATCAAACTCAGGTTCACATGATACATTCATATTCATAGCCAACATTCACTATCAACAACTCAAAAGATTCATATATACACAAGCTCAGCATATCTATGCATCCAAATGATTGATAGATCACACGACAATATTCATACATAATTCACAAAAAGATTAAGATATACACATGTTCAGTATGTTTATGCATCCAAATGATTGAGATCACAGCCAATATGATCCATGGACGAACTTTAATTACCTAGGGTACAGACTGGTAAATGGTGTTCAATCGGAGGTACTTCTTGCTAAAATTAGTTCTTGTATGAGTAAACTTTCGAGTACATAAGAGGCAGCACAGACAATCTGAACTTTGCTTGTAGGTTTATCCTCAAATAGCGGCCTCGTGCCGAGGGAGGTTTGAGCAACTTGGCCACTACTTTCATCCAACTAGTTTACTGGCTCATCTTGGTCATGTATCTCGCCAAAATACTACATTGCAGACGAGAAAGGAGGCTGTTGAGAAAATGAACCACCCAAATTTTTTGTGCAGTTCAACTGAAATGGAGCATCCTTGGTGTGCAGACTGATTTAGTGCCAGATGAATATACGTGTCAACCAACTTGTCTGGAATCTTTAGACTCCATGCCATATAGTTCGCTACCATATGTGCCGATAACCAAAAGGCACAAGTTGGGACCAAAGACTGGACTGTGTTTTTCTGGGCTATGCACCAAGCAATATTTTTGGCTTTCACTCTCCTAATACTCGGAGTTTGACAATTGGTTGACGCCGGTTGATACTCGAATGAATATAGGAACTTCTTGTCAACATCGATGCTTGTCTGAGTGAACTTTGGAGTACATAGCCGCAGCATAAGTACCTGTCCATCTAATCATTTTGTGTAGTTCTACTGAAATCACCCGATGTAATGATTTGCCTGCGAGTTCAGGCTCCAAATTACTCCTTTATGAAATTGGCAAACAGTAGCACAATACCAAATTACCAATACATATGACAGGCACAATAATCAGGATAAAGACCAGTACCAACCTGTGTGAGGTAGCATATCAATTACTATTTCCTTTGACTGGAAGCCGAGCTAAGCCAAGCGACTGACAGCAAAGGAAGAAAGCAAGCGGAGATTAGCAACTGACAGGAAAGGACGGAAGCTGTCGAGGCAATGAAGCACCCAAAGTTTTTGTGCAGTTCCACCAAAATCGAGCATCCCTATTGGCACATATATTGAGAGAGTGAGATTACTATAATAGTGGGACTAGTTGATGAAACATACACTAACAAATAGAAGCACCCTCATTATCTTAATGGGTAAAGTTAGCAACATAGTAGTCTTGCTAAAAGAGGGTATTAGTTTATTTAATCAGTGCCAATTAGCTCAACTCAACACTCAAAGCATTGCCATTTATCATAGGTTGCAAAACTTTAACATGCAAAGATAAAGGAGTTTCTCATGACAGTAGCATGATACAAATAGAGATGACAGCAAACTAATATGGATGAAGGCCTTAGGCCCGTACCAACCTGAGAAAAAAAGCTTATTCATGTAGTCCCATAAGAGATGATAAAGCACTCACTAGAATCACACAATAGTATTTATTTTTGTGCACTTCAAATGTATGGTTGAAATCACTCTTGTTTACCAGTGTTGAGATTATATCGAAAGATTATCAAGAACTTCCAGCGGAGTTAAAGCACTGGCTGGGATACAGTTCATTGTATTGTCTTGTATAGTTCCACTAAAATGTATGATTGGCACAACATGATCCCTATTTGCACAAGTAGGAACAAGGTGAAACCTTCATTAGCTTAGTGATAAAGGATAGGAAGACATTAGCATATTACTCAAACAGTAGCATCAAATTCATGATGGACAATACGCAAAACATAGCCTCATTGAACCAATGGAAATAAATTGACATGCAAAACAATAGCACTATTATGTCATGACACTAATAATATTCCCTCCCTGCTCCACCACATGATTCACCTCCATAGACAAACATACACACGTACATGATTCAGCATAGGGTCCTACTAAAGATTTGTTTAACTCCAACAGGAAAATTAGGCAGTAATAAATTAGTGGTACCTAAGTACTCCTAATTAATTAAGTGAGACAGCAGAAGTGGAAGGGCTCCCTGGAGGATCGTCTCACATGTAAGGTAGTCGTTACCGGAGCCCTTGAATGGCCTCGACTGAGGCCTCTGGCTTCAGCAAGATCTCCTTGGCACTGTTTATTCTTCTTCTTCTTCCTCTTCATGCTCTGTTTCTCTTTCTCCTCGCCAGTTGGTGAAACCAAGTACATGATTGGCCTTCTAATTCAGAATTGGTTTTGTCAGTGAGGGAGTACAAGTGTACTAGTAAAAAACAACATTATTTTCCCATGGCAGTCGGAAAATAGAGATGAACACATGCATTAAATATCATTCTTACCTAAAGGAAGGTTATGGCGCAAATATGGATGATGAGGATTGGAACACAGATCTCCCTTTGTGCAGTTCCACCAAAATGAACCAATTGTTCCATTCTAACATTCCAGTTAAACAACACAAAAGTCACTTCTTTTAAGAAGAGTTTTGTGCAGTGCACCAAAAGGTCACAACAGCAACCAAGTGAATTGGATATCCCTGTTTGCACAAAAGGCACAGAGGAAACAGTCAGAGTCTCAAACAATTACAGGCAAAAACATTTGGCTAAACTTTTCATGGCTTATAACAGTGGCATGGCTTCATTTTTACCAGGGACATTAGATTAAGAACAGTGTGTGCACCATCAGTCCAGCACCATGTACGTAAACAGGGGCATAAAGTGGTGATTCATATTTTGTTGCCCCGAGAAACAAACATCCAAGAAACATATCTGGGTTGGTCCCATTTTTGTTCACTCTGGCCACCTACTCCTATGTGTGGATAGCAAATCTAGTCCTGGTCATACCACTGTGTACAACGTTACCCCTATATTTCCCTTTTTGACCAAGAGACTAGTTGGATGACCAGTCTGTACTACTTTCACCCCCTTTCGTTCCTGTTTGTTCCAAGTCTGATGTACATACTAAATTCCCCCACCCCCACTTTATTTCTTGTTTGAACCAAGTACTCCCTTCGTCCGGAATTACTTGTCATCAAAATGGATGTGTCTAGAACTAAAATACATCTAGATGCATCCATTTCAATGACAAGTATTTTCGGACGGAGGGAGTACAAGATTCGTCTCCATGAAGTGGCTTTACCTCTAACAATAGAAGAAAAAAATGTGACGTTGGACCATCTGATCGAGAGGGGCTGAGAGGTAGAAAATGATGCACATGCAACAACGTAGCGAGCTGGGGAAGTAGAGCTAAGGCGGTTTCGAACGAAGATATACCCGAAGGTCGTCGGGTTGTGGATAGGTGGGCGGCGGGAGGCCAGATCCGCCCACAGGCAATGATGAAGGGATCGGAGGACCTCCCGCGCTGGCGCTCGGCCAAAGATAACGGTGCGGCCGGTAGTGGGTCTCCTCCCTCGCTGTCGTGGACGGCCTAAACGCTGGCCCTCCTCCCCTTCACCGGCGGAGGGAGATACGTCCGGATCTGTAACCAGCGGTGAGGATAGAAAGCCAGTGTTTTTTGAAGGGAGAAAGACAGTGTTACTACCCCTATCTTGTTTAGATCTGGAGAGGATGAGAGTGTGTGAATAGAGCAACCCTAGCAAGAAAGCGCGGAGGCTTCGGCCTATATATACGTAGTGGGGTAGTTTTCCTTTTTCACTCCATCAAAACAATCGTTTAAAATTGTGTACTACTACATGCCAGGTCGCGGTTTTTTTAGTTGTTGATTGTTTTTTGAGATAGCTACCCGCTTGTTCCAAGTGGTGTTACGGTGTGCCTGGTCGCACTTTGTATCGTTCAAGTCTGGTACTACAAGTCCCTCCATTAAATGAACAACCACCCCCTCGTAAAAATTATGAACAAGCCCACGACTAAAAATAGCAGAAACGTGGGTTGCCCCAACATGCATTATTATTTATATTTTATACTCCCTCCGTTCCTAAATATAAGTCTTTTTTATTAGCCACTCCTAAGACAAGATTTTTTTATTAGCAGTGAACCCCACATGTCATAGACACAAAAATTGTGGCAAGATTCCCTTAGGCAAGCCAAAGTGTGGCTAACAATTTGAGCAACTCATGTTAGGCAAGTGTGGCAAGTGTGGGAAAAATAATGTGGCAACACAAGACAAACATAGTCACAATCCAAACAGCCCCGTAATTTTTTGTGACATGCATGAAAATTTGGTTAGTTAAATTTATAGTCAAAATTTGGCAAGGTGCATCAAATCAACACATGCAAGTATCAAAAGGAAAATCACGTCATGCATGCATGCGTTGTACTCCCTCCATTTCCAAATATAAGTCTTTTTAGAGATCGCAACAAGTGACTACATACGAAGCAGAATATGTCTACTCCTACATATGAAGTAGCCCATTTGAAATGTGTAAAAAGACTTATATCGAGTGCAATGCTTTGATGTGTCGCATCAACTCGTACAAGACCAAGAAATTTGATTACTACAACGCCCTCTCCCTCGCGGACTGAGCTCCAGTGCCTTAACTGCACCTGCCTTTGGCTGCATGATAGGAGGGCCAACCACCTGTTGGGCCCACCTATCATAGACGCAAAGGCAGGAGCAGTAAGTAGAAGCTTTCGCTACACGCTATCCCTCCCGCACAAGGTGGACGGACATGCAGCAGTGGATTCGATACTGTAGAAGTAGGAGTAACATCATTGTTCGTCTTCTCGAAGAGGCGAAGAGCCAAGCACAACCCGAACATGGCAGTTGCGAACGCTCGCGTGGTGCGGTTCCTTGGAGTACTAGCCAGGCTCTTGCATGAGACAAAATTGCTATTGTTTAACAATTAAACTCCATTATCCATTGGTTGATACTCATTCTGCATAGGTCCACGTGCTTAGCACCGTTTCCTCCTAGGGTCACCAATGTTTATTTGCTAATTAATAGCATTGCATGCAATGAACTAGCCATTGCAAATCGTTAAAAGCATGCACACCTCTCATCTCTTATTGGTTGACATGTCAAGAAATAAGAAACAAGGTAGAAGTTAATGCACCGCGCCTAAGTGTTTTGGGACTATTTGGTTTTCGTAAGATGACTTACACACCTAGACGGAGGGAGTAGTATTGCCGTGTAAACCGAAAAGGAGTATTTGCCTTTCTAGAGATTTCAACAAGTGACTAGACTGCACCATGTGTAGTACTCCCTCCCTTCCGGTTTATAGGGCTCAAATCTCAAATGTCATGAACCAAGGCATTTTGCGATTGGAGGAATGTATCTCGTACTTTACAAAACTACCCTAATTAAACTCATGCATTAATTACGTAGTTCTCTCGTTTTCCTCTCTGCCTTGGTCGCGGTGCACAATATTGAGCACTCCTATATGACTAGCCGCTCTATCTACATGCGGGACATTTCAAAGCATCCGGGCCCACGTGCCATCCACCAAATCACAACGAGGTGCTACAGTCGAGACTCACCTGTCACCCCGGTGTGGCCGTCATGACCCGTCATATCACAAAACCCACACCTTTACCAGAAGTGGTAAGGTGGCATCCAAGTTGGACTGGACAAAGCAACCATCATTTCACTAGAACGCTCGTTCAAGCCCTTTCTTCCCTTTCTTGAAGAAAACCTCACTCCAGGATACTCACTTCTGCCATTTTTCTTCTGTACCGACGAAGGAAAGGTGGGCAAATCAGTTATGCTGCTATATTTTCATTCCAAGAATCTTCTTTTTGTGAAGCACCGATCGATTCTCACATCCTATTCTTTTCTCGTTTTCATTGCGATTGTGGTTTCCTTTCGATTGCTTTTTGTTTGTCAGTTCATTGATGGATCCTGGAGCACTAGGCAAAGAGTTGCCGGCGGACAACCCACTGGAGACAGCGATCTCCAGGAAGCGAGCACCGACCAACGAGTTGACCATGTTGGCGGGCCAACCCATGGAGACGAAGAACTCCAAGAAATAAGCACTGGCCAAAGACTTGAGGACGTTGGCAGAAGAACTCCTCAAAGGAAGTTGGAAGAACAGCAAGGGCCCCACCGTGCCTACCCCAGGAACTCTGATTGCCACCTATGTGAGGCTCAAGGCCGAGTTTGAGGAGATAGTCGCCGTTGAGAAGCAGTATTCCCCTGGCAAGGTGATGGCCCCCATCGAGGACGAGGAGATGGCCACCGGAGGGATGAGATCCCCTGGTGAGCTGCACAAGGTAAAAAATAATGGCTTATTACCATAGTTGTGGTTTTTGATTATTTGCAATGTGCTTGCTAATATGTTAGGGTTGTGCAGGTGCCGGTGGACGTCCTTGATGATTCTGATGTCGTGGCCCATCCTGTTGGCATCGCCCCGGAGATCGATTCCGATGCCGTTGTCCATCCTGTGGACATCGCCACAGAGATCGATTCCAATGCCGCGGTCAGTCATGTGGACATCGCCCCAAAAATCGATTCCCATGCCGTTGTTCGTGCTGTGGTCATTGCCCGAGAGATCGATGACAAGAAATAGTTGGTCGCGCTAATCCTTCAGGGTAGTTTGCATTGCCCTGTGTTTAATTACCAGAACGATGCGTGTTATCAAACCATCTTAGGGCTAGTGCACTGTCTTGTGTGGGTGGATCTTGCTACTTTTGTTTGATAGTGAATCATGCGAACCCTCTCCGAGTTATGGAAACAGATGTATCCTCACCAGCTTTTGATGTAATATATGGCATGCTTAGATGTAAGTTTGAACTGTTTATCATATCAGCAGGGCTTGTTTGATGATTCTTGGTGTTAGTAGGCTAGCTACTGTGCAAGCTATAGTACTTGCAAAACACTCACCAAAGAGAAACGTTGGTGCTGATGAGCTCGTGGTACGCTTATACTTATCCCTCGTCGATCGACCAATAGCCCTAGCTCCTAAAATTGTAGGCTTAGCGATCGATCAGACAATAGTCGACATACATTCAGGCCTCATTTGGTTCATAGGATAGGAAAATCATAGCAAAAGTACAGAGAACGTGCAACAGAAAATCATACAGTGCAGAGACATACTCCCTCCGTTCCAAAATAGATGACCTAGGCGGGCTAGTTTGGCCTAGTGGGTTTCAGTGATATGACGTGGTACAGTGCCGTCCAGTCTTCGCGTGTGGTAGCAGTATTGCGGGTACAGTAAGTTTTCTTGAAGAAGCGGAATTCAACGAAGTCATGATGGTTCCTTTGTCCGAACAACTTACAGTGGGAAAGGTTGGGCCTGCGATACGACCGGGGTAGACCAGGATAATTTTGTGCATGGCAGGTGGACCAGGATGGTCGACGTCCCACATGTCGGCGAATGAAAGTATTCTTTCCGATATAGAGGATGAGCAACGAGTATTCATTGTTTATTTTTGATGAAAGCTATTGTCTCCACTGTTACGACGGAGGAGTGTGAAACACGGCAACGCAGTGAACTTGGCATGTGCACCACTCCCTCCTTCCTCATGTAATGCCCAGGTTACAACTTTTTCTCACTTTCTCTCTATCTATTTCCTCTCAAATGTTTTTTACCTTTCTTTTTTTAAGACACAATTGTTTTTTATGCCTTTCTTTAGAATTATTTTTTATACCTAGGAGCACGTGTAGAGACGGGCTCTTGCAGAGCCCACTCCTTGACTTTGTCAATGCCTCTCTCTCCTCCACATAAGGAGTACTACTTGCTATGCATGCATGCGGCGGGCAGCTGGCGTCTTGAGAGGCCAGGGCGGCGAGAGCGGGATTCGGAAGCGTTCCGGACTCCAGCATGGCCCACCTCACATTATCACCATATATTTCTTGGAGTCCATGCGCGGCGGGCGGGCGATCTCTTCACCCTTCCCTGTTTCTCTCTTCTCAGCCGACGCCTGCCGAGCGATTAGATTTCGGCTATCGACCGTTTATTCAATTACGGTCCCACATGTCAGTGAAATTGCAAGAGAACGCGTGTCCCCTCTGGTGAGTGGCGTGCGAGCCGGACTGTCGGGGTTGCGACGCGTACGAGTCGTAAGTGTGCTGCCTTTTCCTTTAGAACTTGCAAAGCGTAACATTTTCGAGCAATCGATCGATAGAAATCCAGAACAAGATGACGAGGGCGGTGCTTTCCCGCTCGTTAGGCGGGCTAGTTCCTAGTTCGAGTGATAGGACGTGCTACAGTGCCGTCCACTTGCTCCATTTTTATGTAAGCAAGAGTTTACACTCTTACACAGGAGGAGTGCGAAACACCGCGGATCTGATTTTGATCGAGGGATAACTGTTCCCTGCCAAATAATGGAGGATTGTTAGCGATTATAGGATGATAGTTAGGGATTCTCCAGCGCTGGCCCACAAATTTACACCGACATCTGTCCGAGGACACTGATGGATGCCATCCTATGCTGCCCGCATACCTTTCGACAACTATATTAACTAACCGGACAAAATTCGTGCAAACAAAGCAAATTTCAAATTAACCGAATGAAATTCATTACATTTTGAAAACTTTTCCTACAAACTGGACGAAATTCATTACATATTTCGCACAAACCGTACTAAAACCTAGTGTAAACCTAATCTAAATGATCGCCGGCGCCCGACCACCATGTCCGGCCATGAACCCGAGAAAGCCGGCCATTTCCTTTGCCTCCTCCTCATCCGCCTCGATAACCTCCTCCTCCGGAGCACAAGGTTATGAAGATTTCCGCCTCCACGTCGCCGTCAAGTGGCTAATCGGCCGCCGATGTTTACCCCACCAAGCTTGGCGTCGATTGAGTGGAGTAGCGGTGGCCTTCCCGGGACCGGAGCGGCGGCGACCTACCGTGTACTACTCTTCCTCGCTGCCGGCTGCGCCCGTGCACGCGCGCCGGCTTCGTGGTCGGGGCGGCGGAGGGTGGCCGGGGGTGGCGGCGATCTCCTTCATTTGCTCCTGCGACAGTACGTCGAAGAGAGCTTTGGAGCGCGCCCGGAGCAAAGCCGCCGATGTCCCTCGTCGGCTCCTGCGATAGTACGTCCAAGAGAGCTTCGGAGCGCTAGGAGGCCATGGTTGAAGTAGTGCCGACAGAAGGAAGGGACCGGAGGAGAATAAGTGTGGGTCTTTGGCTATGGCTGGGAGCTGGGGCTCAAGTTAATATAGCGGGCGAATGGCAATGAGCCGCGGCAGACGTATGGACAACTGGCGCCGGAGTAGGTTCATCGGGCGTGAATGCGGACACTGCTTCAGTGACTTAAGTGCAGATGCGTTTAGGTTACTGACATGTGGGCCCAATGGGCATCTGGCCCGCATGTCAGTGACACACCAATTGCACCTGCAGTTAAGTCTGGTGAATGCGGCATTGACATTCTGGAGAGACGGTGACCATTTCAGGCGGGAAGCGCGCGCTAGCGATGGAAGGGGTTTCGCTGTGCAGTGGCACTAAGATCGGTCGCTCACGATAGTACATACTCCGTACCATACTACCATAGTACCCTCTCTAGCTTAGGCTGTTTTATAGATTGTCGTTGTGATGGACGATATACCTGAGCAAGGTGGTCCGAGTATGACCGTTGGTGTTGAGCCAGGTGAATACATGCTCGGCGTTCGCGTAGGCCTCCATCAAACGTCTAAACAGTAATGTCAGGCACCGCCGGGGCGCGCAGGTGATGGGCTCGCCGTTTGCGTTGCGCCATGAGCAGGACTTTGATTTAGAGGGCGACGTGCATGCATTAGCATGCTTTGACAACGTGAGCGTGAGTGTCTGACGCGAAGTATTTCATTTTCATTTGGCTGACGAGGGTGCATTGCAGTGACGAGTCCGTGGTTCGATTCCCCACATACGCATAATTTTGATTTTTACAGTATTTATTTCTCCATTGACAGGTAGGCCCGCGTAGATAGATAAAGAACACGAGCTGATGAGGCGCATGCGGATTGTTTGACTGGTTAACCAGACAAATACGGAGCTATACGCTGAGCCAGTGACCGTATAATCACCATATCTCGTATACAATGATCAAAGTGAGCTATCAAGACAAGTTCGATGACCGCCAATACATTTAATCGATAATAAATGACCAGGATTGAAGGGGAATCCAAATTTGCTTCATATTCTGTCCTTGAGCTCTTGGCAAACCAATGGACTATACGATTGTCCGGCCACTCCACCCCAGAGCTCTCACCAAGCGTCGTTCATGCCACCGCGCCGCACACTAACTGGTAAGGCAGTGATGGCATCCCGCTGTGCCGAGTTCCTCGCCGCCCACGACCGCACACAAAATGGTAGGGAAGCGATGGCATCCCACCATGCCGAGTTCATCGCCGCTCGCGACCTCACAACTATGTGGGAGGAATTTGAAGATGCCAAGGCCGAATGGGCGGTAGAGCAAGAGGCGGCCAAAGCCGCACAAAGGGAGCGGAAAAGTCAGAAAGCACTCAAGAAAAGAGAGGCCCGCCGCCACAAGAAAGAAAAGGACGCATGCGCTGCCGCGGAGAGGTCGGTGGAGATCCAAGCACGGTGGGGTGTCGCCGACAAAGCCGGGAAGGAGAACGACGACGTCTGGCCAGCATCTGAGAAGTAGTAGTACTAGTAGTTAGTGTGTGTGTCTGTGTCTGAGTATGAGCATGTACCAATACTACTAGTTACTACTGTAGTTTTTAGAGAAAATTACCAGTACATTAGCCTAGACTAAATGGAAAAATTCCTATCCTAAGCATCAAATGGCATCTCTTTCTCTATAGGAATTGAGATGCATGTCATCTCACTTGCTATGATTTTCATCTTCCTATCCTATGAACGAAAGGAGGCCTCTGTTGGAGTAACTACTGTAGCTAGCAGTACTGCTGGTACAGTAGTTTTCTTCAAGAAGCGGAATTCAACGAAGTCATGATGGTTCCTTCGTCCGAATAACTTCAAAGTGGGAAGTGGGCCTGTGATTTGACGGCTCATTAGTCATTGTTACTGCAGCGCGACAACCTGGGTGACTCTCCCTTGGAGTTCTGCGTGCATGGCAAGTGGACCAGGATGGTCGACGTCCCACATGTTGGTGAAAGGAAGTATTCTTTCCGATATCGAGGAGCAAGGAAACCGCATGGTATAGTATCACTGCTGATTGGTTCACAAAAAATAGTATCACTGCATGGCAAGTATTCTTTCCACTTCTTCCACTTCGGGGTCGGAGACCACACGTAGTAGTAATTAGTGGTATGAACGATACAAAGTGCGACCTGGAGAGAAAGACACGTCTAGTTGGAAAGTCTCGGGGCATACACGTAAACAAATATAAAAGTTAATATGTGCCTCCAACTAATATAGTAGTAGTAGAGTACTTAGGCACGTACTCCATAACATCACCGTGCATTGCACGTACAACATTTAGTGGTAGTACGTAGTAAGAGACAAATGCCTCCCAAGAGTTCCCTTCTCGACCTACTTTTGGGTGTTTGGTAGAGTGTATGGAGGGTGCATGAGTCCACACTAGTTTAGCACAAATACACTAGAAGCATGCATGAAGAGAGCATGCATGAAGATGGCTGTTGAGTTGAGCATGCATGAAGAGGGTGTTGGAAATATGCCCTAGAGGCAATAATTAATTAGTTATTATTATATTTCCTTGTTCATGATAATCGTTTATTATCCATGCTAGAATTGTATTGATAGGAAACTCAGATACATGTGTGGATACATAGACAACACCATGTCCCTAGTAAGCCTCTAGTAGACTAGCTCGTTGATCAATAGATGGTTATGGTTTCCTGACCATGGGCATTGGATGTTGTTGATAATGGGATCACATCATTAGGAGAATGATGTGATGGACAAAGACCCAATCCTAAGCCTAGCACAAGATCATGTAGTTCGTATGCTAAAGCTTTTCTAATGTCAAGTATCGTTTCCTTAGACCATGAGATTGTGCAACTCCCGGATACCGTAGGAGTGCTTTGGGTGTGCCAAACGTCACAACGTAACTGGGTGGCTATAAAGGTACACTACAGGTATCTCCGAAAGTGTCTGTTGGGTTGGCACGAATCGAGACTGGGATTTGTCACTCCGTGTAAACGGAGAGGTATCTCTGGGCCCACTCGGTAGGACATCATCATAATGTGCACAATGTGATCAAGGAGTTGATCACAGGATGATGTGTTACGAATCGAGTAAAGAGACTTGCCGGTAACGAGATTGAATAAGGTATCGGGATACCGACGATCGAATCTCGGGCAAGTATCGTACCGCTAGACAAAGGGAATTGTATACGGGATTGATTAAGTCCTTGACATCATGGTTCATCCGATGAGATCATCGTGGAACATGTGGGAGCCAACATGGGTATCCAGATCCCGCTGTTGGTTATTGACCGGAGAGTCATCTCGGTCATGTCTGCATGTCTCCCGAACCCGTAGGGTCTACACACTTAAGGTTCGGTGACGCTAGGGTTATAGAGATATTAGTATGCGGTAACCCGAAAGTTGTTCGGAGTCCCGGATGAGATCCCGGGTATCACGAGGAGTTCCAGAATGGTCCAGAGGTAAAGATTTGTATATGGGAAGTCTTGTTTTGGTCGCCGGAAAAGTTTCGCGCATTATCGGTATTGTACCGGGAGTGCCGAAAGGGGTCCAGGGGTCCACCAAGGGGGTCCACCTGCCCCGGGGGGGCGACATGGGCTGTGGGGGTGTGCGCCTTGGCCTATATGGGCCAAGGGCACCAGCCCCAAAAGGCCCATGCGCCAAGAGATAAGGGAAAGGAAGAGTCCTAAAGGGGGAAGGCGCCTCCGAGGTGCCTTGGGGAGGATGGACTCCTCCCTGGCCGCACCCTTCCTTGGAGGAAGGGCCAAGGCTGCGCCCCCCCCTCTCCCTTGGCCCTATATATAGTGGGGGGAAGGAAGGGCAGCAACACCTAAGCCCTGGCGCCTCCCTCTCCCTCCCATGACACATCTCCCTCCTCCCGCAGCGCTTGGCGAAGCCCTGTTGGAATCCCGCTACTTCCACCACCACGCCGTCGTGCTGCTGGATCTCCATCAACCTCTCCTCCCCCTTGCTGGATCAATAAGGAGGAGACGTCGCTGCTCCGTACGTGTGTTGAACGCGGAGGTGCCGTCCGTTCGGCGCTAGGATCATCGGTGATTTGGATCACGACGAGTACGACTCCATCAACCCCGTTCTCTTGAACGCTTCCGCGCGCGATCTACAAGGGTATGTAGATCCACTCCTCCCTCGTTGCTAGATGACTCCATAGATAGATCTTGGTGACACGTAGGAAAATTTTGAATTTATGCTACGTTCCCCATCAGTGGTATCAGAGCCAGGTTTATGCGTAGTTTCTATGCACGAGTAGAACACAAAGTTGTGGGCGTTGATTTTGTTCAATATGCTTACCGTTACTAGTCCAATCTTGATTCGGTGGCATTGTGGGATGAAGCGTCCCGGACCGACCTTACACGTACTCTTACGTGAGACTGGTTCCACCGACTGACATGCACTAGTTGCATAAGGTGGCTAGCGAGTGTCTGTCTCTCCCACTTTAGTCGGATCGGATTCGATGAAAAGGGTCCTTATGAAGGGTAAATAGCAATTGGCATATCACGTTGTGGTTTTTGCGTAGGTAAGAAACGTTCTTGCTAGAAACCCATAGCAGCCACGTAAAACATGCAAACAACAATTAGAGGACGTCTAACTTGTTTTTGCAGGGTATGCTATGTGATGTGATATGGCCAAAGGATGTGATGAATGATATATGTGATGTATGAGATGATCATGTTCTTGTAATAGGAATCACGACTTGCATGTCGATGAGTATGACAACTGGCAGGAGCCATAGGAGTTGTCTTAATTTATTTATGACCTACGTGTCAACATAAACGTCATGTAATTACTTTACTTTATTGCTAACCGTTAGCCATAGTAGTAGAAGTAATAGTTGGCGAGACAACTTCATGAAGACACGATGATGGAGATCATGATGATGGAGATCATGGTGTCATGCCGGTGACGATGATGATCATGGAGCCCCGAAGATGGAGATCACAAGGAGCAATATGATATTGGCCATATCATGTCACTATTTGATTGCATGTGATGTTTATCATGTTTATACATCTTATTTGCTTAGAACGACGGTAGTAAATAAGATGACCCCTCATTAAAATTTCAAGAAAGTGTTCCCCCTAACTGTGCACCGTTGCGAAAGTTCATCATTTCGAAGCACCACGTGATGATCGGGTGTGATAGATTCTTATGTTCGAATACAACGGGTGTTGACGAGCCTAGCATGTACAGACATGGCCTCGAAACACATGCGAAACACTTAGGTTGACTTGACGAGCCTAGCATGTACAGACATGGCCTCGGAACACAAGAGACCGAAAGGTCGAGCATGAGTCGTATGGTAGATACGATCAACATGAAGATGTTCACCGATGATGACTAGTCCGTCTCACGTGATGATCGGACACGGCCTAGTTGACTCGGATCATGTAATCACTTAGATGACTAGAAGGATGTCTATCTGAGTGGGAGTTCATAAGATGAACTTAATTATCCTGAACATAGTCAAAAGGTCTTCGCAAATTATGTCATGGCTCATGTTTCTGTTCTACTGTTTAGATATGTTCCTAGAGAAATTTAGTTGAAAGTTGATAGTTGCAATTATGCGGACTAGGTCCGTAAACTGAGGATTGTCCTCATTGCTTCATAGAAGGCTTATGTCCTTAATGCACCGCTCAGTGTGCTGAACCTCGAACGTCGTCTGTGGATGTTGCGAACATCTGACATACACATTTTGATAACTACGTGATAGTTCAGTTAAACGGTTTAGAGCTGAGGCACCGAAGACGTTTTAAAACGTCGCGAAACATATGAGATGTTTCAAGGGCTGAAATTGGGATTTCAGGCTCGTGCCCACGTCAAGAGGTATAAGACCTCCAACGATTTTTCTTAGCCTGCAAACTAAGGGAAAAAAGCTCAATTGTTGAGCTTGTGCTCAGATTGTCTGAGTACAACAATCATTTGAATCAAGTGGGAGTTGATCTTCCAAATGAGATAGTGATGTTTCTCCAAAGTCATTACCACCAAGCTGCTAGAGCTTCGTGATGAACTATCATGTATCGGGGACATATATGATGATCCTTGAGATATTCGCGATGTTTGACACCACAAAAGTAGAAATCAAGAAGGAGCATCAATTGTTGATGGTTTGTGAAACCACTAGTTTCAAGGAGGGCAAGGGCAAAAAGGATGCTTCATGAAACGGCAAATCAGCTGCTGCTCTAGTGAAGAAACCCAAGGTTGAACCCAAACCCGAGACTAAGTGCTTCTGTAATAAGGGGAATAGCCACTGGAGCAGAATTACCCTAGATACTTGGTAGATGAGAAGGCTGGCAAGGTCGATAGAAGTATATTGGATATACATTATAATGTGTACTTTACTAGTACTCCTAGTAGCAC
This sequence comes from Triticum urartu, assembly GCF_056163025.1. Lineage (NCBI taxonomy): Eukaryota > Viridiplantae > Streptophyta > Magnoliopsida > Poales > Poaceae > Triticum > Triticum urartu. Next base: position 477,270,384 of record NC_141878.1, on the reverse strand, counting down.
TAGGGTATTAGATACCGGTTTGGTTGCTAAGTGTTAGTAACTCGAAATAAAAGCTACGGAATAAACGGAGACTAGCTAAAGGTGAGCTGACGATATGTGTTGGAAGTGTTTCCAATGTTGATATGATCAAGCATCACACGCTCCCTCTACCATCGAGATTGGTGTTTGCGTTGAGCATAGACATGATTAGATTATGTCTATCGCAATACGGTTATTCATTCAAGGAGAATAATGGTTACTCTGTTTATTTGAATAATACCTTCAATGGTCTTGCACCTAAAATAAATGGTTCATTGAATCTCGATCATAGTGATGCACATGTTCATGCCAAAAGATATAAGATAGTAATGATAGTACCACCTACTTGTGGCACTGCCACTTAAGTCATATCGGTATAAAACGCATGAAGAAGCTCCATGTTGATGGATCTTTGGACTCACTCATTTTTGAAAAGTTTGAGACATGCGAACCATGTCTATTGATGTATATGCATGAAGAAACTCCATGCAAATGGACCGTTTGGTCTCACTTGATTTTGAATCACTTGAGACATGCAAATCATACCACATGGGCAAGATGACTGAAAGCCTCGTTTTCAGTAAAATGGAACTAGAAAGCAACTTGTTGGAAGTAATACATTTTGATGTGTGCAGTCCAATGAGTGCTGAGGCGTGTAGTGGATATCGTTATGTTCTTACTTCATAGATGATTTGAGTAGATGTTGAGTATATTTACTTGATGAATTACGAGTCTGAATTATTGAAAGGTTCAAGTAATTTCAGGGTGAAGTTGAAAGATCGTCGTGACAAGAGGATAAAAGATCTATGATATGATCATAGAGATGAATATCTGAATTACGAGTTTGGCACAGAATTAAGACATTGTGGAAATTGTTTCACGACTAATACAGCCTGGAACACCATAGTGTGATGGTCTGTCCGAACATCATAACCGCACCCCATTGGATATGATGCATACCATGATGTCTCTTATCGAATTACCACAATAGTTTATGGGTTAGGCATTGGAGACAACCACATTCACTTTAAAAGGGGCACCACGTAATTCCCATGAGATGACACCGTATGAACTATGGTTTACGGAAATCTAAGCTGTCATTTCTTAAAAGTTTGGGGCTGCGACGCTTATGTGAAAAAGTTTCAGGCTGATAAGCTCGAACCCAAAGCGGATAAATGCATCTTCATAGGACACCCAAAACAGTTGGGTATACCTCCTGTCTCAGATCCGAAAGCAATAAGGGATTGTTTCTAGAATCGGGTCCTTTCTCGAGGAAATGTTTCTCTGGAAAGAATTGAGTGGGAGGATGGTGGAGACTTGATGAGGTTATTGAACCGTCTCTTCAACTAGTGTGTGGCAGGGCACAGGAAGTTGTTCCTGTGGCACCTACACCAATTGAAGTGGAAGCTTATGATAGTGATCATGAAACTTCAGATCAAGTCACTACCAAACCTCGTAGGATGACAAGGATGCGTACTACTTCAGAGTGGTACGTAATCCTGTCTTGGAAGTCATGTTGCTAGACAACAATGAACCTACGAGCCATGGAGAAGCGATGGTGGGCCCGGATTCCGATTAATGGCTCGAGGCCATAAAATCCGAGAGAGGATCCATGTATGAAAACAAAGTGTAGACTTTGGCAGAACAGCTCGATGGTCGTAAGACTGTTGAGTGCAAATGGATTTTAAAAGGAAGACGGACAATGATGGTAAATGTCACCATTAAGAAAGCTCGACTTGTCGTTAAGAAGTTTCTCGACAAGTTCAAGGAGTTGACTGCGGTGAGACTTTCTCACTTGTAGCGATGCTAAGAGTCTGTTGGAATTATATTAGCGATTACTGCATTATTTATGAAATCTTGCAGATAGGATGTCAAAACATTGTTTCCTCGACGATTTTCTTGAGGAAAGGTTGTATGTGATACAACCGGAAAGTTTTGTCAATCCTGAAAGATGCTAATAAGTATGCAAAGCTCTAGCAATCCTTCTAAGGACTGGAGTAAGCATCTCGGAGTTGGAATGTACGCTTTGATGGGATGATCAAAGATTTTGGGTTTATACAAAGTTTATGAGAAACTTGTGTTTCCAAAGAAGTGAGTGGGAGCACTATAGAATTTCTGATGAATATATGTTGTTGACATATTGTTGATCAGAAATGACGTAGAATTTCTGGAAAGCATATAGGGTTATTTGGAAAGTGTTTTTCAATGGAAAGCCTGGATTAAGCTACTTGAACATTGAGCATCAAGATCTATAAGGATAGATCAAAACGCTTAATGGTACTTTCAAATGAGCACATACCTTGACATGATCTTGAAGGGGTTCAAGATGGATCAGTCAAAGAAGGAGTTCTTGCCTGAGTTGTAAGGTATGAAGTTAAGACTTAAAGCTCGACCACGGCAGAAGAAAGAGAAAGGACGAATGTCGTCCCCTATGCTTTTGTCATAGGCTCTATACGGTATGCCATGCTGAGTACCGCACCTGATGTGTGCCTTGCCACATATCTGGCAAGAGGGTACAAAGGTAATCTAGGAGTACATCACTAGATAGCGGTAAAAAATTGTCCTTGGAGTAATAAGGACATGTTTCTCGATTATGGAGGTGATAAAGAGTTCGGCGTAAAGGGTTACATCGATGCAAGCTTTAACACCTATCCGAATGACTCTGAGTAGCAAACCGGATTCGTATAGTAGAACAGTTATTTGGAATAGCTCCAAATGTAGCGTAGTAGTTGCATCTACAAGATGACATAAGAAATTTGCGAAGTACATACGGATCTGAAAGATTCAGACCCGTTGACTATAACATCTCTCACAAGCATAACATGTTCAAACCCAGAACTCATCGAGTGTTAATCACATGGTAATGTGAACTAGATTATTGACTCTAGTAAACTCTTTGGGTGTTAGTCACATGGGGATGTGACCTTGAGTGTTAATCAACATATCGATGTTAACTGGATTATTGACTCTAGTGCAAGTGGGAGACTGTTGGAAATATGCCCTAGAGGTAATAATTAATTAGTTATTATTATATTTCCTTGTTCATGATAATCGTTTATTATCCATGCTAGAATTGTATTGATAGGAAACTCAGATACATGTGTGGATACATAGACAACACCATGTCCCTAGTAAGCCTCTAGTTGACTAGCTCGTTGATCAATAGATGGTTACGGTTTCCTGACCATGGGCATTGGATGTCGTTGATAACGGGATCACATCATTAGGAGAATGATGTGATGGACAAAGACCCAATCCTAAGCCTAGCACAAGATCATGTAGTTCGTATGCTAAAGCTTTTCTAATGTCAAGTATCGTTTCCTTAGACCATGAGATTGTGCAACTCCCGGATACCGTAGGAGTGCTTTGGGTGTGCCAAACGTCACAACGTAACTGGGTAGCTATAAAGGTACACTATAGGTATCTCCGAAAGTGTCTGTTGGGTTGGCACGAATCGAGACTGGGATTTGTCACTCCGTGTAAACGGAGAGGTATCTCTGGGCCCACTCGGTAGGACATCATCATAATGTGCACAATGTGATCAAGGAGTTGATCACGGGATGATGTGTTACGAAACGAGTAAAGAGACTTGCCGGTAACAAGATTGAACAAGGTATCGGGATACCGACGATCGAATCTCGGGCAAGTATCGTACCGCTAGACAAAGGGAATTGTATACGGCATTGATTAAGTCCTTGACATCGTGGTTCATCCAATGAGATCATCGTGGAAATGTGGGAGCCAACATGGGTATCCAGATCCCGTTGTTGGTTATTGACCGGAGAGTCATCTCGGTCATGTCTGCATGTCTCCCGAACCCGTAGGGTCTACACACTTAAGGTTCGGTGACGCTAGGGTTATAGAGATATTAGTATGCGGTAACCCGAAAGTTGTTCGGAGTCCCGGATGAGGTCCCGGACGTCACGAGGAGTTCCGGAATGGTCCGGAGGTAAAGATTTCTATATGGGAAGTCTTGTTTTGGTCGCCGGAAAAGTTTCGCGCATTATCGGTATTGTACCGGGAGTGCCGAAAGGGGTCCGGGGGTCCACCAAGGGGGTCCACCTGCCCCGGGGGGGCACATGGGCTGTGGGGGTGTGCGCCTTGGCCTATATGGGCCAAGGGCACCAGCCCCAAAAGGCCCATGCGCCAAGAGATAAGGGAAAGGAAGAGTCCTAAAGGGGGAAGGCGCCTCCGAGGTGCCTTGGGGAGGATGGACTCCTCCCTGGCCGCACCCTTCCTTGGAGGAAGGGCCAAGGCTGCGCCCCCCCTCTCCCTTGGCCCTATATATAGTGGGGGGAAGGGAGGGCAGCAACACCTAAGCCCTGGCGCCTCCCTCTCCCTCCCATGACACATCTCCCTCCTCCCGCAGCGCTTGGCGAAGCCCTGTTGGAATCCCGCTACTTCCACCACCACGCCGTCGTGCTGCTGGATCTCCATCAACCTCTCCTCCCCCTTGCTGGATCAAGAAGGAGGAGACGTCGCTGCTCCGTACGTGTGTTGAACGCGGAGGTGCCATCCGTTCGGCGCTAGGATCATCGGTGATTTGGATCACGACGAGTACGACTCCAACCCCGTTCTCTTGAACGCTTCCGCGTGCGATCTACAAGGGTATGTAGATCCACTCCTCCTTCGTTGCTAGATGACTCCATAGATAGATCTTGGTGACATGTAGGAAAATTTTGAATTTATGCTACGTTCCCCATCAGAGGGAACAACTATGCTGAGACGAGAACGCAACCAAACACACCCTATATGCCACGCATGTTCATACCAGTTGTGCCTTTCTACTTCACTTACTGCGCTACATTACTCAGGTTCGTACGTCCACTCCTGGGTACATGTCCGTCTCGTAGTTCCAGTCCCACATGTTCTTCATATAGATGGAACGATCCTTGCATAACACGTGCACCTTGATGCTAGATGTATCGCGTGTTGGCAAAAGGATGAACAAAGCTCACGTAAAAAAATAGAGTGGAAGAACATAGATTCCGGACGACCGAGAAGGAGCAAGGAACCTCATGGTGGAGCGTCTACACTCATAATATTTGATATTATTCAGCGATATAAAATTAACCAATCATCTCCACATTGGACTGGAAGAGTACGAAACACGGCAGCCCAGTGTAGTTACATCATACTAGTACATGGCTAACCCACGCTATCACCATATTTCTTGGCTTCCGTGCGACACCTATCTCTAGTGATCCAGCACCCGTATCGCTTGTCCCTCCTCGTCTCTATCAAAGTGTGGCGGGCTGGCGTTTCTGCTGTCTATTGAGGTCGGTTAACTATCACATGTTAGCAACATACCAAGAGCATTCTAAAAAAATTCCTTTCACGTTCCATTTTCAAAAAGAAAAAATCCTTTCACGTACCAATTTGCCTGTATGCTTTGAGCAACTTGCATGTCCTATACTGCTCCTGTTTGATACTCTAACTTAGCTAGAGGTTAGACTAACTCATGACTAACCCTAAACTAACTGTAGCCAAAGACTTGTTTGGGTGACAGGGTTAGATTGACAATAAATGCACTTGATGGAGAGAAAAGTGATTTTTCAGTGGTCCCAATGAGAACTATCTCCAGTTAGCACCTCTTGGGTGGGATAGTTTTTTTGGTGGGTTCGGTGCAACTTGCTCCAATTTAAACCCTCATGCTTGGATACTTTAGGGCTATTTGAGCCCCAACTAGCTCAAACTAACTCTAACCCATGGATCCAAACAGGGCCTATGGCTAGTCTCGACACGAAGCAGTCGCGTGCACCGGGAAGCGGCGCTCTCTCGGCCGCCGCGCCACTTCAAAGCCGGCGCCAGTGAGAGGTCGCCTCTGCTCTGGCCGGGCATTAATGCGGCACTAGCGCTCCAGGGCGACACTGACCGTTTCATGCGGGAAGCGCGCGCTGGCAAGGGAGTATAGGTTTTGAACCGTTTCAGGTGTAGTACTGGTAGTTTGCAAAACTACTCAATTATTGCACTCAGTTTCCTAAGAAATTATGGTAAAAAACATTACTCCACAGCCCACTTCCCTTCTCCTTCCTCCTCCACCTCCCGCGCACGTCCGCGGGAAGCGACCGATCAACCCTTATATAGGAGTGCTAGCACAAAAAGATGCATGCATGACCACTAAAATTTCCATATTAAAGCGCCGCTCCGGCGGGAGTATGGTGTATGTTGTTACCTTCGGCCGGCCCATGGCTACCGGGCGACGGTGACCAGAGAAGAGGCGGCGGGAGGGGAATGAATGCACCTACTGTTTGGGTTCGCCTTCCGGCTTAAATAAATGCGCAACATCACGTGTACCCGTGGGTGCACAAATTGAAACATACATGTCTGCTTAAGTGGGCATCACGTAACTGGTGTGTGTGTGAGAGAGATTCTGAGAGACAGAGTGCGTGTGTGCGACTCTACTCTTCGGACATGTACTCAACCTTTTGCATCAGGATATAAGTATAATGGTATTTACTTTAGCTAGTGATTTACATGGCCATGTTAACGCGGTTGTGTCAAAAAAATGTCACTTCCTGCTCGTGATTTGCGTTATATAATTACAAGCAAGATTCTCGTGCATTGCAGGGAACATCAATATGCATTTTTTTACAAAACACTTGTTGTGATTGACCCATGCAGGAGTAATCCCATGTGTAAAAACTAATGATATCTTGAGAATTTTATCAGAAAACTGGTATCTCGAGAATGTCATCAAAAAAAATGAAAGATGAGAGATAAGGCGAGGAGGAGTGGAGCGTGGTGGTGACTAGTGGTCAGAATGGGCGGAGGCATGGGGATGGACGGCGCCGGCAGGCCGCAGCGGCCACCATGCATGCGATGGTAACCATCAACAGTGGCATGGCGGCGCTTGACGACCAGTTTGCCGACAAAGTGCTGATGGTAACCATCAACGGCGACCGGCCTCCCGTCTCGCCAGATGAACTTGTCAAAGCTCTTGGCATTGCGCACGGCATCCAAATAAGTGACTTGCTCGTCGAAGTCTGTCCGCCACCGGCTGATTTCTTCGTCCGGTTCTGGACAACTTTCGACTGCAGTTGTGTGTTCGAATCTTCCTGGCGTTTGTTCTTCGATGGCACGCTGGTGAGCTTTGATCGGTGGCACCCAGGATGGGGCTCGGTGCCCTCTGAGCTTGAGTTTTTAACAAAGCTTACCTTCCACGGCATGCCTCGACGTGCTTGGAATAGCGAGTCCATGAACGAGCTTATCAACGACCTTGGAGGTGAGCTCGTAAGTATGTTTGTTCCTCCAGACAGCTGGGCTCTGATGGTTATGGCATGGATGAAGAAGCCGTCCACCATACCGAAGGTGATTGGTGTTGAGATACCGGTGCAGGAACTGGGGTTGTACTATTCGTCGCCACCAAGGCCGCCGCGGAACACGTTAGGGATGTACCTGTATCGAGTGTTCGTGCATGTCGAAGAAGTGGTCAATCCATCAATCGAAGTCCTGCCGCCGCCGCTGGTGCCAGGGTCCGTTGATGACATCCATTACAGGAGTCAACATCAGACTTTCCCCGTGTTGCTCAGAACAATGGACGGCATAGGGCCTACTCCATCGTGCGGCGGAGGCCACTGCTTCTTTGGGAGAAGAGGCAGGGCTGGCTGCCTGGATGTGCTCTAATTTGAGGTAACAACTGAATCTTGTCAGATACTAGTTAAATCCAAGCTATGGGTGTGAAGCACTGATATGCCAGTACATTTGATTGTGACCTGTTCTAATTTTGTACCTGAACTTTTTTTAGTAAGGGTTGTACGTCTAATGTGCTAGCAGAACTTATTATGTTGTCTGTCTGTTTTCTTTGCACAACATTCAAGATATTTCTCCGTCATTGATAAAGACGATGAACCATTATGTACGACTTCGTTGGTTTCAACATAGCCCTTCACGTAGCGATCCACTGCTTCCATCCTGATTGTGCCGCCTGCGTGAAATTTTTGTATGCAAGTTCAGTGTGCTATGATGTTCTATATGATTGTGTCAACTATATAAGTTTTTACTGAGCATCAACAATGCATATGGCTGAAAGATGTATTTACGAGCATCGGCCGATGGGTCTCTCTCTCTATCTCTCTCTCTCTCTCTCTCACACACACACACACATGCACAAGAGGGACTCGTTGAATTATTTATTTACTCGTGACAGCTTTTAATTAGGTTCCACTGTAATCTAACTTTTTTCTTAAGTTATTAATTGAGCTCAGTGACTTCAAAAAGTTGTACAGAAGCCTTGTTTGGGCCTTTCCGGCGTCGCTGAATGTGGGCTGAGTAACCATGTTAGGTTGTACTGTGGGCTGATTGGGTCATGTCGGCCCACTGTGGGCCGACTAGAGCTAATTGGCTCGCTGTGGGCTAATTGTTTTTGCAAAAGTGTTAATCATGTATTTAAAAAATATGTGTATTGTGACCTCCTCCGCTCGCTGTGGGCCCACTGTTGACTAAAAAATATGTTTTAAAATCATGTATTTAAAAAATATGTGTATTGTGACCTCCTCCGCTCGCTGTGGGCCCACTGTTGACTAAAAATATGTTTTAAAAAGTTTTAATCATGTATTTAAAAATTGTTAAATGTGTGTATAAAAAATGTTCCTTATCTATACAATTTTTTTTAAATGTGTGTATAAAAAATAGCTTTTTTTCAACATCAGCAATGCAACTGGGCCGACAATTGTACACAATATCCGGGTCAACTTGTTATTCTCCGCCCCGCTGGGCTGCAAACTTTCCTAGGAGGTATGCATTAGGCTTAAAAAGAAAATGGACTTTAAGAAATAATAAATGGGATGTAATAATAATAACTAGACAATTACTATGCACCAAACACGTAATTAGTTTGAAAAATATATTATTTTTGGAATTTGAAAATTTTAATTTCATTACTTGTTGCGCGCGCAATATTTCGTTGGATTTTAACATAATACAACTTTATTTTGAAATTATATTTAACCTGACTAGAAATTTCGGATAAAAATATTTCGGATCCCATCAAAATGTGGGAATTTTTTTTGAATTCTGTTTTGAGCGGTTGTTTGAAATTATTAATCGTTGTCCTAGCTAGAAGTTCGGCTGTACTTTTAACAAACTGTAAATGGGCTATAGTAAATTCCATTAGAATTAAAAAATGGTCTGTACATTCTTACAAATCGAAAATGGGCTATATGTTCTCTGCCAAATCCGAGCTGTGGGCCTACTAAGTTGACGCGTACCAAGGGCTTTGTCAACTTAGTCAATATAAACGATTCTAGCTACAGTGATCGTACGATGTCCATCCAACGGCCGTAGTGCTTCTTCAACCTCTGGTCTTCTTGCTCCAGTCGCCCAAAGCAGCACCGGTCGTGTCGCGTGCTCCTGCCTCCCGTGGCCGGCTATGATGCCACGGAGGCCTCACCGCCCCGTACTACTCCCACCGCTGGCCAGGCCATCCCTCTACTCACCCACACCCCCTGTTATTCTGCGGTGACGGCAGCCTCACACCGAAGCCGAACCAGTGAACCCTCGTACTCCTCTTCGCGCGGGCTTCCACTGCTGCGTCTTCCCCTGCTCCGCGTCGTCCCCTTCCTAGGCCTCGCCATCGTCCACTGCCCTGGAGCTCTCGGCGCGGCGTGGTCAAGGAACGAGTTCCATCGGACGTGGACTGTACGTGGAGAGGCTGACAGCTGGGTCCATGGCCACAGCAAGGAAGTGCCTCCTTATTACATGGAAAATAATGTTTCCTCCACCTGACAGCAGGGACCCACCGGACGGGCCACCGTATTTCGTGAAAAAATCGTTTCCCCCTTGACTGCTGGGACCCACCAGCTACACCTTCGCATGCAAGGAAGTGCGTCCGGGCAAAAAAAAAACGATTCGCCCCCTGACTGCTGGGACCCACCAGCTACATCTTCGCACGCAAGGAAGTGCGTCCGGGTAAAAAAACCAAAATGATTCGCCCCCCTGACGTCTGGGACCCACCAGCTACATCTTCGCACGCAAGGAAGTGCGTCCAGGCAAAAAAAATGATTCGCCCCCTGACTGCTGGGACCCACCAGCTACATCTTCGCAGGCAAGGAAGTGCCTGACAGTCAGGACCCACCTGGTCGAAGCATACTAATACGTCTCCAACGTATCTATAATTTTTGATTGCTCCATGCTATATTATCTACTGTTTTGGACTCTATTGGGCTTTATTTTCCACTTTCATATTATTTTTGGGACTAACCTATTAACCGGAGGCCCAGCCCAGAATTGCTGTTTTTTGCCTATTTCAGTGTTTCGAAGAAACACAATATCAGACGGAGTCCAAACGGAATAATATCTTCGGGAACGTGATTTTCTCACCGAACGTGATCCAGGAGACTTGGACCCTGCTCCAAGGAACAAAAGAGGCGGTCACGAGGGTGGGGGGCGCCCCCCCCCCTAGGGCGCGCCCCCTGCCTCGTGGCCCCTCGGTGCTCCTTCGGTGTACTCCTTCCTCCTATATATACCCACGTACCCCCAAACAATCAGAACAGGAGCCAAAAACCTAATTCCACCGCTGCAACTTTCTGTAAGTGACCGTGAAGGGATTGACAACCCCTAATCGCGTTGGTTGCGTTGAGCTCTTTGTGTTGTGTAGGTACAAGGGACTTGCGCGTGGCCTCCTACTGGATTGATACCTTGGTTCTCAAAAACTGAGGGAAATACTTACGCTACTCTGCTGCATCATCCCTTCCTCTTCGGGGAAAACCAACGCAAGCTCAAGATGTAGCAAGAAGGATTTCTGGCGCCGTTGCCGGGGAGTCTAAGCAAGAAGTCAACATACCAAGTAGCCATCACAATCCCTATCTCCCGCATTACATTAGTTGCCATTTGCCTCTCGTTTTCCTCTCCCCCCAATTCACCCTTGCCGTTTTATTCGCCCTCTCTCTCCCTATCCTCCCTCCCTATTTGCCTCTTTTTGCCCATTTTGCTGTTGTTTGCTCGTGTGTTAGATTGCTTGTTTGTCGCGATGGCTCAAGATACTACCAAATTGTGTGACTTCACCAATACCAACAATAATGATTTTCTTAGCACTCCGATTGCTCCTCTTGCCAATACTGAATCTTGTGAAATCAATACTGCTTTGTTGAATCTTGTTATGAAAGATCAATTCGCTGGCCTTCCTAGTGAAGATGCCGCTACTCATCTGAATAGCTTCGTTGATTTATGTGATATGCAAAAGAAAAAAGATGTCGATAATGATGTTGTTAAATTGAAGCTATTTCCTTTTTCGCTTAGAGATCGTGCTAAAGCTTGGTTTTCGTCTTTGCCTAAAAATAGTATTGATTCTTGGAACAAGTGCAAAGATGCTTTTATCTCTAAGTATTTTCCTCCCGCTAAGATCATCTCTCTTAGAAACGATATTATGAATTTTAAGCAACTTGATCATGAACATGTTGCACAAGCTTGGGAGAGAATGAAATTAGTGATACGTAATTGCCCTACTCATGGTTTAAATTTGTGGATGATTATACAAAATTTTTATGCTGGATTGAATTTTGCTTCTAGAAATCTTTTAGACTCGGCCGCGGGAGGCACTTTTATAGAAATCACTTTAGGAGATGCTACTAAACTCCTAGATAATATTATGGTTAATTATTCTCAATGGCATACTGAAAGATCTTCTAATAAAAAAGTGCATGCGATAGAAGAAATCAATGTTTTGAGTGGAAAGATGGATGCACTTATGAAATTATTTGCTACTAAGAGTGTTTCTTCTGATCCTAATGATATGCCTTTTTGTACCTTGATTGAGAATAACAATGAATCTATGGATGTGAATTTTGTTGGTAGGAATAATTTTGGTAACAACGCTTATAGAGGGAATTTTAATCCTAGGCGTTATCCTAGTAATCCTTCTAATAATTATGGGAATTCCTACAAAAACCCTTATGGAAATTATAATAAGATGCCCTCTGATTTTGAAACTAATATTAAAGAAGTTATTTCTTCGCAAAAGAATTTTAATGCAATGATTGAAGAAAAATTGCTTAAGATTGATGATTTGGCTAGGAATGTTGATAGAATTGCTCTTGATGTTGATGCTTTGAAACTTAGATCTATTCCACCTAAGCATGATATTAATGAGTCTCTAAAAGCCATGAGAATTTCAATTGATGAGTGTAAAGAAAGAACCGCTAGGATGCGTGCTTCCAAAGATGCCTTTATTAAAGCGTGTTCTTCTAATTCTTATGAAAATCAAGATGAAGATCTAAAAGTTATTGATGTGTCCCCTATCAAATCTTTGTTTTGCAATATGAATCTTTATGAAACTGAATATGATCTTCCTTCACCTAGAAGGCGTTCCAAAAATTCGGAGTATTTAGATCTTTATGATGAAATTGACGAAAGTGGGATTGAAAGAAATAAAAATTTAGATGTTGCTAAACCCACTATATTGGATTTCAAAGAATTTAATTATAAAAGTTGCTCTTTGATTGATTGTATTTCCTTGTTGCAATCCGTGCTAAATTCTCCGCATGCTTATAGTCAAAATAAAGCCTTCACCGAACATATTGTTGATGCCTTGATGCAATCTTATGAAGAAAAACTTGAGTTGAAAGTCTCTATCCCTAGAAAACTCTATGATGAGGGGGAACCAACTATCAAAATTAAAATTAAAAATCATGAGTTTTATGCTTTGTGTGATTTGGGTGCTAGTGTCTCCACTATCCCCAAAACTTTGTGTGATTTGCTAGATTTCCGCGATCTTGATGATTGCTCTCTAAACTTGCATCTTGCGGATTCCACTATTAAGAAACCTATGGGAAGAATTAATGATGTTCTTATTGTTGCAAATAGGAATTATGTGCCCGTAGATTTCATTGTTCTTGATATAGATTGCAATCCTTCTTGCCCTATTATTCTTGGTAGACCTTTCCTTAGAACGGTTGGTGCGATTATTGATATGAAGGAAGGGAATATTAGATTCCAATTTCCATTAAAAAAGGGCATGGAACACTTTCCAAGAAAGAAAATAAAATTGCCATATGAAACCATCATGAGAGCCACTTATGGATTGCCTTCCAAAGATGGCAATACCTAGATCTATCCTCGCTTTTATGCCTAGCTAGGGGCGTTAAACGATAGCGCTTGTTGGGAGGCAACCCAATTTTATTTTATTTTTTTGATTTTTGTGTTTTTCTTCTGTTAGGGAATAAATAACCCATCTACCCTCTGTTTGGATGTGGTTTTGTGTTTTAATTAGTGTTTGTGCCAAGCTAGACCTATTGGATCTTCTTGGATGATAGTTATTTGATCTTGCTGTAATTTCCAGAAACTTTGCGTTCAGTGCCCGAATTACTAAAAATCATCAGAACGTGATAAAATAATGATTCCAATTTCTGATGATCAATAAACAAATTATCTAGGTAGTCTAATTTTGGTAGATATTTTGGAGTTCCAGAAGTTTGCGTTAGTTACAGATTACTACAGACTATTCTGTTTTTGACAGATTTTGTTTTTCGTGTGTTGTTTGCTTATTTTGATGAATCTATGGTTAGTAAAATAGTTTATAATCCATAGAGAAGTTGGAATACAGTAGGTTTAACACCAAAATAAATAAATAATGAGTTCATTACAGTACCTTGAAGTGGTTTTATGTTTTGTTTCTCTAACGGAGCTCACGAGATTTCTATTGAGTTTTGTGTTGTGAAGTTTTCAAGTTTTGGGTGAGTTCTTTTGATGGATTATGGAACAAGGAGTGGCAAGAGCCTAAGCTTGGGGATGCCCATGGCACCCCCAAGATAATCCAAGGACACCAAAAAGTCAAAGCTTGGGGATGCCCTGGAAGGCATCCCCTCTTTCGTCCACTTCCATCGGTAATTTACTTGGAGCTATATTTTTATTCACCAACATGATATGTGTTTTGCTTGGAGCGTCTTGTATTATTTGTGTCTTTGTTTGTTAGTTTTCCACAATCATCCTTGCTGTAAACACCTTTTGAGAGAGTCATCTATGAATTAAAATTTGATAGAATACTCTATGTGCTTCACTTATATCTTTTGAGCTATGTAGTTTTGCTCTATGCACTTCACTTATATCTTTTGAGCATTATAATTTTGCTCTATGTGCTTCACTTAGATCTTTTAGAGCACGGTGGTGGTTTGTTTTAAAAGAAACTATTGATCTCTCATGCTTCACTTAAATTATTTTGAGAATCTTAATAGCATGGTAATTTGCTTAATATAAATATGCTTGGTGTTCAAGATATGTGAAATTTTCTTTTGAGTGCGTTGAATACTAAGAGAAGATTGAAGCATGATAATTGTTTTGAGATATGGAGGTGATAATATTAGAGTTATGCTAGTTTAGTAGTTGTGAATTTAAAGAATACTTATGTTAAAGTTTGTGATCCCCGTAGCATGCACGTAGCGGTGGTCTTTTCCTACCAATCTATCCCCCTAGGAGCATGCACGTAATACTTTGCTTTGATAACTTCTAGATTTTTGCAATAAGTATATGAGTTCTTTATGACTAATGTTGAGTCCATGGATTATACACACTTTTTCCCATCATTCCACCATTGCTAGCCTCTCTAATACCGCGCACCTTTCGCCGGTATCATACACCCACCATATACCTTCCTCAACACAGCCACCACACCTACCTATCATGGCATTTCCATAGCCATTCCGAGATATATTGCCATGCAACTTTCCACCTTTCCGTTTATTATGACACGCTCCATCATTGTCATATTGCTAGCATGATCATATAGTTGACATCATATTTGTGGCAAAGCCACCATTCATAATTCTTTCATACATGTCACTCTTGATTCATTGCATATCCCAGTACACCGCCGGAGGCATTCATATAGAGTCATATTTGTTCTAAGTATCGAGTTGTAATTGTTGAGTTGTAAGAAAAATAAAAGTGTGACAATCATCATTTTCTAGAGCATTGTCCCAAGTGAGGAAAGGATGATGGAGACTATGATTCCCCCATAAGTCGGGATGAGACTCCGGACGAAAAAAAAGAGAGGCCAAAAAAAGGAGAAAAGGCCCAAATAAAAAAATATGAGAGAAAAAGAGAGAAGGGACAATGTTACTATCGTTTTTCCACACTTGTGCTTCAAAGTAGCACCATGATCTTCATGATAGAGAGTCTCTCGTTATGTCATTTTCATATACTAGTCGGAATTTTTCATTATAGAACTTGGCTTGTATATTCCAATGATGGGCTTCCTCAAATTGCCCTAGGTCTTCGTGAGCAAGCGGGTTGGATGCACACCCACTTAGTTTCTTTTGATGAGCTTTCATATACTTATAGCTCTAGTGCATTCGTTGTATGGCAGTCCCTACTCACTCACATTGATATCTATTGATGGGCCTCTCCATAGCCCGTTGATACGCCTAGTTGATGTGAGACTATCTTCCCCTCATTTTGTCTTCTCCACAACCACCATTCTATTCCACATAGTGCTATGTCCATGGCTCACGCTCATGTATTGCGTGAAGATTGAAAAAGTTTTGAAAAAGTTAGAGTATGAAACAATTGCTTGTCTTGTCATCGGGGTTGTGCATGATTTAAATACTTTGTGTGGTGAAGATAGAGCATAGCCAGACTATATGATTTTGTAGGGATAACTTTCTTTGGCCATGGTATTTTGAGAAGACATAATTACTTTATTAGTATGCTTGAAGTGTTATTCTTTATGTCAATATGAACTTTTGTCTTGAATCTTTCTAATCTGAATATCCATACCACAATTAAGAAATTTTGCATTGAAATTATGCCAAGTAGCACTCCGCATAAAAAATTCTCTTTTTATCATTTACCTACTCGAGGACGAGCAGGAATTAAGCTTGGGGATGCCTGATACGTCTCCAACGTATCTATAATTTTTGATTGCTCCATGCTATATTATCTACTGTTTTGGACTATATTGGGCTTTATTTTCCACTTTTATATTATTTTTGGGACTAACCTATTATCCGGAGGCCCAGCCCAGAATTGCTGTTTTTTTGCCTATTTTAGTGTTTCGAAGAAACACAATATCAGACGGAGTCCAAACGGAATAAAATCTTCGGGAACGTGATTTTCTCACCGAACGTGATCCAGGAGACTTGGACCCTGCTCCAAGGAACAAAATAGGCGGTCACGAGGGTAGGGGGCGCCCCCCCTAGGGCGCGCCCCCTGCCTCGTGGGCCCCTCGGTGCTCCTCTGGTGTACTCCTTCCTCCTATATATACCCACGTACCCCCAAACGATCAGAATAGGAGCCAAAAACCTAATTCCACCGCTGCAAATTTCTGTATCCACGAGATCCCATCTTGGGGCCTGTTCCGGAGCTCCGCCGGAGAGGGCCGTCATCACGGATGGCTTCTACATCATCCTAGCCTCTCCGATGAAGTGTGAGTAGTTTACCTCAGACCTTCGGGTCCATAGTTAGTAGCTAGATGGCTTCTTCTCTCTTTTTGGATCTTAATACAATGTTCTCCCCCTCTCTTGTGGAGATCTATTCGATGTAATCTTCTTCTTTTGCGGTGTGTTTGTTGAGACCGATGAATTATGGGTTTATGATCAAGTCTATCTATGAACAATATTTGAATCTTCTCTTAATTCTTTTATGTATGATTGGTTATCTTTACATGTCTCTTCGAATTATCCGTTTGGTTTGGCCAACTAGATTGGTAGTTCTTGCCATGGGAGAAGTGCTTAGCTTTGGGTTCGATCTTGCGGTGTTCTTTCCCAGTGACAGAAGGGGCAGCAAGACACGTATTGTATCGTTGCCATCGAGGATAACAAGATGGGGTTTATTTCATATTGCATGAATTTATCTCTCTACATCATGTCATCTTGCTTAAAGTGTTAGTCTGTTTTTAACTTAATACTCTAGATGCATGCTGGATAGCGGTCGATGAGTGGAGTAATAGTAGTAGATGCAGAATCGTTTTGATCTACTTGTCACGGACGTGATGCCTATATACATGATCATGCCTAGATATTCTCATAACTATGCTCAATTCTGTCAATTTCTCAATAGTAATTTGTTCACCCACCGTAGAAAACTTATGCTCTCGAGAGAAGCCACTAGTGAAACCTATGGCCCCCGGGTCTATTCTCATCATATCAATCTCCATCATTTTAATCTTGTTATGTTTTTTACTTTGCCTTTTACTTTTCACTTTGCATCTTTATATCAAAAATACAAAAAATATTATCTATCGGATCTCACTTCCGTAAGTGACCGTGAAGGGATTGACAACCCCTAATCGCGTTGGTTGCGTTGAGCTCTTTGTGTTGTGTAGGTACAAGGGACTTGCGCGTGGCCTCCTACTGGATTGATACCTTGGTTCTCAAAAACTGAGGGAAATACTTACGCTACTCTGCTGCATCATCCCTTCCTCTTCGGGGAAAACCAACGCAAGCTCAAGACGTAGCACGTACGTAGCGTTGTCATTCTGGTCGCGAACGTGTACGTACATATATACTAGTGGATGTAGAGGCGCACACGTGTCGTAGTAGAGGCGCGCACGTAGCATGTACACATACGTACAGCGGCCAGGGTGCAAGAAAGAAAATACAGCCATGTATGTGTACATACGGGCGGTGTCTCGAACGCCTACTCGCGCATACGTACGGCGAGGGCTCGTGTACATGGCTGGGTCGGAAGGGAGAAACAGCATCGTCGTCGTGTTCATGGGTCGGAACAGAATGCGTTGTCGTGTTCATCGGGAGGGCTTGGACGGAAGAGGCGATGGAAACGAGGCCTGGCGTACCGCACAACGGAGGAAACAGACCTCCTACGGTCGAAACGGGGGTCCTGTTGATCGGGAGGGGTGTGGCGTACCGCAAAACGGAGGAAACGGACCTCCTACGGTCGAAACGGGGGTCCTGTTGATCGAAAGGGGTGTGGCGTACCGCAAAACGGAGGAAACGGACTTGTGTTGGAGCGCTACGGTCAAAACGGGGGTCCTGTTCATCGGGAGGGGTGTGGCGTACCGCAAAACGGGACTCCACGGGATACTGCTCATCTCCACCGTCGACCCCCTCCAGCCTCCACGAGCTACTGTTCATCCACCGTAGACCTCCTCCAGCCTCCACGGGCTCCTGTTCATCCAGCCTCCACCGTGCGCTACTCCACCGGCGACTGTTCAACCACCCCTCCGCCGTCTACTGTTCATCCAGCCCTCCACACCATGGGGTCCTGTTCAACCACCCCTCCACGGGCACCCCTCCACCGTCTACTGTTCATCCTGCCCTCCACACCACGGGGTCCTGTTCATCCAGAGGCAACGCCACCGCTCACTGTTCATCCAAACCCCCCCGAACGCTCACTGTTCATCCCATCGATCGGCTTCAGTTAGTAGCAGTAGCCAAGGAATCGCTCGATCGGGTTCAGTTAACAACCATCGATCGATTGCTCGGGTTCAGTAACGCGTAGCCTGCAGTGCAATCGCTCGGGTTCAGTTAGAGCCCAACGCCTCGCTCGAGTTCAGTTAGAGCCAACGCCTCACACACACCCGCGTACGTGTACGAGAGAAACGCGCATCACTTGGCCCCCGACATCCCACCGTAACCGGGAACTCCCCGAAATTTTCCTCCCCCTCACTTCTACCATGGTTTTTTCCGTCATGGACGGCCCAAAGAATGTCATGCAACTGCGTCTCCGGCCCACCCAGGACGAAAAGCCCATTTTCTGTCATGATTTTTTGTCATAGAAGTAGGAGCCCACCACATCTATGATGATACCGGGTTTTGTCACAATTATTGTCATAGAAGTGTCATATGTATGACAGAAAAAAATTCGTTTGGCCCAAAATGTCATGGATGTGTCTTTTTTTGTAGTGCCTGTTGGGCCCACCTGTCATAGACGCAAAGGCAGGAGCAGTAAGTAGAAGCTTTCGCTACACGCTATCCCTCCCGCACGAGGTGGACGGACATGCAGCAGTGGATTAGATACTGTAGAAGTAGGAGTAACATCATTGTTCGTCTTCTCAAAGAGGCGAAGAGCCAAGCGCAACCCGAACGTGGCAGTTGCGAACGCTCGCGTGGTGCGGTTCCTTGGAGTACTAGCCAGGCTCTTGCATGAGACAAAATTGCTATTGTTTAACAATTAAACTCCATTATCCATTGGTTGATACTCATTCTGCATAGGTCCACGCGCTTAGCACCGTTTCCTCTTGGGGTCACCAATGTTATTTTGCTAATTAATAGCATTGCATGCAATGAACTAGCCATTGCAAGTCATTAAAAGCATGCACACCTCTCATCTCTTATTGGTTGATATGTCAAGAAACAAGAAACAAGGTAGAAGTTAATGCATCGTGCCTAAGTGTTTTGGGACTATTTGGTTTTCGTAAGATGACTTACACACCTAGATGGAGGGAATAGTATAGCCCTGTAAACCAGAAAGGAGTATTTGCCTTTCTAGAGATTTCAACAAGTGACTAGACTACACCGTGTGCAGTACTCCCTCCCTTCCGGATTACAGGGCTCAAATCTCATGAACCAAGGCATTTTGCGATTGGAGGAATGCATCTCGTACTTTACAAAACTACCCTAATTAAACTCATGCATTAATTACGTAGTTCTCTCGTTTTCCTCTCCACCTTGGTCGCGGTGCACAATATTGAGCACTCCTATATGACTAGCCGCTCTATCTACATGCGGGACATTTCAAAGCATCCGGGCCCACGTGCCATCCACCAAATCACAGCGAGGTGCTACAGTCGAGACTCACCTATCACCCCGGTGTGGCCGTCATGACCTGTCGTATCACAAAACCCACACCTTTACCAACAGTGGTAAGGTGGCCTCCAAGTTGGACTGGACGAAGCAACCATCATTTCACTGGAACGCTCGTTCAAGCCCTTTCTTCCCTTTCTTGAAGAAAACCTCACTCCAGGCGTCACGTAACTGGTGTGTGTGTGAGAGATTCTGAGAGACGGAGTGCATGTGTGCGACTACTCTTCGGACATGTACTCAACCTTTTGCATCGGGATATAAGTATAATGGTATTTACTTTAGCTAGTGATTTACTTGGCCATGTTAATGTGGTTGTGTCAAAAAAATGTCACTTCCTGCTCGTGATTTGCGTTATATAATTACAAGCAAGATTCTCGTGCATTGCAGGGAACATCAATATGCATTTTTTTACAAAACACCTGTCGTGATTGACCCATGCAGGAGTAATCCCATGTGTAAAAACTAATGATATCTTGAGAATTTTATCGGAAAACTGGTATCTCGAGAATGTCATCGAAAAAATGAAAGATCAGAGAGAAGGCGAGGAGGAGTGGAGCGTGGTGGTGACTGGTGGTCGGAATGGGCGGAGGCATGGGGCTGGACGGCGCCGGCAGGCGGCAGCGGCCACCATGCATGCTAGACTGTTCCAGAGACTTATTCCTTTTTTAATTGCTGAGCAATGAGGTTGCGGGAGATAATGATGTGGAGAGAGGTGCGGGTATCTTTTGTAAAATTATCATAGTTTGCTTTCTATCCTCAGATATAGATCATACGGTCTGTATTACAATATGGCAGGCACACTATCACCGCCAACTCATTTTTTTATAAGGGTACAGATGATAAGTTTGCTGACTACTAAAGTAAAGTGGAATTTGTCCATGTTATTCAAGTAAATAAAGGTGATTGTTTATCATACAGGTAAGGTTGGATGAAGGGTGGTAGGAACAAATGCTCCGCCTAGAGCATGTGTGTGTGAGATGGAGTCTTAGTGTGTGTGTGTGTGAGAGAGAGAGAGAGGAGAGAGAGAGATGGAGTCTTAGTTTGTGTGTGTGTGAGAGAGATATGGAGTCTTAGTGTGTGTGTGGGGGGGTGCGTGCTTGCATGCGTGTGTGTGTGTGTTTGTGTGTGTGAGAGAGAGAGAGATGGAGTCTTAGTGTGTGTGTGGGGGGTGCGTGCGTGTGTGTGTGTGTGTCTGCATGTGTGTGTGTGTCGTGGGGTCCTCTGTGGCGGATGCAATTTAAGTGTGCATGGCTTCATCATAGAGAGGTGATGTGTATGGCAGAGGCCACCAACGATGGGGTGCGAGAGAGAAAATGCCCGTAGAGAGGGAAGAGAAGGTGTGTGTGCGTGAGAGGAGTCGACATCGAGAGAACGTGTTTGTTCGAGAGGAAGACCACCATGTATCGATGGTGCATGTAGGCAGGAATTAAACAAAGGGATGGTCTTATTGGTTTCGGGGATATAGGGGAAGAGTGAGAGGCGGGGGTAGCTAGATGGAGATTGTTAAGTGTGAGTGTGTGTTTTACCCATCCAGGCGGAAGTTATGTGCACAAAAGAGGAGAACGATTCGATGTGGCGTTAGGATTGAGGGTAATTAACTACGTATGGAGACATAGAGACCTTGAACGTGCATGTGTGAGAGGTATACATGTATACGTGGGATGTGTGTGTGTGCGCGCGCGCATGATCGAGATAAAAGAAAGAAGACATAAGTCATAAGATCAACGACATGGGAGAGACGGATCGGTATGACAACATGCATGCATGTGAGAATGCAGGGAAGAAGGCCCGACAATTGAGCATGTGTTTTTGTCTTTAAGAGATAGTGGCGTGGGCTGGAGCATGCATCTATGGCGAGCAGAGGGAGTAAGGCGCAACGATTGTGCAAAAGAGACCAACCTATAAATGCATATGTATGGAGAGACATATATAGTGTGGGTGATAGGAAGCAAGACTCCGTGCGAGAAAGAAATGTTGACGCAGAAACTACAGATAGATATGGAGATGGAGATGCTAGCTAGAGGGACATCCGCTAGTTTGGGTGTTGGAGATGACCGTCGGGTGGTTCAAAGGGTGAAGTTATATATGTGTGTGAGAGGGCACTTGACTGCATGTAGAGCGAAACATATGTAGTGTGCGTGATAGGAATCAAGAGTGAGGGCGAGAAAGAAGGTTGATGGAGAAACAGATAAATAGAAAGATAAAGATGCTAGCTAGTGTGCGTTAGAGATAGGAGTCGAGTGGATCAGAAGGTGTGGTTATGTGTGTGGTTGTGAGAGAGATAGAGAGAGAGGGTGCATGTGAGTCACATACAAACAGATATCAGAGAGAAATGAGATCCAGAGAGACGGAGTTGTGTATCTGCGAGAGAGAAAGATATTTCACAACGAGAGTGATAGCTAGAGAGACATACGAGGGAACGCAAGATATCTCTAGGGAGAGAGGGTGTGTGTGAGTGACATACAAGAGAACAATGGAGAAATATGAGACCCTGGGAGACAGAGTTTGTGTTTGTGTGTGAGAAAGAGATATTGAAGAGGAAGAGTCATGGGATCTCATATCTAAGGAGTGAAAGACATCTCTGTATGAGGGGTGTGCGAGTGGCACACATGGGAATAGTAGAGAGAAATGAGACCCCGGGAGACAAAGTTTTGTGTTTGTGTGAGAGAAAGAGATTCAACATGGAGAATCATAGTTAGAGACACATAGCAGGGAGCGAGATATACTTAGAGAGAGATAGAGTGATGAAGGTCGAGGGAGAGAGTACCGTCAGTGTGTTACAAAGATAAAAGATCATTGTCGACATACATGTAGCACGAGAGATACCTGAGAGACGATGAACGCGTATAGGTCCAGAGAGATAGTCCTATATAAGCATGAGTGATAGCTATATGATACGAATATCTGGATTAAAGGGGATTCAAATATTTAAACTGGAGATCACGACATCGATAATATCATAAGCAAATTGGTGTATCAAACATGCATATTCATTTGAATTTGGGCACACGTGTAATGTTATATAGTTTATCAATATTGGTGATCCATAGATTTTTCAATTACAAACAATGCATGGTTTATATGCAATTAACGTCTAAACGGGATTACACAATATGTTGCGTGTGTGAAACACATTATACATGTTTGAGAAGTAAAAAAAACCGCATGAAACACACATTAATTGGAGACAGTTAGCGAGGAATGCATACATTGGATTTCAACATAAAGTGGTTTCAAATATTTGAAAATCCAAATTGATGGATACAACCTTATGAATCCGAGATCATGCCATTTGTAAACCATATTTATGTATAAATGGTGTTGTGCTTTTGAAAGTATATATATAAAATGATGTATAAAGAATGTAATTCCAATTGAAAATGGATCCTGTCCGAAAAAATAGAATACAAACGGGATTCGAATTGAGTTGGCACGGTAAACGTGCACTCTGCAAAATTTGCACGAAGCGGGGAAAGTCGCAGTAACCGCCTGAAGCCAAAATCTACGAGATGGAAATCACTACTGCCTATCCCTGCCACGCAAAGCCTATCTGCTGGATTTCTATAGGTTTCGATAGGGGTAGCTTTGTAATTTCACCCAAACGTGACGTAACCGCCTCTCACCCGGATTCATACACGGTGGGTGCCAAAACATAGTGTGTCCTCGGCCGAAATTGACTCCCTCCCCGATTCATATTCATACACGGTGGGCGCCAAAAACAAACTCTCGTCGGCAAATATTCGGTGTATGCGAGATTACCGTCCTATCCCCAACCGACTAATATTGATGTGATCTAGTAGAAATTTGAAACGGGGTCCAAGTTTGTAAATTTCCTCGCATTTGAGACAAGCGCGCCATGAATACATGGTTCCCCCTTCCTCTCTACCTCCCTTTTCCCCATTCGTACTCCGTGGGCGCCAAAACACCCTCTCCACCCCACCCTCCTCTGTTCGCCGCCGTCCGCCACCCCATCCACCGCCGTCCTCCTCCACCATGCCGAAGCTGATACCCCGACGCCGCCGTCCATTATAAGAGATCGACCTCTCTCATCCATGACTTCGGACAGGGATCCTTGCATCCCGTCCTCTCGCTTCATCCCCGCCATCGTCCACCTTGCCGGCGGCGCTCCTACGACCGTCTCGTCCACTACGCCCAGCCGCCACCATCTACCCTCCTAGATCTGCTTCCACGCCGCCGACAGCCATCGCTACCGTAGCACCGTCAAATTCTCAGCAGATGCGTACACGGCGCCGCACTAGAGGCGGTACTCTTTCGTATTTGCTCAACTTATTTATCACAGCAAGAAAATAGATCGCCACTGCTTTACTCTGATTTCTTGTCTTGGTTGCGAAGTTGCCTTTGTCCGGTTTGCACCTTCAAATCCGCCATGGCACGCTCAACAGTATACTCCCAATGCTTATGGTTTTCCCCTTTTATATTCCACACTAGTTAAATCACAGTAGACTAAATTTCAAAATTGGGTCAGTCGATTTTTCAGAGCTTGCCGGAGTTCGCCGGTGCGATCGAAGGGGCTCGGGTGGTTGTGGGGCCTCGCCGAACGAAGAAAAATCGACGCGGGTGGGGGTTGGGGCGGGGGTGGGGGTGGGGGTGGCGGAGGAACACATGCGGTGGGGGGCGGTGGTCCGGCCGGCGGCCCGTGCGGTGTTCTGTATGGGAAGAATCAAAGACGAGGAAGAAGAAGGGTTAGGAGACGTAGGATCTTCATCCAACCGCCTGAAATGGTCGAGAGACAGCTGGGAGTTGCATTCTTAATGCGCTCTGGTTCATCATGTTTGGGCACTACGCAACCAACATTTTATTATCCAAGATCTGCTTGCTCTTCTTTACCATGTTCCTCTTCTATTCTTCTTTAATATGTACTCTCTCCGTTCCTAAATACAAGTCTTTGTATAGATTCCACCATAGACTACATATGGAGCAAAATGAGTGAATCTACACTCTAAAATGTATCTGGATACATCTGTATGTGATCCATAGTGGAAATCTCTACCAAGACTTATATTTTGGAACGGAGGGAGTATGATAGTAGTACAATATGTTCCTTGTACCGAAGATGAGCAGGGACATTTGCAGTGTAGAGGTCTATACAGTCGGTTGTGATGGACACTTTGAGCCTCTTTGATTCGTAGGATCTTGTAAACATAGGAATAGGATTTGTAGTGGCATGCCCACTTGAATCCTATAAGAATAGCAAGGAAATGCGGGGAGCTGTGTCGCCTATGAGAGTGACACTGATATTAATAGTACCGCACCTTCACTTGAAGAGAGCTGGTATCCGAAGCCTTTCTAGCTGTACTGGCAATACTAGCACATATATTCCAGCAAGTTCCACTTTGCTGATTTTACTCTGATGCTTAAGGTTTTCCCGTTATATCTACACTATGATCTGTGTAGCTACTTTGTGTCGCACTAGGAGCAGTCCACTCTTGAAGCTAAACATTGCAATGACTTACAAAATTGGCACCAAGGCATTGAGTTCCATTCTGGATGCAATGAAACTCATACGCTCCCCACCTGTTGATTCTTGTTCAGAATATGATCCTAATGACTATTCTAACCTCGAGGAGTCAAAGGCAGATGGCCTGTCCTGTTCACCCGTCAAGGTGCCTGTTCTAATTTGGCAATGTTTTATTGATTGCGGGTATCTTGCATATGTTGTCTTGCATTTCTTCTACTTTGTTTCACTGACATCTACTTAGTTTACTCATCATATATGTCGAGATGCCATGCCCATCCATTGTCAATACATATTCCATCTGTCATCATACCATTTTTCCACTCAAATGCTGTTCTTGTGCATCAGACATCAAAAAGGAAGAGGGTGATTGCCGAACCTGAAGGAGCACCAGCAAAGTCCTTGAAAAACGTGGTGGTTCCGGAGAAATCAGACAACACCCCACTTATATTGGCTGTACAAACAGTGACACAAAACGTAGGACCGACTCCAGCAGACTGTACCCATACTTCACCGGCCACACCACTAGCCCCACCACATAGGACCTGCACTCCAGCAAAAGGTATACCGATTTCATTTGCCATAGCACAACCTGTACCACAGAAAAATCCCACTCCAGCAAAAAGTACAGGAAGTCCACCAGCTGAAGACCTATCCCAACTACAGACACGGCCAATTCCTGCAGATTGGAACCCCACTCCATTTATTCCCAGTTTAAAAGACAATGCTTTCAATGTTGTTAGGGACTACATGCATATATTCCCATCATGGGAAGATTATTGTGAAGACAAACACCATTTTCACATCTTCCTGTCCAACTTACGTGTAAGTGCTATTATTCATGGTTATTATTTTCCTGTTTTCTGCTGATTGAACACATCAATGATTTACATTACATTGTTGTAACTAGGCGAGGGTCAATCTGGATAGTCATGACGAGCAAAGCTTGCTTGTGCTTTTCAAGGAAGCATTGCAGCAGTATCAGTGTTACCTAAGGAAATCACACTTTGATGGCAAGTCTATAAACGAATTTCTGGTGAAGTCTCCTGTGCTAAATTTAGAAGACATTGAATGGAAAAACCTTGTTATGCACTGGTCTCGTTCCCAGGATGAGGTACTGTCTATGAAATCACATGACAATTTGAACTTCTACTTTTCCGCATGTGCCTTACGGATCTTTTTTGCAGGAAATCTGCTCGAAGAAGAATTCCGATTTGAGAAGAACGATAGGATATCGTAAATATGCTGCCCGCTGCTTTGCTCTTGTTAGTACCTGTTGTCCTGTATCACCGTACTTGCATACATACCTGGTTCATTATGTGATAGCAGTATGCATGATACCTTGCTTATCAATTGTTTGCTCCAAATTATCTGATATGTATGAATGGTTACATTAGTGTAGAATATATCCAATGCCGATGTTTTTTTAGCTCTGCATGGTTCTTGTAAGCACATGTTGTCCTTTATCAATGTACTTATAATTATAGGTAGTTGTTCATGTACCATCACTCTGCAGCTTATTTTCCTTTGCCCTCCATTTTCTACACATCAGATCTATATTTACTCTTACCATAAGGTTGGCACTGAAGAAGTTTAGTTGTGCATTGCTCTTGGCTGTACCTTTTGCCTGTATCGCTGCACTTACATTTATAGCTACTTGGTTATGTAGCTTCACTCTTCATCTTATCTTAAATATTCTCCATTTTTTCGTATATTATCACATCTATATTTACTCTTAACAAAATGTAGAATAAAGGCAATGCTTTTGAAGAAGATTATGTGGTAAACTTCTTGAATTGCCCCCCATTAGCATGGACAAGGCCTTTATAGAGCCTGTCTTCACCAATAATGTAAGTTTGTCCATCTCAAGCCTTCAAACTTTGTTGTATATATTTGGTTAGGCATGACTGCAAGAGCTGTTTATTTTTGGTGTTTGCATCAAATTGCTTGTTTAAAGGTTATTATGTAGTTCATAAACAAAAGTTTGTCCTTTCTCAATTTAAGTTTTCAGTTGTACAACCAAGTTCCTTTTTCATACCATGTAAATTAAAATATACAGAGCAAGTGATCTTCTTTTGCACTACATGTATGCTTCTGTTCTTCATCCGTAATCCAGTGGTGTGGTGAACCTACCCACTACAGCACAATGTCATATTCTGCAATGTCTTAACTATGAACAATGTCATATCATTCTACTATTATTTAAACCATCTCTTTATTGGCCAATATGAAATGGTATAAATTGACAGCACACTAACCATTGATACTTATGATTTCTTGATCTGTAATCCAGTGGTGTCGTGAAGCTGCCAACTCCTTCACAATGTCATTTCCTACCATATCTTGACCTGAACAATACCATATTGTGTTAATGCAATTTTAAACTGTGTCACTTTATTCGTCAGTAAGAAATGTGATGAATTATCAACACTGATACTTTTATGTGCAAAACCTGTCATCTGTCTGCTTGTTTATCTTTTAGAGTGAGGAAGATATAAGTGTTGAACAAGCGCAGTCTCATCATCTTGCTCAGCTGCTTGCGCTGCAGCTCCCCAGCAGGGCTATCCTTTCTTGAACTCTATTGAAGTGATGTCGGTTTTGTATATTATTTTGTCGGTGTGTTTATTTGCACTGGTGGCGATCTTTGATGCCCAGTGTATGTAATCTGCTGTCTGCTTGTGCTTTATTATCATAGTGGCGAACTTTGATGCCCAGTGGATGTAATATGCCGTAATTTCTTTATTGTATAGTCTAGGTTTTTTTCTTATTCACGATGCTGCAGTTATTTTACTGTATATATATCCTGTCTTTGTAGTAAACCGGCCAAACAGTAAAATTTACGGTACATAATCGGGCCGTCATGCAATCACGATGTTGGTTGGGCCTGAAACGTGCCGAACAGCTCATGGGCCGGCAGCAGCCCGAAATGAACCCTGGCCCATGATTGTGCGAATCAAATCACGGGCTTTTAACAGGCCAAAATTGTCTCGGTCCTTGTTTGGCCCAATGAGATATCGGTTGCGAGCAGGCCGGATGCACACTGAGCCGTAGTTAGGCCCAACTATATGATGGGCTTTTAACAGGCCAAAATTAACATAGGTACGAAATGTTAAACGGGCCCTTAATAGGCCAAAACTAATATCAGGCCGAATTACTAAGTGGGCCTTTAGCAAGTGGGCCCAAAAGCATAGTGTCCAGTTGATGGGCCGAATCTGATATGGGCTATAATTGAGCCCAAAGCCTCTTAAAGGGCCGAACCTGATCTGGGCCGTAATTTGGCCCAGAACGTGGTAGGCTTTTAACGGGCCGGATCTCATATGGGCCACTATTAGGCCCGGGGCGTGGCAGGCCATTAATGGACCGGATCAAATATGGGCCGACATTTGGCCCAAAACATGGCAACCAGTTAATGGGCCGGCCTACTAGGGTCCTTAAAATCTTGTGGGCCTACAGCTGGGCCGGCCCATTAATGTCTGCGAAATCTCGTGGGCCTTTAGCTGGGCCGGCCCATTATGATCCGCAAGAATCTTGTGGGCCTTTACCTGGGTCGGCCCATTATGGCACACAAAAATCTTATGGGCCTTTACCTGGGCCGGCCCATTATGGCCCGCAAAATCTTGTGGGCCTTTAGCTGGGCCACCCCATTATGGTCCGCAAAATCTCATGGGCCTTTAGCTGGGCCGGCCCATTATGGTCCGCAAAATCTTGTGGGCCTTCAGTTGGGCTGGCCCATTTAAACTTGATGGCCCGATACACGTGTCAACATATCATAGGCACGTCTCGCCCATTGGATGAGTGACACCTATGCCAAGGCGGACCTGACACGTGTCTCCTCCAGCCAATGATGATTTTACACGTGGAAAATCCCCATCGGTCGGGGCCGTTAATGGGTTATCGGATCCAAAACCCGACCCGATAGCTTAACGGCGTTACGTTACGGTGGATGCCATGTGTCTGTCACCCTTGACGAAAGCACTTCACTGACGCGCGATTTATTGTCATGGAAGTGGACACTTCCATGATGATAATTTTGGTAATGTCATGGAACACTTCTACGACAACACATGTATGACTATCTTGATTCTGTCATAAAATCGTCATGGATGTACATGCATGACAAAAAACACGACCTACTGTGACAAACACGTATCATCACGGAAGTGTATTTTTTTGTAGTGTGGACGGCGGTTGCAGCCTCAACCTGCTTTACCAGGATACAGTGCGCAAAATGGGCATCGATCCATCAAGGATCAAGCCCACCAAAACTACCTTTAAAGGAGTTATACGAGGCGTAGAGGCCCGCTGCTCGGGCTCAATCACATTGGAGGTTGTCTTTGGATCTCCAGACAACTTCCGAAGCGAGGGGTTAATCTTCGATATCATCCCCTTCCGCAGTGGCTACCACGCACTGCTCGGACGAACTGCGTTTGCCCGATTCAATGCGGTGACGCACTATGCTTATCTCAAGCTCAAGATGCCCGGACCACGCGGTGTCATAACAGTCAATGGAAACACGTGATATGTCTCCAACGTATCTCTAATTTTTTATTGTTCCATGGTATTATATTATCTGTTTTGGATGTTTAATGGGATTTATTATACACTTTTATATTATTTTTTGGACTAATCTACTAACCCAAGGCCCAATGCAAATTGCTATTTTTTTGCCTATTTCAGTGTTTCGCGGAAAAGGAATATCAAAGGGAATGAAACCTTTGGGAGAGTTATTTTTGGAAACGTGATCCAGGGGACTTGGAGTGGACGTCGAGAAAGAAGCGAGGAGGCCACGAGGCAGGGAGGCGTGCCCCCCAACCTCGTGGGCCCCTCGCAGCTCCACCGACCTACTTCTTCCTCCTATATATATCCATATACCCTGAAAACATCCAGGAGCACCACGAAACCCTATTTCCACCACCGCAACCTTCTGTACCCAAGAGATCCCATCTTGGGGCCTTTTCCGGAGCTCCGCCGGAGGGGGAACCGATCACGGAGGGCTTCTACATCAACACCATAGCCTCTCCGATAATGTGTGAGTAGTTTACCACAGACCCTTCGGTCCATAGTTATTAGCTAGATGGCTTCTTCTCTCTCTTTGGATCTCAATACAAAGTTCTCCTCGATCTTATTGGAGATCTATTCGATGTAATTCTTTTTGCAGTGTGTTTGTCGAGATCTGATGAATTGTGGATTTATGATCAAGATTATCTATGAACAATATTTGATTCTTCTCTGAAATCTTTTATGTATGATTTTTTATCTTTGCAAGTCTGTTCGAATTATCAATTTGATTTGGCCTACTAGATTGATCTTTCTTGCAATGGGAGAAGTGCTTAGCTTTGGGTTCAATCTTGCGGTGTCCTTTCCCAGTGATAGCAGGGGCAGCAAGGCACGTATTGTATTGTTGCCATCGAGGATAAAAAGATGGGGTTTATATCATATTGCTTGAGTTTATTCCTCTACATCATGTCATCTTGCCTAATGCATTACTCTGTTCTTATGAACTTAATACTCTAGATGCATGTAGGATAGCGGTCGATGTGTGGAGTAATAGTAGTAGGTGCAGAATCGTTTCGGTCTACTTGTCGCGGACGTGATGCCTATATACATGATCATGCCTAGATATTCTCATAATTATGCACTTTTCTATCCATTGCTCGATAGTAATTTGTTCACCCATCGTAATACTTATGCTATCTTGAGAGAAGCCACTAGTGAAACCTATGGCCCCCGGTCAATCTTCCATCATATAAGTATCCAATCTATTTTACTTTGCAATCTTTACTGTCAATCTCTATCGTAAAAATACCAAAAATATTTATTTATCTTATCATCTCTATCAGATCTCACTTTTGCAAGTGGCCGTGAAGGGATTGACAACCCCTTTATCACGTTGGTTGCAAGGTTCTTAATAGTTTGTGTAGGTGCGAGGTTACTTGCGTGTAGTCTCCTACTGGATTGATACCTTGGTTCTCAAAAACCGAGGGAAATACTTACGCTACTTTGCTGCATCACCCTTTTCTCTTCAAGGGAAAACCAACACAGTGCTCAAGAGGTAGCAACACGGAGCGCTCCCTCCGTACCAAGGAGCATACCGCTGCCCTGGCAGCAAAGGTACAGAGCGGCCTTCACAAGCAGAACCTTAATTCGGCGGCCATGCTCCCGGACACTGTCAAACGAGTCCGGACTACTTTGCGGCAGGATAGTCCAGCTCGTCAGGAGCTCGATCAGAAATTCAACCTCCGTCTCAGCCCCGACCAAGTGGCGGCATACATTCTGGGCGTACATAACTACGCACTAAAAATACCATGGGCAGAGACAGAGGCATAACCATACTGTGATCCACAATACGGCTCGATCTTCCCGGAACACAACTATGCTTACTTTTCCTTTTGTCCCTTCTTTTTTCAGGTTCCTTTTCACAGCCCCCCCTGACGGCCGGATAAATCGGTCCTTTCGAAGGACGGACACACCAAGGTGACAAGTAGCACAGACGTATGGGGGAATCTCCAGATGTCCTTCTTGGCGACCATTCTACCTATTTACAGGACCCGTATGCAGCTCCTCCTTCGTCTTGGCATGTCAAATAGCCACTGTTGCTTCTCGCACTTTTTGTTCAACTACGCTTTGACGTATTAATCAAAATTATAATGGAAACAGTTTGCGGCCCAACATATGTGGCACTAGCTTCTTCTTTTTTATTTTATTTTGCTATTTTTATTTTTGCATCCGTACACCTTGGTACGCCGCAATTCGCCAGGGGCTTTATTGCGGCCCACACTATGGCAATAAGTATGAACACTTTTACAGTATAGTTTGGCACCCCGAATTTAGCATTATATGCATTGGCTCCGAATCATGTCTTTGGTCAATAGTTGGGTTGCCCGGCTCCTGTGCTTACTACCTTACGTTCCGCTATATCGGCTAGGGTAGTAAAGGGAGAATTACTGCGATTGTGTCCTGGTTTATCCGGATGAGCACCTCAGTACAGAAAGCCAAAAACTGACTGTCATGATGCCGCGTGAGCCGGTCAGCTCTTCGGAGGTTTCAAATCTTTAGCGATTTTACCCGCATTATGCGACGAATCGGTTCTTATCCGATCAGGTGTTTACAGCACCCCAGTCTGGATACTAGGGGCTGCACCTACATTTTCATTGTCAAACTCCTATGGCTAAGTGAGGGTTATAAAGCCACATAGTCCGATTGCCTGGTTTGTTGTGCTAAACACCTCCTTTAAGGACCAAACACTTGGATAAAGAGTGTTTAGGTTCATCCCGAACACCCCCGTACTACCTACGTGGGGGCTGAAACCGACGACTGGCCAACTCTCAGACTTGATGAAACGGCCGCACAGGAGGCAAAACTTTAAATAAACAAACAACAAAGCATTATATTACATATCAATCCTTGTTCTCATTATACAGGACGGGATTACATGAATGTATTCATTCAAAAATAATGTCCTTAGCACATTGCTCCGCTACAATGCGGGATCCCTCCAGGACATCGTCAAAATATCGCGCGGGCCTGCGGTGCTCCTTTCCCTCGGGCGGTCCTTCGGTCGCGAGCTTGATGTCATTCATCTTCGCCCATTGCATCTTGACACGGGCAAAGGCCATCCACGCACCTTATATACAAACCGACCGCTTGACAGCGTCAAGCCGAGGTCAGGCATTGACCAGCCGCTTCACGAGTCCGAAGTAGCTGCCAGGCATAGCTTCTGTAGGCCACAGCCGGACTATTAAGTCCTTCATGGCTAGTTCGGCCACCCTATGCAGCTCGACCAGCTGTTTTAGCTGGTCGCTAATAGCCACCGGATGTTCTAGCGCAAGGTATTGCGACCAGAACAGCTTCTCCATTGCGCTCCCTTCTTCGGCTCGGAAGAATGCCGCGGCGTCAGAAACGCTGCACGGCAAATCCGCAAACGCCCCTGGAGAACTCCAAATCCGGGCCAGTAAGAGATATCTTGTCTTCACATACTTTCTTTGCATCATAAAAGCCTTACCCACCGCAATCTTCTTGGCCTCTTCGATTTCCTAGAGGGCGCTTTGGGCTTCGGTCCGGGCCTCTTG
This sequence comes from Triticum urartu, assembly GCF_056163025.1. Classification (NCBI taxonomy): domain Eukaryota; kingdom Viridiplantae; phylum Streptophyta; class Magnoliopsida; order Poales; family Poaceae; genus Triticum; species Triticum urartu. The sequence goes on along the minus strand of NC_141878.1, from coordinate 477,237,127 downwards.
TGCACTTTGGTGGACCCTCGCGAGTTCGGACTCTTGGTCCGCATTCTGGTGCTCCAAGGATCCGTATTTGTTCACGGCATCTTGGAGCTCCTGTTGGACCTCACCAATCCTGGCCTCATGCTTTTCGCGGGCGGTCTGTTCCTTCGCTGCCCTCTCTTCGGCCTCGGCCAACGCCTTCTTGAGTGCCTCTACCTCGATCGCCGCCCCTATGAAAATATTGCGGCAATATGGTCAGCGCCCAAACATTCATCCCTCCTAGATATACACAACAACATTGAATACCTTGATTGTCCTCCAGCTGCTTTTTCGCACGACTGAGCTCTTCCTCGGTCTGCTCCAGCCTCTGCTTCAATCCAGAGACTTCGGTAGCATGAGAAGTCACGACCAATAGCGACGCCTGCTTATTCACATGAACATATCTGGTTAGTCTCCTGCAAAAAACTGTTTTATCCTCTGTTCGGCTCTTCTTTCCGAACACCGAACAGAGTCTCAGGGGCTACTATTTATACTATGATTTTATTTCCATAAAGTTACATTGCTTACCTCAAAGCCTGTTAGAAGGCTTGTACAGGCTTCGGTCAGTCCACATTTCATAGACTGAATCTTCTCAATCACCGTACCCATAAGGGTACGGTGTTCCTCAATGATGGAAGCACCTTGCAGTGCTTCCAGTAGATTATCCGGTGCCTCTGGTTGGATAGGCTCACCGGTGGAATAGGCACACCTCCTTCCGACGAAGGAGGCTGTCTGTTGGATTCCGGAGCCATATAGGTCTCCGGGACCATATCCGGCTAGGGCCCGAATTGGACGTGGCCCCCATCGCCAGTATCCATGGGGATCTGCTCCCCCATGTGTCCGACGGCCGAGGTCCTGCCCTCAGGCACCGCCCTGACGGCGTCCTGCATCTCTCCCTGGTCTAGGATCCTTCAGGACAACACCTCGGTGTCATCCATGACCTTAGGAGAGGAGGCCGTCGGAAGGGACCCGCTGTCCATCGCCTTCGGGTCCAGCGAGTTCCCCGAAGACAAGGATCGCTCGAGGGTGGAATGAGCTGGACTGCAAGTACATGGTTCAACATGTCAAAATCATAAAGTAAAATGGCTGATATATGAATACGTCGGGGTCTTAGGATACTCACGATTCGGCCAGGGGCTTATCCCGGGGGCGCCGTTCTGGGCTGCTGTCGATGTCCCACGCGGAGCTATCCGCGAGGGAGGCCTTCCCCTTCTTGGACGCCTCCGCCTCCAGATTTGTGGAGGCCGCCCTCTTCTTTCCCCCCTCGAGGAGGGGGAGTTGCTTTCTTCTTCCTCTTCCTCCTCCTCACCATCCTCGACGGCGGAGTGAGTTTCGGTGTCTTCGGACACCAGGTCCGAAGTACCCTTGGGGCGGAGGCCACCTCTGGTCCCCTTGGCCTTCTTCTTGGCCTTCTTCTCCGGCGCCTGATACATCCATTTTGCATCATGCTTTTATATCGATATTTATTGCATTATGGGCTGTTATTACACATTATGTCACAATACTTATGCATATCCTCTCTTATTTTACAAGGTTTACATAAAGAGGGAGAATGCCGGTAGCTGGGATTCTGGGCTGGAAAAGGAGCAAATATTAGAGACCTATTCTACATAGCTCCAAAAGTCCTGAAACTTCACGGAAGCTATTTTTAGAATATATAAAAAATACTGAGCGTAAGAAGTTCCTGAGGGGGCCCACACCCTGGCCACGAGGGTGGGGGCGCGCCCTACCCCACTAGGCGTGCCACCTGCCTCGTGGCCCCCCTGGTGGCCCTCCGACGCCCATCTTCTGCTATATGGAGTCTTTCATTGAGGAAAAAATCATAAGCAAGCTTTCGGGACGAGACTCCGCCGCCACGACGCGGAACCTTGGCGGAACCAATCTAGGGTTCTGGCGGAGCTGTTCTACCGAGGAAACTTCCCTCCGGGAGGGGGAAATCATCATCATCGTCATCACCAACGCTCCTCTCACTGGGAGGGGGCCAATCTCCATCAACATCTTCACCAGCACCATCTCCTCTCAAACCCTAGTTCATCTCTTGTATCCAATTCTTGTCTCTAAGTCTGGGATTGGTACCTGTAGGTTGCTAGTAGTGTTGATTACTCCTTGTAGTTGATGCTAGCCAGTTTATTTGGTGGAAGATCATATGTTCAGATCCTATATGCATATTAATACCCCTCTGATTATGAACATGAATATGCTTTGTGAGTAGTTACGTTTGTTCCTGAGGACATGGGAGAAGTCTTGCTATTAGTTGTCATGTGAATTTGGTATTCGTTCGATATTTTGATGAGATGTATGTTGTCTCTCCTCTAGTGGTGTTATGTGAACGTCGACTACATGACACTTCACCATTATTTGGGCCTAGAGGAAGGCATTGGGAAGTAATAAGTAGATGATGGGTTGCTAGAGTGACAGAAGCTTAAACCCTAGTTTATGCGTTGCTTCGTAAGGGGCTGATTTGGATCCATATGTTTCATGCTATGGTTAGGTTTACCTTAATACTTCTGTTGTAGTTGCGGATGCTTGAAATGGGGGTTGATCATAAGTGGGATGCTTGTCCAAGGAAGTACAGCACCCAAGTACCGGTCCACCCACATATCAGATTATCAAAGTACCGAACACGAATCATATGATCGTGATGAAAACTAACTTGACGATAATTCCCATGTGTCCTCGGGAGCGCTTTCCTTCATATAAGAGTTTGTCCAGGCTTGTCCTTTACTACAAAAAGGATTGGGCCACCTTGATGCACTTTATTTACTTTTGTTACTTGTTGCTCGTTACAAATTATCTTATGACAAAACTATCTATTACCTATAATTTCAGTGCTTGTAGAGAATACCTTGCTGAAAACCGCTTATCATTTCCTTCTTCTCCTCGTTGGGTTCGACACTTTTACTTATCGAAATGACTAAGATAGATCCCCTATACTGGTGGGTCATCAAGACTCTTTTCTGGCACCGTTGCCGGGGAGTGAAGCGCCTTTGGTAGGTGGAATTTGTTAAGAAATTTTTTTATATAGTGTGCTGAAATTTACTGTCACTTGTTACTATGGAAAGTAATCCTTTTAGGGCTTGTTCGGGGTATCTTCACCCCGACTGTAACATCCCAAAATTCTAAATTTTGGAATGTTATAAACAAATAGATAGATTTGATTGATTGTTTGATTGATTGCGTGAAATTGAGTGAAATTCGAATTCTTTTGAAAGTTAAATGAGAGGGAATAAAAGGACTTTCCCAAACTTTCATATTTGCTTTCTGATCTCCATGAATTCAAATGCTTTTCAAACACTAAATCCCGGAGAGAAGATGACATGACTTCTTCCATTTATTTAAATGACAAGGGGTGTTGAAAATATTTGAATTTCATTTGAAAATATTCCAATTCTGAAACTTTATGCGACTCAATGATTTTCACGAGAGAAGATAAAATGACTTCTTCAAATTATATGAAATATGAGTTGGGAGTTTCAAAGAATTAAATTCAAAGTTCTTTGAATTTATATTATTTTCAATTTGGAATATTAGATCATCATGCCTATCTTATTTTCTTGCTTTTTGGTCGATCCTAGAAATTTCACGCAGCTCAAGGACCTTCGGAGAGAGTTGGAGATTTCGTTATTTTCTTATTTGAGAGTTTTCTCAAATTGGAAAAGAGGATCATTTGATTTATTTATTTCATCTTCAATTATTTTTCCGTTATCAAAAAAATATGAGAGAGGGAATAATATGACTTTCCCAAATATAGGAAAAATAAAGATTTAATAAATAGATCAAACTTTGTTTTCCGGTGTTTATTCGCATTTTATTTGGATAGGGAAAATGCGCGTTTTCAAAATTTGCTTTTTAGGCCCGGAGTAAAGTTCATTTTGTTCGACTCATTTTTAGGAGTCGGGGAAAATTTACTTTATTAGTTTTGGAGTCCGGTAGATTTTGTTTTTCTGTGTTTTTCCGAGCGCGGAAGAGTTTTAGAAAAAAAAAAGAAAAGAAAAGAGAGAGAGAGAGCTCCAGCGACTTGGGCCTAAGGCCCAAGCCACCGAGCCAGCCAGGCCAGAGGCCATCGCGCGCCACGCCCAGGGAGGAGCCGCACCAGGCGCAAGGCGCCAGGGAGCCGCCGTCCTTTGTGGATTCCTAGTAGGATTCATCTACTTTCGTTTTTTTTCTAGATCTTTTCCCTCTTTTCTTTCCTAGTCCTAGTCCAATTCCTTGACCCCTACACCAAGTTTTCTCCCCCTCCCCAATATAAATACTCCCACACCCCCCCTCTAAACACATCAAATCCAAGGCCCCAAAGCCCCAAGCACACCGCGCCGCCCCTTGTGCCCCGCGCCGCGCCGCCCTAAGCCGCCGCCCGCGCCCTGCGTCACCACCCGCGCCGCGCCGCCCTGCGTCACCACCCGCGCCGCGCCGCCCTGCGTCACCGCCGCCGCCGCACCTTGCCGCGCCGCCGCCGCCATACACCGCCGCCGCCGCCCTGCGTCAACGCCGCCGTCGCCGCCGTTCGCCGGAGGTACCGCGCCGCGTCTCTTCTTTCCCTCGGTTCGGTTTTACTTATAAACCGTTCCGATTCTTTTCTTCTCTACCGATTCGTTTTCTTTCCGATTTTTCGCTAAACCGTTCCGGTGTTCTAGATCGGTTTTTCGTTTCGATCTCTTTTCCGAAAACCCTAGATTGGTTTTCGTTCTTCTTTCGGACCGTTTGTCTCAACGAACGTGATCACCGATTATTTCACGGTTAACGACGCCTGTTCGTATAACCGTTCTTCTTTTTCTTCTCGTCGGATTTATTCCGCGATCGCGATCTCAGATCCGATCTTCGTTCTAGTTTATCTTCTCGCTCGTTTATCGGAATCAGGTGATTCAAGCGCCTGGAGTTTCGTTTCGAAACCGCCCTTCCGTCTAATCAACTTAAACAAGTTTTTGCCCCGGTAAAATATGACCTAGTTTCAACTTGCTAGAATCGAGTTGTTTTCTTCCACTGTTTGTTTTCCGTCGTTTGTTCGGTTCGTTCTTTCTTTGCAACCGGAGTTCTTAAGTTGAACTTTCTGGTTCATTCTCTCGTTCGAGTTTTACTTGTTCATTAGATGAGTATTTATTGTGTGGTTACTATTGTTTGCTTACGATAGATTGACCGGAGTGTGACGAGTAGATCTATCACGAGTTTTGAGTGCGAATCATCTTCATCAACATTGCAGGCAAGTTCACACTTTGATCATATCTTTTCTAAAACCCATGTTTTATTGCATTAGATCAATCCTCTCACATTGCATGATTAGGATCTAATTAAATTGTGGGATGGGAAGTAGATGAGGTAGTACCTATTACCTGTATTATTATGAAACCTTTGGGAGTTACTTCTACGTTGCTTATTATGCCATGCTATGCTAGTAGACGTGGATTGGGTGAGTGATATCCATGACAGATGTGAGATTGATAATTTTAATGGTTTATCTAAGGTGGCAACTTAAACACACATCTGGGTGGATTGAGGCACCTGATGTCTATCAGGACTTGCCTTTTTTTTTCGGACCGCCACCCAGGCTCAAAGGGATCATAAGATCATTCATGCTAGAAACTTCCGTGTGCAGCCACATGCTACTATGGGCTCTAGCATAGTTGACTAAGTTGTGCGAACTCTTACGGGGTGGACTAGCAGATGTAGGGGATGTAGGTGTACCGGTCTACCCCACATGTAAGGTGCTAGCGCTTCTGAAAGACTATGTCTCGGTCATCCGTTTCTCAAACACCATGTAGTGCGAGAAAACAAACGGAGGCGATCGAGTCATGTGGGGAAAAGTGTGCAAACCTCTGCAGAGTTTACAAACTAATCATGATTAGCCGTGTCCCCGGTTATGGACAACTTGAGTATCTAGTACTTGAATATCATTGTGAATCTCATCACGTTACTTCTAATTAATGTTGTTGGGTTTTAATTACTTTTAATTGGGATTGAGAATGCTGTCAACCATTCTCAATGTTTCACAACCACCATGATAGTAAATAAAATTTATTCCTTTGTAGTAGGGAAAAATTGGCTTTACGCAAAAACCTTATAACCATAGAGCTTTTCCACCAGCCATATATGCATGTAGTATAGCTGTTTCATTCCATTACTCTCTATGTGAATTTGCCAGTACATTCAATGTACTAACCCGTTTCGGGCTGCAACGTCTCATGTTGCAGGTTTCTTATGACGAGTAAGTGTTACGTTAGGGTTACGATTTCTACACTCAACTTTGCCGTTGGTGTTGATGGGAAACCACAACCTTGTTGCTTCCGCTATATTGGATTGAGGTAATACTATTTACGTTACTTTATACATGTGATTTACCTCTGTTATAAATCCTTCGAGTACTGTGTGTGTTAGCATACTGATCCAGGGATGACACATAAGCACAGAGACTTGATCCATTTGGGTCGGGTCGCTACAAGATGGTATCAGAGCACATGTTGACTGTAGGACGTGACCCTAGAAACTGGCAAGCCCATAGCAAAGATTTTTCTCTACAACTTTCCCTTTCAAAAAGATCTTTTACCTCTCTTCTCTTCTGAGCTTATTCAAAAAAATTCCCTTTTAGTGAGACCATACCCCTTTCCCTTTTGACCACCCGAAGATTTGACTGATGAGACCATTCCAAGATGTACAAGATATCGGACAACCGAGACCATTCGGAAGGAAGGGGATTTTACCATAGATTATGATAATGGCAACTACAATGGATGAAGACTCCGAAGACTAGGAGAATTTGAAGGCTCTGAAGAATTCCCAGATTTATATGACCTAGGAAGGCTACCCCTATGGAACTTGGCAGATTATGGAAGTTGTCAATACCCGAGATCAAGGTGTATTGGAGAAAGGTCAAAATATGGAGAGTTGAGAACTCAAAGTTTTGTCAAAGAAACCCTAAGGCAGGAGATATCAACTGTGGAGAGATAGCTCATGGAAATGACAAGAGCAGAAACACGGTTATCCGTGATGTCATCACCCGCTAATGCTATTGTCACCGTGCTGAGTTAAGGATGCATGTCTTCAGAATATATTTGATGGAAGAAGGCTGATGGAGCACTTATCATAAGATGAAGTTTTAGCCCTAGCCAGTGTATCACCAGGATCTGGAGTATTACATCAAGAAGTTTAAGGTGGAGATACAAGAAGCCGTATCTTGACAAGGAGCATTTCGTGAAGAACTCAGGGACCAAAAGCTGAAAATAGCCAATCTGGAGGAGCTACAACCTCGAGATACCGGAGATTTATCAGGAACGGAAGGACAGTATGACCATGGATCATGCCAAGGATGTTGAAACCCAGAAGTTTGAAATGCAACTCCAGAATATTCAAAGATGTCATGAGAGACTTCGCGTCAACAGAGATTGATCTGGCAAAAGAACTTGAGAAAGACAAGCATGATTGGAAGAAGCCATTGGAGGCATGAACAAGGCTTGAAGAGTTTGGCGACGTTGACTTTAGAAGACCAAACCCCTGTTATATACCTACGTTAGATGCGATGTTTGTGAGTTGTCATTTGTTTGATGTTTTTTCGACAGCCACAACTAAAATCTGTCTTTTCAAAACTGTTGTTTGCATTGTGTGTATCCCTCTCTATCTCTCTTATCTCACCCCAAACCCATGGACCCAATAGAGGATGAATGGATATGAGCTTGTATTTTCGGGACCGATGAGTCAATTGGAGACGGACCGATGGATTCAGAACATGGAGGATCATATGGAGAACAACCCTATAGTCGGAAAGGATATGGCCCAGCATGCTCTTCAATGCTTTGAAAGAGGTGCTGCTACTTGGTGGAGAATGTACCAAACCATCAATGGATGGCAAGGAGTAACCACTTGGAAAGAATTTAAGTTGACTTTGCTAAAGTCTCAGTTTGTGTCCCAGAAGTTGAAGCCTTATGGAAAGGATATGAAGAAAACTTGTGCATGCAAGATTTGTGGAGAAATCGGACACACCCATAAAGAACACAAGGATGAATGCCCTAATTGTGAAGGAAGTCACCCAGTTGAAGAATGCCCAACTAGGCAGATTACTTGTTTCTTGTGTGAAGGGACTACCCACTATCCTGCTCAGTGTCACATTTACCCCATGGTACAACGAACCATCCAGCAGAAGAACGAAGTAATGAAAGGAGCCCTTATGGGAATTTTAGAAGAAACTGTGATGAAAGAAGAGGTGGAGGACACACCCAAAGAAGAACCAATTAAACCCTGCACCAAGTCTTGCTATTCATGTGGAGAAGAAGGACACCTCTCCCAGAATTGTATGAATGGGGATCTAGTAGAATTCCCGATAGAGGAAGTAGAATAGGACCCACAGGAAATAGAAGCCATGATTGGTATGGAAAGGTCCAGAAAGAGAAAACAATTGGATTCCAGGAAGGACCTAAGTCATATCACCTGTTATAGGTGCAAGGAGTCAGGGCACTACCTCAGCAGTTCCCCAAAAAGGAAACCTCGATACTTGTCAGATGTAATATGTTTCTGTTGTAATAAAGCAGGGCACTTTGCCAGAGATTGTCCGAAGGAGAAGGAGACTTGTGATAAATAGTTGAGTTTGTAACAGAAGAAATATAGTCGTAGTAGTGAGGACATTTTCCTTTATATTGAGGTGTTGAGTTGAGACATGTAATGAAGAAGCGAGAGATTGTAAACATTTGAGAATGAATAAAGTAGCATCATTGGTACTGATATGGATTTTATGAGCTGTTACTCTATGAGGAAAGATGTTGACCATTTTTGAGGATATGAGAAATATGGTCTATAAAAATATTGGAGCTTTTTTTTGGGTGGTAGTACCCTGTAAGAACCATTGACCCCTGGAAAAGATAAGGATACTCCACTGAGTGGATTTCAGACAAAATGAATACGAGTTTTGTCTCGATATGTGTGATGCCCAAGAGTATGTGGGATGAAGTTGGAGACCGACAGTTGTTTGGACCAAAGGAGTCGGAAGAGAATGTTAAGTTGATTCGAGATAAACCGAAGGTAGCTCAGTCCAGGCAGAAGAGTTATGCAGACTTAGAAACGCAAGGAGGTAGTCTATGAAATTGGAGATAGAGCATGTCTTCATGTGTTCCCTCTGCAAGGAGTTAAACGGATTGGAGTTAAGGGACAGTTAGCCCCGAGATTTGTAGGACCATACCGAGTTTTGGAGCGTATGGAGAAGTGGCCAACAAGTTGGAGTCACCCGAAGGACTGTCAGGAGTTCAAGATGTGTTTCACGTTTCCAGTTGAAGAAGTGCCATGTAGAGATGGCCAATATTCCCCTGTAAGGACGCTTGACCCTGGAAAGGATAATGATGTTCCACGAAGTAGAGTATGGACGTCATAAGTATAAGTTTTTATCTCGGTATGAGGGATACCCCACGCGGATGAAGAGATGAGTTACTATTGGATATAAAGGAGGTATGATGTTGGAATATGGATCAATGGAAATTCCATGATGAGTCTGAGTAATCATGTCCTAGTTTGGTGCCAATAGAAGGAAGGAAGATGATACAATTGGATGGATTTAAGAATACTAGGAAGTTGGAAGTTGGAACAATGATCAGTTGCCCGATGATAAGTTCAAGGACTACAAGTGATGAGATGGGCCATAACCCACAGGCCCAGGACCTGCGAAGAAGCAAGCACATTCTTGCTGAAGGAAGGACCCTGGAGGAGGATATACCTTATCGATAGACGATCCTATAGGAGTAACGCAAAACCTGAGAGTTGTGAAGGAACGATAGATGGTTGTTTGGCTTGCAGAATCTATGGATATATCCGAACCTGGTTCGTTGACAAGAGAAATTCTGCAATGCTTGTGAGGATGACCGAGTGTTAGAATGCGAGATTCACTAAACTGTATACAAGGTAATGATTTGGGTGCAGGATGGATTGATCACCATACCGACTTACTCTTATTATTCGCCTTGCTATATGGGATGGTAAATCTGAGTGACTTACCTATAGTAGAGAGACGGCGATATTAAACCTTGTTTAAGTCTTAGAATGGTATAGGTATTTTTCCCCTGTACAAGGCAGTTTTTGCCAACCGTAGGTTATACGGTGAGGATCAACCCAGACCCATTTCCTGCAGGAGAAACCACAAATTGTTGACCACCATGAGATATCAATAGTTGTTTAGTTTTGGCGCCAGACCCGTCAGCTAAGGAAACCAAATCTCGGAATAACCTTACAAAGAGGAAAATGGACAAAGGAATTGGTAAAGGTTATACCACTACCGGAATAGCCCGGATAAGGAATTATCCTGAAGATCTAAGAAGACCGACGCTGTCAAGAATATGGATGAAGTATATGAGTTTTGATGGAACCGTAACCATGCTTCTAAGGGTGGTAGCACCCCAGACCCCGTGTGATAATCGATGGATTTTGAGGAGACCCCCAAACCCTAACCTATTTCTTTCTAGCCTCTCCGAATCTCGAGGACGAGATTCATTTTAAGGGTGGTAGGTTTGTAACATCCCAAAATTCTAAATTTTGGAATGTTATAAACAAATAGATAGATTTGATTGATGGTTTGATTGATTGCGTGAAATTGAGTGAAATTCGAATTCTTTTGAAAGTTAAATGAGAGGGAATAAAAGGACTTTCCCAAACTTTCATATTTGCTTTCTGATCTCCATGAATTCAAATGCTTTTCAAACACTAAACCCCGGAGAGAAGATGACATGACTTCTTCCATTTATTTAAATGACAAGGGGTGTTGAAAATATTTGAATTTCATTTGAAAATATTCCAATTCTGAAACTTTATGCGACTCAATGATTTTCACGAGAGAAGATAAAATGACTTCTTCAAATTATATGAAATATGAGTTGGGAGTTTCAAAGAATTAAATTCAAAGTTCTTTGAATTTATATTATTTTCAATTTGGAATATTAGACCATCATGCCTATCTTATTTTCTTGCTTTTTGGTCGATCCTAGAAATTTCACGCAGCTCAAGGACCTTCGGAGAGAGTTGGAGATTTCGTTATTTTCTTATTTGAGAGTTTTCTCGAATTGGAAAAGAGGATCATTTGATTTATTTATTTCATCTTCAATTATTTTTCCGTTATCAAAAAAAATATGAGAGAGGGAATAATATGACTTTCCCAAATATAGGAAAAATAAAGATTTAATAAATAGATCAAACTTTGTTTTCCGGTGTTTATTCGCATTTTATTTGGATAGGGAAAAATGCGCGTTTTCAAAATTTTCTTTTTAGGCCCGGAGTAAAGTTCATTTTGTTCGACTCATTTTTAGGAGTCGGGGAAAATTTACTTTATTAGTTTTGGAGTCCGGTAGATTTTGTTTTTCTGTGTTTTTCCGAGCGCGGAACAGTTTTAGAAAAAAAAAGAAAAGAAAAGAGAGAGAGAGAGAGCTCCAGCGATTTGGGCCTAAGGCCCAAGCCACCGAGCCAGCCAGGCCAGAGGCCATCGCGCGCCACGCCCAGGGAGGAGCCGCACCAGGCGCAAGGCGCCAGGGAGCCGCCGTCCTTTGTGGATTCCTAGTAGGATTCATCTACTTTCGTTTTTTTTCTAGATCTTTTCCCTCTTTTCTTTCCTAGTCCTAGTCCAATTCCTTGACCCCTACACCAAGTTTTCTCCCCCTCCCCAATATAAATACTCCCACACACCCCCTCTAAACACATCAAATCCAAGGCCCCAAAGCCCCAAGCACACCGCGCCGCCCCTTGTGCCCCGCGCCGCGCCGCCCTAAGCCGCCGCCCGCGCCCTGCGTCACCACCCGCGCCGCGCCGCCCTGCGTCACCACCCGCGCCGTGCCGCCCTGCGTCACCGCCGCCGCCGCACCTTGCCGCGCCGCCGCCGCCCTGCGTCACCGCCGCCGCCGCCGCCCTGCGTCAACACCGCCGTCGCCGCCGTTCGCCGGAGGTACCGCGCCGCGTCTCTTCTTTCCCTCGGTTCGGTTTTACTTATAAACCGTTCCGATTCTTTTCTTCTCTACCGATTCGTTTTCTTTCCGATTTTTCGCTAAACCGTTCCGGTGTTCTAGATCGGTTTTTCGTTTCGATCTCTTTTCCGAAAACCCTAGATTGGTTTTCGTTCTTCTTTCGGACCGTTCGTCTCAACGAACGTGATCACCGATTATTTCACGGTTAACGACGCCTGTTCGTATAACCGTTCTTCTTTTTCTTCTCGTCGGATTTATTCCGCGATCGCGATCTCAGATCCGATCTTCGTTCTAGTTTATCTTCTCGCTCGTTTATCGGAATCAGGTGATTCAAGCGCCTGGAGTTTCGTTTCGAAACCGCCCTTCCGTCTAATCAACTTAAACAAGTTTTTGCCCCGGTAAAATTTGACCTAGTTTCAACTTGCTAGAATCGAGTTGTTTTCTTCCACCGTTTGTTTTCCGTCGTTTGTTCGGTTCGTTCTTTCTTTGCAACCGGAGTTGTTAAGTTGAACTTTCTGGTTCATTCTCTCGTTCGAGTTTTACTTGTGCATTAGATGAGTATTTATTGTGTGGTTACTATTGTTTGCTTACGATAGATTGACCGGAGTGTGACGAGTAGATCTATCACGAGTTTTGAGTGCGAATCATCTTCATCAACATTGCAGGCAAGTTCACACTTTGATCATATCTTTTCTACAACCCATGTTTTATTGCATTAGATCAATCCTCTCACATTGCATGATTAGGATCTAATTAAATTGTGGGATGGGAAGTAGATGAGGTAGTACCTATTACCTGTATTATTATGAAACCTTTGGGAGTTACTTCTACGTTGCTTATTATGCCATGCTATGCTAGTAGACGTGGATTGGGTGAGTGATATCCATGACAGATGTGAGATTGATAATTTTAATGGTTTATCTAAGGTGGCAACTTAAACACACATCTGGGTGGATTGAGGCACCTGATGTCTATCAGGACTTGCCTGTTTTTTTTTCGGACCGCCACCCAGGCTCAAAGGGATCATAAGATCATTCATGCTAGAAACTTTCGTGTGCAGCCACATGCTACTATGGGCTCTAGCATAGTTGACTAAGTTGTGCGAACTCTTACGGGGTGGACTAGCAGATGTAGGGGATGTAGGTGTACCGGTCTACCCCACATGTAAGGTGCTAGCGCTTCTGAAAGACTATGTCTCGGTCATCCGTTTCTCAAACACCATGTAGTGCGAGAAAACAAACGGAGGCGATCGAGTCATGTGGGGAAAAGTGCGCAAACCTCTGCAGAGTTTACAAACTAATCATGATTAGCCGTGTCCCCGGTTATGGACAACTTGAGTATCTAGTACTTGAATATCATTGTGAATCTCATCACGTTACTTCTAATTAATGTTGTTGGGTTTTAATTACTTTTAATTGGGATTGAGAATGCTGTCAACCATTCTCAATGTTTCACAACCACCATGATAGTAAATAAAATTTATTCCTTTGTAGTAGGGAAAAATTGGCTTTACGCAAAAACCTTATAACCATAGAGCTTTTCCACCAGCCATATATGCATGTAGTATAGCTATTTCATTCCATTACTCTCTATGTGAATTTGCCAGTACATTCAATGTACTGACCCGTTTCGGGCTGCAACGTCTCATGTTGCAGGTTTCTTATGACGAGTAAGTGTTACGTTAGGGTTACGATTTCTACACTCAACTTTGCCGTTGGTGTTGATGGGAAACCACAACCTTGTTGCTTCCGCTATATTGGATTGAGGTAATAGTATTTACGTTACTTTATACATGTGATTTACCTCTGTTATAAATCCTTCGAGTACTGTGTGTGTCAGCATACTGATCCAGGGATGACACATAAGCACAGAGACTTGATCCATTTGGGTCGGGTCGCTACACCGACCAGTAGAGTAAAGAGTTGCTCCTCAACCTACTGAACCTACTGAAAATGAAAATGTCTACTTTGAAATTCCTTCGGGTATGATAGAAAAACTGCTAGCTAATCCTTTTGCAGGAGATGGAACATTACATCCTGATGAGCACCTAATATATGTGGATGAAGTTTGTGGATTATTTAAGCTTGCAGGTATGCCTGATGATGTTATTAAGAAGAAGGTCTTCCCTTTATCTTTGAAGGGAGATGCATTGACATGGTATAGGCTATGTGATGATATGGGATCATGGAACTACAAATGATTGAAATTGGAATTTCATTAGAAGTTTTATCCTATGCATCTTGTTCATCGTGATCGCAATTATATATATAATTTTTGGCCTCGCGAAGGAGAAAGCATCGCTCAAGCTTGGGGAGGCTTAAATCAATGTTATATTCATGCCCCAATCATGAGCTCTCAAGAGAAATGATTATCCAAAAAATTTATGCTCGGCTTTGTGATAACAATCGCACCATGCTCGATACTTCTTGTGTTGGCTCTTTTATGATGAAGACTATTGAATTCAAATGGGATTTATTGGAAAAAATTAAACGCAACTCTGAAGATTGGGATCTCGACGAAGGTAAGGAGTCAGGTATGACACCTAAGTTTGATTGTGTTAAATCTTTTATGGATACCAATGTTTTCCGTAAATTTAGCACTAAATATGGACTTGACTCTGAGATAGTAGCTTCTTTATGTGAATCTTTTGCTACTCATGTTGATATCTCTAAGGAGAAGTGGTTTAAATATCATCCTCCCATAGAAGTAAAAGTAGCTACACCTATTAAAGTTGAAGAAATGACTATCACTTATAATGATCCTATTATTCCTACTGCTTATGTTGAGAAACCACCTTTTCCTGTTAGGATTAAAGGTCATGCTAAAGCTTCAACTGTGGTTCGTAAAAGCAATATTAGAACCTATACACCTCCTGATCAAGTTAAAGTTGAACCAAATATTGCTATTGTTAAGGATCTCTTGGCTGATAATATTGATGGGCATGTTATTTATTTCGGTGATGAAACTGCTAGAATTGCTAAACCTTGTGCTACAGATAAACATAGACCTATTGTAGGCATGCCTGTTATTTCTGTTAAAATAGGAGATCATTGTTATCATGGCTTGTGTGATATGGGTGCCAGTGCTAGTGCAATACCTATTAACTTATACAAAGAAATTATGCATGATATTGCACCTGCTGAGTTAGAAGATATTGATGTCACAATTAAACTTGCCAATGGGGATACTATTTCACCAATTGGGATTTTTAGAGATGTTGAAGTCTTGTGTGGGAAAGCTAAATATCTTGCTGATTTTCTTGTTCTTGGTTCCCCACAAGATAGCTTTTGTCCCATTATATTTGGTAGACCCTTCTTAAACACTGTTAATGCTAGGATAGACTGCGAAAATGATGTCATTACTATTGGTTTAGGTGATATGTCTCCTGAGTTCAACTTTTCTAAATTTTGTAGACAACACCGTGAAGAGGAATTGCCTAGTAAAGATGAAATTATTGGTCTTGCTTCTATTTTCGTACCTCCTAGTGATCCTTTAGAACAATATTTGCCAGACCATGAAAATGATATGTTTATGAATGAAAGAAGGGAAATAGATGAGGTGTTCTTTAAACAGGGACCTATTCTGAAACACAACTTGCCTGTTGAAATATTAGGGGATCCTCCTCCACCCAAGGGTGATCCCGTGTTTGAGCTTAAACCATTGCCTGGTACTCTTAAATATGCTTATCTTGATGAAAACAAGATATACCCTGTTATTATTAGTGCTAACCTTTCATAGGAGGAGGAAGAAAAATTATTGAAAACTCTGAAGAAGCACCGTGCTACTATTGGATATACTCTTGATGATCTTAAGGACATTAGTCCCACTCTATGTCAACACAAAATAAATCTGGAGATAGATGCCAAACCAGTTATTGATCACCAACGACGGCTGAATCCTAATATGAAAGAAGTGGTAAGAAAAGAAATACTAAAGCTCCTTGAGGCTGGTATAATTTATCCCGTTGCCGATAGTCAGTGGGTAAGTCCTATCCATTGTGTTCCTCAGAAGGGAGGTATTACTGTCGTTCCTAATGATAAAGATGAATTGATTCCACAAAGAATTATTACAGGTTATAGGATGGTAATTGATTTCCACAAATTAAATAAGGCTACTAAAAATATCATTGCCCCTTACCTTTCATTGATCAAATGCTAGAAAGATTATCCAAACATACACATTTTTGCTTTCTAGATGGTTATTCTGGTTTCTCTCAAATACCTGTGTCAGCTGATGATCAATCAAAGACCACTTTTACTTGCCCTTTCGGTACTTTTGCTTATAGAAGTATGCCTTTTGGTTTATGTAATGCACATGCTACCTTTCAAAGATGCATGATGGCTATATTCTCTAACTTTTGTGAAAAGATTTGTGAGATTTTCATGAACGATTTCTCCATTTATGGATCCTCTTTTGATGATTTCTTAAGCAACCTTGATCGAGTTTTGCATAGATGTGAAGAAACTAACCTTGTCTTGAATTGGGAGAAGTGCCACTTTATGGTTAATGAAGGTATTGTCTTGGGGCATAAAATTTCTGAAAGGGGCATTGAAGTTGATAAAGCTAAAGTTGACGCTATTTATAAGATGTCGTGTCCCAAGGACATCAAAGGTATAAGAAGTTTCCTTGGTCATGTCGGCTTTTATAGGAGGTTCATTAAGGAATTCTCAAAAATTTCTTGGCCTCTGACTAATTTATTACAAAAAGATATACCATTCGTCTTTGATGATGATTGTGTAGAAGCATTTGAAATACTTAAGAAAGCATTAATCTCTGCACCTAACGTTCAGCCACCTGATTGGAATTTACCTTTTGAAATTATGTGTGATGCTAGTGATTATGCTGTAGGTGCTGTTCTAGGGCAATGAGTTGATAAGAAATTAAATGTTATTCAATATGCTAGTAAAACTCTAGACAATGCCCAGAGAAATTATGCTACTACTGAAAAAGAATTCTTAGCAGTTGTATTTGCTTGCGATAAGTTCAGACCTTATATTGTTGATTCTAAAGTAACTATTCACACTAATCATGTTGCTATTAAATATCTTGTGGAAAAGAAAGATGCTAAATCTAGACTTATTAGATGGGTTCTCTTGCTACAAGAATTTGATTTGCATATTATTGATAGAAAGGGAGCTGAGAACCCCGTTGTAGATAACTTGTCTAGGTTAGAAAATGTTCTTGATGACCCACTACCTATTGATGATAGATTTCCTGATGAACAACTAAATGTCATAAATGCTTCTCATACTGCTCCATGGTATGCTGATTATGCTAATTACATTGTTGCTAAATTTATACCACCTAGTTTCACATACCAGCAAAAGAAGAAGTTTTTATATGATTTAAGACATTACTTTTGGGATGACCCACATCTCTATAAAGAAGGAGTAGGTGGTGTTATTAGGCGTTGTGTACCTGAGCATGAACAGGAACAAATCCTACGCAAGTGTCACTCTGAAGCTTATGGAGGACACCACGCTGGAGATAGAACTGCACATAAGGTATTGCAATCCGGTTTTTATTGGCCTACTCTCTTCAAGGATGCCCGTAAGTTTGTCTTATCTAGTGATGAATGTCAAAGAATTGGTAATATTAGTAGACGTCAAGAAATTCCTATGAATTATTCACTTGTTATTGAACCATTTGTTGTTTGGGGCTTTGATTATATGGTACCTTTTCCTGCCTCTAATGGATATACACATATTTTAGTTGCTGTTGATTACGTTACTAAGTGGGTAGAAGCTATACCAACTAGTAGTGCTGATCATAACACCTCTATTAAGATGCTTAAGGAAGTTATTTTTCTGAGGTTCGGGGTCCCTAGATATTTAATGACTGATGGTGGTTCACATTTTATTCATGGTGCTTTCTGTAAAATGCTTGCTTAGTATGATGTTAATCATAGAATTGCATCTCCTTATCACCCACAGTCTAGTGGTCAAGTAGAATTGAGTAATAGAGAACTCAAATTAATTTTGCAAAAGACTGTTAATAGATCTAGAAAGAATTGGTCCAAGAAACTTGATGATGCATTATGGGCCTATAGAACTGCATATAAAAATCCTATGGGTATGTCTCCGTATAAAATGGTTTATGGAAAAGCATGTCACTTACCTCTCGAACTAGAACATAAGGCATATTGGGCTATTAAAGAGCTCAATTATGATTTCAAACTTGCCGGTGAGAGGAGGTTATTTAACATTAGCTCACTTGATGAATGGAGAACCCAAGCCTATGAGAATGCCAAATTGTTTAAAGAAAAAGTTAAAAGATGGCATGACAAAATGATACAAAAGCGTGAGTTTAATGTAGGTGACTATGTATTGCTATACAACTATCGTTTAAGATTTTTTGCAGGATAACTTCTCTCTAAATGGGAAGGTCCTTACGTTATCAAGGAGGTCTATCGTCCCGGTGCCATAAAAATCAACAACTTCGAAGGCACAAATCCGAAGGTGGTGAACGGTCAAAGAATCAAACATTATATCTCAGGTAATCCTATAAATGTTGAAACCAATGTTATTGAAACCTAACCGCGGAGGAATACATAAGGGACACTTTCCGGAACATTTCAGACTCTGAAAAGGAATAGGTATGTGGTACGGTAAGTAAACCGACTCCAAAACAGTTCTAATGGCAATTTTTCTCCGTTTTGGAATATTTAGAAAAATAGAAAAATAAGAAGCAGTCCGGAAAGGACACGAGGGCTCCACGAGGGTGGAGGGCACGCCCTACCCCCCTGGGTGCGCCCCTACCTCGTGGGCACCTCGTGCGCTCTCCGGACTCCGTTTTCTTGCACGTTACGTATTTTGGTCGGTAAAAATTCATTATATAATCTCCCGGAGGTTTTGACTCCTGTATCACGCAAATATTTCTCGTCTTTGTTTCGAGCTGTTTTTCTGACAGATCTAGGTCGTCATGTCGTCTTCAAGTGCCCCCAAGGACAAGTTCTTCGAGAAGGTCATCAACCCCTATCTCGCGGAGGTGCTGCAACACCCTCAAACTATTGAGATGCGTGAGGGGTTGTTGCACATCTGCGATGTTGAGGGACCAAGGAAGACCGGAAGCACGGAGGCAAGGCTCGAGGCATTGGAGCAACAAGTTTTCAAGTGTCGGGAGATGGTGGAGCGTGGACTCGACTCCTATCACATTATGATCACGGAGTTCACCAACAACCACAAACTAGACGTCAAGGACATTGGGGAGGCCATCTTCAAGCTTCATGCGGAAATTGAGCACCTCCAAGCCCAAATCTATGACCTACAAAATCAAAACTATGAGTATGAATATAGATTCAAAAGGATGAGTTTGGCTGCAGATTTGAGGACTCAGGAGACTCGATCATCCTTCTATGATGGTGAGCCTATGCCTTGGAAGAGGGACGACAAGCCTACATCATCCACAACTCCAACTCCTTCACCGGCAAAAGAGATATAATCACATGGGTATGGGCACTCCCCTTGGCAACTGCCAAGCTTGGGGGAGGTGCCCCGGTATCGTATCACCATCACTTTTATCTTTACTGTTTTTCTTAGTTTTATCCTTTTAGTAATATCTTTATCTAGTAGAATAAAGTTTTTGGTATGATCTAGTTGTGAATTTTGTTTTATGATCTTCCTATGTAATCGAGTCCGTGAGCTATATATAATAAAGATTAGTATTGAGTCAAGGGCTTGATTATCTTGCTATGATCTTGAGTGAATAAAAGAAAAGAGAAAGAATAAAAAGAAATAAAAGAGATCATGGATCTTATGGAGAGTAATGAGCTCACATATAAAGAGTATGGTGAATAAAAGTTGTTGAGAGTTGACAAACATAGTTTTGGTCATCGTTGCAATTAATAGGAAATAATAAAGAAAGAGAAGTCTTCACATATAAATACATTATCTTGGACATCTTTTATGATTGTGAGCACTCATTAAAATATGACATGCTAAAGAGTTGACGTTGGACAAGGAAGAAAACATAATGGGTTATGTTTTCTTACATCTGAGATAAATTATATTGTCATGGATCATCCAACATGACTGAGCTTGCCTTTACCCTCATGCTAGCCAAATTCTTTGCACCAAGTAGAGATACTACTTGTGCCTCCAAATACCCTTAAACCCAGTTTTGCCATGAGAGTCCACCATATCTACCTATGGATTGCGTAAGATCCTTCAAGTAAGTTGTCATCGGTGCAAGCAATAAAAATTGCTTTCTAAATATGTATGATTGATTGGTGTGGAGGAAATAAGCTTTATACGATCTTGTGATGCAGAAGAAATAAAAGCGACGGACTGCATAATAAAGGTCTATATCACAAGTGGCAATATAAAGTAGCGTTCTTTCACATTAAGATTTTATGCATCCAACCATAAAAGTGCATGACAACCTCTGCTTCCCTTTGCGAAGGGCCTATCTTTTACTTTTATCTACTACCTTACATAAGAGTCATGGTGATCTTCACCTTTCCTTTTTACATTTTATTTTTTGGCAAGCACAATATGTTGGAAAGATCCTAGTATATATGGCTAATTGGATGTGAGTTTTCATGAACTATTATTGTTGACATTACCCTTGAGGTAAAATGTTGGGAGGCAAAACTATAAGCCCTGATCTTTCTCTGTGTCCAATTAAAACTCCATACCCATAAGTATTGCGTGAGTGTTAGCAATTGTCAAAGACTACATGATGGTTGAGTATGTGGACTTCACTACAAAAAAATACACTTCCGTGATGATACGTGTTTGTCATAGTAGGTCGCATTTTTTGTCATGCATGTACATCCATGACGATTTTATGACAGAATCAAGATAGTCATACATGTGCTGTCGTAGAAGTGTTCCATGACATTACCAAAATTATCACCCACAGTCTAGTGGTCAAGTAGAATTGAGTAATAGAGAACTCAAATTAATTTTGCAAAAGACTGTTAATAGATCTAGAAAGAATTGGTCCAAGAAACTTGATGATGCATTATGGGCCTATAGAACTGCATATAAAAATCCTATGGGTATGTCTCCGTATAAAATGGTTTATGGAAAAGCATGTCACTTACCTCTCGAACTAGAACATAAGGCATATTGGGCTATCGGGTCACAAAAGTGCTTTCGTCAAGGGTGACCGACACATGGCATCCACCATAATGGAACGCCGTTAAGCTATCGGGTTGGGTTTTGGATCCGATAACCCGTTAACAGCCCCGACCAATGGGGATTTTCCACGTGTAAAATCATCATTGGCTGGAGGAGACACATGTCAGGTCCGCGTTGGCACAGGTGTCACTCATCCAATGGGCGAGACGTGCCTATGATATGTTGACACGTGTATCGGGCCATCAAGTTTAAATGGGCCGGCCCAACTGAAGGCCCACAAGATTTTGCGGACCATAATGGGCAGGCCTAGCTAAAGGCCCACGAGATTTTGCGGACCATAATGGGCTGGCCCAGCTAAAGGCCCACAAGATTTTGCGGGCCATAATGGGTCGGCCCAGGTAAAGGCCCATAAGATTTTTGTGTGCCATAATGGGCCAGCACAGGTAAAGGCCCACAAGATTCTTGCGGATCATAATGGGCCAGCCCAGCTAAAGGCCCATGAGATTTCGCAGACATTAATGGGCCGGCCCAGCTGTAGGCCCACAAGATTTTGAGGACCCTAGTAGGCCGGCCCATTAACTGGCTGCCATGTTTTGGGCCAAATGTCGGCCCATATTTGATCCGGTCCATTAATGGCCTGCCACGCTCCGGGTCTAATAGTGGCCCATATGAGATCCGACCCGTTAAAAGCCTACCACGTTCTGGGCCAAATTACGGCCTAGATCAGGTTCGACCCGTATTATGGCCCATGTCAGATTCGGCCCATCAACTGGACACTATGCTTTTGGGCCCACTTGCTAAAGGCCCACTTAGTAATTCGGCCTAATATTAGTTCTGGCCTGTTAAGGGCCCGTTTAACATTTCGGCCCTATATTAACTTCGGCCTGTTAAAAGCCCGTCATATAGTTGGGCCTAACTACGCCCCGGTTTGCATCCGGCCTGCTCGCAGCCGATATCTGATTGGGCCAAACAAGGACCGAGACAATTTTGGCCTGTTAAAAGCCCGTGATTTGATTCGCACAATCATGGGCCGGGTTCATTTCGGGCTGCTGCCGGCCCATGAGTTGTTTGGCACATTTCAGGCCCAACCTACATCGTGATTGCATGATGGCCTGATTATGTAGCGTAATTTTACGATTTGGTCGGTTTACTACGAAGACATGATATATATATATATATATCCAGTAAAATAACTGTAGCATTGTGAATAAGAAAAAACCTAGACTATACAATAAAGAAATTACGGCATATTACATCCACTGGGCATCAAAGTTCGCCACTATGGTAATAAAGCACAAGCAGACAACAGATTACATACACTAGGCATCAAAGATCGCCACCAGTGCAAATAAACACGCCGACAAAATAATATACAAAACTGACATCACTTCAATAGAGTTCAAGAAAGGTTAGCCCTGCTGGGGAGCTGCAGCGCAAGCAGCTGAGCAAGATGATGAGACTGCGCTTGTTCAACACTTATATCTTCCTCACTCTAAAAGATAAACAAGCAGACAGGTGACAGGTTTTGCACATAAAAGTATCAGTGCTGACAATTCATCACATTTCTTACTGACGAATAAAGTGACACAGTTTAAAATTGCATTAACACAATATGGTATTGTTCAGGTCAAGACATGGCAGGAAATGACATTGTGAAGGAGTTGGCAGCTTCACGACACCACTGGATTATAGATCAAGAACTCATAAGTATCAATGGTTAGTGTGCTGTCAATTTATATCATTTCAGATTGGCAAATAAAGAGACGGTTTAAATAATAGTAGAATGATATGACATTGTTCATAATTAAGACATTGCAGAATATGACATTGTGCTATAGTGGGTAGGTTCACCACACCACTGGATTACAGATGAAGAACAGAAGCATACATGTAGTGCAGAAGAAGATCACTTGCTCTGTATAGTTTAATTTACATGGTATGAAGAAGGAACTTGGTTGTACAACTGAAAACTTAAATTGAGAAAGGACAAACTTTTGTTTATGAACTACATAATAAACTTTAAACAAGCAATTTGATGCAAACACCAAAAATAAACAATTGTTGTAGTCATGCCTAACCAAATATATACAACAAAGCTTGAAGGCTTGAGATGGACAAACTTATATTATTGGTGAAGACATGCTCTATAAAGGCCTTGTCCATGCTGATGGGGGGGAAATTCAAGAAGTTTACCATAGAATCTTCTTCAAAAGCATTGCCTTTATTCTACATTTTGTTAAGAATAAATATAGATATGATAATATACGAAAAAATGGAGAATATTTAAGATAAGATGAAGAGTGATGCTACATAACCAAGTAGCTATAAACGTAAGTGAAGTGATATAGGCAAAAGGTACAACCAAGAGCAATGCACAACTAAACTTCTTCAGTACCAACCTTATGGTAAGAGTAAATATAGATCTGATGTGTAGAAAATGGAGGGCAAAGGTAAATAAGCTACAGAGTGATGGTACATGAACAACTACCTGTCATTATAAGTACACTGATAAAGGACAGCATGTACTTACAAGAACAATGCAGAGCTAAAAAAACATTGGCATCGGATATATTCTACACTAATGTAACCATTTATACAGATCGGATAATTTGGAGTGAACAATTGATAAGCAAGTTATCATGCATACTGCTGTCACATAATGAACCAGGTATGTACGCAAGTACAGTGATACATGACAACAGGTACTAACAAGAGCAAAGCAGCGGGTAGCATATTTGCGATATACTGTCGTTCTTGTCAAACCCGAATTCTTCTTCGAGCAGATTTCTTGCAAAAAAGATCCATAAGGCACATGTGGAAAAGTAGAAGTTCAAATTGTCATGTGATTTCATAGACAGTACCTCATCCTGGGAACGAGACTAGTGCATAACAAGGTTTTTCCATTCAATGTCTTCTAAATTTAGCACAGGAGACTTCACTGGAAATTCGTTTATAGACTTGCCATCAAAGTGTGATTTCCTCAGGTAACACCGATACTGCTGCAATGCTTCCTTGAAAAGCACAAGCAAGCTTTGCTCGTCATGACTATCCAGATTGACCCTCGCCTAGTTACAACAATGTAATGTAAATCGTTGATGTGTTCAATCAGCAGAAAATAGGAAAATAATAACCATGAATAATAGCACTTACACGTAAGTTGGACATGAAGATGTGAAAATGGTGTTTGTCTTCACAATAATCTTCCCATGATGGGAATATATGCACGTAGTCCCTAACAACATTGAAAGAATTGTCTTTTAAACTGGGAATAAATGGAATGGGCTTCCAATCTGCAGGAATTGGCCGTGTCTACAGTTGGGATAGGTCTTCGGCCGGTGGACTTCCTGTACTTTTTGCTGGAGTGGGATTTTTCTGTGGTACAGCTGGTGCTATGGCAAATGAAATCGGTATACCTTTTGCTGGAGTGCAGGTCTTGTGTGGTGGGGCTAGTGGTGTGGCCAGTGAAGTATGGGTATAGTCTGCTGGAGTCGGTCCTACATTTTGTGTCACTGGTTGTACAGCCAATATAAGTGGGGTGCTGCCTGATTTCTCCGGCACCACCATGTTTTTCAAGGACTTTGCTGGTGCTCCTTCAGGTTCGTCAATCACCATCTTCCTTTTTGATGTCTGATGCACAAGAACAAAGTAGAAGAAATGAGTAAACTAAGCAGATGGCGGTGCAACAAAGTAGAAGAAATGCAAGACACCATATGGAAGATACCCGCAATCAATAAAACATTGCCAAATTAGAACAGGCACCTTGATGGGTGAACAGGACAGGCCATCTGCCTTTGACTCCTTGAGGTTAGAATAGTCATTAGGATCATATTCTGAACAAGAATCAACAGGTGGGGAGCGTATGAGTTTCATTGCATCCAAAATGGCACTCAATGCCTTGGTGCCAATTTTGTAAGTCATTGTAGTGTTTAGCTTCTAGAGTGGACTGCTGCTAGTGCGACACAAAGCAGCTACACAGATCATGGTGTAGATATAATGGGAAAACCTTAAGCATCAGAGTAAAATCAGCAAAGTGGAACTTGCTGGAATATATGTGCTAGTATTGCCGGTACGTCTAGAAAGGCTTCGGATACCAGCTCTCTTCAAGTGAAGGTGCGGTACTGTTAATATTAGTGTAACTCTCAAAGGCGACACATCTCCTCGCATTTCCTTGCTATTCTTATAGGATTCAAGTGGGCAGGCCACTACAAATCCTATTCCTATGTTTACAAGATCCTATGAATCAAAGAGACTCAAAGTGTCCATCACAACCGACCGTATAGACCTCTACACTGCAAATGTCCCTGCTCATCTTCAGTACAAGGAACATACTATACTACTATCATACTCCTTCCATTCCAAAATATAAGTCTTGGTAGAGATTTCCACTATGGATCACATACAGATGTATCCAGATACATTTTAGAGTGTAGATTCACTCATTTTGCTCCATATGTAGTCCATGGTGGAATCTATACAAAGACTTGTATTTAGGAACGGAGAGAGTACATATTAAAGAAGAACGGAAGAGGAACATGGTAAAGAAGAGCAAGAAGATTTTGGATAATAAAATGTTGGTTGCGCAGTGCCTACACATGATGAACCAGAGCGCATTAAGAATGCAACTCCCAGCTGTCTCTCGACCATTTCAGGCAGTTGGATGAAGATCCTACGTCTCCTAACCCTTCTTCTTCCTCGTCTCTGATTTTTCCCATACAGAACACCGCACGGGCCGCCGGCCGGACCACCGGCACCCACCGCCTGTGTTCCTTCGCCACCCCCACCCCCACCTGCGTCGAGGTTTCTTCGTTCGCGAGGCCCCACAACCACCCGAGCCCCTTCGATCGCACCGGCGAACTCCGGCGAGCTCTGAAAAATCGACTGACCCAATTTTGAAATTTAGTCTATTGTGATTTAACTAGTGTGGAATATAAAAGGGGAAAACCATAAGCATTGGGAGTATACCGTTGAGCGTGCCATGGCGGATCTGAAGGTGCAAACCGGACAAAGGCAACTTCGCAACCAAGACAAGAAATCAGAGTAAAGCAGTGGCGATCTATTTTCTTGCTGCGATAAATAAGTTGAGCAGATACGAAAGAGTACCGCCTCTGGTGCGGCGCCGTGTACGCATCTGCTGAGAATTTGACGGTGCTGCGGTAGCGATGGCTGTCGGCGGTGTGGAAGCAGATCTAGGAGGGTAGACGGTGGCGGCGGGGCGCGGTGGACGAGACGGTCGTAGGAGCGGCGCCGACAAGGTGGACGACTGCGGGGATGAAGCGAGAGGACGGGATGCAAGGATCCCGGTCCGAAGCCGTGGATGAGAGAGGTCGATCTCTTGTAATGGACGGCGGCGTCAGGGTATCAGCTCCGGCATGGTGGAGGAGGACGATGGTGGATGGGGTGGCGGACGACGGCGGACGGAGGAGGGTGGGGTGGAGAGGGTGTTTTGGTGCCCACGGAGTACGAATGGGGAAAAGGGATGTAGAGTGGAAGGGGGGAACCATGTATTCAGGGCGCGCTTGTCTCAAATGCGAGGAAATTTACAAACTTAGTCCCCGTTTCAAATTTCTACTACATCACATCAATATTAGTCGGTTGGGGATACGACGGCAATCTCGCATACACCGAATATTTGCCGACGAGAGTTTGTTTTTAGCGCCCACCGTGTATGAATATGAATCGGGGAGGGAGTCGATTTAGGCCGAGGACACACTGTGTTTTGGCGCCCACCATGTATGAATCCGGGTGAGAGGCGGTTACGTCACGTTTGGGTGAAATTACAAACCTACCCCTATCGAAACCTATAGAAATCGAGCAGATAGGCTTTGCATGGCAGGGATAGGCAGCAGTGATTTCCATCTAGCAGTTTTGGTTTCGGGAGGTTACTGCGACTTTCCCCGCTTCGTTCAAATTTTGCAGAGTACACGTTTACCGTGCCAACTCAATTCGAATCCTGTTTGTATTCTATTTTTTTCGGGCGGGATCCATTTTCAATTGGAATTACATTCTTTATACATCATTTTATATATATACTTTCAAAAGCACAACACCATTTATACATAAATATGGTTTACAAATGGCATGATCTCGGATTCATAAGGTTGTATCCATCAATTTGGATTTTCAAATATTTGAAACCACTTTATGTTGAAATCCAATGTATGCATTCCTCGCTAAGTGTCTCCAATTAATGTGTGTTTCATGCGGTTTTTTTACTTCTCAAACATGTATACTTTGTTTCACACACGCAACATATAGTGTAATCCCGTTTAGACATTAATTGCATATAAACCATGCATTGTTTGTAATTGAAGAATCTATGGATCACCAATATTGATAAACTATATAACATTGCACGTGTGCACAAATTCAAATGAATATGCATGTTTGATACACCAATTTGCATTATGATATTATCGATGTCGTGATCTCCAGTTTAAATATTTGAATCCCCTTTAATCCAGATATTCGTCTCATATAGCTATCACTCATGCTTATATAGGACTATCTCTCTGGACCTATACGCGTTCATCGTCTCTCAGGTATCTCTCGTGCTACCTGTATGTCGACAATGATCTTTTATCTTCGTAACACACTGACAGTACTCTCTCACTCGACCTTCATCACTCTATCTCTCTCTAAGTATATCTCGCTCCCTGCTGTGTGTCTCTAACTATGATTCTCCATGTGGAATCTCTTTCTCTCACACAAACACAAAACTTTGTGTCCCTGGGTCTCATTTCTCTCTACTATTCCCATGTGTGCCACTCGCACACCCCTCATACAGAGATGTCTTTCGCTCCTTAGATATGAGAACCTACAACTCTTCCTCTTCAATATCTCTTTCTCACACACAAACACAAACTCTGTCTCCCAGGGTCTCATATTTCTCCATTGTTCTCTTGTATGTCGCTCACACACACCCTCTCTCCCTAGAGATATCTTGCGTTCCCTCATATCTCTCTCTAGCTATCACTCTCATTGTGAAATATCTTTCTCTCTCGCACATTGTTGAGGAAATCGTTAACTGGTAGCTGCTCGGTTGGCTAGCGAGTAGGGGATTAATCGGCTAATAGGCAAGTTAATCGGCCATTTAATCAATTAATCGAACGATTTTTCGATTTATCGACTACTCGGTGACCCTATGAGTAGGGATTAATCGGCAAGTTAACTGGTTAATTGGATGAATTCTTGAAGTGGGCTCTCATAGACACAAAACTCCGTCTCTCTGGATCTCATTTCTCTCTGATATCTGTTTGTATGTGACTCACATGCACCCTCTCTCTATCTCTCTCACACCCACACACATAACCCAGCCTTCTGATCCACTCGACTCCTATCTCTAACGCACACTGGCTAGCATATTTATCTTTCTATTTATATGTTTCTCCATCAACCTTCTTTCTCGCCCTCACTCTTGATTCCTATCACGCACACTACATATGTTTCTCTCTACATGCAGTCAAGTGCCCTCTCACACACATATATAACTTCACCCTTTGAACCACCCGACGGTCATCTCCAACACCCAAACTAGCGGATGTCCCTCTAGCTAGCATCTCCATCTCTGTATCTATCTGTAGTTTCTCTATCAACATTTCTTTCTCGCACGGAGTCTTGCTTCCTATCACCCACACTATATATGTCTCTCCATACATATGCATTTATAGGTTCGTCTCTTTTTCACAATCATTGCGCCTCACTCCCTCTGCTCGCCATAGATGCGTGCTCCAGCCCACGCCACTATCTCTTAAAGACAAAAACACATGCTCAATTGTCGGGCCTTCTTCCCTGCATTCTCACATGTATGCATATTGCCATACCGATCCGTCTCTCCCATGTCATTGATCTTAGGACTTATGTCTTCTTTCTTTTATCTCGATCATGCGCGCGCACACACACACATCCCACGTATACATGTATACCTCTCACACATGCATGTTCAAGGTCTCTATGTCTCCATACGTAGTTAATTACCCTCAATCCTAACGCCACATCGAATCGTTCTCCTCTTTTGTGCACATAACTTCCACCTGGATGGGTAAAACACACACTCACACTTAACAATCTCCTTCTAGCTACCCCCGCCTCTCACTCTTCCCCTATATCCCCAAAACCAATAAGACCATCCCTTTGTTTAATTCCTGCCTACATGCACCATCGATACATGGTGGTCTTCCTCTCGAACAAACACGTTCTCTCGATGTCGACTCCTCTCACGCACACACACCTTCTCTTCCCTCTCTACGGGCATTTTCTCTCTCGCACCCCATCGTTGGTGGCCTCTGCCATACACATCACCTCTTTATGATGAAGCCATGCACACTTAAATTGCATCCGCCACAGAGGACCCCGCGACACACACACACACGCAGACACACACACACACACGCATGCACCCCCCCACACACACTAAGACTCCATCTCTCTCTCTCACACACACAAACACACACACACACACACACACACACGCATGCATGCACGCACCCCCCCACACACACTAAGACTCCATATCTCTCTCACACACACACACAAACTAAGACTCCATCTCTCTCTCTCCTCTCTCTCTCTCACACACACACACACTAAGACTCCATCTCACACACACATGCTCTAGGCGGAGCATTTGTTCCTACCACCCTTCATCCAACCTTATCCATATGATAAACAATCACCTTTATTTACTTGAATAACATGGACAAATTCCACTTTACTTTAGTAGTCAGCAAACTTATCATCTGTACCCTTATAAAAAAATGAGTTGGCGGTGATAGTGTGCCTGCCATCTTGTAATATAGACCGTATGATCTATATCTGAGGATAGAAAGCAAACTATGATAATTTTACAAAAGATACCCGCACCTCTCTCCACATCATTATCTCCCGCAACCTCATTGCTTAGCAATTAAAAAAGGAATAAGTCTCTGGAACAGTCTAGCATGCATGGTGGCCGCTGCCGCCTGCCGGCGCCGTCCAGCCCCATGCCTCCGCCCATTCCGACCACCAGTCACCACCACGCTCCACTCCTCCTCGCCTTCTCTCTGATCTTTCATTTTTTCGATGACATTCTCGAGATACCAGTTTTCCGATAAAATTCTCAAGATATCATTAGTTTTTACACATGGGATTACTCCTGCATGGGTCAATCACAACAGGTGTTTTGTAAAAAAATGCATATTGATGTTCCCTGCAATGCACGAGAATCTTGCTTGTAATTATATAACGCAAATCACGAGCAGGAAGTGACATTTTTTTGACACAACCACATTAACATGGCCAAGTAAATCACTAGCTAAAGTAAATACCATTATACTTATATCCCGATGCAAAAGGTTGAGTACATGTCCGAAGAGTAGAGTCGCACACATGCACTCCGTCTCTCAGAATCTCTCACACACACACCAGTTACGTGACGCCTGGAGTGAGGTTTTCTTCAAGAAAGGGAAGAAAGGGCTTGAACGAGCGTTCCAGTGAAATGATGGTTGCTTCGTCCAGTCCAACTTGGAGGCCACCTTACCACTGCTGGTAAAGGTGTGGGTTTTGTGATACGACGGGTCATGACGGCCACACCGGGGTGATAGGTGAGTCTCGACTGTAGCACCTCGCTGTGATTTGGTGGATGGCACGCGGGCCCGGATGCTTTGAAATGTCCCGCACGTAGATAGAGCGGCTAGTCATATAGGAGTGCTCAATATTGTGCACCGCGACCAAGGTGGAGAGGAAAACGAGAGAACTACGTAATTAATGCATGAGTTTAATTAGGGTAGTTTTGTAAAGTACGAGATGCATTCCTCCAATCGCAAAATGCCTTGGTTCATGAGATTTGAGCCCTATAATCCGGAAGGGAGGGAGTACTGCACACGGTGTAGTCTAGTCACTTGTTGAAATCTCTAGAAAGGCAAATACTCCTTTCTGGTTTACAGGGCTATACTATTCCCTCCATCTAGGTGTGTAAGTCATCTTACGAAAACCAAATAGTCCCAAAACACTTAGGCACGATGCATTAACTTCTACCTTGTTTCTTGTTTCTTGACATATCAACCAATAAGAGATGAGAGGTGTGCATGCTTTTAATGACTTGCAATGGCTAGTTCATTGCATGCAATGCTATTAATTAGCAAAAAAAACATTGGTGACCCCAAGAGGAAACGGTGCTAAGCGCGTGGACCTATGCAGAATGAGTATCAACCAATGGATAATGGAGTTTAATTGTTAAACAATAGCAATTTTGTCTCATGCAAGAGCCTGGCTAGTACTCCAAGGAACCGCACCACGCGAGCGTTCGCAACTGCCACGTTCGGGTTGCGCTTGGCTCTTCGCCTCTTTGAGAAGACGAACAATGATGTTACTCCTACTTCTACAGTATCTAATCCACTGCTGCATGTCCGTCCACCTCGTGCGGTAGGGATAGCGTGTAGCGAAAGCTTCTACTTACTGCTCCTGCCTTTGCGTCTATGACAGGTGGGCCCAACAGGCACTACAAAAAAAGACACATCCATGACATTTTGGGCCAAACGAATTTTTTTCTGTCATACATATGACACTTCTATGACAATAATTGTGACAAAACCCGGTATCATCATAGATGTGGTGGGCTCCTACTTCTATGACAAAAAATCATGACAGAAAATGGGCTTTTCGTCCTGGGTGGGCCGGAGACGCAGTTGCATGACATTCTTTGGGCCGTCCATGACGGAAAAAACCATGGTAGAAGTGAGGGGGAGGAAAATTTCGGGGAGTTCCCGGTTACGGTGGGATGTCGGGGGCCGAGTGATGCGCGTTTCTCTCGTACACGTACGCGGGTGTGTGCGAGGCGTTGGCTCTAACTGAACCCGAGCGAGGCGTTGGGCTCTAACTGAACCCGAGCGATTGCACTGCAGGCTACGCGTTACTGAACCCGAGCAATCGATCGATGGCTGTTAACTGAACCCGATCGAGCGATTCCTTGGCTACTGCTACTAAATGAAGCCGATCGATGGGATGAACAGTGAGCGTTGCGGGGGGGTTTGGATGAACAGTGAGCGGTGGCGTTGCCTCTGGATGAACAGGACCCTGTGGTGTGGAGGGCAGGATGAACAGTAGACGGTGGAGGGGTGCCCGTGGAGGGGTGGTTGAATAGGACCCCATGGTGTGGAGGGCTGGATGAACAGTAGACGACGGAGGGGTGGTTGAACAGTAGCCGGTGGAGTAGCGCACGGTGGAGGCTGGATGAACAGGAGCCCGTGGAGGCTGGAGGAGGTCGACGGTGGATGAACAGTAGCTCGTGGAGGCTGGAGGGGGTCGACGGTGGAGATGAGCAGTATCCCGTGGAGTCCCGTTTTGCGGTACGCCACACCCCTCCCGATGAACAGGACCCCCGTTTTGACCGTAGCGCTCCAACACAAGTCCGTTTCCTCCGTTTTGCGGTACGCCACACCCCTTCCGATCAACAGGACCCCCGTTTCGACCGTAGGAGGTCCGTTTCCTCTGTTTTGCGGTACGCCACACCCCTCCCGATCAACAGGACCCCCGTTTCGACCGTAGGAGGTCTGTTTCCTCCGTTGTGCAGTACGCCAGGCCTCGTTTCCATCGCCTCTTCCGTCCAAGCCCTCCCGATGAACACGACAACGCATTCCGTTCCGACCCATGAACACGACGACGACGCTGTTTCTCCGTTCCGACCCAGCCATGTACACGAGCCCTCGCCGTACGTATGCGCGAGTAGGCGTTCGAGACACCGCCCGTATGTACACATACATGGCTGTATTTTCTTTCTTGCACCCTGGCCGCTGTACGTATGTGTACATGCTACGTGCGCGCCTCTACATCCACTAGTATATATGTACGTACACGTTCGCGACCAGAATGACAACGCTACGTACGTGCTACGTCTTGAGCTTGCGTTGGTTTTCCCCGAAGAGGAAGGGATGATGCAGCAGAGTAGCGTAAGTATTTCCCTCAGTTTTTGAGAACCAAGGTATCAATCCAGTAGGAGGCCACGCGCAAGTCCCTTGTACCTACACAACACAAAGAGCTCAACGCAACCAACACGATTAGGGGTTGTCAATCCCTTCACGGTCACTTACGGAAGTGAGATCCGATAGATAATATTTTTGGTATTTTTGATATAAAGATGCAAAGTGAAAAGTAAAAGGCAAAGTAAAAAACATAACAAGATTAAAATGATGGAGATTGATATGATGAGAATAGACCCGGGGGCCATAGGTTTCACTAGTGGCTTCTCTCGAGAGCATAAGTTTTCTACGGTGGGTGAACAAATTACTGTTGAGCAATTGACAGAATTGAGCATAGTTATGAGAATATCTAGGCATGATCATGTATATAGGCATCACGTCCGTGACAAGTAGATCAAAACGATTCTGCATCTACTACTATTACTCCACTCATCGACCGCTATCCAGCATGCATCTAGAGTATTAAGTTAAAAACAGACTAACACTTTAAGCAAGATGACATGATGTAGAGAGATAAATTCATGCAATATGAAATAAACCCCATCTTGTTATCCTCGATGGCAACGATACAATACGTGTCTTGCTGCCCCTTCTGTCACTGGGAAAGAACACCGCAAGATCGAACCCAAAGCTAAGCACTTCTCCCATGGCAAGAACTACCAATCTAGTTGGCCAAACCAAACGGATAATTCGAAGAGACTTGTAAAGATAACCAATCATACATAAAAGAATTAAGAGAAGATTCAAATATTGTTCATAGATAGACTTGATCATAAACCCATAATTCATCGATCTCAACAAACACACCGCAAAAGAAGAAGATTACATCGAATAGATCTCCACAAGAGAGGGGGAGAACATTGTATTAAGATCCAAAAAGAGAGAAGAAGCCATCTAGCTACTAACTATGGACCCGAAGGTCTGAGGTAAACTACTCACATTTCATCGGAGAGGCTAGGATGATGTAGAAGCCATCCGTGATGACGGCCCTCTCCGGCGGAGCTTCGGAACAGGCCCCAAGATGGGATCTCGTGGATACAGAAAGTTGCAGCGGTGGAATTAGGTTTTTGGCTCCTATTCTGATCGTTTGGGGGTACGTGGGTATATATAGGAGGAAGGAGTACACCAGAGGAGCACCGAGGGGCCCACGAGGCAGGGGGCGCGCCCTAGGGGGGGGCGGCCCCCACCCTCGTGACCGCCTCTTTTGTTCCTTGGAGCAGGGTCCAAGTCTCCTGGATCACGTTCGGTGAGAAAATCACGTTCCCGAAGATTTTATTCCGTTTGGACTCCGTCTGATATTGTGTTTCTTCGAAACACTAAAATAGGCAAAAAAAACAGCAATTCTGGGCTGGGCCTCCGGATAATAGGTTAGTCCCAAAAATAATATAAAAGTGGAAAATAAAGCCCAATATAGTCCAAAACAGTAGATAATATAGCATGGAGCAATCAAAAATTATAGATACGTTGGAGACGTATCAGGCATCCCCAAGCTTAATTCCTGCTCGTCCTCGAGTAGGTAAATGATAAAAAGAGAACTTTTTATGCGGAGTGCTACTTGGCATAATTTCAATGCAAAATTTCTTAATTGTGGTATGGATATTCAGATTAGAAAGATTCAAGACAAAAGTTCATATTGACATAAAGAATAACACTTCAAGCATACTAATAAAGTAATTATGTCTTCTCAAAATAACATGGCCAAAGAAAGTTATCCCTACAAAATCATATAGTCTGGCTATGCTCTATCTTCACCACACAAAGTATTTAAATCATGCACAACCCCGATGACAAGCCAAGCAATTGTTTCATACTCTAACTTTTTCAAAACTTTTTCAATCTTCACGCAATACATGAGCGTGAGCCATGGACATAGCACTATGTGGAATAGAATGGTGGTTGTGGAGAAGACAAAATGAGGGGAAGATAGTCTCACATCAACTAGGCGTATCAACGGGCTATGGAGAGGCCCATCAATAGATATCAATGTGAGTGAGTAGGGACTGCCATACAACGAATGCACTAGAGCTATAAGTATATGAAAGCTCATCAAAAGAAACTAAGTGGGTGTGCATCCAACCCGCTTACTCACGAAGACCTAGGGCAATTTGAGGAAGCCCATCATTGGAATATACAAGCCAAGTTCTATAATGAAAAATTCCGACTAGTATATGAAAGTGACATAACGAGAGACTCTCTATCATGAAGATCATGGTGCTACTTTGAAGTACAAGTGTGGTAAAACGATAGTAACATTGTCCCTTCTCTCTTTTTCTCTCATATTTTTTTATTTGGGCCTTTTCTCCTTTTTTTGGCCTCTCTTTTTTTCGTCCGGAGTCTCATCCCGACTTATGGGGGAATCATAGTCTCCATCATCCTTTCCTCACTTGGGACAATGCTCTAGAAAATGATGATTGTCACACTTTTATTTTTCTTACAACTCAACAATTACAACTCGATACTTAGAACAAATATGACTCTATATGAATGCCTCCGGCGGTGTACCGGGATATGCAATGAATCAAGAGTGACATGTATGAAAGAATTATGAATGGTGGCTTTGCCACAAATATGATGTCAACTATATGATCATGCTAGCAATATGACAATGATGGAGCGTGTCATAATAAACGGAAAGGTGGAAAGTTGCATGGCAATATATCTCGGAATGGCTATGGAAATGCCATGATAGGTAGGTGTGGTGGCTGTGTTGAGGAAGGTATATGGTGGGTGTATGATACCGGCGAAAGGTGCGCGGTATTAGAGAGGCTAGCAATGGTGGAATGATGGGAAAAAGTGCGTATAATCCATGGACTCAACATTAGTCATAAAGAACTCATATACTTATTGCAAAAATCTAGAAGTTATCAAAGCAAAGTATTACGTGCATGCTCCTAGGGGGATAGATTGGTAGGAAAAGACCATCGCTCGTCCCCGACCGCCACTCATAAGGAAGACAATCAATAAATAAATTATGCTCCGACTTCATCACATAACGGTTCACCATACGTGCATGCTACGGGGATCACAAACTTTAACATAATTATTCTTTAAATTCACAACTACTAAACTAGCATAACTCTAATATTATCACCTCCATATCTCAAAACAATTATCATGCTTCAATCTTCTCTTAGTATTCAACGCACTCAAAAGAAAATTTCACATATCTTGAACACCAAGCATATTTATATTAAGCAAATTACCATGCTATTAAGATTCTCAAAATAATTTAAGTGAAGCATGAGAGATCAATAGTTTCTTTTAAAACAAACCACCACCGTGCTCTAAAAGATCTAAGTGAAGCATATAGAGCAAAATTATAATGCTCAAAAGATATAAGTGAAGTGCATAGAGCAAAACTACATAGCTCAAAAGATATAAGTGAAGCACATAGAGTATTCTATCAAATTTTAATTCATAGATGACTCTCTCAAAAGGTGTGTACAGCAAGGATGATTGTGGAAAACTAACAAACAAAGACACAAATAATACAAGACGCTCCAAGCAAAACACATATCATGTTGGTGAATAAAAATATAGCTCCAAGTAAATTACCGATGGAAGTGGACGAAAGAGGGGATGCCTTCCAGGGCATCCCCAAGCTTTGACTTTTTGGTGTCCTTGGATTATCTTGGGGGTGCCATGGGCATCCCCAAGCTTAGGCTCTTGCCACTCCTTGTTCCATAATCCATCAAAAGAACTCACCCAAAACATGAAAACTTCACAACACAAAACTCAATAGAAATCTCGTGAGCTCCGTTAGAGAAACAAAACATAAAACCACTTCAAGGTACTGTAATGAACTCATTCTTTATTTATTTTGGTGTTAAACCTACTGTATTCCAACTTCTCTATGGATTATAAACTATTTTACTAACCATAGATTCATCAAAATAAGCAAACAACACACGAAAAACAGAATCTGTCAAAAACAGAATAGTCTGTAGTAATCTGTAACTAACGCAAACTTCTGGAACTCCAAAATATCTACCAAAATTAGACTACCTAGATAATTTGTTTATTGATCAGCAGCAATTTGAATCATTATTTTATCACGTTCTGATGATTTTTAGTAATTCGGGCACTGAACTCAAAGTTTCTGGAAATTACAGCAAGTTCAAATAACTATCATCCAAGAAGATCCAATAGGTCTAGCTTGGCACAAACACTAATTAAAACACAAAACCACATCCAAACAGAGGGTAGATGGGTTATTTATTCCCTAACAGAAGAAAAACACAAAAATCAAAAAAATAAAATAAAATTGGGTTGCCTCCCAACAAGCGCTATCGTTTAACGCCCCTAGCTAGGCATAAAAGCGAGGATAGATCTAGGTATTGCCATCTTTGGAAGGCAATCCATAAGTGGCTCTCATGATGGTTTCATATGGCAATTTTATTTTCTTTCTTGGAAAGTGTTCCATGCCCTTTTTTAATGGAAATTGGAATCTAATATTCCCTTCCTTCATATCAATAATCGCACCAACCGTTCTAAGGAAAGGTCTACCAAGAATAATAGGGCAAGAAGGATTGCAATCTATATCAAGAACAATGAAATCTACGGGCACATAATTCCTATTTGCAACAATAAGAACATCATTAATTCTTCCCATAGGTTTCTTAATAGTGGAATCCGCAAGATGCAAGTTTAGAGAGCAATCATCAAGATCGCGGAAATCTAGCAAATCACACAAAGTTTTGGGGATAGTGGAGACACTAGCACCCAAATCACACAAAGCATAAAACTCATGATTTTTAATTTTAATTTTGATAGTTGGTTCCCCCTCATCATAGAGTTTTCTAGGGATAGAGACTTTCAACTCAAGTTTTTCTTCATAAGATTGCATCAAGGCATCAACAATATGTTCGGTGAAGGCTTTATTTTGACTATAAGCATGCGGAGAATTTAGCACGGATTGCAACAAGGAAATACAATCAATCAAAGAGCAACTTTTATAATTAAATTCTTTGAAATCCAATATAGTGGGTTTAGCAACATCTAAATTTTTATTTCTTTCAATCCCACTTTCGTCAATTTCATCATAAAGATCTAAATACTCCGAATTTTTGGAACGCCTTCTAGGTGAAGGAAGATCATATTCAGTTTCATAAAGATTCATATTGCAAAACAAAGATTTGATAGGGGACACATCAATAACTTTTAGATCTTCATCTTGATTTTCATAATAATTAGAAGAACACGCTTTAATAAAGGCATCTTTGGAAGCACGCATCCTAGCGGTTCTTTCTTTACACTCATCAATTGAAATTCTCATGGCTTTTAGAGACTCATTAATATCATGCTTAGGTGGAATAGATCTAAGTTTCAAAGCATCAACATCAAGAGCAATTCTATCAACGTTCCTAGCCAAATCATCAATCTTAAGCAATTTTTCTTCAATCATTGCATTAAAATCCTTTTGCGAAGAAATAACTTCTTTAATATTAGTTTCAAAATCAGAGGGCATCTTATTATAATTTCCATAAGGGTTGTTGTAGGAATAATTATTAGAAGGATTACTAGGATAACGCCTAGGATTAAAATTCCCTCTATAAGCGTTGTTACCAAAATTATTCCTACCAACAAAATTCACATCCATAGATTCATTGTTATTCTCAATCAAGGTACAAAAAGGCATATCATTAGGATCAGAAGAAACACTCTTAGTAGCAAATAATTTCATAAGTGCATCCATCTTTCCACTCAAAACATTGATTTCTTCTATCGCATGCACTTTTTTATTAGAAGATCTTTCAGTATGCCATTGAGAATAATTAACCATAATATTATCTAGGAGTTTAGTAGCATCTCCTAAAGTGATTTCTATAAAAGTGCCTCCCGCGGCCGAGTCTAAAAGATTTCTAGAAGCAAAATTCAATCCAGCATAAAATTTTTGTATAATCATCCACAAATTTAAACCATGAGTAGGGCAATTATGTATCACTAATTTCATTCTCTCCCAAGCTTGTGCAACATGTTCATGATCAAGTTGCTTAAAATTCATAATATCGTTTCTAAGAGAGATGATCTTAGCGGGAGGAAAATACTTAGAGATAAAAGCATCTTTGCACTTGTTCCAAGAATCAATACTATTTTTAGGCAAAGACGAAAACCAAGCTTTAGCACGATCTCTAAGCGAAAAAGGAAATAGCTTCAATTTAACAACATCATTATCGACATCTTTTTTCTTTTGCATATCACATAAATCAACGAAGCTATTCAGATGAGTAGCGGCATCTTCACTAGGAAGGCTGGCGAATTGATCTTTCACAACAAGATTCAACAAAGCAGTATTGATTTCACAAGATTCAGTATTGGCAAGAGGAGCAATCGGAGTGCTAAGAAAATCATTATTGTTGGTATTGGTGAAGTCACACAATTTAGTATTATCTTGAGCCATCGCGACAAACAAGCAATCTAACACACGAGCAAACAACAGCAAATGGGCAAAAAGAGGCAAATAGAGAGGGAGGATAGGGAGAGAGAGGGCGAATAAAACGGCAAGGGTGAATTGGGGGGAGAGGAAAACGAGAGGCAAATGGCAACTAATGTAATGCGGGAGATAGGGATTGTGATGGCTACTTGGTATGTTGACTTCTTGCGTAGACTCCCCGGCAACGGCGCCAGAAATCCTTCTTGCTACATCTTGAGCTTGTGTTGGTTTTCCCCGAAGAGGAAGGGATGATGCAGCAGAGTAGCGTAAGTATTTCCCTCAGTTTTTGAGAACCAAGGTATCAATCCAGTAGGAGGCCACGCGCAAGTCCCTTGTACCTACACAACACAAAGAGCTCAACGCAACCAACACGATTAGGGGTTGTCAATCCCTTCACGGTCACTTACAGAAAGTTGCAGCGGTGGAATTAGGTTTTTGGCTCCTGTTCTGATTGTTTGGGGGTACGTGGGTATATATAGGAGGAAGGAGTACACCGAAGGAGCACCGAGGGTCCACGAGGCAGGGGGCACGCCCTAGGGGGGGGCGCCCCCCACCCTCGTGACCGCCTCTTTTGTTCCTTGGAGCAGGGTCCAAGTCTCCTGGATCACGTTCGGTGAGAAAATCACATTCCCGAAGATTTTATTCCGTTTGGACTCCGTCTGATATTGTGTTTCTTTGAAACACTGAAATAGGCAAAAAACAGCAATTCTGGGCTGGGCCTCCGGTTAATAGGTTAGTCCCAAAAATAATATAAAAGTGGAAAATAAAGCCCAATATAGTCCAAAACAGTAGATAATATAGCATGGAGCAATCAAAAATTATAGATACGTTGGAGACGTATTAGTACGCTTCGACCAGGTGGGTCCTGACTGTCAGGCACTTCCTTGCCTGCGAAGATGTAGCTGGTG
This sequence comes from Triticum urartu, assembly GCF_056163025.1. Classification (NCBI taxonomy): domain Eukaryota; kingdom Viridiplantae; phylum Streptophyta; class Magnoliopsida; order Poales; family Poaceae; genus Triticum; species Triticum urartu. The sequence continues at coordinate 477,196,825 of NC_141878.1, read as the reverse complement.
GGTCCCAGCAGTCAGGGGGTGAATCATTTTTTTTGCCTGGACGCACTTCCTTGCGTGCGAAGATGTAGCTGGTGGGTCCCAGCAGTCAGGGGGGCGAATCATTTTGGTTTTTTTACCCGGACGCACTTCCTTGCGTGCGAAGATGTAGCCGGTGGGTCCCAGCAGTCAGGGGGCGAATCGTTTTTTTTGCCCGGACGCACTTCCTTGCATGCGAAGGTGTAGCTGGTGGGTCCCAGCAGTCAGGGGGGAAACGTTTTTTTCACGAAATACGGTGGCCCGTCCGGTGGGTCCCTGCTGTCAGGTGGAGGAAACATTATTTTCCATGTAATAAGGAGGCACTTCCTTGCTGTGGCCATGGACCCAGCTGTCAGCCTCTCCACGTACAGTCCACGTCCGATGGAACTCGTTCCTTGACCACGCCGCGCCGAGAGCTCCAGGGCAGTGGACGATGGCGAGGCCTAGGAAGGGGACGACGCGGAGCAGGGGAAGACGCAGCAGTGGAAGCCCGCGCGAAGAGGAGTACGAGGGTTCACTGGTTCGGCTTCGGTGTGAGGCTGCCGTCGCCGCAGAATAACAGGGGGTGTGGGTGAGTAGAGGGATGGCCTGGCCAGCGGTGGGAGTAGTACGGGGCGGTGAGGCCTCCGTAGCATCATAGCCGGCCACGGGAGGCAGGAGCACGCGACACGACCGGTGCTGCTTTGGGCGGCTGGAGCAAGAAGACCAGAGGTTGAAGAAGCACTACGGCCGTTGGATGGACATCGTACGATCACTGTAGCTAGAATCGTTTATATTGACTAAGTTGACAAAGCCCTTGGTACGCGTCAACTTAGTAGGCCCACAGCTCGGATTTGGCAGAGAACATATAGCCCATTTTCGATTTGTAAGAATGTACAGACCATTTTTTAATTCTAATGGAATTTACTATAGCCCATTTACAGTTTGTTAAAAGTTCTGCCGAACTTCTAGCTAGGACAACGATTAATAATTTCAAACAACCGCTCAAAACAGAATTCAAAAAAAATTCCCACATTTTGATGGGATCCGAAATATTTTTATCCGAAATTTCTAGTCAGGTTAAATATAATTTCAAAATAAAGTTGTATTATGTTAAAATCCAACGAAATATTGCGCGCACAACAAGTAATGAAATTAAAATTTTCAAATTCCAAAAATAATATATTTTTCAAACTAATTACGTGTTTGGTGCATAGTAATTGTCTAGTTATTATTATTACATCCCATTTATTATTTCTTAAAGTCCATTTTCTTTTTAAGCCTAATGCATACCTCCTAGGAAAGTTTGCAGCCCAGCGGGGCGGAGAATAACAAGTTGACCCGGATATTGTGTACAATTGTCGGCCCAGTTGCATTGCTGATGTTGAAAAAAAGCTATTTTTTATACACACATTTAAAAAAAATTGTATAGATAAGGAACATTTTTTATACACACATTTAACAATTTTTAAATACATGATTAACACTTTTTAAAACATATTTTTAGTCAACAGTGGGCCCACAGCGAGCGGAGGAGGTCACAATACACATATTTTTTAAATACATGATTTTAAAACATATTTTTTAGTCAACAGTGGGCCCACAGCGAGCGGAGGAGGTCACAATACACATATTTTTTAAATACATGATTAACACTTTTGCAAAAACAATTAGCCCACAGCGAGCCAATTAGCTCTAGTCGGCCCACAGTGGGCCGACATGACCCAATCAGCCCACAGTACAACCTAACATGGTTACTCAGCCCACATTCAGCGACGCCGGAAAGGCCCAAACAAGGCTTCTGTACAACTTTTTGAAGTCACTGAGCTCAATTAATAACTTAAGAAAAAAGTTAGATTACAGTGGAACCTAATTAAAAGTGTCACGAGTAAATAAATAATTCAACGAGTCCCTCTTGTGCGTGTGCGTGTGTGTGTGTGTGTGAGAGAGAGAGAGAGATAGAGAGAGAGAGACCCATCGGCCGATGCTCGTAAATACATCTTTCAGCCATATGCATTGTTGATGCTCAGTAAAAACTTATATAGTTGACACAATCATATAGAACATCATAGCACACTGAACTTGCATACAAAAATTTCACGCAGGCGGCACAATCAGGATGGAAGCAGTGGATCGCTACGCGAAGGGCTATGTTGAAACCAACGAAGTCGTACATAATGGTTCATCGTCTTTATCAATGACGGAGAAATATCTTGAATGTTGTGCAAAGAAAACAGACAGACAACACAATAAGTTCTGCTAGCACATTAGACGTACAACCCTTACTAAAAAAAGTTCAGGTACAAAATTAGAACAGGTCACAATCAAATGTACTGGCATATCAGTGATTCACACCCATAGCTTGGATTTAACTAGTATCTGAAAGGATTCAGTTGTTACCTCAAATTAGAGCACATCCAGGCAGCCAGCCCTGCCTCTTCTCCCAAAGAAGCAGTGGCCTCCGCCGCACGATGGAGTAGGCCCTATGCCGTCCATTGTTCTGAGCAACACGGGGAAAGTCTGACGTTGACTCCTGTAATGGATGTCATCAACGGACCCTGGCACCAGCGGCGGCGGCAGGACTTCAATTGATGGATTGACCACTTCTTCGACATGCACGAACACTCGATACAGGTACATCCCTAACGTGTTCCGCGGCGGCCTTGGTGGCGACGAATAGTACAACCCCAGTTCCTGCACCGGTATCTCAACACCAATCACCTTCGGTATGGTGGACGGCTTCTTCATCCATGCCATAACCATCAGAGCCCAGCTGTCTGGAGGAACAAACATATTTACGAGCTCACCTCCAAGGTCGTTGATAAGCTCGTTCATGGACTCGCTATTCCAAGCACGTCGAGGCATGCCGTGGAAGGTAAGCTTTGTTAAAAACTCAAGCTCAGAGGGCACCGAGCCCCATCCTGGGTGCCACCGATCAAAGCTCACCAGCGTGCCATCGCAGAACAAACACCAGGAAGATTCGAACACACAACTGCAGTCGAAAGTTGTCCAGAACCGGACGAAGAAATCAGCCGGTGGCGGACAGACTTCGACGAGCAAGTCACTTATTTGGATGCCGTGCGCAATGCCAAGAGCTTTGACAAGTTCATCCGGCGAGACGGGAGGCCGGTCGCCGTTGATGGTTACCATCAGCACTTTGTCGGCAAACTGGTCGTCAAGCGCCGCCATGCCACTGTTGAGCGACAGCACGCAGCGACCGAAGGCAGGACGGACCTCAGGATCTCTGGCTCAGAGATCCGCGTTGACCGGCGACATGATAGTGCGCTTGAGTACAGGGAGTACAGGAGGGGGATTTGGGGGAACTGGAGTAGGAATCAAGATTCCAGAGGTGGGGGAGGGGCGGGAGACTGGGGATGAAAAGGTAGCATGAATTTCGAGCACGTGCCAATATGCTCTCGGCGCGCAAGCGCACGAAAACACCGGTGGTGCCCACATGTCGGCCTAAGAGTCCTTATTCTTTCTTTTTGGAGAGCCCGACCTTTTTTTCAGGATCTTTTGAGAGCCCGGCCTGAGAGTCATAATTGACCTGTTTGGCATTGCGTTACTACTCGGCCCATATTCAACGACACCTCACTGGCCCAAACAAGTGTACATCATCGAAAAGACACTGAGCTCAAATTATATAACTTGAAAAAAGGAGATATACTCTGAACACTGGAGAATGGTGATGCCCTCATTTTGCCCACCAGTAGTTCGAGACAATAAACCGTTCGAAACAACGATATATACAACATTCAAACACTGACTAGTGACTACTACTGACATAAACAACAAGACATGATAGTTCATAAGAAGTCTTGCTACACCACCAAAACACACCCATCTGCAGTGCTTAGACTCTTGTGATCCAGACGAGAATGACATTCTAAACAGAAGCAACTATTACATAGTAAGAGTGACATAGACGAGGATGACCAAATGACAAGGAATATGCATAACAAAAGAAAGAACTACCCATCCAGAACTAGGAGAAAAGACAACAAAGTCATTCAAAGAGATGATCCAACACCATCATAATTTGCAGCCCCGCTTCAGCGACCAGTGATCCGGAGACACCAGTACTCCACCCTTTCGATGCAACAGCCCAATTACCTATCAACCTGAAGGCTCGAACCACATCACTGCCTGTCGTAATTGAGACATCCAAGGATCAAAGTTAATCCGGATGCCTTTGTCATTCTCACCTTCTTTTGGCTGCAGGCTGTATCGTTGACAATCAGGGGAGTTTGCTCCCGAACTCCTAGGGCTCGCCGTGTAGACACAGTTTTCCATAGCAAACAGAGCCTCTCTGCCATCAAGGTCCTTGCCAACGGTGATCTCCTTGTTAATTGGATAATTGAGTCCGAGAAACAGAAAGTGTGAACCAAGGCTGTTTACCCGCCTCCAACTAAAAAAAATCCTAAAGGCCCCAACAAGCTGGTATCCTGCTCATAGACGTAACAGCCACTGTCCGGATACTCACGTATATAGTGGGGTTTTTCCAATATAACTTTTCCGGCTCATGTGTCTGAATGATCATCAGTCTTTTGTCGTCGTCTGATTGAGTGAGGAACCAGTTGTGCTTCCCTGTTTTTGGCAAAGGTGGTGTGATTACAAAGGGCAGTAACTGTAGGGACACTGCATCATATCAAAAATGACAGGCATTGTTAATGTAAGATCAGCATTGTTCAGAGTATGAGTAGGATAATGCAAGAAACAGCATTGATATGTCCCTGTTGGAACTGGGAGGAAAATACAGGGAAATGTATACTGGGTTTGAAAATATAGAAGTGCCATGCATGGTTATACTCATGTTATCTCGCAATCGATTCTTCACAGGAAACTACCATGTCGTGCATGTTATGTAAACATGTTCTGTCCTCACAAACAAATTCTTCAAGGTAACTAACAGACCATGCATTGTTATATACTCGTGTTCTATGGGCAAATTTTTTGTGAGGATATTATTCTAGCCATTGATTGCTGAAGGGCGAATATAGGTATGTACACATGGTAAGCATTGCAGGATTTCACTACTTCCAAATATAGAGTTCTCCATATGCACAATTACTTCCCTAATGTATGGTTAGATGAAACCAATAGTGTGGTGCATGTTTCTACATCATGAAAATGAGGAAACTAACATGAGAGGAAACAACTTACACGCGCCGTCCCAGCAATACGTGGTGCCATCTGCTTTGTCGATCGCGTAGATGATGCCATTGTGTTCAATAGCATCACAGAAGTGTGTATCAGCTTTGACGATGATCCACTGCGAGCCGAGTTGTCTCTAGCTAAAGAAGGCACCGGCGTAAAGATAGACGAGTCCGCGGTCGAACAAGGCAATTAGCATGAAGTCTGCGTAATTCGCATGTCGTGTGGGCACTTGGCAGATTACAATCTTCTGCAAAACAAGGTCCGTCCAACTGACGTAGTAATCTAGATGACTTGGACCGTGATGGTAATACTCTATATAATCCAACGGAGGAAGGATAATCTCATGGGAGGTCTGGAAGTTCACGAGCACCAACTTTTTACCATCTTCTCTGAAGGCAGCCATCCAGTGGGAGTTCATGCCGACCCAGTACATACCTGCCAAGAAGTTTCGGGCGATGGTGATCGGATCGATGTCGAGGGAAATGATGTACGGCGACCCACTACATACCTGCAAAGAAGTTTTGGCTAATGGAGATCGGATTGAAGTCGAGGGGCATCATGCACGCCTCCGTATCACGGTGAGCGAATCTCGCAAGACCAGATAGCAGCAAGCAGGGTGTCTTGAAAAGCTTAGGCCTCGCTTCGACGATGGCCATGTACATGTCCCTCGAGCATGCAGCCAGCCGCAGGGCGCTCAACATATCCATACACGAACAACAGAGGTCGAGGATGTCACTAGGGAGATTGCTCCAATCGTGGCTCATATGGATGCTGCGCGATTCGCGTTCTGCCATGGTGGAGTTTGGAAGGGGGCTTGATTTACAGGGGAGAAGGATGTCGGTGCTGGAGCGGCTAGCGAGGGAATAGTGGTACTAGGGAGGCGAGTGAGGCGACGGTACACGGGGGCACAATGAGATGGAGACGGAGAAGGAAATGGAGATGGAGTGGTGCTATGGGAGCGGAGAGGGAGACGAGGCGAGGTGCCAATGTGCTGTACAGCGGCGGTGACAAACTGCACTGTGCACAGGGTGAGGCTGACTTTGGTAACCCGAACACGCCGCCTGGACTAGTGTCAGGCGCAGGGTGTTGTCACTTCACTGTGAGGACCGGATGAATAGTATTTTGACCATCAAGTGTACCACAGTTGTACTACTACTACTACTAGTAGGTACATGAGTACTCCAGTATTGTATAGCGTAAATAGGTCTCCCGTGCTAGCATGCCTATTCACTTCATCGTTCAGGTATCATCCATATTGCGAGCAGAACCAAATTCTCGTGCATGCCCAATCAACGCTCTGCCGCGATGCATGCAGTGGTCGTTCTGGTGCATCAAGGACGGCATGCAGATCGTTCCACACTTGAGAAGAGGAAAAATGGAAAGGTAGAATGCGGCAGCAGAGGAAGAGAATGCTGGCTAACAAGGCTGGGAGGGGATCGAGCAGGAAGTTAATGCTCCACGCCTAAAGGTTTTGGGAAAACCCGATTTTCATGAGGTGACTTATACTCACCTAAACGGAGGGAGTATTCCTTAACTAGAGAATGTTGTGTCTCCCACTCACGCGCTCAAAAAAAACTACGACACATTTTTTTATCTGTTTGCATAGGTCCCACCTATCAGGAAGGATGGGCACGTACACGAACAGGTACGACTCATCAGTCTACCCGCATAGCCTTTTCGTTTAGTCTACCTGGCCGTCTAATCAACTGCCTGCACACCACTTCTCCCATTTACTCCTTCTCCATCGGGAACCGATTCTCCTCGGCTTCTTCACCTCCCCTTCGTCTTCATTTGCATCCAAACCCCACTGCGTTCACATTTTTTTAACCTCTTTAAATAATCATCTACTAATTTAGTTAGACTAGCCATCTAATCCTAATTCTCCAAACCATAGCCCTCCGTTCCAGCGGTTCCAAATGGCGAAAGAGATCAAGATGCAGGTTTTTAGCGTCCAACATGTCCTCGTCGAAGGCTCGATGCGCATAGTTGCCACCGTCACCGTCCACCCAAGGGTTGTTCGGCAGTGGATCAATAATGTATCCAACTCCCTCGAAAAGGTAGAGACGAGGGCCATCGGTCTCGACGCAGAGTACACGAAGCATGCCCCTGGGAAGATCTAGCGCGCCGCCATCCTTCAGTTGTGCCTCGAAGATGATGTTTTGGTGTACCACATCATACACTCGCCCTCCATACCAGGTGAGCTTCATGATTTCTTGTCTCGGGAGGACGTATACTTCTGTGGGGCAGCCATCGAAGGGGACAAACAGAAGCTAGAGCCGTACAACCTTGATTTGAAAAGCATCGCTGACCTACAAACCAGAATCAAAATTCCTGTAGAAGTTTGTGATAAACAGACACCATCCCTATTCGACGTAGCAAATTTTGTGCTCGGTACAAATCTTCAGAAGGGTGACGAGACGGTGGCATTAAGGTCGTCTGGATGGGAGAATTATCCCTTGACGTACGAGCGGATAAAATATGCTGCCCTCGATGCCCGTGTGAGTTTCGAGATAGCTGCAAGGTCCAAAGAGCTTGTTGCGAAGCCGTCCCCCCACAGAGAATGAGAACAAGAAGAAGAAGAAGAAGAAGAAAAAGAAGAAGAAGAAGAAGAAGAAGAAGAAGAAGAAGAAAAGGCTGCACCAGCAGGAGGGCATTATGGATGGATGAACTATTTCCTCTCTTGTAAAAAAATTATTCCCTCTCGGTGTATATTGATATAGATGGACTATTTCGATGGTGTGCATGTCTTTGGAACAGAGTTGTAGCGTGGGTCCGCTTGACTATAAGGAACTATTTATCCGCATATATAGCTTTCTCTTCTACTCCTTCCAGTGATCGGTATGCAGTGCATGTGTCCGTAGACATGACAGCTTGTCCATGGAAGTTCAACTACGGCGACCATCACGTTTCATCTCGTGATTCCCACGATGCCTCTCCAACCCACGGCACCACGCCCCCCGATGTGCGCCTCGCCCCTCTTGGCCGCACCGCCCCTCTGCCTTTGTGTGCATGACATGTGGGCCACCTAAAATGCGGCGAGCATCAAGTTTCTACCACAGCCACCCGCGATTCCCACGACGCCGCTCGAACCCATGAAACCACACGTCCCCCGACCTGCGGCTCACCCCTCTTGGCCCCACTGCCCCTCTGCCTACGGGAGCATTACATGTGGACCAGTCACCTATCGGGTCCACATGTTATTGACTCAAAGGTAGGTGTAGTAAGGCGCTGAAGCTCAGTCCCGGCGGCCCTGAGAGGGAAATGTAACTCCTGCGCCAGGGCTTGTGGTGCTCCCGCAGCACGAACTCGTGCCAAACTCGAGATTTGTTTCTTTACTATACATGCACACAACGATTTAATGGACATTGTAATCTCAACATGTGATGGGGAGCTCTAAATTTGAATTTGAAACTTACAAAACGAAAAGATACAAAACAAATAAACTGGGAGAGAGGGAGTATATCGTAGGATGTGTCCCATACAAAATAAGTCCCCTGGTTTGTCACCGCGAAGATGCGGTTAGAAAGGAGCACAGTGTCTTCCTACTCGTACGGCATCAAATCGGCCGCAGACAGCATGGTCCGCCTTTGACCACCATGTGCAAGGTTCGTGCTTTCTTATTCAATCTCACCATGGTTCCATCGTACCAATTCATGCGGTGGCCCGTTGCATGGCTGATCCCAATGTTGGACAAAGGTTCTACGAGAACGGTGTCACCGTTGTAAATGTTGTGCAAATTGATGTAGGTACCCTCCCGTAGATATGCAAGCCAATCTCCACTTGCACCGAGCCTAACCTGTGAAACAGTGGGCAGGGGGAGAATTAGGAAATGGACACGGAAGTAGTCTTTAGAATGCATTTACTATGTGATCAAACTCATCTTACCTGCTCATCGGAGGAAATCCGAGTGCCCCTCAACGTCGGCATCTCAAGGGGCGTCAACTTGCAACTACGGCCACGCCGCGCTGGAGAGACCCCCAAGGAAACATCCTCGTGCGTTCCACGGAACATCAAGATGCATTTGTATGAGTAGTTTATCTTGTGAGAGAAAAGGATGAACGAGGGAAGGCCTCTAGAGATAGAGATGGACACTACTACTACCAATGTGCTGGCCCGTGCATTGCAATGGATCCAAAGTAGTAGAATAATACTTGTTCACGTGCTTGAAATATAAACACTCTAGTTTTGATATACATGTCTCAGCAGACATGACAGCTTGTCCATGGAAGTTGAACCACGACGAGCATCACGTTTCTTGTTTCTACCACTGCCACACCCACACGCGATTCCCACGATGCCGCTCCAACCCACGGCACGACGTCCCCCGACATGGACATGGATCCTCTGACGTGGCTATCACTGCCTTGCCCTGCTTTTCCTTCGCTGACAGGTGGGACCCACACTTATGGGTCCCACATGTCAGTGACAGAATGGTAGGATTGTTCGCGTCAGGGGATCCTCATCCCCCCGACGTGCCCCTCATCCCTCTCGGCCCCACCGTTCCTCTGCCTTTGTGTGCATGATATACTCCTAATATATTACTCCCTCCGTACCTAAATATTTGTCTTTTTTGAGATTTCAAATGGACTATCACATACAGATTATATAGACATATTCTAGTGTTTCTAGCAAGATGCCCGCGCGTTGCACGAAGTTGATGGAAAAGGTAAGCACAACTTATAAATTGACGGATCGAGTACTAGTTACAATGATGCATATAATTAAGCAAAGGGATCGCACATGTCGGTATTGACTAGAACGAGAATGCAACAACACAATAAGAATTAAGGCCACGATGATGCGATCGCAGTGGTGGTTACAGAAGGCAAGACGAAAGATGGATCCACGAACGTATGACCTCCTCCTCCTCAACTTAGTGCGCCGGGCCACCGAACGGCGGCTAAGGAGCGGCGGCTTTTGTGGCGAGGTCGAGGTGCTTCTCAGCAAAGGCATCCAAGGCTTCCAGCCGGTTGAGGAAGGCCAACCTCGTAGCGTCCTCTCTGGCATTGTAGATACCTATGTACATGATTTGCTCGTACACGTGGATGTGTAGGTCGACAAATTCTTGCAGGGCGAGGCGCCTCGCAGCGAGCGCGACCTCCAGGTGGACATTCTTCATGGCGTCGGCAAGCAGTCGCAGGTCCACCAGTGCTTGAAAGAGGTTCCGACCATGGAGGCCGATTAGGGTGGCAGGCAATGAGGAGCCCGGGCGCACGGGCTGGAGGAGTACGGCGATGTCGTCCGCGAGCTTCTTGATGACGGTGAACTTGTTGCTGGTATCAATGATCATCTGGTCCAACTAAGAGTCGTAGTTGGCGTCGACGGCGGCCATCCACCAGCCGGTCTCCAACACCGTCTGGAGACAATCCTCGGCGCCATGCCGCAGGCCGGCATCATGGACCATCTGGCGCAATCGCTAGCCGCTCACGCGCATCGCCGCCATGGGTCTGGAGTGAGCTCTTTTGCGCTTAGTGTAGGTGCTTAGGCAAATGCTTAGGTGCGTACGATGTGGTAGATGCATTGGAATGGAGGGGCGCCTTTATATGAGGGCAATGAGGGAAAACTGCGTTGCATTCACATCGTGCGGCCTCTTTTCCCGGACCTCCTCCCATTACTTCCCTCATGCATTAATTGAGGAGGACGCATTAGCCGTTCAACATATCGGGAACCGCTACTCCCTCCCTCGTCTGCATTAAAGCCGTATCGGGAACTGCGCCGCCCGCTTTCAAATTGAATACTCCCTCCGTCTAGGTGAGTATTAAGTCATCTTATGAAAACCAAATAGTAAACACATAGGCGTGGTGCATTAACTCTCACGTTGTTTCTTAGGCTAGCCATAGTGGGAGTAACTTAGGTAGTAACTTAACACATCCCAAGACAATTTTGCTTATGTGGCAACTATTTAATGAGGAAAGAGGTGCTTGTGGTAACATAATATGTTACTGTAACATAGCGCTTTAGTCGTTTCGACAGAGACGCGAGAAGACGAGGGGGTAGGCTGCTGCAAACGTAGGGCTGCGTGATTTGACAGCGAGTTACTGCTGGACAGGTGGGGCCCCGTGATTTGACTTTCCATTATCATTTTAACTGCGGCGCTACGACCGGCATGAGTCTCCCAGATTCCTGACTGTCAGGACCCTGATTCCAAGTCACATAGATCTAGTTGGTAACACCTCATATCACTTTGCGGCCTCACGCACGGTATTCCCGCGGGTGTCGCCTTACCATGGCCCGGGACCGTTTGCGCCTTTTGGCTTACGTATATGATAGTGTCGCTAGCATCCATATGACAGAGAATCCGGGCCAACATGGCTAGTCGTGAACCCAAAGCGGCACTAACCCATGGGGATAGGCATACATGACTCAACATCGAGCATGTCGGTCAGCAGCGTGTGAATCCGTGCTGTAGCACTGGGCTAACAGGACTCCGGGAACCCGGGCTGTAGCAGGCTAGGCAGGACTCCGGATGTCACCGTGTGACATTTCCCCGAAGGGACAGACACAGGAACAAAGTTTAACACATGCCGGCCAGTCAAGTGTCCTGAGCAGTAGTGCTGGGCTAGCAGGACTCCGGTGAACCGGGCTGTAGCGGACTACTATGGCTCATGGAAGCACTAGACTACATTTCCCCATAAGAGAGGCTGCCAAGGATAAACAACTAGATTGTCGGATCCCACACATACCAAGCATTTCAATCATACACACAATATGCTCGATATGTGTAAATACAACATGGCATCACAACATAACTCTATGACTCAAGTATTTATTCATTAGGCTCCGAGGAGCGAGATATTACAAACATGGGTCTCATGACCCAACAATCAGAGCATACAAATCAAAGCACATGCGGAAGCTTAACATGTCTGAGTACAGACATCTACAAATGAAAAAGGCTTAGAAGCCTGACTATCTACCAGATCCTGCCGAGGGCACAAGATCGTAGCTGAGGTATCAAGCTAAACATCGAAGTCCACGTGGAACTACTAGCGAGACTGAAGTCTCTCTGCAAAACATAAATTAAGCAAACATGAGTACAAATGTACCCAGCAAGACTTACATCAGAACCAACTACATATGCATCGGTATCAACAAAGGGGGCGGTGGAGTTTAACTGCAGCAAGCCAGCTTTGACTCGGTGGCTATCCTAAACTACGACTGCAAGTAACTCTTTTGAGGTGGCGCACACGAGTCCACATATTCACCATATCAATACACCACTATGGATCCACTCCCGTCTCCCTACGAGAAGGCCATCCATAGCACTCACGTTTATCTTGCGCAATTTAGAGTATCCACTTTCACTTGTCTATGAACTGTTATAGGCAACCCAGAAGTCCTTTTCCACAGACACGGCTATTCGAATAGATGATGTTAACCCTGCAGGGGTGTACTTCTTCATACATGTTTCCACCACTTAGCGTCTGCACACGACATGTGCTCGGCAGACTTCAAGCGAAAGCCGACGTGGGTGTAGACCACGACCTACCTAAACACTCAAGTCTCTAGTCCAGGTTTATCGCCTATTCAGGTTCCATCCGCAGGGAGTCCGGCCGAGGTTTCCACATACGGCCCTGAACGATGTGTACAGGGTTTCGCGACACCTAACGGGTGCCCGGTATACCCGGCCACGTGCCTACCGCATCACAGCCCACCCCTCAGTTCAGCGCTGCCCACGGCCTCCAGCATACTACAAACACCAGAAACTACTTGGAACTCCTGGACAGAGGACAAGGGTGATTAAGAAGTCGAGCGGGGTCATATTTCAGGGCCCAATGCATGCTAGTAGTTGTATCATGGATCACAAACACTGAACTCAGTTCCTGAGGACGGCTTCAATGAGACAACCCACCATGTACTCCTACATGGCCTCTCACCGCTACCTTTACCAAATCGTGTTCACACACTTAGCTCATACACAGTAGGACATGTTCACACACCTCTGATTCGTCCCCGATGAATCAGACCTGACTCAACTCTAAGAAGTAGCAGGCATGAAAAACAAGCATGAATGAGTAGGCACAACAGGGGTCAAACAACTCCTACTCATGCTAGTGGGTTTCATCTATTTACTGTGGCAATGACAGGTCAAGCAGAGGATAAAGGGGTTCAGCTACCGCTGCAAGTAACAGATGAATCGTGTTAAATTTCGGGTTCCGGCAGACCCTTGAGGTTCGAACACTGGGGTGCGCGCGGAGATTTCGCCTTCTACCTACCAGCACCCATCCGCCTCACTAAGATCTAAGCTATGGAAAGAACAGCACAAGAGACACTGGGTTTATACTGGTTCGGGCCACCGTTGTGGTGTAATACCCTACTCTAGTGTGTGGTGTGGTGGATTGCCTCTTGGGCTGATGATGATGAGCAATACAAGGAAGAACAGCCTCGCGAGGGTCTGTTCTTGGCTGGGGGAATGAACTGCTAGGAGGAGTTCAGTCGCCCTTCTCTCTCTCTCTGTGTGTGTGATGCTACTCGATCCGATGCTAGCTAGTTTCTCTCTTGGATTCTAGATTCTCCCTTCTTGACTGCCCCTCTACCCTAGGGGTGTCTAGTCCTATTTATAGGCAAAGGCCCTGGGCCTCTTCCCAAATATTGAGCGGGAAGGGCGCCAACAATTGGCCATTTTGAAGGGGAACATCTGGTACACTTATCCTGACTAAAGTTGGTCCTCGCCTGCCAAAGGCTCTGGTGGTGACGCTGGCTTGGGCTCCACAATGACTTCCTCCCTGCCGTTGGACTGGTCTTGGTCTCGTTGCACCGAAACGGGTGCCTTTACTTGATGCTCTCGCCTGCGCTTGCTCCCTTTGCACCAAAGAGGAAAGGAGGACATTGCGCGGCTGGCGCCCGCCCGGCGCCTTTGGTCGTCATGGCTTGCGTCACGGGCACCTTGTGAGGTACCCCGCCTTGATCTCTCCGCCTCCTCGCGAGCCAGCCTGATGAGGCCGTGCCTGAGGAAGCTCCGTGTCGTCCGCCCCACGAGGCATGGCCCCTCGCGAGTGTCTTGGGTCTGTGTTGATGAAGATGGGCCGTGCTGGGCCCCCTTTTGAGCCACGCCGCAGGCCGCAGGCAGGCAAGTCTGGGGACCCCTATTCCCAGAACGCCGACAGTAGCTCCCGGGCCCAAGGCGCGCCCGGACTTGGCCGTGCAGCGAGGCGAAAGGGCAAGAGCGAAGCGCCGTGGGCCCTAACAGCCTGCGGCCTTGGGCGCCGCGTGGCGGTTGATTGGACGTGGGCGTCTCCACTTCCCCACGGCGCCTTGGCAACTACATGGATTGGACAAGTCCCTGCATGCAAAGCGGGTCATGATTACCTGCGATCGTGGAGGTCGGCGATTGGCCTTCGCCGGCCATAAGTACGGAACGGCGCGCGCCCTTCCAGTCCATCCCTTCTTGCTTCTCCTTCTTCCCAGTCCTTGCTCCGTCTTGCTGCGATGGCTCCGATCCGCAGGTTCTCGGCGGCAGAGAAGGGAAAGGCTCCCCGAGAGGAACCAGACCCGCTCCCGCCGAAGAAACGGCTCGCCCTTGGCGGCCGGGACGAGGGGGCCCATCAGGTGGTGTCGAGGCCCTGCTGCGAGCGGCCACCGCCAGGGTTCCCGCTTCCCTTTTACGCCCACATCGAGGGCTCTGAAGGAGTCGATGCCGATCGCCACGGGCAGCGCCGCTGTCGGCGCCGACGGGTCATGAAGGTGTGGGTCGTCCCTCCTGGGGTCCACACCGAGGGCTCCTCCTAAGAGTTCGTGCTCCACGCCGCCATGCCTCCTCAGTCTTGGATTCGCCTTCCTCCCTTCTTCGCCTCCATCATCCCGCAGGGAGAACTCCTGGAGCTTTGGCTGCAACACGCCGGCTGCAGCACCCTCGCGACCGAGGCAGAGGTCGCGGTCGTTGCCCCGGGCGAGGTCTTCATGACTCGAGACTGGAGCGAAATCGCCCGGGTTTGCAGGACAAGAGGCGCCTTCGCGATCCACTTGGAGTACGACGGTGCTTCGGTGATGTTCTTCAAGGTCTTCGATGCGAACGGGCGCTGCCCCGGGAGAGGTGGTCGGGACCCTGCTATGGCGAGGACTGGGCCCACCGACCGCTCCCTTGGCGGCTGCTCAGGCGGCGGAGGCGTCGGAGGGTCCAGGGACTCCGGCGAGCTCTTCACGACTCCGGAGATGAGCGACGACAGCTATGAGCCCCCGAGCCGGCGCCGCTCCTAGAGCAGGGCGGGCTCGTCAGGCCGTCACCGACTCTGATCTGGATGGGGTTGGTGCCGGTTCTTGACGGCCCGCTGTTGATGATGGCGTCTTTTGCAGGGGTGCGTGTAGTTACATCCTTTTAGGATCTGTTCCCTGCAAGGAATCAAAGACGTGTCCCGTGGGGGCTTGTAAGGTGCCTGTGATCCTGTTTGTTAACATAACCCTTGTCGTAGAATTGTGCGAGTTGCTCATTCCGTCTTAGCTCAGTTCTCCCTTTCGAACCTCACGAGGGCTTGGTGCTCTGCGCTGACAGGTCCTAGTCCCAAGGCGGCTTCAGCCGTCGCTGGTATGCCAGGTCGCAATGCCGTGGTCAAGGCCAGGAGGTGAGCGACCCGGGGTCCGGTAAGAGCCCCCGAGTCGCGATGCTCAGGAGGTCCCCTTTGGCGCTCAAGCAGCCGTCGTTCGGTGAGAAAGGAGAGCGGCGTCGCTAACATGGGATTGCATTAGGTGCGGGGATGGTGCCACGGTAGCTAGTGCTTCCGAGTGGTGACTTATCTCGAGAATCAGGGACCGCTCTCTGGTGTGTCGCCGGGTCCGTGCATCGGCAGGCGTGAGGTTGCTCGGCGAGGTCCTCGCGTGTCCCTCCCCTCTTGCCTTTGCTCCCCTTTCTGCTCTACGTCCTCGGGTCCCGGCCCTCGAGCGAGTCTCAGCCATCGCTGGTATGCCAGGTCGCAATGCCGTGGAGAAGGCCAGAGGGTGAGGGCTGGAGAGCCAGTAGGAGCCCTGAGTCGCGATGCTCAGGCACCCCCCTTTAACGTGCAAGCGGTTCACGCGGATGAGAGTGAAGGCGACACCGCAAGGGCCTCGCCTGACGCAGCTCCTTTAGGAGATCCTGTTGACCCATCATAGAAAGAACGAGGGGTTGCCATGGCAATTGACAGTCAGCCGTTGGTTGCTTCCGGGGGGCGATGAGGCACTGAAGGCTTGACGAGGTGGCGCCATGTGAGGCTGCAGCGGCCAGAGCTCAGTCATTCAGGTTTGTCGGCGTTGCAGGGACGGACCCATGCGCAAGCGTCGTGCCGTTTGGGAGCAGCTCCGTCAGTTGGCGTCAGTTGAGCGGGCAACTAGGTCAAACACATTAGCCGCGAATGAGTGGATTCATTCAAATAGATGCTGGGAAGGCGGACATCACTGGGTCAGGCCCGAGCGACTTGGGGATGATGCAGCCCGTGGGGCGCCCCCAACAAAGTAAGCTAACAACATGAAATAAAAGGGATACATGCCGCAGGGACGGACCCATGCGGCCTGGGAATAATGCAGCCCTGGGGGGCGCTCCCAGCTGGAAATGAAACTTGAAAGATGTCACTTGATGATGTTGAGGACGAAGGAGTGTTGGCATAGCAGACTCGGTGGGCTGCGGAAGCCGATCCTCACGAGCCCCCAGGCCCATGGGCCTTGGGAGGCCCCGGAGGCGCTGGTGGCTCCTCGTGGACCATCTCCATCTCCACCAGGGCTACGGAACGTCTGGCCTCTTGAGTCTCCATGATGCCCCTCATGAGGTGCTGGTACGTGGCAGCCGCGTTTGGCAAGCCGTAAGGCATGCGAACGTAGCTGTGGGGTGTATCTTCGCAGCGCCCCACTCGCGAGGGCCAGAGGCGCTCCAGAGAGGCGACTCGATTGAGCCCTGGTATGTCGATGCAGACGCGCAGCCCACCATCCTCGCCTGGATGGGGAGCCACAGCTGGTAGGTGGCGGCCGCCTTTCATGACTCTTGACTCCTGTAGCTCCTGAATGGCCTTGCTGACGAACTCCTGAGGGTCTGGCCCTCCTTGCCTTACTCCTTCTTGAGGGAAACGTGCTTCGAAACACGCCTCCATGTGGTGCCCAAGCGCCTCCCTCATGACCTTAGCCAGGTCGGTGGCCCTCCAGGGGAGAGCCCCCGAGCCCTGCCTGAGGAGGGCGCCGGGCGCGCTTTCCTATGCAATGGAAGGAGGTTCCCCCTGGGCAGGCGCGGGCCCTGAGGGGCCTGCCTCTTGAGGGGCCGGGCCGGACGATGTCTTCTTCTTCTTGGGGGCGGTCTCGGGAAGCCTCCTGCTTCCACGATCCGGGTCTTCGAGTGATGCGGCCTGAAAGGCTCGTTCCAGGGAACACACCGCGTCCTTATCTTCACAGGGCACCGTGATGACTCCGCCACTTCCTGGCATCTTGAGGACGTTGTAGCCATGGTGAGTTACGGCCATGAACTTGGCCAGTGCTGGGTACCCAAGGATGGTGTTGTACGGCAGGCGAATGTGAGCGACGTCGAAGTCGATGAGCTCGGTGCGGTAGTTGTCGCGTGCCCCGAAGGTGACAGGGAGGCGGACCTGCCCAATCAGGACCGTGGAGCCGTCGGTGACTCCGGAGAAAGGCTTGGTTGGTTGAAGCTGGTTGTAGGGCACTTGGAGATTGTTGAATGTTTCCACGGACAGGACGTTGAGCCCTGCCCCGCCATCAATGAGGGTCCTGGTGACCACCACGTTGCTGATGATTGGGGAACAAAGCATCGAGAGGACTCCTGCTGTGGCCGCACACTTGAGCTGATCTGCTGAGCTGAACGTGATGGCGCACGCCGACCACCTGAGAGGGCGCGTGGCTTCGAGCTTGGGGAGGACTGCATTCACTTCGCGGGCGAACTGCTTGAAGATGCGTTGAGAGGCTGGGGCTTGAGCCCCGCCCAGGATGCAGGCGATCGCGCGCGGCTCCTGGAAGCCCCCAGCCCCCTCGTCCTGATGGTGGTCCTCGTTTCTCCTTGGCTGCGGCGGCAGCGGAGGGAGGCCTGCGTTGCCTTGCGGGCGGTCCTCGCGAGGCTGATCCCTCCAGTCTCCCTCGCGAGGTGGGTCTTGCCAGCGATCCTCGCGAGGTCGATCGCGCCACCCTTGGCGCGGGCAGCGGTCTTCCCAACGTCCTGCGTTCCTTCCTCCTCCTCTACCGTAGCCCTGGTCACCGCGGTCAGGGCGACGGCCGATCCTTCCTTCTCACACGGCTCGGATCTCTTGACACTTGTTGGTGTTGTGGGTGTGGAGGTCGTGGTACACACAGTACCGACTGCCCTTGGAAGATTCGGGCTGATCTCTGCCCCGCTTGGTGTCTGGTTCTGCCGCGAGCATCGTAGCCCCCTTGCGCTTCACATCCTTGGCCTTGGGCTTCTTCTCTTCTGGGTCCGCGGCAGGCAGCTCGGGAAGGGAGAGACGCCCTTCCTCAGCCCTGGCGCACTTGGTTGCCAAGTTGAACAACTCCAAGGAAGTGCACAGGTCTTCATGCATCTCCAGCTCCTCCTTCATCTTGACATCGCGCACGCCGTCGGAGAAGGCTGAGATGATGGCCTCCTCGGTCACCTTGGGAATCTTGAGGCGTGCGTTGTTGAAGCGCTGGATGTACTTCTGCAGGGTCTCTCCGGGTTGTTGCTTGATGCGGCGCATGTCGCTCACGGCGGGTGGCCGGTCGCGAGTACCTTGGAAGTTGGCGATGAAGCGGGTGCGCATCTCGTCCTAGGAGGAGATCGTGCCTGGAGCCAGGTTCAGGAGCCAGGTGCGGGCCCCGTCCTTGAGCGCCATGGGAAACCAGTTCGCCATGACCTTCTCGTCTCCGTTGGCAGCTTCGATGCCCAGCTCATAGAGCTGGAGGAACTCTGCAGGGTCGGTCGTGCCATCGTAACGAGGAGGCAGGTCTGGCTTGAACTTGCCGGGCCACGCGACGCTGCGTAGCTCGGTGGTGAAGGCACGGCAGCCTGCTGTGGCCACGGGAGGCCTTGGGTGACGGAGAGCTTGGTCTTGCATGTCCCCACGCGCTGCAGCTGGGAGCAGCGCAGGGTCTTGACGTGCGGGAGCAGGAGCATGGTCGTGACATGCTGGAGCAGGGAGCGCCCGGGCAGCTTCTTGCGGGTGAGGGACTTCTTGGCAGCTCTGCTCTTGCCGCGCTGGCACCTGACGGAGCGGGTTCCACCCAGGGGCCACGCGCCTTGGAGCCATGGCGCCTTCTTGAGGAGGAGGCGGCTGGGGCGCCCCCGGAGCTTCGTCGCCCGCACGGGGCGGGGTGCGGTGCAGCGGAACGGACGGCGCAGGAGAGCCCCCTGCGGCGCGGACGAGCTCGGCGACGCGGTTGAGCCATTCTTTGTAGACATCGTCGATGGGACGGTAGTGCAGGAGCTCATTTGCCGTGATGAGTGCAGCTCGAGCCTCCATGGGTGCGCGGAGTGCGCAGGACAAAGAACCAGCTGGGGTGAGCGAGGGAGTAGCAGTGCGGCCGTCTTGCCGCACGGACGGATGCTGAGACGACGCTTGCTGCTCGTTCCCCGCCAGGCCGGTGGCGGCGTTGACGGCAGGTGACGGGGAACGGCGAGGACGCCCGCCGACAGGAGCCGTCTGGGTGATGCGGGAAGCGAGAGCGGCCCGGCGCTCGGCGCGGGCCCGACGAGCGTCAGACATGGACGCGGCGGTCGGAGGAGAACGGGGTGCTGGAAGACGAATTCCGGCGCACCCCTACCTGGCGCGCCAAATGTTGGATTTCGGGTTCAGGCAGACCCTTGAGGTTCGAACACTGGGATGCGCACGGAGATTTCGCCTTCTACCTACCTGCACCCCTCCGCCTCGCTAAGATCTAAGCTATTGAAAGAACAGCACAAGAGACACAGGGTTTATACTGGTTCGGGCCACCGTTGTGGTGTAATACCCTACTCCAGTGTGTGGTGTGGTGGATTGCCTCTTGGGCTGATGATGATGAGCAATACAAGGAAGAACAGCCTCGCGAGGGTCTGTTCTTGGCTGGGAGGATGAACTGCTAGGAGGAGTTCAGTCGCCCTTCTCTCTCTCTCTCTGTGTGATGCTACTCGATCCGATCCTAGCTAATTTCTCTCTTGGCTTCTAGATTCTCCCTTCTTGACTGCCCCTCTACCCTGGGGGTGGCTAGTCCTATTTATAGGCAAAGGCCCTGGGCCTCTTCCCAAATATTGAGCGGGAAGGGCGCCAACAATTGGCCATTTTGAAGGGGAACATCTGGTACACTTATCCTGACTAAAGTTGGTCCTCGCCTGCCAAAGGCTCTGGTGGTGACACTGGCTTGGGCTCCACAATGACTTCCTCCCTGCCGTTGGACTGGTCTTGGTCTCGTTGCACTGAAACGGGTGCCTTTACTTGATGCTCTCGCCTGCGCTTGCTCCCTTTGCACCAAAGAGGAAAGGAGGACACTGCGCGGCTGGCGCCCGCCTGGCGCCTTTGGTCGTCATGGCTTGTGTCACGGGCACCTCATGAGGTACCCCGCCTTGATCTCTCCGCCTCCTCGCGAGCCAGCCTGATGAGGCCGTGCCTGAGGAAGCTCCGTGTCGTCCGCCCCGCGAGGCTTGGCCCCTCGCGAGGGTCTTGGGTCTGTGTTGATGAAGATGGCCCGTGCTGGGCCCCCTTTTGAGCCACGCCGCAGGTCGCAGGCAGGCAAGTCTGGGGACTCCCATTCCCAGAACGCCAACAAATCGTTGTTGTCCTAATGCAGTAAAAGAGAGCAGGAGTGAGAGAGTGGGTTTGTATCGGAATGAACAAGGGGGTTTTGCTTGCCTGGCACTTCTGAAGATAGTATAGTTCTTCATTGGTGTCATCGAACTCGTCGTTGGAACCACGTCTATCGAGAGGGGACAATTACCGGCAAACAAAGAGGGACACAATCAATGCAATGCAACAAATATGATGCATGATAATGTCATGGCAATATGTTGTTGATTGATCTAATTCAACTAGCAACCATATTAAATGAAGTTGGTTTGAACCAAGGGTTCAAATTCAAACTCCATATGTGAAATTCAAATGCCATTTAATTGATTTGACCTGATCAGCAGGTATAAGTTGATCTAACATGCATGAAAGTGGTACTGATGGATAGATTGGATTTTTTTGATCATTTTTCATATATAAATTATTTCATTCTGAGCTACGGTTGATTTTCTATGATTTTTAGAAGTTTTGGCTATTTTCTGGAATTTCCTGTAAAAGAATAAATCCAGAAAATAAGTTACTGCATCAGCATGATGTCGTGGTGACTTCAGCAGGTCAAAGGCGATGGTCCAGGTCAACCCTGACCTGTGGGTCCCGTCTGTCCATGGTTAGTTAAGCTAACTAAATTTAGTTAGCATTAAACTAACATTGAGTTTAGTTAGCGGCCCGGGTCCCACAAGTCAGTGACCCAGGGGGTCCAACTGGGGTCAACCCAGGTCAAACTCACCGGAGTTGACCCGGGGCTCGTCGCCGGCAAGGCCAGGGACGGTGGAGAGGTGCGGGTTTCCTCCTCCGGCAACCAAATGGCCGGCGGAGGGCGTCTACGTGACGCGGGCGCTCGTCCGCGTCGAGTAATGGCAGCGGCTGGGCCTGAGATGGCCGGAGTCGTCACTGGCGTCGACCTTGGCGGTCGCCGGAGCTCGGGCGAGCTCGGGGTCAATGCTACGGTGGACGGTGAGGCTCGTGCGAGGCACCTACGTGCTCTACGCAGCGCGGGGAGGGAGCTAAGCACGACGGCCAGGCCACTAGGTGGCCGGAGGCACGTCAGCGGCGGTCACAGGCGGCGGCGGGTTTCGGTCATCAGCGAAACGGTGACTAGAACTAGCAAACGTCGCGGAGACAAGGGGGACACGGTGTGGAAGCTCACGGGGATCGTGTAGGGCTGGTCGGCAAGCTCGGGGAGGGGCGGAGCAAGCGGGGCGGCGATGGCGACCTCGGCGGACCGAGGTTGAAGAAGACGGCGTGGCCGGCGTTCGAGGGCGTTCGGGGGGGCATGGCTCGGTGAGGAGGTCGAGGACGAAGTGGCAGAGCTTCTGGGCGCATCGGTGACGCGTGGGGTGGCCGGTGGCCGCGGTGGAGCTCGTCGGCGGCGACGACTGCGTTCGGTCGCGCTCGGGGAAGGAATAGAGGGCGAGGGAGAGAGCAGAGAGTGAGGGAGAGGAGCGAGGGGCCACGGGGCGTCCCCGGGGCGTCGCTAGAAGGTCCGGGGAGGAAGCAGGAGGTTGCCAGGGGCGAGCGCGCGCGCGCGACAGCGAGCTGCTCCTATTGGCAGGAGGAAGACGACGCGGTAGGGTGGTGGGCTGGGCTCTCTACGATGCTGGGCCATAGCTGGGCCGACTAGGTGGGCTGCACAGTGAGGCCAGGTAAGTTTCTGCTTCTTTCCTTTCTTTCTGTTTCAATTCTGTTTTCCTGTTTTTGTTTAATATTTGCCACTGTTTGCAAATTCACATGAACTAAAACAGTGCCAAACTACTCTGATTGTTTTTATGCACATACTTTGGACTAGGCCAGATGTACATAAAATAACTCAGGGTTATTTGAAATATATTCCATATATTAGGAATATAATTCCAAATTCAAATAAAATATGATTTAAATTCAGTGCCAGAAATTATTCTTTAAAAATGTTCATTATTTTTGGTTTGGGTCTAAGCCCTTGCCAAAAATACCAGACATTAATGAAGAGCATTTTTGGTTCATTGAATGCATTTTTTTAAGCTGGACCTATTTGGATTTTTAAAGTGCTAGGGTTTGATCACCCCCATTTCAGGTTTCCAATAAATTTAGACATGATGCATGGATGATTATGCAACTACTTGCAAACAAACTCTAGGGCTGTGACACTGACCACGTCCATACAGGTGCCTCTCCCAATGCTCCACCATGTAGTAGAGGCTGGCTCTTGCATGAGAGCCCACTTCTCCACTTTTTCCTTGCCTCTATTTCCTCCACATATGCAAAAATGCCATGTAAAGCGCACTATTGTACTTACTTTTACTTGCTCCTACAAGTGCTTAAGCTTGCCACATAGGCATAAAGTCTGATGTGGCAAGTTATTCAAGAAGAGAGAGACTAGTTTGGTGACCCAAGGAAGAAATGGTGCTGAGCGCGTGTACCTAGGTGAAAAGACAATTTTGAGTCTATAGCTAATTAAATGAAGCAAACTTAGCAACACCATTTCATTGGAAGAGGTCACTCCTTGGAAAATGCAATAAATACTAGTACTCCATGTGTCCCATAATATAAGAACGTTTTTGGCACTACACTAGTGTCAAAAACGTTCTTATATTATGGGACGGAGGGAGTACGAAGAAAGAGATAGAGAGGAGTAAAAAAATACACTTATAGCTAACCTTGTTGTAGTATGAGTGACTAAGTGATGACTATGTATAACATGCCAAACATCAGATAGCCTAATGCATCGTGTTAAATCTCCAAGGACGCGACCGCATGAGCGACGCGACGGTCGTGGTAGGCGCGACCACGATACGGGCTGCTGGCAGCCCTTGGATCTGAGATCAAACGGTCGCATGCTAAGTTGCTAAAAATTTGTAGAATAACCCTCCAGGATAGGATATTCACCCATAGGTCTAGAATCACGCCATGCAACCATTCGATCTCAGATCAAAGGGCTCTCGGAAGCCCGTATCATGGGAGAATGGAAAGCCACTACCCTGCCGTTCGCACGCTGGCAGTTCGCTCCTACTCGTCCCCGCACATCCTTCAATACTACGGCAGTTCGCTCCTAGTCGTCCCGTCCATTCACATTATGGCAGTTCCACTAATCCTAACCCTCCTCCCAAATCCATGGCGTCCCAAATCTCCAGGATCGGCGGTGAGTACAAGGTTAGAACCATCACCAGCGATGAGTTCGACGTCATCTACACCCGTTCTTCCGCGACGGTGAAAGGATGCCTTTCTTGCTTCAGACGCATGTTCGAAAACTCAAATGATGAGTGGGTCGCTGGGCTAGATGTTGAGTACACCACAGTCCTAGGACGAGAGAAGGATCTAAAGGACGAAGAGAGGAATAAGCCCGCCGTGATCCAGGTTTGCATGCAGAACTTATGCTTGGTCTACCACATATGCCATGCCGATGTTGAGTGCCAGGATTTTAAGGACTTCCTCGGGAGCAACCTAGTCAAATTTGTTACTGTAGACTTTGGTAACGACAAAGAAGTCCTGCGTCGGGTAGGCCTCGTTGTAGGCAACACCTTCGACCTCCATAAGAATCGGCTGGTGTCCTCTCTTCAGCCTTCAATGCTGACCCTGGCAGGAGCCATGGTTCATCCTTCGTACGGTAAACTGGAGAAACCTCCATACACGTTTCATCGTCATGCATGGCAGCGGAATGTACTAGATATAGACCACATCCAGTATGCTGCAATGGATGGCTACCTTTTCTTCAATATCTACAAGGGTTGGATGAAGAGCAACAGCCAAGTGTGCGGTTCAAGCAAAGAAGTATCGGCCAAGAGGAAGAGGGACAAGGACGAAGTCGAGGACGTGGACGAGGACTCGGAGTAAGGTGGCAGTGTCGTTGCTCATGGTGGTTCTAATGCAGTGTCTACTAGAATAGTTGCAAAGTTTAATTTCAGGTGTGCTTAATTTAATTTGAGGGGTGTGTTGTGCTGAGCCCCCAGCAGAACTATGTATGTTTCTTCTTGTTACTTTAACTCTTCAGTACGTACATACAAGTATTTCTTACATTTCATCTTTTAGTTGGTACAGTACTACCACTCGTTTCTTCACATTATATACGTACAATATATATGGCCAACATCATATAGCCAGCAGTTTAGTTGTCAAAGAATTTAAGGGTGCTTAGTTTTGTCAAAGAATTCCAGGGTGCTTAGTTTTATTTGAGGGGTGGGTTCTGCACTTGTGCTGGACACCATTATTGTGACAAGCCTTTTTAATAGTACTATATGCATAATTTGGCGACGAGTGCTCTCTATATGTACCACCTTTTTTTTAATTTCAAGTTTTGCTCCATGGTGCAATCCATCGATACTACTACTGTACAAAAGTGGAGTATATACATTTTTTAAAAGGCTAGAGGGCGGGGCAGTCTAGCTCGGTCGGTTTCACGAGAGGCGAGGGCCTTTGTGATTTGACGGCTCATTACTGCTGTCAAATCAAATAGTGCTGCGCCGCCCGCTGCACGCCCGGCGCCTCCATTAAACCCCTCCGTTAAATCCGCATGCAAACCGAGAATCCTATTTCGGCCACACATCTGTTCATGAGCGGGCCGGAATTAAACGCAACACCGGCCGAGCTCCTCCCGTTCGCCCTCAGTTTAAATGAGGCCAGACGCTGGCCAAGCTCCTACCGTCTGCCCTCTATTTACACGAGGCCAGACAGACAGAGGGCAAGAATCGCACCCCTCCGCCGCTCCCCCATCTCCTCCTTCACCATTTTCTCCACTCCTCCGATAGCTTCCGATGAGTCGTTCTCCGGCATATTACCCGGCTGGGTGGCCCGCCGAGCCCTCCGGATACAGGCGAGGCCGCTCCGTGCTTCACCAACCTCGCTTGGCCCGACGGAGCCAGTTGCTGCCCCAAGCTGGCGCGTGGTTCAGCAACTCGCCGCTCCAGTTCAGCTCAATGAGGAGTGGCGAGTTGCTCCACGCCGGCACGGCGGCGAGCACGCCGGTATGGGCGCCGTCGCTGCCGCGTCGTACCGCGCCACCAGTGTCTACGGTGGCCGCGCCTCCCGTGTCTGTGGGCGCGCCTCCCGTGCCTGCGGCAGCGCCATGCAGGTGTTGGAAATATGCCCTAGAGGCAATAATAAAATGGTTATTATTATATTTCATTGTTCATGATAATTGTCTATTGTTCATGCTATAATTGTGTTATCCGGAAATTGTAATACATGTGTGAATACATAGACCACAACACGTCCCTAGTGAGCCTCTAGTTGACTAGCTCGTTGATCAAAGGATAGTCATGGTTTCCTTACTATGGACATTAGAAGTCATTGATAACGGGATCACATCATTAGGAGAATGATGTGATGGACAAGACCCAATCCTAAGCTTAGCTCAAAGATCGTGTAGTTCGTTTGCTATAGCTTTTCTGAATGTCAAGTATCATTTCCTTAGACCATGAGATTGTGCAACTCCCGAACATCGTAGGAGTGCCTTGGGTGTGCCAAACGACACAACGTAACTGGGTGACTATAAAGGTACATTACAGGTATCTCCGAAAGTGTCTGTTGGGTTGGCACGAATTGAGACTGGGATTTGTCACTCCGTATGACGAAGAGGTATCTCTGGGCCCACTCGTAATGCATCATCATAATGAGCTCAATGTGATCAAGTGGTTGATCACGGGATCATGCATTACGGTACGAGTAAAGTGGCTTGCCGGTAACGAGACTGAACAAGGTATTGGGATACCGACGATCGAGTCTCGGGCAAGTAACGTACCGATTGACAAAGGGAATTGTATACGGATTGATTGAATCCTCGACATCGTGGTTCATCCGATGAGATCATCGTGGAGCATGTGGGAGCCAACATGGGTATCCAGATCCCGCTGTTGGTTATTGACCGGAGAGTCGTCTCGGTCATGTCTGCATGTCTCCCGAACCCGTAGGGTCTACCCACTTAAGGTTCGGTGACGCTAGGGTTGTTAGGAAGACTTGTATGTGATTACCGAATGTTGTTCAGAGTACCGGATGAGATCCCGGATGTCACGATGAGTTCTGGAATGGTTCGGAGGTAAAGATTTATATATGGGAAGTTGTCATACGGTCGCGGGAAAGGTTCGGGGGCATATCAGTATTGTACCGGGGCCACCGGAGGGGTTCTGGGGGTCCACCGGGAGGGGCCACCTCTTCCGGAGGGCCTTATGGGCTGTATGGAGAAGGTAACCATCCCAAGTGTGCTGGGGTGCCACACCCCCCTAGGGCCCATGCGCCTAGGGCTTTGGGAGAAACCCTAAAGGGGGCGCCCCCTTGCTTGGGGGGCAAGCCCCCCTCCCCTTGGCCGCCGCCCCCCCTCTAGATCTCATCTAGAGGGGGCCGGCCCCCTTCCCCCTTCCCCTATAAATAGAGGGGTGAGGGGAGGGCTGCATACAGCATCCAAGGCGCAGCCCCTCCCCTCCCCAACACCTCTCCTCCTCCATAAGAGCTTGGCGAAGCCCTGCCGGAGTACTGCAGCTTCACCACCACCACGCCGTCGTGCTACTGTTGGAGCCCTCTTCCTCAACCTCTCCCTCCTCCTTGCTGGATCAAGGCGCGGGAGACGTCCTCGCTCCGTACGTGTGTTGAACGCGGAGGTGTCATCCG
The DNA here is from genome assembly GCF_056163025.1 of Triticum urartu. Classification (NCBI taxonomy): domain Eukaryota; kingdom Viridiplantae; phylum Streptophyta; class Magnoliopsida; order Poales; family Poaceae; genus Triticum; species Triticum urartu. The sequence continues at coordinate 477,169,409 of NC_141878.1, read as the reverse complement.
TTCGGCGCTAGGATCTTCGGTGATTTGGATCACGACGAGTACGACTCCATCAACCCCGTTCTCTTGAACGCTTCCGCTCGTGATCTACAAGGGTATTTAGATGCAGTCCTCTCTCCCTCGTTGCTAGATGACTCCATAGATTGATCTTGGTGATGCGTAGAAAATTTTAAAATTCTGCTACGTTCCCCAACAGTGGCATCATGAGCTAGGTCTATGCGTAGTTTCTATGCACGAGTAGAACACAAAGCAGTTGTGGGCATCGAAATTGTCAATTTGCTTGCCGTTACTAGTCTTATCTTGATTCGGCGGCATCGTGGGATGAAGCGGCCCGGACCAACCTTACACGTACGCTTACGTGAGACCGGTTCCACCGACTGACATGCACTAGTTGCATAAGGTGGCTGGCGGGTGTCTATCTCTCCCACTTTAGTCGGATCGGATTCGATGAACAGGGTCCTTATGAAGGGTAAATAGAAATTGGCAATTCACGTTGTGGTTTTGGCGTAGGTAAGAAACGTTCTTGCTAGAATCCTATAGCAGCCACGTAAAAACTTGCAACAACAATTAGAGGACGTCTAACTTGTTTTTGCAGCAAGTGTTTTGTGATGTGATATGGCCAAAGGATGTGATGAATGATATATGTGATGTATGAGATGATCATGTTCTTGTAATAGGAAACACGACTTGCATGTCGATGAGTATGACAACCGGTAGGAGCCATAGGAGTTGTCTTTATTTATTTATGACATGCGTGTCAACATAAACGTCATGTAATTACTTTACTTTATTGCTAAAGCGTTAGCCATAGTATTAGAAGTATTAGATGACGAGACAACTTCAAGAAGACACAATGATGAAGATCATGATGATGGAGATCATGGTGTCATGCCGGTGACAACGATGATCATGGAGCCCCGAAGATGGAGATCAAAAGGAGCAAATGATATTGGCCATATCATGTCACTATTTGATTGCATGTGATGTTTATCATGTTTTACATCTTATTTGCTTAGAACGACGGTAGCTTAAATAAGATGACCCCTCATAATAATTTCAAGAAAGTGTTCCCCCTAACTATGCACCATTGCGAAGGTTCGTTGTTTCGAAGCACCACGTGATGATTGGGTGTGATAGATTCTAACGTTCGAATACAACGGGTGTAAGCCAGATTTACACACGCAATACACTTAGGTTGACTTGATGAGCCTAGCATGTACAGACATGGCCTCGTAACACAGAAGACCGAAAGGTCGAGCATAAGTCGTATAGAAGATACGATCAACATGAAGATGTTCACCGATGTTGACTAGTCCGTCTCACGTGATGATCAGACACGGCCTAGTTAACTCGGATCATGTTATACTTAGATGACTGGAGGGATGTCTATCTGAGTGGGAGTTCATTGAATAATTTGATTAAATGAACTTAATTATCATGAACTTAGTCTAAAATCTTTACAATATGTCTTGTAGATCAAATGGCCCATGTTGTCCTCAACTTCAACGCGTTCCTAGAGAAAACCAAGCTGAAAGACGATGGCAGCAACTATACGGACTGGGTCCGGAACCTGAGGATCATCCTCATAGCTGCCAAGAAAGATTATGTCCTAGAAGCTCCGCTAGGTGACGCACCCGTCCCATAGAACCAAGACGTTATGAACGCTTGGCAGTCACGTGCTGATGATTACTCCCTCGTTCAGTGCGGCATGCTTTACAGCTTAGAACCGGGGCTCCAAAAGCGTTTTGAGAGACACAGAGCATATGAGATGTTCGAAGAGCTGAAAATGGTTTTTCAAGCTCATGCCCGGGTCGAGAGATATGAAGTCTCCGACAAGTTCTTCAGCTGTAAGATGGAGGAAAATAGTTCTGTCAGTGAGCACATACTCAAAATGTCTGGGTTGCATAACCGCTTGACTCAGCTGGGAGTTAATCTCCCGGATGACGCGGTCATTGACAAAATCCTTCAGTCGCTTCCACCGAGCTACAAGAGCTTTGTGATGAACATCAATATGCAGGGGATGGAAAAGACCATTCCTGAGGTTTATTCAATGCTGAAATCAGTAGAGATAGAAGTCAAAAAGGAACATCAAGTGTTGATGGTGAATAAAACCACTAAGTTCAAGAAAGGCAAGGGTAAGAAGAACTTCAAGAAGGATGGCAAGGGAGTTGCCGCGCCCGGTAAGCAAGCTGCCAGGAAGAAGCCAAAGAATGGACCCAAGCCCGAGACTGAGTGTTTTTACTGCAAGGGAAGTGGTCACTGGAAGCGGAACTACCCCAAATACTTAGCGGACAAGAAGGCCGGCAACACGAAAGGTATATGTGATATACATGTAATTGATGTGTACATTACCAGTACTCGTAGTAGCTCCTGGGTATTTGGTACCGGTGCGGTTGCTCACATTCGTAACCCAAAGCAGGAGTTGCGGAATAAGCGGAGACTGGCGAAGGACGAGGTGACGATGCGCGTCGGGAATGGTTCCAAGGTCGATGTGATCGCCGTCGGCACGCTACCTCTACATTTACCTACGGGGTTAGTTTTAAACCTAAATAATTGTTATTTAGTGCCAGCTTTGAGCATGAACATTGTATCAGGATCTCGTTTAATCGAGATGGCTACTCATTTAAATCCGAGAATAATGGTTGTTCTATTTATATGAGAGATATGTTTTATGGTCATGCTCCGATGGTGAATGGTTTATTCTTAATGAATCTCGAGCGTAATGCTACACATATTCATAGTGTGAATACCAAAAGATGTAAGGTTGATAATGATAGTCCCACATACTTGTGGCACTGCCGCCTTGGTCACATAGGTGTGAAACGCATGAAGAAGCTCCATGCAGATGGACTTTTAGAGTCTCTTGATTACGAATCATTTGACACGTGCGAACCATGCCTCATGGGTAAAATGACCAAGACTCCGTTATCAGGAACAATGGAGCGAGCAACCAACTTATTGGAAATCATACATACTGATGTGTGCGGTCCAATGAGTGTTGAGGCTCGCGGTGGCTATCATTATGTTCTCACCCTCACTGATGACTTGAGTAGATATGGGTATGTCTACTTAATGAAACACAAGTCTGAGACCTTTGAAAAGTTCAAGGAATTTCAAAGTGAGGTTGAGAATCAACGTGACAGGAAAATCAAGTTCTTGCAATCAGATCGTGGGGGAGAATACTTGAGTCACGAATTTGGCACACACTTAAGAAAATGTGGAATAGTTTCACAACTCACGCCACCTGGAACACCTCAGCGTAATGGTGTGTCCGAACATCGTAATCGCACTCTATTAGATATGGTGCGATCTATGATGTCTCTTACCGATTTACCGCTGTCATTTTGGGGCTATGCTTTAGAGACTACCGCATTCACTTTAAATAGGGCTCCGTCAAAATCCGTTGAGACGACACCGTATGAATTATGGTTTGGGAAGAAACCTAAGCTGTCGTTTCTAAAAGTTTGGGGATGCGATGCTTATGTCAAGAAACTTCAACCTGAAAAGCTCGAACCCAAGTCGGAAAAATGCGTCTTCATAGGATACCCTAAAGAAACTGTTGGGTATACCTTCTACCTCAGATCCGAAGGCAAGATCTTTGTTGCCAAGAATGGGTCCTTTCTAGAGAAAGAGTTTCTCTCGAAAGAAATGAGTGGGAGGAAGGTAGAACTTGATGAAGTATTACCTCTTGAACCGGTAAGTGGCGCAGCTCAAGAAAATGTTCCTGAGGTGCCTGCACCGACTAGAGAGGAAGTTGATGATGATGATCATGAAACTTCAGATCAAGTTGCTACTGAACTTCGGAGGTCCACAAGGACACATTCCGCACTAGAGTGGTACGGCAACCCTGTCTTGGAAATCATGTTGTTAGATAACGGTGAACCTTCGAACTATGAAGAAGCAATGGCGGGCCCGGATTCCGACAAATGGCTGGAAGCCATGAAATCCGAGATAGGATCCATGTATGAAAACGAAGTATGGACTTTGACTTACTTGCCCGTTGATCGGTGAGCCATAGAAAATAAATGGATCTTTAAAAAGAAGACAGACGCGGATGGTAATGTAACCATCTATAAAGCTCGGCTTGTCGCTAAGGGTTATCGACAAGTTCAAGGGGTTGACTACGATGAGACTTTCTCACCCGTAGCGAAGCTGAAGTCCGTCCGAAGCATGTTAGCAATTGCCGCATTCTATGATTATGAGATATGGCAAATGGACGTCAAAACGGCATTCCTTAATGGTTTCCTTAAGGAAGAATTGTATATGATGCAACTGGAAGGTTTTGTTGATCCTAAGAATGCTGACAAGGTGTGCAAGCTCCAACGCTCGATTTATGGGCTGGTGCAAGCATCTCGGAGTTGGAACATTCGTTTTGATGAGATGATCAAAGCATTTGGGTTTACGCAGACTTATGGAGAAGCTTGCATTTACAAGAAAGTGAGTGGGAGCTCTATAGCATTTCTCATATTGTATGTGGATGACATACTGTTGATGGGAAATGATATAGAATTCTTGGAAAGCATAAAGGCCTACTTGAACAAGTGTTTTTCAATGAAGGACCTTGGAGAAGCTGCTTATATATTAGGCATCAAGATCTATAGAGATAGATCGAGACGCCTCATTGGTCTTTCACAGAGTACGTACCTTGACAAGATATTGAAGAAGTTCAAAATGGATCAATCAAAGAAGGGGTTCTTGCCTGTATTGCAAGGTACGAGATTGAGCACGGCTTAATGCCCGACCATGGCAGAAGATAGAGAAAAGATGAGTGTCGTCCCCTATGCCTCGGCCATAGGGTCTATCATGTATGCTATGCTGTGTACCAGACCTGATGTAAACCTTGTCGTAAGTTTGGTAGGAAGGTACCAAAGTAATCCCGGCATGGAACACTGGACAGCGGTCAAGAATATCCTGAAGTACCTGAAAAGGACTAAGGAAATGTTTCTCATTTATGGAGGTGACGAAGAGCTCGTCATAAAGGGTTACGTCGATGCTAGCTTCGACACAGATCTGGATGACTCTAAGTCACAAACCGGATACGTGTATATTTTGAATGGTGGGGCAGTAAGCTGGTGCAGTTGCAAGCAAAGCGTTGTGGCGGGATCTACATGTGAAGCGGAGTACATGGCAGCCTCGGAGGCAGCACAAGAAGCATTCTGGGTGAAGGAGTTCATTACCGACCTAGGAGTCATACCCAATGCGTCGGGCCCGATGACTCTCTTCTGTGACAACACTGGAGCTATTGCCCTTGCCAAGGAGCCCAGGTTTCACAGGAAGACTAGGCATATCAAGCGTCGCTTCAACTCCATTCGTGAAAGTATTCAAAATGGAGACATAGAGATTTGTAAAGTACATACGGACCTGAATGTAGCAGATCCGTTGACTAAACCTCTCCCTAGAGCAAAACATGATCAACACCAAAAGTGCATGGGTGTTCGATTCATCACAATGTAACTAGAATATTGACTCTAGTGCAAGTGGGATACTGTTGGAAATATGCCCTAGAGGCAATAATAAAATGGTTATTATTATATTTCATTGTTCCTGATAATTGTCTATTGTTCATGCTATAATTGTGTTATCCAGAAATCGTAATACATGTGTGAATACATAGACCACAACACGTCCCTAGTGAGCCTATAGTTGACTAGCTCGTTGATCAAACGATAGTCATGGTTTCCTGACTATGGACATTAGATGTCATTGATAACGGGATCACATCATTAGGAGAATGATGTGATGGACAAGACCCAATCCTAAGCATAGCTCAAAGATCGTGTAGTTCATTTGCTGTAGCTTTTTTGAATGTCAAGTATCATTTCCTTAGACCATGAGATTGTGCAACTCCTGGACACCGTAGGAGTGCCTTGGGTGTGCCAAACGTCACAACGTAACTGGGTGACTATAAAGGCACATTACAGGTATCTCCAAAAGTGTCTGTTGGGTTGGCACGAATTGAGACTGGGATTTGTCACTCCGTATGACGGAGAGGTATCTCTGGGTCCACTCGGTAATGCATCATCATAATGAGCTCAATGTGATCAAGTGGTTGATCACGGGATCATGCATTACGGTATGAGTAAAGTGACTTGCCGGTAACGAGACTGAACAAGGTATTGGGATACCGACGATCGAGTCTCGGGCAAGTAACGTACCGATTGACAAAGGGAATTGTATACGGATTGATTGAATCCTCGACATCGTGGTTCATCCGATGAGAACATCGTGGAGCATGTGGGAGCCAACATGGGTATCCAGATCCCGCTGTTGGTTATTGACCGGAGAGTCGTCTCGGTCATGTCTGCATGTCTCCCGAACCCGTAGGGTCTACACACTTAAGGTTCGATGACGCTAGGGTTGTTAGGAAGACTTGTATGTGATTGCCGAATGTTGTTCGGAGTCCCGGATGAGATCCCGGACGTCACGAGGAGTTCCGGAATGGTCCAGAGGTAAAGATTTATATATGGGAAGTTGTCATACGGTCGCCGGAAAGGTTCGGGGGCATATCGGTATTGTACTGAGGCCACCAGAGGGGTTCCGGGGGTCCACCGGGAGGGGCCACCTCTTCCGGAGGGCCTTATGGACTGTATGGAGAAGGGAACCAGCCCAAGTGGGCTGGGGCACCACACCCCCCTAGGTCCCATGCGCCTAGGGCTTTGGGGGAAACCCTAAAGGGGGCGCCCCCTTGCTTGGGGGGCAAGCCCCCCTCCCCTTGGCCGCCCCCCCTCTAGATCTCATCTAGAGGGGGCCGGCCCCCTTCCCCTATAAATAGAGGGGTGAGGGGAGGGCTTCATACAACATCCAAGACGCAGCCCCTCCCCTCCCCAACACCTCTCCTCCTCCATAGGAGCTTGGCAAAGCCCTGCCGGAGTACTGCAGCTTCACCACCACCACGCCGTCGTGCTGCTGTTGGAGCTCTCTTCCTCAACCTCTCCCTCCTCCTTGCTGGATCAAGGCGCGGGAGACGTCCTCACTCCATACGTGTGTTGAACACGGAGGTGCCGTCCGTTCGGCGCTAGGATCTTCGGTGATTTGGATCACGACGAGTACGACTCCATCCACCCCGTTCTCTTGAATGCTTCCGCTCGTGATCTACAAGGGTATGTAGATGCACTCCTCTCTCCCTCGTTGCTAGATGAATCCATAGATTGATCTTGGTGATGCATAGAAAATTTGAAAATTCTGCTACGTTCCCCAACAGCAGGCAGAGACAGAAGCCGGGTGCGTGGAGAGCGACGAGTCGGTGGCCAGCTTCTCCGTGTCCGCCGCCATCATCGAGGAGAAGTAGAACACGGGAGGCCGCCGCCACTTGGGACCCATGAAGGCCACCGCCGAGGCGACGACCGCGGATTCAGGTGGGTTCTTTGCTGCTTCGTCTCTTCCGAGGACCTTCGTCGACCCCGCAAGTGTCTGACGGACAAGAGGAAGACAAAGGGATCCGCGGGCGGCCATTTAGATTATGTACTCCCTCTCCAGCTGGCGGGGAATTTTTGTTCTAAGAATGGATAAATTGTATGTATCTACAACTAAAATAAGTCTAGATACATCCATTTCTAGGACAAGTATTTCCGGACGGAGGGAGTATTAATTATACAAGAGAGCCGGATTGGCACCTCTTAGTTCATGTAAATGTAATGAAATCCATGATGTTTATATGAAGATCCGGCTTTTTTATACGAAATCCTTCATGCTTATATGAAATCAGTCCGTGTTTGCATGAATTTCATCTGGTTGATTAGAGTTGTAAAAATGTATGCCGCTGGCGTTTGATGTCGTCCTCCGCTTAACGAAGCGGGAGGAAATTTGCCGGCTACCGTTGGAGATGCTCTTTATGCTGGAAATAATAGAGTGACATCCAATCCATTTGAGCTAATTGCCTGTATGATTGTCCCTCTATAAAAAGTTAATTGCATGGACAGTGTACACGTGACTTGCAGGGTGGCTACAGCTTCGTACAGAAAGTTAAAAAGAAACAAGTCCATCCTTAATCTTGTATTCTAAGTACTCTGTGGGTTCCACTGTCAGTACAGTGGCGAAAGAAGTATATATCAAATAAGTAGAGTAATATATAATATAAAAATATAAAGTTAAAAGACAGAATATGAACTCATGTCATCGCGTTGCGAGCATCCGGCGCTAACCAGCCCAACACATTTTTGTTGTAGACCATGCTGGAGATATATCTCCATGTCTACTCTTATATATACTCCATTCGTTCCTAAATATATGTCTTTTTCAGATTTCAAATGGACTACCACATACGGATGTGTATGTAGGCATATTTTAGAGTGTAGATTCCCTCATTTTGCTCCGTATGTCTTTTCAGGAAGGGTTCAGATCTGTCCTTGATTTATTTATGAGGTATCCAGATGGCACTACACCGCCAAGAAAAGAGGGTAACATCAAAATTATGGACTACTTTTTGGAGTATGTTGGTAAGGTCCGGTCATAGTCACTTGTTGAAATCTCTAAAAAGACAAATACTCCCTCCGTCTGGAAATACTTGTCATCAAAATGGATAAAAGGAAATGTATCTAGACGTATTTTAGTTTTAGATACATCTCTTTTTATACATTTTGATGACTAGTATTTTCGGGCGGAGGGAGTAGAAAAAGAGTTGGTGATGATGGTGTGCATGCCATCCTGCAATATAGGCCGTCGGATTTATATCTAACGGATAGGAAAGAAACTATGGTAATTTTGCAAAAATATACCCACATGTCTCTCCACATTCGCAAATAAGGCCTTCCCTCGTTCAACCTTTTCTCTCACAAGATAAACTACTCATACAAATGCATCTTGATGTTTCATGCAACGCACGGGCAGCTAGCTAATTTCTTTTAAAATAGTTGCTGCGATAATTGGGTTGAAGTGATATATTTTATGTCTGCCCCGAATGACTTCAGATTCACTAGTAGTAACAAAGAAAAGGTTGCCTTTTTAATTAACAGAAAACAAGGTGAAAACTATCACATGAGGCCGATAAAAACAAGGCACACTGGGTTCAGCGTCATCGTCACTACAGATGTGCGCGTGCGAGAAGTCTACATATCGAGGGGGCTACCGAGCGAGGCACCGAGACACAATGTTTGAGAGAGAAACCAATTGACAGGTTATGATCAGATCGAGTTGTCACCCTTCTGCTATCATTGTTGGGGGGGAGGGAGAGAAAGACGTATTGAGAATGTGGGCGATAGACACAGAGGCACAACTAGCAAGTGTGTGTGTGTGTGTGTGTTTGAAAGAGGAGTAGATAGATTATTATCAAGATCGATGTGCCACCCTACTCCTTCGGTGCCGGGTAGTGTGTGTGTGTATGTTTGAGAGAGAAGCCAGTCGATAGATTAGTATCAAGATCGAGGTGTCACCCTACTCCTTCGGTGTTGGGAAGTGTGGGTGTGGGGGGGGCAGTGACACTCACATATCTCTACTCTTATAAAAAACAGAGTTGGTGATGATGGTGTTCCTGCTATCCTGCAATATAGGCCATCCGATTTATATCCGACGGACAGGAAGGAAACTATGGCAATTTTGCAAAAAGATACCCACACCCCTCTCCGCATTTGCAAATAAGGCATTCCCTCGTTCATCCTTTTCTCCCACAAGATAAACTTCTCATACAAATGCATCTTGATGTTTCGTGCAATGCATGGGCATCTTGCTAGTAGGGAGAAGGAGTTTGTGTGACACATATCTAGCTATATTAAGGGATAGGTAGATAGCATATGTGTGAGAGACATTAGTGGCTGTGGGTGGGCGGAATTAAATGGGTGGGCGTGTTAGACATAGAGAGCGTGTGTGTTTCTGTGTGAGAGACTTATAGGACGGGGTAGAAAGACGAATTTAACCCTGACGGAGGGAGAGAAATACACGAAGTGCACGTGTGTGATTCCGATGCCCACAGGGAAATGAGATATGTATGCGTGTGAGAGAGATTGCACAATTCATTGACGTATCACTATCTAGCGATCGTGGACGTGCATCACTTGAACATAAGTCAATATCTACTTCGTATCGTGGCCAAAGGTACAATATCGATTCAGCTCTATAAAGATTGGACACTCACATATCACATTTTTTCTATTTAAATAATCCTTTTTAGTTGTGCATGCCAAAGTTACAGTGATGTTTCTTCAAACAACCAATGTAGCTATCATGAACATGCACCATTGTTACTCTTGCATTCAAATTCATTAGTCTTGGATGATTTAAGTTTATATTTTGAAGTAACATATGTAATATTCATATATGAATTCAACGGGTACACAATTTATGAAATCGAGGCTATGTAATCATATGAGGTAACACTTTTAAGTAGCTGACTACAATATCCATTTCTTTTTGTGCGCCTCTACACTAACACGTCAATGCATTATGTTTAAAGAAAATAACCAATGGCACTAAATTATCTATTTACACGAGAAATACATAGGCTGAGCGTTTGATCCCTTTTTTGTGAACGCGCCACTACACCCGTACGATTGGCCGCGCCCGTGTGAACGTCCAAGTTATCGGTGCATCATCCCGAGTTATTGTCTTTTTTCTGGGGTGGACTTCACACCAGTTATTAACTGCTGACGCGTGCCCCGTGTACATAGTCTAGCATGACCTTCCCGCTAGCACAGTCCAAAATTAGTTGAAACTAGATACGAATGATCCCGCGGGCGGCAAAATCTCCCGCCTCCTTCTAAAATTTCCGCCACCTTAGTCTTTAGCATGCGAAATCCCCCTTTTGTCCTTTGTGGCGACCCGACCCGAATGGATCAAGTCTACTGTGCTCGGGTGTCATCCCTGGATCAATAATGCTGACACCACACAGTACATCAAAGGATTTATAGCAGAGTGGCAATCACACACTTATTACATCGTTGTCTCAAAGAGAACTTATTACAATAAATATGGCTTAAGGCCATCTAATAACGATAACAGCGGAAGACTCGAAAGATAAATGGGTCCATCAACTCCAATGGCATCACTGAGTATAGGGCCACGACCTAAAAGCACCTTACTCGTCGTCTGAAAAGTCTGCAACATGAGAAGTTGCAGCCCGAAAACGGGTCAGCATATGGAATATGCTGGCAATGTAACACATAGAGAGTAATGGAATGAAACAGCTATACTACATGCATATATGGCTGGTGGAAAGCTCTATGGTTACAGTTTTGCATAAAGCCAATTTTTCCCTACTACAAAGGAATAAATTTATTTAACTATCATGGTGGTTGTGAAACATCGAGAATGGTTGACAGCATTCCGATCCCAATTAAGTGAACAATTAAAACCCAAAAACATTAATTAGAAGTAACGTGATGAGATTCACATGATATTGAAGTACTAGATACTCAAGTTGTCCATAACCGGGGACACGGCTAATCATGATTAGTTTGTACACTCTGCAGAGGTTTGCGCACTTTTCCCCACAAGACTCGATCGCCTCCGTTTGGTTTCTCGCACTACACGGTGTTTGAGAAATGGATGACCGAGACATAGTTTTTCAGAAGCGCTAGCACCTTACGTGTGGGTAGACCGGTACACCTACTTTCCCCTACATCTGCTAGTCTACCCGTAAGAGTTCGCACGACTTAGTCCACTATGCCAGAGCCCATAATGGCTTGTGGCTGCACACGAAAGTTTCTAGCATGAAAGATCTTATGATCCCTTTGAGCCTGGGTGGCGGTCCAAAAAAAAACAGGCAAGTCCTGATAGACATCAGGTGCCTCAGTCCACCCAGATGTGTGTTAGGTTGCCACCATAGATAAACCATTAATTAAATATCTCACATCTGTCATGGATATCACTCACCCAATCCACGTCTACTAGCATAGCATGGCATAATAAGCAAACGTAGAAGTAACTCCCAAAGGTTTCATAGTAATACAGGTAATAGGTACTACCTCATCTACTTCCCATCCCATAATTTAATTAAATCCTAATCATGCAATGTGAGAGGATTGATCTAATGCAATAAAACATGGGTTGTAGAAAAGGTATGATCAAAGTGTTACTTGCCTTGCTGATGATCCGCGAGACCTAGGGTTTCGAAGTAACAAGCGGCGCAATCCGGGTAATCTATCGCAGACAAACAACAAGCACACAATAAGTACTCATCTAATGCACAGGTAAAACTCGAACAAGAGAACGAACCAGGTAGTTCAACTTAAGAACTCCGGTTGCAAAGAAAGAACGAACCGAACAAAGAAACGGAAAACAAACGGCGGAAGAAAACAACTCGGTTCTAGCAAGTTGAATCTAGGTCAAATTTTACCGGGCAAAAACTTGTTTAAGTTGATTAACGGAACGGCGGTTTCGAGACGAAACTCCAGGCGCTTGAATCACCTGATTCCGATAAACGCGCGAAAAGAAAGACTAGAAAGAAGATCGGATCTGAGATCGCGATCGCGGAGAAGACGCGGAATAAATCCGACGAGAAAGAAAACGAAGAACGGTTAAACGAACGGACGTTCGTTAATCGGGAACAAGATCGGTGATCACGTTCGTGAAGACGAACGGTCCGAAAGAAGAATGAAAACCAATCTAGGGTTTTTCGGAAAAGAAACCGAAAAGAAACGGAAAACCGATCTAGGGTTTCGGAAAATAAACCAAAACAAAAACCGGAAGAAAAAGAAAAGAATCAGAGAGAAAACGGAATGGTTCTTTTAGGAAAAAACGGACCGGGGAAGAAAAAGAGAGGCGCGGCTACCTCGGCGAGGTTCCGGCGAGGGGCTCCGGCGAACGGCGGCATTGGGCGGCGGCGGCGATGCACAAGGGCGGCGGCGTGGGTGAGGGGCGCGGGGTGGCGCGGCTAAAGGGCGGCGGCGGCGGGTGAGAGGCGCGGGGTGGGGCGCGGCTTGGGAGGAGAGAGGGGCTTGGGTTTTGGTGTGAGGAGAGGGGGGGTTTGGGGTGTATTTATATAGGTGAGGGGTGAGGAGACTTGGGGTAGGGGGCAAGAAAAAGAGAGGAAAAAGGAAAACGAAACAAAGGAAAGGGGAGGGGCTAACCCTAGCCGGACTCGTCTAGAGCAAGAGGCGGCGGCGGCTGGCGCCTGCCTTGCCTGGCGCACGGCGCGCAGGGAGGCTGGGGCGGTGGCCGGCTGGCTGGGCCTTTGGCCCGGCGGGCCTGGTGGGAGGCTCCTTTTTTTACCTGGTTTTCGCGCGCAGAAAACAAAAGAAAAAGAAACTAAACGAGCTTCGAAAAACCTAAAGTATATTTTCCCCGACTCCTAAAAATGAGTCGAACAAAATGAACTTTTCTCCGGGCCTAAAATGCAATTTTTGAAAACGCGCATTTTTCCCTATCCAAAGAAAAGCAAACAAACTCCGGCAAACAAAATTTGATTTATACATTAAATCTTCATTTTTCCTAAATTTGGGAAAGTCATATTATTCCCTCTCTTATACTTTTGATATCGGAAAAATAATTGAAGATGAAATAAATAAATCAAATGATCCTCTTTTCAAATTCGAGAAGACTCTCAAATATGAAAATAACGAAATCTCCAACTCTCTCCGTGGGTCCTTGAGTTGCATGAAATTTCTAGGATCAACCAAAATGCAAGAAAATATGATATGCATGATGATCTAGTGTATAACATTCCAAATTGAAAATTTGGGATGTTACAAACCTACCCCCCTTAAGATGAATCTCGCCCTCGAGATTCGGGTTGGCTAGAAAATAGGTGAGGGTGGTCCTTGAGCAAATCTTCTTCTCTTTCCCAGGTGGCTTCATCCTCTGAGTGGTGGTTCCACTGAACTTTGCAAAACTTGATAACCTTGCTGCGGGTAACTCTGCTGGCATAATCGAGAATCTTGACTGGCTTCTCTTCATACGTTAAGTCATCCTTCAACTGAATCGCTTCGAGCGGTACTGTATCTCTTAGGGGTACCTCTGCCATCTCGGCGTGACATTTCTTCAGCTGAGAAACATGGAATACATCATGAACTCCCGACAGTCCCTCTGGTAATTCCAACTTATAAGCGACTTCTCCCATACGTTGCAAGATCTTATACGGTCCAACGAAACGCGGTGCTAACTTTCCTTTAACTCCAAAGCGCTTAACTCCTCGAAGTGGGGATACTCGGAGATAAACTCTGTCTCCGGTTTCGTAAACGGTCTCCTTGCGTTTAGAATCTGCGTAGCTCTTCTGCCTGGACTGGGCTATCTTGAGCCTATCGCGAATCAACTTAACTTTCCGTTCAGACTCCTTAATCAAATCTGGTCCAAAGAATTGACGGTCTCCAACTTCGTCCCATGACAACGGTGGCATGCACCTCCTTCCGTATAAAGCTTCGAAAGGTGCCATCTTCAAACTGGTTTGGTAACTGTTGTTATAAGAAAACTCCGCATACGGCAAGTTATCGTCCCAACTAGATCCATAATCTAGTGCACAAGCTCTCAGCATATCTTCCAAAATCTGATTGACTCTCTCGGTCTGTCCATCTGTCTGCGGATGAAAAGCTGTGCTGAACTCTAGTCTGGTTCCCAAAGTTTCATGCAAATGATTCCAAAACTTTAAGGTAAATTGGGTTCCTCTATCTGATACGATACTCCTCGGAACTCCATGCAAACAAATGATCCTAGTCATGTATATCTTTGCCAACTTAGCACTGGTGTAAGTGGTCTTAACTGGAATAAAATGTGCTACCTTTGTCAAACGATCAACTACTACCCATATCGAGTCATATCCTGATTTTTTCCTGGGTAGTCCTGTGATAAAATCCATGCCTATCTTATCCCACTTCCATTCGGGTATCGGCAATGGTTGTAACAATCATGCTGGCTTCTGATGCTCTGCCTTTACTCTCTGACATACGTCACAAACTGCTACATATGCTGCAATATCCTTCTTCATTCTGGTCCACCAGAATGTTTTCTTTAAATCCAAATACATCTTAGTATTCCCTGGGTGAATCGAATACGGTGAATCATGTGCCTCTTGCAAAATCAACTTCCTGATCTCTGGGTCATTTGGCACATAAACACGGTCTTCAAACCATAGGGTGTCATGCTCATCCTCACGAAATCCCTTTGCTTTTCCTTCGCTCAATTTCTCTTTTATAGCAGCAATCTCCTTGTCAGATTTCTGAGCTTCTCTAATCTTATCCATCAATGTTGACTGAATCTCCAATGCTGCTACATAGCCTCTCGGAACTATTTCCAAACATAGCTCACGAAGGTTTTCTGCTAACTCCTTGGGTATTTTCCTCGTCATTAGAGTATTGACATGGCTCTTACGGCTCAATGTGTCAGCTACTACATTAGCTTTTCCGGGATGGTAATGCAATCTCATGTCATAATCCTTGATGAGCCCCAACCATCTCCTTTGTTGGAGGTTCAACTCCTTCTGCGTGAAAATGTACTTCAAACTCTTGTGATCCGTGTACACCTCACAATGATTTCCGATGAGGAAATGTCTCCATGTCTTCAACGCATGCACTACGGCTTCTAACTCTAAATCATGCGTAGCGTAATTCAATTCGTGGGGCTTCAGTTGCCGTGAAGCATACGAAACAACTCTTCCTTCCTGCATAAGCACTGCTCCAAGTCCTCGACGTGAAGCGTCGCAATACACCTCATAATCCTTGGTCTGATCTGGCAAAATCAATACTGGTGAGGTAACCAAACGGTTCTTCAACTCCTAGAAACTAGCCTCACACTCCTTAGTCCATTTGAACTTAGTATCCTTCTTCAACAATTCAGTCATAGGCTTTGCAATCTTTGAAAAGTTCTCAATGAACCTCCGGTAGTATCCTGCGAGTCCAAGAAAACTCCGGATCTCTCCAACTGTCGTTGGTGATTCCCATTCGGTTACGGTCTCAACCTTAGTGGGGTCAACTGCTATACCTTCTCCGGATATAACATGTCCGAGGAATCCAACTTCCTTCAACCAAAACTCACATTTGCTGAATTTGGCGTATAACTGATGTTCCCTTAGTTTCTCCAAAACTAAACGCAAATGTTCCTTATGCTCCTCTTCATTCTTTGAATAAACCAGGATGTCATCAATGAACACTACGACGAACTTATCCAAAAACTCCATAAACACTTTGTTCATCAGGTTCATAAAATAGGCAGGTGCGTTAGTCAATCCAAATGACATAACGGTATACTCATACTGTCCATATCTCGTGGTGAATGCTGTCTTAGGTATGTCCTGCTCCCGAATCTTCAATTGATGGTACCCTGATCGCAAATCGATCTTGGAAAACACTTTACCTCCTTGCAACCGATCAAACAGATCGTTGATCATTGGCAGTGGGTACTTGTTCTTGATGGTTACTTCATTCAATCCCCGATAATCTACAACCATCCTTAATGATCCATCCTTCTTTTCCACTAGAAGTACAGGTGATCCCCAAGGCGAAGAACTTGGGCGAATGTAACCTTTATCCAATAACTCCTTAATTTGATTCTTAATTTCCACCAAATCCTTTGCTAGCATCCGGTACGGTCGCTTCGATATTGGGCCTGTACCTGGCAAAAGCTCAATCAAAAACTCAATGTCTCTATCCGGTGGCATGCCTGGCAATTCCTTAGGAAATACATCAGGAAAATCCTTTACCACTGGTACTTCCTCCTGCACAACTCCTGATAAGGAATTTACTTGTGTCCTGTTTGGCACATGCCGGGATACATACTTGATCCTTCTTCCTTCTGGTGTGGTAAGCAAAATTGTCTTACTGGCGCAATCGATGTTTCCTCCATACATCGACAGCCAATCCATACCAAGAATCACATCCAGACCTTGGGATTCCAGAATAATTAAATCCGTTGGGAAAACATGCCTTCCTATACTTAATGGCACTTGGAAACATCCTTGTCTGGCCATGTACTCTGCTCCTGGCGAGCTTACTAGCATTGGTGTCCTAAGAGCTTGGGTTGGAGGCATCTGAGGGTTTAGAAGAGACGAGAATTAAGAATAGAATGAGGTCTAAAGGGAAAAACTACCCCAATGCACATGAGCAAATGCACACAAAATCACTTCATTCAATCAAACAAGGGCTTACAATCGGTCTAAAACTATCGCAAAAGTGCTCGAACTATTGTGTTTACATGGGGAAATTCTACTACTATCTGATGGTCATCTAGAAATTTGAACCGGTGGAAGACTCCATGATATCTGCTCCAGCTTCGTCTTCAAAGTCGGGTTCACTTGGATCCGAATCGGTGTCGTCGATGATGTTGTAGTTGTCCGGACAGGCGACGTACTCGTCTTCCTCCTTGGATCCTAACTTCCTCTTGAGTTCTTCAATCTCCTGCTTAAGATCGCCATTGTGTCTCGCTAGAGCTATGATCTCGTCCATCTAGTCCTTGCATGTAGACTTCAGTTCTCCTTCTAGCTCGATGATCCTTGCCTTCGCATTCTTCAATTCTATCGTATCATTGCACATCTGGTTCTCGTGGCGTCGAATGTGCTGGTTTAACTCCTGGATGAAAGATGCAATGGATCTATCCTTCTTGGTGCTGACTAACTCCCATTGTTCATCTCGGCGTCCGCAAATCTGGTAGATAGTGTCCTTGAGGTCTTTTTGGTAAACTTCTCCAATGCGTCCTATGGTGATATGAGCTGCCATGCTCCTTCCCAGACTCCAGGTTGGTGCATTCAAAACACTATCTATGGGCTTCGTGAGTGGTGCGAATGTTCTTCCCGGAACGTGAGCTTGAATCTTCCAGCGCTCCTCTTCAGGCAGAGTGGCGTTGAAGGTTCCCGTGAAGCTTGGTAATCCAATGTTCAGGTACTTGGTGACTTCCTTCAGGTGAAATCCAAATGGTGTGCCTTCATCCGGTTGAGCATATTTAATCTTCGCGTTCGTCATCCTAAAGGAGTAGAAAAGATGAGGAGTTTAGAAAATGAGAAGAGAATGGTGACCTATGGCTTTAACTTAGTGGTCGTGTCCTACAGTCAGCGTGTGCTCTGATACCATCTCTGTGGCGACCTGACCCGAATGGATCAAGTCTACTGTGCTCGGGTGTCATCCCTGGATCAGTAATGCTGACACCACACAGTACATCGAAGGATTTATAGCAGAGTGGCAATCACACACTTATTACATCATTGTCTCAAAGAGAACTTATTACAATAAATATGGCTTAAGGCCATCTAATAACGATAACAGCGGAAGACTCGGAAGATAAATGGGTCCATCAACTCCAACGGCATCACTGAGTATAGGGCCACGACCTAAAAGCACCTTACTCGTCGTCTGAAAAGTCTGCAACATGAGAAGTTGCAGCCTGAAAACGGGTCAGCATATGGAATATGCTGGCAATGTAACACATAGAGAGTAATGGAATGAAACAGCTATACTACATGCATATATGGCTGGTGGAAAGCTCTATGGTTACAGTTTTGCGTAAAGCCAATTTTTCCCTACTACAAAGGAATAAATTTATTTAACTATCATGGTGGTTGTGAAACATCGAGAATGGTTGACAGCATTTCGATCCCAATTAAGTGAACAATTAAAACCCAAAAACATTAATTAGAAGTAACGTGATGAGATTCACATGATATTGAAGTACTAGATACTCAAGTTGTCCATAACCGGGGACACGGCTAATCATGATTAGTTTGTACACTCTGCAGAGGTTTGCGCACTTTTCCCCACAAGACTCGATCGCCTCCGTTTGGTTTCTCGCACTACACGGTGTTTGAGAAATGGATGACCGAGACATAGTTTATCAGAAGCGCTAGCACCTTACGTGTGGGTAGACCGGTACACCTACTTTCCCCTACATCTGCTAGTCTACCCGTAAGAGTTCGCACGACTTAGTCCACTATGCCAGAGCCCATAATGGCTTGTGGCTGCACACGAAAGTTTCTAGCATGAAAGATCTTATGATCCCTTTGAGCCTGGGTGGCGGTCCAAAAAAAAACAGGCAAGTCCTGATTGACATCAGGTGCCTCAATCCACCCAGATGTGTGTAAGGTTGCCACCTTAGATAAACCATTAATTAAATATCTCACATCTGTCATGGATATCACTCACCCAATCCACGTCTACTAGCATAGCATGGCATAATAAGCAAACGTAGAAGTAACTCCCAAAGGTTTCATAGTAATACAGGTAATAGGTACTACCTCATCTACTTCCCATCCCACAATTTAATTAAATCCTAATCATGCAATGTGAGAGGATTGATCTAATGCAATAAAACATGGGTTGTAGAAAAGGTATGATCAAAGTGTTACTTGCCTTGCTGATGATCCGCGAGACCTAGGGTTTCGAAGTAACAAGCGGCGCAATCCGGGTAATCTATCGCAGACAAACAACAAGCACACAATAAGTACTCATCTAATGCACAGGTAAAACTCGAACAAGAGAATGAACCAGGTAGTTCAACTTAAGAACTCCGGTTGCAAAGAAAGAACGAACCGAACAAAGAAACGGAAAACAAACGGCGGAAGAAAACAACTCGGTTCTAGCAAGTTGAATCTAGGTCAAATTTTACCGGGCAAAAACTTGTTTAAGTTGATTAGACGGAACAACGGTTTCGAGACGAAACTCCAGGCGCTTGAATCACCTGATTCCGATAAACGCGCGAGAAGAAAGACTAGAAAGAAGATCGGATCTGAGATCGCGATCGCGGAAAAGACGCGGAATAAATCCAACGAGAAAGAGAACGAAGAACGGTTAAAAGAATGGACGTTCGTTAACCGGGAACAAGATCGGTGATCACGTTCGTTAAGACGAACGGTCCGAAAGAAGAACGAAAACCAATCTAGGGTTTTTCGGAAAAGAAACCGAAAAAAAACGGAAAACCGATCTAGGGTTTCGGAAAAGAAACCGAAACAAAAACCGGAAGAAAAAGAAAAGAATCGGAGAGAAAACGGAACGGTTCTTTTAGGAAAAACCGGACCGGGGAAGAAAAAGAGAGGCGCGGCTACCTTGGCGAGGTTCCGGCGAGGGGCTCCGGCGAACGGCGGCGTTGGGCGGCGGCGATGCACAAGGGCAGCGGCGTGGGTGAGGGGCGCGGGGTGGCGCGGCTAAAGGGCGGCGCCGGCGGGTGAGAGGCGCGGGGTGGTGCACGGCTTGGGAGGAGAGAGGGGCTTGGGCTTTGGTGTGAGGAGAGGGGGGGGTTGGGGTGTATTTATATAGGTGAGGGGTGAGGAGACTTGGGGTAGGGGGCAAGAAAAAGAGAGGAAAAAGGAAAACGAAACAAAGGAAAGGGGAGGGGCTAACCCTAGCCGGACTCGGCTAGAGCAAGAGGCGGCGGCGGCTGGCGCCTGCCTTGCCTGGCGCACGGCGCGCAGGGAGGCTGGGGCGGTGGCCGGCTGGCTGGGCCTTTGGCCCGGCTGGCCTGGCGGGAGGCTCCTTTTTTTTAACTGGTTTTCGCGCGCAGAAAACAAAAGAAAAAGAAACTAAATGAGCTCCGAAAAACCTAAAGTATATTTTCCCCGACTCCTAAAAATGAGTCGAACAAAATGAACTTTTCTCCAGGCCTAAAATGCAATTTTTGAAAACGCGCATTTTTCCCTATCCAAAGAAAAGCAAACAAACTCCGGCAAACAAAATTTGATTTATACATTAAATCTTCATTTTTCCTAAATTTGGGAAAGTCATATTATTCCCTCTTTTATACTTTTGATATCGGAAAAATAATTGAAGATGAAATAAATAAATCAAATGATCCTCTTTTCAAATTCGAGAAGACTCTCAAATATGAAAATAACAAAATCTCCAACTCTCTCAGTGGGTCCTTGAGTTGCGTGAAATTTCTAGGATCAACCAAAATGCAAGAAAATATGATATGCATGATGATCTAGTGTATAACATTCCAAATTGAAAATTTGGGATGTTACATCCTTGGTGCACGGAGACCAACAGTTATAATACCGCCCTCATCTACATGATAGGTCGGGGCTACTTTGGTAACTTCCGGTTCCCCCACTACACGGCACCCCCATTTCCTCTCCCCCTCCCGCAAAAACGACTAACTACACGGCACGCCGTCCGTACTTCATCCCCCTTTCTCCCCTTCCCTCTCAAAACCCTAGACTGCTCATCCACCGGCGTACCATAGCCCATTCACTGCCAGCGGCGTCCACCTCGCCGGATCTGCTTCTGCGGCCGCATCTACCCCTCCCACCTCCCCTACAAACAAGTAGACTGCTCATCCACCATTGTACCATAGCCCATTCAGTGCCGACCTTGTCCACGGCGCCGGATCTGCTTCGCCGGTACTCTCATCAACCGCCGCGCATCTGCAGCGGCTCATTCGTACTCCCCACCGGAGACACTTCGTCCACACCCCCCGGACCTCCCCGCCCCCGTTGACGGCCTCTGATCCTCTTCGCCGACACCTTCCTCAACCCTACCGGAGCCGCTTCGCCGACACCTTCCTCAACCCTACCGAAGTAGCTTCGCCTATACCATTCTCAACCCTACCGGGGCCGCTTTGCCAACTCACAAGCCCACGGCCTCAGATCCGCTTCCTTGCACCCTCATCCAACCTACCGGAGCAGCTTCTGATGCCCCATCCACGGCCGCAGATCCGCATCGTCGACACCACCCTTAACCCAACCACCGGAGCTTCTAACGCCCCATCCACGGCTGCAGATCCGCATCATCGACACCATCCTTAACCCAACCACCGGAGCAACTGCACCTATGCCCTCGTCCACGACCATAGATCCGCTTCGCCCACACCGTAGTCCACCCTACCGGAGCTGCTCCACAAACACCCTACTCGACGGTTCTAGATCTCCTTACCGGACCCCGACAGCCAGCGCAGCATCATCACCCTCGACGTTTCTAACCTGATTCCCACAGTCTGGAGAGATGCCAAGCACCCGCCACGGCCTAGGTACTTGTCACCTTTAAACCCGTCCAGCATCACCTGTCCGATGTACTTCAAATATACTAACCGGTCGCTGTTACCTATTATGCAGCTGGCAAAAGCTACAAGGACGATGTTTCTTCTGGATCTAATAGCTTGGCCAACCAAGATCCTGGACTGAGGCATTGCTATGATATTGTAAGCGCGTCTCTCTCTCTTGTATTGTTCTGTGCCTGCCAGCGTGCTTTGCTAGGATTTTCGACCAGTAATCCCTTTGTGCAGACAATGATTTCTACTACTGGCTGCTAAATTAGATATGTAGATGTCATACATGATACTACCTCGTACCTCTGTTCCTAAATATAAGTCTTTCTAGAGATTCCACTATAGGCTACATACGGAGAAAAATGAGTGAATCTACACTCGAAAATGCATCTATATACATCTGTATGTGGTCCATACTGGAATCTCTACAAAGACATATATTTAGGAACAGGGGCAGTACATTACACAAAATCGTAGGTGGCATGTAGGAATTCCAGTGCACTACATTAGGCTCCCTTAGAGTGCCTGCTAGTCCAGCATACAGAGTCATGGCTAGTTTATGGTACACACACAATCGTTAATTGGTGGTTTAAATATGTGCAAGGGATATGCAATGTAGTATCATGTAGAGATGTCTGAAATTAGCCGTGTCAACTTGCAGATAGGGTTACACAATGAAAAAGTACAAGATGTATGTGGCAATTTCATGGAACATCGCAAAAAAAGGAGAGGCAGCGGTGAGCCTATACAGTGTGCTATGGTACGTCACTCCTCCATTGCAATCATCGTGACATGTTATTTGTATGCCAGTTCTATTAGCCAAGTTTCTTAGGGACAATTATTATGAGTTATCCTAAGAAAATAAGCACCTGTGAATATAAGTTCCATGTAATAAGCCAACCAGTTCTTTTCATTGCGTTTTCAGCTTATCTTTGGTATGATCAGTGGAAAGTCTAGATTGCTTTATATTTTTTTCATTTTGCTGCCCATATGGAATTTAATTTGACTTGCAAACATCACAAATTGAACACAGTGCAGTAATTAATATGATAGGAAAACAGACCATCACTATTTGCTCAAAATGCAAATACAAAGATACCATCTACTTGGCACAATCTACTTTGGTCAATGTTTTCCATAGAGATCCCATTGCCTAATTTAAACGAAGAACGCATGACCCACATTTAAATGAAGAACAATTATTTATTGAAATTCGATGGTCCAAGTGGCTGGTTATTATCGTATAGCAGCACCACCTGAAAGCATCATATAGCAGCAGCAGCTCATAGCAACTCATCATACAACAGCAGCAGTCTGCAATTCATCATATACCAGTAGCAGCTCATAGCAATTCATTATATAGCAGCAGCAGGAGCAGCTCATAGCAATTCATCATATAGCAGCATCAGGAGCAGCTTGTAGCAACTCATCATACAGCAGCAACAGGAGCAGCTTGTAGCAACTCATCATATAGCAGCAGCAGCTCATAGCAATTCATCATATAGCAGCAGCACCAGCTCATAGCAACTCATCATACAGTAGCAACAACTCATAGCAATTCATCATATAGCAGCTGCAGGAGCAGCTCATAGCAATGCATCATATAGTAGCAGCAGAAGCGGCTCATAGCAATTCATCGTATAGTGGATCAGAATGAAAATTTGGCAAAAAATCAGAGGAGATCCTCACCTTGTTGGATGAGCTCATCCTTCAACAGCACCTCAAGGCCATGGCCTAGGAGGAGGGGAGGGGGAATAAGGTGCCTTCTGCCGCAGTGTGGCATCAGCCGTAGTTGTGCAACGCCCGCTGGAGTAGTGCGTTGGACGAACCACACTGGAGCAGCTGCTGGAGACCATGAGAATGAGGGGCGGCGCCAAAGGGAGGAGAAGCCAGGGAGATTTGCCCCTACCCGCCGGCCATGTAGCCTAGCTGGACATAGCATCGTCGAGGACAAGGCCAGATGGGACCAGTGGCGACGGCTCACTGGAGGAACCCTAGTGATGCAGGTAGGGGATCAAGGTAGAGGGAAAGGGGAGAGGATATGCAAGCGGGCAGGGCAATGAATGCTTGCGTGTTTGTTTTTACTTGAGGGTCAGGTGTGACACGGGCGTCAGCAGTTGCATTTTGAGTGTAATATAGGCAGACAACAGAGTCATTTCACTATTCCCCTTCCCTTCAATTTTTAGTGAGGTTCTACCCGAAACACCCCCCTCCAAAGCGAAATTAGCTAAGCCCAAGCCCATAACTCAAAAATGACTTCTTTACATCTTTTATGGATTATTTTGATAATATGCCCTAAAAAGGCGGAATCGAACTGTCCCTTAACCTGCAATTCAATTGTGCATGCAATGATGAATCACTCTTGCCTGCTATCTGTACATTTAGGCATCATCATACATGGCATAACCTAATACATGTGCATTCCATTGTAGAATCTGGAATATGCAATGTTTATGTTCTTTCATACGTTGCACATGATGTTTAAATGCCCCTTAAATCTGGTCAGTCAAGTGATGGTCTTTAAGCCTCCTTCTTTGCTTCTTTTGTTGATATGTAAGATTTGCTCACACTTCTATTCAATTGCTTGTTTGCATTAGCCAGCCATACTAGGACTGTTTGCTTTGATTACTTGTTGTTCTTGACCTAACACTCTAACAGAGCTTGTCAACGATTTAAACACTAAGGGCTGCTGTAGTGGGGCCTTGTCTAACTTATAGGTGACATAAAGGTTTGGTTGTACACTACATTAGGCTCTCCAAGAGTACTTGGAGATCCAGTTCTAAGGTATGCCTAGTTTTTACATAGTGCAAACATAGTAAATGCTCATTTCATTGTGTGCAAGTGCAAGAGATGCGGCATGTTTCATTATGTGGTGTTGTTTTGTTATAATCTCATCCTTTTGTGTTCATAGACTAGAAAGTATGCATATTTATCTTCCAAGGAGACGAGTAAATAGTTTGTGTCACCTTGCAGAGGGGGTGCAATGAAGATAAGATTGAGGATTTCCAAGTACAAGATGTTAGGAAGGAGCCTTGCAAGAGAAGTAGGAGCTGCGCTGAGCCTCTTCAACCTGCTAAGGTAAGTCACTGTATGCAACTCAACAGTTCAATTCCTTGTTTGTTTCAGGCATAGTTAATTTTCTATTTTCAATTGCTTTATTCGTCCTCAGTTAATGAGATGCCCAAATAATCATGCCTGATGTTCGGTACTTGTATCACTATTAGTTGACATAATTAAATGCCTTACCATTTAATTACTCTGCCGAAGTGTGCCTGAAGCTTTGAAGTCTATTAACCAACTATTATTGCATGAGGCTCACAATCTAGTTTATACTACGCTAATGATTGCATAGTTTTGCCTGCTGTAGTATGTTTGTATGAAACCCTCTGTTGTTCATTATGCTCCCTAAGACTTTAATTGAGGCACAGAATGGCCAGCTGCTTGCTTACTTATACGCAACGTGTTGTCTAAATTTGTAACTTATATGTGTTTTCGATTGGGACCCAACATCATGCTCCTCTGGTGAGCTAAGATGGATCTCTGTATGCAGGCTGCACATACTATCTTTTTTATAATTTTTAAAATATCACCTGCTTATGCTTCATGATGTGTAACATTTTTTTAAAGTGACATGTAACATTATTGTTAGTCCTGTTTTGCCATGTAGTATAAAATAGTGTCTTGTTCGCTTCACTGTTGTAACTATATTTTTGCCCTAGTCATGTGTACTTACAGAAACATTTCAGGATGAGGTGACATCAACACAAAGATCTGCGAGCAGTGCGGCATGACCGTTACCGAATGATTATGGATTGGAATTGGAATGTGCTGATGTTCTCGAGCATCAACTAGAGGTGGCAAGACAACGTGTACATGATTGTCAATGTATAGTCAACAATTTGAGACTGGACATGCAGGTATTAGATGCACGAGTCAAAAAAATGAAACAAGACACTAAGGTAACCATGAAGGAATTGGAGATTTTGCAGACTGAAATTTGTGCTATCTGAATCCGGCCAATCCTATTTTCTGAAGAGATTATAGTTCAAATGGAGTTAAGTTGATGCTCGTCCATGATGTATGAGCTGTATTTGCCCAGTGTATGTAATTTGCTGTTTGTGTATCTTTATTATCACCTGTGCCGAACCATAATGCCCAGTGGGTATAATCGGCTGTAATTTCTTTATTGTATAGTGTAGGATTATTCTACCTTTCTATGCCTTGATCTCTTTGTTTTAATAGTGTAGTCTTTTTAGAGGTGATAGTATTGAGTAGGATAATTCTTTGAATATGCTATATCATTCAAACGGGGGCCAATTCGCCCGACCATGGCCCTTCACGGGCCGTCGGATCCATGGGCCTTCTACGTCTCGTAGGATCCATGGGCCTTCTACGTCTCGTAGGTTCCATGGGCCTTCTACGTCTCGTAGGATCCATGGGCCTTGTATGTCTCGTAGGATCCATGGGCCGCCGGCACATTTATGGGTCTTGTACGGGCCTTTAATGGGCCGTAGATGGGCCTTTAATAGAAATCGTACATTTTATGGGCTGACCATAACGGGCCGTTAATAGGCCGTATTTGGTGATGCTATGAAAATGGCCCAACAGACTAACGGTCCACAAACGGGCCGACTGTAACAACGGGCTGAATTTGGCCCACAAGCAGAAAATGACAGTAACGGGCTATAAGTAACCGAATGCTGCAAATGAGCCCAAGAATAAATGGGCCCTCAGAAGGCCGAAAGTTAACTTGGGCTGGAAATGGCCCAACGGAATAATGGGCCGTTAATGGGTATAAAGTGATACACTGTTCATTATGGGCCATTTTCACCACGGGCCGTTAATGGGTGTAAAGTAATACACTGTTCATTACGGGCCAGTTTCACCACGTGCCACTAATGGGCCAAGAGTTACAAAGGGCCGAAAGACGTCATGGGCTATACATGGGACAGAAGTGAAAACGGGCTGGAATCATAGTGGACGGCCCAGATGACGCTACTGGGCCTACTTCGGATAGGGCGTAACGGGCCTTGGGTTAGCGGGCTGTAAATGGACTATATGCGAACAGGCCGTTAACAGGCTTTCCATGGGCCGGCCCGCCAGCTTTTGACCAAGTCAAACGGGCCGGCCTTTTCACAGGAATGGGCCACTGTTGGGCCGTGCCACGTGTCGACGTATCATAGGCGCCTATCTGACCCGCTGACGAGCTGACACGTGTTTCGTCCGGCCAATAAGAATTTTACGCATGGAAATTTCCCATTGGTCAGGGCTGTTAACGGGTTATCGGATCCAAAACCTGACCCAATAGCTTAACGGCGTTCCGTTACGGTGGATGCCACGTGTCGGTCACCCTTGACGAAAGCACTTCTGTGACGCGCGATTTATCGTCATGGAAGTGGACACTTCCGTGATGATAATTTTGGTAATGTCATGGAACACTTCTACGACAGCACAGGTATGACTATCTTGATTCTGTCATAAATTTGTCATGGATGTACATGCATGACAAAAAAGCGACCTACTGTGACAAACACGTATCATCATGGAAGTGTATTTTTTTGTAGTGAGGTGGTTGGCCCTTCTGTCATGCAGCCAAAGGCAGGTGCAGTTAAGGCACCAGAACTCAGTCCGCGAGGGAGAGGGCGTTGTAGTAATCAAATTTCTCGGTCTTGTACGAGTTGACGCGACACATCAAAGCACTGCACTCGATATAAGTCTTTTTACACATTTCAAATGGGCTACTTCGTATGTAGGAGTAGACATATTCTGTTTCGTATGTAGTCACTTGTTGCAATCTCTAAAAAGACTTATATTTGGAAAGGAGGGAGTACAACGCATGCATGCATGCCATGACTTTCCTTTTGATACTTGCATGTGTTGATTTGATGCACCTTGCCAAATTTTGACTATAAATTTAACTAACCAAATTTTCATGCATTTCAAAAAATTACGGGGCTGTTTGGATTGTGACTATGTTTGTCTTATGTTGCTACATTATTTTTCCCACACTTGCCACACTTGCCTAACCTGAGTTGCTCAAATTATTAGACACACTTCGGCTTGCCTAAGGGAATCTTGCCACAATTTTTTTGTCTATGACATGTGGGGTTCACGGCTAATAAAAAAATTCTTGTCTTAGGTGTGGCTAATAAAAAAGACTTATATTTAGGAACGGAGGGAGTAGAAAATATAAATAATAATGCATGTTGGGGCAACCCACGTTTCCGCTATTTTTAGCCGTGGGCTTGTTCACAATTTTACGTGGGGGTGGTTGTTCATTTAATGGAGGGACTTGTAGTACCAGACTTGAACGATACAAAGTGCGACCTGGCACACCGTAACACCACTTGGAACAAGCGGTAGCTATCTCAAAAAACAATCAACAACTAAAAAAACCGTGACCTGGCATGTAGTAGTACACAATTTTAAATGATTGTTTTGATGGAGTGAAAAAGGAAAACTACGCCACTACGTATATAT
The DNA here is from genome assembly GCF_056163025.1 of Triticum urartu. Taxonomy (NCBI): domain Eukaryota; kingdom Viridiplantae; phylum Streptophyta; class Magnoliopsida; order Poales; family Poaceae; genus Triticum; species Triticum urartu. The sequence goes on along the minus strand of NC_141878.1, from coordinate 477,141,110 downwards.
AGGTCGGAGCCTCCGCGCTTGCTTGCTAGGGTTGCTCTATTCACACACTCTCATCCTCTCCAGATCTAAACAAGATAGGGGTAGTAACACTGTCTTTCTCCCTTCAAAAAACACTGGCTTTCTATCCTCACTGCTGGTTACAGATCCGGACATATCCCCCTCTGCCGGTGAAGGGGAGGAGGGGCAGCGTTTAGGCCGTCGTCGACAGCAAGGGAAGAGACCCACTGCCGACGGCACCGTTATCTATGGCCGAGAGCCGGCGCTGGAGGTCCTCCGATCCCTTCGTCGTTGACTGTGGGCAGATCCGGCCTCCCGCGGCCCACCTATCCACATCCCGTCGACCCTCAAGTATATCTTCGTTCGAAACCGCCTTAGCTCTACTTCCCCAGATCGCTACGTTGCTGCATGTGCATCATTTTCTACCTCTCAGCCCCTCTCGATCGGATGGTCCAACGTCACTTTTTCTTCTTCTATTCTTATAGGTAAAGCTACTTCATGGAGTCGAATCTTGTACTCCTTCCGTCCGAAAATACTTGTCATTGAAATGGATGTATCTAGATGTATTTTAGTTCTAGACACATCCATTTTGATGACAAGTAATTCCGGACGGAGGGAGTACTTGGTTCAAACAAGAAATAAAGTGGGGGTGGGGGAATTTAGTATGTACATCGGACTTGGTACAAACAGGAAGGAAAGGGGGTGAAAGTAGTACAGACTGGTCATCCAACCGGTCTCTTGGCCGAAAAGGGAAATATAGGGGTAACGTTGTACAAAGTGGTATGACCAGGACTAGATTTGCTATCCACACATAGGAGTAGGTGGCTAGAGTGAACAAAAATGGGACCAACCCAGATATGTTTCTTGGATGTTTGTTTCTCGGGGCAACAAACTATGAATCACCACTTTATGCCCCTGTTTACGTACATGGTGCTGGACTGCTGGTGCACCCACTGTTCTTAATCTAATGTCCCTGGTAAAAATGAAGCCATGCCATTGTTATAAGCCATGACAAGTTTATCCAAATGTTTTTGCCTGTAATTGTTTGAGACTCTGATTGTTTCCTCTGTGCCTTTTTATGCAAACAGGGATGTCCAATTCACTTGGTTGCTGTTGTGACCTTTTGGTGCACTGCACAAAACTCTTCTTAAAAGAAGTGACTCTTGTGCTATTTAACTGGAATGTCAGAATGGAACAGTTGGTTCATTTTGGTGGAACTGCACAAAGGGAGATCTGTGTTCCAATCCTCATCATCCATATTTGCGCCATAACCTTCCTTTAGGTAAGAATGATATTTAATGCATGTGTTCATCTCTATTTTCTGACTGCCATGAGAAAATAATGATGTTTTTTACTAGTACACTTGTACTCCCTCACTGACAAAACCAAATCTGAATTAGAAGGCCAATCATGTACTTGGTTTCACCAACTGGTGAGGAGAAAGAGAAATGGAGCATGAAGAGGAGGAAGAAGAAGAAGAATAAACAGTGCCAAGGCGATCTTGCTGAAGCCAGAGGCCTCAGTCGAGGCCATTCAAGGGCTCCGGTAACGACTACCTTACATGTGAGACGATCCTCCAGGGATCCCTTCCACTTCTGATGTCTCACTTAATTAATTAGGAGTACTTAAGTACCACTAATTTATTACTGCCTAATTTTCCTGTTGGAGTTAAACAAATCTTTAGTAGGACCCTATGCTGAATCATGTACGTGTGTATGTTTGTCTATGGAGGTGAATCATGTGGTGGAGCAGGGAGGGAATATTATTAGTGTCATGACATAATAGTGTTATTGTTTTGCATGTCAATTTATTGCCATTGGTTCAATGAGGTAATGTTTTGCGTATTTTCCATCATGAATTTGATGCTACTGTTTGAGTAATATGCTAATGTCTTCCTATCCTTTCTCACTAAGCTAATGAAGGTTTCACCTTGTTCCTACTTGTGCAAACAGGGATCATGTTGTGCCAATCATACATATTAGTGGAACTACACAAGACAATACAATGAACTGTATCCTAGCCAGTGCTTTAACTCTGCTTGAAGTTCTTGATAATCTTTTGATATAATCTCAGCACTGGTAAACAAGAGTGATTTCAACCATACATTTGAAGTGCACAAAAATATATACTATTGTGTGATTCCAGTGGGTGCTTTATCGTCTCTTATGGGACTACATGAATAAGCTTTTTTCTCAGGTTGGTACGGGCCTAAGGCCTTCATCCATATTAGTTTGTTGTCATCTCTATTTGTATCGTGCTACTGCCATGAGAAACTCCTTTATCTTTGCACGTTAAAGTTTTGCAACCTATGATAAATGGCAATGCTTTGAGTGTTGAGTTGAGCTAATTGGCACTGATTAAATAAACTAATACCTCTCTTTAAGCAAGACTACTATGTTGCTAACTTTACCGATTAAGATAATGAGGGTGCTTCTATTTGTTAGTGTGTGTTTCATCAACTAGTCCCACTATTACAGTAATCTCACTCTCTCAATATATGTGCCAACAGGGATGCTCGATTTTGGTGGAACTGCACAAAAACTTTGGGTGCTTCATTGCCTTGATAGCTTCCGTCCTTTCTTGTTAGTCGCTAATCCGGCTTGCTTTCTTCCTTTGTTGTCAGTCGCTTGGCTTATCTCGGCTTCTAGTCAGAGGAAATAGTAATTGATATGCTACCTCACACAGGTTGGTACTGGTCTTTATCCTGATTATTGTGCCTGTCATATGTATTGGTAATTTGGTATTGTGCTACTGTTTTCCGATTTCATAAAGGAGTAATTTGGAGCCTGAACTCGCAGGCAAATCATTACATCGGGTGATTTCAGTAGAACTACACAAAATGATCAGATGGACAAGTACTTATGCTGCTGCTATGTACTCCAAAGTTCACTCAGACAAGCATCGATGTTGACAAGAAGTGCCTATATTCATTCGAGTATCAACCGGCGTCAACCAATTGTCAAACTCAAGTATTAGGAGAGTGAACGCCAAAAATATTGCTTGGTGCATAGCCCAGAAAAACGCAGTCCAGTCTTTGGTCCCAACTTGTGCCTTTTGGTTATCGGCACATATGGTAGCGAACTATATGGCATGGAGTCTAAAGATTCCAGACAAGTTGGTTGACGCATAGATTCATCTGGCACTTAATCAGTCTGCACGCCAAGGATGCTCCATTTCAGTTGAACTGCACAAAAAATTTGGGTGGTTCATTTTCTCAACCGCCTCCTTTCTCATCTGCAATGTAGAATTTTGGCGAGATACAGGACCAAGATGAGCCAGTAAACTAGTTGGATGAAAGTAGTGGCCAAGTTGCTCAAACCTCCCTCGGCATGAGGCCACTATTTAAGGATAAACCTACAAGCAAAGTTCAGATTGTCTGTGCTGCCTCTTATGTACACGAAAGTTTACTCGTACAAGAACTAATTTTAGCAAGAAGTACCTCCGATTGAACACCATTTACCAGTCTGTACCCTAGGTAATTAAAGTTCGTCCATGGATCATATTGGCTATGATCTCAATCATTTGGATGCATAAACATACTGAACATGTGTATATCTGAATCTTTTTGTGAATTATGTATGAATATTTTCGTGTGATCTATCAATCATTTGGATGCATAGATATGCTGAGCTTGTGTATATATGAATCTTTTGAGTTGTTGATAGTGAATGTTGGCTATGAATATGAACGTGTCCTGTGAACCTAAGTTTGATATGAATGTTTACCTTTTCTGTTGTATTTGTGTGTGAACTTGTTAGTATGCCTACTGTGGGGTATAAAACGCAGGTCTCTTATAAAAGTAATGATGTGTCCAATTTATGTTTTCCCTTCTAACCACATTATATATACTAGCAAAAGGGACCATGCGTTGCAACGGGAAAAAAATATGGCACACACTTACGTTCTATTCTTTTTTACCGGGTCTGTCATTACATGTGCTCCGATGTAATAACATCATAAATTACCAAACTGCCTTAGGAGTTTTTGTCTCGGGCACCACAGTGAGTATGATTGACAATATGAGCATCACCAGCTTGAAGAAAGTTGTTGCTGTTATGACCGGCATGGCCAAGAGGATATATGATGCGCACTGACATCCAACAACAACATTTCTCATGGTTTCGTTTTTTTCTGAACCAGTGCTATATTTGATTATTTGGCACAAAAAAGTTGTAATTCTTTCACTCCAACTACGGCCAACATGGCTTGTCATTCTTCCAAAAGATGTCCCTTATGATATTTTTCAGAAAAAGGAGTGCATTATCTCCTTGCTGTCGTCTAACTGAAGGAAACTGAATGTGAAAATTTAAGTGTATATAGACTGACCCACTCGGAGTGCATACAAAAATATTTTTATCCAAGTCGTCAGTGCCAACACTGTACCTCCAATGTCCATCTGCATCTACACGTCTAGGTCTAATCTTAAGCAAGAATGAAACTACCAAGCAAACTGAGATAACAGCATGTAGCTGACCCCGGGCAGCAGGTGGTCAGGGATCATCAGCAGAGAAACACGAAGTCGGCTGACGACCGCCGAGCATGGCCAGGCCCATCTCGCTCTCATGGCTGCCGTGGTGGCTCCCGGGCCTCTCCGTGGCTCCTCCACTCCGAGTCCACAGCCCGACCTCGGCATTCCGCCTCCATCCTCCTCCACCCTTTGTCCCGCGTGCTCCTCCACACCTCCCTCTCCAAGCCGACGGGTCCGACCTTCCCCTCGCTGGATCCGGTCCACCACGAGCCTCAAGCCACCCTGCCGCCGTGCTCGTGTCCATGTCGTGCGTGGTGTAGAGGTGGCCAGCGTGTGGAACAGGCTGCGTTGCAGGCATCTGCGTGCTGCGCCTCCGTTTCCTCACCCCGGCGAGCGCCGGACTGAACAGCTTCGCGACGGACTGCCGTTTTGTTGTACAATTTCCCTTCGTTCTCATTCTGTGTTTATTGATTCAAGAGGCTCGTTGTTGATATGCAATTTTCCTAGGTATATAAACTGGTAGACTTTCATGTAAGCAATCGAAGTGGGATTACTCCGAGTACATGTGTGAAAATCAGGTAAGGTACATATACAGAAGCGTGCATGCAGGCCGAAACATGTGTGCAGGCCCAATAAGAGAATGTGGACGTGGACCAATTGGATGGACAATGTTTTTAGTACCGCCTCGCAGCAATTGGACGGACTATCGATCAAAACTAACGGAAAAAAACTAAAAGCATAAATTCACGGAAAGAAGCGTATTGTGACGGTGAACCCAAAGAGTCAATCGGTGCTTTATTATTAGGGAAAGATTTATATTATTACTATTATCGTATATTTTATAGAGACTTATATATACATTATAAAAACATCCCATGTGTTATTAACTTATAAAAGTAAATGTTTAACGGAAGTTGGCAAGGAAAATCCTGGTTGTTTTTGACTCACGGGCAAGGAAAATCCTGGTGATTGCGTACAAAAGCTTGCGAAGATTTTAAGGACCAATTTAATAATAACGCGCTCATTTTATATTCTGAGCAATAACTCGCTAATTTATTAATTATATATATAATGTGCCTCTCTGGTTTATTCTTTGATATTAATTGCTCCTTCTAACATAACATTATATATATAACAAGCCCACCTAATACGTGTATTTCAAGGAAGTGCAAATGGGATGGGATTTCTTAGAAAATATAAATGGGCCTGATTGACGCGAAATTATTTATTCACCCAGCCCAGCAAATGGACTGTACATTCTAGAAAACATGGGTTAAATATATGCCACATTTTTGCAGGCTGACATGTGGGCCAATAGGTCGAAGCCTACGCAGGGCGTTGTCAACTTGGTCAACAAATGATTGTGTCATCCACAGCCATTGGATTTATATCCAACGGCCGACGTGCACCTTCAATCTCTCGTCTTCTTCCTCCGGCGTCGTCGGGACCGCCTGGTCCGGCCTCCGGCGGCTAGCGGCTCTTCTTAGCACGCATCGCTGCGAAGCGCTACCCCACCGCCGGCCAGGCTATCCCTCCACCCCTTGACACCTCCTGTTATTCTCCACAGACTACGGCCCCACGCCGCAACAGAACTAGTTATAGCCCTTCTCCTCCTCTCAATCTGTGACTCCACTGCCGCGTTTTCCAATCTTCGAGTCGTTCCTTTCCAGGGCCTCGCCGTCGTCCACCGCCTCGCTGCGCTCGGTGCGGCGTGGTCAACAAACGAGAGTCATCGGAAGAGGACTGTATGTGGAGAGCCTGGCGGCTGGGACCCACGAGGTCCATGGTCGCACGCAAGGAAAGTTCCTCCTTATTAAGCTAAAAAAATGTTTCCTCCACCTGACAGCTAGGACCCACCGATTGTATCTTCGCACGGAAGGAAGTGCCTCCTTGTTTTGCGAAAAAAATTATTCATCCCGTTGACAGCTGGGACCCGTCAGATTTGGTGACTGACTTGTGGGCCTACTAAGCGGACGTGTAAGCACGGCTTTGTCAACTTAATCAACAAATGATTCTAGCAGCTGGACCCTTGGATGTTAATCCAACAGCCGTGCTCCTTCTTCAACCTTTGTTCTTGCTCCTGTCTCCCATGGGCGGCACCGCGGCTGTGCTGCCGCGAACCCGAACCAGTGAAGTTTCCCACTCCTCTCCATTTGCGACTCCACTGCCCCGTCTTCCCCATCTTCGGGTCGTTCCAGTCTGGGTGTGCACGGCACGTTGTGGTCAATGTGGTCAACAACCAGAGTCATCGGAAGATGACTGTACGTGAGAGGCTGACAGTGGGGACGCACCACGCCCATGGACGCATGCATGCAACAGAACGTGACGAGGTCAACGTGGTCAAGGAAGGACTTCCATCAGAAGTATACTATACGTGGAGAGTCTCAGCTGGGTCCACGGCCGCAGCAAGTAAGTGCCTCCTTATTATGCGGAAAATAATGATTCCTCCAACTAACAGCAGGGACCCACTGGACGGGCCACCGTATTGTGCGAAAAAAACGTTTGCCCCCTGACTGCTGGGACCCACCTGGCGGGCCACCGTATTTCGCGAAAAAAACGTTCCCCCCGCTGTCAGCTCGGACCCACCGGAAGTGCCTCCTTATTACGCACAAAAAAATGAATACTCCCCCGGCTAGCTGGGACCCACCTTGGTGGGAGGCTGACTTGTGGGCCTACTAAGTTGACGGGGACGAAGGGCTTTGTCAACTTAGTCAATATGAACGATTCTAGCTCCAGTGACCGTATGATGTCCATCCAACGGCCGTAGTGCTTCTTCAACCTCTGGTCTTCTTGCTCCAGCCGCCCAAAGCAGCGCCGGTCGTGCTGCATGCTCCTGCTTCCCGTGGCCGGCTGTGCTGCCGCGGAGGCCTCACCTCCCCCTACTATTCCCACCGCTGGCCAGGCCCTACGGCGACGGCAGCCTCACACCGCAGCCGAACCAGTGAACCCTCGTACTCCTCTCCGCGCGGGCTTCCACTGCCGCGTCTTCCCCGGCTCCGCGTCGTCCCCTTCCTAGGCCTCGCTGTTGTCCACCGCTGTGGTGCTCTCCGCGCGGCGTGGTCAACGTGGTCAAGGAACGACTTCCATCGGAAGAGTACTGTACGTGGAGAGGCTGACAGCTAGGTCCACAGCCACAGCCCAGTTTTTTTGTGATTTGCCAAGTAAATCGCTTTGTCGGGCCTGTTGGGCTGCAAATCTTTCAAGACGAGGAGAGCTTTCATTTGGCTGGCCGAGAAAATGGCCCATCGGTAATGAGAAATGGTTGTAAATTTTTAAAACACATCAAACCGGCAATTAGTTTCAAATATCTTTTTTTTTCATTTCAAGATTTTAAATTACATTAATTTTTATGCGTGGAGAATTTGTTGGATTTTATATTGATATACATTTATTTTTAAAATCAGTTTGAATATGAGTCAAAATTTCGGGATTAAAAACAGTTCAGACCGCACCGAAATATGCAAAATTTCGTATAGTTTTTTAACCGTGGCCACAATATGGGCTGTAATGCTAACAAAAAGAATATGGGCTCCAAAAAAACCTTAAAAATTAGCAAATGGGCTGTAAATTATTAGAAATAATGGCAGATGGGTTGTATGCTGTTTTCCACATATTTGAGGCTTTCCTAAAAAAAAGGTTGACGCACAAGCAGTGACTGTTGGATGTCCATCAAACGGTCGTCGTGCTTCTTCAATCTCTGCTCTTCCTGCTCCAGCCGCTCAAACAAGCGCCGGCGGGACTGCATGCTCCCTCCTCCCCGCGGCCGACTGTGCTTCCGCGCAGGCCTCACCGCCCCACCGTACTCCCATCGCTGGCCTAGTCATCCCTCTACTCACCCACACCTGCTGTTATTCTCTGGCGACGCCAGACGAACCAGTAAACCCTCGTACAGTCGTACTCCCCTCCACGTGGGAAACAACTGCCGAGTCTTCCGTGCTCTCGGCGCGGCCTGGTCAACGTGGTCAACGACCGACACCCCCTGTTATTCTGCGGCGACGGCAGCCTCACACCGCAGCGCACCAGTGAACCCTCGTACTCCTCTACGCGTGGGCATCCACTGCCACGTCTTCCCCGGCTCCGCGTCGTCCCCTTCCTAGGCCTCGCCATCGTCCACCGCCCTGGTGCTCTCGGCGCGGCGTGGTCAACATGGTCGAGAAATGGCTTCCATCGGACGTGGACTGTACGTGGAGAGGCTAACAGCTGGGTCCACGGCCGCAGCAAGGAAGTGCCTCCTTATTATGTGCAAAATAATTATTCCTCCACCTCACAGCGGGGACCCACCGGACGGGCCACGGTATTTCACGAAAAAAACGTTTGCCCCTGACTGCTGGGACCCAGCAGCTACATCTTCGCACGCAAGGAAGTGCGTTCGGAAAAAAACGATTCGCCCCCCTGACTGCTGGGACCCACCAGCTACATCTTCGTAGGCAAGGAAGTGCCTGACAGTCGGGACCCACCTGGTCGAAGCGTATGTGGCGTTGTCATTCTGGTCGCTAACGTATACGTACATATATACTGGTGGATGTAAAGGCGCGCACATGTCGTAGTAGAGGCGCATACGTGTCATAGTAGAGGCGCGCACGTAGCATGTACACGTACGTATAGCGGCTAGGGTGCAAGAAAGAAAATACGGCCATGTATGTGTACATACGGGCGGGGTCTCGAACGCCTACTCGCGCATATGTACGGCCAGGGCTCGTGTACATGGCTGGGTCGGAACGGAGAAACAGTGTCATCGTCATGTTCATGGGGAGGCAACGGAATGCGTCGTGTTCATCGGGAGGCAACGAAACGCATGGGAGCCAACCAGCTGGGTCGGAACGGAATGTGTGGTCGTGTTCATCGGGAGGGCTTGGACGGAACAGGCAATGGAAACGAGGCCTGGCATACTGCACAACGGAGGAAACGGACCTCCTACGTTCGGAACGGGGTCCTGTTGATCGTGAGGGGTCTGGCGTACCGCAAAACAGAGCAAACGGACCTCCTACGGTCGAAACGGGGGTCCTGTTGATCGGGAGGGGTGTGGCGTACCGCAAAACAGACGAAACGGACCTCCTATGGTCGAAACGGGGGTCCTGTTGATTGGGAGGGGTGTGGCGTACTGCAAAACGGACGAAACTGATTTGTGTTGGAGCGCTACGGTCGAAACGGGGGTCCTGTTCATCGGGTGGGGTGTGGTGTACCGCAAAACGGGACTCCACGGGATACTGTTCATCTCCACCGTCGACCTCCTCCAGCCTCCACGGGCTACCGTCGACCTCCTCCAGCCTCCACGGGCTCCTGTTCATCCAGCCTCCACTGCGCGCTACTCCACCGGCTACTGTTCAACCACCCCTCCACGGGCACCCCTCCATCGTCTACTATTCATCCAGCCCTCCACACCACGGGGTCCTGTTCAACCACCCCTCCACAGGCACCCCTCCATCGTCTACTGTTCATCCAGCCCTCCACCACACCACGGGGTCTTGTTCATCCAGAGGCAACGCCACCGCTCACTGTTCATCCAACCCCCCCCCCGCAACGCTCACTGTTCATCCCAGAGGCAGCATCGATCGGCTTCAGTTAGCAGCAGTAGCAAAGGAATCGCTTGATCGGGTTCAGTTAACAGCCATCGATCGATCGCTCGGGTTCAGTAACGCGTAGCCTGCAGTGCAATCGCTCGGGTTCAGTTAGAACCCAACGCCTCGCTCGGGTTCAGTTAGAGCCAACGCCTCGCACACACGCGCGTACGTGTACGAGAGAAACGCGCGTCACTCAGCCCCCGACCTCCCACCGTAACCGGGAACTCCTCGAAATTTTCCTCCCCCTTGCTTCTACCATGGTTTTTTCCGTCATGGACGGCCCGAAGAATGTCATGCAGCTGCGGCTCCAGCCCGCCCAAGATGAAAAGCCCATTTTCTGTCATGATTTTTTGTCATAGAAGTAGGAGCCCACCACATCTATGATGATACCGGGTTATGTCACAATTATCGTCATAGAAGTGTCATATGTACGACAGAAAAAAAAATTGTTCGGCCCAAAATGTCACGGATGTGTCTTTTTTTGCAGTGCTTGCTGAAAAGCTCTTATATTGACTCTTTCCTATGTTATGATAAATTGCAATTGCATCAATGACTAAGATTATAGTTTGTTAGTTTTCAATGAAGTTTATGATTCATACTTGAAATTGTGATTGAATTGTTACTCTAGCATAAGAGATCATATGACAATAATTATATAAGTTGTTGTTCTAAGAATGATCATGATGCCCTCATGTGCGTATTTTATTTTTATCGACACCTCTATATCTAAACATGTGGACATATTTTTCGATTTCGGCTTTCGCTTGAGGACAAGCGAGGTCTAAGCTTGGGGGAGTTGATACGTCCATTTTGCATCATGCTTTTATATCGATATTTATTGCATTATGGGCTGTTATTACACATTATGTCACAATACTTATGCCTATTCTCTCTTATTTTACAAGGTTTACATAAAGAGGGAGAATGTCGGCAGTTGGGATTCTGCGCTGGAAAAGGAGCAAATATTAGAGACCTATTCTGCACAGCTCCAAAAGTCCTGAAACTTCACGGAAGCTATTTTCAGAATATATAAAAAATACTGAGCGCAAGAAGTTCCTAAGGGGGGCCACACCCTGGCCACGAGGGTGGGGGGCGTGCCCTACCCCCCTGGGTGCGCCCCTGCCTCGTGGGCCCCTGGTGGCCCTCCGATGCCCATCTTCTGCTATATGGAGTCTTTCGTTGAGGAAAAAATCATAAGCAAGCTTTCAGGACGAGACTCTGCCGCCACGAGGCGGAACCTTGGTGGAACCAATCCAGGGCTCTGGTGGAGCTATTCTGCCGAGGAAACTTCCCTCCGGGAGGGGGAAATCATCACCATCGTCATCACCAACGCTCCTCTCATCGGGAGGGGGGCAATCTCCATCAACATCTTCACCAGCACCATCTCCTCTCAAACCCTAGTTCATCTCTTGTATCCAATTCTTGTCTCTAAGTCTGGAATTGGTACCTGTAGGTTGCTAGTAGTGTTGATTACTCCTTGTAGTTGATGCTAGTCGGTTTATTTGGTGGAAGATCATATGTTCAGATCCTATATGCATATTAATACCACTCTGATTATGAACATGAATATTCTTTGTGAGTAGTTACGTTTGTTCCTGAGGACATGGGAGAAGTCTTGCTATTGGTAGTCATGTGAATTTGGTATTCGTTCGATATTTTGATGAGATGTATGTTGTCTCTCCTCTAGTGGTGTTATGTGAACGTCGACTACATGACACTTTACCATTATTTGGGCCTAGAGGAAGGCATTGGGAAGTAACAAGTAGATGATGGGTTGCTAGAGTAACAGAAGCTTAAACCCTAGTTTATGTGTTGCTTCGTAAGGGGCTGATTTGGATCCATATGTTTCATGCTATGGTTAGGTTTACCTTAATACTTCTGTTGTAGTTGCGGATGCTTGCAATGGGGGTTAATCATATGTGGGATGCTTGTCCAAGTAAGGACAGCACCCAAGTATCGGTCCACCCACATATCAGATTATCAAAGTACCGAACGCGAATCATATGATCGTGATGAAAACTAGCTTGACGATAATTCCCATGTGTCCTCGGGAGCGCTTTCCTTCATATAAGAGTTTGTCCAGGCTTGTCCTTTACTACAAAAAGGATTGGGCCACCTTGCTGCACTTTATTTACTTTTGTTACTTGTTGCTCGTTACAAAATATCTTATCACAAAACTATCTATTACCTATAATTCCAGTGCTTGTAGAGAATACCTTGCTGAAAACCGCTTATCATTTCCTTCTGCTCCTCGCTGGGTTCGACACTTTTACTTATCGAAAGGACTACGATAGATCCGCTATACTTGTGGGTCATCAGCGCCTTGTAGGGCGCCGGAACCAGCATCTTCGTCAAGCACGGGATGGTTGGGTCCTCGGGCAGCAGAGCCGGACACTGAATCCGCTCCACCTTCTTCGTCCAAGCCTGAAAGAACAAATGGGAAAGTTCAGACACCCTCCTTGAATAAGCAAGTAAGGAATACACCTTGAAACAACGGAAAACTTACCGAACTGGCGGGATGAGCCAGGTCATGCCCACGATCCTCGATGGTCTTTGGCCACGTCTCGTTGGCCTTGAAGAGCACCTTCCAGATATCTTCGTGTGTAGTTCCGAAGAACCGTTGCAGGGTCTTGTGCTCGGCCGAATCGAACTCCCATAAGTGGCAAGCCCGGCTCTGGCATGGAGGATCCGGCGAATTAGCATCACCTGAATCACATCAACAAGCTGGACGTTCTTGTCCATCATGCTCTGGATGCGCATCTGAAGCGCTATCAGCTCGTCCGATGAGGACCAGTCCATGCCCTTCTCTTACCAAGAGGTAAGCCGCGTTGGGGCCCCGGATTTGAATTCGGGAGCCGCGGCCCAGGAGGAGCCGCAGGGCTCTGTGACGTAGAACCACAGCTTCTGCCACCCCTTGACGGTCTCCACGAAGGTGCCTTTGGGCCATGGGACGTTGGGCATCTTGCTCACCATGGCGCCTCCGCACTCTGCGTGTTGGTCGTCCACCACCTTCGGCTTCATGTTGAAGATCTTAATCCATAGTTCGAAGTGGGGTGGAATGCGGATGAAGGACTCACACATGACAATGAATCTCGAGATATTGAGGAAGGAGTTTGGGGCTAGATCATGGAAATCTAGCCCGTAATAGAACATGAGTCCGCGGACGAAAGGGTGGAGAGGAAACCCTAACCCACGGATGAAATGGGGGATGAATACCACCCTCTCATTGGGCTTCATGGTGGGGACGATTTGCCCCTTGGCCGGAAGCTGGTGGGCAATTTCTTTCGCCAGGTACCCAGCCTCCCAAAGATCGGTGATGTTCTTATCCTTGACGGAGGAGGCCATCCACTTGCCTTGCGCTCCAAATCCGGACATGGTCGAGTGCTTTCTTGAGGCGGAAAGGATGAGGACTTGGGCGTTGGAGCTCGAGAATGGGAGGGCAGAGAGAGAAAGAAGGTGTGGGGTGAAAGAAGGGAATCCTTATCTCCTTATAAAGGCAGTGAATATCAAGCGCCTCCCCACTCAACTTAAAACTCGCCTGTTCCCAAGGGCTGTGCAAATGGCACGGTTGGATTACCCATGCTCGTATTGATGAGAATCTCGTAATAAGGGGACATGATCTCTACTTTGACATGACGTGCCAATGAGACCGCATCTCGAAGCGGCAGGCCGAAAAATGGTTTGAAATAATTACCGGCAGTGACGTGGTGTCACATTATCAAAAATTGTCAGCATATTGGACTCATGAAATATTATACTCTCTACGGTGGTGTGTGATACTTGTTTTGCATATCCGGACATGTTAGTCGTATTCGAAGACTGTGTTGGAGTATTCGGAGGAGGAACCCGTCTTGCAATGCCGAAGACAATCTGCGTGTCGGACACCTCGTCTTTGAAGCCTGGTTCACGGGCTACTGAGGGAGTCCTGGACTAAGGGGTCCTCGGGTGTCCGGCCTGTTGGACATGGGCCGGACTGATGGGCTACAAAGATACAAGACCGAAGACTCTCACCCCTGTCCGGATGGGACTCTCCTTGGCGTGGATGGAAAGCCTGGCGTTAGGATATGAAGATTCCTTTCTCTATAACCGACTTTGTATAACCCTAGTCCCCTCCGGTGCCTATAAAAAACGGAGGGCTTAGTCCATAGGGACAATCATAATCAGATAGGCTAGACTTCTAGGGTTTTAGCCATTACGATCTCGTGGTAGATCAACTCTTGTAACCCCCATACTCATCAATATTAATCTAGTATGACGTAGGGTTTTACCTCCATCGAGAGGGCCCGAACCTGGGAAAACATTGTGTTCCCTGTCTCCTGTTACCATCAACCTCAGACGCATAGTTCGGGACCCCCTACCAGAGATCCGCCGGTTTTGACACCGACACCACCTACCACCTCCGGCCTCCCCTGCCACGCCTCGCCAGCACCGGCGCTGCCCGCTATCGCCGGAGCCGGCCAGAGCCTCTCCGCCTCCCCCTGCTGCCCGCCGTCGTTGCCTTCCACTTGGTCGTGCTCCGCACCTCCCCAGGTCGCGCTCGGCCGCGGCAGGCCCCCGCTTGTGCTCGCCCAGGCGTCCGCCCGCCGTGGCTGGCCGTTCCCGCCGTAGCCCCTGCTGGCTGGTGGCGCCGCGCCCAGCTCCCGGCAATGGCCTCTGTTGCCCGTGCCCGGCCGATCAACTCTTCAGCTTAGCGGGGTTAACCCACATTTTAATTTAAGCGTTACCCCACTGTGACACTGACACGTGGGGCCCCACCCCCTGTTAAAGTTAAAAAAAGAAACAGAAAAATTAGTTAAATAAATTAATTAATTAATTAACTTAATTAATTTGTCTAATTACCTAATTGATTAATTAGTTAACACTAATAGAAACTGACATGTGGGTCCCCTTCCTAGTTGACCAGTCAACTGGTCAATAGTTGACCTGGTCAACGGGGCCCACTATCAGCCTCTGGTGGGCCTGCTGTGTGCACTCTGCTGGGTGCACATAGCAATTTCACCTTTTAATTTGAATTAGAAATAATTTTAGAAATTGTTAAATTTAGGAAATTCATAGAAAACAACCCGTAACTCGGATGAAAATACTTTGTACATGAAAGTTGCTCAGACCGATGAGGCGAATCCGAATATGCAGTCCGTTTGTCCGCCACACGTCCCTAGCATAGCGAACATGCAAAAATACCCCTTCATTTCATCTGTCTGGAAATGTCAAACACCGGGAATACTTTCCCGGATGTTTTCCCCACTTCACCGATATCACCTACTACTGCTTAGGTCACCTCTGGCATCGCGTATTGCCATGTTACGCTTTGTGATGCTTTGATTGCTCTGTTATTTATTGTGTTCCCCCTCCGTTACTTCTTTCCAGTAGACCCCGAGACTGCCGGCGACCCCTAGTTCGACTATGGTGTTGACGATCCCTCCTTCTTGCCAGAGCAACCAGGCAAGCCCCCCCTTGATCAATCCGATATCGCCTATTCCTTCTCTCTATTGCTTGCATTAGAGTAGTATAGCATGTTACTGCTTTCCGTTAATCCTATTATGATGCATAGCCTGTCTTTGCTACTACTATTGTTACCTTTACCTGCAATCCTAAATGCTTAGTATAGGATGCTAGTAATCCATCAGTGGCCCTCATTCTTGTCCGTCTGCTATGCTATATTATCGGGTCATGGTCACTTCAGGAGGTCATCACAGGTATATACATATTACACTATTATACATGATAAAAGGTGGTGACTAAAGTCGGGTCGGCTCGTAGAGTACCCGCAAGTGATTCCGATGTGGGGGCTGAAGGGGCAGGTGGTTCCATCCAGGTAGTGGTGGGCCTGGGTTCCCGATGGCCCCCGACTATTACTTTGTGGTGGAGCGACAGGGCAGGGAATTTTATCAATTCGAATAGCCATGTCCCTCTGTAAAAGGACGACCCGGAGTTGTACCTTGACCTTATGACCACTAGAACCGGATACTTAATAAAATACACCCTTCCAAGTGCCAGATACAACCCGGTGATCGCTCTCTCATAGGGCGACGAGGGGAGGATCGCTGGGTAGGATTATGCTATGCGATGATACTTGGTTAACTTATCATCTACTCTCTTCTACTGCTTCAAGATGAAGGCTGCTAGAAGCGTAGTCTTTGATAGGACTAGCTATCTCCCTCTTATTCTGGCATTCTACAGTTCGGTCCACATATTCTACCCCTTTCATTGATAACAATGCATATGTAGTGTAGCTCCTTGCTTGCGAGTACTTTGGATGAGTACTCATGGTTGCTTTGCTTGCCCCTTTTCCCCCTTTCTATACCTGGTTGTTGCGACCAGATGTTGGAGCCCAGGAGCCAGACGCCACCGACGACGACTCCTTCTACACTGGAGGTGCCTACTACTACGTGCAGGCCGCCGCCGACGACCAGGACTAGTTTAGGAGGATCCTAGGCAGGAGGCTTGCGCCTCTTTTGATCTGTATCCCAGTTTGTGCTAGCCATCTTATGGCAACTTGTTTAACTTATGTCTGTACTCAGACATTGTTGCTTCCGCTGACTCGTCTATCATCGAGCTCTTGTATTCGAGCCCTCGAGGCCCCTGGCTTGTAATATGATGCTTGTATGACTTATTTTATTTGTAGAGTTGTGTTGTGATATCTTCCCGTGAGTCCCTGATCTTGATAGTACATGTTTGCGTGTATGATTAGTGTACGATTGAATCGGGGGCGTCACAGTAACAGATAGTTTCGTGATAAGATAAATCGTAATGGGTAACACGTAAATAAAGTAACTAAGGTGCAGCAAGGTGGCCCAATCCTTTTTGTAGCAACGGACAATCCTGGACAAACTCTTATATAAGTCAAAGCGCTCCCGAGGACACATGGGAATTGTTGTCAAGCTAGTTTTCATCATGCTCACATGATTCGCGTTCGTTACTTTGATAATTTGATATGTGGGTGGACCGGTGCTTGGGCACTGCCCTTCCTTGGACAAGCCTCCCACTTATGATTAACCCCTCTCGCAAGCATCCGCAACTACAGAAGAAGTATTAATGTAAACCTAACCATAACATGAAACATATGGATCCAAATCAACCCCTTACGAAGCAATGCATAAACTAGGGTTTAAGCTTCTGTCACTCTAGCAACCCAGCATCTACTTATTACTTCTCAATTCCTTCCCCTAGGCCCAAATAATGGTGAAGTGTCATGTAGTCGACGTTCACATAACACCACTAGAGAAGAGACAACATACATCTCATCAAAATATCGAAGGAATACCAAATTCACATGATTACTAATAACAAGACTTCTCCCATGTCCTCAGGAACAAACATAACTACTCACAAAGCATATTCATAATCATAATCAGAGGAATATTAATTATCATTAAGGATCTGAAAATATAATCTTCCATAGGATAAACCAACTAGCATCAACTACAAGGAGTAATCAACACTACTAGCAACCCACAGATACCAATCTAAGGTTTTGGGACCAAGATCGAATACAAGAGATGAACTAGGGTGAGAGGAGATGGTGTTGGTGAAGATGTTGATGGATATTGACCCCCTCTCGATGAGAGGATTGTTGATGATGATGATGGCGATGATTTCCCCCTCCCAGAGGGATATTTCCCCGACAGAACAGCTCCACCGAAGCCCTAGATTGGTTCTGCCCAGGTTCCGCCTTGAGACGGCGGTGCTTCGTCGTCCCGAAAGCTCATTCTTGATTTTTTTTTCCAGATCAAAATACACCATATAGCCAAAGATGGGCACCAGAGGCCTGCCAGGGGGCCCACAAGGTAGGGGGCGTGCCCTCCACCCTTGTGGCTGGTTGGTGGCCCCCCTCTGGTACTTTCTTTGCCCAATATTTTTTATATATTCAAAAAACATGCTCCGTGAAATTTTAAGACTTTTGGAGTTGCACAAAATAGGTCTCTAATATTTGCTCCTTTTACAGTCCAGAATTCCAGCTGCCGGCATTCTCCCTCTTCATGTAAACCTTCTAAAATAAGAGAGAATATACATAAGTATTGTGATATAATGTGTAATAACAACCCATAATGCATTAAATATCAATATAAAAGCATGGTGCAAAATGGACGTATCAATATGCCTGTAGATAGGGGATCTATTCTTCAAAATACAAATTGCTAGGGTAGATGTTATTTACATGTTTGTCATTAAATTAGAAATAGAATTTATACATATCCATCCGGCCTTACAAAAGATGTTTTGTGAACTCCACAATATACATGATCCTAAGGCTAAGAAAATTGCTACCATTATCCTTATGCGTGAATTTGATTATGTAGTCTGAGTGGCTAGAGAAATATCTACTTACTATAATATAAACTTTTAGCATCCCCCAATAGAAGAAATTCTTTATGATAAGTAAACCTTAATTGGATTGGAATATAAAGATTATGTTGCTTTTAGTAACAATCTAAGAAAAAGAGTCCCTTATGCGGAAGTTATCCAAGCTTTATATGTTGGTGCATATGATAGATATGATCGGGTCACTAAGGGAATTGATAAAGGGTTTAATAAAGAATGGATTGAAGAGATGTCTAGAGAACCTATTAAAAGTGAGATACATGTTTCATATGAAGATGTTTATGGTGATGATCATGAGTATGAAATTATGAATGTCAAAATTACTAATCAAAGTCTTTTCCATGCATTAAGCTCCCCCGCTAAAAGGAAGAACATGAGAAAAGAAATTTGCTAAGAAACGTGTTGGAAGATTTGATTATAAAGGAATTGAATACCAAAGATGACAACACCTAGATCTATGCAATAGGCCTAGCTAGGAGCGTAAAACAATAGCGCTTGTTGGGAGGCAACCCAATTTTATTCTTCTATTTTTACTTTTTGCTTCTGTTTTCAAGAAATATGCAATTATACTTCTGTTATGATTGTGTTTTAGTGTTTTAATTATTGTTTGTCTCAAGTAAGACCTTTGGGATGACTTGGAAGATTGTTGATTTGATTCTGTGAAAAATAGAAACTTTTGCGCCCAATAGAAGAATTGTTAAAATTCATTGGAGTGTGATAAAATTCTGATTTTTCGCACTTTATTGATATACAAATTTCCCACGTTGTCTTAATATTTCATAATTTTTGGATTTAAATAAGTTTGGCTAAAGTCCACATTACCCGAGACTATTCTATTTTTGACAGATTCTGTTTTCATTGTGTTGTTCGCTTATTTTGATGAATCTATGGGTTGTATCCGGGGGTATGAACCATGGTGAAGTTAGAATACAGTAGATATAATTCAAGTATAAAACTAGAATGAGTTTACAACAATACCTAAAAGTGGTGATTTGCTTTATTATACTAACGGATCTCATGAGTTTTCTGTTGAGTTTTGTGTTATGAAGTTTTCAAGTTTTGGGTGAAGTTTCGATGGACTACGAAATAAGGAGTGGCAAGAGCCTAAGCTTGGGGATGCCCATGGCACCCCAAGGTAATATTCATGGATAACCAAGCATCTAAGCTTGGGGATGCCCCAGAAGGCATCCCCTCTTTTGTCTACAATCCATCGGTAAATTACTTGGGCTATATTTTTATTCACTAAATGATATGTGTTTTGCTTGGAGCGTCTTGTATTATATGAGTCTTTGATTTATTTGTTTTTTAGTTTGCCACAATCATCCTTGCTGGACACACATTAATCGTGAATTTGTTAGAATACTTTATGTGCTTCACTTATATTTTTTGAGCTAGGTAGTTGCTCTAGTGCTTCACTTATATCTTTTAGAGCACGGTGATGGCTATATTTTAAAGAAATTGATGAGCTCTAATGCTTCACT
Organism: Triticum urartu; assembly: GCF_056163025.1. Taxonomy (NCBI): domain Eukaryota; kingdom Viridiplantae; phylum Streptophyta; class Magnoliopsida; order Poales; family Poaceae; genus Triticum; species Triticum urartu. The sequence goes on along the minus strand of NC_141878.1, from coordinate 477,121,281 downwards.
TATATTACTTTGAGAGTCTTGTAAATAGTATTGCAATTTGCTTAGGTTATGAATTTATTCCTAATATGATGGGTATTCAAGAAGGATATAATAAAAACTTTCATGAAGATCATTGAATATATGAGAAGTTTGATTCCTTGCATTTGTTTTGAGATATAAAGATGGTGATATTAGAGTCATGATAGTGAGTAATTGTGGTTTAGTAAGGATATTTGTGTTAAGGTTTTTGATTCCCGAAGCATGTGCGTATGGTCTCTCGTTATGCGATGAAATTGGAGCATGCTTCATTATTGATTGTCATCCTTTGTGTTGAGGTCGGGAGCGCGCGATGGTTAACTCCTACCAACCTCTCCCCTAGGAGCATGCGTAGTAGTACTTTGCTTAGAGGGCTAATAAACTTTCGAAATAAGTATGTGAGTTCTTTATGACTAATTAGAGTCCATGGATTATACACACTCTCACCTTTCTGCATTTTGCTAGCCTCTTCAGTACCGTGCATTGCCCTTTCTCACCTTGAGTTGTCATGCAAACTTCACCCGGTGCATCCAAACCCCGTTTTATGATACGCTCTTTCACACATAAGCCACCTTATATCTTCCTCAAAACAGCCTCCATACCTACCTACTATGGCATTTCCATAGTCATCCAATATATATTGCCATGCAACTTCCACCGTTCCATTTCATTATGACACATATCATCATTGTCATATTGTTTTGCAAGATCATATAGTTGGCATAATATTTGTGGCTTGGCCATCGTTCATATTTTTTATACATGTCACACTAGATCATTGCACATCCCAGTACACCGCCGGAGGCATTCATATAGAGTCATATTATTGTTCTAGTATCGAGTTGTAATTCTTGAGTTGTAAGTAAATAAAAGTGTGATGATCATCATTATTAGAGCATTGCCCCGTGTGAGGAAAGGATGATGGAGACAATGATTCCCTCATAGGTTGGGATGAGACTCCGGAGGAAATAAAAAAGAAGAGGCCAAAGAGCCCAAAAAGAAAAGAAAAGGAGAAAAAAGAAAAAAAATAGAGAAAGAGAGAGAAGGGACAATGTTACTATCCTTTTGCACACTTGTGCTTCAAAGTAGCACCATGTTCTTCATGATAGAGAGTCTCCTATTTTGTCACTTCAATATATTACTAGTGGGAATTTTCCATTATAGAACTTGGCTTGTATATTCCAATGATGGGCTTCCTCAAATGCCCTAGGTCTTCATGAGCAAGCCGGTTGGATGCACACCCACTTAGTTTTCTTTTGAGCTTTCATACACTTATAGCTCTAGTGCATCCGTCGAATGGCAATCCCTACTCCTTGCATTGATATCAATTGATGGGCCTCCATAGCCCGTTGATTAGCCTCGTCAATGTGAGACTTTCTCCTTTTTTTTCTTCTCCACACGACCTCCAACATCACGAAATACATGAGCGTGAGCCATGTATATATTAAAATTTTGTTTTAAATCTTGTGGATATGAATATTCATGCCACATAAAGAAAGATTACATGATAAACATGTTAGGTAGTGATGTCTACGACACAACCTTCTTCTTGTAGGCTCGTGTTGGGCCTCCAAGCATAGAGTTTTGTAGGACAATATCAATTTTCCCTCAAGTGGATGACCTAAGGTTTATCAATCCGTGGGAGGCATAGGATGAAGATGGTCTCTCTCAAACAACCCTGCAAGCAAATAACAAAGAGTCTCTTGTGTCCCCAGCACACCCAATACAATGGTAAATTGCATAGATGCACTAGTTCGGCGAAGAGATGGTGATACAAGTGCAATATGGATAGTAGATATAGGTTTTTATAATCTGAAAATATAAAAACAGCAAGGTAACTAGTAACAAAAGTGAGCAAAAACGGTATTGCAATGCTTCAAAACAAGGCGTAGGGTTCATACTTTCACTAGTGCAAGTTCTCTCAACAATCATAACATAATTAGATCATATAGCAATCGCTCAATGTGCAAAAAAGAGTCACTCCAAAGTCACTAATAGCGGAGAACAAACGAAGAGATTATTGTAGGCTATGAAACCACCTCAAAGTTATTCTTTCTGATCGATCTATTGGGCTATTCCTATAAGTGGCACAAACAACCCTAGAGTTCATACTAAAATAACACCTTAAGACACACATCAACCAAAACCCTAATGTCACCTAGATACTCCAATGTCACCACAAGTATCCGCGGGTTTGATTATATGATATGCATCACACAATCTCAGATTCATCTATTCAAACCAACACTAAGAATTTCAAAGAGTGCCCCAAAGTTTCTACGGGAGAGTCAAGACGAAAACATGTGCCAACCCCTATGCATAAGTTCACAAGGTCACAGAACCCGCAAGTTGATCACCAAAACATACATCAAGTAGATCACGTGAATATCCCATTGTAACCATAGATAAGCACATGCAAGACATACATGAAGTTTCCTCAAATCCTTAAAGACTCAATCCGATAAGATAACTTCAAAGGGAAAACTCAATCCATTACAAGAAGGTAGAGGGGGAGAAACATCATAAGATCCAACTATAATAGCAAAGCTTGCGGTACATCAAGATCGTGCCCAATCAAGAACACGAGAGAGAGAGAGAGAGATCAAACACATAGCTACTGGTACATACCCTCAGCCCCAAGGGTGAACTACTCCCTCCTCGTCATGGAGAGCACCGGGATGATGAAGATGGCCACCGGTGATGATTTCCCCCTCTGGCGGGGTGCCGGAACAGGGTCCCGATTGGTTTTTGGTGGCTACAGAGGCTTGCGGTGGCAGAACTCCTAGTTTGGGTCCTGTTCTGGAGATTTGGGGTATATAAGAGGTGTTGGCGTTGAGAACAAGTCAGGGGAGTCCACAAGGGGCCCACAAGGTTGGGTGGCGCGCCCCCACCCTTGTGGTGGCCTCGGGACTCCTCTGGTGCATCTCCGGTACTCCGTGTGCTTCTTTTGGTCCATAAATGTGATGCCCCCAATTCGACTGTGCACTAATCATACACGCAAATGTGTACGATCAAGATCAGGGACTCATGGGAATATATCACAACACAACTCTAGACACAAGAAGAAATAATACAAGCTTTATATTACAAGCCAGGGGCCTCGAGGGCTCGAATACATAGCTCGATACACAAGAGTCAGTGGAAGCAACAATATATGAGTACATACATTACCTAAACAAGACTACCTTAAGAAGGCAAACACAAAAGCAACAATGATCGAAGAGGCAAGGCCTCCTGCCTGGGACCTCCTAACTACTCCTGGTTGTCGGCGGTCTCCATGTAGTAGTATCCGTCGGCAGTGACTTCTGATTCCAGGGATCAAACATCTGGTTGCACAATCGGAAAGAAGATAGAAGGAGGAAAAGGGGTAGCAAAGAAACCGTGAGTACTCATCCAAAGTACTCGCAAGCATGAGATCTATACTAAGTATGCATTGGTATCAAATGGGAGGGTTGTATCCGTGGACTGAACTGCAAAATGCCATAATACAAGGGAAGGCCTAGCCTATCAAAGACTAGCATCTTCAAGCAGCTCCAAGCATCTTGCAGCATGTAGAAGAGTAAAGAATAGTAGTTTATATTTAACAAACATGTCGTAGCATTAATGCCTAGAGATCCTTTCTCGACTCCCTGCGAGAAAGCAATCCTGGAGCCACATATCCATCACATGTCTCAAGTATCCATTGCTAGTTATATAAGATCAGGATACAAGTCTGAACGTCCATTACCATGGACACAATATTCAAATATATATCTTCCATGCAGGGGTGCACCACGTTACCCAACATGCTCGATCACTTTGGCCGGACACACCTTTCTGGGTCAATGCCCGGCCTTGGAAGATCAACACGTCGCAGCCCTACCTAGGCTCAGCAGAGAGGTCCCCGCCAGTCTACATCCTAAGCACTCCTGGATCTGGGCCCATCGCCCGTTGCACTCTGGATCATTGTGTGCAGGGTGGATACTAGCACCACCCGTGTAGTGGATGGCACGATCCGACTATGCCACAATGCTGAACTGGACATCTAACAAAGCTTCGGCTGATATGACGACGTCGAGGCCCATATCTATTCTCGCATGGTGGTTAGCGCATAAAGGCCAAAGGCCAACTCAGAACAAATACCCAAACCTGTTAGTGCATTGGGGGCTCGCGGAGACGAGCAGAGACTCACGATAATGTGACCCCGTCGCCCCGTCTCGTGGACTTACGGCAAGGACCCAGAATGCCCGGCTGTGCCTCGTGGAAAACTCGCGGGTGCTCAACAGGCCCGCTCGATTTTCACATCAACACACGGGTACCCCTCAGGGCCGACCCGACTTCCATAATGGTCTCAAGTAATGTCAAGGTAACCGTGTGTCCAAACATCAAGGGGTAGACCCGAGGAATCACCCTCGGTGGATTCCACTCGATGTAATCATCAAGGTGAACGTAAGAGGAACCACCCTTGAGGTTCACACTTGAGGGGTTGCACGACAGTCGTATCGGGAGTGGTAAAGGAGGAACCACCCTCGTTGACCACGACCGAATAGTGCTACCTCTTGAGCACTGCGTTGGATTTCCCCGAAGAGGAGAGGATGATGCAGCAAAGTAGCGTAAGTATTTCCCTCAGTTTTTGAGAACCAAGGTATCAATCCAGTAGGAGGCTACGCACGAGTCCCTCGTACCTACACAAAAACAATAGCTCAACGCAACCAACGCGCTTAGGGGTTGTCAATCCCTTCACGGTCACTTACGAAAGTGAGATCTGATAGAGATGATAAATGATATTTTTGGCATAGAGATGCAAAGTAAAAAGTAAAAGCAAAGCAATAATAAAGTGATGGAGATTGATATGATGAGAAAGAGACCCGGGGGCCATAGGTTTCACTAGTGGCTTCTCTCAAGAGCATAAGTACTCTATGGTGGGTGAACAAATTACTATTGAGCAATTGACATAATTGAGCATAGTTATGAGAATATCTAGGTATGATCATGTATATAGGCATCACGTCCGAGACAAGTAGACCGAAACGATTCTGCATCTACTACTATTACTCCACTCATCGACCGCTATCCAGCATGCATCTAGAGTATTAAGTTAAAAACAGAGTAACGCCTTAAGCAAGATGACATGATGTAGAGGGATAGTTTCATGCAATATGATAAAAACCCCATCTTGTTATCCTCGATGGCAACGATACAATACGTGCCTTGCTGCCCCTTCTGTCACTGGGAAAGGACACCGCAAGATCGAACCCAAAGCTAAGCACTTCTCCCATGGCAAGAACAACCAATCTAGTAGGCCAAACCAAACTGATAGTTCGAAGAGACTTGCAAAGATAAACAATCATACATAAAAGAATTCAGAGAAGATTCAAATATTATTCATAGATAGACTTGATCATAAACCCACAATTCATCGGTCTCAATAAACACACCGCAAAAAGAAGATTACATCGAATAGATCTCCATGAGAGAGGGGGAGAACATTGTATTGAGATCCAAAAACAGAGAAGAAGCCATCTAGATACTAACTATGGACCCGTAGGTCTGAAGTAAACTACTCACACTTCATCAGAGGGGCTTGGATGATGATGTAGAAGCCCTCCGTGATCGATGCCCCCTCCGGCGGAGCTCCGGAACAGGCCCCAAGATGGGATCTCGTGGATACAGAAAGTTGCGGCGGCAGAATTAGGTTTTTGGCTTCGTCTCTGATCGTTTGGGGGTACGTGGATATATATAGGAGGAAGAAGTATGTCGGTGGAGCTTTGAGGGGCCCACGAGGCAGGGCGCGCCCTAGGGGGTGGCGCCCTCCACCCTCGTGACCGCCTCGTGGCTTTCTTGCTGGAGGGTCCAAGTCTCCTGGATCTTATCTGATGAGAAAATCACGTTTCCGAAGGTTTCATTCCGTTTGGACTCCGTTTGATATTCCTTTTCTTCAAAACCCTAAAACAGGCAAAAAACAACAATTCTAGGCTGGGCCTCCGGTTAATAGGTTAGTCCCAAAAAATAATATAAAAGTGGATAATAAAGCCCAATAATGTCCAAAACAGTAGATAATATAGCATGGAGCAATCAAAAATTATAGATACGTTGGAGACGTATCAAGCATCCCCAAGCTTAATTCCTGCTCATCCTCGAGTAGATAAATGATAAAAACAGAATTTTTGATGCGGAGTGCTACTTGGCATAATTTCAATGTAAATCTTCTTAATTGTGGTATGAATATTCAGATTCAAAAGATTCAAGACAAAAGTTTATGTTGACATAAAAATAATAATACTTCAAGCATACTAACAAAGCAATTATGTCTTCTCAAAATAACATGGCCAAAGAAAGCTATCCCTACAAAATCATATAGTCTGGCTATGCTCTATCTTCACCACACAAAGTATTTAAATCATGCACAACCCCGATGACAAGCCAAGCAATTGTTTCATACTTTTGACATTTTCAAAACTTTTTCGATCTTCACGCAATACATGAGCGTGAGCCATGGATATAGCACTATATGTGGAATAGAATGGTGGTTGTGGAGAAGACAAAAAGGGAGAAGATAGTCTCACATCAACTAGGCGTATCAACAGGCTATGGAGATGCCCATCAATAGATATCAATGTGAGTGAGTAGGGATTGCCATGCAACGGATGCACTAGAGCTATAAGTATATGAAAGCTCAACAAAAGAAACTAAGTGAGTGTGCATCCAACTCACTTGCTCACGAAGACCTAGGGCATTTTGAGGAAGCCCATCATTGGAATATACAAGCCAAGTTCTATAATGAAAAATTCCCACTAGTATATGAAAGTGACATAATGAGAGACTCTCTATCATGAAGATCATGGTGCTACTTTGAAGCACAAGTGTGGTAAAAGGATAGTAACATTGTCCCTTCTCTCTTTTTCTCTCATTTTTTTGTTTGGGCCTTCTCTTTTTTTTGGCCTTTTTTCATTTTTCGTCCGGATTCTCATCCCGACTTGTGGGGGAATCATAGTCTCCATCATCCTTTCCTCACTTGGGACAATGCTCTAAAAATGATGATCATCACACTTTTTATTTTTCTTACAACTCAACAATTACAACTCAATACTTAGAACAAAATATGACTCTATATGAATGCCTCCGGCGGTGTACCGGGATATGCAATGAATCAAGAGTGACATGTATGAAAGAATTATGAACGGTGGCTTTGCCACAAATACGATGTCAACTACATGATCATGCTAGCAATATGACAATGATGGAGCGTTTCATAATGAACGGAACGGTGGAAAGTTGCATGGCAATATATCTCAGAATGGCTATGGAAATGCCATGATAGGTAGGTATGGTGGCTGTTTTGAGGAAGGTATTTGGTGGGTGTATGATACCAACGAAAAGTGTGCGGTATTAGAGAGGCTAGCAATGGTTGAAGGGAGGAAAGTGCGTATAATCCATGGACTCAACATTACATAAATAACTCATATACTTATTGCAAAAATCTAGAAGTTATCAAAGCAAAGTATGACGCGCATGCTACTAGGGGGATAGATTGGTAGGAAAAGACCATCGCTCGTCCCCGACCGCCACTCATAAGGAAGACAATCAATAAATAAATCATGCTTCGACTTCATCACATAACGGTTCACCATACGTGCATGCTACAGGAATCACAAACTTTAACACATGCATTTCTCAAATTCACAACTACTCAACTAGCATGACTCTAATATCACCATCCTCATATCTCAAAACAATTATCAAGCATCAATTTTTTTCTTAGTATTCAACGCACTCAAAAGAAAGTTTTACAAATCTTGAATACCAAGCATATTATTATTAAGCAAATTACCATGCTATTAGGACTCTTAAAATAATCTAAGTGAATCATGAGAGATCAATAGTTTCTATAAAACAAATCCACCACCTTGCTCTAAAAGATATAAGTGAGGCACTAGAGCAAAATTATATAACTCAAAAGATATAAGTGAAGCACATAGAGTATTCTATCAAATTCCAAATTATGTATGGCTCTCTCAAAAGGTGTGTACAGCAAGGATGATTGTGGTAGACTAACAAGCAAAGACTCAAATCATAAAAGACGCTCCAAGCAAAACACATACCATGTGGTGAATAAAAATATAGCTCCAAGTAAAGTTACCGATAGAAGTAGACGAAAGAGGGGATGCCTTCCGGGGCATCCCCAAGCTTTGGCTTTTAGGTGTCCTTAGATTATCTTGGGGGTGCCATGGGCATCCCCAAGCTTAGGCTCTTGCCACTCCTTGTTCCATAATCCATCAAATTTTTACCCAAAACTTGAAAACTTCACAACACAAAACTTAAAGTAGAAAATCTCGTGAGCTCCGTTAGCGAAAGAAAACAAAAGACCACTTCAAGGTACTGTAATGAACTCATTATTTATTTATATGGGTGTTATACCTACTGTATTCCAACTTCTCTATGGATTATAAACTATTTTACTAGCCATAGATTCATCAAAATAAGCAAACAACACACGAAAATCAGAATCTGTCAAAAACAGAACAGTCTGTAGTAATCTATAGCTAGCGCAAGATCTGGAACCCCAAAAATTCTAAAATAAATTTCTGTACGTGAGGAATTTATCTATTAATCATATGCAAAACGAATTAACTAAATATCACTTTCCAAATAAAAATGACAGCAGTTCTCGTGAGCGCTAAAGTTTCTGTTTTTTACAGCAAGTTCAACAAGACTTTCCCCAAGTCTTCCCAACGGTTCTACTTGGCACAAACACTAATTAAACACAAAAAACACAAACAAAACAGAGGCTAAATAAATTATTTATTACTAAACAGGAGCAAAAATCAAGGAATAAAAATAAAATTGGGTTGCCTCCCAACAAGCGCTATCGTTTAACGCCCCTAGCTAGGCATAATAAGCAAGAATAGATCTAGGTATTGCCATCTTTGGTAGGCAATCCATAAGTGGCTCTGATGATAGATTCATATGGTAATTTTATTTTCTTTCTAGGGAAGTGTTCCATGCCCTTTTTTAATGGAAATTGGAATCTAATATTCCCTTCCTTCATATCAATAATTGCACCAACCGTTCTAAGGAAAGGTGTACCGAGAATAATAGGGCAAGAAGGATTGCAATCTATATCAAGAACGATAAAATCTACGGGCACATAATTCCTATTTGGCAAAATAAGAACACCATTAATTCTTCCCATAGGTTTCTTAATAGTGGAATCTGCAAGATGCAAGTTTAGAGAGCAATCATCGAAATCACGGAAATCTAGCAAATCACACAAAGTTTTGGGAATAGTAGAGACACTAGCACCCAAATCACACAAAGCATAAAACTCATGACCTTTAATTTTAGTTTTAATAGTTGGTTCCCACACATCATAAAGTTTTCTAGGGATAGAAATTTCCAATTCAAGTTTTTCTTCATAAGATTGCATAGGGCATCAACGATATGTTTAGTAAACGCTTTATTTTGACTATAAGCGTGAGGAGAATTTAGCACGGATTGCAACAAGGAAATAAAATCAATCAAAGAGCAATTTTCATAGTTAAATTCCTTGAAATCCGTAATAGTGGGTTTAGCAACATTTAGGGTTTTAATTTCTTCAATCCCACTTTTATCAAATTTAGCATCAAGATCAACAAATTCCGAATTCTTAGAACGCCTTCTAGGTAAAGGTGGATAATATTCAGTCCCATCATTATCAAGATTCATATTGCAAAACAAAGATTTAATAGGGGACACATCAATAACTTTTAAATCTTCATCATTATTTTCATAGGAACTAGAAGAACACGCTTTTATAAAGGCATCTTTCTTAGCACGCATCCTAGCGGTTCTTTCTTTGCACTCCTCAATGGAAATTCTCATGGCTTTGAGAGACTCATTGATATCATGCTTAGGTGGAATAGATCTAAGTTTCAAAGAATCAACATCAAGAGCAATTCTATCAACGTTCCTAGCCAAATCATCAATCTTAAGCAATTTTTCTTCAATCATAGCATTAAAATTCTTTTGTGAGAAATAAATTCTTCAATATTAGATTCAAAATCAGAGGGCATCTTATTATAATTTCCATAAGAATTTTTGTAGGAATTACCATAATTATTAGAAGGATTACTAGGATAAGGCCTAGGATTGAAATTTCCTCTATACGCGTTGTTACCAAAATTGTTCCTACCAACAAAATTCACATCCATAGATTCATTATTATTCTCAACCAAAGTAGACAAGGGCACATCATTAGGATCAGAAGAAACACTTTTATTAGCAAATAATTTCATAAGTTGATCCATCTTTCCACTCAAAACATTGATTTCTTCTATCGCATGCACCTTTTTAGTAGATCTTTCAGTATGCCATTGAGAATAAATAACTATAATATTATCTAGGAGTTTAGTAGCTTCTCCTAAAGTGATTTCCATAAAAGTGCCTCCCGCGGCCGAATCTAAAAGATTTCTAGAAGCAAAATCCAATCTGGCATAAAAAATTTGTATAATCATCCACAAATTCAAACCATGAGTAGGGCAATTACATATCATTAATTTCATTCTCTCCCAAGCTTGTGCAACATGTTCATGATCAAGTTGCTTAAAGTTCATAATATCGTTTCTAAGAGAGATGATCTTAGCGGGAGGAAAATACTTAGAGATAAAAGCATCTTTGCACTTGTTCCATGAATCAATACTATTTTTAGGCAAAGTCGAAAACCAAACTTTAGCACGGTCTCTAAGCAAAAAAGGAAATAGCTTCAATTTAACAATATCATTATCGATGTCTTTATTCTTTTGCATGTCACACAAATCAACGAAGCTATTAAGATGGGTAGCGGCATCTTCACTAGGAAGGACGGAGAACGGATCTTTCATGACAAGATTCAGCAAAGCAGTATTAATTTCACAAGATTCAGCATCGGTAAGAGGAGCAATCGGGGTGCTAAGGAAATCATTGTTGTTGGTATTGGTGAAGTCACACAATTTAGTATTATCTTGAGCCATTGCGACAAACAAGCAAACTAACACACAAGCAAAAGAGGCAAATAGAGAAAGAGAGGGAGGATAGAGAGAGAGGGCGAATAAAACGGCAAGGGTGAATTGGGGGGAGAGGAAAACGAGAGGCAAATGGCAAATAATGTAATGCGGGAGATAGGGATTGTGATGGGTACTTGGTATGTTGACTTTTGCACAGACTCCCCGGCAACGGCGCCAGAAATTCTTCTTGCTACCTCTTGAGCACTGCGTTGGATTTCCCCGAAGAGGAGAGCGTGATGCAACAAAGTAGCGTAAGTATTTCCCTCAGTTTTTGAGAACCAAGGTATCAATCCAGTAGGAGGCTACGCAAGAGTCCCTCGTACCTATACAAAAACAATAGCTCAACACAACCAACGCGCTTAGGGGTTGTCAATCCCTTCACGGTCACTTACGAAAGTGAGATCTGATAGAGATGATAAATAATTTTTTTGGTATTTTTGGTATAGAGATGCAAAGTAAAAAGTAAAAGCAAAGCAATAATAAAGTGATGGAGATTGATATGATGAGAAAGAGACCTGGGGGCCATAGGTTTCACTAGTGGTTTCTCTCAAGAGCATAAGTATTCTACGGTGGGTGAACAAATTACTATTGAGCAATTGACGGAATTGAGCATAGTTATGAGAATATCTAGGTATGATCATGTATATAGGCATCACGTCCGAGACAAGTAGACCGAAACGATTCTGCATCTACTACTATTACTCCACTCATCGACCGCTATCCAGTATGCATCTAGAGTATTAAGTTAAAAACAGAGTAACGCCTTAAGCAAGATGACATGATGTAGAGGGATAGTTTCATGCAATATGATAAAAACCCTATCTTGTTATCCTCGATAGCAATGATACAATACGTGCCTTGCTGCCCCTTCTGTCACTGGGAAAGGACACCGCAAGATCGAACCCAAAGCTAAGCACTTCTCCCATGGCAAGAACAACCAATCTAGTAGGCCAAACCAAACTGATAATTCGAAGAGACTTGCAAAGATAACCAATCATACATAAAAGAATTCAGAGAAGATTCAAATATTATTCATAGATAGACTTGATCATAAACCCACAATTCATCGGTCTCAACAAACACACCGCAAAAAGAAGATTACATCGAATAGATCTCCACGAGAGAGGGGGAGAACATTGTATTGAGATCCAAAAAGAGAGAAGAAGCCATCTAGCTACTAACTATGGACCCGCAGGTCTGAAGTAAACTACTCACACTTCATCGGAGGGGCTTGGATGATGATGTAGAAGCCCTCCATGATCGATGCCCCCTCCGGCGGAGCTCCGGAACAGGCCCGAAGATGGGATCTCGTGGATACAGAAAGTTGCGGCGGTGGAATTAGGTTTTTGGCTCCGTCTCTGATCGTTTGGGGGTACGTGGATATATATAGGAGGAAGAAGTACGTCGGTGAAGCTTTGAGGGGCCCACGAGGCAGGGGGCGTGCCCTAGAGGGGGGGCCTCCACCCTTGTGACCGCCTCATGGATTTCTTGATGGAGGGTCCAAGTCTCCTGGGTCTTATCTGATGAGAAAATCACGTTTCCGAAGGTTTCATTCCGTTTGGACTCCGTTTGATATTCCTTTTCTTCGAAACCCTAAAACAGGCAAAAAACAGCAATTCTGGCTGGGCCTCCGGTTAATAGGTTAGTCCCAAAAAATAATATAAAAGTGGATAATAAAGCCCAATAATGTCCAAAACAGTAGATAATATAGCATGGAGCAATCAAAAATTATAGATACATTGGAGACGTATCAAATAGCTACACTACAAAGTTTTCATCAGGCATGCGTTATGAGGTATCACCCTCGACACTCGATAGTAGCTCTGCAGAGTCGAGCAACAAAAGGGGTGTGATGTGATGTGAGGTGTCAGGTCTGGTCGTTGATCACGTTGATCGAGTCGTCGACGATGAAGCATGGACAACAAGGACAAGGTGGGGGTCACTGATGGATCACTAACCAACCTATACTAAGCAGATTAGGATAAGCAGGTAGGTAACAATAAGCAGGTTACAAAAGCAAGCTATGCATCAGAATAGGAGCAATCAATAACAGTAGCAAAATCTAATGCAAGCATGAGAGAATGTAATGGGCGATATCGGGATGATCAAAGGGGGGCTTGCCTGGTTGCTCAGGCGAGAAGGAGGGGTCGTCGGTGACGTAGTCGATCACAGGGGCATCAACAACGGTCTCGGGGTCTATCAGAGAGAAGAGGGGGAAGAAACAATAAATGCAGAGCAAACAGATGCATAACAGGACAGCAGGCAAAGCTAGACGTGTTCTAACGCGGTGCTACACGATACTGACGAAGGGGGATAACATCCGGGAAAGTTTTCCCGAAGTTTGCATTTTCGGACAAGCGAATCGGAGGGGGAAGGTTGCATGTTCGTTATGATAGCGGTATGTGACAGATGAACGGAGAGTGTATTCCAATTCGTCTCGTCATTCTGAGAAACTTTCATATATAAAACTTTTTCATCCGAGTTACGGATTATTTTCTATGATTTTTCAAAGATTTAACAATACCCAGAAAAATCCCTAAATTTTTGCCAAGTCTGAGAATTTTTCAGTTTTAAACACCTTTTAGCTGTTTTCAAAAGGCTACAACTATGGATCTGTACCTCCAATGATTTTGTGCCTTATATCAATTTTGAGCATTTTTCTGTGATCTACATGTTAGTACGATTACATGCATATTAGAGTTCATTTGCTTGATCATCAATAGCACTAAAGTAGCTATGAAAATAAAGTTGTTTTTCGGTTTTTCTGTTAACAGAACATAGAACTTTGTGATTTTCGTAGGAATTAATCCACACATCGAAAGGATTTGGTCCATTGGGGTAAAATGGAGTTTGCCAAGTATACCATCTACTCATATTTTTCTTAGCCTTGTTAACAGTTGTTTAACCAAAATTTAGAGGTTGTTTAGAGGGCTAGCCAGTGTGGAAATACAAAAGCAAGCTAGCGTAGCTACAATAACATTCAGCAGTAGCAGTACATTCAGCAGAGCAGCAACGGCATGCACACGCGCTAGGTGCGGCGCTGCATGGTGTGCGTGTGTTGCAAGGCTGTGGTGAGGCGCGCGGGCGAATGATGCACCAGCGTGGGGTGGGCACGGGCGAGGGCGGCAGTCAGCGGGTGACAGGGCAGTGGTTGATTACCCACAAGTATAGGGGATCACAGCAGTTTTCGAGGGCAGAGTATTCAACCCAAATTTATTGATTCGACACAAGGGGAGCCAAAGAATATTCTCAAGTATTAATAGTTGAGTTGTCAATTCAACCGCACCTGAAAGACTTAATATCTGCAGCAAAATATTTAGTAGGAAAGTAACATGGAAGTAACGGTAACGGAGGCAAAAGTAACAGTATTGGTTTTGGAGTGATTGTAACAGTGGCAACGGAAAAATAACTAAGCAAAGATCAATATGTGAAAAGCTCGTAGGCAATGGATCAGTGATGGATAATTATGTCAGATGCGATTCCTCATGCAACAGTTATAACATAGGGTGACACAGAACTAGCCCCAGTTCATCAATGTAATGTAGGCATGTATTCCGAATATAGGCATGCATGCTTATGGAAAAGAACTTGCATGACATCTTTTGCCCTACCCTCCCGTGGCAGCGGGGTCCTATTGGAAACTAAGGGATATTAAGGCCTCCTTTTAATAGAGTACCGGAACAAAGCATTGACACTTAGTGTCGGATGTGGGGTTCTGGCAAACCCTTAAGGTTTGAACACTGGGGTGCGCGCGAAGTCTCTTCCTCCCATCGATCTACGCCCTAGCTCGTTAAGATCTCGCGGACGAACTCTACGAACTCGCAACACAGAAAGACACATGATTTATACTAGATCGGGCCACCGTTGTGGTGTAACACCCTACTCCAGTGTGGTGGTGGTGGATTGACTCTTGGGCTGATGATGAACAATACGAGGGGAAGAACAACCTCCTGAGGTTGAGGTGTTCTTGTGCGTGGCTAACTTGTGTGGGTGAGAGAGCGATCTAAGATGCCGTCTCCTTGCCCCTCTTTTTCTATGGTGGTGGCTAGCCCTACTTATAGAGGCCCTGGTCCTCTTCCCAAATATTGAGCGGGAAGGGATCCAACAACGGCGGGCTAATTTGAAGGGGGACAGCTAGTACAAGCTATCCTGACAAAAGGTGGTCTGCGCCTGCGAAAGGCTCTGGTGGTGACGCCGTATTGGGCTCCACGATGACCTCCGTCTTGCCGTCCTTCTGGTCTTGGTCTTGTTGCACCAAAATGGCAACCTTTGCCTAATCCCTCGGTACTCCTTGCCTGTGCTAGTTTCCTTAGCACCAAAGAGGAAACAAGGACGCTGCGCGTGCTGGCGCCCGCCTGGTGTCGATCGTCATGGCTCACGTCACGAGAGCCTCGTGAGGTTTGCCTCACCTTGAATCTCCGCTCCTCGTGAGCCTGCCTGACTAGGCTGCTCCAGACGAGGTCTCGTGTCGTCCTCCTCGCGAGGCTTGGCCCCTCACGAGGGTCTTGGATGCCTTGTTGATGAAGATGGGCCGTACGGCCTGCTGGCTTAGCCACGCAGCGGGCCGCAGGCAGGCAAGTCTGGGGACCCCCGTTCCCAGGACGCCGACAGTAGCCCCCGGGCCCAAGGTGCACTCGGGCTTGGCTTCGCGGCGAAGCCAAGGGCCAAGTACGGAGCGTCGCGGGCCCCAAAAGCCTGCGGCCTTGATTGACACGTGGCGGTTGATTGGTCATGGGCGTCTCCGCTTCCCCATGCTGCCTTGGCGACTGCACGACTTGACGAGTCCCTGGTATATCCGGGATGCCCTCTTCCTCACGAGGTGCTCATTTCCTCGTGCCCATCTTGCCTTGGTGGCCTGCGTCTGCTGGGGAACTGTGAAAGCTCGTTAGGAACTGCGTTAAAAGATTTTTCGTTCGCCCTGGCCCTGGCCTGGCGCCTTGTATCGCGGTACCCATGGGGCACGGACTAGGAGAGGCGTGCTAGCTTTTGGGCTCGAACGAGGGTGGCTCGCGAGAAGGCAGAGAAGAGAGAAAATGCTCGCGAGGGCACCTGCCCAGCCCCCTCATGAGGCATGCGAGAGAGAGAGAGAGAGAACACGAGCTAACCCGAGCCGGAAAAACACAGCGAGAAGCGAGAGGGTCAACTCAGCAAGAAATGCCAAAAGCAAATTTTAGATTAAGGAAAAGGGAGCCAAATACGGAAAGCAAATGAAAAGCCGCGTCCGGCACCTAATCTAGTCTTCAAGTCTTCTCACCAGCGCGGAGCTAAGTGTTGTCCACTAGGCGTGGGCCGGAGCCCTAGGGCCTGAGGCCGGCACCCCTAAGACTCTGGGGCGTGTACAACCCCAACTCATTATTGCGTGAGAGTGTCACGGGCGGCGATTCTTCACAGGCTCTGGGCCTTTCTTCTTAGGCTCTGGGCGTTGCTTCACAGGCTCTGGGCCTTACTTCATAGGCTCTGGGCCTTGCTTCTCAGCCTCTGGGCCTTGCTTCTCAGACTCTGGGCCTTGCTTTATGGGTAAAACCTCCGGAGGTGCTGGATGTTCCAGGCGTTTTGGACTGGTACTCCGTCTTGTGTCTCCAGGCGCACGGCGCCAGGCCTGGAGATGTGGACGACCTTGAATGGGCCCTCCCACATTGGTAAAAGCTTATGTAGCCCTTCCCTGGAGAGGACCCGCCTCAGGACTAGGTCTCCCGTCTCAAGTGTCCTGGAGCGGATGTTGCGGCAGTGGTATCGCCGCAGTGCTTGCTGGTACCTCGCCGCCCGCAGCGTCGCTCCGCGGCAATGTTCCTCCACTAACACGAGGTCCATCCCCCGCGTGGTGTCCTGCTGCATTTCGTCGAACGCCAGGCCCCGTGCGGAGCGATGTTTGACCTCGTGAGGGAGGACCGCTTCGGCTCCGTAGACGAGGAAGAATGGAGTCTCACCCGTTGGCTTGGTGGCGGTGGTCCGGATGGACCACAGTACGGACTGTAGCTCGTCGTGCCAGCCCCTGCCGCAGGCCTCCAGCTTCTTCTTGAAGGTCCTGGTCTTGAGGCCCCTCAGGACCTTCGCGTTAGTGTAACAGCCTGGATTTTTGGCCTTTTCTTTTTCCTTTGATTTTCTGGGATTTTCTGTTTTGATTTGCTTTTCCATGGCTATGAGGGTCTGAAACTTGGGAAGATCATGTTTTCCTAGGTTTTCTAGTGGCTTATCACCCTCATCATCATCTCAAGATATTCTCATTTCCATCCTTGACCTAACCCAAAATTCTTTTGCAGGTAATATTCCTTTTCTGATAAAGGAATAACCCTTAAAACCCTAGGTTGTGAAGCAACCTATATTTCTGTCACTCCTAAAAATTCCCAAATAATTCTCATAAATTGTTTGGGGTCACATCTTCCTCAAGTATGGCAAAATATTTCATTGCCATGTTCAAAAATAATCCTCCCATAATTCTTTTCCTATTCTGCCCTAAATGGCACTTTGCAAAGGAAGTGCTATTTATATTTGCTTGATTGACCCCAAACTTCCTGGACATATTTTCCTGTCCATATCATTGGCTCATGCCAAAATTCAGCTCAATTTGCCTAGTAAATATTTTTCAGGAATTTTCCAAAGTTTCTGTCCAGGAAGGAACTTTGTGAAGGAGCTATATTCTAGGCATATCCAAATGAGTTGCAATTTTGCAGGGTCTTTTCTAGGGTCCAATAATGACTCTCCACCAAATATTAGCTCATGTAACTCATTTATGTGAGCCTAACTCCAAATCTTAGTTTCTGGTCAGATTTTCAGTTTGTGAAGCAGCCATATTTTATATTGCTTAAATTGAGCTGAAACTTTACCAGGACAAGATTCTACCTATATCAACTACTCCCAACAAGTTTTACCTCAATTAGTTGAAGCAATTACCCTGTGTAATTTTTCCAAGTTTTTGTCCAGAATGAAGCTTTGTGAAGAAAGTGCCACTTTGGTATTTCTAAAGGGCATGAAAGTTTTACAGAAGCTTCTTATAATCATAAAACCCCTCTCTGCCAAATTTCAGCTCACAGAGATCCAGTATGAGAGTGCATCATCCAAATCCCCAATTCTGGCCAGTTTTGCAGTTTCTACTGCAACCACCATCTAAACTCCTCCTCTTAGTCTGCGTTTTGGTGATCAGCATCAACTTAGTGTGTGATCATCGCCAGACAAACTCTTTACCTTGTTACCCTGCTGTTTTAACCACAGAAAGTTACAAACACCTTGTTACTGAATTACTTTTGGAGCTAAGTGCAAATCTCTTCTTTCCCCTGGACCGATTTATTTCTTCAGTTGGACTAAGGGCACCAGGGTCCATCCACTGGACATGGTTGGCCACGCCAAAGAGCGCCTCTTGTGCCAGTGAGCGTGGTGATCACGCTTGTGTCCTGGCTGCAGGCGTGCTCTGACTTGTTCCGGCCACTATGCTCGTCTCCTCCCTTCTTGTCTCGACCTCAATTCGTGTCCTGGAGCTTCCCCCTGATCGACTGCATCGCCCTGCATCGATTCCTCGTCGTGGTTCTCCTTGAATGCGTCGGAAACGTCATGCCCGTGCCATGCCCTGCCTCTGCCCGCCATTAAAGCTTGGTCGGGAGCTCGCCCGTGAGCTCGAGAAGCCTCTACCGCGCCTATATAAGGACCCCCGAACCCCTCCGCACCTCACCATCCTCTCCCCGTTCCTCCTCCCCCACTGGAGTGCCTCTCCTCGCCGTTTTCTTCTTCGGCCACCGCGGCCACCACCGGAGTTCGTCTCCATTCCGGCCACCGCATCCCCCCTCTCCTCCTCCCAAGCCCTCCACTACCTTCATCTACTTCCCGCGGTTCGCCCCAACCCCTTGCCCCTTGCCGGAGAGCCCCGTGGCTGCGCCTCCCGGAGCTTGGCCGTCGCCGTTGCTCTCGGTCACCACACCGACCGAGTCCATCCGAGCCTCCTCTCTCCCTCCCGACTCCACCACCGTCCTCCCCGTGCTCCGCTGAGTCGTCCCACCCACTTGTCCCTCGCCGGAGTTGCCCACATCGCCAAAGACCACCGCCAGCCGCCGCCCTCTGTCTCTCCTCGGTCCTCCTCCGCCCCGCGTCCTCCTCTCCTTCCCGGGGCCGTCCGACCCTCTGGACGGACGCGCCACGCGGGGCCGCACCCTGGCTGGAGCTGGCCTGGACTGGCCGCCCCAGCGCCGGCAGCGCCCCTGTCATCCTCCTCTGCTTCCTGTCGTGGCCAGGCACGGGAGGAAGAAGAAGACAGGGGGAGGAGAGAGAAGGATAAGGTGGGCCCCGCGTGTCATCCTCTGCCCGTTGACCCCGCCACTGCCACGTCACGTAAGTGGAAACACATTCACCCGAGTACGTCTTCTTCCAATGAAATTGTATTTCGTTTCTACTTCGGCCTGAAGTACGTTTTCTAAGTCAGAAAGCGTATTTTCCGAAATATGTTTTTGTCTTATCCACTCAGGGACCCGTTGGTGATAAAATTTTCACAGATTGGTCCCTGTTCTTCCAACCTTCACAACTTTTCAACCGTAACTCCGATTGAGGTGAAACCAGCGCTCACTTCTTCGTATCGTCGAGCTCTATATTTCGGTAACATTTTCACTAGGTGATTTCACAGTGAAAATGACCATTTTTCCCTTGCCTCTAATCAGCCCCCTCCGAGAACGTACCGTCCGACGTTTCGTTCCACGGCTTCACCGCACTTCTTCCTGGAGTCTCCGTCACCCCAGGCAAGCCACAATACCCACTTGCATGATAGTCATGCAGTAGCCATTGTTTTCAACTTGAATATTTCTTAAATGATTGCTTGTTCAAAATATGGTTATCATTGTTTCGGAAATGCTTTTGGGATTGTGCTTACTTGTTTGTTATGTTGTTATGCACCTGTTTATCCTGCCCTGCTAGTTGCTAGTATTGCTTTCATATTGCCATGCTAGATAGTAGTACATGTTGGGTTGTTCATGCTCTTCGGTGCATGACTAACGTCGGTTACCGAGTACTGTTAATAGGCATTGTTCCGTTGTTGTTAGTTGGTTAAGTATTACTCAGTGATATTATTGATGAGTTCTTGTATGTTATTTATGGTTGATGATAATGGTCATGTTATGCTATGAGTAGTGTTGCACTTGTAATATTTATGCTCGTCATTATGTCATGTTTAGTTGGAGATTATTTCATAGTTGATGTGGTGGATAGTTATGTTGCATCCCGTGATTATGTTGATATCATGCTCATGCATTGTAATTGCATCATGTTGTTTTATCATGGCTCAGCATTTTGCATTCAAGTTTAACCGGATTTAATTGAACTTGAACAACTGTTGGTTGAGTCATGGTGCCGCCAGATCGAAACTAGCCAGTGCAACCACACTTACCGGATGGGTAAGGTCCTAACTGGTTCTATTGTCGTGCATCTCGCCGGTGCCTCCAACTAGGGAAGGTTATGGGCGTGCGGTACCCTGGCCCGGTAAGCAGACATAACCTTGTGTGCCCGTTGTTTTTAGTTTTATGGATCCGGTCCCCGTGAGGGAGTTTTGACCATGACGGTGGTCGGGGTGTCTTTGGTAGACACGGGGCCACCCAGGACTAGCCCAGTTGGGAGTGGGTCGGAGTGGCCGGGAGAGTGTCACGTCAGTAGATCGGTTTTGTCAGAACGCCGTTGGTCCACCCGAATGGGAGTGCGAGGCCATGGGTTCCGTGGTGTGGGTACAGTGTGCTACCTCTGCTGAGTGTATATTAAATCTATCGGTAGCCGCGCCCGCGGATAAGGACCCAGTTCGTGTCGGTCCCACCGTGAGTCAACAGTATTAATAATAACTTGATTAATGACAACCCCAGTTCAATGATGAAATAAGTTGGTGGTGATCGCCGTAAGGATCACGAGTTACTTTGGTGGTGATCGCCGTAAGGATCACGAGTTACTTTGGTTGTGATCGACGTAATGATCACCGTGGTATCGAGGATACCGAGTTGTTGGATATTCGTGATGTTGTGTGAGAAATCATGGGTAAAGATCAAGCTCCTTGTGGTCATTTAATGATTACTATGGTATTGTTTATACCAAGCTTGATTTGATCCTGAGATGATCGTGTAATGTCTGAGGTGGGTAAGTGATGCGCGTGATGGTTACGAGATAACCCGAGCAGAATAATTGGTGCATATAGTGTCATCATGTTGCATGCTAGTATCGTCAGATTTATATGTTCATGCTATGCTCATATTGTTCTAGCTGTATCAGGTTCATATTGCCTTTGGATTCTTAGTGGATATTTTCATGATGGTATCTGGTATTATTTGGAGTATTACTTTGGATATCATGTGCTCATGTCATGTTGTTATAATGATCTCATGTTAATTCCTGTTTAACCTGTAACTGCCATGCTGTTGTTTGTCTTGAATGCTTCTGGTTATTGTGAGCTTGCAAGTACATTCAATGTACTGACCTGGCGTGTCATGCCAGCTTGCAGGTCGTGCCTGGATTGCTTGCTTGTTTGGTGTTGTTCCTGTGTTCGCGAGCTAGGATAAATGTTCCAGCCACAGTCCCCGCGGATTGGAGTCCATCATCGTCGTTCATTGTTCCGCTGCCAGTAGTTGCTCCGCTGCTTCAAGTATTATGCTGCTTGTATAGAGCAACCGTGGTTGGCGTAGTGTCGCCATGCCGATGTTATTCATTGTAATATCGGAACCCTTGTAATCATATTCGTGTTGTAATAGAGAGCTGGTTTGTTCTATGCTAAGCAGTGACGTATTCCAGAAGACTTCACCTCGATCTCTAGGATGGAATACGGGGCGTTCTGGTTTTCTCTGAGCCGGGGTGCCACAGCTAGCACGTTCGGCCTGGCCATTGCTCCTGGGGTGGGCCACCGAAGCGTAGCAGATCTGCGTTCCAAGGTTAGCACAGTAGGTTTTGAAGAGGTTGCTAGTAAACTGCGAACCGTTATCTGTGATGATGCGGTTGGGGACCCCGAAGCGGCTCACGAGGCCCTTGATGAACTTGACAGCAGAGCCGGCTGGAATGGTACGGACGGGTTCCACTTCCGCCCACTTGGTGAACTTGTCGATGGCGACATAGAGGTAATGGTAGCCCCCTGGCGCCCAAGGGAACGGGCCTATGATATCCAGCCCCAGACTGTGAACGGCCATGTGAGCGGGATAGTTTGAAGGCCCTGAGCTGGTTGATGGATTTGCTTGGCGTGGAATTGGCAGGCTTCGCAAGACTTCACCAGCTCGGCTGCGTCGTTGAGTGTTGTAGGCCAGTAGAATCCACTGCGGAACACCTTGCCGACGAGGGTCCGTGATGACGAGTGGTGTCCGCAGTCCCCGCCGTGTATGTCAATCAGCAACTCCCTTCCTTGGTCGCTGGATATGCAGCGCAGTGTGACATCGTTCGGTCGTTTCCTATATAACTCGCCGTCTTGGATACAGTATGTCGTGGCTTGCCGGGCCACATGCTCCGCCTCCTCTTCCTTTTCCGGCAACGTCCCATGCGTTAAGTACTCCTTGAATTCCTTGGTCTAGCATTCCTCCTGAGGTTCGAGCGCCAAGAGCAGTCGAGCTCCGGAGGTCGGTCCACAGGTCGGGGCTCCCATGGCCGGGGGCTGGGGGAGCTCCTCCCGAGGCTGGGTCGTGCTTGAAAGAGGTGGCGCAACTGATGGCTTGAAGAGCCGCTCCTCAAAGATGCCCGGCTCCTGCGGTTGCCGCTTGGATGCTCTCCGGGCGATGTCGTCGGCTTCCTTGTTGGTGCCCCGGGGTACGTGCTGCAGCTCCAGGCCCGAGAACTGTTTCCCCATATTGCGCACCTCCATGAGGTAGGCCTCCATATGCTCGTACTTCGGCTCGTACACCTTGTTGGAGAAGTTGACGAGGAGTTGTGAGTCGCCTCTGATAGTGAGGCGCTTCACCCCTAGGGCCGCTGCGGCCTTCAGACCAGCTATGAGGCCTTTGTACTCCGCGATGTCGTTGGAGACCTTCTCGTCGTGCTGAAAGCAGAGCTGCATGGCGTAGTAGAGCTTGTCCTGGGTGGGCGAGATTAGCACTGCTCCAGCCCCCGCGCCCTGGTGTGCGAAGGCGCCATCGAAATGCATGACCCAACCATCCGGAGCCTCACTTCCTGGGGAGGTGGACCGGTCTTCTCCTTCCTCAAGTGTCGGGCATCCGTCCATTCTGCCACAAACTCAGCGAGTGCGCCCTCCTTGATGACCCTGGTAGTGCTGAACTCCAACTGGAATGCTTGCAACTCGATGTTCCACTCTGCGACCCTTCCGGCTGAGTTAGGGCTCCTAAGTATCCTTTCTAGTGGGTAGGCTGAGACGACCTTGATGGGGTGGCCCTGGCAGTAGTGTCGCAGCTTGCGTGAGGCCACCAGGAGTGCGAGCAGGAGCATCTGGGGCATGGGGTAGCGTGCTCTCGCGTCTCGCAGTACGGTGCTGACAAAGTACACCGGGTGTTCGACGAGGGCTGGCATGCTGTCGAGGCTCGGGTCCTGCGGAGATCGGGACATATCCTGAGGTGGAAGGGTCCCTGAGACCCTGGTGTCCTCAGGAGCTTCTGCGATGCCACCCTGCTAAGCTTGGCCTTCCACCGCTGATGCCTCTGTTGCGCCTTCCTGACCCCGCGCTACATCAGCCTTGAGGGTCTGCGGCGGGCTCATGTCCTCGATAGCCTTGACCTTCTCCGGGTTTGCCTCGATCCCCTTGTGGGATACAAGGAATCCCAGCAGCTTGCCAGAGGGGACACCGAACACGCACTTCTCCGGGTTGAGCCTTAAGTTCACTTGGCGCAGGCTCTGGAAGGTCTCCTCCAAGTCTTCAATCAATGTCCTTGCCTCGCGAGACTTGACCACTATGTCATCGATGTAAGCCTTGGCGTTCCTCCCGAGCTGCCGCCCCAGAGCGATGTGCATCAACCGCCGAAAAGTCACGCCCGCATTGCGCAGCCCGAAGGGCATGCAGGTGTAGCAGTACACCCCACATGGTGTCAGGAAGGCCGTCTTCTCCACATCTTCCACCGCCATCTTGATTTGATGATACCCTGAGAACGCGTCCAGGAAGCATAGCAGGTCACACTCGGCGGTGTTGTCAACAATCTGGTCGATGCGCGGGAGTGGGAACAGGTCTTGAGGGCAGGCTTTGTTAAGATTGGTGAAGTTGACGCACATCCGTTCCTTCCCGCCTTTTTTCGGCACCACGACAGGGTTCGCCAGCCATTCGGGGTACCGAACCTCTCGGATGGCACCTGCCGCTTCCAGCTTGCGTGTCTCTTGGACGATGAAGGCCTGCTTATCAATGGATTGCCGTCTCGCTCGCTGCTTCACGGGGCGGACGTTGGGGCATACCCTTAGATGATGCTGGATCACCTCCCTTGGGACCCCTACCAGCTGATTTGGCTCCCACGCGAATATCTCCTTGTTCGTGCGCAAGAACCTCACCAAAGCTTCTTCTTGTTCCGGTCGAGACCGGCTCCTATGGTAAAGGTGGCTCCTGAAGGCCCGTCCTCACTGACTGGTACCTGCTTGGTTTCCGCCTTGTCTTGGGTGAACAACTGCTTCTTCTTGGTGGGCACGAATGATAACCCACAAGTATAGGGGATCGCAACAGTTTTTGAGGGTAAAGTATTCAACCCAAATTTATTGATTCGACACAAGGGGAGCCAAAGAATATTCTCAAGTATTAGCAGCTGAGTTGTCAATTCAACCACACCTGGAAACTTAATATCTGCAGCAAAGTGTTTAGTAGAAAAGTAATATGATAGTAGTGGTAACGGTAGCAAAAGGTAACAGTAGTAAAAGTAATGTTTTTGGTATTTTGTAGTGATGATAGCAATAGCAACGGAAAATTAAATAAGCAAAGAACAATATATGGAAAGCTCGTAGGCAATGGATCGGTGATGGAGAATTATGCTGGATGCGGTTCATCATGTAACAATCATAACCTAGGGTGACACAGAACTAGCTCCAGTTCATCAATGTAATGTAGGCGTGTATTTCGAATATAGTCATACATGCTTATGGAAAAGAACTTGCATGACATCTTTTGTCCTACCCTCCCGTGGCAGCGGGCTCCTAACGGAAACTAAGGGATATTAAGGCCTCCTTTTAATAGAGTACCAGAACAAAGCATTAACACATAGTGAATACATGAACTCCTCAAACTACGGTCATCACCGGTAAGTATCCCGATTATTGTCACTTCGGGGTTAACGGATCATAACACATAATAGGTGACTATAGACTTGCAAGATAGGATCAAGAACTCTCATATATTGATGAAAACATAATAGGTTCAGATTTGAAATCATGGCACTCGGGCTCTAGTGACAAGCATTAAGCATAGAAAAGTCATAGCAACATCAATCTCAGAACATAGTGGATACTAGGGATCAAACCCTAACAAAACTAACTCGATTACATGATAGATCCCATCCAACCCATCGCCGTCCAGCAAGCCTACGATGGAATTACTCACGCACGGCGGTGAGCATCATGAAATTGGTGATGGAGGATGGTTGATGATGACGATGGCGACAGATTCCCCTCTCCGGAGCCCCGAACGGACTCCAGTTCAGCCCTCCCGAGAGGTTTTAGGGCTTGGCGGTGGCTCCGTATCGTAAAACGCGATGAATCCTTCTCTCTGATTTTTTTCTCCCTGAAACCAAATATATAGAGTTGGAGTTGAGGTCGGAGGAGCTCCAGGGGGGCCCACGAGGTAGGGGGGCGCGCCCTAGGGGGCAGGCGCGCCCCCCACCCTCGTGGACAGGTGGTGGCCTCTTGGCCTTCATCTTTTGCAAGGATTTTTTATTATTTCCGAAAAGTTATTCCGTGAAGTTTCAGGTCATTCCGAGAACTTTTGTTTCTGCACATAAATAACACCATGGTAATTCTACTGAAAACAGCATCAGTCCGGGTTAGTTCCATTCAAATCATGCAAGTTAGAGTCCAAATCAAGGGCAAAAGTGTTTGGAAAAGTAGATACGACGGAGACGTATCAACTCCCCCAAGCTTAAACCTTTTCTTGTCCTCAAGCAATTCAGTTGATAAACTAAAAGTGATAAAGAAAAACTTTTACAAACTCTCTTAGTTCTTGTTGTAAATATGTAAAGCCAGCATTCAAGTTTTCAGCAAAGATTATAACTAACCACATTCACAATAATGCTTAGGTCTCAAGTTTACTCATATCAATGGCATAATCAACCAGCGAGCAATAATAATAAATCTTGTCTAACAACACTTTCTCAAAACAATCATAATATGATATAACAAGATGGTATCTTGCTAGCCCTTTCTGAGACTGCAAAACATAAATGCATAGCACCTTTAAAGATCAAGGACTGACTAGACATTGTAATTCATGGTAAAAGAGATCCAGTCAAGTCATAGTCAATGTAAACTAACAGTAATGAATGCAAATGACAACGGCACTCTCCAACTGGTGCTTTTTAATAAGAGGAGGATGACTCAAAATGAAAGTAAATAGATAGGCCTTTCGCAGAGGGAAGCAGGGATTTGTAGAGGTGCCAGAGCTCGGTTTTGAAATAGAGGTGAATAATATTTTGAGCGGTATACTTTCATTGTCAACATAACAACCAAGAGATGGCGATATCTTCCATGCTACACACATTATAGGCGGTTCCCAAACAGAATGGTAAAGTTTATACTCCCCCTTCCACCAACAAGCATCAATCCATGGCTTGCTCGAAACAACGAGTGCCTCTAACTAACAAGAGTCCCAGGGGGAGTTTTGTTTGCAATTATTTTGATTTGATTTGCATAAAGCATGGGACTGGGCATCCCGGTAACCAGACGCTTTCTCGTGAGTGAGGAGCGGAGTCCACTCCTCGTGAGAATAACCCGCCTAACATGGAAGATACAGACAACCCTAGTTGATACATGAGCTATTCGAGCATACAAAACAGGATATTAATTTGAAGGTTATGAGTTTGGCACATACGAATTTACTTGGAACGGCAGGTAGATACCGTATATAGGTAGGTATGGTGGACTCATATGGAATAACTTTGGGGTTTATGGAGTTGGATGCACAAGCAGTATTCCCGCTTAGTACAGGTGAAGGCTAGCAAAAGACTGGGAAGCGACCAGCTAGAGAGTGACAACAGTCATGAACATGCATTAAAATTAATCAACACCGAATGCAAGCATGAGTAGGATATAATCCACCATGAACATAAATATCGTGAAGGCTATGTTGATTTTGTTTCAACTACATGTGTGAACATGCGCCAAGTCAAGTCACTTAAATCATTCGGAGGAGGATACCACCCTATCATACCACATCCCAACCATTTTAATAGCATGTTGGCACGCAAGGTAAACCATTATAAGCTCCTAGCTAATCAAGCATGGCACAAGAAACTATGATCTCTAGTTGTCATTGCAAACATGTTTATTCATAATAGGCTGAATCAGGAATGATGAAGTAATCATATTTACAAAAACAAGAGAGGTCGAGTTCATACCAGCTTTTCTCATCTCAGTCAGTCCATCATATATCGTCATAATTGCCTTTCACTTGCACGACCGAATAGTGTGAATAATAATAATAATAATAGTGCACGTGCATTGGACTAAGCTGGAATCTGCAAGCATTCAGTAAACAGGAGAAGACAATGCAATATGGGCTCTTTTGTCAGATCAACAATAATGCATATAAGAGCCACTTCAACAATTTAATTATGGTCTTCTCCTATCGACCCCCAAAGAAAAGAAAAGAAATAAAACTATTTACACGGGAGAGCTCCCAACAAGTAAAAGAAGAACATGAAATCTTTTTGGGTTTTCTTTTTAATTAGTACAACAAGCATGGAAAGTAAACTAATTAAAAGCTACAACCGATTTTTTGGTTTTTCTTAAGGTTTATTAAACACACAAGAAGTAAGCATAAAAGGGAAAATAAACTAGCATGGATGATACAATGAAAAATTATGAGCACCGACATCTAACAATGAGTGTGTGAACATAAATGTAATGTTGATGAGAAATATGTACTCCCCCAAGCTTAGGCTTTTGGCCTAAGTTGGTCTATGGCCACGGCTGGCCTGGCGGATATCCATAATAGCAGTTGGGGTCGTATTGCGATGAAGAAGACTCTGATTGCCACTGGTTGGCAATCATCTCTGGATCCCACTGGTAATTAGACTGTCATGGAGGATCAACTTGTGGTTCCGGCTCTGGCTCTGCAGCTGATGTAGGGTTCCGATAGGCATGGATAGCCTCTAACGGAACAAGGTACTGGCCTACAGATAAATCAAACAAGGAAGGAGCAGGCAGGGTAATAGTCTCAGGATGATGTTTATCAAAGAACAATTTGTATTTAAGCTCTCCTTCCCTATTCTTAACAATAAAATCATGTGCCACCATACTCTTATAATCTAAATAAACACGAGGCAGCACTTTTTCTTCCTTCTCATAATGCCTAATAGGTATATTAAAATGTGCAGCTAGGCGTGAAGCATAGATGCCTCCAAAGATGGGGCCCTTTGTACGGTTCAGACTTAACCATTTAGCAATAATGCCGCCCATACTAACAGAGTTATCACTGAATAAACCGTGGAGCAAAATAATAATATCAGGAACACTAAGGTTTCCACAGCTTTCGCGACCGATTAAACAACGACTAGCAAATAATGCAAAATAGCGTAAAACAGGAAAATGTATGCTAGTGATTTGTGCATCGGAAACCTTCCTCGTTTCCCCTACAGTGATGATATCAATAAACCCATCCACACTGCTGCGATGTGGTTCCTCTGTCATGCCCTTGGAAGGGACCAAACAAACCCGACAAAAATCATAAAGTGACATCTCCTTATGCTCATCATATAAGTAAAACTCCACCGTAGGTGGTGAGCTCCTAGAATGGAAATGAAAGTTTTGCATAAAGATATTTGTGAGTAAGAGATACTGATCGCGTTGGTCGTGGAGGAAAGCGGTGAGGCCTGCATTCTTAGCCAATTCATAAAAAATCTTCATAAATCCCGGCCGCTCTCAATAAATCATCGGAAGGCCATTCACACGATCGAACCTCCGCGGTGCGAGGCAGATTATACTTGGGCTTCTGTGCCTTTTCCTTCGAGCTTTGGCTCAATGAGCCCCTCAAAAGTCTCTTCATTATTTTCAAGGAACAATCTCCCCAAGCAGTTTTGTGAGAGGTGCTTTGAGCAAGGAGATCGAAAATGGCAGCAAAATGAGCTTGGACTCGAGTTTAAGTTGGATATTCGTGTTTGGGGGAGGAAGAAGGAGTGTGTGGGTGAAAGGATAAGTGGAGCAGGGCCACCGTGGGCCCACGAGGCAGGGGGCGCGCCCAGGGGGTAGGGCACGCCCACCACCCCCGTGGCCAGGTGGATGACCCCCCTGCTGTGTTCTCAGTGCCAAATATTCTCAAATATTCCAGAAAAAATCATATTTAAATTTCGGGGCATTTGGAGAACTTTTATTTTCGGGCTATTTTTATATTGCACGGATAATCAGATAACAGACAGAAAAATACTATTTTTATTTTATTTAATATAAATAACAGAAAGTAAAAGTGGGGTACAGAAGGTTGTGCCTTCTAGTTTCATCCATCTCATGATCATCAAAAGGAATCCACTAACAAGGTTGATCAAGTCTTGTTAACGAACTCATTTCGAATAACATGGAACCGGAGAAATTTCGAATAACACTATGTTACCTCAACGGGGATATGCACATCCCCAATAATAGGAATATCATATTTCTTCTTGACAGTAGGAAGAGGAAATTCAAAACCTCCAAATATAATCGATGGGATTTTTCCAATAGAGTTGATACTATGAACTTGAGGTTGTTTCCTCGGAAAGTGTACCATATGCTCATTACCATTAACATGAAAAGTGGCATTGCCTTTAGTGCAATCAATAACAGCCCCTGCAGTATTCAAAAAGGGTCTTCCAAGAATAATAGACATACTATCGTCCTCGGGAATATCAAGAATAACAAAGTCCGTTAAAATAGTAACGTTTGCAACTACAACAGGCACATCCTCACAAATATCGACAGGTATAGTAGTTGATTTATCAGCCATTTGCAAAGATATTTCAGTAGGTGTCAACTTATTCAAATCAAGTCTACGATATAAAGAGAGAGGCATAACACTAACACCGGCTCCAAGATCACATAAAGCAGTTTTAACATAGTTTCTTTTAATGGAGCATGGTATAGTTGGTACTCCTGGATCTCCAAGTTTCTTTGGTATTCCACCCTTAAAAGTATAATTAGCAAGCATGGTGGAAATTTCAGCTTCCGGTATCTTTCTTTTATTAGTGACAATTTCTTTCATATACTTAGCATAAGGATTCATTTTGAGCATATCAGTTAATCGCATGCGCAAAAAGATAGGTCTAATCATTTCAGCAAAGCGCTCAAAGTCCTCATCATCCTTTTTCTTGGATGGTTTGGGAGGAAAAGGCATAGGTTTCTGAACCCATGGTTCTCTTTCTTTACCATGTTTCCTAACAACAAAGTCTTTCTTATCATAACGTTGATTCTTTGATTGTGGGTTATCAAGATCAACAGCAGGTTCAATTTCTATATCATTATCATTACTAGATTGAGCATCATCATGAACATTATTATTAATATTATCACTAGACTCAGGTTCATTACCGGATTGTGTTTCAGCATCATAAATAGAAATATCATTTGGATTCTCAGGTGTTTCAATAACAGGTTCGCTAGAAGCATGCAAAGTCCTATCATTTTTCTTTTTCTTCCTTTTAGAAGGACTAGGTGTGTCTATATTATTTCTCTGAGAATCTTGCTCAATTCTCTTAGGATGGCCTTCAGGATACAGAGGTTCCTGAGTCATTCTACCACCTCTAGTCATAACTCTAACAACATTATCATTATCCTTACTATTCAATTCATTGAGCAAATTATTTTGAGCTTTAAGTACTTGTTCTACTTGAGTGGTAACCATAGAAGCATGTTTACTAATAAGTTTAAGTTCACCTCTAACATTAGCCATATAATCACCCAAGTGTTCAAGCATAT
This sequence comes from Triticum urartu, assembly GCF_056163025.1. Lineage (NCBI taxonomy): Eukaryota > Viridiplantae > Streptophyta > Magnoliopsida > Poales > Poaceae > Triticum > Triticum urartu. Next base: position 477,090,259 of record NC_141878.1, on the reverse strand, counting down.
TTGAATTGTATTTCAATTTTCTACCAAAATAAGCATTAAAATCTTCTTGCTTAGCCATAAATTTATCAAACTCATCTAAGCATGGGCTAGCAAACTTAGTAAATGGGATTTCAGCTTTATCATATCTATAGAGAGAATTTACCTTTACTACCTGTGTCGGGTTATCAAGACCATGAGTTTCTTCAATAGGTAAAGGATTAAGATCATATGTTTCTTCAACAGGCGGTAAATTAAGACCATGTATTTCTTCAATAGGAGGTAAATTCTTAACATCTTCAGCTTTAATACCTTTTTCTTTCATAGATTTCTTTGCCTCTTGCATATCTTCAGGACTGAGAAATAGAATACCCCTCTTCTTTGGAGTTGGTTTAGGAATAGGCTCAGGAGCTGGCTCAGGAGGTGTCCAATTATTTTAATTTGTTAACATATTGTTCAATAGAATTTCAGCTTCATCCAGTGTTCTTTCCCTGAAAACAGAACCAGCACAACTATCCAGGTAATCTCTGGAGGCATCGGCTAGTCCATTATAAAAGATATCAAGTATTTCATTTTTCTTAAGAGGATGATCAGGCAAACATTAAGTAACTTGAGAAGCCTCCCCCAAGCTTGTGGGAGACTCTCTTCTTCAATTTGCACAAAATTATATATATCCCTTAAAGTAGCTTGTTTCTTATGAGCAGGGAAATATTTAGCAGAGAAGTAATAAATCATATCCTGGGGACTATGCACACAACCAGGATCAAGAGAATTAAACCATATCTTAGCATCACCCTTTAATGAGAACGGAAATATTTTAAGGATATAAAAGTAACGAGTTCTCTCATCAGTAGTGAACAGGGTGGCTATATCATTTAATTTAGTAAGATGTGGCACAACAGTTTCAGATTCATAGCCATGAAAAGGATCAGATTCAACTAAAGTAATTATATCAGGATCAACAAAGAATTCATAATCCTTATCAGTAACACAGATAGGTGAAGTAGCAAAAGCAGGGTCAGTTTCATTCTAGCATTAAGAGATTGCTGATTCCATTTAGCTAATAAGCTCTTGAGTTCATATCTATCTTTGCAAGCTAAAATAGCTAAAGAAGCTTCTTTATAAAAAACATAACCCTCTAGAATAACAGGTGATTCTTCATCATCACTTTCATCAATATTATCAGATTCAATATTTTCATTCTCTCTAGTCCTAGCAAGTTGTTCATCAAGAAATTCACCAAGTGGCACAGTAGTATCAAGCATAGAAGTAGTTTCATCATAAGTATCATGTATAGCAGAAGTGGCATCATCAATAACATGTGACATATCAGAACGGATATTAGAAGCAGGTTTAGGTGTCGCAAGCTTATTCAAAACAGAAGGTGAATCAAGTGCAGAGCTAGATGGCAGTTCCTTACCTTCCCTCGTAGTTGAGGGATAAATCTTGGTTCTTGGATCTTTCAAGTTCTTCATAATGATAAGCAGATACAAATCCCAAGTGACTCAAAGAATAGAGCTATGCTCCCCGGCAACGGCGCCAGAAAATAGTCTTGATAACCCACAAGTATAGGGGATCACAACAGTTTTTGAGGGTAAAGTATTCAACCCAAATTTATTGATTCGACACAAGGGGAGCCAAAGAATATTCTCAAGTATTAGCAGCTGAGTTGTCAATTCAACCACACCTGGAAACTTAATATCTGCAGCAAAGTGTTTAGTAGCAAAGTAATATGATAGTAGTGGTAATGGTAGCAAAAGGTAACAGTAGTAAAAGTAATGTTTTTGGTATTTTGTAATGATGATAGCAATAGCAACGGAAAAGTAAATAAGCGAAGAACAATATATGGAAAGCTCGTAGGTAATGGATCGGTGATGGAGAATTATGCAGGATGCGGTTCATCATGTAACAATCATAACCTAGGGTGACACAGAACTAGCTCTAGTTCATCAATGTAATGTAGGCATGTATTCCGAATATAGTCATACGTGCTTATGGAAAAGAACTTGCATGACATCTTTTGTTCTACCCTCCCGTGGAAATAGGGTCCTAACGGAAACTAAGGGATATTAAGGCCTCCTTTTAATAGAGTACCAGAACAAAGCATTAACACACAGTGAATACATGAACTCCTCAAACTACGGTCATCACCGGTAAGTATCCCGATTATTGTCACTTCGGGGTTAACGGATCATAACACATAATAGGTGACTATAGACTTGCAAGATAGGATCAAGAACTCTCATATATTGATGAAAACATAATAGGTTCAGATCTGAAATCATGGCACTCAGGCCCTAGTGACAAGCATTAAGCATAGCAAAGTCATAGCAACATCAATCTCAGAACATAGTGGATACTAGGGATCAAACCCTAACAAAACTAACTCGATTACATGATAGATCCCATCCAACCCATCACCGTACAGCAAGCCTACGATGGAATTACTCATGCACGGCGGAGAGCATCATGAAATTGGTGATGGAGGATGGTTGATGATGACGATGGCGACGGATTCCCTTTTCCGGAGCCCCGAACGGACTCCGGATCAGCCCTCCCGAGAGGTTTTAGGGCTTGGCGGTGGCTTCACATCGTAAAACGTGATGAATCCTTCTCTCTAATTTTTTTGTCCCCGAAACCAAATATATGGAGTTGGAGTTGAGGTCGGAGGAGCTCCAGGGGGCCCACGAGGTAGGGGGCGCGCCCTAGGGGGGCAGGCGCGCCCCCACCCTCGTGGATAGGTGGTGGGCCCCCTGGCCTTCATCTTTTTCAAGGATTTTTTATTATTTCCGAAAAGTTGTTCTGTGAAGTTTCAGGTCATTCCGAGAACTTTTGTTTCTGCACATAAATAACACCATGGTAATTCTGCTGAAAACAGCGTCAGTCTGGGTTAGTTCCATTCAAATCATGCAAGTTAGAGTCCAAAACAAGGGCAAAAGTGTTTGGAAAAGTAGATACAACGGAGACGTATCAGCGGCCTCCCTGGCTGCGGGGGCACCTGCGTCGGCGGGTTGTGCTGCTGCCGCGGTCTTGAAGGCAATCCTGAGCGCTGTCGCGGCCTCCTTCATGTCCCCCTTGATGGTGAGGATGCCCTTGCTCCCTGGCATCTTCATGAGGTTGTAAGTCGGGTGAGTCGCTGCCATGAACTGAGCGAGAGCTGGGTACCCTAGGATGGCGTTGTACGGGAGGCCGATGCGAGCGACCTCAAAGTCCACCAGCTCGGTGCGGTAGTTGTTGCGTGTGCCGAAGGTGACAGGGAGGCGGATCTGTCCCAGGGAGTGGGTAGCTCCACCACCCGCTCCTGAGAAGGGCTTACTGAGGCCGAGCCGCTCGAGTGGCACATGGAGAAGGCTGAAGGCTTCCACGGAGAGCAAGTTGAGGCCGGTACCACCGTCGATGAGGGTCTTGGTGACGATCACGTTGCAGATGGTGGGCATGCAGAGCATCGGAAGCACTCCGGAGCCGGCGGTGGAGTCGGGGTGGTCTTCTGAGCCAAAGGTAAGGTCGGCCTCTGGTGCAGCCCAACCCGGGGAAGCCCGGGCGCCTGGAGGTGGCCCCGATCTGACGGAGGAACGGCTTGGTGTGGCGGTCTGACGGCGGTGCCTGAGAGCCGCCCAGCAGGGCCGCAACGGCGTGGTGCGCCGGCACCGCGTAGCGAGCAGTGAAGAGGTCGCGGAGCTCCTACCAAGATGCCACCGTGGATCTGGGAAGGTTGAGCAGCCAGGTGCGTGGCTCGCCGATAAGGGCCATGGGAAGCCAATTGGCCATGACCTTGTCATCGCCCCCGGCTTCGAGGACGGCCTCCTCATACGCCAGCAGGAAAGCTGACGGGTCCTCCAAGCCGTTGTAGCATGACGGCATCTCTGGCCTGAACTGGGGCAGCCACTGCACCCGCTGCAGGGCGGGGGGCCAGAGCTTGGAGCCCCCCTGGCCCCGTCATCGATGCTGACCGTCGGAGTCGGCGGTAGGGCGCCTACCATGTGGGCGAAGCGCGGTGGCGATAGAGCGTAGATCGACGGAAGGGAAGCCGCGGCGCACCCCTACTTGGCGCGCCAAATGTCGGATGTGGGGTTTCGGCAAACCCTTAAGGTTCGAACACTGGGGTGCACGCGAAGTCTCTTCCTCCCACCGATCTACGCCTTAGCTCGTTAAGATCTTGCGGACGAACTCTATGAACTCGCAACACAGAAAGACACATGATTTATACTGGTTCGGGCCACCATTGTGGTGTAACACCCTACTCCAGTGTGGTGGTGGTGGGTTGCCTCTTGGGTTGATGATGAACAATACAAGGGGAAGAACAGCCTCCTGAGGTTGAGGTGTTCTTATGCGTGGCTAACTTGTGTGGGTGAGAGAGCGATCTAAGATGCCGTCTCCTTGCCCCTCTTTTTCTATGGTGGTGGCTAGCCCTACTTATAGAGGCCCTTGTCCTCTTCCTAGATATTGAGTGGGAAGGGAGCCAACAACGGCGGGCTAATTTGAAGGCGGACAGCTAGTACAAGCTATCCTGACAAAAGGTGGCCTGCGCCTGCGAAAGGCTCTGGTGGTGACGCCGTATTGGGCTCCACGATGACCTCCGTCTTGCCGTCCTTCTAGTCTTGGTCTTGTTGCACCAAAATGGCAACCTTTGCCTGATGCCTCGGTACTCCTCGCATGCGCTAGTTTCCTTAGCACCAAAGAGGAAACAAGGACGCTGCGCATGCTGGCGCCCGCCTAGTGTTGATCGTCATGGCTCACGTCACGAGAGCCTCGTGAGGTTCGCCTCGCCTTGATATCTCCGCTCCTCATGAGCCTGCCTGACTAGGCCACTCCAGACGAGGTATCGTGTCGTCCTCCTTGCGAGGCTTGGCTCCTTGCGAGGGTCTTGGATGCCTTGTTGATGAAGATGGGCCGTACGGCCTGCTGGCTTAGCCACGCAGCGGGCCGCACGCAGGCAAGTCTGGGGACCCCCGTTCCCAGGACGCCGACACTTAGTGAATTCATGAACTCCTCAAACTATAGTCATCACCGGTAATTGTCCCGATTATTGTCACTTCGGGGTTAACGGATCATAACACATAGTAGGTGACTATTGACTTGCAAAATAGGATCAAAAACTCACATATATTCATGGAAACATAATAGGTTCAGATCTGAAATCATGGCACTCGGGCCCTAGTGACAAGCATCAAGCATAGCAAAGTCATAGCAACATCAATCTCCGAACATAATGGATACTAGGGATCAAACCCTAACAAAACTAACTCGATTACATGATAAATCTCATCCAACCCATCACTGCCCAGCAAGCCTATGATGGAATTACTCATGCACGAGAGTGAGCATCATGAAATTGGTGATGAAGGTTGATGATGACGATGGTGATGGTGACGGATTCCCCTCGCCGAAGCCCTGAACGGACTCCAGATCAGCCCTCCCGAGAGAGATTAGGGCTTGGCGGCGGCTCCATATCGTAAAACGCGATGAATCCTTCTCCCTGATTTTTTCCCCCGAACATGAATATATAGAGTTGGAGTTGAGGACGGTGGAGCCTCAGGGGGCCCACGAGATAGGGGGCATGCCCCAGGGGGGTGGGCGCACCCCCACCCTCGTGGACAGGGTGTGGGCCCCCTGACATTGATTCTTTCGCCGTTATTTTTTATATATTCCAAAAAAATCTCCGTGAAGTTTCAGGTCATTCTGAGAACTTCTATTTCTGTACAAAAATAACACCATGGCAATTCTACTGAAAACAATGTCAGTCTGGGTTAGTTCCATTCAAATCATGCAAGTTAGAGTCCAAAACAAGGTCAAAAGTGTTTGGAAAAGTAGATATGATGGAGACGTATCAACTCCCCAAGCTTAAACCTTTGCTTGTCCTCAAGCAATTCAGTTGACAAACTGAAAGTGATAAAGAAAAAACTTTTACAAACTCTGTTTGATCTTGTTGTTGTAAATATGTAGAGCCAGCATTCATGTTTTCAACAAAGATGTCGGTGGGAACGACACCTATGGGATCACAAGAATCCCTACTACGGTTGCGGGGCGCGGGGTCGTGATAAGAGCGGATCAAATAGATAGCACACGGTTCGTTTATCCAGGTTTGGGCTGTGGGGATGCGTAAAGCCCTACTCCTGCTTTGGTGGATTGTACATCTGTGTTCTTGAGCTAGCTATGGGGCGTGAGGAGCTCCAAAAAGCCGAATCCTCCTCCTGGTCGCCTCGGGCCTCCTTTTATAGGAAAGGGGGTGCCACAGTAGCACCAGGAGGTGGAAAGGGAACAGTGATGTGAGGTTATCCCTCGCATTACATGACAAGGCGCATTTAATGCGTCTTGCCCAGGTGTCCTTGCTTTATCGGGGATGGGGGAGAGCCTTGTCTCGTCCGTCGCCGCTCCCTCTCGCGTCGACACGCGCCCTGGCCAGCGGCGCCCGCGGTGCCATGTAGGCAGGCATGCAGCTGAGGTGGCGCAGTGGTGGGTCTCCATGAAGATCTGCATGCCGCCACACAAGTGCCTGCCCAGCTGGTTGGGTCGGCAGCTGCATGCGAACGGTGGTGGAGGTTTGACTGGCGTGGGCCTGATGGTGGCCCAATGGGTGTTCTTGGCAAGGGCCTTGCCGGGGCCCCGGCAAGGGTCTTGCCGTGGCGCCTGCTGTCATCCCCGGCAAGGCTCTTGCCAGGGGCCTTGTGGTCCTCCTTGGCTGGGATCCCGCCAAGGATCATCATCTTCTGAAGGGTGTATCTGATCTCGAATGTCTTCACAAAGATCTGCATTCCACCACGGGTATGTCTCCCGAATCCTTGCCCCATGGGGGCAGTGGACTCAAGGGTGACTCACTCCGTAGGTGTGGGGCGAGCTGCCACGGCAAGGGTCTTGCCGGGTTTGCTAAAACCGCCTCCCGACAAGGATCTTGCGGGGGGGGGGGGGTCCGCTTCATCCCCTTTGCTCTTTGTGGTCTTGGTCTTGGCGTCGTTCTGCTTCTCCTGAGCTTCGGCCTTACCTTGGCTCACCTCCCTTGCCTTGTTCAGTGTGGTGGTGCCCGCGGCTCAGACTGCCCGTGCATAGTTATAGGGGTACAAAAAGCGTACCCCTCTTTTTGTACACCGACAGGAGCCGCCGGGCCTAGGCCACACGTAAGCGCAATCGCGTCATTGGGCTAGGCCCAAAAACGGTGCGCGGGCAGGCGGGGTGGTTTTTACCGCGGTAAGTCTCTTCGTGCGCTGCGCTTCCCATGCTTCCCGCGCGTGGCGCGGCGTGGGGAGGCGTGTGTGACGTGGGCGGCATGCGTGGGGCTCAGCTCTGCATGCATGCGTCACGTCGTAGTAAAGGGGGTGGTTTGCGCCTTCCCCATAAACGGAGGGAGGCGTGGAGGCGTGGCCCATTTACTGAATGGGGCCGAGGCGTGGTCTTCAAGGCGTCCACTCCCCACGATCACGGGGTGGGGAGAGGTCGCCTCACCCGTCGCCTCGGTCCTGCATGCCTGCCACGTGGCTCTCATGCGCTTGGGGTGGTGAACGGTGGAGGCGGGAAACCGAGCCGCCGCGGGCTGGGGCAGCGGGTCGGTCCCAGTTCCCTGCGCCTTCCGCGTCTTGATTGGCTGAGCGGGGCAGCCGCGCCCCCAGCCCGTTCCTTTATAAAGAGCCGGAGGGGGGGATGGCATCCCGCATTCCTTCATCTCCTCCTTCCTTCAGCTTCTGCTCCCCCTTCCATCCGTCATGGAGAGAGGGAATCCTGGTCCTTCAACGGTGGCGGCGAGGGTCGCCGCTCAACAATGCGTCCCTCCTTCTCCTGCACCTACGGTGGCAGAGCCAGCCGTGAGGGGAAGGGGGAGGGGGCGAGGCCGTGGGCGAGGCCAAGGCGCTCGGGGAAGAGGAGGACGGGGCGGCGCGCCGGCCTCGCCTCCGCCAGCAGTTCTTCCCCCCGTGGAGGGCCACGTTGGGGATGACCCTTGCGAGTTCTTCGTCAGGCTACGCTGGCCGCCTCGCCGTCGCCTTCGTCTCCCGACTCCATTCGCGCGGGAGATGGAGCTGGATCCGCCGGAGTCGTTGTGGCTGCACATGAGGGGCTGCGCGATTAGTGGCACACGGGCCCACGTCGATTTCCCCGCCCCTCACGTGATGTATCTCCGTCGGGGATGGAAGACATTTGCCCATATCCACCGCTTGACGGAGGGGCTCACTCTCCATTTTAAGCTGATGGAGGGTGGCCTTCTCTCCGTCAAGGTCTTCGGGTGCTTTGGGACCCGTGCAAGGTGCTGCGTGGAGAGCTCTTCTGATAGTGAAGACTCCTCCTCGGGCGGGAGTGACGAGGAGGACAGCGGCAGCGACGATGAGGGTAGTAGGCGGCAGGATGACGGGTCCGATTAGGTGTCGGGCGCCGCTCCGTGCGGCACCGGCGACCCCATCATCCGCGTCGCCGGCTCCCTGAACTTCTCGGGGTCGTCTCCTTGGGCGGCTGGCGTTGGGAAGCTGCGGAAGAGGAAGAGGGCGGGAGGCAAGGCCGTCAAGTCGGAGTACGTGGGCACCGACGCCTTCGACGCGTGCTGACGTCTTGCCGCCTCTCTTCGAGATCTGCTTCCGATGCCGCCATCACCATCCAGCCTTCGGACGGCCACCGAGATGTTCTCTTGGTGTCTTCTGCCACCCGTAGCTCACCTAGGCGCCCCTTTTGCCCTTTTCGCCTCCTTGACCTGCCTCCTGAGGAGAGGGACAAGAAAGGGATTACGGGCACATTATCTCTTTTTAGTTTGTAAGCCTTCGGGCCTTAGCTGAATTTAAAACTTGTAATTCCATCATTCATGTTTTTCATTCCCTATGGACTGTACCTGAGTGGAATGTTTTTAATGAAAAAGGGATGCTTGCCGGGTCATTTGTTTGTGGGTAGAACCCACGACAAGGAGTAAATCCTTGATATCCTTAAGATAAACATTTCCTTGCCCGGCAACAGGCCTTGCTGTCTCCCCACTTCGCTCGACCTTTCTCACACCTTTGGTGGAGGCAGAGATGAGGTGGGTTCAGGCTCCTTGTTTCATCCTCTCGCTGCCGCGACTACTACCAAACCTGGCCCCAGGAACGAGCCCTAGGGCCTAGAGTTAGGGGAGCACGATAGTTTTAGGAAAAAACGAGGTTTCACATACCTCAGTCCATAAGGGAATGCATGATAAGGGATGAAGAACTTATCTGAAGCTGTAGCCCTCGGCAACTCTGGTTTGCCGTGGGTGAATCGTTGCTCTTGCAGCCCCCGGCAATACTGGCTTGCCAGGGTCTAGATGCTGGTCTGTCCCTCTTCTCTTTTTCGCCCTCAAGTGATCCGGCAAGGATACCTGTGAGTCCTGCAAACCAAAGAAGACGAAAGAACGGTAAAGAGACGCACACTCGACCTCTAAGCTAGGGGTTAGTCGCCGCTAAGCACTATCAACCCTAACCAAGGACGAGACTGGACCTAGCATGCATGCTATAACTTAGGGCGCCAGCGGTTCATTTACTTGTGCTCAGGGTCTGCGCCTAGCTTTGTACAAAGGGTTACATGCATCATCGGCAATGCTTGTACAAAATGTGGCTTGCTGGGGGGCCCGGCAAGCCGCGCCTCACGGGTAAAACTTGCGAAGATGCTCAATGTTCCAGGAGTTACTCACCGGAACGGCATTTTCGGTCTCCAGGCGGACTGCGCCGGGCCTGGTGACTCATATTACCCGATAAGGTCCTTCCCACTTTGGCGTCAACTTGTTGGAATTCTTGGCCAATTGAACGCGCCGAAGGACAAGGTTGCCTTCCTCAAGGCTTCGGGCATGAACCTTGCGGCTATGGTAGCAGCGCAAGGCTTGCTGGTAGCGTGCTGCTCTCACAGCCCCCCGAAGACGATCTTCCTTAAGGAGCATTGCGTCATCTTGCCGCAGTTGCTCTTGCTCAAGCTCATCATAAGCGAGCACTCGAGGTGACCCGTATATGAGTTCAGTGGGGAGAACTGCTTCTGCCCCGTATTCCAGGGCAAAAGGTGTCTGGCCGGTGGCTCGATTTGGCATCGTCCTGATCAACCAAAGAACCATCGGCAACTCATCAATCCAGCGCCTTCCACTCTTATGCAGCCTGTCAAAGGTCTTGGTCCTTAAGCCTCATAGTACTTCAGCGTTTGCCCTCTCAGCTTGACCATTGCTTCGTGGGTGAGCAACGGAAGCGAAACAGACTTTGCTGCCGAGGTCTTGGATATATTGCATGAAGGTTCGGCTTGTGAATTGTGTGCCGTTGTTGGTGATGACCTTGTTGGGTACACCAAAACGGCACACTAGTCCCTTGAAGAACTTGACGGCTGACTGAGCTGTGACCTTCCTCACTGCCTCCACCTCTGGCCACTTTGTGAACTTGTCGATTGCAACGTACAAGTACTCAAAGCCCCCGACAGCACGGGGGAAAGGGCCCAGTATGTCGAGCCCCCAGACCGAGAAGGGCCAGGAGAGAGGAATGGTTTGAAGGGCTTGAGCTGGCTGATGAAGCTTCTTTGAATGGAACTGGCACACTTCACACCTGGTGACTAGTGTCGTCGCATCCTGGAGGGCGGTGGGCCAGAAGAAGCCTTGCCGAAATGCCTTGCTGGCAAGGGCCCTTGACCCGATGTGGGATCCACATATGCCCTGTGTATCTCTGCCAACAGCTCCAGTCCTTCCTCCCGAGGGATACACTTCAATTTCACACCGTTCGGCCTCTTTCTGTACAGGACGTCATCGACGAACTGGTACATGGTAGAGCGACGGGCTACTTTTTCCGCTTCTTCCCGCTCTTCAGGAAGTTCCCCTGTTTGGAGGAATCAGACGGTATGCTGTGCCCATGCTGGAGCCTGAGGCTTGACGGCGAGGACTAAAGGCATTTCCTCCGCTATAGGAGCGGCTGTCTCGACGGTAAGAGCTTGACGCTCCGCCAGAGCTAGCCGTCCCGTGGCGGGCTCAGTGTCCCCGGCAACATCCTTGCCGGCGGCTCCGGGGAGCTCGGCGGGAAAGTACTTGCCGGGTCCTGATTTCCTCCTCTTGTTCTACTCTGTTGATGGATCAACGGATGGCTGAGTTAGCTGGAGCACAAAGGTACCTGGTTCCACAGGTAGCTTGAGGGCAGCGCGTTTTGACAGGTAATCGGCGATATCGTTCTCCACTCGGGGAACGTATTCAGCCTGTATACTGTCGAAACACTCTTCCAGCTTTCTCACTTCATCGACGTAGGCCTTCATCAACGGGCTCTGGTAGTCCTTGTTGACTTGCTTGACGACGAGCTGTGAGTCGCTCCTGACGATGAGCTTCTTGATTCCGAGGTCTGCCGCGATCCTAAGACCGGCAAGCAGCCCTTCGTACTCTGCCGTATTGTTTGTTGACACCTCCCTGGGGAAGTGCATCTGGATCACATACTTGAGGTGCTCTCCGGTGGGCGCGACAAGCAGTACGCCAGCCCCGGCGTCGTGTAAGGAGAAAGCTCCATCAAAGTACATGATCCATATGCAACTTGCCTCCTTGCCGGGGAGAGCAGTCTCTTGGGCTTCTTCGTCAGGCGTTGCGGTCCATTCTGCAATGAACTCAGCCAGGACTCGGCTCTGAATCGTCGAAGTACTTTCAAACTTGAGGCCAAAGCTAGACAGCTCCAGTGCCCATTCCACAATTCTTCCCGTTGCATCTGGATTGTGCAATATCCGTTGCAGTGGGAGGCGAGTGATGACAGTGATCTCGTGTGCCTGGAAGTAGTGACGCAGCTTCCTCGAGGCCATAAGAAGGCCGAAGAGCAGTTTCTGCACGCCGGAGTACCTTGATCTAGCTCCCTGCAGGAGGGAACTAACAAAGTAGACCGGGTGCTGCATCATTTTCTTCTTCGGTGGCACTTCAACTGGCTGTGTCGTCTCTGCATTGGTGGTGTCGGGCTCTGTCGCTGCCATTACCTCGTCGTCAACCTCTCTCTGCGCCACTAGTGCGGCGCTGACCACCTGGTTCGTTGCCGCCAGGTATAGCAGCAACGGCTCCTGTGGCCTAGGCGCAACTAGTATTGGCGCGGAGGAGAGGTACTTCTTCAAATCTTGCAATGCTGCTTCGGCTTCTAGCGTCCACTCCATCGGGCCCTCCTTTTTCAGGATCTTGAAAAAGGGAAGGGCGCCCTCGGCAGACTTGGAAATGAATCTGCCCATGGCGGCGACGCAACCAGCAAGCCGACGCACATCCTTGATTCGCTTGGGTGCTTCAATATGCTCTATAGCCTTGATCTTGTCCGGATTGGCCTCTATTCCACGCTGTGACACAAAGAACCCGAGAAGCTTGCCGGACGGGACGCCAAAGACGCACTTCTCAGGGTTCAGCTTGAGATTGATCTTGCGCAGGTTTGCAAATGTTTCTTGCAAATCCGGTATGAGGGTTGCCCTGTCCTTGGTTTTGACCACTATGTCATCCATATAAGCTTCCATATTTCTATGGAGCTGGGGTTCAAAACCAATCTGGACCGCCCTTGCAAACGTCGAACCAGCACTCTTCAGCCCGAAAGGCATCCGCATGAAACAATACGTACCACATGGGGTGATGAATGATGTTTTCTCTTCGTCTTCTCTTGTCATGAAGATCTGGTGGTAGCCGGAGTAGGCATCGAGGGATGACAACAGATCACACCCAGCTGTGGAGTCAACAATCTGGTTGATGCGCGGCAACGGGAAGGGGTCCTTAGGACAAGCCTTATTGATATCTATGTAATCAATACACAGCCTCCACTTCCCATTAGCCTTGCGCACTATGACTGGATTATCCAACCACGTTGGATGGAGCACTCCTCTTACCAAACCCGCTGCTTCCAGTTTCCGGATCTCCTCTGTGATGAACTCTTGTCGTTCCAAAGCTTGCTTTCCGACCTTCTGCTTGACGGGCCGCGCATGAGGACAGACAGCAAGGTGGTGCTCAATCACCTCCCTGGGAACGCCGGGGATGTCGGAAGCTTGCCATGCAAACACATCGACATTCGCCCGCAGGAAGGTGACGAGCGTGTCTTCCTATTTGTCGTCAAGGGTGGAGCTTATGGTGAAAGCCCCTCCCGTGCCGTCCTCATTGACAAAAACCTTCTTGGTTCCCGGCGGTATGGCCCTGGGCTTCTTGTTTCCGCCGGTGGAGCTCTCTGGCACGTCCTCGACGGGAGCGCTACACTCCGAAGAGGTGCGCTTGCCGGAGTGGGTGTCCGAGGTCTCACCGGTCTTCTTCTTCTTCTTCTTCCCTCCCGGGGTCCCAGCGGCAGGAGCAAGTGCCCTAGTGGCGGCAGCTGCTACAACTGGTGGTATAGTTGGTCAGCGCAAATCAGCGCATCTTTCTTATCGGAGGGGATGGTGATGATCGTCACAGGTCCTGGCATCTTCAGGGTGTTGTAGGCGTAGTGTGACGCCGCCATGAATTTGGCCAGCGCTGGGCGGCCAAGGATCCCGTTGTAGGGCAAGGGGATCTTGGCAACATCAAACACGATCCTCTCCGTCCTGTAGTTCAGATCGCTTCCAAAAGTCACGGGCAGCGTGACCTTTCCCTTAGGTTGGCTTCTTCCCGGGTTGACCCCCTGAAACGTGCCCGTCTCCTTGAGGTCTCCATCAGGAATCTACAGTTTCTCGATCACGGCAGGCGAGATCAAGTTCAGACCGGCCCCGGCATCGACTAGCATCTTTGTCACCTTGAGGTTGCGTATTGTTGGTGAGACCAACAATGGCAAGCACCCGACCGCAGTAGTGCGATCAGGGTGATCCTTAGTGTCAAAAATGATAGGTGTGTTGGACCACTTCAGCGGCCTTTGGGCATCAAACGACGGCTCTGCCGCTGTAATCTCTCGCGCCCACTGTTTAAGCTGGCGGTGAGAAGTATGCAGCGAGGCGCCGCCGTCGATGCACATGGCCTCTGTAGCTTTCTGAAACTCTTGGTCGCCGGATTCGTCGTCCTCTTCGTGATCGTCGTCTTTTGGCTTTTTGTCATGGCCCCAGGCGGGCCTCTCCTATTGTTTATCTTTGCCGCGACGGCCCGCCTGGCCGTCACGCTTCTTGCCGGACCCCTCAGCACCGTCTTGGCCCTTCTCCTTGTCCCGCCTCTCATATTCAGCCCTCTGCTTCTCAGCGAGGAGCTCAACCTGTCAGCAGTCTTGGAGAGCATGGCCTTTGGTGCGATGGATCTTGCAGTATCGCTTGTCAGAGTTCCCTGGCTTCTCGGCAACCGCCAAGGCCCGGCAGGTGACACATCCGGCAATTTCCTTGCCGGGGTCATCTGCCTTGGTTTTCTTGGTGGAGCCGGTGTCACCAGATCCCTCGACGGCAAGAACGGCTTTACCTTTGCGCTTCCTGTTGCGGCGCCGGCCCTTCTTCGCCCGGGCGGCAGTATCTTCATCTGAGGAGTCGGTTTCCACGCCGGCGTCTTCGCCGGGGTACTTCCTTCCCTCTTCAGCCCGGGCACATCTGTCAGCAAGAACATAGAGTTCTGCTACATCTTTCACCTTGTTCATTGCCAGCTCTTCGCGCATCTTGCGGTTACGCACGTTCTGATGGAACGCGCTGATGATGGCGGCAGGGTGAACATCAGGGATATTGTACTGTATCCGGCTGAACCTCTGTATATACTTGCGGAGACTCTCGCCTCCCTTCTGGGGAATGACGTGCAGGTCGCTCGCTTGGCCATGGGCTTGGTGGCCTCCAGTAAAGGCGCCCACAAACTCATGGCACAAATCCGACCAGGAGGAAATAGAGTCTACCGGCAAGTGCATCAACCATGACATGGCATTGGGTTTAAGAGCCAACGGAAAGTAATTCGCAAGCACCTTATCGTCGCGGGCTCCGGCAGCTTGCATCCCAATGGTGTAGATGCTGAGGAACTCGGATGGGTGGGTCTTGCCGCTGTACTTTTCGCCCACGTCAGGTTTGAAGGTGCGGTGAGTGGGCCACTGGAACTGCCGCAGCTCACGGGTAAAAGCCGGACAACCTACCTCGTAAGGTAGGCCTCCAGGGCTCTCCGGTGCCGGGTGGTTCACAGCAGGCCCTGCTCGCCTGTCTGACTGGTGGCGCGCTCTGCACCGGCGCTCGATAGTGGTTCGAGCGTCTTCATGTTCTCGTTCCCGAAGGACTTGGTGCTGGTCACAGTGGGTCCGCGGGTCGGACGACGCTATGGAGATTTCGTCGCCCGCAACGTCACGACGGGCTGGGGTCCGCGGTACCGGGCGAGGAGGAGGCGAGTGCACCGTGGTCGCGGTGCCGCCGGCTTTCCTGCCACTGGTGCGTGGGACTCCATCGGAGCATCGACCCGGGGGCTCCACCGGACTCGGTTCGTCTTTGTTGGCCACCGCAACAAGGCTTCGGATAGTGGCTCTCCATTCGTCGAGTTTCCCCGTAGTGGGAGGAAAATCGAGGAGCAACTGCGCGCGCCAGGGCTTCTGCTGGCATTGGTGGCAGTGAAACCTGCACGGATCGCGACGCGCTTCGACTTCTGACCATGTCAGAAGGAGCTCTATCACGACCCCGCGGTCGCATGCCACCTTCACCAGCGCCTCAGCGAGCGGGCAGGTCTTCCACCTCCCGAGAGTGGCGCTCGGGGCTCTTCCCGCGGCGACGCCCGAGGTCTTCGGCGTGGTTGCGCCGTTCGTCGCGCGCCGCTTGAGAGGAGCGCGCCATCGGCGCTGGCGTGGGAGTCTTGGAGGCCCTCGCATCGCCTTCGGGCGGGGCGGTAGCAATTTTGGAAGGCCCCGCGCCACCCGCGGAGGGCCTGGCTCCGTCTTTGGATTTGGCGGCGTGCGGCCCGCTACCAGGCGCACGAACATCGCCGCCTCCCAAACTCCGGCTGCTGGGACGGTGTTGGTGTTCGCGAACGGCGCCCCGGATCCTTTCTGTGACCGGTCCGCTGCTCGCTCGCGTTGGGACGGGATGTCCGGCTTCCGACGGGCCAACCGCCACCGTCGTCTTCTTCTTGGGAGCCATGACGATGAAGAAGCGTCGAACTAACTGCTAAAGTCGATTCTCACAATTGTGCGCCCCCCTACCTGGCGCGCCAAAGATGTCGATGGAAATGACACCTACGGGATCACAAGAATCCCTACTACGGTTGCGGGGCGCGGGTTCGTGAGAAGAGCGGATCAAACAGATAGCACACAGTTCATTTATCAAAGTTCGGGCCGCGGGGATGCGTAAAACCCTACTCCTACTTTGGTGGATTGTATATCTGTGTTCTTGAGCTAGCTACGGGGCGTGAGGAGCTCCAAAAAGCCGAATCCTCCTCCTGGTCGCCTCGGGCCTCCTTTTATAGGAAAGGGGGTGCCACAGTAGCACCAGGAGGTGGAAAGGGAACAGTGATGTGAGGTTATCCCTCGCATTACATGACAAGGCGCATTTAATGCGTCTTGCCCAGGTGTCCTTGCTTTATCAGGGACGGGGGAGAGCCCTGTCTCGTCCGTCGCCGCTCCCTCTCGTGTCGACACGCGCCCTGGCCAGCGGCGCCCGCGGTGCCATGTAGGCAGGCAGGCAGCTGAGGTGGCGCAGTGGTGGGTCTCCACGAAGATCTGCATGCCGCCACCCAGGTGCCTGCCCAGCTGGTTGGGTCGGCAGCTGCATGCGAATGGTGGTGGAGGTTTGACTGGCGTGGGCCTGATGGTGGCCCAACGGGTGTTCTTGGCAAGGGCCTTGCCGGGGCCCCGGCAAGGGTCTTGCCATGGCGCCTGCTATCATCCCCGGCAAGGCTCTTGCCGGGGGCCTTGTGGCCCTCCTTGGCTGGGATCCCGCCAAGGATCATCATCTTCTGAAGGGTGTATCTGATCTCCAATGTCTTCACAAAGATCTGCATGCCACCACGGGGATGTCTCCCGAATCCTTGACCCATGGGGGCAGTGGACTCAAGGGTGACTCACTCCGTAGGTGTGGGGTGAGCTGCCACGGCAAGGGTCTTGCCGGGTTTGCTAAAACCGCCTCCCGGCAAGGATCTTGCCTGGGGGGTCCGCTTCGTCCCCTTTGCTCTTTGTGGTCTTGGTCTTGGCATCATTCTGCTTCTCCTGAGCTTCGTCCTTACCTTGGCTCACCTCCCTTGCCTTGCTCAGTGTGGTGGTGCCCGTGGCTCAGACTGCCCGTGCACAGTTATAGGGGTACAAAAAGCGTACCCCTCTTTTTGTACACTGACAAAAGATTATGAACTAACCGTATTCACAATAACATTTAGGTCTCATGTTTACTCATATCAATGGCATAATCAACTAGCGAGCAATAATAATAAATCTCGGATGACAACACTTTCTCGAAACAATCATAATATGATATAACAATATGGCATCTCGCTAGCCCTTTCTGATACCGCAAAACATAAATATAGAGCACCTCTGAAGATCAAGGACTGACTAAACATTGTAATTCATGGTAAAAGAGATCCAGTCACGGTCATACTCAATGTAGACTAATAGTAATGCATGCAAATGACAGCGGTGCTCTCCAACTGGTGCTTTTTAATAAGAGGATGATGACTCAACATAAAAGTAAATAGATAGGCCCTTCTCAGAGGGAAGCAGGGATTCGTAGAGGTGCCAGAGCTTGATTTTGAAATAGAGATGAAAAATATTTTGAGTGGTATACTTTCATTGTCAACATAACAACCAGGAGATCTCGATATCTTCCATGCTACACACATTATAGGCAGTTCCCAAACAGAATGGTAAAGTTTATACTCCCCCACCACCAACAAACATCAATCCATGGCTTGTCTGAAACAACGGGTGCCTCCAACTAACAACAATCATGGGGGGGGTGTTTGCAATTATTTTAATTTAAGCATGGGACTGGGCATCCCGCTTACCGGCCATTTTCTCGTGAGTGAGGAGCGGAGTCCACTCCTCTTGAGAATAACCCGCCTAGCATGGAAGATATAGACAGCCCTAGTTGATAGATGAGCTATTCGAGCATACAAAACAAAATTTCATTTGAAGGTTTAGTGTTTGGCACATACAAATTTCCTTGGAACGGCAGGTAGATACCGCATATAGGAAGGTATGGTGGACTCATATGGAATAACTTTTGGGGTTTATGGAGGTGGATGCACAAGCAGTATTCCCACTTAGTACAATTGAATGCTAGAAAGAGACTGGGAAGCGACCAGCTAGAGAGTGACAACAGGCATGATCATGCATTAAAATTAATCAACACTGAGTGCAAGCATGAGTAGGATATAATTCACCATGAACATAAATATCGTCGAGGCTATGTTGATTTTGTTTCAACTACATGCGTGAGCATGTGCCAAGTTAAGCCACTCGAATCGTTCAAAGGAGGATACCACCCTATCATACCACATCACAACCATTTTAATAGCATGTTGGCACGTGAGGTAAACCATTATAAACTCCTAGATAATTGATACGTCTCCAACGTATCTACTTTTCCAAAGACTTTTGCCCTTGTTTTGGACTATAACTTGCATGATTTGAATGGAACTAACCCGGACTGACGCTCTTTTCAGCAGAATTGCCATGGTGTTATTTTTGTGCAGAAATAAAAGTTCTCGGAATGACCTGAAAATCAACAGAGATTATTTTTGGAATATATAAAAATACTGGCGAAAGAATCAATGTCAGGGGCCCACACCCTGTCCACGAGGGTGGGGGGCGCGCCCCCTGCCTCGTGGGCCTCCTGACGCTCCACCGACCTCAACTCTAACTCCATATATTCGTGTTTGGGGAGAAAAAAATCGGAGAGAAGGATTCATCACATTTTACGATACGGAGCCGCCGCCAAGCCCTAAACTCTCTCGGGAGGGATGATCTGGAGTCCATTCGGGGCTCCGGAGAGGGGAACCCATCGCCATCGTCGTCATCAATATTCCTCCATCACCAACTTCATGATGCTCACCGTCGTGTGTGAGTAATTCCATCGTAGGCTTGCTGGACAGTGATGGGTTGGATGAGATTTATCATGTAATCGAGTTAGTTTTGTTAGGGTTTTATCCCTAGTATCCACTATGTTCTGAGATTGATGTTGCTATGACTTTGCTATGCTTAATGCTTGTCACTAGGGCCCGTGTGCCATGATTTCAGATCTGAAACTATTATGTTTTCATGAATATATGTGAGTTCTTGATCCGATCTTGCAAGTCTATAGTCACCTATTATGTGTTATGATCCGTTAACCCCGAAGTGTCAATAATCAGGATACTTACCAGCGATGACCGTAGTTTGAGGACTTCATGTATTCACTATGTGTTAATGCTTTGGTACGGTACTCTATTAAAAGGAGGCCTTAATATGCCTTAGTTTCCAATAGGACCCCGCTGCCACGGGAGGGTAGGACCAAAGATGTCATGCAAGTTCTTTTCCATAAGCACGTATGACTATATTCGGAATACATGCCTACATTACATTGATGAACTGGAGCTAGTTTTGTGTCACCCTATGTTATAACTATTGCATGAGGAATCCCATCCGACATAATTCTCCATCACCAATCCAATGCCTACGAGTTTTTCATATATTGTTCTTCGCTTATTTACTTTTCTGTTGCTACTGTTACAATCACTATAAAACCAAAACTGCTATTGTTACTTTTGCCACAGTTACCACTACTATCATATTACTTTGCTACTAAATACTTTGCTGCAGATATTAAGTTTCCAGGTGTGGTTGAATTGACAACTCAGCTACTAATACTTGAGAATATTCTTTGGCTCCCCTTGTGTCGAATCAATAAATTTGGGTTGAATAATTTACCCTCGAAAACTGTTGCGATCCCCTATACTAGTGGGTTATCACTAATTAAGCATGGCATGAGCAACTATAATGTCTAATTGTCATTGCAAACATGTTTCATTCATAATAGGCTAAATCAGGAATGATGAACTAATCATATTTACAAAAACAAGATAGGTCGAGTTCATACCAGCTTCTCTCATCTCAATCAGTCCATCATATATCGTCATTATTGCCTTTCACTTGCACGACCGAACTGTGTGGATAATAATAATAGTGCACGTGCATTGGACTAAGCTGGAATCTGCAAGCATTTCATACACAGGAGAAGACAAGGTAATATGGGCTCTCTGTTGGATCAACAATAATGCATATGAGAGCCACTCAACATTTTCATCATGGTCTTCTCCTCTCGACCCCCAAAGAAAAGAAAAGAAACAAAACTATTTACACGGGAAAGCTCCCAACAAGCAAAAGAAGAATGAGAAATCTTTTTGGGTTTTATTTTTAATTACTACTACTACAAGCATGGAAAGTAAACTAGCTAAGAAGTACATCTAATTTTTTTTGTTTTTCTTAAGGTTTTTCAAACACACAAGAAGAATGCTGGAAAAGAAAATAAACTAGCATGGATATTACAATGAAAAAGTATGAGCACTGGCAACTAGAATGAGCGTCTGAACATGAATGTAATGTCAGTGAGAAATACGTACTCCCCCAAGCTTAGGTTTTGGCCTAAGTTGGTCTATGGCCATGGTTGGCCTGGTGGATATCCAAAGTTGTAGCTGGGGTCGTACTGAGATGCAGCAGCTACTGCCTGACGAGCTGCAGCTTGGAGGCGAGCTGCCTCCGTCCTCCTCTCGTACTCGTCCGCCTCCTCCCTGGTTATAACATATCTCCTTTTTGCCTAAAAGTCAAAGAAAGTAGGAGCAGGGAGAGCAACATGGACGGTGCACCGTCTGTCAAAGATTAGTCGGTACTGGAGGAACTGATCGTTCCTCTCAACAAACTGATGGCGAACCATGGCATTATAATCTAGGTAAGCAGGAGGCAACTCAATATCATTTCTACGTATGGGTATATCAAGATAGTTAGCTAAACGAGTTGCATAAATTCCACCAAACAAATCTCACTTATACTGTTGTGATGCAACCTACGTGCAACAATAGCCCCCAAGTTATATTGTTTATCACCTAATACCGCACTCTTGAGGACACTAAGATCTGGAACACACATGTGACAAGCATCATCTTCACCGTTAATGCATCTACTAATGAAGAGAGCAAAATAATGTATGGAAGGGAAATGAATGCTCCCTATGGTAGCTTGTGTAATCTCCCTAGACCCCCCACGGCAATACTAGTAAGAAAGTCTTTATATTCAGATTTGCGAGGTTCACTAACATTGCCCCAGTGCAGGAGTTTACAAGTAGTATTAAAATCTTCTAGGTCCATGGTATACGATTTATCATAAAGATCCAATAAAACAGTGTGAGAATTGCGCGAGGATGTAAATTTAAACCTTCTCACAAATGAATCAGTTAGATAGAGGTACTGTCGGCACTTATCTGACACGAGGCTCTCAAGATTAGCGTTACGCACATACGCGTCAAATTCATCCTTGATGCCTGCCTGGACCATGAACTCCTCTGACGGCCATTCACAAGGCCGCACTTGAGCTTCCCTTGGTAGTCCATTGTCCGGCTCACGTAGCGCGAGCCTCGGGCCTTGCTTCCTTGAGGAACCACCTTGGTACATTTTCCTAAACATACTTCTTCCTCTAAAAAATTTCTGAAATTTTTGGTGACTCAAAATAAAAGTGAACCAAACTCAACAAGATTGATAGCAACTACTCCTACAAGTGCCTAGAGGCCATATCATGCGTTAAAACTAATTTTGACCACATAAATTTGACATGCAAGCTCAAGAACAGGGTCACCTAAGCAGCAAAAATTTGCAATAAATAAAGCACTAGAACAAAAACTAATTGAACCATTGGAGGAGTCACATACCAAAGAACAATCCCCCAAAGCAGTTTTGTGAATGGAGCTTTCAGCAAGGAGATCAAAAGTGGCAGCAAGATGAGCTAGAACTCGGGTTTGAGCTGGTGGAGGATTTTTTCTCGAGGAAGACAAAGTGTGTGGGTGCAAGAATAAGTGGAGGGGGGCCACATGGGGTCCACGAGGAAGGGGGCGCACCCTGGACCCTCGTGGCCAGGTGGTGAGGCCCCCTGGTGTGTTCTCAATGCCAATAATTCTTAAATATTCTAGAAAAAATCTTATAAAATTTTCAGGACATTTGGAGAACTTTTATTTTTGGGGTATTTTTTTATTGCAAGGATAATTCAAAAACAGACAAAAAAACTATTTTTGCTTTATTTAAACTAAATTACAGAAAGTAAAAGGAGGGTACAGAGAGTTGTGCTTTCTAACTTCGTCCATCTCATGCTCATCAAAAGAAATCCACTAACAAGGTTGATCAAGTCTTGTTAACAAACTCTTTCCGAATAACATGAAACCAGAGAATTTTCGAATAACACTAAGTTACCTCAACGGGGACATGCATGTCCCCAACAATAAGAATATCATATTTCTTCTTGACAGTAGGAAGAGGAAATTCAAAACCTCCAATAGTAATCGTTGAAGTTTTTCCAATAGAATTAATACTGTGGACTTGAGATTGTTTCCTCGGAAAGTGTACCGTATGCTCATTACCATTAACATGAAAAGTGACATTGCCTTTGTTGCAATCAATAACAGCCCCTGCAGTATTCAAAAAGGGTCTACCAAGAATAATAGACATACTATCGTTCTCGGGAATATCAAGAATAACAAGGTCTGTTAAAATAATAACGTCTGTCAACTTATTCAAATCAAGTCTATGATATAAAGAGAGAGGCATAACACTAACACCGGCTCCAAGATCACATAAAGTAGTTTTAACATAGTTTCTTTTAATGGAGCATGGTATAGTTGGTACTCCTGGATCTCCTAGTTTCTTAGGTATTCCACCCTTAAAAGTATAATTAGCAAGAATGGTGGAAATTTCAGCTTTCGGTATCTTTCTTTTATTTGTAACAATATCTTTCATGTACTTAGCATAAGGATTCATTTTAAGCATCTCAGTCAAAAGCATACGGAAAAAGATAGGTCTAATCATTTCAGCAAAGCGCTCAAAATCCTCATCATCCTTATTCTTGGATGGTTTAGGAGGAAAAGGCATGGTTTCTGAACCCATGGTTCTCTTTCTTTACCGTGCTTCCTAGCAACGAAGTCTCTCTTACCATAACGTTGATTCTTTGATTGTGGGTTATCAAGATCAACAACAGGTTCAATCTCTACATCATTGTCATTGCTAGGTCGAGCATCAACATGAACATCATCATTAATATTATCACTAGGTTCGTGTTCATTACCAAATTGTGTTTCAGCATAAGAAATAGAAATATCATTGGGATTCTCAGGTGTGTCAACAACAGGTTCACTAGAAGAATGCAAAGTCCTATCTTTTTTCTTTTTCTTCTTCTTAGAAGAACTAGGTGCATCAACATTAGTTCTCTGAGAATCTTGCTCAATTCTCTTAGGGTGGCCCTCAGGATACAAATTTTCCTGAGTCATTTTACCCCCTCTTGTAGCGACCAGACCTCAAACAGTCGAGTCTATGTGCATGAGTGTCATCCCTGGATCGGTAATGCTGACACGCACAGTACTTGAGGATTTATAACAGAGTAGCAATCACACACTTATTACATCGAATGTCTCAAAAGAGAACTTATTACAATAAATATGGCTTAAGGCCATCTAATATGATAACAACGGAAGGCTTGGAAGATAAAGTGAGTCCATCAACTCCAACAACATCACTGAGTGAAAGACCACGACCTAAGGCTCCTTACTCGTCGTCTGAAAAGTCTGCAACATGATACGTTGCAGCCCAAAACTGGGTCAGCACATGGAATATGCTGGCAATGTAACACAAGAGAGTAATGAACAGAATAATGCTATCACTACATGCATATATGGCTGGCGGAGGCTGTATGGTTAATAGGTTTTGCGAAAAGCCAATTTTTCCCTACTGCAAAGGAATATATTTTATTTAACTACAAAGTTTGTTGAAAACATTGAGAATGGTAAACCCCATCTCAATCCCAATTAAAAGTAATTAATAACCCAATCAGATTATATAATTAAGAGTGATGAGATCCACATGATAATCAAAGAACCAGATACTCAAGACGTCCATAACCGGGGACACGACTAACCATGATTAGTTTGTACACTCTGCAGAGGTTTGTGCACTTTTCCCCACAAGACTCGATCTCCTCCATTGGATTTCTCGCACTACATGGTGTTTGAGAAACGGATGACCGAGACACAGTCTTTCAAAAGCGTTAGCACCTTATGATGGGTAGACAGTACCACCTACATCCCCTACATCTGCTAGTCTACCACTGTAAGAGTTCACACTACTTAATCAACCATGCCAGAGCCCATAATAGCATGTGGCTGCACACGGAAGTTTCTAGTATGAAAATTCTCATGATCCCTTTGAGCCTGGGTGGCGGTCCATAGGAGAATCACACGGTACCCCGGGATTTCCAAAAATACAGGCAATCACCAGATACCCCAGGTGCCTCAATCCACCCAGATGTGTATTTAAGTTTCCACCTTAAGTTGAACCATTAATTAACAATCTCACATCTGTCATGGATTCACTCACCCAAATCGACATCTACGAGCATAGCATAGCAACATAAGCATAACGTAGAAGTAACTCCCAGGGTTTGATAATAAACAGGTGAATAGGTACTACCTCATATACTTCCCATCCCACAATTCAATTCAGATCCTAACCATGCAATGTTTGAGGGTTGATCTAATGCAATAAAACTGAGTAGTGAAGAGGTATGATCAAAGTGTTACTTGCCTTGCTGATGATCCGCGAAACCTAGAGACTCGTAGTAGCACGCTTCACACTCCGGGTACTCTATCGCAAACAAGCAAGCATACAATAAGCAATCAAGCAAGGGCATGGGTAAAACTCAAATAAGATATCTAACCAGAAAGTTCAACTTAAGAACTCTGGTATGCAAAAAGAATCAAATCAAACGAAGCAACAAAACTCAAACGGCGAAAGAAACAAGCTTCGTTTACTAATCTGGACTAAAGTCAAATTTTACAGTAGCAAAATCTTGTTCAAGTTGATTAAACAGAAAGAGGGCTTCGAGACGGTTCTCTAGGCGCTTGAATCGCCTGATTCCGATAAATGAGCGAAAAGTTATACTAAAACGAAAATCGGATCAGAAATCGCGATCGAAAATAATCACAGAAAATCTGAGAAAAAGAAAAACTGACGAACATGCCAACGAACGAACGTTTGCTCTCTGCGGCTAAACGATGAAAACCGTTCGTTAAAACGAACGTACAGACATAACTAAACCGGGAAAAAAATAAACCGAACCGGATCTAAAAAATGGATCTAGGGTTTTCTAAAAAAAAGATGGTTTTCTAAAAAAACGATGGTTTTCTAACGAAAACCGCAGTGGCGGCGGCTGCCTCGATGACTGCGGCGAGGGCGGCGGCGCGTCCGGCAGTGGTGGTCGGCGGCTCCGGGAGGCGGGGCGGCGGCGAGCGCGACGGCGTCGGGGGGGCGACAGTGGCGTCGGCGCCGCACGGCGGCGGCGGCGGTTAGGGTTTGGGGCGGGGCGCGGCTGGTGGGCTCGGGGTGCGGGGCGGCGGCTTATAAAGGGCCGGCCCGAGGTCTCCTGGCCGGGTACGGCCCGAAGTCGGTTCCCTTTTTTTAAATAATTCCGACGTGCAGAAAAAGAAAGAAAAGAAATACTAAACGGACTGCAAAAATCCCAAAATAAATTTTCCCCGTCCTCTAAAAATAGGCCGAACAAGGTGAACATTTATTTGGTCATAAAATACAATTTTGAAAAACGCAATTTTTTCCTAATTCAAATAAAATAGCAATAAAACTCCGAATAAAAATCTTATTTGATTTTAATATTAAATCTCCAATATTTCTTTATTTTGAGGAAGTCATTTTATCCTCTCTCTTTTATTTTTATAGAAGAAATATTTGAAGATAAAATAATTAAAATCAAATGATACTCTTTTCAAAATTTAAGAAAAACTCAAATATGAAAATAACGAAATTCCCGACTCTCTCCGAGGGTCCTTGAGTTGCGTAGAATTTCTAGGATCTAGCCAAAATGAAATAAAATATGATATGCAATGATGATCTAATGTATAGCATTCCAAATTGAAAATTTGGGATGTTGCACCTCTAGTCACAACTCTAACAGTATTTTCATTTATCTTATTATCAAATTCATTGAGAAAATCATTCTGAGCTTTAAGCACTTGTTCTACTTGAGTGGTAACCATAGAAGCATATTTACTAATAAGCTTAAGTTCACCTTTAACTCTAGACATATAATCACTCAAGTGTTCAATCATATAAGCATTACATTTCAATTATCTACCAACATAAGCATTGAAGTTTTCTTGTTTAACAATAAAATTATCAAACTCATCTAAGCATTGGCTGGCAGACTTATAACGAGGAATATCACCTTCATCAAATCTATAGAGAGAATTTACCTTTACTACATGTGTCGGGTTATCAAGACCATGTATTTCTTCAATAGGTGGTAAATTCTTAACATCTTCAGCTTTTATACCTTTTTCTTTCATAGATTTCTTTGCCTCTTGCATATCTTCAGGACTGAGAAATAGAATACCCCTTTTCTTCGGAGTTGGCTTAGGAGTTGGTTCAGGAAGTGTCCAATCATTTTCATTACTCAACATATTATTCAATAGCAAGTCAGCTTGATCAATAGTTCTTTCCCTGAAATCACAACCAGCACAACTATCCAGGTGGTCTCTGGAAGCATCAGTTAGTCCATTATAAAAGATATCAAGTATTTCATTTTTGTTGAGAGGATGATCAGGCAAAGAATTAAGTAATCGGAGAAGCGTCCCCCAAGCTTGTAGGAGACTCTCTTCTTCAATTTGCACAAAATTATATATTTCCCTTAAGGCAGCTTGTTTCTTATGAGCGGGGAAATATTTTGCAGAGAAGTAATAAATCATAACCTAGGGACTACGCACACAACCAGGATCAAGAGAATTAAACCATGTTTTAGCATCACCCTTTAATGAGAACGGAAACAACTTAAGGATAAAGTAATAGTGAGTTTTCTCATCATTAGTGAACTGGGTGACTATATCATTTAATTTAGTAAGATGTGCCACAATAGTTTCAGATTCATAGCCATAAAAAGGATCAGATTCAACCAAAGTAATTAACTCATGATCGACAGAGAAATCATAATCCTTATAAGAAATACAGATAGATGAAGTAGCAAAAGCAGGGTCATGTTTCATTCTAGCATTCAAAGACTTTTCTTTCAGGTTAGCTAAATGTTTCTTAAGATCATATCTATCATTGCAGGCTAAAAAGTCTCTAGTAGTTTCTTCATCCATAACATAACCCTCAGACACAACAGGCAATTCATATCTAGGGGGATAATCTTCATCATCACTTTCATCAATATTATCAGTTTCAATAATTTCATTCTCTCTAACTCTAGCAAGTTGTTCACCAAGAAATTCACCTAATGGCACAGTATTATCAATCATAGAAGTAGTTTCATCATAAGCATCATGCATAGCAGAAGTGGCATCATCAATAACATGCGACATATCAGAATAAATAGCAGGTGTAGGTGTCGCAAGTTTACTCAAAATAGAAGGTGAATCAAGTACAGAGCTAGATGGCAGTTCCTTACCTCCCCTCGTAGTCGAGGGAAAAATCTTGGTTCTTTCATCTTTCAAGTTCCTCATAGTGATCAACTGATATAAATCCCAAGTGACTCAAAGAATAGAGCTATGCTCCCCGGCAACGGCGCCGGAAAATAGTCTTGATAACCCACAAGTATAGGGGATCGCAACCGTTTTCGAGGGTAGAGTATTCAACCCAAATTTATTGATTCGACACAAGGGGAGCCAAATAATATTCTCAAGTATTAACAGTTGAGTTGTCAAAGCAACCGCACTTGAAAGACTTAATATCTGCAGCAAAATATTTAGTAGCAAAGTAATATGGAACTAACAGTAACGGTGGCAAAAGTAACAATATTGGTTTTGTAGTGATTGTAACAGTGGCAACAGAAAAGTAACTAAGCAAAGATCAATATGTGAAAAGCTCGTAGGCAATGGATCAGTGATGGATAATTATGTCGGATGCGATTCCTCATGCAACAGTTATAACATAGGGTGACACATAACTAGCTCCAGTTCATCAATGTAATGTAAGCATGTATTCCGAATATAGTCATACATGCTTATGGAAAAGAACTTGCATGGCATATTTGGTCCTACCCTCCAGTGGTAGCGGGGTCCTATTGGAAACTAAGGGATATTAAGGCATCCTTTTAATAGAGTACCGGAACAAAGCATTAACACTTAGTGAATACCTGAACTCCTCAAACTATAGTCATCACCGATAATTGTCCCGATTATTGTCACTTCGGGGTTAACGGATCATAACACATAGTAGGTGACTATTGACTTGCAAAATAGGATCAAGAACTCACATATATTCACGGAAACATAATAGGTTCAAATCTGAAATCATGGCACTCGGGCCCTAGTGACAAGCATTAAGCATAGCAAAGTCATAGCTGGAGGAAATATGCCCTACAGGCAATAATAAGATTGTTATTTATATTTCCTTATATCATGATAAATGTTTATTATTCATGCTAGAATTGTATTAATCGGAAACTTAGTACATGTGTGAATACATAGACAAACAGAGTGTCACTAGTTTGCCTCTACTTGACTAGCTCGTTGAATCAATGATGGTTATGTTTCCTAACCATAGACATGAGTTGTCATTTGATTAACAGGATCACATCATTAGAGAATGATGTGATTGACTTGACCCATCCGTTAGCTTAGCACGATGATCGTTTAGTTTGTTGTCATTGTTTTCTCCATAACTTATACATGTTCCTATGACTATGAGATCATGCAACTCCCGAATATCGGAGGAACACTTTGTGTGCTACCAAATGTCACAACATAATTGGGTGACTATAAAGGTGCTCTACAGGTGTCTCCAATGGTGTTTGTTGAGTTTGCATAGATCGAGATTAGGATTTGTCACTCCGATTGTCGGAGAGGTATCTCTGGGCCCTCTCGGTAATGTACACCACTATAGCCTGGTAAGCAACGTAGCTAATGAGTTAGTTACAGGATCTAGCATTACGGAACAAGTAAAGAGACTTGTCGGTAACGAGATTGAACTAGGTATTGAGATACTGAGGATCAAATCTCGGGCAAGTAACATACCGATGACAAAGGGAACAATGTATATCGTTATGCGGTTTAACCGATAAAGATCTTCGTAGAATATGTAGGAACCAATATGAGAATCCAGGTTCCGCTATTGGTTATTGACCGGATATGTGTCTCGGTCGTGTCTACATAGTTCTCGAACCCGTAGGGTCCGCACGATTAACGTTCGGTGACGATCGTATTATCAGTTTATGTGTTTTCATGTACCGAAGGTAGTTCGGAGTCCTAGGTATGATCACAGACATGACGAGGAGTCTCGAAATGGTTGAGACATAAAGATCGATATATTGGACGACTATATTTGGACATCGAAATGGTTCCGGGTGAGATCGGGCATTTACCGATGTACCGAGAGGTTACCGGAACCCCCGGGAGGTATATGGGCCTTATTGGGCCATAGTGGGAGAGAGGAGAAGGGAGCAAAGGAGGGGGCACCCCCCAAGCCCAATCCGAATTGGGAAGGGGGCCGGCCCCCTTTCCTTCTTCCTTCCTCCCCCTTCCTTCTAGGAAAGGGAGGGGGATCCTACTCTCGGTGGGAGTAGGACTCCCCTTAGGGCGCGCCTAGGAGGCCGGCCCCCTCCCCTCCTCCAGTCCTTTATATACGGGGGAGGGGGCACCCCATAGACACACAAGTTGATCATTGATCTCTCAGCCGTGTGTGGTGCCCCCCTCCACCATAATCAACCTCGGTCATATCGTAGCGGTGCTTAGGCGAAGCCCTGTTCCGGTAGCATCATCATCACCGTCATCACGCTGTTGTGTTGATGAAGTTCTCCCTCGACACTCTGCTGGATCGTGAGTTCATGGGACGTCACCGAGCTGAACGTGTGCAGATCACGGAGGTGCCGTACCTTCAGTGCTAGGATCGGTCGATCATGAAGACGTACGACTACATCAACCGCGTTGTCATAACGCTTCCGCTTACGGTCTACGAGGGTACGTGGACAACGCTCTTCCCTCTCGTTGCTATGCATCACCATGATCTTGCATGTGCATAGGATTTGTTTTGAAATTATTGCGTTCCCAACAGTGGCATCCGAGCCAGGTTTATGCGTAGATGTTATATGCACGAGTAGAACACAAAGGAGTTGTGGGCGTGGGTACATACATATTGCTTGCCGTCACTAGCTGATTCTTGATTCAGCGGTATTGTTGGATGAAGCGGCCCAGACCGACATTACGCGTACGCTTACGAGAGACTGGTTCTACCGACGTGCTTCGCACACAGGTGGCTGGTGGGTGTGTGTTTCTCCAACTTTAGTTGAATCGGATTCAATGAACAGGGTTCTTTCTGAAGATCAAAAAGCAATCACTATACTGCGTTGTGGTTTTTGATGCGTAGGTAAGAACGGTTCTTGCTCAGCCCATAGCAGCCACGTAAAACTTGCAACAACAAAGTAGAGGACGTCTAACTTGTTTTTGCGGGGCATGTTGTGATGTGATATGGTCAAGACATGATGCTAAATTTTATTGTATGAGATGGTCATGTTTTGTAACAGAGTTATCGGCAACTGGCAGGAGCCATATGGTTGTCGCTTTATTGTATGAAATGCAATCGCCATGTAATTGCTTTACTTTATCGCTAAGCGGTAGGGATAGTCGTAGAAGCAATAGTTGGCGAGATGACAATGATGCTTCAATGGAGATCAAGGTGTCAAGCCGGTGATGATGGTGATCATGATGGTGCTTTGGAGATGGAGATCAAAGGCACACGATGATGATGGCCATATCATATCACTTATATTGGTTGCATGTGATGTTTATCCTTTATGCATCTTATTTTTCTTAGTTCGGCGGTAGCATTACAAGATGATCTCTCACTAAATTTCAAGGTATAAGTGTTCTCCCTGAGTATGCACCGTTGCTATAGTTCGTCATGCTGAGACACCATGTGATGATCGGGTATGATAGGCTCTACGTTCACATACAACGGGTGCAAGCCAGTTTTGCACACGGGGAATACTCGGGTTAAACTTGACGAGCCTAGCATATGCAGATATGGCCTCAAAACACTGAGACCGAAAGGTTAAGCGTGAATCATATAGTAGATATGATCAACATAGTGATGTTCACCATTGAAAACTACTCCATCTCACGTGATGATCGGACATGGTTTAGTTGATGTGGATCACGTGAGCACTTAGATGATTAGAGAGATGTCTATCTAAGTGGGAGTTCTTAAGTAATTTCATTAATTGAACTTTAATTTATCATGAACTTAGTACCTGATAGTATTCTGCATGTACCTGATAGATGGCCCGTGCTGTTGTTCCGTTGAATTTTAATGCGTTCCTAGAGAAAGCTAAGTTGAAAGATGATGGTAGCAACTACATGGACTGGGTCCGTAACTTGAGGATTATCCTCATTGCTGCATAGAAGAATTACATCCTGGAAGCACCGCTAGGTGACAAACCCGCTGCAGGAGCAACGCCAGATGTTGTGAACACCTGGCAGAGCAAAGCTGATGACTACTCGATAGTTCAGTGTGCCATGCTTTACAACTTAGGACCGGGACTTCAACGACGTTTTGAACGTCATGGAGCATATGAGATGTTCCAGGAGTTGAAGTTAATATTTCAAGCAAATGCCCGGATTGAGAGATATGAAGTCTCCAATAAGTTCTACAGCTGCAAGATGGAGGAGAATAGTTCTGTAAGTGAACATATACTCAGAATGTCTGGGTACCACAACCACTTGACTCAACTGGGAGTTAATCTTCCTGATGATAGTGTCATTGACAGAGTTCTTCAATCACTTCCACCAAGCTACAAGAGCTTTGTGATGAACTATAATATGCAAGGGATGGATAAGACGATTCCTGAGCTCTTCGCAATGCTAAAGGCTGCGGAGGTAGAAATCAAGAAGGAGCATCAAGTGTTGATGATCAACAAGACTACCAGTTTCAAGAAAAAGGGTAGAGGGAAGAAGGGAAACTTCAAGCAGAACAGCAAGCCAGTTGCTGCTCAAGTGAAGAAACCCAAGTCTGGACCTAAGCCTGAGACTTAGTGCTTCTACTGCAAAGGAACTGCCCCAAGTATTTGGCGGAGAAGAAGGATGGCAAAGTGAAAGGTATATTTGATATACATGTTATTGATGTGTACCTTACTAATGCTCGCAGTAGTGCCTGGGTATTTGATACTGGTTCAGTTGCTAACATTTGCAACTTGAAACAGGGGCTACGAATTAAGCGAAGATTGGCTAAGGACGAGGTGATGATGCACGTGGGAAATGGTTCCAAAGTCGATGTGATCACCGTCGGCATGCTACCTCTACATCTACCTTCAGGATTAGTTTTAGACCTAAATAATTGTTATTTTGTGCCAGCGTTGAGCATGAACACTATATCTAGATCTTGCTTTATGTGAGACAGTTATTCATTTAAATCAGAGAATAATGGCTATTCTATTTATATGAGTAATATCTTTTATGGTCATGCACCCTTGATGAGTGGTCTATTTTTACTAAATCTTAATAGTAGTGATACACATGTTCATAGTATTGAAGCCAAAAGATGCAGAGTTGATAACGATAGTGCAACTTATTTGTGGCACTGTCGTTTAGGTCATATTGGTGTAAAGCGCATGAAGAAACTCCATTCTGATGGACTTCTGGAATCACTTGATTATGAATCACTTGGTACTTGCGAACCATGCCTCATGGGAAAGATGACTAAAACTCCGTTCACCGAAACAATGGAGCGAGCAACAGAATTATTGGAAATCATACATACTGATGTATGTGGTCCAATGAACATTGAAGCTCGCGGCGGATATCGCTATTTTCTCACCTTCACAGATGATTTGAGAAGATATGGGTATATCTACTTAATCTTTACCTAATATTAAAAGAAGGAGGCTTTCACAGTTCTTCATACGTCATCCTTTTTTATCCGTTGATTTTACGTTAAGCACAAAGATTGATGGATGAGATTTAAAGGGACAATTGCTAATACTACAGATCTTTATTGCTTTTGGTTGTCCATCTTACACTTTTGTATAAAACGCCTGAAAAATTTTAGAAACCAACCCGCAGTCCGCTCTAGCCCGATCTAAGTTAAAAAAACGTTTCATATACGCAGCCCTTCTCGCCCATTGTTGAATCTTCCCCGCACGAGCTAGGGTTTCGTTTGCCGCTACACCCCCACCCCTCTGATCTGCGCAGCCCGTCCTTGCTCCGCGGTCGCCAAATCCAGATGAAATTGGCATGATCCGCCACATATCGAGTGATGCGCAGCTGCTGTGCTTCATCTTTCGCTGGTGGCGAGCAATCCCCGGCCACATCACCTTGCCGAACATGGTGGGGGGCAGCATGTGCTTGCTGCTCGTTGGTCATGGGGGGAGCACGGAGAATGATAAGGCGGCCGGTGATGAAGCTATGTACCTAGGGTAGGGTCATGGACCTGTCCCAGCTGCCCTACCCAAGGACATCTCAAGAAGAAATCACCTTTCAATCGACTTGAAGGTGTTTCACTCGACAGACTCGAAGACACTCGACCAAGAAGTAATCACTCGACCAAGGTCCAATCACTTGACGGCCAGGAGACCTAAAGGCACTCCACATGCTAACGTTCGGTTATTAAGTAGCCTTTATGGTCATCATAGCACTTTATTAGAGGCGTTACCAGTAACGCCCAACTTTAATGTATTTAAGACCCTACACAACTGAGGGCCGGAGGGGGCCGGCGAACTCTATATAAGCCACCCCCCTCCTCAGTGTAAAGGGTTCGCACCCGTGTAATTCATACACGCATAATCCAGTCGACCGCCTCCGGGCTCCGAGACGTAGGGCTATTACTTCCTCCGAGAAGGGCCTAAACTCGTAAACCTTGTGTGCTTACAATTTCTCCATAGCTAAGATCTTGCCTCTCCATACCTACCCCCCTACATTACTGTCAGGCTTAGAACCACGACAGTTGGCGCCCACCGTGGGGCCGGTGTTTTAGCGATTTGTTGGAGGAGTTGCGATCTTTTCTGATCCAAATCATCATGGTTTCTGGCGGAGTTTTGGTGGAGGGCCGCGAGATCCGTCTCGGCGCGCTCACGTTCATCACCGACGACTCCGCTTGGCTTCAGGAGGCTCCGCTCGACGTGGACGCACTCCCTGTCCGCGGGGCGACGCACTTTCGCGCGTGCGTCCGCGGCGTCCTCTTGCGGCAACCATCGACCCACTATCGGTCGGCTCCTGTGCTGTCCTCCCTCCCTGTTTCCCGCCGGCGCAAGCGCTCTGGTCGGTCGAGACTTCAGCGGTGGGTGAGACACGCGGTGGCACGCCAGTCGGCCACCCCTCAAGTTGCGGCGATCGAGCCCGACGAATCCCTCTACGGCCTGTTCGACTGGCTCCGCAGAGACCGCATCCGAGTGCGACAGCAGTGATCCGGCGGCGGAGGTTCTGATGGTCGACGGACCACCCAGTCCTCCCGGTTTTCCCCGCACTGACGGAGGCGCCGGTGGAGGCGACCCGTCGCGTCCCCATGAGGAATATCTCCCCGAGCCTCTCACGTCGCTGCAGAGAGAAGAACTGCGTTGCCGGAACATGGATGCACTGCACACTCCTATCGTTGGAGAAACCCCCGAGGCTCGTGCCTTGGAGGACGCGCGCCTGGCAAACTTGGCCGAGCGCGCTCGACTGGAAAACCTCCAGCGAGCACTCGACGAGCGTGCGCGACAACGGGTTCCAGAATCCAGTCGACGTCAGCTCTTTCCGCCCCCGCAGGTATATCGAACTCCGATTCAGAATTTAGCAGCTGCAGCCCGTATAGCAGAGTCGATTCAGCCTTCCCAGTCGGAGGCTGGCAGAGGCTTGCTGCAGATCAGAGCATTACTTCGGGCAGCAGGAGACCAGAATTCCGCTGTTTCTCAGTCGCGGAACATGATTCATAGCAGATCCGTTGCTGCAGACACAGTCCAGTCGGCTCATAGCCCAAGATCGCCCCCGAGGCGTGAGGGACGTGGGGACCGGCGCAATCAGTACGGGAACCGTGAGCAGTATGATCACCGATTCGATCGTGATGATCGACATCGAGTGCCCACCCCTCCCCCGAGGAGCGGGTCGTATGCGCCTCGACAGCAGGATGACAGGCGCCCTCATAGTGTTGGGCAAAGGATTCCAGTCGACCCCAGGGAGCCAGGCTTTGATGCGAGCTCCATTCTCGTTCAAGGTTTGGTCGACGGGAACAGAGCTCACCGAGAAGGTCACGACAGGGATGCACCTACCAGCAGTAGAGTACATGTTTCGGGGCCAGAGTGCTTTAGTAGAGCCATCAGGGCCGCTGTGATTCCTCCCAACTTCAGGTTGGCGACTGGAGTCGGTAAGTTCACTGGTGAGTCCAAGCCCGATACTTGGCTTGAAGACTACCGAGTGGCCGTCCAGATTGGCGGCGGCAATGATGAAGTGGCCATGAAGCACCTGCCTCTCATGTTGGAGGGCTCGGCCAGAGCGTGGCTGAACCAGTTAGCACCCAGCAGCATTTACACTTGGGAAGATCTCGCCCGAGTGTTTGTCACCACATTTGAAGGAACATGCAAGCGACCGGCAGGGCTGACGGAACTGTGGTCTTGCGTGCAGAAGCCGAATGAAACTTTGAGGGATTACATCCAGAGATGGATCACGTTACACCACACGATAGAGAATGTGCCTGACCACCAAGCAGTCTATGCCTTGAAAGAAGGCATCAAGTACAGATAACTGAATCTGAAATTCGGTTGAACCGGAGATATGTCTCTGAATCGGATGATGGAGATTGCCATCAAGTACGCTAATGGTGAAGATGAGGATCGACTCAGGAGTGGCAAGCTCAAGTCAGTCACTCAAGAAACCAGAGGAAATTCCAATCGGAAACAGAAGCGGAAAGCCGAGCCAGCTGCTCCTGGGGAAGCCTTGGCTGTAACTCAGGGAAAGTTTAAGGGGAAACCCAAAGGACCTTGGAACCCCAAGAAAGTTAAAGACCAGGACGGAAATGATGTGCTGGATTTGCCATGTCACATCCACACCAAGAAAGATGAAGAGGGTAATTTCATTTACCCAAAACATACCACTCGACAGTGTCGACTCTTGATCCAGCAGTTCCAGGGCAAGCAGCCCAAAGATAAGGAAAAGGAGTCGGACAAAGTTGAGGACAAGCAAGATAGTGACGATGGATACCCCCAGGTCAATTCCACCCTGATGATTTTCGCTGATGTTGAAAGCAAAAGTTGACTGAAAGTTATCAACTGAGAGGTGAATATGGTTGCTCCGGCGACACCCAGTTATCTGAAGTGGTCTCAGACTGCCATCACATTCGACCGGTCAGATCACCCCCGGGAGGACAAGCTTTGGTGGTCGACCCAGTTGTTGAAGGCACTCGACTGACCAAAGTCTTGATGGATGGTGGCAGTGGTTTGAACATACTGTATGCTGAGACGTTGAAAGGGATGGGCATTCCGTTGTCCAGACTCAGTACCAGGAACATGAGTTTCCATGGAGTCATTCCTGGGAAGAAGGCTGAATCACTTAGCCAGATTACTCTTGATGTGGTTTTCGGTGATTCCAAGAATTACCACAAAGAAAAGTTGACGTCTGAAGTTGTAGACTTCCAGAGTGCCTATCATGCTATTTTGGGAAGGCCAGCTTATGCACACTTCATGGCCCGACCGTGTTATGTGTATCTCAAATTGAAGATGCCTGGCCCCAAAGGTGTGATCACTGTTACGGGCAATCGGAAGAAAGCAGAAGAATGTTTTTAGAAAGGTTCAAAGATCGCTGATGCTCAGATGGCAGTGGTGGAGCTGCAGGAATACCAGAAGACTGTAGACCCGAGTGATTTGTTGCGAGCCAAGAAGCCTGCTACAGAATCAGCTTTTCAGTCGTCTGGTGAAACGAAGACAGCTCACATTCACCCGACCGATCCCAGCGCTGCTCCAACTCATATCTCAATGACACTCGACTCCAAATAGGAAGAAGCGCTCATCCAGTTCCTCCGTGAGAACTGGGACATTTTTGCATGGAAGCCTTCTGACATGCCGGGTGTTCCCAGGGAGCTGGCTGAGCACCTCCTAAGAGTCAACTCAAAAGTAAAACCTGTCAAAGAGCATCTCCGACGGTCCGCCGTCCAGAAGAGAAAGGCTATTGGCGAGGAGGTGGCTCGGCTCTTAGCAGCAGAGTTCATCCGAGAAATCTACCACTCCGAGTGGCTCGCCAACATTGTCATGGTCCCCAAGAAGGACAAGTCACTTCGCATGTGCATTGACTTTAAACATATCAATCGGGCCTGCCCGAAAGATCATTTTCCTCTCCCCTGCATCGACCAGATAGTCGACTCGACTGCGAGGTGTGAGCGACTGTCTTTTTTAGACGCCTATTTCGGGTACCATCAGATCCGTCTGTATGGACCTGACGAGATCAAAACAGCTTTTATCACTCCATTCGGGTGCTTCTGTTATGTTACCATGCCGTTCGGCCTCAAGAATGCCGGAGCCACATTCATGAGGATGATTCAGAAGTGTTTGCTCACTCAAATCAGTCGGAATGTGGAAGCATACATGGATGATATTGTGGTCAAGTCATGGAAGGGTTCCGACCTACTGACTGACCTTGTTGAAACCTTTGCCAACCTCAGGAGGTATGATATCAAGCTCAATCCATCAAAGTGCACATTCGGAGTTCCTGGCGGAAAATTACTCGGTTTTCTCGTTTCCGAATGGGGAATCGACACCAATCCAGAAAAAGTCGGTACAATACTCCGAATGAAAAGTCATGTGCGAGTGCACGACGTCCAGAAGCTTACTGGTTGCTTGGCCGCTTTAAGTCGATTCATATCTCGTCTCGGTGAAAAGGCATTGCCTCCTTACGGATTGATGAAGAAGTCCGACAAGTTCAAGTGGACTCCCGAAGCTGATGCAGCGTTTGCAGAGCTCAAAGCTCTGCTCTCCACCCAGCCGGTGCTTGCTGCCCCAATCAGCGAGGAGCCTTTGCTGCTTTACATCGCAGCCATGGGACAAGTCGTCAGTACAGTACTTACGGTCGGGCGGGAAGAAGAAGGAAAAGCCTTCAAAGTTCAGCGCCCAGTATATTATATTTCTGAAGTTTTGACCCCGTCGAAGCAAAGATATCCTCATTATCAGAAGCTTGTATATGGGATTTATATGACCACAAAGAAAGTTGCTCACTACTTCTCTGATCATTCCATTACAGTCGTCAGCGACGCTCCATTGTCAGAGATCCTGCATAACAGAGATGCAACTGGTCGAGTGGCAAAATGGGCGATTGAACTCCTTCCTCTAGATATCAAGTTTGAGGCAAAGAAAGCTATCAAGTCCCAGGCAATCGCAGATTTCGTCACCGAGTGGATTGAACAGCAACTGCCGACTCAGGTTCACTCGGAGCATTGGACCATGTTCTTCGACGGTTCCAAGATGCTGAATGGTTCCGGTGCCGGAGTGGTGTTGGTCTCCCCCTGAGGAGATAAGCTCAGATATGTTCCTCAAATCCACTTTGATTCCTCCAATAACAAGGCAGAATATGAAGCACTTTTATATGGGTTGCGCATGGCCATTTCACTCGGCGTCCGTCGCCTCATGGTCTATGGCGACTCAGATTTGGTGGTTAATCAGGTGATGAAGGAGTGGGACGTCAGAAGTCCATCCATGACTGATTATTGCAATGCAGTGAGAAAGCTGGAGAAGAAATTCGAGGGGTTAGAACTTCATCACATACCCCGACTGAAAAATCAAGCAGCTGATGATTTGGCAAAAATAGGTTCCAAAAGAGAAGCCATTCCCAGCAATGTGTTTTTGGAACACATCCACACACCATCAGTTCAGGAGGATCCCTTCACTGAAGAGGCCCCGCAGCCAAAAAGTGCCACAGATCCGACTGAAGTTGAAGTTCCAGCTGTGGTCGACCTGATCATGGAAGTCTTGGTCATCACTCCCGACTAGACAGTACCGTACATCGCGTACATCCTAAGGAAAGAGCTCCCAGAAGATGAAGAAGAGGCTCGACAAATCGTCCGTCGATCCAAGGCCTTTACAATCATAAAAGGACAGTTATATAGAGAAAGCGCGACTGGAGTCAGTCAGAAGTGTATTACACCATAAGAAGGTCAGATGATCCTTGATGATATCCACTCGGGGACCTGTGGTCATCATGCGTCCTCTCGGACCATTGTGGCTAAAGCATACCGAGCGGGATTCTACTGGCCAAGAGCGAATGAAATGGCGAAAGAGATAGTCGACAAATGTGAAGGATGTCAGTATTACTCCAATATGTCGCACAAGCCCGTGTCAGCCCTGAAAACCATTCCACTCGTCTGGCCCTTCGCTGTTTGGGGGCTGGACATGGTTGGACCACTGAGAACAGGCAGGAGCGGCTTCACTCATGTGCTAGTAGCAGTCGACAAGTTCACCAAATGGATTGAAGCTAAGCCTATCAAGAATCTTGATGCTTGCACTGCTATCAGTTTCATCAGAGAGTTGATATTCAGATATGGAGTTCCGCACAACATCATCACTAATAATGGGTCGAACTTCGATTCCGACAAATTCAGGGCCTTTTGTGCCTCTCAAGGCACACGAGTCGACTATGCTTCGGTCGCTCACTCCCAGTCGAATGGACAAGCGGAAAGGGCAAATGGCCTACTTCTCAAAGGACTGAAACCTCGATTGATGCGCGATCTCAAGCACGCAGCAGGTGCATGGGTCGACGAGCTTCCAACAGTCCTTTGGGGATTGAGGACAACCCCGAACCGATCGACCGGAAGAACCCCATTCTTTCTGGTCTACGGAGCCGAAGCAGTCTTGCCGAGTGACCTGCTTCACAATGCCCCCCGAGTCAAGCTCTACTCTGAAGATGAAGCAGAACAAGCCCGGCAGGACGCAGTCGACCTCCTGGAAGAAGAAAGAGAAATGGCCATGATCCGATCGACCATCTATCAGCAAGACTTGCGTCGATTCCATGCCAGAAATGTGAAGAGTCGACTTAGTCCTCCGAGTGGATCAGCAGAAACCACACAAACT
Source organism: Triticum urartu (assembly GCF_056163025.1). Taxonomy (NCBI): domain Eukaryota; kingdom Viridiplantae; phylum Streptophyta; class Magnoliopsida; order Poales; family Poaceae; genus Triticum; species Triticum urartu. The sequence continues at coordinate 477,050,270 of NC_141878.1, read as the reverse complement.
CGCTCCTACTTGGGAAGGCCCCTTCATAGTCACCAGAGTCCTCCACAATGGAGCGTACCACCTCTATAATGTCGATCGCCAGATTGATGAGCCACGAGCCTGGAATGCGGAGCTCCTCTGCCCCTTTTATACTTGAATTCTCACTCGAATGAGATGTAATAAGAAAAACTCATGTAGTTTATTTATCAAAGACAAGAGTGTTATAATTTTCCCAGTGATTGTTATTGTTTTTGTTTGCGTGAGAAATCCCCCAGTGGGTGGCTTAGCTGCGAATCCGTTTCGCCTAAGTTTGTAAAAATAATTTCCTACCGAGTGGTGAGCCAGCCTCCCACTCGGGGGCTTAGCTGCGAACCCGTTTCGCCTAAGTATTTGAAAATCCTACCGAGTGGTGAGCGATCCTCCCACTCGGGGGCTTAGCTGCAGTCCAGTACTCACCTAAGTATTTGAAAATCCTACCGAGTGGTGAGCGAGCCTCCCACTCGGGGGCTTAGCTGCAGTCCAGTACTCGCCTAAGTTTGAGAAATCCTACGGAGTGGTGAGTGATCCTCCCACTCGGGGGCTTAGCTGCAGTCCAGTACTCGCCTAAGTATTTGAAAAATCCTACCGAGTGGTGAGCGACCCTCCCACTCGGGGGCTTAGCTGCAGTCCAGTACTCGCCTAAGTTTGAAAAATCCTACCGAGTGGTGAGCGACCCTCCCACTCGGGGGCTTAGCTGCAGTCCAGTACTCGCGATCCTCCCACTCGGGGGCTTAGCTGCAGTCCAGTACTCGCGATCCTCCCACTCGGGGGCTTAGCTGTAGTCCAGTACTCGCCTAAGTATTTGAAAAATCCTACCGAGTGGTGAGCGACCCTCCCACTCGGGGGCTTAGCTACAGTCCAGTACTCGCCTAAGTTTGAAAAATCCTACCGAGTGGGGAGCGACCCTCCCACTCGGGGGCTTAGCTGCAGTCCAGTACTCGCCTAAGTTTGAAAAATTCTACCGAGTGGTGAGCGACCCTCCCACTCGGGGGCTTAGCTGCAGTCCAGTACTCGCCTAGGTTTGAAAAATCCGACCGAGTGGTGAGCGACCCTCCCACTCGGGGGCTTAGCTGCAGTCCAGTACTCGCCTAAGTTTGAAAAATCCTACCGATTGGTGAGCGACCCTCCCACTCGGGGGCTTAGCTGCAGTCCAGTACTCGCCTAAGTACGAAACACATCACCGACCCGCAAGGACGATGAGGTGCAGGTCGACTGCCACCCTCTCCTTGGGAGCTTCGCCACAAATACGACGTACGCTCCATCGCCGACCCGCAAGGACGATGAGGTGCAGGTCGACTGCCACCTTCTCCTTGGTAGCTTCGCCACAAATACAACGTGCGCTCCATCCCACTCCGCAAGGACGACGAGGTGCAGGTCGACTGCCGCCTTCTCCTTGGGAGCTTCGCCACAAATACAACATGCGCTCCATCGCCGACCAGCAAGAACGACGAGGTGCAGGTCGACTGCCACCTTCTCCTTGGGAGCTTCGCCACAAATACAACGTGTGCTACATCCCACTCCGCAAGGACGACGAGGTGCAGGTCGACTGCCACCTTCTCCTTGGGAGCTTCGCCACAAATACAACGTGCGCTCCATCGCCGACCCGCAAGGACGACGAGGTGCAGGTCGACTGCCACCTTCTCCTTGGGAGCTGCGCCACAAATACAAAAGTTGTCTCGAGTGAAGAACGATTTCCACTCGACGGAGGATTCATAAAGATATTCAACGATAAACCAAGTTCAGATAAATCCTAAAGGTTCCGGACCACAGATCGAAGTGCTCGGGCATTCAGCCCGAAAGAGTTTAACGGTTACAAAAACCACTCGGCATTCCGAGGCAAATTTAAGGTGAGGCATAAAAGTTTGTTCACTCCGCGGGAGGAGGACTGGCAGGCTCGACGAACTCGTCTAGGTCGACACCGTCGGCGATCCGAGTGGCTGCAGCGATGAAAGTCTCCATAAAAGATCGGAAGTCATGCTTCTGGGTGTTGGCGACCTTGATTGCTGCCAGCTTATCTTATCGCACCTCCTTGCAATGGACACGAACCAAAGACAGAGCCACATCAGCACCACACCGGGCAGAAGATTTCTTCCACTCCTGCACTCGGTCAGGGATCTCGTTAAGTCGAGTCATCAGAGACTCAAGATCATTCTGGAGCATGGCCTCTGGCCAAAGTGCCGGGTCGATCCGTGACGTGGCGACCTTCAGTCGAGCCAAGTAGTCCACAACACCGTCGATGCGGGATTCTAGTCGGAGCAGATTCATGGCAGTTTCATCTTTCACGGGAGAATTGATTGGGTCCAAACCTGGCTCAATCCGCCCAGTCTCCTCCTCGAAGTTCTAGCAAAACTTTGCATTCACAATCCAAGGATAAGTCAATTTTCATACGATGAGTCGACAAAAAAATCAGTCGGAACAAAATGTGTACCTTCAAGCTTGATGAACAACTTCTTGGCAAGGCTCCTTAGATAGCCCTCCAGATCGTCCCTCCTGCGAGCGATGCTTTCCATCTTCTCGTACAGATTGAGATTGTCCTTCTTCAGGCGCGTGCACTCCTTGTTGGCTTCGTTCAGAGCAGATTTCATCTTGGTATTCTCTTCTTCCAACTGGCCGACCGAAGCCAGTTTCTGTTCAGCCAGAGCAGTTCTGTCGTCAGCTTCCTTTCGAGCAGTAGCCAAATCCTGATCCTTCTTCGCCAGAGCTTCTCTCAGTTTTTCTGCAAAGAAATGATGCTCGATTCAGAAAGAGCAGAAGGGTACTCAAGCCTAAGACAAATCAGTCGACAAACTCGTCTTACCATTGGCACCGTCCTTGGCCTTTTGCAGCTCTGTCTTGGCCAGCTCCAAGTCAAGGTTCAGTTGGATCTGCTGTTTCTCCAAGTCAGCAAAGCGAGCTCCAAGATCACAAGATTTCTGCAATCAAAGAGGAGAAGTTATTTTACAGCGAAAAACGACAAAGACAATAAGTACTAAGACTACGGTCGACTGCCCGCAGTCCACCATAGTCTCGGGGACTACACCCAGTGGGTGCACTTTGCGTGCCCCCACCGGCTCTGATCCCACTCGACCGGCCCGCCGGAGTCGAGTGTAGGGAGTAAAAAAAGGAGAGAGAAAGAACTCAGACCACATTCGACTGCCAGCAGTCGACCGCGGTCTCGGGGACTACACCCAGTGGGTGCACTTGGCGTGCCCTCACCGGTTCTGATCCCACTCGACCAGAACGAGTGGAAGAGACAAACTACCAGTTCGGTTTACACTCGACAAAATGCAAAGACTACAGTCGACTGCCAGCAGTCCACCGTAGTCTCGGGGACTACACCCAGTGGGTGCACTCAGCGTGCCCCCACTAATTCAAAAATTCAATCAACGCACCCAGTGGGTGTACAGATGCAAAGATTTTCGGAAAGAGTCTTCAGATAGCATATCCTAACAGAACAAGTGGCGACCAACTAACCTGAACGTTGCTTTGGAGATCCGAGCTGGCGTCGTAGGCGGCCTGACTGGCGTCCCGCGCCATCTTCATCTTCTCCATCATGATGCCCGCCTGGCGTATAGCTTCCTTGGAAGCATTCACTTCGTCCTCTGGGACATGATGGGTCGCAAAAACTGAAGGTGGGTCGACAGGGGCCTGAGCAGTCGACGAAGAAGGCAAGGCACTCGACAGTGGCACGACGAAGGTAACAGAACCCCGATTGGCGTCGCCAGTGTCCTGAACGACTGGTTCCGCCCTCGGCGTCGACTGTAGCACCTCGCTTGCAGGAGCTTGCCTATTCTTCCTCGTCAAAGGCCTCTCGGGCTCTTCATCATCATCGGGGAGGTCAATAATGTTGGGAGCTGTGCAAAGTTCAATCGCCAAAATCACATCACCCAATGGTGCACATTGCAGTTGAGTCGACCAAACACAGACAGAAATGGCAGAAATCATACCCAGATTGGAAGTGACCACATCCTCCATCACCTCATCCTCGTCCCTGTAAGCTGAGGTCCCGGAAGTAGCAGCACTGCCAGTTCCAAAGTTCATCTGGTTAAAACAAGAAAATCAAATAGTGTGGGGCGTCGAGTGAATACAAAGGGAGACACTCACGCAGAAGCGACGGGGATGTCAATCTTAATCTTCGGCAACACCTTCCGAGTCTTCGGCTCTGCAACTTTGGGATGCTTTCACGCTTTTCGGTCGGGGTTGGTGAAGAGATCCGAGGACGCTTTGAAGACTGACCAGCCTGAGCAGTCGCCTTTTCGCGGGCGCTCGATCGTTCTTGGTCAAGCTTGGATCGCCTCTCCCTGCGAGGAGGCGACTCGACTTCTTCTTCGTCACTTGAGTCGTCGCTTTCTCCGTCCCCTTCACCGTCAGAAGTCCATTCGCCACTGTCGCCGCCGCTCGCCTCGCCTTCCAGATCTTGCTCTTGCTCTCTATTGGGCATTGAATACATTTCGATAAGGGCCTGAAAGAAATCAGGAAGAATAAAGTCAGTCGACGTGGTATAGACGGCTGCGCGAGTGAATTCAGATTACAATCAAAAGCTCGGAATCGGACCTTCTCTGGTACATGGGACTGGTCGAATTGAGGAACTCTCCTGGCTCCCCTGGGGTTGTCCTTGTTTCCGGTCATGCCCGACAGCCACTTCTCCAATGTGTCGTCGTCGACCTCCTCTGGGTGAATCCGAGTGGAGTCGTCAAGACCCGAATACATCCACATTGGATGGTCTCGAGCTTGAAGAGGCTGGATGCGCCGCTGAAGGAAGACCTCCAAGAGATCCATACCGGTGACCCCGTCACGGATAAGCTAGACCACTTGCTCGACCAGCACCCTCACCTGCGCCTTCTCCTCCGGGAGCACCTTCAAAGAGGAGGGTTTCCTCACTCGGTCCATGGTAAAAGGAGGGAGGCCGGTCGACTGCCCTGGCGTCGACTGGTCTTTGCAGTAAAACCAGGTCGACTGCCATCCGCGAACCGAGTCGGGAAGAATCATGGCCGGAAAGGAACTTTTCCCTCTCATCTGAACACCAAGACCCCCGCACATCTGAATCACTTGAGTTCTCTCGTCACTCGGATTGGCCTTTTTCACCGTCTGAGAGCGACAAGTGAAAATGTGCTTGAAAAGACCCCAATGAGGCTGGCAACCCAGAAAATTCTCGCACAAAGAAATGAAAGCGGCGAGATAAACGATTGTGTTGGGAGTGAAGTGGTGGAGTTGCGCCCCAAAGAAGTTCAAAAATCCCCCAAAAAAAGGGTGAGGAGGCAAGGAAAATCCACGGTTGACGTGGGTGGCGAGGAGAACGCGCTCACCCTCCCGAGGTTGCGGCTCGGATTCCTTCCCCGGAAGCCGCGCCGATTCATGGGGGATCAGCCCTCCTTCGGCCAGGTCGTCGAGATCCTCTTGGGTGATCGTCGAGCGGATCCAGTCCCCCTGGATCCAGCCCTTTGGCAGGCCGGTCCGCGAGGAAGATCCACCCCGACTGGTCGCCTTCCCCTTCGCCTTTGCCGTCGCTTTCTTCGCCCGCTCCAGAGCCGCTGTCTTCTCCTTCCCCATCGTCGCCGGCGAGTCGCGTACGGAGAGGTGGTGCTGGGGCGAGAGCGAGCGCGACAAAGGAGGCTGAAGAGGAGAAGAGATAATGGGGCGCACTGTTCAAGAGACCCCGGTTCAACGCCTTATATGAGGCCGCTTCCGAGTGGCTGACTGGTAGGCCCGGGCGGTCCTGTCAAATCCTGTAACAATCGCGCGCGCGGTATGTGGCGAAAAAGGTGGCGTGGGGATCGAGGCAGCTCCGCCCTATCCCATCCGATTACTGCGGCCTTCCCCGTCCCGCGCGCTTCCCAAAATTTGGATCCCGTGAAATCTGCGGGCAGCAGAACAACTTGTCAGACTGAAGATCTCCTCCACACCGTCACTCGGAGCCTCTCAAGTAAGGAAACTCACTCGACAAAAAAATAAGAATGGATCAAGGCGACTGAAAAGAAAGTTGCTATCATCACTCAGGTTCATTGATCCGAAACAAGATATGCTCATAGCATGAAAAATGAGTCGGAGAAGTGCTCAACTCCTTCCCCACTCAAACCTCGATCCATTCGGGGGCTAATGATGAAGCTATGTACCTAGGGTAGGGTCATGGACCTGTCCCAGCTGCCCTACCCAAGGACATCTCAAGAAGAAATCACCTTTCAATCGACTTGAAGGTGTTTCACTCGACAGACTCGAAGACACTCGACCAAGAAGTAATCACTCGACCAAGGTCCAATCACTCGACAGCCAGGAGACCTAAAGGCACTCCGCATGCTAAAGGTCGGTTATTAAGTAGCCTTTATGGTCATCATAGCACTTTATTAGAGGCGTTACCAGTAACGCCCGACTTTAATGTATTTAAGACCCTACACAACTGAGGGCCGGAGGGGGCCAGCGAACTCTATATAAGCCACCCCCTCCTCAGTGTAAAGGGTTCGCACCCCTATAATTCATACACGCATAATCCAGTCGACCGCCTCCGGGCTCCAAGACGTAGGGCTATTACTTCCTCCGAGAAGGGCCTGAACTCGTAAACCTTGTGTGCTTACAACTTCTCCATAGCTAAGATCTTGCCTCTCCATACCTACCCCTACATTATTGTCAGGCTTAGAACCACGACAGCCGGTGTGCTCGCTTGGGGCGAGGCGTCGCGGCGGAGGACGATAAGACGACCGGCATGCTCACTTGGTAGGATGGCGGCCGCTTCGCCCGGGCGCTCGGGCGCGGCAGCACGGCGTCGGGTCGTTGCTGGTGGCGCCGCGGCCGGGGCTATGGTTTGACGGGCGACGCGGAGGAGGCACTGTCCTAAAGCCAGCGACGATGGCTGCAGCGGGCGTCAACATCTTGCTTCACGGGCTACCAAACAGAGGATCCCCAAAATCGCTGGCTACTGAACGCCATGAGGCCGCTCGCCCACGGCCAATCGAAATCGAATCGATGCCGGCGGCCACACCGACCTACGTCATGTCCTTTTCTCGGCCTGATCCTAAGCGCCTCCTCCTTCACCGCCTCACCTCGCCCAGCATAGCCCTAGGCGGCTCCATGGGCCGTGGTGGCATGGTGGCTGGCCACGCTGGGTCTTCGGGACGTGCCGAACAGCGTCGCGTTCCTACACCTTGGGGATGGCTTTGGGTCGAATTCTCCTCCGTGCAATTTCGTGCTCCTTTGGTATGTGTGGCTTCGCCCATCTTCCTCCTCATGTTTTCTTCTGCTGACTGATGTACCCTTACTATGCATCCTAGAGTGACACCATGTATTCCAGAGCTACTACATGAACACAATGAAACACCTGACCTTCAAAGAAAATGATACAGCTGGCCAATTTGGTTTGGAGTTTGCAGGAGGCTTTCAGATGTTCTTCTATGTTACATACCCCATGTTAGCCAACAAAATAGGTCAATATTCTGTATGGATATAGGATTTGCATATTTTCTACTTCTTCTAGCAAATACAGACTAAGTCTCTGATTATCTGCAGGGTGTTTCTAATCTTTCTGCCTTCCAGCGTAAATTGAGATATGGTGCCTAGACTTCAACTATTTATCCTATATAGTATAATTGACATTTAAGTTATACATCCTTTCTAGATTTCTCAATATCATGCCTAGAGTTTATAATCCTTTCTTTGAATATCCGTAGCCAGACTTTGAAACTGTTGCACATACATAAATTAAACTAGCTGCCTGTAGTACGAGTATTATATACTCTGTAGATTTGTATGTATGTGGTTACTTTGTTCTGTGGCAAAAGGGTTCAAGGCTAGCATTTTTTAAATATAGCACATTCATATAAATTTTCTTGCAATTCTAACTATGAAATCCATATTCATTTGGTAGTTTTTCTGTAACAATATAAATGATCTTTCAGTCACAGTGCCAGTATTTAGAACTAAATCTGATGGGACTAAATTCCCCTTGGACCCCCACCCCCTTATTATATTCCTATATCTCCATCTCCTTTCTCCACTGGCCATCAGAGAATAGAGATCACATCATGAATTTGTTTTTTGTCAGAGATGTGCTCCCGATGCTTTTGGTTGTCAAATTTGTGATGCAATCCGTCCCTATGTCGGCACAATCAGCAGAATAAAGCAGCTACCATGATTTTCCCATTGATCTCTTGGAGTGATTCAAACCTGCAAGCACCAGGGTAAGAAGTTTCGGTTTTCTTACTAATGCAAGTGATTTTGTAAGGTTAGAACAATGTCAGTTTGCTTTTATGTTGGTTTTTCTAATTTCTACATATTCCTTTCTTATGGATTCTGCCTTCAAGGAAATATAATTATCTAGGTAGTATGGAAAAGCATGAAAATTATATAACTATTTGGTTATACTCATGCTCTGCTATGTCAGATTGAGGAGAAAGAATTATTTTGTTCACCCATCATATTTTTCCCAGGTAATGACTCATGCTCTGTTATGTCAGATTGAGTGACTCCTGCATATGATGATTGGAGAATTTTTCATCAATTTTCCAACATGAATTAGCTACAGAAATTGGGAAAAGAGGAGTCCAGACTCTGATGAACACATCGTCTTTCCTAGGTAACTAATAGTTGGCACCTCTACATTTACATTATAAGATGCCAGCGCCACAAAGTCCCTGGATGCGTCTGCCTGCCTACGTTGATGGGTGATCCGGTTGTAAAAAAATTGAATAAAAAATACACATCAGTTTGTCAAGATACATGTTGGTTACCTTATGAACGAGTATAGCTATTACCAGAGTACAAGCAAATATGTTTCAATTTTCCTTGAAATAAACTTGTATTATGATTACTACATTTAGATCTTGGAGCTATGGTCGACTTTATTAGATGGTTACTGAAGTCTGCACGAGTCAAATATTTTCTAATTACATGTCTGAGCACCATCGGGATAACCTGATTACTGTGTCACAAGCTTGCTATTTCTATTTGTGCAAATTCTGTAATTGTTTCAGTGTTTTGCATTATGCATAGGTTTTTCACAACAGAAAGAAGTGGATGCACAACTTGATTCTGCTTTATTATTTAGTACCAGTTGACTTTGTAAATCCCAGTTTCTCCGGTATTATAACTGTCAAATCATCAAGTTAACCTGATTTTTCTCTTTGGACAACTTGCAATTTGTAATATTATGATTTTCATTTTTAGAAACCACTTCAACTAGCCCAGGACTGTGTCTATTAGTCCTCCAGTATTTGTTGAGATGAGATAACACATTGTATGACAGGTAACAAGCAACTGAAGCAAGAAGATTTTTTGAAAGTATAGCCACCTTAACCTAGGATGCATGATGGAAGGATCCAATATGTCAGCACCAACGGGGGAATTGCAGAGCTTCATATTCAGTTTATTTTAGCTGCTTGCCCGCTTCAACTGTCTACATTACAGGAAACATGTTTCTTTAAGTGACGAACCTAGATACCAATTTATTCAAACTATTATATTTCTTATAGAAGTAATGCAATATATTCTCTCTCTTATGCCTATTTGAAATACCATTTTGGGTCTGTACTTTGCATCTCATATTGCAAGGATAACACATTGTATGCATACTCTCTATTTCTCTTAACTGTAGCAATGATGGAGCGGGAAAGAGTGATGAACCTTGTAACATGGATATTGTACATGTATGAGCTACGGGTCACTATTGTTTATCATATGGATTGTAGATGTAGCAACACTAAAATTTATAACATATCCTCAAATTTCTTTATTTTAGCATTGATGATATACAAGAGCCAGCAAAAAATAGAATAAAAAGGTTCATTAGAGAAATATTATAATTAGCGATTGAATGTCAAATGGCAGTGATTTTATATCTATGTGTGGGAGCTTGATGAAAGATTACATGCAGAGTATACAAGTGAAACCCATCATTTTTCTAGATGAGCTATTACCAGAGGAGATATATATTTCTAGCTAAAGTTAACATTGCTAAAATATTCCACTGGGTGGCAACTCTAGGGCAAGAAGCATACATGTAAGCCTATTCTAGAAATGTTGTAGCTTCAGTGTCGTGCTCCAGCTTCCGTGGAACTTCCACGCCCTTTTGGGACGTGACAGTCAACTTCTGTTGGTTGAGGGGTTCGTCATGAACATAGCATAGGCTGACTACGGGGAGGTGGTCTATACCGGGGAAGATGGCGTTGCCGGGGTTTCAGAAATGTCTAGAAATGTTGACGCTTTAGTGCCACGCTCCAGCTTCCGTGGAAGGGCCACACCGTTTGGGACGTGATGGTCAACTTTTGTTGGTTGGGTGGTTCGTCATGAACATAGCATAGGCCGATGATGGGGACATGGTCTATACCGAGGAAGATGGCAATATTGGGGAGGAGGCCAATGGCGTGGAAGACTAAGACGGCAGGGAGGAGGTCGACAAGAGGCATTTGGCGGGGTAGCAGATGAATAGAATGAGGTGGAGGGTTGGCAGTCGGCCCCGGCGGGCTCATGAGAAGGGAACAATGGCGATGTCATGGCTTGCGCTTTGACCAGGTTCATTTTGCAATTAAGTGTTACACAACTTGGTGATGGCATTGTCGTCGAAAATATATTAAGCTCTGTGATTTCGACTTCACCAAATTGTATGAGAGGCCTCCGATCCGCGTAGTTGGTGAAGCATGGAGTTGAAGGAGATCCGAACAACCCCTAAACTAAAAGTATGCTCTTGGACGTCAACATACCAAATTGAAACAAGACTGATTGATGTGCCTACCCTATCAATGGTTGAATAATTTTTTTTACGTTTTAGTGTCATCGCATGATACTATCCATGCATTATCAATGGTTGAATAATATTTTGTAGGTTTTAGTGTCATCTCATGATACTATCCATGCATTCCATCCTCAAGAAGTTACCCATGTAACTTAATCATTTGTTTGATTCGTACACCTGCATTGTCACCCGTGGCAACGCACGGGCACATTTACTAGTCTGAAACATTTGAAAAGTTCAAAGAATTTCAGAGTGAAGTGGAAAATCATCGCAACAAGAAAATCAAGTTTCTCTGATCTGATCGTGGAGGTGAATATTTGAGTTATGAATTTGGACTTCATTTGAAACAATGCGGAATAGTTTCACAACTCACGCCACCTGGAACACCACAATGTAATGGTGTGTCCGAATGTCGTAACCGCACTTTATTAGATATGGTGTGATCTATGATGTCTCTCACTGATTTACCGCTATCGTTTTGGGGTTATGCTTTAGAGACGGCTGCATTCACGTTAAATAGGGCACCATCTAAATCCGTTGAGACGACACCTTATGAACTGTAGTTTGGCAAGAAACCCAAGTTGTCGTTTCTTAAAGTTTGGAGCTGCGATGCTTATGTGAAAAAGCTTCAACCTGATAAGCTCGAACCCAAATAGGAGAAATGTGTCTTCATAGGATACCCAAAGGAGACTGTTGGGTACATCTTCTATCACAGATCCGAAGGCAAGATATTCCTTGCTAAGAATGGATCCTTTCTAGAGAAGGAGTTTCTCTCGAAAGAAGTGAGTGGGAGGAAAGTAGAACTTGACGAAGTAATTGTACCTTCTCCCTTATTGGAAAGTAGTTCATCATTGAAATCAGTTCCAATGATTCCTACACCAGTAAGTGAGGAAGCTAATGATGATGATCATGAAACTTCTGATCAAGTTACTACCGAACCTCGTAGGTCAACAAGAGTAAGATCCGCACCAGAGTGGTACGATAATCCTGTTCTGGAAGTCATGTTACTTGACCATGACGAACCTACGAACTATAAGGAAGCGATGATGAGCCCAGATTCCGCAAAATGGCTTGAGCCCATGAAATCTGAGATGGGATCCATGTATGAGAACAAAGTATGGACTTTGGTTGACTTGCCCGTTGATCGGCAAGCCATAGAGAATAAATGGATCTTCAAGAAGAAGACTGATGCTGACGGTAATATTACTGTCTACAAAGCTCGGCCTGTTGCAAAAGGTTTTCAACAAGTTCAAGGAGTTGACTACGATGATACCTTATCACCCGTAGCGATGCTTAAGTCTGTCCGAATCATGTTAGCAATTGCCGCATTTTATGATTATGAAATTTGGCAAATGGATGTCAAAACTGCATTCCTTAATGGATATCTTAAAGAAGAGTTGTATATGATGCAACTAGAAGGTTTTGTCGATCCAAAAGGTGCTAACAAAGTGTGCAAGCTCCAGCGATCCATTTATGGAGTGGTGCAAGCCTCTCGGAGTTGGAATATACGCTTTGATAGTGTGATCAAAGCATATGGTTTTATACAGACTTTTGGAGAAGCCTGTCTTTACAAGAAAGTGAGTGGGAGCTCCGTAGCATTTCTGATATTATATGTAGATGACATATTGTTGATCGGAAATGATACTGAATTTCTGAATAGCATAAAAGGATACTTGAATAAGAATTTTTCAATGAAAGACCTCGGTGAAGCTGCTTATATATTGGGCATCAAGATCTATAGAGATAGATCAAGATGCTTAATTGGACTTTCACAAAGCACATACCTTGATAAAGTTTTGAAGAAGTTCAAAATGGATCACGCAAAGAAAGGGTTCTTGCCTGTATTACAAGGTGTGACGTTGAGTCAGACACAATGCCCGACCTCTACAGAAGATAGAAAGAAAATGAAAGGTGTTCCCTATGCTTCAGCCATAGGCTCTATCATGTATGCGATGCTATGTACCAGACCTGATGTGTGCCTTGCTATCAGTTCAGCAGGGAGGTACCAAAGTAATCCAGGAGTGGATCACTGGACAACGGTCAAGAATATCCTGAAATACCTGAAAAGTACTAAGGATGTGTTTCTCGTATATGGAGGTGACAAAGAGCTCGTCGTAAACGGTTACGTTGATGCAAGCTTTAACACTGATCAGGATGACTCTAAGTCACAAACCGGATACGTGTTTTTATTAAATGGTGGAGCTGTCAGTTGGTGCAGTTCCAAGCAGAGCGTCGTGGCGGGATCTATGTGTGAAGCGGAATACATAGCTGCTTCGGAAGCAGCAAATGAAGGAGTCTGGATGAAGGAGTTCATATCCGATCTTGGTGTCATACCTAGTGCATCGGGTCCAATGAAAATCTTTTGTGACAATACTAGTGCAATTGCCTTGGCAAAGGAATCCAGATTTCACAAGAGAGCCAAGCACATTAAGAGACGCTTCAATTCCATACGCGGTCAAGTCAAGGAGGGGGACATAGAGATTTGCAAAATACATACGGATCTGAATGTTGGAGACCCGTTGACTAAGCCTCTCTCACGAGGAAAACATGATCAACACCAAGACTCCATGGGTGTTAGAATCATTACAATGTAATCTAGATTATTAACTCTAGTGCAAGTGGGAGACTGAAGGAAATATGCCCTAGAGGCAATAATAAAGTTGTTATTTATATTTCCTTATATCATGATAAGTGTTTATTATTCATGCTAGAATTGTATTAACCGGATAGTACATGTGTGAATACATAGACAAACAGAGTGTCACTAGTTTGCCTCTACTTGACTAGCTCGTTGAATCAATGATGGTTATGTTTCCTAACCATAGACATGAGTTGTCATTTGATTAACGGGATCACATCATTGGAGAATGATGTGATTGACTTGACCCATCCGTTAGCTTGGCATGATGATCGTTTAGTTTATTGCTATTGCTTTCTCCATAACTTATACATGTTCCTCTGACTATGAGATCATGCAACTCCCGAATACCGGAGGAACACTTTGTGTGCTACCAAACGTCACAACGTAACTGGGTGATTATAACGGTGCTCTACAGGAGTCTCCGATGGTGTTTGTTGAGTTGGCATAGATCGAGATTAGGATTTGTCACTCCGATTGTCGGAGGTATCTCTGGGCCCTCTCGGTAATGTACATCACTATAAGCCTTGCAAGCAATATAGCTAATGAGTTTGTTATGGGATGTAGCATTACGGAACGAGTAAAGAGACTTGCCGGTAACGAAATTGAACTAAGTATTGAGATACCGACGATCAAATCTCAGGCAAGTAACATACCGATGACAAAGGGGACAATGTATATCGTTATGCGGTTTGACCGTTAAAGATCTTCGTAGAATGTAGGAACCAATATGAGCATCCAGGTTCCGCTATTGGTTATTGTCCGAAGACATGTCTTGGTCATGTCTACATAGTTCTCGAATCCGTAGGGTCCGCACGCTTAACGTTCGGTGACGATCGTATTATGAGTTTATGTGTTTTGATGTACCGAAGGTAGTTCGGAGTCCTGGATATGATCACGGACATGATGAGGAGTCTCGAAATGGTCGAGACATAAAGATCGATATATTGGATGACTATATTTAGACATCGGAATGGTTCCGGGTGAGATCAGGCATTTACCGATGTACCGGGAGGTTACCTGAACCCCCCGGGAGGTATATGGGCCTTATTGTGCCATAGTGGGAGAGAGGAGAAGGGAGCAAAGGAGGGGGCGCCCCCCCAAGCCCAATCCAAATTGGGAAGGGGGCCAGCCCCGCTTTCTTTCCTCCTTCCTCCCCCTTCCTTCTCTCCTAATCCAACTAGGGAAGGGGGGATCCTACTCCCGGTGGGAGTAGGACTCCCCTTGGGGCGCGCCTAGGAGGCCGGGCCCCTCCTCCTCCTCCACTCCTTTATATACGGGGGAGGGGGCACCCCATAGACACACAAGTTGATCATTGATCTCTCAACCGTGTGCGGTGCCCCCTCCACCATAATCCACCTCGGTCATATCGTAGCGGTGCTTAGGCGAAGCCCTGTTCCGGTAGCATCATCATCACCTTCCTCACGCCATCGTGCTGATGAAGCTCTCCCTTGACACTCTACTAGATCGTGAGTTCGTGGGACGTCACCAAGCTGAACGTGTGCAGATCGCGGAGGTGTCGTACCTTCGGTGCTAGGATCGGTCGATCGTGAAGACATACGACTACATCAACCGCGTTGTCATAACGCTTCCGCTTATGGTCTACGAGGGTACGTGGACAACACTCTTCCCTCTCGTTGCTATGCATCACCATGATCTTGTGTGTGCGTAGGAATGTTTTTGAAATTACTGCGTTCCCAACAATAGCAACATCAATTTCAGAACATAATGGATACTAGGGATCAAACCCTAACAAAACTAACTCGATTACATGATAAATCTCATCCAACCCATCACCGTCCAGCATGCCTACGATGGAATTACTCACACACGGCAATGGGCATCATGAAATTGGTGATGGACGAAGGTTGATGATGACGATGGCGATGGATTCCCCTCTCTGGAGCCCCGAACGGACTCCAGATCAGCCCTCTCGAGAGAGGTTAGGGCTTGGCGGCGGCTCCGTATCGTAAAACGCGATGAATCCTTATCCCTAATTATTTTCTCCTCAAACGTGAATATATAGAGTTGAAGTTGAGGTCGGTGGAGCCTCAGGGGGCCCATGAGATGGGGAGGCGCGCCCCAGGGGGTGGGTGCGCCCCCACCCTTGTGGACAGGGTGTGGCCCCCTAACATTGATTCTTTTGCCAGTATTTTTTATATATTCCAAAAATATTCTCCGTGAAGTTTCAGGTCATTCCGAGAACTTTTATTTCTGCACAAAAATAACGCCATGGCAATTCTGCTGAAAACAACGTCAGTCTGGGTTAGTTCCATTCAAATCATGCAAGTTAGAGTCCAAAACAAGGTCAAAAGTGTTTGGAAAAGTAGATACGATGGAGACGTATCAGTGGTGTCCGGCGACGGCGTGGCTGGGCGAGGGCAGACGCGGTACGGGAAGGGCAGCGGCACGCGACAGCAGCAACAAGAAGCAGCAATAGCGGCTCGCAAAGCAATAGAGCGGCAGCAGCGGGCGAGCAGCAGGGTCGAGGCTGCGGTAGCAGCAGGCGGGTGTGCGAGGCGCGGCGGAGGCGTGGGAGCGAGGCTCATGGCGCAGCGACGGTGTGCGTGCGGGCGTGCGGTGTCGTGCAGCAGAGCAACGCAGCAGCGACAACGGCGCAGGAGCAGCAGTACAGAGTGCCCGTGGCCACGGCGGGCAGCGGCGACTGTGGCCAGGGCGCGGCGACGCGCACGCCTTAACCGGCGTAGGCCGCGATAGGGCACGTCGAGCACGGCTAAGATGAGCAGGGGATGGCCCGAGACGAGCAAAGGCAGTCAAGCACGGGACGTACACGGGTCTACGTCGTCGATTCAACGTGGAAAAGAGAAGGGGAGAAAGGAGCTCACTACGGTGGCACACGGAGGCCCGTTGGTGGCTTAGGAGCTGCAGAGGCGATGGAGATGGGGACGGTGGCCGGCAAGGCAGAGGTGGACGAAGAGCACGGGTTCGTCTTTGTAGCTGCCCCCGGCTCCAATCCATTGGTGTAGAGGAAGTAGGGGAGGACGACGGAGGTCAGGGACACACCGACGTGGTTGGAGGGGCTCGGTGGCCGTGATGGTGCAGCGTCGGGACGGAGGGGATCCGCCATGGGAGAGAGTGAGGGGAGGCGATATCTAGGGGGAGTGGGGTGAGTGGAGTGGGGAAAATATCTGGTGGGGGAGCTGACGAAGCCGACTCGTCCTTATCCCCTCGGCGCGGCAGCGACGCGGGGGCGACAAGCGGGTTCGGCGAGGACGGCGGGTGCGCCTCGGTCGGCTTCCCCTGTAGCGAGGTGGAAGGCGACCGAGGAGGAGTTGGGTCGGGCCGGCTCGGTGAGATGGGCCGAGGCCTGGGGGGTTAGGGGAGGCCTTTTAGGTTCTATTTATTTATTTGTTTTCTATTTTCTTTTATTGATTTAACTTAGTTTTAGCTTTTTGTAAAATATAGCGCTAGCCTCTAAATTAGTATTATCAATTATGCTACTGCCACAATTATTTTGGAACTAAAATAAATTAGTTTAGAATTTTTATAAATTAAAAAGCATTTATATAGTTGTTCTTAGCCACTGCATATTCACAAAAAGGGATGTAAGTACTTTACAAAAGTGTTGGGTCACCACCATAATTAGTTATGGAGTATTTTCCACACTTTGAACATTTTATTTTGCATGTATGAGAAATTTAGATTTTGATCCTTAATTTAAATTTGAATTTGATTCTTGATTTGGATCAAGTGAGGATTAGCAACAGTAATGTGATGACATGGCACCATTAACGGGGGATTACTGTAGATTAATTATCCAGGCGTCACAGTTCTCCTCCACTACAAGAAATATCGTCCCGAGATTTTAGGAGGTAGACGGAAACAAAAGCGGAGTATTCATCTCGAAGACGATCCTCGAGTCCCCAATTAGCTTCATCTTCAGAAGGATTTGACCACTGGACTTTTAGAAATTTGATAGCCCTCGGACAGGTACGACGTTCATCTTGAACGAGAACGCTGATCGGATGCTCTCTGTAAGTGCGATCATCATGCAAGGGTTGAGCTTTATAAGCCATGGGGTTATTGCAAAAGGATTTGCGACACGGGGCATCGGCCCTGACGTTAGCCTTGCCAAGGGTGTAAGAAATACCATAATCATAGTCTGTGATTGTTTTCATACATTGTTGTTTAGGGAGATCCAGATCTAGCTGAGTAAACAAGTACATCAGACTTTGATGATCGGTGGATATCTCGCAACGATTACCAAAGAGGAAATGTCGCCGCAACTTCAGTGCAAATTTAAGTGCAGCAAGTTCAAGGTCATAGACTGGGTAGTTCTTCTAGAAAGACTTCTTGGAATTCACAAACGCTAGAGCGTTTTCAATTCTAACAAGAGGAGAAGTGTTTACGCGTCAAGGAATAAATCCGTGCTTCGGCATTTTGAACCAAATGAGCCTCGTAGCTTACTATCTCACTCGAAGGATGCAATAGATAGACGGTTTTAGTGGCGCAAATGATAGCAGTGGTATGTGTTTACAACCATTCAATTTCAACGAGGACGTTGTGACTAATCAAGGTGGTTCTACATTGGCCCACGAAATGCAGCTTGGAATTCTGGCCAAGTGATGGCGGTTCCAACAAATAAGGAACGCCTGAGGCTGTCCCACCATTGAGTAGCGGGACCTTTCAGATAATGAGCCGCGAAGGTGACATAGTTGGCAGGGGCTACATCAGCAGACTCCCACTCAAAAGTGATGTCACGGAGCTAGTCATCAGCATCAAGGGGCTGAGATGAGCTGCGGTAGACGATAGGGTCGAGACGTGCAAAGTCTTGCAGAGTCATTGGAGCTGGTTGTTGATTCATATTGGGGCACGGAAACTGATCCATGACTCCTACCATGAACCGATGATTCAGCTGAACTGCTGTATCATTTCAGCCATGTATTGGGCGGTCATGACCAGCGGGTTTAACCATCCTGCTTAAAGCAACAAGGGGTAGTTAAACAAGGGTTGATGCAAGCATATGGAGTCATTCATGAGGTGATCAGAACAATGAGCAAAGGCAAAGTATGTACAAAGAAGTAGTCACTTAAGACATACTGATACATATATAGAGCCAATTACATGTTGTTCGTATGAGTTCGGACAGAGAAACATCGTAAACATACTAGGCGACACACATGCACGCGATGGGGGATACAAGAACGGAACATAGCAAAGGCCACACCAGTGTCGGAAAAACCAATAGAGTGAGGGATTTGCAAGTGACGATGCAGGGTGCCCTTGATAAGAGGATCCTGCGGTCAGTGAACATTTTGAAGCAGATCTTGGCCCTCAATTCGAGAAAGGGGTAATACAAACCTCCGGTGGACGTGATCGCGAGATCCTAATGTTAGAGTTAGCAAAATCATTTAACCCGAGTAGAAGAGAGATCAGAGTCCCAGAGTAAAGGAAGAGGAGTAAAAGATACTAATACCACCCATTTGACAATGTGGGCCCATAAGCCACACAACCATGTTAGTAAAAAAAATCAAAGACTAGACTCAACTTCGGCCAAGGAGTTGGAAAGGGGGATCCTACAGGCAGTTGGCTCTGATACCAACTTTGTGATGCCCCCAATTCGACCGTGCACTAATCATACATGCAAATGTGTACGATCAAGATCAGAGACTCATGGGAAGATATCACAACACAACTCTAGACACAAAAGGAAATAATACAAGCTTTATATTACAAGCCAGGGGCCTCGAGGGCTCAAATACATAGCTCGATACACAAGAGTCAGCGGAAGCAACAATATCTGAGTACAGACATTAGCTAAACAAGACTGCCTTAAGAAGGCAAACACAAAAGCAACAACGATCGAAGAGGCAAGGCCTCCTGCCTGGGACCTCCTAACTACTCCTGGTCGTCGGCGGTCTCCATGTAGTAGTACCCGTCGACGGTGACATCTGGCTCCAGGGATCCACCATCTGGTTGCAACAACCGGAAAGAAGATAGAAGGGGGAAAAGGGGTAGCAAAGCAACCATGAGTACTCAACCAAAGTACTCGCAAGCATCAGATCTATACTAAGTATGCATTGGTATCAAATGGGAGGGTTGTATCCGTGGACTGAACTGTAGAATGCCAGAATAGAGGGGAAGGCCTAGCCTATCGAAGACTAGCATCTTCAAGTAGCTCCAAGCATCTTGCAGCATGTAGAAGAGTAAAGAATAGTAGTTTATATTTAACAAATATGTTGTAGCATTAACGCCTAGAGATCCTTTCTCAACTCCTTGCGAGAAAGCAATCCCGAAGCCACATATCCATCAGATGTCTCAAGTATCCCTTTCTAGTTATATAAGATCGGGATACAAGTCTGAACGTCCATTACCGTGGACACAGTATTCGAATATATATCTTCCATGCAGGGGTGCACCACATTACCCAACATGCTCAATCACTCTGGCCGGACACACCTTTCTAGGTCAATGCCCGGCCTAGGAAGATCAACAAGTCGCATCCCTACCTAGGCTCAGCAGAGAGGTCCCCGCCGGTCTACATCCTAAGCACTCCGGGGTTTGGGCCCACCGCCCATTGCACTCTAGGTCGTTGTGTGCAGGGTGGATACTAGCACGACCCGTGTAGTGGATGGCACGATCCGACCATGCCACAATGCTGAACTTGACATCTAACAAAGCTTCGGCTGATACGATGACATCGAGGCCCATATCTATTCTCGCATGGTGTTTAGTGCGTAAAGGCCAAAGGCCAACTCAGAACAAATACCAAAACCCGTTAGTGCATTGGGGGCTCGCGGAGACGATCAGAGACTCACGATAATGTGACCCCGTCGCCCCGTCTCGTGGACTTATGGCAAGGGCCCAGAATGCACGGTCGTGCCTCGTGGAAAACTCGTGGGTGCTCAACGGGCCCGCCCGGCTTTCACATCAACTCACGGGTACCCCTCAGTGCTGACCCGACTTCCACAATGGTCTCAAGTAAAGTCAAAGTAACCGTGTGTCCAAACATCAAGGGGTAGACCCGAGGAATCACCCTCGGTGGATTCCACTCAATGTAATCATCAAGGTGAACGTAAGAGGAACCACCCTCGAGGTTCACACTTGAGGGGTTGCACGTCAGAGTCGTATCGGGAGTGGTGAAGGAGGAACCACCCTCGTTGACCACGACTGAATAGCTACACTACAGAGTTGTCATCAGGAGTGCGTTGTGAGGTATCACCCTCGGCACTCGATAGTAGCTCTGCAGAGTCGAGCAACAAAAGGGGTGTGATGTGATGTGATGTGAGGTGTCGGGTCTGTTCATTGATCACGTTGATCGAGTCGTCGATGATGAAGCAGGGGCAACAAGGACAAGGTGGGGGTCACTGATGGATCACTAACCAACCTATACTAACCAGTTTAGGATAAGCAGGTAGGTAAAAATAAGCAGGTTACAAAACCAGGCTATGCATCAGAATAGGAGCAATCAATAACAGTAGCAAAATCTAATGCAAGCATGAGAGAATGGAATGGGCGATATCGGGATGATCAGGGGGGCTTGCCTGGTTGCTCAGGAGAGAAGGAGGGGTCGTCGGTGACGTAGTCGATCACAGGGGCATCAACAACGGTCTCGGGGTCTATCGGAGAGAAGAGGGGGAAGAAACAATAAATACAGAGCAAACAGATGCATAACAGGACAACAGGCAGAGCTAGACATGTTCTAACGTGGTGCTACACGATACCGACGAAGGGGGATAACATCCGGGAAAGTTTTCCCGAAGTTTGCATTTTCGGACAGGCGAACCGGAGGGGGGAAGGTTACATGTTCGCTATGATAGGGGCATGTGACAAATGAATGGAGAGCGTATTCCGATTTGTCTTGTCGTTCTGAGCAACTTTCATATATAAAACTTTTTCATCCGAGTTACGGATTATTTTCTATGATTTTACAAAGATTTAATAATACCCGGAAAAATCCCTAAAATTTAGCTAAGTCTGAGAATTCGTCAGTTTTAAACATCTTTTAGCTGTCTTCAAAAGGCTACAACTATGAATCTGCACCTCCTATGATTCTGTGCCTTATATCAATTTTGAGCATTTTTCTGTGATCTACATGTTAGTACGGACTACATCCATATTAGAGTTCATTTGCTTGATCATCAATAGCACTAAAGTAGCTATGAAAATAAAGTTGTTTTTCGGTTTTTCTGTTAACATAACATAGAATTTTGTGATTTTTGTAGGAATTAATCCACACATCGAAAGGATTTGGTCCAGTGGGATAAAATGGAGTTTGTCAAGTATACCATCTACTCATATTTTTCTTAGCCTTGTTAACAGTTGTTTAACCGCAGTTTAGAGGCTGTTTAGAGGGCTAGCCAGTGTAGAAATACAAAAGCTAGCTAGCGTAACTACAGTAAAATTCAGCAGCAGCAGTACATTAAGCAGAACAGCAACGGCATGCACACGAGCTGGGCGCGGCGCTGCATGGCGTGCGCGTGTTGCGGAGCCGTGGTGAGGCGCGCGGGCGATGCGCCGGTGCGGGGTAGGCATGAGCGAGGGCGGCAGTCAGCGGGCGACAGGGCAGTGGTGTCCAGCGACGGCGTGGCCGGGCGAGGGCAGACGCGGTACGGGACGTGCAGCGGCGCGCGGCGGCAGCAACAAGAAGCAGCAATAGCAGCTAGCAACAGCAGCAGAGCGGCAGCAGCGGGCAAGCGGGGTCGAGGCTGCGGCAGCACCAGGCGGGTGCGTGAGGCGTGGGAGCGAGGTTCACGGCGCGGCGACGGTGTGCGTGCGGGCGTGCGGCGCCGGGCAGCAGAGCAGCCTAGCAGCGACAGCGGCGCAGGAGCAGCAGCAGTACAGGGTGCCCGTGGCCACGGCGGGCAGCGGCGACTGTGGCCGGGGAGCGGTGACGCGCACGCCCGGACCGGCGCAGGCCGCGGTAGGGCACGGCGAGCACGGCTAAGATGAGCAGGGGATGGCCCGAACGAGCAAAGGCAGGCAAGCACGGGACGTACGTGGGTCTACGACACCGATTCAACGTGGAAAAGAGAAGGGGAGAAAGGAGCTCACTACGGAGGCACACGGAGGCCCGTTGGCGGCGAGGCAGAGGTGGACGAAGAGCTCGGGTTCGTCTTTATAGCTGCCCCCAGGTCCAATCCGTCGGTGTAGAGGAAGTAGGGAAGGACGAGGGAGGTCGGGGACACGCCGACAAGGTTGGAGGGGCTTGGTGGCCGCGATGGTGCGGCGTCGGGACGGAGGGGATCCGCCGCGGGAGAGAGTGAGGGGAGGCGAGATCTAAGGGGACTGGGGTGAGTGGAGTGGGGAAAATATCTGGTGGGGGAGCTGACGAAGCCGAGGGGACTCGGCCTTATCCCCTCGGCGCGGCAGCGACGCGGGGGCGACGAGCGGGTTCGGCAAGGACGGCGGGTGCGCCTCGGCCGGCTTCCCGTGTAGCGAGGTGGAAGGCGACCGAGGGGGAGTTGGGTCGGGCCGGCTCGGTGAGATGGGCCGAGGCCTGGGGGGTCAGGGGAGGCCTTTTAGGTTTTATTTATTTGTTTTATGTTTTATGTTTTGTTTTCTGTTTTCTTTTATTGCTTTAACTTAGTTTTAGCTTTTTTTAAAATATAGCACTAGCCTCTAAATTAGTATTATCAATTATGCCACTGCCACAATTATTTTGGCACTAAAATAAATTAGTTTAGAATTTTCATAAATTAAAAAGCATTTGTATAGTTGTTCTTAGCCACTACATATTCACAAAAAGGCATGTAAGTACTTTGCAAAAGTGTTGGGTCACCACCATAATTAGTTATGGAATATTTTCCACACTTTGAACATTTTATTTTGCATGTTTGAGAAATTTAGATTTTGAGCCTTAATTTGAATTTGATTTTTAATTTTTATTTGAATCAAGTGAGGATTAGAACAGTAATGTGATGACATGGCACCATTAATGGGGGATTACTGTAGATTAATTATCCGGGCGTCACAATAAAAGATCGTCATAGAGTTTCAGGTCAATTGGACTCTGTTTGATATTCCTTTTCTGCGAAACTAAAAAATAAGGAAAAAACAGAAACTGGCACTGGGCTCTAGGTTAATAGGTTAGTCCTAAAAATCATATAACATAGCATATAAATGCATATAAAACATTCAAGATGGATAATATAATAGCATGGAACAATCAAAAATTATAGATACGTTGGAGATGTATCAAGTATCCCCAAGCTTAATTCATGCTCGTCCTCGAGTGGGTAAATGATAAAAACAGAATTTTTGATGTGGAATGCTATCTAACATATTTATCCATGTAATTTTCTTTATTGTAGCAAAAATATTCAGATCCGTATGATTCAAAACAAAAATTTAATATTGGCATAAAAATAATAATGCTTCAAGCATACTAATAAAATAATTATGTCTTCTCAAAATAACATGGCCAAAGAAAGTTTATCCCTACAAAATCATATAGTATGGCTATGCTCCATCTTCATCACATAAAATATTCAAATCATGCACAACCCCGATGACAAGCCAAGCAATTGTTTCATACTTTTGATGTTCTCAAACTTTTTCAACTTTCACGCAATACATGAGCGTGAGCCATGGACATATCACTATAGGTGGCATAGAAGGTGGTTGTGGAGAAGACAAAAAGGAAGGAGATAGTCTCACATCAACTAGCCGTATCAACGGGCTATGGAGATGCCCATCAATAGATATCAATGTGAGTGAGTAGGGATTGCCATGCAATGGATGCACTATAACTATAAGTTTATGAAAGCTCAAAAAAAACTAAGTGGGTGTGCATCCAAATTTCTTGCTCACAAAGACCTAGGGCAATCTGAGGAAGCCCGTCATTGGAATATACAAGCCAAGTTCTATAATGAAAATTTTCCACCAGTATATGAAAATGACAACATAGGAGACTCTCTATCATGAAGATCATGGTGCTACTTTGAAGCACAAGTGTGGAAGGATAGTAACATTGTCTATTCTCTCTTTTTCTCTCATTTTTATGTCTCTCTCTTTTTTTGGCCTCTTTTTTTATTTTTATATTTTTTCGTCTGGAGTCTCATCCCGCCTTGTGGGGGAATCATAGTCTCCATCATCCTTTCCTCACAAGGGACAATCCTCTAATAATGATGATCATCACACTTTTATTTACTTACAACTCGATACTTAGAACAAAATATGACTCTATATGAATGCCTTCGGCGGTGTACCAAGATGTGCAATTATGAACGGTGGCTTTGCCACAAATACGATGTCAACTACATGATCATGCAAAGCAATATGACAATGATGGAACATGTCATAATAAATGGAACGGTGGAAGTTGCATGCCAATATATGTCGGAATGGCTATGGAAATGCCATAATAGGTAGGTATGGTGGCTGTTTTGAGAAAGGTATATGGTGGGTTTAAGGTACCGGCGAAAGTTGCGCGGTACTAGAGAGGCTAGCAATGGTGGAAGGGTGAGAGTGTGTATAATCCATGGACTCAACATTTGTCATAAAGAACTCACATACTTATTGCAAAAATCTATTAGTCATCAAAACAAAGTACTACGCACATGCTCCTAGAGGGATAGATTGATAGGAAAAGACCATCGCTCATCCCCGACTGCCACTCATAAGGAAGACAATCGATAAATAAATCATGCTCTGACTTATCACATAACGATTCACCATACATGCATGCTACGGGAATCACAAACTTTAACACAAGTATTTATACAATCCATAATTACTCACGAGCATGACTCTAATATCACCATATTTATATCTCAAAACAACCATAAGAAATCAAACTTATAGTAGTCAATGCACTTTATACGAAAGCTTTTATTATATCCCTCTTGGATGCCTATCATATTAGGACTAAATTCACAACCTAAGAAAATTACCATGTTGTTTAGAGACTCTCAAAATAATATAAGTGAAGCATGAGAGTTCATCAATTTCTTCAAAATAAAAATACCGTCATGCTCTAAAAAGATATAAGTGAAGCACTATATCAAATGACAAACTACTCCAAAAGATATAAGTGAAGATCAATGAGTAGTCGAATAATTATGTAACTATGTGAAGACTCCTTCTCATAAATAAAATCTCATATCTTAAGTACTTTATTCAAGCAGTAATAAAAACAAAATAAAATGACATTGCAAGGATAGCACATATCATGTGAAGAAGCAAAAACCTAGGCTCAACCAAAACTGACCGATAGTTGTTGAAGAAGAAAGGTGAGATGCCTACCGGGGCATCCCCAAGCTTAGATGCTTGAGACTTCTTGGAATATTAATTAGGGATGCCTTGGGCATCCCCAAGCTTGAGATTTTGTGTCTCCTTAATTCCTTTCATATCGCGGTTTCCCTAAATCTTAAAAACTTCATTCACACAAAACTCAACAAGAACTCGTGAGATAAGTTAGTATAAATCAACGCATAAACCTTATCATTCTCTACTGTAGCAAATCACTAAAATTATTATTTGATATTGCATACTAAATGCCTCTGCATATTTAATATTCCTATCCTCAAATAGAATCATTAAACAAGCAAACATATGCAAACAATGCAAACATAACAGCAATTTGTCTAAACAGAACAGTCTGTAAGGAATGCAAGAGGAATCATACTTCCCTAACTCAAAAAATTCTGAATAATTACCACACTTTCAAGATTTTATCATGTTCTGACTATTCACAAATATTCAAAACATAACAGCAAACTTTCTGTTTTCAAACAGCAACATATAGACATGAAAAATAAGCATGGTAAAGGCTATACTTGACCTTTTTATTGAACTAAAAGGATGCCAAACTTTACTCTGATTAACAGCAAGAAAATACTAATCAAATAAGATGACGCTCCAAGCAAAAGGCATATCATGTGGTGAATAAAAATATAGCTCCAAGTAAGGTTACCGATAGATGAAGACGAAAGAGGGGATGCCATCCGGGGCATCCCCAACCTTAGGCTCTTGGTTGTCCGTGAATATTACCTTGGGGTGCCTTGGGCATCCCCAAGCTTAGGCTCTTGCTACTCCTTATTCTATAGTCCATCGAGACTTCACCCAAAACTTGAAAACTTCTTAACACAAAACTCAACAGAAAACTCGTAAGCTCCGTTAGTATAAGAAAATAAATCACCACTTAGGTACTGTTGTGAACTCATTATAAATTTATATTGGTGTTATATCTATTGTATTCCAACTTCTCCATGGTTCATACCCTTCTATACTACTCATAGATTCATCAAAATAAGCAAACAACACATAGGAAACAGAATCTATCAAAAACAGAACAGTCTGTAGTAATCTGTAACTCTCAAATACTTATGTAACTTAAATAATTCTAAAAAATTTGGATGACCTAAGCAATTTGGTTTTCAATCTTCTGCAAAAAGAATCAATATTTTATCACTGATGCGTGTCGGTCCTAAACAAACAGTTTTTAACCCCTTTCCGCGATGGCATATGGAACCATCTCCAAGTGAGTGTGGGCGATAGGGGGGTCCTTCCCACATGACCCAGAAACCTTCGGGGATAGGGAGCCTTGATGCATACAGTTGTCCCTGTATAACCGTTTCTGATATCATGAATATCCCAAACGCTTCATCCTTGCTACTCGTTTGTGCTCGCATTGCCATCGCAGTCGGAGTTTTGTGGTTCTGCCTAAAACCAGGCAGATTCTAGGCACGGGAGCTTTCCAGGCAGATTCCAGGCACGGGAGATTTACGATGCCTGGCACATCACAAACAGTTCATGATTATAAACCGTGTATGATAGGTAGATAATCACACACATTTAGTTTTCGGGCACCGTATGTGATAGTGTCTGACATCACACACGCTTTGCGAACGGCAACTGTGTGCATGCTTGCACATGTTTCCTCTGTGTGAACCGTCTCGGATTATGGTGTATATCGCAAACGTTTGTGTTTTACCAACCGTGTGTGCCGTAATGACCTGCACAATGTAATTTTGCCCTAATTTAATTGCTGCTATTTAAAATTATACCTAATTTAAACTTGAAAGTAGGCTATAGCTTTATTCATATCCATCAGGTTCAAACAACCAATGCATTATTCGATTCACAGGTACATATGTTTAAGAATTACAGAAGCACCAAATAAAGAATGATGTACCAGGGTTCTATACTTGTACTATTACAGATGGTAAAGAAAGAGGCGACAACCATTCCAGTTGCTGAACAAGGTGAAGCGGAATGGCCCTATTGTGCTCTCCTGGGTGCAGAAGGCATGCAAGACTCTAGCCCAACCCCTTGTGATGGTCGACCACCAATCATGTAGTTTGAGAGGTAATCTTGAGTAAACTGCTTCAGGATCCACTGCAAAAGAAAAAAGATTCAGATATTGTCATCTAACACAACTCATTACGGGCAGTAACAAGAAGGTTACATGGTTCTTACTTACCATCCTGCAGTTCACTATTGTCTTGCATAAAGTGTAAACAAATAGTTCGATTGACATCTTTTGACCCATTTTAGTAACAATCTTTATTAGTTTCCTCACTTGATGCTGGTTCATGAATATCTCATTGCCCCATGCGCAGAAAGGGTCGAAGTGTGGATCTTTGGCAATGATATATGTACCTAAAAGCACCAAGTTACTATTAGAAGCTAAACATCAATTGAAAAATGATTTAGTACAACATTCCATCCATCCTATTATATAAGATTTTATTACATGTATATCTAGACATCATCGGAACATTAAGGTAACACTCTTCCTTGTTGCTATGTAGCCTGGGATTGCATATTTAGTCATTCAGCACAATGCATGTTGCTAAACAACAATTGAAAAATGAAAAGGCATGTTAACTGCAATATCCTTAACAGGAACCAAATATCGTAATTCATAGTGGTATTGTTGAAACTGTTATTGATGAAATTGAACTGCACAGCAAATAGTTGCACATATAGAGCATCACATTGTGAAGAACTAAAATAAACAAGTCATAAGGACATCTCTAGGAGATCCTTAAAAAGTTAAAAGACTAAAACCCTTAGTGGATATATACTCCGGCAATTTTTGGCCTTTTCTAGTCGATCCCCTAAACTTAAGGTTGTAAACTTCAATTTGATCAAGTTCAAAGCAGGTTCAACCGAAAGTAGCATGCATTCAAGCATAAACATAGATAGTTTTGCATAACCGAACATAAAACATAAATTTAAACTAAGCTAAAATACTTTCGGTCGAAGTAGAGGTCGAGCCAATCCTTCCTCGTCATGTACGGTGTGCCGCGAGCCGGGTCCGGGCCAGTACCGTCGTCAAGGTCGTTGGGGAAGGCACTCCTCCACTCGTCGACGTCGATATCCTCGTCCTAGGGGCCCACCTCGACGCCCTCCCCGCCGCCGTTGCCGCCGCCTTCGACCTCGCCATCATAGGAGAGCGCGATAACCTCGCCGCCCTCCGCGCCGCCGTCCTCGCCGTCTTCGACCTCGTCATCGGAGGAGAGCGCGATAACCTCGCCGCCCTCCGCGCCGGCAAAGATCGCCTGCTCCGCCTCCACGAGCTCCGGGTGTTTCTGGTGGAGCTCTTGTTGGGTTTTGTAGTAATTTCAAAAAAAAATTCCTACGCACACGCAAGATCATGTGATGCATAGCAACGAGAGGGGAGAGTGTTGTCTACGTACCCACGCAGACCGACCGCGGAAGCGTTGACGCAACGTAGAGGAAGTAGTCGTACGTCTTCACGATCCAACCGATCAAGTACCGAAACTACGGCACCTCCGAGTTCGAGCACACGTTCGGCTCGATGACGATCCCCGGACTCCGATCCAGCAAAGTGTCGGGGAAGAGTTCCGTCAGCACGACGGCGTGGTGACGATCTTGATGCACTACAGCAGCAGGGCTTCGCCTAAACTCCGCTATAGTATTATCGAGGAATATGGTGGCTGGGGGCACCGCACACGGCTAAGGAATAGATCACGTGGATCAACTTGTGTCTTCTAGGGTGCCTCTACCTCAGTATATAAAGGACTAGAGGAGGGGAGGCTGGCCGGCCAGAGGAGGCGCGCCAGGAGAGTCCTACTCCCTCTGGGAGTAGGATCCCCCCCCCAATCCTAGTTGGAATAGGATTCGCGGAGGGGGAAAAGAGAGAGGGGGGGCCGGCCACCTCTCCTTGTCCTAATAGGACTAGGGGAGGGAGGGTGGCGCGCAGCCCATCTAGGGCAGCCCCTTCTCTTTTCCACTAAGGCCCACTATGGCCCATATAGCTCCCGGGGGGTTCCGGTAACCTCCCGGTACTCCGGTAAAATCCCGATTTCACCCGGAACACTTCTGATATCCAAACATAGGCTTCCAATATATCAATCTTTATGTCTCGACCATTTCGAGACTCCTCGTCATGTCCGTGATCACATCCGGGACTCCGAACAACTTTCGGTACATCAAAATGCATAAACTCATAATATAACTGTCATCGTAACCTTAAGCGTGCGGACCCTACGGGTTCGAGAACAATGTAGACATGACC
Organism: Triticum urartu; assembly: GCF_056163025.1. NCBI lineage: Eukaryota > Viridiplantae > Streptophyta > Magnoliopsida > Poales > Poaceae > Triticum > Triticum urartu. The sequence continues at coordinate 477,020,468 of NC_141878.1, read as the reverse complement.
GAGACACGTCTCCGGTCAATAACCAATAGCGGGACCTGGATGCCCATATTGGCTCCTACATATTCTACGAAGATCTTTATCGGTCAGACCGCATAACAACATACGTTGTTCCCTTTGTCATCGGTATGTTACTTGCCCGAGATTCGATGGTCGGTATTCCAATACCTAGTTCAATCTCGTTACCGGCAAGTCTCTTTACTCGTTCCGTAATACATCATCTCGCAACTAACTCATTAGTTGCAATGCTTGCAAGGCTTATGTGATGTGCATTACCGAGAGGGCCCAGAGATACCTCTCCGACAATCGGAGTGACAAATCCTAATCTCGAAATACGCCAACCCAACATCTACCTTTGGAGACACCTGTAATGCTCCTTTATAATCACCCAGTTACGTTGTGACGTTTGGTAGCACCCAAAGTGTTCCTCCGGCAAACGGGAGTTGCATAATCTCATAGTCATAGGAACATGTATAAGTCATGAAGAAAGCAATAGCAACATACTAAACGATCGGGTGCTAAGCTAATGGAATGGGTCATGTCAATCAGATCATTCAACTAATGATGTGACCTCGTTAATCAAATAACAACTCTTTGTTCATGGTTAGGAAACATAACCATCTTTGATTAACGAGCTAGTCAAGTAGAGGCATACTAGTGACACTCTGTTTGTCTATGTATTCACACATGTATTATGTTTCCGGTTAATACAATTCCAGCATGAATAATAAACATTTATCATGATATAAGGAAATAAATAATAACTTTATTATTGCCTCTAGGGCATATTTCCTTCAGTCTCCCACTTGCACTAGAGTCAATAATCTAGATTACACTGTGATGATTCTAACACCCATGGAGTCTTGGTGCTGATCATGTTTTGCTCGTGGAAGAGGCTTAGTCAACGGGTCTGCAACATTCAGATCCGTATGTATCTTGCAAATCTCTATGTCTCCCACCTGGACTAGATCCCGGATGGAATTGGAGCGTCTCTTGATGTGCTTGGTCCTTTTGTGAAATCTGGATTCCTTTGCCAAGGCAATTGCACCAGTATTGTCACAAAAGATTTTCATTGGACCCGATGCACTAGGTATGACACCTAGATCGGATATGAACTCCTTCATCCAGACTCCTTCATTTGCTGCTTCCGAAGCAGCTATGTACTCCGCTTCACATGTAGATCCTGCTACGACGCTTTGTTTAGAACTGCACCAACTGATAGCTCCACCGTTTAATGTAAACACGTATCCGGTTTGCGATTTAGAATCGTCCGGATCAGTGTCAAAGCTTGCATCAACGTAACCTTTTACGGTGAGCTCTTTGTCACCTCCATATACGAGAAACATATCCTTAGTCCTTTTCAGGTATTTCAGGATGTTCTTGACCGCTGTCCAGTGATCCACTCCTGGATTACTTTGGTACCTCCCTGCTAAACTTATAGCAAGGCACACATCAGGTCTGGTACACAGCACTGCATACATGATAGAGCCTATGGCTGAAGCATAGGGAACATCTTTCATTTTCTCTCTATCTTCTGCAGTGGTCGGGCTTTGAGTCTTACTCAATCTCACACCTTGTAACACAGGCAAGAACCCTTTCTTTGCTTGATCCATTTTGAACTTCTTCAAAATTTTGTCAAGGTATGTTGTTTGTGAAAGTCCAATTAAGCGTTTTGATCTATCTCTATAGATCTTAATGCCTAATATGTAAGCAGCTTCACCGAGGTCTTTCATTGAAAAACTTTTATTCAAGTATCCTTTTATGCTATCCAGAAATTCTATATCATTTCCAATTAATAATATGTCATCCACATATAATATCAAAAATGCTACAGAGCTCCCACTCACTTTCTTGTAAATACAGGCTTCCCCAAAAGTCTGTATAAAACCAAATGCTTTGATCACACTATCAAAATGTTTATTCCAACTCCGAGAGGCTTGCACCAGTCCATAAATGGATCGCTGGAGCTTGCACACTTTGTTAGCTCCCTTTGGATCGACAAAACCTTCTGGTTGCATCATATACAACTCTTCTTCCAAAAATCCATTCAGGAATGCAGTTTTGACATCCATCTGCCAAATTTCATAATCATAAAATGCGGCAATTGCTAACATGATTCGGACAGACTTAAGCATCGCTACGGGTGAGAAGGTCTCATCGTAGTCAATCCCTTGAACTTGCTGAAAACCTTTTGCGACAAGTCGAGCTTTGTAGACAGTAATATTACCGTCAGCGTCAGTCTTCTTCTTGAAGATCCATTTATTCTTAATTGCTTGCCGATCATCGGGCAAGTCAACCAAAGTCCATACTTTGTTCTCATACATGGATCCCATCTCAGATTTCATGGCTTCAAGCCATTTTGCGGAATCTGTGCTCACCATTGCTTCTTCATAGTTCGTAGGTTCATCATGATCAAGCATCATGACTTCTAGAACGGGATTACCGTACCACTCTGGCGTGGATCTTACTCTGGTTGATCTACGAGGTTCAGTAGTATCTTGATCTAAAGTTTCATGATCATCATCATTAGCTTCCTCACTAACTGGTGTAGGTGTCACAGGAACAGTTTTCTGTGATGTACTACTTTCCAATAAGGGAGCAGGTACAGTTACCTCGTCAAGTTCTACTTTCCTCCCACTCACTTCTTTCGAGAGAAACTCCTTCTCTAGAAAGTTTACGAATTTAGCAACAAAAGTCTTGCCTTCATATCTGTGATAGAAGGTGTATCCAATAGTTTCCTTTGGATATCCTATGAAGACACATTTCTCCGATTTGGGTTCGAGCTTATCAGGTTGAAGCTTTTTCACATAAGCATCGCAGCCCCAAACTTTTAGAAACGACAACTTTGGTTTCTTGCCAAACCATAGTTCATAAGGCGTCGTCTCAACGGATTTTGATGGTGCCCTATTTAACGTGAATGCGGCCGTCTCTAGAGTGTATCCCCAAAACGATAGCGGTAAATCAGTAAGAGATATCATAGATCGCACCATATCTAGTAAAGTACGATTACGACGTTCGGACACACCATTACGCTGAGGTGTTCCGGGTGGCGTGAGTTGCGAAACTATTCCACAATTTTTCAAATGTACACCAAACTCGTAACTCAAATATTCTCCTCCACGATCAGATCGTAGAAACTTTATTTTCTTGTTACGATGATTTTCAACTTCACTCTGAAATTCTTTGAACTTTTCAAATGTTTCAGACTTATGTTTCATTAAGTAGATATACCCATATCTGCTTAAATCATCTGTGAAGGTGAGAAAATAACGATATCCGCCACGAGCCTCAATATTCATCGGACCACATACATCTGTATGTATGATTTCCAACAAATCTGTTGCTCTCTCCATAGTACCGGAGAACGGTGTTTTGGTCATCTTGCCCATGAGGCACGGTTCGCAAGTACCAAGTGATTCATAATCAAGTGGTTCCAAAAGTCCATCAGTATGGAGTTTCTTCATGCGCTTTACACCGATATGACCTAAACGGCAGTGCCACAAATAAGTTGCACTCTCATTATCAACTCTGCATCTTTTGGTTTCAACATTATGAATATGTGTGTTACTACTATCGAGATTCAACAAGAATAGACCACTCTTCAAGGGTGCATGACCATAAAAGATATTACTCATATAAATAGAACAACCATTATTCTCTGATTTAAATGAATAACCGTCTCGCATTAAACAAGATCCAGATATAATGTTCATGCTCAACGCTGGCACCAAATAACAATTATTTAGGTCTAATATTAATCCCGAAGGTAGATGTAGAGGTAGCGTGCCGACCGCGATCACATCGACTTTGGAACCGTTTCCCACGCGCATCGTCACCTCATCCTTAGCCAATCTTCGCTTAATCCGTAGCCCCTGTTTCGAGTTGCAAATATTAGCAACAGAACCAGTATCAAATACCCAGGTGCTACTGCGAGCACTAGTAAGGTACACATCAATAACATGTATATCACATATACCTTTGTTCACCTTGCCATCCTTCTTATCCGCCAAATACTTGGGGCAGTTCCGCTTCCAGTGACTAGTCTGCTTGCAGTAGAAGCACTCAGTTTCAAGCTTAGGTCCAGACTTGGGTTTCTTCTCTTGAGTAGCAACTGACTTGCCGTTCTTCTTGAAGTTCCCCTTCTTCTTTCCTTTGCCCTTTTTTCTTGAAACTAGTGGTCTTGTTGACCATCAACACTTGATGCTCCTTCTTGATTTCTACCTCCGCAGCTTTCAGCATCGCGAAGAGCTCGGGAATAGTCTTGTTCATCCCTTGCATATTATAGTTCATCACGAAGCTCTTGTAGCTTGGTGGCAGTGATTGAAGAATTCTGTCAATGACGCAATCATCTGGAAGATTAACTCCCAATTGAATCAAGTGATTATTATACCCAGACATTTTGAGTATATGCTCACTGACAGAACTGTTCTCCTCCATCTTGCAGCTATAGAACTTATTGGAGACTTCATATCTCTCAATCCGGGCATTTGCTTGAAATATTAACTTCAACTCCTGGAACATCTCATATGCTCCATGACGTTCAAAACGTCGTTGAAGTCCCGATTCTAAGCCGTAAAGCATGGCACACTAAACTATCGAGTAGTCATCAGCTTTGCTCTGCCAGACATTCATAACATCCGGCGTTGCTCCTGCAGTAGGCCTGGCACCCAGCGGTGCTTCCAGGACGTAATTCTTCTGTGCAGCAATGAGGATAATCCTCAAGTTAAGGACCCAGTCCGTGTAATTGCTACCATCATCTTTCAACTTTGCTTTCTCAAGGAATGCATTAAAATTCAACAGAACAACAGCACGAGCCATCTATCTACAATCAACATAAACAAGCAAGATACTATCAGGTACTAAGTTCATGATAAATTTAAGTTCAATTAATCATATTACTTAAGAACTCCCACTTAGATAGATATCCCTCTAATCCTCTAAGTGATCACGTGATCCAAATCAACTAAACCATGTCCGATCATCACGTGAGATGGAGTAGTTTCATCGGTGAACATCATTATGTTGATCATATCTACTATATGATTCACGCTCGACCTTTCGGTCTCCGTGTTCCGAGGCCATATCTGTATATGCTTGGCTCGTCAAGTATAACCTGAGTATTCCGCGTGTGCAACTGTTTTGCACCCGTTGTATTTGAACGTAGAACCTATCACACCCGATCATCACGTGGTGTCTCAGCACGAAGAACTTTCGCAACGGTGCATACTCAGGGAGAACACTTCTTGATAATTTAGTGAGAGATCATCTTATAATGCTACCGTCAATCAAAGCAAGATAAGATGCATAAAAGGATAAACATCACATGCAATCAATATAAGTGATATGATATGGCCATCATCATCTTGTGCTTGTGATCTCCATCTCCGAAGCACCGTTGTGATCACCATCGTCACCGGCGTGACACCTTGATCTCCATCATAGCATCGTTGTCGTCTCGCCAAGTTTGTGCTTCTACGACTATCGCTACCGCTTAGTGATAAAGTAAAGCATTACATCGCGATTTCATTGCATACAATAAAGCGACAACCATAAGGCTCCTGCCAGTTGCCGATAACTCGGTTACCAAACATGATCATCTCATACAATAAAATTTAGCATCATGTCTTGACCATATCACATCACAACATGCCCTGCAAAAACAAGTTAGACGTCCTCTACTTTGTTGTTGCATGTTTTACGTGGCTGCTACGGGCTTAAGCAAGAACCAATCTCACCTACGCATCAAAACCACAACGATAGTTTGTCAAATAGACTCCATTTTAACCTTCGCAAGGACCGGGCGTAGCCATACTTGGTTCAACTAAAGTTGGAGAGACAGTCGCCCGCAAGCCACCTGTGTGCAAAGCACGTCGGGGGAACCGGTCTCGCGTAAGCGTATGCGTAATGTTGGTCCGGGTCGTCTCGTCCAACAATGCCGCCGAACCAAAGTATGACATGCTGGTAGGCAGTATGACTTATATCTCCCACAACTCACTTGTGTTCTACTCGTGCATATAACATCAACATAAATAACCAGGCTCGGATGCCACTGTTGGGTTTTGTAGTAATTTCAAAAAAAAATTCCTACGCACACGCAAGATCATGTGATGCATAGCAACGAGAGGGGAGAGTGTTGTCTACGTACCCACGCAGACCGACCGCGGAAGCGTTGACGCAACGTAGAGGAAGTAGTCGTACGTCTTCACGATCCAACCGATCAAGTACCGAAACTACGGCACCTCCGAGTTCGAGCACACGTTCGGCTCGATGACGATCCCCGGACTCCGATCCAGCAAAGTGTCGGGGAAGAGTTCCGTCAGCACGACGGCGTGGTGACGATCTTGATGCACTACAGCAGCAGGGCTTCGCCTAAACTCCGCTATAGTATTATCGAGGAATATGGTGGCTGGGGGCACCGCACACGGCTAAGGAATAGATCACGTGGATCAACTTGTGTCTTCTAGGGTGCCTCTACCTCAGTATATAAAGGACTAGAGGAGGGGAGGCTGGCCGGCCAGAGGAGGCGCGCCAGGAGAGTCCTACTCCCTCTGGGAGTAGGATCCCCCCCCCAATCCTAGTTGGAATAGGATTCGCGGAGGGGGAAAAGAGAGAGGGGGGGCCGGCCACCTCTCCTTGTCCTAATAGGACTAGGGGAGGGAGGGTGGCGCGCAGCCCATCTAGGGCAGCCCCTTCTCTTTTCCACTAAGGCCCACTATGGCCCATATAGCTCCCGGGGGGTTCCGGTAACCTCCCGGTACTCCGGTAAAATCCCGATTTCACCCGGAACACTTCTGATATCCAAACATAGGCTTCCAATATATCAATCTTTATGTCTCGACCATTTCGAGACTCCTCGTCATGTCCGTGATCACATCCGGGACTCCGAACAACTTTCGGTACATCAAAATGCATAAACTCATAATATAACTGTCATCGTAACCTTAAGCGTGCGGACCCTACGGGTTCGAGAACAATGTAGACATGACCGAGACACGTCTCCGGTCAATAACCAATAGCGGGACCTAGATTCCCATATTGGCTCCTACATATTCTACGAAGATCTTTATCGGTCAGACCGCATAACAACATACGTTGTTCCCTTTGTCATCGGTATGTTACTTGCCCGAGATTCGATGGTCGGTATTCCAATACCTAGTTCAATCTCGTTACCGGCAAGTCTCTTTACTCGTTCCGTAATACATCATCTCGCAACTAACTCATTAGTTGCAATGCTTGCAAGGCTTATGTGATGTGCATTACCGAGAGGGCCCAGAGATACCTCTCCGACAATCGGAGTGACAAATCCTAATCTCGAAATACGCCAACCCAACATCTACCTTTGGAGACACCTGTAATGCTCCTTTATAATCACCCAGTTACGTTGTGACGTTTGGTAGCACCCAAAGTGTTCCTCCGGCAAACGGGAGTTGCATAATCTCATAGTCATAGGAACATGTATAAGTCATGAAGAAAGCAATAGCAACATACTAAATGATCAGGTGCTAAGCTAATGGAATGGGTCATGTCAATCATATCATTCAACTAATGATGTGGCCTCATTAATCAAATAACAACTCTTTGTTCATGGTTAGGAAACATAACCATCTTTGATTAACGAGCTAGTCAAGTAGAGGCATACTAGTGACACTCTGTTTGTCTATGTATTCACACATGTATTATGTTTCCGGTTAATACAATTCCAGCATGAATAATAAACATTTATCATGATATAAGGAAATAAATAATAGCTTTATAATTGCCTCTAGGGCATATTTCCTTCAGCTCTTGCATGTAGGCCTCGTTGGCGGCCTCGGCCTTGAGACGCTCCCACGCCTCGCGGTCCTTCCGCGCCATAGCCAAGCTCACCACCCCTGGCTCCGGCGGAATGAGGCGGACCAGACGTGTGCTGAAGGGGAAATTGAGCCTAGTCGCTGCGCCGTGGTAGCGGACCTGCCAGCGGTCGTACTCCATGGCCGCGAGCTCGGCCGTGTGGAAGCTACCGAGCTACCGACGGGTGTGGGTATCTCGATCTGTAATCTCGGCGACCCACGTCCCCCACCGCCACTGCCGGACCCCGAGGTAGTACTTCGTCAGCTGTCGGGTCCGGGGGAGGGCGGGGAAGTCCTCGAACTGGCGTAGGGGCGCGGCGGCGGGCGGATTGGGGGGCCGACGACGGTGGATCGGGCCCGCGGAGGACGACCGGGACACCTCGGCGCCACCTCGCTGGCGTCGGGTGAAAAGGCCATGATAAACCTCGTTTTGGCCATTGGCTACTCGAGCTCCCCAGCACACAGGCAGAGGTTGAGGATGGAGGCACCGGCGATGGCGGTGACCTACCAATGGTTTCGAGGGTTGTGTGTGTGAGATGGCGGTAATTGAAAATTTTACTAGGCGGGAGTAACAAGGCGAGGCTACTGAAAATTTGGATCAAGGGTAAGCAGATATTTTTGAGATTGCGAGGGATGCAGAGGCAGGAGTAAAATCCCGGGGCTACTGAAAATTTGAATCAAGGGACTGAAGCAGAGAGGGATGTAGAGGCGGGAGTTTTGGGGGAGCGAGCTAGTGTGCTTGACACACCAGCTGTGGACTGTAGCCGACGCACCTTCTCGCGTAAGCCATAGGCGTACTATACACCGACGGTACTCCAAGATATTTTGCACTACATCTCACATGGTTGGTGAGAATAAACTGTGTGGGATCTACTTGATTTGAATTACAAAATGGGGTCACAGCGGCAATGGACGGTGTTTGAATTGCTAGACCTTTTATCTGAAGTGAACATGCAACTGTATGTGTGTCGTAAAAGAATTGGAATTATTAAAGGGTTCATTTGGACATTTCATACATTAAACTGGTTTTCTAGCCATTTCAGGTGCACAATTCAAAATTAAACTACATGCAAATGCTCCGGTGCATACAAATTGGTTGAAAAATCAAATCTGTGTCCTTTCAGGGAAATGGGAATGGATTTTCGGGGTTCGTTTGGCCTTTTTTATACATTAACTAGGTTTTTTGGGCATTTTATGTGCATAATTCAAATTTGAACTACAAGCACATGCTCCAATGCACTAAAGTTGGTTGAAAAATCACATGTGTGTCCTTGGGTGAATTTCTAGGTCCCATGCAAGAGATGGGAATGAATTTCAAACACCAGGGCACTGTTGATTGCCGGCAAAACGTTGAGATGCCTGGTTTTTAAATTCTAGTAAATCCAAAACTCGTCCGAAATTCATGAAACTTGGCATGCTATCATGGAGCGGCATCAACATGCCGTGGTGAAAATTGTGTCCCATTTGGGGCATGTTTTGGTATAAGCTTCTCACAACAATCATGCATGATGGTTTCGATAGGGAACATACCACCTTTGGGGATGAGACGATATCCATTGCCTCTTATTGCTTTCAAAAAATTTCTAGTGTCAACATAGAACAACAGGAGTGTGGTGTTCAATCTTGGAATTTTCCGGGGTTCGTTTGGCCTTTTTTATACATTAACTGGGTTTTCTAGGCATTTTATTGCATAATTCAAATTTGAACTACAAGCACATGCTCCAATGCACCAAAGTTGGTTGAAAAATCACATGTGTGTCCTTGGGTGAATTTCTATGTCCCATGCAAGAGATGGGAATGAAATTCAAACACCATGGCACTGTTGATTGTTGGAAAAACATTGAGATGCTTGGTTTTTAAATTCTAGTAAATCCAAAACTCGTCTAAAATTCATGAAACTTGGCATGCTATCATGGAGCCGCATCAACATGCCATGGTAAAAAATTTGCCCCGTTTAGGGCAGGTTCGGGTATAAGCTTCTCACAAACCAGAGCTTCTCACAACAAGCATGATGGTTTGAATAGGGAACGTACCACCTTTGGGGACGAAATGATATCCATTGCCTCTTATTGCTTTCAAAAAAAATTGTAGTGTCAACGTAGAACAACATGAGTGTTGTGTTCAATCTTGGAATTTTTCGGGGTTTGTTTGGCCTTTTTATACATTAACTGGGTTTTCTAGGCATTTTATGTGCATAATTCAAATTTGAACTACAAGCACATGCTCCAATGCACTAAAGTTGGTTGAAAAATCACATGTGTGTCCTTGGGTGAATTTCTCGGTCCCATGCAAGAGATGGGAATGAAATTCAAACACCAGGGCACTATTGATTGCCGGCAAAACATTGAGATGCCTGGTTTTTAAATTCTAGTAAATCCAAAACTCGTCTGAAATTCATGAAACTTGGCATGCTATCATGGAGCCGCATCAACATGCCATGGTAAAAAATTTGTCCCGTTTAGGGCAGGTTCGGGTATAAGCTTCTCACAAACCAGAGCTTCTCACAACAAGCATGATGGTTTTGATAGGGAACGTCCCACCTTTGGGGACGAAATGATATCCATTGCCTCTTATTGCTTTCAAATATTTTCTAGTGTCAACATAGAACAACAGGAGTGTTGTGTCAATTTCCGTGATTTTTGGGGTTCGTTTGGACATTTTTATGCATTAACTGGGTTTTCTAGGCATTTTATGTGCACAATTCAAATTTGAACTACAAACACATGCTCCAATGCACTAAGGTTGGTTGAAAAATCTAATATGTGTCCCTGGGTGAATTTCTAGGTCCCATGCAAGAGATGGGAATGAAATTCAAACACCAGGGCACTGTTGATTACCGACAAAACATTGAGATGCCTGGTTTTTAAATTCTAGTAAATCCAAAACTCGTCTGAAATTCATGAAACTTGGCATGCTATCATGGATCAGCATCAACATGCCATCTTAAAAAATTTGTCCCATTTGGGGCAGGTTCGGGTACATGCTTCTCACAAACCAGAGCTTCTCACAACAAGCATGATGGTTTCGGTAGGGAACGTCCCACCTTTGGGGACGAAACGATATCCATTGCCTCTTATTGCTTTCCAAAATTTTCTCGTGTCAACATAGAACAACAGGAGTGTTGTTTCAATTTTTGGGATTTTTCAGGGTTCGTTTGGACATTTTTATGCATTAACTGAGTTTTCAATGCATTTATGTGCATAATTCAAATTTGAACTACATGCACATGCTCTAGTGCATAAAAATTGGTTGAAAAGTCAAATCGGTGTCCTTGGGTGCATGCTTAGGTCCCATGCAAGAAATGGGAATGAATTTCAAACACCAGGGCACCGTTGATTGCCGGCAAAACATTGAAATGCCTAGTTTTTAAATTCTAGTAAATCCAAAACTCGTCTGAAATTCATGAAATTTGGCATGCTTTCATGGAGAGGCATCAACATACCGTGGTAAAAAATTTGTCCCGTTTGGGGCAGGTTTGGGTATATGCTTCTCACAAACCAGAGCTTCACACAACAAGCATCATGGTTTCGGTAGGGAATGTCCCACCTTTGGGGACGAAACGATATGCATTGCCTCTTATTGCTTCCAAAAATTTTCTCATGTCAACATAGAACAACAGGAGTGTTGTGTCAATTTTTGTGATTTTTTGGGGTTCTTTTGGACATTTTATGCATAACTGAGTTTTCAATGCATTTATGTGCATAATTAAAATTTGAACTACATGCACATGCTCCAATGCATATAAATTGGTTGAAAAATCTAATATGTGTCCTTGGGTGCATGCTTAGGTCCCATGCAATAAATGGGAATGAATTTCAAACACCAGGGCACCGTTGATTGCTGACAAAACATTGAGATGCCTGGTTTTTAAATTCTAGTAAATCCAAAACTCATCTGAAATTCATGAAACTTGGCATGCTATCATGGAATGGCGCCCGACATGATGTGGCATTTTTCGTGTCCATTTTGAGAGAAGGCGCACTCGAATAATGACAACCAACAAAGGCATTTTGAAAAAATAGCTACCACTTAATATCTCAAACGTTTGTATAATTCAAAATGTGTGTGTGTTCTGTTAACCATTCACGTGACGCCATGTGTCTTGGTTTTAATGGCTGTAGGAGGTGCCGTGCGGACAGCTTCTTGACCTTGACTTAATGGGAGGCGTGCGAGCGCAATCCGCTACACAGGCTGACCAAGAGGCGTGCAAGTTGTCCTCCAATGTGTAGGCTCACCGGGAAGCGTGCGAGCTTTACGCTGCGCAGGCTCACTGGGAAGCGAGCCCTTTGACTTCCATGGCCGCCCGCCTTCCTCTCCATTAATGGCGCCCGAGCCGCTGCTTAATACAGGCGGCCTTACTGTTCGCCTCCCATTCCCCCCTCCCCCCTGCAGACCTCCACCGCCATGGCGCAGAACGATCATCTGCCACTAGTCTTCAAGTTTGGTGAAGTCAACTCCGAGCCGGAGGAGATAGAAAATAAGGAGGAATGGGGCCTCATGGACATGGCCCAGAACGAGCTGGCCGTGGCGGTTGCTTCCCCCGCTCCCGTCCTAGCTCCCATCCACGTGCCCGCGCCAGCGACCATCCCCGTAGCATTGACGGGCTGTTCGCCGAGCACTATCGCATAGCTGGAAGCTGCATGCGTTAGCGAGGTCTCCGCGGACCCGTGCGAGCTCGTGTACATGCCAGCGCCAGCGCCCGTTCCCGTGCGCGCCCCTCCACCCACCATGTCGTCGGCCCCCGTGCGTTTGGCTGCATCCACCGCGCCCGTGCGTGCCCCTCCACCCAACGCGGTGCCGGTCCCCATGCGTTTGGCTGCACCCGCCGCGCCCGTGCCCGTGCCCCCCCCTCATCGGCATGGGACGCTGCCGTCGACTGCCACCTCTCAGCGGCGCCAGTTGCTATCCTCCCGCGCCCCGCCCGACGATCGCGCAACGACATGATGTTTGATTTACAAGTGAAGAACATTTTGTGCTGCCTTGAAGACTTCAACAACGGCGTCCCGGAGGACGACAACGACAACGACGGCGCGGCACGCCGCCTCCGCCACCGCCAGAAATAGTTTTTTTGGGGTTTAATACTGTATCTCGAATTCTCGATCATATGAATATAAATTCGCAGTGTGACTGAATGAAAGATATGGTTTGAATGAACTTGCGTTTCTCTCTCTTAATGTACAGACTTATCAGACAATTTTATTTTGAAAAAAAGTAAATAGTTTTTAAATATAAAACACTCATCGCAAACGTTTTAGTTAGAACACCCGTATGCAAACTGACAGCTTCCCCAGAAAGCCAAGGGAAAATGTAACGACCAGGATTTCTGCATCCCTTCAACGCAAACGGTTGTTTTGCATGACCCGTGTGCAACCACGTACAAACAATTGGGTAAGATTTGCATATATGTCATTTTGGGTATGTTGCCATTTCTCAAACTGGAAAGATTGACATTTTTTATCTAGTAACAATGCCATTTGTCAACCTTGTAACACTACGATTTGTCAAAATATGCAGCTACAAATCACTAGCACTATCTAATTTTTGCAACTAAAATCACTAGCACTGTTCATATGGACACCACTAGCAGGCGTGAGTTCATGGACGCATATGCAAATGTACCATTGATTACATACAACAAGTCATCAACCCACAACGACAACGAGGATACATGTTGGATTATAGATCATTTCCAACAAAACATTCTAGTAAAGTTTTTCTCACACAACAAATAACAAAGCGATGAAATGAACTTCAGCTCAACCACTCGTTGGCGTTGGAAACGCTTGCTTTGAACCAGAAGTGATTCTCTGGGAAGGGCCAGCTACTGTCAATCTCAAGACCGACGGAGACTGATCATCCAGGCTGAAGCGGCCTATTTCAATACCCATATTGGGACGGTAGGGAAGCATAGTAATGTCCTAGGTATAGATATAGTTTCTTCTCATAAATGGTAGTAACGTTGTGTCAACAGCAGCTGGATCGCCTTCCACCATCATTGGATAGTTTTGTCCAAGGAAGAGCGAGTTTCCTCCAAGACTTTCAATACTGAACCGGGAGAAGGTGTTGGCGCTAGTACACTAGTATCCATCCCGAATACCCTGCAATGGATGTTGGAATAGGTCCGGAGAGTGCGACCATACAAGACAACACTTGCTTCCTTAGTAACATCAGTAGTGCCCCGTATACAAACAAGAAGAGGTGGTCCATCGGAATAAGTTGCCAAGCGCCACTGAGTATATGGGTCCTGCTCGTCCTCATGCTCGTGAATAAAATTTTCAAGTATAGGTGGTGGAATGTTCACAGGACCTTGGAAACACAAGAAGGTTAATTAATTAGTAAAGGGAAACTAGCTAACCCGCATGCATGTGGATGAAACAATTATAATTACGATGGAAGACAAACATACCAAAAGCATGATGATTCCATGCAAAAACAGTGCCACGAGTGGTGGCAGCAAACACAAGACCCTCGTATTGAATTGCATCACAGTACTCATCCGTGTATAGAAACTAATTTTTGAGCAATATCCATCGAGGCGTGGAAGTAAGGAAGGCAACAAGCTTGTCAAAGATAGCAACAACTTCATAGTTCGTGTAATCCCAAGAGCAGTTGGGAACTCGACAAATTGCTATCTCTCATAGACGACAGTTACCATGGTCATATTTGAACTCACATAGACCATCTGTGTGCTCAACCTCTGGGCAGTCTGAGATTTTTGGAAGTGGAACCCAGTGACGAGTGTACACATTCACAAGTTCCCACTCGCAGTTGTACCCAATATAAACAACCCAATCTTCATCTGCGCCTGCCCAAGCCTTGCCCTCAAGCGATGGCATCTTAACATCACACATATCATTATCAAGCGGCATCAACTTGCACAAGGCGAGGCTTCCGTCGTCCCCGCGCCAGTCAGCAGGGTCATGGCAAACAAGATAGGGGAGATCAAACCGCTCCTGGACCCTTGGGTTACTTGTAATGATGTCATTATTTGAGTCGAGAATGGTCTTGAACGAACCTGCCATGCTAGCCGAGGTGATGACGTCGCACCGATCAATGAGTTCCTCCACCGCGTCATCATTCAGATCGGGGCAATAATAACGAGGTCGTTTCCGGCTTGTTCCCTCCATGAAGAAGACGATCAAACAATGGCAGAAAGAAGGGTGAAGGCAAATGGAGGAGGGAGGAAGAGCTAGCATGCGGCAGCAGTTCCAAATCGAGAGGGAAAGGCAAAGAGTCGATGGACGGTTGCCACGGCACATGAAGAGGCGCCTGGGGAGCGAACGATTGCCACAGAGGTCACACACTGACGACAATGCCGAGTGATCCGCATGCAATCCCATCGTACAACACACACATCTTGTTAAGTTGAACCGTTTCTGTGCTCTTGTGTCAACACAAACAGTTCATCCGAGTGAACCGCATGCCGTATATCCCACACACCTTGATCTGGCCGACTGTTTCTTTTGTGTTGCCTAATCACAAACAGTTCATCCGAGTGAACCATATGTTGTATATCGCACACACCTTCATCTGGCTACCCATTTCTTTTGTGTTGCCTAATCACAAACAGGTCATCCGAGTGAACCGTATGTTGTGTATCGCACACGCCTTCATCTGGCTGCCCGTTTCTTTTGTTCCTCCTCATCGCAAACAGTTAATTGAACTGAACCGTATGCCCTTCATCGCAAACGCAACTAAAACATGAACCGCGTTTGATGCATCCATCATCGCAAACGTTTTATACATTTCTGGCGGTTTTCATACAGCACCGTTTGCGATTATGGCATCACACACAGTTTCTCGAAGGGTCTCTGATTGTAGTGTCGCGTTAGCAGCATCATGCAGTAGTGACATGACACACATGTATTGTTGCTATTAAGGGTAACTGGTATTTATTTCATCTGTGAGTTTATCTTGTCTACATCATGTCATCTTGCTTAAGGCATTACTCCGTTCTTTCATGAACTTAATACACTAGATGCATGTTGGATAGCGGTCGATATGTGGAGTAATAGTAGTAGATGCAGAATCGTTTCGGTCTACTAATCTTGGATGTGATGCCTATATACATGATCATTGCCTTGGATATCATCATAATTATTTACTTTTCTATCAATTGCCCAACAGTAATTTGTCTACCCGCTCGATACTATTTTCTCGAGAGAAACCTCTAGTGAAAACTATGGCCCTTGGGTCTATTTTCTATCATATATTAAAAAAATACCTTGCTGCAATTTTCTTTTATTTTGTATTTTTATTAGGTATATCTATCAAAAACTCTATCTTCTAATCTTGCTCATAACCGTTGAGGGATTGACAACCCCTCTATGTGTTGGGTTGCAAGTATTTGTTGTTTGTGTGCAGGTGTTGTTTACGTAGTGTTGCTTGGTTCTCCTACTAGATTGATAACCTTGGTTTCATAACTTAGGGAAATACTTATCTCTGCTGTACTGCATCATCCTCCTCTTCGGGGAAATCCCAACGCAGATCACAAGTAGCAATGGTGCTGGTGAATATGTTGATGGAGATGAGTCATCCCATGATGAGAGGAACGTTGTGATGTCGATGGCTTTGATTTCTCCCCCTAGAAGGAAGTATCCTCGGCGGAATCGCTCTGCCGGAGAGCAAAAGTGCTCCTGCCCAGGTTCCGCCTCGTGGCGGCGGCGCTTCTCCCAAAAGTCTTCTCTTGATTTTTTTTCTAGTGTAAATGGCATCATAGGAGAAGGAGGGCCACCGAGGCCTGCTGGTGGGCTCACAAGCTCACATGGCGCGCCCACCTGAGCTTGTGGCTCATTGGTGTGGCCCCTCCCGATGATTCTTCTTCTAGTATTTTTATGAAATCCACAATAAATCTCCATAAATTTTCACATCATTTGGAGCTCTAGGGAATAGCTATCTCTATTGTAGCTCTTTCAGGTCCATAATTCCAGTTGCCGGCAATCTCCCTCTTCATATAGATCTTGCATAATAAGAGAGAAAAAGCACTCAAATTGCATTATAAAGTGAAATATTGACCCAAAACATTATAAATAACAATAGGAAAATATGATGCAAGATGGATGTATCAAATCCCCCAAGTTTAAACCTCGCTTTTCCTCAAGCGAATACCAAACTCGATAATTATGACCACATGTTTAGAGAGAGAGAGAGAGGTGTCGATAAAACAAAATGCACACATAGCAGCATCATGGTAATTATTATAGCAGCAATAAATCATCATAAAACTTCTCGCAAACAAGTAACAATCCATCCACAATGCGAAAGTATATGCAATAAACTTTCTTGAAATCTAGAAAACTATGTTCTCACTCATTAAAGCAATTACAATTCATCATATTTTAGGAAGAGTTTATGTAAGAGCTTTTGATTTGGCAAATTTCACATATTCAACCATCATATAGTCTTCCATGATTATTAACACTCAGAGCATATTTTGGAACAAATGTTTACATCCGACATAGAGGAAGATGGGGGTTTTATACTTCACCTCTCAACTTATTTATCTCAAGGATAATGTCAACAATAATAACTTATGATCACCTACATATAACTAGATATATGTGCCCTGATCATTCCCTACCACATGATGCTTGCCATGTGGAGAATAATTGAGGGTGGAATGGGATGGATACTTGACTCTTGCATAAAAGTAAACACTGAAAGTAAAATATAGGCCCTTCGCAGAGGGAAGCAGAGGTTGTCATGCGCTTTTAATTTTTGGATGTGCAAGCTCTTAATGCAATGGAACGTCACTTTATATAGCCCCTTGTGATAGAACCTTTTATTACGCAGTCTGTCGCTTTTATTTCTTTACCATCACAAGTTCGTACAAAGTTTATTTTCCCTTCCAATAAAAGATCATACATATTTAGGAGCAATTTTAATTGCTTTTTGCACTGATGACAACTTACTTGAAGGATCTTATTCAATCCATAGGTAGATATGGCGGACTATCATGACAAGAAACTGGCTTTAAGGGTTTTTGGATGCACAAGTAGTATTTCTACTTAGAACGAAATCTGGAGAGCAAAAGATTATGAGCAAGCACCACATGTTAGAGGATCCATGACAATATAACTTCTATGTGAATATAAGAAAACATAACTCATTACGTTGTCTTCCTTGTCCAACATCAACTATTTGGTCAAGCTTGGAAATAATCAATGAGGGATCACAATCATAAAAGATGTCCAAGATGGTATATTTAAATGTGAGATTTCTATTCCCTTATTATTATTTCGTGAATTTCTTCAATGACCAATGCTATGTTTGCTAACTTCCAATAAATTTTATCCATTATACTTCTTATATGTGAAGTCATTACTCCCCATGGGATTAGCATATGATCTTTCATTATTCCTAAGACCAAACAAGAGAGCAAAGCAACAAAACTCAAACTGCTCTTTATTATAAAGCTCTCACACATGATTACATAGGTAAATAGATCACAAACTAACACTCAAAAACTATATCAAGCTAGTATTTTATTGTTCGAGATAACGAAATAACTAAGGGCCGAACTAAGATAGATAATGATGATAAAAGTGATGGTGATCGTTGCAGAAATTAAAAAATTTCTACGCATCACCAAGATCAATCTATGGAGAGACTAGCAACGAGAGAGAGGGGAGTGTATCTTCATACCCTTGAAGATCGCAAGACGGAAGCGTTACAAGAACGCGGATGAAGGAGTCGTACTCGTAGCGATTCAGATCGCGGTTGATTCCGATCTAACCGTCGAACAACGGTGCCTCCGCGTTCGACACACGTGCAGCACAGGGACGTCTCCTCCTTCTTGATCCAGCAAGGGGGAAGGAGAAGTTGGGGAAGAACTCCGGCAGCACAACGGCGTGGTGGTGGAGCTTGCAGTTCTCCGGCAGGGCTTCGCCAAGCTCAACGGAGGAGGAGGGGTGTAGGAGAGGGGGAGGGCTGCGCCTTGGATGAGGTGATGCTGCCCTCCCTCCTCCCCTCTATTTATAGGGCGAAGGGGGAAGGGGGGCGGCCCCTCTAGATGAGATCTAGAGGAGGGCGGCGGCCAAACGGAGGGGCTTGCCCCCCAAGCCAAGGGGGAGCCCCCTTTAGGGTTTCCCCTCAACCCTAGGCGCATGGGCCCTAGGGGGATGGCGCCCAGCCCACTTAGGGGCTGGTTCCCTTCCACATACAGCTCATAGGGCCCTCCGGGGCAGGTGGACCCTCCCGGTGGACCCCCGGAACCCCTTCGGTGGTCCCGGTACAATACCGGCAAACCCCCGAATACTTCCGGTGACCGTATGATGACTTCCTATATATAAATCGTCACCTCCGGACCATTCTGGAACTCCTCGTGATGTCCGGGATATCATCCGGGACTTCGAAGAACATTCGGTAACCACATACTATTTCACATAACAACTCTAGCGTCACCGAACCTTAAGTGTGTAGACCCTACGGGTTCGGGAACCATGTAGACATGACCGAGACATCTCTCCGGCCAATAACCAACAGCGGGATCTAGATACCCATGTTGGCTCCCACATGTTCCACGATGATCTCATCGGATGAACCACGATGTCGAGGATTCAATCAATCCCGTATACAATTCCCTTTCTCCATCGGTATGCTACTTGCCTGAGATTCGATTGTCGGTATCTCAATACCTTGTTCAATCTCATTATCGGCAAATCTCTTTACTCGTACGTAATGCATGATCATGTGACTAACTCCTTAGACACATTGAGCTCATTATGATGATGCATTACCGAGTGGGCCCAGAGATACCTCTCCGTCATACGGAGTGACAAATCCCAGTCTCGATTCATGCCAACCCAACAGACACTTTTGGAGATACCCGTAGTGCACCTTTATAGCCACCCGGTTACGTTGTGAAGTTTGGCACACCAAAAGCATTCCTACAGTATCCAGGAGTTGCACAATCTCATGGTCTAAGGAAAATATACTTTACATTAGAAAAGCTTTAGCCGACGAACCACATGATCTTGTGCTATGCTTAGGATTGGGTCTTGTCCATCACATCATTCTCCTAATGATGTGATACCATTATCAATGACATCCAATGTCCATGGTCAGGAAACTGTAACCATCTATTGATCAACGAGCTAGTCAACTAGAGGCTCACTAGGGACATGTTGTGGTCTATGTATTCACACATGTATTACGATTTCCGAATAACACAATTATAGCATGAATAATAGACAATTATCATGAACAAGGAAATATAATAATAACCATTTTATTATTGCCTCTAAGGCATATTTCCAACAGTCTCCCACTTGCACTAGAGTCAATAATATAGTTACATTGTGATGAATCGAACACCCATAGAGTTCTGGTGTTGATCATATTTTGCTCACGGAAGAGGTTTAGTCAACGGATCTGCGACATTCAGATCCGTATGCACTTTACAAATGTCTATGTCTCCATCTTGAACATTTTCATGAATGGAGTTGAAGCGACGCTTGATATGCCTGGTCTTCTTGTGAAACCTGGGCTCCTTGGCAAGGGCAATAGCTCCAGTGTTGTCACAGAAGAGAGTCACCGGGCCCAACGCATTGGGAATAACTCCTAGGTCGGTAATGAACTCCTTCATCCAGATTGCTTCATGTGCTGCCTCTGAGGCTGCCATGTACTCCGCTTCACATGTAGATCCCGCCACGACGCTTTGCTTGCAACTGCACCAGCTGACTGCCCCATCAAAATATACACGCATCCAGTTTGTGACTTGGAGTCATCTAGATCTGTGACGAAGCTAGCATCGACTTAACCCTTTACAACGAGCCCTTCGTCACCTCCTTAAACGAGAAACATATCCTTAGTCCTTTTCAGGTACTTCAGGATGTTCTTGACCGATGTCCAATGTTCCATGTCGGGATTACTTTGGTACCTTCCTACCAAACTTACTGCGAGGTTTACATCAGGTTTGGTACACAACATGGCATACATAATAGATCCTATGGCCGAGGCATAGGGGATGACACTCATCTCTTCTCTATCTTCTGTCGTGGTCACGCATTGAGCCGTGCTCAATCTCACACCTTGCAATACAGGCAAGAACCCCTTCTTGGACTGATCCATATTGAACTTCTTCAATATCTTAACAAGGTATGTGCTTTGCGAAAGACCAATGAGGCGTCTCGATCTATCTCTATAGATCTTGATGCCTAATATGTAAGAAGCTTCTCCAAGGTCCTTCATTGAAAAACACTTATTCAAGTAGGCCTTCATGCTTTCCAAGAATTCTTATCATTTCCCATCAATAGTATGTCATCCACATATAATATGAGAAATGCTAGAGAGCTCCCACTCACTTTCTTGTAAACACAGGCTTCTCCATAAGTCTATGTAAACCCAAACGCTTTGATCATCTCATCAAAGCGAATGTTCCAACTCCGAGATGCTTGCACCAGCTCATAGATTGAGCGCTGGAGCTTGCATACCTTGTCAGCATTCTTAGGATCGACAAAACCTTCCGGCTGCATCATATACAATTCTTCCTTAAGGAAACCATTAAGGAATGCCATTTTGAAATCCATTTGCCATATCTCATAATCATAGAATGCGGCAATTTCTAACATGATTTGGACGGACTTCAGCTTCGCTACGGGTGAGAAGGTCTCATCGTAGTTAACCCCTTGAACTTGTCGATAACCCTTAGCGACAAGCCGAGCCTTATAGATGGTCACATTACGATCCGCGTATGTCTTCTTAAAGATCCATTTATTCTCTATGGCTTGCTGATCATCGGGCAAGTCTGTCAAAGTCCATACTTCGTTTTCATACATGGATCCTATCTCGGATTTCATGGCTTCAAGCCATTTGTTGGAATCTGGGCCCGCCATCGCTTCTTCATAGTTCGGAGGTTCACCATTGTCTAACAACATGATTTCCAGGACAGGGTTGCCGTACCACTCTGGTGCGAAACGTGTCCTTGTGGACCTACGAAGTTCAGTAGCAACTTGATCTGAAGTTTCATGATCATTATCATTAACTTCCTCTTTAGTCGCTGCAGGCACCACAGGAACATCTTCTTGAGCTGCTATACTCTCCGGTTCAAGAGGTAACACCTCATCAAGTTCTAATTTCCTCCCACTTACTTCTTTCGAGAGAAACTCTTTCTCCAGAAAGGATCCATTCTTGCCAACAAAGACCTTGTCTTCAGATCTGAGGTAGAAGGTATACCCAATAGTTTCCTTAGGGCATCCTATGAAGACGCATTTTTCCGATTTGGGTTTGAGCTTTTCAGGTTGAAGTTTCTTGACACAAGCATCACATCCCCAAACTTTCAGAAACGACGGCTTAGGTTTCTTCCCAAACCATAATTCATACGATGTCGTCTAAACGGATTTCGACGGAGCCCTATTTAAAGTGAATGCGTCAGTCTCTAAAGCATAACCCCAAAATGATAGCGGTAGATCGGTAAGAGACATCATAGATCGCACCATATCCAATAGAGTGCGATTACGACATTCGGACACACCATTACGCTGAGGTGTTCCAGGTGGTGTGAGTTGTGAAACAATTCCACATTTCCTTAAGTGCGTGCCAAATTTGTGACTCAAATATTCTCCCCCACGATCTGATCGTAAGAACTTTATTTTCCTGTCATGTTGATTCTCTACGTCACTCTGAAATTCCTTGAACTTTTCAAAGGTCTCAAACTTGTGTTTCATTAAGTAGACATACCTATATCTACTTAAGTCATCAGTGAGGGTGAGAACATAACGATAGCCACGGCGAGCCTCAACGCTCATTGGACCGCACACATCAGTATGTATGATTTCCAATAAGTTGGTTGCTCGCTCCATTGTTCCGGAGAACAGAGTCTTGGTCATTTTGCCCATGAGGCATGGTTCGCACGTTCCAAATGATTCATAATCAAGAGACTCCAAAAGTCCATCTGCATGGAGTTTCTTCATGCGTTTGACACTAATGTGACCAAGGCGGCAGTGCCACAAGTATGTGGGACTATCATTATCAACCTTACATCTTTAATAAACCATTGACCAGCGGGGCATGACCATAAAACATATCTCTCATATAAATAGAACAACCATTATTCTCAGATTTAAATGAGTAGCCATCTCGCATTAAACGAGATCCAGATACAATGTTCATGCTCAAAGCTGGCACTAAATAACAATTATTGAGGTTTAAAACTAATCTCGTAGGTAAATGTAGAGGTAGCATGCCGACGGCGATCACATCGACCTTGGAACCATTCCCAACGTGCATCGTCACCTCATCCTTCGCCAGTCTCCGCTTATTCCGCAGCTCCTTTTTTGAGTTACAAATATGAGCAACCGCACCGGTATCAAATACCCAAGAGCTACTACGAGTGCTGGTAAGGTACACATCAATCACATGTATATCATATATACCTTTGGTATTGCCGGCCTTCTTATCCGCTAAGTACTTGGGGCAGTTCCGCTTCTAGTGACCATTTCCCTTGCAATAAAAGCGCTCAGTCTCAGGCTTGGGTCCATGCTTTGGCTTCTTCCCGGCAACTGGCTTACCAGGCGCGGCAACTCCCTTGTCGTCCTTCTTGAAGTTCTTCTTACCCTTGTCTTTCTTGAAACTAGTGGTCTTATTGACCATCAACACTTGATGTTCCTTTTTGATCTCCACCTCCGCTGATTTCAGCATTGAATATACCTCAGGAATGGTTTTCTCCATCCCCTGCATATTGAAATTAATCACAAAGCTCTTGTAGCTAGGTGGGAGCAACTGAAGGATTCTGTCAACGACCGCGTCATCCGGGATATTAACTCCCAGCTGAGACAAGCAGTTGTGCAACCCAGACATTTTGAGTATGTGCTCGCTGACAGAACTATTCTCCTCCATCTTACAACTGCAGAACTTGTCAGAGACTTCATATCTCTCGACCCAGGCATGAGCTTGAAAAACCATTTTTAGCTCTTGGAACATCTTATATGCTCTGTGTTGCTCAAAACGCTTTTGGAGCCCCGGTTCTAAGCTGTAAAGCATGCCGCACTGAACCAGGGAGTAATCATCACTACGCGACTGCCAGGCGTTCATAACGTCTTGAGTTGCTGGGAAAATAGGTGCTTCACCTAGCGATGCTTCAAGGACACATGCTTTCTTGACAGCTATGAGGATGATCCTCAAGTTACGGACCCAGTCCGTATAGTTGCTACCATCGTCTTTCAGCTTGGTTTTCTCTAGGAACGCGTTGAAGTTGAGGGCAACATTAGCGTGGGCTATTTGATCTACAAGACATATTGTAAAGATATTTAGACTAAGTTCATGATAATTAAGTTCATCTAATCAAATTATTTAATGAACTCCCACTCAGATAGACATCCCTCTAGTCATCTAAGTGATACATGATCCGAATCAACTAGGCCGTGTCCGATCATCACGTGAGACGGACTAGTCATCAACGGTGAACATCTCCATGTTGATCGTATCTACTATACGAATCATGTTCGACCTTTCGGTCTCTCGTGTTCCGAGGCCATGGATGTACATACTAGGCTCGTCAAGTCAACCTAAGTGTTTTGCATGTGTAAATCTGGCTTACACCCGTTGTATTCGAACGTTAGAATCTATCACACCCGATCATCACGTGGTGCTTCGAAACAACGAACCTTCACAATGGTGCACAGTTAGGGGGAACAATTTCTTGAAATTTTAGCGAGGGATCATCTTATTTATGCTACCGTCATTCTAAGCAAATAAGATGCAAAAACATGATAAACATCACATGCAATCAAATAGTGACATGATATGACCAATATCATTTTGCTCCTTTTGATCTCCATCTTCGGGGCGCCATGATCATCATCGTCACCGGCATGACACCTTAATCTCCATCACCGTGTCTTCATGAAGTTGTCTTGCCAACTATTACTTCTACTACTATGGCTAACGGTTAGAAATAAAGTAAAGTAATTACATGGCGTTTTCATTGACACACAGGTCATACAATAAATTAAGACAACTCCTATGGCTCCTGCAGGTTGTCATACTCATCGACATGCAAGTCGTGATTCCTATTACAAGAACATGATCAATCTCATACATCACATATATCATTCATCACATCCTTTTGGCCATATCACATCACACGGCATATGCTGCAAGAACAAGTTAGACGTGCTCTAATTGTTGTTGCAAGTTATTTTTACGTGGCCGCTATAGGTTTCTAGCAAGAACGTTTCTTACCTACGCCAAAACCACAACGTGATATGCCAATTTCTATTTACCCTTCATAAGGACCCTTTTCATCGAATCCGATCCGACTAAAGTGGGAGAGACAAACACCTGCTAGCCACCTTATGCAACTAGTGCATGTCAGTCGGTGGAACCAGTCTCACGTAAGCGTGCGTGTAAGGTTGGTCCGGGCCGCTTCATCCCATGATGCCGCTGAATCAAGATAAGACTAGTAACGGCAAGTAAATTGGCAAAATCGACGCCCACAACATCTTGTGTTCTACTCGTGCATAGAAACTACGCATAGACCTAGCTCATGATGCCACTGTTGGGGATCGTTGCAGAAATTAAAAAATTTCTACGCATCACCAAGATCAATATATGGAGAGACTAGCAACGAGAGAGAGGGGAGTGTATCTTCATACCCTTGAAGATCGCGAGACGGAAGCGTTACAAGAACGCGGATGAAGGAGTCGTACTCATAGCGATTCAGATCACGGTTGATTCCGATCTAAGCGCCGAACAACAGTGCCTCCGCGTTCAACACACGTGCAGCACGGGGACATCTCCTCCTTCTTGATCCAGCATGACAGCGTGGTGGTGGAGCTTGCAGTTCTCCAGCAGGGCTTTGCCAAGCTCAACGGAGGAGGAGGGGGTAGGAGAGGGGGAGGACTGTGCCTTGGATGAGGTGCTGCTGCCCTCCCTCCTCCCCTCTATTTATAGGGCGAAGGGGGAAGGGGGACGGCCCCTCTAGATGAGATCTAGAGGGGGCGGCGGCCAAGGGGAGGGGCTTGCCCCCCAAGCCAAGGGGGGCGCCCCCTTTAGGGTTTCCCCTCAACCCTAGGCGCATGAGCCCTAGGGGGGATGGAGCCCAGCCCCCTTAGGGGCTGGCTCCCTTCCACATACATAGGGCCCTGCGGGGCAGGTGGACCCTCCCGGTGGTCCCGGTACAATACCGACAAACCCCCGAATACTTCCGGTGACCGTATGATGACTTCCCATATATAAATCTTCACCTCCGAACCATTCCGGAACTCCTCGTGACGTCCGGGATCTCATCCAGGACTCCGAACAACATTCGGTAACCACATACTATTTCCCATAACAACTCTAGCGTCACCGAACCTTAAGTGTGTAGACCCTACGGGTTCGTGAACCATGTAGACATGACCGAGACATCTCTCCAGCCAATAACCAACAGCGGGATCTGGGTACCCATGTTGGCTCCCACATGTTCCACGATGATCTCATCGGATGAACCATGATGTCGAGGATTCAATCAATCCCGTATACAATTCCCTTTGTCCATCGGTATGCTACTTGCCCGAGATTCGATCATCGGTATCTCAATACCTTGTTCAATCTCGTTATGGGCAAGTTTCTTTACTCGTTACATAATGCATGATATCGTGACTAACTCCTTAGACACATTGAGCTCATTATGATGATGCAATACTGAGTGGGCCCAGAGATACCTCTCCGTCATACAGAGTGACAAATCCTAGTCTCGATTCGTGCCAACCCAACAGACACTTTCAGAGGTACCCGTAGTGCACCTTTATAGCCACCCAGTTACATTGTGACGTTTGGCACACCCAAAGCATTCCTACAGTATCCGGGAGTTGCACAATCTCATGGTCTAAGGAAAAGATACTTGACATTAGAAAAGCTTTAGCAAACGAACCACACGATCTTGTGCTATGCTTAGGATTGGGTATTGTCCATCACATCATTCTCCTAATGATGTGATCCCGTTATCAATAACATCCAATGTCCATGGTCAGGAAACTGTAACCATCTATTGATCAACGAGCTAGTCAACTAGAGGCTCACTAGGGACATGTTGTGGTCTATGTATTCACACATGTATTACGATTTCCGGATAACACAATTATAGCATCAACAATAGACAATTATCATGAACAAGGAAATATAATAATAACCATTTTATTATTGCCTCTAGGGCATATTTCCAACACTCTTATCATGCCATCTTTTAACCTTTTCTTTAAATAACTTAGCATTTTCATAAGCTTCGGTTCTCCACTCATCCAGAGAGCTAATATCAAATAATCTCTTTTCACTGGTGTTGGTGATAAATCTGACATATCTCGAGGTAGGGTTCCTAAGCTAGGTGTCTTGGAGCGATGGTAACACAGACACAGGATTTTACCCAGGTTCGGGCTCTCTCGAAGAGATAATACCCTATGTACCACAAGATTGTTGTGTATGATTCTAATGATCCGGAATATGATCTATCGACTAGCCTGGCCTCGACTTATATAATGTACTAAGGGCCTGGGATAACATGAGTCCTAGTGGGATACGTCGGTGGAGAGGAGTCTTTGGCTTGTGTGTCAAGTCTTATGGAATCTCCCTTGTATACGTCATGGACTGCCCGAAGAAGCCCAATAGGGAACTGCCATGAGTGTCCTTGGCTCGACCCACCTGGTCGGGAGCCGGCATGGTGAGTACCCCCTAGTCCAGGACACCGTCATTAGCCCCCTGAACCGGTGTTCAAGTTGGGGAAGCTCCTTGGTTCTTCTGAATTGTTCTTCATCTTCAGTCGTCGGTCTTGAAAGCTGGTTCAACAAATCTTCCCATCTCCGATCTTGAGGATCACTGAGGTATATTCAAAGAGTTCATACGCTGGGAATCCAAGGAGTTTATACATCACGCGCCCGAGGAACCCCTTTAGATTCTCGGCCTTAATCAATGCCTTGTTATTTTTATGCCACACTTTGGGTTTGAAGTTTTTCCCTAGTGGTGGCGTCCTCTTGCAGCCAAGTTCCAATGCGGGACTGCATCTCATGTGTCCTTTTGAAGCCGAGCTCCAACACCGGTTGATACGTCTCCGATGTATCTATACACTACTAGGAAAAAGCCTAGTAGTAGCGCGGGTTAAAAGCTAGTAGTAGCACGGGTGCCTGCGCTACTACTATGGCGCTACAGCTAACTAGTAGTAGTAGCGCGGTGCATGCCGCGCTACTACTACTAACTATCTGTAGCGCGTGTCTGTGACCCGCGCTACTACTATTAATTTGAAAACCCAAAAAAAAATCTCGACCCCGTGTGTGCTGTCAATGGTGTCAATGGTTCGGTCGACGGGGCGGCGGCCGGCGGCGACGCGCAGTCGGCCGGGAGCAGGGAGATCTCGACCATGACGCGCGCCTCGTGGAGGACATGGAGGCCAGCCCGGCATGGGTCGGGAGCTGGAGGACCTGGATCTTGGCGTCATGCGTGGGGAGCAGCACCTCGCGGCGGCCGTCGCCGTTGAGGTCGGCGAAGAGCGGCGGTCCACGTCATGCTTGATCGGGAACCCGTCGTCCGACAGGTGGTACCACGCCTCCTGGAACGAGAAGTCGCCCTCGTGCTGTTGGAGGAGGAGGGGGATGGGTCAGCTAGGGTTCCGGATTGAATCGGAGAGGGGGGAGGAGGAGGAGGGATGACCTGGAGCGAGAAGAAGACGATGAAGGCGGCGAGGAGGAGGATGCCGAGGTCGTGCTTCCGCATTGATAACCCACAAGTATAGGGGATCACAACAGTTTTCGAGGGTAGAGTATTCAACCCAAATTTATTGATTCGACACAAGGGGAGCCAAAGAATATTCTCAAGTATTAGCAGCTGAGTTGTCAATTCAACCACACCCGGAAACTTAATATCTGCAGCAAAGTATTTAGTAGCAAAGTAATATGATAGTAGTGGTAATGGCAGCAAAAGTAATATTTTGGGGTTTTGTGGTGATTGTAACAGTAGCAACAGAAAAGTAAATAAGCGAAGAACAATATATGAAAAGCTCGTAGGCATTGGATCGGTGATGGAAAATTATGCCGGATGCGGTCGATCATGTAACAGTCATAACCTAGGGTGCCACAGAACTAGCTCCAGTTCATCAATGTAATGTAGGCATGTATTCTAAATATAGTCATACGTGCTTATGGAAAAGAACTTGCATGACATCTTTTGTCCTACCCTCCCGTGGCAGCGGGGTCCTATTGGAAACTAAGGGATATTAAGGCCTCCTTTTAATAGAGTACCGGAACAAAGCATTAACACATAGTGAATACATGAACTCCTCAAACTACGGTCATCACCGGTAAGTATCCCGATTATTGTCACTTCGGGGTTAACGGATCATAACACATAATAGGTGACTATAGACTTTCAAGATAGGATCAAGAACTCTTATATATTGATGAAAACATAATAGGTTCAGATCTGAAATCATGGCACTCGGGCCCTAGTGACAAGCATTAAGCATAGCAAAGTCATAACAACATCAATCTCAGAACATAGTGGATACTAGGGATCAAACCCTAACAAAACTAACTCGATTACATGACAAATCTCATCCAACCCATCACCGTCCAGCAAGCCTATGATGGAATTACTCACGCACGGCGGTGAGCATCATGAAATTGGTGATGGAGGAAGGTTGATGATGACGATGGCGACGGATTCCCCTCTCCGGAGCCCCGAACGGACTCCAGATCAGCCCTCTCGAGAGAGTTTAGGGCTTGGCGGCGGCTCCGTGTCGTAAAATGCGATGAATCCTTCTCTATGGTTTTTTCTCCCTGAAAGTGAATATATGGAGTCAGGGTTGAGGTCGGTGGAGCGTCAGGGGGCCCACAAGGCAGGGGGCGCGCCCAGGGGGTAGGGCGCGCCCCCACCCTCATGGACAGGTGGAGGCCACCCTAACGTGGATTCTTCTTCCAGTATTTTTTATATATTCCAAAATAATTCTCCGTTGATTTTCAGGTCATTCCGACAACTTTTATTTCTGCACAAAAATAACACCATGGCAATTCTGCTGAAAATAGCGTCAGTTCGGGTTAGTTCCATTAAAATCATGCAAATTAGAGTCCAAAACAAGGGCAAAAGTGTTTGGAAAAGTAGATATGACGGAGACGTATCACACATCTTGGCGGCGGCGAGGAGCTCCGACGACCTCCCACCGGAGGGATCTCGGAGAGGGAGGGGGAAGAAAGCAGAGTGTACCAGCGGTGGCCACCGCTGGAGTACGAGGGAGAGAGGAGGAAAGTGAGCAAGGGGGAAAGTGAGGGAGAGGGGAGGGATTCGGCCGAGGATATGGGGATTTCACCTACCTCGTACTTAGTAGTAGCGAGGGGTATAAAACCGCGCTACTACTATCAACTTAGTAGTAGCACGGGTTTGTACCCCTCGCTACTACTATGGCATGTCCCGGGAGGGCACGGTAGAGACCGCTTAGTAGTAGCACGGGTTAAAAACTCGCGCTACTAGTATCAACTTAGTAGTAGCGAGGGGTAAAAACCCGCGCTACTAGTAAGCATCTGCCTATAAGCTTTTCCCTAGTAGTGATAATTTATGAAGTATTCATGCCATGTTTACAACATTTTTATATGATTTTGGTGCACTTTTATATGATTTGAATGAAACTAACCCAGACTGACGTTGTTTTCAGCAGAACTACCATGGTGTTTTTTTGTGCAGAAATAAAATTTCTCGAATTGGGCTGAAAATTTACGGTCATTTTTTATTGGCAAGAAGAGACCCCTGAAGCTTGGGAGGTGGATCAGACAAAGTCCAGGGGAGCGACGAGCTCAGGGGGCGCGCCTCCCCCAGGGTGCATAGGTTGATCTCGTAGGTCCCTCGTGGGCCCCCTGACGTGAAACCGATGCTAAATATTTCAATAAATATAGAAACCCCTGAAAAGAAACCTAGAACTTCCACGCCACTGTTGCAAGCTTCTATACCAAAGTGAACTCATATGGAGGCCTTCTCTGGCACCCTGCCAGAGGGGGAAATCATCATCGAAGGCCATCTTTGTCATCCCGATGGTCTCCATGACGAGGAGGGAGTAGTTCACCCTTGGGGCTGAGGGTATGTACCAATAGCTATGTGTTTGATCTCTCTCTCTCTATCTCGTATTCTTGATTCGACATGATCTTGATGTAACCACGTGCTTTGTTAATATAGTTAGATCATATGGTGTTTTCCCTCTCTATCTTGTTGTGATGAATTGAGTCTTTCTCTTTGAGGTTTTGTTATGTTGGATTGAATATTGAATTTGAGATCACTTGATATATGTCTTGCATGTGGATACCCGCGGTGACAATGGGGTATTATATTGAGTTACTTGATGTATGTTTTTGTATTCAACTTGCGGATTCCCGTGACATTGGGGTAATCTATGCATAGGGGTTCATACACGTTTTCGTCCTACGTTCTTCGATAGAAACTTTGAAGTGATTCTTTGTCGCGTGTTGAGGGATTGTTATATGATTCGACTATGTTAGCACTGTTGACACTACAAAAAAATACACTTCCGTGATGATACGTGTTTGTCACAGTAGGTCGCGTTTTTTGTCATGCATGTACATCCATGACAAATTTATGACAGAATCAAGATAGTCATACATGTGCTGTCATAGAAGTGTTCCATGACATTACCAAAATTATCATCACGAAAGTGTCCACTTCCATGACGATAAATCGCGTGTCATAGAAGTGCTTTCGTCAAGGGTGACCGACACGTGGCATCCACCGTAACAGAATGCCATTAAGCTATCGGGTCGGGTTTTGGATCCGATAACCCGTTAACAGCCCCGACCAATGGGAAATTCCACGTGTAAAATTCTTATTGGCCGGACGAAACACGTGTCAGCTCGTCAGTGGGTCAGATAGGCGCCTATGATATGTCGACATGTGCCACGGCCCACCACTGGCCCATTTAGCTTACAAAGACGGCCCGTTTGACTTGGTCAAAAGTTAACGGGCTGGCCCATGAAAAGCCTGTTAACGGTCTCTTCACAAATAGCCCATTTTACGGCCCATTAACTCATGGCCCATTAGGCCCTAAAGGAAATCGGCCCAACAACGTCATGTGGGCTGTCGAATATAACACCAGCCCATTTCACTTTCGGCCCATGTATGGCCCACGACGTCTTTCGGCCCATATGACGCCTTCGTATCTTTCGGCCCTTTACAGGCCCACGGTGACTCTAGCCCATAATGAACAGTAATTTTCTTTATACCCGTTAACGGCCCATGATTTACATGGGCCGTTTCCAGCCCATGTTAGCTTTCGGCCTATTGACGGCCCATACGTTCTTGGGCTCCTTTTTGGGCCTCGATTACTTCCGGCCCGTTACTGTCCTGTTCCCCTAATGGGCCAAATTCGGCTCATGGCAAGAGTCGGCCCGTTACTGTCCTGTTCCCCTAATGGGCCAAATTTGGCCCATGGCAAGAGTCGGCCCGTTACTGGCCTGTTACTACCCTAATGGGCCAAATTTGGCCCATGGCAAGAGTCGGCCTGTTTCTGGCCTGTTAACCCATTGCGCCGTTTCCAGCCCGGCCTATATTTTGGCCCATTAACGACCCGTTATGCCTGTGACAGAATTAAGCCTTTGCTATCCTATGGCATGTTACCGTGCTGGGCCGATACCAATTACGCCCGATTACGGCCCATGTAGACCCATTTATCCGACGGCCCGAGGCCCACCGATTACAGGCCCATTTATCGACGGCCCGTAGGAGACCCATGGATCCTACGGTCCGTATATGACCCATGGTAGTTGCAGCCACTAGCAAACCAGGGAAAAAGAAGACTAGGAAATAAATAAGGCCAAAACTAACGCTAGGCTATTAAGGCGATTGCACATATTACATCCACTCGGCATCAAAGATCGCCACCAGTGCAAATATAGGGAACACCCTACACTACACAAAAATGGCTTGCTGTTTTCTTCAGCCGGTGGCTGCACATTAAGAATAAATTTTGTATCGCACCAAAACAAATTACAACTATATAACAAAAGGAAGGTTGGCATAAAACTTAACAGCCTAGCAGATAAATGCACCACCAGAAGTTCAGAAGCTCAGTTCATTTGACCTGACTGTTACGTTTTCATGTTGTATTGTCCGATGGAGCACCATAACCCTCGCCTTCATTTCCCCTAGGCTCCTGAACAACATAGCAAATGTCTGATAGTCTGGTTTCAAAACCATGCATATCTTGACGACATTGAGCAATGTTTCTCCTTGTTTCACAAAGGGTCTCTGTTAGGGAATGGACTTGTGTCTGGAGCGCAGATACAACATTGCTTTGAGCTTGCATATCTTGATCATGAGGTAGTTTGGACGATATTGCCTTAACAACCAACCCAGTATTATGCAGGAACGTGCTTTTGGCACTGTTAGTGGACAGGTACTGACCCACTGCAGCAAGAGCTGACATTACGGTTATAGTTGCCTCGCCACCTTCAAAAGCTGGCGGTTCCACCATTTTTTCCATAGCTCGCTGAAAAGTTGAGGTTTTACATTAGTAGTACTAGAATAGAAGATATTAAGGAGGCAGCAAAACCAAACAAAATAGCTTTGGTCTATATACAGAACTTATTCTAGTGAACCCATGTAAAATATTAGTTGTATTTCATTGCAAAGTACATAATAAAACCAGGTTCCAAACATATGACCATGTACCATCACTAATGTATTGTCTATTTCTTCACATTGTATTGAGGGCTAAGGATAAAGAGACGAAGTTTATAATACGGTAAGCATAGTATGACATCATTCATTCACAAAACAACTGAGAACAGACAAACATGCAATTGTAACGTTGTGTGGGCAAGTCCAGCACGGAACTAGATTGCGGGTCAAGATCCAAGGAACATCACTCCTCTCTTTTAAACCTTGTAAGGTGCAATGATACGCTAAGACAATTGTGTATAAAATTGAAAAGAGTAATAGACATTGGTTGCAAACCATGCAGTTCAAGGCACAAGTCAGAGTAAGTAGTAGTTAAAAGGCATGAGGATTAAGGACTTACAACAGCGGCTTTGACTGGCGTAGTCATGCCCTTCTTCTTGCTGGTGTGACAGTCCTTGAAGATTTCCACAGCATATGGTTCAGGTACTTTTTGGTCCTTGCGGGCTTTCCTATGCATTTCGAACAAGTCAATATAGATCTGATAATATGGTACAGCAAAAAGAGTGAAACAGCAGCTAATTACAAGAGCCTCGCAGTGTGCAATATAGCTACGAGATCCTGTCGTCTGTTGGAATTTCACTTTCGTATGTTTGGCCTTGTTCTTTGAACAGTTCACCTACAAGAAGATAGATTTGTGTGGCACGTGCGTAAATAGGACTTCAACATGTGATCTGATCACATATATATAATGTACCTGATACTTTGGATCAGACCAGTGTTTAACAAGGCCCCTCTAGTCTTCATCCGATATATTTTCCACTGGAGATGTTTGGGAAAGTTCACTGTTAGCCTTGCCTTCAAAGTGAGTTTTCCTCAAGTTATACCGATACTGTCGCAGAGCAGACTTGAAAATATGGGTGCAAGCTTGTCTGGTTGCATCATCTTGGCTATCCAACTTGAACCTCATCTGTTGAAAATTATGGGAGTCTCATTATCAGCAACCTAGAAAGTATGGGACAGAGCAAGACGATATTACTAGTTTCCATACATAACCATACTTACAGATAAATGGTCGAGGAAGGTGTTGAACTGGGTTTCGTCTTTGTCATTCCTGTACTGAATCCATGTTGGGAGGATATATACATGACACCTAACGGGAACCGCTGCCTCTGATACTAACTTGGCTGACTCTGTAGCATCACATGGCCTTTTTAAACCTGCCTCAAAACGGATCTCCATTCTTCCTCCTCTAGATTTAGTTAACCTATCGAGCATTATCCCTGATGTTTGTTTCCTCTTGTGCCTAGGTGCTAGTCCAACAACGAACATAGGAAGTGTTAGTGTACATCAAACTGTGAGACTACATATAAAGAAGCATGCAACTGTAACTTGACTACAGCAACTACCTTCTTGTTGTTGAAGCTCACAAGGTTCATCTGATATTGCCAACTCGTCTTGTGTCAAGAGTGCTTGGGAAGTAGTGTCAGGTGGCAAGGGAGCTTGGGAACGTGCTGCTAGCTCAGTTGACGCACGAGTAAGTCATGCAGCTGGTAGTACTGTGGTAGGTGTTGCAAGAACTAGGGTTGTCTTTGCTTGTTTGGTGGCAGCTATTTGTTTCTGTTTGGCTTTTTTTGCAACTCCTGTAGCATGGGATGCCGTGTTTGTAGAATTTTCTGCTGGACTTTGACCTTCTATTGCACCATCAGTACCAGTAGAATCTACAGGATTCATCCGCTTCTCATTCCCTGCCATTCTGTGTTTCTTCCTCTTTCTCTGTGCCATGTTAAGTCAAGCCGACAAGAAAAACGAATAAAAATTTAGTTCTTCAGAACAAATTGATGCGTGATGCACATGAACTGAACTTTGATGTTAGACAACCACATGATAGGAGGATGTAATATGTATGAAAAATAGGACGGAAGAGATAACCAGAACTATGATGTGTAAACTAAGAAGAAGACATTTCACCAAATTAGAAGCAATGCAATGGAAGGTAGACACCATATGAAAGATGCTACAAAAATCGCTCTGCCAAGTTAACAATGTCTTATCATAAATGGCGTTTAAACAAATGTGAAGCAGTACAAGAAATAAGTCATATGCAAGATGCAAACAACATCACACTACCATGTTAGAGGTCTCTCGTCATTAGTGCCATTGCATATTCACACCATTGCATATTCACAGCTTATGATGTGTAAACTAAGGAGAAGGCATTTCAACAAATTAGAAGCAATGAAAGCTAGACACCATATGAAAGATGCAACGAATATCACTCTACCAAGTTAAAACTGTCTCGTCATAAGTGCCATTTCAACAAATTAGTAGTACAAGCTAGAAAAGAATGTGAGATGTAACCTATATCACACTCCAAAGTCAAACATGTCTTATGATAAGTGATTGTTGCAGGTTACACAACAGTAGTAATTTGATGTAAGAACATGGTGTGATAGACAGATATTGTATGTTCTAGAAACAGGAACATGTGTCTTATTCAAGTAGAATGTGTAAAGTAAGCAGATGGAATTCAACAAAATTAGAAGCAATACAAGCTAGACATCACACATAACATGCAACCACATATAACAGTGCCAAGTTAGAGGGAGCACCGATGATGCTGCACTAGGGGAGACATGCTCATCATAAACACAGCTTTGTTGAGTGTCATGCATGTGTTGTCTTGGAAATCATCTTGGGGGTGTGGAGGAGTAGAAACTGTAGAGGCCCTCCGTTCGGAAGGAGCACCTTTATCCGCTGCCTTGCTAACTTCCTTCCGCTTTATTGATTTTGAATTGTCAAGTAAAACCGACAAGAAAAAGCAATAAAATTCTCTCTTCAGAACTCATTCATGCATGATACTGACAATCACTACTTTGATGTAAGGCAAACACATGATACCAGGATGGAATATGTACGAAAAACAGGACGGCATGGCATGTTCACAACTGTTTGTGTAAACTAAGCAGAAACCATTCCAGCAAATAAGAAGCAATGCAAGCTAGACACCACATGAATGATACAACCAATATGACTCTGCCAAGTTAAAAGCATCCCATCATAAATGGAATTTCAACAAATTAGAAGCAGCACATGCTATAAATCATATGAAAGATGCAACTAATATCACACTGCATATACTAAAGGTGTCTCGTCATGTTGATTGATGCGGGATACAAAAAAACAAATAGTTTTATGTAAGGACATGCTTAATAGACAGATGTACTATGTAGTAAATACAGGAAGGCATGTCACTTTAACAGGTATAATGTATAAGCTAAGCAGACTAGCACATGCAGTTTAACCAGATTGGAAGAATTACAATCTAGACACCATATGCAACATGCAACCACATATCACGCTGCCAAGTTAGAGCAAGCACCTGCGATGCTAGTGTAGGGGAAATGCGGTAATCAACTACAGAGCTACGTTCACTATCTTCATCTAGCATTTCTGTTTCTTGAGAATCATGTCGGGAGGCTGACGCTGCATTATTTAAATGAGGAGTAGTCCCCTTGCCTGCCTGCCTCGTCATAAGTGATTGATGAGGGATACACAAGAACATTAGTTTGATGTAAGAACATGGTTAATACACAGATGTACTAGTATGTACCAAAAACAGAAAGGCATGTCATATTCAAAGGTATAATGTGTAAGCTAAGCAGATGCAATTTAACCAAATTGGAAGCAATACAAGCTAGACATCCGGCTGGAGTGGTGAGCATGATCATCTAGGACCTGAGAGCCTGGTGGGAGGCGGGCTGCTTCGCCACCATCGCAACTTTTTAGTTGGCTTCCAGGTGATGCCTATCTTTGCTGGACTTGTCACTGGCTCGGCCAGTGCCCTGACTAGCTATTTGTCTTCTGGTGCTCACGGGATGGTGGTTCATGTAAAAAATATATTTCCTTATCTTACCGACTTCAGCCTTTCGAATACAAGCTAGACACCATATGGAACATGCAACCACATATGACACCACGAAGTTAAAGCAAGCACCTGGGATGGTGGTTCATTACGAGCGAGGTCATCAACTCCAGAGCTACGTTTACCGTCTCCATCTGCTGACACTGCACCCTTTATAGTGCTGTAACGTGTCTTGCCGACCCGCTTACGAAGCTGGAGCGACTTCTCTCTTTTCTTTTTGGCTTCTCTCATGGCAGCAGAGTCTGAAATACCCTTGCATAAAAACACAATAGTGAGAGTAAGGGTGAAGTGTGTGCAGAACTAGTGCACTGTAAAAGTAGCAGATAGCAGGTGGCTAAAAAATAAATGACAGGAGACATATGATAGCCCTACAACATTGCATGGCAAACAAAATTAGATTCTACTACGTATGATTTTGTAATATATGAGCACAGGAAATGCAAGTACTCCTCCAGCACACCACCACATGTGGTCATATCTAAGATAACAGTCGACTGAAAATAAATAGGTCATTTGATTTTTTTAATGAACCATCTGATCTATAAGGAACGGGCAGATGGCCTTCGTCTACCTCCCGCCAGTCACTGTTGACGATCTTTCTCGAACCGCCAGCGACCACCGGCCCAGACCCCTGCTTCCGCCGCCCCGCCCTCCCATCGACCTCACACCACCGCCGTGCTTGGCAGCGCCCCCAGGCCATCCCTTTAATCCCGGCCGACCTCCAGATCAGGCGCCAGTAGCTCTAGGCCGCACACACCCCTAAGATAAACACCAAGGCGCTGCTTCCCCGGTGTAATAGGCGTACTAGCACCTGTTACGCCGGGGAATGCTTCCGTTAATTGGGAATCAACTGGACAGAAATTGAAATTCAGGGGGGGCGACGGACCTCTAGCTAAGGTGAAATAGTATATGAGGAGAAACCTTGTGCATCGCGAGTTACTAGGAACATCTAGTATCAAGAAGAAGCGGTCAACTAGTGTCTTCTGTGGGATGAATACTATGCAAGCAGAGACGTAAGATTTGCACGAATAAGGGAAGAGGAGTACCTTTTTCGGTTGCCGGTGTGGTCACCTCCACATGTCGCGCCGATCTTGTTATTTTTACCGGGGAAACTGATGTTCTGGAGGGTGCAGGCTTGGACGAACCCATGGCCAAATTGTTGACTGTGTTGCCGTGGCCGTATGTCGGCAGAGGGGAAGCAGATCTGAGGCGGCGAAGGACGGCGTAGCAGGAACAGCTCCGGTGCGGTGGAGGGTGGCGAAGTTGGAGCGGCAGCGGTGAGGCGCAGGACGGCGTGGTTGAACTGGCTCGGGTACGGACGGCTCGGCCTCGGCTTCAACTACTAGCCGTGGAGGGCGTTGCGGTTGAGGTTGTGGTGGACGACGACGTCGGGGTATCGGCTCCGCCGTGATGGATGAGGGCGGCGGTTGATGGGTGGGATGGGGTGGCGGACGGAGGACGCCGGGGTTTCGCGGCTGGTGGAGAGGTAGTTTTGGCGCCCACGGAGTACGAATGGGGAATCAGACGGGTGGGGGGAACCATGTTTCGGTCTGGGACACGCTTGTTTTTGGCTTTTTTGAACAGAAGATGGGACGCGCTTGTTTGAAATTTGGGGAAAGTACAAACTTTTCCCCCCTCTTAAATTTCAGACCTACTGCGGGTCGGGGGTAGGATGGTAATCCCAGCTGTCCCAAATAGTGGGCGGGAGCGATTTAGGCCGCGCGCATGTGTGCTTAGGCGGCCATTGTGTATGAATGTTTTTCGGATGCGGTTGTGTGGCGTCTAGATGAAGCTACAAACCTACCCCGGTTTAGACCTTTGGACGTCGGGCCGGTAGGTTTCATGGGTCGGAGTTATTAGAAAAGTAATTTCCTTGTACTACCAAACATTGGTCTCACACGGTTTCGGGCGAGTAGAGGCTCTTTTGGCGCTTCGTTCGAAATTTTGAAACACAAGCATTCACGTTTAGAGTACTCTTGACCTAAATAGACAACGTTACATTTGACCTTATATGTTCGAAAACCTCATTAAATTATCCTCTTCTTTTTGAAATTTTTACACTTGAAAATCCTATAACTACGATTATTTTGGAATGGAGGAGCTAAATTTGAATCTATTTTGTACATGACTACATATGTTATTATGTACAAAATCAGAGCAAAGATTGGTGCCCCCATAATTTAGGTATGGTTTACAAATGCCATGATATCAAATTCAAATAATTGAATGGACTTCATGTTGAATTCGATTTTTTAAACCACCTTAAGTTGAATTCAAATGTATGCTAGTTCATAGGTAGCTATTTATAATGTCCATTGTGTAACTTTCGTATGTATAATGTGCTTTACACACACAACATGAACTATACTCACGTTTATATTTGATTGCTAAAGCGATGCATTGTCTGGAGTTCAAAATACTAACTATGTGGATCAATTGTGTCGAATAATAACATAGACATGCTCAAATTCGATAGAATCTAGATGTCTGATGGATCAATGACCGCTCCTTACGCGAATTGCAAATATCATGATCCATCCTAATATTTGGATACAATTTATATCTTTAATCAATGTGTAGAGCAGTCTTTTACGTGTAGTTTCACTCTCCATCGGTGCTCTCTCACACATGCTCACACACTCTCTCCTGAGGTGTCTTTCTCGCATACATGCTCTAGATATAACCCTCCCTCCCTCTCGTAACCATTTACAACTATTTCCACTAACCTTTATCACAAGCACTCTTCCTATCGCAAACATACACACGCACAATCCTCATCGACCCTTTCTATATACATGGACCTGCCTACGTGTCTCATGTACGCACATTATCTTTACGCATGTCTCTCACGCATTGTCTCACACCTCTCTTCCTAATCGACGAGTATGATTCTAGTAGAGCATTCTGTAGGATGCCCCTTAAAGTTAGGTTGGATGAATAGTAATATCAGAGATAAAGGGGTTACCTTAGTCCGAGAACCTAGGGTTACAAATCCTAGCCGGCTTTGTCAGTGGACACAGAGTCCTTCACAATTCTGCTATCTTTGTCTTGTACGACTAGTCATCCATGGGTCTTCCTAAATGCGTCACGGGCCGACCAATGTGGCGCAGGACGGAACCGAATGAAGGGCCTCACCTCGACCCACCGGACCTCACGCGGTGACACACCCTCTGCCCCCACGTCTCATTATCTTCTCACACCCACACATACCAACACAAACACCACACACACAGAAAATTTCTCCTGGTGCCTCTATTGCCTCCCCCTTGCATATACACACTCAAGGGAATGGAATCTCTTTTCATGATGTCATATTCGTCTCTCTCTTTCTAGACCACTCTCATTTCTCGTGCTATCTCTCCCACCCCCCCACCCCCGCCGGCCCCTCTATACATGACTCTCTCGAATACGTAATACACACACATACCTCTCTAGGCCCCGCCAAATGCATCAACTACACATTCACACATGTTACATCACGTACCCCATTGATCTAAAAAGCCCTCTCTTCACGTTTATTTCGCATACAACATTCCTTTTGAATAAAGTGTGGCCAAAAAATTATTTTAGAGTTTCTACATATATACAACATTACAAAGTTATATGGAGGAGTACGAATGCTAATTTGCATTGCATGGTG
Source organism: Triticum urartu (assembly GCF_056163025.1). Lineage (NCBI taxonomy): Eukaryota > Viridiplantae > Streptophyta > Magnoliopsida > Poales > Poaceae > Triticum > Triticum urartu. The sequence goes on along the minus strand of NC_141878.1, from coordinate 476,979,499 downwards.
CCCACAATGATATTTATTCCGCACTATGAATTTGTATATTTTTATACTATATACAAAGTTAGTCATAATAAAGAGAAACGAAGAGCATCTCTCTCCATCGCATACCCCCCATGTACGCCCCTTTCACGTATGCACACAAAACTATCTCCAGGTCCTCTAAAAGTAAGCCCCCAGAAAATTCACGCATGTTTCATCTTTCTCTCGCGATATATGCAATGACGATCATTGTATTTGAAGCGAAAGCATGATACGTACATTGGACTTCAGAATCCACTCATTACGGTCACCATTTACGTTTAGTGGTTATTATACAGTCACGAGCTCACCGTACAACTCTGTATTTGCTCATGACATGACTAGTTGACCAGTTAAATGCTCCACGTGGCACCTCTAGTGTTGCATCACATTATCTCACTACCATCGTGCCCACATGTCGACTTGTATCTACTCTACATCTACACTCTTATAAAATACATAAAATACACTCTTATAAAAAACAGAGTTGGTGATGATGGTGTGCCTGCCATCCTGCAATATAGGCCGTCCGATTTATATCTGACGGATAGGAAAGAAACTATGGCAATTTTGCAAAAAGGTACCCACACACCTCTCCACATTTGCAAATAAGACCTTCCCTCGTTCATCCTTTTCTCTCACAAGATAAACAAGTCATACAAATGCATCTTCATGTTACGTGCAACACACGGGCATCTTGCTAGTAAGAATGAAAACAAACGGCAAAAATATATTTGGACGGTGGTTCGAAGTCATGACTGCGGGAACAGCGGACAAGGTGGCCTTGTATTGGTATGTTGAGTCGTCTGTTTTAACACATAGGAGCTGGTGTGGTGATTATACACACACGCACGCATGCACACGAACTGCATCCACGCAACACATGCACCCACGTGCGCACGCAACACTCACACGTACACACGCAGCCACGCACGCATGCAACACTCACACGCACGCACGCACGCATGCATGCATGCACACACCAGTACATCACACGACCAACACACACTCTCATGCTCAAGTGCTCAACCTACACGTGCATGCGCACACATCAAGCCCTGACAGACACATACACAACCAGGTGATTCCCGCGCACGGGTTGGAGCCTTGTCGCGCCTGCGTAAATTTGTGTTTATCTGACCTTTTGCCTATGCGAACTGACAGGTGGGACCCACAAGGAACATGGTCAATTTAACTAGTCAACATGGCGCCACGTAGACTATTTGGCCGGTCAACAAAGTGCAATCCGATGCTGAACTGTGAGCAAGTGACCGTATAATCACCACAAAACATATATAGTGACAGTAATCAGCTTATTCTGAAGTTCGGTGACCGTATTACGCTTTTCTCTCTGTAGGCCCTCCAAAACTACATCTCTACACGTTCTCGCATGTTACATCTAACAACTATGCAATACAACACTACTACTACACTCTAACACAATAAATCATATGTGTTTTTAGTTTTACTAGATATCATATTGTTACTTATAATTATTCAGTTTGCATACATTAAAATTGCCTTTGAAATGTATGGTCAGTATCATCTACCGCACGGGAAAAATCCCTCCCTTTCCTGTTTAATCGGGTTTGTATCGATGGATCGTGCGAAACAGCAAAACTATAGTACTATACAGTACAAGTGACAGTTCACTGGGCCGTCGTGTCGTCTACTCCTCCGTCGTAAGAGTGGAGCGCTCGCTTTCATAAATCTTCTAGTCCCTTTCGCCGACATGTGGGACATCAAGCTACCGGGTCCACGTGCCATACCGGAATACAGTGCAGAGCAGCCGGGGTGAAGCACCCCAGTCATGGCGCCGGCGTAGTAATGAGCAATGAGGCGTCAAATCACAAAGCTGCACCTTTCCCGTAGTTAAGTTGGAGGGACGAAGCAACCATCATTTCACTCGTTGCTGAATCCGCTTCTTCCTCATCTTCTTCAACTTAACCACGTGTTTCTTCTGTCGTTGTTCTGCCTCATGTGGGACGCGGATCGGCTTGGTAAAGCACTGACACGTGGGACCGCATGTTAGCAAACCGCGAGGACAACGTCCTCCGAAAATAAGAAGCCTAATTCTAGACTTACAAAGGGCTACGTAGCTGCTACATATACTTTCCATCTAATCTATATATGCCCCCCTGATTTTCAGGTGGGGTGGGCCTAATTCTCTCCTTTAATCCAATCAAATAGTCCCACATCACATCAGTTTGTAACTTTACGTAAACCATTACGTGGATGTAGCATTGCTCAAATAAGAAACCTCCCCCGCCATCCGCGCGGCAAAATCACCTCCTTTTTACTTATCTTGATTCTATAATTTTTTAGATCAATATAATTGAGATTTGTATAGAGAGCACACAGGAGCAAAACCAAGTGGTATGGTTAAGGGCATCCACAATGTGTAGCCAAATGTGAAAATAGCTTTTGGCATCGTGGGAACCATTGTGGACGGTGTTTCCAAAGCCAAAAAGATGGAACCGAAGCTCCCTGATTGATTGATTGAAGGAATAGAAAAATGCAACGTCTCTCCTCTTTCTCCCATACTTGGACGCATGTAGTACAGTATAGAGCATAGAGTCTACTCCCCTGTCCCTTCTATCACAAATCACAAAGCAGTGAGGCTCAAATCACAAAAGCACGGATGAAGCAACCATCATTTCACTCTTCGCTGACTCCGCTTCTCCATCGTGTTCTTCGAGAAACCATCTCACCGCACTAGTACTCCTAGTAGTACTCCCTCCGGTCCTTTTTTGTCTGCGTCTAAGAAAATTTCGTTTTCCCCGCAATGCTCTGCGCATTGGCATTTTTTCGCTGCTCTTTCCAACCGGGCCCTCCATCCCTTTCCACCGCATGCGTGCCTGCAGTAATCCCATCTCTCTTTCCCATGTGCTTCGCATCTTCCCAAGGCAGAGAGAGCTACTTGCATGTAGAAACAGGAGAGAGAGCGAGAGGCGCATGCGTGCAGAGAGATGGACAGGGGAGAGAGAGAGACGACATGCATGCATGCGGAAGTGAGAAGGTTGGTTTGCATGGTGTTGCATTATCAAGCGATGAGGAGTGAGATGGTTAGCTCTTTGGTCTTTGGAGAAAAAAATACGCATTAATTGACACGTGAAACAAGGATTTGTATCGATTAAATCCCGCGAAGGAAAACCCCACCTTTCTTTTTTAACACTAGTACTCCTAGTACGTACGTACTTATCCTGTTTGGGTCTAGGCCTTGCATTGCTAAACTTCGCCACACATTTTTGCCAAGCTTGCCTAAAGTTTTCAAAATGAGAAGGAGGTACACTTGTGCACGGCTGCCGCGGTCGCATCGCACCCTAACACGGTCGCTCCTACACGCCGCGGTCGCACCGCACCCTCACACAGTCGCTCCTGCACGCCGCAAACCCAACCAAGGGAACGCACCCTCACTGGCACGTGTTGTCGCATGTGAACAAACCAAACTCAGCCATCCTATCGCTGACACATAATTTTCGTTCATAGAGTATGTTTATCCAACCGCATGTTGGGGAGTATTCGTACGGCCCATGCGGTGGTCTGTTGGGGAAGAAGAAGAGGTGAGGAAGAAGGAAAGAAGGGTTAGGAGACGTAGGATATTCATCCAACCGCCTGAAATGGTAGACTGACCCAAGTCAGGTGACTTGCATAACAAATATATGTTTTTACACAGCAAAAGATCCATAAAAACAACAACATAAAGAAAAACTATCGCTGCTCGTGGAAAGAGACGGCCTCGTCGTCTTTGGCTGCCGGCGTGAACCAGCCGACGTGTGTCTCCGCACCGTGGTTGTCCTCGGCCTCTAGCTACTCGTTCAAGCGTAGCGTGCGGGCGCTCTACACGGACGAGAGCACAGCCCGGTTCAAGTCGATGACGTCCAGTTCCTCCTGCAGGAGGGCCTCGATGGCAGCGGCATCCGCGCGCACCGCGTCGAGTCGAGCCTCCGCCACCCAGTTCAAGTCCATGACATCTGGTTCCGCCTGCAGGAGGGCGTCAATGAGAGCGGCATCCGCGCGCTCTGCATCGAGTTGAGCCTCTGCCGCCCGGTTCAAGTCCAGGACTGTAACACCCCGAATATGATTTACCCAATATGTAATCCAACTCTTGTCGTTTCCGGTGTTAAGTTATTTTATTTTCTCGGGTTCGGGTTTTTGTCTCCGTGTGTTGTTGTTGTTGTCATGCATCTCATATCGTGTCATCATGTGCATTGCGTTTGCATACGTGTTCGTCTCATGCATCCGAACATTTTTCCCGTTGTCCGTTTTGCATTCCGGCGCTTCGTTCTCCTCCAGTGGTCTTTTCTACCTTTTTTTCGTGTGTGGGGATTAAACATTTCCGGATTGGACCGAGACTTGCCAAGCGGCTTGGTTTACTACCGGTAGACCGCCTGTCAAGTTTCGTACCATTTGGACTTCGTTTGATGCTCCAACGGTTAACCGAGGGACTGAAAAGGCCTCATGTGTATTGCAGCCCAACACCCCTCCATTTTGGCCCAAAACCCACCAAAACTCTCTCCATCTTCTAGAGCGTTCGATCACGATCGCGTGGCCGAAAACCGCACCTCATTTGGACACTCCTAGCTCCCTCTATGCCTATAAATACCTCCCTCATTCGAAATCACGGGTGAAACCCTAGTCGCCTCCCACCTCTCGCCTCCGGATGCGTCCGCTCGGGCCGGACACGTCCGACCCAGCCGCCGCCGCCACGTGTCCGCCTCCTATTCGCCGCGCCCACTTCCCCGCCGCCAGGCCCGCCGGCCCGGAGCAGGCCCGCCCGCGCCGCGCCCGGGCCAGATCGAGCTCCTGCCGCCCGCCGCCGTCCTCCTCGGGTCCGGCCACATCGCCGGCCACCGCCACCGGACCTCGCCCCGCTGCCTCAAGGCCTCGCCGGCGCCCGCGCCAGGCAGAGGAGCTCCCGGCTCCGGCGACCGCGCCCGGCCGTGCCATCTCCGGCGACCCCTCTCGCCGGATCCGCCGGTCCCCTCGACGTCCCCTACTTCCCTCCGGCGAACTCTGCTATAGGAACTCCGGCGAGCTGCTTCGGGAACCGTGCCGGCGATCCGATCCAGATCTGAAAACCCTAGGTTGACCCCATTTTTCCCTAAGTCTGCAGTCCAAATTGCCATGTTCATCGTGCCGTAACTTTGCATCCGTAGATCCGTTTTGGGCATATAGCATATCAAAATGTTCGTATCAGAGAGCACATCATTTCATCTCATTGCATCATTTCCATTCGAGTTCATCTTGATGCCTGAAATTCTGTTGGAAGAGTGCTATTTGAGTTAAGTGTCAGATCTGCTGCTCCAAATAGCTATTTGTCATTTTTGCCACGATTAATGTGTGCATGATATGCTCATGACCTCTACATGTGTTTTGTTATATGCTTTATCATCTTTATAGAGGTGCCATCCATGTATTTTTGTGATGTGTGTGGTGACTAGCACAAGCTTGCAAAATGGTGCATTCGTTAATGCTGATTTCAGGGACTTAGCAATTCCACAAGAGTCCTTGAGCTGTTCTTATCAATATGCCATATGTTCATGTTATTTCCTAGTGATCCATGCCTCTTTTGAGGATGATCAGTAAGAATGTTTTGTTAATCTTGTAGTGCTCTATCCATCCATGTCTTTGTTTGCAATTATGGAGCACCCTACCTTGAGTCAATCGAGCTCTACTTTTTCTATTTCGTGAATCTGGGCAGATTGTCTATTTGTTAGCGATTTTGCCGAGGATGTTGTAGTTGATCCGTGCATGCTATGTTGTTGTTCTTGCCATGTCTAGCTTTTATAATGTGTATTCTTGATGGGTGTATGCTTAGCTTGTCATGACATGCTCTTTAGTGAGTGCATCGAGCTCGTAAACATGCCTACTTGATATCTGTTTTGCATGTTCCAGTTTTTCACTAAGTCTGTGATCTGTCTATGTTTTTGCCATGTTCACATGCTTGTAATTGTATTTTCTGATCCCTTTTGGCTCAAGGTCACTAAGGGACTTTTGTTAAGCTCTTTGAGTATCTCCATGCCATGCTTTACTTTGCCATGTTCAGACCCTGTAGCATATAGTTTTCATGCTCCAAAGTGTGCTACCTGATCTGAAATTCCAGACAAGTGTTAATTTCACTAAGTCTGAAATTTGTTTACCAATTGCACTTTTGCCATGCTTGTTTGAACCTGTTAATGGATGAATTGGCCGTAGCTCAGTGTTCATCTTTTGTTAAGATTCTTGAGTGGATCCCTTCCATGTATTTTGTTGCCATTTTTGGGTGTTGTAGCATGTTTGTCTTGTTGCATTTAGATGGCTACTTGGTGTTTATCGCAGACCGGTGCCATATTTGAATTGCTTGCCATTTCCAAACCGTGTCTCCGATTCCGGTGTTCTTTATATCGATTTCAACCGAAATCACCTCACCTTTCCAGTGGCACACTTGGATTTCCAAGTTGAGGCCAGGTTCTTTCATCTCTTGTCAAATCTTGCATATGCATCAATATCGCATCCCGCATAGCATACCATGTTTGCATCATGTTGTTTGAGCTTTGCACGTGGTTGATTGTGTCCTTTTTGCTTGTTTGTCTTATTTGGGTAGAGCCGAGAGACGAGTTCGCTAACAAGGAGCCCGTTGAGTTTGCTTTCGAGGATCTAGTCTACTCTGACAACTTTGCAGGCAAGATGATCATACCCTCGAAATCACTTCTATCTTTGCTTTGCTAGATGCTCGCACTTTTGCTATGCCTATGCTACGATGCCTACCACTTGCTTATCCTGCCTCCCAAATTGCCATGTCAAACCTCTAACCCACCATCTCCTAGCAAACCGTTGATTGGCTATGTTACCGCTTTGCTCAGCCCCTCTTATAGCGTTGCTAGTTGCAGGTGAAGATTGGAGACTGTTCCTTGTTGGAACATTATTTTCTTTTTGGGATATCATTATATTATCTTGTTATCTTAATGCATCTATATACTTGGTGAAGGGTGGAAGGCTCGGCCTTTTGCCTAGTGTTTTGTTCCACTCTTGCCGCCCTAGTTTTCCGTCATATCGATGTTATGTTCCCGGATTTTGCGTTTCTTACGTGGTTGGGTGATAATGGGAACCCCTTGACAGTTCGCCTTGAATAAAGCTCTTCCAGCAATGCCCAACCTTGGTTTTACCATTTGCCACCTAGCCTCTTTTTCCCTTGGGTTTCCGGAGCCCAAGGGTCATCTTATTTAAACCCCCCCCCCCGGGACAGTGCTCCTCTGAGTGTTGGTCCAAACAGAGCCACTTTCAGCGCCACCTCGAGGCAACTCGAGGTTTGGTTTTAGTTGTACGTAGTGTTCATCTGAGTGTGCCCTGGGAACGAGATATGTGCAGCTCCTATCAGGATTTGTCGGCACATTCGGGCGGTGTTGCTGGATTTGTTTTAACTTGTCAAAGTGTCTTGTAGAACCGGGATACCGAGTCTGATCGAAATGTCTTGGGAGAAGGTATATCCTTCATTGACCGTGAGAGCTTGTCATGGGCTAAGTTGGGACTCCCCTGCAGGGTTTTGAACTTTTGAAAGCCGTGCCCGCGGTTATGGGCAGATGGGAATTTGTTAATGTCCGGTTGTAGATAACTTGAACCTTAACTTAATTAAAATGAATCAACTAAGTGTGTTACCGTGATGGTCTCTTCTCGGCGGAGTCCGAGAAGTGAACACGGTGTTGGAGTAATGTTTGCGCAGGTTGTTCTCTAGTTATTTCGGTCGTGCATTGCCTTCTCTTCTCGCTCTCATTTGCGAATAGGTTAGCCACCATATTTTTGCTAGTCGCTTGCTGCAGCTCCACATATTTACCTTGCCTTACCTATAAGCTTAAATAGTCTTGATCGCGAGGGTGCGAGATTGCTGAGTCCCTGTGGCTCACAGATTACTTCCAAACCAGATGCAGGGCCAGACGACTCCGTTCCAGATGACGCGCTTGAGCTCAAGTGGGAGTTCGACGAGGACTCATGCCGTTACTATGTGTCTTTCCCTGATGATCAGTAGTGGTGCCCAGTCGGGGCGATCGGGACCGTGTCGCATGTTGGGTTGATCTTTTATTTTGGCACCGTAGTCGGGCCATGAGTGATTGGATGATGTAATGTTATTTATGTACTTTGTGTGACGTGGCGAGTGTAAGCCAACTATGTACCTTCCTCTTTTATTATCTATATTACATGGGATGTTGTGAAGATTGCCTTACTTGCGACATTGCTTTCAATGCGGTTATGCCTCTAAGTCGTGCTTCGACACGTAGGAGATATAGCCGCATCGAGGGCGTTACAAGTTGGTAATCAAAGCCTTCCCCGACCTTAGGAGCCCCCACTGCTTGATCGTTTTTAGCAGCCGTTGTTGAGTCTAGAAAAATGTTTTGAGTCATTTAGGAATTATATATCGGAGAGTTTAGGAATTCTTTTTACTCCCCAGTCTCCTGATCGCTCTGGTAAGGCATCCTGACGTAGAGTTTTGACTCTTCTCTTCTCAAATTTCACTAAAAAAAATTTAGGATCACGCGGGTAACTCGGAATCGTTCTGATGGATTTGTGACGAGAACATTGTTCTTGGTGCCAACTGTCATTTAGGGGTTGTGGCAGTGTCCCGGGGAGTTGAGCTCCGAGGTGTTGTCGTCACAATTTTATCGTTGCAGTTCTGGAATACCTGAGTTTAGTACGCCGACATCGAAAATCTCTTTTATGCAGCTGTTGGTGAGATAACCTCGACGCCACCTAGTACTGGGGCGGGAGTTCGGGAGTATTGCCATAACTTGTATAACGGATGCTTTTCGAAGGTTGAGGTAGATGGTTTCCGAAGTTTTTCTCGGTTATGTGTTGAAGGATGGATACAGTTGGATGCAGGATTTGCTAGATTTGGGTGAGATATTATGCTTCCCCTGTATCCCCAACACCTAATTGCATAACCGGAAAGGTTCGGGAGTTTCATAGGTGGGAATTCTTGTAGCTCTAGCTCTTCTTCCATGGATATTTGGTTTGAGATTGGGATTTCTTACCGAGTATTCGTTCTTGTTCCGTACCTTGTTGATTTATTCCTCTACCTAAATTCTAAGTGGCTTCTCAATTTATGGATATGTGACCATTTCAAGTGGAATGCATTCGTTCTTATGTTCGGATGTGAAGACTATATGTTGCAATTTCAACCCGCTTGATTCAGCTTCATTTTGTCTGTCAATGTGCTAACGGATGTCACCCTCTTCAGGATGGCTCCCGCTAAGAGCAGCAATCAGAATCAGAATCAGGATCCACCACCACCTCCCCCTCCTCCGGAGGCATGGCAAGCTGTGATGTCCGCTACCAATGTAAACACGCAGTTGATCATGCAAATTCTTCAAGAGCGCAATCAAGCGAACCAAGGCAACCAAGGCAACAATCAGAATCACTTTGCTACACTCAACTAGTTCCTTGCAAACCATCCAAAGACCTTCAGCAATTGTGTTGAGGCAACTGATGCTGACGATTGGCTTGTGGACCTATGCAAGCATTTCGAGTGTAGTAACGTCAGGCCTAAGGACTTTGTCAAGTTCGCTTCCTTCCAACTCAAAGACCAAGCTGCAGAATGGTTCCAGCAGTACAAGGATTCCAGAGGAGGCCGTGTGATTACCTGGGATGAATTCCGTCAAGACTTCAAAGCTCATCATATTCCCCAGAGCGTGGTTGAAAGCAAGCGTGAGGAATTCCGCAACCTGAAGCAAGGCTCCATGTCTGTCTATGACTACAACAAGTTGTTTCAGAAGCTCGCCCGCTTTGCTAAGCAGGACGTCCCTAACGAGAAGAGCATGATATACCAGTTCAGGGGTGGTCTCAGAGAAGAAATCCAGCTAGCTCTTGTTCTCTTTGAGCCCTTGAGGTACGATGAGTTCTACAACATGGCATTGAAGCAAGAGGCTGCTCAACTGAAGTGTGATGCTTCCAAGAAGCGAGTCAGAGATGCTACTCCTTCTTCCTCTACTCAAGTGGCCAAGCAGCAGAAGTATTGGCTTCCTCCTCCTCCGTTCCGTCAGCCGTATCAGAAGAGCAAAGGTGGCAGTGGATCTTCCCACCCACCCAACCCTGGCTTTTAGAACAAGACTTCGTCTCAAGCTCCAAGATCGAGTGCTCCGTATCACCGTCCGCTTTCAGAGGTCATGTGCAACAAGTGCCAACAGAAGGGTCACTATGCCAACAAATGCTTCAATCAGAGGCGTCTCCCTCCTCCTCCTCCTGTGAGATCGGCAAGTGCAGCTGTGGTCAAGCATAACCCCAAGCATGCCAAGGTCAACTTGCTGAATGCAGCTCAGGTAGAGGACTTGCCCGATGTCATCATGGGTAACCTTCCTGTTACCAATGTTCCTGCAAAAGTTCTTTTTGACACTGGTGCATCGCTTTCTTTTATTTCAACACCATTTGTTGCCAAGCATGATTTTGTGACCGAAAGGATTCCTGTCCCGTTGAAGATTGTGTCTCCGGGCAAGCAAATGACTTCTAACAATTGCGTCCCGGATGTCTCTATCACGTTGGGCGACTACAAGTTCCTTTCTTTTCCAGTGGTTCTTGGTAATTCGGATATTGATCTTATTCTCGGAATGGATTAGCTTTCTAAGCACAAGGCGCATCTTGATTGTGCTGCCAGGCAGATTCAATTAACTCATTTGTCTGAGGATGTAATTGTCTTTGCCGCTTGTGATGATACAATCCGTCTATTTTCTCTTAATGAGAAGGGTGAACTCGATGCCATCTCTCAAATTCCAGTCGTTTGCGAATATCAAGACGTCTTTCCAGAAGAGCTTCCAGGAATGCCTCCGCACCGGCCATTTGAATTCGTCATCGATCTTGAGCCTGGCACGGAACCGGTGTGCAAGCGTCCTTACAAGCTCGGACCTGAAGAGTTGAAGGAGCTGAAGAAGCAACTCGATATTCAAGAGAGAATGGGTCTCATCCGACCTAGTTCTTCTCCGTGGGGTTGTGGAGTTCTTTTTGTGAAGAAGAAGGATGGAACGGACCGACTTTGTGTTGATTACCGTTCATTGAACAAGAAGACTATCAAGAACAAGTACCCACTTCCCAACATCAACGAGCTGTTCGAACAACTCAAAGGTGCCCAAGTATTCTCCAAGCTTGATCTCCGTATGGGTTATCATCAGATTCGAATCCGTGAGCAAGATATTCCCAAGACGGCTTTCAGGACAAGCTATGGTTCATATGAATACACTGTCATGTCTTTTGGCCTCGTCAATGCTCCTCCGAATTTCTCTCGCATGATGAACTTCATCTTCAATGCCTACACCAATGACTTCGTTTTGGTCTATCTCGATGACATTCTAGTCTTTTCGAAGAACAAGGAAGATCATGCCAAGCACTTGCGTTTGGTGCTCGATAAGCTCAGGGAACACCAGTTCTATGCCAAGTTCTCAAAGTGCGAATTTTGGCTTGATGAGGTTCTATATCTTGGGCATATCATCTCTGCCAAGGGCATTGCAGTGAATCTTGAGAAGGTGTCTGGAATTGTGAATTGGGAACCACCTCAGAACGTGAAGCAACTCCGTAGCTTCCTCGGTCTCGCAAGCTACTGTCGAAGGTTCGTTGAGAACTTTTCAAAGATCGCGAAGCCTCTTTCAAATCTTCTCCAGAAGCACGTCAAGTACGTTTGGTCTCCGGAGTGTGACATTGCTTTCAACACTTTGAAAGAGAAATTGGTCACTGCTCCAGTTCTGACTCCTCCTGATGAATCTAAACCGTCTGAGGTCTTCTACGATGCCTCTCTCCAAGGTCTTGGTGCAGTGTTGATGCAAGAGAAGAAAGTTGTGGCTTATACATCTCGCCAGTTGAAGCCCAACAAGAAGAACTACCCCACTCATGACCTCGAGTTGGCGGCAGTTGTGCATGCTCTTTGGATTTGGAGACATCTCTTATTGGGAAGAAAAGTGGACATCTTCACTGATCACAAGAGTCTCAAGTACATCTTCACTCAGCCTAATCTCAACCTCAGGCAGACTCGATGGGTCGAAATGATTCAAGAGTATAATCCGAGTATCGAGTATACTCCAGGCAAGGCCAATGTGATTGCTGACACTTTGAGCAGGAAGGCTTATTGCAACAGCCTGATTCTCAAGCCTTATCAACCCGAGCTTTGTGAAGCTTTCCGCAAACTTAATCTGCAAGTTGTTCCTCAAGGTTTCCTCGCCAACCTTCAAGTCTCTCCTACCTTGGAATACCATATTCGCCAAGCTCAGCTTCTTGATGCTATGGTGAAGAAGGTGAAGATTGGGATTGCCAAGAGCCAACCCAAGTACAAGTGCTACCGCCTTGATGACAAGGATACTCTCTTCTTCGAGGATCGTATTGTTGTGACCAAAGGTGATCTTTGCAAAGTTATCATGAACGAGGCTCACAATTCACTCCTCTCCATCCACCCTGGGAGCACGAAGATGTATCAGGACCTCAAGCAGGCTTATTGGTGGACTCGAATGAAGCACGAGATTGCTCAGTTCGTGAATGTATGTGATGTCTGCAGAAGAGTGAAGGCGGAACACCAAAGGCCAGCTGGTCTCCTCCAACCTCTTGCCATTCCAGAATGGAAGTTTGACCACATTGAGATGGACTTCGTGACTGGGTTTCCAAAGTCCAAGCGTGGCAATGATGCTATATTCGTTGTCATCGACAAACTCACTAAAGTGGCTCACTTTTTGCCTATCAAAGAGTCTATCACAGCAGCTCAATTGGCGGAGCTGTATACCTCTCGGATTGTCTTGCTGCACGGAATTCCATAGGTGATCTCTTTAGACCGTGGCAGCATCTTTACCTCCAAGTTTTGGGATTCTTTTCAGAAGGCCATGGGCACCAACATCCGCTTCAGCACAGCTTTCCATCCTCAAACTAGCGGTCAAGTCGAGCGTGTCAATCAGATTCTTGAAGATATGCTCAGGGCTTGTGTGATCTCCTTCGGCATAAAGTGGGAAGATTGTCTTTCATATGCTGAATTCTCCTACAACAGTTTTCAAGCAAGTTCGGGCAAGGCCCCATTCGAAATTCTGTATGGCAGGAAGTGTCATACCCCTCTAAACTGGTCTGAAACCGGTGAACGTCAACTTTTGGGTAATGACTTAATCACAGAGGCAGAGGAAATGTGCAAAGTCATTCGAGATAACCTCAAAGCAGCGCAATCGCGCCAGAAGAGCTACTATGATAGTAAGTACCGTGATTTGGCTTTCAAGATCGGAGATCATGTTTACCTCCGCGTCTCTCAAATGAAAGGTACTCGTCGCTTCGGTATCAAAGGGAAGCTTGCCCCTAGATACGTGGGACCTTTCAAGATCGTCAGCAAGACAGGCGATCTCGCCTATCAACTCGAGCTTCCTTCAAACTTTGCAAATGTTCACGACGTGTTCCATGTCTCTCAGCTCCGCAAGTGCTTCAAGACTCCTGACCGCACCGTCAACTTCGAAGACATTGAGCTCCAAGAAGATCTCTCTTATCGTGAGCACCCCGTTGCTATTCTTGAAGAGACTGGACGCAAGACTCGCAATAAGTCAATCAAATTCCTCAGAGTCAAGTGGTCACACCATTCCGACCGTGAAGCCACCTGGGAACGCGAGGATCACCTCCGTTCTGAGTACCCGGCGTTCTTCCAGTCCTAGATCTCGGGACGAGATCCTTTCGTAGTGGTGGAGTGTTGTAACACCCCGGATATGATTTACCCAATATGTAATCCAACTCTTGCCGTTTCCGGTGTTAAGTTATTTTATTTTCTCAGGTTCGGGTTTTTGTCTCCGTGTGTTGTTGTTGTTGTCATGCATCTCATATCGTGTCATCATGTGCATTGCATTTGCATACGTGTTCGTCTCATGCATCCGAGCATTTTTCCCGTTGTCTGTTTTGCATTCCGGCGCTTCATTCTCCTCCGGTGGTCTTTTCTACCTTTCTTTCGTGTGTGGGGATTAAACATTTCCAGATTGGACCGAGACTTGCCAAGCGGCCTTGGTTTACTACCGGTAGACCGCCTGTCAAGTTTCGTACCATTTGGACTTCGTTTGATGCTCCAACAGTTAACCGAGGGACCGAAAAGGCCTCGTGTGTGTTGCATCCCAACACCCCTCCATTTTGGCCCAAAACCCACCAAAACTCTCTCCATCTTCTAGAGCGTTCGATCACGATCGCGTGGCCGAAAACCGCACCTCATTTGGACACTCCTAGCTCCCTCTATGCCTATAAATACCTCCCTCATTCGAAATCACGGGTGAAACCCTAGTCGCCTCCCACCTCTCGCCTCCGGATGCGTCCGCTCGGGCCGGACACGTCCGACCCAGCCGCCGCCGCCACGTGTCCGCCTCCTATTCGCCGCGCCCACTTCCCCGCCGCCAGGCCCGCCGGCCCGGAGCAGGCCCGCCCGCGCCGCGCCCGGGCCAGATCGAGCTCCTGCCGCCCGCCGCCGTCCTCCTCGGGTCTGGCCACATCGCCGGCCGCCGCCACCGGACCTCGCCCCGCCGCCTCAAGGCCTCGCCGGCGCCCTTGCCAGGGAGAGGAGCTCCCGGCTCCGGCGACCGCGCCCGGCCGCGCCATCTCCGGCGACCCCTCTCGCCGGATCCGCCAGTCCCCTCGACGTCCCCTACTTCCCTCCGGCGAGCTCTGCTACAGGAACTCCGGCGAGCTGCTTCGGGAACCGTGCCGGCGATCCGATCCAGATCTGAAAACCCTAGGTTGACCCCATTTTTTCCCTAAGTCTGCAGTCCAAATTGCCATGTTCATCGTGCCGTAACTTTGCATCCGTAGATCCGTTTTGGGCATATAGCATATCAAAATGTTCGTCTCAGAGAGCACATCATTTCATCTCATTGCATCATTTTCATTCGAGTTCATATTGATGCCCGAAATGCTGTTGGAAGAGTGCTATTTGAGTTAAGTGTCAGATCTGCTGCTCCAAATAGCTATTTGTCATTTTTGCCATAATTAATGTGTGCATGATATGCTCATGACCTCTACATGTGTTTTGTTATATGCTTTGTCATCTTTCCATAGGTTCCATCCATGTATTTTTGTGATGTGTGTGGTGACTAGCACAAGCTTGCAAAGTGGTGCATTCGTTAATGCTGATTTCAGGGACTTAGCAATTCCACTAAGTCTTTGAGCTGTTCTTATCAATATGCCATATGTTCATGTTCTTTCCTAGTGATCCGTGCCTCTTTTGAGGATGATCAGTAAGGATGTTTTGTTAATCTTGTAGTGATCTATCCATCCATGTCTTTGTTTGCAATTATGGAGCACCCTACCTTGAGTCAATAGAGCTCTACTTTTGCTATTTCGTGAATATGGGCAGATTGTCTACTTGTTAGCGATTTTGCCGAGGATGTTGTAGTTGATCCGTGCATGCTATGTTGTTGTTCTTGCCATGTCTAGCTTTTATAATGTGTATTCTTGATGGGTGTATGCTTAGATTGTCATGACATGCTCTTTAGTGAGTGCATCAAGCTCGTAAACATGCCTACTTGATATCTGTTTTGCATGTTCCAGTTTTTCACTAAGTCTGTGATCTGTCTATGTTTTTGCCATGTTCACATGATTGTAATTGTATTTTCTGATCCCTTTTGGCTCAAGGTCACTAAGGGACTTTTGTTAAGCTCTTTGAGTAGCTCCATGCCATGCTTTACTTTTCCATGTTCAGGCCCTGTAGCATATAGTTTTCATGCTCCAAAGTGTGCTACCTGATCTGAAATTCCAGACAAGTGTTAATTTCACTAAGTCTGAAATCTGTTTACCAATTGCACTTTTGTCATGCTTGTTTGAACCTGTTAATGGATGAATTGGCCGTAGCTCAGTGTTCATCTTTTGTTAAGCTTCTTGAGTGGATCCCTACCTTGTATTTTGTTGCCATGTTTGGGTGTTGTAGCATGTTTGTCTTGTTGCATTTAGATGGCTACTTGCTGTTTATCGCAGACCGGTGCCATATTTGAATTGCTTGCCATTTCCAAACCGTGTCTCCGATTCCGGTGTTCTTTATATCGATTTCAATCGAAATCACCTCACCTTTCCTCTGGCACACTTGGATTTCCAAGTTGAGGCCAGGTTCTTTCATCTCTTGTCAAATCTTGCATATGCATCACATATCGCATCCCGCATAGCATACCATGTTTGCATCATGTTGTTTGAGCTTTGCACGTGGTTGATTGTGTCCTTTTTGCTTGTTTTTCTTGTTTGGGTAGAGCCGGGAGATGAGTTCGCTAACAAGGATCCCGTTGAGTTTGCTTTCGAGGATCCAGTCTACTCTGACAACTTTGCAGGCAAGATGATCATACCCTCGAAATCACTTCTATCTTTGCTTTGCTAGATGCTCGCTCTTTTGCTATGCCTATGCTACGATGCCTACCACTTGCTTATCCTGCCTCCCAAATTGCCATGTCAAACCTCTAACCCACCATGTCCTAGCAAACCGTTGATTGGCTATGTTACCGCTTTGCTCAGCCCCTCTTATAGCGTTGCTAGTTGCAGGTGAAGATTGGAGACTGTTCCTTGTTGGAACATTATTTTCTTGTTGGGATATCATTATATTATCTTGTTATCTTAATGCATCTATATACTTGGTAAAGGGTGGAAGGCTCGGCCTTTTTCCTAGTGTTTTGTTCCACTCTTGCCACCCTAGTTTTCCGTCATATCGGTGTTATGTTCCCGGATTTTGCGTTCCTTACGCGGTTGGGTGATAATGGGAACCCCTTGATAGTTCGCCTTGAATAAAGCTCTTCCAGTAATGCCCAACCTTGGTTTTACTATTTGCCACCTAGCCTCTTTTTCCATTGGGTTTCCGGAGCCCGAGGGTCATCTTATTTAACCCCCCCCCCCCCCCGGGCCAGTGCTCCTCTGAGTGTTAGTCCAAACAGAGCCACTTGCAGCGCCACCTCGGGGCAACTCGAGGTTTGGTTTTAGTTGTACATAGTGTTCATCTGAGTGTGCCCTGGGAACGAGATATGTGCAGCTCCTATCGGGATTTGTCGGCACATTCGGGCGGTGTTGCTGGATTTGTTTTAACTTGTCGAAGTGTCTTGTAGAACCGGGATACCGAGTCTGATCGGAATGTCTCGGGAGAAGGTATATCCTTCGTTGACCGTGAGAGCTTGTCATGGGCTAAATTGGGACTCCCCTGCAGGGTTTTGAACTTCCGAAAGCCATGCCCGCGGTTATGGGCAGATGGGTATTTGTTAATGTCCGGTTGTAGATAACTTGAACCTTAACTTAATTAAAATGAATCAACTGAGTGTGTTACCGTGATGGTCTCTTCTCGGCGGAGTCCGAGAAGTGAACACGGTGTTGGAGTAATGTTTGCGCAGGTTGTTCTCTAGTTATTTCGGTCGTGCATTGCCTTCTCTTCTCGCTCTCATTTGCGAATAGGTTAGCCACCATATTTTTGCTAGTCGCTTGCTGCAGCTCCACATATTTACCTTGCCTTACCTATAAGCTTAAATAGTCTTGATCGCGAGGGTGCGAGATTGCTGAGTCCCTGTGGCTCACAGATTACTTCCAAACCAGATGCAGGGCCAGACGACTCCGTTCCAGATGACGCGCTTGAGCTCAAGTGGGAGTTCGACGAGGACTCATGCCGTTACTATGTGTCTTTCCCTGATGATCAGTAGTGGTGCCCAGTCGGGGCGATCGGGACCGTGTCGCATGTTGGGTTGATCTTTTATTTTGGCACCGTAGTCGGGCCATGAGTGATTGGATGATGTAATGTTATTTATGTACTTTGTGTGACGTGGCGAGTGTAAGCCAACTATGTACCTTCCTCTTTTATTATCTATATTACATGGGATGTTGTGAAGATTGCCTTACTTGCGACATTGCTTTCAATGCGGTTATGCCTCTAAGTCGTGCTTCGACACGTAGGAGATATAGCCGCATCGAGGGCGTTACAAGGACGTCCGGTTTCGCCTGCGGGAGGGCCTCGATGGCAGCGGCATCCGCGCGCTCCTCCTCAAGTTGAGCCTTCGCCGCCCGGTTCACATCCATGACATCCGGTTCTACCTGCAGGAGAGCCTCGATGGCAGCGGCATGTGTGCGCTCCACGTCGAGTTGAGCCTCTGTCTCCCGGTCCTCCTTTAGTATCGCCATGTTGAACCGCTGGTCCGCCTGCACCATGGGGGACTCGGGCGCCGACACGAAGTCGACGTCCATCGTCTCATACCCATCGGGGGACTGCTGCACCACGACCTCCGCCATGAACATTGGATCGGCTTCCTCCTCCTCGTAGCTTGGCTCCAGAGAACTCGGGGATTGGCCCGCCGCAAAGCGAGCTTGGGAACGGAGGTCTGTGGCGCCGACCGCTGCCACGATTTCTGCGCGGCGCTCCGGCGTCAGCATCTTGTAGTAAGTGATCTTGCGGTGCACCATGGCTTTCCGGTGAACTAGGGGATGCTTGATGCGGGCTAGGGGATCGAAAGGTGGGGGAATGGGCTGGAGATTTGGTGTGGTTTTAGGGCAGTGGCTGGCGTAGGCCGAGCAGCGAAGATTCTGGTGTGAATAGTGGTTCCGGTGACGACCGGTCAATCGGTTTTGACTGTACATCGCTCTTGTCGCGTTCGCGTTGCAGCCCGGCACGCTGGACCCTCCACGTTGCTCACCGAATGGAACGCGCTTCGTCTTGCGTTTTTGCTCGCTTGTGGGACCGTAGTTGAGAGCAAACCGACGTCCCTCCCCCTCCCCCGCCCGCGTCATTTATTATACCACCACTCGCTCTGTTTTATGCGGAGTAAATAAAAACAGAGGGAGTATACTATGGATGAGGATCCCCTGGCGTGGCTGAACCCATTGAGTAACTGACATGTGGGGCCTAGCAAGCATGGGGTCTGCCAGTAAGTGGCCGAAAGGGAGGGTAAGGCAGGGATTCCTACGTCAGAGGATCCACTTCCACTGTACTACTTTGACCAAATGTTAGAGTAATAATATATGACATGCAACTTACACAAATGTTAGAGTAATAATATATGACATGCAACTTACACTAAGCATACAGGGTCTAATGCGTTTTTCGAGGCTAACTTTGACCAAATGTTAGAGTAATAATATATGACATGCAACTTACACAAAGCATACGGTCAAATTCGTATGTGAAAGGAGTTTCCAATGATATAATTTTCACATTATACATCTCATGTACTATTAATCTTGTCAATAGTCAAATTGGAAACCATCTCGAGTACAAATCTAGGAGTACGTACGAATCTAACAATATTGATTGGGCGTTGTTGCATGTTGATACCTTTTTGATCAAAGTAGAGATACTTTCACTACACATAAAACTTATATGTAAACTAGAAAGGATAGGAGGGAGTGTATTGTACGTTCAAAAACGAAACGGACATTGAATACCCTTTATATATGATTTGCGGATGTTATGATCACTGGTTCAAAATTTTGAATCTGCCTTAGGTATCACGTGCCCCCACTCATTCCCTCTTGATTTCATCTCGGGGTCCGGAGATCTATTGAAAGAGGACTAGGGTGGGTACATGCGAATGATACTCGGTGAAATGTTCAAATGAGGCATGCGGGAGGATGGACTCGACTGGAGGGCGACATGATCGATGGAGAAGAGGGTTGGAGAGGAATGAGAAATAAGCAAACGCCACATGATTATACTTGAATAGCTCAAATAAACAATAAGTTGTCTCGCTTGGCCTACATAGTGAAAGGCCTAATGCGCAACGCAGAGCACTGACGCTCGAATATGGCCGGGAAAATAGGGTAACCGACATGTGGGGCAGACTAGTCCAATGGAGGAGCTGGCCCACGACCTCCTCGCCACCGACAACCGTTCATGTGGGTTGTTGGGGCCAACAACGGGGCGCAGCTCCAGCACCGCCTCTGGACACGGCGACCGTGGTAAGCGACACGCTCATATCGTAGCTAGACACGGTCGGTTTCAGTGTGCCGAGGGTGGCATTAGTGTTGTGGCACGACCAACGGTATGTTTGGTTTGTGCCCAAGGTTGCCCCATCAAAGCATTGGGTAGCCAAAATTTTGGTTGAGGTATTGGTTGCGCATGATTTGGCCGACATTGGCAAGAAAAATGAACTAGAGTTGGCTAGAGTTCATTGGCATGCCAAAGAAATGGCAACCATCCAAACAAAGACCAATCTTTGGGTCATGACCAAAATTTTGGTTGAGGTATTGGTTGCCCATGATTTGGCCGACATTGGCAAGAAAAATGAACTAGAGTTGGCTAGAGTTCATTGGCATGCCAAAAAAATGGCAACCATCCAAACAAAGACCAATCTTTGGGTCATGACCAAAATTTTGGTAAGGTGCACTTTGGCCACAATCCAAACACACCCCAACACCCGTCTCGTCGAGGATGCATGGGGCGCCGCGACGCGTCCGCGGAGTGGTGTAGCGTGGCCAACTGCATCCTCTGGACCTGAGACCATGCCGACTCATCTTGCTTTTTCAATGACATGCGGGGATCGCATGTGAGCAAAGGGCATCTCCAATGTTGCCACGACCGCAGCTGACTACCCTGGCACACCAAAACCCTCGTCCCTCGCACCGTCGCGTGGTGCATTCCTAGCCGGCGCCTGCTGCCCGCATTCATGCCGTCCGTTCGTATGTCATCGTTAAGAGGCTCGGTGCCCGAGGAACCAACTCCGGCGACTTAATGACGCACCCGGACGCTTGGCCTCACCGGAGTGCGCTACTTAAAGCGGCAACGCCCAGCTAACCTCCACACCATAGCGCATCGTCCTCCTACCTGGCACCACATCCGCCATGACCGCAAGTATGAACACTCTGTGGGAGAGCTTGTCTTTGGGGATGAAGCTCGAGGTCGCCGCCCTCGCTCAAGTCGCCTCTCGCGACGCAATAGTGGCGTAGCCAGACGCGGATGCAACCGCACAAGCGGTGGCCATGCTGGCGGCCGATGACGGGAACACCGTCAGCCACGCGTCCTATGCCGTCGTCCAACGTCCGGCACCGCCGAGGTAGGGGACTCCTCTGAGGATGAGTAGGACATGGGAGGCGGTAGGGCATGGTGTGCCAACTGGCCGGTCCGTATCCCGTGTACTACTCTTCCTCGCCGGAGACCGCACCTTCACTTCACGGGTCTTGAACCCCGCCCCCGTACATAGAGATCGCAGATGGAGGACGTCGGTCGCCGCCGTAGAATAGGTTTAGGGTCGGGTTTCTTTTATTTTTCTGTCCTATAAAAGTTCGAAATGTAATGAAAATCTGTCGTGTTTGCATTAATCTCGGCCGGTGTATATGAACTTTCACAATAATATACATATTGTACGAGTACTAGCAAGATGCCCGTGCGTTGCACGGAAGATCAAGATCTTGTGGGAGAAAAGGATGAACAAGGGAAAGCCTTATCTGCAAATGTGGAGAGGAGTACGGGTTGAAAGGATCGAGAAGAGGTTTCTAGAGGGGGGTGATTAGACACTAAGTGCCAAAAGTTGTAGTTTTTAATTTCTTTAAGTTGAAGTGGAGTTTAGGCACTAGTTTAACAAACACAATACATATCAAGCAAGCATGCAAAGAGTATATGAGCAGAGGAAAGTAAAGCATGCAACTTGCAAGTATGTAAAGGGAAGGGTTTGGAGGATTCAAACGCAATTGGAGACACGGATGTTTTTGTCGTGGTTCTGATAGGTGGTGCTATCGTGCATCCACGTTGATGGAGACTTCAACCCATAGAGGGTAACGGTTGCGCGAGTCCATGGAGGGCTCCACCCACGAAGGGTCCACGAAGAAGCAACCTTGTCTATCCCATCATGGCCATCGCCCATGAAGGACTTGCCTCACTAGCGGTAGGGGATCTCCTTGCCCTTACAAACTCCTTGGTTCAACTCCACAATCTTTGTTGGAGGCTCCCAAGTGACACCTAGCCAATCTAGGAGACACCACTCTCCAAGAAGTAATAAATGGTGTGTTGATGATGAACTCCTTGCTCTTGTGCTTCAAATGATAGTCTCCCCAACACTCAACTCACTCTCACAGGATATGGATTTGGTGGAAAGATGATTTGAGTGGAAAGCAACTTGGGGAAGGCTAGAGATCAAGATTCATATGGTAGGAATGGAATATCTTGGTCTCGACACAAGTGTAGGTGGTTCTCTCTCAGAAAATATAGGTTGGGAGTGTAGGTATGTTCTGATGGCTCTCTCCACGAATGAAGAGTGGGTGGAGGGGTATATATAGCCTCCACACAAAATCTAACTGTTACACACAATTTACCAATCTCGGTGAGACCGAAGTGAAAAACTTGGTCGGACCGATTTAGCAAACCTAGTGACCGTTAGGGTTTTCGGTGGGACCGACTAGATCAACTCGGTGGAACCAATGTGCTGGGGTTAGGGTAAAACCAAAACTCGGTTTGACCGATTACTCAAACTCGGTGGGACCGATTTGGGTAATAAGCGAAACAGTGAGTTGGCCAAGCAAACTCAGTGGGGCCGATTTCATATCTCGGTGGGACCGAAAATATTGCAACGGGTAACAGAGAGTTTGCAAGCCCATCTCGGTGAGACCGAGATCCCATCGGTGAGACCGAACTGATTAGGGTTTCTGGCAGTGGCTATGTCAACTGAACTCGGTGGCTCCGGATAGAAAGAATTGGTGGCAGCGAGTTTGACTTTTGGTTTAGGACATATTTGGAAGTGAGAAAGTGGTTGAGGGCTTTGGAGCATGTCACTAAGCACTTTGAGCAAGCAAGCCATTAAGCAACGCCTCATACCTTCTTAATAGTATTGGCTTTCCTATAGACTCAGTGTGATCTTGGATCACTAAAATATAAAATGTAGAGTCTTGAGCTTGGAGCTTGGGCCAATCCTTTGTCCTTAGCATTTTGAAGGGGTTCCACATCCTCTAGTCCATGCCACTTTATTGTTGAACTCATTTGAAACATACTAGGTAAAAGTGTTAGTCCAACAAGAGATATGTTGTCATTAATTACCAAAATCACCTAGGGAGCACTTGTGCTTTCAATCTCCCCCTTTTTGGTAATTGATGGCAACATACATCAAAGTTTTAGATAAAGATATATAGAATAGCAAGTAAAGCTTTGAAAAGACATGTAACAAGCATAGGCTCCCCCTACATGTATGCAATCATGTGAATATGGTATATAGAAGCATGTGAGAGCATAACCATGATAGAGTAGCAATGTGTTACATGTATCTTGGCTATATGCATCAGAGCAAGTGATGAAAACATGAGAAATGTACCTTCATGCCCGTGAGTCCTTCTTGCAAACAGTATGTACATCAGTAAGAATTTCTCATACACATCACCATGATGCATATACTTACCTTGTGGTCTTGAGTTGGCTAGGATGTGATGAACCTGCGTAAACAAGGTTAGATAACACAGATGCACCTACTAGCTAGAGCAAACAAAAGAAACCACAAGAGTACCAAGACTGGGATGACATGTAGAGTGAGTACAGAGTACCACAATAGGTATTGACATGTCCCCAAAGAGAAGGATATGCAATGAATTTAAGAATTTTCTTTCCCTTGGATGTCTTGTTCCCCCTGAATCTAGCATGGGATACTGGGAGAAGATAGGGAACAGAAAAACAGAGCTCCAAGAAACAAATGAAATAAGCACATATGAACATGTCTTTCCCCCAAGAAGACATGTGGCATCTCTCCTCTTGAACATCAAGCATCTGGGATCCTTGAAGATTACTCTTTCTTGGAGTATCCCCTCCCCTAGAGATCTGATTAAGCTTTGATGTGATCTCTCTCCCCCCCCCCTTTGACATCCAAGAAGGGTCTTCTGGAATTTGTTGTGAATGGGTTCGGTCCTTGAATCACAGTACAAAGCATTAAGGTAAATGTGATGCTTGCAGAGGACAAGATTCATTGAGTGGAGCTGGATCAAGAATAAAGCAGGAATAAATGGCAAAATGTTTTTCCTGTAGTGCAATCGGTGTCACCGAGTTGTATGCTTCGGTTGCTCCGAAAATCTTCGGTTAGACCGGAAACATGAAACCGGTGGAACCGAGTTCATCACAGAAAAACACTTGTCACCTCAGCTCACTAGACAAATAAGATGTCACAAAGATTTGCAATGAATTGGATGCAGAAAATGCAGAACAAAGAACAAAGAAAAGAAATAAAAAGGTCTAGATGAAGTTTGAAAGGGGAAACAAATATGCATGAGACAAGTGCAAGAATACATAAAAGAACACAAGAGAACTTCATCTAGAGTTGGGCGGTGACAAAGTCACCTATGTTAGAGTACATTGACTTAGGAGTCAAGTGAGATCACTTGATCATAGGTCGTACTCATTGTTTAAGCTCACAATGGGGTTACCATTTTTCGTTTAAGTATCTTGATGTATTCACATCTTGTCGAGTTGCTTTGACTCATTACTTGGAGTAAAGCTACTCTAAGATGGATTAACATACCTTGGGTGGCGGTGTTGATCTTAATCATGTAGTTGAACTTGTGTGGGTTGCTCAAGGTTGATGTAGCCCATCAAGAGTTGGAAGCACCCTTTGGATTTTGAGTTCATCTACCTACATGGGTTAGTTTTCTCAAGGAAGAGCACTTGTGTGTCCAACATGACAATCATGAAACTCAACATAGAATTTGTCAAAGGATATGTTTGAAAGGTTTCGTGCTTCCTTGTCATCAGTCACCATTGTGTAGAGACTTGATGATGTAGAGATTGCTCAAGATGTGAGTGAATTGCAATCTCATAGAATTAGATTCATCCAAGTACCTACAAGGGTTAGATAACATGCAAGATGCAAATTTTGAAGACATAAAAAGATAATCATCATAGGAGAAATATCAAGAGATTAGTCGTAAGCTCAAGTCTTGCATGTATCCAATGGAGTTCCTACTCCAAGTTTGAAGCGTCAATGATGTTCAATTCACCTCTTAACCTGCAAAACACTTTCTCATCAAGTGGTTTGGTGAATATATCCGCTAATTGCTTATCGGTGCGAACATGCTTAAGGTTTATGTCACCCTTAGCAACATGATCTCAAATAAAATGATGACGAACTTCGATATGCTTAGTTCGAGAGTGTTGCACGGTATTGTGAGCAATCTTGATAGCACTTCCATTGTCACAAAGCAATGGAACATGTTTCACATATATCCCATAGTCTTTAAGAGTATGGGTCATCCAGAGTAATTGAGCATAACATGAACCCGCAGCAATGTATTCCGCTTCAGCGGTGGATAAGGATACCGAGTTTTGTTTCTTGGAAGACCAAGACACAAGAGATCTACCAAGGAATTGACAAGTACCCGAAGTGGACTTCCTATCAACCTTGTCACCGGCATAGTCCGAGTCGGAGTAGCCAACAAGATCAAAGGAAGCTCTCTTTGGATACCAAATGCCAAAATTTGGTGTATGTATTAAGTATCTCACTATCCTTTTCACGGCCTTAAGATGACATTCCTTAGGAGCAGCTTGATATCGTGCACAGATGCACACACTTAACATGATATCGGGACGTGAAGCACATAGATATAATAATGAACCAATCATAGAGCGATAAACTTTTTGATCAACTGGTTCACCATCTTTGGTCAAATCAAGATGTCCACTAGTAGGCATAGGTGTAGTCATACCTTTGCATTCTTGCATATTGAACTTCTCGAATAAGTCCTTGGTGTACTTCGTTTGAGAGACAAATGTGCTTTCCTTAGTTTGATTGATTTGCAAACCAAGAAAGAATTTGAGTTCACTCATCATGGACATCTCAAACTTCTCCGACATTAGCTTCCCAAACTTTTCACTAAAATGAGGGTTAGTTGATCCAAATATAATATCATCAACATAAATTTGGCATACGAATAGTTCTCCATTAACCCTTTTAGTAAAAAGAGTAGAATCTATTTTTCCAATTTCAAAGCCTTTTTCAATAAGGAACTTGGTCAAGCATTTATACCATGCTCTAGGAGCTTGTTTAAGACCATAAAGGGCTTTGTGAAGTTTGTAAACATGATTAGGTTTCTTAGGGTTGACAAAGCCGGGAGGTTGCTTAACATAAACTTCCTCTTCAATTTCACCATTTAGAAAAGCACTTTTAATGTCCATTTGGTACAAGGTGATATTGTGGTGATTAGCATAGGCGAGTAAGATGTGAATGGACTCAAGTCTAGCAACGGGAGCATATGTCTCACCATAGTCCATACCTTCGACTTGTGTGCAGCCTTGGGCGACGAGACGCGCTTTGTTGCGAACAACTTTTCCATCTTCATCTTGCTTGTTGCGAAACACCCATTTGGTACCGATGATGTTGTGCTTGTTGTCGGGCTTTTCAACAAATGTCCACACTTGATTTCTCTCAAAGTTGTGTAGCTCTTCATGCATAGCGTTTATCCAATCCAGATCTTCCAATGCTTCTTCAACCTTCATAGGTTCAATACGAGAGATGAATGAATAGTGTTCACAAAAGTTAGCTAAACGAGTTTTTGAGTGAGTGATTCTCCCGGTTTGGATATCATTGTAGATTTGCTCCACGGGATGATCTTTAGCAATTCTTGCTCGAACTCGTGAAAGCTTTTGCTTGGGTATTTGTTGAACATCTTCTTCATCTTGCTCTTCTTCTTGGCCTTCTTCATTGTTGGCGTTGCCGTTCTCTTGTCATGGTGGAGAAGGAGGTTGTTGACGTTCGTCTTGGTGCACTTCCTCGTTTTCTTCTTCTTGGTGTGTCCCACTCGTGGATGCTTCCGTATCAACTCTTGGTTCACCTTGTCGTGAGGTAGAAGCTTCCACTTGGACGGACGAGGTACTCTCCTTCACCTCCATTGGACGAATCTTGCCAATAGACAAGTCTTGGATTGCTTCCGAGGGATCTTTGTCTCCTACATCAATTGGCAATTGCTCTACTTGCGAGCCGTTAGATTCATCAAACTTCACATCTACCGTTTCTTCAACCTTTTGGGTGAAATTGTTGTAGACACGGTATGTGTGAGAGTTTGAGCCATAACCAAGTAGGAAACCTTCATGAGACTTAGGAGAAAATTTAGAACGACGATGCTTATCAAGAATGTATCACTTTGAGCCGAATACTCGAAAGTATCCAACTTGGGGTTTGTTACTGGTGAGGAGCTCGTATGTCGTCTTGCCGAGTAGCTTGTGAAGATACAAGCGGTTTGTTGCATGACAAGTTGTCTCTACCGCTTCTACCCAAAAGTGTTTTGGCGTCTTGTACTCATCAAGCATCGTTCTTGCCATCTCGATAAGAGTCCGGTTCTTCCTCTCAACAACTCCATTTTGTTGAGGTGTGTACGTAGCCAAGAACTCATGTGTGATCCCTTCTTCGTCAAGAAAGGTGTCCACATTTGTGTTCTTGAACTCCGTTCCGTTGTCGCTTCGAACCTTCTTGATCTTCACGTCAAATTGATTTTCGGCCTTCCTAGCAAAGTTTTTGAAGATCTTTTGGACCTGTGATTTGTCATCAAGAAAGAACACCCACGTAAATCTTGAAAAATCATCAACTATGACCAGACCAAATGAGTTACCACCGAGACTCTTGTAGGCATTTGGACCAAAGAGATCCATGTGAAGTAGCTCGAGTGGTCTTCTTGTGGTCATGATGTTATTAGCGTGATGACTTCCTCCAACTTGTTTCCCTGCTTGACAAGCACTACAAAGTCTATCCTTGTCAAATATGACATCGTTACGCCAAGGATATGATTTCCTTTAAAGAGTTTGTCAAGGTTTCGCATGCCCACATGGCCTAGCCTTCTATGCCACAACCAGCCTTTAGAAGATTTAGCAATTAAGCAAGTTTTAGGTTGGGCCTTTTTAGTGAAATTAATAATGTAAAGATCTCCTCTACGTATACCAGTAAAGACCATTTTATGATTATCTCTACGAAACACTTGGCAGTCTACTTCAGTAAATAGGACATTGAAACCGAAATCAGCAAGTCTAGATACTGAAAGTAAGTTGTAGCCAAGAGATTCAATGAGCATGACATTTTGTATGGAGCTGCCATGTGAGATGGCCACCTTAACAAGGCCAACCACCTTACCCTTTGAATTATCAGCAAAAGTGACATACTTTCGAGGGCCGTCATTTTCAGCAAGCTCACGGAACATGTCTTTATCTCCGGTCATATGATCAGTACATCCACTATCAAGGACCCATTCCTTTCCTCCAGCCATGTAGTCGCGAAGATTTGCCATAAGACCAAAGTGTCTCATCGCATCATCGAGATCATAGTCACTATCATCATCATCCTCATCCGACTATTCATGTTCAACATCATCTTGTGATTGATCAATTCCTAGAGAGGACAATTCATTAGATAAATGATCATTTCTATAGTTATCTTTATGAATTCTAATAGCTCTAGAAATGATATTGATAATGATTCCAACATCTCCTTTGGCACTCGTAAGATTAGTAAGCTCAATTAAGCAGTCGCCAAATTTGGGATCATTGGAACTCATCTTAATCAAGGCAATAGACTTATGGAGGATTTCATCTAGATATTTCAAGGAATAATTAGGAAAGAGTTCCTCAAGAAATTTCCATATGGTGTAGGCACACTTAAGAGTCGGCAAACATCCAATCAAGTTTCTAGGCAAGCCTCTAGTGATAAGATTAACAGTTCTAAGATTGCGAATCATGTCAATTGATTCATCAAGGGTAGGATGCATGGGATCAACATGAGGTGCACAAGGGCTAGCAATATACTTGTTCAAGTGATATTCATTGAAAATCTCAAGCATTTCATTTTTCCACTCATGAAAATATTCTCCATCAAGAATAGGCACTCTACGTCTAAGATTCCCCAAAGTAGACTCATCCATATTCCTCCAATGGTGTTTAAACCAAGGCAATGGAGATCAAAGCTCTGATACCAATTGAAAGGATCAAGAAGAGGTGTATAGAGGGGGGTGATTAGATACTAAGTGCCAAAAGTTGCAGTTTTTAATTTCTTTAAGTTGAAGTGGAGTTTAGGCACTGGTTTAACAAACACAATACATATCAAGCAAGCATGCAAAGAGTATATGAGCAGCGGAAAGTAAAGCATGCAACTTGCAAGTATGTAAAGGGAAGGGTTTGGAGGATTCAAACGCAATTGAAGACACGGATGTTTTTGTCGTGGTTCCGATAGGTGGTGCTATCGTACATCCACGTTGATGGAGACTTCAACCCATGGAGGGTAACGGTTGCGCGAGTCCACGGAGGGCTCCACCCACGAAGGGTCCACGAAGAAGCAACCTTGTCTATCCCATCATGGCCATCACCCATGAAGGACTTGCCTCACTAGCGGTAGATCTTCACGAAGTAGGAGATCTCCTTGCCCTTAAAAACTCCTTGGTTCAACTCCATAATCTTTGTCGGAGGCTCCCAAGTGACACCTAGCCAATCTAGGAGACACCACTCTCCAAGAAGTAACAAATGGTGTGTTGATGATGAACTCCTTGCTCTTGTGCTTCAAATGATAGTCTCCCCAACACTCAACTCACTCTCACAGGATATGGATTTGGTGGAAAGATGATTTGAGTGGAAAGCAACTTGGGGAAGGCTAGAGATCAAGATTCATATGGTAGGAATGGAATATCTTGGTCTCGACACAAGTGTAGGTGGTTCTCTCTCAGAAAATATAGGTTGGGAGTGTAGGTATGTTCTGATGGCTCTCTCCACGAATGAAGAGTGGGTGGAGGGGTATATATAGCCTCCACACAAAATCTAACTGTTACACACAATTTACCAATCTCGGTGAGACCGAAGTGAAAAACTCGGCCGGACCGATTTAGCAAACCTAGTGACCGTTAGGGTTTTCGGTGGGACCGACTAGATCAACTCGGTGGAACCGATGTGCTAGGGTTAGGGTAAAACCAAAACTCGGTTTGACCGATTACTCAAACTCGGTGGGACCGATTTGGGTAATAAGCGAAACAGAGAGTTGGCCAAGCAAACTCGGTGGGGCCAATTTCATATCTCGGTGGGACCGAAAATATTGCAACGGGTAACAGAGAGTTTGCAAGCCCATCTCGGTGAGACCGAGATCCCATCGGTGAGACCGAACTGATTAGGGTTTCTGGCAGTGGCTATGTCAACTGAACTCGGTGGCTCCGGATAGAAAGAATCGGTGGGGCCGAGTTTGACTTTTGGTTTAGGACATATTTGGAAGTGAGAAAGTGGTTGAGGGCTTTGGAGCATATCACTAAGCACTTTGAGCAAGCAAGCCATTAAGCAACACCTCATCCCTTCTTAATAGTATTGGCTTTCCTATAGACTCAATGTGATCTTGGATCACTAAAATATAAAATGTAGAGTCTTGAGCTTGGAGCTTGGGCCAATCCTTTGTCCTTAGCATTTTGAAGGGGTTCCACATCCTCTAGTCCATGCCACTTTATTGTTGAACTCATCTGAAACATACTAGATAAAAGTGTTAGTCCAACAAGAGATATGTTGTCATCAATTACCAAAATCACCTAGGGAGCACTTGTGCTTTCACGGGTAAATTGTCATAGTTTCCTTCCTATCCGTTAGATATAGATCGGACGACCTATATTGCAGGATGATAGGCACACCATCATCACCGACTCTGCTTTTTATTGAACCGAGACAAATCTAACATGCGAAGTAAAATAAACACATAGGGTCTATACATACACAAATTATCTTAGGCACTCCGATAGTACATCCACTACACATTCACGCATTTCACATCTTTCTACATCTACGGGAACCTACGAAAGGGTTGACGTAAATTGCCTCTCTCTCTCCTCCCCTGATTTTCATGGTGGTGGGCCCCTCCCTCCCCCAATCTACAGTCAACAGCTCACACGTTTCACATTACGTTAATTACGTAACTGGGATTACGTAGGTGTAGCATTACTCGTCCTAAAAACTCAACCAAGCCAACCTCCCAGCATATCGGACAGGAAAAGACCCGGCCACGCCGTTTTAGTCGGGATTATCGGATTACTAGTAGTAGTATCGATGGATCGCGTGAAGCAACAAATTTTTTTTGAGGGGGTGAAGCACCTAGTTTAAAAGGAAAAAAGGCGGTACACTCACAGCACTCCTGTCGCGGTCGCATTGCACCCCACACACGTTCGGTCCTGCACACGGCTCACGCAAACGGAACGCACTTCGGCTTGCCTCTTCACTGACACGTGGGACTGCACTTGGAGAAACCGACCATGCGCCAAACTCCCCCCGCCCCCCGCGCGAAAATCCTCCCCCCTCCCCCACACACCCAAAAATTCCCCCAAATCTGATTCAACCGCCCTTCGGCCAACTAGCCAATAATATTCCCCAAACCCCCCTCCCCCTGTCCCCCTCCACTCCATTCGCTCCGCCAAAGCCGCCCTCCCCATCGCACTGATACGTCAGCGCCGCGGTTCGGCGATCCTCTCGCTCCCACAATACGCTCTCGTAGACTGCCGTCCTCTAGCCGCGCCGCCACCTCTGGCTACGTTCTTGTGGAGGCACACGGCGATCAGCGCCGCCATCGCTGGCGATGTTCATGTGGAGACGCACGGCGGTCAGCTTCTCCCACGTACGCGCATTCTAGACTGAGGCCCCATTCATGTCGGTGTAGCGCTGAATGTTAGCTGATAGACGTTGTTAATCTCACTGTTTGCCGAAGTAGTTTACTGTCAATATGCTATGCTTAAGAAGCTTCCTTGCCCTGTTCTACACTCAATCTACTTAGCTGAGATGGCATGCCAAGGCCGATTAGTTGCTAAAATATCCTGCCATATATTTATTGTGACGTAGATTGCCATGGTCTAGTAGCCAATCTGTTAGGTGAAATAGCTCTACACCGTTTTATACTCGATCTTTGTTGCTGCGATGGCCTTAGATAGTTCGATGGCTGTGTGCTCAGCCTCATTGACTGCTGAAACAGCCTGCCATAAGTTGGCACTCAAATCTGTTTGCTGAATTAGCTCTACATATATTTTGTTACTTAGATCTGCTCGTCCAAATATCTTGACATAGCTTTAGACATCGACCTAGGTATTTTTTTCTGGACTTCATAAAAAAGCATATATGTTTTTCTTGTAATATCTAGTAGAAGAACTAATTTGTGTGTCTAATAGATGGACAGGACATGGATAACTTCTGCTCGAAGATTCTCCGCTGCATATGTCGAGGGGGTTGAAAACTTCATGAACTTTATCAGAGCTGAGTACGGTGGTCCGAAATCAGATGTGCTCTGCCCGTGTAGCAGTTGTATGAATTCAGTTACAAGACCCCAGTCAACTGTGCAAAATCATCTACACTTGTATGGGATGTCGGTCACATATACTAGGTGGGTTCATCATGGTGAAGCTGTGAACGTCAATGTTATTGACTATGTGGAAGCAGCAGATCACCATCTTGATCTGCCTGATGCTCAGGTGGAAGAGGAGGAGGTGGTGGTGGTGGCAGAGCCAGTGAGTTTGACCAACATTGAAACAATGCTACGAAATTCTCGTGCATTCCGTGAACTTTCACCTGCAGAAGAAAAACAGTGGGCCGCATGTTGGAACAATGCAACGTTGTTGTCACCCCAGGAAATAAGTTGTCAGCATTCTCAGCTATGGTCACCTTTCTTTAGGTGAAGACATCTGAGCGGATGACCAA
Source organism: Triticum urartu (assembly GCF_056163025.1). Taxonomy (NCBI): domain Eukaryota; kingdom Viridiplantae; phylum Streptophyta; class Magnoliopsida; order Poales; family Poaceae; genus Triticum; species Triticum urartu. The sequence continues at coordinate 476,946,948 of NC_141878.1, read as the reverse complement.
CAAATCATTCGATGCGATGTTGGCTGATTTCCGCAAATCTTTCCCAGATGCGTCTGAGCTGCCACACACCTATAGTAAAATGAAGAATTTCCTTCGCGTAGTTGGAATTGGATATGATATGATCCGTGTTTGTAAGAATAATTGTGTTCTGTTTCGGAAGGATTATGCCAACTTAAGTGAATGCCCGAAATGCAAATCATCAAGATGGAAAGATGGCGGTGCTGTGAAGAGGATTCCTCATAATGTTCTGAGACATTTTCCAATTACACCAAGATTGCAGAGGTTGTTTCATGATACTGAAACAAGAGAGGATGTACTGTGGCATTCTAGGAACCAGGAGTACAGAGATCAAAATGTAATGAGCCATCCATCTCATGGTAGTGAGTGGAAAAGCTTCAATGATAAACACAAAGAGTTTGCTACTGACCCGAGAAACATTAGACTTGGCTTAGCTTCAGATGGATTTAACCCATTTGGCCACCAGAGCGCCACATATAGCATGTGGCCAGTGCTTGTTATCCCTTACAACATGCCTCCAAATGTCTGCACCAAAGAATCAAACTACATGATGGACTTGCTCATCCCAGGTCCAAAAAGTCCTGGAAAGGATTTTGATTTGTTCATGGAGCCTCTTGTGGAGGAACTTCAACAGCTATGGAAGGGTGTTCTCACTCGAGACCTATATAGAAGCCCACCAGCTGATTTCTTTCTACATGCTGTTATAATTTGGTGCATCCATGATTATCCGGCTTTGGGCACTATGTTAGGGCGAACGACACATGGTTACAATGCATGTGTTCGCTGTGACAGGAATTCGTTGTCATACGCAATACTTAGCAAGATCTGTTACATTGGACACTGCTGTTTCCTTGCCAAGGACAAGCCACATCCTAGAAAATACCAAAGACATGTGTTCAATGCAAAGCATGAAAACCGTGATTCGCCAAAGGGGCTCACCGTCGATGAGTTGCAAGTGGAATTAGAGAAGGTCAGGCATATTACACCAGGAAACCATCCTGGTAATGGTAGCGAGAAAAGGAAGTGTGGCAGGGTAGAAGAGAGATTATTGTTTACCCGCAGGTCCACTTTGTGGGACTTGGAGTATTGGAAAGATTTGGATATGCGGCATAATCTTGATCTGATGCATATCGAGAAAAATATATGTGACAGCATTATCGGCACACTTCTTAATATTGAAGGCAAGATGAAAGATACCTTAAAATCTAGGATTGATTTGACACACCTGGGTATCAGAAAGGATTTGCAGGTGCAAGATGAAGGTAAACCACGGGATATGGCACCAGCTGTGTACGTCTTGGACAAGGTAAAAAGAAAAGAATTCTGCGAGGTCCTGTCACGTGTGAGATTCCCACATGGATTTGCTTCCAACCCTGAAAGGAGAGTCAGTGCAGATGGAAACAAGGTACAAGGGTTGAAAACTCATGACTGCCACATCATACTTCAAAGGGTTTTACCTGTTATCCTTAGAGGATTGGGCCGCCCTGACTTATACAGAGCAGTTGCAGAGTTGGGACAATTCTTCAGGGAACTCTGTAGTAGGAATATCAGGATAGATGCTTTGGAGCGTCTTAGAGACAAGATACCAACTATCCTATGCGACCTTGAGAAGATATATGCTCCAGCCTTCTTTGATGTGATGGTGCATTTGGCTGTTCATCTACCTGATGAGGCACTACTTAGAGGTTCAGTACAGTATGGCTGGATGTACCCTATTGAAAGGCGGCGAGGCACTTTCAAGGGCTATGTTAGGAACAGAGCTAGACCCGAGGGTTCCATTGCAGAGGCCTACATTGCTACAGAAGCGTTGACATTCTGCTCAAAATACATTGAAACAGCTGATCAGCTTAGCAAAGAGGTGGGTGAAGACAATCCTGGGCTCAATGTTTTCGATTATTCTGTTCGAGTTACAGGGAAGAGTCGACAAGAGGACAAACCTAAAGATTTGGACAAAATGGTTTGGTATGTGTTGAATAACTGTCCTGAGATACTACCTTATATCAAATAAGTGCAGTACTGCAGCTTATACATTGTAATCTACTAAACTTGCAGCACATTCTTATATATTTAGATGTTTGACGCGATCACTATGTTGTGCAGCATCTACAAAGAGGAGTTACTGCCGCAAAATCCAAGAAACATTGACAAACTGGTTATGGCAGGATTTGCGAAATGGTTCAAGAACCATGTAAGCTTTTGAAGTGCACTGTCAGTTTTTTAATATATTGAGTACATAAGATGATCAGCTTGTCTATTTTCTAACCATAGGTTAAGAAGATGCGGGAGGATGGGCAGGCAGTTGATGATGCCCTTTACTCACTAGCAATGGGTCCTGATACTCGGGTAAGACATTATGAATCTTGCGTTGTTGGAGATGTGCGCTACAGCGCCCTTGCACGAGACGAAGGCAGGAAGACACAAAACAGTGCCATCATGAGCACGGATACGTATGACAAAGAGACAACTGAAATGTATGCTAACATAACAGACATTGTTCAGTTGTAGTTTATCTCTAGTTTCGAGGATCATCGGTGTGTGTTCTGTTGTGCTGCCATTGGTATAACCTATTTTCCAGGATCGCAAAACTTAGAGCTGATGATTATTTCAAATCCATCAATGTCAAGGCGGCGTACCAGACCAACGAGCCTTTTATTTTGGCAAATCAAGCAACACAGATATTTTTCTTGGAAAACACATTTGCACGTAGTGATGACTGGAGAGTATTGCAAAGGTTTGAGCAGAGGAATTCGTTTAATGAAGTTGCACAACAAGATGATGCTTACACTGCTCCTGATGTACAAGATAACACAAATGTTCCTAATATCTTTGAGAACCATCACGTCAATGACGCCGGCGAAAAGATTGCATGTTGTGCTGTGGACATACAAGAGTTGATCAAGAAGAAGCCAACGTTCGGGGATGTTGAGGACGAAGAAGAAGGTGACACCATGGGGAATTACGATTCAGACTGATACACATGGTGAAGATGTTGACGCTGCTGCTGTAGCTGATGATTACATTGCTTTTGTCGTATTTGTCTGACAGAAGACGTTTTTTATCTACTATGTGAAATTGTGTTTTCTATGACAACTGAAACCTGATGAACATGTTGTTTAGTATTTTGCTGTGAGAACGTCACTTGTTATGTATGTTGATTTGTGTTTGGTGATTGTATGACAACTAAAACATTATGACATTGTTGTTTAGTTGTACTCATATTTGGCTGTGAAACTTAAATTTGATGACATAGTTTGCTGTTGGACTGCAATTTGCTCGACGTCTTTGAATGAGAACAAAGCTGACCCGACAGGGCCTCTGCTATTTATTTATTTATATGAGCAAAAGGGGATACCCCCTGATTTTCGTTAATAGAAATCATTAGATGTTCACAACACTACACCCATCCTGCTACACAGGTTTCATTCATTACTAGTTTCAGCAAAGTGCTCATGTCGTAGCCACTGAATACATCACGAGTGCTACATACACTGCAAATAAAGAGACAATCATCCTATAGAGCACATCGATTTTTCCCATTATCTTCACAAGCTCTTTCATCTCCTCATTGCTGTCAAGGCCGTTCAACGGCTGTTGCTTGGCCATGATCAGAGAAACTGCATCTTTAACCTTCTGCTCTGCATCTTCCTCTTCTGACGTTCCTTCAGTTACTTGTCCAACACCCCAACCTGCTAGTATTGGGATTCCTCGACTAACCAAATAATCAGCATAGTTGCATTCCCCCACATCAGCAACTTTCTAGAAATACAAATCACATGAATCTTCCCTTTTCTGCACGAATCAAATTGGAAGATCATCAACCAAACTATTAAAAAAATTAGCAAATGAAAGCAGCAGAACAACACTTAAACATATTATTACCCCATGATTCGGGCATTTGTAGAAGACTCAGCCAGGGTTGCGGATTGTGGTTGAGACACGACGGATGACTCTACATGATTTGCAGCAGTGGCACCACACCAACGGCAGCGGGTTGCAATGAGCAATTGGCTGCGGTGTGCGTGCCGGCGGGGGTGTGATGAGACCCACAGGCGATAGTACGGGTGGCGACTTGGCGCATATCTGGTTGTTGCCTGCTGAAGAGCAGGTGGACGAGCAGCCAGCAGACATGGTTGCTGCGGCCAGAGCTTCTGATGCTAGGCAGAGTAAGTAGAGAAGAGGAGAAGCGAACGTTGGATATGTCAGTTTCATTACTTGCAGAGTAGCATAGCACCATATATAGTCATAATCTAGGTTTGGATTCAAACAAGCTACAGGAGCACGTCTTTCTTTTTTCTAAAACTCGGCAACGTCTCTTTACTGGTACACTAGCTTGTTATGTACGCCTTCCCAAGTCTTTGATTTTCTTTCTATATATAAAAAAGTATGCTACTTGGTGTCCGCTTAGTGAACAAACGATTGTGTCAACCTTGACCGTTGGATTGACATTCAACGTCTGTCGCGTTTCTTCAGTCTCTTCTTCCTCGAGCCGCCAAAGCCAAACCAGCGCCGGCGGGACCGCCTGCTCCCGCCTCCCACGGCTGGCTGTGATCTTCCCCGACTCCTGTTCATTCCCGTCCGAGGCCTCACCATCGTCCTCCTCCTTGGTTCACTCGCCACGGCGCCGCCCTCCGGTGTTGTCAACATGGTCAACAACCGAGAGGAATAAGGAGATGACTGTACATGGTGAGGATGACAGTAGGGACCCAGCAGCGCGCGCAGTAATTTTGTTTCTTCGGGACGGAGAAGGGTATGAACTGGGTTGTGCGGGACCCGTGGCCCGTCTAGCCCAAGCTTTTATTTCATATGTTTAGCACATGACCAACCCAGTTTGTTTTTTCCTTTCTGAAAATGGCTAGCCAGCTATTTTGTTTTTTTGTAGAATAACCAACGTAGGCCTACTTGCTTTTCTATGCCCCGCTGGGCCGGAAATCTTTCAAGACGAGGAGGGATGCATTTTGCCCAGAAAATGGGCTATAAGTAATAGAAAATGGGCTATAAGTAATAGTAAATGGACTGTAAAATGAAAAAATATAGCAAACAGGCAATTAGTTCCAAAATACTGTTCTCTTTTGGATTTTGATATTTTAAATTTCATTGTTTTTGTTCGGGTAAAATTTCATTAAATTTAAATTAAGGTATATTTAGATTTAAAATTTAGGGTTGTATGTTGTTTGGGACAGATTTGGAGGCTGACTTGTGGGTCTATTAGGTTGACGTGTACTTTGGCTTTGTCAACTTAGTCCACAAATGATTCTAGCAGCAGTGACCGTTGGATTAACGATGTTAATCCAACGGTCGTGCTACTTCTTCAATATCTGATCTTCTTGCTCCAGCCGCCCAAACCAGCTCCGGGGGGACTGCCTGCTCCCGCCTCCCGTGGCCGGCTGTGCTGCCGCACAGGCCGCACCGCCCCACCCTACTTCATTGCTAGTCAGGCCATTCCTCTATTCACCAACACCTCCTGTTATTTTCTAGCGACGGCAGCCGGACCAGTAAACCCTCGTACTCCCCACCGCGTGGGCAACCATTGTCGAGTCTTCCCCGGCTCCGGGTCGTTCCCTTCCTAGGCCTCGCCGTCGTCCATCGCCATGGTGCTCTCGGCGCGGCCTGGTCAACGTGGTCAACGAACGACATCCATCGGCCATGGACTGTACGCGCAAAATAATGATTCCTCCACCTGGCAGCTGGGACCCACCGGAAGGGCCTCTGTATTTCACGAAAAAAACGTTCCTCCCGCTGACATGTCAGACCCACCGGCTATATCTTCGCACGCAAGGAAGTCCCTCCTTATTACGCACAAAAAAATGAATACCCCCTGCTAGCTGGGACCCACCATTGTGGGAGGCTGACTTGTGGGCCTACTAAGTTAACGGGGACGGAGGGCTTTGTCAACTTAGTCAATATGAACGATTCTAGCTCCAGTGACCGTACGATGTCCATCCAACAGTCGTAGTGCTTCTTCACCCTCTCGTCTTCTTGCTCCAGCCGCCCAAAGCAGCGCCGGTCGTGCCGCATGCTCCTGCCTCCCGTGGCCGGCTGTGCTGCCGCGGAGGCCTTACCGCCCCCTACTATTCCCACCGCTAGTCAGGCCCTGTGGCGACGGCAACTTCACACCACAGTCGAACCAGTGAACCCTCATACTCCTCTTCGCGCGGGCTTCCACTGCCGCGTCTTCCCTGGCTCCGCGTCGTCCCCTTCCTAGGCCTCACCGTGGTGCTCTTCACGCGGCGTGGTCAACGTGGTCAAGGAACGACTTCCATCGGAAGAGTACTGTACGTGGAGAGGCTGACAGCTGGGTCCACGGCCACAGCCCAGTTTTTTTTTGTGATTTGCCAAGTAAGTCGCTTTGTCAGGCATGTTGGGCTGCAAATCTTTCAAGACGAGGAGAGCTTTCATTCGGCTGGCCGAGAAAATGGCCCATGAGTAATGAGAAATGGGATGTACATTTTTAAAACACATCAAACTGGCAATTAGTTTCAAATATCTTTTTTTCATTTCGAGATTTTAAATTACATTAATTTTTATGCGTGAAGAATTTATTGGATTTTATATTGATATACATTTATTTTTTAAATCAGTTTGAATGTGAGTCGAAATTTCGACATTAAAAATAGTTCGGACTGCACCGAAATATGCAAAATTTCGTATAATTTTTTTAACCGTGGCCACAATATGGGCTGTAATGCTAACAAAAAGAATATGGGCTAAAAAACCTTAAGAATTAGCAAATGGGCTGTAAATTATTAGAAATAATGGCAGATGGGTTGTATGCTATTTTCCACAGATTTGAGGCTTTCCTAAAAAAAGGTTGACACACAAGCAGTGACTGTTGGATGTCCATCAAACGGTCGTCGTGCTTCTTTAATCTCTGCTCTTCCTGCTCCAGCCGCTCAAACAAGCGCTGGCGGGACTGCCTGCTCCCTCCTCCCCGCGGTCGGCTATGCTGCCGCGCAGGCCTCACCGCCCCATCGTACTCCCATCGCTGGCCTAGCCATCCCTCTACTCACCTACACCTGTTGTTATTCTCCGGCGACGGCAGACGAACCAGTAAACCCTCGTACAGTCGTACTCCCCTTCGTGTGGGAAACAACTGCTGAGTCTTCCCTGCCTCCATGTCATTCCCTTCCTAGGCCTCGCCGTCGTCCACCGCCCTGGTGCTCTCGGCGTGGCCTGGTCAACGTGGTCAACGACCGACATGCATTTGAAGTGGACTGTACATGGAGAGGCCGACGGCTGGGTCCACGGCCGCACGCAAGGAAATGCCTCCTTATTACGCACAAAATAATGATTCCTCCACCTGACATCAGGAACCCACCGAAAGGGCCTCTGTATTTCGCGAAAAAAACGTTACCGCCGCTGACAACTCGGACCCACCAGCTATATCTTCGCACGCAAGGAAGTGCCTCCTTATTACGCACAAAAAAATGAATACTCTCCCTGTTAGTTGGGACCCAGTATAGTGGCAGGCTGACTTGTGGGCCTACTAAGTTTCGGGGACGGAGGGCTTTGTCAGTCAATATGCACGATTCTAGCTCCAGTGACCGTACGATGTCCATCCAACGGCCATAGTGCTTCTTCAACCTCTGGTCTTCTTGCTCTAGCCGCCCAAACCAGCGCCGGTCGTGCCTCGTGCTCCTGCCTCCCGTGGCCGGCTGCCATGTGGCGGAGGCCTCACCGCCCCCTACTACTCCCACCGCTGGCCAGGCCATCCCTCTACTCACCCACACCCTCTGTTATTCTGCAGCGACGGCAGCCTCACACTGCAGCGAACCAATGAACCCTCGTACTCCTCTACGCGTGGGCATCCACTGTCGCGTCTTCCCTGGCTCCACGTCGTCCCCTTCCTAGGCCTCGCCGTCGTCCACCGCCCTGGTGCTCTCGGCGCAGCGTGGTCAACGTGGTCAAGGAACGGCTTCCATCGGACATGGACTGTACGTGGAGAGGCTGACAGCTGGATCCACGGCCGCAGCAAGGAAGTGCCTCCTTATTACGTGCAAAATAATTATTCCTCCACCTGACAGCGGGGACCCACCGGGATAGGCCACCGTATTTCATGAAAAAAACGTTTCCCCCGTGACTGCTGGGACCCACCAGCTACACCTTCGCACGCAAGGAAGTGCGTCCGGGCAAAAAAACAATTCGCCCCCCTGACTGCTGGGACACACCAGCTACATCTTTGCACGCAAGGAAGTGCCTGACAGTCGGGACCCACCTGGTCGAAGCGTGCGTAGCATTGTCATTCTGGTCGCGAATGTGTATGTACATACTGGTCGATGTAGAGGCGCGCACGTGTCGTAGTAGAGGCGCACACGTAGCATGTACACGTACGTACAGCGGCCAGGGTGCAAGAAAGAAAATACGGCCACGTATGTGTACATACGGGTGGGGTCTCGAACGCCTACTCGCGCATACGTACGGCCAGGGCTCGTGTACATGGCTGGGTCAGAACGGAGAAACAGCGTCGTCGTCGTGTTCATGGGGAGGCAACGGAACGTGTCGTGTTCATGGGGAGGCAACGGAATGCGTCGTGTTCATCGGGAGGCAACGGAACGCGTGGGAGCCAACCGGCTGGGTCGGAACGGAATGCGTGGTCGTGTTCATCGGGAGGGATTGGACGGAACAGGCGATGGAAACGAGGCCTGGTGTACCGCAGAACAGAGGAAACAGACCTCCTACGTTCGAAACAGGATCCTGTTGATCAGGAGGGGTGTGGCGTACCGCAAAACGAAGGAAACGGACCTCCTAGGGTCGAAACGGGGGTCCTGTTGATCGGGAAGGGTGTGGCGTACCGCAAAACGGACGAAACGGACCTCCTACGATCGAAATGGGGGTCCTGTTCATCGGGAGGGGTGTGGCGTACCGCAAAACGGGACTCCACGGAATACTGTTCATCTCCACCATCGACCTCCTCCAGCCTCCATGGGCTCCTGTTCATCCAGCCTCCACTGCATGCTACTCCACCGACTACTGTTCAACCACCCCTCCACCGTCTACTGTTCATCCAGCCCTCCACACCACGGGGTCCTGTTCAACCACCCCTCCACGGGCACCCCTCCACCGTCTACTGTTCATCCAGCCCTCCACACCACGGGGTCCTGTTCATCCAGAGGCAACGCCACCGCTCACTATTCATCCAAAACCCCCCGCAACGCTCACTGTTCATCCCAGAGGCAGCATCGATCGGCTTCAGTTAGCAGCAGTAGCGAAGCAATCACTCGATCGGGTTCAGTTAACAGCCATCGATCGATCGCTCGGGTTCAGTAACGCGTAGCCTGTAGTGCAATCGCTCGGGTTCAGTTAGAGTCGAATGCCTCGCTCGGGTTCAGTTAGAGCCAACGCCTCGCACACACGCGCGTACGTGTATGAGAGAAACGCGCATCGCTCGGCCCCCGACTTCCCGCCGTAACCGGGAACTCCCCGAAATCCCCCCCTCGCTTCTACCACGGTTTTTTCCATCATGGACGGCCCAAAGAATGTCATGCAGCTGCGTCTCCGGCCCGCCCAAGACGAAAAGCCCATTTTCTGTCATGATTTTTTGTCATAGAAGTAGGAGCCCACCACATCTATGATGATACCGGGTTTTGTCACAATTATCGTCATAGAAGTGTCATATGTATGACAGAAAAAAAATTGTTCGGCCCAAAATGTCACGGATGTGTCTTTTTTTTATAGTGTGAGAGATTGCATTAGTGGAAGCATGAACCCCAGGCCTTGTTTCTAAGCATTACAACACCGTTTGTGCTCCATTTTATCACTTGCTACCTTGACATTTTTATATTTTCAGATTATAAAAACATATATCTACTATCCATACTACACTTGTATCACCATCATTTCGTTGAACTAGTGCACCTATACAATTTACCATGTTATTGGGTGTGTTGAGGACACAAGAGATTCTTTGTATTTGGTTGTAGGGGTGTTTGAGAGAGACCATATTCATCCTACACCTTCCACAGATTGATAAACATTAAGTAATCCACTTGAGGGAAATTTGTTGTTGTCCCACAAAACTCTACGTAGAATTTGAAGCCCAACAGAATCTATAAGAAATAAGGTTGCGTAAAAGAATCTGTCCTCAATTACTTTAAAAATAATTTTGACATGGTTCATAATTAAAAAGAATACAAAGGAATTACTAAAATAATTTTTATATGGTTCATAATTAAAAAGAATCTCTCTTCAGTTACTTTAAAAATGCATGGTCAATTCCTTAATTTTGACATGAACCATAAACTAAAATTGCCATGGTGAATTACTCAAAATTTGCCATGATACATGCACTAAAATTTTCCATGGTTCATACAAAATAACAATTTCCATGGTAAAAAATACTAGAATTGCCATGGTTAAAATATTAAAATTTCCATGATCTATAAACAAAAAATGCAATGATAAATTACTAAAAATTGCAATGATCCATGAATTAAATTTGCCGTGGTTAATTACTAAAAATTGCCATGGTCTACTAGTAAAAGTTGATATAAAAAATAGTTGAAATACAATGGTAGCTTTAAATCTAGAGGCCGCTGGCTACGATTCCGACGAGACCCAAAGCCAGGACGGCCGCGGGGCGTTCGCGCCGGCCGCTGGCTATGATCCCGACCAGGCGGCCTTCATGCGTGATTAGGTCAGCGTCGACCTGGACGGCTTCCCACTCGACCATGAGTTCCCGGACGACTACGAGCTAGAGGAAGAGGACGAGTGCGACATCGAAGTGGAGCCTTTGTTCGAGGACGAGCTCGCCAACCAAGCCGCCGGTCCTAAGCCAAAGCGCAAGAGCAAGCGCATGAAGGCATACACGGCTGCCGAGGACAAGCTTCTCTGTGAGTGCTGGCGAGACATTGGACAAGACCCCAAGACGGGCGCCGAACAAAAGCATTCAACCTTTTGGATTCGTGTCCACCGAGAGTTTCATGAGCGTAAGAAGTTTCCGTCTTACCAATTTGTGAGCACGCGCGGGTGGGTGTCCATTTCCAAGTGATGGAGGGTGATCCAACAAGAGTGCACAAGTTTTGCGCCACTCTTGAGAGTGTCAAGGCCCGCCCCGTGAGCGGCATCGGCATGCAAGACATGGTATGCTAGCGAGCCGCCCTCTTTTGTGTCATCAAGTTCATGCTTGCGTGTTCATTTGCACATCATTTGCCCATATACTTGCATGGAAACTTGTTGTAGGCATTTCAAGCTTTGGAGGCATTCAAGGTTCAACACAATGGCAAGTGCTTCAATCTCTCCCATTGCTTTCGGGTCATCAAGGACAAGGAGAAGTTCAAGGCGCAATATGCCGCCCTCAAGTCGCGTGGGGGAAGCAAGCCGTGGAGGAGGTTGGGGAGGGAGAGCCGGCACAGCCGCGGGGGAAGACCAACTCCAAGAAGGAGGACAAGCGGGATGCAGCATCCAACGCCTTGATCGCAAGCGTGGAGGGCATGATGAACAAGTAAGACTCAAGAAAGGAGGAGCGCCGACGTTTCAAGGCGGAGCAAATGGACGCTTTCATGGAGATCCAAAGGAGGAGGCTTGAGATGAATGCGGAGAAGCAAGCCAAGATGTTCAAGTTAGAGGCGGAGAAGCAGGTCAAGATGCTAGATATCGAAGCCGCCAACGCCAAGACCAAGGCGAAAGAAGTGGCTCTCACGAGCATGATGGCCGGGGTGAAGATCATGAAGGTGGAGATCATGATGACCGCGAGCCTTTTTTTTAAGAGTTGAGTGCGGACATGAAATGGGTCGGCGCGTTGGACGCACTGCCGACCCAAATGCAAAACTGGGCGGACGCCGGGCGGCCGATCCAAACGGATAAAAAACGGACAAAACGCGTATCCGTTTGGGTTGACCCGTTAGAGTTGCTCTAATTGAGACGTTTCAATTGCTTCATGCTACACGTGTGACACTTATCATTTGAGTTTCTTTTTAGAATCCAGTAAACTGTTTTTTAGGCACACGTTTTTGCGGCATCTCTAACTGGGCTGGCCTATAGCTGGCCAAATGGGCTAGTTTTTTCGGGCCGGCCCGTGAGCACGCCGGCACGGCCCGCCTTGGGCCAGGCACGACACGGGCTAAACGGGCCGGGCCCGGCACGCGGCACGTCCTGGGCCGTGCCTGGGCCTAGAGGCTGGGCACGCGGGCCGGCACGGCACGGCCCGATTAAGTTTTTTTTATTTTTCTACATCTATATATAGCCCAACATGTAAAAATAGACTAAAAAACGCTCGGTGCGTCAAATAATAGGTTAAAAATATGCGGCCCATCATGCTAAACGGGCCAACGTGCCGGCCCGTTTACTAACTGGGCCGTGCCTGGGCCTGGGGCGCAGCACGCGGGCCGGCATGGCACGATCCCGTATAGTAATCGTGCCCTGGCGGGCCGTGCCGGGCCAGGCATGATTACGATGGGACGGGCCGGTCCGTTTGGCCAGGTATGGGCTGGCCCACAATACGACGGCCTCTCCCCCGCGGCCGCCTCGTGCTCCCTCGGCACCACTGAAAAAGAAAGACCTGTGCTCCCTCGGCCGACGCCGCCATCGGGAGACGGCCGGCGAGCATCCCCATCACAGTCCCCTCCCCTGCCCCGACGCCACGCGCGGTTGCCGGTGAGACTGGGGATCTAGCGCCCTCACCGCCACCAGCTCTGCGCTGCTGTTGATCGGCACCACGCACACGCAGATCTCATACCCCATCTCCACCGCTTCTGGAGATGGGGTTCGACGCCTTCGCGGCAGCGTGTTGTGCTATTCCAGTACTCGTATCCGTTCTCGCCGTCCGCGTCGCCTACGTGCTTTGCCGCAGCGGCCTACCGCCGTCGAGGTCTCGTGCCTCCGGGCTGCGGTGTCTCATCGTCCTCGGGTCTGGTGAGTACATCATGGCCTTCAAACTGAAATTGTCAATTTTACTACAGAGAACAGTGTCCAAAGCGATGCCTTGAGTTGCACCGAGATGACAGGATAGTAAATTCCAACGGGAATTGTTACCATGATCGACAATTACTCTCCTAACATTTGTGCAGTTGTTTTGCGGGCGTCTAGATTTCTTATTGCTCAATGGTGTTTCTGGCTTTGTAAGCAACTCCTGTGCTACTAATTTGTAACCTTGACGGAAATTTTAGGGATAACACATTGCAATCTTTGACCTAGGATAAAATTCAGTCTATATTTCCCATGCCATACGGGTGATTCATACACAGATCAAACCATCTTTAAGAAACAAGATACCTAGTTTTTTTTCCCAATTAGCTTGTATATTGCACAGTATTTATTTAGACAACTGGGAGTGTACTCATTGTTTTCTAGTACAAGTTGCTACCGGTTTTGCTATGAATTTTTACTACCGACCAACCGTTACAGAGGCTTTTTCCCGGTTCAATACATAATAATTCTTCCTTAGATCCCTTCTTTTACTCCGACAGTATTGCGGATCACAATCGATGCAAAGAAAATGAATGCATTTCCATATACTATAATAAAAAGGTGAGTGGAATAAATAGAGAATTGGACCATGCCACGTGACTTATTCCATTTCTACTCTAGGGGATCGTATGGAGCCTGTTCATGGATGACATGATTGCGGTATGATCATAGAAGATATTCTCCTCAAGTGAACCAGCTATCCTTCATAGGTAGGGTACTTGCATGTTGGTTGGATGCGGAGACACCCTTGGTTGTGAATTCTAATGTGGCAGATCCAATTCTGTATCTGCATGGCCAAATCAATAATTCAAGTCACACACACTCCCACAATCTGCCTTTTTTCTTTTGTAAAATTAACTTCAACTATTTGTATTGTATTAAAATACTTCGGAGTTGAAGAGAACTCAGAGTTAAGAAATCACTTGTAGCTTTATAAAGCACCAGCTTATGTTCTCCACATGTTGTAGATTGCCTTTTCCTTTTTCTTCTATCTGGACTCGATATTGTACTGAGGTTTGCAAGCTAAACATTCTACCTCCTCCCACTTCACTTGCAAATGATGCTGTTGTTGGCTTGTTGCCAATGTGCTGGTATCACTACCACCTCACCATGGATACATTTCATTCCAGCTTTTGTCTCTCCATAGTTTGCACCGGTCCATGTCTGGTTCTAGTGCAAATATGACATTTATTGTATAAATAATCATTTAGGACTAAGCAGGTGTGTATTCGTTCTGAGAGCCCAATTATGTGTCCAAATGTTGTTATTTTCCTGTCAATACATTTGATCACAGTGTACTTACATAAGCACAACTAGAAATATCAGTTACGTATTCACCAAGAAACTATTAGGTTGTCATTATGTAATCATAACTGCCCACAGCAGAATATATCATTACATTCACCTATTAATTTTCATGTCCCTTCCGCAGGAGGGCATACTGCAGAGATGATGAATATTGTATCTGAGCTTCAGAAGGATCGCTTTACGCCTAGGTACTATGTGGCTGCACTTACTGATAACATGAGCCTTCCAAAGGCACAGGTCTATGAGAAGTCATTGATTCATGTGGAGGTCAGTTGCCTTGCTATATAAAATTACGATATTATTTGCAAGTCTATGAGAAGTCATTGATTCATGTGGAGGTCAGTTACCTTGCTATATAAAATTACGATATTATTTGCAAGTAATTCTAGTTTTGCTTATGACACCAATGATGCCTTTTTAGGGTGATAGAGAAATGATCATCGAGAACGCCCAGTTCATGCAGATATATCGTAGCCGTGAAGTGGGCCAATCCTACATTACCTCCATCGCAACAACACTGCGTGCTACTTTGCATGCTATGTGGCTAATAATAAGAATCAGACCACAAGTGGTGTGCATTCTTCAAACTTATTAGCACCCATTACGCCATATGAGTGCAGTTATATTATACTAATTGCTTGTAACACCCTTGTAGATATTTTGCAATGGTCCCGGGACATGCATCCCTCTATGTGCTTCAGCTTTTCTTCTGAAGGTAACTTTACATCCTATGTTCTACTCCCTCCGTTCCTAAATATTTGTCCTTTTAGAGATTTCAAATGGACTATCACATGCGGATGTATATAGACATATTTTAGAGTGTAGATTCGCTCATTTTGCTCCGTATGTAGTCACTTGTTGAAATCTCTAGAAAGACAAATATTTAGGGAAGGAGGGAGTATATAGCTCAGTACAAGATTTATGTTTGAAGCACCACAGCATTTGTAGTACCTTTTTGTTTATCATAGAACGAAAACTAGGACAGTAGGGTATCAATACTGTTATAAATCTGTGTTTGCTATAAACCCAATGATAACACTGTTTTTTTGCCCTAAATAATAAGTCAATGCAATGCTTAAAATTTTCTATCGAGTACTTAATTGTTATATTCTTGCAGGTGCTTGGTCTGGGATGGTCCTCCATTTTCTACATTGAAAGTATCGCAAGAGTGAAGAAGCTTTCGTTAAGTGGTTTACTGTTGTACAAGCTACGGATGGCCGATCAGTTCTTCGTGCAGTGGCCCCAGCTGCAACAAAAATACCCTAGAGCACAATATGCTGGCCGTTTGATGTGATGATTCACCCGTAAATGATATTTGGGACACCATCGTTTCCAACTCTGAAGATCTTGAACATGCTGAGGTGCAGTTGAATACTTGAATTGACACACCCTACACGCCTGTTTCGCCAGAAACTTTTTTACTTGTTGGTATAGGCTTGCACCTTTCTTAGGATATATATATGTATACTCATCAAAATTGTCTTTCAAGGCTGACCTATTGGCTGGGGAATAGAATGTTCCCTCTCAGATAGTCAGATATACCTTGTAGGCTGTGACTCTGCAGAGTCAAGTGTAAACCTCATCCTGTAAGTTCCAGCCGCATTCTATTTGTCAGTGTTGTGTCGTTCGTTACATTTATCATGCCTCGTTGCTGGCCTCAAACGTCACCAGAGGGAAAACTGCTGCTTTCTTTCCTTTTTTGATAACAGGGGAAGAATTGCTGTAATCTGAAGGATAATACATAGTATTTGATCATCAGGATTTCTAAAATTAAATTATCAGGAAAGAAAGAGAATTTTCCCAGGAATACATTGATGGCATACAAAAGGCCCAAGTCTGCAGCGGCGAGCCACACACGCAACGAGGCAAAAGCCCAGGCCTGCATCGGCGACAAAATGCAATCGGGGACGCTCCGCGACACGAAAGGACACCGTGATCCACGTCACCGCCTGCCCCTCTTTATCCACCACGGGTTTCTTAAAAATAAACAGCGGAGAATAAAAAAGAGGAGAGGAGAGGGGAGAAGAAGAACACCCTCCGATCCCACACCCACCCCCGCCCTCGCGATCATCCCCTCCCCCCCTTGGACAGGTCTCCCGAATCCGGAGCCCCCAACGCGCGCGGCGGGACGTGTACCGACGGGCGGGGCACAGAGAGGCCGGGGGTGATGAGTTGTTACGCTGCATGGACGGAGCAATCGAGGAGCCTCTCCACAAGGTGAGCAGCCGCAACCCGTAAGATAATCTCCGGTCGTTGTTCTTGCCATCTTCAACAGAGAGAGATCGAGTATCTTAAGGTTTTAGCTTGGGGGAACTTCGGTTCATGGATCTGTAGCTCCTGTTGGTTTATGATTATTACTGGAATGAGTATAGTAGTACTGGTTTGCTTTGGCCTCGCTGGGGGGAGGAGCAGTGTACTGTTTGGTTAGTAGTTACATTTAGGCGTACTGATCTATGGCGGGCGATTGGTCAAATTCCAAGTGTTTATCTTGTTGCTCATCCATTTGTGATATGTGTAAGGCAGCACCCATGTTTATCTAAACATTGTTTACCTAAATTAGTCCAAGCTGATCGATGCATCTATTGCCTAATCGATTTGCTTGTTTGAGTGGTTGAAGGAGTTTTTATCTACTTACAGAAAGTAGGTTTATGGAAAACTCTGCTGCTTCGGCTGAATATATTATCGTTTGCAAGTGCCACCTACCATGGGAGATTTGTATCCAAACACTCAAACTTTTGGATCGACTGTGGACTGTGATATGAGCACTCCTTGTCGACCCTTGTTGCTGTGCTGTAGACTATGTATGGTAGTTAAATTTAGGCATACTGATCTGTGGTGAGCGATTGGTCAAATTCCAACTATTGTATGTTGCTCATCCATGTTTGGTATGCGTAAGGCAACATCCCTGTTTAGGTTCACCTTGCCTACCTAAATTAGTCCTATTTTTGTTAGAAAGCTGATCGATGCATTTGTGGTGTCTATGTGCCTAATCGACTTGCTTGCTTGGCTGCTTGAAGAATTTTGCATTGAGTTGCAGAAACTAGTTTTCTGGAAAACTCTGCTGCTTCGGCCAAATATGTTTATCATTTGCAAGTGCCACCTACTATGGGATTTTGTATCCAAATATTTGAACTTTTGGATCGGTCGTGGACTGTGATATGAGCACCCCTTGCCGATCTCTGTTGCTATGCTGTAGACCATCTTATGCATACCCTGAATATGCATTACCATCTACAACTCGAGTGTGATGTGGTCCTATGGACTATCATGCCATTCATGTATAGGGAAATGGTCGCAGTATACTTTCTTGCATAGTTATACTGACCTGTCCATTTAATCCATCTTATCATTTATATCATTTCATAGAGTTCATCTGTGATGACAGGACTATTACAAAGTTCTGGAGGTCGATTACGATGCATCTGACGACAACATCAAACTGAGTTATAGAAGATTAGCGCTGGTAAATCTTATGCCCTGCTTCTCTTCTGCGAACCACTACCATGTATTGTCTACCCAAACAAAATTATAGATCAACTCACTGTAAGTGGTGTCTCATCTCCAGAAGTGGCACCCCGACAAGCATAAGGGCGAGGATGATGTCACAGCTAAATTTCAGGAGATCAACGAGGCTTACAAAAGTACTGTTCAAGTCTGTTATTTTAGGCACCGATGATACCTTTTGTCCCTCTATTTTGTACCGATAAGAATGGTGGCAGGGTCACACTTCACTATACACAATTCTGAAAACTTCTTTTACCTAATGCACTGTATTGTCTTTCCAGTTTTAAGTGATCCAGTTACACGGCTTGAGTACGACTTTTCTGGCTGTTACGAGGTCAATCAATATACTGCACGTGTAAGAGCTCTTCTTTACTAGTTTTCTGATTCTTATTATATGTGCTTTCTGTTTAAGTTTGCTATATTTTCCTGTATTTTAGGAGTACCTTTCAAGATTTAAGGGAATGATACTTACCTGCAATGGCCTTGGCATAGAGCATTCTTCAAAATGGTAAATGCAATTCAGCTGAACTCAGATGCCTAATTGTTTGTTTCAATGCATTTCTGGCCTGCTTATATTGGTAGCATGTGCGCCTCAGAGAGTGTTTTTCGTATCACGCTGTTGACGTTGTGTACTTATGGTTTTCAGGGCACGACATTTGAGGGAATGGGAGCCCCATTGATCAATAGGTACAGCATGTTTATTCCCGAACTTGTTCAGTAGCGTCTCTGATGGCGATTCGGCATGTATTTTGTTCTTCTGTAACTCCGCAATGGAACCTGTCATGTGCCCTCGCACTTGTGCTAGAAAGAGATACATGTTTGCTATTTCCATCGGTCATCTGGTTATTTACTCTTTGACTTGTCACAAGCATGGTGGTAATAGTTCCTTTTCAGCATAAACCACAACTAAGAATAAAGAGAAATATATGTTTCTTGCAAGGAAAGAGAACAACATATCGTGTAATCAAGTATGTGTACCTGATAGAACAACGGAAAAGGAAGTTTTTGGGCGATTGCGCCGTCAGAAAATCTGTGACAAGCTAAATGCGATAAATGAGCGTTGATCATCAAGCTCTCCACGATAGTCAGCCACCAGGAAGGCATAGAGACACCTAGATGAAACATAAGAGCAAGTACAACAGGAATTGAACCTAGGAAGACTGATCATCAGTCCACGGTGTGAATGGGGCACACTATGTTGGTGTTACCATTTCAAAAATTTCCATTCAAGTTTGTGCGCCGTTTTGGTAACAATACATGTATATAATCACCTAATTGCAAATCCAGGTGTGTAAAAGGAAATAAATCTATTTGGTCCATAGTGCAACATACTGAAAGCAGATATGAATTGCAATTTGTAGCAGAGCCCGTTTTTAAATGTTGAACACAGTGGTTGTACAGACTAAAGAAGGGCAAATTCTGCTCCAATGGCATGTACTAGCTATGAGCTGCTTTGAAGTAGGAACCATGAAGAAACACACTTTTCGTCTGAAAGGAGAAGCCTCATTTGGCCAACAAGGGGAATGCTCTAGCATGGTAACCAGCCGTAGGACCTTTTTTTTACCGAAACACACAGCAAGTAAATCACTGATCTTTTGAGCCCTTATTCTATTCATGATCATGAACCCCACTGCTTTGACCTGTAAAGTCCCAGCTGAGATAATCGCCCACAGTGGACAGGTGAGCTGCACTTGTACTATTATAACAGAGGAAAAAAGAGGGTGTCACCGTCTTCTAATTATAATCTGGAACATGGACTGCGCTCTAGACCTCTCTCTGTGGCCCGTGGTTCGTCGTAGGGCCTCGTTTTCGAGTGGAGGCGGACGGACGATGGAATCGGACAGCGGCGTGGGCTTTTGCCGTACTGCAGCCTTGACGAGCAAGCCAATATCATGCTGGTGTCAGAATGAATTGTCCCTGCCTTTCTCTTTTTCCTCCCTCGGTTGGATGAGTCGTCTGATAAAATGAAAAATCGATCGCCATGTAATGTAGAGTACTCATGGACAAAAGCTGCATCGGTCCATTTCGCTTCGAGGCAGCGATCCAGGACCAGACAACGGCTGCGGCCAGCCATGGTCGCTCGATGCGTCTGCCTGCTATAGTAGACATCTACGCTAGGGCCAGCTTAATGGACTGTACTACCACCTGCACGTTTTGTTCACACGACACGATTATGCTTGGAGGGGGCCAGGTTTTGGGCCAGGCCAACAGTGCCTCACGCTGGCATTTCCCGCACATTCCAAACAAAATCTATAACCTGAACGTTAGCACGGGGATCTGATTGATTCTGAACCACAGGAGCAGCACGCGTGTAACGCCTCACCGGAATGCCCGGCATCAGTGAAACTGTGGATAGTAAAGCAGCCGCGTGACGCGACGCTCTCCGCCGTAGCGGCCAGCGGGTGGCACAGCTCGCGGGCAAGAGTCCAACGGGGGCGCACAGGGGGGAAGGCTCGTCGCCATCGACGCGCTTCCGTCGGGCGTCCACACTCGGGGCGACGAGGACGTGGCGCCTACCGGCCGCGTCGAGCCACCAGAGGGTTCGCGTCCCCGGACGCTCGCGACGAATGTGCCACTCTCGCTCGCAACCTACTGATTGCTGACAGTTCTTCTCTTGTTTTTGGTTTGGCAAAAGATCGATGAACAGCTCAGATGCTGACTCACCGAAACCAACTTTCTCCTCCCTGCATTTTATCTCTACAGCATCTATCCTGTATAATGATTTAATTTTTGGTCTATGAACATCTCCGAAAGATTCCACGAACAAAGCTTGAACTGCTGGGCAATGATTACCTCATCGGCGCAAATAGTGAGCTCGAAATCATTTCGACGGGAGTTGAAACAACAGACCGCGGTGAACCTGTACTAGACCACAACGTGAAGAAGAGAGCTCACTGCTCAATGCGCTGCGTTTGCCGTCGAGGCAGCGGCGGGCGGGCGACAGGGCCAGTGCACTAGACCAGGCAGTACTGAGCGAAGGGCCCTCTCCTTCACCACTTGCAACGTAGGCGAGCGTGTGCTGCACGGGCCCACATGTCGGCGAGACGAGGACACTGCGCTCGAGCCGCCCTATTCCTAGTCCTGAACCTGCTCCACCAAAAGCAGCACGACTAGACCAGTGTGTACGACACACAAGCTGCTATCCCGTCACGTACTAATCGCCTAGTACACAACATGAAAAGCTCTAGATAAATGGAGCAATGAACGCCGCCGCACCGGTGCTTTTCACCTTTCGATCGACGCTAATGATAGTGGTGCCGTCGTGCTGCTTAACTGCTGATCGATGTCGTGCTGGTAGTACCATCGTGTTTAACTGTCTCACAGGCCTGGGTTTTCTAATTTTTATCCTGAATACCGAAAAAAAAGACAATCAAGGATGCAATGCAACGAAATTGCAGATTCACAAATGGTGCTGGAAAGAAGGTAGCGCAGATCAAATCGGGGAGCTTAAAATGTCCAATTTGATGGTACTACACGGTGGAGCAGCAAGTGTACAGACACGACACCGAGGGACAACAAAAGCAGGGAGGAAATGACGCCGCCCAGAGGGTAATTGAGCGCATTGCGCCCAGATCACAGGCTTTCAGTTTTTAATCTAGCTTAAACATCATATCACATTAGCACGCGAGCCACAAAAGTGGAAAAGAAGAACCCCCATATAGTTAATTGATTATATTATAACCACTTCCTAAAAGGAAAGCAAGAGACAGATCCCCCACTGGTGGCGAGGAATCTCACCCCCGCTCCGGCATGCTCGCCGACGACCTCCGGTGCCGGAACGCCTTCATGGGGCTCGGGAAGTGCCACCCCCACCGCGCCTTGGTCGCCGCCGCCTTGGCCGCCACCGCCTTGGCCTCCACGGCCGTCGCCGAGACCGAGCTGGACCTCGCCAGCCCCAGCCTCTCCTCCTCGTCCTCCTCCTCCGCCGCGCTCCCGTCCTTGGCAGAGGACCTCCAGAACGGCGCCCACCCCCAGACCCTCGCCTTTCGCCTCCCGGAGGCGGAGGCGGCCGCGGCGACGGAGGCCATCGCGGCGGAGGAGGACGCGGCGACGGAGCGCGAGCGCGCCACCCGGTGCTCCCGCTCGATGAGGCTGTGCACCCGGCCGACGGCGTCGCCGGACGCCGAGGAGGAGGAGGACGGGGAGGCGCAGGTGCAGGGGCAGGGCCGCACGCGCGCGCAGTTGGGGCAGAGCCGCAGCAGCCGGTCGCGGAGGCAGTACGGGCACACCCCGCCGCCGGATCTCGCCGCGGGGTGCTTCCGGCACCGCCACTCGTCGCCCCCGACGGCGGCCGCGGCCACCGCTGCCTTCTCCGCCTTCATCTCCCTCCGTGCGGTTGCTCTCGCTGATGACTCGCTCGCTCTCTCTCTCTCTCTCTCTGCCTCGCGCTTCTTGGCAAGAGAGTGGAAGGAGGGGGGCGTTACGGATACGAACTCACAGCGTCGCCGGAGTGTGTAATAAAGGAGGCACCGGCGGGGCTTAACGGCGTGTGGTTTTCCGGGCACGGAGAGAAGGCACGTAGCTCGCGGTTATTCACGAAGGTGCCATCGGGTACAGCTGGGCAGCGGTTGCCGCGGGATCTTCTGCGGTTGCACCTCAACTTGCTATAGTCTACTAGAACCGTATGACAACGCATCATTCAGGACGTGTAGATCATACATCTGACTGAGCAAAGAATCAGCTTCCGATTTGTTTGTACTCCCTCCCTCCGGGCCTTTTTAGTTCGCATATAAGATTTGACTGAAGTCAAGCCTCGTAAAATTTGATCAATTTTATAAAAAAAATATCAATATTCACAATCTGAAATCAATATGAAAAGATGTGTCATGACTTAAAGTTTCATAGTATTGTATAACTTTAGCATGGCAGATGTTGATAATTTTTCATATAAATATGATCAAATTTTATGAAGTTTGACTTCAGAGAATTCTAATATACAGAGTAAAAATGACGGGAGGAGTAATAGCACAAATCTCCACTCTGATTCTGAGCAACGGCGAGGAGCACCTACGGTGTCGCCGGCCGCAGAGGATCCCTCTCGGGCTCGAAAGATAAGGCTGCCCGCGCACGTGCGGGGCGGGAATGAGCCGTGCTGGGGTCAGTTACGATGGGCCCGCGTGTCGGTTTACGACGATGCGACCGAGACGGCTGTTCCTTTATTTCTCTCGATTAATTAATTAATTATTAAATGGAACTTTGGTGCCCGTGTGGAGTGCACCTGCCTGCAGAGTCACCGGTTGCAATCTCGCAGATCTGGTTCGTTGCGCGGATCGTAGTTATCGCGTCTAGTATTCTACACGCACGGGAGCGGGGCAGCGCAGCGTATCGCCGTCGAGGTGCTGTCCGCTTCTGCACGTGTGGTTGACGAACGGCGTCGCCTGTGTCGGGGCGCAGAGCCGTGTTGTCTCGCCTTCGGGCGCCCGGCAAAGTCAAAAGGATTTAGGCGACCATTCTGCATTTTTTGAGATTTATTACCACCTTCGAGGTGTTAAGATTAGTAGTAACTCTTACTGTATTCTCTAAAAAAAGAGATTAGTAGTAAGTACGAGGAGTGCACTTCTGCATCACTTGTACTACTAGTCGGTCTTGTGCAATACTAAAAGAAGAAATAAACAACATTTCAAAAAAAGAAGAAGAAATAAACAAGATGCACACTCGTTCGCTCTCAAATCGCGCGCCAACGCCGCTGAAAGAGACCGATGCTAAAAATTCTCCCCCGTCACAGGCAATCTGGATGGTGCCCAAGATTCCGTCTATAGTTTAATTGCCAAACGTGTCGGCAGAAGGGAGATCAGAGATTAATCTTTCAGGTGTACGTATGCCTTGAAGGAGTTTGTCCTAAACACTCCGATCGAGCCTGTCATGTCTCTATCGGCATCGGCATCAGTCTTGGTGCGATTATTACGTGAATAATATAGCAACTGACGCAGTTTGGTATAGTATTCCGTTAGAGATAAAGTGTTACGGTGACGTGCTGATCGATTCCAATCATTGAGTAACACTGCTCTTTGCACACGGGGGGCAGGGAAACCTTCAAGGTTAAGATAGATGAACCAACCGCCAACTAGGAAGGTTAAGAAAAAGTGTTACGTTCCTCAAAAAAAGAAAAAGTGTTACAGCGACTGCTCCCTGCTTCCTAAAGTTCCAGGGGCGGATCTTAATAAGCAGTTCCGACCCATCTCTTTGATCAATGTAGGTTTCAAACTACTACCTCTGTGAAGAAATATAAGAGAGATCACTACTTCAGTGATCTAAACGCTTTTATATTTCTTTGTGGAGGAAGTACTCGCCAAGGGGTTTACTATCCGGCTCTCGCTGATGGCACATAGGGTCATTGACTAGAGTCAATCGGCCTTTATTCGAGGAAGAAGCACCCTCGAAGGCATTCCGGTTCTTCACGAGGTGTTGCATACTGCACATATGAATAAAGAAAACATTTTCATTTTGAAGTTAGATTTCGAGAAGGCTTACGACTGTGTTAACTGGGACTTTCTAGAAGGCGTTATATGGTGAAAGGGCTTTGATCCACTCTGGGTGAGTTGGATCATGCAGTTGGTTAAAAGTGGACAAACCGCCATCAATATCAATGGGGAGGGAGACCAATATTTTCGTAACTCGAGGGGAGTACGACAAGGTGATCCGATTTCTCCCCTCTTGTTTAATATAGTCGGAGATGCTCTGGCTGTTAGCATAGAGGGTGCTAAGACAGCAGGCCATATCCAGGGAGTGTTCTTGGCTATTAATGAAGGTGGAATCACGCATCTCCAATATTCCGACGACACACTGATTCTCATCAAGAATGACCCAATTAGTTTAGCGAACTTGAAGTTCATCCTGATGTATTTTGAGTCCATGTCTGGACTTAAGATCAATTTTGACAAGAATGAGGTGTATGTCGCTAAGGGGAGCTTGGGGGACAGTTGCGTGCTGCTCACATGATGAACTGTAAACTAGGATCTGTTGGGGAACGCAGTAATTTTAAAAAAATTCCTACGCACACGCAAGATCCATCTAGGTGATGCATAGCAACGAGAGGGGAGAGTGTTGTCCACGTATCCTCGTAGACTATAAGCCGAAGCGTCATAACAAAGCGGTTGATGTAGTCGTACGTCTTCACGATCCGGCCGATCCTAGCACCGAAGGTACGGCACCTCCGTGATTTGCACATGTTTAGCTCGGTGAAATCCCACAAACTCTAGATCCAGCTGAGTGTCGAGGGAGAGCTTCGTCAACACGACGGCGTGATGATGGTGATGATGAAGTTACCGACGCAGGGCTTCACCTAAGCTCTACAACAATATGACCGAGGTGGAAATCTATGGAGGGGGCACCGCACACGGCTAAGAGATCAACTTGTGTGTCTATGGGGTGCCCCCTCCCCCGTATATAAAGGAGTGGAGGAGGGGGAGGACCGGCCCTCTATGGCGCGCCCAATGGGGGGTCCTACTCCCGGTGGGAGTAGGATTCCCCCTTTTCCTTGTTGGAGTAGGAGAGAAGGAAGGGGGAGAGAGAGAGGGAAGGAGGGGGGGCCCACCCAATTCGGATTGGGCTAGGGGGCGCGCCCTCCACCCAATTCGGATTGGGCTAGGGAGGGCGCGCCCTCCACCTTGGCCTTCCTCTCCTCTTTTCCACTAAGGCCCAATAAAGCCCATATACTCCCCGGGGGGTTCCGGTAACCCCCCCGGTACTCCGGTAAATGCCTGAACTCATCCGGAACCACTCTGATGTCTAAACATACCCTTCCAATATATCAATCTTTATGTATCGACCATTCCGAGACTCATCGTCATGTTCATGATCATATCCGGGACTCCGAACTACCTTCGTTACATCAAAACACATAAACTCATAATACCGATCGTCACCGAACGTTAAGCGTGCGGACCCTACGGGTTCGAGAACTATGTAGACATGACCGAGACTCATCTCCGGTCAATAACCAATAGCGGAACCTGGATGCTAATATTGGTTCCTACATATTCTACAAAGATCTTTATCGGTCAAACCGCATAACAACATACGTTGTTCCCTTCTCATCGGTATGTTACTTGCCCGAGATTCGATCGTCGGTATCTCAATACCTAGTTCAATCTTGTTACCAGCAAGTCTCTTTACTCGTTCCATGATGCAACATCCTGTAACTAACTCATTAGTCACATTGCTTGCAAGGCTTGTAGTGATGTGCATTACCGAGAGGGCCTAGAAATACCTCTCCGATACACGGAGTGACAAATCCTAATCTCGATCTATGCCAACTCAACAAACACCATCGGAGACACCTATAGAGCATCTTTATAGTCACCCAGTTACGTTGTGATGTTTGATAGCACACTAAGTGTTCCTCCGGTATTCGGGAGTTGCATAATCCCATAGTCATAGGAACATGTATAAGTTATGGAGAAAGCAATAGCAGTAAACTAAACGATCAAAGTGCTAAGCTAACGGATGGGTCAAGTCAATCACATCATTCTATAATGATGTGATCCTGTTTATCAAATGACAACTCTTTGTCCATGGCTAGGAAACTTAACCATCTTTGATTAACGAGCTAGTCAAGTAGAGGCATACTAGTGACACTCAGTTAGCATGAATAATAAACATTTATCATGATATAAGGAAATATAAATAACAACTTTATTATTGCCTCTAGGGCATATTTCCTTCAGTCTCCCACTTGCACTAGAGTCAATAATTTAGATTACATTGTGATGATTCTAACACCCATGGAGTCTTGGTGCTGATCATGTTTTGCTCGTGAGAGAGGCTTAGTCAACGAGTCTGCAACATTCAGATCCATATGTATCTTGCAAATCTCCATGTCTCCCTCCTTGACTTGATCGCAGGTGGAATTGAAGCGTCTCTTGATGTGCTTGGTTCTCTTGTGAAATCTGGATTCCTTTGCCAAGGAAATTGCACCAGTATTGTCACAAAAGATTTTCATTTGACCCGATGCACTAGGTATGACACCTAGATTGGATATGAACTCCTTCATCCAGACTCCTTCATTTGATGCTTCCGAAGCAGCTATGTACTCCGCTTCACACGTAGACCCCGCCACGATGCTCTGCTTGGAACTGCACCAACTGACAGCTCCACCATTCAATAAAATACGTATCCGGTTTGTGACTTAGAGTCATCCGAATTAGTGCCAAAGCTTGCATCGACGTAACCGTTTACGACAAGCTCTTTGTCACCTCCATAAACGAGAAACATATCCTTAGTCCTTTTCAGGTA
This sequence comes from Triticum urartu, assembly GCF_056163025.1. Lineage (NCBI taxonomy): Eukaryota > Viridiplantae > Streptophyta > Magnoliopsida > Poales > Poaceae > Triticum > Triticum urartu. Next base: position 476,919,984 of record NC_141878.1, on the reverse strand, counting down.
TTTCAGGATGTTCTTGACCGCTGTCCAGTGATCCACTCCTGGATTATTTTGGTACCTCCCTGTTAAACTAATAGCAAGGCACACATCAGGTCTGGTACACATCATTGCATACATGATAGAACCTATGGCTGAAGCATAGGGAATGACTTTCATTTTCTCTCTATCTTCTGCAATGGTCGGGCATTGTGTCTGACTCAACTTCACACCTTGTAACATAGGAAAGAACCCTTTCTTTGCTTGATCCATTTTGAACTTCTTCAAAACTTTATCAAGGTATGTGCTCTGTGAAAGTCCAATTAAGCGTCTTGATCTATCTCTATAGATCTTGATGCCCAATATATCAGCAGCTTCACCGAGGTCTTTCATTAAAACATTCTTATTCAAGTATCCTTTTATGCTATTCAGAAATTCCGTATCATTTCTGTAACACCTGGATAATTAGGCTACAGTAAAACTCTCCTAAGATGCCATGTCATCTTTGATTACTGTTGCTAAACTTTCGTTAGTTCAAACTGATTCAAAATCAACTCAAAAAAATGGCAAACAACAAAAGTTTTCAAAATATTAAACTAAAATGTTCGGAGTGTGCAAATAAATGCTTAGGTGTTTATGGTGAGGGAACCGTGCTTTTATAGGAAACCTAAATCCATAAAATGAAATAAAACAATAAAGAAATAAATAAAAGAAAATGCAAAAGAGAAAACAAAAAAACAAAAGGAGAGAACCCTTCCCCCTGGACCAGACGGCCCAGCTCACAGCCAGGCCGGCCCACCTGGCCCATAGCCATCAGCCGGCCCAACCCCCCTGCCTCGTCTCCCTTCTCTGTTCCCCCGACCCGGGTCGGAACAGGGGCGAGTCCCCGCCCGACCACCTCGCCGGCACCGACGCCGGGAGGAGATAAGGCCGCCACGCCCTCGCCTCCTCGATCCCTCCTCCCACTCGCCCCGCTCTCTCCCTCGGTTCCTGCACCCTCCCACCAGATCCTCCTTGCCCAGAACCACCACGGCCACCACCGCAGTCGCCATGGCCGACACCGTCAACGCGCTCTCCACCGTCCCCTTCACCTAGGACCGCGCCAAGGGCTCCGTCGCCAACCTCTCCTTCTCCCACGACCAGCCCCTCGAGCTCGGCGCCCCTGCATCGACTCCGATGCCAGCTTCTTCTTCCTCAGCAGCCACCGGCGTTCCTCTGCGATTCCGGCGCCCTGCTGCTCCTAACCTTCCAACGAGCCACCGTGTGCTCCTACGTAAGCTCCCCGACCTTTCCCCTATGCTAGCGCCGTCGATCTCGCCCCCCTAGTTGCCGTCACCATTGGTGCTGCCCCGCCGCCATGGTGAAGCTCGTCGCAGTGGCCACCGTTGCCGCAGCTCGCGTCCGAGCTCGTAGTCGAGCTCGTGAGGTTCCCAGGAGCCCAACGCGCGCGCGCGAGCCTTCCCATGCCCCCTAGCGCCGTGCTCGTTGAGAACCCGAACGCGTCGTCGCACACGCTCGTCGCCGGCAGCCGTCCGGTGACCCTTTTGGTCCCGGGCTTGTGCAGTTGTTTTCGCGTGTGCACGTAGGCCTCGCCCCGCCCTTCTGTTTGCACAATAGCATGCCGCAGCGCCGTTTCCCTCTCGCGGCCGAACGCTGACGTCCGCCCCGCTCGTCACCGGTGACGCTACGGCCCTCCTCCGGCCACGCCACCGCCACCACTAGATGCGCCTCTTCGCGCTCGTTCGAACGAGCCCCGGCACGCGCGGATCCGTGCCCTATGCGCAAATTCCAGCGAACTCCGGCGGGTCTGCGCCGTGCCTTTGGTCGCCGACGGCGAGAGCCGGCCCTGCTGACCTGGTGCCGCAGGTCCCACCACCTGGGCCACTGACTGGTGGGCCCAGGGCTCCCTGTTGACCAGATGACTGGGTCAACTGCTGACTGGGCCGCCCCTGTCTCACTAACCTATGGGCCCCACCTTAATCAATGAATAAAAATAAATAGGTAATTTGCTAATTAATTAAATTAGTTAATTAAACACTAATCTCTCACTGACTATGGGCCCCACTTGCTAATTAACCCAAATTAGTTAGACTAAACCCCCTGTTAGTGGCCTAGACAATGACATGTGGGTCCCACTGGACCCACCTGTCTGGTTTGACTGGTCAACCGACCAGTTGACCTGCTGACATCACTTTGATGTCATGCCTGCGTCATCATTCATTGTTTTGGATAATGTTAGAATTAAATAACTAATTAAAATCAGAAAATGATTTAAATCTTTAGAAAATCATATCTTTTAATCCGTAACTCGGATGAAAAAACTTTGTACATGAAAGTTGCTCAGAACGACAAGACGAATCCGGTTACGCAGCCCGTTCGTCCGCCACGCATCCCTAGCATAGCGAACACACAACTTTCCCCCTCCGATTCATATGTCCGAAAACGCAAAACACCGGGGATATTTTCCCGGATGTTTCCCCCCTTCACCGGTATCACCTCATACCGCGTTAGGGCACCCCTAGCACCGCTACTTGCCATGTCATGCAACGCCATGCATTTGTTTGCATTATATTTATTGTTTCTTCCCCCTCTTCTCTCGCTAGACACCGAGACCGACGCCGCTGCTACCCAGTACGACTACGGAGTTGACGACCCCTCTCTCTTGCCAGAGCAACCAGGCAAGCCCCCCCCTTTGATCACCAGATATCGCCTACTCTCCTCTATACTGCTTACATTAGAGTAGTGTAGCATGTTACTGCTTTCCGTTAATCCTATTCTGATGCATAGCCTGTCATTTTTGCTCCAGCTGTTGATACCTTACCTGCAATCCTAAATGCTTAGTATAGGATGCTAGTTTACCATCAGTGGCCCTACATTCTTGTCTGTCTGCCATGCTATACTATCGGGTCGTGATCACTTGGGAGGTGGTCACGGGTATATACTTATACATAATATATGATACTTGTGGTGATTAAAGTCGGGTCGGCTCGTAGGAGTACCCGCGAGTGGATCTTTGTGGCGAAGCGACAGGGCAGGTTGAGACCACCTAGGAGAGAGGTGGGCCTGGCCCTGGTCGGCGTTCGTGGTTATTTCAAGATAACACGTTTAACGAGATCTTGGTATTTGATCTGAGTCTGGCCACTGGCCTATACGCACTAACCATCTACGCGAGGAAAGTTATGGGCACTCGACGTCGTGGTATCAGTCGAAGCCTTCATGACGTCAGCGACTGAGCGGCGCGCGCCGGATTGGAACGTAAGCCTGCTCTTGTATTAAGGGGGCTAGTTTTGCTTCCGGCCGCCCTCGCAATGTGCACGTGTCCAATGGGCGATGGGCCCAGACCCCTGCGCCATAGAATTTAGACCGGCGTGCTGACCTCTCTGTTGTGCCTAGGTAGGGCTGCGATGTGTTGATCTTCCGAGGACGGGCATGACCCAGAAAAGTGTGTCCGGCCAAATGGGATCGAGCGTGTTGGGTTATGTGGTGCACCCCTGCAGGTAAGTTAATCTATTTGGATAGCCGTGATCTTCGGTAACAGGATGACTTGGAGTTGTATCTTGACCTTATGACAACCATAATAGGATACTTAATAAAACACACCCTTCCAAGTGCCAGATACAACCGGTGATCGCTCTCTCACAGGGCGACGAGGGGAGGATCATCGGTTAGGATTATGCTAGGCGATGCTACTTGGAGGACTTCAGTCTATTCTCTTCTACATGCTGCAAGACGGAGGCTGCTAGAAGCATAGTCTTCGACAGGATTAGCTATCCCCCTCTTATTCTGGCATTTTGCAGTTCAGTCCACCGATATGGCCCTTTTACACATATACCCATGCATATGTAGTGTAGCTCCTTGCTTGCGAGTACTTTGGATGAGTACTCACGGTTGCTTTTATCTCCCTTTTCCCCCTTTTCCCTTCTACCTGGTTGTCGCAACCAGATGTTGGAGCCCAGGATCCAGACGCCACCGTCGACGACGACTACTACTACGTACAGCCCGCTGACGACGACCAGGAGTAGTTTAGGAGGATCCCAGGCAGGAGGTCTGCGCCTCTTTCGATCTGTATCCCAGTTTGTGCTAGCCTTCTTAAGGCAAACTTGTTTAACTTATGTCTGTACTCAGATATTGTTGCTTCCGCTGACTCGTCTATGATCGAGCTCTTGTATTCGAGCCCTCGAGGCCCCTGACTTGTAATATGATGCTTGTATGACTTATTTTATTTGTAGAGTTGTGTTGTGATATCTTCCCGTGAGTCCCTGATCTTGATCGTACATGTTTGCGTGTATGATTAGTGTACGATTAAATCGGGGGCGTCACAATTTCCAATCAACAATATGTCATCTACATATAATATCGGAAATGCTATAGAGCTCCCACTCACTTTCTTGTAAATACAGGCTTCTCCAAAAGTCTGTATAAAACCATATGCTTTGATCACACTATCAAAGCGTATATTCCAACTCCGAGAGGCTTGCACCAGTCCATAAATGGATCACTGGAGCTTGCATACTTTGTTAGCACCTTTTGGATCGGCAAAACCTTCTGGTTGCATCATATACAACTCTTCTTTAAGATATTCATTAAGGAATGCAGTTTTGACATCCATTTGCCAAATTTCATAATCATAAAATGCGGCGATTGCTAACATGATTCGGACGGACTTAAGCACCGCTACGGGTGAGAAGGTCTCATCGTAGTCAACTGCCTGAACTTGTCGAAAACCTTTTGCAACAAGTCGAGCTTTATAGACAGTAACATTACCGTCAGCGTCAGTCTTCTTCTTGAAGATCCATTTATTCTCTATGGCATGCCGATCATTGGGAAAGTCAACCAAAGTCCACACTTTGTTCTCATACATGGATCCCATCTCAGATTTGATGGCCTCAAGCCATTTTGCGGAATCTGGGCTCATCATCGCTTCCTCATAGTTCGTAGGTTCGTCATGGTGAAGTAACATGACCTCCAGAACATGATTACCGTACCACTCTGGTGCGGATCTTACTATGGTTGACCTACGAGGTTCGGCAGTAACTTGATCAGAAGTTTCTTGATCATCATCATTAGCTTCCTCACTTACGGGTGTAGGAATCACTATAACTGATTTCTGTGATGAACTAGTTTCCAATGAGGGAGTAGGTACAATTACCTCGTCAAGTTCTACTTTCCTCCCACTCACTTCTTTCGAGAGAAACTCCTTCTCTAGAAAGGATCCATTCTTAGCAACGAATATCTTGCCTTCGGATCTGTGATAGAAGGTGTACCCAACAGTGTCCTTTGGGTATCCTATGAAGACACATTTCTCCGATTTGGGTTCGAGCTTATCAGGTTGAAGCTTTTTCACATAAGCATCGCAGCCCCAAACTTTAAGAAACAACAACTTGGGTTTCTTGCCAAACCATAGTTCATAAGGTGTTGTCTTAACGGATTTTGATGGTGCCCTATTTAACGTGAATGCATCCGTCTCTAAAGCATAATCCCAAAACGACAGCGGTAAATCAGTAAGAGACATCATAGATCGCACCATATCTAATAAAGTGCAGTTACGACGTTCGGACACACCATTATGCTGTGGTGTTCCAGGTGGCATGAGTTGCGAAACTATTCCGCATTGTTTCAAATGAAGACCAAACTCGTAACTCAAATATTCTCCTCCACGATAAGATCATGGAAACTTAATTTTCTTGTTACGATGATTTTCCACTTCACTCTAAAATTCCTTGAACTTTTCAAATGTTTCAGACTTATGTTTCATTAAGTAGATATACCCATATCTGTTTAAATCATCTGTGAAGGTAAGAAAATAACGATATCCGCCGCGAGCATCAACACTCATTGGACCGCATACATTAGTATGTATTATTTCCAACAAGTCTGTTGCTCGCTAAATTGTTCCGGAGAACGGAGTCTTAGTCATCTTGCCCATGAGGCATGGTTCGCAAGCATCAAGTGATTCATAATCAAGTGATTCTAAAAGTCCATCAGCATGGAGTTTCTTCATGCGCTTTACACCAATATGACCTAAACAGCAGTGCCACAAATAAGTTGCACTATCATTATTAAACTTATATCTTTTGGATTCAATACTATGAACATGTGTATCACTACTATCAAGATTTAGTAAAAACAGACCACTCATCAAGGGTGCATGACCATAAAAGATATTACTCATATAAATAGAACAACCATTATTCTTTGATTTAAATGAATAACCGTCTCGCATCAAACAAGATCCAGATACAATGTTCATGCTCAACGCTAGAACCAAATAACAATTATTTAGGTCTAAAACTAATCCCGAAGGTAGATGTAGAGGTAGCGTGCCGACGGTGATCACATCGACTTTGGAACCATTTCCCACACGCATCGTCACCTCGTCCTTAGCCAATCTTCGCTTAATCCGTAGCCCCTGTTTCGAGTTGCAAATATTAGCAATAGAACCAGTATCAAATACCCAGGCGCTACCGCGAGCATTAGTAAGGTACACATCAATAACATGTATATCAAATATACCTTTCACTTTGCCATCCTTCTTCTCTGCCAAATACTTGGGGAAGTTCCGCTTCCAGTGACCAGTCCCTTTGTAGTAGAAGCACTCAGTATTAGGATTAGGTCCAGACTTGGGCTTCTTCACTTGAGCAGCAACTTACTTGCTGTTCTTCTTGAAGTTCCCCTTCTTTCCTTTACCCTTTTTCTTGAAACCGGAGGTCTTGTTGACCATCAACACTTGATGCTCCTTCTTGATTTCTACCTCCGCAGCCTTTAGCATTGCGAAGAGCTCGGGAATTGTCTTATCCATCCCTTGTATATTATAGTTCATCATGAAGCTCTTGTAGCTTGGTGGCAGTGATTGAAGAACTCTGTCAATGACACTATCATCAGGAAGATTAACTCCCAACTGAGTCAAGTGGCTGTGGTACCCAGACATTCTGAGTATATGTTCACTGACAGAACTATTCTCCTCCATTTTGCAGCTGTAGAACTTATTGGAGACTTCATATCTCTCAATCCGGGCATTTGCTTGAAATATTAACTTCAACTCCTGGAACATCTCATATGCTCCATGATGTTCAAAACGTCATTGAAGTCCCGGTTCTAAGCCGTAAAGCATGGCACACTAAACTATTGAGTAGTCATCAGCTTTGCTCTGCTAGACGTTCATAACATCTGGGGTTGCTCCTATAGCGGGTTTGTCACCTAGCGGTGCTTCCATGACGTAATTCTTCTGTGCAACAATGAGGATAATCCTCAAGTTACGGACCTAGTCCGTGTAATTGGTACCATCATCTTTCAACTTAGCTTTCTCTAGGAACGCATTAAAATTCAACAGAATAACAACACGGGCCATCTATCTACAACAACATAGATATGCAAAATACTATCAGGTACTAAGTTCATGATAAATTAAAGTTCAATTAATCAAATTACTTAAGAACTCCCAGTTAGATAGACATCCCTCTAATCATCTAAGTGATCAGATGATCCATATCAACTAAACCATGTCCGATCATCACGTGAGATGGAGTAGTTTTCAATGGTGAACATTCCTATGTTGATCATATCTCCTATATGATTCACGCTCGACCTTTCGGTCTCAGTGTTCCAAGGCCATATCTGCATATGCTAGGCTTGTCAAGTTTAACCCGAGTATTCCGCGTGTGCAAAACTGGCTTGCACCCGCTGTATGTGAACATAGAGCTTATCACACCCGATCATCACGTGGTGTCTCGACACGACAAACTGTAGCAATGGTGCATACTCAGGGAGAACACTTATACCTTGAAATTTAGTGAGATAAGATGCATAAAGGATAAACATCACATGCAATGAATATAAGTGATATGATATGGCCATGATCATCTTGTGTCTTTAATCTCCATCTCCAAAGCATCATCATGATCACCACCGTCACCGGCTTGATACCTTGATCTCCATCGAAGCATCGTTGTCGTCTCGCCAACTATTGCTTCTACGACTATCGCTACCGCTTAGTGATAAAGTAAAGCAATTACATGGCGATTGCATTTCATACAATAAAGCGACAACCATATGGCTCCTGCCAGTTGCCGATAACTCTGTTACAAAACATGATCATCTCATACAAAAAAATTAGCATCATCTCTTGACCATATCACATCACAACATGCCCTGCAAAAACAAGTTAGACGTCCTCTACTTTGTTGTTGCAAGTTTTACGTGGCTGCTATGGGCTGAGCAAGAACCGTTCTTACCTACGCATCAAAAACCCAACGTGGTATAGTGATTGCTTTTTGATCTTCCAAAAGAACCCTGTTCATTGAATTCGATTCAACTAAAGTTGGAGAAACTGACACCCACTAGCCACCTGTGTGCGAAGCACGTTGGTAGAACCAGTCTCGCGTAAGCGTACGTGATTAACTACAAGTGTAGGGGATCTATCATAGTCCTTTCGACAAGTAAGAGTGTCGAACCCAACGAGGAGCAGAAGGAAATGATAAGCAGTTTTCAGTAAGGTATTCTCTGCAAGCACTGAAATTATCGATAACAGATAGTTTTGTGATAAGGTAATTTGTAACAGGTAACAAGTAAATAAAGTAAATAAGGTGCAGTAAGATGGCCCAATCCTTTTTATAGCAAAGGACAAGCCTGGACAAACTCTTATATAAAGGAAAGCGCTCCCGAGGACACATGGGAATTATCGTCAAGCTAGTTTTCATCACGTTCATATGTTTCACGTTCGGTACTTTGATAATTTGATATGTGGGTGGACCGGTGCTTGGGTATTGTCCTTCCTTGGACGAGAATCCCACTTATGATTAACCCCTATTGCAAGCATCCGCAACTACAACAGAAGTATTAAGGTAAACCTAACCACAACACGAAACATATGGATCCAAATCAGCCCCTTACGAAGCAACACATAAACTAGGGTTTAAGCTTCTGTCACTCTAGCAACCCATCATCTACTTATTACTTCCCAATGCCTCCCTCTAGGCCCAAACAATGGTGAAGTGTCATGTAGTCGATGTTCACATGACACCACTAGAGGAATGACAACATACATCTCATCAAAATATCGAACGAATACCAAATTCACATGACTACTTATAGCAAGACTTCTCCCATGTCCCCAGGAACAAACGTAACTACTCACAAATCATATTCATGTTCATAATCAGAGGGGTATTAATATGCATAATGGATCTGAACATATGATCTTCCACCATGTAAACCAACTAGCATCAACTACAAGGAGTAATCAACAGTACTTGCAACCCACGGGTACCAATCTGAGGTTTTGAGATAAAGATTGGATACAAGAGATGAACTAGGGTTTGAGATGAGATGGTGCTGGTGAAGATGTTGATGGAGATTGACCCCCTCCCGATGAGAGGATTGTTGGTGATGACGATGATGATGATTTCCCCCTCCCGGAGGGAAGTTTCCCCGGGAGAACAACTCCGTCGGAGCCCTAGATTGGTTCCGCCAAGGTTCCGCCTCGCGGCGGCAGAGTTTCATCCCGAAAGCTTGCTTATGATTTTTTTCCTCGACGAAAGACTCCATATAGCCAAAGATGGGCATTAGAGGGCTGCCAGGGGCCCACGAGGCAGGGGGCGCGCCCCCACCCTCGTGGACGGTGGGTGCCCCCTCTCTGGTACTTCTTTCACCCAATATTTTTATATATTCTGAAACGTGCTCCTGTGAAGTTTCAGGACTTTTGGAGATGTGCGGAATAGGTCTCTAATATTTGCTCCGTTTCCAGCCCAGAATTCCAGCTGTCGGCATTCCCCCTCTTCATGTAAACCTTGTAAAATTAGAGAGAATAGGCATAAGTATTGTGACATAATGTGTAATAACAGTCCATAATGCAATAAATATCGATATAAAAGCATGATGCAAAATGGACGTATCAACTCCCCCAAGCTTACACCTCGCTTGTCCTCAAGCGAAAGCCGAAATCGAAAAATATGTCCACATGTTTTAGAGATAGAGGTGTCGATAAAATAAAATACGGACATGAGGGCATCATGATCATTCTTAGAACAACAACAATATGAGAGTCCACCATATGATCTCTTATGCTAAAGTAACAATTCAATCACAATTTCAAGTATGAATCAGAAACTTCATTGAGAACCAAAAAACTATAACCTCAGTTATTGAGGCAATTGCAATTTATCATAACATCAGAAAGAGTCAATGAGAGCTTTTCAGCAAGTCCACATACTCAACCATCATTTAGTCTTTCACAATTGCTAACACTCACGCGATATTTATGGTTATGAACTTTTAATCGGACACGGAGAAACATAGAGGCTTATAGTTTTGCCTCCCAACCTTTTACCTCAAGGGTAATGTCAACAATACTAGTTCATGAAAACTCACATCCAATTAGCTATATATATCTGGATCTTTCCAACACATTGTGCTTGCCAAAGGATAAAATGTAAAGAGGAAAGGTGAAGATCACCGTGACTCTTTGCATGAAGTATAAGACAAGAATAAAAGATAGGCCCTTCGCAGAGGGAAGCAGAGGTTGTCATGTGCTTTTATGGTTGGATGCACGAAATCTTAATGCAAAAAATGTCACTTTATATTGCCACTTGTGATATGGACCTTTATTATGCAGTCCGTCGCTTTTATTTCTTCCACATCACAAGATCTTATAAAGCTTATTTTCTCCGCACTAATAAATCATACATATTTAGAGAGAAATTTTTATTGCTTGCAACGATGACAACTTACTTGAAGGATCTTACTCAATCCATAGGTAGATATGGTGGACTCTCATGGCAAAACTGGGTTTAAGGATATTTGGAAGCACAAGTAGTATCTCTACTTGGTGCAAAGAATTTGGCTAGCATGAGAGGGAAAGGCAAGCTCAACATGTTGGATGATCCAAGACAATATAATTTATTTCAGATGTAAGAAAACATAACCCATTACGTTGTCTTCCTTGTCCAACGTCAACTCTTTAGCATGTCATATTTTAATGAGTGCTCACAATCATAAAAGATGTTCAAGATACTATATTTATATGTGAAAACCTCTCTTTCTTTATTACTTCCTATTAATTGCAACGATGACCAAAACTATGTTTGTCAACTCTCAACAACTTTTATTCATCATACTCTTTATATGTGAAGTCATTACTCTCCATAAGATCCATATGATCTCTTTATTTCTTTTTATCTTTTATTTTATTTTATTCCCTCAAGATCATAGTAAGATAGTCAAGCCCTTGACTCAACACTAATATTTATTATATATAGCTCACGGACTTGATTACATAGAAGGATCATAAAGCAAAACTCAAAACTAGATCATACTAAAACTTTATTCTACTAGATCAAGATATTACCAAAAGGATCGAACTAAGAAAAATGGTAAAGATAAAAGTGATGGTGATACGATACCGGGGCACTCCCCCAAGCTTGGCAGTTGCCAAGGGGAGTCCCCATGCCCATGTGTTTATGTCTCTTTCTTCGGGGTTGGTGATGTGATATTCTTGGTGATGATGCCCCTCAGGATATGATTCTCTTCCTCGAGCTTATTGACTTGCTGCTTGAGGTCCATTATTTATTTATGGAGCTTGCCCGTGACGGCTAAAGCTCCTTTCACCCAAGGATGTTGCATAGCTACGGGAGAACAAGCAACACTCTTTTTCATATTTTCATAAGAAATAAATCTAACGTTGGAAGGGATGACCGAGTTTGGAATAGCAGAGCTCCGTAGTCCCCCCATCATGAATCCGGCTCGGAAACGAAAGTAACTTCTTGATCCTCCTCCATGGCATCTATCCTTTTCAAGTCGGCCTCCATCTCTTCCTCGGTTGATGGACCAAAGTGGTCAGCATCGTTGTTTGCTCTTGGCCCTGGTGTCGGATGAGACACCCAACTCTCCCCGACTGACTCTTGAGAAGACATCTTGCTCTAAATCTGTAGCAGAAACAGCTCGAAACAAAGACAGAAGATATTTGTGTGATATGGTGGTCAAAATCTTCGGGAGATTATATAATGAATTTTTACTGACCAAAAGAAGTATCGTGCAAGAAAACAGAGTCCGGAGAGCACACGAGGTGCCCACGATGCAGGGGGGCACGCCCAGGGGGGTAGGGTGCACCCTCCACCCTCGTGGACGCCTCGTGTCCTTCCCGGACTGCTTCTTATTTTCCTATTTTCTTAAATATTCCAAAACAGAGAAAAATTGCCATTAGAACTGTTTTGGAGTCGGTTTACTTACCGTACCACGTACCTATTCCTTTTCGGAGTCTGAAACGTTCTGGAAAGTGTCCCTTATGTATTCCTCCATGGTTACGGTTTCAATAACATTAGTTTCAACATTTACGGGATTACCTGAGATATAATGTTTGATTCTTTGACCGTTCACCACCCTCGGATTTGTGCCTTTGAAGTTGTTTATTTTTATGGCACCGGAACGATTGACCTCCTCGATGACGTAAGGACATTCCCATTTAGAGAGGAGTTTGCCTACAAAAAATCTTAAACGAGAGTTGTATAATAATACATAATCACCTACATTAAACTCACGTTTTTGTATCCTTTTTTCATGCCATCTTTTAACTTTTTCTTTAAACAGTTTGGCATTCTCATAGGCCTGGGTTCTCCATTCATCAAGTGAGCTAATGTCAAAAAGCCTCTTCTCACCGGCAAGTTTGAAATCATAATTGGGCTCTTTAATGGCCCAATATGCCTTATGTTCTAGTTCAAGAGGTAAGTGACATGCCTTTCCATAAACCAGTTTATACGGAGACATACCCATAGGATTTTTGTATGCAGTTATATAGGCCCATAATGCATCATCAAGTTTCTTGGACCAATTCTTCCTAGATCTATTAACAGTCTTTTGCAAAATTAATTTATGCTCTCTATTACTCAATTCTACCTGGCCACTAGATTGTGGGTGGTATGGAGATGCAATTCTATGGTTAACATCATACTTAGCAAGCATTTTACGAAAGGCACCATGAATAAAATGTGAACCACCATCAGTCATTAAGTATCTAGGGACTCCAAACCTCGGAAAAATAACTTCTTTAAGCATCTTGATAGAGGTGTTATGATCATCACTACTAGTTGGAATAGCTTCTACCCACTTAGTAACGTAATCAACAACAACTAAAATATGTGTATACCCATTAGAGGAAGGAATCGGTCCCATATAATCAAAGCCCCAAACATCAAATGGTTCAATAACAAGTGAATAATTCATAGGCATTTCTTGACGTCTACTAATATTACCAATTTTTTGACATTCATCACAAGACAAGACAAACTTACGGGCATCCTTGAAGAGAGTAGGCCAATAAAAACCGGATTGCAATACCTTGTGTGCAATTCTATCTCCAGCATGGTGTCCTCCATAAGCCTTAGAGTGACACTTGCATAGGATCTGTTCCTGTTCATGCTCAGGTACACAACGTCTAATGACACCATCTAATCCTTCTTTACAAAGGTGTGGGTCATCCCAAAAGTAATGTTTTAAATCATAGAAGAACTTTTTCTTTGGCTAGTATGTGAAACTAGGCGTTATAAATTTAGCAACAATATAATTAGCACAATCAACATACCATGGAGCAGTACGAGAAGCATTTATGACAACTAATTGTTCATCAGGAAAGCTATCATCAATAGGTAGTGGGTCATCAAGATCATTCTCTAACCTAGAAAAGTTGTCTGCAACGGGATTCTCAGCTCCCTTTCTATCAATAATATGCAAATCAAATTCTTGTAGCAAGAGAACCCATCTAATAAGTCTAGGTTTAGCATCTTTCTTTTCCACAATATATTTAATAGCAGCGTGATCAGTGTGAACAGTTACTTTAGAATCAAATATATGAGGTCTGAACTTATCACAAGCAAATACAACTGCTAAAAACTCTTTTTCAGTAGTAGCATAATTTCTTTGAGCACTGTCTAGAGTTTTACTAGCATATTGAATAACATTTAATTTCTTATCAACTCTTTGTCCTAGAACAGCCCCTATAGCATAATCACTAGCACCACACATAATTTCAAATGGCAAATTCCAATCAGGAGGCTGAACAATAGGTGCAGAAATCAAATCTTTCTTAAGTATTTCAAATGCTTCTACACAATCGTCATCAAAAACAAAAGGAACATCTTTTTATAAGAGATTAGTCAGAGGCCTAGAAATTTTAGAGAAGTCCTTAATGAACCTCCTATAAAAACCGGCATGACCCAGAAAACTTCTTATACCTTTAATGTCCTTAGGACGCGACATCTTTTCAATAGCATCAACTTTAGCTTTATCAACTTCAATACCTCTTTTAGAAATTTTATGCCCCAAGACAATACCTTCATTAACCATAAAGTGGCACTTCTCCCAATTCAAGACAAGATTAGTTTCTTCACATCTCTGCAAAACTCGATCAAGGTTGCTTAAGCAATCATCAAAAGAAGTTCCGTAAACGGATAAATCATCCATGAAAACCTCAACAATCTTTTCACAAAAGTCAGAGAATATAGCAGTCATACATCTTTGAAAGGTAGCAGGTGCATTGCATAAACCAAAAGGCATATGTCTATAAGAAAAGGTACTAAAAGGGCAAGTAAAAGTTGTCTTTTGTTGATCATCTTTTGACACAGGAATTTGAGAGAAACCAGAATAACCATCTTGAAAGCAAAAATGTGTATGTTTGGATAATCTTTCTAGCATTTGATCAATAAAAGGTAAAGGGTAATGATCCTTTTTAGTAGCTTTATTTAATTTGTGGAAATCAATTACCATTCTATAACCTGTAACAATTCTTTGTGGGATCAATTCATCTTTATCATTAGGAACAACAGTAATACCTCCCTTCTTAGGGACACAATGGACAAGACTTACCCACTGCCTATCAGCAATGGGATAAATTATACCTGCCTCCAGAAGCTTTAGTATTTCTTTTCTTACCACTTCTTTCATCTTAGGATTTAATCGTCGTTGGTGATCAACAACCGGTTTCGCGTCTTTCACCAATTTTATTTTGTGTTGGCAGAGAGTGGGACTAATGCCCTTAAGATCATCAAGAGTATATCCAATAGCAGCACGGTGCTTCTTCAGAGTTTTCAATAATCTCTTTTCTTCACGCTCTGAAAGGTTAACACTAATAATAACAGGATATATCTCTTTCTCATCAAGATAAGCATATTTAAGAGTATCAGGCAATGGTTTAAGCTCAAACGCGGGATCACCCTTGGGTGGAGGAGGATCCCCTAGGATTTCAACAGGCAGGTTGTGTTTCAAAATAGTCCCCTATTTAAAGAATACTTCATCTATTTTCCTTATTTCATTCATAAACATATCATTTCATGGTCTAGAAAATATTGCTCTAAAGGATCATTAGGAGGCACGGCAATAGAAGCAAGACCAATAATTTCATACTTACTAGGCAATTCTTTATCATGGGGTTGTCTACAAAATTTAGCAAAATTAAATTCATGAGACATATCCCCTAAACCAACAGAAACAATATCCTTATTGCAGTCTATCTTAGCATTAACAGTATTCAAGAAGGGTCTACCAAATATAATGGGACAAAAGTTATCTTGTGGGGAATCAAGAACAAGAAAATCAGCAGGATATTTAACTTTCCCACACAAGACTTCAACATCTCTAACAATCCCAACTAGTGAAATAGCATCTCTATTGGCAAGCTTAACTGTAACATCAATTTCTTCTATCTCAGCAGGTGCAATATCATGCATAATTTCTTTATATAATGAATGAGGTATTACACTTGCACTAGAACCCATATCACATAAGCCATGATAGCAATGATCTCCTATTTTAACAGAAATAACAGGCATGCCTACAACAGGTCTATGTTTATTTTTAGTATCGGGTCTAGCAATTCTAGCAGCTTCATCACAGAAGTAAATAACATGCCCATCAATATTATCGGCCAAGAGATCTTTAACCATAGAAACACTAGGTTCAACTTTAATTTGCTTAGGGGGAGTAGGTGTTCTAGTATTACTCTTACGAACCACAGTTGAAGCTTTAGCATGATCCTTTATTCTAACAGGGAAAGGTGGTTTCTCAATATAAGCAGTGGGAACAATAGGATCATTATAAGTGATAGTCTTTTCTTCAACTTTAATAGGTCCAACTACTTTTACTTCAATGGGAGGATTATATTTAAACCACTTCTCCTTAGGGAGATCAACATGAGTAGCAAATGATTCACAGAAAGAAGCTACTATCTCAGAGTCAAGTCCATATTTAGTGCTAAATTCACAGAAAGCATCGGTATCCATAAAAGATTTAACACAATCAAACTTAGGTGTTATACCTCACTCCTTACCTTCGTCGAGATCCCAATCTTCAGAGTTGCGTTTAATTCTTTCCAATAAATCCCATTTGAATTCAATAGTCTTCATCATAAAAGAGCCAGTACAAGAAGTATCAAGCATGGATCAATTATCGAGAGAAAGCTGAGCATAAAAAAATTCAATAATAATTTCCCTTGAGAGCTCATGATTGGGGCATGAATATCACATTGACTTAAGCCTCCCCCAAGCTTGAGCGATGCTTTCTCCCTTGCGAGGCCAAAAATTATATATATAATTACGATCATGATGAACAAGATGCATAGGATAAAACTTCTGATGAAATTCCAATTTCAATCGGTTGTAGTTCCATGATCCCATATCATCGCATAGCCTAAACCATGTCAATGCCTTTCCCTTCAAATATAAAGGGAATACCTTCTTCTTGATAACATCCTCGGGCATACCTGCAAGCTTAAATAATCCACAAACTTCATCCACATAGATTAGGTGCAAATCGGGATGTAATTTCCATCACCTTTGAAAGGATTAGCTAGCAGTTTCTCTATCATACTCGAAGGAATTTCAAAGTAAACATTTTCAGTAGGTTGAGGAGCAACTCTTTGCTCTACAGGTCGGGGTGAAGATACCCCGAACAAGCCCCTCAAAGGATTATGTTCCATAGTAACAAGTGACAGTAAATTTCAGCACACTATATAAATCTTTCCTTACCAAATTCCACCTACCAAAGGCGCTTCACTCCTCGGCAACAACGTCAGAAAAGAGTCTTGATGACCCACAAGTGTAGGGGATCTATCGTAGTCCTTTCGATAAGTAAGAGTGTCGAACCCAACGAGGAGCAGAAGGAAATGATAAGCAGTTTTCAGTAAGGTATTCTCTGCAAGCACTGAAATTATCGGTAACAAATAGTTTTGTGATAAGGTAATTTGTAAAGGGTAACAAGTAAATAAAGTAAATGAGGTGCAACAAGATGGCCAAATCCTTTTTGTAGCAAATGACAAGCCTGGACAAACTCTTATATAAAGGAAAGCGCTCCCGAGGACACATGGGAATTATCGTCAAGCTAGTTTTCATCACGTTCATATGATTCGCATTCGGTACTTTGATAATTTAATATGTGGGTGGACCGGTGCTCGGGTACTGTCCTTCCTTGGACGAGCATCCCACTTATGATTGACCCCTATTGCAAGCATCCACAATTACAACAGAAGTATTAAGGTAAACCTAACCACAACACGAAACATATGGATCCAAATCAGCCCCTTACGAAGCAACACATAAACTAGGGTTTAAACTTCTGTCACTCTAGCAACCCATCATCTACTTATTACTTCCCAATGCCTCCCTATAGGCCCAAACAATGGTGAAGTGTCATGTAGTCGATGTTCACATGACACCACTAGAGGAATGACAACATACATCTCATCAAAATATCGAACGAATACCAAATTCACATGACTACTTATAGAAAGACTTCTCCCATGTCCTCAGGAACAAACGTAACTACTCAAAAATCATATTCATGTTCATAATCAGAGGGGTATTAATATTCATAATGGATCTGAACATATGATCTTCCACCAAGTAAACCAACTAGCATCAACTACAAGGAGTAATCAACACTACTAGCAACCCACAGGTACCAATATGAGGTTTTGAGACAAAGGTTGGATACAAGAGATGAACTAGGGTTTCGGATGAGATGGTGCTGGTGAAGATGTTGATGGAGATTTACCCCTACCGATGAGAGGATCGTTGGTAATGACGATGGTGATGATTCCCCCCCCCCGGAGGGAAGTTTCCCCGGCAGAACAGCTCCGCTGGAGCCCTAGATTGGTTCCGCCTCGTGGTGGCGGAGTTTCGTCCCGAAAGCTTGCTTATGATTTTTTTTCTCGACGAAAGACTCCATATAGCCAAAGATGGGCATCAGAGGGCTGCCAGGGGGCCCACGAGACAGGGGGCGCGCCCAGGGGGTAGGGAGCGCCCCCCACCCTCGTGGACGGCGGGTGGCCCCCCTCTGGTACTTCTTTCGCCCAATATTTTATATATATTCTGAAACGTGCTCCCGTGAAGTTTCAGGACTTTTGGAGATGTGCAGAATAGGTCTCTAATATTTGCTCCTTTTCTAACCAAGAATTCCAGCTGCCGGCATTCCCCCTCTTCATGTAAACCTTGTAAAATAAGAGAGAATAGGCATAAGTATTGTGACATAATGTGTAATAACAGCCCATAATGCAATAAATATCAATATAAAAGCATGATGCAAAATGGACGTATCAGTACGCATAATGTCGGTCTGAGCTGCTTCATGCAACAATACAGTTGAATCAAGAATCAACTAGTGACGGCAAGAAATATGTATATACCCACGCCCACAACTCCTTTGTGTTCTACTCGTGCATATAACATCTACGCATAGACCTGGCTCTGATATCACTGTTGGGGAACACAGTAATTTCAAAAAAATCCCTACCCACACGCAAGATCCATCTAGGTGATGCATAGCAACGAGAGGGGAGAGTGTTGTCCACGTACCCTCATAGACTGTAAGCGGAAGCGTTATGACAATGCGGTTGATGTAGTCGTACGTCTTCACGATCCGACCGATCCTAGCACCGAAGGTACGGCACCTCCGTGATCTACACATGTTCAGCTCGGTGACGTCCCACAAACTCTAGATCCAGCTGAGTGTCGAGGAAGAGCTTCGTTAGCACGATGGCGTGATGACGGTGATGATGAAGTTACCGACGCAGGGCTTCGCCTAAGCTCTACAACCATATGCCCGAGGTGGAAATCTGTGGAGGGGGGCACCGCACACGGCTAAGAGATCAACTTCTGTGTCTATGGGGTGCCCCCCTCCCCCGTATATAAAGGATTGGAGGAGGGGGGAGCCGTCTCTCTATGGCACGCCCAAGGGGGGAGTCCTACTCCCGGTGGGAGTAGGATTCCCCCTTTCCCTTGTTGGAGTAGGAGAGAAGGAAGGGGGAGAGAGAGGGAAGGAAGTGGGGGCCGGCCCCCATCCAATTCGGATTGGGCTAGGGGGCGCGCGCCCTCCACCTTGCCCTTCCTCTCCTCTCTTCCACTAAGGCCCAATAAGGCCCATATACTCCCCGAGGGGTTCCAGTAACCCCACGGTACTCCGGTAAATGCCCGAACTCACCCGGAACCATTCCGGTGTCCAAACATAGCCTTCCAATATATCGATCTTTATGTATCGACCATTCCGAGACTCCTTGTCATGTCCGTGATCATATCTGGGACTCCAAACTACCTTCGGTACATCAAAACACATAAACTCATAATACCGATCATCACCGAATGTTAAGCGTGCGGACCCTACGGGTTCGAGAACTATGTAGACATGACAGAGACTCATCTCCGGTCAATAACCAATAGTGGAACCTGGATGCTCATATTGGTTCCTACATATTCTACGAAGATCTTTATCGGTCAAACCGCATAACAACATACGTTGTTCCCTTTGTCATCGGTATGTTACTTACCCGAGATTCGATCGTCGGTATCTCAATACCTAGTTCAATCTCATTACCCGCAAGTCTCTTTACTCGTTCCATAATGCAACATCCCTAACTAACTCATTAGTCACATTGCTTGCAGGGCTTATAGTGATGTGCATTACCGAGAGGGCCCAGAGATACCTTTCCGATACACGGAGTGACAAATCCTAATCTCGATCCATGCCAACTCAACAAACACCATCAGAGACACCTGTAGAGCATCTTTATAGTCACCCAGTTACGTTGTGACGTTTGATAGCACACTAAGTGTTCCTCTGGTATTCGGGAGCTGCATAATCTCAGTCATAGGAACACGTATAAGTTATGGAGAAAGTAATAACAATAAACTAAGCGATCAAATTCCTAAGCTAACGAATGGGTCAAGTCAATCACATCGTTCTCTAATGATGTGATCCCGTTTATCAAATGACAACTCTTTGTCCATGGCTAGGAAACTTAACCATCTTTGATTAACGAGCTAGTCAAGTAGAGGCATACTAGTGACACTCAGTTTGTCTATGTATTCACACATGTACTAAGTTTCCGGTTAATACAATTCTAGCATGAATAATAAACATTTATCATGATATAAGGAAATATAAATAACAACTTTATTATTGCCTATAGGGCATATTTCCTTCAGGATCTCTACCTGTTAAATATCTAGGGATGTCACTTACTTACGAACACCTGACTATCGAAGACTTCCCGCTTCTCACCTATAGGGTGGCTGTCCTTGTTGAACCATGGGTAGGTAGATACCAATCCTCGGGAGGAAAGTTGGCTCTGATCAATGTATAGCCTACCGATGTTCATCACGGGGTTTTTCCTTCTTTAGGATGGGATTCACTCTGAGTTTGATGTTGCTCGCTCGAGGTTTTTTTGGGGGTAAAGAACTAGGTAAGAAAAAACCCACCACCGTGCTCTAAAAGATATAAGTGAAGCACTAGAGCAAAATTATCTAGCTCAAAAGATATAAGTGAAGCACATAGAGTATTCTAATAAATTCCAATTCATGTGTGTCTCTCCCAAAATGTGTGTACAGCAAGGATGATTGTGGTAAACTAAAAAGCAAAGACTCCAATCATACAAGACGCTCCAAGCAAAACACATATCATGTGGTGAATAAAAATATAGTCTCAAGTAAAGTTACCGGTAGAAGAAGACGAAAGAGGGGATGCCTTCCGGGGCATCCCCAAGATTAGGCTTTTGGTTGTCCTTGAATTTTACCTTGGGGTGCCTTGGGCATCCCAAAGCTTAGCTTGCCACTCTTTATTCCATAATCCATCAAATCTTTACCCAAAACTTGAAAACTTCACAACACAAAACTTAAACAGAAAATCTCATGAGCTTCGTTAGTATAAGAAAACAAACCACCACTTAAGGTACTGTATTGAACTCATTATTTATTTATTTTGGTGTTAAACCTACTGTATTCCAACTTCTCTATGGTTCATAACCTCCGATACTAGCTATAGATTCATCAAAATAAGCAAACAACACGCGAAAAACAGAATCTGTTAAAAACAAAACAGTCTGTAGTAATCTGTAAGTTTCGAATACTTCTGTAACCCCAAAAATTCTAAAATAAATTTCTGGACGTGAGGAATTTATCTATTTATCATCTGCAAAAAGAATCAACTTAATCGCACTCTCCAGTAAAAGATGGCAGGAAATATCGTGAGCACTAAAGTTTCTGTTTTTTACAGCAAGATCGCAAAGACGTTCCCCAAGTCTTCCCAAAGGTTCTACTTGGCACAAACACTAATTAAAGCATAAAACAACATCTAAACAGAGGCTAGATGAATTATTTATTACTAAACAGAACCAAAAATCAAGGAACAAAAATAAAATTGGGTTGCCTCCCAACAAACGCTATCATTTAATGTCCCTAGCTAGGCATAAAAGCAAGAATAGATCTAGGTATTATCATCTTTGGTATGCAATTCTTCGATACAACACCTATAACCCTTGGTAGTTTCCTTCTTTTTATTAATTATCAAACTCCTAGGCAAAAAATCAAGAAATTCATTTGTAGCAAAATGTTCTTTAATGATATTGAAGAAGTTGGGGTGAACACTTATAGATTTGAGATCCGCAATTTCCTTACTAGAAGTTTCACCCTTATTTTTAGGAACATACGTAAATTTGGCAACCTTGGTAGTAGGAGGATTTGGAGTATTTTTAACGGATGAAAAGGAAGAACCTAAATTAGTAACAATATCCTCAAGTTTACCAATTCTCATGGAATCTAGATCTATTCTTTCGTTAACTATAGGTTCTTTTTCTTTAGAAAAATTCAAAGTAGCTCCTACCTTAGATCCATATTGAGTGATTTGGTTGTGGATCTTTTTATCCAAATTTTCAATCAACTCCACAGAGGCAACTTTATTTTCGATAATTTCAAGCCTTCGCATCACATGTTCCAAAGTTAAAATAGTTTCATTAACCAAGAGAGGTGGTGTAACACCCCAGTAGTTCATCTACAGTAATCACACACTAATGGTGCCATGTCACCGCAATTAATTTGCTAAACCGCACTTTGGTCCGAACTGAGTTTTAATTCAAATTTAAAAATAAAGTCAAACATAATATTTCTTCAGACGGCAAAACAAAATTGTTCTTAATGTTGAAAATAATCACTTAGTATTTTTAACGGAGAAAACAACATTTAATAAAATATTTAAATGCCCCAAAAAATTAAAACAGGGGCCAAAACAATAATTTAAAATGCTTTTACTAAATTATGCAAGTACATGTTATTTTAAATAAACCCCAAACTTTTGTGACATTGTCTAAAATTGTATCCGTAATTTTGGGCCAAGTTCCATATTTAATAAAAGTCAACTGTTTTTAGAAATAAATACAAACATATATAAATAAAAGAAAATTTTTAAAAAAGTTCTGAAGCCTACTGCTACTTTGGGCCTAAGCTGCTACAAGGTGGCCCAGCCCAACAGGAAACCATCCCCTTCCTCTGTACAGTAGTACAGAGGCCATGGCGTGGCAACCATCCGACGACGCCATGGCCGGATGGCCACCACGTGCCTCCCTCGACCCTATAAGCACGCCCGGAAGAAACCATAGCCCTCTCTCATCCGGTTCCCCCACTTTCCCCATCGCGCCCCCTCCTCCTTTCCTCGATTTTGAGCTAGAAAGATAGCGCAGTGACTGCGTGCATCGTTGCCGTGCCGTGGACAGCATGCTCCTCTCCGGCTAAGAAGACCTCCAGAAGAAGCGCCACCGTGGACTTCGTCTTCCCCGAGCAACAACTGTAGCTGGGACGTCCCGTACATCCGCCATCGGCATCGTCATCTCCGCGTACATCGTCGCCGTCCGCCGTCGTTTGCCATCACTCCGGTCCGTCCCCGACCACCCCGACCACGTCCCCGAGTTCACTGTGAGCTCCTCTGCCAGCCCCCCTGCTCGCCCCCTCGATCCGTCGCCGTTTAGTCGCCCCTCACTTCGGCCGCCATGGATGGAGCTTGTGCCCGCCCGCCCCTGCATATACTCAGGCTGCGCCCGGCAGCACTCCGAGCCGCCCGCACGCGCGCTTGCAAGCCCTGCGCCGCGCCCTTGCCTCGCCCTTGCGTGCCCGCGCGTGCGCACCCGCACCCGCTGCTGCTCCATGCTCCCGTCGCCGCTGCTGCCTGCCAGTGTCGCCGTTGCCTTTCGCCGCCGCCGCTTGCTGATATTCTGCTTGTGCTGCTGCCAGCGGCGTGCTGCGTGCGGCTATTGCTCTTGCGCGCCGGCTGCTGCTGCTAATGCTGCCATAGCTGCTCGTGGTGGTGGTTAAGGCCGTGAGTCCGTGCATGGCCATGGCTGGCCTGTGCTGTGTGCACGGCCGTGCGTGTGGCCGGATGGTGTAGTACGTGGGGATTGCCCAATTAGTTAGAGCTAATTGTTTTTTTAGTTGGTGGTTAATTAGTACTCCTAGATAGATTAGCCTAATGTACAGATGACATGTGGGCCCTTTTAATTAGGCTAGTTTTTATTTATTTGTTTAGGTAAATAGTCTATGACATGTGGGCCACACCTACCCTTTTGACTAGTCAAATTGACTTGGTCAATTCGGATTAAATAAATGCAGGAATTCTAGAATATTGTTAAAATTTGAAAATTAATATAAAATAATCCGTAACTCGGAGGGAAAAACTTTGTATATGAAAGTTGTTCAGAACGACGAGACGAGTCCGGATACGCAACCCGTTCGTCCGCCACACATCCCTAGCATAGCGAACACGTAACTTTCCCCCTTCGATTCATCTGTCCGAAAACGCGAAACACCGGGGATATTTTTCCGGATGTTTCTCCCCTTCACCGGTACCACCTCATACCGCGTTAGGGCACCCCTAGCACCGCTACTTGTCTTGTCATGCATCGTTATGCATCTGTTTGCATTATATTTACTGTTTCTTCCCCCTCTTCTCTCCGATAGACTACGAGACCGACGCCGCTGCTACCTAGTACGACTACGGTGTTGACGACCCCTCTTTCTTGCCAGAGCAACCAGGCAAGCAAACCCCCCTTGAGCATTCCGATATCGCTCATTTCTTTCCCTCTCATGCTTGCATTAGAACTCCTACTGCTTTATGTATGATCCTACTGTGATGCATAGCCTGTTTCTATTACCTGCTTATTGTTACCTTACCTGCTTATCCTAAACTGCTTAGTATCGGTTGGTTAGTGCTCTATCAGTGACCCCCACCTTGTCCTTGTTGCCCCTGCTTCATCATCGAAGACCCGATCAACGGGATCGAAGACCAGACCTCGGCACCGCACATCACTTTCCCCTTTTGTTGCTCGACTCTGCAGAGTTACCATTGAGTGCCGAGGGTGGAACCTCTTACATCACTCCTGATGAGAGCTCTGTAGTGTAGCTATTCGGTCGTGGTCATCGATGGTGATTTCCTCCTTAACCACTTCCGATACGGCTCTGTCGTGCAACCCCTCAAGTGTGAACCTCGAGGGTGGATCCTCTTACATTCACCTTGATGATTACATCGAGTGGAATTCGCCGGGGGTGATTCCTCGGGTTTTCCTTTTGGTGTTAGACACACAGTTACTATGGTTACTATGACTTTACACTGAACCATGTTACTAAAGACGGGTCGGCCCTGAGGGGTACCCGCGCGGGCTTAATAGCGAGTGATGTGGAGTCGGGTTGACCTGGAAGGTGCCCGCCAGATTCTCACGAGGCGTGGCCGGGCATTCTTAGCCCTTGCCACAAGTACTCGAGATGGGGCGACGGGGTCACATCTTTCGTGAGTCTCTGCCTGTTACCGCGCGTTCCTAATCCACTACGACATGGATATTTGATCTGAGGGGCCTCTGGCCTGATAGCACTAACCATCACGTGGGCATTGTATGGGCGTTCTGCGTCGTATACATCAATCAAAGCTTAATACACGTCAGCGATTGAGTGGCGCGCGCCGGGTCGGACCGCGTAAGCTCCTGCCTTGTTGAAGGAGGTAGCTAGGTCTGCTCATCGGCCACGTACGCAACGTGCATGAGTTCTCGGGGAGATGGCCCATGACCCCTGGGTGCATAGGCTTAGTCCGGTGTGCTGACCTCTCTATTAAGCCTAGGTCGGGTTGCGGCGTATTGTTTGGCCGAGGCTGGGCATGACCCAGGAAAGTGTGTCCGGCCGGAGTTAATCGAGCGTGGTGGGTAAGTTGGTGCACCCCTGCAGGGAAGAAAACATCTATCGATAGCCTGTCCTACGGTAACGGACACTTGGAGTTGTATCCCGATCGATACAACTAGAACGGGATACTTGAGATGAGACATGGATATGAGGTGATAACTGGATAGTATGGCTCTGGGATTGCTTTCTTGCAGGGAGTCGAGGAAGGATCTCCGGCCGAGGTTGATATCACTACTACTACTTTACTTTATGCTAGCATGCACTCTTGTAATGCTGCAAGACCGCTGAAGATGTTGAAGATGCTAGTCTTCGATAGGATTAGGCTTTCCCCTTCCCTTATGGCATTCTACAGTTCAGTCCACAGATACAACCCTTTCATTTGATACCAATGCATACTTAGTTTAGATCTGATGTAAGTCTTGTGAGTACTTTGGATGAGTACTCACGGCTGCTTTGCTACCTTTTTCCCCTATACCCGATTGTTGCGACCAGATGACGGATCCCAGGAGCCAGACGACACCACTGAAGACTACTGCTACCCCGAGGGTGCCTACTACTACGTGACGGCCGCTGACGACTTGGAGTAGTTAGGAGGCACCCAGGCAGGAGGCCTTGCCTTTTCAATTGTTGTTGCTCTTGTGCTAGCCTTCTTAAGGCAAACTTGTCTAACTTATGTTTGTACTCAGATATTGTTGCTTCCGCTGACTCTTGTGTATTTCGAGCTTATGTATTCGAGCCCTCGAGGCCCCTGGCTTGTAATATAAAGCTTGTATTATTTTAATTTGTGTCTAGAGTTGTGTTGTGATATCTTCCCGTGAGTCCTTGATCTTGACCATGCACATTTGCGTGTATGATTAGTGTACGATTGAATCGAGGGCGTCACAAGTTGGTATCAGAGCCGACTGCTTGTAGGATCCCCCCTTTCCAACTCCCTGGCCGAAGTTGAGTCTAGTCACTACAAAAAAACTTTTACTAACATGGCTGTGTCGCTTACGGGCCCACGTCGCCATTTGGGTGGTATTAGGATCTTTTATTCCTCATCTATACTCTGGGACTCTAATCTGTCTTCTATTCGGGTTTAATAAATTTACTAAAATCTAACTTAGGTTCTCGAAAATACTTTCTCCCGGAGAGCCCCTTCAGTCCAGATGATCGCTGACTGGACCAGATGATTTTGAAGACACTCTTCGATATTCTCTTGAGACTTTGTGCCCATTGCTTTTGCAGTTCCCTACCACCGAAATATCCCTATGGATAAATACATACTCCTGCTGTCCTTACTTTTATTCCCAGCTGATCTTGTTATTACAAGATACCCCCAAAATTCTCTCTATTATTTCGAGAATACTTTGTGCCTACTGCCTTGCAGTTCTTTGCCGCCTGAATACCCCTACGGATAATTTTGTTGACACCATATTTTGGCATGGTCACGAATCCGGGTTCGTATGCAAAAGTTAGAGGCAACACTTCGCGGGCCGGCCCTGAGTGAGAAAGTATTCGGCCTTTGCCGGCTGAATGAAACCTTGCCGGGGTAAAACCTTGCCGATGTGAGGGCTTGCCAGCGTGGAAAGCTTGCCGGCGGAGAAGCTTGCCGGCGTGGAAAGCTTGTCGGCGGAGAAGCTTGCCGGTGTGAAAGCTTGCCGGGGGAAGACCTTGCCGGGGCTGAAAAGCTTGCGGGGAAAGAGCTTGCTGGGTGGAAACTGTCAAGGCCAATCCGACCAGAAGCTGAAGATGGGCTCAAATGATTATCTAGATGGACTCGGATGAAGAAGTGTTCAACATGAAAGTTATTCGTAACGTCGAAACGGTCAACTTTGCTTTTGGAGTCATCATCATCCGACGTGGTATACGACCTGCAGAGACGCTACAAGAGTCGGATGGTCCAGTCAGCTACATGACCGAGTCCGACTCGAAATTAAAGATGACCCCGTGGAGTATTCAAGATGGCCTTATTTGGAAAAGTGATCAACATACAGATTGTTGGCCTCATCGAAGCGTAAAAAATTGATATTTGAACCGTCTCCATTGGAAGTCATATGCAGATTCCACGGCCCGCGCAAGGAGCAAGACTGAAGATTGGATCAGATTCGGGCTGAATCCAAGTGGGACCAGAACTAGGACTCTAGGTCGTGAATTGATGTAATTTTCTTGTAGGAAAGCCTAGATGAATCCTTTGATTGTACGGGAAGTCCAGCCGCCTCTTATATATGTTGGGGGTGACGGCCGATTTAACAACACACAATCGAACAAATCAATATACTACTTTTTCATCTACGTTTTATCTCTGCACCGTTTTTCTCTCTCGTTCTTTGTTGTTCTTCGTGTTTGAGAGCTGCGAATCCCGAGGCTCTAGGGGCAAGCGAATCGACCTAGGGCAGCCCATAGCCGCCGCAATCCCTGACGGGGTCCCTCCCGGGTGCGCGGGGTTTCGGGTCTGCAAAAGCGCCTGCCGACTGTCTTGCGTATCGCGCTGTCGGTCGGGTCTCCTTCGACGTGAGCTGCAGTGCATCACCCCCGACGTCAAGGGTACACGTGACATGTTCGTGTGTCAACACACTTTTTGGCGACTCCGCTGGGGACCCAAAGATCAATCGTCATCATCTACCATGTCTGATATTCCCAAGCCATCTGAGGTAGACGCCGATAACATCATTAAGCCCAGTCTTGATGAGATATCGGCCGATCATCGCCAAGTTTATGACGAGTACAAGAAGGCGCGCGAGAAGGACTTGCAGGAGTTCCTTGCAAAGTTCAAGAAGGATCGCCAAGGCAACATCACTCCGATTGAAGAAATCAAGTTCCCTCCTCTTCAAGCCGAGCAGGTTAAACCCTCTGTAAGTACTGCCTTTTCTCCTGAGCAGTGGGCTGAGATTGAAAGTCGTATTGCTGATGGTAACAATCTAGTCTACCAAACTTTCATAGAAAATACTAATGCTTAGAAGAATACATCTCACCCGTCTAGTGGTAATGATGGTGTAGCTGCTAGTGTGCAAAACCCTAATCTGGCTTTACCTATTGCATCGGCGCCTCCCGTGCCGATGGCTTATTATCCTACCCAAACAAATCAGATTGTGACTACACCCATCAACCCTATTATGAGCATGCCAGGTTCGGTGGCAACGCCGAACCAAACCCTACCTACAGCTACAACCACTCGACCACTACCAAATTATGGGTCGACATACATGCCACAATTCCTACCTGCAGCTAGTAACCCTACTCCTCTTATGCCACTGCCACAAGCTTCATCGTCCACTATGGATGATGGTCTAGCTAATCTTAGAGAATAGATGGCTAAGATGCTTCGAGAGAATTTTGGAGTTGAGTTACCTCGGAATCGGATTTACCAAAAGCCGTACCCCGAGTACTTTGATGCCATCCAGTGCCCTCCAGGATATAAAATTCCAGATTTTGTTAAGTTTAATGGAGAAGGCATAAAAACCACATGGGAGCATGTTAGTCAATATTTAGCACAATTAGGTGAGGCAGGCTCATTGAATGAATTGAAAGTGCGTTTATTTCCTTTATCATTAACTGGTACCGCATTTTCATGGTTTTCTTCTTTACCACATGGTTCCATTCGGGTTTGGTCGCAGCTAGAGCAGAAGTTTCATGATCACTTTTATAGCGGCGACAATGAACTCAAGTTGTCACATCTAACATCGGTTAAACAGAAGCATGATGAATCGGTCTCCGATTACGTCAAGAGATTCAGAGAAACAAAAAACCGGTGTTTTAGTTTGGTGATAACCGAGAGGGACTTGGCGGACCTGGTGCTGAGTGGTTTGAGAACTCCCATTAGAGAAAAGCTAGAAGGCTATGAGTTCTTAAATATCGACCAAGTCTTACAAAGGGCTTTGGCTCAGGAAAGCCGAAGCAAAGACCTCAAAGAAGTGCATAGATACAAAGCCGATCATCCAAAGATGAATATGGTGGAATATGATAGTGATCACTCGGACGATGAGGGTGATGTTTTTTCTACTGAATTTGTTTGGCCATCTAAGACCAAACCCTTTACTTGCAATGATCTGAAACCGATTCATAAGAATCATGATGAGGAGATGAAGTTTACTTTTAACATTGCTAAGTGTGATAGAATATTTGATGCTTCGCTGTAGGCTAAGATTATTAGAATATCTCATACATTCCCGCCGTTTGAAGAGCTGAAACGGCGCGCTTATTGCAAGTATCATAATTCTTTTTCTCATGCTACTAATGATTGTAATGTTTTTCGACGACAGATACAATCGGCCATTAATGATGGACGATTGAACTTTTCTGAGATGCAAGTTGATAAACAACCTTTTCCAATGAATACCATGGATTTGGAGGGGAAGAAGCTACTCATTCGGCCGGAGGTAGCCGAATCTGCTAATAAAACTAATGTCATTATTGGTGAGCCCAGGAAAGACAAGGAGGGCAACAAGGTCTTGGGGAGACATGTTGTGCTTGATAAGCAGACCGATGGCAAGGAAGTGATCAAAGTCACCATCAAGAATCCTACACTCGGAGGGCAACCGCAAGTGCAAGAAAATACTCGAGTTAAATTTGTCAAACCCAAGAGTCCAGAAGTTGGCAAGTGGAAGAGGAATGAGGCAAAAGTGCAGCGCAAGAAAATCAAGCCAGCTTTTGATATGTTGTTGTCCAAGTATGCCAATCATGCGGTTGGTTCTAGTTCTAACCGGTCATCAAATTGGAAGCGCTCAAGGTCACCTCCTTGGGAAGAATTTCAGTATCATGCAAGGCCATATGGGTCGTGGGCGCCAGGACCATGGATGCCGCCACCCCCCTATATGCCATACTACGTGGGGGACTTCAATGGAGGATGGAGGCAGCCCCCAATGGCCCCTTATGCTTTTCATCTGGGTTGGGCAGAACCAATGAGGCCCGTTTGTGAGAGACTTTCTTATCCCACACGAGGCCGTTTGAACAATGGTGTCAATCGGCCAGTGCAAGATAATCAAAAAAGGGTCAGCAAGCAAGAATGGTGTGTTAAGTCGCCAAGTGCTGTAACGGTCGAGTCAAGCAAAGGCAAGGAAAAAACCGATGTCGACTCACTCATCTTGGGCACCGAAACATTCACCATACAACAGCTAATTATGCATGTCAATCCGACTGAGCTGATACTTGCTATCGCACCAAAGCACTCGGCTAATGACCTTGAAGGAAACACCAGCCAAGTAAAGATGAGAGATCCTAAATACACTCAGCCAAAGTGGTGTCCTCCAGGGCTGACAAAAACACAAAAGAGGAAATTACATAGGTTAAGGAGTCAAGAGATGACAGAACAAGAAGCCGAGAAGCAAAGGGATAAGTTGTTCAATGACACTCGGCCCATGGTGCCTACAAAACAAGTGTGGAGGCCTAAGCAAATACAAGATGCAGTTGCTTCTACACCTATCACAGCAGCACCTGCGCCACCAAAGG
The DNA here is from genome assembly GCF_056163025.1 of Triticum urartu. Lineage (NCBI taxonomy): Eukaryota > Viridiplantae > Streptophyta > Magnoliopsida > Poales > Poaceae > Triticum > Triticum urartu. The sequence goes on along the minus strand of NC_141878.1, from coordinate 476,889,124 downwards.
AGGACGATGTGACAACTATTACATCGTCTGTGACACTTCTTACTTCTCCTTCACTTGGACAAATTTCAGAATCGGTGGATGCACTTGAAGAAGAGGATGATATGTTGGACTATGAGTCTACACCAGTTCATGAAGGTATGGATATCAATATGGTATATTACTTACCTGCTGAGTTTCGTGCTGTCAATGAGGAAGGGGAGGTGACTCAGCTGGATTTTGGCCCTAAAAATGCAATATTCGAGAAGCCAAAAGACCCAGTAATGCATCTGAAATCATTGTATCTCAGAGGTCATATCAATGGATCACTGCTCACTCGGATGCTTGTTGATGGTGGTGCTGTGGTGAATCTTATGCCGTATTCGGTCTTCAAAAAATTGGGGCTGCATGATGAAGAGTTGATAAAGACCAACATGGTGCTCAATGGATTTGAAGGCAAAGAGAAAACTGAAGCCAAAGGTGTGATGTATGTGGAGCTCACGGTGGGAAGTAAAACTTTGGCTACCGCATTCTTTGTCGCTGAGGTTCAAGGTAACTACAATGTCATACTAGGCCGTGATTGGGTTCATGCAAACCAGTGCGTGCCATCCACCATGCACCAGTTTTTGATCCAGTGGGTTGATGATGAAGTGGAAGTTATTCATGCGGATAACTCGGCCTGTGTTGCTTTGGCCGAGGCATCGATGGATTGGAAACACCCAAATGCTACTTGCTTGACGGGACGTGACTTATCAGAATTTGATTTTCTCAGCGCAACCAAGAATGGTTTCGTGCCCATCTCTTTAAAGCCGACTGAATGCAATCGGCTCCAAGGTATGATATGTTTAAATGGATCCTAACTCAGAGTGGTTACAAAAGCGACTTGTAGAATATCGGTCCAATGAGAACGATATGTATGAGTCCATAGAAGAGTTAGATGATATGGATAAATTAGGACAAGGTTTTACATCGGCCGATCCATTAGAAGAGATAGATATAGGAGATGGTTCAACTCCTAGGCCGACATTTGTAATGCAAATTTAAGAGCTGATCATAAAGCTAAGTTGATCGAGCTGTTGAAAGAATATGTCTGTTGCTTTGCGTGGGAATATCATGAGATGCCAGGTTTAAGCCGAGAGCTAGTGGAGCATCGGTTACCTATAAAGGCTGGTTTTAGACCATATAAACAATCGGCCAGAAAGTTTAATCCAAAAACATATGACCGGATCAAGGAAGAGATCGGTCGTTTGCTTAAAGCTAATTTTATTAGACCTTGCAGGTATGCCGAGTGGATTTCTAACATTGTCCCAGTGGAAAAGAAAGGATCTGGCAAGTTGAGGGTGTGCATTGACTTCAGAGATCTGAATAGGGCTACACCCAAAGATGAGTATCCCATGCCAATAGCCGATATGCTTATTAATGATGCTTCTGGACATAAAGTTATTAGCTTTCTAGATGGTAATGCCAGATACAATCAGATTTTTAGGGCCGAAGAGGACATGTCCAAGACAGCTTTTCGTTTCCCTGGTTTTCTTGGTTTATTCGAGTGGACAGTGATGACATTCGGATTAAAAAATGCTGGCACCACATATCAAAGGGCTATGAATTTGATTTTTCATGATTTACTCGATGTCATACTTGAAGTTTATATTGATGATATTGTTGTCAAATTGGATGTTTTTGAATCCCACTTGGCCGATTTGCATTTAGCTTTTGAAAGAATGAAAAAGTATGGACTGAAGATGAATCCTTTGAAGTGTGCATTCAGTGTGTCGGCTGATAAGTTTTTGGGTTTCATTATCCATGAAGATGGCATAGAGATTGATCCCAAAAAGATAGAGGCCATACAGAAAGTGGAAGCTCCAAGATGCAAGAGAGATATGCAAAAGTTCCTTGGCAAGGTCAATTACTTGAGGAGGTTCATAGCTAATTTGTCAGGGAAGGTTGATGCGTTTACTCCTATCCTTCGGTTAAAGAATGATGCTGATTTCACTTGGGGGGCAAAACAGCAAGAAGCATTTGATATGATCAAGAATTATTTGTGCACTCCTCCGGTGATGAAAGCACCCAAGCATAGGGAACCCTTCAGGCTTTACATTGCAGCAGAAGAAGAAGTTATTGGTGCTGTTTTGACTCAAGAAACCGAGCGAAAAGAGCATGCTATTACATATTTGAGCAGACGCTTGTTGGACGCCGAGACAAGGTATACATTTATTGAGAAACTATGTCTATGCTTATATTATGCTTACACAAAATTGAGACATTATTTAGTGCCGAGTGCTTGTATAGTAGCTTGTCAAACCGATGTCATTAAATACATGTTGCATAGGCCAATTCTTAGTGGTAGAATTGGCAAGTGGGCTTATGCTTTGATTGAATATGATTTGGCTTATGAATCTCTAAAATCCATGAAAGGCCAAATCGTTGCTAAATTTATTGTTGAACATCGGATTGATGACAAGTATGACATTGATATAAACCTTGTCTCATTAGTACCGTGGAGATTATATTTTGATGGTTCAGTTTGTAGCAATGGCCAAGGTGTTGGTATTGTTTACATATCTCCTCATGGTGCTATTTTTGAAGCCTCATGCCGCTTAGAATATTTTTGCACAAATAATCAAGCCGAATATGAAGCATTGTTATTCGGTTTAGAGATGTTGCTTGCTATAGGTGTTACACATATTGAGGCTTATGGTGATTCGTTACTAGTGGTGCAGCAAATATCCAAAGTCTTTCAGTGTTTGGACGAATCACTTAATGTTTATCTTAATAAATGTCTAGATATAATTTCTACTTTGGATTGTTTTAGCATTGCTCATATATCTAGACATGACAATTGGAAAGCAAATGAGTTGGCACAACAGGCATCCGACTACCATGTTGATCATGGTGTGTTTCATATTTCTGAAAAGCCGATGTCTAGTCTTGCCGACGTAGGGGAGGCTGAACCGGAGCCCACCGTTTCGGCCATTAATGAAATATTCAATGCAGGAGAAAGTCAAGACTGGAGGAAACCCATTGTTGATTATTTGTGTGATCCTAGTATAAGGGTGGACAGGGCTGTTCGGCGGATGGCTTTCAAGTATACAATGAGAGATGATGAGCTCTATCGCCGAACGGTTGATGATGTTCTTCTAAAGTGCTTGGACGAGGACCAAGCGAGAGTTGCTATGGGGGAGGTCCATGAAGGTATTTGTGGCACTCATCAATCGGCTCCCAAGATGAAATGGTTGCTACGACGTGCTGGATTTTATTGGCAGACTATGATTAATGATTGCTTCAGATATTACAAAGGGTGTGAAGCTTGTCAAAAATTTGGTGATATTCAATTGGCTCCTGCTGCTATGTTACATCCCATTATCAAGCCATGGCCTTTCAGAGGATGGGGTTTAGACTTTATTGGACAAATTCATCCGTCTTCCTCAAAGGGGCATCGGTTCGTATTGGTGGCAACCGATTATTTCACTAAATGGTCTGAAGCAGTACCTCTCAAGAACATGACACATACGGAGGTGATTAAATTCATAACCGAGCACATTATTCATAGATTCGGCATTCCTCAAACATTGACTATAGATCAATGCTCCTCTTTCATGTCACACCAAGTTAGATAATTTGCCGAATCTTATAACATAAAATTGCTCAATTCCTCTCCATATTATGCCCAAGCCTATGGACAAGCTGAGTCTAGCAATAAAATTTTAATCAAGCTCATCAAGAGGAAGATTGAGGATAATCTAAGGAGATGGCATGAGTTGTTGTCTGAAGCTTTGTGGGCACATAGGATCTCAAGACATGGTGCTACAAAGGTGACTCCATATGAGCTAGTATACGGTCAAGAGGTTGTTTTACCGGTGGAAGTGAATTTGAATGCTTTGAGAATAGCCAAACAAAATGATTTATCGGCAGTAGACTTTTATAACTTGATGATGGACAATATTGATGAGATTGCCGATAAACGTTTGGCTGCTTTGAAGGCCATAGAGAGGGACAAGTTGAGGGTAGCAAGGGCTTACAATAAGAAGGTTAAGTTGAAGAATTTTCAAGTTGGCGATCTCGTTTGGAAAGTAATTCTCCCGATTGGTTCAAGGGACAGAAAATTCAGGAAGTGGTCTCCAAGTTGGGAAGGTCCTTTTAGAATTGCAAGAATAGTTCCCGGAAACTCTTATTTGGTGGAATCCGTACAAGGGACACTGTTACCTCGAGCTCTCAATGGCAAGTACTTGAAGAAATACCACCCAAGTGTGTGGCAAGAAGCCTAAGCGGGCAATGGCCGATATATGACTATCGCCCTTAGCACAGACATGGCCGATACCTGATTATCGTCCTGATGAAAATAAATGGCCGATGGAGTGTTGACATCGTCCTTAGAACAAACACAATACAAGTTATTTTTCGGCACACAAGCTTTGCCGAAAAACAGTGGGGCATGTGTTGACACCAGATTTTGGCATGGTCACGAATCCGGGTTCGTATGAAAAAGTTAGAGGCAACACTTCGTGGGCCGGCCCTAAGTGAGAAAGTATTCGGCCTTTGCCGGCTGAATGAAACCTTGCCGGGGTAAAACCTTGCCGATGTGAGGGCTTGCCGGCATGGAAAGCTTGCCGGTGGAGAAGCTTGCCGGCGTGGAAAGCTTGCCGGCGGAGAAGCTTGCCAGTGTGAAAGCTTGCCGGGCGAAGACCTTGCCGGGGCTGAAAAGCTTGCCGGGAAAGAGCTTGCTGGGTGGAAACTGTCAAGGACAATCCGACCAGAAGCTGAAGATGGGCTCAAATGATTATCTAGATGGACTCGGATGAAGAAGTGTTCAACATGAAAGTTATTCGTAACGTCGAAACGGTAAACTTTGCTTTTGGAGTCATCATCATCCGACGTGGTATACGACCTGCAGAGACGCTACAAGAGTCGGATGGTCCAGTCAGCTACATGACCGAGTCCGACTCGAAATTAAAGATGACCCCGTGGAGTATTCAAGATGGCCTTATTTGGAAAAGTGATCAACATACAGATTGTTGGCCTCATCGAAGCGTAAAAAATTGATATTTGAACCGTCTCCATTGGAAGTCATATGCAGATTCCACGGCCCGCGCAAGGAGCAAGACTGAAGATTGGATCAGATTCGGGCTGAATCCAAGTGGGACCAGAACTAGGACTCTAGGTCGTGAATTGATGTAATTTTCTTGTAAGGAAAGCCTAGATGAATCCTTTGCTTGTACGGGAAGTCCATCCGCCTCTTATATATGTTGGGGGTGACGGCCAATTGAACAACACACAATCGAACAAATCAATATACTACTTTTTCATCTACGTTTTATCTCTCCACCGTTTTTCTCTCTCGTTCTTCGCTGTTCTTCGTGTTTGAGAGCTGCGAATCCCGAGGCTCTAGGAGTGAGCGAATCGACCTAGGGCAGCCCATAGCCACCGCAATCCCTGACGGGGTCCCTCCCGGGTGCGCGTGGTTTCGGGTCTGCAAAAGCGCCCGTCGACTGTCTTGCGTATCGCGCTATCGGTCGGGTCTCCTTCGACGTGAGCTGCGGTGCATCACCCCCGGCGTCGAGGGTACACTTGACGTGTTCGTGTGTCAACAAATTTCTTGCACTTACCAAGTATCCGCTCATCCCCAGTTGTTTATGTGTTTCACTAAGGTCTTCGAAATAATATTCGATCTTCTGAAAATCCTTAGCAGCTTATTACCCTTGAAATGCTTGCTTGCATTATGGTTAATCCCATAAGTAAAGTAATCTTATTGGCATCCTTTGTCACTATCATTTTGAGGTCAATGTTTCAATAAGTTGTGAATGCTCACAATCCTCAACCAGATCCTAGAGTTCATCCTTCCGGCTCAGACGTCATTTTAACAGGTGCTGGATCTCGACCAAACAAATTGCCATCGATTGTACCCCTAAGGCTATTCTACTTATCCATCCCTAATCAGAGCATTGCTTCTGATCCCTTGTCTTGGAATTCACAATTCCTTTGCATTTGAGCCTTGAGTTAGTCAGTTGTTTCTATAGTCTGATCTCCTTGCATTCTTTCTTCCTCTGGTTGAGTGCCGATGCTCACATCAGCTCCGTTGTGGACCGTCAGATCCTTTGTTGAATTATCATCCAACAGTGTCCTTCGTATACGAAAACCTCGAGAAGTTCTTTTCCCTGATACATAATACCATTGGTAAATCCTATTATCTGATTTGGCGAACCATGCTCTGCTTTCGAGCTGGTGATAATTACTCTCGAAGCTTGTAGTATATGTTTCTTAGATGCCGCGATGGATTGAACCTATGCCTTACTTAATTTGTGTGAACCCGGAAACTACTAGGGTCATACTCTACTGGTGTTATGTCAGATAAAATTTCAATATTACAACTTCTTCGAAAATGAGAAGTGAGTGGAAGGTTATGCATTGGAGAAGTGGGAGTCGACCTTGAACTTTGTGTTCATGCCCATGGACCCGATGTGGAACTTATCATGGAAGCTTCTTGCAAAATATTTAATCATTTGGACAATTCTTTCGGTGTCATTAAATTGGATCCTCTGCAGCTATGGTTCCGACCATATTGTTCTTCTTTGATCCTATTTCTCGAACAAGTTGAAGTACTTGTCTTCTGCAGGTCATTACATCTATCCAACCTCTATTCTGCTCTACCTTCGAGTATACCCTCAGGTATCTCGAGAATATCACGGAACTACATAACTTATGAGTTCTTCATCAAACTATTATTCTCGCCGATTCCAATGCCCCCCGGGTTATGTGTTAATAGTCACTCGAGGACACCGATAAGTGAATCGATTCCGCACTCCGATTCAATAACTCTAAGTAATCTTCATTGCTTATGAGTTTAATAATCCTTCAAGTCATTCCTAGCCTGATCATCTATATCCTTATCGTGCAAACTTTTAACTGTGCTACCCGGTCCTTCTTCTCGGAGCACAATTTTCGACGATGAGCTAATCTTACGTCGAACTTCCTCGTCATATCATTTATCCTTGAACATCAAACTTGATTTCGAGTTTATGTTGTACCCTTGGTTCCCATAACCTTTCGCTTCATCATCATTTGACTTGATGGCATCGCCGACCGATTAAATCTTCATGAAATCTCTCGACAACTGTGTCATGATCATCATCAACATCCTAATCTCTTCCAAGATATATATATCGAATTCTTGATGGGTAATACCATCCTTGCCCCTCGATGATTCGTGTTATCATCGACCACTTTATTGCCTTCCATTCAACACTAACTTGTTTGTGTTTTGTGTTATACCTTGAGATCCTTGCTACCCAACAGTTGTTCTTCTTCACCTTGGAAGTATTACCATCTTTTATTTCAAGAAAGTCGTGAGAATTTCACCACCTCTTAAGAGATCTTGATACAAGTGATACTTCTTGCCATATCCGTTCATTCCTTGGTCCCCATGTTGTTTCTAACCGGAAAACCGACAATTGAACTATGACGTGCGATTCAAAACTTCTAGCAACCCTATTGCTTTGAAGTTAATGGTCGATATTTCATTCTTATACCATTGGTTATCGAATCACCATTCTAACATTGATCATGCTGCCTAAGCCCATATTTCGGGTGCACCTTTCAATCAATGATTAATTGTGTATGGTTTCCTCGAGCATACCTCATTATATCATTTGATCTCACAAATGTTATCTCCTTGTTCGAATAATGGTGGGAATGCATCTTATGGAAAACTCGATTCATTGTCGCTGAGTTCATCAGCCACCTCCTCATCCTCTCCTTGGTTTAATGATGAACTCATAATTCGGAACTTGCTTGCATAGTTCATTTCCCGAGAATCTTACAATGTCATCTCGTCAATTTGTGTCGCACCTTTTTTCTCACGCATCCTGAGTCTGAGGTATCCTGACCCCAATCAGATCTGAATCTCGGTCGGATATGCTGGATGGAACATAATTCCAAGAGTTATATCACTGCTCTTTTATGACCCGGTAAGGTGATGTCATGCCTCGCACCCCTGGCCAAGGCCCTATTGATATAGTTTCCTCTTAACAAGGTTATCCATTCTTCCATGAGGAAATGGTAAGACTTGTTCTACAAATTGTTCCTGATGGATCCTTTGTGTATCCAAAGTCTGACCTTTGCTTGAAGACCACGCCGACGCTATCTCAAAGCATGTCTGTGGTACTCCGATTTTCAATAAGAACAGTTGAAGCACAATGCTAAATTTTCTTTATCATTTATCCTAACACGTTGTATGAGTAATATCATGAGCTTCCTCCCCCCTTACTTAAATGGTTTTCTACTTTCTATCCTGTCATGGATATCATGCTTCGCTTGTCCTTGGGAAGGATATACCCCCGAAATATGTGTGTATACACATTTTCCTTTCCATTGTTCTTTCTAAACCTGATAATCACTTTTCCTTTCCATTGGTTTGTTTAAATCTTCTTCTGATCTATATTATATAAGCAGTAATATTTCCCTGCTTATGTAAGCACCTTATTGTACCACTCTGTCAATAAGACCCTGTTACTATTGTTGATGACATTCCGGTAACCATGGATGGACGAGAACTTTGCCTAATGGTCCGCCTCGTTCAATGAGCAGGAAAATGGTTCTCTTCATCCCTCGCCCTTGGTACCGACATTGTTGCCGACATAACTGATAGGCTACCCTCTGACATGTCTTGCTATCATGATCGTGCAAGATGTCAATGCCCTTCCTACTTTTAACCACATGGTGGGCCCATAACCCATCGTTCCACATGATCGAAACCTGACTCTCCTGTACACCCATGTTGCCAAAGTTATTCCTCACGCCTGACTTCATATGTAGTTCGCGGGGTCACCTTCCTAGTAATCTATTCTATTATCAGACGCAATAAATATTAATGTTGCTCTAGACCCCTTTCACACTTTATTTCAGACATCGAATGATTGCATGCCCGCTCGAAAATTCTCATGGTACCTTCTTACTTTGCTCTCGATATTTTATTAAGTTTCAATTCGAGATTTACTTTCCGCCACCTTCCCCGATGTTATCTACCAGATAGTCAACCTTGCAGAGGTCCGTTCTACCGGTATACCCCCTTATTCTTTCGTAAGTACGACGGAGTTCCCGAAGAAAGGATGCCTACTTCATCATGATGGCCTGAAGCAGAGAAATGAAGACATCAATGTAATGGATCGACCTCTTCGAGAAGAGCAACAAAGACCGAGAAGGATCGTTAGAATTTCGTAACCTAGTCTTCCCCCCTTACTCCCCTCTTAAATCTCGGGACGAGATTTCTTGTAGTGGAGGAGATTTGTAATACCCCGGTAGTTCATCTACAGTAATCACACACTAATGGTGCCATGTCATCGCAATTAATTTGCTAAACCACACTTTGGTCCGAACCGAGTTTTAATTCAAATTTAAAAATAAAGTCAAACATAATATTTCTTCAGGCGGCAAAACAAAATTGTTCTTAATGTTGAAAATAATCACTTAGTATTTTTAAAGGAGAAAAAACATTTAATAAAATATTTAAATGCCCAAAAAAATTAAAACATGGGCCAAAACAATAATTTAAAATGCTTTTACTAAATTATGCACGTACATGTTATTTTAAATAAACCCCAAACTTTTGTGACATTGTCTAAAATTGTATCCATAATTTTGGGACAAGTCCCATATTTAATAAAAGTCAATTGTTTTTAGAAATAAATACAAACAGATATAAATAAAAGAATTTTTTTTAAAAGATCTGAAGCCTACTGCTACTTTGGGCCTAAGCTGCTACAAGGTGGCCCAGCCCAACAGGAAACCATCCCCTTCCTCTGTACAGTAGTACAGAGGCCATGGCGTGGTAACCATCCGACGACGCCATGGCCGGATGGCCACCACGTGCCTCCCTCGACCCTATAAGCACGCCCGGAAGAAACCCTAGCCCTCTCTCATCCGGTTCCCCCACTTTCCCCATCGCGCCACCTCCTCCTTTCCTCGATTTTGAGCTCGAAAGGTAGCACAGTGACTGCGTGCATCGTTGCCGTGCCGTGGACAGCATGCTCCTCTCCGGCTAAGAAGACCTCCAGAAGAAGCGCCACCGTGGACTTCGTCTTCCCCGAGCTACAACTGTAGCTGGGACGTCCCGTACATCCGCCATCGGCATCGTCATCTCCGCGTACATCGTCGCCGTCCGCCGTCGTTTGCCATCACTCCGGTTCGTCCCCGACCACCCCGACCACGTCCCCGAGTTCACCGTGAGCTCCTCTGCCCGCCCCCCTGCTCGCCCCCTCGATCCGTCGCCGTTTAGTCGCCCCTCACTTCGGCCGCCATGGATGGAGCTTGTGCCCGCCCGCCCCTGCATATACTCAGGCTGCGCCCGGCAGCACTCCGAGCCGCCCGCACGCGCGCTTGCAAGCCCTGCGCCGCGCCCTTGCCTCGCCCTTGCGTGCCCGCGCGTGCGCACCCGCACCCGCTGCTGCTCCCTGCTCCCGTCGCCGTTGCTGCCTGCCAGTGTCGCCGTTGCCTTTCGCCGCCGCTGCTTGCTGATATTCTGCTTGTGCTGCTGCCTGCGGCGTGCTGCGTGCGGCTATTGCTCTTGCGCGCCGGCTGCTGCTGCTAATGCTGCCATAGCTGCTCGTGGTGGTGGTTAAGGCCGTGAGTCCGTGCATGGCCATGGCTGTAAGGTACGGGATATGGATCACTCAACTAGCTAACTCTCATACACAAGCCCGGATCAGACTCGAGTTACAGAGAATGTGGCGATTACAGAATGAGGAAGGTTATAGAGGAACTAAGGTTCTTGTCGCCGCGGGTTCGTTGATCCACTGGATGGGGGGAACCAGATGCGGTGGGTGCTTAAGTACTTGTCGAGAACCCTGGGCCTCACTGAGTCCACTCCGGCCCAGTGTTGCGTGGGTTGGGCCTCCGAGCCCGTGGAAGCCGCTTGGCAGGCGGCGAGCTCCGCGAGCCGCTGACTTGTGGTCCCGTCAGTTCAGCGCCACTGGCTGTATCGGGGGCGCTGACATCCCCTCCTCCTTGGGACGAGGCTTGCCCCCAAGCCTCTGCTCCAGGAAAGCGAGCCTGCAGGGCCACTTTGTCTTCCCAAGTGTCTGCCAACGCCGCTGGGTCAGACCAACGAATCAGCACTTGTTCCACCAGGACACCATTCTTGCGACGCCAACGTTGCTGCAGAACTGTCACTGGCACGACAGGAATGTTAGTAGGCTGAGGAAGATCAGTGGACGACTGCGTACCGAGGCGGAGACAGCGACGGAGTTGCGACACATGGAACACTGGATGCACTTGAGAGTGCACTGGCAGATCCCGTTTGTAGGCTGCATCACTGACCTTGCCGATGATTGGATATGGTCCATAGTACTTGAAAGCTAGTTTGTGGTTGGCTCTCCTCGCAACTGATGTTTGAATGTAGGGTTGGAGTTTCAAAAATACCAGTTCGCCCACTTCAAAGATGCGCGGCGATCTTCGTTTGTCAGCCTGGGCCTTCATATGTTGCTGCGCACGATGCAAGTGTTGTTGCAATAGGTCCTGGATCACCGCTCTCTCTTCCAGCCAAGACCGCAGTGCGGGTACAGTACAGTCTACCATTGGCGCCAAACCCCACTGCCGTGGCTCATATCCAAACATTGCCTTAAACGGTGTCATGCCAATGCTGGAGTGGTAGGAGGAATTGTACCAGAACTGCGCTAATGGTATCCAGCGGCTCCAGCGTCTAGGGCAGGCATGGACAAAGCAGCGCAGGTATGTCTCGACGCACTGATTCACCCTCTCCGTTTGCCCGTCCGTCTGAGGGTGATTAGCAGAACTCATCCGCAGATCCATGCCAGCGTATTTGAAGAGTTCACGCCAGAAATGACTCGTAAACACGGGGTATCGATCCGACACAATGGAGTTGGGAAAGCCATGGATGCGGTAGATGCTGGACATGTAGAGAAGCGCCACTTTAGATGCTGTGTACAGATGCGCCAGCGGCAAGAAGTGCGCGAATTTGGTCCTTTTGTCGACCACCACCCAGAGACAGTTAAACTTCCCAGACCGTGGCAATCCGTCGATGAAGTCCATTGTGATCATCTCCCACGGCTGTTGTGGAATGGGCAAGGGCTCCAACAGGCCGGGAGATGCTGCACGATCTGGCTTAGACTGTTGGCAGATTTGACAACAACGCACGTATTGCAACACGTGTGCCTTCATCTTGGGCCAAGCGAACAAACGACGAATGCGTCTGAAGGTTGCAGGGAACCCACTGTGCCCCCCTACCGGGCTGTCATGGAAAGCTGATATTATCTGTTATTGCAATGCCGTCGAGCCGCCTAGCCATATCCTGCCACGGAAATACAAAATCCCGTTCTGCAACGTGAATCGCTGTTTGGGGTCTTCCCGAAGAGCCAGCTGCTGCAGCAGTTTCTGAGCTTGCGGATTGCAATTGTAGCTTGCCATTACATCGCCCAGCCAGCTGGGTTGGCACGTGGAGATGTCAAACAACAGCTCTGGGGCTTGAGATCGTGACAGAGCATCAGCGGCCGTGTTGTCCGAGCCTTTCTTATACCTGATCGTGTACCGAAGGCCTAATAACTTGGTAAAGGCTCTCTGCTGCCAAGGAGTAGTCAATCGTTGCTCTTCAAGATGAACCAGACTTTTCTGATCTGTGAAAATAATGAATTCATAGTGCTGTAAATAGGGTCACCATTGGTCGACTGCCACCACAATAGCCAGGTACTCCTTCTCGTACGTCGATAGGCCTTGGTAGCGCGGACTCAGACTTTTACTCATGAACGCAATGGGGTGCCCCTCTTGCTGTAAAACTGCTCCTATTCCTTTGTTGCAGGCATCAGTCTCGATTGTGAATGTTTTACTGAAGTCTGGCAGCGCCAAAACCGGAGCTGTGACTAGTTGTTGCTTGAGCAGCTCAAAAGCTTGATTTGTGTTCTCTGTCCAGACGAAGGGTGCGCCTTTCTTCAAGAGATTGAAGAGAGGGTGTGCAATGATTCCAAAACCCCAGACAAATCTGCGGTAATACCCCGCAAGTCCCAAGAATCTGCGTACTTCCTTCGCGTCCACTGGTTTCGGCCATGCCTCTACTGCACTGATCTTTGTTGGTTCCGTGGCCACGCCTTGACTGCTGATGACGTGGCCTAGGTACGACACTTGTTGCTGACCAAACTCACATTTGGACCTCTTGACTTTCCATTGGTCACAACGCAGAAGCTCGAGGACCTGTCTGAGGTGCGCCACGTGATCCTCCCAGGTCTTGCTGAATACAAGAATATCATCGAAAAACAGCAGGACGCAGTGTCGCAGGAGAGGATGCATCGTTTCTGTTATTGCTCCATTGAAGGTACCGGGCCCTCCTGCTAATCCGAACGAGAGAACCTTGAATTCATAATGTCCTGAATGCGTCTGAAAGGCCGTTTTGAATTCTTCCCCTTCGGCTAACCGAATCTGGTGATAGCCCCCGCGCAGGTCCAATTTAGAGAACCATTGCGCACCGTGTAGCTCATCAAGCAGCTCCTCTATGACTGGCACTGGGAATTTACTGACGCGTGTCATGGCATTAAGATGTCTATAATCCACGCAGAGCCTCCATGTTCCATCTTTCTTCTTGACTAGAATGACCGGGGACGAAAAGGTACTGTGGCTGCGCTGGATCACCCCTGACTGCAGGAGTTCTTGCACTTGCCGCTCAATCTCAGACTTGTGCTCTGGCTTATGGCGGTACGGTCTGATGTTGACGGGTTGCGCCCCTGGCATGAGAGGAATGGTGTGATCGCAAGCTCGACACGGAGGTAAGCCCTTGGGTTCACCAAAAACATCCTCGAATTCAGTTAACAGCTGCTGTAGCTCCGGAGGTTCCTGCACAGGAGTTGCTTGCTTCTCGGTGACAGGGTTGTAGCGACCTGACCCGAATGGATCACGTCTACTGTGCTACGGTGTCATCCCTGGATCAGTAATGCTGACACCACACAGTACATCGAGGTTTTATAGCAGAGTTGCAATCACACACTTATTACATCGATGGCTGAAAAAGAACTTATTACAATAAATATGGCTGAAGGCCATCTAACATCGATAACAGCGGAAGACTCGGAAGATAAATGGGTCCATCAACTCCAGCGGCATCACTGAGTATAGGGCCACGACCTAAACGCACCTCAATCGTCGTCTGAAAAGTCTGCAACATTAACGTTGCAGCCCGAAAACGGGTCAGCACATGGAATATGCTGGCAAAGTAACACATAGAGAGTAATGGAATGAAACAGCTATACTATATGCATATATGGCTGGTGGAAAGCTCTATGGTTACAGTTTTGCGTAAAGCCAGTTTTTCCCTACTGCAAAGGAATAATTTTATTTAACTATCATGGTGGTTGTGAAACATTGAGAATGGTTGACAGCATTCTCAATCCCAATTAAAAATAATTAAAACCCAATAACATTAATTATAGGTAACATGTTGAGATTCACTCGATATTCAAGTACTAGATACTCAAGTTGTCCATAACCGGGGACACGGCTAATCATGATTAGTTTGTACACTCTGCAGAGGGTTGCGCACTTTTCCCCACATGACTCGATCGCCTCCGTTTGTTTTCTCGCACTACATGGTGTTTGAGAAACGGATGACCGAGACATAGTCTTTCAGAAGCACTAGCACCTTACTTGTGGGGTAGACCGGTACACCTACATCCCCTACATCTGCTAGTCCACCCCGTAAGAGTTCGCACAACTTAGTCAACTATGCCAGAGCCCATAGTAGCATGTGGTTGCACACGGAAGTTTCTAGCATGAAAGATCTTATGATCCCTTTGAGCCTGGGTGGCGGTCCGAAAAAAACAGGCAAGTCCTGATAGACATCAGGTGCCTCAATCCACCCAGATGTGTGTTTAAGTTGCCACCTTAGATAAACCATTAAAATTATCAACTCACATCTGTCATGGATATCACTCACCCAATCCACGTCTACTAGCATAGCATGGCATAAAAAGCAAACGTAGAGGTAACTCCCAAAGGTTTCATAATAATACAGGTAATAGGTACTACCTCATCTACTTCCCATCCCACAATTTAATTAGATCCTAATCATGCAATGTGTGAGGATTGATCTAATGCAATAAAACTGGGTTGTAGAAAAGGTATGATCAAAGTGTTACTTGCCTTGCTAATGATCCGCGAGTCCTAGGGTTTCGAAGTAACAAGCGGCGCAATCCGGGTAATCTATCGCAGACAAACAACAAGCATACAATAAGTACTCATCTAATGCATAGGTAAAACTCGAACAAGAGATCGAACCAAGTAGTTCAACTTAAGAACTCTGGTTGCAAAGAAAGAACGAAAAACAAACGGCGGAAAAAAACAACTCGGTTCTAGCAAGTTGAATCTAGGTCAAAATTTTACTGTAGCAAAAGCTTGTTCAAGTTGATTAGACGGAACGGCGGTTTCGAGACGAAACTCCAGGCGCTTGAATCACCTGATTCCGATAAACGAGCGAAAACAAAGACTAGAAAGAAGATCGGATCTGAGATCGCGATCGCGGAATAAATCCGATGAGAAGAAAAAGAAGAACGGTTAAACGAACGGACGTCGTTAACCTAGAAGAATCCGGTGATCACGTTCGTTAGGACGAACGGTCCGGCGAACGGTCCAAAGGCAACTAAATCGGAGAAGAAAACGAATCCAATCTAGGGTTTCGGAGAAGAAAACCGAACGAAAAACCGATCTAGAAAACTGGAACGGTTTAGAGAAGAAAAGAATCGAAATGATTAGAAGAAAACGATCCGAGAAAAAGAATAGATGTAGCGCGGGGCTACCTCCGGCGAGGTCTCCGGTGAGGGGCTCCGGCGGCGTGGGGCGTAGGGCGGCGGCGTGGGCAAGGTGCGGCGGCGGCGGTGACGCAGGGCGCGGGCGGCGGCTTAGGGCGGCGCGGCGCGGGTGTGGTGGAGCTCTAGGCTTTGGGTTTGATGATTTAGAGGGGGGGGGTGCTTGGGTATTTATATGGGTGAGGGGAGACAAAACTTGGGGTAGGGGACAAGAATTAGACTAGGAATAGGAAAAGATCTAGAAATAGAAAAGGAATATACGAAAGTAGGACAAAAGTCCTACTAGGATTCGGTTTGGAGCAAGAGGCGGCGGCGGCCTCCTGCGCCTGCGCCTGGCGCGCGGCTCCCTGGGGCGGTGGCCTTTGGCCGTGGCCTTGGCCGGCTGGGCCTTTGGCCCAAGGCGCTGGACTTTGATTTTTTTTAAACGGTTCCGCGCTCGGAAAAACACAGAAAAACAAAATCTACCGGACTCCAAAACTAATAAAGTAAATTTTCCTCGACTCCTAAAAATGAGCCGAACAAAATGAACTTTTCTCCGGACCTAAAGTGCATTTTTTGAAAACGCGCATTTTTCCCTATCCAAATAAAATGCGAATAAACTCCGGCAAACAAACTTTGATCTATTTATTAAATCTTCATTTTTCCTAAATTTGGGAAAGTCAGATTATTCCCTCTCTCATATATTTTAATACCGGAAAATAATTGAAGATAAAATAAATAAATCAAATGATCCTATTTTCAAAATTCGAGAAAACTCTCAAATATGAAAATAACGAAATCTCCAACTCTCTCCGAGGGTCCTTGAGTTGCGTGAAATTTCTAGGATCAACCAAAATGCAAGAAAATATGATATGCATATGATCTAGTGTATAACATTCCAAATTGAAAATTTGGGATGTTACAAACCTACCCCCCTTAAGATGAATCTCGCCCTCGAGATTCGGGTTGGCTAGAAAATAGGTGAGGGTGGTCCTTGAGCAAATCTTCTTCTCTCTCCCAGGTGGCTTCATCCTCTGAGTGGTGGTTCCACTGAACTTTGCAAAACTTGATAACCTTGCTGCGAGTAACTCTACTGGAAAACTCGAGAATCTTGACTGGCTTCTCCTCGTATGTTAGGTCATCCTTTAACTGAATCGCTTCAAGCGGTACGGTATCCCTTAGCGGTACCTCCGCCATCTCGGCGTGACATCTCTTCAGCTGAGAAACATGGAATACATCATGAACTCCTGACAGTCCTTCTGGTAATTCCAACTTATAAGAGACTTCTCCCATACGTTTCAAGATCTTAAATGGTCCAACGAAACGCGGTGCTAACTTTCCCTTAACTCCAAAGCGCTTAACTCCTCGAAGTGGGGATACTCGGAGATAAACCCTGTCTCCAGTTTCGTAAACTATCTCCTTGCGTTTTGAATCTGCGTAGCTCTTCTGCCTGGACTGGGCTACCTTGAGCCTGTCGCGAATCAACTTAACTTTCCGTTCAGACTCCTTAATCAAATCTGGTCCAAAGAACTGACGGTCTCCAACTTCGTAACTGTTGTCATGGAACGAAACTGGTATCTGATACGATACTCCTCGGGACTCCATGCAAACAAATGATCCTAGTCATGTATATCTTTGCCAACTTAGCACTGGTGTAAGTGGTCTTAACTGGAATAAAATGTGCTACCTTTGTCAAACGATCAACTACTACCCATATCGAGTCATATCCTGCTTTCGTCCTGGGTAGTCCTGTGATAAAATCCATGCCTATCTTATCCCACTTCCATTCGGGTATCGGCAATGGTTGTAACAATCCTGCTGGCTTCTGATGCTCTGCCTTTACTCTCTGACATACGTCACAAACTGCTACATAGGCTGCAATATCCTTCTTCATTCTGGTCCACCAAAATGTTTCCTTCAAATCCAAATACATCTTGGTATTCCCTGGGTGAATCGAATATGGTGATTCATGTGCCTCTTGCAAAATCAACTTCCTGATCTCCGGGTCATTTGGCACATAAACACGGTCCTCAAACCATAAGGCATCGTGCTCATCCTCACGAAATCCCTTTGCTTTTCCTTCGCTCAATTTCTCTTTTATAGCAGCAATCTCTTTGTCAGATTTCTGAGCTTCTCTGATCTTATCCATCAATGTTGACTGAATCTCCAATGCTGCTACATAGCCTCTCGGAACTATTTCCAAACATAGCTCACGAAGGTTTTCTGCTAATTCCTTTGGTATTTTCCCCGTCACTAGGGTATTGACATGGCTCTTACGGCTCAATGCGTCAGCTACTACATTAGCCTTTCCGGAATGGTAATGCAATCTCATGTCATAATCCTTGATGAGCTCCAACCATCTCCTTTGTCGGAGGTTCAACTCCTTCTGAGTGAAAATGTACTTCAAACTCTTGTGATCCGTGTACACCTCACAACAATTTCCAATGAGGAAATGTCTCCACGTCTTCAATGCATGCACTACGGCTGCTAACTCCAAATCATGTGTGGCATAATTCAACTCATGAGGCTTCAGTTGTCATGATGCATACGAAACAACTCTTCCTTCCTGCATAAGCACTGCTCCAAGTCCTCGACGTGAAGCGTCGCAATACACCTCATAATCCTTGGTCTAATCTGGCAAAATCAATACCGGTGAGGTAACCAAGCGTTTCTTCAACTCTTGGAAACTAGCCTCACACTCCTCAGTCCATTTGAACTTAGTATCCTTCTTTAACAATTCAGTCATAGGCTTTGCCATCTTTGAAAAGTTCTCAATGAATCTCCGGTAGTATCCTGCGAGTCCAAGAAAACTCCGGATCTCTCCAACTGTAGTTGGTGCTTCCCATTCGGTTACGGTCTCAACCTTTGTGGGGTCAACTGCTATACCTTCTCCAGATATAACGTGTCCGAGGAATCCAACTTCCTTCAACCAAAACTCACATTTGCTGAATTTGGCGTATAACTGATGTTCCCTTAGTTTCTCCAAAACTAAACGCAAATGTTCCTTATGCTCCTCTTTATTCTTCGAATAAACTAGGATGTCATCAATGAACACTACGACGAACTTATCCAGAAACTCCATAAACACTTTGTTCATCAGGTTCATAAAATAGGCAGGTGCGTTAGTCAATCCAAATGACATAACGGTATACTCATACAGTCCATATCTTGTGGTGAATGCTGTCTTAGGAATATCCTGCTCTCGAATCTTCAACTAATGGTACCCTGATCGCAAATCGATCTTGGAAAACACTTTAGCTCCTTGCAATCGATCAAACAGATCGTTGATCATTGGCAGTGGGTACTTATTCTTGATGGTTACTTCATTCAATCCCCGATAATCTACAACCATCCTTAATGATCCATCCTTCTTTTCCACTAGAAGTACAGGTGATCCCCAAGGTGAAGAACTTGGGCGAATGTAACCTTTATCCAATAACTCCTTAATCTGATTCTTAATTTCCACCAAATCCTTTGCTGGCATCCGGTACGGTCGCTTCGATATTGGGCCTGTACCTGGCAATAACTCAATCAAAAACTCAATGTCTCTATCCGGTGGCATGCCTGGTAATTCCTCAGGAAATACATCAGGAAAATCCTTTACCACTGGTACTTCCTCCTGCACAACTCCTGTTAGGCAATTCACTTGTGTCCTGTTTGGCACATGCCGGGATATATACTTGATCCTTCTTCCTTCTGGTGTGGTAAGCAAAATTGTCTTACTGGCGCAATCGATGTTTCCTCCATACATCGACAGCCAATCCATACCAAGAATCACATCCAACCCTTGGGATTCCAGAATAATTAAATCCGTTGGGAATACATGCCTTCCTACACTCAATGGCACTTGAAAACATCCTTGTCTGGCCATGTATTCTGCTCCTGGCGAGCTTACTAGCATAGGTGTTTTAAGAATCCTAGTGGGCAGGCTATACTTTTCCACAAATCCCCTTGATATGTATGAATGCGATGCACCAGTATCAAAAGAACGAGTGCAGTAAATGACTTAACCAAAAACTTACCTATTACTGCATCGGGCTGATCTTCAATCTCCTCCACATTAACGTGGTTCACCTGTCCCCTATTGAAAGGGTTCGGCTTCTTCCCAGAGCTTCCATTGCCATTTCCATTCTGGCCTTCGGGACATTCATTGGCATAATGTCCGGTCTTCGAACACTTGAAACAGGTGACTTGACTCAGGTCTCTCTTGGTTGGGGTCGATGGGGTGGTCCGGTTCTGGCCGTTGCTTCCTCCATTCCCATTACCATTCTTGTGGCCATTATGGTTGTGTGAACTACCTCCTCCATGGGTATGCTGAAACTGAAATCCCGGTTTAGGGGTAAAACGGGACTTCTGCTGGGCTCCAGAGTTATACTTCCCTTGTCCATACTTCCTCTTACGGTTCTCAATCTGCTGTTGCTTCCCTTCTATCATGATGGCACGATCTACCAACTCCTGGTAGTTGTTGAAACTCGCTACCATCAACTGCATGCTTAGTTCATCATTCAGTCCTTCCAGAAACTTCTCCTGCTTAGCTGCATCCATAGCAACGTCATCTGGGGCATAACGTGCTAACTTGCTGAAGTCGTCAACGTACTGACCAACTGTCCTTCCTCCTTGGCGTAAGTTGCGAAACTCACGCTTCTTTATGGCCATAGCTCCTGCTGAAACATGGGCAGTGCGGAAAGCTTGCTGAAACTGATCCCATGTGACAGTGTCAACTGGGTAAGTGGCTGTGAAATTCTCCCACCATGCTGCCGCGGGTCCGTCAAGCTGGTGTGCGGCAAACTTCACTTTCTCACCATCCGTGCATCCTGCAGTGGTCAACTCCCTTCCTATCTTACGGAGCCAGTCGTCTGCTACTATTGGCTCGGTGCTACTGGAAAACACCGGCGGGTTCAGCCTAAGGAAACGGGCTAAGTGGTCAACAGGTGGTGGTGGTGGGGGGTTTGTTGTTGTTGTTCTGTTGGTTCTGGACTAACATCTGCATCAATTGATTCTGCTATTGGATCAACTGAGTGAGCTCCGGTGGAAATCCATTGTCACATCTCGGAGGCATCTGAGGGTTTAGAAAAGACGAGATATAAGAATAGAGGGGGTCTAAAGGGAAAACAGTACCCATATGCACATGAGCAAATGCACACAAAATCACTTCAATCAATCAAACAAGGGCTTACAAACGGTCCATCTATCGCAAAAGTGCTCGACTATATTGTGTTTACATGGGGGAATACTACTACTATCTGGTGGTCATCTAGAAATTTGAACCGGTGGAAGACTCCATGATATCTGCTCCAGCTTCGTCTTCAAAGTCGGGTTCACTTGGATCCGAATCGGTGTCATCGATGATGATGTAGTTGTCCGGACATGCGACGTACTCGTCTTCTTCCTTGGTTGCTAACTTCCTCTTGAGTTCTTCAATCTCCTGCTTAAGATCGCAATTGTGCCTTGCTAGAGCTACGATCTCGTCCATGTAGTCCTTGCGTGTAGACTTCAGTTCTCCTTCTAGCTCGTTGATCCTTGCCTTCGCATTCTTCAACTCTACCATATCATTGCACATCTGGTTCTCGTGGCGTCGAATGTGCTGGTTTAACTCCTGGATGAAAGATGCAATGGATCTATCCTTCTTGGTGTTGACTAACTCCCATTGTTCATCACGGCGTCCGCAAATATGGTAGATAGTGTCCTTGAGGTCTTCTTGATAAACTTCTCCAATGCGTCCTATGGTGATATGAGCTGCCATGCTCCTTCCTAGACTCCAGGTTGGTGCATTGAAAACACTATCTATGGGCTTCGTGATTGGCGCGAATGTCCTTCCCGGAACGTGAGCTTGAATCTTCCAGCGCTCCTCTTCAGGCAGAGTGGCGTTGAAGGTTCCCGTGAAGCTTGGTAATCCAATGTTCAGGTACTTGGTGACTTCCTTCAGGTGAAATCCAAAATGTGTGCCTTCATCCGGTTGAGCGTACTTAATCTTCGCGTCCTTCATCCTAATAGAGTAGAAAAGATGAGGAGTAGAAAATGAGAAGAGAAGGGTGATCTATGGCTTTAACTTAGTGGTCGTGTCCTACAGTCAGCGTGTGCTCTGATACCATCTCTGTAGCGACCTGACCCGAATGGATCACGTCTACTGTGCTACGGTGTCATCCCTGGATCAGTAATGCTGACACCACACAGTACATCGAGGTTTTATAGCAGAGTTGCAATCACACACTTATTACATCGATGGCTGAAAAAGAACTTATTACAATAAATATGGCTGAAGGCCATCTAACATCGATAACAGCGGAAGACTCGGAAGATAAATGGGTCCATCAACTCCAGCGGCATCACTGAGTATAGGGCCACGACCTAAACGCACCTCAATCGTCGTCTGAAAAGTCTGCAACATTAACGTTGCAGCCCGAAAACGGGTCAGCACATGGAATATGCTGGCAAAGTAACACATAGAGAGTAATGGAATGAAACAGCTATACTATATGCATATATGGCTGGTGGAAAGCTCTATGGTTACAGTTTTGCGTAAAGCCAGTTTTTCCCTACTGCAAAGGAATAATTTTATTTAACTATCATGGTGGTTGTGAAACATTGAGAATGGTTGACAGCATTCTCAATCCCAATTAAAAATAATTAAAACCCAATAACATTAATTATAGGTAACATGTTGAGATTCACTCGATATTCAAGTACTAGATACTCAAGTTGTCCATAACCGGGGACACGGCTAATCATGATTAGTTTGTACACTCTGCAGAGGGTTGCGCACTTTTCCCCACATGACTCGATCGCCTCCGTTTGTTTTCTCGCACTACATGGTGTTTGAGAAACGGATGACCGAGACATAGTCTTTCAGAAGCACTAGCACCTTACTTGTGGGGTAGACCGGTACACCTACATCCCCTACATCTGCTAGTCCACCCCGTAAGAGTTCGCACAACTTAGTCAACTATGCCAGAGCCCATAGTAGCATGTGGCTGCACACGGAAGTTTCTAGCATGAAAGATCTTATGATCCCTTTGAGCCTGGGTGGCGGTCCGAAAAAAACAGGCAAGTCCTGATAGACATCAGGTGCCTCAATCCACCCAGATGTGTGTTTAAGTTGCCACCTTAGATAAACCATTAAAATTATCAACTCACATCTGTCATGGATATCACTCACCCAATCCGCGTCTACTAGCATAGCATGGCATAAAAAGCAAACGTAGAGGTAACTCCCAAAGGTTTCATAATAATACAGGTAATAGGTACTACCTCATCTACTTCCCATCCCACAATTTAATTAGATCCTAATCATGCAATGTGTGAGGATTGATCTAATGCAATAAAACTGGGTTGTAGAAAAGGTATGATCAAAGTGTTACTTGCCTTGCTGATGATCCGCGAGTCCTAGGGTTTCGAAGTAACAAGCGGCGCAATCCGGGTAATCTATCGCAGACAAACAACAAGCATACAATAAGTACTCATCTAATGCACAGGTAAAACTCGAACAAGAGTTCTAACCAAGTAGTTCAACTTAAGAACTCCGGTTGCAAAGAAAGAACGAAAAACAAACGGCGGAAAAAAACAACTCGGTTCTAGCAAGTTGAATCTAGGTCAAAATTTTACTGTAGCAAAAGCTTGTTCAAGTTGATTAGACGGAACGGCGGTTTCGAGATGAAACTCCAGGCGCTTGAATCACCTGATTCCGATAAACGAGCGAAAAGAAAGACTAGAAAGAAGATCGGATCTGAGATCGCGATCGCGGAATAAATCCGATGAGAAGAAAAAGAAGAACGGTTAAACGAACGGACGTCGTTAACCTAGAAGAATCCGGTGATCACGTTCGTTAGGACGAACGGTCCGGCGAACGGTCCAAAGGCAACTAAATCGGAGAAGAAAACGAATGCGATCTAGGGTTTCGGAGAAGAAAACCGAACGAAAAACCGATCTAGAAAACTGGAACGGTTTAGAGAAGAAAAGAATCGAAATGATTAGAAGAAAACGATCCGAGAAAAAGAATAGATGTAGCGCGGGGCTACCTCCGGCGAGGTCTCCGGTGAGGGGCTCCGGCGGCGTGGGGCGTAGGGCGGCGGCGTGGGCAAGGTGCGGCGGCGGCGGTGACGCAGGGCGCGGGCGGCGGCTTAGGGCGGCGCGACGCGGGTGTGGTGGAGCTCTAGGCTTTGGGTTTGATGATTTAGAGGGGGGGGTGCTTGGGTATTTATATGGGTGAGGGGAGACAAAACTTGGGGTAGGGGACAAGAATTAGACTAGGAATAGGAAAAGATCTAGAAATAGAAAAGGAATATACGAAAGTAGGACAAAAGTCCTACTAGGATTCGGTTTGGAGCAAGAGGCGGCGGCGGCCTCCTGCGCCTATGCCTGGCGCGCGGCTCCCTGGGGCGGTGGCCTTTGGCCGTGGCCTTGGCCGGCTGGGCCTTTGGCCCAAGGTGCTGGACTTTGATTTTTTTTCAAACGGTTCCGCGCTCGGAAAAACACAGAAAAACAAAATCTACCGGACTCCAAAACTAATAAAGTAAATTTTCCTCGACTCCTAAAAATGAGCCGAACAAAATGAACTTTTCTCCGGACCTAAAATGCATTTTTTGAAAACGCGCATTTTTCCCTATCCAAATAAAATGCGAATAAACTCCGGCAAACAAACTTTGATCTATTTATTAAATCTTCATTTTTCCTAAATTTGGGAAAGTCATATTATTCCCTCTCTCATATATTTTAATACCGGAAAATAATTGAAGATAAAATAAATAAATCAAATGATCCTATTTTCAAAATTCGAGAAAACTCTCAAATATGAAAATAACGAAATCTCCAACTCTCTCCGAGGGTCCTTGAGTTGCGTGAAATTTCTAGGATCAACCAAAATGCAAGAAAATATGATATGCATATGATCTAGTGTATAACATTCCAAATTGAAAATTTGGGATGTTACAAGGGTAGAGCAAGCAGAGGTGCAGCAGAGCGCCTTGGCGATGAAGTTGCTGAAGTTGTGCGCTATTGATGACATGACACTGCGTCGATTGCGCTTCGTGTCCAAACAGGCTGACTGGCCCCAAAGCTGTGGGAATGCGCAAGTGTTTGTTTCGCCAGTCGACCGTCATCGGGCTGTGTTGTTCGAGCCAGTCCATCCCAAGAATAGCATCATACACTCCCAACGGCAAAATCTTCATATCGGTCACAAACTCCAGCCCTTGCGAAGACCAATGGCAGCTGGGGATTGAGGCCGAGCAACGCAGTTCACCACCATCGGCTACCTTCACCCGACAGGGCTGACGCAATTGTTACACACCAGACAAGCGCTCGGCCAATGCTTGGTTAATGAATGAAGTAGAACTTCCACTATCTACCAGAATCAGCACTTCCTGGTCTTGCATGGTAGCCAACAGCTGAAACGCCTTGGGAGAGACACCACCGTCCAGGGCTGGCCGAGATATGGCATGAACTTGTTGCACATCCCCCTCGACCTCCGAGCTGGTGTCGATGCCGAAGAGTTCAAGCATTTCTTCGACTACGTGCAGTTGGACCGTGGCAGGACACACGTGGTCCTGTCCCCATCACTCGCCGCACTTGAAGCACGGCCCGCGAGCGCGTCGATAATCTCGCAGGGCTTTGATCTTGGACGTGTCCGCCCGGGCCGCGTCCGTGCCTCGGCGGTCTGTCGCTGGCGCAGCTAGAACGAGGCGTGACGGTGGAGGAGGTAGAGGTAGCGGCGTGGCTGCGCGTGGAGCCGGCTCCGGTGGTCGCGGCAAGGTGCCAAACACGCCGTCGGCCACTTCCTCCTGGAGTAGGGCCAACGCACAGGCCGTGTCCAGTTCAGGCGGTCTCTGAACCAGCACCACCGCCCGTATATCCTTCCGCAGTCCCTCGACAAATCGAGTCAAAAAGTAGAACGGATGAATTGTATCAGAATAGGATGACAAATGATTAACAATCAATTCAAACTGCTCTATATACTGTGCTACTGAAGAAGTTTGGCGGACAGTATAGAACTGCCTAATCAGCGTCTGATGCCGATCGCGCCCGAAGCGAGTACACAGAAGTGCAGTGAAAGAGTCCCAATCATACTCCCCTAGTCTTTTCTGAATGGATTGCAGCCAGACAGATGCCGCACCCGCAAAATTCGGGGCAGCCATAGGAACCCAGAATGATGGAATGATTCCAAACATCTGAAAATACTGCTCACAAAGTGTCTTCCACAAGTTAGGGTTAGCCCCCGTGAACTGCGGAAACGAGATGGATGGGTGGGTTTGACCCAGACCCGAGAGCAACTGACTCACGTGTGCAAATGGAGAAAGAGGAGAAGGTGAAGTCACCAGGGTGTCGAACTAACCAGATGCCGGGGGCGGGGGCAGCGTCTGAAACGATGTCGCCAGGGGCCCCCGTGGTAGGTTGAAGACGCCGTGGCCAACGGGCTCTTGAGGAGCATCGACCACGCCGATTCCGGCCCCGATGTGGGTACCGGTCGTCGCTGGTGGGTCGCGTAGCGGCGCTGGTGCTCGATTCCCTTCGGTCTCCTTGGTGGGCGCCTGCTGCGCGAGTTGGAGCGCGGCCACCGCATCACCCAGATCGGCGACGCACTTCTCCAAATCGGGCCGCCAGTTGACGAGCTCGTCGATCTTGGATGTGGATGCTTGGATTTCAGCGATGACCTTGTTCTGGGCCTTCAGAGTGTTGTCGAGGCGATCGAGGAAAGCCTCAATCGACAGATCCATGGACATAAGCTGAGATCGCGCTTGCCGCAGGCGCCGCATCTCAACGATTCCGACCAGAGTTGCGAGGAGGAAGGGAAGTGGATTGGTCTCTGACACCATGTGTAAGGTACGGGATATGGATCGCTCAACTAGCTAGCTCTCATACACAAGCCCGGATCAGAGTCGAGTTACAAAGAATGTGGCGATTACAGAATGAGGAATGGTTACAGAGGAACTAGGGTTCTTGCCGCCGCCGGTTCGTTGATCCACTGGATGGGGGGAACCAGGTGCGGTGGGTGCTTAAGTACTTGTCGAGGACCCTGGGCCTCACTGAGTCCACTCCGGCCCAGTGTTGCGTGGGTTGGGACTCCGAGCCCGTGGAAGCCGCTTGGCAGGTGGCGAGCCCCGCGAGCCGCTGACTTGTGGTCCTGTCAGTTCAGCGCCACTGGCTGTATCGGGGGCGCTGACAATGGCTGGCCTGTGCTGTGTGCACGGCCGTGCGTGTGGCCGGATGGTGTAGTACGTGGGGATTGCCCAATTAGTTAGAGCTAATTGTTTTTTTAGTTGGTGGTTAATGGTTAATTAGTAGATAGATTAGCCTAATGTACAGATGACATGTGGGCCCTTTTAATTAGGCTAGTTTTTATTTATTTGTTTAGGTAAATAGTCTATGACATGTGGGCCACACCTACCCTTTTGACTAGTCAAATTGACTTGGTCAATTCGGATTAAATAAATGCAGGAATTCTAGAATATTGTTAAAATTTGAAAATTAATATAAAATAATCCGTAACTCGGATGGAAAAACTTTGTATATGAAAGTTGCTCAGAACGACGAGACGAATCCGGATACGCAACCCGTTCGTCCGCCACACATCCCTAGCATAGCGAACACGCAACTTTCCCCCTCCGATTCATTTGTCCGAAAACACGAAACATCGGGGATATTTTCCCGGAAGTTTCTCTCTTTCACCGGTACCACCTCATACCGCGTTAGGGCACCCCTAGCACTGCTACTTGTCTTGTCATGCATCGTTATGCACTTTTTGCATTATATTCATTGTTTCTTCCCCCTCTTCTCTCCGACAGACTATGAGACCGACGCCGCTGCTACCCAGTACAACTACGGTGTTGACGACCTCTCTCTCTTGCCAGAGCAACCAGGCAAGCAAACCCCCTTGAGCATTCTGATATCTCCCATTTCTTTCCCTCTCATGCTTGCATTAGAACTCCTACTGCTTTATGTATGATCCTACTCTGATGTATAGCCTGTTTCTATTACCTGCTTATTGTTACCTTACATGCTTATCCTAAACTGCTTAGTATAGGTTGGTTAGTGCTCCATCAGTGATCCCCACCTTGTCCTTGTTGCCCCTGCTTCATCATCGAAGACCCGATCAACGGTATGCACCGCACATCACTTTCCCCTTTTGTTGCTCGACTCTGCAGAGTTACCATCGAGTGCCGAGGGTGGAACCTCTTACATCACTCCTGATGAGAGCTCTGTAGTGTAGCTATGGGTCGTGGTCATCGATGGTGATTTCCTCCTTAACCACTTCCGATACGGCTCTGTCGTGCAACCCCTCAAGTGTGAACCTCGAGGGTGGATCCTCTTACGTTCACATTGATGATTACATCGAGTGGAATTCACCGGGGGTGATTCCTCGGGTTTTCCCCTTGGTGTTAGACACACGGTTACTATGGTTACTATGACTTTACACTGAACCATGTTACTAAAGATGGGTCGGCCCTGAGGGGTACCCGCGCGGGCTTAATAGCGAGTGATGTGGAGTCGGGTTGACCTGGAAGGTGCCCGCGAGATTCTTACGAGGCGTGGCCGAGCATTCTTAGCCCTTGCCACAAGTACTCGAGACGGGGCGACGGGGTCACATATTTCGTGAGTCTCTGCTTGTTACCGCGCGTTCCTAGTCCACTACGACTTGGATATTTGATCTGAGGGGCTTCTGGCCTGATAGCACTAACCATCACGTGGGCATTGTATGGGCGTTCTGCGTCGTATACATCAGCCAAAGCTTAATAGACGTCAGCGATTGAGTGGAGCGCGCCGGGTTGGACTGCGTAAGCTCCTGCCTTGTTGAAGGAGGTAGCTAGGTATGCTCACCGGCCGCGTACGCAATGTGCAGGAGTTCCCGGGGCGATGGCCCATGACCCCTGGGGGCATAGGCTTAGTCCGGCGTGCTGACCTCTCTATTAAGCCTAGGTCGGGTTGCGGCGTATTGTTTGGCCGAGGCCGGGCATGACCCAGGAAAGTGTGTCCGGCCGGAGTTAATCAAGCATGGTGGGTAAGTTGGTGCACCCCTGCAGGGAAGAAAACATCTATCGATAGCCTGTCCTACGGTAACGGACACTTGGAGTTGTATCCCGATCGATACAACTAGGACTGGATACTTGAGATGAGACATGGATATGAGGTGATAACTGGATAGTATGGCTCTGGGATTGCTTTCTCGTAGGGAGTCGAGGAAGGATCTCCGGCCGAGGTTGATATCACTACTACTACTTTACTTTATGCTAGTCTGCACTATTCTAATGCTGCAAGACCGCTGAAGATGTTGAAGATGCTAGTCTTCGATAGGATTAGGCTTTCCCCTTCCCTTATGGCATT
Source organism: Triticum urartu (assembly GCF_056163025.1). Lineage (NCBI taxonomy): Eukaryota > Viridiplantae > Streptophyta > Magnoliopsida > Poales > Poaceae > Triticum > Triticum urartu. The sequence goes on along the minus strand of NC_141878.1, from coordinate 476,860,067 downwards.
CTGTAGTTCAGTCCACACATACAACCCTTTCATTTGATACGAATGCATATTTAGTTTAGATCTGATGTAAGTCTTGCGAGTACTTTGGATGAGTACTCACGGCTGCTTTGCTACCTCTTTTCCCCCATACCCGATTGTTGCGACTGATACGTCCATTTTGCATCATGCTTTTATATCGATATTTATTGCATTATGGGCTGTTATTTCATATTATGTCACAATACTTATGGCTATTCTCTCTTATTTTACAAGGTTTACATAAGGAGGGAGAATGCCGGCAGCTAGAATTCTAGGCTGGAAAAGGAGCAAATATTAGAGACCTATTCTACACAACTCCAAAAGTCCTGAAACTCCACGGAACACCTTATAATAAATAATGAAAAATCCTCGCCAAAGATGAAGACCAGGGGGCCCACACCCAGCTCACAAGGGTGGGGGGCGCGCCCCCTACCTCGTGGGCCCCCTGGTGGCTCTCCGATGACCATCTTCTCCTATATGAAGTCTTTCGTCGAGAAAAAAAATAATAAGCAACCTTTTGGGACGAAACTCCGCCGCCATGAGGCGGAACCTTGGCGGATCCAATCTAGAGCTTTGGCAGAGCTGTTCTGCCGGGGAAACTTCCCTCTCGGAGGGGGAAATCATCGCCATCGTCATCACCAACGCTCCTCTCATCGGGAGAGGGTAATCTCCATCAACATCTTCATCAGCACCATCTCATCTCAAAACCCTAGTTCATCTCTTGTATCCAATTCTTGTCTCCAAGTCCGGGATTGGTGCTAGTAGGTTGCTAATAGTGTTAATTACTCCTTGTAGTTGATGCTAGTTGCTTTAATTGGTGGAAGATCATATGTTCAGATCCTTTATGCATATTAATACCCCTCTGATTATGAACATGAATATGCTTTGTGAGTAGTTACGCTTGTTCCTGAGAACAAGGGAGAAATCTTGCTATTAGTAGTCATGTGAATTTGGTATTCGTTCGATATTTTGATGAGATGTATGTTGTCTAGCCTCTAGTGGTGTTATGTGAACGTCGACTACATAACACTTCACCATTATTTGGGCCTAAAGGAAGGCATTGGGAAGTAATAAGTAGATGATGGGTTGCTAGAGTGACAGAAGCTTAAACCCTAGTTTATGCGTTGCTTCGTAAGGGGTTGATTTGGATCCATATGTTTCTTGCTGTGGTTAGGTTTACCTTAATACTTTTGTTGTAGTTGTGGATGCTTGCAATAGAGGTTAATAATAAGTGGGATGCTTGTTCAAGTAAGAACATCACCCAAGCACCAGTCCACCCACATATCAAATTACCAAAGTACCGAACGCGAATCATATGAACGTGATGAAAACTAGCTTGACGATATTCCCATGTGTCCTCGGGAGCGCTTTTCCTTATATAAAAGTTTGTCCAGGCTTGTACTTTGCTACAAAAAGGATCGGGCCACCTTGCTGCACTTTATTTACTTTTGTTACTTGTTGCTCATTACAAATTATCTTATCACAAAACTATCTGTTACCACTTATTTCAATACTTGTAGAGAATACCTTGTTGAAAACCGTTTATCATTTCCTTCTGCTCCTCGTTCGGTTCGACACTCTTACTTATCGAAAGGACTACGATAGATCCCCTATACTTGTGGTTCATCAAGACTCTTTTCTGGCACCGTTGCCGGGGAGTGAAGCGCCTTTGGTAGGTGGAATTTGGTAAGGAAAAATTTATATAGTGTGCTGAAATTTACTGTCACTTGTTACTACGGAAAGTAATCCTCTGAGGGGCTTGTTCGGGGTATCTTCACCCCGACCAGTAGAGCAAAGAGTTGCTCCTCAACCTACTGAACCTATTGAAAATGAAATTCCTTATGAGTATCCTTCGAGTATAATAGAAAAACTGCTAGCTAATCCTTTTACAGGAGATGGACCAAAGCATCCTGATGAACACCTAATATATGTGGATGAAGTTTGTGGATTATTTAAGCTTGTAGGTATTCCCGATGATGTTGCTAAGAATAAGGTCTTCCCTTTATCTTTGAAGGGAGACACATTGACATGGTATAGGCTATGTGATGATATGGGATCATGGAACTATAAAAGATTAAAATTGGAATTTCATCAAAAGTATTACCCTATGCATCTTGTTCATCGTGATCACAATTATATATATAATTTTTGGCCTCGCGAAGGAGAAAGCATCGCTCATGCTTGGGGGAGGCTTAAATCAATGTTATAATCATGCCCTAATCATGAGCTTCCAAGAGAAACAATTCTTCAAAATTTGTATGCTCGGCTTTCTGAAAATAATCGCACCATGCTCGATACTTCTTGTGCTGGCTCTTTTATGATGAAGACTATTGGATTTAGATGGGATTTATTGGATAGAATTAAACGCAACTCTGAAGATTGGGACCTCGACAATGGTAAGGAGTCAGGTATGACACCTATGTTTGATTGTGTTAAATCTTTTATAGATACCAATATTTTCCATAAGTTTAGCACTAAATATGGACTTGATTATGAGATAGTAGCTTCTTTCTGTGAATTTTTTGCTACTTATGTTGATCTCCCTAAGGAGAAGTGGTTTAAATATCATCCTCCCATAGAAGTAAAAGTAGCTGCACCTATTAAAGTTGAAGAAAAGACTATTACTTATAATGATCCTATTGTTCCTACTTCTTATGTTGAGAAACCACCTTTCCCTGTTAGGATAAATGATCATGCTAAAGCTTCAACTGTGGTTCGTAAAAGAAATATTAAAACATATACCCCTCCTGGGCAAGTTAAAGTAGAACCTAATATTGCTATTGTTAAAGATCTCTTGTCTGATAATATTGATGGGCATGTTATTCAGTTTTGCGGTGAAACTGCTAGAATTGCTAAACCCTGTGCTAAAGATAAACATAGACCTGTGGTAGGTGTGCTGTTATTTCTGTTAAAATAGGAGATCATTGTTATCATGGCTTATGTGATATGGGTGCTAGTGCTAGTGTTATACCTTATGACTTGTATAAGGAAATCAAGCATGAAATTGCACCTGCTGAGTTAGAAGATATTGATGTCACAATTAAACTTGCTAATAGAGATACTATTTCAGCAATGGGAATTATTAGAGATGTTGAAGTCTTGTGCGGGAAAACTAAATATCCTGCTGATTTTCTTTTTCTTCGTTCTCCACAAGATAGCTTTTGTCCCATTATATTTGATAGACCCTTCTTGAATACAGTTAATGCTAGGATAGACTGCGAAAAGAATGTTGTTACTATTGGCTTGGATGATATGACTCATGAGTTTAATTTCTCTAAATTTAGTAAACAGCACCGTGAAGAAGAACTGCCTAGTAAGGATGAAATTATTGGTCTTGCTTCTATTGCCATACCTCCTAATGATCCTTTAGAACAATATTTGCTAGACCATGAGAATGATATATTTATGAATGAAAGAAGGGAAATAGATGAAGTATTCTTTAAACAAGAACCTATGCCGAAACACAATTTGCCTATTGAAATCCTAGTGGATCCTCCTCCACCTAAGGGTGATCCCGTGTTTGAGCTTAAACCGTTGCCTGATAATCTTAAATATGCTTATCTTGATGAAAAGAAGATATATCCTGTTATTATTAGTGCTAACCTTTCAGAGCATGAAGAAGAAAGATTATTGAAAACTCTGAAGAAGCACCGTGCTGCTATTGTGTATACTCTTGATGATCTTAAAGGCATTAGTCCCACTCTATGTCAACATAAAATAAATTTGGAAGCAGATGCCAAACCAGTTCGTGATCCTCAATGACGTCTGAATCCTAAAATGAAAGAAGTGGTAAGAAAAGAAATACTAAAGCTTCCAGAGGCAGGTATAATTTATCCCATTGCTGATAGTCAGTGGGTAAGTCATGTTCATTGTGTCCCTAAGAAGGGAGGTATTACTGTTGTTCCTAATGATAAAGATGAATTGATTCCACAAAGAATTTTTGCCGGTTATAGGATGGTAATTGATTTCTGCAAATTAAATAAGGCTACTAAGAAAGATCATTACCCCTTACCTTTTATCGATCAAATGTTAGAAAGATTATGCAAACATACACATTACTGCTTTCTAGATGGTTATTCTGGTTTCTCTCAAATACCTGTGTCGGCTAAAGATCAATCAAAGACTACTTTTACATGCCCTTTTGGTACTTTTGCTTATAGACGTATGCCTTTTGGTTTATGTAATGTACCTGCTACCTTTCAAGGATGCATGATGGCTATATTCTCTGACTTTTGTGAAAAGATTTGTGAGGTTTTCATGGACGACTTTTCCATCTATGGATCTTCTTTTGATGATTGCTTGAGCAATCTTGATCGAGTTTTGCAGAGATGTGAAGAAACTAATCTTGTCTTGAATTGGGAAAAGTGCCACTTTATGGTTAATGAAGGTATTGTCTTGGGGCATAAAGTTTCTGAAAGAGGTATTGAAGTTGATAAAGCCAAGGTTGATGCTATTGAAAAGATGCCATGTCCCAAGGACATCAAAGGTATAAGAAGTTTCCTTGGTCACGCTGGATTTTATAGGAGGTTCATTAAGGACTTCTCGAAAATTTCTCGGCCTCTGACTAATTTATTACAAAAAGATGTACCGTTTGTCTTTGATGATGATTGTGTAGAAGCATTTGAAATACTTAAGAAAGCATTAGTCTCTGCACCTATTGTTCAGCCACCTGATTGGAATTTACCCTTTGAAATTATGTGTGATGCTAGCGACTATGATGTGGGTGCTGTTTTAGGGCAAAGAGTTGATAAGAAATTAAATGTTATCCATTATGCTAGTAAGACTCTAGACAATGCTCAAAGAAATTATGCTACTACTGAAAAAGAATTTTTAGCAGTTGTATTTGCTTGTGATAAGTTCAGACCTTATATTGTTGATTCTAAAGTAACTATCCACACTGATCATGCTGCTATTAAATATCTTATGGAGAAGAAAGATGCTAAACCTAGACTTATTAGATGGGTTCTCTTGCTACAAGAATTTGATTTGCATATTGTTGATAGAAAAGGAGCTGAGAACCCCGTTGCAGACAACTTATCTAGGTTAGAGAATGTTCTTGACGACCCACTACCTATTGATGATAGCTTCCCTGATGAACAATTAAATGTCATAAGTACTTCTCGTAGTACCCCTTGGTATGCTGATTATGCTAATTACATAGTTGCTAAATTTATACCACCTAGCTTCACATACCAACAAAAGAAAAAGTTCTTCTATGATTTGAGACATTACTTTTGGGATGACCCACATCTTTATAAGGTAGATGGTGTTATTAGACGTTGTGTACCTGAGCATGAACAGGAAAAGATCCTATGCAAGTGCCACTCCGAAACTTATGGAGGACACCACGCGGGAGATAGAACTGCACATAAGGTATTGCAATCCGATTTTTATTGGCCCACTCTCTTCAAGGATGCCCGTAAGTTTGTCCTTTCTTGTGATGAATGTCAAAGAATTGGTAATATTAGTAGACATCAAGAAATGCCTATGAACTATTCACTTGTTATTGAACCGTTTGATGTTTGGGGCTTTGATTATATGGGACCTTTTCCTGCCTCTAATGGATATACACATATTTTAGTTGCTGTTGATTACGTTACTAAGTGGGTAGAAGCTATTCCAACTAGTAGTGCTGATCATAACACTTCTATTAAAATGCTTAAAGAAGTTATTTTTCTTAGGTTTGGAGTCCCTAGATATTTAATGACTGATGGTGGTTCACATTTCATTCATGGCGCTTTCCGTAAAATGCTTGCTAAATATGACGTCAATCATAGAATTGCATCTCCGTATCACCCACAGTCTAGTGGTCAAGTAGAATTGAGTAATAGAGAACTCAAATTAATTTTGCAAAAGACTGCCAATAGGTCTAGAAAGAATTGGTCCAAGAAACTTGATGATGCATTATGGGCCTATAGAACTGCATATAAAAATCCTATGGGTATGTCTCCGTATAAAATGGTATATGGAAAAGCATGTCACTTACCTCTCAAACTAGAACATAAGGCATATTGGGCTATTAAAGAGCTCAACTATGATCTAAAACTTGCCGGTGAAAAGAGGTTATTTGATATTAGCTCACTTGATGAATGGAGAACCCAAGCTTATGAAAATGCCAAGTTGTTTAAAGAAAAGGTTAAAAGATGGCATGACAAAAGGATACAAAAGCGTGAGTTTAATGTAGGTGATTATGTATTGCTATACAACTCTCGTTTAAGATTTTTTGCAGGGAAACTTCGCCCTAAATGGGAAGGCCCCTATGTTATCGAGGAGGTCTATCGTTCCGGTGCCATAAAAATCAACAACTTCGAAGGTGGTAAAATGTCAAAGAATTAAACATTATTTCTCAGGTAATCCCATAAATGTTGAAACCAATATTATTGAAACCGTAACCCCGGAGGAATACATAAGGGACACTTTCCAGAACGTTTCAGACTCCGAAAAGGAATAGGTATGTGGTACGGTAAGTAAACCGACTCCAAAACAATTTTTAAGGCAATATTTCTCCGTTTTGGAATATTTAGAAAAATAGAAAATTAAGTAGCAGTCCGGGAAGGACACGAGGGCCCCATGAGGGTGGAGGGCGCGCCCTACCCCCTGGGCGCGCCCCCTACCTCGTGAGCTCCTCGTGTGCCTTCCGGACTCCGTTTTCTTGCACGATACGTATTTTGGTCAGTAAAAATTCATTGTATAATCTTCCGGGGTTTTTGACTCCCGTATCATGCAAAATCCTCTGTTTTTGTTTTGAGCTGTTGCTGCTGCAGATTAGAGCAAGATGTCTTCTCAAGAGTCAGTCGGGGAGAGCCGAGTATCTAATCCGGCACCGGAACCAAGGGCAAACAGCGACCCTGACCACTTTGGGCCAGCAATGGAGGAAGAGATGGAGGCTGACCTAATGAGGGTAGATGCCATGGAGGATCAAGAAGTCACCTCTCGCTTCCAAGCTGGATTCACAATGGGAGAACTGCAGGGCTCAGCTATTCCAAACTCGGTTATCCCTTCCAATGTTAGATTTCTTTCCTATGAGAATATGAAAAAGAGTGTCACTGGTTCTCCCGCAGCTATGCAGCACCCTTGGGTGCAGGGAGCTTTGGTTGTTACAGGAAAACTCCGAAAGGAAATAATGGATCTCAAGCAGCAAGTCAACAAGCTTGAGGAGGAGAATCGTATTTTGAAGGGCATCATCGCCAAAAACATCACATCACCATCCTCGAAAAGAGAGACATAATCACATGGGTATGGGCACTCCCTTGGCAACCGCCAAGCTTGGGGGAGGTGCCCCGGTATCTATCACAATTACAACTCCTATCTTTACCATTTTCCTTAGTTCGATCCTATTAGTAGTATTTTGATCGAGTAGAATAAAGTTTATGGCATGATCTAGTTGTGAGTTTTGCTTTATTATCCTTCTATGTAATCGAGTCCGTGAGCTATATAATAAAGATTAGTGTTGAGTCAAGGGCTTGATTGTTTTGCCATGGTCCTAACTGAATAAAAGAAAAGAGAAAGAAATAAAAAGAAACAAAGAGATCATATGGATCTCATGGAGAGTAACGAGCTCACATAGAAAAAGTATGATGAATAAAAGTTGTTGAGAGTTGACAAGCATAGTTTTGGTCATCGTTGCAATTAATAGGAAGTAGTAAAGAAAGAGAGGTCTTCACATATAGATACACTATCTTGGACATCTTTTATGATTGTGAGCACTCATTAAAATATGACATGCTAAAGAGTTGATATTGGACAAGGAAGACAATGTAATGGGTTATGTTTTCTTACATCTGAGGTAAATTATATTGTCTTGGATCCTCCAACATGTTGATCTTGCCTTTCCCCCTCATGCTAGCCAAACTCTCAGCACCAAGTAGAGATACTACTTGTGCTTCCAAATACCCTTAAACCAGTTTTGCTATGAGAGTCCACCATATCTACCTATGGATTGAATAAGATCCTTCAAGTAAGTTGTCATCGGTGCAAAGCAATAAAAATTGCTCTCTAAATATGTATGATTGATTGGTGTGGGAGAAATAAGCTTTATACGATCTTGTTATGTGGAAGTAATAAAAGCGACGGACTGCATAATAAAGGTTCATATAACAAGGGGCAATATAAAGTGACGTTCTTTCGCATTAAGATTTTGTATATCCTACCATAAAAGCGCATGGCAACCTCTGCTTCCCTCTGCGAAGGGCCTATCTTTTATTATTATCTTCTACCTTATGCAAGAGTCATGGTGATTTTCACCCTTCCTTTTTACACTTTATCCTTTGGCAAGCACAGCATGTTGGAACGATCCTGGTGTATATGGCTAATTGGATGTGAGTTTTCATGAACTATTACTGTTGACATTACCCTTGAGGTAAAACATTGCGAGGCAAAACTATAAGCCCCTATCTTTCTCTGTGTCTGATTAAAACTCCATACCCATAAGTATTGCGTGAGTGTCAGCAATTGTGAAAGATTATATGATAGTTGAGTATGTGGACTTGCTAAAAAGCTCTTATACATTGACTCTTTCCTATGTTATGATAAAATGCAATTGCCTCAATGATTGAGATTATAGTTTGTTAGTTTTCAATGAAGTTTACGATTCATACTTGATATTGTGATTGAATTATTACTCTAGCATAAGATATCATATGACAAGAATTATATAAGTTGCTATTCTAAGAATGATCATGACGCCCTCATGTCCATATTTTATTTTTATCGATGCCTCTACCTCTAAACATGGGGACATATTTATTGTTATTGGCTTTCGCTTGAGGACAAGCGAGGTCTAAGCTTGGGGGAGTTGATACGTCCATTTTGCATCATGCTTTTATATCGATATTTATTGGATTATGGGCTGTTATTTCACATTATGTCACAATACTTATGGCTATTCTCTCTTATTTTACAAGGTTTACATAAGGAGGGAGAATGCCGGCAGCTGGAATTCTGGGCTGGAAAAGGAGCAAATATTAGAGACCTATTCTACACAACTCCAAAAGTCTTGAAACTCCACGGAACACCTTATAATAAATAATGAAAAATCCTCGCCAAAGATGAAGACCAGGGGGCCCACACCCAGCTCATGAGGGTGGGGGCGCGCCCCCCTAGGGCGGCCCCCCTACCTCGTGGGCCCCCTGGTGGCTCTCCGATGACCATCTTCTCCTATATGAAGTCTTTCTTCAAGAAAAAAAATAAGAAGCAACCTTTCGGGATGGAACTCCGCCGCCACGAGTCGGAACCTTGGCAGATCCAATCTAGAGCTCCGGCAGAGCTGTTCTGCCGGGGAAACTTCCCTCCCGGAGGGGGAAATCATCGCCATCGTCATCACCAACGCTCCTCTCATTGGGAGAGGGCAATCTCCATCAACATCTTCATCAGCACCATCGCATCTCAAAACCCTAGTTCATCTCTTGTATCCAATTCTTCTCTCCAAGTCCGGGATTGGTGCTAGTAGGTTGCTAGTAGTGTTAATTACTCCTTGTAGTTGATGCTAGTTGGTTTAATTGGTGGAAGATCATATGTTCAGATCCTTTATGCATATTAATACCCCTCTGATTATGAACATGAATATGCTTTGTGAGTAGTTATGCTTGTTCCTGAGCACAAGGGAGAAGTCTTGCTATTAGTAGTCATGTGAATTTGGTATTCGTTCGATATTTTGATGAGATGTATGTTGTCTAGCCTCTAGTGGTGTTATGTGAACGTCGACTACATAACACCTCACCATTATTTGGGCCTAGAGGAAGGCTTTGGGAAGTAATAAGTAGATGATTGGTTGCTAGAGTGACAGAAGCTTAAACCCTAGTTTAAGCTTATTCCCATGTGTCCTCGGGAGCGCTTTTCCTTATATAAAAGTTTGTCCAGGCTTGTCCTTTGCTACAAAAAGGATTGGGCCACCTTGCTGCACTTTATTTACTTTTGTTACTCATTGCTTGTTACAAATTATCTTATCACAAAACTATCTGTTACCACTTATTTCAGTACTTGCAGAGAATACCTTGCTGAAAACCGTTTATCATTTCGTTCTGCTCCTCGTTGGGTTCGACACTCTTACTTATCGAAAGGACTACAATAGATCCCCTATACTTGTGGGTCATCAGCGACCAAATGACGGATCCCAGGAGCCAGACGACACCACTGAAGACTACTGCTACCCCGAGGGTGCCTACTACTACGTGACGACCGTTGACGACTTGGAGTAGTTAGGAGGCTCCCAGGCAGGAGGCCTTACCTTTTCGATCGTTGTTGCTCTTGTGCTAGCCTTCTTAAGGCAAACTTGTCTAACTTATGTCTGTACTCAGATATTGTTGCTTCCGCTGACTCTTGTGTATTTCGAGCTTATGTATTCGAGCCCTCGAGGTCCCTGGCTTGTAATATAAAATTTTGTATTATTTTAATTTGTGTCTAGAGTTGTGTTGTGATATCTTCCCGTGAGTCCTTGATCTTGACCGTACACATTTGCGTGTATGATTAGTGTACAATTGAATCGAGGGTGTCACAGGTGGTGGGCCAAACAAATCTATCATAGCATTATAAGAATCAAAAGTATGGCTACCCAAGAAATTCCCTCCGGTAATGGTATCAAGAATATATCTATTCCAAGGGGTGATGCCTACATAAAAATTGCGAAGAAGAACGGAAGTGGATAGCTTCCTAGAGGATCTATTCTGAGCATTGCAAATTCTATACCAGGCATCTTTTAAATTTTCTCCCTCCCTTTGTTTAAAATTGAGAACTTCATGCTCGGGAGTACTAACAATGATATAATTAGCCATAACGACACACGACAACACAACAAGCAAGTGAAAAGAGACGAACGAAAAAGAGGCGAGCGGAAAAAGAGGGCGAATAAAACGTCAAGGGTGAAGTGGAGGAGAGGAAAACGAGAGGCAAATGGCAAATAATGTAATGCGAGGGATAAGAGTTTGTGATGGGTACTTGGTATGTCTTGACTTGTGGTAGATCTCCCCGACAACGGCGCCAACAATCCTTCTTGCTACCTATTGAGCAATGCGTTGGGTTTCCCTTGAAGAGGAAAGGGTGATGCAACAAAGTAGCGTATTTCCCTCAGTTTTTGAGAACCAAGGTATCAATCCAGTAGGAGACTACGCGCAAGTCCCTCGTACCTACACAAACAAATAAGAACCTCGCAACCAACGCGATAAAGGGGTTGTCAATCCCTTCACCGTCACTTACGAGAGTGAGATATGATAGAGATAATAATAATAAGATAGATATTTTTTGGTATTTTTATGATATAGATTGAAAATAAAGATTGAGAAATAAAATAGATTGGAAACTTATATGATAAAAGATAGACCCGGGGGCCATAGGTTTCACTAGTGGCTTCTCTCAAGATAGCATAAGTATTACGGTGGGTGAACCAATTACTGTCGAGCAATTGATAGAAAAGTGAATAATTATGAGAATATCTAGGCATGATCATGTATATAGGAATCACATCCGCGACAAGTAGACCAAAACGATTCTGCATCTACTACTATTACTCCACACATCGACCGCTATCCAGCATGCATCTAGAGTATTAAGTTCATAAGAACAGAGTAATGCATTAGGCAAGATGACATGATGTAGAGGGATAAACTCAAGCAATATGATATAAACCCCATATTTTTATCCTCGATGGCAACAATACAATACGTTCATTGCTGCCCCTGCTGTCACTGGGAAAGGACACCGCAAGATTGAACCCAAAGCTAAGAAGTCCTCCCATTGCAAGAAATATCTATCTAGTAGGCCAAACCAAACTGATAATTCGAAGAGACTTGCAAAGATAACCAATCATACATAAAATATTCAGAGAAGAATCAAATATTGTTCATAGATAAACTTGATCATAAACCCACAATTCATCGGATCTCGACAAACACACCGCAAAAAGAGTTACATCAAATAGATCTCCAAGAAGATCGAGGAGAACATTGTATTGAGATCCAAAGAGAGAGAAGAAGCCATCTAGCTAATAACTATGGACCCGAAGGTCTGAGGTAAACTACTCACACATCATCGGAGAGGCTATGGTGTTGATGTAGAAGCCCTCCGGGATCGATGCCCCCTCCGGCGGAGCTCCGGAAAAGGCCCCAAGATGGGATCTCTTGGGTACAGAAGGTTGCGGCAGTGGAAATAGGGTTTCGTGGTGCTCTTGGATGTTTTCTGGGTATATGGATATATATAGGAGGAAGTAGTAGGCCGGTGGAGCCACGAGGGGCCCATGAGGGTGGAGGGCGCGCCCAGGGGGGTAGGCATGCCCCCTGCCTCATGGCCTCCTCATTGGTTTCTTGACGTCCACTCCAAGTCCCCTGGATCACGTTTGTTCCAAAAATAACTCTCCCGAAGGTTTCATTCTGTTTGATATTCCTTTTCTGCGAAACACTGAAATAGGCAAAAAAACATCAATTTGCACTGGGCCTTGGGTTAGTAGGTTAGTCCCAAAAATAATATAAAAGTGTATAAATAAGCCCATTAACATCCAAAACAGATAATATAATAGCATGGAACAATAAAAAATTATAGATACGTTGGAGACATATCAAGTACCACATGTGTCCCTAAGGAGGTTGGGGACTAGGTATGCTTAGCACCAAACACATGATTTGGTGTTTAATGGCCAAATGGACCTAGAAGATCTTGACCGGGTGTAGGATCGAAAGTATGTCTAGAGGGAGGTGATTAGACTACTTGACCAGATAAAAAACTTATCCTTTTCCCAATTTAGTTGTAGGAAAGTTTTTGCTATTCTGCCAAGTCAAGCAACACCCTATACATGCAAGTCTAAGAGTTGAGCAGCAAAAAGTAAAGAATTTTAATATGAACGTAAAGGAGGGATCGGAGAAATCAAACGCAATGAAGACACGGTGATTTTTTGCATGGTTCTGATAGGTGGTGCTATCATTTGTCCACGTTGATGGAGACTTCAACTCACGGAGGGTAACGGCTGTGCGAGTCCACGGAGGGCTCCACCCACGAAGGGTCCATGACGAAGCAACCTTGTCTATTCCACCATGGCTTACATCCACGGATGACTAGCCTCACTTGGGTAGATCTTCACGAAGTAGGTGATCTCCTTGCCCTTACAAACTCCTTGGTTCAACTCCACAATCTCTTGAAGGCTCCGAAGTGACACCTAACCAATCTAGGAGACACCACTCCCTAAAAGGTATTAAACAGTGTTGTTGATCATGAACTCCTTGCTCTTGTGCTTCAAATGATAATCTCCTCCACACTCAATCACTCTATCACAGATTTGGCTTTGGTAGGATAGGGATTGAAGTGGAAAGTGAAGGAAATATGCCCTATAGGCAATAATAAAGTTGTTATTTATATTTCCTTATATCATGATAATTGTTCATTATTCATGCTAGAATTGTATTAACCGGAAACTTAGTACATGTTTGAATACATAGACAAACTAAGTGTCACTAGTATGCCTTTACTTGACTAGCTCGTTAATCAACGATGGTTAAGTTTCCTAGCCATGGACAAAGAGTTGTCATTTGATAAACGGGATCACATCATTAGAGAATGATGTGATTGACTTGACCCATCCGTTAGCTTAGTACTTTGATCGTTTAGTTTACTGCTATTGCTTTCTCCACAACTTACACATGATCCTATGAATATAAGATTATGCAACCCCCAAATACCGGAGGAACACTTAGTGTGCTATCAAACGTCACAACATAACTGGGTGACTATAAAGATGCTCTACACGTGTCTCCGATGGTGTTTGTTGAGTTGGCATAGATCGAGATTAGGATTTGTCACTCCGTGTATCGGAGAGGTATCTATGGGCCCTCTCGGTAATGCACATCACTATAAGCCTTGCAAGCAATGTGACTAATGAGTTAGTTCCAGGATGTTGCATTACGGAACGAGTAAAGAGACTTGCCGGTAATGAGATTGAACTAGGTATTGAGATACCGACGATCGAATCTCGGGCAAGTAACATACCGATGACAAATGGAACAACATATATTGTTATGCAGTTTGACCGATAAAGATCTTCGTAGAATATGTAGGAACCAATATGAGCATCCAGGTTCTGCTATTGGTTATTGACCAGAGATGAGTCTCGGTCATGTCTACATAGTTCTCGAACCCGTAGGGTCCGCACGCTTAACGTTCGGTGACGACCGGTATTATGAGTTTATGTGTTTTGGTGTACCGAAGGTAGTTCGGAGTCCCGGATATGATCACGTACATGACGAGGAGTCTCGTAATGGTCGAGACATAAAGATTGATATATTGGAAGGCTATGTTTGGACATCGGAATGGTTCCTGGTGAGTTCGGGCATTTACCAGAGTACCAGGGGGTTACCGGAACCCCCGGGGGAGTATATGAGCCTTATTGGGACTTAGTGGAAGAGAGGAGAGGAAGGCCAAGGTGGAGGGCGCCCCCCTAGCCCAATCCTAATTGGGTGGGGGGCCGGCCCCCCTTCCTCCCCTCTCTCTCCCCCGTCCTTCTCTCCTACTCCAACAAGGGAAAGGGGGAATCCTACTCCCACCGGGAGTAGGACTCCCCCCTTGGTGGCGCCATAAAGGGCCGACCCTCCCCCTCCTCCACTCCTTTATATACAGGGGAGGGGGCACCCCATAGTCATTCAAGTTGATCTCTTAGCCGTGTGCGGTGCCCCCCTCCACAGATTTCCACCTCGGTCATATCGTTGTAGAGCTTAGGCGAAGCCCTGCGTCGGTAACTTCATTATCACTGTCATCACGCCGTCATGCTGACGAAGCTCTTCCTCGACACTCAGCTGGATCTAGAGTTCGTGGGACGTCACCAAGCTGAACGTGTGCAGATCGCGGAGGTGCCGTACCATCGGTGCTAGGATCGGTCGGATCGTGAAGACGTACGACTACATCAACCGCGTTGTCATAACGCTTCCGCTTACAGTCTATGAGGGTACGTGGACAACACTCTCCCCTCTCGTTGTTATGCATCACCTAGATGGATCTTGCGTGTGTGTAGGATTTTTTTGAAACTACTGCGTTCCCCAACAAAACGCAACTTGGGGAGGCTAGAAATCAAGGTTCAAATGGTTGGATTGGAATCTCTTGATCTCAACATGTTGGGAAACGTTGCATGAAAAACAAAAAAAGTTTCTATGCACACGCAAGATCTATCCATGGAGATGCATAGCAACGAGAGGAGAGAGTGTGTCTATGTACCCTCGTAGACCGTAAGCGGAAGCGTTTAGTAACGCGGTTTATGTAGTAGAACTTTTTCGCGATCTAACCGATCAAGTACCGAACGTACGACACCTCCGTGTTCAACACATGTTTAGCTCAGTGTCATCCTCGTCTTCTTGATCCAGCAAGACGGGCGAAGTAGTAGATGAGTTCCAGCGGCACGACGGTGTGGTGACGGTGGTGGTGATGCTATCTCCGCAGGGCTTCGCCTAAGCACTTCGAAAATATGACCGAGGGAGAAAACTGTGGAGAGGGGCGCCGCACACGGCTAAGAGATTGTCGTGGTTATGTGTGGCGCCCCCTCCCACATATATATATAGGTGGCGGAGAGGGGAGGAAGCCAGGAGGCGCCCCAAGTGGGGTCAAATCCCACTTGGGCTCCTGCCCCAAGCCGCCCCTTCCATGTTTGTGTGCGGGAGGAAGGCAGGGGGACGTGGCGCTCCCCTTTCCTTTCTCTCATGAGGAGGGAAAGGCAGGAGGGGCCAACCCTCCCCCTTTCCTTCTCCTAGGGCCAGCAGCCACGGAGAGGGGTGCTTCAGCCCCCTTATGGGCTGGTGTGTCCCTCCCTTTGTCCCATTAGGCCCATAGACCTCCCGGGGGTGTCCGGAACCCTTTCCGGCGATCCAATGACTACCCGTGCACTCCGAAACTCTTCCGGTCACTGGTACAGCGAGGTTCTATACACACATTTTTTAACCCCTTTTTGCGACGGCGTTCAGAACCGTCACCTAGTGAGTGACTGCGATAGGGGGATCCTTCCCACACGACCCAGAAACCGTCGGGGATATGCCCTCCTGGCACACACGCTCGGCAAAATGAGGTCGTGTGCGACCGACGAGCGACCAAATACGGTTGTACGTACAATAGTGCTAAAAAATAATTATTATACAGGAGAAATCGTTTTTGGTCATAAGTACATCCCACATAGCCAGTCCTCGCTAAACGTTTACATTCGTATATACATCCCACACAGTCACACCAAGGAAAAGGTTTGCGCAAGGTGGCGTAACACAAACAGTTTTCAAGAGAATGTTGTGTATGATTGTTCATTTATCCAACATGGTTTATTCCTAGAAACTGTGTGCGTTGCCTGAGGTCATCGCCCGCGGTGTTTTCTCAATAACCGTTTGCAATAGGAAAACCTAGTTAGCAGGCCAATTTCCCTATTATTAATAATCCATTTATTAATCTAATTGACATTCATATTAAGCGCATAATATATTTCATTTCCATATTAAGGAAGCGGGATTTCATAACTGAAATACGTCCGAGTACAACATGATATAGCTTCAGCACTCAGCTACCCCATTACACAACTGCACCAGCACCAAGTTTCACATGCAACATCTAGAACCTTTTGAAATTTGCACCATAGACGGTACATTGGAAGATGCATCTCATCTGGAAAACTACTAAAGCGGAAGGAGAATATTGAGCCTTCATTCATGTTGAAGGTCTTTGCAACTTTAGGAGAGTGCTTGTGGATGATTGACTGTCCATCCTTCGTCCTCTTCAGGAACACTTCAATATTGAACCGTGGGTGTTGTATGAAAACTTTCCTCGCCTCTTGACCATAGAGGTGGTTTCAGAGGTAATCATCAGTGAACTGCTTTGGAAAGGCCTGAAAAGAAGGATGTGCATAAATATCTTCTCTATATTGGAAATGGGGCAAAGGAAGAAAAAAGGCAATGTATAATAGTTAGTACCATCTTGTAGTGAACTGATGTCTTCTTCATTGTGCATACAAAGATTTTGTTGTTTTTTGCCACTAATTTCTTTATCCTAACAATCTTCCTGAGTTTCTTGACTTGATTGATATTCATGGACAACTCATTTCCCCATATGCAAAAAGGGTCGAACAGTGGGTCAAAACCACTGGCAGCAGGACCTACATGTGCAAGACCAAATTGTTAAAAACCTAAATATTAGAATGGGTCCTCCAATTGCACAATAATGTGCTATTAGACAATGGACCATGCATGTGCTAACCTTGATTGTAAACCTCAGTGCTTCCCATTGTTTCCCTACAACACATTGATATGTCTCAAACGTATCTACAATTTTTGTTGTTCCATGCTATTATATTATCCATCTAGGATGTTTTATATGCATTTATATGCTATTTTATATGATTTTTTGGACTAACCTATTAACCTAGAGCCCAGTGCCAGTTTATGTTTTTTCCTTGCTTTTGAGTTCTATAGAAAAGGAATACCAAACGAAGTCCAATTGACCTGCCATTTTTTGTGGATTTTTTATGGACCAACAGAAGCCCCCGGAGAAAAAGAGTTGGGCTGGAAGAGTCCCGAGCCGTCCACGAGGGTGGGGGCGAGCCCTACCCCCCTGGGCATGGGCCCCTATCTCGTGGACAACTCGAAGACCCCCCTAACGTGAGACCTATGCCAAAAATTCTTATAAATAGAGAAACCTCTGGAAAATAACCTAGATCGGGAGTTCCGCCGCTGCAAGCCTCTGTAGCCACCGAAAACCAATCTAGACCCATTCCGCCACCCTATCGGAGGGGGAATCCCTCTCCGGTGGCCATCTTCATCATCCCGGCGCTCTCCATGATGAGGAGGGAGAGAGAGTAGTTCACACTACAAAAAAAGACACATCTGTGACATTTTGGGCCGAACGATTTTTTTTCTGTTATACATATGACACTTCTACGATGATAATTGTGAAAAAACCCGGTATCATCATAGATGTGGTGGGCTCCTACTTCTATGACAGAAAATCATGACAGAAAATGGGCTTTTCGTCCTGGGCGGGCAAGAGACGCAGCTGCATGACATTCTTTGGGCCGTCGATGACGGAAAAAACTATGGTAGAAGCGAGGGGGAGGAAAATTTCGGGGAGTTCCCGGTTACGGTGGGAGGTCGGGGGCCGAGCGATGCGCGTTTCTCTCGTACATGTACACGCGTGTGTGCGAGGCGTTGGCTCTAACTAAACCCGAGCGAGGCGTTGGGCTCTAACTGAACCCGAGCGATTACACTGCAGGCTACACGTTACTGAACCCGAGTGATCGATCGATGGCTGTTAACTGAACCCAATCGAGCGATTCCTTCGCTACTGCTGCTAACTGAAGCCGATCGATAATGCCTCTGGGATGAACAGTGAGCAGTGGCGTTGCCTCTGGATGAACAGGACCCCGTGGTGTGGAGGCTTGGATGAACAGAAGACGGTGGAGGGGTGCCCGTGGAGGGGTGGTTGAACAGGACCCCATGGTGTGGAGGGATGGATGAACAGTAGACGATGGACGGGTGCCCGTGGAGGGGTGCTTGGACAGTAGCCGGTGGAGTAGCGCACGGTGGAGGCTGGATGAACAGGAGCCCGTGGAGGCTGGAGGAGGTCGACGGTAGCGCGTGGAGGCTGGAGGAGGTCGACGGTGGAGATGAACAGTATCCCATGGAGTCCCGTTTTGTGGTACGCCACACCCCTCCCGATGAACAGGACCCTTGTTTCGACCGTAGGAGGTCTGTTTCATCCGTTTTGCGGTACGCCACACCCCTCCCGATCAACATGATCCCCGTTTCAACCGTAGGAGGTCCGTTTCGTCCGTTTTGCGGTACGCCACACCCCTCCCGATCAACAGGACCCCCGTTTCGACCATAGGAGGTCCATTTCGTCCGTTTTGCGGTACGCCACACCCCTCCCGATCAATTGGACCCCGTTCCGAACATAGGAGGTCCGTTTCCTCCGTTTTGCGGTACGCCAGGCCTCGTTTCCATCGCCTATTCCGTCCAAGCCCTCCTGATGAGCACAACCACGCATTGCATTCCGACCCAGCCGGTTGGCTCCCACGCGTTCTGTTGCCTCCTGATGAACACGACGCATCCCATTGCCTCCCCATGAACACGACGCATTCCGTTGCCTCCCCATGAACACGACGCATTCCGTTGCCTCCCCATAAACACAACGACGACGCTGTTTCTTCGTGCCGACCCAGCTATGCACACGAGCCCTGGCCGTACGTATGCGCGAGTAGGCGTTCGAGACCCCGCCCGTATGTACACATACGTGGTCGTATTTTCTTTCTTGCACCCTGGCCGCTGTACGTATGTGTACATGCTATGTGCGCGCTTCTACTATGACACGTACGCGCCTCTACTACGACACGTGCGCACCTCTACATCCACCAGTATATATGTACGTACATGTTCGCGACCAGAATGACAACGCTATGTACGCTTCGACCAGGTGGGTCCCGACTGTCAGGCACTTCCTTGCGTGCGAAGATGTAGCTGGTGGGTCCCAGCAGTCAGGGGGCGAATCGTTTTTTTGCCCGGACGCACTTCCTTGCGTGCGAAGATGTAGCTGGTGGGTCCCAATAGTCAGGGGAAACGTTTTTTCGCGAAATACGGTGGCCCGTCCGGTGGGTCCCCGCTGCCAGGTGGAGGAATCATTATTTTGCGCGTAATAAGGAGGCACTTCCTTGCTGCGGCCGTGGACCCAGCTGTCAGACTCTCCACGTACAGTCCACGTCCGATGGAAGTTGTTCCTTGACCACGCCGCGCCGAGAGCACCACGGCGGTGGACGACAGCGAGGACTAGGAAGGGGACGACTCGGAGCCGGGGAAGACGCAGCAGTGGATGCCCACGCGAAGAGGAGTACGAGGGTTCACTGGTTCAGCTGCCGTGTGAGGCTGCTGTCGCCGCAGAATAACAAGGGGTGTGGGTGAGTAGAGGGATGGCCTGGCCAATGGTGGGAGTAGTAGGGGGCGGTGAGGCCTCCATGAAGGAAATATGCCCTAGAGGCAATAATAAAGTTATTATTTATTTCCTTATTTCATGATAAATGTTTATTATTCATGCTAGAATTGTATTAACCGAAAACATAATACAAGTGTGAATACATAGAAAAACAGAGTGTCACTAGTATGCCTCTACTTGACTAGCTCGTTGATCAAAGATGGTTAAGTTTCCTAACCATAGACATGAGTTGTCATTTGATTAACGGGATCACATCATTAGGAGAATGATGTGATTGACTTGACCCATTCCGTTAGCTTAGCACTTGGACGTTTAGTTTGTTGCTATTGCTTTCTTCATGACTTATACATGTTCCTATGACTATGAGATTATGCAACTCCCGTTTATCGGAGGAACACTTTGTGTGCCACCAAATGTCACAACGTAACTGGGTGATTATAAAGGTGCTCTACAGGTGTCTCCAAAGGTACTTTTTGGGTTGGCGTATTTCGAGATTAGGATTTGTCACTCCGATTATCGGAGAGGTATCTCTGGGCCCACTCGGTAATGCACATCACTATAAGCCTTGCAAGCATTGCAACTAATGAGTTAGTTGCGGGATGATGTATTACGGAATGAGTAAAGAGACTTGCCGGTAACGAGATTGAACTAGGTATTGAGATACCGACGATCGAATCTCGGGCAAATAACATACCGATGACAAAGGGAACAACGTATGTTGTTATGCGGTCTGACCGATAAATATCTTCGTAGAATATGTAGGAGCCAATATGGGCATCCAGGTCCCACTATTGGTTATTGACCAGAGAGGTGTCTCGGTCATGTCTACATTGTTCTCGAACCCGTAGGGTCCGCACTCTTAACATTCGTTGACGATATAGTACTATATGAGTTATGTATGTTGGTGACCGAATGTTGTTCGGAGTCCGGGATGAGATCACGGACATGACGAGGAACTCCGGAATGGTCTGGAGATAAAGTTTGATATATGGGATAATAGTGTTTTGTCACCGGAAGGGGTTCCGGATGTTGCCCAAAATGTTTGGGTACGAGAACACTTTATTTGGGCCAAAGGGGAAAGCCCACAAGGTTTTTGGAAAGCGCAAAAGGAAGTTTTGCGGAGTCCAGGGGCCAGACGCCAGGGTCCCTGGCGTCTGGGTCCAGACACCGGGAACCCTGGCGTCTGGCCCTGGAGTCCAAGAAGGACTCTTGCCTTTCGGGTGAAACCGACTTTGTGGAGGCTTTTACTCCAAGTTTCGACCCCAAGGCTCAACATATAAATAGAGGGGTAGGGATAGCACCCAAGACACATCAAGAAACACCAAGCCGTGTGCCGGCAACCCCATCCCCTCTAGGTTATCCTCCGTCATAGTTTTCGCAGTGCTTAGGCGAAGCCCTGCGGAGATTGTTCTTCACCAACACCGTCACCACGCCGTCGTGCTGCCGGAACTCGTCTACTACTTCGCCCCTCTTGCTGGATCGAGAAGGCGAGGATGTCACCGAGCCGAACGTGTGCAGAACTCGGAGGTGCCGTGCTTTCGGTACTTGGATCGGTCCGATCATGAAGACATACGACTACATCAACCGCGTTGATATAACGCTTTCGCGAACGGTCTACGAGGGTACGTAGACAACACTCTCCCCTCTCGTTGCTATGCATCACCATGATCCTGTGTGTGCGTAGGAAAATTTTGAAATTACTACGTTCCCCAACAGTGGCATCCAAGCCAGGTTTTATGTGTAGATGTCATATGCACGAGTAGAACACAAGTGAGTTGTGGGCGATATAAGTCATACTGCTTACCAGCATGTCATATTTTGGTTCGGTGGTATTGTTGGATGAAGCGACTCAGACCGACATTACGCGTACGCTTACACGAGACTAGTTCTACCGACGTGGTTTGCACACAGGTGGCTGGCGGGTGTCAGTTTCTCCAACTTTAGTTCAACCAAGTGTGGCTACGCCCGGTCCTTGTGAAGGTTAAAATAGCACCAACTTGACAAACAATCATTGTGGTTTTGATGCGTAGGTAAGAACGGTTCTTGCTAAGCCCGTAGCAGCCACGTAAAATTTGCAACAACAAAGGAGAGGACGTCTAACTTGCTTTTGCAGGGCATGTTGTGATGTGATATGGTCAAGACATGATGCTAAATTTTATTGTATGAGATGATCATGTTTTGTAACCGAGTTATCGGCAACTACCAGGAGCCATATGGTTGTCGCTTTATTGTATGCAATGCAATCGCCCTGTAATGCTTTACTTTATCACTAAACGGTAGTGATAGTCGTGGAAGCATAAGATTGGCGAGACGACAACGATGCTACAATGGAGATCAAGGTGTCGCGCCAGTGACGATGGTGATCATGAAGGTGCTTCGGAGATGGAGATCACAAGCGCAAGATGATGATGGCCATATCATATCACTTATATTGATTGCATGTGATGTTTATCTTTTATGCATCTTATCTTGCTTTGATTGACGGTAGCATTATAAGATGATCCATCACTAAATTATCAAAGTATAAGTGTTCTCCCTGAGTATGCACCATTGCGAAAGTTCTTTGTGCTGAGACACCACATGATGATCGGGTGTGATAGGCTCTACGTTCAAATACAACGGGTGCAAAACAGTTGTACACGCGGAATACTCAGGTTAAACTTGACGAGCCTAGCATATAACAGATATGGCCTCGGAACACGAAGACCGAAAGGTCGAGCGTGAATCATATAGTAGATATGATCAACATAGTGATGTTCACCGTTGATACTACTCCATCTCACGTGATGATCGGACATGGTTTAGTTGATATGGATCACGTGATCACTTAGAGGATTAGAGGGATGTCTATCTAAGTGGGAGTTCTTAAATAATATGATTAAATTGAACTTAAATTTATCATGAACTTAGTACCTGATAGTATCTTGCTTATCTATGTTGATTGTAGATAGATGGCCCGTGCTGTTGTTCCGTTGAATTTTAATGCGTTCCTTGAGAAAGCAAAGTTGAAAGATGATGGTAGCAATTACAGGGACTGGGTCCGTAACTTGAGGATTATCCTCATTGCTGCACAGAAGTATTACGTCCTGGAAGCACAGCTAAGTGCCAAACCTGCTGCAGGAGCAACACCAGATGTTATGAACGTCTGGCAGAGCAAAGCTGATGACTACTCGATAGTTTAGTGTGCCATGCTTTACGGGTTAGAACCGGGTCTTCAACGACATTTTGAACGTCATGGAGCATATGAGATGTTCCAGGAGTTGAAGTTAATATTTCAAGCAAATGCCCGGATTGAGAGATATGAAGTCTCCAATAAGTTCTATAGCTGCAAGATGGAGGAGAATAGTTCTGTGAGTGAACATATACTCAAAGTGTCTGGGTATCATAATCACTTGACTCAACTGGGAGTTAATCTTCCTGTTGATACTGTCATTGACAGAGTTCTTCAATCACTGCCACCAAGCTACAAAAGCTTCGTGATGAACTATAATATGCAAGGGATGAATAAGACTATTCCCGAGCTCTTTGCGATGCTAAAGGCCGCGAAGGTAGAAATCAAGAAGAGCATCAAGTGTTGATGGTCAATAAGACCACCAGTTTCAAAAAAAGGGCAAAGGGAAGAAGAAGGGGAACTTCAAGAAGAACAACAAACAAGTTGCTGCTCAGGAGAGGAAACACAAGTCTGGACCTAAGCCTGAGACTAAGTGCTTCTACTGCAAGCAGACTGGTCACTGGAAGCGGAACTGCCCCAAGTATTTGGCGGATAAGAAGGATGGCAAAGTGAACAAAGGTATATGTGATATACATGTTATTGATGTGTACCTTACTAATGCTCACAGTAGCACCTGGGTATTTGATACTGGTTCTGTTGCTAACATTTGCAACTCGAAACAGGGGCTACGGATTAAGTGATGATTGGCTAAGGATGAGGTGACGATGCGCGTGGGAAATGGTTCCAAAGTCGATGTGATCACGGTCGGCACGCTACCTCTACATCTACCTTCGGGGTTAGTATTAGACCTAAATAATTGTTATTTGGTGCCAGCGTTGAGCATGAACATTATATCTGGATCTTGTTTGATGCGAGACGGTTATTCATTTAAATCAGAGAATAATGGTTGTTCTATTTATATGAGTAATATCTTTTATGGTCATGCACCCTTGAAGAGTGGTCTATTTTTGCTAAATCTCAATAGTGGTGACACACATATTCATAATATTGAAGCCAAAAGATGCAGAGTTGATAATGATAGTGCAACTTATTTGTGGCACTGCCGTTTAGGTCATATCGGAGTAAAGCGCATGAAGAAACTCCATACTGATGGACTTTTGGAACCATTTGATTTTGAATCACTTGGTACTTGCGAACCATGCCTCATGGGCAAGATGACTAAAACGCCGTTCTCCGAAACTATGGAGAGAGCAACAGATTTGTTGGAGATCATACATACAGGTGTATGTGGTCCAATGAATGTTGAGGCTCATGGAGGATATCGTTATTTTCTCACCTTCACAGATGATTTAAGCAGATATGGGTATATCTACTTAATGAAACATAAGTCTGAAACATTTGAAAAGTTCAAAGAATTTCAGAGTGAAGTTGAAAATCATCGTAACAAGAAAATAAAGTACCTATGATCCGATCGTGGAGGAGAATATTTGAGTTATGAGTTTGGTCTTCATTTGGAACAATGCAGAATAGTTTCACAACTCACGCCACCCAGAACACCACAGCGTAATGGTGTGTCCGAACGTCGTAATCGTACTTTACTAGATATGGTGCGATCTATGATGTCTCTTACTGATTTACCGCTATCATTTTGGGGATATGCTGTAGAGACGGCCGCATTCACCTTAAATGGGGCACCATCGAAATCCGTTGAGACGACGCCTTATGAACTATGATTTGGTAAGAAACCAAAGTTGTCGTTTCTGAAAGTTTGGGGATGCGATGCTTATGTGAAAAAGCTTCAACCTGATAAGCTCGAATCCAAATTGGAGAAATGTGTCTTCATAGGATACCCAAAGGAGACTGTTGGCTACACCTTCTATCACAGATCCGAAGGCAAGACTTTTGTTGCTAAATTCGGAGTTTTTCTAGAGAAGGAGTTTCTCTCGAAAGAAGTGAGTGGGAGGAAAGTAGAACTTGATGAGGTAACTGTACCTGCTCCCTTATTGGAAAGTAGTTCATCATAGAAAACGGTTTCTGCGACCTACACCAATTAGTGAGGAAGTTAATGATGATGATCATCAAACTTTAGATCAAGTTGTTACTGAACCTCGTAGGTCAACCAGAGTAAGATCCGCACCAGAGTGGTACGGTAATCCTGTTCTGGAAGTTATGTTACTAGACCATGACGAACCTACGAACTATGAAGAAGCGATGGTGAACCCAGATTCCACAAAATGGCTTGAGGCCATGAAATCTGAGATGGGATCCATGTATGAGAACAAAGTGTGGACTTTGGTTGACTTTCCCGTTGATCGGCAAGCAATTGAGAATAAATGGATCTTCAAGAAGAAGACTGACGCTGACGGTAATGTTACTGTCTATAAAGCTCGACTTGTTGCAAATGGTTTTCGACAAGTTCAAGGGATTGACTATGATGAGACCTTCTCACCCGTAGCGATGCTTAAGTCTGTCCAAATCATGTTAGCAATTGCTGCATTTTATGATTATGAGATTTGGCAAATGGATGTCAAAACTGCATTCCTGAATGGATTTCTGGAAGAAGAGTTGTATATGATGGAACCAGAAGGTTTTGTCAATCCAAAGGGAGCTAACAAAGTGTGCAAGCTCCAGCGATCCATTTATGGACTGGTGCAAGCCTCTCGGAGTTGGAATAAATGCTTTGATAGTGTGATCAAAGCATTTGGTTTTATACAGAATTTTGGAGAAGCCTGTATTTATAAGAAAGTGAGTGGGAGCTCTGTAGCATTTCTGATATTATATGTGGATGACATATTGCTGATTGGAAATGATATAGAATTTCTGGATAACATAAAGGGATACTTGAATAAAAGTTTTTCTGTGAAAGACCTCGGTGATGCTGCTTACATATTGGGCATCAAGATCTATAGAGATAGATCAAGCCGCTTAATTGGACTTTCACAAAGCACATACCTTGACAAAGTTTTGAAAAAGTTCAAAATGGAGTAAGCAAAGAAAGGGTTCTTGCCTGTGTTACAAGGTGTGAAGTTGAGTAAGACTCAATGCCCGACCACTGTAGAAGATAGAGAGAAGATGAAAGATGTTCCCTATGCTTCAGCCATAGGCTCTATCATGTATGCAATGCTGTGTACCAGACCTGATGTGTGCCTTGCTATAAGTCTAGCAGGGAGGTACCAAAGTAATCCAGGAGTGGATCACTGGACAGCAGTCAAGAACATCCTGAAATACCTGAAAAGGACTAAGGATATGTTTCTCATTTATGGAGGTGACAAAGAGCTCATCATAAATGGTTACGTTGACGCAAGCTTTGACACTGATCCCGGCGATTCTAAATCGCAAACCGTATACATGTTTATATTAAACGATGGAGCTGTCGGTTGGTGCAGTTCTAAACAAAGCGCCGTGGCGGGATCTACGTGTGAAGCGGAGTACATAGCTTCTTCGGAAGCAGCAAATGAAGGAGTCTGGATGAAGGAGTTCATATCCGATCTAGGTGTCATACCTAGTGCATCGGGTCCAATGAAAATCTTTTGTGATAATACTGGTGCAATTGCCTTGGCGAAGGAATCTAGATTTCACAAGAGAACCAAGCACATCAAGAGACGCTTCAATTCCATCCGGGATTTAGTCCAGGTGGGAGACATAGAGATTTTCAAGATACATACAGATCTGAATGTTGCAGACCCGTTGACTAAGCCTCTTCCACAAGCAAAACATGATCAACACCAAGGCTCCATGGGTGTTAGAATCATTATTGTGTAATCTAGATTATTGACTCTAGTGCAAGTGGGAGACTGAAGGAAATATGCCTTAGAGGCAAGAATAAAGTTATTATTTATTTCCTTATTTCATGATAAATATTTATTATTCATGCTAGAATTGTATTAACCGGAAACATAATACATGCGTGAATACATAGACAAACAGTGTCACTAGTATGCCTCTACTTGACTAGGTCGTTGATCAAAGATGGTTAAGTTTCCTAACCATAGACATGACTTGTCATTTGATTAACGGGATCACATCATTAGGAGAATGATGTGATTGACTTGACCCATTCCGTTAGCTTAGCACTTGATCGTTTAGTTTGTTGCTATTGCTTTCTTCATGACTTATACATGTTCCTATGACTATGAGATTATGCAACTCCCGTTTACCGGAGGAACACTTTGTGTGCCACCAAACGTCACAATGTAATTGGGTGATTATAAAGGTCCTCTACAGGTGTCTCCAAAGGTACTTGTTGGGTTGGCGTATTTCGACAATAGGATTTGTCACTCCGATTGTCGGAGAGGTATCTCTAGGCCCACTCGGAAATGCACATCACTATAAGCCTTGCAAGCATTGCAACTAATGAGTTAGTTGCGGGATGATGTATTACGGAATGAGTAAAGAGACTTGTCGGTAACGAGATTGAACTAGGTATTGAGATACCGACGATCGAATCTCGGGCAAGTAACATACTGATGACAAAGGGAACAACGTATGTTGTTATGCGGTCTGACCGATAAAGATCTTTGTAGAATATGTAGGAGCCAATATGGGCATCCAGGTCCCGCTATTGGTTATTGACCAGAGAGGTGTCTCGGTCATGTCTACATAGTTCTCAAACCCATAGGGTCCGCATGCTTAACGTTCGTTGACGATATAGTACTTTATGAGTTATGTATGTTGGTGACCGAATGTTGTTCGGAGTCCGGGATGAGATCATGGACATGACGAGGAACTCCGGAATGGTCCGGAGATAAAGTTTGATATATGGGATAATAGTGTTTGGTCACTGGAAGGGTTCCGGAATTCACCGGAAGGGGTTCCAGATGTTTCCCAAAATGTTTGGGTACGAGAACACTTTATTTGGGCCAAAGGGGAAAGCCCACAAGGTTTTTGGAAAGCGCAAAAGGAAGTTTTGCGGAGTCCAGGGGCCAGACGCCAGGGTCCCTGGTGTCTGGGTCCAGACGCTGGGAACCCTGGCGTCTGGCCCTGGAGTCCAAGAAGGACTCTTGCCTTTCGGGTGAAACCGACTTTGTGGAGGCTTTTACTCCAAGTTTCGACCCCAAGGATCAACATATAAATAGAGGGGTAGGGCTAGCACCGAAGACACATCAAGAAACACCAAGCCGTGTGCCGGCAACCCCGTCCCCTCTAGTTTATCCTCCGTTATAGTTTTCGTAGTGCTTAGGCGAAGCCCTGCGGAGATTGTTCTTCACCAACACCGTCCCCATGCCGTCGTGCTGCCGGAACTCATCTACTACTTCGCCCCTCTTGCTGGATCGAGAAGGCGAGGACGTCACCGAGCCGAACGTGTGTAGAACTCGGAGGTGCCGTGCTTTCGGTACTTGGATCGGTCGGATCGTGAAGACGTATGACTACATCAACCACGTTGATATAATGCTTCCACGAACGGTCTATGAGGGTACGTAGACAACACTCTCCCCTCTCGTTGCTATGCATCACCATGATCCTGCGTGTGCGTAGGAAAATTTTGAAATTACTACGTTCCCCAACACTCGCGGCATCACAGCCGGCCACGGGAGGCAGGAGCACGCGGCACGACCGGCGCTGGTTTGGGCGGCTGGAGCAAGAAGACCAGAGGTTGAAGAAGCACTACGGCCGTTCGATGAACATCTTACGGTAACAAGAGCTAGAATCGTTCATATTGACTAAGTTGACAAAGCCCTCCATCCCCGTCAACTTGGTAGGCCCACAAGTCAGCCTCCCACTATGCTGGGTTCCAGCTGGCAGGGGGAATATTCATTTTTTGTGCGTAATAAGGAGGCACTTCCTTGTGTGCGAAGATAGCTGGTGGGTCCGACATGTCAGCAGGGGCGCGTTATTTTCGCGAAATACAGAAGCCCTTTCGGTGGGTCCCAGATGTCAGGTGGAGGAATCATTATTTTGCGCGTAATAAGGAGGCATTTCCTTGTGTGCGGTCATGGACCCAGCTGTCAGCCTCTCCACACACAGTCTACTTCCGATGGTGTCGTTCGTTGACCACGTTGACCACGCCGTGCCGAGCGCATCCAAGGTGGTGGACGACGGCGAGGCCCCGGACAGCAACGAGCCGGAGATGGGAAGATGCGGGAGTAGAGTCGCAGACGGAGAGGTGTACGAGGGTTAACTAGTTCTAGTGCGGTGTGGTTCGGCAGTCGGTGGAGAAGAACAGGAGGTGTGGAGGGGTGGAGGGATGGCCTGACCAACGGTGGAGTAGCGCTTCATAGCGAAGCGTGCTAAGCAGAGCTGCTAGCAGCAGGAAGCGGGAGGTGGTCCTGGCGGTGCTGGAGGAAGAAGACGAGAGATTAAAGATGGATGCCGGTCGTTGGATGTAAATCCAACGACTAACATGTCAGAATCATTTGTTGACTAAATTGACAACTACTTGCGTTGGCTTCGACCTATTGGCCCACATTTCAGCCTCCAAAAATGTGGCACGTATTCAACCCATTTTTTCAGAATTTACAGTCTTTTTTTTTGCGTGGTAGAATTTACAGTCAATTTGATCTTTTTTTTGAATTACAGCCATTAGCTGGGCTGGGTGTACAAATAATGTAGCATCCATGCGACCCATTTATTTTATTTCCTAAAAAATGACAGGCCATTTGCACTTTCTCGAAATACACGATTTTGCTGGGCTGATTCTAATTATAATGTTGGGTTGGGCCAGCAATGTTATCAAAAAATAAAAAGGGGCTGAGCATTTTTTATAAATATATTTAAATAATAAGTGATATTATTACATTCGTCCTTAAATCTTACCAAGCTTTTGTACACAATCACTAGGATTTTTGTGCCAAAACAATCCAGGATTTTATTTGTTAAGAAATTATTTGTATAAGTTAATAAGATGTGGGATATTGTTTTCTTACATATGTAAATATCTGTTAAATATATGATGACAATAAAAATAATATATAATAACATATAAAATAATTTAAATATATATAATATAGTTAGAAGGGAAACATAAGTTGGATCTGGCATTCCTATTCATATATAGAAAAATAGAACAGACCTCTGCATTTTCTTCAAAAAATACATAAATTGGGCTGCCAAAAATAAAACCTCGGATGGGAGGTCCATAGGCAGGTCGATACATGACGGCCCTAAGAAAATACAAACAGGCCTATGGACCTCCCATTCGAGGTCGTGGGCTACGCGTGTTAAAAATGAAAGCCTAGACGGGGCAGCCCAAAACCACGTCCAACACTTGCCAAAACTTCGTCCCTCGTTTTCTCTGTGTTTCGCACACTCGACATTGTGTGGGAATTTTGACTGTGCATCATATGAAGATGTCCTATGCATGAATGTTGATCAGCATGATGTTAACTGGCTGGTAGTTCCATTTTCGACCATGAATAAAACTTCCAACATGATGTTAACCCTGTTTGAAAAGGCCATGTTAATATAAATGCTCTGCCTCTGAAAGTTGCAGTTTCTTATCTGAAACTGAAACTGGCAGTTTCTTCTCTGAGAATCACATTGTCTGCACTTTTATACTCCTATGAAACTACATTTTTAAGTGCTAAAAATAGATCTCTAGAATTCATAAAATACTTCATATGCTCAATACTGCAAATCTAAAATTCAAAAGACATTCATATCTGAAAGTACTCTCAAAATACACAACACAAAACACAATTCACAACCTGCAAATACTGACAACCCTAAGCTCCTCCTGACAATTCACAACCTGCTCGACTATTGGGCTGGGGGGGGGGGTGGGGGGGGGGCAGCCCCCCTATTCCTCGGCGGCAGACAGCCGCCTCGTGAGACGATGTGAACGGTGAGGGAGACGATGGCAGGGAAGCGTCGTCGGGCCAACTGCTTTTCTCCTCTTACAGTTGGGTTCTGTAGCGACCCGCCCCGAATGGATCAAGTCTCTGTGCTTAAGTGTCATCCCTGGATCGGTATGCTGACACACATAGTACTCAAAGGATTTATAATAGAGGTAAATCACATGTATAAAGTAACGTAAATACTATTACCTCAAATCCAAAATAGCGGAAGTAACAAGGTTGTGGATTCCCATCAACACCAACGACAAATTGAGTGTAGAAATCGTAACCCTAACGTATCACTTACTCGTCGTAAGAAACCTGCAACATGAGACGTTGCAGCCCGAAACGGGTCAGTACATTGAATGTACTGGCAAATTCACACCATAGAGAAAATGATGAACAATGGCTATCACTACATGCATATTTGGCTGGTGGAAAAGCTCTATGGTTATAAGGTTTTTGCGAAAAGCCAATTTTTCCCTACTGCAAAGGAATAAATTTATTTAACTATCATGGTGGTTGTTGAACATTGAGAATGGTTGACAGCATTCTCAATCCCAATTAAAAGTACTCATTAACATCCCAACAATATTAATTAGAGTAACATGATGAGATTCACATGATATCCAAGTACTAGATACTCAAGATGTCCATAACCGGGGACACGGCTAATCATGATTAGTTTATACACTCTGCAGAGGTTTGCGCACTTTTCCCCACAAGACTCGATCGCCTCCGTTTGGTTTCTCGCACTACAGGGTGTTTGAGAAGACGGATGATCGAGACATAGTCTTTCAGAAGCGCTAGCACCTTACATGTGGGTAGACCGGTACACCTACTTTCCCCTACATCTGCTAGTCTACCCGTAAGAGTTCGCACGACTTAATCAACTATGCCAGAGCCCATAATGGCTTGTGGCTGCACACGGAAGTTTCTAGTTTGAAAATCTCATGATCCCTTTGAGCCTGGGTGGCAAACCATAGGATGATCACACGGTAACCCTGGGATCTCCTAGGACAACACTGGTATATCCTCAGGTGTCCGGGCAAGTCCACTGGTATATCCCCAGGGTGCCCCAACCAATCCACCCAGATGTGTATTAAAGTAGCCACCTTAAGTTAAACCTTAGTTAACAATAATCTCTCACATCTGTCATGAAATTTTCTCAAACCCAATCCACGTCTATGAGCATAGCATGGCAATATAAGCATAACGTAATAGTAACTCCCAAGGTTTGAATGCAGGGCAATAGGTTCCTACCTCATCAACTACTTCCCAATACCCCCAATTTAATTAGATCCTAATCATGCAATGTTTGAGGTTTGATCTAATGCAACAAAAACTGGGTATGAAAGAGGTATGATCAAGGTGTGAACTTGCCTGCAATGTTGATGAAGATGATTCGCACTCAAAACTCTTGATAGATCTACTCGTCACACTCCGGTCAATCTATCGTAAGCAAGCAATAGTAACCACACATAAGCAATCACTCAAAAGATCAGAAAGATCGAAGAAGACGATTCGGGAACATCAAAACCAAGCAAATAACTCCTGCAACATAAAACAATTTCTAACAGTACCAAAATTATGTGAATTTGGCCTTATTAGAATGTTTAGGTCAAGAGCTTCGATTTGCAAAAGGAATCAACTCAAACGGAGTTACGGATAAAAAGATATGATCAAAAGAAGTTTGAATTCAAATCTGATCTAATTCAAATTTTAAAATTTTCAAAAACATGTTTGGGTTGGAATTCTGGATAGAGGACATCATAACGAAGAAGTGGGCGTTGGTTTCGTTGGATTTGGACTAACGAGTAAAAAGTTATGGCTATTTGAAAAATCAAGGCCAAGTTGTTTTACGGAAGAAAAAAAATAGATACAAATACGTAGACTAATTGATAATCTAATTATTTTTATCGTATTAGTCTAAAAAATTACGAAAGTATAAGAAGAAAAAAAAACAAAGAGATATACCTTTATAAGGCAGACAAAAGATGACTTTGGAAAGAAAAGAAAATTTCTAGAAGTCGCGCCGGAAAGTAGAAATATATTTTTTTTAAATGAATCTAGTCAAACCAAAATATTGATTTAACCCGAATCGGATGATTTTTGGAGGCTCTATGGGTCTATATTTATTGGTGGAAAAGAGGTTTAGAGGTCAAAGGCTAGGCAATGTGGGACTAAACGTCGACGAAAATATACGAAACAGAGAAGAAAATAGACGGATGGGCCCAAAGGCCTTCGGCCGGCCGCAGCGTGCGCGGTGCAGTTTTTTTTTTGGAAAATTCGGCCTAAGAAAAAAAAAACTGAAAAGGCTGGCTGGGCCTGGCCCATATAGGATAAAGAAAAAAAATAGGGCGCCTACTGGTACTATGATGCGCACGTGGGCGACAGTTAGCTTCAGGCGCGCGTGTAGTTTTTTTAAACAGAATGCGATAAACAAAAAAAACGAAAATAAAAATAAAATTTTATATAGGCATATTATATATCAAAATTTTCAGAAAAAGATTTCCTACAATATGAACATTTTTGTAGCACCAAATAAAATACACACAAATTCAGATAAATCAAAGAGTGCTACTAGTCTATTAAAATCCAACAAAAATCATTTTAAAAATACCAAAATGATTTCAAATTAATTTTTCTCCAATTTTTTAATGTAGGGAATCATGTTACCCTAATTTCCATATATTTTATTTTTGGAGAAAAATAATTTGAATAAAACTCAAATAAATCCAAATTGAAAATTAATTCCAAAAGGACTTGAAATTGATCCTTTGAAACTCCCAACTCATATTTCATAATTTGAAGAAGTCATTTTATCTTCTCTCGTGAAAATCATTGAGTTGCATAAAGTTTCTGAATTGGAAAATATTTCCCAATGGAATTCAAATATTTTTCAAACACCCTTTTCATTTTTTTAAATGGAAGAAGTCATATCATCTTCACTCAAGGGTTTTGTATTTGAAAAGAATTTGAATTCATGGAGATCAAAAAGCAAATATGAAATTTTGGGAAAGTCCTTTTATTCCCTCTCATTTAACTTTCAAAAGTTTCGAATTCACTCACTTTTAGACAATCAATCAAACAATCAATCAAATCTATCTATTTATTATAACATTCCAAAATTTAGAATTTTGGGATGTTACAGGTTCGGTCGACGAAGACTCCACGAGCTCGCTCTCGCAGGACACCCTCACAAACGGCACACTGTAGATGCTAGATCCTTCAATCTCTGGTGGATGCTCCATCCGGGATCGATACTCCCACCACTGCTCCCTCACGATCGGATTCGGTGAATCTGTTTGCTCCATGGCCCAGAGGAGCAGGTCTATGTACTCCGTCGCGACTCCCTCTGGGAGTATCGCCACCTTTTCGCTCTGTTGCAGATATTTGGCCATGGATGTCGCCATCGCCGCTAGTTGGTCCTTGTTGTCAAACCAAGACTGTATCTCCAACATCCTAGCTAGCTTCACAGGGTCGCCATCTGCGATCCTCACGTATCGGTTGTACTCCTCCATCGATCTACTTCTCCACAGCACCTTCACTCGCCGGCGGTGGTTTTTGAATGGAAGAGGAGAGGAGCAGCGCTGGTTTTGGATTAGAACGGGAGAGGGGCGACGCTGGTTTTGGATTGGAACAGGAGAGGAGGGGCGGTGGTTTTGAAATGGAAGAGGAGAGGAGCGGCGCTGCATTTAGATTGGAACAGGAGAGGAGCGGCGGTGGTTTTAGAGGAGAAGAGCGGAAGAGCGGCGCTGGTCTTGGAAGTATTTTTTTTGTTTTGCGTATTTTGGGTCGAAGTTTGACCATGTACTGTATTTGACAAGCAAAATGTGAATGCATGTCACCAAAAATTGTATTGTTTGGTTCGTATCTGAATGTACTTTCAAATTATATTGTTTTTGCAATGTATAACATATATTTTATGTGTGAAAATCATGGTCAATTATGACCCAGAATAAAAGGGAGACTAGTTAATGTGGGGTCGCTTTCTTAATTGAAGGGTAAATTGATTTTGATCCAGTCACAGCGCGCCGACCCTCTCGTCCAATCCTAAATTGCTGCCGCACGCTCCTCTCCCTCTTCTCCATTGCAAAACCACCTCCTCTCCTCTCCATCATCTCCATTCCAAAACCACCGTCTCGCCTCTCCCTCTTCTGATCTTCTCCATTTCAAAACCACCTCGCACTCTGCATATATGCCGGTTCCATACGTACATTTGTGCAGTTCCACCAAAATGCAGCTGAATAACCCTGTTTGCATAGATAATGAAAAAGCATGATTACATTATAGTGGCACTAGTTGATGAAACACACAAAATAAATAGAAGAAAATATTGCGATAGTATCATAGTATGCCATGCTGCGAGGGCGAGACGGGCCCTGCGATGCCTCATACGGTACGCCTTATACTGGACATCGTCCCAAGTCTCCCAGATACACCTTCTGCCAGTGATGAACATCAGTGTACAACGGTAGTACAAGGAGGCGCCTTGAGACATTCAAATCTCTATTTTTGTACATATCAACTAAAATTAAGCACCCCAGTTTGCAGAAACGCTTAAACATTAACAGTGGGACTAGTTGATGAAACATACATTAACAAAGGGAAGCACTTTCTTTATCTACATTGGAAATGAAATGATAGAGATGACACTCGCTCTATTTTAATTGTATTATTACTTCATTTTATCAGTGACACTAGGGTCGAGCAGGTGGCAAATGAGGTGTACCGTGCGTCGCAAGGATGAAGGTCGGGGGTGCTTAGACTGGGATGCTGAAGCTGGCTCTTTCAGTCACCAACATGGATGATTCAATTCATGGGACCTTTTGGTGCAGTTCACCTAAAATGAAGCAATGTCCCGTGAGCTAGCAGCTTCTTATTCAATTTTTTTTAAAGAAAAGGGCTCCAGCCCCGGTTCCATTTCCATCAGAAAACGAAACCCACAGAGCTTATTCTTCATTAGTTGCAATAAAATTGAGCAACATCAAGGTTGGTTGTGAAGCTCCTGGAATGCTCAACTATAATTTGGATATCATTTGTGCAGTTCAACTAAGATCAAGCGTGAAATGTATATCTCTGTTCGCACAAAAAAGGTGGAAAGGAGGGTGACTAACAAGTGATGAAACATGCATCAAATGAAAAGAAGCATGTTCCTTATCTGAATGGCAATCCTACAAGGACAATAGCAATTTCTAAAGCACTGGCATTGCTAGATATTAGTGTGGGCATTAGGATTAACTATGACAACCATTAAATACGACATTACTTTGGGCACGGGAGAGTAGGCGGACCAGGACAGTTGCATTTCTAATGAAAAGAACCAACTTATCTTAATGGGAAATTTTAGCAGGACATGTAAAGAAGTGCCATTGATTCATATTACTGGAGGCATTACATTGAAAACAACATTGGTTTAACGTGTCCTTACTTTTAACAGTGCGAATGATACATTTTACCAGTGGCATTACATAAGAGTGGCTCGGGGCAACAAACATCAGAGCAGGATATCTGGGTTGGTCCCATTTTTGTTCAGTATAGCCACCTTATACTGTGTGAGGCTAGCAAATCTAGTGTTGGACTTACTCTGTTGACTTGTCCCCCAGTCCCCACTTTCTTTCCTTTTTCAACCAATAGATCGGGTTTATATTGAGTTTGTACTGTGTTTCCCTTTATTTCCCTATTAGAACTAGAGACCAGTTGGATAGCCAGTCTCTGCTACTTTTTGCCCCCATTATTTCCTCTTTCGACCAAGTCCTAGATTCAGGTAACAAATCCTCCCCCACCCACCCCTTTCTTCCTTGTTTGAACCAAGTAGTACTAGATTCGAGTGCATGAACTAGTTTTACCTCTTAAACGTAAAAAAATTAGGTGGTTTTCGAACAGCCGATCGATCCTATCTACGAGGGGACCTGAGAAATAGTAAAAGATACAAATGCAGCGGCGTCAGGAGCTCGGGAAGTAGAGCAAGGCCGGTTGCGAAGGAAGTTATACCTGATGGTCGCCGGGATGTCACTAGGTGGGCGGCGGGAGGCCGGATCTGCCCACACTACGGCAGCGAGGAAGAAGGGGTCGGAGGCCCTCCCTTGCCAGGGGTGCTTGGGAGAGAACGGCAAGGCAGGTTGATCGGGACGCGCCCAACAGTGGGTAAGAGCTGTCGCCGAGGACGACCGCGTGAACGTTGCACCTTCTCACCTTCCCTGGCGGAGAGGATCCGGCTGGATCTGTGACCAGCGGTGAGCAGAGAGAGAGAGAGAGAGAGAGTAGCCACCGCTGTTGTGTTTAGATCTGGAGAGGCCGAGACAGTGTGAAGAGAGCAACACTAGCAAGCAAGCGCGGAGGCTCCTGCCTATATAGTGGAGTAGTACTAGTTTTCTTTTGTCTACCGGAGCCGGCTTGACCTCGTCAATGACTGTCGAGAAGTCTTCATGCACGTGGTCCGGAGGCGCAGTTGTCGTCATTTTGATCTGAAGCGTCGGATTATAACATATAACACGAAAAAATGACACATGACAAGAAATCATAACCACACTGCCCAAAGGAGACAACATGAATCCCGACGGACAAACTAGACGAGGAACAAAGCTCAAATTAAAGATAAACTCTTAGAAAAGGGGTCCGTCGATAGATGTCCTAATTAACATAGCCGGCTTGACCTAGATGGCATCCGAGTAGTCACTGTTCGTGCATGTGCCCCCAATGACTAGACCAACTCAGTTGTCGCTATTTAACCCTCGTAGTGATCCGAAGCACATGACACCTAATTTTGCAAGATGACAAGAAACCTTTTTTAGATTTCTCACCACAACTACAGCCATGTAAAACACAGCCTGCACGATATGTAGACGATAGCCAATCCAGGCGTGTCTGCTGGAGTCTGGTCACATGCATGGACGAACTGATCTTCCGTGTCTTGCAGGGATCGTCCAGGCACCAACGTAGTACAACACTTCTCTAGTACTATCGCTCGTCTCCCTCTTCTATTAAGTCACCCGACTTGCGGGGCCGGGGAGTGTGCCTATGGTCGGTTCTCAATTGCCGTCCCACATGTGTGTGCAAACGCAATATGACGCACGTTCCATTCGGAGAGCAGCATGCCAGACCGACCGACCGTCTGGGGTGCGACGCGAACGCGTCGGGCGTGCTGTATACTCCGTACATGTGTACCGCCGTTTTCTAGATGATTTTCTCCATGGTGCGGGCGCAATCCATGCATACAAAATTAGTACACTGTATACTATTTAAAAGTCGAGGGCGGGGCTTTTCCTGCGCGGTAGGCGACGGGGCAGTTCCGCCTAGTCGGTTCGACAGAGACGCGAGAAGACGAGGGAGTAGGCTGCTGCAAATGTAGGGCTGTGTGATTTGACAGCGAGTTACTGCTCGACAGGTGGGGCCCCGTGATTTGACTTGCCATTATCATTTTAACTGCGGCGCTACGACCGGCGTGAGTCTCCTGATTCCTGACCACCTCCATACAGGTGCCTCTCCCAATGCTCCACCATGTAGTAGAGACTGACTCTTGCATGAGAACCCACTTCTCCACTTTTTCCTTGCCTCTCTTTCCTCCACATATGCAAAAATGCCATGTAAAGTGCACTATTGTACTTACTTTTACTTGCTCCTACAGGTGCTTAAGCTTGTCACATAGGCATAAAGTCTGATGTGGCAAGTTAATCAAGAAGAGAGAGACTAGTTTGGTGACCCAAGGAAGAAACGGTGCTAAGCGCGTGTACCTAGGTGAAAAGACAATTTTGAGTCTATAGCTAATTAAATGAAGCAAACTTAGCAACACCATTTGATTGGAAGAGGTCACTCCTTGGCAAATGCAATAAATACTAGTACTCCCTGTGTCCCATAATATAAGAATGTTTTTGGCACTACACTAGTGTCAAAAACATTCTTATACTATGGGACGGAGGGAGTATGAAGAAAGAGACTAAGTGAGTGACTAAGTGATGACTATGTATGACATGCCAACATCAGATAGCCTAACGCACCGTGTTAAATCTCCAAGGGTGTGACCGCGCGAGTGACGCAATGGTCGTGGTAGGCGCGGCCATGATACGGGCTGCTGGCAGCCCTTGGATATGAGATCAAACGGTCGCATGCTAAGTTGCTGAAAATTTGCAGAATAACCCTCCAGGATAGGATATTCACCCATAGGTCTAGAATCACGCCATGCAACCGTTCGATCTCAAATACAAGGGCTCTCGGAAGCCCGTATCATGGGAGAATGGAAAGCCACTACCCTGCCGTTCGCACGCTGGTAGTTCGCTCCTACTCGTCCCCGCACGTCCTTCAATACTACGGCGGTTCACTCCTAGTCGTCCCGTCCATTCACATTACGGCAGTTCCACTAATCCTAACCCTCCTCCCAAATCCATGGCGTCCCAAATCTCCACGATCGGCAGTGAGTACAAGGTTAGAACCATCACCGGTGATGAGTTCGACGTCATCTACACCCATTCTTCCGCGACGGTGAAAGGATGCCTTTCTCGCTTCAGATGCATGTTCGAAGACTCAGATGATGAGTGGGTCGCTGGGCTAGATGTTGAGTACACCACAGTCTTGGGATGAGAGAAGGATCTAAAGGAAGAAGAGAGGAAGAAGCCCGCCGTGATCCAGGTTTGTGTGCATGACTTATGCTTGGTCTACCACATATGCCATGCCGATGTTGAGTGCCAGGATTTTAAGGACTTCCTCGAGAGCAACCTAGTCAAATTCGTTACTGTAGACTTTGGTAACGACAAAGAAGTCCTGCGTCAGATAGGCCTCGTTGTAGGCAACACCTTCGACCTCCCGAAGAATTGGCTGGTGTCCTCTTGTCAGCCTTCAATGCTGACCCTAGTAGGAGCCATGGTTCATCCTTTGTATGGTAAACTGGAGAAACCTCCATACACATTTCATCGTCATGCATGGCAGCGGAATGTACTAGATATAGACCACATCCACTACGCTGCGATGGATGGCTACCTTTGCTTCAATATCTACAAGGGTTGGATGAAGAGCAACAACCAAGTGTGCGGTTCAAGCAAAGAAGTATCGGCCAAGAGGAAGAGGGACAAGGAAGAAGTCGAGGACGTGGACGAGGACTCCGAGTAAGGTGGCAGTGTCATTGCTCATGGTGGTTCTAATGTAGTGTCTACCGGAAAAGTTACAAAGTTTAATTTCAAGTGTGCTTAATTTAATTTGAGGGGTGTGTTGTGCTGAGCCCCCAACAGAGCTATGTTATGTTTCTTCTCGTTACTTTAACTCTTCAGTACATACATACTAGTATTTCTTACATTTCATCTTTTAGTTGGTATAGTACTACCACTCGTTTCTTCACATTATATACGTACAATATATATGGCCAACATCATGTAGCCAGCAGTTTAGTTGTCAAAGAATTTCAGGGTGCTTAGTTTTGTCAAAGAATTCTAGGATGCTTAGAGGGTGCTTGGATCCAAGGGACTTATTTTAGTCTGACTAAAAATAGTCTCTTTAAGAGGCTAAAGTTCCAAGCACCCCTGACTAAAGAGGGGCTAAAACTAGTCTTGAGACTAAATTTTTTTAGTTAGGGGTACCCCTACTAAAATGTGGATTAGTCCTCTCTCTACTCATTTAACTCCTCTCCTTTAACACAGGCGAGTTCTGGATTGGAGGGTTTGGAGGATAATAAATGCTCATTAACTTGATTTTAGCCTTTTTAGTATTTGGATCCAAGCATGGGTGAGGCTAGCAAGTTTTAGTCCCACTACTTTTAGTCATGGGACTAAAACGTATCCAAGCACCCTCTTAGTTTTATTTGAGGGGTGGGTTGTGCTGGACACCATTATTGTGACTAGCCTTTTTAATAGTACAATATGCATAATTTGGCGACGAGCGCTCTCTATATGTACCACCTTTTTTTAATTTCAAGTTTTGCTCCATGGCGCAATCCATTGATACTACTGTTGTACAAAAGTATACATTTTTTAAAAGGCTAGAGGGCGGGGCAGTCTAGCTTGGTCGGTTTCACGAGAGGCAAGGGCCTTTGTGATTTGACGGCTCATTACTGCTGGAAGGCGGGGCCTTGTGATTTGACTGCTTGTATAAATGCGCCGACGACCTGATCGAGGAGGAGCAAAGAACCGTGCGGTATACTCAAGTTTTCCATTGGAGTAGTACTGCGATGGAGGAACACGAAACACGGCAGCCCAGTGCCATATGGCGATAAAAAATGATCTAATTTGCTAGTCATCTCATTGTTAGCATTGTTCTATTCATTCCCTCAAAAAAAACCATTGTTCTATTCATGCCTCACAGAGAACGTGACACGTGCGGCGAAACACCCGAAGCAAAAGATGAAACATAGGAGCAAAAGAAGAAGGAAGATTATCACCCCAAATGATCTAATTCACCGCATAGTCGTAACTGCTTCTTCATCGCCTCCACGACCTCCATCTCTTTGCGCGTCTCCTCCGCCATCTTCTTCATTCTGCCCATGACGCGGGATTTCTCGACGCGAGCCTTCATCATCTGTTCTACGGCCGCATTACGTACCTTGACAGCAGCCGGGTGCTCGATGCGGAGCTTCGCCAACTCCTCCTTCTGTTCCATGATGAGGGCCTGCAGCATCTTCATCGAGGAATTACTATTCTCATGTAGCTTCTTCCATCTGGCGTTCTTCTCCTTCAATAGGTCGATCTCGTGGCAGAGCTTCGCCTTATCCTCCTGAAGTCACAGGATTTCGCCGGTCGCCTTCTTCTCCGAGGCAATGCTCTTCTTCAGTAGCATCACCAAGCCGGCGGTCAACTCCCCCTGCTGATTGAGCTCAGCGGGCATGTCGTCGAGGCTCTCCTTCAGCAACTCCATCAAGCCTTGGATGAACTCCTTCTGCTTATTGAGGTGCTTATTGAGCTGATCGGGCATGCCGTCGAGGGATAACGACTCCACCTCCGCCGGCTCGGCATGTTCGCCTCCGCGGCTAGGGCGCTCCTGGGAGCCATCGCCTGCCCGTGAGAGATCTTTCGAGGTCTCTGCGTGGTGGCGAGCCCTCTTTTTTTCCTGCAGCCTTGGTTGCCGCTCCCTTGTTACGAGTAGTTCTCGACCTAGAGCTTTGCTCACCGGCCATGGCAACGACGGACGAAGAAGAAGCACTTATGAGGAGGAAAGGTAGAGTAATTTTAAGTTAGGTAGTTCCCCTTTTTATAACCTAAGTACTAGCACTAGTACTAATACCTGCATAGTGGGAACACATTCAGGTATGGTACGTACTAGTAGGTGTGAGCAGGCTTTCGAATGTGATGGGAACAAGATAAAGATTAATTGATGGTTTTGGTTTCGAGGCCTGAAACGGCTCCCGGTGAGT
Organism: Triticum urartu; assembly: GCF_056163025.1. Taxonomy (NCBI): domain Eukaryota; kingdom Viridiplantae; phylum Streptophyta; class Magnoliopsida; order Poales; family Poaceae; genus Triticum; species Triticum urartu. The sequence goes on along the minus strand of NC_141878.1, from coordinate 476,817,853 downwards.
TTAGCGGAACATAAATTTCAAGTACCACACTGCTCAAATGCGTAAATATTATGTTACTGTAAAAAATTGGCATAAAATACGAAGGAGACCAGTGGAAGTACTACTAGCAACCCATGATTTAACTACTCGCATGCGCGCAGTGGAGTAATAATGTCTTTCTTCCGCCCTCACGTCCACTCAATTTGCATGCGCTGTATTAATTGACCATCAATGAAGTGAACGACTTTATACGCGTCAAATTATCACATGGGGTGGATCTTGGTACAAAATTGCGTTCGCCCGTGTACCCGCGTGTGCGTGCAAGGGAATGAGTGCGTGCGTGGCGTGCGTGCACATCCTCGCTTCGTGCATGTACCGCCAGTATGGTTCAGGGAGGACGAGTACATTCTTCTGGAACCAGCAGCACATCACTGTGATCAATCCATGCAAGGAGGTCACGACAACGCCTCCACATGTGCCATGTGGCTTCATGAACTGTAAGAGAGACACTGTGTAGCGTGCCATTGGTATTCTAATTTACGTGTTTTGCACATACTCGAAGTACTAGTAAGGTACATGTGCATTGCACACATCAGATTTTGCAACCAAATTATGAATAAATACCACACTATAGCATGTAAGCTCCGAGTCATATATGCCTGATGTAGCCCTTCGTTTAATTCTTATAGTTCATCTCATTCAAAATCAATTAGTTTTTATAAAAAAGCTAAGAACGCGGGAATAGGAAAAACATGGGATTATAGTGGAATGTCGTCTTGAATCCTACTGGATTGTACGAGTGTTTGATTGTGCATAGAAAAAACGCAGAATTCTTTCAAAGAGGTTTGAGTGGATGGGATGTTTCCTATGAAATCTAGTGGAAATGAATCATATGGAAAAATTCCTATGGTTTACAATCCTACGAATCAAACAACCAAGATAGGAAAAATTCCTAATGATTAGAATCCTCCAAAATTCCTTTGAGAATCCTTTGAATCAAAGAAGCCCTTAATCTATTTTATGATTCATGGAATTGTGCGTTGTAAAGCATAAAGTAAAAACAAATAATGGAAATTCAACTAGAAAAAAAGTTTGGGAAGGTATGATACGGAAGATTCTAGAACAAAAGAGAACCACTGTTGTTTTGAGGTTTGTGCATTATGCTTAAGTTCAACCATGGAGTCTGCTAGATTGTACATGTGGCAAAATCTGGTGGGGGGCTAGAAGATGGTGCGAGGGGCCAAGTGGAGGGAGACTATGAAGGAATGCACAAGTGCGAGATCGATATTTAGAGAGAGGGGGCGAACACGTGCGCTGTTGCGCGCAGTGGCGGAGCCATGAAAAATAAGTGAGCTATGGGGCCAAGCATTGCTAATCTTTTAAGAGGAGGGTCAATTCATGAACTTAAACCATTTTTAGCAGCAATTGTCTAATGATCACATTCATATTAGCCTCGATATATAGTGATGTTAGGGGGGAGGGGGCAGGGCCCTTACTGTCCCTGTCTTCGCCATTGTGCACATGTCTGAGAGATGAAGCGGAAGGCATGGATGATGAGAGGGGGATGTTGGATATATAATTAATGTGGGTGTATTAGCTATATATATGTTAATCCTATATAGAGAGGTATAGATTGATCGATGTGGACGTGGGAAAGAGGGTGAGACCTCACTGGATATATCGATTGATCGGTTTGTGTGGAAAACTATGAAAGACCTAGCTATATACACACATACATAGAGGAACATCGATCGTTGTGCATGCACGCGTGAGAGATAAAGAATGCTGATATGATGGAGAGGGGGATGTGTGTGGGTGTGTGCCTTCATGGGAGATCGACCTGAAGAAAAAGATTGCATGCGTGCGATGGATAATGCCGACTGGTAGTGTGTGTGCATGCATGCACGAGAGAAAGTTAGTGGTACAATTATAAAGAGAAGACTACTGTGTGGGTGTAAAAGAATAGGTGAGGTCATAATCAATGTAAAGTTGAATTCAAATATTTGAATAAGAGATCCTGATGTTTGAAACCCATGCATGCATGCATGAATATAACGGAGATCTGCGCGGTGTGGTTTGGAAACGAGCATGTTGTAATATAACGGAGATCTGTGCATGCTATAATGTGGTATTTATTCATAATTTGGTTGCCAAATCTCATGCGTGCAATGCACGTGTACCTTACTCTAGTCTAAATGGTGTTTGTGTGTGTGTGTGTTCTGCGTGTTGAGGTGCAAATTGTCTTTTTTTGGTTACACATTAAGCTTGTTCTTCCGAAATTTCAAGCCGCGCCTTGTTATGCCGAAAATTCAAGCTAGCGTCTCTATCTATCGTGCTGCGAAACTCCCGCCTCTTCAACCCGCGCCTTGTTAGCCCGAAATATTTAAGATATATCTTTGTCCCGTTGTGCTCTGACAACTCCCTCCATCTCAACCCGCGCCTTGCTATTCCGAAATTACAACGCGCGTGAAAACTCCCACCTCCTGTGAAATCCTGACACGCGAAATGCCCGTGGTACCCCTGAACCAAAAGAACCGCCTCAAATCGGTGGGGGTACTTTCGTAACTCACCCCACATTTCGGACAAGCGCGTCTCTAAGCCATGGTTCCCCACTGCCACCCCATCCGCCCACCCATTCGTACACCGAGGCCGCAAAAACCCGTGATGAAACCCCACACCCTGCTCCGTCCGCCACCCAGCCGGAGCCTCTTCCCAGCCGATGTCGTCCACAGCAACACCTCAACGTCCCTCATCCACCATACCGGATGAGGATCCGTCGTCGATCTCATCGTCCCGCCGGTTTAGCCACCCCATCCTCCACCTACAAGGAGCTGCCCCGACGTTCCCCTCGTCTTTCGCGCCACCTCCATTCCCACACCGCCGTCTTCACCTGCACCACCGGAAGAGCATCATCATCACCGTTTCCTCGGATGAAGCTGCGGCCTAATCGGCGCCACCAAAGAGGTTGTACACTAATCGCCGCATTTTTTCTTGATTCGATCTCACGGTGCTGCCGGCGCTCGGTCCCGAGCCGACACGGCGCGGCTCCATCCACGGCGGCGTCGCCGGCCACTTCCTCCACGGCGTCGCTCCCTCGGCGGCGACATCCACATCAGTAGGAGCTGCTGCTGCTTTAGCTCTCGCTCGCGCTGCTGCTCTGCTCTTGCTCTCGGTCCCCTGCCTGGTCTGCTCTTGCTATTGCTCTTGCTCACACAGCTGCTCTCGCTCTTGATCTTGCTTGCGATGCTGCTCCGATTTAGCTACACTTCAGTCGACTGAATCGACTTTTGGGTCAGTCAATTTTCAGGGGGTGGGGGGGGGGGGCTCGCCGGGGTGAAGGAAGAACCAGCCGCAACGGGGAGGGGGGCTCGCCGGAGAGGTACCCCACTATCTATCTTAGGGTTCAGGATGGGGGCGGTGGTCGCCGACGGTGGCGGGGCGGTGGCGTGGGGACCGCCGGAGAAAAAGCTCTACACGAGGGGCCTAGAGGGATTGCCGGGGCGGCGGCGGACCAGCGGTGGGGAGTGTTTTCGGGGCGGGCGGGGCGGCGCACCGCCGGCCGCGGGCGGCGGGGGGCTGCTGTTTGGCCGGTGGTGGCTGGCGGCTCAAGGGGGTGTAGGATGAAGATGAACCGCAGGCCCTTGATTTCGTATCCAACAGCTGCAAAATCGACTGACCAGAGATGAAAAAGTCAGTCGACCGACGTGTAGCCTCACCTTGCTAGTGCGTTCAGTTTCGACAATTAAGTTCAGTTTCGACAGTTAAATTCAAAGATGAGCGGCAGATGTATTTTACATCTAGCACTTTGTGGTTATGTATTTTACGTGATGTATTGGAGATGCTATTAGAATTCCACTCAGGTTAATGTTGTTCGTTGTCTCTCTTGTCCTGCTTCAGCCTCGGTGTCGTACAACTCACCGGAGCCGCTCCAACGATGAAACCCTCCATCACAGCGGAGCAGTACCTCGGGCTCCATCTCCAGATGCCTAAGATCTTCTTCCCCTCCTCCGACAACCAAGTCAGCCGGAGCATCCTCACCGGACAACCCAATCACGCTGAGATCGACATGGCTTCGCCAAAGAGGTTGTACACTTGTTGCATCTCTTTTTTACTCTACATGTTATATATATTGTCCACTGAGCAATCGTAGTAATGGGAAATACGATTATTTTATCCTACTATATGACAAGCAGTGAGGTACCAGGGAACTTAGCTATCTGTGATGGACTCTCTTGAACGCCATCATTATTTATCTCTGCGGGTTTGAGCTGTGCATTTGTCGATGGGCCTGGGAGTTGAGGTAGTATGGCGGTGGCCTGGGTCCAAAGTAATAGAAGTAGCACAAAAACATTTTTTTAGTCTAGGATTTTCCTTGCTCAAGCCTGCCTACTAGAATCGCCAGTGCTTGAAAGGAAAAGTGAATGAAAAACATCGGAATTGGAAAGTTTCCTATGGTACTACTTTTCATGAATTTGGTGCAAAGGAATGGAGCAAAGGAAAACTGTAGGATTTGTTCCTTTAGTGTCTCCTTGAAAGAAAAACTATAGGAATTCTAATTTCCACTTATCCTCCTTTTCATATTCCAATTCGTCAAGCACAAGACTAAGAGATAGTAGCATAATAGCATTATAACCGTACATTTTCTTGTGGTTTGACTTAATCTCACCATGCTTTTTTGCATCTTGTGATCTACCAATTGCTGTGAATCAAACACCCAGATTGGCAGAAATCCTGTGTTTTTAAATTCTCTGTTTTGCACGTGCATTCCTATCCTATTCCTGTCTATTTCCTATCCCTACATTGTTAGAATCCTCAAATTCAAACAAGCCCTTACTCAATTACTTCTGTTACAGATATATGTCAAAGAAAACCTTGTGTGGTTTGTCCTGCTCCTGCGGCGCTGTGTTCCACCCCAGCTCAGCTGCTCCAACAACGGAAGGGTTCACCACAGCAGGGATCCGCTCTCCAGACTATCTTTCGCCGCCTTAGATCTTCTTCCCCGCCGCCGGCAGCCACAACGACTGCATTACCATCATCAACTGAGCAGATGACCTTGAGGACTACACGGGTCCACAAGAGAGGTCGCACTCTTCCGTGTTTGCTTACGTTATGCGTCGCTTAATATGATGACATGCTACATTATCGTCGTGTTCACCTATTAGACTCCGAGTCAGGTCCAAACTAATGCTGAAATTTGAGTTTTTAAATGGTTGTGGGGTACATATTGGGGCAGCAATCAGTACTATCTGTCTACTATCTGGTTAATCTCCGGTGTCTACTATGAGTTTCATGTTGGGTGCAAACAAACATTAAAGGAGCCATTATCTGTATTTTTTAACTAAAGCTATTATCTTCCTGCTATCATTGGTTTTGGGTCTATCCACAGTTTGCTACCATCACTATGGATTTGTGCATGCACTCCTTACATAATCTCACTATGTTTTATTCCTATGCATGCCGATTATTGTACACAATGGAACTGATCATGTAGAGCAAAAGAGACGAGCCTCGCGTGTCAATAAAATTTCATGCAGACGTCGTTCCATGGTGGGCGCAAAGGCAGCCCCCCTCCATCCATTTCGGATCATAATCAAGAGGAAGATAACTGTTCTAAGGGGGATTCAGAAGGAGAAGACCACTCCTATTTACCCCATGAGGTCTTCGCTCTAACTTGGCATGCTGATGTTGGTAATATCATGCATATGGTGCCTTGCATTGCGTATAGTATACATTAAAGATGTCATTTGCTTAGTTTAGACATGCTTTGTGTCAATGCCATCTGTTTAGTTTCTTTATCGTATATGTGAATCATGCAATGCCATCTTGTCTAGCCAGGCATCATATATGTGAATTTTGCAATGCCACCCTGGTTAGCCAGTCATCTTATATGTGAATTATATCATGCCATCATTTTTTTATTACGTGTTAAATTTTTCAACAATTTTAGTACATTCAATTACTCTTCCTGTGCATCAGCCATTCAGCACGGTCATGGAAAAATCTGGAGTGGAAACAAGGTCTTCAGAGCAGATAATGCTATCTGACGAAGTGCATGTCTTGCTGGTTATCGATAGCTCCTCAGAGGAGGATTCAGAGACAGATGACCAGTCATATCCCCCCTGAGGTGCATGCCCTAACTTGGCAGGGTTATGTTGCTCATATCGTGCGTATGGTATCTTGCATTGCTATGTCATTTGCTTAGTTTAGACATGCTTTGTGTGAATGCCACCTGTTTAGTGTCTAATTACCATATATGTGAATTATGCAATGCCATCTTGTTGCAAGACATTATGTATGTGAATTATGCAATGTTATCTTGTTGCAAGGCATTATGTATGTGAATTATGCAATGCCATGCTGTTTAGGCAAGCGTCATATATGTGAATTATATCATGCCGTCCTTTTTTGTATTTCTCATTGCTTTTGTCAACAATGTTTGTATATTCAACTGCTCTTCCTGTGCATCAGCCATTTGAATTGGTGGTGGAGAAATCTGGAGTGAAAACAATGTCTTCAGAGCACACAATGCTACCCGCTGAAGCAGATATCTTGCTGGTTACAGATAGCTCTTCAGAGGAAGATTCAGAGGCAGATGACCAGTCCTATTATCCCCCTGAGGTGTATGCTCAAACTTGGCAGGGTTATATTACTCGTATAATGCATATGTTGTATTGCAATGCTTAGTTTTTACATCATATGCACAATATTGAATGCCATCTCCTTAGTTGACACATCATATATGCGATTGCCCTCTGCTCACTTCCTTAGTATATAAATCATATATTTGAATTATGTCATGGCATGATGTTTACATAGACAACATGTATCTGAATTATGGCATGCCAACCCATTTTCTAAAGACATAATATAGTTATATCATCTCATCCTATTTACATAGTCATCATATTTTAAATTATGTCATTCTATCCGTGAATTATATCATGCCATCCTGTTTCCATCGATGACATGTTTGTGATTTATGGCATGCCAACCACTTTAATAGACACATCGTATAGTTATATATGTATTCCTGTTTACATAGTCATCATATTTTGAAGTATGTCATTCTATCCTGTTTAGTTAGCCATCATACATGTGAAATTGTGTCATGCTATCCTGTTTAATTAGCCATCATATATGTGAAATTATGTCTTGCTATTCTGTTTGCTTAGACAACATAAATGTGAATTATTTCATGCCCTGTTTTCTTCCCTACTATCCATTGCACCTGTCTATCTTACAATGTCTGTACATTCAATTACTTTTCTTGTTTATCAGCCATTTCAATTGGAGGGAGTGATGGCAGTATCTGTGGGAGTAAAAACACGGTCTTCAGAAAAGATCGTGCTACTTGTTGATGCAGATAGAACCATGGTTGTACTTGCCCAAGAACCAGCCCCACCACACATAACCCACACTCATGCAGATTGTACCCCTACCCAGTTGGACAGAGAACCAGCTACACCCCTTCTAACCCCAACCCCAGCAGATAGACACCCAGTTCCTGTTGACACAACACCGTCTCCACCACAGAGCACCCAAACACGAGCAGTTAGTAAGGCAACCGAAGTGCCCAAATCACGAGGACCACCACTCCGAACCTGAAGTCAACGCTTAAAGCAGAAGAAGAATTGTTCTCAGGTCGGGTTCCGTAGCTATGGTTCATACTACTTTGCTCTTGCATCACTGTATTTACTGATACCAACTAATTTCAAATTTGAAGGATGCAATTGAAACTCCAATGGCGCAACAGGTATGTTTTAAACTTGTTTCTTCAATGTGTTTGGATGTTTGCTGTTGTAACTTGCTCTATGTTGATTTCAGTTTCAATTGAATAAACAGTTATGTTCTCATGCCATGCACATTACAAGTGTTGTTATTGCTATGTAGTTTCCCACACTTATATTCTGTCTATGCTGCTTTGTCTTAAATAGATATGATTCGAACTGTATCTATCTTGATTTGGCAACATAAACTAGAATGATATAGACCATACCGTGACCATACTACATAGATATATGTTTGTTTCATGCTGTTATCCTGTCCACCTTACTACTGAAATGGTTTACCAAAATGAGTTTCATATACTACATTGTAAACCTGAGATGTGTTTGTTTGTTTCTCTTTTAGAACGCGGATAAAATATTGGAGAAGAGTACCCTGTTATGCAATGGTAAAGGAAGTAATGCAGATAAGGTTCAAGATAGTGAGACATCCCTGTTGGTCTCCAAGAAAGATGATAAAAACTATATTGAAGACACTGAGACAACCCCAAAGTCTTGTCTTGATGTAGTGTTCGAGTTATTGGCTACCACTGCTGGCACCAGCTCTTCGAACTCGTTGCCTGAATCAGTTCGGCTTCTTGAGTCTCAACTTCAAGTTGAAAGACATCGATCAGATGTTATGCGACAGGAAGCCGAAGGACTGAGGAAGTCCCTGTAGAATTCAGATGCATACTTTCTGGTGCAACAACAAGCGCTGGAGGACTTAAGCGCCAAACAAGAGAAAGTTAATAAGCTTGCTAAGCATCTTGCCAGCATTATGGGTACCCAGGATATTGTTTCTTGAGCTCTTCTGAAGTGGTTTCAGTTCTGGACTTGTTTTGCTGCGGCGTTTATATGCTGCTGTGTTCCCTATATTTGCACTGGTGGCGAACTTTGATGCCCAGTGGATGTAATATGTGCAGTAGCCGTGATAGCCTAGTGTAAGTTGCTTGCTTATTTATTTCCTTGTTGTCTTGTTTATTTGTTTGCTTGTAGTCAGTGCAGTTCTTTTTCTGCGGTTTGCTAGTGGCTGCAATAACCTATTTTTTAAAACTAGGCCATAATAACCATGGGCTAATATTTACTGTAGTGACACTGGGCCTCCTACGGGCCGTAGAAACAGTGGGCCTTCTACGGGCCGTATAAATAGTGGGCCTTCTATGGGCCGTAGAAACGGTGGGCCTTCTATGGGCCGTAGAAACAATGGGCCTTCTACGGGCCGTAGAAACAATGGGCCTTCTACGGGCCGTATCATCAATGGGCCTTATACGGGCCGTATGATCGATTGGCCAAACATGGGCCAAACAGACCGCATTCTGGCCGTAAACGGGCTAGAGTTGGAATCGTCCGTTCATGGGCCGACCATAACGGGCCATCGTTAATAGGCCATATTTGATGACGCTATGAAAACTACCCAACGTATTAATGGATCACAAACGGGCCGACTTTAACCACGGGCTGAATTTGGCCCACAAGCAGAAAATGACAGTAATGGGCCGTAAGTAAACGAATGCTGGAAAATAGCCCAAGAATAAATGGGCTCTGAGAAGGCCGGAAGATAACATGGGCTGGAAACGGCCCAATGGAATAACGGGCCGTTAATGGGTATAAAGTGATACACTGTTCTTTATGGGCCAGTTTCACCACGGGCCGTTAATGGGTGTAAAGTGATACACTGTTCATTATGGGCCAGTTTCACCACGGGCCGTTAATAGGCCAAGAGTTACATAGGGCCTCATATGGGCCGAAAGACGTCATGGGCCATACATGGGCCAGAAGTGAAAACGGGCTGGAATCATATTGGATGGCCCAGATGACGCTACTGGGCCTAATTCGAATAGGGCGTAACAGGCCTTGGGTTAGCGGGCTGTAAATGGGCTATATGCGAACAGGCCGTTAACATGCTTTCCATGGGCCGGCCCGCCACCTTTTGACCAAGTCAAACGGGCCGGCCTTTTCACAAGAATGGGCCTCTGTTGGGCTGTGCCACATGTCGAAGTATCATAGGCGCCTTATGTCCAATGAGTGGATGACATCTGTCCCAGCGATGAGCTGACAAGTGTTTCCTCCAGCCAATGATGATTTTACACGTGGAAAATCCCCATTGGTCGGGGCTGTTAACGGGTTATCAGATCCAAAACCCAACCCGATAGCTTAACGGCGTTCCGTTACGGTGGATGCCACGTGTCGGTCACCCTTGATGAAAGCACTTCTGTGACGCGCGATTTATCGTCATGGAAGTGGACACTTCCGTGATGATAATTTTGGTAATGTCATGGAACACTTCTACGACAGCACAGGTACGACTATCTTGATTCTGTCATAAAATCATCATGGATGTACATGCATGACAGAAAGCGACCTACTGTGACAAACACGTATCATCATGGAAGTGTATTTTTTTTGTAGTGATACGTTTGTTCCCTTTGTCATCGGTATGTTACTTGCCGAAGATTCGATCATTGGTATCATCATACCTAGTTCAATCTCGTTACCGGCAAGTATCTTTACTCGTTCCATAATGCAACATCCCGCAACTAACTCATTAGTCACATTGCTTGCAAGGGTGATGTGCATTACCGAGAGGGCCCAGAGATACCTCTCTGACAATCGGAGTGACAAATCCTAATCTCGATCTGTGCCAACTCAACAAACACCATCGGAGACACCTGTAGAGCATCTTTATAATCACCCAGTTACATTGTGACGTTTGATAGCACACAAGGTGTTCCTCCGGTATTCGGGAGTTGCATAATCTCATAGTCAGAGGAACATGAATAAGTCATGATGGAAGCAATAGGAATAAAACTAAACGATCATTTATGCTAAACTAACGGATGGGTCTTGTCCATCATATCATTCTCTAATGATGTGATCCCGTTCATCAAATGACAACATATGTCCATGGCTAGGAAACTTAACCATCTTTGATTAACGAGCTAGTCAAGTAGAGGCATACTGGGGACACTCTGTTTGTCTATGTATTCACGCATGTACTAAGTTTCCGGTTAATACAATTCTAGCATGAATAATAAACATTTATCATGATATAAGGAAATATAAGTAACAACTTTATTATTGCCTCTAGGGCATATTTCCTTCAGTCTCCCACTTGCACTAGAGTTAATAATCTAGTTCACATCGTCATGTGATTTCACACCAATAGTTCACATCTTTATGTGATTAGTTCACATCTTCATGTGATTAATACCCAAAGGGTTTACTAGAGTCAATAATCTACTTCACATCTCTATGTGCTTAACACCCAAAGAGTGATCATGTTTTGCTTGAGAGAGAAGTTTAGTCTATGGGTCTGCAACATTCAGATCCGTATGTATTTCACAAATTTCTATGTCTACAATGCTCTGCATGGAGCTACTCTAGCTAATTGCTCCCACTTTCAATATGTATCTAGATCGAGACTTAGAGTCATCTAGATCGGTGTAAAAGCTTGCATCGGTGTAACTCTTTACGACGAACTCTTTATCACCTCCATAACCGAGAAATATCTCCTTAGTCTTGTAAGGGTAATTTTCACCGCTGTCAAGTGATCCACTCCTGGATCACTATTGTACCCTCTTGCCAAACTCATGGTGAGGTACACAATAGGTCTGGTACACAACATAGCATACTTTATAGAACCTATGACCGAGGCATAGGGAATGACTTTCCATTCTCTTTCTATTTTCTGTCGTGGTCGGGTTTTGAGTCTTTACCCAACTTCACACCTTGCAACATAGGCAAGAACTCCTTCTTTGACTGTCCCATTTTGAACTACTTCAAAAAACTTGTCAAGGTATGTACTCATTGAAAAGAAAACTATCAAGCGTCTTGATCTATGTCTATAGATCTTGATGCTCAATATGTAAGCAACTTCACCAAGGTCTTTCTTCGAAAAAAACTCCTTTCAACCACTCCTTTATGCTTTCTAGAAAATTCTACATCATTTCTGATCAACAATGTGTCATTCACATATACTTATCAGAAAGGCTATAGTGCTCCCACTCACTTTCTTGTAAATACAGGCTTCACCGCAAGTCTGTATAAAACTGTATGCTTTGATCAACTTATCAAAGCGTGTATTCCAACTCCGAGATGCTTGCACCAGTCTATAGATCGATCGCTGGAGCTTGCACATTTTGTTAGCACCTTTAGGATTGACAAAACCTTCTTCTTGCATCATATACAACTCTTCTTTAATAAAACCATTAAGGAATGTAGTTTTGACATCCATTTGCCAGATTTCATAGAATGTGGAAATTGCTAACATGATTCAGACAGACTTTAAGCATCGATATGAGTGAAAATCTCATTGTAGTCAACATCTTGAATTTGTCAAAAGAACCTTTTCGACAAGTTGAGCTTTGTGGATAGTAACACTACTATCAGCGTCCATCTTCCTCTTGAAGATCCATTTATTCTCAAGGGCTTGCCGATCATCGTGTAAGTTCACCAAAGTCCACACTTTGTTCTCATACATGAATTCTATCTCAGATTTCATGGCCTCAAGCCATCTGTCGGAATTTGGGCTCATCATCGCTTCCTCATTGTTCGTAGGTTCGTCATGGTCAAGTAAAATGACCTTTAGAACAGGATTACCGTACCACTCTGGTGCGGATCTTACTCTGGTTGACCTACGAGGTTCGGTAGTAACTTGATCTGAAGTTTCATGATCATCATCATTAACTTCCTCACTAACTGGTGTAGGCATCATTGGATCTGTTTTCAGTGATGAGCTACTTTCCAATTCGAGAGAAGGTACAATTACCTCATCAAGTTCTACTTTCCTCCCACTCACTTCTTTCGAGAGAAACTCCTTCTCTAGAAAGGATCCACTTCTTAGCAACAAAGATCTTGCCTTCGGATATGTGATAGAAGGTGTACCCAACAGTTTATTTTGGGTATCCCATGAAGACACACTTCTCTGATTTGGGTTTGAGCTTATCAAGATGAAACTTTTTCACATAAGCATCGCAACCCCAAATTTTAAGAAACGACAACTTTGGTTTCTTGCTAAACCACAGTTCATATGGTGTCGTCTCAACGGATTTTTAGAAGGTGCCCTATTTAACGTGAATGCAACTGTCTCTAATGCATAACCCCAAAATGATAGTGGTAAATCGGTAAGAGACATCATAAATTGCACCATATCAAATAAAGTACGGTTACGACATTCGGACACACCATTACGCTGTGGTGTTCCGGGTGGTGTGAATTGCGAAACTATTCCGCATTGTTTCAAATGAAGACCAAACTCGTAACTCAAATATTCACCTCCACGATCAGATCATAGAAACTTTATTTTCTTGTTACGATGATTTTCCACTTCACTCTGAAATTCTTTGAACTTTTTAAATGTTTCAGACTTATGTTTCATCAAGTAGATATACCCATATCTGCTCAAATAATCTGTGAAGGTCAGAAAATAACGATACCCGTCGCGAGCATTAACACTCATTGGACCGCATACATCGGTATGTATTATTTCCAGTAAGTCAATGGCTCGCTCCATTGTTTCGTAGAACGGAGTCTTTAGTCATCTTGCTCATGAGGCATGGTTCGCAAGCATCAAGTGATTCATAATCAAGTGATTCCAAAAGCTCATCAGCATGGAATTTCTTCATGCGCTTTACACCAATATGACCTAAACGGTAGTGCCACAAACAAGTTGCACTATCATTATTAACTTTGCATCTTTTGGCATCAATATTATGTGTATCACTGTGATCAAGATTCAGTAAACCATTTACATTGGATTTAAGACCATAGAAGGTTTGTATTCATGTAAACAGAACAACAATTATTCTCTGACTTAAAAGAATAACTGTATCACAATAAACATGATCCAATCATATTTATGCTCAACGCAAACACCAAATAACATTTATTTAGTTCCAATACCAATCCCGAAGGTAGAGGGAGTATGCGATCGTGATATTATCAACCTTCGATTAACTTCCAACACACATCGTCGCCTCGCCCTCAACTAGTCTCTCTTCATTTTGAAACTTCTGTTTCAAGTTACTAATCATAGCAATTGAATCAATATCAAATACCCAGGGGCTACTATGATCACTAGTAAAGTACACATCAATAACATGTATATCTGATACGTCTCCAACGTATCTATAATTTTTGATCATTCCATGCTATTATATTATCTGTTTTGGATGTTAATGGGCTTTATTTTACACTTTTATATTATTTTTGGGACTAACCTACTAACCCAACGCCCAGTGCAAATTGTTGTTTTTTGCCTATTTCAGTGTTTTGCAGAAAAGGAATATCAAATGGAATTCAAACAGAATGAAACATTCGGGAGAGTTATTTTTGGAACAAACGTGATCCAGAGGACTTGGAGTGGACGTCAAGAAACAACCGAGGAGGCCACGAGGCAGGGGGCGCGCCTACCCCCTAGGCGCGCCCTCCCCCCTCACGGGCCCCTCGTGGCTCAACCAACCTACTTCTTCCTCATATATATACTCATATATGATGAAAACATCCAGGAGCACCACAAAACCCTATTTCCACCGCCGCAACCTTATGTACCCAAGAGATCCCATCTTGGGGCCTTTTCCGGAGCTCCACCAGAGGGGGCATCAATCACGGAGGGCCTCTACATCAACTCCATGGCCTCTCCGATGACGTGTGAGTAGTTTACTTCAGACCTTCGGGTCCATAGTTATTAGCTAGATGCTTTCTTCTCTCTCTTTGGATCTCAATACAAAGTTCTTCTTGATCTTCTTGGAGATCTATTTGATATAACTCTTTTTGCGGTGTGTTTGTCGAGATCTGATGAATTGTGGGTTTATGATCAAGTCTATCTATGAACAATATTTGATTCTTCTCTGAAATCTTTTATGTATGATTGGTTATCTTTGCAAGTCTCTTCGAATTATCAGTTTGGTTTGGCCTACTAGATTGATCTTTCTTGCAATGGGAGAAGTGCTTAGCTTTGGGTTCAATCTTGCGGTGTCCTTTCCCAGTGACAGCAGGGGCAGCAAGGCACGTATTGTATTGTTGCCATCGAGGATAAAAAGATGGGGTTTATATCATATTGCTTGAGTTTATCCATCTACATCATGTCATCTTACCTAATGTGTTACTCTGTTCTCATGAACTTAATACTCTAGATGCATGCTGGATAGCGGTCGATGTGTGGAGTAATAGTAGTAGATGCAGGCAGGAGTCGGTCTACTTGTCACGAACGTGATGCCTATATACATGATCATGCCTAGATATTCTCATAAATATTCTCTTTTCTATCAATTACTCGACAGTAATTTGTTCACCCACCGTAATACTTATGCTATCTTGAGAGAAGCCACTAGTGAAACCTATGGCCCCCGGGTCTATTCTCCATTATATTAATCTTCCGCCAACAAGCTATTTCTGTTACCTTTTATTTTGCAATCTTTACTTTTACTCTTTATCATAAAAATACCAAAAATATTATCTTATCATCTCTATGAGATCTCACTCTCGTAAGTGACCGTGAAGGGATTGACAACCCCTTTATCGCGTTGGTTGCGAGGTTCTTATTTGTTTGTGTAGGTACGAGGGACTTGCGTGTGGCCTCCTACTGGATTGATACCTTGGTTCTCAACAACTGAGGGAAATACTTATGCTACTTTGCTGCATCACCCTTTCCTCTTCAAGGGAAAACCAACGCAGTGCTCAAGAGGTAGCAAGAAGGATTCCTGGCGCCGTTGCCGGGGAGTCTACGCACAAGTCAAGACATACCAAGTACCCATCACAAACTCTTATCCCTCGCATTACATTATTTGCCATTTGCCTCTCGTTTTTGTCTCCCCCACTTCACCCTTGCCATTTTATTCGCCTTTCTCCCGTTTATTTTTCTTGTGCCATGGCCGATTCCAAAAGGGCTAAGGGTCCTCTCCTGGGTTTTACTCTGGATAGTCCCTCTGTCTTCTCTAAGCTCATAAATAATGATGCTATGAAAAGACCTACCGGGATTATCAATGAGAGTTTGAATAATTTAGATGAAGATGATCCCGGAATTTTTCATTATTTACTTGATGAATCTTTGAAAGATGCTTGGGATAGACTATTAGGGATCCGAGCTAGCTATGTGCCCCAATATGAAATTGAGATATACCTGAAAAGCTTTTATATTGGTTTACCCTCTTCGTTCAAACAAGTTCTAGATTCTATTTTTGAAGAAGGTTTTCTTGAGGGGGATCCCATAGATACTTATGAAAATATGAAAACTATATTTGGGCACCCCATGAGTGAGAAGGTGGAATCCACCTCTCTTTTGTGCTTTTACCAAAATGAAATTATCAAAGAAATGAGGGCTAGTTTAGATGCAAATTTCTGTAACGTGCTTAATATTTATTCCACCATTAGTGGCCACGTGCTCTCTCAAAATAGAAAGATAAATGCTATAGAAAAGAAATTTTCTCTTTTCTTTCCCAATACCAAAGATGGCAATACCTAGATCTATCCTTGCTTTTATGCCTAGCTAGGGGCGCTAAACGATAGCGCTTATTGGGAGGCAACCCAATTTTATTTTTGTTTCTTGCTTTTTTATTCTGTTTATTAATAAATAATTAATCTAGCCTCTGTTAATATGTGGTTTTATGCTTTTAATTAGTGTTTGTTCCAAGTAGAACCTTTGGGAAGACTTGGGGAAAGTCTTTGCGATCTTGCTGTAAAAAAACAGAAACTTTAGCGCTCACGAGGTTTGCTGCCATTTTTTATTGGAGAGTGCTATTTAGCTAATTCTTTTTGAAGATGATTAGTAGATAAATTCCTAACGTCCAGCAATTTATTTTAGAATTTTTGGGGTTCCAGAAGTATTCGAAACCTTCAGATTACTACAGACTGTTCTGTTTTTGACAGATTCTGTTTTTGTGTGTTGTTTGCTTATTTTGATGAATCTATGGCTAGTATTTGAGTGTATGAACCATAGAAAAGTTGGAATACAGTAGTTTTAACACCAATATAAATAAATAATGAGTTCATTACAGTACCTTAACTGGTGGTTTGTTTTCTTTTACTAACGGAGCTCACGAGATTTTCTTTTAAGTTTTGTGTTGTGAAGTTTTCAAGTTGTGGATAAAGATTTGATGGATTATGGAACAAGGAGAGGCAAGACCCTAAGCTTGGGGATGACCAAGGCACCCCAAGGTAAAATACAAGTACAACCAAAATCCTAAGCTTGGGGATGCCCCGGAAGGCATCCCCTCTTTCGTCTTCGTCCATCGGTAACTTGGAGCTATATTTTTATTCACCACATGATATGTGTTTTGCTTGGAGAGTCTTTATGATTTGAGTCTTAGATTTTTAGTTTACCACAATAATCCTTACTGTACACACATTTTGGGAGAGACACACATGATTCGGAATTTGTTAAATACTCTATGTGATTCACTTATATCTTTTGAGCTAGATAATTTTGCTCTAGTGCTTCACTTATATCTTTTAGAGCACGGTGGTGGTTTTATTTTACAGAAATTATTGATCTCTCATTCTTCACTTATATTATTTTGAGAGTCCTTTAGAACATCATGTTAATTTGCTTTGGTTATGAATTTAGTCCTAATATGATAGGCATCCAAGATCGGTATAATAAAACTATCATAGAAAGTGCATTGAATACTATGAGAAGTTTGATACTTGATGATTGTCTTGAGATATGGATATGGTGATATTAGAGTCATGCTAGTCGAGTAGTTGTGAATTTGATAAATACTTGTTCTAAAGTTTTTGATTCTCGTAGCATGCACGTATGGTGAACCGTTATGTGATGAAGTCGGAGCATGATTTATTTATTGATTGTCTTCCTTATGAGTGGCGGTCGGGGACAAGCAATGGTCTTTTCCTACCAATCTATCCCCCTAGGAGCATGCGCGTAGTACTTTGTTTTGATAACTAATAGATTTTTTCAATAAGTATGTGAGTTCTTTATGACTAATGTTGAGTCCATGGATTATACATACTCTCACCCTTCCACCATTGCTAGCCTCTCTAGTACCGCGCAACTTTCGTCGGTACCATAAACCCACCATATACCTTCCTCAAAACAGCCGCCATACCTACCTATTATGTCATTTCCATAGCCATTCCGAGATATATTGCCATGCAACTTTCCACCGTTCCGTTTGTTATGGCACGCTTCATCATTGTCATATTGCTTTGCATGATCATGTAGTTGACATCGTACGTATTTGTGGCAAAGCCACCGTTCATAATTCTTTCATACATGTCACTCATGAGTCATTGCATATCCTGGTACACCGCCGGAGGCATTCACATAGAGTCATATTTTGTTCTAAGAATTGAGTTGTAATTTTTGAGTTGTAAGTAAATAAAGTGTGATGATCATCATTATTAGAGCATTGTCCCAAGTGAGGAAAGGATGATGGAGACTATGATTCCCCCACAAGTCGGGATGAGACTCCGGACGAAAAAAAGGAAAGAAAAAAAATAGGCCATAAAAAAGAGAAGAAGGCCCAAATAAAAAAATGAGAGAAAAAGAGAGAAGGGACAATGTTACTATCCTTTTACCACACTTGTGCTTGAAAGTAGCACCATGATCTTCAAGATAGAGAGTCTCATATGTTATCACTTTCATATACTAGTGGGAATTTTACATTATAGAACTTGGCTTGTATATTCCAATGATGGGCTTCCTCAAAATGCCCTAGGTCTTCGTGAGCGAGCAAGTTGGATGCACACCCACTTAGTTTCTTTTTGAGCTTTCATACACTTATAGCTCTAGTGCATCCGTTGCATGGCAATCCCTACTCACTCACATTGATATCTATCGATGGGCATATCCATAGCCCATTGATACGCCTAGTTGATGTGAGACTATCTTCTCCTTTTTTTCTTCTCCACAACCACCATTCTATTCCACATATAGTGCTATGTCCATGGCTCACGCTCATGTATTGCGTGAAGATTGAAAAAGTTTGAGAACATCAAAAGTATGAAACAATTGCTTGCCTTGTCATCGGGGTTGTGCATGATTTAAATACTTTGTGTCGTGAAGACAGAGCATAGCCAGACTATATGATTTTGTAGGGATAACTTTCTTTGGCCATGTTATTTTGAGAAGACATAATTGCTTAGTTAGTATGCTTGAAGTATTATTATTTTTATGTCAATATTAGACTTTTTTCTTGAATCTTTCAGATCTGAATATTCATGCCACAATAAAGAGAATTACATTGACAATTATGTTAGGTAGCATTCCACATCAAAAATTCCGTTTTTATCATTTACCTACTCGAGGACGAGCAGGAATTAAGCTTGGGAATGCTTGATACGTCTCCAACATATCTATAATTTTTGATTGTTCCATGCTATTATATTATCTTTTTTGGATGTTAATGGGCTTTATTTTAGACTTTTATATTATTTTTGGGACTAACCTACTAACCCAAGGCCCAGTGCAAATTGTTGTTTTTTTGCCTATTTCAGTGTTCCGCAGAAAAGGAATATCAAACGGAATCCAAACGGAATGAAACCTTCGGGAGATTTATTTTTGGAACAAACGTGATCCAGAGGACTTGGAGTGGACATCAAGAAACAACCGAGGAGGCCACGAGGCAGGGGGGCGCGCCCTCCCCCCTCGTGGCTCAACCGACCTACTTCTTCCTCCTATATATACTCATATACCCTGAAAACATCCAAGAGCACCACGAAACCCTATTTCTACCGCCGCAACCTGATGTACCCGAGAGATCCCATCTTGGGGCCTTTTCTGGAGCTTCGCCGGAGGGGGCATCGATCATGGAGGGCCTCTACATCAACTCCATGGCCTCTCTGATGATGTGTGAGTAGTTTACTTCAGACCTTCGGGTCCATAGTTATTAGCTAGGTGGCTTCTTCTCTCTCTTTGGATCTCAATACAAAGTTCTCCGCGATCTTCTTGGAGATCTATTTGATGTAACTCTTTTTGTGGTGTGTTTGTCGAGATCCGATGAATTGTGGGTTAATGATCAAGTCTATCTATGAACAATATTTGATTCTTCTATGAAATCTTTTATGTATGATTGGTTATCTTTGCAAGTCTCTTCGAATTATCAGTTTGGTTTGGCCTACTAGATTGATCTTTCTTGCAATGGGAGAAGTGCTTAGCTTTGGTTTCAATCTTGTAGTGTCCTTTCCCAGTGACAGCAGGGGCAGCAAGACACATATTGTATTGTTTCCATCGAGGATAAAAAGATGGGGTTTATATCATATTGCTTGAGTCATCATGTCATCTTACCTAATGCGTTACTCTGTTCTTATGAACTTAATACTCTAGATGCATGCTGGATAGCTGCCAATGTGTGGAGTAATAGTAGTAGATGCAGGTAGGAGTCGGTCTACTTGTCACGGACGTGATGCCTATATACATGATCATGCCTAGATATTCTCATAATTATTCGCTTTTCTATCAATTGCTCGATAGTAATTTGTTCACCGATCGTAATACTTATGCCATCTTGAGAGAAGCCACTAGTGAAACCTATGGCTCCCAGGTCTATTCTCCATTATATTAATTGATAACCCACAAGTATAGGGGATAGCAACAGTTTTCGAGGGTAAAGTATTCAACCCAAATTTATTGATTCGACACAAGGGGAGCCAAAGAATACTCTCAAGTATTAGCAGCTGAGTTGTCAATTCAACCACACCTGGAAACTTAATATCTACACCAAAGTGTTTAGTAGCGAAGTAATATGATTGTAGTGGTAACGGTAGCAAAAGGTAACAATAGTAAAAGTAATGTTTTTGGTATTTTGTAGTGATGATAGCAATAGCAACGGGAAAGTAAATAAGCGAAGAACAATATATGGAAAGCTCGTAGGCAATGGATCGGTGATAGAGAATTATGTCAGATGCGGTTCATCATGTAACAGTCATAACCTAGGGTGACACAGAACTAGCTCCAGTTCATTGATATAATGTAGGCATGTATTCCGAATATAGTCATACGTGCTTATGGAAAAGAACTTGCATGCCATCTTTTGTCCTACCCTCCCGTGGCAGCCGGGTCCTTATGGAAACTAAGGGATATTAAGGCCTCCTTTTAATAGAGAACCGGAACAAAGCATTAACACATAGTGAATACATGAACTCCTCAAACTACGGTCATCACCGGTAAGTATCCCGATTATTGTGACTTCGGGGTTAACGGATCATAACACATAATAGGTGACTATAGACTTGCAAGATAGGATCAAGAACACTCATATATTGATGAAAACATAATAGGTTCAGATCTCAAATCATGGCACTCGGGCCCTAGTGACAAGCATTAAGCATAGAAAAGTCATAGCAACATCAATCTCAGAACATAGTGGACACTAGGGATCAAACCCTAACAAAACTAACTCGATTACATGATAGATCTCATCCAACCCATCACCGTCCAGCAAGCCTACGATGGAATTACTCACGCACGTCAGTGAGCATCATGAAATTGGTGATGGAGGATGGTTAATGATGACGACGGTGATGGATTCCCCTCTCCGGAGCCCCCAACGGACTCCAGATCAGCCATCTCGAGAGGTTTCAGGGCTTGGCGGCGGCTCCGTATCGTAAAACGCGATGATTTCTTCTCCTTGATTTCTTCTCCCCAAAACTCAATATATGGAGGTGGAGTTGGAGTCGGAGAGGCAATAGGGGGCCCACGAGGTAGGGGGGCGCGCCCCCCACCCTCGTGGCAAGGTGGTGGGCCCCCTGGCCTTCATCTTTGGCAGGTATTTTTCTTATTTTCTGAAAAGTGGCTCCGTGAAGTTTCAGGTCATTCCGGTAATGTTTGCTCCTCCACATAAATAACACCATGGTAATTCTGCTGAAAACAACGTCAGTCCGGGTTAGTTCCATTCAAATCATGCAAGTTAGAGTCCAAAACAAGGGCAAAAGTGTTTGGAAAAGTAGATACGTTGGAGACGTATCAACTCCCCCAAGCTTAAACCTTTGCTTGTCCTCAAGCAATTCAGTTGATAAACTGAAAGTGATAAAGAAAAACTTTTACAAACTCTGTTTGCTTTTGTTGTTATAAATATGTAAAGCTAGCATTCAAGTTTTCAGCAAAGATTATAACTAACCACATTCACAATAACGCATAGATCTCAAGTTTACTCATATCAATAGCATAATCAACTAGCGAGCCATAATAATAAATCTCGGATGACAACACTTTCTCAAAACAATCATAATATGATATAACAAGGTGGTATCTCGCTAGCCCTTTCTGAGACCGCAAAACATAAATGTAGAGCACCTTTAAAGACCAAGGACTGACTAGACATTGTAATTCATGGTAAAAGAGATCCAGTCAAGTCATACTCAATGTAAACTAACAGTAATGAATGCAAATGACAATGGTGCTCTTTAACTGGTGCTTTTTAATAAGAGGATGATGACTTAGCATAAAAGTAAATAGATAGGCCCTTCGCAGAGGGAAGCAGGGATTTGTAGAGGTGCCAGAGCTCAGTTTTGAAACAGAGGTGAATAATATTTTGAGCAGTATACTTTCATTGTCAACATAACAACCAAGATATGGAAATATCTTCCATGCTACACACATTATAGGCGGTTCCCAAACAGAATGGTAAAGTTTATACTCCCCTTCCACCGACAAGAATCAATCCATGGCTTGCTCGAAACAACGAGTGCCTCCAACTAACAAGAGTCTCAGGGGGAGTTTTGTTTGCAATTATTTTGATTTAGTTTGCATAAAGCATGGGACTGGGCATCCCGGTGACCAGCCATTTATCTCGTGAGTGAGGAGCGGAGTCCACTCCTCTTGAGAATAACCAGCCTAACATGGAAGATACAAACAGCCCTAGTTGATACATGAGCTATTCGAGCATACAAAACATGATATTTATTTGAAGGTTTAGAGTTTGGCACATACAAATTTACTTGGAACGGCAGGTAGATACCGTATATAGGTAGGTATAGTGGACTCATGTGGAATAACTTTGGGGTTTAAGGGATTGGATGCACAAGCAGTATTCCCGCTTAGTATAGGTGAAGGCTAGCAGAGGACTGAGAAGCAACCAGCTAGAGAGCGACAACAGTCATGAACATGCATTAAAATTAATCAGCACCGAATGCAAGCATGAGGAGGATATAATCCACCATGAACATAAATATCGTGAAGGCTATGTTGATTTTGTTTCAACTACATGCTTGAACATGTGCCAAGTCAAGTCACTTAAATCATTCAGAGGAGGATACCACCCTATCATACCACATCATAACCATTTTAATAGCATGTTGGCACGCAAGGTAAACCATTATAACTCATAGCTAATCAAGCAGGGCACAAGAAACTAT
Source organism: Triticum urartu (assembly GCF_056163025.1). Taxonomy (NCBI): domain Eukaryota; kingdom Viridiplantae; phylum Streptophyta; class Magnoliopsida; order Poales; family Poaceae; genus Triticum; species Triticum urartu. The sequence goes on along the minus strand of NC_141878.1, from coordinate 476,794,802 downwards.
GATCTCTAATTGTCATTGCAAACATGTTTATTCATAATAGGCTGAATCAGGAACGATGAACTAATCATATTTACAATAACAAAAGAGGCCAAGTTCATACCAGCTTTTCTCATCTCAGCCAGTCCATCATATAACATCATAATTGCTTTCACTTGCATGACCAAATGATGTGAATAATAATAGTAGTGCACGTGCATTGGACTAAGCTGGAATCTGCAGGCATTCAATAAACAGGAGAAGACAAGGCAATATGGGCTCTTTTTGTCAGATCAACAATAATGCATATAAGAGCCACTTCAACAGTTTAATTATGGTCTTCTCCTATCGACACCCAAAGAAAATAAAAGAAATAAAACTATTTACACGGGAAAGCTCCCAACAAGCAAAAGAAGAACATGCAATATTTTTGGGTTTTCTTTTTAATTACTACTACAAGCATGGAAAGTAAATTAATTAAAAGCTACAACTAATTTTTTTTGGTTTTTCTTAAGGTTTATTAAACGCACAAGAAGAAAGCATAAAAAGGAAAGTAAACTAGCATAGATGATATAATGAAAAAGTATGAGCACTGACATCTAGTAATGAGTGTGTGAACATAAATGTAATGTCGGTGGGAAATACGTACTCCCCCAAGCTTAGGATTTTGGCCTAAGTTGGTCTATGGCCACGGCTGGCCTGGCGGATATCCATAATAGTAGCTGGGGTCGTACTGTGATGCAGCAGCTATCACCTGCTGAGCTGCAGCGTGGCGACGAGCGGCCTCCTCTCTCATCTCGTACTCATCTGCCTCCTCTCTGGTAATAGTATATCCTCCTCTTGCCTGATAATCAAAGAAGGCAGGAGCAGGGAGAGTAATACGGACAACACGGTGTCTGTCAAAGATTAATCGATGCTGGAGAGGTGATTCATTCCTCTCGACAAACTGGTGGTGAACCATAACATTAAAATCTAGATAAGCAGGAGGTAATTCAATATCATCTTCGCGTATGGCTATACCAAGAAAATTAGCTATGCGGGTTGCATAAATTCCACCAAAGAAATCTCCATTACGTCTATTAAGATGCAACCTATGTGCAACAATGGCTCCCAAATTATATGATTTGTCTCCTAACACAGCACTCCTAAGAATACTAAGAACGGGGACACACATGTGACATGCCTCATCTTTACCATTAATGCATCTACCTATGAAGAGAGCAAAATAATGTATAGCAGGAAAGTGAATGCTCCCTATGGTAGCTTGTGTAATATCTCTAGATTCTCCCACGGTTATTCTAGCAAGAAAATCTCTAAATTCTGATTTGCGAGGATCCCTTATACTACCCCATTGTGGATGTTTGCAAGCAGTGGTAAAATCCTCTAAGTCCATAGTGTAAGATTTATCATAAAGATCAAACAGGACAGTTGGAGAATTACGTGAAGTTGAAAATTCAAACCTCCTCACAAAGGTACTGGTGAGATAGTGATACTGGCTGCACTTCTCTTCCTCGAAGCTCACAAGATCAGCGTTACGCAAATATGCATAAAATTCTTCCTTAATTCCCTCTTCATCCATAAAGTTCTCAGAAGGCCATTCACAAGGACGCACTAGAGCGTCTCTTGGTGGCTCTTCATCAGCATCACGCTTTGCAAGGCTGGGTCCTTGCTTCCTTGAAGAACAACCTTGGAACATTTTCCTAAGCATATTTCTTCCTCTGAAAAATTCTGAAATTTTTTAGTAACTTCAAAATAAAAGTAAACCAAACTCAATAATATTGATAGCAACTACTCCTACAAGTGCCTAGGGCCTATATCATGCATCAAAACTACTTTTGACCATATAAATTTGACATGCAAGCTCAAGAATAGGGTCACCTAAGCAGCAAAAATTTGCAATGAATAAAGCACTAGAACAAAAACTAATTGGACCAATGGAGGAGTTACATACCAAGGAACAATCTCCCCAAGCAGTTTTGTGAGAGGTGCTTTGAGCAAGGAGATCGAAAATGGCAGCAAGATGAGCTAGAACTTGTGCTTGAGCTGGATATTCGTGTTTGTGGGAGGAAGATGAAGTGTGTGGGTGCAGGAATAAGTGGAGGAGGGCCACCATGGGCCCACGAGGCAGGGGGCGCGCCCAGGGGGGTAGGGCGCGCCCTCCACCCTCGTGGGCAGGTGATTGGCCCCCCTGCTGTGTTCTTTGTGCCAAATATTCTCAAATATTCTAGAAAAAATCATATTTAAATTTCAGGGCATTTGGAGAACTTTTATTTTCGAGGTAGTTTTATATTGCATGGATAATCAAATAACAGACAGAAAAATATTTATTTTTATTTTATTTAATATAAATAACAGAAAGTAAAAGTGGGGTACAAAAGGTTGTGCTTTCTAGTTTCATCCATCTCATGATCATCAAAAGGAATCCACTAACAAGGTTGATCAAGTCTTGTTAACGAACTCATTCCGAATAACATGGAATCGGAGAAATTTCGAATAACACTATGTTACCTCAACGGGGATATGCACACCCCCAATAATAAGAATATCATATTTCTTCTTGACAGTACAAAGAGGAAATTCAAAACCTCCAAATATAATCGATGGAATTTTTCCAATAGAGTTGATACTACGAACTTGAGGTTGTTTCCTCGGAAAGTGTACCGTATGCTCATTGCCATTAACATGAAAAGTGACATTGCCTTTAGTGCAATCAATAACAGCCCCTGTAGTATTCAAAAAGGGTCTTCCAAGAATAATAGACATACTATCGTCCTCGGGAATATCAAGAATAACAAAGTCCGTTAAAATAGTAACGTTTGCAACTACAACATGCACATCCTCACAAATACCGACATGTATAGCAGTTGATTTATCAGCCATTTGCAAAGATATTTCAGTAGGTGTCAACTTATTCAAATCAAGTATACGATATAGAGAGAGAGGCATAACACTAACACCGGCTCCAAGATCACATAAAGTAGTTTTAACATAGTTTCTTTTAATGGAGCATGGTATAGTGGGTACTCCTGGATTTCCAAGTTTCTTTGGTATTCCACCCTTAAAAGTATAATTAGCAAGCATGGTGGAAATTTCAGCTTCCAGTATCTTACTTTTATTTGTAATAATATCTTTCATGTACTTAGCATAAGGATTGGTTTTAAGCATATCAGTTAATCGCATACGCAAAAAGATAGGTCTAATCATTTCAGCAAAGTGCTCAAAATCCTCATCATCATTTTTCTTGGATGGTTTGGGAGGAAAAGGCATGGGTTTCTGAACCCAAGTCTCTCTTTCTTTACCATGTTTCCTAGCAACAAAGTCTTTCTTATCATAACGTTGATTCTTTGATTGTGGGTTATCAAGATCAACAACAGGTTCAATTTCTATATGATTATCATTACTAGGTTGAGCATCATCATGAACATTATCATTAACATTACCACTAGATTCACGTTCATTACCAGATTGAGTTTCAACATCAGAAATAGAAATGTCATTTGGATTCTCAGGTGTTTCAACAATAGGATCACTAGAAGCATGCAAAGTCTTATCATTTTTCTTTTTCTTATTTTTAGAAGAACTAGGTGCATCTATATTATTTCTCTGAGAATCTTGCTCGATTCTCTTAGGGTGGCCTTTAGGATACAAAGGTTCCTGAGTCATTCTACCAGTTCTAGTAGCCACTCTAACAGCATTATCATTATCCTTACTATTCAATTCATTGAGCAAATCATTTTGAGATTTAAGTACTTGTTCTACTTGAGTGGTAACCATAGAAGCATGTTTACTAATAAGTTTAAGTTCACCTTTAACATTAGCCATATAATCACCCAAGTGTTCAAGCATATTTGAATTGTTTTTCAATTGTCTACCAAAATACGCATTAAAATCTTCTTGCCTAGCCATAAATTTATCAAACTCATCTAAGCATGGGCTAGCATATTTAGTAAATGGGATTACAGCTTTATCATATCTATAGAGAGATTGTACCTTTACTACCTGTGTCGTGTTATCAAGACCATGTGTTTCTTCAATAGGTAAAGGATTAAGATTATATGTTTCTTCAACAGGCGGTAAATTAAGACCATGTACTTCTTCAATAGGAGGTAAATTCTTAACATCTTCAGCTTTAATACCCTTTTCTTTCATAGATTTTTTGCCTCTTGCATATCTTCTGGACTGAGAAATAGAATACCCCTCTTCTTCAGAGTTGGTTTAGGAATAGGCTCAGGAATTGGCTCCGGAGGTGTGCAATTATTTTTATTTTTCAACATATTATCCAATAGAATTTCAGCTTCATCCGGTGTTCTTTCCCTGAAAACAGAACCAGCACAACTATCCAGGTAATCTCTGGAGGTATCTGTTAGTCCATTATAAAAGATATCAAGTATTTCATTTTCCTTAAGAGGATGATCAGGCAAAGCATTAAGTAATTGGAGAAGCCTCCCCCAAGCTTGTGGGAGTCTCTCATCTTCAATTTGCACAAAATTATATATATATCCCTTAAAGCAGCTTGTTTCTTATGAGCAAGGATATATTTAGCAGAGAAGTAATAAATCAGATCCTGGGGACTACGCACACAACCAGGATCAAGAGAATTAAACCATATCTTAGCATCACCCTTTAATGAGAACGGAAATATTTTAAGGATGTAAAAGTAACGAGTTCTCTCATCTTTAGTAAACAGGGTAGCTATATCATTCAATTTAGTAAGATGTGCCACAACAGTTTAAGATTCATAACCATGAAAAGGATCAGATTCAACCAAAGTAATTATATCACGATCAACAGAGAATTCATAATCCTTATCAGTAACAAAGATAGGTGAAGTAGCAAAAGCAGGGTCAGGTTTCATTCTAGCATTTAAAGATTGCTTACTCCATTTAGATAATAATCTTTTGAGTTCAGTTCTATTTTGGCATGCTAAAATAGCTAAAGAAGCTTCTTGATCAAAGACATAACCTTTAGGAATAACAAGTGATTCTTCATCATCACTTTCATCAGTATCATCAGATTCAATATTTTCAATCTATCTAGCCCTAGGAAGTTGTTCATCAAGAAAATCACTAAGTGGCATAGTGGTATCAGGCATAGAGGTAGTTTCATCATAAGTATCATGCATAGCAGAAGTGGCATCATCAATAACATGCGACATATCAGAACGAATAGCAGAAGCAGGTGTAGGTGTCACAATCTTACTCAAAACAGAAGATGAATCAAGTGCAGAGCTAAATGGCAGTTCCTTACCTCCCCTCGTAGTTGAGGGATAGATCTTGGTTTTTGGATCTCTCAAGTTCCTCATAATGATAAGCAAATATATATCCCAAGTGACTCGAGCTATGCTTCCCGGCAACGGCGCCAGAAAATAGTCTTGATAACCCGCAAGTATAGGGGATCACAACAGTTTTCGAGGGTAAAGTATTCAACCCAAATTTATTGATTCGACACATGGGGAGCCAAAGAATACTCTCAAGTATTAGCAGCTGAGTTGTCAATTCAACCAAACCTAGAACCTTAATATCTGCAACAAAGTGTTTAGTAGCAAAGTAATATGATAGTAGTGGTAACGGTAGCAAAAGGTAACAATAGTAAAAGTAATGTTTTTTGTATTTTGTAGTGATGATAGCAATAGCAACGGGAAAGTAAATAAGCGAAGAACAATATATGGAAAGCCCGTAGGCAATGGATCGGTGATAGAGAATTATGCCAGATGCGGTTCATCATGTAACAGTCATAACCTAGGGTGGCACGGAACTAGCTCTAGTTCACTGATATAATGTAGGAATGTATTCCGAATATAGTCATACGTGCTTATGGAAAAGAACTTGCATGACATCTTTTGTCCTACCCTCCCGTGGCAGCGGGGTCCTTACGGAAACTAAGGGATATTAAGGCCTCCTTTTAATAGAGAACCGGGACAAAGCATTAACACATAGTGAATACATGAAATCCTCAAACTACGGTCATCACCGGTAAGTATCCCGATTATTGTCACTTCGGGGTTAACAGATCATAACACATAATAGGTGACTATAGACTTGCAAGATAGGATCAAGAACACTCATATATTGATGAAAACATAATAGGTTCAGATCTGAAATCATGGCACTCGAGCCCTAGTGACAAGCATTAAGCATAGCAAAGTCATAGCAACATCAATCTTAGAACATAGTGGACACTATGGATCAAACCCTAACAAAACTAACTCGATTACATGATAGATCTCATCCAACCCATCACCGTACAGCAAGCCTATGATGGAATTACTCACGCACGGCGGTGAGCATCATGAAATTGGTGATGGAGGATGGTTGATGATGACGATGGCGACGGATTCCCCTCTCTGGAGCCCCCAACGGACTCCAGATCATCCCTCCCAAGAGGTTTTAGGGCTTGGCGGCGGCTCCGTATCGTAAAACACGATGATTTCTTCTCCTTGATTTTTCTCTCCCTGAAACTTAATATATGGAGGTGGAGTTGGAGTCGGAGAGGCAACAGGGGGCCCATGAGGTAGGGGGCGCGCCCTAGGGGGGCAGGCGCGCCCCCCACCCTCGTGGGAAGGTGGTGGACCCCCCGGCCTTCATCTTTGGCAGGTATTTTTCTTATTTTCTGAAAAGTGGCTCCGTGAAGTTTCAGGTCATTCCGAGAACGTTTGCTCCTGCACATAAATAACACCATGGTAATTCTGCTGAAAACATCATCAGTCCGGGTTAGTTCCATTCAAATCATGCAAGTTAGAGTCCAAAACAAGGGCAAAAGTGTTTGGAAAAGTAGATACGTTGGAGACATATCATTAATCTTCCGTCAACGAGCTATTTCGATTACCTTTTATTTTGCAATCTTTACTTTTACTCTTTATCATAAAAATACCAAAAATATTATCTTATCATCTCTACCAGATCTCACTCTCATAAGTGACCGTGAAGGGATTGACAACCCCTTTACCGTGTCTGTTGCGAGGTTCTTATTTGTTTGTGCGACAGGTGCCACATCAAAGTTGTGCATTGGGTATTCGAACATCAAGCCACTATTTTCATACATATATTTGGTCCACATCCAAGTGTGTTCGTGTTCTGACCCTCTCCCGCGTTATTCCTTTTGCCAAATTTCTAAACAACACACGAGTTGGATGTAGAAACCGTCTGCGATTGGGTGCGCAACAGACACGGTTCGGTCGGACTACCTGTGTGCCACGCCCGTGCCATGCAGTCCCTCACATCAGCACAGTAGATTGGGCTCCACGAGGCTTGCCTCCCGGTCTCGAAAATATCTACTGCCTCGTAATCTCAAAAAATATCTACCGTGTGGAAGGTTTTAGTGTTTGATAGCACACGATTAGTATGTGCGGACCATGTGCGATGTGTGTTATTCCCGCTCCGCTTCAGTCCCTTGATTCAAATTTTCAGTAGCCCCGGCATTTTACTCCCGCCTCTGCATCACTCACAATCTCAAAAATATCTGCTTGCCCTTGATCCAAATTTTCAGTAGCCCCGCCTTGTTACTCCCGCCTAGTAAATTTTTTAGTTGCCGCGGTCTTTCCTCAAACACCACCCCCTCCTCCACACACACCACACACTCCCCAAGCCTCCGCTCACACAGACACACTCCACCCCCGAAACCATTGGTAGGTCACCGCCATCGCTACCGCCTCCATCCTCAACCTCTGCCTGTGTGCCGGGGAGCTCGAGGAGCCAATGGCCAAAAAGATTTTTATCGCGGCCTCTTCGCCCAACGCCGATGAGGTGGCCGCCGAGGTGTCCCTGTTGTCCTCCGCGGGCTCTTTATTGATCCGTCGTCGCCGGTCCCCGGATCCGCCCGCCGCTGTGCCCCTACACTGGTTCGAGGACTTCCCCATCCTCCCTCGGACCCAACAGTCGATGAGGTCCTACCTCGGGGTCCGGCAGCGGCGGTGGGGGACATGGGTCACCGAGATTTTTAATCGGGAGACCCACACCCGCCGGTGGCGCGGTAGCTTCCACACGGCCGAGCTCGCGGCCATGGAGTACGACCGTTGGCAGGTCCGCTACCACGGCGCGGCGGCTAGGCTCAATTTCCCCATCATCACATGTCTGGTCCACCTCGTTCTGCTGGAAGCAGGGGTGGTGAGCTTGGCTATGGCGTGGGAGGACTACGAGGCGTGGGAGCGCCTCGAGGCCAAGACCACCGACGAGGCCTACATGCAAGAGCTTCACCGGCAGCACCCGGGGCTCGTGAAGGCGGAGCAGACGATCTTTGCCGGCGCGGAGGGCGCCGAGGTTATCGCGCTCTCCTTTGATGACGAGGTCGAAGGCGGCGAGGACAACGGCGTAGAGGGCGTCGAGGTGGGCGGTGAGGATGAAAAGATCGACGTCGACGGCCCAACGACCCCGACGATAGCACCAGCCCGGACCCGGCTCATGGCACACCGTACCTGACGATGAAGGATTGGCTCGACCTCTACTTCGACTGAAAGTAGTTTAGCTTAGTTCAAATTTATGTTTTATGTTCGGTTATGCAAAACTATCTATGTTTATGTTTGAATGCATGCTACTTTCATTTGAACCTGCTTTGAACTTGATCAAATTGAAGTTTACAACATTAAGTTTAGGGGATCGACTAGAATCGGCCAAAAATTGCTAGAGTATATATATATCCACTAAGGGTTTTTGTCCTTTAACTTTTTAAAGGATCGGCTAGAGATGGCCTTATGCCTTGTTTATTTTAGTTCTTCACAATGTGATGCTCTATATGTGCAACTATTTGCCATGCAGTTCAATTTCATCAATAACAGTTTCAGCAATACCACTATGACTTATGATATTTGGTTGTTATTAAGGATATTGCAGTTAACATGCCTTTTCGTTTTTTAACAATAACTAGTGTACTTTAGACCTGCACAATACCACTTTGAATGAATATTTTCTTGTTTTTAAATGTTATGTCTGATGAAGTTAACACACCTTTCCACTTCTTGTTTTGCTTAACTAGCGTGCTTAAGCCTGCACACTGAAGCTATCATTTGTAGATTATGTTGTCTACCATGGATATATTTGGTTGATGTTTAGCCTGTTGTGCTTAACATGCCTTTATATGTACTCATACATGACAATATTGAGAACAGTGATGTTTTCCATCGAGGTTAGTTTCATCGCATTGCTTATATGTACTCACTGTTCAGGATCTCGGTAGCTGGTACCATATAGCCTAGGGGCTCATAAGGGATTAATCATCGAATCCGACATCTCACTGAATATATCTGTAACCCATTTATCAGTAGGTTAACTAGGGCCATATTGAATATACCTGAGGCTACATAGCAACATGCATTGTACTGAATGACTAAATTTGCAATCCCAGACTACATAGCAACAAGGAAGAGTGTTACCTTAATGTTCTAATGATGTCTAGATATACGTGTAATAAAATCTTATATAATGGGATGGAGGGAGTGTTGTACTACATCATTTTTCAATTGTTGTTTAGCTTCTAATATTAACTTGGTGCTTTTAGGTACACATGTCATTGCCAAAGATCCACACTTCGACCCTTTCTGCATATGGGGCAATGAGATATTCATGAACCAGCATCAAGTGAGGAAACTGCTAAAGGTCGTTATTAAGATGGTTCAAAAGATGTCAATCGAACTATCTATTTACACTTTATGCAAGACAATAGTGAACTGCATGATGGTAAGTAAGAACCCTGTAGCCTTCTTTTTACTGCCCATAATGAGTTGTGTCAGATGACAATGTCTGAATCTTTTTTCTTTGCAGTGGATCATGAAGCAGTTTGCTCAAGATTACCTCTCAAACTACATGATTGGTGGTCAGCCATCACAAGGGGTTGGACTAGAGTCGTGCGTGCCTTCTGCATCCAGGAGAGCACAATAGGGCCATTTCGCTTCACCTTGTTCAGCAACCAGAATGTCTATTGCCTCTTTCTTTACCATCTATAATAGTACAAGTATAGAACCCTGGTTCATCATTCTTTATTTGGTGCTTATGTAATTCTTAAACATATGTACCTGTTAATTGAATAATGCATTGGTTATTTCAACCTGATGGATATGAATAAAGCTGCATACTTTCAAGTTTAAATTAGATACAATTTTAAATAGCAGCAATTAAATTAGGGCGAAATTACGGTGTGCAGGTCATCATGGCACACAATGTTAATAAAGCATAGCGTGTGCGATATACATCATAATCTGACATGGTTCACGGAGAGGAATCGTGTGTAACAATGCACACATTTGCCGTTTGCAAAGCATGTGTGATGTCTGACACTATCACATACGGTGCGGGAAAACTAAATGTGTGTGATTGTCTACCTATCGTACATGGTTTATAATCATGAACTATTTGTGATGTGCCAGGCATCATAAATGTAGAGCCCGTTTGGTACGTGTCTGGAAAACTCCCGTGCCTGGAATCGGCCTAGCTTTAGGTAAAACCACAAAACTCTGACTGTGATGGCAATGCGAGCACAAATGAGTAGCAAGGATGAAGTGTTTGGGATATTCGAGATATCGGGAATGGTTATATAGGGACAACTATATCCACCAAGGCCCCCTATCCCCAAGGGTTTCTGGGTTGTGTGGGAAGGACCCCCCTATCGCCCACACTCACCTGGCGACAGTTCCAAATGTCGTCGCGGAAAGGGGTTAAAAACCATTTGTATTGCACTGACGCACACTAGTGAATGATAATGATGCTCAAGATCAGAGGGGTATTAAATAGCATAATTGATGTGAACATATAATATTCCACCAAATAAACCATATAGTAATCAACTACAAGATGTAATCCATACTACTAGTCACCCACAAGCACCAGTCTAAGGTTCTGGTACAAAGATTGAACACAAGAGATGAACTAGGGTTTGAGAGGAGATGGTTCTGTTGAATATGTTGATGGAGATTGCCATCCCCAAGATGGGAGAGTTGTTGGTGATGATGATGACGATGATTTCCCCCTTTGGGAGGGAAGTTCCCCCGTTGGAATCGCTCTGCCAGAGGGCAAAGGTGCGCCTCTCCCTCATATAAAATTGCAATAATGATTACCGGTCTAGATATCGATTGCCTAGGGACAAATAACTTTCTTGTGACAAAGAGCTTTGTACTAAAACTAACTTAGTTGTTTCTTTATCTAAACAGCCCCTGGTTTTTATTTACATGCTCTTTATTATCTTGCAAACCTATCCTATCACACCTACAAAGTACTTCTAGTTTCATACTTGTTCTAGGTAAAGCGAACGTTAAGCGTGCATAGAGTTGTATCGGTGGTCGATAGAACTTGAGGGAATATTTGTTATACCTTTAGCTCCACGTTGGGTTCGACACTCTTACTTATCGAGAAGGCTACAATTGATCCCCTATACTTGTGGGTTATCAGTAGCGAAGGAACCCCTTGATCGGGTTCATTTAACAACAAGGGATCGATCGGGGTTCGGCAATGTAGCTAGTGCAATCGCTTGGGTTCAGTTAGAGCCCAACGCCTCGCTCGGGTTCAGTTAGAGCGCAACGTCTCGCACACACACGCATACGTGTACGAGAGAAACGCGCAAACCTCCATGCATCGCTCGGCCCAACCACCCACCGTAACCGGGAACTCCCCGATACTTTCCTTGCCCTCGCTTCTACCATGATTTTTTCCGTCATGGACGGCCCAAAGAATGTCATGCAGGTGCATCTCTGGCCCGCCCAGGATGAAAATCCAATTTTCTTTCATGATTTTTTGTCATAGAAGTAGGAGCCCACCACATCTATGATGATACTTGGTTTTGTCACAATTATCGTCCTATAAGTGTCATAAGCATGATAGAAAAAATTCGTCCGACCCAAAATGTCACAGATGTGTCTTTTTTTGTAGTGAGTTGATAAGAAATTAAAAGTTATTCATTATGCTGGTAAAACTCTAAACAATGCCCAACGCAATTATGCTACTACTGAGAAAGAATTTTTAGCAGTGGTGTTTGCTTGTGATAAATTCAGATCTTACATTATTGATTCTAAAGTAATTGTTCACACCGATCATGTTGCTATAAATATCTTTTGGAAAAGAAAGATGCTAAACCTAGACTCATTAGGTGGGTTCTCTTGCTACAAGAATTTGACTTACATATCACTGATAGAAAAGGAGCTGAGAACCCCGTGCCTGATAACTTGTCTAGGTTAGAAAATATTCTTCATGACCCACAACCTATTAATGATAGTTTTCCTGATGAACAATTAGCTGCAATAAATGTTTCCCAAAACACTCCTTGGTATGCTAACGATGCAAATTACATTGTTGGTAAATATATACCACCTAGTTTCACATACCAACAAAAGAAAAAATTCTTCTATGATTTAAGACATTACTTTTGGGATGACCCACATCTTTATAAAGAAGGAGTAGATGGTATTATTAGACGTTGTGTACCCGAGGATGAACAGGGAAAAATCCTACGGAAATGTCACTCTGAAGCTTATGGACGGCATCATGCGGAAGTTAGAACTACTCACAAGGTATTGCATTTTTATTGGCCTACTCTCTTCAAGGATGCCCATAAGTTTGTTTTATCTTGTGATGAATGTCAGAGAATTGGAAATATTGGTAAGCGTCAAGAAATGCCTATGAATTATTCACTTGCTGTTGAACCATTTGATGTTTGGGGATTTGATTACATGGGATCTTTTCCTTCCTCTAATGGGCATACACATATTTTGGTTGCTGTTGATTATGTTACTAAGTGGGTAGAAGCTATTCCAACTAGTAGTTCTGATCACAGCACCTCTATTAAAATGCTTAAGGAAGTTATTTTCCCATGGTTTGGAGTCCCTAGATATTTAATGAATGATGGTGGTTCACACTTTATTCATGGTGCTTTCCGTAAAATGCTTGCTAAGTATGATGTTAACCATATAATTGCATCACCCTATCATCCTTAGTCTAGTGGTCAAGTTGAACTTAGCAATAGAGAAATAAAAATAATTTTACAAAAAAATTGTCAATAGGTCCCAAAAGAATTGGTCTAAGAAATTAGATGATGCACTTTGGGTTATAGAACACCATATAAAAATCGTATGGGTATGTCTCCTTATAAAATGGTTTATTGAAAAGCTTGTCATGTGCCTCTTGAGTTAGAACATAAAGCATATTGGGCAATTAAAGTACTCAAGTATGACTTCAAACTTGCCAGTCAAAAGAGGTTATTTGATATTAGCTCACTAGATGAATGGAGAACCCAAGCTTATGAAATTGCCAAGTTATTTAAAGAAAAAGTTAAAAGATGGCATGATAAAAGAATCCAAAAGCGTGAGTTCACAACTCTCATTTCAGATTCTTTGCAGGAAAACTCCTCTACAAATGGGAAGGACCCTATGTTATCGAGGAGGTTTATCCATCTGGAGCTATCAAAATAAATAATGTCGAAGGTACTAACCCGAAGGTTGTTAATGGGCAACGAATTAAACATTATATCTCAGGTATGCCCATTAATGTTGAAAGCAATATTATCCAATATTAGCCAAACCTAGACTTATTCAATGGGTTCTCTTGCTACAAGAATTTGATTTACATATCACTGATAGAAAAGGAGCTTAGAACCCCGTAGTTGATAACTTGTCTAGGCTTGAAAATGTGCTTAATGACCCACTTGTTGGGTAACGTAGTAATTTCAAAAATTTACCTACGCACACGCAAGATCATGGTGATGCATAGCAACGAGAGGGAAGAGTATCGTCCACGTACCCTCGTAGACCATAAGCGGAATCTTTATGAGAACGCGGTTGATGTAGTCGAACGTCTTCACGATCCGACCGATCCAAGTACCGAATGCACGACACCTCCGAGTTCAGCACACGTTCAACTCGATGACGTCCCACGAAGTCCGATCCAGAAGAGCTTCACAGGAGAGTTCCATCAGCACAATGACGTGTTGACGGTGATGATGTTGCTACCGACGCAGGGCTTCGCCTAAGCATGGCTACGATATAATCGAGGTGGATTATGGTGGAGGGGGCATGACACACGGCTAAGGGATCAATGATCAACTTGTGTGTCTAGAGGTGCCCCCTGCCCCCGTATATAAAGGAGCAAGGGGGAGGCCGGCCGGCCCTCTATGGCGTGCCAGGAGGAGGAGTCATCCTCCTAGTAGGAGTAGGATTCCCCTCTTTCCTACTCCTACTCAGAGGGGGGAAAGGAAGGGGGAGAGGGATAAGGAAAGGGGGGCGCCGCCCCGCTCTCCTAGTCCAATTCGGACCAGAGGGGGAGGGGCACGTGGCCTACCCTAGGCCAGCCCTCTCTCTCTCCACTAACACCCATAAGGCCCATTATTTCTCCCGGGGGGTTCCGGTAACCCTCCGGCACTCCGGTTTTCTCCGAAATCACCCGGAACACTTCCGGTGTCCGAATATAGTCGTCCAATATATCGATCTTTACGTATCGACCATTTTGAGACTCCTCGTCATGTCTGTGATCATATCCGAAACTCCAAAATACCTTCGGTACATCAAAACACAAAAACTCATAATACCGATCGTCACCGAACTTTAAGCGTGCGGACCCTACAGGTTCAAGAACTATGTAGACATGACCGAGACACATCTCCGGTCAATAACCAATAGCGGGACCTGGACGTTCATATTGGCTCCCACATATTCTATGAAGATCTTTATCGGTCAAACCGCATAACAGCATACGTTGTTCCCTTTGTCATCGGTATGTTACTTGCCCGAGATCCGATAGTCGGTATCTCAATACCTAGTTCAATCTCGTTACCGGCAAGTCTCTTTACTCATTCTGTAATGCATCATCCCACAACTAACTCATTAGTTACAATGCTTGCAAGGCTTATAGTGATGTGCATTACCGAGTGGGCCCAGAGATACCTCTCCGACAATCGGAGTGACAAATCCTAATCTTGATCTATGTCAACTCAACAAGTACCATCGGAGACACCTGTAGAGCACCTTTATAATCACCCAGTTACGTTGTGACATTTGGTATCACACAAAGTGTTCCTCCGGCAATCGGGAGTTACATAACCTCATAGTCATAGGAACATGTATAAGTCATGAAGAAAGCAATAGAAGTAAACTAAAATGATCAAGTGCTAAGCTAACGAAACGGGTCAAGTTAATCACATCATTCTCCTAATGATGTGATCCCGTTTATCAAATGACAACTCGTGTATATGGTTAGGAAACATAACCATCTTTGATCAACGAGCTAGTCAAGTAGAGGCATACTAGTGACACTCTATTTGTCTATGTATTCACACATGTATCATGTTTCCGGTTAATACAATTCTAGCATGAATAATAAACATTTATCATGATATAAGGAAATAAATAATAACTTTATTGCCTCTAGGTCATATTTCCTTCACCACTACCTATTGATGATAGTTTTCCTGGTGAGCAATTAGCCGCAAGAAATGTTCCTAATAGTACACCTTGGTATGCTGACTATGCTAATTATATTGTTGCTAAATACCTACCACCTAGCATCACATACCAACAAAACAAAAAGTTCTTCTATGATTTAAGACACTACTTTTGGGATGACCCACATCTTTATAAACAAGGAGTAGATGGTATTATTAGACTTGTGTACTTGAGCATGATCAGGAACAAATCCTATGGAAATGTCACTCCGCAACTTATGGAGGACACCATGCGGGAGACAGAACTGGTCACAAGGTATTGCAATACAGATTTTATTGGCCTACTCTCTTCAAGGTTGCCCGTGAGTTTGTTTTATCTTGTGATGAATTTCAAAGAATTGGTAATATTGGTAAGCATGAGGAAATTCCTATGAATTATTCTCTTTCTGTTGAACCATTTGATGTTTGGGGATTTGATTACATGGGACCCCCTGGCCCACCTGTCAGCCACTCGGTGCACTTTTGTGTACCCTGTGCTAGGTGCCCCTAGCATTTTATCAATTATTTTTGAATTAAAAATACTTTCAGAATATTGCTAAAACTTTAGAAAATCGTAGAAATTAATTCGTAACTCGGATAAAAAAGTTTTATACATGAAAGTTGCTTAGTACGATGAGACGTATCCGAATACGCGGTCCGTTCGTCCACATCACATCCCTAGCATAGCGAACCTGCAACCGTCCCCCTCCATTTCATCTGTCCGAAAATGCCAAAATAGGGAAAACTTTCGTGGATGTTTTCCACCTTCGCCGGTATCGAGTGGCATTGCGTTATGACACCCATAGCACCGCTTATTCTCATGTCATACATCCGTGTGCTTTGTATTTACTGTTTTTTCTGCCTCTTCTCTCTGGTAGACCCCGAGACCGTCGCTGATGCCATGTGATCGACTACGTCGACGACAACCCTTGAGGGAGTCCTGGAGATGATGAAGAACCAGCGCCTACTAGAACCTGGAAAGCCACCTCATCATATGACATATACATGGCGGACACCCCAAAAGAGGGAGAGGGCGATGGAACAGCGGAGGATGACCCCTCCAAGAAACAGCAAAAGCGCCGGCGTCAGCGGCGCCGCTCAAAATCCCGCCAACACAAAAACGGCGATTCCAGCACGGGAGATAATAATACCCCAGAAAGCGCCGAAGAACATCCCCCCGAGCAAGATTTAGCACAGGAGGATGGAGAAACCAGCCCTCATGAGAGAGCGGCCGACAGAAAGGTCGAGGATGATAATTGTATGCCTCCCTCCGAAGACGAGGCAAGCCTCGACAACGACGAATTCGCCGTGCCGGAGGATCCCGTCGAACAAGAGCGTTTTCAACGCAGGCTTATGGCCACAGCAAGAAGCCTCAAGAAAAAACAGCAACAGCTTAAAGCTGATCAAGATCGGCTAGTCAATAGATGGACTGAAGTCCTTGCGGCCGAAGAGCATAAACCCGAACGCCCCTCCAAGTGCTACCAGAAGCGCAGGTTGCTACCCCGATTAGAGGAGGAAGCACTCGACGCGGCTGACAGGCCACCTCGTGGCCGCGACAGAGAGCCTCATGGCCCTCCACCCAAGCCGCACCCCGTACAAAGGAACGGGAATATGCGCCGGACTTACGAGACATGTTGGAGGACGAGGCAAGGCAAACAAGATCGATCTACGGATCGCGTAGGCGCCCCACGGCTCGAGACGATAACCGTCACGCCAGCCACAAATTCGGCAGGGCCGAACACAGTAGACAAAGCTCATTGGAGCTACGTCATGATATCGCCCAATACAGAGGCGCCGCACACCCATTGTGCTTCATAGACAAAATAATGGATCATCAAATCCCCGAGGGTTTCAAACCCGTAAACATCGAATCATATGATGGCTCAACAGATCCTGCGGTATGGATCGAGGATTATCTCCTTCATATCCACATGGCCCGCGGCGATGATTTCCACGCCATCAAACCCCCCACTCAAGCTTAAAGGACCAGCCCAGCAGTGGCTCAATAGCCTGCCAACAGGGTCAATCAGCTGTTGGGAGGACCTGGAAGCCGCATTCCTCGACAATTTCTAGGGCACTTATGTGCGACCCCCAGACGCTGACGACCTAAGCCACGTAATTCAGCAGCCAGACGAATTGGCCAGGCAACTCTGGACACGGTTCCTAACAAAGAAAAATCAAACACTCGATTGTCCAGACGCAGAGGCCTTAGCAGCCTTCAAGCATAATATCCGTGACGAGTGGCTTGCCCGGCACCTAGGACAAGAGAAGCCGAAATCTATGGCAGCACTCACGGCACTCATGACCCGCTTTTGCACGGGAGAAGACAGCTGGCTTGCTCGTAGCAACAATATGACCAAGAACCCTGGTCGTTCGGACACCAGGGACATTAGTGGCAGGTCGCATCGCAACCAACAGAAGCGCCGCATCAACGGTGACAATGCTAGGGATACGGCAGTTAATGCCGGATTCAGAGGCTCTAAATCCGGTCAGCGGAAAAAATCATTCAAAAGGAATCCCAGGGGCCCGTCCAGCTTGGACCGAATACTCGACCGCTTGTGCCAAATACATGGCACCCCCGAAAAGCTGGCCAATCACACCAACAGGGACTGTTGGGTGTTCAAGCAGGCAGGCAGATTAAGCGCCGACAATGAAGACAAGGGGTTGCATAGCGATGACGACGAGGAGCCCCGGCCGCCGAACAACAATGGACAAAAGGGTTTTCCCCCACAAGTGCGGACGATGAACATGACATACGCCACCCACGTCCCCAAGAGGGAGCGGAAGTGCGCGTTAAGGGACGTATACACGGTAGAGCCAGTCGCCCCAAAGTTCAACCCATGGTCCTTCTGTCCGATCACCTTTGATCGAAGAGACCATCCCACTAGCATCCCTCATGGTGGATTTGCCGCATTGGTTCTCGACCCAATTATTGACGGATTTCATCTCACTAGAGTCCTTATGGACGGCGGCAGTAGCCTGAACCTGCTTTACCAGGATACAGTTCGGAAAATGGGCATAGATCCCTCGAGGATTAAGCCCACCAAAACGACCTTTAAAAGCGTAATACTAGGTGTAGAGGCCAGCTGCACAGGCTCAGTCACACTTGAAGTGGTCTTTGGATCGCTGGATAATTTCCGAAGCGAGGAGTTAATCTTTGACATAGTCCCGTTCTGCAGTGGTTATCATGCACTGCTCGGGCGAACCACATTTTCCAAGTTCAATGCGGTCCCACACTACGCATACCTTAATCTCAAGATGTCAGGCCCTCGAGGAGTAATTACGGTCACTGGAAACACCAAACGCTCCCTCCGAATGGAGGAGCACACGGCGGCCCTCGCAGCGGAAGTACAAAGCAGCCTGTCCAGGCAGTTCTCCAGTCCGGCCATTCAACGACTGGACACCGTCAAGCACGCTCGGAGTAACCTACAACAAGACCGCCTGGCACGTTCCGAGCAGGCGTAGCAATGCGGCCCCAACCCCAACCCCCGGAAAAAGGCAACGCTAGTACTTCGCGTCCATAACTATGCTCTGGAAATACCATGGGCATAGGGGGAGAGGCACCATCACAGCACGCCCAAAACACGGCTTAAACCGCACCAGGGGCTGCCGAATTTTTTCTTACTTTTCTCTTACTTCCAGGACTCTACTCTTCGGAAGGCTTGTTCGGCAGTTTAATTGCCGCAGAAATGATGCAAGAACCAGGGAAGCAGACAAGCCATGCCGCATTACGGAAATCACAGGTGGTCTCTATCACGAGCAGTATACCTATTTCGCATACTATTCCGCAGCTTGCCCCTGGAGCAGACATGTTAAATAGTCCAACTTTTCGTTTATCGCATTACTTGTATCGTTCTGCTTTGATCGCAGCTATTTTAATGAACAATGCATAGCTTTTGTCTATTTTTTGCATTACCTTATATATATATATATATATATAAGTTCCTTAATGACATGTTGCACCCGTACACTTTGGTACGGCCAAAATACGCCAGGGGCTTCAGTACCCCTCAACACGGTGTAAGAAGTCCGAACACTTTAACAAGTGCGGCACCCCGAACTTATAGCATTATATGCATCGGCTCTGAATCATGTCTTGGTTCAATAGTTGGGTTTGCCCGGCTCCTATGTTTTGGTGCCTTACGTTCCGCTATATCGGCTAAGGTAGCACTAGGAGAACCATTGCGATTGTGCCCCAGTTAAGCTGGGTCGAGCACCTCAGTGGAGAAAGCTAAAACTGACCGTCATGATGAGGCGAGAGCTGGTCGCTGTTCGAGAGGTCTTTTCGAGTCCTTAAAGACTTATGCCGCTTAGAGCGAGGAGTCGGCTCTGTCCGGCCAAGGCGTGGATAGAGCCCCGAACTCGGTCTTCCGAATACTAGGGGCTTCGCCGAAATTTAAAATTATAGAATTCTATGGCTAAGTGAGAGTGTTCACGCATTATAGTCCGATTGCCTCGTTCGTTGGGCTGAGCGCCTCCCTCGAAGGACCCAAATATGGGAAAAAGAGCGCCCAGGTTTATCCCCGAACACCCCAGCACTAGCGGCAAGGGGGCAGAAGCCGACGACTCGCCATCTCTCAGTATTGATAAATAGCCGCACAGAAGATAATATTTTAAATTCAAGCAGCATTGCTTAGCGCATATGAAGAAGTTTTCAGCGCACAGGATAACACGAGCGGGTTTTACTCAAAAAATACATCCTTGGTACATTCATCCGCAATAAGGCGGGCACCCTTCAGAACATCCTTACAATAATTCTCGGGCTTGCGATGCTCTTTCCCCGGCGGTGGCCCGTCCTTCACAAGCTTCTCCGCATCCAGCTTGCCCCAGTGCACCTTAGCACGGGCAAGGGCCCTACGGGCACCTTTAATGCAGACGGAACGCTTGATGTCTTCAAGCCTCGGACAGGCCTCCACCAGCCGCCGCACCAGCCCGAAATAGCTCCCAGGCAGAGCCTCTCCAGGCCACAGTCGAACTAGGAGGCCCTTCATGGCCTGTTCAGCCGCCTTGTGGAGCTCGACCAGTTGCTTCAGCTGGTCGCTCAGGGGCACGGGGTGTCCGGCCTCAGCATATTGAGACCAGAACACCTTCTCTGTCGAGCTGCCCTCCTCAGCTCGATAGAATGCAGCGGCATCAGATACACTCCGGGGAAGATCTGCGAACGCTCCTGGAGAGCTCCGGATTCGGGTAAGTAACAGGTAAATCACGTTTATGTGTTTGCTTTGCATAAAGAATGCCTTACCCGCTGCAATCTTCTTCACCTCATCCAACTCCTGGAGGGTCTTCTCGAACTCGGCCTTGGCAGACTTGGCATTTTCTATAGCTGCCGCGAGCTCGGACGCTCGCGTCTTCGAGTCAAGCTCCAAACTCTCATGTTTCTTCATGAGAACCTGGAGCTCTTGCCGCACCTTGCCAACCTCAGCCTCATACCTCTCCCGCTCGGTGTGCTCCACGGCCGCACTCTTCTCGGCCTCGAGCAGCGCTTGCTTAAGGGTCGCCACCTCAGACGTGGCCCCTGCAATAGCCATGTCAATCCTGTCATTTTTTGCAATTGCGCCTTTTTTATATACATATTCAAACAGGGTATTTCTTACCTTCCTTCTCCTCCAGCTGCTTCTTGGCACGCCCGAGCTCTTGCTCGGACTTCTCGAGACTCTGCTTTAGCACGTCCACTTCCGCAGTCAGTGCAGCGGACGCTAGCAGAGAAGCCTGCATAGCATATTAACTCCTTTCGTTAGACTCCTGCGAATTCTTTGATCCTCTATTCGGCTTTTCTTCCCGAACGCCCGACAGAGCATCAGGGGCTACTGTCTATGCGGTAACATTATTTGAACACTCTTTACTTACCTCAAAGCCTGTTAAAAGGCTTGTACAAGCTTCAGTCAGTCCGCTTTTGGCAGACTGAACCTTCTGGATCACCGCACTCATAATAGTGCGGTGCCCCTCATCGATGGAGGCACCTTGGAGCGCCTCCAACATATTGTCCAGCGCCTCCGGTTGGACGGAGGTCACCGGCATGGTAGGCTTGCCCCTCTTGGAAGGAGGTCGCCCGCCGGACTCTGGAACCCTTGAAGATTCCGGAGCTGTGTCCGGCCTTAAGCCGGATTTGGAGCCCTGGGGGGTTTCATCCCCTTTACTCCTGGAGTCTGGGAGGTCGCCTTGCGGCGCCTCCAGGACCACCTCCTCCCGGCTTGGAACCTATTGGGGCAACACTTCGGTGTCGTCCGCAGGGCGGGGGGATGAAGTCGTCGGAAGTGAGTTCACCTCCGACGGGTCCAGTGAGCCGCTCGATGATGCGTCGAGCCGGTCTTTGGGTGGGCTGCATAAACATATTCGACATAAGGAAAAGTTGTGCGAGAAACGAATACTATGAGTCACTCCGGTATCCGGATACTTACGATTTCGCCAGGGGCTTGGCCCTGGGCTGCCACTCCTCTTCGTCGTCGGCGGCGTCGGTGGAGCAGTCCGGAGGAAGGGTTTTCCCCTTCTTGGACCCTCCGGCCTCCTCAGAGAGGGCGGCCTTCCTTTTGTTCTCTCCCCCCACAGGAGGGGAGAGGTCTCTTCTTCTTCCTCCTCGTCTTCACGAGAGGAAGGCGCTTCGAGACCGTCGGATGACGAGTCCGACACCTCCTGGCGCCGGGCACTCTTTCGAGTCCCCGTGGCCCTTTTCGTGGCCTTCTTCTCCGGCACCACATAGGGCGCCGGGCACTCTTTCGAGTCCCCGTGGCCCTTTTCGTGGCCTTCTTCTCCGGCACCACATAGGGCACCGGAACCAGCAGCTTCGCCAAGCGAGCGTCCGCTGGGCCTTCGGGCAGAGGAGCCGGACAGTTGATCTGTCCGGACGTCACCACCCAATCCTATCCAGGATAAGGGAACTCAGATCCCGCATAGAGTCAAACTATGAAAAACGGATACCATGTAAAAGGACAAAAACAGCTTACCGCATGAGCGTGATGCTGAGTACTGAATCCGCGATCCTCGGCAGCGGATGCGGGAGGCTCTGCGCCCTTGAAAAGCACCCTCCAGGCATCTTCGTACGTCGTGTCGAAGAGCCTGTTAAGAGTTTGATGATGCGCCAGGTCGAATTCCCAAAGGTTGAAGGCCCATCGTTGACACGGGAGGATCAGGCGGGCGAGCATAACCTGGACTACGTTGACAAGCTTGAGCTTCTTGTCCACCAGGGTTTGGATGCATGTTTGGAGTCCGGTCAGCTCTCCTTTTTTACCCCAAGACAAGCCTGTCTCCTTCCAGGAAGTGAGACGCGTGGGGGGGGCCGGATCGGAACTCAGGGGGTGCGACCCATTCGGTGTCGCATGGCTCGGTGATGTAAAACCACCCTGATTGCCACCCCTTTAGGGTCTCCACAAAGGAGCCCTCGAGCCACATGACGTTGGCCATCTTGCCAACCATGGCACCGCCGCACTCCGCCTGGCTGCCGCGCACCACCTTCGGCTTGACGTTGAAGGTCTTTAGCCATAAGCCGAATTGGGGGCGGATGCGGAGGAAAGCCTCGCACACGACGATAAACGCCGAGATGTTGAGGACGAAGTTCGGGGCCAGGTCGTGGAAATCCAGGCCGTAGTAGAACATGAGCCCCCGGACAAATGGATGCAGAGGGAAGCCTAGTCCGCGGAGGAAATGGGGGAGAAATACCACCCTCTCGTGGGGCCTAGGAGTGGGGATGAGCTGCCCCTTTTCGGGGAGCCGGTGCGCGATGTCGCTGGCCAGATATCCGACCTTCCTTAGCTTTTTGATGTGTCCCTCCGTGACGGAGGAGACCATCCACTTGCCTCCCGCTCTGGACATGACTGGAGAGGGTTGAGGTGGTAGTGCGGACTTGGGCGCTGGAGCTCGAGTGCGCAAGAATGGATAGGCAGATGAGGAAGAAGGCGTGGGTGAAAAGGTGGATCCTTATCCCCTTATATGGGAGGACGCGATTATGTGTTCCCGCCAGCCTGGTAAAACTTTCTTATTTCCAAGCGCCGTAATCAAAGGCGCGGTTGGGTTACCCACGCCCGTATTGATGAGAATCCCGGAATGAAGGGACACGATCTCTGGTTTGACAAGACGTGCCAAGGAAACCGCCTCGCATAACGCGATGAGGTGGGATAATGAAACGATTTGGATGAAGGCTTGGCCGTGGCGTGTTGCACCAGGGAATACGTCAGCAGATTAGATTTGTGTTAATATTATTATTCTCTCTATGGCAATATGTGGAAACTTATTTTGCAGAGCCGGACACTATCTTTTGTTTAAGATCTTCTATGGAGTATTTGGAGGAGGAACCCGCCTTGCAATGCCGAAGACAATTTGCGCGCCGGACTCGTCGTCATTGAAGCCTGGTTCAGGGGCTACTGAGGGAGTCCTGGATTAGGGGGTGTTCGGATAGCCGAACTATACCTTCAAGCCGGACTCCTGGACTATGAAGATACAAGATTGAAGACTCTGTCCCGCGTCCGGAAGGGACTTTCCTTGGCGTGGAAGGCAAGCTTGGCGATACGGATGTTCAGATCTCCTACCATTGTAACTGACTCTATGTAACCCTAACCCTATCCGGTGTCTATATAAACCGGAGGGTTTTTAGTCCGTAGGACAACATACACATCAACAATCATACCATAGGCTAGCTTCTAGGGTTTAGCCTCTCTGATCTCGTGGTAGATCAACTCTTGTAATACCCATACCATCAATATTAATCAAGAAGGACGTAGGGTTTTACCACCATCGAGAGGGCCCGAACCTGGGTAAAACTTCGTGTCCCCTGCCTCCTGTTACCATCGGGCCTAGACGCACAGTTCGGGACCCCCTACCCGAGATCCGCCGGTTTTGACACCGACAACCCTTCTTTCCTTTTAGCAGAGCTTCCAGGCAAGCCCTCCCTTTGATCGTCCTGATATTGCCCATTCCATTCTCTCATGCTTGCATTAGATTTTACTACTGTTATTGTTTGCTCCTATTCTAATGCATAGCCTGCTTTTGTAACCTGTTTATTGTGCCCTACCTGCTTATCCTAAACTGCTTAGTATAGGTTGGTTAGTGATCCATCAGTGACCCCCACCTTGTCCTTGTTGCCCCTACTTCATCATCGACGACTCGATCAATGTGATCGACGACCAGAGCTCGACACCTCACATCACATCAAGCCCCTTTTGTTACTCGAATCTGTAGAGCTAATATCCAATGTCGGGGGTGATACCTCATAACGCTCTCCGGATGATGACTCTGTAGTGTAGCTATTCGGTCGTGGTCAACGAGGGTGGTTCCTCCTTCACCACTCCTGATACGACTCTGTCGTGCAACCCCTCAAGTGTGAACCTTGAGGGTGGTTCCTCCTACGTTCACCTTGATGATTACATCGAGTGGAATCCACCGAGGGTGATTCCTCGGGGTTTCCCCCTGATGTTTGGACACACGGTTACCTTGACTTTACTTGAGATCATTGTGGAAGTCAGGTCGGCCCTAAGGGGTACCCGCGAGTTGATGTGAAATTTGAGCGGGCCCGTTGAGCACCCGCGAGTTTTCCATGAGGCATGGCCGGGCATTCTGGGCCCTTGCCATAAGTCCACAAGACGGGGCGACAGGGTCACATTATCATGAGTCTCTACTCGTCTCCGCGAGCCCCCAATGCACTAACAGGTTTGGGTATTTGTTCTGAGTTGGCCTCTGGCCTTTACGCACTAACCACCACGCGAGAATAGGTATGGGCCTCGACGTCGCAGTATCAGCCGAAGCATTGTCAGACGTCCAGTTCAGCATTGCGGCACGGTTAGATCATGCTGGCCATCCGTGGCGGTGCTGGTAATCACCCTGCGCGCAACGACCTGGAGTGCAACGGCCGATGGGCCCAAGACCCCGAAGCGCTTAGGATGTAGACCGGCGGGGACCTCTGCTGAGCCTAGGTAGGGCTGCAACGTGTTGATCTTCCAAGGCCGGGCATTGACCCAGAAAAGTGTGTCCGGCTAGAGTGATCAAGCGTGTTGGGTAACATGGTGCACCCCTGCAGGGAAGATTATCTATTAATAGTCGTGTCCACGGTAACGGACGTTCATACTTATATCCTGATCTATTATAACTAGAAGTGGATACTTGAGACATGTGACGGATATGTGGCTCCAAGATTGCTTTCTCGCAGGGAGTCAAAGAAGGATCTCTGGGTGTTATTGCTACAACATGTTTGTTAAATTTAAACTACTATTCTTTACTCTTCTACATGTTGCACGGTGCTTGGAGCTGCTTGAAGATGCTAGTCTTTGATAGGCTAGGCCTTCCCCTCTTTTCTGGCATTCCGTAGTTCAGTCCACAAATACACACCCTCCTTTGTTACCAATGCATACTTAGTGTAGATCTGATGCTTGCGAGTACTTTGGATGAGTACTCACGGTTGCTTTGCTACCCCTTTTCCCTTTCTTCCTTCCTTCCGGTTGTTGCAACCAGATGGTGGATCTCTGGAGCCATACGCCATCGTCGATGGATACTACTACATGGAGACTGCCGACGACCAGGAGTAGTTAGGAGGTCCTAGGCAGGAGGCCTTGCCTCTTCGATCGTTGATGTTTGTGCTAGCCTTCTTAAGGCAAACCTCGTTTAACTTATGTATGTACTTAGATATTGTTGCTTCCGCTGACTATTGTGTATCGAGCTATGTATTCGAGCCCTCGAGGCCCCTGGCTTGTAATATAAAGCTTGTATTATTTGAATTTGTGTCTAGAGTTGTGTTGTGATATCTTCCCATGAGTCCCTGATCTTGATCATACACATTTGCATGTATGATCAGTGTACGATTGGATCGGGGGCATCACAAGTTGGTACCAGAGCCGACGGCCTGTAGGGACCCCTTTCCAACTCCTTGGCCGAAGTTGAGTCTAGTCAATGAAAAATTGTTTTACTAAGATGGATGTGTGGCTTACGGGCCCACGTCGCCATTGGGTGGTATTAGGATCTTTTACTCCTCGTCTATACTCTGGGACTCTAATCTCTCTTCTATTCGGGTTAAATGATTTTGCTACTCTAACTTTAGAATCTCGTGATCACATCCACCCGGAGGTTTGTATTACGCCTTTCTTGAGTTGAGGGCCAAGTTCTGCTTCACATTGTTCACTGACCCAGGATCCTCATATCGAGGGCACCCTGCGTCGTCGCTTGCAAATCCCTTGCTCCAATGGTTTTCTCCGATGTTGATGTAGCCTTTGCTATGTCCCGTTGTGATATCCCTCCGTCGCGTGCATGCGTGTCGCCTAGTATGCCTAGGATGTTTCTCTTGTACGAACTCATTCGAACAGCGTGTAATTGGCCCCGTATATGTATATGTATGTCTTCAACGACTACTACTTTGTACATACTACACCTTTGCTCATTGTTCAGTTTACATCATGAATGACTCCTTACACTTGCTCGACTCCTTGCTAAATTACCACTTGTTGCATTTAACAAGGATGTTTAGAACCGCTGGTCGTGACTGTGGTGGCGACAATCCACCACCTCCCGAATACATGGCTGGAATGATACCGCAGTTTGATGCTGAATCGCTAGTTCAGGGAAGGGATGATGTCCCAGTTTCTGCGTCTCAATATGAATCAACAACCAACCGTGGTGACTCTGCAAAACTTTGCGCGTCTCAACCCTGTCATCTACCGCAGCTCAACTCAGCCCCTTGATGCAGATGATTGGCTCCGTGACATCAATTTTGGGTTGGAGTCTGTTGATGTAGCCCCTGCCAACTATGTCACCTTCGCGGCTTACTACCTGAAAGGCCCTGCTGCTCAATGGAGGGACAACCACATGCGTTCCTTACATGTTGGAACCGCTATCAATTGGTCGGAATTTCAAGCTGCATTCTGTGGGCCAATGTCAAACCACCATGGTTAGTCACAACGTCCTAGTTGATATTGAAGAATTGGAATTCCATGTTCCCCCCATTGTTTTGAAGTCATCCAATATCGACCTCATTCTGGGAATGGAATGGTTGAAAACACATACCGCTTCTATCATTTGCGCCACTAAAACCGTCCATCAACTACATCATTCAAGTAAGATAGTAAGCTACCATGCTCATCTTGTTCGTAACGACGAAGTACGGATTTATTCCTTGAACGCGTAAACGCTTCTCCTCTTGTGAGAATTGAAAACACTCCAGTCATTTTTGAATTCTGAGATGTCTTTCCAGAAAAACTACCCAGTCCATGACCTTAACTTGCTGCAGTTAAATTTGCACCAAAGTTGTGGTGGCATTATCTTCCTGGTACTCGTTGCTAGATACTCATCGATCATCGAAGTCTGAAGTATTTGTTTACTCAGCTGGATCCGGATCTCCTTCAGTAGCGATGCATGGAAACAATCACAGAATATGACTACAGTATTTCTTATACCCCTGGCAAGGCTAGTGACATGGTCGATGCCCTAGGTCGCAAGTCTTATTGCAACAACCACATGGCCTATAAAGCTTAACCCTTGCAAGATGATCTCACTTACGGAGAGCATCAGGTCCGCGTTCTCGTTCAAGGTGAACGTCGCACCCGTCAGAGGGCTGTCAAACTTCTAAAAGTTCAATGGTCAAATTGTTCTGAAGATGAAGCCACTTGGGAACTCGAGGATCGCCTTTGAGATGAATAACCCTCTTTGTTTCCTTCTACCTCCTAAATCTTGGGACGAGATTTCTTGTAGTGGAGGAGAATTGTGACGCTTGAATAATTAAGCTACAGTAATCTCCTGCTAATGATGCTAGGTCATCATTCTTACTATTGCTAATCCTCATTTGATCCGAAGCATAATTCAAATTCAATTCAAATTAAAGTCTAAAATTCAAGTTTGTCAAACATGCAAAATAAAATGTTCAAAGTGTGGCAAATATTCCATAACTAGTTATGGTGGTGACCCAACACTTTTGTAAAGTGTTTAAATCCCATTTTGTGAATATAACAGTGGCTTAAACAATCATTTAAATACCTTTCCATTTATGAAAAATTTCAAACAAACTCGAAAGCCTCCCAAACTTTTTGTGTCAGTGCTAGTAAATGCAAGGTATTTATCAGGCCAATTCCCACTTTGTACGAAATACATTTGCTAGCAAAAAGAAAAAAGGAAAAGAGAAAAGGCCCTTGCTTCCCTGGGCCTAGTCCACCTGGGTCGGCCCAGCGGCACACCTCCTCCCCAGGTCGCCTCCCTCCCCTGTTCCACTGACCAAGCGCGCGCCTGAGCGCACTCCGATGGACCACCTCGCTGCCCCCGTCGAGAGGATAAGGCCTCCAATGCCCCGCCTCCTCGACCTTCCCCCTACCACCTCTCCCACTTGTTCCTCCCCACCCACTCGCCCTCCTCTTGACCTCTCCACTCCCCTCCTCAGATCCACCGCACCGTGCCGCCCGAGCGAAGCCATCGTCACAGCCTCGTCGTGCCCGTGGCCACCGGCCGCCGTCCTTCGTCCTCCCGTGTGCGGGAGCTCCCTCATCCCCGCCTACGCTGTTTGCGGCAACCTCCTCAAGCACGGAGCCCCTGCCCCGTCGACTTTGAGGTCGTCTTCGACCTTCGGGCGCCCGGGATCACCGCCGTTGTACATCGTCGTTGAGCCACCCCGAGCCTGCTCCCACCCCCCTACAACCCCATGGTGAGCTCTCGTGCCCCGCTTCTCCTTTCCCTCGTCATCGTAGGTCGCGTCCCACCTCCCCTGTCTGGAGCAGCGCCGTCGCGCCTGAGCTCGCGGTCGCCGCGGCTCTGGCTGCGCTCATCGCGCATCCTCGCGCCTGGCCACCCCGCGTCGCTCCTAGTATCACGCCGCCCGCAGCCCCGCGCACCGCCCCCACTGTTGGCCCCTGGCCGTCACCCTCCTCTGACCCCTGCCCGCACTTGCCTTTGCCGCCCCGCGTCGTCCCGTCGCCTCGGCAGCCGCCCGCCTCCGCCAGCCTCTGCCGCGCGCGCACTAACGACCCCCATGCTCGCCCCGGTGGCAGCTGCCCCACGCCCGCCTCCCTGCAGCCACCCATGGCTCCGGCCCGCGTGCTGCTCGTCGGCCGAGCCCGCGCCCAGCACCACGCCGTCACTCCTGCGCTCCTGCTCCGTCCCACGGCCCCTCCAGCTCCGGCCCACCTCATGTATCGTGCCACCGTGCCCTCCCACGCTCGCCGTTGCCCGCTGCAGCGGCCGCGGCCACGCCCACTGGCGTCGGACCGCACGCCCGCCCCTCGCCGCGGCTCCGGCTAGCCGCGCCGGCGCCGCCCCTTGCCGTGGCCTTGCCCACCGTTTGACCCGCTCGGGTCCGCCCCCACGGGCGCCCACTCCCCCGCCCCGCGCCCGTTTAGCCGCACCCGTTCTAGTGGCCAGATGGGCCACTGCCAGCAGGGCCCCACGCCCCCTTTCTTGTAAAAAAAAGTTTTAGAAAAATAAGTAAATACATTAAATTAATTAATTAATTAATTAAAAGGTTAGTTAACTTAATTAACTAACTATTTAATCTGCAATTAGTTAAATGAGCCTATGACAGGGGGGCCCACCCCTTGTTGACCAGTCAAATTTTTATTCGTCAACTAGGACCCCCTCGCCCACCTGTCAGCCAGTGGGTGCACTTTTGTGTACCCTGTGCTAGGTGCCCCTAGCATTTTATCAATTATTTTTGAATTAAAAATAATTTCAGAATATTGCTAAAACTTTAAAACATCATAGAAATTAATCTGTAACTCGGATGAAAAGGTTTTATACATGAAAGTTGCTCAGAACGACGAGACATATCCGAATACACGGTCTGTTCATCCACATCACATCCCTAGCATAGCGAACCTGCAATTGCCCCCTCCATTTCATCTGTCCGAAAATGCCAAACTTCGGGAAAACTTTCCCTGATGTTTTCCCCCTTCGTCGGTATCGTGTAGCATTGCGTTATAACACCCATAGCATCCCTTATTGTCATGTAATACATCTATGTGCTTTGTATTTACTATTTCTTCCCCCTCTTCTCTCCGGTAGACCTCGAGATCGCTACTGATGCCACTGTAATCGACTACGTCGACGATGACCCTTCTTTCCTTTCAGCGGAGCTTCCAGGAAAGCCCTCCCTTTGATCATCCTGATATCGCCCATTCCATTCTCTCATGCTTGCATTAGATTTTGCTATTGTTATTGTTTGCTCCTATTCTGATGCATAGCCTGCTTTTGTCTCTTGCTTATTGTTACCTACCTGCTTATCCTAAACTGCTTAGTATAGGTTGGTTAGTGATCCATCAATGACCCCCACCTTGTCCTTGTTGCCCCTGCTTCATCATCGACGACTTGATCAACGTGATCGATGACCAGAGCCCGACACCTCACATCACATCATGCCCTTTTTGTTTCTCGACTCTGCAGAGCTACTATCGAGTGCCTGGGGTGATACCTCATAACGCACTCCTGATGATGACTCTGTAGTGTAGCTATTCAGTCGTGGTCAACGAGGGTGGTTCCTCCTTCACCACTCCCGATACGACTCTGTCGTGCAACCCCTCAAGTGTGAACCTCGAGGGTGGTTCCTCTTACGTTCACCTTGATGATTACATCAAGTGGAATCCACCGAGGGTGATTCCTCGGGTTTTCCCCTTGATGTTTGGACACACGGTTACCTTGACTTTACTTCAGACCATTGTGGAAGTCGGGTTGGCCCTGAGGGGTACCCGCGAGTTGATGTGGAAGTCGGGCGGGCCCGTTGAGCACCCATGAGTTTTCCACGAGGCATGGTCGGGCATTCTGGGCCCTTGCCGTAAGTCCACAAGACGTGGCGACAGGGTCACATTATCGTGAGTCTCTGCTCGTCTCCGCGAGCCCCCAATGCACTAATAGGTTTGTGTATTTGTTTTGAGTTGGCCTCTGGCCTTTACGCACTAACCACCACGCGAGAATAGATATGGACCTCGACGTCGCAGTATCAGCTGAAGCTTTGTCAGACGTCCAGTTCAGCATGGCGGCATGGTCGGATCGTGCTGGCCATCCAAGGCGGTGCTGGTATTCACCATGCGCGCAACGACCCGGAGTAAAACGGACGATGGGCCCAAGACCCCGGAGCGCTTAGGATGGAGACTGACAGGGACCTCTCTGTTGAGCCTAGGGAGGGCTGCGACGTGTTGATTTTCCGAGGCCGGGCATTGACCCAGAAAAGTGTGTCCGGCCAGAGTGATCGAGGGTGTTGGGTAACATGGTGCACCCCTACAGGGAAGATTATCTATTAATAGCCGTGTCCACGGTAACGGACGTTCAGACTTATATCCTGATCTATTATAACTAGAAATGGATACTTGAGACATGTGATGGATATGTGGCTCCGAGATTGCTTTCTCGCAGGGAGTCGAGGAAGGATCTCTGGGTGTTATTGCTACAACATGTTTGTTAAATTTAAATTGCTATTCTTTACTCTTCTACATGCTGCAAGGTGCTTGGAGCTGCTTGAAGATGCTAGTCTTCGATATGCTAGGCCTTCCCCTCTATTCTGGCATTCTGCAGTTCAGTCCACAGATAAATACCCTCCTTTGATACCAATGCATACTTAGTATAGATATGATGCTTGCGAGTACTTTGGATGAGTACTCATGATTGCTTTGCTACCCCTTTTCCCCTTTCTTCCTTCCTTCCGGTTGTTGCAACCAGATGGTGGATCTCTGGAGCCAGGCGCCACCGCCGATGGATACTACTACATGGAGACCGCCGACGACCAAGAGTAGTTAGAAGGTCCCAGGCAGGAGGCCTTGCCTCTTCGATCGTCGATGTTTGTGCTAGCCTTCTTAAGGCAAAACTTTTCTAACTTATATGTGTACTCAGATATTGTTGCTTCCGCTGACTCTTGTTTATCGAGCTATGTATTCGAGCCCTCGAGGCCCCTGGCTTGTAATATAAAGCTTGTATTATTTGAATTTGTGTCTAGAGTTGTGTTGTGATATCTTCCCGTGAGTCCCTGGTCTTGATCGTACACATTTGCGTGTATGATTAGTGTACTATTGAATCGGGGGCGTCACACGCATCTTTGCTTTATAAATACCCCAATATTCCACAAGCCCTAGGGGAGTCGACGAAAATCAATTCCAGCCACCGCAGAGTCCAGAACCACCAGATCCAATCTAGACACCATCATGGAGGGGTTCACCACTTCCATTGGTGCCTCTCCGATGATGTGTGAGTAGTTCTTTGTAGACCTTCGGGTCCGTAGTTAGTAGCTAGATGGCTTCCTCTCTCTCTCTCATTAGATTCTCAATACAATTGTCTCTTGGAGATCCATATGATGTAACTCTTTTTGTGGTATGTTTGTTGGGATGGGATGAACTTTGAGTTTATGATCAGATCTATCTTTTTATATCCATGAAAGTTATTTGAGTTTCTTTGATCTCTTATATGCATGATTGCTTATAGCCTCGTATTTCTTCTCTGATATTTGGGTTTTGTTTGGCCAACTTGATCTATTTATCTTGCAATGGGAAGAGGTGCTTTGTAGTGGGTTCGATCTTACGATGCTTGATCCCAGTGACAAAGGGGGAACCGAAACGTATGTATCGTTGCTACTAAGGATAAAACGATGGGGCCTATCTCTACATAGATAGATCTTGTCTACATCATGTCATCGTTCTTATTGCATTACTCCGTTTCTCCATGAACTTAATACACTAGATGCATGCTGGATAGCGGTTGATGTGTGGAGTAATACTAGTAGATGCACGCGTGAGTCGGTCTACTAATATTGGACGTGATGCCTATGTAATAATCATTGCCTGGATATCGTCATGATTATTTGAAGTTCTATCAATTGCCCAACAGTAATTTGTTTACCCACCGTTTGCTATTTTTCTCGAGAGAAGCCACTAATGAAATCTACGGCCCTCGGGTCTCTTTCTCATATTATTTGCCTTTGCGATCAACTTGTCCTTTGCTTTTATTTTCAGATCTATTAAACCAAAAATACGAAAATACCTTGCTACATTTTATTCTTATTTATTTTATTTGGAGTTCGATCTATCAATCCACTACAATTTTATTCACGTCTGTTTGCCTATCTTGGGGCGCCGCTACCCGAAAGGGATTGACAACCCCTTTTACACTTCGGGTTGTGAGTATTTGTTATTTGTGTGCAGGGGTTGTTTACGTTGTGTTGCTTGGTTCTCCTACTGGTTCGATAACCTTGGTCTCATAACTGAGGGAAATACCTACCACTAATGTGCTGCATCATCCCGTCCTCTTTGGGGAAATACCGACGTAGCTTCAAGACGCATCAAAAGGAATTTCTGGTGCCGTTGCCGGGGAGGATCTTCAACATATACGAGGTTCCTAATCACAAATCTCATTGATAACCCACAAGTATAGGGGATCGCAACAGTTTTCGAGGGTAGAGTATTCAACCCAAATTTATTGATTCGACACAAGGGGAGCCAAAAAATATTCTCAGGTATTAGTAGCTGAGTTGTCAATTCAACCACACCTGGAAAACTTAATATCTGCAGCAAAGTATTTAGTAGCAAAGTAATATGCTAGTAGCGGTAACGGTGGCAAAAGTAACAGTATTGGTTTTGTAGTGATTGTAACAGAAGCAACGGAAAAGTAACTAAGCAAAGATCAATATGTGAAAAGCTCATAGGCAATGGATCAGTGATGGATAATTATTTCGGATGCGATTCCTCATGCAATAGTTATAACATAGGGTGACACAGAACTAGCTCCAGTTCATCAATGTAGTGTAGGCATGTATTTCGAATATAGTCATATGTGCTTATGGAGAAGAACTCGCATGACATCTTTTGTCATACCCTCCCGTGGCAACAGGGTCCTATTGGAAACTAAGGGATATTAAGGCATCCTTTTAATAGAGTACAGGACCAAAGCTTTAACACATAGTGAATACATGAACTCCTCAAACTACGGTCATCACCGGTAAGTATCCCGATTATTGTCACTTCGGGGTTAACGGATCATAACACATAATAGGTGACTATAGACTTGCAAGATAGGATCACGAACTCACATATATTCATGAAAACATAATAGGTTCAGATCTGAAATCATGGCACTCGGGCCCTAGTGACAAGCATTAAGCATAGCAAAGTCATAGCAACATCAATCTCAGAACATAGTGGATACTAGGGATCAAACCCTAACAAAACTAACTCGATTACATGATAAATCTCATCCAACCCAGCACCGTCCAGCAAGCCTACGATGGAATTACTTACCCACAGCGGTGAGCATCATGAAATTGGTGATGGAGGAAGGTTGATGATGACGATGGCGACGGATTCCCCTCTTCGGAGCCCCTAACAGACTCCAGATCAGCCCTCCCGAGAGAGATTAGGGCTTGGCGGCGGCTCCGTATCGTAAAACGCGATGAATCCTTCTCCCTTATTTTTTTTCTCCCCGAACACGAATATATAGAGTTGGAGTTGAGGTCGGAGGAGCACCAGGGGGCCCACGAGGAAGGGGGGCGCGCCTAGTGGGTAGGCGCGCCCCCACTCTCGTCGACAGGGTGTGGGCCCCCCGGCCTTGATTCTTTCGCCAGTAGTTTTTATATATTCCAAAAATAATCTCCATTGATTTTCAGGTCATTCCAAGAACTTTTATTTCTGCATGAAAATAACACCATGGCAATTCTGCTGCAAACAGCGTCAGTCCGGGTTAGTTCCATTCAAACCATGCAAGTTACAGTCCAAAACAAGGGCAAAGTGTTTGGAAAAGTAGATATGATGGAGACGTATCAACTCCCCAAAGCTTAAACCTTTGCTTGTCCTCAAGCAATTCAGTTGACAAACTGAAAGTGATAAAGAAAAACTTTTACAAACTCTGTTTGCTCTTGTTGTAATTTTGTAAAGCTAGCATTCAAGTTTTCAGCAAAGATTATGAACTAACCATATTCACAATAACATTTAGGTCTCATGTTTACTCATATCAATGGCATAATCAACTAGCGAGCAATAATAATAAATCTCGGATGACAACACTTTCTCAAAAGAATCATATTATGGTATAACAAGATGGTATCTCACTAGCCCTTTCTGAGACCGCAAAACATAAATGCAGAGCACCCCTGAAGATCAAGGGCTGACTAGAAATTGTAATTCATGGTAAAAGAGATCCAGTCAAGTCATACTCAATGTAAACTAACAATAATACATGCAAATGACAGCGGTGCTCCCCAACTGGTGCTTTTTAATAAGAGGATGATGACTCAGCATAAAAGTAAATAGATAGGCCCTTCGTAGAAGGAAGTAGGAATTTGTAGAGGTGCCAAAGCTCGATTTTGAAATAGAGATGAATAATATTTTGAGTGGTATACTTTCATTGTCAACATAACAACCGAGAGATCTTGATATCTTCCATGCTACACACATTATAGGCGGTTCCCAAGCAGAATGCTAAAGTTCATACTCCCCCACCACCAACAAGCATCAATCCATGGCTTGCCCGAAACAACGGGTGCCTCCAACTAACAACAATCCTGGGGGAGTTTTGGTTGCAATTATTTTGATTTGATTTGAGCATGGGACTGGGCATCCCGGTGACCAGCCATTTACTCGTGAGTGAGGAGCGGAGAGTCCACTCCTCTTGAGAATAACCCGCCTAGCATGGAAGATACAGACAACCCTAGTTGATACATGAGCTATTCGAGCATACAAAATAGAATGTTTATTTGAAGGTTTAGAGTTTGGCACATACAAATTTACTTGGAACGGCATGTAGATACCGTATATAGGAAGGTATGGTGGACTCATATGGAATAACTTTTGGGGTTTATGGAATTGGATGGACAAGCAGTATTCCCGCTTAGTACAAGTGAAGGCTAGAAAGAGACTGGGAAGCGACCAGTTAGAGAGCGACAACAGTCATGAACATGCATTAAAATTAATCAACACTAAATGCACGCATGAGTTGGATATAATTCACCATGAACATAAATATCGTAGAGGCTATATTGATTTTGTTTCAACTACATGTGTGAACATGTGCCAAGTCAAGCCACTCAAATCGTTCAAAGGAGGATACCACCCTAACATACCACATCAAAACCATTTTAATAGCATGTTGGCACGCAATATAAACCATTATAAACTCCTAGCAAATTAAGCATGGAATGGGCAATTGTAATCTCTAATTGTCATTGCAAACATGTTTCATTCATAATAGGCTGAATCAGGAACAGTGAACTAATCATATTTACAAAAACAAGGGAGGTCGATTTCATACCAGCTTCTCTCATCTCAATCAGTTCATCATATATCATCATTATTGCCTTTCAATTACACGACCGAATAGTGTGGATAATAATAATAGTGCACGTGCATTGGGCTAAGTTGGAATCTGCAAGCATTCAACTCAAGAGAGAAGACAAGGTAATATGGGCTCTTTTTTTAGATCAACAATAATGCATATGAGAGCCACTCAACATTTTCATCATGGTCTTCTCCTCTCGACCCCCCCCCAAAGAAAAGAAACAAAACTATTTACACAAGAAGGCTCCCAACAAGCAAAAGAAAAACGAGAAATCTTTTTGGGTTTTCTTTTTAATTACTACTACTACAGGCATGGAAAGTAAACTAGATAAAAGCTACAACTAATTTTTTGGTTTTTCTTAAGGTTTTTCAAACACACAAGAAGAAAGCTTTAAAAGAAAATAAACTAGCATGGATGATACAAAGAAAAAGTATGAGAACCGACAATTGGAATGAGTGTGTGAACATGAATGTAATGTCGGTGAGAAATACGTACTCCCCCGAGCTTAGGCTTTTGGCCTAAGTTGGTCTATGCCCATGGATGAAAACTGTAGCTGGGGTCGTACTGAGATGCAGCGGCAATTGCCTCATGAGTTGCAGCTTGGAGGCGAGCTACCT
Source organism: Triticum urartu (assembly GCF_056163025.1). NCBI lineage: Eukaryota > Viridiplantae > Streptophyta > Magnoliopsida > Poales > Poaceae > Triticum > Triticum urartu. The sequence continues at coordinate 476,757,627 of NC_141878.1, read as the reverse complement.
CCGTCCTCCTCTCGTACTCACTCGCCTCCTCCCTGGTTATAACATATCTCCCTTTTGTCTAAAAATCAAAGAAAGCAGGAGCAGGGAGAGCAACATGGACGGTGCGCCGTCTGTCAAAGATTAGTTGGTACTGGAGGAACTGATCGTTCCTCTCAACAAACTGATGACGAACCATAGCATTATAATCTAGATAAGCAGGAGGCAACTCAATATCATCCCCACGTATGGGTATACCAAGAAAGTTAGCTACACGAGTTGCATAAATTCCACCAAACAAATCTCCAGTTAAACCATTAAGATGCAACCTACGTGCAACAATAGCCCCCAAGTTGTATTGTTTATCTCCTAAAACAGCACTCTTGAGAACACTAAGATCAGGAACACACATATGACATGCCTCATCCTTACCGTTAATGCATCTACCCACGAAGAGAGCAAAATAATGTATAGCAGGAAAATGAATGCTCCCTATGGTAGCTTGTGTTATTTCTCTAGATTCCCCCACAGTGATACTAGCAAGAAAGTCTTTAAATTCAGATTTGCGAGGTTCACTAGCACTAACCCACTGCGGGAATTTACAAGCAGTATTAAAGTCTTCTAAGTCCATGGTATAAGATTTATCATAAAGATCAAATAGGACATTGTGAGAATTGCGCGAGGATGTAAATTTAAACCTTCTCACAAATGAATCAGTTAAATAGAGGTATTGTCGGCACTTATCTGCCTCGAAGCTCTCAAGATCAGCGTTACGCACATATGCGTCGAATTCTTCCTTGATGCTTGCCTGAACCATGAAATCCTCTGACGGCCATTCACAAGGCCGCACTTGAGCCTCCCTTGGTAGTTCATTGTCCGGCTCACATATTGCGGGACTTGGGCCTTGCCTCCTTGAGGAACCACCTTGGTACATTTTCCTAAACATATTTCTTCCTCTGAAAAATTTCTGAAATTTTTAGTGACTCAAAATAAAAGTGAACCAAACTCAACAAAATTGATAGCAACTACTCCTACAAGTGCCTAGAGGCTATATCATGCATTAAAACTACTTTTGACCACATAAATTTGACATGCAAGCTCAAGAACAGGGTCACCTAAGTAGCAAAAATTTGCAATAAATAAAGCACTAGAACAAAAACTAATTGGACCATTGGAGGAGTCACATACCGAAGAACAATCCCCCAAAGCAGTTTTGTGAATGGAGCTTTGAGCAAGGAGATCGAAAATGGCAGCAAGATGGGGTAGAACTCGGGTTTGAGCTGGTGGATAATTTTTTGTGGAGGGAGACAAAGTGTGTGGGTGTAAGAATAAGTGGAGGGGACCCACGTGGGGTCCACGAGGCAGGGGCGCGCCCTCCACCCTCGTGGGCACACGGTGGGTCCCCCTGATGTGTTCTCAGTGCCAATAATTCTTAAATATTCTCGAAAAAATCATATTTCATTTTCAGGGCATTTGGAGAACTTTATTTTTGGGTGATTTTTTATTGCAAGGATAATTCAGAAAAACAGACAGAAAATACTATTTTTACTTTATTTAATATAAATAACAGAAAATAAAAGGAGGGTACAGAAAGTTGTGCTTTCTAACTTCATCCATCTCATGCTCATCAAAAGGAATCCACTAACAAGGTTGATCAAGTCTTGTTAACAAATTCATTCCGAATCACATGAAACCGGAGAAATTTCGAATAACACTAGGTTACCTCAACTAGGATATGCACATCCCCAACAATAAGAATATCATATTTCTTCTTGACAGTAAGAAGAGGAAATTCAAAACCTCCAATAATAATTGTTGATTTTTTTCCAATAGAATCGATACTGTGGACCTGAGGTTGTTTCCTCGGAAAGTGTACCGTATGCTCATTACCATTAACATGAAAAGTGAAATTGCCTTTGTTGCAATCAATAACAGCCCCTGCAGTATTCAAAAAGGGTCTACCAAGGATAATCGACATACTATCATCCTCGAGAATATCAAGAATAACAAAATCCGTTAAAATAGTAACGTTTGCAACCACAACAGGCACATCCTCACAAATACCGATAGGTATAGCAGTTGATTTACCGGCCATTTGCAAAGATATTTCAGTAGGTGTCAACTTATTGTAATCGAGTCTACGATACAAAGAGAGAGGCATGACACTAACACCGGCTCCAAGATCGTATAAAGCAGTTTTAACATAGTTTCTTTTAATGGAGCATGGTATAGTTGGTACTCCTGGATCTCCAAGTTTCTTTGGTATTCCACCCTTAAAAGTCTAATTAACAAGCATGGTGGAAATTTCAGCTTCCGATATCTTTCTTTTATTAGTAACAATATCTTTCATATACTTAGCATAAGGATTCATTTTAAGCATATCAGTCAAACACATACGCAAAAAGATAGGTCTAATCATTTCAGCAAAGCGCTCAAAATCGTCATCATTCTTTTTCTTGGATGGTTTAGGAGGAAAAGGCATGGGTTTCTGAACCCATGGTTCTCTTTCCTTACCATGCTTCCTAGCAACAAAGTCTCTCTTATCGTAACGTTGATTCTTTGATTGTGGGTTATCAAGATCAACAGTAGGTTCAATGTCTACATCATTGTTATTGCTAGGTTCAGCATCAACATGAACATCATCATTAACATTATCACTAGGTTCATATTCATTACCATATTGTGTTTTAGCATCAGAAATAGAAATATCATTGGGATTCTCAGGTGTGTCAACAACAGGTTCACTAGGAGCATGCAAAGTCCTATCATTTTTCTTTTTCTTCTTCTCATAAGAACTAGGTGCATCAATATTAGTTCTCTGGGAATCTTGCTCAATTTTATGAGGGTGGCCCTCAGGATACAAAGGTTCCTAAATCATTTTACCCCCTCTAGTCATAACTCTAACAACATTATCATTTTTCTTATTTTTTAATTCATTGAGCAAATCATTCTGAGCCTTAAGTACTTGTTCTACTTGAGTGGTAACCATAGAAGCATGTTTACTAATAAGTTTAAGTGCACCTTTAACTCTAGACATATAATCACTCAAGTGTTCAATCATATAAGCATTATGTTTCAATTGTCTACCAACATAAGCATTGAAGTCTTCTTGCTTAACCATAAAGTCATCAAATTCATCCAAGCATTGGCTAGCAAACTTAGTAGATAGGATTTCACATTTATCAAATCTATAGAGATAATTTACCTTTACTACCTGTGTCGGGTTATCAAGACCATGTATTTCTTCAATAGGTGGTAAATTCTTAACATCTTCAGCTTTATTACCGTTTTCTTTCATAGATTTCTTTGCCTCTTGCATATCTTCAGGACTGAGAAATAGAATACCCCTTTTCTTCGGAGTTGGATTAGGAGTTGGTTAAGGAAGTGTCCAATCATTTTCATTACTCAACAAATTATTCAATAGCAATTCAGCTCGACCAACAGTTCTTTCCCTAAAAACACAACCAGCACAACTATCCAGGTGGTCTCGGGAAGCATCGGTTAGTCCATTATAAAATATATCAAGTATTTCATTTTTCTTGAGAGGATGATCAGGCAAAGCATTAAGTAATTGGAGAAGCCTCCCCCAAGCTTGTGGGAGACTCTCTTCTTCAATTTGCACAAAATTATATATTTCCCTTAAAGCAGCTTGTTTCTTATGAGCGGGGAAATATTTAGCAGAGAAGTAATAAATCACTAGGAAATATGCCCGTGCGTTGCAACAGGAAGAAAAAATGGTCCTAACTCAATAAAAATGACTTATAACCCTCTACTCCCACACACAGATAGGTCATTCAGGACCTCTTTTTCAGTATTACCCCATCAGTTCTGACGCTTATCCTCTTTCCAATGAGTTCAATATTGGATCTATTTTTGATAAATCGAATTCAGCACTCTCAAGATATGCAGAAGTTGAAAATCTTATGAAAATAAATAAATAATTGATTGGTCGCAAATTATACTTCACTCAAAAAATAGAAGAACCAACTAAGTATGATTAAGTAATCGTGTTAACTAATAATAGAATTAGGTAGATTTTGGTGCGGGGATCTATCTAAACGATAAAAAATAAGCATTGACATACTCTAAATATTCAAAAGGTAAATGTTCAAAACACATATTCTTTTACATTTATTTACTGGAAATTTATGTATTTTTGGAAACGGAGGGAGAAATTCTAAGACCTAAAAAGCTATGGAGAGGCAAATCACTTACATGAGTATAGAACTATAGATGCAAAGACTCAAGTAGAACCTACAATAGCAGATCCATTTTCATTACAATCAATAATGTGACCATTATAAAATTGTAAGATGTTAATAATGTATGCAGATTTATATTCCTCTATATATTTTCATTATCCCTCTAGTTGGAATATAAGATGATATATAATTTAGCATGTATATGAGCAAAGTTAGGAAGTAGCCAGCTATAAAATATTGGTCGGAAATATGGATCAGGTATTAAAACGCAAGACATGCTCCACCTCTTAATCAATTCATTTCTTTAAGCCATTTAGCCTAGCAATAAACCACATCAAGTGTCATGAGTAGAATGAGGAAGATAGATGGACAATGCTACATTTTATAAAAATATTAATCTCGCAAAAAACCGCCTGTATGTAATGTAATTTTCGTCCATAAACAGCGACCGTAAACAATTATAAATCTACAGAAATTAGTATAGTAAATCTGTAATCTTGTCATCTTTGTGATGCACAACCAAATCTAAAGCTTGCCGAGGAGGGCCGTTATGATGCTTCTTGGCTAGCTTTCTACGTAGCGAAGGTATAGTATAGATTTTTTTTATGTACCTCCATTAGCCCAGCCATGATGGTTCTGTTAGGAACGAAAGAGGTAACAGGGAGACTGAGATGCTTTTTTGCCGGGGGGGGGGGGAGGCTGAGATGCTTACACACCATCAACATAAGATACTTTCTCATAAACTACATCCGTGTCTGACCATGGGTAACATCCAAATTCCTAAAATCAGTGTGTATTCTGCAGACTTGATTCCCCCTAAAAATATGACAAACGTCCACACCTCTAGACTTCTTTCTTCTCTGAAAAATCTGAAAACATACCAAGATCTGATTATAGAATAATTTTTTATAATCTGTTAAATAAGAAATTCATATGAATATACATGACAAAACCGAAGTCTTCATTGTTGATTTCTAACAATAGGAAATTTGAGTCACACCTCAAATCTTCAAGCATTGGTAGTCTATTGTCGGCACAATCATAAAATAGCTAGAACCCTGTCGTGCAAATTACCAACAGAAAATTGGACTTCCTTTATCTATTGAAGGGTTACTAGATTTTGTATCCATCTAATATCCTGAAAATATGAGGTTGCTAGGGAGCTCTGCTTGAATCATAACCTGCTCCAAAGCCTGTTGTACAGTGATCCTACGGTCAAATACGTGTACATGACAGTAATCTGTAGTTGGCCAGCGTAACAAATCAGTCTTATCTTGAGACATGATTCATGAACAGAGGCATAGTTGATTCATAAATTGAATAGTTAGATCGAGGATTCTTCAGATGACCTAATTGCCTTGTCTTGGAGAACTGAGAAGAAACAAAAGAAACGTGGGTTATGGATCTTTAGCTTACATAATTGCTTCATGGATTATTCATGGGGGAAAGCTTTAGTATGGCACCCCGGCCGTAGTACACCAAAACAACAACCTGGGCGACATGCCGGCAGCATCGTTGACCGATGAGATTGTGTGATACATAATTGTGGATTTATTGATTAGAGGAGCATGTACCTGAAGCGAGTACTGTTGCTGCTATTGTTTCCAGCAATGATGCCATGGAACCCCGCGTGTCCCCTGATTCATATCGGCCATGCAAGGCAGCATCCTCATTGTTCAAGGACTTCACGGGTGGCCTCTTTGGGAGGCAGCCAACCCTCTCGCCTAGCAGCTGCACAGAACGCCACTGGCCAGATCCCGTTTAGGTCCTGCTGGTGCTGCACGATGTTGTACGGGGTGAGACCGAACAACTTCATGTCAGGTATGGCTCTGAACGTCATGGAAGCATAGATATCGTGCTCAAGATTGCGCCGATGGTTGGCCCTCTCCCGCATGAACAACACCTAGCCCTCATCCTCTCTGAGTAGTCCATCGCCTGTACGCCGTAGGCGCAGGTGCAGGCACCATGCTTTCGCTCGGCAACTCGATGAAGCAAAACTCCGGCCGGTCGCCTAACAGGTCGACGGAGGTGGCGCCCAAGGTCAGGTTGACCTACCACAACCGGCCACTAAAATCAATTGTTTGTTTGTGCAAGCACGTGCGTGAGGTGATGTTCGTCCAAGGAGGGCTCCCTTGTCCTTGATGAAGTGCCCGTGAGATCGGGATCAGTGTATTTATTGGAAGGGTTTAGGGAAGGCGTGGAAGGTGAAGAGGAAGGAGATCGTGTCTGCTGCGGTAGCGGATCGACCTCCTGTGTTTTTTTATGGAGGTGGACCAGCTTATAATAGAGAGAAGTAGGATCGATGAAAGAAGAGGAGGGAGACCGAGTCTCGTCTCTCGTGAGGCAACGCATCGTGCTCCTGTTTCTTTTAGGGAAAGAAGGCCTAACCCAATTAAGTACAAGAACGTACAAAATGCTAAAAATATGAACGTACAAAAATATGATAGATTAGTACCACCTTGGATTTTGGAAAAAATACGCATGTGTTGAAAAAATATGAAAGCGTAAATTTATGGGAAGAAGCGTATTGTGACGGTGAACCCACGGAGTCAATCCGTGCTTTATTATTAGGGAAAGATATCCTGGGGACTACGCACACAACCAGGATCAAGAGAATTAAACCATGTTTTAGCATCACCCTTTAATGAGAACGGAAACAACTCAAGGATAAAGTAATAGCGAGTTTTCTCATCATGAATAAACAGGGTGGCTATATCATTTAATTTAGTAAGATGTGACACAACAGTTTCAGATTCATAGCCATAGAAAGGATCAGATTCAACCAAAGTAATTAACTCAGGATCGACAGAGAAATCATAATCCTTATCAGTAACAAAGATAGGTGAAGTAGCAAAAGCAGGGTCATGTTTCATTCTAGCATTCAAGGACTTTTCTTTAAGCTTAGCTAATAATTTCTTAAGATCGGATCTATTATTGCAAGCTAAGAAGTCTCTAGCAGTTTCTTCATCCATAACATAACTGTCAGGTACAACAGGTAATTCATATCTAGGGGGAGAATCTTCATCATCACTTTCATCAATATTATCATTTTCAATAATTTCATTCTCTCTAACCTAGCAAGTTGTTCATCAAGAAATTCACCTAGTGGCACAATATTATCAAGCATAGAAGTAGTTTCATCATAAGTATCATGCAAAGCAGACGTGGCATCATCAATAACATGTGAGATATCAGAATGAATAGCAGGTGTAGGTGTCGCAAGTTTACTCAAAATAGAAGGTGAATCAAGTGCAGAGCTAGATGGCAGTTCCTTACCTCCCCTCGTAGTTGAGGGAAAAATCTTGGTTCTTTGATCTTTCAAGTTCTTCATAGTGACCAGCAGATATAAATCCCAAGTGACTCAAAGAATAGAGGCCAAAATCACTGTTCTGGCCTTATCAGCAATCTTTGTCACAAATTGAACTTGACATGAAAGTATTTCACGATCTGACCCTTTTATCAACGCCACAGTCCATGACGTTTCTGCCCAACTTAGAAACGCCGAGCTAGCCAGCGTTGCTGCTCGCTGACGTGGCATGCTGGAAACGCTGAGCTAAATTATGTTTCTAGAAACGCCAGGGGCTTTGGCGTTTATGACACGCTATGAAACACCGAGGGCTATGGCGTTTCTGCTCTAAACAGTGATTTTGGTTGAATAGACATACCATATGCAGTGCTGCTAGACTGAATCAGAGTTTGCAACAGGTACAAGCCTATGTACAAGTCAATTCAATGAGACAATGCAAGCAGCGAGCAGCAAGGGCCACGACTCCCCAACATGCAGTGATTTTTTGCCACGAGCCTCAGATTATTTATGTAAAGCCCTATGTGGCCCCTCCTATATCTCTTTTCCGAACAACATTTTTGTGAAATGGAGTACATGCATCGCTCACATAAGATCCCACTAAGTAGTAAAAAGTAGGTAACCTTTTTTACTTTGCACCTGCTGCTTCAGACAAGCATGCACTCTAGCGGTCAACCACCCCTTGTTTTGTTTCTTTTGATAGCAACCCGACATGTCAATTCTGATGACTGGGCGGTTACAGCCGAGCTGGATTCTCCCCTACGGTGGAATAGTGGGATGCTAGGCCTAGACTCGTTTGAAAATTTTTGGAAGTAAAAAAGAGAACTAATAGTTGATACATTATGGTGGGTAAGAACCTTTGTTTTTGCAAGTAAAAAATCATTGCATGTTGGGGAGTTGTGGCCCTTGCTGCTTGCTGTTTGCCTTGTCTCATCGAATTTATCTGTACATAGGCTTGTACCTGTTGCGAACTCTGATTCAGTCTAGCAGCACCTCATACGGTATGTCCATTCAATCAAAATCACTGTTTAGGGCAGAAACGCCATGGCCCTTGGCGTTTCATAGCGGGTCAGAAACGTCAAAGCCCCTGGCACTTCCTGAAACGCAATCTGGCTCGGCGTTTGTACCCTGTCATGTCAACAAGCAGCAACGCGAGCTAGCTTGGCGTTTCTAAGTTGGGCAAAAACGCCACGGTCTGTGGCGTTGCTAAAAAGGGTCAGATCGTAAAATACTTTCATGTTGAGTTGAATTTATGACAAAGATTGCGGATAGCGTCAGAACAGTGATTTTGGCCAAGAATAGAGCTATGCTCCCCGGCAACGGCGCAAGAAAATGGTCTTGATAACCCACAAGTATAGGGGATCGCAACAGTTTTCGAGGGTAGAGTATTCAACCCAAATTTACTGATTCGACACAAGGGGAGCCAAAGAATATTCTCAAGTATTAGCAGCTGAGTTTTCAATTCAACCACACCTGGAAAACTTAATATCTGCAGCAAAGTATTTAGTAGCAAAGTAATATGATAGTAGCGGTAACGATGGCAAAAGTAACAGTATTAGTTTTGTAGTGATTGTAACAGTAGCAACAGAAAAGTAACTAAGCAAAGATCAATATGTGAAAAGCTTGTAGGCAATGGACCAGTGATGGATAATTATGTCGGATGCGATTCCTCATGCAATAGTTATAACATAGGGTGACACGGCACTAGCTCCAGTTCATCAATGTAATGTAGGCATGTATTCCGAATATAGTCATGCGTGCTTATGGAAAAGAATTTGCATGATATATTTTGTCCTACCCTCCCGTGGCAGCGGGGTCCTACTGGAAACTAAGGGATATTAAGGCCTCATTTTAATAGAGTATCGGACCAAAGCATTAACACATAGTGAATACATGAACTCCTCAAACTATGGTCCTCATCGGTAAGTATCCTGATTATTGTCACTTCGGGGTTAACGGATCATAACACATAATAGGTACTATAGACTTGCAAGGTAGGATCAAGAACTCACATATATTCATGAAAACATAATAGGTTCAGATCTGAAATCATGGCACTCGGGCCCTAGTGACAAGCATTAAGCATAGCAAAGTCATAGCAACATCAATCTTAGAACATAGTGGATACTAGGGATCAAACCCTAACAAAACTAACTCGATTACATGATAAATATCATCCAACCCATCACCGTCCAGCAAGCCTATGATGGAATTACTCACACACGGCGGTGAGCATCATGAAATTGGTCATGGAGGAAGGTTGATGATGACGATGGCGACGGATTCCCCTCTTCGAAGCCCCGAACGGACTCCAGATTAGCCCTCCCGAGAGAGATTAGGGCTTGGCGGCGGCTCCGTATCGTAAAACGCGATGAATCCTTCTCCCTTATTTTTTCTCCCCGAACACTAATATATAGAGTTGGAGTTGAGGTCGGAGGAGCACCAGGGGGCCCACGAGGCAGGGGCGCGCCCAGGGGGGTAGGCGCGCCCCCACCCTCATGGACAGGGTTTGGGCCCCTGGCCTTGATTCTTTCGCCAGTATTTTTTATATATTCCAAAAATAATCTCCATTGATTTTCATGTCATTCCAAGAACTTTTATTTCTGCACAAAAATAACACCATGGCAAGTCTGCTGAAAACAGCGTCAGTCTGGGTTAGTTCCATTCAAATCATGCAAGTTAGAGTCCAAAACAAGGGCAAAGGTGTTTGGAAAAGTAGATACGATGGAGACATGTCACTCATCTCTTCGCAATTTACATTAGTTTCCATTTTCCTCTCGTTTTCCTATCCCCCACTTCACAAAAATTTGCCTTTTTATTCGCCCTTTTTTTCGTTCGCCTTTTTCTTGTTGGATCTTTTGTTTGCTTGTGTTGCCATGTGTATCATATTTTCTTGCATCTTTGCTTGCTAAAAATTTATTGATATGGATCCTCATCCACTTGCTAATCTTTTTAAGAGATCCAATGATGATGAATCAATTGCTAGTGAGTTGAGTGCACTATATTATCTTTATGAAGTTTTGCTTGAGATTCGTGAATCTGAAAATTGTGATGAAGAAATTTATGAAATGATTCATGATAGCTCCTTGAATAAAAGGATGATTGAAATGATTGTACTATTAATTCTATTAATGTCAATTGTGCTAATAATATGGAAAACCCTAAGCTTGGGGATGCTAATTTTTCTATGAACACTATTTGTTGCAATGATCATGATTGGGGTGATTCTTCTTATGATCTTGAAAATTTATTTAAGCCTCATGATGACTATGTTATTTGTAATAATTTTGAAAGTGGGTTTGGAAGAGTGTCAACTTTAGGTAAAAATGATCCCACATATTTGGAGAGTGTTCAATCTTATGAACTTTTTGATGAAAGTAGGTTTGGAGAGGTCATGACTTTAGTTGGTGTTAACCCCACTATCTTGGAAGATCATAAAACTTTTATGCATGTGGATCATGAAGAGACCATTTTATATGATAGATATATTATTGAATTTGATTATGATCCTACATATAATTATTATGAGAGGAAAATATGGTTGTAGAAATTTGCATGTTATTAAATTTCCTCCCGTTATGTTGAGATTGTTAATTTTTTTGCGTATGCTAGATATTTCTTGTCTTGACAATTTGTTTTCCTATAAAATTCCTATGCATAGGAAGTATGTTAGACTTAAATGTGTTTTCACATGCTACATGATGCTCTATTCGTGTTTCAATTACTATCTTTCATGTAAGCATCATTGAAATATTATGCCTAGCTAGGGGCGTGAAACAATAGCGCTTGTTGGGAGGCAACCCAATGAATAAAATTTATTTTTGCTTTTTGCTTTCTGTTCTTGAGTGTTAGAACAATTATACTACTGTTATGATTGTGTTTTTTGTGTTTTAATTAGTGTTCGTGCCAAGTAAAGCCTTTAGGATCTTCTTGGGTGATAGTTGTTTAATCTTTCTGAAAAACAGAAACTTTTGCGCTCACGAAAAGAATTCTCATTTTTTACCACACCGTGATAAAGTGCCAATTATTTTTGCAGAAGATTAATATACAAATTCCTCAGGTCGTCCTAAGATTTCAGAATTTTTTGAGTTTCAGAAGTATTTGAAATATCCAGATTGCTACAGACTGCTCTGTTTTTGACAGATTCTGTTTTTTTGCGTTGTGTGCTTGTTTTGATGGCTCTATGGATTTATTTGATGAGTTTTTTCCATAGAAAAGTTGGAATACAGTAGATATAATGCAAGAACAAAATATGAATTGGTTTGCTACAGTAATTATAGTAGTTATTTGCTTTCTTATACTAACGGATATCACGAAGGTTTTGTTGAGTTTTGTGTGATTGAAGTTTTCAAGTTTTGGGTTAGCTTACGATGGATGAAGGAATAAGGAGTAGGAAGAGCCCAATCTTGGGGATGCCCCGGCATCCCAAGCTATTATCCAAAAGAGAGCAAGAAACTAAGCTTGGGGATGCCCCGAGTGGCATCCCCTCTTTCTTCTAACGACCATCGGTATTTTACTCGAAGCTATATTTTTATTCGTCACATACTATGTGTTTTGCTTGGAGCGTCTTGTATGATAAGAGTCTTTGATTGTTTTATTTTGTGTTTTAAGTCTTGATTCCTTGCTGGACACACCTATTTGAGAGATCCAAAATTATGTCATGACTTGTTAGAATTGCTTTCTATGCTTCACTTAAATTTTTATGAGTATCTTTTTGAGCACGGTGTGCTTTAGTATTTTTGAAGAAATGCTCTCTTGCTTCACTTAGATTTATTTGAGAGTTATTAAAATTTCCAATAAATTATCTCTTGCTTCACTTAAATTAATTTGAGATAAAGAAAAATTATGCTCATGATCTTCACTTATATTTGTTTGAGCTTATCAAAAGCAACACATGAAAATTAGTCCCAAAGTGATAGATATCCAAGAAGGATATAATAAAAAACTTTCATGAAGATCATTGGACAAAATAAACTTGATTCTTAGTACTAGTTTTGAGATATGATGATGTGATATGTGAGTCATCTTGGTGAGTAATTGTGCTTTAGTAAGAATATTGGTGTTAAGGTTTGTGATTCCCTATGCAAGCACGAAAGTCAATAATTATGCAATGAAATTATATCCTACTTGTGGTGCATTATTCGGTGTTAATTATGCTTAATGCTCACTTATGAGATTATTCGTTTCTTGGTTGGTCACTTCTCAATCTTTTGCTAGCCTTCATTTTGCACTAAGTATGATCACTACTTGTGCATCCAAAAACCCTTAAACCAGTTTTGCCACATGAGTCCACTATATCTACCTATATGTGGTATTCTTTTGCCGTTCTAAGCAAATTTGTATGTTCCATCTCTAATTTTCAAAATAAACTTCTCTTTTGTGTATTCATACCGCTCGCGGAGCGGTGAGGGGTGGCTAATATTTTCCATGCTAGATGTGTTATTCTCACGATGAGTGTTTATTCACTTGTCATTGCACGAGAGTAAGGCAAAGGTATTAGGGATGCCCAGTCCCGAAATGAAAAATGAATTTACTTTATGTTGTCAAATAATAAATTCCTTGGAAAGTGTTGGTATGGAAGGCACCCGTGGATAATGTTAGCCATGGAAAGTGAAAGTATGGTGGAAAAAGGAATAAACTTTATTTTCCGTTTGTGAACTGCCTAAGATATATCTAGCATGGAAAACGTTGGGACCTCTAATCGTTTTCGTTGGTGGGAAGGACACACCTCCCAAAATGTTTTTATCTATAAGTTTTTCTCTTTGAGCTCTGACACCTCTACAAATCCCTACTTCCCTCTGCGAAGGGCCTTTATTTTACTTTATGAAATTTTTATTTTTGAATTTGAGTCTCCATCTTCTCTTATAAAAGCACCAACTAGGAGGCAATATGATCGTACTTGAGCATTGGGTGTAGCTAATATGCGAGTGTGTTTCATGAATGGATCAATGATTGAGCATGATGGGCTAGAGATAGCTGTAGGATTGAAAGTATGTCTAGAGGGGGAGTGATTAGACTACTTGACCAAATAAAAATCTAGCATTTTCCCAATTTTAATTCTTGGCAGATTTTAGCAACTTAGCACAACTCAAGCAAACAACCTACACATGCAATTCTAAGAGTATAGCAGCAGAATGTAAAACAATTGCATATGAAGGTAAAGGGAGGAGTTAGGAGGGAGCAAACGCAATGTAGACACGGAGATTTTTGGTGTGGTTCCGATAGGTGGTGCTATCATACATCCACGTTGATGGAGACTTCAACCCACGAAGGGTAACGGTTGCATGAGTCCACGGAGGGCTCCACCCACGAAGGGTCCACGAAGAAGCAACCTTGTCTATCCCACCATGGCCATCGCCCACGACAGACTTGCCTCACTAGGGTAGATCTTCACGAAGTAGGCGATCTCCTTGCCCGTACAAACTCCTTGGTTCAACTCCACAATCTTGACGGAGGCTCCCAAGTGACACCTAACCAATCTAGGAGACACCACTCTCCAAGAGGTAACAAATGGTGTGTTGATGATGAACTCCTTGCTCTTGTGCTTCAAATTATAGTCTCCAAAACACTCAACTCTCTCTCATAGGATAGGATTTGGTGGAAAGATGATTTGAGTGGCAAGCAACATGGGGAAGGCTATAGATCAAGACTTATGTGGTTGGAATGAAATATCTTGACCTCAACACAAGTGTAGGTGCTTCTCTCTCAGAAAATGTATGTTGGAAGTGTAGGCATGTTTTGATGGCCATGAATGAAGAGTGGGTGGAGGGGTATATATAGCCTCCACACAAAATCTAACCATTACACACAAATCACCAAACTCGGTGGGACCGAATCATACAACTCGCCCAGACCGATTTAGTTCATAATGTGACCGTTATGGTTTTCGGTGGGACCGACATGTAAACTCGGTGGGACCGATATCGTTAGGGTTAGGGCATAACGTAATCTCGGTGAGACCGATTACACAAACTCGGCGAGACCGATTTTGGTAATAGAATAACCAGAGAGTTGGTCAGGCAATCTCGGTGGGACCGATTCGCTCTCTTGGTAGGACCGAAACGTTACTAAAGGGAAACAGAGAGTTCGCATTGCAATCTCGGTGGGATCGATCGCTCATCTCGGTTGGACCAAAACATTACGAAGGGAAACAGAGATATTACAATCCCATCTCGATGAGACCCAGATCCCTATCGGTGGGACCAGAACGACTAGGGTTTCTCGAAGTGGCTATGTCAAGTGAACTCGGTGGCGCCAGATAGATCAAATCAGTGGGGCCGAGTTTGACTTTTGGTTTGGGATATATTTGGATATGAGAAAGTGGTTGAGGGTTTTGGAGCATATCACTAAGCACTTTGAGCAACACCTCATCCCCTCTTAATAGTATTGGATTTCCTATGAACTCAATGTGATCTTGGATCACTAAAATGAAAAAAGTAGAGTCCTGAGCATTGAGCTTGAACCAATCACTTTTGTCCTTAGCATTTTGAGGGGCCCACTTTCTAATCCATGTCGTGACAATCATTGAGCTTTTCCTGAAATATTTATCGTCAAGTATCATTAACTCAATGAGCTATATGTTGTTAGGAATTACCAAAACCACCCAGGGATAGTTGCACTTTCAATCTCCCCCTTTTTGGTACTTGATGACAACATATAGATCAATGCTTTGACAAATGATTATAAGATTGAAAAAACAGCGTCGCTTTGAGAAGTATGTGATAAGCAAGAGCTCCCCCTAAATTTGTGCATCATTTAAAATTTGCTTTTGAATGCAAATGCACAACCGATTAGGATCATGGGTTACTCTTCCATGCCACATACATCTTGGTGGAGCGCTCAAAATGATAGAAATTAAAAGCATGCACTCAACACCAAGTAAGTGAATGATCATATATGGAATATAAAGGATAGCATCATTCAACCAAACATTAAGGTAGCATATGATCAACCACATGATCATATAAGTATCTCACAAGGACATAAAGTATCTCACACAAGCACACAATAAAGTAGTTCAACCAAAATAGCAAGAGAGATAAAAACAAGACACTCTCTCTCGAAGCCTATGATCTATACATATTTCTCCCCCTTTGGCAACAAGTTACCAAAAAGTTTGAAAATGCATAGTGCTATACGTCTCTCAGGCTTGGTCTACGGGAGGTGGTGTAGATAGAATTCCAAGGACGAAGGCTTCCGATGACTAGTTGGAGCTGATGGAGTGGGTGCTGGAGGTGGTACTGGAGCTGTAGCTGCTGGTGCTGACACTAAAGCTCTAGCATCTGAGACTGGCACTACAGCAGACCTTGGAACTCGTGGCACACGCTTAAAAGCATCAGTGGTTGCTTTTCCTCTCCTCTCCTCTACTTCCTCCTGAAGCTGCTCAACTGCAGTCTGAATCTTAGTCACCATCAGATCAAGATAATATAATTTTGTTTCCACAATCCTCTCCAGGCTCTCCTGATTCTGAGTCAGGGTGGCCAAGCCCTTCTCAATCCTCAGTGTAGCTTGAATCAGATAGCCTAACTCATCTTGCTTGCTCTTCAGGAAGACTCAAGATGCCTCTTCAACACTTGGCATCTAGGCAGCTTTCTCAGCCTTCTCCTTGGCTCTCTTCTCCTGGACTTGAGCTGATGATGGTTCTTCCTCATTCATCACAACAGTGTTGTCTTCAAACTCAGGATATAGAGGTAGATGCTCCTTGCCGAGCAAGTAAGTCCCTGTTCCTGATACGTCTCCGTCGTATCTACTTTTCCAAACACGTTTGCCCTTATTTTGGACTCTAACTTGTATGATTTGAATGGAACTAACCCGGACTGACATTGTTTTCAGCAGAATTACCATGGTGTTGTTTTATGTGCAGAAAACAAATATTCTCGGAATGACCTGAAACTCCACGGAACATCTTAGAAAAAACAATAAAAAATCCTCGCCAAAGATGAAGACCAGGGGGCCCACACCCTTCTCACGAGGGTGGGGGGCGCGCCCCCTACCTCGTGGGCCCCCTGTTGCATCTCCGACTCCATCTCCACCTCCATATATTGAGTTTCGATGAGAAAAAAATCAGAGAGAAGAAATCATCGTGTTTTATGATACGGAGCCACCGCCAAGCCCTAAAACCTCTCGGGAGGGCTGATCTGGAGTCCGTTCGGGGCTCCGGAGAGGGGGATTCATCGCCGTCGTCATCATCAACCATCTTCCATCACCAATTTCATGATGCTCACCGCCGTGTGTGAGTAATTCCATCGTAGGCTTGCTGGACGGTGATGGGTTGTATGAGATTTATCATGTAATCGAGTTAGTTTTGTTAGGGTTTGATCCCTAGTATCCATTATGTTCTGAGATTGATGTTGCTATGACTTTGCTATGCTTAATGCTTGTCACTAGGGCCCGAGTGCCATGATTTCAGATCTGAACCTATTGTGTTTTCATGAATATATGTGAGTTCTTGATTGTCGGTGTCAAAACCGGCGGATCTCGGGTAGGGGGTCCCGAACTGTGCGTCTAGGCCGGATGGTAACAGGAGGCAGGGGACACGAAGTTTTACCCAGGTTCGGTCCCTCTCGATGGAGGTAAACCCTACGTCCTGCTTGATAAATATTGATGATATGGGTAGTACAAGAGTTGATCTACCACGAGATCAGAGAGGCTAAACCCTAGAAGCTAGCCTATGATATGATTGTTGATGTGTATGTTGTCCTGTGGACTAAAACCCTCCGGTTTATATAGACACCGGATAGGGTTAGGGTTACATAGAGTCGGTTACAATGGTAGGAGATCTGAACATCCGTATCGCCAACCTTGCCTTCCACGCCAAGGAAAGTCCCTTCCGGACACGGGACGGGGTCTTCAATCTTGTATCTTCATAGTCCAGGAGTCCGGGTTGAAGGTATAGTTCGGCTATCCGAACACCCCCTAATCCAGGACTCCCTCAGTAGCCCCTGAACTAGGCTTCAATGACGACGAGTCCGACGCGCAAATTGTCTTCGGCATTGCAAGGCGGGTTCCTCCTCCAAATACTTCATAGAAGATCTTGAACACAAAGATAGTGTCCGGCTCTGCAAAATAAGTTTCCGCATATTGCCATAGAGAGAATAATAATATTAACACAAATCAAATCTGCTGACGTATTCTGTGGTGCGACACGCCACGGCCAAGCCTTTATCCAAATCGTTTCATTATCCCACCTCAGCGTGTTATGCGAGGCGGTTTCCTTGGCACGTCTTGTCAAAGCAGAGATCGTGTCCCCTCATTACGGGATTCTCATCAATATGGGCGTGGGTAACCCAACCGCTTCTAGGAGTCCTAGATCATAGGCAAGTTCAAACGGACACGGGGAGGACGCTTGATATCCACCCTCTTTATAAAGGGGCAAAGCTTTTACTTTTCCCTCCTGTGCTCAATCGAATCCTTCCCCCGCCCCAAGCACAAACGCCCAAAGCTCAGGAGGTGCTCCGAACCTTCAGTCATGTCCGGATCCAGCCTTCAAGGCCGATGGATGCCCTCCTCCGTCACGGAAGAAGACATCAAAAAGTTGAGGGAGGCCAGGTATCTAACCGCCGAAATATCGCATCGGCTGCCTCCCCGGGGGCAGGCCGTCCCCTCTCCCAAACCCAATGAGAGTGTTGTGTTCGTCCCCCACTTCCTCCGGGGTCTAGGTTTTGCACTGGATCCTTTCGTCAGGGGCTTGATGTTTTATTACGGGCTAGATTTCCATGATCTAGCTCTGGACTCCTTCCTGCATATCACGACCTTTGTTGTCGTATGTGAGGCCTTCCTCCGGGTTACCCCCCACTTTGGCTTATGGCTCAAGACCTTTGAAGTAAAGCCGACGGTGATCGAAGGGCAACATACAGAGTGTGGAGGCGCCTCAATACGCAAGATGCCGGGAGCTCCGTGGCCCAAAGGTTCCATCCCAGAGGTGTCTGCATTGTGGCAACACGAGTGGTTCTACATCACGACTCCTAGGAGTGCCAAGTGGGCGGCCGCCCCCGTTTTTTGCTCGGGCCCTCCACCACGACTGATGTCATGGATCAGCAGAGGACTGAGCTGGGGTCCAGCCAAGGACATGCCTTTACTGCAAAGGCGCATTCGAGATCTCTTCAACGGAGATCTCAGTTTGGTCGCGGTAATACAAGTTATGCTGGTTCGTCAAGTCCAGCCTTGCAAACGTCGGCCCCTTCGCTTGTGGGAGTTCAATCCCGAGGGTCCGCGTGCCATTCAAAATTTTCTCGGCCTGACGCACGAGGATATGTATAAGTCATTCTTCGGACATCAAGTAGGGTGTCCGGAAATCACCAAGGACGTGGGCCTGAGCAGTAACCGCGCCGCCGAACAGGTAAAGAATCTTCCGGCCGAACATATTATCTTTCCTTCGTTACGAAGTTATTGAGAGTTTGCTTTTTCGGCCAGGACTGACTAACAAAGGCGAAGTTGATTCGGTGTTCGGCCCCCCTCCCTGAGGGTTTGGAGAATCCGGTATTGGAAAAGATGCTCCAGACCGCACCTTGCCCGGATCCCTTGAAGGAAGATACCGTGGAGGGTAATGTGGGCGGACGCGGGCCCCCAACGCTGCCTATTCTAACCGAGGGAGCGAGCGTCTCCACGAAGGAAGACGGCCGGAAAAGGAAAAGGACTGCGCCCGGGAATTCGGAAGCCGAAGCTTCCAAACGGGAGAAGAAATCTTCTACCGGGGGCCCTACCTTGGGGGGCGGTGCTGCCGCACAAAGTCCGCGGGGGGATCAATTCTCCCGGGAGTCGTAAGTGACCCGAAAACTTAAATAGTACAGATATGCCATCCTTTTCTTCTGAGAAAATAACCACCGCATATATTTGTGCAGTTCGGGCCTTAGCCCCTCTCAAATGAGCTCGTCTTCAGGGGATCTTCTTCCAGAGATGATGGAGAGCGAGACGCCTCCTCCGGACTCCTCCGCTCCGGAAGCGGGCGACCCTGAAGTGTCGTCGCGGAGGGCCTCTCCGAGTGCGGAGAGGCCAGAAGGTGATCCAATTGATTCCCGAGGCTCCCAGTGTCCGGCTCCTGAAGAGGGTAGACAAAAGAGTTCGGCGCCGTCTAGTGTGCGATCGGACGTTCTGAGGGAGTTGGTGGGGCGAGCGGCCATCTCAGATGATCACCGTGTGCTGATGAATATGGTGATGGAGAGGATATCGTCCGCCGAAAGTGGATTGCATGAAGCTTTTATGAGTCTACTAACAAGCTTTGAGGTACGTGAAAAGGAATGTGTAATAGTCCTGCACATGCTAGGTGTGCCCTGTGTAGATCGTAGCCCCTGAGACTCTGGTTGTCGTCGGAAACGATGACGAATGGAGGATCATATTCCCAGGTAATAACCATACTTCCTTTATGTGCAGGAGATGGAAGATCCGGTGGCCAGCCGGACTAGCCAGTTTGCCCATTTAGAACGGCGGTTGGATGCGGCAGATGCCGACATCGAGCTTGTTAACAGAAGGCTTGACGAGGCGCAGGGTAAGTATCCTTGTCTGGTAAACGCCAAATAGGAAGAGTATGATGCCAGTGTTTTTAACATGTTATGACTGCAGATGGAGCTGCCACTATGGAAGCCTTGCGGGCGGAACTTGCCCGAGCCAAGGAACAAGGAAGATTGGGTAATGCGGCTGCTTTGAAGGCGGCCGAAGAGTTGCAAGCCGAGAAGGCCGCACATGGCGAGAGCCAAAAGAAGATGGCCAATATGGCCGTAGAATTAAAAGCCGCCGTAGACCGTTGCCTGGCTCTTGAAAAGGAAAACCAGGCGAAGGCATCGGACCTTGAGAAGGCTGCTGTAACGGGAAAAGACCTCCGCTCTGCTATGAGGGCAAAGAAGGAGGAGTTGCGGGAAGCTGGGGATATTGTAGCCGGGAAGTCCTTTATGCTACAGAGGAAGTACGGAGATCCACGGTATGCCCCTCTGGATCGGCTGTGGAGTTCGGAGGATGCGTATATGGATTTGGCGGCGAGCGCTGCCAATGCAGCCAAGTACTTCCAGAGTCAGACGGACCGTGAAGTAGACCAGCTGTTTTGGAAGCAATTCCTTTCTCCCGAGCGTCCGCTTTCTTTGACGGACCAATTAGCCGAATGGGACGAACTAAATAGGTTGTCCGGACTCTCCATGAGGTCTTTTGTGGATCAACTATGGCCCGGAAGATCAAAACCGAGCAGCTATTTCAGCTTGGTGCAGCAGGTCCTCAATGTGGTGCCGCGCATAAATGCGATGAAGAGGTTGGCGTGCATAGAAGGCGCACGGATGGCCTTTGCCCGTGCTAAAGCATACTGGGCAGAGATGGTTGCTACCACTGTTGCAGCGCAGGATTCGGCCATAGGTCGATGGGCTGCGGAGCACTACTTTGAGGAAGTTCTTGAGGGTGCTCGTTTGATAGAGACCCAGTGCTCAAAAAATATTATGTTTGATTGACATGTAATCTCATTGTAAGCGAAATGCTTTTTAAATTTTTATGAGGCTACTTTTATACTTTTGCCTGAAAGTAATGTGATGCCTCCTGGGCAGTCGTTTATGTATACATCTGTATAACCTAAAAGATTGCAGTCGTCGGCTTCAACCCCCACGCATATAATGCGGAGGTGTTCGCAGAAACACGCGTTCACACTTAACCCAACATCTTGGTCCTATTAAGGAGGTGATAGCGGAGCGAGCGAGGCAACTGGACTATAATGCTTTAACACTTTCACTTAGCCATAGGAGTTTGACAGTGGGGCTACTAGATAGCCCCTGGTGGCTCCGCACTCTCCCGATCCCGGGGTGCATATATGCCTGGCCGGAAAGCGGCCCTTCGTTAAGGTGGAGGAATTCTAACATTCCCATGGGTCATCGAGTGGTTGACCAGTCTCACGCTAGATCATGATAGTCAGTTTTCGGCTTTCTCTACTGAGGCGCTCGTCCAGATGAACCAGGGCACAATCGCAGTAGTTCTCCTGGTGCTACCTTAGCCGGTAAAGCGGAACGTAAGGCACCAAAACACAGGAGCCGGGCAAACCCAACATTTGACCAAAGACAATGATTCGGAGCTGATGCATATAGAGCCAAAATCGCGACGCCGAACACTCCCTAAGGTATTCGGTCTTTGTGGTATAAACCAGGCCTGAAGAATGGCCTTTGTAAGAAGCCCCTTGTGTCCAGGTACGTGCATTGTTCTGGCGTGGCCACATGCCAAGACGTCGGCATCCTTCTCAACGATGGATATGTATCAACAAGAGACAGTAAAAAAGGTTTACGCAGGGTCTTAATCTAAAGAGAATCCTTGGGTCGGGTCCCTGCTGCACGTCTGCGCATGTGTCTCCGTTGTTCCGTATCCTGGACGGGTGTAGCACGATGATCATCTGTAAACGAGAGAAATTTAGGTAAAAAGGTTGTCGTGCAAAAGGATAGTTTTCTAAAGAAACCATGTATAATTCAAGATAAGAAGAAATCGCCACTCGTCTGCGTGCGTTGAGCCCCTTGTACTTTTGAAAGATAGGGGTGTGACCGTTTATTTGATATGAGCAGCGGCGCCGAATTTGGTTAGTTGTGTCTGAGGTCTTGACGACCTATTGGATGCTTTTGCTGGTACGGGCGCTTTTAGTGTGCGGCTACCAAGGCAGCCTCACTCTCTTCGGCGCGCAGAGATCGGTTGATACTTTCGTGCACTAAAATGATGCCACGTGGACCGGGCATCTTGAGTGTTAGGGAGGCGTAGTGTGGTATTGCATTAAAGCGAGCGAAAGCTTCACGTCCGAGTAGTGCTTGATAGCCACTTTTAAACGGAGCGATGTGAAAAGTTAAATGTTCGCGACGGAAGTTGTCGGGGGAGCCGAATATAACTGGTAGTAGGAGGGAACCCGTACAACGAGCCCCTGGGCCTGGCGTTACTCCTTTAAAGGTAGTATTGCTATGGCGAATTTGTGTTGGGTCTAACCCCATCCCGTGGATTGTATCCTGATATATTAGGTTTAGGCTACTGCCGCCATCCATCAGGACTCGTGTGAAGTGGTATCCGCCAATTACTGGGTCTAATACCAGTGCAGCCCATCCTGCGTGTCGGATACTTGATGCGTAATCACGATGGTCGAAGGTGATCGGTTGAGACGACCAGTGGCGGGACTTCGCGGTGATGGGCACTTGGGTATATTTTTCAGGGAGTACCGCATTGTTTTTTCTCTTGATCACGTGTAACACGTTTACTGGTTTAACGTCGGGTGGAAATTTCTTTTGTTCCCCCTTGTCTTGATTGGGAGGCTCGTCCTCGTCTTTACTTGGTGTATCTTCCCCTTTGTGTATGGCGTTAAGCTTGCCGGACTGCTTGAAGACCCAACAATCTCTGTGGGTATGATTAGCAGGTTTGCTAGGGGTACTATGGATCTGACATACTTGGTCCAGAATTTTGTTGAGGCTGGACAGTTCATCTCTGGTGCCTTTGGAGGGCGGCTTTTGGTTTGGCGGAGGGACTTTGAATCCGGCATTTACTGTCGTGCCCTTCGTGATGTCTTCTTTATTCCGGCGTTTGTTATTACTGTTGCGCCGTGATTTCCCGTTTCCATCTCTAACTTCAGATGTACTGGGGTCGCTGGTGCTGCATCTGGCTAGCCAGCTGTCCTCACCCGCGCAGAAGCGGGCATGAGGTTTGATAATGCGGCCATCGTTCTCGGCTTATTTTGGCCGAGGTGTCTGGCGAGCCATTCGTCGCGGACGCTGTTCTTGAAAGCCGCTAAAGCTTCGGCGTCCGTAAATCGACAATCTGGTTCTTTTTAGTAAGAAACCTATTCCAAAGCTTTCGGGCTGACTCTCCGGGCTGTTGAGTTATGTGACTCAGGTCGTCTGCATCCGGAGGTCGGACATAAGTCCCTTGAAAGTTTGCCCGAAAGGCGTCTTCGAGCTCTTCCCAACTTCCAATGGAGCTTTCGGGGAGGCCTTTGAGCCAGTGACGAGCGACCCTTTGAGTTTGAGAGGTAAGTACTTGATGGCATGGAGATCATCCCCTCGAGCCATATGTATATGAAGGATATAGTCCTCAATCCAGACCCCAGGGTCTGTTGTTCCGTCGTATGCCTCTATGTTTATGGGCTTGAATTCCTCTGGGAATTCGTGGTCCAGCACCTCATCGGTGAAACATAGGGGGTGTGCGGCACCCCTGTAGCTGGGTGTGCCGCGTTGTTCGGATGCTTGTTGTGTTGCATTGTATGCTGGGGCGCGCTTGCGTGGTCCATAGATGGATCTTGTTGCACCGTCCTTTGGGTGCGAGCCCTCGCATGGGTCGCGTGTTGTATTGTGAGCGGCGTTGAATGCCATTCTGTGGTGGTAGAGGGGTTGTCTACCCGACCAGGTGGCTTCTTTGATATTTGGTTGTGGGGGGTCTGAGGCCTCCTCATCGAATTCGGGTAGCAGCTTCCGCTTTGGGTAGCTCTTGGAGGGGTGATTGTCCCCGTACCTTGCTGCAGTTTTGAGTATTTTGCTCCATCTGAACTGGAGCGTGTTTTGCGCGGCCTTGAGCCTCCGCTTCTGCTTTTTGAGGCTCCTTGCAGTGGCGACGAGCCTTTTACGAGCATTCTGCTGCTCCGAGTGCCTCTCCGGCGTTGTGTCGTCCGGACCATTATCATTGATAGGGTTTGTTTGTTCAGTTTGATTATCCGGATTGCCGTTGTCTGGCAGCGGTTCGCCCTGCTCCAGCGCTGGATTAGTGTGATCGCTATTTCTGTCAAGGCGGGATTTGGGGCGGCGCTTGCGTCGCTGCTTTGACTGCTTTTCGAGGGAACAATCCTTCGGTGCGTCCTTCCGTTCCTCGCCGTCATCTTTGGGTGCGTCCACCATGTATACGTCATATGACGAGGTGGCGTTCCAGGGCTCGATAGGCGCTGATTCTTCATCGTCTCCTTCATCGGCGTCCATACCGTCAATGTCGTCGGAGTTGAAGTCGAGCATGTCAGTTAAATCATCGATAGTGGCTACCAAGTGGGTGGTGGGTGGGTTTTGAATTTCTTCATTGTCCGAATCCCAACCTTACTGACCGTAGTCCAGCCAGGGTTCTCCTGATAAAGAGAGAGATTTTAGTGACCTCAGGATATCACCGAAAGGCGAGTGCTGAAAGACGTCCGTGGCCGTGAACTCCATGATCGGCGCCCAATCTGATTCGCTCGGTAGGGCCACGGAGAGTTTGGAGTCCGGAGAAGAATCCGGCTCCATGGAGTCACGAGCCTTGCAGAGTATGGGGCTGGTGTTCGGCCCAACCGCCGTTGGAATTGCAGCCCCTGAGGCGGCGTCCAACCGCTCGTCCTCGATCGGCGCAGCCGGCTCCGAACTAGAGGTCGGAGCCGATGCGAGTGTGGCCTCCAGGGCACTGTTCGGCGGCAGAGCTAGATCATGCTCATCGTGACAGTGCGGCACGCTCGGCAGTGGTTCAAATCCGTCGAAGATCAAGTCCCCGCGGATGTCGGTCGTGTAGTTTAAACTTCCGAATCTGACCTGACAGCCAGGGGCGTAGCTTTTGATCTGCTCTAGATGGCCAAGTGAATCGGCCCGCAGCGCGAAGCCGCCAAAGACGAAGATCTGTCCGGGGAGGAAGGTCTCACCCTGGACTGCATCGCCATTGATGATCGCAGGAGCCATCGAGCCTGACGGCGACGGCACAGAGGAACTCTCAATGAAAGCACCAATGTCGGTGTCAAAACCGGCGGATCTCGGGTAGGGGGTCCCGAACTGTGCGTCTAGGCCGGATGGTAACAGGAGGCAGGGGACACGAAGTTTTACCCAGGTTCGGGCCCTCTCGATGGAGGTAAACCCTACGTCCTGCTTGATTAATATTGATGATATGGGTAGTACAAGAGTTGATCTACCACGAGATCAGAGAGGCTAAACCCTAGAAGCTAACCTATGGTATGATTGTTGATGTGTATGTTTTCCTACGGACTAAAACCCTCCGGTTTATATAGACACCGGATAGGGTTAGGGTTACATAGAGTCGGTTACAATGGTAGGATATCTGAACATCCGTATCGCCAACCTTGCCTTCCACGCCAAGGAAAGTCCCTTCCGGACACGGGACGGGGTCTTCAATCTTGTATCTTCATAGTCCAGGAGTCCGGGTTGAAGGTATAGTTAGGCTATCCGAACACCCCCTAATCTAGGACTCCCTCATTGATCCTATCTTGCAAGTCTATAGTCACCTACTATGTGTTATGATCCGGCAACCCCGAAGTGACAATAATCGGGACCACTCCCGGTGATGACCATAGTTTGAGGAGTTCATGTATTCACTGTGTGCTAATGCTTTGTTCCGGTTCTCTATTAAAAGGAGGCCTTAATATCCCTTAGTTTCCAATAGGACCCCGCTGCCACGGGAGGGTAGGACAAAAGATGTCATGCAAGTTCTTTCCCATAAGCACGTATGACTATATACGGAATACATGCCTACATTACATTAATGAATTGGAGCTAGTTCTGTGTCACCCTATGTTATGACTGTTACATGATGAACCGCATCCGGCATAATTATCCATCACTGATCCGATGCCTACGAGTTTTCCGTATACTGGTTCTTGCTTATTTACTTTCCCGTTGCTACTGTTACAATCACTACAAAATACCAAAAACATTACTTTTGATGTCTTTACTTTTGTTTCCTCTACCACCACTATCATATTACTTTGCTACTAAACACTTTGCTGCAGATACTAAGTTTCCAGGTGTGGTTGAATTGACAACTCAGCTGCTAATACTTGAGAATATTCTTTGGCTCCCCTTGTGTCGAATCAATAAATTTGGGTTGAATACTCTACCCTCGAAAGCTGTTGCGATCCCCTATACCTGTGGGTTATCAAGACTAATTTCTAGCGCCGTTGCCGGGGAGCATAGCTCTATTCTTTGAGTCACTTGTGATTTATATCTGCTTATCACTATGAAGAACTTGAGAGATCCAAAAACCAAGATCTATCCCTCAAATACGAGGGGAGGTAAGGAACTGCCATCTAGCTCTGCACTTGATTCACCTTCTGTTATGAGTAAGTTAGCGACACATACACCTGCTTCTGATATTCGTTCTGATATGTCACATGTTATTGATGATGCCACTTCTGCTATGCATGATACTTATGATGAAACTGCTTCTATGCCTGATACTACTGTGCCCCTTAGTGAATTTCTTGATGAACAAATTGCTAGGGCTAGAGAAAAAGAAATTATTGAATCTGAATACGATGATGATAGTGATGATGAAAATATGCCTGTTATTCCTGAGGGCTATCTTTTTGATATGGAATCTTCTGCCGCTATTTTAGCTTGCAGAGATAGATATGAGCTTAAGAGGTTATTAATTAAAGGGAACAAAGAATCACTTAGAGATAAAATGAAACCTAACCTTGCTTTTGCTACTTCACCTATTTTTGTTCCTGATAAGGATTATGAATTCTCTATTGATCCTGATATAATTACTTTGGTTGAATCTGATCCATTTTATGGCTATGAATCTGAAACTGTTGTGGCACATCTTACTAAGTTAAATGATATAGCTGCCCTGTTCACTAATGATGGGAGATCGCGTTACTTTTATATACTCAAAATATTTCCGTTCTCTTTGAAGGGTGATGCTAAGATATGGTTTAATTCTCTTGATCCTAGTTGTGTGCGTAGTCCCCAGGATATGATATATTACTTCTCTGCTAAATATTTCCCTGCTCATAAGAAACAAGCTGCTTTGAGGGAAATATACAACTTTGTGCAAATTAAAGAAGAGAGTCTCCCACAAGCTTGGGGGAGGCTTCTCAAGTTACTTAATGCTTTGCCTGATCATCCTCTTAAGAAACCTGAAATACTTGATATCTTTTATAATGGACTAACTGATGCTTCCAGAGATTACCTGGATAGTTGTGCTGGTTCTCTTTTCAGGGAAAGAACACCGAATGAAGCTGAAATTCTATTGAATAATATGTTGACAAAAGAAAATAATTGGGCACCTCCTGAGCCAGCTCCTGAGCCATCTCCTGCTCCAATTACTGAACCTATTCCTAAACCAACTCCGAAGAAGAGAGGTGTTCTATTTCTCAGTCCGGAAGATATGCAAGAGGCAAAGAAATCTATGAAAGAAAAAGGTATTAAAGCTGAAGACGTTAAGAATTTACCTCCTATTGAAGAAATACATGGTCTTAATATACCGCATGTTGAAGAAACATATGATCTTAATTATTTATTTTGCTGAAGAACCTCCTGATCCCGATATCCTGACACAGGTAGTAAAGGTAAATTCTCTCTATAGATATGATAAAGCTGAAGTCCCTCCTACTAAAATTGCTAGTCAATGCTTGGATGAGTTTGATAACTTTATGTATAAGCAAGATGACTTCAATGCTTATTTTGGTAGACAATTAAAAGAAAATGCTTATATGATTAGACGCTTGGGTGATTATATGGCTAATATTAAAGGTGAACTTAAACTTGTTAGCAAACATGCTTCTATGGTTACCACTCAAGTAGAACAAGTACTTAAGGCTCAAAAAGAAGTGCTTGATGAAATGAATAGAAAGAAAAATGATTATGCTGTTAGAGTGGCTACTAGAACTGGTAGAATGACTCAGGAACCTTTGTATCCTGAAGGCCACCCTAAGAGAATCGAGCAAGATTCTCAAAGAAATAATACTGATGTTCCTAGTTCTTCTAAAAAGAAGAAGAAGAAAAATGATAGAACTGTGCAAACTTCTAGTGGACCTATTGCTGAACCACCTGATAATCCAAATGATAATTCTATGTCTGATGCTGAAACACAATCTGGTAATGAACATGAACCAAGTAAAAATATTAATGATGATGTTCATGATGATGCTCAGCCTAGTAATGATAATGATGTAGAAATTGAACCTGCTGTTGATCTTGATAACCCACAGTCAAAGAATCAACGTTATGATAAAAGAGACTTTGTTGCTAGGAAACATGGTAAAGAAAGGGAACCTTGGGTCCAGAAACCCATGCCTTTTCCTCTGAAACCATCCAAGAAAAAGGATGATGAGGATTTTGAGCACTTCGCTGAAATGATTAGGCCTATCTTTTTGCGTATGAGATTAACTGATGTGCTCAAAACAAATCCTTATGCTAAATATATGAAGGATATCATTACTAATAAAAGAAAGATACCAGAAGCTGAAATTTCCACCATGCTTGCTAATTACACTTTTAAGGGTGGAATACCAAAGAAACTTGGAGACCCCGGAGTACCTACTATGCCTTGCTCCATTAAAGGAAATTATATTAAAACTGCTTTATGTGATCTTGGAGCCGGTGTTAGTGTTATGCCACTCTCTTTATATTGTAGACTTGACTTGAATAAGCTGACACCTACTGAAATATCTTTGCAAATGGCTGATAAATCAACTGCTATACTTGTCAGTATCTGTGAGGATGTGCCTGTTGTGGTTGCGAACGTTACTATTTTAACGGACTTTGATATACTTGATATTCCCGAGGATGATAGTATGTCTATTATTCTTGGAAGACCTTTTCTTAATACTGCAGGGGCTGTTATTGATTGCAACAAAGGCAATGTCACTTTTCATGTTAATGGTAATGAGCATACGGTACACTTTCCGAGGAAACAACCTCAAGTTCATAGTATCAACTCTATTGGAAAAATTCCATCGATTATATTTGGAGGCTTTGAATTTCCTCTTCCTACTGTCAAGAAGAAATATGATATTCTTATTATAGGGGATGTGCATATCCCCGTTGAGGTAACTTAGTGTTATTCGAAATTTCTCCGGTTTCATGATTATCGGAATGAGTTTGCTAACAAGACTTGATCAACCTTGTTAGTGGATTCTTTTTGATGAGCATGAGATGGATGAAACTAGAAGCACAAACTTCTGTACCCTCTTTATACTTTCTGTTATTTATATTAAATAAAGTAAAAATAGTATTTTTTGTCTATCTCCTGGCTTATCCATGCAATATAAAAATATCCCGAAAATATAAGTCCTCAGATTGCCATGCCAATTTAATATGATTTTTCGGGAATATTTGAGGATTTACTGTGCAAAAATTACCGCGGGAGGAGCTGCCACCTGGCCATGAGGGTGGTGGACGCGCCCCCCCTATAGGGCGCGCCCCCTGCCTCGTGGGCCCACGGTGGCCCTCCTCCACTTATCCCAGCACCCATCTTCTTCCTCTATCTCACACAAACCCGAAAAACCAACTCAAGCACGAGTTCCAGCCACTTTTGCTGTGATTTTCGATCTCCTTGCTCAAAGCACCTCTTGCAAAACTGCTTGGGGAGATTGTTCCTTGGTATGTGACTCCTCCATTGGTCCAATTAGTTTTTGTTCTAGTGCTTTATTCTTTGCAAAGTTGTGCTGCATAGGTGACCATGTTCTTGAGCTTGCATGTCAAATTTATATGGTTCCAAGTAGTTCTAATGCTTGATATAGGCTCTAGGCACTTGTAGGAGTAGTTGCTATCAGTTTTATTGAATTTGGTTTACTTTTATTTTGAAGTTACTAAAAATTTCAGAATTTTTCAGAAAATGATGAGGAGATTATTGAGGGGCTCATCGAGCCAAAGCTCGAAGGAAAAGGCACCGAAGCCTAAGTATAATTTGCCACGCACCGCGGAGATTCGGGCGTGTGAATGGCCTTCTCATTATTTCTTGAGAGCTGCTGGTATCTATGAAGATTTTCATGAATTGTCTCACAATGCAGGCCTCACCGGTTTCCTCCACGACCAATGCGATCAGTATCTCTTACTCACAAATACCTTTGTGCAAAACTTTCATTTTCATTCTAGGGACTCACCACCTATGGTGGAGTTTCATTTATATGATGAGCATAAGGAGATGTCACTTTATGATTTCTGTCAGATTTGTGTAGTCCCTTTTGAGGGCAAGATAGAAGAACCACATCATGATGATGTGGCTGGTTTATTGATAATATCATTGTAGGAGAAACTAGGAAGGTTTCCGACGCACGAATCACTAGCATACATTTTCCTGTTTTGCGTTACTTTGCATTATTTGCTAGTCGTTGTTTAATTGGGTTCGAAAATTCTGGAAACCTTAGTATCCCTGATTTAATTATTCTGCTCCAAGGTTTATACAGTGATAACACTTTTAGTTTGGGCGGTATTATTGCCAGACGGTTAAATATGAACCGTACTAAGGGCCCCATCTTTGGAGGCATCTACGCCACACGCCTAGCCGCACATTTTAACATACCTATTAGGCATGCTGAGAAGGAAGAAAAGGTGCTACCCCGTGTTTATCTAGATCATAAAAGTATGGTGGCACATGATTTTATTGTTAAAAATAGGGCAGGGGAGCTTAAATATCAATTGTTCTTTAATAAACATCATCCTGAGACTATTACCTTGCCTGCTCCTTCTTTGTTTGATTTGACTGCAGGCACGTACCTTGTTCCGTTGACGGCTATTCACGCCTACCGGAACCCTGCACCAGTCGAGGAGCCAGAACAGGAACCACAAGATGAGCCTCCACGACAATCTGTTTATTCTTGGGATCCAGAGATGACTGTCAGCCAGTGGCAGTCAGAGTCTTCTGCTTCATCACAGTATGATCCCAACTATTCCTCCTCATCACAGTACGACCCCAACAACTATTATTATGGATATCCGCCAGGCCAGCCGTGGCCATAGACCAACTTAGGCCAAAAGCCTAAGCTTGGGGAGTACGTATTTCTCACCGACATTACATTTATGTTCACACACACTCATTGCTAGATGTCGGTGCTCATACTTTTTCACTGTAATATCCATGCTAGTTTATTTTCTTTTTCCTACTTTCTTATTGTGTGTTTATTAGACCTTAAGAAAAACAAAAAAAATTAGTAGTAGTTTATTTTTCTGCTGTAGTAGTAATAATTAAAAAGAAAACCCAAAAATATTTCCCGTTCTTCTTTTGCTTGTTGGGAGCTTTCCCATGTAAATAGTTTTATTTCTTTTCTTTTCTTTGGGGGTCAGTAGGAGAAGAACATAATTAAATTGTTGAACTGGCTCTTATATGCATTATTATTGATTTAACCAAGAGCCCATATTGCCTTGTCTTCTCCTGTTTATTGAATGCTCGCAGATTCCAGCTTAGTCCAATGCACGTACACTCTTATTATTATTCACACCATTCGGTCGTGCAAGTGAAAGGCAATTATGATGATATATGATGGACTGACTGAGATGAGAAAAGCTGGTATGAACTCGACCTCTTTTGTTTTTGTAAATATGATGAGTCCCACGTTCTTGATTCAGCTTATTATGAATAAACATGTTTGCAATGACAATTAGAGATTATAGTTGCTTGTGCCATGCTTGATTAGCTATGAGTTATAATGGTTTACCTTGCGTGCCAACATGCTATTGAGATGATTATGATGTGGTATGATAGGGTGGTATCCTCCTTTGAATGATTTAAGTGACTTGACTTGGCACATGTTCACGCATGTAGTTGAAACAAAATCAACATAGCCTTCACGATATTTATGTTCATGGTGGATTATATCCTACTCATGCTTGCATCCAATGTTTATTAATTTTAATGCATGTACATGGCTGTTGTCGCTCTCTACTTGGTCGCTTCCCAGTCTTTTGCTAGCCTTCATTGTACTAAGCGGGAATACTGCTTGTGCATCCAATCCCTTAAACCTCAAAGTTATTCCAGATGAGTCCACCATATCTTCCTATATGCGGTATCTACCTGCCGTTCCAAGTAAATTTGTATGTGCCAAAGTCTAAACCTTCAAATAAACATTCTGTTTTGTATGCTCGAATAGCTCATGTATCAACAAAGGCTGTCCTTATCTTCTGTGTTAGGCGGGTTATTCTCAAGAGGAGTGGACTCCGCTCCTCACTCACGAGAAAATGGCTGGTCACCGGGATGCCCAGTCCCATGCTTTATGCAAACTAAATCAAAATTAATTGCAAACAAAACTCCCCCTAGGACCTGATGTATGTTGGAGGCACTCGTTGTTTCGAGCAAGCCGTGGATTGATGCTTGTTGGTGGAGGGGAGTATAAACTTTACCATTCTGTTTGGGAACCGCCTATAATGTGTTTAGCATGGAAGATATCGCCATCTCTTAGTTGTTACGTTGACAATGAAAGTATACCGCTCAAAATACAATTTATCTCTACTTCAAAACCAAGCTCTGGCACCTCTACAAATCCCTGCTTCCCTATGTGAAGGGCCTATCCATTTACTTTTATGTTGAGTCATCAACCTCTTATTAAAAAGCACTAGCTGGAGAGCACAGCCGGTATTTGCATTCATCACTATTAATTTATATTGGGTATGACTATGATTGGATCTCTTTTACCATGAATTACAATGTCTAGTCAGTCCTTGATCTTTAAAGGTGCTCTGCATTTATGTTTTGCGGTCTCAAAAAGGGCTAGCGAGATACCATCTTGTTATATCATATTATGATTGTTTTGAGAAAGTGTTGTCATCCGAGATATATTATTATGACTTGCTAGTTGATTATGCTATTGATATGAGTAATGATGAGACCTGAGAATTATTGCAAGTGTGGTTAGTTATGATCTATGCTGAAAACTTGAATGCTGGCTTGACATAGTTACAACAAGAGCAAACAGAGTTTGTAAAAGTTTTTTTCTTTCTTTCTTTCAGTTTGTCAACTGAATTGCTTGAGGACAAGCAAGGGTTTAAGCTTGGGGGAGTTGATACGTCTCCGTCGTATCTAATTTTTCAAACACTTTTGCCCTTGTTTTGGACTCTAACTTGTATGATTTGAATGGAACTAACCCGGACTGACGCTGTTTTCAGCAGAATTACCATGGTGTTGTTTTATGTGCAGAAAACAATATTCTCGGAATGACCTGAAACTCCACGGAACATCTTAGAAAAAACAATAAAAAATCCTCGCCAAAGATGAAGACCAGGGGGCCCACACCCTTCTCACGAGGGTGGGGGGGCGCCCCCCCTAGGGCGCGCCCCCTACCTCATGGGCCCCCTGTTGCGTCTCCGACTCCAACTCCACCTCCATATATTGAGTTTCGATGAGAAAAAAATCAGAGAGAAGAAATCATCGCGTTTTACGATATGGAGCCGCCGCCAAGCCCTAAAACCTCTTGGGAGGGCTGATCTGGAGTCCGTTCGGGGCTCCGGAGAGGGGGATTCATCGCCGTCGTCATCATCAACCATCTTCCATCACCAATTTCATGATGCTCACCACCATGCGTGAGTAATTCCATCGTAGGCTTGCTGGACGGTGATGGGTTGGATGAGATTTATCATGTAATCGAGTTAGTTTTGTTAGGGTTTGATCCCTAGTATCCATTATGTTCGGAGATTGATGTTGCTATGACTTTGCTATGCTTAATGCTTGTCACTAGGGCCCGAGTGCCATGATTTCAGATCTGAACCTATTATGTTTTCATGAATATATGTGAGTTCTTGATCCTATCTTGCAAGTCTACAGTCACCTACTATGTGTTATGATCCGGCAACTCCGAAGTGACAATAATCGGGACCACTCCCGGTGATGACCATAGTTTGAGGAGTTCATGTATTCACTATGTGCTAATGCTTTGTTCCGATTCTCTATTAAAAGGAGGCCTTAATATCCCTTAGTTTCCAATAGGACCCTGCTGCCACGAGAGGGTAGGACAAAAGATGTCATGCAAGTTCTTTTCCATAAGCACGTATGACTATATACGGAATACATGCCTACATTACATTAATGAATTGGAGCTAGTTCTGTGTCACCCTATGTTATGACTGTTACATGATGAACCGCATCCGGCATAATTATCCATCACTGATCCAGTGCCTACGAGTTTTCCATATACTGGTTCTCGCTTATTTACATTCCTGCTGCTACTGTTACAATCACTACAAAATACCAAAAGCATTACTTTTGATGTCTTTACTTTTGTTGCCGCTACCACCACTATCATATTACTTTGCTACTAAACACTTTGCTGCAGATACTAAGTTTCCAGGTGTGGTTGAATTGACAACTCAGCTGCTAATACTCGAGAATATTCTTTGGCTCCCCTTGTGTCGAATCAATAAATTTGGGTTGAATACTCTACCCTCGAAAGCTGTTGCGATCCCCTATACTTGTGGGTTATCAGTTCCCATCTTAGAGTTGATGAGCTCTTGAATATGTGGGGCATACCCACAACTCCTCTTTTGATCAGCACCAGTCCTTTTGATCATTTCTACAATCAAGCTCATAACTTTGAATTTCTGGGGAACATCAAAAATTTGCAGCATGTTGATGGAGTGTCCTCTGATCATCTTGTGATCTCCTGACTTGGGTAGCAATGTGTGCCTTAAGATCCAGTTAATGGTAGGCAGACCATACAACAAGAAATGCACAGACCCAAGCTTATGTGTTTCCAAAGCCTTATCAGGGATCTCTTTGTACATGTTTGCCATTGAGTTGTTGTCTTTCTTTTTCTTGGCATACACATCCAAGTCATCTTCGTGTTCCTCTGGGGCATTGATTAGCTTGGCCCATTCATCAACTGTGGACTAGTACCTAGTACCCTCAGACATCCAAACTATCCTCCCATCTGGATAGAAATGGGTGGTGGAGTAGAACTGCATGATTAACTCATCATTCCATTTGGTGAGCTTTTGTCCAACAAATTCATCTACTCCACAAGCCTCATGATGACTATGTTATTTGCAATAATTTTGAAATTGGGTTTGGAAGAGTGTCAACTTTAGGTAAAAATGATCCCACATATTTGGAGAGTGTTCAATCTTATGAACTTTTTGATGAAAGTGGGTTTGGAGAGGTCATGACTTTAGTTGGTGTTAACCCCAGTATCTTGGAAGATCATAAAACTTTTACGCATGTGGATCATGAAGAGAACATTTTATATGATAGATATATTATTGAATTTGATTATGATCCTACATATAATTATTATGAGAGGAAAATATGGTTGTAGAAATTTGCATGTATTAAATTTCCTCTCGTTATGTTGAGATTGTCAATGTTTTTTGCGTATGCTAGATATTTCTTGTCATGACAATTGTTTTCCTATAAAATTCCTATGCATAGGAAGTATGTTAGACTTAAATGTGTTTCACATGCTACATGATGCTCTATTCGTGTTTCAATTACTATCTTTCATGTGAGCATCATTGAAATATTATGCCTAGCTAGGGGCGTGAAACAATAGCGCTTGTTGGGAGGCAACCCAATGAATAAAATTTAATTTTGCTTTCTGTTCTTGAGTGTTAGCACAATTATACTACTGTTATGATAGTATTGTTTGTGTTTTAATTAGTGTTTGTGCCAAGTAAAGCCTTTAGGATCTTCTTGGGTGATAGTTGTTTAATCTTTCTGAAAAACAGAAACTTTTGCGCTCATGAAAACAATTCTCATAAAATGCCAATTATTTTTGCAGAAGATTAATATACAAATTCCTCAGGTCGTCCTAAGTTTTCAGAATTTTTGGAGTTTCAGAAGTATTCGAAATATCCAGATTGCTACAGACTGCTCTGTTTTTAACAGATTCTGTTTTCTTTGCATTGTGTGCTTGTTTTGATGGCTCTATGGATTTATTTGATGAGTTTTTTCCATAGAAAAGTTGGAATACAGTAGATATAATGCAAGAACAAAATATGAATTGGTTTGCTACAGTAATTATAGTAGTTATTTGCTTTCTTATACTAACGGATCTCACGAAGGTTTTGTTGAGTTTTGTGTGATTGAAGTTTTCAAATTTTGGGTTATCTTACGATGGATGAATGAATAAGGAGTAAGAAGATCCCAATCTTGGGGATGCCCTGGCATCCCAAGCTATTATCCAAAAGAGAGCAAGAAACTAAGCTTGGGGATGCCCCGAGTGGCATCCCCTCTTTCTTCTAACGACCATCGGTATTTTACTCGAAGCTATATTTTTATTCGTCACATACTATGTGTTTTTCTTGGAGCGTCTTGTATGATAAGAGTCTTTGCTTGTTTTATTTTGTGTTTTAAGTCTTTATTCCTTGTTGGACACACCTATTTGAGATATCCAAAATTATGTCATGACTTGTTAGAATTTCTCTCTATGCTTCACTTAAATTTTTATGAGTATCTTTTTGAGCACGGTGTGCTTTAGTATTTTTGAAGAAATGCTCTCTTTCTTCACTTAGATTTATTTGAGAGTTATTAAAATTTTCAATAAATTCTCTCTTGCTTCACTTCAATTATTTTGAGAGAAATAAAAATTATGCTCATGATCTTCACTTATATTTGTTTGAGCTTATCAAAAGCAACACATGAAAATTAGTCCCAAAGTGATAGATATCCAAGAAGGATATAATAAAAAACTTTCATGAAGATCACTGGACAAAATAAACTTGATTCTTAGTACTAGTTTTGAGATATGATGATGTGATATGTGAGTCATCTTGATGAGTAATTGTGCTTTAGTAAGAATATTGGTGTTAAGGTTTGTGATTCCCTATGCAAGCACGAAAGTCAATAATTATGCAATGAAATTATATCCTACTTGTGGTGCATTATTCGGTGTTAATTATGCTTAATGCTCGCTTATGAGATTATTCGTTTCTTGGTTGGTCACTTCTCAATCTTTTGCTAGCCTTCATTTTGCACTAAGTATGATCACTACTTGTGCATCCAAAAACCTTTAAACCAGTTTTGACAGATCAGTCCACTATATCTACCTATAGGTGGTATTCTTTTGCCGTTCTAAGCAAATTTGTATGTGCCATCTCTAATTTTCAAAATAAACTTCTCTTTTGTGTGTTCATACCGCTCGCGGAGCGGTGAGGGGTGGCTAATATTTTCCATGCTAGATGTGTTATTCTCATGATAAGTGTTTATTCACTTGCCATTGCACGAGAGTAGGGCAAAGGTATTAGGGATGCCGAGTCCTGAAATGAAAAATGAATTTACTTTATGTTGTCAAATAATAAATTCCTTGGAAAGTTTTGGTATGGAAGGCACCCGTGGATAATGTTAGCCATGGAAAGTGAAAGTATGGTGGAAAAAGGAATAAACTTTATTTTCCGTTTGTGGACTGCCTAAGATATATCTAGCATGGAAAGTGTTGGGAACTCTAATCGTTTTCGTTGGTGGGAAGGACACACCTCCCAAAATGTTTTTATCTCTATGTTTTTCGCTTCGAGCTCTGGCACCTCTACAAATCCCTACTTCCCTCTGCGAAGGGCCTTTATTTTACTTTATGCATTTTTTATTTTTGAATTTGAGTATCCATCTTCTCTTATAAAAGCACCAACTAGGAGGCAATATGATCGTACTTGAGCATTGGGTGTAGCTAATATGCGAGTGTGTTTCATGAATGGATCAATGATTGAGCATGATTGGCTAGAGATAGCTATAGGATCGAAAGTATGTCTAGAGGGGGAGTGATTAGACTACTTGACCAAATAAAAATCTAGCCTTTTCCCAATTTTAATTCTTGGCAGATTTTAGCAACTTAGCACAACTCAAGCAAACAACCTACACATGTAATTCTAAGAGTATAGCAGCGGAATGTAAAACAATTGCATATGAAGGTAAAGGGAGGAGTTTGGAGGGAGCAAACGCAATGTAGACACGGAGATTTTTGGTGTGGTTCTGATAGGTGGTGCTATCGTACATCCACGTTGATGGAGACTTCAACCCATGAAGGGTAACGGTTGCGCGAGTCCATGGAGGGCTCCACCCACGAAGGGTCCACGAAGAAGCAATCTTGTCTATCCCACCATGGCCATCGCCCACGACGGACTTGCCTCACTAGGGTAGATCTTCATGAAGTAGGCGATCTCCTTGCCCGTACAAACTCCTTGGTTGAACTCCACAATCTTGACGGAGGCTCCCAAGTGACACCTAACCAATCTAGGAGACACCACTCTCTAAGAGGTAACAAATGGTGTGTTGATGATGAACTCCTTGCTCTTGTGCTTCAAATGATAGTCTCCCCAACACTCAACTCTCTCTCATAGGATAGGATTTGGTGGAAAGATGATTTGAGTGGAAAGCAACTTGGGGAAGGCTAGAGATCAAGACTTATGTGGTTGGAATGAAATATCTTGACCTCAACACAAGTGTAGGTGGTTTCCTCTCAGAAAATGTATGTTGGAAGTGTAGGCATGTTCTGATGGCTCTCTCCATGAATGAAGAGTGGGTGGAGGGGTATATATAGCCTCCACACGAAATCTAACTGTTACACACAAATCACCAAACTCGTTGGGACCGAATCATACAACTCGGTCAGACCGATTTAGTTCATAATGTGACCGTTAGGGTTTTCGCTGGGACCGACATGTAAACTTGGTGGGACCGATATCATTAGGGTTAGGGCATAATGTAATCTCGGTGAGACCGATTACACAAACTCGGTGAGACCGATTTTGGTAATAGACTAACCAGAGAGTTGGTCAGGTAATCTCGGTGGGACCGATTCGCTCTCTTGGTAGGACCGAAACATTACTAAAGGGAAACAGAGAGTTTGCATTGCAATCTCGGTGGGACCGATCGCTCATCTCGGTTGGACCGAAATGTTAGGAAGGGAAACAGAGAGATTACAATCCCATCTCGGTGAGACCCAGATCCCTATCGGTGGGACCGGAACAACTAAGGTTTGTGGCAGTGGCTATGTCAAGTGAACTCGGTGGCGCCGGATAGATCAAATCGGTAGGGCCGAGTTTGACTTTTGGTTTGGGATATATTTGGATATGAAAAAGTGGTTGAGGGTTTTGGAGCATATCACTAAGCACTTTGAGAAAGCAATCCATTGAGCAACACCTCATCCCCTTTTAATAGTATTGGCTTTCCTATGGACTCAATGTGATCTTGGATAACTAAAATGAAAAAAGTAGAGTTCTGAGCTTTGAGCTTGAGCCAATCACTTTTGTCCTTAGCATTTTGAGGGGTCCACTTTCTAATCCATGTCGGGCCAATCATTGAGCTTTTCCTGAAATATTTATCTTCAAGTATCATTAACTCAATGAGCTATATGTTGTTAGGAATTACCAAAACCACCCATGATAGTTGCACTTTCAATTTCCCCATTTTTGGTAATTGATGACAACATATAGATCAATGCTTCGACAAATGATTATAAGATTGAAAAAACATCGTCGCTTTGAGAAGTATGTGATAAGCAAGAGCTCCCCCTAAATTTGTCCATCATTTAAAATTTGCTTTTGAATGCAGATCCACAATCGATTAGAATCATGGGTTACTCTTCCATGTCACGTACATCTTTGTGGAGCGCTCAAAATGATAGAAATTAAACTCATGCACTCAACATCAAGTAAGTGAATGATCATATATGGAATATAAAGGATAGCATCATTGTCGGTGTCAAAACCGGCGGATCTCGGGTAGGGGGTCCCGAACTGTGCGTCTAGGCCGGATGGTAACAGGAGGCAAGGGACACAAAGTTTTACCCAGGTTCGGGCCCTCTTGATGGAGGTAAAACCCTACGTCCTGCTTGATTAATATTAATGATATGGGTGTTACAAGAGTAGATCTACCACGAGATCAGAGAGGCTAAACCCTAGAAGCTAGCCTACGGTATGATTGTATGTTGTGATTGTTGTCCTACGTACTAAAACCCTTCGGTTTATATAGACACCGGAGAGGGTTAGGGTTACACAAGGTCGGTTACAAAGGAGGAGATATCCATATACGTATTGCCTAGCTTGCCTTCCACGCCAAGTAGAGTCCCATCCGGACACGAGACAGAGTCTTCAATCTTGTATCTTCATAGTCTAACAGTCCGGCCAATGGAGATAGTCCGGCTGTCTAGAGACCCCCTAATCCAGGACTCCCTTAGTAGCCCCTGAACCAGGCTTCAATGATGATGAATCCGGCGCGTAGTTGTCTTTGACATTGCAAGGCGGGTTCCTTCTCCGAATACATCACAGAAGAATTTGAATACGAGGATAGTGTCCGACCCTGCAAAATAAGTTCCACATTCCACCGTAGAGAGAACAATGTTTTCTTGTTTCGGCAGCATGACGTTACGTCATGGCCCGGTGATTATTCGAACCGTTTCTTTTAACCAGCCCTGCACATAACGCGAGGCAGTTTTTCGACACGTCTTGTCAAAGCAGAGATCGTGTCCCCTTATTACGGGATTCTCATCAATACGAGCGTGGTTAACCCAACCGCGCCATCAATCGTAGCGCTTGGGAGATAAGCGAGTTTTACCAGGAAATTGGGGACGCTTAATTTTGTCCGCCCATATAAAGGGATAAGGATTCACCTTTCTATCCACGCCTTCTTCCTCCTCTGCTCATCCGCTCCCGCACACTCGAGCTCTAGCACCCAAGTCCTCACTTCCATCTCAACCTTCTCCAACCATGTCCAAAGAGGGAGACAAGTGGATGGTCTCCTCCGTCACGGAGGGAGACGTCAAGAAACTGAGGAGAGCCGGATACCTGCCCGACGACATCGCGCACCGGCTCACAGATGAGGGACAGATCATCCCCACCCCCGAGCCCCATGAGAGGGTGGTATTCCTCACCCATTTCCTCCGCGGACTGGGATTCCCTCTCCATCCCTTCGTCCGGGGGCTCATGTTTTATTACGGCCTGGATTTCCATGATCTGGCCCCGAACTTCATCCTCAACATCTCAACGTTTATCGTCATGTGCGAGGCCTTCCTCCGCATCAAGCCCCACTTCGGCTTATGGCTGAAGACCTTCAATGTCAAGCCGAAGGTAGTGAGCGGCCGCCAGGCGGAGTGCGGAGGTGCCATGGTGGGCAAGATGCCCAACATCACTTGGCTTGAGGGCTCCTTCGTGGATACCATAAAGGTGTGGCAATCGGGGTGGTTCTATATCACCGAGCCGCGTGACCCCGCATGGGTAGCGGCCCCGAGTTCCGATCTGGCATCCCCATGCGGCTCACCTCCTGGAAAGAGAAGGGCCTATCCTGGGGTAATTCAAAAGAGCTGACCGGACTCCAGTCATGTATTCAGAACATGGTGGACAAGAAGCTCAAGCTTGTCAACATAGTCCAGGTTATGCTCGTCCGCCGGATACTCCCGTGCCAACAATGGGAGTTTACCTTGTGGGAGTTCAATCCGGCGCAGCACCGAACTCTAAACAGGCTCTTCAATACGACTCATGAAGATGCCTGGAGGGTGCTGTTCAAGAGCGCCGAGGTCCCTCCCCCCATTACTGAGGATCGTGGATTCAGCGCGAAGCGCCACGCCAGTGCGGTAAGTTGTTTTACCTTTCACAGGATACTTGTTTTCTATATAGATTGACTCTATGCGGGATCTAAACTCCCGTAATTTTGACAGGACTGGCAGAAGATGGCCGGACAGATCGACTGTCCGACTCCCTTGCCCGAAGGCCCCGCAGACGTTCTTCTAACGAAGATGCTGACTCCGGCCCCTTATAAGGTGCCGGAGAAGACCAAGAAGGCCAAGGGAGCTCGAAAGAGTTCCCGACACCAGGCGTCGTCGGACTCATCGTCCGATGACTCTGTGGCGTACTCTTCCCCCGAAGACGAGGAAGAGGAAGAAGAGGCTCCCCCACCGATTGGGGGAGACAAGAAAAGGAAGGCCGCCCCAACTGGGGAGGCCGGAGGGTCCAAGAAGGGAAGGACGCTCCTTCCGGACAGCTCCACCGCCGCCGACGAAAGTGAAGACGAGTGGTTGCCCAGGGCCAAGACCCAGGGAAGATCGTAAGTGTTTGGATACCAAAGTAACCCATAGGATTCCTTTGTCGCATTGCTTTCCCTAATGTCGAACTCAATTGTGCAGGCCGCCACGAGCCAATATCGAGGTATCCTCGGACGGCTCCCTGGGCTCGTCGGACATGGATAGCGATCCAGTCCCGACCGCCTCCTCCCCTCATCCGGCCGACGACACTGAGGTGTTGTCTCAAGAGGCACCGGATCAAGGGGGGACAGTCCCGGAGGCGCCTCAAGGCGACCTTCCGGACTCCGGGAGCCGAGGGGACGGGGTCCCCGAGAGCTCCGAGTTCGGCCCTTAGCCGAACACCGCGCCGGACCCTCCAACGGTTCCGAGCTCGAGCAGGCGGTCCCCTTCAAAGGGGGGTGAGACGCCTGTGTCGGTGACCTCTGTCCATCTAGAGGCGACGAACACTATGTTGGAAGCGCTTCGAAGCGCTTCCATCGAGGAGGAGCACCGCACTATCATGAGTGTGGTGATCCAGAAGGTTCAGTACGCCAAGAGCGGATTGACTGAAGCCTGTACTAGCCTTCTAACAGGCTTCGAGGTAAGTGTTTTAAAATGTAGTAGAAATATTACCGCATAGACAGTAGCCCCTAATACTTTGTTCAGTGTTCACAAAGAAAAGCCGAACAGAGGATCAAATAATATCGCAGGAGTCTAATATAAGTATGTCAATATGCATATGCAGGCTTCGCTGCTGGCGTCTGCCGCACTAACTGCGGAGGTCGCCATACTGAAGGAGGCCCTCGAGGGGTCCCAGAAAGAGCTCGGCCTTGCTAAGAGGCAGCTCGAGGAGAACAAGGGTAAGTAATACCCCG
Organism: Triticum urartu; assembly: GCF_056163025.1. NCBI lineage: Eukaryota > Viridiplantae > Streptophyta > Magnoliopsida > Poales > Poaceae > Triticum > Triticum urartu. The sequence goes on along the minus strand of NC_141878.1, from coordinate 476,714,694 downwards.
TCTGTAGTTGAGAAAAAGGACGCGATTGCTAAATGACAGGATCATTGTATGTTCGCCAGGGGCCACGACCGAGGTGGCGACCCTGAAGCAAGCGTTGTCCCAGGCCGAAGAAAAGGCGGCCCAGGAGCGCACCGAGCGAGAGAGGCACGAGGCTCGGGTGGGTGAGGTGCAGCAAGAGCTCCAGGCTCTCGTGACAAAGCACGAGGCGTTGGAGCTTGACTTGAAGACGAGAGAGTCTGAGCTTGCCGTGGCCCGTGAGAGCGCGAAGAGTGCCAAGGCCGAGGCCCAGAAGGCCCTTCAGGAGATCGACGCGACGAAGAAGATAGCGGCGGGTAAGGCTTTCTATATGCAAAGCAAGCATGTAAAGGTGAATTACCGATTACTTACCCGAATCCGGAGCTCTTCAGGAGCATTCACAGATTTGCCCCGCAGTGTGTCCGATGCCGCACTATTCTACCAGGCTGAGGACGGAAGCTCGACGGAGAAGTTGTTGGTCTCAGTATGCTGAGGCCGAACATCCGGTGCCAATGAGCGACTAGCTGAAGCAGATGGCCGAGCTACATAAGGCGGCCGATCAGGCCATGAAGGGCTTCATAGTCCGGTTGTGGCCTCGCGACGCCCTTCCAAACAGCTTCTTCGGCCTGGTGAGGTGGCTTGTGGATGCCTGCCCACGGCTGGAGGTCGTCAAGTGATCCGTCTGCATTGAAGGTGCACGTCGGGCCTTCGCCCGTGTAAAAACACAGTGGGTCAAGCTAGACGTCGTGAAGCTGATCAAGGAGGGGTCGCCGGAGGGCAAGGAGCACCGCCACCCCGAGATGTACTACGAGGGTGTTCTGCCGGGCACCCGTCTTATCGCGGATGAGTGTTCGCAAAATGTAATATTAGAATGAGACTTGCTCGTTTTGTCTTGTATGTATGAAAACTTGTATCGTATTCGCTATGCAACGCTTGTGTGAATTTAAAATATTACCTTCTGTTTGGCTGTTTATCCAATCTGAGAGATGGCTAGTCCTCAGCTTCTGCCCCCATGCCACGAGTGCCGGGGTGTTTGGGATAAACCTGAGCACTCTTGTTCCCATGTTTGGGTCCTTCGAGGGAGGTGCTCAGCACAACGAACAAGGCAACCGGACTAATAATGCTTTATCACTCTCACTTAGCCATAGAATCCTATAATTTTAAATTTCGGCGAAGCCCCTGGTATTCGAAAGGCCGAATTCGGGGCGCGATACACGCCTGTAAGCCGGACGGAGCCGGCCCCTCGCCCTAAGCGGCATAAGTCTTTAGGGACTCGAAAAACCTCGCCGAACAGTGACCAGTCTCTCGCCTTATCATGACAGTCAGTTTTAGCTTTCTCTACTGAGGTGCTCGGCCCGGCAGAACCGGGGCACAATCGCAGTAGTTCTCCTAGCGCTACCTTAGCCGATAGAGCAGAACGTAAGGTACCAAAACATAGGAGCCGGGCAAACCCAACATTTGACCAAATACATGATTCGGAGCTGATGCATATAATGCTATAAGTTCGGGGTGCCGCACTTGTGAAAGTGTTCGGACTTTTCACACCATATTGTGGATACGTAAGCCCCTGGTGCATTGGCCGTACCAGAGTGTACGGTTGCTAGGCATCATTAATGAACACATAGATATGTATATATATAACAAAAATGCGATAATAGTCGTAATGTCATGCATTGTATATTAAAAAAATGCATTAAAGCAGAGTGATACAAATAGTGTAATAAGCAAAAGAGTAGGACTATGTCCCTTCCAAGGGCGAGCTGAGGAATTATATGAAATCTGTAATCCACCTGGGAATTCCGTAGTTGTCGGCCTCCTTGGTTGCTGTATCATGTGTTCGGCAATAGAGCTGCCGGACAGTGTTTCCAGAGATTGAAGTCCTGAAAGAAAAAGAAAAATAACCAAACGGGAAACCCCTGGTGCGGTTTAGGCCGCGTTTTGGGGCGTGCCGTAGTTGTGCCCCCCTCCCCACCTGTGCCCATGGTATTTTTAATGCGTAATTATGTACGCGCGGCACGAACAACGCCGTTGGTCTGGGATTGGGGTGGTCGTCGTATTGCTACGGGAGCTCAGATCGCGCCGGGCGGTCTGTTTGCCGATTGCCCCGAGCGCGCTTGAAGGTGTCCGGGCTTTGAAACGACGAACTGGTAGATTGCCTTGAGAGGCTGCTTTGCGCTTCTGCTGCGAGGGCCGCGGTGTGCTCCTCTATTCGAAGAGAGCGCTCTGTGTTTCCAATGACTGTAATAACTCCGCAAGGTCCTGGCATCTTGAGCTTGAGGTATGCATAATGTGGTACCGCATTGAATCTAGCGAATGCGGTTCGTCGGAGCAGCGCGTGATAACCACTGTGGAATGTGACTATATCGAAGATTAACTCTTTGCTTCGGAAGTTATCCGGGGATCGAAGACCACTTCCAGTGTAATTGAGCCTGTGCAGTGGGCCTCTACGCCTGGGATGACGCCCTTAAAGGTCGTCTTTGTGGGTTTGATCCTTGAGGGGTCTATACCCATTTTGTGCACTGTGTCCTGATAAAGCAGGTTCAGGCTGCTGCCGCCGTCCATAAGGACTCGAGTGAGGTGAAATTCGTCGATGATTGGGTCTAAGACCCGTGCGGCGAATCCGCCATGACAGATACTAGAGGGTGGTCCCTGCGATCGAAGGTGATCGGACAGGAGGACCAAGGGTTGAACTTTGGGGCGACTGGCTCCAACGCATATACGTCCCTGAGCGCACGCTTCCGCTCCCTCTTGGGGATGTGGGTTGCGTATATCATGTTCACCGTCCGCACTTGCAGGGGAAACCTCTTCTGTCCTCCAGTGTGCGGCTGCCGGGGTTCTTCCTCGTCATCGCTATGCGGCCCCTTATCCTTGTTTTCGGCAATTAACTTGCCGGCCTGCTTGAACACCCAACAATCCCTATTGGTGTGATTGGTTGGCTTGTCTGGGGTGCCGTGTATTTGACACGAGCGATCGAGTATACGGTCCAAGCTGGACGGACCCGACGTACTTTGTTTGAATGGCTTTTTCCGCTGACCGGGTTTAGAGCCTTTGAATCCGGCATTGACTGCCGTATCCTCAGTACTTTCGCCGTTAATGCGGTGCTTATGCTTGTTGCGACGTGACCTGCTATTTCCGTCCTTGGTATCTGAGGTACCATGGTTCTTTGATATGTTATTACTGCGAGCCAACCAGCTGTCTTCTCCCGCACAGAAGCGGGTCATGAGCATCGTGAGGGCTGCCATAGATTTCGGCTTTTCCTAACCAAGGTGCCGGGCTAGCCACTCGTCTCGGATGTTGTGCTTGAAAGACGCTAAGGCCTCCGCATCCGGACAGTCGACGATTTGATTTTTCTTTGTAAGGAACCAAGTCCAGAATTGCCTGGCCGACTCTTCTGGCTGCTGAATTATGTGGCTCAAGTCATCGGCGTCTGGTGGTCGCACATAAGTGCCCTGAAAGTTGTCGAGGAATGCGGCTTCCAGATCTTCCCAACAGCTAATGGAGTCCGCTGGCAAGCTATTAAGCCAATGCCGTGCTGGTCCTTTGAGTTTTAGTGGGAGGTATTTGATGGCATGTAAGTCATCACCGCGGGCCATGTGGATGTGGAGGAGGAAGTCCTCAATCCATACCGCGGGGTCTGTAGTGTTGTCGTATGATTCAATGTTTACAGGTTTGAAACCTTCTGGGAATTGATGTTCCATTACTTCGTCTGTGAAGCATAATGGGTGTGCGGCGCTTCTGTATTGGGCTATATCGCGACGCAGCTCGAATGGGTCCTGCCCGCTATGTTCAGCCCGGCCGGATTTGCTTTTACTGTATCCGGTGTGACGTTTATCGTCTCGTAGAGTGGTGCGCCCTCGTGATCCATAGATCGATCTTGAATGATTTGCTTTGTCCTCCAATATGTCTCGCAGGTCTGGCATATCTCCCCATGCCTTTTTATTTGAATGGCGTTGGGGTGGAGGCTGAGGTTTTGGCTGGAATGCCTCTCTATCGCGGCCGTGAGGTAGCCGATCAGCCGTTTCGTACGCTTCTTCCTCCAGTTGGGGAAGTAACCTGCGCCTTGGATAACTCTTGGAAGGATGCTCGAGTTTATATTGCTCGGCCACGAGGACTTCAGTCCATTTGTCAGCTAGCAGATCTTGGTCAGCTTGAAGCTGCTGCTGCTTTTTCTTCAGGCTATTTGTCATGGCCATAAGCCTGCGCTTGAAGCGCTCTTGTTCGACGGGATCCTATGGTACGGAGAATTCATTGTTGTCGAGGCCTGCCTCGTCTTCGGAGGGGGGCATGTAATTGTCATCCTCCTCCTCTCCGCCAGCCGCTCTCTCAGGAGAGCTGGCTCCTTCATCCTCCTGCTCTAAATCTTGCTGGAGGGGATTGTTGTTGTCTTCGGCGCAATCTGGAGTGTTATTATCTCCTGTGCCGGTATCACCACTTTTGCTTTGGCGGGACTTAGAGCGGCGCCACTGACATTGGCGCTTGGGTTGCTTCTTGGAGGGGTCATCCTCCGTTATCTTGTTGCCATTGCCTTCATTGGGTGTATCCACCATGTATATGTCATACGACGAGGTGGCTGTCCAGTGCCCTATAAGTGCTGGTTCATGTTCGTCTCCTACATCGTCATCCATACCGTCGATGTCTTTGGAGTTGAAGTCGAGCATGTCAGTTAAGTCATCGACAGTGGCTACAAAGTGGGTGGTGGGTGGGCGTCGAATTTCTTCGTCGTCCGCATCCCAATCCTGTTGGCCATAATCCGGCCAGGGCTCTCCTGACAAAGAGAGAGACCTTAGTGAATTCAGAATGTCGCCGAAGGGCGAGTGCTAAAAGATATCCGCGGCGGTGAATTCCATGATCGGCGCCCACTCGGATTCGATTGGCAAGGGCGCGGATGGTTCGGGGTCCGGAAGAGAGTCCGGCACCTTGGAGTCACGGGTTGTGCAGAGGATTGTGCTGGTGTTTGGCTCGATCGCCCTCGAGACTGCAGCCCCTAAGGCGGTGTCTAGCCACCCGTCCTCGATTGGCGCAGTTGGCTCCGAGCTAAAGGTCGGAGCTGATGCGGGCACGGCCTCTGGTGTACCGTCCGGTGGCAGAGCTAGGTCATACCCATCGCGACCGTGCGGCGCGCCCGGCTGTGGCTCGAGTCCGTCGAAGATCAAGTCCCCACGGATATTGGCCGTGTAATTCAAACTTCCAAATCTGACCTGATGGCCAGGGGCGTAGCTTTCAATCTGCTCCAGATGGCCAAGCGAATTAGCCCATAGTGCAAAGCCGCCGAATACGAAGATCTGTCCGGGGAGAAAAGTCCCACCCTGGACCGCATCGCTATCGATGATAGTAGGAGACATCAAGCCTAACGGTGACGACACAGAGGAACTCTCAATGAAAGCACGAATGTCGGTGTCAAAACCGGCAGATTTCGGGTAGGGGGTCCCGAACTGTGTGTCTAGGCCGGATGGTAACAGGAGTCAAGGGACACAAAGTTTTACCCAGGTTCGGGCCCTCTTGATGGAGGTAAAACCCTACGTCCTGCTTGATTAATATTGATGATATGGGTGTTACAAGAGTAGATCTACCACGAGATCAGAGAGGCTAAACCCTAGAAGCTAGCCTACGGTATGATTGTATGTTGTGATTGTTGTCCTACGGACTAAAACCCTTCAGTTTATATAGACACCGGAGAGGGTTAGGGTTACACAAGGTCGATTACAAAGGAGGAGATATCCATATACGTATTTCCTAGATTGCCTTCCACGCCAAGTAGAGTCCCATCCGGACACGAGACAGAGTCTTCAATCTTGTATCTTCATAGTCTAACAGTCCGGCCAATGGAGATAGTCCGGCTGTCCGGAGACCCCCTAATCCAGGACTCCCTCATGATTCAACCAAACATTAAGGTAGCATATGATCAACCACATGATCATATAAGTATCTCACAAGGACATAAAGTATCTCACACAAGCACACAATAAAGTAGTTCAACCAAAATAGCAAGAGAGATAAAAACAAGACACTCTCTCTCGAAGCCTATGATCTATACATATTTCTCCCCCTTTGGCAACAAGTTACCAAAAAGTTTGAAAATGCATAGTGTTATACGTCTCTCAGGCTTGGTCTATGGGAGGTGGTGTAGATAGAACTCCAAGGACGAAGGCTTCCGATGAAGTAGTTGGAGCTGATGGAGTGGGTGCTGGAGGTGGCACTGGAGCTGTAGCTGCTGGTGCTGATAGTGAAGCTCTGGCATCTGATACTGGCACTGCAGCAGACCTTGGACCTCGTGGCACACGCTTAAAAGCATCAGTGGTTGCTTTTCCTCTCCTCTCCTCAGCTTCCTCCTAAAGCTACTCAACTGCAGTCTGAATCTCAGTCACCTTCAGATCAAGATCATAGAGTTTTGTTTCCACAATCCTCTCCAGGCTCTCCTGATTCTGAGCCAGGGTGGCCAAGCCCTTCTCAATCCTCAGTGTAGCTTGAATCAGATAGCCTAACTGATCTTGCTTGCTCTTCTGGAAGACTCGAGATGCCTCTTCAACACTTGGCATCTGGGCAGCTTTCTCAGCCTTTTTCTTGGCTCTCTTCTCCTGGACTTGAGTTGATGATAGTTCTTCCTCATTCATCACAACAGTGTTGTCTTCAAACTCAGGATATAGAGGTAGATGCTCCTTGTCGAGCAAGTAAGTCACTGCCCATCTTAGAGTTGATGAGCTCCTAAATATGTGGGGCATACCCACAACTCCTCTTTTGATCAGCACCAGTCCTTTTGATCATTTCTACAATCAAGCTCATAACTTTGAATTTCTGGGGAACATCAAAAATTTGCAGCATGTTGATGGAGTGTCCTCTGATCATCTTGTGATCTCCTGACTTGGGTAGCAATGTGTGCCTTAAGATCCAGTTAATGGTAGGCAGACCATACAATAAGAAATGCACAGACCCAAGCTTATGTGTTTCCAAAGCCTTATCAGGGATCTCTTTGTACATGTTTGCCATTGAGTTGTTGTCTTTCTTTTTCTTGGCATACACATCCAAGTCATCTTCGTGTTCCTCTAGGGCATTGATTAGCTTGGACCATTCAGCAACTGTGGACTAGTACCTAGTACCCTCAGACATCCAAACTATCCTCCCATCTGGATAGAAATGGGCGATGGAGTAGAACTGCATGATCAACTCATCATTCCATTTGGTGAGCTTTTGTCCAATGAATTCATCTACTCCACCAGCCTTAAAGCTGTCATACACTCCAGGAAGTGATCTTCATTTACCTGGATGAATTCCCAGTCCACCCATTTCATGTCACACACTATGGGCTTCTTGTCAAGCAGAATGGTCTCATAGAAATATTGTTGTTCCTTTGTATGGAACCTGTAGTCAACTGCGGTCCTCCTCCTAACAGCATAGGGATCAGACTGTCTCCATAACCTCAATCCTGCATCTTTCCTGATGTGCATGTCCTCAGTGAATGGATGAGCATCATTGTGGTCAGGAATTTTGGGCTTCGACTTCCTCAAAACATGAGAATCATCATCTTCTTCAGCTTCATGCACTGGGGCTCTGTTCTTCTCCTCAGCAGGTATACTTCTGGTGTTCCTCTTGGGTTTTGGGGGTTTCTGAGAAGCAGCCTTGGGAGCAGATTTGGGCTTAGATGGAGCAGCCCCTGATCTGATTGCATCTCCCATAAGCTTCTGAGACTTGGGTGATGGTGCAGCATCGTCTTCCTCCTCCTCTTCTTCTGAATCTCTCATAATGGAGGATCTATCAAGTACTCTGGCAGTGGTCTTCTTGACCCTTTCTTTTCTCTTGTTTCCTTCTCCAGCATCCTCTCCAGTTGGCTTGGAGGTTTTAGCAGTTGAGGCTCTAGCCTTAGACATAGGAACTCTCTTTGCTGGTGCCTTCTTGTTCATCCATGGCTTGACTATAGCAGTCGAGCCATACTCCTTTTTCAGCACCTTTTTCCTTGAGGTGGCCTCATCCTCAGCAGCCACATAATCCTCATCCTCGGAATCTGAGGTCTTCTTCTTCCTTATTCTGGTGGCTGCCTTGGGCAAGTTGCCTGGTGTGCTCCTGATACCCTCATCAGAAGTGCTAGAGGGACTAGTGCCCTCACTCATATGAACCTGCTCCTCAGACTTGTTCTGGCTGTCACTTTGATCAGACATCTTGCAGGCAAACTGTCAGCAGACCCTATGAATAGGTTGTAGATGAGGTAGAGTAGATAAGCATCACAAAGTGCATAATTTTTGCAAAACAGATGACTTAAAAACTTAGTTTTAGTTATTCACAGAAAGCATTTTGGATCTACCGATTTGTAAACTCGGTGATACTGAAGCAACTTTTGGAACCTAAACTAGTGAACTCGGTCAGACCGAGTCACAGTTCGGTGGCACCGAGACTGCTAGGGTTTCACAGAGAATCGAACTCGGTCACACCAATTTGCAATTTTCGGTCAGACCGAAAACACGTGTGCAATGGCCTAAGACAAATCGGTGAGACCGATTTCTACAACTCAGTCGGTCTGAGATGAGTTCGGTGGAGACCTAACCCTAAATTTTCAAATCAAATCTAATCTACGGGATGCTTCGCTAGACAGGATAATTTCATACATGGCAAGAATCATGGAAAAGCAATGTGCTACGAATTGGAGTTAAGGAATAGCACAAAGATCAAGTTCATACCCTACTTCGGCGGTGAACTTTCTACGGCGGCAACGGCGGGGCAGATTGCCGTTGACGGCAGCGGAGACCAGCGGCGGGAGGTCGCTGGCGGCGAGAGGACGATTCGGAGACCCGAGGAGGCAGAGCAGGTCACGCGCGGGTGAAAGGTTTTGGAAAATTTTCCAAAATTTGACCCATCAGTATATATAACCTAACCCTGTCGGTGTGACCGAGTGGAACAACTCAGTGGCACCGAGATGCAGAACTACAAGCAGTTACTGCAACTCGATGTGACCGAAAAGTTCTAATCGGTTGCACCGAGATTGAAAATCTAGATCAACTTAGTGATCTCAGTGTGACCAAAATGGATGACTCGGTCATACCAAAATGCACAAAGAGGTTTTGGAAGTTTAAGTCTATGACGAATCGGGGACTCTGAGTGCTCCTCACATAGAGTGGTTCGAATCTGACTTGATCAAACTTTGTGATGTAGCATGAATAGAGTTTGAGACAAGGAAAGCATAGATAGCTAGAGGGAGTTCTTAGGCATTCTTGTCCATCCGTTTGGCAAAAGAGAAAAAGGCAAACAATCAAAGCAACAAATGGATGTCCTTGAATGAGTAAAATATGCAACCAACGTGCTCACACAATGAGATGGCAAATGAAATATGTGACAAAGGATGCACAAACACTCTAGCATCTATCAAGTAATTTGGCGATGACTAGGTCATCTATATATGAGTATATTGACTTAGGAGTCAAATGAGAACATTTGATCATAGGTCATACTCATCATTTAAGCACAAGTGGGGATGCCACTTTTACATAAAGCATTGTTGTGTTCACACCATTAGAGTTGATTTAGCTCAATTTATTAGAGTAAAGCTCCCCCTAGATGTGATATCCCCCCTAAGAGGGATGAACTAACCTTGGGTTTTTTCGATGATGACTTCATGTAGGTGTTAAAGATGTGGACGCTCAATCTTGACATAGATCATTCGGCGCAATCCATTGGAGTGAGTTGCACTTTCAATACCTACACGGGTTAGTCCCACAAGGAACAAACAAGGATATCCATAGACATAGAGTGATATACACATGAGATGATGTCCATGAATGCATTAGGTTACCTTGTCCCTTGTCATACCAACAAGAGGGTTTGTGACCCCTTGAATTAGTGCAAGATATGGAAGTTGTTTGCACTTGTCCTCGCCAAAATGATATGAGTGAAGTATGTTGGCGGAGTCACCCTCAAGAACTCTCTAGTTCTTCTTCTTCGGGATCCACACCATCTTGATGGGAATCCTTGGAGTTGTAGTCGTACTTGATGAAGTAGAACTTAATGTAGTCTTGGGAACCCACTTGACCAAGGCTTTGGGAGCTTCTTCAAATTCATCAATCTCCTCTTGAAGCTTGTCCTTGCCTCTTTGCTTGTGGTCTTGTGGTGGAAGATCATCCTGAGTTTGTGTTCCTTGGAAAGAAGTAGGATCATACTTCTCTTGTTGAGGAAAAAATTTCATCTTGGGGTATTGATCTTCTTCCCACTCAACTCCATTGGCATTGAACTTTCGTTCAAAACCAACACCTTGATTCTTCCGGTGTCTTCCTTGCTTGCGTATAATTACCTCAAATTGCTTACTTCCGGCAAGGCTCTTGTAAACACCTATCTTTATAATTCCCTTCAATAAAATATTTTATTGCTCAAGTGTAACTTGGCTAAGAGAATCATTAGTGGAATCAAGAGAACTACTAGAAGCAACATCATTGGGTTTAGCATGATTATTGTTACTACTAGAAGAAGAATCTTTCTTTTTCTTGTTGCTAGATTTAACTTGTGGCATGTAAGTAGACAAGAGTAAACACTTGAATGTAAGAAGAACTTTTCTTGCGAAGATCATCATTGATTGCCTTTAAAAACTCATGCTCTTGCTCAAGGTTGAGCTTTTCAAAGCGTAGCTTCTCATGAGTCTTTAGTTAGACGCTCAATCTCCTTCTTATCATCGTCATTCGTTTTGTCTTGATTAGCATGATTAATAGCAAGTTCATCATAGTTTTCATCACTAGAGTTGTCAACAAGTAAATCATCATCACCTAGCAAGTCATCTTCATCACTATTGAAATCCACATACTCGGGGTGTGATACCTTTGGGCCTTTATCCATGAAGCATCTTCCAATTCCTTCATTTGGTGACTCAAATATGTTTTTAGGAGTTGGTTGACACAAGTGTTAGACCGGCAACACCTTCATCTTGAGTATATTCGGAGTCGGAGTGATAACTTCTCTCGGAGTGACCGTCGGAGTCAGAGCCGGATACTGCTACCTCTTGAGCACTGTGTTGGTTTTCCCTTGAAGAGGAAAGGGTGATGCAGCAGAGCAGCATAAGTATTTCCCTCAGTTTTTGAGAACCAAGGTATCAATCCAGTAGGAGGCCACACACGAGTCCCTCGCACCTACACAAACAAATAAACTCCTCGCAACCAACGCGATAAAGGGGTTGTCAATCCCTTCACGGTCACCTACGAGAGTGAGATCTGATAGTTATGATAAGATAATATTTTTGGTATTTTTATGATAAAGAGAAATAAAGATGCAAGTAAAATAAATGGCAAAGGAAATAACTAAGTATTGGAAGATTAATATGATGGAAAATAGACCCGGGGGCCATAGGTTTCACTAGTGGCGTCTCTCGAGAGCATAAGTATTACGGTGGGTGAACAAATTACTGTTGAGCAATTGACAGAATTGAGCATAGTTATGAGAATATCTAGGTATGATCATGTATATAGGCATCACGTCCAAGACAAGTAGACCGACTCCTGCCTGCATCTACTACTATTACTCCACACATCGACCGCTATCCAGCATGCATCTAGAGTATTAAGTTCAAGAGAACAGAGTAACGCTTTAAGCAAGATGACATCATGTAGAGGGATAAACTCATGCAATATGATATAAACCCCATCTTGTTATCCTTGATGGCAACAATACAATACGTGCCTTGCTGCCCCTACTGTCACTCGGAAAGGACACCGCAAGATTGAACCCAAAGCTAAGCACTTATCCCATTGCAAGAAAGATCAATCTAGTAGGCCAAACCAAACTGATAATTCGAAGAGACTTGCAAAGATAACCAATCATACATAAAAGAATTCAGAGAAGATTCAAATATTGTTCATAAATAAACTTGATCATAAACCCACAATCCATCGGTCTCAACAAACACACTGCAAAAGAAGATTACATCGAATAGATCTCCACAAGAGAGGGGGAGAACTTTGTATTGAGATCCAAAAAGAGAGAAGAAGCCATCTAGATAATAACTATGGACCCGAAGGTCTGAAGTAAACTACTCACACTTCATCAAAGAGGCTATGGTGTTGATGTAGAAGCCCTCCGTGATCGATACCCCTCCGGCGGAGCTCCAGAAAAGGCCCCAAGATGGGATCTCATGGATACAAAAAGTTACGGCGGTGGAATTATGGTTTTAGCTCCATATCTGGTAGTTTGGGGGTACGTAGGTATATATAGGAGGAAGGAGTACGTCGGTGGAGCAACATGGCCCCACGAGGGTGGAGGGCGCGCCTGGGGGGTAGGCACGCCCCCTACCTCGTGCCTTCCTGGTTGATGTCTTGACGTAGGGTCCAAGTCTTCTGGATCACGTTTGTTCCGAAAATTACATTGCCGGAGGTTTCATTCCGTTTGGACTCCGTTTGATATTCTTTTTCTGTGAAACTCTGAAATAGGCAAAAAAATAGCAATTCTGGGTTGGGCCTCCGGTTAATAGGTTAGTCCCAAAAATAATACAAAAGTGTATAATAAAGCCCAATAATGTCCAAAATAGGATATAATATAGCATGGAACAATAAAAAATTATAGATACGTTGGAGACGTATCAAGCATCCCCAAGCTTAATTCCTGCTCGTCCTCGAGTAGGTAAATGATAAAAACAGAATTTTTGATGTGGAATGCTACTTGGCATAATTTCAATGTAATTCTTCTTAATTGTGGTATGAATATTTAGATCCGAAAGATTCAAGACAAAAGTTCAATATTGACATAGAAATAATAATACTTCAAGCATACTAGCTAAGAAATTATGTCTCTTCAAAATAACATGGTCAAAGAAAGTTATCCCTACAAAATCATATAGTCTGGCTATGCTCCATCTTCACCACACAAAGTATTTAAATCATGCACAACCCCGATGACAAGCCAAGTAATTGTTTCATACTTTTGGTGTTCTCAAACTTTTTCAATATCCACGCAATACATGAGCGTGAGCCATTGTAACGCCCTCGATGCGGCTATATCTCCCACGTGTCGAAGCATGACTTAGAGGCATAACCGCATTGAAAGCAATGTCGCAAGTGAGGTGATCTTCACACAACCCATGTAATACATAAGGGAAAGAGATACATAGTTGGCTTACAATCGCCACTTCACACAATACATGAGTAAAGCATTACATCATCCAAATACAATCAAGGTCCGACTACGGAACCAAAATAAAAGAAGAACCCCAAATGCGACAAGGTCCCCCCGATCGACCCCAACTGGGCTCCATTGCTGATCAACTAGAACGAAACAACACAAAGGACAAGATCTTCATCGAGCTCCTCCTTGAGCTTGGTTGCGTCATCTGCACGGTTCAACGGCACCTGCAAACTGGTTTTGGAAGTATCTATGAGCCACAGGGACTCAGCAATCTCGCACCCTCGCGATCAAGACTATTTAAGCTTATGGGTAGGGTAAAGGTATGAGGTGGAGCTGCAGCAAGCGACTAGCATATATGGAGGCTAACATACGCAAATGAGAGCGAGAAGAGAAGGCAAAGCACGATCGAGAAAACTATGATCAAGAAGTGATCCTAGAACAACCTATGTCAAGCATAACTCCAACACCGTGTTCACTTCCCGGACTCCGCCGAGAAGAGACCATCACGGTAACACACGCAGTTGATGCATTTTAATTAAGGTCAACTTCAGGTTTTCTACAACCGGACATTAACAAATTCCCATCTGCCCATAACCGCGGGCACGGCTTTCGAAAGTTCAAATCCCTGCAGGGGTGTCCCAACTTAGCCCATCACAAGCTCTCACGGTCAACGAAGGATATTCCTTCTAGCGGGAAGACCCGATCAGACTCGGAATCCTGGTTACAAGACATTTCGACAATGGTAAAACAAGACCAGCAAAGCCACCCAGATGTGCCGACAAATCCCGATAGGAGCTGCACATATCTCGTTCTCAGGGCACACCGGATGACCCAGACGTCAGGTGGGCCAGCCCAGAGTTGCCCCTGGTAGCTCCGGACATCGCTTAGTTTGGACCAACACTCAGAGGAGCACTAGCCCGGGGGTTTAAATAAAGATGACCCTTGAGTCTGCAGAACCCAAGGGAAAGAAAAGGCTAGGTGGCGAATGGTAAAACCAATGTTGGGCCTTGCTGGAGCAGTTTTATTCAAGGCGAACTGTCAAGGGGTTCCCATTATAACCCAACCGCGTAAGGAACGCAAAATCCGGGAACATAACACCGATATGACGGAAACTAGGGCGGCAAGAGTGGAACAAAACACCAGGCATAAGGCCGAGCCTTCCACCCTTTATCAAGTATATAGATGCATTAATTAAATAAGAGATATTGTGATATCCCAACAAGTAAACATGTTCCAACAAGGAACAACATCTCCATGTTCCAACAAGGAACAAACTTCAATCTTCACCTGCAACTAACAACGCTATAAGAGGGGCTGAGCAAAGCGGTAACATAGCCAAACAATGGTTTGCTAGGACAAGGTGGGTTAGAGGCTTGGCTCAACAATATGGGAGGCATGATAAGCAAGTGGTAGGTATCGCAGCATAGGCATAGCAAAAGAGCGAGCAACTAAGCAAGCAAAGATAGAAGTGATTTTGAGGGTATGGTCATCTTGCCTGAAATCCCGTAAGGAAGAAGAACGAGTCCATGAAGAAGATAAACGGACGTAGTCAAACGGGTCCTCACAAACGCAACGTTACCGGAACCAACCCGAAGAAGCAAACACCAGAAAGAAGCACAGAACATAGTAAACAACCAACACATGAACGTGGTATGATATGCGGGATGCGGTATGTGATACATATGCAAGATTTGACAAGGAATGAATGAACCTGGCCTCAACTTGGAAATCCAAGTGTGCCACTGGAAAGGTGAGGTGATTTCGGTTTAAACCGATATAAAGAACACCGGAATCGGAGACACGGTTAGGAAATGGCAAGCAATTCAAATATGGCACCGGTCTGCGATATACAACAAGTAACCATCTAAATGCAACAAGAAAAACATGCTACAGCACCCAAACATGGCAACAAAATACATGGAAGGGATCCATTCATGAAGCTTAACAAAATATGAACACTGAGCTACGGCCAATTCATCCATTAACAGGTTCAAACAAGCATGGCAAAAAGGCAAATGGTAAACAGGTTTCAGACTTAGTGAAATTAACACTAGTCTGGAATTTCAGATCAGGTAGCACACTTGGGAGCACGAAAAATATATGCTACAGGGCCTGAACATGGCAAAGCAAAGCATGGCATGGAGCTACTCAAAGAGCTTAACAAAAGTCCCTTAGTGACCTTGAGCCAAAAGGGATCAGAAAATACAATTACAAGCATGTGAACATGGCAAAAACATAATCAGATCACAGACAGTGAAAAACTGGAGCATGCGAATATGATAGCAAGTAGGCATGTTTACGAGCTCGATGCACTCACTACAGAGCAAGGCATGACAATCTAAGCATACACCCATTAAGAATACACATTATACAATCTAGACATGGCAAGAACAACAACATAGCATGCACGGATCAACAACAACATCCTCGGCAAAATTGCTAACAAGTAGACAATCTTCCCAGATTCACGAAATGACAAAAGTAGAGCTTGATTGACTCAAGCTAGGGTGCTCCATAATTGCAAACAAAGACATGGATGGATAGAGCACTACAAGATTAACAAATCATCCTTACTGATCATCATCAAAAGAGGCACGGATCACTAGGAAACAACATGAACATAAGGCATATTGATAAAAACAGATCAAAGACTTGGTGGAATTGCTAAGACCATGAAATCAGCATTGACGAATGCACCACTTTGCAAGCTTGTGCTAGTCACCACACATATCACAAAAATACATGGAGAGCACCTCTGGAAAGACGGCATGGCATATAACAAAACACATGTAGAGCTCAGGGGCATATCATGCACACAATAATCATGGCAAAAATGACAAATAGCTATTTGGAGCATCAGATCTGACAATTAACTCAAATAGCATTCTTCCAACAGTATTTTGGGCATCAAGATGAGCTCAAATGAAAATGATGCAATGAGATGAAATGATGTGCTCTCTGAGACGAACATTTTGATATGCTACACGCGCAAAACGGAGCTACGGATGCAAAGTTACGGCATGATGAACATGGGCATTTGAAACATGGAAATCTCGGGGACTTAGTAGAAATTATACCCTCCGCAAAAAGTCAACGGGACGAGGATATCCGGGACAAGGAGATCCGGATTGAGGGGGGCGCGTTTGGATGAGATCCCATGGATCTTGTCCCGATCCACCGGATCTCACCGGAGAGGACGACGGCGGCCGGAGGGAGGACGCGGTCGCCGGAGAAGATGAGGGAGGTCGCCGGCGAGCTCAGCGGGCGTCGGATTTGGCGGGGCTCGGGCCTCCCGTGGCCGGATCTCGCATGGCGGTGGAGGGCGCGGCGAGGGAGGCGGAGCAACGGCGGCGGCGCGCTGTGCAGATGGCCGATGAGGCGAAGTGGCGGCGACCGGCGGGCGGTGGCGCGGGCGTCGGCGATGGAGGCGCGCGGCGGCGGAGATCGGCGCACGGCAGCGAAGATCGGCGCACAGCGGCAGAGGCGCGTGGGCGGCTCGGGCCCGTTGCGGCCCGGGGCGGGCCTCCTGCGGGCCGGGCGGGCCGCGTCGGCGGAGAGAGAGAGGAGGCCGGCGGGATGACAAGTGGCGGCGTCTGAATGGCTGTGGGCGGCAGCGGAGGTGACGTGGCACGCTCCGATTGGCCGGAGTGAGGTGGCTGGGGGCGGCGGACATGTCCGGGCGCGGTGGAGATTTTGTCCGGGCGCGAGGAGGACGAAGCTAGGGTTTCATCCGCGATTTTCGGGAGGGGAGCACCTATATATAGGTAGAGGGAGCTAGGAGAGTCCAAATGAGGTGCGGTTTTCGGCCACGCGATCGTGATCGAACGACCGAGATGATGGAGGAGGTTTAGGTGGGTTTTGGGCCAAATTGAAAGGGTGTTGGGCTGCAACACACACGAGGCCTTTTCGGTCCCTCAGTTAACCGTTGGAGTATCAAACGAAGTCCAAATGGTACGAAACTTGACAGGCGGTCTACCGGTAGTAAACCAAGGCCGCTTGGCAAATCTCGGTCCAATCCGAAAATGTTTAACCCCCACACACGAAAGAAAGGTAGAAATGACCACCGGAGGAGATAGGAGCGCCGGAATGCAAAATGGACAACGGGAAAAATGCTCGGATGCATGAGATGAACGTGTATGCAAAAGAAATGCACATGATGACATGATATGCAATGCATGACACACAAGCAATGACAAGGCAACAACAGCGAATAACTGGAAGACACCTGGCACATCGGTCTCGGGGCGTTACAGCCATGGACATAGCACTATAGGTGGAATAGAATGGTGGTTGTGGAGAAGACAAAAAGGGAAGATAGTCTCACATCAACTAGGCGTATCAACGGGCTATGGAGATGCCCATTAATAGATATCAATGTGAGTGAGTAGGGATTGCCATGCAACGGATGCACTAGAGCTATGAGCTCAACAAAAAGAACTAAGTGGGTGTGCATCCAACTCGCTTGCTCACGAAGACCTAGGGCATTTTAAGGAAGCCCATCATTGGAATATACAAGCCAAGTTCTATAATGAAAAATTCCCACTAGTATATGAAAGTGATAACATATGAGACTTTCTATGAAGATCTTGGTGCTACTTTGAAGCACAAGTGTGGTAAAAGGATAGTAGCATTGTCCCTTCTCTCTTTTTCTCTCATTTTTTAATTTGGGCCTTTTCTCTTTTTTTATGGCATCTTTTTTTTGTTTAGTCTGGAGTCTCATCCCGACTTGTGGGGGAATCATAGTCTCCATCATCCTTTCCTCACTTGGGACAATGCTCTAAAAATGATGATCATCACACTTTTTTATTTACTTACAACTCAACAATTACAACTCAATACTTAGAAAAAAATATGACTCTATGTGAATGCCTCCGGCGGAGTACCGGGATATGCAATGAATCAAGAGTGACATGTATGAAAGAATTATGAACGGTGGCTTTGCCGCAAATACAATGTCAACTACATGATCATGCGAAGCAATATGACAATGATGGAGCGTGTCATAATAAACGGAACGGTGGTAAGTTGCATGGCAATATATCTCGGGATGGCTATGGAAATGCCATGATAGGTAGGTATGGTGGCTGTTTTGAGGAAGGTATATGGTGGGTGTATGATACCGGCGAAAGGTGCGCGGTATTAGAGAGGCTAGCAATGGTGGAAGGGTGAGAGTGCGTATGATCCATGGACTCAACATTAGTCATAAAGAACTCATATACTTATTGCAAAAATCTACAAGTTATCAAAGGAAAGTATTACACGCATGCTCCTAGGGGGGTAGATTGGTAGGAAAAGACCATCGCTCATCCCCGACCACCACTCATAAGGAAGACAATCAATAAATAAATCATGCTCCGACTTCATCACATAACGGTTCACCATACGTGCATGCTACGGGAATCACAAACTTTAACACAAGTATTTCTCAAATTCAAAAATACTCAACTAGCATGACTTTAATATCACCATCTCCATATCTCAAAACAATTATCAAGTATCAAACTTCTCATAGTATTCAACACACTCATAAGAAAATTTTATTATTAATCTTGAATGCCTAACATAATTAAAGCAATTTACCATGCTGTTTTGTAGGACTCTCAAAATAATCTAAGTGAAGCATGATAGAACAATGGTTTCTATAAAACAAATCCACCAACGTGCTCTAAAAAATACAAGTGAAGCACTAGAGCAAAAACTATATAACTCAAAAGATATAAGTGAAGCACACAGAGTATTCTAACAATTTCCGAATCATGTGTCTCTCTCTAAAAAAGGTGTGTACAGCAAGGATGATTGTGGAAAACTAACAAATAAAGACTCAAATAATACAAGATGCTCCAAGCAAAACACATATCATGTGGTAAATAAAAATATAGCTCCAAGTAAAGTTACCGATGGAAGTAGACGAAAGAGGGGATGCCTTCCGGGGCATCCCCAAGCTTTGGCTTTTAGGTGTCCTTAGATTATCTTGGGGGTGCCATGGGCATCCCCAAGCTTAGGCTCTTTCCACTCCTTGTTCCATAATCCATCAAATCTTTACCCAAAACTTGAAAACTTCACAACACAAAACTTAAAGTAGAAAATTTCGTGAGCTCCGTTAGTGAAAGAAAACAAAACACCACTTCAAGGTACTGTAATGAACTCATTCTTTATTTATATTGGTGTTAAACCTACTGTATTCCAACTTCTCTATGTTTTATAAACTATTTTACTAGCCATAGATTCATTAAAATAAGCAAACAACACACGAAAAACAGAATCTGTCTCCCACAAAAAAAACAGAACAGTCTGTAGTAATCTGTAGCTAACGCAAGATCTGGAACCCCAAAAATTCTAAAATAAATTTATGGACGTGTGGAATTTATCTATTAATCATATGCAAAAAAGAATTAACTAAATATCACTTTCTAAATAAAAATTACAGCAATTCTCGTGAGCACTAAAGTTTCTGTTTTTACAGCACGATTAAAAAGACTTTCCCCAAGTCTTCCCAACGGTTCTACTTGGCACAAACACTAATTAAACACAAAAAACACAACCAAACCAGAGGATAGATAAATTATTTATTAGTAAACAGTAGCAAAAGCAAGGAATAAAAATAAAATTGGGTTGCCTCCCAACAAGCGCTATTGTTTAACGCCCTAGCTAGGCAAAAAAGCGAAGATAGATCTAGGTATTGCCATCTTTGGTAGGCAATCCATAAGTGGCTCTCATAATAGATTCATATGGTAATTTAATTTTCTTTCTACAGAAGTGTTACATGCCTTTCCTTAACGGAAATTGGAATCTAATATTCCCTTCCTTCATATCAATAATTGCACCAATCGTTCTAAGGAAAGGTCTACCAAGAATAATAGGACATGAAGGATTGCAATCTATGTCGATAACAATAAAATCTACGGGCACATAATTCCTATTTGCAACAATAAGAACATCATTAATTCTTCGCATAGGTTTCTTGATATTGGAATCCGCAAGGTGCAAGTTTAAAGAGCAATCATCAAAATCACGGAAACCTAGCAAATCACACAAAGTCTTAGGAATCGTGGAAACACTAGCACCAAAATCACACAAAGCATAGAACTCATGATCTTTAATTTTAATTTTAATAGTAGGTTCCCACTCATCATAAAGTTTTCTAGGGATATAAACTTCTAACTCAAGTTTTTCTTCATAAGATTGCATCAAAGCATCAACGATATGTTTGGTAAAGGCTTTATTTTGACTATAAGCATGAGGAGAATTTAGCACGGATTGCAACAAGGAAATAAAATCTATCAAAGACCAATTATCATAATTAAATTCCTTGAAATCCAAGATAGTGGGTTCATCGATATTTAAAGGTTTGACTTCTTCAATCCCACTTTTAACAATTTTAGCATTAAGATCTAAAGACTCTGAATTTTTGGAACGCCTTCTAGGTAAAGGTGGATCATATTTAGTCCCATCATTATCAAGATTCATATTACAAAACAAATATTTAATAGGGGACACATCAATAACTTTTAGATCTTCATCTTTGTTATCATGGAAACTAGAAGAACATGCTTTTATAAAGCAATCTTTCTTAGCACGCATCCTAGCGGTTCTTTCTTTGCACTCATCAATGGAAATTCTCATAGCTTTGGGAGACTCATTGATATCATGCTTAGGTGGAATAGATCTAAGTTTCAAAGAATCAACATCAAGAGAAATTCTATCAATGTTCCTAGCCAACTCATCAATCTTAAGCAATTTTTCTTCAATCAAAGCATTGAAATTCTTTTGCGAAGTAATAAATTCTTTAATATTAGATTAAAAATCAGAGGGCATCTTATTAAAATTTCCATAAGAATTGTTGTAGGAGTTACCATAATTATTAGAGGAATTACTAGGATACGGCCTAGGATTAAAGTTTCCTCTATACGCGTTGTTACCAAAATTATTCCTACCAACAAAATTCACATCCAAAGATTCATTATTATTCTCAATCAAAGTAGACAAAGGCATATCATTAGGATCAAAAGAAACACTTTTATTAGAAAATAATTTCATAAGTTCATCCATCTTTCCACTCAAAACATTAATTTCTTCTATCGCATGCACTTTCTTATTAGTAGATCTTTCGGTGTGCCATTGAGAATAATTAACCATAATATTATCTAGGAGTTTAGTAGCTTCTCCTAAAGTGATTTCCATCAAAATGCCTCCCGCGGCCGAATCTAAAAGGTTTCTAGAAGCAAAATTCAATCAGGCATAAATTTTTTGTATAATCATCCATAAATTCAAACCATGTGTAGGGCAATTACGTATCATTAATTTCATCCTCTCCCAAGCTTGTGAAACATGTTCATGATCAAGTTGCTTAAAATTCATAATATCGTTTCTAAGAGAGATGATCTTAGCGGGAGGAAAATACTTAGAGATAAAAGCATCTTTGCACTTATTCCACGAATCAATACTATTTTTAGGCAAAGACGAAAACCAAGCTTTAGCACGATCTCTAAGCGAAAAAGGAAATAGCTTCAATTTAACAATATCATTGTCCACATCTTTCTTCTTTTGCATATCACACAAATCAACAAAGTTGTTTAGATGGGTAGCGGCATCTTCACTAGGAAGGCAGGAAAACGGATCTTTCATGACAAGATTCAGCAAAGCAGCATTAATTTCACAAGATTCAGCATCGGTAAGAGGAGCAATCGGAGTGCTAATAAAATCATTGTTGTTGGTATTAGTAAAGTCACACAATTTGGTATTATCTTGATAAATCTTGACAAGCAAGCAATCCAACACACAAGCAAACAAGAGACGGGCAAAAAAAGCAAATAGAGAAAGAGGAAGAGGACGGAGAGAGAGAGAGGGCGAATAAAACAGCAAGGGTGAAGTGGGGGAGAGGAAAACGAGAGGCAAATGGCAAATAATGTAATGCGGGAGATAAGGGTTTGTGATGGGTACTTGGTATGTTGACTTTTGCGTAGACTCCCCGGCAACGGTGCCAGAAATCCTTCTTGCTACCTCTTGAGCACTGCGTTGGTTTTCCCTTAAGAGGAAAGGGTGATGCAGTAGAGCAGCGTAAGTATTTCCCTTAGTTTTTGAGAACCAAGGTATCAATCCAGTAGGAGGCCACGCACAAGTCCCTCACACCTACACAAACAAATAAACTCCTCGCAACCAACGCGATAAAGGGGTTGTCAATCCCTTCACGATCACCTACGAGAGTGAGATCTGATAGATATGATAAGATAATATTTTTGGTATTTTTATGATAAAGAGAAATAAAGATGCAAGTAAAATAAATGGCAAAGGAAATAACTAAGTATTGGAAGATTAATATGATGGAAAATAGACCCGGGGGCCATAGGTTTCACTAGCGGCTTCTCTCGAGAGCATAAGTATTACGGTGGGTGAACAAATTACTGTTGAGCAATTGACATAATTGAGCATAGTTATGAGAATATCTAGGTATGATCATGTATATAGGCATCACGTCCAAGACAAGTAGACCGACTCCTGCCTGCATCTACTACTATTACTCCACACATCGATCGCTATCCAGCATGCATCTAGAGTATTAAGTTCAAGAGAACAGAGTAATGCTTTAAGCAAGATGACATGATGTAGAGGGATAAACTCATGCAATATGATATAAACCCCATCTTGTTATCCTTGATGGAAACAATACAGTACGTGCCTTGCTGCCCCTACTATCACCGGGAAAGGACACCGCAAGATTGAACCCAAAGGTAAGCACTTCTCCCATTGAAACAAAGATCAATCTAGTAGGCCAAACCAAACTGATAATTCAAAGAGACTTGAAAAGATAACCAATCATACATAAAAGAATTCAGAGAAGATTCAAATATTGTTCATAGATAACCTTGATCATAAACCCACAATTCATCGGTCTCAACAAACACACGGCAAAAGAAGATTACATCGAATAGATCTCCACAAGAGAGGGGGAGAACTTTGTATTGAGATCCAAAAAGAGAGAAGAAGCCATCTAGCTAATAAGTATGGACCCGAAGGTCTGAAGTAAACTACTCACACTTCAACGGAGCGGCTATGGTGTTGATGTAGAAGCCCTCCATGATCGGTACCCCCTCCGGCGGAGCTCCAGAAAAGGCCCCAAGATGGGATCTCGTGGATACAAAAAGTTACGGCGGTGGAATTAGGGTTTTGGCTATGTATCTTGTAGTTTGGGGGTACATAGGTATATATATAGGAGGAAGGAGTACGTCGATGGAGCAACATGGGCCCCACGAGGGTGGACGGCACGCCTGAGGGGGTAGGCACGCCCCCCTACCTCGTGCCTTCCTGGTTGATGTCTTAACGTAGGGTCCAAGTCCTCTGGATCACGTTTGTCCTGAAAATCACGTTCCCGAAGGTTTCATTCCGTTTGGACTCCGTTTGATATTATTTTTCTGCGAAACTCTGAAACAGGCAAAAAACAGCAATTCTGGGCTGGGCCTCCAGTTAATAGGTTAGTCCCAAAAATAATATAAAAGTGTATAATAAAGCCCAATAATGTCCAAATCAGGATATAGTATAGCATGGAATAATCAAACATTATAGATACGTTGGAGACGTATCAGATACCCATTCACCAACGTGAGCTTGATGTCTTCATTTTGTGTAGCTCTTTGATGACTTGTCCTTCGTTCCCGAATCCTTGCCTCTCCATGATGTTCTTCGTTCATAACGGTCATCTCTACTCCTTCTCTCTCTTGGTGGTGATTCTTCTCTCCTACTTCTTCTTTTAGGAGATCTTCTCTTCTTTTGTAGGGAGCCGTACACTCATTAGAGTAGTGTCCGGGTCTTCCACAATTGTAGCAATTACGTTCACGACTTGAAGATCTTTTGTCATTGTAGGACCTTGACTTGGAACTTCTTTCCTTGCTTCTATTCTTGTATAACTTGTTGAAGTTCTTCACCATTAGGCTCAATTCTTCATTGAAGTTTTGTTTCTCACTTGATGATGTGGGAGCATCGCATAAGGCTTTGTAAGCACCACTTGACTTGTTGTGAAGCTCTTCCTTATCCTTGAGTGACATATCATGAGCAACAATCCTTCCAATGACTTCCGTTGGCTTGAGATCTTTGTAATTGGGCATCATTTGGATCAAAGTGCACACGGTATCATATTTTCCATCCAAGGCTCTTAGGATCTTCTTGATGATGAATCTATCGGTCATCTCTTCACTTCCTAAGCCGGCAATCTCATTTGTGATGAGAGCAAGCCTAGAGTATATTTCAGCGACACCTTCACCATCCTTCATTTTGAACTTGTCAAGTTGACTTTGAAGCAGATCCAAGTTGGATTCCTTGACGGAGTCGGTACCTTCGTGCATATCAATCAAAGTATCCCAAATTTCCTTTGCATTCTCAAGATGGATGATTTTGTTCAATTCTTTGGGGCACAATCCATTGAAGAGAATATCACAAGCTTGAGCATTGTATTGCAGCATCTTCAACTCTTCCACGCTAGCCTCACGGTTCGATTCCCTCCCATCAAAGAATTCACCTTGCAAGTCAATACACACAATAGCCCAAATGGCGGGGTTATGTCCAAGAATATGCATTTTCATCTTATGCTTCCAACTAGCAAAATTAGTACCATCAAAATAAGGACCTCTACGGTGGTACTTTCCCTCACTAGACGCCATACTCTCCTAGGTTGTGAAACCATGGCTATGATCACCAAAGCTATGGAAATCAAGGCAAATGGAGACCAAAGCTCTGATACCACTTGTAGGATCAAAAGTATGTCTAGAGGGGGGCGATTAGACTACTTGACCAAATAAAAATCTAGCCTTTTCCCAATTTTAATTCTTGGCAGATTTTAGCAACTTAGCACAAGTCAAGCAAACAACCTACACATGCAATTCTAAGAGTATAGCAGCGGAATGTAAAACAATTGCATATGAAGGTAAAGGGAGGAGTTTGGAGGGAGCAAACACAATTTAGACACGAAGATTTTTGGCGTGGTTCGATAGGTGGTGCTATCGTACATCCACGTTGATGGAGACTTCAACCCACGAAGGGTGACGGTTGCGTGAGTCCACAGAGGGCTCCACCCACGAAGGGTCCACGAAGAAGCAACCTTGTCTATCCCACCATGGCCATCGCCCACGAAGGACTTGCCTCACTAGGGTAGATCTTCACGAAGTAGGTGATCTCCTTGCCCGTACAAACTCCTTGGTTCAACTCCACAATCTTGACAGAGGCTCCCAAGTGACACCTAACCAATCTAGGAGACACCACTCTCCAAGAGGTAACAAATGGTGTGTTGATGATGAACTGCTTGCTCTTGTGCTTCAAATGGTAGTCTCCCCAACACTCAACTCTCTCTCATAGGATAGGATTTTGTGGAAAGATGATTTGAGTGGAAAGCAACTTGGGGAAGGCTAGAGATCAAGACTTATGTGGTTGGAATGAAATATCTTGACCTCAACACAAGTGTAGGTGGTTCTCTCTCAGAAAATGTATGTTGGAAGTGTAAGCATGTTCTGATGGCTCTCTCCATGAATGAAGAGTGGGTGGAGGGGTATATATAGCCTCCACACAAAATCTAACTGTTACACACAAATTACCAAACTTGGTGGTACCGAATCATACAACTCGGTCAGACCGATTTAGTTCATAATGTGACTATTAGGGTTTTCGGTGGGACCGACATGTCAACTCAGTGGGACCGATATCATTAGGGTTAGGGCATAACGTAATCTCGGTGAGACCGATTGCACAAACTCGGTGAGACCGATTTTGGTAATAGGCTAACCAGAGAGTTGGTCAGGAAATCTCGATGGTACCGATTCGCTCTCTCGGTAGGACCGAAACGTTACGAAAGGGAAACAGAGAGTTTGCATTGCAATCTCGATGGGACCGATCGCTCATCTCGGTTGGAACGAAACGTCACGAAGGGAAACAGAGAGATTACAATCCCATCTTGGTGAGACCCAGATCCCTATCGGTGGGACCGAAACGACTAGGGTTTGTGGCAATGGCTATGTCAAGTGAACTCGGTGGCGCCGGATAGATCAAATCGGTGGCGCCGAGTTTGACTTTTGGTTTGGGATATATTTGGATATGAGAAAGTGGTTGAGGGTTTTGGAGCATATCACTAAGCACTTTGAGCAAGCAAGCCATTGAGCAACACCTCATCCCCTCTTAATAGTATTGGCTTTCCTATGGACTCAATGTGATCTTGGATCACTAAAATGAAAAAGTAGAGTCCTGAGCTTTGAGCTTGAGCCAATCACTTTTGTCCTTAGCATTTTGAGGGGTCCACTTTCTAATCCATGTCGTGCCAATCATTGAGCTTTTCCTGAAATATTTATCTTCAAGTATCATTATCTCAATGAGCTATATGTTGTTAGGAATTACCAAAACCACCCAGGGATAGTTGCACTTTCAATAGCTTATTTTAGCGTTGATATTTTGAAAGACATGGTTGCTTGTTGATATGCTTTAGTATTTAAGTTTTCATGTCAAAACTAGACTATTGCTTTGAACAATATAAAAGTCCAAATGTCCATGCTATAAAGGAAAGAAATATGAGATGACATGTTAGGCAGCATTCCACATCAAAAATTATGTTTTTATCACTTACGTACCCGAGGATGAGCAGCAGTTAAGCTTGGGGATGCTGATACGTCTCCAACATATCTATAATTTTTTATTATGCCGTGCTGTTATATTATCAATCTTGGATGTTTTATAATCATTTTATATCATTTTTTGGTACTAAGCCATTGACATAGTGCCAAGTGCCAGCTACTGTTTTCTGCATGTTTTTACATCATAGGAAATCAATACCACATGGATTCCAAATGCAACGAAACTTTACGGAGATTTTTTATGGACCAGAACACACCCAATGGGCCAAGGTAGCGCCTGGGGGTGCTCCGAGGGGAGCACAACCCACCAGGGCGCACCAGGAGGCCCAGGCGCACCCTGGTGGGTTGTGCCCACCTCGGGTGCCCCCCGGAGCCTCTTTGCTCTATAAATACCCCAATATTCTAGAAACCCTAGGGGAGTCAACAAAAATCAATTCCAGCCGCTGCAGAGTCCAGAACCACCAGATCCAATCTAGAGACCATCACGGAGGGGTTCACCACTTCCATTGGTGCCTCTTCGATTATGTGTGCGTAGTTCTTTGTGGAACTTCGGGTCCGTAGTTAGTAGCTAGATGGCTTCCTCTCTCTCGCTTGATTCTCAATACAATGGTCTCTTGGAGATCCATATGATGTTACTCTTTTTGCTTCGGATGAACTTTGAGTTTATGATCAGATCTATCTTCTTATATCCATGAAAGTTATTTGAGTTTCTTTGATCTCTTATATGCATGATTGCTTATAGCCTCGTATTTCTTCTCAGATATTTGGGTTTTGTTTGGCCAACTTGATCTATTTATCTTGCAATGGGAAGATGTGCTTTTTAGTGGGTTCGATCTTACGGTGCTTGATCCTAGTAACACAAGGGGAACTGACACGTATGTATCGTTGCTACTAAGGATAAAACGATGGGGTCTATCTCTACATAGATAGATCTTGTCTACATCATCTCATCGTTCTTATTGCATTACTCTGTTTCTCCATGAACTTAATACACTAGATGCATGCTGGATAGCGGTTGATGTGTGGAGTAATAGTAGTAGATGCAGGCAGGAGTCGGGCTACTAATCTTGGATGTGATGCCTATGTAATGATCATTGCCTGGATATGGTCATGATTATTTGAAGTTCTATCAATTGCCCGACAGTAATTAGTTTACCCACCGTTCGCTATTTTTCTCGAGAGAAGCCACTAGTGAAATCTACGGCCCCCAGGTCTCTTTCTCATATTATTTGCCTTTGCGATATACTTTTCCTTTTCTTTTATTTTCAGATATATTAAACCAAAAATACAAAAATACCTTGCTGCGTTTTATTTTATTTATTTTAT
Source organism: Triticum urartu (assembly GCF_056163025.1). Lineage (NCBI taxonomy): Eukaryota > Viridiplantae > Streptophyta > Magnoliopsida > Poales > Poaceae > Triticum > Triticum urartu. The sequence continues at coordinate 476,686,669 of NC_141878.1, read as the reverse complement.
TTGGTGTTCGATCTATCAATCTACTATAATTTTATTCATGCCTGTTTACCTATCTTGGGGCGCCGCTACCCGAAAGGGATTGACAACCCCTTTTACACATCGGGTTGCGAGTATTTTGTTATTTGTGTGGAGGGGCAGTTTATGTTGTGTTGCTTGGTTCTTCTACTGGTTCAATAACCTTGGTCTCATAACTGAGGGAAATACCTAACACCGTTGTGCTGCATCATCCCTTCCTCTTTGGGGAAATACTAACGTAGCTTCAAGCCGCATCAGTATGCGGTGAGTGTTAGCAATCATAGAAGATTATATGATGGTTGAGTATATGGGCTTGCCAAAAAGGCTCCGACACATGACCCTTCCTGAAAAGATGATGAAATTTAGTTGCAAAATTGACGGAGAACATAGTTTGTCGGTTTCTAATAGAGTTTTTGCTTTATACTTTGATTGTGTGATGAACTTTTACTTATCCATGAGAATTATATGATAAAACTTCTATGACAAAAGTCCTATGTTTAATGTTGTTGTTGTTATAATGATCAACATGATGCTTCTATGTCTTTATTTTGTTTTCATCGACACCTCTCTCTCAAAGCATGTGGACATGTTTTTCGATTTCGTTTTTCGCTTGAGGACAAGCGAGGTCTAAGCTTGTGGGAGTTGATACGTCCATTTTGCATCATGTTTTCTTACTGTTATTTACAATGTTTTTATCCATAACAATGCTTTTTGAAGTAATTCTAATGCCTTTTCTCTCATAATTTGCAAGGAACACACCAAGAGGGAGAATTTCGGCAGCTGGAAATCTGGACCTGGAAAAGCTACGTCAGACCACCTATTCTGCACAACTCCAAATGAGCTGAAACTTCACGGAGATTTTTATGGATTATTTAAGAAATAATGGAGCCAATAAACACCAGAGGGGGCCACCAGATGGGCACAACCTACCTGGGCGCGCCAGGCCCCCCAGGCGCGCCCTGGTGGGTTGTGGCCTCCTCGGCCCACCTCCGGTGCCCATCTCCTGGTATATAAGTCATTTTGACCTAGAAAAAATAAGGGGAGGGGACATTCGGGACGAAGCAACGCCGCCTCGAGGCGAAACTTGGGTAGCTAACATACTTCCTCTTCTTGGATCATATGCACTTATTATTGGAACTCTAGCAAACATCCATAACTACTAAAGATCATTAAGGTAAAACCCAACCATAGCATTAAAGTATCAAGTCCTCTTTATTCCCATACGCCATAAGCCACTTATCCGTGTTTGTGTTTCTATCACCCACGCAACGCAGACAATAAGCAAACCATGAACATATTGCAAACCCTATAACGGGGATCCCTCGCGCTTGGGCGACACGTAGAGCACCATAGGACAGCACCAATAATAAAACATGCAACTCAAACCAATCACAATCACTAATCAACCAATAGGACAAAACAGATCTACTCAAACATCATTTGATAGCCATACATCATTGGGAAATAATATATAGAGTTGAGAACCATGTTCAAGTAGGTATTATAGCGGGGAGAAGAGGTGTTACACCGCTGCATAGAGGGGGAGAGTTGGTGAAGATGGCAGCGAAGTTGTTGGTGTAGATCGTCGTCACGATGATGGCCCCGGCGGCGTTCCGGTGCCACCGGGAGAGAGGGGGAGAGAGCCCCCTCCTTCTTCTTGTTCTTCCTTGACCTTCCCCTAGATGGGAGAAGGGTTTCCCCTATAGTCCATGGCATCCATGGCGGCATAGGGGTGGGAGCCCCTCCGAGATTGGATCTCTCTCTCTCTCTCTGTTTCCTTCTATTTCTGCGCTCTCTATTTCTGGCCTTTCACTGTTTCTTAAATTCCCGGAGATACCTAACTCCGATTGGGCTGAAATTTTAACACGATTTTTATCCTGATATTAGCTTTCTTGCGCTGAAGAAGGGCAACAACCGCCTTATGGGGTGGCCACAAGGGCCCATGATGCGCCCCCTGCCTTGTGGCCCCCCTCCGGAATCATCTCGCGTTGATTATTTTTCCCAAAATTCACATATATATATATATATTCCAAAAAATTCTCCGTAAGTTTTTTCACGTTTGGACTCCGTTTGATATGGATTTTCTCTGAAACGAAAAACATGCAACAACAGGAACTGACACTGGGTACTGGATCAATATGTTAGTCCAAGAAAATCATACAAATTGTTGCCAAAAGTATGTAAAGGTTGTAGAATATTGGCATGGAACAATTAAAAATTATAGATACGACGGAGACGTATCAACATCCCCAAGCTTAATTCCTGCTTGTCCTTGAGTAGGTAATTCCGGTGTCATAGTTTGGATAATATTGCTTTCAACATTAATGGGCGTACCTGAGATATAATGTTTTATTCGTTGCCCATTAAGAACTTTCGGGTTAGTACCTTCGGCATTATTTATTTTGATAGCTCTAGATCGATAAACCTCCTCGATAACAGAGGGTCCTTCCCATTTGGAGAGGAGTTTTCCTGCACAGAATCTGAAACGAGAGTTGTACAAAAGAACATACTCTCCAACCTTGAACTCATGCTTTTGGATTCTTTTATCATGCCATCTTTTAACTTTTTCTTTAAATAACTTGTCATTTTCATAACCATGGGTTCTCCATTCATCTAATGAGCTAATGTCAAATAACCTCTTCTCGCCAACAAGTTTGAAATCATAGTTGAGTTCTTTAATTGCCCAATAAGCTTTATCTTCTAACTCAAGAGGCAAATGACAAGCTTTTCCATAAACCATTTTATAAGGATAGATACCCATAGGATTTTTATATGTTGTTCTATAAGCCCAAAGTGCATCATCTAATTTCTTAGACCAATTCTTCTGGGACCTATTGACAGTATTTTGTAAAATTAATTTTATTTCTCTATTGCTAAGTTCAACTTGACCACTAGACTAAGGATGATAGGGTGATGCAATTCTATGGTTAACATCATACTTGGCAAGCATTTTACAAAAAGCACCATGAATAAAGTGTGAACTACCATCAGTCATTAAATATCTAGGGACTCCAAACCTTGGGAAAATAACTTCTTTAAGCATTTTAATAGAGGTGTTTTGATCAGCACTACTAGTTGGAATAGCTTCTACCCACTTAGTAACATAATCAATAGCAACCAAAATATTAGTGTACTCATTAGAGGAAGGAAAAGGTCCCATGTAATCAAATCCCCAAACATCAAATGGTTCAACAGCAAGAGAATAATTCATAGGCATTTCCTTATGCTTACCAATATTACCAATTCTTTGACATTCATCACAAGATAAAACAAACTTACGGGCAACCTTGAAGAGAGTAGGCTGATACATCCATTTTGCATCATGTTTTCTTACTGTTATATACAATGTTTTTATCCATAATAATGCTTTTTGGAGTAATTCTAATGCCTTTTCTCTCATAATTTGCAAGGAACACACCAAGAGGGAGAATTCCGGCAGCTGGAAATCTAGACCTGGAAAGCTACGTCAGGCCACCAATTATGCACAACTCCAAATGAGCTGAAACTTCACGGAGATTTTTTATGGATTATTTAATAAATACTGGAGCCAATAAACACCAGAGGGGTCCACCAGGTGGGCACAACCCACCTGGGTGCGCCAGCCCCCCAGGCGTGCCCTGGTGGGTTGTAGCCTCCTCGGCCCACCTCCGGTGCCCATCTTTTGGTATATAAGTCATTTTGACCTAGAAAAAAATAAAGAGAAGACTTTCTGAATGAAGCGCCGCCGCCTCGAGGCGGAACTTGGGCAGGAGCACTTTTGCCCTTCGGCGGAGCGATTCCGCCGGGGGAACTTCCCTCCCGGAGGGGGAAATCATCGTCATCATCATCACCAACAACTCTCCCATCTTGGGGAGGGCAATCTCCATCAACATCTTCAACATCACCATCTCCTCTCAAACCCTAGTTCATCTCTTGTGTTCAATCTTGTTACCGGAACTATAGATTAGTGCTTGTGGGTGACTAGTAGTGTTGATTACATCTTGTAGTTGATTACTATATGGTTTATTTGGTGGAAGATTATATGTTGAGATCCATTATGCTATTTAATAATCCTCTGATCATGAACATGTTTATCATTTATGAGTAATTACTTTTGTTCTTGAGGTCACGGGAGAAATCATGTTCCAAGTAATCATGTGAACTAGATATGTGTTTGATATTTTGATAGTATGTATGTTGTTATTCCCTTAGTGGTGTCATGTGAACGTCGACTACCTGACACTTCACCATATTTGGGACTAAGGGAATGCATTGTGGAGTATAAATTAGATGGTGGGTTGCGAGAGTGACAGAAGCTTAAACCCCAGTTTATGCGCTATTCTGTAAGGGACCGATTGGATCCAAAAGTTTAATGATGTGGTTAGAATTTATTCTTAATACTTTTATCGTAGTTGTGGATGCTTGCGAGAGGGTTAATCATAAGTAGGAGGTTTGTTCAAGTAAGAACAACAGCTAAGCACCGGTCCACCCACATATCAAATTATCAAAGTAGCGAACACAAATCGAACCAACATGATGAAAGTGACTAGATGAAAATCCCGTGTACCCTCAAGAACGCTTTGCTTATCATAGGAGACTGTTTTGGCCTGTCCTTTGCCTCAAAAGGATTGGGCTACCTTGCTGCACTTTTGTTACTACTATTGTTACTTGCTCGTTACAAATTATCTTGCTATCAAACTGCTCCGTTACTTACAATTGCAGCACTTGCAGACATTGCCTTACTGAAAACTACTTGTCACTTCCTTCTGCTCCTCGTTGGGTTCGACACACTTACTTATCGAGAAGAGCTACAATTGACCCCCTATACTTGTGGGTCACAATAGGCCAATAAAATCTGGATTGCAATACCTTGTGAGCAGTTCTGTCACCCGCATGATGTCCTCCATAAGCTTCGGAGTGACATTTCCATAGGATTTGTTCCTGTTCATGCCGAGGTACACAACATCTAATAATACCATCTACTCCTTCTTTATGAAGATGTGGGTCATCCCAAAAGTAGTATCTTAAATCATAGAAGAACTTTTTCTTTTGTTGGTATGTGAAGCTAGGTGGTAGGTATTTGGCAACAATATAATTAGCATAGTCAGCATACCAAGGTGTACTATTAGAAACATTTATTGCAGCTAATTGCTCATCAGGAAAACTATCATCAATAGGTAGTGTGTCATCAAGAACATTCTCCAACCTAGACAAGTTATTAGCTACGAGGTTCTCCGCTCCTTTTCTATCAGTGATATGCAAATAAAATTCTTGTAGCAAGAGAACCCATCGAATAAGCCTAGGTTTGGCATCTTTATTTTCCATAAGATACTTTATTGCAGCATGATCAGTATGAACAATTACTTTTGAATCTACAATATAGGATCTAAATTTATCATAAGCAAACACCACTGCTAGAAATTCTTTTTCAGTAGTACCATAATTTCTTTGTGCACTATGTAGAGTTTTACTTGAGTAGTGAATAACCTTTAGTTTCTTATCAACTCTTTGTCCTAGAACAACACCTACAGCATAATCACTAGCATCACACATAATTTCAAAAGGCAAGTTCCAATCAGGTGGCTGAACAATAGGTAAAGAAATTAAGGCTTTCTTGAGTGTTTCGAAGGCTTCTAAACAATCATCATAAAAAAACAAAAGGAATATCCTTTTGCAAAATATTTGTAAGAGGCCTAGAAATTTTAGAGACGTCTTTGATAGATCTCCTATAGAAACCAGCATGACCAAGGAAACTATGAATACCTTTGATATCTTTAGGACATGGCATTTTCTCAATTGCGTCAACCTTAGATTTGTCCACCTCAATACCTCTTTCAGAAATTTTATGGCCCAAAACAATACCTTCATTAACCATAAAGTGGCACTTCTCCCAATGCAAGACAAGATTGGTTTGCTCACATCTCTGCAAAACTCGATCAAGATTGCTTAAACAATCATCAAAAGACTTCCCATAAACAGAAAAGTCATCCATGAAAACATCAACAATCTTTTCATAAAAGTCAGAGAATATAGCAGTCATACATCTTTGAAAGGTGGCAGGTGCATTGCATAAACCAAAAGGCATACGTCTATAAGCATAAGTTCCAAAAGGACAAGTAAAAGTGGTCTTTTCTTGATCAGGTTGAGAAACAAGTATTTATGAAAACCCAGAATATCCATCAAGGAAGCAAAAATGTGTATGCTTAGATAATATTTCTAGTATTTGATCAATAAAAGGCAGAGGGTAATGATCTTTTCTAGTTGCTTTGTTTAATTTCCTAAAATCAATTACCATTCTATAGCCTGTAATAATTCTTTGTGGAATAAGTTCACTCTTATCATTAGGAACAACAGTGATACCTCCTTTCTTAGGGACACAATGAACATGACTTACCCATCTACTATCAGCTATAGGATAGATTATACTTGCTTCCAGAAGTTTCAATATTTCCGTTCTTACCTTTTCTTTCATTTTCGGATTTAACCGATGTTGGTGATCAACAACGGGTTTAGCATCAGGTTCCATATTAATCTTGTGCTGACATAGAGTGGGACTGATGCCCTTAAGATCATCAGGAGTATATCCAATAGCAGCTCGGTGCTTTCTTAGAACTTTCAATAATCTTTCTTCTTCATGTTCTGAAAGGTTAGCACTAATAATAATAGGATAAATCCTTTTCTCATTGAGATAAGCATATTTCAAAGTGTCTGGCAATTGTTTTAATCCAAACACAGGATCACCTTTAGGTGGAGGAGGACCTCCTAGAGTTTCAACAGGAAAATTGTGTTTAAGCAGAGGATTTTGTTCAAAAAAATCTTATCTATTTCATTTCTTTCATGCATATGCATATCATTCTCTTGGTCTAGAAAATATTGTTCTAAAGGATCAGTAGGAGGTACAAAAATAGAAGCAAGACCGATAATTTCATCCTTACTAGGCAATTCTTTTTTATGAGGTTTTCTACTAAACTTGGAAAAATTGAACTCATGAGACTCATCACCAAAGCTAACACCGACAGTTTGTTTCTCAAAATCTATTTTAGCATTAACGGTGTTTAAGAAAGGTGTACCAACGATAATGGGGCAAAATTCATCCTGTGGGGAACCAAGAACAAGAAAATCAGTAGGGTATATTATTTTCCCACACAAGACTTCAGCATCTCTAACAATCCAAAGTGGTGTGATGGTGTCTCTGTTAGCAAATTTAATAGTAACATCTATGTCTTCTATTTCAGCGAGTGCTATGTCATTCAGAATTTCTTGATATAAGGTAAAAGTAATAGCACCCACACTAGCACCTATGTCACATAAACCATGATAACAGTGATCTCCTATTGGAACTGAGACAACGGGCACAACGTGCCTATGTTTATCTTTCCCATCGGGTTTGGCAATTCTAGCAGCTTCACCAACGAAGTAAATAACATGCCCATCAATATTATCGCCAAGAGATCTTTAACCATAGCAACACTAGGTTCTACCTTGATTTGTTGAGCTGGTTTAGGTGATGTAATATTACTTTTATTGACCATGGTTGAAACTTTAGCATGTTCCTTTATCCTAACAGGGAAAGGTGGTTTTTTCAATATAAGCAGTAGGAACAACCGGATCAACATTATAGATGATTGTTTCATCTTTAGCAACTACCGGTTCTTTAATTTCTTCTTTAATAGGTGGGTGATATTTAAACCACTTCTCTTTAGGGAGATCAACATGAGTAGCAAAAGATTCACAAAAGGAGGCAACTATCTCAGAGTCAAGTCCATATTTAGTGCTAAACTTTTGGAAAGCATCGGTTGTAACGATCCGACCTCAGGCGGTCAAATCTGTGTGCATAAGTGTCATACCTAGATCGGTAATGCTGACACACACAATACTCGAGGATTTATAACAGAGTTCAATCACACACTTATTACATCGAATGTCTCAAAAGAGAACTTATTACAATAATATGGCTGAAGTCCATCTAAATAAGATAACAGCAGAAGCTTCAAAGGTAAATGAGTCCATCAAATCCAACGGCATAGCTAAGTGCATGACAATGACCTAGCACACCTTACTCTTCTTCTGAAAACTCTGCAACATAATACGTTGCAGCCTATGTAGGTCAGCACATGGAATATGCTGGCAAGATAACACTATAGAGCAATGAACAAGTAACAGCTATAACTATATGCATATATGGCTGGTGGAGGCTCTATGGTTATCATTTGCATAAAGCTAGGTTTTCCCTACAACAAAGGAATATATTTTATTTATCTACAAAGTTTGTTGAAAGTATTGAGAAGGTTCCTCCAACTCAATCCCAATTAAAAGTAATAATCAACAACCCAACAAATTAATTAAGTAAAGTGATGAGATCAATTCAATAATTCAGGTACCAGATACTCAAGATGTCCATAGCCGGGGACGCGGCTAATCATGATTAGTTTGTACACTCTGCAGAGGTTTGCGCACTTTTCCCCACAAGACTCGATCTCCTCCATTTGATTTCTCGCATTGCATCATGTTTGAGAAACGGATGACCGAAACACAGTCTTTCCTAAGAGGTCCCCTTAACCGATAGATAGGCCGGTACACCTACAATTCCCCTACATCTGCTAGACCATCATGGAAAGGTTTCCCATAACTTACTCAACCATGCCCGAGCCCATAATGGCATGTGGCTGCACACGGAAGTTTCTAGCCTGAATAATCTTATGATCCCTTAGAGCCTGGGTGGCAAACCATAGGATGATCACACGGGTACTCCGGGATATCCCAGGACAACACTGGATTACTCCAGGTGCCCAGACAACCACTGGGTGCTCCAGGGTGCCTCAACCAATCCACCCAGATGTGTATTAAAGTAGCCACCTTAAGTTAACCATTAATTAAAACTCTCACATCTGTCATGGATCACTCAAACCAAACCACATCTACGAGCATAGCATAGCAATATAAGCATAACGTAGTAACACCCAGGGTTTGATATGAAAAAGGCAATAGGTTCTACCTCATCAACTACTTCCCAATACCCACATGTTAAACAAGTCCTACTCATGCAGTGTTTGAGGGTGGGTTGAAACTAATGCATAAAAACTGGGTATTAAAGGGATATGATCAAAGTGTTACTTGCCTTGCTGATGATCTGAAAACCCTAGTGACTCGTAGTAGCATGCTTCGCACTTCGGAAACTCTATCGTGAACAAACAATAGCATACATAAGCACTCAAGCATAAGATGCAAGGGAAAAACTCAAGAGAAGAGATCCAAACTGAAAGTTCAATTGAAGAGCTTTGATTTGCAAAAAGAATCAATCGAATCGGAGCTATGAAACTCAAACTATGATCAAAAGAAGTTAAAATTCAAATCTGCTTGAAACCAAATTTTAAATTGTCAAAATCATGTTCAAGTTGATTATCTGGAAAGAGGGGAACAAGACAAAGATTTTGGTGTTGGTTTCACTGGATTTGGACAAACGAGTAAAAAGTAGCGAGGGTTTGAAGATTAGGGACTAATCTATGATAAAAGTAATCGCGGATAGGTCCCTGGCCGAGAAATACTATAATAAAAAGAAAAATCTAGCGAATGAACGTTCGCTACGAAACCCTAATGAACGAAAACGTTCGCTATCGTGGATTAACGGACGAACGTCCGCAAATTAGAACCGATCGGAAATAAACCGATAGAAAACCCTAACCCTAAAATAAACTGAAAGAAAAACCAAATCGGTTTTTTTACCGGTTAACAGGAGAAAAACAACGACGAGGTCCGGTGTGGCTCTAGCGGCGAGGCCATGCGGCGGCGGCGGCAGCAACAGCGGCGCGGGCGGTGGCTTGCGGCGGCAGCACGGGACTCCTCCCGCGAGGAGGAAGGCGGCGGGGCAAGGTGGGCTGGCCTGGCTCGGCTCGGCCTTCGGCCCAGTCGGGGGACGAAACTTTTTTTAGAAATAAATTTTGCCAGAAAGAAAAATCCTAATAAAATATAAAAAAATAAAAACACCAAAAAAATCACAGTCTAAATCTAATATTTAGAACAAAGTGAACATTTTTTTGGCCTAAAAAATGCATATTTTTCTAATTTCAAATAAAATAGCAAATAAAATATTGATTTTATTTTAAAATTTCTCCTCCGATATTCCTCTCTTTTGAAGAAGTCATTTTATCTTCTCTCATTTATTTTTATTATTTGAAATAATTGGAGAGAAAAATATTAAAATCAATTTGATCCGCTTTTCAAATTTGAGAAAATTCAAATATGAAAATTTGTGAAATCCCCAACTCTCTCCTTGGGTCCTTGAGTTGCTTAAGATTTCCAGGATCTCAACCAAAATGCAAATAAAATATGATATGCATATGATGACCTATGTATAACATCCAAATTGAAAATTGGGATGTTACAAACCTACCCCCCTTAAGATGAATCTCGCCCTCGAGATTCGGGTTGGCTAGAGAATAGGTGTGGGTGGTCTTTCCGTAGGTCTTCTTCTCGCTCCCAGGTGGCTTCTTCCTCGGTATGGTGGCTCCATTGAACTTTGCGAAACTTGATAACCTTGCTGCGTGTAACTCGGCTGGCAAACTCGAGAATCTTGACGGGTTTCTCCTCGTAGGTTAGTTCATTATCCAATTGAATTTCTTCTAGGGGCACTGTATCTCTCAGAGGAATATCGGTCATCTCAGCATGACACTTCTTCAACTAGGAAACGTGAAACACATCATGAACTCCTGACAATCCTTCGGGTAATTCCAACTTGTAGGCAACTTCTCCCATACGCTCCAAAACTCGGTACGGTCCTACAAATCTCGGGGCTAACTTTCCCTTAACTCCAAATCGTTTAACTCCTCGGAAAGGTGACACACGAATATATGCTATGTCTCCAATCTCATAGACTACCTCCTTGCGTTTACGGCATAACTCTTCTGCCTGGACTGGGCTACCTTCAATCTATCATGGATCAACTTAATCTTCTCTTCAGACTCCTTAATCAAATCTGATCCAAACAACTGACGATCTCCGACTTCATCCCACATCAAAGGTGTCCTGCACCTTCTTCCATACAAAGCTTCGAAAGGGGATATCTTCAAACTAGCCTGGTAATTGTTGTTGTATGAGAACTCTGCGTAAGGCAAATTGTCATCCCAACAAGATCCATAATCTAGCGCACAAGCTCTCAACATGTCCTCCAGAATCTGATTGACTCTCTCGGTCTGTCCATCTGTCTGCGGATGAAAGGCTGTACTGAACTCTAACCTAGTACCCAAAGTCTGGTGCAGCTGATTCCAAAACTTCGAGGTAAGTTGTGTTCCTCTATCTAATACGATGGTCCTCGAAACTCCATGCAGGTATACGATCCTGGTCATGTATATCTTGGCCAACTTCACGCTCGTATAAGTGGTTTTCCCGGGAATGAAGTGAGCCATTTTGGTCAAGCGATCAACTACTGCCCAGATGGAATCATAACCTGATCGTGTCCTGGGTAATCCGGTGATGAAATCCATGCCAAGATTGTCCCACTTCCATTCGGGTATTGTCATAGGCTGAAGTAACCCTGCTGGCTTCTGATGTTCTGCCTTCACTCTCTGACATACATCACCTACTGCTACATACTCGGCAATATCCTTTTTCATACCTGTCCACCAGAACATTCCTTCAAATCCAAATACATCTTGGTGTTTCCGGGGTGAATTGAGTATGGCGAGTCATGGGCTTCCCGAAGTATTAACTTCCTGATCTCCGCATTATTGGGCACGTATACTCGATCCTCAAACCATAACATTTTGTGCTCATCCTCACGAAAACCCTTGGCTTTGCCTTTGCTCATTTTCTCCTTTATCTCAGCAATTTCCTTATCATCCTTTTGAGCTTCTCGATTCTTTACCAATAATGTAGACTGAACCTCCATTGCTGCAACAAAACCTCTTGGAACTATCTCCAAACGAAGTTCCTTGAGATCTTCGACTAACTCCTGCGGTAATCCTCCGCTTACGAGGGTATTGAGATAACTCTTGCGGCTCAAAGCATCTGGTACGACATTGTCCTTTCCTGGATGATGATGTAGCTTCATATCATAATCCTTTATTAGTTCCATCCATCTCCTCTGTTTGAGATTCAACTCCTTCTGCGTGAAAATGTACTTCAAACTCTTATGATCCGTGTATACATCACAACGGTTTCCAATAAGAAAATGTCACCAGGTCTTGAGCGCATGCACTATGGCTGCTAACTCCAAATCATGTGTGGCATAATTCAACTCATGCGGTCAAAGCTGATGTGAAGCATATGAAACAACTCTTCTGTCCTGCATAAGTACACCTCCAAGTCCTAAGCGAGAAGCGTCGCAATACACTTGGAAATCCTTGCGTATATCCAGAAGAATCAACACTGGGGCTGTAACTAAACGTTTCTTCAACTCTTGAAAACTGGCTTCACATTCCTCAGTCCATTTGAACTTGGTGTCCTTCTTCAACAACTCTGTAATGGGTTTCGCAATCTTGGAAAAATTCTCAATGAACTGTCTATATTATCCTGCGAGTCCCAGAAAACTGTGGATCTCTCCAACTGAGGTGGGTCCCAACCACTCAGTGACAGACTGAACCTTTGTAGGGTCTACTGCTATACCTTCTCCTGATATAACATGTCCAAGAAATCCAACTTACTTCAACCAAAACTCACATTTGCCGAACTTGGCATATAATTGATGTTCCCTAAGCTTCTCGGGAACTAATCGCAAATGTTCCTTGTGTTCCTCTTCATTCTTCAAGTACACCAAAATATCATCAATGAACACCACAACAAACTTATCCAAAAACTCCATGAACACCTTGTTCATCATACTCATAAAATAGGCAGGGGCATTAGTCAATCCAAAAGACATGACCATGTACTCATATAGCCCGTACCTTGTGGTAAAAGCTGTCTTAGGTATATCCTGTTCTCGGATCTTCAACTAGTGGTATCCTGATCGAAGATCAATCTTGGAGAATACTTTGGCTCCCTGCAGCTGGTCAAACAAATCGTTGATCATTGGTAGTGGGTATTTGTTCTTGATCGTCACTTCATTCAGTGCCCGATAATCAACAACCATTCTCAAAGATCCATCCTTCTTCTCAACTAAGAGCACTAGGGCTCCCCACGGTGATGAACTTGGTCGGATATAACCTTTCTCCAATAACTCCTTAATCTGCTTCTTAATTTCCTCCAGATCATTTGCGGGCATCCGGTACGGTCTCTTCGATATTGGTCTGGTGCCTGGCAGCAGCTCTATCAAAAACTCCATGTCTCGATCTAGCGGCATGCTTGGTAATTCCTCTGGAAATACATCTGGGTAATCCTTTACAACTGGAACTTCTTCCTAAACAACTCCCGAGAGGGAATTTACTTGAGTCCTCTTTGGCGCATGCCTGGATACATACTTAATCCTCTTTCCCTCCGGGGTGGTTAGTAGAATTGACTTACTAGCACAATCGATATTTTCTCCATACATCGATAGCCAATCCATGCCTAGTATCACATCCAATCCTTGTGACTCCAAGATTATTAGGTCGGAGGGGAAAACATGCCTACCTATGGCTAATGGCATCTGAAAACATCCTCTGCTTGCCATATACTCCGCTCCAGGTGAGCTTACTAACATAGGTGTCTTAAGGGCTTTGCTGGGCAACTTATACTTATCCACAAATCCCCTCGATATGTATGAATGCGATGCACCAGTGTCAAAAATAAAAGTAGCAGTAAATGACTTAATCAAAAACTTACCCATAACTGCATCTGGCTGTTCTTCAACGTCCTCCACGTCAACGTGGTTCACTTGTCCTCTGGTGAAAGGGTTGGGATTTTTCCCAGAGCTTCCATTTCCATTTCCATTCTTTGTTTCAGGACACTCGGTGGCATAGTGTCTAGTCTTCCCACACTTGAAACAGGTAATGTGACTTAGATCCTTCCTGGCGGGTGTTGCTGGGTTGGAGCGGTTCTGACCGTTGTTTCCTCCATTCCCATTTCCATTCTTAGGGCCATTGTGGTTATATGAACTCCCTCCATTGTGGGTATGGCCTCCATGGTTATGATGGGTATGTACTCCCGAGTTCGGGGTAAAACAAGGCTTCTGCTGAGCTCCAGAATTGTACTTCCCCTGTCCATACTTCCTTTTGCGGCTCTCTATCCGTTGCTGCTTGCCTTCGATCATAAGGGCCTTATCTACCAACTCCTTGTAGTTAGCAAATGTTGCCACCATCAACTGCATACTCAGCTCATCATTTAGCCCTTCCATAAACTTCTCCTTCTTTGCGGCATCTATGGCCACATCATCTGGGGCATAGCGGGCTAATTTGCTGAACTCATCCATGTATTGTGCCACGGTACGATTTCCCTGGCACAAGTTGCGAAACTCACGCTTATTCATACTCATAGCTCTGGTTGAGACATGGGATGTGCAGAAAGCTTGCTGAAACTGATCCCATGCGACATTGGCTATGGGAAAAGTGGCTATGTAATTCTCCCACCATGAGGCTGCGGGTCCATTCAATTGATGTGCGGCAAACCGCACCTTCTCGGCATCTGTGCAACCTGTGGTGGTCAGCTCCCTTCCAATCCTGCGGAGCCAGTCATCAGCAACAATCGGCTCGGTGCTACTGGGAAACACCGGCGGATTCAACCTCAGAAAATGGGCTAAGTTGTCAACTGGAGGTGGTGGCGGCGGATTGTTGTTGTTGTTGCCTTGGTTCTAGACTAACAACTGCATCAAGGCATTCTGTTGTTGGATCAACTGAGTGAGCTCCGGTGGGAACAAAATCCGGGATCATGTCTCGGAGGCATCTGATAGGTTTAGAGGGGTGAGAATAGAATAGAGTGGGGTCTAAAGGGAAGTCACTACCCATATGCACATGAGACAAACACATTCATTATCACACCACTCAATTCAAACACGAGCATACAATCGATCTAATCTACCGTTACAAAATACTCGGACTATTGCTATATACATGGGGGAATACTACTGATAGTATGGTGGCCGACTAGAAACTTTGATCGGTGGAAGACTCCATGATATCTGCTCTAGCTTCGTCTTCATAATCATCATCACTATCGGGGTCGGAGTCGGTGTCATCGATGATGATGTAATCTTCGAGATGGTCGTCCTCCTCTGGTTTGGTATCTCCCATGAATATTGCTAGCTTCTTCTTCAGGTCTTCATTCTTCTCCAGTAGTACTGCAATTTCTTCTTCATATCCATCACGTGTAGACTTGATTTCCTCTTCTAGCTCCATGTTCCTAGTCATCAACTTCCTCATCTCTATCATGTTGGCGCACATCTGGTTCTCCTGACGACGAATGTGTTGGTTTAACTCCTGGATGTAGGCTGCAATGGATTTACCCCTCCTGGTGCAAATCATCTCCCATTGCTCATCTCGGCGTCCACATATCTGGTAGATGGTGTCCTTAAGATCCTTGTGATATAATTCGCCGATGCGTCCCATGGTGATGTGGGCTGCCATGCTCTTTCCTAGACTCCAGGTTGGTGCATCAAAGGAAAACTCTATGGGCTCAGTAACTGGTGTGAATGTCCTTCCTGGAACATGTACTCAAATTGTCCAGCGCTCTTCTTCCAGTAGAGTGGCGGTGTAGGTCCCCGTGAAGCTTGGTATTCCGATGCTCAGGTACTTAGTGGCCTCCTTCAAGTGTCGTCCAAAAGGGGTGTCTTCATTCGGTTGAGCAAACTTGTTCCTTGGGTCCGCCATCTATAGAGTGGAAAGTGGAGAAGAGTCAGAAATGAGTAGAGAAGAGTGTCTTATGGCTCATCTTAATGGTCGCGTCCTACAGTCAGCGTGTGCTCTGATACCATCTTATAGCGATCCGACCTTAGGCGGTCAAATCTCTGTGCATAAGTGTCATCCCTGGATCGGTAATGCTGACACACACAGTACTCGATGATTTATAACAAATTTCAATCACATACTTATTACATCAAATGTCTCAAAAGAGAACTTATTACAATAATATGGCTGAAGGCCATCTAAATAAGATAACAACGGAAGCTTCGTAGGTAAATGAGTCCATCGACTCCAACGGCATAGCTGAGTGCATGTCAACGACCTAGCGCACCTTACTCTTCGTCTGAAAACTCTGCAACATAATACGTTGCAGCCTATGTAGGCCAGCAGCTATGTCGTTCGAGTTGATGGACTCATTTACCTTTGAAGCTTCCGTTGTTATCTTATTTAGATGGCCTTCAGCCATATTATTGTAATAAGTTCTCTTTTGAGACATTTGATGTAATAAGTGTGTGATTGAACTCTGTTATAAATCCTCGAATACTGTGTGTGTCAGCATTACCGATCTAGGGATGACACTTATGCACAGAGATTTGACCGCCTGAGGTCGGGTCGCTACATCGGTATTCATAAAATATTAAACACAATCAAACTTAAGCTTAATACCTAACTCTTTACCTTCTTCGAGTTCCCAATCTTCAGAGTTGCGTTTAATTCTTTCTGGAAGATCCCACCGAAAATCAATAGTCTTCTTCATAAAGGAACCGGTACAATAAGTATCGAGCACGGATCGATCACCATGAGAAAGCCGAGCATAAAAATTCTGAATGATAATTTCTCTTGAGAACTCATGATTGGGGCATGAATATGACATTGACTTAAGCCTACCCCAGGCTAGAGTGATACTTTCTCCTTCACGAGGCCAAAAATTATATATATAATTCTGATCACAATGAACTAGATGCATAGGATATTTTTTTGGTGAAACTCTAATTTCAATCGATTCCAATTCCAAGATCCAATATCATCGCATAGCCTATACCATGCCAATGATTTTCCCTTCAAAGATAAAGGGAGAAACTTCTTCTTAGCTTCATCTCCGGGTAAACCTTCAAGCTTAAATAATCCACAAATTTCTTCCACATATATCAAGTGCATATCAGGATGTTCGGTTCCATCTCCTCCTTAAGGATTAGCTAGCAGTTGTTCTATCATACCCGAAGGAATTTCATAACCAATATTTTCAGTAGGTGCAGTAGGATGAGGGTTGACTAATTTTGGTTCCGGTCAAGGTGAAGATACCCCGAATAAACCCCTCAAAGGATTGTTTTCCATAGTAACAAGTGACAGTAAATTTCAGCACATAGTAATAATTTTTCCTTACCAATTTCCACTTACCAAGAGCGCTTCACTCCCCAGGAACGGCGCCATAAAAGAGCCTTGATGACCCACAAGTATAGGGGATCAATCTTAGTCCTTTCGATAAGTAAGAGTGTCGAACCCAACGAGGAGCAGAAGGAAATGACAACCGGTTTTCAGTAACGTATTCTCTGCAAGCACTGAAATTATGAGTAACGGGTAGTTTGATAGCAAGATAATTTGTAACGAGCAAGTAACAATAGTAGTAACAAAGGTGCAGCAAGGTAGCCCAATCCTTTTGAGGCAAAAGACGGGCCAAAACGATCTCTTATGATAAGCAAAGCGTTCTTGAGGGTACACGGTAATTTCATCTAGTCACTTTCATCATGTTGGTTTGATTTGTGTTCGCTACTTTGATAATTTGATATGTGGGTGGACCGTTACTTAGTGTTCTTACTTGAACAAACCTCCTACTTATGATTAACCCCCTCGCAAGCATCCACAACTACGAGAAAAGTATTAAGAATAAATTCTAACCATAGCATTAAACTTTTGGATCCAGATCAGTCCCTTACGGAATAGCGCATAAACAAGGGTTTAAGCTTCTGTCACTATCGCAACCCATCATCTAATAACTACTCCAGAATGCATTCCCTTAAGCCAAAATATGGTGAAGTGTCATGCAGTAGACGTTCACATGACACCACAACATACATACCATCAAAATATCGAACACATATAAAATTCACATGATTACTTGCAACAAGATTTGTCCCATGACCTCAAGAACAAAAGTAACTACTCACAAAAGATAATCATGCTCAAGATTAGAGGGGTATTAAATATCATAATGGATCTGAACATATAATATTCCACCAAATAAACCATATAGTAATCAACTACAAGATGCAATCAACACTACTAGTCACCCACAAGTACCAATCTATAGTTCTGGTACAAAGATTGAACATAAGAGATGAACTAGGGTTTGAGAGGAGATGGTGATGTTGAAGATGTTGATGGAGATTTCCCTCCCCAGCATGGGAGAGTTGTTCGTGATTATGATGACGATGATTTCCCCCTCCTGGAGGGAAGTTCCCCCAACGGAATCGCTCCGTCGGAGGGCAAAAGTGCTCCTTGTTGGAAATATGCCCTAGAGGCAATAATAAAATGGTTATTATTGTGTTTCCTTGTTCATGATAATTGTCTATTGTTCATGCTATAATTGTATTAACTGGAAACCGTAATACATGTGTGAATACATAGACCACAACGTGTCCCTAGTAAGCCTCTAGTTGACTCGTTGATCAATAGATGGTCATGGTTTCCTGACCATGGACATTGGATGTCATTGATAACGGGATCACATCATTAGGAGAATGATTTCATGGACAAGACCCAATCTTAAGCATAGCACTAGATCGTGTAGTTCGTTTGCTAAAGCTTTTCTAATGTCAAGTATCATTTCCTTAGACCATGAGATTGTGCAACTCCCGGATGCCGTAGGAATGCTTTGGGTGCACCAAATGTCACAACGTAAATGGGTGGCTATAAAGGTGCATTACAGGTATCTCCGAAAGTGTCTGTTGGGTTGGCATGAATCGAGACTGGGATTTGTCACTCTGTATGACGGAGAGGTATCTCAGGGCCCACTCGGTAATGCATCATCATAATGAGCTCATTGTGACTAAGTAGTTGGTCATGGGATCATGCATTACGGAATGAGTAAAGTGACTTGCCGGTAACGAGATTGAACGAGGTATTGGGATACCGATGATCGAATCTCGGGCAAGTAACGTACCGATTGACAAAGGGAATTGTATACGGGGTTGCTTGAATCCTCGACATCGTGGTTCATCAGATAAGATCATCGTGGAACATGTGGGAGCCAACATGGGTATCCAGATCCCCCTGTTGGTTATTGGCCGGAGAGTTGTCTCGGTCATGTCTGCATGGTTCCCGAACATGTAGGGTCTACACACTTAAGGTTCGATGACGCTAGGGTTATTAGGAAGACTTGTATGTGATTACCGAATGTTGTTCGGAGTACTGGATGAGATCCCGGACGTCATGAGGAGTTCCGGAATAGTCTGGAGGTGAAGATTTATATATGAGAAGTCATCATACGGTCACCGGAAATATTCGGGGGTATGTCGGTATTGTACCGGGACCACCGGAGGGGTTCCGGGGGTCCACCGGGTGGGTCCACCTGTCCCAGAGGGCCTTATGGGATGTAGGTGGAAGGGAACCAGCCCCTAGTGGGTTGGGCGCCATCCCCCCTAGGGCCCATGCGCCTAGGGTTTGGGGGAACCCTAAAAGGGCCCCCCTTGCTTGGGGGGCAAGCCCCCTCCCCCTTGGCCGCCGCCCCCCTCTAGATCTCATCTAGAGGGGCCGGCCCCCCTTTCCCCTTCTCCCTATAAATAGAGGGGAGAGGGGAGGGCTGCAATACGACATCCAAGGCGCAGCCCCTCCCCTCCGCAACACCTCTCCTCCTCCACATGAGCCTGGCGAAGCCCTGCCGGAGAACTGCCACTCCATCACCACCATGCCGTCGTGCTGCTGTTGGAGCTTCTTCCTCAACCTCTCCCTCCTCCTTGCTGGATCAAGGCGTGGGAGACATCATCGGGCTGCACGTGTGTTGAACGCGGAGGCACCGTTGTTCGGTGCTTAGATCAGATTCGGCCGCGATCTAAATCGCTACGTGTACGACTCCTCCAACCGCGTTCTTGCAACGCTTCCGCTTAGCGATCTTCAAGGGTATGAAGATGCACTCCCTCTCTCTCGTTGTTAGTATCTCCTAGGTTGATCTTGGTGACACGTAGGAATTTTTTTGAATTATTGCTACGATCCCCCATAATGGCATCATGAGCTAGGTCTATGCGTAGATTCTATGCACGAGTAGAACACAAAGCAGTTGTGGGCGATGATTTGTTCAATTTGCTTACCGTTACTAGTCTTGTCTTGATCCGGCGGCATTGTGGGATGAAGCGTCCCGGACCGACCTTACACGTACGCTTACGTGAGACTGGTTCCACCGACTGACATGCACTTGATGCATAAGGTGGCTGGCGGGTGTCTGTCTCTCCCACTTTAGTCGGATCGGATTCGATGAAAAGGGTCCTTATGAAGGGTAAATAGCAATTGGCATATCACCGTTGTGGTTTTGCGTAGGTAAGAAACATTCTTGCTAGAAACCCATAGCAGCCACGTAAAACATGCAACAACAATTAGAGGACGTCCAACTTGTTTTTGCAGGGTTTGCTTTGTGATGTGATATGGCCAAAAGGATGTGATGAATGATATATGTGATGTATGAGATTGATCATGTTCTTGTAATAGGAATCACGACTTGCATGCCGATGAGTATGACAACCGGCAGGAGCCATAGGAGTTGTCTTAATTTATTTATGACCTGCGTGTCAATGAATGCCATGTAATTACTTTACTTTATTGCTAACCGTTAGCCATAGTAGTAGAAGTAATAATTGGCGAGGCAACTTCATGAAGACACGATGATGGAGATCATGGTGTCATGCCGGTGACGATGGTGTTCATGCCGAGCCTCGAAGATGGAGATCAAAGGCGCAAGATGATATTGGCCGTATCATGTCACTTTATGATTTGCATGTGATGTTTGTCATGTTTTCACATCTTATTTGCTTAGAATGACGGTAGCATAAATAAGATGATCCCTCATTAAAATATCAAGAATTGTGTTCCCCCTAACTGTGCACCGTTGCTAAGGTTCGTTGTTCCGAAGCACCACGTGATGATCGGGTGTGATAGGTTCTAACATTCGCATACAACGGGTGTAAGCCAGATTTACACACGCAATACACTTAGGTTAACTTGACGAGCCTAGCATGTACAGACATGGCCTCAGAACACGGAAGACCGAAAGGTCGAACATGAGTCGTATAGTGGATACGATCAACATGAAGATGTTCACCGATGATGACTAGTCCGTCTCACGTGATGATCGGACACGGCCTAGTTGACTCGGATCATGTATCACTTAGATGACTAGAGGGATGTCTATCTAAGTGGGAGTTCATTGAATAATTTGATTAGATGAACTTAATTATCATGAACATAGTCAAAAGGTCTTTGCAAATTATGTCGTAGCTCACGCTTTGGTTCTACTATTTTAGATATGTTCCTAGAGAAAATTTAGTTGAGAGTTGACAGTAGCAATTATGCGGACTGGGTCCGTGAACTGAGGATTGTCCTCATTGCTGCACAGAAGGGTTATGTCCTTAATGCACCGCTCAGTGTGTTGAACCTCGAGCATCGTCTGTAGATGTTGGGAAACATCTGACATACACGTTTTGATGACTACGTGATAGTTCAGTGTGTAATACTAACGGTTTAGAATTGTGGCACCAAAGACGTTTTTGAAACGTCGCAGAACATATGAGATGTTCCAAAGACTGAAATTGGAATTTCAGACTAGTGCCCACGTCAAGAGGTATGAGACCTCTGACAAGTTTCTTAAGCCTGCAAACTAAGGGAGAAAAGCTCAATCATTGAGCATGTGCTCAGATTGTCTGAGTACTACAATCGCTTGAATCGAGTGGGAGTTAATCTTCCAGATGAGATAGTGATGGTTCTCCATACTCACTGCCACCAAGCTATTGGAGCTTCGTGCTGAATTATAACATATCAGGGATAGACATGATGATCCTTGAGCAACTCGTGATGTTTGACACCGCGAAAGTAGAAATCAAGTAAGAGCATCAATTGTTGATGGTTAAACCACTAGTTTCAAGAAGGGAAAGGGAAACAAGGGATACTTCATGAGACGGCAAATCAGTTGCTGCTCTAGTGAAGGAACCCAAGGTTGAACCAAACCCAAGACTAAGTGCTTCTATAATGAGGGGAACGGACACTGAAGCAGAACTACCCTAGATACTTGGTAGATGAGAAGGCTGGCAAGGTCGACAGAAGTATTTTGGATATACGTTATATTATTGTGTACTTTACTAGTACTCCTAGTAGCACCAGGGTAATAAATACCAGTTCGGTTGCTAAGTGTTAGTAACTCGAAATAAAAGGCTGCGGAGACTAGCTAAAGGTGAGATGACGATATGTGTTGGAAGTGTTTCCAAGGTTGATGTGATCAAACATCGCATGCTCCCTCTACCATCGGGATTGGTGTTAAGCCGAAATAATTGTTATTTGGTGTTTGCGTTGAGCATAAACATGATTGGATTATGTTTATCGCCATACGGTTATTCATTTAAGGAGAATAATGGTTACTCTGTTTATTTGAATAATACCTTCAATGGTCTTGCACCTAAAATGAATGGTTTATTGAATCTCGATTGTAGTGATACACATGTTCATGCCAAAAGATATAAGATAGTAATGATAGTACCACATACTTGTGGCACTGCCATTTGAGTCATGTTGGTATAAAACGCATGAAGAAGCTCCATGTTGATGGATCTTTGGACTCACTCGTTCTGAAAAGATTAAGACATGTGAACCATGTCTATTGGTAGATATGCATGAAGAAACTCCATACAGATGGATCGTTTGGACTCACTTGTTTTTAATCACTTGAGACATGCAAATCATACCACATGGGCAAGATGACTGAAAGACCTCGTTTTCAGTAAGATGGAACAAGAAAGCAACTTGTTGGAAGTAATACATTTTGATGTGTGCAGTCCAATGAGTGCTGAGGCACGCAGTGGATATCGTTATGTTCTTACTTCACAGATGATTTGAGTAGATGCTGAGTATATTTACTTGATGAAACACAAGTCTGAATTATTTAAGGGTTTAAGTAATTTCAGAGTGAAGTTGAAGATCGTCGTGACAAGAGGATAAAATGTCTATGATATGATCATAGAGATGAATATTTGAGTTACGAGTTTGGTACACAATTAAGACATTGTGGAAATTGTTTCACAACTAATACCGCCTGGACCACCATAGTGTGATGGTGTGTCCAAACATCATAACTGCACCCTATTGGATATGGTGCATACCATGATGTCTCTTATCGAATTACCACTATCGATTACGAGTTAGGAATTAGAGACAACCACATTCACTTTAAATAGGGCACCACACAATTCCGTTGAGACGACACCGTATGAACTATGGTTTAGAGAAACCTAAGCTGTCGTTTCTTAAAAGTTTGGGGCTGCGATGCTTATGTGGAAAAGTTTCAGGGTGATAAGCTCGAACCCAAAGCGGATAAATGCATCTTCATAGAATACCCAAAAATAGTTGGGTATACCTCCTATTTCAGATCCGGAAGCAAAAGTGATTGTTTCTAGAAATGGGTCCTTTCTCAAGGAAAAGTTTCTCTCGAAAGAATTGAGTGGGAGGATGGTGGAGACTTGATGAGGTTATTGAACCGTCACTTCAACTAGTGTGTAGCAGGGCACAGGAAGTTGTTCCTGTGGCACCTACACCAATTGAAGTGGAAGCTTATGATAGTGATCATGAAACTTCGGATCAAGTCACTACCAAACCTCATAGGTCGGCAAGGATGCGTACTACTTCAGAGAGGTACGTAATCTTGTCTTGGAAGTCATGTTGCTAGACAACAATGAACCTATGAGCTATGGAGAAGCGATGGTGGGCCCGGATTCCGATGAATGGCTTGAGGCCATAAAATCCGAGAGAGGATCCATGTATAAAACAAAGTATAGACTTTGAAAGAACTACTTAATGGTCATAAGGCTGTTGGGTGCAGATGGATTTTAAAAGGAAGATGGACAATGATGGTAAGTGTCACCATTAAGAAAGCTCGACCTGTCGTTAAGATGTTTCCCGACAGGTTCAAGGAGTTGACTCGATGAGACTTTTTCAATCGTAGCGATGCTAAGAGTCTGTTGGAATTATGTTAGCAGTTACTGCATTATTTATGAAATCTTGCAGATAGGATGTCAAAACATTGTTTCCTCGATGATTTTCTTGAGGAAAGGTTGTATGTGATACAACCAGAAGGTTTTGTCAATCCTGAAAGATGCTAACAAGTATGCAAAGCTCCAGCAATCCTTCTAAGGACTGGAGTAAGCATCTCGGAGTTGGAATGTAAGCTTTGATGAGATGATCAAAGATTTTGGGTTTATACAAAGTTTATGAGAAACTTGTATTTCCAAAGAAGTGAGTGGGAGCACTATAGAATTTTTGATGAGTATATGTTGTTAACATATTGTTGATCAGAAATGATGTAGAATTTCTGGAAAGCATATAGGGTTATCTGGAAAGTGTTTTTCAATGGAAAACCTGGATTAAGCTACTTGAACATTGAGCATCAAGATCTATAAGGATAGATCAAAACGCTTAATAGTACTTTCAAATGAATACATACCGTGACAAGATTTTGAAGGATTTCAAAATAGATCAGCAAAGAAGGAGTTCTTGGCTGTGTTACAAGGTGTGAGCATTGAGTAAGACTCAAGACCTGACCACGGCAGAAGAGAGAGAAAGGATGAAGGTCGTCCCCTATGCTTTAGACGTAGGCTCTATAGTATGCTATGATGTGTACCGCACCTGAAGTGTGCCTTGCCATGAGTCAGTCAAGGGGTACAGGAGTGATCCAGGAATGAATCACATGACAGCGGTCAAACTTATCCTTAGTAACTAGTGGACTAAGGAATTTTCTCGATTATAGAGGTGTTAAAAGAGTTCGTCGTAAAGGGTTACGTCGATGCAAACTTTGACACTAATCCGGATGACTCTGAGTGGTAAACCGGATTCGTATAGTAGAGCAGTTATTTGGAATAGCTCCAAGTAGCGCGTGGTAGCTGCATCTACAAGATGACATAGAGATTTGTAAAGCACACATGGATCTGAAAGGTTCAGACCCATTGACTGATAAACCTCTCTCACAAGCAAGATATGAACATACCCCATGGGTGTTGGATTCATTACAATCACATAGCGATGTGAACTAGATTATTGACTCTAGTGCAAGTGGGAGACTATTGGAAATATGCCCTAGAGGCAATAATAAAATGGTTATTATTGTGTTTCCTTGTTCATGATAATTGTCTATTGTTCATGCTATAATTGTATTAACTGGAAACCGTAATACATGTGTGAATACATAGACCACAATGTGTCCCTAGTAAGCCTCTAGTTGACTAGCTCGTTCATCAATAGATGGTCATGGTTTCCTGGCCATGGACATTGGATGTCATTGATAACGGGATCACATCATTAGGAGAATGATGTGATGGACAAGACCCAATCTTAAGCGTAGCACTAGATCGTGTAGTTCGTTTGCTAAAGCTTTTCTAATGTCAAGTATCATTTCCTTAGACCATGAGATTGTGCAACTCCCGGATATCATAGGAATGCTTTGGGTGCACCAAATGTCACAACGTAACTGGGTGCTATAAAGGTGCATTACAGGTATCTCCGAAAGTGTCTGTTGGGTTGGCACGAATCGAGACTGGGATTTGTCACTCCGTATGACGGAGAGGTATCTCTGGGACCACTCGGTAATGCATCATCATAATGAGCTCATTGTGACTAAGTAGTTGGTCATGGGATCATGCATTACAGAACGAGTAAAGTGACTTGCCGGTAACGGGATTGAACGAGGTATTGGGATACCGACGATCGAATCTCGGGCAAGTAATGTACTGATTGACAAAGGGAATTGTATACGGGATTGCTTGAATCCTCGACATCGTGGTTCATCCGATAAGATCATCGTGGAACATGTGGGAACCAACATGGGTATCCAGATCCCACTGTTGGTTATTGGCCGGAGAGTTGTCTCGGTCATGTCTGCATGGTTCCCGAACCCGTAGGGTCTACACACTTAAGGTTCGATGACGCTAGGGTTATTAGGAAGACTTGTATGTGATTACCGAATGTTGTTCGGAGTCCTGGATGAGATCCCGGGCGTCACGAGGAGTTTCAGAATAGTCCGGAGGTGAAGATTTATATATGAGAAGTCATCATACGGTCACCGGAAATATTCAGGGGGTATGCCGGTATTGTACCGGGACCACCGGAGGGGTTCCAGGGGTCCACCGGGTGGGTCCACCTGTCCCGGAGGGCCTTATGGGCTGTAGGTGGAAGGGAACCAGCCCCTAGTGGGCTGGGCGCCATCCCCCTAGGGCCCATGCGCCTAGGGTTTGGGGGAACCCTAAAAGGGGGCGCCCCCCTTGCTTGGAGGGCAAGCCCCCTCCCCCTTGGCCGCCGCCCCCCTCTAGATCTCATCTAGAGGGGCCGGCCCCCCTTTCCCCTTCTCCCTATAAATAGAGGGGCGAGGGGAGGGCTTCAATACGACATCCAAGGCGCAGCCCCTCCACTCCCCAACACCTCTCCTCCTCCGCATGAGCTTGGCGAAGCCCTGCCGGAGAACTGCCACTCCATCACCACCACGTTGTTGTGCTGCTGTTGGAGCTTCTTCCTCAACCTCTCCCTCCTCCTTGCTGGATCAAGGTGCGGGAGAGTCATCGGGCTGCACGTGTGTTGAACGTGGAGGCACCGTTGTTCGGCGCTTAGATCGGATTCGGCCGCGATCTGAATTGCTATGTGTACGACTCCTCCAACCGCGTTCTTGCAATGCTTCCGCTTAGCGATCTTCAAGGATATGAAGATGCACTCCCTCTCTCTCGTTGCTAGTATCTCCTAGATTGATCTTGGTGACACATAGGAAATTTTTTGAATTATTGCTACGATCCCCAACACTCCTGCCCAAGTTCCTCCTCGACACGGCGGCGCTTCATCCCGAAAGTCCTCTCCTTATTTTTTTTCTAGGTCAAAATGACTTATATACCAGAAGATGGGCACAAGAGGTGGGCTAGGCTGAGCACAACCCATCAGGGCACGCCTGGGGGGCCTGGCGAGCCCTGGTGTCTTGTGCTCACCAGGTGGCCCCCTCCGGTAGTTATTTGCTCCAGTATTTTTCATATATTCCATAAAAATTCCTCGTGAAGTTTCAGCTCATTTGGAGTTGTCTAGAATAGGTAGCCTGACGTAGCTTTTTCAAGTCCGGATTTCCAGCTGCCCGAATTTCCCTCTTTGTGTGAACCTTGCATATTATGAGAGAAAAGGCATTAGAATTACTCCAAAAAGCATTATTATGCATTAAAACATTACAAATAACAGTAGGTAAACATGATGCAAAATGGACGTATCACCTGCCAATTGCAATATATAAAAAATTGATCGCGCCTAAGTATTGTGCTGGTCATAGATGCCCTCAAAGGCGTATGGACCCACAAGTAAGAAGCCACATCACCCACGTATGGACCCGCTTGCGAGAATCCACATCAACACCACAATGGGACCATGATACGTCCATTTTGCATCATGTTTTCCTACTGTTATTTATAATGTTTTTATGCACAATAATGCTTTATGGAGTAATTATAATGCCTTTTCTCTCATTAAATGCAAGGTTTACACAAAGAGGGAGAATGTCGGCACCTGGAATTCTGGACCTGAAAAAGCTACGTCAGAGCTACCTATTCTGCACATATCCAAATGAGCTGAAATTATAGAGAATTATTTTATAATATAAAAAAATACTGCAGCAAATAACTACTGGAGGGGGCACCTGGTGACCACAAGACACCACGATGCGCCAGGCCCCCCAGGCGTGCCTTGGTGGGTTGTGGTCAGCCCAGACCACCTCTGGTGCCTGTCTTCTAGTATATAAGTCATTTTGACTAAGAAAAAGTAATGAGAGGACTTTCGGGACGGAGCGCTACTGTCTCGAGGTGGAACTTGGGCAGGAGCACTTTTTCCCTCCGCCGGAGCGATTCCGCCGAGGGAACTTCCCTCCCGGAGGGGGAAATCAAAGCCATCATCATCACCAACAACCCTCTCATCTTTGGGAGGCCAATCTCCATCAACATCTTCAATAGCACCATCTCCTGTCAAACCCTAGTTCATCTCATGTGATCAATCTTTGTACCGGAACCTCAGATTGGTACCTGTGGGTGACTAGTAGTGTTGATTACATCTTGTAGTTGATTACTATATGGTTTATTTGGTGGAAGATTATATGTTCAGATCCATTATTCTATTTAATATCCCTCTGATCTTGATCATGAATATCATTTGTGAGTAGTTACTTTTGTTCTTGAGGTCACGGGAGAAGTCGTGTTGCAAGTAATCATGTGAACTTGATATGTGTTTGATATTTTGATGATATGTATGTTGTGATTCCCTTAGTGGTGTCATGTGAACGTCGACTACATGACACTTCATCATCTTTGGGCCTAAGGGAATGCATTGTGTAGTAGTTATTAGATGATGGGTTGCTAGAGTGTCAGAAGCTTAAACCCTAGTTTATGCGCTACTTCGTAAGGGACTAATTTGGATCCAAATGTTTAATGCTATGGTTAGATTTTATCTTAATACTTTTCTCATAGTTGCGGATGCTTGTGAGGGGGTTAATTATAAGGGGGGGTTTGTTCAAGTAAGAACATCACTGAAGCACCGGTCCACCCACATATCAAATTATCAAAGTAGCGGACATGAATCAAACCAACATGATGAAAGTGACTAGATGAAATTCCCGTGTGCCCTCAAGAACGCTTTCCTTATTATAAGAGACCGTTTTTGCCTGTCGTTTGCCATAAAAGGATTGGGCTACCTTGCTGCACTTTATTTACCATTACCATTACTTGTAATTTATAAATTATCTTGCTATCAGACTATCTGTTACCGACTATTTCAGTGCCTGCAGGAAATACCTTGCTGAAAACCACTTGTCATTTCCTTCTGCTCCTCGTTCGGTTCGACACACTTACTTATCAAAAGGACTACGATTGATACCCTACACTTGTGGGTCATCAAGACTCTTTTCTGGTGCCATTTCCGGGGAGTGAAGCACTCCTGGCAAGTGGAAATTGGTAAGGAAAAATTATGACTACGTGCTGAAATTTATTGTCACTTGTGACTATGGAAAACCATCCTTTAAGGGGTTTGTTCGGGGTATCTTCACATTGACCAGAAGCACAATTAGTTGCCCCTCAACCTACTGCACCTACTAAAAATATTGGTTATGAAATTCCTTCGGGTATGATAGAACAACTGCTAGCTAATCCTTATGCAGGAAACAGAACAGAACATCCTGATATGCACTTGATATATGTGGATGAAATTTGTGGATTATTTAAGCTTGCAGGTTTATCTGGAGATGAAGCTAAGAAGAAGGTTTTCCCTTTATCTTTGAAGGGAAAAGCATTGACACGGTATAGGCTATGCGATGATATTGGATCTTGGAACTAGAATAGATTGAAATTGGAATTTCACCAAAAATTTATCATATGCATCTAGTTCATCGTGATCAAAATTATATATTTAATTTTTGGCCTTGTGAAGCAGAAAGTATCGCTCTAGCTTGGGGTAGGCTTAAGTCAATGTTATATTAATGCCCCAATCATGAGCTCTCGAGAGAAATTATTATTCAGAACTTTTATGCTCGGCTTTCTCGTGATGATCAATCCATGCTCGATACTTCTTGTACGGGTTCTTTTATGTAGAAGACTATTGAATTTAAGTGGGATCTTTTAGAAAGAATTAAATACAACTCTGAAGATTGGGAACTCGATGAAAGTAAAGAGTCAGGTATTAAGCTTGAGTTTGATTGTGTTAAATCCTTTATGACTACCAGTGCTTTCCACAAGTTTAGCACTAAATATGGACTTGACTCTAAGATAGTAGCCTATTTTTGTGAATCATTTGCTACTCATGTTGATATCCCTAAGGAGAAGTGGTTTAAATATCATCCCCCTATTAAAGAAGTATTTAAAGAACCGGTTCAAGCTAAAGATGAAACTATCATTTATAATGTTGATCCAGTTGTGCCTACTGCTTATATTGAAAAACCACCTTTCCCTGATAGGATAAAGGAACATGCTAAGGTATCAATTATGGTTCACAAAAGTAATATTAAAGCACCTAAACCCTTTGAGCAAACCAAAGTTGAACCTAGTGTTGCTATGGTTAAAGATCTCCTCATAGAAAATATTGACGAGCATGTTATTTATTTCTGTGATGAAGCTGCTAGAATTGCCAAACCCGATGAAAAAGGTAAACATAGACCCATAGTTGGCATGCCTATTGTCTCAGCTAAAATAGGAGATCACTGTTATCATGGTTTATGTGACTTAGGTGCTAGCATGAATGCTATTCCTTTTGCCGTATACCAAGAAATTATGAATGATACAACACCTGCTGAAATAGAAGACATATATGTTACTATTAAACTTGCTAATAGAGACACCATCACACCACTTGGGATTGTTAGAGATGTTGAAGTCTTGTGTGGGGAAATAAAATACCCTACTGATTTTCTATTTCTTGGTTCCCCACAAGATGACTTTTGTCCTATTATCTTTGGTAGACCTTTCTTGAACACTGTCAATGCTACTATAGATTGCCATAAACAAACTGTCAGTGTTAGCTTTGGTGATGAGTCTCATGAGTTTAATTTCTCTAAGTTTAGTAAACAACCTCATAAGAAAGAATTACCTAGTAAGGATGAAATAATTGGTCTTGCTTCTACTGCTATGCCTCCTACCGATCCTTTAGAACAATATTTGCTAGACTATGAAAATGATATGCATGTGTGTGAAAGAAATGAAATAAATAAAATATTCTTTGATCAACAACCTCTGCTTAAACACAATTTGCCTATTGAAATTCTGGGAGGCCCTCCTCCACCTAAAGGTGATCCTGTGTTTGAATTAAAACAATTGCCTGACACTTTGAAGTATTCTTATCTTGATGAGAAAAAGATATATCTTATTATTATTAGTGCTAACCTTTCAGAGAATGAAGAAGAAAGATTATTAAAAACTCTGAAGAAGCACCGTGCTGCTATTGGATATACTCTTGATGATCTTAAGGGCATTAGTCCCACTCTATGTCAGCACAAAATTAAGATGGAACCTTTTGCTAAACCCGTCATTGATCACCAATGTCAGTTAAATCCGAAAATGAAAGAAATGGTAAGAACGGAAATATTGGAACTTCTGGAAGCAGGTATAATCTATCCTATAGCTGATAGTAGATGGGTAAGTAATGTTCATTGTGTCCCTAAGATGGGAGGTATTACCATTGTTCCTAATGATAAAAATGAACTTATTCCACACAGAATTGTTACTGGCTATAGAATGGTAATTGATTTTAGAAAATAAAATAAAATCTACTAGAAAAGGTCATTACCCTCTGCCTTTTATTGATCAAATGCTAGAAATATTATCTAAGCATGCACACTTTTGTTTTCTTGATGGATATTCTGGTTTTTCTCAAATACCTGTTCACAACCTGATCAGGAGAAAACCACTTTTACTTGTCCTTTTGGAACCTATGCTTATAGACGTATGCCTTTTGGTTTATGCAATGCAATGCACCTGCTACCTTTCAAAGATGTATGACTACTCTATTCTCTGATTTTTGTGAAAAGATTATTGAGGTTTTCATGTATGATTTTTCCGTTTACAGAACTTCTTTTGATGATTGCGTAAGCAACCTTGATCGAATTTTGCAGAGATGTGGGCAAACTAATATTGTCTTGAATTGGGAGAAGTGCCACTTTATGGTTAATGAAGGTATTGTCTTGGGGCATAAAATTTCCGAACGAGGCATTGAGGTGGATAAAGCTAAAGTTGATGCAACCGAGAAACTGTTGTGTCATGAAGATATTAAAGATATTCGTAGTTTCCTTGGTCGTGCCAGTTTCTATAGGAGGTTTATTAAAGACTTCTCTAAAATTTCTAGGCCTCTTACAAATCTTTACCTAATAATAAAGGACGGAGCCTTTCATAGTTCTCCATAAGTCATCTCATTATATCCGTTAGATATATGTTAACCATAAAGATTAACGGCTAAGATTTAAAATAAGATTTACCACGTGTAAGGAAAAAAACAAACCCTATGGAACAAAGTCTACATGTATGGCTCAATGAAAACAAAGGAAAAACTAACGCACGTCCTGCTGCTGGATGAAAAAAAGGAAAACAAATCTGTACGACTCTGATTGGCATCCTTCACCATGAAAAATCCCTTTCTTATTCTGACAGTCTCTCTTCAGATCTACTCTATTTTAGATGAAAAGGAAGTCACGGTGGGTTAGGTCACTTGCGGAAGCTACCTCGATCACGGGTCAATCGTTAGGGATCGTTCCAATCGATCGAGGTCCTAGCGATCGATCTGATTTAGCCCACGTGAACTTCATAAGAGTCAACCGGCCCAAGCCCATCAAACGTTTCAGCCAACGTCCAATCGATCTCATATGGTCCATGTGAAATCTAGCGATTGTTCCTGAATCCCTAGCAAGATTATTTCGTGCGTCTCCCCGTCAAGACACCGACTCAGTTGGAGTGCAATTTTGCCTCAAAAAAAGTTGGAGTCCAACTCTGCATCGGCGGCTTCCTTTCCCTTGACCGCTCCAATAAATATTGGATGAAAGAGAGAGGGAGGGAGGAGGTAGATCCCGTCGAGGTCGGCAGAGGGAGCCGTTGAACAAGGCTGCGTACGACGAGGCCGATCCCATGAGATGCTTCATCCGGGTCATGAGGCAGAGGTAGTATATGATGACGCACACCACAAAGCTAGCTATCTTGCAGACTCACATGGTTGCACGGCCTGAGGATCCAAGCTGCCAATACAGGCATGCACGGGATCCATTGCAGCCCACACGACATATGTCGTCTCCGGGTATGCGCAGGTGCTAGGGACGATGACGCGTCAGCCGCCACATCCAGCGATATGAGCGGGCGCTACCGCCACCGGGACTTCGAGGACACACTGGTCCAGCCTCCAGCAGACAACCATGGTCGATACAAGTTGCAAAGACGACGGCAAAGGAGCTGGAGGACATGGCAGAGGCCCGTCCACTGAAGCCCAACTTTGTGATGGATTCCTTCACATGAAGGAGTCAACCATGATCCAGGAGATACATATTGTTAACGATACGTTCTACTCATCACGCACTTGAGATCACGAGAGATCGATCAAACGCGATTGGCCAAAGTTGTTCTCCTCTATTCCTTGCTTCTCATCACCATCGCCGCCTCCATCCTCACCAGCAGTCCGTCCCATCGGCATTGTCCCCTGTCCAGCCAATTCTCGCATCAGGCTCCGCTAGCCCCTCAGCCTAGATAGCGTCTGCGTCGTCCCCTGTCCAGCCAATGTCCTTGGGCCTGCTATTAGCGACAATAGTCGATCAATAGTACACGACCATGTAATGGTTGGTAAAGTGAGCATTGCTTCTTCTTTCATGTTCTAATTGTGTCAGTCCCAGTTCGGCCCGACAACTCTGCTAGCGATGCCATGCTTCTTGCACTTACTGGGAACAGCGAACGGGGCTAGCCCATGACGGCCGGTGACTGGTAAAGCACATCAACTCATGGGAGCAAGAATCCGCTTACGGCCGATGCAGGTGAAGCACGCGTGGTAATTATATGAAAAAATACTACACAAATTAGTTGATTCAGTATTTGATTAATTGATATTCAATAGATATGGTACTGTAGACTGTAGTGGATCTCTTTTTTGTGCTAATTAAACTGGAGACCGACAGCCTATGAGAAAAATTAAATCACTAACATGCAAATCCAAAACATTAAACATAAAAAGTCAAAATTATAAATGAAAAATATTAATAAAATTACAATTCTATCATTGTATTTGTTACGATAATTTTTTTAAACAATATCCCACTTAAGCATATTTAAATGAAAAAAATTAAAAACACTTTTTTTATCAAGTTAAGATGTCTTTTTATTAATAAGCAAAACAATGTATGTGTTTAGAAAAAAAGTTTAGGAAAAGATTATTCAAGCTATTCGACAAGATTTATCCAAATCGATGAGAATAATGTCTCAGGTTTAGGAAAAAAATATTATCAACACTTTCGATTCTTGGTTAATGAGCCAGTCATAACAATAATTTAGCCAATAGATATCTGGCCCTTCTGTCTGTTAGGCTACAAATGTCTGGATTAATCGTAAACAATTATTACACCATTGTGTGTGGATATAGAGACTAAGGAAAATTGGACATTTCATGGTAAATTACACTAAAAACACTTAGGCCCTTCGTTAAAGTTTGTATCTTGGGGACATCTTCATGTTGATGTATGTTTAGTATCAAGATAAGTTCTCTCATTTGCCAATTTTGAGATTTTGTTAGAAGTTCACGATCTGCTTTTAGTCTGTGTATGTTTTTTCTCCTTTCTAAGGATACTCAAGTGCACCTTAATGTTCTCTAGATGTATATAAGCTCGTGAGTTAATTAAGGCTCACTTGCTGAGATAAATGGTGGTTGAGAGGCAGAGTGGATGCTTGCTCCAACAACTTGATAGATGATGACTCAAAACATTAAAATGCGTGCATTTTCCCCGTTGCAGCGCACGAGCATTTTTGCTAGTCTTTTATAAAAGGATGTTCCATTTGTTTTTTATGATGATTGTGTAGAAGCCTTCGAAACACTTAAGAAAGCCTTAACTTATGCACCTATAGTTCAACCACCTAATTGGAACTTGCCTTTTGAAATAATGTGTGATGTTAGTGATTATGTTGTTGGTGTTGTTCTAGGAAAAAGGAGTTGATAAGAAACTAAATTTTATCCATTATGCTAGCAAAACTCTAGAGAGTGCCCAAAGAAATTATGCTGCTACTGAAAAAGAATTTTTAGCAGTTGTGTTTGCTTGTGATAAATTTAGATCCTACATTGTTGATTGCAAAGTAATTGTTCACACTGATCATGATGCTTTAAAATATCTTATGGAAAAGGAATATGCTAAACCTAGACTCATTAGGTGGGTTCTCTTGCTACAAGAATTTGATTTCATATCACTGATAGGAAAGGAGTTGAGAACCCCATAGCTGATAACTTGTCTAGGTTAGAAAATATTCTTGACGACCCACTACCTATTGATGATAGATTTCTTGATGAACAACTAGCTACAATAAATGTTTCTCATAATATTCAGTATGCTAACTATGCTAATTACATCGTAGCTAAACACATACCACCTAGTTTCACATGCCAACAAAAGAAAAAGGTCTTCTATGATTTAATACTTTTGGGATGACCGACATCTTTATAAAGGAGTAGATGGTATTATTAGACGTTGTGTACATGAGCATGAACAGGAACAAATCCGACGTAAATGCCATTCCGAAGCATATGGAGGACACCATGCGGGAGATAGAACTGCTCACACGGTATTGCAATCTAGTTTTTATTGGCCTACTATCTTCAAGGATGCCAGTAAGTTTGTTTTATCTTGTGATGAATGTCAAAGGATAGGTAATACTGGTAGGCGTCAGGAGATGCCAATGAATTATTCACTTGTTGTTGAACCATTTGATGTTTGAGGTTTTGATTACATGGGACATTTTCCTCCCTCTAATGGGTGTACACATATTTTGGTTGATGTTCATTATGTCACTAAGTGGGTAGAAACTATTCCAACTAGTAGTGCTGATCATAACACTTCCATTAAAATGCTTAAAGAAGTTATTTTCCCAAGGTTTGGAGTCCCTAGATATTTAATGACTGATGGTTGTTCACATTTTATTCTTGGTTCTTGCCGTAAAATGCTTGCTAAATATGATGTTAACCATAGAATTGTTTCACCCTATCATCCTCAATCTAGTGGTCAAGTTGAACTTAGCAATAGAGAAATAAAATTAATATTACAAAAAAAATTCAATAGGTCTCGAAAGAATTGGTCTAAGATATTAGATGATGCACTTTGGGCCTACAGAACAATATATAAAAATCCTGTGGGTATGTCTCCTTATAAAATGGTTTATGGAAAAGCTTGTGATTTGCCTCTTGAGTTAGAACATAAAGCATATTGGGCAATTAAAGAACTCAATTATGATTTGAAACTTGCCGGTGAAAAGAGGTTATTTGATATGAGCTCACTAGATGAATGGAGAACCCAAGCTTATGAAAATTCCAAACTATTCAAAGAAAAATTTAAAAGGTGGCATGACAAAAGAATACAAAAGCGGGAATTCAAAGTTGGTGAATATGTTCTTCTGTACAACTCTTGTTTTAGATTCTTTGCAGGAAAACTTCTTTCCAAATGGGAAGGACCTTATATTATCGAAGAGTTTTATCGTTCTGGAGCCATTAAGATCAATAACGCCGAAGGCACTAATCCAAAGGTGGTCAATGGGCAAAGAATTAAGCACTATATCTCAGGTATGCCTATTAATGTTGAAACCAATTTTATCCAAACCACGACACCGGAGGAACACATAAAAGAAACCTTCCAGAACACTCCAGAACCCTGAAAAGGAGGAGGTACGCGATATAGTAAGTAAACAGACTCCGAAAATCCACAAAAATATTTTCTATCAGTTTTGGAATATTAGAAAAATTAGGAAAATAAGAAACAACCAGGAAGGCAACCGAGGTGAGCATGATACACCAGGGCGCGCCCTGGTGGGTTGTGCCCCCCTCGGGAACCTTCCTGACTCCGTTTACCTTCCATATTGCTTGTTTTCCAAGATAAAAAATCTCTCCCCTAGACGTATTGACCATCGCATCACGGAGAAATCTTCTGTTCTTGTTTCGAGCTACTTTTTTGTCAGATATAGCAGGACATGCATCATGTCTTATCCCTCCTCCAACAACGTATAAGAAGATGCTTGGCTGATGAAGATAGAATTGAAAAGAGAAGGACCAAAAGAAGCCACCAAGGAGGACAAGGGCAAGGAAGCTGTGGGAGATCAAGATCAATCAGGAGGGCAGGCCATGCTAACAAAGGAAGAAAAAGATATCTTTCAACCATATTACAACCATATCACCCCTACTGAGATTGAATCTTTTAGGGCCTTTGAAATGGCTCGTGTTCAGAATAAATATCTCACTCGTGAAAATATTTTGTTGCAAGAGCAAATCATTGCCCTCCAGAGCATCGCTCGTCGATTGGAGTACATATTGAGCTTCAAGTGTGACGCCACTACCTCATCACCACCACCATCATCATCTTCACCAAAGGATACTTGAGTACATGGGCATGGGCACTCCCCTTGGCTTTTGCCAAGCTTGGGGGAGGTGCCCCGGTATCGTATCACCATCACTTTCATTACCTTTACCTATCTTAGTTCGATCTTTAGTTATCTCTTGAATTAGTTGAATAAAAGTTTAGCATGGTTTATTTTCAAGTCTTAGTTACGTGAGCTATCTATCTATAACCGAGTGAGAGTTATATAATAAAGTTTAGTTTGAGTTTAGCTTCTTTACCTTTTTGTTTCAATCAAAATAGAAGAAAATAATGAAAAAGATCATATGCTAATCTTATGGTAAGTAATGACATCACATAAGGAAAAGTACAAGTGGTAAAATTTGTTGAAAGTTGGCAAACATAGCATTTGTCAATGATGCAATTCATGAAAGAATTAATAAGGGAAGAGAAGATTCACATGAAAATACACTATCTTGGACATCTTTTATGATTGTGAGCCCTTATTAAATATTATATGCCAAAATTGTTGACGTTGGACAAGGAAGACAATGTAATGATTTATGTTTGTTCATATTCACATAGAAGTTGTATTGTCATGGATCCTTCAACATGTGGTGCTTGCTCAATATCTTTGC
The DNA here is from genome assembly GCF_056163025.1 of Triticum urartu. Lineage (NCBI taxonomy): Eukaryota > Viridiplantae > Streptophyta > Magnoliopsida > Poales > Poaceae > Triticum > Triticum urartu. The sequence goes on along the minus strand of NC_141878.1, from coordinate 476,648,999 downwards.
TAGCCAAATTCCACACTAAGTAGAAATACTACTTGTGCATCGAAAAACCCTTAAACCCAAAATCTTGTTATGAGGGTCCACCATACCTACCTCTGGATTGAGTAAGATCCTTCAAGTAAGTTGTAATCAGTGCAATAAGGCAATAAAAATTGTTTCTAAATGTGTTTGACCATTTAGTGTAAGAGAAAATTAAGCGTTGTATGAACTTGTGATGGAAAAGTAATAAAAGCGACGGACTACATAATAAAGGTTGCTATCATAAGGGGCAATATAACATGACGTTCTTTTGCACCAGGATATTGAGCATACAAACCAAAAAGCGCATGACAACCTGTGCTTCCCTCTGTGAAGGGCCTATCTTTTACTTTATGTATTTACTTTTAATGCAAGAGTCAAAGTATTCTTCCCTATTCCCTTTTTTATTTTTCTCTTTTTGCAAGCATCATTTGGTGGGGAAAGATCTACGCACATATACCTAGTTGGATATGAGTGAGCATGAGTTATTATTGTTGACATCACCCATGAGGTGAATGAGTTGGGAGGCAAAATTATAAGCCCCTATCTTTCTATGTGTCCGGTTGAAACTTTTTGCTCATGTGTATACGATGAGTGTTAGCAATCATAGAAGATTAAATGATGGTGAGTATGTGGACTTGCCAAAAGGCTCCGATACGAGACCTTCCTGAAAACATGATGAATTGTCGTTGCAAAGTTGACTGAGAACATAGTTTGTCGGTTTTCAATAGAGTTTATGCTTTTTTACTTTGATGTTGTGATGAATTGTTACTTATTCATGAGAAGTTATATGATAATGTTTTGTGATAAAGTTTTATAATAAAGTTTGTTGTTGTTATAATAATAAGCATGATGCTACTATGTCCGTATTTTTTTATCGACACCTCTCTCTCTAAGCATGTGGGCATGTTTTTCGATATCGGTATTTCGCTTAAGGACAAGCGAGGTCTAAGCTTGGGGAGTTGATACGTCCATTTTGCATCATGTTTTCCTACTGTTATTTATAATGTTTTATGCATAATAATGCTTTATGGAGTAATTCTAATGCATTTTCTCTCATTAAATGCAAGGTTTACACAAAGAGGGAGAATATCGGCCTGGAATTCTGGACCTGAAAAGGCTACGCCAGAGCTACCTATTCCGCACAACTCCAAATGAGATAAAAATTTACGGAGAATTATTTTGGAATATATAAAAAATTCCGGAGCAAATAACTACCGGAAGGGGGCCTCCTGGTGACCACAAAACACTAGGGTGCGCTAGGCCCCCAGGCGCGCCCTGGTGGGTTGTGGTCAGCCCGGCCCACTTCTGGTGCCCATCTTCTGGTATATAAGTCATTTTGACCTAGAAAAAACAAGGAGAGGACTTTCGGGATAGAGCACCGCCATCTCGAGGCGGAACTTGGGCAGGAGCACTTTTGCTCTCCGGCGGAGCGATTCTGCCGGGGGAACATCCCTCCCAGAGGGGGAAATCGAAGCCATCGTCATCACCAACAACCCTATCAGCTTTGGGAGGCCAATCTCCATCAACATCTTCAACATCACCATCTCCTCTCAAACCCTAGTTCATCTCTTGTGTTCAATCTTTGTACCGGAACCTCAGATTGGTACTTGTGGGTGACTAGTAGTGTTGATTACATCTTGTAGTTGATTACTATATGCTTTATTTGGTGGAAGATTATATGTTCAGATCCATTATGCTATTTAATATCCCTCTGATCTTGAGCATGAATATCATTTGTGAGTAGTTACTTTTGTTCTTGAGGTCACGGGAGAAGTCATGTTGCAAGTAATCATGTGAACTTGATATGTGTTCGATATTTTGATGATATGTATGTTGTGATTCCCTTAGTAGTGTCATGTGAACGTCGACTACATGGAACTTCACCATCTTTGGGCCTAAGGGAATGCATTGTGGAGTAGTTATTAGATGATGGGTTGCTCGAGTGACATAAGCTTAAACCTTAGTTTATGCGCTACTTCGTAAGGGACCGATTTGGATCCAAATGTTTAATGCTATGGTTAGATTTTGTCTTAATACTTTTCTCATAGTTGCGGATGCTTGCGAGGGGGTTAATCATAAGTGGGATTTTTGTTCATGTAAGAACAACACCCAAACACCGGTCCACCCACATATCAAATTATTGAAGTAGCGAACGTGAATCAAACCAACATGATGAAAGTGACTAGATGGAATTCCCGTGTGCCCTCAAGAACGCTTTGCTTATTATAAGAGACTGTTTTGGCATGTCCTTTGCCACAAAAGGATTGGTCTACCTTGCTGCACTTTATTTACCATTACCGTTACTTGTCTGTTACAAATTATCTTGCTATCAAACTACCTGTTACCGACTATTTCAGTGCTTGCAGAAAATATCTTGCTGAAAACCACTTGTCATTTCCTTCTGCTCCTCGTTGGGTTCGACACTCTTACTTATCGGAAGGACTATGATTGATCCCCTATACTTGTTGGTCATCAGACCACATGTAAGAATCATTGACCATTCAAATGACACATCATCAAAGGAATTAGAATGCCTTGTCCCACATATAAGGAGCCACACCAGCATCTTCTAGGCCCATATGTGAGTAGCGTTGACCAGTCAAAACTGACGACCGAATCATTACTGACGGGACCGTTGGCGATAAACCCACAGCGGACCCACAGGGAAGAAGCCACGCCAGCAACTACTGGCCCCACTTGTCAGATTTTTTACCGATCAAACTTGCGGGCTGATCACTAGTGATGGATTATCGTCACCAAAAACGATCTTAGGCGACGGATTGGCCTATCATAGGTGACATTATGGGCGTCACCGAAAACGGTAATAAGTGACATTTTTAGGTTCATCACCTAAGATGCGATCTTGCGTGACGGAGGAAGTGGTACCGTCAAGATTTTTTTTATAATGGCACTTTAGTGGCGGTGGGGGTGTCAGTTGTAAAACGTCAGCAGTACATTTTTCGTGATGAAAAATAGTAATACGTGACATAAGTGAAACGTCATAAAATAGAGCAGATTTTGTAGTGTCATATTGAATTGACCCAAACTTGACTGTTATACTTTGAGATACTATCGTCACAAGGTAATCATTAAAACACAGAGAGTTAACATATGTTTTAGTTCCTTAGACCATGAGAATATCATAATCACTTGTTAGCGCATGATGAACTTTGGGGTTGCTCAAACGTCATTTGTAACACGATGATCATAATTACAACTTACATGTTCATTGGAGAGTTGGACAAGGGGATAGATAGCTCAGGAGTGGGATTTTCTCCTCCGACAATGGAAAGATATTCTTAGGGTGCTCTCCATGTGATGACATCCATCATTGTTTGGCCAGACATAGGTGACTAGGTCACAGGGATGTCGAAACATGTCATAGAGAAAGAAGAAGAAAACACGATAACGAGGAGACCAGTATAGTGAGCATGAGAATTACTCAAGAGGATACTAATATATCTCACCTTAGGTTTTGTATAGTATCACGAAGCAAAGGGAATACCACATGATAAACAACAGTTCATTTGAATATCATTCGTGTATATATAGGGATCAATATGGATGTCCACGGTTCCGCTATTTGTCATTGAACGAAAGGGGTTCTGTTCATGTCTATGTTTTACCGAACCTATAAGGTCACAAGCTTAAGGGAATCATGATGTGCAGACTGTTATTGATGTAGGAGTTATGAGAAAATATTTATGAAATAGTTTCATTAGAAATTGTTTCGAGAGAAACCGGAAGCATCCCGGAGTCACCAGAAGAGTTTCGGGGTTTACTAGGCAACACCAAGAATTTATATATAGGTGGAAAATGTTTGTAGAGATGTTAAATTAATAATAAAAGGCTCTAATTTTGATCAGGAGGCATTTATATTTAATTAAATATCAACGGGCCAAGGAAAATACAAAATGCCAAGTGGTGGTAGGTTATTGGGCCCTAGGGCCCAATAACAGAAAGAGGCACCCCTAGCTTGTTGGACAAGCTAGGGGAGGCCGAATTGGAGGTGGAGTGGGACTCCTCGACCCCTATGGCGGTGCAAGGGGGAGGAGGGACTCCTCCCCTTGTGGCGCCCCCTCCCGTCCCTACAACCTATATATACTACTGATTTGCCCCTTGGAAACACACAAGTTTTGGAGCCTCCACTAGTTCTCTAGTTCTAGTTCTAAATTGAAGTTGATCTAATTAGAGCTAGACCTAGATCTCTCTAATCCTCATAATAGAGAAGCCCTCTGTGGTTCTCTTCTTCTCCCTCTATTTGTCCGGCGACGATTAGCTCTGGAAGGCGAAGTGTTGCCGGATCATGAAGCCTGAACGCTTGCAAACTATAGAGAGGCTGTGTTTTCGGTGTTCGGTTCGAGGGATCGTTCGTGAACAGTTCGAGAAACTTCAAGTACGATGTACACCAACTCTTCTTTCATTGCAACTCGAAGTTGGTAATGATCCGATCTAAACCGTTAAGGCATCTTCATAGTTTTCCTGGTTTGATCGTAGGACGACTATTTTTGTTTTCTACTATGTTTCCCAACACTTTGATGCCACTGAGGTGCAATGACTAGTTGTTGTTTTTTGAGAGGCATGAAAGACCCTCTGCTATCAACAAGAACAAGTAAAGAGAAATAGGGTCCCTCTCATGGAGACCATGGGTAGGTTTAAAGCTCTCAAGTATGTTGCCATCAAATAAACTTAGAAGTTCACACAGCTTACCAAACCCATAATCATTGCAATCCAACCCGGTGCAAACCCCGACTTTCCCATGACAACCTTTAAGTAGTCCCGTCCGACTCTATTATATGCTTTCATCATGTCCAATTTTAGTGCACGGTACATATTTTTCTTTCCCTTGTTCCTCTTCATAAAATGTAGACACTCATATGCTGAAATTATATTATCAATGATGAGATGTCCAGGGACAAAAGCAGATTGCTCATTAGATATAATGCGAGGCACAACCAACTTTAAGTGGTTAGAGACGTTGCATAGGCTTATTGGACGGAATTGAGATAGCCAATTTGGCTAGCCACCTTTGGTATAAGGACCAGGATTGTTTCATTAAAAAAACTTCCACATTCTCATGGCCTCGCAGGATTCTCGGAACCATAGCAATGACCTCTTCCCCTACCATATCCCAGTGTCTCTCAAAAGAGTGAGCTGGACAGCCATCGAGGCCCGGGGCTTTAGTGAGGAACATTTGAAACAAGGCACTTTTCACCTCTTCATTTGTATAGGGAGGTAGGAGTTGTTGGTTCATGATGGCCGTGACTTTAGTTGGAACCGCATTGAGCACCTCGGCCATACCCGTCGCCCCCTGAGCCAGGCACAAGTCCTTACAAAAGGAGTTCGCCAAGTTATCCATCTTGCCAACATCCGACATGAGCGAGCGGGAATGTATCCGGTGCACCCGCACTTATGGTGCTACCGGTGCACCGAATGCCATAAAACATTTTAAAAAAACTGGAAAAAAATCTAGCACGTTAACGAACATCAATATATGATGTCATAAAATTTCGTATTAAAAATTGAAATATTTTTTGAGATACAAAAATAACAAATTTGACATCAATGTGGTAATGGGCCAAATCTAAAGCCCAAGTTATGTTATGTAGTATTCAGTGTGGAATTTATCATTTTTGTTTTTGAGTTATGTTTTGAATTTTGATTTCAAATTTTGTGACAACCTACATTGATGTTGTGTGAGTATGCTAATTTTTATTCAGAATTTATGAACATTTTAAAAGGCCAATATGAGTTTGATGCACCGGTAGCACCACAAGCTCCGGTGCACCAGATATTTTCCCGTGAGCGAGCCATCTGCTCGTGCAAGTTTCTTGATTCTATTTTTTCGACGGCACATTTTTAAACAGAGAGCTAGCACGTAGGCAATTTCTAACCGGTAGCACCACAAGCGTTAGTTTTTTTCACCTGCTGTAGCATGTTTTTCTTGTGTTTTCTTGGTTTTTTTTCTTGTTTTCCTTTTTCTTTCTTCGGTTTCTTTGTTCTTATGGTGGTTTTCTTTTTTCTTTCCAGTTTTATTGGGTTGTTTTCTATATATATTTCAAGTTTTTTTAACACGTGCCTACTTATTTCACGCACAATGTATATTGTCATATAAATTAGAGACATTTCTTTATACACATTAATCTATTACGTGATTAATTTATTCAATATATTTTCACTTTTTTAATACACGTTGTACATTTTCCATACACATCAAGATTATTTTGATACTCATTTAACATTTTTAAATACATAATTAAAAAATTCCACGTATATGCTCTGCTGTCTAATTTTTTCATGTATGTTCTAAAAAATTATACATAGTTAAGATTTTTTAAATATAGGTGATTGTTTTTAAATATATGTTTTATTGTTTACTTTTTCAAACACGTTGTACATTTTTGTATACATCTAAAACATTCTTATATATGCTTTAACATTTTTCAAATAATTGATTAACTTTTTTACAAAACAAAGTTTTAAAATGGAACACATGTTAAAGAAAATTCAAATACACTTTGGAATATTTGTTTCTATGATTTAAAACTTTTTTCTGAAATATGCAAAGATTTGTGTACATCGTGCAAAAAAACATTGATATGTCACGAATACATTTTTCAAACTGCCTAGCATTTTTAATATGTAATTTTTTTAGTGCGTGATTTTTCTAAAAGACAATAAATTTTTACATTGCATAATTGTCATATAATTGTCACGTGTATTTTGCCTGAAACGGGTGACTTTTTAAGATGTCATAAACATCTTCAATATACATGTTTAACTTTTTTAAAATACATGATGTACATTTTTCAAAAGATTTATGTAAAGTGTTTTGTAGCATATACATTTAGAATAATTAGAAATACAACAAAATAAAAAATAAAGAAAAAACGTGAATAGAAAATGGAAGAAAACGAAAAAAAAATATGGGTGATATCTACATGATTACTGGGCTGGCCCTGTACCGGTTCCCAGCAGGCGACACATATAACCCAAACAGTGCGCCGACGCACAGGCATACCGAGATTGGGCTGGCCCACTCGAAGGGACCAGGCTAACTGTGTTTATTCCGCGGAAAAAAAAGGGAAGCGCTGTTCGGCGGATTCAAACACATGACGTGCAGTTCACTGGCAAGTAACGCTAGCCACTAAATCGAATAAGTATTAGTGAGCAATTATAGTGCAATCCCTTTAAGACTTTACAGAAGCAGGATATTTAATGCAACCTAATTGTTTACCAAACTGTATAGTTTTTGGAAAACACGGAGAAGTTTTTGAAACAATGTGAACAGAATTTGAAATTTCAGTATATTTCTTCTGAAAAAGGGTGAATATAGAAAACACAAACGTTCAAATTATTTGAATAAATTTTCTTAAAAATGGGAACATTTCATTTGAAAGTGAACATTTTTTGAAATTCCTCAAACAATTTTTGAAATAGAGAACAAATTTTGAAAACATTCGTTTAATTTGTGAAATTATTGAAAAATGAGACTATTTTCTGATTTTTATTACAAAGGAACAAAATTCGAAAACTCGAACATTTTTTAAAATCATGGATAAATTTTAAGAATGAACATTTTTTTCAAATTCCCCGAATTTTTTTGTATTTGTGAACAATTTTTAAAAATATGAATTTTTTTTATTTTTCGAACAAATCTTAGGAATGAACTTTTTTAAACTACCAAATATGTTTTCGATTTTTGAACATATTTTCGAAAGACAAAAAATTTCTCAAATGTTGAACAATTTTTGGAAATGATAAGCTTGGTTGAAATAAACGAACATTTTTTGAAAAAAAGTGAATTTTTTTTTGAGATTCTGAATAATTGCAAAAATTTTGAAGATTTTTTAAATTTCATATCAAAATAAAAAACAGGAACATTCTTGAAAAAGATGAACAAATTTTCTTATATTAGTATATTTTGGAAATATGAAACATTTTTTAAAAACAAAGAAACTGATAAAAAGAAAAAGAAAGGATATAAAAGTAAATAGAAACAGAAAAAGAAGTAGAAAAAACGAAAAAAATGAAAAAGAAAAACGAAAAAACAGAATACAAAGGAAAAAAACCCGGTTCAGGGAACCTACTTGAAGGTTCCCAAAACCGGTCGGGTGCAGTGTAAAGTTGGAGCTAGCAACCTTGGCCTGTGCGAATGCCCGACAATTCGCCGCACCGAGCGGCGAATAGGGTTTTCCCCTCCCGCACGCCCATTGCGGCCGGCCCAGGTAGTTCATGTCCTGTTTAGGGAAGGTTCTAGATTCTTCCCTAACCGGGTTGTCTTTCTTTTCATGGTTTTTACCCTCCTTTTTCATTTCTTTACTGGTTTTTGCTTTTTCATTTAAGTTTCTTTTCTTTTTCGATTCTTAATTCCTTCCTCATTTCCATTTTTTCTTCTTTGATTTTATTTTTTCTCGTTTTAGTGAACAATGTTTTTAAATCATGAACTTTATTTTTGTTCACTGAATTCAAAAAGTGTTCATTTAATTCAAAAAGTGGTCATTAAATACAAATTTGGTTCACCATAATTTTAAAAATGTTCATTAAATTCAAAAAAATCATTCAGTTTTTAAAAAGTTCATCCAATTTTCAAAAAAGTGCTCTCGAATTGAGAATTCGTTCATCAAGTGAAAAATGTTCATCTAATTAAAAAATGTTCATTGTTTTCAAAATTTGTTCACCATAATTTTAAAAATGTTCATCCAGTTTTTCTTAAAAAATACGATTTTTTCAGAAAATGCTCTTGAATTGAGAATTTGTACATCAAGTTCAAAAAAATGTTCATCAAATTCTGATTAATTTCGTCTGATAAAGATATGTTCATCAATATCCAAATTCGTGATTTTTTTTTGAATTCGGGGACATCTTTTAGCTAGACGAACTTTTTGGAAATTCTCATTATTTTTTAGTTTTTAAAGGTTATAAACCCCAAACTATTTTCGAAATAAAAGACAAAAATTAAAAAAACGAAACAAGAAAATATGGGGCTTCCCGCCGTCGCTCATGGGCCGCCCCAAAATGGACGTGCGGGGGAGGGGGGGCGTCCCCTCCCTGGCGAGTGCAACATCATATCGGAGCTCCCCCAAATAATAGTATCTCCTAATCAGCGCGTATGACGAGGGGAGGGGAGCACCCTCCCCACATCGGCATCACTGGGTCTGTCCAATTATGATGCAATGCTGGCCTATAAGATTCTCCGTTTTTATCAGAGTTATTTTTTGATTTTAAAGAAAAAATGGACTGATTTTTCCGGTCAATTTTTAAAAAAATTGGTTGGTTTTCAATTATAATAGTGTCTAATAATTAAAGATCTTCATAGGTTTAAAAATTATTCGTGAATTAAAACAAGTTTGTGATTTCACAAAATGTTCACAAATAGAAAAACACGCAAAACTAAAAAAATGTTTGCAAAATTTAAGAAAGGTTCATGTATAAGAAAAACACAAAATGAGACAAAATAGGGATTCAAAAAATATTCACAAATTCAATAAGATATTGGCGAATTCAAAAAATCATGAATACAAAAATGTTAGTTGATTGAGAAAATGTTTGTGAATTTGGAACATGTTGTTGATTTCAAAAGAATCTTTGCAAAATAAAAAACTATTTTGAAAATTCAATAACTATTTAAAAAATGAAAAAGTATTCATGAATTATTAAAAAGTTCATGAATTCAAAAATGTACATGAAGTTGTAAACAGATAAACGAATTGAACAAGTATTCCCTAAATGTAGATTGATAAAAAGAAAAAGGAAATAAAAAGAAAAAGAAAAGACAAAATAAAACACCCCCAAAAAAGAAAGCTGCAAGGAAGGGGGAGTTAGGCCGTCCAAATCCTACGTGTTAGCACAGGGGGGACACATTAGGTGGCTATCGATAGCTCGGACTGACTAACTAGTACCCCTTCGTGGGGACCTGTAGTGGTCACTCAGGAATGCTCCCCATGTTGTTGGACGCAGCCGCGGGGACATGTTCTTTTCTACATGTGTATTGGGGTTTCCTGGATTTTATTATGTTTTTCTCATGAAAAAAATCTTTTTACTTCTTTTTTCGTTTCCTCGCGTAAAAGGGCACAACTCTAGTTTTGGGCAGCTGGTTGTGCGAAAGTGAAAAGCACAACTAAGCTTGACGAATAAGCAAAGTTGTGCTTCGGCTTGGAGCACATATGTGCTCTTCCAAAAAGTGAAAAACACAATTGTGTTTCTTGGAAAGTGAAAAGCATAGTTGTGCTTCAACGAAAAGTGAGAAAACATACATGTGCTTCCAAAAAAGTAAAAAGCGCAGTTGCGCTTCCTGTTTCCGGGGGATTTTTGTTTTCCATTTTTTTAGCTTCCTCTATTTTTGTTTCCTTTTTGGTTTTTTGTTTTTATTTTATTTTATTCCAAGTTTTTCCTAATTTTTTCAGAGGAAGAAGTTTACCAGACCCTATTAACATGAGATATAGTGTCAAATATCTCGGCGCGAGACATGCAAGGGTGGCGACGGTTCATGATCAGGACGCACCATTCTAAAGATAAAATATTTTGAAAAAGTGAATGAACAAAAAAGCACAAAACTTCCAAGTTGTGACAAGTATCACACATGTAGTGAACCACTTGTCACCACAAGACGTGGTGGGAGTGACCTCTGCAAAGGGCGCCCTCTAACTACTGATTTCGTTGATTACCTATGTGTGAAATTGGATTCCACCAGAATAATACACACAATCCACATCACCGACCTGTAATTGGAGCTTCATTGACATGGCCAATAGTCCCGATAGTTTCTCAAACCAATAATGCCCCGCGGTGACTATGTGTCGCCTTAAGCGAGATAATAGAATATCTCGCTGAAGGGATCTATAGTAATTGGATTGGCCCATTAGCGCACAGTTAATAAAGACGTGGTGGGAGCCCTGTTCAAGAATTCATCCGGTTAACCAGTTAACTTGCCGATTAATCCCTACTCATAGGGTCCCCGAGTAGCCGATTACCCGATAAACCGTCCGATTAATTGATTAAATAGCCGATTAACTTGCCTATTAGCCTATTAATCCCCTACTCACCAGCCGACCGAGCAGTTACCAGTTAACGATTTCCTCAACAATGGGTGGGAGTGACCTCTGCAAAGGGCGCCCTCTAACTAGTGATTTCGTTGATTACCTATGTGTAAAATTGGATTCCACCAGAATAATACACACAATCCACATCACCGACCTGTAATTGGAGCTTCATTGACATGGCCAATAGTCCCGATAGTATCTCAAACCAATAATGCCCCGCGGTGACTATGTGTCGTCTTAAGCGAGATAATAGAGTATCTCGCTGAAGGGATCTATAGTAATTGGACCGGCCCATTAGCGCACAGTTAATAAAGAAAAAAAGAGAGAGGTATCAGACATGTAGTGAACCACTTGTCACCACAAGACGTGGTGGGAGTGACCTCTGCAAAGGGCGCCCTCTAACTAGTGATTTCGTTGATTACCTATGTGCGAAATTGGATTCCATCAGAATAATACACAGAATCCACATCACGACCTGTAATTGGAGCTTCATTAACATGGCCAATAGTCCCCATAGTATCTCAAACCAATAATGCCCCGCGGTGACTATGTGTCGCCTTAACTAAGATAATAGAATATCTCGCTGAAGGGATCTATAGTAATTGGAATGGCCCATTAGCGCATAGTTAATAAAGAAAAAGAGAGAGAGAGAGAGAGAGGAGAAAATGGGGCACGGAGGGGACTAGAAACCGAGGTCTCCTGGTTGACTACAAGTGCGGCTACCCACTAGGTTTGCACTCATCTCTTGAAGCAGAAGCAGGTCAATGCTTCTTAAGTCAAAATGATCCGGGTTTTCCACAATCTCTTCTCCCTTTTTCCCATTTTTTATTTTTCTCTCGTTTCATTGGATTTTTTCTGTCTTTTTTCGTTGTTTCTCTATGGTTTTCTTTAATAAGTTCTTTCGATTTTCCTTTTCTTTTGTTTCTTTTATTATTTCTTCTCCGTTTTTTTCATTCTTTCTGCATTTGTTTCTTTGTTCCTTTTATTTTCTATTTTCATTGGTTTATTTTTTTCCTTTTTGGTTTTCCTTGTTTCTTTTGGTTTTCATTCTAATTTTTTTATATGTCAACAACATTTTTATAATACATGTTTAATATTTTGTCAATACAACTTTAACTTTTTTTAATACATTGTCAACATTTAACAATTTCCAAATGCTTGATTAATACCTTTGAAATACATGTTCAACATTTTTTCAAATGCCTGAATAACATTTTTATATACATAATAAAAAAATCATCATTTTTTAAATACATGGTCAACATTTTTTCTATACACATTTAACATTTCTAAATGCTAGATTAACCTTTTGCACATACTTGTTCAACATTATTTTTTCAAATGCTTGATTAATTTTTTTTATATACATGATAAAAAAAATCATCATTTTTAATACATGGTCAAAATTCTTTCTATACACATTTAACATTTTTCAAATGATTTATTAACATTTTTAAACTACTTGTTCAACATTTCTCCAAATGCTTGATTAACATTTTTATATACATGATAAAAAATTCAATATTTTTTTGGTATATCATCAATATTTTTTGTATACACATTTAACATTTTTCATAATGCTTCATTAACATTTTTTAAATACTTGTCTAACATTTTTTCAAGTGCTTGATTAACATTTTTATATATGTGGAGAAAATTATCGTTTTTTAATACATAGTCAACATTTTTTGTTTACACATTTAACTTTTTCAAATGCTTGATTAAATTTTATTTAATACTTGTTCAACATTCTCTTTCAGATGCTTGATTAACATCTTTAAATATATGATCAAAAACATTAACCATTTTTAATACTTTTGCAACAGTTTTCAATACACATTTAACATTGTTTAAATACTTGATTAATATTTTTCAAATACTTGTTCAACATTTTTTCAAATTCTTAATTAACATTTTTAATAGATGATTAGTTTTTTTACATTTTTGTTTACATGATAAACATTTTCTCTGAACACTTTAACATTTTCAAATACCTGGTCTACGTTTTTCATAATTTTTTATAGAGTGTTTTTGTAATATATATATTTAGAATATGGAGGCCGTAGCCTCCCGCACGGTGGACCGGCCCATGTATTGGTCCCCCAACACGAAGCTGTCCTCTGTCTCGCTTACAGCGAGACATAGGGGCGCTAATAATGCCTTACTAGTATGTCAAAGAAATGGTTCTCAATAAAAAGAGTATGTCAATGAAACCTAAGCGGACCAACGGCCATAATGGGACAGGCCCACAAAACCTACACATGAACTTTTCTTAAATACAACCTAAATCTTTTCTAGGTAAGAAATGATCATTTTATAAAATATATTATGTTTTTAAAAAGATGAGATGAATATTTTTCAATACACCAGAAATAATTATTTATTTATATGATGAACCTTTTCGAAAAACACTTGAACATTTTAATAAACATGATAAAAATTAAATACATGATGTACATATTTTAAAATATGATGAAATTTTTAAATACATGATCAATATTTTTAAAACTCGAGGCACATTTTTGAAAAAAATAACGTGCACATTTTTAAAATGAGAGAAAAAAGAAACAAAAGGGGGAAAGGATAAAGGAAAAGGAAAAATGAACTAGGTAAAGAAAACAAAATATACACTAGAATTCAAAAGTGTTCAAATTGTATTACCAAAAAAATTGTATCGTTAAAATGTTTATGTAATTAAAGGAAAAACATGGAAAGAACAAGAAAACATACAAAAAATATTAATAGTAAGGAATAGAAAAAGACAAAATTGGAAGGAAAGAATACAAATCAAATAAAAAAGACCAAGCAGAAAACCCCATAAAAATCTTTGGGAAACACTTCACGTTACTCTACTACTAGGGTCGGCCTATGTTAGATTGTTGTATAGGCAAGCTCTAAGGGCATCTCAAAATCACAATCACCAAATGGACCTCCGCGAATGGCCCCGAACATGTTTAGATGTATCTACACACAACCACTGGGGCACTCACTCATGATATGAGACATCATGAGTACCCTCGGTAGGGTGGTGAACATGGCTGAAGGGACCAGAAGGTAGTTCGCACAAGGGGGTTACCCAGGTTTGGTCCCTCATGCCGAGGTAACACACTATGTCCTGCTTTGTTTGGTATTGATGTGGGAGCACCTCGTGTGAGGGTGTTACAAGGATATGACTATCAAGAGTATGGTCTATGGAATAGATAGGAAAGTCTACCCCTAGCCTTGCTTTATATAGGGGATGAGAACAAGAGTTTATAGGGTCCCTAACCGACCTCGCGTGGAGGATTTCTTTCCTTGTACACCAAGATGGTCGCCTTCTGCTGAGTCGGGCCTCCTCGGACCGTGCTATCGCCAAGCCCCCTGGGTCAGGCCAGTATCGGGCTTCCTGGCCGGTGGAGCACCTCGGGATATTGCACCATCAGTAGCCCCTAAGCGTGTTTGGAGTTGGAGTCTTGCGTCTCTGGGAACGAAACCCAGGCGGGGTCTCCTTGCATTAGTGGTAGGCGTAGTCTGGCCTTCCGGTTATGGCTTCATAAATCCTCAAGTTTATCAAGTGTGCAACCTTAGTCCCCCAAAGGTCACAAGCTCCCTGCGTCATGGATTTTGAGGCCTCACGGTCTTCATCTTGGCGCTTGGCATCATGGCGGCGCTTCTTCACCGCCTCTTGTTCGCACCCTTGCAATTACCGCCCCTAGTCTTTGTGGCTTTCGGGCTTGCATCCTCGCGGCATCCCTCCTGTATTGATGTGGCTTTCGACTTGTGTCCTCATGGCTTCCAGCCTCATGCCGCCTTTTGCTCCTAGGCCACACATCTGCCAGGAAGCCGTAGCGGCAGCCCTTCTGGTTCAACATGGCACCCGCTAGGTTCGGTTGCGGGTAACGGTCGCCCAAACCCGTCCCCGTCTCAACATTTTTTCCCAAACCCTACCGGTACCCGCACCTCGGGTTTCAAACCGTTCACATACCTGTGCCCGGCCGGGTGTAGGTAATACGTGCAGGTAAAAATACCCATCTCGGCGACCTTACCCAATTCACTTCACCATGCATTTTCAGCATTTCCACATATTAAAGCAATTAGATGCGATCATGAAATTTGCAATTCGTGTATGAATGGACATTGGTCTATCAAACATCCATACTCTGTCGAATTCGAGCATCTGTATGGTATTATTTCACATTATTGATCCATAGAGTGAGTACTTTGAAATCCAGACAATGCATGGCTTTTGCAATTCATATATAAACGAGAGTACACTGTGTTGTCAGGCCCAAACACATTATACATAAGAAAAACATACATGGGATACATTACAAATTGCTAGTTACGAACTAGCATATATTTTGAAATTCAATATAAAAGTGGTTTCAAAAATTTGAATTCATAGGAAGTGCATTTAACTATTTGAATTCGAGATAATGGCATTTGTAAACCACATAGGGGGCATCAATCTTTGTGCTTTTGAACATGCTATATATTCATACACATTTCTCACTATTTTTTGCAACCAAGGAGATTATTTGGAACCATGAATGAATTGAGGTAAGCTGCAAAAAAAATACTCGTGTACAAAGTAGATTCAAATTTACCCCCTCCATTCCAAAATAATCGTAGTTATAGGATTTTCAAGAGTCAAGATTTTAAAGTTTGACAAATCCTAAAAGTTTAATTGAAGAGAACTGTAAACGTGAATGCTTCTTCTCCCAAATATTGAATGAAGCGCCAAATAAGCATTTCGTCGTCTGAAACCGTGCGAGACCAATGCTTAGTGGAAGGAAATTACTGTCCTAACTCTGACCCATGTAGCCTATCGGCCCGATATATAAAGGTTTAAACCGGGGTAGGTTTTTAACTTTACCGAGACGCTAGTCAACCGCCTCCGAAAAACATTCATACACCATGGGATCCTAAACACCCATGCGCTCAGGCAAAATCGCTCCCGCACACTATTTAGGACACCTGAAATTAGCATCCTACCCCTGACCCGCAACACCGATATTTTAGAGGGCGGGGGTGTGACGCCCTCGATTCAATCGTGCACTAATCATACACGCAAATGTGTACGATCAAGATCAAGGACTCACGGGAAGATATCACAACACAACTCTAGACACAAATTAAAATAATACAAGCTTTATATTACAAGCCAGGGCCCTCGAGGGCTCGAATACATAAGCTCGAAAACACAAGAGTCAGCGGAAGCAACAATATCTAAGTACAGACATTAGTTAGACAAGTTTTGCCTTAAGAAGGCTAGCACAAAAGCTACATTGGTCGAAAAGGCAAGGCCTCCTGTCTGGGAGCCTCCTAACTACTCCAAGTCGTCAGCGGCCGTCACGTAGTAGTAGGCACCCTCGGGGTAGCGGTAGTCATCAGTGGTGTCGTCTGGCTCCTGGGATCCGTCATCTGGTCGCAACAAACGGGTATGGGGGAAAAGAGGTAGCAAAGCAGCCGTGAGTACTCATCCAAAGTACTCGCAAGACTTACATCAGATCTAAACTAAGTATGCATCTGTATCAAAGGAAATGAGCTGTATCTGTGGACTAAACTGCAGAATGCCAGAAGGGAAGGGGAAGGCCTAGCCTATAGAAGACTAGCATCTTCTAGAAACCACCATCTTGCAGCAACACGAGGGAGTAGAGTAGCATAAAGTAAAGTAGCAGTAATGTTATCAACCTCGGCCAGAGATCCTTTCTCGACTCCCTGCGAGAAAGCAATCCCAGAGCCATACTATCCATTTCCGATATCCATTTCTTATATCCATTTCTCATCTCAAGTATCCAGTTCTAGTGGTATCGATCGGGATACAACTCCAAGTGTCCGTTACCGTAGGACAGGCTATCGATAGATGTTTTCTTCCCTGCAGGGGTGCACCAACTTACCCACCACGCTCGATTAACTCCGGCCGGACACACTTTCCTGGGTCATGCCTGGCCTCAGCCAAACAATACGCCGCAACCCGACCTAGGCTTTATAGAGAGGCCAGCACGCCGGACTAAACCTATGCCCCCAGGGGTCATGGGCCATCGCCCCGGGAACTCCTGCACGTTGCATGGGTGGTCGGTGAGTAGATCTAGCTACCTCCTTCAACAAGGCAGGAGCTTACACAGTCCAACCCGGCGCGCGCCGCTCAGTCGCTGACGTCTATTAAGCTTTGGCTGATGTATATGACGCAGAACGCCCATACTATGCCCACGTGATGGTTAGTGCTATCAGGCCAAAGGCCCCTCGGATCAAATATCCAAACCGTAGTGGATTAGGAGCACACGGTAACAAGCAGAGACTCACGATCGATGTGACCTCGTCGCCCCGTCTCGAGTACTTGCGGCAAGGGCTAAGAATGCCCAGCCACGCCTCGTAAGTATCTCGCGGGCACCTTCCAGGTCAACCTGACTCCACATCACTCGCAATTAAGCTAGCGCGGGTACCCCTCAGGGCTGACCCGTCTTTAATAAATGGCTCAGTGCAAAGTCATAGAAACCATAGTAACTCTGTGTCTAACACCAAGGGAAAAACCCGAGGAATCACTCCCGGTGAATTCCACTCGATGTAATCATCAAGGTGAACGTAAGATTATCCACCCTCGAGGTTCACACTTGAGGGGTTGCACGACAGAGCCGTATCGGAAGTGGTTAAGGAGGAAATCACCCTCGATGATCTCGACCATATAGCTACACTACGGAGATCTCATCGGGAATGATGTAAGAGGTTCCACCCTCGACACTCGATGGTAACTCTGCAGAGTCGTACAACTAGGGGGGTGATGTGCGGTGTCGGGGCCTGGACATCGATCACGTTGATCGAGTCATCGAACATAAAGCGAGGCAACTGGGACAAGGTGGGGGTCACTGATGGATCTCTAACCAACCTATACTAATCAGTTTAGGATAAGCAGGTAAGGTATGAAAGCAGGTAACAACAACAGGCTATGCATCAGAGTAGGATCATACAGAAAGTAGTAGCAGTTCTAATGCAAGCATGAGAGGGAAAGAAATAGGCGATATCGAAATGCTCAAGGGGGTGGGTTGCTTGCCTGGTTGCTCTGGCAAGGAGGGGTCGTCGTCGACGTAGTCGATCACAGGGGCACCATCAGTCTCAGGGTCTACCGGAGAGAAGAGGGGGAAGAAACAGTAAATACAGAGCAAACAATGCATCACAAGGCATAACATGACGATGGGCAGAGCTAGGGTTGCCCTAACATAGTACTACACATTGCAGACGGAGGGGATAAACATCCAAGGATGAATTCCCAATGTTAGTTGGATTCTGGACAGAGGAAAAGAGGGGGAAAGTTCCATGTTCAACATGCTAGGGGCATGTGACAGATGAACGGACCACGTATTCGGATTGGTTGGATTTTTCTGAGCAACTTTCATGTAGAAAACATTTTCATCGGAGTTACGGTTTAATTACTATGAATTTCTAAAGTTTAAAGCCTTTTCTGGAATTATTTAAATTAACAGAAAAGGAATTATGACATTAGTATGACATAGGTGTGACTTCAGCAGTCAACAGTCCGGTTGACTGGTCAAAGCTGACCAATGGGGCCACTAGGACCCACATGTCAGTGGCTGGGGTTGCCCAGTCAGCACATTGACTGGGTCAACCCAGTCAACGGGGACCCCAGGGCCCACTAGTTAGAGACCCAGGGGCGGGGCCCACCGAGCCACGCAGATGGCCGGCATCGGAGTTGCTCTGGTGGCCTCCTGTGGCGGCGAGCTCGCCGGA
This sequence comes from Triticum urartu, assembly GCF_056163025.1. Taxonomy (NCBI): domain Eukaryota; kingdom Viridiplantae; phylum Streptophyta; class Magnoliopsida; order Poales; family Poaceae; genus Triticum; species Triticum urartu. The sequence continues at coordinate 476,630,214 of NC_141878.1, read as the reverse complement.
GACGCTCGGAAAATCGCTACGGGGCACCGTTTCACGCGGTTTTGCTTGCATTCGAACGAGGGCTCAATGCCGCGTCGCGTGGTGTGGTCGGTTGGGCCCGCGACTGGCCGGAACTACGTCGGCAATGAGTGGAGGCGGCGGTGGGGTTCGGGACCTCGTCGGGATCGCGCTACGGGGGTCGACGAGGTGGGCAGGCGACACGGGCGGCCTCGGCAGGCTGCACTGAGCACGTTCCCGTGCTCAGGCGATCATGGCAACGACGGCGGCCAGCTGCTCGGCGGAGCCAAGCTCAGCCATGGCGGCGCGGTGGCTACGGTAGCACAAGAGGCTAGGGGAGCGAGGGGAGAAGAAGCGGGGCTCACCGAGCGGCACACACGGTGGCCCTCGGAGGTTTAGGAGCTGCAGTGCAGTGGATCGATGCCGGCGAGCTCCTGTGATCCGAAGTGGAAGACGAGGTCGGGGGAGCGTTCGGGGGCGCCCGGCGTCTTGCGGCTCGTCGGGGAGGCGTAGCCGAGGGTGGCAGAGCGGTTGGACAGGTCGGCGAGGCGAACGGGTCTTGGTGGCCACGAGGACGACGGAGAACAGCGGCGACCGCGTCGGTCTCCTCTCTAGAACGACGGAGAGGGAGAGGAGAGAGCTGGATCTGGGGGAGGAGAGATGCAAGTGGGGGTGGGGAGGCGTTCCGAGGCGCGCTCGTGGCGGCCTTATCCCCTCCGCGGCGCGCGCTGTAGCGACGGAGCCGGCGAGGTGGTCCGGCGGGAACGGGCGCCCGGCTCGGGTCAGGGGAACAGGGGAAGAAAGAGTTGACCGGGGGGAGTGGGCCACTAGGCCGGCTCAAGTGGGCCGAGGCCCACTGGGAGGCCAGGGGCTCTGGCCCTTTCCTTTTTTTATTTGCTTTCCCTTTTTCTTTTCTTTTATTTTTTTTGGCTTTTCTGTTTTAGCTATTTTGGGCCACCTACACATTTTGCAAAAATGTTGGTTCACCACCAATATTACCAGAAGAGTACTTTCCACATGATGAACATTTTAGTTTTCATGTTTGAGCATTTTGAATTTCACACAAAATTTGAATTTGAATTCAACTGGAATTTGAAAGAGAGAGGAGACAAAGATGATCAAGCACTTGTTTAGCAAAATAATTAACTTAACCCCAGGGGTTACTATAGCATCATTACACCGGGGTGTTACAGGGGGGCAAAGTTTGTAACTTTCCCTAAATTTTAAACAAGCGCGTCCCAGACCGAAACACGGTTCCCCCTTAGCTTCCCCTCCCTCTGTTTCCATTCATATTCCGTGGGCGCCAAAACATCCTCTCCACCAGCCGTGAATCCCCAGCCTCCTCCGTCCTCCACCCCATCGCACCCGATCCACCACCGCCCTCCTCCATCATGCCGGAGCCGATACCCCGACATCATCGTCTACCGCAACGCCCTCAAGGACTTAGCAGTTGAAGCCGAGGCAAATTTGCCTCCATGACACCGGCGTGCGTCGTACCTGAGCCACTTCGACCATGCCGTCCTGCGCCTCACTGCTGTCACTCCACTGTCGCAACTGTCCATCGCACCGGAGCTGTTCCTACTACGTCGTCGTCTGCCACCTCAGATCTGCTTCCCCACCGCCGACAGATGGCCACTACACCACACTTAACAACTTTGCCATGGGTTCGTCCAAGACTCCACCGTCCTCCACAACATCTGGTTTCCAGTGAACCACAAGAAGATCGTCGAAAAAACAGAAGGAGGACACAACACTGCCAGTCGAAAGTGGTACTCCTCTTCCCTTATTCATGCAAATCTTATTTGTCTGCTCACATGGTATTCATCCCACAAAAGAAACTAGTTAACTACTTCTTACTGCACCTTCTTCCTGATATTAAATGTTCCAAGTAACTCGTGATGCACAAGGTCCCCCCCATGTACTATTTTACCTTAGCTAGAGGTTCGTCGCCCGCCTGGATTTCAATTCAGGGTCAGTTGATTCACAATTAAAGGAAGAACCACCCGCAGAGGCGCGCGGAGCACCTAGCCCGCCTATTCGCCAGGGAAGTGGCACATCGGTGTCTATCTTAGCTAGGGGTGTGGGGTGCAGGACCTTCTAGTGCCCGACCTGGATGTCGGCGGGGCTTAAAGGGATGGCCGGGGGGCCGTGACAAGCACGGCTGTGGGGTGAGGTCAAGGGGAGGGCGGAGGCAGGGGCTGGGCCGGTGGTCACTGGCGGTTGAAGGAATATTGTCAATACTGACTAGCTGGAGGTAGATGAAGACCATCTGCCCGTTCTTTGTACATCGGATGTTGCAGAAAATGGACTAAACTATTTGTTTTCAGTCGACTATTATTTTCATAGGACCACACTTGGTGCTTTGCCGGAGGATTACCTGCACTTCCAAACCATCCATGTGCTCGTATTTCAATATCCTAGAATCTAATTTCGTGCGCCATGCATTTCTAGAGCTATCATATGTGTGTCGTCGTTTAGTTTTGACCCACCTGCTATCTTCTACTTCTACAGTGTACTACTTGTGCACACACTTCACCCATACTCTCACTATTGTTTTTTTATGCATGGGTATTTCAGACTCTGACACACTATTGTGAAATTCAAAAAAGAAAAGAGAGAAGTCGCTCCAATCTAATTCGTGGATAAACCCGAAGCATTTGAGCGCTCTAAAGGGTGCAGTGCCGGCTGATGGAGACAATAATTGTAGCTCTATAGTTGATGATCTCAATCGCCACACACCACCATCCTAGGCACTTGCTTTAACTTCATGGTTAAATTGCATCTGCTTAGTTTACACATACCTTTGAATATGACATGCATTCCTATTTTTGGTACATACTATATCTGTCTATTAACCATGTCCTCACATCAAATTGCTGTTTTTGTGTATCCTTCAGCAATCACTTATGATGAGACAGTCATGCCCGTGGGTTATTGTGAAACATGCTACTCTTTTAAAGAGTGCAGTGTTATCCTCCCCACATGTTTCTCAAGATAACATTAAGTATCAAGTCCTCTTTACTCCCATACGCAACAACCCACTTACTCGGGTCTGTGCTTCTCTCACTCACGCCACCCACCATAAGCAAATCATGAACATATTGCAACACCCTACAATGAGGAACCCTCATGCTTGCGCGACATGGAGAGCACCATAGGACATCACCAATAATAAAACATACAACTCAAACCAATCATGATCATCAATCAACCCATAGGACAAAACGGATATACTCAAACATCATAGGATAGCCACATATCATTGGATAATAATATGTAGCGTTAAGCACCATGTTTAAGTAGAGATTACACCGGTTAAAAGATAGGTTACACCACTGCATAGAGGGGAGGAGATTTGGTGATGACGGCGGTGAAGTTGTTGGTGTTGATCCTTGTCACGGTGATGGCCCGGCGGCGTTCCTGCGCCACCGTGAGAGAGGGGGAGAGAGACCCTCTCCTTCTTCTTCTTCCTTGACCTCCCCATAGATGGGAGGAGGGTTTCCCCTCTGGTCCATGGCCTCCATGGAGACAGAGGGGCGAGAGCCCCTCCAAGATTGGATCTCTCTCTGTTTCTCTTTTGTTCGCGTTCCTGTTTTGTGGTCTTTCACCGTTTCTTAAATATCCAGAGATCCCTAACTCCGATTGGGCTGAAATTTTAACACGATTTTTATCCGGATATAAGCCTCCTTGCCGCTAAAGGACACCACCAACCGACCTATAGGGTGGACAAAAGCTTGCCAGGCGCGCCCCTTGAGTTTGTGGGCCCCTCGGGCATCGTCTCACATTGATTCCACTTCCCAAAAAATCACATACATTCCAAAATAAATCTCCATAATTTTTTATCATAGTTGGACTTTGTTTGCTATGGATATTCTACGAAACAAAAAACATGCAACAAACAGGAACTAACACTGGGCACTGGATCAATATGTTAGTCCCAAAAAATGATATAAAATGTTGCCAAAAGTATATAAAAGTTGTAGATATTGGCATGAAATAATCAAAAATTATAGGTACGACGGAGACATATCAGCATCCCCAAGCTTAATTCCTGCTCGTCCTTGAGTAGGCAAATGATAAAAAATATAATTTTTGATGTGGAATGCTACCTAGCATAATCTTGATCATATAATCTAATCATGGCATGAATATTAAGACACGAGTGATTTAAAGCAATATTCTACAATTTGACATAAAGACATCAATACTCAGGCATCCCAACAAACAATCATGTCTTTCAAAATATCAATGCAGAAGAACGTTATCCCTACAAAATCATATAGTCTTGTCATGCTCCATCTTCTTAACACAAAGTATTTATCATGCACAACCCCGATGACAAGCCGAGAAATTGGTTCATACTTTTTAATGCTCTTTAGCTTTTTCAACTCTCACGCAATACATGAGCATGAGCCATGGATATAGCACTATCGGTGGAATAGAAGATGGTGATATGGAGAAGACAAAAAAGGAAGAAAGTCTCACATCGACGCGACTAATCAACGGGCTATGGAGATGCCTATAAATTGATGTCAATGTGAGGAGTAGGGACTTCCATGCAGCAGATGCATTAATAGTTATAACTGTATGAAAGCTCAAACCGAAAACTAAGTGGGCGTGCATCCAACTTGCTTGCTCAGGAAGACCTCGAGCATTTGAGGAAGCCCATCATCGGAATATACAAGCCAAGTTCTATAATGAAAAATTCCCACTAGTATATAAAAGTGATAACTTAGGAGACTCTCTATATGGAAAACATGGTGCTACTCTGAAGCACAAGTGTGGTAAAGGATAGTAGCATTGCCCCTTCTCTCTTTTTCTCTCATTTCCTTTTATGTTTTCTCTTTCATTTCCTTTTTTTGTTGGGCTCTTTTTGGCCTCTTTTTTTATTTTCTTACGGAGTCTCATCCCGAATTGCGGGGGAATCATAATCTCCATTATCCTTTCCTCACTAGGGCAATGCTCTAATAATGGTGATCATCACACTTTTATCTACTTACAACTCGATAAAACTAATACATGATGACTGATGACCCACAAGTATAGGGGATCAATAGTAGCTCTTTTTGATAAGTAAGAGTGTCGAACCCAACGAGGAGCAGAAGGAAATGACAAGTGGTTTTCAACAAGGTAATGTCTACAAGTGCTGAAATTGTAAGTAGCAGAGTAGTTTGATAGCAAGATAATTTGTAACGAGCAAGTAACGGTAATAGAAGCAAAAGTGCAGCAAGGTAGCCCAATCCTTTTGAGGCAAAGGACATGCCAAAATGGTCTCTTATAGTAAGCAAAGCATTCTTGAGGGTACACGTGAATTTCATCTAGTCACTTTCATCATGTTGGTTCGATTCGTGTTCGCTACTTTGATAATTTGATATGTGGGTGGACCGGTGCTTAGGTCCTGTTCTTACTTGAACAAACCTCCTACTTATGATTAACCCTCCCGCGAGCATACACAACTACGAGAAAAGTATTAATAATAAATTCTAACCATAGTGTCGGTGTCAAAACCGGCGGATCTCGGGTAGGGGGTCCCGAACTGTGCGTCTAGGCAGATGGTAACAGGATGCAGGGGACACGAAGTTTTACCCAGGTTCGGGCCCTCTTGATGGAGGTAAAACCCTACGTCCTGCTTGATTAATATTGATGATATGGGTAGTACAAGAGTAGATCTACCACGAGATCAGAGAGGCTAAACCCTAGAAGCTAGCCTATGGTATGATTGTCTGTTGTCCTACAGACTAAAACCCTTCAGATTTATATAGACACTGGAGGGGGCTAGGGTTACACAAGGTCGGTTACAAAGGAGGAGATATACATATCCGTATTGCCTAGCTTGCCTTCCACGCCAAGTAGAGTCCCATCCGGACACGAGACGAAGTCTTCAATCTTGTATCTTCATAGTCCAATAGTCCGGCCAAAGGATATAGTCCGCCTGTCCGGAGACCCCCTAATCCAGGGCTCCCTCAGTAGCCCCTGAACCAGGCTTCAATGAGGATGAGTCCGGCGTGCAGTGTTGTCTTCGGCATTGCAAGGCGGGTTCTTCTCCAACTTTCAAGTGTTCGTAAGCAATGTCCGGCTCCATAAATGTTGAACCTCTTGGCTTCTGCGCCCAATAAGGGCTTTCTCCCACGCGTCGAATGAATATGAGGCGCCAGGGCATTTTTACCTTCACCCCCCTAGCCAGATAAATAAATTGTCTATTAAAGGAATGGAGATTCTTAGATCCGATCCATACCATCCTCCCTCAGCGAGAATCCATCAGAGCACGTTCTGGAAAGATCCATTCCATCATGGCCGACCTCCGCAGCTCCTCCTCCCGCCCCTGAAGCCCTAAGCCCGGTGATTGGGAGAGGTGTTCAGTCCCACACAGTCGTTTAGTCGAACTGCAGACTAAGGGATTTCTCCCTCCGGTGTACATGGTGTCCGTTCGAGCCAGGCTCGCCACCTACAATGGCGGGGAGCAAGAGGAGATCTTTCCCTGTCCCTCTATGGGGTACGGGTCTGCCTTGTTCCCTATCTATTAAGGGGACTCAGATTTCCAATTCATCCGTTCCTCCGCGGGCTCCTGGAGTTCTACGGCCTCCAATTACATAATCTCACCCTGCCTCCATTCTACATATCGCCGGCTATGTTGCTCTCTGCGAGTTGTTCCTGGGCTGCGAGGCTCACTTCGAGCTGTGGAAAAGGCTATTCCGCCTTGTCCCTCGCACACAGAGGGAATCACTTTATCAAGTGGGCGGAGCCGAAATATGGCGCATCGCCGATACCGGATACCTGTCCGGTACCCTGAAGAAGTCGTCCGAAGACTGGCCTTCAAAATGGTTTTATATGGAGGACGTCCCCCTTCCGGACCCTGTTCGGCGGGGTCTTCCTGAGTTCAACAATGCTCCTCTGAAGAAGCGCCGAAGTTGGCGCCCACGGAGCCCCCAGGCGGAAGACCACGGAGAAGTCCTCTATTTGATGAACCGGATCAAAGCTCTGGCTCGATCAAGATTGACAATAATCGAAGTTATGTCGATTTGCATAATGTGGGGAGTGCAGCCACTTCAATATCGTGGGCACCCCTTGTGGTGTTATAACGGGGCGGATGACGCCACCCGCTGCGGGCGTAAGGGTCCGGACAATGCTGCCGCTCTAGCGAAAATTCTGTCCGAACTGTTCAAGGGTGAGGAAGAGGAGTTCACCCGCATCAAGCCACGGGATGGATTCTCCATGTACAACCCTCCAAGCTGGGTAAGTTATATCTCCCTGCTCCCATTTTTCCCGCATTCTCAGTCGTAAGTATTCACCTTGCCACTTTGTGGAAGGAACTGCGAAAAGCCATAAAGGAGGTCAATAGCCCTTCTCCACAACCAAAGGACCCTGACCGGGCCCTCGACTCCGGTCTTGAAGAAGATCCGGTTATCTCTGTGGAGCTGATAGACCGACAGTTCTATCAGTTAAGCTGCGACGATGCCCTGGTGGCCATTATGGCCGACTATCCCGGACTGCTCCCTGCATCGCAGGTAAGAAAAATCAAAAAGTCCCAACTCCAAAACTAGGATCCCCTTTCAGGCACTTCACCCACCATATACACATGGCATCTTTTACAGGGAAGGCATTCGGGACGCCCTGCCGAACCTGCAGCAACTCGCCAGCAAGAGGCACCAAGGCCGGGTAGGCCAAAATGGAAGGCGGTCAGGACGGAGACGCCGGCGCAAAGGTATAGGAAAAACCCCGCTCCGTGGTTGTCGTCTTTCTCAAAATGTAATGACGCCCGTGTTTCTTTAACAGAAAAAACGCTCGCCAGAATATGTCCGGCGATGCTGCCAATCAAGCTTCCACCAGTCGGGCGCCAGGACCGGACATGGGGGTGGAAGCCGATATGGGGCAGATGCCGGATAATCCCCCTACAGAGGATGCGGATAGATTATCCGCTACAAACTCAGAAGTGGAAAGCGCCATGAATCATAGGCGCCGTCGGGCCATACTCCGCGACGCTTGTTTCTCACCAGAGGCGTTCGACGCCTTCAATTCTGGAGAGGCGTACCTCCGTGCTGCTCAAGATGGTCTAGCCAGAGCCACAGATCAGTATGTAAAGGATGTACGGGTGAGTGAATCTGGCGATTTATATGTATCAGTAGCCCCTGAGACTTGAAACAGTTAGCAGAATTGATTTAAGGATCATCTTTAATGTGCAGGTTCTTACAGAGAAGAATACTAGGCTGTCCCAGGAGCTGGAGGAATGCAAGACCCAACTGGGTGCCACTCTTGCCGCATTGCAGGAACAGAAAAAGCCTCCCGCTGGTAACATTTACTTTAAAGAATGATGGTTACCATATAGTGTGCGGCGTGTCTGCAATTTTGCAGATGAATCCGGAGAAAATCCAGGGGACTAGCATGTTATGCGACAGCTAGAGGCTGGCAAACGCGTGATGAGTAAGGTTATGATGGAGAAAAACAATCTCCAAGACGCCAATATTAAGCTGAACGTGGAACTAAAAGGCGTTCGCGGCCAGCTTGCGAACTCCGAGAAGGAGAATAAGCGGCTTCGGCGCGGCATTTTCAGTAAGTGTTTGAACGAATCCTTTTAAAGGAGTTCGGTGAAGAAGCTGAGTAACAACGTTATGTCTATAGGTATGCTGACGGGTCGTCCCACGGAGGAAATGCCCGGGTCTGCGGGTGATCTTCTGTCCGAGCTGTCACATCTGCACGAACAAGTTCGGCAGGTGATGCAGGGTGTTGCCCAGGCCTTGTGGCCGTCCGTCTCCCTGCCAGAAGGTGTTGCAGAGCTTGCAGAGAAGCTGAAGGGAGCACAGCGGCGCTTCCGATTATGGAAGATATCAGCCTGCTGACAGGGTGCCAGAGAAGCCTGGGCTATGGTGAAGACGCGGTATACCAAGGCAGACCCAAATCACATGGCCGAGGTTGGACCTGTGGGGCCTGACGGAAAAGAGATCCCCGTTAGCTTAGTTTATGGGCAGGTAGAATTAGCCGCAAAGTATTCTCAACAGGATTGTAAGCTAGACCGCCTGTTGGATGGTATAGAGGAGGAATTTAGTCAGTCTGCATGACTATGTAATTAAAGTGACATGTATAATGCCTTCTAGCCGGATTGTAGATCATTTGTCGTTGCGGACCTTTTCGCTTCAACTTCCGGGCCCGATAGTCCGGAGTGAACCCGAATACCCGCTCAGTTATATAAAACCGGGGTATGCATGGAGACCAGGCGTAGGGGTCATTAGTGCTTTATCAGACAAGTGCCCAACTAGTTATGTTATATTACATGGGTAGTAAGAAACATCTTCCAGGGAGAATAGTTCCGTTAAGGGTTCCTTTCCCTGGGTAAGCATGCCCTAAAGTGCATGTCCGGACTGCGATAGGAAAAGCAGAAAAAACATCTGGGGGCAGATATGGACAATAAATAAAAATCATCTTTTGTTCACCGACCGAATATTCCCTTAAGAACGCTAGCTTTCGGCTTCACCCAGTCTGAGGTACACATCCGGCTGACCCGGCAGTAACAATCGCAGAGGTGCTCCCCTTATGCCCTAGCCGAATTAACAGGAACATAGGGCATAAATACAAGAGCCAGGCAACCCAGCTTGGCCAAAACTTAAGTCATATCGATGCATATAATGGTGAAAAAAGGTACATGCGGAAGTATAACACATGTGTTGGGCATGAGGCCCAGATAAATAATTCAAGCTTTTGTGAAAGAAGCCCCCAGGTATGAAGAGTGCGGCTAGCGCATCTGTAATGTGCAAGCGAGGCACAAGGTGGCCCTTGAAGGTATAGAGAAATAATAAAAGGAAGAAAGAAAGAAACAAGATAGATGTTGTATATGCAAAAAATGGACAAAGGGAGGGGACTAACATAGAGTCCGGTGCTTTGGCGTAAAATCTTCGGAGCCTGGCCGCGTTCCATGGGTTCGGCTCGAGTCGACTAGTCGATGCATCCCGCAGTCGGTACGCTCCACTGGTCAGAACTTGGTCAATAATGAAGGGACCTTCCCATTTGGGCTCGATCTTGTTCTTTTTCTTATCCGGCAGGCGTAGAACTAGTTCGCCAACGTTATAAGTTTTGGCCCGTACTTCTCTGCTTTGGTATCTGCGAGCCTGTTGCTGATAAAATGCGGAACGGGATTTGGCTATGTCGCGCTCCTCCTCCAAGGTGTCCAGACTGTCCTGCCGATCGAGCTCGGCTTCTCTTTCTTCATACATGCGCACTCGAGGTGAGTCATGAATTATGTCACAGGCCAAGACTACCTCTGCGCCGTACACCATAAAGAAGGGTGTATATCCGGTACTATGATTCGGCATGGTCCGCAGCCCCCAGAGTACGGAGTCGAGCTCCTCTACCCAGTGCGTGTCAGACTCCGTTAAGGAACGCACTAATCTGGGTTTAATGCTGCTCATTATAAGACCGTTTGCCCGCTCAACTTGACCGTTGGTTTGTGGGTGATAGACTGAAGCATAATCGAGCTTGATGCCCATTTTGCTACACCAGAGTTTTACCTCGTCGGCCGTGAAGTTTGTGCCATTGTCAGTGATGATGCTGTGGGGGACGCCGTAACAGTGTACAACCCCGGATATGAAGTCTATCACCGGTCCGGATTCGGCTTTTTTGACAGGTTTGGCCTCTATCCATTTGGTGAATTTATCCACCATGACCAGTAAGTATTTTTTCTTGTGGGTTCCCCCTTTAAGGGGTTCGACCATGTCAAGCCCCCAGACCGCAAAGGGCCATGTAATGGGGATTGTTTGGAGGGCGGTGGGTGGCATGTGGCTTTGATTTGCAAAGAGCTGGCAACCGGTGCAACGTTGGACCAAGTCCTGTGCGTTTGCCCGGGCCGTTGGCCAATAGAATCCTGTATGGAAGGCCTTGCTTACAAGGGCCCGGGCTGCGGCATGGTGACCGCCGAGTCCGGCGTGAATTTCTGCCAAAAGATTCCGCCCTTCCTCTTCGGAGATGCACCTTTGAAGGACTCCGGTAGTGCTTTTTTGTACAATTCTCCCTCATGGACCCTATAGGCCTTGGATCGCCGCACTATGCAGCGTCCCTCATTTTGGTCCTCCGGAAGTTCCTGTCTAGTTAGGTAGGCCAGGAATGGTTCTGTCCACGGGGCAATAATGGCCATTATTACGTGGGCTGAAGGTGTTATTTCGGTGGCAGAGCCTCCGATTGTGTCAGAGTATTCAATATCGGGCATTTTGGCCGGGTCCGGACTATTGTTACCGGTATCTCCTTCCCATACTACGGATGGCTTGAACAGCCTTTCCAGAAATATGTTGGGGGGGGGGACCGCATCGCGTTTTGCGCCGATGCGGGCGAGGATATCCGCCGCCTGATTGTTTTCCCAAGCCACATGGTGAAATTTGAGCCCCTCGAACCGAGCTGACATTTTTAGGATAGCGTTTTGATAGGCCGCCATTTTCAGATCCTTGGGGTCAAAGTCTCCATTTATTTGGGATATTGCGAGGTTTGAATCTCCGCGCACCTCCAGGCGTTGAATGCCCATGGAGACTGCCATCCGAAGACCATGCAACAGAGCTTCGTATTCGGCTGCATTGTTGGAGTCTGTATACAATATTTGCAGTACGTACTGAACGGTATCTCCGGTTGGGGATGTCAGGACGACGCCAGCCCCTAGACCGGCCAACATTTTAGAACCGTCGAAGTGCATGATCCAGTTGGAGTATGCGCCGTACTCTTTAGGGAGTTCGGCCTCCGTCCATTCGGTGATGAAGTCGGCCAATACTTGCGACTTAATGACTCGTCGAGGTTTGTATGTTATGTCGAACGGGAGGAGCTCGATGGACCATTTGACAATCCGGCCCGTAGCGTCGCGGTTGTTTATAATATCATTAAGTGGCACTTCCGAGGCTACCGTAATCGAACACTCTTGAAAGTAGTGTCGTAGCTTCTGGGACGCCATGAATACCGCATAGGCTATCTTTTGATAATGTGGGTACCGTGATTTGCATGGAGTGAGGACAGTGGATACATAGTATACCGGCTTTTGAAGAGGGAATTTATGTCCGGCAGCTTCTCGTTCGACGACGAGCACTGCGCTTACAACTTGATGAGTTGCCGCAATGTACAACAACATTGGTTCGCCAATGTTTGGCGCGGCCAGGATTGGGTTGGTTGCCAAAATGGCCTTTATTTCTTCCAATCCGGCTGTGGCAGCGTCCGTCCACTCGAAGTGTTCGGTGCGCCGAAGGAGGCGATAAAGGGGTAAAGCCTTTTCTCCTAAGCGGGAGATAAAGCGGCTTAGAGCCGCCACGCATCCAGTTAACTTCTGGATTTGTTTGAGGTCTGTTGGTGTAGCCAACTATGACAAAGCTCGGATTTTGGCCGGATTAGCTTCAATACCTCTACTGGAGACAATGAAACCCAGGAGCTTTCCGGCTGGTACGCCGAAAACGCATTTTTCCGGATTGAGCTTGATGTCGTATGTTCGGAGGTTGTCGAATGTGAGCCTCTAGTCGTCTATCAAAGAGTCGACGTGTTTGGTTTTGACAACCACATCGTCTACGTATGCCTCTACTGTTTTGCCAATTTGTTTCTCCAGACATGTCTGAATCATGCGCTGATATGTTGCGCCGGCATTCTTGAGCCCAAAATGCATTGTGTTAAAACAAAAGGGACCGTATGGTGTGATGAATGCCGTTGCGGCTTGGTCGGACTCCGCCATCTTGATTTGGTGGTAACCGGAGTATGCGTCGAGGAAACACAATGACTCGTGTCCTGCGGTAGCATCAATGATTTGATTGATGCGTGGGAGGGGGAAGGGATCCTTTGGGCAAGCTTTATTGAGGTCTTTGAAATCGACACAAAGGCGCCAGGATTTATCCTTCTTTGGTACCATCACCAGGTTTGCTAGCCAGTCCGGGTATTTTATATCTTTGATGAATCTGGCCTCCAATAACTTGGCTAGTTCCTCTCCCATGGCCTGTCTCTTAGGTTCGGAGAAACGCCGAAGAGCTTGCTTGACCGGCTTGAATCCCTTTAGGATATTGAGGCTATGCTCGGCTAGCCTGCGTGGGATTCCTGGCATGTCTGAGGGATGCCAGGCGAATATGTCCCAGTTCTCGCGCAGGAACTCTTGTAGTGCGGCGTCCACAGCGGGGCTTAACTGTGCCCCGATGGAGGCTGTTTTTGTAGGGTCCGTTGGGTGGACTTGGAATTTGACTATTTCATCCGCTGGTTTAAAAGAGGTGGACTTGGATCTCTTGTCGAGTATCACGTCGTCCCTGTCCACTGTGGAGCGTAGCATGGTTAATTCCTCGGCCGAGAGGGCTTCGGATAATGCCTCGAGGTCCAATGCGGCTGTTGCTCGGGCTATTCGGAATTTAGGTTCGTCACTGGCATTGAAGGTAATAGCCGTGCCACTCCATGGATTTATTGCTGCTACATGGCAGATTTCGACCATGCTGCGGAGTGTTCGCTTGTGTCTATTATTTGACGCGAAGGTCTCAAAGACCGTTAACACCGTATTGTTATCCACGGGATGGTGCTCTGTGGTATTTGGGAGAAGAAGATCCTCATCACTTTTGGCCACCTGCCGGAGTATCCAACATGCTCTAAGGTTGTGCGTTGGTATTGTATCCGTTGTACTATGAATTTTGCAGGGTCCGTTGAGCCATCCCTCCAGTACGGTTCCATACCCTATAGAGGGTTTTTGCTTTTTGGTAGTTGACCCGGGTGTATTGTGATAATGCACCCTTTTGTTTCGGACTGGGTTTGTATTTAGGGACGGATTATCCCAAAAGTTTATTTCGGTTTTCCAGGCACTTTCCATCGCATAGTACTTTCGTACTATGGACGCCAAGTCAGCGAAGCGTGTTATCTCACGGCGATTTATGGCGTTAAGGATTCCCTTGTCCGTGCAATTATTTGCAGAAAAATAGGATTGCGTCTTCCTCGCGACAGTCCTTAACCTTGTTCATCGCAAGGAGGAATCTGGCCCAATAGTGACGTACTGTTTCCTGGGGCTCTTGCCTGATGTGGGAAAGATCGCTTATGTTTGGGTGGGTGGGTGGAATTGAATCCGAACCCTCACCTGATCTGGGATCCAGGGGCCGAGGAATTTCCAATTTTGGAAGTTCCGGTTCCGGGGTGTGACCCGATAATCCTGGCTCGCTGCCTGACTCTAAGTTCAGGGATTGGATGTTGTCCTCCCGCGAACGGGCGTCCGGCTCAGAGAGCTCGGGAATCTGTACATAGTTGGTCCTCAAGATGGAGGAAAGGTCGCCGCATTGTTCCTCCACCACTGCAATATGATGGGTGACCGGTGGAGAGTTAATCTCCCTTTGATCGGGTTTAAGCCCAATCCGATCATAGTCCGTAGCGACTCCCAAGGCGGCGATGCGATCTAAGAGCTTGTTTAAGGAGGCGAGATCCATTGGATCCATCTGTTCGGCGAGTGCCGATTTGACGTGGAGGCTGTTTTCGATGACCCGAGAAGTCATAGTCGACGCGGCGGCCAAACAGGCGGTCATGAGGAACCCGCCTAGCTGGAGAGTTTGGTCGACAACCAAAGCTCCCCCGACCGTAGTACCGTCTTTAAAGATGAGATGAGACATCCTTCCTTTTGGCGACTGCATAGAGGAAATCTCAATGAAAGCACCAATGTCGGTGTCAAAACCGGCGGATCTCGGGTAGGGGGTCCCGAACTGTGCGTCTAGGAGGATGGTAACAGGAGGCAGGGGACACGAAGTTTTACCCAGGTTCGGGCCCTCTTGATGGAGGTAAAACCCTACATCCTGCTTGATTAATATTGATGATATGGGTAGTACAAGAGTAGATCTACCACGAGATCAGAGAGGCTAAACCCTAGAAGCTAGCCTATGATATGATTGTCTGTTGTCCTACGGACTAAAACCCTTCCGGTTTATATAGACACCGAAGGGGGCTAGGGTTACACAAGGTCGGTTACAAAGGAGGAGATATACATATCCGTATTGCCTAGCTTGCCTTTCCACGCCAAGTAGAGTCCCATCCGGACACGAGACGAAGTCTTCAATCTTGTATCTTCATAGTCCAATAGTCCGGCGAAAGGATATAGTCTGGCTGTCCGGAGACCCCCTAATCTAGGACTCCCTCACATAGCATTAAACTTTTGGATCCAATCGGTCCCTTACGGAATAGTGCATAAACTAGGGTTTAAGCTTCTGTCACTCTCGCAACCCATCATCTAATTACTACTCCACAATGCATTCCCTTAGGCCCAAATATGGTAAAGTGTCATGTAGTCGACGTACACATGACACCACTAAGGGAATCACAACATACATACTATCAAAATATCGAACACATATCAATTTCACATGATTACTTGCAACATGATTTCTCCTGTGACCTCAAGAACAAAAGTAACTAATCACAAATTATAATCATGATCAAGATCAGAGGGGGTATTAAATAGCATATTGGATCTGAACATATAATCTTCCACCAAATAAACCATATAGTAATCAACTACAAGATGTAATCAACACTACTAGTCACCCACAAGCACTAATCTATAGTTCCGGTAACAAGACTGAACACAAGAGATGAACTAGGGTTTGAGATGTGATGGTGCTGTTGAAGATGTTGATGGAGATAGCCCTCCTCAAGATGGGAGAGTTGTTGGTGATGATGATGATGATTTCCCCCTCCAGGAGGGAAGTTCCCCCAGCGGAATCGCTCCGCCAGAGGGCAAAAGTGCTCCTGCCCAAGTTATGCCTCGAGACGGCGGCACTCCGTCCTGAAAGTCCTCTCCTCATTTTTTCTAGGTCAAAATGACCTATATACCAGAAGATGGGCACCTGAGGTGGGCCTGGGTAAGCACAACCCACCAGGGCGCGCCCAGGTGGGTTGTGCCCACCTGGTGGGCCCTCTCTGATACTTATTTGCTCCAATATTCTTCATATATTCCATACAAATTCTCCATGAAGTTTCAGCTTGTCTGGAGTTGTGCAGAATAGGTAGCCTGACGTAGCTTTTCCAGGTCCAGATTTCCAGCTGCCGGAATTTGCCCTCTTTGTGTGGACCTTGCAAATTATGAGAGAGAAAACATTAGAATTACTCCAAAAAGGATTATTATGCATAAAAAAATCATAAATAACAGTAGCAAAACATGATGCAAAATGGACGTATCAACTCCCCCAATCTTAGACCTTGCTTGTCCTCAAGCGAAAACTGAAATCGAAAAACATGTCCACATGCTTAGAGGGAGAGGTGTCGATAAAAACAAAATACGGACATAGAAGCATCATGTTGATTATTATAACAGCAACAAACTTAAACATAAGGCTTTTATCATATAACTTTTATGATAGACTTCTCATGAATAAGTGACAATTCATGACACTATCAAAGTATAAAGCATAAACTCTCTTAGAAACCAACAAACTACGTTCTCAGTCAACTTTGCAACTACGATTCATCATCTTTTCAGGAAGGTTCATGTATCGGAGCCTTTAGGCAAGTCCACATACTCAACCATCATATAGTCTTCTATGATTGCTAACACTCACCGCATACAAATGAGCAAAACCTTTCAACCGGACACATAAAAAGATAGGGTCTTATAGTTTCGTGTCCCAACGTATTCACCTCAAGGGTGATGTCAACAATAATAACTCATGCTACCCATATTCCACTAGACATGTGTGCCTAGATCTTTCCTCACCACATGATGCTTGCCAAAGGAGAACATAAAAAGGAATAGAGAGAAATTTTTTGACTCTTTGCATAAAAGTAAATACATAAAAGTAAAAAATAGGCCCTTCGCAGAGGGAAGAGAGGTTGCCATGCGCTTACTTGTTTGTATGCTCAACCCCTTAGTGCAAAAGAATGTCGCGTTGTATTGCCCCTTGTGATGGCAAGCTTTATTATGCAGTCTGTCGCTTTTATTCTTCACCATCACAAGTTCGTACAATGCTCAATTTTCTCTTACACTAAATGATCTCACACTTTTAGAAACAATTTTTATTGCCTTATTGCACCGATGACAACTTACTTGAGGGATCTTGCTCAATCCCTAGGTAGGTATGGTGGACTCTTGAAAATAAGATTTGAGTTTAAGGGTTTTTGGATGCACAAGTAGTATCTATACTTTGTGCAGAATTTTTGGCTAGCAAAGATAGGGGGCAAGCACCACATGTTAAAGGATCTATGACAATATGACTACTATGTGAATATGAACAAACATAAATCATTAAGTTGTCTTCCTTGTCCAATGTCAACAATTTTGGCATATAATATTTTGATGGGGGCTCACAATCACAAAAGATTTCTAGGATAGTATATTTATATGTGAATCTTCTCTTCCCTTATTAATTCTTTCATGTGTTGCATCATTGACTAATGCTATGTTTGTCAATCTTTAATAATTTTTTTCTACTTATACTTTTCCTTATGTGGTGTCATCACCTACAATAAGATTAGAATACGATATTCTTGATTTATTTCCTTTCCTTTTATTTATTTCCTTTCTTTTTATTGCAACGTGAAAGTAAACAAAGCAAAAACTCAAACTAAACTTTATTATATATCTCGCACACAATTAGAAGGATAGATCACTAAGCAAACTCTCGAAAAGAAAGGATCGTACTAAACTTTTATTCATCTAAAGCAAAAGATTGAACTAAAATAAGTAAAGGCAAAAGATAGTGGGGATGATACGATACCGGGGCACCTCCCCCAAGCTTGGCGGAAGCCAAGGGGAGTGCCCATACCCGATACTCAATTTTCCTTTGGTGATGAAGAAGAATGTGGTGGTGATGAAGAAGATATCTTGTCCTCGGGTTTCCATGGAAGAGGTCCACCATCATAAGAGGAGGAGTGAGTCTCACGGGTCCTGCAACTGGTAGCCAAACTCATACCTTTAAACCTCGCCTCATATTCAAATACTTGGTTTTGGAGATCATAGATCTGGCTTTGGAGGAAGTTGACTTGCTCATTGAGGGTGAAGACGATGTCCTTCATGGGCTTGCCATCCACATTGAGATCACGGGAAAGGTCCATGATCATGAGGTGATTGGCATTGAGGCCACGCTCCACCATCCCCTTACATCGGAAAACCTCCTGCTCTGTAACATCAAGCCTGGCCTCCACGGTTCCCGTCCCCTTGGGTCCTGGCACATCGCGGAGGTGAAGCACCCCTTCATGCATCTAGATGACCTGAGGGTGCTGCACCCCCTCCCTCAAATATGGGTTGATGACGTTCTTGAAGAACTTGTCTTTCGAGGAGCTTAAAGAGGCCATGGTAGAGGGGATCTGATAGAAAACAACAAGGAAAATAAAATATAAGATTTCTCCGTGATTTGTTGGTCAATAGGTTCGGGGGGTATATAAAGATTTTTTATCTTGGGAAACAAGCAAACTGTAGAAAAACAGAGTCCTGAAGGTACCCGAGGTGGGCACAACCCACCTAGCCAGGCGCGCCCTGGTGTCTTATGCCCACCAGGGTACGCTTCCTGGAAGTTTTTATTTCCCTAATTTTCTAAATATTCCAAAACTGACAAAAAATATTTTTGCAGATTTTTTGGAGTCCGTTTACTTACCATATGACGTACCTCCTTATTTTCATGATTCTAGAGTGTTCCTTAAGGACTCTTTTATGTGTTCTTCCGCTGTCAAAGTTTGGATAATATTAATTTCAACATTAATGGGCATACTTGAGATATAGTGTTTTATTCGTTGCCCATTAACAACCTTCGGGTTAGTACCGTCGGCATTATTTATTTTGATAGCTCCAAACCGATAAACCTCCTCGATAACATAGGGTTCTTCCCATTTTGAGAGGAGTTTTCCTGCAAAGAATCTAAAACGAGAGTTGTACAAAAGAACATATTCTCCAACTTTAAACTCATGCTTTTGGATTCTTTTATCATGCCAACTTTTAACTTTTTCTTTAAATAACTTGTCATTTTCATAAGCTTGGGTTCTCCATTCATCTAAAGAGCTAATTTTGAATAACCTCTTTTCACCAGCAAGTTTGAATTCATAGTTGAGTTATTTGATTGTCCAATATGCTTTATGTTCTAACTCAAGAGGCAAATGACAAGCTTTTCCATAAACCGTTTTATAGGGAGACATACCCATAGGATTTTTATATGATGTTCTATAAGCCCAAAGTGTATCATCTAATTTCTTAGACCAATTCTTCCGGGACCTATTGACAGTCTTTTGCAAAATTAATTTTATTTCTCTATTGCTAAGTTCAACTTGACCAGTAGACTGAGGATGATAAGGTGATGCAATTCTATGGTTAACATCATACCTGGCAAGCATTTTACGGAAAGCACCATGAATAAAGTGTGAACCACCATCAGTCATTAAATATCTAGGGACTCCAAACCTTAGGAAAATAACTTCCTTAAGCATTTTAATAGAGGTGTTGTGATCAGCACTACTGGTTGGAATAGCTTCTACCCATTTAGTAACATAATCAACAATAACCAAAATATGTGTATACCCATTAGAGGAAGGAAAAGGTCCCATCTAATCAAATCCCCAAACATCAAATGTTTCAATAGCAAGCGAATAATTCATAGGCATTTCTTGACGCTTACCGATATTACCTATTCTTTGGCATTCATCACAAGATAAGACGAACTTACGGGCATCCTTGAAGAGAGTAGGCCAATAAAATCCAGATTGCAATACCTTGTGAGAAGTTCTATCTCCAGCATGATACCCTCCATAAGCTTCAGAGTGACATTCCCGTAGGATTTGTCCCTGTTCATGCTCAGGTACACAACGTCTAATAATACCATCTAGTCCTTCTTTATAAACATGTGGGTCATCCCAAAAGTAGTGTCTTAAATCATAGAAGAATTTTTTCTTTTGTTGATATGTAAAACTGGCTGGTAAATATTTAGCAACAATGTAATTAGCATAGTCATCATACCAAGGAGTATTATGAGCAACATTTATTGCAGCTAACTGCTCATTAGGAAAACTATCATCAATAGGTAGTGGGTCATCAAGCACATTTTCGAGCCTAGACAAGTTATCAGCTATGGGGTTCTCAGCTCCTTTTCTATTAGTGATATGTAAATCAAATTCTTGTAGCAAGAGAACCCATCGAATAAGCCTAGGTTTAGCATCTTTCTTTTCCATAAGATATTTTATGGTAGCATGATCGGTGTGAACAATTACTTTTGAATCAACAATGTAATATCCAAATTTATCACAAGCAAACACCAATGCTAGAAATTCTTTTTCAGTAGTTGCATAATTTCGTTGAGCACTGTCTAGAGTTTTACTAGCATAATGAATAACATTGAGTTTCTTATCAACTCTTTGTCCTAGAACAACACCAATAGCATAATCACTAGCATCACACATAATTTCAAAAGGCAAGTTCCAATCAGGTGGTTGAACAATGGGTGCATAAATGAAGGCTTTCTTAAGTGTTTTGAAGGCTTTAAACAATCATCATCAAAAACAAAAGGAACATCCTTTTGCAAAAGATTTGTAAGAGGCCTAGAAATTTTAGAAAATTCTTTGATAAATCTCCTATAGAAACCAGCATGACCTAGGAAACTACGAATACCTTTGATATCTTTAGGACATGGCATTTTCTCAACTACATCAACCTTAGCTTTGTCCACTTCAATACCTCTTTCAGAAAATTTATGACCCAAGACAATACCTTTTTCGGTGTTCTGGGACCGGGGGTACCCAGACTTGCCTGCCTGCGGCCCGTGGCGTGGCTCCATCAGTGGCCTGGTACGACCTAGTTCGGCAGCAACAACACAGGACCCTCGTGAGGGGCCAGTCCTTGCGAGGCAGACGACACCAAGACCTCCCTGGGGGCGGCCTCACTAGGCTGGCTCTCGAGGAGCAGAGATATCAAGGCAAGGCGCACCTCGCGAGGTTCACGTGACATGAGCCATGAGGACCAAGGCCAGGCGGGCACCAGCGGGCGCAGTGTACCAGTTTCCTCTTTGGTGCTAAGGAGGCAAGCGCAGGCTCGGAGTCCCGAGGAATCAAGCAAAGGTTTCCATATCGGTGCAACAAGACCAAGACCGCCAGGACGGCAGGACAGAGGTCGTCGCGGAGCTCATGGCAGCGTCACCACCAGAGCCTTTTGCAGGCGAAGACTACTTTTTTCAGGATAACTTGTACTAGCTGTCTCCCTTTAAATTTGGCCGTTGTGGGATCCCTTCCTGCCTAAAGTTTGGGAAGAGGACCGATGCCACTATAAATAGGACTTAGCCACCACCATAGCGGGGGCATCTTGATTTGGATCCATTCCACCCTGACCAGCCCACCGGCTCGTCTAGCTCAAGAACACCTCACCTCCCGAGGCTGTTCATCCATTGTACTAGTTCATCTTCAGCCCCTCGAGGCAATCCACCACAAAGCTAGAGTAGGGTATTACACCGCAAGGTGGCCCGAGCCAGGAGAAAACTCTGTGTCTCTCGTTCTTTGGGTTCGTCGAGCTAGGCCGTGGGATCGTTAGCGAGCGAGCTAGGGAGAGAGTGTTCTTCATATGCACCCTAGTGTTTGAACCTCTTAAGGGTCCGTGGAGCCTGAATCTGACATCCTTCATTAACCATAAAGTGGCACTTCTCCCAATTCAAGACAATATTTGTTTATTCACATATTTGCAAAACTTGATCAAGATTGCTTAAACAATTGTCAAAAGACTTCCCATAAACAGAGAACTCATCCATGAAAACCTCAACAATCTTTTCACAAAAGTCAGAGAATATAGCAGTCATATATCTTTGAAAGGTAGCAGGTGCATTGCATAAACCAAAAGGCATACGTCTATAAGCATAAGTTCCAAAGGGATAAGTGAAAGTGGTCTTTTCTTGATCAGGTGAGAAACAGGCATTTGTGAGAAACCAGAGTATCCATCAAGAAAGCAAAAATGTGTGTGTTCTTACATAATATTTCTAGCATTTGATCAATAAAAGGCAGAGGGTAGTGACCTTTTCTAGTTGCTTTGTTTATTTTTCTAAAATCAATTACCATTCTGTAGCCTGTAACAATTCTTCGTGGAATCAGTTCATTCTTATCATTAGGAACAACAATAATACCTCCTTTCTTAGGGACACAATGAACATGACTTACCCATCTACTATCAACTATAGGATAGATTATACCTGCTTCCAGAAGTTTTAAGATTTCCGTTCTTACCACTTCTTTCATTTTTCGTTGGTGATCAACAACAGGTTTAGCATTAGGTTCCATATTAATCTTGTGCTGACATAGATTGGAACTAATGCCCTTTAAATCATCAAGAGTATATCCAATAGCAGCTCGGTGCTTCCTTAGAACTTTCAATAATCTTTCTTCTTCATGTTCTGAAAGGTTAGCACTAATAATAACAGGATGTATCTTCTTTTCATCAAGATAAGCATATTTCAAAGTGTCTGGCAGTTGTTTTAATTCAAACACAGGATCACCTTTAGGTGGAGGAGGACCTCCTAGAGTTTCAATAGGCAAATTGCGTTTAAGCAGAGGACATTTCTCAAAGAAAATCTTATCTATTTCATTTCTTTCATGCATATGGAAATCATTTTCATGGTCTAGCAAATATTGTTCTAGTGGATCAGTAGGAGGCACAACAATAGAAGCAAGACCAATTATTTCATCCTTACTAGGCAATTCTTTTTCATGAAGCTAACTTGGAAAAATTAAACTCATGAGACTCATCACCAAAACTAACACCGACAGTTTGTTTCTCACAATCTATCTTAGCATTAACGGTGTTTAAGAAGGGTCTACCAAATATAATGGGACAAAAGTCATCTTGTGGGGAACCAAGAACAAGAAAATCAGTACGGTATTTTATTTTCCCACACAAGACTTCAACATCTCTAACAATCCCAAGTGGTGTTGATGAAAGCACGACCTCGGACGCGCCACTGATTTGGCCCGATCTTTCATGATTCAACAACCGCGACTAAATTTCACTGATAAAGCTCCCAATTACGCGAGCAATACACGCAACCTGAAACTATGGTAAGAACAACTGACAAGCAATACCTCGACAAACAAGGCACCTCCTGTCGGAGTAGAAGTAACCAGCACGTAATCCGTCGTCGGGACAGACCTCAAACCAATAGCTAGCAAATTCTCAATCATGAGAATCCTCTCACCAAAGTGTAATCTTTTGAATAGAAAATCTCACACAAATAAACAAGATGAGCGCCCAGAGGGCCGCTTCATAGTCTGTCTAAACTCTAGAGAAAAATAACCTAATCCAAATAAGGTCTTGATGGACAAAACTATATATAGCCTAGATACAAACCGACTCAGATGAGTTTGGCCTAAACAAGGCACGTAGGCCATACTACATGCAGGATTTACGAACCCTTGCGTGACTTATGGTGCAACCGATTTCGTTGCCATAATTGTTTTGATCTTCTACTTCGGTTTTCCTTTTCCAAACATACACAGCTGTCCGATTGATATTTTCATGTATGCGCAGACTCCTTTCCTTCCTATTTCCCAGGACATGCAGATTAGTGGTTTGTATATTCCGTGAAGCAGCAGCACTAACAAATCTGCCGCATGTAGTCTCTTTCCTTTTAATTCTCTAGGTTCTCCCCGTCCTCTTATATCTCCAAACGCATGCATGGTACGGTTTTGCAATTCGGTTAGGAAACAAATACCTTCCAGGTTTTGTACGTGCATGCACTTGTATGGACTCATCAAATCTAGCAATTCTCTCATAATTAACATTAACTCCTCCTTTCTGTATTATTGGCAGAAAGCCCGGACCACATAATATACGCAAGTGCCCATCTCTTCCTTTGCTAAGATGTGTCCTTTCCTCTATAATCTTATGATCCTTGTCTTGGTTAACTAACTTCCTCACATCCGCCTCGCCGACTTGCACTGTAGTCGTCTCATCCATAATATCCTTCATTTGCATCCCTTTGTCGACGACCGCCGCAGTCGCTTGTAGCCCCTTGTCATTGACCGGTGTATTCACCATGACTTGTATACTGGGCATGTTTGTGGTAAGGGTGTGCTTCATCATTCTCCCTCTCTTGAAAGGAAACCATCCTCGGTTTCGACTTGACCTTCAAAGTTTTCTCCTTGCGTACTGTCAACACCACATCTGAGCAAATTGATTGCTCTTCCATTGGCTTTAGTGTCGTTTTCTTCCCATGATGAACAAAAGTATATGTATTCATCCTCCCGGCATGTGTTACATTGCGGTCGTACTGCCATGGTCGTCCAAGCAATAAACCACAAACTTCTAATGGTAAAACGTCGCATTCCACCTCATCAATATACTGCCCAACCTTAAACGGCACACACACCTTATGAGTAATTTTTAGCTGCCCACAATTATTCAACCATTCCAAATGATGTGGTTCATCGTATCGCCACGTGGATAAGCCAAGTTTCTCCACCAACGTCTTGTTGATCCCATTGGTACAACTACCTCCATCAATAATCAATTTACACGACATTCCCTTGATGTCGCACTGAGTCTGAAATAAACTTCAACGTTGGCCTTTATCAACCTTATTATTGTTGCCTCGAGTACCCTCTTGAGTTGTATGCTTAGCCCACTCATTGGTCCTGATGCTTCCTCTTTTATCGCCATGTCCACATGCGCATCTGAAACCTTGTAAACATCAGGTACTATTTTTTCCTTCTCATTTGGAGGAATCACCATTGTCGTTGACTTATTGGCTACCTTCACCACCACCTTATCAATTTTTGCATTGTTCTCCATGACTTTAATTTTCTGACTATGTGCCTTTGTTGAAGCTGCCACCATGGTGTTCATCCGGGGCACCATAATATTGTCGCGCCGAGAAGGTAAAAATTGTGCCCTTAAAAAGTTCCGGAAATCATTCCAAATAGTTGTCGAGTAATGTAACCTCTTGTCACGTTTCTCTTGATGCCACAACTCATCATCCACACATTCCAGTGCAAGATCCAAAGCAATAAACTCATCAAAATTAGGATCCTGTGAAGCACGCTTGTCAAACATACGTTCCATCCTATTTTCCCATGATTTATACTCTGTCGATGTAGCATCACTTTCCAACCACCCTGTCATTTTTTGCATCTTCAACTTGTCATTGTGGGACTTGTAGCCATAATAGTCAGTGTCACCATACATCCTCAATCAAGATTTTTTTCAAAAAATTGCACCGTGAGAAACCCAGTTATCTGATACCAACTAATGAAAGCACGACCTTGGACGCGCCACTATTTTGGCCCGATCTTTCATGATGCAACAACCGCGCTCACTGATAAAGCTCCCAATTATGCGGGCGATACATGCAACCTGAAACTATGGTAACAACAACTGACAAGCAATACCTCGACAAACAAGGCACCTCCTGTCGGAGTAGAAGTGACCGACACGTAATCCGTCCTCGGGACTGACCTCAAACCAATAGCTAGCAAATTCTCAATCACGAGAATCCTCTCACCAAAGTGTAATCTTTTGAATAGAAAATCTCACACAAATAAACAAGATGAGCGCCTAGAGGACCGCTTCATAGTCTGTCTAAACTCTAGAGAAAAATAACCTAATCCAAATAAAGTCTTGATGGCCAAAACTATATATAGCCTAGATACAAACCGACTCAGATGAGTTCAGCCTAAACAAGGCAGGCAGGCCACACTATGTGCGGGATTTACCAACTCCTGCGTGACTTGTGGCGCAACCGATTTCGTTGCCGTAATTGTTTTGATCTTCTACTTCGGTTTTCCTTTTTCAAACGTACACAGCTGGCCGATTGATATTTGCATGTACGCACGGACTCCTTTCCTTCCTATTTCCCAGGACATGCAGATTGGTGGTTTGTATATTCCGTGAAGCAGCAACACTAACAAATCTGCCGCATGTAGTCTCTTTCCTTTTAATTCTCCAGGTTCTCCATGTCCTCTTATCTCTCCAAACGCATGCATGGTTCTGTTTTGCAATTCGGTTAGGAAACAAATACCTTCCAGGGTTTGTACGCGCATGCACTTGTATGGACTCATCAAATCTAGCAATTCTCTCATAATTAACATTAATTCCTCCTTTCTGTATTATTGGCAGAAAGCCCGGACCACATAATATACGCAAGTGCCCATCTCTTTATTTGCTAAGATGTGTCATTTCCTCTATAATTTTATGATCCTTGTCTTGGTTAACTAACTTCCTCACATCCGCCTCGCCGACTTGCACTATAGTCGTCTCATCCATAATATCCTTCGTTTGCATCCCTTTGTCGACGACCGCCGCAGTCGCTTGTAGACCCTTGTCATTGACCGGTGTATTCACCATGACTTATATACTGGGCATGTTTGTGGTAGGGTGTGCTTCATCAGGTGTGATGGTGTCTCTATTAGCAAGTTTAATAGTGGCATCTATTTCTTCTATTTCAGCGGGTGCTATGTCATTCATAATTTCTTGATATAAGGTAAAGGGAATAGCACTCACGCTAGCACCTATGTCACATAAACCATGATAATAGTGATCTCCTATTTTAACTAAGACAACATGCATGCCATCAACGGGTCTATGTTTTTCCTCTTTATTAGGTTTGGCAATTCTAGTAGCTTCATTGCAGAAGTAAATAACATGCACATCTATATTTTCTTCCAGGAGATCCTTAACCATAGCAACACGAGGTTCTACTTTGATTTGTTCATCAGGTTTGGGTGTTCTAATATAACTTTTGTTGACCACAGTTGAAACTTTAGCATGTTCCTTTATCCTAACAGGAAAAGGTGATTTCTCAATATAAGTAGTAGGAACAACTGGATCAACATTATAAAGTACAATTTCTTCTTTAGCTAGTACCGGTTCTTTAATTTCTTCTTTAATAGGTGGGTGATATTTAAACCACTTCTATTTAGGGAGATCAACATGAGTAGCAACTGATTCACAAAAGGAGGCTACAATCTCAAAGTCAAGTCCATATTTAGTGCTAAACTTTTGAAAAGCATCGGTATCCATACAAGATTTAACACAATCATACTTAAGCTTAATACCCGACTCTTTACCTTCATCGAGTTCCTAGTCTTCAAAGTTGCATTTAATTCTTTCAAAAAGATCCCACCGGAATTCAATAGTCTTCTTCATAAAAGAACCAGCACAAGAAGTATCAAGCATGGATCAATCATTATGAGAAAGCCGAGCATAAAAGTTCTGGATAATAATTTCTCTTGAGAGCTCATGATTGGGGCATGAATATAACATTGACTTCAGCCTCCCCCAAGCTAGAGCGATACTTTCTCCTTCATGAGGCCAAAATTATATATGTAATTCCGATCACGATGTACTAGATGCATATGATAAAAGTTTTGGTGGAACTCCAATTTCAATCGATTCCAATTCCAAGATCCAGTATCATCGCATAGCCTATACCATGCCAATGCTTTTACCTTCAAAGATAAAGGGAAAACCTTCTTCTTAACATCATCTCTGGGTAAACCTGCAAGCTTAAGCAATCCACAAATTTGTTCCACATATATCAAGTGCATATCAGGATGTTCGGTTCAATCTCCTGCACAAGGATTAGCTAGCAGTTGTTCTATCATACCCGAAGGAATTTCATATTCAATATTTTCAGTAGGTGAAGTAGGTTGAGGGGTAGCTAATTGTGGTTCCGGTCAAGGTGAATATACCCCGAACAAACCCCTCAAAGGATTGTTTTCCATAGTAGCAAGCGACAATAAATTTCAGAACAATATATAAATGTTTCCTTACCAAATTCCACTTACCAAAGGTGCTTCACTCCCCGGCAACGGCGCCAGAAAATAGCCTTGATGACCCACAAGTATAGGGGATCAATTCTAGCTCTTTTCAATAAGTAAGTGATGACGAGAAAATGGCAGGCATGAGACACGCATCCACGTCATTGATACAGAGTTAATAATTTAAATGCGTAGATGCATACAATAAAAATAGGATCAAACATTGCAGGTACTCTATTTCCAGAACTCTTACATTTGGTCAAAATCCATGTCAACAGTAAGAGTGTCAAACCCAAGGAGGAGCAGAAGGAAATGACAAGTGGTTTTCAGTAAGGTAATGTCTGCAAGTGCTGAAATTGTAAGTAGTAGAGTAGTTTGATAGCAAGATAATTTGTAACGAGCAAGTAACAATAATAGTAGCAGAAGTGCAGCAAGGTAGCCCAATCCTTTTGAGGCAAAGGACAGGCCAAAATGGTCTCTTATAGTAAGCAAAGCGTTCTTGATGGTACACAAGAATTTCATCTAGTCACTCTCATCATGTTGGTTCGATTCGTGTTCACTATTTTGATAATTTGATATGTGGGTGGATCGGTGCTTAGGTGCTTTTCTTACTTGAACAAACCTCCTACTTATGATTAACCCTCCCGCGAGCATCCGCAATTATGAGAAAAGTATTAAGAATAAATTCTAACCATAGCATTAAACTTTTGGATCCAATAGGTCCCTTACGGAATAGTGCATAAACTAGGGTTTGTGCTTCTGTCACTCTCGCAACGCATCATCTAATTACTACTCCACAATGCATTCCCTTAGGCCAAAATATGGTGAAGTGTCATGTAGTAGACGTTCACATGACACCACTAAGGGAATCACAACATTCATACTATCAAAATATCGAACACATATCAATTTCACATGATTACTTGCAACATGATTTCTCCCATGACCTCAAGAACAAAAGTAACTACTCACAAATGATAATCATGCTCTAGATTAGAGGGGTATTAAATAGCATACTGGATCTGAACATATAATCTTCCACCAAATAAACCATATAGTAATAAGATGTAATCAACACTACTAGTCACCCACAAGCACCAATCTATAGTATCAGTAACAAGATTGAACACAAGAGATGAACTAGGGTTTGAGATGAGATGGTGCCGTTGAAGATGTTGATGGAGATAGCCCTCCCCAAGATGGGAGAGTTGTTGGTGATGATGATGACGATGATTTCCCCCTCCGGGAGGGAAGTTCCCTTGGCGGAATCGCTCCACCGGAGGGCAAAAGTGCTCAGCCCAAGTTCCACCTCGAGACGGAGACACTCCGTCCCAAAAGTCCTCTCCTTATTTTTCTAGGTCAAAATGACCTATATACCAGAAGATGGGCACCAGAGGTGGGCCTGGGTAAGCACAACCCACCAGGGCGCGCCTGGGCTCCCTAGCGCGCCCAGGTGGGTTGTGCCCACCTGGTGGGCCCCCTCTGGTACTTATTTGCTCCAATATTCTTCATATATTTGATACGTCTCCAACGTATCTATAATTTTTGATTGCTCCATGCTATATTATCTTCTGTTTTGGACATTATTGGGCTTTATTATACACTTCTATATTATTTTTGGGACTAACCTACTAACCGGAGGCCCAGCCCAGAATTGCTGTTTTTTTTGCCTATTTTAGGGTTTCAAAGAAAAGGAATATCAAACGGAGTACAAATGGAATGAAACCTTCGGGAACATGATTTTTGGAACGAACAAGATCCAAGAGACTTGGACCGTACGTCAAGCAACCAATAGGGAAGCCACGAGGTAGGGGGCGCGCCTACCCCCCCAGGCGCGCCCTCCACCCTCGTGGGCCCCCTGTTGCTCCACTGACATACTCTTCCTCCTATATATACCTACGTACCCCCAAATGATCAAATACGGAGCCAAAACCCTAATTCCACCGCCATAACTTTCTGTATCCACGAGATCCCATCTTGAGGCCTATTCCGGAGCTCCGCCAGAGGGGGCATCGATCACGGAGGGCTTCTACATCAACACCATTGCCTCTCCGATGAAGTGTGAGTAGTTTACCTCAGACCTTCGGGTCCATAGTTATTAGCTAGATGGCTTCTTATCTCTTTTTGGATCTCAATACAATGTTGTCCCCCTCTCTTGTGGAGATCTATTCGATGCAATCTTCTTTTGCGGTGTGTCTGTTGAGACCGATGAATTGTGGGTTTATGATCAAGTTTATCTATGAACAACATTTGAATCTTCTCTGAATTCTTTTATGTATGATTGGTTATCTTTGCAAGACTCTTCGAATTATCAGTTTGGTTTGGCCTACTAGATTGATCTTTCTTGCAATGGGAGAAGTGCTTAGCTTTGGGTTCAATCTTGTGGTGTCCTTTCCCAGTGACAGTAGGGGCAGCAAGGCACGTATTGTATTGTTGCCATCAAGGATAACAATATGTTTTTTATCATATTGCATGAATTTATCCCTCTACATCATGTCATCTTGCTTAAAGCGTTACTATGTTCTTATGAACTTAATACTCTAGATGCATGCTGGATAGCGGTCGATGTGTGGAGTAATAGTAGTAGATGCAGGCAGGAGTCAGTCTACTTGTCTCGGACATGATGCCTACATACATGATCATACCTAGATATTCTCATAACTATGCTCAATTCTGTCAATTGCTCAACAGTAATTTGTTCACCCACCATAAAATACTTATGCTCTTGAGAGAAGCCACTAGTGAAACCTATGGCCCCCGGGTCTATCTTCCATCATATTAATCTTCCAACACCTAGTTATTTTCATTTCCTTTTATTTTACTTTGCATCTTTATCATAAAAATACCAAAAATATTATCTTATCATATCTATCAGATCTCACTCTCGTAAGTGACCGTGTAGGGATTGACAACCCCTTATCGCGTTGGTTGCGAGGATTTATTTGTTTTGTGTACGTGCGAGGGACTCGCGCGTATCCTCCTACTGGATTGATACCTTGGTTCTAAAAAACTGAGGGAAATACTTACGCTACTTTGCTGCATCACCATTTCCTCTTCAAGGGAAAACCAACGCAGTGCTCAAGAGGTAGCAAGAAGGATTTCTGGCGCCGTTGCCAGGGAGGTCTACGCAAAAGTCAACATACCAAGTACCCATCACAAACCCTTATCTCCCGTATTACATTATTTGCCATTTGCCTCTCGTTTTCCTCTCCCCCACTTCACCCTTGCCGTTTTATTTGCCCTCTCTTTTCCGTTTGCCTCTTTTCCGTTTGCTTGTCGTTATGGCGAGTCCTCTATCTTCTTCGTTGTCTCCCGAGAATGAAATTCTAAATTTTAAGCAAAGGGAGGGAGAAAATCTAAAAGACGCTTGGTATAGAATTTGCAATGCTCAAAATAGATCTACCAGGAAGCAATCTACTTCCGTTCTTCTTCGCATTTTTTATGTAGGCGCTACTCCTTAGCACAGATATATCGTTGATACCATTACCGGAGGGAACTTCTTGGGTAGCCATACTTTTGATTCTTATAATGTTATGATAGATTTGTTTGGCTCACCACCTCTTTTGGTTAATGGAACTATGTTAACTTTGGAGCATGTAATGCGAAGACTTGAAATTATTGAGAATAAGGTTGCTACTGTAGAGTTAATTGAAAATTTGGATAAAAAGATCCACAACCAAATCACTCAATATGGATCTAAAGTAGGAGTCACTTTGAAAAATATTAAAGAAAAGAAACCTATAGTTAATGAGAAAATAAATCAGGATTCCACTAGAATCGATAAACTTGAGGATATTATTACTAACTTGGGAACCACTTTTTCTTCTGTAAAGAATACTCCAAGTCCTCCCACTAAAATTGCCAAGCTTATGTATGTTCCTAAAAATAAGGGCGAATCCTCTAGTAAGGAAACTGCGGATCTCAAATTTATAAGTATTCATCCCAATCTTTTTGCTATCATTAAGGAACCATTTGTTACAAATGAATTTTTCGATCTTGTGCCTAAAAGTTTGATAATAAATAAAAATAAAGAAATCCCTAAGGATTGTAGATGCCTCATTGAAGAATTACCTACCAAAGATGGCAATACCTAGATCTATCCTTGCTTTTTATGCCTAGCTAGGGGCGTTAAACGATAGCGCTTGTTGGGAGGCAACACAATTTTATTTTTATTCCTTGATTTTTTCTCCTGTTTAGTAATAAATAATTTATCTATCCTCTGTTTTGGTTGTGTTTTTTGTGGTTAATTAGTGTTTGTGCCAAGTAGAACCGTTGGGAAGACTTGGGGAAAGTCTTTTTAATCTTGCTGTAAAAAACAGAAACTTTAGCGCTCACGAGAACTGCTGCCATTTTTATTTGGAAAGAGATATTTAGTTAATTATTTTTGAATATTATTAATAGATAAATTCCTCACGTCCATAAATTTATTTTAGCATTTTTGGGGTTTCATATCGTGTGGTAGATACAGATTACTACAGACTCTTCTGTTTTTGACAGATTCTGTTTTTCGTGTGTTGCTTGCTTATTTTGATGAATCTATGGCTAGTAAAATAGTTTATAAACCATAGAGAAGTTGGAATACAGTAGGTTTAACACCAATATAAATAAAGAATGAGTTCATTATAGTACCTTGAAGTTGTGTTTTGTTTTCTTTCGCTAACGGAGCTCACGAGATTTTCTACTTTAAGTTTTGTGTTGTCAAGTTTTCAAGTTTTGGGTAAGGATTTGATGGATTATGGAACAAGGAGTGGCAAGAGCCTAAGCTTGGGTATGCCCATGGCACCCCCAAGGTAATCTAAGGACACCAAAAAGCCAAAGCTTGGGGATGCCCCGGAAGGCATCCCCTCTTTCGTCTACTTCCATCGGTAACTTTACTTGGAGCTATATTTTTATTCACCACATGATATGTGTTTTGCTTGGAGCGTCTTGTATTATTTGAATAATTATTTTTTAGTTTTACACAATCATCCTTGCTGCACACACCTTTTTGAGAGACACACACATGATTCGAAAATTATTAGAATACTCTATGTGCTTCACTTATATCTTTTGAGTTATATAGTTTTGCTCTAGTACTTCACTTATATCTTTTAGAGCACGGTGGTGGATTTGTTTTATAGAAACTATTGTTCTCTAATGCTTCACTTAGATTATTTTGAGAGTCCTACAAAACAGCATGGTAATTTGTTTTAATTATGTTAGGCATTCAAGATTAATAATAAAATTCTCTTATGAGTGTGTTGAATACTAAGAGAAGTTTGATACTTGATAATTGTTTTGAGATATGGAGATGGTGATATTAGAGTCATGCTAGTTGAGTAGATGTGAATTTGAGAAATACTTGTGTTAAATTTTGTGATTCCCATAGCATGCACGTATGGTGAACTGTTATGTGATGAAGTCAGAGCATGATTTATTTATTGATTGTCTTCCTTATGAGTGGCGGTCAGGGACGAGCGATGGTATTTTCCTACCAATCTATCCCCCTAGGAGCATGCACGTAATACTTTGCTTTGATAACTTGTAGATTTTTGCAATAAGTATATGAGTTCTTTATGACTAATGTTGAGTCCATGGATCACACGCACTCTCACCCTTCCACCATTGCTAGCCTCTCTAATACCGCACACCTTTCGCCGGTATCATACACCCACCATATAGCTTCCTCAAAACAGCCACCATACCTACCTATCATGGCATTCCCATAGCCATTCCGAGATATATTGCCATGCAACTTTCCACCGTTCCGTTTACTATGACACGCTCCATCATTGTCATATTGCTTTGCATGATCATGTAGTTGACATTGTATTTGTGGCAAAGCCACCGTTCATAATTCTTTCATACATGTCACTCTTGATTCATTGCCTATCCCGGTACACCGCCGAGGCATTCACATAGAGTCATATTTTGTTCTAGGTATTGAGTTGTAATTGTTGAGTTGTAAGTAAATAAAAGTGTGATGATCATCATTTTTAGAGCATTGTTCCAAGTGAGGAAAGGATGATGGAGACTATGATTCCCCCACAAGTCGGGATGAGACTCCGCACGAAAAAAGAGAGGCCAAAGAAGCCCCCCCCCAAAAAAAAGAGGCCATAAAAAAGGCCCAAATAAAAAAATATGACAGAAAAAGAGAGAAGGGACAATGCTACTATCCTTTTACCACACTTGTGCTTCAAAGTAGCACCATGATCTTCATAATAGAGAGTCTCCTATGTTATCACTTCCATATACTAGTGGGAATTATTCATTATAGAACTTGGCTTGTATATTCCAATGATGGGCTTCCTCAAAATGCCCTAGGTCTTCGTGAGCAAGCAAGTTGGATGCACACCCACTTAGTTCCTTTTGTTGTGCTTTCATATACTCATAGCTCTAGTGCATCCGTTGCATGGAAATCCCTACTCACTCACATTGATATCTATTGATGGGCATCTCCATAGCCCGTCGATACGCCTAGTTGATGTGAGACTATCTTCCCCTTCTCGTCTCCTCCACAACCACCATTCTATTCCACCTAAAGTGCTATACCCATGGCTCACGCTCATGTATTGCGTGAAGATTGAAAAAGTTTGAGAACACCAAAAGTATGAAACAATTGCCTGGCTTGTCATCGGGGTTGTGCATGATTTAAATACTTTGTGTGGTGAAGATAGAGCATAGCCAGACTATATGATTTTGTAGGGATAACTTTCTTTGGCCATGTTATTTTGAAAAGACATGATTGCTTTATTAGTAGGCTTGAAGTATTATTGTTTTTATGTCAAATAATAGACTATTGCTTTGAATCACTCGTGTCTTAATATTCATGCCATGATTAGATATGTGATCAAGATTATGCTAGGTAGCATTCCACATCAAAAATGATCTTTTTTATCATTTACCTACTCGAGGACGAGCACGAATTAAGCTTGGGGATGCTGATACGTCTCTGTCGTATCTATAATTTTTGATTGTTCCATGCCAATATTATTCAACTTTCATATACTTTTGGCAAGTTTTTATACTTTTTTTGGGACTAACATATTGAACTTTTGGCTTAGTTAGTATGCTTGAAGTATTATTATTTCTATGTCAATATTGAACTTTTTTCTTGAATCTTTCGGATCTGAATATTCATACCACAATTAAGAAGAATTACATTGAAAATATGCCAAGTAGCATTCCACATCAAAAATTCTATTTTTATCATTTACCTACTCGAGGACGAGCAGGAATTAAGCTTGGGGATGCTTGATACGTCTCCAACATATCTATAATTTTTTGATTGCTCCATTCTATATTATCTTCTGTTTTGGACATTATTGGGCTTTATTATATACTTTTATATATTTTTGGGACTAACCTACTAACTGGAGGCCTAGCCCAGAATTGCTGTTTTTTTTTGCCTATTTTAGGGTTTCGAAGAAAAGGAATATCAAACGGAGTCCAAACGGAATGAAACCTTCGGGAACGTGATGTTTGGAACGAACAAGATCCAGGAGACTTGGACCCTACGTCAAGCAACCAACAGGGAAGCCACGAGGTAAGGGGCATGCCTACCCCCCCAGGCGTGCCCTCCACCTTCGTGGGCCCCCTGTTGCTCCACCGATGTACTCCTTCCTCCTATATATACCTACGTACCCCAAACGATCAAATACGGAGCCAAAACCCTAATTCCACTGCCGTAACTTTCTGTATCCACGAGATCCCATCTTGGGGCCTGTTCCGGAGCTCCGTCGGAGGGGGCATCGATCACGGAGGGCTTCTACATCAACACCATAGCCTCTCCGATGAAGTGTGAGTAGTTTACCTCAGACCTTCGGGTCCATACTTATTAGCTAGATGGCTTCTTATCTCTTTTTGGATCTCAATACAAACTTCTCCCCCTCTCTTGTGGAGATCTATTCGATGTAATCTTCTTTTGCAGTGTGTTTGTTGAGATCGATGAATTGTGGGTTTATGATCAAGTTTATCTATGAACAATATTTGAATCTTCTCTGAATTCTTTTATGTATGATTGGTTATCTTTGCAAGTCTCTTCGAATTATCAGTTTGGTTTGGCCTACTAGATTGATCTTTCTTGCAATGGGAGAAGTGCTTAGCTTTGGGTTCAATCTTGCGATGTCCTTTCCTAGTGACAGTAGGGGCAGCAAGGCACGTATTATATTGTTGCCATCGAGGATAACAAGATGGGGTTTTTATCATATTGCATGAATTTATCCCTCTACATCATGTCATCTTGCTTAAAGTGTTAGTCTGTTCTTATGAACTTAATACTCTAGATGCATGCTGGATAGCGGTCGATGTGTGGAGTAATTGTAGTAGATGCAGGCAGGAGTCGGTCTACTTGTCTCGGACGTGATGCCTATATACATGATCATACCTACATATTCTCATAACTATGCTCAATTCTGTCAATTGCTCAACAGTAATTTGTTCACCCACCATAAAATACTTATGCTCTTGAGAGAAGCCACTAGTGAAACCTAAGGCCCCCGGGTCTATCTTCCATCATATTAATCTTCCAACACTTAGTTATTTTCATTGCCTTTTATTTTACTTTGCATCTTTATCATAAAAATACCAAAAATATTATCTTATCATATCGATCAGATCTCACTCTCGTAAGTGACCGTGTAGGGATTGACAACCCCTTATCGCGTTGGTTGCGAGGATTTATTTGTTTTGTGTAGGTGCGAGGGACTCGCGCGTAGCCTCCTACTGGATTGATACCTTGGTTCTCAAAAACTGAGGGAAATACTTAAGCTACTTTGCTGCATCACCCTTTCATCTTCAAGCGAAAACCAACGCAGTGCTCAAGAGGTAGCAATATTCCATAAAAATTCTCCGTAAAGTTTCAGCTTGTTTGGAGTTGTGCAGAATAGGTAGCCTGACGTAGCTTTTCCAGGTCCATATTTCCACATGCCGGAATTCTCCCTCTTTGTGCATACCTTGCAAATTATGAGAGAAAAGACATTAGAATTATTCCAAAAAGCATTATTATGCATAAAAACATCATAAATAACAATAGCAAAACATGATGCAAAATGGACGTAACAATGGCACTTTTATTTACTTACAGTTCTATAATGATCTAGCATAACAAAGATATCAAAAAATGAACAAGCCATGAAAATTTCATGCTAGCTATCTGTCGGAGAAACGACACCTACGAGATCATGTGGATCCCTTCTACGGTTTGGCGGGGAAGAGGGGTGCACAAAGAGCAGATTGTGGCACCCCGGCTTAGAGCAATCGGTTTACCTTGCATTGCCAGCCCAAAGATCAAGTCTTCTAGCAACACACAACAACATGGCACAGAAACAACTGCTTTATTGATGCTAGCAGATTATAGGGGTCTGATATTACATCAAGATAAGAGGCCAAGCGGCACACACGGTGTTGCTGAACAGTATGTACATCATTTAATGAACGTAAAGGGGCCTCGATTACACAAACTACACGGCAGCGAAAGAACAATGAAGTGGAACTCCATAGCACATGGACACCGACATGGACATGGCCTAGACGCAGGAAGCTCTCCGATGCGAAATGACTTGCCTGAAAACTGGCATGACACTCCAGGTTAGTACATTGAATGTACTTGCAAGCTCACAACAAACATAAGCATAATGACAAACAATATCATGACAATTAATCAGATTAATGCAATGCAAGTAATGCTACTAATGCTGTGAAATCAACATGTGCACCGAGTCCCACGGACTCGCTTACCAGACTGGTCATCTCGTAACCAAACGATGCTCATACCCGGATCACAACTGAAACCAATCACTTATGATTAGCCCATGATCTCCAGAATCATCAGTGCCATCAACAATTATTAAGTGTGCAAAATTAATTATAAAAGTTGATCCATGGTGTGACTTACTTCCGAGTTGTGCCCATAACCGAGGACGCGACTATCGATAGATTTAATACACTCTGCAGAGGTAGCGCACTTTACCCACACGATGGAATCCACGGCCTCGCCCTCCCATTCGGGTGGACCATGACATTCTGACGAAACCCTCCCCTTGTCATGACACTCTCCCGGCCACTCCGATAAACTCCCTCTCAGGGCTATGCCCTGGGTGGCCCCGTGTCTACCAAAGATACCAACGGCCACCGTCGTAGGAAAATGGTCCCAAACGGGGACAAGGTACCATAAAAACAAACGGGCACACAAGGTTATGTCTGCTTATTGGGCCAGGGATGCACGCCCATAACCTTCCCTCGTTGGAGGCACCAGCGAGAGGCACAACAAAGGGCCTAATCAAGACCTCCCACAAGGTAAATGTGGTCGCACTGAGAAAACCCGATTCAGTGGCACCATGACTTGATCAACATCATATTCAAGTGGACTTATTAACAGGTTTAACTTGAATAGAAAAAAAATTAAACTATCAAGCCATATGATGCCATGATTATGCAACTAATCAACATGCAAAGCATACAACTCCCATGTACAGATCAAACTTATCAACATAACTTTCTTGCACTACTCATGATTAAAATTTACTGGTTCTCACTCAACTTTTATTATTATGTAATATTTTTACTAACTCATAATTTATATGAAGATATCACTTAACAAAAGAACTAGCATTATTTATCATAGCAATACCACTAAGGCAAAAATTTATTCTACTACTCCAAGCTAGTCCAAGCATTCAACCAATAACTTAAACAAGCATTTCAAGCATGACAAGGTAACCAGCAAGCAATCATATTTATTTAACAAATTTTAAATGCATATAAGAGCTCATATTTAAGTAGAAACAATCATAGATATTGAAATGACACCTTCCAAATGCTGGTGTGGCTTGCCTTAGTGCAGAGGAGGGTCACACTCCTCCTGGTTATCTTCAAGGCAAGATCCTCCTTCTGAAAATAATTAGAAACCACAACACAAAATATCAAAAACCATTCTGAAAATCACCAGAAATTATAGACAACAAGGAAAATGCCACATTTTGGTGTGCTACTAGAGCTTTCTGAAACAAACACAATGCAAAAAGAATCAACTCATTTGGACTTAGGAGCTAGGAGTTATTACTGGTCAAAGTTGTGGTCAAAGATCTGAATTATTTTGAATAAATCATAAAACCTGCGGGGTGACGTCGATGGCGTAAAGCCAGGATATGCCTCCACTCGTACCTCTTCGGGTGCGAGTGAGAGGCTGACACCGGGCCCCACCGGTCAGGAGAGAGAGGGGGGGGGGGGGGAGAGGAAACAGAGCACGGCGGCGCTCCGCTGGATCTTACATCGGTGACGAGTGGGTTTTGGGCAACACCAGAGGGATATAAGTGGAGAGGGGGTCGGGGCGCACCTGCCCGTACCCGTGGCTTTCTGGGGGATGGCCGGAGTTGCTCGCAAGCGGCGGTGGCGGATGGGTCTTGCCGGAGAGGAAGAAGGCGACGGCGAGGGGCGACTCTAGGGGCTCAGCTGCATTCAGGCGACACCACAGGATCCCCAACGACGCGCCTGAGAGGTTGATATGGCTAGAGGGGCTCTAGAGTGGGGTGGTTGGGCTACGGGGATCGCCGGTGAGCTCTGGTCGAGGTCGACGGCCAGAGGCCTGCCCGGCCGGGCTACGGCTTCTCTACGCGGTTCTGGTGGTGGTGCGGTGTGATGCTTCGGAGCGGATGGAATGTCCCTATATATAGCCGGAGCGAGAGGGGGGTATGTGGCACCGCCGGAGTTCTCCGGAGACCGGCGAACAGAGATGAAAGGCACCAGAGGGAGGGGGCAAAGGCTCACTGTGTAGGTGGGAGTTACCACGCTCGCGGACTAGCACAGGAGGCAGGGGAGAAGAAAACAAGTGCACGAGTGCACTGTGGCTTTTGTCCGCGACGTGCCCGTGCTCGCTGTGGCATATCCGGCATCGGAGAGCGCCAGGGAGGGGTCAAAGGTGATGAGTCGAGGCTGGTGGTGCGGTATGACAGTCGTCAGTGAGCTCCCGCTCAAGCACGCGCCGAACAGAGGCGTTGGCGCTACCCAGAGCGCGTCGAACGCATGCTAGACCCCATGTCCACACGCGGTCACCACTCTGGCATGGTCAAAATGACGCCCACGACCGGCCAAACCTTGTCCGGGCTAAAGTCCATGTAGTGATAGGTCTAGGAAAGCTGAGGGCTCAATGCCAGGCTGACCAGATGTGACTCTACCATCTTGGCAAGTTTCTGGATAGAAACTTGGCTGCTACGTCTGGATAGCTTCTAGAGGGCCATTAGTGCTGATCTCCTAGGGTTAAGGTTTTCTTAGGAGGCTGAAGGGGCTCAAGAAAAATCATGGCCAAAGGATCAAGGAAAAATGCACTTGTTGTACAAAGTGCAATTTTGGACGAGAAGAGAAATTATTTTCTGTAGCAAAAATATTACAAAAAGTCATGCCATATTTTTGCTTGGGAAGGTGGGCCATGGTTCAAAGAATATTCAAGAATTATTTCAGAATTTTTAGAGTTATAAAAATGGGGGTTGCTTTGGAGCACTAGTTTCTGAAATGGGCTTAAGAAGAGAAAATGAATATTTTTCTTTTAGGAAAAATATTCATCTGATTATTTTGGGGATTTTCAGAGAAATGAGGTTGAAGGAGAAGTATATAGGTCATTTGGGTGAAAGTCAAGGGCATGCCCAAGTGACAAGTCCATTTGAATTGATTCCAAAAACTCAAATCCAAATCAAAGGCAAAACCATGTCCGGAAAAAGAGAGAAGGCAAAATCCAGGCTGTCACAAACCTCCCCCACTTAGGATGAATCTCATTGTCGAGATTCGGTTGCTTGGGAAAACCATTCTTGGTAGGCAATCCTTAAAATTCCTCTCTTTCCCAGGTTGCCTCTTCCTCGGTGTGATGTTCCCACTGAACCTTGTAAAACCTTAGCACTTTGCTGCGAGTGACTCTTTCTGTCTCATCCAGTATTCTGATTGGCTTTTCCTCATACGTCAAATCCTTAGCCAATTCTATCTCGGCCATATCAGTCCTTTTCTCCGGTGGCAAGATAATCTCCTTAGCTATGAGACATGAAACACATTGTGTACCTCTGACAGTTCGGGTGGCAATTCCAATTGATATGCAACTGTTCCGACTTTGGCCATGACTGGAAATGGACCGATATATCTGGGTGCCAATTTTCCTCGGGTCTGAAACTTCTTAACTCCTTTAATAGGGGTGACTCGGAGATAGACGTGTTCTCCGGGTTTGAAGCTGATCTAACAGTGTTTGGCGTCATAGTAACTCTTCTGTCGAGATTTGACTTGCTTCTCAGCTTCGAGCATCAAATCAGTTCCAAAAATATGACTGTCCCCGGTTTGAGACCAATTCAGTAGAGTGCGGTACTTATGGCCATACAAAGCTTCAAAAGGTGACATCTTCAAGCTGGTCTGGAAACTTTTGTTGTAGGAAACTTGGCGTATGGCAGACAGTCTCCCCACTTGGGACCTTGGTGTTGGGGATATGACTATCAGATATAACCCGCCCAGGAGGGGCCGGGTCAACCACAATGGCAGTTCATCTATATGAAGCCCAAGAATATACAAGATGGCAATTCACAGTTAGGCTTGTAAGAGGCCCAAGCCCAGAGGCGGCTTAAGGCCCGTAAGTATAAACCGCCATGTACGTATAGACTTGTAATGTAAGGCATGTAAGATACGTCATCGAGCCGGACACGTTATATGAGCCGGCCGGGACTCTGTAGGCCGCAGGGCTTCAACCCGTGTATATAAGGGGACGACCCGACAACGGCTTAGGGTAATAAACATCAAATCGAGAGCCAGGCAAAGCGTGTTTGCTCCCTGGTAATCGAAACCCTAGCAATACCACCTCAGCTGGAGTAGGCCTTTACCTTCACTGCAAGGGGCCAAACCAGTATAAACTCTCTATGTCCATTGTCCCGTTTAACCCCTTTAAGCTAACCTCGTCGCAATGGCTCCACAACTAAGTCCTTCCGTGAGGACTTCTGCCGTGACACTTCCATGAAGGTTGGCGCCCACTATGGGGCCAGCGCATGGTGGTTTCGAGTTCTTAAAGGGGAGCTTCGAAGGGCTCAAGGGATACGTTGTGGGCAGGATGACCAAGAGTCGTCGCGACAAGCTCTACATCGACGATGCAGGCTGGGGCCCGAGGCCGGCTCAATTGAGTACGGGTACCGGGCCCCCTTCGGCGGAATCCACATCTTCATCGGCAAGATCGGCAAGCCGGGCCCTGAGCCGTACATCTACACCGACATCATCGAGACGACTCAGCATGCACGACCCGCCCCGGCTCAGCCAGCCGTAAGGCATGTCTTCATTGGGTTCACCCATGGGGCTGAGTTAGAAGTCTCTGTCTCTGGCGCTGAGATGGAGATCTGCTCTGATGGTGAGTCCACGGGCGAGACCAATTCAATGTATCAGCTACAGGATGGAAGGTTTGGGGGCTATTCCGATGGCGACAGTATTCTGGACCCCAGTGAGCCGCCAAACAGGGTGGCGATCTTCATGGCTGGCACACAGCCGGTTCTTGGCTCGATGGCTGCTGCGGCTATAAATTCTGGTGCACCTGCGGTCACGGCAGTTGGGGCTGGCGGTTCAGCTCGCTCGCCGACTCAAGTCTTAACAGATCTATTGGATGCTATGGCGACTTTGATGGAGGTTGAGGTAACCCAGAAAACCAGGAGCAACAGAAGGCAGAAGTGGCTAAATTACGTGATGGAATAGCGCAAGCTAAGGCAGACTTAGCGGCAGAGAACGCTAGGATGGCCGCAGAACAAGCAGTTTTGGACGCCCAAGCACAGTGGATTCAAGCAGATTCATACCGGCTTAGGGTAGATCAGAACGCCTCACATGAAGTCTAAAGGAGGAAGCAACGGAGTCGTTTGCCCTTGGTTTATGAGTCAAGGGACCTCTTCAACACCCCTGGAGCTGGGGCTAGTAACCCGTCGGAGGTGAACCGGATAGTTGAACCGCCCGGCCGGCCACGGATGAACGGCACTCCGCCTCAGCATGTGATGACACCGCCAGGTCATTACTCCACCCCTCTGGACAACATGATTGCTGCAGCTACACGATTGGCGGCTCTGCCTGACGAGGGTGAAACTCCAGCGGCGGTTGAAACCCGAAGGGCCAGGGAGCTTCTTCAAACAGCTCTGATACAGTAGCAGGCTTACTCTTATAGTCATGGTCGGATTCATGAGACCCCTCATCCGAGCCGGAGCTACAGCAGGCACATTGACTCGCCAGCGGTCTCAACTACTGAAAGGCGCCATAACCAACCTCATGACCCGACACGCAATGGAGCCAGCGCACAAGATTTGGTGGACCAAGCCAGAGCACGTCGGGAGGCTGAGCTGGCGGCTCAACTGGCGGCTCATCAGCACGCGTCGGTTTACCCGACAGCTTCAATTGAGGCATGAGTGACTTCCAAGGCTTTCGGTGTGCCGTGTCTAACGACAGCTATATGAAATGAGCGTCTTCCTAAGGACTTCAAGGTCCCTCGTAAAGTGCCTAATTACACAACCGATCAACCTCCTGAGGCGTGGGTGGAGAGTTATGAGATGGCCATGGAGATGTTGGATGTTAGTGAAGCTATTTATGCCAAGTACTTCACCATGATGTTAGAAGGGACGACTCGTACCTGGTTGAAGAGATTGCCGGCTAATTCCATTGGGTCATGGACAGAGTTGAAGGCCCGATTTATCCATCATTTCAAAGACACGTGCAAGAAGCCTATGTCGATTGTGGATTTGGTTTCTTGCATTCAGGCCGAGGGTGAGTCTACGACCAGTTGGGTGCGCCGGTTCTCAACCATCATACATTCTTCAGATAACATCAACATCGGCTCAACGGTTCTGATGTTGGAGAAAATTTTTCGGTTCATTCCACTCAAGCAGAAGCTTGGGCGGCTCAAGCATCATTGCAACGACATGGGTGAGCTGATGGCGGCTCTAGTTAAGTATGTCGACTCTGATGGTACCAAGGACCCCGATTCAGAGGATGAAAGATCAGGAAAGGGAAAGAAGAGTAATGGCATGAAGTGACAACGATACAACTCTACCGGTCAGGGTGGCAACGGTAAGCGCAGGGCTGATGACTTCATGGCTAACACAAGTGCACGCAATGATAATCAGCGCTGTAGGGGACCGCAGGGGCCGCCGGTTTCGAGGGCAGGATTCGACCTTGAAGCAATGTTAAACCAGCCGTGTCCAAACCACGGAACGGGTCGTAAGCCAGCTACTCATTCATGGAAGGATTGCAGAATAATGAGAAGCTTTCGGGAATCCATCCAGCGCCACCATGGCCCAAATGGCGGGTCAAGGTCCGGTTCTCATGGTTCGGGTCATGGAGGCGGCGGTTCAAGTTCCGGTTTTGAAGGTCACGGTAACCAAGGTGGTTACAATCAGCAGAGTAATCAGGGGAATCAA
This sequence comes from Triticum urartu, assembly GCF_056163025.1. NCBI lineage: Eukaryota > Viridiplantae > Streptophyta > Magnoliopsida > Poales > Poaceae > Triticum > Triticum urartu. The sequence goes on along the minus strand of NC_141878.1, from coordinate 476,586,178 downwards.
CTGTAACAACAGTCCAGTTATCAGAGCAATACGAAACAATTGAATAGTGGACAGTACCACGTTTTCACCACCAGTTTATGTAAACGGGATCAGAAGCTTCACAAGAGAGCTGTGAACGCAGTTGAGCCGGCGGTCTCACATTAACTACAATGGTCGGAGCAGCCTATCATATGGAGTCGAGAGGATCATCCGCCCCGGGTTGATAATCCAGGTCATCTGGCTTTGGTGGTGACGCCTCAAGTTGGGGGTTATAAGTTTACTAAGGTGCTCATGGATGGGGGTAGCAGCATTAACATCCTATATTATGAGACCTTCCGACGCATGGGACTGACAGATAAGAACCTTAAGCCGTCAAATACTATCTTCCATGGTGTCGTGCCAGGTAAATCAGCCTACCCAGTGGGTAAGATATTGTTGGAAGTTGCCTTTGGAGATGAGCATGATTCCAGGTCTGAGACGTTAACCTTTGAAGTGGTCAAGATCAAAAGCCCTTACCATGCTCTGTTCGGGCGGCCGGCTTATGCTAAATTCATGGCGACGCCTTGTTATGTCTACTTGCAGCTTAAAATGCCGGGTTATAAGGGCACCATCACAGTGCATGGGAGTCGCAAGGTGGCCTTGGAATGTGATGAAGGAGGTGCGGCTTATGCTGAATCAGTTTGTGCAACGGAGGAGCTAAAATTTTACAGAGACAATGTTGACCCTACGGACATGACGTCCTTGAAGAAACCAACCACTGAGCATGATCCTTCATTAAAATTTAAATCGGCGGACGATACCAAGATGATTGATTTCGTCCCTGGCGACTCATCTAAACAGTTCAACATCAGCGCTAATTTGGATCCGAAATAGGAAAGCGTGCTCATCGAGTTCATCCGTGAGAACAGGGACATCTTTGCATGGAAGCCTTCTGACATGCCAGGTGTACCGAGGGAACTCGCTGAGCACACTCTTAATATTGATCCAAAGTTTAAACCGGTCAAGCAATTTCTTCGCCGGTTTAACGAGGAGAGGCACAAGGCCATTGGTGAGAAAGTGGCCCGGCTTTTGGCGACCGGGTTTATCATTGAAGTCTTTCATCCTGAGTGGTTGGCTAATCTGGTGTTAGTACTAAAAAAGAATGGCACTTGGCGAATGTGTGTGGATTACACGGACTTAAACAAGGTTTGTCCGGCTGATCCGTTTGCTCTCCCTCGTATTGATCAAATCATCGATGCTACGGCAGGTTGTGAGCGTTTGAGTTTTTTGGATGCTTATTCTGGTTATCATCAGATCAAAATGCAGTTAAGGACCAGGAGAAGACAACTTTCATTACTCCGTTCGAAGCCTTCTGCTATGTGTCTATTCCTTTTGGGCTCAAGAGCGCCCAGGCGACTTATCAGCTGTGTGTAAAAAATTGCCTTCACAATCAGATTGGGCGCAATGTTCATGCTTATGTAGATGATATTGTGGTGAAGTCAAGAGAGAAAGAGACCTTGATTGATGATTTGAAAGAGACATTTGACAATCTCCGGGTCTACAAGATGATGCTTAACCCGGCCAAATGTGTCTTTGCTATGCCAACAGGCAAGCTATTGGGATTTCTGGTTTCCAACAGAGGCATTGAAGCTAACCCAGAGAAGATAAAAGCCATTACGTCTTTGGCTAAACCGGCATGTATCAATGATGTTCAACGACTGGTGGGTCGAATTGTGGCTTTGAGTCGGTTCATAAGCCGGCTGGGTGAGAAGGCCATCCCCCTTTACCAGATGATGAAAAATACGGATCATTTTGTTTGGAGTGATGCTGCTGATCGGGCGTTTGAGGATCTGAAGAAACTGTTGGCTGAGTCGCCCGTGCTTGCTGCCCCTGTTGATAAAGAGCCTTTGCTATTATATGTGGCTGCTAATAGCTGGGCCGTCAGTGTAGCCATTGTGGTGGAAAGGAAGGAGGCATGCAAGGAATATCCGGTTCAACGACCGGTTTATTATACCAGTGAGGTGCTTATTGAGTCTAAACAGAGGTACCCACACTAGCAGAAGCTTGTTTATGGGGTTTTTATGGCAAGCCGGAATCTCAAGAAATATTTTCAAGGTCATCCTATCACTATGGTAAGTTCTGCTCCTTTAGGAGATATCATTCAAAACAGGGAAGCCACAGGCTAGGTTGCTAAATGGGTTATTGAGCTCGGTCCTCACGGTTTAAAGTATATGCCACGCACGGCCATCAAGTCCCAAGCACTGGTGGATTTCATCAATGATTGGACAGAGTTGCACGCGCCTGAGGAAAAGCTGGATAACACATATTGGACTATCCACTTTGATGGATCCAGACAGCTGGAGGGCTCGGGGGCTGGAGTCGTTTTAACTTCCCCATGAGGTGACAAGTTTTCCTATGTTCTCCAGTTAATGTTCCCTTGTACTAACAATGCAGCAGAATATGATGCCTTACTCCATGGTCTTCGGATGGCTAAGGAGATGAGCTTAAGCCCGGTGAGGTGTTTTGGCGATTCAGATCTGGTGGCTCACCAAGTTTCTGGCACTTGGGATTCCAAGGATCCTCTTATGGCGGCTTATCGCCGGGAGGTTGATGCCATTGCAGGTCATTTCAAGGGTTACCAAGTTGAACATATTGATCGCCGGAAGAACGAGGAAGCTGATACCTTAAGCTGGCTAGGATCTTAGTGTAAGCCGGTGCCGCCCAATACGTTTTTGGATATTCTGCTTAAACCGTCTATGGAAGTACCTACCGAGGAGGACCTTGTAGTTCCTGACCTGGAAGCGCAGTTGGTGGCGGCTCTCCATGCTATTCCAGATTGGACGGTTCCATATTTGGCTTACATGAGCTAGGATGAGTTGCCAGAGGATGAGGTCTTGGCCACACAGATAACCCGGCGGTCTAAGTCAATGACGATTGTCAATGGAGAGTTGCACCATCGCAGCGTTTCAATGTCGCGTCTCTGCTGAAGAAGGCTGTGAGATTTTATGAGAAATCCACGAAGGAGATTGTGGTCATCACCCCGGCTCTAAATCTCTGGTAGCCAAGGCTTTCTGTCATGGGTTTTATTGGCTAACAGCTCATGCTGATGCTGAGGATTTGGTAAGCAGATGTGATGGCTGTCAGAAATTTGCACGACGAGCTCATGTGCCGGCTCAAGAATTGAAGATGATTCCAATTACTTGGCCATTTGCAACTTGGGGGCTTGATATGGTTGGGCCTTTCAAAAGGTCCAAGGATAAGAAGACCCACCTATTGGTGGCGGTTGATAAGTTTACTAAGTGGATTGAAGCAAAACCGGTTAGTAAATGTGATGCGGCCACGGCGGTTCAATTCATGAAGAAGGTGATCTTCCGTTTTGGCTTTCCCCACAGCATCATAACAGATAATGGCACTAATCTTTCTAAAGGCGCTATGGAAGAATTTTGTCAATGGGAGCATATCCGGCTTGATGTTTCCTCTGTAGCTCACCCTCAATCCAATGGGCAGGCAGAATGAGCGAATCAGGAGATTCTGTGAGGTATCAAGCCCCGGCTTATGGTTCCTTTACAGAGAACGCCAGGTTGTTGGGTGGAGGAGTTACCTTCAGTGTTATGGAGCATCAACACAACCCCCAACAGGTCTACGGGTTACACACCCTTCCTCATGGTTTATGGGGCAGAGGCGGTTCTCCCTAGTAACATCCGTCATGATTCACCCCGGGTGGCGGCTTATGTTGAGGCTGACAATGAAAAGGCACGTCAAGACGCACTTGACTTATTGGATGAGGATTGTGACCTCATGGAGGCTCATTTGGCGATTTACCAGCAAGACCTACGGTGTTATCACAACCGCTGGGTCAAAACCAGAACCTTTCAAGAAGCCGACTTAGTGCTTCGGCTCATCCAAGACCAGACAGATATGCACAAGTATCACCACCTTGGGAAGGACCTTTTGTGGTCAGCAAGAATCTACATAATGGGTCATACTACCTTATCGATGTTCGAGACAACAAGGGCTCATGCACATTGAAGGAGGAGACCCGTCGGCCGTGGAACATTGCTCATCTTCGGCCCTACTATACTTGAGCCTCCAACTCTCATGATGTACATAGTTATCAGATGTATAAATTATAAGCAGTATAATAAAGGAGGCACCCCTAACAATCCAGGGCCTCTGTCGTTTTACTTATTCAAAGCCAAGTGTTAATCATCATTTAAGAGGCTTGACGCCCACAACTTTCAGGACCAAAGAGAGTTGGATGCATAGCATAGCTCAAACATAGGTCCCTGATGATCACTTGGGGTCTTCCTGCTCATTGAGCATAGCTGTCAGTACCCTCTTCATCCGGCGCAATGCCAAAACTTATATGATCACTTGGGGGCTTCCTGCTCATTGAGCATAGTTTTCAGTACCCTCTTGATCCGACGCAATGCCAAAACTTATATGTTCACTTGGGGGCTTCCTGCTCATCGAGCATAGCTGTCAGTACCCACATGATCGGCGCAAGGCCAAAAACTTATATGATCACTTGGGGGCTTCCTTCTCATCGAGCATAGCTGTCAGTACCCACGTGATCGGCGCAAGGTGAAAAGGTTATATGGTCACTTGGGGGCTTCCTGTTCAAACATAGGTGTATTCACCAAAGAGAACATAGCTGTCGGTACCCTCTTGATCGGCTCAATGCCACATTTGTAAGTATGTCACTTGGGGGCTTCCTGCTCAAACATAGGTGTATTCACCAAAGAGAACATAGCTGTCGGTACCCTCTTGACCGGCTCAATGCCATGTTTGTAAGTATGTCACTTGGGGGCTTCCTGTTCAAACATAGGCGTATTCGACCAAAGAGAACATAGCGTTACTACCCTCTTGACCAGGTTTGTTCAAACATAGGCGTATTCGACCGAAGAGAACAAACTCTGACTGGGTCATCCTACCTGTAACACCAGCTGCTTCAACTCCATCAGGTCATCCTGATTGACCTGCCGAACTCTTAACGATCAGTCTTTACGACATATTCGACCAAGATCTGAGCTCGATTAAGGTTCAAACATCGGCTTGTCATGCGAGAGTACGGTTTACAGAGTCGGGTGGATCCAGGCTTCATAAGCCGCCTTCCTTGAAACTTGGATAAATCGGCCCATGATATTGTTGCTCCGGCCCCGCGTACTCCTCATAAGTCTTTGAACAAGACTGGACTTATCTAGCGTTCAAATGTTGATTGGGCACACTGTGACTCTAGACCATGTTGGGGAACGTAGTAATTTCAAAAAATTTCCTACGCACACGCAAGATCATGGTGATGCATAGCAACGAGAGGGGAGAGTGTCGCCCACGTACCCTCGCAGACCATAAGCGGAAGCGTTATGACAACGCGGTTGATGTAGTCGTACGTCTTCACGATCGACTGATCCTAGTACCGAACATACGACACCTCCGTGATCTGCACACATTCAGCTCGGTGACGTCCCACGAACTCACGATCCAGTAGAGCTTCGAGGGAGAGTTCCGTCAGCATGACGGAGTGATGACGGTGTTGATGAAGCTACCGACGCAGGGCTTTTCCTAAGCACTGGTATGATATGACCGAGGTGGACTATGGTGGAGGGGGGCACCGCACACGGCTAAAAGATCAAAGATCAACTTGTGTGTCCATGGGGTGCCCCCTGCCCCCGTATATAAAGGAGCAAGGGGGAGGCCGGCCGGCCCTAGGAGGGCGCGCCAAGAGGAGTCCCCCTCCTAGTGGGAGTAGGACTCCCCTTTCCTAGTCCCATTAGGAGGGGGAAGGAAGGAGTGGGAGAGGGGAAAGGCAAGGGGGGCGCCACCCCCCTTTCCTTGTCATATTCGGACTCATGGGGAGGGGGCATGCGGCCTGCCTTGGCCGGCCCCTCTCTCTCTCTCCACTAGGGCCCATCAAGGCCCATTAGCCCCCAGGGGGTTTCGGTAACCCTCCGGCACTCCGGTTTTCTCCAGATCATCCGAAACCCTTCCGGTGTCCGAATATAGCCGTCCAATATATCAATCTTTATGTCTCGACCATTTCGGGACTCCTCGTCATGTCCATGATCACATCCGGGACTCTGAACTACCTTCGGTACATCAAAACACATAAACTCATAATACCGATCGTCACCGAACGTTAAGCATGCAGACCCTACGGGTTCGAGAACTATGTAGACATGACCGAGACTCATCTCCGGTCAATAATGAATAGCGGAACCTGGATGCTCATATTGGTTCATACATATTCTACGGAGATCTTTATCGGTCAAACCGCATAACAACATACATTGTTCCCTTTGTCATCTGTATGTTACTTGCCCGAGATTCGATCGTTGGTATCTCAATACCTAGTTCAATCTCATTACCGGAAAGTCTCTTTACTCATTCCGTAATACATCATCCCGCAACTAACTCATTAGTTGCATTGCTTGCAAGGCTTATAGTGATGTGCATTTACAGAAGTACTGCGCAATGGAATGCACCTGGAAAACTAAGACAGCCCGCTGGGAACCGCAGGCCTTTAAGCCATCTCCCGCATGGGCAAAAAGAGCACACCCTCATGGGGCACCTAATCATCATCCCATGGACAAGAAATTCAAGCCCTTTACGGGCCACAAAACTGTCTTCGAAGAATGGCTCGACAGGCCCTGTCAAATACACATGACGCCGAACACCGAACCAACGCACTGCCTACGGGCATGTTGGATACTCCGGCAGGTGGCCAGGAGCGGCGAGGGTATCCTCACCAACACTACACCAGAAAAGTACTCTTCGGAAGACGATCCTGAAGTACTCACAGTCTTCGAGACCTTCTCATCAAATAACCAACACAAACGGGCGCTTCGCGACCTTGCCGAAGTCTGCCATGTAGCAGCAATAAACCCTTGGAACGATACAGCAATTACTTTCAGTGCCGATGACAAACCAAGATCCCACTCAATCCGGGCACCAACCGCTTTGGTCCTCAACCCAATTGTGGACGGTTTTCAGCTCAATAAAGTGCTAATGGACGGTGGCAGCAGACTAAACCTCATCTACGAGGACACGCTCAATAAAATGCAAATGGACAAGAGTTGCATTGAGCAGAGCAATACATCCTTCAGGGGAATGATTCCCAGTAGGGAAGCAAGATGCTCGGGGAAAATTAAGCTGGATGTGGTATTCAGCACACCAGAAAACTATAGGTCCGAAGAGATAATCTTCCAGGTGGCTCCTTTTAACAGCGGATATCATGCCCTGTTAGGGCGAGATGCATTCACACGCTTTCAAGCTATACCTCATTACGGGTATATGAAACTCAAAATGCCCGTCCCCAATGGTGTTATCACTATCTCCAGTGATCCAGACATAGCACTCCGTGCCGAAAATAAAACCGCATCCCTAGCCCTTGAGGCATTGTCTGAAGCCCTAGCGGTCGAGGAACTCACCGCACTGCGTTCCATGGTGGATAGGGACGACGTAATTCTTGACAAAAGGCCCAAATCCACATCTTTCAAGCCACCTGACGAAATAGTCAAATTTCAAGTCCACTCGACGGATCCCAAGAAACAGCTTCCATTGGGGCACAACTGGACCCGACGGTCGATGCCGCATTATGCGCGTTCTTGCGCGAGAACTAGGACATCTTCGCCTGGCACCCCTCGGATATGCCAGGAATCCCACGCGCCCTGGCTAAACATAGTCTCAATATACTGAAGGAATACAAGCCGGTCAAGCAAACGCTTTGGCGATTTTATGAACCCAAATGACAGGCTATGGGGAGGAGCTAGCCAAACTACTTGAAACCGGGTTTATCAGAGAGATCAAACATCCGGACTGGCTAGCAAACCTGGTCATGGTACCAAAGAAGGATAAATCCTGGCACCTGTGTGTCGATTTCAAAGACCTTAACAAGGCCTGACCTAAGGAACCCTTCCCACTACCTCGCATCGACCAGATTATCAATGCAACTGCGGGACACGATTCACTGTGTTTCGTCAATGCATACTCCGGATACCATCAAATTAAGATGAAGGAACCCGACCAAGCCGCAATGGCATTCATCACCCCGTATGGGCCTTTCTGCTTCAACACTATGCCTTTCAGGCTCAAAAACGCTAGCGCCACTTACCAACGCATGATTCAAACGTGCCTGGAAAAACAAATCGGCAAGACTGAGGAGGCATATGTAGATGACGTAGTCATCAAAACCAAGCATGTTGAATCATTGGTGGACAACTTACGCCTCACATTCGACAAACTCCGAACATATGACATAAGGCTCAATCCAGAAAAGTGCGTTTTTGGCGTTCCCGCCGGCAAATTACTCGGGTTTATTGTCTCCAATAGGGGAATCAAAGCAAACCCAGCCAAAATTCGAGCCTTGTAACAATTGGCAACACCAACTGACCTCAAGCAGCTCCAAAAACTAGCTGAGTGCGTGGCAGCCTTGAGCAGCTTCATCTCCAGATTAGGAGAAAAGGCATTGCCACTGTATCGCCTGCTCTGACGCACCGACCACTTTGTGTGGACAGATGCTGCAACAGCCGGGCTGGAGGAAATGAAAACTTTGCTAGCAAACAACCCCATCCTAGCCGCACCAAACGTTGGCGAACCAATGCTGCTTTACATATCGGCAACTCACCAGGTGGTGAGTGCGGTGCTCGTCGTCGAACGAGAAGAGGAAGGACATAAATTCCCACTCCAAAAACTAGTATATTACATATCGACGGTCCTTACACCATGCAAATCCTGATAACCGCATTATCAGAAGATAGCATATGCGGTCTTTATGGCATCCCGCAAGCTACAACACTACTTCCAAGAGTGCTCAATCACGGTGGCTTCCGAAGTACCACTCAATGATATTATAAACAGCCGAGACACCACCGACAGGATTGCCAAATGGGCCATTGAGCTCCTACCATTTGAAATAACATACAAACCACGCCAAGCCATTAAATCTCAGGTGTTGGCTGACTTCGTCACCGAATGGACAGAGGCCGAACTCCATAAATAGTACGGCACGTATTCCAACTGGGTGATGCACTTTGATGGCTCTAAAATGTTAGCTGAACTGGGGGCTAGTGTCGTCTTGACATCCCCCATAGGAGACACAGTTCGTTACATGATCCAAATACTGTATACAGACTCTAACAATGCAGCCGAATACGAGGCCCTATTGCATGGTCTCCGGATGGCTGTCTCCATGGGCATACAACACCTTGAGGTGCGCGGGGATTCCAACCTCACAATATCCCAAATAAACGGAGACTTCAACACAAAAGATCCGAAGATGGCGGCTTACCGCAATGCCGTACTCCAAATATCATCTTGGTTCGAGGGTCTCCAGTTTCATCACGTGGATCGAGAGAGTAATCAAGCCGCAGACATCCTTGCTCGCATGGGCGCTAAATGCAACCCCGTCCCGCCTAACACCTTTGTGGAAAGGCTCTTCAAGCCATCCGTGGTGTGGCAGGACGAGAACGGGAGCACCGACCCGGAGCCGATCATACCCCCCGATTCCGAACACAGTCCAGATATCATCGGGGGCTCAGGCACCGAAATAACACCATCGGCCCACGAAATAATGGTTGTAATTGCCCCATGGACCGAGCCTTTCCTTCCCTACCTCACAAGGAATGAGCTCCCTGAGGATCAGACTGAGGCCCGTCGCATCGTTCAACATTCAAAAGCCTACAAAGTTCATGAAGGAGAATTATACAAGAAAAGTACTACCGGGGTCCTTCAATGATGTATCTCCGAAGACGAGGGACGACAACTCTTGGCTGAAATACACGCTGGTCTTGGCGGCCATTATGCCGCAGCCTGGGCCCTTGTAAGTAAAGCCTTCCGCATAGGTTTCTTTTGGCCCACAGCCCGGGCAGATGCACAAGACCTTGTGCAACGTTGCGTTGGATGCCAGCTTTTCGCTAACCAAAGCCATATGCCGCCCACGACCCTCCGAACAATCCCCATTACTTGGCCCTTTGCGGTCTGGGGGCTCGATATGGTTGGACCTCTTAAAGGGGAAAGCCATAAGAAGAAATACTTTTTGGTAATGGTCGACAAGTTCACTAAGTGGATAGAAGCCAAACCAGTTAAAACGGCTGAAGTCGGACCGGTGATAGACTTCATATCCGGCATCATACACCATTACGGTGTCCCGCACAGTATTATTACTGACAACGACTCTAACTTTACAGCCGACGAGGTGAAAACTTGGTGCGCCAACTTGGGCATCAAGTTTTATTACGCCTCCGTATAGCATCAGACAAACGGCCAGGTCGAACAGGCTAACAACATGATAATGAGCGGCATCAAACCCAGACTAGTGCGATCTCTGCAAGAATCAGACAAACACTGGGTCGAGGAACTCGATTCCGTACTCTAGGGGCAGCGGACCATGCCCAACCGTGTCATAGCCCTAGAATACCTGAGTGTATTAGTTGCATCAAGCATCCATGCATAATTTTAATTTCAAGGAAGTTGAATTGAGGGAATTTTCAAAGCCTCAGAAACCTTTAAAAATAATCAACATTAAAATCTTTTCAAATGAGCCCAAGAAAATGTTCCTGCTAATCTCTGAAAATATTGGCAAGAGCTAAAACTCAAACCAATATTTTTGGAATCTCAGAAATGATTATTTTGGGACTTTGAATTAAATCAATAGTTATTTGAACTGGATTTATATTTGCTATGCATACAATATAAATACGATAACCCTGAGAACCTATGAGTGGCTTTGAATATTTAGTATCAAACCACATAAATCTTTTCAGAAGCTACTAAAATGATTTGATATTTTAAATCAAATCAAAACAAACTTCAGAAAATAGAAAACAAAAAGAAATAGAAAGACAGAAGAGAGGGAAAACCTACCCGGCCCCAAACCTACCTGGCGGCCCACTTACCTGGCCCAGCCCACCAGAGCCGCCACTGTCTCCCATCTCGCGCCAGAAGGACGCGAGGCATGTGGCCACCACGCATGGGCACGGGCCCGGCCACCTCCACCCTGCCTGCCTGTGCGTCGAACCGCCAGGACGTCACCACATCCGTCCCTGAACACAACCCGTTCACTCCCGTCCTCTCTCCCCTCCTCTGTTTCTCGCACGCAGCCACCGAGCGGAACTCGTCGCCGCCGTCCACCGCCACCGCGGCCACCGGCCCTCCCTCGCCTTGCCGACCCGCCTAGAAGAACCGTAGCGTCGTCTAGATCATCTACGAAGAGCCACGCGACGCCAGGCGCCCCGCATCGCCGGCTACCTCGTCATCTTCCTCCTCTGCCGCCGGAGATCACCACTGACGTTCCGTCGTCTCCAAGCCGTCCCCAAGCGTGCTGAGATCACCGACTACCTCGCTGTGAGCTCCTATGTTGAATCCCTCTCTCCCCTGCCTCATCTGCATTGCGTAGCCGTCAAATTTGCCAGACCCGTGAGCTTCCGCCTGCCGTCCATGGCGCCGCCGCGGCCACAGCTGCCGCCACCCGCGTCTGAGCCCGTAATAGTGCTCAGTGCACCACCATGAGCACGTTGCACCCACCAGCTCCTCCTCCCGTGTACCGTAGCACCAAACCCGACCCCGCCCGCACTCCGGCCGCCGCCACGTGCTCGCTTCCGGTGAACTCCGGCCACCCCACACCCTCCTGTTGCTTTCTCCGGATGCGCACGGGCACGGGCTACCTTCTGTGGTTCCCTCGGCGCGTAGATCCATCGCCTCTGGCGCAACTCCGGTGAACCCCCACCGTCGGCTGTGGTCATCGCCGGCTAATCTCCGGCCGACTGATGTGGCCCAATTAGTTTAGGCACTAACAACCCCACCGGTCACTGATAGCAGGCCCCGCCCGGCTAACTAAGTTAGATTAGTATTAACTAAGCTTGGTGATCCATGAACAGTTACTACCACACATTGGGCTCCGGGCACTCCAAGCTCTCTCAACTTATTAATCAACCTGATCTCTGTCCAGGAGTTGCAACTAGTTTCTGGTGTTTGTAGGTAGTGTTAGTAGTCTACCAAGTGGCACCCGGTACATGTGGGCTTGGGACAGACTAGGCACCGTGGCCGGGTATACCAAGCGTCGCCCGTTTGGTGGGCTTGGAACCTTGTACACATAGTTTGGGGCCGTGAGCGACACCCCGGCCGGATCTCCTTGCGGATGGAACCCGAATAGGTGATAAACCTGGACTAGAGACTTGTGTGGTTAGTCAGGTCGTGGCCGACTCCCTCGCCAGGCTTCCGCTTGAAGGTTGCCGAGATACACGACGTGTACATGGTGGTAAGTGGCGAGAGTGTGTGTGAAGAAGTACACCCCTGCAGGGTTAACATCATCTATTCGAATAGCCGTGTCCGTGGTAAAGGACTTCTGGGTTGCCTGTACAGTTCATAGACAAGTGAAAGTGGATACTCTAAAATGCGTAAGATAAGCGTGAGTGCTATGGATGGCCTTCTCGTAGGGAGACGGGAGTGGATCCATAGTGGAGTATTGATATGGTGAATATGTGGACTCGTGTGCGCCACCTCAAAAGAGTTACTTGTAGTTGTAGTTCAGGTTAGCCACTGAGTCAAAGCTGGCTTGCTGCAGTTAAACTCCACCACCCCCTTTGTTGATACTGATGCATATGTAGATAGTTCTGATGTAAGTCTTGCTGGGTACATTTGTACTCACGTTTGCTTAATTTATGTTTTTGCAGAGAGACTTCAGTCTCGCTAGTAGTTCCGCGTGGACTTCGACGTTTAGCTTGTTAGCTCAGCTACGATCTTGTACCTCCGGTAGGGTCTTGTAGATAGTCAGGCTTCTCAGCCTTTTCCATTTGTAGTTGTCTGTACTCAGACATGTTTAAGATTCCGCTTGTGCTATTGCTTGTATGACTTGATTGCTGGATCATGAGACCCATGTTTGTAATATCTGGCTCTTCGGAGCCTAATGAATAAATACTTTGAGTCATAGAGTCTTGTTGTGATGCCATGTTGTATTTGCACATATCAAGCATATTGGGTGTATGATTTTGAAATGCTTGGTATGTGTGGGATCCGACAACCTAGTTGTTTATCCTTGGTAGCCTCTCTTATGGGGAATTGTAGTCTAGTGCTTCCACTGAGCCATGGTAGTCTGCTACAGCCTGGTTTACTGGAGTCCTGCTAGCCCAGTTACTACTACTCCGGAACACTTAGACTAGCCGACATGTGATCCACTTCGTCCCTGTGTCTGTCCCTTCGGGGAAATGTCACGTGGTGACTTCTGGAGTCCTGCTAGCCCAGTTGCTACAGCCCGGAATCACTCGCTGATGACCGACACATTCGATGCTAGGTCATGTATGTTTGTCCCTGTAAGTTAGTGCCACTTTGGGTTGACGACTAGTCATGTCGGCCCGGGTTCTCTGTCATATGGATGCTAGCGACACTATCATATACGTGAGCCAAAAGGCGCAAACGGTCCCGGGCCAGGTAAGGTGGCACCTGTGGGAATACCGTGCGTGAGGCCGCAAAGTGATATGATGTGTTAAATGCTAGATCGGTGTGACTTAGAATCAGGGTCCTGACAGCTTTGGTATCAGAGCCTGACTGCCTGTAGGATTTCCAAGCCAAACTGGTCGAAGTCGTGTCTGGAAATGCTTTAGTTATGTAAGGGAATTGATCGTGGAAGGGAACATAAGGCTCTTTTTACTCCTTTACCTTATGCCCTTCTGATCTGAGTCAACCTCTTCTTTTCTACGGGGATTAAGAACTAGGCTTCTCATCTTTCTATCAGGATCACGTGTTACTAATGCGTAGACTTATATGATTGATGGTTTCAAGCCCCAGTTCAGTTCCTACTACTTCTTTGTGTTGACAGTTGATCTCATAACCTTGATGTTGTGATGTTAAGTGGTTATGCCACCATTTTGCAGGATTTCTCAAATCTTTTGAAGCATTTACAACCGTTATGCTGCCCGAGTCATCCCAGGTTTCTAAATAGTCTGATGCATTTGCAAATCCCTTCTTTCCGTTCCTGATGTCCCTTTGGGCCAGTTCAACCACAATAATCGGTGAGTTGAGGTACTCTATTGCCTCGACATATATGTTGGAGCTATTATTATGACCCTAGGTGTTATAGGGAGTCACCTAGTAATCTACCCATGTTTTGTGTTCCCAGTGTGATGATTCTGGCCACCATTCTCGAAAGCATCCCGTGATGCCATTTAGTTAGTAGGCCTTCTATTTCTGGATTCTTAAGCCCAAGATTCACTCTACTTACCTCGTGTTGATACTGTTGCTCGTATCTTTAGGATATTAGTAACCTTTGCGATAGTCCTCGAGGTCCGTGGAATTTCCTTCTTCCAAATACCATGAACTGCTCATGGCAGAAGTTCTTTTGAACCAAAAGATCACAACCAGAGTGCTCTTGATGAGTTCTCCATTCTACATTGTGAATCTGCCAGTTCTACCTTTCTGCATGGGTTATCCGGAAGAAATATGTTGAACTCGTTCACATACTAATCTATGCATCCACAACTAAGAAAGATACATGTTCCTTTGAGTTGTCCCTCTTTAGTTGTATTCCGGCCCTCGTGTATCAGTTGATAGTTAGGAGTATTTGTGCATCCTTGTTCATCGATGCCTTTTACTCTTATGGTCCGCCAAGCCATTCTACTTCGGAATGACTAGGAGAAACAAACTCTAGTACCTCATCCATGTCTGGGATTGGGTCAAAGTAGTTGTATTCCGCAGAACAAATGCCAATCCAGCTTTTGTTCTGTTCTACCTTGGAGTGTTACCATCTTTACGTCAAGAATTTCATGAGAATTGCACCACCTCCTATGAGCTCTTGATACAGTGATACCTCTTGCCATTATCATTCATTCTTCGGTCTCCGTGTTATTGTAACCGGAATGCTGACAAGTGAACTATGATGTGTGAAATCAATACTCCTAGCAACCCCGTTGCTTCGTAGTTAATGGACGATAATGTCATTCTTAGTGTGTTGGCTAATGGATCATCATTCTAAGATAGATTGTGCTACCTAGTCCATTTCCCTAGTGCACTCTTCGACCAATGAGTTAGGATTGTGTCAATCCCTTGTTTATTTGATCATATCGTCTTACCCTAAAGAGCAAGATTGTTCTCGAGCTTAATAACATATCGGTGGTTCGTGATTTTCTGAATATCTTCTCGGAAGTATCACCAGGCTGTCCCCTGGCTGTTATGTTGAGCTCGTGATCAAGTTGGTTTCTTGTAAACCACCCATTCTCCAAGAATCTGTGTTGGATACCCTGAACTAGTTAGTTAAGCTAAACAACAACTTGGAGAGTTGGAAGATAAAGCTTTGCCTTACTTAGTTCATTCTAAAGGGATATCTTTTGAATGTGTGTGTTGAAGAAAGATGATATCTTCATAAATTGGTCCTCGTGATTAGTTATTGGATCTATTGTCTTGTCCAAACTTTGATTTGAGTGTGGTCTATATCCTCAAATCAAATCAGAACCAACGATGTTTGTAATGTTGTCTTACTCGTGGTTGATCCCTCGAGCATACACCATTACATCTTTTGGTCTGACCAATGCTATCACCTTGTTCACATAACTGTGGAATTCCATTTATATGGAAACCAGGATGAATTGTTGTTGAGCCCATCGACAACATCCCTATGTTCTCCATGACTTTGTTGGACATTAAGCTAGTGTTGGAAACGTTGTAAGCAATGCCTTCGTGTTCCGTTCATGAAGCTTATGCTTGGATGGGAGAAGTGACTTCCTCTAATTCATGTGCATTTGATGCAAGTTGCCGCTGTGAACTCGAGAAAGTCAATGTTGCTTCCTCTGGAATCATCCCAAGTTAGTCATGCATGTGCGAAGTACACTTTTGTTGGTGAGATTAGCTACCTTCATTCCATATGTGTTTCCTAGCACACCAAGCCACTGATTGACTTGTTCAAGGAGAAGAAGTTCCTTCTTAAGAGCTAATCGTTCCTTAAGTAAGGACTTTGCTATCCTCGATGATGGTTCCCAACCAGAACCCGGTAGTGTTTTGTTGTAAGACTACTATGTGGTCATGCTTGTTTGGGACATCGTGTTCACATGTGTGTAGCAAAACCAGCTCATGTTTTGGAGCTTGTTATCGTAGTTCATCTCCTGAGAATCTCGCAACGTCATCTCGTCGATTTGTGTTGCAAACTTTCTTTTCCAGACACATTGTCTAAATTATCCTGTTACCAACCAGATCTGAATTTCAGACAGATATGATGGTTGGAAATTCTTACAAGAGCTATGATATAGGTTCCAGTGAAGTGGACACACCTAGATGGAAGCACTATTGTTGTAGTATCTTGATTAAGCCGTTTGGTCACCTCCCATGAGGATTTCGCATGACTTATTCTAGAAGTTGTTTCTTATGGATTTTGTGCTTCCGAAGTCCGATCTTTTACTTGATGTTCTAGATACCAAACCATATCTATAAATGGGTGACGCTAGCACATCAAGGAGAACATTAGAAGTGGAGTGCTAAATGTCTCTCGGTCAATCATCTAGATTTCGTTCCCTTGGCCTCGCTAAGGTGAAATCTGAGAAAGTGTTGTCTTTCCTTGCACCTGCATTGTCACATACTATTCATCATGGTAGTAAGATGTGTTGCCAGGATCCTCGGCACGGATGTTGGTAAGACCTTGATGACTATGGACATGCTCAAGTTCTTGAGAGCACACTCAGTCACTAAGTTATATCCTCGATATCAATTGGAATGTGCCTCCCGTTTGTCGAGTTGTTCTATAACCATTGTTTCCTTTCCGAACTGAGTATGTCATTTCCCAGAACCCCTTCAAACGATCATCGTGAATTGCTCGACCTTCGAGGAGATCGTTTCCTGTGGAATATCCTTTCGTCGTCATCGAGTTGAGTGAAGATCTTGAAAGTAAGGATATCAAGATCAACATGAAGCAATGAATCAACATTCCTATGAAGGGCAGTTGGGTCGTGGAGTTAGAGTTAGCTTTGTGTCCCCTATGTCTTCTTACCTCATGATATGTCTCCAACGTATCTATAATTTTTGATTGCTCCATGCTATATTATCTACTGTTTTGGACATTATTGGGCTTTATTATCCACTTTTATATTATTTTTGGGACTAACCTATTAACCGGAGGCCCAGCCCAGAATTGCTGTTTTTGCCTATTTTAAGGTTTCGAAGAAAAGGAATATCAAACGGAGTCCAAACGGAATGAAACCTTCGGGAACGTGATTTTCTCAACGAACAAGACCCAGGAGACTTGGACCCTACGTCAAGACACAAAAGAAGAGGCCATGAGGTAGGGGAGCGCCTACCCCCCAAGCGCGCCCTCCACCCTCGTGGGCCCCCTGTTGCTCCACCGACGTACTCCTTCCTCCTATATATACCTACGTACCCCCAAACGATCAAATACGGAGCCAAAACCCTAATTCCACCGCCGTAACTTTCTGTATCCACGAGATCCCATCTTGGGGCCTGTTTCGGAGCTCCACCCGATGGGGCATCGATCACGGAGGGCTTCTACATCAACACCATAGCCCCTCCGATGAAGTGTGAGTAGTTCATCTCAGACCTATGGGTCCATAGTTAGTAGCTAGATGGCTTCTTCTCTCTTTTTGGATCTCAATACAATGTTCTCCCCCTCTCTTGTGGATAACTATTCAATGTAATCTTCTTTTTGCGGTGTGTTTGTTGAGACCGATGAATTGTGGGTTTATGATCAAGTCTATCTATGAACATTATTTGAATCTTCTCTAAATTCTTTTATGTATGATTGGTTATCTTTGCAAGTCTCTTCGAATTATCAGTTTGGTTTGGCCTACTAGATTGATCTTTCTTGCAATGGGAGAAGTGCTTAGCTTTGGGTCCAATCTTGCGGTGTCCTTTCCCAGTGACAGTAGGGGCAGCAAGGCACGTATTGTATTGTTGCCATCGAGGATAACAAGATGGGGTTTTCATCATATTGCATGAGTTTATCCCTATACATCATGTCATCTTGCTTAAGGCGTTACTCTGTTTTCATTAACTTAATACTCTAGATGCATTCTGGATAGCGGTCGATGAGTGGAGTAATAGTAGTAGATGCAGGCATGAGTCGGTCTACTTGTCTCGGACGTGATGCCTATATACATGATCATACCTAGATATTCTCATAACTATGCTCAATTCTGTCAATTGCTCAACAGTAATTTGTTCACCCACCGTAGAATACTTATGCTCTCGAGAGAAGCCACTAGTGAAACCTATGCCCCCCGGGTCTATCTTCATCATATTAATCTCCCAATACTTAGTTATTTCCTTTGCCTTTACTTTGCTTTTATTTTACTTTGCATCTTTATCACAAAAATACCAAAAATATTATCTTATCATATCTATCAGATCTCACTCTCGTAAGTGGCCGTGTAGGCATTGACAACCCCTTATCGCGTTGGTTGCGAGGATTTATTTGTTTTGTGCAGGTATGAGGGACTAGCGCGTAGCCTCCTACTGGATTGATACCTTGATATGATTGGTGCAATTATTGATATGAAGGAAGGAAATATTAGATTCCAATTTCCAGTAAGGAAAAGCATGGAAAACTTTTCTAGAAATAAAATTAAATTACCTTATGAATCTATTATGAGAGCCACTTATGGATTGCCTACCAAAGATGGCAACACCTAGATCTATCCTTGCTTGTTATGCCTAGCTAGGGGCGTTAAACGATAGCGCTTGTTGGGAGGCAACCCAATTTTATTTTTATTTTTATTCTTTGATTTTTTGCTCATGTTTAGTAATAAATAATTTATCTATCCTCTGTTTTGGTTGTGTTATTTGTGTTTAATTAGTGTTGTGCCAAATAGAACTATTGGGAAGACTTGGGGAAAGTCTTGTTACACTTGCTGTAAAAAAACAGAAACTTTAGTGCTCACGAGAACTGCTGCCATTTTTATTTGGAAAGTGATATTTAGTTAATTATTTTTGAAGATGATTAATAGATAAATTCCTCACGTCCAGCAATTTATTTTAAATTTTTTGGGGTTCCAGATCTTGCGCTAGCTACAAATTACTGCAGACTATTCTGTTTTTGACAGATTCTGTTTTTGTGTGTTGTTTGCTTATTTTGATGAATCTATGGCTAGTAAAATAGTTTATAAATCATAGAGAAGTTGTAATACAGTATGTTTAACACCAATATAAATAAATAATGAGTTCATTACATTACCTTGAAGTGGTCTTTTGTTTTCTTTCGCTAACGGAGCTCACGAGATTTTCTACTTTGAGTTTTGTGTTGTGAAATTTTCAAGTTTTGGGTAAAGATTTGATGGATTATGGAACAAGGATTGTCAAGAGCATAAGATTGGGGATGACCATGGCACCCCCAATATAATCTAAGGACACCTAAAAGCCAAAGCTTGGGGATGCCTCGAAAGGCATCCCCTCTTTCGTCTACTTCTATCGGTAACTTTACTTGGAGCTATATTTTTATTCGCCACATGATATGTGTTTTGCTTGGAGCGTCTTGTATGATTTGAGTCTTTACTTTTTAGTGTACCACAATCATCCTTGCTGTACACACCTTTTGAGAGAACCATACATGATTTGGAATTTGTTAGAATACTCTATGTGCTTCGCTTATATCTTTTGAGTTATATAGTTTTGCTCTAGTACTTCACTTATATCTTTTAGAGCACGGTGGTAGATTTGTTTTATAGAAACTATTGATCTCTCATGCTTCACTTAGATTATTTTGAGAGTCTTAAATATCATGGTAATTTGCTTAAAATCCTAATATGCTAGGTATTCAAGATTAGTAAAATTTTCTTATGAGTGTTTTGAATACTAAGAGAAGTTTGATGCTTGATGACTATTTTGAGATATGGAGGTAATAATATCAAAGTCGTGCTAGTTGAGTAGTTGTGAAATTGAGAAATGCTTGTGTTGATGTTTGCAAGTCCCGTAGCATGCACGTATGGTAAATGTTATGTAACAAATTTGAAACATGAGGTGTTATTTGATTGTCCTCCTTATGAGTGGCGGTCGGGGACGAGCGATGGTCTTTTCCTACCAATCTATCCCCCTAGGAGCATGCGCGTAGTGCCGAGGTTTTTGATGACTTGTAGATTTTTGAAATAAGTATGTGAGTTCTTTATGACTAATGTTGAGTCCATGGATTATACGCACTCTCACCATTCCATCCTTGCTAGCCTCTTTGGTACCGTGCATTGCCCTTTCTCACATTGAGAGTTGGCGCAAACTTCGCCGGTGCATCCAAACCCCGTGATATGATACGCTCTTTCACACATAAACCTCCTTATATCTTCCTCAAAACAGCCACCATACCTACCTATTATGGCATTTCCATAGCCATTCCGAGATATATTGACATGCAACTTTCCACCATTCCGTTTATCATGACACATTCATTATTGTCATATTGCTTAGCATGATCATGTAGTTGACATAGTATTTGTGGCAAAGCCATCATTCATAATTCTTTCATACAAGTCACTCTTGGTCCATTGCATATCCCGGTACACCGTGGAGGCATTCATATAGAGTCATCTTTTGTTCTAGTATCGAGTTGTAATCATTGAGTTGTAAATAAATAGAAGTGTGATGATCATCATTTTCTAGAGCATTGTCCCAAGTGAGGAATTATAAAAAAAGAGAAAGGCCATAAAAAAAGAGAAGGCCCAAAAAAAGAAAAAAAAAGAAAGAGAAAGGCCATAAAAAAGAGAAGGCCCAAAAAAATGAATGAGAGAAAAAGAGAGAAGGGACAATGTTACTATCCTTTGCCACACTTGTGCTTAAAAGTAGCACCGTAATCTTCATGATAGAGAGTCTCTTGTTTTGTCACTTTCATATACTAGTGGGAAATTTCATTATAGAACTTGGTTTGTATATTCCAACAATGGGCCTTCTCAAGTGCCCTAGGTCTTTGTGAGCAAGCAAGTTGGATGCGCACCCACTTAGTTTATTTTGTTGAGCTTTCATACATTTATAGCTCCAGTGCATCCGTTGCATGGCAATCCCTACTCCTTGCATTAACATCAATCGGTGGGCATCTACATAGCCCATTGATTAGCCTCGTTGATGTGAGACTTTATCCTTTTTGTCTTCTTCACATAACCCCCCCTCATTATATTCTATTCCACCCATAGTGCTATGTCCATGGCTCGCACTCATATATTGCGTGAAAGTTTATAGGTTTGAGATTACTAAAGTATGAAACAATTGCTTGGCTTGTCATCGGGGTTGTGCATGATGAGAGCATTCTTGTGTGACGAAAATGGAGCATGACTAAACTATATGATTTTGTAGGGATGAACTTTATTTGGCCATGTTATTTTGAGAAGACATAATTGCTTAGTTAGTATGCTTGAAGTATAGTTATTTTTATGTCAATATGAACTTTTGTCTTGAATCTTTCGGATTTGAATACTCATACCACAATTAAGAAGAATTACACTAAAATTATGCCAAGTAGCACTCCGCATCAAAAATTCTGTTTTTATCATTTACCTACTCGAGGACGAGCAGGAATTAAGCATGGGGATGCTTGATACGTCTCCAACGTATCTATAATTTTTGATTGCTCCATGCTATATTATCTACTATTTTGGACATTATTGGGCTTTATTATCCACTTTTATATTATTTTTGGGACTAACCTATTAACCGGAGGCCCAGCCCAGAATTGCTGTTTTTTGCCTGTTTTAGGGTTTCAAAGAAAAGGAATATCAAACGGAGTCCAAACACAATGAAACCTTCGGGAATGTGATTTTCTCAACGAACAAGACCCAGGAGACTTGGACCCTACATCAAGACACAAAAGAGGAGGCCATGAGGTAGGGGATGCGCCTACCCCCCCAGGCGCGCCCTCCACCCTCATGGGCCCCCTGTTGCTCCACCGACATACTCCTTCCTCCTATATATACCTACGTACCCCAAAACGATCAGATACGGAGCCAAAACCCTAATTCCACCGCCATAACTTTCTGTATCCACGAGATCCCATCTTGGGGCCTGTTTCGGAGCTCCGTCGGAGGGGGCATCAATCGCGGAGGGCTTCTACATCAACACCATAGCGCCTCCGATGAAGTGTGAGTAGTTCACCTCAGACCTACAGGTCCATAGTTAATAGCTAGATGGCTTCTTCTCTCTTTTTGGATCTCAATACCATGTTCTCCCCCTCTCTTGTGGAGAACTATTCAATATAATCTTCTTTTCGCGGTGTGTTTGTTGAGATCGATGAATTGTGGGTTTATGATCAAGTCTATCTATGAACAATATTTGAATCTTCTCTGAATTCTTTTATGTATGATTGGTTATCTTTGCAAGTCTCTTTGAATTATCAGTTTGGTTTGGCCTACTAGATTGATCTTTCTTGCAATGGGAGAAGTGCTTAGCTTTGGGTTCAATCTTGCGGTGTCCTTTCCCAGTGAAAGTAGGGGCACCAAGGCACGTATTGTATTGTTGCCTTTGAGGATAACAAGATGGGGTTTTCATCATATTGCATGAGTTTATCCCTCTACATCATGTCATCTTGCTTAAGGCGTTACTCTGTTTTCATTTACTTAATACTCTGGATGCATGCTGGATAGCGGTCGATGAGTGGAGTAATAGTAGTAGATGCAGGCAGGAGTCGGTCTACTTGTCTCGGACGTGATGCCTATATACATGATCATACCTAGATATTCTCATAACTATGCTCAATTCTGTCAATTGCTCAACAGTAATTTGTTCACCCACCGTAGAATACTTATGCTCTCGAGAGAAGCCACTAGTGAAATCTATGGCCCCCGGGTCTATCTTCATCATATTAATCTCCAAATACTTAGTTATTTCCTTTGCTTTTACTTTGATTTTATTTTACTTTGCATCTTTATCACAAAAATACCAAAAATATTATCTTATCATATCTATCAGATCTCACTCTCGTGAGTGGCCGTGTAGGCATTGACAACCCCTTATCGCGTTGGCTGCGAGGATTTATTTGTTTTGTGCAGGTACGAGGGACTATCACGTAGCCTCCTACTGGATTGATACCTTGGTTCTCAAAAAACTGAGGAAAATACTTACGCTACTTTGCTGCATCATCCCTTCCTCTTCAGGGAAAACCAACGCAGTGCTCAAGAGGTAGCACCTCACGTCTTGAATCTCAGGACGAGATTCTTATTTAGTGGGGGTGAGTTGTGACAACCCCAGAATACCTGAGTGTATTAGTTGCATCAAGCATCCATGCATCATTTTAATTTCAAGGAAGTTGAATTGAGGGAATTTTCAAAGCCTTCGAAACCTTTAAAAATGATCAACATTAAAATCTTTTCAAATGAGCCCAAGAAATTTTTCCTGCTAATCTATGAAAATATTGGCAAGAGCTAAAACTCAAACCAATATTTTTGGAATCTCAGAAATGATTATTTTGGGACTTTGAATTAAATCAACAATTATTTGAACTAGATTTATATTTGCTATGTATACAATATAAATCCGATAACCCTGAGAACCTATGAGTGGCTTTGAATATTTAGTATCAAACCGCATAAATCTTTTCAGAAGCTACTAAAATGATTTGATATTTTAAATCAAATCAAAACAAACTTCAGAAAATAGAAAACAAAAAGAAATAGAAAGACAGAAGAGAGGGAAAACCTACCTGGCGGCCCACTTACCTGGCCTAGCCCACCAGAGCCGCCACCGTCTCCCACCTCACGCTAGAAGGATGCGAGGCGTGTGGCCACCACGCGCGGGCACGCGCCCGGCCGCCTCCACCCTGCCTGCATGTGCCTAGAACCGCCAAGACATCGCCACGTCCGTCCCCGAACATAACCTGCTCACTCCCGTCCTCTCTCCCCTCCTCTATTTCTCGCACGCAGCCACCGAGCGGAGCTTGTCGCCGCCGTCCACCGCCACCACGGCCACCGACCCTCCCTCACCTTGCCGACCCACCCAGAAGCACCACAACGTCGTATTCATCATCTACGAAGAGCCACGCGATGCCAGGCGCCCCACATCGTCGGCTACCTCGTCATCTTCCTCCTCTGCCGCCGGTGATCGCCACTGACGTTCCGTCGTCTCCAAGCCGTCCCCAAGAGCGCTGAGATCACCGACAACCTCACTGTGAGCTCCTACGTTGAATCCCTCTCTCCCCTGCCTCGTTTGCATCGCGTAGCCGTCAAATTCACCAGAGCCGTGAGCTTCCACCCGCCGTCCATGGCACCACCGCGGCAACAGCTGCCGCCACCCGCGTTTGAGCCCGTAAGCGCGCCCAGTGCACCACCGTGAGCACGTTGCACCCACCAGCTTCTCCTCCCATGCATCGTAGCGCCAAACCCGACCCTGCCCGCACTCCGACCGCCGCCACGAGCTCGCTTCCGGCGAACTCCGGCCACCCCACGCCCTCCCGTTGCTTTCTCTGTATGCGCGCGGGGCACGGGCTACCTTCTGGTTCCCTCGGCGCGTAGATCCGTCGCTCTGGCGCAACTTCGGCGAACCCCCACCGTCGGCTGTGGTCGTCGCTGGCTGATGTAGCCTAATTAGTTTAGGCACTAACAACCCCACCGGTCACTTACAGTGGACCCCGCCCGGCTAACTAAGTTAGATTAGTATTAACTAAGCTTGGTTAGTTTTGTTAGACACTGACACGCGGGACCCACCGGTCAGGTTTGACCTGGACCGGGTCAGTTGACCGCTGACGTCACACTGACG
This sequence comes from Triticum urartu, assembly GCF_056163025.1. Classification (NCBI taxonomy): domain Eukaryota; kingdom Viridiplantae; phylum Streptophyta; class Magnoliopsida; order Poales; family Poaceae; genus Triticum; species Triticum urartu. The sequence continues at coordinate 476,561,572 of NC_141878.1, read as the reverse complement.
CCAGGCTGACGCAGTAAATCCTTTTCTGGATTTATTCTAATTTGAAATAACCAAGAAATTTCAGAAATTACCCTAAACTTCTAAAATTCATAGTAAATAATCTGTAACTCAGATTGAAAAGATTTATATATGTAAAATGATCAGAAAACCCCAAAGAATCTGAATATGGCATTTTCATGCATGTTTGAACAAGTTAACCTCACTGAATAGGACAATTCATGATTATGAAATAAATGGTAACTACTATTGGAGTTGGAATTTCCTATAGGTTTGATTTCCACTTCAATGAATATGACTAACTGTTGCACTAGGTCAATTTAGTACTTTAATATGACATATCATTCATGTGATTGTGCATTGCATTGATTGTGTTCCTTCTTTGCTAGTCGGTGGTTGTTCCCCCTCAATAGATGTATGTTCCGACGATGAGTTCGGTGACACCGATGAAGAGCTATACTATCTTCAGAAGTGCCAGGCAAGCAAAACCCCCTTGTTCATTCCGATATAATCCCACTGAGGGAGTCCTGGATTAGGGGGTGTTCGGATAGCCGAACTATACCTTCAACCCGGACTCCTGGACTATGAAGATACAAGATTGAAGACTCCGTCCCATGTCCGGAAGGGACTTTCCTTGGCGTGGAAGGCAAGCCTCAACGATGACGAATTCGCCATGCCAGAGGATCCCGTCGAACAAGAGCGTTTTCAACGCAGGCTTATGGCCACGGCAAGAGGCCTCAAGAAAAAACAGCAACAGCTTAAAGCTGATCAAGATCGGCTAGTCGATAGATGGACTGAAGTCCTCGCGGCTGAAGAGCATAAACCCGAACGCCTCTCCAAGTGCTACCCGAAGCGCAGGTTGCTACCCCGATTAGAGGAGGAAGCACTCGATGCGGCCGACAGGCCACCTTGTGGCCGCGACAGAGAGGCCTCATGGCCCTCCACCCAAGCCGCACCCCGTACCAAGGCACGGGAATATGCGCCGGACTTACGAGACATGTTGGAGGACAAGACAAGGCAAACAAGATCGATCTACGAATCGCGTAGGGACCCCACTTCTCGAGACGACAACCGTCACGCCGGACACAAATTCGGCAGGGCCGAACACAGTAGACAAAGCTCACTGGAGCTACGTCATGATATCGCCCAGTACAGAGGCGCCGCACACCCGTTGTGCTTCACAGACGAAATAATGGATCATCAAATCCCCGAGGGTTTCAAACCCGTAAACATCGAATCATATGATGGCTCAACAGACCCCGCGGTATGGATCGAGGATTATCTCCTTCATATCCACATGGCCCGCGGCGATGATTTTCACGCCATCAAATACCTCCCACTCAAGCTTAAAGGACCATCCCGACAGTGGCTTAACAACCTGCCAACAGGGTCAATCAGCTGTTGGGAGGACCTGGAAGCCGCATTCCTCGACAATTTCCAGGGAACCTATGTGCGACCCCTAGACGCTGACGACCTAAGCCACATAATTCAGCAGCCAGATGAATCGGCCAGGCAATTCTGGACACGGTTCCTAACAAAGAAAAATCAAATACTCGACTGTCCGGACGCAGAGGCCTTAGCAGCCTTCAAGCATAATATCCGTGACGAGTGGCTTGCCCGGCACCTAGGACAGGAGAAGCCGAAATCTATGGCAGCACTCACGGCACTCATGACCCGCTTTTGCACGGGAGAAGACAGCTGGCTTGCTCATAGAAACAATATGACCAAGAACCCTGGTCGTTTGGACACCAGGGACATTAGTGGCAGGTCGCGTCGCAACCAACAGAAGCGCCGCATCAACGACGACAATGCCAAGGATACGGCAGTTAATGCCGGATTCAGAGGCTCTAAATCCAGTCAGCAGAAAAAATCATTCAAAAGGAATCCCAGGGGCCCGTCCAGCTTGGACCGAATACTCGACCGCCTGTGCCAAATACATGGCACCCCCGAAAAGCCGGCCAATCACACCAACAGGGACTGTTGGGTGTTCAAGCAGGCAGGCAGATTAAGCGCCGACAATGAAGACAAGGGGTCGCATAGCGATGACGACGAGGAGCCCCGGCCGCTGAACAACAATGGACAGAAGGGCTTTCCCCCACAAGTGCGGACGGTGAACATGATATACACCACCCACGTCCCCAAGAGGGAGCGGAAGCACGCGTTAAGGGACGTATACGCGGTAGAGCCAGTCGCCCCAAAGTTCAACCCATGGTCCTCCTGCCCGATCACCTTTGATCGAAGAGACCATCCCACTAGCATCCGTCATGGCGGATTCGCCGCATTGGTTCTCGACCCAATTATTGACGGATTTCATCTCACTAGAGTCCTTATGGACAGCGGCAGTAGCCTGAAACTGCTTTACCAGGATACAGTGCGGAAAATGGGCATAGATCCCTCGAGGATTAAGCCCACCAAAACGACCTTTAAAGGCGTAATACCAGGTGTAGAGGATAGCTGCACAGGCTCAGTCACACTTGAAGTGGTCTTCAGATCTCCGGATAATTTCCGAAGCGAGGAGTTAATCTTCGACATAGTCCCGTTCCGCAGTGGTTATCATGCACTGCTCAGGCGAACCGCATTTGCCAAGTTCAATGCGGTCCCGCACTATGCATACCTTAAGCTCAAGATGTCAGGCCCTCGAGGAGTAATTATGGTCAATGGAAACACCGAATGCTCCCTTCGAACGGAGGAGCACACGGCGGCCCTCGCAGTGGAAGTACAAAGCAGCCTCTCCAGGCAGTTCTCCAGTCCGGCCATTCAACGACCGGACACCGTCAAGCGCGCCCGGAGTAACCTACAAGAAGACCGCCTGGCACGTTCCGAGCAGGCGTAGCAATATGGCCCCAACCCCAACCCTCGCAAAAAGGCGATGCCAGTACCTCGCGTCCATAACCACGCTCTGGAAATACCATGGGCATAGGGGGAGGGGCACCATCATGGCACGCCCAAAACATGGCTTAAACCGCACCAGGGGTTGCCGATTTTTTACTTTTCTCTTACTTTCAGGACTCTACTCTTCGGACGGCCTGTTCGGCAGTTCAACTGCCGCACAAACGATGCAAGAACCAGGGAAGCAGACAAGCCATGCCGCATTACGGAAATCATAGGTGGTCTCTATCACGAGCAGTATACCTGTTTCGCATACTATTCCGGAGCATGCCCCTAGAGCAGACATGTTAAATAGTCCAACTTTTCGTTTACCGCATCACTTGTATCGTTCTGCCTTGATCGCAGCTATTTTTATGAACAATGCATAGCTTTTCTCTATTTTTTGCATTACCCTTTTTTAAACATATATATGTTCCTTAATGACATGTCACACCCGTACACTTTGGTACGGCCAAAATACGCCAGGGGCTTCAGTACCCCTCAACATGGTGTGAGAAGTCCGAACACTTTAACAAGTGCGGCACCCCGAACTTATAGCATTATATGCATCGGCTCCAAATCATGTCTTGGGTCAATAGTTGGGTTTGCCCGGCTCCTATGTTTTGGTGCCTTACGTTCCACTATATCGGCTAAGGTAGCACTAGGAGAACCACTTCGATTGTGCCCCAGTTGAGCTGGGCCGAGCACCTCAGTGGAGAAAGCTAAAACTGACTGTCATGATGAAGCGAGAGCTGGTCACTGTTCGAGAGGTTTTTTCGAGTCCCTAAAGACTTATGCCGCTTCGTGCGAGGAGTCGGCTCTGTCCAGCCAAGGCGTGGATAGCGCCCCGAAATCAGTCTTCCGAATACTAGGGGCTTCGCCGAAATTTAAAATTATAGAATTCTATGGCTAAGTGAGAGTGTTCACGCATTATAGTCCGATTGCCTCGTTCGTTGGGCTGAGCGCCTCCCTCGAAGGACCCAAATATGGGAAAAAGAGCGCCCAGGTTTATCCCCGAACACCCCAGCACTAGCAGCATGGGGGCAGAAGCCGACGACTCACCATCTCTCAGTATTGATAAACAGCTGCACAAAAGGTAATATTTTAAATTCAAGCAGCATTGCTTAACGCATATGAACAAGTTTTCAGCGCACAGGATAACATGAGCAGGTTTTACTCAAAAAATACATCCTTGGTACATTCATCCGCAAGAAGGCGGGCACCCTTCAGAACATCCTCATAATAATTCTCGGGCTTGCGACGCTCTTTCCCCGGCGGTGGCCTGTCCCTCACAAGCTTCTCCGCATCCAGCTTGCCCCAGTGCACCTTAGCACGGGCAAGGGCCCTACGGGCACCTTCAATGCAGACGGAGCTCTTGATGTCTTCAAGCCTCGGACAGGCCTCCACCAGTCACCGCACCAGCCCGAAATAGCTCCCAGGCAGAGCCTCTCCAGGCCACAGCCGAACTAGGAGGCCCTTCATGGCCTGTTCGGCCGCCTTGTGGAGCTCGACCAGTTGCTTCAGCTGGTCGCTCCGGGGCACGGGGTGTCCGGCCTCAGCGTACTGAGACCAGAACACCTTCTCCGTCAAGCTGCCCTCCTCGGCTCGATAGAATGCAGCGGCATCAGATACACTCCGGGGAAGATCTGCGAACACTCCTGGAGAGCTCCGAATTCGGGTAAGTAACAGGTAACTCACGTTTATGTGTTTTCTTTGCATAAAGAATGCCTTACCCGCCACAATCTTCTTCACCTCATCCAACTCCTGGAGGGTCTTCTGGGACTCGGCCTTGGCAGACTTGGCATTTTCTATAGCTGCTGCGAGCTCGGACGCTCGCGTCTTCGACTCAAGCTCCAAACTATCATGTTTCTTCATGAGAACCTGGAGCTCTTGCCGCACCTTGCCAACATCAGCCTCATACCTCTCCCGCTCGGTGCGCTCCCCGGCCGCACTCTTCTCGGCCTCGAGCAGCGCTTGCTTAAGGGTCGCCACCTCAGACGTGGCCCCTGCAATAGCCATGTCAATCATGTCACTTTTTGCAATTGCACCTTTTTTATATACATATTCAAACAGGGTATTTCTTACCTTCCTTCTCCTCGAGCTGCTTCTTGGCATGCCCGAGCTCTTGCTCAGACTTCTCGAGACTCTGCTTCAGCACGTCCACTTCCGTAGTCAGTGCGGCGGATGCTAGCAGAGAAGCCTGCATACGCGTATTGACTCCTTTTGTTAGACTCCTGTGAATTCTTTGATCCTCTATTCAGCTTTTCTTCCCGAACGCCCAACAGAGCATCAGGGGCTACTGTCTATGCGGTAACATTATTTGAACATTCTTTACTTACCTCAAAGCCTGTTAAAAGGCTTGTACAAGCTTCAGTCAGTCCGCTTTTGGCGGACTGAACCTTCTGGATCACCGCACTCATAATAGTGCGGTGCCCCTCGTCGATGGAGGCACCTTGGAGCGCCTCCAACATATTGTCCGGCGCCTCCGGTTGGACGGAGGACACCGGCACGGTAGGCTTGCTCCTCTTGGAAGGAGATCGCCCGCCGGACTCTGGAACCCTTGAAGATTCTGGAGCTGTGTCCGACCTTAAGCCGGACTTGGAGCCCTGGGGGGTTCCTCCCCTTTACTCCGGGAGTCCGGGAGGTCGCCTTACGGCGCCTCCAGGACCACCTCCTCCCTGCTTGGAACCTGTTGGGACAACACTTCGGTGTCGCCCATAGGGCGTGGGGAGGAAGCCGTCGGGAGCGAGTTCACCTCCGACGAGCCCAGTGAGCCGCTCGACGACGCGTCGAGTTGGTCTTTGGGTGGGCCGCATAAACACGTTCGACATAAGGGAAAGCTATTTAATGAACAAATACTGTGAGTCACTCCGGTATCCGGATACTTACGATTTCGCTAGGGGCTTGGCCCTGGGCTGCCACTCCTCTTCGTCATCGTCGGCGTCGGTGAAGCAGTCCGGAGGAAGGGTTTTCCCCTTCTTGGACCCTCCGGCCTCCTCAGAGAGGGCGGCCTTCCTTTTCTTCTCTCCTCCCGCTGGAAGGGGAGAGGTCTCTTCTTCTTCCTCGTCGTCTTCACGAGAGGAAGGCGCTTTGGGACCGTCGGATGACGAATCCGACACCTCCTGGCGTCGGGCACTCTTTCGAGTCCTCGTGGCCCTTTTCGTGGCCTTCTTCTCCGGCACCACGTAGGTCGCCGGAACCAGCAGCTTCGCCAAGCGAGCGTCTGCTGGGCCTTCGGGTAGAGGAGCCGGACAGTTGATGTGTCCGGACGTCACCACCCAATCCTATCCAGGATAAGGGAACTCAGATCCCGCATAGAGTCAAACTATGAAAAACTGATACCCTGCAAAAGGACAAAAACAGCTTACCGCATGAGCGTGATGCTGAGTACTGAATCCGCGATCCTCGGCAGCGGATACGGGAGCCTCGGCGCCCTTGAAAAGCACCCTCCAGGCATCTTCGTACGTCGTGTCGAAGAGCCTGTTAAGAGTTTGATGCTGTGCCAGGTCGAATTCCCAGAGGTTGAAGGCCCGTCGTTGGCATGGGAGGATCAGACGGATGAGCATAACCTGGACTACGTTGACAAGCTTGAGCTTCTTGTCCACCAGGGTTTGGATGCATGTTTGGAGTCCGGTCAGCTCTCCTTTTTTACCCCAAGACAGGCCTGTCTCCTTCCAGGAGGTGAGCCGCGTGGGGGGGCCGGATCGGAACTCAGGGGGTGCGACCCATTCGGCGTCGCGCGGCTCGGTGATGTAAAACCACCCTGATTGCGACCCCTTCAGGGTCTCCGCAAAGGAGCCCTCGAGCCACAGAACGTTGGCCATCTTGCCAACCATGGCGCCGCCGCACTCCGCTTGGCTGCCGCGCACCACCTTTGGCTTGACGTTGAAGGTCTTTAGACATAAGCCGAAATGGGGGCGGATGCGGAGGAAAGCCTCGCACACGACGATAAACGCCGAGATGTTGAGGACGAAATTCGGGGCCAGATCGTGGAAATCCAGGCCGTAGTAGAACATGAGCCTCCGGACAATTGGATGCAGAGGGAAGCCCAGTCCGCGGAGGAAATGGGGGAGAAATACCACCCTCTCGTGGGGCCTAGGAGTGGGGATGAGCTGCCCTTTTCGGGGAGCCGGTGCGTGATGTCGCTGGCCAGATATCCGGCCTTCCTCAGCTTTTTGATGTGTCCCTCCATGACGGAGGAGACCATCCACTTGCCTCCCGCTCCGGACATGACTGGAGAGGGTTGAGGTGGTAGTGCGGACTTGGGCGCTGGAGCTTGAGTGCGCAAGAATGGATAGGCAGAGGAGGAAGAAGGCGTGGGTGAAAAGGTGGATCCTTATCCCCTTATATGGGTGGACGCGATTATGTGTCCCCACCAGCCTGGTAAACTTGCTTATCTCCAAGCGCAGTAATCAAAGGCGCGGTTGGGTTACCCACGCCGATATTGATGAGAATCCCAAAAGGAGGGGACACGATCTCTGATTTGACAAGACGTGCCAAGGAAACCGCCTCGCATAACACGCTGAGGTGGGATAATGAAACGATTTGGATAAAGGCTTGGCCGTGGCGTGTCGCACCACGGAATACGTCAGTAGATTAGATTTGTGTTAGTATTATTATTCTCTCTATGGCAATATGTGGAAACTTATTTTGCAGAGCTGGACACTATCTTTGTGTTCAAGATCTTCTATGAAGTATTTGGAAGAGGAACCCGCCTTGCAATGCCTAAGACAATTTGCGCGCCGGACTCGTCGTCATTGAAGCCTGGTTCAAGGGCTACTGAGGGAGTCCTGGATTAGGGGGTGTTCGGATAGCCGAACTATACCTTCAACCCGGACTCCTGGACTATGAAGATACAAGATTGAAGACTCCGTCCCGTGTCCGGAAGGGACTTTCCTTGGCGTGGAAGGCAAGCTTGGCGATATGGATGTTCAGATCTCCTACCATTGTAACCGACTCTATGTAACCCTAACCCTATCCGGTGTCTATATAAACCGGAGGGTTTTAGTCCGTAGGACAACATACACATCAACAATCATACCATAGGCTAGCTTCTAGGGTTTAGCCCCTCTGATCTTGTGGTAGATCAACTCTTGTACTACCCATATTATCAATATTAATCAAGCAGGATGTAGGGTTTTACCTCCATGGGGAGGGCCCGAACCTGGGTAAAACTTCGTGTCCCCTGCCTCCTGTTACCATCCGGCCTAGACGCACAGTTCGGGACCCCCTACCCAAGATCCGCCAGTTTTGACACCGACACCCACTCTCTCGCTCCTGCTCTCTTTTACTGCAATAGGACAACAACAATTCAACTGTTACATGCTGCGGTAGTTGAACCCCCTTTCCTCTGCATGACCTGTCATTGCCACAGTAAATAGATGAAACCCACTAGCATGAGTAGGAGTTGTTTGAGCCCTGATGTGCCTACTCATTCATGCTTGTTTGTCATGCCTGCTATTGCTTAGAGTTGTGTCAGGTCTGATTCATCGGGGATGAATTGGAAAGTTGTGAACATGTCCTACTGTTGAGAGCTAAGTGTGTGAACACGATTTGGTAAAGGTAGCGGTGAGAGGCCATGTAGGAGTACATGGTGGGTTGTCTCATTGAAACCATCCTCAGGAACTAAGTTCTGTGTTTGTGATCCATGAATAGTTACTACCACACATTGGGCTCCGGGCACTCCAAGCTCTCTCGACTTATTAATCAACCTGATCTCTGTCCAGGAGTTGCAACTAGTTTTTGGTGTTTGTAGGTAGTGTTAGTAGTCTACCAAGTGGCACCTGGTACAGGTGGGCTTGGGACAGACTAGGCACCGTGGCCGGGTATACCAAGAGTCACCCGTTTGGTGGGCTTGGAACCCTGTACACATTGTTTGGGGCCGTGAGCGACACCCCGACCGGATCTCCTTGTGGATGGAACCCGAATAGGCGATAAACCTGGACTAGAGACTTGTGTGGTTAGTCAGGTCGTGGCCGACTCCCTCGCCAAGCTTCCACTTGAAGGTTGCCGAGATACACGATGTGTAGATGGTGGTAAGTGGCAAGAGCGTGTGTGAAGAAGTACACCCCTGCAGGGTTAACATCTTCTATTCGAATAGCCGTGTCCGCGGTAGAGGACTTCTGGGTTGCCTGTACAGTTCATAGACAAGTGAAAGTGGATACTCTAAAATGCGCAAGATAAGCGTGAGTGCTATGGATGGTCTTCTCGTAGGGAGACGGGAGCGGATCCATAGTGGAGTATTGATATGGTGAATATGTGGACTCGTGTGCGCCACCTCAAAAGAGTTACTTGCAGTCGTAGTTCAGGTTAGCCACTAAGTCAAAGCTGGCTTGCTACAGTTAAACTCCACCACCCCTTTTGTTGATACTGATGCATATGTAGATAGTTCTGACATAAGTCTTGCTGGGTACATCTGTACTCACGTTTGCATAATTTATGTTTTTGCAGAGAGACTTCGGTCTCGCTACTAGTTCCGCATGGACTTCGACATGTAGCTTGTTACCTCAACTATGATCTTGTACCCCCGGGAGGGTCTTGTAGATAGTCAGGCTTCTCAGCCCTTTTCATTTGTAGTTGTGTGTACTCAGACATGTTTAAGCTTCCACTTGTGCTATTGCTTGTATGACTTGATTGCTGGGTCATGAGACCCATGTTTGTAATATCTGGCTCTTCGGAGCCTAATGAATAAATACTCTGAGTCGTAGAGTCTTGTTGTGATTCCATGTTGTATTTGAACATATCAAGCATATTGTGTGTATGATTTTGTAATGCTTGGTATGTGTGGGATCCGACAACCTAGTTGTTTATCCTTGGTAGCCTCTCTTATGGGGAAATGTAGTCTAGTGCTTCCACTGAGCCATGGTAGTCTGCTACAGCCCGGTTTACCAGAGTCCTGCTAGCCCAGTGTTGGAAATATGCCCTAGAGGCAATAATAAAATGATTATTATATTTCCTTGTTCATGATAATTGTCTATTGTTCATGCTATAATTGTGTTATCCGGGAAATCGTAATACATGTGTGAATACATAGACCACAACATGTCCCTAGTGAGCCTCTAGTTGACTAGCTCGTTGATCAAAAGATAGTCATGGTTTCCTGACTATGGACATTAGATGTCATTGATAACGGGATCACATCATTAGGAGAATGATGTGATGGACAAGACCCAATCCTAAGCTTAGCTCAAAGATCGTGTAGTTCATTTGCTGTAGCTTTTCTGAATGTCAAGTATCATTTCCTTAGACCATGAGATTGTGCAACTCCCGGATACCGTAGGAGTACCTTGGGTGTGCCAAACGTCACAACGTAACTCGGTGACTATAAAGGTACATTATAGGTATCTCTGAAAGTGTCTGTTGGGTTGGCACGAATCGAGACTGGGATTTGTCACTTCGTATGACGGAGAGGTATCTCTGGGCCCACTCGGTAATGCATCATCATAATGAGCTCAATGTGATCAAGTGGTTGATCGTGGGATCATGCATTACGGTACGAGTAAAGTGACTTGCCGTTAACGAGATTGAACAAGGTATTGGGATACCGACGATCGAGTCTCGGGCAAGTAACGTACCGATTGACAAAGGGAATTGAATACGGGATTGATTAAGTCCTCGACATCGTGGTTCATCCGATGAGATCATCGAGGAGCATGTGGGAGCCAACATGGGTATCCAGATCCCGCTGTTGGTTATTGACCGGAGAGGCGTCTCGGTCATGTCTACGTGTCTCCCGAACCCGTAGGGTCTACACACTTAAGGTTCGGTGACGCTAGGGTTGTAGAGATATTAGTATGAAGTAACCCGAAAGTTGTTCGGAGTCCCGGATGAGATCCCGGACGTCACGAGGAGTTCCAGAATGGTCCAGAGGTAAAGATTTATATATAGGAAGTCCAGTGTCAGCCAGCGGGAAGGTTTCGGGGGTTACCGGTATTGTACCGGGACCACCGGAAGGGTCCCGGGGGTCCACCAGATGGGGCCACCTATCCCGGAGGGCCCCATGGGCTGAAGTGGCGTGGGAACCAGCCCCTGATGGGCTGGTGCGCCCCACCCAAGGGCCCAAGGCGCCTAGGGTTGGAAACCCTAGGGGGCCGTTGCCCCCCGAGGGGGCATGTGCCCCCCTGGTTGGAAACCCTAGGGGGCCGTTGCCCCCCGAGGGGGCATGCGCCCCCCTGGTTGGAAACCCTAAGGGGGTCGTTGCCCCCAGGGGCCGCCCCCCTTTTAGATGGGATCTCCAAGGGGGCATGCACCCCCTAGCCCCTATATATAGTGGAAGGGAGGGAGGGCAGCCACACCTTGCTCTTGGCGCCTCCCTCTCCCTCCGTAACACCTCTCCTCCCCGCTTGTGCTTGGCGAAGCCCTGCCGGGATCCTGCTGCATCCACCACCACGCCGTCGTGCTGCTGGATCTTCATCAACCTCTCCTTCCCCCTTGCTGGATCAAGAAGGAGGAGACGTCTTCCCAACCGTACGTGTGTTGAACGCGGAGGTGCTGTCCGTTCGGCACTTGGTCATCGGTGATTTGGATCACGGCGAGTACGACTCCATCATCCCCGTTCACTTGAACGCTTCCGCTCGCGATCTACAAGGGTATGTAGATGCACTCCTATTCCCCTCGTTGCTAGAATAATCCATAGATTGATCTTGGTGATGCGTAGAAATTTTTTAATTTCTGCTATGATCCCCAACAGTGGCATCATGAGCTAGGTCTATGCGTAGTTACTATGCACGAGTAGAACACAAAGTAGTTGTGGGTGTCGATATTGTCAATTTGCTTGCCGTTACTAGTCTTATCTTGATTCAGAGGCATCGTGGGATGAAGCGGCCCGGACCAACCTTAAACGTACGCTTACGTGAGACCGGTTCCACCGACTGACATGCACTAGTTGCATAAGGTGGCTGGCGGGTGTCTGTCTCTCCCACTTTAGTCGGATCGGATTCGATGAACAGGGTCCTTATGAAGGGTAAATAGAAATTGGCAATTCACGTTGTGGTTTTGGCGTAGGTAAGAAACGTTCTTGCTAGAAACCTATAGCAGCCACGTAAAAACTTGCAACAACAATTAGAGGACGTCTAACTTGTTTTTGCAGCAAGTGTTTTGTGATGTGATATGGCCAAAGGTTGTGATGAATGATGAATGATATATGTGATGTATGAGATTGATCATGTTCTTGTAATAGGAATCACGACTTGCATGTCGATGAGTATGACAATCGGCAGGAGCCATAGGAGTTGTCTTTATTTATTTATGACCTGTGTGTCAACATAAACGTCATGTAATTACTTTACTTTATTGCTAAAGCGTTAGCCATAGTAGTAGAAGTAATAGATAACGAGACAACTTCAAGAAGACACGATGATGGAGATCATGGTGTCATGCCGGTGACAACGATGATCATGTAGCCCCGAAGATGGAGATCAAAGGAGCAAATGATATTGGCCATATCATGTCACTATTTGATTGCATGTGATGTTTATCATGTTTTACATCTTATTTGCTTAGAACGACGGTAGCTTCAATAAGATGATCCCTCGTAATAATTTCAAGAAAGTGTTCCCCCTAACTGTGCACCGTTGCGAAGGTTCGCTGTTTCGAAGCACCAAGTGATGATCGGGTGTGATAGATTCTAACGTTCGAATACAACGGGTGTAAGACAGATTTACACACACAATACACTTAGGTTGACTTGACGAGCCTAGCATGTACAGACATGGCCTCGGAACACAGAAGACCGAAAGGTCGAGCATGAGTTGTATAGAAGATACGATCAACATGAAGATGTTCACCGATGTTGACTAGTCTGTCTCACGTGATGATCGGACACGGCCTAGTTAACTCAGATCATGTTATACTTAGATGACTGGAGGGATGTCTATCTGAGTGGGAGTTCATTTAATAATTTAATTAGATGAACTTAATTATCATGAACTTAGTCTAAAATCTTTACAATATTTCTTGTAGATCAAATGGCCCACGTTGTCCTCAACTTCAACGCGTTCCTAGAGAAAACCAAGCTGAAAGACGATGGCAGCAACTATACGGACTAGGTCCGGAACCTGAGGATCATTGTGACGCCCGAGACCGATGCTCGAGAAGACTTCCATATGTTCCGGGTTTCGCCGTGTGTTTCATTTGTGCCGCCCTTTTATTTTTTTATTTTTTTTTCATTTCGTCATGTCATCATGCCATCATCTCATAAATCTTTTGCAACTCAACTAAATAAATTGCATGGATCTTCGGTCCATTTAAATCGAGGGATATTCACTATGGTGATTACTCTTTAAAACATATTCTCCCAATATTTTAGGGAGCTATATAAATTATATTCCAATAATTTTGTAACACCCATAACACACGTGCAGATAATCCCATGCCTTTCTGCTTTGAGTTGATCTCCAAACCTTGCCGAAAATTATTTCTTCTTTTCTTTTTGAGGCTCCTCCAAAAGTCTCAACATTTTTGGACCTTCCCAAACCTCACTTCCTATTCAAGTCATTTGGAATTAATTTCAAATGAGTTTGAATTCAACTTCAACCGCGTGCCCACTTCTATTTTGCGGGATCAAGCTCATTTTTACAAGTCCGAGGAAATTATCCGTATGCGCAAAATCCTTTCCTAACCCTCTCCTTCTTTTCCCTCTCTCGATTTTCTTTTCTGCTAAAGGTTATAAGAGATAGGAGAGAGAGAGAGAGAAGCCCAACCTAGGCCTAAGGCCCAGCCACCAGTCTCCCTAGGCGCCGCCTCCCTCTCCACTAGGCCCATCTCTCCCCGCTACCCACCTGGGCCTCACAAACTCCAGCACCGGCCCACAGCTAAGGCCCGAGCGAACCCTAGCCTATCTCCCTCTTGTTCCCTGGCCCGATCCTCCTCTTCCCTCGTGCCCATCGTTCCCTCGCGCCGCCAGGGAACCGCATCCCGATCCACATCTCCTTCGATCCCATCTCTCCCTCCCAGCCACTCACTTCCCTCGTTCATCTCCTCCCTCGCCCTCTCTCTCGTTCCATGCTCGCGCCACCAGAGATGAACGCAGCTGCCGCCTCCCGATCCGGTGTCCCACGTCCTCCTCTGCCTTCGATCCGGTGCCACCGGAGGCCACTAGCGTCGCCCAGGCGCCGCGGCTCCTCCCCAGCGCGCCTCCTTCCTCCCGCGTCGGCCTCTTCCCTCCTTGCTCCAACGCCATGGAACCAGGCCGCCACTCCGGTCAAGCCTCATCGCCGGCCGACCTGAACCGTGGAGCCGTGGCCGGATCTGGTTCTCCCAAACGCCCGCAGGACCTTGGCCTCACACTGCTCGTCGCCGGAGTCCCAGCTCCACCGCCTCGTTTCTTCAGCGCCGCTGCCTCCCTCTGCCTCATCCAGGAGACAAGCACAACGCCACGGAACCCCCGTCGCTGGCCAAGACCCTCCTCGCTGCTGGCCTCGTGCAGAGCCCCTCCTCCTCACGGCCTTAGGGCCCGTCGCTGCCCCCATGTTGCTGCTGCTTCGTTGCCCGCCTCCCATCGATGACCGGGGCTGCATGTTTCGGTTCGCCAAGTACCACCACACCTGAGTCTTTGGCTTGCTTCGTTTTGGGATTGAAGACCGAGACGAGACCGCCAAGATGTATCCTGGTGTCTCCGAAGACACGTGAATGTCTACACGACGACCGCCGAGTACCTCTTCACAAGTACCCCTACGCGTGAAGACGCCAAGACCGTTTCGGGATTCACCAAGTACCACTACGGCCGGAGACCTCGACGTCCGACGCCTAAAACGATCACCGAACCGGAGATTATGCCAAGTACTAGGTCAACGAGAACCGCCAAGTTCATCTTCCGCCGTCTCCGAAATCGCCAAGTACCACGACGATACGTGAACCACTACCGTCGACCCGCAAAGAACTCGTGCACGTCAAGTCCCTCGTCGTGATCCCGAACATCTACGGAAAATTATGCAACTAAGAACGTGAACGACTACCGTCGCCACGAGAACGTCTACTTCCCACAACGAACCGTGAACATCTACTTCCTCTACCATCGCCGAGTACCACTACTTCCCACGACGATCATGAACGACTACACCGCTTGACCCGAATCGCTCCGATAACGCACACTTCGAAGGTATAACCCCGAGGCGACCGCCATGAACGAATGCATGTGTGATGTATGAGATGTTCGTGCTTGCACCGTGCTTGATTTGTCGGTGCACATTGCCCTATTTTACCCTGTCACCATCATGTGGGAACCCAGTAACCGGGAGCTCCCCACCTTCTATCGCATGTCATGCTCCCGTCACACTTTCTTTGCACCGGGATCACAATCGAGTTACCGGAACCGGAACGTTGCCATGGCACCGTTTCGTTATCATTGCCGTGGCTCCCCTTTTCATTTCCGCCACGATGACGAATGCTTCTTAATATGCTCTTGTCAACTTTTCTTAAAATTGCATAAAACTTGAGCATGTCATCCGCATCATGTTAACAACATTAAGATGGCTTAAATTATTGTTGCACCTAATTACTAATGCCTGTGGGGATTTACCGGATTTGTTGTTTGCATATCCGCCCCATTTAAATTGCTTAGATTGTGTAGTTTACTCATGTTTCACCTCTTGCCATGTTAACCAACCTTTAATATTGTTGAGTACATAACCGGGACAGAACTAAATAAGTCATGTGGTGTTTTCTTCAATATGCAACTCCGTTGCATATTGAGCTCCACTTAATTTGTAGGATTGCTTGTGCACTTTGCCATGCCATGCTTCATTAAACCGTACATGCATCATACTTGTTGTGCATCATGCCATGTTCGTGTGAGGTTTGTTTACTATGTTGTGTGCTTCTTCCCAGTGTTGCTTCTTCGAGTTGGTTCCGATAACGTCGTGTTTGTGAGGAACCGTTCGACTACATCCGTTTGTCTTCTTCATGGACTCGTTCTTCTTCCTTGCGGGATTTCAGGCAAGATGACCATACCCTCGAAATCACTTCTATCTTTGCTTGCTAGATGCTCGCTCTTTTGCTATGCCTATGCTATGATACCTACCACTTGCTTATCATGCCTCCCATATTGTTAAGCCAAGCCTCTAACCCACCTTGTCCTAGCAAACCATTGTTTGGCTATGTTACCGCTTTGCTCAGCCCCTCTTATAGCGTTGTTAGTTGCAGGTGAAGATTGGAGTTTGTTCCATGTTTGGAACATGGATATTTGTTGGGATATCACAATATCTCTTATTTAATTAATGCATCTATATACTTGGTAAAGGGTGGAAGGCTCGGCCTTACGCCTGGTGTTTTGTTCCACTCTTGCCGCCCTAGTTTCCGTCATATCGGTGTTATGTTCCTGGATTTTGCGTTCCTTACGCGGTTGGGTTATAATGGGAACCCCTTGACAGTTCGCCTTGAATAAAACTCTTCCAGCAAGGCCCAACATTGGTTTTACCATTCGCCACCTAGCCTTTTCTTTCCCTTGGGTAGGCCTGCCCAAGGGTCATCTTTATTGAACCCCCGGGCCAGTGCTCCTCTGAGTGTTGGTCCAACCCAGAGCGCCGTGCGGGGCCGTCCCTTGGCAACTTGGGTTACGTTGGCTCCCGTACGCTTAGCTTATCCGTGTGCCCTGAGAACGAGATATGTGCAGCTCCTATCGGGATTTGTCGGCACAGCGGGTGGTCTTGCTGGATTTGTTTTACCATTGTCGAGGATGTATTGTAACCGGGATTCCGAGTCTGATCGGGTCTTCCCGCTAGAAGGAATATCCTTCGTTGACCGTGAGAGCTTGTGATGGGCTAAGTTGGACACCCCTGCAGGGATTTGAACTTTCGAAAGCCGTGCCCGCGGTTATGGGCAGATGGGAATTTGTTAACGTCCGGTTGTAGAAAACCTGAAGTTGACTTTAATTAAAATACATCAACTGCGTGTGTAGCCGTGATGGTCTCTTCTTGGCGGAGTCCGGGAAGTGAACACGGTGTTGGAGTTATGCTTGACGCAGGTTTTCTAGGATCACTTCTTGATTATAGTTGTTCGACCGTGCTTTTGCCTTCTCTTCTCGCTCTCTTTTGCGAATAGGTTAGACACCATATATGCTAGTCGCTTGTTGCAGCTCCACCTCATACCTTTACCTTACCCATAAGCTTAAATAGTCTTGATCGCGAGGGTGTGAGATTGCTGAGTCCCCGTGACTCACAGATACTTCCAAAACCAGTTTGCAGGTGCTTATGTTACCGAGCAGGTGACGCAACCAAGCTCAAGGAGGAGCTCGATGAAGATCTTGTCCTTTATGTTGTTTCGTTCTAGTTGATCAGTAGTGGAGCCCGGTTGGGGTCGATCGGGGATCTGTGTAGCATGTGGGGTAGTCTTCTTTTATTTTGGTTCCGTAGTCGGACCTTGATTGTATCTGGATGATGTAATGCTTTATTCATGTAATTGTGTGAAGTGGCGATTGTAAGCCAACTATGTATCTTTTCCCTTATTGTATTACATGGGTTGTTTGCGAAGATTACCTCACTTGTGACATTGCTTTCAATGCGGTTATGCCTCTAAGTCGTGCTTCGACACGTGGGAGATATAGCCGCATCGAGGGTGTTACAAGTTGGTATCAGAGCCTTCCCCGACCTTAGGAGCCCCCCTGCTTGATCGAATTAGCTGATGTCGTTGAGTCTAGAATTTTTTTTGAGTCATTTAGGAATTATACATCGGAGAGTTAGGAATTCTTTTTACTCCCCAGTCCCTTCATCGCTCTGGTAAGGCATCTTGACGTAGAGTTTTGACTCTTCTCTTCTCAAATTTCACTAAAAAAATTTAGGATCACGCGGGTATCTTGGAATCGTTCCGATGGTTTTGTGACGAGAACATTGTTCTTGGTGCCTCCTGACATTTAGGGGTTGTGGTAGTGTCCCGGGGAGTTGAGCTCCGAGGTGTTGTCGTCACAATTTTATCGTTGCAGTTCTGGAATACCTGATTTTAGTTTCACCGACATCGAAAATCTCTTTTATGCAGTTGTTGGTGAGATAACCTCGACGCCACCCAGTACTGGGGTGGGAGTTCGGGAGTATTGCCATAACTCGTATAACGGATGCTTTTCGAAGGTTGAGGTAAATAATTTCCGAAGGTTTCTTGGTTATGTGTTGAAGGATGGATACAGCTGGATGTAGGATTTGTTAGTTTGGGTGAGATATTATGCTTCCCCTGTATCCCCAACACCTGATTGCATAACCGGGAAAATTTCGGGAGTTTATAAGTGGGAATTCAAGTAGCTCTTAGGATATCTTTCCAACAGATGTATGATATGAAATTGGGGTCCGACGTCTAGTGGTCCGCCTATTCACGGTTGGTTTTACAGTGGTCTCGTTGTGTCTTAAAGAGTCCTTGGCTATGCCGACTCGGGGACGCTTCGTATGTCATGTGCACTGCCTTGTACATGATGGTGCTGTACGATCGAGCCCGTGTAGGCCCCACCACGAAAACTTCGGGCGAAATCTCTATCATATGTTTGTTCCGGCTTATTCTGCAAGCCAATCCTTTGTTTTGTTTTGAGTTGTGGTATTCGAGTTGCTTCAATGTCAAGTGTTGATTCCATACCTTCCCCAAATGGTGTTCTCATATTTCTATGTGAATACTAATCCTTCTCGATCATCGAGTTTGTCATTTCAATTTCTTTTCACCAGTGTACTTCTCTTCAAGTGGATCCGATCATTGGAACATCCGCAAGATCAAGTATCAGTTCTTCTCAACGGTGTTTGTTTCATCCGTCCCCAAGTTGTCTTTGTTTTCCCGCCCACCCACCCTTTTTCTTCAAGGAATCCGATGTCTTAATCATGTATCCTTTATTCTTGTGAAGTCTCTTCTTTCTTGTCAATCAATGTTCTTATCCGATGATTCTCATGGTCATTCTAATGGGGCCTCAAGTTCATCATTCTTCTTTTTTTTCTCCGGTGGTTTCAAGTCAAGCTTTGTTGATCATATCTTTTCCTCGTTTCAATGCTTAATTATGCCGGTGCACCTCTTAATCTTCCCCGCTTGCCATTCAATTGTTCCAGAGTGTTCAAGATATCTCGAAGATTCGTGTTTCCACTCTGCTTTCGTAATCCTTTCAAGGTCTTTCGAGGTTGTTATATCATTCTAGCCTTTTAATTCAACTGGTGCAATCTCTCTTTTTAATCATTTCAACGGTGTTTCTTTTGAGTGGGCCCTAACCCACAGGTCTTTTTTCCAGGATCTTACCTGACTCTTCTTATTTTCCCGGAGCTATCCTCAAATTTCTTTTCCAAGTTTGACGTAAGAATGAGTTATCATCGGTCAAATGCCTTTCTCCTTGATCTTTCAAATTCTTTTCATCATTGGTTCAACTTTTCTATTCTTCTTTATTCCGGAGTGTCTCAACAATTCACGGTGGTGTTTCTTGTCGTCTTTCTCAACATTTGAAGACCGAAGAAGAGTTTCTCTTCAATCTTATCCATTCTCTCGAAGATTCATAATGCTAGCTTACTGCCATCCTCTCATAATTGTTTTGATTGTGAGTATTCTTTTCACCTATCCGGAGCATTTCATGAGTTGTTTCCATTTCTTTACTCAGAAGGCCATCTTTTCAAATATTAGTCATTCTAGCTTCCAGCTATCATTCCCCAAATCTTACCGGTGCATCATTCAATATTCTCTAATCAGTTCGTGATCCCTTCGTTCACTTGTATCTAAATTCTCTCAAGCATCTTCATTTATTTGCTAATTCTTCCTGATGTTTCTTTATCTTTACTTCGTTCATTTAAATTCTTACGGTGTTTCGTTCAAGAGTTCTCTTCCTTGGTTATCATATCAATTTATTCATTCTTCCAAATTCTACTGGTGGCTCTTACAAGATTCTTCTTCCTTCATTATAATCTCAATTGACTCTTTATTTCCAATTCCTACAGTGGTTCGTGCAAGAGTTCTCGTCATTCGTCATCATATCAACTCTTTCGTTCTTTTCAATCCTACCGGTGGATCATTGAAGACCTTTCTCAAGTTTATGTTATATCTCTCTTAATCTTTTCTACGAGAATAGGTAATATGTCAAATCCGTTGATTCTCATCAATTTAATTGGTGAAGGATACGCACAATGTAATTCTTATTCTTGTCTCATCGAGTAAACTTAATTCCTTATTCCGGAGGTTCATCAAATTCTCGATTCAAGTTGTCCATCTTTCTTTCCGGAGCTCAAAGTTATTTCAATTATTTCTTCGCGAAGATCCATCTAATCATTGCAAGGATTCACCTTGTGTTTCCAACTTCTCTCTCCTTTCGCTTGATCATTCTTTTATTACCGGAGTTCTTCATGGAGGTTCTACACGATGGTTCATCAAGGATTTAATTCCTTCTCGAAGTGTTCATCAAGTTTCTTTTCGGAGGAGATCAAGTTTTCTTCATCTTGCAATCCGTAGTACAATTCTTCCTTCCGTATCAATAGAGGTGCTATTATATCATTCTTGATAATTTGAGTTCATGTTTCATGATTCACATGTGGTCAAGAATGGGATATTAAAAGCCATCAATCTCTTCCTTGGAGTTATCTTGGGTTATATTTCACCTTAAGCCTTCCCTAAGGATGGTTGCTATTATGGTGCTTATAAATGATCCAAGTTCTTCATTTATCCTTTCCGGTGCGATATACTTTCTCGTCCCCTTGCTCTTATCAACCCAATTCTTTTTCCCGTGAGTGGCAGGTTGTCACCTCATATTTTGAGATGTATTCCATAAGACCGTATCAAGCTTATTCTTTTCTTTGTTGGTTTTCCAACAACTCCGTTCTAGCATTTGTTGTAAGCGTGCTCCCTCAAGATCTTGTTTCCCTTCGTTCATTCCATTCCATTCTTAATTTTGTTCCGGAGGCTTTGTGATGTTGCTCTCTTCAACCCATCTTTTCGTTTTGTCAGGATCGTGTTCTTTTCTTGGTTTATCCTTTTAAACTGGAGTGTTGTGTCCCTTTTGCTCAAGCTCTTTCATTTTATCAAGGCTTCATCTCTTTTCAACCGAAGTGCTACCCGAATCGGTTCTTTCTTTTTCCTCTTTCTTAACGGAGTGCTTTCAGCTTTGTTCTTCTCCGTTGCTTTCTTTCTTTCATTTTTGCTCAACCTTTTCAAGGTTCTTTGGTCTCACTTGTTTGTCAAAGAAGCAACTTAGTTTTACCTCTTCTCTTTCTCTTCCGTTTTCCCTCCGGTGCCATCCTAGATCTCGGGACGAGATCCTCTCGTAGTGGTGGAGTGTTGTGACGCCTGAGACCGATGCTCGAGAAGACTTCCATATGTTCCGGGTTTCGCCGTGTGTTTCATTTGTGCCGCCCTTTTATTTTTTTTATTTTTTTTGCGTTGCGTCATGTCATCATGCCATCATCTCATAAATCTTTTGCAACTCAACTAAATAAATTGCATGGATCTTCGGTCCATTTAAATCGAGGGATATTCACTATGGTGATTACTCTTTAAAACATATTCTCCCAATATTTTAGGGAGCTATATAAATTATATTCCAATAATTTTGTATCACCCATAACACACGTGCAGATAATCCCATGCCTTCCTGCTTCGAGTTGATCTCCAAACCTTGCCAAAAGTTATTTCTTCTTTTCTTTTTGAGGCTCCTCCAAAAGTCTCAACATTTTTGGACCTTCCCAAACCTCACTTCCTATTCAAGTAAT
This sequence comes from Triticum urartu, assembly GCF_056163025.1. Taxonomy (NCBI): domain Eukaryota; kingdom Viridiplantae; phylum Streptophyta; class Magnoliopsida; order Poales; family Poaceae; genus Triticum; species Triticum urartu. The sequence goes on along the minus strand of NC_141878.1, from coordinate 476,540,069 downwards.
TTGGAATTAATTTCAAATGAGTTTGAATTCAACTTCAACCGCGTGCCCACTTCTATTTTGCGGGATCAAGCTCATTTTTACAAGTCCGGGGAAATTATCCCTATGCGCAAAATCCTTTCCTAACCCTCTCCTTCTTTTCCCTCTCTCGATTTTCTTTTCTGCTAAAGGATATAAGAGATAAGAGAGAGAGAGAGAAGCCCAGCCTAGGCCTAAGGCCCAGCCACCAGTCTCCCTAGGCGCCGCCTCCCTTTCCACTAGGCCCATCTCTCCCCGCTACCCACCTGGGCCTCACAAACTCCAGCATCGGCCCACAGCTAAGGCCCGAGCGAACCCTAGCCTATCTCCCTCTCGTTCCCTGGCCCGATCCTCCTCTTCCCTCATGCCCATCGTTCCCTCGTGCCGCCAGGGAACCACATCCCGATCCCCATCTCCTTCGATCCCATCTCTCCCTCGCAGCCACTCACTTCCCTCGTTCATCTCCTCCCTCGCCCTCTCTCCAATTCCATGCTCGCGCCACCAGAGATGAACGCAGCTGCCGCCTCCCGATCCGGCGTCCCACATTCTCCTCTGCCTTCGATTCGGTGCCGCCGGAGGCCACCAGCATCGCCCAGGCGCCGCGGCTCCTCCCCAGCGCGCCTCCTTCCTCCCGCGTCAGCCTCTTCCCTCCTTGCTCCAACGCCATGGAACCAGGCCGCCGCTCCGGTCAAGCCTCGTCGCAGGCGGACCTGAACGTGGAGCCGTGGCCGGATCTGGTTCTCCCAGACGCCCGCAGGACCTCGGCCTCACCCTGCTCGTCGCCGGAGTCCCAGCTCCACCGCCTCGTTTCTTCAGCGCCGCTGCCTCCCTCTGCCTCATCCAGCAGACAAGCACAACGCCACGGAACCCCCGTCGCTGGACAAGACCCTCCTCGCTGCTGGCCTCGTGCAGAGCCCCTCCTCCTCACGGCCTTAGGGCCCGTCGCTGCCCCCATGTTGCTGCTGCTTCGTTGCCTGCCTCCCATCGATGACCGGGGCTGCATGTTTCGGTTCGCCAAGTACCACCACACCCGAGTCTTTGCCTTGCTTCGTTTTGGGATTGAAGACCGAGATGAGACCGCCAAGATGTATCCTGGTGTCGCCGAAGACACGTGAACGTCTACACGACGACCGCCGAGTACCTCTTCACAAGTACCCCTACACGCGAAGACGCCAAGACCGTTTCGGGATTCACCAAGTACCACTACGGCCGGAGACCTCGACGTCCGACGCCTAAAACGATCACCGAACCGGAGATTACGCCAAGTACTAGGTCAACGAGAACCGCCAAGTTCATCTTCCGCCGTCTCGGAAATCGCCAAGTACCACGACGATACGAGAACCACTACCGTCGACCCGCAAAGAACCCGTGGACGTCAAGTCCCTCGTCGTGATCCCGAACATCTACGGAAAATTGTGCAACTAAGAACGTGAACGACTACCGTCGCCACGAGAACGTCTACTTCCCAGAACGAACCGTGAACATCTACTTCCTCTACCATCGCCGAGTACCACTACTTCCCACGACGATCATGAACGACTACACCGCTTGACCCGAACCGCTCCGATAACGCACACTTCGAAGGTATAACCCCGAGGCGACCGCCGTGAACGAATGCATGTGTGATGTATGAGATGCTCGTGCTTGCACCGTGCTTGATTTGTCGGTGCACATTGCCCTATTTTACCCTGTCACCATCATGTGGGAACCCAGTAACCGGGAGCTCCCCACCTTCTATCGCATGTCACGCTCCCGTCGCACTTTCTTTGCACCGAGATCTCAATCGAGTTACCAGAACCAGAACGTTGCCATGGCACCATTTCATTATCGTTGCCGTGGCTCCCCTTTTCATTTCCGCCACGATGAAGAATGCTTCTTAATATGCTCTTGTCAACTTTTCTTAAAATTGCATAAAACTCGAGCATGTCATCCGCATCATGTTAACAACATTAAGATGGCTTAAATTATTGTTGCACCTAATTACTAGTGCATGTGGGGATTTACCGGATTTGTTGTTTGCATATCCGGCCCCATTTAAATTGCTTAGATTGTGTAGTTTACTCATGTTTCACCTCTTGCCATGTTAACCAACCTTTAATATTGTTGAGTATATAACCGGGACAGAACTAAATAAGTCATGTGGTGTTTTCTTCAATATGCAACTCCGTTGCATATTGAGCTCCACTTAATTTGTAGGATTGCTTGTGCACTTTGCCATGCCATGCTTCATTAAACCGAACATGCATCATACTTGTTGTGCATCATGCCATGTTCGTGTGAGGTTTGTTTACTATGTTGTGTGCTTCTTTCCGGTGTTGCTTCTTCGGGTTGGTTCCGATAACGTCGTGTTTGTGAGGAACCGTTCGACTACATCCGTTTGTCTTCTTCATGGACTCGTTTTTCTTCCTTGCGGGATTTCAGGCAAGATGACCATACCCTCGAAATCACTTCTATCTTTACTTGCTAGATGCTCGCTCTTTTGCTATGCCTATGCTACGATACCTACCACTTGCTTATCATGCCTCCCATATTGTTAAACCAAGCCTCTAACCCACCTTGTCCTAGCAAACCATTGTTTGGCTATGTTACCGCTTTGCTCAGCCCCTCTTATAGCGTTGTTAGTTGCAGGTGAAGAATGGAGTTTGTTCCATGTTTGGAACATGGATATTTGTTGGGATATCACAATATCTCTTATTTAATTAATGCATCTATATACTTGGTAAAGGGTGGAAGGATCAGCCTTATGCCTGGTGTTTTGTTCCACTCTTGCCGCCCTAGTTTCCATCATCTCGGTGTTATGTTCCCGGATTTTGCGTTCCTTACGCGGTTGGGTTATAATGGGAACCCCTTGACAGTTCGCCTTGAATAAAACTCTTCCAGCAAGGCCCAACATTGGTTTTACCATTCGCCACCTAGCCTTTTCTTTCCCTTGGGTAGGCCTGCCCAAGGGTCATCTTTATTGAACCCCCGGGCCAGTGCTCCTCTGAGTGTTGGTCCAACCCAGAGCACCGTGCGGGGCCGACCCTTGGCAACTTGGGTTACGTTGGCTCCCGTACGCTTAGCTTATCTGGTGTGCCCTGAGAACGAGATATGTGCAGCTCCTATCGGGATTTGTCGGCACAGCGGGTGGTCTTGCTGGACTTGTTTTACCATTGTCGAGGATGTATTGTAACCGGGATTCCGAGTCTGATCGGGTCTTCCCGCTAGAAGGAATATCCTTCGTTGACCGTGAGATCTTGTGATGGGCTAAGTTGGGACACCCCTGCAGGGATTTGAACTTTCGAAAGCCGTGCCCGTGGTTATGGGCAGATGGGAATTTGTTAACGTTCGGTTGTAGAAAACCTGAAGTTGACTTTAATTAAAATACATCAACCGCGTGTGTAGCCGTGATGGTCTCTTCTCGGCGGAGTCCGGGAAGTGAACACGGTGTTGGAGTTATGCTTGACGTAGGTTGTTCTAGGATCACTTCTTGATTATAGTTGTTCGACCGTGCTTTTGCCTTCTCTTCTCGCTCTCTTTTGCAAATAGGTTAGCCACCATATATGCTAGTCGCTTGCTGCAGCTCCACCTCATACCTTTACCTTACCCATAAGCTTAAATAGTCTTGATCGCGAGGGTGTGAGATTGCTGAGTCCCCGTGACTCACAGATACTTCCAAAACCAGTTTGCAGGTGCTGATGTTACCGAGCAGGTGACGCAACCAAGCTCAAGGAGGAGCTCGATGAAGATCTTGTCCTTTATGTTGTTTCGTTCTAGTTGATCAGTAGTGGAGCCCAGTTGGGGTCGATCGGGGATCTGTGTAGCATGTGGGGTAGTCTTCTTTTATTTTGGTTCGGCAGTCGGACCTTGATTGTATCTGGATGATGTAATGCTTTATTCATGTAATTGTGTGAAGTGGCAATTGTAAGCCAACTATGTATCTTTTCCCTTATTGTATTACATGGGTTGTTTGCGAAGATTACCTCACTTGCGACATTGCTTTCAATGCGGTTATGCCTCTAAATCGTGCTTCGACACGTGGGAGATATAGCCGCATCGAGGGCGTTACAATCATCCTCATAGCTGCCAAGAAAGATTATGTCCTAGAAGCACCGCTAGGTGACGCACCCGTCCCACAGAACCAAGACGTTATGAACGCTTGGCAGACACGTGCTGATGATTACTCCCTCGTTCAGTGCGGCATGCTTTACATCTTAGAACCGGGGCTCCAAAAGCGTTTTGAGAGACACGGAGCATATGAGATGTTCGAAGAGCTAAAAATGGTTTTTCAAGCTCATGCCCGGGTCGAGAGACATGAAGTCTCCAACAAGTTCTTCAGCTGTAAGATGGAGGAAAATAGTTCTGTCAGTGAGCACATACTCAAAATGTCTGGGTTGCATAACCGCTTGACTCAGCTAGGAGTTAATCTCCCGGATGACGCGGTCATTGACAGAATCCTTCAGTCACTTCCACCGAGCTACAAGAGCTTTGTGATGAACTTCAATATGCAGGGGATGGAAAAGACCATTCCTGAAGTATTTGCAATGCTGAAGTCAGCAGAGGTAGAAGTCAAAAAGGAACATCAAGTGTTGATGGTGAATAAAACCACTAAGTTCAAGAAAGGCAAGGGTAAGAAGAACTTCAAGAAGGACGACAAGGGAGTTGCCGCGCCTAGTAAGCAAGCTGCCGGGAAGAAGCCAAAGAATGGACCCAAGCCTGAGACTGAGTGTTTTTATTGCAAGGGAAGTGGTCACTGGAAGCGGAACTACCCCAAATACTTAGCGGACAAGAAGGCCGACATCACGAAAGGTATATGTGATATACATGTAATTGATGTGCACCTTACCAGTACTCGTAGTAGCTCCTGGGTATTTGATACCGGTGCGGTTGCTCACATTTGTAACTCAAAGCAGGAGCTGCGAAATAAGCGGAGACTGGCGAAGGACGAGGTGACGATGCGCGTCGGGAATGGTTCCAAGATCGATGTGATCGCCGTCGGCATGCTACCTCTACATTTACCTACGGGATTAGTTTTAAACATCAATAATTGTTTTTTAGTGCCAGCTTTCAGCATGAACATTGTATCAGGATCTCGTTTAATACGAGATGGCTACTCATTTAAATCCGAGAATAATGGTTGTTCTATTTATATGAGAGATATGTTTTATGGTCATGCTCCTATGGTGAATGGTTTATTCTTAATGAATCTCGAGCGTAATGCTACACATATTCATAGTGTGAATACCAAAAGATGTAAGGTTGATAATGATAGTCCCACATACTTGTGGCACTGCTGCCTTGGTCACATAGGTGTCAAACGCATGAAGAAGCTCCATGCAGATGGACTTTTAGAGTCTCTTGATTACGAATCATTTGACACGTGCAAACCATGCCTGATGGGTAAAATGACCAAGACTCCGTTCTCAGGAACAATGGAGCGAGCAACCAACTTATTGGAAATCATACATACTGATGTGTGCGGTCCAATGAGTGTTGAGGCTCGCGGTGGCTATCGTTATGTTCTCACCCTCACTGATGACTTGAGTAGATATGGGTATGTCTACTTAATGAAACACAAGTCTGAGACCTTTGAAAAGTTCAAGGAATTCTAGAGTGAGGTTGAGAATCAACGTGACAGGAAAATCAAGTTCTTGCGATCAGATCATGGGGGAGAATACTTGAGTCACGAATTTGGCACACACTTAAGAAAAGGTGGAATATTTTCACAACTCACGCCGCCTGGAACACCTCAGCGTAATGGTGTGTCCGAACGTCGTAATCTCACTCTATTAGATATGGTGCGATCTATGATGTCTCTTACCGATTTACCGCTATCATTTTGGGGCTATGCTTTAGAGACTGCCGCATTCACTTTAAATAGGGCTCCGTCGAAATCCGTTGAGACGACACCGTATGAATTATGGTTTGGGAAGAAACCTAAGCTGTCGTTTCTAAAATTTTGGGCATGCGATGCTTATGTCAAGAAACTTCAACCTGAAAAGCTCGAACCCAAGTCGGAAAAATGCGTCTTCATAGGATACCCTAAGGAAACCATTGGGTATACCTTCTACCTCAGATCCGAAGGCAAGATCTTCGTTGCCAAGAATGGATCCTTTCTAGAGAAGGAGTTTCTCTCGAAAGAAGTAAGTGGGAGGAAAGTAGAGCTTGATGAAGTACTGCCTCTTGAAGCAGAGAGTAGCGCAGCTCAGGAAAATGTTCCTGTGGTGCCTGCACCGATTAGAGAGGAAGTTAATGATGATGATCAAGATACTTCGGATCAAGCTCCTAATGAACTTCGTAGGTCCACAAGGACACGTTCCGCACCAGAGTGGTATGGCAACCCTGTCTTGGAAATCATGTTGTTAGACAACGGTGAACCTTCGAACTATGAAGAAGCGATGGCGGGCCCAGATTCCGACAAATGGCTAGAAGCCATGAAATCCGAGATAGAATCCATGTATGAAAACAAAGTATGGACTTTGACTGACTTGCCCGAAGATCGGTGAGCCATAGAAAATAAATGGATCTTTAAGAAGAAGACAGACGCAGATGGTAATGTGACCATCTATAAGGCTCGACTTGTCGCTAAGGGTTATCGACAAGTTCAAGGGGTTGACTACAATGAGTCTTTATCACCCGTAGCGAAGCTGAAGTCCGTCCGAATCATGTTAGCAATTGCCGCATTCTATGATTATGAGATATGGCAAATGGACGTCAAAACGGCATTCCTTAACGGCTTTCTTAAGGAAGAATTGTATATGATGCAGCCGGAAGGTTTTGTCGATCCTAAGAATGCTAACAAGGTGTGCAAGCTCCAACGCTCAATCTATGGGCTGGTGCAAGCATCTCGGAGTTGGAACATTCGCTTTGATGAGATGATCAAAGCGTTTGGGTTTATGCAGACTTATGGAGAAGCCTGCGTTTACAAGAAAGTGAGTGGGAGCTCTGTAGCATTTCTCATATTATATGTGGATGACATACTGTTGATGGGAAATGATATAGAATTCTTGGAAAGCATAAAGGCCTATTTGAAAAAGTGTTTTTCAATGAAGGACCTTGGAGAAGCTGCTTATATATTAGGTATCAAGATCTATAGAGATAGATCGAGACGCCTCATCGGTCTTTCACAAAGTACGTACCTTGACAAGATATTGAAGAAGTTCAATATGGATCAGTCCAAGAAGGGGTTCTTGCCTGTATTGCAAGGTGTGCGATTGAGCACGGCTCAATGCCCGACCACGGCAGAAGATATAGAAGAGATGAGTGTCATCCCCTATGCCTCAGCCATAGGGTCTATTATGTATGCCATGCTGTGTACCAGACCTGATGTAAACCTTGCCGTAAGTTTGGTAGGTAGGTACCAAAGTAATCCCGGCAAGGAACACTGGACAGCGGTCAAAAACATCCTGAAGTACCTGAAAAGGACCAAGGATATGTTTCTCGTTTATGGAGGTGGCGAAGAGCTCTTCGTAAAGGGTTACGTCGACGCTAGCTTCGACACAGATCTGGATGACTCTAAGTCACAAACCGGATACGTGTATATTTTGAATGGTGGGGCAGTAAGCTGGTGCAGTTGCAAGCAAAGCGTCGTGGCGGGATCTACATGTGAAGCAGAATACATGGCAGCCTCGGAGGCAGCACAAGAAGCAATCTGGGTGAAGGAGTTCATCACCGACCTAGGAGTCATACCCAATGCGTTGGGGCCGATGACTCTCTTCTGTGACAACACTAGAGCTATTGCCCTTGCCAAGGAGCCCAGGTTTCACAGGAAGACCAGGCATATCAAGCGTCGCTTCAACTCCATTCATGAAAGTGTTCAAAATGGAGACATGGAAATTTGTAAAGTACATACGGACCTGAATGTAGCAGATCCGTTGACTAAACCTCTCCCTAGAGCAAAACATGATCAACACCAGAATTCCATGGGTGTTCGATTCATCACAATGTAACTAGATGATTGACTCTAGTGCAAGTGGGAGACTGTTGGAAATATGCCCTAGAGGCAATAATAAAATGATTATTATATTTCCTTGTTCATGATAATTGTCTATTGTTCATGCTATAATTGTGTTATCCGGGAAATCGTAATACATGTGTGAATACATAGACCACAACACGTCCCTAGTGAGCCTCTAGTTGACTAGCTCGTTGATCAAAAGATAGTCATGGTTTCCTGACTATGGACATTAGATGTCATTGATAACGGGATCACATCATTAGGAGAATGATGTGATGGACAAGACCCAATCCTAAGCTTAGCTCAAAGATCGTGTAGTTCGCTTGTTGTAGCTTTTCTGAATGTCAAGTATCATTTCCTTAGACCATGAGATTGTGCAACTCCCGGATACCGTAGGAGTACCTTGGGTGTGCCAAACGTCACAATGTAACTGGGTGACTATAAAGGTACATTACAGGTATCTCCGAAAGTGTCTGTTGGGTTGGCACGAACCGAGACTGGGATTTGTCACTCCGTATGACGGAGAGGTATCTCTAGGCCCACTCGGTAATGCATCATCATAATGAGCTCAATGTGATCAAGTGGTTGATCGCGGGATCATGCATTACGGTACGAGTAAAGTGACTTGCCGGTAACGAGATTGAACAAGGTATTGGGATACCGACGATAGAGTCTCGGACAAGTAACGTACTGATTGACAAAGGGAATTGAATACGGGATTGATTATGTCCTCGACATCGTGGTTCATCCGATGAGATCATCGAGGAGCATGTGGGAGCCAACATGGGTATCCAGATCCCGCTGTTGGTTATTGACCGGAGAGGCGTCTCGGTCATGTCTGCGTGTCTCCCAAACCCGTAGGGTCTACACACTTAAGGTTCGGTGACGCTAGGGTTGTAGAGATATTAGTATGCAGTAACCCGAAAGTTGTTCGGAGTCCCGGATGTTACGAGGAGTTCCGGAATGGTCCGGAGGTAAAGATTTATATATAGGAAGTCCAGTTTCGGCCAGCGGGAAGGTTTCGGGGGTTACCGGTATTGTAACGGGACCCCCGGAAGTGTCCCGGGGGTCCACCGGATGGGGCCACCTATCCCGGAGGGCCCCATGGGCTGAAGTGGCGTGGGAACCAACCCCTGATGGGCTGGTGCGCCCCACCCAAGGTCCCAAGGCGCCTAGGGTTGGAAACCCTAGGGTGTCGTTGCCCCCCGAGGGGGCATGCGCCCCCCTGGTTGGAAACCCTAAGGGGGCCGTTGCCCCCAGGGTCCGCCCCCCCTTTTAGATGGGATCTCCAAGGGGGCATGCGCCCCCCTAGCCCCTATATATAGTGGAAGGGAGGGAGGGCAGCCGCACCTTGCTCTTGGCGCCTCCCTCTCCCTCCGTAACACCTCTCCTCCCCGCTTGTGCTTGGCGAAGCCCTGCCAGGATCCTGCTGCATCCACCACCACGCCGTCGTGCTGCTGGATCTTCATCAACCTCTCCTCCCCCCTTGCTGGATCAAGAAGGAGGAGACGTCTTCCCAACCGTACGTGTGTTGAACGCGGAGGTGCTGTCCGTTCGGCACTTGGTCATCGGTGATTTGGATCACGGCGAGTACGACTCCATCATCCCCGTTCACTTGAACGATTCCGCTCGCAATCTACAAGGGTATGTAGATGCACTCCTATTCCCCTCATTGCTAGAATACTCCATAGATTGATCTTGGTGATGCGTAGAAATTTTTTAATTTCTGCTACGACCCCCAACAGTTACTACTGCTCCGGAACACTTAGAGTGGCCGGCATGTGATCCACTTCATCCCTGTGTCTATCCCTCTGGGGAAATGTCACGTGGTGGCTTCCGGAGTCCTGCTAGCCTAGTTGCTACAGCCTGGAATCACTCGCTGATGATCGACACGTTTGATGCTGGGTCATGTATACCTGTCCCTGTAAGTTAGTGCCACTTTGGGTTCACGACTAGTTATGTCGGCCCGAGTTCTCTGTCATATGGATGCTAGCGACACTATCATATACGTGAGCCAAAAGGTACAAACGGTCCCGGGCCAGGTAAGGTGGCACCCATGGGAATACCATGCATGAGGCCGCAAAGTGATATGATGTGGTAAATGCTAGATCGGTGTGACTTAGAATCGGGGTCCTGACAAACCGCACGACCGGATATACACCCTTTTTCATGGTGTACGGTGCAGAAGTAGTCTTGCCTTGTGACATTATTCATGACTCACCTCGAGTGCGCATGTATGAAGAATGAGAAGCCGAGCTCGATCGGCAGGACGACCTGGACAGCCCGGAGGAGGAGCGTGATGTCACGAAGGCCCATTCCGCATGCTATCAACACCAGGCTCGGCGATACCAAAGCAGAGAAGTACGAGCAAAGACCTACAATGTTGGTGAACAAGTATTATGCCTACCAGAAAAGAAAAAGGACAAGCTCAAGCCCAAATGGGAGGGTCCCTTCATTTTAGATGAAGTTCCTATTGGAGGAGCCTATCGTCTTCGCAATGCTTTGGACAATCGCTTGGAGCCAAACCCATGGAATGCTGCAAGGCTCCAAAGATTCTACGCCTATGTAACGCCCCGAGACCGATGTGCCAGGTGTCTTCCAGTTATTCGCTGATGTTGTCATGTCATTTGCTTGCGTATTGCATCTTATCATGTCATCATGTGCATTGCATCATCATGTTTTAAAACTTGCATTCGTCCGGGTTCTCCGAGTTCTCTCCATTGTCCGTTCTGAGCCCAACCACACTTGCACGCGCCCGCAGCATGTCCGAAATAGTATTTTATAAGTGGCCGGAAAATGTTCTTGGATTGGGATGAGAGTTGACATGTGGTCTTGCTATAGTGTAGGTAGACCGCCTGCCAAGTTTCATCGCAATCGGAGTTCGTTTGACGCCCCAACGATTAACTATAGAGACAGTATAGCCGGTCTAACGTCGGACGTTTTCGGTCTCCGGAAACAGTCGTCGGGCCTCCCTCTCTTCTCTTCTCTTAGCTCGAGACCATCTACACAGCCCACGACCTACCGCCAGGTCCAACCTAACCTCTCTCGTCAGCCCGCGACCCTCCTCGCGCGCGCCCGAAAGCTGTCCCGGACCCGACTCAGGCAGTCGTCACCGTTGGATCCGAATCATCCCCAAACGTCTACAAAACGTCACCGTTTTCCTATTTGGACTCCCTAGCTATTTTATTCGTGACCGTCCGATTACGATCGGAGGGACGAGGTAGCCCCTAAACTAAATTCATCTGTATATTTATAGTCCAACCCTAGATCCTAGGGAGATGTCCCATCCCGCCGCCACTCCACCCAAATCCTCTCGGGATCCCCTCCCTCGATCCCGCAGCGTCCTCCCACCTCTCTTCGAATCCAGATCTAGCCAACCAGTGCCTCCCCTCGATCCATCCGTCCAGGAGGATGCCATCGTGGTCACTAGGCACATCTCCCCGACGCCTCCTTCTCCTCATGTCGTTTCCCTCTGGACCCCTCTCTTTCACACCTAGTTTTTCCGCTCTCTCTCTCTCTCACTCTGGTTCACAGGGACGTCGCCATGGCCATCGCGTCGACGTGTGACCACCGAAGCTCCACCGGAGACCAGAGCCACCGGCCGCCCGAGCCTCATGCGCTTCTGCCTCGAGGATCTCCTCGTCCCCAACCAGGACGCCATGGTCGGCCTCCTCTGTTTCGAACCGCCGTCGCCCCGTTCTTCTTCAAGCCGTGGTCATGCTGCCGCAGAAGTGCCGCCATGGATGCTCGAACCTCCCTCTGCTTCCCGCGTGGGATGACCCCAGCACTGCGCCCCTGCTTTGCCTCGCCGGCAGCAAGCTCCGCCACGCCAAGTCAGCCGCCGTTCCCGAGTCTCCTAATGCCATGGACTTCCTCCGCCGCTCATCGCTGCCACGGGACACCGGCGCCCCTAACCTCCTCATCGCCCGCACGCCTACATGTCCCCTGCCTCGCCCCGCTATGCTTGGATCCGGCCGTCCCCGCACCGTCACGGCCCTGCAGAGCCGTGCCCAAGACCCATTTGCGTCGCCGTTCAAGTCCCAGCACTGCCTCGTTCTTCTTCCTGGAGCGAGAGTAGCCACCTGCTCGATCCCCGTTTCATGAACGAGACGACGAGCGCCCAGTTTCCGCGTTGACCTCGTCAATCAGATCTGGTGGGCCCGTGTTGTTTCCCCCGTCGGCCCAGCACGCCTCCTCACCCAGACGCGGCCTGCCAGCTTGTCCACTGAACCGGGCCATGGGTGAGCTGCCCCTCTAGCGCCCCTCCTGTTGTTTTTTTCTCTCCGGCTGGGCCAACAGATTTTGGCCCGTTGATGTTTTTTTCCTTTGTGCGATTTATCTATTTATCCAGAGCCATCCAGTTTTACAGAAAGCCCCTTGCACTTCATGCATTTAATATCTCCACAACCGTGCATCCGTTTAAAACAACTTATATATGTAATATGCCTAGAATTCTGTCTAGTTTAATAATTTGCAACTGTCATCCATGTTTGAAATGCTTAAATTGATGTTTGATTAAATTTGCTCTAATAATATGTTAAAATGCTTTAATTCATAACTAAATAACCGTAGCTCGGTTTTAAATAAACTTTATATGTAAATGGGGTAGAAAAATGCCTAGTTTAACATGGTGGCATCACTTTGCATGTTTAACAACCCTAAAATTGTGTTTAGGGCAAAACAGTACCTAATTCATTATTATGCACATGAGGAGTTTCCGGACTTGTTGTTCGTTGTTTCCGACCTCATTTAAACTTGCCTAGATAGGTAGTTTTGTTGTGCATCACCCCTTGCCATGCTAACCAACATTTAATTTTGTTGAGTAATGAGAGGGAACTAAATAAGTCACGTGATGTTTCGTCAATATGCAACGGAGTTGCATATCGAGCTCCACTTAAGTTGTAGGATTAATTGTGCACTTTGCCATGCCACGCTTCATTAAACCGGACATGCATCATACTTGGTTGTGCATCATGCCATGTTCAGGTGTTGGTTGTTTACTATGTTGTGTGCTTCTTTCCGCTGTTGCTTCTTCGGGTTGGTTCCGATAACATTGCATTTGTGAGGATCCGTTCGACTACGTCCGGTTGTCTTCTTCATGGACTCGTTCTTCTTCCTTGCGGGATTTCAGGCAAGATGACCATACCCTCGAAATCACTTCTATCTTCGCTTGATAGATGCTTGCTCTTTTGCTATGCCTATGCTATGATACCTACCACTTGCTTATCATGCCTCCCATATTGTTAAGCCAAGCCTCTAACCCACCTTGTCCTAGCAAACCATTGTTTGGCTATGTTACCGCTTTGCTCAGCCCCTCTTATAGCGTTGTTAGTTGTAGGTGAAGATTGGAGGTTGTTCCATGTTGGAACATGGATTGTTGTTGGGATATCACAATATCTCTTATTTAATTAATGCATCTATATACTTGGTAAAGGGTGGAAGGCTCGGCCTTATGCCTAGTGTTTTGTTCCACACTTGCCGCCCTAGTTTCCGTCATATCGGTGTTATGTTCCCGGATTTTGCGTTCCTTACACGGTTGGGTTATAATGGGAACCCCTTGAGAGTTCGCCTTGAATAAAACTCCTCCAGCAAGGCCCAACATTGGTTTTACCATTCGCCACCTAGCCTCTTTTTCCCTTGGGTTAGGCCAGCCCAAGGGTCATCTTTATTTTAAATCCCCCGGGCCAGTTCTTGTCTAAGTGTTGGTCCAAACTAAGCGATGTTCGAGGCTACCAGGGGAAACTCTGGGCTGGCTTACCCGACGTCTTGCTCATCTGGTGTGCCCTGAGAACGAGATATGTGCAGCTCCTATCGGGATTTGTCGGCACATCTGGGTGGTCTTGCTGGTCTTGTTTTACCATTGTCGAAATGTCTTGTAACCAGGATTCTGAGCCTGATCGGTTCTTCCCGCTAGAAGGAATATCCTTCGTTGACCGTGAGAGCTTGTGATGGGCTAAGTTGGGACACCTCTGCAGGGATTTGAACTTTCGGAAGCTGTGCTCGCGGTTATGGGCAGATGGGAATTTGTTAATGTCCGGTTGTAGAAAACCTGAAGTTGACCTGAATTAAAATACATCAACCGCGTGTGTTACCGTGATGGTCTCTTCTCGGCGGAGTCCGGGAAGTGAACACGGTGTTGGAGTAATGCTTGACGTAGGTTGTTCTAGGATCACTTCTTGATCATAGTTGTTCGACTGTGCTTTTGCCTTCTCTTCTCGCTCTCATTTGCGTATGTTAGCCACCATATATGCTAGTCGCTTGTTGCAGCTCCACCTCATACCTTTACCTTACCCATAAGCTTAAATAGTCTTGATTGCGAGGGTGTGAGATTGCTGAGTCCCCGAGACTCACATATACTTCCAAAACCAGCTTGCAGGTGCCGTTGAACCGTGCGGATGACGCAACCAAGCTCAAGGAGGAGCTCGATGAAGATCTTGTTCTTTATGTTGTTCCGTTTTCTAGTTGATCAGTAGTGGAGCCCAGTTGGGACGATCGGGGATCTGTGTAGCATTTGGGGTAGTCTTCTTTTATTTTGGTTCCGTAGTCGGACCTTGATTGTATCTGGATGATGTAATGCTTTATTCATGTATTGTGTGAAGTGGCGATTGTAAGCCAACTATGTACCTTTTCCCTTATGTATTACATGGGTTGTGTGAAGATTACCTCACTTGCGACATTGCTTTCAATGCGGTTATGCCACTAAGTCGTGCTTCGACACGTGGGAGATATAGCCGCATCGAGGGCGTTACAAGTTGGTAATCAGAGCCTTCCCCAACCTTAGGATCCCCCCTGCTTGATCGAATCGTTGGCGTTGTTGAGTCTAGAAAAATGTTTTGAGTCATTTAGGATCATACATATCGGAGAGTTAGGAATTCTTTTTACTCCTCAGTCCCTTTGTCGCTCTGGTGAGGCATCCTGACGTAGAGTTTTGACTCTTCTCTTCTCAAATTTCACTAAAAAAATTTAGGATCACACGGGTATCTTGGAATCGTTCTAATGGTTTTGTGATGAGAACATTGTTCTTGGTGCCTCCTGACATTTAGGGGTTGTGGCAGTGTCCCGGGGAGTTGAGCTCTGAGGTGTTGTCATCACAATTTTATCATTGCAGTTCTGGAATACCTGAGTTTAGTTTCGCCGACATCGAAAATCTCTTTTATGCAGTTGTTGGTGAGATAACCTCGACGCTACCCAGTACTGGGGCGGGAGTTCAGGAGTATTGCCATAACTCATATAATGGATGCTTTTCGAAGGTTGAGGTAAACGATTTCCGAAGTTTTCTTGGTTATGTGTTGAAGGATGGATACAGCTGGATGTAGGATTTGCTAGTTTTGGGTGAGATATTATGCTTCCCCTGTATCCCAAGCACCTGACTGCATAACCGGGAAATTTCGGGAGTTTATAAGTGGGAATTCAAGTAGCTCTTAGGATATCTTTCCGACAGATGTATGATATGAAATTGGGGTTCGACGTCTAGTGGTCCTCCTATCCATGGTTGGTTTTAAAGTGGTCTCATTGTGTCTTAAAGAGTCCTTGGCTATGCCGACTCGGGGACGCTTCGTATGTCATGTGCACTGCCTTGTACATGATGGTGCTGTACGATCGAGCCCGTGTAGGCCCCACCATGAAAACTTCGGATGAAATCTCTATCATATGTTTGTTCCGGCTTATTCTGCAAGCCAATCCTTTGTTTTTGTTTTGAGTTGTGGTATTCGAGTTGCTTCGGGGTCAAATGTTGATTCCATACCTTTTCCTAAGCGGTGTTCTCATACCCCGATGTGAACACTAATCCTTCTCGATCATCGAGTTTGTCATGTCAATCCTTTTTAACCGGTGTGCTTCTCTTCAAGTGGATCCGATCATTACAACATCCGCAAGATCAAGTATCAGTTCTTCTCAACGGTGTTTGTTTCATCTGTCCTCAAGTTGCCTTTGTTTTCCCGCCCACCCACCCTTTTTCTTCAAGGAATCCGATGTCTTAATCAAGTATCCTTTATATTCTTGTGAAGTCTCTCCATTCCTTTTTTATCAATGTTCTTATCCGGTGATTCTCAGGAAGATTCTAATGGATCTTCAAGTTCGTCATTCTTCATTCTTTTCGTCTCCGGTGGTTTCAAGTCAAGCTTTGTTGATCATATCCTTTCCTTGTTTCAATGCTTTATCATGCCGGTGCAATTCTTGATCATTCACCTCTCGCTATTCAATTGTTCCGGAGTGCTCAAGATATCTCGAAGATTCGTGTTTCCACTCTGCAGTCGTTCAAGATCTTTCGAGGATGTTATCTCATTCAAGCCATTTAATTCAACCGGCGCAATCTATCTTTTAAATCATTCAACAGTGTTTCTTTTGAGTGGGCCCTAACCCACAGGTCTTTTCCCAGGATCTTACCTGACTCTTCTTATTTGTCCGGAGCTATCCTCAAATTCCTTTCGAAGTTTTGACGTAAGAATGAATTTTCATCAGTCAAGTGCCTTTCTCCAAGATCTTTCAAATTATTTTCATCGTTGGTTCAACTTTTCCATTCTTCTTCATTACGGAGTGCTTCAACAATTCTTCGTGGTGTGTCCCGTCGTAATTCTCAGAATTTGAAGACCGAAGAAGAGTTTTACATCCATATCTTATCCGTTCTCTCAGAGATTCGTAGCTCTAGTTCGAGACCATCCCCTCATAATCGTTTTCGATTGTCAAAATTCTTTTCACCCACCCGGAGCATTCCATGAGTTGTTTTCCATTTATTTCCTCCAAAGGCCATCTTTTCAAATATTATTCATTCTCAGCTTTCAGCTATCATTCTCCAAATCTTACCGGTGCATCATTCAAATATTCTCTAATCAATTCATGATCTCTCCGTTCCCTTGTATCTAAATCCTCTCAAGTATCTTCGTTCTTTTTACAATTCTTCCCGGTGATTCATCCCTTTACTTTGTTCATTTCCAATTCTTACGGTGGCTACTCAGGATTTTTCTTCCTTGCGATCATATCTATTTATTCATTGTCAATCCTAATGGTGGTTCGTGCAAGAGTTCTCGTCATTCATTATCGTATATATTCATGCGTTCTTCTCAATCCTACCGGTAACTTGTTGAAGACGTTCTCAAGTTATGCTATATATATCTTAATCCTTTCTACGAGAATAAGTAGTGTGCCAAATCCATTGATTGTCATCAATTAATTGATGAAGGATAAGCATAATGTAATTCTTATTCTTGTTTCATCCAAGTGATTAATTCCTTATTATGGAGGTTCATCATATCACATTCTCGGTTCGAGAGGACTTATCTTTTCTTTTCCAGAGTTCCAAGCCTTTCCGCTTTGTCTTGTCGCGAAGCTCCTTCTAAATCATTACAAGGTTTCACTTTATGTTTCAACTTCTCTTTCCTTTCGTTTGATCATTCTTTTGTTTAACGGAGTTCTTCATGGAGGTTCTACATGATAGTTCATCAAGGACTTAATCCGTTCTCGAAACATTCATCAAGATTATTTTCAGAGGAGTTCAAGCTTTCTTCTTCTTGCAATCCGGAGTGCAATTCCTTCTACCGTATCATTTGAGGTGGTGCTATGTCATTCTTCATAACTTGAGTTCATGTTTCATGATTCACATGTTGTCAAGAATGAGGTATCTTAAATCCATCAATCTCTTCATTGGAGTTATCTTGGGTTATATTTCACCTAAAGCCTTCCCGAAGGATTGTTGCTATCTATGGTGCTTATAATGACCCAAGTTCTTCATTTATCCTCCCGGTGAAATAAGTTTCTCGTCTCCTTGTTCTTATAAATCAAATTCTTTTCCCGTGAGTGGCAGGTTGTCACCTCATAATTTGAGATGTATTCCATAAGACCATATCAAGTTTATTCTTTTTGTTGTTGGTTTTCCAAAAACTCCGTTCTAGCATTTGTTGTAAGCGTGCTCTCTCAAGATCGTGTTTCCCTTCGTTCATTCCATTCCATTCTTTCTTTTGCTTCGAAGGCATGGTGATGTTGCTCTCTTCAACCGTCTTCTATTTTTGTCAGGATCGTGTTCTTTCCTGTGCTTATTCAACTAACCGGAGTGTTGTGTCTTCTCTTCTAGTTCTTTTCATCTTATAAAGTCTTGCATCCCTTCTCAACCGGAGTGCTATTCGAATTTGTTCTTCCTTGTTCCTCTTTCTTAACGGAGTGCTTTCAACTTCGTTCTTCTCCGTTGCTTTCTTTCTTTCTTTTTTCTCAACCTTTTCAAGGTTCTTTGGTCTCACTCGTTTGTCAAAGGAGCAACTTAGTTTTACCTCTTCTCTTCCTCTTCCGTTTTCCCTCCGGTGCCATTCTAGATCTCGGGACGAGATCCTCTCGTAGTGGTGGAGTGTTGTAACGCCCCGAGACCGATGTGCCAGGTGTCTTCCAGTTATTCGCTGACGTTGTCATGTCATTTTCTTGCGTGTTGCATCTTATCATGTCATCATGTGCATTGCATCTTCATGTTTTAAAACTTGCATTCGTCCGGGTTCTCCGAGTTCTCTCCGTTGTCCGTTCTGAGCCCAACCGCACTTGCACGCGCCCGCGGCATGTCCGAAATAGTATTTTATAAGTGGCCAGAAAATGTTCTTGGAATGTGATGAGAGTTGACGTGTGGTCTTGTTATAGTGTAGGTAGACCGCCTGCCAAGTTTCATCGCAATCTGAGTTCGTTTGATGCCCCAACGATTAACTATAGAGACAGTATAGCCGGTCTAACGTCAGACGTTTTTGGTCTCCGGAAATAGTCGCCGGGCCTCCCTCTCTTCTCTTCTCTTAGCTCGAGACCATCTACACAGCCCACGACCTACCGCCAGGTCCAACCTAACCTCTCTCGTCAGCCCGCGGCCCTCCTCGCGCGCGCGCCCGAAAGCTGTCCCGGACCCGACTCGGGCAGTCATCACCGTTGGATCCGGATCATCCCCAAACGTCTACAAAATGTCACCGTTTTCCTATTGGGACTCCCTAGCTATTTTATTTGTGACCGTGCGATTACAATCGGAGGGACGAGGTAACCCCTAAACTAAATTCATCTGTATATTTATAGTCCAACCCTAGATCCTAGGGAGATGTCCCATCCCGCCGCCACTCCACCCAAATCCTCTCGGGATCCCCTCCCTCGATCCCGCAGCGTCCTCCCACCTCTCTTCGAATCCAGATCCAGCCAACCAGTGCCTCCCCTCGATCCAGCCATCCAGGAGGATGCCGCCGTGGTCACCAGGCACATCTCCCCGACGCCTCGTTCTCCTCATGTCGTTTCCCTCTGGATCCCTCTCTTTCTCACCTAGTTTTTCCTCTCTCTCTCACTCTGGTTCATAGGGACGTCGCCATGGCCATCACGTCGACGTGTGACCACCGAAGCTCCACCGATGACCAGAGCCACCGGCCGCCCGAGCCTCATGCGCTTCTGCCTCGAGGATCTACTCGTCCCCAACCAGGACGCCATGGTCGGCCTCCTCTGTTTCGAACCGCCGTCGCCCCGTTCTTATTCAAGCCGTGGTCGTGCTGCCACAGAAGTGCCGCCATGGATGCTCGAACCTCCCTCTGCTTCCCGCGTGGGACGACCCTAGCGCCGCGCCCCTGCTTTGCCTCGCCGGTAGCAAGCTCTGCCACGCCAAGTCCGCCGCCATTCCCGAGTCTCCTGATGCCATGGACTTCCTCCGCCACTCATTGCTGCCACGGGACACCGGCGCCCCCAACCTCCTCATCGCCCGCACGCCTACAGCTCCCCTGCCTCGCCACCCTATGCTTCGATCCGGTCGTCCCCGCGTTGTCACGGCCCTGCAGAGACGTGCCCAAGACCCATCTGCGTCGTTGTTCAAGTCCCAACACTGCCTCGTTCTTCTTCCTGGAGCGAGAGTAGCCACCTGCTCGATCCCCGTTTCATGAACGAGACGACGAGCGCCCAGTTTCCGCGTTGACCTCGCCAGTCAGATCTGGTGGGCCCGCATTGCTTCCCCCGTCGGCCCAGCACACCTCCTCACCTAGACGCGGCCTGCCAGCTTGTCCACTGAACCGGGCCATGGGTGAGTTGCCCCTCCAGCGCCCCTCCTGTTGTTTTTTTCTCTCCGGTTGGGCCAGTAGATTTCGGCCCGTTGATGTTTTTCTCCTTTGTGTGATTTATCTATTTATCCAGAGCCGTCTAGTTTTACAGAAAGCCCCTTGCACTTCATGCATTTAATATCTCCACAACCGTGCATCGGTTTAAAACAACTTATATATGTAATATGCCTAGAATTTTTTCTAGTTTAATAATTTGCAACTGTCATCCATGTTTGAAATGCTTAAATTGATGTTTGATTAAATTTGCTCTAATAATATGTTAAAATGCTTTAATTCATAACTAAATAACCGTAGCTCGGTTTTAAATAAACTTTATATGTAAATGGGGTAGAAAAATGCCTAGTTTAACATGGTGGCATCACTTTGCATGTTTAACAACCCTAAAATTGTGTTTAGGGCAAAACAGTGCCTAATTCATTATTATGCACATGAGGAGTTTCCGGACTTGTTGTTCGTTGTTTCCGGCCTCATTTAAACTTGCCTAGATAGGTAGTTTTGTTGTGCTTCACCCATTGCCATGCTAACCAACATTTAATTTTGTTGAGTAATGAGAGGGAACTAAATAAGTCACGTGATGTTTCGTCAATATGCAACGGAGTTGCATATCGAGCTCCACTTAAGTTGTAGGATTTCTTGTGCACTTTGCCATGCCACGCTTCATTAAACCGGACATGCATCATACTTGGTTGTGCATCATGCCATGTTCAGGTGTTGTTTGTTTACTATGTTGTGTGCTTCTTTCCGGTGTTGCTTCTTCGGGTTGGTTCCGATAACATTGCATTTGTGAGGATCCGTTCGACTATGTCCGGTTGTCTTCTTCATGGACTCGTTCTTCTTCCTTGCGGGATTTCAGGCAAGATGACCATACCCTCGAAATCACTTCTATCTTTGCTTGCTAGATGCTCACTCTTTTGCTATGCCTATGCTACGATACCTACCACTTGCTTATCATGCCTCCCATCTTGTTAAGCCAAGCCTCTAACCCACCTTGTCCTAGCAAACCGTTGTTTGGCTATGCTGCCACTTTGCTCAGCCCCTCTTATAGCGTTGTTAGTTGCACGTGAAGATTGGAGGTTGTTCCATGTTGGAACATGGATTGTTGTTGGGATATCACAATATCTCTTATTTAATTAATGCATCTATATACTTGGTAAAGGGTGGAAGGCTCGGCCTTATGCCTAGTGTTTTGTTCCACTCTTGCCGCCCTAGTTTCCGTCATATCGGTGTTATGTTCCCGGATTTTGCGTTCCTTACACGGTTGGGTTATAATGGGAACCCCTTGAGAGTTCGCCTTGAATAAAACTCCTCCAGCAAGGCCCAACATTGGTTTTACCATTCGCCACCTAGCCTCTTTTTCCCTTGGGTGAGGCCAGCCCAAGGGTCATCTTTATTTTAAACCCCCCAGGCCAGTGCTTGTCTAAGTGTTGGTCCAAACTGAGCGATGCCCAAGGCTACCAGGGGCAACTCTGGGCTGGCTTACCCGACATCTTGCTCATCCGGTGTGCCCTAAGAACGAGATATGTGCAGCTCCTATCGGGATTTGTCGGCACATCTGGGTGGTCTTGCTGGTCTTGTTTTTCCATTGTCGAAATGTCTTGTAACCGGGATTCCGAGCCTGATCGGGTCTTCCTGCTAGAAGGAATATCCTTCGTTGACCGTGAGAGCTTGTGATGGGCTAAGTTGGAACACCCCTGCAGGGATTTGAACTTTCGAAAGCTGTGCCCGCGGTTATGGGCATATGGGAATTTGTTAATGTCCGGTTGTAGAAAACCTGAAGTTGACCTTGTTGGAAATATGACCTAGAGGCAATAATAAATTAGTTATTATTATATCATATTTCATTTTTCATGATAATCGTTTATTATCCATGCTAGAATTGTACTGAAAGGAAACTCAGATACATGTGTGGATACATAGACAACACCATGTCCCTAGTAAGCCTCTAGTAGACTAGCTCGTTGATCAATAGATGGTTACGGTTTCCTAACCATGGACATTGGATGTCGTTGATAACGGGATCACATCATTAGGAGAATGATGTGATGGACAAGACCCAATCCTAAGCCTAGCACAAGATCGTGTAGTTCGTTTGCTAAAGCTTTTCTAATGTCAAGTATCATTTCCTTAGACCATGAGATTGTGCAACTCCCGGATACCGTAGGAGTGCTTTGGCTGTGCCAAACGTCACAACGTAACTGGGTGGCTATAAAGGTACACTACAGGTATCTCCGAAAGTGTCTGTTGGGTTGGCACGAATCGAGACTGGGATTTGTCACTCCGTGTAAACGGAGAGGTATCTCTGGGCCCACTCGGTAGGACATCATCACAATGTGCACAATGTGATCAAGGAGTTGATCACGGGATGATGTGTTACGGAACGAGTAAAGAGACTTGCCGGTGACGAGATTGAACAAGGTATCGGGATACCGACGATCGAATCTCGGGCAAGTACAATACCGCTGGACAAAGGGAATTGTATACGGGATTGATTAAGTCCTTGACATCGTGGTTCATCCGATGAGATCATCATGGAGCATGTGGGAGCGAACATGGGTATCCAGATCCCGCTGTTGGTTATTGACCGGAGAGTTGTCTCGGCCATGTCTGCATGACTCACGAACCCGAAGGGTCTACACACTTAAGGTTCGATGATGCTAGGGTTATAGGGAAAGTATGTACGCGGTTACCGAATGTTGTTCGGAGTCCCGGATGAGATCCCGGACGTCACGAGGAGTTCCAGAATGGTCCGGAGGTAAAGATTGATATATAGGAAGTATGGTTTTGGCCACCAGAAGTGTTCCGGGCATCACCGGTAATTTACCGGGACCACCGGAGGGGTCCGGGGGTCCACCGGGAGGGGCCACCAGCCCCGGAGGCCTACATGGGCCAATAGTGGGAAGGGACGAGCCCCTATGTGGGCTGGGGCACCTCCCACCAAGTCCCAAGGCGTCCTCAAGAGAAGAGGGGGCAAACCCTAGGCGCAGATGGGCCCTAAGGCCCACACTAGGTGCGCCCCCTCTCTCTCCCCCTTGGCCGCCTCCCAGATGGGATCTGGGGGCTGCCGCCACCCCTAGGGAGGGAACCCTAGGTGGGGGCGCAGCCCCTCCCCTCCCCCTATATATACTTGAGCAAAGGGGCAGCCCAAGATGCGATTCAATCCCCCTGTTGGCGCAGCCCTACCCCTCTTCCTCCTTGTCTCTCGTAGTGCTTGGCGAAGCCCTGCTGGAGTCCCACTCTCCTCCACCACCACCACGCCGTCGTGCTGCTGCTGGATGGAGTTTTCCCCAACCTCTCCTTCTCCCCTTGCTGGATCAAGGCGTAGGAGACGTCACCGGGCTGTACGTGTGTTGAACGCGGAGGTGCCATCCGTTCGGCACTAGGATCATCAGTGATTTGGATCACGACGAGTATGACTCCATCAACCCCGTTCACTTGAACGCTTCCGCTTAGCGATCTACAAGGGTATGTAGATGCACTCTCCTTCCCTCGTTGCTAGATTACTCCATAGATTGATCTTGGTGATGCGTAGAAAATTTTGAATTTCTGCTACGATCCCCAACAGTGGCATCATGAGCTAGGTCTATGCGTAGTTTCTATGCACGAGTAGAACACAAAGCAGTTGTGGGCGTTGATTTTTTCAATTTACTTGTCGTTACTAGTCTTATCTTGATTCGGCGGCATCGTGGGATGAAGCGGCCCGGACCGACCTTACACGCACTCTTACGTGAGACTGGTTCCACCGACTGACATGCACTAGTTGCATAAGGTGGCTAGCAGGTGTCTGTCTCTCCCACTTTAGTCGGATCGGATTCAATGAAAAGGGTCCTTATGAAGGGTAAATAGAAATTGGCATATCACGTTGTGGTTTTCGCGTAGGTAAGAAACGTTCTTGCTAGAAACCTACAGCAGCCACGTAAAAACTTGCAACAACAATTAGAGGACGTCTAACTTGTTTTTGCAGCATATGTCTTGTGATGTGATATGGCCAAAAGGATGTGATGAATGATATATGTGATGTATGAGATTGATCATGTTCTTGTAAGAGGAATCACGACTTGCATGTCGATGAGTATGACAACCGGCAGGAGCCATAGGAGTTGTCTTAATTTATTTATGACCTGCGTGTCAACATAAACGTCATGTAATTACTTTACTTTATTGCTAAAGCGTTAGCCAGAGTAGTAGAAGTAATAGATGATGAGACAACTTCAAGAAGACACGATGATGGAGATCATGGTGTCGTGCCGGTGACAACGATGATCATGGAGCCCCGAAGATGGAGATCAAAAGGAGCAAAATGATATTGGCCATATCATGTCACTATTTGATTGCATGTGATGTTTATCATGTTTTACATCTTATTTGCTTAGAACGACGGTAGCTTAAATAAGATGATCCCGCACTAAAATTTCAGGAAAAGTGTTCCCCCTAACTGTGCACCATTGCGAAGGTTCGTCGTTTCGAAGCACCATGTGATGATCGGGTGTGATAGATTCTAACGTTCGAATACAACGGGTGTAAGCCAGATTTACACAGCAAAAACACTTAGGTTGACTTGACGAGCCTAGCATGTACAGACATGGCCTCGGAACACGGAAGACCGAAAGGTCGAGCATGAGTCGTATAGAAGATACAATCAACATGAAGATGTTCTCCAATGTTGACTAGTCCGTCTCACGTGATGATCGGACACGGCCTAGTTGACTCGGATCATGTTTCACTTAGATTACTAGAGGGATGTCTATCTGAGTGGGAGTTCATTAATTGAACTCAATTATCATGAATATAGTCTAAATTGTCTTTGCAAATATGTTGTAGATAGCTCACGTTGTAGCTCCCTGTTTCAATACGTTCCTAGAGAAAGACCAAGTTGAAAGATATTGTAAGCAATGATGCGGACTAGGTCCGTAGTCCGAGGAGTGTCCTCCCTGCTACACAGAAGGCTTACGTCTTTGATGCACCGCTCGATGTGTAAACCCCTACAACGTCGTCTGTGGATGTTGTGAACACCTGACAGACACATCCTGATGACTACTTGATTGTTTAGTGCACCATACTTTACGGCTTAGAATCGGGATTCCAATGACGTTTTGAACGCCATAGAACATATGAGATGTTCCAAGAGCTGAAATTGGGATTTCAGGCTCATGCCCGTGTTGAGAGGTGTGAGACCTCTGACAAGTTATTTTGCCGACAAGATGGAGGAGAATAGCTCAGCTAGTGAGCATGTGCTCAGAATGTCTGGGTGCTACAATCACTTAAATCAAGTGGGAGTTAAACTTCCAGATAAGATAGTGATTGATAGAGTTCTCTAGCCACTATCACTAAGCTACTAGATCTTCGTGATGAACTATGACATGCAAGGGATGGAGTTGATCCCGGAGCTGTTCGCGGTGCTTAAGACCGCAAAAGGTAGAAATCAAGAAGGAGCATCAAGTGTTGATGGTTTAATAAGACCACTGGTTTCAAGAAGGGCAAGGGCTAGAAGGGAAACTTCATGGATGGCAAACCAGTTGCCGCTCCCGTAAAGGAACCCAAGGTTGAACCCAAACCCAAGACTAAGTGCTTCTATTGTAAAGGGGAACGGTCACTGGTAGCGGAATTACCCCAAATGCATGGTAGATAAGAAGGGTGGCAACTTCAACAAAGTATATACGTGTTAGTAATGTGTACCTCGCTAGTACTCCTGGTAGCACCTGGGTATTGGATACCGATTCAGTTGCTATTACTGGTGACTTGAAGCAAAAGCTACGGACTGAACAGAGACTAGCTAAGGGCGAGGTGACGATGTGTGTTGGAAGTGTTTCCAAAGTTGATGAGATCACCATCGCACGCTCCATCTTCCTTCGGGACTAGTATTGAACCTAGATAAATGTTATCAGGTGTCTACGTTGAGCATGAATATGATTAGATCATGTTCATTGCAATACGGTCATTCATTTAAACTAGAGAATAATGGTTATTTTGTTTACATGAATGACACCTTTCATGGTCATGCACCCTATGTGAATGGCTCATTGAATCTCGGTCGTGGTAATACACATGTTCACGCCAAAAGATATAGAGTTAATAATGATAGTACCACTTTCTCGTGGCACTCCCGCTTAGGTCATATTGGCGTAAGATGCATGAAGAAACTCCATGTCGATGGATGTTTGGATTCACTTGATTTTGAATCGCTTGACACATGCGAGCCATGCCTCATGGGCAGGATGACTAAGACCCCGCTTTCAGGTACAATGAAACGGGCAAGTGACTTGTCGGAGATCATGCATGCTGATGCGTGTGATCCAATGAGAATTGAAGCGTGCAGTGGATATCGCTATTTTCTCATCTTCACTAACGATTTGAGTAGATATAGGTATATCTACTTAATGAAGCACAAGTCTGAAACGTTTGAAAAGTTCAAGCGATTTCAGAGTGAAGTTAAGAATCATCATAACAATAAGATCATGTTCCTACAATCTGATCAATGAGAATATCTGAGTTATGAGTTTGGCAATCACTTAAGACATTGTGGAATTGTTTCACAGTTGAAGCCACCTGGAACACCACAAGGTAATGGTGTATCCGGACGTCGTAATCGAACACTATGAGATATGGTGCGATCTATGATGTCTCTTACCAATCTACCGTTTTCATTTTGAGGTTATGCGTTAGAGACAGCTGCATTCACTTTAGATAGGACACCATCTAAGTCCGTTGAGGCGACGTCGTATGAACATTGGTTTGGCAAGAAACCAAAGTTGTCGTTTCTTAATGTTTGGGGCTGCGATGCTTAAGGCTTCAGCCAGAGAAGCTCAAACCCAAAGCGGACAAACACATCTTCATAGGATACCCAAAGGTGACAGTAGGGTATACCTTCTATCTCAGATCCGAGGGCAAATTGTTTGTCACTAAGAACGGGTCCTTTCTCGAGAACGAGTTTCTCTCGAAAGAATTGAGTGGGAGGAAGATAGAACTTGATGAGGTTGTCGAACCTTTATTTCAACCAGAGAGTGATGCAACACAGAAAGATGTTTTCTGTGGAGCCTACGTCTGTTGAATAGGAAGTTAATGATAGTGATCATGAAGCTTCGGATCAAGTTGCTATTGAACCTCGTAGGTCGACAAGGATATGTACTACTCCTAAGTGGTACGGTAATCCTGTCTTAGATATCATGTTGTTAGAAAACAATGAACCTACGAGCTATGGAGAAGCGATGGTGGGCCCGTATTTTGACAAATGGTTAGAAGCCATGAAATCCGAGATAGGGTCCATATATCAGAACAAAGTATGGACTTTGGTGGACTTGCCCGATGATCGGCAAGCCATTGAGATAAATGGATCTTTAAGAAGAAGACAGACGTGGGCGGTAATGTTACCGTCTATGAAGCTCGACTTGTGGGAAAGAGTCTTTTCACAAGTTCAAGGAGTTGACTACGATGAGAATTTCTCACCCGTAGCGATGCTTAAGTCCATCGGAATCATGATAGAATTAGCTGTATTTTTCGATTATGAAATCTTACAAATGGATGTCAAAACAAGTTTTCTTACCAGTTTTCGTAAGAAAAGTTGTATGTGATACAATAAAAGGTTTTGTCGATCCTAAGGATGTTGAAAGGTATGCTGGCTCCAGCAATCCTTCTATGGACTAGAGCAAGCATCTCGGAATCGGAATATATGTTTTGATGGAGTGATCAAAGCTTTTAGGTTTATACAATGTTTGCTAGAAACTTGTATTTACAAGAAAGTGAGTGGGAGCACTACAACATTTCTGATAAGTATATGTGGATGACATATTGTTGATTCTAAATGATGTAGAATTTCTGGAAAGCATAAACGGTTGTTTGAAGAGTGTTTTTAAAGGAAGACCTGGATAAAGCTGCTTACATATTGGGCATCAAGATCTATAGAGATAGATCAAGACGCCTGATGGTACTTTCAAAGAACGCACACCTTGACATGTTTTTGAAGGAGTTCAAAATAGATCAGTCAAAGAAGGGGTTCTTACCTGAGTTGTAAGGTGTGAAGTTGAGTAAGACTCAAAGCTTGACCACGGCATAAGAAAGAGGAAGGACGAAGGTCGTCCCCTATGCTTTTGTCATAGGCTCTATACGGCATGCCATGCTGAAGTACCACACCTGATGTGTGCCTTGCCACATGTCTGGCAAGAGGGTACAATGGTGATCTAGGAGTAGATCACCAGATAGCGGTCAAAATTATCCTTAGAGGAATAAGGAAATGTTTCTCGGTTATGGAGGTGATAAAGAGTTCGACATAAAGAGTTACGTTGATGCAAGCTTAACACCTATACGGATAGCTCTGAGTAGAGATACCGGATACGTATAATGGAGCAACAATTTGGAATAGCTCCAAGTGGAACGTGGTAGCAGCATCTACGATATAAAGTTTTGCAAAATACATAGGGATCTGAATATGGCAGGACCCATTGACTACAACCTCTCTCACAAGCATAACATGATCAAACCCAGAACTCTTTGAGTGTTTATCACATAGTGATGTGAACTAGATCATTGAGTCTAGTAGACTCTTGGATGTTGGTCACATGGCGATGTGACCTGTGAGTGTTAATCACATGGCGATGTGAACTAGATTATTGACTCTAGTGCAAGTGGGAGACTGTTGGAAATATGCCCTAGAGGCAATAATAAATTAGTTATTATTATATCATATTTCATTGTTCATGATAATCGTTTATTATCCATGCTAGAATTGTATTGAAAGGAAACTCAGATACATGTGTGGACACATAGACAACACCATGTCCCTAGTAAGCCTCTAGTAGACTAGCTCGTTGATCAATAGATGGTTACGGTTTCCTAACCATGGACATTGGATGTTGTTGATAACGGGATCACATCATTAGGAGAATGATGTGATGGACAAGACCCAATCCTAAGCCTAGCACAAGATCGTGTAGTTCGTTTGCTAAAGCTTTTCTAATGTCAAGTATCATTTCCTTAGACCATGAGATTGTGCAACTCCCGGATACCATAGGAGTGCTTTGGGTGTGCCAAACGTCACAATGTAACTGGGTGGCTATAAAGGTACACTACAGGTATCTCCGAAAGTGTCTGTTGGGTTGGCACGAATCGAGACTGGGATTTGTCACTCCGTGTAAACGGAGAGGTATCTCTGGGCCCACTCGGTAGGACATCATCACAATGTGCACAATGTGATCAAGGAGTTGATCATGGGATGATGTGTTACGGAACGAGTAAAGAGACTTGCCGGTGACGAGATTGAACAAGGTATCGGGATACCGACGATCGAATCTCGGGCAAGTACAATACCGCTGGACAAAGGGAATTGTATACGGGATTGATTAAGTCCTTGACATCATGGTTCATCCGATGAGATCATCGTGGAGCATGTGGGAGCCAACATGGGTATCCAGATCCCGCTGTTGGTTATTGACCGGAGAGTTGTCTTGGCCATGTCTGCATGACTCACAAACCCGTAGGGTCTACACACTTAAGGTTCGATGATGCTAGGGTTATAGGGAAAGTATGTACGCGGTTACCAAATGTTGTTCGGAGTCCCGGATGAGATCCCGGACGTCACGAGGAGTTCCGGAATGGTCCGGAGGTAAAGATTGATATATATAGGAAGTATGGTTTTAGCCACCGGAAGTGTTCCGGGCATCACCGGTAGTGTACCGGGACCACCGGAGGGGTCCGGGGGTCCACCGGGAGGGGCCACCAGCCCCGGAGGCCTACATGGGCCAATAGTGGGAAGGGACCAGCCCCTATGTGGGCTGGGGCACCTCCCACCAAGGCCCAAGGCGTCCTCAAGAGGAGAGGGGGCAAGCCCTAGGCGCAGATGGGCCCTAAGGCCCACCCTAGGTCCGCCCCCTCTCTCTCCCCCTTGGCCGCCTCCCAGATGGGATCTAGGGGCTGCCGCCACCCCTAGGTAGGGAACCCTAGGTGGGGGCGCAGCCCCTCCCCTCCCCCTATATATACTTGAGAAAAGGGGCAGCCCAAGACGCGATTCAATCCCCCTGTTGGCGCAGCCCTACCCCTCTTCCTCCTTGTCTCTCGTAGTGCTTGGCGAAGCCCTGCTGGAGTCCCGCTCTCCTCCACCACCACCACGCCATCGTGCTGCTGCTGGATGGAGTCTTCCCCAACCTCTCCTTCTCCCCTTGCTGGATCAAGGCGTAGGAGACGTCACCGGGCTGTACGTGTGTTGAACACGGAGGTGCCGTCCGTTCGGCACTAGGATCATCGGTGATTTGGATCACGATGAGTACGACTCCATCAACCCTGTTCACTTGAACGCTTCCGCTTAGCGATCTACAAGGGTATGTAGATGCACTCTCCTTCCCCCGTTGCTAGATTTCTCCATAGATTGATCTTGGTGATGCGTAGAAAATTTTGAATTTCTGCTACGTTCCCAACAGACCTTAATTAAAATACATCAACCGCGTGTGTTACCGTGATGGTCTCTTCTCGGCGGAGTCCGGGAAGTGAACACGGTGTTGGAGTAATGCTTGACGTAGGTTGTTCTAGGATCACTTCTTGATCATAGTTGTTCGACTGTGCTTTTGCCTTCTCTTCTCGCTCTCATTTGCGTATGTTAGCCACCATATATGCTAGTCTCTTGCTGCAGCTCCACCTCATACCTTTACCTTACCCATAAGCTTAAATAGTCTTGATCGCGAGGGTGTGAGATTGCTGAGTCCCCGTGACTCACAGATACTTCAAAAACCAGCTTGCAGGTGCCGTTGAACCGTGCGGATGACGCAACCAAGCTCAAGGAGGAGCTCGATGAAGATCTTGTTCTTTATGTTGTTCCGTTTTCTAGTTGATCAGTAGTGGAGCCCAGTTGGGACGATCGGGGATCTGTGTAGCATTTGGGGTAGTCTTCTTTTATTTTGGTTCCGTAGTCGGACCTTGATTGTATCTGGATGATGTAATGCTTTATTCATGTATTGTGTGAAGTGGCGATTGTAAGCCAACTATGTACCTTTTTCCCTTATGTATTACATGGGTTGTGTGAAGATTACCTCAATTGCGACATTGCTTTCAATGCGGTTATGCCTCTAAGTCGTGCTTCGACACGTGGGAGATATAGCCGCATCGAGGGCGTTACAGCCTAAGTCCGCACATATACCTTTTTTCTCGGTCTGTCTTTTCTCCTTTTTATAGTTTCCCTTTTTTGCCTTGATTCTATACGACTTCTAGCTCGTGTTTGGATAAACCATATACCTGAAGGGTAGACATCCTCAAATGTACTTACCCCACACTACCTGGGGGCTTCTTTTCACAAGAAGCTTATTCTTGTTATTACTTTTCGAGCATCAAGCTCACCATACTCATGTGTCATCTATCCATATATGTCTTTTCTTCACCATTATATGCACCTTTATGACTTCAGTTTTTGCCAAGATGGGTTGCCTGGCTCATGTGCTTATGCCCTACGTTCCCGCTTGTTCGGCTAGGGCATAAAGGGAGCACCTCTGCGATTGTTACAGCCGGGTCATCCGGACATGTACCTCAGATGGGTGAAGCTGAAAGCGTTCTTAAGGGAATGATTGGTCGGTGAGTAAAAGACGAACTGCCCTCGTGGCACTCCAAAACCCCAGAGTATAAACGCGTGTTGTGATTTTTCTGCATCACAGCTTCGGTATCCACAAAGAACCGCATACTAGCCCAGGGAAAGGAACCCTTAACGGAACTATTCTCTCTGGAAGATGTTTCTTACAATCAAATGTAAAATAACATAACTCCCCGAATATAACTTGTCTCTTCAAGCAACGATGACTTGACTACCTGGTTTCCGAACATACTTTGGTGTTTACCTATGGTATAGTATTCGGAAACACTCCTAACCTAGGGTTTTGGGAGGTCAAAGTAGAAAGTCTGTCGTGACAATCATTTTACAAATTCGTCTGGAGACAAGTTTGTTGACAAAAGTACATTGCTACTTAGACTCAAAAACTTCTTCTTCCTCTAGACCCTCTAATAGGCTCTCTAGTTTATAATCTTGTCGGGAGAACTTGGCGGCCACCTTCACTTGGTCGTACACCAGGCTGACCGAAATTTCTTGTCCGTCGGATCCTCGAGGTCCGACCCGGGCCATATGATTGGGATCAAGTCCGGTGTACCATGTTTTTACCATGGCCCAGGCTTCCCGAGCACCTTCTTGGCATGC
The DNA here is from genome assembly GCF_056163025.1 of Triticum urartu. Lineage (NCBI taxonomy): Eukaryota > Viridiplantae > Streptophyta > Magnoliopsida > Poales > Poaceae > Triticum > Triticum urartu. The sequence continues at coordinate 476,507,914 of NC_141878.1, read as the reverse complement.
CGATATCTTCCATAGCCCAAAACGGCGCCGAGCTACCTTGAATAAATTCATGAGGTCCTCCATACTTCCTGGAGGAGAATCGGTTGGCCATAAAGCCTGAGCAATGCTTTGTCGGATTTCGGGTTCCGGCAGACCCTTGAGGTTCAACACTGGGGTGCGCACGGAGATTTCGCTTCCTACCTACCTGCGCCCCTCCGCCTCGCTAAGATCTAAGCTATGGAAAGAACAACACAAGAGGCACAGGGTTTATACTGGTTCGGGCCACCGTTGTGGTGTAATACCCTACTCCAGTGTGTGGTGTGGTGGATTGCCTCTTGGGCTGATGATGATGAATGATACAAGGAAGAACAGCCTCGCGAGGGTCTGTTCTTGGCTGGGGCGATGAACTGCTGGGAGGAGTTCAGCCACCCTTCTCTCTCTCTGATTGTCTTTCTCCTATCCAACCTCCTATCGAACCTCTCCTCTTAACCCTTCCGAACCCCTCTCTTCTGTGGGTGGCTGGTCCTATTTATAGAGGCCCTGGTCCTCTTCCCAAATATCAAGCGGGAAGGGAGCCAACAATGGCGGGCTAATTTGAAGGGGGACAGCTAGTACTCGCTTCCCTGACAAAAGTAGTCTTCGCCTGCACAAAGCTCTGGTGGTGACGCCGTCTTGGGCTCCACGATGACCTCCGTCTTGCAGTCTTCCTGGTCTTGGTCTCATTGCACCGAAATGGAAACCTTTGCTTGATGCCTCGGTACTCCGCGGCTGCGCTTGCCCCCTTTGCACCAAAGAGGAAAGGAGGACACTGCGCGGGCTGGCACCCGCCTGGCGCCCTTGGTCGTCATGGCTTGCGTCACGGGCACCTCGTGAGGTACCCCGCCTTGATCTCTCCGCCTCCTCGCGAGCCAGCCTGATGAGGCCGTGCCTGAGGAAGCTCCGTGTCGTCCACCCCGCGAGGCTTGGCCCCTCGTGAGGGTCTTGGGTCTGTGTTGATGAAGATGGGCCATGCTGGGCCCCCCCTTGAGCCACGCTGTAGGCCGCAGGCAGGCAAGTCTGGGGACCCCCGTTCCCAGAACGCCGACAGTAGCCCCCGGGCCCAAGGCGCGCCCGCACTTGGCCGTGCAGGGAGGCGGAAGGGCAAGAGCGAAGCGCCGCGGGCCCTAACAGCCTGCGGCCTTGGGCACCGCGTAGCGGTTGACTGGACGTGGATGTCTCCACTTCCCCATGGTGCCTCAGCAACTGCACGGATTGGACAAGTCCCTGCATGCAAAGTGGGTCATGATTACCTGTGATCGTGGAGGTCGGCGGTTGGCCTTCGCCGGCTATAAGTACGGAACGGCGCGCGCCCTTCCAGTCCATCCCTTCTTGCTTCTCCTTCTTCCCGATCCTTGCTCCGTCTTGCTGCGATGGCTCCGATGCGCCGATTCTCGATGGCAGAGAAAGGAAAGGCTCCCCGAGAGGAACCAGACCCACTCCCGCCGAAGAAACGGCTCGTCCCTCGTGTCCTGGACGAGAGGGCCCTTCAGGCGATGTCGAGGTCCTGGTGCGAGCGGGCGTCGCCGGGGTTCCCGCTTCCATTGTACGCCCACGTCGAGGGCCCTGAAGGAGCTGATGCTGACTGCCACGGGCGGCACCGCCGTCGGCGCCGACGGGTCACGAAGGTGTGGGTCGTCCCCCCTGGGGTCCACACCGAGGGCTCCTCCCGAGAGTTCGTGCTCCACGTCGCCATTCCTCTTCAGTCTTGGATTCGCCTTCCTACCTTCTTCGCCTCCATCATCCCGCAGGAGGAGCCCCTGGAGCTCTGGCTGCAGCACACCGGCTGCAGCACCCTCGCGACCGAGGCAGAGGTCGCGGTCGTTGCCCCGGGCGAGGTCTTCATGACTCGGGGCTGGAGAGAGATCGCCCGGGTTTGCAGGATAAGGGGCGTCTTCGCGATCCACTTGGATTACGACGGTGCTTCGGTGATGCTCTTCAAGGTCTTCGATGCGAGCGGGCGCCGGCTGGAGTGCTGCCCCGGGAGAGGTGGCCGGGGCCCTGCTGTGGCGAGAACTGGGCCCGCCGACCGCTCCCTTGGCGGCTCCTCAGGCGGAGGAGGTGTCGGAGGTTCCAGCGACTCTGGCGAGCTCTTTGCGACTCCGGAGACGAGCGACGACAGCTACGAGCCCCCGAGCCGACTTCGCTCCTGGAGCAAGGCGGGCTCGTCAGGCCGCCGCCGACTCTGATCTGGATGGGGTTGGCGCCGGTGCTTGACGGCCCACTGTTGATGATGGCGTCTTCTGCTGGGGCGCGCGTAGTTAGTGTCCCTTTAGGATCTGTTCCCTGCGAGGAATCAAAAACGCGTCCCGTGGGGGCTTGTAAGGTGCCTGTGATCCTGTTTTGTTAATATAACCCTTGTCGTAGAATTGTGCGAGTTGCTCATTCCGTCTTAGCTCAGTCCTCCCTTTCGAACCTCACGAGGGCTTGGTGCTCTGCGCCGACAGGTCCCAGTCCCAAGGCGGCTTCAGCCGTTGCAGGTATGCCAGGTCGCGATGCCGTGGTCAAGGCCAGGAGGTGAGCGACCCGGAGTCCGGTAAGAGCCCCTGAGTCGTGATGCTCAGGAGGTCCCCTTTGGCGCCCAAGCAGCCGTCGTTTGGTGAGAAAGGAGAGCGGCGTCGCTAACACGGGATAGCATTAGGTGCGGGGATGGTGCCACGGAAGCTGGCGCTTCCGGGTGATGACTTATCTCGAGAATCAGGGGCCGCTCTCTGGCGTGTCGCCGGGTCCGTGCATCGGCAGGCGTGAGGGTGCTCGGCGAGGTCCTCGTGTGTCTCTCCCAACTCGCCTTTGTTCCCCTTTCTACTCTACGTCCTCGGGTCCCGGCCCTCGAGCAAGTCTCAGCCGTCGCTGGTATGCCAGGTCGCGATGCCGTGGACAAGGCCAGAGGGTGAGGGCTGGAGAGCCAGTAGGAGCCCTGAGTCGCGATGCTCAGGCACCCCCCCTTTAACGTGCAAGCGGTTCACGCGGACGAGAGTGGAGGAGACACCGCAAGGGCCTCGCCTGACGCAGCTCCTTTAAGAGATCCTGTAGACCCATTATAGAAAAGAAAACGAGGGGTTGCCATGACAATTGACAGTCAGCCGTTGGTTGCTTTCGAGGGGTAATTAGGCACTGAAGGCTTGACGAGGTGACGCTATGCGGGGCTGCCGCGGCCAGAGCTCAGCCATTCAGGTTTGTCGGCGTTGCAGGGACGGACCCATGCGCAAGCGTCATACCGTTTGGGAGCAGCTCCATTATTTGGCGTCAGCTGAGCAGGCAACTAGGTAAAACACATTAGCCGCGAAGGAGTGGATTCGTTTAAATAGATGCTGGGAAGGCGGACATCACTGGGTCAGGCCCGAGCGACTTGGGGATCATGCAGCCCGAGGGGCGCCCCCAATAAGGAAAGCTAACAACATGAAATAAAAGGGATACATGCAGCAGGGACGGACCCACGTGTCCTAGGAATAATGCAGCCCTGGGGGGCGCTCCCAGCTGGAAGTGATACTTGAAAGATGTCACCTGATGACTTTGAGGACGAAGGGGTGTTGGTGTAGCAGACTCGGTGGGCTGCGGAAGCCAATCCTCACAAGCCCCCAGGCCCGGGGGCCTCGGGAGGCTCCGGAGGTGCTGGCGGCTCCCCGCGGACCATCTCCATCTCCGCCAGGGCTGCGGAACGCCTGGCCTCTTGTGCCTCCATGATGCCCCTCATGAGGCGCTGGTACATGGCAGCCGCATTCGGCAAGCCGTAAGGCATGCGAACGTAGCTGTGGGGTGGACCTTCGCAGCGCCCCACTCGCGAGGGCCAGAGGCGCTCTAGAGAGGCGACTCGGTTGAGCCCTGGTATGTCGATGCAGACGCGCAGCCCACCATCCTCGCCTGGATGGGGAGCCACTGCTGGTAGACGGCAGCCGCCTTTCATGACTCTTGACTCCTATAGCTCCTGAATGGCCTTGCTGACGAACTCCTGAGAGTCTGGCTCTCCTTGCCTTACTCCTTCTTGAGGGAAACATGCTTCGAAACACGCCTCCATGTGGTGCCCAAGCGCCTCCCTCGTGACCCTAGCCAGGTCGGTGGCCCTCCAAGGGAGAGCCCCCGAGCCCTGCCTGAGGAGGGCACCGGGCGCGCTTTCCTATGCGATGGAAGGAGGTTCCCCCTGGGCAGGCACGGGCCCAGAGGGGCCTGCCTCCTGAGGAGCCGGGCCGGACGATGTCTTCTTCTTCTTGGGGGCGGTCTCGGGAAGCCTCCTGCTTCCGTGATCCGGGTCTTCTAGTGACGCGGCCTGAAAGGCTCATTCCAGGGAACACACTGCATCCTTCTCTTCACAGGGCACCGTGATGACTCCGCCACTTCCTGGCATCTTGAGGACATTGTAGCCGTGGTGAGTTACGGCCATGAACTTGGCCAGCGCTGGGTACCCGAGGATGGCGTTGTACGGCAGGCGAATGTGAGCGACGTGAAGTCGATGAGCTCGGTGCGGTAGTTGTCGCGTGCCCCGAAGGTGACAGGGAGGCGGACCTGCCCAATCGGGACCGTGGAGCCATCGGTGACTCCGGAGAAAGGCTTGGTTGGCTGAAGCTGGCTGTAGGGCACTTGGAGATTGTTGAATGTTTCCACAGACAGGACGTTGAGCCCTGCCCCGCCATCGATGAGGGTCCTGGTGACCACCATGTTGCTGATGATTGGGGAACAGAGCATCGGGAGGACTCCGGCTGTAGCCGCACACTTGAGCTGATCTGCCGAGCTGAACGTGATGGCGCACGCCGACCACCTGAGAGGGCACATGGCTTCGAGCTTGGGGAGGACTGCATTCACTTCGCGGGCGAACTGCTTGAAGATGCGTTGAGAGGCTGGGGCTTGAGCCCCGCCCAGGATGCAGGCGATCACGCGCGGCTCCTGGAAGCCCCCAGCCTCCTCGTCCTGGTGGCGGTCCTCATTTCTCCTTGGTTGCGGCAGCAGCGGAGGGAGGCCTGCGTTGCCTTGCGGGCGATCCTCGTGAGGCCGACCCCTCTAGTCTCCCTCGCGAGGCGGGTCTTGCCAGCGATCCTCGTGAGGTTGATCGCGCCTCCCTTGGCGCGGGCCACGGTCTTCCCAGCGTCCTGCGTTCCTTCCTCCTCCTCGACCGTAGCCCCGGTCACCGCGGTCGGGGCGACGGCCGATCCTTCCTTCTCGCACGGCTCGGAGCTCTTGACATTCGCTGGTGTTGTGGGTGTGGAGGTCGTGGTACACGCAGTACCGGCTGCCCTTGGAAGGCTCGGGCTGATCTCTGCCCCGCTTGGTGTCTGGTTCTTCCACGAGCACGGCAGCCCCCTTGCGCTTCACATCCTTGGCCTTGGGCTTCTTCTCTTCCGGGTCCACGGCAGGCAGCTCGAGGAGGGAGAGACACCCTTCCTCAGCCCTGGCGCACTTGGTTGCCAAGTTGAACAGCTCCAAAGAAGTGCACAGGTCTTCATGCATCGCCAGCTCCTCCTTCATCTTGACATCGCGCACGCCGTCGGAGAAAGCTGAGATGACGGCCTCTTCAGTCACCCTGGGAATCTTGAGGCGTGCGTTGTTGAAGCGCTGGATGTACTTCTGCAGGGTCTCCCCGGGTTGTTGCTTGATGCGGCACATGTCGCTCACGGCGGGTGGCCGGTCACGAGTACCTTGGAAGTTGGCGATGAAGTGGGTGCGCATCTCGTCCTAGGAGGAGATCGTGCCTGGAGCCAGGTTCAGGAGCCAGGTGCGTGCCCCATCCTTGAGCGCCATGGGAAACCAGTTCGCCATGACCTTCTCGTCTCCGTTGGCAGCTTCGATGCCCAGCTCGTAGAGCTGGAGGAACTCCGCAGGGTCAGCCGTGCCGTCGTAGCGAGGAGGCAGGTCTGGCTTGAACTTGCCGGGCCACGCGACACTGCGCAGCTCGGTGGTGAAGGCACGGCAGCCTGCTGTGGCCACGGGAGGCCTTGGATGACGGAGAGCTTGGTCTTGCATGTCCCCACGCGCTGCAGCTAGGTCTTGACGTGCAGGAGCAGGAGCATGGTCGCGACGTGCTGGAGCAGGGAGCGCCCGGGCAGCTTCTTGCGGGCGAGGGACTTCCTGGCAGCTCTGCTCTTGCTGTGCTGGCACCTGATGGAGCGGGTTCCGCCCAGGGGCCATGCGCCATGGAGCCATGGCGCCTTCTTGAGAAGGAGGCGGCCGGGGCGCCGCCGGAGCTTCGTCGCCCGCGCGGGGCGGGGTGCGGTGCAGCGCAACGGACGGTGCAGGAGAGCTCCCTGCGGCGCGGACGAGCTCGGCGACGCGGTCGAGCCATTCTTCGTAGATGTCGTCGACGGGGCGGTAGCGCAGGAGCTCGTTCGCCGCGATGAGCGCAGCTCGAGTCTCCATGGGTGCGCGGAGCGCGCGGGACGAAGAACCAGCCGGGGGGAGCGAGGGAGTTGCGGTGCGGCCGTCTTCCCGCACGGATGGATGCTGAGACGATGCTTGCTGCTCGTCCCCCGCCGGGCCGGTGGCGGCGTTGACGGCAGGTGACGGGGAACGGTGAGGACACCCGCCGATAGGAGCCGTCTGGGCGACGCGGGAAGCGAGAGCGGCCCGGCGCTCGGCGCGGGCCCGACGAGCGTCAGACATGGGTGCGATGGTCGGAGGAGAACGGGGTGGTGGAAGACGAATTCCGGCGCACCCCTACCTGGCGTGCCAAATATCGGATTTCGGGTTCCGGCAGACCCTTGAGGTTCGAACACTGGGGTGCGTGCGGAGATTTCTCTTCCTACCTACCTGCGCCCCTCCGCCTCGCTAAGATCTAAGCTATGGAAAGAACAACACAAGAGGCACATGGTTTATACTGGTTCGGGCCACCGTTGTGGTGTAAGACCCTACTCCAGTGTGTGGTGTGGTGGATTGCCTCTTGGGCTGATGATGATGAATGATACAAGAACAGCCTCGCAAGGGTCTGTTCTTGGCTGGGGCGATGAACTGCTGGGAGGAGTTCAGCCACCCTTCTCTCTCGGATTGTCTTTCTCCTATCCAACCTCCTATCGAACCTGTCCTCTTAACCCTTCCGAACCCCTCTCTTCTGTGGGTGGCTGGTCCTATTTATAGAGGCCCTGGTCCTCTTCCCAAATATCGAGTGGGAAGGGAGCCAACAATGGCGGGCTAATTTGAAGGGGGACAACTAGTACTCGCTTCCCTCACAAAAGTAGTCTTCGCCTGCACAAAGCTCTGGTGGTGACGCCGTCTTGGGCTCCACGATAACCTCCGTCTTGCAGTCTTCCTGGTCTTGGTCTCGTTGCACCGAAATGGCAACCTTTTCCTGATGCCTCGGTACTCCGCGGCTGCGCTTGCCCCCTTTGCACCAAAGAGGAAAGGAGGACACTGCACGGGCTGGCACCCGCCTGGCGCCCTTGGTCGTCATGGCTTGCGTCACGGGCACCTCGTGAGGTACCCCGCCTTGATCTCTCCGCCTCCTCGCGAGCCAGCCTGATCAGGCTGTGCCTGAGGAAGCTCCGTGTCGTCCGCCCCGCGAGGCTTGGCCCCTCGCGAGGGTCTTGGGTCTGTGTTGATGAATATGGGCCGTGCTGGCCCCCCCCTTGAGCCACGCCGCAGGCCACAGGCAGGCAAGTCTGGGGACCCCCGTTCCCAAAACGCCGACATGCTTCTCGTTGCCTTTCGCGCTCGTTCATGCACTTTGAACAACTCTTGTAGCAGGTCGCCTTGAAATCCGGACACCTCTTCTTCGGGCCGCCCAGTCAACACACCTACAGAAATAAACCTGTCAGGATTCGCATCAGCGAACTGTATGTCAGTAAGTAAAAAGGCATACTAAATATGCCGCCTCTCAGTTTTCTATTCTCCTTTAAGGCGTCTGCCAGCTGGGCTCGCACGTCTTTCAGCTCTTCGTCGAGCTGAGTATTGGCATCCTGCAGCTTGTTCTTTTCGTCCCTAGTACACGTCAGTATGCATTGACCAGCGGCCTCTTGCCTTTCGACACGTTCTTTGTCCACCTGCGCGGCCTTTAGTTTCTCTTCTAGCTGATCTGACGATCCTGCCATCATCAAATGCAAATAGTGTTCATCTGAATAGGCATGAATGGCACATGATTATATTTTCTGGACAGCACGAGACATTACCAATCGGTGCCTCCTTGGACTTCTCCAGTTTGGCGGTAACAACAGTTAGCTGGGTCCGACACCGTTCCAGCTCCCGAGATAGCATGCCGTTCTTCTTTGTGAGTATCTGATTATACATTGATCCTTAAAATCAGTTGCTTCAACTGTTTTCAAGTCTCGGGGGCTACTGGTATAGGACTATTAAATCCACACAAAATGATCTTACCCGCATATCCTTTGAAAGCTGGTAAATGGCTCCAGCAAGCCCATCCCGAGTAGCTCGGATATAGGCATCCACCGAGCTGAAGGCATTGAATGCCTCTTTAGTAAAATTGGGATCCTGCATGGTGCCCTCCGGTGCCGATGGTTCATGGCACTCTCCACTTCGGAATTGGTGACGAACACATTATCCGAATCATCGGAGAGAGAACAACCCGGCATTGCACCCGTATCAACTCTGGCCCTAGAGGCAGGGTCCGGGGTCGGATTGGCGGACATATGTCCGACAGGATCTCCGGATATAGTCTGGTGGATGCTCTTCCTGGAATACAACACAACAGAAAACGTCACAGTCCGGTATGCTTCCTACAGGGCATATTGAAAACCGTACCTTTTTGATGAAGGTGGGGGCTTGGAAGTATCGCCGTCCGCCTTTATTTTCAAAGACCCGCCTTGTGTCAGCATCCCCTTTTTAAGGGACGATCCCGATGTAGCGAGGCGAGACGAGCGCCGCCCCTTTGAAGCACGAGACAGTGCAGTGGGTGAGGCACAATGGGAAGGCTCTTTTGGAGGAGATGCTCCCTGGGCACTTACATGGGAAGATGGAAGAAGGTCAGGGTAATCTGCTTCGATGGCCACTTCCATGTTGTCGTAGCTCGCCTGATAAAAGACCCCCTCCTTGAGCTCCACGGATATATCCGGATCCTCCTCGAATCCGGGATCCAGGTCCTGGATATGGTCCTTCGGCTGCGGAGCGGGGCTGTAGATCCTCGCAGTGACCTTCCTCCATTCCTAGTAAAAATGGTCGGGTTAAGATTGACTAATTGCGACTTGGGAAGAAGACTGAGCGAGGTGTTGGATTGAAAGCTTACCCAGCTATGGGGTTGTACATGGAAAAGCCATCTCGGCACTTGAGGCGAGTGAATTCTTCTTTCTCCCCTTTATAAAGGTCGGCCAACATGGTGGCCAGGGCGGTAAAGTTATCCGGACCCTTGCGCCCATAGCGGGATGTATCATCCTCCCCGTTGTAGTTCCACATGGGGAGTCCTCTGGATTGGAGTGGTTGGACACCGCGCATTATGGAAATCGCCATGATTTCAATTATGGACAGTCCGGAAAGGGCGAGTACCTTTATCTTGTCCATTAACTTCTTGACTTCCGCACTTTCTTCCTCCTCAAGGCTCCGAGGGCGCGAGCTGTGGCGTTTCCTTAGCGGGCCATGGGAAAATTCAGGTAGGCCACGTCGGATTGGGTCCGAGAGGACGACGTATTCAATATAAAACCTCTCCGAGGGCCACTCCTCGGATGCCTTTTTCGGAGTGCCGGACAGATATCCTGTCCCGGCTATGCGCCATACTTCGGCGCCGCCCACCTCGAATATGGATCCCTTTTGGAAGCGAGGTATGAGGCAGAAAAGCTTCCTCCATAGCTCGAAGTGGGCCTCGCAGCCTAGGAACAGCTCGCAAAGAGCGACAAAACCCATGATGTGCAGAATGGAGCCCGGCGTGAGATTGTGCAGTTGAAGGCCATAGTACTCAGGAGAACTCGGAGGAAAGGATGGATTGGAAATTCCACGCCTCTCAAAAGAAAAGACACAAAGCACACTCGCTCCCCTTCTGAGGGATTTGGGAAATTTTCTGCCAGGGCCTCGCCAGTAAAGGATGTTAATCCTGCCCGAACGGGGACTAGATCCGCATGAGGGAGATAGCCCTGCACCTGGAGCTTGGTCAGTTGGGCATGGGATACAGAGCAGCTATCCTAGTCGCCTTTTTGAGGGCCATAGGGGCGGGAGGAAGAACTAGGAGCACTATCCATGGTTGCGTGGTTCCTTGAGGCAAGTTCGAAGGATTTTTGTCTGGCATGGAATGGTATCTGAGATTTGATCTCCTTAAATAGACACCTTCTGTACGCTGTCGAGGGTTCATCTGTAAAAATGTTTGGGCCCTTCGTATTCGTTTGCCATGTGGAAGCTAAGGCGGCGGAAGCACAAAATCCGAAGGGTACGACATTTAATGAAAACCGAGCTGTTCAAAGAATTCACCTTACCAAGATCAGAGATGTAAGGGTCGAATATAGCCCCTCGGTTCAGATGCTTTGAAGTATTCGGTGGAGGAACCCGCCTTGCAATGTCGAAGACAACTTGCGCGCCGGACACGTCGTCATTGAAGACTGGTTCGGGGGCTATTGAGGGAGTCCTGGATTACTGGGTCCTCGGGCATCCGGGCTATGTGACATGGGCCGGACTGGCGGGCCGTGAAGATACAAGATGGAAGGCTTTTTCCCGTGTCCAGATGGGACTCTCCTTGGCGCGGAAGGCAAGCTTAGCGTGCGGATATGAAGATTCCTTTTTCCGTAAACCGACTCTATACAACCCTAGCCCCCTCTAGTGTCTATATAAACTAGAGGGTTTAGTCTGTAGAGGCAATCATAATCATATAGGCTAGACATCTTGGGTTTAGCTATTACGATCTCATGGTAGATCAACTCTTGTAACCCCTATACTCATCAAAGTCAATCAAGCAGGAAGTAGGGTTTTACCTCCATCAAGAGGGCCCGAACCTGGGTAAACATCGTGTCCCCTGTCTCCTGTTACCATCGATCCTTAGATGCACAGTTCGGGACCCCCTACCCGAGATCTGCCGGTTTTGACGCCGACATCGAGGTCTTTCATTGAAAAACTTTTGTTCAAGTATCCTTTTATGCTTTCCAGAAATTCTACATCATTTCCAATCAACAATATGTCATCCACATATAATATTCGAAATGCTACAGAGCTCCCACTCACTTTCTTGTAAATACAGGCTTCTCCGAAAGTCTATATAAAACCATATGCATTGATCACATTATCAAAGCATATATTCCAACTCCGACATGCTTGCACCAGTCCATAAATGGATTTCTGGAGCTTGCACACCTTGTTAGCACCTTTAGGGTCGACAAAACCTTCTGGTTGCATCATATACAACTCTTCTTTGAGAAATCCATTACGGAATGCAGTTTTGACGTCCACATGCCAGATTATAAAATGCGGCAATTGCTAACATGATTCGGACAGACTTAAGAATCGCTACGGGTGAGAAGGTCTCATTGTAGTCAACTCCTTGAACTTGTCAAAAAACCTTTCGCAACAAGTTGAGCTTTGTAGACAGTAACATTACCATCAGCGTCAGTCTTCTCTTGAAGATCCACTTATTCTCTATGGCTCGCCGATCATAAGGCAAGTCAACCAAAGTCCACACTTTGTTCTCATACATGGATCCTATCTCAGATTTCATGGCTTCAAGCCATTTATCAGAATCTGGGCTCATCATCGGTTCCTCATAGTTTATAGGTTTGTCATGGTCTAGTAACATGACTTCCAAAACAGGATTACCGTACCACTCTGGTGCGGAACGTGCTTTGGTTGACCTACGAGGTTCGGTACTAACTTGGTCTGAAGTTTCATGATCATTATCATTAGCTTCCTCTCTAGTTGGTGTATGCATCACTGGAACTGATTTTTGTGATGAGCTACTTTCCAATTCGATAGAAGGTACAATTACCTCATCAAGTTCTACTTTCCTCCCACTCACTTCTTTTGAGAGAAACTCCTTCTCTAGAAAGGATCCATTCTTAGCAATAAAAATCTTGCCTTCGGATCTGTGATAGAAGGTGTACCCAACAGTTACTTTTGGGTATCTTATGAAGACACACTTCTTCGATTTGGGTTCGAGCTTATCACTTTGAAACTTTTTCACATAAGCATCGCAACCCCAAACTTTAAGAAATGACAGCTTTGATTTCTTGCCAAACCATAGTCGTACAATGTCATCTCAGCGGATTTAGATGGTGCCTTATTTAACGTGAATGCAGCTGTCTCTAATGCATAACCCCAAAACGATAGTGGTAAATCAGTAAGAGGCATCATAGATCGCACCATATCTAATAAAGTACGGTTATGACGTTCGAACACACCATTACGCTGTGGTGTTCCAAGTGGCATGAGTTGCGAAACTATTCCACATTGTTTTAAATGAAGACCAAACTCGTAACTCAAATATTCGCCTCCGCGATCAGATTGAAGAAACTTTATTTTCTTGTTACGATGATTTTCTACTTCACTCTGAAATTCTTTGAACTTTTCAAATGTTTCAGACTTATGTTTCATTAAGTAGATATACCCATATCTGCTCAAATCATCCATGAAGGTTAGAAAATAACGATACCCGCCGCGAGCCTCAACACTCATCGGACCACATACATCAGTATGTATTATTTCCAATAAGTCAGTGGCTCGCTCCATGATACGTCTCCAACGTATCTATAATTTTTTTGTTCCATGCTATTATATTATCTGTTTTGGATGTTTAATGGGCTTTAATATGCTCTTTTATATTATTTTTGGGATTAACCTATTAACCGGAGGCCCAGTGCCAGTTTCTGTTTTTTTTGCCTATTTTAGAGTTTTGCAGAAAAGGAATACAAAATTGTCGGGGATATATCCCGCGGTGTAACCCGACTGGATGTATGACCCGGATGGATCTTGGCGACTCACTGGTGACCCGCCCGGAGCTTGGCGACTCACGGGTAAACCGCCCGATCTTGGCGGCTCATTAGTGACCCGGCGGGTGTTTCAGATGGATGACAAGGCCCAAGGCCCAGAAGACCATCTCATGTTATGGTGGGCCAGCTTAAGAGGAAAGGCATAAGGAATATTCTCCTACAAAGAAAGCAAGACTAAGACTCCACTTGTAATAGAGTAATCCTAATCCTATTAGGACTACTCATGTAACCCGCCCCTTCAACATATATATGGAGGGGCAGGGCTCCCCAAAGAGGGACAAGCAACAAGAAACAATATCTAGGGCGAGACACAAAGAGGAGAGCCGGCTTACGGTGACTCCCTCATAATCATAATGAGACCTAGCCACAAACAGCATGTAGGGTTATTACCGGATGACGTTTCCCGAGGCTCGAAGCTGTCTAAATCCTCGTCTTGTGTGTTGTGTCTCTTGATTCCGCTCAACCCCTTCAAGCTATCACATAAATGCGTTGGCCTCGCGACTAAATCCTTACACTAGGACATCTGCCGTGACAATTCCACGACAGTTGGCTCCCATCGTGGGGCCTGCGCATGATGGTGTTGAGTTCTTGGAGGGATCTCTCTAAGGGATCGAGAAGATCGTTATTTTCTAGATGAAGAAAAGTGGGCACAGAACAATCATGCAAGATAACCCGGGCCGGAACAATTGCCAAGCTCTTCAGAAATTCCTCCGCCGGCTGTTTTCCTAATTTTGTTGGTTAGTTTTGAAAGCTGGGAGTATGAGATTTAAATTCGAATGATATTAGGGTTGCATGTGTGTGCCGCCACAGGTGACCTAGCAATCTGCTGATCAGGAGCCAGATCGGTTTCGGGAGTTCTGCTGCTAGAAGTCTGTACCAAGAGGATTTAAAAAAAAACGCATGCCAATCGTCAGGGCAGCAGTGCTTTGTCCGGCGAAGCAGCTGCAGTTAAATCATGAGCCGCCGCCGTCAAGTTGCAGCTGGCGAAAGTAGGTCCCGAGACAGATTCGTACCGCAATCACTGAAGTCAAGTCAACTTGCGTGGGAAAACTGGAATAAACGACGGGAGTAAAATTGGCAGCTTGAGGCCTCTTTTGGTTCATAGGATAGGATTATCATAGGAATAGGAATCTTGTAGGAAATGAGATGACATGTATCTCAAATCCTATGAGTAGGAATAGGAAACAAGATGTCATTTGGTTGACACCAAAGAAATTTTTTCATTGAGTCTAGGCTCTTTTTTATTTTCCTATGAAATATGAAGGATTGGAACCAATCTTATGTAGGAATAGGAATCCATTCTTATGAACCAAAGGGCACTAAAGGAAAAAATTCTATAAGAATCCTATCCTCTATAATTTCTATGAAATTCCTCAAAACCAAGGAGGCATGAGGATTCGATCTCACGCCGCATAGTCAACAATTGACTCTCCAACATGGCCTAGTGATCCGACAAGTTCTTTGCTACTGATTCAAGTACGGTGGAGAGCGACTCCTACTCGGACAAGGATAGGCATCTGCTATGCTTTAGGCTGTCCATGTTTGAAATCCACGTGAGGGCAAAAAGTAGCTATCACCAGATCAAGTGGAAAGCACTCATTAGTTATTATTTCTATACCGCATAGGAAAAGTGACTCGGCACAGATTTCTAGGTTTGGGATGAAGAGCCATACTCACATGGGATCCTATACTAATCAGACGAGGCCAAAATCAACTGCTCTGCCCCGGGGATCGCTCGCCGGAAAATCGATCCACCGCTCTCCACGGCCGTGGCCTGTGCGCCTGTGCCCCTGGCTCGAACGCCTCCGCGGCCGTGGCCCTGCTTCGCTGTCGCCGCCAGCCGGCTCATCTGTTCAACCACCTCCATCTTGGTGTCCGCTGCGAGTCGCCCTCGCCTGCTGCCTCACCTCTAGGCTACCACGCCTTGAGTCGCCCCTGCTTAGTTTTGCCTCTGAGCCGCTACCCCCAGGCATGCTCTCCTGCTGGTTGCCGCCTGAAGAAAGGAATGGTGGGGAGCTGATTGGACGATTGACAAAGAAAAACAAAAGGAGAGATAAAAAAGGGTGGACGTGGATTAAGTCATCGTTCACGTTGCTGTTGGGTTCCGTATCCTAGTTAAATTATGGACGTGCAAAGATCATTGGTCGTCCCAATGCATCAGGTGATATCTTTCCTCTATATTTTATTAACGTCTTAATTCATCTGAGAACAATTACTTGGGCGTGTAATATTGTTTCGCAGGACAATTGTTCATTACAAATAAGGCATTATATTGCGGGTATGGAGCACGCACTAGTAACGTTCTGCAGCGACATTTTCGTCCGTGCCACCCTACCGGATGAATGGACGTGCCCAAGTTGCCGCCCCAGTGGCCCGGTCTACATTAACTCGCCCGTCCGAGCGGCTTACCGCGCTTGCGATTACTCGCCCGTCCGCACGGCTTACCGCGCCCGCGGTTGCCTCGCCCGTCCGCACCGACTTACAATGTTGCTGCCGACTCTCCCGTCCGCACCGGCTTACAACGCCGCGGCCGGCTCATTTGTCTGCTCCCGCAGCCGACTCGGTCGTGATTGGTTTCAGCGTCACCGAGGTGATCATCAACTTTGTGGCGGATAATTTCCGGCCTAACATATCAGGTGAAATCTATCTAAGTCTATTTTAATTAACACATTGTTTTTATGAAGCAACAATTACTCCGACTTGTAATATTTTTACGCAGGGTGACTATTAAAAGAAAAGGGGGTGGTGTTATACCACCGATGCACGTTGGACTGTGCCGCGCGGCTTCACGAACACGCGTGTCAGGTCCGGTTTTCATCAACGTGCCGGCCGATTCGCCCGTCCGCGCCGCCTTACAGCGCCACGAACGACTCGCCCGTCCGCCCTCGCGATCGGTTCACGTATCCGCACCGGCTTACAACGAGGAGGACAACTTGCTCGTCTGCACCGGCTTACAACGCTGTGGCTGACTCATCTGTCTGCTCCCGCGGCCGACTCACCCATGATTGATTTCAGCTTCGCCATGGTGATCATCAAATCCGCGGTGATAATTACTGGCCTGACGCATTAGGTGAAATCCATCCAGTATGTTTTTTTATATTATATATTGCTTTTTTTAAAAGAGCAATTACTCTGGCTTGCAAGTTTCTCCAATGCAGGACAAGTTATCTACTGCAAAAGGGATTATTATAACACTAAGCTATTGAATGACTCATATCGTTTTATATCACGGTCAAAAATGGAGAATCTCAAGACAACTCCTCGAGTAGTCTTAAGACTCGGGGGCTATGATGACATGACTTAGCAAATATCATGAGATTCAAGACCCCGGGTCATTGGAGGGAAGACAGCCCGGTCCCGGAGGCTACCGCCATATTGGTAAAAAAATTAAAGGCCGTCAGAAAATTACCGGCTCACAATGATGCTTCGGTTTACAATCCGGCTCAAGGTAAACATGTCTGCCACAAAGCTTTGAAGCTCTAAATATCCGGTTTAAAAAGAATTCATCTCTCGCAAGTTCGAGTTTTTAGAAAAAATTACAGGGACCAAAGAGAGTTTGTTGCACAGCACAACTCAAACATAGGCACCCGGCGAGCACAACTCAGAAATATATCACTTGGGGGCTTCCGGCTTATTGAGCTAAGCTATGATTACCCTTTGATCTGGCTCATAGCCACATTTACAGGTCATTTGGGGGCTTCCTGTTCAAACATAGGTCGTATTCGAACCAGAGAGAACATAGCTGTCGTAACCCTTTTGATCGGCGCAAAGCCAAACTCACTAGAGGGCTTCTTGATCGTATCTGAATCATAGCTTAACCCCTTTTGGGTCCCACTTGGATCGTATTCGAATCAGGGTCGTTAAAAAATTCTCAAGGTCATTTGGGGCTTCCTATTCAAACATAGGTCATATTCGAACCAAAGAGAACATACCTGTCGGTACCCTCTTGATCGGCGCAACGCCAAAGCCACTGGGGGCTACATGATCGTATTCGAATCCTAGCTTAACCCGTTTGGAACGGTTTACTGATCGTATTCAAATCAGAAACCTCAATTTTTATTTGATTTAAGTTTTTGCAAACAATCTTTTGGGTTTTGAGACTTTTTGCTCATATCTGAAGCATATAAGTGTGGTTTCGTTTAAAGCCGGCTTGGCTTTGGACGATAAGTCGCCAGCATATGACAATCATCATATATTTGGAAGTATTGGCTTCTAAGGATTGGGTTATCACCCTTACTGCACAGGTAATGTAAACCGGCAGTACAAATTAAATATCACAATGGTTATATGTGAGGTATTATGACCCGCCCTGCGGTAAACCGCCAAGGGTTCTTGTGATCTACTTGTGTGCAGAGTAATACTACATCTGGGTGGTTACCCGCCCTGGCTCTTGACGTTAAGTCACCAGGGCATATGTTGTTTAAACTCTGTGCAGGATTTGCAGAACTATGACTTATATAAATGATTCAGTCCAAACTCATCACTGAAATTGGTGTCTCAAAAGGGTTATCAATTACTGATTTTCTCAAGGGCTATAGGCCACAGGGTTACAAAAATTCCGGCTTACAATGAATGCGCATTTAGTCGTCATCGGCCAAGAGCCGCCAGGTATTTAAACTCCGGATCTACTTGTCAACTGATGAGGTATTCAAATCTTTAATAGCCAAAACTGGCTGGATTTTCATGATGATATTGAATGATTGAGGTTTTTTGTACCGGATTGTATTATTCAAATCTTGAATAGCCAACATGGCTAGATTTCTATTGTGATTATCAATAACCAGTGTTATGATTGAGGTTTTCAAAGTCGCTTTAGCGCAACGGCTATTATTTTCATCAATGAGCATGATTTATTTTACAATGGAGGGAATAGTCCCGAGTAGCTGCAGGCTTACAACCTGGCACTTGGGGGCTACATTATTTAGTTTGAGATTATATCAAATATGCAAGTCCCATGTCATTGCCAGCATGCACCATGGCACTTGGGGGCTAATGCAAAGTCATTTTTTGCTCAACTTATTAAATACCCGACTCATCACATTTTAAATGAGCCGGCCCTTGGGGGCTACCAATTGCTCCTGTCAATAATTCAAGGTACACAAGTTTTATTCCATTATATTGAAGGGTCCACTCCTCACTTGGTAAAGCACAAAGCTCTTAACCTTGTGGACGTGGGTTCAAGCCCCATGATGGGGGTTACATCATATGATGTTCTTTTCAAAAGAAGTATATAAAGTCCCAGCTCAATATAATCTTACTGAGCCGGCTCTTGGGGGCTATACGTTGTTGTTCAAGTCTATATGATCATATTTATAAAGTCCCTGCTCATTATTGCATAATGACCCGACCCTTGGGGGCTACACTGGTTGAAGTTTTTTATGAGTATAAGGCAATTACAAGTCCCAGCTTGCTGCAAGCATGACAACCCGGCACTTGGGGGCTACATATATGGAGTATTCAGTCTTTACTAGTGACTAAGATAAACAACATGGATTTCTTTAAAGTGGCGGTATTTATGTTGAAGCAAGTCTTAAGTCATCACTTTGTTTCTGCTCAATACTTGGGGACTACAGGTAATATGGATATAAGGGAGAAAAATCTTCAAATTCTCAGTTTTCAGTAAACCAGATTGACTCGGCGTCACCAATAATTATGACCCGGCGTCGGCAACAATTATGACTCGGTGCTATCAATATTTACAAACCGGATATTTTGGCAATGATATACCGGCAAGTTCTACAAGCCGGCTGAAAGTCAGATGAGTTTTTCAAGACCAATATTTTTTAAGCCGGCGCTTTGGAAGCCGATTCAAGTGGATTATTTCTTACAATATTTCTCTATAAAGATACCAATGTCTGCAAATTGACTCTGAAGCTGGTCTATTGACCCGAATTTCTCAAAAGAAGTATCTGGATTTTTTATTGACAAAATTGAAACATATCTGCTAAGGGAGATTTACTATGAGATCATTGACATGTATATATCAACAAGGAAATGACAAGGACTTAAGGATGATCAGGTGCCGGCTTACAAAATATTTAACCCGGAGCACAACCTGTCAAATTTATTCTTGTGTTTATATCGTAGATTAGTTTAACATGGATAAATCCAAATTAAAATGGGGGCTAATGTTGGGGATATATCCCGTGGTGTAACCCGACTGGATGTATGACCCGGATGGATCTTGGCGACTCACTGGTGACCCGCCCGGAGCTTGGCGACTCACGGGTAACCCGCCCGATCTTAGCGGCTCATTAGTGAACCGGCGGGTGTTTCAGATGGATGACAAGGCCCAAGTCCCAGAAGACCATCTCATGTTATGGTGGGCCGGCTTAAGAGGAAAGGCATAAGGAATATTCTCCTAAAAGGAAGCAAGACTAGGACTCCACTTGTAATAGAGTAATCCTAATCCTACTAGGACTAGTCATGTAACCCGCCCCTTCAACATATATAAGGAGGGGCAGGGCTCCCCAAAGAGAGACAAGCAACAAGAAACAATATCTAGGGCTAGACACAAAGAGGAGAGCCGGCTTACAGCGACTCCCTCATAATCATAATGAGACCTAGCCACAAACAGCATGTAGGGTTATTACCGGATGATGTTTCCCGGGGCTCGAAGCTGTCTAAATCCTCATCTTATGTGTTGCGTCTCTCGATTCCGCTCAACCCCTTCAAGCTACCACATAGATGCGTTGGCCTCGCGACTAAATCATTACACTAGGACATCTCCGTGACAATTCCACGACACAAACGGAGTCCAAACGGAATGAAACCTTCGAGATGATATTTCTTGGACCGAAAGCAATCTAGAAGACTTGGAGTCGAAGTATCTAACTCCACGAGGAAGCCACGAGGCAGGAGGGCGCACCTAGGGGGTAGGCGCGCCCCCACCCTCGTGGGCCCCTCGTAGCTCCACCGACGTACTTCTTCTGCCTATATATATACTCTTATACACTAGAAACAAGAGGGAGAGCTACAAAACCACTTTTCCACTGCCGCAACCTTCTGTACCCGTGAGAACCCATCTTGGGGACTTTTCCGGCAATCCGCCGAAGGGGGAATCGATCACGGAGGGCTTCTACAGCAACACCATTGCATCTCCGATGAAGCGTGAGTAGTTTACCACAGACCTTCGGGTCCATAGTTATTAGCTAGATGGCTTCTTCTCTCTTTTTGATTCTCAATACAAAGTTCTCCTCGATGTTCTTGGAGATCTATTCTATGTAATACTCTTTTGCGGTGTGTTTGTTGAGAACCGATGAATTGTGGATTTTTAAACAAGATTATCTGTGAATATTATTTGGTTCTTCTCTGAATTCTTATATGCATGATTTGATATCTTTGCAAGTCTCTTCGAATTATCGGTTTAGTTTGGCCTATTAGATTGATCTTTCTTGCAATGGGAGAAGTGCTTAGCTTTGGGTTCAATCTTGCGGTGTCCTTTCCTAGTGATTGTAGGGGCAACAAGGCACGTATTGTATTATTGCCATCGAGGATAAAAACATGGGGTTTATATCATATTGCTTGAGTTTATCCCTCTACATCATGTCATCTTGCTTAATGCGTTACTCCGTTCTTATGAACTTAATACTCTAGATGCATGTTGGATAGTGGTCGACGTGTGGAGTAATACTAGTAGATTGTAACACCCTGTATGTAACTTGCCATATTTGTATTCCAACTCTTGCCATTTCCGGCACTAAGTTATGATATTTCCTCATTGTCGGGTTTTTGTATTCGTGTTGTTTTTGTATTTGTCATGCATCTCATATCATGTCATCATGTGCTTTGCATTTGCATACGTGTTCGTCTCATGCATCTCAGCATTTTCCCCGTTGTCCGTTTTGCACTCCGGCGCTCCTATGTCCTCCGGTGTCCCTTTCTACCTCTTTTCATGTGCGGGTGTTAAACGTTTTCGGATTGGACCGAGACTTGCCAAGCGGCCTTGGTTTACTACCGTAGACCGCCTGTCAAGTTTCGTGCCATTTGGACTTCGTTTGATACTCCAACGGTTAACCGAGGGACCGAAAAGGCCTCGTGTGTGTTGCAGCCCAACACCCCTCCAAAGTGTCCCAAAACCCACCTAAACCCCTTCCATCATCTAGATCGTTCGATCACAATCGCGTGGCCGCAAACCGTGCTCAATTTGGAGCCTCCTAGCTCCTCCTACCTATATAAAGGCCTCTCCTCTAAAATTCTCGATCCAAACCACCCTAACCCTAGCTCCCCTCGTCCCTCAGCGCGCCGGACACACCTCGCCGCGCCAACCGCCGGGCGCCACATGGCAGCGGCACCGCCCCCGCGCCGCCGGCCCTCCGAAGCCCAGGTGGGGCCCTCTCCGCCGCCCGACCGGGCCGCGCCCCGCCCCCCATCGCCACCAAGTTCACGCCGCCGCCCAGAGCTCGCGTCGGCCGCCGCGTGCCATCGCCGACCTTGCCGCTCCGGCGACCTCCGCCCGCGCCACCCTGCCGCATCGCCGCCGCCCGCCGCCGCCTTCCTCAACGACCGCGCCAAGTCCACCAACGGCGAGCCCCCGCTCCGGATCCGGCACCCCCGATCTAACTCCGGCTAGCTCCATCGTCGACTCCGGTGAACTCCGGTGAACCTCGAAGTCTGTGCCCCGATCCGGATCCAGATCTGGAAACCCTAACCTCGGTTGACTTTTTGCCCCATTTCAGTAATTATTTGCATACTTCATCATGCCATAACTCTGCATCCGTGGCTCCGTTTTGGGCGTGTAGCATATCAAATTATTCGTCTCGACGAGTACTTCATTTCATCTCATTGCACCATGTTCATTTGAGTTCATCTTGATGCCCTAAATGCTGTTGCAAGAGTGCTAGTTTATATTAGTTTCAGATTCTTATCAGTAATTGGACATTTGTCATTTTTGCCATGATTGATGTGTGCCTCCTATGAACTTGAGCCCTACATGTGTTTTGAAGTATGCCATGCCATCTTTACAGGGGTGTATGCCATGTATTTTTGTGATCTCTGTGGGGACTAGCACAAGCATGCAAAGTAGTCCTCGTAATGTTGCTGATTTCAGGGACTTAGAAATCTTCTAAGTCTTTGTCCTGTCAATATTTTTATGCCATGTGTTCATGTTGCTACAGAGTGATCCATGCCTCTTTTGAGCATGACCAGTAAGGATGTTTTGTAGATATTGTTGTGCTCTATCCATCCATGTCTTTGTTTGCAATTATGGAGCACCGTAGCTTGACTCAATCGAGCTCTACTTTTGCTATAAAATGTTCCTGGCAGAATGTTTACATGTTAAGCATTTTTGCCGAGGTTGTTGTAGTTGATCCATGCATGCTATGATGTTTGTCTTGCCATGTTTAGCTTCTATGTCATGTCTACTTGTTGGGTGTATGCTTAGTTTGTCATGCAATGCCTTGTGGTGAGTGCATCGAGCTCAAAAACATGCCTACTTGATATATGTTTTGCCATGTTCCAGTTTTTCTTCTAAGTCTTAATTTGTTAACGATATTTGTTATGTTCACATGGTTGCCATTGTGTTTTCTGATCCCTTTTGGCTTATGGTCAGTAAGGGACTTTTGTTGTATGCTTTGAGTAGCTTCATTCCATGCCTTGCTTTGCCATGATATGTTCCTGTAGCATGTTGTTATTTTGCTCTAAACATTGCTTCCTGATGTTAAATTCCTGGCATGTTGTTATTTTCACTAAGTTTATAACCTGTTATCTTTTGCACTTTTTCCATGCTTGTTTGAACCTGCTATTGAGTGAATTAGCCGTAGCTCGGTGTTCATATTTTGTCAAGCATCTTGAGTAGACCCCTGACATGTATTTTGTTGCTATGCTAGAGTGCTTTAGCTTGTTGTTCTTGATGCATTTAGATGGCCTCGTGCTGTTAATCACAGCTTTGTGCCATATTTGTTTTGCTTGTCATTTCCAAACCGTGCATCCGATTCCGGTGATCTTTATATCGATTTCGACCGAAATCAACTCCTCTTTCCAGTGGCACTCTTGGATTTCCAAGTTGAGGCCAGGTTCAATCATTCCTTTCCGAAGCATGCATACGCATCGCATATCGCATCCCGCATATCATGACATGTTTTGCATCATGTTGTTTGTGCATTGCACGTGGTTGATTGTGTCACCCTTTTCTTGTGTTCTTGCTTTGGGTAGAGCCCGGAGACGAGTACGTGATCGAGGAGCCCATTGTGTACATTTACGAGGATCAAGCTAACGTCAACTCGGAGAACTTTGCAGGCAAGATGACCATACCCTCGAAATCACTTCTATCTTTGCTTGCTTGATGCTCGCTCTTTTGCTATGCCTATGCTATGATACCTACCACTTGCTTATCATGCCTCCTATATTGCCATGTCAAACCTCGAACCCACCTTGTCCTAGCAAACCATTGTTTAGCTATGTTACCGCTTTGCTCAGCCCCTCTTATAGCGTTGCTATAGTTGCAGGTGAAGATTGGAGTTTGTTCCTTGTTGGAACATGTTTATTGTTGGGATATCATTATTATATCCTGTCTATTTTTAATGCATCTATACACCTGGTAAAGGGTGGAAGGCTCGGCCTTATGCCTGGTATTTTGTTCCACTCTTGCCGCCCTAGTTTCCGTCATACCGGTGTTATGTTCCTTGATTTTGTGTTCCTTACACGGTTGGGTTATAATGGGAATCCCTTGACAGTTCGCCTTGAGTAAAACTCCTCCAGCAAGGCCCAACCTTGGTTTTACCATTCTCCACCTAGCCTCTTTTCCCTTGGGTTTCCGGAGCCCGAGGGTCATCTTTATTTAAACCCCCCTAGGTCAGTGCTCCTCTGAGTGTTGGTACGAACCGAGTAGACTGCGGGGCCACCTCGGGGCAACTTGAGGGTTGGTTTTACTCGTAGGATGTCTCATCCGAGTGTGCCCTGAGAACGAGATATGTGCAGCTCCTATCGGGGTTTGTCGGCACATTCGGGCGGCTTTGCTGGTTTAGTTTTACCATTGGCGAGATGTCTTGTAACTGGGATTCCGAGTCTGATCGGGTTGTCTTGGGAGAAGGAATATCCTTCGTTGACCATGAGAGCTTGTGATGGGCTAAGTTGGGACACCCCTGCAGGGTTATGAACTTTCGAAAGCCGTGCCCGCGGTTATGGGCAGACGGGAATTTGTTAATGTCCGGTTGTAGAAAACCTTAATCTTAACTTAATTAAAACGAATCAACAGAGTGTGTGGCCGTGATGGTCTCTTTTCGGCGGAGTCCGGGAAGAGAACACGGTCTCGTGTTATGCTTGAACGTAGGTTGTTCTAGGATCACTTCTTGATCATAGTTTATCGATCGTGCCTTTGCCTTCTCTTCTCACTCTCTTTTGCGTATGTTAGCCACCATATATGCTAGTGCTTGCTACAGCTCCACCTCATACCTTTTACCCTTCCTATAAGCTTAAATAGTCTTGATCGCGAGGGTGTGAGATTGCTGAGTCCCCGTGACTCACAGATTACTTCAAAACCAGATGCAGGGACCGATGATACCGCTCTAGGTGATTCGACTGAGCTCAAGTGGGAGTTCGATGAGGACTCAGGACAATACTACGTTTCCTTTCCAGACGATCACTAGTGGTGCCCAGTTGGGGCGATCGGGGACTTTGTTGCAATTGGGGTTGTTCTTTATTTTGGTTCCATAGTCGGATCTTGATTATATCTGGATGAATGTAATGATATTTATGCTATTGTGTGATGTTGCGAGTTTAAGCCAACTATGTACCTCTTTTCCTTATTCATTACATGGGTTGTGTGAAGATTACCCCACTTGCGACATTGCTTACAATGCGGTTATGCCTCTAAGTCGTGCTCCGACACGTGGGAGATATAGCCGCATCGTGGGCGTTACAAGTTGGTAATCAGAGCCTTCCCCAACTTTAGGAGCCCCCTGCTTGATTGAATCGCTGGCGTTGTTGAGTCTAGAAAAATGTTTTGAGTCATTTAGGATTATATATATCGGAGAGTAGGATTCTTTTTACTCCTCAGTCCCTTCGTCGCTTTGGTGAGGCATCCTGACGTAGAGTTTTGACTCTTCTCTTCTTAAATTTCACTAATTTTTTTAGGATCACGCGGGTATCTTGGAATCGTTCCGATGGTTTTGTGACGAGAACATTGTTCTTGGTGCCTCCTGACATTTAGGGGTTGTGGCAGTGTCCCGGGGAGTTGAGCTCCGAGGTGTTTTCATCACAATTTTATCGTTGCAATTCTGGAATACCTGAGTCTCGCCGACATCGAAAATCTCTTTTATTCAGTTGTTGGTGAGATAACCTCGACGCCACCCAGTACTGGGGCGGGAGTTCGGGAGTATTGCCATAACTCGTATAATGGATGCTTTTCGATGGTTGAGGTAAATGATTTCCGAAGGATTCTTGGTTATGTGTTGAAGGTTGGATACATCTGTATGTAGGATTTGCTAGCTTTGGGTGAGATATTATGCTTCCCATGTATCCCCAACACCTGATTGCATAACCGGGAGAATTTCGGGAGTTTCATAGGTGGGAATTCATGTAGCTCTAGTATTTCTTCCGCGGATATTTGGTTTGCGATTGGGTAATCCTTACCAAGTATTTGTTCTTGTCCGTACCTTGTTGTTTTATTCTTCTACCTCTATCTAAGTGGCTTCTAAATTTTTGGAAGTGTGACCATTTCAATTGGAATTCATTTGTTCATTTTATTCGGATGTTAAGACTATATGTTGCAATTTCGATCCATTTGATTCAGCTTGAATATATGTCTTTCAAGA
Organism: Triticum urartu; assembly: GCF_056163025.1. Lineage (NCBI taxonomy): Eukaryota > Viridiplantae > Streptophyta > Magnoliopsida > Poales > Poaceae > Triticum > Triticum urartu. The sequence goes on along the minus strand of NC_141878.1, from coordinate 476,482,320 downwards.
TGCTAACGGATGTCACCCTCTTCAGGATGGCTCCTCCAACACGTCAGAATCCTGATCCGCCACCACCACCTCCACCTCCGGAGGCATGGCAAGCTGTGATGGCTGCTACCAATGCAAACACGCAGATGCTCATACAACTCTTGCAAGAGCGCAACCAAGGAAATCAAGGCCATGGCAACTTTCAGAATCAGTTTCCTACACTCAACCAGTTCCTCGCAAACCAGCCAAAGACCTTCAGTAACTGTGTCGAGGCAGCAGACGTTGATGATTGGCTCGTGGGTATCTGCAAGCATTTCGAGTGCAGCAACATCAGGCCTGAGGACTTTGTTAAGTTTGCTTCATTCCAACTCAAAGACCAAGCTGCAGAGTGGTATCAGCAGTACAAAGATTCCAGAGGAGGTTGTGTGATTACCTGGGATGAATTCCGTCAAGACTTAAAAGCTCACCACATTCCTCAGAGTGTTGTTGAGAGCAAGCGTGAGAAGTTCCGCAACCTGAAGCAAGGCAGCTTGTCTGTTTACCAGTACAACATCATGTTCTAGAAGCTCACCCGTTTCACTAAGCAAGACGTCCCTGACGAGGAGAGCATGATTTATCAGTTCAGAGGTGGCCTCAGAGAAGATCTCCAACTAGCTCTCGTTCTTTTTGAGCCACAGAAGTACGATTAGTTTTACAACATGGCACTGAAACAAGAGACTGCTCAGCTAAACTGCGATGCTTCCAAGAAGCGAGTCAGAGATGCGACTTCTTCTTCCTCAACTCAAGTGGCAACTAAGCAGCAAAAGTATTGGTTGCCTCCTCCTCTGTTCCGTCGGCCTTATCAGCAGAAGAGCAAATGTGGTAATGGATCTTCCCACCCACCCAACCCAGGCTTTCAGAACAAGACTTCGTCTCATGCTCCAAGATCAAGTGCTTTGTATCACCGTCCGCTTTCGGAAGTCACGTGCAACAAGTGTCAGCAGAAGGGTCACTATGCCAACAAATGCTTCAATCAGAGGCGTCTTCCTCCTCCTCCTCCTCATGTGAGATCTGCCAGTACCACAGTGGTCAAGCATAATCCCAAGCACACAAAGGTTAACATGATGAACGCAGCTCAGGCAGAGGACTCGTCAGATGTGATTATGGGTAACCTTCCTGTTAACGATGTTCCTACAAAAGTTCTTTTTGACATTGGTGCATCGCATTCTTTCTTGTCATTCCCATTTGCATCGAAGCACAATGTTGACACAGAGGTTTTGCCCAAAGTCATGCAAGTTGTTTCTCCCGGAAAGCTTATGACTTCTAGTTTGGTTGCTCCCGATGTCTCTATCACGTTGGGCGACTATAAATTTCTGTCCTCTCCAGTGGTCCTTGGTAACTCGGATATTGATCTTATTCTCGGAATGGACTGGCTTTCTAAGCACAAGGCTCATCTTGATTGTGCTTCCAGGCAGATTCAGTTGACACATTCGTCTGAGGATGTAATCGTCTTTGCCGCTCGTGATGATACCATTCGACTATTTTCTCTCAATGAGAAGGGCGAGTTGGATGCCATCTCTCAGATTCCAGTCGTTTGTGAGTATCAAGATGTCTTTCCACAAGAGCTTCCAGGAATGCCTCCGCACTGGCCAGTTGAATTCGTCATCGATCTTGAGCCTAGCATGGAACCTGTTTGCAAACGTCCTTGCAAGCTTGGACCTGAAGAGTTGAAGGAGCTGAAGAAGCAACTCGATATTCAAGAGCGTATGGGTCTCATCCGACCAAGTTCTTCTCCATGGGGTTGTGGTGTTCTTTTCGTCAAGAAGAAGGATGGAACGGACCGACTTTGTGTCGACTACCGTCCATTGAACAAGAAGACCATAAAGAACAAGTACCCACTTCCCAACATCAATGAGCTTTTCGAACAACTCAAAGGTGCTCAAGTATTCTCCAAGCTTGATCTCTGTATGGGCTATCATCAGATTCGCATTCGTGAAGAAGATATCCCCAAGACAGCATTCAGAACAAGCTATGGTTCATACGAATACACTCTCATGTCTTTCGGCCTAGTCAATGCTCCTCCAACATTCTCTCGCATGATGAACTTCATTTTCAACGCCTACACAAATGACTTCGTCTTGTCTACCTCGATGACATTTTGCTCTTTTGCAAGAACAAGGAGGATCATGCCAAGCACTTGAGATTGGTGCTGGATAAACTCAGAGAACACCAGTTCTATGCGAAGTTTTCAAAGTGTGAGTTTTGGCTCGATGATGTTCTCTACCTTGGGCATATCATCTCTGCCAAGGGCATAGCTATTAATCCTGAGAAGGTGTCTGCAATTGTGAATTGGGAACCACCTCAGAACGTGAAGCAACTCCGCAGCTTCCTTGGGCTCGCAAGCTATTGTCGAAGGTTCGTTGAGAACTTCTCTAAGATCGCGAAGCCTCTTTCCAACCTTCTGCAGAAGCATGTGAAGTATGTATGGTCGCCTGAATGTGACATCGCTTTCAACACCCTGAAAGAGAAGTTAGTCACTGCTCCAGTTATGACTCCTCCTGATGAATCCAAACCGTTCGAGGTCTTCTGTGATGCTTCCCTTCAAGGTCTTGGTGAAGTGTTGATGCAAGAGAAGAAATTTTTGGCATATACCTCTCGCCAGTTGAAGCCCAACGAAAAGAACTACCCCACTCATGACCTCGAGTTGGCGGCAGTTGTCCATGCTCTTTTGACATGGAGACATCTCTTGTTGGGAAGAAAAGTGGACATCCTCATTGATCATAAGAGTCTCAAGTACATCTTCACTCAGCCAAACCTCAACCTCAGGCAGACTCGTTGGGTCGAAATGATTCAAGAGTATAATCCAAGTATCGAATACACTCCAGGCAAGGCCAATGTAATTGCTGACACATTGAGCAGGAAGGCTTACTGCAACAATTTGATTATCAAGCCCTCCCAACCAGAGCTTTGTGAAGCTTTCCGCAAACTTAATCTCCAAGTTGTTCCTCAAGGATTCCTTGCCAACCTCCAAGTCTCTCCTACTTTGGAAGATCAGATTCGTGAGGCTCAACTTCTTGATGCTATCGTGAAGAAGGTGAAGATTGGGATTGCCAAGAGTCAACCCAAGTACAAGTGCTATCGTCTCGATGACAAGTGTCGGTGTCAAAACCGGCGGATCTCGGGTAGGGGGTCCCGAACTGTGCGTCTAGGCGGATGGTAATAGGAGACAAGGGACACGATGTTTTTACCCAGGTTCGGGCCCTCTCGATGGAGGTAAAACCCTACTCCTGCTTGATTAATATTGATGATATGGGTAGTACAAGAGTAGATCTACCACGAGATCAGACAGGCTAAACCCTAGAAGCTAGCCTATGGTATACTGTTGTCATTATGTCCTACGGACTAAACCCTCCGGTTTATATAGACACTGGAGGGGGCTAGGGTTACACTGAGTCGGTTACAATGGGAGGAGATCTACATATCCGTATTGCCAAGCTTGCCTTCCACGTCAAGGAAAGTCCCATCCGGACACGAGACGAAGTCTTCAATCTTGTATCTTCGTAGTCCAAGAGTCCGGCCAATGGCTATAGTCCGGCTGTCCGGATACCCCCTAATCCAGGACTCCCTCAGTAGCCCCTGAACCAGGCTTCAATGACGACGAGTCCGGTGCGCAGATTGTCTTCGGCATTGCAAGGCGGGTTCCTCCTCCGAATACTTCATAGAAGATTTTGAACACGAGGATCGTGTCCGGCTCTGCAAAACAAGTTCCACATACCACCGTAGAGGGAGAGAGTAACATTTCCACAAATCTAATCTGCTGACATATTCTGTAGCGTGACATCACACCACAGCCAAGCCTTTATTCGAATCGTTTTTTACTGTCCCACCTCAGCGCGCTTCGCGAGGCGGTTTCCTTGGCACGTCTTGTCAAAGCAGAGATCGTGTCCCCTTATCACGGGATTCTCATCAATACGGGCGTGGGTAACCCAACCGTGCCATTGATTACAGCGCTTGGGGGATAAGCGAGTTTTACCAGGCTGGTGGGGACGCATAGTTTCGTCCGCCCATATAAAGGGATAAGGATTCACCTTTTCATCCACGCCTTCTTCCTCCTTTGCTCATCCATTTTCGCACACTCGAGCTCTAGTTCCCAAGTCCGCACTTCCCACCTCAACCCTCTCCAACCATGTCCGGAGCGGGAGGCAGGTGGATGGTCTCCTCCGTCACGGAGGGACACATCAAGAAGCTGAGGAGAGCCAGATACCTGCCCGACGACATCGCGCACTGGCTCCCAGATGAGGGGCAGCTCATCCCCACCCCTAGGCCCCACGAGAGGGCAGTGTTCCTTACCCATTTCCTCCGCGGACTGGGATTCCCTCTCCACCCATTCTTCCGGGGGCTCATATTCTACTACGGCCTGGATTTCCAAGATCTGGCCCCGAACTTCATCCTCAACATCTCGGCGTTTATCGTCGTGTGCGAGGCCTTCCTCCGCATCAAGCCCCACTTCGGCTTATGGCTGAAGACCTTCAATGTCAAGCCAAAGGTAGTGAGCGGCCGCCAGGTGGAGTGCAGAGGCGCCATGCTAGGAAAGATGCCCAACGTCACATGGCTCGAGGGCTCCTTCATGGAGACCATAAAGGGGTGGCAATCGCGGTGGTTCTATATCACCAAGCCGCGTGACCCCGAATGGGCAGCAGCCCCCGAGTTCCGATCTGGCATCCCCACGCGGCTCACCTCCTGGCAAGAGAAGGGCATGTCCTGGGGTAGTTCGGGAGAGCTGACCGGACTCCAAACATGTATCCAAAACATGGTGAGCAAGAAGCTCAAACTCGTCAACGTAGTCCAGGTCATGCTCATCCGCCGGATCCTCCCGTGTCAACGATGGGCTTTCAACTTGTGGGAGTTCGACCCGGCCTAGCACCAAACTCTGAATAGGCTCTTTGACACAACACACGAGGATGCCTGGAAGGTGCTATTCAAGGGCGCCGAGGTTCCCCCTCCCACTACTGAGGATCGCGGATTCTGCGCGAAGCGCCAAGCCAGCGCGGTAAGCTGTTTTTACCTCTTACAGGATACTCGTTTTTCATAGTTTGACTCTATGCGGGATCTAAGCTCATGTACCTTTGACAGGACTGGCAGGAGACGGCCGGATAGATTGACTGTCCGGCTCCTTTGCCCGAAGGCCCAGCAGACGCCCGCTTGGCGGAGCTGCTGGTTCCGGCACCTTACGTGGTGCCGGAGAAGAAGGCCAAGAAGAAGGCCACGGGAACCCGAAAGAGTTCCCTGCGCCCGGTGGTGTCGGACTCGTCGTACGATGACTCCGAGGCGCACTCCTCCCACGAAGATGAGGAGGAGGAAAAAGAGGCTTCTTCCCCTCCAGCAGGGGGAGAAAAGAAAAGGAAGGCCGCCCCAACAGGGGAGGCCGGAGGGTCCAAGAAGGGAAGGACCCTTCCTCCGGACTACTCCACCAACGCCGCCGACGGCGAAGAAGAGTGGCCGCCCAGGGCCAAGCGCCTGGCGAAGTCGTAAGTATTCGGACACCAGAGTGACTCGTAGCGTTCCTTCATTGCACCGAATATAATCATGCAGTCCGCCCCGAGCCCAAGTCGACATATCATCAAGTGGTTCCTTGGATTCGTCAGATGTGACTAGCTTTTCGCTTCCGACCGCTTCCACCCCTCGCCCTACGGATAACCCGAGGTGCTGTCCCAAAGGGTTCCAAGCCGAGGGGAGGTGGTCCTGGAGGCACCGCAAGGCGACCTTCCAGACTGCAGGCACAAGGGGAGCAAGGCTCCCAAGGGCTCCAAGTCCGGCCTTGGGCCGAACATCGCACCGAAACCTTCAATGGCTCCGGACTCCGGCAGGCGGCCCCCCACTAAGAAGGGCAATCCTACCGTGCCGGTGACCTCCGTCCAACCGAAGGCACTGGATAACTTGATGGAGGTGCTTAACGGCGCCTCCATCGACGAGGAGCACCGCACTATTATGAGTGCGGTGATACAGAAAGTTCAGTCCGCCAAGAGCGGGCTGACTGAAGCCTATGCCAGCCTTCTAACAGGCTTTGAGGTATGTAAAAAATATATGAAAATATTACCGCATAGACAGTAGCCCCTGATGCTCTGTTTGGTGTTCACAAAGAAAAGCCGAATAGAGGATCTAATAATAAACACAGGAGTCTAACATAAGTATGTCAATATGGGTATGCAGGCTGCGCTGCTGACCTCTGCCGCACTGACTGCGGAGGTCGATGCATTGAAGTCGAGCCTCAAGCGGTCTGAGAAAGAGCTCGGGCTTGCCAAGAAGCAGCTCGAGGAGAAAGAAGGTAAGTAATACCTTGTGTAAGTATATTAAAAAGATGTGGTTGCGAAAAATGACAGCATCATCATGGCTATGGCAGGGGCCACGAACGAGGTGGCGACCCTGAAGCAAGCGATGTCCGAGGCCGAAAACAAAGCGGCCACGGAGCGCACCGAGCGAGGGAAACAGGAAGCGCGGGTGGAGGATGTGCAGCAAGAGCTCCAGGCTCTCGTGAAAAAACATGAGAGTTTGGAGCTTGACTCGAAGAAGCGAGAGTCCGAGCTCGCGGCGGCCCTTGAAAGCGCTAAGTCTGCCAAGGCCGAAGCCCAAAAAGCCCTCCAGGAAATTGAGGCGATGAAGAAGATAGCGGCGGGTAAGGCATTCATTATGCAAAGCAAGCATGTGAAAGTGAATTACTTGTTACTTACCCGAGTCCGGAGCTCTCCAGGAGCGTTCGCAGATTTGCCCCGCAGCGTGTCAGATGCCGCCACCTACTACCGGGCCAAGGAAGGGAGCTCGACGGAGAAGGTGTTCTGGTCTCAGTATGCTGAGGCCGGACACCCGGTGCCCTTGAGCGACCAGCTGAAGCAATTGGTCGAGCTCCATAAGGTGGCCGAACAAGCCATGAAGGGTCTCATAGTCGGGATGTGGCCTGGAGATGTGAGGCGGCTGGCGGATGCCTGTTCGTGGCTTGAAATCATCAAACGCTCCGTCTGCATCGAGGGCGCCCGTAGGGCGCTTGCCCGTGTTAAAGTACACTGGGGCAAGATGGATGCTGAGAAGCTGGTGAAGGACGGGCCACCGTAGGGCAAGGAGCATCGCAACCCCGAGATGTACTATGAGGGCGTCCTGAAGGGTGCCTGCCTTGTGGCGGATGAATGTTCCAAGGATGTAATTTTTGAGTGAACTTGCATTTGTGATCCTGTACGCTGAAAACTTTTTCGTATGCGCTATGCAACTCTTGTTTGAATTTAAAATATTACCTTCTATACGGCCGTTTATTAAATCTGAGAGATGGTGAGTCGTCGGCTTATGCCCCCATGCCACGAGTGCTGGGGTGTTCGGGATAAACCCGAGCACTGTTTTTCCCATTCTTGGGTCCTACGAGGGAGGTGCTCAGCACAACGAACAAGGCAATCGGACTATAATGCGTTATCACTCTCACTTAGCCAGAGAATTCTATAATTTTAAATTTTGGTGAAGCCCCTAGTGTTCGGAAGACCGAGTTCGGGGTGCTATACACGCCTAGGCCGGACAAAGCCGGCTCCTCGCCCTAAGCGGCATAAGTCTTTAGGGACTCGAAACCTCTCGAACAGCGACCAGCTCTCGCCCTATCATGACAGTCAGTTTTAGCTTTCTCTACTGAGGTGCTTAGCCCAGCTGAACCGGGGCACAATCGCAGTAGTTCTCCCAGTGCTACCTTAGCCGATATAGCGGGACGTAAGGTACCAAAACATGGGAGCCGGGCAAACCCAACTATTGACCAAAGACATGATTCGGAGCGGATGCATATAATGATATAAGTTTGGGGTGCCGCACTTGTGAAGGTGTTCGAACTTCTCGCACCATATTGTGGGGTACTTAAGCCCCTGGTGTATTGGCCGTACCAAAGTGTACGGTTGCAAGGTGTCATTAATGAACACATATATAAAAGAAAAATGCAAAACAGACTGAAGCTATGCGTTGTTTATTCGAAAAGATGCATTGAAGCAAAACGATACAAGTAGTGCGATAAGCAGAAAATGGGACTATTTGACATGTCTCTTCCAAGGGTAAGCTGCGGAATGGTAGTGAAAGAAGGTATTTTGCTTGTTATAGAGACCACCTGGGAGTTCGATGATGCGACGTAGCTTCCGGCCCCCCTGGTCCTTGCATCCTGTGTTCGGCGATTATATTTCCGGACAGGGCTTCCCGAGAGTGAAGTCCTGGAAGAGAGAAAAAATAACAAAGTAGAGAGCCCCTAGTGCAGTTGAGCCGCGTTTCGGGGCGTGCCGTAGTCGTGCCCCTCCCCTGTGCCCATGGTATTTTTAATGTGTAATTGTGTACGCGTGGCACGTGTGTTGCCATTTGGATGGGGTTGGGGTAGGGGCCGCATTGCTATGCGATCTCAGAACGTGCCAGGCGGTCCTGTTGCAGATTACTTTGGGCATGCTAGACGGTGTCCGGACGTCTGATCGCCGGACTGGAGAATTGCCTTGATAGGCCGCTTTGCACTTCTGCTGCGAGGGCCGTAGTGTGCTCCTCGGTTCGAAGAGAGCGCTCTGTGTTTCCATTGACTGTGATGACCCCCCGAGGTCCTGGCATCTTGAGCTTGAGGTATGCGTAGTGCGGCACCGCATTGAATTTTGCAAATGCGGTTCGTCCGAGCAGTGCGTGATAGCCACTGCGAAACGGGACTATGCCGAAGTTTAACTCCTCGCTTCGGAAATTATTTGGGGATCCGAAGACCACTTCTAGTGTGATTGAGCTTGTGCAATGGGCCTCTACACCTGGTATTACGCCCTTAAAGGTCATTTTTGTGGGTTTAATCCTTGAGGGATCTATGCCCATTTTGCGCACTGTGTCCTGATAAAGCATGTTCAAGCTGCTACCGCCGTCCATAAGGACTCGAGTGAGGTGAAATCTGTCAATGATTGGGTCTAGAACCAATGCGACGAATCCGCCATGGCGGATACTAGTGGGGTGGTCCCTGTGATCGAAAGTGATCGGGCAGGAGGACCATGGGTTGAACTTTGGGGCGACTGGCTCCAACATGTATACGTCCCTTAACGCACGCTTCCGCTCCCTCTTGGGGATGTGGGTTGCGTATATCATGTTCACCGTACACACTTGTGGGGGAAACCCCTTCTGTCCTCCGGTGTTCGGCGGTCGGGGCTCCTCCTCGTCGTCGCTATGTAGCCCCTAGTCTTTGTTTTTGGCATTTAACTTGCCGGCCTGCTTGAACACCCAACAATCCTTGTTGGTGTGGTTGGCTGGCTTGTCAGGGGTGCCATGTATCTGACACGAGCAATCGAGTATACAGTCCAAACAGGACGGGCCCGGAGTGCTTCTTTTGAATGGCTTTTTCCGTTGACCGGGCTTAGAGCCTCTGAATCCGGCATTAACTGTCGTATCCTCGGTATTGTCGTTGTTAATGCGGCGCTTGTGCTTGTTGCGACGTGACCTGCCATTGCTGTCCATGGTATCCGAATTACCAGGGCTCTTTGACATGTTATTGCTATGAGCTAGCCAGCTGTCTTCTTCCGTGCAAAAGCGGGTCATGATACTCTATTCTTCGAGGATCACATTGTTGTTCCTAAAGGTGACCTTCGTAAAGTCATTATGAACGAGGCTCACAATTCACTCCTCTCTATCCACCCTAGAAGTACAAAGATGTACAAGGATGTCAAGCAGTCGTATTGGTGGACTCGAATGAAGCGCGAGATTGCTCAGTTCGTGAATGAATGTGATGTCTGCAGAAGAGTGAAAGCAAAACACCAACGACCAGATGGTCTCCTCCAACCTCTTGCCATTCCAGAATGGAAGTTTGACCATATTGAGATGGACTTCGTGACTGGATTTCCAAAGTCCAAGCGTGGCAATGATGCAATCTTTGTTGTCATCGACAAACTCACCAAAGTGGCTCATTTTCTTCCTATCAAAGAATCTATCACAACAGCTCAGTTGGCAGAGCTATATACCTCCAGGATTGTCTCTCTGCACGGCATTCCGCAGTTGATATCTTCAGATCATGGTAGCACCTTTACCTCCAAGTTCTGGGATTCTTTTCAGAAGGCCATGGGCACCAACATTTGCTTCAGCACAGCTTTTCATCCTCAAACCAGTGGCCAAGTCAAGCGAGTAAATCAAATTCTTGAAGATATGCTCAGGGCTTGTGTCATTTCTTTCGGTATGAAGTGGGAAGATTGTCTTCCATATGCCGAGTTCTCCTACAACAACAACTTCCAAGCGAGTTTGGGCAAGGCCCCATTCGAGATTCTCTATGGCAGGAAGTGTCGTACTCCTCTTAACTGGTCAGAGACTAGTGAACACCAACTTCTTGGCAATGACTTGATCACAGAGGCTAAAGAATTGTGCAAAGTCATTCGCGAAAATCTCAAAGCCGCGCAATCGCGCCAGAACAGTTACTATGATAGCAAGCATCATGACTTGGCTCTCGAGATCGGAGACCATGTCTACCTTCGCGTCTCTCCAATGAAAGGTACTCGTCACTTCGGTATCAAAGGGAAGCTTGCCCCTAGATACGTGGGTCCTTTCAAGATCATTGGCAAAAGAGGCGATCTCGCCTATCAACTTGAGCTTCCATCCAACTTTGCAAACGTGCACGACGTGTTTTACGTGTCTCAACTCCGCAAGTGCTACAAGACTCCTGACTGCATGTAACACCCCGGATGTAACTTTCCCCAATTTGTACTCCAACTCTTGCCGTTTCCGGCGTTAAGTTATATTTATTTCCTCGGGTTCGGGTTTTGTCTCCATGTGTTGTTTTCGTTTTCATCCGTCTCATATCATGTCATCATGTGCATTGCATTTGCATACGTGTTCATCTCATGCATTCGAGCATTTTCCCCGTTGTCCGTTTTGCATTCCGGCGCTTCGTTCTCCTCCGGTGGCCATTCCTAGCTTTCTTTCGTGTGTGGGGATTAAACATCTCCGGATTGGACCGAGACTTTTCATGCGGCCTTGGTTTACTACCGGTAGACCGCCTGTCAAGTTTCGTATCATTTGGACTTCGTTTGATACTCCAACGGTTAACCGAGGGACCGAAAAGGCCTCGTGTGTGTTGCAGCCCAACACCCCTCCAATTTGGCCCAAAACCCACCAAACTCTGCTCCATGTCCTAGAGCGTTCGATCACGATCGCGTGGCCGAAAACCGCACCTCATTTGGACTCTCCTAGCTCCACTTATGCCTATATATACACCCCCATTTTTTCGGATCTTCCCCTACCTCCGAACCCTAAAAAAATCCCACCGCGCGCCGCCGGACACATTCCCGCCGACGGACACGTCCGGTCCGCCTGTCCGCCGCCACGTGGCGCGCCACGATTCGCCCCGCCGCCCGATCCACATCGCCACCGTCGCCGGGCCCGAAGCCCATCTCCAGCCCGCTCCCGCGCCCGACCGGGCCACTCCGCCGCCGCCGCCTGTCCTTCTTCCCCGAGCCGACCGGCCGCGCCGCCGCCCCGCCATCTCCGCCGCCCGGAGCCGGCCGGACCTCGCCGCCAAGCCGCCGGAGCTCCAGTGCCGCGCCGCCCCGCCGCCTCCTCCCGGCCCCGAGCGCCGCCCCACGCCGCTCCGCCGCCTGCCTCCATCGCCGGCCCCGCCTCACCTCCCCCGACGCCGGCCACCGCGGACCTCAACGCCGGCGAAGACCCCGGTGATCCTCGGGCTCCGAGCGTCCTCGCCCGATCTGGATCCGGTCGCAGCTACAGTAAACCCTAACCTCATTTTTTTCTTCTAAGTCCGGAAATTCTTGATCCAAGTTGCTCTGTTCGAGGCCCCATATCTTTGCATCCGTAGCTCCGATTCATGCATATAATATATCAAAATGTTCGTCTCGACGAGTACATCATTTCATTCCATTGCATCATTTTCATTTGAGCTCATCTTGGTGCCCGAAATGCTGTTAGAAGGAGGCTTCGTGAGTGAATTGTCAGATCTGCTAGTTCATCTTAGACTTTTGTCATTTTTGCCATGATTATTGTGTGCATGATATGCCTGTGAGTCCTTCATATGTTTTGTTAAGCATTTTGTCTTCTTTCCAGAGGTGCAACCCATGCATTTTTAGGATGTGTGTGGTGACTTGTGCAAGCTTGCAAAGTGAGGCACCCGGTAAATCTGTTTTCAGGGACTTAGTTGTTTTCACTAAGTCTGGGATATTTTAGTTCATGATGCCATATGTTTAGCTTGTTTCCTAGTGATCCGTTCCTCTTTTGAGGATGATCAGTAAAGGAGTTTTGTTAATCATGTTGTGCTCTATCCATCCATGTCTTTGTCTGCAATTTTGGAGCACCAGAGCTTGAGTCAATCGAGCTCTACTTTTGCTTCGTGGTGAATCTGGGCAGATCGTCAACTCGTTTGCGATTTTGCCGATGTTATTGTAGTTGATCCGTGCATGCTATGCCATTGTTCTTGCCATGTCTAGCTTGTATTTTGTGCCTTCTTAATGGATGTATGCTTGCCTTGCTATGACTTGCACCATGGTGAGTGCATCGAGCTCGTTTACATGCCTTCGTGAGTTATATTTCAGCATGTCTCAGTTTTCACCAAGTCTGAAAACTGATTGTGTTTTAGCTATGTTCGTGTGCCCGTTAATATATTTTGTGAACCCTTTTGGCCCCAGGTCACTTTGGGTCTTTTGTTAAGCTTGTTGAGTAGCTCCATGCCATGTTCTTACTTGCCTTAATCAGATCATATATCATGTTGTTTTTCTGCTCCGAAGAGAGCATCGTGATCTGAAATTTCAGACAAGTGTTAATTTCACTAAGTCTGGAATCTGTTTTGCATTTGCGTTTTTGCCATGCTTGTTTGAACCTCATAATGGATGAATTGGCCGTGGCTCAGTGCTAGTCTTTTGTTAAGCATCTTGTGGGCATCCCTGCCATGCATTTTGTTGTCATGTTTGGTGGCTGTAGCATGTTCGTTGCATTGCATTTAGATGCCTACTTGCTGTAAATCGCAGACCGGTGTCATATCTTAAAACGCTTGCCATTTCCAAACCGTAACTCCGATTCCAATGATCTTTATATCGTTTTCAAGCGATTTCATCCCCTCTATCCAGTGGTACCCTTGGAATTCCAATTTGAGGCCAGGTTCATGCATTTCCTGTCATATCTTGCATTTTGCATCCCGCATCGCATTCCGCATAGCATATCATCATTACATCATATTGCTTGGTCTTGCACGTGGTTGATTGTATCCTTGTTGCTTGTTTGTCTTGTTGGGTAGAGCCGGGAGATGAGTTCGCTACCGAGGAGCCCGTTGAGTTTGCTTGTGAGGATCCAGTCAACTCTGACAACTGTGCAGGCAAGATGATCATACCCTCGAAATCACTACTATCTTTGCTATGCTAGTTTGCTCGCTCTTGCTATGCCAATGCTACGATGCCTACCTTTTGCTTGTCAGCCTCCCAATTTCCATGTAAAACCTCTAACGCACCTTGTCCTAGCAAACCGTTGATTGGCTATGTTACCGCTTTGCTCAGCCCCTCTTATAGCGTTGCTAGTTGCAGGTGAAGTTTGGAGGCCGTTCCTTGTTGGAACATCATTTATTTACTTGTTCGGGATATCGTTATATTGCCATGTTATCTTAATGCATCTATATACTTAGTAAAGGGTGGAAGGCTCGGCCTCTCGCCTAGTGTTTTGTTCCACTCTTGTCGCCCTAGTTTCCGTCATATCGGTGTTATGTTCCCGGATTTTGCATTCCTTACGCGGTTGGGTTATAATGGGAACCCCTTGATAGTTCGCCTTGATTAAAGCTTTTCCAGCAATGCCCAACCTTGGTCTTACCATTTGCCACCTAGCCTTTTCTTTCCCTTGGGTTCTGCAGAGTCAAGGGTCATCTTATTTTAACCCCCCCCCCCGGGCCAGTGCTCCTCTGAGTGTTGGTCCCACTGAGCAATGTCCGAGGCTACCAGGGGCAACTCTGGGCTGGCTTACCCGACGTCTGGCTCATCTGAGTGTGCCCTGAGAAAGAGATATGTGCAGCTCCTATCGGGATTTGTCGGCACATTCGGGCGGTGTTGCTGGTCTTGTTTGAACCTGTCGAATTGTCTTGTTGTACCGGGTTGCCGAGTCTGATCGGTGTGTCTCGGGTGGAGGTCTATTCCTTCGTTGACCGTGAGAGCTTGTCATGGGCTAAGTTGGGACTCCCCTGCAGGAATTGAACTTTCGAAAGCCGTGCCCGTGGTTATGGGCAGATGGGAATTTGTTAATGTCCGGTTGTAGATAACTTAAACCTTAATTAATTAAAATGAATCAACTGTGTGTGTTACCGTGATGGCCTCTTCTCGGTGGAGTCCGGGAAGTGGACACGGTGTTGGAGTTATGCTTGCGCAGGTTGTTCCTCTAGATTCTCGCTCGCGCTTCGCCTCCTCTTCTCGCTCTCTTTTGCGTATAAGTTAGCCACCACATATGCTAGTCGCTTGCTGCAGCTCCACATATATTTGCCTTATCCATTCCTATCAGCTTAAATAGTCTTGATCGCGAGGATGTGAGATTGCTGAGTCCCTGTGGCTCACAGATACTATAATTCCAGATGCAGGTCCAGGTGATTTCGCTCCAGGTGACGAGTACGAGCTTAAGTGGGAGTTCGACGAGGACTCTCAGCGTTATTATGTTTCTTTTCCCGATGATCAGTAGTAGTGCCTAGTTGGGGTTTGATTCAGGGCCTTGTCGCATGTTGGGTTTTTCTTCTATTTTGGCGCCGTAGTCGGGCCATGAGTGCTTGTATGATGGATGTTATTTATGTACTCTGATGTGACGTGGCAAGTGTAAGCCAACTATGTTATCTCCCCCTTTTATTACATATTACATGGGATGTTGTAATGATTGCCTGACTTGCGACATTGCTTTCAATGCGGTTATGTCTCTAAGTCGTGCCTCGACACGTGGGAGCTATAGCCGCATCGAGGGCGTTACACTGCACCATCAACTTTGAAGAGATTGATCTCCAAGAAGACCAGTCTTATCATGAGCACCTAGTTGCTATTTGTGAAGAAACTAAGCGCAATACTCACAACAAGTCTATCGAATTCCTTAAAGTCAAGTGGTCACATCATTCCGACCGTGAAGCCACCTGGGAACGCGAGGACCACCTCCTTTCTGAGTACCCAGAGTTTTTCCAGTCCTAGATCTCGGGACGAGATCCTTTCGTAGTGGTGGAGTGTTGTAACACCCCGTATGTAACATGCCATATTTGTATTCCAACTCTTGTCATTTTCGGCACTAAGTTATGATATTTCCTCATTGTCGGGTTTTTGTCTTCGTGTTGTTCTTGTCTTTGTCATGCGTCTCATATCATGTCATCATGTGCTTTGCATTTGCATACGTGTTCGTCTCATGCATCCGAGCATTTTCCCCGTTGTCCATTTTGCATTCCGGCGCTCCTATGTCCTCCGGTGTCCCTTTCTACCTCTTTTCGTGTGCGGGTGTTAAACGTTTTCGAATTGGACCGAGACTTTCCAAGCGGCCTTGGTTTACTACCGGTAGACCGCCTGTCAAGTTTCTTGCCATTTGGACTTTGTTTGATACTCCAACGGTTAACCGAGGGACCGAAAAGGCCTCGTGTGTGTTGCAGCCCAACACCCCTCCAAAGTGGCCCAAAACCCACCTAAACCCCTTCCATCATCTAGATCATTCGATCACGATCGTGTGGCCGCAAACCGTGCTCAATTTGGAGCCTCCTAGCTCCTCCTACATATATAAAGGCCTCTCCTCCGAAATTCCGGATACAAACCACCCTAACCCTAGCTCCCCTCGTCCCTCAGCGCGCCGGACACGTCCGGGCGTGCCGGACACACCTCGCCGCGCCAACCGCCGGGCGCAAAGTGGCAGCGCCACCGCCCCCGCGCCGTTGGCCCGCCGAAGCCCAGGCCAGGCCCTCTCTGCCGCCCGACCGGGCCGCGCCCCGCCGCCCGTCGCCTGGGTGCCCCCGCCGCCCGCAAGTTCGCGCCGCCGCCCGGAGCTCGCGCCGGCCGCCGCATGCCATCGCCGACCTTGCCGCTCCGGTGACCTCTGCCCGCACCGCCCTGCCGCGTCGCCGCCGCCCGCCGCCGCCTACCTCGCCGATCGCGCCAAGTCCACCACCGGCGAGCCCCCGCTCCGGACCCGGCTCCCCCGATCTAACTCCGGCGAGCTCCATCGTCGACTCCGGCGAACTCCGGTGAACCTCGAAGTCCGTGCCCCGATCCGGATCCAGATCTGGAAACCCTAACCACGGTTGACTTTTTGCCCCATTTCAGTAATTATTTGCATACTTCATCATGCCATAACTCTGCATCCGTGGCTCCGTTTTGGGCGTGTAGCGTATCAAATTGTTCGTCTCGACGAGTACTTCATTTCATCTCATTGCACCATGTTCATTTGAGTTCATCTTGATGCCCTAAATGCTGTTGCAAGAGTGCTAGTTTATATTAGTTTTAGATTCTTATCAGTAATTGGACATTTGTCATTTTTTGCCATGATTGATGTGTGCCTCCTATGAACTAGAGCCCTACATTTGTTTTGAAGTATGCAATGCCATCTTTACAGGGGTGTATGCCATGTATTTTTGTGATCTCTGTGGGGACTAGCACAAGCATGCAAAGTAGTCCTCGTAATGTTGCTGATTTCAGGGACTTAGAAATCTTCTAAGACTTTGTCCTGTCAATATTTTTATGTCATGTGTTCATGTTGCTACAGAGTGATCCATGCCTCTTTTGAGCATGATCATTAAGGATATGTTGTGCTCTATCCATCCATGTCTTTGTTTGAAATTATGGAGCACCCTAGCTTGACTCGATCGAGCTATACTTTTGCTATAAAATGTTCCTGGCAGAATGTTTACATGTTAAGCATTTTTGCCGAGGTTGTTGTAGTTGATCCATGCATGCTCTGATGTTGCTCTTGCCATGTTTAGCTTCTATGGCATGTCTACTTGCTGGGTGTATTCTTAGTTTGTCATGCAATGCCTTGTGGTGAGTGCATCGAGCTCGTAAACATGCCTACTTGATATCTGTTTTGCCATGTTCCAGTTTTTCTTCTAAGTCTAAATCTGTTAACGATATTTGCTATGTTCACATGGTTGCCATTGTGTTTTCTGATCCCTTTTGGCTTATGGTCAGTAAGGGACTTCTGTTTTATGCTTTGAGTATCTTCATGCCATGCCTTGCTTTGCCATGATATGTTCTTGTAGCCTGTTGTTATCTTGCTCTAAACATTGCTTCCTGATGTTAAATTCCTGGCATGTTGTTATTTTCACTAAGTTTGTAACATGTTATCTTTTGCACTTTTGCCATGCTTCTTTGAACCTGCTATTGAGTGAATTAGCCGTAGCTCAGTGTTCATCTTTTGTCAAGCATCTTGAGTGGATCCCTGCCATGTACTTTGTTGCTATGTTAGAGTGCTGTAGCTTGTTGTTCTTGATGCATTTAGATGGCCTCGTGCTGTTAATCACAGCTTTGTGCCATATTTCTTTTGCTTGTCATTTCCAAACCGTGCATCCGATTCCAGTGATCTTTATATCGGTTTCGACCGAAAGCAACTCCTCTTTCTAGTGGCACTCTTGGATTTCCAAGTTGAGGCCAGGTTCAAGCATTCCTTTCCGAAGCATGCATATGCATCGCATATCGCATCCCGCATATCATGACATGTTTTACATCATGTTGTTTGTGCATTGCACGTGGTTGATTGTGTCTCCCTTTTCTTGTGTTCTTGCTTTGGGTAGATCCGGGAGACGAGTACGTGATCGAGGAGCCCGTCGAGTACGTTTACGAGGATCAAGCTAACGTCAACTCGGAGAACTTTGCAGGCAAGATGACCATACCCTCGAAATCACTTCTATCTTTGCTTGCTAGATGCTCGCTCTTTTGCTATGCCTATGCTACGATACCTACCACTTGCTTATCATGCCTCCCATATTACCATGTCAAACCTCTAACCCACCTTGTCCTAGCAAACCGTTGTTTGGCTATGTTACCGCTTTGCTCAGCCCCTCTTATAGCGTTGCTAGTTGCAGGTGAAGATTGGAGTCTGTTCCTTGTTGGAGCATGTTTATTGTTGGGATATCATTATTATATCTTGTCTATTTTTAATGCATCTATACACCTGGTAAAGGGTGGAAGGCTCGGCCTTATGCCTGGTGTTTTGTTCCACTCTTGCCGCCCTAGTTTCCGTCATACTGGTGTTATGTTCCTTGATTTTGCGTTCCTTACATGGTTGGGTTATAATGGGAACCCCTTGACAGTTCGCCTTGAATAAAACTCCTCCAGCAAGTCCCAACCTTGGTTTTACCATTCACCACCTAGCCTCTTTTCCCTTTGGTTTCCGGAGCCCGAGGGTCATCTTTATTTAAACCCCCGTGGGCCAGTGATCCTCTGAGTGTTGGTCCGAACCGAGTAGACTGCGGGGCCACCTTGGGGAAACTTGAGGGTTGGTTTTACTCGTAGGATGTATCATCCGAGTGTGCCCTGAGAACGAGATATGTTCAGCTCCTATCGGGATTTGTCGGCACATTCGAGCGGCTTTGCTGGTTTAGTTTTACCATTGTCGAGATGTCTTGTTACCGGGATTCCGAGTCTAATCGGATTGTCTTGGGAGAAGGAATATCCTTCGTTGATCGTGAGAGCTTGTGATGGGCTAAGTTGGGACACCCCTGAAGGGTTATGAACTTTCAAAAGCCGTGCCCGTGGTTATGTGCAGACGGGAATTTGTTAATGTCCGGTTGTAGAAAACCTTAATCTTAACTTAATTAAAATGAATCAACAGAGTGTGTGGCCGTGATGGTCTCTTTTCGGCGGAGTCCGGGAAGAGAACACGGTCTCGTGTTATGCTTGAACGTAGGTTGTTCTAGGATGACTTCTTGATCATAGTTTATCGATCGTGCCTTTGCCTTCTCTTCTCGCTCTCTTTTGCGCATGTTAGCCACCATATATGCTAGTGCTTGCTGCAGCTCCACCTCGTACCTTTTACCCTTCCTATAAGCTTAAATAGTCTTGATCGCGAGGGTGTGAGATTGCTGAGTCCCCTTGAGTCACAGATTACTTCAAAACCAGATGCAGGGACCGATGATACCGCTCCAGGTGATTCGACTGAGCTCAAGTGGGAGTTCGATGAGGACTCGGGACGATACTACGTTTCCTTTCCAGACGATCACTAGTGGTGCCCAGTTGGGGCGATCGGGGACTTTGTTGCAATTGGGGTTGTTCTTTATTTTAGTTCCGTAGTCAGACCTTGATTGTATCTGGATGAATGTAATGATATTTATGCTATTGTGTGATGTGGCGAGTGTAAGCCAACTATGTACCTCTTTTCCTTATTCATTACATGGGTTGTGTGAAGATTACCCCACTTGCGACATTGCTTACAATGCGGTTATGCCTCTAAGTCGTGCTCCGACACGTGGGAGATATAGCCGCATCGTGGGCGTTACATAGATGCATAATCGTTTCGATCTACTTGACACGGACGTGATGCCTATATTCATGATCATTGCCTTAGATATCTTCATAACTATGCACTTTTCTATCAACTGCTCGGCAGTAATTTGTTCACCCACCATAATACATGCTATCTTGAGAGAAGCCACGAGTGAAACCTATGGCCCCCGGGTCTCTTTCCTATTATATTACATCTCTTTTATTTACATCGCATCTCGTTTACTATTTTGCAATCTTTACTTTCCTATCTATAGAACAAAAATACCAAAAATATTTACTTTACTATCTCTATTAGATCTCACTTTTGCGAGTGACCATGAAGGGATTGACAACCCCTTTATCACGTTGGTTGCAAGGTTCTTGATTGTTTGTGTAGGTACTAGGTGTCTTGTGCATTGTCTCCTAGTGGATTGATACCTTGGTTCTCAAAACTAAGGGAAATACTTACACTACTTTGCTGCATCACCCTTTCCTCTTCAAGGGAAAACCAACGCATGCTCAAGAGGTAGCAAGAAGGATTTCTGGCGCCGTTGCCGAGGAGATCTACGCCAAGTCAAGACATACCAAGTACCCATCATAATCTCTTCTCCCTCGCATTACATTATTTGCCATTTGCCTCTCGTTTTCCTCTCCCCCACTTCTAAAATGATTTTCGAAAATATTTGCCTTTTCTTCGCCCCTCTTCCGTTCATGTTTCTGTTTGCTTTTTGGTTGCTTGTGATGCCATGTGCCTTCTATTTGCCTACATCTTCGCTTACTAAAAATATATTTTTATGGATCCCCATCCACTTGCTAATATTTTTAAGATCTCCAATTATGATGAACCAATTGCTAGTGAGTTGAGTGCACTAGATTATCTTTATGAGGTTTTGCTTGAAATTCGTGAATCTAAATTTTTTGATGAAGTGTTGAAAGAAGAAATTTATGAAGTGAATCACAATAGCTCCTTGAATGAAAAGCATGATTGCAATGATATTATTATAAATTCTATTAATGTCAATTGTGTTAATGATATGCAAAACCCTGAGCTTGGGGATTCTAGTTTTGCTATGTCCACTACTTGTTACAATGATCATGATTGGGGTGATTCTTGTTATAATCATGAAAATTTATTTAAGCCCCATGATGAATATGAGATTGATAATAATGTTTGCAATAATACTGAAAGTGGATTTGGAAGAGTGTCAACTTTAGATCCCACATATTTGGATAATGTTCAATCTTATGAAGTTTTTCATAAAAGTGGGTTTGGAGAGGTCATGACTTTAGTTAATGATATTCCCACTATTTTGGAAGAGTGTCAACTTTGCATGCATGTGGATCCTGTAGAGAAAATTTTATGTGACAACTATATTGTTGAATTTTATAATGATCCTACATGTAATTATTATGAGAGAGGAAAATATGGTTGTAGAAATTTTCATGTTACAAAATTCCCTCTCGTTATGTTGAGATTGTTATTGTTTCTTTCTTCTTACTTGCATGTGATGGTTTTTGCTTGCCTTGATAATTTGGTTGCTTATAGAATACCTATGCATATGAAGTATGTTATACTTAAGTGAGTTTGTCACATGTTTTATGATGCTCTCTTTCTTCTTCAATTCTTGTCTTTCACGTGAGCATCATTGAAACCTCAATGCCTAGCTAAAAAGGCTTTAAAGAAAAGCGCTTGTTGGGAGAAAACCCAATATTTTTCCTTGATGTTTTACAATAAATAATTCAGCTAGCCCCTGGTTAGATGTGGTTTTGTGTTTTATTTAGTGTTTGTACCAAGTAAGACCATTGGGATAGCTTACAGTGATAGTTGATTTGATCCTGCTGAAAAATAGAAACTTTTGCGCCAGGAGAATAGTTTTCATTTTTAAAAGAAGAACAATAAAATACTGATTCTTTTTGCAGAGGATTAACAAAGAAATTTCTCAGGCCGTCATTTTTTTTAGAATTTTTGGAGTTATAGAAGTATTCGAAAGATACAGATTGCTACATACTATTCTATTTTTGACAGATTTTGTTTTTCGTGTGTTGTTTGCTTATTATGGTGAATCTATGAGTAGCATCGGGGGGTATGAATGATAGAGAAGTTGGAATACAGTAGGTTTAACACCAATATAAATAAAGAATGAGTTCATTATAGTACCTTAAAGTGGTGGTTTATTTTCTTATACTAACGGAGCGCATGAGATTTTCTGTTGAAGTTTTGTGTTGTGAAGTTTTCAAGTTTTTGGGTAAAGATTTGATGGATTTTGGAATAAGGAGTGGCAAGAGCCTAAGATTGAGGATGCCCAAGGCACCCCAAGGTAAATTCAAGGACAACCAAAAGCCTAATCTTGGGGATGCCCTGGAAGGCATCCCCTCTTTCGTCTTCGTCTATCGGTAACTTTACTTTAGGCTATATTTTTATTCACCACATGATATGTGTTTTGCTTGGAGCGTCTTGTATGATTTGAGTCTTTGCTTTTTAGTTTACCACAATCATTCTTGTTGTACACACCTTTTGGGAGAGACACGCATGAATCGGAATTTATTAGAATACTCTATATGGTTCACTTATATCTTTTGAGCTAGATAATTTTGCTCTAGTGCTTCACTTATATCTTTTTAGAGCACGGTAGTGGTTTTATTTTATAGAAATTATTGATCTCTCATGCTTCACTTATATTATTTTGAGAGTCTTTTAGAAGAGCATGTTAATTTGCTTTGGCTATAAAACTAGTCCTAACATGATGGGCATCCAAGATGGGTATAATAAAAACTTTCATATAAAGTGCGTTGAATACTATGAGAAGTTTGATTCTTTATGATTGTTTTGAGATATGAAGATGGTGGTATTAGAGTCATGCTAGTAGAGTATTTGTGAATTTGAGATATACTTGTGTTAAAGTTTGTGATTCCCGTAGCATGCACGTATGGTGAACCGTTATGTGATGAAATTGGAGCATGATCTATTTATTGATTGTCTTCCTTATGAGTGTTGGTCGGGGACGAGCGATGGTTTTTTCCTACCAATCTATCCCCCTAGGAGCATGCGCGTAGTACTTCATTTCGATAACTAATAGATTTTTGCAATAAGTATGTGAGTTCTTTATGACTAATGTTGAGTCCATTGATTATACGCACTCTCACCCTTCCACCATTGCTAGCCTCTCTAGTACAGGGCAACTTTCGCCGGTACCATAAAGCCACAATTTACCTTCCTCAAAACGGCCACCATACCTACCTATTATGGCATTTCCACAGCCATTCCGAGATATATTGCCATGCAACTTTCCACCGTTCTGTTTATTATGACACGCTCCATCATTGTCATATTGCCTTGCATGATCATGTAGTTGACATCATATTTGTGGCAAAGCCACCATTCATAATTCTTTCATACATGTTACTCTTGATTCATTGCACATCCCGGTACACCGCCGGAGGAATTCACACAGAGTCATATTTTGTTCTAAGTATCGAGTTGTATTCTTGAGTTGTACGTAAATAAAAGTGTGATGCTCATCATTATCAGAGCATTGTCCCACTGAGGAAAGGATGATGGAGACTATGGTTCCCCCACAAGTCGGGATGAGACTACGGACGAAAAAGATAAAAAATATAAGAGGCCAAAAAAAGATAGGGCCCAAAAAAACAAAAACAAAAAATGATGAGAGAAAAAGAGAGAAGGGACAATGCTACTATCCCTTTTCCACACTTGTGCTTTAAAGTAGCACCATGATCTTCATGATAGAGAGCCTCTTATTTTGTCACTTTCATATACTAGTGGGAATTTTTCATTATAGAACTTGGCTTGTATATTCCAATGATGGGCTTCCTCAAAATGCCCCAGGTCTTCTTGAGCAAGCAAGTTGGATGCACACCCACTTAGTTTCTTTTTGAGTTTTCATACACTTATAGCTCTAGTGCATCCGTTGCATGGCAATCCCTACTCACTCACATAGATATCTATTGATGGGCAACTCCATAGCCCGTTGATACGCCTAGTTGATGTGAGACTATCTTCTCCATTTTGTCTTCTCCACAACCACCCCTCAATTCCACCTATAGTGCTATATCCATGGCTCACGCTCATGTATTGCCTGAGGATTGAAAAAGTTTGAGAACATCAAAAGTATGAAACAATTGCTTGGCTTTTCATCGGGATTGTGCATGATTAAATATTTTGTGTGATGAAGATAGAGCATAGCCAGACTATATGATTTTGTAGGGATAGCTTTCTTTGGCCATGTTATTTTAAGAAGACATGATTGCTTTGTTAGTATGCTTGAAGTATTATTGTTTTATGTCAATATCAAACTTTTGTCTTGAATCTTTCGGATCTGAACATTCATGCTATCGGCGTTCTGGAAACGGGGGTCCCCAGACTTGCCTGCCTGCGGCCTGCGGCGTGGCTCAAAGGGGGCCCAGCACGGCCCATCTTCACCAACACAGACCCAAGACCCTCGCGAGGGGCCAAGCCTCGCGGGGCGGACGACGCGGAGCTTCCTCGAGCACGGCCTCACCAGGCTGGCTTGCGAGGAGGCGGAGAGATCAAGGCGGGGTACCTCATGAGGAGCCCGTGACGCAAGCCATGACGACCAAGGGCGCCAGGCGGGCGCCAGCCAGCGCAGTGTCCTCCTTTCCTCTTTGGTGCAAAGGGAGCAAGCGCAGCCGCAGAGTACCGAGGCATCAGGCAAAGTTTGCCATTTCGGTGCAACAAGACCAAGACCAGGAGGACTGCAAGACGGAGGTCATCGTGGAGCCCAAGACGGCGTCACCACCAGAGCTTTGTGCAGGCGAAGACTACTTTTGTCAGGATAGCTGGTACTAGCTGTCCCCCTTCAAATTAGCCCGCCATTGTTGGCTCCCTTCCCGCTCGATATTTGGGAAGAGGACCAGGGCCTCTATAAATAGGACCAGCCCCCCACAGGATCGAGGGCAGAGAATCAGAATCAAAGGGGGCAGAGAGGAAAAGAGAGAGAGTTTTAGGGGGATCGACAATCGGAGAGAGAGAGAGAGAAGGGTGACTGAACTCCTCCCAGCAGTTCATCGCCCCAGCCAAGAACAGACCCTCGCGAGGTTGTTCTTCCTTGTATTGTTCATCATCATCAGCCCAAGAGGCAATCCACCATGCCACACACTGGAGTATGGTATTACACCACAACGGTGGCCCGAACCAGTATAAACCATGTGTCTCTCGTGTTGTTCTTTCCATAGCTCAGATCTTAGCGAGGCGGAGGGGTGCAGGTAGGTAGGAGGCGAAATCTCCGCACGCACCCCATTGTTCAAACCTCAAGGGTCTGCCAGAACCCGAAATCCGACATTTGGCGCACCAGGTAGGGGTGCGCCGGAATTCATCTTCCGCCACCCCGTTCTCCTTTGACCATCGCGCCCATGTCTGACGCTCGTCGGGCCCGCGCCGAGCGCCGGGCCGCTGTCGCTTCCCGCGTCGCCCAGATGGCTCCTGTCGGCGGGCGTCCTCGCCGTTCCCCGTCACCTGCCGTCAACGCCGCCACCGGCCCTGCGGGGGACGAGCAGCAAGCATCATCTCAGCATCCGTCCGTGCGGCAAGACGGCCGCACCGCTACTCCCTCACTCACCCCAGCTGGTTCTTCGTCCCGCGCGCTCCGCGCACCCATGGAGGCTCGAGCTGCGCTCATCGCGGCAAACGAACTCCTGCGCTACCGTCCTGTCGACGACGTCTATGAATAATCGCTCGACCACGTCACCGAGCTCGTCCGCGCCGCAGGGGGCTCTCCTGCACCGTCCGTTCCGTTGCACCGCACCCCGCCCCGCGCGGGCGGCGAGGCTCCGGCGGCACCCCGGCCGCCTCCTCCTCAAGAAGGCGCCATGGCTCCAAGGCGCGTGACCCCTGGGCGGAACCCGCTCTGTCAGGTGCCAGCGCAGCAAGAGCAGAGCTGCCAGGAAGTCCCTCGCCCGCAAGAAGCTGCCCGGGCGCTCCCTGCTCCAGCACGTCGCGACCATGCTCCTGCTCCCACACGTCAAGACCCAGCTGCAGCGCGTGGGGACATGCAATACCAAGCTCTCCGTCACCCAAGGCCTCCCGTGGCCATAGCGGGCTGCCGTGCCTTCACCACCGAGCTACGCAGCATTGTGTGGCCCGGCAAGTTCAAGCCAGACCTGCCTCCTCGTTACGACAGCACGGCTGACCCTGCGGAGTTCCTCCAGCTCTACGAGTTGGGCATCGAAGCTGCCAACGAAGACGAGAAGGTCATGGCGAACTAGTTTCCCATGGCACTCAAGGACGGGGCCCGCACCTGGCTCCTGAACCTGGCTCCAGGCACGATCTCCTCCTGGGATGAGATGCGCACCCGCTTCATCGCCAACTTCCAAGGTACTCGCGACCGGCCACCCGCCGTGAGCGACATGCGCCGCATCAAGCAACAACCCGGGGAGACCCTGCAGAAGTACATCCAGCGCTTCAACAACGCACGCCTCAAGATTCCCAAGGTGACTGAGGAGGCCATCATCTCAGCCTTCTCCGACGGTGTGCGCGATGTCAAGATGAAGGAGGAGCTGGTGATGCATGAAGACCTGTGCACTTCCTTGGAGCTGTTCAACTTGGCAACCAAGTGCTCCAGGGCTGAGGAAGGGCGTGTCTCCCTCCTCGAGTTGCCTGCCGCAGACCCAGAAGAGAAGAAGCCCAAGGCCAAGGATGTGAAGCGCAAGGGGGCTGCCGTGCTCGCGGCAGAACCAGACACCAAGCGGGGCAGAGATCAGACCGAACCTTCCAAGGGCAGCCGGTACTGTGTGTACCACGACCTCCACACCCACAACACCAACGAATGTCAAGAGCTCCGAGCCGTGCGGGAAGGAAGGATCGGCCGTTGCCCCGACCGCGGTGACCGGGGCTACGGTCGAGGAGGAGGAAGGAACACAGGACACTGGGAAGGCCGTGGCCCGCGCCAAGGGTGGCGCAATCAACCTTGCGAGGATCGCTGGCAAGACCCGCCTCGCGAGGGAGACTAGAGGGATCAGCCTCGCGAGGATCGCCCGCAAGGCAACGCAGGACTCCCTCCACTGCCGCTGCAGCCAAGGAGAAACGAGGACCGCCACCAAGACGAGGGGGCTGAGGGCTTCCACGAGCTGCGCACGATCGCCTGCATCCTGGGCGGGGCTCAGGCCCCATCCTCTCAACGCATCTTCAAGCAGTTCGCCCGCGAAGTGAATGCAGTCCTCCCCAGGCTTGAAGCCACGCGCCCTCTCAGGTGGTCGGCGTGTGCCATCACGTTCAGCTCAGCAGATCAGCTCAAGTGTGCGGCTATAGCCGGAGTCCTCCCAATGCTTTGTTCCCCAATCATCAGCAACGTGGTGGTCACCAGGACCCTCATCGATGGCGGGGCAGGGCTCAACGTCCTGTCCGTGGAAACATTCAACAATCTCCAAGTGCCCTACAGCCAGCTTCAGCCAACCAAGCCCTTCTCCGGGATCACCGATGGCTCCACGGTCCCGATTGGGCAGGTCCGCTTCCCTGCCACCTTCGGGGCACGCGACAACTACCGCACCGAGCTCATCGACTTCGACGTCGCTCACATTCGCCTGCCGTACAACGCCATCCTTGGGTACCCAGCGCTGGCCAAGTTCATGGCTGTAACTCACCACGGCTACAACGTCCTCAAGATGCCAGGAAGTGGCGGAGTCATCACGGTGCCCTATGAAGAGAAGGACGCGGTGTGTTCCCTGGAACAAGCCTCTCAGGCCGCGTCACTGGAAGACCCGGATCGCGGAAGCAGGAGGCTTCCCGAGACCGCCCCCGAGAAGAAGAAGACATCGTCCGGCCCGGACCCTCAGGAGGCAGGCCCCTCTGGGCCCGTGCCTGCCCAGGGGGAACCTCCTTCCATCGCATAGGAAAGCGCGCCCGGCGCCCTCCTCAGGCAGGGCTCGAGGGCTCTCCCTGGAGGGCCACCGACCTGGCTAGGGTCACGAGGGAGGCGCTTGGGCACCACATGGAGGCGTGTTTCGAAGCATGTTTCCCTTAAGAAGGAGTAAGGCAAGGAGAGCCAGACCCTCAGGAGCTCGTCAGCAAGGCCATTCAGGAGCTACAGGAGTCAAGGGTCATGAAAGGCGGCCGCCGTCTACCAGCAGTGGCTCCCCATCCAGGCGAGGATGGTGGGCTGCTCGTCTGCATCGACATACCAGGGCTCAACCGAGTCGCCCCTCTGGAGCGCCTCTGGCCCTCGCGATTGGGGCGCTGCGGAGGTCCACCCCACAGCTACGTTCGCATGCCTTACGGCTTGCCGAACGCGGCTGCCACGTACCAGCGCCTCATGAGGGGCATCATGGAGGCACAAGAGGCCAGGCATTCCGCAGCCCTGGCGGAGATGGAGATGGTCCGCGGGGAGCCGCCAGCACCTCCGGAGCCTCCCGAGGCCCCCGGGCCTGGGGGCTCATGAGGATCGGCTTCCGCAGCCCACCGAGTCTGCTACACCAACACCCCTTCGTCCTCAACGTCATCAGGTGACATCTTTGAAGTTTCACTTCCAGCTGGGAGCGCCCCCCAGGGCTGCATTATTCCCAGGCCGCGTGGGTCCGTCCCTGCGGTATGTATCCCTTTTATTTCATGTTGTTAGTGTAGGATCGAAAGTATGTCTAGAGGGGGGTGATTAGACTACTTGACCAAATAAAACTTAACCTTTTCCCAATTTTAGTTCTTGGCAGATTTTAGCTAATTTAGGACAAGTCAAGCAATCATCACATCACTCAAGCAAGCATGCAAAGAGTTTATGGGCAGCGGAAAGTAAAGCATGCAACTTGCGAGAATGTAAAGGGAAGGGTTTGGAGAATTCAAACGCTATTGGAGACACGGATGTTTTTCCCGTGGTTCGGATAGGTGGTGCTATCCTACATCCACGTTGATGGAGACTTCAACCCACGAAGGGTAATGGTTGCGCGAGTCCACACAGGGCTTCACCCAAGGGCAACGGTTGCGCGAGTCCACACAGGGCTCCACCCACGAAGGGTCCACGAAAAAGCAACCACCCACAAAGGGTCCACGAAGAAGCAACCTTGTCTATCCCACCATGGCCATCGCCCACACAGGACTTGCCTCACTAGTGGTAGATCTTCACGAAGTAGGCGATCTCCTTGCCCTTACAAACTCCTTGGTTCAACTCCACAATCTTGTCGGAGGCTCCCAAGTGACACCTAGCCAATCTAGGAGACACCACTCTCCAAGAAGTAACAAATGGTGTGTAGGTAATGAACTCCTTGCTCTTGTGCTTCAAATGATAGTCTCCCCAACACTCAACTCTCTCTCATAGGATTTGGATTTGGTGGAAAAAGGGTTTTTGTGGAAAGCAACTTGGGAAGGCTAGAGATCAAGATTCTTATGGTAGGAATGGAATGTCTTGATCTCAACACATGAGTAGGTGGTTCTCTCTCAGAACATATGAGTTGGAATGGTGTGTGTGTTCTGATGGCTCTCCCTCCAGATGAAGAAGGAGGTGGAGGGGTATATATAGCCTCCACACAAAATCCAACCGTTACATACAATTTACCAATCTCGGTGGGACCGAATCAGAAAACTCGGTCTGACCGAAATAGTAAACCTAGTGACTGTTAGGAATTTCGGTGGGACTGACATGCAACTCGGTAGGACCGATTCGGTTAGCGTTTGGGCATAATGTAATCTCGGTGAGACCGATTACACAAACTCGGTGCGACCGAATTTGGTAATTAGCTAACCAGAGAGTTGGTCAGGCAAACTCAGTGGGACCGATTTGCTCTTTCGGTGAGACCGAGTGGAACTCGGTGAGACCGAAAAGTTACAAAGGGGAAACACTGAGTTTACATTGCAATCTCGGTGGGACCGATTCGCTCTTTCGGTAAGACCGAAAAGTTACGAAAGGGAAACAGAGAGTTTTCAACCCCATCTCGGTGAGACCGAGATCCTTATCGGTAGAACCAAATTGCTAGGGTTTGGCAGTGGCTAATGACAAGTGAAACTCGGTGGCGCCGGATAGGAAGAATCGGTAGGACCGAGTTTGGCTTAGGGTTTAGGTCATATGTGGATATGGGAAAGTAGTTGAGGGTTTTGGAGCATATCACTAAGCACATGAAGCAAGAGGCTCATTAAGCAACACCTCATCCCTCCTTAATAGTATTGGCTTTTCCTAAAGACTCAATGTGATCTTGGATCACTAAAATATAAAATGAAGAGTCTTGAGCTTTTGAGCTTGAGCCAATCCTTTGTCCTTAGCATTTTTGAGGGTTCCACTTTCACATCCATGCCATGCCAATCATTGAGCTTTCCTGAAATAATCATCTTGGAATAGCATTAGCTCAATGAGCTATATGTTGTTATGAATTACCAAAACCACCTAGGGATAGTTGCACTTTCAATCTCCCCCTTTTTGGTAATTGATGACAACATATAGATCAAAGCTTCGACAAATGATAATAAGCATGAAATATATCATCGCTTTGAGAAGTATGTGATAAGTAAGAGCTCCCCCTAAATTTGTGCATATTTAAAATTTTCTTTGGACTGCAAATGCACAAAGAGTTAGAGTCATGGGTTACTCTTCCATGTCACATACATCTTGGTGGAGCGCTCAAAATGATAAGAATGAAATACATGCACTCATCACCAAGAATAATGAATGATCACACAAGATAGATAGGATAATGGCATTAAGCAAGCATTAAGTGTAGCTTATGATCAAACACATGATCATCAATGTCTCACAAATAATGACTTAGTATCAAGCACTCAAAAGCAGATAAGTTCGAAAAAACCACCAAATAAAGCAAGAGAGAAAAGCAACACTCTCTCTCTCGAAGCCTATGATCTATACATCTTCTCCCCCTTTGGCAACAAGTTACGAAAAAGTTCCTAGAAAATGCATAGCACTAGATCGACGCTCAGGCTTGATCTTCAGGTGGTGGTGGAGTCCGGAGCACTCCAAGGACGAAGCCTTCGGTAGACGTGGTCGGAGTCGAGGCTGAAGTGGATGCTGGAGCTGGTGGAACTGAGGCTGTGGCTGGTGCAGACGTTGTAGCTCTGGTGTCAGCAACTGGCAGTGCAGACGACCTCGGACCTCGTGGCACCCTCGCAAAAGCATCAGTCGTGGTCCTGCCTCTCCTCTCATTCATGTCCTCCTAAAGTTGCTCCACGGCAGTCTGTATCTCTGTCACCTTGATGTCCAAGTCATAGAACCTCTGTTCCATGATCCTCTCTAAACTCGCCTGGTTCTGAGTCAGGGTGGCTATACTCTGCTCAATCCGCAGGGTGGACGCAATCAGGTAACCAAGCTGCTCTTGTTTGGTTTTCAGGAAGTAATCAGATGCCTCCGCTTGAGTAGGCATCCTGGCAGCTTTCTCCTTCTTCGCCTTCTCCTTCTGAGCTTGTGCATGGGCAGATGATGGTTCATTCTCAGTCATAACAACTTGATTATCTTCGAAATCTGGACGGATGGGCAGGTGTTCCTTATCCAACAAATATACGCCCGTGCCCGTCTTGGAGTTGATGAGCTCCTGAATCTGAGGGGCATATCCACAGCTCCTCTTCTGATCTGCCGCAGTCCTTTTGATTGTTTCCACTATGAGGCTCATGACTTTGAATTTTTGAGGCACGTCAAAGACATGAAGCAAATTGATCGCGTGACCTCTGATCATCTTGTGATCTCCAGACTTGGGCAGAAGGGTGTGCCTAAGGATCCAGTTGATCGTAGGCAATCCTGATAGCAGATAATGCACTGAGCCAAACTTGAACGTGTCAAGTGCTTCATTCGGAATCTCCTTGTACATGTTGGACATGGAGTTGTGGTCCATCTTTTTCTTGGCATAAATGTCCAAGTCATCTGCTTGCTCCTCTGGGGCATTGATCAGCTTCGCCCATTCCTCAACAGTAGAGTGGTACCTTGTACCCTCTGACATCCATGTGATCCTGCCATCCGGATAAAAGTGTGCTGTGGAGTAGAATTGCATGATTAGCTCCTCGTTCCACTTTGTGAGCTTCTGCCCAACAAAGTCTGCAACTCCACACGCACTAAAGCTGTCAAATACTCCAGGGTAGTACTCTTCATTGTCCTTGATATAGGTCCAGTCGACCCATCTCATGTCACATACAATTGGCTTCTTGTCAAGTAGCACTGTCTCATAGAAATCCTGCTGCTCCTTGGTATGAAACCTGTAGTCCACTGCAGTCCTTCTCCTAGAAGCATATGGATCTGCTTCTCTCCACTTCCTGAGCCCCGAGTCTCTCCTGAGCTTCATATCCTCAGCCACAGGATGAGCATCGTTGTGGCCTGGGATCTTGGGCTTGAGCTTCCGAAGGACATTCTCTTCCTCTTCCTCTGCAGCTTCAGGCACTGGGGCCTTGTTCTTCTCAGTGGCTGGGATGCTTCTTGTGTTTCTCTTTCGTGCACTCTTAGGCTTAGATGCAGCCTTAGGTGCTTCCTTGGGCTTGGATGCAGCTCCCCCTGACCTTATGGCACCTCCCATTAGCTTGGGTGCCTTGGGCGCTGGTGCAGCTGCCTCTTCTTCGTCTTCCTCTTCCATGATGGAAGCTTTACCAAGCACTCTAGCCACAGTCTTCTTCACCCTCTCCTTCCTTTTCTTGCCCTCAGCTGCAGCTGGCTCTTGGGAAGTGGGCTTCTCAGTTGAGGCTCTAGCCTTTGACATGGGCTGCCCGCCTGCTGGCCTTTTGATTTTCAGACCTGGCTTAGTGCCTTGAGCTGGTTCAATTCTCTTGGAAGTGGCCTCTTCCTCTGCCACATAGTCCTCATCTTCAGAGTCTGAAGTTTTCTTCTTCCTTTGTCTCGTGGCAGCCTTTGGCAAATTGCTAGGAGTGCTCCTGCTGCCTTCATCAGATGAACTGGAGGGACTAGTGCCCTCACTCATCACCACTTGCTGCTCTGACAGATTTTGGCTATCACTCTGGTCTGACATGCTGCAAACTGACTGCTGACCCTGTGAATAGATTATAGAGGAGATAGAGTGGATGAGCATCACAAAATGCAGAGATTTTTGCAAAAAGAATGATCCAATAACTTAGTTTCAGTTTCCCACTGAAATCATCTCGGATCTACCGATTTTCAAACTCGGTGGTACCGAAGCAGTTTTGGAACCTAAACTAGTGAACTCGGTAGGACCGAGTCACAGTTCGGTGGCACCGAGACTGCTAGGGTTTCACTGAGTTCAAAAATCGGTCACACCGATAAGTAATTCTCGGTCAGACCGAGTCTTACTTGTGCAATGGCATAAGCCAAATCGGTGGGACCGAGTTTTTCAACTCGGTGGGTCCGAGATAGTTTCGGCGGAAACCTAAACCTAGAATTTTCGAATCAAACCTAATCTATGAGCGTTTTGACTGGATAGAAGTTTAGCAAACGTGGCTAGAAACAATATGATCACAATGTGCTAGGAATCAGATTGAGGAATAGCACAAAGATCAAGTCCATACCCTAGTTCGGCGGGGACTTGCTACGGCGGCAACGGCGGGGCAGAATTCCCGTTGACGGCGACGGAGACCAGCGACTGGAGGCTGCTGGCGGCGAGAAGACGATCCGGAGACCTCGAGGGCAGAGCAGGCTATCGCGCAGGCGAAGGGGTTCGGAGAAATTTCCAAATTTTGCCCATGACTATATATAGCCCGACCCTGTCGGTGTGACCGAGTGGAACAACTCGGTGGCACCGAGATTCATAACTGCGTGCAGTTACTGAAACTCGGTGTGACCGAAAGGTTCAAATCGGTTGCACCGAGATCGAAAACCTAGATCAACTTAATGATCTCGGTAGGACCGAATGTGGAGTATCGGTCAGACCGAGAATCATAAAGAGGTTTTGGAAGTTTAAGTCTATGACGAATCGGGGACTCCGAGCGCTCCTCACACAGAGTGGTTCGAATCTGACTTGATCAAATTTTGTGATGCAGCACGAATAGAGTTTGAGACGAGAAAAGCATAGATAGCTAGAGGACGTTCTTAGGCATTCTTGTCCATCCACTTGGCAAAAGAGGATAAAACCAAGCAATCAAAACAACAAGTGGATGTCCTTGAATGAGTAAAATATGCAATCAGCATGCTCACACAATAAGATGGCAAATGAAATATGTGGCAAGGCATGCACGACCAATTCTAGCATTTATCAAGCAATTTGCGATGACTAGGTCATCTATATATGAGTACATTGACTTAGGAGTCAAGTGAGAACACTTGATCATAGGTCATACTCATCGTTTAAGCTCAAGTGGGGTTACCACTTTTACATAAAGCATTGTTGTGTTCACATCTTTAGAGTTGCTTTAGCTCAAGTCTTAGAGTAAAGCCCCCCCTAGATGTGATATTCCCCCTAAGAGGGATGAACTAACCTTGGGTTTTGTCGATGATGACTTCATGTAGATATTGAAGATGTGGATGCTCAATGTTGATGTAGATCTCTTGGAGCTATCCATTTGAGTGAATTGCACTTTCAATACCTACATGGGTTAGTCCCACAAGGAACAAACAAGGATATCCATAGACATAGAGTGATGCACACAAAAGATGATGTCCATGAAAACTTTTAGGTTACCTTGTCCCTTGTCTTACCAACAAGAGGGTTTGTGACTCCTTGAACAAGTGCAAGATGTGGAAGTTGATTGCACTTGTTCTTGCCAAAATGATAAGAGTGAAGTATGTTGGCGGAGTCACCCTCAAGAACTCTCTAGTTCTTCTTCTTTTGGATCCACATCATCTTGATGGGAATCCTTGGAGTTGTAGTTGTACTTGATGAAGTGGAACCTGAAGTAGTCTTGGGAATCCACTTGACTAAGGTCTTAGGAGCTTCTTCAAATGCATCAATTTCCTCTTGAAGCTTGTCCTTGCCTTTTTGCTCGTAGTCTTGTGGTGGAAGATCATCTTGAGCTTGTGTCCCCTTGAAAGAAGTATACTTCTCTTGTTGAGGGACAAACTTTGTCTTGGGGTATTGATCTTCTTCCCATTAAACTCCATTGGCATTGAACTTTCGTTCAAAACAAACACCTTGATTCTTCCGGTGCATTCCTTGCTTGCGCACAATTTCCTCGAATTGCTTACTCCCGGCAAGGCTTTTGTACACTCCTTTCTCTATAATTCCCTTCAATAAGCTATTTTCTTGCTCAAGTGTAACTTGGCTAAGAGAATCATTAGTGGAATCAAGAAAACTACTAGAAGCAACAATATTGGATTTAGCATGATTATTGTTACTACTAGAGGAAGAATCTTTCTTGTTAGACTTGACTTGAGGCATGTAAGTGGATAAGAGTAAACGCTTGGCAATGTAAGAAGAACTTTTCTTGCGGAGATCATCATTGATTGCCTTTAAGAACTCATGCTCTTGCTCAAGATTGAGCTTTTCAAAGCGTAGTTTCTCATGAGCTCTTAAAAGTTCTCGATGATCTTCGAAGATAGTGTCATGAGCTAACTTAAGAGTTTTTAGTTCTTTAGTTAGAGCCTCAATCTTCTCCTTATCATTGTCACTCGTTTTAGCATGATTAATTGGTCTTTCATCATAGTATTCATCACTAGAGTTGTCACCAAGCAAATCATCACCTAACAAGTCATCTTCATCACTATTGAAATCAACATACTCGGGGTGTGTTACCTTAGGACCTTTGGCCATGAAGCATCTTCCAATTCCTTCATTTGGTGAGTCAAATATGTCGTAGGAGTTGGTTGACACAAGTGCTAGACCGGCAACACCTTCATCTTGAGTATCTTCCGAGTCGGAGTGATAACTTCTCTCGGAGTGGCTGTCGGAGTCGGAGCCGGATACCCATTCACCAACATGAGCTTGATGTCTTCGTCTTGTGTAGCTCCTTGATGATTTTTCCTTCCTTTCCGAATCCTTGCTTCTCCGTGAGTATCTTCGTTCATAACGATCATCTTTACTTCTTCTCTCTCTTGGTGGTGATCCTTTGCTTCTTCTTTTTGGAGAATCTTCTCTTCTCTTGTAGGGAGCCGTACACTCATTGGAATAGTGTCCGGGTCTTCCACAATTGTAACAGTTTCGCTCTCTACTAGAAGATCTTTTGTCATTGTAGGACCTTGACTTGGAGCTTCTATCTTTGCTTCTACTCTTGTAGAACTTGTTGAAGTTCTTCACCATTAAGCTCAATTCTTCATTGAAGTCTTGTTTCTCACTTGATGATGTAGGGGCTTCACATGAGGCTTTATAGGCACCACTTGATTTGTTGTGAAGTTCCTCTTTATCCTTAAGTGACATCTCATGAGTAACAATTCTTCCAATCACCTCCGTTGGCTTGAGATCTTTGTAATTGGGCATCATTTGGATCAATTTGCACACGGTATCATATTTTCCATCCAAGGCTCTTAGGATCTTCTTGATGATGAATCTACCGGTCATCTCTTCACTTCCTAAGCCGGCAATCTCATTTGTGATGGGAGCAAGCCTAGAGTACATTTCAGCGACACCTTCACCATCCTTCATCTTGAACTTGTCAAGTTGGCTTTAAAGCACATCCAACTTGGATTCCTTGACGGAGTCGGTACCTTCGTGCATATCAATCAAAGTGTCCCAAATTTCCTTTGCATTCTCAAGGCGGCTGATTTTGTTGAATTCTTCGGGGCACAATCCGTTGAAGAGAATATCACAACCTTGAGCATTGTATTGCAACATCTTCAACTCATCCGTGGTAGCTTCACGGTTTGGTTCTCTCCCGTCAAAGAAGTCACCTTGCAAACCAACACACACAATAGCCCAAACAGCAGGGTTATGTCCAAGAATATGCATTATCATTTTATGCTTCCAACTAGCAAAATTAGAACCATCAAAGTAAGGACCTCTACGGTGATAATTTCCCTCGCTAGACGCCATACTCTCCTAGGTTGTGAAACCAAGGCTATGACCACCAAAAGCTATGGAGATCAAGCAAATGGAGACCAAAGCTCTGATACCACTTGTAGGATCAAAAGTATGTCTAGAGGGGGGGTGATTAGACTACTTGACCAAATAAAACTTAACATTTTCCCAATTTTAGTTCTTGGCAGATTTTAGCTAATTTAGGACAAGTCAAGCAATCATCACATCACTCAAGCAAGCATGCAAAGAGTTTATGGGCAGCGGAAAGTAAAGCATGCAACTTGCGAGAATGTAAAGGGAAGGGTTTGGAGAATTCAAACGCTATTGGAGACACAGATGTTTTTCCCGTGGTTCGGATAGGTGGTGCTATCCTACATCCACGTTGATGGAAACTTCAACCCACGAAGGGTAACGGTTGCGCGAGTCCACACAGGGCTCCACCCAAGGGCAACGGTTGCGCGAGTCCACACAGGGCTCCACCCACGAAGGGTCCACGAAGAAGCAACCTTATCTATCCCACCATGGCCATCGCCCACACAGGACTTGCCTCACTAGTGGTAGATCTTCACGAAGTAGGCGATCTCCTTGCCCTTACAAACTCCTTGGTTCAACTCCACAATCTTGTCGGAGGCTCCCAAGTGACACCTAGCCAATCTAGGAGACACCACTCTCCAAGAAGTAACAAATGGTGTGTAGGTAATGAACTCCTTGCTCTTGTGCTTCAAATGATAGTCTCCCCAACACTCAACTCTCTTTCATAGGATTTGGATTTGGTGGAAAGAGGGTTTTTGTGGAAAGCAACTTGGGAAGGCTAGAGATCAAGATTCTTATGGTAGGAATGGAATGTCTTGATCTCAACACATGAGTAGGTGGTTCTCTCTCAGAACATATGAGTTGGAATGGTGTGTGTGTTCTGATGGCTCTCCCTCCTGATGAAGGAGGTGGAGGGGTATATATAGCCTCCACACAAAATCCAACCGTTACATACAATTTACCAATCTCGGTGGGACTGAATCAGAAAACTCGGTCTGACCGAAATAGTAAACCTAGTGACCGTTAGGAATTTCGGTGGGACTGACATTCAACTCGGTAGGACCGATTCGGTTAGGGTTTGGGCATAACGCAATCTCGGTGAGACCGATTACACAAACTCGGTGCGACCGAATTTGGTAATTAGCTAACCAGAGAGTTGGTCAGGCAAACTCGGTGGGACTGATTTGCTCTTTCGGTGAGACCGAGTGGAACTCGGTGAGACCGAAAAGTTACAAAGGGGAAACACTGAGTTTACATTGCAATCTCGGTGGGACCGATTCGCTCTTTCGGTAAGACCGAAAAGTTACGAAAGGGAAACAGAGAGTTTGCAACCCCATCTCGGTGAGACCGAGATCCTTATCGGTAGAACCAAATTGCTAGGGTTTGGCAGTGGCTA
The DNA here is from genome assembly GCF_056163025.1 of Triticum urartu. NCBI lineage: Eukaryota > Viridiplantae > Streptophyta > Magnoliopsida > Poales > Poaceae > Triticum > Triticum urartu. The sequence continues at coordinate 476,444,715 of NC_141878.1, read as the reverse complement.
GTGACAAGTGAAACTCGGTGGCGCCGGATAGGAAGAATCGGTAGGACCGAGTTTGGCTTAGGGTTTAGGTCATATGTGGATATGGGAAAGTAGTTGAGGGTTTTGGAGCATATCACTAAGCACATGAAGCAAGAGGCTCATTAAGCAACACCTCATCCCTCCTTAATAGTATTGGCTTTTCCTAAAGACTCAATGTGATCTTGGATCACTAAAATATAAAATGAAGAGTCTTGAGCTTTTGAGCTTGAGCCAATCCTTTGTCCTTAGCATTTTTGAGGGTTCCACTTTCACATCCATGCCATGCCAATCATTGAGCTTTCCTGAAATAATCATCTTGGAATAGCATTAGCTCAATGAGCTATATGTTGTTATGAATTACCAAAACCACCTAGGGATAGTTGCACTTTCAGTTAGCTTACCTTATTGGGGGCGCCCCTCGGGCTACATGATCCCCAAGTCGCTCGGGCCAGACCCAGCGGCATGTATCTCATTCGCATTTATTTCCGGTTATGAATTATACCCACCATGCTTGATTATTTGATGTCGGTCCACAGCACCTCTTCTTCTCCATGCCGACCACTTGCACGTTAAAGGGGGGGGTACCTGAGCATCGCGAGTCAGGGCTCTTACTGGCTCTCCAGCCCTCACCCTCTGGCCTTGTCCACGGTATCGCAACCTGGCATACCAGCGACGGCTGAGACCAGCTCGAGGGCCGGGACCCGAGGACGTAGAGTGCTGGCATCTAACCAAATTTGCAGGGACACATCACAAGATAAGGCCCAGTGCCAGGCTCAAACCGCCTAGAGGTAGGGCCCCGTGAGTCCCGCGCTGGCCCACGGGTGCCCAGATACACCTCGCCAGGCCCTACCGTGCCAGCCACGTGTCAGGGCGGGGCTGTACATGCCCCGAGGGCTCCTCCCGAAGGGGGGGCCCCTCCCACGTACCAGTGGAAGCACCATGCTCCGCGCTGGCTGACGACACTGCCGAGGAGCGGCTATGCCCGTACACATACGGAAGCGTTATGCTCCGCGCTGGTGATAAACAACTGAGGGTGGCCCCCGGGCCGCATCAACCTCAGGGAGCCCAGAGCTCAGTGTCTAGCCTCATCGTAACGCCTCCCCTCGGGAGTGCCGCGCGAGGGGGCTGGGCACGGGGGCTGCGCCTGGGTCACGCCCAAACGCACGCCGCCCAGCCAGACCCCCCCCCCCCCGGGCCTGGTTCGTCGCGCGTCTCTCCCCGAGCGGAGCCAAGGTACGAAGGCCATTTGAGCGTCAAGGGGGACTCCTGAGCATCGCGACTCAGGAGCCTAACTGGTTGCGTAGCCCCTCACTCCTTAGTTCCGAAAGGCTAACCACGGTTGAGGTATGCGCGCGGCCGGGCTCTGCAGACGTAGAACGGTAGATCCACCCACATCACACCTCCCTACTTGTTGTTCATGCGCCAAGGGGGACTCCTGAGCATCGCGACTCAGGAGCCTAACTTGTCACGTAGCCCCTCACTCCTTGGCCCCGTCCTGGTTTCCGGTCGGGACTAACGCTGGGTGAGGTATGCGCGGGGCCGGGCTCTGCCGGCGTAGAACATAAGCAAGTAGGAAGGAAAAGCGCAAATTTCAAGGAATTCAAAAGCAAATATTACAGTCCACACTATTATCTCAATGCCAAACGCAAGTTTAAACGCCTCCCCGAGGCATGATACATGTGCAGGAATTAAAGGCAGGACAGGAACCACAACGGAGTCACTTGTCGGCGGTGGAGCAGCGCGGAGTGGGTTCGCCTTATGGAGCAGTGGGGTCGGCAGCGCCTTGCTTCGGCTTGGTGCTGAAGGCCCGGAACTTCCCCAGCAGAGCCTCCGCGTGACCCTTCACGGCCTCGGCAGCGGCGGCGGCACGCTCGCCGCCTACTGGCTCCAGCAGGCTGTCGAGGTCGACGTCGGGATCGCGAAGGTAGATGTGGGTGAGCACCCGCGTCAGCGCTGCAGAAGACAGGACACGCGCCTCGGCCTCGGCCGTGGGGCCAAGGCCAAGGGCGACATCTTCAAGAGCACGAACCAGGAAGGGAAGCAGCTTGGCAGGGCCGTCCTCGGCGCCAGCCAGCGGGCTCTCCAGGCCGTTGTCGTAAAGCGTCCTCAGCGAGGAGCGAGCCTTCGCCTCCATCTCCGTGAAGGCCACGCGGTCCTCGGCAAGAACCTGGGCCTTGTCGTCCAGCTCGGCCTTCCTCGCCCCCAATTCCTGCTCCAGCGCGCCTAGGCAGTCGCGGCGCTTCCCGAGCTTGACCTCCCTCTCCTTGACGGCCGCCTCACGAGCCTTCACGCCTTCTTCCTGCTCTTGGCGAAGGCGGACCTCTTTCGCGAGCTGGTCCCGCAGGCCCTGCAACTCGTCCTCCAGCGCCTTGCAGCGACCACGGACGTCGACCACCTCCACCAGTGCTGCGTCATGAGCAGCCTTCGCCTCAAGGACGGCCTGCTTCTCCTCATCGCAAGCCGTCGAGGCCTGGACCAGCGCCGCCCGAATCGAAGCGTCGGAGCGAACCCATCCTGTAGCCAGCTCCAAGCGCCCGGCCACTAAGCGAGGGTCGGCACCAAGAAGATCCTGCCGCAGCCGGTCCAGCTCAGCAGCAGCACGATCCAGGACGGCAGAAGGATTCGGAGAGACAACAGCCAGTGGAGTAGGAGGAGAAGGCAGCAGCGCGGCCACAACATCCTGAGGCGGAGTCTGCTGCGCCCCAATGGCTATAGTGGCGGCAGCAGGCAAAGGCACCTCGGGAGTCACCTGGCCCATGGGGGCTGAGCTCGCCCCAGCCAGCTCAGCCAGGCCTCGCAAGGACGACCAGGCAGGAGAAGCCCGTGCGCCGCGGTCACCCTCCTTCGCGTGCAGAGGCGCTGCCACGGATGGAACCTCGGGAGCTCCCTTCAACTTCTTTGCTGCGGGCGCCAGCCTATCCAAGAGATGCGGACGTCAAGCCTCAGAAGCAGAACAAGAAATAAAGACAAGAATCAAATGCTTACGGGTCGTCGCCAGTGAGCTCGAGCGGCCTCCGGCCAAATTTGAAGCCTGAAAGCCGGCTGGAAGGGTCAACCTCGGGGAGCTTGGAAGCGGAAGGTGCGTCTACGGTCCGCCTCGGGGCCGGGGCAGACCCGCGGGATATCAGCCCGGTCCTGTCCTTCTTTGGGATCGGGGGCAAGCTCCCGCCGTCCTGCTCGTCGTCATCCTCGTCGTCATCCTCGTCATCATCGCTCGGAGAGAGGCGGAGAACGCGGGACCTGCGCCGGGGGAGGGGAGCCCTCGACTCTCCGTCAGTCGCTTTGGAGTCAGGCCCTTTTTCCCGCTCCCCTCCTTCCTCCTCTTCACTGGAGTCGTCGGAGGGCACGTCCACCGGTTCCTCTGGAGTTTCCATGGGCCTTGAAGACGGGCATGGACTCCACTACCTGCTCCCAGTCGTCGCGGAGGAACAAGGGTGTAGGAGCGCCCTCCAACCTCGCCACATCGCCCCCGACCAGAGATTGGAGGACCGCAGCCAGATCTCCGTTGGCCAAGGCCACGGGGCTCGGATGGGGCCTCCACATCGGAAGTGAGTACTGCCGAAGCGGAGCCAGCTGGTGCTCCAGGAATTCCCTCAGCAGCGACGCGCCGGTCAGCTTCGTCGCCGCCATGTTGGCCGGCCTCAGATCCGCGTCCATCTTCTCCAACACCAGCTTCGCGCGGGGGTCCGCGAGCTCCGCTCGACCCCAATCACTGGAGCTCGTGGGCTGCTCCGTGGGCAAGATCAGCCGAGGGTGGATGCGCCCAGCATCCGCCAAGACCCACTTGCTCCTGAAGCCCTCAATCCTCTTCCCGGGGTTCGAGATGGCAATGGCGCCACCATACGCGATGAAGCTCGCGCACGCGGAAGCAGGACCGTGAGAGGTTCGGAGGTAGAAGTAGTGGCGCAGCAAGGCCACTGAGGGCTGCACCCCTACGTGAGCCTCGCAGTAATAGGCGAAGATTGCCAGGAGAAGGACGGAGTTGGGGTGGAGATGCAGAGCCTGTAGCTTATAATGGCGGAGGACAGAGAAGAAGAACTCGGAGAAGGGAGGCACCAGGCCAGCAGCAATGGCGCTTACAAAGAATGGATAGAAGGTGCTCCCTTGACCCTCAGGGGTGGCGGAGCCGGCCTTGAACACCTTCGCCCCATTGATGCCCTGCGCCGCCGCCATCCGGCGCAACCGGGCGAGGCTCGCCTCCGACACGTTCGGCGAGTCCAGGGCAGACGAGTACCAAGCTACGGCTGGGGGGTGACGAGGCGCCATGGCTTCCTAGGTCTCACGGTCGGAGTAGATCTAGAAATTTTGGAGGAAGGAAGGAGAGGCGCAAGAAAGGGGATCTGAGCAGCAACCGGAGAAAGCGAAAAGCAAAGCCCAGGCAGATGCCGCTCCTTTATCAACTCGCACAGTTGCTGAGACGCCCACGTCCAATCAACCGCCACGCGGCGCCCAAGGCCGCGGGCTGTTAGGGCCCGCGGCGCTTCGCCCTCGCCCTTCCGCCTCCCTGCACGGCAAAGTCCAGGCGCGCCTTGGGCCCGGGGGCTACTGTCGGCGTTCTGGAAACGGGGGTCCCCAGACTTGCCTGCCTGCGGCCTGCGGCGTGGCTCAAAGGGGGGCCCAGCACGGCCCATCTTCACCAACACAGACCCAAGACCCTCGCGAGGGGCCAAGCCTCGCGGGGCGGACGACGCGGAGCTTCCTCAGGCACGGCCTCACCAGGCTGGCTCGCAAGGAGGCCGAGAGATCAAGGCGGGGTACCTCATGAGGTGCCCGTGACGCAAGCCATGACGACCAAGGGCGCCAGGCGGGCGCCAGCCCGCGCAGTGTCCTCCTTTCCTCTTTGGTGCAAAGGGAGCAAGCGCAGCCGTGGAGTACCGAGGCATCAGGCAAAGGTTGCCATTTCGGTGCAACAAGACCAAGACCAGGAGGACTGCAAGACGGAGGTCATCGTGGAGCCCAAGACGGCGTCACCACCAGAGCTTTGTGCAGGCGAAGACTACTTTTGTCAGGATAGCTGGTACTAGCTGTCCCCCTTCAAATTAGCCTGCCATTGTTGGCTCCCTTCCCGCTCGATATTTGGGAAGAGGACCAGGGCCTCTATAAATAGGACCAACCCCCACAGGATCGAGGGCAGAGAATCAGAATCAAAGGGGGCAGAGAGGAAAAGAGAGAGAGTTTTAGGGGGATCAACAATCGGAGAGAGAGAAGGGTGACTGAACTCCTCCCAGCAGTTCATCGCCCCAGCCAAGAACAGACCCTCGCGAGGTTGTTCTTCCTTGTATTGTTCATCATCATCAGCCCAAGAGGCAATCCACCACGCCACACACTGGAATAGGGTATTACACCACAACGGTGGCCCGAACCAGTATAAACCCTGTGTCTCTCGTGTTGTTCTTTCCATAGCTTAGATCTTAGCGAGGCGGAGGGGTGCAGGTAGGTAGGAGGCGAAATCTCCGCGCGCACCCCACTGTTCGAACCTCAAGGGTCTGCCGGAACCCGAAATCCGACACATGCCACAATAAGAAAATTACATTGATAATTATGGTAGGTAGCATTCCACATAAAAAATTCTATTTTTATCATTTACCTACTCGAGGATGAGCAGGAATTAAGCTTGGGGATGCTTGATACGTCTCCAACGTATCTATAATTTTCGATTGTTCCATGCTATTATATTATCTGTTTTGGATGTTTAATGGGCTTTAATATGCTCTTTTATATTATTTTTGGGACTAACCTATTAACCGGAGGCCCAGTGCCGGTTTCTGTTTTTTTGCCTATTTTAGAATTTTGCAGAAAAGGAATACCAAATGGAGTCCAAACGGAATGAAACCTTCGCGATGATCTTTCTTGGACCAAAAGCAATCCAGAAGACTTGGAGTCGAAGTCTGGGACTCCACAAGGAAGCCACGAGGCAGGAGGGCGCGCCCAGGGGGTAGGCGCGCTCCCCACCCTCGTGGGCCCCTCGTAGCTCCACCGACGTACTTCTTTTGCCTATAAACATGAGGGAGAGTCATGAAACCACTTTTCCACCGCTGCAACCTTCCATACCCGTGAGATCCCATCTTGGGGCCTTTTCCGGCAATCTGCCGGAGGGCGAATGATCACGGAGGGCTTCTACATCAACACCATTGCCTCTCCGATGAAGCGTGAGTAGTTTACCATAGACCTTTGGGTCCATAGTTATTATCTAGATGGCTTCTTCTCTCTCTTTGATTCGCAATACAAAGTTCTCCTCGATGTTCTTGGAGATCTATTCGATGTAATACTCTTTTGCGGTGTGTTTGTCGAGATCCGATGAATTGTGGATTTATGAACAAGATTATCTATGAATATTATTTGGTTCTTCTCTAAATTCTTATATGCATGATTTGATATCTTTGCAAGTCTCTTCGAATTATAGGTTTAGTTTGGCCTACTAGATTGATCTTTCTTGCAATGGGAGAAGTGCTTAGCTTTGGGTTCAATCTTGCGGTGTCCTTTCCTAGTGATAGTAGGGGCAGCAAGGCACGTATTGTATTGTTTCCATCAAGGATAAAAAGATGGGGTCTATATCATATTGCTTGAGATTATCCCTCTACATCATGTCATCTTGCTTAATGTGTTACTCCGTTCTTATGAACTTAATACTCTAGATGCATGATGGATAGCGGTCGATGTGTGGAGGAATAGTAGTAGATGCAGAATCGTTTTGATCTACTTGACACAGACGTGATGCCTATATTCATGATCATTGCCTTAGATATCTTCATAACTATGCGCTTTTCTATCAATTGCTCAGCAGTAATTTGTTCACCCACCGTAATACATGCTATATTGAGAGAAGCCACTAGTGAAACCTATGGCCCCCGGGTCTCTTTCCTATTATATTACATCTCTTTTATTTACATCGCATCTCGTTTACTATTTTGCAATCTTTACTTTCCAATCTATACAACAAAAATACCAAAAATATTTACTTTACTATCTCTATTAGATCTCACTTTTTTGCGAGTGACCATGAAGGGATTGACAACCCCTTTATCGCGTTGGTTGCAAGGTTCTTGATTGTTTGTGCAGGTACAAGGTAACTTGTGCGTAGTCTCCTACTAGATTGATACCTTGGTTCTCAAAACTGAGGGAAATACTTACGCTACTTTGCTGCATCATCCTTTCCTCTTCAAGGGAAAACCAACGCATGCTCAAAGGTAGCACTCCATTGTTCCGGAGAATGATGTCTTAGTCATCTTGCCCATGAGGCATGGTTCGCAAGCATCAAGTGATTCCAAAAGCCCATCTGCATGGAGTTTCTTCATGTGCTTTACACCAATATGACCTAAATGGTAGTGCCACAAATAAGTTGCACTATCATTATTAACTTTGCATCTTTTGGCATCAATATTATGAATATGTGTATCACCACGATCGAGATTCAACAAAAATAGACCACTCATCAAGGGTGCATGACCATAAAGGATATTACTCATATAAATAGAACAACCATTATTCTCTGATTTAAATATAACCGTCTCGCATCAAACAAGATCCAGATATAATGTTCATGCTCAACGCTGGCACCAAATAACAATTATTCAGGTCTAAAACTAATCCCGAAGGTAGATGTAGAGGTAGCGTGCCGACGGTGGTCAAATCGACCTTGGAACCATTTTCGACGCACATCGTCACCTCGTCCTTAGCCAATCTTTGTTTAATATGTAGCCCCTGTTTCGAGTTGCAAATATGAGCAATAGAACCAGTATCAAATACCCAGGCGCTACTACGAGCATTAGTAAGGTACACATCAATAACATGTATATAAAATATACCTTTCACTTTGCCATCCTTCTTATCCGCCAAATACTTGGGGCAGATCTACTTCCAGTGACCAGTCCCTTTGTAGTAGAAGCACTCAGTTTCAGGCTTTGGTCCAGACTTGGGCTTCTTCCCGGGAACAACAATTTGCCTGCTATTCTTTTTGAAGTTCCCCTTCTTTCCTTTGCCCCTTTTCTTGAAACTAATGGTCTTGTTAACCATCAACACTTGATGCTCCTTCTTGATTTCTACCTCCGCAGCCTTAAGCATTGCGAAGAGCTCGGGAATCGTCTTGTTCATCCCTTCCATATTATAGTTTATCACGAAGCCTTTATAGCTTGGTGGCAGTGATTGAAGAACTCTGTCAATCACACTATCATCTGGAAGATTAACTCCCAGCTGAGTCAAGTGGTTATTGTACCCAGACATTCTGAGTATGTGTTCACTGACAGAATAGTTCTCCTCCATCTTGCAGCTATAGAACTTGTTGGAGACTTCATATCTCTGAACTCGGGCATTTTCTTGAAATATTAACTTCAACTCCTGGAACATCTCATATGCTTCGTGACGTTCAAAATGTCTTTGAAGTCCCGATTCTAAGCCGTAAAGCATGGCACACTGAACTATCGAGTAGTCATCAGATTTAGCTTGCCATACATTCATAACGTCCGGAGTTGCTCCTGCAGCAGGCCTTGCACCTAGCGGTGCATCAAGGACATAATTCTTCTGTGCAGCAATGAGGATAATCCTCAAGTTACGGACCCGGTCCATGTAGTTGCTACCATCAATTTTCAACTTTGTTTTCTCTAGGAACACATTAAAATTCAAGGGAACTGTAGCACGGGCCATTGATCTACAACATAGATATCTACTATATGATTCACGTGAGATGGACTAGTTTTCAATGGTGAACATCTCTATGTTGATCATATCTACTATATGATTCACGTTTGACCTTTCGGTCTCAGTGTTCCAAGGCTATGTTTGTACATGCTAGGCTCGTCAAGTTTAACCCGAGTATTATGCACGTGCAAAACTGTCTTGCACCCGTTGTATGTGAACGTAGAGCTTATCACCCGATCATCACATGGTGTCTCGGCACGACGAACTGTAGCAACGGTGCATACTCAGGGAGAACACTTATACCTTGAAATTTAGTGAGGGGTCATCTTATAATGCTACCGTCGTACTAAGCAAAGTAATATGCATAAAAGATAACCATCACATGCAATCAAAATATGTGACATGATATGGCCAGCGTCATCTTGTGCCTTTGATCTTCATCTCCAAAGCACCATCATGATCTCCATCATCACCGGCTTGACACCTTGATCTCCATCGTAGCGTCATTGTCATCTCGCCAACTCTTGCTTCTACAACTATCGCTAACACATAGTGATAAAGTAAAGCAATTACATGGCGATTGCATTTCATACAATAAAGTGACAACCATAAGGCTCCTGCCAGTTGTCGATAACTTTTACAAAACATGATCATTTCATACAATAACGTAAATCACATCGTGTCTTGACCATATCACATCACAACATGCCCTGCAAAAACAAGTTAGACATCCTCTACTTTGTTGTTGCAAGTTTTACATGGCTGCTACGGGCTTCTAGTAAGAATCGTTCTTACCTACGCATCAAAACCACAACGATTTTTTGTCAAGTGCGTTGTTTAAACCTTCAACAAGGACCGGCCGTAGTCAAATTCGATTCAACTAAAGTTGGATAAACAGACACCCGCTAGCCACCTTTATGCAAAACAAGTTGCATGTCTATCGGTGGAACCAGTCTCATGAACGTGGTCATGTAAGGTTGGTCCGGGCCGCTTCATCCAACAATACCGCCGAATCAAAGTAATACATTGGTGGTAAGCAATACGACTATGATCGCCACAACTCTTTGTGTTCTACTCGTGCATATCATCTACGCATACACCTGGCTCTGATGCCATTGTTGGGGAACGTAGCATGAAATTTCAAAAAAAATCCTACTGAAAGTGTGTTATATCGACTAGAGGGGGGTGAATAGGCGATTTTTATGAAAGTCTTCAAAACGTGGAAGTTTCAAAGACAAACGATAGAGATAAACCTGTTACCATGCAGCGGAAGGTAGACTACACTAGGCAAACCATAGTCAAGTATTCAATGAAGTGAAAGCACAATGACTAATAGCAGCAATGTAGTAAGGATCGGGTAGGAAGATATTATGAAGCCAAACAGAACACACAGTCACTCAGTGAAGACAAAAGATAGTGCAATCATACAATGACTTCACTAGGACCAACAGTAAGTACAGGGAAGGGAAGGATGAAACCAGTGACTCGTTGAAGACAATGATTTGTTGGACCAGTTCCAGTTCTTGTGACAACTGTACGTCTGGTTAGGGAGGCTAGGTATTCAAACCTGAGGACACACAGTCCCGGACACCCAGTCCTGAACACGCAGATCAGGACACCCAGTCCTCACCGTATTCCCCTTGAGCTAAGGTCACACAGACCTCGCCCAATCACTCTGGTAAGTCTTCAAGGTAGACTCCCAAACCTTCCCAGACTTCGTTCACCGGCGATCCACAATGTCTCTTGGATGCTCAGAACGTGATGCCTAACCGGCTGGAGGATTCACAGTCCTCAAGTGTAATAAGTCTTCAGATCACACAGACAAGAAGACTTAAGTGATGCCTAACACTCTTTGGCTCTGGGTGGTTAGGGCTTTATCCTCGCAAGGAATTCTCTCTCAAAGGCTTCGAGGTGGGTTGCTCTCAAACGACAAAAGCCGTACTCTAACTCTGAGCAGCCAACCGTTTATGGTTGTAGGGGTGGGCTATTTATAGCCACTAGGCAACCCGACCTAATTTGTCCGATATGACCCTGGGTCACTAAGGAACTGACACGTGTTCCAACGGTCAGATTTCAAACACACACGGCAACTTTACTTGGGCTACAAGCAAAGCTGACTTGTCCGACTCTTGACAAGATTCGCTCTCATAGTCTTCACTCGAAGACATAGGTTTTGGTTAAGCATCACTTCAGTCATTCTGACTGGTTCTCTTGGACCCCACTTAACAGTACGGTGGTTCCTATGACTCAACAAAGAAGAAAAAGAACTACGAAAGACCTAAGTCTTCGAGCTCCATAGGCTTCATGCGATGTCTTCTCTTGTCATAGTCTTCAATGTGAATATCTTCATATACCACCTTTGACATCAATGTCTTCATACATTTTTAGGGGTCATCTCTGGTAGGAAAACCGAATCAATGAGGGACTTCTACCTGTGTTATCCTGCAATTCTCACAAACACATTAGTCCCTCAACTAGGTTTGTCGTCAATACTCCAAAACCAACTAGGGGTGGCACTAGATGCACTTACACCTACGATCATGCAAGATCTATCTAGGAGATGCATAGCAACGAGAGGGGGAGAGTGTGTCCACATACCCCCGTAGACCGAAAGCGGAAGCGTTAGCTTAACACAGTTGATGTAGTCGAACGTCTTCGCGATCCAACCGATCAAGCACCAAACGTAAGGCACCCCTGAGTTCTGCACACGTTCAGCTCGATGATGTCCATCAAACTCTTGATCCAACAAAGTGTCGAGGGAGAGTTTTGTCAGCACAACGGCGTGGTGACTGATACGTCTCCAACGTATCTATAATTTTTGATTGCTCCATGCTATTATATTATCTATTTTGGATGTCAATGGGCTTTATTTTACACTTTTATATCATTTTTGGGACTAACCTACTAACCGGAGGCCCAGCCCAAATTGTTGTTTTTTTGCCTATTTTAGGGTTTCGAAGAAAAGGAATATCAAATGGAGTCCAAATGGAATGAAACCTTCAGGAACGTGATTTTCTCAACAAACGTGACCCAGGAGACTTGGAGTGGGCGTCAAGAAACAACGGAGGAAGCCACGAGGTAGGGGGCGCGCCTACCCCCTGGACGCGCCCTCCACCCTCGTCGGCCCCCGTTGCTCCACCGACATACTTCTTCCTCCTATATATATCCACGTACCCCCCAAACATCCAGAAGCACCACGAAAACCTAATTCCACCGCCGCAACCTTCTGTACCCGAGAGATCGCATCTTGGTCCCTTTTCCAGAGCTCCGCCAGAGGGGGCTTTGATCACGAAGGGCCTCTACATAAACTACATGGCCTCTCCGGTGATGTGTGAGTAGTTTACTTCAGACCTACGGGTCCATAGTTATTAGCTAGATGGCTCCTCTCTCTCTTTGGATCTCAATACAAAGTTCTCCTCGATCTTCTTGGAGATCTATTCGATGTAATCTCCTTTTGCGGTGTGTTTGTCGAGATCCGATGAATTGTGGGCTTATGATCCAGTTTATCTATGAACAATATTTGAATCTCCTCTGAATTCTTTTATGTATGATTGGTTTATCTTTGCAAGTCTCTTCGAATTATCAGTTTGGTTTGGCCTACTAGATTGATCTTTCTTGCAATGGGAGAAGTGCTTAGCTTTGGGTTCAATCTTGTGGTGTCCTTTCCCAGTGACAGCAGGGGCATCAAGGCACATATTGCATTGTTGCCATCGAGGATAAAAAGATGGGGTTTATATCAATATTGCATGAGTTTATCCCTCTACATCATGTCATCTTCCTTAAAGCATTACTCTGTTCTTATGAACTTAATACTCTAGATGCATGCTGGATAGCAGTCGATGTGTTGAGTAATAGTAGTAGATGCAGAATCGTTTCGGTCTACTTGTCGCGGACGTGATGCCTATATACATGATCATACCTAGATTTTCTCATAACTATGCTCAATTCTATCAATTGCTCAACAGTAATTCGTTTACCCACCGTAATACTTATGCTCTTGAGAGAAGCCACTAGTGAAACCTATGGCCCCGGGTCTATCTTTCATCATATAAATCTTCCAACACTTAGTTATTTCCTTTGCCGTTTATTTTACTTTGCATCTTTATTTCTCTTTATCATAAAAATACCAAAAATATTATCTTATCATATCTATCAGATCTCACTCTCGTAAGTGATCGTGAAGGGCTTGACAACCCCTTTATCGCGTTGGTTGTGAGGTTCTTATTTGTTTGTGTAGGTGCGTGGGACTTGAGCGTGATCTCCTATTAGATCGATACCTTGGTTCTCAAAAACTGAGGGAAATACTTACGCTACTTTGCTGCATCACCCTTTCCTCTTCAAGGGAAAACCAACGCAGTGCTCAAGAGGTAGCAAGAAGGATTTCTGGCGCCGTTGCCGGGGAGATTCGCGCCAAGTCAAGTCAAGATTTGACTCCCAACAACGAGTCATTTCAGGTGTCGTTGCCAAGTCAAGACATACCAAGTACCCATCACAAACTCTTATCCCTCGCATTACATTATTTGCCATTTGCCTCTTGTTTTCCTCTCCCCCACTTCACCCTTGTCGTTTTATTCGCCCTTCTTTTATTCGTCTTTCCATTTGCTTTGATGTCTTACTTGGCTCGTTTGCTCATTTGTTTGTAATAGTTGTTTATTTATTACTAAACAGATAATCTAAGATCTATGGATCCTCATCCGCTTGCTAATCTTTTTAAGAGATCCAATTATGATGAACCAATTGCTAGTGATTTTTGTGCACTAGATTATCTTTATGAAGTTTTGCTTGACATTCGTGAATCTGAAAATTGTGATGAAGTACCTTATGGAGTGATTCACGATGGATCTTTGAATAGAAAGCATGATTGCAATGATGATAGTATAAATTCTATTAATGTCAATTGTGCTTATAATATACAAAACCCTAAGCTTGGGGATGCTAGTTTTGCTATGTCCTCTACTTGTTGCAATGATCATGATTGGGGTGATTCTTCTTTTGATCTTGAAAATTTATTTACTCCCCATGATGAATATGAGATTGATAATATTGTTTTCAATGATACTGAAAGTGGATTTGGAAGGGTGTCAACTTTAGATCCCACATATTTGGATAATGCTCAATCTTATGAAGTTTTTGATAAAAGTGGGTTTGCAGAGGTCATGACTTTAGTTAATATTAATCCCACTATTTTGGGAGAGTGTCAACTTTGCATGCATGTGGATCGTGTTGAAAATATTTTATGTGATAGCTATTTTGTTGAATTTGCTTATGGTCCCACATGTAATTATTATGAGAGAGGAAAATATGGTGGTAGAAATTTTCATGTTACTAAATTACCTCTCATTATGTTGAGATTGCTATTGTTTCTTTCCGCTTCCTTGCATATGCTAGTTTTTGCTTGCCTTGATAATTTGTTTACCAATAAGATGCCTATGCATAGGAAGTATGTTAGACTTAGATGTGTTTGTCACCTGTTTTATGATGCTCTCTTTGTGCTTCAATTCTTGTCTTTCATGTGAGCATCGTTGAAATCTTATGCCTAGCTATAAGGCTTTAAAGAAAAACGCTTATTGGGAGACAACCCAATATTTTTCCTTGCTGTTATTTAATAAATAATTTATCTACCCTCTGTTTTGGTTGTGTTTTTTTGTGTTTAATTAGTGTTTGTGCCAAGTAGAACCGTTGGGAAGACTTGGGGAAAGTCTTTTTGATCTTGCTGTAAAAAAACAGAAACTTTAGCGCTCACGAGAATTGCTGGCATTTTTATTTGGAAGGTGATATTTAGTTAATTATTTTTGCAGATGATTAATAGATAAATTCCTCACGTCCACCAATTTATTTTAGAATTTTTCGGGGATCCAGAAGTTGCATTAGCTACAGATTACTACAGACTGTTCTGTTTTTGACAGATTCTGTTTTTCGTGTGTTGTTTGCTTATTTTGATGAATGGCTAGTAAAAGAGTTTATAAACCATAGATAAGTTGGAATACAGTAGGTTTAACACCAATATAAATAAATAATGAGTTCATTACAGTATCTTGAAGTGGTTTTTTGTTTTCTTTCGCTAACGGAGCTCACGAGATTTTCTATTTTGAGTTTAGTTTTCAAGTTTTGGGTAAAGATTTGATGGATTATGGAACAAAGAGTGGCAAGAGCCTAAGCTTGGGGATGCCCATGGCACCCCAAGGTAAAATTCAAGGACACCAAAAAGGCTAAGCTTGGGGATGCCCCGGAAGGCATCCCGTCTTTCGTCTTCGTCTATCGGTAACTTTACTTGGAGCTATATTTTTATTCACCACATGATATGTGTTTTGCTTGGAGCGTCTTGTATGATTTGAGTCTTTGCTTTTTAGTTTACCACAATCATCCTTGCTGTTCACACCTTTTGAGAGAGACTCACATGTTCTGAAATTTATTAGAATACTCTATGTGCTTCACTTATATCTTTTGAGCTATATACTTTTTGCTCTAGTGCTTCACTTATATCTTTTAGAGCACGGTGGTGGTTTGTTTTATAGAAACTATTGTTCTCTCATGCTTCACTTATATTATTTTGAGAGTACTTTAGAACAACATGGCAATAATAAAAACTTTCATAAAAGTGCATTGAATAATATGAGAAGTTTGATACTTGATAATTGTTTTGAGATATGGAGATGGTGATATTAGAGTCATGCTAGTTGAGTAGTTGTGAATTTGAGATATACTTGTGTTGAAGTTTGTGATTCCTTTAGCATGCACGTATGGTGAACCGTTATGTGATGAAGTCGGAGCATGATTTATTTATTGATTGTCTTCCTTATGAGTGGCGGTCGGGGACGAGCGATGGTCTTTTCCTACCAATCTATCCCCCTAGGAGCATGTGCGTAGTACTTTGTTTCGATAACTAATATATTTTTGCAATAAGTATGTGAGTTCTTTATGACTAATGTTGAGTCCATGGATTATACGCACTCTCACCCTTCCACCCATTGTTAGCCTCTCTAGTATCGCGCAACTTTCGCCGGTACCTTAAACCCACCATATACCTTCCTCAAAACAGCCACCATACCTACCTATTATGGCATTTCCATAGCCATTTCGAGATATATTGCCATGCAACTTTCCACCGTTCCATTATTATGACACACTTCATCATTGTCATCTTGCTTGCATGATCATGTAGTTGACATCGTATTTGTGGCAAAGCCACCATTCATAATTCTTCATACATGTCACTCATGCATCATTGCACATCCCGGTACACCGCCGGAGGCATTCACATAGAGTCATATTTTGTTCTAAGTATTGAGTTGTAATTCTTGAGTTGTAAGTAAATAAAGTGTGATGATCATCATTATTAGAGCATTGTCCCAAGTGAGGAAAGGATGATGGAGACCATGATTCCCCCACAAGTCGGGATGAGACTCCGGACGAAAAAAAAGAGAAAAGAGGCCAAAAAGAAAAAGAAAAAGAAAGAAGGTCCAAATAAAAAATGAGAGAAAAAGAGAGAAGGGACAATGCTACTATCCTTTTCCCACACTTGTGCTTCAAAGTAGCACCATGTTCTTCATATAGAGAGTCTCCTATGATATCACTTTCATATACTAGTGGGAATTTTTCATCATAGAACTTGGCTTGTATATTCCAATGATGGGCTTCCTCAAAATGCCCTAGGTCTTCGTGAGCAAGCAAGTTGGATGCACACCCTCTTAGTTTCTTTTGTTGAGCTTTCATATAATTATAGCTTTAGCGCATCCATTGCATGGCAATCCCTACTCACTCACATTGATCTCTATTAATGGGCATCTCCATAGCCCGTTGACACGCCTAGTTGATGTGAGACTATCTTCTCTTTTTTGTCTTCTCCACAACCACCATTCTATTCCACCATAGTGCTATATCCATGGCTCATGCTCATATATTACGTGAAGATTGAAAAAGTTTGAGAACATCAAAAGTATGAAACAATTGCTTGGCTTGTCATTGGGGTTGTGCATGATTTAAATATTTTGCGTGGTGAAGATAGAGCATAGCCAGTCTATATGATTTTGTAGGGATAACTTTCTTTGGCCATGTTATTTTGAGAAGACATAATTGCTTAGTTAGTATGCTTGAAGTATTATCATTTTTATGTCAATATTAAACTTTTATCTTGAATCTTTCGTATCTGAACATTCATGCCACAATAAAGAAAAATTACATTGAGAAATATGTTAGAAAGCATTCCACATCAAAAATTCTTCTTTTATCATTTACCTACTCGAGGACGAGCAGTAATTAAGCTTGGGGATGCTTGATTCGTCTCCAACGTATCTATAATTTTTGATTGCTCCATGCTATTATATTATCTATTTTGGATGTCAATGGGCTTTATTTTACACTTTTATATCATTTTTGGGACTAACATACTAACCGGAGGCCCAGCCCAAATTGCTATTTTTTTGCCTATTTTAGGGTTTCGAAGAAAAGGAATATCAAACGGAGTCCAAACGGAATGAAACCTTCGGGTACGTGATTTTCTCAACAAACGTCATCCAGCAGACTTGGAGTGTGCGTCAAGAAACAACGGAGGAAACCACGAGGCAGGGGGGCGCCTACCGCCCTGGGCACGCCCTCCACCCTCATGGGCCCCCCGTTGCTCCACCGATGTACTTCTTCCTCCTATATATATATATATATATCCATGTACCCCCCAAACATCCAGGAGCACCACGAAAACCTAGTTCCAGCGCCGCAACCTTCTATACCCGAGAGATCCTATCTTGGGGCCTTTTCCAGAGCTCCGCCGGAGGGGGCATTGATGACGGAGGGCCTCTACATCTACTCCATGGCCTCTCCGGTGATGTGTGAGTAGTTTCCTTCAGACCTACGGGTCCATAGTTATTAGCTAGATGGCTTCTTCTCTCTCTTTGGATCTCAATACAAGGTTCTCCTCGATCTTCTTGGAGATCTATTCAATGTAATCTTCTTTTGCGGTGTGTTTGTCGAGATCCGATGAATTGTGGGTTTATGATCCAGTTTATCTATGAACAATATTTGAATCTCTTCTGAATTCTTTTATGTATGATTGGTTTATCTTTACAAGTCTCTTCGAATTATCAGTTTGGTTTGTCCTACCAGATTGATCTTTCTTGCAATGGGAGAAGTTCTTAGCTTTGGGTTCAATCTTGCGGTGTCCTTTCCCAGTGACAGCAGGGGCAGCAAGGCACCCATTGTATTGTTGCCATCGAGGATAAAAAGATGGGGTTTATATCATATCGCATGAGTTTATCCCTCCACATCATGTCATCTTCCTTAAAGCATTACTCTGTTCTTATGAACTTAATACTCTAGATGCATGTTGGATAGCGGTCGATGTGTGGAGTAATAGTAGTAGATGCAGAATCGTTTCGGTCTACTTGTCGCGGACGTGATGCCTATATACATGATCATACCTAGATTTTCTCATAACTATGCTCAATTCTATCAATTGCTCGACAGTAACTCGTTTACCCACCGTAATACTTATGCTCTTGAGAGAAGCCACTAGTGAAACCTATGGCCCCGGGTCTATCTTTCATCATATTAATCTTCCAACACTTAGTTATTTCCTTTGCCGTTTATTTTACTTTGCATCTTTATTTCTCTTTATCATAAAAATACCAAAAATATTATCTTATCATATCTATCAGATCTCACTCTCGTAAGTGATCCTGAAGGGCTTGACAACCCCTTTATCCCGTTGGTTGTGAGGTTCTTATTTGTTTGTGTAGGTGCGTGGGACTTGAGTGTGATCTCCTACTGGATTGATACCTTGGTTCTCAAAAACTGAGGGAAATACTTACGCTACTTTGTTGCATCACCCTTTCCTCTTCAAGGGAAAACCAACGCAGTGCTCAAGAGGTAGCAGTGACGATGATGGTGATGTGATCCGCGCACGGCTTCGCCTAAGCACTACGACAATATGACCGGAGGAGTAAACTGTGGAGGGGGGAACACACCTAGCTAAGAGAACAATTGATGTGCCTTTGGGGTGCCCCGTGCCCTCGTATATAAAGGAGGAGGGGAGGAGGCCGGCTCTAGGGGCGCGCCAAGTGGGGGGGACCGATTTGGACTCCTAGTCCTAGTCAGCCCCCCTTCCTTCTTTCGGAGGTGGAAAGGGGGAAGGAGAGGGGGAGGGGGAGGGAGAAGGAAAGGGGGCTGGGCCCCCTCCCCTTGTCCAATTCGGACTGCCCATGGGGGGCCACCCCTTGTGGGCTGCCCTCTCTCTTCCCTATGGCCGATGTTGGCCAATTACTTTCCCCGGGGGGTTCCGATAACCCCTCGGTACTTCGATAAATATCTAAAACACTCTGAAACCATTCCGGTGTCCGAATACTATCGACCAATATATCAATCTTTACCTCTCGACCATTTCGAGACTCCTCATCATGTCCATGATCTCATCTGGGAATCCAAACAATCTTTGGTCACTAAAACAAATAACTCATAATACAAATCGTCATCGATCGTTTAAGCATGCAGACCCTACGGGTTCAAGAACTATGTAGACATGACCGAGACACATCTCCAATCAATAACCAATAGCGAAACCTGGATGCTCATATTGGTTCCTACATATTATACGAAGATCTTTATTGGTCAAACCGCAATGACAACATACCTTATTCCCTTTGTCATCGGTATGTTACTTGCCCGAGATTCGATCGTCGGTATCTTCATACCTAGTTCAATCTCATTACCGGCAAGTCTCTTTACTCATTCTGTAATACATCATCTCACAACTAACTCATTAGTCACATTGCTTGCAAGGCTTATCAGGATGTGCATTACCGAGAGGGCCCAGAGATACCTCTCCGATACTCGGAGTGACAAATCCTAATCTCGATCTATGCCAAACCAACAAACACCTTCGGAGACACCTGTAGAGCATCTTTATAATCACCCAGTTACGTTGTGACATTTGATAGCACACAAGGTGTTCCTCCTGTATTCGGGAGTTGCATAATCTCATAGGCAAAGGAATATGTATAAGTCATGAAGAAAGCAATGGCAATAAAACTTAACGATCATTATGCTAAGCTAACGGATGGGTCTCCTCCATCACACCATTCTCCTAATGATGTGATCCTGTTCATCAAATGACAACACATGTCTATGGTTAGGAAACTTAACCATCTTTAATTAACGAGCTAGTCTAGTAGAGGCCCACTAGGGACACGGTGTTTTTTCTATGTATCCACACATGTATAAAGTTTCCGGTTAATACAATTCTAGCATGAATAATGAACATTTGTCATGATATAAACAAATATAAAATAACAATTTTATTATTGCCTCTAGGGCATATTTTCTTCTGAGGGAGTCCTGGATTAGGGGGTCTCCGGACAGCCGGACTATATCCTTTGGCCGGACTGTTGGACTATGAAGATACAAGATTGAAGACTCCGTCCCCTATTCGGATGGGACTTTCCTTGGCGTGGAAGGCAAGCTTGGCAATACGGATATGTAGATCTCCTCCCTTGTAACCGACTTTGTGTAACCCTAGCCCCCTCCGGTGTCTATATAAACCGGAGGGTTTAGTCCGTAGGACAACATGCAATCATACCATAGGCTAGCTTCTAGGGTTTAGCCTCTACAATCTCGTGGTAGATCAACTCTTGTAATACTCATATCATCAATATCAATCAAGCAGGACGTAGGGTATTACCTCCATCAAGAGGGCCCGAACCTGGGTAAACATCATGTCCCCTGCCTCCTGTTGCCATCCGCCTTAGACGCACAGTTCGGGACCCCTACCCGAGATCCGCCGGTTTTGACACCGACAATGGTGCATTCATTGAGAGTTCCACTGTGCTGTCGCCATATGGCTCGATGGCCCCTTCGATCATCGGTAACGATGAGGTCCAGGGTGAGGTTTTTCTCCCCGGACAAATCTTCGTATTCGGCGGCTTCGCACTGCGGGCCAATTCGCTTGGCCATCTGAAGCAGATTGAGAGCTACGCCCCTGGCCATCAGGTCAGGTTCGGAAACTTAAACTGCACTGCCGACATCCGCGGAGATTTGATCTTTGATGGATTTGAGCCCATGTCAGGTGCGCCGCACAATCACGACGAGCATGACGTAACTCTGTCGTCGGACAGTGTTCGGGAGATCGCATCTACAACTACTCCGTCCTTCAATCCGGAGCAAATTGCGCCATCCGAGGACGGAGGGATAGACCCCGCCATGGAGGCCGCACTCTCAGTGGCGATGGAGCCGGATACTGACTTCACCCCTTCCGAGAGTCGTGTCGCTGAACCACTGGATTCGTCTCCGGCCACGAACTCCGAGCTGCCTGCATCCGTGCCTATCGAATCCGACTAGGCGCCGATCATGGAGTTCACCGTGGATATCTTTCAGCACTCGCCTTTCGGCGATTTGCTAAATTCATTAAGGTCTCTCTCCTTGTCAGGAGAACCTTGGCCGAACTACGTCTGGCTAGAATGGGATGCGGACGACGAAGAAATTCGCTGCCCACCCACCACCCACTTAGTTGCCACTGTCGACGATTTAACCGACATGCTCGACTTCGACTCCGAAGACATCGACGGTATGGATGACGATGTAGGAGACGAATAGGAACCACCGACCACAGGGCGCTGGACCGCCACCTCATCATATGATATATACATGGTGGACACCCCCAAAGAAGGCAATGGCGATGAGACAGCGGAGGAAGACCCCTCCAAGAAGCAACCCAAGCGCCGACGTCAGCGACACCATTCTAAGTCCCACCATAGCAAAAGTAGTGATACCGGCACAAGAGACAATAACACTCTGGATAGTGCCGAAGACGACAATAATCCCCTCCAGCACGATTTAGAGCCGGAGGGTGAACAAGCTAGCCCTCCAGAGCGGGCAGCAGATGGAGAATCGGAGGAGGACAATTACATGCCTCTCTCCGAAGACGAGGTGAGCCTCGGCGACGAATAATTTATCGTGGCTGAGGATCCCGTCGAGCAGGAGCACTTCAAGCGCCAGCTTATGGCCACAGCAAATAGCCTGAAGAAAAAGCAACAACAGCTTCAAGCTGATCAAGATCTCCTAGCAGACAGATGGACCGAAGTCCTTGCGGCCGAGGAATACAAACTCGAGCACCCCTCCAAGAGTTACCCAAAGCGCAGGTTGCTACCTCACCTCGAGGAGGAAGCATTGAAACCTACATCACCAGTGTACGATGCGGCTGACCGGCCACCTCGTGGCCGAGCCAGAGAGGCGTTTCAGCCTGAAGTTCAGCCTGCACCCTGCTGCCACTCAGACAAAATACCAAGGCTCGGGGCAACACACGGGACCTATGAGACGTATTGGAAAACAAGGCAAAACATGCAAGATCGATCTATGGATCACGGGGGCGCGCACCAATACGCGACGATGATCATCATGCCAGATACACTAAAAGCAAATCTGGTCGAGCCAGACACGGCAGACAAGAATCATATGAACAGCGTCGCGGTATAGCCCGGCACAAAGGCGCCGCACACCCCTTATGCTTCACTGATGAAGTAATGGATCACGAATTCCCAGAAGGGTTTAAACCCGTAAACATCGAATCATACGATGGTACTACAGACCCCGTGGTATGGATAGAAGACTTCTTCCTCCACATTCACATGTCCCGCGGGGATGACCTACATGCCATCAAGTATCTCCCGCTCAAACTCAAAGGGCCGGCTCGGCATTGGCTCAATAGCTTGCCGGCAACTCCATCGGAAGTTGGGAGAACCTGGCAGAGGCATTCCTGGACAATTTCCAGGGCACTTATGTGCGACCACCGGATGCTAACGATTTAAGTCATATAACCCAGCAGCCAGGGGAATTGGCCAGGAAATTCTGGACCCGGTTCCTAACCAAGAAGAACCAAATTGTCGACTGTCCGGATGCAGAGGCCTTAGCGGCATTTAAGCATAATATCCGTGACGAATGGCTCGCCCGGCACCTCGGCCAAGAGAAGCCAAAATCCATGGCAGCCATCACGACACTTATGACCCGCTTTTGTGCGGGCGAAGATAGCTGGTTGGCTCGTAGTACCAATACAGCAAGCAAACCTGGCATATTAGAATCCAGGGATAGCAACGGCAAACCACGACGCAACAAACACAAGTGCCGCAAATATAGTGAAAATGCCAAAAATACGGCAGTTAATGCCAGGTTCAGGGGTTCAAAGTCCGGTCAGCGGAAAGGGCCACCCAAAAATACAAATCTGGGTCCATCCAGTCCGGACCGCATACTCGCTCGCCAATGCCAAATTCATGGCACCCCAGAAATGCCAGCCACCCATACTGATGCATCCATTTTGCGTCATGCTTTTATATCGATATTTATTGCATTATGGGTTGTTATTACACATTATGTCACAATACTTATGCCTATTCTCTCTTATTTTACAAGGTTTACATGGAGAGGGAGAATGCCGACAGCTGGGATTTTGGGATGGAAAAGGAGCAAATATTAGAGACCTATTCTGCACAGCTCCAAAAGTCCTGAAACTTCACGGGAGACGTTTTCAGAATATATAAAAAATACTCAGTGGAAGAGATTCACCAGGGGGGCCACACCCTGCCCATGAGGGTGGGGGCGCACCCTACCCCCCTGGTGGCCCTCCGGTGGCCATCTTCTGCTATATGAAGTCTTTCGATGGGAAAAAAATAGGAAGCCATCTTCTCGGACGAAACTCCGCGCCACGAGGCGGAACCTTGGCGGATCCAATCTAGGGCTCCGGCAGAGCTGTTCTGCTGGGGAAACTTCCCTCCCGGAGGGGGAAATCATCGCCATCGCCATCACCAACGCTCCTCTCATCGGGAGAGGGCGATCTCCATCAACATCTTCATCAGCACCATCTCCTCTCAAAACCCTAGTTCATCTCTTGTATCCAATTCTTGTCTCCAAGTCCGGGATTGGTACTAGTAGGTTGCTAGTAGTATTAATTACTCCTTGTAGTTGATGCTAGTTGGTTTAATTGGTGGAAGATCATATGTTCAGATCCTATATGCATATTAATACCCCTCTGATTATGAACATGTTTACGCTTTGTGAGTAGTTACGTTTGTTCCTGAGGACATGGGAGAAGTCTTGCTATTAGTAGTCATGTGAATTTGGTATTCGTTAGATATTTTGATGAGATGTATGTTGTCTCTCCCCTAGTGGTGTTATGTGAACGTCGACTACATGACACTTCACCATTATTTGGGCCTAGAGGAAGGCATTGGGAAGTAATAAGTAGATGATGGGTTGCTAGAGTGACAGAAGTTTAAACCCTAGTTTATGTGTTGCTTTGTAAGGGGCTGATTTGGATCCATATGTTTCATGCTATGGTTAGGTTTACCTTAATACTTTTGTTGTAGTTGCGCATGCTTGCAATAGAGGTTAATCATAAGTGGGATGCTTGTCCAAGTAAGGGAATTACCTAAGCACCGGTCCACCCCCATACCAAATTATCAAAGTACCAAACGCGAATCATATGAGCGTGATGAAAACTAGCTTGACGATATTCCCATGTGTCCTCGGGAGCGCTTTTCTTTATATAAGAGTTTGTCCAGGCTTGTCCTTTGCTACAAAAAGGATTGGGCCACCTTGCTGCACTTTATTTACTTTTGTTACTAGTTGCTCGTTACGAATTATCCTATCACAAAACTATCTGTTACCACTTATTTCAGTACTTGCAGAGAATACCTTGATGGAAACCGTTTATCATTTCCTTCTGCTCCTCGTTGGGTTCGACACTCTTACTTATCGAAAGGACTACGATAGATCCCCTATACTTGTGGGTCATCAAGACTCTTTTCTGGCGCTGTTGCCGGGGAGTGAAGTGCCTTTGGTAGGTGGAATTTGGAGTTGCTCCTCAACCTACTGAACCTACTGAAAATGAAAATGTCTGCTTTGTAATTCCTTCGGGTATGATAGAAAAACTGCTAGCTAATCCCTTTTTAGGAGATGGAACAAAACATCCTGATGAGCATCTAATATATGTGGATGAAGTTTGTGTATTATTTAAGCTTCACATATAGATATATTATCTTGGACATCTTTTATGATTGTGAGCACTCATTAAAATATGATATGCTAAAGAGTTGACGTTGGACAAGGAAGACAACGTAATGGGTTATGTTTTCTTACATCTGAGATAAATTATATTGTCATGGATCCTCCAACATGTTGAGATTGCCTTTCTCCCCCATGCTAGCCAAATTCATCGCACCAAGTAGAGATACTACTTGTGCTTCCAAATACCCTTAAACCAGTTTTGCCATGAGAGTCAACTATACCTACCTATGGATTGAGTAAGATCCTCCAAGTAAGTTGTCATTGGTGCAAGCAATAAAAATTGCTCTCTAAATATGTATGGATTATTAGTGTGGAAGAAAATAAGCTTTATACAATCGTGTGATATGGAAGAAATAAAAGTGACAGACAACATAATAAAGGTCCATATCACAAGTGACAATATAAAGTGACGTTCTTTCGCATTAAGATTTTGTGCATCCAACTATAAAAGTGCTTGACAACCTCTGCTTCCCTCTGCGAAGGGCTTATCTTTTACTTTTATCTCCTACATTGCATAAGAGTCATGGTGATCTTCACCCTTCCTTTTTACACTTTATCCTTTGGCAAGCACAGTATGTTGGAAAGATCCCGGTATATATGGCTAATTGGATGTGAGTTTTCATGAACTATTATTGTTGACAATACCCTTGAGGTAAAACGTTGGGAGGCAAAACTATAAGCCCCTATCTTTCTCTGTGTCCGATTAAAACTCCATACCCGTAAGTATTGCGTGAGTGTCAGCAATTGTGAAAGACTATATGATAGTTGAGTACGTGGACTTGCTGAAAAGCTCTTATACATTGACTCTTTCCTATGTTATGATAAATTGCAATTGCTCCAATGACTGAGATTATAGTTTGTTAGTTTTCAATGAAGTTTACGATTCATACTTGAAATTGTGATTGAATTATTACTCTAGCATAAGAAATCATATGACAAGAATTATATAAGTTGTTATTCTAAGAATGATCATGATGCCCTCATGTTCGTATTTTATTTTTATCGACACCTCTATCTCTAAACATGTGGACATATTTTTCGATTTCGGCTTTTCGCTTGAGGACAAGCGAGGTCTAAGCTTGGGGGAGTTGATACGTCCATTTTGCATCATGCTTTTATATCGATATTTATTGCATTATGGGATGTTATTACACATTATGTCACAATAATTATGCCTATTCTCTCTTATTTTACAAGGTTTACATGGAGAGGGAGAATGCCGACAGCTGGGATTCTGGGCTGGAAAAGGAGCAAATATTAGAGACCTATTCTGCACAGCTCCAAAAGTCCTGAAACTTCACGGAAGACGTTTTTAGAATATATAAAAAATACTCAGCGGAAGAGATTCACCAGGGGGTCACACCCTGCCCATGAGGGTGGGGGCGCACCCTACCCCCCTGGGCGCGCCCCCAACCTCGAGGGCCCCCTGGTGGCCCTCCGGTGGCCATCTTCTGCTATATGAAGTCTTTCGATGGGAAAAAATAGGAAGCCATCTTCTCGGACGAAACTCCGCCGCCATGAGGCGGAACCTTGGCGGATCCAATCTAGGGCTCCGGTAGAGCTGTTCTGCCGAGGAAACTTCCCTCCCGGAGGGGGAAATCATCGCCATCGCCATCACCAACGCTCCTCTCATCGGGAGAGGGCGATCTCCATCAACATCTTCATCAGCACCATCTCCTCTCAAAACCCTAGTTCATCTCTTGTATCCAATTCTTGTCTCCAAGTCCGGGATTGGTACTAGTAGGTTGCTAGTAGTATTAATTACTCCTTGTAGTTGATGCTAGTTGGTTTAATTGGTGGAAGATCATATGTTCAGATCCTATATGCATATTAATACCCCTCTGATTATGAACATGTTTACGCTTTGTGAGTAGTTACGTTTGTTCCTGAGGACATGGGAGAAGTCTTGCTATTAGTAGTCATGTGAATTTGGTATTCGTTAGATATTTTGATGAGATGTATGTTGTCTCTCCCCTAGTGGTGTTATGTGAACGTCGACTACATGACACTTCACCATTATTTGGGCCTAGAGGAAGGCATTGGGAAGTAATAAGTAGATGATGGGTTGCTAGAGTGACAGAAGTTTAAACCCTAGTTTATGTGTTGCTTTGTAAGGGGCTGATTTGGATCCATATGTTTCATGCTATGGTTAGGTTTACCTTAATACTTTTGTTGTAGTTGCGCATGCTTGCAATAGAGGTTAATCATAAGTGGGATGCTTGTCCAAGTAAGGGAATTACCTAAGCACCGGTCCACCCCCATACCAAATTATCAAAGTACCAAACGCGAATCATATGAGCGTGATGAAAACTAGCTTGACGATATTCCCATGTGTCCTCGGGAGCGCTTTTCTTTATATAAGAGTTTGTCCAGGCTTGTCCTTTGCTACAAAAAGGATTGGGCCACCTTGCTGCACTTTATTTACTTTTGTTACTAGTTGCTCGTTACGAATTATCCTATCACAAAACTATCTGTTACCACTTATTTCAGTACTTGCAGAGAATACCTTGATGGAAACCGTTTATCATTTCCTTCTGCTCCTCGTTGGGTTCGACACTCTTACTTATCGAAAGGACTACGATAGATCCCCTATACTTGTGGGTCATCAAGACTCTTTTCTGGCGCTGTTGCCGGGGAGTGAAGTGCCTTTGGTAGGTGGAATTTGGAGTTGCTCCTCAACCTACTGAACCTACTGAAAATGAAAATGTATGCTTTGTAATTCCTTCGGGTATGATAGAAAAACTGCTAGCTAATCCCTTTTTAGGAGATGGAACAAAACATCCTGATGAGCATCTAATATATGTGGATGAAGTTTGTGTATTATTTAAGCTTGCAGGTGTACCCGGAGATGTTGTTAAGTAGAAGGTCTTCCCTTTATCTTTGAAGGGAGATGCATCGACATTGTATAGGCTATGTGATGATATGGGGTCTTGGAATTACAAATGATTGAAATTGGAATTTCATCAGAAGTTCTATCATATGCATCTTGTTATCGTGATCGCAATTATATATATAATGTTTGGCCTCGCAAAGGAGAAAGCATCACTCAAGCTTGGGGGAGGCTTAAATCAATGTTATATTCATGCCCCAATCATGAGCTCTCAAGAAAAATGATTATTCAAAATTTTTATGCTCGGCTTTCTGATAACAATCGCACCATGCTTGATACTTCTTGTGCTGGCTCTTGTGCTGGAGGCTTAAATATGGACTTGACTCTGAGATAGTAGCGTCTTTCTGTGAATCTTTTGCTACTTATGTTGATCTCCCCAAGGAGAAGTGGTTTAAATATCATCATCCCATAGAAGTAAAAGTAGTTGCACCTATTAAAGTTGAAGAAAAGATTGTCACTTATAATGATCCTATTGTTCCTACTTCTTATGTTGAGAAACCACCTTTTACTGTTAGGATAAAGGATCAAGCTAAAGCTTCAACTGTGGTTCGTAAAAGCAATATTAAAACTTATACACCTCATGAGCAAATTAAAGTTGAACATGATATTGCTATTTTTAAAGATCTCTTGTCTGATAATATTGATGGGCATGTTATTCATTTCCTTGATGAGACTGCTAGAATTGCTAAACCTTGTGCTGAAGATAAAAACAGGCATGTGGTAGGCATGCCTGTTATTTCTGTTAAAATCGGAGATCATTGTTATCATGGCTTATGTGATATGGGTGCTAGTTCTAGAGCAATACCTTATTCCTTATACAAAGAAATTATGCATGATATTGCACCTGCTGAGATAGAAGATATTGATGTCACAATTAAACTTGCCAATAGAGATACTATTTCACCAATGGGAATTGTTAGAGATGTTGAAGTCTTGTGTGGGAAAACTAAATATCCTGCTGATTTTCTTGTTCTTGGCTCCCCACAAGATAGCTTTGGACCCATTATATTTGGTAGACCCTTCCTGAACACTGTTAATGCTACCATAGGGATGTTGTTACTCTCAGTTTAGATGATATGACTCATGAATTTAATTTCTCTAAATTTAGTAGACAACACCGTGAAGAAGAATTACCTAGTAAGGATGAAATTATTGGTCTTGCTTCTATTGTCGTACCTCCTAGGGATCCTTTAGAACAATATTTGCTAGACCATGACAACGATATGTTTATGAATGAAAGAATGGAAATAGACAAAGTATTCTTTAAACAAGAACCTATTCTGAAAGACAATTTGCCTGTTGAAATCCTAGGGGATCCTCCTCCACCCAAGGGTGATCCCGTGTTTGAGCTTAAATCATTGCCTGATACTCTTAAATATGCTTATCTTGATGAGAAAAAGATATATCCTATTATTATTAGTGCTAACCTTTCAGAGCATGAGGAAGAGAGATTATTAAAAACTCTGAAGAAGCACCGTGCTGCTATTGGGTATACTCTTGATGATCTTATGGGCATTAGTCCAACTCTATGCCAACATAAAATTAATTTGGAAGAAGATGCTAAACCAGTTCGTGATCATCAACGACGGCTGAATCCTAAAATGAAAGAAGTGGTAAGAAAAGAAATACTAAAGCTCCTTGAGGCAGGTATAATCTATCCCGTTGCTGATAGTCAGTGGGTAAGTCATGTCCATTGTGTCCCTAAGAAGGGAGGTATTACTGTCGTTCCTAATGATAAAGATGAATTGATTCCTCAAAGAATTATTACAGGTTATAGGATGGTAATTGATTTCCGCAAATTGAATAAGGCAACTAAAAAGGATCATTACCCCTTACCTTTTATCGATCAAATGCTAGAAAGATTATCCAAACATACACAAATTTTGCTTTCTAGATGGTTATTCTGGTTTCTCTCAAATACCTGTGTCAGCCAAAGATCAATCAAAGACTACTTTTACTTGCCCTTTTGGTACTTTTTCTTATAGAAGTATGCCTTTTGGTTTATGTAATGCACCTGTTACCTTTCAAAGATGCATGATGGCTATAGTCTCTGACTTTTGTGAAAAGATTTGTGAGGTTTTCATGGACGATTTCTCCGTCTATGGATCTTCTTTTGATGATTGCCTGAGCAACCTTGATCGAGTTTTGCAGAGATGTGAAGAAACTAATCTTGTCTTGAATTGGGAAAAGTGCCACTTTATGGTTAATGAAGGTATTGTCTTGGGGCACAAAGTTTCTGAAAGAGGTATTGAGGTTGATAAAGCCAAGGTTGATGCTATTGAGAAGATGCCATGTCCCAAGGACATCAAAGGTATAAGAAGTTTCCTTGGTCATGCCGGATTTTATAGGAGGTTCATTAAGGACTTCTCAAAAATTTGTCGGACTCTCACTAATTTATTACAAAAAGATATACCATTTGTCTTTGATGATGATTGTGTAGAAGCATTTGAAATACTTAAGAAAGCATTGATCTCTGCACCTATTGTTCAGCCACCTGATTGGAATTTACACATTGAAATTATGTGTGATGCTAGTGATTATGCTGTAGGTGCTGTTCTAGGGCAAAGAGTTGATAAGAAATTAAATGTTATTCAATATGCTAGTAAAACCCTAGACAATGCTCAAATAAATTATGCTACTACTGAAAAAGAATTCTTAGCAGTTGTATTTGCTTGTGATAAGTTCAGACCTTATATTGTTGATTCTAAAGTAACTATTCACACTGATCATGCTGCTATTAAATATCTCATGGAAAAGAAAGATGCTAAACCTAGATTTATTATATGGGTTCTCTTGCTACAAGAATTTGATTTGCATATTATTGATAGAAAGGGAGCTGAGAACCCCGTTGCAGACAACTTGTCTAGGTTAGAAAATGTGCTTGATGACCCACTACCTATTGATGATAGCTTTCCTGATGAGCAATTAAATGTCATAAATGCTTCTCATACTGCTCCATGGTATGCTGATTATGCTAATTACATTGTTGCTAAGTTTATACCACCTAGTTTCACATACCAGCAAAAGAAAAGGTTCTTCTATGATTTGAGGCATTACTTTTGGGATGACCCATATATTTATAAAGAAGGAGTAGATGGTGTTATTAGACATTGTGTACCTGAGCATGAATAGGAACAGGTCCTAAGCAAGTGTCACTCCGAAGCTTATGGAGGACACCATGCTGGAGATAGAACTGCACATAAGGTATTGCAATCTGGTTTTTATTGGCCTACTCTCTTCAAGGATGCCCATAAGTTTGTCTTATATTGTGATGAATGTCAAAGAATTGGTAATATTAGTAGACGTCAAGAAATGCCTATGAATTATTCACTTGTCATTGAACCATTTGATGTTTGGGGCTTTGACTATATGGGACCTTTTCCTTCCTCTAATGGATATACACATATTCTAGTTGTTGTTGATTACGTTACTAAGTGGGTAGAAGCTATTCCAACTAGTAGTGCTGATCATAACACTTCTAATAAAATGCTTAAAGAAGTAATTTTTCCAAGATTTGGAGTCCCTAGATATTTAATGAATGATGGTGGTTCACATTTTATTCATGGTGCTTTCCGTAAAATGCTTGCTAAATATGATGTTAATCGTAGAATTGCATCTCCTTATCACCCACAGTCTAGTGTTAAGTAGAATTGAGTAATAGAGAGCTCAAATTAATTTTGCAAAAGGCTGTTAATAGATCTAGAAAGAATTGGTCCAAGAAACTTGATGATGCATTATGGGCCTATAGAACTGCATACAAAAATCCTATGGGTATGTCTCCGTATAAAATGGTTTATGGAAAAGCATGTCACTTTTACCTCTCGAACTAGAACACAAGGCATATTGGGCTATTAAAGAACTAAATTATGATTTCAAACTTGCCGGTGAGAAGAGGTTATTTGATATTAGCTCACTTGATGAATGAAGAACCCAAGCCTATGAAAATGCCAAGTTGTTTAAAGAAAAAGTTAAAAGATGGCATGACAAAAGAATACAAAAGCGCGAGTTTAAAGTAGGTGACTATGTATTGCTAGACAACTCTCATTTAAGATTTTTTGCAGGGAAACTTCTCTCTAAATGGGAAGGACCTTACGTTATCGAGGAGGTCTATCGTTCTGGTGCCATAAAAATCAATAACTTCGAAGGCACAAATCCGAAGGTGGTGAACGGTCAAAGAATCAAACATTATATCTCAGGTAATCCCATAAATGTTGAAACCAATGTTATTGAAATCGTAACCCCGGAGGAATACACAAGGGACACTTTCCAGAATGTTTCAGACTCCAAAAAGGAATAGGTATGTGGTACTGTAAGTAAACCGACTCCAAAACAGCTTTTAAGGCATTATTTCTCCATTTTGGAATATTTAGAAAAATAGAAAAATAAGAAGCAGTCCGGGAAGGACACGAGGGCTCCACGAGGGTGGAGGGCGCGCCCTACCCCCTGGGCGCGCCCCCTACCTCGTGGGCACCTCGTGTGCTCTCCTGACTCCTTTTTCGTACACGACATGTATTTTGGTCGGTAAAAATTCATTATATAATCTCCCGAAGGTTTTGACTCCCGTATCACGCAAATATCTCTTGTCTTTGTTTTGAGCTGTCCTGCTGCAGACAGAGCAACATGTCGTCCCAGGATTCAGAAGGAGAAAGCTATGTGGCTAATTACCTTGCTGATCCGAAGGTCTATGGGGATGTGGAGCATTGTGGTTGGACTACGGAAGAAGAAGAGGACTATGAACCCAAGGGAAAGGAGGAGACGAGTTCAGATGAAGATGAAGTCCCACTACCTCAACCTGGGGACATGCATGTGGAGTTCAAAAAGCCAAGCCTCTCGGATAGAGTAAAGAAACCTAAGATCGAGTTTATCCCTTTTCGCCTCTTGCAGGAAAACAAGCAGGAACTATGCAAAAAGATACTGAGCCTGGAACAGGAGATCGAGGACCTAAGGGACCAAAATTCTGTCCTCAAACGCAAATCAAGGAAGAAGCCTACGCCATCAACAAAATCACCACCGTCTCCACCAACAAAGAAGAATTGAGTATCTGGTATGGGCACTCCCCTTGGCAACTGCCAAGCTTGGGGGAGTGCCGCGGTATTGTATCACCATCACTTTTATCTTTACCGTTGTTCTTAGTTCGATCCTTTTGGTAATATCTTGATCTAGTAGAATAAAAGTTCTTAGTATGATGTAGTTGTGAGTTTTGCTTTATGATCCTTCTATGTAATCGAGTCCGTGAGCTATATAATAAAGATTAGTGTTGAGTCAAGGGCTTGATTATTTTGCCATGATCCTAAGGGAATAAAAGAAAAGAGAAAGAAATAAAAAGAAACAAAGTGATCATGTGAGTCTTATGGAGAGTAATGAGTTCACATAGAAAAGGTATGATGAATAAAAATTGTTGAGAGTTGACAAACATAGTTTTGGTCATCGTTGCAATTAATAGGAAGTAATAAAGAAAGACATGTCTTCACATATAGATATATTATCTTGGACATCTTTTATGATTGTGAGCACTCATTAAAATATGATATGCTAAAGAGTTGACGTTGGACAAGGAAGACAACGTAATGGGTTATGTTTTCTTACATCTGAGATAAATTATATTGTCATGGATCCTCCAACATGTTGAGATTGCCTTTCTCCCCCATGCTAGCCAAATTCATCGCACCAAGTAGAGATACTACTTGTGCTTCCAAATACCCTTAAACCAGTTTTGCCATGAGAGTCAACTATACCTACCTATGGATTGAGTAAGATCCTCCAAGTAAGTTGTCATTGGTGCAAGCAATAAAAATTGCTCTCTAAATATGTATGGATTATTAGTGTGGAAGAAAATAAGCTTTATACAATCGTGTGATATGGAAGAAATAAAAGTGACAGACAACATAATAAAGGTCCATATCACAAGTGACAATATAAAGTGACGTTCTTTCGCATTAAGATTTTGTGCATCCAACTATAAAAGTGCTTGACAACCTCTGCTTCCCTCTGCGAAGGGCTTATCTTTTACTTTTATCTCCTACATTGCATAAGAGTCATGGTGATCTTCACCCTTCCTTTTTACACTTTATCCTTTGGCAAGCACAGTATGTTGGAAAGATCCCGGTATATATGGCTAATTGGATGTGAGTTTTCATGAACTATTATTGTTGACAATACCCTTGAGGTAAAACGTTGGGAGGCAAAACTATAAGCCCCTATCTTTCTCTGTGTCCGATTAAAACTCCATACCCGTAAGTATTGCGTGAGTGTCAGCAATTGTGAAAGACTATATGATAGTTGAGTACGTGGACTTGCTGAAAAGCTCTTATACATTGACTCTTTCCTATGTTATGATAAATTGCAATTGCTCCAATGACTGAGATTATAGTTTGTTAGTTTTCAATGAAGTTTACGATTCATACTTGAAATTGTGATTGAATTATTACTCTAGCATAAGAAATCATATGACAAGAATTATATAAGTTGTTATTCTAAGAATGATCATGATGCCCTCATGTTCGTATTTTATTTTTATCGACACCTCTATCTCTAAACATGTGGACATATTTTTCGATTTCGGCTTTTCGCTTGAGGACAAGCGAGGTCTAAGCTTGGGGGAGTTGATACGTCCATTTTGCATCATGCTTTTATATCGATATTTATTGCATTATGGGATGTTATTACACATTATGTCACAATAATTATGCCTATTCTCTCTTATTTTACAAGGTTTACATGGAGAGGGAGAATGCCGACAGCTGGGATTCTGGGCTGGAAAAGGAGCAAATATTAGAGACCTATTCTGCACAGCTCCAAAAGTCCTGAAACTTCACGGAAGACGTTTTTAGAATATATAAAAAATACTCAGCGGAAGAGATTCACCAGGGGGTCACACCCTGCCCATGAGGGTGGGGGCGCACCCTACCCCCCTGGGCGCGCCCCCAACCTCGAGGGCCCCCTGGTGGCCCTCCGGTGGCCATCTTCTGCTATATGAAGTCTTTCGATGGGAAAAAATAGGAAGCCATCTTCTCGGACGAAACTCCGCCGCCATGAGGCGGAACCTTGGCGGATCCAATCTAGGGCTCCGGTAGAGCTGTTCTGCCGAGGAAACTTCCCTCCCGGAGGGGGAAATCATCGCCATCGCCATCACCATCGCTCCTCTCATCGGGAGAGGGCGATCTCCATCAACATCTTCATCAGCACCATCTCCTCTCAAAACCCTAGTTCATCTCTTGTATCCAATTCTTGTCTCCAAGTTCGGGATTGGTACTAGTAGGTTGCTAGTAGTATTAATTACTCCTTGTAGTTGATGCTAGTTGGTTTAATTGGTGGAAGATCATATGTTCAGATCCTATATGCATATTAATACCCCTCTGATTATGAACATGTTTACGCTTTGTGAGTAGTTACGTTTGTTCCTGAGGACATGGGAGAAGTCTTGCTATTAGTAGTCATGTGAATTTGGTTTTCGTTCGATATTTTGATGAGATGTATGTTGTCTCTCCCCTAGTGGTGTTATGTGAACGTCGACTACATGACACTTCACCATTATTTGGGCCTAGAGGAAGGCATTGGGAAGTAATAAGTAGATGATGGGTTGCTAGAGTGACAAAAGTTTAAACCCTAGTTTATGTGTTGCTTTGTAAGGGGCTGATTTGGATCCATATGTTTCATGCTATGGTTAGGTTTACCTTAATACTTTTGTTGTAGTTGCGGATGCTTGCAATAGAGGTTAATCATAAGTGGGATGCTTGTCCAAGTAAGGGCATTAGCCAAGCACTGGTCCACCCCCATACCAAATTATCAAAGTACCAAACGCGAATCATATGAGCGTGATGAAAACTAGCTTAACGATATTCCCATGTGTCCTCGGGAGCTCTTTTCTTTATATAAGAGTTTGTCCAGGCTTGTCATTTGCTACAAAAAGGATTGGGCCACCTTGCTGCACTTTATTTAGTTTTGTTACTTGTTGCTCGTTACGAATTATCCTATCACAAAACTATCTGTTACCACTTATTTCAGTACTTGCAGAGAATACCTTACTGGAAACCAGTTATCATTTCCTTCTGCTCCTCGTTGGGTTTGACACTCTTACTTATCGAAAGGACTACGATAGATCCCCTATACTTGTGGATCATCACATACCAACAGAGAATGCTGGGTCTTCAAACAAGCCGGCAAGACAGGCACCAAAAACGAAGAGGGGTCTCAAAGCAATGACAGCGACGAAGAGCCTAGATCGCCGAACACAGGAGGGCAAAAGAAATCCCCCCCCCCATATTTAATCGGTGAACGTGGTAAATACCACCCAAATTGCCAACTTGGACCAGATATGCACCCTTAGGGACGGCGGCTCAACGGAACTAGCCGTCCCACAATATAAGCTAGGGTCGGCCACCTTCAACCGCACGGATCGTCCGATTAACGCCAATCATGGCAATCCAGCCGCACTAATCCTCGACCCAATAGTAGACGGGTTCCACCTCACTCGAGTCTTTATGGACGGAGGTAGCAGTTTAAATCTGCTTTACCAGGACACAATGCACAAGATGGGCATCGATCATTCAGCGATCAAGCCCACTAAAGCCACTTTTAGAGGCATCATACCAAGTATGGAGGTTAGCTGTACAGGCTCCATTGCCCTCGAGGTAATCTTCGGTTCACCAGAAAATTACCGTATCGAAGAGTTAATCTTCGAAATCGCCCCTTTCCGTAGTGACTATCAAGCACTACTCGGGCGAACCGCGTTCGCTCGATTCAACGCGGTTCCACATTATGCCTACCGTAAGCTCAAAATGCCCGGTCCATGAGGCGTCATCACGATTCATGGAAAGGCCGAACCTTCCTTCTGCACCAACCAATACGTCACTTCCTTAGCAGCAAAAACAACAAGCAGCACCTTGCAGCCGAACCTCGAGTCAATGCCCAGGCTCCCGGACACCGTCAAGGGGCTCTGAACTACTTCGCGGAAGGATACCCCGGCTCGTCCAGAGCTCAAATAAAACACTCCGGCGAAGGCCATGACAGGCCAAACTCAGCGGTTCAACCGCCCTCCGGCGCGTAAACATTTCTTATATTTCCTTCGCAGGTTCACCTTTGCACCGACCAGGACGGACTCCACAGAGGCAGCTCGAACGCGTCAGGGGATCCTTAGACATTCCCCGCAGCGAACGTCCGGCTATAATACGGATCCGCACTCAACCTCTTCCCCTGGTCACAGCAGGTTCTGCTATCACAACTCCTTTTTTATCACATTACTTGTACCCATACGCATAGACGTATTATTCAAATACAACATATGGATTTATATGACGTTTACCTGCTGGTTATTTCTTATCGAAATCATTTCGTCAAGTGGCATCCGTACACAGCGATATGCCTTAAATATGCTAGGGGCTTCGTTTTTCCTGTAACACGGCAATAAAAGTCCGAACACCTTCATGGAAGTTCGGCACCCCGAACCTATAGCATTATATGCATCAGCTCTGAATCATGTCTTGGGTCAATAGTTGGGTTTGCCCGGCTCCCATGTTTTGGTACCTTACGTTCCGCTATATCAGCTAAGGTAGCACTGGGAGAACTACTGCGACTGTGTCCCGGTTCTTCCTGATGAGCGCCTCAGTAGAGAAAGCCGAAAACTGACTGTTATGATACGGCGAGAGCTGGTCAGCTGTTCGCGCGGTCACAAAATCTTTAAGGATTTCTCCCGCATAATGCCATAACCAATGCAGCGTGCGATGCATCGGCTTTTTCTCCGATCAGGCGCTTATAGAGCCCCCAGTACGGCCTTCCAAACACAAGGGGCTGTGCCGACCATACTAAAGCTCCTATGGCTAAGTGAGAGTGATAAAGCCCTATAGTCCTATTTCCTGGTTCGTTGTGCTGAGCACCTCCTTCGGAGGACCCAAAACTGGGATAAAGAGTGCTCAGGTTTATCCTGAACACCCCCGTACTTCTTACATGGGGGCAGAAGCCGACGACTGGCCAACTCTCAGCCTTAACATACAAACGGCCGCACAGGAGGGTAAACTTTTATATAACAGGCGACATATGAACGACCTTGTTCAAACATTACAAAGGACAACATGATCGGCATTCATGGAAATATAATGTCCTTGGTGCATAGCTCCGCTGCAAGGTAGGATCCTTTCAGGACACTCTTATAATATAATTCGGGCTTGCGGTGCTCCTTCCCCTCTGGCGGTCCCTCGGTCACTAGCTTTTCGGCATCCATCTTCCTCCAGTGCACCTTTGCGAGGGCGAAGGCCATTCGCGCTCCTTCTATATAGACCGGCTGCTTGATGACGTCAAGTCGAGGGCAAGCGTTTACAAGCTGCCTCACGAACCCGAAGTAGCTGCTTGGAATCGGCTCGGCAGGCCATAGCCGGATAACCATATCTTTCATGGCTAGTTCCGCCGCCTTATGCAGTTCGATTAGCTGTTTCAGTTGATCGACAAAAGGCACCAGATAATTCGGCGCCAAATACTGCAACCAAAAGAGCTTATCAGTGGCTTGCCTTCCTTCGGCTCGGTAGAATTGAGGGGCATCTGATATGCTGTGAGGTAGCTCGGCAAATACACCTAAGAAGTCCAGATTCACAATCAGAAACATAGTTTTCCCTTCAAATACTTGCTTTACATGGGAAAAGCCTTACCCACCGCGATCTTCCTCGCCTCTTGGATCCCCTGCAGGGTGCTTTGGGTCTCCCCCCGGGCGTCACTCATGGCTTGACGCGCCTTGGTGAGTTCGGACACTTTCTCTGTTAAACTCTGCTCCAAGGTCTCACATTTACTTACGGCCTCTCGCAACTCCTGCTCAGCTTTAATAACTCTGGCCTCGTGTTTCTCACGAAGAGTCCTCTCCATGGCCGCCTTTTCCTCAGCCTCGGCAACAGCCCTTTTGAGGGCCTCGACTTCGGTCATAACCCCTAGCACAAATTATGCGGCTTATTTCATACTGAACATTTATTTCACAATAAATGTGTGCAACGCTTGTGCATACCTTGTTTATCCCTCAAATGCATTTTCAATTGGCCAATTTCTTTTATGGTCCGCTCTAGACTTTCATTCAGTCCGGAGATCTTCGCAGTACGAGAGGCAGTAGCCGCTACAGGTATCTGCCTGGAACAGAAGAGAAATCAATATCATTCAATGAGTCTTCCTGTGATCATCAATGCGATCCCATGTCCGGTTCCTTCTTTCACCGAGCAGTGTATCAGGGGCTACTATCTATACTATGACACTCTTCGACAACTTATAAAACACACCTCAAAGCCTCTTATAAGGCTTATACAGGCTTTGTTCAGTCCACTCTCACTTGACTTAATCTTCTCAATCACCGCACCCATAAGGGCACGGTGTTCGTCAACGATGGAGGCATCTCGTAACGCCACCAACAAAGCATCTGACACCTCTAGATGGACAGAGGTCGCCGGCGGAACGGGCACGCCCCCTCCAGCCGAAGGAGGCTGCCTTCTTGATTCTAGAGCCATATAGGCCCCTGGAATCGCATCCGGTGGGGAGCCGAACTTAGGATCGCCCCCGCCGTCAGACCCCATGGGAATTTTTTCCCCCACGTGTCCGGCCCCTACGGTTTGACCTCCAGGCGCCGCCTTCACGATTTCTTCCTTTCCTCCTTGGCCAGGGTCCTTCTGGGACGAAGCCTCAGTGTTATGCACCTGGTGGGAGGAAGGGGCCTTTGGGGGAGTCCCGCTCTCCATAGCATTTGAGCTCAGCAGGTCCTCTGATGAGGATTGTTTGGTACGGGACCTCACTGTACTACCAAAAATATGGATTAAGGTTAAAATACTAAGCCACGATGAGTCCGGACGCTTAAACATACTTGGATTTTATATACTTATGAGTTCACCAAGGGCTGGGCCCTGGGATCCCATGCCGGGCCGCTGTCGGCGGCGGTAGTGGACTCCTCCGGAAGAGAGGCCCTTCCCCTTATGGGCAGTTCGGCCTCCAAGGGTGCGGAGGCCGTCCTTTTCCTTCTTTCCCGCGCAGGGGATTCATCTTCCTCCTCCTTTTCATCCTCTTCGGAGGAAGAACGGGCATCAGAGCCTTCGGGTATTGTGTCTGAAGTGCCGCGACGACGAAGGCCGCCCCGGGTCTTTTTGGCCTCCTTCTCGGCCGTCTTCTTCGGCACCTTGTAGGGCGCCGGGACCAGCATCTTCGTCAAAAGTGGGATGGCCGGGTCTTCGGGCAACGGGGCCGGACAATGGATCCGCTCCGCATTCTTTGTCCAGCTCTGGGGGAGTTGAATAAACACGCGTTAAGCGCTTCCTTTGGGTCATGCGGATAGAAAAGTTTGATAAACTCACCGAACTTGCAGGGCGGGACAGTTGGTACCCGCGGTCTTCGGCGGAGTCCGGCCATGATTTGCTGGACTTGAAAAGCACCTTCCAAATGTCCTTGTGCGAGGAACCAAAGAACCTTCGCAAAGTTTGGTGCCTGGCCGGATCGAATTCCCATAGATTGCAAGTCCGGTGTTGACAAGGCAGTATCCGGCGGACTAACATCACCTGGACTACGTTGACAAGTTCAATGTTCTTATCTCCCATATCTTTAACGCGCGTCTGGAGCACTGACAGTTTGCCGGACGAGGGCCATTCCAGGCCTTTCTTGACCCAGGATGTAAGCCGCAGATGGGTGCCGGATCGAAACTCGGGAGAGGCGGCCCATTCCTTGCCGCACGGCTCAGTGATGTAAAACCACTGCTATTGCCACTCCTTGACAGAATCATTAAAGGTTCCCGTTGGCCATACAACGTTGGGCATCTTGCTCACCATAGCGCCCCCGCACTCGGCGTGCTCGCCACCCACCACCTTGGGCTTCACATTAAAAACCTTCAGCCATAAATCGAAGTGCGGCTGTCGGTGTCAAAACCGGCGGATCTCGGGTAGGGGGTCCCGAACTGTGCATCTAGGAGGATGGTAATAGGAGACAAGGGACACGATGTTTTTACCCAGGTTCGGGCCCTCTCGATGGAGGTAAAACCCTACTCCTGCTTGATTAATATTGATGATATGGGTAGTACAAGAGTAGATCTACCACGAGATC
Organism: Triticum urartu; assembly: GCF_056163025.1. Lineage (NCBI taxonomy): Eukaryota > Viridiplantae > Streptophyta > Magnoliopsida > Poales > Poaceae > Triticum > Triticum urartu. The sequence continues at coordinate 476,404,085 of NC_141878.1, read as the reverse complement.
ATAGATGCTAAACCCTAGAAGCTAGCCTATGGTATGATTGTTGTGATTGTGTCCTACGGACTAAACCCTCCGGCTTATATAGACACTGGAGGGGGCTAGGGTTACACAGAGTCGGTTACAAGGAAGGAGATCTACATATCTGTATTGCCAAGCTTGCCTTCCACGCCATGGAGAGTCCCATCCGGACACGGGACAAAGTCTTCAATCTTGTATCTTCATAGTCCAACAGTCCGGCCAAAGGTTATAGTCCGGCTGTCCGGATACCCCCTAATCCAGGACTCCCTCAGTAGCCCCCGAACCAGGCTTCAATGCTGATGAGTCCGGCGCGCAGATTGTCTTCGGCATTGCAAGGCGGGTTCTTCTCCAAATCCCGAATACCTGTTAAATAGTGTCTGGCTTCTTGTAAACGATGTGCTCCTTGGCTTCTATGCCCAATAATGGCCACCTTCCACGTGTCAAGCGAATGTGAAGAGCCAGGGTGTTTTTACATTTACCCCCTAGCTATGCAAATGAGCTGTCTATTAAAGAGACGGAGATTCAGATCCAAACCACACCATCCCTCCTTAGCGAGCATTCATCGGAGCGCACCCGAAAGAAATCCATTCCATCATGGCCGATCGACGTAGCTCCTCCTCTTGTTCCCCCAGCCCCAAGCCTGGAGATTAGGAGAGGTGTTCCGTCCCGCACAGCCAACTGGTGAAGCTTCAGACCCAAGGATTTCTCCCCCCAGCGTATATGGTCCCGGTTCGAGCCGGGCTCGGCACCTACAATGGCGGAGAGCAAGCGGAGAGCTTTCCCAATCCCTCTAAGGGAAAGCGGGTATGCCTCGTCCCCTATTTGATAAGAGGACTCAGATTTCCAATTCATTCGTTTCTCCGGGGGCTCCTGGAGTTCTACGACCTCTAGTTGCACAGCCTTACCCCTGCATCCATACTACATATCGCGGGCTACGTAGCCCTTTGCGAGCTGTTTTTGGGTTGCGAGGCTCATTTTGCACTGTGGAAGAAGTTGTTCTTCCTTGTGCCCCGTTCTCAGAGGGGGTCAATATATCAAGTGGGCGGAGCCGAAGTATAGCGCATCGCCGGGACCGGATATATATCCTGAACCCCGAAGAAGGCGTCCAAAGACTGGCCTTCAAAGTGGTTTTATATAGAAGACGTCCCCCTTCCGGATCCTATTCGGATTGGCCTTCCTGAGTTCGATAATGCTCCTTTGAAGAAACGCCTCAGCTGGCGCCCACGGAGCCCCCAGGAAGAAGATGATGGAGACGTCCTTTACCCGATGAGCCGGATAAAGATGTTGGCTCAATCCGGACTGACCATGATCGAAGTCATGGCAATGTGCATTATGCGGGGGGTGCAGCCGCTTCAATATAGAGGCCACCCCATGTGGGATTTTAACGGGGAGGATGACGCCACCCGTTGCGGCCGCAAGGGGTCGGACTCGACCGCTGCTCTAGCAAAAATCTTGTCTGATTTGTACAAGGGAGAAGAGGAGGAATTCCTCCGCGTCAATCCATAGGGCGGATTTTCTATGTATAATCCTCCGAGCTGGGTAAGTCAACACCTTTCATGTCCATCCGTTCCCATATTCCCATAGTTAAGTATTTTACCATGCGACTTCAACGCAGGAGCTGCGTAAGGCTGTAAGGGAGATCAACAGCCCGCCTCCACAACCAGAGGACCTGGAACGATCCCTCGACCCGGCCTCCCAAGAGGATCCGGACATATCTGTGGAACTAATTGATAGGGTGTTTTACCAATTAAGCAGCGACGAGGCCTTGGTGGCCATTACGGCCGATTACCCTGGGCTTCTCCCAGCTTCATAGGTAACTGAGACCAAAGTCCCAACATTTTGAAAAGGATTCATCCTTGTGCACTTTGCTTACCGTATACCAGCGGTGTTTTACAGGGGAGGCCCTCGGGACATCATGCCGAGCCCGCGGCGACTAGCCAGCAAGGGGCTACGAGACCGGGCAGGCTGAAAAGAAATGCAGTCCGGACTGAGACACCGGCGCAGCGGTATGGCGCGCCACCTTACTCCATGGTATCCTTTTTAAAGGCATATTAACGCTCGTGCTTTATTAGGAAGAAGAACACTCACCGGACTATATCCGGAGTGGTCGCCAATCATGCCTCCACCAGTCAGGCTCCAAGGCCGGACCCGGAAGCGGGAGCAAATACGAGGCGCATGCCAGATGCTCCTCTGGCAGAGGATGTGGACAGACTGTCCGCCACAAATTCCGAGGTGGAGAGCGCCATGAACCACAGGCGTCGCCGAGCCGTTCTCCGTGACGCTTGTTTCTCCCAAGAGGCATTTGACACCTTCAACTCGGGAGACGCGTACCTTCGTACTGCTCAAAATGGTCTAGCCAGAGCCACGGATCAGTATGTAAAGGACATACGGGTGAGAAAATTTGATGATTAGATATAGTAGTAGCCCCTGAGACTTGAAACAGTTAGAATAACTGATTTAAGGATCATCTGTTATGCAGGTTCTTACAGAAAAGAATACCCAACTGTCCCATGAGCTTAAAGAGTGCAAAGCCCAACTTCTGGCCGCACTGTCCGCAGAAGAGAAGTCCAAGAAGACCCCCTCTGGTAACACATATTTAAAATGATAGATACTGTATAGAGTGCGGCATATGTGCACATCTGACAACAAATATTGCAGATGACGCCGGAGGAAATCCGGATGAGCAACATCTCTTACGCCGGCTAAAGGCCGGCGAGAGCGTGCTTATGAGGGTTAGGCAAGAGAAAAATAATCTCCAGGATGCCAACACCCAGCTGGGCGTGGAACTGAAGGACGTTCGTGCCCAACTGTCGGACTCCGTGAAGGAGAATCAGCGGCTTCGACGTGGCATTTTCAGTAAGTGCTTGAACGAACTTGTTAAAAAAGAGTTCGGCGAAGAAGCCTCCTAACAGAGTTATGTCTGTAGGTATGCTGACGGGTCGTCCTGCGGATGAGATACCCGGGTCTGCGGGTGATCTTCTACCAGAGCTGTCGCAACTGCACGAACGAGTTCGGCAGGTGATGCGAGGTGTTGCCCAGGCCTTATGGACATCCGTCTCCCTACCAGAAGGTCTTGGAGAGCTTGCGGAGAAGCTTAAGGGAGCGCGGAAGCGCTTCCAATTATGGAAGATATCAGCCTGCCGTCAAGGTGCCAGGGAAGCCTGGGCCATGGTGAAGACGCAGTATACCAAGGCTGACCCAAACCACATGGCCGAGGTCGGACCTGTGGGGCTTGATGGGAAAGAGATCCCCGTGAGCTTAGTGTACGGGAAAGTAGAATTGGCCGCAAAGTATTCCCAACAGTACTGTAGACTAGACAGCTTGTTGGATGGTATAGAAGAGGAATTGAACCAGTCAAATTGACTATGTAATTAAAGTGACATGTATAATGCCTTCTAGCCAGATTGTAGATCATTTGTCATGGCGGACCTTTCCGCTTCAACCTCGGGACCCGATAGTCCGAAGTGTATCCGAATACCCTCTCGGTTATGTAAGAACCGGGGCATGCATGGAAACCAGGCGTAGGGGTCATTAGTGCTTGAATAGACAAGTGCCCAACTAGTTATGTTATATTACATGGTTAGTAAGAAACATCTTCCAGGGAGAATAGTTCCGTTAGGGGTTCCTTTCCCTGGGTTCGCATGCCCTAAAGTGCATGTCCGGACTACAAAAAGAGACGCAGAAAAGAGCATCTGGGGGCACATATACAAATAAGTAAAAAAATCATCTTTTGTTCATCGACCGAATATTCCCTTAAGAACGCTAGCTTTCGGCTTCACCCAATCTGAGGTACATATCTGGCTGACCCGACAGTAACAATCGCAGAGGTGCTCCCCTTATGCCCTAGCCGAATTAACGGGAACGTAGGGCATAAATACAAGAGCCAGGCAACCCAGCCTTGGCCAAAACTTAAGTCATATCGATGCATATAATGGTGAATAAAAGGTACATGTGGAAGAATGACACATGTGCTGGGCATGAAGCCCGTATAGATAAATAAGCTTCTGTGAGAGAAGCCCCCAGGTATAATAAGCGTGGATAGCGTGTCCATTATGCGCAAATAAGGCACACATTGGCCCTTAAAGGCTGTGAGAGAAAAGAAGGGGAGAAGGAGAGAAATAAAAGACAGATAGTAAAAAGTGGACAGAGGAAGGAGACGAACACAGAGTCCGGCGCTAGGCGTAGAATCTTCGGATTCTGGCTGCGTTCCATGGGTTCGGCTCTAGTCGATTATCCGATGCATCCCACAGACGGTACGCTCCACCAGTCAGAACTTGGTCAATAATGAAGGGACCCTCCCATTTGGGCTTGAGTTTGTCCTTTTTCTTCTTTGGCAGGCATAGAACTAACTCGCCAACGTTATAAGTTTTGGCCCGTACTTCTCTGCTTTGGTATCTTCGAGCCTGCTGTTGATAGAATGCGGAACGGGCTTTTGCCACGTCACACTCCTCCTCCAGGGCATCCAAACTGTCCTGCCGATCGAGCTCGGCTTCTCTTTCTTCGTACATGCGCACTCGAGGTGAGTCATGAATTATGTCGCAGGGCAGAACCGCCTCTGCACCGTATACCATAAAGAATGGTGTGTATCCGGTAGTGCGATTCGGTGTGGTCTGCAGCCCCTAGAGTACGGAGTCGAGCTCCTCTACCCAGTGCGTGTTAGATTCCTTTAGGGACCGCACTAGTCTGGGTTTGATGCTGCTCATGATAAGACCATTTGCTCGCTCGACTTGACCGTTAGTTTGTGGGTGATAGACGGAAGCATAATTGAGCTTGATGCCCATGTTTTTGCACCAGAGTTTTACCTCGTCGGCCGTGAAGTTTGTGTCATTATCTGTGATGATGCTGTGGGGGACGCCATAACAGTGTAGAACCCCGGATATAAAGTCTATCACCGGTCCGGATTCGGTCGTTTTAACAGGTTTGGCTTCTATCTATTTGGTGAATTTATCCACCATGACCAGCAAGTATTTCCTCTTGTGGGTTCCCCCTTTAAGGGGTCCAACCATGTCGAGCCCCCAGACCGCGAAGGGCCAGGTAATGGGGATTGTTTGGAGGGTGGTGGGTGGCATATGGCTTTGGTTTGCAAAAAGCTGGCAACCAACGCAGCGTTGGACTAAGTCCTGAGCGTCTGCCCGGGCCGTCGGCCAATAAAAACCTGTATGGAAGGCCTTGCTTACAAGGGCCCGGGCTGCAGCGTGGTGGCCTCCGAGTCCGGCATGAATTTCAGCCAGAAGCTTCCGGCCTTCCTCTTCGTAGATGCACCTTTGAAGGACTCCGGTGGTGCTTTTATTATAAAGCTCTCCCTCATGGACCTTATAGGCTTTAGATCTCCGCACTATGCAGCGTGCCTCATTTTGGTCCTCGAGGAGTTCATGCCTAGTTAGGTAGGCCAGGAATGGTTCTGTCCACGGGGCGATGAAGGCCATTATAACGTGGGCTGAAGATGTTATTTCGGTGGCAGAGCCTCCGATTATGTCAGAGTGTTCGGTATCGGGCATTGCGGTTGGGTCCGGGCTGTTATTGCTGGGTTCCCCTTCCCATAACATGGATGGCTTGGGGGGGACTGCATCGCGTTTTGCACCGATGCGTGCGAGGACATCTGCCACCTGATTGTTTTCCCGGGCTACATGGTGAAATTCGAGCCCCTCGAACCGAGCTGACATTTTTAGGACGGCGTTGCGATAGTCCGCCATTTTCGGATCCTTGGCATCAAAGTCTCCATTTATTTGGGATATTGCGAGGTTCGAATCCCCCCGCACCTCTAGGCGTTGAATGCCCATGGATACTGCCATCCGGAGACCATGTAAAAGGGCCTCATATTCGGCTGCGTTGTTGGAGTCCGTATACATTATCTGGAGTACGTATTGAACTGTATCTCTGGTTGGGGACGTCAAAACGACACCAGCCCCCAGACCAGCCAACATTTTGGAGCCGTCGAAGTGCATGATCCAGTTGGAATACGCATCGTACTCTTTAGGGAGTTCGGCTTCCGTCCATTCGGCGACGAAGTCGGCCAGTACTTGCGACTTAATGGCTCGCCGCGGCTTGTAAGTTATGTCGAACGGGAGGAGCTCAATGGCCCATTTGGCAATCTGGCCCGTGGCGTCGCGGTTGTTTATAATATCATTGAGTGGCACTTCCAAGGCTACTGTTATTGAACACTCTTGAAAGTAGTGTCGCAGTTTCCGGGATGCCATGAATACCGCGTATGCTATCTTTTGATAATGCGGGTACCGTGACTTGCATGGACTGAGGATAGTGGATACATAGTAGACCGGCTTTTGAAGGGGGAATTTATGTCCGTCCGTTTCTCGTTCGACGACGAGCACTGCGCTCACAACTTGATGGGTTGCCTCAATGTATAACAGCATTGGTTCACCAATGTTTGGCGCAGCCAGGACTGGGTTGGTTGCAAATATGGCTTTTATTTCTTCCAATCCAGCTGTGGCGGCATCCGTCCACTCGAAGTGTTCGGTGCGCCGTAGGAGGTGATAAAGGGGTAATGCCTTTTCTCCCAGGCGGGAGATAAAGCGGCTTAGAGCCGCCATGCATCCAGTTAATTTCTGGATTTGTTTGAGGTCTGTTGGGATATCCAACTGTGACAGAGCTCGGATCTTGGCCGAATTTGCTTCAATTCCTCTGTCGGATACAATGAAGCCCAGGAGCTTTCCGGCAGGCACGCCGAAAACGCATTTTTCCGGGTTGAGCTTGATGTCATATGTTCAGAGGTTATCGAATGTGAGTCTCAAGTTGTCTACTAGAGAGTCGACATGCTTGGTTTTGACGACCACATCATCTATGTATGCCTCCACTATTTTGCCGATCTGTTTTGCCAGACATGTCTGAATCATGCGCTGATATGTTGCGCCGGCGTTTTTGAGCCCAAAGGGCATTGTGTTGAAGCAGACGGGGCCGTATGGTGTGATGAATGCCATTGCGGCTTGGTCGGGCTCCGCCATCTTAATTTGGTGGTAGCCGGAGTATGCGTCGAGGAAACACAATGAGTCGTGTCCTGCGGTAGCATTGATAATTTGATCGATGCGGGGGAGGGGGAAGGGATCCTTTGGGCAGGCCTTGTTGAGGTCCTTGAAATCGACGCACATGCGCCAGGATTTATCCTTCTTTGGTACCATCACCAGGTTTGCTAGCCAGTCTGGGTGTTTTATTTCTCTAATGAATCCGGCCTCCAATAACTTGGCTAGTTCCTCTCCCATAGCTTGTCTCTTAGGTTCAGAGAAACGCCGAAGAGCCTGCTTGACCGGCTTGAATCCTTTTAGGATATTGAGGCTGTGCTTGGCTAGCCTGCGTGGGATTCCTGGCATATCTGAGGGATGCCAGACGAATATGTCCCAATTCTCGTGCAGGAAATCTCGTAGTGCGGCGTCCACGGCGTGTGAGGGAGTCCTGGATTAGGGGGTCTCCGGACAGCCGGACTATCTCCATTGGCCGGACTGTTAGACTATGAAGATACAAGATTGAAGACTTCGTCTCATGTCCGGATGGGACTCTACTTGGCGTGGAAGGCAAGCTAGGCAATATGGATATGGATATTTCCTCCTTTGTAACCGACCTTGTGTAACCCTAACCCTCTCCGGTGTCTATATAAACCGGAGGGTTTTAGTCCGTAGGACAACAACCATAACATACAATCATACCATAGGCTAGCTTCTAGGGTTTATCCTCTTTGATCTCGTGGTAGATCTACTCTTGTACTACCCATATCATCAATATCAATCAAGCAGGATGTAGGGTTTTACCTCCATCAAGAGGGCCCGAACGTGGGTAAAACATTGTGTCCCCTGCCTCCTGTTACCATCCGGCCTAGACACATAGTACGGGACCCCCCACCCGAGATCCGCCGGTTTTGACACCGACATTGGTGCTTTCATTGAGAGTTCCTCTGTGTCGTCGCCGTTAGGCTTGATGGCTCCTACTATCATCGATAGCGATGCGGTCCAGGGCGAGACTTTTCTCCCCGGACAGATCTTCGTATTCGGCGGCTTTGCACTGCGGGCTAATTCGCTTGGCCATCTGGAGCAGATTGAAAGCTACGCCCCTGGCCATCAGGTCAGATTTGGAAGTTTGAACTACACGGCCGACATTCGCGGAGACTTGATCTTCGACGGATTCAAGCCACAGCCGGGCACGCCGCACTGTCGCGATGGGTATGACCTAGCTCTGCCGCCGAACAGTACCCCAGAGGTCGCGCTCGCATCAGCTCCGACCCTTAGCTCGGAGCCAACTGCGCCAATCAAGGACAGGTGGCTAGACACCGCCTTAGGGGCTGCAGTCTCAATGGCGATCGAGCCGAACACCAGCCTAATCCTCTGCAAAGCCCGTGACTCCAAGGTGCCGGACTCGTTTCCGGACTCCGAACCGCCCGCGCCCCTGCCAATCGAATCTGATTGGGCACCGATCATGGAATTCACCGCCGCGGATATCTTTCAGCACTCGCCCTTCGGCGATATTCTGAATTCACTAAATGCTCTCTCTTTGTCAGGAGAGCCCTGGCCGGACTATGGCCAACAGGATTGGGATGCGGACGACGAAGAAATTCGACACCCACCCACCACCCACTTCGTAGCCACTGTCGATGATTTAACCAACGTACTCGACTTCGACTCCGAAGACATCGACGGTATGGACGACGATGTAGGAGACGAACATGAACCAGCGCCTATAGGCCACTGGAAATCCACCTCATCATATGACATATACATGGTGGACACACCAAAAGAAGACGACGAGGAGGAACGGAAGGACGCAACGAAGGCTTGTCCCCTCGAGAAGCAGTCAAAGCGGCGGTGTAAGCGCCGCCCCAAATCCCGCCTCGGCAGAAATAATGATCATATAGACCCAGCGTTGGAGCAGGGCGAACCACTGCCGGACCACGGCAATACGGAGAATCAAACCGAACAAACCAATTCTGTCAAAGATAATAGTCCGGATGACATAACGCCGGACAGGCACCTAGAGCAACAGAATGCCCGTCAAAGGCTTGTTGCCACCGCGAGGAGTCAGAAAAAGCAGAAGCAAAGGCTCAAGGCTGTGCAGGACACACTCCAAATCAGATGGAGTAAAGTACTCAACACAGCAGCAAAGTGAGGTGGTAATCGCCCCACCAAGAGCTACCCGAAGCGGAAGTTGCTACCTGAATTCGATGAGGAGGCCCTAGATCCCCCACAACCAAAAATCAAAACGGCCACCTGGCCGGATAGACGACCTCACAGCCAACATGGAGTGGCAAACAACTCCACTCGCAAGCCAATAAGCGATCCACACTAGGGCTCACACCAAAAGGATCGCGCAACCAGATCCATCTATGGACCACGCAAGCGCGCCCCAGCATATGATGTAACACAACAAACATCCGAACAACGCGGTACACCCAGATATAGGGGTGCCACACACCCCCTATGTTTCACCGATAAGGTGCTGGACCATGAATTTCCAGAAGGATTCAAACCCGTAAACATAGAAGCATACGACGGAACAACAGACCCTGGGGTCTGGATTGAGGACTACATCCTCCATATCCATATGGCTCAAGGAGACGATCTCCACGCCATCAAGTACGTACCACTCAAGCTCAAAGGGCCAGCTCGGCACTGGCTTAAAAGCCTCCCCGAAAACTCCATTAGAAGCTGGGAAGAGCTCGAAAACGCTTTTCGGGCAAATTTTCAAGGGACTTATGTCCGACCCCCGGATGCGGACGATTTGAGCCATATAACTCAGCCCGGAGAGTCAACCCGAAAGCTTCGGAACAGGTTTCTTACTAAGAAGAACCAAATAGTCGACTGCCCGGACGCTGAAGCCTTGGCAGCTTTTAAGCATAGCGTCCGCGACGAATGGCTTGCCAGACACCTCGGCCAAGAAAAGCCGAGAACAATGGCAGCATTAACAAGCCTCATGACCCGCTTTTGCGCGGGTGAGGACAGCTGGCTAGCCAGATGCAGCACCAGCGACCCAAGCACATCCGAAGTTAGAGATGAAAACGGGAAATCACGACGCAGCAAAAATAATAAACGTCAGAATAAAGAAGATAGCCTGAAGAGCACGGCGGTACACGCCGGATTCCAAAGCTCTCGGCCAGGTCAGCAAAAGCCGCCCTCTAAAGGCGCCAGAGATGAACTGTCGAGCCTGAACAAAATTCTGGACCAAGTATGTCAGATCCATAGCACCCCTGGAAAACCCGCTAATCATACCCACAGAGAATGTTGGGTCTTCAAGCAGTCCGGCAAGCTCAACGCCGTACACAAGGGGGAGGATACACCAAGCGAAGATGAGGATGAGCTTCTCAAGCAAGACACTGAGGAACAAAAGAAGTTTCCATCAGAAGTCAAAACAGTCAACGTATTACATGTGATCAAGGGAAGCAAAGCGGCCCTCCCAGATAAATATGCCCAAGGGCCTATCACCGCGAAACCCTGCCACTGGTCGTCTCAACCTGTCACTTTCAACCATTGTGATTACTCAGCAAGTATCCGGCAGGCAGGATGGGCTCCCCTAATATTAGACCCAATAATTGACGGATACCACTTCGCACGAGTCCTGATGGACGGTGGTAGCAGTTTAAACCTGATATACCAGGATACAATCCGCGAAATGGGGATAGACCCAACGAAAATTTGCCATAGCAACACTACCTTTAAAGGAGTAATGCCAGGCCCAGGGGCTCACTGCGCGGGCTCCCTACTACTAAAGGTTATATTCGGCTTCCCCGATAATTCCTGTAGCGAACACTTAACCTTCCACATTGCTCCGTTCCAGTGCGGTTATCAAGCACTACTTGGACGCGAAGCTTTTGCTCGCTTCAATGCAATACCGCATTACGCTTCCCTCACGCTCAAGATGCCCGATCCACGTGGCATCATTACAGTAAACGGAAGTATTAAGCGATCTTTGCGCGCCGAAGAGAATGTGACTGCCTTGGCAGCCGCACACTAAAAACGGCCTCACCAGCTAAAGCATTTGATAGGTCGTCAAGACCACGGACGCGGTTAGACGAGTCCGGCGCTGCTATATGTAATTTGTACCGGATTGATGGCCACACCCCTATTACAAATACAAGGGGCTCAACGCGCGCAGAGAAGTGGCAATTTCTACTCATTTCTAGTTATACATGGTTTCTTTAAAAAACCAACTTTTTGCATGACAACTTTTTCACCTAACTTCCTCTCTTTTACAGATGACAATCGTGCTACACCCGTCCAGGATACAGCACAACGGAGACACAGGCGCAGATGTGCAGCAGGGACCCGTTCCAAGGATTCTTTTTAGATTAAGACCTGCTTAAACCTTTTTTACTGTCTCTTGTTGATACACATCCACCAAATTCTCAGCACAATTGAGAAGGATGCTGACGTCTTGGCATGTGGCCACGTCAGAATAATGCACGTACCTGGACATAAGGGGCTTCTTACAAAGGGCACTATTTAGGCCCGGTTTATACCATAAAGATCGGATACCTTAGGGTGTGTTCGGCGTCGCGAGTTTGGCCTTATATGCATCAGCTCCGAATCATTGTATTTGGTCAAATGTTGGGTTTGACCGGCTCCTGTGTTTTGGTGCCTTACGTTCCGCTTTATCGGCTAAGGCAGCACCAGGAGAACTACTGCGATTGTGCCCTGGTTCATCCGGATGAGCACCTCAGTAGAGAAAGCCGAAAACTGACTGTCATGATATAGCGTGAGACTGGTCAACCACTCGATGACCTATCGGAATGTTAGAATTCCTCCGCCTTAACGAAGGGTCGTTTCCCGGCCAGGCATGTACGCACCCCGAGATTGGGAGAGTGCGGAGCCACCAGGGGCTATCTAGTAGCCCCACTGTCAAACTCCTATGGCTAAGTGAAAGTGTTAAAGCATTATAGTCCGGTTGCCTCGTTCGCTACGCTATCACCTCCTTAATAGGACCAATACGTTGGGTTAAGTGTGAACACGCGTTTTTCACGAGCACCTCCGCATTATATGCGTGGGGGTTGAAGCCGACGACTGCAATCTTTCAGGTTATACACATGTATAGATGAACGGCCGCACAGGAGGCATCATACTACTTTCAGGCAAAAGTATAAACATAGCCTTATAGAATTTCATAAAAACATTGTGTTTACAATGAGAATACATATCACTCAAACATAATATTCTTCGAGCATTGGGCCTCTATCAAACAAGCACCCTCGAGAACCTCCTTGAAATAGTGCTCGGCAGCCACTCGGCCTATGGCCGAACCCTGTGCCGCAACAGTGGTAGCGTCCATCTCCGCCCAGTATGCTTTAGCACGGGCAAGGGCCATCCACGAGCCTTCTATGCACGCCGACCTCTTCATCGCATTAATGCGCGACACCGCACCAAGGAACCGCTGCACTAAACTGAAATAGTTGTTCGGATTTGGCTTTTTCGGCCATAGCTGATCCACGACAGACCTCATGGCGAGTCCGGACAACCTATTTAGTTCGGCCCATTCGGCTAGCTGATCAGTCAATGGAAGCGGACGCTCTGGAATGTTGAATTGCGACTAGAACAGCTTGTCCACTTCACGATCTGTTTGACCTTGGAAGTATTTGGCCGCATCGGCAGCGCTCGCCGCCAAGTCCATATACGCATCTGCCGAACTCCACAGCCGATCGAGAGGGGCATACCGTGGATCTCCGAACTTCCTCCGTAGCATGAAGGGCTTCCCAGCCGCAATATCCCCGGCTTCCCGCAGCTCCTCCTTCTTCGCTCTCATAGCAGAGAGGAAGTCTTTGTCCGCCATCATGGCCTTCTCAAGGTCCGTCGCCTTCGCTCGGTTTTCTTTTTCAAGGAGCCGGCAATGGTCGGCAGTGTCTTTTAATTCTACGGCCATCTTGGCCATCTTCTCTTGGCTCTCGCAATGTGCGGGCTTCTCGGCTTTCAACTCTTCGGCCGCCTTCAAAGCAGCTGCATTACTAATCCTCGCTTGTTCCTTGGCTCGGGCAAGTTCTGCCCGCAAGGTTTCCACGGTGGCAGCTGCATCTGCAGTCACAAAATATTAAAGATACTAGCATCATGCTGCTCTTACTATGTGGCATTCACCAGATAATAACACTTACCTTGTGCCTCGTCAAGCCTCTTGTTAACAAGCTCGATGTCGGCGTCTACCGCATCCAGTTGCCGTTTTAATTCGGCAAACTCACTAGTCCGGCTAGCCACCGGAGCCTCCACCACCTGCACATAAGGGCAGGCTGGTTATTGCCTGGGACTACGATCCTCTATTCGTTGCCGTTCTCGACGACAACCAGAGTCTCAGGGGCTACTATCTACACAGGGCACACCTAACATGTGCGGTATTATCACATATTATCTCACGTACCTCAAAGCCTGTCAGTAGACTCATAAAGGCTTCATGTAATCCGCTTTCGCCGAATGAAATTCTCTCCATCACCGTACCCATCAGCGTACGGTGTTCTTCTGAGATGGCCGCTCGCCCCACCAGCTCCCTCAGAACGTCCGACCGCATACCGGACGGTGTCGGACTCTTTTGTTTGCTCTCTTTGGGACCCGGATGTTGGGGACTTCGGGGGTCTATGGGATTATCTTCTGGCCTCACCGGATCCGGAGAGGCCCTCCGTGAAGACACTTCGGAGTCGCCCACTTCTTGAGCGGAGGAGTCCGGGGGAGGCGTTTCGCTCTCCATCATCTCTAGAAGAAGATCCCCCCGAAGACGAGCTCAGCTGAGAGGGGCTAAGGCCCGAACTGCAAGATATATGCGGTGGTTATTTTCTCAGAAAAAAGATAGTATACCTTCACTATTAAAGTATTTTGGATCACTCACGGCTCGTTGGAGGGCCGATCCCCCCGTGGACTTTGTGCGGTAAGAGCACCCCCCGAGGCAGGACCCTCTATTGGAGACTTCTTCTCCCGTTTGGAGGCCTCAGCTTCCGGATCCTCGGAAGCAGTCCTCTTCCTCCCCCGGTTATCCTCCTTTATGGAGGCGCTCATTCCCTCGGTTGGAACTGGCAGCGATGGGGGCCCGCTTCCGCCCATATTATTCCCCCCTGTATCTTCCCTCGAGGGCTCCGGGCAAGGTGCGAGCTCGAGCATCTTCTCCAAAACCGGATTTTCCAAACCCTCAGGGAGGGGGGCTGGACACCGAATCATCTTCGCCTTCGTTAGCCATTCCTGGTCAAAGAGCGATCTCTTAGAAATAACTTCATGAATAAAAGACGGTGTGTTCGGCTAGAGGATTTCTTACTTGTTCGGCGGCGCGGTTACTACTCAGGCCCACGTCCTCGGTAGTATCCGGACACTCTATTTGAGGTCCGAAGAATGACTTGTACATCTCCTCGTGCGTCAGGCCAAGGAAACTTTGAATGGCACGCGGCCCTTCTGGGTTGAACTCCCATAAGCGAAGGGGCCGGCGTTTGCAAGGCTGGACTCGACAAGCCAGCATAACTTGCATTACCACAACCAAATTGAAATCTCCCTCGAAGAGATCTTGAATGCGGCTTTGCAGTATGGGCACGTCCTTGGCTGGGCCCCAGCTCATACCTCTGCTAATCCATGACATCAGTTGTGGTGAGGGGCCTGAGCGGAAAGCGGGGGCAGCCGCCCACTTGGCACTTCTGGGAGCCGTGACGTAAAACCACTCCCGTTGCCATAATTCGGACACCTCTGGAAAGGAACCTTTCGGCCACGGGGCTCCTGCCATCTTGCCTATTGATGCACCTCCGCACGCTGCACGTTGCCCCTCGATCATCTTCGGCTTCACTTCAAAGGTCTTGAGCCACAGGCCGAAGTGAGGAGTAATGCGGAGGAAGGCCTCACACACGGCAATAAATGTCGAGATGTGGAGAAAGGAGTCCGGAGCTAGATCGTGGAAATCTAGCCCGTAATAAAACATAAAGCCCCTGACGAAGGGATCCAGGGTAAGGCCTAGGCCTTAGAGGAAGTGGGAGACGAACACGACGTTCTCATCGGGTTCGGGAGTAGGGACAACCTGCCCTCGAGCAGGCAGCCGATGCGAAACCTCGGCGGTCAGGTACCTGGCCTCCCTCAACTTCTTGATATCCTCTTCCGTGATGGAGGAGGGCATCCACCGGCCTTGAAGGCTGGATCCGAACATGATTGAAGATCCGGAGCACCTGACCTGGGCTTTGGGTGTTATAATTCGAGGCGGAGGAAGGGTTCGATTGAGCACGAGAGGGAAAAAGCAAAAACCTTGTCCCTTTATAAAGAGGGTGAATATCAAGCGTCCTCTCTGTAGCCGTTTGGGACTTGCCTATAATCTAGGAGTCCTAGACATGGTTGGGTTACCCACGACCGTATTGATGAGAATCCCGTAATAAGGGAACACGATCTCTGCTTTGACAAGACGTGTCGAAAAACTGCCTCGCGTTATGTGCGGGGCTAGTTAAAGGAAACAGTTCGAATAATCACCGGGCCATGACATAACGTCATGCTGCCAAAACAAGTCAGCAAATTAGAATTGCGAAAATATTATTCTCTCTACGGTGGTATGTGGAACTTATTTTGCAGGGTCAGACACTATCCTCGTTTTTAAGTTCTTCTGTGATGTATTTGGAGAAGGAACCCACCTTGCAATGCCGAAGACAATACTGCGCGTCGGACTCATCATCATTGAAGCCTGGTTCAGGGGCTACTGAGGGAGTCCTGGATTAGGGGGTCTCCGGACAGCCGGACTATCTCCATTGGCTGGACTGTTAGACTATGAAGATACAAGATTGAAGACTTCGTCTCGTGTCCGGATGGGACTCTACTTGGCATGGAAGGCAAGCTAGGCAATACGGATATGGATATTTCCTCCTTTGTAACCGACCTTGTGTAACCCTAACCCTCTCCGGTGTCTATATAAACCGGAGGGTTTTAGTCCGTAGGAAAACAACCATAACATACAATCATACCATAGGCTAGCTTCTAGGGTTTAGCCTCTCTGATCTCGTGGTAGATCTACTCTTGTACTGCCCATATCATCAATATCAATCAAGCAGGACGTAGGGTTTTACCTCCATCAAGAGGGCCCGAACCTGGGTAAAACATTGTGTCCCCTGCCTCCTATTACCATCCGGCCTAGACGCACAGTTCGGGACCCCCTACCCGAGATCCGCCAGTTTTGACACCGACAGCGGGGCTTAACCGTTCCCCGATAGTGGCTGTTTTTGTAGGGTCCGTTGGATGGACTTGGATTTTGACTATTTCATCCGCTGGTTTAAAGGAGGTAGACTTGGATCTCTTATCAAGTATCACGTCGTCCCTATCCACCGTGGAGCACAGCGCAGTCAGTTCCTCGGCCGCGAGGGCTTCGGATAATGCCTCGAGGGCCAATGCGGCTATCTTGTTTTCGGCACGGAGTGCTGTGTCTGGATCGCAAGCGAGAGTGATGATTCCATTGGGCCCGGGCATTTTGAGCTTCATGTACCCGTAATGGGGTATGGCTTGGAAGATTGCGAACGCCTCCCGCCCTAGAAGGGCGTGGTATCCGCTATTAAACGGGGCCACTTGGAACGTAATCTCTTCGGACCTGTAATTCTCCGTCGTGCCGAACACCACATCTAGTGTGATTTTGCCTGTACAGCGCGCTTCTCGACTGGGGATTATTCCTCTAAAGGTTGTGCTGCTTCGCTCGATGCGGTTCCAGTCTATTTCAATTTTTTGAAGGGTTTCCTCATAGATGAGGTTTAATCCGCTGCCGCCGTCCATGAGCACCTTGGTGAGTCGACAGCCGTCCACGATTGGACTGAGGACCAATGCAACTAGTGCTCGGGCTGTTCGGAACTTAGGTTCATCACTGGCATTGAAGGTAATAGCCGTGTCACTCCATGGATTTATTGTTGCCACGTGGTAGATTTCGGCAAGGCTGCGGAGTGTTCTCTTTCGCCTATTATTTGATGCGAAGGTCTCAAAGACTGATAGTACCATATTGTTATCCCTGGGATGGTGCTCTGTGGCCTCTGGGATGAGAAGATCCTCGCCACTTTTGGCTACCTGTCGGAGTATCCAACATGCTCTAAGGCTATGTGTTGGTGTGGCACCTTCTGTACTATGAATTTTGCAAGGTCCGTTGATCCATCCCTCCAGTACGGTTCCATGCCCTGTAGAGGGTTTTTGCTTTTTGGTAGTTGACCCGGGTGTATTGTGATAATGCACCCTTTCATTTTGGACTGGGTTTGTATTGAGGGCCGGATTATCCCAAAAGTTTGTTTCGGTTTTCCAGGCACTTTCCATCGCACAGTCGTACTATGGACACCAAGTCAGCGAAGCATGTTATCTCACGGTGATTTATGGCGTTAAGGATTCCCTTGTCTGTGCAATTATTGCAGAAAAATAGGATTGCGTCTTCCTTGCGACAGTCCTTAACCTTGTTCATCGCAAGGAGGAATCTGGCCCAATAGTGATGTACTGTTTCCTGGGGCTCTTGCCTGATGTGGGAAATATCGCTTATGTTTGGGTGGGTGGAATTGAATCTGAACCCTTACCCGATCTGGGGATCCAGGGGCCGGGGAGTTTCCAATTTTGGAAGTTCCGGGGTGTTACCCGATAATCCTGGCCCGCTGCCTGACTCTAAGTTCAGGGATTGGATGTTGTCCTCCCGCGAACGGGCATCCGGCTCGGAGAGCTTGGGAATCCGAACATAGTTGGTCCTCAAGATAGAGGAAAGGTCGCCGCATTGTTCCTCCACCACTGCAATATGATGGGTGACCGGTGGAGAGTTAATCTCCCTTTGATCGGGTTTAAGCCCAATCCTATCATAGTCCGTAGCGACTCCCAAGGCGGCGATGCGATCCAAGAGCTCGTTTAAGTAAGCGAGCTCCATTGGATCCATCTTTTCGGCGAGTGCCAATTTGACGTGGAGGCTGTTTTCGATGACCCGAGAAGTCATCGTCGGCGCGGCGGCCGAACAGGCGGTCATGATGAAACCGCCTAGCCGGAGAGTTTGGCCGACAGCCAAAGCTCCCCCAACAGTAGTACTGTCTTTAAAGACGAGACGAGACATCCTTCCTTCTGGCGACGTCACAGTGGAACTCTCAATGAAAGCACCAATGTCGGTGTCAAAACCGGCGGATCTCGGGTAGGGGGTCCCGAACTGTGCGTCTAGGCGGATGGTAACAGGAGACAAGGGACACGATGTTTTTACCCAGGTTCGGGCCCTCTCGATGGAGGTAAAACCCTACTCCTGCTTGATTAATATTGATGATATGGGTAGTACAAGAGTAGATCTACCACGAGATCAGAGAGGCTAAACCCTAGAAGCTAGCCTATGGTATGATTATTGTGATTGTGTCCTACGGACTAAACCCTCCGGCTTATATAGACACCGGAGGGGGCTAGGGTTACACAGAGTCGGTTACAAGGAAGGAGATCTACATATCTGTATTGCCAAGCTTGCCTTCCACGCCAAGGAGAGTCCCATCCGGACACGGGACGAAGTCTTCAATCTTGTATCTTCATAGTCCAACAGTCCGGCCAAAGGTTATAGTCCGGCTGTCCGGATACCCCCTAATCCAGGACTCTCTCAGTGGCGAAATACGGAGAAAAGCCTCGCACACGACAATGAATGTCGATATGTTGAGGAAGGAATTAGGGGACAAATCGTGAAGATCGATCCCATAATAGTACATGATGCCACAGACGAACGGGTGGAGGGGAAACCCTAGCCAGCGGATAAAGTGAGGGAGGAATACAACCCTCTCGTGGGGTTCCGGAGTAGGGACGATCTGTCCCGCCATCGGGAGACGGTGGTTGATTTTCTTGACCAGATACCCGGCCTCCCGAAGCTTTTTGATATCCTTCTCTCGGACGGTAGAGGCCATCCACTTGCCTCCTGCTCCGGATCTGGACATCTTTGGAAGACCTTTTGGGGGTAGAAAAGGTGAACGCTCGGGCACTGGAGCCTGAGCAGAATGGAATGAATCGGGAGAAGAAGGCGTGGGTGAAAAGAGTGAATCCTAGTCCCTTTATAAGGGCGGAAGAGGCGATGCGCCTCCCCACTCACCTCATAAAACCTCTTATTCCCCAAGCGCCATAATTGATGGCGCGGTTGGGTTACCCGCATCCGTATTGATGAGAATCCCGTGATAAGGGGACACGATCTCTGCTTCGACAAGACGTGCCAAGGAAACCACCTCGCGATGTGTGCAATAGCTGGTTGAGAAAAACGGTTTGAATAATGACCGGGCCATGGCGTGATGTCATGCTGTCAAACGTGTCAGCAGATTAGATTTGTGGAAATATTATTCTCTCTACGGTGGCATGTGGAACTTATTTTGCAGAGCCGGACACTATCCTTGCGTTCAAAATCTTCTGTGGAGAATTCGGAGGAGGAACCCGCCTTGCAATGCCGAAGACAAATCTGCGTGCCGGACTCATCGTCATTGAAGCCTGGTCCAGGGGCTACTGAGGGAGTCCTAGATTAGGGGGTCCCCGGACAGCCGGACTATATCCTTTGACCGAACTGTTGGACTATGAAGATACAAGATTGAAGACTTCGTCCCGTGTCCAGATGGGACTTTCCTTGGCGTGGAAGGCAAGCTTGGCAATACGGATATGTAGATCTCCTCCCTTGTAACCAACTTTGTGTAACCCTAGCCCCCTCCGGTGTCTATATAAACCGGAGGGTTTAGTCCGTAGGACAACATGCAATCATACCATAGGCTAGCTTCTAGGGTTTAGCCTCTACGATCTCGTGGTAGATTAACTCTTGTAATACTCATATCATCAATATCAATCAAGCAAGACGTAGGATATTACCTCCATCAAGAGGGCTCGAACCTTGGTAAACAACGTGTCCCCTGCCTCCTGTTACCATCCGCCTTAGACGCACAGTTCGGGACCCCCTACCCGAGATCCGCCGGTTTTGACACCGACACCTTCACATACTATTTTCTAGACGAATCTGGTGGATTTTCTTCTCCCTCTGAATCTTCTCTATTTACATCAGTACTACCATAGTTGGTTGTCCAAAGTCCTTATCCAGATTTGATAATTTTTGCTCTCAGAAGTCAAAACGAGTTGAAGCCTCCATCGTCGATGCCCATCTCCGCCCAGTAGCACATGTGCTAGATGGGATAAATTGAAGACCTGCCCGCACCAACGGGATGCCTGCTTGGGAATTTGAAAAACTCTATGGTACGTATTCCTCAACATGAGTTCAAGCGTCTACCATCGCTCATCCCCTTCTCCTTCAGGTACCAAGTGTGTTGGACCAACAAAACCGGAGCCCTCGCCGCCACCACGGTGCCACCCCACAGCCACCTGATCGGCAAATCTAAATAACTCTGCAGGTACACCTTCGTCTTTATTAGTTGTTCAATCATCTTGCATAATTTGGGATTCTTATTAATCCCCAATCTGTTGACTCTTGCTTCCTACCCGTTTAATTTATTAATGATTCATGGTGTTTGAATTTAATTGGAAGAAGTGATATGTGTCTTTCAATCTGCAATCAATTGGATACAACAATGAAGAACACTTGATTTTTTGTTGCTGCAACAAATTATAGGCTACCCCACGCATATGTTCATCTTCCTCAAACTAGACGATGAATGATGCTTGAGCCAGTCATGTCGCTCATCTTGATCTGCCATCTCCATTTTCTCAGTCAGGTTGGATGTAGATCTACATAACTAGATTTTCGTGAAATTTTACTCTTCATCATGTGTCATTTGCAGGAAGGCCATTGCTACAGATGGATCCAAATAAATTTACCTGGCATGTTTTCCAGATTTCCTACTGATGCTTTTATGTCATATGGCGCTGGAGCATATCATTGATTTCCTTTTGTTCAGCCATATGAATTATTATGATGAGATTTGACTCTTTATAGAAAGGAATCACTAACAAACATAGTTGAATGAAAATGTATGTGCTACTATATTTTTAATGGATTATGCCCGATGGGGCTAGCGCAAACATGGATGTCTTATTATGTACTTAGAATCAATATATTGCTATATCATGATTGGCCTTTATACCACCCCGCCACCTTGAAGTTGGAGAACCGGCATCATATGTCTTGAACCTAGCTTCATGGGGGTACGAGGGGGACTGAGGAGGTCGAAGAGCCAACCGACCAGCCCGTTGGTGTCGTGGCAGCGGATTATGGCAGTGCATATACCGTGCGGTGCAATTATGGTGCTGACAGTGGCTGCCATTCCTGGCGAGGAATCAGGATGCATATCGGCTGTGCAAATGACCTCTCAAGTGGTGGAGTCAACAGGATGCTGACACGACTCCAATCAGATAGTGCAGCGCACCGCACCTGATGCGCCGTGACGTTCTCTTGCTCCTACGCCACTCTTGCTCTCCTCTGCTCCATGGGGGGCGGCGAACACATGTGTAGACATTGGCCCGCCCAAGCATTGGGGCACGACGATACCGCTCATGCTTGCCAGTGCGCTGCCGCTCTTGCTCGACGACGCATGACCGTTCTTGCTCTCTGTCCTGCTCTGGCTCGTTCGCCTCATCGAGGAGGTTGATGACGGCGGCGGCGCTTCGCCGGATTGTCATGCTTGGAATGGTATACTACGGTATGGCTAGCGTGTCACCGCCTAGCCTTCTATGCCCACTGACACTGGCAGTGAGAAAGTAATGGCAGGAGTGGCGGGAAACCTATTGGGGGAGTGGCGGGAAACGGTGGCGTGTTTGGATATATAAGACCATTAATATGGAAAACTTAGCTAGGAAAGAAGGAAGCGCGAGCTAGCACGACACATGCGCACAGTGCTTACCCACGGGTGCCAGACGGTTGAGTATAACTGCTTTAAATTATTCAGGGGTCCTTTGGCCTTTTTTTATATTATAATTGAGTTTTCTAGGCATTAATTTAATGTGCATAATCTAAATTTGAATTACAAATACATGCTCCAGTGCACCAAAATGGGTGGAAAAAACATATATGTGTCCTTGGGTGCATGCTAGGTCCCATGCAAGAAATGAGGATGAATTACACGCATCTTTGTTGGTGCAATAATTTGCCTCCTTATGTTTTGAAGTTTGTTGACATAAACAGTATGTGAGTTATGTGTTTGCTAGTGCACATAGAGTAACAGGACCCCGGAATCAAGAGGAGTTTGATTCAAATGCCAAAGATAATCTCCTGCGTGGCAGTGAAGGTTATCACCGAAGATTATGATAACAAGAGTGATCCCTAAAAAATTGCTGACGTAAATCAATTGGTTCGGTGCTCGTCCAAAGGAAGTGACTGCGACTGAGAAGATTGAAGACGAAGTGAAGATGTAGCAGTTATTTCGTTGTTTCTCTTCTCTCTATTGAGTCACAGGACCACCATACTACTAAGAGGGGTGAAGCGTTCGAAGCTTTGATTCTATGATGCTAAACCCAATCCTATGGAAGTTGCGAGAGAAATCTCTTTGTGTTCCGAGCAAATACTAGCCAGCAAGAGACTGTGATCTTCTTCACTGCGAGAGATTTGTCTCTAACCGAGGAGTTAGCATTACTTGTTCCTCAAGTAATGTTACCATTGCTCTTGAAATTCGGCCGTTGTAAATGTGTCGGTTGGCCATTGGCTGTACCGCGTGTCCAAAATGGTCATTTCCCACTAGGGAAGGCTGCGGCTATAAATAGCCATCCCGCGCTGGCGTTGACCGGTGGCTGCTCCATTTGATTGTGAGAAGATTGTTGAGCAACCCCCTCTCCAAAGTGATTTGAGTTTAAAATCCACCAAGAGAAAACCCCACTAGTAGAAAAAAGGACCTAATGTGAGACACATTAGTCCCGGTTCGATTTTGGCCCGGTACTAATGGTACCATTAGTCCCGGTTCGAACGGCTATGCATTAATGCCGGTTCGTGTTGAACCTTTAGTACCGGTTCATGCCACGAAGCGATACAAAACGGGTGGTGGCAGGCTGGCGTCAGGCCGGGGCCCCACGAGCCCCTTTAGTCCCGGTTCGTAGCACAAACCGGCACTAAAGGGCTAACCTTTAGTACCGGTTCGTGCCACGAACAGGGACTAAAGGGGTCTGGCCTATAGTCCCGGTTGGAGACACAAACCGGGACTATAGGGCAATTTTCAAACTCTACCCCCCTCCCCCTTGTGTATCGCCATTTCAGTTGTGAAAAAAACAAAATAAAATGATAAAAAATTCAAAAAATAAAATTCTTCGAGATGTAGTTATATTACTACATCTACTAGTTAGGAAAATTAAAAAAACTTAAATTTGGACATGTTTTGCAAAAAAGTGTTATGAAAAAGTAAAACGGCTATAACTTTTGCATACGATGTCGGAAAAAAACGTATAATATATCAAAATGTTCAGCACGAAAATATGCATCCGATTTTGACTGCATACGGCCTATTTGCATTTTTTTAGAATCCTCAAATTCTAAAAGGAAAAAAACTTATGCTCAAATTTCAGTTTTTTTGAATTTTGGTCAAACTGTGGTCAAACTACTTATTCAAGAAATATTAGTGTTACTAAATAATTATTCAAGAATATTAGTGTTATTAAATAATTATTCTAGTTTTTTGAATTTTGGTCAAATTTGGTCAAACTGTGGTCAAACTATGGTTACTTATTCAAGAAATATTAGTGTTACTAAATAATTACTGTTTTCTGGAATAATAGTTTCAAACTCAAATGGTGAAACGTGTGACCTAATGCTCAAGCTGAAATACTAAGGGTTAATAGGATTGACAGCTTACATTTGTCAAGAAAATAGCAAGTGCAGACTTGGAAAGTAGGGGGAATAGAACTCCGAAGTTAAGCGTGCTCAGGCTGGGGTAGTGAGAGGATGGGTGACCGGCCGGAAAGTTAGACCATTTGGAATGAGTGATCCACACTTGAGCAGTTAAGAGGGGTGATTAGAGACTAAATCATCAAATAATTCAAAAAATTGAAAATTGAAAAAAAGATCATTTTTTCCAAAATTTTCAAAAACAAAATTCAAAAAATAAAAACCTTCGGTACCGGTTGGTGTTACCAACCGGTACTAAAGGTCCCCCATACCACGGCGCGAGCTCACGCCATGTGGTGGGCCTTTAGTGGCGGTTCGTGCCGAACCGGTACTAAAGGGGGGGCTTTAGTCTCCACCCTTTAGTGCTGGTTGTAGAACCAACACTAAAGGCCCTTACAAACCGGTAATAAAGCTCCGTTTTCTTAGTGCCCCTAGAGCCAAAAAAATTAGATAGTGGTGCGACATCACTCGAATCTAAGTCCAGTACGCTCCGCCTATTACTCTTGAGAGCTGCAAACTCTCTAGAAGGTTAGTTATCAATTTTTTCAGAGACCAAGAGTGATTGTGGTTCTCGAAGAAGAAGTCTGTAAAGGTTAGGAGATCGCCTCAAGTATATACCACGAGTGATCGACATTGGTTGATGAACCAATTGTCGAGGAGAATAGGGTGAAGAGAGTTTATCTTCTGTGTTAAATTACAACCCCTCCAACCAGACAAAATCCTTGTGCAGAAGGACGAACTGGTCTACCAAATTCCTTGTCGCCATCGAGCATCACTAGTTACCTCCGTTTCTCCTCTTTACATTCGAACTGTTTCAATCATGTGATTTTTCTCGATGCATGCTTTTAGTTTCCATTCGGTAGCTTGTATTCGCTCGTTGTACTCTGTTTTCATTCGCTCCGCTGCTGTGTTCCGAGAGTTATGAGATTTCCAAAGAAATTTTGAAACTCCCATTCACCCGCCCCCCTCTCTCGTAGACATACTTCGTTCCTACAATCTCAGCGTCCTGGCTCGGCCTCGAACATTGAGATTTTTTTTTAATCCCCATAAATCCGAAACTCACCCGAAATTCAGGAAACTTGGCATGGTGTCATGGCATGGCACATACATGCCATGGTAAAAAAAATTGTCCAAATTGGGGCAAGTTTTGGTACAAGCCTCTTACAAACCAGAGTTTCTCGCAAGAAGCATCGTGGTCCCCATAGGGAACGTGTCACACTTGTGGGCGAAACAATAATCGTTGTCTCTTCTCGCCTTATATTTTTTCTACACGCAACATAGACCAAGAGGAGATTTGTGATGAAATATGAAATTATTCAGGGTTCATTTGGCCTTTTTATACATTAATTGAGTTTTCTAGGCATTTAATGTTCATAATTCAAATTTGAACTACAAGCACATGCTCCCGTGCACCAAAATGGCTTGAAAATCATACATGTGTCCTTGGGTGCATGTTTAGGTCCCATGCAAGGAATGAGAATGAATTACAAACATCTCGGCATCCTGGCTCAGCCTCAAACATTGAGAATCTTGGTTTTTAAATCCCCATAAATCAAAACTCACCACGAAATTCATGAAACTTGGCATGGTGTCATGACATGGCAAATCTATGCCATGGTAAAAAATTTGTCCGATTTGGGGCAAGTTTTGGTACAGGGCTCTTACAAACCGGAGCTTCTCGCAAGAAACCACGTGGTTCCGACAGGGAACGTGTCACCCTTGTGGACGAAACGACAATCATTGCCTCTTCCCCCCTTGTATTTTTTCTATATGCAACATAGACCAACAAGAGATTCATGCTGAAATATGAAATTATTTGGGGTTCGTTTGACCTTTTTTATACATTAATCTATATATACTTGCCCTCCAAGTATTGTAATCTATATATACTTGCCCTCAAGGCTCAATAACAACAATCCTTCGCATTGCGCGACAAACTGCCCTCGTGGAGGGGCGCGACACTGCCGAAATGTAGCAGACTTTTGCTCGTGAGACCGGTCCTATGCGCAATTCCCATTCACACCATGTTAGCACTAAACCTCCCCCCCCCCCCCCCCCCGAAGACGATCAAGGCCATCATTAAGACCTGCAGAGGATTTTGTGGTGCGGCAAAGACGAGGCTAACCGCGGGCAATGCGCGGTAGCATGGGCAAGGGTGTGTACGCCTAGATGGGCTGGTGGACTCGGCATCCCGGACTTCCACGAATTATGCCCTCCAAGCTCGCTGGCCATGGTTGCAGCATACAGACACTTCTAGGCCATGGAAGGGCTTCAAGATCAAAATACCAGAGGAGGCATGGGCGATCTTCAGAACAGCGGCGATCACACGTGTGGGTGACGGCCGGAGCGCACTATTCTGGGAGGACCGGTGGATCCTGGGCTATAGGGTTCAAGAGCTGTCACCCAAGCTCTACGCGTGTCCTGCCCAAAATTCGAGCCAGTAGAACGGTCCAGGAAGCACTCCAGGTGGGCTCTTGGGCTTCGGATGTTGGCCCTGACATAGATGATGATGTGCTACAGGAGTTCTTGCTATTCTGGGACAGGACCAACACATTCAAGCTAACAGAGGGGAGCAATGACTGGATCCAATGGGCATAGGAAGACAATGTGTGCTACTCGGCAAGCTCAGCTTATGCATCCAAGTTTTTGGGTTTGGAAGTAGCTCCATATGCGGACAACGCCTAGATATCCAAAGCCCCGCTACAGTGCAGATTCTTTGCATGGTTTGCCGTCAGGAACAGATGTTGGACCTCAGACCGCCTAGCACGACGCGCACTGCCTCACCAGCCTGCATGCCCCTTTGGTAATCAGTGCGGTGAGACCATCAATCACATTCCGGTCACGTGTGTGTTGGCCAGATCGGTATGGTGCACGATCTTTACGGCACTAGGCAAGCCACAGCGGACACCGACGGCAGATGCTGAGCTGATACAATGGTATAACTCATGCATGGCGCCAGACATCAAGACCAAGGACATCTGCACTCTCTTGTTGTTAGGCATGTGGGAGCTCTGAAAGCACAGGAATGCCATCATCTTTGATGGAGCAACATCCTTGGTCTCAGTGGTGATCTCGAAGATAAAAAGTAAAAGTAGAAATCAGCTAGCCTCCTCAAAGGTGACTTTGGCGCCTTACTTGGAGGTTTAACTGTGTGGGCAATGACAAGTAGTTAGCTACTAGATCGCTGTGTCCCACGACGGCCGTGTAAGCTATTGTAAGAAGATTGCCGATGGGGCTCTTTACCCCCTCTCCCCTTTAATGCATCATACGCACACTCGTACGTATTCTAGAAGAAAAAAAATCTACCGCATTACGTCAATTTCCCTCTTTATTCCCCTATTATACACTCTAATTGTAGAGCTTCTTCTGTATATAAGAAAAACACCAGGAGAAGTGTTCATCTCGTCTCGATTTCTTTAAGACGAGACGAGCTGCTGCAGCCTACAGCGGTCGTCGGTGAGTGCATGAACCATGGCTAGCTCGTGGCGTGTTCGCCGCCGTGTTCGCGAAGAAGTCCGGCACACATGGTCCACTCTCTACCTATCTAGGAGATCGAAAGAAACCAAACCCAAACAAATGGAGCACTACGTGTCAAGCGAGCACAGAGCCCGTGTTAGAATGGCCAATTTCGGAGCAATCATCCATGCCGTCGCCTCAGACTGATTGGTGTATCTATCCATGCGGCCATGCCTCAGTCTCTGCTACCCACGGCAGCCGATGCTCTGAAGAAGAACTATTCTACTTCAGGTTCTTTCCTCCTGATCGCGACTCAGCACCGGGATAACTATAGTGGTGCTAACCAGTCCGCAGAAGCCACAGGACTCATCTGCTTAAACAATGGGGTGGCGACTGACGACTTTGCCGTGCGCACGCGACCGCTTCCCCCGTTGCTCGGCAGCCGCCATGGGCAGCATCAGCACGCAATGCCTACGAATTTCTTGCTTACTTTACGTGGCTCCCGACGAGAGAAGAAGCATCGACTTCAACTTGTCCGTTTGACAGCGGAAATCACTGTGCGCTCGTTAACTGAGAGGAGCCCGGGAAAGCGCGTCTTTCCAGATGGATCGTCCCGGCAGGATCGGTGCAGCGCTGCCGCCGAGAGAATACGGTTTTCGGAATGACTTAGCGCCGGAGGAATCAGGAACTGACCTACCCTGAGCCGATGCGAATGCGATGCATGCACCGGCGCCGCTTTTAAATTATTGGCGGGCTTTATGCATGCCGGTGCCCGCTTTTGAGGTGCCGCCCGAACCGGAGGAGATGCCAACGTGCCATCCCACTAGCAAGACCGGATACTTGCGGTGGATGGATGATCTGAAACACGCACGATCCAGAGTAGTGGAGGTTGGCGATGAACTGCTGCAACACGAACGGGCAACAAGTTCAGGGGAAACACAACAGGCGTTCAGTTCATCCAATCCCCTTAAACAAGATAACATTTCAGATCAAAGTCCATCGTTAGGTTAAAAATCTGGAGCCAAATTATTGGCACATTGGGCTAGACTACTATAACAGCTCAGAGCCGTAGGGCGGGGGACTGCCAGAGAACAGAAAACTCAATCAGGAATTCGGCCATGCATGCATCATATGCGCCGTGATGCTTCACGCAACGCCAATCCGTCCACGCCTACGAAACTCGATACAACTCAGCAGAATGGACTCGACTCGAACGAAAAGCTCGGTGGGCGGAACAAATTAAAGCTACTCCGACATGTCAAGTTGTCAACGCCCACCTGCTCGCCACCGCGATTAGCTGGGGCCCACGGCTTAGCAAGTTGGCCCGTTGATCGCTCTGTAAATAAAATACTAATAAACCGTGATTCTTCGTCGCCATCGACCAAGAGATTACGAGCGGCTCCAAGGAGGCGACGCGGACGTATAACCGCTGCGGGACTAATCTATACGGCGTATTCAGAGCTTTTTCCTGTGACTCGACAGCGATCGCTCACGATATCTTGCAGCGAGTAAATATCTATACTAGTCTAGCAGCTGTGATACGTTTCTTCACACATAAATCTTGCGATATCAACGGAAGAAGCACAAGAATAGGCAGCTCAACGGTAGAGATCAGTGTGCACACAGCACCAGGCTACCAATCAGGAGCAGGCGGTAGCGACTACTAGCAAGATAGTTGGGACGTTACGGGGGTGGGTGACCGAACCGCCGTGCACCGGTAGCATCATCTTGCCGAATCGGCGACGGCAGAGCACGGCCCGGTTTATGCGCGAAACGGCAAGCGAACGGACCGCTCGGTCGAGAAATCCGGGCCGGCGGGCATGGGCGGTTCCATCATCGCCGGACACGTCCGTTCAGCCACTAGAGAAAAGGCGAGGCTCAGACCGTGCTTCCAGAACGCGGGCGAGCATCCAAGAGATATGCTAGTATACGCATGCACGGGCGAGTGAGGATGCATCCGATCCCTCTCGATCCACCACTTGCCTGGGGAGAATGGTGCGGGGCTGGCCAATGGCGGACGCATTAGGTGCGGCAATGGCGTCGTTAGTGGTAACTTTTGTGCCATTTTTCTCTCTTCACTTTTGAGAGCCGAGAAAACGTGGGCTTTTCGCTACTGTTTTGCACCGCCTATTTGGGAGCTGGGAAAGATGAGGGTTGGGCAGATGCGATGGAATCTCCAGGAGGAGCATCGATGCGGAGCCGAAAATACAACTCAATGAGCAAGTGAATTGAGGGAGTGCAGTGGCAGTGTGGCACTTTAGGCCAACTCCATCACGTGATCCCAAACGGACGTTCGTTTTGTCCAGAATATATCCGTTTGGGTAGAGCAATGGGGTTATATCCGGACTTGTCCTGGGATGCGGTGGCCATGCGCCCAGCGCGCGGCCGCATCCGTTTGCCCCATCCTGTCCGTCAGGGCCAAAAATACCCATATTTTCATCAAAACAAGTTTACACATCCAAATATTTGTCTAAAAATTAAAATAGTTTTACAACCCAATTGAATTTGTCTATAATAAAATAGTTTTACAACCAAATCGAAATTGTCTCGACTGAACATTGAACCAATACATTTATTGGTTGCCAATGTGATCCCAAACATGCTCAACCAAGTCATTTTGAAAATTCAAATGAGTGTGCCAATCACGCAGCTCACGGTGGAATTGGACAAATTGTTAAAATGTGGCCGGGTCTTGGTGCAGTGGCTCAATATTTTCACCTTGATAATCAAATCCTTAGTCGAAAATACTCTCATCACGCTCGTCCTCGACGATCATATTGTGTATGATCACACAAGCAGTCATCACATCCCAAAGCTTCGTTGTGAAAAGCTTCTACTATTCGGCTCATTTCTCCTCCCGAGTCCCCTCTCCCCTCCCGAGTCGCCCCCCGCGTGGGCGGCCGGGAGGCCCCCAGATCCCGTCGGCCGGCCCTCCCCCACTCCTCCTCCTCCTCCCTCGCCGCCGCCCAAGGGCGCGGCCAGGCGAAGCCTGGTCGTCGCCGGCGGCGGCGGGGACTCGGGCCCTCTCGCTTGCGTGGGGCTGGCGCGGCCCGGAGCGTGGCGGCGGGCCGGATGCCACGGCGGGTGGTGGCGGCGCCTCGGCGACTTCGCTCCCCCGCGGCAGGAGGCCTCGCGATCTGGTGCGTCGCGGTCGCTAGGGACGGCGGCGGTGTGACCGGATCGGTTCGCGGCGGCGCGACCGGATCTATGCCCAAGCGTGGGCCTTGATCGCTGGTCTACCGTCGGCACGGTGGCGAGTGCGACTCGTCGGCAGCTAGGCAGATCCGCCGGGATCCTACCCTTGTCTGATCCTTGACAGCACGGGTATCTACGGGGGAAACCCTAGATCTCCTTGGGATCGAGCCATGACGGCGATTTTGCGTCGTAGTCCCTCTTTAGGGCATCGTTTTGGAGTTTACTCCGGTTGAAGGGACCAGTGACGTCGGTGGCGCACGTCTGGTGGAGCAACTGCCGATGAAAATCGCGCTGACTACGGTCATGGCAGATGATGACGGCGTCTTAGATGTCGTTCCCTTGCCAAGGCATCGTCGTTGCAGTCTGCGTCATCAGGCTCAGGATGCTCCGGGGGAAACACTAGATCTGGGTCTTCCGGATCAGACGATGATGGCGTTTTATCGCTTTCCCTCCTGGGGGCATCGTTTTGGAGCAAGTGATGGTTAGGGGGATGGTGGAGCGGTACTTCATTTCACACATTGATGGCGACGGAGATCGCGGCATGGCGCTGTGGAGGCTCGGCGTCCGATGCACGGAGATGGACTCGCGCAGGAGGAGGTAGCTGTCTGGCGTCATGGTGACATCGATGGCAGAGTGGCCAGACAAGGTAGAAGCCTCAATATGATCTGAAGACGAACCTGTGGAAGATGGCGGCGACGACACACGAGTGTGTCTGACCGGATTGTGCCCGAGACCCGGTATGTGGCTCGGCTGGGGCTTCCGGCTTTATGTATTAGGCTTAGGTGAGTGGTTTGGGTAGTGGCCCAGCTAGCACCCCTTCATCATATGGATAGGTGTAGCGGCATATGTTGCCAAGATGGTGGATTCAGATATATTGTTTGTAATACTTTGTAAGGTCCTTGAGAATAATCAATAAAGTGGTCGTATGCATCTCCCAGATGCAGAGGCCGGGGGTCATCCTCCTTTTCTAAAAAAAGCCTCCCAAAGCTTCGTTTCATCCCATGACAGTGCAGGGTTTCGAATGATACCCCGTCAGGATTGAAGCACACCAAAAGCACGTTCCACATCATTTCTTGCACTCTCTTGCATTTGGGCAAATCTCTTTCTTTTCTCACCTTGGGGTTTCGAAATTGTCTTCACAAAAGTTGACCACTCAGGATATATACCATCAGCTAGATAGTATCCCTTGTTGTACTGGTGGTCGTTGATCTCAAAGTTGACAGATGGGGAGTGGCCTTCTGCAAGCCTTGCGAAGACTGGAGAACGATGCAGCACGTTGATATCATTGTGAGAACCTGCCATGTCAAAGAAAGGATGTCATATCCAAAGATCCTGCGAAGCCACCGCTTCTAATATGACAGTGCGCGCCTTGACATGCCCCTTGTACTGGGCCTGCCAAGCAAATGGACAGTTCTTTCACTCCCAGTGCATACAATCTATGCTGCCAAGCATGCCTGGAAAGTCTCTAGCTACGTTGATCGCCAAGAATCTCTCAGTATCAGCGGCAGTTGGCTGCCTCAAGTACTCTGGGCCAAACACCTCGATCACAGCCTGGCAGAGCTTGTACATTGACATCAGACATGTTGTCTCACTCATACGCACATACTCATCCACCAGATCGCCTGGAATTCCATACGCAAGCATGCGGATGGCCGCGGTGCATTTCTGGT
This sequence comes from Triticum urartu, assembly GCF_056163025.1. Lineage (NCBI taxonomy): Eukaryota > Viridiplantae > Streptophyta > Magnoliopsida > Poales > Poaceae > Triticum > Triticum urartu. The sequence continues at coordinate 476,372,076 of NC_141878.1, read as the reverse complement.
AAGAGGAGAATCGAAGCTTGCCAAGGGCATCCGTCTTGCATTCGAAGTATGGGTCATAAGCAACCACTCCCTCTCGGATACGATCGAACACATGCCTTGTCATTCGAAAACGGCGACGGAATTTATCCCGCTTGAAAAGCGGGGTGTTGGAAAAGTAATCGGCATAGAGCAGGGCGTGGCCTCTCTCCCTATTGCGGTTCAGGTTGGGAGCACGGCCAGGGACTGACCCCCTGTACCGAGGAAGCTGCCGTTGAATGTGGTCGTGAACGACCAGTGAAGCCACCACAAGATCTTCATCATCCGACGACGAATCGTCCGATAAACAAAGGAAGTGATGAAAGAAAAACTCGTCTCCACTGTCCATACCTTTGTAGGCAAAATGGCGAACACCTTGCGGGCGTGGTGGCGAAGAGGCCGCGATGATCACCTCGACGCAACAGGGGTGGTTGCTGGCCGGCTACTGGCCGCTCTGGAGCTACTGGCCGCAGGGGTGGTACGTCGCCGGCGATCATGTCCATCGGCAAAGACGGCGACGACCAAACCTCCTCCCATCGACGGCTAAAACTACGGCGAAAGCGCGGGCATTGTGGCGGCCATGTCGAGACGTGGTCTCGTATGGACGGCCGGGGGGCTGCGCGGTGAGGAGGCGGCCGGAGGATAGCGGCGGCGCCGACGACGGGGCGGGGCAGGGAGAGAGGGTGGAAGCGATAGCGGAGGGACTGCTAGTGTCCCCGACAGGCGGGCCACGGAGGGACAAGGACTTGCGTCGAGGCCGTCTACGCACGTCTGTTTCATCATAAACCGAGCACAAGTTTGAACCGGGGATGAGTCAAAAACACACGGAATCCGAATATTTATCCGTTTGAAACCGTGCGTTGGACCGCGTTATTCGTCCATTTTACTCTAAATGAACGCACCTGGATAAGATGAGTCGTGCGGTGAAGTTGGCCTTACTAATGCAGTGGCAATGGACGTAGTACCACGTCTTGAAAAAGCGATTGTGTACCTTTGCTTAGCACTCGCAAAAAAAGTGTGCCCTCGCTGTTTAGAGAGGATCGATCACAATTTCCCGCCGTATCACGCGAGGCAGCCCGAACCGGGACCGTGACGCCGACAGGTTCAGAAACAAAAATGCACCTCTTTGCTGGGATTTCATAGCTTGTTTGTACTCCTTTCGTTTCGAATTACTTGTCTTTGATTTGTCTAGATATGGAGATATCTAACACTAAAATGTGTCTAGATACATTCGTATCTAGACAAATCCAAGACAAATAATTCGAAACGGATGGAGTACTATATATGATTTGCAATTTGCGATTCGACCGGTCGGTCATACTACGTGTGCTTGCCGGGTCGCGACTCGGCCCGGGCCCGCGACGAGTCGATAAGAACGGCCCGAGAGCTCACTGTCAAAGTACCCGCCGAGTCTTCCTCCTCCCATTTTTTCCACCACTTTCCACAAGCCACAAGCGCCGCGCTACTTTTCCTCCACCTCGGCCTACAAAGCCTTCGCGCTCCTGTGCCGGCGAGCCGCTTTCTTGCAAAGCATTTCTTCCCTCCCCTGCTCTCCCGCATCCACATTCTTCCTTCTCGTTTCCCCGGCGCAAGATGGCAATAGACCACGCGTCCCCTCTCGCGCTCAAGAGCGGCGGCGCCACGGTAATCTTGTTAGCTGATTGATTTCTTGATGATTATCTCCAGCAATGTTTCTTGGTTCTCGACTGATCCTAATGGCGGTGCCGGATTGAAACTGCAATGTTGGGCGAGCAGGGAGGAGCGGGGTGCGAGGACGAGGAGGCGGAGAACCAGCGGTGGCCGCCGTGGCTGAAGCCGCTGCTGGCGACGAGCTTCTTCGTGCAATGCCGGGCGCACGCCGACGCGCACAAGAGCGAGTGCAACATGTACTGCCTCGACTGCGTCAACGGCGCGCTCTGCTCGCTCTGCCTCGCCCACCACCGCGACCACCACGCCATCCAGGTCAGTCAGTAGACCATTCTCCAATGCCGGCGTCCTCCTGTATCCTCTTCCTCCCCTGTTCGATCGATTCATGTTGGTCTTGACTGATGCGTGGCACGGGAGCAGATTCGGAGGTCGTCGTACCACGACGTGATCCGGGCGTCGGAGATACAGAGGGTGCTGGACATCACCGGCGTGCAGACGTACATCATCAACAGCGCGCGCGTGGTGTTCCTCAACGAGCGCCCGCAGCCGAGGCCGGGCAAGGGGGTCACCAACACCTGCGAGGTCTGCGAGCGCAGCCTCCTCGACTCCTTCCGCTTCTGCTCCCTCGGATGCAAAGTATGCATATGTCCTCCTTACAATCCAAGCTTCGGCCATGGCCTGGCGCATTGCAAGCTGGTAACCAGCACGGCGTCTTCTGCCCCACAGATTGTAGGCACGTCCGGCGGCCACCGGCCGAGGAAGAAGCACGGCGGCAAGAAGAAGAAGAGAGCGGCGGTCAAGGATGCGCGGTCGGACTCGGAGCACTCGTGCACGAGCACAAGCGGCGGCAGCAGCGACAAGAGCAGCGTGGTGCAGAGCTTCTCGCCGTCGACCCCGCCGGCCACCTCCAGCAGCTACCGCGCCGGCAACAAGCGCCGCAAGGGCATCCCGCACCGGTCGCCGTTCGGCAGCCTCATCGTGGAGTACTAAGACAGCACACATGCCTGCCCGGCCCTGATCAACACTCTAGCGTGCTGTACACGTGACATAGCCAAGAAGGTAATGGCTGCGCGCCCTGAACGGCGAGCCCCGGGCCGCCGTCGAGGGGCACGAGCAGCAAGCACATACTCCTGCTACTATAGCGTGTGACTTTCAGTTTGTTGCAGTTCAGTTATACTAGCTAGTTACCACCGGTAAAACAGTAGCGTTAGACTGTAAGTAAGTAACTTGCAACTCCATGACGACGACTAAGTTTTGCAATGTACTGTAGTAAACTCCTTGCCCCCATATGGTTACGGCACTAGATCGTAAATGTGCATAGATGATAGATAAATGTATCACCGTAGGGAACCGTAGTGTGTGGAGCAGGAGGCCAGCGTGGTGTTCATGTGTGTGCGCGGCACGGGCCATGTACAGTAATAAAAAATACTACTAAGAATGCTGCTCAGCTCGGCCATGTTTTGGTGTTCCCAATGCCGCAGAGCCAGGCATTGATCTGGCTGAGTGGCTCGTCATTCACTCACTCGAGCCAGTCCTCTGACACTCGGCGCAGAGCCAGCCCCCCATCAATGCGGCTGCCGCCCGCAGGAGATGCTCGACATGGCCGGCGATACGGTTACCCGGTGACGTCCCGGCCGCCGTCTGAGGTCAATAGAAGCGGTGTGCATTTAGCTGACGGGGGGAGGTCGGCACGTGTTTGGACCGTTCGCGCGCGTGGAAAAGCCCGTGCGGTAGCTTCTGGAAGGGGCGAGGGCGAGTCATGGGACGCATGGCCGGCCCGGCCTCCTCCACCCGGCGTGGACGGACGGCGACGCCGAGCCGTGCCGTGCCGTGCGACGCCGCCTAACTTGATGGGCCCGCCATTTGTCCCGGAAAGCGGCTGTTCCTGACGGCGACGCCTGCCTGCCATCGCCCGTCCACCGCCTTTACTTTCCACCGGTCGCCGCCCGTTCGGAACGAACACGCCGGGGCTCCGATCAACGTCGCGCATTTATCATCGGCCCACCGGACCGGGTCCTGCTGGCGAGTGGGAGTGGGACGCCCGGTGCCCGGACATGGATCAGGTTCAAGCGCATCCTGGCTATGTACAGTCCCGTGCACCTGCACCTCGCACCAGGTCCGCGTCTTCATCTTGGGTGACGCCTCCGTACTATTCGCGTAGGGCATCGTCTCCTCGGCAGCATTTCGTGCGACTCCGGCCTCCGTATGCCGTGACGCACTGGCGTTGCCACCCGCCCGCTCCACACGGCGGCCTCATGGCGCCCATCGGTCAGTTCCAGTTTTCTTCACTGGACACGCGGTGATGTGTCACCTGCTCCCTTTTGCTGATCTGACGATCAGTCGGCACCGTGTCATGGACCTATCGAAACGCCGTCCCCGTCCCGTGTCCGCATCGGATGGTTAGTCATTCCCCGGCATTATACTGCGTCGCTGCGTTGTGCCTCTGTGTTTTCCTCTCTGAGAAAACAGAAAACCTTGTGCCTTTTTCAGTGAGACGTGACTATGCATGGCATTTCTGGCGCCCATCCTTGGCATGGTATTCCTCGCGGTGTGGACGATGGTGGGGACGTGGATCCGTTGTACTTGCACGCCCCACTGTGAGGCGGTGTCGTGCTCACACTGGTGGGGGTGCGGTTTAGTTTCTCTCGCGCTTTTATTAAACTTTTATAGTGCAGCATTAAGAAGATCCAAAGTATTATAATGCTGAGGAGATATCTATCTATAGATAGATAGAGGGGGGAAATATGAAGGAGAACTTGGGTACCAGCGCACCCTATATGCAAAAAACAATTAGTAATTCAAAAAAAGTTCAAAAAATTCTGAATCTTTTTTGGTTTTAAACATGATCAAGTATTGTAGTCATATAAAAAGATTCGTCAGAGAATGACTTTCGTTGCATCCTGGGTCGAAGATTCGGCAAAAAACGCTATATACAAGTACTATACATGCTATATTGTCATCATAAACTTGTCTTTTTTGCCGTGGAGTCAATATGAATCATTTCTTGTCCAAACTTTTTATACAAATACAATACCTGATCATGTTTGACTCCAAAAAAGATTTGGAATTTTTTGAACTTTTTTTGATCACTCAAACCACGTCTACGAGCATAGCATAGCAATATGAGCATAACGTAGAAGTAACTTCTAAGGTTTGATAATAAAAGGGCAATAGGTTCTATCTCATCATCTACTTCCCAATACCCACAAGTTAAAAGATCCTACTCATGCAATGTTTGAGGATTGTAGCTAATGCATAAAAACTGGGTAATAATGAGGTATGATCAATGTGTTACTTGCCTTGCCGGCGATCTGCAAACCCAGAGACTCGTAGTAGCACGCTTCGCACTCCGGAAATTCTATCGCAAACAAATAATAGCATACATAAGCACTCAAGCATAGATGCAAGGGTAAAATTCAAATAAGAAGATTCAATCTGAAAGCTCAACTGAAGAGCTTCGATTTGCAAAAAGAATCAATCGATTCGGAGCTACGGAACTGAAACTACGGTCAAAAAAATTTCGAAATCAAATCTGCTTGAAACCAAATTTAAAATTTTCAAAACCATGTTCAAGTTGATTAATGAGAAAGAGAGGCTCAAGACGAAGATTTTGGCGTTGGTTTCACTGGATTTGGGCGAACAGTTAAAAAGTTGCGAGGGTTTGAAGATTAGGGGCTAATCTGGGATAAAAATAATCGCGGATAGGTCCCTGGTCAAAAATAAAAATAAAAATAAAAATCTATCAGACGAACGTCCGCTAACAGAGACTAACGAACGAATTCGTTCGTTAAAACAAACTAAAGAACATTCGTAAAATAATCTAAACCGAGAAAACCGGACCGATCTAAGAAAAACCGACCGGTTTATACCTAAAACCGAAAAAACGGCGGCGACAAAGTCAACGGCGGCGGCAGGATTCCGGTGCGGGTCAGCGGGCGGTGGGCGGCAGCGTGGGCGACGGCGGCGCGACGCGGGATGCGGCGGCTACGCGGCGGCGGCGGATTGGGACGAGGATGAGAGGGCGGCGGGGCGGCGGTATTTAAGGGGAGGGGCGCGAGGTGGCTTGGGGCAGGGGGCGCGGCGCGGCTCGGAGCCGGACTCTGGCTGGTGTCCGACGCGGGCACGGCGACGGAGGCGGTGGCACAACGGGCCGGCTGGGCCTTCGGCCGAGTGCGGTCCGAAAAACTTTTTTTTTAAATAAATTCGGTCGAAAGGAAAAATCCTAAATAAATATAAAAAAAATTCTAAAAAAATGCCAAAAACAATTTTCACCGTCTAAATAAAATATTTAGAATAAAGTGAACATTTGTTTTGGCCTAAAAATGCATACTTTTCTAATTCAAATAAAATAGCAATAAAACCAAATAAAACTATTTATTTGATTTTAATATTTTTCCTCCAATATTTCTTTTTATTTTGGAGAAGTCATTTTATCTCCTATCTTTTATTTTTAATATTGGATATATTTTGGAGAGAAAAATAAGTAAAACCAAAATGATCCTTTTTTCAAATTTGAGAAAAATTCAAATATGAAAATAAACGAAATCCCCAACTCTTTTCGTGGGTCCTTGAGTTGCTTAGAATTTCTAGGATCAAAACCAAAATGCAAATAAAATATGATATGCATATGATGACCTATAACATTCCAAATTGAAACAGTTGGATGAAGTCGATCCGACAATAGAGAGGTGGCAAATCCAAGTGTTGTTGACCATTAATATGCTCTTAACTACACCAAGCTCTACAACGTCTGAGACATTCTATTGTTGGGCTTAAGCCCTATGAACATTTTGTACAAAACTAGTAAGCGTGACTCACGTATCATGTGAAAACAATCAGCATTCATCCTAGGAATAGAATATATCAATAAATAAATGAAATATAATCATGTACCAGAAAAATATATAATGATCATCAGAATAATGAAATTAAGCTAGGAATATTGAGAAATGCAAGACAATAGCACTCTTTCTTTCCGGTATTGTTCCATGGACAGGGATGCTGCTAGGCTTTAGGCCTCCTTTGGTTTGGAGGAATTTCATAGAAATTTTAGAGGATATGATTCTTATAGGATTTTTTCCTTTAGAGCCTTTTGGTTCATAGGAATAGATTCCTATTCCTACATAGGATTGGTTCCTATCCTCCATATTTCATAGAAAAATAAAAATGAGCATAGACTCAATGAAAAAATTTCTTTGGTGTCAACCAAATGACATCTCGTTTCCTATTCCTACTCATAGGATTTGAGATACATGCCATCTCATTTCATACAAAATTCCTCTTTCTATGATAATCCTATCCTATGAACCAAAAGAGGCCTTTGTTATCTTGAAAGAAAACCTTGCTTGTAAGACTTCTTTAGTCGAAGAAAGCGTTAGAGCTTCCTAAACCTACACATTGCACCCTTTGTGTTAGTCGAAATAAAAAAAGCTAGGCATTGGTAATTATGAATGTACCTTGTAATTAAGTTATTTGTTTTGTTGATGTATGGATTGAAGTATAACCAAAACTGCTCAGTCGTACTCAAGATAGCATCTGAATTTGAGTGTCGGAAAGCCTTAAAAGTATTAATAAACAACTTAAAACGCAATAGCAGGAACCAAAAAGCATGTTACCCCTGAAATTCCTATCAACTGACACTGGTTTTTTCTCCGCATTACACATGCCAAAAGATACTAAGCATAAAATTAACCCATTTATTTGTCTACTAGATGACCAGATTAAATCGTAAGCGTAAGCATTACCTGGTTCTTATTTCAGTGAAAAGGAAGTCTGTTAAATAATGATTGCCAATGCACGTCACCATGTATGATTCAGAAACCACACCAAGAATAATTTAGGGAGTGGATACATCTGTTTCCAGAGCCTGCAACTCATAATGAAATGCCAGACAAGTTTATTGTATATAAGTGAAATGCTAGACAACTCATAAAAAATGTTCACTAAACTTTCAAGAATTGTTGATAGCATTAAAAAAAATCATGCATTTCAACAATATGTATGTGAAAATTTAGAAAATGTTTCATGACATTTTAAAAAAATGTATATACAATGTAAAAAAGAAATTTTCACGTAGTTTTAAGTTTCGTGCCATTAAAAATGTCCTCAATATTTATTTGGAATAAGTTTAAAATGTACTAAAAAAAGTTCAAAATATATATCTGAAAATTGTACATCATGTCTTTGAAGAAAATGTTCAATGTGTACGAAAAAAGTTACGTGTGTATAGAAAATGTATAACATGTGTTAGAAAAGTCAAAATGTATTTGAAAAAACATGAAAAAAGGAAGAACAAAAACCCGAATAATGAAATAAAGAAAACCGAAGAAAAAACAAAAATCAATCAGAAAACAATGAGAATCGATTAGAAAAAAACACAGATAAAAAAACTTACACCAAAGCCGCAACAGGTGCAGATCCTATCGTGAGAATGGGTCTGACAGAAAGAATAGGGGGTACGTAGGAGGAGGCAAGGCCCTAGCTACAGCGAGGTTGTACACGCAGGTTTACGAGTTCAGGCTCCTCTCGGAGGAGGTAACAGCCCTACGTATCGGTGCCTCGGAGGCTTGTCGACTGGATTATGCGTGAAAGTTACAAGGGGTGCGAACCCTTGTGCCAGAGGAGGGGTGGCTTATATAGAGTGCGCCAGGCCCTTCCAGCCCTCGGTTACACATGGTTCAGTGTGAGTTAAGACAGGGACGTTACTGGTAATGCCATCTATTAATGGTCTTTATGACTACGGAGTGAACGCCTGACCGTTGCCATCCTGAGGTGGCTTTAGATCTTATGTACTCCGAGTGATTCTTTGTATGGTCGAGTGGAATTGAGGTATCCGAGTGGGATCTCTTGTCGAGTGGATTGCACTTCAAGGTGATTTTAGTTGGTGTCTTCAGTTGGACTTTGAATGTCTTTGACTCTAGGGCAGTGTCCTTGGGTAGGTTGTTGATAACCCATAAGTATAGGGGATCACAATAATTTTTGATAAGTAAGAGTGCCGAACCCAACGAGGAGCTAAAGGTAGAACAAATATTTCCTCAAGTTCTATCGACCACCGATACAACTCTACGCACGCTTGACGTTTGCTTTACCTAGAACAAGTATGAAACTAGAAGTACTTTGTAGGTGTTGTTGGATAGGTTTGCAAGAATATAAAGAGCACGTAAATAAAAACTAGGGGATGTTTTAGGTAAAGAAGCAATAAAGTTAGTATAGAGAATGTGGAAAAGTGGTGGTAGGAGTTGCGAAATTGTCCCTAAGCAATTGACTACTTTACTAGACCGATAACAAGTTTTATGTGTGAGAGTCCACTGTTAGCATGTCATCCCTGACTTGGAATTCTATGCACTTATGATTGGAACTATTAGCAAGCGTCCGCAAATAGTAACGTTCATTAAGGTAATACCCAACCATAGCATTAAGATATATTGGTCCCCCTTCAATCCCGTATGCATCAATTTCTATGCTAGGTTGAAGCTTCTGTCACTCTTGCCCTCCAATACATAGTCTTATCAACATACAACTAACCCTATGGTGTGATCCACGCGCGCACTCATATGATGGGCACCAAAGGACAACAACATAACCACAAGCAAATTAAATCAATCATAGCAATTCATCAACCACCGACAGGACAACGAAAATCTACTCGGACATCATAGGATGGCAACACATCATTGGATTATAATATGAAGCATAAAGCACCATGTTCAAGTAGAGGGTATAGCGGGTTGCGGGAGAGTGTACCGCTGTAGATAGAGGAGGGAAGGTGATGGAGATGTTGGTGAAGATGGCGGAGGTGTTGGTGTAGATTGCGGAGGTGTTGGTGTAGATTGCGGTGATGATGATGGCCCCGACGGCGTTCCGGCGCCACCGGAAGAGAGGGGGAGAGAGCCCCCCTCATTCTTCTTCTTCCTTGACCTTCTCCCTAGATGGGAGAAGGGTTTCCTGAAAGCACAAGTGCTCCCTGGGTGGTTTTGGTAATTAATGTCAATATATCTCTTGTTGGACTAACACTTTTACCTAGTATGTTTCAGATAAGTTCAACAATGGAGTGGCATGGACTAGAGGATGTGGAACCCCTTCAAGATGCTAAGGACAAAGGATTGGCTCAAGCTTCAAGATCAAGACTCTACATTTTCTATTTTAGTGATCCAAGATCACATTGAGTCTATAGGAAAAGCCAATACTATCAAGAGGGGATGAGGTGTTGCTTAATGGCTTGCTTGCTCAAAGTGCTTAGTGATATGCTCCAAAACCCTCAACTACCTTCCCACATCCACATATGACCTAAACCAAAAGTCAAACTCGGCCCCACCGATTCTTTCTATCCGGAGCCACCGAGTTCAGTTAACATAGCCACTGCCAGAAACCCTAATCAGTTCGGTCTCACCGATAGGAATCTCGGTCTCACCGAGATGGGATTGTAATCTCTCTGTTTCCCTTCATAACTTTTCGGTCTTACCGAGATGAGCGATCGGTCCCACCAAGATTGCAATCTAAACTCTCTGTTTCCCTTTTGTAACATTTCGGTCTCACCGAGATGAGCGAATCGGTCCCACCGAGTTTACCTGACCAACTCTCTGGTTAGCTTATTACCAAAATCGGTCCCACCGAGTTTGTGTAATCGGTCACATCGAGATTACGTTATGCCCTAACCCTAACCATATCGGTCCTACCGAGTTGCATCTCAGTCCCACCGAAAATCCTAACGGTCACTAGGTTTGCTGAATCGGTCCGACCGAGTTTAACCATTCAGTCCCACCGAGTTTGGCAAATTGTGTGTAACGGTTAGATTCTGTGTGGAGGCTATATATACCCCTCCACCCACTCTTCATTTGTGGAGAGAGCCATCAGAACATACCTACACTTCCAATACACATTTTCTGAGAGAGAACCACCTACACTTGTGTTGAGGTTAAGATATTCCATTCCAACCATATGAATCTTGATCTCTAGCCTTCCCCAAGTTGCTTTCCACTCAAATCTTCTTTCCACCAAATCCAAATCCTGTGAGAGAGAGTTGAGTGTTGGGGAGACTATCATTTGAAGAACAAGAGCAAGGAGTTCATCATAAACACACCATTTTTTACTTCTTGGAGAGTGGTATCTCCTAGATTGGCTAGGTGTCACTTGGGAGCCTCCAACAAGATTGTGGAGTTGAACCAAGGAGTTTGTAAGGGCAAGGAGATCGCCTACTTCGTGAAGATCTACCGCTAGTGAGGCAAGTCCTTCGTGGGCGACGACTGTGATGGAATAGACAAGGTTGCTTCTTCTTGGACCCTTTGTGGGTGGAGCTCTCCGTGGACTCGCGCAACCGTTACCCTCCGTGGGTTGAAGTCTCCATCAACGTGGATGTACGATAGCACCACCTATTGGAACCACGACAAAAATCTCCGTGTCTCCAATTGCGTTTGAATACTCCAAACCCTTCTCTTTACATTCTTGCAAGTTGCATGCTTTACTTCTCGCTGCTCATATACTCATTGCATGCTTGCTTGATATGTATTGTGTTTGTTAAACTTGTTCTTAAACTCCACTTAAACTTAAGAATATTAAAAACTGCAACTTTTGGCAATTAGTGTCTAATCACCCCCCTCTATACACCTCTTCTCTATCCTTTCATTTCCCCTCTGGTCCATGGCCTCCATGGCATGGGAGGGGCGAGAGCCCCTCCGAGATTGGATCTGTCTCTCTGTCTCTCTCCGTTTCAATGTTCCGGAATTCTGCCCTTTCACCGTTTCTTATATATCCGGACATCCGTAACTCCGATTGGATTGAAACATTCACCCCGATTTTTTCCAAAAATTAGCTTTCTTATGGCCAAAGAAGAGCAGCAACCGCCTTACGGGGGCCCACGAGGGTCAGGGGCGCGCCCAGGGGGCAGGCGCCCCCCCTGCCTCATGGTTCCCTCGGGCACCGTCTCGCGTTGATTCTTTTCCCATATTTCACAAATATTCCAAAAATATTCCCCGTCCGTTTTTATCCCGTTTGGACTCCGTTTGATATGGATTTTCTGCGAAACAAAAAACATGCAACAAACAGGAACTGGCACTGGGCACTGGATCAATATGTTAGTCCCCAAAAATAGTATAAAAAGTTGCCAAAAGTATATAAAAGTTGTAGAATATTGGCATGGAACAATAAAAAATTCTAGATACGACGGAGACGTATCAGGTGTCTAGGTTAGGCCTAAGACCCTAACCTAGGTACATGTCATTCTCATTAGCCCCCGAATGGATTGAGATCCAAGTGAAGAAGGGTTGAAGTTGATTCCGACTCGATTCAATTCTTCGGAGGCATTTCATCAAGGTCTTGAAAGCATACTGGTACTTTAACTCTACATTAGTCGCCTTGATCGATTCTGGCTTCTGAGACTGTCGAGTGAATCGTGTTGTAAATCTTAGAATGAATTGTAATGTGATATCTTCGATGCGATCGATTTCTCTGCGGTTTCCGGATCTCACGGGATTCAATTTTGGAGAAGCGCACGGGACGGGGCGTGGCGCAGTAAACGAAACGAGGAGACATGGATGCCTCGATCTTTATGCCGCCTTTTTCTCCACATATCGAGCGAGCGCCTATTACAGGATGCGATAGGATCACTCAGGCCCACTGGTCAGCCACTCGGAAGCGAGCCCATAAAAAGCGCCGACGCCGATGTGATGCACTGTGTGCCTCATTCGATCCCCTTTCTCTCCACTTCTGCACCTCATCTCCTCCTGCTCGTCGCGCCCTCGCCCATTCCTCTCGAGCTCCGTCGCCATGGGGAAGGATAAGACTATGGCTATGGAGCGCGCAAAGAAGGCGGTGGCGAAGGGCAAGAAGACGGCTCGGGGGTCGTCGTTGCGGTCCGGTCTGCCGCATGGCTAGATCCAGAGGACCAGATTCGCTCCATCATTGTGAAGGAGGATTTGGAGAATCTTGCCAATGATGGTCTGATTGCTCACGGCTCTTGGAGGCTGCCGGAGGGGGAATCCGAGCCCCAGCTGCGCAAGGATGAGCACGTCCTCCTCCCTACCCACGTCGAGCGAGGTTTTTCCCTTCCCCCGCATCCATTCTTTCGGGGTTTTCTGAACTTTTTCGGTGCTCAGATCCATCATTTCCCTCCCAACACAATCTCGTATATTGTCATTTTCATCTCAATGTGTGAAAACTTCCTGGGGTAACAACCGCATTGGGGTCTGTTCAAACATATCTTCACCTGCCATTCCAAGTCGGTGAAGAAAGTTAATCCGAGTGACGAAAATACACACGTGATCCAGATGTGCGGGGGTTAGGAATCCAAACTAGGGGTAGAAGTACTTTTCCTCCCATGACTTTTCCCGAGTCAGTTAGGGGATGGTAGTCGACCTAGTTTTACTACAAGGACGTCCCGACTTCTGGTCAGTCAACTGGCCTCCCCCTTTCACTATGGAGAGACTCCGTCATCCCTCTTCACTGATTGTATCCACAGAAGAGAAAGGTGAGGTGTCCCTTTTAGTCGGCGTGGTCGTTAACTTAGTCCGGGAGGGCATGACTAGCATGGATCTGTTGGAGGTGCTCCTCAGTCGATGTATCCAGCCTCTTCAAGCTCGTGACCATCCAATGTGGATGTACTCGGGTACTGAAGACACACCCTGAATCCACCCAGAGGAGGTATCCGAGGAAACGGTGGCTCAGTGGCTGCGGAGCATCACTGGGAATAAGGATAACCCTCGTGGAGCTAGGAGGATTTTGCCATTCGACGCCGAGAACGCTCCAAAAAAGGTCAGGCATGCTTTACCAAGTGTTCTTTTTCAATACACGATCGTTCTTGAACCCGACTAATATTTATAACTTGTGCCTTGCAGATTTTTACCAAGATGTACTCAATGCCAAATGGGGAGCAGCACCAGGAGGGAGTGGAGAGTGATGGCGAAAGCGCTGACTGGCAATATGAAGATGACAGCAAGGAGGCCAGCGAGGACTCTGGTAGCAGCAAGGAAGCCGACTCGCTGCTCCACTCTGAACGGCGCTCCAAGCAGTCGTAGGATCCCGCGGGAGGGCACAGCAAGGCAGCTTCGTCGAGTGCAGAAAGCCCGAAGCGCACTCGAACCTCGACTCCACAGCCAACAGAGAAGGCTGCGAAACAACCAAAATTGTTCCACTAAAGCCCCGGAAGGCTCTGCCCAGGATCAAGGTGACCGTGCCTGCTGCTTTAGCGTAAGTGTTTCTTTTCTTTGTCTTTTGTTTCCACCGCGAACTTCTTCTCAAGCTTGACCGAGTGAAATTTGGAACTTTCAGTGCTGCTACTTCTGCAACATCCATGGACGTCGACGAGGACCGGGGTGACGCGGAGATCGCAGATGCGGCCACTTCTCGAGCAGGTTTGATTCCACAGCTATGCTTTTGCTCTTCCGACTATTTTGGTGAGCGACTGAAATCTTTTTGTCGAGTGTTTTGTAGTGCCGACAAATGTTATCCAGCTTCTGGATGATGATGATGATGAAGAAGTGCCTTCAAGGAATATAGGGAGAAGGGGTAGGAGTTTGAGCAGGAGGGTGCCCGCAAGTAAAGCACCTCGCCCAGCATCTGAACCTAAAGTTCAGCAACTTGGTGATCCAGTACAGACTGTTGTCTCGTTTGCTGTTCCTTTGTTGACTGACCAGCCTTCAACCTCGACCGCTCAGGCTCTCGGCCTGATCGTACAACCTCAAGCTCCAACTCCACCACCCACGTCATCGGTTCCCTCATCTATTCCGTTTGCTCTGCACCACATCCCGGAGGACCAAGTGGGAGCTGCCAAAGAAGCTATGATCCAAGCAGGTGTGATGATGGACCGATTGAAGGTTGTGCATGACACCAGCAAGGCTGCCTACGACGCTAATGTCCGAGTAAGTGGGATTGTAAGTTGATCTCCGACTGGTTTTCCAACTCGATTCTTGTTCTGTTAGGATATGCTACCTGAAAACCGCTGCTTTATTATTTGTAAGATGTCAGTCTGCACCTTGCATCTATACACCCATTGGGTGTTTCTTGTAGCTGTGTAGCTCTTGCAATTACATCTGTGTAGCTCCTTTCACTCGAATTAGACAGGTCGTGTCGAGTGAGTTCTTGGTCCAGTGGGGGCACGCTGAGTGCACCCACTGGGTGTAGTCCCCGAGACCGCTGTTGACTGCGGGCAGTCGACGGTGGTCTTAGAATAAATGTTTTTATTCCTTCCACTCGAGCTGGGTAGACCATGAAATACTTCGTGAGATCCATGAAGGGGATTGTGGTCATCACGTCGGATCAAAGTCTCTTGTGGCCAAAGCCTTTCGTCATGGTTTTTACTGGTTAACGGCTCACGCTGATGCAGAGGATCTGGTCAGTAGGTGTGATAGATGTCTAAAATTTGCACGACGAGCGCATGTGCCAGCTCAAGAGTTGCGGATGATTCCAATCACTTGGCCGTTTGTAGTTTGGGGGCTTGACATGGTTGGACCTTTCAAAAGGCGATTTTTCACAAAATGGGTTGAGGCAGAGCCAGTGAGTAAGTGTGATGCAGCCACAACGGTTCAGTTCATGAAAAAGGTGATTTTTTGCTTTGGTTTTCCACACAGCATTATCACTGACAATGG
Source organism: Triticum urartu (assembly GCF_056163025.1). Lineage (NCBI taxonomy): Eukaryota > Viridiplantae > Streptophyta > Magnoliopsida > Poales > Poaceae > Triticum > Triticum urartu. Next base: position 476,356,837 of record NC_141878.1, on the reverse strand, counting down.
CAATAATTTGTCCCAAGGTGCTATGGAGGAGTTTTGTCAACGTGAGAATATTCGGCTTGATGTTTCTTTCGTAGCTCACCCTCAATCTAATGGTCAGGATGAGAGAGCAAATCAGGAAATCTTAAAAGGTCTCAAGCCCCGGCTTATGGTTCCCTTAGAACGGACACCGGCTTGTTGGGTAGAGGAATTACCCTCGGTGCTGTGGAGTATCAACACCACTCCTAACAGGTCTACAGGTTATACACCTTTATTCATGGTTTATGGAGCGGAAGCAGTGCTGCCTAGTGACATCCGTCATGACTCGCCTCGCGTGGCGGCTTATGTTGAAGCTGATAATGAACAAGCCCGACAAGATGCACTTGACTTTTTAGATGATGAGAGAGACTTGGCGGCGGCTCGATCCGCAATTTATCAGCAGGACTTGCGCCGTTATCACAGCCGCCGGGTTATGTCCAGGACCTTTCAAGAAGGTGACCTGGTGCTCTGGCTCATCCAGGATTTGTCGGATGCACACAAACTGTCCCCGCCTTGGGAAGGACCCTTTGTGGTCAGCAAGAATTTAAACAACGGGTCATATTACCTCATTGACGTTCGAGAGCACAAAGACTCACTTAAGTCGGAGGAGGAGACCCGCCGGCCGTGGAACATTGCTCAGCTTCGACCATACTACACTTGAGCTACCGGCTCTCGTCATGTACATCCTTTGACGTTGTATATATCATGATAAGTAATAAAGCAGGACCTCTGTCTTTTTCTTCTTCAAAGATCATATATCTTTACTATTTTCGTTATTTAAATGACTATTAAGGAGCTGATCATATCTGAATCTAGCTTAACCTTTCTGGTCCGGCTTATGATCGTATTTGAATCTAGCTATAAACCTCATGATCATTTGGGGGCTTCCTGTTCAAACATAGGTCGTATTCGAACCAAAGAGAACATAGCTGCCGTAACCCTCTTGATCGGCTCAAAGCCAAACTCACTAGGGGGCTTCTTGATCGTATCCGAATCATAATTTAACCCCTTTTGGGTCCGACTTGGACCGTATTCGAATTAGGGTCGTTAAAAACCTCTCAAGGTCATTTGGGGGCTTCCTGTTCAAACATAGGTCATATTCGAACCAAAGAGAACATAGCCGTCGGTACCCTCTTGATCGGCGCAATGCCAAAGCCACTGGGGGCTATATGATCGTATTCGAATCTTAGCTTAACCCCTTTGGTCCGGTTTACTGATCGTATTCGAATCAGAAACCCCCACATTTATGTTGTTTGAGATCTGCTATTTTGTCTTACTAGTTTTTATTGTCTCAAATCTAAACTATCCGTATGGTTTTTATTTAACCCGGCTTGACTATTTGACAATAAGCTGCCAAAGCATGATAGTCATCAGGTATATGGAAGCATTGATTTCTCAAAAGGATTGTATCATGAAAACCGGCAGTCCAAAAACACAGGTATGACAGTGTTGTTCACGAACAGGTTTGTCAGCCTTGTTTATCTTTTCCAATACGACAATTTCATAAAGTCATATAGCAGGTGTTTTTGACCCGTACGATGTTAAACCGCCAAGCCAGCTCTTTCACTTTTTTGCAGGAGCAAAGTTAAAACATTGCAGATGTAATCAAAGATGTACTGGTAAAGAGTAGTATGCAACATTTTGTGTGCGACGACATAAGCAACACATACAGTTTCAAGCTAAATCTATTACAAGGCTTTGAGAGCCCAAAAGATGGTTATGACTCTCCCCTCGCCGGTTCACCTCCTTCTACTGATTGGAAGCTGGGATTGGACCAGTCAAAGCCGTTCAGAGCAATGAACTCCGCTTCATCATCAATCAGGCTGGCCGGATCAAGTTCCGGAGCAAAAGTGTGTTGACGAACCGGAGGGATAAGATCTGTCACCTTATAAGAGGGAGTCGCCATCTTCTTATTCTCCATATCAAAACCCGGCTGCTATTTATCGATGTTGGTCTCATCTCCAAGAATGGTAGCTTGAGGTCGAACTCCCCTCACACAGGCAATGAAGTCATCTTGCTCATATAGAGTCCCGTCTTCCTTCACGGTAGGGTACCCCTTAGCTACATCCGCCGGGTCTAGATCTGGCACCCAGGCTTTGGAGCGGCTCAGGGCAGTCATGGCTCTGGCTCTGGCACAGGATCGTTTGACCTCTTGAAACCTGGCGGGTAAGATTGATAACTTCTTCAAGACATCGCTCAACCGATTGGGTCCTTGGTTGGTAGGGGAGATGGTGGCAAGTGGTCGTTGAGCGCCAGTATACAATTGCTCCACCAAGGTATAAACCGCCTTCAATTTTGTCACACTGTCTTGGCTCAGATTTTTGCGTCGTGGACCTGCGAGTGTTTTTAAACAAAGGCTCAGTAGGCGGCTTATATTCTGGGTCAAAAGAAGGTATAAGTGATTAATACAGATGACTTACCAAAGATGGCGGAGACCATTTGAGATACCCGGTTCTTTAAGCCGGTGAGCTCCGTGGTAACTCCTCAAGAGCCGCTTCAGCTGTTTCAGCACGTTGTATCAGCAACGTCTTTTCTTTGTCCCAGGATTTTTTCTTTGCAGTCAAGCTGGTCTTCAATTTTTTTTGTCTAGAAAGACTCAATGGAGTTTAGAGTTAGCAGTCTTGATTTCCGCCTCTTGATCCGTCAGCTGGGCCTTTGCATCAGTTAATTGGGAGCTCAATTCAGATAGGGCGTTCTACAAAACATACACAGGTGTGTCAAGGCTTAAACTAAAAGTTATAAGGGTTCAAGTCTCAAGTACTATGCACCGCAATACCACTTGACACTTGGGGGCTAATGTCTGCCAAAGCAAATTTTTATGACTCTTATATGTTTCAAGTCCCAAGTGCTTTACAAAGTAACAACACTTGGCACTTGGGGGCTAATGCATGATATTCAGAAAGTTTCTCAAGATTAAGACGGATTGCAATACTTATTGGGACTAGTAAAAGACATTTATGAAGTTAAGTACCGGTTCATTTATGATAAATTGAGCCGGCCCTTGGGGACTACAGGTGAAGTTTATACTACTTTGTTGGACTTTAGAAAAGCTTAGAGAGAAAGTATCAACCTATATCATAAAGTCTACAGATCATTCAGGTTCATCATCTGAAGACTTGGGGGCTGGCAGAGTATAAGTGAACCGGAGAACATACCTCATATTTTAGCTGCAATTGCTTGACCATCTCAATTTCCGACTCACAGCTGGAATGAACATGACTGAGATAGCCAGACAGTATGTCACTAGCATTCAGATGAGTGTAGTGAGAGATATCAAAACACACTTTCTGCTTCTCCAAGGCTTCTTGCTTAGCAGTGTGCCGGGCTAACACAGTGGGGGTCCCTGGTTCAACAAATCGGCTACAGTAATCAACACGTCAATATCAGAAGTTGTTGGCGGGTTAGCTGAACTAGATGGTTCAGTGATAGTCTGATTAAGGGTGATCTCATCGGCTGACAACTCAGGAGGATCTAATTGAGTATGAACAGTCGGGTCTTCAGGTGCTTCATTTTTAGAGGGAGGAGTTGGCATGGCCGGCTCATGTGCAGGAACCTTCGGGTCTTCTGACGGCTTAATCACCTTGGCCTTCTTGGATTTGGCTTGGCCGCTAAGAAAAGTTTTATGAGACAGTTAGTGTAAGAATGCAGTTTTTAAAGATACAGAGGAAAGTTGATTTTTCCTTACCCAAGAGTAGTTTTGAAAGCCGGAAACTGAGTCTGATATGAGTCGCCAGAAGAGCGAGAAACCTCTTGTAAAAGGTAAAATAAAGTCAGTGAGGCAAGGGAATAGATTCATTAATGAAAGCAAAAGATGAAGATCAAAGAAACCTCATTCGGGCGTTTTCGAGGAGTTTGTTGTAAAACGGAAGGCGGGTCGTTGTCGTCATTATTCCGGGCCTGACGACGGCTCTCATGTTGCTGCTTTTTCAAAAGAAAATGAGGGTCCAAATAAGCCAAAGGGTGCGAAAACCTTACTTTCCGGGTTACCAGTCGAAGTTACTGTCTTGGCAAATGGGCTGAGTCAGAGGAAATAGTTATCTCTTCTTCTACAGCCTGGCTGGCCCCCGTGTCGTCCTGGCAATAGTCAGTGTCAATAAGGTTATTAAAAAACTAACCAAGGGAGTCAAGGGATACCTCCGAATCAGTATCATCATCAAGCTTTAATAGGTCCGAAGCAGCGCTCCTTTTCTTCTTGGACCTCCGGGTCGTCTTCCGAGCGGCTATGGTGGCGACTCTAGCCTTCTTGGCAGCTTCATGGTCATACTTGGCCTTCCAGAAGTTGGATTTGTCCTGTAAACAAATAAACAAGATAAAAGGTCATGCAAGTATTCAAAACTACTGAGGAAAAATCAAAAAGAGAAAGAGGCCAGGGTTTTTTCACCTCTGGTGCCGGCTTAAGTTTGCAGAAGGGGTTTAACCCAACCTTACTGCAGTCCTCATATTTTTCGTTCACAAGGATGGTTGACATTGCAACAATGTCTTCTTCAGTTATTTGTACCGAGCTGTGACGCAGAGAGTCATTTGGGCCTCCGCCATACTCATACATCAATTTGAATCGGCAGCTTAGAGGGATGACCCGCCACGAGATCCAGCAACGGATCAAGTCAACTCCGGTTAAGCCATTCCCCAATAAGGCATTAATCCTTTTAATAGATGGAATAAGCTTCTTCTGTTGAACAGCAGTAAGTTTATCAGGGAGCACAAACTTGGAATCCAGACGCTCCGCGCAATAACCCGGCAGTGGTTTTTCATTGGCTGGAGACGTATCTTGGCAATAGAACCAGGTCTGATTCCAATCTTTGGGATGACTCAGTAAGACTATTAAGGGAAAGACGGCGCCCTGTCGGTGTTGAATGGAGATTCCACCGAGTTCCAAGCTAGGGCCATTGGTACACTCATTCTGGCGGTTCAGATAAAAGTACTCTCTGAAGAGTTCCACAGTCGGCTCTTCTTGAAGATACACCTCACAAGAACTTGAAAATTGCAGATGTTGGATATGGAATTGGGTCCAAGGTCTTGAGGGTGAAGTTTGAAAAAAATGAAGAACGTCTCTGAAGAACTTTGAGCCGGGTGGTGAAAAACCCCAATTCATGTGATCAGTGAAGACAATAACTTCACCGTCTTTGGGATTAGGCCGTTCCTCGTCCGGGTCAGGAGCACGATAAGACATAACATTTTTCTCTGGCAAAAATCCAATGGTGACAAACTCTTGCAAGTTATCATCAGTTACTGTGGAGGGGACCCAGTTGCAGACTGTCGGTGCTTTTGACGGCATGATGAAAAAGGGGAAGTTGAAAAGAAAGTAATTTGCCGGTTCAATTTATTTGATGAAGTTACAGGTTCATGATCATGATACAGATGAATCATGGCGGCTTAAATAAGGGCTAATGACATATAAAGGAAAGCCGGAGTCATAAGCCGCCATGACTAAAGATATTCAAAGTATGCAAGAAACAGAAAATGGCTAAGTGTTGGCACAAACAAGTTTACCAAGCTGGATCAAACGGCCGTTCCGAAAAGAAAATATTCTAGACCTAAAAATCTAGTACAGATGAGTTCGTGAGTTATAATGAGGCATCTGTACAGAAAAAAGGGATTTACCGGTATAAAAAATGGACGCAAAACAAATACCGCACGAGTTATGTGTTCCTTTCTGGATCAGAAGAGGTTTCGGAGGAAGAACTACAAGAAGATCCATGATGAACAGTGAAGAACACCGATGAACTCGCAACCCTAATACAGATCTAAGTGCGTGAAAAAGAAGGAACTTACGAAATGCAGATCTACTGCAAAGAGTCGCCGCGGTTCTCTGGACGAGCTCAGGGTGATGCAACAGCCAATGTTGAGGGCAATGGTGAGTGCTATTGCAGCGGCAGAGCTCGAGAAGCAGAGGGGTAGCGAGAAGATGGAAGGAAGAAGAAGAAAGAAGAAGGGTCGGCCAAGCCTATTTATAAGGGGATAAGTGAACAGGCAAGCACGAAAATTGAGGAAGACCAAAATAATGATTATCCAGCTAAACGGACGCCTCGATTCTTGGAAGACATTAAAAGATAAAAGATCCATTGAAGATGACGCCATAGCAGGCTTTCATGTTTTCAGAAGATGATGTCATGGCGGGTTACAGATTTTTTTCAGACAGAGGAAGATGGGTTTCGTCTAAGTGTTGAAGATTGACAAAGAACAAAGTTCAAGTCAACCTGGGGCCTAATGTTGGGGATATAGTTAACATGTATGACCCGCCCAGGAGGGGCCGGGTAAACCCCAATGGCGGGTTACAAAAGAAGCCCAGTAATATTCAGGGTGATAGTTTATTAAGACTTGTAGAAGGCCTAAGCCCAGAGGCGGCTTAAGGCCCAATATTGTAAACCGCCGTATGCAAAGAAAGACTTGTAAAGAAAGGCATATAAAAGAAGTCACCGAGCCGGACACATTTTATGAGACGGTCGGGACTCTGTAGGTTGCCAGGCGTCAACCCGTGTATATAAGGGGACGACCCGGCGGCGGCTCAGGACAAAGAAAAGAGACTGAAAGCCAAGCTAGCAGATTCTCTCCTTGGTCATCGAAACCTAGCAATACAACATCAACTGGACTAGGCCTTACCTTCACTGTAAGGGGCCGTATAAAACCTCTCGTGTCCTTTTGTCCTGATTAACCCCTTTAAGCTTCCTAGTTGCGATGGCCCTACGACTAAGTCCTTTTGCTAGGACATCTGCCGTGACAATTCCACGACACCATGCCAAGTGGAAAATCAAGCTAGTGGGGGCAAGTGCACCCACTGGGTGTAGTCCCCGAGACTGTTTTGAATGTTTGATTCGCCAACAGTCTTAGAACACTTTTTGCTATAGCGATTTGATCTTGTACTCTTTCACTCAGAAGTAACTGATCTTTGATCTGTCGACTGACTTGTCTTGTTGTTGATTGCAGAAATCTTGTGAACTTGGGACCAAGTATGCTGATTTGGAGAAGGAGAAGATCCAACTCAAGCTTGACTTGGATCTTGCCAAGGAGAACCCGAAGAAAGCCCAGGATGAAGTAGCTGTCATGGGAGGTAACAACTTGTTGACTATTCGCCTTGTCATTTTTCCTTTCCATCCTTTGAACCGAGTGGTTTCACTCGAGAAGATGTGCATAGTGAAAACCGCCAACTCCAAGCTTGTTTGAGGAATGTTATTTCTTCAGAAAAAATGAAGCAGGCTTTGGAGCAGAAGGACCTTGATTTGGCGGTGGCTCAGAAGACGACGCGTGAGAAGACCAAACTTGCTGACAAGAAGTTGGCTTCAGTCGGCAAATTGGAAGAGGAGAATGCCAAGCTGAAAACTGTTGTTGACAAAGTGAACAAGGAGGCTGTGCAGTTGAAGGAGGAGAAGGTGGACTTGGATGACAAAGTGGATGTTCTCACTCAGAAGAGAGATGAACTAGAAGCTTATTTAGGAGGTCTTGCCAAGAAGATGTTCCTCATGCTCGAAGGTACTTTTCCTCATTCGCCTGAATTTAGAAAACTTCTTAACCATGTTGTCGCCAACTCACTCTTTTTCACTTCATGCAGAATTCTGTCAAAATTTCAAAGAGGAAACTGGGTGGATCGATACAGGACTGGACCCCATCAAATCCCCTGTCAAGGATGAAGCTGCAATGAATGTGCTGTGACTGGAATCCCGCCTTGCCAGTGTCTTGGACTATCTCGCCCGACTGAAAGTGGCATTGTCGTGGATCGACAAGGAGCTGTGGCCAGAGGAAGTGTTTCAGAATGATCTCAAGTCAGTGATGACTCGACTCGATGACATCCCTGACTGAGTGCAAGCATGGAAGAAGTCGCCTGCCCGCTGCAGTGCCGATGTGGCTCTATCTCTTGTTCGTGTTCACTGCAAGGACGCCAAGGAGGAAAAGTTGAAGGCTCTTCAGTTGGCAAACACCAAGAAGCTTCAATTTCAGTCTTTCATGGAGACCTTCATCGATGCAGCTACTCGCATTGCAGACGATATTGACTTGGACACCTTTGTCGAGCCAGCAAGTCCTCCTCCCGCTGAGTGAAAAACTTGATAACCCGATTTTATTTACCTCGGAATGCCGAGTTATATTGTAATCGTTAAAACTCCTTCGGGCCTGGTGCTCGAGTACTTCTGTTTGCGGTTTTGAACCTTACTGGATTTATCCGTACTTGGTTGTTTCATTCGAATGCAGTTGCTTTGTTTCCAATGCTCTTGGATTTTTTGACTTAGGCGAATCTGGGACCGCAACTAAGCCTACGAGTAAGAGGTTTGCTCTTCACTCAGAGTAGACATTATACTTGTGGCGCAGCCCAAAAGTGCACCTGGACGTTGTACTTGTGACGTAGCTCAGGGTGCGTCTAGACGTTTGTACTTGTGGTGTAGTTCAGAGTGCATCTAGAAGTTGTACTTGTGGCGCAGTTCAGGGTGCACCTTGTTCCTTCCGAGTGAGAGGGTTGCTCTTCACTCAGAGTGTTTTATAACTTAGGCAAGTACATGATCGTAGCTAAGTCCCCGAGAGAGAGGGTTGCTCTTCACTCGGAGTGTTTTATAACTTAGGTGAGTACAGGATTGCAGCTAAGTCTCCGAGGGAGAGGGTTACTCTTCACTCGGAGTGTTTTATAACTTAGGCAAGTACGGGATCGCAACTAAGTCCCCGAGTGAGTGGGTTGCTCTTCACTCGGAGAGTTTTATAACTTAGGCGAGTATGGGATCGCAGCTAAGTCCCCGAGTGAGAGGCTTGCTCTTCACTCAGACTGTTTTATAATTTAGGCGAGTACATGATCACAGCTAAGTCTCCGAGTGAGAGGGTTGCTCTTCACTCAGAGTGTTTCATAACTTAGGCGAGTACGGGATCGCAGCTAAGTCTCTGAGTGAGAGGGTTGCTCTTCACTCAGAGTGTTTTATAACTTAGGAGAGTACATGATCGTAGCTAAGTCCCTGAGTGAGAGGGTTGCTCTTCACTCGAAGTGTGTTTTATAACTTAGGCGAGTATGGGGTCGCAGCTAAGCCCCCGAGTGAGAGGGTTGCTCTTCACTCGGAGTCTTTTTTGAAACTTGGGCGAATTAGGTCCGCAGCTAAGCCCTTGAGTGAGAGGTTTTCCCTTCACTCGGAGTGTTTTTGAAACTTAGGCGAGTACGGGGTCACAGCTAAGCCCCTGAGTGAGAGGGTTTCTCTTCACTCGGAGTGTTTTTTGAAACCTAGGTGAATCGGATTCGCAGCTAAGTCCCCGAGTGAGAGGGTTGCTCTTCACTCGGAGTGTTTTTTGAAACTTAGGCGAATCAGGTTCGCGGCTAATCCACCAACTGGGGGATTTGGACACACATGTTTATGTGAAAATAGTCATTAAGATACTGCGGAAATCATGTCTTTGATACACAATCGAAAAAGTACTTTTATTACACCTCGACGATCCGAGTGTTTCAGGTATAAAAACAGCAGAGCACGTCCGCGTTCCAAGAGCGCGACTCGTCTTATTTCTTGGCCACATTGTAAAGGTGGTAAGCTCCATTGTGGAGCACCTTGGTGATGATGAAGGGACCTTCCCATGCTGGAGCAAGCTTGTGGGGTCATTTCTGGTGTACTCGGAGCACAAGATCGCCTTCCTAAAATGCTCGACCTCTGATATTTCGAGCATGGAATCGACACAAGTCCTGTTGATAGATGGTCGATCAGATCAAAGCCATCTCTCTCTTCCTCCAGAAGATCAACAACACCTTGACGCGCTTTTTCTGCTTCGGCTTCTGAGAAGAGTTCTACTCGGGGTGCATTGTGGAGCAAATCACTTGGAAGCATAGCTTCAACTCCATATACTATGAAAAAAGGAGTTCGATCAGTTGACCGATTAGGAGTTGTCCTCAATCCCCATAGAATAGATGGCAACTCAGTCACCCAAGCTCCAGCTGCATGCTTGAGGTCGCGCATCAATCGGGGTTTCAGCCCTTGCGGGATCAAACCATTTGCCCTTTCTGCTTGTCCATTCAACTGTGGGTGGGCAACGGATGCGTAGTTGACCCGAGTGCCTTGGGAAGCGTAGAATGCTCTGAACTCGTCAGAATCAAAGTTTGAGTCATTGTCCATGATGAGGTTGTGCCGAACTCCATATCTGAATATCAACTCTCTGATGAAATTGATGGTTGTGCTTGAGTGGAGGTTCTTGATGGCTTTGGCTTCAATCCACTTAGTGAACTTGTCGACTGCCACGAGTAGATGGGTGAAGCCACTTATACGGTCCTCGGGGGTACAACCATGTCCAGTCCACAAACAGCAAATGGCCAGACGAGTGGAATAGTCTTCAAGGCAGATGCGGGCTTGTGGGACATGTTCGAGTAAAACTGGCAACCTTCACACTTCTTGACTATTTCCTTGGCCATTTCATTTGCTCGCGATCAGTAGAATCTAGCTCGGTATGCTTTGGCCACGACGGTCCGAGAGGACACGTGGTTACCATAGGTTCCCAAGTGGATCTCATTTAAGATCAGTCGACCTTCTTCTGGAGTGATATATCGCTGAGCTATTCCAGTAACACTCTCTCTGAAAAGCTGTCCATTTATCACCGTGAAGGCTTTGGATCTGCGGATGATCTGTCAGGCCTCATCCTCATCCTCTAGGAGCTCCCGCCTGAGCAGATATGCAATATATGGCACTGTCTAGTCAGGAGTGATTACTAGGACCTCCATGATTAGGTCGACTACTGCTGGCATCTCGACTTCAGTTGGATTGGTAGCACTTATTGGTTGTGGGGGCTCCTCTATAAAGGGATCTTCTTGTACTGACGGGGTGTGGAGATGCTCAAAGAACACATTACTGGGGATAGGATTCCACTACAAAAAAATACACTTCCGTGATGATACGTGTTTGTCACAGTAGGTCGCGTTTTCTGTCATGCATGTACATCCATGACAAATTTATGACAGAATCAAGATAGTCATACATGTGCTGTCGTAGAAGTGTTCCATGACATTGCCAAAATTATCATCACGGAAGTGTCCACTTCCATGACGATAAATCGCGCGTCACAGAAGTGCTTTCGTCAAGGGTGACCGACACGTGGCATCCACCGTAACGGAACGCCGTTAAGCTATCGGGTCAGATTTTGGATCCGATAACCCGTTAACAGCCACGACCAATGCCGATTTTCCACGTGTAAAATTCTCAATGGCTGACGGATCCATGCGTCAGCTCCGCGTTGGCACAGGTGTCACTCATCCAATGGTCGAGATGGGCCTATGATATGTTGACACGTGGACCGGCCCAAAAGTGGCCCACAAAGTTTAAATGGGCCGGCCCAACCGAAGGCCCATAAGATTTAGCGGACCATAATGGGCCGGCCCAGCTAAAGGCCCACAAAATTTAGCGGACCATAATGGGCCGGCCCAGCTAAAGGCCCACACGATTTTGCAGACCATAATGGGCCGGCCCAGCTAAAGGCCCACAAGATTTTGCGGACCACAATGGGCCGGCCCAGCTAAAGGCCCACAAGATTTTGCAGACCATAATGGGCCGGCCCAGCTAAAGGCCCAACATTCTCTGTCAAATCGTCCCGTCAACGGCCTGTCCTAAACTTGTCATCAACGCGGCCCATGGTCACTTCTGGCCCGTTAACAATCCGCTAAGTAATTGGGCCGAATTACGGCCCAGTGTATGTCCAGCCCGTTAAAGGTCCGGCTTCATTTGGGCCCATTTACAGGCCATCAAAACTTTCGGCCCATAAACGACCGTGAAGGATTTGGGTCATATTCGGCCATGTCTGACATTCGGCCCGTTAGAGGCCCACTATAGCTTTGGGCCACTTTCGGCCTGCTGTCATTTTCGGCCTGTTAACGCCGGACGTAAACCATGGGCCATATGTGGCCCAACGTCATATCGGGCCCATTAACGACCCATATAAAAATGACGATAATCTAGCCCGACCGAAGTTCCGGCTTGTTAAAGGCCCGTGTATTAGGTCGGCGCATTTACGGCCCGTTCGAATTTTGGCCTGTCAAAGATCCGCATCGTAAATGGGCCACCATTTCAGCCTGCTAAGTCTAGTGGGTTATTTGGCACAATCAGGGCCCAATCACACTTTCGGTCTATTCAAGACCCATGTTTTTTATGGGCTCGAGATATTTACACCTGTAAACGGCCTATTTTTACCGAGGGCCCAAATTATGTTTAGGCCTATTAAAGGCACACTATGGGCACAGGCCTACCAAAAAAATATGAAAGCTTATGCTGATTTAGGCCTAGATATTTTTAGTGGGCTACATGCCAATTTCGGCCCGTAATCGTTTTTAGCCCAATTGGAATGGGCCTGATGAATGTTGACATGTTGGGCTCCTACGAAGCTTTCGGCCGAATACATTACTAAGATAAACCTACACTATACAAAAATAGCGTCGTAATTACTGCAGTCTGAGGTAGCATCATAAATGTTGTATCACAACAAAATAAATTCCAACCATACAACAAAAGGCCTGTTGGCATAAAGTTTACAACCCTTCCAGATAAAAGCACCATCAGATGTATAGAAGCATAGATCATTTGACCTGAGTGCTAATGTTTCAGGCTGTAGAATCTGATGGAGCAGCACGATCTCCACCTTTTTTCCGCCATTGCTCTTGAACAACGAAGCGAATGTATCATAGTCTGGTTTCGAAACCATTCATATCTTGATGACATTTCTCAACCACTATTCTTGTTTCCGAAACAACGTCCATTAGGGATTGGACTTGTGTCTGGAGCATAGATATATCACTCTGTCTAGCAGGAAGATTTTGTTCAGTAGGCGATTTGGACGAGGTTACCTTGAGAACAAATCCATAATTACGCAGGAAGGTGCTTTTTGCACCGTTAGTGGAGAGATACTGACGCACTGCAGCAAGAGGTGACATTGTGCCTGTAGTAGCCTCATCACCTTCAGGTGGTTGTGGCTGTTCAATCATTTATTTCATAGCTTCCTGAAAGTTTGAACTTGTAGATTAGTGTACCAGATAAGTTACTAATGAGACAAAAACAAACAAAGTAGGTTAAACGTTTATACATAACTTATTTTGGTGAACTACTGTAATACATTAGCATGTATTGTAGTGCCAACTACATAATAAAATCACTTTCAGAACATATGTCCATGTAGCATGCCTACTGTATTGTCTATTTCCTCACATACGTTGACATCTAAGGATAAAGAGACATGGTTTAAAGTAGGATGAACATAGTATGACATCATTCATATCATGGGCAAACATATATAAAACAAACAGGCTATTTTATCATTGTGTGCGCACGTGAACATAACAACTAGATTACAGATCAAGACCAAAAGAATATCCTTCATATCTTTTAAACCATGTAAGGTGAAATGATACGTTAAGACAACTGTGAATAAAAGTGAATAGAGTAACTGACATTGGCTGCAAACCAAGTAGTTAAATGAACACATCACAGTACCAATCAGTTCAAGGCAGGAGGAGTAAGGACTTACAACAGCGGCTTGAACTGGTGTGCTCATGCCCTTCATCTTGCTGGTGTGGCAATCCTTGAAGATTTGCACTGCATTCGGTTCAGGTTCTTTTTGGTCCGCACGGGCTTTCCTCTGTATTTGGAACAAGTCAATATAGATATGATAATATGGCACAAAAAAAGAAGGAAGTAGCAGCTATTTACAAGAGCCTCGCAGTGTGCAATATAGCTACGAGAACTGTTGTCTGTTGGAATTTCACTTTAGAACGGTTGGTTTTGTTCTTCAAATAGTTAGCCTAGAAGAAGATACACTTGTAAGGCACATACGTAAATACAAGTTCAATATGTGGTCTGATCAAATACATATAGCCTACCTGATACTTTGGATCAGACCAGTGTTTAACGAGGGCTGTCCAGTCTTCATCTGTAATATATTCCACTGGAGATGTTTGGGCGATTTCATTGTTAGCCTTGCCTTCAAAGTGATATTTTCTAAGGTGGTACCGATACTGTCGCAGAGCATACTGAAAAACATGAGTGCATGCTTGTTTAGTTGCATCATCTTTCGGATCCAACTTGAACCTCATCTGTTGAAAAAAGAATGTGAGTCTTATTAGGAGGAAGCTAGAAAGTATGGGACAGAGCAAGACAATATTACTAATTGCGATGAATAACATTACTTACGGATAAATGGTCAAGGAAGGTGTTCAACTGGGTATTGTCTTTCTCATTCCTGTACTGGATCCACGTTTGGAGGATACGTGCATGACACCTAACGGCAATGGTTGCCTCTGATACTAACTTGGCTGACTCTGTAGCATCACGTGGCCTTTTTAAACCTGCCTCAAAATGGATCTCCATTCTTCCTCCTTTATATTTTGTTAATCTGTCAAGCATTATCCCTGATGTCTGTTTCCGCTTACGCCATGGTGCTAGTTCAACAACGAATATGGAAAGTGTTAGTGTACATCAAACTGTGAGAGTACATATAAAGGAGCATGCAACTGCAACTTGACTCGGTCAGGTATCGTCTTGGTGTTGATGCTCATGGGGTTCATCTGATCTTGCCAAGTCCTATTGTGTCAGCAGTGCTTCGGAAGTAGTGTTAGGTGTGAAGGCAGCTTGGGAACTGGCCAGTTCCGGAGCAAACGAACGAGTAACTGGTTGAGATGCTGGTACAGTTGAAGCGGATGCTGCAGCTGGTGGAGCAAGTGATACTGTGCTTGTAGATTTAGCCGGTGGACTTGGACCTTCTACTGCACTATAAGTACCAGTAGAATCTCGACGGCAGAACCTTTTCCGTTTCACCTGACGAGTAACAGCACTCCCTAGTATATTATTTTCCTTGCTCTTTTTTGACTTTGCCATGTCATGCTGTACCCACAACACAAAAGAATAAAATCACTCTTCAGAACTCATTGATGCATGATACAGACAAGCAATACTTTGATGTAAGACAACCATATGAGGATGGAATATGTAAGAAAAATAGGACGGCATCACATATTCACAGCTACGACGTGCAAACTAAGCAGAAGGATTTTCAAGAAAATAGAAGTAATGCAAGCTAGACACCATATGAAAGATGCAACCAATATTACTCTGCCAAGTTACAAGTGTCTTGTCATAAGTGGCAATTCGAAAAATTAGAAGCAGTACAACATAGAAATCAATGCAAGATGCAACCACTATCAAACTGCCATGTTAAAAGCGTCCAATCATGAGTGACTGATGCGGGATACACAACAATAGTACTTTGATGTAAGAACATGGTATGATAGATAGATGCAGTGTATTCTAGACACAGAAAGCCATGCCATATGCACATGTATAACGTATAAACTCAGCAGGTGCAATTTAATCAAAATAGAAGAAATACAGGCTAGACAACATATGCAACATGAAACCAATTATCACACTGTCAACTTAGAGCAAGCACCTGCGATGGTGGAGTACGGGAGATGAACTCATCATGTAGACTTGGGACTTCAACTTTATTAACAGTAGCAGTGGCAAATCTATAGAGTCTCTGTTTGTGTCAGTGCGGAGGACCACCAACATCCCCTAACTTACTCTTTTCCTTCCTATTTTCGGATATTGCCTTATGAAGTCAAAACCACAAGAAGATAAATAAAATTAGCTCTGCATAACTGGTTGATGCATGATACAGACGAACACTACTTTGATGTAAGGCAAGCGCAGGATAGGAGGATGGAATATATACAAAAAAAGACAGCGTTTCATATTCACACGTACGATAGGAGGATGGAATATGTATGAAAAAATAGTAAGCGGAAGGCATTTCAACAAAATTAGAAGAAATGAAAGCTAGGCACCATATGAACATGCAACCAATATCACTCTATCAGGTAAAAAGTGTCTCGTCGTAAGTGCCATTTCAAGAAATTAGAAGCAGTACAAGCTAGAAGACCATGCAAGATGCAACCACATCACAGTCCCAAGTTAAATGTGTCTTATGGGTAAGTGATCGTTGCAGGTATAAGTTGTAAGCTACGCAGATGCAATTCAACATAATCAGAAGCAATACAAACTAGACATCATACGGAAAACGCAACCACGTATAACAGTTCCAAGTAAGAGCAAGCACCTGTGATGGTGGAGTAGGGGAGATGTGCTCATCATGTACACGTATGTTCTAGAAACAGGAACACGTGTCATATTCATAGGCATTATGTGTAAAGTAAGCAGACGCAATTCAAGTTAGAAGCAATACAAGCTAGACATCATACGCAACATGCAACCACATATAATAGTGTCAAGTTAGAGCAAGCACCTGTGATGGTGGAGTAGGGGAGATGTGCTCATCATCTACACAGCTACATTGATTGTCCAGCCTTGTGTTGTCTTGCGAATATTGTTGGGAGGATGGCGGAGTAGAATCTGTAGAGACCCCCTGTTTGAGTTTCTCCGAAGGACCACCATCATCCACTGCCGGACAAATTTCCTTCAGTTGTAATGATTTTGCATTGTGAAGTCAAACCGATAAGAAAAAGGAATAAAATTCGCTCTTCATAACTCATTCATGCATGATACTGACGAACACTACTCGGATGAAAGGCAAACACATGATGCGAGGATGGAATATGTATGAAAAATAGGATGGTGTGACATATCTAGACCTATGATGTGGTAACTAAGCAGAAGGCATTTCAACAAATTAGAAGCACTGCAAGCTACACACCATATGAAAGATGCAACCAATATCACTCTGCCAAGTTCAAACTGTATGGCGTTTCAACAAATTAGAAGCAGTACATGCTAGAAATCATATGCAAGACACAACCAATATCAAAGTGGCGACTTAAAGGTGCCTTATCATAAGTGACTGATGCGGGATATGCAAGAATAGTAGTATGATGTAGAAACAAGAACACATGTCATATTCACATGCATTATGTGTAAAGTAAGCAGATGCAATTCAACAAAGTTAGAAGCAATACAAGCTAGACATCATACGCAACATGCAACCACATATAATAGTGCCAAGTTAGAGCAAGCACCTGTGATGGTGGAGTAGGGGAGATGTGCTCATCATCTACACAGCTACATTGACTGTCTAGCCTTGCGTTGTCTTGGGAATCTTGTTGGGAGGATGGCGGAGTAGAATCTGTAGAGAACCTCCATTTCAGTTGCTCGGAAGGACCACTGTCGGTGTCAAAACCGGCGGATCTCGGGTAGGGGGTCCCGAACTGTGCATCTAGGCCGGATGGTAACAGGAGGCAGGGGACACGATGTTTTACCCAGGTTCGGGCCCTCTTGATGGAGGTAAAACCCTATGTCCTGCTTGATTAATATTGATGATATGGGTAGTACAAGAGTGGATCTACCACGAGATCGAGGAGGCTAAACCCTAGAAGCTAGCCTATGGTATGATTGTATGTTGTCCTACGGACTAAAACCCTTCGGTTTATATAGACACCGGAGAGGGTTAGGGTTACACAAGGTCGGTTACAAAGGAGGAGATATCCATATCCGTATTTCCTAGCTTGCCTTCCACGCCAAGTAGAGTCCCATCCGGACACGAGACGAAGTCTTCAATCCTGTATCTTCATAGTCCAACAGTCCGACCAAAGGATATAGTCCGGCTGTCCGGAGACCCCCTAATCCAGGACTCCCTCAGTAGCCCCCGAACCAGGCTTCAATGACGATGAGTCCGGCGCGCAGTATTGTCTTCGGCATTGCAAGGCGGGTTCCTCCCCAAATTCCGTGTACCTGTCGAAATAGTGTCCGACCTCTTGTGAATGTTGCCCTCCTTGGCTTCCACGCCCAGTAATGGCCACTTTCCACGTGTCGAGCGAATGTGAAGAGCCAGGGTGTTTTTACATTTACCCCCCTAGCTGTGTGAATGAGCTGCCTATTGAAAAGACGAGGATTCCGATCCAAATCACACCATCCTCCCTTGGCGAGCCTTCATCGGAGCGCATTCGACAGAGATCCATTCCATCATGGCCGGTCGACGCAGATCCTCCTCTCACTCCCCTAGCCCCAAGCCTGGAGATTAGGAGAGATGTTCCGTCCCACACCGCAGATTAGTGATGCTTCAGTCCAAGGGATTTCTTCCCCCAGCGTACATGGTCCCGGTTCGAGCCGGGCTCGCCACCTATAATGGCGGAGAGCAAGCGGAGAGCCGTCCCAATCCCTCCAAGGGAGAGCGGGTATGCCTTGTCCCCTATTTGGTAAGAGGGCTCAGATTTCCAATTCATCCGTTCCTCCGGGGGCTCCTGGAGTTCTACGGCCTCCAGTTGCACAACCTTACGCCTGCCTCCATGCTGCATATCGCGGGATTCGTAGCCCTTTGCGAGTTGTTTTTGGGCTGCGAGGCTCATTTCGCTCTGTGGAAGAAGCTGTTCTGCCTTGTGCCCCATTCTCAGAAGGGGTCAATATATCAAGTGGGTGGAGCCGAAGTGTGGCGTATTGCCGGGACCGGATACCTGTCCGGAACCCCAAAGAAGACGTCCGAAGACTGGCCTTCAGAATGGTTTTATATAGAAGACGTCCCCCTCCTGGATCCTATTAGAATCGGCCTTCCTGAGTTCGACAACGCCCCTTTGAAGAAGCGCCAGAGCTGGCGTCCATGGAGCTCCCTGGAGGAAGATGACAGGGGCTTTCTTTACCTGCTGAGCTGGATAAGTTTTTTAGCTCGATCCGGATTGACCATGATCGAGGTCATGGCCATATGTATTATGCGGGGGGTGCAGCCGCTTCAATATAGAGGCCACCCCATGTGGGATTTCCACGGGGAGAATGACGCCACCCGCCACGGTCGTAAAGGGCCGGGATCGGTTGCTGATCTAATAAAGATCTTATCCACTTTGTACAAGGGAGAAGAGGAGGAATTCCTTTGTGTCAACCCGCAGGGCGGATTTTCTATGTACAATCCTCCGAGCTGGGTAAGCGGAGACTTTTTCTCGCCCATCCGTTTTGTATTCCCGTAGTTAAGTATTCAGTCTAGCGATTTCAACGCAGGAGCTGCGCCAGGCTGTAAGGGAGATAAACAACCCCCCTCCACAACCCGAGGACCCTGGACGGTCCCTTGACCCGGCCTCCCAAGAGGATCCGGACATATGTGTGGAGCTGATCGATGGGGTATTTTACCAATTGAGTAATGACAACGCTTTGGTGGCCAGTACGACCGATTACCCTGGGCTACTTCCAGCCTCACAGGTGACTGAGACTGAAGTCCCAGTACTTCGAAAAGGGATCCGTCCTTGCGTGGTTTTGATTGCCGTATAACAGCCATGTTTTGCAGGGGAGGTCCTCGAGGCGGAAGGCCGAGCCTGCGGCGACTAGCCACCAAGGGGCCGCGAGGCCAGGCAGGCCAAAAAGACCCGTAGTCCGGATTGAGACACCTACGCAGCGGTACGGCATGCCATCTTTATTGCAAGACATTATTCTCGGAGGCATACTAACGCCCATGCCTTCTTTTCAGGAAAAAGAGCGCTCGCCGGACTATACCCGGAGAGGCTACCAATCGCGCCTCCACCAGCCAGGCTCCAAGGCCGGATTCGGAGGCGGGAACGAATGCGAGGCGTGCGTCGGGCGCTCCTACGACAGAGGATGCGGATAAACTGTCCGCCACCAATTCCGAGGTGGAAAGTGCCATGAACCACAGGCGTCGCCGGACTGTTCTTCGTGACGCTTGTTTCTCCCAAGAGGCATTTAATGCCTTCAACTCGGGAGATGCGTACCTCCGTGCCGCTCAAAATGGTCTAGCCAGAGCCACGAAGCAGTATGTAAAAGACATACGGGTGAGAAAATTTGGTGATTATATATATCAGTAGCCCCTGAGACTTGAAGCAGTTAGAATAACTGATTTAAGGATCATTTGTTATGCAGGTGCTTACAGAAAAGAATACTCAACTGTCCCAGGAGCTGGAAGAGTGCAAAGCCCAACTTTAGGCCGCACTGCCACAGCAGGGGAGCCCAAAGAGACCCCCTCTGGTAATATATCCTTCGAATGATAAGTATCATATAGAATGCGGCGTATATGCAGATCTGACGATAAAATTGCAGATGACGCTGGAATAAATCCAGATAAGCAACAGCTCCTACGCCAGCTGAAGGCTGGTGAGAGCGTGCTTACGAGGGTGAGGCAGGAGAAGAATGATCTCCTAGATGCCAACACCAAGCTGGGCGTGGAACTAAAAGATGTTCATGCCCAACTGTCGGACTCTGTTAAGGAGAATCGACGGCTTCGACGCGGCATATTTAGTAAGTGCTTGAACGAACTTTGAAAAAGAGTTCGGCGAGGAAGCTGGCTGACAGAGCTATGTCTGCAGGTATGCTAACAGGTCGTCCTGCCGAGGAAATGCCCGGTTCAACGGGTGACCTTCTTCCCGAGCTCTCACAGCTGCACGAACTAGTTCGGCAGGTGATGCAAGGCGTCGCCCAGGCCTTGTGGCCATCCGTCTCCATACCCGAAGGCCTTGGAGAGCTTGTCGAAAAGCTGAAGGGAGCGCGACGACGCTTTCGATTATGGAAGATATCGGCCTGCCGTCAGGGCGCCAGGGAAGCCTGAGCAATGGTGAAGACACGGTACACGAAGGCTGACCCGAACCATATGGCCGAAGTCGGACCTATGGGGCCCGATGGGAAGGAGATCCCTGTGAGCTTAGTGTACGGCCAAGTAGAATTGGCCGCAAAGTATTCCCAACAGGACTATAGACTGGACAGCCTATTGGATGGTATTGAAGAGGAATTTAACCAGTCAAATTGACTATGTAATTTAAAGTGACATGTATAATGCCTTCTAGCCGGATTGTAGATCGTTTGTCGTGGCGGACCTTTTCGCTTCAACCTCGGGACCTGACGGTCCGGAGTGTATCTGAATACCCTCTCGGTTATGTAAGAACCGGGGCATGCGTGGAGACCAGGTGTAGGGGTCATTAGTGCTTTATCAGACAAGTGCCCAACTAGTTATGTTATATTACATGGGTAGTAAGAAACATCTTCCAGGGAGAATAGTTCCGTTAAGGGTTCCTTTCCCTGGGTAAGCATGCCCTAAAGTGCATGTCCGGACTGCGATAAGAAGCGCAGAAAAAGCATCTGGGGGCAGATATGGATAATAAATTAAAGTCATCTTTTGTTCATCGACCGAATATTCCCTTAAGAACGCTAGCTTTCGGCTTCACCTAGTCCGAGGTACACGTCCGACTGACCCGGTGGTAACAATCGCAGAGGTGCTCCCCTTATGCCCTAGCTGAATTAACAGGAACGTAGGGCATAAATACAAGAGCCAGGCAACCCAGCTTGGCCAAAACTTAAGTCATATCGATGCATATAATGGTGAAAAAGGTACATGCGGAAGTATAACACATGTGTTGGGCGTGAGGCCCAGGTAAATAATTTAAGCTTCTGTGAAAGAAGCCCCCAGGTATGGAGAGTGCGGCTAGCGCATCTGTAATGTACAAGTGGGGCACAAGGTGACCCTTGAAGGCCTAGAGAAATAACAAGAGAAAGAAAGAAAGGGAAACAAGACAGATGATGCATATGCGGAAAATGGACAAAGGGAGGGGACTAACATAGAGTCCGGTGCTAGGCGTAGAATCTTCGAAGCTTGGCTGCGTTCCATGGGTTCAGCTCGAGTCGTCTAGTCGATGCATCCCGCAGTCGGTATGCTCCACCGTTCAGAACTTGGTCGATAATGAAGGGACCTTCCCATTTGGGCTCGAGCTTGTTCTTTTTCTTATCCGGCAGTCGTAGAACTAGTTCGCCGACGTTATAAGTTTTGGCCCGTACTTCTCTACTTTGGTATCTGCGAGCCTGTTGCTGGTAAAATGCGGAACGGGCTTTGGCTATGTCGCGCTCTTCCTCCAAGGTGTCCAGACTGTCCTGCCGATCGAGCTCGGCCTCTCTTTCTTCGTACATGCGCACTCGAGGTGAGTCATGAATGATATCACAGGGCAAGACTGCCTCTGCGCTGTACACCATAAAAATGGTGTATATCCGGTACTATGATTTGGCGTGGTCCGCAGCCCCCAGAGTACGGAGTCGAGCTCCTCTACCCAGTGCGTGTCAGACTCCGTTAAGGAGCGCACTAATTTGGGTTTAATGCCGCCCATTATAAGACCATTTGCTCGTTCGACTTGACCATTGGTTTGTGGTTGATAGACTGAAGCTTAATCGAGCTTGATGCCCATTTTGATGCACCAGAGTTTTACCTCGTCGGCCGTGAAGTTCGTGCCGTTATCAGTGATGATGCTGTGGGGGACGCCGTAACGGTGTACAACCCTGGATATGAAATCTATCACCGGTACGGATTCGGCTGTTTTAACCGGTTTAGCCTCTATCCATTTGGTGAATTTATCCACCATGACCAATAGGTATTTTTTCTTGTGGGTTCCCCCTTTAAGGGGTCCAACCATGTCAAGCCCCCAGACCGCGAAGGGCCATGTAATGGGGATTGTTTGGAGGGCAGTGGGTGGCATGTGGCTTTGATTTGCAAAGAGCTGGCAACCGGCGCAACGTTGGACCAAGTCCTGTGCATCTGCCCGGGCCGTTGGCCAATAGAATCCTTTACGGAAGGCCTTGCTTACAAGAGCCCAGGCTGCAGCGTGATGACCGCCGAGTTCGGCATGAATTTCTGCCAAAAGGTTCCGCCCTTCCTCTTCGGAGGTGCACCTTTGAAGGACTCCGGTAGTGCTTTTCTTGTACAATTCTCCCTCATGGACCCTGCAGGCCTCAGATCGCCGCACTATGCAGCGTGCCTCATTTTGGTCCTCCGGAAGTTCCTGTCTAGTTAGGTAGGCCAGGAATGGTTCTATCCACGGGGCAATAATGGCCATTATTTCGTGGGCTGAATGTGTTATTTCGGTGGCGGAGCCTCCGATTGCGTCAGAGAGTTCGGTATCGGGTATTTTGGTCGGGTCCAGACTGTTGTTACCGGTGTCCCCTTCCCATGCTATGGATGGCTTGAAGAGCCTTTCCAGAAATATGTTGGGAGGGACCGCGTCGCATTTTGCGCCAATGCGGGCGAGGATATCCGCCGCCTGATTGTTTTCCCGAGCCACATGGTGAAATTCGAGTCCCTCAAACCGAGCTGACATTTTTAGGACGGCATTGCGATAAGCTGCCATTTTCGGATCCTTGGCATCAAAATCTCCATTTATTTGGGATATCGCGAGGTTCGAATCCCCGCGCACCTCTAGGCGTTGAATGCCCATGGAGACTGCCATCCGGAGATCATGTGGAAGGGCCTCATATTCGGCTGCGTTGTTGGAGTCCGTATACATTATCTGTAGTACGTATTGAACTGTATCTCCTATTGGGGACGTCAAAACGACGCTAGCCCCCAGACCAGCCAACATTTTGGAGCCGTCGAAGTGCATCATCCAGTTTGAATATGTGCCGTACTCTTTAGGGAGTTCGGTTTCCATCCACTCGGCGACGAAGTCAGCCAAAACTTGCGACTTAATAGCTCGCCGTGGCTTGTAAGTTATGTCGAACGGGAGGAGCTCAATGGCCCATTTGGCAATCCGGCCAGTAGCGTCGCGGTTGTTTATAATATCGTTAAGTGGTACTTCCGAGGCTACCGTTATCGAACACTCTTGAAAGTAGCGTCGCAGCTTCCGGGATGCCATAAATACCACGTATGCTATCTTTTGGTAATGTGGGTACCGTGATTTGCATGGAGTAAGGACAGTGGACACACAGTAAACCGGCTTTTGAAGGGGGAATTTGTGTCCGTCCACTTCTCGCTCGACGACGAGCACTGCGCTTACTACTTGATGAGTTGCCGCAATGTATAATAGCATTGGTTCGCCAATGTTTGGCGTGGCCAGGACTGGGTTTGTTGCCAATATGGCTTTTATTTCGTTGAGTCCGGCCGTGGCGGCATCCGTCCACTCGAAGTGTTCGGTGCGCCGGAGGAGGCGGTAAAGGGGTAATGCCTTTTCTCCCAAGCGGGAGATAAAGCGGCTTAGAGCCGCCACGCATCCGGTTAATTTTTGCATTTGTTTGAGGTCTGTTGGGGTAGCCAACTGTGACAACGCTCGGATTTTGGCCGGATTAGCTTCAATACCTCTACTGGAGACAATGAATCCCAGGAGCTTTTCGGCTGGTACGCCGAAAACGCATTTTTCCGGATTGAGCTTGATGTCATATGTTCGGAGGTTATCGAATGTGAGCCTCAAGTCTTCTACTAGATATTCGACATGCTTGGTTTTGACGACCACGTCATCTACGTATGCCTCCACTATTTTGCCGATCTGGTTTGCCAGACATGTCTGAATCATGCGCTGATATGTTGCGCCGGCGTTTTTGAGCCCGAAGGGCATTGTGTTGAAGCAGAATGGGCCGTATGGTGTGATGAATGCCGTTGCGGCTTGGTCTGGCTCTGCCATTTTAATCTGATGGTAGCCAGAGTATGCGTCGAGGAAACACAATGAATCGTGTCCTGCGGTAGCGTCGATGATTTGATCGATGCGGGGGAGGGGGAAGGGATCCTTTGGGCAGGCCTTGTTAAGGTCCTTAAAATCGACGCACAAGCGCCACTATTTGTCCTTCTTTGGTACCATCACCAGGTTTGCTAGCCAGTCCAGATGTTTTATGTCTCTGATGAATCCGGCCTCCAATAGCTTGGCTAGTTCCTCTCCCATGGCTTGTCTCTTAGGTTCGGAGAAACGCCGAAGAGCCTGCATGACTGGCTTGAATCCTTTTAGGATATTTAGGCTGTGCTCGGCCAGCCTGCGTGGGATTCCTGGAATGTCTGAAGGGTGCTAGGCAAAAATGTCCCAGTTCTCGTGTAGGAACTCTCGCAGTGCGCCGTCGACATAAGGGTTTAATTGTGCCCCAATGGAAGCTGTTTTTGTAGGGTCCGTTGGGTGGACTTGGAATTTGACTATTTCGTCCGCCGGTTTAAAGGAGGTGGACTTGGATCTTTTATCAAGTATCACGTCGTCCCTGTTCACCATGGAGCGCAGCGCAGTTAGTTCCTCGACCGCTAGGGCTTCGGATAGAGCCTCGAGGGCCAGTGCGACTGTCTTATTTTCGACGCGGAGTGCTATGTCCGGATCACTAGCAAGAGTGATGATTCCGTTGGGCCCAGGCATTTTGAGCTTCATGTACCCGTAATGGGGTATGGCTTGGAAGATTGTAAACGCCTCCCGCCCTAATAGAGCGTGGTATCCGCTGCTGAACGGGGCCACTTGGAATGTAATTTCTTCAGACCTGTAATTATCCGGTGTGCTGAATACCACATCTAGTGTGACTTTCCCAGCACAGCGTGCTTCACGACTGGGGATGATTCCTCTAAAGGTTGTGCGACTTTGCTCAATGCGGCTCCAGTCTATTTCCATCTTTTGAAGAGTTTCCTCATAGATGAGGTTTAATCCGCTGCCGCCGTCCATGAGTACCTTGGTGAGTCGAAAGTTGTCCATGATTGGACTGAGGACCAGTGCAGCTGGTGCTCGGGCTGTTTGGAATTTAGGTTCGTCACTGGCATTGAAGGTAATAGCCGTGTCACTCCAAGGATTTATTTCTGCTATGTGGCAGATTTCGGCGATGCTGCGGATTGTTCGCTTGCGTCTATTATTTGACGCGAAGGTCTCAAAGACCATTAACACCGTATTGTTGTCCACGGGATGGTGCTCTGTGGTATTTGGGAGGAGTAGATCCTCACCACTTCTGGCCACCTGTCGGAGTATCCAACATGCTCTAAGGCTGTGCGTTGGTATTGCATCCGCTGTACTATGAATTTTGCAGGGTCCGTTGAGCCATCCCTTCAGTACGGTTCCTTGCCCCGTAGAGGGCTTTTGCTTTTTGGTAGTTAACCCATGTGTATTGTGATAATGCACCCTTTTATTTCGGACTGGGTTTTTATTCAGGGCCGGATTATCCCAAAATTTTATTTCGGTTTTCCACGCGCTTTCCATCGCACAGTACTTTCGTACTATGGACACCAAGTCAGCAAAGCGTGTAATTTCGCGTCGACTTATGGCGTTGAGGATTCCCTTGTCCGTGCAATTATTGCAGAAGAATGAAATTGCGTCTTCCTCGCGGCAGTCCTTTATCCTGTTCATGACCAGGAGGAATCTGGCCCAGTAATGGCGTACTGTTTCTTCGGGCTCTTGCCAAATTTGGGATAGATCGCTTATGTCCGGGTGGGTGGGTGGAATTGAACCCGAATCCTCACCCAATCTGAGACTCAGGGGCCAAGGATTTTCCGAACTCGGAAGTTTGGATTCTTGGATGTTTTCCAATGAATCTAGCCCGCTGCCTGACTCTAGGTTTAGGTCTTGAGTGACGTCCTCCCCTCCGCGGGTATCCGGCTTGGAGGGGTCGGGAATCCGGACATAGCTAGTCCTTAAGATAGATGAATGGTTGCCGCATTGTTCCTCCACCACTACAACGTGATGGGTAACCTAGGGAGAGTTGATCTCTCTCAGATTGGGTTTAGGCCCAATCTGATCGTAGTCTGTAGTGACTCCCATGGCGGCGATGCGATCCAAGAGCTCGTTCAAGGAAGAGAGATCCATTGGATCTAACTGCTCGGCGAGTTCCGAGTTAACGTGAAGATTGCTTTCGATGACCCGAGAAGTCATCGTCGGCGCAGCGGCCGAACAGGCGGTCATAAGAAAACCACCTAGCCGGAGAGTTTGGCCGATAGCCAAAGCTCCCTCAGCAACAGTGCCGTCTTTAAAGACGGTATGAGGCATCCTTCCTGGTGGTGACGGCATAGTGGAACTCTCAATGAAAGCACCAATGTCGGTGTCAAAACCGGCGGATCTCGGGTAGGGGGTCCCGAACTATGCATCTAGGACGGATAGTAACAGGAGGCAGGAGACACGATGTTTTACCCAGGTTCGGGCCCTCTTGATGGAGGTAAAACCCTACGTCCTGCTTGATTAATATTGATGATATGGGTAGTACAAGAGTGGATCTACCACGAGATCGAGGAGGCTAAACCCTCGAAGCTAGCCTATGGTATGATTGTATGTTGTCCTACGGACTAAAACCCTTCGGTTTATATAGACACCGGAGAGGGTTAGGGTTACACAAGGTCAGTTACAAAGGAGGAGATATCCATATCCGTATTGCCTAGCTTGCCTTCCACGCCAAGTAGAGTCCCATCCGGACACGAGACGAAGTCTTCAATCTTGTATCTTCATAGTCCAACAGTCCGGCCAAAGGATATAGTCCGGCTGTCCGGTGACCCCCTAGTCCAGGACTCCCTCAACCACCATCATCCAATGCCTTGCGAATTTCCTTCAGCTTTATTGATTTTGCATTGTGAGGTCATACCAACAAGAAATAGGAATAGCATTCGCTCTTCAGAACTCATTCATGCATGATACTAACGAACACTACTCTGATGAAAGGCAAAGTCATGATACGAGGATGGAATATGTACGAAAAAATGGACGGCTTGACATATTCACACCTATGATGTGGTAACTAAGCAGAAGTCACTTCAACAAATTAGAAACACTGCAAGACACCATATGGAAGGTGCAATCAATATCACTCTGCCAAGTTAAAACTGTCTCGTCATAGGTGGCGTTCATCAAACTAGAAGCAATACATGCTAGAAATCATATTCAAGACGCAAACCAATATCACACTGCCAACTTAAAGGTGTCCCATCATAAGTGACTGATGCAGGATACACAAGAAGAGTAGTTTCATGTAAGAACATGGTGTGATAGACAGATATAGTATGTACCAAAAATAGGAAAGCGTGTCATATTCACATGTATCATGTGTAAGCTAAGCAGATGCAGTTTACACTAATTAGGAGCAATACAAGCTAGACACCATATGCAACATGCAACCAGATATCACACTGCCAAGTTAGAGCAAGCACCTTGGATGGTGGAGTAGGGGAGCGGAGACTTGGACCTTGTAATGCACTATCAGTACAAGGAGAATCGGTACAGATGCTCCGTTTACGTTGCTGCAGAGGACCACCATCATCACCTTCCTTACTCTTTTCCTTCCTCTTTCTTGATTTTGCCTTGTCAAGTCAAAACCACAAGAAAAAGGAATAAAATTTGCTCTTCAGAACTCATTGATGCATGATACTGACAAACACTACTTTCGTGCATGGCAGCCGCATGATAGGAGGATGGAATATGTATGAAAAACAGGACGACGTGACATATTGACATGTATGATATATAAAGTGTAAACTAAGCACAAGGTGCTTGAACTTGTTAGAATCGATGCAAGCTAGAAACCATATGAAAGATGAAACCAATATCACTCTGCCAAATTAAAAGGGTGCCCTAACAAATGTATTTGACCAAATTAGAAGCAATACATGGCAACATGATAGAAATAATATGCAATATGCAACGAATAAAGGTGACTCATCATAAGTGATTGATGCAGGATACAGAAGAGAGGTAGTTTCATGTAAGAACAAGGTTAACACATAGATGTAGTGTGTACCAAAAATAGGAAGGCATGTCATATTCACAGGTATAGTGTGTAAACTAAGAAAATGCAATTTACCCTAATTAGAAGCATTACAAGCTAGACACTGTATGCAACATGCAACTACATATCACATTGCGAAGTTAGAGAAAGCACCTGTGATGGTGGTGTAGGGGAAGTGCGGTCTTCAGGTACAGAGCTACGTTCAATATCTTCATTTAGGCTTGCTGTTTCTTGAGAATCATGTGGAGAGGATGAAATTGCATTCTTTATAAGAGTATTGCATCTCATATTAACCCACACGCGTGACTGTCTCATCATAAGCGATAGATGCAGGATACACAAGAACAATAGTTTGATGTAAGAACATGGTGTGATAGGCAGATGTAGTATGTACCAAGAACAGGAAGGCGTGTCATATTCACATGTATAATGTGTAAGCTAAGGAGATGCAATTTAACAAATTAGGAGCATTGATGAGGGATACACAAGAAAAGTAGTTTGATGTAAGAACATGGTTAATAGAAAGACGTAGTATGTACCAAAAACAGGAAGGCATGTCATATTGACAGGTATAATGTGTTAACTAAGCATATGCAATTTACCCTAATTAGAAGCATTACAAGGTAGACACCATATGCAACATGCAACCACATATCACACTGCCAAGTAAGAGCAAGCACCTGCGATGGTGGTGTGGGGGAATTGCGGTGATCAACTAGAGAGCTACGTTGACTATCTTCATTTAGCCTTGCTGTTTCTTGAGAATCATGTGGGTAGGATGACACTGCACTCTTTAAACGAGTAGGGCGTCTCACAGTAACCCACTCGGGTGACTGTCTCATCATAAGTGATTGACGAGGGATACAAAAGAGCATTAGTTTGATGTACGAACATGGTTAATAGGCATATGTAGTATGTATCAAAAACATGAAGGCATGTCATTATCAAAGGTATAATGTGTAAAGTAAGCAGATGCAATTTAACCAAATTGGAAGCAATACAAGCTAGACACCATATGCAACATGCAACCACATTTGACAGCGCGAAGTTAAAGCAAGCATCTGGGATGGTTATGTGTGGCAATTGAGATCATCAACTGCAGAGCTACGTTTACTGTCTCCAACTGCTGACACTGCACCCATTAGAGCGTTGAAACGCTTAGTGCTTATCTTTGAATTACACTGGAGCGACTTCTGTCTTTTCTTTTGTGCATTCATCAACACTGCGTCAGAGTCTGAAATACCCATGCATAAAAAACAATAGTGTGAGTATGGGTGAAGTGTGTGCACAATTAGTACAGTGTAAAGGTAGCAGATAGCAGGTCGGTGAGAAATAAATGACGGGAGACATATGATAGCTCTACAACATGCATGGCACACTAAATTACTACATGATTCTATGAAAATAACAATCGACTGAAAGCAAATAGGTCAGTCCATTTTTTCTGCACCGTCCGATGTACAAAGAACGGGCAGATCGCCTTCATCTACCTCCAGCCAGTCAGTGTTGACAATCTTCCTCGAAACACCAGCGACCACCGGCCCAGTATTCCTCCCCTATCTGCGCCCTCCCCTCGACCTCACTGCACCGCTGTGATTGGCACCGCCCCCCGGCCATCCATTCAAGCCCCGCCGACCTCCAGATCGGGCGCAAGCAGCTCCTGCGCCCTACACCCCTATGATAGACACCGATGCGCAGCTTCCCTGGGGAACAGGCGGACTAGGTGCTCCGCGCGCCTAAGCGGGTGCTGCTTCTTTTAATTGTGGTTCGACTGACCCTGAATTGAAATCCAGGCGGGCTACTGACCTCTAGCAAAGGTGAAATAGTAAAAGGGAGGAAACCTTGTGCATTTAGTATCACAAAGAAGATGCAGTAAGAAGCGCTCAACTAGTTTCTTTCGTGGGATGAATACGGTGTGAGCGGACACGTAAGATTTGCACAAATAAGGGAAGAGGAGTACCTCTTTCTGCTGGCAGTGCTGTGTCCTCCTTCTGTTTTTCCGACGATCTTCTTGTTGTTCGCCGGAAACTAGAAGTTGTGTAGGACGGTGCAACCTTGGACGAACCCATGGCCAAGTTGTTGAGTGTGGTGCGGTGGTCGTCTGTCGGCGGCGGGGAAGCAGATCCGAGGTGGCGAACGACGGCGTAGCGGGAACAGCTCCGGTGCGGTGGACGGTTGCGACAGTGGAGCCGCAGCAGTGAGGCATAGGATGGCGTGGTCGGAGTGGTTCTGGTACGGCACACGTCAGCGTCGGCGTCGTGGAGGCAGCTCTGCCTCGGCTTCAGCTGCTAAGTCCTTGAGGGCATTGCGGTTGCGGTTGCGTTGGACGACGACGTCGGGGTACCGGCACCGGCGTGATGGAGGAGGGTGGCGGTGGATTGGCCGCTATGGGGTGGAGGACGGAGGACGCTGGGGTTTCGCGGCTGGTGGAGAGGGCGTTTTCGCGCCCACGGAGTATGAATGGGGAAACGGAGGGAGGTGGGGAACTAAGGGGGAACAATGTTTCGGTTTGAGATGCGCTTGTTTGAAATTTGGGGAAAGTTACAAACTTTGCCCCCATCTAAAATTTCGGACATATTGTGGGTTGGGGGTAGGACAGTCATGTCAGGTGTCCCAAATGTGGGCGGGATAGATTTCGGCCGAGCGCATGGGTAGGCGCCCACGGCGTATGAATGCTTCTCGGAGGCGGTTGAGACTAGCGTCTTGGTGAAGTTACAAACCTACCCCGGTTTAGACCTTTGGACATCGGGCCGATAGGCTACACGGGCCAGAGTCAGGACAGTAATTTCCTAACACCAAAACATTAGTCTCGCGCGGTTTCGGGTGACCAGAGGCCTATTTGGTGCTTCGTTCAATATTTGGGAGCAGATGCATTAACGTTTTCGGTTCTCTTGAATTGAACTTTCAGGATTTGTCAAACTTCACAAATCTTTACTCTTGAAAATCCTAAAGCTACGATTGTTTTGGAATGGAGGGGGTACATTTGAATATACATTGTACACGAGTATATATTAAAAAATATGCAACTTACCTCAGTTCATGCATGGTTCCAGATATAATCTCCTTGGTTGCAAAAAAAAGTTAGATATGCGTATGAATATATATAACATGTTCAAACTCACAATAAAGATTGATGCTCCCTTTTACATCTGATTTACAAATGCCATTATCTCAGGTTCAAATAGATGAATGCACTTCCTATGAATTCAAATCTTCGAAACCCCCTTTATGTTGAATTCGACATGTATTCTATTTCGTAGCTAGCAATTTGGAATGTATCCATGCAAGTGACAAATGTATAAAGTGCTTCACACTAACAACATGGAGTGCACTAATTAATATTTATATATGAATTGCAAAAGCATCCATTGCCTGTATTTCAAACCGCTCTCACTCTATGGATCGATAATATGAAATAAACACATGCACATGCTAGAATTCAATAGAGTATGGGTGTCTGATAGACCAATTTTCATCCATACGCAATTTGCAAAATTCATGATCTCATCCAAAAATAATAATGCCATTTATATTTTAATTTAATGCGTAGAACCGCCTTTTACACGTAGATGCACTATGCCTCGCCCCGTTCTCCCAAACGCGTTATATATCTCTCTATCTAACGCATAAGTGCACACACTTTATATGCATCGGCATTTCTCTTTCACACATGCTCACAATCTCTCTCAGGGTGTCGGGGTGTCTCACGCACATGCTCTCTCTGTTTCTCTCTCTCTCTCTTTCTGACTACTATGTACCACTCTTTTCACTAATCTCAGTTGGAAAACACTATTTCTCTCACATGCATATATATACACATGCACGGTCTCTACTAGCCCTCTATACGCACATATATGTGCCTACGTGTCTCCCGCACGCACATTATCTTTAGGCCTCTCTCGCACACATTGCCCCCCGACACACCTCTCTCTTAGTAGTTGGCAGATATGATTTCATCATATCATTCGGTAGGATATCCCTGGCTGTTAGGCTGGATGGTAATACGAGGCAAAATTTTACCCTAGTTCGGATCGGACCCTTGCAGTTGAAGAAAGAGCCTACTCCTGGTACTGTATATTAGTGATAGGGGTGTGTACAAAGTACACGTGAATACCAGGCATTGTGCGTGTGCGTATACTATCGACGAACTAGCCCCCAAGCTTGTATAACATACTAAGGGCCTAGGGTTACAAATCATATATAGTCGGCTTATCACGAGTGGGGATAGAGTCCTCCGCGACTCTGGTAGCTTCGTGTTGTACGCCGAGTCCTCCACATGGGTCTTCATATAACACATCTCGGTCCAACCTATATATGGCCCAGGATGGAACCGACCCATTTGTCTTCATGTTGACCCACCACAACTAGAAATGATGTGCCCACCACACCACACACGCAATCGGCCACCAAGAAAATAAGCATATACAATAGTACAACGGTATCTAGCTCACGAGACGTCTCCATATTTTGTTGATGACACTGACGGACTTTGCATTTGATGCGTGCTCCGTATTTTGTTGACGACACTTACGGTCATTGTATTTGAAGCGAAAGCACAATATGGTCACTGGACTTCAGAATAAGCTCATCACGATCACCACATACATTTTGTTGTTCTAACCAACATGTGGTTGGATGGTTAGAGGACAGTGGTTTCTCGAGCCCACCAAGGTTAAAATCCCGGTGCTTGCATTTATCTTGTGTTAATTTCAGTATTTTTCGGCGATGTACGTTCAGTGGGAGGAGACGTTCCACTCGACTACGAGGCACCTATGGTGACTTCGTAAAATCTCAAGATCATATATGCTGGCCCACTCTCTCGAAGGTGCTCATAGGGGTAGGGTTCGCGTATGTGCACTTATAGCGGTGAGTGCTTGCGCGTATATCTGAGCCCTTGCGTCTGTACCGTGTTAAACAAATACATATCATGATTATACGGTCACTGGCTCACTCGTACAACTCCGTATTTTGTTGATGACACAATCAATTGACCAGTCAAATGTTCCACACGGCACAACTAGTGTTGCACCATCGGGGCGCGTAACCGTGGGGCCAACCTGTCAGCCCGTATATGAAAGAAAGAAATGGTAGTTTGAGTCTGTACCGTGTTAATAAAATAGGAGTACATTTTAGGGTGATCATACGATCACTGGCTCACCATACAGCTCCGTAATTTGTTGATAACACGATCAATTGACCAGTCAAACGGTCCACATTCAGCAGCGCACATTACCATAGGGCCCACCCGTCAGCGCGTATATGAAGGACAGAAATGGTAATAAATGAGTCGTCGGTGGGTATTCAAAGTCGTGAGACCTCTGGTTGGCAGTCACCGGCGGTTGGGGGGGCGTTCATTGGGTGGTGGGGTGGGGATCCCCGGAGAAAAAGCTCGATGGGGGGGGGCTAGAGGGATGGCCGGTGCAGCGGCGGACCGGCGGTGGGGAGTGGTTTCGGGAAGGGCGGGCCGGCCGCGGGCGGCGGGGGCTGGCGGTTCGGCTGGTGGTGGCTGGCGGCTCAGGGGGGGGGTGGAGTTTGATGATAAACTGGAGGCCCTTGATTTCGTATCCAACAGCTGGAAAATCTAATGACCAGAGATGAAAAAGTCAGTCGACTGACGTGTAGCCTCACCCCGCACGTACACATGCACACACGCAAGACGCGCACGCATGTAGGCATGCAACAATGACATGTACACACGCACGCATGCTGGCGTGCAACACTGACATGTACACATGCACTCACGAACACACGCACATACGCACCCATGCATGCAACACTGAAACGTACCCTTGCACGCACGCAACACTCGCACGCCTGCATGCACACATCACACGACGCAAGACACACGCTCAACCTATACGTGCATGCACCCTTTGTTAAGGACATGGATTGTTATGGGTATTAATCAATCTTATCTGTGATAAGCAGAACATTGATGTTTGCAGCGGTCTTTATGAATCCCAACGTATCGAACGGGCTATCAACATAGTAGGCTTATCTATAAGAAAAAGATGACGTCACACTCAATGAACAATCATCGGTTTATGAAATGCCCGCTTCTGACCGCACTGGCCCACCAAAGGTTCCTTTGCTATGCGCTGCCTACGTTGGGTCACTGACATGCAGGCCATGCACCCAAAGATCCCACACGTCAGTGGAAGAACGACGCGGTGTCCTAGGTCAGAGTCGAGGGCGCCACTCGCGGCACGCCTGGCTGAACACGCCTCCGTGCCGCATTCAAACGCCTCCATGAAACCCGCCCGTGTGGAAGCCGAGAAACCCACTCTGGACACACGTCCGTTCATGACCGGGCCGGTGTTAAATGCAACACCGGCCGAGCTCCTCCCGTCCGCCGTCTATTTAATCTCCTATTTAAACGAGGCCAAACGCCGGCCAAGAATCGCACACCTCCGCCGCTCCCCTATCTCCTCCACCATTTTGTCCACTCTTACAATGGCTTACGAAGAGTAGTTATTCCGCATCCAAGCCGGCTGAGTAGCCCGCTGGATACGAGCTATGCAGCTCGCTAATCCACCTCCCTCCCCTCGCCCGACAGAGCCAGTTGCCGCCCCAAGCCGGCGCGCGGTTCAGCAACTCGCCGCTCCAGGCCAGCTCGACGAGGAGCTGCGCACGAGCGTTGTCGGTGTCCAAACCGGCGGATCTCGGGTAGGGGGTCCCGAACTGTGCGTCTAGGCCGGATGGTAATAGGAGGCAAGGGACACGAAGTTTTACCCAGGTTCGGGCCCTCTTGATGGAGGTAAAACCCTACGTCCTGCTTGATTAATATTGATGATATGGGTAGTACAAGAGTAGATCTACCACGAGATCGGAGAGGCTAAACCCTAGAAGCTAGCCTATGGTATGATTGTTGTTCTATATGTTGTCCTACGGACTAAAAGCCTCCGGTTTATATAGACACCGGAGAGGGTTAGGGTTACACAAAGTCAGTTACAATGGTAGGAGATCTACATATCCATATCGCCAAGCTTGCCTTCCACGCCAAGGAAAGTCCCTTCCGGACACGGGACGAAGTCTTCAATCTTGTATCTTCATAGTCCAGGAGTCCGGCTGAAGGTATAGTCCGGCCATCCGGACACCCCCTAATCCAGGACTCCCTCAGTTGCCCCTGAACCAGGCTTCAATGGCGACGAGTCCGGCGCGCAGATTGTCTTCGGCATTGCAAGGCGGGTTCCTCCTCCAAGTACTTCATAGAAGATTTTGAACACAAAGATAGGGTCTGGCTCTGCAAAATAAGTTTCCACATATTGCCATAGAGAGAATAGTATTTACACAAATCTAATCTGCTGACGTATTCCGTAGCGTGACATCACACCACGGCCAAGCCTTTATTCGAATCGTTTTATTGTCCCACCTCAGCGTGTCATGCGAGGCGGTTTCCTTGGCACGTCTCGTCGAAGCAGAGATCGTGTACCCTTATTCCGGGATTCTCATCAATACGGGCGTGGGTAACCCAACCGTGCCATTGATTACGACGCTTGGAGATAAGCGAGTTTTACCAAGATGGTGGGGACACGCAGTTGCGTCCACCCATATAAGGGGATAAGGATCCACCTTTTCACCTACGCCTTCCTCCTCCTTGGCCTATCCATTTTCGCGCACTCGAGCTCCAGCGCCCAAGTCCGCACTCCCCACCACAACCTTTTCCAGCCATGTCCGCAGCGGGAGGCAAGTGGATGGTCTCCTCCGTCACGGAGGGACACATCAAAAAACTGAGGAAGGCTGGATACTTGTCTAACGACATCGCGTACCGGCTTCCTGAAGAGGGGCAGCTCCTCCCCACCCCAAGGCCCCATGAGAGGGTAGTGTTCCTTCCCCACTTCCTCCGCGGACTGGGCTTTCCTATCCACCCATTCGTCCGGGTACTCAAGTTCTACTACGGCCTGGATTTCCATGATCTGGCCCCGAACTTCATCCGCAACATCTCGGCGTTTATCGTCGTGTGCGAGGCTTTCCTCCGCATCCGCCCCCATTTTGGCCTATGGCTCAAGACTTTCAATGTCAAGCCGAAGGTGGTGCGCGGCAACCAGGCGGAGTGCGGAGGCGCCATGGTGGGCAAGATGCCCAACGTCTTATGGCTCGAGGGCTCCTTTGTGGAGACCCTGAAGGGGTGGCAATCGGGGTGGTTTTACATCACCGAGCCGCGCGACCCTGAGTGGGTTGTAGCCCCCGAGTTCCGGTCCGGACCCCCAACGCGGCTCACGTCCTGGAAAGAGACGGGCCTGTCGTGGGGCAGCAAAGAAGAGGTGACTGGACTGCAAACATGCATCCAAACCCTGGTGAACAAGCAGCTCAAGCTTGTCAACGTAGTCCAGGTTATGTTCATCCGCCGGATCCTCCCGTGTCAACAACGGGCCTTCAATCTATGGGAGTTCAACCCGATGCAGCACCGAAATCTGAGCAGGCTCTTCGACACGACGTACGAAGATGCCTGGAAGGTGCTTTTCAAGGGCGTCGAGGCTCCCGCATCCGCTACCGAGGATCACGGATTCAGCACGCAGTGTCACGCTAGCGTGGTAAGTTGTTTGTACCTTTTACAGGGTATTAGTTTTTCATAGTTTAACTCTATGCGGGATCTAAGCTCCCTTACCTTTGACAGGATTGGCAGGCGAAGTCCGGACAGATCGACTATCCGGCTCCTTTGCCCGAAGACCTAGCCGATGCCCGCTTGGCGAAGCTGCTGGTTCCGGCACCCTATGTGGTGCTGGAGAAGAAGTCCACGAAGAAGGCCACGGGGACTCAAAAAAGTGCCCGACGCCAGGAGGTGTCGGGTTCATCATCCGACGGCTCCAAGGCGCATTCCTCCTGTGAAGACGAGGAGGAGGAAGAAGAGACCTCTCCCCCTCCAGTGGGGGGAGAGAAGAAAAGGAAGGCCGCCCTCACTGGGGAGGCCGAAGGGTTCAAGAAGGGGAAAACCCTTCCTCCGGACTACTCCACCGACTCCGACGACAGCGGAGAGGAGTGGCCGCTCAGGGTCAAGCCCCTGGCGAAATCGTAAGTATCCGGATACCAGAGTAATTCATAGTATTCCTTTATTGCACAGCTTTCCCTTATGTCGAATATGATTATGCAGCCCACCCAAAGACCGGCTCGACGCGTCGTCGAGCCGTTCGTTGGACTCGTCGGATGTGAATTCGCTTCCGACGGCTACCTCCCCCCGCCCTACATATGACGCTGAAGTGTTGTCCCAACAGGTTCCAAGCCAGGAGGAGGTGGTCCTGGAGGCGCCGCAAGGCGACCTCCCGGACTCCAGGAGTAAAGGGGATAAAACCCCCCAGGGCTCCAAGTCCGGCTCTAGGCCAGACACCGCTCCGGAACCTTCAAAGGTTCCAGAG
Source organism: Triticum urartu (assembly GCF_056163025.1). Classification (NCBI taxonomy): domain Eukaryota; kingdom Viridiplantae; phylum Streptophyta; class Magnoliopsida; order Poales; family Poaceae; genus Triticum; species Triticum urartu. Next base: position 476,319,141 of record NC_141878.1, on the reverse strand, counting down.
TCCGGCGGGCGACCTCCTTCCAAGAGGAGCAAGCCCACCGTTCCGGTGACCCCCGTCCAACCGGAGGCGCCGGACAATCTGTTGGAGGTGCTCAAAGGCGCCTCCATCGACGAGGAGCACCGCACCATTATGAGTGCGGTGGTCCAGAAGGTTCAGTCCGCCAAGAGTGGACTGACTGAAGCTTGTGCTAGCCTTTTAACAGGCTTTGAGGTAAGTAAAGAATGTGTAAATAATATTACCGCATAGATAGTAGACCCTGATGCTCTGTTTGGCATTCGGGAAGAAAAGCCGAATAGAGGATCAAATAAAATTCGCAGGAGTCTAACAAAAAGGAGTCAATATGTGTATGCAGGCTTCTCTGCTGGCGTCCGCCGCACTGACTGCGGAAGTGGACACGCTAAAGCAGAACCTCGAGCAGTCCGAGCAAGAGCTCGGGCGTGCCAAGAAGCAGCTCAAGGACAAGGAAGGTAAGAAATACCTTGTTTAAATATATATATATATATAAAGTGCAATTGCAAAAAATGACAGGATTATCATGGCTATTGTAGGGGCCACATCTGAGGTGGCGACCCTTAAGCAAGCACTGGTCGAGGCTGAGAAGAGGGCGGCCATGGAGCGCACCAGGCGGGAGAAGTATGAGGCCCAGGTTGGCAAGGTGCGGCAAGAGCTCCAGGCTCTCATGAAAAAACATGAGAGTTTGGAGCTTGACTCAACGACGCGAGCGTTCGAGCTCGCGGTGGCTATTAAAAATGCCAAGTCTGCCAAGGCCGAATCCCAGAAGACCCCGAATCCGGAGCTCTCTAGGAGCATTCGCAGATCTTCCCCGTAGCGTGTCCGATGCCGTCGCATTCTATCGAGCCGAGGAGGGTAGCTCGACAGAGAAGGTGTTCTGGTCTTAGTATGTTGAGGCTGGACACCCCGTGCCCCTGAGCGACCAGCTGAAGCAACTGGTCGAGCTCCACAAGGCGGCCGAACAGGCCATGAAGGGCCTCATAGTTCGGCTGTGGCCTGGAGAGGCTCTGCCTGGGAGCAATTTCGGGCTGGTGCGGCGGCTGGTGGGGGCCTGTCCAAGGCTCGAAGTCATCAAGCGCTCCATATGCATTGAAGGAGCCCGTAGGGCCCTTGCCCGTGCTAAGGTGCACTGGGGCAAGCTGGATGCTGAGAAGCTTGTGAAGGACGGGCCACCGCCGGGGAAAGAGCATCGCAAGCCCGAGAATTATTATAAGGATGTTCTGAAGGGTGCCTGCCTTATGGCGGATGAATGTTCTAGGGATGTTATTTCTGAGTAAAACTCGCTCGTTTTGTCCTGTGCACTGAAAACTTGTTCATATGCGCTAAGCAATGCTGTTGGAATTTAAAATATTACCTTCTGTGCGGCTGTTTATCAATTCTGAGAGATGGCGAGTCATCAGCTTTTGCCCCCGTGCCGCTAGTGCTGGGGTGTTCGGGGATAAACCTGAGCGCTCTTTTTCCCATGTTTGGGTCCTTCGAGGGAGGCGCTCAGCACAATGAACAAGGCAATCGGACTATAATGCATGAACACTCTCACTTAGCCATAGAATTCTATAATTTTAAATTTCGGCGAAGCCCCTGGTATTCGGAAGACCGAGTTCGGGGCGCTATCCACGCCTTGGCCGGACAGAGCCGACTCCTCGCTCTAAGCGGCATAAGTCTTTAGGGACTCGAAAAACCTCTCGAACAGCGACCAGCTCTCGCTTCATCATGACAGTCAGTTTTAGCTTTCTCTACCGAGGTGCTCGACCCAGCTCAACTGGGGCACAATCGCAGTAGTTCTCCTAGTGCTACCTTAGCCGACATAGCGGAACGTAAGGCACCAAAACATAGGAGCCGGGCAAACCCAACTATTGAACCAAGACATGATTCGGAGCCGATGCATATAATGCTATAAGTTCGGGGTGCTGCACTTGTTAAAGTGTTCGGACTTCTCACACCATATTGAGGGGTACTAAAGCCCCTGGCGTATTTTGGCCGTACCAAAGTGTACGGGTGCAACATGTCGTTAAGGAACATATATTTGTAAAAAAAGAGTAATGCAAAAATAGACAAAAGCTATGCACTATTTATTAAAAAGGGCTGCGATCAAAGCAGGACGATACAAATAATGCGATAAGCAAAAGGTTGGACTATTTAACATGTCCGTTCCAGGGGCAGGCTGCGGAATGGTATGCGAAACAGGTATACTGCTCGTGATAGAGACCACCTGGGAGTTCCGTAATGCGGCATGGCTTGTCTGCTTCCCTGGTTCTTGCATCGTTTGTGCGGCAATTGAACTGCCGAACAGGCCTTCTGAAGAATGGAGTCCTGAAAGTAAGAGAAAATTAAAAAATCGGCAGCCCCTGGTGCGGTTTAAGCCGTGTTTCGGGCGTGCCGTGACGGTGCCCCTCCCCCTATACCCATGGTATTTCTAGAGCGTAGTTATGTAAGCGAAGCACTGGCATCGCATTTTTTCGAGTGCTGGGGTTGGGGCCGCATTGCTACGCCTGCTCGGAACGTGCCAGGCGGTCTTGTTGTAGGTTACTCCGGGCGCGCTTGACGGTGTCCGGGCGTTTAATGGCCGGACTGGAGAATTGCCTGGAGAGGCTGCTTTGTACTTCCGCTGCAAGGGCCGCCATGTGCTCCTCCGTTCGAAGGGAGCGTTCGGTGTTTCCATTGACCGTAATTACTCCTTGAGGGCCTGGCATCTTGAGCTTAAGGTATGCGTAGTGAGGTACCGCGTTGAACTTGGCGAATGCGGTTTGCCCGAGCAGTGCGTGATAGCCACTGCGGAATGGGACTATGTCGAAGATTAACTCCTCGCTTTGGAAATTATCTGGAGATCCGAAGACCACTTCAAGTGTGACTGAGCCTGTACAGTTGGCCTCTACACCTGGTATTACGCCTTTAAAGGTCGTTTTGGTGGGTTTAATCCTCGAGGGATCTATGCCCATTTTCCGCACTGTATCCTGGTAAAGCAGGTTCAGGCTGCTGCCGCCGTCCATAAGGACTCTAGTGAGATGAAATCCGTCAATAATTGGGTCTAGAACCAATGCGGTGAATCCGCCATGACGGGTGCTAGTGGGATGGTCCCTTCGATCAAAGGTGATCGGGCAGGAGGACCATCGGTTGAACTTTGGGGCGACTGGCTCTACCGCGTATACGTCCCTTAACGCGCGCTTCCGCTCCCTCTTGGGGATGTGGGTTGCGTATATCATGTTCACCGTCCGCACTTGTGGGGGAAAACCCTTCTGTCCACTGTTGTTCCATCGCCATCTCCTTCTTTTGGGGTGTCCATCATGTATATGTCATATGACGAGGTGGCTTTCCAGGGCCCAATAGGCGCTAGTTCTTCATCGTCTCCTTCATCGGCGTCCATACCGTCGATGTCTTCGGAGTCAAAGTCGAGCATGTCGGTTAAATTGCCGAAAGTGGCTACAAAGTGGGTGGTGGGTGGGCTTTGAGTTTCTTCATCGTCCGTATCCCAACCTTGCTGACCGTAGTCCGGCCAGGGCTCTCCTGATAAAGAGAGAGACTTTAGTGTCTTCAAAATATCGCCAAAAGGCGAGTGCTGAAAGATGTCCGCGGCAGTAAACTCCATGATCGGCGCCCAATCGGATTCGATCGGCAGGGGCGCGGAGGGTTCGGAGTCCGGAGAGGAGTCCGGCTCCTTGGAGTCACGAGTCTCACGGAGTGCGGGGCTGGTGTTCGGCTCGATCGCCGTTGGGATCGCAGCCCCCGAGGCGGCGTCCAACCACCCATCCTCGATCGACGCAGTTGGCTCCGAATTAAGGGTCGAAGCCGATGCGGGTGCGGCCTACAGGGGACTGTTCGGCGGCAGAGCTAGATCATGCTCGTCGTGACAGTGCGGCGCGCTCGGCAGTGGCTCGAATCCGTCGAAGATCAAGTCCCCGCGGATGTCAGCCGTGTAGTTTAAACTTCCAAATCTGACTTGACGGCCAGGGGCATAGCTTTCGATCTGCTCCAGATGGCCAAGTGAATTGGCCCGCAGTGCGAAGCTGCCGAAGACGAAGATCTGTCCGGGGAGGAAGGTCTCACCCTGGACTGCATCGCTATTGATGATCGTAGGAGCCATCAAGCCTAACGGCGACGACACAGAGGAACTCTCAATGAAAGCACCAATGTCGGTGTCAAAACCGACGGATCTCGGGTAGGGGGTCCCGAACTGTGCGTCTAGGCCGGATGGTAACAGGAGGCAAGGGACACGAAGTTTTACCCAGGTTCGGGCCCTCTTGATGGAGGTAAAACCCTACGTCCTGCTTGATTAATATTGATGATATGGGTAGTACAAGAGTAGATCTACCACGGGATCGGAGAGGCTAAACCCTAGAAGCTAGCCTATGGTATGATTGTTGTTCTGTATGTTGTCCTACGGACTAAAACCCTCCGGTTTATATAGACACTGGAGAGGGTTAGGGTTACACAAAGTCGGTTACAATGGTAGGAGATCTACATATCCGTATCGCCAAGCTTGCCTTCCACACCAAGGGAAGTACCTTCCGGACACGGGACGAAGTCTTCAATCTTGTATCTTCATAGTCCAGGAGTCCAGCTGAAGGTATAGTCCGGCCATCCGGACACCCCCTAATCCAGGACTCCCTCAGGCGTCATTGCTGCCGTCCATGCCGCCACCTCGTACCACATCTCCCGTTTCTATGGCCGAGACTCCCATGCCAGCGGCCGCACCATGCAAGCAGCGATAGAAGCCGGGTGCGCGGAGAGCGACGAGTCGGTGGCCAGCGCCTCCGCGTCCGCCGCCATCATCTAGGAGAAGTAGAACACGGGAGGCCGCCGCCGCTTGGGTCCCATGAAGGCCACCGCGGAGGTGACGCCGGCGTACACAACAGGTGTCTTGCCGGACCCTTTTGTTGCGAGGACCTTCATCGACCCCACATGGGCTCCACGGAAGAGGGGAATGTTAGGATGAACTCGAGCCGGTGCTGGCCATGGCGAAGTAGTGGCCGGTGATGAACTTGAACCGGTGCCGGCCACCATCATCTTCGGCACCAGCCAATGATATCGGTTGGGCAGTGGGGAAGCGAGCCATCCTTTGCGCTGAAGCATATACCTCCGAGGCTCCCGGCAGTCCGGTGATCGTGCTGCCGGACAAGAGGAACATAAATCGATCGGCGGGCGACCATTTAGGCCAGGTATTATATACCTGTGCTGTCCAGAACTAGCACCACGTAGTTCATTTGAATGTAATGAAATCTGTCATGTTTGTATGAAAATCCGGTATTTTATATGATTTCCGTCGTTGTTTATATGAAATATTAGTTTGTCTACGTGTTTGCGTGAATCTCGTCCGGTTGGTTGAGTTGCTGTCATAATGTGTGCGGCTACGGTTGGATGGCGTAATTTGCGGGTCACCGGCGGTCTGCGGGCGGCTCGGGCGGCGTTGTGGGACAAAAAAACACATCTCGTGCGAGCTCGTCTCCAACGTGCGCGCTTGAGGATGCATGACAGCATGAGCACCCGAGCCATTCCTCGTTCATCGGTGGCAAATGCACCGGTGGACAAAAGGGTCACCAATATTTTGGCTACCCCGGGCAAGATCCAAACAGCCCCTCCCAACAGATTCAAATCCCTCGTTCGCCATGGAATTTTGCCATGTGTTGTTTTCATGGACTAGCAAGATGCCCGTGCATTGCACGGAACATCAAGATGCATTTTTTACAAACTCCCGCATTTATGCAAGGGATAATTAATGTCCTCCTTTGCTAGTACCACGAGGCAAACACCATTAATTTTGCATCGATTAGTGTTAGTGGCCTTCTATATCCGCAAATTGTAATTTTGATAGTGGCCCCTTGTTTATAAAAATGGAGGGAGAAAGATGAGAGATAAGGTGAGGAGGAGTGGGGCGTGGTGGTGATTGGTGGTCGGACTGGGCGGAGGCATGGGGATGGACAACGCATTATGTCTAGGTTTGTATCTCTCTCACACACACCCACGTAGGTGAGGGACGTGCACGAAGAGAAGAGGTGCACGCACGGGGCACGTACTCCCGTCTCTTTCCCAACCACACCCGCGCGGGTACACGGTGGAGCTCATTTCTGTACGAAAAAGGTAGCCCACGTGGTAATTTGGCACGTGTACTGGTTGTCCACTTGGTGGAGGGAGGATCATCTACCACGGGTGAACAAACTAATTGCGACTTGACGCGTTATGTTAAATTAAAAAAAGAGGCAAACCATGTGGGGCCTACCTTAGAGGCAAGGCTCTATACACTGGATTACTTTTGATGTGTCCCGTTAACTCGCAGAACAAGGAGAAGCTTGCTTAGTACGCCGTCTCCCCCGCCCACGGGCGCGGTGGCTCGCAGGATGAGGTGAAGCTTGCTTACGAGTAGTAGTAGTAGTAGTAGTAGTAGTAGTAGTAGTAGTACTGTATGCCTTTATGCCCGCTCCCTCGCCCACTCGCGCGGTGGCTCGTAGCACGAGGAGAAAATTTTACTACTCCGTCCGTTTACTCCTCGTCCCTACTACGTACTTTGGTTAGTACTCCCTCCATTTACTTATACAAGGCCACTATAAAAAATACATTTTGCATCTATACAAGGCCACAAATAGTAATCGAGACAAAAGTTACTACTCCCTCCTTTCCAGTTTATGGCTCAATTTTAAAATATCTCCAACCAAGGTAGACGGTGAGTGGTCGAATTAATTTCGTAGTTTGCACAAGTAATTAGTACGCTCGTTTTTCTCAAGAAGTTATGTTTACCGAGGCATTAATTAGAACGAATGCATGAATGGACACTAAATTTCCATGAACTTGTACATGCATTGGTTAGTTTCCTCTTGACACTGCTTGCGTCGGGTGATCTAACGCACCTCGAAATCCAACATGTAATGGTACTACTACTAGTATAGTAGAATTGAGACTTATCAAACGAAAAAACGAATGTTTTTTAGATGAGCCCTATAAACCCTAGTGGGTACGTACTTCGTAAAAACAGATTTTTCCAAAACTAAGTCGCTCCCTTTCATGAATTCTGTAGTATACTCATCCGTCGACGCTCCCTTTCATGAATTATGTACTTCCTGTCGCCGACATGTGGGACATATAGCAACCGGGTCGACGTGTCAAGCACCAAATAACAGTGCAGAACAGCAGGGGGACGCATCCCACTCGTACCGGCCCAGTAGTAGTAATGAGCAATGAGACGTCAAATCACAATGCCGCACCTTCCCAGACGGACGAAGCAACCATTATTTCACACTTCGGTTCGCCATCATCTCAAACCACGTAGTATTGCTTCTGCCTCAAGAGGGACACGCGCATCGCCTTGGTACATCATGACACGTGGGACCGCATGACAGGCCATGCTCCCCCGCCGATCGCTCAGTAAAATCACCTCATTTTTACTATACTTCCTCCATATCGGTTTACTACATGGCATGCACGTCGTTCTAGGTTGAGAATTTAACTAGCTATATATGTGATGAACAGTACTCTAGCCTTTTTAAAAAATGTATACTTTTGTACAGTAGTACTATCGATGGATTGCGCCATGGAGCAAAAGTTGAAATTAAAAACAGAGGTGGTACATATAGAGAGCGCTCGTCCCCAAATTATGCATATAGTACTATTAAAAAAGCTAGTACATGCTTAATTGGGGTGCTAAATTCTATTAAAGAAATACTAGTAGTATGTACATACTAAAGAGTTAAAGTAACAAGAAGAAACATAACATAGTTCTGCTGGGGGCTCAGCACAACACACCCCTCAAAATAAACTAAGCACACATGAAATTAAACTATGCAACTAATCCGGTAGACACTGCATTAGAAGTTTAGAACCACCATGACCAACGACACTGCCACCTTACTTGGAGTCCTCATCCACGTCCTCGACTTCATCCTTGTCCCTCTCCCTCTTGGACGATACTTCTTTGCTTGAACCGCACACTTGGCTGTTGCTCTTCATCCAACCCTTGTAGATATTGAAACAAAGGTAGCCATCCATTGCAGCGTAGTAGATGTGGTCTATATCTAGTACATTCCGCTGCCATGCATGACGATGAAGCATGTAATGAGGTTTCTCCAGTTTATGGTATGAAGGGTGAACCATGGCTCCTACCAGGGTCAGCATTGAAGTCTGACGAGAGGGCACCAGCCGATTCTTCTGGAGGTCGAAGGGGTTTCCTACAACGAGGCATATCCGACCCAGGACTTCTTTGTCGTTCTTAAAGTCTACAGTAACGAATTTCACTGTTTTGTCCTTGAGGAAGTTCTTAAAATCCTGGCACGCAACGTCGGCATGGCATATGTGGTAGACCAAGCAAACGTTATGTACGCAAACCTGGATCACGGCGGGCTTCTTCCTCTCTTCGTCCTTTAGATCCTTCTTTGGTCCCAGGACTATGGTGTACTCAACATCTAGCCCAGCAACCCACTCATCATCTGAGTTTTCGAACATGCGTCTGAAGCGAGAAAGGCATCCTTTCACCGTCGCGGAAGAACAGGTGTAGATGACGTCGAACTCATCGCCGGTGATGGTTCTAACCTTGTACTCACCGCCGATCGTGGAGATTTGGGACGCCATGGATTTGGGAGGAGGGTTAGGATTAGTGGAACTGCCGTAATGTGAATGGACGAGATGACTAGGAGCGAACCGCCGTAGTATTGAAGGACGTGCGGGGACGAGTAGGAGAGAACTGCCAGCGTGCGAACGGCAGGGTAGTGGCTTTCCATTCTCCCATGATACGGGCTTCCGAGAGCCCTTGGATCTAAGATCGAACGGTTGCATGGCATGATTCTAGACCTATGGGTGAATATCCTATCCTGGAGGGTTATTCTGCAAATTTTCAGCAACTTAGCATGCGACCGTTTGATCTCAGATCCAAGGGCTGCCAGCAGCCCGTATCATGGTCGCGCCTACCACGACCGTCGCGTCGCTCGCGCGGTCGCGCCCTTGGAGATTTAACACGATGCGTTAGGCTATCTGATGTTGGCATGTCATACATAGTCATCACTTAGTCACTCATACTACAACAAGGTTGGCTATAAGGTTGGCTATAAGTGTATTTTTTTACTCCTCTCTATATCTTTCTTCGTAATGGAGGTGGTCAGGAATCGGGAGACTCACGCCGGTCGTAGCACCGCAGTTAAAATGATAATGGCAAGTCAAATCACGGGGCCCCACCTGTCCAGCAGTAACTCACTGTCAAATCACACAGCCCTACGTTTGTAGCAGCCTACTCCCTCGTCTTCTCGCGTCTCTGTCAAACCGACTAGGCGGAACTGCCCCGCCTACCATGCAGGAAAAGCCCCGCCCTCAACTTTTAAATACAACTAAATCCACTTAAGAATCCAATGATATACTTTTTGTGACATAGTAACTCATATTTAGTTAGTCAAATGGATGACCTAGAACTACGTGAAGGCCCTATAAACCGAGACGCCTAAAAATAAAAAAACTGAGACGGAGAGGGTAGTTCAGCACATATCTTCTTAGATCAATATAGTCAGGATTCACCAAGGAGCAAAACCAAGTGGTAGGCTGCTCCTGTCGTGTTGGCGTAGCAACTCAAGCAGGGTCAGTCCGCACACGAAATGGCGACACACTTAACAGGACCCCTTTGGCCGACATGTGGCTCATCCACCGTCTTGTTCCACGTGCGATGCACCAAATTACAGTTTGGAGCAGCGGTTGGAATTGGAGGCACCCCAGTCGTAGCGTCGCAGTAGTAGAAAATGAGCGATGAGGGGTCAAATCACAAAGCCCCACCTTTCCCGCATTAAGCTGGACGGACGAAGCAACCATCATTTCACTCTAGGGCGCAAGAGCATAAAGAAAAGAGAAAACAATGATGCGTGCAGCAGCTACCTAGGGCACCCTTGGGTAGGGGTCTTACTACAGATCCTTTTTTTTGAAAGCGCCTCCACTACAAATCGGCTTCTCCCTCATCCTCTTGAAGAAATCCGATGATGAGTGCGGCGGTAGGGTTTGTAGGAGTACTACGGCATGTAGGGCCACGTCGTAGTAAACGGGTTCGAGTCGACGCCTTAAATATGTGTGGGCCGCTTGGTTTTACGGGAACGAGGCAGCATTTTGGGTTCGGGGACCGGTGGAGATATAGTATGTACAAAAAAATGTGGACGTAGGTTCGACCGAAAGGCAATGATGCATGGGCCCTGCATTTTGATATACCTGGGGCCGCGTGAAATTTGCTACTCTACTCAAAACTAGTAAGGTACACATGTATTGAACGCATGAGATTTCGAAACCAAATTATGAATAAATACACACTATAGCATGTAAAGCTTTGAGTCATATATGCATGATGTAGATGTTCATTTAGTTCTTATAGTTCATCTCATTCAAAATCAATTAGTTTTATAAAAATGTTAAGATTCATGGGGTTGTGCATTGTAAATCATAAACTAAAAAACAAATAATGGCAATTCATTTAGAAAAAATAATCAATTATAATATAGAAGATTCTAGAACAAAGGACACTAGTAGAAAAAGGGCCTTCAGTCCCGGTTAATAAGGGCCTTTAGTCCCGGTTCTGGAACCGGGACTAAAGGGTCGGTACTAAAGCCTCCCCCTTTAGTCCCGGTTCTTACTGGAAATTTTATGATTTTTTTTGAAAATTTTTTAGAATTTTTTTTGAATTTCAAATTTCTGAATTATTTTAATCTCTAATCACCCCTCATCACTACTCAATTTAACCTTTAATCTCTAATCACCCCTCATCCTTCCAAATCATCTAACTTCCCGAACGGTCACCCATCCTCTCACTACTGCAGCCTGAGCACGCTTAACTTCCGGGTTCTATTCTCCCTCGTTTCCAAGTCTGCACTTGTTGTTTTCTTGACAATAGTAAGATGTCAATCCTATTAACCCTCAGGAATTTAGCTTGAGCATGAAGTCACACATTTCACTGTTTGAGTTTGAAATTATTGTTCTAAAAATCAATAATTATTTAGTAACACTAATATTTCTTGAATAAGTAGTTTGACCACAGTTTGACCCTAGTTTGACTACAATTTGACCATAGTTTGACCAGATTTGACCAAAATTCAAAAAACTGAAATAATTATTTAGTAACACTAATATTTCTTGAATAAGTAGTTTGACCATTGTTTGACCACAGTTTGACTATAGTTGACCAAAATTCAAAAAAACTGAAATAATTATTTAGTAACACTAATATTCTTGAATAATTATTTAGTAACACTAGTACTTCTTGAATAAGTAGTTTGACCATAGTTTGACCAGATTTAACAAAAATTCAAAAAAAATGAAATTTGAGCATAACTTTTTTTCCTTTTAGAATTTGAGGATTCTAAAAATTTGCAAATAGGCCGTAGGCGGTCAAAATCGGAAGCGGATTTTCGTTCTTCACATTTTGATATATTATACGTGTTTTTTTCTGACATCGTATGCAAAAGTTATAGCCGTTTTACATTTTCCCTACATTTTTTGCAAAACATGTCCAAATTTAAGTTTTTAAATTTTCCTAACTAGTAGATGTAGTAATATAACTACCTCTCTAAGGATTTTATTTTTTGAAGTTTTTATCATTTTCTTTTGATTTTTTTGAAAAAAGGCGATCCACAGGGGGGGTAGAGTTTGAAAATGGGACCTTTAGTCTCGGTTTGAGACACAAACCGGGACTAAAGGGCATTGCACCCTTTAGTCCCGGTTTGTGTCTAAAACCGGGACTATAGGTCTAATCTTTAGTCCCGGTTTGAGACACAAACCGGGACTAAAGGGCATCGCACCCTTTAGTCTCGGTTCGTGCCACAAACCGGGACTAAAGGGCTCAGGTGAACCGAGACTAATGCCTTAGCCGCACGAATCGGGACTAATGGGCTGACCCGGCCTGGACCTTTGCCCCCTTTTCTACTAGTGGGAGAAGTGCTTGTGTTTTGAGGTTTGTGCATTATGCTTAAGTTCAACCATGGAGTCTTCTAAATTGTACATGTGGCAGATCTGGTGGAATGTTGATGATATCCAACGACCAGTAGTGCTCGGATTTGCCTATCTCTGCACTGTCGGGTTAGCTTCATCCAGCGACCATCTTTCAAAGTTATTGGCACACTATATAGTTCTTGTGCCATAGTTGCATGTTTTGGAAAAAAGCTACTAGTGGGTTGTACTATCTATTTAGGAATAGAAGATGTATACATGGAAGTTGTAGGGAAAGACATGACATGGAGCATCTCAATTCCTATGAGTAGGGATTGGAAAAGAGATGTCATTTGGTTCACATCATAGGAACTTTTCTATTGAATCTAGAGATGACATGTATCTCAATTCCTATGAGGAGGGATTAGAAAAGAGATGTAATTTGGTTGATATCATAGGAACTTTTCTATTGAATATACGCTAATGTTTATTTTCCTTTGAAATTAAGGGAGTATAGGAATCCATTCATATGAACCAAGTGGCTCTAAAGCTATAGAAATGATATCATGTTTATTTCCTTTGAAATGTGGAATATATGAATCTATTCCTATGAACCAATTGGCTCTAAAGGAAAAAATCCTATAAAAATCATATCATATAGAGTTCCTATGATATTCCTTGACACTAAAGGATGCTTGAAATTGCTACGGGTGATACGATGGTCTTTCTTTGTAGACTCCTCACCCATATTTATAGTTACCTCTCGAAGATGAATGAAATGATATATACATGGTATTCTACATGTGCAATTTGGTACACGAAAACTCGGTAAAAGTTTGCGAGGTTCGAATTTTCAATAAGGCTATATGCACTGCATTTCGGAACGGAGGGAGCATATGGCAGTTGCTAACACTCACGTGGAAGATTTGTGTGTAGGAGGAGTGGCTGTTCTGTTAAATGACATGGCAAAACTGACACTGTCTGATGCCGATCTAACGGTTCTTACGGCGTTCGTCAGGAAAAGGATTGTGGCGAACGTTTGTCGGATAATGATTTACGGACACATGCATTGCATTGATACATGCCCCCCTCTCTCTCACGCACACGCACCCTCACGAGTCACGACTCTCCCAAGTCCTCTCGCAGACTCGCAGGTCGCACCCACCGTCTATCTGCAGGTAGACATCACGCACATATGTGCTCTTCACACCCTACCCTCAGAACTTATAAAAAACAAAAGACGGCGTGCACATTTTATTTTAGCTCACACGTCACACACTTATACTATTACTCTTGCGGCGAACGTTCTTTGGGCGTAGTATATTGTACTCTCACGAAGAGAAGCGGTGCTTGCACACACTAGTTCTCTCACACCCACTCGCGGGTACACGTAGGAGCACATTTTTTGAAGCTGGTACAACAAAATCACTCCACTATATATAAAAGCAGGAGCCTTAGCGCTTGCTTTACTAGGGTTCCTCTCGTTCACTCTCTCATGCTCTCCAGATCTAAGCAACACATAGGTGGCCACACTCTCTCTCAGCTCACGGCTGGTCGCAAATCCGGCCGGACAACCTCAACCGGGGAAGGGGTGTAGGTGCATCATTCATGCTGTCGTCGGCGGCGAGGGAGGAGACCAACGGCTGCCCGCCCATCCCGATCGGCGGCCGTGCTGTTCTCTCCGAGAAAGCGCCGGCTCGGGAGGGCCTCCGGCCCCTTTTCCTCCCTGCGGTATTGTGCCCAAGATGCGGCCTCCCGATGCTGTCTTTGCCACATGCCGACGACCCTCAGGTATATATTCCTTCGAAACCTGCCTTGCTCTACTGCCCCAGCTCCCTTCGTGTGGATCCTTTTGTACTTCCGTCCGCTGTTCCAAAGCCACCTAGACTTCTACTATTATTATAAGTAAAGCTTGTTCATACAGTCGACTCAAAGCATTAGTTCAAATAGGGAAGAAAGTGGGAAAGCTGTAGCATGAATCTAGGACTTGGTTCTAAGAGGAAACGGGGGAAAGTAGCAATATCTATCACTGCTTAAATAATCGTATTTCGTATTTGCGCAAATAGGGATGTCTGTCTCCATATCGTTTCGGGATGTCTATCTCCGTATCGTTTCTATCCGCGCAATCAAAAGCACACACCTCAGTTTTAGTACAACTGCGCAAAATGAGATGGCTATCCCTCGTTGCCGTCGTCTAACCTCCCATCTTCAAGGTATCCCTACATTGGTAGTAACTAAGGTAGAATGACCATGCAATCTAAAATAAGCTGATTCGTACGTTTTACTTCCTGATTGCAGTGCAGGTACGAGCGAAAACAACTGCATCCTAGTCCGGAATGCACTTTCTACCAGTTCATCCATGGACCGAGGACTAGCTGGCACGGCTGCACGACGGTTTTTTGGACAGGTGCGCGGACAAGAGGCAGTGTGGTCTGCTTATTTCTGCAAATAGCGGTGCTTGAATTTAGTGGAATGCACAAGCATTTCAGCTGGTCAGTACACTACATGGTTCATTTCAGCATTCCAGCTGAGACTACAATTATAATTGATTATTATGGAATGAGAGAACCTAACCTTGGATGATGGCAACAAGAAAAAACCAGAGTGAACTCCAGGAAACTTAAGCCTGCCGGGAGGCCCTTTGCTTAGAGAAGCCTTGCTTGTTTTTTCCTGATTTGTAAACCTTCTCACAACTTTGTCTTTTGCTGTGAACTAGTATATGTTTGTTATGTTCTACGAGTCATTGAGATGTATAAAATTTCTTAACTTATGATTTTCAAGTTTTTTTATGAAGACAAGTTTAATGTGAGTGTTCCACATGAGCGCTAGACTAGCGTGTGAATGTTTGGAATTTATTACATTGTGGCCTCAATTAACTGCATGAACCACTGTAACCAAATACATAGTTGCTTATATGTCAGACAACAGATTGTTGATTGTTAGCTGGTCGATAGCCTAGTGTTGAAGCGAGCTGAGCCAATGTGCCATGTTTTGCACAACTGCTTACAAGTGGGGTAGCACCAACAGTGTTTATAAGTACTTATGTATACATCGGCGCACGGTTCTCGAACGAGTGCTCTATTTCATCAAAACACACACTGCTCGTATGATAAACCATGACAACTTATGTCTTACCATGCCATATTCATGAAAAAACTAGTGAGGACGCATATGTTTCGGCAACAATTATGATGGTTCTCACATGATTCACGTGCACACAAAAGTAGCAGCAGTTCCCATAGACGGATTCAAACAGAGTACTAGCCCCAGAGGGGTCGATAACAGGCAAGGTTCGGATAATTAGATCCAAACTACTATTAAACACTAGCTGGGGCAACTATTTCATGCCTCGATCTAATTTGGGCTGGACACAAGATGGACCTTGCCATGAACATCATCGAGGACGTCCCGCAGCAGCTCCATCCTGTGAACCTTCATGAAGACAACCTTGTGGCCTTGCCACTGATAAACTTGTTTGTGGAGGCATGCCACGTCATCTTCCTGCGTAAGCTGGACAAGAACAGTATGCCTCACAAACGAGGGAGTAGCTTTGAACTTCTTGTGCTTCAGTACACCCTGGACAACACGCCTGACAACAGTGAGGCTGGAATACAACTCTTCATTGGTATAACCCCAAATGGCTTCCAGGATCCAACATCCTAAGAACTCTGTTTTCCTAGTGCGTATGTTCATGTCGTCCGCCTCATAGCGAGTGACATGTACAACCACACAATCCTTGTCTGCATCAGGGCTCTAATTGAAACAGAAACAAATTCTGAATTACTTTTCAGTATAAGAAACACAAGTTATTTGAACCACATGTATAGCATGGCATCGACGCTAATAAAATTTTGCATTATTAATCACCACATACTTCCTTTTCTAAAAAAATCACCACATACTTAGATGAAAAACCACAATCGAGATCGGCAAAGAAGGAAATCACCTTGGGCAGCTCAGCGGGGGGGGGGGGGGGACACATCCTCGAAGGGGGAAAACTGCTTCTGTAGTGCCACGGGGGCTGTAACCTCAAACGGGGCATTGACCATCTCAGTAGTGGCCGTGAGCATATCTGGGGTCGGCTCGGTGGTTCCCTCCATCTTCTTGGAGCTCTCTGTCTCGTGGGGATTAGCCTCCCGCGTTTGCTCCAATATCGGCAGATCTTTGCCTGGTTCTCCTTAGTCCATCATGAAACTGACGAATACTAGGAGACCACTGAAAGGAAAACACAATCGCAATGACAATGAAATAAAAAAGAGAGTGAGGATCGGTTACTGCTTTGCAAAAGTTCTTTTTTTCTCTGAACGAAAATATACCAACATCACGGATCTGCTTACCTTCCCTTCGTTCGGAGAGAAGAACAGTGGCAGATGCGAGTGTTGCCTTTCTTGAAGACGGTGAGGGAGAAGGGGATTCAGCGAAGAGTGAAATGATGGTTGCTTCGTCCGTCAAACTTAGACTGCGGGGAGGTGGGGTTTTGTGATACGACGGCTCGTTACTGCCATGCTACGACCGGGGTGACTCTCCGCCTGCATACTGCCTTCTAATTTGGTGGATGGCATTTGGGCCCGCGCGCTGCATGGCCTGCATGTCGGTGAACGAAAGTATAACGGCATTCAGTAGAGGGAGACGTTTCAATGGCCTAGGAGGAGCCAGAAGCGGTAGAGTGTCTCAACTGTACTAGTAGTAATTGTTTTTCTGGGTACCTGTAGAGTGTCTCCACTGTACTAGTAGTAATTGTTTCTCTGGGCCCAAGACAAAACAACCCATCCACACTAGTAAAAAGTAAAATCAAGTCAAAAGCCCATATATTTACTAAATTGATGGATGGGTATGTCGAAGAGCAAAAAAAGGAGTTTCAGGTGGGCAAAAGAGCTTCTGAACATGCCGGGCTTCTATTTACAACATATTGTGGTCATAATCCAGTAAATTTTACGACCCAGGATGTTCATTCTATTGACCTGACCGATCCATTTGACTGCGACTGCCGAAAACAGTGCTGGAGTTAGATGTTGTTGCCCTTTTCAATCTGGTTTTTTTGTAAACCTGATGAACAATTAACCCTCGTGCTTTTGTACAGTTTGTAAGTTGGAGTTAGATGTTCCCGCCCTTTTCAACTCGGCTGTGACTGTCATATTTTCTTTGAAACAAGGCAAATGGCTTGCCATTTGTTTAATTTAGAGTGAAATATTGTAACAAATCCCAACCAAGGGAAATAACATCACTCTCGCCGGCTGCTTGAGCTCACTATGCATTACATAAGCCAAGTGATTAGCCCCCACCAGCACCCACAAACTTATTTCGAACTAGCACATCAAATGGGATGTAAATTTTCATAGGAAAGGCTGCATGACCGTGACAGATTTGGATTCTGACATTTGGGACCCACGAGGAAATAGCCTATCCAAGGTGGTGTCGACTTACTAGCCAGTCAACAAACGATTCTGCCTACCAGCCGTTGGATTGACATCCAACATCTGTCGTGTATCTTCTATCTCTTGTCTTCTTCTTCCTCCAGCCGCCCAAACCAAACCACCCCGTCGGCTCCGCCTGCTCCCGCCTCCCATGGCTGGCTGCGCCTCCGCCGCCCTACCGTATGTACCCTCCAACATTGGCCAGTCCCTCCCTCTATTCCCCCACACGTCCTGTTATTCTTCGGCGACGTCAGCCCCAACATGCACCCGCACCCGAACCAGCCAACCCTCGTACTCCCCTCCGCCTGCGACTGGACCGGTGCATCTTCAACGGCTCCTATTCGTTCCGTCCGAGGCCTCGCCATTGTCCTCCGCCTTGCAGCCTTGGTTCGCTCGCCGTGCGCGGTGCGCAGCCCTCTTGCGTTGTCAACGTCGTCAACAACCGAGAGGAACAAGGAGATGAATGTACGTGGAGAGGATGACAGTAGGGACCCACCAGCGTCATGGCAGTATGCAAGCAAGTGCCTCTATAGTACAAGCCCCAAAATATGGTTCCTCCTAATGGTTGGACATCTGGGGCTCACGCCATTGTCAACGTAGTCAATAAACGAGAGAATTACACTACGAGCGGCTAACACCAGTGACCCAGCAAGTTGCGCAGTTTTTTTGAGGAAGAAGCAGTTGTTATTTATACTAGTTTTAGCGACAGATCAGGGTAACAACGGGGCTGTGCGGGGGCTGTGGCCCGTCTAGCCAGGGTTTTATTTATGTTTACCACATCATGAGCCCAGTTGTGTTTTTTTCTTGGTGAAAATGGCTAGCCCAGTTCTATTTTTTTAAGAAATACCCAAACAAGGCCTACTTGCTTTATCGGCCCTGCTGGGCTGCAAATCTTTCAAGACGAGGAGAGTTTCATTGGGTTTGCCTAGAAATGGGCTGCACATTTTTTAAACACATCAAACCGGGAATTAGTTTCAATTTTTTTTCATTACAAGATCTTAAATTCCATTGATTTTTATGCGTGGACAATTATTTGGATTTTATATTTATATAAATTATTTTTCAAAATAGTTTGAATGTGAATCGATATTTTTGGATTAAAAACAGTTGACCGCACCGAAATATGCAAAATTTCGTATACTTTTTAACCGTGGCCACAATATGGGGTGTAATGCTAACAAAAAGAAGATGGGCTCCAAAAAAATTCTTAAGAATTAGCAAAAGGGTTGTACATTATTAGAAATAATGGCAGATGGGCTGTATGTTGTTTTCCACAGATTTGAGGCTGACTTGTGCGCCTACTACAGGTTGACGCGTATGCTTTCATCAAAAAAGGTTGACGCACACGCAACGCCCTGTCAACTTAGTCAACACACGAGAGCAGTGACTGTTGGATGTCCATCCAACGGCTGTCGTGCTTCTTCAATCTCTGCTCTTCATGCTCCAGCCGCTCAAACAAGCGCCGGCGGGACTGCCTGCTCCCTCCTCCCGCGGCCGGCTATGCTACCGTGCAGGCCTCACGGCCCCACCGTACTCCCATTGCTGGCCTAGACATCCCTCTACTCACCCACACATGCTGTTATTCTCCGGCGACGACAGACGAACCAGTAAACACTTGTACTCCTCCGCGTGGGAAACAACTGCCGAGTATTACCTGGCTCCGTGTCGTTCCCTTCCTAGGCCTCGCCGTCGTCCACCGCCCTGGTGCTCTCAGCGCGGCCTAGTCAACATGGTCAATGAACGACATCCATCGGAAGTGGACTGTACGTGGAGAGGCTGACAGCTGGGTCTGCGGACGCACACAAGGAAATGCCTCCTTATTACGCGCAAAATAATGATTCCTCCACCTGACAGCTAGGACCCATAGGAAGGGCCTCTGTATTTCACCAAAAAAATGTTCCCCCGCTGACAGGTCGGACCCACCAGCAATATCTTCGCACGCAAGGAAGTGCCTCCTTATTATGCCCAAAAAATGAAAACCCCTGTTAGCTGGGACCCACCATATTGTTGGGCTAACTTGTTGGCCTACTAAGTTGACGGGGACGGAGGGCTTTGTCAACTTAGTCAATACTCCAGTGACCGTATGATGTCCATCCAACAGCCATAGTGCTTCTTCAACCTCTGGTCTTCTTGCTCTAGCCGCCCAAAGCAGCGCCGGTCGTGCCGCCTGCTCCTGCCTCCCATGGCCGGCTGTGCTACCGCGGAGGCCTCACCGCCCCCATACTACTCCCACCACTGGCCACGCCATCCCTCCACTCACCCACACCCCCTATTATTCTGCAGCGACGGCAGCCTCACACCGCAGCCGAACCAGTGAACGCTAGTACTCCTCTCCGTGTGGGCATCCACTGCTGCATCTTGCCCGGCTCCGCGTCGTCCCCTTCCTAAGCCTCGCCGCCATCCACCGCCGTGGTGCTCTCGGCGCGGCGTGGTCAATGTGGTCAATGACCGATTTCCATCGGAAGAGTACTGTACATGGAGAGGCTGACAGCTGGGTCCACGGCAGCCGCAAGGAAGTGCCTCCTTATTATGCAGAAAATAATTATTCCTCCACCTGACAGCAGGGACCCACTGGACGGGCCACCAGTATTTTGCAAAAAAAATCGTTTCCCCCTGACTACTGGGACCCACCGGACGGGCCACCGTATTTCGCGAAAAAAACGTTCCCCCCGCTGTCAGCTCGGACCCACCGGAAGTGCCTCCTTATTACACATAAAAAATGAATACTCCCCCGGCTAGCTGGGACCCACCTTGGTGGGAGGCTGACTTGTGGGCCTACTAAGTTGACAAGGACGAAGGGCTTTGTCAACTTAGTCAATATGAACGATTCTAGCTCCAGTGACCATATGATGTCCATCCAACGGCCGTAGTGCTTCTTCAACCTCTGGTCTTCTTGCTCCAGCCGCCCAAAGTAGCGCAGGTCGTGCCGCATGCTCCTGTCTCCCATGGTCGGCTGTGCTGCCGCAGAGGCCTCACCGCCCCCTACTATTCCCACCGCTGGCCAGGCCCTGCGGCGACGGCAGCCTCACACCGCAGCTGAACTAGTGAACCCTCGTACTCCTCTCCACACAGGCTTCCACTGCCACGTCTTCCTCGGCTCCGCGTCGTCCCCTTCCTAGGTCTCGCCGTCGTCCACCGCCGTGGTGCTCTCCGTGCAGCGTGGTCAACGTGGTCAAGGAACGACTTCCATCGGAAGAGTACTGTACGTGGAGAGGCTGACAGGTGGGTCCACGGCCACAGCCCAGTTTTTTTGTGTTTTGCCAAGTAAGTCGCTTTGTCAGGCCTGTTGGGCTGCAAATCTTTCAAGACGAGGAGAGCTTTCATTCGGCTGGCCGGGAAAATGGCCCATCAGTAATGAGAAATGGGTTGTACATTTTTAAAACACATCAAACCGGCAACTAGTTTTAAATATCTTTTTTTATTTCAAGATTTTAAATTACATTAATTTTTATGCATGGAGAATTTATTGGATTTTATATTGATATACATTTATTTTTAAAATTAGTTTGAATGTGAGTCGAAATTTTGGGATCAAAAACAGTTTGGACCGCACCGAAATATGCAAAATTTCGTATAATTTTTTAACCGTGGCCACAATATGGGCTGTAATGCTAACAAAAAGAATATGGGATCCAAAAAATACCTTAAGAATTAGCAAACGGGCTATAAATTATTAGAAATAATGGCAGATGGGCTGTATGCTATTTTCCACAGATTTGAGGCTTACCTAAAGAAAAGGTTGACGCACAAGCACTGACTGTTGGATGTCCATCCAATGGCCGTCGTGCTTCTTCAATCTCTGCTCTTCCAGCTCCAGCCGCTCAAACAAGCGCCGACGGGACTGCCTGCTCCCTCCTCCCCGCGGCCGGCTGTGCTGCCGCGCAGGCCTCACCGCCCCACCGTACTCCCATCGCTGGCCTAGCCATCCCTCTACTCACCCACACCTGCTGTTATTCTCCGGCGACGGCAGACGAACCAGTAAACCCTCGTACAGTCGTACTCCCCTCCTCGTGGGAAACAACTGCCGAGTCTTCCCAGCCTCCGAGTCGTCCCCTTCCTAGGCCTCACCATCGTCCACCGTGGTGGTGCTCTCGGCGCGGCGTGGTCAATGTGGTCAACGACCGACTTACATCGGAAGAGTAATGTGCGTGGAGACGCTGACAGATGGGTCCACGGCCGCAGCAAGGAAGTGCCTCCTTATTACGCGCAAAATAATTATTCCTCCACCTGACAACGGGGACCCACCGGACGGGCCACCGTATTTCGCGAAAAAAACGTTTCCCCCCTGACTGCTGGGACCCACCAGCTACACCTTCGCATGCAAGGAAGTGCGTCCGGGCAAAATAAAAAACGATTCGCCCCCTGACCGCTGGGACCCACCAGCTACATCTTCACACACAAGAAAGTGCCTGAAAGTCGGGACCCACCTGGTCGAAGCGTACGTAGCGTTGTCATTCTGGTCGCGAACGTGTACGTACATATATACTGGTGGATGTAGAGGCGCGCATGTGTCGTAGTAGAGGCGCGTATGTGTCGTAGTAGAGGCGCGCACGTAGCATGTACACGTACGTACAGTGGCCAGGGTGCAAGAAAGAAAATACGGCCATGTATGTGTACATACGGGCGGGGTCTCGAACGCCTACTCGCGCATACGTACGGCCATGGCTCGTGTACATGGCTGGGTCAGAACGGAGAAACAATGTCGTCGTTGTGTTCATGGGGAGGCAACGGAATGCGTCGTGTTCATGGGGAGGCAACGGAATGCGTCGTGTTCATTGGGAGGCAACGGAACGCGTGGGAGCCAACCGGCTGGGTCAGAACGGAATGCGTGGTCGTGTTCATCGGGAGGGCTTGGACGGAACAGGCGATGGAAACGAGGCCTGGCGTACCACACAACGGAGGAAACGAACCTCCTACGTTCGGAACGGGGGCCTGTTGATCGGGAGGGGTCTGGCGTACCGCAAAACGGAGGAAACGGACCTCCTACGGTTGAAACGGGGGTCCTTTTGATCGGGAGGGGTGTGGCGTACCGTAAAACGGACGAAACAGACCTCCTACGGTCGAAACGGGGGTCCTGTTGATCGGGAGGGGTGTGGCGTACCACAAAACGGATGAAACGGACCTCCTACGGTCGAAACGGGGGTCTTGTTCATCAGGAGGGGTGTGGCGTACCGCAAAACGAGACTCCACAGGATACTGTTCATCTCCACCGTCGACCTCCTCCAGCCTCCACGGGCTACCATCGACCTCCTCCAGCCTCCACAGGCTCCCGTTCATCCAGCCTCCACCGCGCGCTACTCCACCGGCTACTGTTCAACCACCCCTCCACGAGCATCCCTCCACCGTCTACTGTTCATCCAGCCCTCCACACCACGGGGTCCTGTTCAACCACCACTCCACGGGCACCCCTCCACCGTCTACTGTTCATCCAGCCCTCCACCACACCACGGGGTCCTGTTCATCCAGAGGCAACGCCACCGCTCACTGTTCATCCAACCCCCCCGCAACGTTCACTGTTCATCCAATCGATCAGCTTCAGTTCAGTTAACAGCCATCGATCGATTGCTCGGGTTCAGTAATGCGTAGCCTGAAGTGCAATCGCTCGGGTTCAGTTAGAGCCCAACGCCTCGCTTGGGTTCAGTTAGAGCCAACGCCTCACACACACGCGCGTACGTGTATGAGAGAAATGTGCATCGCTCGGCCCCTGACCTCCCACCGTAACCGGGAACTCCCCGAAATTTTCCTCGCCCTCGCTTCTACCATGGTTTTTTCCGTTATGGACGGCCCAAAGAATGTCATGCAGCTGCATCTCCGGCCCGCCCAGGACGAAAAGCCCATTTTCTGTCATGATTTTTTGTCATAGAAGTAGGAGCCCACCACATCTATGATGATACCAGGTTTTGTCACAATTATCGTCATAGAAGTGTCATATGTATGACAGAAATTTTTTTCGTTCGTCCCAAAATGTCACAGATGTGTCTTTTTTGTAGTGTTCTGAGTGGAACCTATGAAAGGATCGATATAGTTGACTAGAGGGGGGGGGTGAATAGGCAACTAATAATTTTTAGCTTTCTTTATCAATTTAAACTTTCCATCAAAGTAGGTTGTCTAGATATACAACTAGGTGAGCATACTATATGATGCAACAACAATAAGTACACAAGCAAGCAAGGGATGTAACACAAGATAAGCTTGCACGAGTAAAGGGACGAGATAACCAAGAGTGGAGCCGGTGAAGACGAGGATGTGTTACCGAAGTTACTTCCCTTTGAGAGGAAGTACGTCTTCGTTAGAGCGATGTGGAGGCACAATGCTCCCCAAGAAGCCACTAGGGCCACCGTATTCTCCTCACGCCCTCACACAATGCGAGATGCCGTGATTCCACTATTGGTGCCCTTGAAGGAGGTGACCGAACCTTTACAAAACGGTTGGGGCAATCTCCACAACTTAATTGGAGGCTCCCAACAACACCACGAAGCTTCACCACAATGGAGTATGGCTCCGCGTGACCTCAACCGTCTAGGGTGCTCAAACACCCAAGAGTAACAAGATCTGCGAGGGATTAGTGGGGGGGAATCAAATTTCTCTTGGTGGATGTGTAGACCAGGGCCTTCTGAACCAATCCCTAGGAAATCAACAAGTTTGATTGGCTAGGGAGAGAGATCGGGCAAAAATAGAGCTTAGAGCAACAATGGAGCTTGGGGGTGGAACAGGTAAGTCAACTCGGAGAACAAGACTCCCCTTTTATAGTGGAAGAACAAATCCAACCGTTATCCACCAACTCAGCCTGCGACGCACGGTAATACCGCACCGGAGACGCGGTACTACCACCAGGGCCCGCAGTACTACCTCAAGGCACTGCAGTACTACCGCCCACGCAGCAGTATCCAAAACAACCCTGATGCGATGAAGCAGAGGGCGGTAGAACCGCTGGCGCGGTACTACCGCTCCCCCTTCCGGTACTACCGCAAGGCAGGGATAGTACAGATTTGTGAAGGCACGGACATATAAAAATACATCCGTGGCAACTTCCGCTGAGTTTAGATCTATGCAAAAATCCGACACGGTAGTACCGCAAGCTAGGAGCGGTACTACCGCGTAGGGCGCGAATGTAAAAAATTACATCCGCCCCTACTTCCGCTCGTGCTGCTGAGCTAGACCCGAGGCCACTGTACTACCGCGTCAGAGAAGCGGTACTACCGCGCCCATGGCCGGTACTACCACAGGGGCCTGTGGTACTACCGCCCTGAGGAGCAGTACTACCGCATGCCCCAGTTCAACAACACTAGAAGTCTTTCATTTTGCAGAGATTCAGAGAAACGGAGGATGCTCCAAAGAGCCAAAGGAAAGGTGGTGCCAAAGGAACAGACGTGTACCTGTTGATTCCACCAAAACCTTTCCAACGCGGACCCCTCTTAATAGTATGGCTTTCCTGCGACTCAAACCATCGAAAAGAAACATAGAGAAACGCCGTCTTTAATAGTCTTTGAGGGGCACCAAATCGTCTTGTGCCTAGGCATGATATATCTGAAATGCTCAATGCACACGATTAGTCCGCAAAAGCATTGTCATCAATCACCAAAACTACTAAGTGATAAATATGCCCTTACAATCTCCCCCTTTTTGGTGGAATGATGACAATACGGGATTTGCACATAGGAATATAAATAAAGCATAGACAAACCCAACATATATAAAATATAGATGGGCTCCCCCTAGATGTGTGCAATCTAGAGATGTGCTTTGGACTGCATGACACACATACTAGGATCAACACTCCCCCTATATTTTATAGACGAGGCAAATCTTGCAAAGGAGTAACTAATACTAACAGAGAGGCAAGATAATACATATGAGCATAAATTAACTAGCACAAGATAGCATAAGCTCACGGACTACTAAGCAGGAAAAACAATAAGATACGATAGAGTGCATATGTCTTACACCATATGATAAGGGAACATGACTCATGACAAACCAAACCAAAGCAAATGAGGTCCAACAGAACGAAAGCAAACACGACACACGACTCGCAAATCCTCTACACTCTCTCCCCCTTTGGCATCGAGACACCAAAAAGGCAGAGAGGACACCTACGACACAGGTGGTAGCTCAAGCTGGAGCAATCACTCGTCACGGTTCTCGTCGGTCTCGGCAGCGGGGATGGTCTCCTCCTCAGACTCAGTCCACTAGTAGCCCTGCTTCTCCATCCATTCTGCCTCTAGAGTGATGTGCTTCTCGGACCCACTGGATATCTCCTCGCCAAACGTCCTCAAGATCTCTTGTCGCGGCGGCGACTCTCCTTGGAAGCAACATGGGTCCTGTACTGCCCCTTGGCTTACATACAAAACAAAGTCTTCATCTTAGCCTTCAGCTTCTTAGCCCATGAGGGCTCAGTAGAGGGAGGAGCATACCCATCAGAGCTGTCCTCATTCGCTTCTTCCTCCTCAATCTCATCCTCATCTACGTCTATCTGAGCAACCGCTGCCTCAACATGGGTAGTGGTGTTAGCCCACTTAGGCTTGACGCGAAGCTTGATGGGCTCATGATGGGTCCAGTCAGGGGCCTCAAACTCAACATTGGGATAGAGCTTCTCCCAAGTCTTCAAGATCAGGTGAAACAGGTAAGGACCATAGATAGGTACCTTACGATTGAACACCGCAAACCGTAGCTCACACCACATGATATGTGAGACATCAAGTGGTTGCGTCTAAACACGACGCGCCTCCTCATAGATGAGCATCATATCCATGAGATAGGCATGCACCTTATACTTGTCCCCAATATGTGGGAAGAGGGTGTTGTGGAAGATCTGATACATGATGTCAAGGAATGGGTTCAGTACCCATGCCTTCTTGCCACTGGGAAGCCGCTTCTCAACATAGTATGGCTGCAACTTGTTCTTGTTGGCTGACTCAGAGTTGGCATGAGGGTGAACACCAATGGGCTTGTCGAGCCGCTCATCATGAACCTATAGCAGATTCATGAAGTCCTTCCACTTGGCGGTCAACTGTTGTCCATTTGTCATCCACGTCAAGGTCCGTTCCTCATCAAAATGGAAGTGGACCGAGGCAAAGAACTGAGCCACAATCTCAGGGTCAAAGTCCAGGTGGAACGTGATCAAGTCCTCAATGCCAAACTGCTCCACCAGGTCCAAAGCCTCACCAAAATAGGTGCGGTGCTTATCCTACCTCATATGATGCATGTCAATCCAGTGCACGTCCACATAGATGTTCTGCTTGGCCTTGATCACATCGAGATAGATAAGGTTCTGCTGCTTGGTCCAGCACAACTCATTCCATCTGAAGTTTGCACGGGGATTCACATAGGGGTTGATCTTCTTTTGAGTGACAAACTCAGCTGGTGGCATCTCATCCATGCCCATTGTTGGCTCATTGGTCTTGGTTGCGGTTGACTTGGTTCTATGTTGGGGGCATTGGAGCCCTCTGGAGTTTCATCTTGGTTGCACAGACGCTTCAAGCCTGTGTCGCGAACGGGGTTCAAACGACGGGCATTGGAACCGGAGCCACCACCTATGACACACAACACAAGAATACGCAAGAAAAGCAAGAAGGATCAATGCAAAGACCACAACAAAACAAATGAAACAAGTAGAAACAACATTCGCTAGTTGCTAAAGGGAAGGTTCGAACTCAACGGTAGGACCGCACTAGTGTGTGGAACTAAATTTTTACTTCTGCTCCAGCCGCGGTAGTACCATGCTGGAATGGCACGGTAGTACCGTGGCTGGAGAGAAAGTAAAATTTTACTTCTGCACCTCGCGTGGTAGTACCGCTCTTGAGGAGCGGTAGTACCGTATGAGGTGAACACGGCCAGAGCGGTCGTACCACACGGGAGTTGCGGCAGTACCGCACGGGTTCAGATCTGAAAACAAAAAGGGGATCTTAGAACATCCGTGCCAATGGAGCGGTACTATGGTTGATCAACACTACCAAGTAGCATCATACCAAATAGCATCTCTACGCATTACTACTCTCCTACATCCTACTCTTGCAAAGATTTGGCCTAAAATCTCAAGAACAACATGCATCTCCCCCAAAACCTAGAGACACAACAACTACACAAGGAGAGAGGGATTCGGGGAGAAACCTTGTTCCATGGCAAGAGAACGTGGTGGGGAACGATCCCACCAGACGGAATGCGAGGAGAGCGGCCGGAGACGAAGATCCAGCGTGGTTCTCCGGCGCCATTCTTGGGCAGGAGGGAGAGACGACATGGGGAAGATGAGTTCAATGGGTATGGGGGAATTGGAACTCCCCCTGCCCTCTCTTAAACCCCACGTGCTCGTGACTGTGCGGTAGTACCGCGGGTCATCGCGGTAGTACCGCCCGGGCGGAAGTACCGCACTCGAGGCGGTAGTACCGCTCTTCCAGCGGCAGTAAAAAATTACTGCCATGTTGGGTGCGGTAGTACCATGCACAGCTCCTGCGGTAGTACCGTGGCAAGCGACGGTAGTACCATGAACACAAGAAAATGCACGTTTCACAAAAATGAGAGGAGAATAGTCTTTGCAATGCAACCTTCAAGTGAACGGACACACCAACGAGCAAACTGTAAGGCCCCGAGACCGATGTGCCAGGTGTCCTGCAGTTATTTGCTGTTGTTGCCTTGTCATTGCTTGCGTGTCATGCATTCCATATCATGTCATCAGGTGCATTTCATTTGCATACATGTTCGTCTCATGCATCCGAGCATTTTCCCCGTTGTCCGTTTTGCAATCCGGCGCTCCTATGTCATCCGGTGCCCCTTTCTACCTCTTTTCGTGTGCGTGTGTTAAACATTTCCGGATTGGACCGAGACTTGTCATGCGGCCTTTGTTTACTACCGGTAGACCGCCTGTCAAGTTTCGTGCCAATTGGACTTCGTTTGATACTCCAACGGTTAACCGAGGGACCGAAAAGGCCTCGTGTGTGTTGCAGCCCAACACCCTTCCAAAGTGGCCTGAAACCCACCTAAACCTCCTCCATCAGCTCGGTCATTCGATCACGATCGCGTGGCCAAAAACCGTACCTCATTTGGACTATCCTAGCTCCCTCTACCTATATATATGTGTGACTCCCGGATTTTTCGCGCAGATGAAACCCTAGCCCCGCTCCTCGCGCCTTCGCGTCTCCTGCGCCAACTGCCGCCGCCATGTACAGCCATGGAGCCGAGCTCCCGACCTTCGACGCCGACGCCGCCGAGCCCCGCTGACCTCGGGAACGGATCCTGCAGCCTCGGCCTTCGCTCCCCGCGCCTGGATCTGGCCTGTCCCCGCCGTCCCTCACCGCCAACGCCATCGAGCGCCGCCAGCCGCCTCCTGGTCTCCCCGATCCGATCGGAAGGAGGACGACGCCCCGTCGGCCGACCTCGTGGGCAACGTGGGCCTCGGTCTCCCATGTCCCAGCATCGGCCGGCCCGCCTCTGCCGTGCCTTTCCCCGTCCTGGACCGAAGCCCATGGTGAGCCCACCCCCTATCCTCCTTTCAGTGCGTCCTGTAGCTATCCCGCGCCCATGTTTTTTCTCTAAGTTCCAGATCTGCATGTTTTTCTAGCCCTGTTCATCATGTCATAATTTCATCACCGTTGCTCTGATTCGTGCGTGTAGCATATCAAAACGTTCGCCTCGACGAGTACATCATTTCATCTCATTGCATCATTTTCATTTCAGCTCATCTTGATGCCCGAAATGTCATTGGAAGAGGGATATGTGATAAATTTGTCAGATCTGTTTCAGCAAATGGCATTTTGTCATTTTTGCCATGACTAATGTGTGCATGCTATGATCCTGAGCTCTACATGTGTTTTGTTATATGCCATGCCATCTTTACAGAGGTGCTTGACATGTATTTTTGTGATATTCGTGGTGACTAGCACAAGCTCGCAAAGTAGCGTAATCGGTAATGCTGATTTTAGGGACTTAGAATTTCACTAAGTCCTTGTCCTGATTTTGTTGGTATGCCATATGTTCAGGTTGTTTCCTAGTGATCCGTGCCTATTTTGAGGATGATCAGTAAGGATGTTTT
Source organism: Triticum urartu (assembly GCF_056163025.1). Lineage (NCBI taxonomy): Eukaryota > Viridiplantae > Streptophyta > Magnoliopsida > Poales > Poaceae > Triticum > Triticum urartu. The sequence continues at coordinate 476,289,825 of NC_141878.1, read as the reverse complement.
GTTAACATTGTGGTGCTCTATCCATCCATGTCTTTGTTTGCATTTATGGAGCACCGTAGCTTGAGTCAATCCAGCTCTACTTTTGCTATATCGTGAATCATGGCAGATTGTTGACTTGTTAGCGATTTTGCCGAGGATGTTGCTATTGATACGTGCATGATATGATGTTGTTCTTGCCATGTCTAACTTATATGCCATGTATTATTGATGGGTGTATGCTTAGTTTGTCATGCCATGCTATGTAGTGGGTGCATCGAGCTCGTAAACATGCCTACTCGTTAACTGATTTGCATGCTCCAGTTTTTCACTAAGTCTGAATCTGTTTATGTTTTTGCTATGTTCACATGCTTGCAATTGTATTTTCTGATCCCTTTTGGCTCAAGGTCACTAAGGGACTTTTGTTAAGTGCTTTGAGTAGCTTCATGTCATGCCTTGCTTAGCCATGATATGTTCCTGTAGCATGTAGTTTTCATGCTCTAAAGTATGCTTCCTGATAATAAATTCCAGACTTGTGTTAATTTCACTGTCTAAAACCTGTTATCATTTGAATTTTTGCCATGCTTGTTTGGACCTGTTAATGGATGAATTAGCCGTAGCTCAGTGTTCATCTTTTGTCAAGCTTCTTGAGTGGATCCCTGCCATGTATTTTGTTGCCATGTTTGAGTGCCGTAGCATTTTTATCTTGTTGCATTTAGTTGGTCAATTGCTGATTATCGCAGACTGGTGCCATATTTGTTTTGCTTGCCATTTCCAAACCGTGCATCCGTTTCCGGTGATCTTTATATCGATTTCAACCGAAATCACCTCCTCTTTCCAGTGGCACTCTTGGATTTCCATGTTGAGGCCAGGTTCAATCATTCATGTACCATTCATGCATATGCATCACATACCGCATCCCGCATATCATACCATGTTCATGTGTTGGTTGCTTACTATGTTGTGTGCTTCTTTCCGGTGTTTGCTTCTTTGGGTTGGTTCTGATAACGTCGCGTTTGTGAGGACTCGTTCGTCTACGTCCGTTTGTCTTCTTCGTGGACTCGTTCTTCTTCCTTGCGGGATTTCAGGCAAGATGACCATACCCTCGAAATCACTTCTATCTTTGCTTGCTAGTTGCTTGCTCTTTTGCTATGCCTATGCTGCGATACCTACCACTTGCTTATCATGCCTCCCATATTGTTGAACCAAGCCTCTAACCTACCTTGTCCTAGCAAACCGTTGTTTGGCTATGTTACCGCTTTGCTCAGCCCCTCTTATAGCATTGCTAGTTGCAGGTGAAGATTGTAGTTTGTTCCATGTTGGAATATGGATATTTTGTTGGGATATCACAATATCTCTTATTTAATTAATGCAACTATATACTTGGTAAAGGGTGGAAGGCTCGGCCTTATGCCTGGTGTTTTGTTCCACTCTTGCCGCCCTAGTTTCCGTCATATCGGTGTTATGTTCCCGGATTTTGCGTTCCTTACGCGGTTGGGTTATAATGGGAACCCTTGACAGTTCGCTTTGAATAAAACTCCTCCAGCAAGGCTCAACCTTGGTTTTACCATTCGCCACCTAGCCTTTTCTTTTCCCTTGGGAGTCGTGCTCTCGAGGGTCATCATTATTTTAACCCCCCCGGGCCAGTGCTCCTTTGAGTGTTGGTCCACCTTGTCAGCCGCCGGTGGCCACTAGGGGCAACTCTGGGCTGGCCTACCAGAAGTTTGGACAATCCGGTGTGCCCTGAGAACGAGATATGTGCAGCTCCTATCAGGATTTGTCGGCACATTCAGGTGGCTTTGCTGGACTTGTTTTACCATTGTCGAGGATGTCTTGTAACCGTGATTCCGAGTCTGATCGGGTCTTCCCGCTAGAAGGAATATCCTTCGTTGACCGTGAGAGCTTGTGATGGGCTAAGTTGGGACACCCCTGCGGGAATTTGAACTTTTGAAAGCCGTGCCCGTGGTTATGGGCAGATGGGAATTTGTTAATGTCCGGTTGTAGAAAACCTGAAGTTGACCTTAATTAAAATACATCAATCGCGTGTGTAACCATGATGGTCTCTTTCCGGCAGAGTCCGGGAATTGAACACGGTGTTGGAGTTATGTTTGACGTAGGTTGTTCTAGGATCACTTCTTGATCATAGTTTCTCGACCGTGCTTTTGCCTTCTCTTCTCGCTCTCTTTTGCGAATATGTTAGCCACCATATATGCTAGTCGCTTGCCGCAGCTCCACCTCATACTTCTCCTTACCCATAAGTTTAAATAGTCTTGATCGCGAGGGTGTGAGATTGCTGAGTCCCCGTGACTCACAGATACTTCCAAAACCAGTTTGCAGGTGTCGATGAAACCGTACTGGTGATGCAACCAAGCTCAAGGAGGATCTCAATGAAGATCTTGTTCTTTATGTTGTTTCGTTCTAGTCGATCAGTAGTGGAGCCCAGTTGGGGTCGATCGGGGATCTATGTAACATTTGGGGTAGTCTTCTTTTATTTTGGTTCTGTATGATGTAATGCTTTATTCATGTATTGTGTGAAGTGGCGATTGTAAGCCAACTATGTATCTCTTTCCCTTATGTATTACATGGGTTGTGTGAAGATTACCTCACTTGCGACATTGCTTTCAATGCGGTTATGCCTCTAAGTCGTGCTTCGACACGTGGGAGATATAGCCGCATCGAGGGCGTTACAAGTTGGTATCAGAGCCTTCCCCGACCTTAGGAGCCCCCTGCTTGATCGAATCACTGGCGTTATTGAGTCTAGAAATGTTTTGAGTCATTTAGGATTATATATATCGGAGAGTTAGGAATTCTTTTGACTCCCCAGTCCCTTCATCGCTCTGGTGAGGCATCCTGACGTAGAGTTTTGACTCTTCTCTTCTCAAATTTCACTAAAAAAAATTTAGGATCACGCGGGTATCTTGGAATTGTTTCGATGGTTTTGTGACGAGAACATTGTTCTTGGTGCCTCCTGACATTTAGGGGTTGTGGCAGTGTCCCGGGGGGTTGAGCTCTGAGGTGTTGTCGTCACAATTTTATCATTGCAGTTCTGGAATACCTGAGTTTAGTTTCGCCGACATCGAAAATCTCTTTTATGTAGTTGTTGGTGAGATAACGTCGACGCCACCCAGTACTGGGGCGGGAGTTCGGGAGTATTGCCATAACTCGTATAACAGATGCTTTTCGAAGGATGAGGTAGACGATTTCCGAAGGTTTCTTGGTTATGTGTTGAAGGATGGATACAACTGGATGTAGGATTTGTTAGTTTTGGGTGAGATATTATGCTTCCCCTGTATCCCCAACACCTGATTGCATAACTGCGAAAATTTCAGGAGTTTATAAGTGGGAATTCAAGTAGCTCTTAGGATATCTTTCCGACAGATGTATGATATGAAATTGGGGTTCGACGTCTAGTGGTCCGCCTATCCACGGTTGGTTTTACAGTGGTCTCGTTTGTCTTAAAGTGTCCTTGGCTATGCCGACTCGGGGACACTTCGTATGTCATGTGCACTGCCTTGTACATGATGGTGCTGTACGATCGAGCCCGTGTAGGCCCCACCACGAAAACTTCGGACGAAATCTCTATCATATGTTTGTTCCGGCTTATTCTGCAAGCCAATCTTTGTTTTGCTTTGAGTTGTGGTATTCGAGTTGCTTCAAAGTCAAATGTTGATTCCATCCCCTGTCTAAGTGGTGTTCTCATATTCCTATGTGAATACTAATCCTTCTTGGTAATCGAGATTGTCATGTCAACCCTTTTCAACCGGCATGTTTTCTCTTCAAGTGGATCCGATCATTTCAATGGTGTTTTTCTTGAGTGGGCCCTAACCAACAGGTCTTTTCCCAGGATCTTACCTGACTCTTCCAATTTTTATCGGAGCTATTCTCAAATCTTTTAAAGTTTGACGTAAGAATGAATTATCATCAGTCAAATGTCTTCTCCAAGATCTGTCAAAACGTTTTCATCATTGGTTCAACCTTTATATTTATCATTTCGGAGTATCTCAACAATTCATGGTGGTGTTTCTCGTCGTAATTCTCAGATTTGGAAGGCCGAAGAAGAATTTTCTCTCAATCTTGCTCCATTCGGTTCAAGATTCGTGATTCTAGCTTGTTGTGATCCTTTCATAATTGTATTCGATTGAGAGATATTATTTTCAACCATTTGGAGCATTTCATGAGTTGTCTCCATTTCTTTCCTCCGAAGGCCATCTTCTCAAATATTATTCATTCCAGTTTTCAGCTATTATTCTCTAATCTTACCGGTGTATCATTCAATATTCTTTAATCAGTTCATGATCTCTTCATTCTTTTGTATCTAAACTCTCTCATGTATCTTCGTTCATTTGTCAATTCTTACCCGGTGATTCATCCCTTTATTTCGTTCATCTCCAATTCTTACGGTGGTTCGTGCAAGATTGCTCCTCTTTCGTTATCATATCAATTCATTCGTTGTTTCGATTCCACCGGTGTTTCGTTGAAGGCATTCTCAAGTTGGCGCGATATCTATCTTAATCCTTTCTTTGAGAATAAGTAGTATGCCAAATCCGTTGTTTGTCATCAATTTAAATTGGTGAAGGATACGCATAACGTAATCCTTACTCTTGTTCTTCCAAGTGATTAATTCACTATTCCAGAGGTTCATCAAATTCTCGGTTCAAGTTGTCCATCTTTCTTTCCGGAGCTCAAAGTTATTTCAATTATATCATCACGAAGATCCATATAAATCATTGCAAGGCTTCAACCTTATTCTTTTATCCTTCATTTTGGTTGTTCATTCTTTTCTTACCAGAGTTCTCCAATGAGGTTCTACATGATGGTTCATAAAGGATTTAATTCTTTTTCGATGTGTTCATCGAGATTCTTTTCAGAGGAGCTCAAGTATTCTTCATCGGGCAATCCAGAGTGCATTTCTTTCTCTCGTCTCCTTGTTCATACCAATCCAATTCTTTTTCCCGTGAGTGGCAGGTTGTCACCTCATAATTTGAGATGTATTCCAGAAGACCATATCAAGCGTATTCTTTTCATTGTTGGTGTTCCAACAACTCTGTTCGACCCTTCTCCTAAGGATACCTTTTCAAGCTCTTTTGTAGCAGAAGTTGGCCTTTTCTTCTACATTCTTTTATCTCAATGATCTATCTTCTATTTCTTCCTTCCGGAGGCGTTGTGATGTTTCTCTCTTCAACACATCTTCTTGTTTTGTCTAAGATCATGTTCTTTTCGTGCTTATCTATTTAACCGGAGTGTTGTGCCCTCTGCTAAAGCTCTTTTCATCTTATCAAGCTTCATGTCACTTTCAACCGGAGTTCTGCCCGAGATTATTCTTCTTTCATCTTTGTTTATCTCAACTAGAGTGTTTTCTATTCCTTCTTGTCGTTTGCGCTCGTCATTCTTACCTTTGAAATCTCAAGGTTTCGTAATGTTCCTTGTCCCTCTTTTTCCAACGGAGTGTTTTCAACTTCGTTTATCTCCGTTGTATTCTTTTCTCGTAATGGTTTAACCTTTTTAAGGTTCGTGGTTTCACTCGTTTGTCAAAGAAGGAACTTAGTTTTACCTCTTCTATTTCTCTTTCGTTTTCCCTCCGGTGCCATTCTAGATCTCGGGACGAGATCCTCTCGTAGTGGTGGAGTGTTGTAACGCCCCGAGACCGATGTGCCAGGTGTCCTGCAGTTATTTGTTGTTGTTGGCTTGTCATTGCTTGCGTGTCATGCATTCCATATCATGTCATCATGTGCATTTCATTTGCATACATGTTCGTCTCATGCATCCGAGCATTTTCCCCGTTGTCCGTTTTGCAATCCGGCGCTCCTATGTCATCCGGTGCCCCTTTCTACCTCTTTTCGTGTGCGGGTGTTAAACATTTCCGGATTGGACCGAGACTTGTCATGCGGCCTTGGTTTACTACCGGTAGACCGCCTGTCAAGTTTCGTGCCATTTGGACTTCGTTTGATACTCCAACGGTTAACCGAGGGACCGAAAAGACCTCGTGTGTGTTGCAGCCCAACACCCTTCCAAAGTGGCCCAAAACCCACCTAAACCTCCTCCGTCACCTCGGCCGTTCGATCACGATCGCGTGGCCGAAAACCGCACCTCATTTGGACTCTCCTAGCTCCCTCTACCTATATATATGTGTGTGACTCCCGGATTTTTTGCATAGATGAAACCCTAGCCCCACTCCTCGCGCCTTTGCGTCTCCTGCTCCAACCGCCGCCGCCATGTATAGCCATGGAGCCGAGCTCCCGACCTTCAATGCCGACACTGCCGAGCCCCGCTGACCTCGGGAACGGATCCCGCAGCCTCGGCCTTCGCTCCCCGCGCCTGGATCTGGCCTGTCCCCGCTGTCCCTCACCGCCATCGCCATCGAGCGCCGCCAGCCGCCTCCTGGTCTCCCCGATCCGATCGGGAGATCAGAAGGAGGACAACGCCCCGTCGGCCGACCTCGTGGGCCACGTGGGCCTCGGTCTCCCATGGCCCAGCACCGGCCGGCCAACCTCTGTCGTGCCTTTCCCCGTCCTGGGCCGAAGCCCATGGTGAGCCAACCCCCTATCCTCCGCTCAGTGCGTCCTGTAGCTATCCCGCTCCCATGTTTTTTCTCTAAGTCCCAGATTTGCATGTTTTTCTAGCCCTGTTCATCATGTCATAATTTCATCACCGTTGCTCCGATTCGTGCGTGTAGAATATCAAAACATTCGCCTCGACGAGTACATCATTCCGTCTCATTGCATCATTTTCATTTGAGCTCATCTTAATGCCCGAAATGTCGTTGGAAGAGGGCTATGTGATAAATTTGTCAGATCTGTTTCAGCAAATGGCATTTTGTCATTTTTGCCATGATTAATGTGTGCATGCTATGATCCTGAGCTCTACATGTGTTTAGTTATATGCCATGTCATCTTTATAGATGTGCTTCCCATGTATTTTTTTGATATTCGTGGTGACTAGCACAAGCTTGCAAAGTAGCGTAATCGGTAATGCTGATTTCAGGGACTTAGAATTTCACTAAGTCCTTGTCCTGATTTTGTTGTTATGCCATATGTTCAGGTTGTTTCCTAGTGATCCGTGCCTCTTTTGAGGATGATCAGTAAGGATGTTTTGTTAACATTGTGGTGCTCTATCCATCCATGTCTTTGTTTGCATTTATGGAGCACCGTAGCTTGAGTCAATCGAGCTCTACTTTTGCTATATCGTGAATCTTCGCAGATTGTTGACTTGTTAGCGATTTTGCCGAGGATGTTGCTATTGATCCGTGCATGCTATGATGTTGTTCTTGCCATGTATAGCTTCTATGCCATGTATTATTGATGGGTGTATACTTAGTTTGTCATGCCATGCTCTGTAGTGGGTGCATCGAGCTCGTAAACATGCCTACTCGTTAACTGATTTGCATGCTCCAGTTTTTCACTAAGTCTGAATCTGTTTATGTTTTTTCTATGTTCACATACTTGCAATTGTATTTTCTGATCCCTTTTGCCTCAAGGTCACTAAGGGACTTTTGTTAAGTGCTTTGAGTAGCTTCATGCCATGCCTTGATTTGCCATGATATGTTCCTGTAGCATGTAGTTTTCATGCTCTAAAGTATGCTTCCTGATAATAAATTCCAAACTTGTGTTAATTTCACTGTCTGAAACCTGTTATCATTTGCATTTTTGCCATACTTGTTTGAACCTATTAATGGATGAATTAGCCGTAGCTCAGTGTTCATCTTTTGTCAAGCTTCTTGAGTGGATCCCTGCCATGTATTTTGTTGCCATGTTTGAGTGCCGTAGCATTTTTATCTTGTTGCATTTAGTTGGTCAATTGCTGATTATCGCAGACCGGTGCCATATTTGTTTTGCTTGGCATTTCCAAACCGTGCATCTGTTTCCGGTGATCTTTATATCGATTTCAACCGAAATCACCTCCTCTTTCCAGTGGCACTCTTGGATTTCCAAGTTGATTCCAGGTTCAATCATTCATGTCCCATTCATGCATATGCATCACATACCGCATCCCGCATATCATACCATGTTCATGTGTTGGTTGCTTACTATGTTGTGTGCTTCTTTCCGGTGTTTGCTTCTTCGGGTTGGTTCCGATAACGTCGCGTTTGTGAGGACCCGTTTTTCTATGTCCGTTTGGCTTGTTCGTGGAATCGTTCTTCTTCCTTGCGGGATTTCAGGCAAGATGACCATACCCTCGAAATCACTTCTATCTTTGCTTGCTAGTTGCTCGCTCTTTTGCTATGCCTATGCTGCGATACCTACCACTTGCTTATCATGCCTCCCATATTGTTGAACCAATCCTCTAACCCACCTTATCCTAGCAAACCATTGTTTGGCTATGTTACCGCTTTGCTCAGCCCCTCTTATAGCGTTGCTAGTTGCAGGTGAAAATTGGAGTTTGTTCCATGTTGGAATATGGATATTTTGTTAGGATATCACAATATCTCTTATTTAATTAATGCATCTATATACTTGGTAAAGGGTGGAAGGCTCGGCCTTATGCCTGGTGTTTTGTTCCACTCTTGCCTCCCTAGTTTCCGTCATATCGGTGTTATGTTCCCGGATTTTGTGTTACTTACGTGGTTGGGTTATAATGGGATCCCCTTGACAGTTCGCTTTGAATAAAACTCCTCCAGCAAGGCCCAACCTTGGTTTTACCATTCGCCACCTAGCCTTTTCTTTTCCCTTGGGAGTCGCGCTCTCGAGGGTCATCATTATTTTAACCCCCCCGGGCCAGTGCTCCTCTGAGTGTTGGTCCACCTTGTCAGCTGCCGGTGGCCACCAGGGGCAACTCTGGGCTGGCCTACCGGAAGTTTGGACAATCCGGTGTGCCCTGAGAACGAGATATGTGCAGCTCCTATCGGGATTTGTCGGCACATCCGGGTGGCTTTGCTGGACTTGTTTTACCATTGTCGAGGATGTCTTGTAACCGGGATTCTGAGTCTGATCGGGTCTTCCCGCTAGAAGGAATATCCTTCGTTGACCGTGAGAGCTTGTGATGGGCTAAGTTGGGACACCCCTACAAGGATTTGAACTTTCGAAAGCTGTGCCCGCGGTTATGGGAAGATGGGAATTTGTTAATGTCCGGTTGTAGAAAACCTGAAGTTGACCTTAATTAAAATACATCAACCGCGTGTGTAACCGTGATGGTCTCTTTCCGGCGGAGTCCGGGAAGTGAACACGGTGTTGGAGTTATGTTTGACGTAGGTTGTTCTAGGATCACTTCTTGATCATAGTTTCTCGACCGTGCTTTTGCCTTCTCTTCTCGCTCTCTTTTGCGAATATGTTAGCCACCATATATGCTAGTCGCTTGCCACAGCTCCACCTCATACTTTTCCTTACCCATAAGCTTAAATAGTCTTGATCGCGAGGGTGTGAGATTGATGATTCCCCGTGACTCATAGATACTTCCAAAACCAGTTTGCAGGTGTCGATGAAACCGTACAGGTGACGCAACCAAGCTCAAGGAGGAGCTCGATGAAGATCTTGTTCTTTATGTTGTTTCGTTCTAGTCGATCAGTAGTGGAGCCCAGTTGGGATCGATCGGGGATCTGTGTAGCATTTGGGGTAGTCTTCTTTTATTTTGGTTCCGTAGTCGGACCTTGATTGTATCTGGATGATGTAATTCTTTATTCATGTATTGTGTGAAGTGGCGATTGTAAGCCAACTATGTATCTCTTTCCCTTATGTATTACATAGGTTGTGTGAAGATTACCTCACTTGCGACATTGCTTTCAATGCGGTTATGCCTCTAAGTCGTGCTTCGACACGTGGGAGATATAGCCGCATCGAGGGCGTTACACAAACACACGAGGCAACTCAAACACAAGCACGGCACGACGAAAGAGAGGCAAAAGACAACAAGGACCAAACACGCGACACAACCTCTCCATAGAGAGAGTGGTGGCCGTAGCCACCTATGTTTGAGTCAATTGGTATGGCACCGCGAAGAATTATACTTGGGCACACGTACCATCACAAATGGCTAATGTGAAAGAGTTGATCAATTTATGCATAATGGGGGGAGTGCGAGTTCATTGAGAGAACAACACTCCCCCTATGTTCATGCCTACACCTAAACAAGATAACAAGTTGAGTATGGTGGGGTGTGCAAGGGTTCAAGCAACATTGCTTGAATCAATGATATTTAGCTCATGCCTTAACTCGCGAAATCTTGCTTCATCCAAAGGCTTCGTGAATATATCTGCAAGGTTATCATCAGTGTTGACATAGTTGAGCTCAATCTCCCCTCGCCTAATATGATCCCGGATGAAGTGATACCGAATCTCAATATGCTTCGTCTTGAAGTGTTGCACCGGGTTGAGAGAAATCTTGATGGCACTTTCATTGTCACACCAAAGAGGCACTTTGTCACAAATGACACTGTAATCCTTTAAAGTTTGCCTCATCCATAGAAGTTGTGCGCAACAACTACCGGCGGCCACATACTCCACTTTGATGGACAAGAGAGACACACAACTTTGCTTCTTGGAAGACCAACTCACCAAAGAGCAACCAAGGAATTGGCACCCTCCGGAAGTTGACTTCCTATCCACTTTGTCTCCCGCCCAATCAGAGTCCAAATAGCCTACAAGGTTGAAGTTTGCTCCTCTTGGGTACCATAAGCCAAAGTTTGGTGTATGAGCCAAATGTCGAAAGATTTGCTTGACTGCCACAAAGTGACTTTCCATAGGTGCGGCTTGAAACCATGCACAAATTCCCACACTCAACATGATATCTGGTCTACATGAACAAAGGTAAATCAAGGAGCCAATCATGGAGCGATATACCTTTTGATCCACCGCTTTACCATTGGGATCTATGTCAAGTTGGCATTTTACGGGCATTGGAGTGGAAGCCGGCTTGACTTCACTTAGCTTGAATCTCTTGAGCATGTCTTGAGTGTATTTGGCTTGGTTGATGAAGGTTCCTTCTCTTCGTTGCTTGATTTCGAACCCGATAAAGAACTTCAACTCTCCCATCATGGACACCTTGAACTTTGAGGTCATGAGAGCGGCAAATTCCTCATTGAAAGCTTTGTTAGGAGAACCAAAGACAATGTTATCAACATATAGTTGGCACACAAACAACTCCACTTTGACCTTCTTAGTAAAAAGAGTGGGATCGATTTTCCCAATTTCAAACCCACAATCTTGCAACAACTCGGTAAGGTGGTCATACCACGCACGTGGGGCTTGTTTAAGGCCATAGAGTGCCTTATCGAGTTGGTACACATGATCCAGAAAATAGGGATCCTCGAACCCAGGGGGTTGTTTGACATACAACAACTCATTAATAGGACCATTAAGAAAAGCACTCTTCACATCCATTTGTTGCAACTTGAAGTTATGATGAGAAGCATAAGCAATCAACAAGCGAATAGATTCAAGGCGAGCAACGGGAGCGAAGGTTTCACCGTAGTCAATACCCTCGACTTGGGAGTAGCCTTGTGCTACCAAGCGAGACTTGTTGCGGACAATAATCCCATGAGCATCTTGCTTGTTCTTGAATATCCACTTGGTTCCAATGACATTATGGTTCCCCGTTGGCCTTGGCACCAATATCCACACCTTGTTGTGCTCGAAATTGTTGAGTTCTTCATGCATTGCATTAAGCCAATTCGGATCTTCGAGCGCCTCATAGACCTTTTGGGGTTCATCACAAGAGACAAACGTGTGATGTTCACAATAGTTTGCCAATTGTCTGCGAGTGCTTACCCCCTTTTCGAATGCTTCCAAGCACATTTATCATGAGATGACCCTTGGTAGAGAGCTTGGATGCAATCTTGGCGGCACGACGCTCCAATTCCTCCTCAGGAGTGAGTTGAGGAGTGGTTACTTGATCATCTTGAGCGTCGTCTTGAGCTTGTTCTTGATCTTGAGCTTGCTCTTGACCTTGAACTTGCTCGGAGGAGAGAACTTGACCTTGGGCATCACTTGGTGGTTCAACACCATCTTGAGGTTGATCTTGCCCTTGGTCTTGTTCATGAGGTTGAGGGCCTTCACTTTGTTCTTCGGAAGCGTGTGGGCCTTGGGTTGGTGATGGTTCCACTTGAGTGGAACATTGTCCTTCTCCTTCAGCCACAAGGGGTTCCTCAATAAACAACAACAACAACAACAACAAAGCCTTTAATCCCAAACAAGTTGGGGTAGGCTAGAGGTGAAACCCGTAAGATCTCGCAACCAACTCATGGCTCTGGCACATGGATAGCAAGCTTCCACGCACCCCTGTCCATAGCTAGCTCTTTGGTGATACTCCAATCCTTCAGGTCTCTCTTAATAGACTCCTCCCATGTCAAATTCGGTCTACCCCGCCCTCTCTTGACATTCTCCGCACGCTTTAGCCGTCCGCTGTGCACTGGAGCTTCGGGAGGCCTGCGCTGAATATGCCCAAACCATCTCAGACGATGTTGGACAAGCTTCTCTTCAATCGGTGCTACCCCAACTCTATCTAGTATATCATCATTCCGGACTCGATCCTTCCTCGTGAGGCCATACATCCATCTCAACATACGCATCTCTACCACACCTAACTGTTGAACATGCCGCCTTTTAGCCGGCCAACACTCAGCGCCATACAACATTGCGGGTCGAACCGCCGTCCTATAGAACTTGCCTTTTAGCTTTTGTGGCACTCTCTTGTCACAGAAAATGACAGAAGCTTGGCGCCACTTCATCCATCCGGCTTTGGTTTGATGGTTCACATCTTCATCAATACCCCCATCCTCCTGCAGCATTGACCCCAAATACCAAAAGGTGTCCTTCTGGGGTACCACCTGGCCATCAAGGATAACCTCCTCTTCCTCACACCTAGTAGTACTAAAACTGCACAGCATGTACTCAGTTTTAGTTCTACTAAGCCTAGACCCTTTCGATTCCAAGGTTTGTCTCCATAACTCTAACTTCCTATTTACCCCCGTTCGACTATCGTCAACTAGCACCACATCATCCACAAAGAGCATACACCATGGGATATCTCCTTGTATATCCCTTGTGACCTCATCCATCACCAATGTAAAGGGGGTTCCTCAATGGGTAGGATAAAACCAACACCCATTCTTCATATGGCTTGGGGAGGAATTTCATCACCTACATCACAAGTGCCACTTTGCTCCACTTGGGAGCCATTATTCTCATCAAACTCCACGTTACACGTCTCCACAATAAGTCCCGATACGTCTCCAACGTATCTATAATTTTTGATTGTTCCATGCTATTATATTATCTATTTTTGATGTTAATGGGATTATTTATACACTTTTATATTATTTTTGGGACTAACCTACTAACCCAAGGCCCAGTGCAAATTGCTGTTTTTTTGCCTATTTCAGTGTTTCGCAGAAAAGGAATATCAAACGGAATCCAAACGGAATAAAACCTTCCGAAGAGTTGTTTTTGGAACAAACGTGATCCAGGGGACTTGGAGTGGACGTCAAGAAATCAACAAGGAGGCCACGAGGCAGGGTGGTGCGCCTACCCCCATGGGCACGCCCTCCACCCTCGTGGGCCCCTCGTGGCTCCACCGACCTACTTCTTCCTCCTATATATATCCATATACCCCGAAAACATCCAGGAGCACCATGAAGCCCTATTTCCACCGCCGCAACCTTCTGTGCCCAAGAGATCCCATCTTGGGGCCTTTTCCGGAGCCCCGCCAGAGGGGGAATCGATCATAGAGGGCTTCTACATCAACACCATAGCCTCTCCGATGATGTGTGAGTAGTTTACCACAGACCTTCGGGTCCATAGTTATTAGCTAGATGGCTTCTTTTCTCTCTCTTTGGATCTCAATACAATGTTCTCCTCGATCTTCTTGGAGATCTATTCGATGTAACTCTTTTTGCGGTGTGTTTGTCGAGATCCGATGAATTGTGGATTTATGATCAAGTTTATCTATGATCAATATTTGATTCTTCTCTGAAATCTTTTATGTATGATTGGTTATCTTTGCAAGTCTCTTCGAATTACCAGTTTGGTTTGGCCTACTAGATTGATCTTTCTTGCAATGGGAGAAGTGCTTAGCTTTGGGTTCAATCTTGCGGTGTCCTTTCCCAGTGACAACAGGGACAGCAAGACACATATTGTATTGTTGCCATCGAGGATAAAAAGATGGGGTTTATATCATATTTCTTGAGTTTATCCCTCTACATCATGTCATCTTGCTAAATGTGTCACTCTGTTCTTATGAACTTAATACTCTATATGCATGCTGGATAGCGGTCGATGTGTGGAGTAATAGTAGTAGATGCAGAATCGTTTAGGTCTACTTGTCGTGGACATGATGCCTATATACATGATCATGCCTAGATATTCTCATAATTATGCACTTTTCTATCAATTGCTCGACAATAATTTGTTCACCCACCGTAATACATATGCTATCTTGAGAGAAGCCACTAGTGAAACCTATGGCCCCCGGATCTATTCTCCATTATATTAATCTCGCGTCAACAAGCTATTTCTATTACCGTTTATTTTGCAATCTTTACTTTCAATCTATATCATAAAATACCAAAAATATTTATCTTATTATTATTATCTCTATCAGATCTCACTCTCGTAAGTGACCGTGAAGGGATTGACAACCCCTTTATCGCATTGGTTGCGAGGTTCTTATTTGTTTGTGTAGGTACGAGGGACTTGCGTGTAGTGTCCTACTGGATTGATACCTTGGTCCTCACAAACTGAGGGAAATACTCACGCTACTTTGCTGCATCACCCTTTCCTCTTCAAGGGAAAACCAACGCAGTGCTCAGGAGGTAGCAAGAAGGATGTCTGGCGCCGTTGCCGGGGAGATCTACGCACAAGTCAAGACATACCAAGTACCCATCACAAGCTCTTATCCCTCGCATTACATTACTTGCCATTTGCCTCTCGTTTTCCTCTCCCCCACTTCACCCTTGCCATTTTATTCGCCCTCTTTTCCGCCCTTCTCTTTTTTAGTTCATCTCTTTTCGCTTGCTTCTTGTGTGCTTGCGTGTTGGATTGTTTGCCGCGATGGCTTTACCAAAAGGTGTTGATCCTCACCTTAGAAGGTTGGAAGAAATTGAAAACAACGTTAGAAGTTTTATGTCCTTGC
The DNA here is from genome assembly GCF_056163025.1 of Triticum urartu. Taxonomy (NCBI): domain Eukaryota; kingdom Viridiplantae; phylum Streptophyta; class Magnoliopsida; order Poales; family Poaceae; genus Triticum; species Triticum urartu. The sequence continues at coordinate 476,274,793 of NC_141878.1, read as the reverse complement.
AGTTTGAGCATAATAATTTCTTCAAAAACGAGCTTAAAGAACAAAAAAGTTTTATGGGGTACATGAATAACGAGCTTGATGATATGTCTAAAGAATTTTATGGTCCAAAATTTCAGTTCGCTCATCTTGAAAACTTAATTGCCCAAATTTCGGATAAGCAGGCTAACTTAGTTAATAAGATGGCCGCCAAACCGGAAGAATTTGATGATAATAAGGATGAAGATCAAAAAGTGATTGATGTGTCTCCTATTAAATCTTTGTTTTGCAATATGAATCTTGATAATGATGGGACTGGAGATGAGTCAACTTTAGTTAAAAGGCATCCCAATGATTCGGATTTTTAGATCTTGATGCAAAAATTGCTAAAAGTGGGATTGATGAGGTCAAAACTTTACATAGCAATGAACCCACTATTTTGGATTTCAAGGAATTTAATTATGATAGTTGTTCTTTTATAGATTGTATTTCCTTGTGGCAATCCATGTTGAATTATCCTCATGCTTATAATCAAAACAAAGCTTTTACTAAACATATTGTTGATGCTATGATGCAATCTTTTGAAGAAAAGCTTGAATTGGAAGTTTCTATCCATAGAAAACTTTATGATGAGTGGGAACCTACTATTAAAATTAAAATTAAAGATCATGAATGCTATGCTTTATGTGATTTGGGTGCTAGCGTTTCCACGATTCCAAAAACTTTGTGTGATGTGTTAGGTTTCCGTGAATTTAATGATTGTTCTCTAAATTTTCACCTTGCGGATTCCACTATTAAGAAACCTATGGGAAGGATTAATGATGTTCTTGTTGCAAATAGGAATTATGTGCCCATAGATTTCATTTTTCTTGATATTGATTGCAATCCTACATGCCCTATTATTCTAGGTAGGCCTTTCCTTAGAACGATTGGTGCAATTATTGATATGAAGGAAGGGAATATTAGATTCCAATTTCCGTTAAGGAAAGGCATGGAACACTTTCCTAGAAAGAAAATTAAATTACCTTATGAATCTATTATGAGATCCACTTATAGATTGCATACCAAAGATGATAACACATAGATCTATCCTTGCTTTTATGCCTAGCTAGGGGCGTTAAACGATAGCACTTGTTGGGAGGCAATCCAATTTTATTTTTGTTCCTTGCTTTTTTGTTCTGTTTAGTAATAAATAATTCATCTAGCCTGTGTTTATATGTGGTTTTATGCTTTTAATTAGTGTTTGTGCCAATTAGAACCTTTGGGAAGACTTGGGGAAAGTCTTTGCGATCTTGCTGTAAAAACATAAACTTTAGCGCTCACGAGATTTGCTGCCATTTTTCACTGGAGAGTGTGATTAGGTTGATTATTTTTTAAGATGATTAATAGATAAATTCCTCACGTCCAGATATTTATTTTAGAATTTTTGGGGTTATAGAAGTATTCGAAACCTTCAGATTACTACAGACTGTTCTGTTTTTGACAGATTCTGTTTTCCATGTGTTGTTTGCTTATTTTGATGCATCTATGGCTAGTATCGGAGGGTATGAACCATATAGAAGTTGGAATACAGTAGGTTTAACACCAATATAAATAAATAATGAGTTCATTACAGTACCTTAAGTGGTGGTTTGTTTTCTTATACTAACAGAGCTCATGAGATTTTCTGTTGAGTTTTGTGTTGTGAAGTTTTAATGTTTTGGGTAAGGATTTGATGGATTATGGAATAAGGAGTGGAAAGAGCCTAAGATTTGGGATTCCCAAGGCACCCCATGGTAAAATCAAGGACAACCAAAAGCCTAAGCTTGGGGATGCCCCGGAAGGCATCCCCTCTTTCGTCTTCTTCTATCGGTAACTTTACTTGAGGCTATATTTTTATTCACCACATGATATGTGTTTTGATTGGAGCGTCTTGTATGATTTGAGTCTTTGCTTTTTAGTTTATCACAATCATACTTTCTGTACACACCTTTTGGTAGAGACACACATGAATTGGAATCTATTAGAATACTCTATGTGCTTCACTTATATCTTTTGAGCTAGATAGTTTTGCTCGAGTACTTCACTTGTATCTTTTAGAGCACGGTGGTGGTTTTATTTTATAGAAATTATTGATTTCTCATGCTTCACTTATATTATTTTGAGAGTCCTTTAGAACAGCATGGTAATTTGCTTTGGTTATGAAACTAGTACTAATATGATAGGCATCCAAGATGGTTATAATAAAAACTATCACAGAAAGTGCATTGAATACTATGAGAAGTTTGATACTTGATAATTGTTTTGAGATATAAAGGTGGTGATATTAGAGTGTGCTAGTTGAGTAGTCGTGAATTTGAGAAATACTTGTGTTGAAGTTTGCAAGTCCCGTAGCATGCACCTATGGTAACCGTTGTGTAACAAATTTGAAACATGAGGTGTTCTTTGATTGTCTTCCTTATGAGTGGCGGTCGGGGACGAGCGATGGTTTTTCCTACCAATCTATCTGACACGTCTCCAACGTATCTATAATTTTCGATTGTTCCATGCTATATTATATTCTGTTTTGGACATTATTGGGCTTTATTATACACTTTTATATTATTTTTGGGACTAACCTACTAATCGGAGGCCCAGCCCAGAATTGTTGTTTTTTTGCCTATTTTAGGGTTTCGAAGAAAAGGAATATCAAACGGAGTCCAAATGGAATGAAACATTCGGGAACGTGATTTTTGGAACGAAAAAATCCAGGAGACTTGGACCCTACGCCAAGCAACCAACAGGGAAGCCACGAGGTAGGGGGGCGCACCTACCCCTCCCCCCCAGGCGCGCCCTCCACCCTCGTGGGCCCCCTGTTGCTCCATCGACATACTCCTTCCTCCTATATATACCTACGTACCCCCAAACGATCAGATACGGAGCCAAAAACCTAATTCCACCGCCGTAACTTTCTGTATCCACGAGATCCCATCTTGGGGCCTGTTCTGGAGCTCCGCCGGAGGGGGCATCGATCATGGAGGGCTTCTACATCAACACCATAGCCTCTCCGATGAAGTGTGAGTAGTTTACCTCAGACCTTCGAGTCCATAGTTATTAGCTAGATGGCTTCTTCTCTCTTTTTGGATCTCAATACAATGTTCTCCCCCTCTCTTGTGGACATCTATTCGATGTAATCTTCTTTTGCGGTGTGCTTGTTGAGACCAATCAATTGTGGGTTTATGATCAAGTTTATCTATGAACAATATTTGAATCTTCTCTGAATTCTTTTATGTATGATTGGTTATCTTTGCAAGTCTCTTCGAATTATCATTTTGGTTTGGCCTACTAGATTGATCTTTCTTGCAATGGGAGAAGTGCTTAGCTTTGGGTTCCATCTTGCGGTGTCCTTTCCCAGTGATAGTAGGGGCAGCGAGGCACGTATTGTATTGTTGCCATTGAGGATAACAAGATGTTTTTTTATCATATTACATGAATTTATCCCTCTACATCATGTCATCTTGCTTAAGGCGTTACTCTGTTCTCTTGAACTTAATACTCTAGATGCATGCTGGATAGCGGTAGATGTGTGGAGTAATAGTAGTAGATGCAGGCAGGAGTCGGTCTACTTGTCTCGGATGTGATTCCTATATACATGATCATACCTAGATTCTCATAACTATGCTCAATTTTGTTAATTGCTCAACAGTAATTTGTTCACCGACCGTAAAATACTTATGCTCTCGAGAGAAGCCACTAGTGAAACCTATGGCCCCCGGGTCTATCTTCATCATATTAATCTTCCAACACTTAGTTATTTCCTTTGCTTTTATTTTACTTTGCATCTTTATCATAAAAATATCAAAAATATTATCTTATCATATCTATCAGATCTCACTCTCGTAAGTGACCGTGTAGGGATTGACAACCCCTTATCGCATTGGTTGCGAGGATTTATTTGTTTTGTGTAGGTGCGAGGGACTCGCGCATAGCCTCCTATTGGATTGATACCTTGGTTCTCAAAAACTGAGGAAAATACTTACGCTACTTTGCTGCATCACCCTTTCCTCTTCAAGGGAAAACCATCGCAGTGCTCAAGAGGTAGCAAGAAGGATTTCTGGCGCCGTTGCCGGGGAGGACTACGCAAAAGTCAACATACCAAGTACCCATCACAAACCCTTATCTCCCGCATTACATTATTTGCCATTTGCCTCTCCTTTTCCTCCCCCCCACTTCACCCTTGCCATTTTATTCGCCTTCTCTCTATATATATATCCTCCCTCTCTTTTCCGTTCGCCTATTTTCCGTTTGCTTGTCGTTATGGCGAGTCCTCTATCTTCTCCGTTGTCTCCCGAGAATGAAGTTCTAAATTTTAAGCAAAGGGAGGGAGAAAATCTAAAAGACACTTGGTATAGAATTTGCAATGCTCAAAATAGATCTACCAGGAAGCAATCTACTTCCATTCTTCTTCGCAATTTTTATGTAGGCGCTACTCCTTGGCACAGATATATCCTTGATACCATTACTGGAGGGAACTTCTTGGGTAGCCATACTTTTGGTTCTTATAATGCTATGATAGATTTGTTTGGCTCACCACCTCTTTTGGTTAATGGAACTATGCTAACTTTGGAGCATGTAATGCAAAAACTTGAAATTATTGAAAATAAAGTTGATACCATTGAGTTAATTGAAAATTTCAATAAAAAGATCCACAGCCAAATTACCCAATATGGATCTAAAGTAGGAGTAACTTTGAAAAATATTAAAGAGAAGGAACCTATAGTTAATGAAAGAATAAATCATGATTCCACTAGAATCGATAAACTTGAGGGTATCATTACCAACTTGGGAACCGATTTTTCTTCCGTAAAGAATACTCCAAGTCCCCAACTAAAATTTCCAAGCTTATGTATGTTCCAAAAAATAAAAGTGAATCCTCTAACAAAGAAACTGCGGATCTCAAATCTATAAGTATTCATCCTAATCTTTTTGCTATCATTAAGGAACATTTGCTACTAATGATTTTTTTGATCTTGTGCCTAAAAGTTTGATAATAAATAAAAAGAAAGAAATTCCTAAGGATGGTAGATGCCTCATTGAAGAATTATCTACCAAAGATGGCAATACCTAGATCTATCCTTGCTTTTTATGCCTAGCTAGGGGCGTTAAACGATAGCGCTTGTTGGGAGGCAACCCAATTTTATTTTTATTCCTTACTTTTTGCTCCTGTTTAGTAATTAATAATTTATCTAGCCTCTGTTTTGTTCGCATTTTTTGTGTTTAATTAGTGTTTGTGCCAAGTAGGACCGTTGGGAAGACTTGGGGAAAGTCTTTTTAATCTTGCTGTAAAAAACAGAAACTTTAGCGCTCACGAGAACTGCTGTCATTTTTATTTGGAAAGTGATATTTAGTTAATTATTTTTTCAGATGATTAATAGATAAATTCCTCACGTCCAGAAATTTATTTTAGAATTTTTGGGGTTCCAGATCTTGCGCTAGCTACAGATTACTACAGACTGTTCTGTTTTTGACAGATTCTGTTTTTCGTGTGTTGTTTGCTAATTTTGATGAATCTATGGCTAGTAAAGTAGTTTATAAACCATAGAGAAGTTGGAATACAGTAGGTTTAACACCAATATAAATAAATAATGAGTTCATTACAGTACCTTGAAGTGGTGTTTTCTTTTCTTTCGCAAACGGAGCTCACGAGATTTTCTACTTTAAGTTTTGTGTTGTGAAGTTTTCAAGTTTTGGGTAAGTATTTGATGGATTATGGAACAAGGAGTGGCAAGATCCTAAGCTTGGGGATGCCCATGGCACCCCCAAGATAATCTAAGGACACCAAAAAGCCAAATCTTGGGTTGCCCCGGAAGGCATCCCCTCTTTCGTCTACTTCTATCGGTAACTTTACTTGGAGCTATATTTTTATTCACCACATGATATGTGTTTTGCTTGGAGCGTCTTGTATGATTTGAGTCTTTATTTGTTAGTTTTACACAACCATCCTTGCTGCACACACCTTTTTAGAGAGACACATATGATTCGGAAATTATTAGAATACTCTATGTCCTTCACTTATATCTTTTGAGTTATATAGTTTTGCTCTAGTACTTCACTTATATCTTTAAGAGCGCGTCGGTGGATTTGTTTTATAGAAAATATTGTTCTCTCATGCTTCACTTAGATTATTTTGAGAGTCCTACAAAAACAGCATGGTAATTTGTTTTAATTATGCCAGGCATTCAAGATTAATAATAAAATTCTCTTATGAGTGTGTTGAATACTAAGAGAAGTTTGATACTTGATAATTGTTTTGAGATGTGGAGATGGTGATATTAGAGTCATGCTAGTTGAGTAGTTGTGAATTTGAGAAATACTTGTGTTAAATTTTGTGATTCCCGTAGTATGCACGTATGGTGAACCGTTATGTGATGAAGTCGGAGCATGATTTATTTATTGATTGTCTTCCTTATGAGTCGCGGTCGGGGACGAGCGATGGTCTTTTCCTACCAATCTATCCCCCTAGGAGCATGCATGTAATACTTTGCTTTGATAACTTGTATATTTTTGCAATAAGTATATGAGTTCTTTATGACTAATGCTGAGTCCATGGATCATACGCACTCTCACCCTTCCACCATTGCTAGCCTCTCTATTACCGCGCACCTTTCGCGTGTATCATACACCCACCATATACCTTCCTCAAAATAGAAACCATACATACCTATCATGGCATTTCCATAGCCATTCCGAGATATATTGCCATGCAACTTTCCACCATTCCGTTTACTATGACACGCTCCATCATTGTCATATTGCTTTGCATGATCATGTAGTTAACATTGTATTTGTGGCAAAGCCACCGTTCATAATTCTTTCATACATGTCACTCTTGATTCATTGCATATCCCGGTACACTGCCGGAGGCATTCACATAGAGTCATATCTTGTTCTAAGTATTGAGTTGTAATTCTTGAGTTGTAAGAAAATAAAAGTGTGATGATCATCATTATTAGAGCATTGTCCCAAGTGAGGAAAGGATGATGGAGACTATGATTCCCCCACAAGTCGGGATGAGACTCCGGACAAAAAAAAAGAGGCCATAAAAAAATAGAAAAGGCCCAAATAAAATAAATATGAGAGAAAAAGAGAGAAGGGACAATGCTACTATCCTTTTAACACACTTGTGCTTCAAAGTAGCACCATGATCTTCATGATAGAGAGTCTCCTATGATATCACTTTCATATACTAGTGGGAATTTTTCATTATAGAACTTGGCTTGTATATTCCAATGATGGGCTTCCTCAAATTACCCTAGGTCTTCATGAGCAAGCGAGTTGGATGCACACCCACTTAGTTTCTTTTTGAGCTTTCATATACTTATAGCTCTAGTGCATCCGTTGCATGACAATCCCTACTCACTCACATTGATATCTATTGATGGGAATCTCCATAGCCCGTTGATACGCCTACTTGATGTGAGACTATCTTCTCCCTTTTGTCTTCTCCACAACCACCATTCTATTCCACCTAAAGTGCTATGTCCATGGCTCACGCTCATGTATTGCGTGAAGATTGAAAATTTTTGAGAACACCAAAAGTATGAAACAATTGCTTGGCCGGTCATCGGGGTTGTGCATGATTTAAATACTTTGTGTGGTGAAGATGGAGCATATCCAGACTATATGATTTTGTAGGGATAACTTTCTTTTGCGATGTTATTTTGAAGAGACATAATTGCTTAGTTAGTATGCTTGAAGTATTATTATTTCTATGTCAATATTGAACTTTTGTCTTGAATCTTTCGGATCTGAATATTCATACCAAAATTAAGAAGAATTACATTGAAAATATGCCTAGTAGCATTCCACATCAAAAATTCTATTTTTATCATTTACCTACTCGAGGCCGAGTAGGAATTAAGCTTGGGGATGCTTGATACGTCTCCACGTATCTATAATTTTTTATTGTTCCATGCTATATTATATTCTGTTTTTGGACATTATTGGGCTTTATTATACACTTTTATATTATTTTTGGGACTAACCTACTAATCAGAGGCCCAACCCAGAATTGTTGTTTTTTTTGCCTATTTTAGGGTTTCGAAGAAAAGGAATATCAAACAGAGTCCAAACGGAATGAAACCTTCGGGAACGTGATTTTTTGAAGGAACAAGATCCAGGAGACTTGGACCCTACGTCAAGCAACCAACAGGGAAGCCACGAGGTAGGGGGCGCGCCAACCCCCCTAGGCGCGCCCTCCACCCTCATGGCCCCCCTGGTTCTCCACCGATGTACTCCTTCCTCCTATATATACCTACGTACCCCCAAACGATCAGATACGGAGCCAAAACCCTAATTCCACCGCCGTAACTTTCTGTATCCACGAGATCCCATCTTGGGGCCTGTTCCGGAGCTCCGCCGGAGGGGGCATCGATCACGAAGGGCTTCTACATCAACACCATAGCCTCTTCGATGAAGTGTGAGTAGTTTACCTCAGAACTTCGGGTCCATAGTTATTAGCTAGGTGGCTTCTTCTCTCTTTTTGGATCTCAATACAATGTTCTCCCCCTCTCTTGTGGAGATCTATTCGATGTAATCTTCTTTTGCAGTGTGTTTGTTGAGACCGATGAATTGTGGGTTTATGATCAAGTTTATCTATGAACAATATTTGAATCTTCTCTGAATTCTTTTATGTATGATTGGTTATCTTTGCAAGTCTCTTTGAATTATCAGTTTGGTTTGGCCTACTAGATTGATCTTTCTTGCAATGGGAGAAGTGCTTAGCTTTGGGTTCAATCTTGCGGTGTCCTTTCCCAGTGACACACTAGGGGCAGCAAGGCACATATTGTATTGTTGCCATCGAGGATAATAAGATGGGGTTTTTATCATATTGCATGAATTTATCCCTCTACATCATGTCATCTTGCTTAAGGCGTTACTCTGTTCTCTTGAACTTAATACTCTAGATGCATGCTGGATAGTGGTCGATGTGTGGAGTAATAGTAGTAGATGCATGCAGGAGTCGGTCTACTTGTCTCGAACGTGATGCCTATATACATGGTCATACCTAGATATTCTCATAACCATGCTCAATTCTGTCAATTGCTCAACAGTAATTTGTTCACCCACCGTCAAATATTCATGCTCTCGAGAGAGGCCACTAGTGAAACCTATCGCCCCCGGGTCTATCTTCATCATATTAATCTTCCAACACTTAGTTATTTCCTTTGCTTTTTACTTTGCTTTTATTTCACTTTGCATCTTTATCATAAAAATACCAAAAATATTATCTTATCATATCTATCAGATCTCACTCTCGTAAGTGACCGTGTAGGGATTGGCAACCCCTTATCGCGTTGGTTGCGAGGATTTATTTGTTTTGTGTAGGTGCGAGGGACTCGCGCGTAGCCTCCTACTGGATTGATACCTTGGTTCTCAAAAACTGAGGGAAATACTTACGCTACTTTGCTGCATCACCCTTTCCTCTTCAAGGGAAAACCAATGTAGTGCTCAAGAGGTAGCACTATCCCCTTGGAGCATGCGCGTAATGCTTGGTTTTGATGACTTGTAGATTTTTGCAATAAGTATGTGAGTTCTTTATGACTAATGTTGAGTCCATGGATTATACGCACTCTCACCCTTCCATCATTGCTAGCCTCTTCCGTACCGTGCATTTCACTTTCTCACCTTGAGAGTTGGTGCAAACTTCACCGGTGCATCCAAACCCCGTGATATGATACGCTCTATCACACATAAACCTCCTTATATATTTCTCAAAACAGCCACCATACCTACCTATCATGGCATTTCCATAGCCATTCCGAGATATATTGCCATGCAACTTTCCACCGTTTCATTTATTACATGCTTCATCATTGTCATATTGCTTTGCATGATCATGTAGTTGACATCATATTTGTGGCAAAGCCACCATGCATAATTTATCGTACATGTCACTCTTGATTCATTGCCCTTCCCGGCACACTGCCGGAGGCATGCATATAGAGTCATATTTTGTTCTAGTATCGAGTTGTAATCATTGAGTTGAAAATAAATAGAAGCGTGATGATCATCATTAATAGAGCATTGTCCCAAATGAAAAAAAAGAGAAAGGCCAAATAAAAAAAGGCCAAAAAAAGAAAATAAATAAAAAGGGGCAATGCTACTATCCTTTTTTCCACACTTGTGCTTCAAAGTAGCACCATGATCTTTATGATAGATAGTCTCTTGTTTTGTCACTTTCATATATTAGTGGGATTTTTCATTATAGAACTTGGCTTGTATATTCCAACAATGGGCTTCCTAAAATGCCCCTAGGTCTTCGTGAGCAAGCAAGTTGGATGCACGCCCACTTAGTTTCTTTTGTTGAGTTTTCATACATTTATAGCTCTAGTGCATCCGTTGCATGGCAATCCCTACTCCTCGCATTGACATCAATTGATGGGCATCTCCCTAGCCCGTTGATTAGCCTCGTCGATGTGAGACTTTCTCCTTTTTTTTCTTCTCCACATAACCCTCTATCATTATTCTATTCCACCCATAGTGCTATATCCATGGCTCATGCTCATGTATTGCGTGAAAGTTGAAAAAAATTTGAGATCACGAAAGTATGAAATAATTGCTTGGCTTGTCATCGGGGTTGTGCAAGATGAGAGCATTCTTGTGTGACAAAAATGGAGCATGACCAAACTATATGATTTTGTAGGGATGAAGTTTCTTTTGCCATGTTATTTTGAGAAGACATGATTGCTTAGTTAGTATGCTTGAAGTATTATTATTTTTATGCCAATATTAAACTTTTGTCTTGAATCTTTCAGATCTGAATATTCATGCCACAATAAGGAAAATTACATTGAGATATATGCTAGGTAGCATTCCACATCAAAAATTCTGTTTTTATCATTTACCTAGTCGAGGACGAGCAGGAGTTAAGCTTGGGGATGCTTGATACGTCTCCAACGTATCTATAATTTTTGATTGTTCCATGCTATTATATTATATGTTTTGGATGTTGATGGGCTTATTTATACACTTTTATATTATTTTTGGGACTAACCTACTAACCCAAGGCCCAGTGCAAATTGTTATTTTTTCCTATTTCAGTGTTTTGCAGAAAAGGAATATCAAAGGGAATCCAAACGGAATAAAACCTTCGGGAGAGTTATTTTTGGAACAAACTTGATCCAGGGGACTTGGAGTGGACGTCAAGAAATCAACGAGGAAGCCACGAGGCAGGGGGCGCGCCCTCCACCCTCGTGGGCCCCTCGTGGCTCCACCGACCTACTTCTTCCTCCTATATATATCCATATACCTAGAAAACATCCAGGAGCACCACGAAACCCTATTTCCACCATCGCAACCTTCTGTACCCAAGAGATCCCATCTTGGGGCCTTTTCCGGAGCTCCGATGGAGGGGGAATCGATCATGGAGGGCTTCTACATCAACACCATAGCCTCTCCGATGATGTGTGAGTAGTTTACCACAGAACTTCGGGTCCATAGTTATTAGCTAGATGGCTTCTTCTCTCTCTTTGGATCTCAATACGATGTTCTCCTCGATCTTCTTGGAGATCTATTCGATGTAACTCTTTTTGTGGTGTGTTTGTTGAGATCCGATGAATTGTGGGTTTATGATCAAGTTTATCTATGAACAATATTTGATTTTTCTCTGAAATCTTTTATGTATGATTGGTTATCTTTGCAAGTCTCTTCGAATTACCAGTTTGGTTTGGCCTACTAGATTGATCTTTCTTGCAATGGGAGAAGTGCTTAGCTTTGGGTTCAATCTTGCGGTGTCCTTTCCCAGTGACAGCAGGGGCAGCAAGGCATGTATTGTATTGTTGCCATCAAGGATAAAAAGATGGGGTTTATATCATATTTCTTGAGTTTATCCCTCTACATCATGTCATCTTGCTTAATGCATTACTCTGTTCTTATGAACTTCATACGCATGATGGATAGTGGTCGATGTGTGGAGTAATAGTAGTAGATGCAGAATCGTTTCGGTCTACTTGTTGCGGACGTGATGCCTATATACATGATCATGCCTAGATATTCTCATAATTATGCACTTTTCTATCAATTGCTCGACAGCAATTTGTTCACCCACTGTAATACTTATGCTATCTTGAGAGAAGCCACTAGTGAAATGTATGGCCCCCGGGTCTATTCTCCATTATATTAATCTCGCATCATGAAGCTATTTCTATTACCGTTTATTTTGCAATCTTTACTTTCAATCTATATCATAAAAATACAAAAAAAAATTATCTTATTATTATTATTATTATTATCTCTATCAGATCTCACTCTCGTAAGTGACCGTGATGGGATTGACAACCCCTTTATCGCGTTGGTTGCGAGGTTCTTATTTCTTTGTGTAGGTACGAGGGACTTGCGTGTAGTCTCCTACTGGATTGATACCTTGGTTCTCAAAAACTGAGGGAAATACTTACGCTACTTTGCTGCATCACCCTTTCCTCTTCAAGGGAAAACCAACGTAGTGCTCAAGAGGTAGCAAGTCCTGTGGACTTACTGAGGACACGGTAAGCACGAGAGTTTGTAGCATAACCAACAAATATGCCCTCATAAGCTCTAGCCTCGAATTTAGACAAGCGAACACCTTTCTTGAGGATGAAACACTTACACCCGAACACCCGTAAGTACTTGAGGTTGGGCTTGTTATTGGTGAGTATCTCATATGGGGTCTTGTTCAAGCCTTTGCGGAGATAGAGCCGATTGGATGCATGACACGCAGTATTGACGGCTTCAGCCCAAAAGTTGTATGGAGACTTGAACTCCGCCATCATGGTCCTTGCCGCATCCACCAGCGTTCGGTTCTTCCTCTCTGCTACACCATTTTGTTGAGGGGTGTAAGGTGCGGAATATTGATGTTTGATCCCCTCATCACTAAGAAACTCATCCAAGGTGTAGTTCTTGAACTCGGTGCCGTTGTCACTTCTCATTGTCAAGATCTTTGCATTGTATTGATGTTGAGCTTCATTTGCAAAGTCAATGATGGTTTGTTGGGTCTCACTCTTCCTCTTGAAGAAGTACACCCAAGTGTATCTTGAATAGTCGTCCACAATCACCAAGCAATACGTTCTACCCCCAAGGCTACCAAAGGATGGAGGCCCAAAGAGATCCAAGTGAAGGAGCTCCAAAGGCCTCTTTGAGTAAATGATAGTCGTGGGAGGGTGAGCCTTCTCATGTAGCTTTCCTTCAATGCAAGCACTACAAGCACGATCTTTGGCAAAACTAACATTTGTTAGTCCACACACATGGTCCCCCTTGAGAAGACTTTGCAAAGATCTCATATTGACATGGGCTAAACGGCGATGCCAAAGCCATCCCATGTCAACTTTAGCCATTAGGCATGTCGCGGTCTTAGTGGGTCGCTCCGAAAAGTTAATCACATAGAGACCGTTCTCGACATGCCCAACAAAGGCTACTTTAAGAGTCTTGCTCCACAAGAGGGCCACGGTATCAATATCAAAGAAAGTGGCAAAGCCCATGATTGCAAGTTGACGTACGGTAAGTAAATTGTATGCAAGGGACTCAACAAGCATGACCTTCTCGATCGTGAGATCATGAGAAATGACAACCTTGACAAGCCCCAATACCTTAGAGGACGAGGCATCACCCCACTCTACATTGGTGGGCATAGATGGAATCTTTTGCACGTCCACCACCAAGTCCTTGCTTCCGGTCATATGATTAGTCGCTCCGCCATCGAGCAACCATGATCCCCCACCGGAAGCAAACACCTACACGAGATCAATGCTTGGTTTTAGGTACCCATTTTGTAATGGGTCCTTTGATGTTAGTGACAAGGGTCTTAGGAACCCAAATATACCATTCAATGTACTCATAAGGAGAACCAACAAATTTATCATAAACATGTCCATCAATAGCATGACATATCACATAGGAAGGGTTAAAGTCGCCGGCTTTGTTGAAAGGGGTGGCATTGCCCTTCTTGACACCACCACCCTTCACAGTGTTCTTCTTCTCCTTAGAGGCACCCTCTCCCTCTTTGACAAAAGTTTGCATGAGAGGAGGAGGTCGTTTGGCATTGTCATTCTTCTTCTTGTTCTTGGACTTGGGTGTGAACCCAATCCCTTCCTTGGCCACGAGTTCCTTTTGATTGCTCAAAAGATCGTTGAGGTTCTTCTCACCTTGTATGCATGACACAAGGCCTTTCTCAAGTTGCTCCTTAAACTTTGCATTCTCCTCAACAAGATGCACATGCTCACAACAAGGGTTAGTAGCATTTGCATTATCAATTAAAACCATATGAGGAAAATGGCTTTCTCCTTGGTTAGCCTCACTTGGAGTTGATCATGAGACTCTTTAAGACTAGCATGAGTACTCTTCAAGGCCTTGTGAGCCTTGTCAAGTATATCAAAATCCTCCTTGAGTCTAGCAAGATCAACACCAAGTTTGGCCTTCTCGGAATTTAGCACACAAGACACAACAAGATCATGATCAAGATCAAGATCTTTAATTTAGCATGGTCATCATTGTGTGACTCCTCAAGAGCCAAATGACGACCACGCTCTTCTTCAAGAGCATTAGAGTGATCTGATATCTCATCGGCACAGTCACGACTATGCCCCTCCATCTTAGAGATGGTGTTTTCGTGAGTCTCAATCATGTGATTGGCTTCACCAAGTTGTTCCAAGAGAGCAACGAAGTGCTTCTTGGATTTACCCTTAAGCTTACTCATAAAAGACTCAAACTCATTTTCCTCCATGTTGGACCCCCACGTTCATCAATGCAATCCACCAAAGAAGGATGAGTAATGATGGTAGTTTTGATGTTGGGGGTTACCTTGTTGGTGGCTTTAGCCATGAGGCACTTGGCGGTGATGTTCTCATGGGGTGAGTCAAAGAGGGACGCCTGTGGGGTTATCGCAATGGCCACGGAGGCCATGGAAACCGTCTCACCGTCTTCATCATCATCATCCTCATTGTACTCTTCTTGTGCCACCAATCCCTTGGGAGGAGCCTTCTTGGTGAAGTGGTTCTTGTTGGGGAAAGACTTGGCCTTGTCCTTCCGGATGAGCTTGCCACCATTGTCTTCCCTCTTCTCATAGGGGCACTCTGCCACAAAGTGGCTCACATTGCCACAATTGTAGCAAGTCCTCACATGTTGCTTGCCCTTGGCGCCACTTGCGTTGCTCTTGTTGAAGTTGGGCCTTGAGTTCTTCTTGCTCCAAAAATGTCTTGAAGCGAAAGCCATGTGCTCATGATAATCATATTTTGTATGCTCGGGGTTGCTCTCCTCTTCTCCCTCTTCCTCCTCTTCTTCCACACTATCCTTGGCTTTCAAGGCAAGGTTGGGCTTCTTTGCTCTTTGAGAACGCAACACCGCATTGTCGGCAGTCTTGTCCAAGATACTCATTGCCACAAACTCATCCAACACTTCACTTGAGGACAAGGTGTGGAAGTCCGGCCTTTGACGGATGATGGAGGACATGGCCTTATGGTAAGTGTCGGCGTCCTAGGAACGGGGGTCCCAAGACTTGCCTG
This sequence comes from Triticum urartu, assembly GCF_056163025.1. Taxonomy (NCBI): domain Eukaryota; kingdom Viridiplantae; phylum Streptophyta; class Magnoliopsida; order Poales; family Poaceae; genus Triticum; species Triticum urartu. Next base: position 476,259,326 of record NC_141878.1, on the reverse strand, counting down.
CCTGCGGCCCATAGTGTGGCTCCACCAGTGGCCCTGTACGACCCATCTTCACTAGCAAACACTCAAGACCCTCGCGAGGGGCCAAGCCTCGCGAAGCAGACGATGCAAGACCTCCTTGGGGGAGGCCTCACCAGGCTGTCCCGCGAGGGGCAGAGAGATCAAGGCAAGGGGCCCCTCACGAGGTTCTTGTGACGCAAGCCATGACGTCCAAGGTCAGGTGGGCACCAGGCGGGTGCCAGCGTGCGCAGTGTCCTGGTTGCGCTGGTGCTAAGGAGGCAAGCACAGGCGAGGAATCCCAAGGCAGCAGGCAAAGGTTTCCATATCGGTGCAACGAGACCAAGACCAGCAGGGCGGCAGGACGGAGGTCACCGTGGATCCCTGGATGGAGTCATCACTAGAGCCTTTGACAGGTGAAGACCATCTTTTGTCAGGACAGCTTGTACTAGCTTCCCCCCTTCAAATTGGCCGTTGTGGGATCCCTTCCCTCCTAATATTTAGGAAGAGGACCCGGACCTCTATATATAGGACTAGCCACCATCGTAGAGAGGGGAGATCTCATCTGGGACCGGATCCACTCCACCGAGGCAACCACACAAACTCACGAAGCACAAGAGCACCTCTCCTCAGGAGGCTGTTCTTCCCTTGTAACTATTCATCCTCAGCCCAAGAGGCAATTCACCACACCACACTAGAGTAGGGTATTACACCACATCAGTGGCCCGAACCAGTATAAATATTGTGTCCATTTGTTCTGCGAGTTCGACACGCTAAGCCTTGAGATTGCGGTGAGGGCGTGAGCTAGAGGGAGGAGAGATCTTCGTGTGCACCCCAGTGTTCGAACCTCAAAGGTTTTGCCGGAACCCGAAATCCAACATTTGGCGCGCCAGGTAGGGGTGCACCGAGGCCTCTCTTCCATCAATAGACCTGCCAACACTCTACAGTGCCGATGTCCGATGACCCGAGGGCTGACACCAATCACTGGGCAGCCTGGCCAGCCCTGGCGGCGTCATCCGCACAAGAAGACCTCAACTCCGCGCTCCAGGTGGCACGCGCACCGCCAAATGGCATGGGGTGCGGGTGGCATGGTTCGACGCCTTCCACCCTTACCCCACAGCGCACACGGGCCGCCGCAAGGGCCTCAAGCTACGCCGCAGCGACGGCGCCGCACTCCCGACAGGAACAAGCGAACATGAGGGCCGCGCTCATAGTGGCGCGGGAGCTGCTGCGATGTCGACTAATGGAGAGCGGCCGGGATGCATTGCTGGAGCGTGTTGCTGAGCTATTGGACGCCGCTGCCAGGGGTACACCACCTTTTTGCTCCTTGCTTACGCCTCAGGCTGCGGTCGGATCACACCGTGGTCCTCGTCGCACCCGCGCGCCCCCGGGTGCACCGGGAGGTTTCGTCGGCACCAGCGCAACCAGCGGCGCCGGACACCCTACCACACATGTGCGTCCCCCAATGGGCGCAGGTGTAAGCAGTGCCACCCACGACCCCGGCGGGATGCCGCCCTACCATCCTGGCGCGTCGAGCCAAGCAACGTGGAGCGTGGGGCACCTCGGCGAGGTTTCAGGGGCGACGGCCCTGGAGGCCTATGTGCCCCACATGATGGACTAGGAGTACACACTGGAAGATGACCCCGGTTCATTCCTTGAGCCGGGCTGGGAAGAGGAGACGCTGGAAGCTGAGGCCTTCCAGGAGCCACCTGGGAGCCTCGTCTACGACACTGGCGACAACAGCTAGATGGTACCACTGATCTCTCAGGAGCAGGCTTATGCTAACCATGGGTCACAAGTGAATCAGGTCGCATCGGTGGACGGCAGCCCCCTTCCACCAGGGGAAGCGCATTCGGGGCTGTGGGGGAGGGGCCGGGAATAAGGTCCCTCCCCGCATCCAATGGAACAAGGCGTCACCCGAAGGTAGGTCCTCTGCCGGGGAGGCACCGGCGAGCCTTCCCCCCGGAAGAGCACCCGTGGTCGCCGAGGGCGCCGCTGGCGTCCCCTTTTCCCCTTGGCATTGTCCTGGTTTCCGGACGCCCCAACGGTGGTCAAGGGTGGCGCAAGGCGGGGTCCTCGTCTGGCGATATGAAGTAAGGCACACGCTTGTGAAGGTCTCCGCTCGTGACACTCTCACGTAATAATGAGTGGGGATGTACATGCCCCGGAGTCTCCGGAGTGCCGCCCTCGGGCCTCGGGGGCTCCGCCCACGTCCTAGTGGAAGCACCATGCTCCGCGCTGGCCATCGACACTGTCCCCCAATGACTATGCTCACGGCCTGTGAAAGCACTTAGCTCCGCGCTGGTGAGAAGACTCGAAGGCAAGAAGACTAGCTAAGTGTCGGACGTGGCCATTTGCTTTTGACCTCTTTTCTGTAGCTCAGACTCGCAGCTTTTGATCTTCAATTTGAATTTGCATTTCCATTAGCAATCGGGGGGGGGGGGCATCCTTTCTTGTTCGCGTTTATTTCGTGAGTTTCTGGATTCGTGTTTTGTTTGAGATTTATGACCGCTATCTTCCCCCTTTTCGAAGGCCTCGCGAGCGGGGGCTGACAGCGGCGCACACGCACTACGTGCTCATCTCGCCATTACTGGCGCTCGCTTCTTGCGAGGCCCTCTCAGGTGGACCGGCGGACCTCTCAGGAAACCAAAACCTTGTGAGCTCGTGAGGGGCTCCTCTCAGAAGGAATGCACACCCACAACCGCCAAACCAGTTTGAAGCCCGGCGAAAGCAAAGTAAGTTACTGCATCAAGCCCGCAAGGGGAGTCGCGAGCACCCAAAAGCACGCTTTAAGCCTAGCCTAAGGAATGAAGTGGTAGTCTATTTACATGAGGGGCTTCCTGAGGGAGTCTTGGACTAAGGGGTCCTCGGGCGTCCGGCCTGTTATCAATGGCCCGGACTGATGGGCTGTGAAGATATGAAGACCGAAGACTGTACCCGTGTCCGGATGGGACTCTCCTTGGCGTGGAAGGCAAGCTTGGCGAACAACTATGAAGATTCCATATTATGTAACCGAATCTATGTAACCTTAGATCCCCCTGACGTCTATATAAACCGGAGGACTTAGTCCGGATAGGGGATACTCAATACCTTAGTCATACAGGCTAGACTTCTAGGGTTTAGCCATTATGATCTCGTAGCAGATCAACTCTTGTAATACTCATATTCATCAATATCAATCAAGCAGGACATAGGGTATTACCTCCATAAAGAGGGCCCGAACCTGGGTAAAGCTTCGTGTCCCCTATCTCCTTTTACCATCAACCTTAGACGCACAGTTCGGGACCCCCTACCCGAGATCCACCGGTTTTGACACTGACATTGGTGCTTTCATTGAGAGTTCATCTGTGCTGTCGCTAAAAGGTTTGATGGCCCCTTCAATCGTCAATAATGGCGCTGTCTGCGGAGAAAGTTTCCTCCCCGAGCAGATCTTTGTGTTCGGCGGCTTCGCACTACAGGCCAACTCATTTGGCCATCTGGAGCAGATCGAAAGCTACGCCCCTGGCCATCAGGTCAGATTTGAGAGCTTAAACTAGGTTGTGAACCTTCGTGGAGACTTGATCTTCACTGGATTTGATACCGCGGTAGCCGCTCCCGATCATCCCGATGATCATGATTTAAATCTGTCATCGGTACGCATCCAGGAGATCGGTCCTGTAACCGCTCTGGCCCTAGAGCCAGAGCAGGCCGCACCGTCCAAAGATGGGAGGATTAACCCCACCATGGAGGCCGCAGATTCCACGGTGTTGGATCCGCACAGGGACATGGTCTCACTCGATGCCTATGCCACCGGAACACCGGACTCGTCTCCGGCTATAGGTACCGAACCACGCAAGCCCGCGGACGCCGAGCTTGATCATTTACCGATCTTCGAATTCAGTGCCGCAGACATCTTCCAGCACTGGCCTCTGGGCGATATGCTAAACTCGTTAAAAAGTCTGTCCTTGGCGGAGGACTCTCAGCCGAACTATATCCGGCCCGAACTAGGGACTGGCGATGGAGAATTTCGCTTCCCACCCGCCACCCACTTTATAGCCACGGTCGAGGATTTGACCGACGAACTTGATTACGACTCCGAGGACATCGATGGTATGGACGATGATGCCGGAGAAGAAGAAGACCAGAACCCGCCGTTCACCGGACGCTGGACGGCCACTTCCTCGTATGACGTATACATGGTGGATGCACCAAAGGAAAACAGCGGCGACGACAAGGAAGACCCATTTGAGGATAAACCTTCCGAAATACAGTCCAAGTGCCGGCGTCAGCCGTGCTGCTCTAAGTCGCGCCGCAGTAAAGATAGCAACACCAGCACAGGAGAAGATGACACTCCGGAAGGTGCCGAAGACAACGAAGACCCTGTCGACACAACAAACGAACAAGATGAATGGGAAAATGCGCAGGTTAGCCCTGTTAAACAGGCCACACACAAAGATTCAGAGGATGATAGTTACCTTCCGCTCTCTGAGGACGAGGTGAGCCTCAGCATCGAGGATTTCATCGTGCCTGAGGAACCTCTTGAGCAGGAGCGCTTCAAGCGCCAGCTAATAGCCACTGCAAGGATCCTGAATAAGAAGCAGCAGCAGCTTCAAGCTGTCCAGGATCTGCTCAATGATAAATGGACTGATGTCCTAGCAGACGAAATATACGGCCTCAAGTGCCCAACCAAAAGCTACCCAAAGCGTAAATTACCACCTCAGTTCGACGAGCTAGCGCGGGAGTATATACCACCATCGTACAATGCGGCTAACCGGCCACCGCGTGGCCGGGATAAAACGACAACCCATGCCGAACACCAGCCCGCCCCGCCTCGTCACTCAAGCAAAGGTAAATTCGCCCACGGCCATACATATGACCTCCGATAGAACCTGAACAATAAAGCAGGACCTACCATATCAACCTACGGATCACGAGGACGCACCTCGACACGTGACAATGGCCGCCTATTCGAACGTGACAAACCTAGTCATCTGCAGGCCGAACACCTCAAACGGACTTCATCAGAGCTGCATCACAATACGGCCTGATACAGAGGCCCCGCACACCCTCATTGCTTCACTGATGAGGTCCTGGACCATGAATTCCCCGAAGGATTCAAGCCTGTGAACATAGAATCATATGATGGGACCACGGACCCCATGGTGTGGATCGAAGACTTCATTCTCCACATCCATATGGCACGCGGAGATGACCTCCACGCCATCAAATACCTCCCTCTCAAACTCAAGGGGCCCGCTCGGCATTGGCTAAACAGTCTGCCTGACAACTCCATTGGCAGTTGCGAGGACTTGGAAGAGGCTTTCCTTGATAACTTCCAAGGTACATATGTTCGACCTCCGGACGCTGATGACTTAAGCCATATAGTCCAGCAGCCCGAAAAGTCCGCCAGGAAATTCTGGACAAGGTTCCTTGTCGGGGGTTAGGTGCGACATATACCAATGGATGGCTTATCATGGTGGGGGCGAGTAGAACATCGCTGGTGCCTGGAAACGGGATGAGGCGTAGACACGAACGCCGGCGTACTTTACCCAGGTTCGGGGATCTCCTAGGAGATAACACCCCTAGTCCTGCTCTGCGGGGTCTCCGCATGATCACTAAGGCACAGTGAGTACAAAGGTGCTCCTCAAGCTGTATCTGTGGACTGGATGAGGCTAGGCTATCTCTCCGTCTTCTCTAGGGTCTGGTTTAGTTGTAATGAATTGGAACCCTTTGCATGGGTGCCCCGAGGGGTTTGTATATGCCTACCCCTGGGGGTACAATGGTAAACAATAGGGACACAGGGCCCAATTGTCAGTCTATTCACCTGCGGGCCCTCCTGCCGACTGCTGGGGCCCGCCGATTGGTGGGCCCAGCCAACTGGCCGGGTACGGAGCCGACAGGCCACACCCACCGCTGGCGGGTCCTGCCAGTTGCTGATTACTGTAGCCGTGCCTCTACTGACGCAGGCTTGGTCATGGGGTCGTGGCTACAGTCCTGTCGCCTAGTAGATGATTACTGTAGCCACTCCCCGTCTCATCTGTTTAATGGCGCGGGAAACTAGTAGGAGGGGCAGGCCGACTCCCGGAGGCCGGTTCCCTACTGGTCCGACTTGGGGCGCTCTCGCCGTCTTCTGGACTCTCACTGACTGGTGGGCCCGTCTTCCGTGGATCGTACTGTTAGACGTCGTGGGTACAGGACTCCGCCCACTGTTGCTGGTGTCAGGGATGGCATGGCACAGTGTTGTGCCAGACGGAGATCTCCACTGGTACGGTGCACTGTGCTCTGGCCATCCCCCGGAAAAAGGGGAGGGAGTGGGCTTCACTATCGCCACTCCCTGTCCCACCCCCCTGATGAGGGCATGGGCTTCGTTGACGTCGTGAGCCGACTTCCCGCGGCCGGCGACTTCGGAAGCCGCCAGTCGGAGTCAGCCGGTCTCGATCTCATCCGTAGGACTCGAACGCTTATGGGCAGCCGACCGTTCCTTTAGCCGCCCTCCCGAATCCGGCTCTCCGTCCGTGTCTTGAGGGGTGCAGTCAGCTCCGAAGTCTTGAAAGGCTATGGGCCTCGGGTTAGCCTACCCGTGACCCATTACTCCGACAGTAGTCCCCGAAGCTAATGAGGCGTCGCAATTTAATCAGCCGAGGAGCCTCAGTAGCTTCATTCTCCGAGTATTCGTGGTGACTCCGCCGGGCCGGCTGGTAGGAGTCGGAGTCGCCTGACTTTGACTTGTGCGAAAATGCCTTCGAATCCCCTGGCGGGAACTCAGTATCGTATGAGCTAAGCTTCCTGACCGCCACCCACTCCGTACCCACCACGTGGTAACCAGTGGCCGGGCAAGCCCGCCTACCCATCCGCGAGATGGGACATGTCTGCAGGCGGGGCCCGCCACTACCTTGCCTCGGCACGCGAGCGGATCCGTTGTGGCCGTGGGGGCAGTTGAGGTTCCCACGGAGTTATCGCATGCAGTAACTTTGCGCGTTAAACGTGGGGGGCGTGGGGTAGTGGGCGCAGTAAATCCCACAACTGCCCCCTCGGCTTTGCAGCCCACTGGGCTATAAGTAGGGGGAGGAGGGAACTGGCGGAGCACGCGCGTCCCACCGCCCCACTGCTTCTTCTCCTTCTTCTCCCTCTCCGCTCCTCGAGCCTTGTCGAACGTCGCGGCGGTCCGCTCACGATGAGCTCTTCCTCCGCCGTTACGCCCCCGACGGCGCACTCCGGCACCTGGGATGGTTCGGAGGTCCGCGAGGATCACATTGACTTCCTCTGCAAGACGCATTGACTGCCTGGCGAGGACCTCGTGAGGGTCCGCCTCGCGCGGAGGGGAGAGATCTCGCTGGCGCCGCTGGAGGAAGAGCCAGTCGTCTTCCGCTCGCGAGGGCTTGCCAGCGAGCATCTTCTTCCGCTCCTTCCTTGAGTTCTACGGACTCCGGCCGCACCACCTCACCCCCAACACGGTGGTGTTGTTGTCCGCCTTCGTCACCCCGTGCGAGGGCTTCATCGGCGTTCTCCCCACCATGGAGCTCTGGGGGGGGAGTTCTTCTTCTCCAAGTTCGGCACCCAGGCCGCGGGCGTGCCGGCTCAGTGCGGCACGTTCATCGCCGTGCGGAGGTCGGGGGCTGACAACCCGTTTCCCTCCATCAGGCTAATCAAATCAGTGAAGATGTGGCAGCGGTCGTACTTCTATATGAAGAACGTCTCTGCGGAGGGCGACTGGATCAACCTGCCAGCCTACATAGCCGGCCCGCCGGCTGGGAGGCAGCCCAACTGGTCGCACCGGGCCCGAACGTTGACGCCTGCGGGAGCCGGCGCCGTTGCGCGGCTTCGAGTACTGGCACAGTCGGAGGGCCTGACCGGGCCAGACTTGCTGGCCGCCTTCGTGGCGCGCCGAGTGCTGCCCCTCCAAAGTCGCCCCCACATGATCTGCCAGATGAGCGGGCACCGACACCAGAGCCGAATGTGCACCAAGGAGATGCCTCACGAGGAGGTAGCCTACATGGTGAACTACCTTCCGAGCTACGACTTCAACGAAGAGTGGCAGTTCGGCAAGGAGCCGTATTCGCGTGCCGCTCCTCCGCCTCTGGTGAGTCATTTCCCTTCTCTCTTTTTCTTCGATTTTCCTGACTTCTTTGCTATCGAGTCCATCTTGCTTGTTCTGACCAATCGGCTTTGGTCAGAACCCCCTCCTCCAGCCAGCAGCCGGCACCATGGGGCCGGACCACGAGTTCCTCCCCGACCGAGCGGAGAGCGATGTGGACAACCCCGACTTGGGGGCGGCGGCCTTGGAGGATGACGCCGAGGGGGGGGTGGCGTGTCCGGCGGCCCGAGACTTGGGGCCAGTCTTGAGGACTGGCCTGATGATGACGAGGAGGTTGTCCCACGCCACCATCCAGGAGCCGGCCAGCCGGGCGCGGGCTCGTCAGCCCCGCTGGACGCCCAAGGCGGCGACAAGAAGCACAGGGCCGGGATGAGCCTATTTGGTAGCCGGCCGAAGAAGCCCAAGGGCTCAGCCGCGGCGACCAAGCGGGACGAGGCGGCCGCAAAGGCCAACCGCTTCCGCAAGGTGGTGAAGACGCCGCAGCTTATTTCAGCGTAAGTACCACCTCCCTTCGTACCTTCATATTTCTTTATTGAGTCTGTCTGAAATTTCTTTACTTTGTTTCCCGGCTTTAGGGCCCCTCTCTCTCTTGAGAAGTCGGCCGTCGGCTCGGTCGTGAATTCGGCGGAGACCTCCTCCACCACCCGGCGGATTGATCCCGCCGCCGACCTCCGGGAGGCGACGGAGCGGAATGCGCGCGAGGCGCGTGAGGAGCGGGAAGCCGCCCGCCTGAAGAAGGCGGAAGCCGACAAAGCGGAGGCCACCGCTCTGAAGAAGCTGGCGGAAGCCAAGGCCGCCGATGCGGAGAAGAAGCGCACGGAGGAAGCCGCACGCCACCAATCAGCGGTGTTTGTCGTCCCCTTGAACTCCGCACTGCCGCCACCGGAGTTCTCGGCGCAGACTGGGAAGCCGGTGACGAGAACCCGGTCATGGAGAGGGACGCCGACGTCACCACCAGGCCGAAGGTCATTGTGCCGCCACCGCCACCCTCCGGAGGTGCGCTAGGCGGACAACCGGCGGACCCGCCAGCGCTGCCAACCGGAGGCGCGGTGGCGACGGGCCTGACCCTCGAGGTCAGTACGCCGACGCGCCGCCGTCTCGCGATGGCGGCCTCAGCACCGCGTCCTATGGAGACTGGCGCTACGAGCTCCTCGATCCCGGACACCGAGGTGTCGAGCGTCGCGCCCACCGGGTGGGTGCGGGGAGGCGGGACGGGCCCATTGAACCGGGCGCTCTTGGACGTCCAAGCCAAGCTCCGGGCCGAGGGTGATGCCATCAAGGAGTGTACCTAGGCATACCTAGCGTCACGAATGGCCATCCGGGTATGCATCCTTTCTTTGCTTTGCTTCCTTGTTTTTTCTTTGTGGGGGCGCGCCAGCGCACCCACTGGGTGTAGTCCCTGAGTTTCGGGCCGGCTGCTTAGCAGGCGGCTCGAAACTCTAATCGGCGAGTTCCAAGTACCAACGCTTTTTTCTGAAATTTTGATGCAGGATTACCACAATCTTCGTGTGACCTTCTTCAACGCCAATGTTGAGGAGCCGGCCAAGCGGACCGCCGACTTGTCGGACAGCCAGGGTGAGTTTTCTTCTTTCTTTGCGGGGGCGCGCTGGCGCACCCGCGGGTTGTAGTCCCCGAGATTCGGGCCGACTGCTGAGCAGTCGGGCCGGATCTCCCCGGCGACCTGTCTTCTTTGCTGACGACTGACATCCCTCCCCCTCCTCTTTTAGAGGCCAACGCCGCCCTTCAGCAGCAGCTGGGCGAAGTCAAAACCGCGCTACGCGTCAGGGAGGAGGAGTGCGGCCGGCTGACGGAGGAGCGCGACCGCCTGGCTACGCAGCTGGCGGAGGAGAGGGAGCTGCTCCAGAGGGCCCAGAAGGAGGCGGAGGACAAGGAGACCGCCCTTCTCGCTGAATTTGCGTCCGAGCGCTCCTCCTGGACCGACAAGGAGGCGACGTTGGTCTCCGGCTTCCAAGCAATCGAAGATCTTGTCGATGGTGAGCTTCCACTTGTTTCCTTTTCCGGGCTGCCGACTGCTAGTCGAGTCGGCCTTAAATTTTTAACTTTGTTTCTTTGCTCTTCTCCTTAGCAGACTTCTTCCCCGGCCATTCTGATGCCGCCAATCAAGCCATCGAGGCTGACCATGAAGCACGGAGGGCAGACGGCGCACAGGTCGCCGCCGACGCCCCCCGAACTCTTAACGAGCAGATTCTAAGCATCGAGGCCCGTCTTCGACTAGCCCACCGGATGCCGCACCGGCTTCAACGTGTCGGCGCCCAGGCGATTGCCGCCCTGTGGCCAGACATTCAGGCGCCACGCACCCCCAGTTGGACTGCTGACTGGTTGCAGGTGGTAGCCGGCCGTCTTGAGGCCTGGAAGGGCTCTTCAGCCCGGGCTAGAGCCCACCGGGCTTTAGAATTTGCCAAGGCGTGGTATTCCGAGCTGAGTTTAGCCCAGTTAGCCACGTTCCGGCTGGAAGCTCAGGCGGAGCTGGCAACGGTGGAGGACGACCTTGTCAAGCGTGCCGCGTCGATCGCTGAGTACACTGATACCAGCGTCTTCGTCCCAGAGAGGGCTGAGAACGGCGAGGAGGCGCCGCCGGAGTGGTTCGGGCTGAACCCGGACGACGGCGGGGACTCAGCGGAGGTGATCGACTCCAGTGGCGAAGAGGAAGGCGAGGAGGAGGAGGGAGAAGAGGAGGAGGCGATAGAGGTCGAGGCAGACGGCCAGCCCCAGCCCGACCGCGCCTCTAGCAATGTGCCGCGCCCAACTGAGCCAGCTGTCGCCAGAGGTGATCAGGCGGAGACCAACCAGCCGACTGCCCCGGCAACTGGCATCGCCGACCCCTCCGGTCCTCCGAGTCCGTCCGCGGCTTCCTAGGCTGCCACTTTATCTTTGTTTTACCTGCTTAGTAGTCTCGATGAACTTGTTATTTTGCATAATTCCACCCACTGGGTGTATCTTGAACTTCTTCTTGATGATTCGGCCAAGGGCATTTTTATGTAAATATTTATCCGTATTCTATCTTTTCTTGCTCTTTGACTTTTGCATTACCGCCTTCCCTTAGTTGCCGTTTCGCTAGTCGGACAGCCGCTCTGCGGACTGCCGCTAGATCAAATACTTGGCTTCTTTGGGAAGGCAAGTACTTAGCCTTTTAGAGTTTTTAGCATGTTAATTTAGGAAACGGCAAGCCGACTGCTAAAGAGTCAGTTGTAAAGGATTGAAAATCGTCCCTAAGCTATGAGCGAGCTTTGAGTCCCTATCCATTTTTCATATGGGCACCCATTCTACCTTACTCCTGTTCGCCGGACAGTCGCTCTGCGATCTGCGGCTTCTAATACGAGACGGCTTAAGTGCCACACATTACTTGTCCGGCTGCAGGAAGTCGTTTCATAGCTCAAGTCGGCGAGTCCCCGGGCCGACTAGTCAAACCCGGTGCCAAGTGGCATAACGAAGAATAACATATTCGTAGGCATAACTATTTATCATATAGATAAAAGAAGGCAGTCCCCGAGATCTTCTCGAGGGGCCCGAAGTCTTCGTATTTTAATACAAAAGGTAGCGTGATACATACTGCATTAATTGTAAAATCTTCGGAGGAGATTTGCATTCCATGGCCGCTCCGTCTCTTTGCCGGATTCATCTCTTTTGCGTGCTCGGGGCTTCTGAGCGTCGATCGGGTAGTAGGAGTCATTGCCCAACACCTTACTAATGATGAAGGGGCCTTCCCAAGGTGCTGAGAGCTTGTGCTGGCTAGCTGTTCGCTGAATCAGCCGAAGCACAAGGTCTCCTTCTTGGAAAGATCGCGGCTTGACCTTCCGATTGTAGTATCGGTGTAAGCTTTGCTGGTAGATGCTAGACCGGCTGAGTGCCAACAGCCGGCCCTCTTCCAGCAGATCGACGCCGTCTTGACGTGCTTCCTCTGCTTCCTCCTCGGTGTACATGGTGACTCGAGGGGAGTCAAACTCTATGTCCGCTGGGATGACGGCTTCGGCACCGTAGACGAGGAAGAAGGGCGTGAAGCCGGTTGACTTGTTTGGAGTCGTGCGAAGGCTCCAGAGGACGGCTGGCCACTCATCAAGACAGCAGCCTGCCGAGCGCTCTAGAGGCTCAATCAGCCGAGGCTTGATGCCGGATAGGATTAGGCCATTTTCTCGCTCTACCTGGCCGTTGGACTGCGGATGGGCAACGGACGCTAGGTCCAGTCGGATGCCCTGCGTCGCGCAGAAACGGGCCAAGGCACCTTTGGCAAAGTTTGTGCCGTTATCGGTGATGATGCTGTGCGGTATGCCGTACCAAATTGTGATGTCAGAGATGAAGGTCACAGTAGTCGGACCATTTAAACTCTTGATTGGTTTTGCTTCTATCCACTTGGTGAACTTGTCTACTGCGACAAGTAAATGAGTCAAACCACCTCGTGCCGTCTTGAATGGTCCGACCATGTCCAGGCGCCAAACAGCAAAGGGCCAGGCAATAGGAATAGTTTTGAGTGCCGAAGCCGGCTGATGAGGCTTAGAGCGGAACTTCTGGCACACCTTGCATTTTTAGACCAAAGATTTGGCGTCTTCAAGAGCAGTCGGCCAGAAGAAGCCATGGCGGAAAGCTTTGGTGACGAGCGCTCTCGAAGCCGCATGGTGGCCACATTCGCCTTGATGGATGTCTTTGAGGATTGCTTGGCCTTGCTCTGGCTCCACACATCGCTGGTGAATACCAGTGACGTTGCTCCTTACGAGCTCTCTATTGATGATGGCGTATGCTGCCGCCCGGCGTTGTACTTGCCGAGCCGAGATCTCGTCGGTTGGCAGCTCTTTGTTTACCATGAAATGGAGGATGGGTTGGGCCCATGAAGGTGCTGCAATTTCTGCAACCGCCAAGACTGCGAGTTGGACAAGGGCGGCTGGGCCGGGGGGTGGCGGGCAGGAGTCGGCAGCCGCTTGTTGTGTTGACGAAGTCCCCGGGTGGATTGGCGCATGTAACACCCACGATGCGACTATATCTCCCACGTGTCGGGGCACGACTTAGAGGCATAATCGCATTGAAGGCATATGTCGCAAGTAAGGTAATCTTTAGAACATCCCATGTAATATAATAATAAAGGGGAGATAACATAGTTGGCTTACACTCGCCACGTCAATCAAGTACATGAATAACATTACATCATCCAAACACTCAGGGCACGGTCCCGATCATCCCCAACAGGGCACCACTACTGATCATCAGGAAAATAAACATAGTATCGCTGGGAGTCCTCATCGAACTCCCACTTGAGCTCGAGCGCGTCACCTGGAGCGGAATCATCAGGCCCTACATCTAGTGTAATAGTAATCTGTGAGCCACATGGACTCAGCAATATCGCACCCTCGCGATCAAGACTATTTAAGCTTATAGGTAAGGCAAGGAAAATATAAGTGGAGCTGCAGCACACGACTAGCATATATGATGGCTAACCTGTTCACAAAAGAGAGCGAGAAGAGGAGGCAAAGCGCGAGCGAGAAACTAGAGAGCAACCTGCGCAAGCATTACTCCAACACCGTGTCCACTTCCCGGACCCCGCCGAGAAGAGGCCATCACGGTAACACACTCAGTTGATTCATTTTAATTAAGTTAAGGTTCAAGTTATCTACAACTGGACATTAACAAATTCCCATCTGCCCATAACCGCGAGCACGGCTTTCAAAAGTTCAAAATCCCTGCAGGGGAGTCCCAACTTAGCCCATGACAAGCTCTCACGGTCAACGAAGGAATAGACCTCCTCCCAAGACGTTCCCATCAGACTCGGTATCTCGGTTCTTCAAGACACTTCGACAGGTTAAAACAAGACCAGCAACACCGCCCGAATGTGCTGACAAATCCCGATAGGAGCTGCACATATCTCGTTCTCAGGGCACACTCAGATGAGCCAGACGTCGGGTAGGCCAGCCCAGAGTTTCCCCTGGTAGCCCCGGACATCGCTCGGTTGGACCAACACTCAGAGGAGCACTGGCCCGGGGGGCTAAAATAAGATGACCCTCGGGCTCCGGAAACCCAAGGGAAAAGAGGCTAGGTGGCAAATGGTAAAACCAAGGTTGGGCATTGCTGGAAAAGCTTTAATCAAGGCGAACTATCAAGGGGTTCCCATTATAACCCAACCACGTAAGGAACGCAAAATCCGGGAACATAACACCGATATGACGGAAACTAGGGCGGCAACAGTGGAACAAAACACTAGGTGAGAGGCCGAGCCTTCCACCCTTTACCAAGTGTATAGATGTATTAAGATAACATGGCAATATAATGGTATCCCAACAAGTAAATAAATGTTCCAACAAGGAACGGCCTCCAATCTTCACCTGCAACTAGCAACGCTATAAGAGGGGCTGAGCAAAGCGGTAACATAGCCAATCAACGGTTTGCATAGGACATGGAGGGTTAGAGGTTTGACATGGAAATTTGGGAGGCTTGAAAGCAAGTGGTAGGCATCGTAGCATTGGCATAGCAAAAGAGCGGGCATCTAGCAAAACAAAGATAGTAGTGATTTCGAGGGTATGATCATCTTGCCTGCAAAGTTGTCAGAGTTGACTGGATCCTCGAAAGCAAACTCAACGGGCTCCTCGTTAGCGAACTCGTCTCCCGGCTCTACCCAAACAAGACAACAAGCAACAAGGACACAATCAACCACGTGCAAGGATCAAACAATATGATGCAAAGATGATATGCTATGCGGGATGCGATGCGGGATGCATATGCAAGATTTGAAAAAGGACGCATGAACCTGGCCTCAACATGGAAACTCAAGTGTGCCACTGGAAAGATGAGATGAAATCGCTTGAAAATGATATAAAGATCGCCGGAATGGGAGTTACGGTTTGGAAATGGCAAGCGATTCAAATACGACACCGGTCTGCGATTTACAGTAAGTAGCCATCTAAATGCAATGAGATGAGAATGCTACAGCACCCAAACATGACAACAAAATACATGGAAGGGATGCATTCATGATGCTTAACAAAAGTCTAGCACTGAGCTATGGCCAATTCATCCATTAACAGGTTCAAACAAGCATGGCAAAAATGCATATGGTAAACAGATCTCAGACTTAGTGAAATTAACACTTGTCTGGAATTTCAGATCAGGTAGCATTCTTCGGAGCAACAAAACTACATGCTACAGGACCTGAACATGGCAAAGTAAAGCATGGCATGGAGCTACTCAAAGAGCTTAACAAAATTCCCTTAGTGACCTTGAGCCAAAAGGGAGCAGAAAATACAATTGCAAGCATGTGAACATGGCAAAAGCACAATCAGTTCTCAGACTTAGTGAAAACTGGAGCATGCTGAAAACAGACATCAAGTAGGCATGTTTACGAGCTCGATGCACTCACAACGGAGCAAGTCATGACAATCTAAGAATACACCCATCAAGAATACACAAAATTCAAGCTAGACATGGCAAGAACAATAGCATAGCATGCACGGATCAACTACAACATCGGGAAAATCGCTAACAAGTAGACAATCTGCCCAGATTCACGAAGTAGCAAAAGTAGAGCTCGACTGACTCAAGCTAGGGTGCTCCATAATTTCAAACAAAGACATGGATGGATAGAGCACTACAAGATTAACAAAACATCCTTACTGATCATCCTCAAAAGAGGCACGGATCACTAGGAAACAACATGAACATATGGCCATATGAAATAAACAGGTCAAGGACTTAGTGGAAATGCTAAGTCCCTGAAATCAGCATTACCAAGTGCCTCACTTTGCAAGCTTGTGCTAGTCACCACACACATCACAAAAATACATGGGTTGCACCTCTGGAAATATGGCAAAACCCTTAACAAAACACATGTAGAGCTCATGGGCATATCATGCACACAATAATCATGGCAAAAATGACAAATCTCTAAATGGAGTAGCAGATCTGACACTTATCTCAAGTAGCCCTCTTCTAACAGCATTTCGGGCATCAAGATGAGCTGAAATGAAAATGATGCAATGGAATGAAATGATGTACTCTCTGAGATGAACATTTTGATATGCTAAATGCCAAAAACGAAGTTACGGATGCAAAGTTATAGCACGATGAAGATGGGCACATGAACTAGGGTTTCAGGCAAAAAGTCAACCGAGATATTTTCAGATCTGAGATCTGCGCGGATTACGAGGTCGCCGGAGTTACTGTTCACTGCCGGAAGTCGAGGTCGCCGGAGAAGCTCGTGGCGGCCGGAGCTCGTGGCGGAGCGGGAGAGGAGGGCGGCGGCGCTGGGCGCGGTCGCCGGTGGCAAGGGCGCGCGGGGCGGCGCGGCGGCGTGTCCGGCGTCGGGTGGCGGGGCGGCGCGGCGGAGGAGAGGAGCGGCGTGGGGCGCGGTGGAGGCGCGGCCCGGGAGGCAGTGGAGGAGGGCCGGTCTCGGGCCCGAGCGGGCCTCGGCGGGAGTGGCGGAGGCGTTGCCATGTGGCGGCGCAGGGGTGGTTGGCGGCGGCGTGTCCGGCGCCGGCGGACAATGTCCGGCGCGCGGATAGGAGCGGGACTAGGGTTAGGGGTGGAATGACCCGAAATTTTGGGGGAAGGTCTAGTTTTATAGGTAGGAGGAGCTAGGAAGCTCCAAATGGAGTGCGGTTTTCGGTCACGCGATCGTGATCGAACGCTCTAGATGATGGAGAGGGTTTTGGTGGGTTTTTGGGCCAAATTGTAGGGGTGTTGGGCTGCAACACACACGAGGCCTTTTCGGTCCCTCGGTTAACCGTTGGAGTATCAAACGAAGTCCAAATGATACGAAACTTGATAGGCGGTCTACCGGTAGTAAACCAAGGCCGCTTGGAAAGTCTCGGTCCAATCCGGAAATGATTAATCCCCACACACGAAAGAAAGCTAGAAATGACCACCGGAGGAGAACGAAGCGCCGGAATGCAAAACGGACAACGGGGAAAATGCTCAAATGCATGAGATGAACACGTATGCAAATGCAATGCACATGATGACATGATATGAGATGCATGACAACGACAACAACACATGGAGACAAAAACCCGAACCCGAGAAAATAAAATAACTTAACGCCGGAAACGGCAAGAGTTGGAGTACAAATTGGGAAAGTCATATCCGGGGTGTTACAGCGCAGTCCCCGGGCCAGGCTCTAAAGTCTTCGGGCCGAGCTCTGAAGTCTCCAGGCCGAGCTCTGAAGTCTCCCCGCCGCTTGCTGCAGCCCCCGAGCCGGGTGTGACTACCACGATTCCCATGCCATCCGCCAGAATGCTCGTGCCGTCCGCGGGGCCTCTTGAGTCGGATCCGGCTACTTCTGGAGGAGCCGGCATGAAGATGGAGTCTGACTCCGGTGATGGCTTGACGGACGGCTTGAGGAGGCGCTGGAGGGCGACGCCGGACGGTATCGCCTGACGGGTGGAGCCGATTCGCGCCAGGGCGTCTGCTTGGTCGTTGTCGTTTCTTGGTACATGGAGAAACTCGCACCCCTCAAAATATCCGCTGAGTTGTTGTACGAGGAAGCGGTAGCTTGCCATGTTTGCGTCCTTGGCATCCCAATCGCCTGACAACTGCTGGACCACCAAGTCGGAGTCACCATAGCACAGGATCCGGCGAATGCCGAGCTCTTTGGCTAACCGGAGCCCGAGAATAAGTGCCTCGTACTCGGCAACGTTGTTGGAGGCGGCAAAATGGATTTACAGCACATACTTGAGCTTGTCGCCCTTGGGAGAGGTGAGGACGATGCCGGCTCCCAAGCCGGTGCACATCTTGGAGCCGTCAAAATGCATTCGCCAATGGGTGGAGTCGGGCGCTGGCGGTAGATACTGGGTTTCGGCCCAGTCGACGAGGAAGTCGGCTAGCTTTTGTGACTTGATGGAAGTGCGAGGTTGGTGGTAGATGGTGTAGGGGGCCAAATCTATGGCCCACTTGGCCACTCGTCCCGAAGCGTCTCGGCTGCCGATGATCTCGGCTAGAGGAGCCGTGCAGACCATAGTGATTGGATGTTCTTGGAAGTAAGGCTTCAATTTATTGGCGGCAAAACGCACACCATAGCACATCTTCTGGTAGTGAGGGTAGTTTTGCTTGGAGGTCGACAGTACTTCACTCAAATAATATACTGGTCTCTGAACTGGTAGTGATTTGCCTTCCTCCTTGCGTTCTACTACAATGACTGTGCTGACCACTCGGCTGGTGGCGGCGATGTAGAGGAGCATGGGCTCCTTAGGATCGGAGCCGCCAGGACAGGTGGAGTAGTCAGCATCTTCTTTAGTTGAAAAAAAGCATCGTCCGCCTTGTGGTTCCAGTCGAAAAAAGTGGTCTTCTTGATGAGTTGGTACAGGGGAAGAGCCTTCTCGCCCAGCCGACTGATGAATCGGCTGATGGACGCCAAACAGCCGGTGAATTTTTGTACGTCCAGCAGTCGGCTGGGTACCTCCATCCTTTCAATTGCCTTGATCTTCACAGGGTTGCATTCTATGCCGCGTTCGGAGACCAGGAAGCCAAGGAGCTGGCCGGCTGGTACTCTGAAGACGAACTTCTCCGGGTTGAGCTTGATCTGAAATCGACGAAAGTTCTTGAAGGTCTCTTTGAGGTCCTCCAGCAGTGTTCCATGCTTCTTCGTTTTTACCACCACGTCGTCCACGTAAACATGAGCATTTCTGCCGAGCTGCTTGAGGAGGCACTTCTGCATGCATCGTTGGAAGGTGGCGCCGGCGTTCCTTAAGCCGAACGTCATGGTTAGGTAGCAGAAAGCTCCAAACGGCGTGATGAAGGCAGTCTTCAGCCTGTCGGTCGGGTTCAACTTGATCTGGTGATACCCTGAATACGCATCCAGGAAACTCAACAGCTCGCATCCGGCTGTGGAGTCTATCACTTGGTCAATCCTTGGCAAAGCGAACGGGTCCTTGGGGCATGCTTTGTTGAGGCTAGTGTAATCAATACACATTCGCCATTGCTTGTTCTTCTTCAGTACCAATACCGGGTTGGCCAGCCATTCTGGGAAGAATACTTCCATGATGAAGCCTGCTGCAAGCAGCCGGGTTATCTCTTCTCCAACAACTCTCCTCTTCTCCTCTGACAAGCGGCACAAAGGCTGTCTGACTGGTTTGGCATCAGATCGGACGTGTAATTTGTGCTCGGCAAATTCCGTCAGGACACCTGGCATGTCCTTGGGGGACCATGCGAAGATGTCTCGATTCTCATAGAGGAAATCGACGAGCTCGCCTTCCTATTTTCTGTCGAGGTGGGCGCCTACGACAGCGTACCTCTCTGGGTGCTCTGGGTCCAATGGTGTCTTCTTTGTTTCCTTGGCCGTCTTGAACGAGCCCTCAGTTTCCGACTCTCTGGGGTCAGGCGGCATCTCTGGCTGCTTGCTTGCCATTTCCACAACTCTATCTAGCAGCCACTTCTCAGCTGCGATCACGAGGGACTCGGCCAGCCGACTGCTCTCTGACACATAGGTAGACGACTTCTTGTAGTCGCCATTTATGGTCAGGATCCCTTTGGAACTCGGCATCTTCATCTTGAGGTAGGCATAATGGGGGACGGCCATGAACCTGGCCAGGGCTGGCCGGCCAAGCAGCGCATGGTATGGGCTCTCTAGATCCACCACCTCGAACCATATCGACTCTCGGCGGAAATGATCTTTGTCTCCGAAGAGGACATCGATCAAGATCTTGCCGATTGGTGAGCAAGAAAGGCCAGGAACTATGCCGTGGAACACCATCCGGCTGGACTATAGTTGCCTCTGCCTGATTCCTAACTTCTCCATGGTGTCTCTGTATAGGATGTTGATGCTGCTGTCGCCGTCTATCAGGACTCTGGAAAAGCGAGCAGCTCAATTATCCGTGGCAAAGGTGGCGTCCAAAACCAAAGCGTAGGAGCCAGGTTTGGGCATCACTTCTGGGTGGTCAGCTCAGCTCCAGCTGATGGGCTTCTCAGACCAGTGCATGAACTCTGGGGTGTCAGTTGCTACTACATTCACCTCCTGCTGCTGCGGTCGCCTGCTGTGTCGATCGTCGGCCACACTGGTGAACACGACGTATGCTCCCTGCTCTTCTGGGTACTCGTCTTGTACTGCGCTGACTGGTCTGACCGTCGACTGCTGGGGCGGAGGAGGCGGCTGCACCGCAGGTGGAGGAGGCAAAAGCCCGTCTCCCTTGGCTATCCTAGTGAGCCAGTGGCATTTCCGAGTGGTGTGGTTGGACGGCTTCACACCACTGTGGAACTTGCAAGGTCCATCCAGAGTCTGCTCATATGAGAAAGTCGGCTGCCAGTTGGACTTGCCGCCCTTCTGGCGCTTGGGCAGGGGCTGCCCTTCTGGCTGCTGATTTTTGATTGTCGCCACCTGCCGGCTGGTGGGAGTCGGCGGTGGGGCTTTGCGCTTATGGCCATTCTGTGGTTGACGCCGACTGGTGTCTCCGGCTGGGGTTCAGGGAGCCTGAGGAGCCACTTTGCCGGTTGCGCTGACTTGAATTTCCGTCTTCATGGAGGAGTCGGCCGTGGCGTACTTGTCTGCTATGATCAACAACTCGTCAAGGGTTTCCGGCTCGTCATAGAGAAGCTTGTGCTTGAGGAGGGTGCCCTCTCGGCATCCCGTGGTGAAGTACTCGATGGCTTGCACCTCGTGCACGCCTTCGCAGGAGTTGCGAAGCTCGGCCCAGCGTGTGAGGTAGTCGCGGGTTGACTCGCTGGGGCCCTGCACACATAAGGAGAGCTGGCGAGGCTTGGGAGGCCGCTTGTACGTGCTGGTGAAGTTACGGACGAAGGCTTCGGTGAAGTCGACCCAACTATTGATGCTGCGGGGCCTCAAGCTATTTAGCCAAGTCCGGGTCGTGCCTTGGAGCATGAGCGGAACGTACTTCACTGCAACACGCTTGTTGCCGTTTGCTATGCTGATGGCCATGGAGTAGTCGACCAACCAGTCTTCCGGCTTCACGGAGCCAGTGTATTTGGGTGTGTCTCTGGGGAGCGTGAACCCTTTGGTAAAGGGCTTGTCTCGAATGCGGGGGCCGAAGCACGGTGGGCCCAACTCATCTTCTTCTTCAAGTGCCAGGATCGATGGAGATGGTCGATCCGATGGCGGGCGTCGTTCTCTCCGACTCCCTCTTGGCGGCCAAGGCGGTCGCCGAGCGTCGGGTGATCAACAGGCGGCGGGGAAACTCACCTTTCCCTCCGAGGGGGAGGAGGCGGACATTCATCTCGTCGTTCCACTGTTCTTGGGCGACCATCTCGGTCGCGCTCTATGGTGATGTGAGTCCGACTACGGCTGCAGCCGGCTCCTTGTCTTTACTTCCGCTGAAGCCGCCAGTTGGCGCCCGAGACTCCGCGCCTTGGTCTCGGCACAGAAGCAGGTTGTCATTCCGTCGGCGTGGCGCATCAGTGTGGCCGCCGGCCTCGTTCTACTCAGCGGGCGCGTCAAGGAGTCGCTGGACGCGCTCCGTCATCAAGCGACGTTCTTCACCCTCGAACTTGTCCAGCTCATCCGCCGCCGCCTGGGCGGCTCGAATGTTCTCTGCAGGCGTGGCGTAAACGGGGCGATTCACCCCGAATAGATCGGCGATAGCCGCGCCGCGCTACTGGACTGTGCCAAGGCAGCTAGGCCCAACCGCAGCCGGCGTGCCGCCGACAGCACGGTCCATCTCCGCTGGTAGGCTTCTCATAGACGTCTCACGCTGGCCAGCTTTTTGGTGCCTTCGACTAGCTGAAGGCGGCGTGCCTCCAGCGTCTCGGCGTCGGCATCTTTAGGGATGGGCGCTGCCAGGTCTTGCAGCGCCGCGTGGAGCGGGTCATAATCACCCCCGCTGGAGTGCTCACCATGATCGATGACAAGCACTTCCGTGACGGTGCTTCTGCCACTCTCTGCGCGAGGAAGCGGCTCATCGTAGACCACCACATTGGTGGGGAACGTGTCAAGCGACACGGTGTCGGAGTCGACCAACATCGGATCGGTGGAGCCTATGGACTCCAAGTCCCCAGTTGGCTCACTGGCGACGTGGAGTTGATCGAGGAGGCCCGTGAGGAGGATCTCCGGGCCGCCTCTGCCCACGTCGGATGCGGGCTCGTCGGAGAGGCGGACCTCGCCTACAAGATCGGTGAGGCAACTGGCCACGCAGGCGATTTCAGCGCCATGCAGCGCGTCGGCACAGACTCCGTCTGGCGTGTTGGGCTGGCTGCGCTCGCCAAGGAGGAAAAGGGTTCCCGTCCAGAACAGGTCTCCGGACGACGGTGCACCTTGCCCCACGGTGGGCGCCAAATGTCGGGGGTTGGGTGCGACATATGCCAACGGATGGCTTATCATGGTGGGGGCAAGTAGAACGTCGCCGGTGCCTGGAAACGGGATGAGGCATAGACACGAACGCCGGCGTACTTTACCCAGGTTTGGGGATCTCCTAGGAGATAACACCCCTAGTCCTGCTCTGCGGGATCTCCACATGATCACTAAGGCACAGTGAGTACAAAGGTGCTCCTCGAGCTGTATCTGTGGACAGGATAAGCTAGGCTGGCTCTCCCTCTTCTCTAGGGTCTGGTCTAGTTCTAATGAATCGGAACCCTTTGCATGGGTGCCCTGGGGGGTTTATATAAGCCTACCCTGTAACGCCCTCGATGCGGCTATATCTCCCACGTGTCGAAGCACGACTTAGAGGCATAACCGCATTGAAAGCAATGTCGCAAGTGAGGTAATCTTCGCAAACAACCCATGTAATACAATAAGGGAAAAGAGATACTGAAAGTGCAACTATCCCTAGGTGGTTTTGGTAATTCATAACAACATATAGCTCATTGAGCTAATAATATTCCAAGATGATTATTTCAGGAAAGCTCAATGATTGGCATGGCGTGGATGTGAAAGTGGAACCCTCAAAATGTTAAGGACAAAGGATTGGCTCAAGCTCAAAAGCTCAAGACTCTTCATTTTATATTTTAGTGATCCAAGATCACATTGAATCCATAGGAAAAGCCAATACTATCAAGGAGGGATGAGGTGTTGCTTAATGAGCCTCTTGCTCCATGTGCTTAATGATATGCTCCAAAACCCTCAACTACTTTCCCATATCCACATATGACCTAAACTCTAAGCCAAACTCGGTCCTACCGATTTTTCCTATCCGGCGCCACCGAGTTTCAATTGTCATTAGCCACTGCCAAACCCTAGCAATTCAGTCCTACCGATAAGGATCTCGGTCCCACCGAGATGGGGTCGCAAACTCTCTGTTTCCCTTTCGTAACTTTTTGGTCCCACCGAAAGAGCGAATCGGTCCCACCGAGATTGCAATGTAAACTCAGTGTTTCCCCTTTGTAACTTTTCGGTCTCACCGAGTTCCACTCGGTCTCACTGAAAGAGCAAATCGGTCCCACCGAGTTTGCCTGACCAACTCTCTGGTTAGCTAATTACCAGACTCGGTCTCACCGAGTTTGTGTAATCGGTCTCACCGAGATTACGTTATGCCCAAACCCTAACCGAATCGGTCCTACCGAGTTGCATGTCAGTCCCACCGAAATTCCTAACGGTCACTAGGTTTACATTTTCGGTCCGACCGAGTTTTATGATTCGGTCCCACCGAGATTGGAAAACTGTGTAACGGTTGGATTTTGTGTGGTGGCTATATATACCCCTCCACCTCCTTCTCATTCGATGAGAGAGCCATCAGAACACACACATCATTCCTACTCATATGTTCTGAGAGAAAACCACCTACTCATGTGTTGAGACCAAGACATTCCATTCCTACCATATGAATCTTGATCTCTAGCCTTCCCAAGTTGCTTTCCACTCAAATCTTCTTTCCACCAAATCCAAATCCTATGAGAGAGAGTTGAGTGTTGGGGAGACTATCATTTGAAGCACAAGAGCAAGGAGTTCATTACCTACACACCATTTGTTACTTCTTGGAGAGTGGTGTCTCCTAGATTGGCTAGGTGTCACTTGGGAGCCTCCGACAAGATTGTGGAGTTGAACCAAGGAGTTTGTAAGGGCAAGGAGATCGCCTACTTCGTGAAGATCTACCGCTAGTGAGGCAAGTCCTTCGTGGGCGTTGGCCATGGTGGGATAGACAAGGTTGCTTCTTCGTGGACCCTTTGTGGGTGGTTGCTTCTTCGTGGACCCTTCGTGGGTGGAGCCCTCCGTGGAATCGCGCAACCGTTGCCCTTGGGTGGAGCCCTGTGTGGACTCGCGCAACCGTTACCCTTCGTGGGTTGAAGTCTCCATCAACGTGGATGTAGGATAGCACCACCTATCTGAACCACGGGAAAAACATCCGTGTCTCCAATAGCGTTTGAATTCTCCAAACCCTTCCCCTTACATTCTTGCAAGTTGCATGCTTTACTTTCCGCTGCCAATATACTCTCTGCATGCTTGCTTGAATTATGTGATGATTGCTTGACTTGTCCTAATATAGCTAAAATCTGCCAAGAACTAAAATTGGGAAAGGTTAAGTTTTTATTTGGTCAAGTAGTCTAATCACCCCCCCTCTAGACATACTTTCGATCCTACAAGTGGTATCAGAGCTTTGGTCTCCATTTGCTTGATCTCCATAGCTTTTGGTGGTCATAGCCTTGGTTTCACAACCTAGGAGAGTATGGCGTCTAGCGAGGGAAATTATCACCGTAGAGGTCCTTACTTTGATGGTTCTAATTTTGCTAGTTGGAAGCATAAAATGAAAATGCATATTCTTGGACATAACCCCGCCGTTTGGGCTATTGTGTGTGTTGGTTTGTAAGGTGACTTCTTTGATGGGAAAGAACCAAACCATGAAGCTACCGCGGATGAGTTGAAGATGTTGCAATACAATGCTCAAGCTTGTGATATTCTCTTCAACGGATTGTGCCCCGAAGAATTCAACAAAATCAGCCGCCTTGAGAATGCAAAGGAAATTTGGGACACTTTGATTGATATGCACGAAGGTACAGACTCCGTCAAGGAATCCAAGTTGGATGTGCTTCAAAGCCAACTTGACAAGTTCAAGATGAAGGATGGTGAAGGTGTCGCCGAAATGTACTCTAGGCTTGCTCTCATCACAAATGAGATTGCCGGCTTAGGAAGTGAAGAGATGACCGATAAATTCATCATCAAGAAGATCTTAAGAGCCTTGGATGGAAAATATGATACCGTGTGCACGTTAATCCAAATGATGCCCAATTACAAAGATCTCAAGCCAACGGAAGTGATTGGAAGAATTATTGCTCATGAGATGTCACTTAAGGATAAAGAGGAACTTCACAACAAATCAAGTGGTGCCTACAAAGCCTCATGTGAAGCCCCTACATCATCAAGTGAGAAACAAGACTTCAATGAATAATTGAGCTTAATGGTGAAGAACTTCAACAAGCTCTACAAGAGTAGAAGCAAAGATAGAAGCACCAAATCAAGGTCCTACAATGACAAAAGATCTTCTAGTCGAGAGCGAAACTGTTACAATTGTGGAAGACCCGGACAGTATTCCAATGAGTCTACGGCTCCCTACAAGAGAAGAGAAGATTCTCCAAGAAGAAGAAGCAAAGGATCACCACCGAGAGAGAGAAGGAGTAGAGATGATCGTTATGAACGAAGATACTCACGGAGAAGCAAGGATTAGGAAAGGAAGGAAAAATCATCAAGGAGCTACACAAGACGAAGACATCAAGCTCATGTTGGTGAATGGGTATCCGGCTCCGACTCCGACAGCCACTCCGAGAGAAGTTATCACTCCGACTCCGAAGATACTCAAGATGAAGGTGTTGCCGGTCTAGCACTTGTGTCAACCAACTCCTACGACATATTTGACTCACCAAATGAAGGAATTGGAAGATGCTTCATGGCCAAAGGTCCAAAGGTAACACACCCCGAGTATGTTGATTTCAATAGTGATGAAGATGACTTGTTAGGTGATGAGTTGATTGGTGACAACTGTAGTGATGAATACTATGATGAAAGACCAATTAATCATGCTAAGCAAGATAAAACGAATGACAATGATAAGGAGAAGATTGAGGCTCTAACTAAAGAACTAAAAACTCTTAAGTTAGCTCATGACACTATCTTTGAAGATCATCGAGAACTTTTAAGAGCTCATGAGAAGTTACGCTTTGAAAAGCTCAATCTTGAGCAAGAGCATGAGTTCTTAAAGGCAATCAATGATGATCTCCGTAAGAAAAGTTCTTCTTACATTGCCAAGCGTTTACTCTTATCCACTTACATGCCTCAAGTCAAATCTAACAAGAAAGATTCCTCCTCTAGTAGTAACAATGATCATGCTAAATCCAATATTGTTGCTTCTAGTAGTTCTGATGATTCCACTAATGATTCTCTTAGCCAAGTTACACTTGAGCAAGAAAATAGCTTATTGAAGGGAATTATAGAGAAAGGAGTGTACAAAAGCCTTGCCGGGAGTAAGCAATTCGAGGAAATTGTGCGCAAGCAAGGAATGCACCGGAAGAATCAAGGTGTTGGTTTTGAACGAAAGTTCAATGCCAATGGGGTTGAATGGGAAGAAGATCAATACCCCAAGACGAAGTTTGTCCCTCAACAAGAGAAGTATACTTCTTTCAAAGGGACACAACCTCAAGATGATCTTCCACCACAAGACTACGAGCAAAAAGGCAAGGACAAGCTTCAAGAGGAAATTGATGCATTTGAAGAAGCTCCTAAGACCTTAGTCAAGTGGATTCCCAAGACTACTTCAAGTTCCACTTCATCAAGTACGACTACAACTCCAAGGATTCCCATCAAGATGATGTGGATCCAAAAGAAGAAGAACTAGAGAGTTCTCGAGGGTGACTCCGCCAACATACTTCACTCTCATCATTTTGGCAAGAACAAGTGCAATCAACTTCCACATCTTGCACTAGTTCAAGGAGTCACGAACCCTCTTGTTGGTAAGACAAGGGACAAGGTAACCTAAAGTTTTCATGGACATCATCTTTTGTGTGCATCACTCTATGTCTATGGATATCCTTGTTTGTTCCTTGTGGGACTAACCCATGTAGGTATTGAAAGTGCAATTCACTCAAAAGGATAGCTCCAAGAGATCTACATCAACATTGAGCATCCACATCTTCAATATCTACATAAAGTCATCATCGACAAAACCCAAGGTTAGTTCATCCCTCTTAGGGGGGATATCACATCTAGGGGGAGCTTTACTCTAAGACTTGAGCTAAAGCAACTCTAAAGATGTGAACAAAACAATGCTTTATGTAAAAGTGGTAACCCCACTTGAGCTTAAACGATGAGTATTACCTACGATCAAGTGTTCTCACTTGACTCCTAAGTCAATATACTCATATATAGATGACCTAGTCATCGCAAATTGCTTGATAGATGCTAGAATTGGTTGTGCATGCTTTGCCACATATTTCATTTGCTATCTTATTGTGTGAGCATGTTGGTTGCATATTTTGCTCATTCAAGGACATCCACTTGTTGTTTTGATTGTTTGGCTTTATCTTCTTTTGCCAAGTGGATGGACAAGAATGCCTAAGAACCTCCTCTAGCTATCTATGCTTTTCTCGTCTCAAACTCTATCCATGTTGCATCACAAAATTTGATCAAGTCAGATTCGAACCACTCTGTGTGAGGAGCGCTCGGAGTCCCCGATTCGTCATAGACTTAAACTTCCAAAACCTCTTTATGAATCTCGGTCTGACCGATACTCCATTTTCGGTCCTACCGAGTTCATTAAGTTGATCTAGGTTTTTGATCTCAGTGCAACCGATTTGAACTTTTCGGTCACACCGAGTTGCAATAACTGTACACAGTTTTGCATCTTGGTGCCACCGAGTTGTTCCACTCGGTCACACTGACAGGGTCGGGCTATATATAGTGACGGGCAGAATTTTGGAAATTTCTCCGAAACCTCCTCGCCCGCGTGATAGCCTGCTCTGCCCTCGAGGTCTCCAGATCGTCTCCTCGCTGCCAACAGCCTCCAGTTGCTGGTCTTCGCCGCCGTCAACGGATTTCTGCCCCGCCGTTTCCGCCGTAGCAAGTCCACGCCGAACTAGGGTATGGACTTGATCATTGTGCTATTCCTTAATCTGATTCCTAGCACATTGTGATCATCATGAATCTTGCCACGATTGATAAACTTCTATCTAGTCAAAACGCTCGTAGATTAGGTTTAATTCGAAAATTTTAGGGTTAGGTTTCCGCCGAAACCATCTCGGAACCACCGAGTTGAAAAACTCGGTCCCACCGATCTGGCTTTTGCCATTGCACAAGTTAAACTCGGTCTGACCGAGAATAACTTATCGGTGCGACCGATTTTGGAATTCTGTGAAACCCTAGCAGTCTCGGTGCCACCGAACTGTGACTCGGTCTGACCGAGTTCACCAGTTCTGGTGCCAAAACTGCTTCGGTGTCACCGAGTTTGAAAATCGGTAGATCCGAGATGCTTTCTGTGGAAAACTAAAACTAAGTTTTTGAATTAATCTTTTGCAAAAATCTCTGCTTTTTGTGATGCTCATCCACTCTATCTTATCTATGATCTATTCACAGGGTCAGCAGCCAGTTTGCAACATGTCTGATCAAAGTGACAGCCAAAATCTCTCAGAGCAGCAAGTTGTGATGAGTGAGGGCACTAGCCCCTCAAGTACTTCTGAATATGGCAGCAGGAGCATGCCCAACAATCTGCCTAAGGCTGCCACACGTCAAAGGAAGAAGAGAACGTCTGAGTCTGAGGATAAAGACTATGTGGCAGAGGAAGAGGCCACTTCCAAAAGGGTTGAGCCAGCTCAAGGCTCAAAGCCAGGTCTGAAAATCAAGAGGCCAGCAGGCAGGCAGCCAATGGCAAAGGCTAGAGCATCAACTGAGAAACCTGCTCCCATTGAGCCCATTGCTGCTGAGGGTAAGAAGAGGAAAGAGAGAGTAAAGAAGACTGTAGCCAAAGTGCTTGGGAGAGCCTCCATCATGGTAGAATAGGAGGAGGAAGAAGAGGTTGCTGCACCAGCACCCAAGGCAGCCAAACTTATGGGAGATGCCATAAGGTCAGGGAGAGCTGCATCCAAGCCCAAGGAAGCTCCTAAGGATGCACCTAAGCCTAAGACAGCTCCCAAGAGAAACACAAGGAGTATACCTGCTGCAGAAAAGAACAAGGCCCCAGTGCCTGAAGCTATTGAAGAAGAGGAAGAGAGTGTCCTTCAGAAGCTCAAGCCCAAGATCCCAGACCACAACGATGCTCATCCTGTGGCTGAGGACATGAAGCTCGGGAGAGACTCAGGGCTCAGGAAATGGAGAGAAGCAGATCCATATGCTTCTAGGAGAAGGACTGCCGTGGACTACATATTTCACACAAAGGAGCAACAAGATTTTTATGAGACTGTTTTGCTTGACAAGAAGCCAATCGTTTGCGACATGAGATGGGTCGACTGGACCTATATCAAGGAGAATGAAGAGCACTATCCAGGAGTTCAGGATAGCTTCAGAGCGTGTCGAGTAGAGGACTTTGTTGGGCAGAAGCTCACAAAGTGGAACGAGGAACTCATCATGCAGTTCTACTCCACAGCTCACTTTTATCCGGATGGCAGGATTACTTGGATGTCTGAGGGTACAAGGTACCAATCTATAGTGGCTGAGTGGGCACAGATCATCAATGCCCCAGAAGAGCAAGATGAGGACTTGGACATCTATGCCAAGAAGAAAATGGACCAAAACTCCATGTCCAACATGTACAAGGAAATTCCCAGTGAAGCTCTTGACACATTCAAGTTTGGGTCAGTGCACTATCTGCTCTCAGGATTGCCTACTATCAATTGGATACTAAGGCACACTCTGTTGCCTAAGTCTGGAGATCACAAGATGATCAGAGGCCACGCGATCAACCTGCTTCATGTCTTTGACGTGCCTCAGAAATTCAAGGTCATGAGTCTCATTGTGGAAACCATTAAGAGGACAGCTGCAGATCAAAAGAGGAGCTGTGGATATGCCCCTCAGATTCAGGAGCTCATCAACTCCAAGATGGGCACGGGCATATATCTTTTGGATAAGGAACACCTGCCCATCCGTCCAGATTTTGAGAACAATGAAGTTGTGATGACAGAGAATGAGCCATCGTCTGCACAAGCATTTGCAAAGAAGGAGAAAGCTGCCAGGATGCCTACTCAAGAGGAGGCATCTGAGTACTTCTTGAAGACCAAACAAGAGAAGCTCAGTTACTTGATTGCATCCTCTCTGAGAATTGAGCAAAGTCTAGCCACCCTCACCAAAAATCAGCAGAGCCTAGAGAGGATCATGGAACAGAAGTTCTATGACTTGGATGTCAAGGTAACAGAAGTCCAGTCTGTAGTCGAGCAGCTCCAGGAGGACATGAATGAGAGGAAAGGCAGGACCACAACTCATGCTTTTTCTAGAGTGCCACGAGGCCCGAGGTCGTCTGCACTGCCAGTTGCTGACACCAGAGCTACAACGTCTGCACCAGCCACAGCCTCAGCTCCAGCGTCTACCTCAGCTCCAACTCCAGCGACTACTTTAGCATCTACAGAAGCCTTCGTCCTTGGAGTGATCAGGACTCCACCACCACCTGAAGATCAAGCCTGAGCGACGACTTAGCACTATGCATTTTCTAGGAACTTTTTGGTAACTTGTTGCCAAAGGGAGAGAAGATGTATAGATCATAGGCTTCGAGAGAGAGAGTGTTGCTTTTCTCTCTTGTTTTATTTGGTGGTCTTTTTGAACCTTTTTCTGCTTTTGAGTGCTTGATACTGTGTCATTATTTGTGAGACATCGATGATCATGTGTTTGATCATAAGCTACACTTAATTTTTGCTTAATGCTTGCTTAAATATTATCATGCTATCTATCGCTTGTGATCATTCACTATTCTTGGTGACGAGTGCATGTATTTCATTCTTATCATTTTGAGCACTCCACCAAGATGTATGTGACACGGAAGAGTAACCCATGACTCTAACTCTTTGTGCATTTGCAGTCCAAAGCAGATTTTATATATGCACAAATTTAGGGGGAGCTCTTACTTATCACATACTTCTCAAAGCGACGATATACTTCATGTTTATTATCATTTGTCGAAGCTTTGATCTATATGTTGTCATCAATTACCAAAAAGGGGGAGATTGAAAGTGCAACTATCCCTAGGTGGTTTTGGTAATTCATAACAACATATAGCTCATTGAGCTAATACTATACCAAGATAATTATTTCAGGAAAGCTCAATGATTGGCATGGCGTGGATGTGAAAGTGGAACCCTCAAAATGTTAAGGACAAAGGATTGGCTCAAGCTCAAAAGCTCAAGACTCTTCATTTTATATTTTAGTGATCCAAGATCACATTGAGTCCATAGGAAAAGACAATACTATCAAGGAGGGATGAGGTGTTGCTTAATGAGCCTCTTGCTCCATGTGCTTAATGATATGCTCCAAAACCCTCAACTACTTTCCCATATCCACATATGACCTAAACTCTAAGCCAAACTCGGTCCTACCGATTTTTCCTATCCGGCGCCACCGAGTTTCAATTGTCATTAGCCACTGCCAAAACCTAGCAATTCGGTCCTACCGATAAGGATCTCGGTCCCACCGAGATGGGGTTGCAAACTCTCTGTTTCCCTTTCGTAACTTTTTGGTCCCACCGAAAGAGCAAATCGGTCCCACCGAGATTGCAATGTAAACTCAGTGTTTCCCCTTTGTAACTTTTTGGTCTCACCGAGTTCCACTCGGTCTCACCGAAAGAGCAAATCGGTCCCACCGAGTTTGCCTGACCAACTCTCTGGTTAGCTAGTTACCAGACTCGGTCTCACCGAGTTTGTGTAATCGGTCTCACCGAGATTACGTTATGCCCAAACCCTAACCGAATCGGTCCTACCGAGTTGCATGTCAGTCCCACCGAAATTCCTAACGGTCACTAGGTTTACATTTTCGGTCCGACCGAGTTTTATGATTCGGTCCCACCGAGATTGGAAAACTGTGTAACGGTTGGATTTTGTGTGGAGGCTATATATACCCCTCCACCTCCTTCTCATTTGATGAGAGAGCCATCAGAACACACACATCATTCCTACTCATATGTTCTGAGAGAAAACCACCTACTCATGTGTTGAGACCAAGACATTCCATTCCTACCATATGAATCTTGATCTCTAGCCTTCCCAAGTTGCTTTCCACTCAAATCTTCTTTCCACCAAATCCAAATCCTATGAGAGAGAGTTGATTGTTGGGGAGACTATCATTTGAAGCACAAGAGCAAGGAGTTCATTACCTACACACCATTTGTTACTTCTTGGAGAGTGGTGTCTCCTAGATTGGCTAGGTGTCACTTGGGAGCCTCCGACAAGATTGTGGAGTTGAACCAAGGATTTTGTAAGGGCAAGGAGATCGCCTACTTCGTGAAGATCTACCGCTAGTGAGGCAAGTCCTTCGTGGGCATTGGCCATGGTGGGATAGACAAGGTTGCTTCTTCGTGGACCCTTTGTGGGTGGTTGCTTCTTCGTGGACCCTTCGTGGGTGGAGCCCTCCGTGGACTCGCGCAACCGTTGCCCTTGGGTGGAGCCCTGTGTGGACTCGCGCAACCGTTACCCTTCGTGGGTTGAAGTCTCCATCAACGTGGATGTAGGATAGCACCACCTATCCGAACCACGGGAAAAACATCCGTGTCTCCAATAGCGTTTGAATTCTCCAAACCCTTCCCTTTACATTCTTGCAAGTTGCATGCTTTACTTTCCGCTGCCAATATACTCTTTGCATGCTTGCTTGAATTATGTGATGATTGCTTGACTTGTCCTAATATAGCTAAAATCTGCCAAGAACTAAAATTGGGAAAAGGTTAAGTTTTTATTTGGTCAAGTAGTCTAATGACCCCCCCTCTAGACATACTTTCGATCCTACAGATACATAGTTGGCTTACAATCGCCACTTCACACAATTACATGAATAAAGCATTAAATCATCCAGATACAAACAAGGTCCGACTACGGAACCAAAATAAAAGAAGACTACCCCAAATGCTACACAGATCCCCGATCAACCCTAACTGGGATCCACTACTGATCAACTAGAACGAAACAAACACAAAGGGCAAGATCTTCCTCGAGCTCCTCCTTGAGCTTGGTTGCGTCATCCGCACAGTTCAACGGCACCTGCAAGCTGGTTTTGGAAGTATTTGTGAGCCATGGCGACTCAGCAATCTCGCACCCTCGCGATCAAGACTATTTAAGCTTATAGGAAGGGTAAAAGGTATGAGGAGTAGCTGCAGCAAGTGACTAGCATATATGGTGGCTAACATACGCAAATGAGAGCGAGAAGAGAAGGCAAAGCACGATCGAGAAACTATGATCAAGAAGTGATCCTAGAACAACCTACGTCAAGCATAACTCCAACACCGTGTTCACTTCCCGGACTCCGCCGGAAAGAGACAATCACGGTTACACACGCGGTTGATGTATTTTAATTAAGGTCAACTTCAGGTTTTCTACAACCGGACATTAACAAATTCCCATCTGCCCATAACCGCGGGCATGGTTTTCGAAAGTTCAAATCCCTGCAGGGGTGTCCCAACTTAGCCCATCACAAGCTCTCACGGTCAACGAAGGATATTCCTTCTAGCGGGAAGACCCGATCAGACTCGGAATCCCGGTTACAAGACATTTCGACAATGGTAAAACAAGACCAGCAAAGCCACCCAGATGTGCCGACAAATCCCGATAGGAGCTGCACATATCTCGTTCTCAGGGCACACCGGATGAGCCAGACGTCGGGTGGGCCAGCCCAGATTTGCCCCTGGTAGCTCCGGACATCGCTCAGTTTGGACCAACACTCAGAGGAGCACTGGCCCGGGGGTTTAAAATAAAGATGACCCTTGAGTCTACAGAACCCAAGGGAAAGAAAAGGCTAGGTGGCGAATGGTAAAACCATTGTTGGGCCTTGCTAGAGGAGTTTTATTCAAGGCGAACTGTCAAGGGGTTCCCATTATAACCCAACCGCATAAGGAACGCAAAATCCGGGAACATAACACCGATATGACGGAAACTAGAGCGGCAAGAGTGGAACAAAACACCAGGAATAAGGCCGAGCCATCCACCCTTTACCAAGTATATAGATGCATTAATTAAATAATATATATTGTGATATCCCAACAAGTAAACATGTTCCAACAAGGAACAACACCTCCATGTTCCAACAAGGAACAAACTTCAATCTTCGCCTGCAACTAACAACGCTATAAGAGGGGCTGAGCAACGCGGTAACATAGTCAATCAACGGTTTGCTAGGACAAGGTGGGTTAGAGGCTTGGTTCAGCAATATAGGAGGCATGTTAAGAAAGTGGTAGGTATCGCAGCATAGGCATAGCAAAAGAGCGAGCAACTAGCAAGCAAAGATAGAAGTGATTTCGAGGGTATGGTCATCTTGCCTGAAATCCCGCAAGGAAGGAGAACGAGTCCATGAAGAAGACAAACGGACATAGTCAAACGAATCCTCACAACACGACGTTATCGGAACCAACCCGAAGAAGCAACACCGGAAAGGAGCAAACAACATAGTAAAACAACCAACACATGACCATGGCATGATGCACAACCAAGTATGATTCATGTCCGGTTTAATGAAGCATGGCATGGCAAAGTGCACAAGCAATTCTACAAATTAAGTGGAGCTCACTATGCAATGAGTTGCATATTGACGAAACACCACAACAAGTTATTTAGTTCACTCCCGGTTAGGTACTCAACAATATTAAATGTTGATTAACATGGCAAGAGGTGAAGCATAACAAAACTATACCATCTAACAATTCAAATGGGGCCGGATATAACAAATAACAAATCCGGTAAGCCCCATATGCATTAGCAATTTTTTAAAGCAACAACAAATTTTAACCATCTTAAAGTTGTTAACATGATGCGGATGACATGTTCAAGTTTATGCAATTTTGTATTAAAAGTTGACATGAGCGTGATGAGAGCATTTGTCATCGTGGCGGAAATGAAAGGGGTGCCATGGCAACGAATCCGAAAATGATGCCACGGCAACTTTACGATTCCGGTAACTCGATTGAGATACCGATGCAAAGGAGAAGTGTGCGGATGCGTGTAAAAGATGGTGGGGCGCTCCCGGATACCGGGTGTCCCATGAGTAGATGGCATGGAAGCGAGAGATACTACAGACATGGTGCAGACAAAGGGTGCAACTCATACATCACGCAACATTCGTCCACGACGGTCGTCTCGACGTTATACCTTTGAAGCGTGCGTTATCGGAAGGGTTCAAGTTCGATGTGGTGTAGGGGAAGTAGACGTTCGCGGGTCGTCGAGGGAAGTAGTGGTTCATGTCCATAGATGTTCGGGGTCACGAAACGGAACTTGACGTCCACGGGGTCTTCAGCGATGGTCGTGGTACATGTTCCGTAGACGTTCGGGCGACGGTAGTGGTACACGTTTCGTAACCGTTCGAGTCATCAGTAGAGGAACTTGACGCTTGCGTTACATGGGGTAACTAGGGTCTTCGGACTTTCCGTACTCGGTTCTTGTGACGATAGTGGTACAAGGAACTTGTGTTACGGTCGTGTAGTCGTACTCGAGGTGGTCTTGGTGAAACCAAGGCCGACGGTGTACTTGGCGTAATCCGAGTCGACGGTAGTTGTACACGGCAATCTTGGTCGAACTTGGAGGGACCTCGGTAGTCGTTCCCGCTTGTCTTGGTACTTTTGGCACCATCTTGGTCTTGGAGACGGTAGTGGTACTTCCATGTAGACAGCCCCGGAACTTGATGCATCATCCTATGTAGTCGTACTCGGTGTCCTCGGGGTATCGGCGATAGTCATACTCGAACCAGTTCTTGACGAATCCTGGACGGTCTTGGTGGTTCTGGAGCAGGGCTAGCGCAAAGGCGAACAAGGCCGCTGGGACTTGAGTATGTGTGACGTGCGGCTGCTGGCGAAAGGGACCCACACCGACGTGGTCAACGCGGGCTCGCGCGGCCTCCTGCGGGACTTGGCGAACAACACAGAAACAGGGTGTAGGATCGAAAGTATGTCTAGAGGGGGGTGATTAGACTACTTGACCAAATAAAAATTTAACCTTTTCCCAATTTTAGTTCTTGGCAGATTTTAGCTATTTTGGAACAAGTCAAGCAATCATCACACAATTCAAGCAAGCATGCAAAGAGTATATGGACAGCGGAAAGTAAAGCATGCAACTTGCAAGAATGTAAAGGGAAGGGTTTGGAGATTTCAAACGCAATTGGAGACACGGATGTTTTTCCCGTGGTTCGGATAGGTGGTGCTATCCTACATCCACGTTGATGGAGACTTCAACCCACGAAGGGTAACGGTTGCGCGAGTCCACACAGGGCTCCAACCAAGGGCACGGTTGCGCGAGTCCACGAAGGGCTCCACCCACGAAGGGTCCACGAAGAAGCAACCACCCACAAAGGGTCCACGAAGAAGCAACCTTGTCTATCCCACCATGGCCATCGCCCACGAAGGACTTGCCTCACTAGCGGTAGATCTTCACGAAGTAGGCGATCTCCTTGCCCTTACAAACTCCTTGGTTCAACTCCACAATCTTGTCGGAGGCTCCCAAGTGACACCTAGCCAATCTAGGAGACACCACTCTCCAAGAAGTAACAAATGGTGTGTAGGTAATGAACTCCTTGCTCTTGTGCTTCAAATGATAGTCTCCCCAACACTCAACTCTCTCTCATAGGATTTGGATTTGGTGGAGAGAAGATTTGAGTGGAAAGCAACTTGGGAAGGCTAGAGATCAAGATTCATATGTTAGGAATGGAATGTCTTGGTCTCAACACATGAGTAGGTGGTTCTCTCTCAGAACAAATGAGTTGGAATGATGTGTGTGTTCTGATGGCTCTCTCATGAAATGAGAAAGAGGTGGAGGGGTATATATAGCCTCCACACAAAATCCAACCGTTAGACAGTCTTCCAATCTCGGTGGGACCGAATCATAAAACTCGGTCGGACCGAAAATGTAAACCTAGTGACCGTTAGGAGTTTCGGTGGGACTGGCATGCAACTCGGTAGGACCGATTCGGTTAGGGTTTGGGCATAACGTAATCTCGGTGAGACCGATTACACAAACTCGGTGAGACCGAGTCTGGTAACTAGCTAACCAGAGAGTTGGTCAGGCAAACTCGGTGGGACCGATTTGCTCTTTTGGTGAGACCGAGTGGAACTCGGTGAGACCGAAAAGTTACAAAGGGGAAACACTGAGTTTACATTGCAATCTCGGTGGGACCGATTCGCTCTTTCGGTGGGACCGAAAAGTTACGAAAGGGAAACAGAGAGTTTGCAACCCCATCTCGGTGGGACCGAGATCCTTATCGGTAGAACCGAATTGCTAGGGTTTGGCAGTGGCTAATGACAATTGAAACTCGGTGGCGCCGGATAGGAAAAATCGGTAGGACCGAGTTTGTCTTAGAGTTTAGGTCATATGTGGATATGGGAAAGTAGTTGAGGGTTTTGGAGCATATCATTAAGCACATGGAGCAAGAGGCTCATTAAGCAACACCTCATCCCTCCTTGATAGTATTGGCTTTTCCTATGGACTCAATGTGATCTTGGATCACTAAAACATAAAGTGAGGAGTCTTAAGCTTTTGAGCTTGAGCCAATCCATTGTCCTTAGCATTTTGAGGGTTCCACTTTCACATCCATGCCATGCCAATCATTGAGCTTTCCTGAAATAATCATCTTGGAATAGCATTAGCTCAATGAGCTATATGTTGTTATGAATTACCAAAACCACCTAGGGATAGTTGCACTTTCAATCTCCCTCTTTTTGGTAATTGATGACAACATATAGATCAAAGCTTCGACAAATGATAATAAGCATGAATTATATCGTCGCTTTGAGAAGTATGTGATAAGTAAGAGCTCCCCCTAAATTTGTGCATATTTAAAATTTGCTTTGGACTGCAAATGCACAACGAGTTAGAATCATGGGTTACTCTTCCATGTCACATACATCTTGGTGGAGCGCTCAAAATGATAAGATTGAAATACATGCACTCATCACCAAGAATAGTGAATGATCACAAACGATAGATATAATGATAATATTTAAGCAAGCATTAAGCAAACATTAAGTGTAGCTTATGATCAAACACATGATCATCGATGTCTCACAAACATAAGGACGTAGTATCTCACACACAAAAGCAAACAAAGTTCGAAGAAACCACCAAATAAAACAAGAGAGAAAAGCAACACTCTCTCTCTCGAAGCCTATGATCTATACATCTTCTCCCCCTTTGGCAACAAGTTACCAAAAAGTTCCTAGAAAATGCATAGCACTAAGTCGTCGCTCAGGCTTGATCTTCAGGTGGTGGTGGAGTCCGGATCACTCCAAGGACGAAGGCTTCTATAGATGCTGAACTAGTCGCTGGAGTTGGAGCTGAGGTAGACGCTGGAGCTGAGGTTGTGGCTGGTGCAGACGTTGTAGCTCTGGTGTCAGCAACTGGCAGTGCAGACGACCTCGGACCTCGTGGCACTCTAGAAAAAGCATGAGTTGTGGTCCTGCCTCTCCTCTCATTCATGTCCTCCTGGAGCTGCTCCACTACAGACTGGACTTCTGTTACCTTGACATCCAAGTCATAGAACTTCTGTTCCATGATCCTCTCTAGGCTCTGCTGATTTTTAGTGAGGTTGGCTAGACTTTGCTCAATTCTCAGCGAGGATGCAATCAAGTAGCTGAGCTGCTCTTGTTTGGTCTTCAAGAAGTACTCAGATGCCTCCTCTTGAGTAGGCATCCTGGCAGCTTTCTCCTTCTTTGCCTTCTCCTTCTTTGCAAATGCTTGTGCAGACGATGGCTCATTCTCTGTCATCACAACTTCATTGTTCTCAAATTCTAGATGGATGGGCAGGTGTTCCTTATCCAACAGATATATGCCTGTGCCCATCTTGGAGTTGATGAGCTCCTGAATCTGAGGGGCATATCCACAGCTCCTCTTCTGATCTGCAGCTGTCCTCTTAATGGTTTCCACAATGAGAATCATGACCTTGAATTTTTGAGGCACATCAAAAACATGAAGCAAGTTGATAGCATGACCTCTGATCATCTTGTGATCTCCAGACTTAGGCAACAGAGTGTGCCTTAGTATCCAATTGATAGTGGGCAATCCTGATAGCAGATAGTGCACTGAGCCAAACTTGAATGTGTCAAGAGCTTCATTGGGGATTTCCTTGTACATGTTGGACATGGAGTTATGGTCCATTTTCTTCTTGGCATAGATATCCAAGTCCTCATCTTCCTCTTCTAGGGCATTGATGATCTGTGCCCACTCAGCCAATGTAGATTGGTACCTTGTACCCTCAGACATCCAAGTGATCCTTCCATCTGGATAAAAGTGAGATGTGGAGTAGAACTGCATGATGAGTTCCTTGTTCCACTTTGTGAGCTTCTGCCCAACAAAGTCCTCTACTCCACACGCTCTGAAGCTGTCCTGAACTCCTGGGTAGTGCTCTTCATTCTCCTTGATATAGGTCCAGTCGACCCATCTCATGTCACAAACGATTGGCTTCTTGTCAAGCAAAACAGTCTCATAAAAGTCTTGTTGCTCCTTTGTATGAAACATGTAATCCACGGCAGTCCTTCTCCTAGAAGCATATGGATCTGCTTCTCTCCATTTCCTGAGCCCTGAGTCTCTCCTGAGCTTCATGTCCTCAGCCACAGGATGAGCATCGTTGTGGTCTGGGATCTTGGGCTTGAGCTTCCGAAGGACACTCTCTTCCTCTTCTTCAATAGCTTCAGGCACTGGGGCCTTGTTCTTTTCTGCAGCAGGGATGCTTCGTGTGTTCCTCTTTGGTGCACTCTTAGGCTTAGGTGCAGCCTTAGGAGCTTCCTTGAGCTTGGATGCAGCTCCCCCTGACCTTATGGCATCTCCCATAAGTTTGGCTGCCTTGGGTGCTGGTGCAGCAACCTCTTCTTCCTCATCCTCTTCTACCATGATGGAGGCTCTCCCAAGCACTTTGGCTACAGTCTTCTTTACTCTCTCTTTCCTCTTCTTTCCCTCAGCAGCAATGGGCTCAATGGGAGCAGGTGCAGGCTTCTCAGTTGAGGCTCTAGCCTTTGACATTGGCTGCCTCCCTGCTGGCCTCTTGACTTTCAGGCCTGGCTTTGAGCCTTGAGCTGGCTCAACCCTTTTGGAAGTGGCCTCTTCCTCTGCCACATAGTCTTCATCCTCAGAATCAGACGTTCTCTTCTTCCTTTGACGTGTGGCAGCCTTAGGCAGATTGCTGGGTGTGCTCCTGCTGCCATCATCAGAAGAACTTGAGGGGCTAGTGCCCTCACTCATCACAACTTGCTGCTCTGAGAGGTTCTGGCTGTCACTTTGATCAGACATGTTGCAAACTGACTGCTGACCCTGTGAATAGATTATGGATAAGATAGAGTGGATGAGCATCACAAAAAACAGAGATTTTTGCAAAAGAATAATTCAAAAACTTAGTTTTAGTTTTCCACAGAAAGCATCTCGGATCTACCGATTTTCAAACTCGGTGACACCGAAGCAGTTTTGGCACCAGAACTGGTGAATTCGGTCAGACCGAGTCACAGTTCGGTGGCACCGAGACTGCTAGGGTTTCACAGAATTCCAAAATCGGTCGCACCGATAAGTTATGCTCGGTCAGACCGAGTTTAACTTGTGCAATGGCAAAAGCCAGATCGGTGGGACCGAGTTTTTCAACTCGGTGGGTCCGAGATGGTTTCGGCGGAAACCTAACCCTAAAATTTTCGAATTAAACCTAATCTACGAGCGTTTTGACTGGATAGGAGTTTATCAAACGTGGCAAGATTCATGATGATCACAATGTGCTAGGAATCAGATTGAGGAATAGCACAATGATCAAGTCCATACCCTAGTGCGGCGTGGACTTGCTACGGCGGCAACGGCGGGGCAAAAATCCGTTGACGGCGGCGAAGACCAGCGACTGGAGGCTGCTGGCGGCGCGGAGACGATCCGGAGACCACGAAGGCAGAGCAGGCTATTGCGCGGGCGAGGAGGTTTCGGAGAAATTTCCAAAATTCTGCCCGTCACTATATATAGCCCGACCCTATCGGTGTGACCGAGTGGAACAACTCGGTGGCACCAAGATGCAAAACTGTGTGCAGTTATTGTAACTCGGTGTGACCGAAAAGTTCAAATCGGTTGCACCGAGATCAAAAACCTAGATCAACTTAATGAACTCGGTAGGACCGAAAGGAGTATCGGTCAGACCGAGATTCATAAAGAGGTTTTGGAAGTTTAAGTCTATGACAAATCGGGGACTCCGAGCGCTCCTCACACAGAGTGGTTCGGATCTGACTTGATCAAATTTTGTGATGCAGCAAGAATAGAGTTTGAGACGAGAAAAGCATAGATAGCTAGAGGAGGTTCTTAGGCATTCTTGTCCATCCACTTGGCAAAAGAAGAAAAAAGCCAAACAATCAAAACAACAAGTGGATGTCCTCGAATGAGTAAAATATGCAATCAGCATGCTCACACAATAAGATAGCAAATGAAATATGTGGCAAAGCATGCACAACCAATTCTAGCATCTATCAAGCAATTTGCGATGACTAGGTCATCTATATATGAGTATATTGACTTAGGAGTCAAGTGAGAACACTTGATCGTAGGTCATACTCATCGTTTAAGCTCAAGTGGGGTTACCACTTTTACATAAAGCATTGTTTTGTTCACATCTTTAGAGTTGCTTTAGCTCAAGTCTTAGAGTAAAGCTCCCCCTAGATGTGATATCCCCCCTAAGAGGGATGAACTAACCTTGGGTTTTGTCGATGATGACTTCATGTAGATATTGAAGATGTGGATGCTCAATGTTGATGTAGATCTCTTGGAGCTATCCATTTGAGTGAGTTGCACTTTCAATACCTACATGGGTTAGTCCCACAAGGAACAAACAAGGATATCCATAGACATAGAGTGATGCACACAAAAGATGATGTCCATGAAAACTTTAGGTTACCTTGTCCCTTGTCTTACCAACAAGAGGGTTCGTGACTCCTTGAACTAGTGCAAGATGTGGAAGTTGATTGCACTTGTTCTTGCCAAAATGATGAGAGTGAAGTATGTTGGCGGAGTCACCCTCGAGAACTCTCTAGTTCTTCTTCTTTTGGATCCACATCATCTTGATGGGAATCCTTGGAGTTGTAGTCGTACTTGATGAAGTGGAACTTGAAGTAGTCTTGGGAATCCACTTGACTAAGGTCTTAGGAGCTTCTTCAAATGCATCAATTTCCTCTTGAAGCTTGTCCTTGCCTTTTTGCTCGTAGTCTTGTGGTGGAAGATCATCTTGAGGTTGTGTCCCTTTGAAAGAAGTATACTTCTCTTGTTGAGGGACAAACTTCGTCTTGGGGTATTGATCTTCTTCCCATTCAACCCCATTGGCATTGAACTTTCGTTCAAAACCAACACCTTGATTCTTCCGGTGCATTCCTTGCTTGCGCACAATTTCCTCGAATTGCTTACTCCCGGCAAGGCTTTTGTACACTCCTTTCTCTATAATTCCCTTCAATAAGCTATTTTCTTGCTCAAGTGTAACTTGGCTAAGAGAATCATTAGTGGAATCATCAGAACTACTAGAAGCAACAATATTGGATTTAGCATGATCATTGTTACTACTAGAGGAGGAATCTTTCTTGTTAGATTTGACTTGAGGCATGTAAGTGGATAAGAGTAAACGCTTGGCAATGTAAGAAGAACTTTTCTTACGGAGATCATCATTGATTGCCTTTAAGAACTCATGCTCTTGCTCAAGATTGAGCTTTTCAAAGCGTAACTTCTCATGAGCTCTTAAAAGTTCTCGATGATCTTCAAAGATAGTGTCATGAGCTAACTTAAGAGTTTTTAGTTCTTTAGTTAGAGCCTCAATCTTCTCCTTATCATTGTCATTCGTTTTATCTTGCTTAGCATGATTAATTGGTCTTTCATCATAGTATTCATCACTACAGTTGTCACCAATCAACTCATCACCTAACAAGTCATCTTCATCACTATTGAAATCAACATACTCGGGGTGTGTTACCTTTGGACCTTTGGCCATGAAGCATCTTCCAATTCCTTCATTTGGTGAGTCAAATATGTCGTAGGAGTTGGTTGACACAAGTGCTAGACCGGCAACACCTTCATCTTGAGTATCTTCGGAGTCGGAGTGATAACTTCTCTCGGAGTGGCTGTCGG
This sequence comes from Triticum urartu, assembly GCF_056163025.1. Classification (NCBI taxonomy): domain Eukaryota; kingdom Viridiplantae; phylum Streptophyta; class Magnoliopsida; order Poales; family Poaceae; genus Triticum; species Triticum urartu. Next base: position 476,216,188 of record NC_141878.1, on the reverse strand, counting down.
AGTCGGAGCCGGATACCCATTCACCAACATGAGCTTGATGTCTTCGTCTTGTGTAGCTCCTTGATGATTTTTCCTTCCTTTCCTAATCCTTGCTTCTCCGTGAGTATCTTCGTTCATAACGATCATCTCTACTCCTTCTCTCTCTCGGTGGTGATCCTTTGCTTCTTCTTCTTGGAGAATCTTCTCTTCTCTTGTAGGGAGCCGTAGACTCATTGGAATACTGTCCGGGTCTTCCACAATTGTAACAGTTTCGCTCTCGACTAGAAGATCTTTTGTCATTGTAGGACCTTGATTTGGTGCTTCTATCTTTGCTTCTACTCTTGTAGAGCTTGTTGAAGTTCTTCACCATTAAGCTCAATTATTCATTGAAGTCTTGTTTCTCACTTGATGATGTAGGGGCTTCACATGAGGCTTTGTAGGCACCACTTGATTTGTTGTGAAGTTCCTCTTTATCCTTAAGTGACATCTCATGAGCAATAATTCTTCCAATCACTTCCGTTGGCTTGAGATCTTTGTAATTGGGCATCATTTGGATTAACGTGCACACGGTATCATATTTTCCATCCAAGGCTCTTAAGATCTTCTTGATGATGAATTTATCGGTCATCTCTTCACTTCCTAAGCCGGCAATCTCATTTGTGATGAGAGCAAGCCTAGAGTACATTTCAGTGACACCTTCACCATCCTTCATCTTGAACTTGTCAAGTTGGCTTTGAAGCACATCCAACTTGGATTCCTTGACGGAGTCGGTACCTTCGTGCATATCAATCAAAGTGTCCCAAATTTCCTTTGCATTCTCAAGGCGGCTGATTTTGTTGAATTCTTCGGGGCACAATCCGTTGAAGAGAATATCACAAGCTTGAGCATTGTATTGCAACATCTTCAACTCATCCGCGGTAGCTTGACGGTTTGGTTCTCTCCCGTCAAAGAAGTCACCTTGCAAACCAACACACACAATAGCCCAAACGGCGGGGTTATGTCCAAGAATATGCATTTTCATTTTATGCTTCCAACTAGCAAAATTAGTACCATCAAAGTAAGGACCTCTACGGTGATAATTTCCCTCGCTAGACGCCATACTCTCCTAGGTTGTGAAACCAAGGCTATGACCACCAAAAGCTATGGAGATCAAGCAAATGGAGACCAAAGCTCTGATACCACTTGTAGGATCAAAAGTATGTCTAGAGGGGGGGTGATTAGACTACTTGACCAAATAAAAATTTAACCTTTTCCCAATTTTAGTTCTTGGCAGATTTTAGCTATTTTGGAACAAGTCAAGCAATCATCACACAATTCAAGCAAGCATGCAAAGAGTATATGGGCAGCGGAAAGTAAAGCATGCAACTTGCAAGAATGTAAAGGGAAGGGTTTGGATATTTCAAACGCAATTGATGACACGGATGTTTTTCCCGTGGTTCGGATAGGTGGTGCTATCCTACATCCACGTTGATGGAGACTTCAACCCACGAAGGGTAATGGTTGCGCGAGTCCACACAGGGCTCCACCCAAGGGCAACGGTTGCGCGAGTCCACGAAGGGTCCACGAAGAAGCAACCACCCACAAAGGGTCCACGAAGAAGCAACCTTGTCTATCCCACCATGGCCATCGCCCACGAAGGACTTGCCTCACTAGCGATAGATCTTCACGAAGTAGGCGATCTCCTTGCCCTTACAAACTCCTTGGTTCAACTCCACAATCTTGTCGGAGGCTCCCAAGTGACACCTAGCCAATCTAGGAGACACCACTCTCCAAGAAGTAACAAATGGTGTGTAGGTAATGAACTCCTTGCTCTTGTGCTTCAAATGATAGTCTCCCCAACACTCAACTCTCTCTCATAGGATTTGGATTTGGTGGAGAGAAGATTTGAGTGGAAAGCAACTTGGGAAGGCTAGAGATCAAGATTCATATGGTAAGAATGGAATGTCTTGGTCTCAACACATGAGTAGGTGGTTCTCTCTCAGAACAAATGAGTTGGAATGATGTGTGTGTTCTGATGGCTCTCTCATGAAATGAGAAAGAGGTGGAGGGGTATATATAGCCTCCACACAAAATCCAACCGTTACACAATTTTCCAATCTCGGTGGGACCGAATCATAAAACTCGGTCGAACCGAAAATGTAAACCTAGTGACCGTTAGGAGTTTCGGTGGGACTGACATGCAACTCGGTAGGACCGATTCGGTTAGGGTTTGGGCATAACGTAATCTCGGTGAGACCGATTACACAAACTCGGTGAGACCGAGTCTGGTAACTAGCTAACCAGAGAGTTGGTCAGGAAAACTCGGTGGGACCGATTTGCTCTTTCAGTGAGACCGAGTGGAACTCGGTGAGACCGAAAAGTTACAAAGGGGAAACACTGAGTTTACATTGCAATCTCGGTGGGACCGATTCGCTCTTTCGGTGGGACCGAAAAGTTACGAAAGGGAAACAGAGAGTTTGCAACCCCATCTCGGTGGGACCGAGATCCTTATCGGTAGAACCGAATTGCTAGGGTTTGGCAGTGGCTAATGACAATTGAAACTCGGTGGCGCCGGATAGGAAAAATCGGTAGGACCGAGTTTGGCTTAGAGTTTAGGTCATATGTGGATATGGGAAAGTAGTTGAGGGTTTTGGAGCATATCATTAAGCACATGAAGCAAGAGGCTCATTAAGCAACACCTCATCCCTCCTTGATAGTATTGGCTTTTCCTATGGACTCAATGTGATCTTGGATCACTAAAACATAAAGTGAGGAGTCTTGAGCTTTTGAGCTTGAGCCAATTCATTGTCCTTAGCATTTTGAGGGTTCCACTTTCACATCCATGCCATGCCAATCATTGAGCTTTCCTGAAATAATCATCTTGGAATAGCATTAGCTCAATGAGCTATATGTTGTTATGAATTACCAAAACCACCTAGGGATAGTTGCACTTTCACAGGGCAGCGACGATGCGGCTCCTGCGGTGGAGGTCAGCACCGATGGTGACGGGGCACCGGAGTTGGGTCCGGCCGGGACCTCGCCGGATCTTGGGACGAACAACGGAGGCGGAGGACTTGGAGCTTCGGACGTCGGCGCAACTGGAGCACGGGGAGGTGAAGCAGGCGGGAGCAGAGGAGAGGTAGAGGTGCCGGGCTCCGGCGACAGGATGGACGATGGCGATGGGGTCAACGTGGGACGCCGGACCGAAGAGCAGGCGTCGCTCGGCGGCAGGGCCGGCGCTGGACGTGGCTGCCGGAGGGAGATCAGGCGCGGGCGTCAGAGACGGGTGCTCGCAGCAGGAGGGGATCGGGTCGAGGCGCGATGGAAGGAGGGGCCGGCGCGGGATCCAGGCAGCAGAGGGAGGAGGCCACGGATCGAGAGAAAGGGATCGAGGGGAGATCGAGGAGATGGGAGTCGGACAGCGCGAGCATGCGGCGCTCTCCTGGCGGCGCTGGGAGGAACGGAAAAGGAGGATGGGTTCGAGGGAGATGTGGGTCGATGCTAGGGTTAACAGGGCAGGATGGGCTTGGGGTGACTGGGCCTTAGAGGCCAGCCCGGTTGCTGCTGGTGCTGGGCTGCATTGCTGCCGCTGGAGCTGGGCTCTCCCTTCCCCCCTTATTCCTTCTATTCACAATTTCCTCAAACAGAGAAAAAGTGGGAAAAGCTCAAAGATAAAGTGAAGGCGTGAGAGAGATATGAGAATGTATCTGGAGTCCTTGCATTATGCACAATTTGAAAAAATGGACTTGGCAAATGTTATAGATAGAAAAATAATTCAAGTTTGAATTAAATTCAAACTTGAGCCATTTTTGAACCCTACCAAAAATGATCTGAAAATTGGAGGAGGTGGTCCTGGCACGGTCTAGAATTTATAGTTAAAGAATGGACATTAAAAGAGAAGGGGAAAATGGGACTAGCAAAAGACAGGAAATAGAAGGAAAAGAGAAGGAGATGATGCATGGGACGAAGGCATGGGGAAAATATTTTGCAAGTGTGTCAAGGTAATTCCACATGAATGGAATATTTTATATAGCTCCCTACTATCGGGAGGGTATGTTATAAACAGAAGTCACCATGTGACTTCCCTCGGTTTAAATGGACCAAAGATCCATGCAATTTATTTAGTTGAGATGCAAAAGATTTATGACATGATGCAATGCACACGATGCAAAGATGAATGCAACAAACCAACAACTCACACGAAGAAAACTCGGAAACCACGGAAGGCATCTGAAGCTCCGGTCTTGGGGCGTCACAACACTCCACCACTACGAGAGGATCTCGTCCCGAGATCTAGAATGGCACCGGAGGGAAAACGGAAGAGAAAGAGAAGAGGTAAGACTAAGTTGCTCCTTTGAAAAACGAGTGAAAACAAAGAACCTTGAGAGGTTGAACAAATTGAAAGGAATAATGCAATGAAGAAGACAAAGTTGAAAGCACTCCGGTAGGGAAGAGTAACGAGGAAGAACAACTTCGAGAAGCACTCCGGTTGAAAAAAAATTATGCAAGACTTGATAAGATGAAAAGAACTTGAGCAGAGGGCACAACACTCCGGTTAAATGAATAAACTGAGAAAAGAACACGATCCTGACCAAACAAGAAGATGGGTGAAAAGAACAACACCACAATGCCTCCGGAACAAAAGAATAGAATATAGATAATTGAAATAAAAGAATGGAGAAGAAAATGCCAACTTCTGTCACAAAAGAGCTTGAGAAGGCATCTTTAGAAGAAGGGTCGAACGGAGTTGTTGACAAACCAACAACGAAAGGAATAATCTTGATATGGTCTTATGGAATACATCTCAAAATTATGAGGTGACAACCTGGCACTCACGGGAAGAAGAATTGGATTGATAAGAACAAGGAGACGAGAAGCTATCTCACCAGGAGGATAAAAGAAGAACTTGGGTCATTTATAAGCACCATAATTAGCAACAATCCTTAGGGAAAGCTTTAGGTGAAATATAATCCAAGATAACTTCAATGAAGAGGTTGATGGATTGAGAAGTGCTCATGCTCGAAGAAATTGATGGGTTTAAACTATCTCATACTTGAGAACTTGCGAATCATGAAACATGAAGGGAAATTGTCAAGAAAGACATAACACCATCTCAAAAGATAAGGGAGAACAATTGCACTCCGGATTGCAAGATGAAGAATGCTTGAGCTCCTTAGAAAAGAATCTTGATGAAAACTTCGAGAAGGATTAAATCCTTGATGAACTATCATGTAGAACCTTCATGACCAACTCCGGTAACAAAAGGATAACAAAAAGAAAGCGAAGTTGAAAACACAAGGTGAAACCTTGTAATGATTTGAATGGAGCTTCATGACGATATAATTGAGAGAGCTTGGAACTCCAGGAAAAGAAAGATGAACAAATGAGATCAAGAATTTTTATGAACCTCCAAAATAAGGAATTAAATCACTTGGATGAAACAAAAATAAGAATTACATTATGCGTATCCTTCACCAATTTAAATTGATGACAAGCAGTGGATTTGGCATACTACTTATTCTCGTAGAAAAGATTAAGAGAGATATCGATAACTTGATAAGGACTTGATGGAACCACCGGTGGGATTTGGAACAACGAATGAATTGATATGATAAACAAGGAAGAGAAATCTTGAACGAACCACCGTAAGAATTGAAAAAGAACGAATAAAACATGAAGAGACACCGGAAGAATTAGCAAATACACGAAGATGCTTGAGAGAATGTAGATACATGAGAACGAAGAGATCATAAACTGATTAGAGAATACTTGATTTAAGCACCGGTATGATTTAGAGTGTGAGAGCTGAAAGCTGGAATGAATAAATCTTCGAAGATGGGCTCCGGATAATCAAACTGAGAAGTCTCCTAAATTGCTTCGGATAGGTGAAAAGAATTTACACAGTCAAAACAATTAAGAGAGGATGGCCTCGAACTAGAACCACGAATCTCTGAGAGAACGGATAAGATATGGAGGCAAAATTCTTATTCGGTCTTCAAACGCAGAGAATGACGATGAGGAACACCACCATGAATTGTTTAGACACTCTGGAAGAATCAAAACAAATAGGTTGAGCCAATGATGAAAAGAATTTGGAAGATCTAGGAGAAAGGCATTTGACTGATGATAACTCATTCTTACGTCAAACTTTAGAAGATTTGGGAATAACTCCGGGAGATTAAGAAGAGTCAGGTAAGATCCTGGAAAAGACCTGTGGGTTAGGGCCCACTCAAAAGAAACACCGTTGAATGATTTAAAGAGAGAAAGCACCGGTTGAATTAAATGGCTTGAATGAGATAACATCCTCGAAATAGGTTGAACTGATCTTGAATGAAAATACGAGCCTTCTGAGATATTTTGAGCACTCCGGGACAATAGAATAGCGAGAGGTGAACGATTAAGAATTGCACCGGCATGAGAAAACATTGAAACGAGGAAAAGATATGTTCAACAAAGTTTGACTTGAAATCACCAGAGAAGAAAGAAAACCGAGAATGATGAGCTTGAAGCTCCATTAGAATCTTCCTGAGAATCGCCGGATAAGAACATTGACGGAAAAGGAATGAAGAGGCCTTGCATCAATAAGATGGATACTCGATTAAGAAATCTGAATCCTTGGAGAAAAACAAAGGGGGGGAGGGTGGGAAAAACAAAGGCAACTTGGAGATGAATGAAACAAACACCGTTGAGAAGAACTGATACTTGATCTTGCGGTTGTTGAAATGATCGGATCCACTTGAAGAGAAACACTCGCCGGTTGAAAAGGATTGACATAACAATCTCAATTATCAAGAAGGATTGCTATCCACATCGGAGTATGAGAACACCATTTGGGGAAGGTATGGAATCAACACTTGACATTGAAGCAACTCGAATACCACAACTCAAAACAAAACAATGGATTGGCTTGCAGAATAAGCCGGAACAAACATATGATAGAAATTTCGTCCGAAGTTTTCGTGGTGGGGCCTACACGGGCTCGATCGTATAGCACCATCATGTACAAGGCAGTGCACATGACATACGAAGCGTCCCCGAGTCGGCATAGCCAAGGACTCTTTAAGACACAACGAGACCACTGTAAAACCAACCATGAATAGGCGGACCACTAGACGTCGAACCCCAATTTCATATCATACATCTGTCGGAAAGATATCCTAAGAGCTACTTGAATTCCCACTTACAAACTCCCGAAACTTTCCGGTTATGCAATCATGTGTTGGGGATACAGGGGAAGCATAATATCTCACCCAAAACTAGCAAATCCTACATCCAGATGTATCCATCCTTCAACACATAACCAAGAAACCTTCGGAAATCATCTACCTCAACCTTCGAAAAGCATCCGTTATACGAGTTATGGCAATACTCCCGAACTCCCGCCCCCAGTACTGGGTGGCGTCGAGGTTATCTCACCAACAACTGCATAAAAGAGATTTTCGATGTCGGCGAACTAAACTCAGGTATTCCAGAACTACAACGATAAAATTGTGACGACAACACCTCGGAGCTCAACTCCCCGGGACACTGCCACAACCCCTAAATGACAGGAGGCACCAAGAACAATGTTCTCGTCACAAATCGATCGGAATGATTCCAAGATACCCGCGTGATCCTAAAATTTTTTTAGTGAAATTTGAGAAGAGAAGAGTCAAAACTCTACGTCAGGATGCCTTACCAGAGCGATGAAGGGACTGAGGAGAAAAAGAATTCCTAACTCTCTGATATATAATTCCTAAATGACTCAAAACATTTTTCTAGACTCAACTCGTCAGCTAATTCGATCAAGCAGTGGGGGCTCCTAAGGTCGGGGAAGGCTCTGATACCAACTTGTAACGCCCTCGATGCGGCTATATCTCCCACGTGTCGAAGCACAACTTAGAGGTATAACCGCATTGAAAGCAATATCGCAAGTGAGGTAATCTTCGCAAACAACCCATGTAATACAATAAGGGAAAAGAGATACATAGTTGGCTTACAATCGCCACTTCACACAATTACATGAATAAAGCATTACATCATCCAGATACAAACAAGGTCCGACTACGGAACCAAAATAAAAGAAGACTACCCCAAATGCTACACAGATCCCCGATCGACCCCAACTGGGCTCCACTACTGATCAACTAGAACGAAACAAACACAAAGGGCAAGATCTTCATCGAGCTCCTCTTGAGCTTGGTTGCATCATCTGCACAGTTCAACGGCACCTGCAAGCTGGTTTTGGAAGTATCTGTGAGCCACGGGGACTCAGCAATCTCGCACCCTCGCGATCAAGGCTATTTAAGCTTATAGGAAGGGTAAAAGGTATGAGGAGTAGCTGCAGCAAGTGACTAGCATATATGGTGGCTAACAAACGCAAATGAGAGCGAGAAGAGAAGGCAAAGCACGATCGAGAAACTATGATCAAGAAGTGATCCTAAAACAACCTACGTCAAGCATAACTCCAACACCATGTTCACTTCCCGGACTCCGCCGGAAAGAGACAATCACGGTTACACACGCGGTTGATGTATTTTAATTAAGGTCAACTTCAGGTTTTCTACAACCGGACCTTAACAAATTCCCATCTGCCCATAACCGCGGGCATGGCTTTCGAAAGTTCAAATCCCTGCAGGGGTGTCCCAACTTAGCCCATCACAAGCTCTCACGGTCAACGAAGGATATTCCTTCTAGCGGGAAGACCCGATCAGACTCGGAATCCCGGTTACAAGACATTTCGACAATGGTAAAACAAGACCAGCAAAGCCACCCAGATGTGCCGACAAATCCCGATAGGAGCTGCACATATCTCATTCTCAGGGCACACCGGATGAGCCAGACGTCGGGTGGGCCAGCCCAGATTTGCCCCTGGTAGCTCCGGACATCGCTCAGTTTGGACCAACACTCAGAGGAGCACTGGCCCGGGGGTTTAAAATAAAGATGACCCTTGAGTCTACAGAACCCAAGGGAAAGAAAAGGCTAGGTGGCGAATGGTAAAACCATTGTTGGGCCTTGCTAGAGGAGTTTTATTCAAGGCGAACTGTCAAGGGGTTCCCATTATAACCCAACCGCATAAGGAACGCAAAATCCGGGAACATAACACCGATATGACGGAAACTAGAGCGGCAAGAGTGGAACAAAACACCAGGAATAAGGCCGAGCCATCCACCCTTTACCAAGTATATAGATGCATTAATTAAATAATATATATTGTGATATCCCAACAAGTAAACATGTTCCAACAAGGAACAACACCTCCATGTTCCAACAAGGAACAAACTTCAATCTTCGCCTGCAACTAACAACGCTATAAGAGGGGCTGAGCAACGCGGTAACATAGTCAATCAACGGTTTGCTAGGACAAGGTGGGTTAGAGGCTTGGTTCAGCAATATAGGAGGCATGTTAAGAAAGTGGTAGGTATCGCAGCATAGGCATAGAAAAAGAGCGAGCAACTAGCAAGCAAAGATAGAAGTGATTTCGAGGGTATGGTCATCTTGCCTGAAATCCCGCAAGGAAGAAGAACGAGTCCATGAAGAAGACAAACGGACATAGTCGAACGAATCCTCACAACACGACGTTATCGGAACCAACCCGAAGAAGCAACACCGGAAAGGAGCAAACAACATAGTAAAACAACCAACACATGACCATGGCATGATGCACAACCAAGTATGATTCATGTCCGGTTTAATGAAGCATGGCATGGCAAAGTGCACAAGCAATTCTACAAATTAAGTGGAGCTCACTATGCAACGAGTTGCATATTGACGAAACACCACAACAAGTTATTTAGTTCACTCCCGGTTAGGTACTCAACAATATTAAATGTTGATTAACATGGCAAGAGGTGAAGCATAACGACACTATACCATCTAACAATTTAAATGGGGCCGGATATAACAAATAAAAAATCCGGTAAGTCCCCATATGCATTAGCAATTTTTTAAAGCAACAACAAATTTTAACCATCTTAAAGTTGTTAACATGATGCGGATGACATGTTCAAGTTTATGCAATTTTGTATTAAAAGTTGACATGAGCGTGATGAGAGCATTTGTCATCGTGGCGGAAATGAAAGGGGTGCCACGGCAACGAATCCGAAAATGATGCCACGGCAACTTTACGATTCCGGTAACTCGATTGAGATACCGATGCAAAGGAGAAGTGTGCGGATGCGTGTAAAAGATGGTGGGGCGCTCCCGGATACCGGGTGTCCCATGAGTAGATGGCATGGAAGCGAGAGATACTACAGACATGGTGCAGACAAAGGGTGCAACTCATACATCACGCAACATTCGTCCACGACGGTCGTCTCGACGTTATACCTTTGAAGCGTGCGTTATCGGAAGGGTTCAAGTTCGATGTGGTGTAGGGGAAGTAGACGTTCGCGGGTCGTCGAGGGAAGTAGTGGTTCATGTCCATAGATGTTCTGGGTCACGACACGAAACTTGACGTCCACGGGGTCTTCAGCGATGGTCGTGGTACATGTTCCGTAGACGTTCGGGCGACGGTAGTGATACTAGTTTCGTAGCCGTTCGAGTCATCGGTAGAGGAACTTGACGCTTGCGTTACACGGGGTAACTAGGGTCTTCGGACTTGCCGTACTCGGTTCTTGTGACGATACTGGTACAAGGAACTTGTGTTTCGGTCGTGTAGTCGTACTTGAGGTGGTCTTGGTGAAACCAAGGCCGACGGTGTACTTGGCGTAATCCGAGTCGACGGTAGTTGTACACGGCAATCTTGGTCGAACTTGGAGGGACCTCGGTAGTCGTTCCCGCTTGTCTTGGTACTTTTGGCGCCATCTTGGTCTTGGCGACGGTAGTGGTACTTCCATGTAGACAGCCCCGGAACTTGATGCATCATCCTATGTAGTCGTACTCGGTGTCCTCGGGGTATCGGCGATAGTCATACTCGAACCGGTTCTTGACGAATCCTGGACGGTCTTGGTGGTTCTGGAGCAGGGCTAGCGCAAAGGCGAACGAGGCCGCTGGGACTTGAGGTATGTGTGACGTGCGGCTGCTGGCGAAAGGGACCCACACCGACGTGGTCAACGCGGGCTCGCGCAGCCTCCTGCGGGACTTGGCGAACAACACAGAAACAGGGCAGCGACGACGTGGCTCCTGCGGTGGAGGTCAGCACCGATGGTGACGGGGCACCGGAGTTGGGTCCGGCCGTGACCTCGCCAGATCTTGGGACGAACAACGGAGGCGGAGGACTTGGAGCTTCGGACGTCGGCGCAACTGGAGCACGGGGAGGTGAAGCAGGCGGGAGCAAAGGAGAGGTAGAGGCGCCGGGCTCCGGCGACAGAATGGACGATGGCGATGGAGTCAGCGCGGGATGTCGGACCGAAGAGCAGGCGTCGCTCGGCGGCAGGGCCGGCGCTGGACGTGGCTGCCGGAGGGAGATCGGGCGCGGGCGTCGGAGACGGGTGCTCGCAGCAGGAGGGGATCAGGTCGAGGCGCGATGGAAGGAGGGACCAGCGCGGGATCCGGGCAGCAAAGGGAGGAGTTCACGGATCGAGAGAAAGGGTTCGAGGGGAGATCGAGGAGATGGGAGTCGGACAGCGCGAGCATGCGGCGCTCTCCTGGCGGCGCTGGGAGGAACGGAAAAGGAGGAGGGGTTCGAGGGAGATGTGGGTCGAGGCTAGGGTTAACAGGGCAAGATGGGCCTGGGGCGACTGGGCCTTAGAGGCCAGCCCAGTTGGTGCTGGTGCTGGGCTGCATTGCTGCCGCTGGAGCTGGGCTCTCCCTTCCCCCCTTATTCCTTCTATTCACAATTTCCTCAAACAGAGAAAAAGTGGGAAAAGCTCAAAGATAAAGTGAAGGCGTGAGAGAGATATGAGAATGTATCTGGAGTCCTTGCATTATGCACAATTTGAAAAATGGACTTGGCAAATATTATAGATAGAAAAATAATTCAAGTTTGAATTAAATTCAAACTTGAGCCATTTTTGAACCCTACCAAAACAATTCCAAAGGATCTGAAAATTGGAGGAGGTGGTCCTGGTACGGTCTAGAATTTATAGGAAAAGAATGGACATTAAAAGAGAAGGGGAAAATGGGACTAGCAAAAGACAGGAAATAGAAGGAAAAGAGAAGGAAATGATGCATGGGACGAAGGCATGGGGAAAATATTTTGCAAGTGTGTCAAGGTAATTCCACACGAATGGAATATTTTATATAGCTCCCTACTATCGGGAGGGTATGTTATAAAGAGAAGTCACCATGTGACTTCCCTCGGTTTAAATGGACCAAAGATCCATGCAATTTATTTAGTTGAGATGCAAAAGATTTATGACATGATGCAAAGCACACGATGCAAAGATGAATGCAACAAACCAACAACTCACACGATGAAAACCCGGAAACCACGGAAGGAATCTGGAACTCCGGTCTTGGGGCGTTACATACCCCCCGGGGTACAATGGTAAACTGTAGGGACACAGGGCCCAATTGTCAGTCTCTTCGCCTGCGGGCCCTCCTGCCGACTGCTGCGGCCCGCCGATTGGTGGGCCCAGCTGACTGGCCGGGTATGGAGCCGACAGGCCGCACCCGCTACTGGCGGGTCCTGCCGGCTGATGATTACTGTAGCGGTGCCTCTACTGACGCAGGCTTGGTCATGGGGTCGTGGCTACAGTCCTGCCACCTGGCAGATGATTACTGTAGCCACTCCCCATCTCGTCTGGTTAATGGCGCGGGAAACCAGTAGGAGGGGCAGGCCGACTCCCGGAGGCCGGTTCCCTACTGGTCCGACTTGGGGCGCTCTCGCCGTCTTCTGGACTCTCACTGACTGGTGGGGCCCGTCTTCCATGGATCGTACTGTTAGAGGTCGTGGGTACAGGACTCTGCCCACTGTTGCTGGCGTCAGGGATGGCATGGCATAGTGTTGTGCCGGACGGAGATCTCCACTGGTACAGCGCACTGTGCTCTGGCCATCCCCGGAAAAAGGGGAGGGAATGGGCTTCACTGTCGCCACTCCCTGTCCCATCGCCCCTGATGAGGGCATGGGCTTCGTTGACGTCGTGGGACGACTTCCCACGGCCGGCGACTCCGGAAGCTGCCAGTCGGAGTCAGCCGGTCTCGATCTCATCCGCAGGACTCGGACGCTTATGGGCAGCCGGCCGTTCCTTCAGCCGACCTCCCGAAGCCGGCCCTCCGTCCGTGTCTTGAGGGGCGCAGTCAGCCCCGAAGTCTTGAAAGGCTATGGGCCTTGGTTTAGCCTACCCGTGACCCATTACTCCGACATTCCTAACTAAAAAGAACCAAATCCTTGACTGTCCGGACACTGAAGCTCTAGCAGCTTTCAAACATAGCATCCACGACGAATGGCTCGCTCGCCACCTCAGCCAAGAAAAGCCAAAATCCATGGCAGCCCTCACGGCACTAATGACCCGCTTTTGTGCGGGCGAGGAAAGTTGGTTGGCTCGTAGCAAAAACAATGCAAGCGACGCCGGCACCCCTGAAGTTAAAAGTAACAAAGACAAGTGTCGACGCAATAGATACAAGCGCCAAAATAGCGGTGACAACACCGAAGACACGGCGGTCAATGCCGGATTCAGTGGATCTAAGTCCAGTCAGCGGAAGAAGCCATTACAAAAGAACAATTCGGGCCCATCCAGCTTGGACCGCATACTTTATCGTCCATGCCAGATTCACGGCACCCTCGACAAGCCTCCTAATCACACAAATAGAGAGTGCTGGGTTTTCAAACAGGCTGGCAAATTAAACACCAAGAACAGGGAAAAAGGATCGCAAAGCGAGGACGACGACGAAGAGCCACGGTAGCCGAACATAGGGGGGACAGAAGAAGTTTCCCCCTCAGGTCAAAATGGTGAACATGATATATGCCACCCACATCCCCAAGAGGGAGCGCAAGCATGCGCTTAGGGACGTCTACGCGATAGAGCCAGTCTCCCCAAAATTCAACCCATGGTTGTCGCGCCCGATCACTTTCGATCGCCGGGACCACCCGACCAGTATCCGTCACGGGGGCTCAGCCGCACTAGTCTTAGACCCAATAATTGATGGATTTCACCTGACTCGCGTCCTTATGGATGGTGGTAGCAGCTTCAATCTTCTCTATCAGGATACAGCGCGGAAAATGGGCATTAACCCATCAAGGATCAAGCCTACAAGGACTACCTTTAAAGGAGTCATACTATGTGTACAGGCCCGTTGTGCGAGCTCAATCACATTATAGGTTGTCTTCGGATCTTCGGACAACTTCCGATGCGTGGAGTTAATCTTCGATATCGTCCCATTCCGTACCGGCTATCATGCACTGCTCAGACGAACTGCGTTTGCTCGATTCAACGCAGTCCCACACTATGCTTATCTCAAGCTCAAGATGCCCGGTCGACGCGGCATCATAACAGTCAATGGCAATACGGAACGCTCTCTCCGTACAGAAGAGCACATAGCTGACCTAGCAGCAGAAGTACAAAGCGGCCTTCTCAAGTAGAACCTGCATTCGGCTGCCGAGCCCGCGGAGACCCTTAAAAGGGTCCGAACTACTCTGCAGCAGGAGAGCACGGCTCGGCAGGAGCTCGACTAGCAGTCCGGCCTCCGTCTCAGTCCCGATCAAGTGGTGGCATCTGTGCCGCGCGTACATAACTACACGCTTAAAATTCCATGGGCATTGACGGAGGCACAGATAACTTGTGACCCATGGCACGGCTCAACAGACATCGAATACACACATACTTTCACTTTTACTTGTTTCCCTTTCAGGTCTCAATCCCACAGGCCCCATCGGGGGTCTGGTCATCGGTCCTCTTGTAGGATAAATACACCAAGACGGCGAGAGGAGCGGACATATGGGGAACTTTTTAGGTGATTCCGTTAACGATAACTCTACCTGTTTTCCAAGACCCATATGCAGCTCTCCCCTGGTTTCGGCATGTTAAATAGCCTATTGCTTATTGCACTATTTGTATCAATGTGCCTTGATGTACTAATTACATTACAATGAAAACAATTTGTAGCTGGACCTTTAGGACCCCAGCTTTTTACCTTTATGTCTTTTCTGTTTTCTTTCTCTCTTTTCTTTTTCAGATTCCTTGTGGATAACCCCATCAGGTAGCACCCGTACACTTTGGTATGTTTGACGTTTGCCAGGGGCTTTATAGCACCTTACACTACAGCAACAAAAGTCCGAATACTTCCTATAAGTATAGTTCGGCACCCCAAATTTAGCATTATATGCATTGACTCCGAATCATGTATTTGGTCAATAGTTGGGTTGCCCGGATCCTGTGCTTGCTACCCTACGTTCCGCTACATCGGCTAGGGTAGTAAAGGGATAACTACTGCGATTGTGTCCTGGTCTAAACCGGATGAGCACCTTAGTAGAGAAAGCCGAAAACTGACTGTCATGATGCGGCGAGAGCTGGTCAGCTGTTCGGAGGTCTCAAATCGTTGGAGATTTTTCTGCATTTCGCGAAGGATCGGTACTTTCCGATCAGACGCTGACAGCACTCTGGTTCGTATACCAGGGGCTACGCCTATGTTTTACTATAAAACTCCTATGGCTAAGTGAGGGCGTTCAAGCCGCATAGTCTGGTTGCCTGGTTCGCTGCGCTAAACAACTCCTTCAAGGACCATATAATTGGATCAAGATTGTTTAGATTCCATCCCGAACACCTCCGTACTACCTACGCGAGGGCTGAAGCCGACGACTGGTAAACCCTCAGATTTCATACAACATGGCCGCACAGGAGGAAACAATCAAAACATAATAAAAATTATATATTACAAAGCGGATTTGTTGTCATCATACAAGACAAAATATGAGTGTATTCACTCGAAAATAACGTCCTGCCTGCACTGCATGTCTACAATACGAGACCCCTCGAGGACATCCGCAAAATAGCGCTCGGGTGTATGGTGCTCCTTGCCCTACGGCGGCCCCTTGGTCAGCTCGATGGCGTCCATTTTCCCCCACCACATCTTGCAGCGAGCAAAGGCCATTCAGGCACCTTCAATACAGACCGACCGCTTTACAACCTCAAGTCGCGGGTAGGCACTAACAAGCCGCTTCACAAGCCCGAAGTAGCTGCTGGGTACCGGCGCGGTAGGCCATAGCCGGACTATCAGGTCCCTCATGGCCAGCTCGGCTGCCTTGTGTAGCCCGACCAACTGTTTCAGCTGGTCGCTGAAGGATACCGGATGTTCTGGTCCAAGATATTGAGACCAGAATAGCTTCTCCATCGAACTCCCTTCTCAGCTCGATAGAATTCAGCAGCATCGGATACGATGCGCGGCAAATCCGTAAACGCCCCTGTGGAGCACAAATTTCGGGTAAGCAACAGGAGCGTTCCCTTCATAAACTTGCTTTGCATAATGAAAAACTTACCCGCCGCAATCCTCTTAGCCGCCTGGAGTTCTTGAAGAGCGCTCTGGGCTTCGGCTCGAGCCTCTTGTGCGCTCTGGCGAGCCTTGGCAAGTTTGGACGCCTGCGTCTTAGAATCACGCTCCAGGGACTCGTACTTCTTAACGGCATCCTGAAGCTCTTGCTGCACCTCGCTGACCCGGGCCTCGTGCTTTTCGCGTGCAGCGCATTCCTTGGTCGCTTTGTCCTTGGCCTCGGCTAATGCCTTCTTGAGGGCCGCCACCTCGGTCGTGGCCCCTAGCATAGTCCATGACACTTTAGTCAGCACGAAGTATTCATCCTTCCTAACATACACACACAGGTTACTGCATACCTTTGATGTCCTCCAGCTGCGTCTTCACAAGACTGAGCTCTTCCTCGGCCCGCTCCAGGCCCCACTTCAGTTCGGAGACCTCCGCAGTATGAGCAGCAGTAGCCAGCAGCAACACCTGCTTATTCACATAGACATCATATGTTAGACTCCTGTGAAACTTGTTTTGATCCTTGGTTCGGCTTTTCTTTCTGAACACCGAACAGAGCATCAGGGGCTACTGTGATGTAGGCTAGGAACCCTATAGCCTGATCTTTCACGGAAGGAGCGAATCCCGTGATGAACACAAAGAACACGAGGAGGGAAACGAGGGGAAAACACGAGGGGAACACAAGAGAACACTCAAACCAACAAGAATGATCACACATGCGCTAGATCCTCGAATACATAAGAGAATATACACGATCCACGGACAACTAAGGACGATACAAGGGTAGCCGGTCTTCTCCGTGAGGAGGTCTTGAATCCACGGGGGGGATCTTCCCTTAGAAAGGGGGCTTGAATCCAAAGGGATCTTCTCCGAAGAGGCCACAGTCTCTTGCACGGAGGAGATCCGATATGGATGAATGTAGCTCTATCTCTCAAATGAGCTATCACAACGCTAACCCTAGAAAGGAGGAGGTGGAGGAGTATATATAGTCTAGGTCCACGAAGGGGTAAGTGAGGGATGAAAGAGTACATGGGCTTCGGCCCGAGTGTCTGCGCGCAGGCAGGGCCGGAAGTTCCAGGGACGGCCGGAAGGTCCGGGCGCCGGAGGTTCCGGGCGAAGGTCCGGGCAGGGTCCGGGCTATCCAGAGAGTTGGCACACTCTCGGATGGCTTTGGTGCAGTAGGTCCGGAAGCTCCGGGATGGCCGGAGGTTCCGGTGGCCGGAAGTTCCGGGAAGCGGCCAGAAGTTCCGGGCTTTCCAGAAGCTTGTCCAGGCTTCTTCTTCCTTCTCTTCCACGCTTCCCTCGCGGATGGTGTAGGTGATACTTGGCGCTTGCACTCCTCCTCGTCATCCATGAAGCTCCGACAATACCTATGCATGCATGATGGAGGGTCAAGTAGTATACCATCCTCGAAGGGGTCAAGTGAGCACGTGTAAAGGAGAGGATTCACCTTTATGTATGTGAAGTAGATGTCGCACGTGTCACTTGCTGAATGAACTCTTGACATGGTGATGTCCATAGGATGCTCCACATAATCCCCTCCCCCTTGGGAAAGATCCGACCTCGGATCGAAATCCAAATCACCATGGGAAAGAGATGGCGTCGCCGTGTAGTAGTGGTCGATCACCAAGTTCTCGTCATCTTGTAGCTTGAAATGGGAACTCTCCAATGTCGCACCGTCTCGTGATTCCTTCAAAAGGAGCAAGGAGAACAAACACTTGGAAAAACAAATGCGGTTAGCGTTAGTGCAAAACCAAGCATTCAAGAGGTGATTCACCCAACAAGTGTTGTCATCAAGCATAGCATATGGTGTGACAAAGGATTTTGACATGGCATGTAAGCACATAAATTGAGCACAAAGAAGGACATCATGGAAACAAGCATGTAAATGTGAGGTAGTGATGCAAATATGTGTAACAAGAGAAGAAGCATCTACCTCAAGTTCATAGCAAGCATTCACAAGTTGCTCAATGAAAGGTCTATGGTAGGCATATGAATCATTCACAACACCAAATAAAATGAAGTGTCTAAACACATGGGTCAAGTGCAAGACAATCCAAGCATAATGTGCAAGGGGTGAAGTGAACATCGTGTGGCACTCAACACAATGGAAAGAGCACTTGTTCATCATGTGTGAGGCAATCAAGGCAAGATGTAGCAATCATTGGGACATGACATATGTGAAGAAACGACATTGTTGCAACCAAACATGTGATAGGAGCAAGTAATCCAAGAATTGGATGCAACACACAAGGCATATATATCATGATGCATGGAATGGTGAAAATGACAAGTCGAAGCAAGATCTCTAACAAGTGTGCAATCAAGTGGTCCAAGTCTCATGGTTTGGGGGTTCTCAAAAGAGAAGGATATCACCTTGAAAGCATGTCCTTGTGCGTCCTTCACAATGTCGAAGTACAAGCAAGTGCGATGTAGAATCGTCGTGGTAGGAGGTGGTTCGCTCTCAAGAGCTCGGATTGTCACCTCACGTGACGTGGAAGTTGAC
The DNA here is from genome assembly GCF_056163025.1 of Triticum urartu. Taxonomy (NCBI): domain Eukaryota; kingdom Viridiplantae; phylum Streptophyta; class Magnoliopsida; order Poales; family Poaceae; genus Triticum; species Triticum urartu. The sequence goes on along the minus strand of NC_141878.1, from coordinate 476,197,392 downwards.
ACAAGGTCCAAGTATCCTACACATGCACATAACAAAATAAAGCACGTATGCGCATGGTAGATAAACACATCATCCATCATGATGGTTCTCTTCTCTTGAACATAACCATTAGAAGCACACGTGTGTGAATAATATGATGCAACAATGGCAATATTCATGGCACTAGGTATATGGTGCAAAGAGGTAAGACAAGCATGCTTCACAAAAAATATGTCCAAATCTCCAAATATATGCGAGAATGCTATGGGGGCAATCTCATTAGCAAGACTAAAGGCATAGTTGCACTCAATACATGGCAAATCATCTAGCATGAGAGAGGCAACATATGGAGATATATGACAAGAAGCAATAATAATCATGTGATAAGCATGTAGATGGTTGTCATCAACCACATGAAGTGAGCAAGTATGAGTCATCGGTGATGCAACAAGGCAAGCGATCATAGGAAACAAGTCGTGCAAGCTGGTAGTGCGAAGATGCAACATACTAGAGGAAATCATGGCAATCATGTCATGTGAGCAAATAATAGGCATAAGCAATGCACATGACATATCGCAAGCACGAACACAAAGCAAGATCATAGTATAATCATAGGCATGGGGCACAAAGCAAATATGGCAATAACAAGTGATATTTCCACCAAGCTTGCAAATACACATACAAGTATTAGAATCAATCATCAAGTGTAATGCAAAGCATGGGTCACAAATGCATGGCAAAAGCATAGGAATGAGTATATCATGCAAAGTGAACATGGCAAGATGGGCATAGAATATGTAATGAACAATAATCCATAACCATGTGAGGGACATGTAGAATAAATGCGCGAAGTCTTTGCGCGAAGAAAGCGGTGGGAAGGATAATCCATGGGATCCCAAGTCATCATTGCTCTCTAGAGCTCGTTTTGTCAACTTGTGGGATTGCGAGGTTGACAAGTATTCATGGGTACCTACAAAAAAGAGACACAAACCAAAGAAATTGTGCGCGTGGTAAATGTACACATCATCCATCATGATGTGTATTTGCACGTGGAAGTTAGCACAAGATAAGCATCGCTCAAAGAAATTTGATGCATGGTATAAGAACATGTCGTCCATCATGAAAGAATAGTTATTGTGTATAACATGATGGGGATGCAAATTGAGCATACAAGTATATGGCACATCAATAGCATGTTTATTCATGGGAAGCATATTGTGCACATAAGTATTGGGATCATGCAATGGATGGGAGTGATCAAAATCTCCAAACATGTATGATGAAACTATGGGGGTCTCCTCATGAGCAATAATGGAAACATCATATGGAGAAAATGGACAATATCCAAAACAATGCATATCCGAAGCTAGGTGGTTATGGCATGGCATATGAGATAAATGATGCAAAGGTAGCATGTCAATATCATCACAAGAGAAAAAAATGCCAATAACCATAGGCTTGTCATCTATGCCATATGTGCAAATTGGGTTCATTTTAATAGCATATGCATAGTCACTATGAAGTGATTGCAAATATGACATATGATTGATCTCATGCATAGCATATGACAAGTGAAGCGGATTGGCAAACATGATGTGACCGAGAGAATTAGGAAAAGAAATCCTATGTAACATGGCATCACAACTAAAAGACTCCACATGGAAATCATAATACTCATCATAAATGGGTAAATCATCGCATGGGGAAATCATACTAGCATGAAGCATGTCAATAGGGGGATCAACATCATGCAAGCAATCAATGTCATGAATGTCCACTAGTGGGACTAGAGCATCACCTTCCCCTATGTTACCTTGTTCATTCAACTCATGTGGTGTAGGTGAGGTGGGAAAGACCAAATGGTGGTCATCTTCATCTTGATGGAACCATGTGGGGGGTGCATCATATTCCACCATGGCCATCGTCTTGTCCAAAGGGAGGACGAAGTCATCGCGAATCGGTGCGTCATCATAGATGGGACCTAGCACCAAATGAGAAGACACAATAGAGGTAGAGGTCAAGTAGTTAGTGTTGAAAGTGGCCTCACATGACCTATCAACTATCTCACTCTCTCTATGTGGTGGTTCACTCACTCCCTCAAAGTAGGTGCACTTAAACTAACATATGGTGGAGTCACTCATCTCACTCAAGTGGTGGGGGTTGTGGCTCTCCTCACATGGGAATTGTGGCAACACATCATATATGGGGCTAGTGGTGAAGTCGCTCTCACTCTCAATATGGTGGCGCAAGTCACTCAAGTCATCATATGTCGCCGTGGTCGAAGGGAGAATCCCATGCTCAACCATCTCATCGCTGTCACCGTGGATGAAAGCCGAAGATGGCACATCATCATTCTTGCCTCCTAAGATGGAAGCATCATCCTTGCTCGTCACCATGTCGCTCGCCTCCAAAGCTTGGTCCTTGATGGTGTCCGTAGTCATAGTCGTCACCGCACCATCTTGAAAAAGAGTCGAAGTAGACTCGGCATCGTCAATGCCACAAAGAGGGATGACGGTGAAGTCGAACTTGGGAGTATCGTCTTGGAGCTCGTCGGGCTTGGACATCATGATGGTACTAGCCTCATGCTCATTCTCATGGAGCTTGGTCATCGCAAAGTGAGCTTGGGTGGAGAAGCTTTGGCCTTCATGAGTTCCTGTTCCGCCTTGAGAGCACCAATGTAGTTGTCGTCAAGGGACTTGTAGTTCTCGAGGAAGATCGTCTTGGAGATGTCGTTGTGCAATCCCATCATGAAGTGGAACTTCATCGAAATGGGGTCGTCCACGCCGGCTCGTCGCAAGGCAATCTTCATCTCCTTGAAGTACGCGTCGATGGACTTGGATCCTTGGGTGGTGTTCTCCAATTGGCGTAGAAGTTGTTCCATGTAGGTTGGAGGCACAAACTCTCGCCGCAAAGCTCTCTTCGTCTTGGGCCAACTCATGTCGTAGGTCCCCGAAGGTGCGTGAAGCCACCATGTGGACGCGTAGTCGTGGAAGTTCCTTGTGGTGCACTTCACTTGATCTTCGGGGGGGACTTGATGTAGCTTGAGGTAGTCGTCCATCAAACGCTCCCACTCGAGATACTCCTCGGGTTCTTGAGTCCCATAGAAAGGAATCGCGTGGTCGATGTCGAGGTCGTAGTAGCTCGTGGAAGTCGCGGACTTGAGCTTGAGGAGCTTCTCTTGAGGTGCTTGTGGGCGAAGATGACGTATGTCCGTAGGCGAAGATGCCAACGGAGATGGTGAAGTCGTTGAGCGGTTGTTGGTGTTGAGCACTTGACCTTCACGTCCTTGTTGGTGATGGTGTCGATGCCGATTTGATTTTGCCGGAGATGGTAGCTCGGAGACATGTGCTCTTGAGCGTCTTCTCGAAGATGAGGAAGACCGCTTGTAGGACTTGATGATGGCCTTGATCTCCTCCATTTGAGCTTGCATCTTAGCGTCGGTGGATTTGTTCGTGGCATCGAACTCGTCATTGTTGTTGTAGACCGAAGATGAAATGTCTTGCCTATCCATCACTCCAAGAGAAAAATGTGAGTGGTAGAAAGAGAAGAATGAATACCAAATGTACCTTGACCGAAGTTGAAAGTGGATCAATGATCACTCCAATGTGGACAAGGAAATAGCACAATTGGTACCAATTCTTGTCGGTTTCTCACACCTACACAAATAAGGCTTATGGTGGAGCTCGGTGAGGATAGTGGCACAAAAATTTAATGCAAAATGTTAGCAAGAGTCAATAATGTTGAAAGAGATTCACAAATTCTCAAGTGTAACAAGTAGACCAATAGCAATGAATGGCACACGGAAATGCACACACACGGATAGATAAATGGGGTCGTGCAACCAAGGATGAGCACAAAATGTGGAATCCACGGAAAATGCTCGTGTTGCACAACTCAAGAGAGACGCTAGCACGATTGCTCTATAGGCGGATACGACACTTGTGCACAACCTATGATATGCAAAATGTATCGACTTTCTATCCCAAGTATGCTATATATGTATGGTTCCCGGTGTTTCTCACAAGGTGATCCAAGATGATCTTATATGACAATGTGGTATGATGCTATGGCACTTGCTTACAAGATCTTTGTTCACTCTTTTTCTTTGCTTAAAAGCTTTATTCTCTTTTTTTGTATGGCCATTTTGCACAATGCACAAACCAAGATAGCTATTGTGTATATGCGGGAACAAACTTGAGGCACACGAGATGATATGATAACAAGATGATACCTATTGTATGGTATGTATGCAATGGGAGGTGTAGCTCGATGATCACTAATGTGCACAAGTAACGTTGCCGGCAATACTCAAATGGCTAGTCTCGATAGGCAAGTGACGCAAAATGGGCTAGGGGTTATCAATGCAATGGCAAGGGAATATACAATGGAGGGATACCACGATACCAATTTGATATGGAGGTTACCGTTCACGGTGATGATGAGTGGCGGTGATCTTGATGGAGATACCAAGATGATGGATACTCGTCCCTAAGTAGCCGAAACACCTTAGGAAACGGAAAAACCGTGAACTCAAAATCTCAAATGTCAAATGGTGGTAGCGGGATATGGTGGTGGTTTTGTGGAAGCTCAATGGAATTGCGGAATATCAATGATGGGTTGTGGAGTATGCAATGCGGAAATGGAGGTTAAGGTGGTGTACTATACACGGTGTCAGAGTTGGAAGCACGGTCCCTAAGTAGCCAAAACACCTTAGGAGACACAACTCACAACACAAACAAAATTGGGTTAAGTTGGGGTGGCGGAACTGTATGGTGGGTAAGCCCATGTGGAAGTGCTGGTGGTGGTTGATGAGGAAGCAACCGTCCCTAAGTATCCTAAACACCTTAGGAGACTCAAGTCACAACTCAAACAACCGCTAATGCTATGGGGAACAAAATTGGTTAGGTTGCGGAAGTCGGTGGTGGTGTAGCGGATGATGTGGTGGAAGCCCTAGGAAAAGATGCCAAAATTCACAAAATTTTATGGTCTAAAAAGGTGATGAAACCAAGGTGAGGTCCTCGGGCACGTCGATAGCTTCAAAACGAGCCAAAGAACGCTCAAATCGGAGTTCGGAACGAAAAGTTGTGATGAAAACGGTGAAGAAGGCTGATGCTGAAATTCTGTGTAATGTTTCGGGTTAGGCCGGAAGTTCCGGGACTAGGGCCGGAAGTTCCGGGCTCCGGAAGTTCCGGGGGTTGCGGAAAAAGTCTCGGGGAAGCCAGGGGATTTTGGGTAAACTCTCTGTTTAGCCCGGAAGTTCCGGGGTAAGGACGGAAGTTCCGGGGGAGTTCGGAAGTTCCGGGGGTCGTGGAATTCCTTCCGGGACGAACCCTAAATTCCAGATCTGAGAATGGGGGCGGAAAAACTCGATTTCCATGGTCAAAATTGGGAAGATTTTGTGGATAGAAATGGGGGGAAAGATGGGGAATTCTAGATCCACTTGAGACACAATGAAACCATGGATCAAAATAAACAAAACATCGTCAAAACCAACAAATCAAAAAAAATCGGGGCTATTTTTGGTGGGGATTTTCAAAATTGGTGAAGAACACAAGCAAAAGAAGGCTAGAAAACGAAGAGGGGAGGCTCCGAAATTGTGATCAACGTGGCTCTAGATACCAGGATGATGTAGGGTAGGAACCCTATTGCCCGATCTTTCACGAAAGGAGCGAATCCGCGATGAACACAAAGAACATGAGGAGGGAAACGAGGGGAAAACATGAGGGGAACACAAGAGAACACTCAAACCAACAAGAATGATCACACATGCGCTAGATCCTCGAATACATAAGAGAAGATACATGATCCACGGACAACTAAGGACGATACAAGGGTAGCCAGTCTTCTCCGTGAGGAGGTCTTGAATCCACGGGGGGATCTTCCTTTAGAAAGGGGGCTTGAATCCAAAGGGATCTTCTCCGAAGAGGCCGCAGTCTCTTGCACGGAGGAGATCCGATATGGATGAGCGTAGCTCTATCTCTCAAATGAGCTATCACAATGCTAACCCTAGAAAGGAGGAGGTGGAGGAGTATATATAGTCTAGGTCCACGAAGGGGTAAGTGAGGGACGAAAGGGTACATGGGCTTCGACCCGAGTGTATGCGCGCAGGCAGGGCCAGAAGTTCCGGGGACGGCCGGAAGGTCCGGGCGCCGGAGGTTCCGGGCGAAGGTCCGAGCAGGGTCCGGGCTATCCAAAGAGTTGGCACACTCTCGGACGGCTTTGGTGCAGCAGGGCCGGAAGCTCCGGGATGGCCAGAGGTTCCAGTGGCCAGAAGTTCCGGGCTTTCCAGAAGCTTGTCCAGGCTTCTTCTTCCTTCTCTTCCACGCTTCCCGCGCGGATGGTGTAGGTGATACTTGGTGCTTGCACTCCTCCTCGTCATCCGTGAAGCTCCGACAATACCTATGCATGCACGATGGAGGGTCAAGTAGTATACCATCCTCGAAGGGGTCAAGTGAGCACGTGTAAAGGAGAGGATTCACCTTTATGTATGCGAAGTAGATGTCGCACGTGTCACTTGCCGAATGAACTCTTGACATGGTGATGTCCATAGGATGCTCCGCATCATACTGTCTACGCTGTGATATTCTTTCTACAATTATTATTACCTCAAAGCCTGTTAAAAGGCTAGTGCAGGCTTCGGTCAGTCCACTTTTGGCAGACTAAACCTTTTTTATCACCGTACCCATGAGGGCACGATGCTCATCTACAATGGAAGCATCTCGCAACGCTTCCAGTAGATCGTCTGGTGCCTCTTGTCGGACAACGGTCACCAGCATAGCAGGCACACCCTCTCCTTTCGGGGAAGGCCATATGCTACACTCCGGAGCCGTACAGGTCTCCAGAATGATACCCGGCTGAGGGTCGAATGGAACTCGGCCCCCACCATCAGTCTCCATGGGGGTTTCTTCCCCCATGTGTCCGGCGACCGTGGAGTCACCCTTGGACGCCGCCCTAACGATCTCCGGAGCCTCCCCTTTCTTGGGGAAGACCCTTTGGGACACCACCTCGTCATCACCCTTGGGCGAGGCAGAGTGAGCAGGTGGCGGCGACATGCTAGCCATCTCCTTTGAATCTAGCGAGCCCTCTGTCGAGGACTATGGAGAACCGTCGCGGGCTGGACTACAATAGCATAAATTAAACATATTAATATTACAAAGGGGAAGGGTTGAAAATTAGGACGAGCATAAGGTCTTGGGTACTTATGAAGCGGCCCGATGCTTGGTCCAGGGCATTCGTTCCGAACTGCTATCGACATCCCACGCGGAGTTATCTACGAGGGAGCCCTTCCCCCTCTTGGGTGCCTTCGCCTCCAGGTTTGTGGAGGCCACCCTTTTCTTCCTTCACCCCTCAGGGGGGGAGTTGTATTCCTCCTCCTCCTCGTCGCCATCTTCGGCGACCGAAGGGTCAGTCTCGTCTTTGGACGATAGTTCCGAAGAATCCTTTCAACGAAGGCCACTCCTGGTCCCCTTGGCTGCCTTTTTGGTCTTCTTTTCTAGCATGTCATAAGGTGCCGGGAACAACATCTTCGTCAGGAGTGGTGTCTCTTCGTCTTCGGGTAGCGGGGATGGACAGTTAATCCGCCTCGCTATGTCGACCCAGGCCTAAGGAAAAAATGATAGGAGAGTTTAGACTTCTTTCTCACAATACGCCAGTAAAGGTTATGCCTTGAGAGCGTGCAAAAACTTACCGAATTAGCTTGGCGCTTTGAGCTAAGCCCACGATCCTCGGTTGTAGGCGGTGGCATCTCGCCGGCCTTGAAGAGCACTTTCCAGATATCCCCGTGCGTTGTGCTGAAGAGCTCTAGCAGCGTCTGGTGCTTGGCCGGATCGAATTCCCATAAATAACAAGTCTGGTGTTGGCACGAGAGGATCCAGCAGATGAGCATAACCTGGATCACATTGACAAGCTTAATATTTTTGGATATCATGTTCTGTACGCACATCTGGAGCCCTGTCAGCTCTCCCGGAGCACCCTAGGTTAGGACCTTCTCTTGCTAGGAGGTGAGCCGCATCGGAACTCCTGATCGGAATTGGGGGGGGCGTCCAGTTAGTGTCATGCGGCTCGGTGATGTAGAACCACCCTGATTTCCATACATTCATCGTCTCCACGAAAGAACCTTCGAGCCAAGTGACGTTGGGCATCTTACCCAACATAGCTCCTCTGCACTCTGCCTGTTGGCCTCTCACCACCTTTGGCTTCACATTAAAGGTATTCAGCCATAGGCCGAAGTGAGGTGGAATGCGGAGAAAGGCCTCGCACACGACTATACATGCCGAGATGTTGAGTATAAAGTTAGGGGCTAGATCATGGAAGTCTAGCCCATAATAAAACATCAATCCGCGGACAAATGGGTGGAGAGGGAATCCCAGCTCGTGGACAAAATGCGTGAGGAACACCACTCTCTCATGAGGCTCACGGGTGGGGACGATTTGTCCCTCGGCCGGGAGTCGGTGAATGATCTCCTTGGCCAGGTATCCGGCCTCTCGGAGCTCCTCTATATTTTCCCTCTTAACGGAGGAGGTCATCCACTTGCCGCCGTCTCCGGATCTGGACATGGTTGGGTGCTGGTTTGAATGAGGACTTGGGCGTTGGAGCTCAAGGATGGAGAGGCAGGAGGAAAGCATGGGGGAAAACAGGGGAATCTTATCTCCTTATAAGGGCGGTGAATATCGAACGCCCCCCCCCCATTCGCCTTAAAATTCGCCTGCTCCCAAGGTTGTGTAAACAACACGGTTGGGTTACCCACACCCGTATTGATGAGAATCCTGTGATAAGGGGACACGATCTCTGCTTTGACAAGACGTGCCAATGACAACCGCGTCTCGAAACGTGGGGCAAAAAATGGTTCGAAATTATAACCGGATAGGCGTGACGTCACATTACTAAAGTTGTCAGTGGATGGGGCTCGTGTGTTATTATATTCTCTCTACGGTTGTGTGCGGTATGTGTTACAGGTCCGGACACAATCAATTTGTCTGAAGACTATTCGGGAGTTTGTAAGGAGGAACCCGCCTTGCAATGCTGAAGACAGCACTACACGCTGGATACCTTATCATTGAAGCCAGGTTTAGGGGCTACTGAGGGTATCCTGGACTAAGGGGTCCTCGGGTGTCCGGCCTGTTATCTATGGGCCGGACTGATGGGCTGTGAAGATATGAAGACCGAAGACTGTACCCGTGTCCGGATGGGACTTTCCTTGGCGTGGAAGGCAAGCTTGGCGAACAACTATGAAGATTCCATATTATGTAACCGACTCTATGTAATCCTAGATCCCCCCGGTGTCTATATAAACTGGAGGACTTAGTCCGGATAGGGGAGACTCAATACCTTAGTCATACATGCTAGACTTCTAGGCTTTAGCCATTACGATCTCGTGGTAGACCAACTCTTGTAATACTCGTATTCATCAATATCAATCAAGCAGGACGTAGGGTATTACCTCCATCAAGAGGGCCCGAACCTGGGTAAAGGTTCGTGTCCCCTGTCTCCTGTTACCATCAACCTTAGACGCATAGTTCGGGACCCCCTACCCGAGATCTGACGGTTTTGACACCGACACTTCCCCTCTCCAAAATGCTCTTACATCGTGAGGGGTCGTACCCAAGCTTTTTGCGTGTAGGTTCAAAATAAAGGAGCGAGGTCTCAGCCGGACATATCGCTCGCCTCGTCCCCCGAATCGCTCCCGGATAGGCTGCTGGCACCGTCGCTGTCACTGTCCCCACCGCCATCAGCCACACCGCCATCAGCCGCGCCACCATCGACCACGTCGCTCTCATCCGCTACGACCACCACCGCGTCGTCATCAGAAGCAAAGGACCTAACCAAAGCGTCCACATTGTCATCCACCCAGTGCGCGAGGTTGCCCCGGACGACCGCGAGGTTGCTCAGGATTGGTGTTCAGGAGATGGCTGAAGACGCGGGAGAATGCACGCCTGAGAAGGCCTCGGCTCTTTTCGTCCACAAGCTCGTGAGCCCTCTCAGCACGGCTCTCCAGGCGCATCACAACATCAGTGAAGAAGCGAAGATGGCTGGCGTAATCCTCGGCGTGGGGATGAGGGGCGTGCTCATCGCAGATGGTACCAAGAGCCCGGTTGGCCTTCATCCTGAGGTCACGAAGCATGGGAGCGTGCTCGCGCAGCAACGTCTGCCCGCGAAGTGCATCCTCCTTGCTTTGCTACACGAAGGACTCAGCACTGACAATTCGCTGTTGAAGAGACAGCAGCTCGGCACGGGCGGAGGCCAGCTCGGCCTGCGCCGAGGTCAGGGCAGCTGCGGTGGCTTTCTCGCGCTATTCTGCCTCAGTCGGCCCTGAACTGAGGGCGGCGGTCCTGCCCACACCTTTGGCTTCCACGAGCTTCAGCTTCAGGTTGTACCTGCCGGCAAGATCCGCGCAAGCCTCGGCCACCCTGCGGTCGACCTCCTCCTGGGCCCTGGCCTCGCGCGCGCCGACATCATCCTCTGCTTGGGTGACTTGGCACTCTCTCGTCTCCAACCGCTCAAGCTCAAGGCTGCACTCTGTGGCCTCTAGCAACAGTGCTTCCTCGTGCCTCAAGATCTCCTCCTCGTCGGACGGGGCACCCTTCATCGACGCCAGGGCAACTCTGCACGCCTCCACCTGCTGCTCCAGGGAGGCGTTCAAGGCCTGTAGCTCCGTCTGCGCTCCTCGGCGACCGCACGGCTATTGTCCGCCTCCTTGGCCTCCTCCAAGGCCCGGGCGCTGGCCTCTCGCGAGGTTGCCAGGGATGCCTCGGCCTTCGCGTCGGCATGCTTGCGCTGGAGGCGCTCGAGGTTGATAGCCACCTTCAGGCGATGCCACTCCTCCACCAGCTGGAGGCCTTCGGCTTCAAGGCGAGCGTCGATGTCTGCGAGTTCTCCGCCGAGTCGGCTCATTGCGCCCATTGCCTCCTGAAAGAGCTCATGGCAGACGACACTCCGCACGTGCGCAAGCTTAAGCGTGCAACCAGGTCCGTCCCACGCAGCGGGGGTGGCCGACGGGATCCGAAGCGGCTCACTCCCCTTTGGTAGGGGGCTGGGTGCTGGCGCCTCTTGGGTCGTCGACCGGGCTTCGGCAGGGGCCCGGATGGGTTGAGGCCCGTTTCTCGAAGAAGGAGCCAGGAATGAGGTCATCCAGCCACCGTCCACAACCAGAGGAGGAGCCCTTGGCACACATGCCACACCCCAGGCGAGGCCACGAAGGAAACACGGCAAAGGCGCGGGCTCCAGGCGCCAGGCTAGCGTGTTTGCCTCTCCGGCCGATCTCACGTCGGGGGCAGCATGCTGGCTAGTGGCGCTCAAGGCCAGCGGGGAATTCGAGGTAGGAGAAGGTTGCTTCCCCATAGACTCCGCGACCTTAGCAGAAGGGACCCTGAGGAGCCACTATCAGGAGGGGAAGCAGCACTCAAGAAATCACAAAGATAAGGTACTCACTCGTCTATGGCGATATACTTCCTCTGCTTCAACGGCCGGAAGGCATCACTGCTGTAGCTTGGGGACCCTTTCCTCTTGTGGAGCACTTTGAAGTCCAGACGGAGCCGGCCGAAGTGTTGGACGCGGCAACCAGCGCGGGGCATGGTTGGTGAGGCTCCCGAGGAGACGACCTCGGGAGTGCTGGGCTGAGGAGAGCCCTCGGGCACCACCTCATGATGGCCCGCTAAGGCCTCGGAAGCTGTGGCCTTAGGAGCAGCGGATTGCGTCGCCCCCTCAGCTGTCGCCCCAAGGCAAGGGTCATGGGCTCCCGGGAATGGCACCTCGGGAGCCTCGAGCGGTGCCGACGCCTCAGCGCCCACGCATCCGGCCTCCAGCGGAGCTCGCCCCGCTGCATCCACACTTGGGGTAAGTTCATCGCTGGCGACAGCAGGGGAACCACGGAGACGGGGTTCTCACGGGGCCCTTCAAGGCCAACTAGACGCAGTCCCCATTCATCGAGGGGGGCATCTGCCCCGTGAACTCCACCCTGTTCGAGCAACAGTACAGAAGACAGCCCTCCTGCGGCATGTCAACTGGCGAGGGGTCGCCCGTCAACACCTCAAGCACTGCTCTTCGTGCCTCGAGTGGAAGCCCCCCTTCCTGAAGCCTCATGCGATCCTGGCCACCGGACAGGGCCCACATCGGTCAGGAATGGCGCTGGAGGGGGTGATACGTCTCCGTCGTATCTACTTTTACAAACACTTTTGCCCTTGTTTTGGACTCTAACTTGTATAATTTGAATGGAACTAACCCGGATTGACGTTGTTTTCAGCAGAATTGCCATGGTGTTATTTATGTGCAGAAACAAAAGTTCTCGGAATGACCTGAAACTCCATGGAGATTATTTTTGGAAATAATAAAGAACACTGGCAAAGAATCAAGGCCAGGGGCCCCACACCCTAGCCACGAAGGAGGGGGGCGCGCCTGTCCCCCTGGGGGCGCCCCCTGCCTCGTGGCCCCCTGGAGCTCCACCGACCTCAACTCCAACTCCATATATTCGTGTTCGGGGAGAAAAAAATAAGGGAGAAGGATTCATCGCGTTTTACGATATGGAGCTGCCTCCAAGCCCTAAACTCTCTCGGGGTGGCTGATCTGGAGTCCGTTCGGGGCTCCGGAGAGGGGAATCCGTCGCCGTTGTCATCATCAACCATCCTCCATCACCAATTTCATGATGCTCACCGCCGTGCGTGCGTAATTCCATCGTAGGCTTGCTAGACGGTGGTGGGTTGGATGATATTTACCATGTAATCGGGTTAGTTTTGTTAGGGTTTGATCCCTAGTATCCACTATGTTCTGAGATTGATGTTGCTATGACTTTGCTATGCTAAATGCTTGTCACTAGGGCCCGAGTGCCATGATTTCAGATCTGAACCTATTATGTTTTCATGAATATATGTGAGTTCTTGATCCTATCTTGCAAGTCTATAGTCACCTACTATGTGTTATGATCCGGCAACCCCGAAGTGACAATAATCGGGACCACTCCCAGTGATGACCGTAGTTTGAGGAGTTCATGTATTCACTATGTGGTAATGGTTTGGTCCAGTACTCTATTAAAAGGAGGCCTTAATATCCCTTAGTTTCCACTAGGACCCCGCTGCCACGGGAGGGTAGGACAAAAGATGTCATGCAAGTTCTTTTCCATAAGCACGTATGACTATATTCGGAATACATGCCTACATTACATTGATGAATTGGAGCTAGTTTTGTGTCACCCTATGTTATGACTATTACATGATGAACCGCATCCGGCATAATTCTCTATCACTGATCCATTGCCTACGAGCTTTCCATATATTGTTCTTCGCTTATTTACTTTTCCGTTGCTATTGTTAATACTTGAGAATATTCTTTGGCTCCCCTTGTGTCAAATCGATAAATTTGGGTTGAATACTCTACCCTCGAAAATTGTTGCAATCCCCTATACTTGTGGGTTATCAAGACTATTTTCTAGCGCCGTTGCCGGGGAGCATAGCTCTATTCTTTGAGTCACTTGGGATTTATATCTGCTGGTCACTATGAAGAACTTGAAAGACGCGAAAACAAAAAATTATCCCTCAACTACGAGGGGAGGTAAAGAACTGCCATCTAGCTCTGCACTTGATTCACCTTCTGTTTTGAGTAAGCTTGCAACACCTAAACATGCCTCTGCTATTAATTCGGATATGTCGCATATTATTGATGATGCCACTTCTGCTATGCATGATACTTATGATGAAACTACTTCTATGGTAGATACTAATGTGCCACTTGGTGAATTTCTTGATGAACAACTTGCTAGGGCTAGAGAGAATGAAATTATTGAAACTGATATTATTGATGAAAGTAATGATGAAGGCTCTCCTAATAAATATGAATTGCCTGTTGTGCCTGAGGGCTATGTTATGGATGAAGAAACTAAAAGATACTTTCTTGCATGCAATGATAGAAGTGATCATAAGAAATTATTAGCTAAGTTTAAACAAAAAACTCTGAATGCTAGAATGAAATATGATCCTGCTTATGCTACTTCACCTATCTTTGTTACTGATAAGGATTATGAATTCTCTATTGATCCTAATATAATTACTTTGGTTGAATCTGATCCTTTTTATGGTTATGAATCTAAAACTGTTGTGGCACATCTTACTAAATTAAATGATATAGCCACCCTGTTCACTAATGATGAGAGAACTCGCTACTTTTATATCCTTAAAATATTTCCGTTCTCATTAAAGGGTGATGCTAAGATATGGTTTAATTCTCTTGATCCTGGTTGTGTGCGTAGTCCCCAAGATATGATTTATCACTTCTCTGCTAAATATTTCCCTGCTCATAAGAAACAAGCTGCTTTAAGGGATATATATAATTTTGTGCAAATTGAAGAAGAGAGTCTCCCACAAGCTTGGGGGAGGCTTCTCCAATTACTTAATGCTTTGCCTGATCACCCTCTTAAGAAAAATGAAATACTTGATATCTTTTATAATGGACAAACCGATGCCTCCAGAGATTACCTGGATAGTTGTGTTGGTTCTGTTTTCAGGGAAAGAACACCGGATGAAGCTGAAATTCTATTGAATAATATGTTGACAAATGAAAATAATTGGACACTTCCTGAGCCAGCTCCTGAGCCAACTCCTGAGCCTATTCCTAAACCAACTCCGAAGAAAAGAGGTGTTCTATTTCTCAGTCCTGAAGATATGCAAGAGGCAAAGAAATCTATGAAAGAGAAGGGTATTAAAGCTGAAGATGTTAAGAATTTACCTCCTATTGAAGAAATACATGGTCTTAATATACCGTCTGTTAAAGAAATATATGGTTTTAATCCATCACCTATTGAACAAACACGTGGTCTTGATAACCCGACACAGGTAGTAAAGGTAAATTCTCTCTATAGATATGATAAAGCTGAAATCCCTCCTACTAAGTTTGCTAGCCAATGTTTGGATGAGTTTGATAACTTTATGGTTAAGCAAGAAGACTTCAATGCTTATTTTGGCAGACAATTGAAACAAAATGCTTATATGATTGAACACTCGGGTGATTATATGTCTAGAGTTAAAGGTGAACTTAAACTCATTAGTAAACATGCTTCTATGGTTACCACTCAAGTAGAACAAGTACTTAAAGCTCAGAATGATTTGATCAATGAATTAAATAGTAAGAAAAATGATAATGTTGTTAGAGTTATGACTAGAGGTGGTAAAATGACCCAGGAACCTTTGTATCATGAGGGCCATCCTAAGAGAATTGAGCAAGATTCTCAGAGAAATGATATAGATGCACCTAGTCCTTCTAAAAGGAAGAAAAAGAAAAATGATAGGACTTTGCATGCTTCTAGTGAACCTATTGCTAAACCACCTGAGAATCCCAATGATATTTCTATTTCTGATGCTGAAACACAATCTGGTAATGAACATGAACCTAATGAAAATGTTAATGATGATGTTCATGTTGATGCTCAACCCAGTAATGATAATGATATAGAAATTGAACCTGCTATTGATCTTGATAACCCACAATCAAAGAATCAATGTTATGATAAGAGATACTTTGTTGCTAGGAAACATGGTAAACAAAGAGAACCATGGGTTCAGACACCCATGCCTTTTCCACCCAAACCATCCAAGAAAAAGGATTATGAGGATTTTGAGCGCTTTGCTGAAATGATTAGACCTATCTTTTTGCGTATGCGATTAACTGATATGCTCAAAGTGAATCCTTATGCTAAGTACATGAAAGAAATTGTTACTAATAAAAGAAAGATACCGGAAGCTGAAATTTCCACCATGCTTGCTAATTATACTTTTAAAGGTGGAATACCTAAGAAACTAGGAGATCCCGGAGTACCAACTATACCATGCTCCATTAAAAGAAACTATGTTAGAACTGCTTTATGTGATCTTGGAGCCGGTGTTAATGTTATGCCTCTCTCTTTATATTGTATACTTGATTTGAATAAGTTGACACCTACTGAAATATCTTTGCAAATGGCTGATAAATCAACTGCTATACCTGTCGGTATTTGTGAGGATGTGCCTGTTGTGGTTGCAAACGTTACTATTTTAACGGACTTTGTTATTCTTGATATTCCCAAGGACGATAGTATGTCTATTATTCTTGGAAGACCCTTTTTGAATACTTCAGGGGCTGTTATTGATTGCAACAAAGGCAATGTCACTTTTCATGTTAATAGTAATGAGCATACGGTACACTTTCCGAGGAAACAACCTCAAGTCCACAGTATCAATTCTATTAGAAAAATTCCATCGATTATTTTTGGAGGTTTTGAATTTCCTATTCCTACTGTCAAGAAGAAATATGATATTCTTATTGTTGGGGATGTGCATATCCCCGTTGAGGTAACATAGTGTCATTCGAAATTTCTTCGGTTTCATGTTACTCGAAATGAGTTTGTTAACAAGACTTGATCAACCTTGTTAGTGGATTCCTTTTGTTGAGCATGAGATGGATGAAGTTAGAAAGCACAACCTTCTATACCCTCCTTTTACTTTCTGTTATTTAGTTGAAATAAAGTAAAAATAGTATTTTCTGTCTCTTTTCTGATTTATCCGTGCAATATAAAAATACCCCGAAAATAAAAGTTCTCCAAATGCCCTGAAATTTAAATATGATTTTTTCTGGAATATTTGAGAATATCTGGCACTGAGAACACAGCAGGGGAGCTAGCACCTGGCCACGAGGGTCCTGGGCACGCCCCCTGCCTCGTGGGCCCATGGTGGCTCCCCTCCACTTATTCCTGCACCCACACACTTCTTCTTCCTCCCAAAAAAATCACCATCCAGCTCAAGCACGAGTTCTAGCTCATTTTGCTGCAATTTTCGATCTCCTTGCTCAAAGCACCTCTCACAAAACTGCTTTGGGGATTGTTCCTCGGTATGTGACTCCTCCATTGGTCCAATTAGTTTTTGTTCTAGTGCTTTATTCATTGCAAATTTGTGCTGCCTAGGTGACCATGTTCTTGAGCTTGCATGTCAAATTTATATGGTTCCAAGTAGTTCTAATGCATGATATATGCTCTAGGCGTAGTTGCTATCAATATTGTTGAGCTTGGTTCACTTTGATTTGAAGTTACTAAAAATTTAAGAATTTTTCAAAAAATAATGAAGAGATTTTTGAGGGGCTCATCGAGCCGAAGCTCGAAGGAAAAGCAAAATGAAGAAGCAGAGAGGCCCAAATATAATCTTCCTCGCACCGCGGAGGTTCGACCATGTGATTGGCCTTCTGATGATTTCTTGAGAGCAGCCGGTATTTATGATGATTTTTACGAATTGGCTAAGAATGCAGGCCTCACCGACTTCCTCCGCGACCAACGTGAACAGTATCTCTTACTCACCAATACTTTTGTGCAAAACTTCTATTATTATCCTAGGGAATCACCTCCTTCAGTAGAGTTTAATTTATATGACGTGGTTAAGAAGATGTCACTATATGAATTTTGCAGGGTTTGCAAAATACCTTTCGAGGGTAGCTTAGAGGAACCACATCGTAGAGATGTGGACGGGTTCATTGACACTATTACTGCGGGGGGAACTAGGAAAGTTTCTGATGCAAGAATCACTAGCATATATTTTCTAGTTTTACGCTACTTTGCAATATTTGCTAGTCGTTGCTTAATTGGTCGCGGAAACTGTGGAAACCTTAGTGTTCCTGATATTACTATTTTGTTCCATGGTTTATTCCGTGTAGCGACCAGACCTCAAACAGTCTGATCTCTGTGCATCAGTGTCATCCCTAGATCGGTAATGCTGACATGCACAGTACTTGAGGATTTATAACAGAGTAGCAATCACACACTTATTACATCGAATGTCTCAAAAGATAACTTACTACAATAAATATGGCTTAAGGCCATCTAATACGATAATAGCGGAAGGCTTGGAAGATAAAGTGAGTCCATCAACTCCAATGACATCACTGAGTGAAAGACCACGATCTAAGGCAGCTTATACTTATCCACAAATCCCCTTGATATGTATGAATGTGATGCACCAGCATCAAAAAGAACGACTGCAGTAAATGACTTAACCAAAAACTTACCTATTACTGCATATGGTTGGGCTTCAATCTCCTCCACGTTAACGTGGTTCCCTTGTCCCCTGTTGAAAGGGTTGGGCTTCTTCCCAGAACTTCCATTGCCGTTTCCATTCTTAGCTTCAGGACATTCATTGGCGTAATGTCCGGTCTTCTGTCACTTGTAGCAAGTAACGTGGCTTAGATCTTTCTTGGCGGGGGTTGCTGGGTTGGAATAGTTCTGTCCGTTGCTTCCTCCATTACCATTCCCGTTCTTGGAGCCACTATGGTTGTGCGAACTTCCTCCAGTGTGATTGTGACCTCCATGGTTATGCTGAAGGGGTCCTCCCGAGTTTGGGGTAAAATGGGGTCTCTGTTGAGCTCCAGAATTATACTTCCCTTGTCCATACTTCCTCTTGCGGTTGTCAATCTGCTGCTGCTTCCCTTCAAGCATGAGAGCTCTATCTACCAACTGTCGATAGTTATTAAAGGTTGCTACCATCAACTGCATGCTCATCTCATCATTCAGTCCTTCCAGAAACTTCTCCTGTTTAGCTGCATCCATAGCAACGTCATCTGGGGCATAACATTCTAGCTTGCTAAAGTCATCCACATACTGGCCAACGGTGCATCCTCCTTGGCATAAGTTGCGGAACTCACGCTTCTTCATGGCCATAGCTCCTGCTGATACATGGGCAGTGCGAAAAGCCTGCTGGAACTGGTCCCATGTAACATTGGCTATAGGATAGGTGACAGTGTAATTCTCCCACAACGAGGCTGCTGGTCCATCCAATTGGTGCGCGACAAAATGCACCTTCTCAGCATCTATGCATCCTGCAGTGGTTAACTCCCTTCCAATCCTGCAGAGCCAATCATCTGCCACTATCAGCTTGGTGCTACTGGAAAACACCGGCGGCTGCAACCTCAGAAACGGGATAAGTTGTCAACTGGGGGTGGTGGTGGTGGGTTGTTGTTGTTGTTGTTGCCTTGGTTCTGAACTAACAACTGCATCAAGGTATTCTGCTGCTGGATCAACTGAGTGAGCTCCGGTAGAAAGGTAAATCCGGGGTCACGTCTCGGAGGCATCTGAGGGTTTAGAGGGAAGAGAATAGAATAGAATGAGGTCTAGTGAGAAAACACTACCCATATGCACATGAGACAAACACAATCATAGCACTCAATCAAGCAAGTAAGGGCATATAATCGGTTTAGAACTATCGTTACAAAAGTTCTCGGACTATACTATATACATGGTGGAATACTACTACTGATATGGTGGTCGACTAGAAAAATTGATCGGTGGAAGACTCCATAACATCCACTCCAGCTTCATCAACATAGTCATCATCGCTATCGTCGGGGTCCGAGTCGGTGTCATCGATGATAATGTAGTTCTTCGGGCAAGTAGAATCGTCGTCTTCTCCTCCTGGCGCGGGGTCTCCAATGAATACTACTAGCTTCCTTGTCAGATCATCATTCATATCCACTAGTATCATCATTTCCTCCTCGTATCCATCGCGTGTAGACTTGAGTTCTTCCTCCAGCTCCGTGATCCAGGTCATCGCCTTCTTTAGATCTATCATGCCTGCGCACATCTGGTTCTCCTGGCGACGAATGTGCTAGTTTAACTCCTGGATGAAAGCTGCAATGGATCTAACCTTCCTGGTGTTAATCATCTCCCATTGCTCATCTCGGCGCCCACAAATCTGGTAGATAGTATCCTTGAGATCCTTGTGGTAAACTTCTCCTGTGCATCCCATGGTGATGTGGGATGCCATACTCTTTCCTAGACTCCGGGTTGGTGCATCAAAGGAAAACTCTATGGGCTCAGTGACAGGCGTAAATGTCCTTCCTGGAACTTGAACTTGAATCATCTAGCGCTCCTCTTCTAGTAAAGTGATGTTGTAAGTCCCGATGAAGCTTGGTATTCCGATGTTCAGGTACCTGGTGACTTCCTTCAAGTGGCGTCCAAAAGGTGTGTCTTCATCTAGTTGTGCAAACTTGTTCCTTGTGTCCGCCATCCTAAAGAGTAGAAAATGGAGAGGAGTTAGAAATGAGAAGAGAGTAGTGATCTAGGGCTTTATCTTAGTGGTCGTGTCCTACAGTCAGTGTGTGCTCTGATACCATCTTGTAGCGACCAGACCTCAAACAGTCTGATCTCTGTGCATCAGTGTCATCCCTGGATCGGTAATGCTGACACGCATAGTACTTGAGGATTTATAACAGAGTAGCAATCACACACTTATTACATCAAATGTCTCAAAAGAGAACTTATTACAATAAATATGGCTTAAGGCCATCTAATACGATAACAACGGAAGGCTTGGAAGAAAAAGTGAGCCCATCAACTCCAACGGCATCACTGAGTGAAAGACCACGACCTAAGGCTGCTTACTCGTCGTCTGAAAAGTCTGCAACATGATACATTGCAGCCTGAAACGGGTCAGCACATGGAATATGCTGGCAATGTAACACAAGAGAGTAATGAACAGAATAATGCTATCACTACATGCATATATGGCTGGTGGAGGCTGTATGGTTAATAGGTTTTGCAGAAAGCCAATTTTTTCCTACGACAAAGGAATAAATTTTATTTAACTATCATGGTGGTTGTTAAACATTGAGAAGGTTCACCCAACTCAATCCCAATTAAGCATCATCATTAAACCCAATCAAATTATATTAAGAGTGATGAGATCCACATGACAATCCAAGAACTAGATACTAAAGATGTCCATAACCGGGGACACGGCTAACCATGATTAGTTTGTACACTCTACAGAGGTTTGCGCACTTTTCCCCACAAGACTTGATCTCCTCCGTTGAATTTCTCACACTACATGATGTTTGAGAAACGGATGACCGAGACACAGTCTTTCCGAAGAGGTCCCCTTAACCGATAGATAGGCCTGTACACCTACAATTACCTACATATGCTAGCCCATCATGGAAAGGTTTCCCACAACTTACTCAACTATGCCAGAGCCCATAATGGCATGTGGCTGCACACGGATGTTTCTAGCATGAATAATCTTATGATCCCTTTGAGCCTGGGTGGCAGTCCATAGGAGAATCACACGGTATCCCGGGATTTCCAAAAAAATACAGGCAACACTGGGTTCCCCAGGTGCCTCAATCCACCCAGATGTGTATTAAAGTTGCCACCTTAAGTTAACCACTAATTAACAATACTCACATCTGTCATGAATACACTCAAACCCAAACCACGTCTACGAGCATAGCATAGCAATATAAGCAACGTAGAAGTAACTCTCATGGGTTTGATAATAAATAGGTGAATAGGTACTACCTCATCTACTTCCCAACCCACAATTTATTCAGATCCTAACCATGCAATTGTTTGAGGATTGATCTAATGCAATAAAACTGGGTAGTAAAGATGTATGATCAAAGTGTTACTTGCCTTGCTGATGATCTGTGGAACCTAGAGACTCATAGTAGCTTGCTCGCACTCCGGGTACTCTATTGCAATCAAACAAGCATACAATAAGCAGTCAAGCAAGATGCACGGGTAAAACTTAAATAAGAAGATCTGACCAGAAAGTTCAACTTAAGAACTCCGTTTTGCAAAAAGAATCAAATCAAACGAAGCAACGAAACTCAAACTGCGAAAGAAACAAGCTTCGATTACTAATCTGGACTAAAGTCAAATTTTACAGTAGCAAAAACTTGTTTAAGTTGATTAAATAGAAAGAGGGCTTCGAGACAAAACTCTAGGCGCTTAAATCGCCTGATTCCGATAAACGAGCGAAAAGTTAAACTAAAACGAAAATCGGATCAGAAATCGCGACCGAAAATAATCGCGAAAAATCCGAGAAAAAGAAAAAACTGACGAACAGGCTAACGAACGAACGTTCGCTGTCTGCGGCTAACGGGCAAAAACCGTTCGTTAAAACGAACGTATGGACGAACGTCCGCTATATAGCAAAACCGGAAAAAATAAAACCGATCTAATAAAAAACGCACCTAGGTTTTTACCGAAAAACCGAGCTGGTCAAAGGAAACTGGCGGCGGCGGCGAACTCTGGCGGCTCCGGCGAACTCCGGCTCCGGCGGCGAGGCGGCAGGGCGGCAGCGGGCGGCGGCGGCGGGCTGGTGCGGCAAGGGTTTCGGCGGGGCGGGCTGGGGGGTTGTGGCCTCGACGGCTTATAAAGCCCCCCCCCCTCCCCGGGCGGAGTCCCGGGCGGGTACGGCCCAAAGTCGGTTTCCTCTTCTTCTTTTTAAATATATTCTGCACAGAAAAACGAATAAAAGAAATACTAAACGGACTCCAAAAATCCTGAAATAAATTTTCCCCGTCCTCCAAAAATATGCCGGACAAGGTGAACATTTATTTGGGCCTGTAATACAATTTTGAAAAACGCATATTTTCCTAATTCAAATAAAATAGCGATAAAAATCCGAATAAAAACCTTATTTGATTTTAACATTAAATCTCCAATATTTCTTTATTTTGAGGAAGTCATTTTATCCTCTCTCTTTTATTTTTATAAAAGAAATATTCCAAGAGAAAATAATTAAAATCAAACGATCCTCTTTTCAAAATTCGAGAAAAACTCAAATATGAAAATAACGAATTCCCAACTCTCTCCGTGGGTCCTTGAGCTGCGTAGAATTTCTAGGATCAAGCCAAAATGCAATAAAATATGATATGCAAAGATGACCTAATGTATAACATTCCAAATTGAAAATTTGGGATGTTACAAACCTACCCCCCTTAAGATGAATCTCGCCCTCGAGATTCGGGTTGGCTAGAAAATAGGTGAGGGTGATCCTTCCGTAGGTCTTCCTCTCGTTCCCAGGTGGCTTCATCCTCGGTATGGTGGCTCCACTGAACCTTACAAAACTTGATAACCTTGCTGCATGTGACTCGGCTGGCAAAATCAAGAATCCTGACTGGTTTCTCCTCATAGGTCAAGTCGCCATCCAACTGAATCGCTTCCAGTGGCACTGTATCTCTCAGAGGGATATCAGGAATCTCTGCGTGGCACTTCTTGAACTGAGAAACGTGGAACACATCATGAACTTCTGACAATCCTTCGAGCAATTCCAACTTGTAAGCAACTTCTCCCATACATTCCAAAACTTTGTATGGTCCCACAAAATGTGGTGCTAACTTTTCCTTAACTCCAAAGCGCTTCACTCCTTGAAGGGGTGATACACGAAGATACACTCTGTCTCCGACTTCGTAAACTATCTCCTTGCGTTTAGAATCCGCATAGCTCTTCTGCCTGGACTGGGCTACCTTGAGTCTATCGTGAATCAGCTTAACCTTCTATTCAGACTCTTTAATCAAATCTGGTCCAAACAACTATCGATCTCCAACTTCATCCCACAACAACGGTGTCCTGCACCTCCTTCCATACAATGCTTCGAAAGGGGCCATATTCAAGATGGCTTGATAGCTGTTGTTGTAAGAGAACTCTGCGTAAGGCAAATTGTCGTCCCAACTAGATCCATAGTCTAGCGCACAAGCTCTCAACATGTCCTCCAAAATATGATTGACTCTCTCAGTTTGTCCATCTGTCTGCGGGCGAAAAGCTGTACTGAACTCTAGCCTGGTTCCCAAAGTTTCATGCAACTGATTTCAAAATTTTGAGGTAAACTGGGTTCCTCTATCTGATACAATGGTCTTCGAAACTCCATGCAAACATACGATCCTGGTCATGTATATATTTGCTAACTTAGCACTGGTGTAAGTGGTCTTCACTGGGATGAAATGAGCTACTTTTGTCAAACGAGCGACCAGAACCCATATCGAGTCATAGCCTGAACGAGTCCTGGGCAATCCCATGATAAAATCCATACCTAGCTTGTCCCACTTCCATTCGGGTATCGGCAATGGTTGTAGCAATCCTGCTGGCTTCTGATGCTCCGCCTTCACTCTCTAACATACAACACAAACTGCTACATACTCCGCAATATCCTTCTTCATTCCGGTCCACCAGAATCTATCCTTCAAATCCAGATACATCTTGGTATTTCCTGGGTGAATCGAATATGGCGAATCATGGGCCTCTTGCAAAATCAGCTTCCTGATCTCTTGATCATTTGGCACATATACGCGGTCCTCAAACCAGAAGGTATCGTCCTCATCCTCATGAAATCCTTTAGCCTTTCCTTTTCTCATCCATTCCTTTATCTCGGCAATCTCCTTATCCGTCTTCTGAGCTTCTCTGATCTTATCCATCAAAGTAGACTGAATCTCCAATGCTGCTACATAGCCTCTCGGAACTATCTCCAAACATAGCTCACGAAAGTCTTCTGCTAACTCCTTGGGTAACCCTCCGGTCATGAGTGTATTGACATGACTCTTGCGGCTCAATGCATCGGCTACTATGTTAGCCTTTCTGGGATGATAATGCAACTTCATATCATAATCTTTAATGAGCTACAACCATCTCCTCTGCCTGAGATTCAACTCCTTTTGCATGAAGATATACTTCAAACTCTTGTGATCCGTTTATACCTCACAATGGTTTCCGATGAGAAAATGTCTCCAAGTCTTCAATGCATGCACTACGGCCGCTAACTCCAAATCATGGGTAGTGTAATTCAACTCATGGGGTTTCAGTTGTTGTGAGGCATACGAAACAACTCTTCCTTCCTGCATAAGCATTGCTCCAAGTCCTCGACGAGAAGCGTCGCAATACACTTCATAATCCTTGCGTTGATCTGGCAGGATCAACACTGGTGATGTAACCAAGCGTTTCTTCAACTCCTAAAAACCGGCCTCACACTCCTCAGTCCATTTGAACTTGGTGTCCCTTTTTAACAACTCCATCATAGGCTTTGCAATCTTCGAGAAATTCTCAATGAACCTCCGGTAGTATCCTGCGAGTCCAAGAAAACTCTGGATCTCTCCAACTGACATGGTTGCCTCCCAATTTGTCACAGTGACGACTTTGGCGGGGTCTACCGCTATTCCTTCTTCGGATATAACATGTCCAAGGAATCTAACTTCCTTCAACCAAAACTCACACTTGCTGAACTTGGCGTATAGCTGATGTTCTCTAAGCTTCCCAAGTACTAATCGCAAATGCTCTTTATGCTCCTCTTCATTCTTCGAGTAGACCAGAATATCATCAATGAACACCACAATAAACTTATCCAAAAACTCCATATACACCTTGGTCATCAAGTTCATGAAATAGGCAGGTGCGTTAGTCAGGCCAAATGACATAACGGTATACTCATATAGCCCGTACCTAGTGGTAAAAGCTGTCTTAGGTATGTCCTGCTCTCGAATCTTCAGCTGGTGGTACCATGATCGCAGATCGATCTTGGAAAACACCTTAGCTCCTTGCAACTGATCAAACAAATCATTGATCACGGGCAGTGGGTACTTGTTCTTGATCATCACCTCATTCAATCATCGATAATCAACAACCATCCTCAACGATCCATCCTTCTTATCCACTAGAAGTACTGGTGATCCCTAAGGTGATGAGCTTGGGCGAATATATCCTTTATCCAGTAACTCCTTAATCTGCTTCTTAATGTCCTCTAAATCATGTGCGGGCATCCTGTACGGTCTCTTAGATATTGGCCCTGTGCCTGGCAAAAGCTCAATCAAAAACTCGATGTCTCTATCCGGTGGCATGCCTGGCAACTCTTCTGGAAATACATCCGGGAAATCCCTCACCACTGGTACTTTCTCCTGTACAACACCTGATAAGGAATTTACTTGAGTCCTAATCGGCACATGCCAGGATACATACTTGATCCTTCTTCCTTCTGGGGTGGTGAGCAAAATCGACTTACTGGCGCAATCGATGTTTCCTCCATACATCGATAGCCAATCCATACCTAGAATCACATCCAAACCTTGTGACTCCAAAATTATCAGGTCTGAGGGGAAAACATGCCTACCTATGGTCAATGGCATATGAGAACATCCTTGGCTTGCCATATACTCTGCTCCTGGTGAGCTCACTAACATAGGTGTACTAAGAACTTTGGTGGGCAGCTTATACTTATCCACAAATCCCCTTGATATGTATGAATGCGATGCACCAGTATAAAAAAGAACGACTGCAGTAAATGACTTAACCAAAAACTTACCTATTACTGCATCTGGCTGGGCTTCAATCTCCTCCACGTTAACGTGGTTCACTTGTCCCCTGTTGAAAGGGTTGGGCTTCTTCCCAGAACTTCCATTGCCATTTCCATTCTTAGCTTCAGGACATTCATTGGCGTAATGTTCGGTCTTCTGGCACTTGTAGCAAGTAACGTGGCTTAGATCTTTCTTGGCGAG
Source organism: Triticum urartu (assembly GCF_056163025.1). Taxonomy (NCBI): domain Eukaryota; kingdom Viridiplantae; phylum Streptophyta; class Magnoliopsida; order Poales; family Poaceae; genus Triticum; species Triticum urartu. The sequence goes on along the minus strand of NC_141878.1, from coordinate 476,171,157 downwards.
GGTTGCTGGGTTGGAACGGTTCTGTCCGTTGCTTCCTCCATTACCATTCCTGTTCTTGGAGCCACTATGGTTGTGCGAACTTCCTCCACTGCGATTGTGACCTCCATGGTTATGCTGAAGGGGTCCTCCCGAGTTCGGGGTAAGACGGGGTCTCTGCTGAGCTCCAGAATTATACTTCCCTTGTCCATACTTCCTCTTGCAGTTGTCAATCTACTGCTGCTTCCCTTCAAGCATGACAACTCTATCTACCAACTATTGGTAGTTATTAAAGGTTGCTACCATCAATTGCATGCTCAGCTCATCATTCATTCCTTCCAGAAACTTCTCCTGTTTAGCTGCATCCGTAGCAACGTCATCTGGGGCATAACGTTCTAGCTTGCTAAAGTCATCCACATACTGGCCAACGGTGCGTCCTCCTTGGCGTAAGTTGCGGAACTCACGCTTCTTCATGGCCATAGCTCCTGCTGATACATGGGCAGTGCGAAAAGCCTGCTGGAACTGGTCCCATGTAAACTTGGCTATAGGATAGGTGACAGTGTAATTCACCCACCATGAGGCTGCTGGTCCATCCAATTGGTGTGCGACAAAAAGCACATTCTCAACATCTATGCATCCTCCAGTGGCTAACTCCCTTCCAATCCTGCAGAGCCAATCATCTGCCACTATCGGCTCGGTGCTACTGGAAAACACTGGCGGCTGCAACCTCAGAAAACGGGCTAAGTTGCCAACTGGGGGTGGTGGTGGTGGTGGGTTGCTGTTGTTGTTGTTGCCTTGGTTCTGAACTAACAACTGCATCAAGGTATTCTGCTGGTGGTTCAACTAAGTGAGCTCCGGTGGAAAGGTAAATCCGGGGTCACGTCTCGGAGGCATCTAAGGGTTTAGAGGGAAGAGAATAGAATAGAATGAGGTCTAGTGAGAAAACACTACCCATATGCACATGAGAAAAACACAATCATATCACTCAATCAATCAAGCAAGGGCATACAATCGGTCTAGAACTATCGTTACAAAAGTGCTCGGACTATACTATATACATGGTGGAATACTACTACTGATATGGTCGTCGACTACAAAAATTGATCGGTGGAAGACTCCATAACATCCACTCCGGCTTCATCAACATAGTCATCATCGCTATCGTCGGGGTCCGAGTCGGTGTCGTCGATGATGATCTAGTTCTCCAGGCAAGTAGAATCGTCGTCTTCTCCTCCTGGCGCGGGGTCTCCCATGAATACTCCTAGCTTCCTTGTCAGATCATCATTCATCTCCACTTGTATCATCATTTCCTCCTCGTATCCATCACGTGTAGACTTGAGCTCTTCCTCCAGCTCCGTGATCCTGGTCATCGCCTTCTTTAGACCTATCATGCCTGCGCGCATCTGGTTCTCCTGGCGACGAATGTGCTGGTTTAACTCCTGGATGAAAGCTGCAATGGATCTATCATTCCTGGTGCTAATCATCTCCCATTGCTCATCTCAGCGCCCACAAATCTGGTAGATAGTATCCTTGAGATCCATGTGGTAAACTTCTCCCATGCGGCCCATGGTGATGTGGGCTGCCATACTCTTTCCTAGACTCCAGGTTGGTGCATCAAAGGAAAACTCTATGGGCTCAGTGACTAGCGTAAATGTCCTTCCTGGAACTTGAACTTGAATCATCCAATGCTCCTCTTCTGGTAAAGTGGCGTTGTAAGTCCCGGTGAAGCTTGGTATTCCGATGTGCAGTTACCTAGTGGCTTCCTTCAAGTGGCGTCCAAAAGGTGTGTCTTCATCTGGTTGTGCAAACCTGTTCCTTGCGTCCGCCATCCTAAAGAGTAGAAAATGGAGAGGAGTCAGAAATGAGAAGAGAGTAGTGATCTAGGGCTTTAGCTTAGTGGTCGTGTCCTTTAGTCAGCGTGTGCTCTGATACCATCTTGTAGCGACCAGACCTCAAACAGTCTGATCTCTGTGCATCAGTGTCATCCCTGGATCGGTAATGCTGACACGCATAGTACTTGAGGATTTATAACAGAGTAGCAATCACACACTTATTACATCGAATGTCTCAAAAGATAAACTTATTACAATAAATATGGCTTAAGGCCATCTAATACGATAACAGCGGAAGGCTTGGAAGATAAAGTGAGTCCATCAACTCCAACGGCATAACTGACTGAAAGACCACGATCTAAGGCTCCTTACTTGTCGTCTGAAAAGTCTGCAGCATGATACGTTGCAGCCCGACACGGGTCAGCACATGGAATATGCTGGCATTGTAACACAAGAGAGTAATGAACAGAATAATGCTATCACTACATGCATATATGGCTGGTGGAGGCTGTTTGGTTAATAGGTTTTGCGAAAAGCCAATTTTTTCCTACGACAAAGGAATAAATTTTATTTAACTATCATGGTGGTTGTTAAACATTGAGAAGGTTCACCCAACTCAATCCCAATTAAGCATCATCATTAAACCCAATCAAATTATATTAAGAGTGATGAGATCCACATGACAATCCAAGAACTAGATACTCAAGATGTCCATAACCGGGGACACGGCTAACCATGATTAGTTTGTACACTCTGCAAAGGTTTGCGCACTTTTCCCCACAAGACTTGATCTCCTCCGTTAAATTTCTCACACTACATGATGTTTGAGAAATGGATGACCGAGACACAGTCTTTCCGAAGAGGTCCCCTTAACCGATAGATAGGCCTATACACCTACAATTCCCTACATCTGCTAGCCCATCATGGAAAGGTTTCCCACAACTTACTCAACTATGCCAGAGCCCATCATGGCATGTGGCTGCACACGGAAGTTTCTAGCTTGAATAATCTTATGATCCCTTTGAGCCTGGGTGGCAGTCCATAGGAGAATCACATGGTACCCCGGGATTTCCAAAAAAATACAGGCAACACTGGGTTCCCCAGGTGCCTCAATCCACCCAGATGTGTATTAAAGTTGCCACCTTAAGTTAACCATTAATTAACAATACTCACATCTATCATGAATACACTCAAACCCAAACCACGTCTACGAGCATAGCACAGCAATATAAGCAACGTAGAAGTAACTCCCATGGGTTTGATAATAAATAGGTGAATAGGTACTACCTCATCTACTTCCCAACCCACAATTTATTCAGATCCTAACCATGCAATTGTTTGAGGATTGATCTAATGCAATAAAACTAGGTAGTAAAGAGGTATGATCCAAGTGTTACTTGCCTTGCTGATGATCCGTGAAACCTAGGGACTCGTAGTAGCACGCTCGCACTCCGGGTACTCTATCGCAATCAAACAAGCATACAATAAGCAATCAAGCAAGATGCACGGGTAAAACTCAAATAAGAAGATCTAACCAGAAAGTTCAACTTAAAAACTCATGTTTGCAAAAAGAATATAATCAAACGAAGCAACGAAACTCAAACTGCGAAAGAAACAAGCTTCGATTGCTAATCTGGACTAAAGTCAAATCTTACAGTAGCAAAAAACTTGTTTAAGTTGATTAAACAGAAAGAGGGCTTCGAGGCGAAACTCTAGGCGCTTAAATCGCCTGATTCTGATAAACGAGCGAAAAGTTAAACTAAAACGAAAATCGGATCAGAAATCGCGATCGAAAATCATCGCAAAAAATCCGAGAAAAAGAAAAACTGACGAACAGGCTAACGAACGAACGTTCGCTGTCTACGGCTAACGGGCGAAAACCGTTCGTTAAAATGAACGTATGGACGAACATCCGCTATATAGCTAAACCGGAAAAAAAAATAAAACCGATCTAATAAAAATATGCATCTAGGTTTTTACCCAAAAACCGAACCGGTCAAAGGAAACTGGCGGCGGCGGCGGCGAACTCGGGCGGCTCCGATGAACTCCGATGACGGCGGCGAGGTGGCGAGGCGGCGGCGCGGCTCCGGCGGGGCGGCTGGCTGGCGCGGCTAGGGTTTCAGCGGGGCGGGCTGGTGGGCTACGGGGCTGTGGCCTCGGCGGCTTATAAAGCCCCCCCCCCCCCCCGGCGGAGTCCCGGGCAGGTACGGCCCAAACTCGGTTTCCTCCTTTTTTAAAATATATTCCACATAGAAAAATGAATAAAAGAAATACTAAATGGACTCCGAAAATCCTGAAATAAATTTTCCCTGTCCTCTAAAAATATGCTGGACAAGGTGAACATTTATTTGGGCCTCTAATGAAATTTTGAAAAACGCATATTTTTCCTAATTCAAATAAAATAGCGATAAAAAATCTGAATAAAAACCTTATTTGATTTTAACATTAATCTCCAATATTTCTTTATTTTGAGGAAGTCATTTTATCATCTCTCTCTTTTATTTTTATAAAAGAAATATTCGAAGAGAAAAATAATTAAAATTAAACGACCCTCTTTTGAAAATTCGAGAAAAACTCAAATATGAAAATAACGAAATTCCCAACTCTCTCTGTGGGTCCTTGAGTTGCCTAGAATTTCTAGGATCAAGCCAAAATGCAATAAAATATGATATGCAAAGATGACCTAATGTATAACATTCCAAATTGAAAATTTGGGATGTTACATTCCGTGACGACTCTGTTAGTATGGGCGGTATTATTGCCAAACAGTTAAGTCTAAACCGTACAAAGGACCCCATCTTCGGAGGTGTCTATGCTTCACGTCTTGCTGCACACTATAATATACCTATTAGGCAGTACGAAAAGGAAGAAAAATTGGTGCCTACTGTTTATTTAGATTACAAGAGTATGGTAGCACATGATTTTATTGTTAAGAATAGGAAAATGAGCTTAAATACAAATTGTTCTTTGATAAACATCATCTTGAGACTATTACCCTGCCTGCTCCTTCCTTGTTTGATTTATCTGCAGGCAAGTACCTTGTTCCGTATGAGGCCATTCATGCCTACCGGAACCCTACATCAGCTGCTGAGCCAGAGCCGGAACCACAATTTGAGCCTCCACAATAGTCTGATTACTAGTGGGATCCGGAGGTGATTGCCAGCCAGTGGCAATCTGACTATGCATCACAGTACGACCCCAGTTACAACTTTGGATATCCGCCAGGCTAGTCGTGGCCATAAACCAACTTAGGCCAAAAGCCTAAGATTGGGGGAGTACGTATTTCCCACCGACATTACATTTATGTTCACACACTCATTGCTAGTTGTCGATGCTCATACTTTTTCATTGTATCATCCATACTAGTTTATTTCCTTTTTATGCCTTCTTCTTGTGTGTTTGATAAACCTTAGGGAAAACCAAAAAAATTACTTGTAGCTTTTAGCTAGCTTTAATTTCTATGCATGTAGTAGTAATTAAAAAAACAAAAAGATTTCATGTTCTTCTTTTGCTTGTTGGGAGCTTTCCCGTGTAAATAGTTTTATTTCTTTTCTTTTCTTTGGGGGTCGATAGGAGAAGACCATAATTAAATTGTTGAAGTGACTCCTATATGCATTATTGTTGATTTAACCAAGAGTCCATATTGCCTTGTCTTCTCCTGTTTATTGAATGCATTATTGTTGAAGTGACTCCTATATGCACGTGCACTGTTATTATTATTCACATCATTCGGTCATGCAAGTGAAAGGCAATTATGACGATATATGATGGACTAATTGAGATGGGAGAAGCTGGTATGAACTCGACCTCTCTTGTTTTTGTAAATATGATTAGTTCATCATTCCTGATTCAGCCTATTATGAATAAACGTGTTTGCAATGACAATTAGAGATTATAGTTGCTTATGCCATGCTTAATTAGCTAGGAGCTTATAATGGTTTACCTTGCGTGCCAACATGCTATTAAAATGGTTGTGATGTGGTATGATAGGGTGGTATCCTCTTTTGAACGATTCGAGTGGCTTGACTTGGCACATGTTCACGCATGTAGTTGAAAAAAATCAACATAGCCTCTACGATATGTATGTTCATGGTGCATTATATCCTACTCATGCTTGCATTCGATGTTGATTAATTTTAATGCATGTTCATGACTGTTGTTGCTCTCTAGCTGGTCGCTTCCCAGTCTTTTTCTAGCCTTCACCTGTACTAAGCGGGAATACTGCTTGTGCATCGATCCTATAAACCCCAAAGTTGTTCCATATGAGTCCACCATACCTATCTATATACGGTATCTACCTGCCGTTCCAAGTAAATTTGTATGTGCCAAACTCTAAACCTTCAAATAAACATTCTGTTTTGTATGCCCGAATAGCTCATGTATCAACTAGGGATGTCCGTATCTTCCATGTTAGGCGGGTTATTCTCAAGAGGAGTGGACTCCACTCCTCACTCACGAGAAAATGGCTGGTCACCGGGATGCCCAGTCCCATGCTTTATGCAAATCAAATAAAAATAATTGCAAACAAAACTCATCCTGGGACTGTTGTTAGTTGGAGGCACTTGTTGTTTCGAGCAAGCCATGGATTGATGCTTGTTGGTGGAGGGGGAGTATAAACTTTACCATTCTGTTTGAGAACCGCCTATGATGTGTGTAGCATGGAAGATATCGCCATCTCTTGGTTGTTATGTTGACAATGAAAGTATACCACTCAAATATTATTCACCTCTATTTCAAAACCGAGCTCTGGCACCTCTACAAATCCCTGCTTCCCTCTACGAAGGGCCTATCTATTTACTTTTATGTTGAGTAATCATCCTCTTATTAAAAAGCACTAGTTGGAGAGCACCACTGTCATTTGCATTCATTACTGTTAGTTTACATTGAGTATGACTTGACTGGATCTCTTTCTCCATGAATTACAATTTCTAGTCAGTCCTTGATCTTTAAAGGTGCTCCGCATTTATGTTTTGCAGTCTCAGAAAGGGCTAGCGAGATACCATCTTGTTATATCATATTATGATTGTTTTGAGAAAGTGTTGTCATCCGAGATTTATTATTATTGCTCGCTAGTTGATTATGCCATTGATATGAGTAAACATGATACCTAAGAGTTATTGTGAATATGGTTAGTTCATAATCCTTGCCAAAAACTTGAATGCTGGCTTTACATATTTACAACAACAAGAGCAAACAGAGTTTGTAAAAGTTTTTCTTTATCACTTTCAATTTGTCAACTGAATTGCTTGAGGACAAGCAAAGGTTTAAGCTTGGGGGAGTTGATATGTCTCCGTCGTATCTACTTTTCCAAACACTTTTGCCCTTGTTTTGGACTCTAGCTTGTATGATTTGAATGGAACTAACCCGGACTGACGCTGTTAGCAGCAGAATTGCCATGGTGTTATTTATGTGCAGAAACAAAAGTTCTCGGAATGACCTGAAACTCCACGGAGATTATTTTTGGAAATAATAAAAAATATTGGCAAATAATCAAGGCCAGGAGGCCCACACCCTAGCCACGAGGGTAGGGGCGCGCCTGCCCCCTGGGCGCGCCCCCCTGCCTCGTGGGCCCCCTGGAGCTCCACCGACCTCAACTCCAACTCCATATATTCGTGTTCGGGGAGAAAAAATAAGGGAGAAGAATTCATCGCATTTTACGATACGGAGCCGCCGCCAAGCCCTAAACTCTCTCGGGAGGGCTGATCTGGAGTCCGTTCGGGGCTCCGGAGAGGGGAATCCGTCGCCGTCGTCATCATCAACCATCCTCCATCACCAATTTCATGATGTTCACCGCCGTGCGTGAGTAATTCCATCGTAGGCTTGCTGGACGGTGATGGGTTGGATGAGATTTACCATGTAATCGAGTTAGTTTTGTTAGGGTTTGATCCCTAGTATCCACTATGTTCTGAGATTGATGTTGCTATGACTTTGCTATGCTTAATGCTTGTCACTAGGGCCCGAGTGCCATGATTTCAGATCTGAACCTATTATGTTTTCATGAATATATGTGAGTTCTTGATCCTATCTTGCAAGTCTATAGTCACCTACTATGTGTTATGATCCGGCAACCCTGAAGTGACAATAATCGGGACCACTCCCGGTGATGACCGTAGTTTGAGGAGTTCATGTATTCACTATGTGTTAATGCTTTGGTCCGGTACTCTATTAAAAGGAGGCCTTAATATCCCTTAGTTTCCACTAGGACCCCGCTGCCACGGGAGGGTAGGACAAAAGATGTCATGCAAGTTCTTTTCCATAAGCATGTATGACTATATTCGGAATACATGCCTACGTTACATTAATGAATTGGAGCTAGTTTTGTGTCACCCTATGTTATGACTGTTACATGATGAACCGCATCCGGCATAATTCTCTATCACCGATCCATTGCCTACAAGCTTTCCATATATTGTTCTTCACTTATTTACTTTTCCGTTGCTATTGTTATCATCACTACAAAACACCAAAAATATTACTTTTGCTATCATTACCTTTTGCTACCATTACCACTACTATCTTATTACTCTGCTACTAAACACTCTGCTGCATATACTAAGTTTCCAGGTGTGGTTGAATTGACAACTCAGCTGCTAATACTTGAGAATATTCTTTGGCTCCCCTTGTGTCGAATCAATAAATTTGGGTTGAATACTGTACCCTCAAAAATTGTTGCGATCCCCTATACTTGTGGGTTATCAGGGGGCGAAGCGGCGCCGGAGGAACTCCTTCATCACCATGGACGCAGTCACGCCGAGATCTTTCAGCCTCTTCAACCGGAGCTAGACGAAGGCAAGGCGGGGGTCCGCGAGCTTCTCACGGCCCCAGCCGAAGCTGGAAACGGCGGGCGCCAAAGGGGGCGAGAGCAGGGGCTGAGCACACCGACGTCCACGAACACCCACCGTGTCCGAAACCCGCTCACAGATGGTGGGAGCTCAAAGTCAATCCCCGAGCCTGCCGTCGCGGCCACCGCCTGGAAGCTCAGACATCCCGAGCATTGTCGAGGATCAATCAGGTGCAGCGAGAAGAAATGGCACAGTAGGACCACTGAAGGGGGAATGCCCACCATGGCCTCGCAGACGAAAGCAAAGACAGTAAGAAGGAAGACTGATTGGGGATCCAAGTGCCACATATGGATCTAATAGTGGGAGAGCACGGCGTTGAAGAAGGCAGAGAAAGGAGGAACCAGGCCAGCCCACAAGGCGTCGATGAAGAATGGAACATCGATGGCTGTCCTGTCAACGGAGGCACGAGATGCAGGCCAGGCTGTCGTCCTCCCCCATTCGTTGGAGTCAGCGGCGAGCGTAGGGCGAACCTTGTCCATGGCTTCCTGGTTGAGCACCAGTGACCGGCCAACGGCGGGTTCAACGGTCGGGGGTGGACTAGCTGAAGACTGAGACTTCCTCTTTTCCTTCTTCGTTCGCCGGGGCGCCATAGCAACGAGGAGGGCTGAGCTCAGGATAGAGTGGAGGAGGAGGTTATTGTTTCAAAAAGGCAGGAGAGTTGGAGGGGCGCGTCACCGGCAATGGGGGGTAACTGTGTAAGACACGGTGGCCGCCTAGCCAGGTGGATATCAAGGCTGCGTGGGGAAGCGGAGACACCCACGTCCAATCGACCGACACGCATCAAACAAGCCGCGGGCTGTTGGGGCCCGTGGAGCTCCACACTTGCCCTTTGGCTTCGCTCCAAAGCCAAGTCTGAGCACGCCTTTGGCCCGGGGGCTACTGTGGGCGTCCTGGGAACGGGGGTCCCCAGACTTGCCTGCGTGCGGCCCATAGTGTGGCCCCACCAGCGGCCCTGTATGGCCCATCTTCACCAGCAAACACTCAAGACCCTCGCGAGGCGGATGATGCAAGACCTCCTCGGGGGCGGCCTCGACAGGCTGGCTCGTGAGGGGCAGAGAGATCAAGGCAAGGGGCACCTCGCGAGGTTCCTATGACGCAAGCCATGACGTCCAAGGCCAGGCGGGCGCCAGTGGGCGCAGTGTCCTCGTTTCCTCTTTGTTGCTAAGGAGGCAAGCACAGGTGAGGAGTCCCGAGGTAGTAGGCAAAGGTTTCCATATCGGTGCAACGAGACCAAGACCAGCAGGACGGCAGGACGGAGGTCACCGTGGAGCCCAGGATGGAGTCATCACCAGAGCCTTTGGCAGGCGAAGACCATCTTTTGTCAGGATAGCTTGTACTAGCTGTCCCCCTTCAAATTGGCCGTTGTGGGATCCCTTCCCGCCTAATATTTGGGAAGAGGGCCCGGGCCTCTATATATAGGAGTAGCCACCACCGTAGAGAGGGGAGATCTCATCTGGGACCGGATCCACTCCACTGAGGCAACCACACAAACTCACCAAGCACAAGAGCACCTCTCCTCAGGAGGTTGATCTTCCCTTGTAACTGTTCATCCTCAGCCCAAGAGGCAGTCCTCCACACCACACTGGAGTAGGGTATTGCACCACATCGGTGGCCCGAACCAGTATAAATCTTGTGTCCCTTTGTTCTGCGAGTTCGACGCACTAAGCCTTGAGATTGCGGCGAGGACATGAGCTAGAGGGAGGAGAGATCTCCATGCGCACCTCAGTGTTCGTACCTCAAGGGTTTTGCTGGAACCCGAAATCCGACAGTAAGGCATCATGGCTTTGAGAAATTTCCGCTTGATCCAATTGTCATTTGTATCCTTGCTCCCATGATCTCGGAGTGAGACCGCGAGTGTGGTTAGTCTCCGGTAGAGCTCACGAGGTTCTTCACCTTCATTCATAGGAAATTCATCTGCTTCATCTTGCACCACTTCATAGTTGGTGCATTGAATGCTTGCGCTTCCCTTGTAAGAGGGCCACAATGCTCCCCAAGAAGCCACTAGGGCCACCGTATTCTCCTCACGCCCTCACACAATGTGAGATGTCGTGATTCCACTATTGTTGCCCTTGAAGGCGGTGACCAAACCTTTACAAACAAGGTTGGGGCAATCTCCACAACTTAATTGGAGGCTGCCAACAACACCATGAAGCTTCCCCACAATGGAGTATGGCTCCGCGATGACCTCAACCGTCTAGGGTGCTCAAATACCCAAGAGTAACAAGATCTGCGAGGGATTAGTGGGGGGAATCAAATTTCTCTTGGTGGATGTGTAGATCGGGGCCTTCTCAACCAATCCCTAGGAAATAAACAAGTTTTATTGGCTAGGGAGAGAGATCGGGCGAAAATGGAGCTTAGAGCAACAATGGAGCTTGGGGTGGAAGAGGTAAGTCAAGTCGGAGAAGAAGACTCCCCTTTTATAGTGGAAGAACAAATCCAACCGTTATCCACCAACTCAGCCAGCGACGCACGGTACTACCGCACCGGAGACGCGGTACTACCGCTGTTGACACCAGATTTTGGCATGGTCATGAATTTGGGTTCGTATGCAAAAGTTAGAGGCAACACTTCGTGGGTTGGCCCTGAGTGAGAAATTATTCGGCCTTTGCCGGCTGAATGAAACCTTGCTGGGGTAAAACCTTGCCGATGTGAGGGCTTGCCGGCGTGAAAGCTTGCCGGCGGAGAAGCTTGCCGGCGTGGAAAGCTTGCCGGCGGAGAAGCTTGCTGGTGTGAAACCTTGCTGGGGAGGAAAGCTTGCCGGGGGAAAAGCTTGCCGGCCGAAGACCTTGCCGGGGCTTAAAAGCTTGCCGGGAAAGAGCTTGCTGGGTGGAAACTGTCAAGGCCAATCCGACCAGAAGTTGAAGATGGGCTCAAATGATTATCTAGATGGACTCGGATGAAGAAGTGTTCAACATGAAAGTTATTCGTAACGTCGAAACGGTCAACTTTGCTTTTGGAGTCATCATCATCCGACGTAGTATACGACCTGCAGAGACGCTACAAGAGTCGGATGGTCCAGTCAGCTACATGACCGAGTCCGACTCGAAATTAAAGATGACCCCGTGGAGTATTCAAGATGGCCTTATTTGGAAAAGTGATCAACATACGGATTGTTGGCCTCATCGAAGTGTACAAAATTGATATTTGAACCGTCTCCATCGGAAGTCATATGCAGGTTCCACGGCCCGCGCAAGGAGCAAGACAGAAGATTGGATCAGATTCGGGCTGAATCCAAGTGGGACCAGAACTAGGACTCTAGGTCGTGAATTGATGTAATTTTCTTGTAAGGAAAGCCTAGATGAATCTTTTGCTTGTACGGGAAGTCCAGCCGCCTCTTATATATGTTGGGCGTGACGGCCGATTGAACAACACACAATCGAACAAATCAATATATTACTTTTCATCTACGTTTTATCTCTCCACCGTTTTTCTCTCTCGTTCTTCGCTGTTCTTCGTGTTTGAGAGCTGCGAATATCGAGGCTCTAGGGGTGAGCGAATCGACTTAGGGCAGCCCATAGCTGCCGCAATCCCTGACGGGGTCCCTCCCGGGTGCGGGGGGTTTCGGGTCTGCAAAAGCGCCCGCCGACTGTCTTGCGTATCGCGCTGTCGGTCGGGTCTCCTTCGACGTGAGCTGCGGTGCATCACCCCGGGCGTCGAGGGTACACGTGACGTGTTTGTGTGTCAACACACTTTTTGGCGACTCCGCTGGGGACACAAAGATCAATCGTCATCATCCACCATGTCTGATATTCCCAAGCCATCTGAGATAGACGCCGATAACATCATTAAGCCCAGTCTTGATGAGATATCAGCCGATCATCGCCAAGTTTATGAGGAGTACAAGAAGGCACGCGAGGAAAAGGACTTGCAGGAGTTCCTTGCAAAGTTTAAGAAGGATCGCCAAGGCAACATCACTCCGATTAAAGAAGTCAAGTTCCCTCCTCTTCAAGCCGAGCAGGTTAAACCCTCTGTAAGTACTGCCTTTTCTCCCGAGCAGTGGGCTGAGATTGAAAGTCGTATTGCTGATGGTAACAATCTAGTCTACCAAACTTTCATAGAAAATACTAATGCTCATAAGAATACATCTCAATCGTCTAGTGGTAATGATGGTGTAGCTGCTAGTGTGCAAAACCCTAATCTGGCTTTACCTATTGCATCGGCGCCTCCCGTGCCGATGGATTATTATCCTACTCAAACAAATCAGATTGTGACTGCACCTATTAATCCTATTATGAGCATGCCAGGTTCGGTGGCAACGCCGAACCAAACCCTACCTACAGCTACAACCACTCGGCCATTACCGAACTATAGTTCGGCATACGTGCCACAGTTCATACCTACTGCTAGTAGTCCTACTCCTCCTATGCCGCTGCCACAAGTTGCATCGTCCACTGTGGATGATGGTCTAGCTAATCTTAGAGAGGAAATGTCTAAGATGCTTCGAGAGTATTTTGGAGTTGAGTTACCTCGGAATCGGATTTACCAAAAGCCGTACCCCGAATACTTTGATGCCATCCAGTGCCCTCCGGGATATAAGATTCCAGACTTTGTTAAGTTCAATGGAGAGGGCACAAAAACCACATGGGAGCATGTTAGTCAATACTTGGCACAATTAGGTGAAGCAGGCTCACTAAATGAGTTGAAAGTGCGGTTATTTCCTCTATCATTAACTGGTACCGCATTTTCATGGTTTTCTTCTTTACCACATGGTTCCATTCGGGTTTGGTCGCAGCTAGAGCAGAAGTTTCATGATCACTTTTATAGCGGCGACAATGAACTCAAGTTGTCACATCTAACATCGGTTAAACAGAAGCATGATGAATCGGTCTCCGATTACGTCAAGAGATTCAGAGAAACAAAAAATCGGTGTTTTAGTTTGGTGATAACCGAGAGGGACTTGGCAGACCTAGTGCTGAGTGGTTTGAGAACTCCCATTAGAGAAAAGCTAGAAGGCTACGAGTTTTTAAATATCAACCAAGTCTTACAAAGGGCTTTGGCTCAGGAAAGCCGAAGCAAAGACCTCAAAGAAGTGCATAGATACAAAGCCGATCGTCCAAAGATGAATATGGTGGAATATGATAGTGATCACTCGGACGATGAGGGTGATGTTTTTTCCACTGAATTTGTTTGGCCATCTAAGGCCAAACCCTTTACTTGCAATGATCTGAAACCGATTCATAAGAATCATGATGAAGAGATGAAGTTTACTTTTAACATTGCTAAGTGTGATAAAATATTTGATGCTTTGCTGCAGGCTAAGATTATTAGAATATCTCATACTTTACCACCGTTTGAAGAGTTAAAACGGCGTGCTTATTGCAAGTATCATAATTCTTTTTCTCATGCTACTAACGATTGCAATGTTTTTCGACGATAGATACAATCGGCCATTAATGACGGACGATTGAACTTTTCTGAAATGCAAGTTGATAAACAGCCTTTTCCAATTAATACCATGGATTTGGAGGGAAAGAAGCTACTCATTCGACCGGAGGTTGCCGAATCTGCTAATAAAGCTAATGTCATTGTTGGTGAGCCCAGGAAAGACAAGGAGGGTGACAAGGTCTTGGGGAGACAGGTTGTGCTTGACAAGCAACCCTGTGGCAAGGAGACAATCAAAATCACCATCAAGAATCCTACACTCGGGGGGCAACCGCAAGCGCAAGAAAATACTCGTGTTAAATTTGTCAAGCCCAAAAGTCCAGAAGTTGGCAAGTGGAAGACGAATGAAGCTAAAGTGCAGCGCAAGAAAATCGAGCCAACTTTTGATATGTTGTTGTCCAAGTATGCCAATCATGCAGCCGGTTCTAGCTCTAACCGGTCACCAAATTTGAAGCGCTCAAGGTCACCTCCTCGGGAAGAATTTCAGCATCATGCAAGGCCATATGGGTCGTGGGCGCCTGGACCATGGGTACCGCCTCTCCCCTATGTACCATATTACATGGGAGACTTCAATGGAGGATGGTGGCAGCCCCCAATGGCCCCTTATGCTTTTCATCCGGGTTGGGCAGAACAAAGGAGGCCCATTCATGAGAGACTTTCTTATCCCACACGAGGCCGTTTGAACAATAGTGTCAATTGGCCAGTGCAAGATAATAAAAAAAGGGTCGGCAAGCAAGAATGGCGTGTTAAGTCGCCAACTGCTGTAACGGTCGAGTCAAGCAAAGGCAAGGAAAAAACTGACGCCGACTCACTCGTCTTGGGCACCGAAACATTCACCATACAACAGCCGATTATGCATAGCAATCCGACTGAGCTGATACTTGCTATCGCACCAAAGCACTCGGCTAATGACCTTGAAAGAAACACCAGCCAAGTAAAGATGAGAGATCCTAAATACACTCAGCCAAAGTGGTGTCCTCCAGGGCTGACAAAAACACAAAAGAGGAAACTACAGAGGTTAAGGAGTCAAGAGATGACAAAACAAGAAGTCGAGAAGCAAAGGGATAAGTTGTTCAATGACACTCGGCCCATGGTGCCTACAAAACAAGTGTGGAGGCCTAAGCAAATACAAGATGCAGTTGCTTCTACACCTATCACAGCAGCACCTGCGCCACCAAAGGAGGACGATGCGACAGCTATTACATTATCTGCGACACTTCTTACTTCTCCTTCACTTGGACAAATTTCAGAACCGGTGGATGCACTTGAAGAAGAGGATGATATGTTGGACTATGAGTCTACGCCGGTTCATGAAGGTATGGATATCAATATGGTATATTACTTACCTGCTGAGTTTCATGCTGTCAATGAGGAAGGGGAGGTGGCTCAGCTGGATTTTGGCCCTAAAAATGCAATATTCGAGAAGCCAAAAGACCCAGTAACGCATCTGAAACTGTTGTATCTCAGAGGTCATATCAATGGATCACCGCTCACTCGGATGCTTGTTGATGGTGGTGCTGTGGTGAATCTTATGCCATATTCGGTCTTCAAAAAATTGGGGCTGCATGATGAAGAGTTGATAAAGACCAACATGGTTCTCAATGGATTTGAAGGCAAAGAGAAAACTGAAGCCAAAGGTGTGATGTATGTGGATCTCACGGTGGGAAGTAAAACTTTGGCTACCGCATTCTTTGTCGCTGAGGTGCAAGGTAACTACAATGTCATATTAGGCCGTGATTGGGTTCATGCAAACCAGTGCGTGCCATCCACTATGCACCAGTTTTTGATCCAGTGGGTTGATAATGAAGTGGAAGTTATTCATGCAGATAACTCGGCATGTGTTGCTTTGGCCGAGGCATCGGTGGATTGGCAACACCCAAATGCTACTTGCTTGATGGGATGTGACTTATCAGAATTCGATTTTCTCAGCGCAACCAAGAATGGTTTCGTGCCCGTCTCTTTAAAGCCGACTGAATGCAATCGGCTCCAAGGTATGATATGCTTAAATGGATCCTAACTCAGAGTGGTTACAAAAGCGACTTGTAGAATATCGGTCCAATGAGAACGATACGTATGAGTCTATAGAAGAGTTAGATGATATGGATAAATTAGGACAATGTTTTACATCGGCCGATCCATTAGAAGAGATAGATATAGGAGATGGTTCTACTCCTAGGCCGACATTTGTAAATGCAAATTTAAGAGCCGATCATAAAGCTAAGTTGATCGAGCTGTTGAAAGAATATGTCTGTTGCTTTGCGTGGGAATATCATGAGATGCCAGGTTTAAGCCGAGAGCTAGTGGAGCATCGGTTACCTATAAAGGCTGGTTTTAGACCATATAAACAATCGGCCAGAAAGTTTAATCCAAAAACATATGACCGGATCAAGGAAGAGATCGGTCGTTTGCTTAAAGCTAATTTTATTAGACCTTGCAGGTATGCCGAGTGGATTTCTAACATTGTCCCAGTGGAAAAGAAAGGATCCGGCAAGTTGAGGGTGTGCATTGACTTCAGAGATCTGAATAGGGCTACACCCAAAGATGAGTATCCCATGCCAATAGCCGATATGCTTATTAATGATGCTTCTGGACATAAAGTTATTAGCTTTCTAGATGGTAATGCCGGATACAATCAGATTTTTATGGCTGAAGACGACATGTCCAAGACAGCTTTTCGTTGCCCTGGTTTTCTTGGTTTATTCAAGTGGACAGTGATGACATTCGGATTAAAAATGCTGGCGTCACATATCAAAGGGCTATGAATTTGATTTTTCATGATTTACTCGATGTCATACTTGAAGTTTATATTGATGATATTGTTGTCAAATCGGATGCTTTTTAATCTCACTTGGCCGATTTGCGTTTAGCTTTTGAAAGAATGAAAAACTATGGACTAAAGATGAATCCTTTGAAGTGTGCATTCGGTGAGTCAGCTGGTAAGTTTTTGGGCTTCATTATCCATGAAGATGGCATAGAGATTGATCCCAAAAAGATAGAGGCCATACAGAAAGTGGAAGCTCCAACATGCAAGAGAGATATGCAAAAGTTCCTTGGCAAGGTCAATTACTTGAGGAGGTTCATAGCTAATTTGTCAGGGAAGGTTGATGCGTTTACTCCTATACTTCGGTTAAAGAATGATGCTGATTTCACTTGTGGGGCAAAACAGCAAGAAGCATTTGATATGATCAAGAATTATTTGTGCACTCCTCCGGTGATGAAAGCACCCAAGCATAGAGAACCCTTCAGGCTTTACATTGCAGCAAAAGAAGAAGTTATTGGTGCTGTTTTGACTCAAGAAACCGAGGGAAAAGAGCATGCTATTACATATTTGAGCAGGCACTTGTTGGGCGCCGAGACAAGGTATACATTTATTGAGAAACTATGTCTATGCTTATATTATGCTTGCACAAAATTGAGACACTATTTAGTGCCGAGTGCTTGTATAGTAGCTTGTCAAACCGATGTCATTAAATACATGTTGCATAGGCCAATTCTTAGTGGTAGAATTGGCAAGTGGGCTTATGCTTTGATTGAATATGATTTGGCTTATGAATCTCTAAAATCCATGAAAGGCCAAATCGTTGCTAAATTTATTGTTGAACATCGGATTGATGACAAGTATGACATTGATATAAACCTTGTCTCATTAGTACCGTGGAGGTTATATTTTGATGGTTCAGTTTGTAGCAATGGCCAAGGTGTTGGTATTGTTTACATATCTCCTCATGGTGCTGTTTTTAAAGCCTCATGCCGCTTAGAATATTTTTGCACAAATAATCAAGCCAAATATGAAGCATTGTTATTCGGTTTAGAGATGTTGCTTGCCATAGGTGTTACACATATTGAGGCTTATGGTGATTAGTTACTAGTGGTGCAGCAAATATCCAAAGTCTTTCAGTGTTTGGACGAATCACTTAATGTTTATCTTAATAAATGTCTAGATATAATTTCTACTTTGGATTGTTTTAGCATTGCTCGTATATCTAGACATGACAATTGGAAAGCAAATGAGTTGGCACAACACGCATCCGGCTACCATGTTGATCATGGCGTGTTTCATATTTCTGAAAAGCCGATGTCTAGTCTTGCCGACGTAGGGGAGGCCGAACCGGAGCCCACCGTTTTGGCCATTAATGAAATATTCAATGCAGGAGAAAGTCAAGACTGGAGGAAACCCATTGTTGATTATTTGTGTGATCCTAGTAGAAGGGTGGACAGGGCTGTTCGGCGGATGGCTTTCAAGTATACAATGAGAGATGATGATCTCTATCGCCGAACGGTTGATGATGTTCTTCTAAAGTTCTTGGACGAGGACCAAGCGAG
Organism: Triticum urartu; assembly: GCF_056163025.1. Classification (NCBI taxonomy): domain Eukaryota; kingdom Viridiplantae; phylum Streptophyta; class Magnoliopsida; order Poales; family Poaceae; genus Triticum; species Triticum urartu. The sequence continues at coordinate 476,152,802 of NC_141878.1, read as the reverse complement.
AGTTGCTATGGCGGAGGTCCATGAAGGTATTTGTGGCACTCATCAATCGGCTCCCAAGATGAAATGGTTGCTACGACATGCTGGATTTTATTGGCGGACTATGATTAATGATTGCTTCAGATATTACAAAGGGTGTGAAGCTTGTCAAAAATTTGGTGATATTCAGTTGGCTCCTGCTGCTATGTTACATCCCATTATCAAGCCGTGGCCTTTCAAAGGATGGGGTTTAGACTTTATTGGACAAATTCATCTGTCTTCCTCAAAGGGGCATCGGTTCGTATTGGTGGCAACCGATTATTTCACTAAATGGTCTGAAGCAGTACCTCTCAAGAACATGACACATACGGAGGTGATTAAATTCATAACCGAGCACATTATTCATAGATTCGGCATTCCTCAAACATTGACTACAGATCAAGGCTCCTCTTTCATGTCACACCAAGTCAGAGAATTTGCCGAATCTTATAACATAAAATTGCTCAATTCCTCTCCATATTATGCCCAAGCCAATGGACAAGCTGAGTCTAGAAATAAAATTTTAATCAAGCTCCTCAAGAGGAAGATTGAGGATAATCCAAGGAGATGGCATGAGTTGTTGTCTGAAGCTTCGTGGCCACATAGGATATCAAGACATGGTGCTACAAAGGTGACTCCATATGAGCTAGTATACGGTCAAGAGTCTGTTTTACCGGTGGAAGTGAATTTGAATGCTTTGAGAATAGCCAAACAAAATGATTTATCGGCAGTAGACTTTTATAACTTGATGATGGACAATATTGATGAGATTGCCGATAAACGTTTGGCTGCTTTGAAGGCCATAGAGAGGGACAAGTTGAGGGTAGCAAGGGCTTACAATAAGAAGGTTAAGTTGAATTTTCAAGTTGGCGATCTCGTCTAGAAAGTAATTCTCCTGATTGGTTCAAGGGATAGAAAATTTGGGAAGTGGTCTCCAAGTTGGGAAGGTCCTTTTAGAATTGCAAGAATAGTTCCCGGAAACTCTTATTTGGTGGAATACGTACAAGGGGCACTGTTACCTCGAGCTCTCAATGGCAAGTACTTGAAGAAATACCACCCAAGTGTGTGGCAAGAAGCCTAAGTGGGCAATGGCCGGTATAAGATTATCGCCCTTAGCACAAACATGGCAGATACCTGATTATCGTCCTGAGGAAAATAAATGGCCGATTGAGTGTTGACATCGTCCTTAGAACAAACACAATACAAGTTATTTTTCGGCACACAAGCTTTGCCGAAAAACAGGGGGGCATGTGTTGACACCAGATTTTGGCATGGTCATGAATCTGGGTTCGTATGCAAAAGTTAGAGGCAACACTTCGTGGGTCGGCCCTGAGTGAGAAAGTATTCGGCCTTTGCCGGCTGAATGAAACCTTGCCGGGGTAAAACGTTGCCGATGTGAGGGCTTGCCGGCGTGAAAGCTTGCCGGTGGAGAAGCTTGCCGTTGTGGAAAGCTTGCCGGCGGAGAAGCTTGCCGGTGTGAAACCTTGCCGGGGAGGAAAGCTTGCCGGCCGAAGACCTTGCCGGGGCTGAAAAGCTTGCCCGGGAAGAGCTTGCTGGGTGGAAACTGTCAAGGCCAATCCGACCAGAAGTTGAAGATGGGCTCAAATGATTATCTAGATGGACTCGGATGAAGAAGTATTCAACATGAAAGTTATTCGTAACGTCGAAACGGTCAACTTTGCTTTTGGAGTCATCATCATCCGATGTAGTATACGACCTGCAGAGACGCTACAAGAGTCGGATGGTCCAGTCAGCTACATGACCGAGTCCGACTCGAAATTAAAGATGACCCCGTGGAGTATTCAAGATGGCCTTATTTGGAAAAGTGATCAACATACGGATTGTTGGCCTCATCGAAGCATACAAAATTGATATTTGAACCTTCTCCATCGGAAGTCATATGCAGGTTCCACGGCCCGCGCAAGGATCAAGACAGAAGATTGGATCAGATTCGGGCTGAATCCAAGTGGGACCAGAACTAGGACTCTAGGTCGTGAATTGATGTAATTTTCTTGTAAGGAAAGCCTAGATGAATCCTTTGCTTGTACAGGAAGTCCAGCCGCTTTTTATATATGTTGGGGGTGACGGCCGATTGAACAACACACAATCGAACAAATCAATATATTACTTTTCATCTACGTTTTATCTCTCCACCGTTTTTCTCTCTCGTTCTTCGCTGTTCTTCGTGTTTGAGAGCTGCGAACCTCGAGGCTCTAGGGGCGAGCGAATCAACCTAGGGCAGCCCATAGCCGCCGCAATCCCTGACGGGCTCTCTCCCGGGTGCGCGGGGTTTCGAGTCTGCAAAAGCGCCGCCGATTGTCTTGTGTATCGCGCTGTCGGTCGGGTCTCCTTCAACGTGAGCTGCGGTGCATCACCCCCGGCGTCGAGGGTACACGTGACGTGTTCGTGTGTCAACAACCGCAAGGCACTGCAGTACTACCCCCCATGTAGCAGTATCCAAAACAGCCCTAATGCGATGAAGCAGAGGGCGGTAGAACCGCTAGCGCGGTACTACCGCTCCCCCTTTCGGTACTACCGCAAGGCAGGGATACTTCAGATTTGGGAAGGCACGGACATATAAAAATACATCTGTGGCAACTTCTGCTGAGTTTAGATCTATGCAAAAATCTGACATGGTAGTACCTGTAGGATCACGGGTTCCGGCAAAACCCTCAAGTTTCGAACAGTAGGTGCGCGCGAATATCTCCCCCCGACCGATCCACGTCCTAACTCAGCTAAGATCTTATGAACTAACTCGACGAACTCGCAACACAAAGGACACAAGATTTATACTGGTTCGGGCCACCGTTGTGGTGTAATACCCTACTCTAGTGTGGTGTGGTGGATTGCCTCTTGGGCTGAGGATGAATAGTACAAGGGGAAGAACAGCCTCCTGAGGAGAGGTGTTCTTGTGCTCGGTGAACTTGTGGTTGTTCTGGTCTCTCTTGGCCAGACTGATCGATTGATCCTCCTCCTCCAGCTATGGTGGTGGCTAGTCCCATTTATAGAGGCCCTGGTCCTCTTCCCAAATATTCAGCGGGAAGGGAGCCAACAGCGGCCAGTTTAAAAGGGGACAGCTAGTACAGCTTATCCTGACAAAAGCAGTCTTCGCCTGCCAAAGCCTCTGGTGGTGACGCCGTCTTGAGCTCCACGGTGACCTCCGTCTTGCCGTCCTTCTGGTCTTGGTCTTGTTGCACTGATATGGAAACTTTTGCTTGACGCCTCGGTACTCCGCGCCCGCGCCTGCTTCCTTAGCACCGAAGACGAAACTAGGACATTGTGCACGCTGGCGCCCGCCTGGCCTTGGTCGTCATGGCTCACGTCACTAGAACCTCGCGAGGTTTGCCTGGCTTTGAACTCTCCGCCCCTCGCGAGCCAGCCTGGTGAGGCCACTCCTGAGGAGGTCTTGTGTCGTCTGCCTCGAGAGGCTTGGCCCCTCGCGAGGGCCTTGAGTCTTTGCTGGTGAAGATGGGCCATATGGGCCAGCTTGCAGAGCCACGCCGTGGGCCGCAAGCAGGCAAGTCTGGGGACCCCCGTTCCCAGAACGCCGATAGCAGCCCCCGGTCCCAAGGCGCTCGGGCTTGGCTTCAAGGCGAAGCCAAAGGCCAAGTGTGGAGCGCCGCGGGCCCCAATGGCCAGCGGCCTTGGTCGACGCGTGGCGGTTGATTGGACGTGGGTGTCTCCGCTTCCCCATGCTTCCTCGGCAACTGCCCGATTGACGAGTCCCTGCTGCATGCAAGGGAAATCCATCATTATTACCTTAGATCATGGTGGCCGGCGGGTGGCCTCCCCTTGGCTATAAATGGGAGGTGGGGGCGGAGCCCCATCACCAGTCTCTCCGCTGCCTCTCCGGCTTCTTCTCCTTCCTCGCTCCACTCCTCTCTGGTGCAGTCATGGCGCCGATTCGGAGGTTCTTTGCTGCAGAGAAGGGCAAGGCTCCCCTCACCAGGCCCGGGCTGCTCCCACCGAACAAGAGGAGGTCCCATTGCCGCGAGATGGTAGTGAGGCCGGTGGTGTCGCGGCCTTGGTACGAAAGGCCGCCGCCTGGGTACTCGCTGCCCTTGTATGCTTGTGCCGATGGTTCCGAAGGGAGGACGACGAGCGTCGCCACCTCCGCTAGGGACATGGCCGCCGTGCCGCGGAGGCGCACGCTATCACCCCAGGGGTCCACGCGACGGACTCCTCGCACGAGTTCGTGGTATGGGCGGCGATGCCCCCGAGCACCTGGATTCGCCTCCCGCAGTTCTTCGCCGCCGAGATGCCGCCGAGGGGCCTTCGCGAGCTTTGGCTGCAACACGCCGACTCCGACGCCCCAGCGACCCGAGCGGAGATTGGAGCCGTTGCCTCTGGGAAGATCTTCATGACCCGAGGCTGGGGCGAGATTGACCGGGTCTTCCACGCAGAGGGCGCCCTCGCAATCCACTTCGAGTATGACGGCGCCTCTGTGCTGCTCTTCAAGGTATTTGACGAGGAGGGCTGCCGCCTGGAGTGATGCCCTGAAGGAGGTCACCAGGTCAGTGCAGCGGCAGGCGCTAGGCCTGCCACAGGCCTCGCCTGTAGCTCCTCCAGCGACAGCGGTGACTCCTGGTGGTCCAGCGACTCTTTCGAGCTCGTGGAGTCTCCGGAGATGAGCGACGACAACTACGTGCCCCCGAGCTCCCGCCGAGCCTGGAGTAGAGCTGTAGTGTCAGGCCACCGTCGGCGCTAATCTGGATGAGGTTGGCGCCGGCCTCGGGTGGCCCACTATTGATGATGGCATCATCCACAGGGGCACGCGTAGTTAGGACTCCCTAGGTTCTTGTCTTTTGTTCCCTGTGAGGAATCAGGAAATGGACCCCGCTGGGGCTTGTAAGGCGTCTGTAGCGTCCTTTGTTGACATTATCCTTATTATGAAATTGTGCGTGTGCGTGCTCTGTTCCGGCTCTATTTCCCCTTTCCAACCTCGTGACGGCGTGGTGCTCTACGCCGACAGGTCCCGGTCCCCAGACAGGCTTCAGCCGTCACTGGTATGCCAGGTCGCGTGCCGTGGTCAAGGCCAGGAGGTGAGCGGCCCGAGGTCCAGTAAGAGCCCCTGAGCCGCGATGCTCAGGAGGTCCCCTTTGGTGCGCAAGTGACCGCCGAGAGGTAGGAGAGGGAGACTACGTCGCCGCAGCGGGGCTACACAAATGAGAACTCTGCGCTGTAGCGGTTGATTGAGCGTGAAACTTATCTTGGCAATCTGGGGTCGGTTCCTCACGAGACGCCCGGCTTGGGCGTCGGCTGCTACTGATTAGCTAGGTTAGACTCGCGCGGGCCTCCCTTTCCTCCCCATGTTCTTCTTGGTGCTCTATGTCCTCAGGTCCCGGCCCTCGAGCGAGCTCAGTCGCCGCTGGTATGCCAGGTCGCGTGCCATGGTCAAGGCTAGTGGGTGCGGGCTGGAGAGCCAGTAAGAGCTCCTAAGACGCGATGCTCAGGAGCCCCCCTTTTAACACGCAAGCAAATCACATGAGAGAGAGAGTCCGCGGTACCGCCTGTCGTAGCCTTCAGGAAGTTCCTGCAAGTTAACGCGAGGGAGTGCACCGATCGCCGTGTTGATTGCCTATTCGCCTCTGGTACGTGGGAGGGGGCTCCGTGCTGCAGAGAGCCCCCGGGGCGTGTACAGCCCCACCCTGACACGTGGCTTGCACGACAGGGCTAGACGAGGTGTGTCTGGGCACTCGTGAGCCAGCGCGGGACTCACGAGGCCCTACGTCAAGGCAGGTTGCGCCTGGTCTTGATTCTTGTTCACTGTCTTGGTCCTGCGAGGTGGTTAGACAACCTGCGCTGAACGAATCTCCTGAGGTTATCGCGTGAGAAAGCCAAGCACCAATGGCCCCAGGAGGTGACGTGAACGGGGCCGGCCCGCCAGACAGAGCTCGGCCGTTGGATTTATTGACGCTGCAGGAACGGGCCCGAGCACAGACGTCGTGCCTAATCCTCTCACACGAAGGGTCCTGAAGAGAGATGACCGGCGCGCGGCTCCCGCGATGGGCGACAATCAAGCAGTTGATACTCATAGATAGATCAAGCATGAAAGGCAACCTAGCTCAGGTAAATGCATAACGATACGTGCCACTGGGCCCGGCCCGAGCGGCTTGGGGATAATGCAGCCCGAGGGGCGCCCCATCAAGGTAAGCTAAAGACATAAACAAGGAAAGATACATGCCACAGGGACGGACCCACGTGGCCTGGGAATAATGCAGCCCCCTAGGCGCTCCCAGCTAAATGAACTTGGAAAATGTCACCTCGTTCTGTTGATGAAGGGGTGTTGAGGTAGCTGAAGGTACGAGGCGAAGGGGTTGCCCCTCACGAGCGACCGGGGCCCTGAGCCTCAGGAGGCTTTGGGGGTCCCGATGGTTCCTTGAGGACCATCTCCATCTTCGCCAGGACTGCGTTGTGCCTGGCCTCCTGACCCACCATAACGCTCCGCAGGTTGTGCTGGAAGGCAGTGGCCACGCTCGGCAGGCCGAACGGCATGGAACGTAGCTATGAGGTCGACCTTCGCAGCGCCCGACACGCGAAAGCCAGAAGCACTCCTGAGATGCGGCTCGGTTGAGCCCTGATATGTCGATGCAGACGCGCAGCTCACCACCCTCGCCTGGGTGGGGAGCAGCACCAGGTAGGCGGCGATCGCCGCGTATTGCTCTCGCTTCCTGAAGCTCCTGAGATACCTTGGTGATGAACTCCTGAGCACCGGGCGCTCCTTGCCCAGTGTCCTCCTGAAGGAGACGTGCCGTGAAACATGCCTCCAGGTGGTGCCCGAGCGCCTCCCTCGTGACGTTGGCGAGGTCTGAGGCCCTCCAGAAGAGAGCCCCCGAGCCCTGCCCGAGGAGGGCGCCGGGTGTGCCTTCCTATGCGATAGAGGGAGGCGCCCCAGGTGCGGGCACTGATCCTGACGATGTGCCACTTGCGGTGCTTCCCTCCTAAGGTCCGGGGTCTTCGATTGACGCGGCTTGGAAGGCACGCTCGAGGGAGCACACCGCATCTCTTTCTTCGCAGGGGACTGTGATGATCCCACCGCTTCCTGGCATCTTGAGGACGTTGTAGCCGTGGTGCGTCACGGCCATGAACTTGGCCAGGGCCGGATACCCGAGGATGGCATTGTATGGCAGACGGATGTGGGCAACATCAAAGTCGATGAGCTCGGTGCGGTAGTTGTTGCGCTGTCTGAAGGTGATTGGGAGGCAGACCTGACCGATCAGCGTGGTGGAGCCGTCGTTCACTCCTGAGAAAGGCTTGGTAGGCTGAAGCTGATCATACGGCACTTGGAGGCTGTCGGACGTCTCGACGTACATGACATTGAGCCCTACGCCGCCGTCGATGAGGGTCTTGGTGACTTGCATGTTGCTGATGACAGGTGAACAAAGCATCAGGGGGACGTCGGCGGTAGTCGTGCACTTGAGCTGGTCTGCTGAGCTCAATGTGATGGCGCACTGGGACCACCTGAGCGGGCGCGTGGCCTCGAGCTTGGGGAGGACTGCGTTCACCTCACGAGCAAACTGTTCGAAGATACGCTGTGAGGCTGGGGCTCGAGCTCCGCCCAAGATGCAGGCGATGGCACGCTGCTCCTGGAAGCCCCCAGCCCCCTCGTCTTGGTGGTGGTCATCATTCCTTCTTGGTGGTGGCGGTAGTGGAGGAAGACCGGTGTTTCCCTGAGGACGATCCTCACGAGGCTGATCCCTCCAGGCGCCCTCGTGAGGCTGATCCTGCCGGTGGTCCTCACGAGGCTGGTCGCGCCACTCCTGGCGCAGACCACGGTCATCCTAGCGTCCACCACCACGTCCTCCTCCTCGGTCGTAGCCCCAGTCGTTGCACTCGGGGCGTCGACCGAAGCGTCCTTCTCGAATGGCTCTGAGATCTTGACAGTCAGTGGTGTTGTGGCTATGCAGGTTATGGAAGGCGCGGAATGGTCGGCTGCTCTTGGATGACTCGGGCTGGTCCCTGCCGCGCTTTGTGTCCGGCTCCGCCGCGAGCATGGCTGCACCCTTGCGCTTCATGTCTTTGGCCTTGGCTTTCTTCTCCTCCGGGTCCGCAGCCGGGAGCTCAAGGAGGGAGAGGCGCCCCTCCTCAGCTCTTGCGCACTTGGTCGCCAGGCTGAACAGCTCTAGAGATGTGCATAGCTCCTCGTGGATGGCGAGCTCCTCCTTCATCTTGACATCGCGGACACCGTCGGAAAATGCAGAGATGATGGCCTCGTCCGTCACCTTGGGGATCTTGAGGTGAACATTATTGAAGCACTGGATGTACTTCTGGAGGGTCTCTCCTGGTTGTTGCTTGACGCGGCGCAGGTCACTCGCAGCCGGTGGGCGGTCGTGAGTGCCCTGGAAGTTGGCGACGAAACGGTCGCGCACCTCGTCCCAGGAGGACATCGAGCCTGGAGGCAGATTTAGGAGCCAGGAACGGGCACCATCCTTGAGAGCCATGGGAAACCACACCAAGATTTTCTCATTGTCGTTGGCTGCCTCGATGCCCAGCTCGTAGAGCTGCAGGAACTCCGCGGGGTCGGGGGTGCCGTCGTAGCGAGGTGGCAGATCCGGCTTGGACTTGCCCGGCCAAGCGACGCTACGCAGCTCAGGGGTGAAGGCACGGTAGCCTGCCGTGGTCAACGGTACTTTGCGCTGGTGGAGAACTTGCCCTTGATGGGGTCCGCGCACCGCCGCCGCAGTCGGCATGTGGTTTTGCCGTGGTGGCGCAGGGAGCGCGGGGCGTTTTCACGCGGCCGAGGGACTTCTTGGCAGCTTCTTTCTTCTTGCGCGGGTGCCTGACGCGGCAGGTCGCACCGTGGGGCCGCGCGCCTGGCCACCAAGACTCCGTCTTGGGGCAGAGGTGGTGGTGGTGCTTCGCGGGCCACGCCACCCGCGGCTAGCGGAGGGCGAGGTGGCAAGAGGGACGGCACAGAGGAGCCCCCTGCGCCGCTGTAAATCTCGGCGATGCGATCGAGCCAGTCCTCGTAGAGGTCGTCGATTGGGCGATAGCGCAGGAGCTCGCGCGCCATGCACAGAGCGGCATGTGCATCCACGGGAGCGCGACGAGCGTGGGACTACGAACCGTCCGGGGTCAGCGATGGAGTGGCGGTGCGGCCGTCTCACCGCACCGAGGGGTGCTGCGAGGATGCCGGCTGCTCGTTCCCCGCCAGGCCGGTGGCGGCGTTGGCGGCAGGTGACGAAGAACGATGAGGCAGCCCACCGACGGGAGCCATCTAAGCAACGCGGGCGGCAAGGGCAGCCTAGCGCACAGCGCGAGCGCGGCGAGCGTCCGACATGGAGACGATGAGACAACAGGACGCGGAGCAACGAAAGGGAAGCTTCGGCACACCCCTACCTAGCGCGCCAAATGTCGGATCACAGGTTCCAGCAAAACCCTCAAGGTTCGAACACTGGGGTGCGTGCAAAGATCTCGCCCCTACCGATCCACGTCCTAACTCAGCTAAGATCTTACGAACTAACTCGACGAACTCGCAACACAAAGGACACAAGATTTATACTGGTTCGGGCCACCGTTGTGGTGTAATACCCTACTCTAGTGTGGTGTGGTGGATTGCCTCTTGGGCTGAGGATGAATAGTACAAGGGGAAGAACAGCCTCCTGAGGAGAGGTGTTCTTGTGCTCGGTGAACTTGTGGTTGTTCTGGTCTCTCTTGGCCAGACTGATCGATTGATCCTCCTCCTCCAGCTACGGTGGTGGCTAGTCCCATTTATAGAGGCCCTGGTCCTCTTCCCAAATATTCAGCGGGAAGGGAGCCAACAGCGGCCAGTTTAAAAGGGGACAGCTAGTACAGCTTATCCTGACAAAAGCAGTCTTCGCCTGCCAAAGCCTCTGGTGGTGACGCCGTCTTGAGCTCCACGGTGACCTCCGTCTTGCCGTCCTTCTAGTCTTGGTCTTGTTGCACTGATATGGAAACTTTTGCTTGACGCCTCGGTACTCCGCGCCCGCGCCTGCTTCCTTAGCACCGAAGAGGAAACAAGGACACTGTGCACGCTGGCGCCCGCCTGGCGCTCGCCTGGCCTTGGTCGTCATGGCTCACGTCACTAGAACCTCGCGAGGTTTGCCTGGCCTTGAACTATCCGCCCCTCGCGAGCCAGCCTGGTAAGGCCGCTCCTGAGGAGGTCTTGTGTCATCCGCCTCGCGAGGCTTGGCCCCTCGTGAGGGTCTTGAGTTTTTGCTGGTGAAGATGGGCCATACGGGCCCACTCGTAGAGCCACGTCGTGGGTCGCAGGCAGGCAAGTCTGGGGACCCCCGTTCCCAGAATGCCGACGGTACCGCAAGCCAGGAGCGGTACTACCGTGTAGGGCACGGATGTAAGAAATTACGTCCACCCCTACTTCCGCTCGTGCTGCTGAGCCAGACCTAAGGCCACGGTACTACCACGTCAGAGAAGCGGTGTTACCGTGAGCATCTGCGGTACTACCGCGCCCATGGCCGGTACTACCGCAGGGGCCTGCAGTACTACCGCTCTGAGGAGCAGTACCACCGCATGCCCCAGTTCAGCAACACTAGAAGTCTTTCCTTTTGCAGAGATTCAGAGAAATGGAGGATGCTCCAAAGAGCCAAAGGAAAGGTGGTGCAAAAGGAATAGACGTGTATGTGTTGATTCCACCCAAACCTTTCCAATGCGGATCCCCTCTTAATAGTACGGCTTTCCTATGACTCAAACCACCGAAAAGAAACATAGAGAAACGCCATCTTTAATAGTCTTCGAGGGGCACCAAATCATCTTGTTCCTAGACATGATATATCTGAAATGCTCAATGCACACGATTAGTTTGCAAAAGCATTGTCATCAATCACCAAAACTACTAAGGGCTAAATATGCCCTTACAACCTATTTTCGCCAAGTCATCAGCTCCTTGATTCTTTAATCGAGGAACATGATGGAGCTCTGACCCTTCAAACTTCTTCTCCAACTTCCTTACTACGTTGTAGTATCTGGTCATGGCAGGGCTCCGGACATCCCATTCTTTCATCATTTGATCGACCACCAAGTCTGAGTCACCGTATATCATCAGGCGACGGACACCGAGTGAACTGGCCATACACAACCCGTAGAGAAGTGCTTCGTACTCAGCTTCCTTGTTGGAGGAATCAAAGTGAATCTGGAGAACGTAACTGCGCTTGTCACCTCTTGGGGATACTAGAACCACACCAGCACCAGAACCATTTAGCATATTGGATCCATCGAAAAACAAGGTCCAGTGTTTCGAGTGAACTTTAGTTGGTTGCTGTTGCTCAATCCACTCGGCCAGGAAATCTGCAATTGCTTGAGATTTGATTGCCTTTTTTGCTTCGAACTTGATATCTAGAGAGAGAAGTTCAATCGCCCACTTAGCCACTCGGCCGGTTGCATCTCGATTGTTCAAAATTTCTGATAGTGGAGCGTCGCTGACGACTGAAACCAAGTGGGCTGCAAAGTAATGTGCAACTTTGTTCGTGGTCAGATAAATTCTGTAGACAAGCTTCTGGTAATACGGATACCTTTGCTTGGACGGAGTGAAGACTTCAGAAATGTAGTACACTGGGCCTTGAACTTTGTAAGCTTTTCCTTCTTCCTCCCGAGCGACCGTGAGCACTATGCTGACAACTTGTCCAGTGGCTGCGATATACAACAATAGTGGCTCTTTGCTAACTGGGGTAGCAAGCACCGGCTGAGTGGAAAGTAGAGCTTTGAGTTCTACAAACGCTGCTTTAGCTTCAGGAGTCCACTCGAATGTGTCAGACTTTTTCATCAGTTGGTAAAGAGGCAATGCCTTTTCACTGAGACGAGAAATGAATCGGCTCAATGCACACACACATGGCATTTCATTCGGAGGATTGCTCCAATCATTTCCGGGTTTGCGTCGATCCCTCGTACGGAAACGAGAAAACCGAGTAGCTTTCCTCCTGGGACTCTGAATGTGCATTTAGATGGATTGAGCTTGATATCATATCTTCTTAGGTTGGCAAATGTTTCGGCAAGGTCAGCCAGCAGGTAGGAACCTTTGCGTGACTTGACCACGATATCATCCATGTAGGCTTCCATGTTTCGACTTATTTGAGTGGGTAGGCACTTCTGAATCATGCGCATGAATGTGGCACCAACATTCTTGAGACCAAAAGGCATGGTGGCATAGCAAAAGCACCCGAACGGGGTGATGAAGGTCGTTTTTATTTCATCGGGCCCATTTGATATGTCTCCAATGTATCTATAATGTATGAAGTATTTAGGCCAATATATTATCATTATTGGATGTTTTACAATCATTTTATAGCAACTTTATATCATATTTTGGGACTAACCTATTGACCAAGTGCCCAGTGCCAGTTGCTATTTTTTGCTTGTTTTTTACATCGCATAAAATCAATATCAAACGGAGTCCAAACACCGCGAAACTTTGTGTAGATTTTTTATGGGCCAGAAGACTCCCGATGGGCCAAAGCAGCACCTGGAGGGTGCCCCGAGGGGGGGAACCCACCAGGGCGCACCAGGGCCCCCTGGCACGCCCAGGTGGGTTTTGCCCACCTCGGTGGCCTCCCGCACCCCTTCTTTGCACTATAAATTCCAAAATATTCCGAAACCGTTCAGGGTTAAGCTAGATCAGAAGTTCCACTTCCGCAGGGCTCCGTAGCCACCGAAAACCAATCTAGACCTGTTCCGGCACACTGCCGGAGGGGGGAATCATCTCCGGTGGCCATCTTCATCATCTCGGCGACCACCACAATGAGAAGGGAGTAGTCCACCCTCGGGGCTGAGGGTTTGTACCAGTAGCTATGTGTTTAATCTCTCTCGCTCTCGTGATCTATATCATGGGCTTTGTTAATATAGTCGGGTCATATGATGTTTCTCCCCTCTATACTCTTGTTGTGATGAATTGAATCTTTACCCTTTGAAGTTTTGTCATGTCGGATTGAATGTTTAGATTTGAGAACACATGATATATGTCTTGTAGTATGAATACTTGAGGTGACAATTGGGGTATCTTATTGATTCACTTGATATATGTTATGGCATTCAACTCGCGGATTCCCATGGTGATATTGGGGTAATCTATGCATAGGGGTTGATGCACGTTTTTATTACCTTTTCTCCGACGGAAACTTCGGGGTCTCTTTATAGTTCTTTGTGTGGATTGAGTATTATGAATATGAATATGCTTTGGTGTTATTCTAGTACGAACTCTAGGATAGATCGAATGGAAACAATAGTTTTGTGTTATTTTAGTACGAACTCTTGAATAGATCGATCGGAAAGAATAGCTTTGAGGCGGCTTCGTACCCTACAAACAATTCCTATCTTTTGTTCTCCGCTAATAGGAATTTAGGAGTGATTCTTTGTTACACTTTGAGGGATAATCATATGATCCAACTATGTTAGCATTGTTGAGAGATTGCACTAGCGAAAGTACGGACCCTAGGCTTTGTTTTTAAGCATTGCAACACTGTTTTTGTGCATGTTTACTATTACTTACCTTGCTGTTTTTGTAATTTCAGATTACAAAAACCAATATCTACCATCCATATTACACTTTTATTACCATCTCTTCGCCGAACTAGTGCACCTATACAATTTGCCATTGTATTGGGTGTGTTGGGGATACAAGAGATTTCTTGTATTTGGTTGCAGGGTCGTTTGAGAGAGATCATCTTCATCCTACACCTCTCATGGATTGATAAACCTTAGGTCATCCACTTGAGGGAAAATTGCTACTGTCCTACAAAACTCCACGCTTGGAGGCCCAACACGTGTCTACAAGAATAAAGTTGCGTAGTAGACTTCAAGCTCTTTTCTGGCGCCGTTGCCGAGGAGGTGAGTGCTTGAAGGTATATCTTTAGATATTGCAATTGAATCTTTTAGTTTCTTGTTTTATCACTATTTTGGTTTATAAAACAAAACTACATAAAAATGGAATTTAGGTTGCATCATACTATTGATCATCTTTATAATATCTTCCTTGAAAATGATGGATAAAAAAATTGTGCTCAATTGTTAGAAGAAGTCAATAAAATGTTTGGCAAAAAATATTTGAACAATGAGCATGATTGCAATGTTGTTAGTATGAATTCTTTGAATATCCAAAATGCTAATGATGATTGCACAAGTCATGACAAAAATGTTTCTTATAAGCATGTCACTTTTTGCGGAGTGAATTGGGAGTGCCTTTGCACACCAAAAAGGGAAGATAGATTTTGTAAGAAGCATAAATATTTAGAAACAAAAATGTTGCAAGAGAGGCTAGATGATTGTGCTGAAAGATGTAATTTTTTCTGCCATCCTTGTGAACTTTGCAATGAACGTGGTCATTTAAATCTCCAATGCAAATTCTTTCATGATCAAATCGTGTCCAAAAATTGTGATAACTTAATTACCCTTGAGCGTCATAAAGAGCTTAGTCTTCTTTTGGGGCATGAAGAAATGAAACATATAACTAAGGATTTTCGAAATCCCAAGAGATTTCTTGAATTTGATCTAGAGGAAATTTATATGTTTTGTGTGGTAAATTGCATTGAGAATCCTTATATTGCCAACTACCTGAATACAAGAAAACAAATGGAATATGAAGAGAGTACTAATGAAAGGGAAAATATTTCCCAATACCCTCCTAGTGTTTATTATGATGAATCAGGTAATGAGGAGGAACTTCCTATTCGATCAATCTCTTCAACAAGGAGCTCGAAAAAATTAATTGAACCCACACATGATGTGGTGAACAAGAAGAAAAGAAGAAAGAATAGAGGGGAAAAGGTATCTCTCCCATATAATGTTGCTCCTATTATTGTTGTGCCCCATGAAAATGAATCAAATATTATTGTGGAAGATGATGAACTTGATGATGATTTTGTTATGCCTATTGCTTGTTGTGATAATTATGATTGGGAAGATAATGATACTTCTTATAATCTTGGAAATCTTTTTGGCACTTGCTTGGAAGAATATGATAATACTGTTTGCTATACTATTGGTGCCATTCATGCTATTGATAAGAATGATTGTGATGATATGCTAAACCGCAAGCTTGGGGATGCTATGTTTGATGAGTATGATATGTTTGAAGATTTATTTTCCAGAAATAATGTTTGTCCTAAGCTTGGGGATGTTTTTCTTAATGAATATGATTCTTTGATTCCTTCTACTTTCGATAAGAAAATTTATTATGATGATAGCATGCCTCCTATTTATGATGATTACATTGATGAAAGTGGGTTTGGAAGAGTGTCAACTTTAGGTAGTAATGATCCCACTATTTTGGAGGGTGTTGAATCTTGTTACAATATTGATGAAAGTGGATTTGGAGAGGTCATGACTTTATTTAGTGATACATCCACTATTTTAGAAGAGGTTTCAATTGACTATGACAATGAAGTTGCTATCTATGATGATTATTATGATGACATCTATGCCATAAAGAGTGATAAATCTTCTATGCGTGTGCATCATGAAAAGAGTTTTGTATGTGATAGTTATATTGTTGAATCCATTCATGATGTTTCTGAAAATTATTATGAGGAAGGAACTTATGCTCTTACAAATCTCAATAATATCAAATTTCTTCTCTATGTGGATTGTTTTGAATTTGCACTTGTTTTGCCTTCCTATGCTAGTTGATTCTTGTTGCCATAAGTTGTTTGCTCACAAAATCCCTATGCATAGGAAGTAGGTTAGACCTAAATGTGCTAGTCATATGCTTCATGATGCTCTCTTCATGTTTTAATTCTTATCTTTTATGCAAGCATCATTGAAATCATCATGCCTAGATTAAAAGGCATAAAAGAAAAGTGCTTTTTGGGAGACAACCCAACACTTTTACCTACTGTTTTTGTGTGTTAACATGATTAGGCTACTGTAGTAATCATGTTTTATAGCTTTTGTTTCAATAAAGTGCCAAGTAAGACCTTTGGGTTGGCTTACGGTGATAGTTGATTTGATCTTGCTGAAAAACAAAAACTTTTGTGCTCGGGAAAAAATTCTGATTTTTAACATAAGCGTTATAAAATGATGATTCTTTTTTCAGAAGATTAATAGACAAATTTCTCAGGTTGTCCTAATTTTTCTGAATTTTTGGAGTATCAGAAGTATGGTTTGAGTACAGATTACTACAGACTGTTCTGTTTTTGATAGATTCTGTTTTCAATGCATAGTTTGCTTGTTTTCTAGTTTCCATGGCTTATATTGCTCAATATAAATTGTGGAAATGATATGCTACAGTAGGCATTGTGTGAGAACAATTATGAATCTTGTATTTGACAGTACCAAAAGTGGAATGGTTTGCTCTTTATCATACTAACCTATCTCACAAAGTTTCGTTAAGTTTTGTGTGATTGAAGTTTTCAGGTTTTGGGTGAGATATCGATATGAGGAGAATAAGGAGTGACAAGAACCTAAGCTTGGGGATGCCCAATGCACCCCAAGGTAATATTGAAGGATGATCCAAGCAACTAAGCTTGGGGATGCCTTCCGGGGCATCCCCTCTTTCGTCTCCAACATTATCGGTAACCTCACTTGTAGCTATGTTTTCATTTGTCACATGATATGTGTTTTGCTTGGAGCATCATTTTATTTTGTTATGATTTGCTTTCTATTATTTAGAATAATGTTTTGCATCTTTTATTTCAATAAAAGTGGCAATGATAGCCTTTCCCATGCTTATTTTGCAAGTATACATGTTGCTGTTTGAAAACAGAAAGTTTACCACTGTTGCAAAAATTCCCTAGAAAAGTAAGAATGTGATAAAATGTTGAATTTTTTTGAAAAATGAGCTATGGTAAATTTTCTACAGTGTGGTAAATTTTCATAATGTTTGGAGTTAGGTAAGTATTGATACTCTTGCATTCTTTACAGATTGTGCTGTTTTGGCAGATTGTTGTTATGTTTGCTTGTTCAATGATTTTATTTGAGGATAGGAGTATTAAATATGCAGAGGCATTTAGTATGCAATGTTGAATAATAATTTTAGTGATTTGCTACAGTAGAGAATGATAAGGTTTTTGCATTGGTTTATACTAACTTATCTCACGAGTTCTTGTTGAGTTTTGTGTGGATGAAGCTTTTGAGATTTAGGAAAACCATGATATGAGGAGAATTAAGGAGACACAAAAGCTCAATCTTGGGTATGACCAAGGCATCCAAAGATAATATTTCAATAAGCCTCAAGCATCTAAGCTTGGGGATGCCCCGGTAGGCATCCCGCCTTTCTTCTTCAACAATTATCGGTTAGTATTGGTTGAGCCTAAGTTTTTGCTTCTTCACATGAGTTGGGATATTCTTAGAATGTAATTTTATTTTCATTTTGCTTGTTGTTTTAATAAAGTACTGAGATCTGAAAGTTTTAAATAAAATAGAGTCCTCAAATAGTTGCCAGAGAGGCTAAGTAAGCGACATTCACATCCCGTCAACGAGGCTCTTTTCTATGTCATTTACTCTTGTGCTTCACTTATATCCTATGAGTAAATTGTTGAATAAATTGAATGTCATGAAGTTGAAATCATATCATGCCTAGTGGTACCTTCACATTGGGTTTAGAAAGTGAAATATTTTGAGGCTTGACAATCACAATATTTGTCATACAAGCAATTCACGAATAATTAGTATAAGGAAGGGAACTTTCACATATAAATACACTATCATGGAAATCTTTTGTGATTGTGAGTCCCCATCAAAAAATTATATGCCAAAATTGTTGATGTTGGACAAGGAAGACAACATAATGATTTATGTTTGTTCATATTCACATAGAAGTCATATTGTCATAGATCCTTCAACATGTGGTGCTTGCCCCCATCTTTGCTAGCAAAAAAAATTCCGGACCAAGTAGAGATACTACTTGTGCATCCAAGAACCCTTAAACACAAATCTTATTTTCAAGAGTCCACTATATCTACCTATATACGGTATTCTTTTGCCATCCTAAGCAAATTTGTATGTCCCATCTCTAATATTCAAAATAAATTTCTCTTTTGTGTGCTCGTACCGCTCGCGAGGAGGTGAGGGGTGGCCAATATTTTCCATGCTAGATGTGTTATTCTCATGATGAGTGTTTATTCACTTGTCATTGCACGAGAGTAAGGCAAAGGTATTAGGGATGCCGAGTCCCGAAATAAAAAATGAATTTACTTTATGTTGTCAAATAATAGATTCCTTAGAAAGTGTTGGTATGGAGGGCACCCATGGATACGGTTAGCCATGGAAAGTGAAAGTATGGTGGAAAAAGGAATAAACTTTATTTTCTGTTTGGGAACCACCTATGATATATCTAGCATGGAAAGTGTTGGGAGCTCTAAGTCATTTTTGTTGGTGGGAAAAGTATGCCTCTCAAAATGTTTTTATCTCTCAATTTTCGCTTTGAGCTCTGGAACCTCTACAAATCCCTACTTCCCTCAGCGAAGGGCCTATCTTTTACTTTTCAGTATTTACTTTTATGCAAAGAGTCAAAGTTTTTCTCTCTATTCCTTTTTTATTTTTCTCTTTTGGCAAGCATCATGTGGTGAGGAAAGATCTAGGCACATATGTCCAATTGAATATGGGTAGCATGAGTTATTATTGTTGACATCACCCTTGAGGTGAATACGTTGGGAGGCGAAATTATAAGCCCCTATCTTTCTATGTGTCCGGTTGAAATGTTTTGCTCATGTGTACAAGGTGAGTGTTAGCAATCATATAAGACCATATGATGGTTGAGTATGTGGATCTCTTACTTAAACTTTGTTGAATAAGTTGAATTGCAATTTCTTGGTGACTAAGAACATAGGTTGTTGAGTTTCAAGAGAATTCATTGTTTGAACCTTAACATGTGAATTGGTTGCCACTATAACATGAGAAGTTTCATAAGAAAGATTTTTTGTTATGATGCTAGGAAAAGTGATTGAAATTATCATTGATCAAACTTATGCACTTTGCTAGCATTCACACTTCATAAATTATTTCTTTTATCATTTACCTACTCGAGGACGAGTAGGAATTAAGCTTGGGGATTGTCGGTGTCAAAACCGGCGGATCTCGGGTAGGGGGTCCCGAACTGTGCGTCTAGGCCGGATGGTAACAGGAGGCAGGGGACACGATGTTTTACCCAGGTTCGGGCCCTCTTGATGGAGGTAAAACCCTACGTCCTGCTTGATTAATATTGATGATATGGGTAGTACAAGCGTAGATCTACCACGAGATCAGAGAGGCTAAACCCTAGAAGCTAGCCTATGGTATGATTGTATGTTATGATTGTTGTCTATGGACTAAAACCCTTCGGTTTATATAGACACCGGAGAGGGTTAGGGTTACACAAGGTCGGTTACAAGGGAGGAGATATACATATCCGCATTGCCTAGCTTGCCTTCCACGCCAAGTAGAGTCCCATCCGGACACAGGGCGAAGTCCTCAATCTTGTATCTTCATATTCCAACAGTCCGGCCAAAGGATATCGGCTGTCCGGAGACCCCATAATCCAGGACTCCCTTAGTAGCCCCTGAACCAGGCTTCAATGACGATGAGTCTGGCGCGCAGTATTGTCTTCGGCATTGCAAGGAGGGTTCCTCTCCAAATTATGTGTACCTGTCGAAATAATGTCCGGTTTCTTGTGAATGTTGCACTCCTTGGCTTCCACGCCCAATAATGGCCACTTTCCACGCGTCGAGCGAATGTGAAGAGCCAGGGTGTTTTCACATTTACCCCCCTAGCTGTGTGAATGAGCCGCCTATTTAAAAGACGAGGATTCGGATCCAAATCACACCATCCTCCCTTGGCGAGCCTTCATCGAAGCGCACCCAACAGAGATCCATTCCATCATGGTCGGTCGACGTAGCTCCTCCTCTCGCACCCCTAGCTCCAAGTCTGGAGATTGGGAGAGATGTTCCGTCCCGCACATCAAATTAGTGATGCTTCAGTCCAAGGGATTTCTTCCCCCAGCGTGCATGGTCCCGGTTCGAGCCGGGCTTGCCACCTATAATGGCGGAGAGCAAGCGGAGAGCCTCCCCAATCCCTCCAAGGGAGAGCGGGTATGCGTTGTCCCTTATTTGGTAAGAGGGCTCGGATTCCCAATTCATCCGTTTCTCCGGGGGCTCCTGGAGTTCTACGGCCTCCAGTTGCACAACCTTACGCCTGCCTCCATGATGCATATCGCGGGATTTGTAGCCCTTTGCGAGTTGTTTTTGGGTTGTGAGGCTCATTTCGCTCTGTGGAAGAAGTTGTTCTGCCTTGTGCCCCGCTCTCAGAAGGGGTCAATATATCAAGTGGGCAGAGCCGAAGTGTGGCGTATTGTCGGGACCGGATACCTGTCCGGAACCCCAAAGAAGACGTCTGAACACTGGCCTTCAGAATGGTTTTATATAGAAGACGTCCCCCTCCCGGATCCTATTCGGATCGGCCTTCCTGAGTTCCACAACGCCCCTTTGAAGAAGCGCCGGAGCTGGCGTCCACGGAGCCCCCTGGAGGAAGATGACAGGGACGTTCTTTACCTGATGAGCCAGATAAGTTTTTTAGCTCGATCCGGATTGACCATGATCGAGGTCATGGCCATATGTATCATGCGGGGGGTGCAGCCGCTTCAGTATAGAGGCCACCCCATGTGGGATTTCAATGGGGAGG
Organism: Triticum urartu; assembly: GCF_056163025.1. Taxonomy (NCBI): domain Eukaryota; kingdom Viridiplantae; phylum Streptophyta; class Magnoliopsida; order Poales; family Poaceae; genus Triticum; species Triticum urartu. Next base: position 476,132,228 of record NC_141878.1, on the reverse strand, counting down.
ATGACGCCACCCGCTACGGCCGTAAAGGGCCAGGATCGGTTGATGATCTAACAAAGATCTTATCCACTTTGTACAAGGGAGAAGAGTAGGAATTCCTTCGTGTCAACCCGCAGGGCGGATTTTCTATGTACAATCCTCCGAGCTGGGTAAGCGGAGACTTTTGCTCGCCCATCCGTTTCATATTTCTGCAGTTAAGTACTCAGTCTAGCGATTTCTATGCAGGAACTACGCCAAGCTGTAAGGGAGATAAACAACCCCCCTCCACAGCCCGAGGACCCTGGACGGTCCCTCGACCCGGCCTCCCAAGAGGATCTGGACATATCTGTGGAGCTAATCGATGGGGTGTTTTACCAATCGAGCAATGATAACGCTTTGGTGGCCATTACGGCCGATTACCCTGAGCAAGTTCCAGCCTCACAGGTGACTGAGACCAAAGTCCCAGCACTTCAAAAAGGGGTCCGTCCTTGCGTGTTTTTGATCGCCGTATAACAACCGTGTTTTGCAGGGGAGGTCCTCGAGGCAGAAGGCCGAGCCTGCGGCGACTGGCCAACAAGGGGCCGTGAGGCCAGGCAGGCTGAAAAGACCCACAGTCTGGATTGAGACACCGGCGCAGCGGTACAGCGCGCCGTCTTTATTGCAAGACATTATTCTCAGAGGCATATACCCGGAGAGGCTACCAATCGCGCCTCCATAAGCCAGGCTCCAAGGCCGGATTCAGAGGCGAGAACGAATATGAGGCATGCGCCGAGTGCTCCTCCGACAGAGGATGCGGATAAACTATCCGCCACCCATTCCGAGGTGGAAAGTGCCATGAACCACAGGCGTCGCCGGACTGTTCTTCGTGACACTTGTTTCTCCCAAGAGGCATTGGATGCCATCAACTCGGGAGACGCGCACCTCCGTGCCGCTCAAAATGGTCTAGCCAGAGTCACGGAGCAGTATGTAAAAGACATACGGGTGAGAAATTTTGGTGATTATATATATCAGTAGCCCCTGGGACTTGAAACAGTTAGGATAACTGATTTAAGGATCATTTGTTATGCAAGTTCTTACAGAAAAGAATACACAACTGTCCCAGGAGCTGAAAGAGTGCAAAGCCCAACTTCAGGCCGCACTGGCCGCAGCAGGGGAGCCCAAAGAGACCCCCTCTGGTAACATATTCTTCAAATGATAAGTATCATATAGAATGCGGCGTGTATGCAGATCTGACGATAAAATTGCAGATGACACTGGAGTAAATCCGGATAAGCAACAGCTCCAACGCCAGCTGAAGGCCGGTGAGAACGTGCTTACGAGGGTGAGGCGGGAGAAAAATGATCTCCAAGATGCCAACACAAAGTTGGGCATGGAACTACAAGAGTTCGGCGAGGAAGCTGGCTGACAGAGTTATGTATGTAGGTATGCTGACAGGTCATCCTGCCGAGGAAATGCCCGGTTCAACGGGTGACCTTCTTCCCGAGCTCTCACAGCTGCACGAACGAGTACGGCAGGTGATGCAAGGCGTCGCTCATGCCTTGTGGCCCTCCGTATCCATACCCGAAGGCCTTGGAGAGCTTGCAGAAAAGCTAAAGGGAGCGTGGCGGCGCTTCCGATTTTGGAAGATATCGGCCTGCCGTCAGGGCGCCAGGGAGGCCTGGGCAATGGTGAAGACACGGTACACGAAGGCTGACCCGAACCACATGGCTGAAGTCAGACCTGTGGGGCCCAATGGGAAGGAGATCCCTGTGAGCTTAGTGTACGGTCAAGTAGAATTGGCCGCAAAGTATTCCCAATAGGACTGTAAACTAGACAGCCTTTTGGATGGAATTGAAGAGGAATTCAACCAGTCAAATTGACTATGTAATTTTAAAGTGACATGTATAATGCCTTCTAGCCGGATTGTAGATCGTTTGTTGTGGCGGACCTTTTCGCTTCGACCTCGGGACCCAACGGTCCGGAGTGTATCCAAATACCCTCTCGATTATGTAAGAACCGGGGCATGTGTGGAGACCAGGCGTAGGGGTCATTAGTGCTTTATCAGACAAGTGCCCAACTAGTTATGTTATATTACATGGGTAGTAAGAAACATCTTCCAGGGAGAATAGTTCCGTTAAGGGTTCCTTTCCCAGGGTAAGCATGCCCTAAAGTGCATGTCCGTACTGCGTCAAGAAGCGCAGAAAAAGCATCTGGGGGCAGAAATGGATAATAAATAAAAATCATCTTTTGTTCACCGACCGAATATTCCCTTAAGAACGCTAGCTTTTGGCTTCACCCAGTCTGAGGTACATGTCCGGCTGACCCGGCGGTAACAATCGCAGAGGTGCTCCCCTTATGCCCTAGCCGAATTAATGGGAACGTAGGGCATAAATACAAGAGCCAGGCAACCCAGCTTGGCCAAAACTTAAGTCATATCGATGCATATAATGGTGAAAAAAGGTACATGTGGAAGTATAACACATGTGTTGGGCGTGAGGCCCAGGTAAATAATTTAAGCTTATGTGAAAGAAGCCCCCAGGTATGAAGAGTGCGGCTAGTGCATCTGTAATGTATGAGTCAGGCACAAGGTGACCCTTGAAGGCCTAGAGAAATAAAAGAAAGAAAGGGAAACAAGACAGATGATGCATATGCAGAAAATGGACAAAGGGAGGGGACTAACATAGAGTCCGGTGCTAGGCGTAGAATCTTCGAAGCCTAGTTGCGTTCCATGGGTTCGGTTCGAGTCGACTAGTCGATGCATCCCGCAGTCGGTACGCTCCACCGATCAGAACTTGGTCGATAATGAAGGGACCTTCCCATTTGGGCTCAAGCTTGTTCTTTTTCTTATCCGGCAGTCGTAGAACCAGTTCGCCAACGTTATAAGTTTTGGCCCGTACTTCTCTGCTTTGGTATCTGTGAGCCTGTTGCTTGTAAAATGCGGAACAGGCTTTGGCTACGTCGTGCTCTTCCTCCAAGGTGTCCAGACTGTCCTGCCGATCGAGCTCAGCTTCTCTTTCTTCATACATGCGCACTCGAGGTGATTCATGAATTATGTCACAGGGCAGGACTGCCTCTGCGCCATACACCATAAAAAATGGTGTATATCCGGTACTACGATTCGGTGTGGTCCGCAGCCCCCAGAGTACGGAGTTGAGCTCCTCTACCCAGTGCGTGTCAGACTCCGTTAAGGAGCGCACTAATCTGGGTTTAATGCCGCTCATTATAAGACCATTTGCTCGTTCGACTTGACCGTTGGTTTGTGGGTGATAGACTAAAGCATAATCGAGCTTGATGCCCATTTTGCTGCACTAGAGCTTTACTTCGTCGGCCGTGAAGTTCGTGCCGTTATCAGTGATGATGCTGTGGGGGACGCCGTAACAGTGTACAACCCCGGATATGAAATCTATCACCGGTCCGGATTCGGCTGTTTTAACCGGTTTAGCCTCTATCCATTTGGTGAACTTATCCACCATGACCAATAAGTATTTTTTGTTGTGGGTTCCCCCTTTAAGGGGTCCAACCATGTCAAGCCCCCAGACTGCGAAGGGCCATGCAATGGGGATTGTTTGGAGGGCGGTGGGTGGCATGTGGCTTTGATTTGCAAAGAGCTGGCAACCGGAGCAACGTTGGACCAAGTCCTGTGCATCTGCCCAGGCTATTGGCAAATAGAATCCTGTACAGAAGGCCTTGCTTACAAGAGCTCGGGCTGCGGCGTGATGACCGCCGAGTCCGACGTGAATCTCTGCCAAAAGGTTCCACCCTTCCTCTTCGGAGATGCACCTTTGAAGGACTCCAGTAGCGCTTTTTTTGTACAATTCTCCCTCATGGACCCTGTAGGCCTTGGATCGCCGCACTATGCAGCATGCCTCATTTTGGTCCTCCAGAAGTTCCTATCTAGTTAGGTAGGCCAGGAATGGTTCGGTCCATAGGGCAATAATGGACATTATTTCATGGGCGGAATGTGTTATTTCGGTGGCGGAGCCTCCGATTGTGTCAGAGAGTTCGGTATCGGGTATGTTGGCCGGGTCCGGACTGTTGTCCCCTTCCCATGCTGCGGATGGCTTGAAGAGCCATTCCATAAATATGTTGGGAGGGACCGCGTCGCGTTTTGCACTGATGCGGGCGAGGATATCCGCCGCCTGATAGTTTTCCCGAGCCACATGGTGAAATTCGAGCCCCTCGAACCGAGCTGACATTTTTAGGACAGCATTGCGATAAGCTGCCATTTTTGAATCCTTGGCATCAAAGTCTCCATTTATTTGGGATATCGCGAGGTTCGAATCCCCGCGCAACTCTAGGCGTTGAATGCCCATGGATACTGCCATCCGGAGACCATGTAGAAGGGCCTCATATTCGGCTGCGTTGTTGGAGTCCGTATACATTATCTGTAGTACGTATTGAACGGTATCTCCTGTTGGGGACGTCCAAACGACGCCAGCCCCTAGACCAACCAACATTTTGGAGCCGTCGAAGTGCATTATCCAGTTTGAATATGTGCCATACTCTTTAGGGAGTTCGGCTTCCGTCCACTCAGCGACGAAGTCAGCCAAAACTTGTGACTTAATGGCTCACCGTGGCTTGTAAGTTATGTCGAAAAGGAGGAGCTCAATGGCCCATTTGGCAATCCGGCCCGTCGCGTCGTGGTTGTTTATAATATCGTTAGCACTTCCGAGGCTACCGTTATCGAACACTCTTGAAAGTAGTGTCGCAGCTTCCGAGATGCCATAAATACCGCGTATGCTATCTTTTGATAATGCGGGTACCGTGATTTGCATGGAGTAAGGACAGTGGACACATAGTAAACCGTCTTTTGAAGGGGGAATTTGTGTCCATCCACTTCTCGCTCGACGACGAGTACTGCGCTTACTACTTGATGAGTTGCCGCAATGTATAATAGCATAGGTTCGCCAATGTTTGGCGCGGCCAGGACTGGGTTTGTTGCCAATATGTCTTTTATTTCGTTGAGTCCGGCCGTGGCGGCATTCGTCCACTCGAAGTGTTCGGTGCGCCGGAGGAGGCGATAAAGGGGTAATGCATTTTCTCCCAAGCGGGAGATAAAGCGGCTTAGAGCCGCCACGCATCCAGTCAATTTTTGTATTTGTTTGAGGTCTGTTGGGGTAGCCAATTGTGACAATGCTCGGAGTTTGGCCGGATTAGCTTCAATACCTCTACTGGAGACAATGAATCCCAGGAGCTTTCTGGCTGGTATGCTGAAAACGCATTTTCCGGATTGAGCTTGATGTTGTATGCTCGGAGATTGTCGAATGTGAGCCTCAAGTCGTCTACTAGAGTTTCGACATGCTTGGTTTTAACAACCATGTCATCCACACAGGCCTCCACTGTTTTGCCGATCTGGTTTGCCAGACATGTCTGAATCATGCGCTGATATGTTGCGTCGGCGTTTTTGAGCCCGAAGGGCATTGTGTTGAAGTAGAATGGGCTGTATGGTGTGATGAATGTCGTTGCGGCTTGGTCTGGCTCCGCCATTTTGATTTGATGGTAGCCGGAGTATGCGTCGAGGAAACACAATGAATCGTGTCCTGCGGTAGCATCGATGATTTGATCGATGCGGGGGGGGGGGAGGGATCCTTTGGGCAGGCCTTGTTAAGGTCCTTAAAATCGACGCACAAGCGCCAGGATTTGTCCTTCTTTGGTACCATCACCAGGTTTGCTAGCCAGTCCGGATGTTTTATGTCTCTGATGAATCCGGCCTCCAATAGCTTGGCTAGTTCTTCTCCCATGGCTTGTCTCTTAGGTTCGGAGAAACGTCGAAGAGCCTGCTTGACTGGCTTGAATCCTTTTAGGACATTTAGGCTGTGCTCAGCCAGCCTGCGTGGGATTCTTGGCATGTCTGAAGGGTGCCAGGCAAAAATGTCCCAGTTCCTGCATAGGAACTCTCGCAGTGCGGCGTCGACATCAGGGTTTAATTGTGCCCCGATGGAAGTTGTTTTTGTAGGGTCCGTTGGATGGACTTGGAATTTGACTATTTCATCCGCCGGTTTAAAGGAGGTGGACTTGGATCTTTTATCGAGTATCACATCGTCCCTGTTCACCGTGGAGCGCAGCGCAATCAGTTCCTCGGCCGCTAGGGCTTCAGATAGTGCCTCGAGGGCCAGTGCGACTGTCTTATTTTCGGCGCGGAGTGCTATGTCCGGATCACTAGCAAGAGTGCTGATTCCATTGGGCCCGGGCATTTTGAGCTTCATGTACCCATAATGGGGTATGGCTTGGAAGATTGTAAACGCCTCCCGCCCTAGTAGAGCGTGGTATCCGCTGCTGAACGGGGCCACTTGGAATGTAATTTCTTCGGACCTGTAATTATCCGGCGTGCCGAATACCACATCTAGTGTGATTTTCCCAGCACAGCGTGCTTCCCGACTGGGGATGATTCCTCTAAAGGTTGTGCTACTTTGCTCAATGCGGCTCCAGTCTATTTCCATCTTTTGAAGAGTTTCCTCATAGATGAGGTTTAATCTGCTGCCGCCGTCCATGAGTACCTTGGTGAGTCGAAAGCCATCCACGATTGGACTGAGGACCAGTGCGGCTGGTGCTCGGGCTGTTCGGAATTTAGGTTCGTCACTCGCATTGAAGGTAATAGCCGTGTCACTCCAAGGATTTATTTCTGCTATGTGGCAGATTTCGACCATGCTGCGGAGTGTTCGCTTGCGTCTGTTATTTGACGCAAAGGTCTCAAAGACCGTTAGCACCGTATTATTGTCCACGGGATGGTGCTCTGTGGTATTTGGGAGGAGTAGATCCTCACCACTTTTGGCCACCTGCCGGAGTATCCAACATGCTCTAAGGCTATGCGTTGGTATTGCATCTGCTGTACTATGAATTTTGCAGGGTCCGTTGAGCCATCACTCCAGTACGGTTCCTTGCCCCATAGAGGGCTTTTGCTTTTTGGTAGTTAACCCAGGTGTATTTTGATAATGCACCCTTTTATTTCGGACTTGGTTTGTGTTGAGGGCCGGATTATCCCAAAATTTTATTTCGGTTTTCCAGGCGCTTTCCATCGCACAGTACTTTCATACTATGGACTCCAAGTCGGCAAAGCGTGTAATTTCGTGGCGACTTATGGCGTTGAGGATTCCCTTGTCCATGCAATTATTGCAGAAGAATGAAATTGTGTCTTCCTCGCGGCAGTCCTTTATCCTGTTCATGACCAGGAGGAATCTGGCCCAGTAATGGTGTACTGTTTCTTCGGGCTCTTGCCTAATTTGGGATAGATCGCGTATGTTTGGGTGGGTGGGTGGAATTGAATCCGAATCCTCACCCAATCTGAGACTCAGGGGCCAAGGAGTTTCCGAACTCGGAAGTTTGGATTCTTGGATGTTTTCCAATAAATCTGGCCCGCTGCCTGATTCTAGGTTCAGGCCTTGAGTGACGTCCTCCCCTTCGCGGGTATCCGGCTTGGAGGGATCGGGAATCCGGACATAGCTAGTACTTAAGATAGATGAAGGGTTGCCGCATTGTTCCTCCACCACTGCAACGTGATGGGTGACCTGGGGAGAGTTGATCTCTCTCAGATATGGTTTAGGCCCAATCTGATTGTAGTCTGTAGCGACTCCCAGGGCGGTGATGCGATCCAAGAGCTCGTTCAGGGAAGAGAGCTCCATTGGATCTAACTGCTCGGCGAGTTCTGAGTTGACGTGAAGATTGCTTTTGATGACCCCAGAAGTCATCGTCAGCGCAGCGGCCGAATAGGTGGTCATAAGAAAACCACCTAGCCGAAGAGTTTGGCCGATAGCCAAAGCTCCCTCAGCAACAGTGCCGTCTTTAAAGACGGGACGAGACATCCTTCCTGATAGCGACAGCACAGCGGAACTCTCAATGAAAGCACCAATGTCGGTGTCAAAACCGGCGGATATCGGGTAGGGGGTCCCAAACTGTGTGTCTAGACCGGATGGTAACAGGAGGCAGGGGACACGATGTTTTACCCAGGTTCGGGCCCTCTTGATGGAGGTAAAACCCTACGTCCTGCTTGATTAATATTGATGATATGGGTAGTACAAGAGTAGATCTACCACGCGATCAGAGAGGCTAAACCCTAGAAGCTAGCCTATGGTGCGATTGTATGTTATGATTGCTGTCCTACAGACTAAAACCCTTCGGTTTATATAGACACCGGAGAGGGTTAGGGTTACACAAGGTCGGTTACAAGGGAGGAGATATACATATCCATATTGCCTAGCTTGCCTTCCACGCCAAGTAGAGTCCCATCCGGACATGGGGTGAAGTCTTCAATCTTGTATCTTCATATTCCAACAGTCCGACCAAAGGATATAGTCCGGCTGTCCGGAGACCCCATAGTCCAGGACTCCCTCAGGGATGTTGATACGTCTCCAACGTATCTATAATTTATGAAGTATTCATGCCAATATATTATCATTCTTGGATGTTTTACAATCATTTTATAGCAACTTTATATAATTTTTTGAGAATAACCTATTGACCTGGTGCCCAGTGCCAGTTGCTGTTTTTTGCTTGTTTTTTACATCGCAGAAAATCAATATCAAACGGAGTTCAAACACCGCGAAACTTTGTGTGGATTTTTTATGGGCCAGAAGACTCCCAATGGGCCAAAGTAGCACCTGGAGGGTGCCCCGAGGGGGGCACAAGCACAACCCACCAGGGCCCCCTGGCACGCCCAGGTGGGTTGTGCCCACCTCGGTGGCCTCCCGCACCCCTTGTAGCGACCCGATCCCAATGGATCGAAGTCTCTGTGCTTAAGTGTCATCCCTGGATCGGTATGCTGACACACACAGTACTCGAGGATTTATAACAGAGGTAAATCACATGTATAAAGTAACGTAAATACTATTACCTCAATCCATATGGCGGAAGTAACAACAAAGTTGTGGAATCCCAACAACACCAACGGCAAAGTTGAGTGTAGACATCATAACCCTAACGTATCACTTACTCGTCGTAAGAATCTTGCAACATGAGACGTTGCAGCCATATAGGTTAGTACATTAAATGTACTGGCAAGTTCACACCATAGGATAATGATGAATAATAACTATCACTACATGCATATTTGGCTAGTGGAGGCTCTAATTTTAATTTTGCATAAAGCCAATTTTTCCCTACAATAAAGGATTCTACCAAATTGAATTACCCATATTGAGAAGGTATATCCCCAACTCAAATCCCAAAAAACCCACCAATCATTAGTAACCCAACAATTTCGTTAAGTAATGTGATGAGATCAAATCAATAATTCAAGTACCAGATACTCAAAATGTCCATAACCGGGACACGGCTAATCATGATTAGTTTGTACACTCTGCAGAGGTTTGTGCACTTTTCCCCACAAGACTCGATCTCCTTCGTTGTATTTCTCGCACTACATGATGTTTGAGAAAAGGATGATCGAGACACAGTCTTTCCGAAGGGGTCACCTTAATCGGTAGATAGGACGGTACACCTACAATCCCCTACATCTGCTAGCCCATCATGGAAAGGATTCCCACAACTTACTCAACTATGCCAGAGCCCATAATGGCTTGTGGCTGCACACGGAAGTTTCTAGCATGAATAATCTTATGATCCCTTTGAGCCTGGGTGGCATTCCACAGGATGATCACACAGATACCCTGGGATCCCCTTGGGAAAGCACTGGTTATCCCCAGGTGCCCGGGCAAACCATTGGTATATCCCCAGGGTGCCCCAACTAATCACCCAGATGTGTATTAAAGTAGCCACCTTAAGTTTCCCTTAGTTAATATTACTCTCGCAACTTTCATGATTATCACATACCAATCCACGTCTACCAGCATGGCTAAGAAAAAAGTAACAAAGTGTATATCCCCGGGGTGTTTCAAAAAGGTAATAGGTTCCTACCTCATGAACTACATGGAAATGCCCCAATTCCCAATCCTACTCATGCAATCTTTGAGGGTGAAACTAATGCAAGTAAAACTAGGTATAAAAGAGTATGATCAAACTGTGAACTTGCCTTGTAATGTTGATGAAGATTCGTCACACTCATAACTCATGATAGTTCTACTTGTCACACTCTGATCAATCTATCGTAAGCAAGCAATTGCATACATAAGCACTCATGCAAAAGAATCAAAGAAGAGATCTTGGAAAACTTCAAAAACAAGCAAACAACTCTTGCAACAAAAACAATTTCTAATAGTACCAAAATTGGGTGGATTTGGTCTCATCAGAAAGTTTAGGTCCAGAGCTTCAATTAGAGAAAAGAATCAACTGAATCGGAGTTACGAAACTCAAGTTATGAACAAAACAAGTTTGAAATCAAATCTGTTTGAAATCCAAATTTTAAACTTTCAAAAATATGTTTAAGTTGATTAACTAGATAGAGGGGATCATAACGAAGAAGTGGGCGTTGGTTTCGTTGGATTTGGATAAACGAGCAAAAAGTTGTGATCGTTTGAAGATTAGGGACTAAACTGTAAATAAAACATCTAAAAAGAGGTCCCTGACGAAAACAGAAAACCTAACGATTGAACGTTCGCTACAGAACTATATGAAATGAACAGGTTCGCTAAACACACCTAAAAGCGAACGTTCGCTATATAACTAAACTAATAATAATAATAAACCGGGTCTAAAACGAAAACCGAAAAAAATCGTTAGGGTTTATACCGGAAAAAACGACGAGATCCGGGGGCGGCGGCGGTTGCGGCGGCTCCAGCGAGTGGCGCGTCGGCGGGGCTGCGGGGTAGAGGGGTGCGGCGACACGGGCAAGTGGAGGCGGCGGCGCGGGCGATGCAGAGCGGCGACGAGCGGTGGCGGTGCGGCTACGAGGCGGGGCAGTGACGACGACTAAAAGCGGCGGCGGCGTGGCTGACTCGGGGTCCAAGGGGCCGGGGTCGCTATATATATAGTGGGGCGGCGAACCTCGGGGAAGTCCCGAGCTCCCAAAGCTCCGGCGGCGGAGTCCTGCCGGACTCGGGCAGGGAAGGCGGTGGCGGTGCGGGTTGGGTTGGCTCGGCTGGGCTGGCCCAGTTCGGGAGTTTTTTTATAAAACATTTTTTAGACAACAAAAACAAGAATAAAACCATATATAATAAGATATAATATAGGCAAATTATATATCAAAATTTTCAGAAAAGTATTTCCTAAATGATGGACATATTTCAGTGGCAAATAAATTCCACAAAAAATTAAATAAAAGCGAACAGTAGTACTGCTTCATTTAAAAACCAAATAAAATATTTAAAAAATACAAAAATAATTTCAAATTTATTTCTCTCGATTTTTCTACTATAGGGAATCATTTTACCCTATTTTCCATATATTTTATTTTTTGGAGAAAAATTATTTGAATAAAAACCAAATAACTCCAAAATGAAAATGATTTTCAAAATACCTTCAAAGGGCCTTTAAATTTGATTCTTTTAAACTTCCAACTCATATTTCATACTCTTTGAAGAAGTCATTTTATCTTCTCTCATGAAAATCATTGAGTTGCTTAAAGTTTCTGAATTTGAAATATTTCCAAATGAAATTCAAATATTTTCAAAAACCCTTTTCATTTATTTAAATGGAAGAAGTCATATCATCTTCACTCTAGGGTTTTATGATGAAATGAATTTGCATTCATAGGAGATTATAAATGCAAGATGTAAGTTTGGGAAAGTCCTTTTATACCCTCTCATTTAACTTCCAAAAAGTTCCAAATTTCACTCAATTTCACGCAAGCAACCACACCACAATCAAACAATCAATCAAAACTATTTATTTAATATAACAATCCCAAATTTTAGAATTTTGGGATGTTACACCCCTTCTTTGCACTATAAATTCCCAAATATTCCGAAACCCTTCGGGGTTAACCTAGATCAGAAGTTCTGCCGCCGCAGGGCTCCGTAGCCACCGAAAACCAATCTAGACCCATTCCGGCACCCTGTCGGAGGGGGGAATCATCTCCGGTGGCCATCTTCATCATCCAGGCGACCACCACGATGAGGAGGGAGTAGTCCACCCTCTGGGCTGAGGGTTTGTACCAGTAGCTATGTGTTTAATCTCTCTCTCTCTCGTGATCTATATCATGGGCTTTGTTAATATAGTCGAATCATATGATGTTTCTCCCCTCTATACTCTTGTTGTGATGAATTGAGTCTTTACCCTTTGAAGTTTTGTCATGTCGGATTGAATGTTCAGATTTGAGAACACATGATATATGTCTTGAAGTATGAATACTTTAGGTGACAATTGGGGTATCTTATTGATCCACTTGATATATGTTATGGCATTCAACTCGCGGATTCCCGCGGTGATATTGGGGTAATCTATGCATAGGGGTTGATGCACGTTTTTATTATCATTTCTCCGACGGAAACTTCGGGGTCTCTTTATAGTTCTTTGTGTGGATTGAGTATTATGAATATGAATATGCTTTGGTGTTATTCTAGTACGAACTCTAGGATAGATCGAACGGAAACAATAGCTTTGTGTTATTTTAGTACGAACTCTTGAATAGACCGATCGAAAAGAATAGCTTTGAGGTGGCTTCGTACCCTACAAACAATTCCTATCTTTTGTTCTCCTCTAATAGGAACTCGGGAGTGATTCTTCATTACACTTTCAGGGATAATCATATGATCCAACTATGTTAGCATTGTTGAGAGATTGCACTAGCGAAAGTACGGACCCTAGGCCTTGTTTTTAAGCATTGCAACACCGTTTTTGTGCCCATTTACTATTACTTACCTTGCTGTTTTTGTAATTTCATATTACAAAAACCAATATCTATCATCCATATTACACTTTTATTACCATCTCTTCGCCGAACCAGTGCACCTATACAATTTGCCATTGTATTGGGTGTGTTGGGGACGCAAGAGATTTCTTGTATTTGGTTGCAGGGTTGTTTGAGAGAGACCATCTTCATCCTACACCTCTCATAACTTGAGGGGAAATTGCTACTGTCCTACAAAACTCTGCGCTTGGAGGCCCAACACGTGTCTACAAGAATAAAGTTGCGTAGTAGACATCACCATAGAGTCGGATCTGATGGTACCCGGAATATGCATCCAAAAAGGACAAACGCTCACACCCCGCAATTGAGTCGACAATCTGGTCGATACGGGGGAGAGGAAAGTGATCTTTCGGGCAGTCCCGATTGATGTGCTTGAAGTCGATACACGTACGAAGTGAATCATCCTTCTTGGGGACCATGATGACATTGGCGAGCCACTCGGAGTGGTATATCTCGTGGATGAACTCAGCTGCTAGGATCTGAGCCACTTCTTCGCTAATTGCCTTCCTCTTCTCCACGGTGGACCGACGGAGGTGTTCCTTGACAGGTTTTGCTTTTGGGTCGACACGCAAACGGTGCTTAGCCAGTCCCCTGGGTACACCCGGCATGTATGATCGTTTCCATGCGAAGATGTCCCAGTTCTCACGGAGGAACTAGATGAGCGCTTCTTCTTATTTTCTATCGAGTGTCGTTGAGATGTGAGTCGGAGCAGCATTGGGGTCTTCTGGGTGACTATAGACAGGTTTTGTCTCTCCGGCCGACTTAAACGCGGATTCTGAAGCACGCTTCTTAGCTCGCAACAAATCACTCGGGTCCGCATTCTTCCTGTATTCTTCCATCTCTACTGCTGCCATCTTCTCGTCGGCAATTTTTGAGCCTTTCTAGAGGCACTCTTCCGCTTTTTACCGACTCCCTGTGACTGTGATCACACCTCTGGGCCCCGGCATCTTTAGCTTGAGATATACGTAACACGGTCGAGCCATGAAATGTGCATATGCGGGCCTGCCCAGAATAGCATGGTAGGCACTGTGAAAATCCACCACCTCAAACGTCAACTTCTCCTTGCTGTAATTCTTGGAATCATCGAAAACCACATCAAGAGGAATCTGTCTGAGTGACTTTGCCTTTTTTCCGGGGATGACACCGTGGAACTGCATGTTGCTTTCACTGAGTTTGGACATCGGAATGCCCATCCCCTGGAGGGTCTCAGCATATAGAATGTTCAAACCACTGCCACCATCCATAAGGACTTTAGTCAGTCGGGTGCCCCCAATAGCTGGGTCGACCACTAACGCTTGCTGCTTGGAGGTAGCAACGTGTGCTAGGTGATCTGACTGGTCGAATGTAATAGGAGTCTTCGACCACTTCAAGTACGTCGTAGTTGCCGGAGCAACCATGTTCACCTCTCTGTTGATAACCTTCAGTCGACTCTTGCTCACGACATCAGCAAAAATCACCAAAGTGGCGTTGACATTGGGATAGCCATCGTCTTCCTCTTTCCCCTCATCCTTATCAGAGTCCTTCTCTGTGGGCCGACCCTCTCGGAACTGTTGAATCAGGAGTCAACACTGTCGAGTGGTATGTTTGGCTAGAATCTGGTTACCCTCTTCATCCTTCTTCGTGTGGATGTGACACGGTAAATCCAAGACGTCATTGCCTGACTGATCTTTCACCTTTTTAGGCACCCATGTCCCTTTAGGTTTTCCTTTGAACTTTCCTTGATTCAGAACCGCAACTTCAGCTGGACTTGCAACTTCAGCTTTACGTTTCTGTTCCTGACTGGTGTTTTCCTCCCCTGGTGTCCTGGTCGACTGGTTTTCCTTTACCATTACGGAGTCGGTCTTCCTCTTCACCGTTTGCATACCGAGTGGCTATTTCCATCATTCGGCCCAAAGACATGTCTCCGGATCGACCAAACTTCAGGATGAGCTCTGTATCGAATGCCCTCTTTGAAGACACAAACTGCTTGGTGTTCTGACACATTCTCCACAACATGGTAAAGGGTAGTCCATCTCTGGATGAAATCTCTCAAGCTTTCATTCGGCCTCTGAACGCGGTGTTGAAGTTCCGTCAGCCCAGCAGGTCGCTTGCAAGTGCCCTCGAATGTCTTGATAAACACTCGAGCTAAATCTTCCCAACAGAAAATACGCCCAGGAGCCAACTGATTCAACCAAGACCTGGTCGAACCTCCAAGCATATGGGGCAGGTGCTTCATGGCTACATCATCATTGCCTGCACCAAACTGCACTGCCACTCGGTAATCTTCTAACCAAGTATCTGGCTTTGACTCGCCGGTGAACTTGCTCACACCAGCAGGCAATCTGAAATGGGTGGGGGTGGATCTCAACGTCTCGGATGGCCCTACTGAAACACTCGGGCCCCGAAACAAATTCCCTGTTACCAATCAGACAATCTCTGTCTTGTCCTTCTCTGTGTGCTCTGCCTCTGCCGACTAAACCGTGTACAAGAACCGACCTTGCATCAAATCCAGGCTCTCTTGTGTCGACTGAAGCCCGCTCGTCACCATACGGGCGCCTGTCATCATACCGTCGGGGCGCGTACAATCCGCCCCTTGGAGGGGGCGTGGGCACTCGACGGTGGTCATCGCGAGGATCAAACTGCCCATGGCCCCGACCAAGGCACTGATCTTGTCGGTAACCACGATCTTCACGCCGCAGGGGCGATCTCGGGCTATGAGCCGACTGAACTGTGTCCACAGCCACAGATCTTCTATGGATTTTGTTGCGCGATTGAGAAACAACCGAGTTCTGTTCACCTACTGCTCGGAGCAGCGCATGGATCTACGGCAAACCTCTACCAGCTTCTGAACGAGATGGTTGAATTGACTCTGCTATACGCGTTGCTGCTGCGAGATTTTGAACCGGAGTACAATATACCTGAGGTTCAGGCGCAAACAGTTGTCGTGGCCGTCGACTGGATCCAGGGGTCTGCTGACAGGCGCGTTCGTCGAGTGACCTATGGAGATTCTCCATATGCGTACGCTCCGCCAAGGTGGCCAAGTGCGCAACCCCAAGGTCCGAGCCTCGGAGGTCTCTCCAATGATGGGGGTCTGGAGCGCCTCAACATTGTGGCGATGTAGCTCTTCCCTCTGCTCTGTAGTGAGGGCTTGGGGATAGTATTCGTCATGAACGCGCGTCGGGTCGCCGCTGCCGCCGCCACGACAAAATCCAGGTGGACTACGCGGGGATTCGACCATGAGGACTTATGCCGCGGGGTCGTTGCTCTCGCACTTGGAAACAGTGTCCTAGTGACCAGTAGGCAGATCGGACGACCCATAGAGAGATTTGTCGGGCTCGATTGTCGCGACTTGAGGGGTGGTCGACTGGCGAGCCACTGCATGTCCCACCCACCGCTGGAGCCGCGATCGACCAGATCATTTGCGACAGGGAACATCGGGGAGCGAGGACGCCGCGGGAGCCGACCGATACCGGGTCGACGGCTGCCGCAATAGGACGCCGCGAACGCACGCGCGAAAGTGCGTCACCCCGTGGAAGGGGAGAGTCTCGACGTCGAGGGGGGCTTCTTGAAGACAGGAGGAGGAGTCGGCGATGAAGACGAGTGCTCCGAGGCGGACCTCGTGGCCCAGGAACAAACCACCGCCGAAAATCATGTTGATGGAGATCGAAAAAATTGCAACCTCACCGGAAGTCGCTAAGACGCCTGCCCCACGGTGGGCGCCAACTGTCGTGGGAATGAGTCTGACAGTAAGAATAGGGGGTACGTAGGAGGAGGCAAGGCCCTAGCTACAGCGAGGTTGTACACATAGATTTACAAGTTCAGGCCCCTCTTGAAGGAGGTAACAGCCCTACGTGTCGGTGCCTCGGAGGCTTGTCGACTGGATTATGCGTGAAAATTACAAGGGGTGCGAACCCTTGTGTCAGAGGAGGGGGTGGCTTATATAAAGTGCGCCAAGCCCCTCCAGCCCTCGGTTACACAGGGTTCAATGTGAGTTAAGATAGGGGCGTTATTGGTAATGCCAGCTATTAATGGTCTTTGTGACTACGGAGTGAACGCCTGACCGTTGCCATCCTGAGGTGGCTTTAGATCTTCTGTACTCTGAGTGATTCTTTGTAGGGTCGAGTGATTCTACTGCGGTCGAGTGGAATTGAGGTATCCGAGTGGGATCTCTTGTCAAGTGGATTGCACTTCAATGTGATTTCAGTTGGTGTCTTCAGTTGGACTTTGAATGTCTTTGACTCTAGGGCAGTGTCCTTGGGTAGGACCGTAGGATGTCTAGGTCAGGCCTAAGACCCTACCCTAGGTACATGTCATCGTCAGATCCACCTGCCTCTTACCAAAGGTGAAGCTATTTTCATCTCGCCGTAGATGAGAAATAACCCTGGCAATTTTTTATGCGAGATCTGAAACTGGAGGCAATAAATGAGCCATACCATGGCCTGCCTTCTAGAAGCACCCGTGTTTCCTGGACAAATCATTGCAGTGTGGAAAAGTCTATAACCTGAGAGCGGCGGATACCCCTTTGGGGGGGGGAGATCCAGGCGGACGCTCTAGAGGCGGGTGAGAGCAGCTCTAGCAGGCAGGTTGGTTGACCAGCCGCAGCCATGTGTCACGCATTGTACGCACTTGTGGGAACACTTTTTTCACGTTTGGTTTGCTTTGTGATTTTGCTTGGTTTTCCCTATGTTTTCATGAAAAAAAAAATTCTCTCGCGTGAAGCTAAAGCGTAACGTGTGAAAAGCACTGTTATGCTTCACGCTGATGGATAGTTGTGGTTCCTAAAAGCGAAAAGCACAGTTTGTGCTTCACGTGAAACACAATGGTGCGACCAACATCAGTGCTTTCCGAAGAGTGAAAAACACAGTTGTGCTTTATAGAAAGTGAAAAGCTAATGTTGTGCTTCATGGTAAATCACAACTGTGCTTTCGTGAAGCATAGTTGTGCTTGCCAAAAAGTTCAAAACCACAGTTGTGCTTTCTGAAAACTGAAAAAAGCACACCTGCTCTTGCTAAAATAAAAATACATTTTTGTCAAATGTATAAACATGGGATCCACTTCCGAAGATCTCGGTGCGAGAAACGCAATAGCGAAAACGGTTCGTGATTTGGACGCATGGTTCATGAGATAAAACGTAAAGAAGAATCTATGAAAAAGATAAACTCCCATGCTGCGACAACTGTCATACATGCAGTGCGCCAATGGCCACTACGACAAAAGGTGATGGAGTGATCTTTATAAGGGGTATCCTCTTATTAGTGAGTTTGCTATAACTCCCCAACTGTTTGGTCGTGCTCGCCTCTGTGTCTCCAACTTGGTCGCCCTCGCCTCCGGTGAGCAACTTTTTTTTTTCTGAAATTCGGTGAGCAACTTTCATTAAGAAAAGTTCTACGTGACTATTTTATGTCCATTTTTTAAACAGGCAAATGCGTGAAACAGGTTTTTGTTCGGTCTTGTGTATTTGCGTTTTTTTCTTACCTGTTTTAGTGTATTTTTTGGGGTTTCTTACATTTTCAATATTTTCTATAATTTATTCATGTTTCTTTTTTTGCCTTTTTAGAAAGGTCATGAATTTATGTAAAGATGCGTGAACATGATTCTACCTTTTTTTTTTCTTTCTATTCGTGTTACTTTGTTCATCGTGTACAAAAATATTCATAGCATTTAAAAAAATATTCATCTTCTAATTTAAAAAGGTTTGTAAGGTGTATTGAAGAGTTCAATGAGTATTTTGAAAATTCATCTTTTATATAAAGGTTCACCATGTTTTGTTTCAAAAGGTTTATCTTATATTACAAAATATACTCAACATGTATTGAAAACATTTCGAACACATATAACAAATGTGCATCATGTATTAAACATCGTTCACTATGTATACAGAAGTTGTTCATCATTTTTTTAATTTTCGCCATGCACCTGGCAATTTTTTCATCGTGTATTAAATTTGTTCACCGTGTACCTACAAGCTCTTCATTTTGTATTTAATAAAATGTTCATCTTTATTTTCAAGAGTGTACACATGTAACTCTTTTTTCATTATTTGTTAAAAATTGTTTGTCATGTATTTAAAAAATGTTCACCTGCTTTTTCAAAATTGTTCAAAGGTTACTGCAAAAAATTTATCTTGTATGTATAGAGAAAATTTTCATCTATTTGAATAATGCTATTTTTGAGAAAATTGCTCACCATGTAAATTGTTCACTGTGTATTTGAAAAAATTTCATTTATTAATAAAAAGATCAATGTGTATTTTGAAAATATGTGTTTTAGTAAGAATAATTCATGCACATTTTTATATAGATGCAAATATCTTTGTTTTCCCTTTACTACACACACGTCAAACTACCACTAAGAAAGAAAACTGGTGAAAAAACAATACAAACTATAGAACTAACGCTACAGAGAAACCAAAACAGGGTGGATTGGCCAACCAAATAAACGCCGCAGGCGAATGTGCAGTCCAGATCGCCACGGGCGATGTATAGGCGCACCCATGGCATTGAGCGCCGAATAGGAAGACTTTGCGCCAGAACAAGACGTTTTTTAGTATATATTACCTTAGAAGAAAACATAAAATCATTACTTAAGGGATCTGGTTTCAAAGATTACGACGCGAAAAATCCAACAATGAAAATGGTTCAGTATTTAGATGCACATTTCAAAAGATAAAATATTTTGAATAAACGAATTTACGAAAGAAGGGAAAGCACCTAGGTTGAGACAAGTGGCAGTGCGCCCCTTGCCAGCGCTTGAGAAGGTGGGATGACTTTGCAAGGGGTATCATGTTAATTGGTTTCAACAAAGTTTTTTTCACAAAAAAAATCCGATAAAAAACAAATAACAAAAAAAAATGGAAGAAAAATTGGTGCCTATAAGCAATGTTGTAGTTTTTCACCTTTTTCTCTTTTCGAGAAGCACATTTTTTTCAACTGTGCTTCTCGCGGACGAAAATTAGTGCTTATATCGATAGGAAATTCGTGCTTCTCGTGGAAGCATAGATTTTTTTTCGAGTGAAGGCAAATCAGTGCTTCCGTGAGAAGCACATTTTCTTTTTCCTGTCAGAGAAGCACAGTTGTGCCTCGTAAAAGTTTCTTTTGCTCCAAAGCATAGTGAAAACTAGACAAAAATAAAAAGGGACTCATCTAAAACCCAAAAACAAGTACAGAAAAAATAAAAGAACAAAAGCCAAAGGGAATGCCAAGCATGCGACACACGGCGGCGGTTGGGCGCACCACTTGACACGCGCATGCTAAGGAAGTGATCCTTGCGGAGTCCCCACAAAGGGCAACCCTTGGATAGTTGTTCCCAAGAAAACATGAACAAGGAAATCATGTGGCCCAATCCAACTTGGGCTAGACGGAGGACTGGTCCGATTTGTAGACGGCCTCCTGGCTACTTGTTTTTTTCAAATATATGTTTCTTCAGTTATTCAAATATATGTTTTGATGTTATTACTTTTATATACATTTTTCATTTTTTGTGTAAATCTAAAATAATTTTTGTGCAAGTTTGATATTCATATACATGATCAATATTTTTACAAGTATATGTTCCATCTCTACTTTTTTTACACATCATAAATTTTCTTATATATGTGAAATATTTTTATATACGTTTAATTTTTTCCAAATACAGGAACTTTTTTGTACATTGTATGGATATTTAAAAAAAACATGTACATGTTTTCGAAATTTGTGAACGTTTTTAAATGTCATAATAATTTTTTTGAAAGCAATGAACAATTTTTAAGATAGGCTAAAAAATTACACTGCATAAACATTTTTCAAAATCTGAATTTTTTAAAGTAAATTATATTTTTCAACATATTTGTTTAAAACATATTCTAACGTATATTAAAAAAGTAAAACAAAAAAAATATTGAAAGAAGAAACATTCAAAAAGGAACTAACCTGAATGTTTAGCTAGCCCGTTACTTGCGGCTGGGAATACATGGTTGGCCCACTGGTGCATCCTTGACGCGAGCATACGCTAGGTCTCGCTGAAGGCGAGACATGGCCGCGCCCCGGAAAGTGAGAGAGGCCACCAAATCCTATGTCCGTTCAGAGCTCTCTCTTTGCATGGTTTGCACAGATAGGAGGTCACATTTCTATGATGATCCTCCAACATTTACTACCTGCAGAGATGATTACAACGCCTTACTGCACATATGTTGTTCTGGGACAGCAACACGGCCAAGGCGATTTAACCTGATTGCTCAGAACGCTACACTTCACAGTTCCTGCTTGGCAAACGCATCTCTACAGCTAAAGATAAAATCTCACACTACAGTAACGTTATCAAATCTGTTAGCAAACATGAACCCAAAAGCTAAAAAGATGATGGCAACGGCCGGAGGTAGAATATGCTTAGATTTTTCAGAGGCAGAACTTTCACGTCGACTGATTATGCATTTATGCTCCATACGACTGATTTTATTAGCCATTGTTCCCAGCAACTTTAAGCTCAGGGTAGTCAGCGTGACAGCAATCGCTCAGCTTTGCTGGGAGCGTACTGTCGACGTGGTTCAATAATGCCAGCGATTCCTTTGCTATCAGCTCATAGAGAATGTGTGCCATGCTTGTGGTTGTATTCAATTTCACTTCCTGCTGCTTATCACGATTAGTGCCGCCATGTTGAAAAAAACAATCGCCCACACGTGTGGCATTTTGCACATCGTTCACACGCCTTTTTTACCATTCATTTGGCACATGTGTACATATGACATCAGCAGGAATCTTTTTGATTTCGGCTTAAAAATATTTTATCTCCTAATTAAAAAATCAAATTAAAAATCCGTTTTCACCATTAAATCCGCCTCGATGAGATCTTCAAAACAAGACCCCATGTTAACATGTTTCGACGGAATTTTTTTGCCCAAAAGTTATTATGATATTTACACTGTAGTTGCCATGGTGCTTAAACTAAAGTTGTCATGTGGCAATTTCAGTTTGTAGAGCATGGTAATTTTAATATTTTGACAGTGGCAACTCTAGTATCTTAATCATGAAAATTATTTTTTGTATGAACCATGGTAATTTTAAGTGCATGTATCATGGCAATTTTAGTTTATGATTCACGGCAAGTCTAGTTTCTTAATTTCCCGTTGTATAAGTGTTAAAATTTACTTTTAAATGTAGAAGAGAATAGCTAAAACACATCATGACAATTTCAGTGTAAACACCATGGCAATTCATGTGCAATAGATAAGGCAACTTTTAACCAAAAAAATCATCAAAATGTATTAATATGAGATCTAGTTTCAAAGATTTCGTCGCGAGGAATTTAATAATGAAAATGGATTTTTATCGGATTTTTCATTTAAGAGATAAAACATTTCAAAAACTAAAATTCAAAAAAATTTCCATATGCATGCATGCAGTGACGTGGCATAGTCTGTGTGTTATAAGACGGGTGGGCGGGTTTCGCTCCCACCATATGTGTGGGCGTTAGCATTGTCCTAAATTCTAAACTAAGAGCAACTCCAATGGGGCGACTCAAACGGACGGCGCATTTCTCCGTTTTTTGTCCGTTTGGGTCGGCCGCCCGCCCCCGTCCGCCCAATTTGGATTTGGGTCGGCAGTGCGCCCAACGCGCCGACCCATTTCATGTCTACATTCAACTTTTAAATACAAAAGGCCCTCCGCCGATCATGCCAGCGGCCATGTCTCATGCCGGCATACAATGCCGGTTTCAGAAAATACCACAGTTCATGCTGGCGCATTCGCCAGCCGGCCGGCACACATGCCAGCACACAAAAAGGGTTGCAAGCCGACGCGCGGGGTGAGTCGGGCAGCACCATCCGAGGAAACGCCGACGAGCCGGTGCTGGCCGCGGCGACGGCGGCTTGGACGAGGCTGTGCTGGCTAGGGTTTACACCTAGCATGTAGAGCGTCTCCCTCGTTGCCGCCGCGATGCGGGCGTGGGTGAACTCCTGCTGTGCGGCGGCGACGGCGACGGCCTGCGTGGCAGTCTCATCCCTCGCGTCCGCGGCGTGCCTCCGACCCTTTCTCTTGGCCGACTCCCTTGCCCGCTATTCGGGCGTCAACGCCTTCTTCGGCTTGGTAGCGGCGGCGGTCTTGCGCGGGGCACGAGGCTTGCCTTTCCCGGAGGGGGCGACGGCGCCGGACGAGGCGAGGGAGGCGAGGCCGGCGGCTGCGTCGAGTTCGAGATCGATGGCGTCCTCCATGGCTGGTTGGGAGGCGGGGGCGCATGCGGGCAGAAGCGTTTTTTAAAAAAATAAAGGAAAAATGATGGTGGCTGCCATCGACCGGCGGGCCCGGGGAAAGAAGTAGGCGCGCCCGCGTCCGTCTCGTGTCTGCGCCGACGCAAATCAGACTCAAAATTAGGCCTGAAATGGGTCGCACGCGGACGAAAAACGGACACGCGTTTTTTTGGATTGGCGCGTTGGGCCGCCACTTTTATTCACTCTGACCTAAACGGACGCATGTGAACAAAATAGATCGTCCCATTGAAGTTGCTCTAAGAACAGTGTCGCTGGCAAATGATCCTGCCAGCTCGAAACTACCGGCTTCCATGTTCAGGAAAAAGCCCAGCTCAGGTGTGCGTCTCTGCAGCTTTACCTGTGGATCGAATCCGATCGCTGCCACGCGGTGCGCCTGTACATATTCTACACTACCTGTGACTACACTGCCTTTGCTTGACTACATTGCCTTTTCTTCAAGCAAGCTACCATGGCAGCTTTCTGCTGCTGTTCTCCACGATCTTCTTGGGGCACCAGAAGATGCCGGTTTTCATCTGCCATTGCACCCTTAATTTGCATTATCCATCCGATGCCATTCTCATGTGACTACATTGCCTTTGCTTCAAGCAAGCTACCAGTTACCATGGCAGCTTTCTGCTGCTGTTCTCCATGATCTTCTTAGAGAGGCACCATCTGTGCTCCCCCCTCGGTTTTCATCTGCCATTGCACCCTTAATTTGTATTATCCATCCGATGCCATTTTGCAGTCAGACAGTTAGAACTCAGAAGATATCGGTAGTTTCTGAACCGAGAAAGCCATGTGAGAGCGACGCATAGCTCCACATTTTCTCTTTTTCATAGTGCATGGATGCCTTTTGCTTAATTTATTGTGCAAAGTGAGGTCCAGCGGGTGGATCCCTCCTTTTACACCTCATCGAGGCCAAGGAAAGTCCAAACTCAGTTGCTCTTGTCCATGCTTTTTCCAGAAAGGTGGTGATTTGGTTATGCCACTCGTCATGGATCCGATCACTGTCTTCTCATCCTTACGGTACCGCGATGCTACTAGTTTATCCTTCATCACAAAATTGTCCTATGTAAAACAATACTTTGTAGCAAGTTCTTGACAAGTTTCTCCACCTTCCCTCCTTGTTTGTTTTTTCATATCTGGATGAAGTCTTGTTTTTTTTTCGAAAAACTTCCAATCTATTCATCTTTAATCATGACAATACAAAAAATAACAGAGGTAATAAAAATCCATATCCATGGACCACCTAACGACGACTACAAGCACTGAAGCGAGTCGAAGGCGCGCCGCCGTCATCGTCCCTCCCTCATCGAAGCCGGGCAAATCCTGTTGTAGTAGACAGTCGGGAAATCGTCGTGCTAAGGCCCTATAGAACTAGCGCATCAGAGTAGCAACCATCACCGATGAAGAAAGTCGTAGATCAGAGGGATCAAACATGTAAACACCTAAACTCATGCCTGCTACCGGCAGGTGATGCACGATGGCTCTGGCGGAGGTGTCATATTTAGCCTGTTGTTGTCGGGTCGAAGGTGGTGCGACAGTAGCGGGAGGCAGACGCTATGGGACGTCTTTGTCTTTCGTTGTCTCCTCTAGAGATATCTGGCTATCAAGGTGTCGGTAGACGGATAAGGGCGAATGGTACATACGACTTCAACAACGAGTTTATGCACTCCAATGGAAACACAAGATCTCTGATCAGACTATGTCGTCGCGTGCCTGTGTGGTGTCCTTGCTAAAGGTGGTGGATTGAAACTTGACTTTGGGGATGATAATTCGGAGTTCAACCTTGTGGTGGACTCGCCATCATCGGCGCACGTGCGGCGATCCCTTCTTGAAGGCGTAGTCTAGGAGTTGTATATTTTTTCATTTATGTTGTGTCTTGTATCATAGGGATTAGTGGCTATCTGGGGGAGGTACTGTCACGAGGTATATGGCCTTAGGGTTTGTTTTCCGCTTTATTTCTGAGTTGATGGTGTTTGACTGCTGGATTTTTCACTATTAATAATATATGGTTGCATGCATCGTCCTGATGCAGAGGCCGGGAGTTATTAAAAAAAATGTAAACACTTAAACGAAGATGAACAAAGACCGGATCCAATAGATTCACCAAAAATCAGTACCGACCAAATCCCGCAAGGTCGAGGGAGACAAAGCTCCACACGCCCTCTGACATACTATACGCACCACTGGAATGGGGATAGAACGTGAGAGACATTATTTTTACCAAGGGACATCGTCGCCGTCACACAACCCCAACCCAAGCGCTGAATTGAACAAAAACGAGAACATGGTCCTTCTCGCCGGCGGGGGGCCGAAATCCTCCGCACCTCCATTGCTTAGAGGCCATCAGAGATGGGACGGACCGATGGCGGCGCCGACGGGAGGAGAGAGTTTATTCTTGTGGAGGTACGTGTGTAGTTCTACCTAGTTCTTGTTTTTTTAGAAAAGGAGGATGACCCCCGGCCTCTGTATCTGGGCGATGCATACGACAACTTTATTAATTATTATCACAAGACCTTACAAAGCCATACAACAGCAAGACTAAAGCCACCGTCTAAGCAATAACTTCTAAGCAATAACTATCACTACACCTATCCAATTGATGAAGGGGCGCAGATAGTCTGGGCCTAATACCAAATAGACATCGCAGCCAAACCTAAACATCTAAGACCTGAGGTTCCAACTAGGACGCTTGCCGGGTATGGGGCACCTACCAGTCCGGCGCACTCCTCAACTAGGACGCCTGCCGGGTAAGAGGCCGCCGCAGCCACCTGCCACCAATCCATCTTCAGAGCTATACTGTTGCATATACCGCGCTAGGTCTCTCTACCATCGACGCCACCACGACGCCCGACAGCGTCGTCCTCCTGCGCGAGTCCATCCTCCCACAGCGAACTCTGAATCTGCACTGCGCCACGCCGTCAAGCTTCGTCGCCATCAGTGTGTAGGATGAAGCACCGCTCCACCAAAGAATCCGTCCTCTGGTCCCTCGATGACGTGTGTACCTCCAAGAATGACGCCCCCAAGAGAGGAACGACACCAGAGCGCCGCCGTCATCCGATCATCCGATTTAGGGTTTTCCTCCGGAGGTAGCAGAGAGTGGTCTTGAACTTCTCCACGGCGATGCCTTCAAGAAAGGAACGACGCAGATAGCGCCGCCACCGCTGCCTTAGCAGAAGCCGAATGCAAGTTTTCACCCAGATCAGTTCGAAGGGAGCCAACTCTCGTGCACGAGCCGCCGTCACCACCAGCACCACCAGGCAGACCCTGGAGTACCGGCAGATCAGCGAGCTGCCGGCACTACCACATCTAGATCGTCGGCCACACCGGGCCGCTGCCATCCCCCGCGCCGTCCGGGTCAGAGACGGAGCAGCCGACCGCGCACAGGGACCGCCGCCGCCTGCACACGCCGGAGCGCCGCCGAGAGCCCAGCGTCCGCCACCGCTTGCCGAAGCCAACCGCTGCCCAAGCACTGGCGCCACCGTGGAGCCATCAGATCGGGGAGGAAGATGTCGCGCGCCGACCACCCTCGCGGACCCCGCCGCATGCCCGAGCGCCGGCGCCACCGCGGCGCCATCAGATCGGGAGGAGGAGGAGCGCATGACTTGCCGCCCCGCGCAGACCACGCCGCCGCCATCGCCGCAGCGCCACCAAAGGGGAGCCCCGCAGATCCGCCGACAACCCGACCTACAGTCGAGCCGAGCGCCGCCGCGAGGGCCGGCTGTCCCGCGCCGGCCAGGAGCCTCGTGGGGAGGGAGGGAGCCCCGCCGCCGCCGACGCACGCGCGGGCTTTGCCCGGCGGCGAATGAAGTCTCGTATTACATCGCCATGTTCCACTTTTATTAGTTTCATGTAGAGGCGTTGCTGCAGAAACGTCGACTTAATGCTAGATGCTTATTTGAGTATCTTGTAATGGTTCGATCGTGGTTGCCTTTGTTTTATATTTTTTTCTTAACAATTAATAAAAGTGAATGTGTGCATCATGATGATGCAGAGGCCGGGGTATAATTATAACCTCTTTTTCAAAAAAAAAAAATCTAGAGGCAGAGTGGCACCACAGCTCGCTAATCCAAAGATATTACTACTGCAGTGCTGTGTAGACGTTTTCAGAGAGTGTAGGTGGATAAGATCATCTTACTATAATTGTACAACGTCCTTGCCCATATTTAGAATCATTTGTTGGATGCACGCATTCAAGCTCACTGTAGCCACCATGTTGTTTTATAGCGCGGGCCGTTAGAAAAAACAGGACCATTTGTAGCTTGTACAGAGCGTAAAGAGGGCGTCTCCTCGGTGGATGAGGCTGTTGCAAATGTGCGATCTCTGCCCATGAGGTAACTTTATTTTGCTGTTGTTGCTGTTTTTCCTCAGTAACTGCAGATATGGTCATACGGTAGCATCAAAATGGTAAAGTAGTCCATGTTAGGGCATGTACAATGGTGGCATATGGATACGTATGCCTCATGACAAAAAGTAATTTGAAGCATATGTGTTGATTTTTTCTCCCCAATGCAAGCTACTACTAGTAGACCTTATTAAAGAATAGAAAGTGACTTTCACTACACATGTATCCCTCCTCTTCATTTCAACTTTTTTAACTTTATGCACTGAACCACACTTTTTGTCTCTAAGCACCCGCCTCTTGAAGAGGATCCCGCTTCTCCATCCGAACCTACTTTTTCTGTTATCCGATCCTACATGGCATGTGAGGCATCACCCTGGGGCTATGCATTGGCCATGCCCTTAGTGGGACTAATATTCTAGGGAAAAAAGAAGGCAAGATGATCTTGTGAGCTGTGACTCATCTTCTTGTTGTCCCCTGGCTCAATCTCACACCTTTCCTCCCCCAACAAATCCTCCATTAACTCCTTTCCTTCCACGTGTCCACATCAAAAGATCTAAAAAATAATTACTAGAAGATGATGGGGGAATTTGGCATGCGGACGAGGCAATTTGTTTGCCAGAGATTAACGGACGAGCTAACTCTGCAATTTGGCATGCAGCCTTTTCACACAATTTGTTCTCAGCTCATTTGTCATGAGATCCCATTCATATTCATCATGGTTTTGTAGCATTGCCCTATCGTTGTGATACTTTGTTGCCTTGCGCAAGTCATTCAGTATGTGAAACCCTCGGGCGTCATTCGATGGTCTTCTGTGTTGTTTACCCACATAGACTCAGTTAGGTGGCCTTCCTCTTTTCAAGCGAATGAAACCGCCCAGTTCCCATGGTCCTCATGTCCCCCGAATTATTTTCGTCATCAACTTCGTTGCTGCCACACGTTGCCGACGCTCAAATGTCGACTGACAACGACGCGCTGAGGCTCAAAAAATATACTGTATATGAAAAGGAGCATGCGTACCCATTGCCATTGAATCAGATCGGCCTTCGCTATCTGGTCCATCGGATCAAATTATATTTTCGTCACCAGCCAGCCAGCCAACCTGATGCACTCGTCAATCCTTGTCATGTCTTCATGTGTAAAATCCCACAGTAAGAAGGCTCCTTTTCCTGTTCAGATTACTACACGATTTGGTTAGTACTCCTACCAGCTGCTGGCTTCATTTTGACTAAGCAACGTACCGTTATACAGTGTGACTACACGCTGCAGTCTGAAAGGAAACGACCCAGAGTCCGTGTCTGCATTACAGAAGGGACAATGCTACATCTACATAATCTTTCTTACGTAGTTAACGTAATGGGCCAGATGGTAATTTGTGATTGGAGTCAGGGAGAAGGTGAGGCCCACCCCACTTAAAATCAGGAGGGGGATAGAATTATTGTGGGAAGGCTACGTAAGAATTTACGTTAGCCTTCGTAGGTGTATCATTATCGTTACAGAAGTTTGGTAGGTCAATATGGTCGTGAGTCCTGAGAAGAAGTAGGGGTTAGGTGGCCCCAGTCTCGTGTAGCTGTACCAACTCAAACTGATTGATGACTTGCTTTGACAGAAGGAAGGGTAAGTGTCGCAAGAGGGAGAATTAAGCATGGAGAAAGCGGTCAGGGAGGTAGAGTGGACGCCGTTGTCTTAACTTCCTTGATTTTCTTTTTTTTTTTGAAAAAAAGGATCATCCCCGGTCTTTGCATCTGAATGATGCATGTAGCCCCTTCTTAACTTCCTTGATAATGGTGATTGGAGACTAACTTCAGTTAGTACTTCTAAACGAGGACTTAGACACACCACTTTCAGCACTCGGCGTTCAAATAGACCGTGGACACGTCTTTCTTTCCTCTCTCGCAAGTCGCAAGGTGACTAGAGTAAAAGCTTCAATTCTTCAATCTTCGTCAGTTAGTCTATGGGTTCGCCTCTCTTCTGTTTGCCGCTCCGACAGACAGTGGCAAGAGGGGATACGAGTGCCTCTGCTTCGGTTTGTGGATAGGTTAGGATTCAGTTGTCCGGGTTCCGATCCTCCTCAAGTTCATCCATCAGGACGACTAGACGGAAATCTGACGTAGATTTATGTCAGCTTTTTGGGGCAACAAGGTTAGGGTTTTCTCATCGTGCGTACGCAATGACGAGATTTGGTGTTTGGTTCTTCGAATTGATTCAAGGGTTCAACGGCGACAACTGCAACTCTGAGCATTAGTCCTTAGAGGCGTGTGCATGAAGACTTCTTGGTTGTCAATGACATGTTAGGTCAGCTCCGATATGGGAGGCGCAACAGCAACGTGTCGGCATCTTGTTCTAATGACGGTAGTGATCGTTTGGTGATCCAGAAACCTCGATTTATTTATTTATTATTATTATTATTATTATTATTATTATTATTGGAATGCTTTGTACTTGCGCTGGAAGGGGAGCCTTGGCGCAGCGGTAAAGCTGCTGCCTTTTGCAGAAATGTTGGGTAAAGCTGCGTACTAAAGACCTAAAATGGTCGGACCCTTCCCTGGACCCTGCGCAAGCGGAAGCTACATGCACCGGGCTACGCTTTGTACTTGCGCTGAACTTTTATAATATATTTCAGTCCTTTTCGTATAGAAAGATTAGACATGCCATGGCCTTTCAAACCTTTGCTTCAATGAAAATTAAAATAATGTTGTGAACCATTAGTAACTTTTTTCATGTGAATTATTAGTTGTCTTATTTCGTACGGCACTTTGTGATGATTATATCATATGCTATCTTAAATGAATAATGTTTTCTTGTAAAGTTGACTAATAGAACATAAATGTGTTTGAATTAGAGAAGATTGTGCAATTAATTTAGTAAGACACTGAGTTTGGATGGCATCTAATTAATAGATTATGTGGTTGAGTCATGTAATCCTTTCGTCGGCTGATTGTGGTCCTATCATTTTGTTTTTTATTGTTGTTGAGACTTCTTTGTAAAACTTTATTACACTTCAATAAATTATGGTTGTGTGCATCATGATTATGTAGAGGCCAAGGCTATCCCCTCTTCGAAAAAATACAGTGGGTCTGACATATTACCTAATTGTATCTTTAGTCTTCTGTCATGAAACTTAAGTTAATAATCATATGTTTTTAACACTCTCTGCCCTAAGGCTCTTATTCAACTGGCGAAGGCATATCTGTTTGCAAAGTGCAAAACAGAAAGCCAGTGATTACATCATAATTTATTACAAGGTTCTCAATGTTTAAAGCTTCCTTCGCAATTTGATGAGCTACCTCATTTTCTTGCCTACAAATATGTTGAAGCTTAAATCCCTGGAAAGAACTCACTATCTCCCCCATTTCACAAAGGATATGGTGTGTCAAAGATTGTTTCGACCTTGATTCCCAAAGTCACCGAACCTCTTGCCAATCAATCTCCAGTTGCACCCTCTCTCGGCCCCTGTCACGAGTTAAATCACAACACCCCGACACACAAGTAGCTTGTTGTCGTCCACGTGGGCGTAGCTCCTTTCCAACAAAGACGTGAATTTGAAGGGAAAAAACGACATCGAGGAGAAACATAAGAGATACAAACTCTACTTGGATGTCCAAAGTGATATGATGAAATCCGACAAAGAGAAGGCGAGGGGGAGGTTGGTAATTGAGGAGAAGAGGATGAAAATGAAGAAGATGAAGACACGGGCCATATGGAGCTTGAGAAGACTATTGCGGTGGGCAACATTGAGATTGAGAAAGAGAAGGTGAGGCTCGCGAGATTCACCAAGGAGTCAAGAATCATATTGGTCGACACAAGCCTAATGGATGACGATGCCAAGGAGTGGATCACCACCGTGTGCAAAGACATCAATGCGCGCGTGCAAAAGAAACTTGATTCATTTAATATCGTTGATGAATGAATTGTTGAATTATTTGTCGTGGATTATGTTGGCTTGTTTGAATTGTTGAATTTGTGTGTGCTATATTTATCGTTATAAAAAAAAATGAGCTACCTAGTGCATGAGGTTTCATGGAATTAGAAAGAGGGAAATAGGGGACACCGTTGTAGGGAGGAATAAATTAAGCTCAGCCTCCTACTGACCGCAGACATACGGAGAGTCAAATTTGACCATTGTTCTTGAAGATGTTCTTACGATTTGAAGGTGATCTGCACCCTGCATTGGCGTTGCTGCAAGTGTATCACTCGTTTTTCCTTTTTTGGAATATCACTCGTTCACTTTATCCGTTCACAGCTTCATTGAACTACTGAAGTGGTCATTCCGGACTCCGGGTTATTCCTACTTTATCATCTGACGATCCAAACATCTCATTTCCCTTGTATTCCAAAGGAGACAAAACGAAGCAGAGATGAGAGGAGCAGCATCAACCACCCGATGAAAAGGAAAAAAGGAAAACGAAATCAGAGCAGAGCAGCCTATGTGACCCGTAGGACGGCACCGAAGGCCTCAGTCCCAACCACCGCCACCACCTCCCCCAATCCCAAAAATTCGTTGCTTTCCAGACAAGCACGCACAGGTCCATTTCTTCCAGAATTTCAGACTTTGAGCAGCACCAGATCGAGTACCCCCTCCCACTCTCAGCAGCGGGCAAGGTAGCATAGCACAGCAGCTGGTGGAAGCATCTCATCTCATCTCATCATCGATCGATCCCCTTCTCCCCCTCCCTCCCTCGCCTTTCACACTCCCCAACGCCTGTAAAGCAGCAGAGCACCAAGCTGCAAGCAGAGACTGTCACAGACAGGATAGCCACTCATCTTCCCTCTTGCTTTGCTTCTCTCATCTCCCTCGCCAGTCGCCACAATTCGTCGGCCCAGAAACTCATGCAGATCCTCTCGGTTCTAGAGCTTGGCAGGCTCAGCATGGCCTGACGGAGCAGAGATTTGCTCCTCTCGTCTCTGTTCCCTGTGATTCTTCTCCATCTTCTTGGTCTTCCATGGCCGCAATGTTCAATCCACCTCCGGCTCCGATGGCTCTTGGGCCGCAGCCGACGTGGATGCCCTACGAGCCGACGAGGGATTGCTCCCAGGGCCTGTGCAGCATGTACTGCCCGCAGTGGTGCTACTTCATCTTCCCGCCCCCGCCGCCGGTCTTCGACATCGCCGGCCCCAGCGGCGACGGCGATGACTCCTCCGGCCCCGCCTTCTCGCCCCTCGTCATCGCCATCATAGGGGTGCTCGCCAGCGCCTTCCTCCTCGTCAGCTACTACACCATCATCTCCAAGTACTGCGGCACCTTCAGCTCCCTGCGGAACAGACTCTTTGGCCCCGGCGCCGGCCGCGGCGGGGGTGGCGGGGGCGGCGGCGACGGCCGCGGCGATTCCAGGGGCCAGGAGGAGTGGGAGGTCGCGCCGTCGGACGGGATGGACGAGACGCTGATCAGCAAGATCACCGTGTGCAAGTACAAGCGCGGCGACGGGTTCGTCGACTCCACCGACTGCTCCGTTTGCCTGGGCGAGTTCCGGGACGGCGAGAGCCTGCGGCTGCTGCCCAAGTGCAGCCACGCCTTCCACCTGCCGTGCATCGACACCTGGCTCAAGTCGCACTCCAACTGCCCGCTCTGCCGCTGCAACATCGCCTTCGTCTCCGTCGGCATGGTTTCGCCGGAGCCGGAGGGCCGTGCTGCGCCTGCGCCACGGGAGGACCGGAGAGGCAGCCAAGAATTCGCTCTGACGATCGACGACTACTCCTCCGGGCAAGCGCGCGAAGAGCCACAGACCGTGCCGAGCAGCAACGGCGGCGACAATCAGGAGGCTAAGGATCGCCCGGGGAGATCCGAGGCGGCCAATGGCGTAGTGGTCGAGATCAGAGAGGACGGTGCCGCCCCGCCGGCCCCGGCCAGGGCGCCGCCGTCGATGCCGGACACGCAGCGTGAAGCCCGCATGTCCATTGCCGACGTGCTGCAGGCCAGCCCAGAAGACGAGCGTACGGTGGCCAGGGAGGGCGGCCTCCCGCAGGCAGGCTCCTCGAGGCGGTGCCACGGGGAGCACAGCAAGGACGGCGGCGGCCGAGCAGCGCCGGATGCACCGACGAAGAAGCTGCCGCCGGCTGGCAGGTCGTGCTTCAGCGGCAAGGGTGGCGGAAGAGGGAAGGATCCAGGCCCTCCAGTGTGATTTCATTGCGGCGATGATTTCTCAGGCATTCTTCTTCCTCTGTTAACCACTAGTAGAACACTTGACCGTGATGATACTTTTCCGTCGTGTGCTTCCGGTGGAGATCACGTCGCCAGCCGAACGAAAATCTGGAGATTTCTTCTTCATCGTTATGATCTCTGCTTGCGAATCGCCAGC
Source organism: Triticum urartu (assembly GCF_056163025.1). Taxonomy (NCBI): domain Eukaryota; kingdom Viridiplantae; phylum Streptophyta; class Magnoliopsida; order Poales; family Poaceae; genus Triticum; species Triticum urartu. The sequence goes on along the minus strand of NC_141878.1, from coordinate 476,098,692 downwards.
ATGCTGCACAAATCCTCTCTGTGCAACTGCAATGGCTGCACCTGCTGACTGGTGAGATGTCCCGCACCTGGTTGGTGATTGTGCAACTCTGCTAGACAAATTGTATAGGAAATGATTTCTCTTCTTCTTCCATGTTGCCTCTCCTCTCTCTCTCTCTACACGATTGGATTCTGCTCCAGGACATTCTCTCTGGATTAGTGAGTTAACTGTATCTCATTAGGCGAAATGTTTTGTTTGCAATGGGGAGCGTGGCCGCTTCACCTTTTGTCGCATCCTCACGTGTGTGCCTTTGAAATTACTACATTTCAAACTGTCAAAGTGGAGCTGATCATTTGGGGATGTGCGTGGAAATGCAAACTGATCATCGCCAATCAAGCTGAGCTCGAAACGTGTTTGGTCTTGTTAGGTGGCCGGCGCCTTGTTGCTAATAATGTTTGCCATTCGGAGTGGCGCGTCCCCTTTGATCTGTAATCTGTTGCGTAGGACAGTGTGGGTGGGCGACTGGGCGTCCGGCTGTTGAGTGTCGGCCTGCGAATAACATGTGCGTCTCATATATGTCAAAATGCAGTTGGGTGTTAGGTCGACGGTGTAGCCAGATCAACAGTTATTATTCCTGAGGGAGAACAGTTCTTTATTATACGTATTTGTAAGACATCTGGATTCCTTTGCGTAGCGTATTTCGATCAATCATGTTTTGGACTGTACGGCTGTACTTACTTTTCAAGAGGGCCGGTGGTGAATGCTTTGTTGCCGAAAGGGGTTTTGGTGCTTGCAGCTTCTTCTGGATATAATCATAAGTTACTTAGTGCCACTTTTGCTGCATTTGATCTGTCCCGTCTGGCATTTTTTTGTTGTAATTGCAAGTTTTTTTGCTCAGTTTTCATCATTCAACCTGTAGCTGTGATGATACTGGCTAGTCGCCAACTCAGCATTGCAGAAAATCGTTTAAGCATTCTATATAGACACTGAATTTCGCATCTGGGGAAGCCCGGAAGTGCAATACTTTTACGCAACGTCGGATAGAAGAACCAAGCTTTATTATTGATCAAAGTTCACCACAAGGGGATACAGTTTAAATGGTGGGCTTGGCCCAACCATACATGGCTCTCCCGATTCAACAACATAGGAAACTTGGCTAACAGAAGTGCTCCCTGCATAAAGAAAATATAAGAGCGTTTAGATCACTGTTATATTATTTACAATGTCTATATACTTTCTCTGTAAATAAATATCTAAACATTCTTATATTTATTTACAGAGGGAGTAGCTTCTAAAGACGCGTTTGGTTGCATGCATTCAATCAAAACAGGCTTGCTAGATGTAAAAAAATTCGTTTGGTTGTGTACACAAGAGCCTGGCCCATACATGCATGAACGTTAAAGCAGCCCAGAGATTTGCTCGCTAGCAACGTTCGAACCAACCATTTCCAGTGAGTCAGGCCGAGTCAAACGCAACAGGGGAACGGCGTGCACGACGGTGCAGGGTGGATTCGGCAGGGAGATGATGGGAGACCGAAATCCGCCGGCGCGGGATGGTATAAAATCTAGTCTCACCCCTTTTACTAGCCCACCTGAGCGATAGGAGAAATCCACCGTTAGTTCTTGGCATCAGAGGCGGCTGCTTCTCAGATATGCGGCAGCGGCGGCGATGGCAACTTAAATCTCAGGCAGCAAGATCTGCTTGTCCCCTTCATCTTCATCTCCATCTCGCCCACCTCGTCTCTGGCATGAGAGTGTTGTCGGCTCCACCGGCAGTAAGTGAGGGAGTCCTGGACTAAGGGGTCCTCGTGTCCGGATGGGACTCTCCTTGGCGCGGAAGGCAAGCTTGGCGACCACATATGTAGATTCCTTTCTTTGTAACCGACCTTGTGTAACCCTAGATCCTCCCGGTGTCTATATAAACCGGAGGACTTAGTCCGGAGGGAGATAGATTCATTACCATAGCCATACAAGCTAGACCTCTAGGGTTTAGCCATTACGATCTCGTGGTAGATCAACTCTTGTAATACTCATATACATCAAGATCAATCAAGCAGGACGTAGGGTATTGCCTCCATAGAGAGGGCCCGAACCTGGGTAAACATCGTGTCCCCTGTCTCCTGTTACCATTGACCTTAGACTCATAGTTCGGGACCTCCTACCCGAGATCCGCCGGTTTTGACACTGACATTGGTGCTTTCATTGAGAGTCCATTGTGTCGTCCCCAAAAGGTTCGATGGCCCCTTCAATCGTCAACAACGACGCTGTCCAAGGAGAAACCTTTCTCCCTGGACAAATTTTCGTGTTCGATGGCTTCGCACTGCGGGCCAACTCGTTTGGCCATCTGGAGCAGATCAATAGCTACGCCCCTGGCCATCGGGTCAGATTTGGGAGCTTGAACTACGTCACGGACATCCGTGGAGATTTGATCTTCGCTGGATTCGAGACCGCGGCGATCGCTCCTGGTCACCTCGATGAACATGACCTAAATCTGTCATTGGATTACATTCAGGAGATAGCTCATGTAACCACTCTGGCTTTAGATCCGGAGCATACTGCGCCATCCAAGGACCAGAGGCTTAACCCCACCACAGAGCCCACAGACTCCCCGGCGTTGGAGCCGCACATGGACTTAACTTCACACGATACTTGCGTCTCCGGAACTCCGGACTCGTTTCCGGTAGTAAGTTCTGAACCGTGTGAGTTCGCGGACGCCGAACTTGATCATTTATCAATCTTCGAATTCAGCGCCGCATACATCTTCCGGCACTCGCCTTTGGGTGACGTGCTAAACTCATTAAAGAACCTGTCCTTGGTGGGGGACTCATAGCCGAACTATATCCGGTTCGAACTAGAAGCTGATGACAGGGAATTTCGCTCCCACCCGCCACCCACTTTATAGCCATTGTCGAAGACTTAACTGACATGCTCGATTACGGCTCCGATGACATCGACGGTATGGACGACGATGCCGGAGAAGAAGAGGCCCAGGACCCGCCGTTCACCGGACGTTGGACGACCACCTCCTCATACGATGTGTACATGGTGGATGCACCAAAGGAGAATAGCGGCGATGACAAAGAAGATCCAGTTGAGGATAAACCTCCTGAGATACAATCGAAACGCCGGCGTCAGCGGCGCCGCTCTAAGTCACGCTGCAGTAAAGATAGCAACACCGGCACAGGAGAAGATAACACTCCAGAAGGTGCCGAAGACAACGAAGACCCACTTGAAGCAACTACCGAACGGGATGAACAGGAAGATGGGCAGGTTAGCCATAGTAAACAGGCCACGCACGAGGACTTGGAGGACAGTAATTATGTTCTGCTCTCCGAGGATGAGGCGAGCCTCGACACCAAGGATTTCATTGTGCCTGAGGAACCTCTTGAGCAGGAGCGCTTCAAGCGCCAGCTAATAGCCACTGCAAGGAGCCTGAAAAAGAAGCAGCAGCAGCTTAAAGCTGACCAAGATCTGCTCAACAATAAATGGACCGACGTCCTAGCAGCCGAAGAATACGACCTCAAGCGCCCGGCCAGAAGCTACCTGAAGCACAAATTACTACCTCAATTCGACGACGAGGCGCCGAAACACATACCACCATCGCGCAATGCGGCTGACCGACCACCACGTGGACGGGACAAAGCGGCAACTCAAGCCGAACACCAGCCCGCCCCGCCTCATCGCAAAGGCAGAGGTAAATCATCTCACGGTCATACATATGACCTTCGACATGACCTGAACAATAAAGCAGGATATACCCGATCGATTTGCGGATCGCGAGGACGTTCCTCGACACGTGATGATGGCTACCTATTCGGACGTGACAAACCTAGTCATACCCGAGCCGACAACTGCAGACGGACTCCATCGGAGCTACGTCGTGACGCGGCCCGATATAGAGGTGCCGCACTCCCTCTTTGCTTCACCAATAAAGTAATGGATCACGAATTCCCCGAAGGGTTCAAACCCGTTAACATTGAATCATACTACGGAACAACCGACCCCGTGGTATGGATCGAGGATTTTATTCTCCATATCCACATAGCCCGCGGAGATGACCTCCACACTATCAAATACCTCCCACTAAAGCTCAAAGGGCCAGCTCAGCACTGGTTAAATAGCCTGCCTGAAAATTCTATCGGCAGCTGGGAGGACTTGGAAGAAGCCTTCCTCGACAACTTCCAAGGTACATATGTCCGGCCACCAGACGCCGATGATTTAAGCCACATAGTCCAACAACCTGGAGAGTCAGCCAGGAAATTCTGGACTAGGTTCCTAACCAAAAAGAACCAAATCGTCGACTGTCCGGATGCCGAAGCTCTAGCGGCCTTTAAACATAGCATCCGTGATGAATGGCTCGCCCGCCACCTCGGCCAAGAAAAGCCGAAATCCATGGCAGCCCTCACGGCACTTATGACCCGCTTTTGTGCGGGTGAGGATAGCTGTCTGGCTCATAGTAAAAATAGGGCCAGCAACGCAGGCCCCTCTGAGGCCAAAAACAGCAACGGCAAGCTCTGACGTAACAGACACAAACGTCGAAGCAATGGTAATAATACGGACGACACTACAATCAACGTCGGATTCAGCGGCTCCAAGTCCAGCCAGCGGAAGAAACCGTACAAGAGAAACAATCCGGGACCATCCAGCCTAGACCGCATACTCGACCGTTCATGCCACATCCATGGCACCCTAGACAAACCAGCCAACCATACCAACAAAGATTGCTGGGTTTTTAAGCAAGCCGGCAAGTTAAACGCCGAGAACAAGGAAAAGGGATCGCAGAGCGAGGACGATGACGAGGAGCCCCTACAGCCAAACACAGGGGGACAGAAGAAGTTTCCCCCTCAGGTCAAAACAGTGAACATAATATATGCTACACACATCCCCAAGAGGGAGCGCAAGCGCGCACTCAGGGACGTCTACGCGATAGAGCCAGTCGCCCCAAAATTTAATCCATGGTCGTCATGCCCGATCACTTTTGATCGTCGGGATCATCCGACAAGTATCCGTCACAGCGGTTTAGCCGCACTGGTCCTGGACCCAATAATTGATGGGTTCCACCTGACGCGAGTCCTGATGGACGGTGCCAGCGGCCTCAACTTGCTCTATCAGGATACAGTGCACAAAATGGGCATTCATCCATCACGGATCAAACCCATAGAGACTACCTTCAAAGGAGTCATATCAGGTGTAGAGGCCCGCTGTACGGGCTCAATCACGCTCGAGGTTGTCTTCGGATCCCCGGATAATTTCCGAAGCGAGGAGTTAATCTTCGACATAGTCCCCTTTCGCAGCAGCTATCATGCATTGCTCGGACGGACCGCATTCGCCCAATTCAATGCAGTGCCACACTATGCTTATCTCAAACTCAAGATGCCCGGCCCACGTGGCGTCATAATAGTCAATGGAAATACGGAACGCTCTCTCCGTACAGAAGAGCACACAGCTGCCTTAGCAGCAGAAGTATAGATCGACCTTCTCAAGAAGAACCTTAATTCGACTGCCAAGCCCACGGACACCGTCAAGAGGGTCCGAACTACCCTGCAGCAGGACAGCTCAGCTTGTCAAGAGCTAGACTAGAAATTCGGCCTCCATCTCAGTCCCGGTCAAGTAGTGGCATTCATACAACGGGTACATAACTACGCACTCAAAATTCCATGGGCATCGACGGAGGCATAGTTAGTTTGTGATCCATAGTACGGCTCAACCGATACCGGATACACACATACTTTAACTTTTATTCGTTTCCTTTTCAGGTTTCAATCCCGCAGGCCCCATCGGATGGCCTGATCACCAATCCTCTTGAAGGATAAACACACCAAGATGGCGAGAAACGCAGACGTACGAGGGATTTTCAAGGTGGTTTCGTTAAACAATCACTCTACCTGTTTTTTAGGACCCACATGCAACTCTCCCTTGGTTTTTTGGCATATTAAATAGCCTGTTGCTTATCGCACTACTTGTATCAATGCGCCTCAACGTATTAATCAAATTACAATGAAAACAGTTCGCAGCTGGAGCTTTAAAGCCCCAACTTATCACCTTTGCACCTTTTCTGTTTTTTCTCTCTCTATTTTTCTTCTTTTTCTTCCTCCCTTGTGGGTAACCCTATCAGGTAGCATCCATACACTTTGGTACATTTGATGTTTACCAGGGGCTTCATAGCACCCCACACTACGGCAACAAAAGTCTGAACACCTTAAGTATAGTTCGGCACCCCGAATTTAGCATTATATGCATTGGCTCTGAATCATGTCTTTGGTCAATAATTGGGTTGCCCGGCTCCTATGCTTGCTTTCTTACGTTCTGCTATATCGGCTAAGGTAGTAAAGGGAGAACTACTGCGATTATGCCTTGGTTTATCCAAAGGAGCACCTCAGTAGAGAAAGCCGAAAACTGACTGTCATGATGCGGCGAGAGCCGGTCAGCTGTTCGGAGGTTGCAAATCGTTGGAGATTTCTTCTGCATTACGCGAAAGATCGGTACTTCCCGATCAGACGCCTATAGCACTCTAGTTCGGATACTAGGGGCTGCACCCATGTTTTTATTGTCGAACTCCTATGGCTAAGTGAGGGCGTTAACGCCGCATAGTCTAGTTGCCTAGTTCGTTGCGCTAAACAACTCCTTCAAGGACCACATAATTGGATCAAGATTGTTTAGATACCATCCCAAACACCCCCGTACTACCTACGTGCGGGCAGAAGCCGACGACTGGCCAACCCTCAGATTTCATACAACACGGCCGCACATGAGGTAAAATTTAAAAACATAACAAGCATTATATTACAAACCCACTTTGTTTAATCATACAAGGTAGAAGGAACTTGAATACATTGATTCAAAGATCGTGTCTTTCGCACACTGATCCGCAACAATGTGAGACCCCTCCAAGACATCGCCAAAGTATCGCTCGGGTGTGCGGTGCTTGTCGGTGTCAAAACCGGCGGATCTCGGGTAGGGGGTCCCGAACTGTGCGTCTAAGGCTGATGGTAATAGGAGGCGGGGGACACAATGTTTACCCAGGTTCGGGCCCTCTCGATGGAGGTAATACCCTACTTCCTGCTTGATTGATCTTGATGATATGAGTATTACAAGAGTTGATCTACCACGAGATCATAGAGGCTAAACCCTAGAAGCTAGCCTATGATTATGATTGTTATTGTCCTACGGACTAAACCCTCCGGTTTATATAGACACCAGAGGGGGCTAGGGTTACACAGAGTCGGTTACAAGGGAGGAGATCTACATATCTGAATTGCCAAGCTTGCCTTCCACGCAAAGGAGAGTCCCACCCGGACACGGGACGAAGTCTTCAATCTTGTATCTTCATAGTCCAATAGTCTGGCCAAAGTATATAGTCCGGCTGTCCGAGGACCCCCTAATCCAGGACTCCCTCAGTAGCCCCTGAACCAGGCTTCAATGACGATGAGTCCGGCGCGCAGATTGTCTTCGGCATTGCAAGGCGGGTTCTTCTCCAAATCCTGAGTACCTGTCGTAACGAGTAGTGTCCAGCTTCCCATGAATGTTCCACTCCTCAGCTTCTGTGCTTTAATAATGGCTATCTTCCATGTGTCGAGCGAATGCGAGAAGTCGGGGCATTTTTACATTTGCCACCCTAACCGTGTGAGTAAATCGTCTATTTAAAGAGTCGGGGATCCTCAGATCCAGATCATACCATCCTCCCACAGCGAGTATCCATCGGAGCGTGCCTGGAAAAGTCCATCCCATCATGGCCGGCCATCGTAGCTCCTCCTCTCGCTCCTGTAGCACTAAGCCAGGCAATTGGGAGAAGTGTTCCGTCTCCCACAGCCAATTAGTAGAGTTACAGACCCAGGGGTTTCTCCCTCCTGCGTATATGGTCCCCGTCCGAGCCGGACTAGCCACTTATAATGGCGGGGAGCAAGCGGAGAGCTTTCCCAACCCATCCATGGGGGAGCGGGTATGCCTTGTCCCTTACTTATTAAGGGCACTCGGATTTCCAATCCATTCGTTCCTCCGCGGGCTCCTGGAGTTCTACGGCATCCAGCTGCATAACTTTACTCCCGCCTCCATATTACAGATCGCTGGCTACGTCACCTTTTGCGAGCTGTTTCTGGGCTGCGAAGCTCATTTCGAGCTATGGAAGAGGCTATTCTGCCTCGTACCCTGTACACAGGAGGGGTCAATATATCAAGTGGGCGGAGCCGAAATATGGCGCATCGCCGGGACTGGATACCCGTCCGATACTCCAAAGAAGATATCCGAAGACTGGCCTTCAGAGTGGTTTTATATGGAGGACATCCCCCTTCTGGACCCTATTCGGATGGGACTTCCTGAGTTTAATAATGCCCCTTTGAAGAAATGCTGCAGCTGGCGCCCTTAGAGCCCCCAGGAGGAAGATAACAGAGAGGTCCTTTACCTGATGGGCAGGATAAAAACGCTAGACAAATCAAGACTGCCAATAATCGAGATTATGTCAATATGTATAATGCGGGGGGTGCAGCCACTTCAGTATCGGGGGAAACCCATGTGGCACTTCAATGGAGAAGACGATGCCACCCGATGCGGCCGTAAAGGTCCGGACTCCGCCACTGCTCTAGCGAAAATACTGTCTGATTTATACAAAGGAGAGGAAGAGGAGTTCATCCGCATTAAGCCACGGGATGGATTCTCCATGTACAACCCCCCAAACTGGGTGAGTTGCTACTTTTTACTCCAGACCTTCCCGCATTCTTCATCGTAAATATTTACCTTGCTATTTCATAGCAGGAACTGCAAAAAGCTGTGAGGGAGGTCCACAGCCCGTCTCCACAACCAGAGGACCCTGACCAGGCCCTCGACCCTGGACTCAAAGAAGATCCGGACATATTTGTGGAGCTTACTGACAGGACGTTCTATCAGTTAAGCTGCGACGGTGCCTTGGTGGCCATCATAGCCGATTATCCTGGCCTACTCCCTGCATCGCATGTCAGTAAAACCGGAGTCCCAACTTCTGAGAAGGATCCCTTTTTTGCACTTCACCCACCGCACACATATGGTGTCTTACAGGGAAGGCCCTCGGGACGCCATGCCGAACCCGCGGTGACTCACCAACGAGGGGCACCGAAGCTGGGTAGGCTTAAAAGGAAGGCGATCAGGACTGAGACGCTGTCGCAGAGGTATGAAAAAGAACCCTGCTCTGTGGTTATCGTCTTTAAAATATAATCACGTCCATGGTTCCTGGTAGAAAAAACGCTCGCCGAACCGTGTCCGGAGAGCCTGCCGGCCACGCCTCCACCAGCCGGACTCCAGAGCCGGTCTTACGGGCAGATGCTAATGTGGGGACAACACCGGATGTTCCTCCTACAGAGGATGCGGATAGGCTATCTGCTACGAATTTCGAAGTGGAGAGTTCCATGAATCACAGGCGTCGCCGGGCCATACTCCGCGACCCTGGTTTCTCCGAAGAGGCGTTCGATGCCTTCAACTCGGGAGACACGTACATCCGAGCTGCTCAAAATGGTCTTGCCAGAGCCACAGACTAGTATGTAAAGGATATACGGGTAAGAAAATCTGATAATTATGTATATCAGTAGCCCCTGAGACTTGAAACAGTTGGCACAACTGATTTAAGGATCATTATATGCGTAGGTTCTTACGGAGAAGAATACCCAGTTGTCTCAAGAGCTGGAGGAGTGCAAAGCCCAACTACGGGCCGCAGTTGCCGAAATGAAGGAGTCCAAGAAGGCCCCATCTGGTAACACTTGTTCTGATCGAAAAGAATGAAATGACATGTACCATTTAGTATTCGACATGCATGCAAATCTAACAATAGATTCTGCAGATGATCCCGGAGTGAATCCGAAGGTCGTGCGAGGGGATGAGCAACATGCTCAACGACAGCTAGAGGCTGGCGACTGCGTGCTTACATGGGTTAGGAAGGAGAAAAACGATCTCCAAGATGCCAATACCCGACTGGGCGTTGAACTGAAAGATGTTCGGGCCCATCTAGCTGACTCCGTAAAGGAGAATAAGGAGCTTCCACGCGGCATTTTTAGTAAGTGCTTGAACGAATTTTTATAGAGTTCGGCGAAGAAACCGGCTAACAGAGTTATATCTGTAGGTATGCTGACGGGTCGTCCCGAAGAGGAGATGCCCGGGTCTGCGGGCGATCTTCTTCTAGAGCTCTCACAACTGCACGAACAAGTTCGGCAGGTGATGCAGGGCATTGCCCAGGCCTTGTGGCCATCCGCCTCCCTGCCAGGAGGCATGTGGGAGCTCATAGATATGCTCAAGGGAGCGCAGCGGCGCTTCCAATTATGGAAGATATCTGCCTGCCGACAAGGTGCAAGGGAAGCCTGGGCCATGGTGAAGACGCGATATACCAAGGCTGACCCGAACCATATGGCCGAGGTCGGACCTGTGGGGTCTGATGGGAAAGAGATCCCCGTTAGTCTGGTGTATGACCAGGTAAAATTAGCCGCAAAGTATCCCCAACAGGATTGTAGGCTAGACAGCCTGTTGGATGGTATAGAAGAAGAATTTAGTGAGTCTAAGTGACTGTGTACTTCAAGTGACATATATTGTCCCTAGCCGGATTGTAAATCATTTGTCATGGCGGACCTTTTCGCTTCGACCTCTGGACTCGACAGTCCGGAGTGTATCCGAATACCCGCTCAGTTATGTAAAAACCGTGGTACGCGTGGAAACCGGGCATAGGGGTCATAAGTGCTCTAACAGACAAGTACCCAACTAGCTATGTTATATTACATGGATAGTAAGAAACATCTTCCAGGGAGAATAGTTCCGTTAAGGGTTCCTTTCCCTTGGTACACATGCATTAATGTGCATGTCCGAACTGCGAAAAGAGACACAGGATATAAACATCTGGGGGCATGTATTGCAATAAGTAAAAGTCGTCTTTTGTTCACCGACCGAATATTCCCTTAAGAATGCTAGCTTTCGGCTTCACCCAGTCTGAGGTACACATCCGGCTGACTCGGCAGTAACAATCGCAGAGGTGCTCCCCTTATGCCCTAGCTGAATTAACGGGAACGTAGGGCATAAACACAAGAGTCAGGCAACCCAACTTGGCCAAAACTTAAGTCATATCGATGCATATAATGGTGAAGAAAGGGTACATGTGGAAAAGTAACACATGTGCAGGGGGCATAGAGCCCGAAACATAATTATGTTAAGCTTTTGTATAAGAAGCCCCCAGGTATAATGAGCACGCATGGCACGTCAAGATTGTGTAGTCAAGACACATTTTAACCTTTTAAGGTCGTGAAGAAAAAGGGAAGAAAGAAAGAAAGACAGATAGCGGATACACACACACACACACACACATATATATATATATAAGGCGGAGGTAAGGAGACGAACACAGAGTTCGACACTAGGCGTAGAACCTTCGGAGTCTGGCCGCGTTCCATGGGTTTGGCTCGAGTCGATTGTCCGATGCATCCCGCAGACGATATGCTCCACTGGTTAGAACTTTGTCGATGACGAAGGGACCTTCCCATTTGGGCTTGAGCTTGTCCTTTTTCTTCTCTAGTAGGCATAGAATGAGTTCGCCAACGTTATAAGTTTTGGCCCGTACTTCTCTGCTTTGATACCGTCGAGCCTGTTGCTGGTAGAATGCGGAGCGGGCTTTTGCAACGTCACGCTCCTCCTACAGGGCATCTAAACTATCCTGCCGATCAAGCTCGGCTTCTTTCTCTTCGTACATGCGCACTCGAGGTGAGTCATGAATGATGTTGCGGGGCAGTACCGCCTCTGCAACGTACACCATAAAAAACGGTGTGTATCCGGTAGTATGATTCGGCGTGGTCTGCAGCCCCCATAGTACGGAGTCTAGCTCCTCAACCCAGTGCGTATCTGATTCCTTCAAGGATGGCACTAATCTGGGTTTAATGCCGCTCATAATAAGACCATTTGCTCGTTCGACTTGTCCGTTTGTTTGGGGGTGATAGACGAAGGCATAATCGAGCTTAATGCCCATATTGCCGCACCAAGTTTTTACCTCGTCAGCTGTAAAGTTCGAGCCGTTATTGGTGATGATGCTGTGGGGGACACCATAACGGTGTACAACCCCGGATATGAAGTCTATCACTGGTCCGGACTCAGCCGTTTTAACTGGTTTGGCTTCTATCCATTTGGTGAATTTATCCACATGACCAATAGGTACTTTTTCTTATGGCTTCCTCCTTTAAGGGGTCCAACCATATCAAGCCTCCAGACCGCAAAGGGCCAAGTAATGGGGATTGTTTGGAGAGCGGTAGGTGGCATATGGCTTTGGTTTGCAAAAAGCTGGCAACCAACGCAATGTTGGACGAGGTCCTGTGCGTCTGCTCGGGCTGTCGGCCAGTAGAAACTTGTACGGAAGGCCTTGCTTACAAGGGCCCGAGCTGCAGCGTGATGGCCGCCGAGTCCAGCATGAATTTCTGCCAAAAGTTGCCGTCCTTCCTCTTCGGAGATGCACCTTTGAAGTACTCCGGTAGCGCTTTTCTTATAAAGCTCTCCCTCGTGGACCTTGTAGGCTTTAGACCGCCGCACAATGCAGCGTGCCTCGTTTGGGTCCTCAGGGAGTTCTTGCCTATTTAGGTAAGCCAAGAAGGGTTCTGTCCATGGGGCGATGACAACCATAATCACGTGGGCCGAAGGTGTTATTTCGGTGGCGGAGCCTCCGATTACGTTAGAGTGCTCGGGATCTGGTGTTGTGGCCGGATCCGGACTGTTGTTGCTGGTCTCCCCATCCCACACCATGGATGGCTTAAACAGTCTTTCCAAGAAGATATTAGGTGGGACAGGGTCACTCTTAGCACCGATGCGGGCGAGGATAGCCGCCGCTTGATTGTTTTCTCGGACCACATGGTGGAATTCGAGCCCCTCGAACCGAGCTAACATTTTGAGGATGGCATTGTGGTAAGCCACCATTTTTGGGTCCTTGGCATCAAAGTCTCCATTTATTTGAGATATTGCGAGGTTTGAATCCCCACGCACCTCTAGGCGTTGAATGCCCATGGAGACTGCCATCCGGAGACCATGCAATAGGGCCTCATATTCTGCTGCATTGTTGGAGTCTGTGTATAATATTTGGAGTACGTATTGGACTGTATCTCTGGTGGGGGATGTCAGGACGACGCCTGCCCCCAGACCAGCCAGCATCTTAGGGCTGTCGAAGTGCATGATCCAATTGGAGTACGCGCCGTACTCTTTAGGGAGTTTGGCTTCTGTCCATTCGGCAACGAAATCAGCCAGTACTTGCGACTTAATGGCTCGCCGTGGTTTGTATGTTATGTCGAACGGGAGGAGCTCAATAGCCCATTTAGCAATCCGGACCGTGGCATCACGGTTATTTATTATGTCGTTGAGTGGTACTTCAGAGGCCACCGTAATTGAACACTCTTGAAAGTAGTGTCGTAGTTTTCGGGATGCCATGAAGACCGCGTATGCTATCTTTTGATAATGTGGGTACCATGATTTGCATGGAGTGAGGACAGTGGATACGTAGTATACCAGCTTTTGAAGCGGGAACTTATGTCCGTCCGTCTCTCCTTTGATAACGAGCATTGCGCTTACAACCTAGTGTGTTGCCGCTATATATAACAGCATCGGTTCGCCGATATTTGGCACGGACAAGATTGGGTTGCTGGCCAAGAGGGCTTTTATTTCTTACAATCCGGCCGTGGACGCATCCGTCCACTCGAAGTGTTCGATGCACCGAAGAAGGCGAGAAAGACGTAATGCCTTTTCTCCCAATCGGGAGATAAAGCGGCTTAAGGCAGCCACACATCCGGTTAATTTCTGGATTTGCTTGAGGTCTGTTGGGATGGCCAACTGTGACAGAGCTCGGATTTTAGCCGGATTTGCTTCAATTCCTCTATTAGAAACGATGAAGCCCAAGAGCTTTCCGGCAGGCACGCCGAAAACGCATTTTTCCGGATTGAGCTTGATGTCATATGTTCGGAGATTGTCGAACGTAAGCCTCAAGTCGTCTATTAAGGATTCGACGTGTCTGGTTTTAATGACCACATCTTCTGCGTATGCCTCCACTGTTTTGCCGATTTGTGTTTCCAGGCATGTCTGAATCATGCGTTGATAGGTTGCACCAACATTTTTGAGCCCGAAAGGCATGGTGTTAAAACAGAAGGGGCCGTATGGAGTGATGAATGCCGTTGCGGCTTGACCAGACTCCGCCATCTTGATTTGATGGTATCCGGAGTATGCGTCGAGGAAACACAATGAGTCGTGGCCTGTGGCAGCGTCGATAATTTGATCGATGCGGGGGAGGGGGAAGGGATCCTTGGGGCAAGCCTTGTTAATGTCCTTGAAATCGACACATAGGCGCGAGGATTTGTACTTCTTTGGTACCATCACCAGGTTTGCTAGCCAGTCCGGGTGTTTTATTTCTCTAATGAATCTGGCCTCGAGTAACCTGCTAGCTCTTCTCCCATGGCTTGTCGCTTAGGCTCTGAGAAACGCCGAAGAGTCTGCTTAACCGGCTTGAATCCCTTTAGAATGTTTCGGCTATGCTCAGCCAGCCCGCGTGGGATTTCTGGCATGTCTGAAGGATGTCAGGCGAAGATGTCCCAATTCTCGCGCAAGAACTCCCGCAGTGCGGCGTCTATTGTGGGGGTTCAGCTATGCCCCGATTGATACTGTTTTTGTAGGGTCCGTTGGGTGGACCTGGAATTTGACTACTCCGCCCGCTGGTTTAAAAGAAGTGGACTTGGGTCTTTTGTTGAGTATCACGTCGTCCCTGTCCACTGTGGAGCGCAGCGCAGTTAGTTCTTCGGCCGCGAGGGCTTCGGATAACGCCTCGAGGGCCAGTGCGGCGGTTTTATTTTCGGCGCGGAGTGCTATGTCTGGATCACTAGCTAGAGTGATGATTCCATTGGGCCCGGGCATCTTGAGCTTCATGTACCCGTAATGGGGTATAGCTTGGAAGATCGTGAATGCCTCCCACCCTAAAAGGGCGTGGTATCCGCTACTAAGCGGGGCCACTTGGAATGTGATTTCTTCGGACCTATATTTCTCCGGCATGCCGAATACCACATCTAGTGTGATTTTTCCCGCACATCGTGCCTCCTGACTAGGGATGATTCCTCTGAAGGTCGTGCTGCTTTGCTCAATGCGGCTCTTGTCTATTTCCATTTTGCTAAGAGTCTCCTCGTAGATGAGGTTTAATCCGCTTCCACCGTCCATGAGCACTTTAGTAAGCCGGAAGCCGTCCACAATTGGACTAAGGACCAAAGCGGCTGGTGCTCGGGCTGTTCGGAATTGAGGTTCGTCACTAGTATTGAAGGTTATAGCCGTATAGTTCCATGGGTTTATTGTTGCAATGTGGCAGACTTCGGCGAGGCTGCGGAGTGCTCGCTTGTGCCTATTATTTGAGGCGAAAGTCTCGAAGACTGTCAGTACTGTATTATTATTTTCCACGGGATGATGCTCTGTGGTTTTGTTGATGAGAAGATCCTCGCCGCTCTTGGCCACCTGCCGGAGTATCCAACATGCTCTAAGGCTGTGTGTTGGCATGGTATCCGGTGTACTGTGAATTTTGCATGGCCCATTGAGCCATCCCTCCAATACGGTTCCACGCCCTATAGTGGGCTTTGATTTCTTTGTAATTGGATCGGGTGACTTACGAGAGTACACCCTTTTAGTTTGGACGGAGGGTTTAGTGAGATCCGGAGGATCCCATAATTTTGTTTGGGTTTTCCAGGTGCTTTCCATCGCACAGTACTTCTGTACTATGGCCGCCAAGTCAGCGAAGTGTGCTATGTCATGGCGACTTATGGCGTTGAGGATTCCCTTGTCCGTGCAATTTTTGCAAAAGAATGAAATTGCGTCTTCCTCGCGACAGTCCTTGACCTTGCTTATTACAAGGAGGAATCTGGCCCAATAGTGATGTACTGTCTCTTGGGGCTCTTGTCTAATGTGGGAAAGATCACTTATGTGAGGATGGGTGGGTAGATTTAAGTCCAAACCCTGACCCTATCTGAGACCCAGGGGCAAAGGAGTTTCCGAGCTTAGCAATTCGGGCTCCGGGACGTTGCCCAATAGTACTGGCCCGCTGTCTGATTCTAGGTTCGAAGCTTGGGCCATGTCCTCCCGTAGACGGGTATCCGGCTCAGAGAGCTCGGGAATCCGAACATAGTTTGTCCTCAAAACAGAGGAAGAATCGCTGCATCACTCCTCCACCACCGCTATCTGATGGGTGACTGGTGGAGAGTTAATCTCCCTTTGGTCGGGTTTAAGCCCGATCCGATCATAGTCTGTAGCAACTCTCAAGGCGGCGATGTGATCCAAGAGCTCGTTCAAGGAAGAGAGCTCCATTGGATCCATCTACTCGGTGAATCCCGAGTCGACGTGGAGGCTGTTTTTGATGACCCGAGAAGTCATCATCGGCGCGACGACCGAACGGGCGGTCATGACGAAGCCGCCTAGTCGGAGAGTTTGGCCTACAGCCAAGGCTCCCCCAGAGGTAATGTTGTCCTTGACAACCAGATGAGACATCAGGCCTTATCGTGACGGCACAGTGGAACTCTCAATGAAAGCACCAATGTCGGTGTCAAAACCGGCGGATCTCGGGTAGGGGGTCCCGAACTGTGCGTCTAAGGCTGATGGTAACAAGAGGCGAGGGACATAATGTTTACCCAGGTTTGGGCCCTCTCGATGGAGGTAATACCCTACTTCCTGCTTGATTGATCTTGATGGTATGAGTATTACAAGAGTGGATCTACCACGAGATCGTAGAGGCTAAACCCTAGAAGCTAGCCTATGATTATGATTGTTATTGTCCTATGGACTAAACCCTCCGGTTTATATAGACACCGGAGGGGGCTAGGGTTACAAAGAGTCGGTTAAAAGGGAGGAGATCTACATATCCGAATTGCCAAGATTGCCTTCCACGCAAAGGAGAGTCCCACCTAGACACGGGACGAAGTCTTCAATCTTGTATCTTCATAGTCCAACAGTCCTGCCAAAGTATATAATCCGGCTATTCGAGGACCCCCTAATCCAGGACTCCCTCAGTGCTCCTTGCCCTCAGGCGGCCCCTCAGTCGCCAACTTGACGGCGTCCATCTTCTCCCTCCAGACCTTGACATAGGAGAAGGCCAGACGCGCGCCTTCGATGCAGATGGACTGCTTGATGACGTCCAACCATGGACAGGCATCCACAAGCCTCTTCACAAGGCCGAAGTAGCTGCTGGGTATAGCTTCGGCTGGCCACTTCCTGATTATTAAATCCTTCATGGCCAGTTCGGCCACCCTGTGCAGCTCGACCAGCTATTTTAGCTGATCGCTGAAGGGCACCGGATGTTCTGGCGCAAGATATTGCGACCAGAACAACTTCTTTGTGGAGCTCCCTTCTTCGACTCGGAGGAACTCCGCAGCGTCGGTCACACTGCGTGGAAGATGAACAAAAGCCCCTCGAGAACTCTGAATCTAGGTCAGTAAAAGATAGTTCCTCTTCACATTCTTGCTTTGCATATTGAATGCCTTACCCACCGCGATCTTCCTGGCCTCCTGGATCTCTTGGAGGGCGCCCTAGGCTTCACTCTGGGCCGTCTCCGCACTCTTACGAGCCTTGGCGAGTTCGGCCTCTTGAGCCGACGCATTGTGCTCCAAGGTATCGCACTTCCCCACCATGTCCTGGAGCTCCTGTTGGACTTCGTTGACCCGGGCCTTGAGCTTCTTACGAGCGGCCCGCTCCTTGACAGCCTTCCCCTCGGCTTCGACCTGGGCCTTTCTTAGGGCCTCGACCTTGGTCATCGCTTCTGTACATATCATGACACTTCGGTCAAATGCATATCATTTTATTTTTTTCGAATACATACCGGGTTATCACATACCTTGTTTTTCTTGGAGCTCCCCCCTCACCTGGCCGAGCTCCTCCTCGGCCTGCTCCAGTCTCCGCTTCAGTTCGGAGACCTCGGCAGTATGTGAGACGGCGGCCAACAGCGACGCCTGCGTATTCATTTCAGACAATTTAGTTAGTTTCCTGCAATAAAGGATTGATCCTCTGTCCAGCTTTTCTTTCCGAACACCGAACAGTGTCTTAGGGGCTACTATCTATATTGGAATTTTCTCTTTTTTGCGCTGCTTACCTCAAAACCTGTCAGCAGGCCGCTGCAGGCTTCGATTAGTCCGCTCTTGGCGGACTGAACCCTTTCAATTACCGTGCCCATAAGAACATGATGCTCATCCACAATGGAAGCGCCTTGTAGCGCTTCCAGCAGATTATCTAGTGCCCCTGGTTGGACAGGGGTCACCGGCGGAATAGGCATACCCCCTTCTTTCGAAGGAGGTTGTGTGCCGGATTCTGGAGCCGTGTCGGTCTCCGGAATTGAGTCCGGCCGAGGGCCGAACTGAATACGGCCCCCCTCATCACTAGTCCCCATGGGGATCGGCTCCCCCTGGTGTCCGGCGATGGAGGTGTCACCTTCTGGCGCCTCCTGAGCCTCTCCTCGGCCTGGAAAGTCCTTCGGGACAACACCTTCGCGTCGTCCATGGCTTTGGGGAAGTGAGCGGCCGGCGGTGACTCGCTGGCCATCACCTTTGAATTCAACGAACCTCCTGACGAGGATCTCTGTGGGCGGTCGTGGGCATGACTATGATGACCCACAAGTATAGGGGATCTATCGTAGTCCTTTCGATAAGTAAGAGTGTCGAACCCAATGAGGAGCGGAAGGAAATGATAGGCGGTTTCCGGCAAGGTATTCTCTGCAAGTACTGAAATAAGTGGTAACAGATAGCTTTGTGATAGGATAATTTGTAACGAGCAACAAATAACAAAAGTAAATAAAGTGCAGCAAGGTGGACCAATCCTTTTTGTAGCAAAGGACAATCCTGGAAAAACTCTTATATAGAGAAAAGCGCTCCCGAGGACACATGGGAATATCATCAAGCTAGTTTTCATCACGTTCATACGATTCGCGTTCGGTACTTTGATAATTTGGTATGTGCATGGACCGGTGCTTGGGTACTGTCCTTACTTGGACAAGCATCCCACTTATGATTAACCTCTATTGCAAGCATCCGCAACTACAACAAAAGTATTAAGGTAAACCTAACCATAGCATGAAACATATGGATCAAAATCAGCCCCTTACGAAGCAACGCATAAACTAGGGTTTAAGCTTCTGTCACTCTAGCAACCCATCATCTACTTATTACTTCCCAATGCCTTCCTCTAGGCCCAAATAATGGTGAAGTGTTATGTAGTCGACGTTCACATAACACCACTAGAGGAGAAACAACATACATCTCATCAAAATATCGAACGAATACCAAATTCACATGACTACTAATAGCAAGACTTCTCGCATGTCCTCAGGAACAAACGTAACTACTCACAAAGCATATTCATGTTCATAATCAGAGGGGTATTAATATGCATATAGGATCTGAACATATGATCTTCCACCAAATAAACCAACTAGCATCAACTACAAGGAGTAATTAACACTACTAGCAACCTACTAGCACCAATCCCGGACTTGAAGACAAGAATTGGATACAGGAGATGAACTAGGGTTTTGAGAGGAGATGGTGCTGATGAAGATGTTGATGGAGATTGCCCTCTCCCGATGAGAGGGGCGTTGGTGATGACGATGGCAATGTTTTCCCCCTCCCGGAGGGAAGTTTCCCCGGCAGAACAGCTCTGCCGGAGCCCTAGATTGGTTCCGCCAAGGTTCCGCCTTGTGGCGGCGGAGTTTCATCCGAGGAGATGGCTTACGATTTTTTTCTCATAGAAATACTTCATATAGCAGAAGATGGACATCGGAGGGCCACCAGGGGGCCCACGAGGTAGGGGCGCGCCCAGGGGGGTAGGGCGCACCCCCACCCTCGTGGGCAGGGTGTGGCTCCCCTGGTGAATTTCTTGGGCTCAATATTTTTTATATATTCTGAAAATGTCTTCCGTGAAGTTTCAGGACTTTTGGAGCTGTGCAGAATAGGTCTCTAATATTTGCTCCTTTTCCAGCCCAGAATCCCAGCTGCCGGCATTCTCCCTCTTTATGTAAACCTTGTAAAATAAGAGAGAATATGCATAAGTATTGTGACATAATGTGTAATAACAGCCCATAATGCAATAAATATCGATATAAAATCATGATGCAAAATGGACGTATCAACTCCCCCAAGCTTAGACCTCGCTTGTCCTCAAGCGAAAGCCGAAATCAAAAAATATGTCCACATGTTTAGAGATAGAGGTGTCGATAAAAATAAAATACGGACATGAGGGCATCATGATCATTCTTAGAACAACAACTTATATAATTCTTGTCATATGATTCCTTATGCTAGAGTGATAATTCAATCACAATTTCATGTATGAATCGTAAAATTCATTGAAAACTAACAAACTATAATCTCAGTCATTGGAGCAATTACAATTTATCATAACATAGGAAAGAGTCAATGTATAAGAGCTTTTCAGCAAGTCCACATACTCAACTATCATATAGTCTTTCACAATTGCTGACACTCATGCAATACTTATGGGTATGGAGTTTTAATTGGACACAGAGAAAGATAGGGGCTTATAGTTTTGCCTCCCAACGTTTTACCTCAAGGGTAATGTCAACAATAATAGTTCATGAAAACTCACTTCCAATTGGCCATATATACCAGGATCTTTCCAACATACTATGCTTGCCGAAGGATAAAATGTTAAAAGGAAGGGTGAAGATCACCATGACTCTTATTCAAGGTAGGAGATGAAAGTAAAAGGTAGGCCCTTCGCAGAGGGAAGCAGAGGTTGTCATGCGCTTTTATGGTTGGATGCACAAAATCTTAATGCGAAAGAACGTCACTTTATATTGCCACTTGTGATATGGACCTTTATTATGCAGTCTGTCGCTTTTATTTCTTCCATATCACACAATCTTATAAAGCTTATTTTCTCCCACACTAATAAGTCATACATATTTAGAGAGCAATTTTTATTGCTTGCACCGATGACAACTTACTTGGAGGATCTTACTCAATCCATAGGTAGGTATGGTGGACTCTCATGGAAAAACTGGTTTAAGGGTATTTGGAAGCACAAGTAGTATCTCTACTTGGTGCGATGAATTTGGCTAGCATGAGGGGGAAAGGCAAGCTCAACCATGTTGGATGATCCATGACAATATAATGTATATCAGATGTAAGAAAACATAACCCATTAGTTGTCTTCCTTGTCCAACGTCAACTCTTTAGCATGTCATATTTTAATGAGTGCTCACAATCATAAAAGATGTCCAAGATAGTATATTTATACGTGAATACCTCTCTTTCTTTATTACTTCCTATTAATTGCAATGATGACCAAAACTATGTTTGTCAACTCCCAACAACTTTTATTCATCATACTTTTTCTATGTGAGCTCATTACTCTCCATAAGATCCACATGATCTCTTTGTTTCCTTTTTTATTTATTTCTCTTTTCTTTTATTCACTTAGGATCATGGCAAAATAATCAAGCCCTTGACTCAAAACTAATATTTATTATATATAGCTCACGGACTCGATTACATAGAGGGATCATAAAGCAAAACTCAAAACTAGATCATGCCATAAACTTTATTCTACTAGATCAAGATATTACCAAAAGGACCGAACTAAGAAAAACAGTAAAGATAAAGGTGATGGTGATACTATACCGGGGCACTCCCCCAAGCTTGGCAGTTGCCAAGGGGAGTGCCCATACCCATGTGATTATGTCTCCTTTGTTGGTGAAGAAGGTGGAGTTGTTGATGATGGCGTAGGCTTCTTCCTTAATTTGCGCTTGAGGACAGAATTTTGGTCCCTTAGGTCCTCGATCTCCTGTTCCAGGCTCAATATCTTTTTGCATAGTTCCTGCTTGTTTTCCTGCAAGAGGCGAAAAGGGATAAACTCAATCTTAGGTTTCTTTACTCTATCCGGGAGGCTTGACTTTTTGAACTCCACATGCATGTCCCCAGGTTGAGGTAGTGGGACTTCATCTTCATCTGAGCTCGTCTCCTCCTTTCCCTTGGGTTCATAGTCCTCTTCTTTTTCCGTAGTCCAACCACAATGCTCCACATCCCCATAGACCTTAGGATCTGCAAGGTAATCAACCACATAGCTTTCTCCTTCCGAATCCTGGGACGACATGTTGCTCTGTCTGCAGCAGGATAGCTCAAAACAAAGACAAGAGATATTTGCGTGATACGGGAGTCAAAACCTCCGGGAGATTATATAATGAATTTTTACCGACCAAAATACGTAACATGTAAGAAAACGGAGTCCGGAAAGCGCACGAGGTGCCCACGAGGTAGGGGGGCACGCCCTCCACCGTCGTGGAGACCTCGTGTCCCTCCTGGACTGCTTCTTATTTTTCTAAATATTCCAAAACGGAGAAATATTGCCTTAAATACTGTTTTGGAGTCGGTTTACTTACCGTACCACATACCTATTCCTTTTCGGAGTCTGAAACATTCCGGAAAGTGTCCCTTATGTATTCCTCTGGGGTTACGGTTTCAATAACATTGGTTTCAACATTTATGGGATTACCAGAGATATAATGTTTGATTCTTTGACCATTCACCACCTTCGGATTTGTGCCTTCGAAGTTGTTGATTTTTATGGCACCAGAACGATAGACCTCCTCGATAACGTAAGGACCTTCCCATTTAGAGAGAAGTTTTCCTGCAAAAAATCTTAAACGAGAGTTGTATAGCAATACATAATCACCTACATCAAACTCACGCTTTTGTATCCTTTTATCATGCCATCTTTTAACCTTTTCTTTAAACAATTTGGCATTTTCATAGGCTTGGGTTCTCCATTCATCGAGTGAGCTAATATCAGATAAACTCTTCTCACCGGCAAGTTTAAAATCATAATCGCGCTCTTTAATTGCCCAATATGGCTTGTGTTCTAGTTCGAGAGGTAAGTGACATGCTTTTCCATAAACCATTTTATACGGAGACATACCCATATGATTTTTATATGCAGTTCTATAGGCCCATAATGCATCATCAAGTTTCTTGGACCAATTCTTTCTAGATCTATTAACAGTCTTTTGCAAAATTAATTTGAGCTCTCTATTACTCAATTCTACTTGACCACTAGACTGAGGATGATAAGGGGATGCAATTCTATGATTAACATCATACTTAGCAAGCATTTTACGGAAAGCACCATGAATAAAATGTGAACCACCATCAGTCATTAAATATCTAGGGACTCCAAATCTTGGAAAAATAACTTCTTTAAGCATTTTAATAGAAGTGTTATGATCAGCACTACTAGTTGGAATAGCTTCTACCCACTTAGTAATGTAATCAACAGTAACTAAAATATGTGTATATCCATTAGAGGAAGGAAAAGGTCCCATATCGTCGAAGCCCCAAACATCAAATGGTTCAATAACGAGTGAATAGTTCATAGGCACTTCTTGATGTCTACTAATATTACCAATTCTTTGACATTCATCACAAGATAAGACAAACTTACGGGCATCCTTGAAGAGAGTTGGCCAATAAAAACCAGATTGCAATACCTTATGTGCAGTTCTATCTCCAGCATGGTGTCCTCCATAAGCTTCGGAGTGACACTTGCGTAGGATCTGTTCCTGTTCATGCTCAGGTACACAACATCTAATAACACCATCTACTCCTTCTTTATAAAGATGTGGGTCATCCCAAAAGTAATGCCTTAAATCATAGAAGAACTTTTTCTTTTGCTGGTATGTGAAACTAGGTGGTATAAACTTAGCAACAATGTAATTAGCATAATCAGCATACCATGGAGTAGTATGAGAAGCATTTATGACATTTAATTGGTCATCAGGAAAGCTATCATCAATAGGAAGTGGGTCATCAAGCACATTTTATAACCTAGACAAGTTGTCTGCAACGGGGTTCTCAGCTCCCTTTCTATCAACAATATGTAAGTCAAATTCTTGTAGCAAGAGAACCCATCTAATAAGTCTAGGTTTAGCATCTTTCTTTTCCATAAGATATTTAATAGCAGCATGATCAGTGTGAATAGTTACTTTAGAATCAATAATATAAGGTCTGAACTTATCACAAGCAAATACAACTTCTACGAATTCTTTTTCAGTAGTTGCATAATTTCTTTGAGCATTGTCTAGAGTTTTACTAGCATATTGAATAATGTCAATTTATTATCAACTCTTTGCCCTTGAACAACACCTACAACATAATCACTAGCATCACACATAATTTCAAAGGGTAAATTCCAATCAGGTGGCTGAACAATAGGTGCAGAGATCAATGCTTTCTTAAGTATTTCAAATGCTTCTACACAATCATCATCAAAGACAAATGGTATATCTTTTTATAATAAGTTAGTCAGAGGCCGAGAAATTTTTGAGAAGTCCTTAATGAACCTCCTATAAAATCCGATGTGACCAAGGAAACTTCGTATACCTTTGATGTCCTTGGGGCATGGCATCTTTTCAATAGCATCAACCTTGGCTTTATCAACTTCAATACCTCTTTCAGAAACTTTATGCCCCAAGACAATACCTTCATTAACCATAAAGTGGCACTTTTCCCAATTCAAGACAAGATTAGTTTCTTCACATCTCTGCAAAACTCGATCAAGGTTGCTCAAGCAATCATCAAAAGAAGATCCATAGATGGAGAAATCGTCCATGAAAACGTCACAAATCTTAGCACAAAAGTCAGAGAATATAGCCGTCTTGCATCTTTGAAAGGTAGCAGGTGCATTAGATAAACCAAAAGGCATACGTCTATAAGCAAAAGTACCAAAAGGGCAAGTAAAAGTAGTATTTGATTGATCCTTGGCTGACACAGGTATTTGAGAGAAACCAGAATAACCATCTAGAAAGCAAAAATGTATGTTTGGATAATCTTTCTAGCATCTGATCGATAAAAGGTAAGGGGTAATGATCCTTTTTAGTGGCCTTATTTAACTTGCGGAAATCAATTACCATCCTATAACCTGTAATAATTCTTTGAGGATTCAATTCATCTTTATCATTAGGAACGACAGTAATACCTCCCTTCTTAGGGACACAATGGACAGGACTTACCCACTGACTATCAGCAACAGGATAAATTATACCTGCCTCAAGGAGCTTTAGTATTTCCTTTCTTACCACTTCTTTCATTTTAGGATTCAGCCGCCGTTGATGATCACGAACTGGTTTAGCATCTTCTTCCAAATTTATTTTATGTTGACATAGAGTGGGACTAATGCCCTTAAGATCATCAAGAGTATACCCAATAGCAGCACTGTGCTTCTTCAGAGTTTTCAATAGTCTCTCTTCCTCATGCTCTGAAAGGTTAGCACTAGTAATAACAGGATATATCTTTTTCTCATCAAGATAAGCATATTTAAGAGTATCAGGCAATGGTTTAAGCTCAAACACGGGATCACCCTTGTGTGGAGGAGGATCCCCAAGGATTTCAACAGGCAAATTGTGTTTCAGAATAGGTTCCTATTTAAAGAATACTTCATCTATTTCCCTTCTTTCATTCATAAACATATCATTTTCATGGTCTAGCAAATATTGTTCTAAAGGATCACTAGGAGGTACGACAATAGAAGCAAGACCAATAATTTCATCCTTACTAGGTAGTTCTTCTTCACGGTGTTGTCTACTAAATTTAGAGAAATTAAATTCGTGAGACATATCATCTAAACTGATAGTAACAACATCCTTTTTGCAATCTATCTTAGCATTAACAGTGTTTAAGAAGGGTCTACCAAATATAATGGGACAAAAGCTATCTTGTGGGGAACCAAGAACAAGAAAATCAGCAGGATATTTAGTTTTCCCACACAAGACTTCAACATCTCTAACAATTCCCATTGGTGAAATAGTATCTCTATTGGCAAGTTTAATTGTGACATCAATATCTTCTAACTCAACAGGTGCAATATCATGCATAATTTCTCTATATAGGCCAATAGGTATTGCACTAGCACTGGCACCCATATCACATAAGCCATGATAACAATGATATCCTATTTTAACAGAAATAACAGGCATGCCTACCATAGGTATAGATTTATCTTTAGCACAAGGTTTAGCAATTCTAGCAGTTTCATCACAGAAATAAATAACATGCCCATCAATATTATCAGACAAGAGATCTTTAACAATAGAAGTACTAGGTTCAACTTTAATTTGCTCAGGAGGTGCATAAGTTTTAATATTGCTTTTACGAACCACAGTTGAAGCTTTAGCATGATCCTTTATACTAAAAGGGAAAGGTGGTTTCTCAACATAAGAAGTAGGAACAATAGGATCATTATAAGTGATAGTCTTTTCTTCAACTTTAATAGGTGCAGCTACTTTTACTTCTATGCGAGGATGATATTTAAACCACTTCTCCTTGGGGAGATCAACATAAGTAGTAAAAGATTCGTAGAAATAAGCTACTATCTCAGAGTCAAGTCCATATTTAGTGCTAAATTTACGGAAAACATTGGTATCCATAAAAGATTTAACACAATCAAACCTAGGTGTCATACCTGACTCCTTACCTTTGTCGAGGTCCCAATCTTCAGAGTTGCGTTTAATTCTTTCCAATAAATCCCATTTGAATTCAATAGTCTTCATCATGAAAGAGCCAGCACAAGAAGTATCAAGCATGGTGCGATTGCTATCAGAAAGCCGAGCATAAATTTTTTGAATAATCATTTCTCTTGAGAGCTCATGATTGGGCCATGAATATAACATTGATTTAAGCCTCCCCAAGCTTGAGCGATGCTTTCTCCTTCACGAGGCCAAAAATTATATATATAATTGCGATCATGATGAACAAGATGCATAGGATAAAACTTCTGATGAAATTCCAATTTCAATCGTTTGTAGTTCCATGACCCCGTATCATCACATAGCCTATACCATGTCGATGCATCTCCCTTCAAAGATAAAGGGAAGACCTTCTTCTTAACAACATCTCCGGGTACACCTGCAAGCTTAAATAATCCACAAACTTCATCCACATATATTACATGCTCATCAGGATGCTTTGTTCCATCTCCTACAAAAGGATTAGCTAGCAGTTTTTCTATCATACCCGAAGGAATTTAGAAATAGACATTTTCATTTTCAATAGGTTCAGTAGGTTGAGGAGAAATTCTTTGCTCTACTGGTCGGGGTGAAGATACCCCGAACAAGCCCCTTAGAGGATTACTTTCCATAGTAACAAGTGACAGTAAATGTCAGCACACTATATAAATTTTTCCTTACCAAATTCCACCTACCAAAGGCGCTTCACTCCCCGGCAACGGCGCCAGAAAAGAGTCTTGATGAACCACAAGTATAGGGGATCTATCGTAGTCCTTTCGATAAGTAAGAGTGTCGAACCCAACGAGGAGCAGAAGGAAATGATAAGCGGTTTCTGGCAAGGTATTCTCTGCAAGTACTGAAATAAGTGGTAACAGATAGCTTTGTGATAGGATAATTTGTAACGAGCAACAAGTAACAAAAGTAAATAAAGTGCAGCAAGGTGGCCCAATCCTTTTTGTAGCAAAGGACAAGCCTGGACAAACTCTTATATAGAGGAAAGCGCTCCCGAGGACACATGGGAATATCATCAAGCTAGTTTTCATCACGTTCATATGATTCACGTTCTGTACTTTGATAATTTGGTATGTGGGTGGACCGGTGCTTGGGTACTGTCCTTACTTGGACAAGCATCCCACTTATGATTAACCTCTATTGCAAGCATCCGCAACTACAACAAAAGTATTAAGGTAAACCTAACCATAGCATGAAACATATGGATCAAAATCAGCCCCTTACAAAGCAACACATAAACTAGGGTTTAAGCTTCTGTCACTCTAGCAACCCATCATCTACTTATTACTTCCCAATGCCTTCCTCTAGGCCCAAATAATGGTGAAGTGTTATGTAGTCGACGTTCACATAACACCACTAGAGGAGAAACAACATACATCTCATCAAAATATCGAACGAATACCAAATTCACATGACTACTAATAACAAGACTTCCCCATGTCCTCAGGAACAAACGTAACTACTCATAAAGCATATTCATGTTCATAATCAGAGGGGTATTAATATGCATATAGGATCTGAACATATGATCTTCCACCAAATAAACCAACTAGCATCAACTACAAGGAGTAATTAACACTACTAGCAACCTACTAGCACCAATCCCGGACTTGAAGACAAGAATTGGATACAAGAGATGAACTAGGGTTTTGAGAGGAGCTGGTGCTGATGAAGATGTTGATGGAGATTGCCCTCTCCCGATGAGAGGGGCGTTGGTGATGATGATGGCGATGATTTCCCCCTCCCGGAGGGAAGTTTCCCCAGCAGAACAGCTCTGCCGGAGCCCTAGATTGGTTCCGCCAAGGTTCCGCCTCGTGGCGGCGGAGTTTCACCCGAGGAGATGGCTTACAATTTTTTCTCATCGAAAGACTTCATATAGCAGAATATGGACATCGGAGGGCCACCAGGGGGCCCATGAGGTAGGGGCGCGCCCAAGGGGTAGGGCGCGCCCCCACCCTCGTGGGTAGGGTGTGGCCCCCCTGGTGAACTTCTTGCGCTCAATATTTTTTATATATTCTGAAAACGTCTTCCATGAAGTTTCAGGACTTTTGGAGCTGTGTAGAATAGTTCTCTAATATTTGCTCCTTTTCCAGCCGAGAATCCCAGCTGCCGGCATTCTCCCTCTTTATGTAAACCTTGTAAAATAAGAGAGAATAGGCATAAGTATTGTGACATAATGTGTAATAACAGCCCATAATGCAATAAATATCGATATAAAATCATGATGCAAAATGGACGTATCAACTCCCCCAAGCTTAGACCTCGCTTGTCCTCAAGCGAAAGCCGAAATCGAAAAATATGTCCACATGTTTAGAGATAGAGGTGTCGATAAAAATAAAATACGGACATGAGGGCATCTTGATCATTCTTAGAAGAGCAACTTATATAATTCTTGTCATATGATTTCTTATGCTAGAGTGATAATTCAATCACAATTTCAAGTATGAATCGTAAAATTCATTGAAAACTAACAAACTATAATCTCAGTCATTGGAGCAATTACAATTTATCATAACATAGGAAAGAGTCAATGTATAAGAGCTTTTCAGCAAGTCCACATACTCAACTATCATATAGTCTTTCACAATTGCTGACACTCATGCAATACTTATGGGTATTGAGTTTTGATTGGACACAGAGAAAGATAGGGGCTTATAGTTTTGCCTCCCAACGTTTTGCCTCAAGGGTAA
The DNA here is from genome assembly GCF_056163025.1 of Triticum urartu. Taxonomy (NCBI): domain Eukaryota; kingdom Viridiplantae; phylum Streptophyta; class Magnoliopsida; order Poales; family Poaceae; genus Triticum; species Triticum urartu. Next base: position 476,069,524 of record NC_141878.1, on the reverse strand, counting down.
TGTCAACAATAATAGTTCATGAAAACTCACTTCTAGTTGGCCATATATACCAGGATCTTTCCAACATACTGTGCTTGCCGAAGGATAAAATGTAAAAAGGAAGGGTGAAGATCACCATGACTCTTATTCAAGGTAGGAGATGAAAATAAAAAGAGAGGCCCTTCGCAGAGGGAAGCAAAGGTTGTCATGCGCTTTTATGGTTGGATGCACAATATCCTAATGCAAAAGAACGTCACTTTATATTGCCACTTGTGATATGGACCTTTATTATGCAGTCTGTCGCTTTTATTTCTTCCATATCACACAATCTTATAAAGATTATTTTCTCCCACACTAATAAGTCATACATATTTAGAGAGCAATTTTTATTGCTTGCACCGATGACAACTTACTTGGAGGATCTTACTCAATCCATAGGTAGGTATGGTGGACTCTCATGGAAAAACTGGTTTAAGGGTATTTGGAAGCACAAGTAGTATCTCTACTTGGTGCGATGAATTTGGCTAGCATGAGGGGGAAAGGCAAGCTCAACCATGTTGGATGATCCATGACAATATAATGTATATCAGATGTAAGAAAACATAACCCATTACGTTGTCTTCCTTGTCCAACGTCAACTCTTTAGCATGTCATATTTTAATGAGTGCTCACAATCATAAAAGATGTCCAAGATAGTATATTTATACGTGAATACCTCTCTTTCTTTATTACTTCCTATTAATTGCAATGATGACCAAAACTATGTTTGTCAACTCCCAACAACTTTTATTCATCATACTTTTTCTATGTGAGCTCATTACTCTCCATAAGATCCACATGATCTCTTTGTTTCCTTTTTTATTTATTTCTCTTTTCTTTTATTCACTTAGGATCATGGCAAAATAATCAAGCCCTTGACTCAACACTAATATTTATTATATATAGCTCACGGACTCGATTACATAGAGGGATCATAAAGCAAAACTCAAAACTAGATCATGCCATAAACTTTATTCTACTAGATCAAGATATTACCAAAAGGTTCGAACTAAGAAAAACGGTAAAGATAAAGGTGATGGTGATACGATACCGGGGCATGCTACCTCCTGAGCTTGCGTTGGATTTCCCCGAAGAGGAAGGGATGATGCAGCAGAGTAGCGTAAGTATTTCCCTCAGCTTTTGAGAACCAAGGTATCAATCCAGTAGGAGGCCACGCTCAAGTCCCTCGTACCTGCACAAAACGATAGCTACTCGAAACCAACGCGATTAGGGGTTGTCAATCCCTTCACGGTCACTTACGAGAGTGATATCTGATAGATATAATATTTTTGGTATTTTTGGTATAGAGATGCCAAGTGAAAAGTAAAAAGCAAAGCAAGATTAAAGTGATGGAGATTGATATGATGAGAATAGACCCGGGGGCCATAGGTTTCACGAGTGGCTTCTCTCAAGAGCATAGGTATTCTACGGTGGGTGAAAAAATTACTGTTGAGCAATTGACAGAATTGAGCATAGTTATGAGAATATCTAGGCATGGTCATGTATATAGGCATCACGTCCGTGACAAGTAGACCGAAATGATTCTGCATCTACTACTATTACTCCACTCATCGACCGCTATCCAGCATGCATCTAGAGTATTAAGTTAAAAACAGAGTAACGCTTTAAGCAAGATGACATGATGTAGAGAGATAAATTCATGCAATGTGAAATAAACCCCATCTTGTTATCCTCGATGGCAACGATGCAATACGTGCCATGCTTCCCCTTCTGTCACTGGGAAAGGACACCGCAAGATCGAACCCAAAGCTAAGCACTTCTCCCATGAAAAGAACTACCAATCTAGTTGGCCAAACCAAACGGATAATTCGAAGAGACTTGCAAAGATAACTAATCATACATAAAAGAATTCAGAGAAGATGAAAATATTATTCATAGATAGACTTGATCATAAACCCACAATTCATCGATCTCAACAAAAACACCGCAAAAAGAAGATTACATCGAATAGATCTCCACAAGAGAGGGGGAGAACTTTGTATTGAGATCCAAAAAGAGAGAAGAAGCCATCTAGCTACTAACTATGGACCTGAAGGTCTGAGGTAAACTACTCACACTTCATCGGAGGGGCTATGATGATGTAGAAGCCCTCCGTGATGACGGCCCTCTCCGGCGGAGCTCCGGAACAGGCCCCAAGATGGGATCTCGTGGATGCAGAAAGTTGCGGTGGTGGAATTAGGTTTTTGGCTCTTCCCTGATTGTTTGGGGGTACGTAGGTATATATAGGAGGAAGGAGTACGTCAGTGGAGCACCGAGGGGCCCACGAGGCAGGGGGGCGCGCCCTAGGGGGGTGAGCGCGCCCCCACCCTCGTGAACGCCTCTTTGACTCCTTGGAGTAGGGTCCAAGTCTCCTGGATGACGTTCGGTGAGAAAATCACGTTCCCGAAGGTTTTATTCCGTTTGGACTCCGTTTGATATTCTGTTTCTCTGAAATACTGAAATAGGCAAAAAACAGCAATTCTGGGCTGGGCCTCCGGTTAATAGGTTAGTCCCAAAAATAATATAAAAGTGGAAAATAATGCCCAATATAGTCCAAAACAGTAGATAATATAGCATGGAACAATCAAAAAATTATAGATGCGTTGGAGACGTATCAGGCATCCCCAAGCTTAATTCCTGCTCGTCCTCGAGTAGGTAAATGATAAAAAGAGAATTTTTGATGCGGAGTGCTACTTGGCATAATTTCAATGCAAATCTTCTTAATTGTGGTATGAATATTCAGATTAGGAAGATTCAAGACAAAAGTTCATATTGACATAGAGAATAATAATACTTCAAGCAAACCAACAAAGCAATTATGTTTTCTTAAAGTAAGATGGCCAAAGAAAGTTCATCCCTACAAAATCATATAGTTTAGTCATGCTCCATTTTCGTCACACAAGAATGCTCTCATCATGCACAACCCCGATGACAAGCCAAGCAATTGTTTCATACCTTAATAATTTCAAACTCATAAACTTTCACGCAATACATGAGCGTGAGCCATGGATATAGCACTATGGGTGGAATAGAATATAATGATGGGGGTTATGTGGAGAAGACAAAAAGGAGAAAGTCTCACATCAACGAGGCTAATCAATGGGCTATGGAGATGCCCATCGATTGATGTTAATGCAAGGAGTAGGGATTGCCATGCAACGGATGCACTAGAGCTATAAATGTATGAAAGCTCAACAAAAGAAACTAAGTGGGTGTGCATCCAACTTGCTTGCTCACGAAGACCTAGGGCACTTGAGGAGGCCCATTGTTGGAATATACAAGCCAAGTTCTATAATGAAAATTCCCACTAGTATATGAAAGTGATAACTCAAGAGATTCTCTATATGAAGAACATGGTGCTACTTTGAAGCACAAGTGTGGAAAAAAAGGAATAGTAGCATTGCCCCTTTTTATTTACTTTCTTTTTTGGGGCCTTCTTTTTTTCTTTGGCCTTTCTCTTTTTTTGGGACAATGCTTTATTGAATGATGATCATCACACTTCTATTTATTTACAACTCAATGATTACAACTCGATACTAGAACAAAGTATGACTCTATATGGATGCCTCCGGCGGTGTACCGGGATATGCAATGAATCAAGAGTGACAAGTATGAAAAAATTATGAACGGTGGCTTTGCCACAAATACTATGTCAACTACATGATTATGCTAAGCAATATGACAATGATGAATGTGTCATGATAAACAGGATGGTGGAAAGTTGCATGGCAATATATCTCGGAATGGCTATGGAAATGCCATAATAGGTAGGTATGGTGGCTGTTTTGAGGAAGATATAAGGAGGTTTATGTGTGAAAGAGCGTATCATATCACGGGGTTTGGATGCACTGGCGAAGTTTGCACCAACTCTCGATGTGAGAAAGGGCAATGCACGGTACCGTAGCGGCTAGCAATGATGGAAGGGTGAGAGTGCGTATAATCCATGGACTCAACATTAGTCATAAAGAACTCATATACCTATTGCAAAAATCTACAAGCCATCAAAAACCAAAGTATTACACGCATGCTCCTAGGGGGATAGATTGGTAGGAAAAGACCATCGCTCGTCCCCGACCGCCACTCATAAGGAGGACAATCAAATAACACCTCATGTTTCAAATTTTTTGCATAACGTTTACCATACATGCATGCTACGAGACTTGCAAACTTTAACTCAAGCACTTCTCAAATTCACAATTACTCTACTAGAATGACTTTGATATTACTACCTCCATATCTCAAAACAATTATCATGCTTCAATCTTTTCTTAGTATTCAACACACTCAAAAGAAAGTTTCACAAATCTTGAATACCAAGCATGTTATTATTAAGCAAATTACCATGCTATTAAGACTCTCAAAATAATTTAAGTGAAGCATGAGATATCAATAGTTTCTTTAAAACAAATCCACCACCATGCTCTAAAAAATCTAAGAGAAGCACATAGAGCAAAATTATAGCGCTCAAAAGATATAAGTGAAGCACATAGAGCAAAACTACATAGCTCAAAAGATATAAGTGAAGCACATAGAGTATTCTATCAAATTCTAAATCATGTATGGCTCTCTCAAAAAGTGTGTACATCAAGGATGATTGTGGCACACTAACAACCAAAGACACAAATAATACAAGACGCTCCAAGCAAAACACATATCATGTTGGTGAATAAAAATATAGCTCCAAGTAAATTACCGATGGAAGTGGACGAAAGAAGGGATGCCTTCCCGGGCATCCCCAAGCTTTGACTTTTTGGTGTACTTGGATTATCTTGGGGGTGCCATGGGCATCCCCAATCTTAGGCTCTTGCCACTCCTTGTTCCATAATCCATCACAAGAATTCACCCAAAACTTGAAAACTTCACAACACAAAACTTAAAGTAGAAAACTCGTGAGCTCCGTTAGCGAAAGAAAACAAAAAACCACTTCAAGGTACTGTAATGAAATCATTCTTTATTTATATTGGTGTTAAACCTACTGTATTCCAACTTCTCTATGGATTATAAACTATTTTACTAACCATAGATTCATCAAAATAAGCAAACAACACACGAAAAACAGAATCTGTCAAAAACAGAACAGTCTGTAGTAATCTGTAGCTAGCGCAATATCTGGAACCCCAAAAATTCTAAAATAAATTGCTGGACGTGAGGAATTTATCTATTAATCATCCGCACAAAGAATTAACTAAATATCACTCTCCAAATAAAAATGACAGCAGTTCTCGTGAGCGCTAAAGTTTCTGTTTTTTACAGCAAGTTCAACAAGACTTTCCCCAAGTCTTCCCAACGGTTCTACTTGGCACAAACACTATTTAAGCACAAAAAACACAACCAAAAAAGAGGCCAAATAATTTATTTATTACTAAACAGGAGCAAAAAGCAAGGAATAAAAATAAAATTGGGTTGCCTCCCAACAAGCGCTATCATTTAACGCCCCTAGCTAGGCATAAAAGCGAGAATAGATCTAGGTATTGCCATCTTTGGTAGGCAATCCATAAGTGGATCTCATGATAGTTTCATATGGAAATTTTATTTTCTTTCTTGGAAAGTGTTCCATGCCCTTTTTTAATGGAAATTGAAATCTAATATTCCCTTCCTTCATATCAATAATCGCACCAACCGTTCTTAGGAAAGGTCTACCAAGAATAATAGGGCAAGAAGGATTGCAATCTATATCAAGAACAATGAAATCTACGGGCACATAATTTCTATTTGTAACAATAAGAACATCATTAATCCTTCCCATAGGTTTCTTAATAGTGGAATCCGCAAGATGCATGTTTAGAGAGCAATCATCAAAATAACGGAAATCTAGCAAATCACACAAAGTTTTGGGGATAGTGGAGACACTAGAACCCAAATCACACAAAGCATAAAACTAATGATCTTTAATTTTAATTTTAATAGTTGGTTCCCACTCATCATAGAGTTTTCTAGGGATAGAAACTTTCAACTCAAGTTTTTCTTCATAAGATTGCATCAAGGCATCAACAATATGTTCGGTGAAGGCTTTCTTTTGACTATAAGCATGTGGAGAATTTAGCACGGATTGCAACAAGGAAATACAATCAATTAAAGAGCAACTTTCATAATTAAATTCCTTGAAATCCAATATAGTGGGTTTAGCAAAATCTAGATTTTTATTTCTTTCAATCCCACTTTCATCAATTTCATCATAAAGATCTAAATACGCCGAGTTTTTAGAACGCCTTCTAGGTAAAGGAAGATCATATTCAATTTCATCAAGATTCATATTGCAAAACAAAGATTTAATAGGTGACACATCAATAACTTTTAGATCTTCATCTTGATTTTCATAGGAATTGGAAGAACACGCTTTAATAAAGGCATCTTTGGAAGCACGCATCCTAGCGGTTCTTTCCTTGCACTCATCAATGGAAATTCTCATGGCTTTGAGAGACTCATTGATATCATGCATAGGAGGAATAGATCTAAGCTTTAAAGAATAAACCTCAAGAGAAATTCTATCAACGTTCCTAGCCAAATCATCAACTTTAAGCAATTTCTCTTCAAGCAAAGAATTAAAATTCTTTTGTGAATTCCTAAACTCTTTAACACTATTCTCAAATTCAGAGGGCATCTTATTATAATTTCCATAAGAGTTGTTGTAGGAATTCCCATAATTATTAGAAGGGTTATTAGGATATGGCCTGGGATTAAAATTCCCTCTATGAGCGTTGTTACCAAAATTATTCCTACCAACAAAATTCACATCCATAGATTCATTGTTATTCTCAATCAAAGTAGACAAAGGCATATCATTAGGATCAGAAGAAACACTCTTAGTAGCAAATACTTTCATAAGTTCATCCATCTTTCCACTCAAAACATTGATTTCTTCTATCGCATGCACTTTTTTATTAGAAGATCTTTCAGTATGCCATTGAGAATAATTAACCATAATATTATCTAGGAGTTTAGTAGCATCTCCTAAAGTGATTTCCATAAAAGTGCCTCCCGCGGCCGAATCTAAAAGATTTCTAGAAGCAAAATTCAATCCGGCATAAATTTTTTGTATAATCATCCACAAATTCAAACCATGAGTAGGGAAATTACGTATCATTAATTTCATTCTCTCCCAAGCTTGTGAAACATGTTCATGATCAAGTTGCTTAAAGTTCATAATATCGTTTCTAAGAGAGATGATCTTAGCGGGAGGGAAATACTTAGAGATAAAAGCATCTTTGCACTTGTTCCAAGAATCAATACTATTTTTAGGCAAAGACGAAAACCAAGCATTAGCACAATCTCTAAGCGAAAAAGGAAATAGCTTCAATTTAATGACATCATTATCGACATCTTTTTTCTTTTGCATATCACATAAATCAACGAAGCTATTCAGATGAGTAACGACATCTTCACTAGGAAGGCCGGCGAATTGATCTTTCATAACAAGATTCAACAAAGCAGTATTGATTTCGCAAGATTCAGTATTGGCAAGAGGAGCAATCGGAGTGCTAAGGAAATCATTATTATTGGTATTGGTGAAGTCACACAATTCGGTAGTATCTTGAGCCATCGCGACAAAAAAGCAATCCAACACACGAGCAAACAAAAAGGCAAGCGAAAAAAGGCAAATAGAGAGGGAGGATAGAGAGAGAGAGAGGGCGAATAAAACAGCAAGGGTGAAGTGGGGGAGAGGAAAATGAGAGGCAAATGGCAAATAATGTAATGCGAGAGATAGGGATTGTGATGGGTACTTGGTATGTTGACTTTTTGCATAGACTCCCCGGCAACGACGCTAGAAATTCTTCTTGCTACCTCTTGAGCTTGCGTTGGATTTCCCCGAAGAGGAAGGGATGATGCAGCAGAGTAGCGTAAGTATTTCCCTCAGTTTTTGAGAACCAAGGTATCAATCGAGTAGGAGGCCACGCTCAAGTCCCTCGTACCTGCACAAAACGATAGCTACTCGCAACCAACGCGATTAGGGGTTGTCAATCCCTTCACGGTCACTTATGAGAGTGAGATCTGATAGATATAATGTTTTTCGTATTTTTGGTATAGAGATGCAAAGTGAAAAGTAAAAGGCAAAGTAAAAAACCAAAGCAAGATTAAAGTGATGGAGATTGATATGATGAGAATAGACCCGGGGGCCATAGGTTTCACTAGTGGCTTCTCTCAAGAGCATAGGTATTCTATGGTGGGTGAACAAATTACTGTTGAGCAATTGACAGAATTGAGCATAGTTATGAGAATATCTAGGAATGATCATGTATATAGGCATCACGTCCATGACAAGTAGACCGAAACGATTCTGCATCTACTACTATTACTCCACTCATCGACCGCTATCCAGCATGCATCTAGAGTATTAAGTTAAAAACAGAGTAACGCCTTAAGCAAGATGACATGATGTAGAGAGATAAATTCATGCAATATGAAATAAACCCCATCTTGTTATCCTCGATGGCAATGATGCAATACGTGCCTTGCTGCCCCTTCTGTCACTGGGAAAGGACACCACAAGATCGAACCCAAAGCTAAGCACTTCTCCCATGGCAAGAACTACCAATCTAGTTGGCCAAACCAAACGGATAATTCGAAGAGACTTGCAAAGAACTAATCATACATAAAAGAATTCAGAGAATATTCAAATGTTATTCATAGATAGACTTGATCATAAACCCACAATTCATCGGTCTCAACAAACACACCGCAAAAATAACATTACATCGAATAGATCTCCACAAGAGAGGGGGAGAACTTTGTATTGAGATCCAAAAAGAGAGAAGAAGCCATCTAGATACTAACTATGGACCCGAAGGTCTGAGGTAAACTACTCACACTTCATCGGAGGGGCTATGATGATGTAGAAGCCCTCCGTGATGACGGCCCTCTCTGGCAGAGCTCCGGAACAGGCCCCAAGATGGGATCTCGTGGATACAGAAAGTTGCGGCGGTGGAATTAGGTTTTTGGCTCCTCCCTGATCGTTAGGGGGTACGTAGGTATATATAGGAGGAAGGAGTACATCAGTGGAGCACTGAGGGGCCCACGAGGCAGGGGGCGCGCCTTAGGGGGGTGGGCGCACCCCCCACCCTCGTGACCGCCTCTTTGACTCCTTGGAGTAGGGTCCAAGTCTCCTGGATCACGTTCGGTGAGAAAATCACGTTCCCGAAGGTTTTATTCTGTTTGGACTCCGTTTGATATTCTGTTTCTCCGAAATACTGAAATAGGCAAAAAACAACAATTCTGGGCTGGGCCTCCGGTTAATAGGTTAGTCCAAAAATAATATAAAAGTGAAAAATAAAGCCCAATATAGTCCAAAACAGTAGATAATATAGCATGGAGCAATCAAAAATTATAGATACGTTGGAGACGTATCAGGGTACTCCCCCAAGCTTGGCAGTTGCCAAGGGGAGTGCCCATACCCATGTGATTATGTCTCCTTTGTTGGTGAAGAAGGTGGAGTTGTTGATGATGACGTAGGCTTCTTCCTTAATTTGTGCTTGAGGACAGAATTTTGGTCCCTTAGGTCCTCGATGTCCTGTTCCAGGCTCAATATCTTTTTGCATAGTTCCTGCTTGTTTTCCTGCAAGAGGCGAAAAGGGATAAACTCGATCTTAGGTTTCTTTACTCTATCCGGGAGGCTTGACTTTTTGAACTCCACATGCATGTCCCCAGGTTGAGGTAGTGGGACTTCATCTTCATCTGAGCTCGTCTCCTCATTTCCCTTGGGTTCATAGTCCTCTTCTTCTTCCGTAGTCCAACCACAATGCTCCACATCCCCATAGACCTTAGGATCTGCAAGGTAATCAACCACATAGCTTTCTCCTTCCGAATCCTGGGACGACATGTTACTCTGTCTGCAACAGGACATCTCAAAACAAAGACAAGAGATATTTGCGTGATACGGTAGTCAAAACCTCCGGGAGATTATATAATGAATTTTTACCGACCAAAATACGTAACATGTAAGAAAAAGGAGTCCGAAAAGCGCACGAGGTGCCCACGAGGTAGGGGGCGCGCCCTCCACCCTCGCGGAGGCCTCGTGTCCTTCTCGGACTGCTTCTTATTTTTCAAAATATTCCAAAACGGAGAAATGTTGCCTTAAATACTGTTTTGGAGTCGGTTTACTTACCGTACCACATACCTATTCCTTTTCGGAGTCTGAAACGTTCCGGAAAGTGTCCCTTATGTATTCCTCCGGGGTTACGGTTTCAATAACATTGGTTTCAACATTTATGGGATTACCAGAGATATAATGTTTGATTCTTTGACCGTTCGCCACCTTCGGATTTGTGCCTTCGAAGTTGTTGATTTTTATGGCACCGGAACAATAGACCTCCTCGATAACATAAGGACCTTCCCATTTAGACAGAAGTTTTCCTGCAAAAAATCTTAAACGAGAGTTGTATAGCAATACATAATCACCTACATTAAACTCACGCTTTTGTATCCTTTTATCATGCCATCTTTTAACCTTTTCTTTAAACAACTTGGCATTTTCGTAGGCTTGGGTTCTCCATTCATCCAGTGAGCTAATATCAAATAACCTCTTCTCACCCGCAAGTTTAAAATCATAATTGAACTCTTTAATAGCCCAATATGCCTTGTGTTCTAATTCGAGAGGTAAGTGACATGCTTTTCCATAAACCATTTTATACGGAGACATACCCATAGGATTTTTATATGAAGTTCTATAGGCCCATAATGCATCATCAAGTTTCTTGGACCAATTCTTTCTAGATCTATTAACAGTCTTTTGCAAAATTAATTTGAGCTCTCTATTACTCAATTCTACTTGACCACTAGACTGAGGGTGATAAGGGGATGCAATTCTATGATTAACGTCATACTTAGCAAGCATTTTACGGAAAGCACCATGAATAAAATGTGAACCACCATCGGTCATTAAATATCTAGGGACTCCAAATCTTGGAAAAATAACTTCTTTAAGCATTTTAATAGAAGTGTTATGATCAGCACTACTAGTTGGAATGGCTTCTACCCACTTAGTAACGTAATCAACAACGACTAAAGTATGTGTATATCCATTAGAGGAAGGAAAAGGTCCCATATAGTCAAAGCCCCAAACATCAAATGGTTCAATAACGAGTGAATAGTTCATAGGCATTTCTTGACGTCTACTAATATTACCAATTCTTTGACATTCATCACAAGATAAGACAAACTTATGGGCATCCTTGAAGAGAGTAGGCCAATAAAAACCAGATTGCAATACCTTATGTGCAGTTCTATCTCCAGCATGGTGTCCTCCATAAGCTTCGGAGTGACACTTGCGTAGGATCTGTTCCTGTTCATGCTCAGGTACACAACGTCTAATAACACCATCTACTCCTTCTTTATAAAGATGTGGGTCATCCCAAAAGTAATGCCTCAAATCATAGAAGAATTTTTTCTTTTGCTGGTATGTGAAACTAGGTGGTATAAACTTAGCAACAATGTAATTAGCATAATCAGCATACCATGGAGCAGTATGAGAAGCATTTATGACATTTAATTGCTCATCAGGAAAGCTATCATCAATAGGAAGTGGGTCATCAAGCACATTTTCTAACCTAGACAAGTTGTCTGCAACGGGGTTCTCAGCTCCCTTTCTATCAACAATATGTAAGTCAAATTATTGTAGCAAGAGAACCCATCTAATAAGTCTAGGTTTAGCATCTTTCTTTTGCATAAGATATTTAATAGCAGCATGATCAGTGTGAATAGTTACTTTAGAATCAACAATATATGGTCTGAACTTATCACAAGCAAATACAACTTCTACGAATTCTTTTTCAGTAGTTGCATAATTTCTTTGAGCATTGTCTAGAGTTTTACTAGCATATTGAATAATGTCAATTTATTATCAACTCTTTGCCCTAGAACAACACCTACAACATAATCACTAGCATCACACATAATTTCAAAGGGTAAATTCCAATCAGGTGGCTGAACAATAGGTGCAGAGATCAATGCTTTCTTAAGTATTTCAAATGCTTCTACACAATCATCATCAAAGACAAATGGTATATCTTTTTATAATAAGTTAGTCAGAGGCCGAGAAATTTTTGAGAAGTCCTTAATGAACCTCCTATAAAATCCGATGTGACCAAGGAAACTTCGTATACCTTTGATGTCCTTGGGGCATGGCATCTTTTCAATAGCATCAACCTTGGCTTTATCAACTTCAATACCTCTTTCAGAAAATTTATGCCCCAAGACAATACCTTCATTAACCATAAAGTGACACTTTTCCCAATTCAAGACAAGATTAGTTTCTTCACATCTCTGCAAAACTCGATCAAGGTTGCTCAAGCAATCATCAAAAGAAGATCCATAGATGGAGAAATCGTCCATGAAAACGTCACAAATCTTAGCACAAAAGTCAGAGAATATAGCTGTCTTGCATCTTTGAAAGGTAGCAGGTGCATTACATAAACCAAAAGGCATACGTCTATAAGCAAAAGTACCAAAAGGGCAAGTAAAAGTAGTATTTGATTGATCCTTGGCTGACACAGGTATTTGAGAGAAACCAGAATAACCATCTAGAAAGCAAAAATGTGTATGTTTGGATAATCTTTCTAGCATCTGATCGATAAAAGGTAAGGGGTAATGATCCTTTTTAGTGGCCTTATTTAATTTGCGAAAATCAATTACCATCCTATAACCTGTAATAATTCTTTGAGGATTCAATTCATCTTTATCATTAGGAACGACGGTAAAACCTCCTTTCTTAGGGACTGGTACATCTCCAACGTATCTATAATTTTTGATTGCTCCATGCTATATTATCTACTGTTTTGGACTATATTGGGATTTATTTTCCACTTTTATATTATTTTTGGGACTAACCTATTAACCGGAGGCCCAGCCCAGAATTGTTGTTTTTTGCCTATTTCAGTATTTCGAAGAAACGGAACATCAAACAGAGTCCAAACGGAATGAAACCTTCTCCGTCAAGGGCATAGGGTGTCCGGCCTCAGCATACGGCGGGCAAGATGGCCAACGTCCTATGGTTCGAGGGCTCTTTCGTGGAGACCCTAAAGGGATGGAAATCTGGGTGGTTTTATATCACCGAGCCGCGTGATCCGGAATGGACCGCGGTAGGCGAACTCCTTTCAAGAGGAGCAAGCCTTTTGAGCCGGCGGCCTCCGTCCAACCGGAGGTGCCGGACAATCTGCTGGAGGTGCTTGACGACGCCTCCATCGACGAGGGGCACCGTACTATTATGAGTACGGTGATCCAGAAGGTTCAGTCCGCCAAGAGCGGACTGACTGAAGCTTGCGCTAGCCTTCTAACAGGCTTCGAGGTAAGTAAAAATATGTAAAAATATTACCGCATAGACAGTAGCCCCTGATGCTCTGTTTGGCGTTCGGAAAGAGAAGCCGAATGGAGGATCTAAATATCGCAGGAGTCTAACAAAAAAGAGTCAATATGCGTATGCAGGCTTCGCTGCTATCCACCGCCGCACTGACTGCGGAGGTGGGTGTCCTGAAGCAGGACCTCAAGCGGACCGAGCAAGAGCTCGGCCTTGCCAAATGGCAGCTCGAGGAGAAAGAAGGTAAGAGATACCTTATAGAAAAAATGCCTATAGGAAGGCGCAATTGCAAAAAATGACAGGAGTATACTGCTTATTGTAGGGGCCACAACTGAGGTGGCGACCCTCAAGCAGGCGCTGTCCGAGGCCGAGAAGAAAGCGGCCACGGAGCGCGCCGAGCGGGAGAAATTTGAGGCGCAGGTCGGCGAGGTGCGGCAAGAGCTTCAGGTTCTCATGCAAAAAACATGAGAGTTTGGAGCTCGACTCGAAGATGCGAGTGTCCGAGCTTGCTGCGGCCCTTAAAACTGCCAAATCTGCCAAGGCCGAAGCCCAGAAGGCCCTCCAGGAATTGGATGCGGTGAAAAAGATAGCGGCGGGTAAGGCATTCTATTATGCAAAGCAGACATATAAAAGTAAACTACTTGTTACTTACTCGAATCCGGAGCTCTCCAGGGGCATTCGCAGATCTTCCCCGCAGCGTATCCGATGCCGCCGCATTCTACCGAGCCAAGGAAGGCAGCTCGACAGAGAAGGTGTTCTGGTCGCAGTATGCTGAGGCCGGACACCCTATGCCCTCGAGCTCCACAAGGCGGCCGAACAGGCCTTGAAGGGCTTCATAGTTCGGCTGTGGCCTGGAGAGGCCCTGCCTGGGAGCTACTTCGGACTGGTGCGGCGGCTGGTGGAGGCTTGTCCAAGGCTCGAGGTCATCAAGTGCTCCATCTGCATCGAAGGTGCCCGTAGGGCCCTTGCCCGTGCAAAGGTGCACTGGGGTAAGCTGGACGGTGAGAAGCTTGTGAAGGACGGGCTGCCGCCGGGGAAGGAGCATCGCAAGCCCGAGAACTATTACAAGGATGTTCTTGCTGGTGCCCGCCTTGTGGCGGATGAATGTACCAAGGATGTAATTTTTGAATGAACTCGCTCGTGTTATCCCGTGCGCTGAAAACTTGTTCATATGCGCTAAGCAATGCTTGAATTTAAAATATTACTTTCTATGCGGCCGTTTATCAAAAAATTGAGAGATGGCCAGTCGTCGGCTTCTGCCCCCATGCCACTAGTGCTGGGGTGTTCGGGATAAACCTGAGCGCTCTTTTTCCCATGATTGGGTCCGTCGAGGGAGGCGGTCAGCACAACGAACAAGGCAATTGGACTATAATGCTTGAACACTCTCACTTAGCCATAGAACTCTATAATTTTAAATTTCGGCGAAGCCCCTAGTTCGGAAGACCGAGTTCGGGGCGCTATCCACGCCTTGGTCGGACAAAGCCAGCTCCTCGCTCGAAGTGGCATAAGCCTTTAGGGACTCGAAAAACCTCTCGAACAGCGACCGGTCTCTCGCCACATCATGACAGTCAGTTTTAGCTTTCTCCACTGAGGTGCTTAACCCAGCTGAACCGGGGCACAATCGCAGTGGTTCTCCTAGTGCTACCTTAGCCGATAGAGCGGAACGTAAGGCACCAAAACATAGGAGCCGGGCAAACCCAACTATTGACCCAAATCATGATTCAGAGCCGATGCATATAGTGCTATAAGTTCGGGGTGCCGCACTTGTGAAAGTGTACGAACTTCTCACACCATTATGAGGGGTACTGAAGCCCCTGGCGTGTTTGCCGTACCATGGTGTATGGGTGCAATCATGTCATTTAATAAACATAAATGTGAAAAGAAGATAATGCATAAAATAGTCAAGAAGCTAAGCATTGTTTATAGAGAGGCTATTTATCAAAGCCGAACGATACAAATAGTGCAGTAAGCAAAAGATATTGGACTATTCAGTATGTCCTGACCAGGGGCAGGCCGCGGAATTGTATTTAAAACAGGTATACCGCTCGTAACAGAGACCACCTGGGAGTTCCATAATGCGGCATGGCTTTTCTACCTCCCGGGATCTTGCAGCGTTTGTGCGGCAGTCGAATTGCCGAACAGGTCGTCCAAAGTATGGAGTCCTGAAAGTAAGAAAAAAATTAAAAAAAGAATCCAGCAGCCCCTAGTACGTTTTAAGCCGTATTTTGGGCGTGCCGTTATTGTGCCCCTTCCCCTGTGCCCATGGTATTTCAAGGGCGTAGTTATGTACGCGAGGTACTGGTTTCGCTATGTCGCGAAAGCTGGGGTTGGGGCCGCATTGCTACGCTTGCTCCGAGTGTGCCAGGCGGTCCTGCTGTGGGTTACTCCGGGCGTGCTTGGCAGTGTCTGGCTTTTTAATGGCCGGACTAGAGAATTGCCTGAGAAGGCTACTTTGTACTTTCGCTGCGAGAGCCGCCGTATGCTCCTCCGTACGGAGGGAGCGTTCGGTGTTTCCGTTGACCATAATTACTCCTCGAGGGCCTGGCATCTTGAGCTTGAGATATGCGTAGTACGGCACCGCATTGAACTTTGCGAATGCGGTTCGTCCGAGCAGGGCGTGATAGCCACTGCGAAACGGGACTATATCGAAGATTAACTCTTTGCTTCGGAAATTGTCCGGGGATCCGAAGACCACGTCAAGTGTTACTGAGCCTGTGTAGTTGGCTTCTACACCTGGTATAACGCCTTTAAAGGTCGTTCTTGTGGGCTTAATCCTTGAGGGATCTATGCCCATTTTTCGCACTGTATCCTGATAAAGCAGGTTCAGGCTACTGCCGCCGTCCATGAGGACTCTTGTGAGATGAAATCCGTCGATGATTGGGCCGAGAACCCATGCGGCGAAGCCGCCATGACGGATGCTAGTGGGATGGTCCCTTCGATCAAAAGTGATCGGGCAGGAGGACCATGGGTTGAACTTTGGGGTGACTGGCTCCATCGCGTATACGTCCCGTAGCGCACGCTTCCGCTCCCGCTTGGGAATGTGGGTTGCGTATATCATGTTCACCGTCCGCACTTGTGGTGGAAAGCCCTTCTGTCCATTGTTGTTCGGAGGCTTGGGCTCCTCGTCGTCGCTGTGCAGCCCCTTGTCTCTGTTTTCGGCCCTTAACTTGCCTGCCTGCTTGAACACCCAACAATCCCTATTAGTGTGATTGGCTGGCCTTTCGGGGGTGCCATGTATCTGGCACAAGCGATCGAGTATTCGATCCAAACTGGACGGGCCCTGAGTATTCTTTTTGAATGGCTTTTTCCGCTGACCGGATTTATAGCCTTTGAATCCGGCATTGACTGCGGTGTCTTCATTGCTGTCACTGCTAACGCGGCGTTTTTGCTTATTCCGACGTGTCCTGCCACTTTTGTCCTTGGTATCCGAATTACCAGGGTTCTTTGATAAGTTGTTACTGCGAGCTAGCCAGCTGTCTTCTCCCGCGCAAAAGCGGGTCATGAGTGTCGTGAGGGCTGCCATGGATTTCGGCTTTTCCTGTCCCAGGTGCCGGGCAAGCCACTCGTCGCGGATGTTATGCTTGAAGGCTGCTAGGGCCTCTGCGTCCAGACAGTCGACTATCTGGTTTTTCTTTGTTAGGAACCGTGTCCAGAATTGTCTGGCCGATTCCTCTGGCTGCTGAATTATGTGGCTTAAGTCGTCGGCATCCGGTGGTCGCACGTAAGTGCCCTGGAAGTTGTCGAGGAATGCGGCTTCCAGGTCCTCCCAAGAACCGATTGAATCTGCTGGCAAGCTGTTAAGCCAATGCTGGGCCGGTCCTTTAAGTTTGAGCGGGAGGTATTTGATGGTGTGTAGATCATCGCCGCGTGCCATGTGGATGTGAAGGAGATAATCCTCGATCCATACCACCGGATCTGTTGTGCCATCGTATGATTCGATGTTTACGGGTTTGAAACCCTCTGGGATTTTATGATCCATTACTTCATTCGTGAAGCATAGCAGGTGTGCGGCGCCTCTGTACTGGGCTATATCACGACGCAGCTCGGAAGAGCTATGTCTGTTGTGTTCGGCCCGGCCGGATTTGTTGTATCCGGAGTGAAGATCATTGTCACATGCCGTAGGGCGCCTGCGCGATCCGTAGATCGATCTTGTTTGTCTTGCCTTATCCTCCAGTATGTCTCACAGGTTGGGCGCATTCTCCCGTGCCTTAGTTGAGCGGCGTCGGGGCATGGCTTGGGTGGAGGGCCGAGAGGCCTCTCTGTCGCGGCCGCGAGGTGGCCGGTCTGCCATGTCATGCGCTGGTGATGTAGGTGCTTCCTCCTCTGATCGGGGTAGCGGCCTGCGCTTCGGGTAACTCTTGGAGGGGCCTTCAAGTTCATACTCTTCGGCCGCAAGGACTTCAGTCCATCTGTCAGCTAGCAAATCTTGGGTAGCTCTAAGCTGTTGCTGCTTTTTCTAGAGGCTGCTTGCCGTGGCTAAAAGCCTGCGTTTAAAACGCTCTTGTTCGGCGGGGTCTGATGGTATGACGAATTCGTCGTCATCGAGGCTTGCCTCGTCTTCGGAGGGAGGCCTATAGTTATTATCCTCGACCTCTCGGTCTGCCGCTCTCTCATGAGGGCTGGCTTCTCCATCTTCCTGTGCCGAATCTTGCTGAGGTGGGTGTTCTTCGGCGCTATCCGGGGTAGTATTATCTCCCGTGCTGGAATCACCGTTTTTGCTTTGGCGGGATTTAGAGCGGCGCCGCTGACGCCGGCGCTTTGGCTGTTTCTTGGGGGCGTCATCCCCCACTGTTCCATCGCCATCTCCATCTTTTCGAGTATCCGCCATATATATGTCATATGACGAGGTGGCCTTCCAGCGCCCTACAGGTGCTGGTTCCTGTTCATCTCCTACATCGTCGTCCATGCCGTCGATGTCTTCGGAGCCGAAGTCAAGCATGTCGGTTAGATCGTCAATAGTGGCTACAAAGTGGGTGGTGGGTGGGCTTTGAATTTCCTCATCGTCCGTATTCCACCCTCGCTGACCGTAGTTCGGCCAGGGCTCTCCTGATAAAGAGAGAGACTTAAGAGAATTCAGGATGTCGCCAAAAGGCGAATGCTGAAAGATGTCTGCGGCGGTGAACTCCATTATCGGCGCCCAATCGGATTCGATTGGCAGGGGCGCGGAGGGTTCGGAGTCCGGGAAGGAGTCCGGATCCTCGGAGTCACGGGTCGTGCAGAGTGCGAGGCTAGCGTTCGACTCGATCGCTTTTGGGATCGCAGCCCCCGAGGTGACGTCCAACCGCTCATCCTCGATTGGCGCAATAGGCTCCGAGTTAGGGGTCGGAACCGATGCATATGCGGCCTCCAGGACACTGTCCGGGGGCAGAGCTAGATCATGCCCCTCGAGGTAGTGCGGCGCGCTTGGCCGTGGCTCGAACCCGTCGAAGATCAAGTCTCCACGGATGTCAGCCGTGTAGTTTAAGCTTCCAAACCTGACTTGATGGCCAGGGGTGTAGCTTTCGATCTGCTCCAGGTGGCCGAGCGAATTGGCCCGCAGAGCGAAGCCGCCGAAGACGAAGATCTGTCCGGGGAGAAAAGTCTCACCCTGGACCGCATCGTTGTTGATGATCAAAGGAGCCATCGGGCCTAAAGGCGAGGACACAGAGGAACTCTCAATGAAAGCACCAATGTCGGTGTCAAAACCGGCGGATCTCGGGTAGGGGGTCCCGAACTGTGCGTCTAGGCCAGATGGTAACAGGAGGCAGGGAACACGATGTTTTACCCAGGTTCGGGCCCTCTTGATGGACGTAAAACCCTATGTCCTGCTTGATTAATATTGATGATATGGGCAGTACAAGAGTAGATCTACCACGAGATCAAGGAGGCTAAACCCTAGAAGCTAGCCTATGGTGTGATTGTTGTATATGGAGTTGATTGCCTACGGGCTACAACCCTCCGGTTTATATAGACACCGTTTAGGGTTAGGGTTACATGGAGTCGGTTACAATGGTAGGAGATCTTGAATATCCGCATCGCCAAGCTTGCCTTCCACGCCAAGGAAAGTCCCATCCGGACACGGGACGAAGTCTTCAATCTTGTATCTTCATAATCCAGGAGTCCAGCTGAAGGTATAGTCCGGCTACCCGAACACCCCCTAATCCAGGACTCCCTCACTTAGCTTTGGGTTCGATCTTGCGGTGTCCTTTCCCAGTGACAGAAGGGGCAGCAAGGCACGTATTACATCGTTGCCATCGAGGATAACAAGATGGGGTTTATTTCATATTGCATGAATTTATCTCTCTACATCATGTCATCTTGCTTAAGGCGTTACTCTGTTTTTAACTTAATACTCTAGATGCATGCTGGATAGCGGTCGATGAGTGGAGTAATAGTAGTAGATGCAGAATCGTTTCGGTCTACTTGTCACGGACGTGATGCCTATATACATGATCTTGCCTAGATATTCTCATAACTATGCTCAATTCTGTCAATTGCTCAACAGTAATTTGTTCACCCACCGTAGAATACTTATGCTCTTGAGAGAAGCCACTAGTGAAACCTATGGCCCCTGGGTCTATTCTCATCATATCAATCTCCATCACTTTAATCTTTCTTTGCTTTTTACTTTACCTTTTATTTTTCACTTTGCATCTCTATACCAAAAATACCAAAAATATTATATCTATCAGATCTCACTCTCGTAAGTGACTGTGAAGGGATTGACAACCCCTAATCGCGTTGGTTGCGAGTAGCTATCGTTTTGTGCAGGTACGAGGGACTTGAGCGTGGCCTCCTACTGGATTGATACCTTGGTTCTCAAAAACTTACGGAAATACTTACGCTACTCTGCTGCATCATCCTTTCCTCTTCGGGGAAATCCAACGCAAGCTCAAGAGGTAGCAGGCACACAATGGACAGGACTTACCCACTGACTATCAGCAACAGGATAAATTATACCTGCCTCAAGGAGCTTTAGTATTTCCTTTCTTACCACTTCTTTCATTTTAGGATTCAGCCGCCGTTGATGATCACGAACTGGTTTAGCATCTTCTTCCAAATTTATTTTATGTTGACATAGAGTGGGACTAATGCCCTTAAGATCATCAAGAATATACCCAATAGCAGCACTGTGCTTCTTCAGAGTTTTCAATAATCTCTCTTCCTCATGCTCTGAAAGGTTAGCACTAGTAATAACAGGATATATCTTTTTCTCATCAAGATAAGCATATTTAAGAGTATCAGGCAACGGTTTAAGCTCAAATACGGGACCACCCTTGTGTGGAGGAGGATCCCCTAGGATTTCAACAGGCAAATTGTGTTTCAGAATAGGTTCCTGTTTAAAGAATACTTCATCTATTTCCCTTCTTTCATTCATAAACATATCATTTTCATGGTGTAGCAAATATTGTTCTAAAGGATCACTAGGAGGTACGGCAATAGAAGCAAGACCAATAATTTCATCCTTACTAGGTAATTCTTCTTCATAGTGTTGTCTACTAAATTTAGAGAAATTAAATTCGTGAGACATATCATCTAAACCGATAGTAACAACATCCTTTTTGCAATCTATCTTAGCATTAACAATGTTTAAGAAGGGTCTACTAAATATAATGGGACAAAAGCTATCTTGTGGGGAACCAAGAACAAGAAAATCAGCAGGATATTTAGTTTTCCCACACAAGATTTCAACATCTCTAACAATTCACATTGGTGAAATAGTATCTCTATTGGCAAGTTTAATTGTGACATCAATATCTTCTAACTCAACAGGTGCAGTATCATGCATAATTTCTCTATATAGGCCAATAGGTATTGCACTAGCACTGGCACCCATATCACATAAGCCATGATAACAATGTAACACCCTCGATGCGACTATATCTCCCACGTGTCGAGGCACGACTTAGAGGCATAATCACATTGAAGGCATATGTCGCAAGTTAGGCAATCTTCACAACATCCCATGTAATATAAATAATAAAGGGGAGATAACGTAGTTGGCTTACACTCGCCACGTCAATCAAGTACATAAATAACATTACATCATCCAAACACTCATGGCCCGACTACGGCACCAAAATAAAAGAGAACCCAACATGCGACACGGTCCCAATCACCCCCAACTGGGCACCACTACTGATCATCGGGAAAGAAAACATAGTAACGTTGAGAGTCTTCGTCGAACTCCCACTTGAGCTCAAGTGCGTCTCCTGGAGCGGAATCATCAGGCCCTGCATCTGGTGTAATAGTAATTTGTGAGCCACAGGGACTCAGCAATCTCGCACCCTCGCGATCAAGACTATTTAAGCTTATAGGTAAGGCAAGGTAAATATGTGGAGCTGCAGCAAGCGACTAGCAAATATGGTGGCTAACTTATTCGCAAAAGAGAGCGAGAAGAGGAGGCAAAGCATGAGCGGGAAACTAGAGAGCAACCTGCGCAAACATTACTCCAATACCGTGTCCACTTCCCGGACTCCGCCGAGAAGAGGCCATCATGGTAACACACTCAGTTGATTCATTTTAATTAAGTTAAAGTTCAAGTTATCTACAACCGGACATTAACAAATTCCCATCTGCCCATAACCGTGGGCACGGCTTTCGAAAGTTCAAATCCCTGCAGGGGAGTCCCAACTTAGCCCATGAAAAGCTCTCACGGTCAACGAAGGAATAGACCTCCTCCCAAGATGTTCCGATCAGACTCGGTATCTTGGTAATTCAAGACACTTCGACAGGTTAAAACAAGACCAGCAACACCGCCCGAATGTGCCGAAAAATCCCGATAGGAGCTGCACATATCTCTTTCTCAGGGCACACTCAGATAAGCAATCCGTACAACTAAAACCAGCCCTCGAGTTTCCCCAAGGTGGCGCTGCAAGGGGCTCTAGGTTGGACCAACACTCAGAGGAGCACTGGCCCGGGGGGGGTTAAAAAGAGACGACCCTTGAGTCTGCAGAACCCAAGGGAAAGAAAAGGCTAGGTGGCAAATGGTAAAACCAAGGTTGGGCATTGCTGGAAAAGCTTTAATCAAGGCGAAATATCAAGGGGTTCCCATTATAACCCAACCGCGTAAGGAACGCAAAATCCGGGAACATAACACCGATATGACGGAAACTAGGGCGGCAAGAGTGGAACAAAACACTAGGGGAGAGGCCGAGCCTTCCACCCTTTACCAAGTATATAGATGCATTAAGATAACATAGCAATATAATGATATCCCAACAAGTAAATAAATGTTCCAACAAGGAACGGCCTTCAATCTTCACCTGCAACTAGCAACGCTATAAGAGGGGTTGAGCAAAGCGGTAACATAGCCAATCAACGGTTTGCTAGGACATGGTGGGTTAGAGGTTTGACATGGAAATTTGGGAGGCTTGAAAGCAAGTGGTAGGCATCGTAGCATTGGCATAGCAAAAGAGCGAGCAAACTAGCATAGCAAAGATAGTAGTGATTTCGAGGGTATGATCATCTTGCCTGCACAGTTGTCAGAGTTGACTGGATCCTCGAAAGAAAACTCAACGGGCTCCTCGTTAGCGAACTCGTCTCCCGGCTCTACCCAAACAAGACAAAGAAACAACAAGGATACAATCAACCATGTGCAAACTCAAACAACACAATGCAAAGATGATATGCTATGCGGGATGCGAAATGCAAGATATGACAGGAAAAGCAAGAACCTGGCCTCAACTTGGAAAACCAAGTGTGCCACTGGAAAGATGAGATGAAACCGCTTGAAAATGATATAAAGAACGCCGGAATCGGAGGTACGGTTTGGAAATGGCAAGCGATTCAAAAATGACACCGGTCTGCGATTTACAGCAAGTAGGCATCTAAATGCAATGAGATGAACATGCTACAGCACCCAAATATGACAAAAAAATACATGGCAGGGATGCATTCAAGATTCTTAACAAAATTCTAGCACTGAGCTACGGCCAATTCATCCATTAACATGTTCAAACGAGCATGGCAAAAATGCATAAGGAAAACAGATCTCAGACTTAGTGAAATCAACACTTGTCTGGAATTTCAGATCAGGTAGCACTCTTCGGAGCAGCAAAACTACATGCTACAGGACCTGAACATGGCAAAGTAAAGCATGGCATGGAGCTACTCAAAGATCTTAACAAAAGTCCCTTAGTGACCTTGAGCCAAAAGGGATCAGAAAATACAATTGCAAGCATGTGAACATAGCAAAAACATAATCAGTTTTCAGACTTAGTGAAAATTGGAGCATGCTGAAAACATAACTCAAGTAGGCATGTTTACGAGCTCGATGCACTCACTACGGTGCAAGTCATGACAAGACAAGCATACACCCATCAAGAAGGCACAAAATGCAAGCTAGACATGGCAAGAACAATAGCATAGCATGCACAGATCAACTACAACATCATCGGCAAAATTGCAAACAAGTTGACAATCTGCCCAGATTCACAAAGTAGCAAAAATAGAGCTCGATTGACTCAAGCTAGGTTGCTCCATAATTGCAAACAAAGACATGGATGGATAGAGCACTACAATATTAACAAAACTCCCTTACTGATCATCCCCAAAAGAGGCACGGATCACTAGGAAACAACATGAACATATGGCATCATGAGATAAACAGATCAAGGACTTAGTGGATTTGCTAAGTCCCTGAAAACAGAATTAGCAAGTGCACCACTTTGCAAGCTTGCACTAGTCACCACACACATCACAAAAATACATGGGTTGCACCTCTGGAAAGATGACAAAACCCTTAACAAAACACATGTAGAGCATCAGGGCATATCATGCACACATTAATCATGGCAAAAATGACAAAAACCTAAATGGAGTAGCAGATCTGGCAATTATCTCAAGTAGCCCTCTTCTAACAGCATTTCAGGCATCAAGATGAACTCAAATGAAAATGATGCAATGGAATGAAATGATGTACTCTCTGAGATGAACATTTTGATATGCTATATGCATGAATCGGAGCTACGGATGCAAAGTTACGGGGTCATGAACATGTGCACATGGACTGAAAATATCTGGGACTTAGACGAATATGACCTAGGGTTTTTTGGATCTAGATCTCGCGCACGGAAATCGAGGCGGACGGAGCACTGTAGACCGGCGGCGGGGATGACATCGGAGGAGGTCGCCGGAGTGGCCGGACGAGGAGGAGGCGGGGACGACGGTGGCGGCGCTCGGCGGTGGCCGCGGCGGGGTCGGGCGGCGGCGGGGGCGCCGGCTCGGGCGGCGAAGCCGAGGCTTCCCGCGGGCGGCGGCGGCGAGGTACGCGGCGGGGCGGCGATGGCGGCGGCGCGCGCGCCGGCGATGGGCGGCAAGGGGCGTCGGGCGGAGGAGGAAGAAGGAGGAGGCAGCGGCGGCTCCTCTGGCCCGTGCGCGGGCGCGGGCGGGCCGGCCACGGCCGCGGCGGGCTCCGGCGGCGGCGGTGGAGAGAGTGGGAGGCGGGCGTATGGGAGGCTGCCACGTGGCGGCGGACACGTCCGTCGGCAGGAAAAGTGTCCGGCGGCGCGCGAGGTGGATTTTTTAGGGTTTCGGGGAGGAAGGAGATCCGAAAAGAGAGGGGTTCTTTAAATAGAGGTAGAGGGAGCTAGGAGAGTCCAAATGAGGTGCGGTTTTCGGCCACGCGATCGTGATCGAACGCTCTAGATGATGGAGCAGAGTTTGGTGGGTTTTGGGCCAAATTGGAGGGGTGTTGGGCTGCAACACACACGAGGCCTTTTCGGTCCCTCGGTTAACCGTTGGAGTATCAAACGAAGTCCAAATGATACGAAACTTGACAGGCGGTCTACCGGTAGTAAACCAAGGCCGCTTGGCAAGTCTCGGTCCAATCCGGAAATGTTTAATCCCCACACATGAAAGAAAGGTAGAAACGACCACCGGAGGAGAACGAAACGCCGGAATGCAAAATGGAAAACGGGGAAAATGCTCGAATGCATGAGACGAACACGTATGCAAATGCAATGCACATGATGACATGATATGAGATGCATGACAACGACAACAACACACAGAGACAAAGACCCGAACCCGAGGAAATCAATATAACTTAACGCCGGAAACGGCAAGAGTTGGAGTACAAATTGGAAAGTTACATCCGGGGTGTTACAACACCCCACCACTACGAAAGGATCTCGTCCCGAGATCTAGGACTGAAAGAACGGCGGGTACTCAAAACGGAGGTGATCCTCACGTTCCCAAGTAGCTTCACGGTCGGAATGATGTGACCACTTGACTTTGAGAAATTTGATTGACTTGTTGCGAGTCTTGCGTTCAGTCTCTTCAAGAATAGCCACTGGGTGCTCACGATAGGAGAGATCTTCTTGGAGCTCAATGTCCTCGAAGTTGACGGTGCGGTCAGGAGTCTTGAAGCACTTTCGGAGCTGAGAGACATGGAACACGTCATGAACATTTGCAAAACTTGAAGGAAGCTCGAGTAGATAGGCGAGGTTGCCTCTCTTGCTGACAATCTTGAAAGGTCCCACGTATCTGGGGGCAAGCTTCCCTTTGATACCGAAGCGACGAGTACCTTTCATAGGAGAGACGCGGAGGTAAGCATGATCTCCGATCTCGAAAGCCAAATCACGGTGCTTACTATCATAGTAGCTCTTCTGGCGGGATTGGGCTGCTTTGAGGTTATCTCGAATGACTTTGCACATTTCTTCTGCTTCTGTGATTAAGTCATTACCCAAAAGTTGACGTTCACCGGTTTCAGACCAGTAGAGAGGGGTACGGCACTTCCTGCCATACAGAATTTCAAAAGGGGCCTTGCCCGAACTTGCTTGAAAACTGTTGTTGTAGGAGAATTCAGCATAAGGAAGACAATCCTCCCACTTCATGCCGAAGGAGATCACACAAGCCCTGAGCATATCTTCAAGAATCTGGTTGACACGCTTGACTTGACCGCTAGTTTGAGGATGGAAAGTTGTGCTGAAGCGGATGTTGGTGCCCATGGCCTTCTGAAAAGAATCCCAAAACTTCGAGGTAAAGATGTTGCCACGGTCTGAAGAGATCACTTGTGGAATACCGTGCAGAGAGACAATACGAGAGGTATAGAGTTCCGCCAATTGAGCTGCAGTGATCGACTCTTTGATAGGCAGAAAGTGAGCCACTTTGGTGAGTTTGTCAATGACAACGAATATAGCATCATTGCCACACTTGGACTTTGGAAACCCAGTCATGAAGTCCATTTCAATGTGGTCAAACTTCCATTCTGGAATGGCAAGAGGTTGGAGGAGACCAGCTGGCCTTTGGTGTTCTGCCTTCACTCTTCTTCAGACATCACATTCATTCACGAATTGAGCAATCTCGCGCTTCATTCGAGTCCACCAATAAGCCTGCTTAAGGTCTTGATACATCTTCGTGCTCCCAGGGTGGATGGAGAGGAGAGAATTGTGAGCCTCGTTCATGATCACTTTACGGAGGTCACCTTTGGGTACAACAATACGATCCTTGAAGAAGAGAGTGTCCTTGTCATCAAGGCGGTAGCACTTGTACTTGGGTTGACTCTTGGCAATCCCAATCTTGACCTTTTTCACCATAGCATCAAGAAGCTGAGCTTGGCGAATCTGGTCTTCCAAGGTAGGAGAGACTTGAAGGTTAGCGAGGAAACCTTGGGGAACAACTTGCAGGTTAAGTTTGTGGAAAGCTTCACAAAGCTCGGGTTGATAAGGCTTGAGAATCAGACTGTTGCAGTAAGCTTTTATGCTCAAAGCGTCAGCAATCACATTGGCCTTGCCTGGAGTATACTCGATACTCGGATTATACTCTTGAATCATTTCGACCCATCGAGTTTGCCTGAGGTTGAGATTAGGCTGATTGAAGATGTACTTGAGACTCTTGTGATCAGTGAAAATGTCCACTTTTCTTCCCAATAGAAGATGTCTCCAAGTCAAAAGAGCATGCACCACTGCCGCCAACTCGAGATCATGAGTGGGGTAGTTCTTCTCATTAGGCTTCAACTGGTGAGATGTATAAGCAACAACTTTCTTCTCTTGCATCAATACCACGCCAAGACCTTGGAGAGAGGCATCACAAAAGACCTCGTACGGCTTGGATTCATCAGGAGGAGTCAGAACTGGAGCAGTGATCAATTTCTCTTTCAAAGTGTTGAAAGCAATGTCACACTCTGGAGACCAAACGTACTTGACGTGCTTCTGGAGAAGATTTGAGAGAGGTATCGCGATCTTAGAAAAGTTTTCAACGAATCTTCGGCAATAGCTTGCGAGACCGAGGAAGCTACGGAGTTGCTTCACGTTCTGAGGAGGTTCCCAATTCACAATTGCAGACACCTTCTCAGGATTCACGGCAATGCCCTTGGCAGAGATGATATGACCAAGATAAAGAACCTCATCGAGCCAAAATTCACACTTGGAGAACTTGGCGTAGAACTGATGTTCCCTGAGCTTATCAAGAACCAAACGCAAGTGCTTGGCATGATCTTCCTTATTCTTCGAGAAAACCAGAATGTCGTCGAGATAGACCAAAACGAAGTCATTGGTGTAGGCGTTGAAGATGAAATTCATCATGAGAGAGAATGTCGGAGGAGTGTTGACGAGGCTAAAAGACATGACAGTGTATTCATATGAACCAAAGCTTGTCCTGAAAGCCGTCTTGGGAATATCTTGCTCACGGATACGAATCTGATGATAACCCATACGGAGATCAAGCTTGGAGAATACTTGGGCATCTTTGAGTTGTTCGAACAGCTCATTGATGTTGGGAAGTGGGTATTTGTTCTTGATGGTCTTCTTGTTCACTGGACGGTAATCAACACAAAGTCGGTCCGTTCCATCCTTCTTATTCACAAAAAGAACACCACAACCCCACGGAGAAGAACTAGGCCGGATAAGACCCATTTTCTCTTGAATATCGAGTTGCTTCTTCAGCTCCTTTAACTCTTCAGGTCCGAGCTTGTAAGGACGCTTGCACACAGGTTCCGTACCAGGCTCAAGATCAATAACGAATTCAACTGGCCGGTGCGGAGGCATTCCTGGAAGCTCTTCTGGAAAGATGTCTTGATATTCGCAAATGACTGGAATTTGCGAAATAGCATCCAATTCACCCCTCTCATTGAGAGAAAACAGACGGATAGTATCATCACGAGCGGCAAAGACAATTACATCCTCAGACGAATGAGTCAATTGAATCTGCCTGGCAGCACAATCAAGCTGAGCCTTGTGCTTAGAAAGCCAATCCATCCCGAGAATAAGATCAATATCCGAGTCACCAAGAACCTTTGGAGAGGACAAGAACTTATAGTCACCCAAAGTGATAGTAACATCCGGAGTGCATACTTGAGATGTCATTTGACGGGCCGGAGAGACAATAGCCAACGGTTTCGGCAACACTTGAGTAACAAAATCATGCTTAGATGCAAAAGGTCTAGAGATGAAACAATGCGATGCACCCGTGTCAAAAAGAACTTTTGCAGGAATATCGTTAACAGGAAGGTTACCCATAATCACATCTGACGAGTCCTCTACCTGAGTTGCATTCACCATATTGACCTTGGCGTACTTGGGGTTATGCTTGACCACAGCTGTACTTGCCGATCTCACAGGAGGAGGAGGAGGAAGACGCCTCTGGTTGAGACACTTGTTGGCATAGTGACCCTTCTGTTGGCACTTGTTGCACGTGACTTCTGAAAGCGGACGGTGATACGAAGCACTCGATCTTGGAGCTTGAGACGAAGTCTTGTTCTGAAAGCCAGGGTTGGGTGGGTGGGAAGAACCACTGCCACCTTTGCTCTTCTGCTGATACGGTTGACGGAGCGGAGGAGGAGGAAGCCAATACTTCTGCTGCTTGGCCACTTGAGTAGAGGAAGAAGGAGTAACATCTCTGACTCGCTTCTTGGAAGCATCACACCTCAACTGAGCAGCCTCTTGCTTCAGTGCCATGTTGTAGAACTCATCGTATCTCAAGGGCTCAAAGAGAACAAGAGCTAGCTGAATTTGTTCTCTGAGACCACCCCTGAACTGATATATCATGCTCTTCTCATCAGGCACGTCCTGCTTGGCAAAGTGGGCGAGCTTCTGGAACAACTTGTTGTAGTCATAGACAGACAAAGAGCCTTGCTTCAGATTGCGGAATTCCTCACGCTTGCTTTCAACCACGCTTTGAGGAATATGATGAGCTCGGAAATCTCGACGGAAATCATCCCAAGTGATAACACGTCCACCTCTGGAGTCCTTGTACTGCTGGAACCATTCTGCAGCTTGATCTTTGAGTTGGAAGGAAGCGAACTTGACAAAGTCCTCAGGCCTGACATTACTGCACTCGAAATGCTTGCACAGATCCACAAGCCAATCGTCAGCATCGGTTGCCTCAACACAATTGCTGAAAGTCTTTGGCCCGTTAGCAAGGAACTGGTTGAGTGTAGCAAAGTGATTCTGATTGTTGCCTTGATTCCCTTGGTTGCCTTGATTGCCCTCTTGAAGAATTTGCATGATCAACTGTGTGTTTGCATTGGTTGCGGCCATCACAGCTTGCCATGCCTCCGGAGGAGGTGGAGGTGGTGGCGGGTCAGGATTCGGAGTCATGCGCGTTGGAGGAGCCATCCTGAAGAGGTTGACCACCATTAGCACATAGACAGATAAATATTGAAGCTGAATCCAACGGAATGAAAATTGCAACATATAGTCTTCACATCCGAACAAAATGAACGAATGTATTCCTCTTGAAATGGTCACATATCCATAAATTGAGAAGCCACGTAGAATTAAGGTAGAGAAATAAATCAACAAGGTACGGATCAAGAACGAATAATCGGTAAGAAATCCCAATCTCAAACCAATATCCGTGGAAGAAGAACTAGAGCTACAAGAATTCCCACCTATGAAACTCCCGAACCTTTCCGGTTATGCAATCAGGTGTTGGGGATACAGGGGAAGCATAATATCTCACCCAAACTAGCAAATCCTACATCCAGCTGTATCCATCCTTCAACACATAACCAAGAAACCTTCGGAAAACCATCTACCTCAACCTTCGAAAAGCATCCGTTATACAAGTTATGGCGATACTCCCGAACTCCCGCCCCAGTACTGGGTGGCGTCGAGGTTATCTCACCAACGAACTGCATAAAAGAGATTTTCGATGTCGGCGTACAAAACTCAGGTATTCCAGAACTGTAGCGATAAAATTATGATGACAACACCTCAGAGCTCAACTCCCTGGGACACTTCCACTAAACCACTGACAGGAGGCACCAAGACAATGTTCTCATCATAAAACCATCGGAACGATTCCAAGATACCCGCGTGATCCTAAATTTTTTTAGTGAAATTTGAGAAGAGAAGAGTCAAAACTCTACGTCAGGATGCCTTACCAGAGCGATGAGGAGACTGGGAAGTAAAAAGAATTCCTAAGCTCTCCGATATATAATTCCTAAATGACTCAAAACATTTTTCTAGACACAACTCGGCCGCTAAAAACGATCAAGCAATGGGGCTCCTAAGGTCGGGGAAGGCTCTGATTACCAACTTGTAACACCCTTGATGCGACTATATCTCCCACGTGTCGAGGCATGACTTAGAGGCATAATCGCATTGAAGGCATATGTCACAAGTTAGGCAATCTTCACAACATCCCATGTAATATAAATAATAAAGGGTAGATAACGTAGTTGGCTTACACTCGCCACGTCAATAAAGTACATAAATAACATTACATCATCCAAACACTCATGGCCCGACTACGGCACCAAAATAAAAGAGAGCCCAACATGCGACACGGTCCCAATCACCCCCAACTGGGCACCACTACTGATCATCGGGAAAGAAAACATAGTAACGTTGAGAGTCTTTGTTGAACTCCCACTTGAGCTCAAGTGCGTCTCCTGGAGCGGAATCATCAGGCCCTGCATCTGGTGTAATAGTAATTTGTGAGCCACAGGGACTCAGCAATCTCGCACCCTCGCGATCAAGACTATTTAAGCTTATAGGTAAGGCAAGGTAAATATGTGGAGCTGCAGCAAGCGACTAGCAAATATGGTGGCTAACTTATTCGCAAAAGAGAGCGAGAAGAGGAGGCAAAGCACGAGCAGGAAACTAGAGAGCAACCTGCGCAAACATTACTCCAATACCGTGTCCACTTCCCGGACTCCGCCGAGAAGAGGCCATCACGGTAACACACTCAGTTGATTCATTTTAATTAAGTTAAAGTTCAAGTTATCTACAACCGGACATTAACAAATTCCCATCTGCCCATAACCGTGGGCACGGCTTTCAAAAGTTCAAATCCCTGCAGGGGAGTCCCAACTTAGCCCATGAAAAGCTCTCACGGTCAACGAAGGAATAGACCTCCTCCCAAGACATTCCGATCAGACTCGGTATCTTGGTAATTCAAGACACTTCGACAGGTTAAAACAAGACCAGCAACACCGCCCGAATGTGCCGACAAATCCCGATAGGAGCTGCACATATCTCTTTCTCAGGGCACACTCAGATAAGCAATCCGTACAACTAAAACCAGCCCTCGAGTTTCCCCAAGGTGGCGCTGCAAGGGGCTCTAGGTTGGACCAACACTCAGAGGAGCACTGGCCCGGGGGGGTTAAAAAGAGATGACCCTTGAGTCTGCAGAACCCAAGGGAAAGAAAAGGCTAGGTGGCAAATGGTAAAACCAAGGTTGGGCATTGCTGGAAAAGCTTTAATCAAGGCGAAATATCAAGGGGTTCCCATTATAACCCAACCACGTCAGGAACGCAAAATCCGGGAACATAACACCGATATGACGGAAACTAGGGCGGCAAGAGTGGAACAAAACACTAGGCAAGAGGCCGAGCCTTCCACCCTTTACCAAGTATATAGATGCATTAAGATAACATAGCAATATAATGATATCCCAACAAGTAAATAAATGTTCCAACAAGGAACGGCCTTCAATCTTCACCTGCAACTAGCAACGCTATAAGAGGGGTTGAGCAAAGCGGTAACATAGCCAATCAACGGTTTGCTAGGACATGGTGGTTTAGAGGTTTGACATGGCAATTTGGGAGGCTTGCAAGCAAGTGGTAGGCATCGTAGCATTGGCATAGCAAAAGAGCGAGCAAACTAGCATAGCAAAGATAGTAGTGATTTCAAGGGTATGATCATCTTGCCTGCACAGTTGTCAGAGTTGACTGGATCCTCGAAAGCAAACTCAACGGGCTCCTCGTTAGCGAACTCGTCTCCCGGCTCTACCCAAACAAGACAAAGAAACAAGGATACAATCAACCATGTGCAAACTCAAACAACACAATGCAAAGATGATATGCTATGCGGGATGTGAAATGCAAGATATGACAGGAAAAGCAAGAACCTGGCCTCAACTTGGAAAACCAAGTGTGCCACTGGAAAGATGAGATGAAACCGCTTGAAAACGATATAAAGAACGCCGGAATCGGAGGTATGGTTTGGAAATGGCAAGCGATTCAAAAATGACACCGGTCTGCGATTTACAGCAAGTAGGCATCTAAATGCAATGAGATGAACATGCTACAGCACCCAAATATGACAAAAAAATACATGGCAGGGATGCATTCAAGATTCTTATCAAAAGTCTAGCACTGAGCTACGGCCAATTCATCCATTAACATGTTCAAACGAGCATGGCAAAAATGCATAAGGAAAACAGATCTCAGACTTAGTGAAATCAACACTTGTCTAGAATTTCAGATCAGGTAGCACTCTTCGGAGCAGCAAAACTACATGCTACAGGACCTGAACATGGCAAAGTAAAGCATGGCATGGAGCTACTCAAAGATCTTAACAAAAGTCCCTTAGTGACCTTGAGCCAAAAGGGATCAGAAAATACAATTGCAAGCATGTGAACATAGCAAAAACATAATCAGTTTTCAGACTTAGTGAAAATTGGAGCATGCTGAAAACATAACTCAAGTAGGCATGTTTACGAGCTCGATGCACTCACTACGGTGCAAGTCATGACAAGACAAGCATACACCCATCAAGAAGGCACAAAATGCAAGCTAGACATGGCAAGAACAATAGCATAGCATGCACAGATCAACTACAACATCATCGACAAAATTGCAAACAAGTTGACAATCTGCCCAGATTCACAAAGTAGCAAAAATAGAGCTCGATTGACTCAAGCTAGGTTGCTCCATAATTGCAAACAAAGACATGGATGGATAGAGCACTACAATATTAACAAAACTCCCTTACTGATCATCCCCAAAAGAGGCACGGATCACTAGGAAACAACATGAACATATGGCATCATGAGATAAACAGATCAAGGACTTAGTGGATTTGCTAAGTCCCTGAAAACAGAATTAGCAAGTGCACCACTTTGCAAGCTTGCACTAGTCACCACACACATCACAAAAATACATGGGTTGCACCTCTGGAAAGATGACAAAACCCTTAACAAAACACATGTAGAGCATCAGGGCATATCATGCACACATTAATCATGGCAAAAATGACAAAAACCTAAATGGAGTAGCAGATCTGGCAATTATCTCAAGTAGCCCTCTTCTAACAGCATTTCGGGCATCAAGATGAACTCAAATGAAAATGATGCAATGGAATGAAATGATGTACTCTCTGAGATGAACATTTTGATATGCTATATGCATGAATCGGAGCTACGGATGCAAAGTTACGGGGTCATGAACATGTGCACATGGACTGAAAATATCTGGGACTTAGACGAATATGACCTAGGGTTTTTTGGATCTAGATCTCGCGCACGGAAATCGAGGCGGCCAGAGCACTGTAGACCGGCGGCGGGGATGACGTCGGAGGAGGTCGCCGGAGTGGCCGGACGAGGAGGAGGCGGGGACGACGGTGGCGGCGCTCGGCGGTGGCCCCGGCGGGCTCGGGCTGCGGCGGGGGCGCCGGCTCGGGCGGCGAAGCCGAGGCTTCCCGCGGGCGGCGGCGGCGAGGTACGCGGCGGGGCGGCGATGGCGGCGGCGCGCGCGCCGGCGATGGGCGGCAAGGGGCGTCGGGCGGAGGAGGAAGAAGGAGGCGGCGGCGGCGGCTCCTCTGGCCCGTGCGCGGGCGCGGGCGGGCCGGCCACGGCCGCGGCGGGCTCCGGCGGCGGCGGTGGAGAGAGTGGGAGGCGGGCGTATGGGAGGCTGCCACGTGGCGGCGAACACGTCCGTCGGCAGGAAAAGTGTTCGGCGGCGCGCGAGGTGGATTTTTTTAGGGTTTCGGGGAGGAAGGAGATCCGAAAAGAAAGGGGTTCTTTAAATAGAGGTAGAGGGAGCTAGGAGAGTCCAAATGAGGTGCGGTTTTCGGCCACGCGATCGTGATCGAACGCTCTAGATGATGGAGCAGAGTTTGGTGGGTTTTGGGCCAAATTGGAGGGGTGTTGGGCTGCAACACACACGAGGCCTTTTCGGTCCCTCGGTTAACCGTTCGAGTATCAAACGAAGTCCAAATGATACGAAACTTGACAGGCGGTCTACCGGTAGTAAACCAAGGCCGCTTGGCAAGTCTCGGTCCAATCCGGAAATGTTTAATCCCCACACACGAAAGAAAGGTAGAAACGACCACAGGAGGAGAACGAAACGCCGGAATGCAAAACGGACAACGGGAGAAATGCTCGAATGCATGAGACGAACACGTATGCAAATGCAATGCACATGATGACATGATATGAGATGCATGACAACGACAACAACACACAGAGACAAAGACCCGAACCCGAGGAAATCAATATAACTTAACGCCGGAAACGGCAAGAGTTGGAGTACAAATTGGAAAGTTACATCCGGGGTGTTACAAACAATGATCTCCTATTTTAACAGAAATAACAGGCATGCCTACCACAGGTCTAGGTTTATCTTTAGCACAAGGTTTAGAAATTCTAGCAGTTTCATCACAGAAATAAATAACGTACCCATCAATATTATCAGACAAGAGATCTTTAACAATAGAAGTACTAGGTTCAACTTTAATTTGCTCAGGAGGTGCATAAGTTTTAATATTGCTTTTACGAACCACAGTTGAAGCTTTAGCATGATCCTTTATCCTAACAGGGAAAGGTGGTTTCTCAACATAAGAAGTAGGAACAACAGGATCATTATAAGTGATAGTCTTTTCTTCAACTTTAATAGGTGCAGCTACTTTTACTTCTATGCGAGGATGATATTTAAACCACTTCTCCTTGGGGAGATCAACATAAGTAGCAAAAGATTCACAAAAAGAAGCTACTATCTCAGAGTCAAGTCCATATTTAGTGCTAAATTTACGGAAAACATCGGTATCCATAAAAGATGTAACACAATCAAACCTAGGTGTCATACCTGACTCCTTACCTTTGTCGAGGTCCCAATCTTCAGAGTTGCGTTTAATTCTTTCCAATAAATCCCATTTGAATTCAATAGTCTTCATCATGAAAGAGCCAGCACAAGAAGTATCAAGCATGGTGCGATTGCTATCAGAAAGCCAAGCATAAATTTTTTGAATAATCATTTCTCTTGAGAGCTCATGATTGGGGCATGAATTCCCCCAAGCTTGAGCGATGCTTTCTCCTTCACGAGGCCAAAAATTATATATATAATTGCGATCACGATGAACAAGATGCATAGGATGAAACTTCTGATGAAATTCCAATTTCAATCATTTGTAGTTCCATGACCCCGTATCATCACATAGCCTATACCATGTCGATGCATCTCCCTTCAAAGATAAAGGGAAGACCTTCTTCTTAACAACATCTCCGGGTACACCTGCAAGCTTAAATAATCCACAAACTTCATCCACATATATTAGATGCTCATCAGGATGCTTTGTTCCATCTCCTACAAAAGGATTAGCTAGCAGTTTTTCTATCATACCCGAAGGAATTTCGAAATAGACATTTTCATTTTCAATAGGTTCAGTAGGTTGAGGAGCAATTCTTTGCTCTACTGGTCGGGGTGAAGATACCTCGAACAAGCCCCTCAGAGGATTACTTTCCATAGTAACAAGTGACAATAAATTTCAGCACACTATATAAATTTTTCCTTACCAAATTCCACCTACCAAAGGCGCTTCACTCCCCGGCAACGGCGCCAGAAAAGAGTCTTGATGACCCACAAGTATAGGTGATCTATCGTAGTCCTTTCGATAAGTAAGAGTGTCGAACCCAGCGAGGAGCAGAAGGAAATGATAAGCGGTTTCCGGTAAGGTATTCTCTGCAAGTACTGAAATAAGTGGTAACAGATAGCTTTGTGATAGGATAATTTGTAACGAGCAACAAGTAACAAAAGTAAATAAAGTGCAGCAAGGTGGCCCAATCCTTTTTGTAGCAAAGGACAAGCCTGTACAAACTCTTATATAGAGAAAAGCGCTCCCGAGGACACATGGGAATATCGTCAAGCTAGTTTTCATCACGTTCATATGATTCACGTTTTGTACTTTGATAATTTGGTATGTGGGTGGACCGGTGCTTGGGTACTGTCCTTACTTGGACAAGCATTCCACTTATGATTAACCTCTATTGCAAGCATCCGCAACTACAACAAAAGTATTAAGGTAAACCTAACCATAGCATGAAACATATGGATCAAAATCAGCCCCTTACGAAGCAACGCATAAACTAGGGTTTAAGCTTTTGTCACTCTAGCAACCCATCATCTACTTATTACTTCCCAATGCCTTCCTCTAGGCCCAAATAATGGTGAAGTGTTATGTAGTCGACGTTCACATGACACCACTAGAGGAGAAACAACATACATCTCATCAAAATATCGAACGAATACCAAATTCACATGACTACTAATAGCAAGACTTCTCCCATGTCCTCAGGAACAAACGTAACTACTCACAAAGCATATTCATGTTCATAATCAGAGGGGTATTAATATGCATATAGGATCTGAACATATGATCTTCCACCAAATAAACCAACTAGCATCAACTACAAGGAGTAATTAACACTACTAGCAACCTACTAGCACCAATCCCGGACTTGAAGACAAGAATTGGATACAAGAGATGAACTAGGGTTTTGAGAGGAGATGTGTTGATGAAGATGTTGATGGAGATTGCCCTCTCCCGATGAGAGGGGCGTTGGTGATGACGATGGCGATGATTTCCCCCTCCTGGAGGGAAGTTTCCTCGGCAGAACAGCTCTGTCGGAGCCCTAAATTGGTTCCGCCAAGGTTCCGCCTCGTGGCAGCGGAGTTTCATCCGAGGAGATGGCTTACGATTTTTTTCTCATCGAAAGACTTCATATAGCAGAATATGGACATCGGTGGGCCAACAGGGGGCCCATGAGGTAGGGGCGCGCCCAGGGGGGTAGGGCGCCCCCCCCCCACCCTCGTGGGCAGGGTGTGGCCCCCCTGGTGAACGCTCAATATTTTTTATATATTCTGAAAACGTCTTTCGTGAAGTTTCAGGACTTTTGGAGCTGTGCAGAATAGGTCTCTAATATTTGCTCCTTTTCCAGCCCAGAATCCCAGCCGCCGGCATTCTCCCTCTTTATGTAAACCTTGTAAAATAAGAGAGAATAGGCATAAGTATTGTGACATAATATGTAATAACAGCCCATAATGCAATAAATATCGATATAAAAGCATGATGCAAAATGGACGTGTCAGACTATAATAACATAACCAATCATGTCAATACAACAAGGAGGAGAGACTTGGTTTATGGGCAGATATGAGTCTTAGCACTTACGATGCAGCCCAAGGCTTAGTGCGGGGGCGTTGCTCCGGACTGCTTTCGACGTCCCATACGGAGCTACTCACGAGTGGGCCTTTCGCCTTCTTGGGCACCTCCACCTCGAGAATTGTGGAGGCCGCCCTCTTCTTCCTCCCCCATCAGGGGGAGAATCACTTTCCTCCTCCTCATCGTCATCGTCGTCTTCGGTGGCGGAGGAGCGAGTCTTGTCTTCGGATGTCATGTCCGAAGCGCCCATTCGGCGGGGGCCACTTCGGACCCCCTTGGCCTTCCCCTGGGCCTTCTTCTCCGGTGCCTTATAGGGCGCTGACTCCAGCATCTTCGCTAAACGCGGGATGACTGGTTCTTCAGGCAGCGGAGCCAGACACCGGATCTGCTTTGCACTCTTCATCCAATTCTGAAGAAGCAATGATAATAAAAGCTTAGATATCATCCTCGAAACAAGCAAGTAGGGGATGTGTTAAAGATAACACACCTCATTGGGGAGGTGGTTAATGTCGTGCCCACGGTCCGAATATGTGGCCGGCGGTATCTCGTTGCCCTTGAAGAGCAATTTCCAGGCATCTTCGTGAGTTGTTTCGAAGAGCCTCTCCAGGGTATGGTGCTTCTTTGGATTGAACTCCCATAGAGTGCGGCTTCGGCTCTGGAAGGCGAGGATCCGACGCACCACCATCACTTGGATCACGTCAACGAGCTTGATGTCTTTATCCACCATGCTTTGGATGCGCGTTTGTAGCACTATCAGCTCGTCCGACGAACACCAGTTCGGGCTCTTCATGACCCAGGAGGTGAGTCGCATGGGAGCGCTGGAGTTGAATTCGGAAGCCGCGGTCCAGGTGGCATCATGGGGTTCTGTGATGTAGAACCATTGTTTCTGCCATTCCTTGATGGTCTCCATGAAAGTGCCTTTTGGCTAGGAGACATTGGTCAGCTTGCTCACCATGGCGCCTTCGCACTCCGCGTGCTAGCCATCCACTAGCTTAGGCTTCACATTCAAGATTTTGAGCCATAGCCCGAAGTGGGGTTGGATGCGGAGGAAGGCCTCACACACGATGATGAACGCCAAGATATTGAGGAAGGAGTTCAGGGATAGGTCGTGGAAGTCTATCCCGTGGTAGAACATCAGCCCACGGACGAAAGGGTGGAGTGGAAACCCTAGCCCACGGAGGAAATGGGGGATGAATACTACCCTCTCGCTGGGCTTCGGTGTGGAGAAGATTTGTCCCTTGGCTGGAAGGCGATGGGCGATTTCCTTTGCCAGGTACCCGGCAGCCCGAAGCTCGGCAATGTCCTTCTCCCTGACGGAGGAGGCCATCCACTTGCCTTGACCTCTGGATCCGGACATGGTTGAGTGCTTGCTCGAGTGTGAAAAAGATGAGAACTTGGGCGCTGGAGCTCGCGAGCAGGAGGGTAGAGGAAGAGAGAAGGCGTGGGAGAAGAAAGGGGATTCTTATCTCCTTATAAGGGCAGTGAATATTGAACGCCTCCCCACTCGCCTTAGAATTCGCCTACTCCCAAGGGCTGTGTAAACGGCACGGTTGGGTTACCCACGCCCGTATTGATGAGAATCCTGCAATGAGGGGACACGATCTCTGCTTCGACAAGACGTGCCAATGGCAACCGCGTCTCAAAACGTGGAGCGGCAGACGAAAACGGTTCAAAATTATGATTGGGCAGACGTAATGTCATGTTGTAAAAAGTTGTCAACAGATTGGACTCATGGATTGTTATATTCTCTCTGTGGTTGTGTATGGTGTGTGTGTTACAAGTCCGGACACGATCAATACGTCCGAAGACTATCTTGGAGTTTGGAAGGAGGAACCCGCCTTGCAATGCCGAAGACAGATCTACACGTCGGATACCTTGTCATTGAAGCTAGGTTCAGGGGCTACTGAGGGAGTCCTGGACTAAGGGGTCCTCGGGCGTCCGGCCTGTTAGCCATGTGCCGGACTGATAGGCCGTGAAGAACACGAAGACCGAAGACTGCACCCGTGTCCGGATGGGACTCTCCTTGGCGTGGAAGGCAAGCTTGGCGACCAAATATGTAGATTCCTTTCTTTGTAACCGACCTTGTGTAACCCTAGATCCTCCCGGTGTCTATATAAACCGAAGGACTTAGTCTGGAGGGAGATAGATTCATTACCATAGCCATACAAGATAGACCTCTAGGGTTTAGCCATTACGATCTTGTGGTAGATCAACTCTTGTAATACTCATATTCATCAAGATCAATCAAGCAGGACGTAGGGTATTACCTCCATAGAGAGGGCCCAAACCTGGGTAAACATCGTGTCCCCTGTCTCCTGTTACCATCGACCTTAGACGCACAGTTCGGGACCCCTTACCCGAGATCCACCGGTTTTGACACCGACAGTAAGCACCATACAACCACCCTTCACTGTTAGGTCGTTAGGTAGTGGTATGGCCAGTTTCGCTAACACTTACCACAACATCGGTTTCACTAGGACTAACGGATGATGATGGTTGTTGGAGCATCAACGCAAAATAGTTGTAACTAAGGCCTGAGTCATGTTGGTCCATAAGAGCGGTTCGTCCTAATGACAAGCAAGTGATCCATTATGGTCCATTGTTAGCCTGAGATATGGATAGGATGACGAATCTAAACTACATCTACAACAACAATGGCAGCATAGAGGTTGTGACATTCTTCAAATGCGAAGATCAAATTTGGACAAGCTAGTGGAGACGTTTAGGCACAGAGAGTTGCTACAAGATAGCATCCATGCCAATGTGAAAGAGCAAATAACAGTTCATGCGTGTCATCCAAACGGCACAGACAATGTTCGCTTGTGATCTCCAAAAATCAAATGTCAACACTATAGCATTTTGGTAAATTTTAGCTTGTGCACTCCCCAGAGTGGTACTAGAACATGAGTAATTTGACCGTTTGAACGACTCAATATGTTATGTTCAATCCAAACATGAACTTGTTTTTTGGGTAAAGGAAAATTAACTCGATTAAATGCTATGTTACTAGATAATAGTAAAAAAAAGATGAAATCCTGATTCCGATAAAGGGTTTCCCCCCGCTTTATATTATAAAGCAAACATCCAATGCATCCAGCTCGCTGGGGCCGCAGCACAGATAAGCCCAAAAGAAAACACATGAAAATGAAAGAGAAATAAATTCCTACACCGACAGATCAACGAAGAAAGGAAGACTGGCAACTGCTGCACCCTCCGACGAAATGCCACCGCGCTCTCAGCATCTCGAAGCGCCGCGCACCAAGCAACACCTTCAAGAAGGAATGCGACGACGACGCCGCTATTGCACGAACAAGTTTTAGGGTTTCCCCTGGTACGCGAGGGATGGTGGGGAAGGGATATACCCGACGCCCCTCGGGAAGGGTCGATGGCGCCCGCAATCGTCACCGCGTCGGTGTCGGACAAGCCGACCGGAATTTCTCCCGATCCGCAACCACTACCACCATACTCACTTCGACATGCACCACCCCAGCAGCCGCCCACTAGCTTGTGCCACCACGGTAACCGGACAACCCTCGTCGCCTCATTGGATCTGCCAACACGAGGCCTGGAGCGGGCAAGGGGACCCCGACCACGGGAGCGACCACAACTCGGCCGGGGGAAGGGGACAACCTCCACCGCCGCAGCGGAGCTGACCGGACGCGGCGACGAGGACTTGCTAGCCCCGATGGCCCGGCCAGGCCCACTTGGACCCGGATAGTCCTATCGCCACGCTGCAACTCGTCGACCGAAGAAGTCCTCACCGCCTGAGACCGCCGCCACCATGCCACCACCAGGGAACGACGCCACCGTGCATCGAGCCATTGGCCCGCCCCAACCCAGATGGGGCCCAAATGGGCCCAGATCTGGGCTGGGCGGGCACCGCCAGCCACCAGCGCCGCCGCGCCGCCCCATGGCCAACGACCGCACCGCCGCGTTAAGAGCCACTGTGGCATGCAGTGTCACCGCCGATGAGCCACACCGACGCCAGCCAAGGAGCACCGCCGCCAACCACCGCTGTCCGAGCATGGGGGGCCGCGTGCGGGGAAGTGCAGGCCCGCCGCCGCCAGCACCACGCGGCTGAGGCCCGGCAGCGCTCGCTGGCGGCAGCGGGAGGAGGGAGGAGCGAGGCGGAGCCTGGAGGGGAGCGGCGGAGGGGCCCCCTGGTCGCCTCGCCCGGGGAGGCGACGCGGGGCGTACGGGGAAGGGAGGAGGTGGGGGAGGGGCGGTGGAGGAAGGCTAGCGGCGACGGCGGGCTCCGGCCGCGGCGGCGGCTCCATGCGGTGGAGCCGCTGTCGGCAGCGCGGGAACCCTAGGAGGTCGGGGGGTCGGGGTCGGACCTCTTCACTTCAGTGGAGCTTTCATTTGTTAGTGAAATCCTGATTAACCAATTGAGATTTTGTTAGAGAAAAGTCTTTACATGAGACCGATACCGAGCTCGGTACTACTATATTATCTATATCAAATGGTTTATTTTCAGTAATCTTCTGTAGTGGAGGTCTAGTAAATCATATAAAAGATGGCAGGTTATTCTAAAATATGAAAACACATCTATGTGGTTTCATGCAAATAAATGAAAAAATGGTAATGCTTATTGGGAACGTTCCTTGGATAGGAGATCCCAGGGAACGCCCCACAACCTTCTGATCAAAATCACATGGCAACAGTTTTCAGGAAAAGTTGCCTACTATAACAAAAACTATCATTCCTCTTCTGAAGAAAATGTCATCCTGTCCAAAAGTACCTTTCTACACCCAGGATCAAATGCTTCTGGTGTGAACAATAAAATAAAATAAAATTATGACATACTTTCACAAATGTTTGTTGTGCATGCAAAATTTTATCATAAAATCACATTGGTGAAAGTCGTGCAAAAAAATCAGAGTTTCAAAATGTTTTTGTAAGTAACATTTTCAGAGCATCAAATTTGTTTTTTACCATGCCTTCTACCAATGTGATTTTACGATGAAACTTTGCATGCACAACAAACATTTGTGAAAGTATGCCAAAAAAACAGAATTTTATGAATTGTTTTTGATTTTTTATGTTACCGTTCACACCAGGAACAATGCTCCCGGATGTAGAAACACCACGTCCCGCAAATGCCATCCTTTCCTTGGAAACAGTTGCTAGATATTGTGATCCATGGAGAAGAACTTGCATCAAGGGTCAATTCTCAAAAGCGATACGGGTGGAGAAGTTGCACAATGGCATACCACACCACCGAGCCAATTTTCTTCCTCTTACAAAACCGAGCCAATGATTTGTTTGCAGAAATGATACCAGCTTATTTTAAACGACAACACACTCTATGTGAGCATCTCTTTTCAGCTACCCAAACAACATGTAACAGCTAACCAGTATTCAAAATTATTTGAAGGAAAAAGTTGTAAAATAAACCGAGTTGGAAAACACGCACGCTTTTTTAAAACAAAAAATGTGTTGAGTAAATAGGCAATTTCTCGATTAAATTAATCCACGAGTAAATCACTAGCATGGCATTGACACAAATAAACGCATACTGATATTCAGTCAAGCTAGCACATACTACGCT
This sequence comes from Triticum urartu, assembly GCF_056163025.1. Classification (NCBI taxonomy): domain Eukaryota; kingdom Viridiplantae; phylum Streptophyta; class Magnoliopsida; order Poales; family Poaceae; genus Triticum; species Triticum urartu. Next base: position 476,026,083 of record NC_141878.1, on the reverse strand, counting down.
AATTGCAGAAAGATCTACGCATAACGCTGGCATGGCTAAAACGGAAAACAGTAGAAGCGGGATAAACGAGTTATACCCTCCAGTAGGCCATGCAGAGGCCGCGACTTTGGTGGCAGCAGCGGCGTCCTCGGCGGCCTTCTTGTCGGCTTTAGCTTTCTCGGCGGCGGCACGTTCGGCGTCGGTGGACATGGTGATGATGAAGGCGACACGGACGTAGAGGAAGTAGACGATCGAAAGCGAGCAGTCGCGTAATCGCTGCCCAAAAACCTATTCGCCCCTCACCCCGTACAGGAATCAGAAGGGCGTGGTTTCAGAGACCTACTCTCCCGTCGACCGTGTACGCGGTGGACGGGATGGAGTCACCGGCGGCAGCAGTAGCAGCAAGGGAACGACGGTGGGCGTGCGCGTGGGAGCAGATGCGATCTGTTCGTGGCGGCTAGGGTTAGGAGACACCACACACTTATATAGGCACAGCCGCGTGGAGAGACGTGGACTCGACCCATGTCCGAGTCCATGACAGCCCATGATCCGGTGTCTCAGATTGTGGCCCAGCTATCAGAGAACTCTCCGTTAGTGACTGGCAAAAATAAACGCGTAGGTGTGAGCTCGGCTCGGCTCAATCCCGCAACCCGCGGCGCGGCGCGTCGTGACGAGGCGTGGCGTGGCGTGGCGAGGCGGGTGGCAGAGGAGGAGTGCGCGAGGGCCTTTTCTCTTCTCAAGCTCCAATAGCATGTAGAAGAGAAACTCTTATAAGGAGGTCCAACTCCTCTTCCACTTCTCGGGTGGGACTAAACTTCCCACTAGACCTAGTGCCATATAACCCAAATGGGCCCTTAGAGATTTTTCAGAAATTGCTATATGGGCCTAGAGCCCATCTCAAATTTCAGCAATCCCCCACCAGATCTCGAGGGCCCATTGTGTCCTCTGTTCCAATTACTGTTTCGATATACCAGTGTTTCAGTGAAGACCTGTTAAGGTTGAGCTTCACCTAGAGCAAGTAGTTACACTCCTTCACAATTGAACAATGGACTATGTCTTGAATTGTCAGTTCGGCGTAAAGAAGTTTCACCACATGTCTTACTAGTACTAGGCTGCCGAAGGCTGACCCCTCGGGTGGAGCATATAAGTCACACTCCTGGACTATTCATGAGCTTACTAGAGATCACCCCAATCTCATAGACTGTGACCAGCAGTCGGGCTCATATAGGTGTGTTCCTCCAAAGATCGCTCTGTAGGATAGCATCTTGCTTATATAAGCTTCGGAACACATTAAGACAGTAGTCATCGTACCATACAGTGTCGAGAGTATTGCATCTCCAATGGAGTGGATTATTATAGTTACTCTCCTCAGTTCACCACTGGCTTGTTTTCCCAGGTCCTAATTCACGGGATCTCTGATCACATAGGTTGGGTTACTCCCATGGCAACTTATGTGGGTCCCATACTCATCTCCCTTGATGCATTATCTATCACTACACGTGATAGCCCTTTCGTAAAGGGATCTGCTAGATTCTTAGCCGTATGGACATACTCCAACGCTATCACTCCGGAGTTTCTTAATTTTCTGACAGCCTTTAATCTCATTCTTATGTGTTTGTTGGACTTCATGTTATCCTTTGAACTTTTCACCTTGGTGATGACATTCTGATTATCGCAGTTCATAAGGATAGCCGGAATCGGTTTATCAACCAATGGCAAGTCCATCAAAAGATCTCGAAGCCATCCTGCTTCGACACCAGATGTGTCTAATGCTGTTAATTATGCTTCCATTGTCGATCTCGTTAAGATCATTTGCTTGCAAGACTTCCAGGAAACAGCGCCACCTCCAAGAGTAAACATATACCCAGTTGTGGCTTATATCTCATCAGCATCGGAGATCCAATTTGCATCACTATACCCTTCAAGTACCGACGGGTATCCCGTATAGTGAAGTCCATAGTTCATAGTACCTTTCAGATAGCGCATAATTCTTTCAACAGCATGCCAATGTACATCACCCTGTTTGGAAACAAACCAGCTCAGTTTGCTCACAGCAAACGCGATGTCAGGCTTCGTTGCGCTCGCTGGGTACATTAGTGAACCAATGATTTGAGAGTATCTCAATTGATCTATAGCCGTGCCTTTGGACTTTCGAATCAACACGCTAGGATCATATGGTGTTTGAGATGGTGTGCAGTCCGAATATCCAAAACGACTCAACACCTTCTCAACATAGTGGGATTGCGAAAGTGTAATCTCACCCTCATTATCTCTCAGTAGCTTGATGTTCAAGATAACATCAGCCACACCAAGGTCTTTCATCTCAAAGTTCTGAGACAAAAATGACTTGACCTCCTTAATGACTTTGAGGCTGGTTCCGAATATCAGTATGTCATCAACATACAAGCACAGTATAACTCCTTCGCCCCCACCATGACGATAGTATACACATTTGTCAGCCTCATTAACAACAAAACCAACAGAAGTCAAAGTTGTATTAAATTTATCATGCCATTGCATAGGTGCTTGCTTCAGGCCATATAAAGATTTCAGCAACCTACACACCTTTCTTTCCTGACCATCTATCACAAAGCCATCTGGCTGTTGCATATAGATTTCCTCATTTAGCTCTCCACTCAGAAAAGCCGTCTTAACATCCACCTGGTGGACGAGAAGACCATGCGAGGCCGCCAACGAGAGTAATACTCTAATGGTGGTCAGTCTAGCCACAGATGAATAAGTATCAAAGAAATCTTCCTCTTCTTTCTGGTCATAACCCTTGGCCACAAGCCGAGCCTTGTACTTTTCAATCGTACCATCGGGCCTAAGCTTCTTTTTGAACACCCACTTACATCCCAATGGTTTGCAACCATAGGGACGCTCAGTGATCTCCCATGTCCCATTAGCCATGATGGAATCCATCTCGCTACGGACCGCATCCTTCCAGTAGTCAGCTTCTGGAGAGGCATACGCTTCTAAAATAGAAGTAGGAGTATCATCCACGAGGTACACGAAGAAATCAACACCAAAGGTCTTTGCAATCCTTTGTCTCTTGCCCCTACCAAGGGTTTCCTCGTCATCCTCCTCGGGATTTTCATCATGTGTTTGTTCATAATATTCCATAGGGATGGCAGGTTCAGGAGTCTCCTCAGATTTCTGTCTAGAAGTGCTTTGCATATCTCTCATAGGAAAAATATCCTCAAAGAATGTAGCATCCTTAGACTCCATAATTGTACCGACCTTCTGGTCAGGTACCTCATATTTCACTACTAGAAATCTATAGCCAACGTTGTTCTTAGCGTAGCCCAAATTAACGCAGTCCACAGTCTTTGGTCCAAGCTTACGCTTTTTAGGGATCGACACATTGACTTTCGCCAAACAGCCCCAAGTACGCAAGTACGAGAGTGTTGTCCTTCTCTTTGCCCATTTCTCACAGGGAGTGATCTCATTATCCTTTGTTGCAACTTTATTCAGGACATGACATGCCGTCAATATAGCCTCCCCCCACCATGCCTTGGATAAACCCGATGTATCTAACATGGCATTAACCAAATTAGTTAGAGTACGGTTTTTCCGCTCGGCAACCCCGTTTGACTGGGGTGAATAGGGAGGCGTCCTCTCATGAATAATGCCATGTTCCACACAGAAGGAATCAAACTCACTTGAGAAGTACTCTCCACCACGATCTGACCGGACTCATTTAATTTTCTTTTCAAGTTGATTCTCAACTTTTGCCTTATAGATTTTAAAGTAGTGTAGAGCCTCATCTTTAGTATTTAACAGATACACATAGCAATATCTAGTGGAATCATCTATCAATGTCATGAAGTATTTCTTTCCACCTTTAGTCAACACACCATTCATCTCACAAAGATCAGAATGTATGATTTCTAATGATGCCAAGTGTCTCTCCTCCGCGGCCTTGTGAGGCTTGCGAGGTTGCTTAGCTTGCACACATGAAAGGCACTTAGAACCTTTGGCTAAAGTAAAACTCAAGATTAAATCCAACTTGGCTAGCCGCGTCATAACATCGAAACTAATGTGACAAAGACGTGAATGCCAAACTTCAGATTCATTAACATTCGAATGAACATGGTTCACGACTTTATTACAAAAATCTGCGAGGGAAAGGCGGAACATCCCTCCGCTCTCATAACCTTTTCCAACAAAGAGTCCATATTTCGTAACAACTAATTTATTAGACTCAAAAACCAACTTAAACCCTTCTCTACATAGAAGGGAGCCACTAACGAGGTTCTTCTTGATGGCGGGGACATGTTGCACGTTCTTCAGCTGCACGATCCTTCCCGAAGTAAACTTCAGATCGACCATGACAACACCATGAATAGAAGCACTCGCGCCATTCCCCATCAATACAGACCCGTGGCCTGTGACCTGGTAATAAGTGAACAATGAAATGTCAGCACACACATGTACACCTGCACATGTGTCCACCCACCAATCGGTGGGCTGAAACACTGAAAAAACAGTAAATAAATTACCATACCCAGGTGCACCATTCTCATTTTGTCCACAATCATGTTGACAGACTTGGAGTCCTGTCCTGACTTCTTGTACTTGTTTGGGAACTTGTTGGCCCAATGTTCAACCGAACCACAAGTAAAGCATCCCTCATCCTTCTTGTTCTTCTTGAAGGTCTTCTTACCCTTTTTGTTAAAGTCGGTATTGTGTTGGACACCGTTCTTTTCCTTGGGCTTGTGGGAGTTGAAGTTCTTCTGGTTCACCATGTTGGCGACAGAAGTCCGTTCGTCCCCTTTTCCGTGCGAGTCCTTTGCCCTTGAATTCTGCTCAACACTCAGATGGCCAATGATATCCTCCATAGAGAATTCACGCCTGTGATGTTTCAGACTGGTGGCAACCTTTCTCCAGGAATTAGGGAGCTTAGCGATTATGCAGCCCGCGACAAACTTGCCCGGTAACTCGCACTTAAGAAGTTCAAGCTCCTTAACAATGCATATTATCTCATGAGCCTGCTCCAATACAGGACGGTTTTCAACCATCTTGTAATCGTGGAATTGCTCTATAATATAAATCTCACTCCCGGCATCGGCGGCCCCGAACTTAGATTCGAGCGCCTCCCACAAGTCCTTGGCGACATGCACATGTAAATATGCGTCGACCAGTTTATCTCCGATCACGCTAAGAACTGCTCCGAGGAACACAACGGTGGCCTCCTTGAACGCCTTCTCCTGTTCAGGAGCAATCATTCCCATGGAGACACCAGTGACCCAGAACATGTTCATAGCCGTGAGCCATAAAGTGGTCTTAGTCTGCCAACGCTTAAAATACGAACCTGTCAGGACCCCGATTCCAAGTCACATCGATCTAGCCGGTAACACCTCATATCACTTTGCGGCCTCACGCACGGTATTCCCACGGGTGTCGCCTTACCATGGCCTGGGACCGTTTGCGCCTTTTGGCTCACGTATATGATAGTGTCGCTAGCATCCATATGACAGAGAACCCGGGCCGACATGGCTAGTCGTGGACCCGAAGCGGCATAGACCTATGGGGACAGGCATACATGAATCACATCGAGCATGTCGGTCAACAGCGTGTGAATCCGGGCTGTAGCACTGGGCTAACAGGACTCTGGGGAACCCGGGCTGTAGCAGGCTAGGCAGGACTCCGGATGTCACCACATGACATTTCCCCGAAGGGACAGACATAGGAACGAAGTGAAACACATGCCGGCCAGTCAAGTGTCCTGAGCAGTAGTGCTGGGCTAGCAGGACTCCGGTGAACCGGGCTATAGCGGACTACTATGGCTCATGGAAGCACTAGACTACATTTCCCCATAAGAGAGGCTGCCAAGGATAAACAACTAGATTGTCGGATCCCACACATACCAAGCATTTCAATCATACATACAATATGCTCGATATGTGTAAATACAACATGGCATCACAACAAAACTCTACGACTCAGAGTATTTATTCATTAGGCTCCGAGGAGCGAGATATTGCAAACATGGTCTCATGACCCAACATACAGAGCATACAAGCAACAAGCACATGCGGAAGCTTAACTTGTCTGAGTACAGACAACTACAAATGAAGAAGGCTCAGAAGCCTGACTATCTACAAGACCCTCCCAAGGGTATAAGATCGTAGCTGAGATAACAAGCTAAACGTCGAAGTCCACGTGGAACTACTAGCGAGACTGAAATCTCTCTGCAAAACATAAAATAAGCAAACATGAGTACAAATGTACCCAACAAGACTTACATCAGAACTAACTACATATGCATCGGTATCAACAAAGGGGTGGTGGAGTTTAACTGCAGCAAGCCAGCTTTGACTCAGTGGCTAACCTGAACTACGACTGCAAGTAACTCTTTTGAGGTGGCGCACACGAGTCCACAAATTCACCATACCAATACACCACTATGGATCCGCTCCCGTCTCCCTACGAGAAGGCCATCCATAGCACTCATGCTTATCATGCGCATTTTAGAGTATCCAGTTCCACTTGTCTATGAACTATGCAAGGGGTCCAAGTTTCCATATCCGAGGAATCCGGCTATTCGAATAGATAATGATAACCCTGCAGGGGTGTACTTCTTCACACACGCTCCCGCCACTTACCACCATGTACATGTCGTGTATCTCGGCAACCTTCAAGCGGAAGCCTGGCGAGGGAGTCGGCCACGACCTGACTAACCAACAAGTCTCTAGTCCAGGTTTATCGCCTATTCGGGTTCCATCCGCAAGGAGATCCGGCCGGGGTGTCGCTCACGGCCCCAAACAATGTGTGCAGGGTTCCCAAGCCGACCATCCGGGTGCTACTTGGTACACCGTGCCACTGTGCCTAGTCTGTCCCAAGCCCACCTGTACTGGGTGCCACTTGTTAGACTACTAACACTACCTACAAACACCAGAAACTAGTTGCAACTCCTGGACAGAGATCATGTTGATTAATAAGTCGAGAGGGGCACTTAAGCATTCCAATGCGTGGTAGTAGTTGTTCATGGATCACAAACACAGAACTCAGTTCCTGAGGACGGCTGCAATGAGACAACCCACCATGTACTCCTACATGGACTCTCACCGCTACCTTTACCAAATCGTGTTCACACACTTAGTTCACACACAGTAGGACATGTTCAACACCATTCCAATTCATCCCCGATGAATCAGACCTGACTCAACTCTAAGCAGTAGCAGGCATGACAAACAAGCATGAATGAGTAGGCACATCAGGGCTCAAACAACTCCTACTCATGCTAGTGGGTTTCATCTATTTACTATGGCAATGACAGGTCATGCAGAGGAAAAGGGGTTCAGCTACCGCAGCATGTAATAGTTGAAATGTTGTTGTCCTAATGCAGTAAAAGAGAGCAGGAGCGAGAGAGTGGGATTGTATCGAAATGAACAAGGGGGGTTTTGCTTGCCTGGCACTTCTGAAGATAGTATAGCTCTTCATCGGTGTCATCGAATTCATCGCTGGATCAAAGTCTACTGAGGGGGGACAAACACCGGCAACTGAGGAAGAACACAATCAACACATGGAGATATGCAACAATATGATGCATGCTATGACATGGCAATATGAATGTGTTTTGGGCTAATGCAACAGAAAGTCATTTTAATTGAAGTGGAATTCAAAACTATACCAAATTCCAACTCCAAACCTATTATGAAATTTGCCCTAATCATGTTTCATCCTAAACAGTGAGGTTAACTTGCTCAAACATGCATGAAAATGGTACAGATGGATTCCTTGAATTTTTCTGATAATTTTTCATATATAATTTATTTCATTCTGAGCTACGGTTGATTTTATATGATTTTTAGAAGTTTAAAACATTTTCTGGAATTTCCTGGGTTAAACTAAACCCAGAAAATAGCTTATTGCGTCAGCACTGCGTCATTATGACGTCAGCAGGTCAACAGGGCCGGTCCAGGTCAAACCTGACCAGTGGGGCCCACTGGTCAGTGACTAACTAACTAACCTAAGTTAACTAGAGCCTGGGCCCGCATGTCAGTGTCTAATCTACTTAACTAAGTTAATTAGTACTAACTAAATCTAACACTAATTAAAAAAAGGGGCCTGGCCCACACGTCAGTCAGCCAGGGGAGGTCAAACCCCTGGTCAGCGGTTCAAACCTACCGGACTTGGTCCACGCTCGACGCCGGCGTCGACAGACGCGGCGGAGGGCATCGGGTTTCGCCGTCCGGTGACCAAACAAGCGGCGGAGAGGCTCTATGCGTAGCTGGCACTCTTCCGCATCCAATGGGACCGAAGTCAGCGGCTGCGGTGGCCGGAAACGGCGGCAGCGACCTCAACAGCGACGGCCGGAGCTCGGGCGCCGACCGACTCGACGCTACGGGTGCACTAGGGGAGGAACTGATGGGTGCTACGTGCTCACAGGGAAGTACTGAACACGGGGACACGCTCAGGCGCGAGCTATGGCGTCAGTAGCCGTGGTGGCGCCATGGCCGGCGGCAGTGAGGTCTCGGGCTTGACGAAAGCGACAGCCAGAGGGGGCAAACGAGCACGGGGAGAGAGGGGTTCGGTGTAGTGGCTCACGGCGGTTGTAGGGGGCGTCGAAGTGGGCTCGGGGAAGCACGGACGGCATCGTGGCATTGCCGGCGATCTTGGTGGCCGAAGGGAGAAGAAGGCAATGCAGGCGGCGTTGCAGGGGCTCCCACGGTCGCGTTCCTTAGCGTGCGGCTCCATGGCGTCGAGGCGGAGCTAGGGGACCGAACGGCGAGGCGAGGCGTGCGTGGTGGCTGCGCTGGAGCTCGTCGGCGCGCTGCGAGGCGCTCGGTGGTTGCGCGCATGAGGAACAAAGAAGGGGAGGTGACCAGAAAAAATGGGTAAATGGAAGAGGGGAAGCTGGGCGTCTCCGTGGCACGTCTGGAGGGGTCGGGGTTGCGCGGCTAAAGCAGGAGGTGGCAAGGCGTCGGCGGCGCGCACGCCACGCACCTGTCTGTCCTCCTGGCAGGAGGAAGAAGACCACTCAGCCCCTGGTGGGCTAGGCCTCTTCTGCCAGGTAAGGCCCAGGTGAGGTTTCTGTCTTTTCTTAGTTTCTATTTTCTATTTTCATTTCTGTTGTTTTTGGTTTAGTAAAAATACTAAACCACTTGGTAAAATCCTAGAAATAATTTTAGGCACCTTTGAAATATTTCCCAACAGCCCTCAAGTACTTTCAGGATTATTTGGACAATTAAAAATATTTATAAGATTTAAATGTCCAAATTCAAATACTTATGGATTAATTCAAAAATCCAAAGTGTCCTAGAAAAATGTGCACCATTTTTATCAGAGGTTCTAGACCAATTCAAAAATGATGAACTTTTCTAAAGAGCATTCTGGGTTCTTGAAAATGTTTTTAATTGAACCTATTTGACTTAATTTTGGTGCTAGGGTTTGTCATCCCCATTTCAAGTTTAAAAGCAATTTAAACATGATGCAACACATGACTAGCTAGCCCAGAGCAAACCAGAACTAGGGATGTGACAGAACCGGTAAACTTATCAAGTTTCAGTGCAGCGGCAAAGCCACTTGCCGAAAAATTCCTACACATAATAGGTTTTTGGATTGTTGAGTAAATAGGCAATTTCTCGATTAAATTAATCCACGAGTAAATCACTAGCATGGCATTGACACAAATAAACGCATACTAATATTCAGTCAAGCTAGCACATACTACGCTAATTGCAGAAAGATCTATGTATAATGCTAGCATGGCTAAAATAGAAAACAGTAGGAGCAGGATAAACGAGTTATACCCTCCAGTAGGCCATGCAGAGGCCACGGCTTTGGTGGCAGCAGCGGCGTCCTCGGCGGCCTTCTTGTCGGCTTTAGCTTTCTCGGTGGCGGCACGTTCAGCGTCGGTGGACATGGTGATGATGAAGGCGACGCGGACGTAGAGGAAGTATACGATCGGAAGCGAGCAGTCGCGTAATCGCTGCCCAAAAACCTATTCGCCCCTCACCCCGTACAGGAATGAGAAGGGCGTGGTTTCAGAGACCTACTCTCCCGTCGACCGTGTACGCGGTGGACGGGATGGAGTCACCGGCGGCAGCAGTAGCAGCAAGGGAACGACGATGGGCGTGCGCGTGGGAGCAGATGCGATCTGTTCGTGGCGGCTAGGGTTAGGAGACACCACACACTTATATAGGCACAGACGCATGGAGAGACATGGGCTCGACCCATGTCCGAGTCCGTGACAGCCCACGATCCGACGGCTCGGCTCAATCCCGCAACCCGCGGCGCGTCGTGACGAGGTGTGGCGTGGCGAGGCGGGCGGCGGAGGAGGAGTGCGCGAGGGCCTCTTCTCTTCTCAAGCTCCAATAGCATGTAGAAGAGAAACCCTTATAAGGAGGTCCAACTCCTCTTCCACTTTCGGGGTGGGACTAAACTTCCCACTACACCTAGTGCCATATAACCCACATGGGCCCTTAGAGATTTTTCAGAAATTGCTATATGGGCCTAGAGCCCATCTCAAATTTCAGCAAAACGCACTCTTTAATTTAATTTTTTAGCAACGCCGGTTACAACGTTGATGCACACACTCACATGACCATAGACACGCATTCACACAACGCCTACCGAACATGAGATCGGAGTTGAGGAGCTTCAAGGTTGACGAAGTCACCAGGGACATCTCTTTATCGACGGAACTGTCATGTAGCGACCCGACCCGAATGGGTCAAGTCTCTGTGCTTAAGTGTCATCCCTGGATCGGTATGCTGACACACACAGTACTTGAGGATTTATAACAGAGGTAAATCACATGTATAAAGTAACGTAAATACTATTACCTCAATCCAAAATAGCGGAAGTAACGAGGTTGTGGATTCCCATCAACACCAACGGCAAAGTTGAGTGTAGAAATCATAATCCTAACGTATCACTTACTCGTCGTAAGAAGTCCTGCAACATGAGATGTTGCAGCCACAAAGGGTCAGTACATTGAATGTACTGGCAAATTCACACCATAGAGAGAAATGATGAACAATGGCTACCTCTACATGCATATTTGGCTGGTGGAAAGCTTTATGGTTATAGGGTTTTGCGTAAAGCCAATTTTTCCCTACTGCAAAGGAATAAATTTATTTAACTATCATGGTAGTTGTTAAACATTGAGAATGGTAGACAGCATTCTCAATCCCAATTAAGCATCATCATTAGTCAAAACCCAACAAAATTAAATTAGAGTAACATGATGAGATTCACATGATAATCCAGATACTAGATACTCAAGACGTCCATAACCGGGGACACGGCTAATCATGATTAGTTTATACATTCTGCAGAGTTTGCGCACTTTTCCCCACAAGACTCGATCGCCTCCGTTTGGTTTCTCACACTACATGGTGTTTGAGAAACGGATGACCGAGACATAGTCTTTCAGAAGCGCTGGCACCTTACGATCGGGTAGACCGTTACACCTACTTTCCCCTACATCTGCTAGTCTACCACTGTAAGAGTTTGCACAACTTAATCAACTATGCTAGAGCCCATAGTAGCTTGTGGCTGCAGACGGAAGTTTCTAGTATGAATAATCTCATGATCCCTTTGAGCCTGGGTGGCGGTCCATAAAAAAACAGGCAATCCTGGAATACCCAGGTGCCTAGACAGGCAATCGCTGGAATACCCAGGTGCCTCAATCCACCCAAATGTGTGTTATAGTTGCCACCTTAAGTAAACCATTAATTAACAATCTCACATCTGTCATGAAATACTCTCAAACCCAATCCACGTCTACGAGCATAGCATAGCAGTATAAGCATAACATAATAGTAACTCCCAAGGTTTGAATGCAGAGCAATAGGTTCCTACCTCATCAACTACTTCCCAATACCCACATGTTATCAATCCTACTCATGCAATGTTTGAGGGTTGAGACTAATGCATAAAAACTGGGTATGAAAAGGGATATGATCAAAGTGTGAACTTGCCTGCAATGTTGATGAAGATGATTCGCACTCAAAACTCTTAATAGTTCTAATCGTCACACTCGGTCAATCTATCGTAAGCAAGCAATAGTGTCGGGGGTTGGGTGCGACATATGCCAAAGGATGGCTTATCATGGTGGGGGCGAGTAGAATGTCACCGGTGCCTGGAAACGGGATGAGGCGAAGACATGCACGCCGGTGAATCTTACCCAGCTTCAGGGCTCTCCGGGGAGATAATACCCCTACTGCTGCTCTGCGGGGTCTCCGCATGATCACTATGGCAAAGTGTTTACACGATTGCTCCTTGAGCTGTTTCCTAGAGGTAGGAGAAGGCAAGGCTAGCTCTCTCCTTCCTATATGATCTGGTCTAGTACTAATGGATTCCAACCCTCTGCATGGGTGCCCTGGGGGTTTATATAGGCCTACCCCCCAGGGGTACAATGGTAATCCGGCCGGACGCGGGCCCAGCCGCCAGTCTCACTGGCCGCCGTCTTATCCGCCGACTCCTGGGGCCCGCCGACTGGTGGGCCCCGCCGACTGGCTTGGTACGGAGTCGACAGGCCGCGTCCGCCACGGGCGGGTCCTGCCGGCTGCTGATTACTGTAGTCGTGCTTCTAATGACGCGGGCTTCATCATGGAGTCGTGGCAACAGCCCCGCCGTCTGGCGGGCAATCACTATTGCCACTCTCCGTCACATCTAGTTAATGGCGCGTGGGCCCCGGGGGAGGAGCTGGCCGACTCTCGGGGGCCGACTCCCGATGGGTCCGACTTGTGGCGCACTTGCCGTCTTCTAGGATCCCGCGGGCCAGTGGGACCCGCCGCCCAAAGGTCGTACAGACAAGCCGTCGTGGGCGCAGGATTCGGTCCACCGGTGCTGATGTCAGGGCCAGCATGGCAACAGTGCCACACCGCACGGAGATCTCCGCGGGTACGTTGTACTGTGACCATGCTTGCCTTTGGAAAGGGGTGGGAGCAGTCTTCACTGTAGCCACTCCCCTGTCCTGTCCCTCTTGATGAGGACATGGGGTTTTGCTGGAGTCGCGGGCCGACTCCCAAAGGCCGGCTTCTTGGGAAGTCATCAGTCAGTTCCGAAGCTCGGCCCAACGCATGAGGTAATCGCGACTCGACTCATCGGGACCTTGCATGCGCAAGGAAAGCTGACGAGGCTTGGGAGGACGCTTGTACGTGCTAGTGAAGTTGCGGACGAATGCTTCGGTGAAGTCAACCCAGCTGTTGATGCTGCGGGGCTTCAGGTTGTTCAGCTATGTCCGGGTCGTGCCCTGGAGCATGAGCGGAACGTACTTTACGGCGACACGCTTGTTGCCGTTCGCTATGCTGACAGCCGTGGAGTAGTCGACCAGCCAGTCTTCCGGCTTCACGGAGCCGGTGTACTTGGGCGTGTCTCTTGGGAGTGTGAACCCTTTGGGAAAGGGCTCGTCTCGAATGCGGGGCCCGAAACAAGGCGGACCCAACTCATCTTCTTCTTCCAGCGCCAGGGATCGGTGAAGTCGGTCGATCCGGTGGCGGGCGTCATTTTCCCCGACTCCGTCTCGGCGGCCAAGGCGGTCACCGAGAGTCGGATGATCAACAGGCGGCGGGGAGACTCGCCTTTCCTTGCGAGGAGGAGGAGGCGGACAGTCATCCCATCGTTCCACTGCTCTTGGGCGGCCGTCTCGGTCACGCTCTATGGTAATGTGAGTCCGACTGTGGCTGATAGTCGGATCCTTGTCTCTTCTTCCTCGGGCGCCGCCAGTCGGCGTTCGAGACGTCGTGCCTTGATCTCGGCGAAGGTCGTCGTTTTGCCGCTGCGGCGCCTCCGTGCGGTAGCCAGCCTCGTTCTGCGCGGCAGCCGCGTCGAGGAGTCGCTGGACTCGCTCCATCATCAGGCGGCGCTCTTCGCCCTCGAAATTGTCCAGCTCGTCCGCCGCCGCCTGGGCGGCTCGGATGTTCTCCGCTGGTGTAGCGTACACAGGGCGACTTGCCCCGAACAGATTGGCGATGGCTACGCCACGCTGCTGGACCGCGCCAAGGCGGCTGGGCCCTGCTGGGGCCGTCAAGCCGCCGACAGCGCGATCCATCTCTTCTGACAAGCGTCTCATGCTAGCCAGCTTCTTCGCGCCTTCGATGAGCTGAAGGCGGCGCGCCTCCAACGTCTCCGCGTCAGCGTCTTCCGGAATGGGCACAGTCAGGTCTTGTAGCGCCGTGCCAAGTGGGTCATGCGCTCCTCCGCCGGGAGGCTCGTCATGACTGATGACGAGCACCTCGGTGACGGTGCTTCCGCCGCTCTCCGCACGAGGGAGAGGCTCGTCGTAGACCACCACATTAGTGCGGAACGCGTCGAGTGACGCGGTGTCGGAGTCGACCAGCATCGGGTCGGTGGAACCTACGGACTCCAAGTCCACGGCAGGCTCGCCGGCGACGTGGAGTTGATCGAGGAGGCCCGCGAGGAGGCTCTCGGAGCCGCCCGTGCCTGCGTTGGATGCAGGTTCGTCGGAGAGGCGAACCTCGCCGACAAGTTCGGCGAGGCAGCTGGCTGCGCAGGCGATCTCAACGCCATGCAGTGCATCAGCGCTAACTCCGTCTGGCGTGCCTGGCTGGCTGCGCTCGCCAGGGAGGAAAAGGGTTCCCGTCCAGAGCAGGTCTCCGGACGGCGGTGCACTAGGCCCCACGGTGGGCGCCAAATGTCGGGGGTTGGGTGCGACATATGCCAAAGGATGGCTTATCATGGTGGGGGCGAGTAAAACGTCGCCGGTGCCTGGAAACGGGATGAGGCGAAGACATGCACGCCGGCGAATCTTACCCAGCTTCAGGGCTCTCCGGGGAGATAATACCCCTACTGCTGCTCTGCGGGGTCTCCGCATGATCACTATGGCAAAGTGTTTACACGATTGCTCCTTGAGCTGTTTCCTAGAGGTAGGAGAAGGCAAGGCTAGCTCTCTCCTTCCTATATGATCTGGTCTAGTACTAATGAATTTCAACCCTCTGCATGGATGCCCTGGGGGGTTTATATAGGCCTACCCCCCAGGGGTACAATGGTAATCCGGCTGGACGCGGGCCCAGCCGCCAGTCTCACTGGCCGTCGTCTTATCCGCCGACTCCTGGGGCCCGCCGACTGGCTCGGTACGGAGCCGACAGGCCGCGTCCGCCGCGGGCGGGTCTTGCCGGCTGCTAATTACTGTAGACGCGGGCTTCGTCATGGAGTCGTGGCAACAGCCCCGCCGCCTGGCGGCGATCACTATTGCCACTCTCCGTCACATCTGGTTAATGGCGCGTGGGCCCCGGGGGAGGAGCTGGCCGACTCTCGGGGGCCGACTCCCGACGGGTCCGACTTGTGGCGCACTTGCCTTCTTTTGGGATCCCACGGGCCGGTGGGACCCGTCGCCCAAAGGTCGTACAGACAAGCCGTCGTGGGCGCAGAATTCGGTCCACCGATGCTGATGTCAGGGCCAGCATGGCAACAGTGCCACGCCGCATGGAGATCTCTGCGGGTACGACGTACTGTGACCATGCTTGCCTTTGGAAAGGGGTGGGAGCAGTCTTCACTATAGCCACTCCCCTGTCCTGTCCCTCTTGATGAGGACATGGGGTTTTGCTGGAGTTGCGGGCCGACTCCCCAAGGCCGGCTTCTTGGAAAGTCGTCAGTCAGGAGTCGGTTTATCCTGAAGTCGTCCCTGGGACTCAGCCACGAGTGGCTAGTCAGTGGCCTTGCCGCCGACTTATTAGAAGGCGGCTCTTTGTCCTGGGGTCTTGAGGGGCGCAGCCTGTCCCGATGTCTTGAAAGGTTCTGGGACTCGGGTTAGCCTATTCGTGGTCCATTACTCCGACAAATAGTAACCACACATAAGCAATCACTCAAAGATCGGAGAGAACAAAAAAAACAATTCAGAAAATGTCAAAACGAAGCAAATAACTCTTGCAACATAAAACAATTTCTAACAGTACCAAAATTAAGTGAATTTGGCCTTATCAGAAAGTTTAGGTCAAAAGCTTCGATTTGCAAAGAGAATCAACTAAATCAGAGTTACAAAACTCAAGTTATGTTCAAAAAAAGTTTGAATATGAATCTGAACAAAATTCGAAATTTGAAAATTTCAAAAAGTTGATGTGACTGGTTCACTGGATAGGTGAAAACAAGACGAAGCTATAGGCACTGCTTTCATCTAATTTGGATAAACGAGTGAAAAATTATGGCTATTTGAAAAATCAGGGCCAAGCTGTTTTACGAAAAAATAGCTACGGTTAAGGCCTAATGTTTAAATACGTAGACTAATTGATAATCTAATTATTCTATCGTATTAGTCTAAAAATAATAAACTACGAAAGTATAAGAAGAAGAAGAAAAAAACAAAGAAAGATACCTTTATAAGGCAGAGAAAAGATGGTTTTGGAAAGAAAAGACAATTTTCAGAAGTCGCGCCGGAGAGGAGAAATATATTTTTTCTTAAATAAATCTAGTCAAACCAAAATATTGATTTAACACGAATCGGATGATGTTTGGAGACTCTATGGGTCTATATTTATTGGTGGAAAACAAGCTTTGAGGTCAAAGACTAGCAATGTGGGACTAAACGTAGACGAAAATATACGAAAAAAAGATGAAAAGAGATGGCTCGCATGGGCCTAAAGGCCTTCGGCCGGCCGCACGCGCTGCGGCTGCAGTTTTTTTTGAAACAAAATCGGCCTAAAAGAGAAAAATGAAAAGGCTGGCTGGGCCTGGCCCATTTAAGAGAGAATAAAAACAATGGGGCACCAAAAGCTACTATACTGCGCGTGTAGGCGATAAATAAATATGGACCGCATGTACAGTTTTTTTTAAATAAAAACAGAAGCAAAACTGAATAACAAAAATAAAATAAAATTTTATATAGTCATATTATATATGAAAATTTTCAGAAAAAGATTTTTTACAATGTACATTTTCCTAGCATTAAATAAAATTCACACAAATTCAGATAATTCAAAGAGTGATACTGGTCTAATAAAATCCAGTAAAAATCATTTTAGAAATACCAGAATGAATTCAAATTTATTTATCTCCAATTTTTTGATGTAGGGAATCATGTTACCCTATTTTCCATATATTTTATTTTTGGAGAAAAATAATTTGAATAAAACTCAAATAACTCCAAATTGAAAATGAATTCAAAAAGGACTTTAAATTTGATCCTTGAAACTCCCAACTCATATTTCATAATTTGAAGAAGTCATTTTATCTCCTCTCGTGAAAATCATTGAGTTGCTTAAAGTTTCTGAATTGGAAATATTTTCCAAATGAAATTCAAATATTTTCAACACCCCTTGTCATTTAAATAATAGAAGAAGTCATGTCATCTTCTCTCTAGGGTTTTGTGATGAAAAAGTATTTGAATTCACGGAGAGCATAAATGCAAAAATGAAAGTTTGGGAAAGTCCTTTTATTCCCTCTCATTTAATTTTCAAAAAGTTTCGAATTTCACTCACTTTCTGTCAATCAATCATATCTATCTATTTATTATAACATTCCAAAATTTAGAATTTTGGGATGTTACATGTCACCTCCCACTAAAAGAATAATCTACATTAATGAGACACTAAAGCATCAAACCTAAAATTGATCCTTGATGGGTTGGGGGCACCATTGCTCTCTTAACCATCTAACCATTGATTGGTCCTATGATTGATAGAGAGAAGACTACCATACAATTTGGATGCTAGTAGCAGGGCCGACCCTAAGATGGGGGGCAGGGTTGGCGCCGCCCCGGTGCCTTGAAGCCGGAGGGACCTACTTCCTCCTTTCCGGTTTATAGGGCTCAATTCAAAATTCTCACCAACCAAGGTAGATGGTGAGTGGTGAAATATTTTTTGTATTTTGCAAAAGCACCTAATTAATGCTCTTGTTTTCCTCAACAAATTATATTTATGAATGCATTAATTGCAATGCATGCATTGATCAATTTCTCTTAATTCTTGCATGCAATGATTTAATGCACCTTGGAATCTGAATATGTGATAGAAAACAATCAAATTAAGCCTTATAAAATGGAAAATATTAAAATTTCGAGATAAGCCCTATAAACCGAAAATGAGGGAGTAGAACATGTGATAGGAAACAACCAAACTGAGCCTTATAAAATGAAAAAACTAAATTTTAAGATAAATCCTATAAACCGAAAAGGAGGCAGTAGAATGTATTATGTATCGGGATTGGGCCAAAGTATTAGTGCAGTTGCGTAGGCCGCATCGCTTGTTAGAGGCCACACTGAAAATTAGATCATGACTAATTAGAGCCTACTCCCTCCTCGACTCCTGATTTGACTAGCCAAGATGGCCACCGCCGCAACAAGGTCGTTGCTCCGCTCTTCCTCTTCTATTCCCCGTGCTGTTATAGAGAGATTATCAATTTATCTTCCCTCGGGTGCTTATTTCCAGCTGTCACGCTGGCAATAGGATTGTGAACCTGCGATGGTCTTGTTGTTATTATCTGCGGAGACTGGTTGCTGATCAAGGCAAAACTTCTGCCTGGATTCGTTGTTACTGTTGTGTGGTTTAGTCAATTTTGCTAAATATTAGTTGGGCTGCAGGCCCACTTAACAATTTCAGAAAATTCCTAAAGGCCCATGCTGTCAATTGAGTGGTGGGAAGTTTAGTCCTACATGACTAGTTGAGAGAGATGTTTGTCTCAAAAAAAAAGTTGAGAGAGATGTACACCAACTTATAAGGTGAGCTCTTCTCCCACTAGTATGAGTTGGTGTGAAGAAAGGAGAGGTGTTTCACACACGCGCTCCTCCGCCGCCCGCCTCGACTTGACTCTGACTCTGACTCGCGCCTCGGGTTGTGAGACGTCATATTCATCGCGGAAATTAAAACGTCCATCATAAATACGTTTTTATTGTGGAGATGGAAACGTCTGTAATTAAATGATTTTATTGCTGGACCGTTCTTCTACCCGACTGGCTATATATATGAGGCATCGCAGCTCAGCTCCATGCGCTTCACACCTCCACTGCTCCCTGGTCGTTCCTTTCACTGCTGCTGCCCACGGTAATCCCATCCTGTCTACCGCGTACACGGCTGACGGGAGAGCAGGCCTCCGAAACCCCGCTTCTTCAGATCTTGTACGGGAGAGAGGTGATTAGGTTTTTGGGGAGCGTCTCCTACGCAACTGCTCGCCTTGGTTCAACTACTTCATCTACGTCGACTACTTCTGCGTCACCTTCGTCCTCACCATGAGCACTGACTCCGATCGTGCGGCTGCCGAGAAGGCTGCTGCGGACAAGAGGATCGCCGACGAGGCCGACGCCTCCGCTGCTGCTACGGCCGACTGGCCTACTGAAGGGTATAACACATTTACACCGCTCCTGTTTACTTTGATGTGTGCAGTAGTAGTGGTTTGCACATCTACTATCTGCTTAGTATGTGCGTACACCATCAAAATTCAGTATGTCATTAACACTGCCTATGTCATGTTCATAATTTATTATTAGATTAAATTAATCGAACAATTGCTTAATTTCTCAACACATTTTCCTGGTGCCTGCCCGACTGATGGGACGTAAGACTGCAATCTTTCTCCAATTATCTACCTGGATTATTATATTCGGTGTCTATGTTGTTTACCGTTTACTATTAGCCAGTATGTGCCAAAAAGGGAAGATCTGAGATGGAGCAAACCAATTCATGGCTCTTCTAACGCGAATGTAGATGCGTCATACAATGAGGATTAAGCAGCACCATGTGCCACATGAGCATGCAGGATGAGGGGGGTCAATTCATTGCCATAGCAACGTAGTTTATAACATACGTACCGAATGCGGAAGCCGCTGAAACACTCGCCCTTCGAATTGGTCTTCGTCCGGCTGAGCAGCCAGGATGTAACAAACTGATGGCGCCATGGCGGAATCTGATTGTTCCCTGGTTATCGATGCTATCAACGATGCTGAGAACTATTATGGTCCCAATGTCACCACAATCATGTAGTGTTTTCATACTTCCAAAGGCTTTGGCATGGTTAAATTCTACCGGCGCAAAAGGGAGGCAAATGGAATTGCCGGAAGGAGTGTTATACATCTAAATCTACGTCTTTTGGCAACAACTGCGCTCCTGATTTATCTCATCTCTGATTGTAAACGATGTCACTGTCTTTTGATGAATAAAATCTTATTCCCGTACAAAAGATGTCATGCTTGATTCCGTTTTTGCATAGAACATAGAAATTGTATACATGTCTTGGGTAACGTAGGACAAATGTTCGTAATGATTTTTCTGCATCATCTGCCTCTAGGTGAGCACTTCAATCATAGGTTTTTCCTTTGACCATGTATCCAAAATTTGTTGTCATCATTTTACACACACACATTTAGTTTATTGTTACAACATGACCATTGATAATCACTCGCAAAAAGAAGACCATTGATAATCAAATGATGTATACATTATTTAGGGATAGACAATACTAGAAAAATATTACTTGTATTTGTGAGTGCGCCATGTTTCCAAGATTGTATCAAGTCGATCTAGTACGTTGTGGCTTTGTATCAATATATACACATATTGCTTATTTTTGTACTTTCTCTATAAAGAAATATAAGAGCATTTAGAACACTAACTTAGCCCAGGCCCAGGTTTTAGTTTCGTCCCATGCACCCAAACTCTGGGACCTCCTATATGGCGCACGCCGACAGCCACAGGAGCGCGCACCCTCCGTCCCTACCCGCTCCCCCGCGCGCCCTCATGAGCCGGCCCATGTGCGGGGCGAGGAACCCCTTGTATTTTATTTTTCTGTTTTCAGCTTTTTATTTTTTTGAAATAATTCAGGATTTCAGAAAAAGTTGCAAAATTGTTGAATTGTTTGTGAGTTAAAGATTGTTCGTGATTTGAAAAATGTTCAGGAAATGATAAATGCTCACGGATTCAAAAAGTGTTCGCAATTAAAAAAATAATGTTCGGCTATTCAGTTTTTTTACAATTTACAAAATGTTCATCAATTGCTAGGAAAATGTCCACAATATAAAAAAATGATTAAGAATTTTGAAAAAACTATCCCCAATTTTAGAAACTGTTCACCAAATTCCAAAAATGTACACAATTTCTAGGAATTTTAGTGAATATGAAAAATGTTTATTGAGTAAAAAAATGTCTAGGATTTCAAAAAAAATGTTCATGATTTTGAGAAGATGTTCACTTGTTCTAAAAATTGTTCACGAATTAATAAAAACTGTTCATCAATTCAAAAAAAATGTTTGCGGATTTGTAAAAAAAGTTTGGCGATTTGAAAAATGATCACCATTTGAGAAAAATTGTTTGCAAATTTGAAACATGGCCGGAAACGAAGAAATAGGAAATGACGAATAAACAAGAAAAACATAACATTAAAAGACTTTCACAAAATAAGAAAATAAGAATAAAAAAGAAAACAAAAAAGGAACAAAAAATAAAAAGGAAAAGAGGGGGAAAATGCAAGAAAACCAGAAAAACCCGGTCTAGGGAAGTTCCTAGAACCTTCCCAAAACCGGTTGGGGATGAAACCCCGAAATGGGCTGGCCCATTGAAACATCAGCGCGCAAGGGGGGTATGCGCTACGTCGCTTCACAGCGACCTACGCGCTGTATAGAAAAAAACCTACGCGCTATATAGAAGCTGCGCCAAACTCTTACAGCTTGTTTGATTAACACTCGAGGAAGGGAATGGGAGTTTGCACAAGGATATTTATGAAGGGATTAGCCATGAAAAGTAGTTTTTTACTCCCATTCTCTTGTTTGGTATATGATGTGAATTAGTGTGGGATAAAATACTGCTCATGAATTAACATGATACCCAATGGGAAGAAATCAGTGGGAATTGGCTTCCTTAATTTTTATTCCCCTTCCCACTTAAACTCATATTCCTGCTAATAAAACAGTGGACTTTTAATCTCCTCACGTCTTAACTCCCATTCCTCATCTCTAATTCCCCCAAACCAAACATGCTGTTAGGCCCGGGCATAAGCGACCATCGGCGGAGCAACAACAAGGCCAAATGGGCCCTGGCCTGTCCAGGCCATGAAATTTTGTACAGTATACATCTAATTTCACGGGCCTTGAAATAACATCCTACATTTTTTCTGTTTGCCCCCCCCCCCCCCCCCCCCCCAGGCTGCCACCAGATTACATTACAGAATCTCAATAAAAAACAGATTACATTACAACTGATTCGAAAAAAAGATGACAGTACAACTCGAATGCATAGGCAGAAGGGGACAACTACATGTTCGTTGACTGATCTTTTTAAAAGAAATGTCCGGCTCGGGGGCCATCAAATCTAGCGCATCGGCAACATAAGTATTGGTGTAGAAAATTTCTACAACAAATGGTTTGTTGCATTTTTTTTTCAACTCAGATTTTGTTGCAGTTTTTTATCAACAGACTTTGTTGCATAACTGTTTCTTTCGTCTTCATCTTTTGCAATTTTTTTGCAACTAAGGTTTCGTTGCGGTTTTTCCTTTGTAGCAGAGGCTTTGTTGCCGATTTTTTTTGTCTGCGTCCTTTTGCAATATAGTTAATGTTACAGAAGAAACTTGCGCAACACTGGTGATGTTGCAGAAGTTGCCAAAAAATTTGTCAAAAAGCAGCATGTCATGTGGGGCACGTGGTGTGCGAGCGAGGTGACAGATGGGATTCAACAAATCAGCCGGTTGAAGGGAATCATTTCCTCGGGCAGAAACAAACAATAGGCCTCCTTTGGTTCATAGGATAGAAATGTTATAGGAATAGGAAGATCATAGAAAGTGACATGATATGTATCTCAATTCCTATAGAAAAAAAATATCATTTGATGCATAGGATAGAAATTTTTTCATTGAGTCTAGGTAATGTTTTTTTTTCTTCCAAAATGTGAAGGATTGATTCCTATCCTACATATGAATAGAAATCTATTCCTACAAACCAAAGGGCTTTAAAGAAAAATTTCCTATGCAAATCCTATTCTATAGAAATCCTATAAATTCTATGAGATTCCTACAAATCAAAGAAGGCCTCAATTTACATGCTGAACGTAGATCGCCTGACAGAACGTTAGCGGAATGGCCAGCACTTGATCAATGGCCTGGACTGAAAATAATCAGTGGCACATAAGACTCTGTTTTTTGAGAAACTGAAACGACTTGCCTATAATATAATATCGCGGAAACACATGCAGCTGAACCTACTACGGAATACGGTACACTACGCCGCCACATCACACTGGACAGACTTGCCAGAAAGCGGCAGCGCGACGTGCACCGCCGACGACATCTAAGCCCAGTAGTAGTAGATCCGACGGGTTAAATTACATGACTCGTCCATATAATCCTTAAAATGGCATGTCACTACCTAGCTGCCCTAGTACATATAAAGAGGGCTGCGGCTTAACCCTCCGGCCGCCGCGGCCATCGTCGCCTACTGCGCCGGCGCGAGCAGCTGCTGCGACGCCGCCTCCGCCTCGGCCTCGGCGTGGATGAAGCAGAGCACATGGTGCACCGCCGCCGCGATGTCGTCCGCCGTCGTCAGGCCGCACCCCTCCTCCACCTGCGGCGCACCCACACGAACAGGTTAGTCAAACTGAACAGGCCACGTATATAAAAGAAAAATTAGCTAACGGAGAAGGCCGGTCAGGGAATCAGGGAACCTCTGCTACAACTACACTCCGTAGCCGTAGGATACAGATCAGATTCCACGGGTGAACAGTGGCACCTCCGTCCTACGGCTAAAATGGCACGAGGGAGCAGAGGCACGGTACACTGTCTAGCCACACCAGCCACATCGCTGGATAGCCTTTTTTTGCCCATTTATCGATGCCAATCTCAATATCAGTTGAGGAAAAGAGATTCTCCCTGGCAGCGCTCGACTGACAAATCTAGGAGGCAACACTTTTTCATGAGGTGTCACACTAGCAGCAACAGTGTCACACTGGTACTACAGTACGTACTACTACTAGTAGCGCAGGCACGCTCCTAGGAGACATGACAGCATTGCCGAGTCCTTATTTTCAGCTGCGTCTCACTGCAGGGCCCCAAAATAGCACTTTATTTTATTTTAAAAATAGAGAGCACAGGTTTTTTTGGGTGCGGTAATACTGCGAAATCCGGTCAAAGGTAAGTGAACACGGAAGAGGATGGAGGGGGAGCAGGAGAAGACTCAGGTGTCCACATGTGTGGTCAAGCTCATCGGATTCGGATCAAAGATTTGAAATATTTGATGCGGCTCGCTCTATCCATCGATCAATAATGCAGCAGCAATTGATCTGCGCACGTTGATGTGATGATGACACATCACACATGGATGTCTGATCTACGACTCATATCTATCAGTCCAAGCGGCACTGAAGGCAGGGGAATATCTGACACGTTTTTTTCTTTTTGAGATGCCAAAACAGACATGGCATTGCTGTGTGTGGAGCTGCATTTCAACTCGAGCCACAGCTAGAATATCGAGCACAGGGTTTTAGCTAGAGTGGAGTTGCTAATTCGCCGGGTTAATTAATCGGATCTGTATCCTGCGGTGTAGAGAATGACCTCATGATTCCCAAATCATGCGTGCGGACACACACAAACTACCCGATTGGGCCACTCGATCCGTGAGCCCGCTGCTATAGGCTTGTAGCCGCGGCTCGACAGCATGGGGACGTGCTACGTTGGGACATGTGCACCAAACGTCGCAGTATTAAGACTGAAATTTACTACCCGATTAAGACTAAGATGTGGCACGTACTACGTACCTTGAGGCTGAGGGAGTAGAGGACGAGGGCGTCGAGCGCGGTGACGTTGAGGTGCAGCACGGCGAGGCGGAGCGCCTGCAGGCCGGCGACCATGCGGAGCAGCTGGCCGGGCCGCCGCGGCGCCATGACGCGGAGGCTGGCGTGCGTCTCCACCAGGTTCACCTCGACGTCGGCCACCCCGGCGCGGCTCTCACCCGCCGACAGCGTCGTGGCGTCGCGCGGCGACTGGCGCCACACGTACTGCGGGTACGTGAAGAACCCCGCGAACGGCGGCGCGTCCGGCGCGCCGTCCGCCTCGGTCACGCTGCTGCTGCAGTTGCTCGTCGACTCCACGCACGCGTTGCCAATGCCGCCGCTGGTGCTGGCGCGCGCCGGCAGCGGCGCCGCGTCGCGTCCTGCCTTGTGCTGCTGCTGCTGGTGAGCCAGCGCCCGCTTCTGCGCCTCCAGCGACTGCAGCTGCTGCTCCAGCTCCTTGACGAAGTCTATCGCCCCGCCGACGATCGACGCCTGGTCACCCTGCAAGGTTTTTTAAGGACAAGAAGCGAGCATTAACTCTGTCAGGGGAATAGTATACTCCATGGAACTCGTCTAACAATCAATGACCTCCTTCTACTCTCTGCGAGAGCTAGAGACGAGTGAAGCAATGATTTGGGAGGGAGACACATTAATGGCGTCCCGGAGTCCGGCCAAGAATGGATGCTTCTCCTCAACAAATGGTGTCCCGGAGTCCGGCCGAGCAGTAAAGACATTGGGCACGGGGAAAGGAGAGCTCATCAATAGTGAAGGTGGGTCTCTTTCGGCCCAGAAAAAACATTCTTTGTTTCCTCATCATCCTCCCTCCCAAGTTGCTGCGGCATCCCTTTCTTCCTCGTTGACAAGCAAGAGCACACGGATACAAAACAAGAAAGGGAGAGGGAGAGGGAGACGCACCCTCTGGACGTAGGACTCCGGCATGAGGGAGCGGAGCACGACGAGGTACTCGTTCATCTGGCGCCGGCGGTTGCGCTCCACGGCGATGTGGGTCATGCGCTGGCACTCGGTCTCCTCCCTCGACTTGCAGCTCCTCGCCCGCCGCCGCCGCTTCCTCCTCGGCGGCGCGGGCGACGACGTGGCCTGCTTCTCCGCGGGCGCCGCCACGTCGGCCGCCTGAGGCTCGTGCGCAGCGGCACCGGCAATGCCGGCGCCGTCGTAGAAGCCCGCGGCATTGTCGAAGAGGAAGCCCGCGGCGTTGAAGGTGCTGTAGACGAGCGCCGCATTGTCGACGCTGGAGGCGCACAGCGCGTCCACTAGTGCCATGGCCGACGGACGGACGGGCAGACGGCTGACTCGCTCCCTCGCTCCCTCGCTCGCCCGCCTGCTCTCGGCTCGTGGCCGTTTCTCGGTGTCGCGATGCTTTTGGCGACGACGGAGGGAAGTCGCGCGCCACCACGGCCAGCTCTTATCCCGCTCCTTTGCTACTGCCGCTGCTGACTTCGCTGTGGTACAACGTAGCAGTGAGTGGGCGATTCTGGGGATCTCTGAGGCTCTGAGGCGCTCGCGTTGGTGGGATGCGTATGTTTCTTTCTCTCCGGTGTGGTGGTCTACTGCGGGGGGTACTGCCGCCTACTGGGCTGGGGTATATGGGGGGAAAGATAAGGTTTGGTTCGGGCACGCCGGCCAGCCTGCCTGCATTCGCGCGCTCGCGTAGCAGCAACAGTGGGAGAGGACTGAGGAGGGCGCTCTGCTCCCAGTAGAGTAGGCATCAAATGATCAAAAGGCTGAGCTCTTTTGTAAACATCTGCACTGCGGTTTTTGTGCAGTGCGTCGTGATGCTGGCCCTGCTGCCCTGTGACCGGGTGACCAGTCAGATCGACCGAGGGCTTCCCTCTGCGATCGGAGGAGGGGCTGCAAAGTTTTTCTTCGGCGCCTCATTGGTTTGCAAGATTTTTAAATTATACTCAAGAACAGGAAAAACGCAAGAATTGTTGTACTAAGCTTGACACACTTATTTTGAGACGGAGTGAGTATATGTCCTATTCAAAACTACATGAACTTAGATGAAAAAGCATTTGATCGCACACAAAAAGGAATTCTAACGAGAGGTTTGAGTGGATGAAAAATTTACTCCGAAATATAGTACACATGAATATTATGAGAACATTCCTAAGGATTTCAATCCTGCAAACTAAACAACCCTGGTAGGAAATTTTCTTAAGGGCATCTCCGATGCGAGTCACCAAAAGGCCCAAAATATCCGGGCTCGAGGTCCGGCCACTTTTAGTCATCCAATCTGGGTCATTAAAATACTCCCAAATGTCCGGATTATACAAGATCCCACAAACTCTCACCAAATTTGGCTGAGTATGTCTGCGGCACTGCTAACTCGTCCTCAGACCTCACCATAAACCCACCTTTTCTTTCCCCTTTCTCTCTCCTCTCCCGATTGGACAAGAGACGGACAAATAGGGGATTTTAGGGGTATAAAGTTTGGTGGCACGCGCTGGGACATGGTCGGACTTGTCCACGGACATTTGATGATATTCATTTTGTGTCTAGCAATGGAGATACCCTAGCAATCCAAATCCTCGAAAATTCCTATGAAATTCCTTTGAATCATTCCCCACGAAAAAAATCCTTTGAATCAAAGAAGCCCTTAAATGAAGGACCCTCTTATCTGGCGACTATTCGCTGGGAGGGTATGGCATTTGCAAATGTTTTGATGACAATTTTAATTGTGTCGGGTGGCAGTTTTTGACTTTTTTCGGAACTGCATGACATTTTCTGGGATGCAGTTCGGAAGAAACTGTCATCCCAACACAACTAAAACTGACATCAAAACGATCATAAATGCTACCCCCTCCCAACGGAAGTTCACCAGTTACTTTTTTCCACAAATGAAAGCATTTTTTCATATCTATTTCAATCTTAAGATGAAAACATTGTACTACCTCCGTTTCAGTTTACAAGTCCTACGCGTATACCTAGGTTGCCAATTTTATCACCTTCATATAAACTATATAACACAAAAATTATACGGTTTGAAAATAGAACATCTGAAGTTTATATTGGTATATTTTTGGTAATATATGACTTGTATTAGGTTGGTCAAATTGACGACCTAGGAGCACGCGTACGTCCTATAAACTCGACTTAACGAAATCCCGGACCGAGTGCAGGAGTGGAAGAAGTCTTCCACTCCTTGCAGTGGCTCTGTCCTTGGTTCGTGTCCACTGCAAGGAGGTGCGACAAGACAAGCTGGCCGCAATCAAGGTCGCAAACACCCAAAAGCATGACTTTCGAACTTTTATGGAAACCTTCATAGCTGCCGCCACTCGGATTGCCGATGGCGTCGACCTGGATGAGTTCGTCGAGCCTGCCAGCCCTCCTCCCCGGAGTGAACAAACTCTTATGTCCTACCTTAAATTTGCCTCGGAATGCCGAGTGGTTTTTGTAACCGTTAAACTTTTTCGGGCTGCGTGCCCGAGTACTTCGATCTATGATCCGAAACCTTTAGAATTTATCTGAACCTGGTTTATCGTTGAATATCTTTATGAATCTCCTACTGAGTGAACCCAATCTTTATTCGAGACAACTTTCTGTATTTGCAGCGCAGCTCCAAAGGAGGGGGAAGCAGTCGACCCATGTCTTGTATTTGTGGCAAAGCTCCGCCCTCCCCACACCCTGTTACTGCAGAGTGGGACGGAGCGCACATTGTATTTATGGCGAAGCTCTCCAGGAGAAGGTGGTGGTCGACCCACACCCTGTTACTGCAGAGTGGGACGGAGCACACATTGTATTTGTGGCGAAGCTCTCTAGGAGAAGGTGGCAGTCGATCTGCCCCTCGTCGTCCTTGAGGATTGAGATGTGTTTGGGAGAACTTAGGCGAGTACTGGACTGCAGCTAAGCCCCCGAGTGAGAGGATCGCTCTCTACTCGGTAGGATTTTTTCGAACTTAGGCGAGTGCCGGACTGCAGCTAAGTCTCCTAGTGAGAGAACCTAGGCGAGTACCGGACTGCAGCTAAGCCTTCGAGTGGGAGGATTGCTCTCACTCGGTAGGATTTTTCCAAACTTAGGCGAGTGCCTGACTGTAGCTAAGTCTCTAAGTGGGAGAACTTAGGCGAGTACTGGGCTGCAGCTAAGCCCCCGAGTGGGAGGATTGCTCTCCACTCGGTAGGATTTTTCAAACTTAGGCGAGTGCCTGACTGCAGCTAAGTCTCTAAGTGGGAGAACTTAGGCGAGTACTGGACTGCAGCTAAGCCCCCGAGTGGGAGGATTGCTCTCCACTCGGTAGGATTTTTCAAACTTAGGCGAGTGCCAGACTGCAGCTAAGTCTTCAGTGAGAGAACTTAGGCGAGTACTGGACTGCAGCTAAGCCCCCGAGTGGGAGGATTGCTCTCCCCTCGGTAGGATTTTTCCAAACTTAGGCGAGTGCCTGACTGCAGCTAAGTCTCTAAGTGGGAGAACTTAGGCGAGTACTGGACTGCAGCTAAGCCCCCAAGTGGGAGGATTGCTCTCCACTCGGTAGGATTTTTCAAACTTAGGCGAGTGTCGGACTGCAGCTAAGTCTTCAGTGAGAGAACTTAGGCGAGTACTGGACTGCAGCTAAGCCCCCGAGTGGGAGGATTGCTCTCCCCTCGGTAGGATTTTTCCAAACTTAGGCGAGTTCCTGACTGCAGCTAAGTCTCTAAGTGGGAGAACTTAGGCAAGTACTGGACTGCAGCTAAGCCCCCGAGTGGGAGGATTGCTCTCCACTCGGTAGGATTTTTCAAACTTAGGCGAGTGCCTGACTGCAGCTAAGTCTCTAAGTGGGAGAACTTAGGCGAGTACTGGACTGCAGCTAAGCCCCCGAGTGGGAGGATTGCTCTCCACTCGGTAGGATTTTTCAAACTTAGGCGAGTGCCGGACTGTAGCTAAGTCTTCAGTGAGAGAACTTAGACGAGTACTGGACTGCAGCTAAGCCCCCGAGTGGGAGGATTGCTCTCCACTCGGTAGGATTTTTCAAACTTAGGCGAGTGCCTGACTGCAGCTAAGTCTCTAAGTGGGAGAACTTAGGCGAGTACTGGACTGCAGCTAAGCCCCTGAGTGGGAGGATTGCTCTCCACTCGGTAGGATTTTTCAAACTTAGGCGAAGCGGATTCGCGGCTAAGCCACCCACTGGGGGATTTCTTACGCAAACAAAAACAATAATAATCACTGGGAAAATTATAACGCTCTTGTCTTTTGATAAATAAACTACAGGAGTTTTTCTTATTACATCTCATCCGAGTGAGAATTCAAATATAAAAGGGGCGGAGTAGCTCCGCATTCCAGGCTCGTGGCTCGTCAATCTGGCGATCGACATTGTAGAGGTGGTATGCTCCATTGTGGAGGACTCTGGTGACTATGAAGGGGCCTTCCCAAGTAGGAGCGAGCTTGTGTGGTTTTTGCTAATCCACTCGAAGGACTAAGTCTCCTTCTTGGAAGGCTCGGCTCTTCACGTTTCTGGCATGGAATCGACGCAAGTCTTGCTGATAGATGGTCGATCGAATTAAGGCCATTTCTCTTTCTTCTTCTAGGAGGTTGACTGCGTCCTGCTGGGCTTGTTCTGCTTCGTCTTATGAGTAGAGCTCGACTCTGGGAGCGTTGTGAAGCAGGTCGCTCGGTAAGACTGCCTCGGCTCCGTAGACCAGAAAGAACGGGGTTCTTCCGGTCGATCGATTCGGGGTTGTCCTCAATCCCCAAAGGACTGATGGGAGCTCGTCGACCCATGCACCTGCTGCGTGCTTGAGATCACGCATGAATCGGGGTTTCAGTCCTTTGAGAATTAGGCCATTTGCCCTTTCTGCTTGCCCATTCGACTGGGGGTGAGCGACCGAAGCATAGTCGACCCGAGTGCCCTGAGAGGCGCAAAAGGCCCTGAACTTGTCGGAATCGAAGTTTGACCCATTGTCCGTGATGATACTGTGCGGAACTCCATATCTGAATATCAACTCTCTGATGAAACTGATAGCGGTGCAAGCATCGAGATTCTTGATAGGCTTGGCTTCAATCCATTTGGTGAACTTGTTGACTGCTACCAGCACATGAGTGAAGCCGCTCCTGCCTATTCTTAGTGGTCCAACCATGTCCAGCCCCCAAACGACGAAGGGCCAGACGAGTGGAATGGTTTTCAGGGCTGACGCGGGTTTGTGCGGCATATTGGAGTAATACCGACATCCTTCACATTTGTCGACTATCTCTTTTGCCATCTCATTGGCCCTTGGCCAGTAGAACCCCGCTCGGTATGCTTTGGCCACAATGGTCCGAGAGGACGCATGATGACCACAGGTCCCCGAGTGGATATCGTTAAGGATCATCTGACCTTCTTCTGGTGTAATACACTTCTGGCCGACCCCAGTCACGCTTTCTCTATATAACTGTCCCTTTATGACTGTGAAGGCCTTGGATCGACGGACGATCTGTCGAGCCTCTTCTTTGTCTTCTGGGAGTTCTTTCCTTAGGATGTACGCGATGTACGGTTCTGTCCAGACGGGAGTGATAACCAACACTTCCATGATCAGATCGACCACAGCTGGAACTTCAACTTCGGTCGGATCCGTGGCGCTTTTTGGCTGCGGGGCCTCTCCAGTGAAGGGATCCTCCTGGACTGAAGGTGTGTGGATGTGTTCCAAAAACACATTGCTGGGAATGGCTCCTCTTTTGGAACCTATTTTTGCCAAATCATCAGCTGCTTGATTTTTTAGTCGGGGTATGTGGTGAAGCTCTAACCCCTCGAATTTCTTCTCCAGCTTTCTTACTGCATTGCAATAGCCAGTCATGGCTGGACTTCTGACATCCCATTCCTTCATCACCTGATTAACCACCAAATCTGAGTCGCCGTAGACCATGAGGCAACGGACGCCGAGTGAGATGGCCATGCGTAACCCATATAAAAGTGCTTCGTATTCTGCTTCGTTATTGGAGGAATCGAAGTGGATTTGAAGAACATATCTGAGTTTATCTCCTCTGGGGGAGACCAACACCACTCCGGCACCGGAACCACTCAGCATCTTGGAGCCGTCGAAGAACATAGTCCAATGCTCCGAGTGAATCTGAGTCGGCAGCTGCTGTTCAATCCACTCGGCGACGAAATCTGCGATTGGCTGGGACTTGATAGCTTTCTTTGCCTCGAACTTGATATCTAGGGGAAGGAGTTCAATCGCCCATTTTGCCACTCGACCGGTCGCATCCCTGTTATGCAGGATCTCTGACAATGGAGCGTCGCTGACGACTGTAATGGAATGATCAGAGAAGTAGTGAGCAACTTTCTTGGTGGTCATATAAATCCCATATACAAGCTTCTGATAGTGAGGATATCTTTGCTTCGATGGGGTCAAGACTTCAGAAATATAATATACTGGGCGCTGAACTTTGAAGGTTTTCCCTTCCTCTTCCCACTCAACCGTAAGTACCGTACTGACGACTTGTCCTGTGGCTGCGATGTAAAGCAGCAAAGGCTCCTTACTGATTGGGGCAGCAAGCACCGGCTGGGTGGAGAGCAGAGCTTTGAGCTCTGCAAATGCTGCATCAGCTTTAGGAGTCCACTCGAACTTGTCGGACTTCTTCATCAATCGGTAAATAGGCAATGCCTTTTCACCGAGACGAGATATGAATCGACTTAGGGCGGCCAAGCAACCAGTAAGCTTCTGGACGTCGTGCACTCGCACAGGGCTTTTCATTCGGAGTATAGTGCCAACTTTTTCTGGATTGGCGTCGATTCCCCGTTCGGAAATGAGAAAACCGAGTAACTTCCCGCCAGGGACCCCGAATGTGCACTTTGATGGGTTAAGCTTGATATCATACCTCCTGAGGTTGGCAAAGGTTTCAGCAAGGTCAGTCAGCAGGTCAGAACCCTTCCGTGACTTGACCACGATATCATCCATGTATGCTTCTACATTTCGGCTGATTTGAGTGAGTAAACACTTCTGAATCATCCTCATGAATGTAGCTCCGACATTCTTGAGGCCGAACGGCATGGTAACATAACAGAAGCACCCGAATGGAGTGATGAAAGCTGTCTTGATCTCGTCAGGTCCATACAGACGGATCTGATGGTACCCGGAATAGGTGTCCAAGAAAGACAGTCGCTCACATCCCGCGGTCGAGTCGACTATCTGGTCGATGCGGGGGAGAGGAAAATGATCTTTTGGGCATGCCCGATTGATATGTTTAAAATCAATGCACATGCGAAGTGACTTGTCCTTCTTGGGGACCATGACAACGTTGGTGAGCCACTCGGAGTGGTAGATTTCTCGGATGAACTCCGCTGCTAAGAGCCGAGCCACCTCCTCGCCAATAGCCTTTCTCTTTTGGACGGCGGACCGTCGGAGATGTTCCTTGACAGGTTTTACTTTTGAGTCGACTCTCAGGAGATGCTTAGCCAGCTCCCTGGGAACACCTGGCATGTCAGAAGGCTTCCATGCGAAAATGTCCCAGTTCTCACGGAGGAACTGGATGAGTGCTTCTTCCTATTTGGAGTCGAGTGTTGTTGAGATATGAGTCGGAATGGTGCTAGGGTCGGTCGGGTGGATGTGAGCTATCTTTGTATCGCCAGTCGACTGGAAAGCTGACTCTGTAGCGGGCTTCTTGGCTCGCAACAGATCACTCGGGTCTACAGTCTTCTGGTATTCCTGCAACTCCACCACTGCCATCTGCGCGTCGGCGATCTTCAAACCTTTCTGAAAACATTCTTCCGCTTTCTTCCGATTGCCCGTAATGGTGATCACACCTTTGGGGCCAGGCATCTTCAATTTGAGATATACGTAACATGGTCGGGCCATGAAGCGTGCATAAGCCGGCCTGCCCAAAATAGCATGATAGGCACTCTGGAAGTCTACAACTTCAAATGTCAACTTTTCTTTGCGGTAATTCTTGGAATCACCGAAAACCACATCAAGAGCAATCTGGCCGAGTGATTCAGCCTTCTTCCCAGGAATGACTCCATGGAAACTCATGTTGCTGGCACTAAGTCTGGACATCAAAATGCCCATCCCTTTCAACGTCTCAGCGTATAATATGTTCAAACCGCTGCCACCATCCATCAGGACTTTGGTCAGTCGAGTGCCTTCAACAACTGGGTCGACCACCAAAGCTTGCCTCCCAGGGGTGGCGATGTGTGTTGGGTGGTCGGACTGGTCGAATGTTATGGCAGTCTGAGACCATTTCAGGTAACTAGGTGTCACCGGAGCGACCATATTCACCTCTCGCTTAATAACTTTCAGTCGGCTTTTGCTCTCAACATCAGCAAAAATCATCAGTGTGGAATTGACTTGAGGGTATCCGTCATCACTATCCTCTTTGTCCTCGACCTTGTCTGACTCCTTTTCCTTACCCTTGGGCTGCTTGCCCTGGAACTGCTGGATCAAGAGTAGACACTGCCAAGTGGTATGTTTCGGGTAAATAAAATTACCCTCTTCATCTTTCTTTGTGTGGACGAGACATGGTAAGTCCAACACATCATTTCCCTCCCGGTCTTTAACCTTTTTGGGGTTCCAAGGCCCTTTAGGTTTCCCTTTAGACTTCCCTTGGGCCAAAGCTAAAGCTTCCCCGGGAGCCGCTGGCTCGGCCTTCCGCTTCTGTTTCCGATTGGAATTGCCTCCGGTTTCTTGGACGACTGACTTGAGCTTGCCACTCCTGAGTCGATCCTCATCTTCACCATTAGCGTACTTGGTGGCAATCTCCATCATCTGATTCAGGGACATATCTCCGGTTCGACCGAATTTCAAATTCAGTTCTCTGTACTTGACGCCTTCCTTGAAGGCACAAACTGCTTGGTGGTCAGGCACGTTCTCCACCGAGTGATGTAACGTGATCCATCTCTGGATGTAATCCCTCAAAGTTTCATTCGGCTTTTGCACAAAAGACCGCAGTTCCGTCAGTCCTGCTGGTCGCTTGCATGTGCCTTCAAATGTGGTGAAGAACACTCGGGAGAGATCTTCCCAAGTGTAAATGCTGCTAGGCGCTAACTGGTTTAGCCACTCTCTGGCCGAGCCCTCCAACATGAGAGGCAGGTGCTTCATGGCCACTTCATCATTGCCGCCGCCAATCTGGACGGCCACTCGGTAGTCCTCAAGCCAAGTATCGGGCTTGGACTCGCCAGTGAACTTGCTGACTCCAGTCGCCAACCTGAAATTGGGAGGAATCACAGCAGCCCTGATGGCTCTACTAAAGCACTCTGGCCCCGAAACATGTACTCTGCTGCTGGCAAGCGCATCTCTGTCGTGGCCTTCTCGGTGAGCCCTGTTCCTGTCGACCAAACCTTGGACGAGGATGGATCTCGCGTCAAAAGCCTGGCCCTCTGGGGTCGACTAGAATCCTTCGCCCACCACTATGAGGGCGCCTGTCATCCTGCTGGCGAGGCACATATGACCCGCTCCTCGGAGGAGGCGTGGGCACTCGACGTCGACCGTCACGGTCGACTCGGTGATCATACTGCTCATGGTTCCCATACTGGTCCCGCCGGTCTCCACGTCCTTCATTCCTCGGGGGCGATCTCGGGCTGTGGGCCGACTGGACTGTGTCTGCGGCAACGGACCTGCTGTGAATTCTGTTCCGCGACTGAGAAACAGCGGAATTCTGATCTCCTGCTGCCCGGAGTAACGCTCTGATCTGCAGCAAGCCTCTGCCAGCCTCCGACTAGGAAGGCTGAATCGACTCCGCTATACGGGCCGCAGCTGCTAAATTCTGAATCGGAGTCCGATATACCTGCAGGGGTGGGAAGAGCTGACGTCGACTGGATTCGGGAACCTGTTGTCACGCACGCTCATCGAGTGCTCGCTGGAGATTCTCCAGTCAAGCGCGCTCGGCCAAGTTTGCCAGGCGCGCGTCCTCCAAGGCGCGAGCCTCGGGGGTTTCTCCAACGATAGGAGTGTGCAGCGCATCCACATTCCGGCAGCGAAGTTCTTCTCTCTGTAGCGACGTGAGAGGCTCGGGAAGATACTCCTCATGGGGACGCGACGGGTCGGCTCCTCCTGCTCCTCCGTCGGTGCGGGTAAAACCGGGGGGACTAGGCGGTCTGTCGACCATCAGAACCTCCGCCGCCGGATCGCTGCTGTCGCACTCGGATGTAGTCTCTTCGGAGCCAGTCGACAGGTCGAACAGGCCGTAGAGGGATTCGTCGGGCTCGATCGCCGTGACTTGAGGGGTGGCCGACTGACGGGCCACCGCGTGTCTCACCCACTGCTGAAGTCTCGACCGACCAGAGCGCTTGCGCCGGCGGGAAACGGGGAGGGAGGACAACACAGGAGCCGACCGGTAGGGGGTCGACGGTTCCCGCAGGAGAACGCCGCGGACGCACGCGCTAAAGTGCGTTGCCCCGCGGACAGGGAGCGCGTCCACGTCGAGCGGAGCCTCCTGAAGCCAGGCGGAGTCGTCGGCGATGAACGTGAGCGCGCCGAGACGGATCTCGCGGCCCTCCACCAAAACTCCATCGAAAAGTATGATGATTCGGGTCGGAAAAGATCGCAACTCCTCCAACAAAACGCTAAAACACCAGCCCCACGGTGGGCGCCAACTGTCGTGGTTCTAAGTCTGACAGTAATGTAGGGGGGTAAGTATGGAGAGGCGATATCTTAGCTATGGAGAAGTTGTAAGGACACAAGGTGAAAGATCGTGGATGTCGCCTAGAGGGGGGGGTGGTGAATAGGCGTTTTAAAATAATTACGATTTAGGCTTGAACAAATGCGGAATAAACCTAGCGGTTAATTTGTCAAGCACAAAACCTAAAACAACTAGGCTCACCTATGTGCACCAACAACTTATGCTAATCAAGATAAGCAACTATGTGATAGCAAGATATATGACAAAAAGCAATATGGCTATCACAAAGTAAAGTGCATGAGTAAAGGGGCTCGGGTAAGAGATAACCGAGGCACGCGGAGACGACGATGTATCCTGAAGTTCACACCCTTGCGGATGCTAATCTCCGTTTGGAGCGGTGTGGAGGCACAATGCTCCCCAAGAAATCATTAGGGCCACCGTAATCTCCTCACGCCCTCGCACAATGCAAGATGCCGTGATTCCACTAAGGGACCCTTGAGGGAGGTCACCGAACCCGTACAAATGGCAACCCTTGGGGGCGGTCACCGAACCCGTACACTTTGGCAACCCTTGGGGGCGGTCACCAGTACCCATCAAATTGCTCGGGGCGATCTCCACAACCTAATTGGAGACCCCGATGCTTGCCCGGAGCTTTACAGCACAATGATTGAGCTCCGAACAACACCAACCGTCTAGGGCGCCAAGGCACCCAAGAGGAACAAGCTCTAGGGTGCCCAAATACCCAAGAGTAATAAGCTTCTCAAACTTCACTTCCACGTATCACCATGGAGAACTCAAACCGATGCACCAAATGCAATGGCAAGGGCACACGGAGTGCCCAAGTCCTTCTCTCTCAAATCCCACCGGAGCAACTAATGCTAGGGAGGGAAATGAGAGGAAGAACAAGACGGAGAACACCAAGAACTCCAAGATCTAGATCCAAGGGGTTCCCCTCACATAGAGGAGAAAGTGATTGGTGGAAATGTGGATCTAGATCTCCTCTCTCTTTTCCCTCAAAAACTAGCAAGAATCCATGGAGGGAGTGAGAGTTAGCAAGCTCAAAGAAGGTCAACAATGGGGGCAAAAACAAACTCAAGAGATAGGGAACCATTGGGGAAGAAGACCCCCTTAAATAGGTCCCCACGAAT
Organism: Triticum urartu; assembly: GCF_056163025.1. NCBI lineage: Eukaryota > Viridiplantae > Streptophyta > Magnoliopsida > Poales > Poaceae > Triticum > Triticum urartu. Next base: position 475,988,783 of record NC_141878.1, on the reverse strand, counting down.
CTGCCCGTTATGTACAGAACAACATAGGAGCGGTACAACCTCTATGAGCACCGGTACAACCGGTAACAGGCAATAAGCGGTACAACCGGCCCACAACCGCCCAACAACCGCACCACAACAGAGGCCAATCCGGTGGTAGAGCGGTACATGACCGGTACAACCTCCGGACCAATTCTGGAGTGGTACAACCGCTCCAAACACCGGTTGTACCGGTCAAGCGGTACAACCTCTCCATGGGGCGGTACAACCTCTCTGTGTAAAATAGGCAATATCAAAACAGCCACAACTTTCGCATACGAGCTCCGAATTCAACGAAACCAAGTTTGTTCGAAAGCTAATGACAAGGGCTAACACAATCTTGAGAGAAATATCAATAAGAAGTAAATGAGAAAAGGACCATAATAAAATGGTGAGAACCCTTCCTCGGATAAGACCGGTAAAACCCCCAACACTGAAAACATCATAGAAGATGCATGCGAACTCTGTTTTCGATGAACTCAAACTTGTCATCAAGATGACCAAAAGCTCTAAGACTCACAAATGGAACCAAACAAGAACCAAGAAAGATGATGTAAGGATGCAATGGTTTGAGCTCTCGACTAATGATACGATCAAGCTACTCCCTAGAGAGCCCCCCTTGATAGTACGGCAATCGATCCTACAACCCGGTCTCCCAACTACCACTATGAGACCGGTAATATAGAAAACCTATCAAGGGCAAACCTTTGCCTTGCACATAGTCCACTTGAGCTAGATGATGACGATCTTGACTTCCTCAAGTTGGACCACCTTTCTTGATTGTGTTGGCTCGATGAAGACTAGTTGATTGCTCCCCCATACTCCACTATGGGTGAGCCACTCTTTGGCACATCTTCACAATTCCATTGACACCACAATGGACGGCAAGCTTCAAGCTTGATTGCTCCCCCATACTCCATTATGGGTGAGCCACTCTTCGAGTTGCTCCACTTGAACTTGCACACTGCAAACTTGATGACGATCACCACTTGATGTCATCCTCCATGGGTTGTATGAGATCTTCCTCTTGACGCAAGACCATGGAAACATACCTAACCCCACAAATAACTCTCACGTAGACCATGGGTTAGTACACAAAGCGTAATGGACAATGCTTACCATACCATGGGATCACTTGATCCCTCTCGGTACTTCTTCTACGCTTTGTGAGTTGATCAACTTGATTCACTCTTGACTTAGTCTTGATCAACATTGACTCTTTCGAACTCTCATCATTTGGATGATGTCTTGAAGGTAAACATGAATAATCACACAATCTTATTCTTCAAGACATGCTTGCAATAAGCTCAACTCACACATGACCAATATTTGGATAATTCCTTGAAAAGCACTTTGGCCATCTCAACTCACAAATGACCAATCTTTGGATAATTCCTTGAAAAGCACTTTGGCCATCTCATAAACTCCTTGAAACCAACACATGGACTTCAAGACAATCCTATGGACAAAACCTTCAAATATAACTCAAGGCAACCATTAGTCCATAGAGATTGTCATCAATTACCAAAACCAAACATGGGGGCACCGCATGTTCTTTCAATCTCCCCCATTTTGGTAATTGATGACAATCACTTTCAAGAGAGTTTATACAAGGAATTATGCATCAACATGCAATGCAACAACCAATAATGCATGCGTAGGAGATGCGTATGCTTAGGAACAACCAAAGCCAGAAGAGACAACTCTCTAAACTTCTCCACAAAACTCTCTGAAACTTCTCCCCCATTGGCATCGATTGCCAAAATGGGCTAAAAGCTTAGACGACCAATATAAAATGTGTTCCTCCATAAATCGTGTATTTCTCAACAAGAGAGTGGAATGCAATACACACATCCAACGGTAAATACTTGGAGGAAGACAAACTATATTGAGGCCCAAAGATTGCAAAAAGAAGATATGCCACAAAGACATAACAAAGAGAGAAACAAGCAATCAAAAGATACCAATTGAAGCAAGCTATCAAAAGATATCAATTGAACCAACTAGGCCAATGATCCTACGAGCCACATGAATAAAGGATATTATGATAAGAGCGGAGCAGTGTTCTAAAGAAACTAGAGAAGCTCCCCATGATTTGTGCACATCAACAATTTTTGTATTTGGATACAAAGTGCACAAAATAGAATCATAGCTCCCCCAAAATCAATATAAACTTACAACAAGTGCAAGAGAGCATATAGGAAACTAAGCCTAGTACTTGCAACAAACACATGGTTGAGCAACAAGTAAGAGAGGCAACTTAAGAGTGGGCTCAACCAAAAAGATGTGTGTGAGTCAAGGCAATGCACTTGAGAAGACTAATGTATAGAAGAGCATTAAGCATCAATAAAGTCTTCAAAGAATGAGGCACACGGTGCAAGGCCTATCATTCCCACACACAACTAGCAAATGGGTTCATAAGCTTACTAATAAGCATATAGAGAACCTATGCTTGTGACAACCCGCGGTGAAGATAGAAGATGAAAGGCGCATCAAGACGAGGGATGCCAATTAAGATGGCAAAAACCTCGTAAAGATAAGCCTGAGGAAAATAATCTTCACCACACAAGAGCGCATCAAGATGCAACGATAGAAGACACGCACTCAAGGAAAAAGCTTTCACGGAGCCACCAAAGAAATAACATAAGAAAGATAAGGTGGACGTGAAAGAAAGGATATCAACTAGATATGCAACTTCTCTCAAGTGTATAAGATTCTAGGTAGACGAAATCATGATGATATATCTACAAAGAAGGATGTACACCCGAAATAGTTGCAACAAGAGGAACAAGATATCCACAAGGAAATCATAAATATACCAATAGATATTTGCTTGAAAGCATAGCACGTGGCTAGATATGGTCTTATTGTATATAAATGAATTCCTACTACACAACTATCAAAGACATCACAACTAGCAACATGAGATCATCGTTGAGATGCTTTGAGAAAGGAAACAAGTATCACAAGATGGAATGAATATCATGCTAAGATGCAACCTACACAAGGTTGAAAGCAAGGAAGAATGCATGAAGAGATACTTGTTACCGAGATATCATTGGAAGGATGTAGTAGATACCAATTAAAGGTAGATAGTAGTTCATTGATCATCCTAGCTTGACTCCAATAAGTACATGGTGACACCACCTTCCTTGTGAGTGAGCCGAGCGTCCAATGCATCTCCAATTGTTCCTAGAACAACAACACAAACAAAATGACTCATTGGGACCAAAGAGTTAGAAACACCAACAATACATAGGACAAACTCCACATAAATATGTGCATATAGAAAAGGAAATGAAATTCATGCACATCTCATCCAATTTGAGACTTGGTGGAGTTTCCCCTATATATTGGGTCGAAGAAAGAAATCATGCCAAAGATACTACATGAAGTTAATATGCACGCTCAAGACTTTCAAGAACCGATACCAAATGACAAAGAAAAACCAAGTGAAGAAAAGATACCAAATGAATAAAACATCACTTGGAGGATATCCATAAAAGATACATCAAGGAATGAGATATCCATTGATACACTCAAAAAAAAGGTATCAAACTCCCAAAAGAGAGGATGGTTCCAAACAAACCAAGCTCTCTACAAAGTTTCATGATGGCACAAAGTACCAAAATGAACACGGCTTGCCTTCCACCAACACACACTTGATAAGGATCGCAAGACTAGTGTTTTATAGAAAATAGGATAGCTCCCCCAAGACTAGTGCATTGAGAGAATTTGCATTTGAATACAAAATGCACAAGGTGGGATCACCACTTTCACTATATCCAGAAAACACTAAACAAGATCCACAAGTGGTATGGAAGACAAAGGGAGATGATACAATCCTTGGCAAGAGAAATGGCAAATAAAAAACAAAAGCCAATGTAAAGATGATCAATAAATTCTACCACAAAAGTGAGTACCAATTGTCAAAAGACAAGAAGTAAATGGAAATAATTCCCGGTGGTAGATAGCAAGAATATCCGACATCATCTTCACACCATACAAAAAGCAAATTGCAACTTGTAGAGCTAACATGCCACCTAGGAACAAGATAATTTACAATATCAACTCTAGATGACAATATCTCAAATGTACACATTTTCTAGGCTAGTAATATACACATAGCATATTACTCCCCCATAATGTGATACCAATTAAAGATAGACAAGAGGAAATTAAAGAATCCAACAAGAGATAATTAATGGACTATTTAGAATTTGAATTTCTCATGAGAAGACATACCACATAGTGACTAGATAAGCTTGCAATATCAATACTAAGTGGTATTCCCCATGTACCCACCTTTATAGGATTGTGAAGTGCACAAAGCACATCACTCCCCCATAATGGGATATTCCATTAATCTCTCACAAGAGCCAACTAAGAAATAAACAAGATGCAAAAGGCTCAACGCATGACACACATGTACATGATGTGCAAACCAACACACACATACTTGATTGCTCAAGATAATCAAGTTGGAAGCACACCATATACAAACACATGCAAGGAAAAAAACCAAAACATGCAAGGGGGCAAGTAACTTTCAATGTAAGCAATTTAAGTACAAGTTACCGCAAGGAGGCACATTGGATATAATATAGAAACTTGATAATCCGAATGACTTGGCTTGAGACAATGAGAATGATGAAGTCCCCTTAATTCTTCATAATGTAGCCAAGTCTCCAATGACCTCCAATATCACCTATTGATCAAGTTTGAGCTTGTTGGTCCCCAACCAAGTTGGGTCCTAAGAGGTTAGTCACAATAGGCTTGGCTACCCAAATGGTTCTTTTCTTGACACCACTTTGAGCACCAACAAATTTGGCAAACACATTGCCAACATTATCCTTCCCAAGAGAATAGATATCATCAATAATAGTTGGGTTGGATAAGTTACCACTAGTGCATGAAGAGGCGAGGTGACCTTTCTCGCGACATAGGTAGGAACGTCTACTCTTCACTTTCTTCTCACTTGATTTCTCAACTTGAGAAGCATAAGCTTGAGTCTTCTTGGGAAGAGGCTTTTCTTCAACTTGAGGTTGAGCATGAGAATGTACTTGTGGCTGCTTCCCTTGTTGCTTGTCACTAATGGGTTTCTTCTTCATGGGGCAAGATCTAACATGATGCCCTTCAATTTTGCACTTGAAGCAAATAATCTTGGTCGAATTCTTGACTTGTTCTTGGCCCTTCTTCTTGATCATATTGGACCTCTTCTTCTTATTGGAGTTGAATCCAAGTCCACCTTTGTCATTGGGGGATTTTTGCACACTCAAGATATTGTTGAGTGTGGATTTCCCTTCATGACTCTTTTCCAAGTCTTTCTTCAAGGAAGTGACTTGGGCCTTGAGCTCTTTGATTTCCTCTACATGGTTAGTCTCAATACAAGTACTAGAGGAAGTATAAGCTTCATCGTTAGAGCAACAAGGCAAGGAAAGCAATTCATCACAAGATGTACCAACATTGTGAGTAGATGAATTACAAGGACTAGCACATGGCAATATAACATTTTGACTAGAATTAGTGCTAGTATCCACATGAGGCTCACTACATGTTACCTTAGAAATCATGGCCTCATGAGATATCTTTAGCTCATTATGGGATACTAGAAGATCATCATGAGAGCTTGAGAGCTTTTCATGGTTTTCTTCCAATTTCCCATAATTGCTAGATAGCAACTCAAGTTGAGCCCGAAGCTCAACATTCTCCTTTAAAATGGATGCTTCACAAGTAATAGAGTTAGTATCCCAAGCATCATCATTAACAACAATAGGAGAGGACACCTTGGCAAGCTCTTTTAAGTAAGAAGCTTCAAGTTGAGCATGAGACTCGGTGAGTTTGATGAGCTCACCCTTGATGACCCTTGAGCCATTTTCGAGGTGCTCAAAATCCTCAAGGAGTCTAGCATGAGCAACTTCAAGCTTAGCATTTTTAGTTTTGAAATCATTGGCCACCTCGAGTGCTCTATCATGAGATTCCTTTATTATAGATAATTCTATAGCAAAGGTCTCCTCAAGAGATTCGGATGAGGTTTGTTCATGTTCAAGAGCTTGAGATAGCTCCGCGATCTCATTTGCGTAATCACGCTCATGAGCTTCCATTTTCTCAATGGTGACCTCATGCTCCTCTAGATGAGATTCCAACTCCTCAATGTATTTCTTGCCTTCAATGGCAATAGACATGATTTCCATGAAGTCAGAACGAGCAAGTTTATTTTTGTGAAGAGCTTTAAAAATCATTCCCCCTTAGTTTTTAAGGAGGCAACATTATCATTCTCTTCATCATAATCAACATCATCATCACTCTTGCCATCATCACAAGATATATTGGGATTCAAAGTGGGAGATACCTTTGAAGCCTTGGCCATAAGGCAAAATGTAATAGATGATGATGTAGGATCCGTTGAAGCACCATTCAAGACCACATCTTGTTCCATGGGGTGTTGGGTTTCCTCTACATTTTTAGCACAACAATTCGAGGACATATATGCATTTTTATCATGGCAACAAGACATAGTAAACATATCATCATGAGATTTAGTCAAGCAATTTATAAATGATATGCAAGGACTATCAACACAAGCATGTGAAACATTTGGAGTGCTCGAAGTGTTAAAGCCCAAAGAAGGAGCATTGCAATAAGATAGTGATGAAGGATCATCCACAATAAACATACTATCATCATTGCAATGACCAACACTACTCACCTTATCATTACCTTGTGGCAAACCACATGTAGGTGAAGTAGAAAAGTTGAGAAGACTATACGGCCGGATGTGGAGGGAGAACAATCATCCCCACAAAACTTGGACACGCCATATTTATCTTGAAGCTTTGTCCACAACTCATGAGCATCCCGGAACGGCATGAGTTGAAATATAACTACATTGCTCAAAGCATCGAAAAGCACATTAGAAGCTTGAGCATTGAGATAAGAGTTTTTCTCATCCTCTAAAGATAATCTTTGGGGATCCTTTGTAGGAGAAAAACCCATATCTACATTTCGCTCTAAATTTGGGTCCATGACCCTAAAGAGATTAAGCATGCGAATTACCCAAACATCAAAATTTGTGCCATCGAAACTATGAGTGTCAGAGAATCCTAATCCCCTAGTCGACATCTTTACTCTCTAGGCGGTAAAGCCTAATAAAGAGAGACGAGGCTCTGATACCAATTGAAAGATCGTGGATGTCGCCTAGAGGGGGGGGGGTGAATAGGCGTTTTAAAATAATTACGATTTAGGCTTGAACAAATGCGGAATAAACCTAGCGGTTAATTTGTCAAGCACAAAACCTAAAGCAACTAGGCTCACCTATGTGCACCAACAACTTATGCTAATCAAGATAAGCAACTATGTGATAGCAAGATATATGACAAGAAACAATATGGCTATCACAAAGTAAAGTGCATGAGTAAAGGGGCTCGGGTAAGAGATAACCGAGGCACGCGGAGACGATGATGTATCCTGAAGTTCACACCCTTGCGGATGCTAATCTCCGTTTGGAGCGGTGTGGAGGCACAATGCTCCCCAAGAAGCCACTAGGGCCACCGTAATCTCCTCACGCCCTCGCACAATGCAAGATGCCGTGATTCCACTAAGGGACCCTTGAGGGCGGTCACCGAACCCGTACAAATGGCAACACTTGGGAGCAGTCACCGAACCCGTACACTTTGGCAACCCTTGGGGGCGGTCACCGGTACCCGTCAAATTGCTCGGGGCGATCTCCACAACCTAATTGGAGACCCCGACGCTTGCCCGGAGCTTTACACCACAATGATTGAGCTCCGAACAACACCAACCGTCTAGGGCGCCAAGGCACCCAAGAGGAACAAGCTCTAGGGTGCCCAAACACCCAAGAGTAATAAGCTTCTCAAACTTCACTTCCACGTATCACCGTGGAGAACTCAAACCGATGCACCAAATGCAATGGCAAGGGCACACGGAGTGCCCAAGTTCTTCTCTCTCAAATCCCACTGGAGCAACTAATGCTAGGGAGGGAAATGAGAGGAAGAACAAGACGGAGAACACCAAGAACTCCAAGATCTAGATCCAAGGGGTTCCCCTCACATAGAGGAGAAAGTGATTGGTGGAAATGTGGATCTAGATCTCCTCTCTCTTTTCCCTCAAAAACTAGCAAGAATCCATGGAGGGAGTGAGAGTTAGCAAGCTCAAAGAAGGTCAACAATGGGGGCAAAAACAAGCTCAAGAGATAGGGAACCATTGGGGAAGAAGACCCCCTTAAATAGGTCCCCACGAATTTGCCCGTTATGTACAGAACAACATAGGAGTGGTACAACCTCTATGAGCATCGGTACAACCGGTAACAGGCAATAAGCGGTACAACCGGCCCACAACCGCCCAACAACCGCACCACAACAGAGGCCAATCCGGTGGTAGAGCGGTACATGACCGGTACAACCTCCGGACCAATTCTGGAGCGGTACAACCGCTCCAAACACCGGTTGTACCGGTCAAGTGGTACAACCTCTCCATGGGGCGGTACAACCTCTCTGTGTAAAACAGGCAATATCAAAACAGCCACAACTTTCGCATACGAGCTCCGAATTCAACGAAACCAAGTTTTTTGGAAAGCTAATGACAAGGGCTAACACAATCTTGAGAGAAATATCAATAAGAAGCAAAATGAGAAAAGGACCATAATAAAATGGTGAGAACCCTTCCTCGGATAAGACCGGTAAAACCTCCAACACCGAAAACATCATAGAAGATGCATGCGAACTCCGTTTTCGATGAACTCAAGCTTGTCATCAAGATGACCAAAAGCTCTAAGACTCACTAATGGAACCAAACAAGAACCAAGAAAGATGATGTAAGGATGCAATGGTTTGAGCTCTCGACTAATGATACGATCAAGCTACTCCCTAGAGAGCCCCCCTTGATAGTACGGCAATCGATCCTACAACCCGGTCTCCCAACTACCACTATGAGACCGGTAATATAGAAAACCTATCAAGGGAAAACCTTTGCCTTGCACATAGTCCAATTGAGCTAGATGATGACGATCTTGACTTCCTCAAGTTGGACCACCTTTCTTGATTGTGTTGGCTCGATGAAGACTAGTTGATTGCTCCCCCATACTCCACTATGGGTGAGCCACTCTTTGGCACATCTTCATAATTCCATTGACACCACAATGGACGGCAAGCTTCAAGCTTGATTGCTCCCCCATACTCCATTATGGGTGAGCCACTCTTCGAGTTGCTCCACTTGAACTTGCACACTGCAAACTTGATGACGATCACCACTTGATGTCATCCTCCATGGGTTGTATGAGATCTTCCTCTTGACGCAAGACCATGGAAACATACCTAACCCCACAAAGAACTCTCACATAGACCATGGGTTAGTACACAAAGCGTAATGGACAATGCTTACCATACCATGGGATCACTTGATCCCTCTCGGTACTTCTTCTACGCTTTGTGAGTTGATCAACTTGATTCACTCTTGACTTAGTCTTGATCAACATTGACTCTTTCCAACTCTCATCATTTGGATGATGTCTTGAACGTAAACATGAATGATCACACAATTTTCTTCTTCAAGACATGCTTGCAATAAGCTCAACTCACACATGACCAATATTTGGATAATTCCTTGAAAAGCACGGCCATCTCAACTCACACATGACCAATCTTTGGATAATTCCTTGAAAAGCACTTTGGCCATCTCATAAACTCCTTGAAACCAACACATGGACTTCAAGACAATCCTATGGACAGAACCTTCAAATATAACTCAAGGCAACCATTAGTCCATAGAGATTGTCATCAATTACCAAAACCAAACATGGGGGCACCACATGTTCTTTCACAAGGTTTACGAGTTCAGGCCCTTCTCGGAAGAAGTAAAAACCCTACGTCTCGGAGCCCGGAGGCGGTCGACTGGATTATGTGAGTGTGAGTTACAGAGGTGTGAACCCTTGTCTCGGAGGAGGGGGTGGCTTATATAGAATGCGCCAGGACCCCAGCCAGCCCACGTTACAAAGGGTTCAATGTACATTAAGGCAGGGCGTTACTGGTAACGCTACTAATAAAGTGTTATGATGACCATAAGAGCTACTTAATGACCGACCGTTAGCGTGCGGAGCGACTTTAGGTCTCCTGGCCGTCGAGTGGTTGGATCTTGGTCGAGTAATTGCTTCTTGGTCGAATGTCTTCGAGTCTGTCGAGTGGAACACCTTCAAGTCGATTGAAAGGTGACTTATTCTAGAGGTGTCCTTGGCTAGGGCAGTTAGGACAGGTCCGTGACCCTACCCTAGGTACATAGCTTCATCAGGCGGCGAGGGAGGGGCTGCGCTACGTCCCCGACAACCCACTCTGGGATCCGTACTTCCGCCACCGTCACGCCGAGCAGCTCGAGGCCACCAACGGCGTCGTGCCCTCCGGCAGGCTCAACTCCGAGGGGCGGCGCCGATGGTGGGGCATGCCCGGCCGGACGCTCGAAGCCGTCCTCGAGTACATCAAGGGCGGCAACACGCCGAGGCTGGAGTACCCCTCCCCCCGTCCTTCTCTCGCCGTCGTGGGAGATCGTGGACGCCGAGGCGCATGGACCCCGGGGCGTCCTCCTCCTCGTCCGGTCGGTCGACCGGCTCTCCCTGCCTCCGCCCCGTCAAGCGGGAGCCCCAGGACAAGCCCATCAAGCCGGAGCCCCAGGACACGCCTGTCAGCCGGCACACCTGCAGCTCCGGTATCCGCATCACCGACTCCACCTCCGCTTCCGGCTCCGGGCCCTGGAGGAGATCGCCGCCCGCAAGCGTGGGCGCGAGGACGAGCACGACGTCGTGATCCTCGACAGCGACGACGACGTGGACGCCGTCGGACCGTCCAACCCGCCGCGCCAACCGGGGAAGGGTTGCAGCAGGGACGGCGGCCACGACGGAGGCGGCGACGACGACGACGGCGGCGACTACACGCGATTCTACAGCCTCCTCGGCATGTAGAACTGTAAGAGCGGCGGCCGGCGAGGAGCGGCGAGGCGAGCGAGACGACGGACGGGCCTAGTAGTGTGTTTCTTTCTTTTTGTAAAATACTTTAAATATGTGTGAGCGGGCGTGTTTGCGCCGTGTTTGGTTGAATTTGGTTTGAAGTCGCCGAAATATGCATAAACTCCCTGTGTTTGTGCCGTTCAAAAAAAATTCCGTGGGCATCACGACTAGATGACATCATGCCCCCAGCGCGCGTTTTGCATCGGTGCGTCCCAGGGGCGATTTTTAGCGTCTCCTGAGAGCCAACGGCTGGAGATGCTCTTAGTACACCTTCCGTCAATGCACTTTGGCACCTTCCGCCAAACCAGTACTCCCTCCATTCCAAAATGTAGTGCTTTCTCTATCCACGCGCTTTAACTTTGACCATAAATTTAACTATCAAGACCGATTGCGGCGGGAGTAAAAATTATATCGGTGAATTCATATTCGAAAGAAGTTTTCAATTATATAATTTTTTTCTTCAGTCGCAGTTGGTCTCGTTGGTTAAATTTACGGTCAAAGTTGAACCTCGGGAAACGCGGGCGCATTATATTTTGGAATGGAGGGAGCATCATTAGTTTTAAGTTTTAGTATCATTCCGCCAAATTGTGCAGTAATTAGTTGCTTTCTGTCATTTCTCACTTTGGTTTTATTAGCCTCCGCCAAACAGCTACACATGCTAATAGCAGCAGCCAGCGGCTAATTGCTCTCTTTCCACCAAATACCAGCGTCCTTCCGGTTCGCCGAAAAAAGTACATCTGTATCGCTCGGCGGACCAATACAGATATTCATTGGATGGCTCGACACGTTCAGACCGTGTGGACCGGACAGATACGGGGTTTGAGAGTCTATTTTAAAGATGCCTTAATTAGTACAACATTTTAATGAATACTTGTATCTCAATAATAAATGAACACTTGTATCTTGAAGCAGATACTCACTCCATACCCTTATACAAGGTCGTTTTATATTTTTATGTCTAACTTTGATTATTAGTTTTACCAACAAAAAAGAGTTATATACCATAAAGAGTATTTCATTGGATGCACATTTCAAAGAACTTTTTAATGACATATAATTCATATTTTGTTGATCAACATTATAAGTCAAAGTTTGAACTGAAAAATAAAATGACTTTATATAAGGAAACAAAGGGAGTAACATCATATAATGATGTGCATGGCGATCTTACAGCGGTGTGGATATCAGATTGTTTCTCAAATGGTAATTGAACGGTACAACAACTACGCACAGGTATCAGGGTCATGTGGAGTAACAGCAAAGGGAATGTCAAGGCGACAAGGAGGCCACGTGAGCAATGCACCTCCCTGCCTCGAGTAATGACCATAAGCCCTAGAGTCACCAATCAAGACTCGCCAGAAATTAAGGGCTTACTGTCCTGACACCTAGTTGTCTATTGTAGTTGGTAGTAAAAATTAGTACGAAGCCTTACTTTTTTTAGGAAAAATGTCGTAAACCCGACTTTAAATTAATAAAATCACCAAGTGTCAACATAGTCTTGCAAACACCCACGGTAAGCAATAAAACACCTAAGAAGACAAGTTAAAAGCGACTGACAGGCTACAACCGGCAGAAAGGCATGCGGGCAGAGAAGAGAATGCATGACAAAAGGTAGACGGCGACGTAGCAAAGCCCCAACTACAGCTGGCTGGCCAGATCCCTGTCCAAGATAGAGTTCGCTGCTGTCCGCACATGAGAGATCAAGAGCTCCACACCCGCCACGTTCTCGCTCTTAGTCAGAGATGTCCACTGCTGCAATAAAATAGACATTTTGAAAATGCAGTTAACCGGTTTGTTAGGGAATGCCTGTTTAATGGTAAGTTTGTTTCTGGTAGCCAACAGGGTCCAACACAAGTCGGAAAAGCCAACCCTGAACACACGCTTGACCGGGGCGACAAGATTAGTGACAAGGGGTCGAAGTTACCCAAAACAAGTGGGAGCCCAAGACACCCCAAGCCAGTGGCAGCTTGAGAATATCAGAGTAAGAGGGCACCAAAACATGATATGATTAGTATCTTCAGGTTGCCCACAGAGGGAACAAAACTCGTAGCCAGGCCAATTTCTTTTCCTAATTTGATCCATGGCCGGCAGCCACCCACGAATGCCTACCACATAAAAATTTTGATCTTGGGAGGAATGTGGGCCTTCCAAACCAAATTGAAACTAGACATAGGAACTCCAGAGACCAACTGACGATAACACGACTTCACAGGAAAACGACCACGACGAATGAGGTCAAGAGACCACATCAGGAGACTCTGAGAGCACGTGGAAAACATCAGCAAGACGGTGCTAATCATCCAGCTCTTCAGGAGACAGGGACCGCCAGAAACCGAGGTCCCACTGTCCAGCCGTGAGCTCCGCGATGGAGATTGAGGGGAAGGCGACAAAATAGAAAATAAAAAGGAAGGAGGCCGCCAGGGGACCATCCCCAGTCCACCAGTCCAGCCAAAACCTAACAAACGAACCACCGCCTACATAAAATTTAACGAGAGCCCTAAAATCGTCTTGAACTTTAAGAAGTTGCCGCCAGAATTGAGAACCGCCCGACCCAGACACCATCAACGGGCTGGAGGACGGGAAGTATATAGCCTTAAGAATACAAAGCCAAAGTTCTTTAGGGTCGGCCGACAGAATGCGGCACCACCATTCAAGAATAAGGCATTTGTTCATAGTAGAGGTATCCACAATACCGAACCCCCCAAGGTTTTTGGCCAATAGATCATCTTACAGTTGACCATCCTATATTTCTTTTTGTTGACAACAGAATTCCAAAAGAAACCACTCCTATGCTTATGAAAGCCTGTGTGGATACCTTCCAGAAGACGATAAAAACCAAGGAACATAGGTAGAGAGGAGAGGCACGCATTGATGAGACACACCTTACTAGTCATCGAGTTGTACCGCCCCCTCCAGGGCATGATTCGATTACCAATCTTGGTTATCGAGAACACAAAATCTTTCGCTAGCAGTTTAAGGGGAGAGATTGGGAGACCAAGTACTTGAAAGTAAAAGACTCAAGTTTGTAGTTGAGGAGGTTAGCCACCTTGCATGCCTCCTTAATGGGGGTACCCAAAACTAGAACTTCACTCTTAGAAATATTAATCCTAAGCCTGGAGGCTCTGATACGTCTCCAACGTATCTATAATTTTTGATTGCTCCATGCTATATTATCTACTGTTTTGGACATTATTGGGCTTTATTATCCACTTTTATATTATTTTTGGGACTAACCTATTAACCGGAGGCCCAGCCCAGAATTGCTATTTTTTGCCTATTTTAGGGTTTCGAACAAAAGGAATATCAAATGGAGTCCAAACGAAATGAAATCTTTAGGAACGTGATTTTCTCACCGAACATGATCCAGGAGACTTGGACCCTATGTCAAGAAATAAAGGAGGAGGCCACGAGTAGGGGGGCGCGCCTACCCCCCCAGGCGCGCCCTCCACCCTCGTGGCCCCCCTGTTGCTCCACAGACGTACTCCTTACTCCTATATGTACCTACGTACCCCCAAACGATCAGAGACAGAGCCAAAACCCTAATTCCACTGACGTAACTTTCTGTATCCACGAGATCCCATCTTGGCGCATGTTCCGGAGCTTCGCCGGAGGAGGCATCCATCACGGAGGGCTTCTACATCAACACCATAGCCTCTCCGATGAAGTGTGAGTATTTTACCTTAGACCTTCGGGTCCATAGTTATTAGCTAGATGGCTTCTTCTCTCTTTTTGGATCTCAATACAATGTTCTCCCCCTCTCTTGTGGAGATCTATTCGATGTAATCTTCTTTTTGCGGTGTGTTTGTTGAGACCGATGAATTGTGGGTTTATGATCAAGATTATCAATGAATAATATTTGAATCTTCTCTGAATTCTTTTATGTATGATTGGTTATCTTTGCAAGTCTTTTTGAATTATCAGTTTGGTTTGGCCTACTAGATTGATCTCTCTTGCAATGGGAGAAGTGCTTAGCTTTGGGTTCAATCTTGCGGTGTCCTTTCCCAGTGACAGTAGGGGCAGCAAGGCACGTATTGTATTGTTGCCATCGAGGATAACAAGATGGTTTTTTTTATCATATTGCATGAATTTATCCCTCTACATCATGTCATCTTGCTTAAGGCGTTACTCTGTTTTCATGAACTTAATACTCTAGATGCATACTGGATAGCGGTCGATGAGTGGAGTAGTAGTAGTAGTAGATGCAGGCAGGAGTCGGTCTACTTGTCTCGGACGTGATGCCTATATACATGATCATACCTAGATATTCTCATAACTACGCTCAATTCTGTCAATTTCTCAACAGTAATTCGTTCACCCACCGTAAAATACTTATGCTCTTGAGAGAAGCCACTAGTGAAACCTATGGCCCCCGGGTCTATCTTCATCATATTAATCTTCCAATACTTAGTTATTTCCTCTGCTTTTTACTTTGCTTTTTATTTTACTTTTCATCTTTATCAAAAAAAATACCAAAAATGTTATCTTATCATATCTATCAGATCTCACTCTTGTAAGTGGCCCTATAGGGATTGACAACCCCTATTTGCGTTGGTTGCGAGGATTTATTTGTTTTGTGCAGGTACGAGGGACTCGCGTGTAGCCTCCTACTGGATTGATACCTTGGTTCTCAAAAACTGAGGGAAATACTTACGCTACTTTGCTGCATCATACTTTCCACTTCAAGGAAATCCAACGCAATGCTCAAGAGGTAGCAAGAAGGATTTCTTGTGCCGTTGTCGGGGAGTCTACGCAAAAGTCAACATACCGAGTACCCATCACAACCCTTATCTCCCGCATTACACTATTTGCCATTTGCCTCTCGTTTTCCTCTCCCCCACTTCACCCTTGCCGTTTTATTCGCCCTCTCTCTCTATATCCTCCCTCTCTTTCTCTATTTGCCTCTTTTTGCCTTTTGCACTTTCTGCCGTTATGTCTGAAATTGGGGAAATTATTGTCGATATGGACAATAATAATGTCATGAAAAATTCTGACGCTCTTGCTGAAGAACTACCTATCTTACATACAAAAATATTCCGTATTGGTAGTGGTAATATTATTGGAAAAGGAGTTATCCAAGATTTCTTTACTTGTCCCGGTGCTTTGCCTTCTATGGGTAGTTCTATCCTTCATAGAACTAGTAGTCTTGCGGACGCTATTGCCATGCTTGTAGTTGAACTTGAAATACAATTCATGCACATGCACCCTTGCATACAAAGGATTTTCCTAGAATTTTCTAATATTGAGCATTCTTCTGTTAAGCGTGCCGCTACGATCTTTTTGGCTCATGAGTTTAGATTCATAATAAAAGAGGCCAAAGAAATCTTTGCGCATTATAGGGTGGACGCTTGCCGTCCTCCCATAGAGGCTATCCATTTTGATCGAGAAGAAATAATGCATTTTCAATCCCTAGACTATGTTGCTTTCAATGAAAATCTTAGAAAAAGGGTTCCTACCAATGTTTTAGTTGATAGAATTTCTGAACTTAATGACGATTTGGCCATTCAAAATAATGAACTAGGATATTCTCTTGAGTTTAGGCTCACAAAGTTCTGTCAAAAGAATACTTACAATGATGAATTGGTTGTGCAATACAAAGGGCCAAAGGAGGAACCTATACCTCCCAAGGTTGATCTTGGGGACTTTTTGAAGGAAATATGCCCTAGAGGCAATAATAAAGTTATTATTTATTTCCTTATATCATGATAAATGTTTATTATTAATGCTAGAATTGTATTAACCGGAAACATAATACATGTGTGAATACATAGACAAATAGTATGTCACTAGTATGCCTCTACTTGACTAGCTCGTTGAATCAAAGATGGTTAAGTTTCCTAGCCATAGACATGATTTGTCATTTGATTAACGGGATCACATCATTAGAGAATGATGTGATTGACTTGACCCATTCCGTTAGCATAGCACTTGATCGATTAGTTTGTTGCTATTGCTTTCTTCATGACTTATACATGTTCCTATGACTATGAGATTATGCAACTCCCGTTTATCGGAGGAACACTTTGTGTGCTACCAAACGTCACAACGTAACTGGGTGATTATAAAGGTGCTCTACAGGTGTCTCCGAAGGTACTTGTTGGGTTGGTGTATTTCGAGATTAGGATTTGTCACTCCGATTGTCGGAGAGGTATCTCTGGGCCCTCTCGGTAATGCACATCACCTAAGCCTTGCAAGCATTGCAACTAATGAGTTAGTTGCGGGATGATGTGTTACGGAACGAGTAAAGAGACTTGCCGGTAACGAGATTGAACTAGGTATTGGAATACTGACGATCGAATCTCCGGCAAGTACATACCAATGACAAAGGGAACAACGTATGTTGTTATGCGGTTTGACCGATAAAGATCTTCGTAGAATATGTAGGAACCAATATGATCATCCAGGTTCCGCTATTGGATATTGACCGGAGACGTGTCTCGGTCATGTCTACATAGTTCTCGAACCTGTAGGGTCCGCACGCTTAAATTTCAGTGACGATCGTAATTAGGGTTTTTGTGTTTTGATGTACCGAAGGTTGTTCGGAGTCCCGGATGTGATCACGGACATGACGAGGAGTCTCGAAATGGTCGATACATAAATATTGATATATTGGAAGCCTATATTTGGATATCGGAATCGTTCGGGTGAAATCGGGATTTTACCAGAGTACCGGGGGTTACCGGAACCCCCCGGGGGTTAATGGGCCTACATGGGCCCTAAGGGAGAAGAGGAGGGTCGGCCAGGGCAGGCCGCGCCCCCCCTCCCCCCTAGTCCGAATAGGACAAGGAAGGGGGGGGGCGACGCCCCTCTTTCATCTTTCCCCCTTCCCCTTTCCTTCTCCAACAAGGCAAGAGGGGGACTCCTATTCCCGGTGGGAGTAAGACTCCTCCAGGCGCACCCCTAGGGGCCGGCCGCACCTCCCCCCTCCCTCCTTTATATATGGGGGCAGGGGGGCACCCCATGACACGCAAGTTGATCTTTGTGATCGTTCCTTAGCCGTGTGCGGTGCCCCTTCCACCATATTCCACCTCGGTCATATCGTAGCGGTGCTTAGGCGAAGCCCTGCGTCGGTAGAACATCATCACCGTCATCACACCGTCGTGCTGACGAAACTCTCCCTCAACACTCGGCTGGATCGGAGCTCGAGGGACATCACCGAGTTGAACGTGTGCAGAACTCGGAGGTGCCGTACGTTCGGTACTTGGATCGGTCGGATCGGGAAGACGTACGACTACTTCCTCTACGTTGTGTCAACGCTTCCGTTGCCGTCTACGAGGGTACGTAGACAACACTCTCCCCTCTCGTTGCTATGCATCACCATGATCTTGCGTGTGCGTAGGAATTTTTTTGAAATTACTACGTTCCCCAACAGTGGCATCCGAGCCAGGTTTTTTTGCGTTGATGTAATATGCACGAGTAGAACACAAGTGAGTTGTGGGCGATATAAGTCATACTGCTTACCAGCATGTCACACTTTGGTTCGGCGGTATTGTTGGATGAAGCGGCCCGGACCGACATTACGCGTACACTTACACAAGACTGGTTTTACCGCCGTGCTATGCACACAGGTGACTAGTGGGTGTCAGTTTCTCCAACTTTAGTTGAACCGAGTGTGGCTACACGCAGTCCTTGAGAAGGTTAAAACAACACCAACTAGACAAACTATCGTTGTGGTTTTGATGTGTATGTAAGAACGGTTCTTGCTCAGCCCGTAGCAGCCACGTAAAACTTGCAACAACAAAGTAGAGGACGTCTAACTTGTTTTTGTAGGGCATGTTGTGATGTGATATGGTCAAGACGTGATGAGATATAAGTTGTTGTATGAGATGATCATGTTTTGTTGAAGTTATCAGCAATTGGCAGAAGCCTTATGGTTGTCTCTTCATTGCATAAGATGCAAGTGCCAAATAATTGCTTTACTTTATCACTATGCGGTAGCAATAGTTGCAAGAGCAATAGTTGGTGAGACGACCATGTGACGACACATTGATATAGATCAAGATGATGGAGATCATGGTGTCATGTCGGTGATGATGGAGATCGTGGTGTCATGTCGGTGATGATGGAGATCATGACGATGTTTTGGAGATGGATATCAAAGGCATAAGATGATGATGGCCATATCATGTCACATATTTTGATTGCATATGATGTTTATCTTTTATGCATCTTATCTTGCTTTAATTGACGGTAGCATTATAAGATGATCTCTCACTAAATTTCAAGATAAAAGTGTTCTCCCTGAGTATGCACCGTTGCCAAAGTTCGTCGTGCCCAGACACCACGTGATGATCGGGTGTGATAAGCTCTACGTCCATCTACAACGGGTGCAAGCCAGTTTTGCACATGCAGAATACTCAGGTTAAACTTGACGAGCCTAGCATATAACAGATATGGCCTCGGAACACGGAGACCGAAAGGTCGAGCGTGAATCATATAGTAGATATGATCAACATAGTGATGTTCACCATTGAAACTACTCCATCTCACGTGATGATCGGACATGGTTTAGTTGATATGGATCACGTGATCACTTAAAAGATTAGAGGGATGTCTGTCTAAGTGGGAGTTCTTAAGTAATATGATTAATTGAACTTAGTCCTGGTAGTATTAGCATATCTATGTTGTAGATCAATAGCTCACAATGTTGCTCCCAGTTTATTGTGTTCCTAGAGAAAAATTATGTTGAAAAATGTTAGTAGCAATGATGCGGATTGGATCCGTGATCTGAGGATTATCCTCATTGCTGCACAGAAGAATTATGTCTTTGATGCACCGCTAGGTGACAGACCTATTGCAGGAGTAGAGGCAGACGTTATGAACATTTGGCTAGATCAATATTATGACTACTTGATAGTTTAGTGCACCATGCTTAACGGCTTAGAATCGGGACTTCAAAGATGTTTTGAATGTCATGGACTATATGAGATGTTTTAGGAGTTGAAGTTAATATTTCAAGAAAATACCCGAGTTGAGAGATATGAAGTCTCCAACAAGTTCTATAGCTAAAAAGATGGAGGAGAATAGCTCAAGCAGTGAGCACGTGCTCAGATTGTCTGGGTACTACAATCACTTGAATCAAGTGGGAGTTAATCTTCCAGATAAGATAGTGATTGATATAATTCTCTAGTCACCATCACCAAGTTAGTAGAACTTCGTGATGAACTATGATATGCAAGGGATAACGGAAACGATTCCCAAGCTCTTCGTAATGCTGAAAACAACGAAGGTAGAAATCAAGAAAAATATCAAGTGTTGATGGTAGACAAGACCACTAGTTTCAAGAAATGGGCAAAGGGGAGAAGGGGAACTTCAAGAAGAACGGCAAGCAAGTTGCTGCTCAAGTGAAGAAGCCCAAGTCTGGTCCTAAGCCTGAGACTAAGTGCTTCTACTGCAAAGGGACTGGTCATTGGAAGCGGAACTGCCCCAAGTATTTGGCGGATAAGAAGGATGGCAAAGTTAACAAAGGTATATTTGATATACAGATTACTGATGTGTATTTCATTAGTGTTCGTAGCAACCCCTCAGTATTTGATACTGGTTCAGTTGCTAAGAGTAGTAACTCAAAACGGGAGTTGCAGAATGAACAGAGACTAGTTAAGGGTGAAGTGATGATGTGTGTTGGAAGTGGTTCCAAGATTGATATGATCATCATCGCACACTCCCTATACTTTCGGGATTAGTGTTGAACCTAAATAAGTATTATTTGGTGTTTGCGTTGAGCATGAATATGATTTAATCATGTTTATTGCAATACTGTTATTCATTTAAGTAAGAGAATAAATTGTTGTTCTGTTTACATGAATAAAACCTTATATGGTTACACACCCAATGAAAATGGTTCGTTGGATCTCGATCGTAGTGATACACATATTCATAATATTGAAACCAAAAGATGCAAAGTTAATAATGATAGTGCAACTTATTTGTGGCACTGCCGTTTAGGTCATATTGGTGTAAAGCGCATGAAGAAACTCCATGCTGATGGACTTTTGGAATCACTTGATGCTTGCGAACCATGCCTCATGGGCAAGATGACTAAGACACCGTTCTCCGGAACAATGGAGCGAGCAACTGACTTATTGGAAATAATACATACTGATGTATGCGGTCCGATGAGTGTTAAGGCTCACGACAAGTATCGTTATTTTCTGACCTTCACAGATGATTTGAGAAGATATGGGTATATCTACTTAATGAAACACAAGTTTGAAACATTTGAAAAGTTCAAGGAATTTCAGAGTGAAGTGGAGAATCATCATAACAAGAAAATAAAAGTTTCTACGATATGATCGCAGAGGTAAAATATTTGAGTTAAGAGTTTGGCCTTCAGTTAAAACAATGTGAAATAGTTTCACTACTCACGCCACCTGGAACACCACAATGTAATGGTGTGTCCGAACGTCATAACCGTACTTTATTAGATATGGTGCGATCTATGATGTCTCTTACCGATCTACCACTATCGTTTTGGGGTTATGCATTAGAGACAACTGCATTCACGTTAAATAGGGCACCATCTAAATCCGTTGAGATGACACCATATGAACTATGGTTTGGCAAGAAACCTAAGCTGTCGTTTCTTAAAGTTTGAGGTTGCAATGCTTATGTGAAAAAATTTCAACCTGATAAGCTCAAACCCAAATCGGAGTAGTGCGTCTTCATAGGATACCCAAAAAGAAAATGTTGGGTACACCTTCTATCACAGATCCGAAGGCAAGATATTCTTTGCTGAGAATGGATCCTTTCTAGAGAAGGAGTTTCTCTCGAAAGAAGTGAGTGGGAGGAAAGTAGAACTTGATGAGGTAACTGTACCTGCTCCCTTATTGGAAAGTAGTTCATCACAAAAATATGTTCCTGTGACTACTACACCAATTAGTGAGGAAGCTAATGATGTTGATCATGTAACTTCAGATCAAGTTGCTACCGAACCTCGTAGGTAAACCAGAGTGAGATCTGCACCAGAGTGGTACGGTAATCCTGTTCTGGAGGTCATGTTACTTGACCATGACGAGCCTACGAACTATGATGAAGCGATGATGAGCCCAGATTCCGCGAAATGGCTTGAGGCCATGAAATCTGAGATGAGATCCATGTATGAGAACAAAGTATGGACTTTGATTGACTTGCCCATTGATCGGTTAGCCATTGAGATTAAATGGATCTTCAAGAGGAAGACAGACGCTGATAGTAGTGTTACTATCTACAAAGCTAGAATTGTCGCAAAAAGGTTTTCGACAAGTTCAAGGAATTGACTACGATGAGAGCTTCTCACTCGTATCTATGCTTAAGTCTGTCCGAATCATGTTAGCAATTGCCGCATTTAATGAAATCTGGGAATGGATAAACAAAACTGCACTCCTTAATGGATTTATTAAAGAAGAGTTGTATATGATGCAACTAGAAGGTTTTGTCAATCCTAAAGGTACTAACAAAATATGCAAGCTCCAGCGATCCATCTATGGACTGGTGCAAGCATCTCGGAGTTGGAATATACGCTTTGATAAGTTGATCAAAGCATATAGTTTTATACAGACTTGCGGTGAAGCCTGTATTTACAAGAAAGTGAGTGGGAGCACTACAGCATTTCTGATAAGTATATGTGAATGACATATTGTTGATTAGAGATAATGTAGAATTATTCTGCAAAGCATAAAGGAATGTTTGAAAGGAGTTTTTCAAAGAAAGACCTCGGTGAAGCTGCTTACATATTGAGCATCAAGATCTATAGAGATAGATCAAGACGCTTGATAAGTTTTTCAATGAGTACATACCTTGACAAGATTTTGAAGTAGTTCAAAATGGAACAGTCAAAGAAGGAGTTCTTGCCTGTGTTACAAGGTGTGAAGTTGAGTAAGACTCAAAACCCGACAACGGCAAAAGATAGAGAGAGAATGAAAGTCATTCCCTATGCCTCATCCATAGGTTCTATAAAGTATGCCATGATGTGTACCAGACCTATTGTATACCCTGCCTTGAGTTTGGCAACGGAGTACAATAGTGATCTAGGAGTAGATCACTGGACATTGGTCAAAATTATCCTTAGTGGAATAAGGATATGTTTCTCGATTATGGAGGTGACAAAAGGTTCGTCGTAAAGGGTTACGTCAATGCAAGTTTTGACACTGATCCAGATGACTCAAAGTCTCAATCTGGATAAATATTGAAAGTGGGAGCAATTAGCTAGAGTAGCTCCGTGCAGAGCATTGTTGACATAGAAATTTGCAAAATACATACGGATCTGAATGTAGCAGACCCGTTGACTAAACTTCCCTCACAAGCAAAACATGATCACACCTTAGTACTCTTTCGGTATTAATCACATAGCGATGTGAACTAGATTATTAACTCTAGTAAACCCTTTGGGTGTTGGTCACATGACGATGTGAACTATGGGTGTTAATCACATGGTGATGTGAACTATTGATGTTAAATCACATGGCGATGTGAACTAGATTAGACTCTAGTGCAAGTGGGAGACTGAAGGAAATATGCCCTAGAGGCAATAATAAAGTTATTATTTATTTCCTTATATCATGGTAAATGTTTATTATTCATGCTAGAATTGTATTAACCGGAAACATAATACATGTGTGAATACATAGACAAATAGTATGTCACTAGTATGCCTCGACTTGACTAGCTCGTTGAATCAAAGATGGTTAAGTTTCCTAGCCATAGACATGAGTTGTCACTTGATTAACGGGATCACATCATTAGAGAATGATGTGATTGACTTGACCCATTCTGTTAGCATAGCACTTGATCGATTAGTTTGTTGCTATTGCTTTCTTCATGACTTATACATGTTCCTATGACTACGAGATTATGCAACTCCCGTTTACCGGAGGAAAAATTTGTGTGCTACCAAACGTCACAACGTAACTGGGTGATTATAAAGGTGCTCTACAGGTGTCTCCGAAGGTACTTGTTGGGTTGGCGTATTTCGAGATTAGGATTTGTCACTCCGATTGTCGGAGAGGTATCTCTGGGCCCTCTCGGTAATGCACATCACCTAAGCCTTGCAAGCATTGCAACTAATGAGTTAGTTGCGGGATGATGTGTTACGGAACGAGTAAAGAGACTTGCCGGTAACGAGATTGAACTAGGTATTGGAATACCGACGATCGAATCTCGGGCAAGTAACATACCGATGACAAAGGGAACACCGTATGTTGTTATGCGGTTTGACCGATAAAGATCTTCATAGAATATGTAGGAACCAATATGAGCATCCAGGTTCCGCTATTGGTTATTGACCGGAGACGTGTCTCGGTCATGTCTACATAGTTCTCGAACCCGTAGGGTCCGCACGCTTAAAGTTTGGTGACGATCGTAATTAGGGTTTTTGTGTTTTGATGTACCGAAGGTTGTTCGGAGCCCCGGATGTGATCACGGACATGACGAGGAGTCTCGAAATGGTCGATACATAAAGATTGATATATTGGAAGCCTATATTTGGATATCGGAATCGTTCCGGGTGAAATCAGGATTTTATCGGAGTACCGGGGGGTTACCGGAACCCCCCGAGGGTTAATGGGCCTACATGGGCCCTAAGGAGAAGAGGAGGGCCGGCCAGGGCAGGCCGCGTGCCCCTACCCCTAGTCCGAATAGGACAATGAAGGGGGGGGGCCCTTTCCTCTTTCCCCTTCCCCTTTCCTTCTCCAACAAGGGAAGAGGGGGGAGTCCTACTCCCGGTGGGAGTAGGACTCCTCCAGGCGCACCCCTAGGGGCCGGCCGCACCTCCCCCTCCCTCCTTTATATACGGGGGCAGGGGGGCACCCCCTGACACACAAGTTGATCTTCGTGATCGTTCCTTAGCTGTGTGCGGTGCCCCCTTCCACCATATTCCACCTCGTTCATATCGTACCGGTGCTTAGGCGAAGCCCTGCGTCGGTAGAACATCATCACCGTCATCACGCTGTCGTGCTGACAAAACTCTCCCTCAACACTCGGCTGGATCGGAGCTCGAGGGACGTCACCGAGTTGAACGTGTGCAGAACTCGGAGGTGCCTTACGTTCAGTACTTGGATCGGTCAGATCGGGAAGACGTACGACTACTTCCTCTACGTTGTGAAAATGCTTCCGTTGCCGGTCTACGAGGGTACGTAGACAACACTCTCCCCTCTCGTTGCTATGCATCACCTTAATCTTGCGTGTGCGTATGAATTTTTTTGAAATTACTACGTTCCCCAACACTTTTGTCCCATTAAATTTAGCCCTTTTGATCACTTTTGCTTGCCTCAAAGTAAACTTTCTGCCGAACGTAGAGAATATGAAAAGAGTTTTAATGATCTATCTTACTATTATGGCAATACCTAGATCTATCCTTGCTTTTTATGCCTAGCTAGGGGCGTTAAACGATAGCGCTTGTTGGGAGGCAACCCAATTTTATTTTTATTCCTTGCTTTTGCTCCTGTTTAGTAATAAATAATTTACCTAGCCTCTGTTTTTGTTGTGTTTTTTGTGTTTAATTAGTGTTTGTGCCAAGTAGAACCGTTGGGAAGACTTGGGGAAAGTCTTGTTATCTTGCTGTAAAAAACAGAAACTTTAGCGCTCACGAGAACTGCTGCCATTTTTATTTGGAAAGTGCTATTTAGTTAATTCTTTTTGCAGATGATTAATAGATAAATTCCTCACGTCCAGCAATTTATTTTAGAATTTTTGGGGTTCCAGATCTTGCGCTAGCTACAGATTACTACAGACTGTTCTGTTTTTGACAGATTCTGTTTTTCGTGAGTTGTTTGCTTATTTTGATGAATCTATGGCTAGTAAAATAGTTTATAAACCATAGAGAATTTGGAATACAGTAGGTTTAACACCAATATAAATAAATAATGAGTTCATTACAGTACCTTGAAGTGGTCTTTTGTTTTCTTTCGCTAACGGAGCTCACGAGATTTTCTACTTTAAGTTTTGTGTTGTGAAGTTTTCAAGTTTTGGGTAAAGATTTGATGGATTATGGAACAAGGAGTGGCAAGAGACTAAGCTTAGGGATGCCCATGTCACCCCCAAGATAATGTAACAACACCTAAAAGCCAAATCTTGGGGATGCCCCGGAAGGCATCCCCTCTTTCGTCTACTTCTATCGGTAACTTTATTTGGAGCTATATTTTTATTCACCACATGATATGTGTTTTGCTTGGAGTGTCTTGTATTATTTGAGTCTTTATTTGTTATTTTACCATAATCATCCTTGCTGTAAACACCTTTTGAGATAGCCATACATGATTTGGAATTTGTTAGAATACTCTATGTGCTTCGCTTATATCATTTGAGTTATATAGTTTTGCTCTAGTACTTCACTTATATCATTTGAGTCTCTCATTTTGTCACTTTCATGTACTAGTGGGAATTTTTCATTATAGAACCTGACTTGTATATTCCAATGATGGGATTCCTCAAAATGCCCTAGGTCTTCATGAGCAAGCAAGTTGGATGCACACCCACTTAGTTTCTTTTGTTGAGCTTTCATACACTTATAGCTCTAGTGCATCAGTTGCATGGCAATCCCTACTCACTCACATTGATATCTATTGATGGGCATCTCCATAGCCCGTTGATATGCCTAGTTTATGTGAGACTATCTTCTCCCTTTTTGTCTTCTCCACAACCACCATTCTGTTCCACATATAGTGCTATATCCATGGCTCACGCTCATGTATTGCGTGAAGATTGAAAAAGTTTGAGAATGTCAAAAGTATGAAACAATTGCTTGGCTTGTCATTGGGGTTGTGCATGATTTAAATACTTTGTGTGGTGAAGATAGAGCATAGCCAGACTATATGATTTTTTAGGGATAACTTTCTTTGGCCATGTTATTTTGAGAAGACATGATTGCTTTGTAAGTATGCTTGAAGTATTATTATTTTTATGTCAATATTAAACTTTTATCTTGTATCTTTCATATATGAATATTCATACCACAATTAATAATAATTACATTAAAATTATGCCAAGTAGCACTTCACATCAAAAATTATCTTTTTTTATCATTTACCTACTCGAGGACGAGCAGCAATTAAGCTTGGGGATGCTTGATACGTCTCCAACGTATCTATAATTTTTGATTGCTCATGCTATATTATCTACTGTTTTGGACATTATTGGGCTTTATTATCCACTTTTATATTAGTTTTGGGACTAACCTATTAACCGGAGGCCCAACCCAGAATTGATGTTTTTTTTGTGCCTATTTTAGGGTTTCGAAGAAAAGGAATATCAAACGGAGTCCAAACGGAATGAAACCTTCGGGAACGTGATTTTCTCACCGAACATGATCCAGGAGACTTGGACCCTATGTCAAGAAATAAAGGAGGAGGCCATGAGGTAGGGGGGCGCGCCTACCCCCCCCCCCAGGTGCGCCCTCCACCCTCGTGGGCCCCCTGTTGCTCCACCGATGTACTCCTTCCTCCTATATATACCTACGTGCCCCCAAACGATCAGAGACGGAGCCAAAACCCTAATTCCACCTCCGTAACTTTCTGTATCCACGAGATCCCATCTTGGGGCGTGTTCCGGAGCTCCGCCGGAGGGGGCATCCATCACGGAGGGCTTCTACATCAACACCATAGCCTCTCCGATGAAGTGTGAGTATTTTACCTTAGACCTTCGGGTCCATAGTTGTTAGCTAGATGGCTTCTTCTCTCTTTTTGGATCTCAATACAATGTTCTCCCCCTCTCTTGTGGAGATCTATTCGAATTATCAGTTTGGTTTGGCCTACTAGATTGATCTCTCTTGCAATGGGAGAAGTGCTTAGCTTTGGGTTCAATCTTGCGGTGTCCTTTCCCAGTGACAGTAGGGGCAGCAAGGCACGTATTGTATTGTTGCCATCGAGGATAACAAGATGGGGTTTTTTTATCATATTGCATGAATTTATCCCTCTACATCATGTCATCTTGCTTAAGGCGTTACTCTGTTTTCATGAAGTTAATACTCTAGATGCATGCTGGATAGCGGTCGATGAGTGGAGTAGTAGTAGTAGATGCAGGCAGGAGTCGGTCTACTTGTCTCGGACGTGATGCCTATATACATGATCATACCTAGATATTCTCATAACTATGCTCAATTCTGTCAATTGCTCAACAGTAATTCGTTCACCCACCGTAAAATACTTATGCTCTTGAGAGAAGCCACTAGTGAAACCTATGGCCCCGGGGTCTATCTTCATCATATTAATCTTCCAATACTTAGTTATTTCCTTTGCTTTTTTACTTTGCTTTTAGTTTACTTTGCATCTTTATCACAAAAATACCAAAAATATTATCTTATCATATCTATTAGATCTCACTCTCGTAAGTGACCGTGAAGGGATTAACAACCCCTTATCGCGTTGGTTGCGAGGAGTTATTTGTTTTGTGCAGGTATGAGCGGCTCGCGCGTAGCCTCCTACTGGATTGATACCTTGGTTCTCAAAAACCGAGGGAAATACTTACGCTACTTTGCTGCATCATCCTTTCCTCTTCAAGGAAATCCAACGCAGTGCTCAAGAAGTAGCAAGCTCCTCGAAGTAGAGTAGGAGGATATTTAAGTTCGTGATGAATCGGTCAGAGTTCTCAACCAAGATGATGGTATCATCGGCGTATTGCAAGTGCGAAACACCAACCGGGATAAGGTGGGATACAATCGGGAAGATATGGCCCGCGATAGCAGCACGGTTGAGAATTCAAGAAAGGGCATCGGCCACAAAATTAAAGAGGAGAGGAGAGATAGGATCCCCTTGTCTAAGGCCCCTTCCATTCTTGAATAAAGGGCTCACCACCCCATTCACATTAATAGCTGTGTGGCCCCCACACACAAGCTGCATGAGATGGTGTACGTAGGCGCCGTTGAAACCCTTTGACAAAAGCACGTCACGGAGGAAAGCCTAGTTAACCAAAGCATAGGCTTTCTTGAAGTCCAATTTGAGAATCACCAGGTTACACTGCCTCGTTTTCTATGGTAAGTAAGGCTTCTTCGTGGTAAGAAGCCTTACTTGCCGTAGAACCATGTGTGTCCTTTCCCAGGCAATGGAGACACACTAAAAAGTAAGGAACCTTAGTGGACGAGTCATTGACTTTGTATGTGACTTCGACAACTATAATCTAGTTAGACATCCCTTCATGAAAACTAGCAAAGTGGTCTACTCGATGTGCGGGCAGTGTCTTTTAGCCGCCTGTCATACTTTATCATTGAACTTCCTATATAATGTGAGATTACAAAAATTCTAGAATCCATTCAAATATCTTGCTTATCATTTGTTATTTTTGTTACATAACTATTAGTAAAAATTAATAAGATCCTAAAGAATAAGCATTAAAGTAAATGTATCATTTCGCACCCCAAATGTACCAATATTTTATTGAAATTTCCCAAATCTACCAATGATTTTTTCTAGAGTTTAATTATGTTAGTACTTTGAAAGAGATTAAAAATCACAAATACTATTATATTATTGTATTTCATGTAGTCTTGCATTCTAAAAAATCACAATATTTACTTGGATCCTGTTATATGTGCACACTTTAGAATATTTGACTCCAGGAAAACTTGTAGTCAAAATTGTGTAGCACATTCACACACACAAAAACCATTACAACTCATGTACTACAAGTCTACAACAGATGGAAGAGTATGGTTCTCTTTTTGTCGATTACCATGATGGAGGTGATTCAATGGATGAAGTTATAATGACATCTTTGGTGCTCAACTACTGTAACGCCCTCGATGCGGCTATAGCTCCCACGTGTCGAGGCACGACTTAGAGGCATAACCGCATTGAAAGCAATGTCGCAAGTTAGGCAATCTTCACAACATCCCATGTAATAATATAGATAATAAAAGGGGAGATAACATAGTTGGCTTACACTCGCCACGTCAATCAAAGTGCATAAATAACATTACATCATTCAAACACTCATGGCCCGACTACGGCGCCAAAATAAAAGATAACCCAACATGCGACACGGTCCCGATCACCCCCAACTGGGCACCACTACTGATCATCAGGGAAAGACACGCAGTATCATTGAGAGTCCTCGTCGAACTCCCACTTGAGCTCAAGCGCGTCACCTGGAGCGGAATCATCAGGCCCTGCATTTGGTTTGGAAGTAATCTGTGAGCCACAGGGACTCAGCAATCTCGCACCCTCGCAATCAAGACTATTTAAGCTTATAGGTAAGGCAAGGTAAATATGTGGAGCTGCAGCAAGCGACTAGCATATATGGTGGCTATCCTGTTCGCAAAAGAGAGCGAGAAGAGGAGGCAAAGCGCGATCAAGAAACTAGAGGACAACCTGCGCAAACATTACTCCAACACCGTGTTCACTTCCCGGACTCCGCCGAGAAGAGACCATCACGGTAACTCACGCTGTTGATTCATTTTAATTAAGTTAAGGTTCAAGTTATCTACAACCGGACATTAACAAATTCCCATCTGCCCATAACCATGGGCACGGCTTTCAAAAGTTCAAATCCCTGCAGGGGAGTCCCAACTTAGCCCATGACAAGCTCTCACAGTCACCGAAGGAATATACCTCCTCCCGAGACATTCTAATCAGACTCGGTACCTCGGTTCTTCAAGACACTTCGACAGTTTAAAACAAATCCAGCAACACCGCCCGAATGTGCCGACAAATCCCGATAGGAGCTGCACATATCTCTTTCTCAGGGCACACTCAGATAGGTCAAGCTACGAGTAAAACCAACCCTCGAGTTTCCCCGAGGTGGCCCCGCAGGCTGCCTGGTTCAGATCAACACTCAGAGGAGCACTGGCCCGGGGGGGGGGGGGTTTAAATAAGATGACCCTCGGGCTCCGGAAACCCAAGGGAAAAAGAGGCTAGGTGGCAAATGGTAAAACCAAGGTTGGGCATTGCTGGAAAAGCTTTAATCAAGGCGAACTATCAAGGGTTCCCATTATAACCCAACCGCGTAAGGAACGCAAAATCCGGGAACATAACACCGGTATGATGGAAACTAGGGCGGAAAGAGTGGAACAAAACACTAGGCGAGAGGCCGAGCCTTCCACCCTTTACCAAGTATATAGATGCATTAAGATAACATGGCAATATAATGATATCCCAACAAGTAAATAATGTTCCAACAAGGAACGGTCTCCAATCTTCACCTGCAACTAGCAATGCTATAAGAGGGGCTGAGCAAAGCGGTAACATAGCCAGTCAACGGTTTGCTAGGACATGGTGGGTTAGAGGCTCAACATGGCAGTTTGGGAGGCATGATAAGCAAGTGGTAGGCATCGTAGCATAGGCATAGCAAAAGAGCGAGCATCTAGTAAAGCAAAGATAGTAGTGATTTCGAGGGTATGATCATCTTGCCTGCAAAGTTGTGAGAGTTGACTGCATCCTCGAAAGCAAACTCAACGGGCTCCTCGTTAGCGAACTCGTCTCCCGGCTCTACCCAAACAAGACAAACGGAACACAATCAACCACGTGCAAAGCTCAAACAATATAATGCAAGGATGGTATGGTATGCGGGATGCGATGCGGGATGCATATGCAAGATTTGACAAGGAATGCATGAACCTGGCCTCAACTTGGAAATCCAAGTGTGACACTGGAAAGATGAGATGAAATCGCTTGAAAACGATATAAAGAACGCCAGAATCGGATTTACGGTTTGGAAATGGCAAGCAATTCAAATATGGCCACGTTCTGCGATTTACAGCAAGTAGCCATCTAAATGCAACGAGATGAACATTCTACAACACCCAAACATGACAACAAAATACATGGCAGGGATGCATTCATGAAGCTTAACAAAAGTCTACCACTGAGCTACGGCCAATTCATCCATTAACAGGTTCAAACAAGCATGGCAAAAATGCATTTAACAAACAGATCTCAGACTTAGTGAAATTAACACTTGTCTGGAATTTCCGATCAGATAGCACTCTTTGGAGCATGAAAACAATATGCTACAGGATCTGAACATGGCAAAGTAAAGCATGGCATGGAACTACTCAAAGAGCTTAACAAAAGTCCCTTAGTGACCTTGAGCCAAAAGGGATCAGAAAATAAAATTGCAAGCATGTGAACATGGCA
This sequence comes from Triticum urartu, assembly GCF_056163025.1. Classification (NCBI taxonomy): domain Eukaryota; kingdom Viridiplantae; phylum Streptophyta; class Magnoliopsida; order Poales; family Poaceae; genus Triticum; species Triticum urartu. The sequence continues at coordinate 475,956,719 of NC_141878.1, read as the reverse complement.
AAAACATAATCAGTTCACAGACTTTGTGAAAACTGGAGCATGCTGAAACAGATATCAAGTAGGCATGTTTACGAGCTCGATGCACTCACTACAGAGCAAGTCATGGCAAACTAAGCATACACACATCAAGAATACACAAAATGCAAGCTAGACATGGCAAGAACAATAGCATAGCATGCACGGATCAACTACAACATCATCGGCAAAATCGCTAACAAGTAGACAATCTGCCCAGATTCATGAAATGACAAAAGTAGAGCTCGATTGACTCAAGCTAGGGTGCTCCATAATTGCAAACAAAGACATGGATGGATAGAGCACTACAAGATTAACAAAACATCCTTACTGATCATCCTCAAAAGAGGCACGGATCACTAGGAAACAACATGAAAATATGGACATATGAGATAAACAGGTCAAGGACTTAGTGGAAATGCTAAGTCCCTGAAATCAGCATTAGCAAATGCCTCACTTTGCAAGCTTGTGCTAGTCACCACACACATCACAAAAATACATGGGTTGCACCTCTGGAAAGATGGCAAAACCCTTAACAAAACACATGTAGAGCTCATGGGCATATCATGCACACAATAATCATGGCAAAAATGACAAATATCTAAATGGAGCAGGAGACCTGACAATTAACTCAAGTAGCACTCTTCTAACAGCATTTCGGGCATCAAGATGAACTCAAATGAAAATGATGCAATGAGATGAAATGATGTGCTCTCCGAGACGAACATTTTGATATGCTATATGCTTAAAACGGAGCTACGGATGCAAAGTTACGGCACGATGAACATGGCAATATGAACTAGGGTTTCAGGAGAAAGTCAACCCAAACGGGATCTAGATCCAGATCCGGACAGCGCGGATTACGAGGTTAGCCGGGGTACTGTAGCTCGCCGGAGTTGGTGTTGCCGGATCCGGCCGGAGCTGAACTTGGCGCCGGCGAGGAGAGGACGGAGGGCGTCGGAGTGGGGCGGCGCTGCAGAGGCGGCACGGCGGCCGGGCGGCGCGGCGACCGGGCGAGGCGGCGGTGGCCGGCGACGGCGACCACGGCGGCCGGCGTCGAAGGGCGGCGAGGTGGCTCGGCCGCCGGAGCGTGGGGAGAAGAAGCCCCAGGCGGCGCGACGAGGTAGGAGGGCGGCGGCGGGCGCGGGCTCGCGGGGGCCCTCCCTGGGCCGGGCGGGCCAGCGCGGCAGGAGCCCCCGGCGGGACACGTGGCGCTCCTTGACAGGACGGGCGCGGCGGCGGAATTTCGTCCGCTAGGACACGGACATGTCCGGCGGCGACGGGGATTTTTTAGGGTTTGGACGGGGGAGATCCGGATTTGGAATGGGGGGAGGTATATATAGGCATAAAGGGAGCTAGGAGAGTCCAAATGAGGTGCGGTTTACGGCCACGCGATTGTGATCGAACACTCTAGATGATGGAGAGGGTTTTGGTGGGTTTTGGGCCAACTTGGAGGGGTGTTGGGCTGCAACACACACGAGGCCTTTTTGGTCCCTCGGTTAACCGTCGGAGTATCAAACGAAGTCCAAATGGTACGAAACTTGACAGGCGGTCTACCGGTAGTAAACCAAGGCCGCTTGGCAAGTCTCAGTCCAATCCGGAAATGTTTAATACCCACACACGAAAGAAAGGTAGAAATGACCACCGGAGGAGAACGAAGCACCGAAACGCAAAACGGACAACGGGGAAAATGCTCGAATGCATGAGATGAACACGTATGCAAATGCAATGCACGTGATGACATGATATGATATGCATGACAACGATAACAACACACGGAGACAAAAACTCGAACCCGAGAAAATAAAATAACTTAAGGCCGGAAACGGCAAGAGTTGGAATACATATTGGGAAAGTTACATCCGGGGTGTTACAACTACATACAAATTTATGTCTCGTATATCCTTATGATAATTAAATAATGAACTTAGATTGTGTGGATACTACAAAGAGGAAGATTAAAAGTTTCAGGAACTATGCCTCAATATAGAAAAGTTTGGATCATGATATATCTCTATTATTGTACTCCAAAGATTCCTGTATGCAAACATCATAATAATTCCACAACCTTCTAAAGTTGCAAAAATTACAAAATGACACTTTTTTATTTAAGCTGCACAAGATGAAAAATATGTGAGGAAATTACCACTGTATATCAAGAAATTGGCACATGATAAATGAATTCCAGCTTGGCCAGCACCTTTAGGAAATTCTCAACATAACTATGAAGCAAGCATGCTATTGGATCTTCTCCTATTCCCCGTAATTTATTCTTGTATTAAGTGTTTTGTTAGTGCATATAGGGAAGCACATACCATATAATATAGCACACTTATAAGTCATATTCTCTTATTTTTGATTGGAGCATAATTTATGTTACCTTTGCGGTGCATCATTGTTCACTAATATATGGTACAATAGAACATGCCGACACCATGTGAGAAGACCGACGAGGCTGTAGATGTAAGAAATATGCCCTAGAGGCAATAATAAAGTTGTTATTTTATATTTCCTTATTCATGATAAAGGTTTATCATGCTAGAATTGTATTGATCGGAAACCTTAATACATTGTGAATACATAAACAAACACCGTGTTCCTAGTGAGCCTCTACTACACTAGCTCATCGATCAAATATGGTTAAGGTTTCCTAACCAAGGACATGAGTTTTCATTTGATAATGGGATCACATCATTAGGAGAATGATGTGATGGAAAAGACCCATCTGTTAGCTTAGCATAATGATTGTTCAGTTTTATTGCTATTGCTTTCTTCACGTCAAATACATATTCCTTCGACTATGAGATTATGCAACTCCCGGATACCGGAGGAATGCATTGTGTGCTGTCAAACGTCACAACGTAACTGGGTAATTATAAAGATGCTCTATAGGTATGTCCGAAGGTGTTTGTTGAGTTGGCATAGATCGAGATTAGGATTTGTCACTCTGAGTTTCAGAGAGGTGTCTCTGGGCCCTCTCGTTAATACACATCATAAGCTTGCAAGCAAACAACTAAGGAGTTAGTCACAAGGTGATGTATGATGGAACGAGCAAAGAGACTTGCCGGTAACAAGATTGAGCTAGGTATGAAGATACCGACGATCGAATCTCGGACAAGTAACATACTGATGAACAAAGGGAATTACATATGTTGTCATAACGGTTCGACTGATAAAGATCTTCATAGAATATGTAGGAGCCAATATGGGCATCCAGGTTCCGCTATTGGTTATTGACCAGAGAGGTGTCTCGGTCATGTCTACATAGTTCTCGAACCCGTAGGGTTCGCACGTTTAACGTCGGTTGACGATATAGTGTCATAAGAGTTATATGATTTGGTCACTGAATGTTCTTCGGAGTCCTAGATGTGATCATGGGCATGATGAGGAGTCTCGAAATGGTCGAGAGGTAAAGATTGATATATAGGACGATAGTATTCGGACACCGGAAGTGTTCCAGAGTGTATCGGCTATTTATTGGAGTACCAGAGGGGTTACCGGAAACCCTGGGGGATATATGGGCCATATGGTCCATGAGAGGGGAGCACACTAGTCCACAAGGGGTGGCGCGCCCCCCTATGGCAGGAGGCCGAATTGGGAGAAGGAAAAAGGGGGTTCGGCCCCCTTTCCTTTCTCTGTCCCCCTTCCCTTTCTTCTCCGGTGAAAAAAGGAAGGGGGCGTGACTTGGGGAAATCCCAAGGAGGATTCGGATCCTACTTGGGGTGCCCCCTGGCTACCTCCCCTCTCCCTCCCACCTATATATATGCGGAGACTGAAGGAAATATGCCCTAGAGGCAATAATGAAGTTGCTATTTATATTTCCTTATATTATGATAAATGTTTATTATCCATGCTAGAATTGTATGAACCGGAAACTTGATACATGTGTGGATACATAGACAAAACACAGTGTCCCTAGTGTGTCTCTACTAGACTAGCTCGTTAATCAAAGACAGTTAAGTTTCCTAACCATAGACATGTGTTGTCATTTGATGAACGGGATCACATCATTAGGAGAATGATGTGATGGACAAGACCCATATGTGAGCTTAGCATAATGATCATTAAATTTTATTGCTATTGCTTTCTTCATGACTTATACATATTCCTTTGACTATGAGATTATGCAACTCCCAGATACCGGAGGAATACCTTGTGTGCTATCAAACGTCACAACGTATCTGGGTGATTATAAATATGCTCTACAGGTATCTCCGAAGGTGTCTGTTGGGTTGGCATAGATCGAGATTAGGATTTGTCACTCCGAGTATCGGAGAAGTATCTCTGGGCCCTCTCGGTAATGCACATCATGATAAGCCTTGCAAGCAATGTGACTAATGAGTTAGTTGTGGGATGATGCATTACGGAACGAGTAAAGAGACTTGCTGGTATCGAGATTGAACTAGGTATGAAGATACCGACGATCGAATCTCGGGCAAGTAACATACCGATGACAAAGGGAATGACGTATGTTGTCATTACGGGTTGACCGATAAAGATCTTTGTAGAATATGTAGGAACCAATATGAGCATCCAAGTACCGCTATTGGTTATTGACCGGAGAGGTGTCTCGGTCATGTCTACATAGTTCTCGAACCCGTAGGGTCCGCACGCTTAACGTTCGATGACGATTTGTATTATAAATTATGTGTTTTGGTGACCAAAGATTTTTTTCAGAGTCCCATATGAGATCACAGACATGACGAGGAGTCTTGAAATGGTCGAGAGGTAGATATTGATATATTGGATGATAGTATTCGGACACCGGAAGTGTTTCGGAATGTATCGGGTACGTAGCGAAGTACCGGGGGAGTTACCGGAAGCCCCCGAGGGAAGATATGGGCCATGTGGGCCATAGGAGGGAGGCAGGCCAGCTCAAGGGGTGGCACCCCCCGGAGGAGTCCGAATTGGACTAGGGGAGGGTGCGGCGCCCCCTTTCCTTCTCCTTCGCCCTCTCCTTCCCCCTTTCCCCCTCCGTTAAAGGAAGGGGGGCGAATTGGACTAGGAGCCCAAGTGGGACTCCTCCCACTTGGGGCGCCCCTCGGCCGGCCTCCTCCCCTCTCCCTCTTTTATAGACGGGGGCGGGGGGCGCCTCTAACACAGATCAATTGTTCCTAGCCGTGTGCGGCGCCTGCTACCTTTTGAGCACCACGTTAGTTTTTCCCATCTTGTTATCCTCGATGGCAACAATACAATACGTGCCTTGCTGCCCTTACTGTCACCGGGAAATGACACCGCAAGATTGAACCCAAAGATAAGCACTTCTCCCATTGCAAGAAAGATCAATCTAGTAGGCCAAACCAAACTGATAATTCGAAGAGACTTGCAAAGATAACCAATCATACATAAAAGAATTCAGAGAAGATTCAAATATTATTCATAGATAGACTTGATCATAAACCCAGAATTCATCGATCTCAACAAACACACTGCAAAAAGAAGATTACATCGAATAGATCCCCACAAGAGAGGGGGAGAACATTGTATTGAGATCCAAAAAGAGAGAAGAAGCCGACTAGCTACTAGCTATGGACCCGTAGGTCTGAGGTAAACTACTCACACTTCATCAGAGAGGCTATGGTGTTGATGTAGAAGCCCTCCGTGATTGATGCCCCCTCTGGTGGAGCTCCGGAACAGGCCCCAAGATGGGATCTCATGGATACAGAAAGTTACAGCGGTGGAATTAGGGTTTTGGCTCCCGTTCTGATCGTTTGGGGGTACATGGATATATATATAGGAGGAAGGAGTACGTCGGTGGAGCAACAGGGGGCCCACGAGGGTGGAGGGCGCGCCTGGTGGGGGTGGGCGCGCCCCCCTACCTCGTGCCCTCCTGTTACGTGTCTTGACGTAGGGTCCAAGTCTCCTGAGTCTTATCCGATGAGAAAATCACGTTCCCGAAGGTTTCATTCCGTTTGGACTCCGTTTGATATTCCTTTTCTTTGAAACCCTAAACAGGCAAAAAACAGCAATTCTGGGCTGGGCCTCTGGTTAATAGGTTAGTCCCATAAATAATATAAAAGTGGATAATAAAGCCCAATAATGTCCAAAACAGTAGATAATTTAGCATGGAGCAATCAAAAATTATAAATACGTTGGAGACGTATCAAGCATCCCCAAGCTTAATTCTTGCTCGTCCTCAAGTAGGTAAATGATAAAAATAGAATTTTTGATGTGGAGTGCTACTTGGCATAATTTTAATGTAATTCTTCTTAATCGTGGCATGAATATTCTGATCCTAAAGATTCAAGACAAAAGTTCATATTGACATAAAAATAATAATACTTCAAGCATACTATCAAAGCAATTATGTCTTCTCAAAATAACATGGCTAAAGAAAGTTATCCTACAAAATCATATAGTCTGCCTATGCTCTATCTTCACCACACAAAATATTTAAATCATGCACAACCCCGATGACAAGCCAAGCAATTGTTTCATACTTTTGACATTCTCAAAACTTTTTCAATCTTCACGCAATACATGAGCGTGAGCCATGGATATAGCACTATATGTGGAATAGAATGGTGGTTGTGGAGAAGACAAAAAGGGAGAAGATAGTCTCACATCAACTAGGCGTATCAACGGGCTATGGAGATGCCCATCAATAGATATCAATGTGAGTGAGTAGGGATTGCCATGCAACGGATGCACTAGAGCTATAAGTATATGAAATCTCAAAAAGAAACTAAGTGGGTGTGCATCCAACTTGCTTGCTCATGAAGACCTAGGGCATTTTGAGGCAGCCCATCATTGGAATATACAAGCCAAGTTTTATAATGAAAGATTCCCACTAGTATATGAAAGTGATAACATGATAGACTCTCTACTATGAAGATCATGGTGCTACTTTGAAGCACAAGTGTGGTAAAAGGATAGTAACATTGTCCCTTCTCTCTTTTTCTCTCTTTTTTTCTTTTTTTTCTTTTTTTATTTGGGCCTTTTCTCTTTTTTATGGCCACTTTTCTTTCTCTTTTTTTATTTTTCGTCCGGAGTCTCATCCCGACTTGTGGGGGAATCATAGTCTCCATCATCCTTTCCTCAGTGGGACAATGCTCTAATAATGATGATCATCACACTTTTATTTTTCTTACAACTCAACAATTACAACTCTGGATACTTAAAACAAAATATGACTCTATATGAATGCCTCCGGCGGTGTACCGGGATATGCAATGATACATGAGTGACATGTATGAAAGAATTATGAATGGTGGCTTTGCCACAAATACGATGTCAACTACATGATCATGCTAAGCAATATGACAATGATGGGGTGTGTCATAATAAACGGAACGGTGGAAAGTTGCATGGCAATATATCTCGGAATGGCTATGGAAATGCCATAATAGGTAGGTATGGTGTCTGTTTTGAGGAAGGTATATGGTGGGTGTATGATACCGGTGAAAGGTGCGCGGTATTAGAGAGGCTGGCAAAGGTGGAAGGATGAGAGTGCGTATAATCCATGGACTCAACATTAGTCATAAAGAACTCATATACTTATTGCAAAAATCTACAAGTTATCAAAGAAAAGTATTGCGCGCATGCTCCTAGGGGGATAGATTGGTAGGAAAAGACCATCGCTCGTCCCCGACCGCCACTCATAAGGAAGGCAATCAAAAAATAAATCATGCTCCGACTTCATCACATAATGGTTCACCATACGTGCATGCTACGGGAATCACAAGCTTCAACACAAGTATTTCTCAAATTCACAACTACTTGACTAGCATGACTTTAATATCACCATCTTCATATTTCAAAACAATTATCAAGTATCAAACTTATCATAGTATTCAACTCACTCATAAGAGAATTTCTTTATTCTTGAATACCTAGCACATTAGGATTTAAAGCAAATTACCATGCTATTAAGACTCTCAAAATAATCTAAGTGAAGCATGAGAGATCAATAGTTTCTATAAAACAAATCCACCACCGTGCTCTAAAAGATATAAGTGAAGTACTAGAGCAAAATTATATAACTCAAAAGATATAAGCGAAGCACATAGAGTATTCTAAAAAATTCTAAATCATGTATGGCTCTCTCAAAAGGTGTGTACAGCAAGGGTGATTGTGGTAAACTAAAAAGCAAAGACTCAAATAATACAAGACGCGCCAAGCAAAACACATATCATGTGGCGAATAAAAATATAGTTCCGAGTAAAGTTACCGATAGAAGTAGACGAAAGAGGGGATGCCTTCCGGGGCATCCCCAAGCTTTGGCTTTTAGGTGTCCTTAGATTATCTTGGGGGTGCCATGGGCATCCCCAAGCTTAGGATCTTTACACTCCTTGTTCCATAATCCATCAAATCTTTAACCAAAACTTTAAAACTTCACAACACAAAACTTAAAATAGAAAATCTCGTGAGCTCCGTTAGCGAAAGAAAACAAAAGACCACTTCAAGGTAATGTAATGAACTCATTCTTTATTTATATTGGTGTTAAACCTACTGTATTCCAACTTATCTATGGTTTATAAACTATTTTACTAGCCATAGATTCATTGAAATAAGCAAACAACTCACGAAAAACAGAATCTGTCAAAAACAGAACAGTCTGTAGTAATCTCTAGCTAGCGCAAGATCTGGAACCCAAAAAATTCTAAAATAAATTGCTGGACGTGAGGAATTTATCTATTAATAATATTAAAAAATAATTAACTAAATAGCACTTTCCAAATAAAAATGACAGCAGTTCTCGTGAGCGCTAAAGTTTCTGTTTTTTACAGCAAGTTCAACAAGACTTTCCCCAAGTCTTCCCAACGGTTCTACTTGGCACAAACACTAAATAAACACAAAAAACACAACCAAAACAGAGTCTAGATAAATTATTTATTACTAAACAGGAGCAAAAAGTAAGGAATAAAAATAAAATTGGGTTGCCTCCCAACAAGCGCTATTGTTTAACGCCCCTAGCTAGGCATAACAAGCAAGAATAGATCTAGGTATTGCCATCTTTGGTAGGCAATCCATAAGTGGCTCTCATAATAGATTCATAAGGTAATTTAATTTTATTTCTAAGAAAGTGTTCCATGCCTTTCCTTAATGGAAATTGGAATCTAATATTTCCTTCCTTCATATCAATAATTGCACCAATCGTTCTAAGGAAAGGTCTACCAAGAATAATAGGACATGAAGGATTGCAATCTATGTGCCGGGGTGCTGATCCACAGGCACCTATGGGACCGCCGGGCCGGGTCCCTTTCGGTTCGGCGGGGGCGGAGATCGTGCAAAGAGCAAATCGAGGCGAAGCACGCGAGCGATTTACCCAGGTTCGGGCCCGCACGGATGCGTAAAACCCTACTCCTGCTTCATGGTTTTGTATTGATTTCTAGCTCGGGAGCGCGGAGTGCTACAGTACACACCAGCGGCCAGCAAGACCGAGCGTGAGTGTTCGAACTGGCTAACCCCTCTCTACGTTGCACACGGGCCTCCTTTTATATGCTCAAGGGGCTACCGACAGGTGGCAACGGAGGTAAAGGGCAAAAATGGAAAGGTGCTGTGGTAGGCACAGCTACCTGCTATAGTGTATCATACCTAACCCTGACGGCAGGGGACAAGGGTCTTAAATGCCCGTCTGTGTCGCCTAAACAGTGCGAAAAGGGACTGCCAGGGACGCCACCGTTCGCCACGATGGCGATCTTGTCAGCGCCGCTTGCCGCCGCACGTCCCTAGGTGCACAGCCTTCCGCCAAGTACGCCTGGAAGGGCCCCAGAGCGACACGTTGGTGGATGTGCTGGAGCGCGGGCGCGGAGAGGTGGCTTGCCGCGTCCGGGAGCTTGTCGCTCACCGGGTCTTGCCGGAACGCGTGGTGCGCCGCGGCAAGTTCCTTGAAATGCCTTGAGTGGCCTTCCCGGCAAGCTCCTCTTGCCGGGGTCTTGTCTTCTTGACTTGGACACTTTGTTCTTGAATGGCTCCAAAGGAACCACGGAGGATCTTGGCGGTCACCCGGCAAGCCTTGCCACGGGATGCTGCGACTGCCCGTGCACAAGTTCGGGATACTAGGGTACCCCTACTCTAGTACACCGACACTATGTCAAGAACAATAAAATCTACAGGCACATAATTCCTATTTGCAACAATAATAACATCATTAATTCTTCCCATAGGTTTCTTAATAGTGGAATCCGCAAGGTTCAAGTTTAGAGAGCAATCATCAAAATCACGGAAACCTAACAAATCACACACAGTCTTTGGAATCATGGATACACTAGCACCCAAATCACACAAATCATAGCATTCATGATCTTTAATTTTAATTTTAATAGTTGGTTCCCACTCATCATAAAGTTTTCTAGGGATAGAAACTTCCAATTCAAGTTTTTCTTCATAAGATTGCATCAAGGCATCAACGATATGTTTAGTAAATGCTTTATTTTGACTATAAGCATGAGGAGAATTTAGCACGGATTGTAACAAGGAAATACAATCAATCAAAGAGCAATTTTCATAGTTAAATTCCTTGAAATCCATAATAGTGGGTTTAGCAACATCTAGGGTTTTAATTTCTTCAATCCCACTTTTATCAAATTTAGCATCAAGATCAACAAATTCCGAATTCTTGGAACGCCTTCTAGATAAAGGTGGATCATATTTAGTCCCATCATTATCAAGATTCATATTGCAAAACAAAGATTTAATAGGGGACACATCAGTAATTTTTAGATCTTCATCTTTATTTTCATAGCAACTAGAAGAACACGCTCTTATAAAGGCATATTTCTTTGCACGCGTCCTAGCGGTTCTTTCTTTGCACTCATCAATGGAAATTCTCATGGCTTTGAGAGACTCATTAATATCATGCTTACGTGGAATAGATCTAAGTTTCAAAGAATCAACATGAAGAGGAATTCTATCAACGGTCCTAACGAAATCATCAATCTTAAGCAATTTTTCTTCAATCATAGTATTAAAATTCTTTTGCGAAGTAATAAATTCTTTAATATTAGATTCAAAATCAGAGGGCATCTTATTATAATTTCCATAAGAATTGTTGCAGGAATTACCATAATTATTAGAGGGATTACTAGGATAAGGCCTAGGATTGAAATTTCCTCTATACGCATTGTTACCAAAATTGTTCCTACCAACAAAATTCACATCCAAAGATTCATTATTATTCTCAATCAAAGTAGACAAGGGCATATCATTAGGATCAGAAGAAACACTCTTTTTAGCAAATAATTTCATAAGTTCATCCATCTTTCCACTCAAAACATTAATTTCTTCTATCGCATGCACCTTTTTATTAGTAGATCTTTCAGTATGCCATTGAGAATAATTAACCATAATATTATCTAGGAGTTTAGTAGCTTCTCCTAAAGTGATTTCCATAAAAGTGCCTCCCGCGGCTGAATCTAAAAGATTTCTAGAAGCAAAAGTCAATCCGGCATAAAATTTTTGTATAATCATCCACAAATTTAAACCATGAGTAGTGCAATTACGTATCATTAATTTCATTCTCTCCCAAGCTTGTGCAACATGTTCATGATCAAGTTGCTTAAAATTCATAATATCGTTTCTAAGAGAGATGATCTTAGCGGGAGGAAAATATTTAGAGATAAAAGCATCTTTGCACTTATTCCATGAATCAATACTATTTCTAGGCAAAGACGAAAACCAAGCTTTAGCACGATCTCTAACCGAAAAAGGAAATAGCTTCAATTTAACAATATCATTATCCACATCTTTCTTCTTTTGCATGTCACACAAATCAACGAAGCTATTAAGATGGGTAGCGGCATCTTCACTAGGAAGGCCGGAGAACGAATCTTTCATGACAAGATTCAGCAAAGCAGCATTAATTTCACAAGATTCAGCATCGGTAAGAGGAGCAACCGGAGTGCTAATAAAATCATTGTTGTTGGTATTGGTGAAGTCACACAATTTAGTATTATCTTGAGCCATCGTGACAAGCAAGCAAACTAACACACAAGCAAACAAAAAGCAAGCGGGAAAAAAGAGGCAAATAGAGAGGGAGGATAGAGAGGGCGAATAAAACGGAAAGGGTGAAGTGGGGGGAGAGGAAAACAAGAGGCAAATGGCAAATAATGTAATGCGAGAGATAAGGGTATGTGATGGGTACTTGGTATGTTGACTTTTGCGTAGACCTCCTCGGCAACGGCGCCAGAAATCCTTCTTGCTACCTCTTGAGCACTGCGTTGGTTTTCCCCGAAGAGGAAGGGATGATGCAGCAAAGTAGCGCAAGTATTTCCCTCAGTTTTTGAGAACCAAGGTATCAATCCAGTAGGAGGCTACGCGCGAGTCCCTCGCACCTGCACAAAACAAATAAATCCTCACAACCAACGCAAATAGGGGTTGTCAATCCCTATAGGGCCACTTACGAGAGTGAGATCTGATAGATATGATAAGATAAGATTTTTGGAATTTTTATGATAAAGATGAAAAGTAAAATAAAGGCAAAGTAAATAGCAAAGGGAATAACTAACTAGTAGGAGATCAATATGATAAAGATAGACCCGGGGGCCATAGGTTTCACTAATGGCTTCTCTCGAGAGGATAAGTATTCTACGGTGGGTGAACAAATTACTGTTGAGCAATTGATAGAATTGAGCATAGTTATGAGAATATCTAGGTATGATCATGTATATAGGTATCACATCCGAGACAAGTAGACCGACTCCTGCCTGCATCTACTACTATTACTCCACTCATCGACCGCTATCCAGCATGCATCTAGAGTATTAAGTTAAAGATAGAGTAACACCTTAAGCAAGATAGCATGATGTAGAGGGATAGACTCATGCAATATGAAGAAAACCCCATCTTGTTATCCTTGATGGCAACAATACAATACGTGCCTTGCTGCCCTTACTGTCACCGGGAAAGGACACCACAAGATTGATCCCAAAGCTAAGCACTTCTCCCATTGCAAGAAAGATCAATCTAGTAGGCCAAACCAAACTGATAATTCAAAGAGACTTGCAAAGATAACCAATCATACATAAAAGAATTCAGAGAAGATTCAAATATTATTCATACATAGACTTGATCATAAACCCACAATTCATCGATCTCAACAAACACACCGCAAAAAGAAGATTACATTGAATAGATCTCCACAAGAGAGGGGGAGAACATTGTATTGAGATCCAAAAAGAGAGAAGAAGCCAACTAGCTACTAGCTATGGACCCGTAGGTCTGAGGTAAACTACTCACACTTCATCGGAGAGGCTATGGTGTTGATGTAGAAGCCCTCCGTGATCATTGCCCCCTCCGGTGGAGCTCCGGAACAGGCCCCAAGATGGGATCTCGTGGATACAGAAAGTTACAGCGGTGGAATTAGGGTTTTGGCTCCCGTTCTGATCGTTTGGGGGTACATGGATATATATATATATATATATATATAGGAGGAAGGAGTACGTCGGTGGAGCAACGGGGGGCCCACGAGGGTGGAGGGCGCGCCTGGTGGGGGTGGGCGCGCCCCCCTACCTCGTGCCCTCCTGTTACCTGTCTTGACGTAGGGTCCAAGTCTCCTGAGTCTTATCCGATGAGAAAATCACGTTCCCGAAGGTTTCATTCCGTTTGGACTCCGTTTGATATTCCTTTTCTTCGAAACCCTAAAACAGACAAAAAACAACAATTCTGGGCTGGGCCTCTGGTTAATAGGTTAGTCCCAAAAATAAAATAGAAGTGGATAATAAAGCCCAATAATGTCCAAAACAGTAGATAATATAGCATGGAGCAATCAAAAATTATAGATACGTTGGAGACGTATCAGCGCCCGCTACACCGTTTACTCCTCCGGTCATATTGTCGTAGTGCTTAGGCGAAGCCCTGAGCGGATCACTTCACCAACACCGTCACCACGCCGTCGTGCTGACGAAACTTGAAGGAAATATGCCCTAGAGGCAATAATAAAGTTGTTATTTATATTTCCTTATATCATGATAAATGTTTATTATTCATACTAGAATTGTATTAACCGGAAACTTAGTACATGTGCGAATACATAGACAAAACTGAGTGTCCCTAGCTAGTATGCCTCTACTTAACTAGCTCGTTAATCAAAGATGGTTAAGTTTCCTAACCATATACATGTCTTGTCATTTGATGAACGGGATCACATCATTAAAGAATGATGTGATGTACAAGACCCATATGTTAGCTTAGCATAATGATCGTTTAGTTTTATTGATACTGCTTTCCTCAAGACTTATGCATGTTCCTCTGACTATGAGATTATGCAACTCTCGAATACCGGAGGAACACCTTGTGTGCTATCAAATGTCACAACGTAACTGGGTAATTATAAAGATGCTCTACAGGTGTCTCTGATGGTGTTTGTTGAGTTGGCATAGATCGAGATTAGGGCTTGTCACTCCGTGTATCGGAGAGGTATCTCTGGGCCCTCTCGGTAATACACATCACTATGAGCCTTGCAAGCAATGTGACTAATGAGTTAGTCACGAGATGATGTATTATGAAACGAGTAAACAGACTTGCCGGTAACGAGATTGAACTAGGTATGATGATACCGACGATCGAATCTCGAGCAAGTAACATACTGATGACAAAGGGAACAACGTATGTTGTTATGCGGTTTGACTGATAAAGATCTTCGAAGAATATGTAGGAGCCAATATGAGCATCTAGGTTCCGCTATTGGTTATTGACCAGAGATATGTCTCGGTCTTGTCTACATAGTTATCGAACCCGTAGGGTCCGCACGCTTAACGTTCAATGACGATTTGTATTATGAGTTATGTGATTTGATGACCGAAGTTTGTTCGGTGCCCCGAATGAGATCATGGACATGACGAGGAGTCTTGAAATGGTTGAGAGGTAAAGATTCATATATTGGAAGGTTACATTCGGACACCGGAATGATTCGGGTTGATTCAGATGAGTTTTGGAGTACCGGGGGTTACCGGAACCCCCCCGGAGGATAATTCGCCACCATGGGCCTTAGTGGAGAAGAGAGAGGGCTGGCCAGGAGGTGGCGCATGCCCCCCCTTGCCAATCTGAATTGGACAAGGGGTGGGGGCGACGCCCCCCTTTCCCTCTCCTACTCCTCCTCTCTTTCCCCTTTGCTACTCCGAAAAAGGAAAAAAGGAGAGGGGAATCCTACTAGGACTAGGGAGTCCTAGTAGGACTCCCCAGACTTGGCGCGCCCCAAGGAGACCGGCCTCCTCTCCTCCCCCTTTATATACGGAGGCGGGGGGCACCCCAAAGGACAACAAGTCTTCTCTTAGCCGTGTGCGGTGCCTCCCTCCATAGTTACACACCTCGGTCATATCGTCGTAGTTCTTAGGAGAAGCCCTCCGCCGGTATCATCATCATCACCATTGCCACGCCTTCGTGCTGACTGACACGTCTCTAACGTATCTATAATTTTTGATTGCTCCATGCTATATTATCTACTGTTTTGGACTATATTGGGCTTTATTTTCCACTTTTATATTATTTTTGGGACTAACCTATTAACCGGAGGCCCAGCCCAGAATTGCTGTTTTTTTGCCTATTTCAGTGTTTCGGAGAAACAGAATATCAAACGGAGTCCAAACAGAATAAAATCTTTGGGAACGTGATTTTCTCACCGAACGTGATCCAGGAGACTTGGACCCTAATCCAAGGAGTCAAAGAGGAGGTCACGAGGGTGGGGGGCGCGCCCCCCCTAGGGCGCGCCCCCTGCCTCATGGGCCCCTCGGTGATCCACCGACGTACTCCTTCCTCCTATATATACCTACATACCCCCAAACAATCAGAACAGGAGCCAAAAACCTAATTCCACCGCCGCAACTTTCTGTATCCACGAGATCCCATCTTGGGGCCTGTTCCGGAGCTCCGCCGGAAGAGGGCCGTCGTCACGGAGGGCTTCTACATCATCCTAGCCCCTCCGATGAAGTGTGAGTAGTTTACCTCAGACCTTCGGGTCCATAGTTAGTAGCTAGATGGCTTCTTCTCTCTCTTTGAATCTCAATACAGAGTTCACCCCCTCTCTTGTGGAGATCTATTTGATGTAATCTTCTTTTTGCGGTGTGTTTGTTGAGATCGATGAATTGTGGGTTTATGATCAAGTCTATTTATGAATAATATTTGAATCTTCTCTGAATTCTTTTATGTATGATCGGTTATCTTTACAAGTCTCTTCGAATTATCCGTTTGGTTTGGCCAACTAGATTGGTAGTTCTTGCCGTGGGAGAAGTGCTTAGCTTTGGGTTCGATCTTGCGGTGTCCTTTCCCAGTGACAGAAGGGGCAGCAAGTCACGTATTGCATCGTTGCCATCGAGGATAACAAGATGGGGTTTATTTCAATTGCATGAATTTATCTCTCTACATCATGTCATCTTGCTTAAGGTGTTACTCTGTTTTTAACTTAATACTCTAGATGCATGCTGGATAGCGGTCGATGAGTGGAGTAATAGTAGTAGATGCAGAATCGTTTCGGTCTACTTGTCACGGACGTGATGCCTATATACATGATCATGCCTAGATATTCTCATAACTATGCTCAATTATGTCAATTTCTCAACAGTAATTTGTTCACCCACCGTAGAATACTTATGCTCTTGAGAGAAGCCACTAGTGAAACCTATGGCCCCCGGGTCTATTCTCATCATATCGATCTCCATCACTTTAATCTTGTTTTTCTTTTTACTTTGCCTTTACCTTTTACTTTGCATCTTTATACCAAAAATACCAAAAACATTATATCTATCAGATCTCACTCTCGTAAATGACCATGAAGGGATTGACAACCCCTAATCGCGTTGGTTGCGAGTAGCTATCGTTTTGTGCAGGTACGAGGGACTTGAGCGTGGCCTCCTACTGTATTGATACCTTGGTTCTCAAAAACTGAGGGAAATACTTACGCTACTCTGCTGCATCATCCCTTCCTCTTCGGTGAAAACCAACGCAAGCTCAAGACGTAGCACTGACGAAACTCTCCCTCGTCCTCAGCTGGATCAAGAGCTCGAGGGACGTCATCATGCTGAACGTGTGCTGAACACGGAGGTGCCGTACGTTCGGTGCTTGGTTCGATTGGATCGCGAAGACGTTCGACTACATCAACCGCGTTACTAAACGCTTCCACTTTTGGTCTACGAGGGTACGTGGACAAACTCTCCCGTCTCGTTGCTATGCATCTCCTAGATAGATCTTGCGTGATCATAGGATTTTTTTTTTGAAATATTGTGTTCCCCTACAGTGGCATCCGAGCCAGGTCTATGCGTAGATGTTATATGCACGAGTAGAACACAAAGAGTTGTGGGCGATAATAGTCATATTGCTTACAAGCAACGTCTTACTTTGATTCAGTGGTATTGTTGGATGAAGCGGCCCAGACCGACATTACATGACCGCATTCATGAGACTGGTTCTAACGACGTGCTGTGCACATAGGTGGCTGGTGGGTGTCTGTTTCTCCAACTTTAGTTGAATCGAGTTTGACTACGCCCAATCGTTGTTGAAGGTTAAAACAACACACTTGATGAAAAATTGTTGTGGTTTTGATGCGTAGGTAAGAACGGTTCTTGCTAGAAGCCCGTAGCAGCCACGTAAAACTTGCAACAACAAAGTAGAGGCTGTCTAACTTGTTTTTGCAGGACATGTTGTGATGTGATATGGTCAAGACGTGATGAGATATAAATTGTTGTATGAGATGATCATGTGTTGTAAAAGTTATCGGCAACTGGCAGGAGCCTTATGGTTGTCGCTTTATTGTATGAAATGCAATCACCATGTAATTGATTTACTTTATCACTAAGCGGTAGCGATAGTCGTAGAAGCAATAGTTGGCGAGACGACAACGATGCTATGATGGAGATCAAGGTGTCAAGCCGATGACGATGGCGATCATGATGGTGCTTTGGAGATGGATATCAAAGGCACAAGATGTTGATGGCCATATCATATCACTTATTTTGATTGCATGTGATGTTTATCCTTTATGCATCTTATTTTGCTTAGTACGGCAGTAGCATTATAAGATGATCCCTCACTAAATTTCAAGGTATAGGTGTTCTCCCTGAGTATGCACCGTTGCTACAGTTCGTCATGCCGAGACACCACGTGATGATCGGGTGTGATAAGCTCTACATTCACATACAACGGGTGCAAGTCAGTTTTGCACGTGCAGAATAATCAGGTTAAACTTGACGAGCCTAGCATATCCAGATATGGCCTCGGAACACTGAGACCGAAAGGTCGAACGTGAATCATATATATAGTAGATATGATCAACATAGTGATGTTCACCATTGAAAGTTACTCCATCTCATGTGATGATAGGACATGGTTTAGTTGATATGGATCACGCGATCATTTAGATGACTAGAGGGATGTCTTTCAAAGTGGGATTTCTTAAGTAATATGATTAATTGAACTTTAATTTATCATGAACTTAGTACCTGATAGTATTTTTCATGTTTATGTTGTTGTAGATCAATGGCCCATGCTACCGTTCCCTTGAATTTTAATGCGTTCCTAGAGAAAGCTAAGTTGAAAGATGATGGTAGCAACTACATGGACTGGGTCCGTAACTTGAGGATTATCCTCATTGCTGCACAGAAGAATTATGTCCTGGAAGCACTGCTAGGTGCAAGACTCGCTGCAGGAGCAATTCCGGACGTTGTGAACGTCTGGTAGAGCAAAGCTAATGACTACTCGATAGTTCAGTGTGCCATGTTGTACAGCTAAGAATATCGACTTCAACGGCGTTTTGAACATCATGGAGCATATGAGATGTTCGAGGAGTTGAAGTTAATATTTCAAGCAAATGCCCAAATTGAGAGATATGAAGTATGCAATAAGTTCTATAGCTGCAAGATGGAGGAGAATAGTTCTGTCACTAAACATATACTCAGAATGTCTTGGTACCAAAACCACTTAACTCAACTGGGAGTTAATCTTCCTGATGATAGTGTCATTGACAGAGTTCTTCAATCACTGCCACCAAGCTACAAAAGCTTCTTGATGAACTATAATATGCAAGGATGGATAAGACAATTCTCGAGCTCTTCGCAATGCTAAAGACTGCGGAGAGCATCAAGTGTTGATGGTCACCAGTTTCAAGAAAAGGGGCAAAGCGAAGAAGGGGAACTTCAAGAAGAATGGCAGGCAAGTTGCTGCTCAAGTGAAGAAGCCCAAGTCTGGACCTAAGCCTGAGACAGATTGCTTCTACTGCAAAGGGACTGGTCACCGGAAGTGAAACTGCCCCAAGTTTTTGGCGGATAAGAAGGATGGCAAAGTGAAAGGTATATTTGATATACATGTTATTGATGTGTACCTTACTAATGCTCGTAGTAGCGCCTAGGTATTTGATACTGGTTTTGTTGCTCATATTTGCAACTCGATTGGCTAAAGACGAGGTGGCGATGCACGTGGGAAATGGTTCCAAAGTCGATGTGGTCGCCGTCGGCACGCTACCTCTACATCTACCTTTGGGATTAGTTTTAGACCTGAATAATTGTTATTTGGTGCCAGCGTTAAGCATGAACATTATATCTGGATCTTGTTTGATGCGAGGCGGTTATTCATTTAAATCAGAGAATAATGGTTGTTCTATTTATATGAGTAATATCTTTTATGGTCATGCACCCTTGATGAGTGGTCTATTTTTGTTGAATCCCGATAGTAGTGATACACATATTCATAATACTGAAGCCAAAAGATACAAGTTTAATAATGATAGTGCAACGTATTTGTGGCACTGCCGTTTAGGTCGTTTTGTTGTAAAGCGCATGAAGAAACTCCATGCCGATGGGCTTTTGGAATCACTTGATGCTTGCGAACCATGCCTCATGGAAAAGATGACTAAGACTTCGTTCTCCGGAGCAATGGAGCAAGCAACTGACTTATTGGAAATAATACATACTGATGTATGCGGTCCAATGAGTGTTGAGGCTCACGGTGGGTATCGTTATTTTCTGCCCTTCACAGATGATTTGAGCAGATATGGGTACATCTACTGGATGAAACATAAGTCTGAAACATTTGAAAAGTTCAAAGAATTTCAGAGTGAAGTGGAAAATCATCGTAACATGAAAAATAAAGTTTCTATGATCTGATCGTGGAGGTGAATATTTGAGTTATGAGTTTGGTCTTCATTTGAAACAATGCTGAATAGTTTCGCAACTAACGCCACCTGGAACACCACAGCGTAATGGTGTGTCCGAATGTCGTAACCGCACTTTGTTACATATGGTGCGATCTATGATGTCTCTTACTGATTTACCGCTCTCATTTTGGGGTTATGCTTTAGAGACGACCACATTCATGTTAAATAGGGCACCATCTAAATCCGTTGAGATGACACCATATGAACTGTGGTTTGGCAATAAACCTAAGCTATCGTTTCTTAAAGTTTGGGGCTGCGATGCTTATGTGAAAAAGCTTCAACCTGATAAGCTCGAACCCAAATCGGAGAAATGTGTCTTCATAGGATACCGAAAGGAGACTATTGGGTGCACCTTCTACACTGATCCGAAGGCAAGATATTCGTTGCTAAAAATGGATCCTTTCTAGAGGAGTTTCTCTCAAAAGAAGTGAGTGGGAGGAAAGTAGAACTTGATGAGGTAATTGTACCTTCTCCCTTACTGGAAAGTAGTTCATCACAGAAATCAGTTCCAGTGATTCCTACGCCAATTAGTGAGGAAGCTAACGATGATGATCATGAAACTTCTGATCAAGTTACTACCGAACCTCGTAGGTCAACCAGAGTAAGGTCCGCACTAGAGTGGTACGGTAATCCTGTTCTGGAAGTCATGTTACTTGACCATGATGAACCTACGAACTATGAGGAAGCGATGATGAGCCCAGATTCCGCAAAATGGCTTGAGGCCATGAAATTTGAGATGGGATCTAATAGAGTCTAAGCTGTCCCGTCTTTCGATGAGATGGTGATTATCATTTCAAAGGAGTATACTTTGACAATCCGACTATGAACGTGTGGAGACGTCGCGCCTTAGCAATCGCTAAACCAACTCCAAGAGGTTATTGACCACATGGGAGCACGATCAACCTGACCACGAAGGTCTATTTACTGCAAGCAAACGAAGAACAGGCAAAAAACTAAGATTGCAATCTGGATATTGTGAATATAAGATGAAAGCTTTATTGATGAAGGTGGGGTTCTGTGATGTCTTTGTCTGGTCGTTGAACACAAACGAAGTACGCGTAGTTGCATCTATGGCAAAATTTTAATCTAAACAAAACCCAAAGTCTAAATGAAGCCCTAAGGGCTGTATATATGGAGGAAGAGGGGGAATTTCGTGGCCCTTGGAGGAGGGGTCCGAAACCAACCCTAACTCTTGTTTCCCCACACATATGGACTCTAAAAACATCATATACTTAAGTATTTCGAAATTACATGGGCCTGGCCCACTAATAACGTGACGCGGCACCTAGAATAGCCTCTGGATGAAATTTATGAATTGGCATCTTGTATATTTCGTCCAAGGCTTCATGCACTCCTTATGGTGGCTTCAAAGTCCTGAAATCATCACTTGTAACTCCGTTCTTGTTCCCCTTGCGCATACCGTCATCTCCATGCTTGGGCTTGCTCCAGTGTTCATCCCTTTTATCCATGCCAGGCCCTTCATTTGTAAGCAAAACAAATGTATCCAATTTAGGCAGAATCATATTCTCATGAACATTAGAATCATTACCAAGAAACGAAAGTACCTGATAATTTAATTGGCGTGCGCAAGCTCTAGTACTTGGTCCAGTATGTATATCAGCAGGGGCTGTGGGTGTAACACTGGTATTGATGTCCTCATCATCCTCCCCTTCTTGAAATGAAGTCGTCCTCGACGGAAGCTCATCTTCCTCACCCAAATAAGGCTTCAAATCTGCAATGTTAAAAGTGGGACTAACCCCAAAATCTGCAGGCAACTTAAGTTTATATGCATTAGGATTAATTTTCTCTAACACCTTAAAAGGACCATCAGCATGTGGCATTAGCTTTGATTTACGCAAATCAGGAAATCTATCCTTATGCAAATGTAACCAAACAAGATCTCCAGGTGCAAACACAACATGTTTCCTACCCTTATCTCCAACAAGTTTATATTTAGCATTCATATGCTCAATGTTTTCCTTAGTTAACTCATGCATTTTTAAGATCAATTCAGCATGTTGTTTAGCATCAAAATTAACCTTCTCCGAAGATGGAAGAGGGAACAAATCAATGGGTGCACGAGGTAGGAGACCATACACAATTTCAAAAGGGCACATCTTAGTAGTAGAATGCAACGAACGATTATAAGCAAATTCAATATGAGGCAAGCATTCTTCCCACATTTTCATATTATTCTTCAAAACAGCCCTAAGCATAGTAGACAATGTTCTATTGACTACTTCAGTTGGACCATCAGTTTTAGGGTGACAAGTTGTACTAAAAAGCAGTTTAGTCCCCAACTTAGCCCATAAACTTCTCCAAAAGTGGCTAAGAAATTTAGTATCACGATCTGAAACAATTGTTTTGGCACACCATGCAAGCAAATAATTTCACGAAAGAACAAATCAACAACATTAACAACATCATCGCTTTTATGACATGGTATAAAGTGTGCCATTTTCAAGAATCTATCCACGACAACAAATATGCTATCCCTCCCCTTGTTTGTTCGAGGTAAACCTAAAACAAAGACCATAGATATATCCTCCCAAGGAACACTAGGTACAGGCAAAGGCATATATAAACCATGAGGATTGAGTCGTGACTTAGCTTTTTGACATGTAGTGCAGCGAGCAACAAAACGCTCAACATCCCGTCTCATCTTTGGCCAAAAGAAATGTGTAGCAAGTATATCCTCCGTCTTCTTCATGCCAAAGTTCCCCATTAATCCTCCTCCATGCGCCTCTTGCAACAACAAAAGACGAACGGAGCTAGCTGGAATGCATAGCTTGTTAGCACGAAACACAAATCCATCGTTAACGACGAACTTGTTCCATGTTCTACCTTATTTACAATTCTACAATACATCTTTAAATTTAGCATCATGCACATATTGATCTTTGATGGTCTCCAAACCAAATATTTTAAAGTCAAGTTGTAAAAGCATAGTATAACGACGAGACAATGCATCAGCAATAACATTTTCTTTACCCTTCTTGTGTTTAATGACATAAGGGAAAGTCTCAATGAATTCAACCCATTTAGCACGTCTACGGTTCAATTTTTCTTGACTTTTAATATGTTTCAAAGATTCATGATCAGAATGTATAACAAATTCTTTGGGCCATAAATAATGTTGCCATGTTTCTAAGGTCCGAACAAGAGCATATCATTCTTTATCATAAGTAGAATAGTTCAGACTAGGCCCACTCAAATTTTCATAAAAGTATGCAACAAGTTTGCCATCTAGTAATAACACACCTCCTAATCCAATTCCACTAGCATCACATTCAAGCTCAAAAGTCTTATTAAAATCAGGAAGTTGGAGTAAAGGAGCATGGGTCAACTTATCTTTCAATACCATGAAGGCCTCTTCCTGTGCGGTACCCCAAACAAAAGGCACATCCTTCTTTGTAAGCTCATTGAGAGGTGTCGCAATGGTGCTAAAATCTCACACAAAATGCCTATAGAAACCAGCGAGTCCAAGAAAACTCCTCACTTGTGTGACCGTTTTGGGCTGCGGCCAACTCTCAATAGCTTCAATCATGGCTTTATCAACTTCAATTCCCTGCGGAGTAACAACATAGCGAAGAAAAGATAGTCGGTCAGTGCAAAAGGTGCACTTCCCAAGGTTACCAAACAAACGTGCATCACGTAGAGAAATAAAAACAACACGTAAATTTTCCAAATGTTCTTCCAAAGATTTGCTATAAATCAGTATATCATCAAAATAGAGTACCACAAATCGTCCAATGAAAGCACGTAAAACTTCGTTCATTAGTCTCATGAAAGTACTAGGTGCATTAGTTAACCCAAAAGGCATGAATAACCACTCATATAAACCAAACTTAGTTTTAAATGTTGTTTTCCATTCATCTCCCAATTTCATACGAATTTGATGGTATCCACTATGCGAATCAACTTTGGAGAATATTGTAGAGCCAGTCAATTCATCCAGCATATCATCTAGCCTAGGAATAGGATGACGATAACGAATAGTAATATTATTAATGCCTCTACAATCAACACACATACACGACGTACCATCCTTTTTAGGCACTAGGATAATAGGAATAACACAAGGACTAAGAGATTCACGTATATAACCTTTGTCGAGCAGCTCCTGTACTTGACGCATAATCTCCTTCGTCTCCTCTGGATTGGTACGGTATGGTGCACGGTTGGGTAGCGATGCACCGGGAATTAAGTCAATTTGATGCTCAATCCCTCGAATAGGTGGTAATCCCGATGGCACGTCTTGTGGAAAGACGTCAACGTACTCCTGCAAAATGTCAGTGACAAGAGGGGGCAAAGAGGAAGGCACGTCCTCGAATGGAAATAATGCCTCTTTGCACACAAAAGCATAGCAAATAGATTTGCTAAAATGTAGCTCATCAATATCAGATTTTGTGGCATGTAAGCATGCACTTTTCAATTAATTTCAGAAACAACACTACATGGTTTATTATTAGGTTTCATGTGTTTCTCAAATTCTTTTGCCACAATCTTATTTTCACTCTTATTTTTCTCCTGTTTTGCTTTATTAGCTCTATTAATATCATCTTTCAAACTGTAATCAGGAGTCATAGGAAGCAAAGTAATATTTTTATCCTTATGAACAATAGTATACTGATTGTTTCTACCATGGTGTACAGATTTTTTTATCAAATTGCCATGGTCTACCAAGTAATAAGGAACATGCTTGCATAGGTACTGATAACCCACAAGTATAGGGGATCGCAGCAATTTTCGATAAGTAAGAGTGTCGAACCCAACGAGCAGCTAAAGGCAGAACAAATGTTCTCTCAAGTTCTATCGACCACCAATACAACTCTACGCACACTTGATGTTCGCTTTACCTAGAACAAGTATGAAACTAGAAGTACTTTGTAGTTGTTGTTGGATAGGTTTGCAAGATAATAAAGATTACGTAAATAAAATGTAGGGGCTGTTTAGATAAAGAAACAATAAAGTAAATATAGCGAGTGTGGAAAAGTGGTGGTAGGAGTTGTGAAATTGTCCCTAAGCAATTGACCACTTTACTAGACCGATAGCAAGTATTATGTGGGAGAGGCCACTGCTAGCATGTCATCCTCGACTTGGAATTCTATGCACTTATGATTGGAACTATTAGCAAGGATCCGCAACTACTAACATTCATTAAGCTAAAACCCAACCATAGCATTAAGATATATTGGTCCCCCTTCAATCCCGCATGCATCAATTTCTATGCTAGGCTGATGCTTCTGTCACCCTTGCCCTCCAATACATAGTCCTATCAACATACAACTAACCCGATGGTGTGATCCACGCGTGCGCTCATATGATGGGCACCAAAGGACATCAACATAACCACAAGCAAATTAAATCAATCATAGCAATTCATCAACCACCGATAGGACAACGAAAATCTACTCATACATCATAGGATGGCAACACATCATTGGATAATAATATGAAGCATAAAGCACCATGTTCAAGTAGAGGGTACAGCGGGTTGCGGGAGAGTGGACCGCTGTAGATAGAGAGGGGAAGGTGATGGAGATTTTGGTGAAGATGGCGGAGGTGTTGGTGTAGATCACGGTGATGATGATGATGGCCACGGCACCGTTCCGGTGCCACCGAAAGAGAAGGGGAGAGGGGGCCCTTTCTTCTTCTTCCTTGACCTCCTCCCTAGATGGGAGAAGGGTTCCCCTCTGGTCCTTGGCCTCCATGGCATGGGAGGGGCGAGAGCCCCTCCGAGATTGGATCTGTCTCTCTGTCTCTCTCTGTTTCGGCGTTCTGTTCTGCTGCCCTTTCACCGTTTCGTATATATATGGAGATCCGTAACTCCGATTGGACCGAAACCGTTGCCGTGATTTTTTTACCAAAAAATAGCTTTCTTGCGGCCGAAGAAGGGCCTCAACTACCTTACGGGTGGCCCACGAGGGTCAGGGGCGCGCCCCCTGCCTCGTGGCCACCTCGGGCATCGTCTCACGTGGATTTTTATTCCGGAATTCTCCATATATTCCAAAAATAAGCTCCATCCATTTTTATCCCGTTTGGATTCCGTTTGATATGGATATTCCGTGAAACATAAAACATGCAACAGACAAGAACTGACACTGGGCACTGGATCAATATGTTAGTCCCAAAAATAATATAAAAAGTTGCCAAAAGTATATGAAAGTTGTAGAAAATTGGCATGGAACAATCAAAAATTATAGATACGACGGAGACGTATCAGCATCCCCAAGCTTAATTCCTGCTCGTCCTCGAGTAGGTAAATGATAAAAAAGATAATTTTTGATGTGGAATGCTACCTAGCATAATCTTGATCACATATCTAATCATGGCATGAATATTAAGACACGAGTGATTCAAAGAAATAGTCATTTGACATAAAAACAATAATACTTCAAGCCACTAATAAAGCAATCATGTCTTTTCGAAACAACAAGGCCAAAGAAAGCTATCCCTACAAAATCATATAGTCTGGCTATGCTCCATCTTCACCACCAAAAATATTCACATCGTGCACAACCCCGATCACAAGCCGAGCAATTGGTTCATACTTTTTAACGCGCTTCAGCATTTTCGACCCTCACGCAGTACATGAGCGTGAGCCATGGATATAGCACTATAGGTGGAATAGAATGGTGGTTGTGGGGAAGACAAAAAAGAGAAGATAGTCTCACATCAACTAGGCATATCAACGGGCTATGGAACAAATGCACAAGAGCTATAAGTATATGAAAGCTCAAACTGAAACTAAGTGGGTGTGCATCCGACTTGCTTGCTCATGAAGACCTAGGGCATTTGAGGAAGCCCGTCGTTGGAATATACAAGCCAAGTTCTATAATGAAAATTCCAACTAGTATATGAAAGTGATAACTCAAAGACTCTCTATATGAAGAACATGGTGCTACTTTGAAGCACAAATGTGGTAAAAGGATAGTAACATTGCCCCCTTTTCTTCTTCTTTTTTGTGTGGGCTTCTTTGGCCCCCCTTTTTATTTAGGCTTCTTCGGCCTCTTTTTTTTTCTTGGGGCAATGCTCTAATAATGATGATCATCACACTTTTATTTACTTAAAACTCAATATTACAACTTGATATCTAGAACAAAGATATGCCTCTATATCAATGCCTCCGGCAGTGTACCGGGATGTGCAATGATCTAGCGTAGCAATGACATCAAAAACGGACAAGCCATGAAAACATCATGCTATCTATCTTACGATCATGCAAAGCAATATGACAATGAATGCTCAAGTCATGTATATGATGATGATGGAAGTTGCATGGCAATATATCTCGGAATGGCTATGGAAATGCCATGATAGGTAGGTATGGTGGCTGTTTTGAGGAGAAGGTATATGGTGGGTTTACGGTACCGGCGAAAGTTGCGTGATACTAGAGAGGCTAGCAATGATGGAAGGGTGAGAGTGTGTATAATCCATGGACTCAACATTAGTCATAAAGAACTCACATACTTATTGCAAAAGTTTATTAGTCCTCGAAGCAAAGTACTACTACGCATGCCCCTAGGGGGATAGATTGGTAGGAAAAGACCATCGCTCATCCCCGACCGCCACTCATAAGGAAGACAATCAATAAATACCTCATGCTCCGACTTCGTTACATAACAGTTCACCATACGTGCATGCTACGGGAATCACAAACCTCAACACAAGTATTTCTACTAATCCACAACTACCCACTAGCATGACTCTAATATCACCATCTTTATATCGCAAAACTATTGCAAGAATCAAACATATCATATTCAGTGATCTACAAGTTTTATGTAGGATTTTATGACTAACCATGTGAATGACCAATTCCTGTCATCTCTCTAAATAGATATAAGCGAAGCAAGAGAGTTTAATTCTTTCTACAAAACATATGCCCACGCTCTAACAAATATAATTGAAGCAAAAGATCATTCTACAAATGGCGGTTTTCAATGTAAAGAGAAACACGCAATCCAAACTTCAAATGATATAAGTGAAGCACATGAAGCATTCTATAAAGCCATACTCAAAATATATAAGTGAAGTGCATAGAGCATTCTATAAATCAACCAAGTACTACCTCATACCAGCATGGTGCATAAAAGAAAAATGAAAACTAAATGCAAAAGACACTCCAACATTGCACATATCACATGAACGAAACGAATCCGAAAACATACCGATACTTGTTGAAGAAAGAGGGGATGCCTTTCGGGGCATCCCCAAGCTTAGACGCTTGAGTCTCCTTGAATATTTACTTGGGGTGCCTCGGGCATCCCCAAGCTTGAGATCTTGCCTCTCTTCCTTCTTCTCACATTGTGACCTTCTCGATCATCGAACACTTCATCCACACAAAACTTCAACAGAAAACTCGGTAAGATCCGTTAGTATAATAAAGCAAATCACCACTCTAAGTACTGTTGCAAACCAATTCATATTTTGTTATTGCATTGTGTCTACTGTAATATAACTTTTTCATGGCTTAATCCACTGATATAAATTGATAGTTTCATCAAAACAAGCAAACTATGCATCAAAAACAGAATCTGTCTAAAACAGAACAGTATGTAACAATCTAAACATTTACCATACTTATGATACTTGAAAAATACTGCCAAAATTAGGAAAAATAAACAATTTGTATAGAAAGACAGTGTAAAAAGAATCAGAACCATTTGACGTTCCCGCTAAAATTGCAAAATCATGCACTACAGCCAAAGTTTCTGTCCTGCACCATACAAACCATCAAGCAAATGTAAACATCCTAAAGGCAAACCTTGGCACATTATTTTTATAATACAATGGATTGTACAAGGGGATAATTATTTTTATTTAAAAGTTTCCGTAATCAAGATTCACAAAGTTGTCGTGAGCATGAACAAAGTTCAAGGAGCTCTCCCACTTCAACAATGCTTGTCTTTCTCACTTTCACTTTCCTTTTTGAAAAAGTTTTGGGTTCCCCTCTTTATTTTTGTTATTTTTAAACTATGTGAAAGCACTCAACAGATATAAATTACTCTCTAAAACTTCCGGGTTGTCTCCCTGGCAGCGCTTTCTTTAAAGCCATTAAGCTAGGCATATAGTGCTCAAGTAATGAATCCACCCGGATCCCAAGGTATATCAAAGCCAATTTTAATTAACAATGATTTGTAATTTAGTAGTGAGCACAAAAGAAACATATATCACGCAACAACGAATTCTAACTCTCTTCCTATGCATCGGCATGTCATAAAAGAACAATTCATGCACACATAGTAAAGGCCAATGCATAGTATAAACAGTTTCTTGCAATTTTATCATATTGGAAACATAGAGAGGTGGAGATATAGTTCCTATCTCATAATAATTGCAAGTAGGAGCAGCAAGCACATGCACATTATATTCATCAAAATCATCATGTGTAATAGTAAAACGCAACCCATCAATATAATCCTTAATAAGGGTAAACTTCTCCGATATAGTGTAGTTGGGAGAATTTAAAAAGATAATAGGACTACCATGTGTGGGTGAAATAGCAACAATTTGATGTTTAACATAAGGAACTATGGCAAGTTCATCTCCATAAGCATAATTCATATTGGCATCTTGGCCACAAGCATAGCAAGAATCATCAAAAAGGGATATTTCAAAAGAATCAACGGGATCATAACAATTATCATAGCATTCATCCTTCGGTAAGCACGAAGGGAAATTAAACAATGTATGAGTTGAAGAGTTACTCTCATTAGAAGGTGGGCACGTGTAGCTAATCCGCTCTTCCTCCTTTTGTTCTTCGCTCTCCTCCTCATCTTTTTCATCCAATGAGCTCATAGTTTCATCAATTTCTTCTTCGAGAGACTGCTGCAAAATATTAGTCTCTTCTTGGACAGCGGGGTAGTCCTCAATATATGGTTCAACATAGGCATTAGAAGCATAATTATCATAGCAATATTTAAGTATGTCAAAATTTTCAGATTTGTAAAGAGTAGCATCATACGTTTCAATCAAAGAAGCAATTTCATAAGCACCCTTAAAAGCAACAAATTCTTCAATTTGTTGAACATCATAGTAACTATAAACACCCTTAGCATACGAAGATACGATTCCATTATCACTAAACTCACATTGATAGGGAAGGTGTTTCTTAGGGTTTTCAGAACAACAAGTAATATCATATATTCCACATAAATTCCAAGCATAGCATTGCAAACGATGAATTTGACCCAGTAAAATTTTCCCTTTTTCAGATATTCGGTGTCGCACATAACAAGCATGCTCATCCAAAGATTTTCCCTCAACTAAGCTAGTTGGGGTTTCAGCACGAGCACATAGGGATCGAAGATGATCCAAGTAATAAGTTCAATGGTGTGATAGATTTTGAGTGGTTCTTCAACCATTGGTTTAATAGGTACAACTATTTTTTTGTATTTTGTGTTTCTTGCCCATAACTAAATATAGAAAACAACTAAGAATAGCAAATAAAAATTACTTAGTGATAGATCAAACAAGCACACACGAGAATATTCACCACACGCTATTGCTCCCCAGCAACGACACCATAAAAAGGTCTTGATAACCCACAAGTATAGGGGATCGCAACAGTTTTCGATAAGTAAGAGTGTCGAACCCAACGAGGAGCTAAAGGCAGAACAAATATTCCCTCAAGTTCTATCGACCATCGATACAACTCTACGCATGCTTGATGTTCGCTTTACCTAGAACAAGTATGAAACTAGAAGTACTTTGTAGGTGTTGTTGGATAGGTTTGCAAGATAATAAAGATTACATAAATAAAAAGTAGGGGCTGTTTAGATAAGGAAACAATAAAGTAAATATAGCGAGTGTGGAAAAGTGGTGGTAGGAGTTGTGAAATTGTCCCTAAGCAATTGACTAGTTTACTAGACCGATAGCAAGTATTATGTGGGAGAGGCCACTGCTAGCATGCCATCCCTGACTTGGAATTCTATGCACTTATGATTGGAACTATTAGCAAGCATCCGCAACTACTAACATTCATTAAGCTAAAACCCAACCATAGCATTAAGATATATTGGTCCCCCTTCAATCCCACATGCATCAATTTCTATGCTAGGCTGAAGCTTCTGTCACCCTTGCCCTCCAACACATAGTCCTATCAACATACAACTAACCCTATCGTGTGATCCATGTGCGCGCTCATATGATGGGCACCAAAGGACAGCAACTTAACCACAAGAAAATTAAATCAATCATAGCAATTCATCAACCACCGATAGGACAACGAAAATCTACTCAGACATCATAGGATGGCAACACATCATTGGATAATAATATGAAGCATAAAGCACCATGTAAAAGTAGAGGGTGCAGCAGGTTGCGGGTGAGTGGACCGCTGTAGATAGAGGGGGGAAGGTGATGGAGATGTTGGTGAAGATGGCAGAGGTGTTGGTGTAGATCGCGGTGATGATGATGATGGCCACGACAGCGTTCCGGCGCCACCAGAAGAGAAGGGGAGAGGGGGCCCCTTCTTATTCTTCTTCCTTGACCTCCTCCCTAGATAGGAGAAGGGTTTCCCCTCTGGTCCTTGGCCTCCATGGCATGGGAGGGGCGAGAGCCCCTCCGAGATTGGATCTGTCTCTCTGTCTCTCTCTGTTTCTACATTCTGTTCTGCTGCCCTTTCACCGTTTCGTATATATATGGAGATCCGTAACTCCGATTGGAACGAAACCTTCGCCGTGATTTTTTTTTACCAAAAATTAGCTTTCTTGCGGCCGAAGAAGGGCATCAACATGCTTATGGGTGGCCCACGAGGGTCAGGGGCGCGCCCCCTGCCTCGTGGCCACCTCGGGCACCGTCTCGCGTGGATTTTTCTTCCGGAATTCTCCATATATTCCAAAAATAAGCTCCGTCCGTTTTTATCCCGTTTGGATTCCGTTTGATATGGATATTCTGCGAAACATAAAACATGCAACAGACAGGAACTGGCACTGGGCACTGGATCAATATGTTAGTCCCAAAATTAATATAAAAAGTTGCCAAAAGTATATGAAAGTTGTAGAATATTGGCATGGAACAATCAAAAATTATAGATACAATGGAGACGTATCAGGTACCACATCACAATCAACATAATCAGCATATGTAGATATACTAAAATGCACACGAAAGGTACGTGTTACCTTAACCTTTCCGCTGTTTTTGAACCATTGTATGTATTAAGGATGTGGATGTGGTCTTGTGGTGAGAGATAGCTTCTCCACCATCTCCATTCTAGCCAAGTTGTTGCAGCTCCCTCCATCTATGATGACGTGAACAGAACATTCCTTCACAACTCCCTTTGTATGGAACAAATTATGCCTCTGATTTTGCTCAGCTTTTGTAACTTGCACACTCAAAACACGTTGAGCAACTAAACATTCATACATGTCAGCATCTTCAGCAGCCATGTATTGCATCTCATGATTAGAATCATCTCCACCGTGTTCTTCACTTCTAATAAGAGCCAAAGTCTCCTCATCATAGTCACTAGCGGACTCATACCCAGCATCCTCAGTAACAATCATCACACGCTTAGATGGGCATTGTCTCGCATAATGACCTCCACCCTTGCAACGACGACAAATAATATCATATTTTTGCCATGTTGATGCCATGGATGAAGAAGAGCTCAGTGCAGGCCCAGAAGGTGCACTCTTGGCAGATAGTGATGGTTGTGCCTGCTTTCTTGTATCATGGTTGGCGGTGGCAGCTGACGGAGGTGCCAGTGCAGCAGAACGTGTGGAAGTAGAGGATGCACGCGGTGTCCATGATGACGGTCGACCTGCAGAAAAGTTAGTTTGCGCCAATGCCTGTCGATCCTGCACTTCACGTTCAGCTTTGCAAGCAAGATGGAATAAACGAGTGATATTATTATATTCCTTATACTCTAGAATGGTCTGAATCTCTTTATTTAATCCACCCATAAAACATGCAAGCATAGCTTCATTATCCTCAACAATACCACATCTAATCATACCAGTTTGTAATTCCTGATAATATTCTTCTACAGAATTTTTTCATTGTCTCAAACGCTGCAATTTTTGAAGCAATTCATGTTGATAATATGGTGGAACCCAGTGAGTACGCATAGCATTTTTCAAAGCAGCCCAAGTAGCTGGAATAGGATATAATCTAAAATATTCAAACCACCAAACACATGCAAAACTAGTGAAAGCACAAACAGCAGCAGGAACACGTCTCTTCTTGGGATATTGTAAACATGTAAAACGTTGTTCAGTTTCTAACTCCCAAGTAAGGTATATATCAGGAACATTTCTACCCTCAAATGGTGGAATATTCAATTTCAGTTTAGGAAGATGGTCACGATCTCGTACCTCAGGTGGTGGTGCAGCCCTACCGTTGCGATGATATGCATGAGGATGACCTGGTGGTGGTGGTGCTGGTGGTTGCACGTAGTTCTGATTTTGATCAACCTCATCCTCGTAATGGTCCTCCACCTCTGCAGTAGCAGCAGGAGCTAGAGAAGCATCAACAACGGCACCAAAATTTTGACTAGGCTCAATGGGAACGCGCAGAGCTCGTCCCACTTGATTTGGAAGGCGACGTTGTTGTTGTTGTTGTTGTTGTTGTAGAGGTGCAACAGGTGCAGCAGGCGGTGGTGGTGGAAAACGTGAAAGCAATTTAGTAAAATTGTTATCAAGCTTTGTTTTGAACGTCTTCTCCATGGCCTCTTCAAATCTGTTTAGCACATCTTGCACCTGTCCACTCATCATTTGTTGAAACTTATCATGAAGCTCCTTGTTCGTCAAGTTCTCCCAGTCAATCTCGTCGCCTTGTGATCCTGCCATAGTTAGCAGCAATAGAAACACACGAGAATATGATCCTACAGACTACTAACAAGTGGTGGTGGTGGGTGTCAATGTCAAAACCGACGGATCTCGGGTAGGGGGTCCCGAACTGCGCGTCTAGGATCGATGGTAACAGGAGGCGGGGGACACAATGTTTTCCCAGGTTCGGGCCCTCTCTACGGAGGTAATACCCTACTTCCTGCTTGATTGATCTTGATGAATATGAGTATTACAAGAGTTGATCTACCACGAGATCATAATGGCTAAACCCTAGAAGTCTAGCTTGTATGATTGTCATAATGATCTATCGACTATCCTGGCCTTGGCTTATATAATGCACCAGAGGCCTAGGATAGCAAGAGTCCTAGCCGAATACATTGGTGGAGAGGAGTCCTTGTCTTGATCACCAAGTCTTGTGGAATACTCCTTGTATGCAGCATGGGCTGCCCGAAGTGGCCCATGAGTGAACCGCCATGGGGGTCCTCGGCCCGATCCACATGGTCGGGAGACGATGTCGTGAGTACCCCCTAGTCCAGGACACCGTTAGTAGCCCCCTGAACCAGTGTTCAAGTTGGGGATGCTCCTCGATCCTTCCGAACTATTCTTCATCTTCGGTCTTTGGTCTTGAAAAGTGGTTCAACAAATCTTCTCGTCTCTGATCTTGAGGATCGCCGAAGTGAATCCGAAGGGTTTACACATCGGGTATCCGAGGAGCCCCTTTCAGTTCTCGACCTTTATCAATGCCTTAGGATTATTTTTTACGCCACACCTCAGGTTTGAAGTTGTTCTCGTGCGGCGGTGTCCTCTTGCATCCAAGCTCCAACGCCGGACTGCATTCGAGATATCTTTTGCAGCCGAGCACCAACGCCGGACTATATCCGAGCTCCAACGCCGGACTATATCCGAGGCGTCATAGGTCACCTTGGCTTGAAAAAGTTTGAAGGAGGTTATCCGAGTTTAATGCTGAAAAGTTCTCTATGGAACGAGCCATTCGAATCCGGGCTTTATGCCATACCACTTCCGAGCTCCAACGATGGTCACCGTCGAAGGTGTCATAAACTACCTCGGTCTTTTAAAAGATTGAACGAATTCAGCCGACCTTAATGCCAAAAATGCCCTCTATGGAGCCAGCCACTGGCGCCCGAGCTTTATGCCGGACTGCTTCCGAGGTGGTGCACCACCCCGACCGCAGGCTGATTTTTGTGAATATTTTTGATTGGTGCAGTTTACTCTCTGCGGAGATATATAGCCAGTATATGTATATCCAGTAGCCCTCAAGGTGTGTGTCGGTCTAAACCCGAGGTGCACCTGAAGGAAAACATAAAACTGTTGATCCTGGTAGCCCCTGAGACTCAGGTCGATTTGCGAAATCGGCCTGAGGATCAACTTCTAGCTCGGAAGCATACATAGGAATAGAAACGCAGTGTAATATATTAGAGGTAATAGTGATCGGCGGACGAACCCTTGAGAGAGGGTTTTGAGAAGTCGTCGTAATATATTAGCTTGATGCCGGATAAGTCCCAGATGGTACTTATTGTTGTCTGAAGACGCGTTTTCCCATAGTTTGGTCTAGCCGAACACTAAGCACTTTGAATTTTCTGCACTGAACAGGCAACGCAGTAGCCCCCCGAGACATTGGTCGGGTGACAACACCAGATCTGGGGATCGATGTGCCCCTTTAATATTTATAAATAATGAGCGCAAAGCCCAGTAGCCCCCGAGCCTTAATGTGGGCACGGGTGGCCGAATTAAGGATCGATATCCGTGTGAAAAATAATTTGTTGTGTTTAACACAAACTTCTCAAAAAGAGAATAAAGATCTCTTAAAGGAGCTAGAGCCAGCGAAAGCTGGGCTCGCCAAGGTTGGCTCCAAGCCTAATAGATAGGAAATCGATGCTACTTGGGATTTAGGAGAGCTTTATGTAAGTTCCTCGCTTGGTCTTTAAAAGGTGAGCTGCAATAAATCGACTTTACTCGCAATTTATGATCCTATGTATCCATGTATTTTACATCATTAATGCTTGGATCCGCATTTTACAAAACTTTGTTGACCGACCATCGGCCTCCACCTCCTCGGCCAGCAGTCGGGGAGTGTTTGTCCTTCTTTATAAAGCCTTCATGAGAGAAAAGATTTACGACAAGCAAGGCAATCCGGTCATACGGTTTGATAAACAAAGGTACGCGGCGAGATATGTTATATTACTTAATGTAAGAAACATCTTCCAAGGAAAATAGTCTTGCTATCGGTTCCTTTCTTTGGGTCGTCATGCTTATCATGATCATGAAACCTCACCTCCAATCAATGTGGGAGGAAAATATTGAGGATTTAGTTTGGGGAAAGTTCCCGAACTCTATGGTATTAATGAACCAAAATTTTCACGTCCGTCATTGCCGACCAATGTGATCCTTTAAGATCGCTATCTTTCGGCTTCACCCAGTCTGAGGTACTAACTCAGATGACCCGATAGTAACAATCACAGATGTGCTCCCTTTATCGCCTAGCTGAACAATCGGGAACGTAGGGGTAAGCACAAGAGCCAGGCAATCCAGCTTGGCAAAAATCTTAAGTCAAATTGATGCATATTTATGGCTTTATAACGATGATTACGGAAGGCAGCCCTTGTATATTAAATACAAATGACGATGATATGTTTATTTTGACTCTGTTGTGACCGTTTATCAGTTGAAAGTGGCCCATCGTCGGCTTCTACCCCTTTGTAGATACTGCGTAGGGTGTCTCCGCAATAACAAGACAATCCTTAGCCGTCGTCTCGGTGCCTGAAGGCGGTTGTGTTAGTGGAAACGAACCAATCAGATATGCGGGCTTTATAACTTTCACTTAGTCATAGGAGCTTTAAACAGGGGAAGCTAGCTACGAGCCCCCGTTTAGTGTTCGGCGACACCCGAGGTCAACCCGTAAACACTACGGCCAATGTTATGAATGGCCCATCATTTAACGTAGTCATCAGATCGCTGACCAGTTTACACTTATTGTGACAGTCAGTTTTCGGCTTTCTCCACTGAGGTGCTTAACCATGCGAGCTGGAAGCACAATCCCAGTGGTTCTCCCTTTGCACACCTAGCCGAACAAAGCGGAACGTAGGAGGCAAGCACAGGAGCCGGGAAACCAAACTATTTGACCGAAGACACAATTTGAAACCGATGCATATATAGCAATATCCGAGAATGTTTTTGCCGAATCCCTAAAGGTGTCCGGCGTTGCACTGCGAGACTTATGCTGGAAACACACAAATAGTTTAAAAGTGCCATAAGCTTGGAAAACCAAAAAACGTCAGTACAAACTTGACGTCTGAACAAGATCAAGTGTTCGGTGCCAATCCGAGAATTGGGAAAAAATTGTGCTTTTATTGTGCTTTAACATGACACATCCGATCTCAAGACTTAACGCGGGTCA
This sequence comes from Triticum urartu, assembly GCF_056163025.1. NCBI lineage: Eukaryota > Viridiplantae > Streptophyta > Magnoliopsida > Poales > Poaceae > Triticum > Triticum urartu. Next base: position 475,919,410 of record NC_141878.1, on the reverse strand, counting down.
GCCTACGGCTTCAAGCTCCTTATCCCAAAGGCGGAGTACTTCTCCGAGGTCAGTTTAGCAAACTAAACTCGAGCGGCTTTTAGAGAGAAGGCAGGCTATCCGGCTACTGACCATACACTCGAGTCAAAAAAGGAGCGGTAGAAAAAGACTTTGCAACGACCAAGAAGAAAACAAATTTAGTGTAAAACAACACATATAAATTTTAAGAGACCCCAAGTGACTTGGGTAAAAGAATTTTATGTATAATGATTGTATGTACCGAAGTACTTATATCATGTCTGTGTTCATCCGAACTTTAAACGCGTCTTAACCGACCGTCGGCTCCTCCCTCTTCGGTCAAGGGCCAAAAAGTGTTATGTACTCCACCTGTCGAGAATACCGACGATGTTTCCGATAACTAGGTAATCAGGCCATAAGGCTGTAACAGACAAAGCGCGCTCAGGGAACTTGTGCTATATTACTGACGAAGTGTAAGAAGCATCTTCGAAGAAAATAGTACCCCCACCGATACCTTTCTTCGGTTGCTCATTGTTACTATGAGACTTGTGCAATAGATTTTTTGTACTCTTGAGTTCCGTTGTGTGCCGGCCATGATTGAAAACAATAAGAGCGCTAGCTTTCGGCTTCACCCAGTCTGAGGTACTAACTCAGATGACCCGGTAGTAACAATCACAGAGGTGCTCCCTTTACCGCCTAGCCGAACAATCGGGAACGTAGGGGTAAGCACAGGAGCCAGGGAACCCAGCTTGTGAAACACTTAAGTCAACATGGTGCATATTGTGGCGTAATACACGAACAAGGAACGAAGCTATACAAGTATAATCATATGCAAGAGGAAAGGCTTCATAAAGGAAGCCCCTAAATAAACGGGGTATTTGAATTTGTGTGTCACAAAAAAAGTTTTGACAAGGAATTTTGTCACAAACAACTTTTTGCCAAAAAGTATAAAGCTTGGTCAAACCGAACAAAATTTAAAACTGAAAGTTTTTGAGCATGAAAGCGACTTAGCTGGTTAATGTGCTCAGTGTTGATGACATGATTCGGGCTTGTGGCGGGACGAAGACACCCATTGATCTGTGACAGATCCGACAAGGTTCGCAGTCCTCGGCATGGCCGAGGTCCCAGCCTCCAAGCACGAGGTGTCCGAGCAAGGAGTTCGGCACTCTGAAGTAGTGACATGGCTCGGCCAATGTAGGCCGGCAGAGTGACGCCGAAGTCCCCGGCGTGGGTTAATGAAGTGATGACGAATCCCCCTATGTAGCCGATGTGACGTGTGAAAGTGCAACTATCCCCGGGTGGTTTTGGTAATTCCTAACAACATATAGCTCATTGAGCTAACATTATTCCAAGATTAATATTTCAGGAAAATCTCAATGAATGGCATGGCATGGATGAGGAAAGTGGATCCCTCAAAATTCTAAGGACAAAAAGTTTGGCTCAAGCTTCAAGATCAAGACTCTACATTTTATATTTTAGTGATCCAAGATCACATTGAGTCTATAGGAAAAGCCAATACTATCAAGGAGGGATGAGGTGTTGCTTAATGGCTTGCTTGCTCAAAGTGCTTAGTGATATGCTCCAAAACCCTCAACTACCTTCCCACATCCACATATGACCTAAACCAAAAGTCAAACTCGGCCCCACCGATTCTTTCTATCCGGCGCCACCGAGTTTCAAATGTCATAGCCACTGCCACAAACCCTTGCAAATCGGTCTCACCGATAGGGATCTCGATCTCACCGAGATGGGATTGTAATCTCTCTGTTTCCCTTCGTAACATTTCGGTCTTACTGAGATGAGCGATCGGTCCCACCGAGATTGCAATGTAAACTCTCTATTTCCCTTTTGTAACATTTCGGTCTCACCAAGATGAGCGAATCGGTCCCACCGAGTTTACCTGACAAACTCTCTAGTTAGCTTATTACCAAAATCGGTCCCACCAAGTTTGTGTAATCGGTCACACCGAGATTACGTTATGCCCTAACCCTAACCATATCGGTCCTACCGAGTTGCATCTCAGTCCCACGAAAATCCTAACGGTCACTAGGTTTGCTGAATCAGTCCGACCGAGTTTAACCATTTGGTCCCACCGAGTTTGGCAAATTGTGTGTAACGGTTAGATTCTGTGTGGAGGCTATATATACCCCTCCACCCACTCTTCATTTGTGGAGAGAGCCATCAGAACATACCCACACTTCCAATACACATTTTCTGAGAGAGAACCACCTACACTTGTGTTGAGGTCAAGATATTCCATTCCAACCATATGAATCTTGATCTCTAGCCTTCCCCAAGTTGCTTTCCACTCAAATCTTATTTCCACCAAATCCAAATCCCGTGAGAGAGAGTTGAGTGTTGGGGAGACTATCATTTGAAGCACAAGAGCAAGGAGTTCATCATGAACACACCATTTGTAACTTCTTGGAGAGTGGTGTCTCCTAGATTGGCTAGGTGTCACTTGGGAGCCTCCGACAAGATTGTGGAGTTGAACCAAGGAGTTTGTAAGGGCAAGGAGATCGCCTACTTCGTGAAGATCTACCGCTAGTGAGGCAAGTCCTTCGTGGGCGACGGCCATGATGGAATAGACAAGGTTGCTTCTTCGTGGACCCTTCGTGGGTGGAGCCCTCCGTGGACTCGCGCAACCGTTACCCTCCGTGGGTTGAAGTCTCCATCAACGTGGATGTACGATAGCACCACCTATCGGAACCACGACAAAAACATCTGTGTCTCCAATTGCGTTTGAATCCTCCAAACCCTTCCTTTACATTCTTGCAAGTTGCATGCTTTACTTTCCGCTGCTCATATACTCTTTTGCATGCTTGCTTGAATTGTGTGGAGATTGCTTGACTTGTGCTAAGATAGCTGAAATCTGCCAAGAACTAAAATTGGGAAAGCTAGATTTTTATTTGGTCAAGTAGTCTAATCACCCCCCTCTAGACATGCTTTAGATCCTACAAGTGGTATCAGAGCTTTGGTCTCCATTTGCTTTGATTTCCATAGCTTTTGGTGGTCATAGCCTTGGTTTCACAACCTAGGAGAGTATGGCGTCTAGCGAGGGAAATTATCACCGTAGAGGTCCTTACTTTGATGGTACTAATTTTGCTAGTTGAAAGCATAAGATGAAAATGCATATTCTTGGACATAACCCCGCCGTTTGGGCTATTGTATGTGTTGGCTTGCAAGGTGAATTCTTTGATGGGAAAGAACCAAATCGTGAAGCTACCGCGGATGAGTTGAAGATGCTACAATACAATTCTCAAGCTTGTGATATCCTCTTCAACGGATTGTGCCCCGAAGAATTCAACAAAATCGGCCGTCTTGAGAATGCAAAGGAAATTTGGGATACTTTGATTGACATGCATGAAGGTACCAACTCTGTCAAGGAATCCAAGTTGGATGTGCTTCAAAGTCAACTTGACAAGTTCAAAATGAAGGATGGTGAAGGTGTCGTTGAAATGTACTCTAGGCTTGCTCTTATCACAAATGAGATTGCCGGCTTAGGGAGTGAAGAGATGACTGATAGATTCATCATCAAGAAGATCCTAAGAGCCTTGGATGGAAAATATGATTCCGTGTGCACATTGATCCAAATGATGCCCAATTACAAAGATCTCAAGCCAACGGAAGTCATCGGAAGAATTGTTGCTCATGAGATGTCACACAAGGATAAAGAGGAACTTCACAACAAATCAAGTGGTGCTTACAAAGCCTCATGTGAAGCCCCCACATCATCGAGTGAGAAACAAACCTTCAATGAAGATTTGAGCTTAATGGGAAGAACTTCAACAAGTTCTACAAGAGTAGAGGCAAAGAGAGAAGCTCCAAATCAAGGTCCTACAATGACAAAAGATCTTCTAGTCGAGAGCGAAACTGCTACAATTGTGGAAGGCCCAGACACTATTCCAATGAGTGTACGGCCCCCTACAAGAGAAGAGAAGATTCTCCCAAGAGAAGAAGTAGAAGAGAAGAATCACCATCTAGAGAAAGAAGGAGTAGAGATGATCATTATGAACGAAGACCCTCACGGAGAAGCAAGGATTCGGAAAGAAAGGACAAGTCATCAAGGAGCTACACAAAACGAAGACATCAAGCTCATGTTGGTGAATGGGTATCCGGCTCCCACTCCGACAACCACTCCGAGAGAAGCTATCACTCCGACTCCAAATATACTCAAGATGAAGGTGTTGCCGGTCTAGCACTTGTGACAACCAACTCCTACGACATATTTGACTCACCAAATGAAGGAGTTGGAACATGCTTCATGGCTAAAGGCCCAAAGGTATCACACCCCGAGTATGTTGATTTCAATAGTGATGAAGATGACTTGTTAGGTGATGATGATTTACTTGTTGACAACTCTAGTGATGAATACTATGATGAAACACCAATTAATCATGCTAATCAACATAAAACGAATGACAATGATAAGGAGAGGATTTAGTCTCTAACTAAAGAACTAAACACTCTTAAGTTAGCTCATGAAACTATCTTAGGAGATCATCGAGAACTTTTAAGGACTCATGAGAAATTGCGCTTTGAAAAGCTCAACCTTGAGCAAGAGCATGAGTTCTTAAAAGCAATCAATGATGATCTTCGCAAGAGAAGTTCTTCTTACATTGCCAAGCGTCTACTCTTATCCACTTACATGCCTCAAGTCAAGTCTAGTAACAAGAACAAGAAAGATTCTTCCTCTAGTAGTAACAATAATCATGCTAAATCCAATATTGTTGCTTCTAGTAGTTCTCTTGATTCCACTAATGATTCTCTTAGCCAAGTTACACTTGAGAAAGAAAATAGCTTATTGAAGGGAATTATAGAGAAAGGTGTTTACAAGAGCCTTGCCGGAAGTAAGCAATTCGAGGAAATTGTACACAAGCAAGGAAGGCACCGAAAGAATCAAGGTGTTGGTTTTGAACGAAATTTCAATGCCAATGGAGTTGAGTGGGAAGAAGATCAATACCCCAAGACGAAGTTTGTTCCTCAAAAAGAGGAGTATGATCCTACTTCTCTCAAAGGGACACAAGCTCAAGATGATCTTCCACCACAAGACCACAAGCAAAAAGGCAAGGACAAGCTTCAAGAGGAAATTCATGCATTTGAAGAAGCTCCTAAGGCCTTGGTCAAGTGGGTTCCCAAGACTACTTCAAGTTCCACTTCATCAAGTACAACTACAACACCGAGGATTCCCATCAAGATGGTGTGGATCCCGATGAAGAAGAACTAGAGAGTTCTTGAGGGTGACTCCGCCAACATACTTCACTCTTATCATCTTGGCAAGAACAAGTGCGATCAACTTCCACATCTTGCACTAGTTCAAGGAGTCACAAACCCTCTTGTTGGTAAGACAAGGGACAAGGTAACCTAAAAGCTTTCATAGACATCATCTTGTGTGTGCATCACTCTATGTCTATGGATATCCTTGTTTGTTCCTTGTGGGACTAACCCGTGTAGGTATTGAAAGTGCAACTCACTCCAATGGATAGCTCCAAATGATCTACATCAACATTGAGCATCCACATCTTCAACATCTACATGAAGTCATCATTGACAAAACCCAAGGTTAGTTCATCCCTCTTAAGGGGGATCTCACATCTAGGGGGAGCTTTACTCTAAGAATTGAGCTAAAGCAACTCTAATGGTGTGAACACAACAATGCTTTATGTAAAAGTGGTAGCCCCACTTGTGCTTAAACGATGAGTATGACCTATGATCAAATGTTCTCATTTGACTCCTAAGTCAATATACTCATATATAGATGACCTAGTCATCGCAAACTATTTGATAGATGCTAGAATTGGTTGTGCATGCTTTGCCACTTATTTCAATTGACATTTAATTGTGTGAGCATGTTGATTGCACATTTTACTCATTCGAGGACATCCACTTGTTGTTTTGATTGATTGGTTTTCTTTTCTTTTGCCAAGTGGATGGACAAGAATGCCTAAGAACCCTCTCTAGCTATCTATGCTTTTCTCGTCTCAAACTCTATTCATGCTACATCACAAAATTTGATCAAGTCAGATTCGAACCACTCTGTGTGAGGAGCACTCGGAGTCCCCGATTCGTCATAGACTTAAACTTCCAAAACTTCTTTGTGTGTTTCGGTTTGACCGATTCCTCCATTTCGGTCATACTGAGATCACTAAGTCAATCTAGGTTTTCAATCTCGGTGCAACCGATTTGAACTTTTCGGTCACACCGAGTTGCTGTAACTGTCAACAGTTATGCATCTCGGTGCCACTGAGTTGTTCCACTCGGTCATACCGACAGGGTCGGGCTATATATACTCACAGGCAAAATTTTGGAAATTTCTCCGAAACCCCTTCGCCCGCGCATAGCTCGCTCTGCCTCCTGGGTCTCCGGATCGTCCTCCTCGTCGCCAGCCGCCTCCTGTCGCTGGTCTCTGCCGCCGTCAACGGAATTCTTCCCCGCCGTTGCCGCCGTAGCGAGTTCATCGCCGAACTAGGGTATGGACTCGATCACAGTGCTATCCCCGTCCGATTCCTAGCACATTGTGTTCATTATGATTCTTACCACGATTGAAACGCTTCTATCCAGTCAAAACACTCCGTAGATTAGAGTTGAATCGAAAATTTAAGGTTAGGTTTCCGCCGAAACCATCTCGGACCCACCGGGTTGCAGAACTCGGCTCCACCGATTCGGCCAAGGCCATTGCACATGTGGTTCTCGGTCTGACCGAGAATTGCAAATCGGTGTGACCGAGTTCAGGACTTTGTGAAACCCTAGCAGTCTCGGTGCCACCGAACTATGACTTGGTCTGACCGAGTTCACTAGTTTAGCTTCCAACAGCTGCTTCGGTATCACCGAGTTTGCAAATCGGTTGACCCGAAATGCTTTCCGTGGAAAACTAAAACTAAGTTTTTGACTCATTCTTTTGCAAAAATCTCTATATTTTGTGATGCTCATCCACTCTATCTCATCTACAATCTATTCACAGGGTCTGCAGTTAGTGTTTGCAACATGTCTGACTAGAGTGACAGCCAGAACAGGTCAGAGGAGCAGGTTCACCTGAGTGAGGGCACTAGTCCCTCTAGCAGTTCAGATGATGGTAGTAGGAGCACCCCAAGCAATTTGCCAAAAGTTGCCACTAGAGCAAGCAAGAAGAAAACTTCAGAGTCTGAGGATGAAGACTATGTGGCCACTGAGGATGAGGCCACATCAAAGAAGAAAGTGGTTAAGAAGGAGTACAACTCAGCTGCAGTTAAGCCAGGGATGAAGATCAAAAGGCCAGCAGGAAGACAACCAATGTCTAAGGCCAGAGCATCCTCTCAAGCATCTTTGGAATATCAACCCAAAGAGCCTGCTGCAGAAGGAAAGAAAAGGAAGGAAAGGGTCAAGAAGACCATGGCCAGAGTGATTGAAAAGGCTTCCATGATGGAAGAAGAAGAGGAAGAAGAGGTTGCTGCACCAGCACCCAAGGCACAGAAGCTTATGGGTGATGCTATCAGGACAGGGGCTGCATCATCAAAGCCCAAAGAAGCACCCAAAGCTGCCTCCAAGCCCAAGACTGCACCAAAGAGAAATACCAGAAACATACCAGCTGCTGAGAAGAACAAGGCCCCAGTGCCTGAGACTGTTGCTGAAGAAGAAGATGAAGAGCATGTTCTGAGAAAATTGAAGCCAAAAATTCCAGACCATAATGATGCTCATCTCGTGGCTGAGAACATGAAGATCAAGAGAGACTCAGGACTGAGGAAATGGAGAGAGACAGAGCCATATGCTACCAGGAGAAGGACTGCTGTTGATTACAGGTTCCACACAAAGGAACAACAGGATTTCTATGAGACAGTGCTGTTGGACAAGAAGCCTATAGTGTGTGAAATGAGGTGGGTCGACTAGAAGTATATCAAGGAAAATGAGGAACACTATCCTGGTGTGTTTGACAGCTTCAGTGCTTGTGGAGTTGCAGACTTTGTTGGGCAGAAGCTCACAAAGTGGAATGAGGAGCTCATAATGCAATTCTACTCCACAGCACACTTCTATCCAGATGGCAGGATAGTATGGATGTCTGAAGGTACAAGGTACCACTCAACTATTGAGGAATGGGCAAATCTGATCAATGCTCCTAAGGAAAAAGAAGATGACTTGGATGTCTATGCCAAGAAGAAGATGGATCACAACTCTATGGCAAATATGTACAAGGAGATTCCTGAAGATGATCTTGAGACTCGCCAGTTTGGGTCAGTAAAACACTTGCTGTCAGGGCTGCCTACAATCAATTGGATCCTTAGGCACACTCTCTTGCCCAAGTCTGGTGATCACAGAATGATCAGAGGCCATGCAATTAACTTGCTACATATATTTGATGTGCCACAGAAGTTCAAGGTCATGAGCCTTATAGTTGAGACTATCTAGAGGACTGCAGCTGTCCAGAAAAGAAGTTGTGGATATGCCCCACAGATCCAGGAGTTGATAAACTCAAAGATGGGCACAGGCACATACTTGTTGGATAAGGAACACTTGCCTATCTATCCTGACTTCGAGGACAACCAAGTTGTGATGAATGAAGATGAACCCTCCTCAGTGCAAGCACAAGCAAAGAAGGAGAAGGCAAAGATGGAGAAGGTTGCCAAGATGCCAACTCAAGAGGAGGCATCTGAGTACTTTTTGAAAACCAAGTAGGACCAGCTTGGTTACTTGATAGCATCATCTCTGAGGATTGAGAAGGGTTGGCCACCCTAACTCAAAACCAGGAGAGCCTGGAAAGAATCGTGGAACAAAAATTCTATGATTTAGATGTCAAAGTAACTGAGAGTCAGTCTGTTGTGGAGCAGCTACAGGATGACATGTAGGAGAGGAAGGGCAAGACAACCACTGATGCATTTGCCAGAGTGCCTCGAGCTCAGAGATCTGATGCAGTGCCTGTACCAGACACTAGAGTCACTTCATCTGCACCAGCTACAGCTCCAGCGCAACCAGCTCCAGCACCTACCCTAGCAGCTCCATCTACTTCAACTGAAGCCTTCGTCCTTGGCATTCTCCGGACACCACCACCTGAAGACCAAGCCTGAGAGACGTTTTAGTGCTATAAATTTTCTATGAACTTTTTGGTAACTTGTTGCCAAAGGGGGAGAAAAATGTATAGATCATAGGCTTCGAGAGAGAGCGTTGCTTTTTATTCTCTCTTGCTTTGGTGGTTGAACTTTGTTTATCTTTTGATTGCTTGAGATACTACGCTATTATCTGTGAGACATTGATGATCATGTGGTTGATCATAAGCTACACTTATGCTTGTTAGATGATATTATCTTACTCATCCTTATATGATCATTCACTTTGCTTGGTGATGAGTGCATGTATTTAATTCTTATCATTTTGAGCGCTCCACCAAGATGTATGTGACATGGAAGAGTAACCCATGATCCTAACTCATTGTGCATTTGCAGTCCAAAGCAAATCTTAAGATATGCACAAATTTATGGGGAGCTCTTGCTTTTCACATACTTCTCAAAGCGACGATATCTTTCACTCTTATTATCATTTGTCAAAGCTTTGATCTATATGTTGTCATCAATTACCAAAAAGGGGGAGATTGAAAGTGCAACTATCCCCGGGTGGTTTTGGTAATTCCTAACAACATATAGCTCATTGAGCTAACATTATTCCAAGATTAATATTTCAGGAAAAGCTCAATGAATGGCATGGCATGGATGAGGAAAGTGGATCCCTCAAAATTCTAAGGACAAAAAGTTTGGCCCAAGCTTCAAGATCAAGACTCTACATTTTATATTTTAGTGATCCAAGATCACATTGAGTCTATAGGAAAAGCCAATACTATCAAGGAGGGATGAGGTGTTGCTTAATGGCTTGCTTGCTCAAAGTGCTTAGTGATATGCTCCAAAACCCTCAACTACCTTCCCACATCCACATATGACCTAAACCAAAAGTCAAACTCGGCCACACCGATTCTTTCTATCCGGCGCCACCGAGTTTCAAATGTCATAGCCACTGCCACAAACCCTAACAAATCGGTCTCACCAATAGGGATCTCGGTCTCACCGAGATGGGATTGTAATCTCTCTGTTTCCCTTTTTAATGTTTCGGTCTTACCGAGATGAGCGATCGGTCCCACCGAGATTGCAATGTAAACTCTCTGTTTCCCTTTTGTAACATTTCGGTCTCACCGAGATGAGCGAATCGGTCCCACCGAGTTTACCTGACCAACTCTCTGGTTAGCTTATTGCCAAAATTGGTCCCACCGAGTTTGTGTAATCGGTCACACCAAGATTATGTTATGCCCTAACCCTAACCATATCGGTCCTACCGAGTTGCATGTCAGTCCCACCGAAAATCCTAATGATCACTAGGTTTGCTGAATCGGTCCGACCGAGTTTAACCATTCGGTCCCACCGAGTTTGGCAAATTGTGTGTAACAGTTAGATTCTGTGTGGAGGCTATATATACCCCTCCACCCACTCTTCATTTGTGGAGAGAGCCATCAGAACATACCTACACTTCCAATACACATTTTCTGAGAGAGAACCACCTACACTTGTGTTGAGGTCAAGATATTCCATTCCAACCATATGAATCTTGATATCTAGCCTTCCCCAAGTTGCTTTCCACTCAAATCTTCTTTCCACCAAATCCAAATCCTGTGAGAGAGAGTTGAGTGTTGGGAGACTATCATTTGAAGCACAAGAGCAAGGAGTTCATCATGAACACACCATTTGTAACTTCTTGGAGAGTGGTGTCTCCTAGATTGGCTAGGTGTCACTTGGGAGCCTCCGACAAGATTGTGGAGTTGAACCAAGGAGTTTGTAAGGGCAAGGAGATCGCCTACTTTGTGAAGATCTACCGCTAGTGAGGCATGTCCTTTGTGGGTGACGGCCATGATGGAATAGACAAGGTTGCTTCTTCGTGGACCCTTCGTGGGTGGAGCCCTCCGTGGACTCGCGCAACCGTTACCCTCCGTGGGTTGAAGTCTCCATCAACGCGGATGTACGATAGCACCACCTATCGGAACCACGACAAAAACATCCGTGTCTCCAATTGCGTTTGAATCCTCCAAACCCTTCCCTTTACATTCTTGCAAGTTGCATGCTTTACTTTCCGCTGCTCATATACTCTTTTGCATGCTTGCTTGAATTGTGTGGAGATTGCTTGACTTGTGCTAAGATAGCTAAAATCTGCCAAGACCTAAAATTGGGAAAAGGCTAGATTTTTATTTGGTCAATAGTCTAATCACCCCCCCTGTAGACATACTTTTGATCCTACAACGTCGTATTCAGTACGCCGAGGAGACAACACTGCCCGACCCGAATCATTTACCTGTGCACAGAAAATAGTGCAAACCGGAGATAATAGTAATAATGAAAAATAAATTAAAATCGTTGCATAATTAATAATTTATGCAAAGTGAGTAATAAAAGAAATATGGCTCATGTGCGGAACACTCGATGAGGTAGAGCTCTCTCTGTGATGCCGAAGTCCCCAAGGCAACCGAGCATGTCGGTATGGCAATTCTGTCGGCGTTTTGGGAACGGGGGTCCCAGACTTGCCTGCCTGCGGCCCACGGCATGGCTTTACGAGCGGGCCTGTATGGCCCATCTTCACCAGCGAGGACTCAAGACCCTCGCGAGGCGGACGACACAAGACCTCCTCAGGAGCGGCCTCACCAGGCTGGCTCGCGAGGGGCGGAGAGATCAAGGCCAGGCAAACCTCGCTAGGTTCCGATGACGTGAGCCATGACGATCGAGATCAGGCGGGCGTCAGGTGGGCACCAGCGCGCACAGTGTCCTAGTTTCCTCTTTGGTGCCAAGGGAACAAGCGCAGGTGCGGAGTACCGAGGCGTCAAGCAAAGGTTTCCATATCAGTGCAACGAGACCAAGACCAATGGGGTGGCAAGACGAAGATCACCATGGAGCCCAAGACGGCATCACCACCAGAGCCTTTTGCAGCCGAAGACTGCTTTTGTCAGCATAAGCTGTACTAGCTGTCCCCTTTCATATTGACCGTTGTTGGCTCGCTTCCCGCTCAATATTTGGGAAGAGGACCAGGGCCTCTATAAATAGGATTAGCCACCGCAGTAGGACAGGGATCCAACGAGGCTGGAACTCATTCAGCGCATCCTCTCACCCACCAAGCGCAAGAACACCTCTCCTCAGGAGGCTATTCTTCCCCTTGTACTGTTCATCCTCAGCCCAAGCGGCAATCCACCACCACCACACTGGAGTAGGGTATTACACCACAACGGTGGCCCGAACTAGTATAAATCTTGTGTCCTTTGTGTTGCGAATTTGTAGAGTTAGCCCGTAAGATCTTAGTGGAGCTAGGACGTGGATCGGTAGGGGGAGATCTTCGCGTGCACCCTAGTGTTCGAACCTTGAGGGTTTTGCCGGAACCCGTGATCTGACATTTGGCGCGCCATGTAGGGGTGCGCCGAAGCTTCCCTCCCGTCGCTCCGCGTCCCGCTGCTCCATCGTCTCCATCGCGGACGCTCGCCGCGCTCGCGCTGAGCGCCGGGCTGCCCTCACCACCCGCATTGCTCAGACGGCTCCCGTCGCCGGGCCACCCCGTCCTTCTCAGTCGCCTGCCGCCAACGCCGCCACCGGCCCGGCGGGGAACAAGCAGCAAGCATCCTCGATGCACCCCTCGGTGCGGCGGGACGGCCGCACCGCCACTCCATCGCCGACCCCGGTCGGCTCGTCATCCCACGCTCGTCGCGCTCTGATACGTCTCCGTCGTATCTACTTTTCCAAACACTTTTGCCCTTGTTTTGGACTCTAACTTGCATGATTTGAATGGAACTAACCCGGACTGACGTTGTTTTCAGCAGAATTGCCATGGTGTTATTTATGTGCAGAAACACAAGTTCTCGGAATGACCTGAAACTCCACGGAGTGTCTTTTTGGAAATAATAAAAAATACTGGCAAAAGATCAAGACCAGGGGGCCCACACCCTAGCCATGAGGGTGGGGGCGCGCCTGCCCCCCAGGGCGCGCCCCCTACCTCGTGGGCCCCCTAGAGCTCCTCCGACCTTAACTCCAACTCTATATATTCAATTTCGGGGAGAAAAAATAAAGGAGAAGGATTCATCGCGTTTTACGATACGGAGCCGCCGCCAAGCCCTAAAACCTCTCGGGAGGGCTGATCTGGAGTCCGTTCGGGGCTCCGGAGAGGGGAATCCATCGCAATCATCATCATCAACCATCCTCCATCACCAATTTCATGATGCTCACCGCCGTGCATGAGTAATTCCATCGTAGGCTTGCTGGACGGTGATGGGTTGGATGAGATTTATCATGTAATCGAGTTAGTTTTGTTAGGGTTTGATCCCTAGTATCCACTATGTTCTGAGATTGATGTTGCTATGACTTTGCTATGCTTAATGCTTGTCACTAGGGCCCGAGTGCCATGATTTCAGATCTGAACCTATTATGTTTTCATCAATATATGAGAGTTCTTGATCCTATCTTGCAAGTCTATAGTCACCTACTATGTGTTATGATCTGGCAACCCCGAAGTGACAATAATCGGGACCACTCCTGGTGATGACCGTAGTTTGAGGAGTTCATGTATTCACTATGTGTTAATGCTTTGGTCCGATACTCTATTGAAAGGAGCAAGTTCTTTTCCATAAGCACGTATGACTATATTCGGAATACTTGCCTACATTACATTAATGAATTGGAGCTAGTTCTGTGTCACCCTAGGTTATGACTGTTACATGATGAACCGCATCCGGCATAATTCTCTATCACCGATCCATTGCCTACGAGCTTTCCCTATATTGTTCTTCGCTTATTTACTTTTCAGTTGCTATTGCTATCATCACTACAAAATAACAAAAACATTACTTTTGCTATCATTACCACTACTATCATATTACTTTGCTACTAAATACTTTGCTGCAGATATTAAGTTTCCAGGTGTGGTTGAATTGACACTCAGCTGCTAATACTTGAGAATATTCTTGGCTCCCCTTGTGTCGAATCAATAAATTTGGGATGAATACTCTACCCTCGAAAACTGCTGCGATCCCCTATACTTGTGGGTTATCAAGACTATTTTCTGGCGCCGTTGCTGGGGAGCATAGCTATATTTTTGAGTAACTTGGGATTTATATATGCTTATCATTATGAAGAACTTGAAAGATCCAAGAACCCAGATTTATCCCTCAACTACGAGGGAAGGTAAGGAACTGCCATCTAGCTCTACACTTGATTCACCTTCTGTTTTGAGTAAGCTTGCAACACCTAAACCTGCCTCTGCTATTAATTCGGATATGTCGCATATTATTGATGATGCCACTTCTTCTATGCATGATACTTATGATGAAACTACTTCTATGCTTGATACTACTGTGCCACTTGGTGAATTTCTTTATGAACAACTTGCTAGGGTTAGAGAGAATGAAATTATTGAAACTGATAATATTGATGAAAGTGATGATGAAGACTCTCCCTCTAATAAATATGAATTGCATGTTGTTCTTGAGGGTTATGTTATGGATGAAGAAGCTACTAGAGCTATTTTAGCTTGCAATGATAGACATGATCTAAAGAGGTTATTAGCTAAATGGAAGCAGCAATCTCTTAATGCTAGAATGAAACCTGACCCTGCTTTTGCTACTTCACCTATCTGTATTACTTATAAGGATTATGAATTCTCTATTGATCCTGATATAATTACTTTGGTTGAATCTGATCCTTTTTATGGCTATGAATCTAAAACTATTGTGGCACATCTTACTAAATTAAATGATATAGCTACCCTGTTCACTAATGATGAGAGAACTCACTACTTTTATATCCTTAAAATATTTCTGTTCTCATTAAAGGGTGATGCTAAGATATGGTTTAATTCTCTTGATCCTGGTTGTGTGTGTAGTCCCCACGATATGATTTATTACTTCTCTGCTAAATATTTCCCTGCTCATAAGAAACAAGCTGCCTTAAGGGATATATATAATTTTGTGCAACTTGAAGAAGAGAGTGTCCCACAAGCTTGGGGGAGGCTTCTCCAATTACTTAATGCTTTGCCTGATCATCCTCTTAAGAAAAATGAAATACTTGATATCTTTTATAATGGACTAACCGATGTTTCCAGAGATTACCTAGAGAGTTGTGCTGGTTCTATTTTCAAGGAATGAACACCGGATGAAGCTGAAATTATATTAAACAATATGTTGACTAATGAAAATAATTGGACACTTCCTGATCCTATTCCTAAACCAACTCCGAAGAAGAGAGGTGTTCTATTTCTCAGTCCTGAAGATATGCAAGAGGCAAAGAAATCTATGAAAGAAAAGGGTATTAAAGCTGAAGATGTTAAGAATTTACCTCCTATTAAAGAAATACATGGTCTTAATTTATCGCCCGTCGAAGAAATGCATAATTTTAATCCATCACCTATTGAAAAAACACATGGTCTTGATAACCTGACACAGGTAGTAAAGGTAAATTCTCTCTATAGATATGATAAAGCTGAAATCCCATTTTCTAAGTTTGCTAGCCCATGCTTAGATGAGTTTGATAAATTTATGGTTAAGCAAGAAGACTTCAATGCTTATTTTGGTAGAGAATTAAAACACAGTGCTGATATGCTTGAACAGTTGGGTGATCATATGGATAATGTTAAAGGTGAACTTAAACTTATTAGTAAACATGCTTCTATGGTTACCACTCAAGTAGAACAAGTACTTAAAGCTCAAAATGATTTTCTCAATGAATTTAATAGTAATAATAATGATAATGTTGTTAGAGTTATGACAAGAGGTGATAAAATGACCGAGGAACATTTGTATCCTGAGGGCCACCCTAAGAGAATTGAGCAAGATTCTCAGAGAAATAATATAGATGCACCTAGTCCTTCTAAAAGGAAGAAAAAGAAGAATGATAGGACTTTGCATGCTTCTAGTGAACCTATTACTGAAACACCTAAGAATCCAAATGATATTTCTATTTCTGATGCTGAAACACAATCTGGAAATGAACCTGAAACTAGTGATAATGTTAATGATAATGTTCATGATGATGCTCAACCTAGCAATGATAATGATATAGAAATTGAACCTGCTGTTGATCTTGATAACCCACAATTAAAGAATGAACGTTATGATAAGAGAGACTTGTTGCTAGGAAACATGGTAAAGAAAGAGAACCATGGGTTCAGAAACCCATGCCTTTTCCTCCTAAACCATCCAAGAAAAAGGATGATGAGGATTTTGAGCGCTTTGCTGAAATGATTAGACCTGTCTTTTTGCGTATGCGATTAACTGATATGCTTAAAATGAATCCTTATGCTAAGTATATGAAAGATATTGTTACTAATAAAAGAAAGATACGAGAAGCTGAAATTTCCACCATGCTTGCTAATTACACTTTTAAAGGTGGAATACCAAAGAAACTTGGAGATCCAGGAGTACCACTATACCTTGCTCCATCAATAGAAACTATGTTAAAACTGCTTTATGTGATCTTGGAGTCGGTGTCAGTGTTATGCCTCTCTCTTTATATCGTAGACTTGATTTGAATAAGTTGACACCTACTGAAATATCTTTGCAAATGGCTGATAAATCAACTGCTATACTTGTCGGTATTTGTGAGGATGTGCCTGTTGTGGTTGCAAACGTTACTATTTTAACGGACTTTGTTATTCTTGATATTCCCAAGGACGATAGTATGTATATTATTCTTGGAAGACCCTTTTGAATACTACAGGAGCTGTTATTGATTGCAACACAGGCAATGTCACTTTTCATGTTAATGGTAATGAGCATACGGTATATTTTCTGAGGAAACAACCTCAAGTCCACAGTATTAATTCTGTTGGAAAAATTCCATCAATTATTTTTGGAGGTTTTGAATTTCCTCTCCCTAATGTCAAGAAGAAATATGATATTCTTATTGTTGGGGATGTGCATATCCCCGTTGAGGTAACCTAGTGTTATTCGAAAATTCTCCAGATCCATGTTATTCAGAATGAGTTTGTTAACAAGACTTGACCAACCTTGTTAATGGATTCCTTTTGATGATCATGAGATGGATGAATTTAGAAAATACAACTCTCTGTACCATCCTTTTACTTTCTGTTATTTATATTAAATAAAGTAAAAATAGTATTTTCTGTCTATTATTTGAATTATTCATGTAATATAAAAATACCCCGAAAATAAAAGTTCTCCAAATGCCCTGAAATTTAAATATGATTTTTTCTAGAATATTTGAGAATATTTGGCACTGAGAACACAGCAGGGGGCATCCACCTAGCCACGAGGGTGGAGGGCGCGCCCTACCCCCTGGGCGCGCCCCCCTGCCTCGTGGGCCCACGATGGCCCTCCTCCACTTATTCCTGCACCCACACACTCCTTCTTCATCCCATAAACACCATTATCTAGCTCAAACCCGAGTCCAACCTCATTTTGCTGCCATTTTCGATCTCCTTGCTCAAAACACCTCTCACAAAACTTCTTTGGGGGATTGTTCCTTGGTATGTGACTCCTCCATTAGTCCAATTAGTTTCAGTTCTAGTGCTTTACTCATTGCATATTTTTGCTGCTTAGGTGACCTTGTTTTTGAGCTTGCAAGCCAAATTTATGTCGTTCCAAGTAGTTTTGATGCATGATATATGCTCTAGGCACTTGTAGGAGTAGTTGCTATCAATTTTGTTGAGTTTGGTTCACTTTTATTTCGAAGTTACTGATGACCCACAAGTATAGGGGATCTATCGTAGTCCTTTCGATAAGTAAGAGTGTCGAACCCAACGAGGAGCAGAAGGAAATGATAAGCGGTTTTCAGCAAGGTATTCTCTGCAAGTACTGAAATAAGTGGTAACAGATAGTTTTGTGATAAGATAATGTGTAACGAGCAACGAGTAACAAAAGTAAATAAGGTGCAGCAAGGTGGCCCAATCCTTTTTGTAGCAAAGGACAAGCCTGGACAAACTCTTAAATAAGGAAAAGCGTTCCCGAGGACACATGGGATTATCGTCAAGCTAGTTTTCATCACGTTCATATGATTCGCGTTCGGTACTTTGATAATTTGACATGTGGGTGGACCGGTGCTTGGGTGATGTTCTTACTTGAACAAGCATCCCACTTATGATTAACCTCTATTGCAAGCATCCGCAACTACAACAAAACTATTAAGGTAAACCTAACCATAGCATGAAACATATGGATCCAAATCAGCCCCTTACGAAGCAACGCATAAACTAGGGTTTAAGCTTCTATCACTCTAGCAACCCATCATCTACTTATTACTTCCCAATGCCTTCCTCTAGGCCCAAATAATGGTGAAGTGTTATGTAGTCGACGTTCACATAACACCACTAGAGGCTAGACAACATACATCTCATCAAAATATCGAACGAATATCAAATTCACATGACTACTAATAGCAAGACTTTTCCCTTGTCCCCAGGAACAAACGTAACTACTCACAAAGCATAAACATGTTCATAATCAGAGGGGTATTAATATGTATATAGGATCTGAACATATGATCTTCCACCAATTAAATCAAGTAGCATCAGCTACAATGAGTAATTAACACTACTAGCAACCTACTAGCACCAATCCCGGACTTAGAGACAAGAATTGGATACAAGAGATGAACTAGGGTTTTGAGATGAGACGGTGCTGATGAAGATGTTGATGGAGATTGCCCTCTCCCGATGAGAGGAGCGTTGGTGATGACGATGGCGATCATTTCCCCCTCCGGAAGGGAAGTTTCCCCGGCAGAACAGCTCTGCCAGAGCTCTAGATTGGATCCGCCAAGGTTCCGCCTCGTGGCGACGGAGTTTTGTCCCGAAAGGTTGCTTCTCCTTTTTTTCTCGACGAAAGACTTCATATAGCAGAAGATGGTCATCGGAGAGCCACCAGGGGGCCCACGAGGTAGGGGGGGCGCCCCCCATCCTCGTGGAAAGGGTGTGGGCCCCCTGGTCTTCATCTTTGGCGAGGATTTTTCATTATTTATTATAAGGTATTCTGTGGAGTTTCAGGACTTTTGGAGTTGTGCAGAATAGGTCTCTAATATTTTCTCCTTTTCCAGTCCAGAATTCCAGCTGCCGGCATTCTCCCTCCTTATGTAAACCTTGTAAAATAAGAGAGAATAGCCATAAGTATTGTGACATAATGTAAAATAACAGCCCATAATGCAATAAATATCGATATAAAAGCATGATGCAAAATAGACGTATCACCTCTCCCAAGCTTAGACCTCGCTTGTCCTCAAGCGAAAGCCGATAACAATAAACATGTCCCCATGTTTAGAGGTAGAGGCTTCGATAAAAATGAAATACGGACATGAGGGCATCATGATTATTATCATAACAACAACATATATAGATATTGTCATATGATTACTTATGTTCAAGTGATGATCTATTCACAATTCAAAAGTATGAATAAGAAACCTTATTGAGAACCAACAAACTATAACCTCAATCAGTGAAGCAATTGCAATTTATCATAACATCAGAAAGAGTCTATGTCAGAGCTAAAAAGCAAGTCCACATACTCAACTATCATCTAGTCCTTCATAATTGCTAACACTCGCGCAATACTTGTGGTTACGGAGTTTTAATCAGACACCGAGAAAGATAGGAGCTTATAGTTTCGCCCCACAACCTTTTACCTCGAGGGTAATGTCAACAATAATAACTCATGCCCCCCTACATCCAATTAGATATATATATATCAGGTTCTTTCCAACATGCTAGGCTTGCCAAAGGATAAAATGAAAAAGGGAGAGGTGAATATCACCATGACACTTGCATAAGGTAGAAGATAATAATAAAAGATAGGCCCTTCGCAGATGGAAGCAGAGGTTGCCATGCGCTTTTATGGTTGGATGCACAAAATCTTAATGTGAAAGAACGTCACTTTATATTGCCCCTTGTGATATGAACCTTTATTATGCAGTCCGTCGCTTTTATTACTTCCACATCACAAGATCGTATAAAGCTTATTTCTCCCACACTAATCGTACATATTTAGAGCAATTTTTATTGCTTTGCACCGATGACAACTTACTTGAAGGATCTTACTCAATCCATAGGTAGATATGGTGGACTCTTATGGCAAAACTGGTTTAAGGGTATTTGGAAGCACAAGTAGTATCTCTACTAGGTGCTGAGAATTTGGCTAGCATGAGGGGGGAAGGCAAGCTCAACATGTTGGATGATCCATGACAACATACTTTATCTCAGATATAAGAAAACATAACCCATTACGTTGTCTTCCTTGTCCAACATCAACTCTTTAGCATGTCATATTTTGATGAGTGCTCCCAATCATAAAAGATGTCAATAATAGTATATTTATATGTGAAGCCTCTCTTTCCTTATTACTTCCAATTAATTGCAACGATGACCAAAGCTATGTCTGCCAACTCACAACAACTTTTAATCATCACACTCTTTCTATGTGGAGTCATTACTATCAATAAGATCAATATGAACTTTTGTTTCTTCTTATTCCTTTTCTCTTTTCTTTTATTCACCCAAGATCATAGAAAGAAAATGAAGCCCTTGACTCAACACTAATCTTTATCATATAGCTCACGGACTCGATTACATAGAGAGATCATAAGGCAAAACTCAAAACTAGATCATGCCATAAACTTTATTCTACTAGATCAAAATACTACTAATAGGATCGAACTAAGGAAAATGGTAAAGATAGGAGTTGTCATTGTGATACGATACCAAGGCACCTCCC
This sequence comes from Triticum urartu, assembly GCF_056163025.1. Taxonomy (NCBI): domain Eukaryota; kingdom Viridiplantae; phylum Streptophyta; class Magnoliopsida; order Poales; family Poaceae; genus Triticum; species Triticum urartu. The sequence goes on along the minus strand of NC_141878.1, from coordinate 475,898,724 downwards.
CCAAGCTTGGCAGTTGCCAAGGGGAGTGCCCATACCCATGTGATTATATCTCCTTGGTTGGTGAAGAAGGAGGTGATGGATAGTCTCACATCGAGTGTAAGAGGTCCTCTAGCTTGCGAATAATGCCCTTGAGTGCAAAGATATGTTCCTTCAACAAAATATTTTCACTTGTGAGATACTTGTTTTGAATATGAGTTAACTCAATCATCTGGAAAGCTTCGATCTCAGTTGGGGTAAGAAGGTTGTGATCAAGTTGAAGGATGTCTTCTGTTGCCGGAGCTTGGTTCTCCATGGCCTTCTTGATCCCTTCATCCTTGTTGATCTCCATGGGTTCTTCCCTCTTCAGCTCTATCTTCATTAGCCAGGCATCTTTGTCACCATTGTTGGAGGAGGGGGACGACATGATGCCTGGCCTTGACAACCCTGACAGAGAACATCCCAAAACAAGAACAGAGGATTCTGCGTAATACGGGAGTCAAAACCTTCGGGAGAATATATAGTGAATTTTTACCTACCAAAATACGTAACATGCAAGAAAACGGAGTCTGGAAGGCACACGAGGTGCTCACGAGGTAGGGGGGCACGCCCAGTGGGGTAGGGCGCGCCCTCCACCCTCGTGGGGCCCTCGTGTCCTTCCTGGACTGCTACATAATTTTCTATTTTTCTAAATATTCCAAAACAGAGAAATATTGCCTTAAAAATTGTTTTGGAGTCGGTTTACTTACCGTACCACATACCTATTCCTTTTCGGAGTCTGAAACATTCTGGAAAGTGTCCCTTATGTATTTCTCCGGGGTTATGGTTTCAATAATATTGGTTTCAACATTTATGGGATTACCTGAGATATAATGTTTGATTCTTTGACCGTTTACCACCTTCGGATTTGTGCCTTTGAAGTTGTTGATTTTTATGGCACCAGAACGATAGACCTCCTCGATAACATAGGGGCCTTCCCATTTAGAGAGAAGTTTTACTGCAAAAAATTTTGAGTTGTATAGAAATGCACAATCACCTACATTAAACTCACGCTTTTGTATCCTTTTGTCATGCCATCTTTAACCTTTTCTTTAAACAACTTGGCATTTTCATATGCTTGGGTTCTCCATTCATCAAGTGAGCTAATATCAAATAACCTCTTTTCACCGGCAAGTTTGAAGTCATAATTGATCTCTTTAATAGCCCAATATGCCTTATGTTCTAGTTCGAGAGGTAAGTGACATGCTTTTCCATATACCATTTTATACGGATACATACCCATAGGATTTTTATATGCAGTTCTATAGGCCCATAATGCATCATCAAGTTTCTTGGACCAATTCTTTCTTGACCTATTGACAGTCTTTTGCAAAATTAATTTGAGTTCTCCATTACTCAATTCTACTTGACCACTAGACTATGGGTGATACGGAGATGCAATTCTATGATTGACGTCATATTTAGCAAGCATTTTACGGAAAGCACCATGAATAAAATGCGAACCACCATCAGTCATTAAATATCTAGGGACTCCAAACCTCAGAAAAATAACTTCTTTAAGCATTTTAATAGAAGTGTTATGATCAGCACTACTAGTTGGAATAGCTTCTACCCACTTAGTAACGTAATCAGCAGCAACTAAAATATGTGTATATCCATTAGAGGCAGGAAAAGGTCCCATATAATCAAAGCCCCAAACATCAAACGGTTCAATAACAAGTGAATAATTCATAGGCATTTCTTGACGTCTACTAATATTACCAATTCTTTGACATTCATCACAAGATAGGACAAACTTACGGGCATCCTTGAAGAGAGTAGGCCAATAAAAACTAGATTGCAATACCTTATGTGCAGTTCTATCTCCCGCATGGTGTCCTCCATAAGTTTTAGAGTGGCACTTGCATAGGATCTGTTCCTGTTCATGCTCAGGTACACAACGTCTAATAACACCATCTACTCCTTCCTTATAAAGATGTGGGTCATCCCAAAAGTAATGTCTCAAATCATAGAAGAACTTTTTCTTTGTTGGTATGTGAAGCTAGGTGGTATAAATTTAGCAACTATGTAATTAGCATAATCAGCATACCAAGGGGTACTACGAGAAGTACTTATGACATTTAATTGTTCATCAAGAAAGCTATCATCAATAGGTAGTGGGTCATCAAGAACATTCTCTAACCTAGATAAGTTGTCTGCAACGGGGTTCTCGGCTCCTTTTCTATCAACAATATGCAAATCAAATTCTTGTAGCAAGAGAACCCATCTAATAAGTCTAGGTTTAGCATCTTTCTTCTCCATAAGATATTTAGTAGCAGGATGATCAGTGTGGATAGTTACTTTAGAATCAACAATATAAGGTCTGAACTTATCACAAGCAAATACAACTGCTAAAAGTTCTTTTTCAGTAGTAGCATAATTTCTTTGAGCATTGTCTAGGGTCTTACTAGCATAATGGATAACATTTAATTTCTTATCAACTCTTTGCCCTAAAACAGCACCTACAGCATAATCGCTAGCATCACACATAATTTCAAAGGGTAAATTCCAATCAGGTGGCTGAACAATAGGTGCAGAGACTAATGCTTTCTTAAGTATTTCAAATGCTTCTACACAATAATCATCAAAGACAAATGGTATATCTTTTTGTAATAAATTATTCAGAGGCCGAGAAATTTTTGAGAAGTCCTTAATGAACCTCCTGTAAAATCCGGCGTGACCAAGGAGACTTCTTATACCTTTGATGTCCTTGGGACATGGCATCTTTTCAATAGCATCAACCTTGGCTTTATCAACTTCAATACCTCTTTCAGAAACTTTATGCCCCAAGACAATACCCTCATTAACCATAAAGTGGCACTTTTCCCAATTCAAGACAAGACTTAGTTTCTTCACATCTCTGCAAAACTTGATCAAGATTGCTCAAGCAATCATCAAAATAAGATCCATAGACAGAAAAGTCGTCCATGAAAACCTCACAAATCTTTTCACAAAAGTCAGAGAATATAGCCATCATGCATCTTTGAAAGGTAGCAGGTGCATTACATAAACCAAAAGGCATACCTCTATAAGCAAAAGTACCAAAAGGGCATGTAAAAGTAGTCTGTGTTTGATCTTTAGCCGACACAGGTATTTGAGAGAAACCAGAATAACCATCTAGAAAGCAGTAATGTGTATGTTTGCATAATCTTTCTAGCATTTGATCGATAAAAGGTAAGGGGTAATGATCTTTCTTATTAGCCTTATTTAATTTGCGGAAATCAATTACCATCCTATAACCTGTAATAATTCTTTGTGGAATCAATTCATCTTTATCATTAGGAACGACAGTAATACCTCCCTTCTTAGGGACACAATGAACATGACTTACCCACTGACTATCAGCAACGGGATAAATTATACTTGCCTCCAGAAGCTTCAGTATTTCTTTTCTTACCATTTCTTTCATTTTAGGATTCAGACGTCGTTGAGGATCACGAACTGGTTTGGCATCTACTTCCAAATTTATTTTATGTTGACATAGAGTGGGACTACTTCCCTTAAGATCATCAAGAGTATATCCAATAGCAGCACGGTGCTTCTTCAGAGTTTTCAATAATCTTTCTTCTTCGTGCTTTGAAAGGTTAGCACTAATAATAACAGGATATATCTTCTTTTCATCAAGATAAGCATATTTAAGATTATTAGGCAATGGTTTAAGCTCAAACACGGGATCACCCTTAGGTGGAGGGGGATCCCCTAGGATTTCAACAGGCAAATTGTGTTTCAGAATAGGTTCCTGTTTAAAGAATACTTCATCTATTTCCTTTCTTTCATTCATAAACATATCATTCTCATGGTCTAGCAAATATTGTTCTAAAGGATCACTAGGAGGTACGGCAATAGAAGCAAGACCAATAATTTCATCCTTACTAGGCAATTCTTCTTCACGGTATTGTTTACTAAATTTAGAGAAATTAAATTAATGAGTCATATCATCCAAGCCAATAGTAACAACAATCTTTTCGCAGTCTATCTTAGCTTTAACAGTGTTCAAGAAGGGTCTACCAAATATAATGGGACAAAAGCTATCTTGTGGGGAACTAAGAACAAGAAAATCAGCAGGATATTTAGTTTTCCCGCACAAGACTTCAACATCTCTAACAATTCCCACTGCTGAAATAGTATCTCTATTAGCAGGTTTAATTGTAACATCAATATCTTCTAACTCAGCAGGTGCAATTTTCATGCTTGATTTCTTTATACAAGTCATAAGGTATAACACTAGCACTAGCACCCATATCACATAAGCCATGATAACAATGTTCTCCTAATTTAACAGAAATAACACGCACGCCTACCACAGGTCTATGTTTATCTTTAGCACAAGGTTTATCAATTCTAGCAGTTTCACCGCAGAACTGAATAACATACCCATCAATATTATCAGAAAAGAGATCTTTAACAATAGCAATATTAGGTTCTACTTTAACTTGCCCAGGAGGTGTATATGTTTTAATATTGCTTTTACGAACCGCAGTTGAAGCTTTAGCATGATCCCTTATCCTAACAGGGAAAGGTGGTTTCTCAACATAACAAGTAGGAACAATAGGATCATTATAAGTGACAGTCTTTTCTTCAACTTTAATTGGTGCAGCTAATTTTACTTCTATGGGAGGATGATATTTAAACCACTTCTCCTTAGGGAGATCAACATAAGTAGCAAAAGATTCACAGAAAGAAGCTACTATCTCAGAATCAAGTCCATATTTAGTGCTAAACTTACGGAAAATATCGGTATCCATAAAATATTTAACACAATCAAACTTAGGTGTCATACCTGACTCCTTACCTTTGTCGAGATCCCAATCTTCAGAGTTGCGTTTAATTCTATCCAATAAATCCCATCTAAATCCAATAGTCTTCATCATAAAAGAGCCAGCACAAGAAGTATCGAGCATGGTGCGATTACTTTCAGAAAGATTTCTTGTTCTTCTTTTGCTTGTTAGGAGCTTTCCCGTGTAAATAAGTTTTATTTATTTTCTTTTCTTTGGGGGTCGATAGGAGAAGAACATAATTAAATTGTTGAAGTGGCTCTTATATGCATTATTGTTGATCTGACAAAAGAGCCCATGTTGCCTTGTTTTCTCTTGTTTATTGAATGCTTGCAGATTCCAGCTTATTCCAATGCACGTGCACTATTATTATTATTATCCACATCATTCGGTTGTGCAAGTGAAAGGCAATTATGACGATATATGATGAATTGACTGAGATGAGAAAAGCTGGTATGAACTCGACCTCTCTTGTTTTTGTAAATATGATTAGTTCATCGTTCCTGATTCAGCCTATTATGAATAAACATGTTTGCAATGACAATTAGAGATCATAGTTTTTTATGCCATTCTTAATTAGCTAGGAGCTTATAATGGTTTACCTTGCGTGCCAACATGCTATTAAAATGGTTGTGATGTGGTATGATAGGGTGGTATCCTCTTTTGAACGATTCGAGTGGCTTGACTTGGCACATGTTCACGCATGTAGTTGAAACAAAATCAACATAGCCTCTACGATATTTATGTTCATGGTGCATTATATCCTACTCATGCTTGCATTCGGTGTTGATTAATTTTAATGCATGTTCATGACTGTTGTCGCTCTCTAGCTGGTCGCTTCCCAGTCTTTTTCTAGCCTTCACCTGTACTAAGCGGGAATACTGCTTGTGCATCCAACTCCATAAACCCCAAAGTTATTCCATATGAGTCCAGCATACCTACCTATATACGGTATCTACCTGCCGTTCCAAGTAAATTTGTATGTGCCAAACTCTAAACCTTCAAATAAATATCCTGTTTTGTATGCTCGAATAGCTCATGTATCAACTGGGGCTGTCCGTATCTTCCATGTTAGGCGGGTTATTCTCAAGAGGAGTAGACTCCGCTCCTCACTCACGAGAAAATGGCTGGTCACCGGGATGCCCAGTCCCATGCTTTATGCAAACTAAACCAAAATAATTGCAAACAAAACTCCCCCTGGGACTCTTGTTAGTTGGAGGCACTCGTTGTTTCGAGCAAGCCATGGATTGATGCTTGTTGGTGGAGGGGGAGTATAAACTTTATCATTCTGTTTGGGAACCGCCTATAATGTGTGTAGCATGGAAGATATCGCCATCTCTTGGTTGTTATGTTGACAATGAAAGTATATCGCTCAAAATATTATTCATCTCTATTTCACAACCGAGGTCTGGCACCTCTACAAATCCCTGCTTCCCTCTACGAAGGGCCTATCTATTTTCTTTTATGTTGAGTCATCATCCTCTTATTAAAAAGCACCAGTTGGAGAGCACCGTTGTCATTTGCATTCATTACTGTTAGTTTACATTGCGTATGACTTGACTGGATCTCTTTTACCATGAATTACAATGTCTAGTCAGTCCTTGATCTTTAAAGGTGCTCGGCATTTATGTTTTGCGGTCTCAGAAAGGGCTAGCGAGATACCATCTTGTTATATCATATTATGATTCTTTTGAGAAAGTGTTGTCATCCGAGATTTATTATTATTGCTCGCTAGTTGATTATGCCATTGATATGAGTAAACATGAGACCTAAGATTTATTGTGAATATGGTTAGTCTATAATCTTTGCTGAAAAACTTGAATGCTGGCTTTACATATTTACAACAACAAGAGAAAACGAAGTTTGTAAAAGTTTTTCTTTGTCACTTTCAGTTTATCAACTGAATTGCTTGAGGACAAGCAGAGGTTTAAGCTTGGGGGAGTTGATACGTATCCGTCGTATCTACTTTTCCAAACACTTTTGCCCTTGTTTTGGACTCTAACTTGCATGATTTGAATGGAACTAACCCGGAATGACGCTGTTTTCAGCAGAATTGCCATGGTGTTATTTATGTGCAGAAACAAAAGTTCTCAGAATGACCTGAAACTCCACAGAGCGTCTTTTTGGAAATAATAAAAAATACTGGCAAAAGATGAAGACCAGGGCCCCACACCCTAGCCACAAGGGTGGGGGCGCGCCTACCCCCCTGGGCGCGCCCCCTACCTCGTGGGCCCCCTGGAGCTCCTCCGACCTCAACTCCAACTATATATATTCACTTTCAGGGAGAAAAAATAAAGGAGAAGGATTCATCGCGTTTTACGATATGGAGCCGCCGCCAAGCCCTAAAACCTCTCGGGAGGGCTGATCTGGAGTATGTTCGGGGCTCCGGAGAGGGGAATCCGTCGCCATCGTCATCATCAACCATCCTCCATCACCAATTTCATGATGCTCACCGCCGTGCGTGAGTAATTCCATCGTAGGCTTGCTGGACGGTGATGGGTTGGATGAGATTTATCATGTAATCGAGTTAGTTTTGTTAGGGTTTGATCCCTAGTATCCACTATGTTCTGAGATTGATGTTGCTATGACTTTGCTATGCTTAAGGCTTGTCACTAGGGCCCGAGTGCCATGATTTCAGATCTGAATCTATTATGTTTTCATCAATATATGAGAGTTCTTGATCCTATCTTGCAAGCCTATAGTCACCTACTATGTGTTATGATCCGGCAACCCCGAAGTGACAATAATGGGGACCACTCCCGGTGATGACCGTAGTTTGAGGAGTTCATGTATTCACTATGTGTTAATGCTTTGGTCCGGTACTCTATTAAAATGAGGCCTTAATATCCCTTAGTTTCCGGTAGGAACCCGCTGCCACGGGAGGGTAGGACAAAAGATATCGTGCAAGTTCTTTTCCATAAGCACGTATGACTATATTCTGAATACATGCCTACATTACATTGATGAATTGGAGCTAGTTCTGTGTCACCCTAGGTTATGACTGTTACATGATGAACCGCATCCGATATAATTCTCTATCACCGATCCATTGCCTACGCGTGGCCCCATGGCACGACCCGCCGTGTTCGGCGCTCGCGTAAGAAGAAAGAAGCTGCCAAGAAGTCCCTTGGCCACAAGAAAAGGCCCCCGCGCTCCCTGCGCCACCACGGCAAGACCACGTGCCGCCTGCGGCGGCGGTGCATGGACCCCATCAAGGACAAGTTCTCCACCAGCGCAGAGTCCCGGTGACCACAGCAGTGTGCCGCGCCTTCACCCCTGAGCTGCGTAGCGTCGCTTGGCCGGGCAAGTTCAAGCCGGATCTGCCTCCTTGCTATGACGGCACCCCGACCCCGTGGAGTTCCTACAGCTCTACGAGCTGAGCATCGAGGCGGCCAATGACGATGAGAAAGTCATGGCGAACCGGTTCCCCATGGCTCTCAAGGATGGTGCTCGCTCCTAGTTCCTGAACCTGCCTCCAGGCTCGATCTTCTCCTGGAACGTGTTGCGCGATGTTTCGTCGCCAACTTCCAGGGCACTCGCGACCGCTCGCCGGCTGCGGGTGACCTATGCCGCGTCAAGCAACAACCAGGAGAGACCCTCCAGAAGTACATCCAGCGCTTCAACAACATTCGTCTCAAGATCCCCAAGGTGACGGACGAGGCCATCATCTCCGCGTTCTCCGATGGCGTCCGTGACATCAAGATGAAGGAGGAGCTCGCCATCCATGAGGAGCTGTGCACGTCTCTGGAGCTGTTCAACCGAGCTCCCGGCTGCGGACCCGGAGGAGAAGAAAGCCAAGGCCAAAGACGTGAAGCTCAAGGGAGCAGCCGTGCTCGCGGCGGAGCCGGACACAAAGCGCGGCAGGGACCTGTGCGAGTCATCCAAGAGCAGCCGGCCAATCTGTGCCTTCCATAACCTGCATAGCCACAACACTAGTGACTGTCAAGAGCTCAGAGCCATTCGAGAAGGACGATTCGGTAGACACCCCGAGCGCAACAACCGGGGCTACGGCCGAGGAGGAGGACGTGGTGGCGGACATTGGGATGACCGTGGCCTGCGCCAGGAGTGGCACGACCGGCCTCCAGAGGACCACTGGCAGGATCAGCCTCGCGAGGGCGCTTGGAGAGATCAGCCTCGTGAGGATCGTCCTCAGGACAATGCCAGTCTTCCTCCACTACCGCCACCACCAAGGAATGACGACCACCACCAAGACGAGGGGGCTGGGGGCTTCCAGGAGCTGCGTGCCATCGCCTGCATCTTGGGCGGAGCTCAAGCCCCAACCTCACGGCGTATCTTCAAACAGTTCGCTCGTGAAGTGAATGCAGTCCTCCCCAAGCTCGAGGCCACGCACCTGCTCAGATGGTCCCAGTGCGCCATCATGTTCAGCTCAGCAGATCAGCTCAAGTGCGCCGCTACCGCCGGCGTCCTCCTGATGCTCTGTTCACCAGTCATTAGCAACGTGCAAGTTACCAAGACTCTCATCGATGGCGGCGCAGGGCTCAACGTCCTGTCCGTCGCACACGTTCGACAACCTCGAAGTGCCGTATGATCAGCTTCAGCCCACCAAGCCTTTCTCAGGAGTGACCGACGGCTCCACCATGCCGATCGGTCAGGTCCACCTCCCAGTCACCTTCGGACAATGCAACAACTACCGCACTGAGCTCATCGACTTCGACGTCGCCCACATCCGTCTGCCATACAATGCCATCCTCGGGTATGTGGCCCTGGCCAAGTTCATGGCCGTGACGCACCACGGCTACAACATCCTCAAGATGCCAGGAAGCAGCAGGATCATCACAGTCCCCTGCGAAGAAAGAGATGTGGCGTGCTCCATCGAGCGCGCCTTCCAAGCAGCGTCAATCGAAGACCCCGGCAACAATGCAGCTCGGTACCCTCCCGAGGTTGTCCCCAAGAAGAAGAAGAAGCAACTCCATGCTGGACCTCAGGAGGGTAGCACCGCAAGTGGCACCTCGTCAGGATCAGCGCCCGCGCCTGGGGCGCCTCCCTCTATCGCATAGGAAGGCACACCCGGCGGCCTCCTCGGGCAGGGCTCAGGGGCGCTCTTCTGGAGGGCCTCAGACCTTGCCAACGCCACAAGGGAGGTGCTCGGTCACCACTTGGAGGCGTGTTTTGCGGCACGTCTCCCTCAGGAGGACACTGGGCAAGGAGCGCCCGACGCTCAGGAGTTCATCACCAAGGTATCTCAGGAGCTTCAGGAAGAAACAGCAATACGCGGCGACCACCGCCCACCTGGCGCTGCTCCCCACCCAGGCGAGGGTGGTGAGCTGCGCGTCTGCATCGACATACCAGGGCTCAACCGAGCCACATCTCAGGAGCGCCTCTGGCCTTCGCGTGTTGGGCGCTGCGAAGGTGCACCCCACAGCTATGTTCGCATGTCGTTCGGCCTGCCGAGCGTGGTTGCTCCCTTCCAGTGCAACCTGCAGAGCGTCATGACGGGTCAGGAGGCCAGGCACCACGCAGTCCTGGCGGAGATGGCGACGGTCCTCCGCCTGGACCCCCAGAGCCTCTCGAGGCTCAGGGCCCCAGTGGCTCGTGAGGGGCAACCCCTTCGCCGCGTACCTTCAGCTGCCTCAACACGCCTTCATCAATGGAACCAGGTGATATTTTCCAAGTTCATTTAGCTAGGAGCGCCCAGGGGGCTGCATTATTCCCAGGCCGCGTGGGTCCATCCCTGTGGCTTGTATCCTTTCTTGTTTATGTCTTTAGCTTACCTCGCTGCGGGCTCCCCTCGGGCTGCATCATCCCCAAGCCGCTCGGGCCTGACCCGGTGGCACGTATCGTTCATGCATTTACCTGAGCTAGGTTGCCTTTCATGCTTAATCTATCTATGATTATCATCTGCTTGATTCTCACCTGCCACGGGGGCTACTCACGCTGGCACGACGTTTGTGCCCGGGTCCGCCTTGCAACATCGACAAACCTGAGCGGTCGAGCTCTGGATCGCGGCCTGCCCCGCGCACGTCACCTCACCAGGCCCTCAGTGCCTTCATCTCCTCACGAAGCAACTAGCGGCAAACCAGCGACCGTAATGGCAAACTGTGTCTCTCCTTGTGCTGGCTTGCAGGAATCTCCTAAAGACAACGGCAGGCGGAACCATGAGCTCCCTCTTCTCCCATGCAATCCGCTTGTGCGTTAAAAGGGGGGCTCCTAAGCATCGCGACTTAGGAGCTCTTACTGGCTCTCCAGCCCTCACCCCCTGGCCTTGACCATGGCATGCGACCCGGCATACCAGCGGCGGGTGAGTTTGCTCGAGGGCCGGGACCTGAGGACGCAGAGCACAAAAGAGAGCGTGAAGAAGGGGGAGGTTCGCATGGGCCTGGCCTAGCCCTGCTTCGGGCACCTATCCATGGATCTGGCGCATCATGAGGAATCAACTCCGGACCGTCAAGATAAGTCCCGAGCCCGGGTTGGCTAAACCACTAAGGACTAAGAACCATTCTAACCGCAGCCCTGCTGCAGCAACGTCACCCCTTTCTTACCTCTCGATGGCTGCTTGAGCACTAAAGGGGACCTCCTGAGCATCGCGCCTTAGGAACTCTTACTGGACCTCGGGTCGCTCACCTCCTGGCCTTCACCACGACACGTGACCGGGCATACCAGCGGCGACTGCAGCCTACCTGGGGACCGGGACCTGTCAGCGTAGAGCATCAAGTCGTTGTGAGGTCGGAAAGGGAGACCGAGCTAAAGTAGGACTCGCGCTCGCACAAGTTCATAATAAGGACAATATTGACAAGAGGCATTACAAAACCTTTACACACACCCACGGGGCATTTCTTAATTCCTCGTAGGGAACAAAGGACAAGAACTTAGGGAGTCCTAACTACGCGTGCCCTGGAGGATGACGCCATCATCAATAGTAGGCCACTAGAGGCCGGCGCCAACCTCATCCAGATCAGCGGCGACGGCGGCCTGACGCTGCAGCCCTGCTCCAGGCTCGGCGAGAGCTTGGGGGCACGTAGCTGTCGTCGCTCGTCTCTGGAGTCTCATTAAGCTCGGGAGAGTCGCTCGACCACCAGGAGTTGCCGCTGTCACTGGAGGAGCTGCAGGCGAGGCCTGCGGTAGGCCTAGCGCCCACCGCTGCACCGACCTGGTGACCTCCTTCAGGGCAGCACTCCAGGTGTGGCCTTCCTTGTCGAAGACCTTGAAGAGCAGCACGGAGGCGCCGTCGTACTCGAAGTGGATCCCGAGGGCGCCCTCCGCGCGGCAGATTCGGGCAATCTCGCCCCAGCCTCGGGCCATGAAGATCCTCCCGGAGGCAACGGCTTCAATTTCCACTCCATTCGTCGGGGCGTTGCAGTCGGCGTGCTACAGCCAAAGCTCGAGAGGGCCCCTAGGCGGCTAAGAACTGCGGGAGGCGAATCCAAGTGCTCGGGGGCATCGCCGCCCACAACACGAACTCGTGCGAGGAGTCCGCCGCATGGACCTCTAGGGCGATGGCGTGTGCCTCCGCGGCATGGCGGCCACGGCCCTGGCGCGGGCCGCGACGCTCATCACTCCTCCCTCCGGACTCATCAACATGAGCATACTAGGGCAACGGGTACCCAGGAGGCGACCTCTCATACCAAGGCCGCGACACCACCGGCCTCATGACCATCTCGTGGCGATGAGACCTCCTCTTCTTCGGCGGGAGCAACTCGGGCTCGTTGAGGAGAGACTTGCCCTTCTTTGCGGCTGAGAACCTTCGAATAGGCGCCATGACTGCACCAACAAGGAGTGGAGCAAGGAAGGAGAAGAAGCAAGAGAGGCAGAGGAGAGACAGGTGATGGGGGCTCCGCCCCCACCTCCCATTTATAGCCAAGGGGAGGCCAACCGCCGGCCTCCATGATCTAAGGTAATAATGATGGTTTTCCCTTGCATGCAGCAGGGACCCGTCAAGTCGGGCAGTTGTCGAGGCAGCGTTGGTAAGAGGAGACGCCCACGTCCAATCAACCGCCACGCGTCAACCAAGGCCGCAGGCTATTGGGGCCCGCGGCGCTCCGCACTTGACCTTTGGCTTCTCCTCGAATCCAAGACCGAGCGCACCTTGGGCCTGGGTCCTACTGTCGGTGTTTTGGGAACGGGGGTCCCCAGACTTGCCTGCCTGCGGCCCACGGTGTGGCTCTGCGAGCAGACCAGTATGGCCCATCTTCACCAGCGAGGACTCAAGACCCTCGCGAGGGGCCAAGCCTCGCGAGGCGGACAACACAAGACCTCCTCAGGAGCGGCCTCACCAGGCTGGCTCATCAGGGGTGGAGAGATCAAGGCCAGGCAAACCTCGTGAGGTTCCGATGACTTGAGCCATGACGATCGAGATCACGCGGGCGTCAGGCGGGCGCCAGCCCACACAGTGTCCTAGTTTCCTCTTTGGTGCCAAGGGAACAAGCGCAGGCGCGGAGTACCGAGGCGTCAAGCAAAGATTTCCATATCAGTGCAACGAGACCAAGACCAACGGGACGGCAAGACGAAGGTCACCATGGAGCCCAAGACGGCGTCACCACCAAAGCCTTTTGCAGGCGAAGACTGCTTTTGTCAGGATAAGCTGTACTAGCTATCCCCTTTTGAATTGGCCGTTGTTGGCTCCCTTCCCGCTCAATATTTGGAAAGAGGACCAGGGCCTCTATAAATAGGATTAGCCACCGCAGTAGGAGAGGGATCCAATGAGGCTGGAACTCATTCAGCTCATCCTCTCACCCACCAAGCGCAAGAACACCTCTCCTCAGGAGGCTGTTCTTCCCCTTGTACTGTTCATCCTCAGCTCAAGAGGCAATCCACCACCACCACACTGGAGTAGGGTATTACACCACAACGGTGGCCAGAACCAGTATAAATCTTGTGTCCTTTGTGTTGTGAGTTCGTAGAGTTAGTCCGTAAGATCTTAGCGAAGCTAGTATGTGGATCGGTAGGGGAGATCTTCGCGCGCACCCCAGTGTTCGAACCTTGAGGGTTTTGCCGGAACCCGTGATCCGACAAATTCAACCAACAAGGTGATCACACGAGCTGATTTATGCCGATTGGTACGACGGCGTCGGCTTGCCGAAGTGACCACGTGACGCAGTCGAAGTCGATTACCTGCACATGTAAAATAGTTTAGGCCGACGATAATAATATAATTATATAAAAATCCTCGCGTAATTAATTTACGCAAGATAATTTATTTTAAAAATATGTGGCCTGGCGCCGAAGTCAATGTTGATGCAAGGCATCGGCGTGATGCGGTAAAGGCCTGGCAAAGCCTGAATTCACAGGTCGGTCCGAGTTCCGGATGCAGCGTTTGCCAGACTATGTACGGAAACTGACCAAACCACCACGCGACCGTCATTAATGTGTCCGCCATTTGATAGACCTGTGTACAGATGATGGAACAAACCAGAGTAATAATTCCTTGAGAAAAATAAAACCAAATAAGCAAAAATTGCTAGGATTAATAGCACCTGGTTTATTTGTTGTAGCAGTCCAAAGAAAAGTGACTCCCAAAATTGGGAATCGATCCGCACACCCATTGCCCGACGGACGGTGAAGCAACGACATGGCGATGCTGGTAAAGGTTGGCTCGCCAAGGCAAATCCCTTGGTCCAGCTAACGTGACGAAGCTAGTCGGCTGACGACGCCGAAGTCTCCAGACTAGGTTGAAGAAGGGATGGCGAAGCCCCCGGTCTAGCCGAGGTGACTGAGCAGGTCGGTAAGGAGACGTTGCAGCTGCCATGCAGCCGAGGTGTTGAAGCAGTTCGGCGTGATGGACATCGGCTTGAAGAAGCAACAGTGCGGCCATGCCGATGCATGTCGTAACTTGTGACGCGGTCAGTGCCAGCTTGATGAAGTGACCGTGCCGCGATGCTGGTGTGCCCGCTCCATGTAATCCGTGGGGCGGCGATGTTGGTGATGATTTATCCTTCACGATGCCAAACTCTTGTTCGGCTTGCCGAGATGATGATCCGAAGAAGTTGAGATCGCCTCCACAAAGCGACGACGTGTCTAGCGCAGGTTGGCAGCCGTGGAGCAACGTTATCGGGCTGGTTTGACACCGGCGCGTTGAAGATCATATTGGAAAAGACTTTAAAATTCGTGGGATGTGTTTGGGAACAAAACACAATACCCCATACAAAATTTCCTTCAAAAAGGATGTCTGAAATCCCGTTCATAAGAAAGATGAACTTGGGTCGGATTTGTTCTCGCGCAAAGAACATGTCAGAAAATTGGTCCACTCATTGGAAGGTTCCCGGAGTTTGAACCGTTGGATCGAGCTAAAATTTTGATGGATCATAAATATGGGAATTCCGCAGAAGATGGATGGTTGGATCTTCCAAAGGACCTCCGAGCTTGGCTCTGGAGACCATGCCCTAAACTTATCTAGATTCCCGTCCAGATTTGACAGGGCTCTGGTATATCGTAGATTGCCGGAGATTCCTCCATCGGAACTCGACGAAATTTTGCATGGTTGCTATAGAATTAATTCCACACAATTCCACCGAAGGAATCGTTAAAGCGATGCTCGAGGAGGTGGTCACAGTGAATACAAGTTCGTTGTCCTGAAAAACAGCACGGTCACCCAATGGCAATGTTGACGTTGAGCCCCCGAGCTTCGAGGTTAATTCCTCCATGATCATGATAGAGATCGGAGTTGATGTTGATGAAGTCCCGCGTCCGAACATGACTATCGGAGGTAGGGCATAGTCCTCGGTCAAGCTGAGGTGACCAGTTGAGCCGGTGACGAAGATGCCGACATTGCAGTTAATCTGCAGACGAGCCATTGATTCTTTACCGATCACACAAGGGAACTCTCAATGAAAGCACCAATGTCGGTGTTAAAACCAGCGGATCTCAAGACAAGGGAACTCCCTAACTATGCGTCTAGGATCGATGGTAACAGGAGGCGGGGGACACATACCCAGGTTCGGGCCCTCTCTACGGAGGTAATACCCTACTTCCTGCTTGATTGATCTTGATGAATATGAGTATTACAAGAGTTGATCTACCACGAGATCGTAATGGCTAAAACCTAGAAGTCTAGCTTGTATGATTGTCATAATGATCTATCGACTAGCCTGGCCTTGGCTTATACAATGCATGAGAGGCCTAGGATAACAAGAGTCCTTGCCGAATACGTTGGTGGAGAGGAGTCCTTGTCTTGATCACCAAGTCTTGTGGAATACTCCTTGTATGCGGCATGGGCTGCCCGAAGTGGCCCATGAGTGAACCGCCATGGGGGTCCTCGGCCTGATCCACCTGGTCGGGAGACGATGTGGTGAGTACCCCCTAGTCCAGGACACCGTCAGTGGGTGTCACAAATCCGTCAAGAAAATTCTCAAATTCTTATCGGCTCTTATCCAGCAGCAGGCGGTGATTGGCAACCGTTGTAGCCAAAACTCTCAAAGCTTGGATAGAGCAATTACCAGGGGAGTCAAATGCACGACGTAGATGTTTGTGGAGCTGGGAAGGCTTATAGTATGGTAGCAAAAAGGGTCATCAATAATCAATTCATAGATGCAAAGTAGAATAAACGCTCAACGACGGTACTGTGTTGGTCCTAGGCTAGACCGTGCTAGAGACGCGAGCGTAGAACACTAAAAAAATCACGGCGTTGCACGTAAACAAGGGAAGAGCACACTCTGATTTTTCCCCTTTTCACTTTTTTGCACTTTTCCCTCTCTTTTTTGCTCCGCAACAATTTTTTTTGAAAAAGTCTACAAATGGTCTAAATACTGCTTAGCCAGAATTTTCCAGACTTAGTTTTCTTTTGAAACTAGAACTATTTTTCTTGTACGGGTAGCACGGAAGTTGGGGAATCTGACTTGTTCACGACTCGTAGTAGCACGTACTCTGGAACACGAAAAGAAAGGAACAAACACTCGACTTGGACTAGGACTGGTGGCGGAGGTGAATCTGGTGGAACTCGGACTGGTGATGGTATATGACGGTTGTATATGTGGACTCGGATTGGTGGTGGTATATGAACTCGGATTGGTGGTGGTATATGGACTTGGATCAGTGGTGGTATATGGACTCGGATTGGTGATGGTATATGGACTCGGAGCGGTGGTGGTATATGGACTCGGATCGGTGGTGGTATATGGACTCAGAGAAGTAGCGGATAAGCGATGGTGGTATATGGCAGGGCGATAATGATGGTGCGGTGGTGATGTCTACTACACAACCTTTTTCTTGTAGACGTTGTTGGACCTCCCAGTGCAGAGGTTTGTAGAACAGTAGCAAATTTCCCTCAAGTGGATGACCTAAGGTTTATCAATCTGTGGGAGGCGTAAGATGAAGATGGTCTCTCTCAAACAACCCTGCAACCAAGTAGCAAAGAGTCTCTTGTGTCCCCAACACACCCAATACAATGGTAAATTGTATAGGTGCACTAGTTCAGCGAAGAGATGGTGATACTAGTGTAATAAGGATGGCAGATATATGTTTTTGTAATCTGAAAATATAAAAACAGCAAGGTAACAAATGATAAAAGTGAGCAAAAACGGTTCATACTTTCACTAGTGCAAATTCTCTCAACAAGGATAACATAATTGGATCATATAACAATCCCTCAACATGCAACAAAGAGTCACTTCAAAGACACTAATAGCGGAGAACGAATGAAGAGATTATTGTAGGGTACGGAACCACCTTAAAGTTATTCTTTCCGATCAATCCATTGGGCCATTACTATAAATGTCACAAACATCCCTAGAGTTCGTAGTAAAATAACACCTTAAAACACAAATCAACCAAAGCCCTAATGTCACCTAGATACTCCAATGTCACCACAATTATCCGCGGGTATGATTATATGATATGCATCACACAATCTCAGATTTATCTATTCAAACAACACAAAGAACTTCAAAGAGTGCCCCAAAGTTTCTATCGGATAGTCAAGACGAAAACATGTGCCAACCCCTATGCATAGATTCCCAAGGTCACGAAACCCGCAAGTTGATCACCAACACATACATCAAGTGAATCAATAGAATACCCCATTGTCACCATGTGTATCCCACGCAAGACATACATCAAGTGTTCTCAAATCCTTAAAGACTCAATCCGATAAGATAACTTCAAAGGGAAAACTCAATTCATTACAAGAGATAGAGGGGGAGAAACATCATAAGATCCAACTATAATAGCAAAGCTCGCAACACATCATGATCGTGCCAAATCAAGAACACGAGAGAGAGAGAGAGATCAAACACATAGCTACTGGTACATACCCTCAGCCCCGAGGGTGAACTACTCCCTCCTCGTCATGGAGAGCGACGGGATGATGAAGATGGCCACCGGTGATGATTCCCCCCTCCGGAAGGGTGCCAAAACAGGGTCCCGATTGGCTTTTGGTTGCTACAGAGGCTTGCGGCAGTGGAACTCCCGATCTAGGTTATTTTCTGGAGGTTTGGTGATTTATAGGAGAGGTTGGCGTCGAGAAAAAGTCAGGGGGACGCACGGAGAGTCCACGAGGCACAGGGGCGCGCCCCAGGGGGTGGGCGCGCCCTCCACCCTCGTGGGGCCCACGGGACTCCCCTCTAGTAACTCTTCGTTCCAGTATTTTTTATATTTTCCAGAAAAAATCTCCGTTGATTTTCAGGGCAATCCGAGAACTTTTATTTCTGCACAAAAACAACACCATGGTAGTTCTGCTGAAAACAGCGTCAGTCCGGGTTAGTTCTACCCAAATCATACCAAAATCATGTAAAAATATTATAAACATGGCATGAATGCATCAAAAATTATAGATGCGCTGGAGACGTATCAGCATCCCCAATCTTAATTCCTGCTCGTCCTCAACTAGGTAAATGATAAAAACAGAATTTTTGATGTGGAATGGTACCTAACATATTCATCAATGTAATCTTCTCTATTGTGGCAAGAATATCCAGATCCATAAGATTCAAAACAAAAGTTTAATATTGACATAGAAACAATAATACTTCAAGCATACTAACAAAGCAATCATGTCTTCTCAAAATAACCTGGCCAAAGAAAGCTATCCCTACAAAATCATATAGTCTGGCTATGCTCTATCTTCATCACACATAGTATTTAATCACGCACAACCCCGATGACAAGCCAAGAAATTATTTCATACTTTTGATGTTCTCAAACTTTTTCAATCTTCACGCAATACATGAGTGTGAGCCATGGATATAGCACTAAAGGTGGAATAGAATGGTGGTTGTGGAGAAGACAAAAAGGAGAAGATAATCTCACATCAACTAGGCGTATCAACGGGCTATGAAGTTTCCCATCAATAGATATCAATGTGAGTGAGTAGGGATTGTCATGCAACAGATGCACTAGAGCTATAAGTGTATGAAAGCTCAAAAAGAAACTAAGTGGGTGTGCATCCAACTTGCTTGCACACGAAGACCTAGGGCATTTTGAGGAAGCCCATCATTGGAATATACAAGCCAAGTTCTTATAATGAAAATTCCCACTAGTAAATGAAAGTTACAACATAGGAGACTCTCTATCATGAAGATCATGGTGCTACTTTGAAGCACAAGTTTGGTAAAAGGATAGTAGCATTGCCCCTTCTCTCTTTTTCTCTCATTTTTGTTTTGTTTTGTTTTCTTTCTTTTGGGCCTTCATTTTTTGGCCTCTTTTTTATTTTTCGTCCAGAATCTCATCCCGACTTGTGGGGGAATCATAGTCTCCATCATCCTTTCCTCACATGGGACAATGCTCAAATAATGATGATCATCACACTTTTGTTTACTTACAACTCAATAATTACAACTCAATACTTAGAACAAAATATGACTCTATATGAATACCTCCGGCGGTGTACCGAGACGTGCAATGACTCAAGAGTGACATGTATGAAAGAATTATGAGAGGTGGCTTTGCCACAAATACAATGTCAACTACATGATCATGCAAAGCAATATGACAATGATGAAGCGTGTCATAATAAATGGAACAGTGGAAAGTTGCATGGCAATATATCTTCGAATGGCTATGGAAATGCCATAATAGGTAGGTATGGTGGCTATTTTGAGGAAGGTAATGGTGGGTGTATGGTACCGGCGAAAGTTGCGCGGCACAAGAGAGGCTAGCAATGGTGTAAGGGTGAGAGTGCGTATAATCCATGGACTCAACATTAGTCATAAAGAACTCACATACTTATTGCAAAAATCTATTAGTAATCGAAACGAAGTACTATGCACATGCTCCTTCGGGGATAGATTGGTATAAAAAGACCATCGCTCGTACCCAACCGCCACTCATAAGGAAGACAATCAATAAATATATCATGCTCCAACTTCATCACATAACGGTTCACGATACGTGCACGCTACGGGAATCACAAACTTTAACACAAGTATTTCTCAAATTCACAACTACTTACTAGCATGACTCTAATATCACCATCTTTATATCTCAAAACCATCATAAGGAATCAAACTTCTCATAGTATTCAATGCACTTATTATGAAAGTTTTTATTATATCCCTCTTGGATGCCCATCATATTAGGACTAAATTCATAACCTAAGCAAATTACCATGCTGTTTAGAGACTCTCAAAATAATATATAAGTGAAGCATGAGTGTCGGTGTCAAAACCGGCGGATCTCGGGTACGGGGTCCCGAACTGTGCGTCTAGGATCGAAGGTAACAGGAGATGGGGGACACGATGTTTACCCAGGTTCGGGCCCTCTCTATGGAGGTAATACCCTACGTCCTACTTGATTGATCTTGATGAATATGAGTGTTACAAGAGTTGATCTACCACGAGATCCTAATGGCTAAACCCTAGAAGCCTAGCCTATATGACTATTGTAATGAGTATATCCTTTCCAGACTAACCCCTTCGGCTTATATAGACACCGAGGGGGGGCATCTAGGGTTACATAGAGTCGGTTACATAAGAAGGAATCTTCATAGTCAGTCGCCAAGTTTGCCCTCCACGCCAAGTAGAGTCCAATCCGAACACGGGTACGGTCTTCGGCCTTCATGTCTTCACAGCCCATCAGTCCGGCCCATGGATAACAGGCCGGACGCCCGAGGACCCCTTAGTCCAGGACTCCCTCAGTAGCCCCTGAACCTCGCTTCAATGACAAGGAGTCCGGTGCGCAGATTGTCTTCGGCATTGCAAGGCGGGTTCTCCCTTCCGAACTCCCAGTTGATCTTCAAATGTGATGATTGTATCCGGACTTGTATACACAACCTCAGAGGACATAATACTTTACGAGTTCAACCCATCGACCACTTTTTGGTAATATGACACCACGCCTGCCCGGCCACTACTTGCGAACCGTTTTAGCCGGCCCATCACCCCACGTCCCAAGACGTGGCTTTATTGGCACGTCTTATCCAAGCAGAGATCGTGCCTCCCCTTTTTTAAGGGATTCCTGCCAACCCGGACGTGGGTAACCCAACCGTCGCTGGGGTACAACTCCTTGGAAACAAGCAAGTTTTTGAGGCCCAAGAGGAGACGTTTGATATTTGAAGCCTTTATATAGGGGTACAGACCCGTCTTTTTCTTCTACGCTTGCCTCTTCCTCGACCCCTGCAACCCCGAGTTCCAACACCCAGGTTTCGGTGCCACAAGCCCCAATCATGTCCGGATCCAGCCGTCAAGGCCGGTCGGTAGCTTCTTCTGTCACCGAGGAAGATATCACAAAGCTTCGGGCGGCGAGATACCTGACCGCAGAAATCCGTCACCGGCTTCCTGCCGAGGGGCAGGTTATTCCTACCCCCAGATCTGGCGAGAGGGTCATGTTCGTGCCCCACTTTATCCACGGGGTAGGGTTTGCACTTAACCCCTTCGTCTGAGGTCTCATGTTCTATTTCAGGCTAGATTTTCATGATCTGGCCCCGGACTCTATTCTTCTTATCTCGGCGTTCATCGTCACGTGCAAAGCCTTCCTCCAAACTACTCCGCACTTTGGCATGTGGCTCAAGACCTTCGATATAAAGCTGCAAGTGGTAGAGGGAGAGCAGGCCGAGTGCGGCGGCACTACAGTGAGCAAGCTTGTCAGCGCCATTTGGCTGAAAGGATCCTTCGCCAAGTTTTCCGATCTGTGGCAGCATGGGTGGTTCAAGTGGGCAACCGCGCCCGCATTTCGATCTGCCCCCCCCCCCCCCCCCCAACTCATCTTACATCGTGGGTTAACAAAGGGCTAGATTGGGGATCAACGAATGATGTGCGAACTCTGCAGAGTCGCATCCGAAGCCTCATTGAGAGGGACATTGACATAGCCAACGTCGTTCAAGTAATGCTAGTTCATCGGACCCTGCCGTGCCAGCGACGACCTCTCCTCCTATGGGAGTTCAACCCAGAAGGGTCGCGGACTCTTCAGCACTTCTTCGGCACAACACACGAAGGAATGTGGAGATTATTCTTTGGGAAACGAAGGCAATGGCCTGATACCAACAAAGATGTCGGCTTAGACTGTAACCATCCGGATACTCTGGTAAGTACCCGTTTACCGAAGACCTTATAGTCAGATACCCAGTGGCAAGATACCAACAATATCATCCTTTTTCAGGGCTGGATAAAGAAGGTGGAGCTGATTAGGTGTCCGGCTCCCCTTCCCGAAGACTCAACTACTCCTGTGTTAACAAGGATGTTGGCCTCGGCGCCATACTAGACACCGGCAGGGGAGGCAAGAAGGCCCAAGATGACCTTGGTTCCGGAGGTAAGTCGGACACTGAGTCCGGAGAATTCAACCTTTCCTCGCCCGAAGACGGAGGCGAAAAAGGATCCAGTATCTGTTTTCCAAGCAGGAGAAAAAGGGCCACCTCCGAAGATTGGGAGGGGTGGTCTTCCAAGAAGGGCAAGATGCCACCGTCGAGCGCCCTGGGTTCGGAAAGTGACGCCGTTAAACAGATCCAACAAGGGGACAAGCCCTTGGCCAAACCGTAAGAGAATTCGGAGTACTTTGATAGCGTCCCGCTCTGTTGATGTTACCGAAGATATACGTAACACATTCATGCATTTTTACAGGTCGGCACAGAGTTTTTCTGGGCGATCCTCTTCTTCGGGGAGTCTCCTCCCAGAGATGATGGAGAGCGAGATGCCACCTCCAACCTCCTCGGCCCACAAGGCGGATGACTCTGAAGTGTCATCGCGGAGGGTCCCTTTTGACCAACAAGTTACGCAGGGGGCAGAAGAGGCAGTACCCACAGGTGGAGCACCGACCATCCGGGATTCCGGGGCTGATGATAACAAAGGTCCCGGACTGACTAGTTCGTAGCCGACAGTGATTCTGGAGACGGGTGAATAGATTCCTTCAAAGGATGATTGTGCTCCTGGAGCAGCTTCGGGAAACCCGGAGACTTCGGATATATTGCGGGACATGTTGCGGAAAGCATCTGTCTCGGGGGAATGGCGTACCTTGATGGGTATAGTGATTGAGAAGATTTCATCCGCAAAAAGCAGATTAAATGAAGCCTTCATGGGCCTACTGAAGGGCTTCAAGGTTTGTGACATAATGTTTTCAGCTATGCTTCATTTGCAAAGATGTGCCTGTGTATAGGTAGTAGCCCCTGATACTCGGGTTGGCTATCACTGGGAAGCAAACGAAGGATCGAAAAGGATTGTTTGAGGACTAACCTGATGAACTGTGAACACAGGCTGCTTCCCCTTTGGCCACTTCCCGGACTATGGAGATTGCCGATTTGCAGCGGAAGCTTGATGTGGCAGGGGATGATCTTGCTTAATCAATATGCATCTGGACGAGTCGCAAGGTATATGTATTCGGGGAATCCTCATACATTTTTGTGGTATAAGCATGATGCTGAGATTTGGCTGCAGATGGTGCTGCCGCCGTTAAAGTTCTTCGAGCGGAGCTAGCCCAGGCCAAGGAGCAGGCCCGGCGTAGCAATGCTGTTGCCGAAAAGGCATCGGCTGAATTAAAAGCCGAACAAGCTGCACGGCACCAACATGAGGAGAATATATCCACGATGACGCTCGAACTAGAGAATGCTACCGGCCGCTGTGAATTTTTGGAGGAGAGTAAAGCCTTAACGGTTGGTCTGGACAAGGCCTTACAAGAGGCGAGAGAAGCGCGGTCGGAATGCAGAGCAGCCCGTGAGGAGGTTCGACAGGCGAGGGAGATTGCGGCTGGAAAGCCCTTTCTTCTGCAAACTAAGTTCGGTTACCCGAACTATGCGCAGCTTAACCAAGTATGGAGTTCTCCGGACAAGTTCTTAGACTTGCCAAAGAGTTCTGCTGATGCGGCGCAGTATTACCAAGCGCGAGATGGATATGCAACGAAGAAGCTTTTTTGGTCGCAGTTTGGCGCATCAAAGCGCCCTTTGTTGCTCAATGAACAGATGTCCCAATGGGCTGAACTTTATAGGATATCCAGCGCTGCCATGAAGGACGTCATAATCCGGTTGTGGCCAACCGAGCCTGTTCCGAATAGCTATTTCGGTTTGGTGCAAAGGCTTGTTGACGCGGTGTCGCGTATCGACGCTGTGAAGCAGTCAATGTGCATTGAGGGTGCACGGATGGCTTTTGCCCGAGTCAAGACGTTTTGGGGGAAGATGAAGGCCATCGATGTTGCGACGAAGGGTCCACCCAAAGGCAAGGACCATCCGGAACCAGAGCATTATTTTGAAGACGTCCTAGAGGCCGCCCGCTTTATAGAGGGTCAGTGCTCAAAAGACATAATATTCGAATGAGGTGTATGAAAATTGTAAAAGACAATTTTATAGTTAATCTATTTATGTTTTGCTTGAAAGCTTGAATTCCTCATGTGCGGCTGTTTTGATAGAATCTGAAAGTTTTCCAGTCGTCTGCTTCAGCCCCCTCGTAGGAAGTATAGGGTGTTCGGAAAAGCATTTAATCACTCTTTATCCAACATCTTGGTCCATGAAGGAGGTGATGATGCGGCGAACCAGGCAATCGGACTATAAGGCGTTAACACTTTCACTTAGCCATAGGAGTTTTATGGTGGGGCTACGACATAGCCCCTGGTATGTATGCGGCGTATGGTGCCTTACATATTTGATCTGAAAAAGACCCCTCGTGTGACACGGAGAATCGCTAAAGATTCCAATAAGTCGTCAAGTGGTTGACCAGCTCACGCCGCATCATGACAATCAGTTTCCGGCTTTCTCTACTGAGGTGCTCGTCCGGTTTAGACCAGGGCACAATCGCAGTAGTTCTCCCTTTACTACCCTAGCCGATAGAGCGAAACGTAGGGTAGCAAGCACAGGAGCAGGGCAACCCAACTATTGACCCAAGACAATGATTCGGAGGTGATGCATATAAGGCCAAACTTGCGACGCCGAAGTATGCTATAGAGCTGTTCAGACATTTACTGGTAACTCATTTGTTCCCACACCGAGCCCCTGGCAGGTTATGCCAAGGTATTTCTGTGAAATAATCGTAGGAGCCATATTTGTCGGGAAAACCATACGGATGATTAGTTCGGATATTGTTTACTGGTAACTGAGCGATATGCCAATGATTACTTCTGATATATATATATATAAACACTATTCTGATCATGGGATCAGAATAATATTCTGATCACAACCTGAACTGCCTGAGTAACGCGCCTGACCTTCCCCGAGTACTAGGTTGAACTTCAGCTAAAAGGTGTCCAAATGGGTCTTGCGATATACCGTTGGAAAGCTATGGACACCAGTATCATGACCCAAGTTAATTTTTTGGCAAAATGTAAGCGGTTTAAGAGCAGTTTTGAAAACCGTTTTTTCCTCATATAAAAAACGTGAATTGTATTTTCGATCGCATTTTTAAACCATTTATCGGAATGAGGCAAATAATATGGTGTTGGAAAGCTGCTGCAAAACCACTCCTTCCACATGTAGAAGTTTTCTCTAATTCTCTATGGTTAAAGAGTAACTTGGAAAATCGTAAAATTTCGCAAACCGAACAGCCGAGTTCGTATTTTTGATGTCATTTCTAAACAGATAATCCAATGAAGGCAAATAATATGGCGTTGGAAAGCTTATGAAAATGCCCTACTTTTTCATGTTGAAAGTTTTTTCTAATTTTGAACGGTTTAAAAGTAATTTAGAAAAAGATACAAGTTCCACCGAGTTCGTATTTTCAAGCTAATTTTTTAAACATATGTCCGTATGCTGCAAATGATATGTCGTTGGAAAGCTTGAGGAAATGCGAAACTTTTCGATATATATTGTTTCTCCTAATTCATTATGATTTTATGTCAGTTTTGAAAATGGCTAAAAACGTATTTTCGCCGTAATTTCTACAAACTTTATTGGAATGGGGCAAATAATATGCCGTTGAAAATCTACGGAAAATGCGAAACTTTTTCATGTTGATGGTTTTCTCTGATTCCTAGCCGTTTTCATGTAATTTCGAAAATGGCGAGATCATTCGTTCTGCCATTATCGTGTAACAGATTCTTCAAAAATGCACCGCGTGAAGAACTTGTACTTCTCGGCACGTGTACCTGAACTTCACTCTGTTTTTCACGTGATTTTTTTGCTCGTAGCTCTCCACCCACTCACCGGAATTGAGCAAGTGATATATCGATGGAAAACTGTTGTAAACACGCAGCTTTCCCGTGTTGATCGTTTTTCATACTCGCGACAATTTTAAAACTTTTTTATCTCAAATTCATTCACTATAGTAGTCGAACTTCTAACCCTTTTCACGTTGAACTTCTGTGACGTATTTTCGTTTGTAATTTTCTATCCATTCGTTAGTGTTACACAAATGATTCTCCTTTTGTACAAACCCCGTTCACAATAATTTTTTAAACTTTCTCCGACCGAGGAGTTGAACTTATAACAACAAAACTTTTAGTATTTGCTTTTTATTCTTTTTTTAATACAAAATGCACACCGTGTAGTACGTGAACTTCTCGCAGTTATCAATTGAACTTCTCTTGGTTATGTGAAAATATCTGAGTTTTTTTATAAATATTTATCTGAATTTCTTAATCCTTTTTTATGAATTTCGAAGCGCTCTGTTTCTTAAAAGTTGAACTTTTTGTTATTTTATTGTTGAACGTCTTGTTTCCACTCTTTAATAACGAGGAAAATATGAGTTTTCTATAATCATCGAACTTCTCCATCTTTTTAATATGGACTTCTTGGTTTTATTTGTTAATCTTTTTATGAATTTTGAAGCGCTCTATTTTTAAAAGTTGACCTTCTTGTTTTTATTTTTTTTGAACTTCTTGTTTCCACTCTTTAATAACGAGGAAAATCTAAGTTCTCTATAATCATCGAACTTCTCCATCTTTTTAATATGGACTTCCTGGTTTTATTTTCTTAATCTTTAAAATTTCAATATTTTATTTTCTTTTTGAAATAATATTGCTCCCAAATAATAATTGAACTTCTTTGTGTATTGAGAGAATTATTTTAAAATGCAAAAAAGCAAAAAAAACATTTTCGAACATGGAAATACAAGGTGAACATATCTCGCAAGAATATTTGAACTTCCCCGGACTTCTTGGCATATTTCTTTTAGCATCAAAATATCCTAGTTTTATCATAAATATTGGACCCCTTCCACATTTTCTAAAATTTTGATTTATTTGTAAAAACATAGACACAAACGGGAGAGAGAATTATGTGTGCATAAAGTGGGTAGCAATTTCCAACTTTCCCTCGTCAAGCACTTGAACTTCTAGCAAGAAATGTTTTTCATTTTTATGAGTTGGTTTTAAAAATGCCAAAATGGCATTGGTTTTTGTTTTTATTTTTCGAACATGTAAATCTTAGGTTTTAGTAACCTCCAAACTACCATGTTATTTTAATTCGAATCTTACGTTACTTTATTTTCTATTAGCGGTTAGAATCCGAGTTTTCAATAAACATTGAACCGCCCCATTACTTTAATTTGAACTTCTAGGTTTATTTTAGAAACGGGGAAATCCATTTACTAATTAAATTTTCTAAACTTTTCTTGTTATTTTAATTTGAGTTTTCATTGTGGAAACTTGTTGAACAAGAGGAACTTTTTGTATTTTCCCGGTCTGTGCACTTGAACTTCTAGGGCCAAAACTTTTGGACTTCGCCTTTTTACTCCTATTTTCTCATATGAAACACACACCATGCAGTACGTGAACTTCCGTCTGTTGTCAATTTGAACTTATCTTTATTTCACTTTAGTAACGAAAAAAATCTGAGTTTTTTATAGACATCAAACCACTCTAACTATTTTTTCAACTTATTCGTGTGCTTTTTAGAAATGTGAAAAATGAAGTTTTGTTAGAAACACCGCACTTCTTCGTTATTTCAAATAGATCTTATTGGTCTTATTCTTTAGTAACCGAAAAACTAAGTTTTTCAAATAAATATCAAACGCTCTACTTTTGAAAGTTGAACTTCTTTGGTTTCATTATTTAGTAAAGAGAAAAAACTGAGTTTTTAATATCCATTGAACTACTCTATTTTTTTAAATTGAACATCATGGTTTTAATCTTTAGTATCCCGGAAAATCTAAGATTTTTATAAACATCAAACAACTTCATTTTTTTAATTAGGACTTTTTGTTGTTATTCATTTGTATAGGGGAAAAGTCTGTGTTGTGTAATAAACATCGAACCACTCACTTATTTAAATTTGAACTTCCATATCTTTTTAGACTTTGAATTTTTATTCCTTTTTTCATATATGAAACACACTCCATGTAGGATGAACTATTTTCAGAATAAGAATATTTATACACCTTGGAAAGTTGTTGAATAGGAGGAACTTTTTAATGTAGAGCATTTTTGTTTCAAATTTGTAAGAGTTATTTTAATTCACAAAACAACACGTCTTTTCATTTTTGCACATGTAAATAGACGGTGAACCTGTCTCGCGAGTATTTTTGAACTTCCCCGGGCCAAGCACTTGAACTTATCGCAACAAATTTTTTAGACTGTGCCTTTTTATTTTTCTCATATGAAGACACACACCATGGAGTACTTGGACTTCTGGTTGTTTTCAAATTGAACTTCTAAAGCACTCATCGAATTTGAGCAAATGATACCAATAGAAAACTATTGGAAAGCGTTTTTTACAAAATCATGACGGGTTATGAGCCTCTTTTTTGAACACGCTAAAACTTGTTTTGTAGAATAAACACAAAACATTCAAATTATATTATGTGAATAACGCGTATGACATACCGTTGGAAAACTTATGTTTTTAAGCGATTTTTCATGTAGGCAATTTTTTTCAAATTCGTTACCATTTATGAGTAGTTTTTAAAATGCCAAAAATGGTATCCATTTTTTTAACACGTAAATATGAGTTTTTTGTAAACTTCGCACTTCTCTATTATTTTCGTTTGAACTTCTTAGTTATATTATGATAGAGGAAAATTTTGATTTTTCTAAGAAAGCATCGAACAATTTTAATTGAATTAAATATTTTTTCTAGAAACAAGAAAAATCTGAGTTTTTTGTATAGATTTAGTTGCTCTGTTATTTTAATTTGAACTTCTTGGTTTTATTCTCTAGTAAGGATGAAAATTTGAGTTTTTAAAAATGCCAAAAATGACATTCTTTGAACTTGTAAATCCTAGGGTTTAATGTACTTTGAACTTCCGTGTTATTTTAATTTGAACTTCACATTTTTTTGAGTAAAGAATTGTTTTCAATTTTTTGTTTTCTCATTTATTGAACTCTCCAATTTATTAATTTTGAATTTCGAAAGTTAACATTTTCTGGGCGAGGCATGTTTCTTCTTAGTATATAAACATCGAATTTCTCTGTTATTTTATTCTAAACTTCTTCCTTTTATTCTTATAGTGCACAGGAAAATGTCTGAGTTTTCTTTGTAGAAGTTGAACAGACTGAACTTCCCATTTTCTTGTTTTTGAACTTCATTTCTTTTAAAAAGAGAGAGTATATGGGAACGAAATTCTCTTCATCCTGGAACAACAATGTACTTCACATAGGATTAAAAAATATTCACACCGGGAACAAATGTCGTTACACTTTCTGCTTTTGCAAATACTTTTCCAGTTCACTCTTTTTTTGTATGTGAACTCTATTCTTTTGTATATTTGGACTTCTCACACAGAAAGAATGATGTGTAATCGCACATGCACACATATTTTGCTAGATGAACAACAATTGCATTTCTCAGGCAAAGCATCCATGTCCTCTATAGGGGAATTGTGTACAGTTTTTTGTAAAGATGTCTCTGAAATTGATGCATACCAGGGTAGGACAAAACACATTTTTGCAAACAAAGTTGACTAAAACACATAATACATTTACACACTCTCAAGAATAGTGCTCTGCTCATATGCACGACACAAGCACTCACAAACAATGCTAGTTTTTGACAGAGAGGAGACAACCCCGAAATGCTAAACTTCATGTAGGAGCAGCATGGCATGCTCAACAGGATGCGGTCGGCGACCCAGCAGCTCGACATGTCGGAGATATGCCTCCGCGTGTGTGGTAGGCAAAAAAATGCAGCAAGCGCTAGCTCGCAAGTGCGGCAGGAGTCGGACTGCCGGTGAGACTAGAGATGACCTGAGGTCGAAGTCACTGACTTGGAGGGGAGGCTCGCCAGAGTTGCTAGCAGGTGAGGAGAGAGGGTCGTCTCACTGGTCTGGATACTAGGGGAGGAGAGAGGGAGCGAGCCCTGAGCGGCATTGGCGCTGGGAGGAGGAGCCACGGGCGGTTGACGGCGTGCTAGTGGCCCAGGTCGCGGGAGGCTGGGTGGAGCCGCCGCCGGCGCTGTCGAAGAAGGACGGATCGATGTGTTCGAGGGAGGAGCAGAGGATGCGGCCCTGAGCCGCGGCGACGCTGGGGAAGGAGCCACGGGCGGGGGCGCGGAGGGTTGCCGGGGGCGGATGCGCGGGGGTTGCAGGCGGCGGACGGGGGCGGGGCCGCGGCCACTGCGGTTTAGATCCACAGCCCGGTGGCGACGCGCGGGGTCCAGGGTCGGCGGCGATGCGCGAGGTGGAGGTGGGGCGTGGTTGGTGGTAGGGCCGGCGGCGGCGCGGGCCAGGGAGGGAGGCGGCGGCGTGATGCGGTGAGGACTGAGGAGGAGAGGGCAGATGGGATCGGGAGAGGATACGGGTGGGGAAGGAATGTGGGGAAGCGGGCGGGTGTTTTTTTCTTTGTACCGACTGGGTAGGTTTCTCACGACTTTGGAAACGTCCGCATCGCGCCTTATATACAGCGTCGTGATTCAAATAGTTATTCTAATTCTGGGATTAGAATAGTGTCCGGCTATTTGACATGCTCAGGGTTGGAGGCGGAGGAATAGGCATAGTAGAGGCTCAAGAAATAGGGAGTGCGGTCTACAAAAAGTTATTTTGGAGCTCCAGTCGCACGTCTGCGCCGCCAGTCCTTGATGGGGGGAATCCTTGATGGAAATAGCCCATTGGGTGAGTGTACAGATCCGGACTCCGATAAAGCTAGTTTCAGATGTTTATCCTGTTCGTTACCTGTTTTTAAAGGATAGCAAAGGAAGAAATAAAAAATAAGTAATAAAAGAAAGTTACTAGAGTGCTTGCAGGCTTGTCCGTATTGTGCTTCCATCAATGCCCATGGTATCTTGAGTGCGTAATGATGTATGCGCGGT
The DNA here is from genome assembly GCF_056163025.1 of Triticum urartu. NCBI lineage: Eukaryota > Viridiplantae > Streptophyta > Magnoliopsida > Poales > Poaceae > Triticum > Triticum urartu. The sequence goes on along the minus strand of NC_141878.1, from coordinate 475,867,455 downwards.
ACAAATTTTGTAGGTGTGTGGAGTGGGCGGCGGAAGCCGGGTTGCTATTTCCGTTCTAGGAGTAGATGATCCTCGGGTGGAGATTGCTTCTGCCCCCCGGTGTTTCGTTGGTGAACCTTTCCGTCACCCGTGTTGCTTGGCGGCCTCCTCCCCTTGTGTTCGGCATTGAGCTTGCCGGCCTGTTTAAAGACCCAGCAGTTTTTGTTTGTATGATTAGCTGGTTTATCGGGGTGGCCATGAATCTAGCATGGGCGGCCTAATATCTTGTCCAGGTTGGATGGTTCGTCTCGATTCGCCTTGAATGGCTTCTTCCGCTGACTGGGCTTGGGGTTGCTGAATCCAGCGTTGACCGCCGTGTCGTCTGATCTTTCATTGTCATTGCGACTGTTGTTTTTGCTTCCTCATGGCTTGCCGTTGCCGTCTAGAATTTCGGAGGTGCCCTGGTTGCTGGCGCTATTGCTTCTACGAGCGAGCCAGTTGTCTTCTCCCGTGCAAAAGCAGGTCATTAGAGCAGTGAGGGCTGTCATGGATTTAGGTCCTTCTTGGCCGAGGTGGCGTGCAAGCCATTCATCCCGGACGCCGTGTCTGAAAGCCGAAAGGGCTTCCGCGTCCGGATAGTCGACGATTTGGTTCTTTTTGACTAAGAACCGAGTCCGGAGCTCCCTGGCTGATTCTCCGGGCTGTTTGACAATTTGACTTAGGTCATCGACATCTGGTGGCGGGACATATGTTCCTCGGAAGTTATCGAGGAAGGCCTCTTCCAAGTCCTCCCAGCTGCCTATGGAATTTTTAGGCAGGCCGTTTAACCAGTAACGAGCTGGCCCTTTTTGTTTTAGTGGGAGGTATTTAATGGCGTGGAGGTCGTCCCCACGTGCCATATGGATGTGGAGGATGAAATCTTCTATCCATACCGCGGGATCGGTTTGCCCCATCGTATGATTCAATATTGACGGGTTTGAATCCTTCAGGGAATTCATGATCCATTATTTCATCAGTGAAGCAAAGCGGGTGTGCGGCGCCTCTATTCTAGGCCACACTGCGACGTAACTCTGAAGGAGTCCCTTTGCGGTTTTTGGCTCGGGCGTGGCGAGGTTTAACACGTCCGAATAGGCAGCCATCGCCGCGTGTCGAAGCATGCTTTCGCGATCCGTAGATCGGTCTTGCATGTCCTGCTCTATTGTCCAAGTCTCTCTACAGGTCGTCTGGGTAATCGTGACCTGCGTTGTTGAAAGTGCAACTATCCCTAGATGGTTTTGGTAATTCCTAACAACATATAGCTCATTGAGCTAATGCCATTTCAAGATTAATATCTCAGCAAAGCTCAATGTTTGGCATGGCATGGATGAGAAAAGTGGACCCCTCAAAATGCTAAGGACAAAGGATTGGCTCAAGCTCCAAGCTCAAGACTCTACATTTTCTATTTTAGTGATCCAAGATCACATTGAGTCTATAGGAAAAGCCAATACTATTAAGGAGGGATGAGGTGTTGCTTGATGAGGCTCTTGCTCAAAATGCTTAGTGATCTGCTCCAGAGCCCTCAACTACTTTCTCACATCCATATATGACCTAAACCAAAATTCAAACTCGGCCCCACCGATTCTTTCTATCCGGCACCACCGAGTTCAAATGTCATAGCCACTGTCACAAACCCTAGGCAAATCGGTCTCACCGATAGGGATCTCGGTCTCACCGAGATGGGATTGTAATCTCTCTGTTTCCCTTCGTAACGTTTCGGTCCCACCGAGATTGCAATGTAAACTTTCTGTTTCCCTTTTGTAACATTTTGGTCTCACCGAAATGAGCGAATCGGTCCCACCGAGTTTACCTGACCAACTCTCTGGTTAGCTTATTACCAAACTCGGTCTCACCGAGTTTGTGTAATCGGTCTCACCGATATTACGTTATGCCCTAACCCTAACCATATCGGTCCAACCGAGTTGCATGTCGGTCCCACCGAAATCCCTAACGGTCACTAGCTTTGATGAATCGGTCCGACCGAGTTTATCAATTCAGTCCCACTGAGATTGGCAAGTTGTGTGTAACGGTTAGATTTTGTGTGGAGGATATATATACCCCTCCACCACCTCTTCATTCGCGGAGAGAGCCATGAGAACAAACCTACACTTCCAACTTACCTTTTTCTGAGAGAGAACCACCTACACTTGTGTTGAGGCCAAGATATTCCATTCTTACCATATGAATCTTGATCTCTAGCCTTCCCCAAGTTGCTTTCCACTCAAATCCTCTTTCTACCAAATCCATATCCTGTGAGAGAGAGTTGAGTGTTGGGGATACTATCATTTCAAGCACAAGAGCAAGGAGTTCATCATCAACACACCATTTGTTACTTCTTGGAGAGTGGTGTCTCCTAGATTGGCTAGTTGTCACTTGGGAGCCTCCGACAAGATTGTGGAGTTGAACCAAGGAGTTTGTAAGGGCAAGGAGATCGCCTACTTCGTGAAGATCTACCGCTAGTGAGGCAAGTCCTTCGTGGGCGATGGCCATGGTGGGATAGACAAGGTTGTTTCTTCGTGGACCCTTCGTGGGTGGAGCCCTCCGTGGACTCGCGCAGCCGTTACCCTTCGTGGGTTGAAGTCTCCATCAACGTGGATGTACGATAGCACCACCTATCGGAACCACGACAAAAACATCCGTGTCTCCTATTGCGGTTGAATCTTCCAAACCCCTCCCTTTACATTCTTGCAAGTTGCATGCTTTACTTTCCGCTGCTCATATACTCTTTGCATGCTTTCTTGAATTGTGTTAAGATTGCTTGACTTGTCCAAAGTTGCTAAAATCTGCCAAGAGCTAAAATTGGGAAAAGGATAAGTTTTTATTTGGTCAAGTAGTCTAATCACCCCCTCTAGACATACTTTCGATCCTACAGTTGTTCCTGCCTTTACGGTCAGGTGGGGCGGTATGGTGTTCGGCTTGAGTTGCCTCTTTATCCGGACAGAGTTGCCGGCGACCTGCCGCATTGTGTGACGATGGTATGGGTTCCGATGACCCTTCATCGGACTGGTATAGCAATCTCTGCTTTGGGTAGCCTTTGTCTAGGCTACTACGGCCGTATTCTTCGGCGACCAGGACTTCGGTCCATCTGTCGTTGAGTAGGTCTTGGCCAACTTGAAGCTGCTGCTGCTTCTTTTTCAGGCTCCTTGCCGTACCTATCAGCCTGCACTTGAAGCGCTCCTGTTCGAGGGGCTCTTCGGGTACGATGAAGTCTTCGTCGCCGAGGCTTACCTCATCTTCAGAGAGCGGAAGGTAGTTGTCGTCCTCTGAACCGTCATTGGGCAGGGCCTATTCACCGGGGCTAGCTTGCCCGTTTTCCTGTTCCTCCGGCTCGGATGTTGCTCCCACAGGATCTTCATTGCTTTCAGCACCGTCCGGAGTACTATTTTCTCCAGTGCCATTGTTGCTGCGGCGTGACTTGGGGCGGTGTTTGGGGCGTCGGAACTTAGACTGTGACTCGGGAGTTTTAACTAGATCTCCCTTGTCTTTGCCGCGAGGCTTTTTAAGTGTATCGATCATGTACACGTCATGTGAAGGGGTACCCGTCTCGCGCCTGATGACTGGCGGGTCTTGGCCTTGCTCCTTATCAGCATCGTCGTCTATACCGTCAATGTCTGCGGAGCCGGGAGCAGGCATGTCGGTTAAGTCCTCGACAGTGGCTATGAAGTGGGTGGCGGGTGGGGAGCGAAATTCTCCATTATCAGCCTCTAGCTCGAACCGGACATAGTTCGGCCGTGAGTCCCCCATCGGGGATAGGTTTTTCAATGAAATCAGCACGTCGCCAAAGGGCGAGTGTTGGAAGACATCTGCGGCACTAAACTCGATGTATGATAACCGATCCAACTCAGTGTCCGAGGGCGTGCAAGGTTCGGAACTTATAGCCGGAAACGAGTCTGAAATCCCATTGACGTTGATATTGCCAGGTGTTGAGTTCGTGTGCGGCTCCAACGCTGCGGAGTCTGTGGCTTCAGATGGTGCAAACTACTCCAGATCTGAGGTCGTAGCAGTTACCGGAACCATCTCCAGAACCTAGTCCGATGACCGATTTAGGTCATGTTCATCGGAGCGAGGGGGAGTGATCGCTGCGGTCTCAAATCCATTGAATATCAAGTCTCCACGAATATCGGCGACATAGTTCAAGCTTCCAAATCTGACCTGGTGGCTAGGGGCGTAGCTATCGATATGCTCCAGATGGCCAAGCGAGTTGGCCCGCAGTACAAAGCCGCCAAACACGAAAATCTGTCCGTGGAGGAAGGTTTCTCCTTGGACAGCATCACTATAGACGATTGAAGGGCCCATCGAACCTTTCATTGACGGCATAGTGGAACTCTCAATGAAAGCACCAATGTCGGTGTCAAAACCGGTGGATCTCGGGTAGGGGGTCCCGAACTGTGCGTCTAGGATCGATGGTAACAGGAGACGGGGACACGATGTTTACCCAGGTTCGGGCCCTCTGTATGGAGGTAATACCCTACATCCTACTTGATTGATCTCGATGAATATGAGTGTTACAAGAGTTGATCTACCACGAGATCGTAATGGCTAAACCCTAGAAGCCTAGCCTATATGACTATGGTAATGAGTATATCCTTTCCGGACTAACCCCTCCGGCTTATATAGACACCCGGGGGGAATCTAGGGTTACATAGAGTCGCTTACATAAGAAGGAATCTTCATAGTCGGTCGCCAAGCTTGCCCTCCACGCCAAGTAGAGTCTAATCCGGACACGGGTACGGTGTTAGGCCTTCATGTCTTCACAGCCCATTAGTCCGGCCCATGGATAATAGGCCGGACGCCCGAGGACCCCTTAGCCTAGGACTCCCTCAATAAGAGTTCAACAATTTCTTCAAAATAAAACCAGCGTCGTGCTTTAAAAATATATAAGTGAAGCACTATAGCAAATGACAAACTACTCCAAAAGATATAACTGAAGATCAATGAGTAGTCGAATAATTATGTAACTATGTGAAGACTCCTTCTCATAAATAAAATTTCAAATCTTAAGTACTTTATTTAAACATCAAGAAAAACAAAAAAAATTACATTGCAAGGATAGCAGATATCATGTGAAGAAGCAAAAATTAGGCACAACCAAAACTGGCTGATAGTTGTTGAAGAAGAAAGGTGGGATGCCAACAGGGGCATCCCCAAGCTTAGATGTGTGAGACTTCTTGAAATATTGACCAAGGATGCCTTGGGCATCCCCAAGCTTGAGCTTTTGTGTCTCCTTAATTCCGTTCATATCGCGGTTTCCCTAAATCTTAAAAAACTCCATCCACACAAAACTCAACAAGAACTCATGAGATAAGTTAGTATAAATCCATGCTAAACCTTATCATTCTCTACTGTACAAAATCACTAAAATTATAATTTGACATTGCATACTAAATGCCTCTGCATATCTAAGAGTCCTATCCTTAAATAGAATCATTAAACAAGCAAACATATGCAAACAATGCAAACATAACAACAATCTGTCTAAATAGGATAGTCTGTAAAGAATGCAAGAGGAATCATACTTCCCTAACTCCAAAAATTCTGAAAAATTACCACACTGTAGATAATTTGTTCTTTCTGATTGTGTAAATTGTTTAAGATTTTATCATGTTCTGACTATTCACAAATATTCAAAACATAACAGCAAACTTTCTGTTTTCTAAAACAGCAACATAAGGACTTGGAAAATAAGCATGGTAAAGGCTATACTTGACCTTTTTATTGAACAAAAAGATGCAAATATTACTCTAAATAGAATCAAGAAAATACTAATAAAAAATCACGTTCCAAGCATGTAGCGACCACACCTCAAACGGTCCGATCTCTGTGCATCAGTGTCATCCATGGATCAGTAATGCTGACACGCACAGTACTTGAAGGATTTATAACAGAGTAGCAATCACACACTTATTACATCGAATGTCTCAAAAGAGAACTTATTACAAAATAATATTGCTTAAGGCCATCTAATAACGATAACCGCAGAAGGCTTGGAAGATAAGTGAGTCCATCAACTCCAACGACATCACTGAGTATAGAACCACGACCTAAGGCTCCTTACTCGTCGTCTGAAAAGTCCGCAACATGAATGTTGCAGCCCGAAAACGGGCCAGCACATGGAATATGCTGGCAATATAACACATAGAGAGTAGTGAACAGAAATAGGCTATACTACATGCATATATGGCTGGTGGAAAGCTCTATGGTTACAGTTTTGCGTAAAGCCAGTTTTTCCCTACTGCAAAGGAATAAATTTTATTTAACTATCATGGTGGTTGTTAAACATTGAGAGCATAGACACCCTCTCAATCCCAATTAAACATCATCATTAAAACCCAACAAAATTAATTAAAGTCACATGATGAGATTCACATGATAATCCAAGTACTAGATACTCAAGACGTCCATAACGGGGGACACGGCTAACCATGATTAGTTTATACACTCTGCAGAGGTTTGCGCACTTCTCCCCACAAGACTCGATCTCCTCCGTTGGGTTTCTCGCACTACATGGTGTTTGAGAAACGGATGACCGAGACATAGTCTTTTAGAAGCGGTAGCACCTTACGATCGGGTAGACCGTTACACCTACTTTCCCATACATCTGCTAGTCTACCACTATAAGAGTTCGCACGACTTAATCAACTATGCTAGAGCCCATAGTAGCTTGTGGCTGCACACGGAAGTTTCTAGTATGAATAATCTCTTGAATCCCTTTGACCCTGGGTGGTGGTCCATAAAGAAAACAGGCAATCGCTGGAATACCCAGGTGCCTCAATCCACCGAGATGTGTATTAAAGTTGCTACCTTAAGTTGAACCATTAATTGACATTCTCACATCTGCCATGGATACACTCAAACCCAATCCACGTCTACAAGCATAGCATGGCATAAGCAAACGTAGAAGTAACTCCCAGGGTTTGATAATAAAACAGGAAATAGGTACTACCTCATCTACTTCCCAAAACCCACATATTAATCAGATCCTATTTATGCAATGGTTTGAGGATTGATCTAATGCAATAAAACTGGGTGGTAAGAGGTATGATCAAAGTGTTACTTGCCTTGCTGATGATCCGCGAAACCTAGAGATTCGAAGTAGCAAGCGGTGCACTCCGGGTACTCTATCGCAAACAAACAAACAAGCATACTATAAGTACTCATCTAATGCACAGGTAAAACTCGAATAAGAGATCTATCTAGAAGGTTCAACTTAAGAACTCCGGTTTGCAAAGAAACAAATCGAGCGAAACAACGAAAGTCAAACGGCGAAAGAAAACAAGCTTTGATTACTAATCTGGACCTAAGTCAAATGTTACATAAGCAAAAACTTGTTTGAGTTGGTTAAACGGAAAGAGGGTTTCGAGACGAAATTCTAGGCGCTTGAATCGCCTGATTCCGATAAACGAGCGAAAAGTTAAACTAAAACGAAAATCGGATTAGAAATCGCGATCAGAAATAATCGCGGAAAATCCGAGAAAAAGAGAAAACCGACGAACAGATTAACGAACGAACGTTCGTTATCTGAAACTAAATGGTGAACTCGTCCATTAAAACGAACGAATGAGCGAACACTCACTAGATAAAAGAACCGATAAAACCGATCTAATAAAAATAAATAAAAAAACCTATGGTTTTCAAGGAAAAACCAGATCGGTTTTCTCCGGAAAACCGACGGCGAACGGCGCGGCTACCTCGTCGGACTCCGGCGGCTCGGGGCTCCGGCGGGGCGGGGCGGGGTCGGCGGTGGGTGGCGCGGCAAGCAGCGGCGGCGACGGGCGCGGCAAGCGGCGGCGGCTGCGGGAGGCGGGGCGGGGCGAGGTGGCGAGGTGAGTACGCGGCGGCGGGGTATTTATGAGAGGGGGGGTGCGGCGCGGCTTGGGGAAGGGGCTGTCTCGGGAGGCGTGCTCCTCCCGGACTCGGGCAGCGGCTCCGATCCCGAGCCGGTGCGGGAGACGACGGTGGCGCGGGCTTGGCCCGGCTCGGCTGGGCCTTCGGCCCAGTTGGGCACGCGAACAGTTTTTTTAACCAATTTCGCCAAAACTAAGAAAAATTCTAGAAAATAAAATTCTAAAAATGCCAAAATAAATTTTCACCGCCTAAATAAAATATTTAGAACGAGATGAACATTTTCTTGGCCCTGAAATGCAGTTTTAAAAACGTGCTACTTTTCCTAAATTCAAATAAAACTAGCCAAAACTCCGAAATAAAATCTTATTTGATTTTTTATTAAATCCTCAATATTTCTTTATTTTGGGAAAGTCATTTTATTCCCTCTCTCATATTTCTATTAATGGAAATAATTGAAGATAAAATAAATAAAATCAAATGATCCTATCTTCAAAATTTGAGAAAACTCAAATATGAAAATAACAAAACCCCCAACTCTCTCCGTGGGTCCTTGAGTTGCGTAGAATTTCTGGATCTGGCCAAAAGCAGATAAAATATGATATGCAGTGATGATCTAATGTATAACATTCCAAATTGAAAAATTGAGATGTTACAAACCTACCCCCTTAAGATGAATCTCGCCCTTGAGATTCGGGTTGGCTAGAAAATTGGTGAGGATGGTGCTTCAGCAGATCTTCCTCTCGCTCCTAGGTGGCTTCATCCTCGGTGTGGTGGCTCCACTGAACTTTGCAAAACTTGATAACCTTGCCGCGGGTGACTCGGCTGGCATACTCGAGAATCTTGACTGGTTTCTCCTCATAGGTCAAATCACTATCCAACTGAATCGCTTCCAGCGGCACTGTATCTCTCAGCGGTATATCCGCCATCTCTGCGTGGCACTTCTTCAACTGGGAAATGTGGAACACGTCGTGAACTCCCGACAATCCCTCGGGTAATTCTAATTTATAACCAACTTCTCCCATGCGTTCCAAAACTCTGTATGGTCCCACAAAATGTGGCGCTAACTTTCCCTTAACTCCGAAGCGCTTAACTCCTCGAAGTGGAGATACACGAAGATAAACTCTATCTCCGGCTTCGTAAACTATCTCCTTGCGTTTAGAATCTGCATAGCTCTTCTGCCTGGACTAGGCTACCTTGAGCCTATCACGAATCAATTTCACCTTCTGTTCAGACTCCTTAATCAAATCTGGTCCAAATAACTAGCGGTCTCCAACTTCGTCCCACGACAATGGTGTTCTGCACCTTCTTCCATACAAGGCTTCAAAAGGGGCCATCTTCAAACTGTATTGATAACTATTATTGCAAGAGAACTCCGCATATGGCAAGTTGTCATCCCAACTAGATCCATAATCTAGCGCACAAGCTCTCAGCATATCCTCCAAAATCTGATTGACTCTCTCGGTCTGTCCATTGGTCTGCGGATGAAAAGCTATACTGAACTCTAGTCTGGTACCCAAAGTTTCGTGCAACTGATTCCAGAACTTTGAGGTAAAATAGGTTCCTCTTCTAATACAATGCTCCTCGGAACTCCATGCAGACATACGATCCTGGTCATGTATATCTTGGCCAACTTAGCACTAGTGTAAGTGGTCTTCACTGGGATGAAATGAGCTACCTTCGTTAAGCGATCGACTACAACCCATATCGAGTCATAGCCTGAATGGGTCCTGGGTAATCCTGTGATAAAATCCATGCCTAGCTTATCCCACTTCCATTCGGGTATCGGCAATGGCTGTAGCAATCCTGCTGGCTTCTGATGCTCTGCCTTTACTCTCTGACATACATCACAAACTGCTACATACTCTGCAATATCCTTCTTCATTCTGGTCCACCAGAAAGTGTCTTTCAAATCTAGATACATCTTGGTATTTCCTAGGTGAATCGAGTACGGCGAATCATGGGCCTCTTGCAGAATTAGCTTCCTGATCTCCAAGTCATTAGGCACATAAACGCGGTCTTCAAACCATAAGGTATCGTGTTCATCCTCATGAAATCCTTTAACTTTTCCCTTGCTCATCTTCTCCTTTATGGTGGCAATCTCCTTGTCGGTCTTCTGATCTTCTCTGATCTTATCCATCAGAGTAGACTGAATCTCCAATGCTGTTACATAGCATCTCGGAACTATCTCCAAACATAGCTCACGAAGATCCACGGCTAAATCCTTTGGTAACTCCCCGGTCATTAGTGTGTTGACATGGCTCTTGCGGCTCAATGCATCAGCTACTACGTTAGCCTTTCCGGGATGATAATGTAATCTCATATCATAATCCTTGATGAGCTCCAACCATCTCCTTTTCCTGAGATTCAACTCCTTCTGCGTGAAGATGTACTTCAAACTCTTGTGATCCGTGTACACCTCACAATGGTTTCCGATGAGAAAATGTCTCCACGTCTTTAAGGCATGCACTACGACTGCTAACTCCAAGTCGTGTGTAGCATAATTCAACTCGTGGGGCTTAAGCTGTCGTGAGGCATATGAAACAACTCTTCCCTCCTGCATAAGCACTGCTCCAAGTCCTCGACATGAAGCGTCGCAATATACTTCATAATCCTTGCGCTGATCTGGTAGAATCAACACTGGCAATGTAACCAAACGTTTCTTCAACTCCTGGAAACTGGCCTCACATTCCTCAGTCCATTTGAACTTGGTATCCTTCTTCAACAACTCCGCCATAGGTTTTGCAATCTTCGAGAAATTTTTAATAAATCTCCGGTAGTATCCTGCAAGTCCAAGAAAACTACGGATCTCTCCAACTGTTGTTGGGGCTTCCCAATTTGTCATAGTGACAACCTTGGTGGGATCTACAGCTATTCCTTCTCCGGATATAACATGTCCGAGTAATCCAACTTCCTTCAACCAAGACTCACATTTGCTGAACTTGGCGTATAACTAATGTTCTCTGAGCTTACCAAGTACCAAACGCAAATGTTCTTTATGTTCTTCTTCATTCTTCGAGTAAACCAGTATATCATCAATGAACACTACCACGAACTTATCCAAAAACTCCATAAACACTTTGTTCATCATGTTCATAAAATAAGCAGGTGCGTTAGTCAGGCCAAATGACATAACGGTATACTCATACAACCCATACCTTGTGGTAAAAGCTGTCTTAGGTATGTCCTGCTCTCGAATCTTCAACTAGTGGTATCCTGATCGCAAATCGATCTTGGAAAATACCTTAGCTCCTTGCAATTGGTCAAACAGATCATTGATCGTCGGCAGTGGGTACTTATTCTTGATCGTCACTTCATTCAATCCTCGATAATCCACAACCATCCTTAACGATCCATCCTTCTTTTCCACTAGAAGTACTGGTGATCCCCAAGGTGACGAACTTGGGCGAATATATCCCTTGTCCAGTAACTCCTTACTCTGCTTCTTAATCTCCTCCAAATCCTTTGCAGGCATTCTATACGGTCTCTTAGATATTGGTCCTGTGCCTGGCAAAAGCTCAATCAAAAACTCAATGTCTCTATCCGGTGGCATGCCTGGCAACTCTTCTGGAAATACATCCGGAAAATCCTTTACCACCGGTACCTCCTCTTGTACAACTCCTGATAAGGAATTTACTTGAGTCCTATTCGGCACATGCCGTGATACATACTTGATCCTTCTTCCCTCTGGGGCGGTAAGCAAAATCGACTTACTGGCGCAATTGATGTTTCCTCCATACATCGATAGCCAATCCATACCCAGAATTACATCCAAACCTTGTGATTCCAAAATGATTAAATATGAGGGAAACACATGCCTACCTATACTCAATGGCACTTGGAAACATCCTTTACTGGCCATATACTCCGCTCCTGGTGAGCTTACTAACATAGGTGTTCTAAGAACCTAGGTGGGCAGTTTATACTTATCCACAAATCCCCTTGATATGTATGAATGTGATGCACTAGTATCGAAAAGAACGATTGCAGTAAAATACTTAACCAAAAACTTACCGATTACTGCATCTGGCTAGGCTTCAACCTCCTCCACGTTAACGTGGTTCACCTGTCCCCTGTTGAAAGGGTTCGGATTTTTCCTAGAGCTTCCATTGCCATTTCCATTCTGGGCTTCAGGACATTCATTGGCATAATGTCCGGTCTTCTGACACTTATAACAAGTGACTTGGCTTAGGTCTCTCTTGGCTGGGGTTGATGGGTTGGTACGATTCTGACCGTTGCTCCCCCATTCCCATTACCATTCTTGGGGCCATTATGATTATGCGAACTCCCTCCTACATGGGTATGCTGAAATTGTCCTCCCATTTTCGGGGTAAAACGTGGCTTCTTCTGAGCTCCTGAATTGTATTTCCCTTGTCCATACTTCCTCTTGCGGTTCTCAATTTGTTGCTGCTTCCCTTCAATCATAAGAGCATGATCTACCAACTCCTGGTAGTTGTTGAAAGTTGCTACCATCAACTGCATACTCAACTCATCATTCAGTCCTTCTAGAAACTTCTCCTGCTTAGCTGCATCTGTAGCAACGTCATCCGAGGCATAACGTGCTAACTTACTAAAGTCATCCACATATTGGCCAACTGTCTGTCCTCCTTGGCGCAGGTTGCGAAACTCACGCTTCTTCATGGCCATAGCTCCTGTTGAAACATGGGTTGTACGGAAAGCCTGCTGAAATTGGTCCCATGTCACCGTGGCTATAGGGTAGGTGACAGTGTAATTCTCCCACGATGATGCTGCTGGTCCATCCAACTGATGTGCGACAAAACGCACCTTCTGAGCGTCAGTGCATCTTGTAGTGGTTAACTCCCTTCCAATCTTGCGGAGCCAATCATCTGCTACTATAGGCTCAGTGCTACTGGAGAACACCGGCGGGTTCAGTCTAAGGAAACAGATTAAGTGATCAACAGGTGGTGGTGGGTTGTTGTTGTTGTTCCCCTGATTCTGATTCTGGACTAGCAACTGCATCAACGCATTCTACTGCTGGATCAACTGAGTAAGCTCCGGTGGAAATGCAAATCCATTGTCACGTCTCAGAGGCATCTGATGGGTTTAGAGGGGAGAGATTAGAATAGAATGAGGTCTAATGAGAAAACACTACCCATATGCACATGAGACAAACACAAACTTTTCACTCAATCAATCAATCAAGTCATACAATTGGTCTAGAACTATCGCAAAAGTGCTCAGACTACTCTATTTACTTGGTGGAATACTACTACTGATGTGGTGGTCTACTAGAAATATTCCTCGGTTGCAGATTTCATGATATCTGCTCTAGCTTCGTCTTCATAATCATCATCGCTCAGGTCAGATTCGGTGTCGTCGATGATGATGTAGTCTTCCGGGCGAATGTCCTTGGGTTCTTCGTCTTCTTCTACTGGTGTGGGTTCTCCCATGAATATTCCGATCTTCTTAATTAGGTCGTCATTCTTCTCCACTAGTACGATTTCCTCCTCATAATCTTCATGTGTACCCTTGAGTTCTTCCTCTAGCTCCGTGATTCTTGTCATCGCCTTCTTCAGATCTATCATGCCTGCGCACATCTGGTTCTCCTGACGTCAAATGTGCTGGTTTAACTCCTGGATAAAAGCTGCGATTGATCTATCCTTCCTGGTGCTGATCATCTCCCATTGCTCATCTCGGCGCCCACAAATCTGGTAGATAGTATCCTTGAGATCATTGCGATAAACTTCTCCAATACATCCCATGGTGATGTGGGCTATCATGCTCTTTCCTAGACTCCAGGTTGGTACATCAAAGGAAAACTCTATGGGCTCGGTGACTAGCGTGAACGTCCATCTTGGAACCTGAACTTGAATCATCCAGCACTCCTCTTCGGGTAAAGTGGCGTTGTAGGTCCCGGTGAAGCTTGGTACTCCGATGTTCAGGTATTTAGTGACTTCCTTTAGGTGGCGTCCAAAGGGTGTATCTTCATCTGGTTGCGTGAACTTGTTCCTTGCATCCGCCATCCTAAAAGAGTAGAAAAGATGAGAAGTCAGAAATGAGAAGAGAATTGTGATCTAGGTCTTTATCTTAGTGGCCGTGTCTTATAGTCAGCGTGTGCTCTGATACCATCTTGTAGCGACCAGACCTCAAACGGTCTGATCTCTGTGCATCAGTGCCATCCCTGGATCAGTAATGCTGACACGCACAGTACTTGAAGGATTTATAACAGAGTAGCAATCACACACTTATTACATCGAATGTCTCAAAAGAGAACTTATTACAAAATAATATGGCTTAAGGCCATCTAATAATGATAACAGCGGAAGGCTTGGAAGATAAGTGAGTCCATCAACTCCAACGGCATCACTGAGTATAGAACCACGACCTAAGGCTCCTTACTCGTCGTCTGAAAAGTCTGCAACATGAACGTTGCAGCCCGAAAATGGGTCAGCACATGGAATATGCTGGCAATGTAACACATAGAGAGTAGTGAACAGAAATAGGCTATACTACATGCATATATGGCTGGCGGAAAGCTCTACGGTTACAGTTTTGCATAAAGCCAGTTTTCCCTACTGCAAAGGAATAAATTTTATTTAACTATCATGGTGGTTGTTAAACATTGAGAGCGTAGACACCCTCTCAATCCCAATTAAACATCATCATTAAAACCCAACAAAATTAATTAAAGTCACATGATGAGATTCACATGATAATCCAAGTACTAGATACTCAAGACGTCCATAACCGGGGACACAGCTAACCATGATTAGTTTATACACTATGCAGAGGTTTGCGCACTTTTCCGCACAAGACTCGATCTCCTCCGTTGGGATTCTCGCACTACATGGTGTTTGAGAAATGGATGACCGAGACATAGTCTTTCAGAAGCGCTAGCACCTTACGATCGGGTAGACCGTTACACCTACTTTCCCCTACATCTGCTAGTCTACCACTATAAGAGTTCGCACGACTTAATCAACTATGCTAGAGCCCATAGTAGCTTGTGGCTACACACGAAAGTTTCTAGTATGAATAATCTCATGAATCCCTTTGAGCCTGGGTGGCGGTCCATAAAGAAAACAGGCAATCACTGGAATACCTAGGTGCCTCAATCCACACAGATGTGTATTAAAGTTGCCACCTTAAGTTGAACCATTAATTGACATTCTCACATCTGTCATGGATATACTCAAACACAATCCACGTCTACAAGCATAGCATGGCATAAGCAAATGTAGAAGTAACTCCCAGGGTTTGATAACAAAACAGAAAATAGGTACTACCTCATCTACTTCCCAAAACCCACATATTAATCATATCCTATTTATGCAATGGTTTGAGGATTGATCTAATGCAATATAACTGGGTGGTAAGAGGTATGATAAAAGTGTTACTTGCCTTGCTAATGATCCGCGAAACCTAGAGATTCGAAGTAGCAAGCGGCGCACTCCGGGTACTCTATCGCAAACAAACAAGCAAGCATACTATAAGTACTCATCTAATGCATAGGTAAAACTCAAATAAGAGATCTAACCATAAGGTTCAACTTAAGAACTCCGGTTTGCAAAAGAATCAAATCGAATGAAACAATGGAAGTCAAACGGCGAAAGAAAACAAGCTTCGATTACTAATCTGGACCTAAGTCAAATTTTACAGAAGAAAAAACTTGTTTGAGTTGGTTAAACGGAAAGAGGGTTTCGAGACGAAATTCTAGGCGCTTGAATCACCTGATTCGATAAACGAGCGAAAAGTTAAACTAAAACGAAAATCGGATCAGAAATCGCGATCAGAAATAATCATGGAAAATCCGAGAAAAAGAGAAAACCGACGAATAGATTAACGAACGAACGTTCGTTATCTGAAACTAAACGGTGAACTCGTCCGTTAAAACGAACGAACGAGCGAACGCTCTCTAGATAAAAGAACCGATAAAACCGATCTAATAAAAATAAATAAAAAACCTAGGGTTTTCAAGGAAAAACCGCATCGGTTTTCTCCGGAAAACCGTCGGCGAACGGCGCGGCTACCTCGTCGGACTCCGGCGGCTCGGGGATCCGGCGGGGCGGGGCGGGGTCGGCGGCGGGCGGCGCGGCAAGCGGCGGCGGCGGCGAGCGGCACGGCAAGCGGTGGCTGCGGCTGCGGGAGGCGGGGCGGGGCGAGGTGTGGTGGCGGCGGCGGGGTATTTAAGAGAGGGGGGTGCGGCTTGGTGAAGGGGCCGTCTCGGGAGGCGTGCTCCTCCCGGACTCGGGTGGCGGCGGCGGCTTCGCTCAGGACTCCAGTCCTGAGCCGGTGCGGGAGACGGCGGCGGCGCGGGCTTGGCCCGGCTCGGCTGGGCCTTCGGCCCAGTCGGGCGCGCGAACAGTTTTTTTAAACAATTCCGCCGAAACTAAGAAAAATTCTAGAAAATAAAATAAAATTCTAAAAATGCCAAAATAAATTTTCACCGCCTAAATAAAATATTTAGAACGAGATGAACATTTTCTTGGCCCTGAAATGCAGTTTTGAAAAACATGCAATTTTTCCTAAATTCAAATAAAACTAGCCAAAACTCCGAAATAAAATCTTATTTGATTTTTTATTAAATCCTCAATATTTCTTTATTTTGGGAAAGTCATTTTACTCCCCCTCTCATATTTCTATTAATGGAAATAATTGAAGATAAAATAAATAAAATCAAATGATCCTATCTTCAAAATTTGAGAAAACTCAAATATGAAAATAACGAAACCCCCAACTCTCTCCGTGGGTCCTTGAGTTACGTAGAATTTCTGGATCACGCCAAAAGCAGATAAAATATGATATGCAGTGATGATCCAATGTATAACATTCCAAATTGAAAATTTGGGATGTTACAAAGCAAAACACATATCATGTGGTGAATAAAAATATAGCTCCAAGTAAGGTTACCGATGAACGAGGACGAAAAAGGGGATGCCTTCTGGGGCATCCCCAAGCTTAGGCTCTTGGTTATCCTTGAATATTACCTTGGGGTGCCTTGGGCATCCCCAAGCTTAGGCTCTTGCCACTCCTTATTCCATAGTCCATCAAATCTTTACCCAAAACTTGAAAACTTCACAACAGAAAACTCAATAAAAAACTCGTAAGCTCCGTTAGTATATGAAAGCAAATCACCACTTAGGTACTGTCAAGACAAGATTAATAATTTTTCTCACATGATGCCTACTGTACCATATCATTTCTACAATTTATATTAAGAATATATAAGCCATAGAAACTAGAAAATAAGCAAACTATGCATCGAAAACAAAATCTGTCAAAAAAGAACAGTCTGTAGTAATCTGTAACTCTCGAATACTTTTGTAACTCCAAAAATCCTGAGAAATTAGTAAGTCCTAGGAAATTTGTTTATTAATACTCTGCAAAAAGAATCAGTATTTTATCGCGCTTCTGTTAAAAATGAAAACTAATCTCCTGGGCGAAAAAGTTTCTGTTTTTCAGCAAGATCAAATCAACTATCACCGTAAGCCATCCCAAAGGTCTTACTTGGCACTTTATTGAAACAAAATCTATAAAACATGATTACTACAGTATAATCATGTGAACATACAAAAACAGTAGGTATAAATGTTGGGTTGTCTCCCAACAAGCGCTTTTCTTTAATACCTTTCTAGTTAGGCATGATGATTTCAATGATGCTCATATAAAAGATAGGAATTGAAACATAATGCGAGCATCATGAAGCATATGACAACACATTTAAGTCTAACCCACTTCCTATGCATAGGGATTTTGTGAGAAAATAACTTATGGGAACAAGAATCAACTTGCATAGGAAGGTAAAACAAGCATAACTTCAAGATTTTCAACACATAGAGAGGAAACTTGATATTATTGCAATATGTAGAAGCATATGTTCCTCACTTATAATAATTTCAGTAGAATCATGAATGAATTCAACAATATAACTGTCACAGAAAGCATTATTTTCATGATCCACAAGCATATAAAATTTACTACTCTCCACATATGCAAAACTCTTCTCATTCGGAATAGTGGGAGCAAATTCAACAAAATAACTATCATGGGATTGAAAATTGAAATCAAGATGACAAGTTTCATGGTTATCATTATTCTTTATAGAATACGTGTCATCACGATAATAATCATAGATAGGAGGCATTCTTTCATCATAATAAATTTGTTCATCAAAACTTGGGTGACAAAAAATATCATCTTCATCAAACATAGCATCCCCAAGCTTGTGGCTTTGCATACCATTAGCATCATGGATATTCAAAGAATTCATACTAACAACATTGCAATCGTGCTCATCATTCAAATATTTAGTGCCGAACATTTCAATGCATTCTTCTTCTAACACTTCGGCACAATTATCGGAATCCTTATTTTCACGAAAGACATTAAAAAGATGAAGCATATGAGGCAACCTCAATTCAATTTTTTGTAGTTTTCTTTTGCAAGATCTAAAACAGTGCCAGAAATGAGCTTGATATCTACTACACAACCTTAGATTAAACTACTGATAAAACAAGAAACTAAAACATTCGATTGCAAGATCTAAAGATATACCTTCAAGCACAAACCTCCCCGGCAACGGCGCCAGAAAAGATCTTGATATCTACTACACAACCTTCTTCTTGTAGATGTTGTTGGGCCTGCAAGTGCAGAGGTTTGTAGGACAGTAGCAAATTTCCCTCAAGTGGATGACCTAAGGTTTATCAATCCGTGGGAGGTGTAGGATGAATATGGTCTCTCTCAAACAACCCTGCAACAAAATAGCAAAGAGTCTCTTGTGTCCCCAACACACCCAATACAATGGTAAATTGTATAGGTGCACTAGTTCGGCGAAGAGATGGTGATACAAGTGCAATAAGGATGGTAGATATAGGGTTTTGTAATCTGAAAATATAAAAACAGCAAGGTAACTAATGATAAAAGTGAGCGAAAACGGTATTGCAATGCGTTGAAACAAGGCCGAGGGTTCATACTTTCACTAGTGCAAGTTCTCTCAACAAGGATAACATAATTGGATCATATAACAATCCCTCAACGTGCAACAAAGAGTCACTCCAAAGTCACTAATAGCGGAGAACAAACGAAGGGATTATTGTAGGGTATGAAACCACCTTAAAGTTATTCTTTCCGATCAATCCATTGGGCTATGCCTATAAATGTCACAAACAGCCCTAGATTTCATAGTAAAATAACACCTTAAGACACAAATCAACCAAAGCCCTAATGTCACCTACATACTCCAATGTCACCACATGTATCCGCGGGTATGATTATATGATATGCATCACACAATCTCAGATTCATCTATTCAACCAACACAAAGAACTTCAATGAGTGCCCCAAAGTTTCTACTGGAGAGTCAAGATGAAAACGTGTGCCAAACCCTATGCATAGATTCCCAAGGTCACGGAACCCGCAAGTTGATCACCAAAACATAAATCAAGTGAATCAATAGAATACCCCATTGTCACCACAGGTATCCCACGCAAGACATACATCAAGTGTTCTCAAATCCTTAAAGACTCAAACTGATAAGATAACTTCAAAGGGAAAACTCAATCCATTACAAGAGATAGAGGGGGAGAAACATCATAAGATCCAACCATAATAGCAAAGCTCGCGATACATCAAGATCGTGCCAAATCAAGAACACGAGAGAGAGAGAGAGATCAAACACATAGCTACTAGTACATACCCTCAGCCCCGAGGGTGAACTACTCCCTCCTCATCATGGAGAGTGCTGGGATGATGAAGATGGCGACCGGTGATGATTCCCCCCTCCGGAAGGGTGCCAGAACAGGGTCCCGATTGGTTTCTGGTGGCTACAGAGGCTTGCGGCGATGGAACTCCCGATCTAGGTTACTTTCTGGAGGTTTGGGGATTTATAGGAGAGGTTGGCATCGAGAACAAGTCCGGGGGCCCCATGGAGAGTTCACGAGGCACAGGGGTGTGCCCCAGGGGTTGGGTGCGCCCTCCACCCTCGTGGGGCCCATGGGACTCCCCTCCGGAAACTCTTCGTTCCAGTATTTTTTATATTTTCCAGAAAAAATCTCCATTGATTTTTAGTGCATTCCGAGAACTTTTATTTCTGCACAAAAATAACACCATGGTAGTTCTGCTGAAAAAAACGTCAGTCCGGGTTAGTTCTACCCAAATCATACCAAAATCATGTAAAAATATATTATAAGCATGGCATGAATACATCAAAAATTATACATACGTTGGAGACGTATCAGGTAGCGGCGTGACGACTTGTGAACAGAACTCGAAACTCTAAAGAACTAGACGCTAAGACCTACAACTTGACACGACGATGCAACCGCAAATTCAACAACGCAAATACAGAAAAGATTATGCAATGGCTCAGATTGGTTTGGATATGATGAACTAACCCTAATTTTTTTGTGGCTTTTTCGTGGACTGTAGGTATGAAGAACAGACTCGATCTAAACTACGAAAAACTGTTAAATCTCAACGAGCAACCTGGAAATCTGATACCACTTGATAGAGGTGAAGGTGTCCCGTCTTTCGATGAGATGGTGATTATCGTTTCGGAGGAGTAGACTTTGATGACCCGACTACGAACGTGCGAAGACGTCGTGCCTTAGCAATCGCTAAACCAACTCTGAGAGGTTATTGACCACGCCGGAGCATGATCAACCTGACCACGAAGGTCTATTTCTTGCAAGCAAAGTAAGAACAGGCAAGAAACTAAGATTGCAATCTGGATATTGCGAATATAAGATGAAAGCTTTATTGATGAATGTGGGGTTCTGTGACGTCATTGTCTAGTCGTTGAACACAAACGAAGTACGTGAAGTTGCAGTATGGCGAACTTTTAATCTAAACAAAACCCAAAGTCTAAACGAAGCCCTAAGGGCTGTATATATGGAGGAAGAGGCGGGAATTTCGTGGCCCTTGGAGGATGGGTCCAAAACCAACCCTAACTCTTGTTTCCCCACACATACAGACTCTAAAAACATCCTATACTTAAGTATTTCGAAATTACATGGGCCTGGCCCACTAATAAGGTGACGCATCACCTAGAATAGCCTCTGCACGAAATTTATGAAGTGGCATCTTGTATATTTCGTCCAAGGCTTCATGCACTCCTTATGGTGGCTTCAAAGTCCTGAAATCATCACTTGTAACTCCGTTCTTATTCCCCTTGCGCATGCCATCATCTCCATGCTTGGTCTTGCTCAAGTGTTCACCCCTCTTATCCATGCCAGGCCCTTCATTTGTAAGCAAAACAAATGTATCCAATTTAGGCAGCATCATATTCTCATGAACATTAGAATCATTACCAAGAAACGAAAGTACCTGATAATTTAATTGGCGTGCATGAGCTCTAGTAATTAGTCCAGTATGTATATCAGCAGGGGTTGTGGGTGTAACAATGGTATTGATGTCCTCATCAGGATCCATGTATGAGAACATAGTATGGACTTTGGTTGACTTGCCTGATGATCGGCAAGCCATAGAAAATAAATGGATCTTCAAGAAGAAGACTGACGCTGATGGTAATGTTACTGTCTACAAAGCTCGACTTGTTGCGAAAGGTTTTCAACAAGTTGAAGGAGTTGACTATGATGAGACCTTCACACCCGTAGCGATGCTTAAGTCTATCCGAATCATGTTAGCATGTTAGCAATTGCCGCATTCTATGATTATGAAATTTGGAAAATGGATGTCAAAACTGCATTCCTTAATGGATATCTTAAAGAAGAGTTGTATATGATGCAACCAGAAGGTTTTGTTGATCCAAAAGGTGCTAACAAAGTGTGCAAGCTCCAGCGATCCATTTATGGACTGGTGCAAGCCTCTCGGAGTTGGAATATACGCTTTGATAGTGTGATCAAAGCATATGGTTTCATACAAACTTTTGGAGAAGCCTGTATTTACAAGAAAGTGAGTGGGAGCTCTGTAGCATTTCTAATATTATATGTGGATGACATATTGTTGATTGGAAATAATACAAAATTTCTAGATAGCATAAAAGGATACTTGAATAAGAATTTTTCAAGGAAAGACCTTGGTAAAGCTGCTTATATATTGGGCATCAAGATCTATAGAGATAGATCAAGACGCTTAATTGGACTTTCAGAAAGCACATACCTTGATAAAGTCTTGAAGAAGATCAAAATGGATCAGTCAAAGAATGGGTTCTGGCCTGTGTTACAAGGTGAGAAGTTGAGTCAGACTCAATGCCCGACCACTACAGGAGATAGAGAGAAAAATAAAGTCATTCCCTATGCCTCAGCCATAGGTTCTATCATGTATGCAATGTTGTGTAGCAGACTTGATGTGTGCCTTGCTATTAGTTTAGCAGGGAGGTGCCAAAGTAATCCAGTTGTGGATCACTGGACAGCGGTCAAGAACATCTTGAAATACCTGAAAAGGACTAAGGATATGTTTCTCGTTTATGGAGGTGACAAAGAGCTCGTCGAAAATGGTTACGTCAATGCAAGCTTTGACACTGATCCGGATGACTCTAAGTCACAAACCGGATATGTATTTATATTTAATGGAGCTGTCAGTTGGTGCAGTTCCAAGCAGAGCGTCGTGGCGGGATCTACGTGTGAAGCGGAGTACATAGCTGCTTCGGAAGTAGCAAATGAAGGAGTCTGGATGAAGGAGTTCATATCCGATCTAGGTGTAATACCTATTGCATCGGGTCAAATGAAAATATTTTGTGACAATACTAGAGAAATTGCCTTGGCGAAGGAATCTAGATTTCACAAGAGAACCAAACACATCAAGAGACGCTTTAATTCCATCCGCGATCAAGTCAAGGAGGGAGACATAGAAATTTGCAAGATACATACATATTTGAATGTTGCAGAACCATTGACTAAGCCTCTGTCACGAGCAAAACATGATCAGCACCAAGACTCCATGGGTGTTAGAATCATTACTATGTAATGTAGATTATTGACTCTAGTGAAAGTGGGAGACTGAAGGAAATATGCCCTAGAGGAAATAATAAAGTTGTTATTTATATTTCCTTATATCATGATAAATGTTTATTATTCATGCTAGAACTGTATTAACCGAAAACTTAGTACATGTGTGAATACATAGACAAAACTGAGCGTCCCTAGTATGCCTCTACTTCACTAGCTCGTTAATCAAAGATGGTTAAGTTTCCTAACCATAGACTTGTGTTGTCATTTGATGAATGGGATCAGATCATTAGAGAATGATGTGATGGACAAGACCCATCCATTAGCTTAGCATAATGATCGTTTAGTTTTATTGCATTGCTTTCTTCATGACTTATGGATGTTCCTCTGACTATGAGATTATGCAATTCCCGAATACCAGAGGAACACCTTGTGTGCTATCAATTGTCACAACGTAACTGGGTAATTATAAAGATGCTCTACATGTGTCTCCGACGGTGTTTGTTGAGTTGGCATAGATCGAGATTAGGATTTGTCACTCCGTATATCGGAGAGGTATCTCTGGGCCCTCTCGGTAATACACATCACTATGAGCCTTGCAAGCAATGTGACTAATGAGTTAGTCATGGGATGATGTATTACAGAACGAGTAAAGAGACTTGCCGGTAACGAGATTGAACTAGGTATGATGATACATACGATCGAATCTCGGGCAAGTAACATATCGATGACAAAGGGAACAACGTATGTTCTTATGCGGTTTGACTCATAAAGACCTTCGAATAATATGTAGGAGCTAATCTGAGCATCAAGGTTCCGCTATTAGTTATTGACCGGAGATATGTCTCGGTCATGTCTACATAGTTCTCGAACCCGCAGGGTCCGCACACTTAATGTTCGACGATGATTTGTATTATGAGTTCTGTGATTTGATGACTGAAGTTTGTTCAGTGTCCCGGATAAGATCATGGACATGACGAGGAGTCTCGAAATGGTCGAGAGGTAAAGATTCATATATTGGAAGGTTACATTCGGACACCGGAACGGATTGGGTTGATTCGGATGAGTTTCGGAGTACCGGGGGTTACCACACCCCCCCGGGAGGTTAATGGGCCACCATCGGCCTTAGTGGAGAAGAGAGAGGGCCGGCCAGGAGGTGGCACGTGCCCCTTGCCAATCCTAATTGGACAAGGGGTGGGGTCGGCGCCCCCCCTTTCCCTCTGCTACTCCTCCTCTCTTTCCCCCTTTGCTACTCCGGAAAAGGAAAAAAGGAGAGGGGAATCCTACTAGGACTAGGGAGTCCTAGTAGGACTCTCCACACTTGGCACGCCCCAAGGAGGTCGTCCTCCTCTCCTCCCCCTTTATATATGGAGGCGGGTGATACGTCTCCGTCGTATCTATAATTTTTGATTGTTCCATGCCAATATTATTCAACTTTCATATACTTTTTGGCAACTTTTTATTTTATTTTTGGGACTAACATATTGATCCAGTGCCCAGTGCCAGTTCCTGTCCGTTGCATGTTTTTGGTTTCGTAGAATATCCATATCAAACAGAGTCCAAACGGGATAAAAATGGACGGAGCTTATTTTTGGAAAATATGGAAAATTCGGAAGGAAAATCAACGCGAACCAGTGCCCGAGGTGGTCACGAGGTAGGGGGCGCGCCCCTACCCTCGTGAGCCCACCGTAAGGCGGTTGACGCTCTTCTTTTGCCGCAAGAAAGCTAATATTCGGGAAAAAAAATCAAGGCGAAGGTTTCAGGCCAATCGGAGTTACAGATCTCCATATATATATATGAAACGGTGAAACAGAGCCAAAAAAGAACGCAGAAACAGAGAGAGACAAAGAGACATATCCAATCTCGGAGGAGCTCTCGCCCCTCCCATGCCATGGAGGCCAAGGACCAGAGGGGAAACCCTTCTCCCATCTAGGGAGGAGGTCAAGGAAGAAGAGGAAGAAGGGGGCCCCTCTCCCCCTCTCCTCCGGTGGCTCCGGAACGCCGCCGTGGCCATCATCATCATCACCGCGATCTTCACCAACACCTCCGCCATCTTCACCAACATCTCCATCACCTTCCCCTCTCTATCTACAGCGGTCCACTCTCCCGCAACCCGCTGTACCCTCTACATGAACATGGTGCTTTATGCTTCATATTATTATCCAATGATGTGTTGCCATCCTATGATGTCTGAGTAGATTTTCGTTGTCCTATCGGTGGTTGATGAATTGCTATGATTGATTTAATTTGCTTGTGGTTGTGTTGCTTTACTTTGGTGTCCATCATATGAGCGCGCACGTGGATCACACCATAGGGTTAGTTGTATGTTGATAGGACTATGTATTGGAGGGCAAGAGTGACAGAAGCTTCAACCTAGCATAGAAATTGATGCATACGGGATTAAAGGGGGACCAATATATCTTAATTCTATGGTTGGGTTTTACCTTAATGAACATTAGTAGTTGCGGATGCTTGCTAATAGTTCCAATCATAAGTGCATAGAATTCCAAGTAAGGGATGACATGCTAGCAGTGGCCTCTCCCACATAATACTTGCTATCGGTCTAGTAAAGTAGTCAATTGCTTAAGGGACAATTTCGCAACTCCTACCACCACTTTTCCACACTCGCTATATTTACTTTATTGCTTCTTTACCTAAACAGCCCCTACTTTTTATTTACGTAATCTTTATTATCTTGCAAACCTATTGTCGGTGTCAAAACCGGCGGATCTTAGGTAGGGGGTCCCGAACTGTGCGTCTAGGCCGGATGGTAACAGGAGGCAAGGAACACGATGTTTTACCCAGGTTCGGGCCCTCTTGATGGAGGTAAAACCCTACGTCCTACTTGATTAATATTGATGATATGGGTAGTACAAGAGTAGATCTACCACGAGATCAAGGAGGCTAAACCCTAGAAGCTAGCCTATGGTATGATTGTTGTATGATGAAGTTGTCCTACGGACTAAAACCCTCCGGTTTATATAGATACCGGAGAGGGTTAGGGTTACACAAAGTCGGTTACAATTGTAGGAGATCTTGAATATCCTCATCGCCAAGCTTGCCTTCCACGCCAAGGAAAGTCCCATCCGGACACGGGACGAAGTCTTCAATCTTGTATCTTCATAGTCCTGGAGTCCGGCTACCCGAACACCCCCTAATCCAGGACTCCCTCAGTAGCCCCTGAACCAGGCTTCAATGACGACGAGTCCGGCGCGTAGATTGTCTTCGGCATTGCAAGGCGGGTTCCTCCTCCAAATTCTTCATAAAAGTTTGTAAACACCAAGAGTAGTGTCCGGCTCTGCAAAATAAGTTTCCACGTATTGCCACAGAGAGAATTATATTAACACAAATCTAATCTGCTGACGTATTCCGCAGCGTGACATCACACTACGGCCAAGCCTTTATTTGAATCGTTTTCACTTTTCCACCTCAGCGTGTTTTGCGAGGCGGTTTCCTTGGCACGTCTTGTCAAAGCAGAGATCGTGTCCTCCATTTACGGGATTCTCATCAATATGGACGTGGGTAACCCAACCGCGCCATTTATCACGGCGCTTGGGAGGCAAGCGAGTTTTACTAGGCTGGTGGGGACGCATAGTCGCATCCGCTCATATAAGGGGATAAGGATCCACCTTTTTACCTACGCCTTCTTCCTCCTTTGCCTATCCATCTTCTGCGCACCCGAGCTCTAGCGCCCAAGCCCGCACTTCCTACCTCAACCTTCTCCAAGAATGTCCGGAGCGGGAGGCAAGTGGATGGTCTCCTCCGTCACGGAGGGCCATGTCAAAAGGCTAAGGAAGGCCGGATACCTGTCCAAAGACATCGCACACCGGCTTCCTGAGGAGGGGCAGCTTCTCCCCACCCCAAGGCCCCATGAGAGGGTAGTATTTCTTCCCCACTTCCTCCGCGGACTGGGTTTTCCTATCCACCCATTTGTCCGCGGGCTCATGTTCTAATATGGCCTAGATTTCCATGATCTGGCCCCGAACTTCATCCTCAATATCTCGGTGTTTATCGTCGTGTGCGAGGCTTTCCTCTGCATCCGCCCCCATTTCAGCCTCTAGCTCAAGACCTTCAACGTCAAGCCAAAGGTGGTGCGCGGCAACCAGGCGGAGTGCGGAGGTGCCATGGCGGGCAAAATAGCCAACGTCCTATGGCTCGAGGGATCCTTTGTGGAGACCTTGAAGGGGTGGCAGTCAGGGTGGTTTTACATCACCGAGCCACGCGATCCAAAGTGGATCGCAGCCCCTGAATTCCGATCCGGACCCCCTACGCGGCTCACATCCTGGAAGGAGACGGGCTTGTCGTGGGGCGACGAAGAAGAGGTGACCGGACTGCAAAAATGCATCCAGTCCCTGGTGAACAAGCATCTCAAGCTTGTCAACGTAGTCTAGGTCATGCTCGTCCGCCGGATCCTTCCGTGTCAAGAACAGGACTTCAATTTTTGGGAGTTCAACCCGGCGCAGCACCGAACTCTGAGCAGGCTCTTCGACACGATGTACGAAGATGTCTGGAAGGGGCTAACCAAAGGCGCCGAGGCTCCCACATCCGCCTCCGAAGACCGCGGATTCAGCTCGCAGCATCCTGCTGGCGAGGTAAAATATTTTCATCTTTTACAGGATGTTAAGTTTTCTTCATAGTTTGACTCTATGCGGGATCTAAACTCCCTCACCTTTGACAGGATTGGCAGGCGAAGTCCGGACTGATTAACTGTCCGGCTCCCTTGCCCGAAGACCCAGCCCCTGCTCTCCTAGTGAAGCTGCTGGTTCCGGCACCTTATGTGGTGTCAGAGAAGAAGGCCAAGAAGAAGGCCACGGGGACTCGAAAGAGTTCCCGGCATATGGTGGTGTCGGACTCGTCGTCCGATGAGTCCGAGACGCACTCCTCCCGTGAAGACGAGGAGGAGGAAGAAGAGACCTCTCCCCCTCCAGTGGGGGGAGGAAAGAAGAGGAAGGCCGCCCTAGTAGGGGGGGCGAAGGGTCCAAGAAGAGGAAAACCCCTCCGCCGGACTACGCCCCCGACGCCGACGAGGACGAAGAGGAGTGGCCGGATAGGGCCAAGCGTCCGGCGAAATCGTAAGTGTTCGGATACCAGAGTAACTCATGATATTCCTTTTGTTGCGCAGCTTTCCCTAATGTCGAATATAATCATGCAGCCCGCCCAAGGACGGGCTCGACGAGTCGTCGAGCGGCTCCCTGGATTCATCGGACGTGAATTCAGTTCCGCCCGCTGCCTCCCCCTGTGCTGCGGATGACGCCGAAGTGGTGTCGCGACAATCTCCGGGGCAAGAGGAGGTAGTCCAGGAGGAGCCGCGAGGCGACCTCTCGGACTCCAGGAGTAAAGGGGACAAGACCCCCCCAGGGCTCCAAGTCCGCCTTTAAGCCAGACACCACGCCGGAATCATCAACGGTTCCGGACCGCGGCAGGCGAACTCCTGCCAAGAGGAGCAAGCCTATTGAGCCGACGTCCTCCGTCCAACCGGAGGCGCCGGACAATCTGCTGGAGGTGCTTAAGGGCGCCTCCATCGACGAGGAGCACCGTACCATCATGAGTACGGTGGTCCAGAAGGTTCCGTCCGCCAAAAGCGGACTTACTGAAGCTTGTGCTAGCCTTCTAACAGGCTTCGAGGTAAGTAGAAATATGTAAAAATATTACTGCATAGATAGTAGCCCCTGATGCTCTGTTTGGCGTTCGGAAAGAAAAGCCGAATAGAGGATCTATTAAATATCGCAGGAGTCTAACTAAAAAGGAGTCAATATACGTATGCAGGCTTCGCTGCTGGCCACCGCCGCACTGACTGCGGAGGTGGATGCCCTGAAGCAGGGCCTCGAGCGGACCGAGCAAGAGCTCGGCCTTGCCAAACGGGAGCTCGAGGAGAAAGAAGGTAAGAGATACCTTATAGAAAAAATGCATATAAGAAGACACAATTGCAAAAAATGACAGGAGTATACTGCTTATTGTAGGGGCCACAACTGAGGTGGCGACCCTCAAGCAGGCGTTGTCTGAGGCCAAGAAGAGAGCGGCCACGGAGCGCACCGAGCGGGAGAAATTTGAGGCGCAGGTCGGCAAGGTGCAGCAAGAGCTTCAGGCTCTCATGAAAAAACATGAGAGTTTGGAGCTCGACTCGAAGACGCGAGTGTCCGAGCTTGCTGCGGCCCTTAAAACTGCCAAATCTGCCAAGGCCGAAGCCCAGAAGGCCCTCCAGGAATTGGATGCGGTGAAAAAGATAACGGCGGGTAAGGCATTCTCTATGCAAAGCAGACATATAAAAGTAAACTACTTGTTACTTACCCGAATCCGGAGCTCTCCAGGGGCATTCGCAGATCTTCCCCGCAGCGTATCCGATGCCACCACATTCTACCGAGACGAGGAAGGCAGCTCGACGGAGAAGGTGTTCTGGTCTCAGTACGCTGAAGCCGGACACCCTATGCCCTTGAGCGACCAGCTGAAGCAGCTGGTCGAGCTCCACAAGGCGGCCGAACAGGCCCTGAAGGGCTTCATAGTTCGGCTGTGGCCTGGAGAGGCCCTGCCTGGGAGCTACTTCGGACTGGTGCGGCGGCTGGTGGAGGCTTGTCCAAGGCTCGAGGTCATCAAGCGCTCCGTCTGCATCGAAGGTGCCTGTAGGGCCCTTGCCCGTGCAAAGGTGCACTGGGGTAAGCTGGACGGTGAGAAGCTTGTGAGGGACTGGCCGCCGTCGGGGAAGGAGCATCGCAAGCCCGAGAACTATTACAAGGATGTTCTGGCCGGTGCCCGCCTTATGGCGGATGAATGCACCAAGGATGTAATTTTTGAATGAACTCACTCGTGTTATCCTGTGCGCTAAAAACTTGTTCATATGCGCTAAGCAATGCTTGAATTTAAAATATTACTTTCTGTGCATCCGTTTATCAAAAAATTGAGAGATGGCCAGTCGTTGGCTTCTGCCCCCATGGCACTAGTGCTGGGGTGTTCGGGATAAACCTGAGCGCTCTTTTTCCCATGATTGGGTCCGTCGAGGGAGGCGCTCAGCACAACGAACAAGGCAGTCGGACTATAATGCTTGAACACTCTTTCTTAGCCATAGAACTCTATAATTTCAAATTTCGGCGAAGCCCCTAGTATTCGGAAGACCGAGTTCGGGGCGCCATCCACGCCTTGGCCGGACAAAGCCGGTTCCTCGCTCGAAGCGGCATAAGTCTTTAAGGACTCGAAAAACCTCTCGAACAGCGACCGGTCTCTCGCCTCATCATGACAGTCAGTTTTAGCTTTCTCTACTGAGGTGCTCAGCCCAGCTCAACTGGGGCACAATCGCAGTAGTTCTCCTAGTTACCTTAGCCGATATAGCGGAACGTAAGGCACCAAAACATAGGAGCCGGGCAAACCCAACTATTGACCCAAATCATGATTCGGAGTCGATGCATATAGTGCTATAAGTTTGGGGTGCCGCACTTGTGAAAGTGTACGGATTTCTCACGCCATATTGATGGGTACTGAAGCCCCTGGCGTATTTTTGCCATACCACAGTGTACGGATGCAACATGTTATTGATAAACATATATATGAAAAGAGGATAATGCAAAAAATAGACAAAAAGCTATGCATTGTTTATAGAAAGGCTGCTATGAAAGCGAAACGATACAAATAGTGCAATAAGCAAAAGAAATTGGACTATTTAACATGTCCTCGCCAGGGGCAGGCCGCGGAATTGTATTAAAAAACAGGTATACTGCTCGCAATAGAGACTACCTGGGAGTTCCATAATGTGGCGTGGCTTGTCTGCTTTCCTGGATCTTGCATCGTTTGTGCGGCAGTTGAATTGCCGAACGGGTCATCCGAAGTATGGAGTCCTGAGAGTAAGAGAAAAAAAGAAAAAAAAGGAATCCGGCAGCCCCTGGTGCGGTTTAAGCCGTATTTCGGGCGTGCCGTGATAGTGCCCCTTCCCCTGTGCCCATGGTATTTCAAGATCGTAGTTATGTACGCGAAGCACTGGTTTCGCTATATCGCGAGGGCTAGGGTTGGGGCCGCATTGCTACGCTAGCTCAGAACGTGCCAGGCGGTCTTGTTGTAGGGTACTCCGGGCGCGCTTCACAGTGTCAGGCTTTTTGAAGGCCGAACTGGAGAACTGCCTAGAGAGGCTGCTTTGTACTTCTGCTGCGAGCGCTGCCGTGTGCTCCTCCGTTCGAAGGGAGCGTTCGGTGTTCCCATTGACCGTGATTACTCCTCTAGGGCCTGGCATCTTGAGCTTGAGGTATGCATAGTGCGGTACCGCGTTGAATTTTGTGAATGCGGTTCGCCCGAGCAGTGCGTGATAGCCACTACGGAATGGGACTATGTCGAAGATTAACTCCTCGCTTCGGAAGTTATCTGGAGATCCGAAGACCACTTCCAGTGTGACTAAGCCTGTACAGTTGGCTTCTACACCTGGTATGATGCATTTAAAGGTCGTTTTGGTGGGCTTGATCCTCGAGGGATCTATGCCCATTTTTCGCACTGTATCCTGGTAAAGTAGGTTCAGGCTACTGCCACCGTCCATGAGGACTCTTGTGAGATGAAATCCGTCAATGATTGGGTCTAGAACCAATGCGGCGAAGCCGCCGTGACGGATGCTAGTGGGATGGTCCCTTCGATCAAAGGTGATCGGGCAGGAGGACCATGGGTTGAACTTTGGGGCGACTGGCTCCATCGCATATACGTCCCGTAACGCACGCTTCCGCTCCCTCTTGGGGATGTGGGTTGCGTATATCATGTTCACCGTCCGCACTTGCGGGGGAAATCCCTTCTATCCACTGTTGTTCGGTGGCCTGGGCTCCTCCTCGTCGTTGCTATGCAGCCCCTTGTCTTTGTTTTCGGCTCTTAACTTGCCTGCCTGCTTGAACACCCAACAATCCCTGTTGGTGTGATTGGCTGGCTTTTCGGGGGTGCCATGTATCTGGCACAAGCGGTCGAGTATCCGGTCCAAACTGGACGGGCCCTGAGTATTTCTTTTGAATGGTTTTTTCCGTTGACCGGATTTGTAGCCTCGGAATCCGGCATTAACTGCCGTATCCTCGTTGCTGTCGCTGTTAACGCGGCGCTTTTGTTTGTTCCGACGCGGCCTGTCGCTTTTGTCCTTGGTATTCGAATTACCAGGGTTCTTGGTTAAATTGTTGCTGCGAGCTAGCCAGCTGTCTTCTCCCGCGCAAAAGCGGGTCATGAGTGTCGTGAGAGCTGCCATAGATTTTGGCTTTTCCTGTCCCAGGTGCCGGGCAAGCCACTCGTCACGGATATTATGCTTGAAGGCCGCTAAGGCCTCTGCGTCCGGACAGTCGACTATCTGGTTTTTCTTTGTTAGGAACCGTGTCCAGAATTGCCTGGCCGATTCCTCTAGCTGCTGAATTATGTGGCTTAGGTCATCGGCATCCGGTGGTCGCACATAAGTGCCCTGGAAGTAGTCAAGGAATGCGGCTTCCAGGTCCTCCCAAGAACCGATTGAGTCTGCTGGCAAGCTGTTAAGCCAATGCCGGACCGGTCCCTTAAGTTTGAGTGGGAGGTATTTGATGGCGTGTAGATCATCACCGCGGGCCATGTGGATATGAAGGAGATAATCCTCGATCCATACCGCAGGATCTGTTGTGCCATCGTACGATTCGATGTTTACGGGTTTGAAACCCTCAGGGATTTTATGATCCATTACTTCATCTGTGAAGCATAGTGGGTGTGCGACGCCTCTGTATTGGGCTATATCACGACGCAGCTCGAAGGAGCTTTGTCTGTTCAGTTCGGCCCGGCCGAATTCATTGCATCCGGAGTGACGATCACCGTCACGTGCCGTGGGGCGCCTGCGCGATTCGTAGATCGATCTTGTTTGCCTTGCCTTGTCCTCCAGTATGTCGCGCAGGTCGGCTGCATTTTCCCGTGCCTTAGTATGCTTGACGCGGCGCCGGGGCATGGCTTGAGTGGAGGGCCGAGAGGCCTCTCTGTCGTGGCCACGAGGTGGCCGGTCGGCCATGTCATGCGCTGGTGATGTAGGTGCTTCCTCCTCTAGTCGGGGTAGCAGTCTGCGCTTTGGGTAACTCTTGGAGGGGCGTTCGAGTTCATACTCTTCGGCCGCAAGGACTTCAGTCCATCTAACAGCTAGCAAATCCTGATCAGCTCTAAGCTGTTGCTGCTTTTTCTTGAGGCTGCTTGCCGTGACCATAAGCCTGCATTTAAAATGCTCTTGTTTGGCGGGATCCTCTGGCACGACGAACTCGTCGTCGTCGAGGCTTGCCTCGTCTTCGGAGGGAGGCGTATAATTATCGTCCTCAACCTCTTGGTCCGCCGCCCTCTCGTGAGGGCTGGCTTCTCTGTCCTCCTGTGCTGAGTCTTGCTGGAGGGGGTGTTCTTCGGCACTATCCGGAGTAGTATTATCTCCCGTGCCGGAATCACCGTTTTTGCTTTGGCGGGATTTAGAGCGGCGCCGCTGACGCCGGCGCTTGGGCTGTTTCTTAGAGGTATCGTCCCCCGCTGTTCCATCGCCATCTCCATCCTTTGGAGTGTCCACCATATATATGTCATATGACAAGGTGGCCTTCCAGCGCCCTACAGGTGCTGGTTCTTGTTCGTCTCCTTCATCATCGTCCATGCCGTCGATGTCTTCGGAGTCGAAGTCAAGCATGTCGGTTAAGTCGTCGACAGTGGCTACGAAGTGGGTGGTGGGTGGGTTTTGAATTTCTTCATCGTCCGTATCCCAACCTTGTTGACCGTAGTCCGGCCAGGGCTCTCCTGATAAAGACAGAGACTTTAGAGAATTCAGGATGTCGCCGAAGGGCGAGTACTGAAAGATGTCCGCGGCGGTGAACTCCATTATCGGCGCCCAATCGGATTCGATCGGCAGGGGCGCGGGGGGCTCGGAGTTCGGAGAGGAATCCGGCTCCTCGGAGTCACGGGCCATGCGGAGTGCAGGGCTGGAGTTCGGCTTGATCGCCTCTGAGATCGCAGCCCCTGAGGCAGCGTCCAACCGCTGATCCTCGATCAGCGCAGTAGGCTCCGAATCAATGGTCGGAACCGATGTGTGTGCGGCCTCCAAAGCGCTGTTCGGTGGCAGAGCTATATCATGCCCATCGAGACAGTGCGGCGCGCTTGGCTGTGGCTCGAATCCGTCGAAGATCAAGTCCCCGCGGATGTCAGCCGTGTAGTTTAGGCTTCCAAACCTGACCTGATGGCCAGGGGCGTAGCTTTCGATCTGCTCAAGGTGGCCAAGCGAATTGGCCCGCAGTGCGAAGCCGCCGAAGACGAAGATCTGTCCGGGGAGAAAAGTCTCACCCTGGACTACATCGTTGTTGATGATCGAAGGAGCCATCGGGCCTAAAAGCGACGACACAGAGGAACTCTCAATGAAAGCACCAATGTTGGTGTCAAAACCGGCGGATCTCGGGTAGGGGGTCCCGAACTGTGCGTCTAGGCCGGATGGTAACAGGAGGCAAGGAACACGATGTTTTACCCAGGTTTGGGCCCTCTTGATGGAGGTAAAACCCTACGTCCTGCTTGATTAATATTGATGATATGGGTAGTACACGAGTAGATCTACCACGAGATCAAGGAGGCTAAACCCTAGAAGCTAGCCTATGGTATGATTGTTGTATGATGAAGTTGTCCTACGGACTAAAACCCTCCGGTTTATATAGACACCGGAGAGGGTTAGGGTTACACAAAGTCGGTTACAATGGTAGGAGATCTTGAATATCCGCATCGCCAAGCTTGCCTTCCACGCCAAGGAAAGTCCCATCCGGACACGGGACGAAGTCTTCAATCTTGTATCTTCATAGTCCTGGAGTCCGGCTGAAGGTATAGTCCGGCTACCCGAACACCCCCTAATCCAGGACTCCCTCACCTATCCAACAACACCTACAAAGTACTTCTAGTTTCATACTTGTTCTAGGTAAAGCGAACGTCAAGCGTGCGTAGAGTTGTATCGGTGGTCGATAGAACTTGAGGGAATATTTGTTCTACCTTTACCTCCTCGTTGGGTTCGACACTCTTACTTATCGAAAACTGTTGCGATCCACTATACTTGTGGGTTATCAAGACCTTTTTCTGGCGCCGTTGCCGGGGAGCAATAGCGTGGGGTGAATATTCCCGTGTGTGCTTGTTTGCTTTATCACTAAGTAATTTTTATTTGCTGTTCTTAGTTGTTCTCTATCTTTAGTTATGGATATGGAACACGAAATACCAAAAAAATTAGGTGTACTTGCTGCTCATGGAGATGGGGAACCTCCTAAAACCCTCGATGCTCAATATGTGAAAAATATTATGTACCACTTTGATAATCCTGAGAAAACCTCATTCAATTTGGTAATGGGAGTAACGTTGGATCAACGTTAATACTTTAGGGATTATCGCTTGACACAAAAGGAAAACTATTATGGGATCAAATTTATATATTGAGGTGGTATGCTAGACAACTATGCTCGGAATATGATTATACTTGTTGCTCTAGGATGAATTCTCCACACCTCCCCTTTTCATGCAAATTTAATGATAATGAAACCTTGGCTTCTTATGCTAGAGGTATATATGATTACTATGATGTGGAACAAATAGAAGAATTTGTTGCTTTTATGGGTGCGTATGAAATTGAATCTATGTTTAAAGAGTTTGATGATATTGATGATGCTTGTCATAGATCTGAAAATTTAGCTATCCTCAAATATTGCTATGAGAATTATGAATACAATTATGAAATTAATGCACTTATTAAGAAAGTCTCCGCTGTCCAAGAAGAGACTAATATTTTGCAGGAATCTATGGAAGAAGAAGTTGATGACACTGTGAGCTCATTGGATGAAAAAGATGAGGATGAGAGCGAAGAACAAAAGGAGGAAGAGCGGATTGATCACCCGTGCCCACCTTCTAATGAGAGTTACTCTTCAACTCATACATTGTTTAATTCCCCTTCGTGCTTACCGAAGGATGATTGTTATGATGACTGTTATGATCCCTATGATTCTTTTGAAATATCCCTTTTTGATGATGCTTGCTATGCTTATGGCCAAGATGCCAATATGAATGATGCTTATGGAGATGAACTTGCTATAGTTCCTTATGTTAAACATGAAATTGTTGCTATTGCACCCACGCATGATAGTCCTATTATCTTTTTGAATTCTCCTGATTATACTATATCGGAGAAGTTTGCACTTATTAAGGATTATATTGATGGGTTGCCTTTTACTGTTGCACATGATGATTTCAATAAATATAATATGCATGTGCTTGCTGCTCCTACTTGCAATTATTATGAGAGAGGAACTATATCTCCACCTCTCTATGTTTCCAACATGATAAAATTGCAAGAAAATGTTTATACTATGCATTGGCCTTTACTAGGTGTGCATGAATTGTTCTTTTATGGCATGCCGATGTATAGGAAGAGAGTTAGACTTCGTCATTGCTTGATATATGTTGCTTTGTGCTCACTACTAAATTACAAATCATTGTTAATTAAAATTGGCTTTGATATACCTTGGGATCCGGGTGAATACACTACTTGAGCATTATATGCCTAGCTTAATGGCTTTAAAGAAAGCGCTGCTAGGGAGACAACCCGGAAGTTTTAGAGAGTCATTTATTTCTGTTGAGTGCTTTCATATAGTTTAAAAACAACAAAAATAAAGAGGGGAACCCAAAACTTTTCAAAAAGGAAAGTGAAAGTGAGAAAGACAAGCACTGTTGAAGTGGGAGAGCTCCTTGAACTTTGTTTCGTGCTCACGGCAACTTTGTGAATCTTGATTACATAAACTTTTCAAAAAAAATAATTATCCCCTTGTACAATTCCATTGTATTATAAAAATAATGTGCCAAGGTTTGCCTTTAGGATGTTTACGATGCTTGTTGGTTTGTGTGGTGCAGGACAGAAACTTTGGCTGTAGTGCATGAATTTTAATTTTCTACTGGAACGTCAAATGGTTCTGATTCTTTTTGCACTGTCTTTCTGTACAAATTGTTTATTTTTCCTAATTTTGGCAGAATTTTTCAAGTATCAGAAGTATGGTGAATGTTCAGGTTGCTATAGACTGTTCTGTTTTAGACAGATTCTGTTTTTGATGCATAGTTTGCTTGTTTTGATGAAACTATCAATTTATATCAGTGGATTAAGCCATGAAAAAGTTATACTACAGTAGACACAATGCAAAAACAAAATATATATTGGTTTGCAACAGTACTTAGAGTGGTGATTTGCTTTATTATACTAACGTATCTTACCGAGTTTTCTGTTGAAGATTTGTGTGCATGAAGTGTTCGATGATTCAGAAGGTTTCGATGTGAGAAGCAGGAAGAGAGGCAAGAGCTCAAGCTTGGGGATGCCAGAGGCACCCCAAGTAAATATTCAAGGAGACTCAAGCGTCTAAGCTTGGGGATGATGGGGAGGCATCCCCTCTTTCTTCAACAAGTATCGGTATGTTTTTGGATTCGTTTCGTTCATGCGATATGTGCAATATTGGAGCGTCTTTTGCATTTAGTTTTCATTTTTCTTTTATGCACCATGCTGGTATGAGATAGTCCTTGGTTGATTTATAGAATTCTCATTGCAGTTCACTTATATCTTTTGAGTATGGCTTTATAGAATGCTTCATGTGCTTCGCTTATATCATTTGAAGTATGGATTGCCTGTTTCTCTTTACATAGACAACCGCCATTTGTAGAATGCTCTTTTGCTTCACTTATATTTGTTAGAGCACGGGCATATCTTTTGTAGAAAGAATTAAACTCTCTTGCTTCACTTATATCTATTTAGAGAGATGACGGGAATTGGTCATTCACATGGTTAGTCATAAAATCCTACATAAAACTTGTAGATCACTGAATATGATATGTTTGATTCCTTGCAATAGTTTTGAGATATAAAGATGGTGATATTAGAGTCATGCTAGTGGGTA
This sequence comes from Triticum urartu, assembly GCF_056163025.1. Classification (NCBI taxonomy): domain Eukaryota; kingdom Viridiplantae; phylum Streptophyta; class Magnoliopsida; order Poales; family Poaceae; genus Triticum; species Triticum urartu. Next base: position 475,829,858 of record NC_141878.1, on the reverse strand, counting down.
GTTGTGGATAAGTAGAAATACTTGTGTTGAGGTTTGTGATTCCCGTAGCATGCATGTATGGTGAACCGTTATGTAACGAAGTCGGAGCATGGTTTATTTATTGATTGTCTTCCTTATGAGTGGCGGTCGGGGATGAGCGATGGTCTTTTCCTACCAATATATCCCCCTAGGAGCATGCACGTAGTACTTTGTTTCGATGACTAATAGATTTTTGCAATAAGTATGTGAGTTCTTTATGACTAATGTTGAGTCCATGGATTATACGCACTCTCACCATTCCATCATTGCTAGCCTCTCTAGTACCGCGCAACTTTCGCCGGTACCATAAACCCACCATATACCTTCCTCAAAACAGCCACCATACCTAACTATCATGGCATTTCCATAGCCATTCCGAGATATATTGCCATGCAACTTCCATCATCATCATATACATGACTTGAGAATCATTGCCATATTGCTTTGCATGATCGTAAGATAGCTAGCATGATGTTTTCATGGCTTGTCCGTTTTTTGATGTCATTGCTACGCTAGATCATTGCACATCCCAGTACACCGCCAGAGGCATTCATCTAGAGTCATATCTTTGTTCTAGTATCGAGTTGTAATATCGAGTTGTAAGTAAATAAAAGTGTGATGATCATCATTATTAGAGCATTGCCCCAGTGAGGAAAGGATGATTGAGACTATGATTCCCCCATAAGTCGGGATGAGACTCCGGACTTTACAAAAAAATAAAAGAGGCCAAAGAAGCCCAAATAAAAAAAGAGGCCAAAGAAGCCCACCAAAAAAATATAAAATATATAAAAAAATGAGAGAAAAAGAGAGAAGGGGCAATGTTACTATCCTTTTACCACACTTGTGCTTCAAAGTAGCACCATGTTCTTCATATAGAGAGTCTCTTGAGTTAACAGTTTCATATAATAGTGGGAATTTTCATTATAGAACTTGGCTTGTATATTCCGATGATGGGCTTCCACAAATGCCCGAGGTCTTCATGAGCAGGCAAGTTGGATGCACACCCACTTAGTTTCAGTTTGAGCTTTCATATACTTATAGCTCTAGTGCATCCGTTGCACGGCAATCCCTACTCACTCACATTGATATCTATTAATGGGCATCTCCATAGCCGTTGATACGCCTAGTTGATGTGAGACTATGTTCTCCTTTTTGTCTCCTCCACCATCATATTCTATTCCACCTATAGTGCTATGTCCATGGCTCACGCTTAGTTAAAAAGGTTTGAGAACGTCAAAAGTATGAAACAATTGCTTGGCTTGTCATCGGGGTTGTGCATGATGTAAATATTTTGTGTGGTGAAGATGGAGCATAGCCAGACTATATGATTTTGTAGGGATGAGCTTTCTTTGGCTATGTTATTTCAATAAGACATAATTGCTTGGTTGGTATGCTTGAAATATTATTGTCTTTATGTCAAAAGATAGATTATTGCTTTGAATCACTCGTGTCTTAATATTCATGCCATGATTAGGCATATGATCAAGATTATGCTAGGTAGCATTCCACATCAAAATTATCTTTTTTATCATTTACCTACTTGAGGACGAGCAGGAATTAAGCTTGGGGATGCTGATACGTCTCCGTCGTATCTATAATTTTTTATTGTTCCAAGCCAATATTATTCAAATTTCATATACTTTTTGGCAACTTTTTATATTATTTTTGGGACTAACATATTGATCCAGTGCCCAGTGCCAGTTCCTGTCTGTTGCATGTTTTTGGTTTCGCAGAATATCCATATCAAACGGAGTCCAAACGGGATAAAAACGGATGGAGCTCATTTTTGGAAAATATGGAAAATCCGGAAGGAAAATCAACGCGAACTAGTGCCCGAGGTGGTCACGAGGCAGGGGGGCGCCCGCCCCCCCTAGGGCACGCCCCCTACCCTCGTGAGCCCACCGTATGGCGCTTGACGCTCTTCTTTTGCCGCAAGAAAGCTAATATTCGGAAAAAAATCATGGCGAAGGTTTTAGGCCAATCGGAGTTACGGATCTCCATATATATACGAAACGGTGAAACAGAGCCAGACAAGAACGCATAAACAGAGAGAGACAGAGAGGCAGATCCAATCTCGGAGGGGCTCTCGCCCCTCGCATGCCATGGAGGCCAAGGACCAGAGGGGAAACCCTTCTCCCATCTAGGGAGGAGGTCAAGGAAGAAGAGGAAGAAGGGGGCCCCTCTCCCCCTCTCCTCCGGTGGCACCGGAACGCCGCCGTGGCCATCATCATCATCACCGCGATCTTCACCAACACCTCCGCCATCTTCACCAACATCTCCATCACCTTCCCCCTCTCTATCTACAGCGGTCCACTCTCCCGCAACCCGCTGTACCCTCTACATGAACATGGTGCTTTGTGCTTCATATTATTATCCAATGATGTGTTGCCATCCTATGATGTCTGAGTAGATTTTCGTTGTCCTATCTGTGGTTGATGAATTGCTATGATTGATTTAATTAGCTTGTGGTTATGTTGCTGTCCTTTGGTGCCCATCACATGAGCGCGCGTGTGGATCACACCATAGGGTTAGTTGTATGTTGATAGGACTATGTATTGGAGGGCAAGAGTGATAGAAGCTTCAACCCAGCATAGAAATTGATGCATACGGGATTGAAGGGGGACCAACATATCTTAATGCTATGGTTGGGTTTTACCTTAATGAACATTATTAGTTGCGGATGCTTGCTAATAGTTCCAATCATAAGTGCATAGAATTCCAAGTAAGGGATGACATGCTAGCAGTGGCCTCTCCCACATAATACTTGCTATCGTTCTAGTAAAGTAGTCAATTGCTTAAGGGACAATTTCGCAACTCCTACCACCACTTTTCCACACTCGCTATATTTACTTTATTGTTTCTTTACCTAAACAGCCCCTACTTTTTATTTACGTAATCTTTATTATCTTGCAAACCTATCCAACAACACCTACAAAGTACTTCTAGTTTCATACTTGTTCTAGGTAAAGCGAACGTCAAGCGTGCGTAGAGTTGTATCGGTGGTCAATAGAACTTGAGGGAATATTTGTTCTACCTTTAGCTCCTCGTTGGGTTCGACACTCTTACTTATCGAAAACTGTTGCCATCCCCTATACTTGTGGGTTATCAGCGGGGGCACCCCAAAGGACAACAAGTCTTCTCTTAGCCGTGTGCGGTGCCCCCATCCACAGTTACACACCTCGTTCATATCATCATAGTGCTTAGACGAAGCCCTGCGCCGGTAACATCATCATCACCGTCGCCACGCCGTCCTACTGACGGAACTCTCCCTCATCCTCAACTGGATCAAGAGCTCGAGGGACGTCATCATGTTGAACGTGTGCTGAACACGGAGGTGCCGTACGTTCGGTGCTTGGATCGGTTGCATCACGAAGACGTTCGACTACATCAATCGCGTTACTAAACACTTCCGCTTTCGGTCTACAAGGGTATGTGGACACACTCTCCCCTCTCGTTGATATGCATCTCCTAGATAGATCTTGCGTGATCGTAGGGTTTTTTTAAAATACTGCGTTGATACGTCTCCATTGTATCTACTTTTCCAAAAAAATTGGCCTTGTTTTGGACTCTAACTTGCATGATTTGAATGGAACTAACCCGGACTGACGTTGTTTTCGGCAGAATTGCCATGGTGTTATTTTTGTGCAGAAATAAAAGTTCTCATAATGACCTGAAATTTCACAGAGAATATTTTTGGAATATATAAAAAATACTGGCATAAGAATCAACACCAGGGGGCCCACACCCTGTCGACGAGGGTGGGGGCACGCCCCCTATCCCGTGGACCCCCTGAGGCTCCACCGCCCTCAACTCAAACTCTATATATTCACGTTCGGGGAGAAAAGAATTAGAGAGAAGGATTCATCATGTTTTATAATACGGAGCCGCCGCCAAGCCCTAATCTCTCTTGGGAGGACTGTCTGGAGTCCGTTCGGGGCTCCGGAGAGGGGAATCCGTCGCCATCGTCATCATCAACCTTCCTCCATCACCAATTTTACGATGCTCACCACCGAGTAATTCCATCGTAGGCTTGTTGGACGGTGATGGGTTGGATGAGATTATCATGTAATTGAGTTAGTTTTGTTAGGGTTTGATCCCTAGTATCCATTATGTTCTGAGATTGATGTTGCTATGACTTTGCTATGCTTAATGCTTGTCACTAGGGCCCGAGTGCCATGATTTCAGATCTGAACCTATTATGTTTTCATGAATATATGTGAATTCTTGATCCTATCTTGCAAGTCAATAGTCACCTACTATGTGTTGTGATCCGGTAACCCCGAAGTGACAATAATCGAGACCACTCCAAATGATGACCGTAGTTTGAGGAGTTCATGTATTCACTATGTGTTAATGCTTTGTTCTGTTACTCTATTAAAAGGAGGCCTTTGCATCCCTTAGTTTCCAATAGGACCCCGCTGCCACGGGAGGGTAGGACAAAAGATGTCATGCAAGTTCTTTTCCACAAGCACGTATGACTATATTCGAAATACATGCCTACATTACATTGATGAAATGGAGCAAGTTCTGTGTCACCCTATGTTATAACTGTTGCGTGAGGAATCGCATCCGACATAATTATCCATCCCTGATCTAATGCCTACGAGCTTTTCACATATTGATCTTTGCTTTGTTAATTTTCCGTTGCCACTGTTACAATCACTACAAAACCAATACTATTACTTTCGTCGTCGTTACTGTTACTTCCATATTACTTTGCTACTAAATACTTTGCTGCAGATATTAAGTCTTTCAGGTGCGGTTGAATTGACAACTCAACTGTTAATACTTGAGAATATTCTTTGGCTCCCCTTGTGTCGAATCGATAAATTTGGGTTGAATACTCTACCCTCAAAAACTGTTGTGATCCCCTATACTTGTGGGTTATCAAGACTATTTTCTGGCACCGTTTCCGGGGAGCATAGCTCTATTCTTTGAGTCACTTGGGATTTATATATGTTGATCATTATGAGGAACTTGAAAGATGAAAGACCCAAGATTTTTCCCTCAACTACGAGGGGAGGTAAGGAACTGCCATCTAGCTCTCCACTTGATTCACCCTCTGTTTTGAGTAAGCTTGCGATACCTAGACCTGCTATTGATTTTGATATGTCGCATGTTATTGATAATGCCACTTCTGATATGCATGATACTTATGGTGAAACTACTTCTATGCTTGATGATACTATGCCACTAGGTGAATTTCTTGAAGAACAACTTGCTAGGGTTAGAGAGAATGAAATTATTGAAACTGATAATATTGATGAAAGTGATGATGAAGATTCTCCCCCTAGATATGGATGAAGAAACTGCTAGAGACTTTTTAGCTTGCAATGATAGATATGATCTTAAGAAATTGTTAGCTAAGCTGAAAGAAAAATATTTGAATGCTAGAATGAAACATGACCCTGCTTTTGCTACTTCACCTATCTGTATTTCGGATAAGGATTATGATTTCTCTATCGATCCTGAGTTAGTTACTTTGGTTGAATCTGACCCTTTTTATGGCTATGAATCTGAAAGTGTTGTGGCACATCTTACTACATTAAATGATATAGCCACCCTGTTCACTAATGATGAGAAAACTCGCTATTACTTTATCCTTAAGTTGTTTCCGTTCTCATTAAAGGGTGATGCTAAAACATGGTTTAATTCTCTTGATCCTGGTTGTGTGCGTAGTCCCCAGGATATGATTTACTACTTCTATGCTAAATATTTCCCCGCTCATAAGAAACAAGCTGCCTTAAGGGAAATATATAATTTTGTGCAAATTGAAGAAGAGATTCTCCCACAAGCTTGGGAGAGGCTTCTCCAATTACTTAATGCTTTGCCTGATCATCCTCTCAAGAAATATGAAATACTTGATATCTTTTATAATGGACTAACTGATGCTTCCGGTGACCACCAGGATAGTTGTGCTAGTTGTTTTTTCAAGTAAAGAACTATTGATCAAGTTGAATTGCTATTGAATAATATGTTGTGTAATGAAAATGATTGGACACTTCCTGAACCAACTCCCAATTCAACTCCGAAGAAAAGGGGTGTTCTATTTCTCAGTCCTGAAGATATGCAAGAGGCAAAGAAATCTATGAAAGAGAAAGGTATTAAGGCTGAATATGTTAAGAATTTACCACCTATTGAAGAAATACATGGTCTTGATAACCCGACATAGGTAGTGAAGGTAAATTCTCTCTATAGATTTGATAAGGGTGAAATCCCATCTACTAAGTTTGCTAGCCAATGCTTGGATGAGTTTGATAATTTTATTGTTAAGCAAGAAAACTTCAGTGCTTATGTTGGTAGACAATTGAAATGTAATGCTTATATGATTGAACACTTGAGTGATTATATGTCTATAGTTAAAGGTGAACTCAAACTTATTAGTAAACATGTTTCTATGGTTACCACTCAAGTAGAACAAGTGCTTAAAGCTCAGAATGGTTTGCTCAATGAATTAGATAATAAGAAAAATGAAAATGTTGTTAGGCTTGTGACTAGAGGGGGTAAAATGACTCAGGAACCTTTGTATCCTGAGGGCCACCCTAAGAGAATTGAGCAAGATTCTCAGAGAACTAATGTTGATGCACCTAGTTCATCTTAGAAGAAGAAAAAGAAAAATGATAGGACTTTGCATGCTTCTAGTGAACCTGTCGCTGACACACCTGAGAATCCCAATGATATTTCTATTTCCGATGCTAAAACACAATCTGGTTATGAATATGAACCTAGTGATAATATTAATGATGAGGTTCATGTTGATGCTCAACCTAGCAATAACAATGATGTAGAGATTGAACCTGTTGTTGATCTTGATAACCCACAATCAAAGAATCAACGTTATGATAAGAGAGACTTTGTTGCTAGGAAGCATGCTAAAGAAAGAGAACCATGGGTTCAGAAACCCATGTCATGAGCATACGGTACACTTTCCGAGGAAACAACCTCAAGTCCACAGAATGAAACATGTTTGCAATGAAAATTAGAGATTATAGTTGCTCATGCCATGCTTAATTAGCTAGGAGTTTATAATGGTTTACCTTGCGTGCCGACATGCTATTAAAATGGTTGTGATGTGGTATGATAGGTTGGTATCCTCCTTTGAACGATTCGAGTGGCTTGATTTGGCACATGTTCACGAATGTAGTTGAAACAAAACCAACATAGCCTCCATGATATTTATGTTCATGGTGAATTATATCCTACTCATGTTCATGACTGTTGTCGCTCTCTAGCTGGTCGCTTCCCAGTCTCTTTCTAGCCTTCACTCGTACTAAGCGGGAATACTGCTTGTGCATCCACCTCCATAAACCCCAAAAGTTATTCCATATGAGTCCACCATACCTTCCTATATGCGGTATCTACCTGCCGTTCCAAGTAAACTTGTATGTGCCAAACTCTAAACATTCCAATGAAATTCTATTTTGTATGCTCGAATAGCTCATGTATCAACTAGGGCTGTCTATATCTTCCATGCTAGGTGGGTTATTCTCACGAGGAGTGGACTCCGCTCCTCATTCACGAGAAAATGGCTGCTAACCGGGATGCCCAATCCCATGCTTAAATTAAAATAATTGCAAACAAAACTCCCCCAGGATTATTGTATGTTGGAGGCACCCGTTGTTTCGGACAAGCCATGGATTGATGTTTGTTGGTGGTACGGGGAGTATAAACTTTACCATTCTGTTTGGGAACCGCCTATAATGTGTGTAGCATGGAAGATATCAAGATCTCTCGGTTGTTATGTTGACAATGAAAGCATGCCACTCAAAATATTATTTATCTCTATTTCAAAAATCGAGCTCTAGCACCTCTACAAATCCCTGCTTCCCTCTAAGAAGGGCCTATCTATTTACTTTTATGTTGAGTCATCATCCTCTTATTAAAAAAGCACAAGTTGGAGAGCACCGCAGTCATTTGCATGTATTACTATTAGTTTACATTGAGTATGACTGTGACTGGATCTCTTTTACCATGAATTACAATGTTTAGTCAGTCCTTGATCTTCAGAGGTGCTTTGCATTTATGTTTTGCGGTCTCTGAAAGGACTAGCGAGATACCATCTTGTTATATCATATTATGATTGTTTTGAGAAAGTGTTGTCATCCGAGATTTATTATTATTGCTCGCTAGTTGATTATGCCATTGATATGAGTAAACATGAGACCTAAATGTTATTGTGGATATGGTTAGTTCATAATCTTTGCTGAAAACTTGAATGTTGGCTTTACATATTTACAACAACAAGATCAAACAAAGTTTGTAAAAGTTTTTCTTTATCACTTTCAGTTTGTCAACTGAATTGCTTGAGGACAAGCAAAGGTTTAAGCTTGGGGGAGTTGATACGTCTCCATCGTATTTACTTTTCCAAACACTTTTGACCTTGTTTTGGACTCTAACTTGCATGATTTGAATGGAACTAACACGGACTGACGCTGTTTTCAGCAGAATTGCCATGGTGTTATTTTTGTGTAGAAATAGAAGTTCTCAGAATGACCTGAAACTTCACGGAGAATATTTTTGGAATATCTAAAAAATACTGGCGAAAGAATCAACACCAGGGCATCCACACCCTGTCCACGAGGGTGGGGGGCGCGCCCCCTATCTCATGGGTCCCCTGAGGCTCCACCGACCTCAACTCCAACTCTATATATTCATGTTCGGGGAGAAAAATCAGAGAGAAGGATTCATCACGTTTTACGATACGGAGCCACCGCCAAGCCCTAATCTCTCTTGGGAGGACTAATCTGGAGTCCGTTTGGGGCTCCAGAGAGGGGAATCCGTCGCCATCATCATCATCAACCTTCCTCCATCACCAATTTCATGATGATCACCGCCGTGCGTGAGTAATTCCATCGTAGGCTTGCTGGACGGTGATGGGTTGGATGAGATTTATCATGTAATCGAGTTAGTTTTGTTAGGGTTTGATCCCTAGTATCCACTATGTTCTGAGATTGATGTTGCTATGACTTTGGTATGCTTAATGCTTGTCACTAGGGCCCGAGTGCCATGATTTCAGATCTGAACCTATTATGTTTTCATGAATATATGTGAGTTCTTGATCCTATCTTTCAAGTCAATAGTCACCTACAATGTGTTATGATCCGGTAACCCCGAAGTGACAATAACCGGGACCACTCCCGGCGATGACGGTAGTTTGAGGAGTTCATGTATTCACTAAGTGTTAATGCTTTGTTCCGGTACTCTATTAAAAGGAGGCCTTAATATCGCTTAGTTTCCAATAGGACCCCACTGCCACGGGAGGGTAGGACAAAAGATGTCATGCAAGTTCTTTTCCATAAGCACGTATGACTATATTCGGAATACATGCCTACATTACATTGATGAACTGGAGCTAGTTCTGTCTCACCCTATGTTATAGCTGTTGCATGAGGAATCGCATTCGACATAATTATGCATCGTTGATCCAATGCCTACGAGCTTTTCACATATTGATATTTGCTTAGTTACTTTTTCGTTGCCACTATTACAATCACTACAAAAACCAATACTGTTACTCTTGCCATCATTACCATTACTTACATATTACTTTGCTACTAAATACTTTGCTGCAGATATTAAGTATTCCAGGTGCGGTTGAATTGACAACTCAACTATTAATACTTGATAATATTCTTTGGCCCCCCTTGTGTCGAATCAGTAAATTTGGGTCGAATACTCTACACTCGAAAACTGTTGCGATCCCGTATACTTGTGGGTTATCATGCATTCCCCTACAAAACTCTCCCTCGACACTTTGCTAGATCAAGAGTTCGAGGGACGTCATTGAGCTGAACGTGTGCAGAACTCAGAGGTGTCGTACGTTCGGTACTAATCGGTTGAATCGTGAAGATGTTCGACTACATCAACCGCATTAAGTTGACGCTTCCGCTTTCGGTCTACGAGGGTACGTGGACACACTCTCCCCCTAGCATGCTACGTTTCCCAACATGGGGCGCCCCTAGCACACCCCATACAATTGCCTAGCCATGTGCGGTGCCCCCCTCCATCGTTTACACCCCCGGTCATATTTTCGTAGTGCTTAGGCGAAGCACTATGGAGATCACTTCACCATCACCGTCACCACGCTGTCGTGCTGACAGAACTCATCTACTACCTCGATGTCTTGCTAGATCAAGAAGGTGAGGGGCGTCACCGAGCTGAACGTGTGCAGAACACGGAGGTGCCGTGCGTTAGGTACTTGATCGGTTGGAGCACGAAGAAGTTCAACTGCATCAATCGTGTTGTTTAACGCTTCCGCTTACGGTCTACGAGGGTACGTAGACATACTCCCCCCTCGTTGCTATGCATCTCCATGGATAGATCATTTCGTGTGCGTAGAATTTTTTTGTTTTCCATGCAACGATTTCCTACAATGGCATCATGAGCCAGGTCTATGCGTAGATGATATGCAAGAGTAGAACACAAAGAGTTGTGGGCGGTGATAGTCATACTGCTTACCACCAACGTCTTATTTTGATTTGGCGGTATTGTGGGATGAAGCGGCCCGGACCAACCTTAGACGTCCACGCACATGAGACCGGTTCCACCGACTGACATGCAACTAGTTTTGCATAAAGGTGGCTGGCAGGTGTCGATTTCTTCTACTTTAGTTGAATCGAATTTGACTACGACTGGTCCTTGAAGAATGTTAAAACAACAAACTTGATGAAACATCGTTGTGATTTTATGCGTAGGTAAGAACGGTTCTTGCTAGAAGCCCATAGCAGCCACATAAAACTTGCAACAACAAAATAGAGGATGTCTAACTTGTTTCTGCAGGACATGTTGTGATGTGATATGGTTAAGACATGATGTGATCATGTGTTGTAAAAGTTATCGGCAACCGGAAGGAGCCTTATGGTTGTCTCTTTATTGTATGAAATGCAAACGCCATGTAATTGCTTTATTTTATCACTATGCGTTAGCGATAGTTGTAGAAGCAATAGTTGGGGTGAAGACCACGACGCTACGATGGAGATCAAGGTGTCGAGCCGGTGACGATGGAGATCATGATAATGCTTTGGATTTGGAGATCAATAGCACAAGATGATGATGGCCATATCATGTCACATATTTTGATTGCATGTTATGTTTATCTTTTATGCATCTTATTTTGCATAGAATGATGGTAGCATTATAAGATGATCCCTTCACGTAATTTCAAGACAAAACTATTCTCCCTGAGTGTGCACCGTTGCTACAGTTTGTCATTTTGAGACACCACGTGATGATCGGGTGTGATAGACTCCACGTTCACATACAATGGGTGTAAGACAGTTTTACACATGCAGAATACTTGGGTTAAACTTGACGAGCCTAGCATGTACAGACATGTTCTCGGAACACTGGAGACCTAAAGGTCAAACGTGAATCATATAGTAGATATGATCAACATAGAGATGTTCACCATTGATGACTACCCCATCTCACGTGATGATCGGACATGGGTTAGTTGATTTGGATCATGTATCACTTAGATGACTTGAGGGATGTCTATTTAAGTGGTAGTTCATTAGTAATTTGATTTACTTGAACTTAATTTATCATGAACTTAGTCCTGATAGTATTTGCAAATCTATGTTGTAGATCAATAGCTCGTGATATAGCTCCTATATATTTTTGATATGTTCCTAGAGAAAAATAATTGAAAGATGATAGTAGCAATGATGCGTATTGGGTCCGTGATCTGAGGATTTTCCTCATAGCTGCACAGAATAATTATGTCCTTGATGCACCATTAGGTGACGAACCTGTTACAAGAGCAGATGCAGACGTTATGAATGTTTTGCAAGCTCGATATGATGACTACTTGATAGTTTAGTGCGCCATGCTTTACGGCTTAGAACCGGGACTTCAAAAACGTTTTGAACGCCACGAAGCATATGAGATGTTCCAAGAGCTGAAGTTGGTATTTTAGACTCATGCCCGTGTCGAGAGGTATGAGACCTCTGACAAGTACTTTGCCTAGAAGATGGAGGAGAATAGCTGAGCCAGTGAGCATGTGCTCAGAATGTCTAGGTACTACAATCGCTTGAATCAAGTGGGAGTCAATCTTCTAGATAAGATAGTGATTGACAGAGTTCTCTAGTCACTATCACCAAGCTACTAGAACTTTGTGATGAACTATAATATGCAAGGGATGAAGAAAATGATTCCCGAGCTCTTCGTGATGCTGAAATCGGTGAAGGTAGAAATCAAGAAAGAGCATCAAGTGTTGATGGTTAACAAGACCACTAGTTTCAAGAAAAGGGCGAAGGGAAAGAAAGGGAAATTCAAGATGAATGGCAAGCAAGTTTCTACTCCCGGGAAGAAGCCCAAAGCTAGATCCAAGCCTGAAACTGAGTGCTTCTACTGCAGAGGAAATGGTCACTGGATGCAGAACTGCCCTAAACATTTGGCGGATAGAAGGATGGAGAAGTGAACAAAGGTATATTTGATATACAGGTTACTGATGTGTACCTTACTAGTGTTCATAGTAGCCCCTGGGTATTTGATAGCGGTCCAGTTGCTAAGATTAGTAACTCGAAACATGAGTTGCCGAATAAACAGAGACTAGTTAAGGGTGAGGTGACGATGAGTGTTGGAACTGATTCCAAGGTTGATATGAGCAACATCGCACACTCACTCTACCTTCAAGATTAGTGTTAAACCTAAATAAATGTTATTTGGTGTTTACGTTAAGCATGAATATGATTAGATCATGTTTATTGCAATAGGGTTATTCATTTAAGTTAGAGAATACTTGTTGTTCTGTTTACATGAATAAACTCTTCTATGGTCATACACCTAATGTCAATGGTTTACTGAATCTCGATCGTAGTGATACACATATTCATAATATTGATGCCAAAAGATGCAAAGGTGATAATGATAGTGCAACATATTTGTGGCACTGCCGTTTAGGTCATATTGGTGCAAAGCGCATGAAGAAACTCCATGTGGATGGACTTTTGGAATCACTTGATTATGAATCATTTGATACTTGCGAACCATGCCTCATGGGCGAGATGACTAAAACTCCGTCCTCCAGAACAATGGAGCAAGCCAATGACTTACTGTAAATAATACATACTGATGTATGCGGTCCAATGAGTGTTGAGGCACGCGGCGGGTATCGTTATTTTCTCACCTTCTGATGCGGCTTGACGCTACGCCGGTATTTCCCCAAAGAGGAAGGGATGATGCAGCACAACAGCGGTAGGTATTTCCCTCAGATATGAAACCAAGGTTATCGAACCAGTAGGCGGACCAAGCAACAACACGTAAATAGCACCTGCACACAAATAACAAATACTCGCAACCCGGTGTGTAAAAGGGGTTGTCAATCCCTTTCGAGTAATGGTGCCACGAATTGGCAAACGGACATGAGAGAGTTGTAAATATTGATAGATCGAACGCCAAATAAAATAAATTGCAGCAGGATATTTTGTATTTTTGGTTTAATAGATCTGAAAATAAAACGCAAATAAAATAGATCGCGAAGGTAAATATATTAAAGAAGAGACCCGGGGGCTGTAGGTTTCACTAGTGGCAAAATAGCAAATGGTGGGTAAACAAATTACTGTTGGGCAATTGATAGAACTTCAAATAATCATGACGATATCCAGGAAATGATCATTATATAGACATCACGTCCAAGATTAGTAGAATGACTCCTGCCTGCATCTACTACTATTGCTCCACACATCGACTGCTATCCAGCATGCATCTAGTGTATTAAGTTCATGCGGAAACAGAGTAATGCAATAAGAACGATGACATGATGTAGACAAGATCTATCTATGTAGAGATAGAACCCATCGTTTTATCCTTAGTAGCAACGATACGTGTCGGTTCCGCTTCTGTCACTGGGATCAAGCACCGTAAGGTCGAACCCACTACAAAGCACCTCTTTCCATTGCAAGATAAATAGATCAAGTTGGCCAAATGAAACCCAAATATCGTAGAAGAAATACGAGGCTATAAGCAATCATGCATATAAGAGATCAAAGAAGATTCAGATAACTTTCATGGATAAAAAGATATATCTGATCATAAACTCAAAGTTCATCCGATCCCAACAAACACACCGCGAAAAGAGTTACATCATATGGATCTCCAAGAGACCATTGTATTGAGAATCAAACGAGAGAGAGGAAGCCATCTAGCTACTAACTACGGACCCGAAGGTCTACAAAGAACTACTCATGCATCATCGGAGAGGCACCAATGGAAGTGGTGAACCCCTCCGTGATGGTGTTTAGATTGGATATGGTGGTTCTAGACTCTGCGGCGACTGGAATTGATTTTCGTCGACTCCCCTAGGGTTTCTGGAATATTGGGGTATTTTTAGAGTAAAAAGGAGGTCCGGGGGGGGGGGGGCACCCCAGGTGGGCACAACCCACCAGGGCACGTCTGGGCCTCCTGGCGCGCCTTGGTGGATTGTGCTCCCCTCGAAGCACCCCCAGGTGCTGCCTTGGCCCATTGGGTGTCTTCTGGTCCAAAAAATCTCCAAGAAGTTTTGATGTGTTTGGACTCCGTGTGGTATTGATTTCCCACGATGTAAAAACATGCAGAAAGCAGCAACAGGCACTTGGCACTATGTCAATAGGTTAGTACCAAAAAATGATATAAAATGACTATAAAATGATTAAAAAACATCCAAGATTGATAATATAACAACATGGAACAATAAAAAATTATAGATACGTTGGAGATGTATCAGCATCCCCAAGCTTAATTCCTGCTCGTCCTGGAGTAGGTAAATGATAAAAACAGAATTTTTGATGTGGAATGATGCCTAACATGTCATATCATATTGTTTTCTTTATAGCATGGACATTTGGGATTTTATATTATTCAAAGCAATAGCCTAGTTTTGACATGATAATTTAAATACTCAAGCATGCCAACAAGAAACCATGTCTTTCAAAATATCAACGCTAAAATAAGCTATCCCCAGTCCATTAGGCTCAATTATTGATCCATTCATGAAACACACTCGCATATTAACTACACCCAATGCTCAAGTACAATCATTGTGCCTCTTAGTTGGTGCTTTATAAGAGAAGATGGAGACCCAGTTTCAAAATAAAAATTGCATAAAGTAAAAGAAAGGCCCTTCGCGGAGGGAAGTAGGGATTTGTGGAGGTGCCAGAGCTCAAAGCGAAAATTGAGAGACAAAAACATT
This sequence comes from Triticum urartu, assembly GCF_056163025.1. Classification (NCBI taxonomy): domain Eukaryota; kingdom Viridiplantae; phylum Streptophyta; class Magnoliopsida; order Poales; family Poaceae; genus Triticum; species Triticum urartu. The sequence goes on along the minus strand of NC_141878.1, from coordinate 475,814,671 downwards.
TTGAGAGGCATACTTTTTCCACCAACGAAACCGACTTAGAGTTCCCAACACTTTCCATGCTAGATATATCATTTGCCGTTCCCAAACAGAAATTAAAGTTTATTCCTTTTTCCACCATACTTTCACTTTCCATGGCTAACCGTATCCACGGGTGCCTTCCATACCAACACTTTCCAAGGAATTTATTATTTGACAACATAAAGTAAATTCATTTTTCATTTCAGGACTGGGCATCCCTAATAACTTTGCGTTACTCTCGTGCAATGACAAGTGAATAAACACTCATCATGAGAATAACACATCTAGCATGGGAAATATTAGCCACCCCTCACCGCCTTGTTAGCGGTACGAGCACACAAAAGAGAAGTTTATTTTGAATATTTGAGATGGCACATACAAATTTGCTTAGAATGGCAAAAGAATACCGCATATAGGTAGGTATAGTGGAATCATATGGCAAAACTAGTTTAAAGGTTTTTGGATGCACAACTAGTGATCATACTTAGTGCAAAAGGAAGGCTAGCAAAAGATTGAGAAGCGACCAACCAAGAAACGAATAATCTCATAAGGGAGCATTAAGCATAATTAACACCGAATAATGCACCACAAGTAGGATATAATTTCACAGCATAACTATTGACTTTCGTGCTTGCATAGGGAATCACAAACCTTAGCACCAATATTCTTACTAAAGCATAATTTCTCGTCAAGATGACTCACATATCACATCATCATATCTCAAAACTATTACTAAGAATCAAGTTTATTTTTTCCAATGATCTTCATGACAGTTTTTATTATATACTTATTGGATATCTATCACTTTGGGACTAATTTTCATGTGTTGCTTTTGATAAGCTCAAACAAATATAAGTGAAGATCATGAGCATAATATTTCTTTCTCTCAAATTAATATAAGTGAAGCAAGAGAGAATTTCTTGTAAATTTTACTAACTCTCAAATAAATCTAAGTGAAGTAAGAGAGCATTTCTTCAAAAATACTAAAGCACACCGTGCTCAAAAAGATATAAGTGAAGCACTAGAGCAAATCCATAGCTCATAAAAATTTAATTGAAGCATAGAGAGCAATTTTAACAAGTCATGGCATAATTTTTGGCTCTCTCAAATAGGTGTGTCCAGCTAGGGATCAAGACTAAAAGCACTAAATAAAACAAGAAAAGACTCATATCATACAAGACGCTCCATGCAAAACACATCGTATGTGACGAATAAAAATGTAGCTTCGAGTAAAATACCGATGGTCGTAAGAAGAAAGAGGGGATGCCACTCGGGGCATCCCCAAGCTTAGTTGCTTGCTCTCTTTGGGATAATAGCTTGTGATGCCGGGGCATCCCCAAGCTTAGGCTCTTCTTACTCCTTATTCCTTCATCCATCGTGAGATAACCCAAAACTTGAAAACTTCAATCACACAAAACTCAACAGAAGACTTCGTGAGATCAGTTAGTATAAGAAAACAAATCACTACTATAAGTGTTGTAGTAAACCAATTCATATTTTGTTCTTGAATTATATCTACTGTATTCCAACTTTTCTATGGCAAAAACTCATCAAAGAAAACCATAGAGCCATCAAAACAAGCACACAATGCAAAGAAAACAGAATCTGTAAAAAATAGAACAGTCTGTAGCAATCTGGATATTTCGAATACTTCTGTAACTCCAAAAACTCTGAAAAATTAGGATGACCTGGGTAATTTGTATATTAATATGCTCCAGGAGGAATTGATACTTTATCGCTCTATGATACGTCTCCAACGTATCTATAATTTTTTGATTGCTCCATGCCATTTTATCTACCGTTTTGGACATTATTGGGCTTTATTATCCACTTTTATATTATTTTTGGGACTAACCTATTAACCGGAGGCCTAGCCCAGAATTGCTGTTTTTTGCCTGTTTTAGGGTTTCGAACAAAAGGAATATCAAATGGAGTCCAAACGGAATGAAACCTTCGGGAACGTGATTTTCTCAACGAACAAGACCCAGGAGACTTGGACCCTATGTCAAGACACAAAAGAGGAGGCCACGAGGTAGGGGGGCGCGCCCTCCACCCTTGTGGGCCCCCTGTTGCTCCACCGACATACTCCTTCCTCCTATATATACCTACGTACCCCCAAACGATCAGATACGGAGCCAAAACCCTAATTCCACCGCCGCAACTTTCTGTATCCACAAGATCCCATCTTGGGGCCTATTCCGGATCTCTGCTGGAGGGGGCATTGATCACGGAGGGCTTCTACATCAATACCATAGCCCCTCCGATGAAGTGTGAGTAGTTCACCTCAGACCTACGGGTCCATAGTTAGTAGCTAGATGGCTTATTCTCTCTTTTTGTATCTCAATACAATGTTCTCCCCCTCTCTTGTGGAGAACTATTCGATGTAATCTTCTTTTTGCGGTGTGTTTGTTGAGACCGATGAATTGTGGGTTTATGATCAAGTCTATCTATGAATAATATTTGAATCTTCTCTGAATTCTTTTATGTATGATTGGTTATCTTTGCAAGTCTCTTCGAATTATCAGTTTGGTTTGGCCTACTAGATTGATCTTTCTTGCAATGGGAGAAGTGCTTAGCTTTGGGTTCAATCTTGCGGTGTCCTTTCCCAGTGATAGTAGGGGCAGCAAGGCACGTATTGTATTGTTGCCATCGAGGATAACAAGATGGGGTTTTCATCATATTGCATGAGTTTATCCCTCTACATCATATCATCTTGCTTAAGGCGTTACTCTGTTTTCATTAACTTAATACTCTAGATGCATGCTGGATAGCGGGCGATGAGTGGAGTAATAGTAGTAGATGCAGGCAGGAGTCGGTCTACTTGTCTCAGACGTGATGCCTATATACATGATCATACCTAGATATTGTCATAACTATGCTCAATTCTGTCAATTGCTCAACAGTAATTTGTTCACCCACCATAGAATACTTATGCTCTCGAGAGAAGCCACTAGTGAAACCTATGGCCCTCGGGTCTATCTTCATCATATTAATCTCCCAATACTTAGTTATTTCCTTTGCTTGTATTTTACTTTGCATCTTTATCACAAAAATACCAAAAATATTATCTTATCATATCTATCAGATCTCACTCTCGTAAGTGGCCGTGTAGGGATTGACAACCCCTTATCACGTTGGTTGCGAGGATTTATTTGTTTTGTGCAGGTGCGAGGGACTCGCGCGTAGCCTCCTACTGGATTGATACCTTGGTTCTCAAAAACTGAGGGAAATACTTACGCTACTTTGCTGCATCATCCCTTCCTCTTCGGGGAAAACCAACGCAGTGCTCAAGAGGTAGCAAGAAGGATTTCTGGCGCCGTTGCCGGGGAGGTTCACGCAAGTCAAGATTTGACTCCCGACAACGAGCCATTTCTGGCGCCGTTGCAGGGAAGGTCTATGCAAAATTCAATATACCAAGTACCCATCACATACCCTTATCTCCCGCATTACATTATTTGCCATTTGCCTCTCGTTTTCCTCTCCCCCACTTCACCCTTGCCATTTTATTCGCCCTCTCTCTCACTATCCTCCTTCTCTTTCCCGTTTGCCTCTTTTTGCCCGCTTGCTTTTTGTTTGCTTGTGCGTTTGTTCGTTTGCTTGTCGTTATGGCTAGCCCCTTATCTTCTCCGTTGTCTCTCGAGAATGAAATTCTAAATTTTAAGCAAAGGGAGGGGGAAAATCTAAAAGACGCTTGGTATAGAATTTGCAATGCTCAAAATAGATCTACTAGGAAGCAATCTACTTCCGTTCTTCTTCGCAATTTTTATGTAGGCGTTACTCCTTGGCACAGATATATCCTTGATACTATTACTGGAGGGAACTTCTTGGGTAGCCATACTTTTGATTCTTATAATGCTATGATAGATTTGTTTGGCTCACCCCCTCTTTTGGTTAATGGAACTGTATTAACTTTGGAGCATGTAATGCAAAGACTTGAAATTATTGAAAATAAGGTTGCTACCGTAGAGTTAATTGAAAATTTGGATAAAAAGATCCACAACCGAATCTCTCAATGTGGATCCAAAGTTGGAGTCACTTTGAAAAATATTAAAGAGAAGGAACCCATAGTTAATGAGAAATAAAATCATGATTCCACTAGAATCGATAAACTTGAGGATATTATTACCAACTTGGGAACCACTCTTTCTTCTGTAAAGAATACTCCAAGTCCTCCCACTAAAATTGCCAAGCTTATGTATGTTCCTAAAAATAAGGGTGAATCCTCTAGTAAGGAAACTGCGGATCTCAAATCTATAAGTATTCATCCCAATCTTTTTGCTATCATTAAGTAACCATTTTTTACAAATGATTTTTTCAATCTCGTGCCTAAAAGTTTGATAATCAATAAAAATAAATAAATTCCTAAAGATGGTAGATGCCTCATTGAAGAATTGCCTACCAAAGATGTTAGATCTATCCTTGCTTGTTATGCCTAGCTAGGGGCGTTAAACGATAGCGCTTGTTGGGAGGCAACCCAATTTTATTTTTATTCCTTGCCTTTTGCTCCTGTTTAGTCATAAATAATTTATCTAGCCTCTGTTTTGGTTGTGTTTTTGTGTTTAATTAGTGTTTGTGCCAAGTAGAACCGTTGGGAAGACTTGGGGAAAGTCTTGTTACACTTGCTGTAAAAAACAGAAACTTTAGCGCTCACGAGAACTGCTGCCATTTTTATTTGGAAAGTAATATTTAGTTAATTTATTTTTCATATGATTAATAGATAAATTCCTCATGTCCAGCAATTTATTTTAGAATTTTTGGGGTTCCAGATCTTGCGCTAGCTACAGATTACTACATACTGTTCTGTTTTTGACAGATTCTGTTTTTCGTGTGTTGTTTGCTTATTTTGATGACTAGTAAAATAGTTTATAAACCATAGAGAAGTTGGAATACAGTAGGTTTAACACCAATATAAATAAATAATGAGTTCATTACAGTACCTTGAAGTGGTCTTTTGTTTTCTTTCGCTAACGGAGCTCACGAGATTTTCTACTTTGAGTTTTGTGTTGTGAAGTTTTCAAATTTTGGGTAAAGATTTGATGGATTATGGAACAAGGAGTGGCAAGAGCCTAAGCTTGGGGATGCCCATGGCACCCCCAAGATAATATAAGGACACCTAAAAGCCAAAGCTTGGGGATGGCCCGGAAGGCATCCCCTCTTTCGTCTACTTCTATCGGTAACTTTACTTGAAGCTACATTTTTATTCACCACATGATATGTGTTTTGCTTGGAGCGTCTTGTATGATTTGAGTCTTTGCTTTTTAGTTTACCACAATCGTCCTTGCTGTACACACCTTTTGAGAGAGACTCACAAGATTTGGAATTTGCTAGAATACTCTATGTGCTTCGCTTATATCTTTTGAGTTATATAGTTTTGCTCTAGTACTTCACTTATATCTTTTAGAGCACGGTGGTGGATTTGTTTTATAGAAACTATTGATCTCTCATGCTTCACTTATATTATTTTTATGTCTTAAATAGCATGATAATTTGCTTAAAATCCTAATATGCTGGGTATTCAAGATTAGTAAAATTTTCTTATGAGTGTTTTGAATACTAAGAGAAGTTTGATGCTTGATGATTGTTTTGAGATATGGAGGTAATAATATCAAAGTCATACTAGTTGAGTAGTTGTGAAATTGAGAAATGCTTGTGTTGAAGTTTGCAAGTCCCGTAGCATGCACGTATGGTAAACGTTATGTAACAAACTTGAAACATGAGGTGTTATTTGATTGTCCTCCTTATGAGTGGCGGTCGTGGACGAGCGATGTTCTTTTCCTACCAATCTATCCCCCTAGGAGCATGCGCGTAGTGCTGAGGTTTTTGATGACTTGTAGATTTTTGCAATAAGTATGTGAGTTCTTTATGACTAATGTTGAGTCCACGGATTATACGCACTCTCACCCTTCGATCCTTGCTAGCCTCTTCAGTACCGTGCACTGCCCTTTCTCACATTGAGAGTTGGCGCAAACTTCGCCGGTGCATCCAAACCCCGTGATTTGATACGCTCTTTCACACATAAACCTCCTTATATCTTCCTCAAAACAGCCACCATACCTACCTATTATGGCATTTCCATAGCGACTCTGAGATATATTGCCATGCAACTTTCCACCATTCCGTTTATCATGACACATTCATTATTGTCATATTGCTTAGCATGATCATGTAGTTGACATAGTATTTGTGGCAAAGCCACCATTCATAATTCTTTCATATATGTCACTCTTGTTTCATTGCATATCCCAGTACACCGCCGGAGGCATTCATATAGAGTCATCTTTTGTTCTAGTATTGAGTTGTAATCATTGAGTTGTAAATAAATAGAAGTGTGATGATCATCATTTTCTAGAGCATTGTCCCAAGTGAGTAATTATAAAAAAAGAGAAAGGACATAAAAAAGAGAAGGCCCAAAAAAATGAGAGAAAAAGAGAGAAGGTACAATGTTACTATCCTTTGCCACACTTGTGCTTCAAAGTAGCACCGTAATCTTCATGATAGAGAGTCTCTTGTTTTGTCACTTTCATATACTAGTGGGAATTTTCATTATAGAACTTGGCTTGTATATTCCAACAATGGGCCTCCTCAAGTGCCCTAGGTCTTCGTGAGCAAGCAAGTTGGATGCACACCCACTTAGTTTCTTTTGTTGAGCTTTCATACATTTATAGCTCTAGTGCATCTGTTGCATGGCAATCGCTACTCCTTGCATTAACATCAATCAGTGGGCATCTCCATAGCCCATTGATTAGCCTTGTTGATGTGAGACTTTCTCCTTTTTGTCTTCTCCACATACCCCCCTCATTATATTCTATTCCACCCATAGTGCTATGTCCATGGCTCGCGCTCATATATTGCGTGAAAGTTTATAGGTTTGAGATTACTAAAGTATGAAACAATTGATTGGCTTATCATCGGGGTTGTGCATGATGAGAGCATTCTTGTGTGACGAAAATGAAGCATGACTAAACTATATGATTTTGTAGGGATGAACTTTCTTTGACCATGTTATTTTGAGAAGACATAATTGCTTTGTTAGTATGCTTGAAGTATTATTATTTTTATGCCAATATGAACTTTTGTCTTGAATATTTGGGATCTGAATATTCATACCACAATTAAGAAGAATTACATTAAAATTATGCCAAGTAGCACTCCGCATCAAAAATTATGTTTTTATCATTTACCTACTCGAGGACGAGCAGGAATTAAGCTTGGGGATGCTTGATACGTCTCCAACGTATCTATAATTTTTGATCGCTCCATGCTATTTTATCTACTGTTTTGGACATTATTGGGCTTTATTATCGACTTTTATATTATTTTTGGGACTAACCTACTAACCGGAGGCCCAGCCTAGAATTGCTGTTTTTCGCCTGTTTTAGGGTTTCGAACAAAAGGAATATCAAACGGACTCCAAACGGAATGAAACCTTTGGGAACGTAATTTTCTCAACGAACAAGACCCAGGAGACTTGGACCCTACGCCAAGACACAAAAGAGGAGGCCATGAGGTAGGGGGGCGTGCCTACCCCCCCAGGCGCGCCCTCCGCCCTCGTGGGCCCCCTGTTGCTCCACCGACGTACTCCTTCCTCCTATATATACCTACGTACCCCCAAACGATCAGATACAGAGCCAAAACCCTAATTCCACCGCCGCAACTTTCTGTATCCTCGAGATCCCATCTTGGGGCCTGTTCCGGAGCTCCGCCGGAGGGGCATCGATCATGGAGGGCTTCTACATCAACACCATAGCCCCTCCGATGAAGTGTGAGTAGTTCACCTCAGACCTACGGGTCCATAGTTAGTAGCTAGATGGCTTCTTCTCTCTTTTTGGATCTCAATACAATGTTCTCCCCCTCTCTTGTGGAGAACTATTCGATGTAATCTTCTTTTTGCGGTGTGTTTGTTGAGACCGATGAATTGTGGGTTTATGATCAAGTCTATCTATGAACAATATTTGAATCTTCTCTGAATTCTTTTATGTATGATTGGTTATCTTTGCAAGTCTCTTCGAATTATCAGTTTGGTTTGGCCTACTAGATTGATCTTTCTTGCAATGGGAGAAGTGCTTAGCTTTGGGTTCAATCTTGTGGTGTCCTTTCCCAGTGACAGTAGGGGCAGCAAGGCACATATTGTATTGTTGCCATTGAGGATAACAAGATGGGGTTTTCATCATATTGCATGAGTTTATCCCTCTACATCATGTCATCTTGCTTAAGGCGTTACTATGTTTTCATTAACTTAATACTCTAGATGCATGCTGGATAGCGGTTGATGAGTGGAGTAATAGTAGTATATGCAGGCAGGAGTCGGTCTACTTGTCTCGGACGTGATGCCTATATATATGATCATACCTAGATATTCTCATAACTATGCTCAATTCTGTCAATTGCTTAACAGTAATTTGTTCACCCACCGTAGTATACTTATGCTCTCGAGAGAAGCTACTAGTGAAACCTATGGCCCCCGGGTCTATCTTCATCATATTAATCTCCCAATAGTTAGTTATTTGCTTTGCTTTTATTTTACTTTGCATCTTTATCACAAAAATACCAAAAAAATTATCTTATCATATCTATCAGATCTCACTCTTGTAAGTGGCCGTGTAGGGATTGATAACCCCTTATCGCGTTGGTTGCAAGGATTTATTTGTTTTGTGCAGGTGCGAGGGACTCGCGCGTAGCCTCCTACTGGATTGATACCTTGGTTCTCAAAAGCTGAGGGAAATACTTACGCTACTTTGCTGCATCATCCCTTCCTCTTCGGGGAAAACCAACGCAGTGCTCAAGAGGTAGCACTCTCTGGTAAAAAATGAAAATTATTTTCGCGAGTGCAAACGTTTCTGTTTTTTAGCAATATCAAACAGCTATCACCCAAGAAGATCCTAAAGGCTTTACTTGGCACAAACACTAATTAAAGCATAAAAACACAATCATAAAAGTAGCATAATTGTGCAAAAACTAAAGATGAAAAAGAGAAAAGCAAAAATAAATTTTATTCATTGGGTTGCCTCCCAACAAGAGCTATAGTTTTATGCCCTTAGTTAGGCATAAAGCAAGGATCTAAGGTTTGTCATCTTTGTTTCAAGATCCATAAGATGCCCTCATGATTGATTCATATGGTGGCCTAATTCTTGTTCTAGGGAAGTGTTCCATACCGTTCCTCAAAGCAAATTGGAACTTAATATTGCCTTCTTCCATATCAATCACGACACCTATAGTGCGTAATTACGGTCTACCAAGAATAATTGGACAAAACGGATTGCAATCAATATCAAGAACAATAAAATCTATGGGAACATAATTCCTATTTGTAAGAATAAGAACATCATTAATTCTTCCCATAGGCTTTTAATAGTAGAATCAGCCAAGTGAAAATTCAAAGAACATGATTCAATATAAGTAAGCCCAAGCACATCACATAAAGATTTCGGAATTGTAGAAACACTAGCACCCAAGTCACACAAAGCAAAGCACTCATAATTTTTAATCTTGACTTTGATAGTAGGTTCCCATTCATCATGTAATTTTCTAGAAATTGAAACTTCTAGTTCCAACTTTTCATCTAAAGCTTTCATCATAGCATGAACAATATGTTTAGTAAAAGCTTTATTTTGTTCATAAGCATGGGGTGAATTTATCATGGATTACAATAAAGAAATACAATTAATCAAAGAGCAAATATCATAATTAAAGTCTTTGTAATCCAAAAGAGTGGGCACATCACTAGTTAAAGTTTTGACCTCTTCAAACCCACTTTTATCAATTTTCTCAACAAGATTTTCACCCTCCGAAATATCGGGACGCCTTCTAACTAAAGTTGACTCTTCTCCGGTCTCTTTTTCATCAATCTTAACTTTACTAAACAAGGAATCAATATAAGAAACACGAATCATTTTAAGATCTTCAGCATTTTTATGAAAGCAATCACTAGAAAATGCTTTTCCTAAAAATTCTCTTTTAGCTCTAAGCAGAGAGGTTCTTTTCTTACTTTCATCCACAGAAACATAAAGAGCTTTAATTGATTCCTCAACTTTAGGCACAAAAAATTTCATCTTGAGATTTTCTACATCACGAGTAATTCTATCAACGCTTCTAGACAAATCATCAATCTTATTCAACTTTTCTTCTATGGTGGTGTTGAAAACTTTTTGTGTGCTGATAAATTCTTTAATATCGTTCTCAAGATCAGAGGTGTTCCTATTATTATTATAAGTAGGATTTCCATAGGAATTACCATAATTATTAGAGGAATTACTAGGAAAAGGCCTAGGACTAAAATTACATCTATAAGCATTGTTACTGAAATTGTTTCGCGAGATAAAATTCACATCTACGGCATCACTATTTTGCTCAATCAAAGTAGACAAAGGCATATCATTGACATCAATAGGAGCACTTTTACTAGCAACCAATTTCATAAGAGCATCAAGTTCTTCACTCAAAGAAGAAATTTCTTCAACCTACTTAACTTTTTTACTAGTAGGAGCTCTTTCGGTATGCCATTGCGAATAATTGACCATAATATTATCAAGAAATTTGGTAGCTTCACCCATAGTAATTTCCATAAAAGTACCACCCGCAGCGGAATCTAAAAATTACGAGAAACAAAATTCAACCCAACATAAAAAATTTGTATGATCATCCAAAGATTTAACCCATGAGTTGGGCAATTCCTTAGCATCATTTTCATCCTTTCCCAATATTGTGCAACATGCTCATGTTCAAGTTGCTTGAAATTCATGATCTAGGTTCTAAGGGAAATAATTTTTGCGGGCGAAAAATACTTAGTGATAAAAGCATCTTTGCACTTATTCCAAGAATCGATAGTATTGCATGGCAAAGAAGAAAATATTTTTTGCAGAATCACGCAAAGTAAATGGAAATAATTTCATCTTCACAACATCATTGTCCACATATTTTTTCTTTTGCATATCACATAATTCCACGAAGGTATTAAGATGGGACGCGGCATCTGATACGTCCATTTTGCATCATGTTTTCTTACTGTTATTTATGATGTTTTTATCCATAATAATGCTTTTTGGAGTAATTCTAATGCATTTTATCTCATAATATGCAAGGTATACACAAAGAGGGAGAATTCCGGCAGGTGGAAATCTAGACCTGGAAAAGCTACGTCAGGCCACCTATTCTGCACAACTCCAAACAAGTTGAAAAATCACGGAGACTTTTTATCAAATATATGATGAATATTGGAGCAAATAACTACCAAAGGGGGCCCACCAGGTGGGCACAACCCACCTAGGCGCGCCAGGGACCCAGGCGCACCCTGGTGGGTTGTGCTCAGCCAGGCCCACCTCCGGTGCCCATCTTCTGGTATATAAGTCATTTTTACCTAGAAAAAAAATAAGGAGAGGACTTTCAAGACGGAGCGCTGCCGTCTCGAGGCAGAACTTGGGTAGGAGCACTTTTGCCCTCCGGCGGAGCGATTCCGCCGGGGGAACTTCCCTCCAGGAGGGGGAAATCATCGTCATCATCATCACCAACAACTCTCCAATCTTGGGGAGGGCAATCTTCATCAACATCTTCAACAGCACCATCTCATCTCAAACCCTAGTTCATCTCTTGGGTTCAATCTTGTTACCGGAATTATAGATTTGTGGTTATGGGTGACTAGTAGTGTTGATTACATCTTGTAGTTGATTACTACATGGTTTTTTTGGTGGAAGGTTATATGTTCAGATCCAATATGCTATTTAATACCCCTATGATCTTACGCATGATTATCATTTATGAGTATTTACTTTTGTTCTTGAGGTCACGGGAGAAATCATGTTGCAAGTAATCATGTGAATTTGATATGTGTTTGATATTTTGATAGTATGTATGTTGTGATTCCCTTAGTGGTGTCATGTGAACGTCGACTACATGACACTTCACCATGTTTGGGCCTAAGGGAATGCACTGTGGAGTAGCAATTAGATGATGGGTTGCGAGAGTGACAGAAGCTTAAACCCCAGTTTATGCGCTATTCCGTAAGGGGCCGATTGGATCCAAAAGTTTAATGCTATGGTTAGAATTTATTCTTAATACTTTTCTCATAGTTGCGGATGCTTGCGGGAGTGTTAATCATAAGTAGGAGGTTTGTTCAAGTAAGAACAGCACCTAAGCACCGGTCCACCCACATATCAAATTATCAAAATAGCGAACACAAATCGATCCAACATGGTGAAAGTGACTAGATGAAATTCCCGTGTACCCTCAAGAACACTTTGCTTATCATAAGAGATCGTTTTGGCCTGTCCTTTGCCTCAAAAGGATTGGGCTACCTTGCTGCACTTTTGTTACTACTATCGTTACTTGCTCGTTACAAACTACCTTGCTATCAAACTACTCTGGTACTTATAATTTCAGCACTTGCAGACACTACCTTGCTGAAAACCACTTGTCATTTCCTTCTGCTCCATGTTGGGTTCGACACTCATACTTATCGAAAAGAGATACACTTGATCCCCTATACTTGTGGTTCATCAGCATCCTCATTAGGAGTACGGAAAATTGATCTTTCATAACAAGATTCAGCAAAGCAGTATTAATATCACAAGACTCCGCACTAGTGGTGGGAGGAGCAATCGGAGTGCCAATAAAATCGTTGTTGTTGGTATTTGAGAAATCACACAACATGGTGTTCTCTTGAGTCATGATGACTACGCAACAAGATTGCACTCAAAAACAGATCTGGCAAAAACGGCGAACGAAGAAGAGGGGCGAATGAAACGACAAATTTTTGTGAAGTGGGGGAGAGGAAAACGAGAGGCAAATGGCAAATAATTTAAATTGCAAGGAGATGAGATTTGAGATTAGGAACCTAGTATATGTTGAAGATCCTCACTACAAAAAAATACATTTCCGTGATGATACGTGTTTGTCAAAGTAGGTCACGTTTTCTGTCATGTATGTATATCCATGACGATTTCATGACAGAATCAAGATAATCATACCTGTGCTGTCGTAGAAGTGTTCCATGACATTACCAAAATTATCATCACGGAAGTGTCCACTTCCATGACGATAAATGGCGCGTCATGGAAGTGTTTTCGTCAAGCGTAACCGACACATGGCATCCACCGTAACAGGTCGTCATTAAGAAAGGGTCCGGTTTTGGATCCGATAACCCGTTAACAGCCCGGACCAATGGGGATTTTCCACTGTAAAATTCTCATTGGCTAGAGGAAACACGTGTCAGCTCCGCGTTGGGACTGATGTGGATGATATGTCAACACGTGGCATGGCCCAACAGAAGCGCATTTTGGTGAAGAGGCCGGCCCGTTTGACTTGGTCAAAGAGGTAGCGGGCCGGCCCACGGAAAGCCTATTAATGTCATGTTAGCATATAGCCCATTCACAGCCCGCTAGGTCATAGCCCGTTACGGCTTATCGGAATTAGGCCCAGTACCGTCATCTGGGTCATCCAGCATGATTCCAGCCCATTGTAACTTCCAGCCCATGTATGGCCCATGACGTCTTTCTGCCCATATGAGGCCCTTTGTAACTCTTGGCCCATTAACGACCCGTGGTGAAACTGGCCCTAATGAACAGTGTATCACTTTATACCCATTAACGACCCATTAGTCCGTCGGCCGTTTCCAGCCCGTGCTAACTTTCGGCCTTCTAAGGGCCCATTTATTCTTGGGCTCATTTCCAGAATTCGATTACTTATGGTCCGTTACTAGCCTGTTCAGCTTGTGGGCCAAATTTAGCCCTTGGTTACAGTCAGCCTGCTTGTGGCCCGTTAACACGTTGGGCTATTTTCGTACCGTCTTCAATTATGGCCTATTAACGGCCCGTTAAGGTCAGGCCATAAAACAGACGATTTCCACTCTAGCCCGTTTACGACCCATTTTGCGGTTAGTCATTGGTCCACGAATAGTACGCCCCATGTTTGGTGAAACGATTATACGGCCCGTAGAAGGCCCATAGATGAGACGGCCCATAGAAGGCCATGGATCCTATGTCCCGTAGAAGGCCCATGGATCCAACGGCCCGTAGAAGGCCCATGGATCGTAGCCCGTGGAGGGCCATAGTCACTACAGTAGGTAGCAGGACCATGGTCACAATAGTCTGTGTGTTGCCATGTTTATTGTGGCCACTAGAAAAACGCGGAAAAAGAACTACAGTGACTACAAGCAAACAACTAAATGAGACAATAAGGAAATAAATAAGCAAGGAACTAATGCTAGGCTATTACGGCTATTACACATATTACATCCACTAGGCATCAAAGTTCGCCACCAGTGCAAATATAGGGAACAAAGCAGCATATTACATACACTGGCTGTCTAAATCGGCCACCAGTGCAAATAAACGCGGCAGCAAAACAAGTCCATAACTGAAAAAACTTCAAAATAGCTCAAAAACGTTATCCTAGGCATCCACCATGTTGGCAATAAGCTTAGCAATCTTATTAGTTTTGTCCTGTTTGGCGCTAAAATCCTCCAACGCTTGTTGTTGCACCAGAAAGTATGCATCTGATTGCTCCAGGGACTTCCGTAGTCCTTCCGCTTCTTGTCACAGCACAACTGATTGATGTCTTTTAGCTTGTAGTTGAGACTCAAGAAACCGAACTGACTGAGACAGTGAGTTTGAATAGCTTGTGCAAGCGGTAGTGGCCAGTAACTCGAACACTAAACCAAGACAGGACTTTGCGGTTGTCTCACTGTCTTCAGGATAGTTTTCCTTAGCTGTTTTATCAGCTTTGTTGGAGACCAACAAGGATGTCTCACTATCCTGAACCTCATATGCATTACTTACTTTACCATTGCTTAATAAGGCACTCTTCCCCAATATTCTGTCAGCATTCTAAAACAAGAAACAAGCAGACACATAACAGTTTAGCATGTACAAGTATATGAAACTCATTTCGGTGAACCCGTTCATTATTAAGGTGGACAGGATTAAACTACCAAGTCTTCTATTGCCAAGTAGTACATAATAAAAGCATCAAACAAACATATATCTATATGGAAATTCAATCAACAAGGTGATCATGCGAGCCGATTTATGCCAATTGGGACGACGATGTTGGCTTGCCAAAGTCACCGCGTGACGCAGTCGAA
This sequence comes from Triticum urartu, assembly GCF_056163025.1. Lineage (NCBI taxonomy): Eukaryota > Viridiplantae > Streptophyta > Magnoliopsida > Poales > Poaceae > Triticum > Triticum urartu. Next base: position 475,799,580 of record NC_141878.1, on the reverse strand, counting down.
GTCGATCACCTACACACATAAAATAGTGCAGTCCAAAAAGAATAATATAAATATATATAAAATCAGTGCATAATTGCTTTTTGCAAAAATAATTTATTTAAAGAGATGTGGCCTGGCGCCAAAGTCAATGTTGATGTAGGGCGTCGGCATGGTGCAGTGAAGGCATGGAAAAGCCTGAATTCATAGGCCGACCCGAGTTCCGGATTCGGCATTCACCGAACTGTATACGGAAACTGACCGAACCACCACGCGACTGTTGTTAATGCGGCCGCCATTTGAAAGACCTATGTATAGATGATGGAACAAACGAGAGTAATAATTCCTTAGAAAAATAAACCCAAGCAAGAAAAATTAATAGGATTAATAGCACCTGGTTTATCTGTTGTAGCAACATGAAGAAAGATTACTCCCAAAATTAGGATTAGATCCGCATACCCATTGCCCAATGGGCGATGAAGCGACGGCTTGGCGATGCTGACAAAGGTTGGCTCGCCGAGGCAAAGCCCCCTATTCAGCTAACATGACGAAGCTGGTCAGCTGGTGATGTCGAAGTCTCTAGAGTAGGCTGATGAAGAGATGGTGAAGCCCCCGGTCTAGACCGAGGTAATGGAGCGGGTCGGTAAGGAGACGTTGCCGCTGAGATGTCAGCTGAGGTATTGAAGTAATTCGGCGTGATGGACATCAGCTTGAAGAAGCAACAGTGCGGCCATGCTGACGCTGGTCATAACTTGTGAGGCGGTGAAACCCGGATTGGTGAAGTGAACGAGCGGCGATGTCGGCGCGCCTGACCCATGCAATCCGTGGGGCGATGGTGTTGGTGATAATTTAGTACTTGTGATGCCGAACTCTTGTTCGACTTGCCGAGCTGATGATCTGATAAGGTTGGGCTCGGCTCAATGAAGCGACGATCTGTCTAGAGCAGATCGGCAGAAACGGAAAAGGAGCAAGATTTGTGAGCATGTGTTCGTAAACAAAAAAGAATACCCTACAAAGAGATTCTTCCAAAAAGTTGTGCAATATCCCGTTCATGAAGAAAGATGAACTTGAGTCGGATTCGTATTCGCGCAAAAAAAAGATCTGAAAAGTGATGCACTAATCGGAAGGTTTCCGGAGTTTGGACGGTCGGATCAAGCTGAAATTAATTCCGCAGCTGATCTACAGTTGGGTCTTCCAAAGGATTTCCGAGCTATATGCTGGACACCATGCTCCAAACTCGTACAGATTCCTGTCCAGATTCGACAGGGCTCCGGTATATCGGAGATCAGCGGAGATTGCTCCATCGGAACGCGACGAAATTTTGCAGTGTTGTTGTAGACTCAATTCTGCACAATTTCACCGAGGGAATCGTTAAAGTGATGCTCGAGAAGATGGTGGTAGTGGATACAGGTTTGCTGTTTGGAAAATAGCATGGTCGCCCATGGGCAATGTTGACGTTGAGCCCTCGAGCTCCATGGATGATTCCTCCATGATCATGATAGAGATCGGAGTTGATGTTCATGAAGGCCCTCGTACGAACATGATTATTGGAGGCAGGGCATAGTCCTTGGTCAAGCCAAGGTGACCAGTCAAGCCGGTGATGAAGACGCCGATGTCGCAGTTGATCTGTAGGCGAGCCATTGATCTTTTGTCGATCACACAGTGGAACTCTCAATGAAAGCACCATTGTCGGTGTCAAAACTGGCAGATCTGGGGGTAGGGGGTCCCGAGCTGTGGATTCTCGGATCAATGGTAACAGGAACGAAGGAGATGATGTTTTACCCAGGTTCGGGCCCTCTTGATGGAGGTAAAACCCTACGTCCTGCTCTTATTTATATTGATGGAATATCAAGTACAGAGTTGATCTACTGCGATATCATAGGTTGTGGTTTAAAACCTGAGGGAATTATGAGTAATGTCATAATAATCTATCGACTAGCCTGGCCTCGGCTTATATAATGTACTGGAGGCCTTGGATAACAAGAGTCCTAGTCGAATACGTTGGTGGAGAAGATTTCTTGTCTTGATCATCAAGTCTTGTGGAATATTCCTTGAATGCGACATGGGCTGCCCGAAGTGGCCCATGAGTAAACCGCCATGGGGGTCCTCAGCCCAATCCATCTGATCGGGAGACGACGTGGTGAGTACCCCCTAGTCTAGGAGCTGCCTTACTAACTGCTCTTGTTTGGGAGCTCTATGGTGGAGATGGTGTCGTGCTAATAGGAACTAGGTTACTATCTGCTGGGGTTAGATTGGGTGAAGCTGGTTATCTGTCCATCGCAGTAGGGGTACAATCTGCGAGAGTCTGGGTTATGTGTTGTAGGGTTGGTTCTCGTGCATGTACAACCGGGGTGCTATCTCTACCAAGAGGTAGCACTGTTTTATTTGAAGACCGTGTTTTGCTCCGCTAGATACTGGCATCACCCACTCCAATTCAATTGGTCCATAAACATGAAACATAGTCGAATGTACAAACATTGTATGAGAGACAGATGCAATGATAGTGTGGAAAAAGAGGGCATGGAATAGTTGACATGTATATTGTTTAACTAAAACGGATAGCATGACATAATTTCACATATATGATGTCTATCTAAACTTGATAGCATAGCATAACATAATTCAAAGATATGATGAATAACTAAACAGGATCGCATGACATAATTTACATATATGTTATCTAAGTAATTAGGATCGCATGATTTAATTTACATATGTGATTTATATGCTAAGCAGAGGGCATTCACATATATGATGTATGGACTAAGAACATGGTGTTGAATATTGTTTATATGATGTCTAAACTATGCAATGCAAGACACCATATGCATGATATGAGCAGTATAACCATGCCAAGTTAGAGCATACACCTCGGTGGGGGAATAGGACTGGTCATCTATCTCTGAATCCATCTCGGATGAGCTATCGGGACCCAACAAGAGATCTGCTTCGATAGGTAGCACTGTCTGCTCTGAAGGCGTTGTTTTCAATCTAGATTTTTCCATCTCCCACTCAAATGGCTGATTCATAGAAAGAGTAGTTTAATGTACAAACATTGTCGACAAATGGAAATGTAATGAAGAAAAGGATGGGCAAGATATCATTCAAATATATGATGCCTGGTTAAACAGGATGGCATTGCACATTTCACATATATTATGACAAGCTAAAAGACATGAGACTGCATAATTCTCATATATGATATAGAAAATAAACGGGTGGCATTACAGAACATGTCTAAACTAAGCAGATGACATATATGATGTCGAAAGTAGGCATTGCAAGGAAACATATGCATGATATGACTAACATCATCATGCCAAGGTAGAGAAAACACCTTGGGGGGTAAATAGGAGTGGTTAGCTGTGTCTGAATCCGCATCAGAACAGATATCTTCCTCTGGATTACTATCTGGAGAGGGGGGAGGGTTTTCCATTGAACCTACCATCGAGCGTTGTCTGCATGACATTGTATTGCCCCGCAAAACTCTTCTCTTTTTCTCTACATTTTCAGCATGACTGTGTACAATATCTGACATGCATACGAAAAATATGGTGAGATTATGTAAGGACAGCATGTAGAAATCTAGAGTGATGATAACAACCAGTGGATGGATCAAAAAATAATGATAGCATGCTGATGATTGCTTTAATTTAATAAAAAGACAGATGATGATTGCTTTACTATTGTTTCCCACCCAAGATGAACAACATAGGCATACCCTAGGTGAACCAAATATTAGATAGAGATACTATTCATTGCTGCCTTGATATGTGCCCCACAACTTATTTAGAACTCAAGTTTGAACATTAATTTGGACCTGACTTGGAGTCTAAGAGGTGAATAGGATGATAAAGTAGCAGGTAATTTTAAGCACTGCATAACATAACCAGAAACAAAAAGAGTGCGACCTCTCTTCTGGACCCGTGTACTCCTCAGGTTCATCTGCTGAGTCGATGATGGTGATGCCGTTGTAGTGGGTGACGGCGGCAGGGAAGGAGATCTGAGGCGGCGAAAGACGGTCAGGAGTCGTGATGTCTGGTTTGGTGGATGCTTATGTCGATGGAGTAGCTCAGGTGAGGTGGGCGGCGTCGCGGCAGGAGCAGGACAAACCACAAAAAGTTTTCTTCGACACCTATCTGTAACTGAAGTAATTCTGTAAGAGCTCATTTAGCTTGCATGATTCTAAAAATGCAGGCAAAGGAAAAACATTGGAATAGGATAGGAATGCACATGGTAAACAGAGCATTTATAAACACATGATTTCTATCAACTTGGGTGTTTGGTTCACAGAAATTGGAAGAGCAGAGGAATGCAAAGAAACATGGCCAAAATAAAGTGAAACCATATGAAAGCGTGTACAGTTAGAATGTTATTCTGCCACTAATGCATTTGGTCTTTTTTTCATGCATATGATTTTGAAAAGTAGGTCCAGGTGGATATTTTGCTCCATTCCTTTCAACAAAATGCATGAATAATTGAATAGTAGAGTGCCATAGGAAAATTTCCTATTGCTATGTTTTTTCTTGAACAAAAATAGCCCTAATGGATCGACATGAATGTAGAGTAATAAGTGATGGAACAACTGTACAACCTCTTTGCCGTAGCCGTGTCGACCTCAGCATCATTAGGTTGGTCGCTGAAGAAGTTGAAGTAGAGGTGGCTGTCGAAGGTGTGGAGGAAGATCTGAGGAATCTATAGACGGTGTCCAGGGCACTACTCTGTTGTGATGGATAGTTCCGTCGTTGGAGTAGCTCCGGCGAGCCGTAAGACGTCGAGGCTGAAGCAGCACAAGGCAGACATCGTTAATCTCAAGTGGGATTCTAATAGCATCTCCAATAGATGATGTAAAATACACTACCAAAAATTGGTAAATGTAAAATTTACATCACCAAAAACCAATGTACTATAACAGATGAGGTAAAAACTGTTGACTCTGAACTTAACTGTCGAAACTGAAATTTACTGTGGAATCTGAATGTTATTGTCGAAACTGAAGACAATGGTAGGAGAGAGGCAATTCACATGTAGTTTAGGGAGGGCCTGCGTTCATCTTTAACCTGCACCCCCTGAGCCGCCAGCCACCACTGGCCCAACCGCCGGCCGTCGCCACCCGCGGCCGGCGGCGCTCCCGCGCCACCTCGCTGCCCGGAAACTACTCCCCACCACTGGTCCACCGCCGCCCCGGCCAGCATTCTAGCCCCACCACCGCGCCCCCACCACCGCGACCACCGCCCCCACCACCGCGACCACCGCCCCCACCCGAACCCTAAGATAGATATTGGGGTACCTCTCCGGCGAACCCCCCTCCCCACCGCGGGTGGTTCTTCCTTAACTCCAGCGAGCCCCCATACCCCCCTGAAAATCGACTGACCCAAAAGTCGATTAAGTCGACTGAAGTGTAGCTAAATCGGAGTAGAGCAGCAGCACGAGCGAGGGGGAGAGCAACAGCAGCAGCGCGAGCGAGCGAGCGAGAGCTGGAGCAGCAGCAGCTCTGGCTGGTATGGACGCGCCATCGAAGGGGCCTCCCATTGGGGGAGAGCCACCGTGGAGATGGCCGGCTTCGCAGTAGCTGCACCATGGGGGTGAGGGACGGAGCACCGTCGGCGTCGGGAGGTCGAGTTAAGGAGAAGGTGCGATGCGATGAGTGTACAACCTCTTTGGTGGCGTCGAGTAGGCCTCGGCTTTGTCCGAGGAGTCGGTGAGGATGCTGTGGTTTCGGTGGAGTATTTTAAGGCAACGTTGTGGGGATGGAGTAGCCACGATAGACGAGGCGATCATCGGAGCAGCTCCTTGGAGGTGGAGGATGGTCGACTGAACCAGCTGGATGACGAGATGAATGACGAATCCTCATCCGGGGAGGTGGATGGGGGACGTCGAGCTGTTGCCGTGGACTACGTCGTCGGGGAAGAGGCTTCGGCTGGGCAGCGGTGAGGTGGCAGACAGAGGAGGGTGGGGTTTCACAGCTGGAGCGGAGAGGTTATGGCGGCCTGGGATTTCAAATGGTGAAAAGGAGGCGATGGGAGGGGGAACCATGACTTAGGGACGTGCTTGTCCAAAATGTAGGGTGTGTTACAAAAGTACCCCCACCAATTTGAACTAGCGGCCCTTTCGTCTTAGGGTTAGAAAGGGGATTTAGCGTGTCGGGATTTGGCAGCTGGAGGGAGTTTTCACGCGCATTGTAATTTCGGGATAGCAAGGCGTGGGTTGTGAAGGCGCGAGTTTTGGGAGCACGATATCTGAATTTGTAGGATATAACAAGGCACGGGTTGAATTTTAGGGACAAGCCTAACATGTAATATTGTACTTGTACGTACCAAATCAATTTCCACCTCCCTCAATGAAAAAAAACAAAAAAAAACTATTCACACCACACGAAGAGAGAGTCTTGTCCCATTTTACTATACAAATGCTTTTCAAAGCTATGAAGCCTTGTTATGTCCAATTAATTTTTTTTGCTGGCTATATAATGCATGTAACCTATTCATACCAACATTTTAGTGCATTCCAAATGTCTATACTACCGCTGCAATTCAAACTAAATTTGAATTCGTTTCTCTATTTGAATAAGAATCTACAATCATGATTGTTGCCAACTTCAACCATCATTCGTGTATTACCTTAACAACACACCACATGATTACTGTAGAGATAGATATGAACTATGTGTACTATATGAACTCAAATTCAATTTTTTGAATACACTTGATGTTGATTCCAAAAAATAGTACATTTGATGTAGTAACAAGATATTCATAATCTAAACCATGTTCCATACATACACCGTGCTTATCACACAGAGTATAGTGCCCCGCCCCTACATTATGACAAGTATTTAGCCCTGAGCTGCAAAAGCTACACATTAGCCCAAATTATAATCAATGTTCTACATTATGATATCTTCTTCAGGTATCTGTATCCACTTTTTTATAATGAATTATGATCTTTGTTCGTCTTTTATACCTTCACGACTCTCTTCTCTTTGTAGCTAGCTAGCGCTAACTTCCTATCATGCATTCACACGCCCGCCCTGTCGGCGTCCTGGGAACGGGGGTACCCAGACTTGCCTGCCTGTGGCCCACGACGTGGCTCCGTCAATGGCCTAGTATCGCCCAGCTTCAGCAACAACAACAACTCAAGACCCTCGCGAGGTGGGAGACACCAAGACCTCCCTGGGGGGCGGTGAGGGAGTCTTGGATTAGGGGGTCTCCGGACAGCCGGACTATATCCTTTGGCCGGACTGTTAGATTATGAAGATACAAGATTGAAGACTTCGTCTCGTGTCCGGATGGGACTCTACTTGGCGTGGAAGGCAAGCTAGGCAATACGGATATGTATATCTCCTCCTTTGTAACCGACCTTGTGTAACCCTAGCCCTTTCCGGTGTCTATATAAACCGGAGGGTTTTAGTCCGTAGGACAACATACAATCATACCATAGGCTAGCTTCTAGGGTTTAGCCTCTCTGATCTCGTGGTAGATCAACTCTTGTAATACCCATATCATCAAGAATAAATCAAGCAGGACGTAGGGTTTTACCTTCATCAAGAGGGCCCGAACCTGGGTAAAACATCGTGTCCCCTGCCTTCTGTTACCATCCGCCTAGACGCACAGTTCGGGACCCCCTACCCGAGATCCGCCGGTTTTGACACCGACAGGCGGCCTCACCAGGCTAGCTCCCGAGGAGCGGATATATCAAGGCAAGGTGCACCTTGCGAGGTTCACATGAGGTGAGCCATGATGACCAAGGCCAGGCGGGCGCCAGCGGGCGCAGTGTACCAGTTTCCTCTTTGGTGCCAAGGAGGCATGCGCACGTGCGGAGTCCCGAGGAATCAAGCAAAGTTTTCCATATTGGTGCAACAAGACCAAGACCGCCAGGACGGCATGACGGAGGTCATCGCGGAGCCCACCACAATGTCACTGAAAGTGCAACTATCCCTGGGTGGTTTTGATAATTCTTAACAACATATAGCTCATTGAGCTAATGCTATTTGAAGATAACTTGACAAATTCAAAATGAAGGATGGTGAAGGTGTCACTGAAATGTACTCTAGGCTTGCTCTCATCACAAATGATATTGCCGGCTTAGGAAGTGAAGAGATGACCGATAGATTCATCATCAAGAGGATCCTAAGAGCCTTGGATGGAAAATATGATACTGTGTGCACATTGATCCAAATGATGCCCAATTACAAAGATATTAAGCCAACGGAAGTCATTGGAAGAATTGTTGCTCATGAGATGTCACTCAAGGATAAGGAAGAGCTTCACAACAAGTCAAGTGGTGCTTACAAAGCCTCATGTGATACTCCCACATCATCAAGTGAGAAACAAACTTTCAACAAAGAATTGAGCCTAATGGTGAATAACTTCAACAAGTTTTACAAGAGTAGAAGCAAGGAAAGAAGTTCCAAGTTAAGGTCCTACAATGACAAAAGATCTTCTAGTCGTGAGCGCAATTGCTACAATTGTGGAAGACCCGAACACTATTCCAATGAGTGTATGGCTCCCTACAAAAGAAGAGAAGATTCTCCTCAAAGAAGAAGAAGAATAAGAGAAGAATCACCACCAAGAGAGAGAAGGAGTAGAGATGAACGTTATGAACGAAGAACACCACGGAGAAGCAAGGATTTGTGAAGTAAGGACAGGTCATCAAAGAGCTACACAATATGAAGACATCAAGCTCATGTTGGTGAATGGGTATCCGGCTCCGAATCCGACGATCACTCCGAGAAAAGTTATCACTCTGACTCCAAATATACTCAAGATGAAGGTGTTGCTGGTCTAGCACTTGTGTCAACCAACTCCTATGATATATTTGACTCACCAAATGAAGGGATTCGAAGATGCTTCATGGCTAAAGGCCCAAAGGTATCACACCCCGAGTATGTTGATTTCAATAGTGATGAAGATGATTTGCTAGGTGATGATGATTTACCTGTTGACAACTATAGTTATGAAAACTATGATGAACTTGATATTAATCATGCTAATCAAGATTAAACGAATGACAACGATAAGAAGGAGATTGAGCGTCTAACTAAAGAACTAAACACTCTTAAGTTAGCTCATGAAACTACCTTGGAAGATCATTGAGAAATTTTAAAGACTCATGAGAAACCATGCTTTGAAAAGCCCAATATTGATCAAGAGCATGAGTTCTTAAAAGCGATCGATGATGATCTTCGCAAGAAAATTTCTTCTTACATTGCCAAGTGTTTACACTTGTCTACTTACACGCCACAAGTTAAATCTAGCAACAAGAACAAGAAAGATTCTTCTTCTAGTAGTAACAACATTCATGCTAAATCCAATGTTGTTACTTCTAGTAGTTCTCTTGATTCCACTAATGATTCTCTTAGACAAGTTACACTTGAGCAAGAAAGTAGCTTATTGAAGGGAATATTAGAGAAAGGTGTTTACAAGAGCCTTGCCGGAAGTAAGCAATTTGAGGAAATTGTACGCAAACAAGGAAGCCACCGGAAGAATCAAGGTATTGGTTTTGAACGAAAGTTCAATGCCAATGGAGTTGAATGGGAAGAAGATCAATACCCCAAGACGAAGTTTTTTCCTCAACAAGAGAAGTATGATACTTCTTTCCAAGGAACACAAGCTCAAGATGATCTTCCACCACAATACCACAAGCTAAAAGGCAAGGACAATCTTCAAGAGGAGATTGATGCATTTGAAGAAGCACCTAAGGCCTTGGTCAAGTGGGTTCCCAAGACTACATCAAGTTACACTTCATCAAGTACGACTACAACTCCAAGGATTCCCATCAAGATGGTGTGGATCCCTAAGAAGAAGAACTAGAGAGTTCTTGAGGGTGACTCCGCCAACATACTTCACTCTTATCATCTTGGCAAGGACAAGTGCAAACAACTTCGATATCTTGGAACGCACTAGTTCAAGGAGTCACAAACCCTCTTGTCGGTAAGACAAGGGACAAGGTAACCTAATGCTTTCATGGACATCATCCTATGCGACCATCACTCTATGTCTATGGATATCCTTGTTTGTTCCCTGTGGGACTAACTCGTGTAGGTATTGAAAGTGCAACTCACTCCAAAATATTGCTCCAAATGATCTACATCAACATTGAGCATCTACATCTTAAACACCTACATGAAGTCATCATCGACAAAACCCAAGGTTAATTCATCCCTCTTAGGGGGGATATCACATCCAGGTGGAGCTTTACTCTAATTAATTGAGCTAAAGCAACTCTAATGATGTAAGCGCACCAATGCTTTATGGAAAAGTGGCAACCCCACTTGTGCTTAAACGATGAGTATGACCTATGATCAAATGTTCTCATTTGACTCCTAAGTCAATATACTCATATATAGATGACCTAGTTATCGCCAAATTGCTTGATTGATGCTAGAATGATTGTGCATGCTTTGTCACATATTTCATTTGCCATTTTATTGTGTGAGCATGTTGCATGCATATTTTACTCATTCGAGGAAATCCATTTGTTGCTTTGATTGTTTTTTTCTTTTTCCAAATGGATGGACAAGAATGCCAAAGAACCTCCTCTAGCTATCTATGCTTTTCGCGTCTCAAACTCTATTCATGCTACATCACAAAGTCTGATCAAGTCAGATTCGAACCACTCTGTGTGAGGAGCACTCAGAGTCCCCGATTCGTCATAGACTTAAACTTCCAAAACCTCTTTGTGCATTTCGGTATGACCGAGTCATCCTTTTCGGTCACACTAAGATCACTAACTTGATCTAGGTTTTCAATCTCGGTGCAACCGATTAGAACTGCTCGGTCACACGAAGTTGCAACAACCACTTGCGATTCTGCATCTCGGTGCCACCGAGTTGTTCCACTCGATCACACCGACAGGGTCAAGATATATAAACCCACGGGTGAGATTTTGGAAATTTCTTCGAAACCTCTCAGCCCTCTCGCCGCCTCGGGTCTCCGGATCGTCCTCTCACCGCCAGCGACCTCCCGCCACTGGTTTCCATCGCCATCAACGGATTTCTGCCCCTCCGTTGTTGCCGTAGTGAACTCCGCCGAATTAGGGTATGAGTTCGAACTTTTGTGCTATTCCTTTAACTCCTATTCGTAACACATTATGTTGCCATGTTCATGGCCACATATGCAATCAATCTATCCACTGAGAACACCCTCTAGATTAGATTGGATTTGAAAATTTAGGGTTATGTCTCTGCCGAACTTATCTCGGACCGACCGAATTGTAGAAATCGGTCTCACAGATTTGGCTTAGGCCATTGCAGTTGCACTTTCGGTCTGACCAAAAACTGCAAATCGGTGTGACCGAGTTCGATTCTTTGTGAAACCCTAGCAGTCTCGGTGCCACTAAACTATGACTCGGTCTGACCGAGTTCACTAGTTTAGGTTCCAAAACCTGCTCTGGTATCACCGAATTTACAAATCGGTAGCTCCGAAATGCTTTCTATGAAGAACTAAAACTAAGTTTTTAAGTCATCCTTTTTGCAAAAACTCTGCACTTTGTGATGCTCTTCCACTCTACCTCGTCTATATCTATTCATAGGATCTGCTGTCAGTAAGTTTGCATAGATGTCTGACCAGAGCGACAACCAGAACAAGTTAGAGGAACAGGTGCAATGGAGTGACGGCAGTAGTCCCTCTAGCACTTCTGATGATGGCAGTAGGAGCACACCAAGCAACTTTCCCAAAGCAGCCACCAGGTCAAGGAAGAAGAAAACCTCAAATTCTGAAGATCAGGATTATGTGGCTGTTGAGGAGGAAGTAGCTCCAAGAAGAAGGTGTTGAAGAAGGAGTATGGCATGGTTGCATCAACTAAGCTTGTCTTGCACAAGAAGGCCCCTGCCAAGAGGGTGCCAACCTTAAAGGTGAGAGCCTCAACTGCTGAAACCTCCAAGCCAACTGAAGAGATTTTTGGAGAAGTAAAGAAGAGGAAGGAAAGGGTCAAGAAGACCATTGCCAGAGTGCTTGGTAGATCCTCCATTATGAAAGATCCAGAGGAAGAGGAGGAGGAAGAGGATGCTGCACCAGTCCCTAAGTCTCAGAAGCTTATGGGAGATGCAATCAAGTCAGGGGCTGCTCCATCTAAGGCCAAATCTTCTCCCAAGGCTGCTGCTCAGAAACCCCCAAAGCCCAAGAGGAACACCAGGAGTATACCTGCTGAGGAGAAGAACAAGGCCCCGGTGCCTAAAGCTGAAGAAGAGGAAGATGATTCTCTTGTTTTGAGGAAGTTGAAGGCCAAAAGTCCTGACCACAATGATGCTCATCCAGTCGCCGAGGACATGCACATCAGGAAAGATGCAGGACTGAGATTGTGGAGACAGCCTGATCCCTATGCTGTTAGGAGGAAGACTGCTGTTGTCTACATGCTCCATACAAAGGAACAACAAGACTTCTATGAGACAATTTTGCTTGACAAGAAGCCCATTGTATGTGACATGAAATGGGTCGATTGGGAATACATCCAGGAAAATGAAGATCACTTCCCAGGAGTGTATGACAGCTTTAAGTCTTGTGGAGTAGATGAATTCGTTGGACAAAAGCTTACCAAATGGAATGATGAGCTGATTATACAGTTTTACTCCACTGCCTCTATCCAGATGGGAGGATAGTATGGATGTCTGAGGGTACCAGGTACCAATCCACAGTTGAGGAGTGGGCCAAGCTAATCAATGCCCCCTAAGAACATGAAGATGACTTGGATGTGTATGCCACCAAGAAGAAAGACCACAACTCCATGGCAAACATGTACAAAGAGATCCCTGATAAGGCTTTGGAAACTCACAAGCTTGGATCTGTGCATTTCTTGTTGTCTGGTCTGCCTACCATCAACTGGATCTTAAGGCACACATTGCTACCCAAGTCGGGAGATCACAAGATGATCAGAGGACATTCCATCAACCTGCTGCAGCTTTTTAATGTTCCCCAGAAGTTCAAAATTATGAGTTTGATCGTATAAACGATCAAGAGGACTGTTGCTGATCAAAAGAGGAGTTGTGGGTATGCTCCACATACAAGAGCTCATTAATTCTAAGATGGGCACAGGAACTTATTTGCTGGACAAGGAGGATCTACCCCTACATCCTGAGTTTTAAGACAACACTGTCGTGATGAATGAGGAGGAACCATCATCAGCTCAAGTCCAGGAGAAGAGAGCCAAGGCAAAGGCTGAGAAAGCTACCCAGATGCCAAGTGTTGAAGATGCATCTCGAGTCTTCCTGAAAAGCAAGCAAGATCAATTAGGCTATCTGATTCAAGCTACACTGAGGATTGAGAAGGGCTTGGCCACCCTGACTCAGAATCAGGAGAGCCTGGAGAGGATTGTGGAGACAAAATTCTATGATCTTGATCTGAAGGTGACTGAGATTCAGACTGCAGTTGAGCAGCTTCAGGAGGAAGCAGAGGAGAGGAAAGGAAAGGAAACTACTGATGCTTTTCAGCATGTGCCATGAGGTCCAAGGTCTACTGCAGTGCCAATTTCAGATGCTAGAGCTTCAGTATCACCACCAGCAGCTACAGCTCCAGTGCCACCTCCAGCACCCACTCCATCAGCTCCAACTACATCATCGGAAGCCTTCGTCCTTGGAGTTCTCTCTACACCACCTCCCGAAGACCAAGCCCGAGTGACGTATAGCACTATGCATTTTCGAACTTTTTGGTAACTTGTTGCCAAAGGGGGAGAAATATGTATAGATCATAGGCTTCGAGAGAGAGTGTCTTGCTTTTTATCTCTTGCTTTTGGTTGAACTTCTTGTCTTTGTGTGAGATACTTTATGTCCTTATGTACTTGTGAGATACTTATGTGATCATGTGTTTGATCATTTGCTACTTTAATGCTTGGTTGAATGATGCTATCTTTTATATCTCATATATGATCATTCATTTGCTTGGTGATGAGTGCATGCTTTTAATTTCTATCATTTTGAGCACTCCACCAAGATGTATGTGACACAGAAGAGTAACCCATGAACCTAATCGATTTTGCATTTGAATTCAAAAGCAAATATTAAATAATGCAAAAATTTAGGGGGAGCTCTTGCTTATCACACACTTCTCAAAGCGACTATGTTTTTCAATCTTATGATCATTTGTCGAAGCTTTGATCTATATGTTGTCATCAATTACCAAAAAAAGGGGAGATTGAAAGTGCAACTATCCCTGGGTGGTTTTGATAATTCTTAACAACATATAGCTCATTGAGCTAATGCTATTTGAAGATAAATATTTTAGGAAAGCTCAATGATTGGCATGACATGGATTAGAAAGCGGACCCCTCAAAATTCTAAGGACAAAAGATTGGCTCAAGCTCAAAGCACAAGACTCTACATTTTACTTTTAGTGATCCAAGATCACATCGAGTCCATAGGAAAAGCCAATACTATTAAAAAGGGGTGAGGTGTTGCTTAATGAGTTACTTGCTCAAAATGCCTAGTGATATGCTCCAAAAATCCTCAACTACTTTCTCATATACACATATGTCCCAAACCAAAAGTCAAACTCGACCCCACCGAAATCTTCTATCCGGCGCCACCGAGTTCACTTGACATAGCCACTGCCAGAAACCCTAGTCACTTCGGTCCCACCGATAGGGATCTCGGTCTCACCGAGATGGGATTGCAAACTCTATGTTTCCCTTTGTAACATTTCGGTCTAACCGAGATGAGCGATCGGTCCCACTGAGATTGCAATGCAAACTCTCTGTTTCCCCTTCGTAATGTTTCGGTCTAACCGAGATGAGCGAGTCGGTCCCACCGAGTTTGCCTGACCAACTCTCTGTTTGTCTATTACCAAAATCGGTCCCACCGAGTTTGTGTAATAGGTCTCACCGAGATTACGTTATGCCCTAACCCTAATGGAATTGGTCCCACCGAGTTGACATGTCAGTCCCACCAAAATGCCTAACGGTCACATTATGAACCAAATTGGTCTGACCGAGTTTTATAATTCGGTCCCACCGAGTTTGGAGATTTGTGTGTAACGGTTAGATTTTGTGTGGAGGCTATATATACCCCTCCAGCCACTCTTCATTCCTGGAGAGAGCCATCAGAATATGCCTACACTTCCAACATACACTTTCTGAGAAAGAACCACCTACGCTTGTGTTGAGGTCAAGATATTCCATTCCAACCACATAAATCTTGATCTCTAGCCTTCCCCAAGTTGCTTTCCACTCAAATCATCTTTCTACCAAATCCTATCCTATGAGAGAGAGCTGAGTGTTGGGGAGACTATCATTTGAAGCACAAGAGCAAGGAGTTCATCATCAACACACCATCTATTACCGTTTGGAGAGTGGTGTCTCCTAGATTGGTTAGGTGTTACTTGGGAGCCTCCGTCAAGATTGTGGAGTTGAACCAAGGAGTTTGTACGAGCGAGGAGATCGCCTACTTCGTGAAGATCTACCCTAGTGAGGCAAGTCCTTCGTGGGCGATGGCCATGGTGGGATAGAGAAGGTTGCTTCTTCGTGGACCCTTCATGGGTGGAGCCCTCCGTGGACTTGCGCAACCGTTACCCTTCGTGGGTTGAAGTCTCCATCAACGTGGATGTACGATAGCACCACCTATCTGAACCACGCCAAAAATCCCCGTGTCTACATTGTGTTTGCTCCCTCCAAACTCCTCCCTTTACCTTCATATGCAATTGTTTTACATTCCGCTGCTATACTCTTATAATTGCATGTGTAAGTTGATTACTTGAATTGTGCTAAGTTGTTAAAATCTGCCAAGACTTAAAATTGGGAAAAGGCTAGATTTTTAATTGGTCAAGTAGTCTAATCACCCCCCTAGACATACTTTCGATCCTACAGTCACCACCAGAGCGTTTTGCAGGCTAAGACTACTTTTGTCAGGATAGCTTGTACTAGTTGTCCCCCTTCAAATTTGGCCATTGTGGGATCCCTTCCTGCCTACATTTGGGAAGAGGACCAAGGCCACTATAAATAGGACTTAGCCACCACCGTAGAAGGGGACGGATCATCCAGATCGTCCTCACACCCACTAGCTCATCGAGCTCAAGAACACCTCACCTCCCGAGGTTGTTCCACCAATGTACCAGTTCATCCTCAGCCCCTCGAGGCAATCCACCACAAAGCTGGAGTAGGGTATTACACCACAAGGTGGCCCGAACCAGGATAAACCGCTATGTCTCTTGTACCTTGGGTTCGTCGAGCTAGGCCGTGGAATCATCGAGCAGGAAGACTGGGAGGGGAGAGTTCTTTGCACGCACCCCAGTGTTCGAACCTCTCCAGGGTCTGCGGAACCCTGAATCCGATACGCCCCCCTCTCACCCTCCCTCAGCATCCCCTCCATCGCACATGTTCGTTATTTCTCTTTAGGCCGTTCACCCGCGGTGTGTGTGGGCCCCCCGGCTCCTTCTTTTCGGCACACACCGGTCGATATCTCTCTCTAGCCAAGTGTGCCTACCACAAACACATACTTCCCCTCTTCTCTTCTCACCGTCAATGCCCCTCTATGTCCAATACGGTTCCACACAGGTGCACACTTCCGTCCCTCTTTTCATCGATCTCATACTCGCACACTCCTCCCCTATCGACATAGTAGGCCTCTCGCACCACCTCCTAGCCGCACCACTCTCCCCCTGTCTGTCTCTCCGGACCTTATTTGCTTCTAACGCATGCATGCATGTATACGTACTGATCTCCCTACATATAGCTAGGTCGACTATAATTCTTTTTCCCCACGCATCGATAGACTTGCCTCACTAGTTATGTCTCTCCCTTTCTCGGACACACGACGGTTGATCTTCCTATGTAGTTACGTATGCTTACCACAACCATACCGTGTCCCCTCATCATCCTTGCATACCTCCCGACCCGTCTCTCACATGCACGTGCATAGATACACAGGCATTCCCCACCCTCTCTCTTATTGATATTGCACTCATACCCTCTGTTTGTCTAGCAGGCCTCTCCCACCATTTGTGAGAAGCCACTCCACCACCAACCCTCCGACACTCTACCTTTGTCTTTCTCCCAACCTTATTCCTCTGCTACACATATGCATGGATGTTGATCGATCTCCCTCAATACATAGCTAGGTCTCTCTCCTTCTGCACACATATACTAGTCGATATACCTCTTTATAGTTAGGTCTCTGCCCCCTACCCCCCCCCACACACACACCGATAGTCGAACGTTGTAGGTAGGTATCCATGCCATGGAGAAAAACTGCACCTCTGCCCTCTCAAATTCCAGTAGGCCAGCCGCCCTGTATCTTTGACGTGGGCAAACACAAATTTGATGGCACTCTTTATCGATTGTGCAGCCACACACTTCATCCCTGTTTTTGATTCTATCGATATGTCTCGCCGATGATCCCTCCACTCTCTTCTCGTGGATCGCTCCATCTATATATGATATATCCATGACTCTGTTTCACACATATTGCATATGCTACATTTTTTGTTTGAGATATCATCGACCCATTGCCTCTGTTTCGCACAAACCATCTCTCGCACACCCACCCACGTACGTACCTACACCAAAAGAGGTGCACGCAGGACGCACGTACTCACGTCTCGTTCCCGGCCACACCCGTGCGGGTACAGTGGAGTTCATTTCTGTATGAAAAGGCAGCCCACGTGATAATTTGACGTGTGTATCAGTTGTTTACTCGAAGGAGGGTCATGTACCACGCGTAGACGGAACAAAGTTCGACTTAACGCATTAGTATTGAATAAAGATTTATTCCTCAATGGCACGTACAGAATATAAAATGATTGTCGTCAGGAAAAAAGAAAAATCCGCTCCACTATATACAATGGAGCCTGCCTGCCGGGGTTTGTCTCTCGTCACACCATCTCACACAAGGCGGCAGTGGCCTCTCTCTCTCTCTCACCGTTGGTCAGTGATCCGGCCGCATCCCGTCCGCCGGCAGAAAGGAAGGATGTGCATCGTTTCTCCGTTCGACGGCGTTGAGGCAGCACGTCCCGATTTGTTGTACCCGCCATTCTCTCTGACCAAGCTCCGGCGCGGCAGGGCCTTCGCCACTTGCTCACTGCCGCAGTATGGGCAGATCCCGGCTGCCGGCACCCTCCTAGTTTCATCCCAATCACCCTCAGGAACAACTAAGGGAGTCCTGTATTAAGGGGTCCTCGGGAGTCCGAGCCGTGTAATATGGGCCGAACTGATGGGCCATGAAGATACAAAGTAGAAGGCCTTCCCCCGTGTCCGGATGGGACTCTCCTGTGTGTAGATGGCAAGTCCGGATGTATAATTTCTTTCTTCTATAAACTGACTTGGGGAAACCAAGTCCCCTCCGGTGTCTATATAAACCGGGGGTTTAGTCCTTTGAGGCAAGGAGAATCCATATAGGCTAGAAAGTTAGGGTTTGGCCATTATGATCTCGAGGTAGATCAACTCTCCTAACCCCTATGCCCATCAAAGTCAATCAAGCAGGAAGTAGGGTTTTACCTCCATTGAGAGGGCCCGAACCTGGGTAAACATCATGTCCCCTTTGTCTCTAGTTACCTTCGATCCTCAGATGCACAGTTCCGAACCCCCTACCCGAGATCGACCGATTTTAACACCAACATTGGTGCTTTCACTGAGAGTTCCTCTGTATCGTCAATGGAAGGATCGATGGATCGCCTAGTCATTAATGACAGCATCACCTCTAGAAGGGCCCTGGCTCCAGAACAGGTCTTCCAGCTTGGCGGCTTCACCATGGGCGCCCGCTTGGCCGTTAAGCCAAAGGCAGCCCCCGCGATCGCCAATCATCACCTCCGCATCATCCTCGAACAATCCGAGAAGATGGATCTGGCAGATGTCTCGTCCTTGAACGAACTACTAGATCGCACCACCGCCCTGGGAGTCGCAACAGATTATGATCAGATTGGGCTTAAACCCGATCGGAGGGAAATCAAGTCCCCGCCGATCACCCGTCTGGTAGCGGTCGTGGAGGAGCAAGCGGAGAATACTCCCCCCCCCAAGTTTAGAAAGCTATGTTCGGATTTCTGAGCCTTGTGTGCCGGATACCTGTCTTCGGGAAGAGACTGTATGTCCTCCGAACATGGAATCATGCATCAAGCCCGAAAGTCTCCAGGAACCCTCAGATCCTGGACTAGTGACCTCAGAGATTCTTCAAGCTCCAGATCAAATGGCGGGTCAGGGTTCGGATTTTAACCCACCCACCCACCACGAGCAATATTCCCCAACCAATTCAGGTCCTCAAAACGTATGTGACCTAATGTACATATGACAGTAGCCTCAGGAAACGGTCCATCACTTCTGGGCCAGGTTCCTCCTTGTTAAAAACAAGATTAAAGATTGCTGCGACGATGATGCGGTTTTAGTTTTTTGCCGCAACTTTACGAACGAGGGTATACTCAATGCCCTCAACCACCGCTGCATACTGGAGTTTGCATATTTGGCACACATTGTACAGAAGTACTGCACAATGGAAAGCGCTTGGAAAGCCCAGACAGCCCCATGGGATCCTCCTGCCTTTAAGCAGCTCACCGGACGGCTAAAAGGATGCACCTTTACGGGCCACCCAGTCATCACCTCATTGACAAGAGAATTAAATCCTTCACATGACATAGAATTGTCCTTGATGAACTGCTCGACAAGCCCTGTCAGATACACACTACGCCGAATACTGAACCAACACATAACCTTCGGGCATGTTGGGTGCTCCGGTAAGTGGGTAAGAGCGACGAGGCCATCCTCACCAACATCACCTCGGAGATGCACTCTTCGGAAGACGACGGTCTCAATGTCTTTACGGTCTTCGAGACCTTTTCTTCAAACAATCAACGCAAGAGGGCGCTCCGCGACCTAGCTGAAGTCAACCAAGTAGCCTCAATAAATCCTTGGAACAATATGGCAATAACTTTTACAGCCGACGATGAACCAAGGGCCAGATCAGTCCAAGCACCTGCCGCCTTTGTCTTAAACCCAATTGTGGATGGTTTTAGGCTCACTAAGGTGCTCATGGACGGTGGCAGCAGACTAAACCTCATCTACGAAGACACGCTCAATAAAATGCAAATGGACAAGAGTCGCATCGAGCAAAGCAGTACCACCTTTCGAGGCATTATCCCCAGTCAAGAAGCACGATGCTCGGGGAAAATCAAACTTGATGTAGTATTTGGCACACCAGAGAACTACATGTCCGAAGAGTTACTCTTCCACGTGGCACCTTTCAACAGCGGATATCACGCCCTGTTGGGGCATGACGCCTTCACACGCTTTCAAGCAATACCCCATTACCGGTACATGAAGCTCAAAATGCCATGGCCCAACGGAGTTATCACCATCACCAGTGATCCGAACACAGCACTCCGCACCGAAAACAAAACTACATCCTTGGCCCTCGAGGCACTTTCTGAGGCCCTCGCGACCGAGGAGTTAACCACTCTGTGGTCAACAGTGGACAAGGATGATGTAATCCTCGATAAGAGGCCCAAGTCCACTTCTTTCAAACCAGCAGACGAAATAGTTAAATTTCAAGTACACCTGACGGATCCTAACAAAACAGCCTCCATCGGAGCACATGTGGATCCGACAGTCGACGTCGCCTTGCGAGCGTTCCTGCGTGAAAATTGGGACATCTTTGCCTGGCATCCTTCGGATATGTCAGGAATCCCACGAAGACTGGACGAACACAACCTCAACATAATAAAGGGGTTCAAACGTGTCAAGCAAATGTTGCGACGATTTTCCGAACCCAAACGACAAGCTATGGGGGAGGATCTAGCCAAGCTACTTGAAACCGGGTTCATTAGAGAGATCACACACCCGGACTGGCTGGCAAACCTAGTCATGGTGCCAAAAAAGGATAAATACTGGCACCTTTGTGTCGATTTCAAGGACCTCAATAAGGCTTGCCCTAAGGACGCCTTCCCACTGCCCCGCATTGACCAAATCATTGACGCAATCGCAGGACACGACTCATTGTGTTTCCTCGATACAAACTACGGATACCATCAAATTAAGATGAAGGAGTCCGACCAGGCTGCAACAACATTCATTACCCCCTATGGGCCTTTCTGCTTCAACACTATGCCTTTTGGGCTCAAAAACGCTAGTGCCACTTACCAACGCATGATTCAAACATGTCTAGAAAAGCAAATTAGCAAGACATTGGAGGCATACGTAGATGGTGTCATCATCAAGACTAAACATGTCGAATCATTGGTGGAGGATCTGTGACTCACATTTGACAACCTCTGAACATATGACATACGGCTCAATCCGAAAAATGTGTCTTCGGCGTCCCTGCCGAAAAACTACCTGGGTTCATCGTTTCCAATAGAGGAATTGAAGCAAACCCAAAAAAATACGAGCCTTGTCACAATTGGCAACGCCAACAGACTTAAAGCAAGTCCGAAACTTAGCGGGGTGCGTGGCAGCCCTGAGCCGATTTATCTCCAGGTTGGGAGAAAAGGCGCTACCGCTTTATCGACTACTCCGACACACTAACCACTAGAGTGGACGGACGCGGCTACAACCGGATTGGAAGAAATAAAAGTTTTGTTAGCAAGCAACCCAATCCTTGCCACACCAAGTGTTGGTGAACCCATGTTGCTCTACATATCTACGACTCACCAGGTAGTGAGTGCGGTACTCGTCATCGAACGACACGAGGAGGGACATAAATTCCCTCTCCAGAAACTAGTGTACTATGTATCGACGGTTCTAACACCACGCAAATCTCGATACCCACACTATCAAAAGATAGCATATGCGGTCTTCATGGCATCCCGGAAGTTGCGGCACTACTTTCAAGAGTGTTCGATTATGGTGGCTTCCGAAGTTCCACTCAATGACATTATCAACAATCGGGACGCCACCGGCCGCATTGCCAAATGGGAAATCAAGCTCTTGCCATTTAAAATAACATAAAAGCCACGCCGAGCTATTAAATCTCAAGTCTTGGCCGACTTTATCGCTGAATGGACAGAAGCCAAGCTCCCTAAAGAGTACATCACATACTCTAACTGGATAATGTACTTCGACGGCTCAAAAATGTTAGCCGGATTGGGGGGCGGTGTCATCCTAACACCCCCTACAGGGGACACAGTCCATTACATGTTTCAAATCATGTATACGGACTCCAACAACGTGGCCGAATATGAGGCACTATTGCATGGTCTCTGAATGGATGTTCCTAGGGGTATACAATGCCTAGAGGTGCATGGGGACTCGAACCTCACAATATCCCAAATAAATGGCGATTTCAATGCAAAAGATCCAAAGATGGTGGCATACCGCAACGCCGTACTCAAAATATCAGCTTGGTTCGAGGGACTCGAGTTTCATCATGTTGCTCGAGACAATAATCAGGTAGCGGACATCATTGCTCGAATGGGCACTAAACGCGACCCCATCCCACCTAACACCTTTGTGGAAAGGCTCTTCAAGCCATCCATGGTATGGCAGGACGGGAGCGGTAATACCAGTCCGGAGCCGATCATACCCTCAGATGCCGAACACAATCCTGATATCATCAGGGGCTCGGACACCGAAATGACACCTTCCGCCCATGAAATTATGGCTATCATTGCTCCATGGACCGAACCCTTCCTAGCCTACCTTAATAGGCGGGAGCTCCCCGATGACCAGAATGAGGCCCGTCGCATAGTCCGACGCTCGAAAGCCTAAAAGTTCTTGAAGAAGAATTCTACAAGAAAAGCACTACTGGAGTTCTTCAAACATGTATCTCCGAAGAGGAGGGGCGGCAGCTCTTGGCTGAAATACATGCTGGTCTCAATGGCCACCACGCCGTAGCTCGGGCCCTCATTAGTAAGCCCTTCCGTACATGTTTCTTTTGGCCCACGGCCCGAGCAGATGCACAACCCTTGTACAACGTTGTGTCGGGTGCCAGCTGTTCGCCAATCAAAGTCATATGCCGCCCACTACCCTAAAAACAATCCCCATTACTTGGCCTTTCGCGGTCTGGGGGCTCGATATGGTCGAACCCCTTAAAGGGGAAGCCACAAGAAGAAATATTTGCTGGTTATGGTGGATAAATTCACTAAGTGGATAGAGGCCAAACCAGTCAAAACAGCTGAAGCTGGGCCAGTGATCGACTTTATATCCGAGGTTGTACACCGTTACGGTGTCCCGCACAGCATTATTACTGATAATGGCTCCAACTTTACAGACGATGTGGTACAAAACTAGTGTGCTAACCTAGGCATTGATAACACACAAGTATAGGGGATCGCAACAATTTTCGAGGGTAGAGTATTCAACCCAAATTTATTGATTCGACACAACGGGAGCCAAAGAATATTCTCAACTATTAATAGTTGAGTTGTCAATTCAACCGCACTTGAAAGACTTAATATCTACAGCGAAGTATTTATAGCAAAGTAATATGGAAGTAGCGGTAACGGTGGCAAAAGGAATAGTATTGCTTTTGTTGTGATTGTATGATACGTCGCCAACGTATCTATAATTTTTGATTGCTCCATGCTATATTATCTACTGTTTTGGACTATATTGGGCTTTATTTTCCACTTTTATATTATTATTGGGACTAACCTATTAACCGGAGGCCCAGCCCAGAATTGTTGTTTTTTTGCCTATTTCAGTGTTTCGAAGAAACGGAATATCAAACGGAGTCCAAACAGAATGAAACCTTCGGGAACGCGATTTTCTCACCGAACATGATCTAGGAGACTTGGACCCTACGCCAAGGCATCAGAGAGGCGGTCATGAGGGTGGGGGCGCCCCCCCTAGGGCGCGCCACCCTGCCTCGTGGGCCCCTCAGAGCTCCACCGACGTACTCCTTCCTCCTATATATACCTACGTACCCCCAAACGATCAGAACAGGATCCCAAAACCTAATTCCACCACCGCAACTTTTTGTATCCACGAGATCCCATCTTGGGGCCTGTTCCGGAGCTCCGACGGAGAGGGCCGTCATCACGGAGGGCTTCTACATCATCATAGCCTTTCCGATGAAGTGTGAGTAGTTTACCTCAGACCTTCGGGTCCATAGTTAGTAGCTAGATGGCTTCTTCTCTCCTTTTGGATCTCAATACAAAGTTCTCCCCCTCTCTTGTGGAGATCTATTTGATGTAATCTTCTTTTTGCGGTGTGTTTGTTGAGATCGATGAATTGTGGGTTTATGATCAAGTCTATCTATGAATAATATTTGAATCTTCTCTGAATTCTTTTATGTATGATTGGTTATCTTTGCAAGTCTCTTCGAATTATCCGTTTGGTTTGGCCAACTAGATTGGTAGTTCTTTCCATGGGAGAAGTGCTTAGCTTTGGGTTCGATCTTGCGGTGTCCTTTCCCAGTGTCAGAAGGGGCAGCAAGGCACGTATTGCATCGTTGCCATCGAGGATAACAAGATGGGGTTTATTTCATATTGCATGAATTTATCTCTCTACATCATGTCATCTTGCTTAAGGCGTTACTCTGTTTTTAACTTAATACTCTAGACGCATGCTGGATAGCGGTCGATGAGTGGAGTCATAGTAGTAGATGCAGAATCGTTTTGGTCTACTTGTCACGGACGTGATGCCTATATATATGATCATGCCTAGATATTCTCATAACTATGCTCAATTCTGTCAATTGCTCAACAGTAATTTGTTCACCCACCGTAGAATACTTATGCTCTTGAGAGAAGCTACTAGTGAAACCTATGGCCCCCGGGTCTATTCTCATCATATCAATCTCCATCACTTTAATCTTGCTTTGCTTTTTTACTTTGCCCTTTACTTTTTACTTTACATCTTTATACCAAAAATAATATATCTATCATATCTCACTCTCGTAAGTGACCGTGAAGGGATTGACAACCCCTAATCGCGTTGGTTGCGAATAGCTATCATTTTGTGCAGGTACGAGGGACTTGAGCGTGGCCTCCTACTGGATTGATACCTTGGTTCTCAAAAACTGAGGGAAATACATACGCTACTCTGCTGCATCATCCCTTCCTCTTCGGGGAAAACAAACGCAAGCTGAAGAGGTAGCATTGTAACAGTAGCCCGGTAAAGTAAATAAGCAAAGATCAATATGTGAAAAGCTCGTAGGCATTGGATCAGTGATGGATAATTATGTCAGATGCAATTCCTCATGCAACAGTTATAACATAGGGTGACACAGAACTAGCTCCAGTTCATCAATGTAATGTAGGCATGTATTCCGAATATAGTCATACGTGCTTATGGAAAAGAACTTGCATGACATCTTTTGTCCTACCCTCCTGTGGCAGCGGGGTCCTATTGGAAACTAAAGGATATTAAGGCCTCCTTTTAATAGAGTACCGGACCAAAGCATTAACACTTAGTGAATACATGAACTCCTCAAACTATAGTCATCATCAGGAGTGGTCCCGATTATTGTCACTTCGGGGTTGCCGGATCATAACACATAGTAGATGACTATTGACTTGCAAAATAGGATCAAGAACTCACATATATTCATGAAAACATAATAGGTTCAGATCTGAAATCATGGCACTCAGGCCCTAGTGACAAGCATTAAGCATAGCAAAGTCATATCAACATCAATCTTAGAACATAATGGATAATAGGGATCAAACCCTAACAAAACTAACTCGATTACATGATAAATCTCATCCAACCCATCACCGTCCAGCAAGCCTATGATGGAATTACTCACGCACGGCGATGAGCATCATGGAATTGGTGATGGAGGAAGGTTGATGATGACGATGGCGACGGATTCCCCTCTCCGGAGCCCCGAACGGACTCCAGATCAGCCCTCCCGAGAGAGATTAGGGCTTGGCGGCGGCTCCGTATCGTAAAATGCGATGAATCCTTCTCTTTGATTTTTTTCCGCCTCGAACGTGAATATATAGAGTTGGAGTTGAGGTCGGTGGAGCATCAGGGGGCCCACGAGGTAGGGGGCGCGCCCCCACCCTCGTGGACAGGGTGTGGGCCCCCTAACATTGATTCTTTCGCCAATATTTTTATATATTCCAAAAATATTCTCCGTGAAGTTTCAGGTCATTCCGAGAACTTTTATTTCTGCACAAAAATAACACCATGGCAATTCTGCTGAAAACAACGTTAGTCCAGGTTAGTTCCATTCAAATCATGCAAGTTAGAGTCCAAAACAAGGTCAAAAGTGTTTAGAAAAGTATATATGATGGAGACGTATCAACTCCCGCAAGCTTAAACCTTTGCTTGTCATCAAGCAATTCAGTTGACAAACTGAAAGTGATAAAGAAAAATTTCTACAAACTCTGTTTGATCTTGTTGTTGTAAATATGTAGAGCCAACATTCAAGTTTTCAGCAAAAATTATGAACTAACCATATTCACAATAACAATTAGGTCTCATGTTTACTCATATAAATGGCATAATCAACTAGCGAGCAATAATAATAAATCTCGGATGACAACACTTTCTCAAAATAATCATAATATGATATAACAAGATGGTATGTCACTAGCCCGTTCCGAGATCGCAAAACATAAATGCAGAGCACCTCTGAAGATCAAGGACTGACTAAACATTGTAATTCATGGTAAAAGAGATCCAGTCACAGTCATACTCAATGTAAACTAATAGTAATACATGCAAATGATAGCGGTGCTCTCCAACTGGTGCTTTTTAATAAGTGGATGATGACTCAGCATAAAAGTAAATGGATAGGCCCTTCGCAGAGGGAAGCAGGGATTTGTAGAGGTACCAGAGCTCGATTTTGAAATAGAGATGAATAATATTTTGAGCGGCATACTTTCATTTTCAACATAACAACTGAGAGATCTCGATATATTCCATGCTACACACATTATAGGAGGTTCCCAAATAGAATGGTAAAGTTTATATTCCCCCTACCACCAACAAACATCAATCCATGGCTTGTCCGAAACAACGGGTGCCTCCAACTAACAACAATCCTGGGGGAGTTTTGTTTGGAATTATTTTAATTTAAGCATGGAACTGGGCATCCCGGCTACCAGCCATTTTCTCGTGAGTGAGGAGCGGAGTCCACTCCTCTTGAGAATAACCCGCCTAGCATGGAAGATATAGACAACCCTAGTTTATACATGAGCTATTCGAGCATACAAAACAGAATTTCATTTGAAGGTTTAGAGTTTGGCACATACAAATTTACTTGTAACGGCAGGTAGATACCGCATATAGGAAGGTATGGTGGACTCATATGGGATAACTTTTGGGGTTTATGGAAGTGAATGCACAAGCAGTATTCCCGCTTAGTACAAGTGAAGGCTAGAAAGAGACTGGGAAGCGACCAGCTAGAGGGCGACAACAGTCATGAAGATGCATTAAAATCAATCAACACTGAATGCAAGCATGAGTAGGATATAATTCACCATGAACATAAATATCGTGGAGGCTATATTGATTTTGTTTCAACTACATGCGTGAACATGTGCCATGTCAAGCCACTCGTATCGTTCAAAGGAGGATACCACCCTATCATACCACATCAGAACTATTTTAATAGCATGTTGGCACGCAAGGTAAACCATTATAAACTCCTAGCTAATTAAACATGGCATGAGCAACTATAATCTATAATTGTCATTGCAAACACGTTTCATTCATAATAGGCTGAATCAGGAACGATGAACTAATCATATTTACAAAAACAAGATAGGTCGAGTTCATACCGGGTTTTCTCATCTCAATTAGTCCATCATATATCGTCATTATTGCCTTTCACTTGCACAACCGAACGGTGTGGATAATAATAATAGTGCACGTGCATTGGACTAAGCTGGAATCTGCAAGTATTTAATACATAGGACAAGACAAGTTAATATGGGCTCTTGGTTAAATCAACAATAATGCATATGAGAGCCACTCAACATTTTCATCATGGTCTTCTCCTCTCTACCCCAAAAGAAAAGAAAAGAAACAAAACTATTTACATGGGAAAGCTCCCAACAAGCAAAAGAAGAACGAGAAATCTTTTTGGGTTTTGTTTTAATTACTACTACTACACGCATGGAAAGTAAACTAGCTAAAAGCTACAACTATTGTTTTTTGTTTTTATTAAGGTTTTCACAAAAAGAAGGCTTAAAAATAAAATAAACTAGCATGGATGATACAATGAAAAAGTATGAGCACCGACAACTGGCATGAGTGTATGAACATGAATGTAATGTCGGTGAGAAATACGTACTCCCCCAAGCTTAGGCTTTTGGCCTAAGCTGGTCTAGGGCCATGGCTCAAAGCTGCCCTCTCCGGTGTATGGAGGAGCGTCCTCTGGGTGCCACTAGTTGGTGAGCTTTTGCGGATCCCACTGATAAATAGACTCCTGATATGGATCAGGAGACGGCTCAGGCTCAGGCTCTGGGGATCGTGTTCGCTCCCAATATGCATAAATGTCATCAGGCAGGATGATGTATATGCCTGAATAATGTTAAACAAAGAAGGTGCAGGCAGGGTAATAATCCTGATCAGGTTATAAATGAGTCTCTTCTCCTACAAGTGCCTAGAGGCCATATCATGCATTAAAACTACTTTTGACCACATAAATTTGACATGCAAGCTCAAGAACAGGGTCACCTAAGCAGCAAAAATTTGCAATAAATAAAGCACTAGAACAAAACTAATTGGACAATTCGAGGAGTCACATACCGAAGAACAATCCCCCAAAGCAGTTTTGTGAATGGAGCTTTGAGCTAGGAGATCGAAAATAGCGGCAAGATGAGCTAGAACTCGGGTTTGAGCTGGTGAAGGATTTTTTTGGAGAAAGACGAAGTGTGTGGGTGCAAGGATAAGTGGAGGGGTCCCACGTGGGGTCCACGAGGCAGGGGGCGCGCCCCATGGGGGTGGGCACGCCCTCCACACTCTTGGGCACATGGTGGGTCCCCTTGCTATGTTCCCTGTGCCAATAATTCTTAAATATTCTAAAAAAAATCATATAAAATTTTTAGGACATTTGGAGAACTTTTATTTTCAGGGTATTTTTTATTGCAAGGATAATACAGAAAACATATAGAAAATACTATTTTTGCTTTATTTAATCTAAGTAACAGAAAGTAAAAAAAGAAGGGTACAAAGAGTTGTGCTTTCTAACTTCATCCATCTCGTGCTCATCAAAAGGAATCCACTAACAAGGTTGATCAAGTCTTGTTAACAAACTCTTTCCGAATTTCATGAAACCGGAGAATTTTCGAATAACACTAGGTTACCTCAACGGGGATATGCACATCCCCAACAACAAGAATATCATATTTCTTCTTGACAGTAGGAAGAGGAAATTCAAAATCTCCAATAGTAATCATTGAAATTTTCCAATAGGATTTATACTGTGGACTTGAGGTTGTTTCCTCGGAAAATGTACCGTATGCTCATTACAATTAACATGAAAAGTGACATTGCCTTTGTTACAAACAATAACAGCCCCTGCAGTATTCAAAAAGGGTCTACCAAGAATAATAGACATACTATCGTCTTCGGGAATATCAAGAATAACAAAGTCCGTTAAAATAGTAACGTTTGCAACCACAACAGGCACATCCTCACAAATACTTACAGGTATAACAGTTGATTTATCAGCCATTTGCAAAGATATTTCAGTAGGTGTCATCTTATTCAAATCAAGTCTACGATATAAAGAGAGCGGCATAACACTAACACCGGCTCCGAGATCAGATAAAGCAGTTTTAACATAGTTTCCTTTAATGGAGCATGGTATAGTTGGTACTCCTGGATCTCTTAGTGTCTTAGGTATTCCACCTTTGAAAGTATAATTAGCAAGCATAGTGGAAATTTCATCTTCCGGTATCTTTCTTTTATTTGTGACAATATCTTTCATATACTTAGCATCAGGATTCATTTTAAGCATATCAATCAAACGCATACGCAAAAAGATAGGTCTAATCATTTCAGCAAAGCGCTCAAAATCCTCATCATCCTTTTTCTTGGATGGTTTAGGAAAAAATGCATGGGTTTCTGAACCCATGGTTCTCTTTCTTTACCGTTCTTCCTAGCAACGAAGTCTCTCTTATCATAATGTGATTCTTTGATTGTGGGTTATCAAGATCAACAACAGGTTCATTCTCTACATCATTGTCATTGCTAGGTTGAGCATCAAACTGAACATCATCATTAACATTATCACTAGGTTCATGTTCATTACCAGATTGTGTTTCAGCATCAGAAATAGAAATATCATTAGGATTCTTAGGTGTGTCAACAACAGGTTCACTAGAAGCATGCAAAGTTCTATCATTTTTCTTTTTCTTCCTCTTAGAAGAACTAGGTGCATCAACATTAGTTCTCCAAGAATCTTGCTCAATTCTCTTAGGGTGGCCCTCAAGATACAAAGGTTCCTAAGTCATTTTTTGATTCTTTGATTGTGGGTTATCAAGATCAACAACAAGTTCAATCTCTACATCATTGTCATTGCTAGGTTGAGCATCAACATGAACATCATCATTAACATTATCACTAGGTTCATGTTCATTACCAGATTGTGTTTCAGCATCAGAAATAGAAATATCATTGGGATTCTCAGGTGTGTCAACAACAGGTTCACTAGAAGCATGCAAAGTTCTATCATTTTTCTTTTTCTTCCTCTTAGAAGAACTAGGTGCATCAACATTAGTTCTCTTAGAATCTTGCTCAATTCTCTTAGGGTGGCCCTCAGGATACAAAGGTTCCTAAGTCATTTTACCCCCTCTAGTCACAACTCTAACAACATTATCATTTTTCTTATTATTTAATTCATTGAGCAAATCATTCTGAGCTTTAAGCACTTGTTCTACTTGAGTGGTAACCATAGAAGCATGTTTACTAATAAGTTTAAGTTCAGCTTTAACTCTAGACATATAATCACTCAAGTGTTCAATCATATAGGCATTATGTTTCAATTGTCTACTAACATAAGCATTGAAGTTTTCTTGCTTAACAATAAAATTATCAAACTCATCCAAGCATTGGCTAGTAGACTTATTACGAGGAATATCACCTTCATCAAATATATAGAGAGAATTTACCTTTACTACCTGTGTCGGGTTATCAAGACCATGTATTTCTTCAATAGGTGGTAAATTCTTAACATCTTTAGCTTTAATACCCTTTTATTTCATAGATTTCTTTGCCTCTTGCATATCTTTAGGACTGAGAAATATAATACCCCTTTTTCTTCGGAGTTGGCCTAGGAGTTGGTTCAGGAAGTGTCCAATAATTTTCATTACTCAACATATTATTCAATAGCAATTCAGCTTGATCAATAGGTCTTTCCCTGAACACACAACCAGCACAACTATTCAGGTGGTCTTTAGAAGCATCGGTTAGTCCATTATAAAAGATGTCAAGTATTTCATTTTTCTTGAGAGGATGATCGGGCAAAGCATTAAGTAATCGGAGAAGCCTCCCACAAGCTTGTGGGAGACTCTCTTCTTCAATTTGCACAAAATTATATATTTCCCTTAAGGCAGCTTGTTTCTTATGAGCTAGGAAATATTTAGCAGAGAAGTAATAAATCATATCTTGGGGACTACGCACACAACCAGGATCAAGAGGATTAAACCATGTTTTAGCATCACCCTCTAATGAGAACGGAAACAACTTAAGGATAGAGTAATAGCGAGTTTTTTCATCATTAGTGCACACGGTAGCTATGTCATTTAATTTAGTAAGATGTGCCACAACAGTTTCAGATTCATAGCCATAGAAAGGATCAGATTAAACCAAAGTAATTAAATCAGGGTCGACAGAGAAATCATAATCCTTATCGGAAATACAGATAGGTGAAGTAGCAAAAGCAGGGTCATATTTCATTCTAGCATTCAAAGATTTTTCTTTCAGCTTAGCTAACAGTTTCTTAAGATCATATCTATCATTGCAAGCTAAAAAGTCTCTAGCAGTTTCTTCATCCACAACATAACCCTCAGGCACAACAGGCAATTCATATCTAGGGAGAGAATCTTCATCATCACTTTCATCAATATTATCAGTTTCGATAATTTCATTCTCTCTAACTCTAGCAAGTTGTTCATCAAGAAATTCACCTAGTGGCACAATATTATCAAGCATAAAAGTAGTTTCATCATAAGTATCATGCATAGCAGAAGTGGAATCATCAATAACATGCGACATATCAGAATCCATAGCAGGAGTAGGTGTCGCAAGTTTACTCAAAACAAAAGGTGAATCAAGTGCAGAGCTAGATGGCAGTTCCTTACCTCCCCTCGTAGTTGAGGGAAAAATCTTGGTTCTTTCATCTTTCAAGTTCCTCATAGTGATTAGCAGATATAAATCCCAAGTGACTCAAAGAATAGAGCTATGCTCCCCGACAACGACGCCAGAAAATAGTCTTGATAACCCACAAGTATTGGGGACCGCAACAGTTTTCAAGGGTAGAGTATTCAACCCAAATTTATTGATTCGACACAAGGGGAGCCAAAGAATATTCTCAAGTATTAATAGTTGAGTTGTCAATTCAATCGCACCTGAAAGACTTAATATCTGTAGCAAAGTATTTAGTAGCAAAGTAATCTGGAAGTAGCGCTAACGATGGCAAAAGTAATAGTATTGGTTTTGTAGTGATTGTAACAGTAGCACGGTAAAGTAAATAAGCTAAGATCAATATGTGAAAAGCTCGTAGGCATTGGATCAGGGATGAATAATTATGTCGGATGTGATTCCTCATGCAATAGTTATAACATAGGGTGACAGAGAACTAGCTCCACTTCATCAATGTAATGTAGGCATGTATTCCGAATATAGTCATACGTGCTTATGGAAAAGAACTTGCATGGCATCTTTTGTCCTACCCTCCCCTGGCAGCGGGGTCCTATTGGAAACTAAGGGATATTAAGGCCTCCTTTTAATAGAGTACTGGACCAAAGCATTAACACTTAGTGAATACATGAACTCCTCAAACTATAGTCATCACCGGGAGTGGTCCCGATTATTGTCACTTCGGGGTTACCGGATCATAACACATAGTAGCTGACTATTGACTAATAAAATAGGATCAAGAACTCACATATATTCATGAAAACATAATAGGTTCAGATCTGAAATCATGGCACTCGGGCCCTAGTGACAAGCATTAAGCATAGCAAAGTCATAGCAACATCAATCTCAAAACATAATGGATACTAGGGATCAAACCCTAACAAAACTAACTCGATTACATGATAAATCTCATCCAACCCATCACCGTCCAGCAATGCTACGATGGAATTACTCAGGCACGGCGGTGAGCATCATGAAATTGGTGATGAAGGTTGGTGATGACGATGGCGACAGATTCCCCTCTTCGGAGCCCCGAACAGACTCCAGATCAGCCCTCCCGAGAGAGATTAGGGCTTGGCGGCGGCTCCGTATCGTAAAACATGATGAATCCTTCTATCTGATTTTTTTCTCCCTGAATGTGAATATATAGAGTTGGATTTGAGGTCGGTGGAGCATCAGGGGGGCCCATGAGGCAGGGGGCGCGCCCCCACCCTCGTGGACAGGGTGTGGCCCCCCTGACGTTGATTCTTTCTCCAGTACTTTTTATATATTCCGGAAATATTCTCCGTCAAGTTTCAGGTCATTCCGAGAACTTTTGTTTCTGCACAAAAATAATACCATGGCAATTCTGCTGAAAACAACGTCAGTCCGGGTTAGTTCAATTCAAATCATGCAAGTTGGAGTCCAAAACAAGGTCAAATGTGTTTGGAAAATGAGATACGATGGAGACGTATCAGGCATTAAGCTTGATTACGCCTCCGTATATCACCCTCAAACAAACAGTTAGGTCGAACGGGCTAATGGTCTGATAATGACCGGCATTAAACCCAGACTAGTGTGATCCCTACGCAAGTCGATAAACACTGGGTTGGGGAACTTGATTCCGTACTCTAGGGACCGTGGAGAAAGCCCAATCACACACCGGATACACTCATACACATCCTTCTTCATGGTGTACAGCGCAGAGGCTGTCTTGCCCTGTGACATTATTCATGACTCACCTCGAGTGCGCATGTATGACAAGAGAGAAGCTGAGCTTGATCGGAAGGACGACCTAGATGGCCTGGAGGAGGATTGCGATGTTGCAAAAGCCCGTTCCGCATTCTATAAACAACAGGCTCGGAGATACCAAAGCAGAGAAGTGCGGGCCAAGACTTATAATGTCGGCGAACTCATTTTACGCCTTCTGGAGAAGAAAAAGGACAAACTCAAACCAAAATGGGAGGGTCCCTTCATTATCGATGAAGTTCTCACACGAGGAGCCTACCACCTTCGTAATGCATTGGACAATCGCCTCGAGCCAAATCCATGGAATGATGCTCGACTCCGAAGATTCTACGCATAAGTTTGGCTATACTTCTTTTCTGTTCATTTTTCTCCTCTTCATTTATTCTTTGTTTTCTCATTCCGATATGATTTCCATGATGCGTTCGGATAATCCGAACACTTGAGGGGTACACATCCTTAAATGTATATATCCCACCATGATTGGAGGCTTCTTCAACCGAAGCTTACTATTATTTCGAGCCGAGAGCTCACAATATAAGTGTTGTTTGATGATATACATCCTTTTTTGCCATCATATGCAGCTCTATGACTTTAGTTTTTGCCAAGCTGGGTTGCCTCGCTCCTATGTTTATGCTCTACGTTCCCGATTGTTCGGCTAGGGCATAAAGGGAGCACCTCTACGATTGTTACAACCGGGTCATCCGGACATGTACCTCAGACTGGTGAAGCCGAAACCTAGCATTCTTAAGAGAATAAGTGGTCGGCAATCAAGCGACAGATTGTTACTTTATGGTGATCCCTCTAACACTATGGGACACTTTTCTCCCGTACTGCGGACAAATTTCGCGACACACATAATTCCAGCATGCAAACCTAAGGAAAGGGACCCTTAATGGAATTATTTTCCTTGGAAGATGTTTCTTACATCTATAATATAACATACATCCTAAAATAAACTTTTTGTCTGTTCGAGCACAATGACCGGGTTGCTTGGTTTCCGGACATAATACATACTTCTTTCATTTCGAAAAAGTATCCGGAAACACTCCACAAATTTTTTGTTCGGAGGTTAAAAGCCAAAGGCCTGCGATGACAAAATTTTCACATGTTCAGATAAAGGTACAGGTTGACTAATACAAACAACTATTCCTTATCTACTCCATCTATACGACTGTCTAACTTACAGTCCTCTTGCGAGTACTTCACAGCTACCATTACTTGGTCATAAACCAACTTCACTGGAATTTCTTCTCCGTCCGGTCCCCGTGGTCCCACTCAGGCCATGTGATTTGGATCTAGCTTGGTGAAGCGTGTTTTCACCATGGCCCAGGCTTCTCGTGCGCCTTCTCGACAGGCGGATGTCTTCCATAGCTCGAGCCGGCACTCTACACCCTTGAATAAGTTTGCCAAGCCCTCCATACTTTCTGGAGGGGTATCAGAGGGCCTTAATGCCTTCACCATACTCTTCATGGCTTTCCGAGCCCAAGCATGTACCATAGACAGTTCCTTCAGCACATCACCTTGAAATCCGGATACTTCCTCTTTCGGCCGGCTAGTTAACAGACCTGCAGCAACAAACTCAAGACATTCCAAACTATGGACTTCCGGAAGACATGCTGAACATGCCACCTTTTAGCTTCTCATTTTCCTTCTGAGCGGTTGATAACTAAGCCCTTAAGCTCTCTATCTCTTCGGATTGTTTATATTTTTTCCCCTCATGTTCATTCTTACCGGATGCATTTGTTGCGGCCTTTTTCGTTTCAGCCAATTCGGCGGTGACAGCATTAAGCTATGCCTGATTCGCTTCTAGCTCATGAGATAGCGCGGTATTTTTCTCTTTAAGAACCCACGGGTCATATCGATCCTTAAATTGGTTTACCATACCGCTTCAAGTCTCGGGGTCTACTAGCACATGGCTATTAATAGTTGCATAAACTTTTACCTGTATATCTTTCGAGAAAAGATGAATGACTCAAGTGAGTCTATCTCGAGCTGCTCGGATATATGCATCCATCGAGCTAAGCACGGTAAGCTCTTGCTCGGAAAAGGCCGGAGTGCGCATAGCCTCCTTTAATCGATGGTGATTCATCACACTCTCCACTTCAGAATTCGTGACTGATACGTCGTCTGAATCCTCCTGAGGAGGCGGAACTGGCGTTGCATCAGCTCTCGTCCTAGTTGGCGAGTCCGGCGCCGGATTAGTGAACATTCGGATAACTGGGCGTTTTCCCACTGTCTGTCGCGTACTCCTCCTGACATCAAGGATGAAAGGAGACTTTTAACAATCCAGACTTACGCCTAGGCATGTCTTAACCAAGCTTACCTCTTGGAAGATTGTGAGGCCTCTACGGCACTCCCAGACAATTTTCGTTTTGAACAACGGCCTTGTGTAGGGGCTGCCCTTGAGGAGGTACGGTCCCTAGAGCGCCAATCCTATTAAAATTCAGATCAGTATAAACAGATAAAAATGCAGATAAGGATTTCCTTTTAAGAACCCTCCGAATAATCACGTATAGAAGGGATAGAGGCGGGGGTAGTTGGCGGTGATAGCCACTTCTGAGCCGTCAAGGCTCGCTTGATAAAATACCCGACGTCAAACTCTATATATATGTCTGGGTTCTCACAAAAGCCAGGGTCTTTATCAGGATTATGATCCTATGGCTAGGGAGCGGGACAGTGGACGTCCTCGGTCATCTTCCTCCATGATTGTTTGTGGCAACAAAGGGCAAGTTTGATTAGTGACTATAACGGCAATAAAATAAACACAGGCGATCGAAATCTTACCCATTCAATAGGTTTGTACATGGAATAACCCTCCTGGTAGTTTAACCAAAGCAAATCTTCTTTCTCGCCCTTATACAGCTCAACCAACATTGTGGCCAGTTTGGCTAGGGTATCTGGACCCTTCCGTCTATAACGGGACGCGTCGTCTTCTCCGCTGTAACACCATAAGGGAGTTACTCTGGATTGGAGGCTGAACGCACCTCTTTATTGTAGTCACCATGATCTCAACTATCGAGAGTTTGGAATGGGCTAGCAACTTGACCTTGCTGACCAACCTCTTTATCTCTGCATTGTCCTCTTCCATGGGAGTTCGGGGACGCCAATTGAGATGCTTCTTTAAAGGAGCACTGGAAAATTTAGGGAGGCCGCGCCGAACTGGATCCGGCAGCGGGACGTCGTCCATTTCAAACCATTATGAAGACCAATGCGGGCATACCTCTTTAGGTGTTCCTATGAGGTATCCGGATCCGTCTATACGCCATACTTCGGCACCGATCACTTCAGATATGGAACCTCCTCAATGGCAGGGAACGAGGCAAAAGAATTTCCTCCATAATTCAAAATGGGCCTCGATGCCTAAGAATAGCTCGAACGGAGACTAGATCCACGAGGGGAAGATAGCCTTGTGTCTGGAGTTGGCTCAGCTGGAGATGAGGCATGGAGCAACTCTACCAATCGCCCTCTTGAGGGCCATGAGGGCGCGAAGAGGAGCTTGGGGCACTGGCCATGATGGAAGGCTTTGCTCGTGGCTGAACTTGGCAGTTTTCCTTTTGCGAGATATGAGATGGCATTTGGAGATCTACATCTCCTTATATAGAGGCCGTGGCGAGGGGCATATTTGTAAACGGCATGGACCGTTCGTATTCACTCAGCGCACGGAAATCCAAGCGACAACAAGGAGGGAGCATAAGAGGTAAAAACATCAAGCTCACAGCCGGACTGTCATTGGTCCGAAGTATAATGATGAACCTGCCTTGCAAAGCCGAAGACATATTCTGGATGCTACGTTGTCATTGAAGGCTAGTTCGGGAGCTACTGAGGGAGTCCTGGATTAAGGGGTCCTCGGGAGTCCGGGCCGTGTAATATGGGCCGAACTGATGGGCCGTGAAGATACGAAGTAGAAGGCCTTCCCCCATGTCCGGATGGGACTCTCCTTTGCGTGGATGGCAAGATTGGTGTCCGGATGTATAATTTCCTTCTTCCATAAACCGACTTGGGGCAACCCTAGTCCCCTCCGGTGTCTATATAAACCTGGGGGGGGGGGGGTTTAGTCCGTAGAGGCAAGGAGAATCCATATAGGCTAGACAGTTAGGGTTTGGCCATTACGATATCAAGGTAGATCAACTCTTGTAACCCCTATACCCATCAAAGTCAATCAAGCAGGAAGTAGGGTTTTACCTCCATTGAGAGGGCCCGAACCTGGGTAAACATCGTGTCCCCTTTGTCTCCTGTTACCTTCGATCCTTAGACGCACAGTTCGGAACCCCCTACCCGAGATCGGCCGGTTTTGACACCGACAACAGCTTCCCCCGGCCTTGCTCCCTGATAAGTCTACAACATATCTATAAATTTTATTGTTCCATGCTATTATATTATCAATCTTGGATGTTTTATAATCATTTTATATCATTTTTTGGTACTAACCTATTGACATAGTGCCAAGTGCCAGTTGCTATTTTCCCCATGCTTTTTACATCACAGAAAATCAATATCATACGGAGTTCAAATGCCACAAAACTTTACGGAGATTTTTTATGGACCAGAAGACATGTAATGGGCCCTGGCTGTGCTTGGTGGGTGCTCCGAGGAGAGCACAACCCACCGGGGCGTGCCAGGACGCCCAGGCGCACCCTGGTGGGTTGTGCCCACCTTGGGTGCTCCCCGGACTGCCTCTTTGCTCTATAAATACCCCAATATTCCCAAAACCCTAGGGGAGTCGACGAAACATTCATCCAGCAAACGCAGAGTCCAGAACCACCAGATCCAATCTAGACACCATCTCGGATGGGGTTCACCACCTGCATTGGTGCATCTCCGATGATGCGTGCGTAGTTCTTTGTAGACCTTCGGGTTCATAGTTAGTAGCTAGATGGCTTCCTCTCTCTCTCTGAATTCTCAATACAATGGTATCTTGGAGATCCATACGATGTAACTCTTTTGCGGTGTGTTTGTTGGGATCGACGAACTTTGAGTTTATGATCAGATATAACTTTTTATATCCATGAAAGTATTTGAGTTACTTCGATCTCTTTTATGAATGATCTCTTATAGCCTTGTATTTCTCCTCCGATATTTTGGTTTTGTTTGGCCAACTTGATCTATTTATCTTGCAATGGGAAGTGGTGCTTTGTAATGGGTTCGATATTACGGTGCTTGATCCCAGTGACAGAAGGGAAACCAACACGTATGTATCGTTGCTACTAAGGATAAAACGATGGGGTCTATCTCTACATAGATAGATCTTGTCTACATCATTTCATCGTTCTTATTGCATTACTCCGTTTCTCCATGAACTTAATATACTAGATGCATGCTGGATAGCGGTCGATGTGTGGAGTAATAGTAGTAGATGCAGGCAGGAGTCGGTCTACTAATCTTGGATGTGATGCCTATGTAGTGATCATTGCCTGGATGTCGTCATGATTATTTGAAGTTCTATCAATTTCCCAACACTAATTTGTTCACCCACCATTTTCTATTTTTCTCGAGACAAGCCACTAGTGAAACCTACGGCCCCCGGGTCTCTTTCTCATATTATTTGCGTTTGTGATCTATTTTATTTGCCTTTTATTTTTCAGATCTATTAAACTGAAAATACAAAAAATACTTTGCTACACTTTATTTTATTTGCGATCTATTTATTTAATCTATTACAACTTTATCCCGTCCACGCACCAATTTCTGGTGCCGTTACCCGGAAGGGATTGACAACCCCTTTAACACGTCGGGTTGCGAGTGGTTGTTATTTGTGTGCAGGGGCTGTTTACGTTGTGTTGCTTGGTTCTCCTACTGGTTCAATAATCTTGGTTTCATCACTGAGGGAAATACCTACCGTCGCTATGCTGCATCATCCCTTCCTCTTTGGGGAAATAGTGACGTAGCTTCAAGCCGTTTCAAAAGGAATTTCTGGCGTCGTTACCGGAGAGGATCTTCAACATATACCAGGATCCTAATCACAAATCTCATCTCCTCGCAATTTACATTATTTTCCATTTGCCTCTTGTTTTCCTCTCCCCCACTACACAAAAATTTGCCGTTTTGTTCGCTCCTCTTTTTCCATTCGCCGTTTTCTTGCCGGATCTATTTTTGAGTGCAATCTTGTTGTGTGGTCATCATGACTCAAGAGAACACCAAGTTATGTGACTTCTCAAATACCAACAACAATGATTTTGTCGGCACTCCGATTGCTCATCCCGCCACTAGTGCGGAGTCTTGTGATATTAATACTGCTTTGCTGAATCTTGTTATGAAAGATCAATTTTCCATTAGTCCTAATGACGATGATGTGTCATATCTTAATACCTTCATGGAATTATGCGATATGCAAAGATGAAATTATTTCCGTTTTCTTTGCGTGATTCTGCAAAAAATTGGTTCTCTTCTTTGCCTCACAATAGTACCGATTCTTGGAATAAGTGCAACGATACTTTTATCACTAAGTATTTTCCGCCGGCAAAAATTATTTCCCTTAGAACCCAGATCATGAATTTCAAGCAACTGGAACATGAGCATGTTGCACAATCTTAGGAAAGGATGAAAATGATGCTAAGGAATTGCCCAACTCACGGGTTAAATCTTTGGATGATCATACAAATTTTTTATGCAGGGTTGAATTTTCATTCTCGTAATCTTTTAGATTCCTCCATGGGTGGTACTTTTATGGAAATTACTTTGGGGGAAGCTACCGAATTGCTTGATAATATTATGGCAAATTATTCGCAATGGCATACCGAAAGAGCTCCTACTAGTAAAAAAGTTAATTCGGTTGAAGAAATTTTTTCTTTGAGTGAAAAAGTTGATGCTCTTATGAAATTGGTTGCTAGTAAAAGGGCTCCTATTGATTTTAATGATATTCCTTTGTCTACTTTGATTGAGCCAAATAGTGATGCCATAGATGTGAATTTTATCTCTCAAAATAATATCAATAACAATGCTTATAGAGGTAATTTTAATCCTAGGCCTTTTCCTAGTGATTCCTCTAATAATTATGGTAATTCCTATGGAAATCAATCATACAATAATAATACGAACATCTCTGATCTTGCGAATAATATTAAAGAATTCATCAACATGCAAAAAGTTCTCAATACTTCCATAGAAGAAAAGTTGAGTAAGGTTGATCATTTGTCAAGAAGTGTTGATAGCATTGCTCATGATGTGGAAAATCTCAAGATGAAATTTTTTGTGCCTAAAGTAGATGAATCAATTAAATCTCTTTATGTTTCTATGGAAG
This sequence comes from Triticum urartu, assembly GCF_056163025.1. NCBI lineage: Eukaryota > Viridiplantae > Streptophyta > Magnoliopsida > Poales > Poaceae > Triticum > Triticum urartu. The sequence goes on along the minus strand of NC_141878.1, from coordinate 475,758,473 downwards.
AAAGTAAAAAAAGAACCGCTATGCTTAGAGCTAAAAGAGAATTTTTAGAAAAAGCGTTTTCTAGTGATTACTTTCGCAAAAGTGATGAAGATCTTAAAATGATTGGTGCCTTTTCTATTGATTCATTGTTTAGTAAAGTTAATATTGATGAAAAAGGGACTAGAGAAGAGTCAACTTTAGCTAGAAGGCATCCCGATAATTCGGAGGGTGAAAATCTTGTTGAGAAAATTGATAAAAGTGGGTTTGAAGAGGTCAAAACTTTAGCTAGTGATGTGCCCACTCTTTTGGATTACAAAGACTTTAATTATGATAGTTGCTCTTTGATTTATTGTATTTCTTTGTTGCAATCCATGATAAATTCACCCCATTCTTATGAACAAAATAAAGATTTTACTAAACATATTATTGATGCTATGATGAAAGCTTTTGAAGAAAATTTGGAATTAGAAGTTTCAAATCCTAGAAAATTCCATGGTGATTGGGAACCTACTATCAAAGTCAATATTAAAAATTATGAGTGCTTTGCTTTGTATGACTTGGGTGCTAGTGTTTCTACAATTCCGAAATCTTTATGTGATGTGCTTGGTCTTACCGATCTTGAAGAATGTTCTTTAAATTTGCACTTGGCGGATCCTACTGTTAAAAAGCCTATGGGAATAATTAATGATGTTCTTATTGTTGCAAATAGGAATTATGTGCCCATAGATTTTATTGTTCTGGATATTGATTGCAATTTGTCTTGTCCAATTATTCTTGGTAGACCGTTTTTACGCACTATCGGTGCCGTGATTGATATGAAAGAAGGTAATATTAAGTTCCAATTTCCTTTGAGGAAGGGTATGGAACACTTTCCTAGAAAAAGAATTAGGCCACCATATGAATCAATCATGAGAGCATTTTATGAATCTCGAACCAAAGATGAGAAAACTTAGATCCTTGCTTTATGCCTACCTAAGGGTGTAAAACTATAGCGCTTGTTGGGAGGCAGCCCAATAAATAAATTCTATTTTTGCCTTTTGGTTTATGTTCTTGAGTGTTTACACAATTATGCTACTGTTATGATTGTGTTTTTTGTGTTTAATTTAGTGTTTGAGCCAAGTAGAACCGATAAGATCTTCTTGAGAGTGTTTTGTGCAGTTCCGCCAAAATGTCACATGGGCAACGTTTTTACATTTCCGTGGGACTGCAAAAAGGGAGATTGGTTTTGCTATCCGCCTCATCCAACTCCGTGCCTAATCTTGTCCAACAAGTAGTTAGTCCTAAAGAGAAATCGCAGAGGTGATCGGCTTCTATTTGTGTGTGTTATGTTTCATCATCTAGTTCCACTATTATTGTAATCACACTAACTGGATATCTTTGCAAACAGGGATGGTTAGCTTGATTTTAGTGGAGCTACACAAAATGATCAAATTGTGATGTCCTCCATACATTTCTTTTTTGGCTACAGAGCTGGGTGAAACTAGCTGCCAACCAATGAACACTATGCCCAGGAAATGGAGCCATGCCTATGAACAACATCGATCAATTATATATTTTTCTTTATTTGTACACCTTCTCACAACTTTGTCTTCAGTTGTGATGTGAATATTGGCGTTGATCTACGAACCATTGAGATATATTAGCAGCCATGGTAGTTTCATTTTTATTTGATGGAATGTTGTAACGAGATAATCTTGACGCAAGAGGACACATGAATCCTAAGTTGAAACCTTCATAGCATCACAGTACAATTTCATTAAAATTATGCGTACATATAAACAAATCCTGAAGGATTGATAGAAATGCCAAAAACAATTCAACGTCGTTTCGCCAACATGTGGGACATCCTTCATTCGGCTCCACCTGCCATGCAACAATATTCAGCGCGCAACTACAGGGAAAGATTCACCCAAGTCGTTACGCTGCAGTAGTAATGACTAGTGACCAGCCAAATCACAGAGCCCCACCTTTGCCATAGTAAGTTGCTCAGACAAAGCAACCATCATTTCTCTGTTCGTTGAATCCGCTGGTACTCCCATATTCCCAGAGTAGTAAGTTGCTTGGGCGAAGCAATCATCACTTCAGCTTTCCCGCATTAAGTACTACATACCTCCTTTTTTTATTCTAGAAACAACCACACGCGAATATTGGACGGTAGCGGCACAAAAACTGAATCAAAAATCAAAACCAACCAATGAACTACTACTAATGGTGAGCGTTTGCTAGTATGATGTACTCCGTCTGTCCATGTATATAGGGCTTAATGCGTTTTCTGAGACTAAATTTTGCCCTGTTTGGATCCATGGGTTAGAGTTAGTTTGAGCTAGTTGGGGCTCAAATAGCCCTAAAGTATCCAGACATGAGGGTTAAATCAGAGGAAGTTGCAGCGAACCCACCAAAAAAACTATCCCACGCAAGAGGTGCTACTTGGAGATAGTTCTCATTGGGCCCACTGAAAAATCACTTTTCTCTCTCCATCAAGTGCATTTATTGTCAATCTAATCCTGTCATCCAAACATCTCTTTGGCTACAGTTAGTTCAGGGTTTGTCATGAGTTAGTCTAACCTCTAGCTAAGTTAGAGTATCCAAACCGGGGCAGCATAGGACATGCAAGTTGCTCAAAGCACACAGTCAAATTCGTACGTGAAAGGATCTTTTTTTAAAATGGAACGTGAAAGGATCTTCGAATGATATAAATTTCAAATTATATAAAATCATATCAATAGTCAAAGGCATCCTCGAAGAATACATTAGGCCGTATATAAAATCTTATCAATAGTCAAAACCAAGTGTTACTACTACACCGAACAAGTTCAAAACGAGAAACTAGACCCACTCACGGCACGACACGCTTGTCTCGTTTGGTCCATCGATCAAAGCGCTTCCTCTTCTTCGCATAACAATAGAGTACAATAATTTTTTTAGAATGCTCTTGGCATGTCGCTAACATGGGATGAGTTAACCGACCTCAATAGACGGCAAAAACGCTAGCCCTCCGCACTTTGAGGGAGACGAGGAGCGAGAAGCGATACGGGCTGGTGGATTACTAGAGCTAGGTGTCACACGGAGGCCAAGAAATATGGTGATAGCGTGGGTTGGCCATGTATGATGTAACTACACTGGGCTACTGTGTTTCGTACTCTTCCGGTCTACTGTGGAGATGATTGGTTGATTTTTTGATATCTAGGTATGATGTAACCAAACACGACATGTAGTGGTTAGTTCATTGCATGCAATGCTATTAATTAGTAAATAAACATTAAGTTCTCTTATTTTTTTCCTCCTTCTTGGTCATGGTGCACAACCAAAGATGACTTATTCACCTAGACGGAGGGAGTAATATAAAATATTATTAGTGCAGATGCTCTACCGCGAGGTTCCTTGCTCCTTCTCAATCGTCGGGAATCTATGAGGATGTTTGGTTCATGGCCACACCACGTAGAATCTATGAAGTGAGTGTTTGGTTCAAGCCACACTTGGACCCCAAATGGCATACACACAAAAAATAAGGCAAGATTCCCTTAGGCTTGCCAACTTGTGGCTCTCATTTTGATGAACTAACCTTAGGCAAGCTTGGCAAAAATGTGTGGCAAAGTGTGGCAATGCTAGACCCAGAACCAAACAGCCCCTTTGACACAACTAACCTTAGGCAAAGTTTGGCTGCCACAAAAAGTGTGGCTATGGCCACCACAAGTGGGGCAAGATTTGGCAAAAAATTGAGCGTATGACATATGGACCATATAACTAGAGAAGTGTGGCAAGCCACAAGTGTGGCAATGAACCAAACACATATCTAAGATGTTGTGGCATGACTAAGGTTAGACGTGGCAACCTTAGGCTGGGAACCAAACAGGCCCTATGTTTTTCCACTCTTTTTTACATGAGCTTTGTTCATCCATTTGCCAACACGCTTGACATATAGCATCAAGGTGCACGTGTCATTCAAGAAAATAGAGATAAGCAGTGCGTAAGTGACACTACAAAAAAAAGACACATCCGTGACATTTTGGGCCGAACGAAAAAAATTTCTGTCATACATATGACACTTCTATGATGATAATTGTGACAAAACCCGGTATCATCATAGATGTGGTGGGCTCCTACTTCTATGACAAAAAATCATGACATAAAATGGGCTTTTCATCCTGGGCGGGCCGGAGACGCAGCTTCATGACATTCTTTGGGCCGTCCATGACGGAAAAAACCGTGGTAGAAGTGAGGGGGAGGAAAATTTCGGGGAGTTCCCGGTTACGGTGGGAGGTCGGGGGCCGAGCGATGCGCGTTTCTCTCGTACACGTACGCGCGTGTGTGCGAGGCGTTGGCTCTAACTGAACCCGAGCGAGGCGTTGGGCTCTAACTGAACCCGAGCGATTGCACTGCAGGCTACGTGTTATTGAACTCGAGCGATCGATCGATGGCTGTTAACTGAACTCGATCGAGCGATTCCTTCGCTACTGCTGCTAACTGAAGCCGATCGATTGGATGAACAGTGAGCGTTGCGGGGGGGTTGGATGAACAGTGAGCGGTGGCGTTGCCTCTGGATGAACAGGACCCCATGGTGTGGAGGACTGGATGAACAGTAGACGGTTGAGGGGTGGTTGAACAGGACCCCATGGTGTGGAGGGCTGGATGAATAGTAGACGGTGGAGGGGTGCCCGTGGAGGGGTGGTTGAACAGTAGCCGGTGGAGTAGCGCGCGGTGGAGGTTGGATGAACAGGAGCCCGTGGAGGCTGGAGGAGGTCGACGGTAGCCCGTGGAGGCTGGAGGAGGTCGATGGTGGAGATGAACAGTATCCCGTGGAGACCCGTTTTGCGGTACGCCACACCCCTCCCGATGAACAGGACCCCCGTTTCGACCGTAGGAGGTCCATTTCGTCTGTTTTGCGGTACGCCACACCCCTCCCGATGAACAGGACCCCCGTTTCGACCGTAGGAGGTCTGTTTCGTCCATTTTGCAGTACACCACACCCCTCCCGATCAACAGGACCCCTGTTTCGACCGTAGGAGGTCCGTTTCCTCCGTTTTGCGGTACGCCACACCCCTCCCGATCAACAGGACCCCGTTCCGAACGTAGGAGGTCCGTTTCCTCCGTTTTGCGGTACGTCAGGCCTCGTTTCCATCGCCTGTTCCATCCAAGCCCTCCCGATGAACACGACCACACATTCTGTTCTGACCCAGCTGGTTGGCTCCCATGCGTTCCATTGCCTCCCGCTGAACACGATGCATTCCGTTGCCTCCCCATGAACACGACGCATTCCGTTGCCTCCCCATGAACACGACGCATTCCGTTGCCTCATCATGAACACGACGACAATGTTGTTTCTCCTATCCGACCCAGCCATGTACATGAGCCCTGGCCGTACGTATGCGTGAGTAGGCGTTCGAGACCCCGCCCGTATGTACACATACGTGGCCGTATTTTCTTTCTTGCACCCTGGCCGCTGTACGTACGTGTACATGCTACGTGCGCGCCTCTACTACGACACGTGCGCGCCTCTACATCCACCAGTATATATGTACGTACACGTTCGCGACCAGAATGACAACGCTACGTACGCTTCGACCAGGTGGGTCCCGACTGTCAGGCACTTCCTTGCGTGCGAAGATGTAGCTGGTGGGTCCCAGCAGTCAGGGGGAAACGTTTTTTTTCACGAAATACGGTGGCCCGTCTGGTGGGTCCCCGCTGTCAGGTGGAGGAATAATTATTTTGCACGTAATAAGGAGGCACTTCCTTGCTGCGGCCGTGGACCCAGCTGTCAGCCTCTCCACGTACAGTCCACGTTTGATGGAAGCCGTTCCTTGACCACGTTGACCAGGCCACGCCAAGAGCACCAGGGCGGTGGACGACGGTGAGGCCTAGGAAGGGGACGACGCAGAGCCGGGGAAGACGCCTCAGTGGATGGCCATGCGTAGAGGAGTACGAGGGTTCATTGGTTCACTGTGGTGTGAGGCTGCCGTCTCTGCAGAATAACAGGGGGTGTGGGTGAGTAGAGGGATGGCCTGGCCAGCGGTGGGAGTAGTAGGGGGTGGTGAGGCCTCCCCCGCATCGCAGCCGGCAACGGGAGGCAGGAGCACGAGGCTCGACCGGCGCTGGTTTGGGCGGCTGGAGCAAGAAGACCAAAGGTTGAAGAAGCACTACGGCCGTTGAATGGACATCGTACACTCACTGTAGCTAGAATCGTGCATATTGACTAAGTTGACAAAGCCCTCCATCCCAGTCAACTTAGTAGGCCCACAAGTCAGCCTGCCACTATACTGGGTCCCAGCTAACAGGGGGAGTATTCATTTTTCTTGTGCGTAATAAGGAGGCACTTCCTTGTGTGCGAAGATATAGCTGGTGGGTCCGAGCTATCAGCGGCGGTAACATTTTCTTCGCAAAATACAGAGGCCCTTTCGGTGGGTCCCTGATGTCAGGTGGAGGAATCATTATTTTGCGCATAATAAGGAGGCATTTCCTTGTTTGCGGCCGTGGACCCAGCTGTCGGCCTCTCCACGTACAGTCCACTTCAGATGCATGTCGGTCGTTGACCATGTTGACCAGGCCGCGCCGAGAGCACCAGGGTGGTGGACGATGGCGAGGCCTAGGAAGGGAACGACACGGAGGCAGGGAAGACTCGACAGTTGTTTCCCACACGGAGGGGAGTACGACTGTACGAGGATTTACTGGTTCGTCTGCCGTCACCGGAGAATAACAGCAGGTGTGGGTGAGTAGAGGGATGGCTAGGCCAGCGATGGGAGTATGGTGGGGCGGTGAGGCCTGCGCGGCAGCAGAGCCGGCCGCGGGGAGGAGGGAGCAGGTAGTCCCGCCGGCGCTTGTTTGAGCGGCTGGAGCAGGAAGAGCAGAGATTGAAGAAGCACGACGGCCGTTGGATGGCTATCCAACAGTCACTGCTTGTGCGTCAACCTTTTTTTAGGAAAGCCTCAAATCTGTGGAAAACAGCATACAACCCATCTGCCATTATTTCTAATAATTTACAGCCCATTTGCTAATTATTAAGGTTTTTTGGAGCCCATATTCTTTTTGTTAGCATTACAGCCCATATTGTGGCCACGGTTAAAAAATTATACGAAATTTTGCATATTTCGGTGCGGTCCGAACTGTTTTTAATCCCAAAATTTCGACTCACATTCGAACTGATTTTAAAAATAAATGTATATCAATATAAAATCCAACAAATTCTCCACTCATAAAAATTAATGTAATTTAAAATCTCGAAATGAAAAAAAAAAGATATTTGAAACTAATTGCTGGTTTGATGTGTTTTAAAAATGTACAACCCATTTCTCATTACTGATGGGCCATTTTCTCGGCCAGTCGAATGAAAGCTCTCCTCGTCTTGAAAGATTTGCAGCCCAACAGGCCTAACAAAGCGACTTACCTGGCAAATCACAAAAAAACTGGGCTGTGGCCGTGGACCTAGCTGTCAGCCTCTCCACGTACAGTACTCTTCCGATGGAATGTCGTTGACCATGTTGACCATGCCGCGCCCAGAACACCAAGGCGGTGGATGACGGTGAGGCCTAGGAAGGGGACGACGCGGAGCCGGGGAAGACGCGGTAGTGGATGCCCACACGGAGAGGAGTACGAGGGTTCACTGGTTCGGCTGTGGTGTGAGGCTGCCGTCGCCGCAGGGCCTGGCTAGCGGTGGGAGTAGTAGGGGCGATGAGGCCTCAACGGCAGCACAACCGGCCACTGGAGGCAGGAGCAGGCGGTCTCCTTGGCGCTGGTTTGGGCGGCTGGTGCAAGAAGAGCAGCGATTGAAGAAGCAGCAGGACCGCTCAATTCAAATCCAACGTTTACTGCTGCTAGAATTGTTTGTTGACTAACTTGAAAATCCTTGCGTACGCGTCAACTTAGTAGGCCCACAGGTCAGCCTCCCAACCGGTGCGCCCCAGATGTCAATGGGAGGAATCATTTTTTTCGCATAATAAGGAGGCAGTTGATTGTGTACGGCCAGGCCAGCGGAGGGAGTAGGGTGGGCGGGGGAAGCCTGCGCGGCATCACAGCGGGCCACAAGAGGAGGGAGCAGGCAGTCCCGCTGGCGCTAGTTTAGGCGGCTGGAGCAGGAAGATCAGAGATTTAAGAAGCACGTCGGCCGTTGGATGGACATCCAACAGCCACTGCTGCTAGAATCGTGTGGTCACTGACAAAGCCTTGTGTAAACAAGTCAGCCTCGAAATCTGTTGCGTGTACAGCCCATTTGCTATTATTTTTATAATTTTTACTCATTTTCTAATTCATATGGAATTTATTGCAGCCCGTTTTCCATTTTTAGAATTGTTGGCCATTTTCTGGTCAGTACCAGGGTCAAAACATTAACTAAATATGTGGGAAATTTTGAAAATTCATAAATTTTTGCTAGGGAACGAAATATTCTTAATCCAAAAATTAATAGCCATACTAAATTTTTTTTTAAAATAAATTAGTGCTATGCCATGTTAAATCCAATAAAATACGTATAAGATATCAGTGAAGAACAAAAACAAAAAAAGAAACTTATATCCCATTTGCTATAATTTTTTTAGAATTTTCAACCCCTTTTGATATTACTTTTAACAGACATTGACCATACTCTTAAGCCAAGCCAGAATGCATCCCTCCTCATCTTGAAAGATTTGTAGCCCAGTAATTCGGAGAAAACAAATAGGCCTAGCTTGGGTATTCTTCAAAAAGAAATACTAGGCTATCTATTTTCCCAAAGAACTGGTGCATGAGCATTTAGTTTTATTTATTTATTTATTTACTTATTTATGTTTAGGGGGCCATGAGCATGTACCTGGGCTGGATTCATGTGAGAGCCTCCCTTCCAGTTAATTATGGGCTTCTCTATTGGGCCTTCATCAGTGGGCTGCATGTTATCAACAAGTGGAAAATGTGTTCCGTACGAAAAATAGTATACGCTACGTACGGTACGGGGCACTAAAGGATCAAACTGTGCAACAACTTCCAAAATACTGTGTTTGTCGTTCTAACAACACATTTATTCAACCAACAGACGAAATATACTACTGATTGTACATTGAAAATAGCAGCAGCAACAACCAGGGCTAGGGGTGCAACAGAAGCAGTAAGCAGGCCAGAAGAGTGAAGACGCAGCTCTCTCTTCCAAACCAAACATCAGCCATCATTACAAAAGGGCTACCAAAAAGAACAAGTGCATCAAACTAAATAAAGATCCTACTACACCAAGTGTATGAATCTAACAAACTGGCTCAGTTAGGCGTTACTATTTATTAAGCTGTGGAGATTGGCTGACGGCTTGAACCAGATGGGTGCCTGACGGGGGAAACTCCAGCCAGCAGGTCGAAGTCTGATACTTGCGACCCTCTCTCCTACTTTGGGCTACAGAGCGTGGCGGCACATATCAGGGTATGGTGCATGCAGAGACACATGGTACACTGTGTACACACAGTTTTGCGTGATGAACGAAACTGCGCTGCCATCATGATCCTTGCCGTCAGTTATCTCCTGGTTAATCAGATAATTCAGTCCGACAAACAGAGAGCGTGTACCAAGGCTACTTACCATCCTCTAGACAAAAATTCCTGAAGGCCTAGAGAAGCTGGGATCCTGCTCAAAGACCTTGCAGTGACTGTGATTGTATTCCGCGAAACAACACATCCGATATGTGCGAACGATCATCAATCTTTCGACGTCGTCTGATCGAGCCAGGAACCACCTGCAACTGCCATGCCGCTTTTCCTTGAAAGGTTCTGGGATTAGGAAGGGTAGGGACACTAGGCGGCCTACAACATCATATCAAGTTGGAGTCAAATAAAAAAGGGCTCTTGATTTAGTCAATCTTAAGAACAGCATGTTATGAGCATGAATATTTTTTCAGCAAATGTTGATAGTAATATAAGCAAGCCATCATGATATCATAGGAAAGTAACATACTGCTGTAACAGCCGTTTGTAGTGATGACTAGAGTAGGCAAACAATACGTCTAGCCAGAGAAGGAGTCGACAACGTAAATGAAGCCCTTGTGTTCAATGGCATCAGAAAACCATGGAGGATGTATGATCCTGCGATGAACGTGCAGATATATCCACTTACCGCAGTGACCTGTCAGATAGGCAAGACCGCGGTTGAAGAACGCAATTAGCCTGGAGTCTTTATAATCCGCAGATCTTGTGGGCACATGGCAGATTACAACCTTGAGCAAATCAAACTTGGTATCATGTTGGCTACTGTAAGATTCCGAGTATTCTGGGCCGCGGTGGCATAGCAGTGCAGTGTTAATCAAAGTAAGGGGGATCAATCGCCGAGTGTAGACCTCCACGAGCATCCAGCTGCCGCGACCGTCGATGAGGACCATCCAAGACGTGTTCATGCCGACCCAGTACATACCGTTAATGTAGTTGAGGCTGACAGGGATCGGATCATAGTCAAGGGAATTGATGCTCACCACCCTATGATCGTTATGCTGCGTGACACGCCATTTCTGAAGATCAGGAGGCATCATCAAGCAAGGAGCTGGCTTAAAAAGCTCCAGCCCGAGGGCTTTGAGTAAACGGTACAGCCCCAACGAGCACGCGGCGAGCGACATGGTACTAAGATTGTCCACATGCGAAACAATGAGCTTGATTACCTCTGTGGGGAGCGAATTCTAGCCACTCATTCGGCGGACGCTGCTCAGTTCTGCCATTGTTAATGCTTGGGTTTCGGACGAGGGGGGAGGAGCCTTAGCGGGGATGGAAGATTGTACGAGATTATGTGCGGACAAAGATGGAGAAGCGAATATGTGCTGCGGGAAGTGGACATGTGATGATGACTACAGCACGCCGCTTGACTTACGAGACACATACCCGCAGCGTAGGGTCATGTCGATGCCAGACAACTTGCTTGAGTGATCACAGTACTGGTACTCCCTACAGTGCTATGCCCTAACTTGCTTGAGTAGAGTAGTAGAGTAGGACTCTGCTCTACTACTGGCACCGGAGGAGTAGTATATTCTAATCTAAAATAGTTACAAACTTCAATTGCCGAGCATGGAACGACTACGAACCATGCTCAAAGACCGTGTCTACGTGGTGTTTGGACATGGGCGACAACCTGAACGCCAATGGTGCTGCTCCCGTTGCACCGTATGTGTTTCTGTCCTTCCTGTTCGAAATCGTGGTAGAATTCATGTTTCTACTCTGTATCCTACTACTATGCTAGTCCACATGATTAGTTTCATCTCTGTTATAGCCGTCATGATTTATTTTGTGCTTATTCAGATTAAATCTCGTAGTAACTTGCTCATATATTCAACTGGCGCAACGTCCCCTACAGCCACTCCTGTTTCATGGACGGCCTGGTCGATGCCTCCAAGGAGCCCTTCGTCCACTGCTATGAGTGCCCGATGCCGTTTTTTGGCTCGCCGGCGGACATGGTGCATCACCTCACGGATGCGTGCAGCGGTCACTGCTGGCCCTTGGCGGAGAACATCAAGTCCGAGACGTGCTACCCGTTCACCATGCCGGAGTCGCTGGAGGATCACCGCCGCCTGCTAGTCTCGGAGGAGGACGGCAGCGTCTTCCTCTTGATCGTGGGCACCGGCGAGGCCCGCGCAGGCCGCCGACCCGTCTCTGTAATGTGCGTCAGGGGCAACGCCGCTGAAGCTGACACTGACACGAGGCTGATGTACGGGTGCGTGGTCAGTGTTACTACCCCTCCGGGTCGCGTGGGCGGCGACACCGGCCTCATCGAACGGACTTGGACTTTGGGGAGCTGGGACTACCCCGCCAATGTGGACTTGGAAAACCCATGGCATCCTTTACCCGCCGACGCGGTGCACGGGGACTCCAAGGAGGTTCACCTGGACATACGCATTATCAAGTTAAATGTTGATCATTAGTCTTCACTCAATGTAATCTGCTGTCTAAGCAGACTTCCATGCAGGATCTTGCTCTATTGGAGTATCGCGCATAAATAAAAGTGTATCTGTTTATGGTTTAGTCTAGAATCTTCCATGTATGAATTTTTACTACAGTACTGGTGAAAGACTTACGATGAACCATTTCTTACATCTCCTCTGCCCGCTTGCAAGTCATCCTGATTTAATCCCTCCCTCTAGGTGTATAAGGGCATGGTTAATATTACTTAATAGTATAGCCAACTGTTGACTATAAGAAAGTGCCATGTCATCTGTAGCCAACATGTATAACAATCGATACTCGAAAACTAATTCTTAAAGATCATTTATTGCAAAGCACAATAAGTGTTATTTCTTCACAAGTTTTGGATGCAGGTTGAACAGTTGAACGCTTTTGTTTGCAAAAGATACCTTTTTATCTATTTCACCCGGATGTTTGTGAGCTCTAGAGATGAAATAATATCCGAAGAAACCTATCGATACCCGTTACACATGAGATGACCCCCCACATCCTTTGTCAAAATAAACAACTCCCTGATCAATGCATTTCACTCTTCGGTGCAACGCACGGGCACCTTACTACTATAGATTAGTACGACCAAAAATTGAACTAACATTATATATAGTACAATAAATGCTGATGCATGTCACCGAAAATTATATCATTCAAAACTATGTTCAAATACGAATCCAACGATATAGTTTTTGTTGACATGCACTAACATTTTGTCAGTTAAATCTTTAGTCAAATTCAATGGGGGACTAATAAACCACGACCAATGTAGTACAAGTGTAGAGGGCGGCGCTGCATGGGAGTCTCACCTCTCACCCCGCTCGTGGCGCGGCAGTAAAGCCGTCATATCACAAAACCCAACCACTCCAAGTAATAAGTGGCCTGGTAAAATAAACGAACAAGCAACCATCACATCCCTCCGTCTTTTTGCATTTCATCTCTCTGCATTTACTTTCTCCGGTTCACCTCACACACTCGATCCCTAGCTACTACTCCTAGGGCCAGTTCTTTTGGCGGCTTCCCCGGCTTTTCCCACAAGACTAGTCACAGTGGAGAGTAACTATAAGGCGCCTCACTCATTTATTTAGGCTTCTAAACTACTACTCCGTCCTGGTTTATTCCTCACCATTGTAATTTGTGCTAAATTTTGACCAAAGATTTAACTGGTTTATTCCTCACCATTGTAATCCCTACGTCTAGGTGTGTAAGTCATCTTACGAAAACCAAATAGTCACAAAACACTTAGGCGCGGTGCATTAACTTCAACCTCGGTTCTTGTTTCTTGACATATAAACCAATAAGAGATAAAGAGTGTGCATGCTTTTAATGACTTGAGATATCAAACACAACATGGAGTGGTTAGTTCATTGCATGCAATACTATTAATTAGCAAATAAGCATTAGCATTTCTCGTTTTCTCCTCCTCCTTGGTCACGGTGCATAGCCTAAGATGACTTACTCACCTAGACAGATGGAGTGGTGCATGTGACATGCACTAAGATTTCATTAGTTAAATTTATGATCAAAATTTGACACAGATTACAAAGGGGACCAATAAACCAGGACGGAGGTAGTAGTTATGGGATTACTAATCTAGAAGCCTAAAAGAACTGGCCCCTGGTACTCCTACTAGTAGTAGTACTCAAGTTGGAATTCCAATTGCACGGCACAACTTGTTAGGCAAAATATTTGATACAGGGTGTAGGAAGCGGTTTGGGAATTTGCATGCCTTTCCAACCAGTGAGATACTCCGTACAAAGTACGACAGAGAAATAACCATAGAGAAGGAATCTAAAAGTAAACAATCAAACGAGAATTTTTGCATTTGTTTAGCATTGAATCGTTTCACAAGCTTGACTAGTGTTGTTTTTCTAGTTTTACAAAAACCACATCGTAATGTTAAAACGTGCATTTGCACGTACATAAGTAATAGTAGTACTCCCTTCGTCTGGGTGTATAAGTCTTCCCTCCTTCTTGGTCACGGTGCACAACCAAAGATGACTTATTCACCTGGACGGAGGGAGTAGCACAGTCTGGAAGCATATATCGAGAGAGACGTGTAGTGCGATAGTATATAGTAAAGTTTGTGCTATATGTACGAACTTGCAAAATGCATACGAATACACAAGGTTTCCAAACTTTCCCTTTTACATACTTAATTAAGGACGCTAAAAATTCGTGAACGTTCGGGATTTATCATTTGTGTCCCAAAACTAATGAGATCGCCTTACGAAACAAAAATTATACTCCTCCTAAAAGCCATGGCGCTCCCAGGAGCGCTTGCGGCGCGCCACGAGTGCCCTGGTGTGCGGCCGTTTCCCAGCGCGCCGACACAACGCCTCTTCCTTAGCCTCGCAACTCGCGAGGTGCTGATTGGCGGCTTGCCGGCGGGCGAGCGCGATCTCACCGGTGTGGTGATCCGGCGCCAACAGGTACTCCTCCTTGCTGGAAGCGTGCACCTGGTCCACGTACCACCAAGCGTAGATGAGGCGCTTGGGCCCGACTGCACTCAGGGCGTTGGCACGGGCGTCCTCCGCCACCCTCACGGCCCTCGCACGAGCCTTCTGCCAAAGAGCCAATTGCCTGACTCTCTCGGATGCAACATAGGCCTCCCAGGCAGCTTGTTTCGCGGTGCGCTTCTCTTCCTCGGCCTTCTTCTCCGCCTCTATTTTGGCGCGCTCTGCTGGAGGCAAAGCCTCCCACAAGGCGACATCCATTTCTTTTGAAAGCTCCTCTAGGCCCGGGGGCTCGGCGGGCGGTGCGGCGTTCTCCTCGTAGCGGGGAGCTGACGCGTCCTCCGGCGCGCGTGCTGGCGAGATTGCGAACGCCGACGCGTCCACCTCGACGCGTCGCGGCGAGGAGCGGAACACCGACGCGTCCTCCTCGACTAGTGGCAACGAGGAACAGAACGGCGAGGCGTCGCGTCGCGGCGAGGAGCGGAACGCCGACGCGTCCTCCTCGACTAGTGGCGGCGAGGAACGGAACGGCGAGGCGTCGCGTCGCGGCGAGGAGCGGAACACCGACGCGTCCTCCTCGACTAGTGGCGGCGAGGAACGGAACGGCGAGGCATCGCGTTGCGGCGAGGAGCGGAACGCCGACGCGTCCTCCTCGACTAGTGGCGGCGAGGAACGGAACGGCGATGCGTCATGTAGCGGCGAGGAGCGGAACGCCGACACGTCCTCCTCGACTAGTGGCGGCGAGGAACGGAACGGCGACGCGTCGCTAGCGGCGAGGAGCGGAACACCGACGCGTCCTCCTCGACTAGTGGCGGCGAGGAACGGAATGGCGACGCGTGACCGTCCGCGCGGTGTAGCGAGGGGCTCCTAGGGCTTGGGAGGGGCGATGCCATGGTGGTCGACGTGAGAGGGAGCGGGAGGCGATAGCGATGAACGTGAACATGGGGGGTAGGAGATAGCGATGTCATGGGAGGCGTAGTATTTATAGCGAGCAATGGCACACCTACGTAAGATATGGACTGAGCTGCACTGACTTAACTGCAGGTCCAGTTGCGTCACTGACATGTGGGCCAGACACCTGTTGGGCCCATATGTCAGTGACCCAATGCACCTGCAGTTAAGTAACAGCTACGTGGGCATATTTGTTGGAGTAAATTACGGGGGAGCAAAGGGGTGGAAATATTGTTGGTCACAACGGATTGGACGAGCGTGGGGAAGGAGAGTCATGCATGCAAATTTTTTCACACGGGGTGGAGTGGTGGGACCGCCGGAGGAACAAGGAGAGTTTGGCAGGCATATTGTTTCCACACATGGAGAGGAAAAGATTTGGAGACGAACGGGCTTCCTGCAGGGAACGGTGCAGGGAACGGGCTTCCTGCATGCAAGATGACTTATTATGTGAAGTTACATCCACGCACCGGCATGGCGTGCAAACAGGAAGAAGCTATACCGTCAGGCTTACGATATGGGTCTAGTAGACATGACATCTAGTGGGTCCCGCATAGTTCTCGAGAACTCTTTGGGGGTTTGCAGCCGTTTATCCACCGGGCAAGCCAGCAACCCCACGCCGTTCGCACGCCCTACTCGTCTTCTACCTTACAACAGTTCACTCCTAGTCGTCCCATCCTTTCACATTAATTCGCTCCCAGTTTTTTTTGCGAGGTACAACAGTTCAACTTCTCCTAACCCTCCTCCAAAATCCATGGCCTCCGAAATCTCCATGGTCGCCGCTGAGTACCAGGTTAGAGCCATCACCGGCGATCAGTTCATCGTCATCTACACATGTGGATCCGAGACGGTGAAAGCATGGCTTGCTCGCTTCCTACGCATGTTCAACAGTTCAACGGATGAGTGGGTCGCTGGGCTAGATGTTGAGTACACCACAATCCTGGGACGAGAGAAGGATCTAAAGGACGAAGAGAGGAAGAATCTCGCAGTGATCCAGGTTTGTGTACATAACGTTTTCTTGGTCTACCACATATGCCATGCCGACGTTGAGTGCCAGGATTTTAAGAACTTCCTCAAGGACAAAAGAGTGAAATTCATTACTGTAGGCTTTAAGAACGACATGGATGTCCTGCTCGGATAGGTCTCATTGTAGGCCAGCCCTTCGATCTCCAGAAGGCAACCTTGGTGTCCTCCTCTCAACCTTCAATGATGAACCTGGTAGAAGCCATGATTGATCCTTCATACGCTAAACTGAAGAAACCTCATCACGAGTTTCATCATGCATGGGAGTCGAAGACATTAGATGACGATCACATCCTGTATGCAGCAATGGATGCCTACCTTTGTTTAAATATCTACAAGGGTTGGATGAAGAAGCAGAGCCCAGTGTCCGGTTCAAGCAAAGAAGCGTCGGCGAAGAGGAAGAGGAAGAGGGATGAGGACGAAGTCGAGGACGTGGACTCGGACTCCGTGTAGGTGGCAGTGTCGTCGCTCATGCTGGTTCTACTGCAGTGTCAAGCGGACTAGTTGCTTAGTTTATTTTCAAGGGTGTGTTGTGCTAAGGCCCCAGCAGAACTATGTTTATGTTCTTTCTCGTTATTTGAACTCTTTAGTACATACAATAGTACTAGTACTATGTCTTACTACTGTTCTTCTTGCAGTTGGTACTACTGCTCGTATCTCTGTGTTCCTACTGTATTTAATACATTCGTACTAGTAGTATAATTTGGGTCAGTCGATTTGTGAAATAAGTTCGATGGAGCAAAGGAAGAAGATGGTAGAAGAGGTGGAAGAAGCCCATCTAGCCATCCGTGTTGCATCAAACGGCTCACATGAGTCGACTAACCCAAATTGCTCCTTCAGATTGCAGGATCCACGTGGCATTCAAGGTCTCGAAGGTAGATTCTGCGTCCGCACCCAGTTTGCGGGCTCGACGCGTGCGCGACCGGCTTCCGCCGCGACAGCCACCATGCGCGCCTCCTCTGTGCGGGCGGAGACGACAATGACACGCTAGTTCCTCCTCGCCGGCGTGCTAGAGCACGCGCTCGTCCTCCTCTTTGTATGCTGCGTGCATAGACGCGGCTCCACCAGCAGCTCACGGGCTTGGCAGCATGGCGGCATCGCGAGGAGGGACTGCAGATGACGTGAGCGGGCGAGCCTTCGGCTTCATGGCACAGGGATGGCAGCGACACAGTGGTGATGGGCGAGAAATTGTTGGCCGGAGCAGGCGGGCGCCGGCATGCGCAACGGCGGCGGTGGCATATTGATGAGTGCGCGTGTGGGAGCTTACTTTAGTTTTATATATAAGGTTGGTCAAACTTAAAAGAAAACCGTACTAGTACACATAAACATTAGACTTAGGCAGCGCTTTTATTAGTTAGTACCACAACCACGATACGGAATCCTGTGCAAGCGCGTGAACCGTGGCCGCGCGGTCGATCGAACGGTGCATCACCGTGTCGCGCTCGAAGGACATCCACCGAACCTTTTTGTGTGTGTGAAAACAATCCTCGAATATTACTCAACTTTTTTTTCCTGTGAAAGTTCTTGACGCTGCAATATTCCCATATATTTGAATTTAGCTCCAGTTCGTGTTTATTTAATACTGATTTAGGTGCGCCCTAGTTTTTTTAATATTGATTTTGTGTGTGTGACTGAGAGAGAACGTGTGTATGTGTCCATATCTGTGTTGTCACGGAAGGGCAATGTGGAGACGGTGTGCGTGTGATACAGACATAGAGAGGTGTGAATGTGCAAATGATCATGCATGAGTGAGACATAGACATATGCCGATAGGTTGTGTATACATGAGAGAACGGTCTTCTAGTTTACTTGTGTGTGTGTGAGAGAGAGAGAGAGGGAGAGAGAGACATAGAGAGGAGCATCCGTAACACAACAACCATCTCTCTCGATTCGTCCGTCCCTCGCATGGTCGCATGCAACACATGCATCAACGCGCACATTTTGACACCCTCACCCGGCCCCTGCCCGCCTCAAGGCCCGCACAATCTCTTCGTGAATACCCATTTCTCTCCTTAGGTTTGTTTTCTCTCAATATCTGACACACACACACACACTCACACACACACACAGAGGCACACGCAGCACAACACACACACACACACACACACACACACTCCCCTGAGCAAACAATTCATCCGCATCCAAGGTTATACGGCGACCACTCTCGCTTGTGCTTCTTTGCACCCCAACATGCACAACACCTCAGTCTTCAAAGAGGGCATTGAGCAGATCGAAGTCTGCGACCACACCGCGCTACAGAATGCGGGGTCATTTGGAAGCAGGGTGATGTGACGACGGCTGACTGACTCCTCCCCCACCCTCCCTCTCTCTCTCTTGCACAAAATTAACAATCCCTCTCTCCCCTGCAGAAAATTGTCAATCCCTCAACCCGCGAGATCATTCCCCTCTCGTCCATGTTTTTCCAGCTCTCTCATCAAACATGTTGTCTCTTCTCCTTCCACGTATTCAGAATCCAGATGCACACGCATCTCATGTATATTACATGTATCCATCTTTCTCATAGGCCTAACTTCTTCCTCTCTCTCTCTCTCTCTCTCTATCTCTATCTCTCTCTCTGTCTCGTTAGGTTTGTCTCCTACTCTCTCATCCACATACATACAATCTTTCGTGCCCTATCTGCTCCATCTTCAAAAGCTCCCTCTACATGTTTCATTCACACATTGAGATATGTCAAAATGTTGCTTCTATAATGGCTGATGTAGAGTTATGGTTGTTTTTGTTGCATCCTACAAAGTAATAACTATGAAATGCATTTAGATTCTCATTTGACTAGGATTATGTGAGTTTGAGCATGTTGTGAAGTACCATAGACCTTGTATACATCTTGGGATTCGACAATGATTGTAACTATTGAATTGTATAGACTATTACATTCAAAGTCAATAGCCTAATATATTTATTTCACAATTTCAACAAATGATTAGTTCACTGCAAACTAAGAAAACAAATGTGTACTCCCTCAGTTTTTATTTAAGTCCGCGTATTAGCATTGGTCAAAGTCAAGTTTTGTAAACTCATAGAAAGCTTATAACAAAAAATATTAACATATACAATAACAAATAAATACCATTAGATTCATTACTGAATGTACTTTCACATCATACATATTTGTTATGGTAAACGTTTATATTTTTCTATAAACTTGGTCAAACTTTAGGAAGTTTGACTTCTGTCAAACCTAATATGCAGAGTTTACTACTACTACTCAGTAGTTGCTTAGCCGAATCACTCAACACGCCACACGGGGAGTCCAGTGTCACAAAATTTTGAGGTCGGCGGGAAAATCTCCTGCGACCCTGATTCGATCAGTGGGAAGTTACCATCATAGCCTTCGGTACAGGCCTACGGATGACGCTTGGTAGGGGGATGTTTTCGTAACTTCAGGTTCACCCTACCCAGCCAACCCCACCCTGGCACCCAGAGTAGTACACCTAAATACTCCCCATTTTCTATCCCCACTGCAAAATAGACTTCTCCAAGGCACCACAGCCTTCGTGCTCCTCCCCTTTACATCGGCGCACTCATCCACCACAGCGCATCTGCCTCATCGACGACCTCGTACGCCGCACTGGAGCCGGTCCACCGTCGTCGTCGTACACGGAGCCTCTTCCCAGGCATCGTCTTCCACGGTCTCGGATCTGCTTCCCGAAAGCCGATGCCAAGCGCAGAAGTACCACTGTCGTGGACAATGAACTGACTCCTGTTGCCGACCATGACTCACAGAGGCCACTGTGACCATCGTTCTCCTCCTCGATTGGTAATGTGTGTATTGAATCACTTAGCAGTACATGTGCAGTTCCAATTTTGTTCATACCTACCCTTCAAATTTCCTGGGTGCTGTTGTTCCCGTAAAAGTAATTGGTTATAGCCTCCATTGTCCAACAGAATATCAGCTTGTAATTGTGCGTCGCTCCTATATCGCGCTGTGCTTGGGTAGGTTTTTCATCTGCAACCAGTAGTGTGGCAAATGATGGAAAGGTTTTTAGAACTAACAAGATGCCCATGCGTTGCACGCATCAAGATGCATTTGTATGAGTAGTTTATCTTGTGGGAGAAAAGGATGAACGAGGGAAGGCCTTATTTGCAAATCTGGAGAGGGGTATGGGTATCTTTTTGCAAAATTCCCATTTGTTTCCTTCCTATCTGTCAGATATAAATCGGACGGCCTATATTGCAAGAAAAAAAATATAGAGAAAAAAAAGTAGACAGTAAAGGTAGTAGAGATAAATATAAAATATAAAATATAAAATAAATATAATAGTATAGAAGAGAGTAGAGATAGCAGAGACGTCGGGAAAGGATCGCGCGCGGGGGAAAAAGCAGTCGGGCATGCGCTAGTTTTGGCGCGTGGCGCCCGGCGCGCTTTATAAAATCCAACGCCCTCCCACCGCTCTGTGCCTTGCCACCGCTCTCTCCCCGCTCTGTGCCTCGCCACCGCTCTCTCCCCGCTCTTTTTCGCCTCGCCGCCGCCGCGCCACCATGCTGTTGCGTCGCCGGGAAACCTGGGGATACCGCGACGTCCGCGCGCGCCCCTCCGACGGCTTCTCCGCCGAGATCCGGTTCCGCGGGATGCGCCTTGGCCTCGGCAATTTCGACACCGCCAACGAGGCTGCCCGCGTGTACGACGCGACGGTGTGGCGCCTCCGGTGGCCTCATAGAACATTGAACTTCCCCAACGTGCCAACGCGGGAGCGGGCGCAGGAGCTCGCGCCTCTGCCGCGGCTTAGCACCGACGAGGATCGTCGCGACAACCGGAGGCGGGAGCACCATCTCGGCATCGCCGAGATGGACGAGGAAGCCATGGCGCTGTGGCGCCAACACTTCCCGCGGGACAACATCAACGAGCGTGAGTTCTACACGCATAGGAGGGCGGAGAGGGATAAGAGGAGGGCGGAGCGAGCCGCCTATCGCGAGGACAAGCGTAGGCGAAAAGCGGATGCTCAATTCAACATGAGGCTAGGAGCAGCGTCGCCCTGGGAATCCGACGACGATCAGTATCTTCACGACTCCAGTAAGACATCGGAGGAGGACATCACTGAGGAGGAGTCGGACGACAAGGAGTAGTTGAATTATCTTTTTTATCTATATATGCGGAGAACTATCCTCTACTCTCTAGTATCTACTTCTCGATCTCAGCACTGTAAATGCTTTTTTAAAGCGCCGTGCGTTGCGATTCTGTTGGAGATGCTCTAACATGGCAGACGAGTGCTTTAATGTTGCCCACAAGATGCACGAGTATTACTAGTAGTATATTTTTCTTGCCATGTTGAGATTTTAAAACCACGAGTGCGAACATGCAGAGGAGCAATGAAGACCAAACACGGGATATTCGGGACATCTTCAAGGAGTGTGGCAAGTTAAAGAGGAGTTGCACCGAACCAGTAAAAAGAGCTTTGGTAAGTAACACCCTTTCAATTACTTTCGTGTAGCCTCGTGTTCTTCGATGTGTATATGTTGTAGTTTGTGTTTCTCTTAAGCGTGGTGTTCTTCGATGTGTAATAAGAAGAGTCTTAATCGTCCTAATGCTTTCGTTTTAGCTTGATGTAGGAAGTGGGTGTTCTTACCTTGTAGTCTGATTTTATTTATTTATTTCCTTTTGAATTCACTTCTCCGAGTTCTGTTTATCCGGCTTCTACTAAATGGATCTAGGTTGCTCTGAGTATTGATCTAAAAAAGAAGTAACTTCACGTCAGGATGCAGTTCCTGCGAGGAGGGAAGTATGGTCAACCTCGAGATCATGTTTCCAAAATGAGGCTGGATTACACACAAGGTGCCAGTTCCCTAATGATGTTGGATTAGACACAAGGTGGAAATTCCGAGATGCTGCTGGATTACACACAAGCCAGGTGGAGTCGCCAGCTATTCGTGTCCTCGTGGCATTAGTAAAGGCTGAAAGAAAGCGTGCAGCAGCCCTTGAGAATGTGGCTGAGTTCCTGAAGAAGCAGAAAGAGCAATCATATGCTCTCTTCACCCAAGCCAAAGAAGAGATGGAAGAAGCCAGAAATAAGTTACTAGAGGCAGAGCAGACTAGGCGTCTCCTGCTATCTAAAATTGTTGTCAATACAAAATTTCCTTCATAATAGCTAGGTTCAAATGTTTATCCAATCAGCATGCCTGTTGTGATGTCCGTGCATCTACTGATGTGGCACAAAATGTTTTTTTTCAGGTCATGTAATAACAACAATTACTTTCCAAACAATAACAGACGAAGCATTGGACATGGTATAGTTCACGCGCAAGCCCGACATTCCAAGTGCAACTTCCACATCAAACTCATGTTCACAGATATCTGCACATTCATACATAATGTCCACAACCATGATTCACTTCAAAGCTAAAAAATGTGAGGAGAGTTATAAATAAAGAAAATCCTCTACTAGTTCCTACTACCAGTGCGAGCACAATAAGTCAAGACCATGTGTAAATTAATTATATTTTAGTCATTTTTTGTGTTCTAAAATGCCTGCCGGCTCGCGGAAGGACGTGTTGTCGGCACACGCGCGGATTCAATGAAGGCAGGCGGGGCAGTCTTAAGCTGGTTGCACGCGGCGAGGAGGCGTGCTCAGCCGGGCCTGCAGCGAGTGCGGCCATCTAGGCCGGCGCGTCGGTTCAATGCCTGCGCTATGAGAGGTCGCGTCCGTGTCAGAGCAATCACTCCCTCCAGTCCTTTTTTGTTTGGGTATAACAAAATCTCATTTTCCATTCACATTTTACAAGTAAAATTCGTGGAAAAACTTTGACCCAAAGTATGATGGGGACTAGTAAACCAGAATGGAGGTAGTAGTTTTTTAATCAAAGAAGAGTTTCCCCTTCCGATTTTCATTACTGAAAACCAGCATCTAAATCTAAACCATAGTATTTGCCCTAGAACTACCAGGTTCAACATCTCGCAACACAAACCCATACAACCTCCATCGCAAAAAAAACCATACAACCATACACCAAGGAGGTACGTAGTACCATGAATTCCATTTTCGCTCCATACCAATCGTTCTAAAAACTACTTACTACTTATAATGCGCCATTGAATACCGGAACTCTTAACCTCGCTAAAAAACGACATTTTAAACGTGGCTACTCGATCTGTGGCAACTGGCGAGCCACCGCGCTCCAGGTCGTTCACCTGTGGTCCCGAACATCAACTCCTACGGATCAAATTATCACGCGAGCTGACTATTCCTACAAAGGTGCTCCACCACGTACCCGGTACCCGCGAATGCAGCAATCGTGCACCTAGGGTTTTAGGGTTTATTTGTTAACGTCGCCTTTATGTAACACTCATGTGTGCGAGACAATGAGAGGCCGACTGCGTGCGTGCACCTCTTCTCTTCGTATATGTACTCCATCGTTTGTCTGGTGTCCAAAAAATTATAATAACTACTAGCAATGTGCCAATGCGTTTCCACACGATCAAAGTAGATTAATACATATTCACCGATTTGATAGAAAAAAAGTCTAGTTTTGAAATACGTATATCACTAAAAATATGTTATGTTTCACTCAAAATATATTCCTTTGGCGGTTTTGATGAGATAAGGGAGGAATGTTGTTGGTTTCAAGATTCGAGAAGTGGTATATGTCTAATTTCTACTCTTACTAGCAAGATGCTCGTGCGTTGCATGGAACATCAAGATCTTGTGGGAGAAAAGGATGAACGAGGGAAGGCCTTATCTGCAAATGTGGTGAAGAGTGCGGGTAAATTGCCATATTTTCCTTCCTATCCGTCAGATATAAATCGGATGACCTACATTGAAGGATGGCAGGCCCACCATCATCACCAACTCTATTTTTTATCCCTACTCTTATAACAAGCATTGTCGGTGATGATCGTGTGCCTGCCATCCTGCAATATAGGCCGTTCGATCTATATCCGACGGATAGGAAGGAAACTATGGCAATTTTGCAAAAAGATACCGACACCCCTCTCCACATTTGCAAATAAGACCTTCCCTCGTTCATACTTTTCTCCCACAAGATAAACTACTCATACAAATGCATCTTGATGTTCCATGCAACGCATGGGCATCTTGCTAGTTGTTGCAAAAAGCCCATGTGTGTGTGAGAGAGAAGGAGAGTGGAGGAGGACGGAGTGCATGTGTGACAAAGACACGAGGAGTGTGTGTGCGATAGGCATCAGCTTAAAATGAGGCGATAGTGTGTGTGTGCACGATCAAGAGGGCGTGTCTCAAGAAGGGAAGAAAAATCTACATAGATACAAGGAGCGGGAGAGAGACATGTATGCGATGGTGGAAGCATGAGTGTGCGGGTGTATAAACCTACCTAGAGGCTAGCTAGTCGATAAATGTTTGTGAAAGAAATACGAGTCGGGGTGTGAAAGCAAGAGTTTTGTGAGAGAGAGAGACGGTAGTCGGGAAGGGGAGTGGAAGCAGGAGTTGTGTGTGTGTCTGTGAAAGAGAGAGAGGAGACGGTAGTCGGGGTTGTCTGATCGGTAAACAAATGAATAATGTCAGTCTAGGATGGAGACGAATAGGAGACCACAACAAATGTTGTGTCTACAGGAGAGAGAGAGAGAGAGAGAGTAATTTTAGTGGTATGAGTCATATGTGGAGACATATAGGGTGTGTGAGAGAAACCCATAGAGAGAAAGACAAAGTGAATGCGAGTGGAGACTGTGTGTGTGGCGATGAAAAAGAAAGCTTAGGTACCGAGTGATACCAGAGAACATTAGAGACGTGAGACATATTGAAAACCGTGTAATGTATAATGATAGGGAGAGTGTGACACTTCTCAAGGGAGACGTCGAGAGACCATGTTTGCGAGGATAGGAGAAACATGAAGTGAGCGTGCGGGTGAGCTGGAGAAAAGAGAGTGATAGCTACCTGAAGGAGCATGCATGCGAGAGAGATGGGCGTGAAAGGAGTGAACAAAAAAGGGATTCAAATATTTGAATTCGAGATGATGATACATGTAATCCATACTCGAACCAAAATTGATGTATCAAACATGCATACTCATATGAATTCACGCACATCTATGTTATTTAATATGTAGATATTACTGATCCATACATTTTAGTAGAACATAATTTGGTTAAATTTTTCGAATTCAACCTTAAGATTTTGAGATCGTTGTATTTGTAAATCATATTATACATATAAAGGAGCAGAATTCTTTGTTGTGCTTTTGAAAGTATATATAAAAATGATGTATATAGAATGTAATTCCAATTGAAAATGGATCCCGCCCGAAAAAAATAGAATACAAACGGGATTCGAATTGAGTTGGCACGGTAAACATGCACTCTGCAAAATTTGAACGAAGCGGGGAAAGTCGCAGTAACCGCCCGAAACCAAAATCTGCGAGATGGAAATCACTACTGCCTATCCTTGCGAAGCAAAGCCTATCTGTTGGATTTCTATAGGTTTCGATAGGGGTAGGTTTGTAATTTCACCCAAACGTGACGTAACCGCCTCTCACCCGGATTCATACACGATGGGCGCCAAAACACAGTGTGTCCTCGACCAAAATCGACTCCCTCCCCGATTCATATTCATACACGGTGGGCGCCAAAAACAAACTTTCATCGGCAAATATTCGGAGTATGCGAGATTACCGTCCTATCCCCAACCGACTAATGTTGCTGTGATGTAGTAGAAATTTGAAATGGGGGCTAAGTTTGTAAATTTCCTCGCATTTGAGACAAGCGCGCCCTGAATACATGGTTCCCCCTTCCTCTCTACCTCCCTTTTCCCCATTCGTACTCCGTGGGCGCCAAAACACCCTCCCCACCCCACCCTCCTCCGTCCGCCACCCCATCCACCGCCGTCCTCCTCCACCATGCCGGAGCTGATACCCTGACGCCGTCGTCCATTACAAGAGATCGACCTCTCTCATCCACGGCTTCGGACCGGGATCCTTGCATCCCGTCCTCTCGCTTCATCCCCACCGTCGTCCACCTTGCTGGCACCGCTCCTACGACCGTCTCGTCCACACCGCCCCGCCGCCACCGTCTACCCTCCTAGATCTGCTTCACGCTGCCGACAGCCATCGCTACCGTAGCACCGTCAAATTCTCAGCAAATGCATACACGGCACCGCACCAGAGGCGGTACTCTTTCGTATCTGCTCAACTTATTTATCGCAGCAAGAAAATAGATCGCCACTGCTTTACTTTGAGTTCTTGTCTTGGTTGCGAAGTTGCCTTTGTCCGGTTTGCACCTTCAGATCCGCCATGGCACGCTCAACACTATACTCCCAATGCTGATGGTTTTCCCCTTTTATATTCCACACTAGTTAAATCACAGTAGACTAAATTTCAAAATTGGGTCAGTTGATTTTCCAGAGCTCGCCGGAGTTCGCCGATGTGATCGAAGGGGCTCGGGTGGTTGTGGGGCCTCGCTGAACGAAGAAAACTCGACGCGGGTGGGGGTTGGGGGGTGGGGGTGGGGGTGGCGGAGGAACACAGGCGGTGGGGGCCGGTGGTCCGGCCGGCGGCCCGTGCCGTGTTCTGTATGGGAAGAATCAGAGACGAGGAAGAAGAAGGGTTAGGAGACGTAGGATCTTCATCCAACCGCCTGAAATGGTCGAGAGACAGCTAGGAATTGCATTCTTAATGCGCTCTGGTTCATCATGTGTGGGCACTGCGCAACCAACATTTTATTATCCAAAATCTGCTTGCTCTTCTTTACCATGTTCCTCTTCCATTCTTCTTTAATATGTACACTCTCCGTTCCTAAATACAAGTCTTTGTGTAGATTCCACCATGGACTACATATGGAGCAAAATGAGTGAATCTACACTCTAAAATGTATCTGGATACATCTGTATGTGATCCATAGTGGAAATCTCTACCAAGACTTATATTTTGGAACTGAGGGAGTATGATAGTAGTACAGTATGTTCCTTGTACTGAAGATGAGCAGGGACATTTGAAGTGTAGAGGTCTATACGGTCGGTTGTGATGGACACTCTGAGCCTCTTCGATTCGTAGGATCTTGTAAACATAGGAATAGAATTTGTAGTGGCCTGCCCACTTGAATCCTATAAGAATAGCAAGGAAATGCAGGGAGTTGTGTCGCCTTTGAGAGTTACACTGATATTAACAGTACCGCACCTTCACTTTAAGAGAGCTGGTGTTCGAAGCCTTTCTAGCCGTACCGACAATACTAGCACATATATTCCAGCAAGTTCCACTTTGCTGATTTTACTCTGATGCTTAAGGTTTTCCCGTTATATCTACACTATGATCTGTGTAGCTGCTTTATGTTGGACTAGCAGCAGTCCACTCTTGAAGCTAAACACTGCAATGACTTACAAAATTGGCACCAAGGCATTGCGTGCCATTCTGGATGCAATGAAACTCATACGCTCCCCACCTGTTGATTCTTGTTCAGAATATGATCCTAATGACTATTCTAACCTCGAGGAGTCAAAGGCAGATGGCATGTCCTGTTCACCCATCAATGTGCCTGTTCTAATTTGGCAATTTTTTATTGATTGCGGGTATCTTGCATATGTTGTCTTGCATTTCTTCTACTTTGTTGCACCGCCATCTGCTTAGTTTACTCATCATATATGTCGAGATGCCATGCCCATCCATTATCAATACATATTCCATCTGTCATCATACCATGTTTTTCCACTCAAATGTTGTTCTTGTGCATCAGACATCAAAAAGGAAGAGGGTGATTGCCGAACCTAAAGGAGCACCAGCAAATTCCTTGAAAAACGTGGTGGTGCCGGAGAAATCAGACAGCACCCCACTTATATTAGCTGTACAACCAGTGACACAAAACGTAGGACCGACTCCAGCAGATTGTACCCATACTTCATTGGCCACACCACTAGCCCCACCACACAGGACCTGCACTCCATCAAAAGGTATTCCGATTTCATTTGCCATAGCACCAGTCGTACCACAGAAAAATCCCACTCCAGCAAAAAGTACAGCAAGTCCACCGGCCGAAGACCTATCCCAACTGCAGAGACGGCTAATTCCTGCAGACTGGAACCCCATTCCATTTATTCCTAGTTTAAAAGACAATGCTTTCAATGTTGTTAGGGACTACGTGCATATATTCCCATCATGGGAAGATTATTGTGAAGACAAACACCATTTTCACATCTTCTTGTCCAACTTACGTGTAAGTGCTATTATTCATGGTTATTATTTTCCTGTTTTCTGCTGATTGAACACATCAATGATTTACATTACATTGTTGTAGCTAGGAGAGGGTCAATCTGGATAGTCATGACGAGAAAAGCTTGCTTGTGCTTTTCAAGGAAGCATTGCAGCAGTATTGGTGTTACCTGAGGAAACCACACTTTGATGGCAAGTCTATAAACGAATTTCCGGTGAAGTCTCCTGTGCTAAATTTAGAAGACATTGAATGGAAAAACCTTGTTATGCACTGGTCACGTTCCCAGGATGAGGTACTGTCTATGAAATGTACTGTCTATGAAATCACATGACAATTTGAACTTCTACTTTTCGGCATGTGCCTTACGGATCTTTTTTGCAGGAAATCTGCTCGAACAAGAATTCCGGTTTGACAAGACCGACAGGATATCGCAAATATGCTGCCCGCTGCTTTGGTCTTGTTAGTACCTGTTTTCCTGTATCACTATACTTGCATGCATACCTGGTTCATTATGTGACAGCAGTATGCATGATAGCTTGCTTATCAATTGTTCGCTCCAAATTATCTGATCTATATGAATGGTTACATTAGTGTAGAATATATCCAATGCCAATGTTTTTTACCTCTGCATTGTTCTTGTAAGTACATGATGTCCTTTATCAGTGTACTTATAATGACAGGTAGTTGTTCATGTACCATCACTCGACAGCTTATTTTCCTTTACCCTCCATTTTCTACACGTCATATCTATATTTACTCTTACCATAAGGTTGGTACTGAAGAAGTTTAGTTGTGCATTGCTCTTGGCTATACCTTTTGCCTGTATCGCTGCACTTACATTTATAGCTACTTGGTTATGTAGCATCACTCTTCATCTTATCTTAAATATTCTCCATTTTTTCGTATATTATCACATCTATATTTACTCTTAACAAAATGTAGAATAAAGGCAATGCTTTTGAAGAAGATTTTGTGGTAAACTTCTTGAATTGCCCCCCATCAGCATGGACAAGGCCTTTATAGAGCCTGTCTTCACCAATAATGTAAGTTTGTCCATCTCAAGCCTTCAAACTTTGTTGTATATATTTGGTTAGGCATGACTGCAACAACTATTTATTTTTGGTGTTTGCATCAAATTGCTTGTTTAAAGTTTATTATGTAGTTCATAAACAAAAGTTTGTCCTTTCTCAATTTAAGTTTTCAGTTGTACAACCAAGTTCCTTCTTCATGCCATGTAAATTAAACTATACAGAGTAAGTGATCTTGTTTTGCACTGCATGTATGCTTCTGTTCTTCATCCGTAATCCAGTGGTGTGGAGAACCTACCCACTACAGCACAATGTCATATTCTACAATGTCTTAACTATGAACAATGTCATATCATTCTACTATTATTTAAACCGTCTCTTTATTTGCCAATCTGAAATGGTATAAATTGACAACACACTAACCATTGATACTTATGAGTTCTTAATCTGTAATCCAGTGGTGTCGTGAAGCTGCCAACTCCTTCACAATGTCATTTCCTGCCATGTCTTGACCTGAACAATACCATATTGTGTTAATGCAATTTAAACCGTGTCACTTTATTCATCAGTAAGAAATGTGATGAATTGTCAGCACTGATACCTTTATGTGCAAAACATGTCATCTATCTGCTTGTTTATCTTTCAGAGTGAGGAAGATATAAGTGTTGAACAAGCGCAGTCTCATCATCTTGCTCAGCTGCTTGCACTGCAGCTCCCCAGCAGGGCGAACCTTTCTTGAACTCTATTGAAGTGTTGTCGGTTTTGTATATTATTTTGTCGGCGTGTTTATTTGCACTGGTGGCGATCTTTGATGCCCAGTGTATGTAATCTGCTGCCTGCTTGTGCTTTATTATCATAGTGGCGAACTTTGATGCCCAGTGGATGTAATATGCCATAATTTCTTTATTGTATAGTCTAGGTTTTTTCTTATTCACGATGCTGCAGTTATTTTACTGTATATATATCCTGTCTTCGCAGTAAACAAGCCAAACCGTAAAATTACGGTACATAATCGGGCCGTCATGCAATCACGGTGTAGGTTGGGCCTGAAACGTGCCGAACAACTCATGGGCCGACAGCAGCCCGAAATGAACCCCGGCCCATGATTGTGTGAATCAAATCACGGGCTTTTAACAGGCCAAAATTGTCTCGGTCCTTGTTTGTCCCAATCAGATATCGGCTACGAGCAGGCCGGATGCAAAACGGGTCGTAGGTAGGCCCAACTATATGACGGGCTTTTAACAGGCCGAAATTAATATAGGGCCGAAATGTTAAACGGGCCCTTAACAGGCCAAAACTAATATCAGGCCGAATTACTAAGTGGGCCTTTAGCAAGTGGGCCCAAAAGCATAGTGTCCAGTTGACGGGCCGAATATGATATGGGCCATAATTGAGCCCAAAGCCTCTTAAAGGGCCAGACCTGATCTGGGCCGTAATTTGGCCCAGAACGTGGTAGGCTTTTAACGGGTCAGATCTCATATGGGCCACTATTAGGCCCGGAGCGTGGTAGGCCACTAATGGACCGGATCAAATATGGGCCGGCATTTGGCTCAAAACATGGCAGCCAGTTAATGGGCCGGCCTACTAGGGTCCTCAATATCTTGTGGGCCTACAGCTAGGCCGGCCCATTATGATCCGCAAGAATCTTTTGGGCCTTTACCTGGGCCGGGCCATTATGGCACACAAAAATCTTGTGGGCCTTTACCTGGGCCGGCCCATTATGGCCCGCAAAATCTTGTGGGCCTTTAGCTGGGCCAGCCCATTATGGTTCGCAAAATCTCGTGGGCCTTTAGCTGGGCCGGCCCATTATGGTCAGCAAAATCTTGTGGGCCTTCAGTTGGGCCGGCCCATTTAAACTTGATGGGCCGGTAAACGTGTCAACATATCATAGGCGTGTCTCGCCCATTGGATGAGTGACACCTGTGCCAACGCGGACCTGACACGTGTCTCCTCCAGCCAATGATGATTTTACATGCGGAAAATCGCCATTGGTAGGGGCTGTTAACAGGTTATCAGATCCAAAACCTGACCCGATAGCTTAACGGTGTTCCATTACGGTGGATGCCACGTGTCGGTCACCCTTGACGAAAGCGCTTCTGTGACGCACGATTTATCGTCATGGAAGTGGACACTTCCATGATGATAATTTTGGTAATGTCATGGAACACTTCTACGACAGCACAAGTATGACTATCTTGATTCTGTCATAAAATCGTCATGGATGTACATGCATGACAGAAAACGTGACCTACTGTGACAAACACGTATCATCACGGAAGTGTATTTTTTTGTAGTGTGAGTCATGCACTTCGATGACACCTCGTACTACGCAATATTTTTCTCCTCAATGGCACGTGAATAGTGCATGTAGTCAATGACGGAGCACGGGATGGTAGCCATGGACATTGTCGGCGTTCTGGGAACGGGGGTCCCCAGACTTGCCTGCGTGCGGCCCACGGCGTGGCTTTGCAAGCAGGCTTGAACAGCCCATCTTCATCAATAAGGCATTCAAGACCTTCGCGAGGGGCCAAGCCTCGCGAGGCAGACGACGCAAGACCTCCTCATGAGCGGCCTCGCTAGGCGGGCTCGTGAGGAGTGGAGAGATCAAGGCACCGCAAACCTCGCGAGGTTCCCATGATGTTAGCCATGACGATCGAGACCAGGCGGGCGCCAGCACGCGCAGCGTCCTTGTTTCCTCTTTGGTGCTAAGGGGGCAAGCGCAGGCTTGGAGTACCGAGGCATCAAGCAAAGGTTTCCATATCGGTGCAACGAGACCAAGACCAGCAGGACAACGAGATGGAGGTCACCATGGAGCCCAAGGCGGCGTCATCACCAGAGCCTTTTGCAGGCCAAGACCACATTTGTCAGGACTAGCTGCCCCCTTTCAAATTGGCCATTGTGGGATCCCTTCCCACTCAATATTTGGGAAGAGGACCAAGGCCACTATAAATAGAACTAGCCACCACCGTAGCTAGGGGCGATCTCATCGAAGACTGGGGGCGACCTCATCTTAGACTAGAACTAGTTCATCCCCACAATCACATCCACCGAGCACAAGAACACCTCTCCTCAGGAGGCTGTTCTTCCCCCTGTACTGTTCATCCTCAGCCCGAGAGGCAATCCACCACCGCCACACTGGAGTAGGGTATTACACCACAACGGTGCCCCGAACTAGTATAAATCTTGTGTCCTTCGTGTTCCGAGTTCGTCGAGTTAGTTCGTAAGATCTTAGCCGAGCTAGGACGTGGACCGGTAGGGGGGAGATCTTCGCGGGAACCCTAGAGTTCGAAACTTACGAGTTTTGCCGAAACCCGTGATCTGACATTTGGCGTGCCGTGTAGGGTGCTAACTCTTGAGCACTGCGTTGGTTTTCCCTTGAAGAGGAAAGGGTGATGCAGCAAAGTAGCGTAAGTATTTCCTCAGTTTTGAGAACCAAGGTATCAATCCAGTAGGAGACCGCGCACGAGTCCCTCGCACCTACACAAACAAATAAATCCTCGCAACCAACGCGATAAGGGGTTGTCAATCCGTACACGGTCACTTACGAGAGTGAGATTTGATAGATATGATAAGATAATATTTTTGGTATTTTTATGATAAAGAGAAATAAAATATGCAAAGTAAAATAAATTTCAAAGGAAATAACTAAGTATTGGAAGATTAATATGATGGAAGATAGACCCGGGGGCCATAGGTTTCACTAGTGGCTTCTCTCAAGAGCATAAGTATTTACGGTGGGTGAACAAATTACTGTTGAGCAATTGACAGAATTGAGCATAGTTATGAGAACATCTAGGTATGATCATGTATATAGGCATCATGTCCGAGTCAAGTAGACCGACTCCTGCCTGCATCTACTACTATTACTCCACACATCGGCCGCTATCCAGCATGCATCTACAGTATTAAGTTCATAAGAACAGAGTAACGCTTTAAGCAAGATGACATGATGTAGAGGGATAAACTCATGCAATATGATATAAACCCCATCTTGTTATCCTTGATGGCAACAATACAATACGTGCCTTGCTGCCCCTACTGTCACTGGGAAAGGACACCGCAAGATTGAACCCAAAGCTAAGCACTTCTCCCATTGCAAGAAAGATCAATCTAGTAGGCCAAACCAAACTGATAATTCGAAGAGACTTGCAAAGTTAACCAATCATACATAAAAGAATTCAGAGAATATTCAAATATTGTTCATAGATAAACTTGATCATAAACCCACAATTCATCGGTCTCAACAAACACACCGCAAAAGAAGATTACATCGAATAGATCTCCACAAGAGAGGGGGAGAACATTGTATTGAGATCCAAAAAGAAAGAAGAAGCCATCTAGCTAATAACTATGGGCCCGAAGGTCTAAGGTAAACTACTCACACATCATCGGAGAGGCTATGGTGTTGATGTAGAAGCCCTCCGTGATCGATGCCCCCTCTGGCGGAGCTCCGGAACAGGCCCCAAGATGGGATCTCACGGGTACAGAAGGTTGCGGCGGTGGAATTAGGTTTTTGGCTCCATATCTGGTAGTTTGGGGGTACGTAGGTATATATAGGAGGAAGGAGTACGTCGGTGGAGCAACAGGGGGCCCACGAGTGTGGAGGGTGCGCCCAGGGGGGTAGACGCGCCCCCTACCTCGTGGCCTCCTGGTTGATGTCTTGACATAGGGTCCAAGTCCTCTGGATCACGTTCGTTCCAAAAATCACGTTCCCGAAGGTTTCATTCCGTTTGGACTCTGTTTGATATTCTTTTTCTGCGAAACTCTGAAATAGGCAAAAAACAGCAATTCTGGGTTGGGCCTCCGGTTAATAGGTTAGTCCCAAAATGATATAAAAGTGTATAATAAAGCCCAATAATGTCCAAAACAGAATATAATATAGCATGGAACAATAAAAAATTATAGATACATTGGAGACGTATCATAGGGGTGCGCCAGAGTCTTTCTTCTGTCGATTCGCACTCCACCATCTCCACGCCCACGCCCCCATGGTGGGCGCCCCTCTAGCTAGATCTGCCAGTGCCTATAGCGGCGCTCAGGGGCTCCGAGCCCTTGCCCCCGCCTTGCGGCAGGTGCAGTGGCCACCCAAGTTCAAGCCGGAGATGCCGCCGCGCTACGACGGCGCGGCAGACCCGTCGGCTTTCCTGCTGGCGTTTGAGGAGGCCGTTCTGGAAGCCGGGGGCGACGGCAAAATCATGGCCAACTGGTTCCCAATGGCCCTTGTAGGCGCGCCGCGCGCCTGGCTCCTCCATTTTCCAGAGTCTTCTCTCGCCACCTGGGAGGCGCTGCGCAACCTCTTCATCACTCGCTTCGGGGAACCGGCAGTCTTCTCGGCGGTTCACAAGCACCACCCTTAGATCGGCATGTCAAGCCGTACTTTCGCCAGATCGGCGCCGCTTCCAAGGGCCCGGCGGATCCGCCTGGCTGGGCCGCGCCTGAGGTCGACCTCACCTTCGATTCAGAGGATCATCCCGCCTCCACCATCGGCTCGGGTGCGCTCCCGATGCTGTGTGCCCCCGCCATCTGCCATGTATCCATCACCAAGATGCTCGTCGATGGCGGCGCCAGCCTCAATGTGCTCTCCATCGAAGCCTTCAGCCTCCTTGACGTACCGTTCGTGTGGCTCCGCCCCAGCAAGCCCTTCTCGGGGGTTGGCGGAGGCTCCGCCCGCTCCCTGGGGCAGATCTACCTCCCAGTGACCTTCGGCAAGCGCGACAACTACCGCACTGAGCTCATCGACTTCGACATCGCCTGCATTGGCCTCTCGTACAACGCCATCCTCGGGTACCCAGCTCCGGCCTAGTTCATGGCAGCAACCCATCCTGCTTACAACCTCATGAAGATGCCGGGGAGCGAAGGTGTCCTCACCATCAAGGGGGACGCCAAGGAGGCCCTGGAGGCGCTCAAGCTTGCCATCAAGGCCTCCACGACAGCATGACCCGCGGACGTGAATACCTCCAAGGCCAAGGGAGCTGCACCAACCAAGGAAGAAACCAAGCAAGTTCCGGTCGAGGAGGGCGGGTCCTCAGGAGCAACCTTTACCATAGGCGCCAACCTTGAGCCTGGTCAGGAGGAGGCGCTAGTGAATTTCTTGCGTGTAAACAAGGGAGTGTTCGCTTGGGAGCCCGATCAGCTGGTAGGGGTCCCAAGAGAGGTAATAGAGCACCACCTGAAGGTGTGCCCCAACGTACACCCCGTGAAGCAGAAGGTGAGGCGGTAGTCCACGGAGAAGCAAGCTTTCATCATCAAAGAAACCCGCAAGTTGGAGGCCGCGGGTGTCATTCACGAGGTTCGGTACCCCGAGTGGCTGGCAAACCCCATCGTCGTCCCCAAGAAAAGCGGGAAGGAGCGGATGTGCGTCGACTTCACCAACCTCAACAAGGCCTGCCCCCAAGATCCGTTCCCGCTCCCACGCATGGACCAAATCGTCGACTCCACCGTCAAGTGCGACTTGCTATGCTTCCTGGATGCGTTCTCAGGATATCACCAGATCAAGATGGCGGTAGGAGATGTGGAGAAGACGGCCTTCCTGACCCCGTGTGGGGTGTACTGCTACACTTGCATGCTGTTCGGGCTGCGCAAAACGGCCACAACCTTCCAGCGGCTCGTGCACATTGCCTTAGGGCGGCAGCTCGGGAGAAACGCTGAAGCCTATGTCAACGACATCGTGGTGAAGTCTCGGGAGGTGGGGACCTTGATCCAAGACCTGGAGGATACCTTTGAAAGCCTTCGCCAGGTGGACCTGCGGCTCAACCCAGAGAAATGCGTGTTTGGAGTCCCTTCCGGTAAGCTGCTGGGTTTCCTGGTGTCACACAGGGGGATCCAGGCCAACCTAGAGAAGGTCAAGGCCAATGAAGACAAGAGGCCACCGCAGACCCTCAAGGAAATGCAGAAGTTGGCTGTTCGGGTGACTGCATTGGGGTGCTTCATCTCCAAGCTGGAAGAGCGCACCCTACCCTTTTTCAAGCTGATGAAAAAGAAGGGCCCGTTCGAGTGGACCCCAGAGGCCGACCAAGCTTTTCAAGACCTCAAGAGATACCTAACCAGCCCCCAGCGATGGTGGCGCCACAACCTCGCGGGCCCCTAGTGCTCTATCTTGCCGCCACCCCATACTCAGCTAGCACGGCTCAAGTGGCGGTTTGGGAAGAACACCAAGCCAAGGGCGCATCGCGCCGTGCCACGCCTCCAGCAGAGACGACGCAAGACCAGAAGGGTGCCACAAGGGCCGCAGCAGCGGCGGCAGAGGATCAGGCTCAGCAGGACAACTCCCCCAAACCCGTGAAGGCCCCGACTAGCGATCAAGCATTAGGGGTTCCCTCGCCTCAGGAGGCACCCCAACTCTAGGAGGGCGCAAGCCTCATCAGCACGCCTACCCTCGTTGAGCACCCGATATACTTCGTCAGCACGGTGTTGCGGGATGCAAGAGCACGGTACCCCATGCCTCAGAAGCTCCTACTCGCGCTCCTGGTGGCCTCGCGAAAGCTGCGACACTACTTCCAGGGCCACCCCATCAAGGTCATCTCAGCTTACCCATTGGAGAGAGTGCTCATGAGCCCCAACTCTGCTGGAAGAGTCGCTGAATGGAACATCGAGTTGCAAGCATTCCAGTTGGAGTTCAGTACTACTAGGGTCATCAAGGGAGCCTCGCTCGCTGATTTCGTGGTAGAATGACCAGACGCCCCAGCACTTGAAGTAGGCAAAGACCGGTCCCTCTTGTCAGGAAGCGAGGCGTCTGACGGCTGGGTCATGTATTTCGATGGTGCCTTTGCGCGCTAGGGCGCGGGGGCTGGAGCAATGCTCATCTCGCTCACTCAAGACAAGCTCAACAACGCCGTGCAGCTCTGCTTCCAGCAGGGCGAGAAGGTCTCCAACAACATTGCAGAATACGAAGGCCTCATAGCCGGCCTGAAGGCTGCGGTGACGCTGGGGGTGAAGCGTCTCACTATCAGGGGCGACTCACAGCTCCTCGTCAACTTCTCCAACAAGGTATACGAGCCAAAGGACGAGCACATGGAAGCATACCTCGCGGAGGTGCGCAAGATGGAGAAGCAATTTCTGGGCCTAGAGTTGCAGCACGTGCCCCGTGGCACCAACAAGGAAGCTGACGACATTGCCAGAAGAGCATCCAAGCGACAACTCCAGGAGCCTAGAGACTTCGAGGAGCGGCTCTTCAAGCCATGAGCAATGCCACCGCTTTCAAGAACAGCTCAGCCTCGGGAGGAACTCCCGCAGCCGCCTGCCACAGGAGCCCCGGCCTGTGGCCCGACCTCGGGAGCGCGCCTACTCCTGGCGCTCGAGCCCCAGGAGGGATGCTGGACCAAGGAATTCAAGGAATACCTGATGCAAGGGACGTTGCCGGAGAAGGAGGAGGACGTGGAGCGCGTGGCCTGTCAGGCCACAGCATACTGCATCCGGGACGGTGAGTTATACAGGAAGCGACCAAATGATGTTTCACTGCGTTGTATCTCCAGGGAACAGGGGAAAGAGCTGATAGCCGCCATACACGGCAGGGACTGGGGGCACCACTCGTCGTCGTGAACCCTCATTGGCAAGGCATTCCAAAGTGGATTCTACTGGCCTACGACGCTCAACGACACAGCTGAGCTGGTGAAGTCCTGGGAGGCCTGCCAATTCCACGCCAAGCAGATCCATCAGCAAGCTCAGGGCCTCCAGACCATTCCACTCTCATGGTCGTTCGCAGTCCGGGGGCTGGATATTCTGGGCCCGTTTCCTCGGGCGCCTGGGGGCTATCGATACCTCTACGTCACCATCGACAAGTTCACTAAGTGGATGGAGGTTGAATCCGTCCGTGCCATCCCAGCTGGCTCTGTGATCAAGTTCATCAAGGGCATCGCGAGCCGTTTTGGGGTTCCCAACAGCATCATCACCGATAACGGCTCGTAGTTCACTAGTAATCTCTTCAAGTCATATTGTGCTAACCTTGGAACGCAGATCTGCTACGCCTCGGTAGCACACCCCAGGAGCAATGACCAGGCCGAATGCGCCAACGCGGAGGTCCTGAGGGGCCTCAAGACCAGGACCTTCAAGAAGATGCTCGAAGCCTGCGGCACGGGTTGGCACGACGAGCTCCAGTCCATGTTGTGGTCGATCCGCACCACCGCCACCAAGCCAACGAGCGAAACCCAGTTTTTTCTCGTCCATGGAGCAGAAGCAGTCCTCCCTCACGAGGTCAAGCATCACTCTGCACGGGTCCTGACGTTTGATGAGATGCAGCAGGACACCACGCGGGGGATGGACCTCGTTCTGGGAAAGGAACTTCGCCGCGAGGCTGCACTACGGGCGGCAAGATACCAGCAGGCGCTACGGCGGTACCACTGTCCAGCATCCGCCCCAGGACTCTTGAGGTGGGTGACCTCGTCCTGAGGCGGGTGCTCTCCAGGGAGGGGCTGCATAAGCTCTCACCCATGTGGGAGGGCCCGTCCAAGGCCGTCAACGTCTCCAGGCCTGGCGCCGCGCGCCTGGAGACGCAGGACAGGGTACCCGTCTAGAATGCCTGGAACATCCAACACCTTCGAAGTTCTACCCATGAAGAAAGGCCCAGTGCCTGTGAAGAAGGACTGGTGCCTGTGAAGAAAGGCGCAGTGCCTATGAAGAAGGCCCGGTGCCTGTGAAGAAAGGCCCAGCGCCTGTGAAGAATCGCCGCCCGTGACACTCTTTACACGCCCCGGAGCCTCAGGAGTGCCGCCCTTGGGCCTCGAGGGCTCCCTCCCACGCCGAGTGGCAGCACTTAGCTCCGCGCTGGTGAGAAGACATCGAAGACAAGACTAGGTGCCGGACGCGGCTTTTCATTTGCTTTCCGAAGTTGGCTCACCCCTCTTTTAATTGAAATTTGCTTTCTAGTGTCTCTTGCTGGTCCCGTTTTATCGCTTTCTGCCTTCGCCTCTTTGGTCGACCTGTACTCTCCCTCGCGTCCCTCGCGAGGGGGCTAAATAGGTACCTTTGTGAGCTTCCTCCTTCTGTCTTTTCGTGAGGCACCTTCGTTCGAGCCCACAAGCTGGCGCACCTCTCCTAATCCGTGCCCCACGGGTATCGTGATGCGAAGCGCCGGGTCAAGGCCAGCGGTGCCTA
Organism: Triticum urartu; assembly: GCF_056163025.1. Lineage (NCBI taxonomy): Eukaryota > Viridiplantae > Streptophyta > Magnoliopsida > Poales > Poaceae > Triticum > Triticum urartu. The sequence goes on along the minus strand of NC_141878.1, from coordinate 475,718,956 downwards.
TGACCAAGCCCCGAGTGAACGATAAACCTCTTGACGAATTTTTTGCAGTTCCTAAGCGCATGTTAGGTCAAGGAGGCCTCGACAGGTACCAGGAAGCAAGCGCCTCATGAGGAGGAGGCCACTCAAAACAAGTCGAGCTAAGTTATCCCTACGGAAAACAACGATGTCGCGACACAGCACAGGAACGACAAACATAACAGAACAATTAAGATCATAGTTCGGCACACGCCCCTCCGGGGCCCATTCTGGTTTCTTTCTGGTGCAGGAAGGAAAAGAAGAACAAAATAAAAGCGGCGGCTACAGCGGTCCACGGGGGCAGGCCCGAACGCCTTCCTGAGCTCAGCCGGAGCCCTCCTCGCGCTTCATGGAGGCGCGTCAACGAGACGACCCGTCACCGTCTTCGAAGCGGGCTCGGCAACGTGGCGGCTGGTCGTAGCTGCCACTGCTGGAGCTGTCGTTAGGAGAAGAGCTGCCATAGCCGGACGAGACACGGTCGGCACCAAGGGCAGGTTCTCCCTCATCCTCGTCGCGGCCGTCGCCAAGGCCGAGCACCTCCTCGCCGTCGTTCACCTCGGGGCAGCACCCGGCGCGACAACCATCTTCCCCAAACACCCTCACATAGAGGGTCGCGTCGCCATCGTACTTGAAGTGGAGGGTGCACCGCCTGCCCAGACCGTGCGCATGGGCGAACATCTGCCAACCGCGGGCCAGAGCTATATTGCCCACGGCAGAGACCTCGACCACGACCCATGAAGCCCTACTGCAGCAGCCGTCTGCCTGTAGCCATAGCTCGCCTGGACCTGAGGCCGGCAGCTCGTCGGCGAAGAAGCACGGGAGCTGAAGCCAGTTGCCGTCCGGGTTTTCTGACCAAACGACAAACTCCGGCGGCATCTCTGCCGAGTGGAAGGGCGGCAGGGGAGGCCGCGCGACCACGGCACGTCTCCCTTCATCAACGGGACCGCCACAACTGGAGCGACCCCTGCCCCGCGAAGCGGCACCACCACGGCTGGGTGGGGCCGCCATGGGGGTTGCGAAGTGCTTGCGTGGACGGCCGCGTCCACACTTGGGCACCGGAGAGCCGGGGCCCTCGCGAGGGGCCTTCCCCTTCTCTGCGGCAGTGAACCTCCTCGACGGCGCCATTCAAAGTAGGAGTGGAGCAAGGAAGGAGAATAAGCGGAAGAGGCAGAGGAAAGATGGGCGACGGGGGCTCCGCCCCCTCCCATTTATACCAGGATAAGGCCAACCAGCACCCCCCACGATCACAGGTAATGATGATTTTCCTTGCATGTCGCAGGGACTTGTTAAGTCGGGCCGTTGCCGAGGCAGCATGGGGAAGCGGAGACACCGACGTCCAGTCAACCGCCACGCGTAGACCAAGGCCGCAGGCTGTTGGGCCCCGCGGCGCTCCGTGCTTGACCTTTGGCTTCGCCTCGAAGCCAAGCCCGAGCGTGACTTGGGCCCGGGGGCTACTGTCGGCGTTCTGAGAACGGGGGTCCCCAGACTTTCCTACCTGCGGCCCACGGCGTGGCTTTGCTAGCAGGCCTGAACGGCCCATCTTCATCAACAAGGCATTCAAGACCTTCGCGAGGGGCCAAGCCTCGCGAGGCAGACGACGTAAGACCTCCTCAGGAGCGGCCTCGCTAGGCGGGCTCGTGAGGGGCGAAGAGATCAAAGCATGGCAAACCTCGCGAGGTTCTCGTGATGTGAGCCATGACGATCGAGACCAGGCGGGCACCAGCACGCGCAGCATCCTTGTTTCCTCTTTGGTGCTAAGGGGGCAAGCGCAGGCGTGGAGTACCGAGGCATCAAGCAAAGGTTTCCATATCGGTGCAACGAGACCAAGACCAGCAGGACGGCAAGATGGAGGTCACCATGGAGCCCAGGGCGGCGTCACCACCAGAGCCTTTTGCAGGCGAAGACCACTTTTGTCAGGATAAGTTGTACTAGTTGTCCCCTTTCAAATTGGCCATTGTGGGATCCCTTCCCGCTCAATATTTGGGAAGAGGACCAAGGCCACTATAAATAGAACTAGCCACCACCATAGCTAGGGGAGATCTCATCGGAGAACGGGGGCGACCTCATCTTAGACTAGAACTAGTTCATCCCCACAATCACATCCACCACCACCACACTGGAGTAGGGTATTACACCACAACGGTGGCCTGAACCAGTATAAATCTTGTGTCCTTCATGTTGTGAGTTCGTCGAGTTAGTTCGTGATATCTTAGCCGGGCTAGGACGTGGATCGGTAGGGGGGAGATCTTCGCACGCACCCTAGAGTTCGAACCTTAAGGGTTTTTCCGGAACCCATGATCCGACAGACATGGTCGGCCCTTTTCAAGAGATTACTAAATAACTTCGATGTTTCCTGTCAAATCACAGAACGACGAGCTCCCTCGCCGACGCGTGCGTGGTGGCTCGCAGCACGAGGAGAAACTTTTGCTTACAAGCGGTGGACATGAAGCAGTTCATTTGGTGTCAGATTGCCAGAAGTGCTACTATAGTAGCATTATTATTGTTCGACTTTCGAAAGAGGAGAAGGGCCAAGGACAAGGTCACCTACTAACCTAGGACTACTAGTATAGCCAAAGCTGGTCCACCTTTTTAGTGCATGGTTAATTAATATAGGCGGCTCCTGCAGCGGCACATCATTAACACAGTGCTCTTGCAGCAGCAAGTACTCTCTTCATAAAGAAAAATAAAGGATTGGAGTGGCAATGTCCACTTGAATCACATAGCATTAACACAGTGTTCCCCTAAAAGAAAACTAGAGTGTTTGACACAGGAAAAACAAAGGAAGTGAAAAAAGCTGGGTGGATGCTAGATTGCCAATTAACACATGATTACATGGGAAAAAATCTTATAGCATTCTATCCTATGAATCAAACGACCAATGTAGGTAGCACGGTGCTGCCTCTCATCGACCTCCTCTGCAGGAGTTTTCTTCTAGTAGTGGCGGAGCTTAGGCCAAGGACACAATTTATTTTCAAGTAGGGCTCGATTAACTCAACTATGTCTCCTAGCTAGCAGCACCTACCTGCAAATGAGCGCCACCGTGAGTTGCGCGACAATGATAGAGGCTCTGGGAGGACTAGAGGTAGGTGGGCGATGAGCCGATGAGGTAGCCCGATGACCCCTTGAGCTTGAAAGGCGCCCGCATGATCTCCTCTCCTCCTAGGAAAGGTCAGGTCCCTTGGGTTGATCTCCGATGACATTCGTGGCTTCCGACGGCGTCGTTGCCATTTCATTAGTGTAAATAATTAGTCAATTCCTAGTCAACAATCAAAACCGCCTAAACTCTAACATGTGAACACTAAAACCGCTCAAGGAAGTGATATACCCGGTTTTAGAGATTTGAGGGTAAAAACCGTACCAAAATTGACTTTGGGGGGTTATTTTTCCATCAGCTTACATTTGAGGGTGAAAAATATACTTCTTTCAATGGCCCGCTAGTCAGAGTATTCTTTTTAGATTTATAACATGTGGGACCGAGTGTGAGCGAACCGACCTCAATCGATGGCAAAATCGCCTGCCGGATGCACTTTGAGAGAGACGAGGAGCAAGAAGCGATACAGGCTAGTCGTGTCATGCAAGAAAATGGCTAGTCTCATGTTTAAAACTTGTTGTACTATAGTAGAGGTAGATGTAGATGTAGATGTAGTGTAGACATAGATGCAGATGTAGATGTACATGTTGAGATGTAGAGATAAGTGAGACTCACCAATGGTCACCAACGTAGGCTGAGAACGTGCATAAATCACCCACAAAAAAAGGACTACGTGCAAGAAGAGAAAAATTGCACACACGGACGCACGTACTTTGTGCCTCATTCCCTAACACACGCGCGCGGGTACACGGTGGAGCTCATTTCTAGATGAAGAGGCAGCTCGCGTGATAATTTGATGAGCTTGGTAGTTGTTCACTTAGTGGAGGGTCGGGAACCATGCGTGGACGAATCAAAGTTCGACCATGACGCGGTGGCATGTTTGTTTTTAATTTTTTTATTCAATGGAATGTACGCAGTTTTTTTCTTGAATGGCACGTGAATCATGCACATACTCAATGACGGAGCACGGGATGCGATGGTAGCCATGGACATGGTCGGCCCTTTTTCGAGACTACTACACTAGTACTTTGATGTACATTTTGAAAAAAACTACTACTTTAATGTGTCATGTCAACTCGCAGAACGATGAGAAGCTTACTTACTATGCCCTCTACATAGCCCACACTTTGTATGGCTAGTTATAGTGGGAGTAACTTAGCGCACTCCAAGAAAATTTTGCTTATGTGGCAAGTAGTTAATGAGAAGTGGTAACATAATATGTTACTGTAACATAGCATTTCCCAAGACAAGATGAGTCTACAAGCTAATAAATGAAGCCATCTATAACATTACTCCTATGTTACTTTGCACTATGAAGGTAGAAATATAGATTAGTGTCATATGCATGAAACTAGTGAGTATGGGATCACATGATATTTCCTCGTCCGGACCGATCCCAAGTTGGCTCCTCACCTTCTTGGCCCACCAAAAACCCCTCCCCCTCCCGCACGCGCTTCCCGCCCAGCGCCAGCTGAGCCCGCTGCTCCACATTGATGGCAAGTCAGGGCGACGTGACCTCTCACTACTTCCACCATTGAAGCGGCGCGCCGACCGAGGGCACCGCCCGCTGCACGCCTGGCATTTCAGACTACACAGTGGAGAGTAACTTTAGAGCAAGTACTACAATTAGGTGACATAAGCATGCTATAAGGATTTAAATATATTATTTGTTCTTAGTTGAAGGAGAGAGAAGAGGAGAGAGAAGAGAAGCGGGCTGGAAACTTGTAGCCGGTTGTAGCACGAGCTCCAACATACTTTGTGAGACAAAAGGTGGGGCCATTATTAATGATATAGTATTATACTAAAGGGACTAACTATTGTACTAGCAGGCTATTAGGTTGGCTCTAGATGATGTGTCAACCTCATATAGCCGGATATTGACTATACTATTAACCATGCTCTAAGTGTGGTGTGAGTGGGACTAAAGTTTAGTCCCGTACTGCTAGGTGAGTGTGAGTTGCACCACTTTATAATGTGATTTATTCTAGCATTTGCATGAGCATGATAAGAGGAAACCTACACGCGCGCTCTTCAGGAATAAGCCCATCCAAGGACAAAAGCTATGCACGTGGTCTATATTTTTGTTGGTCGGAAAATTTATTAAGTCATTAATTAATAATTAACGGACGCCTTAATTACTCAGCCGTTTCTGATTCTTTTGGATAGTGCGGCTATTATTGACTTGGACGTGGGGTTTGGGCCAAAGGCCTACTATTATACTTGGTCATACTCGCACGACCGGCCTGACAGGGTCTACCCTAGCCGCCGCTATATCATATGTTTTTGCATCTTTCTAGATCATAGCGCCGCCACGCAATTCTTCTCCATCCCTCCTTCTGGCGTGCACCGCCAGAAGGGACAACAGTCCTCCGAACCCCGCCTTTCGTGATCCTGTATGGGAGAGGGGCGATCAGGTTTTTGGGGAGCACACTCCTGCGACTGCTACCAGCGACGACTTCCTCAACGACAATCTTCTTCCCCGACCTCGGCAACCTCTTCATCAACGACATGAGTGACAACATCAACCACAGTGGTTTTGCTCTCGTTGTATAGTATGTGATTCTGTCCTCCTGGTTTAGTCCGCATCATTACATTGATCTTTGCAATTGTCGTCATGATCTACTTATTGTTGATTCAGATTAAATCTCATAGTAAATTGCTCATATATTCAACAATCCAATCCAAAAACCTGATTATAGGCAATTTACTCCCAGTGGTTTTGCTCACTTTTGAAGCCACCTACTTTTAAGGGGGTGCAATATAAAAGGTGGCGCACAAGAGCAATATATTGGTTTCAGATCATGTACTGCTATGACGCCACTAAGGGTAAGCTTGAGGGCAATCATAATCCTACACAGCAGGAAGCTTTTGAGAACATGGATACCCTCTTCAAAGCCGACATGCTGAGTGTTCTTGACGATTCCATTGTGGATTCATATATGTTGTTTGACAATGGCAAACACATGTGGGTTGTGCTCAAGGCCACATTTGGGGCCTCAGGCGTTGGCAATGAGTTGTATGTCATGGAGCAATTCTGTGACTACAAGATGACTGATGAGCGCTCTGTTGTTCAGTAGACTCATGAGATACAGTCACTCGCTAAGGAACTTGAGTACTTTAAGTGTGTGTTGCCAGACAAATTTGTTGCTGGGACCATCATTGCCAAGCTTCCACCTTCGTGAAACAATTTTGCTACTTCTCTGATAAACAAGAGACATGAGGTTTCCGTTTCAGATCTCATTAGCACTCTTGATTTTGAAGAGAAGGCGAGAGCAAAAGACACGCGTGCTCGGGTCGCTGAGGGAGCTTCTAGTGCCCACATGGTACACGAGAAGAACTTCCATCCCAACCAGCCCCAAAACAACAAGGGCAAATCTCAGGGGAAAGGCAAGTTTGATGCAAAGAACAAGCCGTCACATTCTACCAACTTCAAGAAGACTTCTCATAACGGGAAGGGACACAAACCTCAATTTTGGTAGCACCACACAAAATTATATGGTTGTATCTACCTGCTGTCAACTAACCTCATGGTGCTCCAGGTATTCCTACATTCGTAACTAGGTACAATGACCACTGCAAGATGAAATAAGCTTATTTGTACGTTGACTTGCTGATTGCAGAGCGGAACAATCCTGTCATGTGTGGAGGAGCAAATAAGCAGTGCATCCGAAGGTGGAAATCAACTAAGGACTTATGAAATTATATATAATCTTCCTCAGGCGGGTCAGTATCCCCTTCGTCCAGATGATCATGTTTTGTCATGTGGAGCTATTGATATGTGCTACTGTTTTGCAACACCGTTAAGTATAGCTATTGTTTTCCTATCTTTTCAGATTCTGGATAATGAAGATGATTTTAGGGGAACTGCACAATATGGACTGATGTTGAGTAATCTCTATTGCCTCATGTGTTTGCTGAAAATGTGTAAGCATCAATTGCAAGATGAGGCAGCTAGCTAGTTGTGGAGTTGCCAACATGCTCAAAGTGCTCGCAACATTGAGAAGAAACAAGCATGCCCAGGAAATTAATGCGTGCGCAGGGAGGCCCTTTGCTCAGAGAAGCATCGACCGATTCTCTTTATTTCCCCATCTTCTCATACTTTGTATTGTTTATAGTATGGTGAATCATTGAGATGCATAAACATGCTGAACTTTTGTTCTTCTGAATGTTAGTATGCATACAGTATCTTTTGAAGCTTAGTTTAATGTGAATGTTGACTAGCCTATGAACCTTCACAATCTAGTAAGTATATTGTAGGAATGTTATTTGACACCTCACTTTGTGGCGCTATGCGACCAGTGTGTGTGTCTACATCCAGTATCGCATCCTCTAATTTGGTGGATTCCAAGTTGAAAAAGGTTACCAATGAGTAGCCATAAGCTGGATGCATCTCTTTTTTCTTTCGAATGAGAAATAAGCTGGAGAATGTCTCAGGCTGCCTCTAGCACAAGGCCTTCCAATACGGAATGCGGGCAGCCGACTGGGCTGATACAAAAGCCTATCCATCTTAGCCCATTTGTTTTTTTTTTTGCGAGGAGAAGCCCATATTTCTTGAAGAGGGGGTGATCCCAAAAAACCCTCCATCCTCCTCGCTTCCACTTATACTGTAGCTCATTGGACTCTCCCGCTCCCATCTCCCCCCAATTCCCCCACTCCCCATCTTCCTCACTTGTCCAGAAAACCCCCACTCACCTTCTTCCTCACTCGTACAGAAAGCGCATGCTCCTCTTCTTCCACTCGTACAATAAACCCCAGCCCTCCTTCCCCACTCGCACTGCCACTAGGCTCATCTCTGGCTACTCTGCTCAAACCCGTGAGCTCGGCGCGACGCCCGCAAGGAAAACAGAGTTAGCTGGCCCCAGCACCAAGAAGATGAGGCTCCCGCCAGCGGCAACGCCGGTTGTAGATCCCGCACCCGACATCGCGGGGAGAAGCGGCGAGCCCCCCCCCCCCCACCCGAATCTGAGGAACCGGTAGAATCTCCGGTGTCCCGCATCAGCGATCTCCCGGACGTCATCCTCGAGGAGACCATCTCGCTTCTCCCTACCAAGGATTGCTGCCGCACACAAGTTTTCTCAACTCAGTGGCACCCGATATGGCGCACCGCGCCCCTCAATCTCGACTGTCGTCAAATTTCTGTCCTTCCTGAATTTGATCTCCTCATAGCCATCGTCTCCTCTCACCAGCAGGGGCCTGTTCAACGCCTCTGCATCCCGACACGCTACCTGCTGTCCATAACCTGCACGGTGGACACTTGGCTGACATCCCCTGAATTCGGAAAACTCTAGCAGTTTGAGTTCCACCATTACCATGAAAGTTTCGTACCACGAACACACCAAGAATTTGTGCCCACACCACTGTTGTCCATCTCGCGGTTTTCCTCCCCTCTCCACACCGCCACCTTTGCCCGGTGCCATCTACCAAATGATCTGATACAAATGCTTCGACTCCCACTAGTAAAAAAACTTTCGCTTGTGGTGGTTTATCTGTCGGAGGCCTCACTGCACAGCATCATCCACACTAGTTGCCCTGCCCTGGAGCGGTTGCTGATTGTTTTGGGAATAGAAATCCCTATCAGTTGTCTCCAAATAAATTCGCCTCACCTTAAAAGCATTGGAATTTATTTTGAAGGACAGCAGCTCATCATCGAAGATGCCCCTTCACTTCAAAGGTTGCTCCTTGATGATTGTTACAAACCTTCGCAAATAACTGTCGTCTCTGCGCCCAAACTGGACACCTTGGGTGTAATTCGTGATCAGTTTAATGATCACAGGAAGTTGGTGTTTGGCTCCTCACTTTTTCAAGTAACGTATATAATCATCTACACATTTGTAATCATAAGATGCATTTTTCATTTGTGCGCATAAGTTTTATATCATCTTGGAGTACACTTTGGGTACTAATATTATGTTATATGCTCAATGAAGAGTTCATCCATGGATAGCCTATGAATGCTGCTAGATTCTGTCAAGATCTTATATATTGGAATGCTTAGTTTTGATCTGAACATAATTATTGGCTTGCTGCAATGCTTTCGATCTCTGGGAATTTATATATAAAGGTGATGATTTCCTGCACATTGAAAGCCCGTATATATTGTACTAGAATTAACCGTTCAGCTGTCGCTCTTTCGACATACTCTTTTTTCAGACCTGAACTATTTTCAATCTTCATGTCTACTTAGGCAAAACCACATGGAGCAAAACATATAACCAATCGGTGGCATAATAAGTACCAGGATTTTCTCAGTTCTCATGACATTCGTTTGAGGACAATAACGATGGATGGATACGCATCCAACCAGGCAAGCAGAAGCTTTGTCACATTCTTCCTGTTGAATGTGAGGTTACTATTGTCCATGAGGCTTAAGTTTTTAGTAAAGAGATTTCTCATGGATGGACATGTTAAACAGCAGAAAAAGAAGTTTAAGGCGGACAAATGGGTTTCTGAACGTGCTCGACTTCTATTTACAACAACTGGTAGTCATCCTCCAATATTTTTTTTGCACAAGATGTTGATTTTATGGATCAGACCGATGCATTTGTTTGTGACTGCAAAAAAGAGTGGTTGGGTTAGATGTTATTGCCATGTTCAATTTGGGTCTTGTCTAAATTTGATGAACAATTAATCCTTGGGTTTTTTGTACTGTTTGTAAGCTTCAGTTACATGTTGTTGCCCTCGTACTCCCTCCGCCCGCCACTACAGTGCCGCACCTTCCACTGCACTGGTTTGTTCCCATCCGAGGCCTCGTCATCGTTCTCCGCCTTCGTTCGCTCATTATGCCTGCCACCGTCTGGCGTTGTCAACATGGTCAACAACAAAGAGGAATCAGTAGATGACTGTACGTGGAGAGGCTGAAAGTAGGGAACCACCAGGGTCATTGCATTACGCAAGCACGTGCCTCATTATTACTCCTACAAGCCAAAAAATACTTCCTCCTAATTGTTTGACAACTAGGTCCCACACCATTGTCAATGTTGTCAATAAACAAGAAAATTACACAACGAGCGGATAACACTAGGGACGCAACAGCTCGCCCAGTTGTTTTTTAGTTTTAGAGACGGAGCTCATCTGCGCGCAGTGCGGGGGTTGTGGCCCGTCTAGCCCACACTTACACTTTTATTTAAGCACATGACGAGCCCAGTTGATATCTTTTTTCTTTCTGAAAATGGCTAGCCCAGTTCTTTTTTCTTGGAGAATACCTAACCGAGGCCAACTTGCTTTTCTCAGCCTTGCTGGGCCACAAATCTTTCAAGATGAGGAGGGATCTAAGTAGTAAGAAATGGGCTTCCCCAGAAAATGGTCTATAAGTTGTAAGAATTGGGCTATAAATTTTTAAACCAAAGCCAGCCGACAATTACATTAAAATGTCATTTTTTTCTAGATTTCTCTACTCTTATAAAAAGCAGAGTTGGTGATGATGGTGTGCCTACCATCCTGCAATATAGCCCGTTTGGTCTATATCTAACAGATAGGAAGGAAACTATGACAATTTACCCGCACTCCTCTCCACATTTGCAAATACGGCCTTCCCTCGTTCATCCTTTTCTCCCACAAGATAAACTACTCATACAAGTGCATCTTCATGTTCCGTGCAACGCACGGGCATATTGCTAGTAAATATTTTAAATTTCATTATTTTTTGCGGAGAATGTTTTTTGAATTTTTAAAATTATTTTAACATGAGTCGAAATTTCGTGATTAAAAGAGTTCGGACCCCACCAAAATATGAAAAAATTCGTTGAATTTTTTAGCAGTGCCCAGAATATATGGTCTGCAATGCTAATAAAAAGAATACGAGCTTCAAAATATCCTTAAGAATTAGCAAATGGGTTGTAAATTATTGAAAATAATGGCTAATGGGTTGTATGTTGTTTTCCACAGATTTGGAGGCTGACTTCTGGGCTTACTAGGTTGATGATGATGCTGTCCTAAAATTTTTTGATGTGTACGCAAGGCTTTGTCAACTTAGTCAACACAGAGCAGTACCTGTTGGATGTCCATCCAACGGCCGCCATGCTTCTTCAATCTCTGATATTCCTGCTCCAGCCACCCAAACCAGCGCAAGCAGGACTGCTTGCTCCCTCCTCTCGTGGCCGGCTGTGCTGCCGCCAGGCCAACCCTCTACCCACCCACACATCCTGTTATTTTCCGGTGACGTCAGCCTCACCCCGTAGTCGACCAGTCAGCGCTTGTACTCCCCTTAGTGTGGGCATCCACTATCGCGTCTTCCCCGGCTTCGTGTCGTTCTGTTCGTAGGCCTCGCCATCGTCCATCGCCTTGGTGCTCTCGGCGCGGCGTGGTCAATGAACGACATCCATCGGAAGTGGATGGTACGTGGAGAGGCTGACAGCTCGGTCCATGGCCGCACACAAGGAAATGCGCCCTTTTTACACGCAAAATGATGATTCCTCCACCTGACAGCTGGGACCCACCGGAAGGGCCTCTGTATTTCGTGAAAAAATGTTCCCCCCGCTGACATCTCGGACCCACCAGCTATATCTTCGCACGCAAGGAAGTGCCTCCTTATTACGCACAAAAAATGAATACTCCCCCTGCTAGTTGGGACCCATCATAGTGGGAGGCTGACTTGTGGGCCTACTAAGTTGACGGGGATGGAGGGCTTTGTCAACTTAGTCAATATGAACGATTCTAGCTCTAGTGACCGTACGATGTCCATCCAACGGTCGTAGTGCTTCTTTAACCCCTGGTCTTCTTGCTCCAGCCACCCAAACCAGCACTGGTTGTGACGCGTGCTCCTGCCTCCTATGGCCGGCTGCGCTGTCGCGGAGGCCTCACCGCCCCCTACTATTCCCACCGCTGGCCAGGCACTGCGACGATGGCAGCCTCACACCGCAGCTGAACCAGTGAACCCTCGTACTCCTCTCCGCATGGGCATCCACTGCCGCGTCTTCCCTGACTCCGCGTCGTCCCCTTCCTAGGCCTCGCCGTCGTCCACCGCCTAGGTGCTCTCGGCGTAGCGTGGTCAATGTGGTCAAGGAACGACTTCCATCAAAAGAGTACTGCATGTGGAGAGGCTGATAGCTGGGTCCATGGCTGCAGCAAGGAAGTGCCTCCTTATTACGTGCAAAATAATGATTCCTCCACCTGACAGCAGGGTCCTACCGAATGGACCACCATATTTCACGAAAAAACGTTCCCCCTGACTGCTGGGACCCACCAGCTACATCTTCACATGCAAGGAAGTGCCTCCTTATCCTCCCTGACACTCAGGACCCACCTGGTCGAAGCGTACGTAGCGTTGTCATTTTGGTCGCGAACGTTTATGTACATAGGACCGATCTGTCTGCAGGCTGCAGCGATGAACCGTGGCCATGTAAGGAAGAGCACGTGTCGTAGTATAGGCGCTCACGTGTCATAGTAGAGGCGCGCACGTAGCATGTCATGCAGTCCCGTTAATACCATGTACATGTACGTACAACCAGGGTGCAAGAAAGTAAATATGTCCATGTACGTACATACGGGCGGGGTCTCGAACGCCTACTTGCGCATACGTACGGCCAAGGCTCGTGTACATGGCTAGGTCGAAACAGAGAAACCGCGTCATCATCGTGTTCATCTGGAGCCCACTGGCTGATAGAACAACCAATCGAAACGAGGCCCGACGTACCGTAGAACGGAGGAAACGGCCTTGTGTTCGACCGGCCATGGTCGAAACGAGAACATGTTCATCGGGAGGGGTCTGGCGTACCGCAAAATAGAGGAAACAGACTTCTCTTGGACTTCCTATGGTCGAAACGGGTTCATGTTGAATGGGAGGGGTGTGGCGTACCGCAAAACGGAGTAAATGGACTTGTGTTGGAGCGCTACGGTCGAAATGGGGGTCCTTCTCATCGGGAGGGGTGTGGCGTACCGCAAAATGGGACTCCACGGGATACTGTTCAACTCCACAGTCGACCTCCTCCAGCCTCCACAGGCTACTATTCATCTACAATCGACCACCTCTAGCCTCCACCTGCGACTGTTCATCCATGGGCTCCTGTTCATCCAGCCTTTGCCGCTCCTCCACTGGCTACTATTCAACCACCCCTCTCCACAGGCTCCTGTTCAACCACCCCTCCACGGGCTACTGTTCATCCAGCCCTCCACGGGCTACTGTTCATCCAGCCCTCCACCGGCTATTGTTCAACCAGCCCTCCACGGGGTCATCCTGTTCATCCTTCCCTCCACGGGGTCCTGTTCATCCAGCGGCAACGACCTCTACTACCACGGGGTCCTGTTCATCCAGCCCCCCACCGGGAACTTTTCATCCAACCCCCTGTCGGTGTCAAAACCAGTGGATCTTGGTTAGGGGGTCCCGAACTGTGCATCTAAGGTCGATGGTAACATGAGACAAGGGACACGATGTTTATCCAGGTTCGGGCCCTCTCTATGGAGGTAATACCCTACGTCCTGCTTGATTGATATTGATGAATATGAGTAGTACAAGAGTTGATCTACCTCGAGATCATAGTGGCTAAACCCTAGAGGTCTAGCTTGTATGGCTATGATGATGAGTTTCCTATCCGGATTAAGTCCTCCGGTTTATATAGACACCGGGAAGATCTAGGGTTACATAAGATCGGTTACAAAGAAGGGAATCTACATATCCAGTCGCCAAGCTTTCCTTCCACGCCAAGGAGAGTCCTATCCGGACACGGTGTAGTCTTCGGTCTTCGTATCTTCATAGCCCATCAGTCCGGCCCATGGCTAACAGGCCGGACGCCCAAGGATCCCTTAGTCCAGGACTCCCTCAGTAGCACCTAAACCTGGCTTCAATGACAAGGTATCCGGTGCGTAGTGCTGTCTTCGACATTGCAAGGTGGGTTCCTCCTTCCGAACTCCAAAACAGTCTTTGGACGAATTGATCGTGTCCGGACCTGTAACACACACCACACACCACCGTAGAGAGAATATAATAATACAAGAATCCAATCCGCTGACAACTTTTATAACATGACATCACGTCCATCCGGTCATAATTTCGAACCGTTTTTTTGCCTGCCGCTCCATGTTTCGAGACGCGGTTTCCATTGGCACGTCTTGTCAAAGCAGAGATCATGTCCCCTTATTTCGGGATTCCCATCAATACGGGTGTTGGTAACCCAACTGTGCCGTTTACACAGCCCTCGGGAGCAGGCGAATTTTGAGGCGAGTGGGGTGGCGTTTAGTATTCACTGCCTTTATAAGGAGATAAGACTCCCCTTTCTTCTACCACGCCTTCTCTCTTCTTCCGCCTTTCTATTCTTGAGCTCCAGCGCCCAAGTTCTCATCAGTTTCCCACTCGAGAAAGCACTCAACCATGTCTGGATCCGAAGGTCAAGGCAAGTGGATGGCCTCCTCCGTCAAGGAGGAGGACATCACTAAGCTTCGGGTGGCTGGGTACCTGACGAAGGAAATCGCCCACCGTCTTCCAGCCCAAGGACAAATCATTCCCACACCGAATACCGACGAGAGGGTAGTGTTCCTCCCCCATTTCCTCCGTGGGCTAGGGATTCCACTCCACCCCTTCGTCCGCGGAATAATGTTCTACTACGGGATAGACTTCCACGATCTATCCCCGAACTCCTTCCTCAATATCTCGGCGTTTATCGTTGTGTGTGAGGCCTTCCTCCGCATCCACCCCCACTTCAGGCTATGGCTCAAAACCTTTAACGTGAACCAAGGTGGTGGACGGACAGCACGCAGAGTGCGGGGGCGCCATGGTGAGCAAAGTCACCAATGTCTTTTGGCCAAAAGGCACATTTGTGGAGTATGTCAAGGAATGGCAGAAACAATGGTTCTACATCACCGAACTCCGCGGCACCACCTGGGCCACGGCTGCCGCATTCAACTCCGGCGCTCCCGTGCGGCTTACCTCCTGGGTCGAGAAGAGCCCGAACTGGTGTCCGTCAGACGAGCTGATTGCGCTGCAAACGCACATTCAAAGCATGATCGATAGGGACATCAAGCTCGTCGACATAATTCAAGTGATGCTGGTGCGCCGGATCCTCCCCTGCCAGAGCCGAAGCCGCCCTCTATGGGATTTCAACTCGAAAAAGCACCACACCTTGGAAAGGCTCTTCGAAACAGCTCATGAAGATGCTTGGAAGTTGCTCTTCAAGGGCAATGAGATACCACCGGCCACAAATTCGGACCATGGCCACGACATAAATCACCTCCCCAACGAGGTATGTTATTCTCAACACATCCCCTACCTGCTTGTTTCAAGGGTGATATCGAAGCTTTTATTATCATTGCTTTTTCAGCACTGGTTGAAGAAGGCGAAGCAGATCCGGTGTCTGGCTCCCCTGCCTAAATTACCAGTCATCCTGCTCTTAGTGAAGATGATGGAGTCGGCGCCTTATAAGGCACCACAGAAGATGGCCATAGGAAAGGCCAAGGGTGTCCAGAGTGGCCCCCGCCGCAAGGTCACTTTGGACGTGACGTCCGAAGACAAGGCCCGTTCCCCTGCCGCCGAAGACAATGAGGATGAGGAGGAGGAGGAAAGCGACCCCCACCTTGATGGGGGAGGAAGAAGAGGGCGACCTCCATAACTCTGGAGATGGAGGCGCCCAAGAAGGGGAAGGGCTCCCTCGCGGATAACTCCGCATGGGACGTCGACAACAGTTCGGAGAAACACCCCTGCGCTAAGCCTCGGGCCACATCGTAAGTACTAAGACTTGTATCCACCCATAAAGTTTCTCCTCCTTACTGCAATTAAATGATTGGTTATGTTTCATTGTAGTCCGGCGCACAATAGCTCCCCGCGATCCTCATAAGGAGGGTCGCTGGATTCCAAGGCGATGGCCAGCGATTCGCCGCCAGCCGCTCACTCCCCCAAGGCCAAGGATGGTGCGGAGGTGCTATCTCGAAGGACTGTTCCAGGCGGGGGAGAGGCTCAGGAAGCGCCAGAAGGCGAAAATCCCGTCGCCGAACACCAATGGGAATCAATCCCCATGGAGACTGGTGGGGAGGGCCGAACTCAGTTCGACCCTCAGCCGGACTCAATTCCGGAGACCGAGGCTGCTCCGGAATTCGGCACGCCACCTCCTTCGGAAGAGGGGAGGATGCACGTTCCCCCGGTGACCCCTGTCCAACCAGGGGCACCGGATAATCTGCTGGAAGCACTGCGAGGCGCTTCCCTTGTGGATGAGCACCTTGTCCTTATGGGCACAGTAATTGAAAGGGTTCAGTCCGCCAAGAGTGGACTAACCAAAGCCTGCAGCAGCCTGTTAACAGGTTTTGAGGTAAGCAGTGCAAAAAGGGAGAAAATCCCAATATAGACAGTAGCCCCTGAGACACTGTCCGGTTTTCGAAAAGAAAAACCAGACAGAGGATCAATCTCCTATTGCAGGAAACTAACTAAATCTGTCTGAAATGTATGCACGGGCATCGCTGTTGGCCGCGGCCTCACATAGTGCCGAAGTCTCTGGACTAAAGCAGAAACTGGCAGAGGCTGAGGAGGAGCTAGGCAGGTGAAGTGGCAGCTCCAGGAAAGACAAGGCAAGTAATAACCTATTATGAATTTGAAAAAAGAAAAGGGCAAAATGATATTCAATGATCCGAATACCATGATGTGAACAGAGGCGACGACCGAAGTCGAGGCTCTGAAAGCGGCCTTGGTCGAAGCCGAGGGGAGGGATATCAAGGAGCAGGCCACCCGTAAGAGGCTCAAGGCTCGGGTCAACGAAGTCCAACAGGAGCTCCAGGACGCGGTGAAAAGGTGCGAGACCTTGGAGCACAATGCGTCGGCTCAAGAGGCCGAACTTTCCGAGGCTCGTAAGAGTGCGGAGGTGGCCCGGATTGAAGCCCAAGGCGCCCTCCATGAGATCCAGGATACCAGTAAGATCGCGGCGGGTAAGGCATTCAATATGCAAAGCAGGAGTGTGAAGAGAAAATTTCTTTTACTAACCTAGATTCGGAGTTCTCCATGGGCCTTTGCTGATCTGCCACGCAGTGTGACCGACGCTGCGGAGTTCTTCCAAGCTGAAGAAGGGAGCTCCGCAGAGAAGCTGTTCTGGTTGCAATATTGCACGCCAGAACATCTGGTGCCCTTTAGCGATCAGCTGAAACAGCTAGTTGAGCT
Organism: Triticum urartu; assembly: GCF_056163025.1. NCBI lineage: Eukaryota > Viridiplantae > Streptophyta > Magnoliopsida > Poales > Poaceae > Triticum > Triticum urartu. Next base: position 475,701,782 of record NC_141878.1, on the reverse strand, counting down.
GCACAGGGTGGCCGAAGTGGCCATGAAGGATATAATAGTCCGGTTGTGGCCAGCCGAAGCTATTCCCAGCAGCTACTTCGGCCTCGTGAAGAAGCTGGTGGATGCCTGTCCTCGGCTGGATGTTTGTCTATCGAGGGCGCGCGTCTGGCCTTCTCTTATTGCAAGGTCTAGTGGGCAAAGCTGGACGCTTTCAAGCTAGCGACCAGGGGGCCGTCGGAGGGCAAGGAGTACCGCACAACTGAGCGATACTTCGGCGATGTCTTAGAGGGGTCCCGCATTGTTGCGGATCATTGTGGGAAGGAAACCATCTTTGAATGAATGTTTATGCAATATAATGCTTGTTATGTTTTTAAATTTTTACTTCCTGTGCGGCCCTGTTGAACAAAATCTGAGGGTTAACCAGTCGTTGGCTTCTGCCCCCACTTAGGTAGTACGGGGGTGTTCGGGATGGAATCTAAACAATCTTGATCTAATTAGATGGTCCTTCAAAGGAGTTGTTTAGCGCAACGAACCAGGCAACCAGACTATGCGGCTGTAACACCCTCACTTAGCCATAGGAGTGCGACAATAAAAACATGGGCGCAGCCCCTAGTATCCGAACTAGAGTGTTATAAGCGTCTGATCGGAAAGTACCAATCCTTCGCGTAATGCGGAAGAAATCTCCAAAGATTTGCAACCTCCGAATAGCTGACCGGCTCTCGCCGCATCATGACAGTCGGTTTTTGGCTTTCTCTACTGAGGTGCTCCATTGGATAAACCAAGGCACAATCACAGTAGTTCTCCCTTTACTACCTTAGCCGATGTAGCGGAACGTAAGGTAGCAAGCACAGGAGCCGGGCAACCCAACTATTGACCAAAGACATGATTCGGAGCCAATGCAAATAATGCTAAATTCGGGGTGCCGAACTATACTTATAAAAAGTGTTCGGACTTTTGTTGCCGTAATGTGGGGTGCTATGAAGCCCTTGGCAAGCATCGAGCGTACCAAAGTGTACGGGTCCTACCTGATAGGATTACCCACAGGGGAGCTGAAAATAAAAAAAGAAAACAGAAAAGGTACGAAAAAGTTGGACTCCTACAGCTCCAACCGCAAATTGTTCTCATTGTAATTTAATTAGTACGTCAAGGCGCATTGATACATGTAGTGCGATAGGCAACAAGCTATTTGACATGCCGAAACCAAGGGAGAGCTGCGTGTGGGTCCTGAAAAACAGGTAAAGTTATCATTAACGGAATCACCTAAAAAGTCCCCCATACGTCTGCGTTTCTCGCCGTCTTGGTGTGTTTATCCTTCAAGAGGACCGATGACCAAGCCATCAGATGGTGCCTGTGGGATTGAGACTGGGAAAGGAAACAAGTAAAAATGAAAGGATATGTGTATCCGACGTCAGTTGAGCCGTACTACGGACCACAAGCTAGCTATGCCTCCGTCGATGCCCATGGGATTTTGAGCGCGTAGTTATGTATGCGCGGCATGAATGCCACCACTTGATTGGAACTGCGACGGAGGCCAAATTGCTAGTCGAGCACCTGACGAGCCGAGATCTCCTGCTGCAGAGTAGTTCGGACCCTCTTAACGGTGTCCGTGGTTCGGCAGCCGAGTTAAGGTTCTGCTTGAGAAGGCCGCTCTGTACTTCTGCTGCTAAGGCAACTGTGTGCTCTTCTGTACGGACGAAGCGTTCCGTATTTCCGTTGACTGTTATGACACCACGTGGACCGGGCATCTTGAGCTTGAGATAAGCATAGTGTGGTACTGCGTTGAATCGAGCGAATGCAGTTCATCCGAGCAGTGTGTGATAGACGCTGCGAAATGGGACAATATCAAGGATTAACTCCTCGCTTTGGAAGTTGTCTGGAGATCTGAAGACAACCTCGATGTGATTGAGCCCGTACAGCGGGCCTCTACGCCTGGCATGACTCCTTTAAAGGAAGTCCATGTAGGCTTGGTCCTTGATGGGTTAATGCGCATTTTTCGTGTTGTATCCTGATAGAGCAGATTAAGGCTGCTACCTCCGTCCATAAGGACGTGAGTCAGGTGGAACTAATCAATTATTGGGTCTAAGACCATTGCGGCTGAGCCACCGTGCCGGAAACTGGTCGGATGATCCCTGCGATCAAAAGTGATCGGGTATGAAGACCATGGATTGAACTTTGGGGTGACTGGCTCTATCGCTTAGACGTCCCTAAGCGCACGCTTGCGCTCCCTCTTGGGGATGTGGGTAGCATATATCATGTTCACCGTTTTGACCTAAGGGGGAAACTTCATCTGTCCCCCTGTTTTTGGTTGCTGGGGCTCCTCGTCATCGTCCTCGCTTTTCGATCCCTTTTCCCTATTCTCAGTGTTTAATTTGATGGCCTATTTAAAAACCCAGCAATCTCTATTTGTATGATTGGGTGGCTTGTCTGGGGTGCCATGAATCTGGCACGGATGATAAAGTATGCGGTCCAAGTTGGATGGGACTGAATTGTTCTTTTGGAATGGGTTCTTCCGCTGACCGGACTTGGAGCCCCTGAATCCGGCATTGACTGTCATGTCCTCGGTGTTATCACTATTGTTTCGGCGCTTGTATCTGTTGTGTCGAGATTTGTCTTTGCTAGTTTTAGCTTCAGGGGTGCCGGCGTCGCTTGCATTGTTTTTGCTATGGGCCAACCAACTGTCCTCGCCCGCACAAAAGCGGGTCATGAGTGCCGTGAGGGCTGCCATGGATTTTGGCTTTTCTTGGCAGAGGTGGCGAGCAAGCCATTCGTCGCGGATGCTGTGTTTGAAGGCTGCTAAGGCTTCGGCATCCGGACAATCGATGATTTGGTTCTTTTTAGTTAAGAACCTAGTCCAGAATTTCCTAGCGGACTCTCCGGGCTGTTGAACTATATGGCTTAAGTCATCAGCGTCCGGTGGTTGAACATATGTACCTTGGAAGTTATCGAGGAAGGCCTCTTCCAAGTCCTCCCAGCTGTCAATGGAATTTGCAGGCAGACTATTGATCCAGTATCGAGCTGGCCCCTTGAGTTTTAAAGGGGGTATTTGATGGCGTGGAGGTCATCGTCGTGGGCCATATGAATGTGGAGAATGAAGTCTTCGATCCACACCGCGGGGTCCGTGGTTCCATCGTATGATTCTATATTCACAGGTTTGAACCCCTCTGGGAATTCATGATCCAGGACCTCATCAGTGAAGCAATGAGGGTGTGCGGCGCCTCGATATCGGGTTGTATCACGATGTAGCTCGGATGGAGTCCATTTGCGGTTTTCGGCCCGCGTGTGACTAAGTTTCTCACGTCCGAATAGGTGGTCGTCGTCGTGTGTCGAGGTATGCCCTTGCGATCCATAAATTGATCTAGTGTGTCCTGGTTTATTGTTTAGGGTTTGCTAGAGGTCATATGTATGCCCCTGGGCTAGTTTACCTCTGCCTGTGCGCTGAGGCGGGGCTGGCTGGTGTTTGGCGTAAGTTGCCGTTTTGTCTCGACCATGTGGTGGTCGGTTAGCCGCATTATACAATGGAGGTATGTAGTTCGGCGCCTCCTCGTCAAACTGAGGTAGCAATTTGCGCTTTGGGTAGCTTTTGGTTGGGCGCTTGAGGCCGTACTCTTTGGCTGCTAGGACATCGGTCCATTTATCATTGAGCAGATCTTGGTCAGCTTGAAGCTGCTACTACTTCTTTTTCAGGCTCCTTGCAGTGGCAATTAGCTGGCGCTTGAAGCGCTCCTACTCAAGAGGTTCCTCAGGCACGATGAAATCCTCGGTGCCGAGGCTCACCTCGTCCTCGGAGAGCGGAAGGTAGTTATTGTCCTCCGAATCTTCATGCGTGGTCTGTTTACCGGGGCTAACCTGCCCGCCCTCCCGTTCATCTTGTTCATTAACTGTATCGACGGGGTCTTCGTTGTCTTCGACACCTTCTGGAGTGTTGTCTTCTCCTGTGCCGGTACTGCTGTCTTTACTGCGGCGTGACTTAGAGCGGCACCACTCATGCCGGCGCTTGGACTGTATTTCAGAAGGTTTATCCTCAGCTGGAACTTCCATGTCCTCGCCGCTGTTCTCCTTTGGTGCATCCACCATGTATACATCATACGAGGAAGTGGCCATCTAGCGTCCGGTGAACGGCGGGTTCTGGACCTCTTCTTCTCCGGCATCGTCGTCCATACCGTCGATGTCCTCGGAGTCGTAGTCAAGTTCGTCGGTCAAATCCTCGACCGTGGCTATGAAGTGTGTGGCGGGTGGGAAGCGAAATTCTCTACCGTCAGCCCCTAGTTCGTGTCGGATATAGTTCGGATGTGAGTCCTCTGTCAAGGACAGGTTTTTTAATGAGTTTAGCACATGATCCAAAGGCAAGCGCTAGAAGATGTCTGCGGCGCTGAATTCGAAGATCGATAAACAATCAAGCGCGGCGTCCATGGCCTCACGTGGTTCGGAACTTACGGCCGGAGACGAGTCCGGAGTTCCGCTGACAGATACATCGTGAGAGGTTAAGTCTATATGCGGCTCCAACATCGTGGAATCTGTGGCCTCTGTGGAGGGGTTGATCCTCCCGTCCTTGGGTGGCGCAGCTTGCTCCGGATCTAGGGCCAGAGCGGTTATAGGAGCAATCTCCTGGATGCAGCCTGATGGCAGATTTAGGTCATTATCATCGAGGCAACCGGGAGCGGCTACCACGGTCTCGAATCCGGCGAAGATCAAGTCTCCATGGGTGTCCGCAATGTTGTTCAAGCTCCCAAATTTGACCTGATGGCCAGGGACATAGCTTTCGATCTGCTCTAGATGGCCAAGCGAATTGGCCCGCAGTGCGAAGCCGACGAACACGAAGATCTGTCCAGGGAGGAAAGTTTCTCCTTGGACAGCGTCATTATGGACGAATGAAGGGGCCATCAAACCTTTTAGCGATAGCACAGTGGAACTATCAATGAAAGCACCAATGTCGGTGTCAAAACCGGCGGATCTCGGGTAGGGGGTCCCGAACTGTGCGTCTAAGGTCGATGGTAACATGAGACAAGGGACACGATGTTTAACCATGTTCGGGCCCTCTTTATGGAGGTTATACCCTACGTCCTGCTTGATTGATATTGATGAATATAAGTATTACAAGAGTTGATCTACCTCGAGATCGTAGTGCCTAAACCCTAGAGGTGTAGCTTGTATGGCTATGATGATGAGTCTCCTATCTGGACTAAGTCCTCCGGTTTATATAGACACCAAGAGGATCTAGGGTTACACAAGGTCGGTTACAAAGAAGGGAATCTACATATCCAGTCGCCGAGCTTGCCTTCCACGCCAAGGAGAGTCCTATCCGGACACAGGTGCAGTCTTCGGTCTTCGTATATTCATAGCCCATCAGTCCGGCCCATGGCTAACAGGCCGGACGCCCGAGGACCCCTTAGTCCAGGACTCCCTCACCCCCCAACAATGCTCACTATTCATCAAGGGAAGCAGGCAGCAGGTTCGATCTGCTTCAATTAGTAGTCGTAGAGAAAGAATCGCTCGATCGGGTTCAGTTAACAGCTAGATCGATCGATCGCTCGGGTTCAGTTACGCGTAGACTTCAGTGCAATTGCTCGGGTTCAGTAGGCGAATGCCTCCCTTGGGTTCAGTTAGAGCTCAACGCCTCCCACCCATGCGTGTACGTGTACGAGAGAAACATGCATCGCTCGGCCCCCAACCACCCACCGTAACCGAGAACTCCCCGATATTTCCCTCGCCCTCGCTTCTACCATGTTTTTTTTCATCATGGACTACCCAAAGAATGTCATGCAGCTGCGTCTCCGGCCCGCCTCGGACGAAAAGCCCATTTTCTATCACGATTTTTTTTCATAGAAGTAGGCGCCCACCACATTTATGATGATACCGGGTTTTGTCACAATTATCGTCATGATGACCCACAAGTATAGGGGATCTATCGTAGTCCTTCCGATAAGTAAGAGTGTCGAACCCAACGAGGACTAGAAGGAAATGATAAGCGGTTTCCAGCAAGGTATTCTCTGCAAGTACTGAAATAAGTGGTAACAAATAGTTTTGTGATAGGATAATTTGTAATGAGCAACAAGTAACAAAAGTAAATAAAGTGCAGCAAGGTGGCCCAATCCTTTTGTAGCAAAGGACAAGCCTGGACAAACTCTTATATGATGTAAAGCGCTCCCGAGGACACATGGGAATATCGTCAAGCTAGTTTTCATCACGTTCATATGATTCGCGTTCGGTACTTTGATAATTTGGTATGTGGGTGGACCGGTGCTTGGGTGCTGTCCTTACTTGGACAAACATCCCACTTATGATTAACCTCTATTGCAAGCATCCGCAAATACAACAGAAGTATTAAGGTAAACCTAACGATAGCATGAAACATATGGATACAAATCAGCCCCTTACGAAGCAACGCATAAACTAGGGTTTAAGCTTCTGTCACCCTAGCAACCCATCATCTACTTATTACTTCCCAATGCCTTCCTCTAGGCCCAAATAATGGTGAAGTGTCATGTAGTCGACGTTCACATAACACCACTAGAGGAGAGACAACATACATCTCATCAAAACATCAAACGAATACCAAATTCACATGACTACTAATAGCAAGACTTCTCCCATGTGCTCAGGAACAAAAGTAACTACTCACAAAGCATAAACATGTTCATAATCAGAGGGGTATTAATATGCATATAGGATCTGAACATATGATCTTCCACCAATTAAACCAACTAGCATCAACTACAAGGAGTAATTAACACTACTAGCAACCTACTAGCACCAATCCCAGACTTGGAGACAAGAATTGGATACAAGAGATGAACTAGGGTTTTGAGATGAGATGGTGCAGATGAAGATGTTGATGGAGATTGCCCTCTCCCGATGAGAGGAGCGTTGGCGATAACGATGGCGATGATTTCCCCCACCGGGAGGGAAGTTTCCCCAGCAGAACAGCTCCGCCAGAGCCCTAGATTGATTCCGCCAAGGTTCCGCCTCGTGGCGGCGGAGTTTCGTCTGAGAAGATGGCTTATGAATTTTTTCCCATCGAAAGACTCCATATAGCAGAAGATGGCCACCAGGGGGCCCACGAGGTAGGGGGCGCGCCAGGGGGGTAGGGCGCGCCCCCACCCTCGTGGGAAGGGTGTGGCCCCCTGGTGAGGTTCTTGCGCTCGGTATTTTTAATATATTTGGAAAACATCATCCGTGAAGTTTTAGGACTTTTGGAGTTGTGCAGAATAGGTCTCTAATATTTGCTCCTTTTCCAGCCCAGAATCCCAGCTGCCGGCATTCTCCCTCTTTATGTAAACCTTGTAAAATAAGAGAGAATAGGCATAAGTATTGTGACATAATGTGTAATAACAGCCCATAATACAATAAATATTGATATAAAAGCATGATGCAAAATGGACGTATCAACTCCCCAAAGCTTAGACCTCGCTTGTCCTCAAGCGAAAAGCCGAAATCGAAAAATATGTCGACATGTTTAGAGATAGAGGTGTCGATAAAAATAAAATACGGACATGAGGGCATCATGATCATTATTAGAACAGTAACTTACATAATTCTTTGTCATATAATATTTGATGCTAGAGTAATAATTCAACCACAACATCAAGTATGAATCGTAAACTTCATTGAAAACTAACAAACTACAATCTCGGTCATTGAAGCAATTGCAATTTATCATAACATGGGAAAGAGTCAATGTATAAGAGCTTTTCAGCAAGTCCACATACTCAACTATCATATAATCTTTCACAATTGCTGACACTCACGCAATACTTGTGGGTATGGAGTTTTAATCGGACACAGGGATAGATAGGGGCTTGTAGTTTTTCCTCCCAACGTTTTACCTCACTAGTCGTCTACCCGTGCATTCGCACAGGCTAGCATGAGAATGCTATCTTTGAGCAATGTTGAACATACATTACATTTCATCTTTTTTTGCCGGTATCATATATGTAAATGATAGTTTTTATTAACTTAATCCTCTCATTGGCGGCAATTATTAATTACAGTACACATACTAATGTCTTTATAGCGACGATTCTAAAAGTATCTTGCGGTTCGAAAATTGGTGTCTAAATTTATTCCACTTGGTGCACGTTGCATAAGACACTTAGATTCAATGTATAACTTTAAATTTGGTTCAACTCTAGGATGTACAAATTGAGTTTGCATTTGGAGAGCAAATATCCTGTTGTCCGACGGAGATTATTTCTGGCTGCACGTCTATATTTCATACATTACATTTTATGTTTGCATTTGTAGCAGTGTGTATAATCACACATGAGTTATGCTTATCTATATCTCTTCACTGTAAAACTAATATTTAATCTAATATAAATTATCGGCTGATGTTCATTATGGGTTGGCAATGCTAATTATTGAATGATGCACCTTATGGGTTGTGTACTATATTATGCTCAGAGGCGAGAAGATAAGATGGCCAGTGGGGAATTGCAGATTTTCGTCAGGTGGATTGGATTGTTGACGCCTCAACATATACACCTACCATCTGCTTTTGACTAAGAGGCATATTAGTAACTTCGTGACATAGATGAAAGGGATTAATTAACACCAAAGTATATATGTAAAACACAGTTCCATCGTCCCATACATGCTATATTACATCATAGTTTTTTATTAAATATCGATCAATCCGCCACTTATATTTCAAGGTCTTGATGCTCCAAGATTCTAAAATTCCTCGGTCGCCGATTCTTTATCAACTCCGATATGGAAATTGTATTACAGAAGTACATTCAAATACAAAAAAAAAATCTTACATGGTTATTATTTTGAATTCCCTTGTTCGTGACAGTACCCTTTTATTGGTCCTTGAATAATTTTCACTTCATCTTTTTTCCTGAATGTGCAACATCAATATTTTTTCTGGTATTTAAGCAGTGCCACATAAGCGAGTTATTGTAAGCTTTCTCTTAGGTCCCAATTCTTTAAATATGGATTTATCTTTATCGTCACTGCCATCAGAATATACAACACACGTTGCTCTAGTCCTTTTTGTTGTTGTTCACAATTTTCTTATCATCGGTAACATGCTTCTACAAAAACATGACAAAACTTGTGTTAACTACTGTAAAATAATGATTATAAATATAATTTGTTATGCAGTAGATACTAAACGCATAGAGCATTATAGTAGAAAAGTCGATCCATGTTCAAAATTTGCTTTTGATCTCTTCCATCTGCCAAGTATAAGACCTGCTTTTATCCTGTTTCGTTTTACAAAACGTTCATCAACATGCAGTATCGGCGAATCCTTTTGGGAGCCTAGGAAAACGATTCCATATACAGTGATACATATAGCGAATGTGAATTGATATATCAATCTCTATCCACGTAATTTCTGGAATCTTTTTTCTTCTCGTTCATAACATAATTATTTGTATCTATCAAGAATCTTGAGATTGCTTATCAATCTTCTTCCTTATGACTCAAGCATGGTGCAAGTTGATGCACCATTTAGGTCACACATCTCCTCTAGCTTAAGTTTGTACCTATACATAATACTAACATATATGGGTCTGTGCAGAATAGATTACTAACTTATAATGTGATATTATCAAAATGTACCGTGGACACATGTACAGGAGTCAAGAATGATACAGAATCGCTAGAAAATAATTGGACAGAAGATGCTTCGTAATCCGAATCCAATGCTAAAGTTTGGATGGATTCAAGTATAAATCAAGAAAAAAACAAAATACCTGAACCTAAATTATTTTATATGGGTGCGACAGTCACAACATGATAAAGAGCCACATCGTTTGCCTCTCTCACTTGACACACGACACTCTCAGTTTTCTTCCATGTCACCAAAAAGGGAATAGTCTTTTTGTTAGTAAGATTGAACATAATCATTCCATATCATTGATGAAAGAAAGGCCTAGTCCAACCTTCTAACAAGCAAAACAACTACCGCAACCACAACGGGGTATAATTTATGAACCTTAGGAAGTCTGTAAGAAAAACTTAAGCAGACATGGAGAAAGTAGGACACACTTGGGTACAAATGGAGAAGAGCTGCATGGAGCACTTGTGCTGTTTACTTAAAGTGCTGGAGCCTTTACCCCAGGATCTCCCCAAATGCGAATACTGCTCCATTGAATGCTGAGAAAATAACTCACGTATTGGTCTGGACTAGGCTTTTCATTATCTAAGAAGATGCATCGAGCTGCGACGTACTTTCCGGTGAAAGATATCTGCAAAAACTGGCTCCATTTGTTCCCTGCTCTTATGTTGCCTGAATCGATCTCCAAGTATAAACCTATCTTGTCAAAAACGAATTAATCAACCTGCAAAAACACACACCAAAATACATAATGCCGGAATCAATCGATGGCCAAAGACAAACAATGTTTTGTGTATGTGCATCCATTGTACGTGAATCAATAAGCTAGCTGCCATGTACTTGCCTATTGTCCCGCATCCGGTCAGTTCAAAAAGTAGTCATGTTAGCTGCTATCTGGTCAAAAACGAATTAATCAACCTGCAATAACACATGCCAAAATATATAATGCCAGAATCAATCTATGGCCGAAGACAAATAACGTTATGTGTATGTGCATGCACTGTACGTGAATCAATAAGCCAGCAGCCTTGTACTTGCCTATTTTCCCGCATCAAGTCTGTTCAAAAAGTAATCAAATTAGCTTCCATAGGTGCGTGATCTCTGGAAAGAACTTCGCTCGTTGCATCGGCGAGGTCGGGTTATGCCACCAGGACAGAAGAGTCGGAATTTGGAACCCTTCTTTTTCATGATGGTAGACGTGTTCGACTTGGATGTGGAGATTGGATCGGAGCCCTCAAACAAAGGGATACACCACATCAGATCTTGGTGGAATTCAACAGTTTAGAACCTACAGGAGGATCAGATCAATGCATCTATGTATGGTACAACCTATAAGTAGCCATCTATGTATTCCTAGTCTATCAGATGTTCTAGATCAAAGCAACATATGATTTGTCTTTGAAGAGGAGAGCATGGTTACCTAATATCAGCAAGATTTGTGTCGGAGTGGAGTAGAGGGGCATGCAAGAAAACGTTGCAGCATATATTGTGGGATCTCCATGTAGGCTGGGGGTAGAACTGGGCATCGATGCACACTGTTCATGTTGACACCTGCTAGGGCACATGAAGTTCCAGGGTCACTATCCATCTAGCGTCGCCATAGCACGTATCGATGAGAGTTAAGGTCCTGATGTTTTTAAGATGGGGTTTTTCTTTCTTTTCAAGGTGAACCCGATCAAGATGAGGAACCAAATTTTGAGGCCTTAAGATGTGAACAACTCGAGTGCTTCAGGTTGGAGAGAGATGATGGAGAGAGAAGGGTTTGGTGGAGAGAAAGATACGGGGACAGAGAGAGAGGGAGAGAGAGAGGAGGAGGAGGTGGAGGATACGGGGAAGAGAGAAAACGGAGAGATAAGGGATGGTATGTTTCCAAGGAGAGAGAGAGAGAATTAAGGATACGGAGGGCTGATGGAATTAGTATTTGCATAGGATGAGGCAAGAGGATACGTACCTGGTTAGGATTTTATTCTTGTTACAACATAAAGGTTTGTGGACCTTTCAATTTTTTTTGCTAAATAATACAATATACAGATTAAGGATTTTATGAGTAGATCTACACCGTAATAATTTGGTCCCACCAGATTAACGGCTCGTAAATTCTAATTATTATGGGAATTTTTAGGGAGTCACAAATTAGTATAGGTATAGATAGAAGGGTGATGTCAATAGTAATAGTTCATGAAAACTCACATCCAATTAGCCCTATATACTAGGATCTTTCCAACATATTGTGCTTGCCAAAGGATAAAATGTAAAAAGGAAGGGTGAAGATCACCATGACTCTTATGCAATATAGGAGATAAAAGTAAAAGATAGGCCCTTCGTAGAGGGAAGCAGAGGTTGTCATGCGCTTTTATGGGTTGGATGCACAAAATCTTAATGCGAAAGAACGTCACTTTATATTGCCACTTGCGATATGGACCTTTATTATGCAGTCTGTCGCTTTTATTACTTCCATATCACACGCTCGTATAAAGCTTATTCCCTCCACACCAATCAATCATACATATTTAGAGAGCAATTTTTATTGCTTGCACCGATGACAACTTACTTGATGGATCTTACTCAATCCATATGTAGATATGGTGGACTCTCATGGCAAGACTGGTTTAAAGGTGTTTGGAAGCACAAGTAGTATCTCTACTTGGTGCAATGAATTTGGCTAGCATAAATGGGAAAGGCGAGCTCATCATGTTGGAAGATCCAAGACAATATAATTTATCTCAGATGTAAGAAAACATAACCCATTACGCTGTCTTCCTTGTCTAATGTCAACTCTTTAGCATGTCATATTTTAATGAGTGCTCACGATCATAAAATATGTCCAAGATAGTATATTTATATGTTAAGACCTCTCTTTATTTATTACTTCCTATTAATTGCAACGATGACCAAAACTGTGTTTGTCAACCCTCAATAACTTTTATTCATCATACTCTTTCTATGTGAGCTCATTACTCTCCATAAGACTCATATGATCTCTTTGTTTATTTTTATTTCTTTCTCTTTTCTTTTATTCCTTTAGGATTATGGAAAAATAATCAAGCCCTTGACTCAACACTAATCTTTATTATATAGCTCACGGACTCGATTACATAGAAGGATAATAAAGCAAAACTCACAACTAGATCATACTATGAACTTTTATTCTACTAGATCAAGATACTACCAAAAGGATCGAACTAAGAAAAACGGTAAAGGTAGGGTGATGGTGATACGATACTGCGGCACTCCCCCAAGCTTGGCAGTAGCCAAGTGGAGTGCCCATACCAGATACTCAATTCTTCTTTGTTGGTGGAGACGGTGGTGGTTTTGTTGATGGCGTAGGCTTGTCTTCCTCCTTCCAAAGCATAGGCTCACCATCATAGAAGGATGACCGAGTCTCAGGGATCCTCAAATCTACAGCCAAACTCATCCTTTTGAATCTATATTCATACTCATAGTTTTGGTTTTGCAGGTCATAGATTTGAGCTTGAAGGCGCTCGATTTTCTCGTGAAGCTTGAAGATGGTCTCCCCGATGTTGTCGGCATCCAGCTTGTGTTTGTTGGTGAATTCTACGATCATCATGTAGTTGGGGTTGAGTCCAAGCTCCACCATCCCCTGACACTTGAAAACTTGTTGCTCCATTGCTTGAAGCCTCGTCTCCACGCTTTCGGTCCCCTTTGGTCCCTCAGCATCACGGATGTGCAGCAACCCATCACGCATCTCAATGGTTTGAGGGTGTCGCTGCACCTCCGCGAGGTAAGGGTTGATGACCTTCTCGAAGAACTTGTCCCCTTGATGGCACTTGGAGACGTCATGATAACCTAGATCTGTCAGGAAAACATCTCGAAACAAAGACAGGAGATGTTTGCGTGATACGGGAGTCAAAACCCTCGGGAGATTATATAATGAATTTTTATCGACCAAAATACGTGTTGTGTACGAAAACGGAGTCCGAAGAGCACACGAGGTGCCCACGAGGTAGGGGGGCGCGCCCAGTAGGGTAGGGCGCGCCCTCCACCCTCGTGGAGCCCTCGTGTCCTTCCCGGGCTGCTACTTATTTTTCTATTTTTCTAAATATTCCAAAATGGAGAAATATTGCCTTAAAACTGTTTTGGAGTCGGTTTACTTACCATACCACATACCTATTCCTTTTCGGTGTCTAAAACATTCCGGAAAGTGTCCTTTATGTATTCCTTCGGGGTTACGGTTTCAATAACATTGGTTTCAATATTTATGGGATTACCTGAGATATAGTGTTTGATTCTTTGACCGTTAACCACCTTCGGATTGGTGCCTTCGAAGTTGTTGATTTTTATGGCACCGGAACGGTAGACCTCCTCGATAATGTAAGGACCTTCCCATTTAGAGAGAAGCTTTCCCGCAAAAAATCTTAACAAGAGTTGTATAGCAATACATAATCACCTACATTAAACTCACGCTTTTGTATCCTTTTGTCATGCCATCTTTTAACTTTTTCTTTAAACAACTTGGCATTTTTGTAGGCTTGGGTTCTCCATTCATCAAGTGAGCTAATATCAAATAACCTCTTCTCACCGGCAAGTTTAAAATCATAATTAAGTTCTTTAATAGCCCAATAAGCCTTTTGTTCTAGTTCGAGAGGCAAGTGACATGCTTTTCCATAGACCATTTTATACAAAGACATACCCATAGTATTTTTATATGCAGTTCTATAGGCCAATAATGCATCATCAAGTTTCTTGGACCAATTCTTTCTAGACCTATTAACAGTATTTTGCAAAATTAATTTGAGCTCTCTATTACTCAATTCTACTTGACCACTAGACTGAGGGTGATAAGGAGATGCAATTCTATGATTAACATCATATTTAGCAAACATTTTACGGAAAGCACCATGAATAAAATGTGAACCACCATCAGTCATTAAATATCTAGGGACTCCAAATCTTGGAAAAATAACTTCTTTAAGCATTTTAATAGAAGTGTTATGATCAGCACTACTAGTTGGAATAGCTTCTACCCACTTAGTAACATAATCAACAGCAACTAAAATATGTGTATAACCATTAGAGGAAGGAAAAGGTGCCATATAGTCAAAGCCGCAAACATCAAATGGTTCAATAACAAGTGAATAATTCATGGGAATTTCTTGACGTCTACTAATATTACCAATTCTTTGACATTCATCACAAGATAAGACAAACTTACGGGCATCCTTGAAGAGAGTAGGCCAATAAAAACCAGATTGCAGTACCTTATGTGCAGTTCTATCTCCAGCATGGTGTCCTCCATAAGCTTCGGAGTGACACTTGCGTAGGATCTATTCCTGTTCATGCTTAGGTACACAACGTCTAATAACACCATCTACTCCTTCTTTATAAAGATGTGGGTCATCCCAAAAGTAATGCCTCAAATCATAGAAGAACTTTTTCTTTTATTGGTATGTGAAACTAGGTGGTATAAACTTAGCAACAATGTAATTAGCATAATCAGCATACCATGGAGCAGTATGAGAAGCATTTATGACATTTAATTGCTCATCTGGAAAACTATCATCACTAGCTAATGGGTCATCAAGCACATTTTCTAACCTAGACAAGTTGTCTCCAATGGGGTTCTCAGCTCCTTTTCTATGAACAGTATGCAAATCAAATTCTTCTAGCAAGAGAACCCATCTAATAAGTCTAGGTTTAGAATCTTTCTTTTCCATAAGATATTTAATAGCAGCATGATTAGTGTGAATAGTTACTTTAGAATCAACAATATAAGGTCTAAACTTATCACAAGCAAATACAACTGCTAAGAATTCTTTTTCAGTAGTAGCATAGTTTGTTTGAGCATTGTCTAGAGTTTTACTAGCATATTGAATAACATTTAGTTTCTTATCAACTCTTTGTCCTAGAACAGCACCTACAGCATAATCACTAGCATCACACATAATTTCAAAGGGTAAATTCCAATCAGGTGGCTGAACAATAGGTGCAGAGATCAATGCTTTCTTAAGTATTTCAAATGCTTCTACGCAATCATCATCAAAAACAAATGGTATAATTTTTGTAATAAATTAGTCATAGGCCGAGAGATTTTCGAGAAGTCCTTAATGAACCTCCTATAAAAACTGGCATGACCAAGAAAACTTCTTATACCTTTGATGTCCTTGGGACATGGCATCTTTTCAATAGCATCAACCTTGGCTTTATCAACTTCAATACCTCTTTTAGAAACTTTATGCCCCAAGACAATACCTTCATTAACCATAAAGTGGCACTTTTCCCAATTCAAGACAAGATTAGTTTCTTCACATCTTTGCAAAACTCGATCAAGGTTGCTCAAGCAGTCATCAAAAGAAGATCCATAGACGGAAAAGTCGTCCATGAAAACCTCGCAAATCTTTCCACAAAAGTCAGAGAATATAGCCATCATGCATCTTTGAAAGGTAGCAGGTGCATTACATAAACCAAAAGGCATACGTCTATAAGCAAAAGTACCAAAAGGGCATGTAAAAGTAGTCTTTGATTGATCTTTAGCTGACACAGGTATTTGAGAGAAACCAGAATAACCATCTAGAAAGCAAAAATGAGTATGTTTAGATAATCTTTCTAGCATTTGATCGATAAAAGGTAAGGGGTAATGATCTTTTTTAGTAGCCTTATTTAATTTGCGGAAATCAATTACCATCCTATAACCTGTAATAATTATTTGAGGGATCAATTCATCTTTATCATTAGGAACAAAGGTAATACCTCCCTTCTTAGGGACACAATGGACAGGGCTTACCCACTGACTATCAGCAACGGGACAAATTATACCTGCCTCAAGGAGCTTTAGTATCTCCTTTCTTACCACTTCTTTCATTTTAGGATTCAGCCGGCGTTGATGATCACAAAATGGTTTAGCATCTTCCAAATTAATTTTATGTTGACATAGAGTGGGACTAATGCCCTTAAGATCATCAAGAGTATACCCAATAGCAGCACAGTGCTTCTTCAGAGTTTTCAATAATCTCTCTTCTTCATGTTCTGAAAGGTTAGCACTAATAATAACAGGATATATATTTTTCTCATCAAGATAAGAATATTTAAGGGTATCAGGTAACGGTTTAAGCTCAAACACGGGATCACCCTTGGGTGGAGGAGGATCCCCAAGGATTTCAATAGGTAAATTGTTTTTCAGCATAGGTTCCTGTTTAAATAATACTTCATCCAATTCCCTTCTTTCATTCATAAACATATCATTTTCATGGTCTAGCAAATATTGTTCTAAAGGATCACTAGGAGGTACGGCAATAGAAGCAAGACCAATAATTTCATCCTTACTAGGTAATTCTTCTTCATGGTGTTGTCTACTAAATTTAGAAAAATTAAATTCATGAGTCATATCATCTAAACCAATAGTAACAACATCTCTTTTGCAATCTATGATAGCATTAACAGTATTTAAGAAGGGTCTGCCAAATATAATGGGACAAAAGATATCTTGTGGGGAACCAAGAACAAGAAAATCAGCAGGATATTTAGTTTTCCCACACAAGACTTCAACATCTCTAACAATTCCCATTGGTGAAATAGTATCTCTGTTGGCAAGTTTAATTGTGACATCAATATCTTCCATCTCAGCAGGTGCAATATCATGCATAACTTCTTGGTATAAAGAATAAGGTATTGCATTAGCACTAGCACCCATATCACATAAGCCATGATAACAATGATCTCATATTTTAACAGAAATAACAGGCATGCCTACCATAGGTCTAGGTTTATCTTTATCACGGGGTTTAGCAATTCTAGCAGTTTCATTACAGAAATAAATAACATGCCCATCTATATTACCAGACAAGAGATCTTTAACAATAGCAATATTAGGTTCAACTTTAACTTGCTCAGGAGGTGTATATGTTTTAATATTGCTTTTACAAACCACCGTTGAAGCTTTAGCATGATCCTTTATCCTAACAGGGAAAGGTGGTTTCTCAACATAAGAAGTAGGGACAATAGGATCATTATAAGTAATAGTGTTTTCTTCAACTTTAATAGGTGCAGCTACTTTTACTTATATGGGAGAATGATATTTAAACCACTTCTCCTTGGGGAGATCAACATAAGTAGCAAAAGATTCACAGAAAGAAGCTACTATCGCAGAGTCAAGTCCATATTTAGTGCTAAATTTACGAAAAATATCGGTATCCATAAAAGATTTAACACAACAAAAACTAGGTGTCATACCTGACTCCTTACCATTGTCGAGGTCCCAATCTTCAGAGTTGCGTTTAATTCTTTCCAATAAATCCCATTTGAATTCAATAGTCTTCATCATAAAAGAGCCAGCACAAGAAGTATCAAGCATGGTGCGATTGTTACCAGAAAGCCGAGCATAAAATTTTTGAATAATCATTTCTCTTGAGAGCTCATGAATGGGGCATGAATATAACATTGATTTAAGCCTCCCCCAAGCTTGAGTGATGCTTTTTCCTTCGCGAGGCCAAAAATTGTATATATAATTGTGATCACGATGAACAAGATGCATATGATAAAACTTCTCATGAAATTTCAATTTCAATCGTTTGTAATTCCAAGACCTCATGTCATCACATAGCCTATACCATGTCGATGCGTCTCCCCTCAAAGATAAGGGGAAGACCTTCTTCTTAACAACATCTTCGGGTACAACTGCAAGCTTAAATAATCCACAAACTTGATCCACATATATCAGATGTTCATCATGATGTTTTGTTCCATCTTCTAGAAAAAGGATGAGCTAGTAGTTTTTCTATCATACCCGAAGGAACTTCAAAGCAAGCATTTTCATTTTCATATTCATCTTCAATTGGTTCAGTAGGTTGAGGAGCAACTCTTTTCTCTACTGGTCGGGGTGAAGATACCCCGAAGAAGCCCCTCAGAGGATTACCTTCCATGGTAACAAGTGACAGTAAATTTCAGCACATGATATAAATTTTTCCTTACCAAATTCCACCTACCAAAGGCGCTTCACTCCCCGGCAACGGCGCCAGAAAAGAGTCTTGATGACCCACAAGTATAGGGGATCTATCGCAGTCCTTTCGATAAGTAAGAGTGTCAAACCCAACGAGGGGCAGAAGGAAATGATAAGCGGTTTCTAGCAAGGTATTCTCTGAAAGTACTGAAATAAGTGGTAACAGATAGTTTTGTGATAGGATAATTTGTAATGAGCAACAAGTAACAAAAGTAAATAAAGTGCAGCAAGGTAGCCCAATCCTTTTGTAGCAAAGGACAAGCCTGGAAAAACTCTTATATGATGTAAAGCGCTCCCGAGGACACATGGGAATATCGTCAAGCTAGTTTTCATCACGTTCATATGATTCGCGTTCGGTACTTTGATAATTTGGTATGTGGGTGGACCGGTGCTTGGGTTCTGTCCTTACTTGGACAAACATCCCACTTATGATTAACCTCTATTGCAACCATCCGCAAATACAACA
Source organism: Triticum urartu (assembly GCF_056163025.1). Lineage (NCBI taxonomy): Eukaryota > Viridiplantae > Streptophyta > Magnoliopsida > Poales > Poaceae > Triticum > Triticum urartu. The sequence goes on along the minus strand of NC_141878.1, from coordinate 475,682,819 downwards.
AAAGTATTAAGGTAAACCTAACCATAGCATGAAACATATGGATCCAAATCAGCCCCTTACGAAGCAACGCATAAACTAGGGTTTAAGCTTCTGTCACCCTAGCAACCCATCGTCTACTTATTACTTCACAATGCCTTCCTCGAGGCCCAAATAATGGTGAAGTGTCATGTAGTCGACGTTCACATAACACCACTAGAGGAGAGACAACATACATCTCATCAAAATATCGAACGAATACCAAATTCACATGACTACTAATAGCAAGACTTCTCCCATGTCCTCAGGAACAAAAGTAACTACTCACAAAGCATAAACATGTTCATAATCAGAGGGGTATTAATATGCATACAGGATCTGAACATATGATCTTCCACCAATTAAACCAACTAGCATCAACTACAAGGAGTAATTAACACTATTAGCAACCTACTAGCACCAATCCCGGACTTGGAGACAAGAATTGGATACAAGAGATGAACTAGGGTTTTGAGATGAGATGGTGCGGATGAAGATGTTGATGGAGATTGCCCTCTCCCGATGAGAGGAGCGTTGGTGATGACGATGGCGATGATTTCCCCCTCCGGGATGGAAGTTTCCCCGGCAGAACAGCTCCGCCAAAGCCCTATATTGATTCCGCCAAGGTTCCGCCTCGTGGCGGCGGAGTTTCGTCCGAGAAGATGGCTTATGATTTTTTTTCCCATCGAAAGACTCCATATAGAAGAAGATGGCCACCGGAGGGCCACCAGGGGGGCCACGAGGTAGGGGGGCGCGCCCAGGGGGGTAGGGCGCTCCTCCCACCCTCGTGGGAAGGGTATGGCCCCCCTGGTGAGGTTCTTGCGCTCAGTATTTTTTTATATATTTGGAAAACATCATCCGTGAAGTTTCACGACTTTTGGAGCTGTGCAGAATAGGTCTGTAATATTTGCTCCTTTTCCAGCCCAGAATCCCAGCTGTCGACATTCTCCCTCTTTATGTAAACCTTGTAAAATAAGAGAGAATACACATAAGTATTGTGACATAATGTGTAATGATGCAAAATATTGATATAAAAGCATGATGCAAAATGGACGTATCACATCATAGAAGTGTCATAAGCATGACAGAAAAAAATTAGTTCGGCCCAAAATGTCACGGATGTGTCTTTTTTTGTAGTGCCTCCCCGGCAACGACGCCGCAAATTCCTTTTGATGCGGCTTGAAGCTACGTCGGTATTTCCCCAAAGAGGATGGGATGATGCAGCACAGGAGCGGTAGGTATTTCCCTCAGATATGAAATCAAGGTTATCGAACCAGTAGGAGGACCAAGCAACAACACGTAAACAGCACCTGCACACAAATATCAAATACTCGCAACCCGACGTGTAAAAGGGGTTGTCAATCCCTTTCGGGTAACGGTATCACCAATTGGCAAAAGGACATGAGAGAACTGTAAATGTTGATAGATCAAATGCCAAATAAAATAAATTGCAGCAAGGTACTTTTGTATTTTGGTTTAATAGATCTGAAAATAAAAGGCAAATAAAATAGATCACGAAGGCAAATATATTAAAGAAGAGACCCGGGGCTGTAGGTTTCACTAGTGCTTTCTCTCGAGAAAAATAGCAAACATTGGGTAAACACATTACTGTTGGGCAATTGATAGAACTTCAAATAATCATGACGATATCCAGGCAATGATCATTTTATGGGCATCATGTCCAAGATTAGTAGACCGACTCCGGCATGCATCTACTACTATTACTCCACACATCGACCGCTATCCAGCATGCATCTAGTGTATTAAGTTCATGGGGAAATGCAGTAATGCAATAAGAACGATGACATGATGTAGACAAGATCTATCTATGTAGAGACAGACCTCATCATTTTATCCTTAGTAGCGACGATGCATACGTATTGATTCCCTTTCTGTCACTAGGATCAAGCATCGTAAGATCGTACCCACTACAAAGCACCTCTTCCCATTGCAAGATAAATAGATCAAGTTGGCCAAACAAAACCCAAATATCAAAGAAGAAATACGTAGCTATAAACTATCATGCATATAAGAGATCAAAGAAGATTCAAATAACTTACATGGATAAAAAGATAGATCTGATCATAAACTCAAAGTTCATCCGATCCCAACAAAAACACTGCAAAAAGAGTTACATCATATGGATCTCCAAGAGACCATTGTATTGAGAATCAAACGAGAGAGAGGAAGCCATCTAGCTAATAACTATGAACCCGAAGGTCTACATAGAACTACCCACGCATCATCGAAGAGGCACCAATGGAAGTGGTGAACCCGTCCGTGATGGTGCCTAGATTGGATCTGGTGGTTCTGGACTCTGCGGCGGCTAGAATTGATTTTCGTTGACTCCCCTAGGGTTTCTGGAATATTGGGGTATTTATAGAGCAAAGAGGCCGTCTGGGGGGCGCCCGAGGTGGGCACAACCCACCAGGGCGCGCCTGGGCCTCCTGGCGCACCCTGGTGGATTGTGCTCCCCTCGGAGCTACCCCCAGGCGCTGCCTTGGCCCATTGGGGGTCCTCTGGTCCCAAAAAATCTCCAAAAAGTTTCACTATGTTTGGACTCCATTTGGTATTGATTTCCTGCGATGTAAAAAACATGGAGAAAACAACAACTGGCACTTGGCACTATGTCAATAGGTTAGTACCAAAAAATGATATAAAATGATTATAAAACATCCAATATTGATAATATAACAACATGGAACAATCAAAAATTATAGATACGTTGGAGACGTATCACCTTCGCAGATGACTTGAGGAGATATGGGTATATCAGCTTAATGAAACACAAGTATGAAACATTTGAAAAGTGCAAAGAATTTCATAGTGGGATGGAGGATCATCATAATAAGAAAATAAAGTTTCTACGATCTGATCATGGAGGCGAATATTTGAGTTACGAGTTTGGCCTTCATTTAAAACAATGTGGAATAGTTTCACAACTCACGCCACCTAGAACACCACAACGTAATGGTGTTTCCGAACGTCGTAACCGTACTTAACTAGATATGGTGCGACCTATGATGTCTCTATTGATTTACCACTATTGTTTTGGGGTTATGCATTAGAGGCAGCTGCATTCACGTTACATAGGGCACCGCCTAAATCCGTCGAGACGACACCGTATGAACTATGGTTTGGCAAGAAACCTAAGTTGTCGTTTCTTAAAAGTTTGGGGATACGACGCTTATGTCAAAAGGCTTCAGCCTAATAAGCTCGAAACCAAAGAGAAGAAGTGTGTCTTCATAGGATACCCAAAAGAAACTATTGGGTATATGAGGGAGTCCTGGATTAGGGGGTCTCCGGACAGCCGGACTATCACCATTGGCCGGACTGTTAGACTATGAAGATACAAGATTGAAGACTTCGTCTCGTGTCCGGATGGGACTCTACTTGGCGTGCAAGGCAAGCTAGGCAATACGTATATGGATATCTCCTCCTTTGTAACCGACCTTGTGTAACCCTAACCCTCTCCGATGTCTATATAAACCGAAGGGTTTTAGTCCGTAGGACAACGATCACAACATACAATCATACCATAGGCTAGCTTCTAGGGTTTAGCCTCTCTGATCTCATGGTAGATCTACTCTTGTAACACCCATATCTTCAATATTAATCAAGCAGGACGTAGGGTTTTACCTCCATCAAGAGGGCCCGAACCTGGGAAAACTTCGTGTCCCTTGCCTCTTGTTACCATCCGGCCTAGACGCACAGTTCGGGACCCCCTACCTGAGATCCGACGGTTTTGACACCGACATTGGTGCTTTCATTGAGAGTTCCTCTGTGTCGTCACCGTTAGGCTTGATGGCTCCTACTATCATCGGTAGCGATGCGGTCCAGGGTGAGACTTTTCTCCCCGGACAGATCTTCGTATTTAGCGGCTTTGCACTGCGGGCTAATTCGCTTGGCCATCTTGAGCAGATTGAAAGCTACGCCCCTGGCCATCAGGTCAGATTTGGAAGTTTGAATTACACGGCAAACATGCGTGGGGACTTGATCTTCGACGGATTCGAGCCACAGCCGGGCACGCCGCACTGTCGCGATGGGTATGACCTAGCTCTGCCACCGGACGGTACCCCAGAGGCCGCGCCCGCATAAGCTCCGACCCTTAGCTTGGAGCCAGCTGCGCCAATCGAGGACGGGTGGCTAGACACTGCGTCAGGGGCTACAGTCTCGACGGCGATCGAGCCAAACACCAGCATAATCCTCTGCGCAGCCCGTGACTCCAAGGTGCCGGACTCTCTTCCGGACCCCGAACCATCCGCGCCCCCGCCAATCGAATCCGATTGGGCGCCGATCATGGAATTCACCGCCGCGGATATCTTTCCGCACTTGCCCTTCGGTGACATTCTGAATTCACTAAGGTCTCTCTCTTTGTCAGGAGAGCCCTGGCCGGATTATGGCCAACTGGATTGGGATGTGGACGACGAAGAAATTCGACGCCCACCCACCACCCACTTTGTAGCCACTGTCGATGATTTAACCGACATGCTCGACTTCGACTCCGAAGACATCGACGGTATGGACGACGATGTAGGAGACGAACATGAACCAGCACCTATAGGGCACTGGAAAGCCACCTCGTCGTATGACATATACATGGTGGATACACCCAATGAAGGCAACGGCGAAGAGATAGCGGAGGATGACCCCTCCAAGAAGCAACCCAAGTGCCGATGTCAGTGGCGCCGCTCTAAGTCCCGCCAAAGCAAAAGTGGTGATAACGGCACAGGAGATAATAACACTCCGGATAGCGCCGATGACAACAACAATCCCCTCCAGCAAGATTTAGAGCAGGAGGATGAAGGAGCCCGCTCTCCTGAGAGGGCGGCTGGCGGAGAGGAGGAGGATGACAATTACATGCCCCCTCCGAAGACGAGGCAAGCCTCGGCAACGATGAATTTGCCGTACCAGAGGATCCCGTCGAACAAGAGCGCTTCAAGCACAGGCTTATGGCCACGGCAAATAGCCTGAAGAAAAAACAGCAGCAGCTTCAAGCTGATCAAGATCTGCTAGCTGACAAATGGACTGAAGTCCTCGCGGCCGAGGAATATAAACTCGAGCGTCCCTCCAAGAGTTACCCAAGGCGCAGGTTACTACCCCGACTGGAGGAAGAAGCGTATGATATGGCTGATCGGCCACCTCGTGGCCGCGATAGAGAGGCATTCCAGCCAAAAGCTCAGCCTCCACCCCAACGCCATCAAAATAAAAAGGCATGGGGAGATACGCCAGACCTGCGAGACATACTGGAGGACAAAGCAAAGCATTCAAGATCGATCTACGGATCATGAGGGCCCACCACCCTACAAGACGGTAAACGTCATGCCGGATACAGTAAAAGCAAATCCGGCTGGGCCGAACACAGCGGGCAGGACCCATACGAGTTGCGTCGCGATATAGCCCAATACAGTGGCGCCGCACACCCCTTATGCTTCACAGACGAAGTAATGGAACATCAATTCCCAGAAGGTTTCAAACCTGTAAACATTGAATCATACGAGGGCACAACAAATCCCGCGGTATGGATTGAGGACTTCCTCCTTCACATCCACATGGCCCGCGGTGATGACTTACATGCCATCAAGTACCTCCCACTAAAACTCAAAGGACCAGCGCGGCATTGGCTTAATAGCTTGCCAGCAGACTCCATTAGCTGTTGGGAAGATCTGGAGGCCGCATTCCTCGACAACTTTCAGGGCACTTATGTGCGACCACCAGACGCCGATGACTTGAGCCACATAATTCAACAGCGAGAAGAGTCGGCCAGGCAATTCTGGACTCAGTTCCTTACAAAGAAAAATCAAATCGTCAACTATCCGGATGCGGAGGCCTTAGCGGCTTTCAAGCACAACATCCGAGACGAATGGCTAGCCCGGCACCTTGGTCAGGAAAAGCCGAAATCTATGGCAGCTCTCACGACGCTCATGACCCGCTTCTGTGCGGGAGAAGACAGCTGGTTGGCTCGCAGTAATAACATATCAAAGAACCATGGTACCTCTGATACTAACGACGGCAATAGCAGGTCACGTCGCAACAAGCATAAGCGCCGCATTAACAGCGAAAGTACTGAGGATACAGCAGTCAATGCCGGATTCAAGGGCTCTAAACTCGGTCAGCGGAAAAAACCGTTCAAACAAAGTACGTCGGGTCCGTCCAGCTTGGACCGTATACTCGATCGCTCGTGTCAAATACACGGCACCCCAGACAAGCCAGCCAATCACACCAACAGGGATTGTTGGGTGTTCAAGCAGGCCGGCAAGTTAATTGCCGAAAACAAGGACAAGGGGCCGCATAGCGATGACGAGGAAGAACCCCGGCAGCCGCACACTGGAGGACAGAAGAGGTTTCCCCCGCAAGTGCGGATGGTGAACATGATATACGCAACCCACATCCCCAAGAGGGAGCGGGAGCGTGCGCTCAGGGACGTATATGCATTGGAGCCAGTCGCCCCAAAGTTCAACTCTTGGTCCTCCTGCCCGATCACCTTCGATCGCAGGGACCACCCCACTAGTATCTGTCATGGCGGATTCGCCGCACTGGTCTTAGACCCAATCATCGACGGATTTCACCTCACTCGAGTCCTTATGGATGGCGGCAGCAGCCTGAACCTGCTTTATTAGGACACAATGCGCAAAATGGGTATAGACCCCTCAAGGATCAAACCCACAAAAACGACCTTTATTGGCGTCATTCTAGGCGTAGAGGCCCATTGCACAGGCTCAATTACACTGGAAGTGGTCTTCGGATCCCCGGATAACTTCTGAAGCGAAGAGTTACTCTTCGATATAGTCCTGTTCCGCACTGGTTATCACGCGCTGCTCGGACGAACCGCATTCGCTAGATTCAATGCGGTACCACATTATGCATACCTCAAGCTCAAGATGCCAGGACCTCGTGGAGTTATCACATTCAATGGAAACACAGAGCGCTCTCTCCGAATAGAGGAGCACACCGTGGCCCTTGCAGTAGAAGCGCAAAGCAGCCTCTCAAGGCAATCTACCAGTTCGGCATTTCAAAGCCCGGACACCTTCAAGCGCGCTCGGGGCAATCGGCAAACAGACCGCCTAGCGCGATCTGAGCTCACGTAGCAATACGGTGGCCACCCCAATCCCAGCCCAACGGCGTTATTCGTGTCGTGCGTACATAATTACGCATTAAAAATACCATGGGCACAGGTGGGGAGGGGGCACAACTGCGGCACGCCCCAAAACGCGGCCTAAACCGCACTAGGGGCTTCCCGTTTGGTTATTTTTCTTTTTCTTTCAGGACTTTAATCTCTGGAAACACCGTCCGGCAGCTCTATTGCCACACACATGATACAGCAACCAAGGCGGCAGACAACTACGTTATATAACGGAATCCCCAGGTTGATTACAGATTTCATATCATTCCTCAGCTCGCCCTTGGAAGGGACATAGTCCTACTCTTTTGCTTATTACACTATCTGTATCACTCTGTTGTAATGCAATTTCTTAATAAACAATGCATGACATTACGACTATTATTGCATTCTTGTTATATATATCTATGTGTTCATCAACGACGCCTTGCAACCGTACACTCTGGTACGGCCAAAGCACCAGGGGCTTACGTACCCACAGTATGGTGTGAAAAGTCCGAACACTTTCACAAGTGCGGCACCCCGAACTTATAGCATTATATGCATCAGCTCTGAATCATGTCTTTGGTCAAATGTTGGGTTTGCCCGGCTCCTATGTTTTGGTACCTTACGTTCCGCTCTATCGGCTAAGGTAGCGCTAGGAGAACTACTGCGATTGTGCCCCGGTTCTGCCAGGCTGAGCACCAGTAGAGAAAGCTAAAACTGACTGTCATGATAAGGCGAGAGACTGGTCGCTGTTCGGCGAGGTTTTTCGAGTCCCTAAAGACTTATGCCGCTTAGGGCGAGGGGCCGGCTCTGTCCGGCTTATAGGCGTGTATCGCGCCCCGAATTCGGCCTTCCGAATACCAGGGGCTTCGCCGAAATTTAAAATTATAGAATTCTATGGCTAAGTGAGAGTGATAAAGCATTATTAGTCCGGTTGCCTTGTTCATTGTGCTGAGCACCTCCCTCGAAGGACTCAAACATGGGAACAAGACTGCTCAGGTTTATCCCGAACACCCCAGCACTCGTGGTATGGGGGCAGAAGCCGAGGACTAGCCATCTCTCAGATTGGATAAACAGCCAAACAGAAGGCAATATTCTATATTCACACAGCGTTGCATATCGCATATGAAACAAGTTTTCATCACACAGGATAAAAAATGAGCAAGTCTCATTCAAATATTACATTTTGTGAACACTCATCCGCGATAAGACGGGCGCCCGGCAGAACACCCTCGTAGTACATCTCGGGGTGGCGGTGCTCCTTGCCCTCCGGCGGCCCCTCCTTGATCAACTTCACGGCGTCTAGCTTGACCCACTGCGTTTTGACACGGGCGAAAGCCCGGCGTGCTCCTTCATTGCAGACGGATCGCTTAACGACCTCCAGCCGTGGGCAAGCATCCACAAGCCGCCTCACCGGGCCGAAGAAGCTGTTCGGAAGGGCGTCACCAGGCCACAGCCAGACTATGAGGCCCTTCATGGCCTGATCAGCCGCCTTATGTAGCTCGACCATCTGCTTCAGCTGGTCGCTCATTGGCACCGGATGTTCGGCCCCAGCATACTCAGACCAAAACAGCTTCTCCGTCGAGCATCCATCCTCGGCCTGGTAAAATTGTGCGGCATCGGACACACTGCGGGGCAAATCTGTGAATGCTCCTGGAGAGCTCCGGATTCGGGTAAGTAATCAGTAAATTACTTTTACATGCTTGCTTTGCATATAGAAAGCCTTAACCGCCGCTATGTTCTTCATCACGTCGATCTCTTGGAGGGCCTTTTGGGCTTCGGCCTTGGCACTCTTCGTGCTCTCACGGGCCGCGGCAAGCTCAGACTCTCGCGTCTTCAATTCAAGCTCCAACGCCTCGTGCTTCGTCCCGAGAGCCTGGAGCTCTTGCTGCACCTCGCCCACCCGAGCCTCGTGCCTCTCTCGCTCGGTGCGCTCCTTGGCTGCTGTATCTTCGGCCTTGGTCAGCGCTTGCTTCAGGGTCGCCACCTCGGTCGTGGCCCCTGGCAAAACATACAATGACCCTGTCATTTTGCAATCACATCCTTTTTTATATACATATATCTATAGACGGGGTATTACTTACCTTCGTTCTCCTCGAGCTGCCTCTTGACAAGGCCGAGCTCTTTCTTGGACCCATCGAGGTCCTGCTTCAGTACGGCGACCTCCGCAGTTAGTGCGGCGGACGCCAGCAGAGAAGCCTGCATATGCATATTAACATAGTTATATTAGACTCCTGCGATATTATTTGATCCTCTGTTCGGCTTTTCTTTGCGAACACCGAACAAAGCATCAGGGGCTACTGTCTATGCGGTAATACTTCTACTACATTTTAAAACACTTACCTCGAAGCCTGTTAAAAGGCTAGTACAGGCTTCAGTCAATCCGCTCTTGGCGGACTGAACCTTCTGGATCACCGCACTCATGATAGTGCGGTGCTCCTCCTCGATGGATGCGCTGCGAAGCGCTTCCAACATAGTGTCCGGCGCCTCTGGATGGACAGAGGTCACCGGCACAGGCGTTTCACCCCCCTTAGAAGGGGACCGCCTGCCCGAGCTCGGAACCGTTGGAGGGTCCGGCACGGTGTTCGGCTGAGGGCCAAACTTGGAGCTCTCGGGGACCCCGTCCCCTCGGCTCCCGGAGTCCGGAAGGTCGCCTTGAGGCACCTCCGGGACTGTCCCCCCTTGATCCGGTGCCTCTTGAGACAGCACCTTGGCGTCGTCGGCTGGATGAGGGGAGGTGGCGGTCAGGACTGGATCGCAATCCATGTCCGACGAGCCCAGGGAGCCGTCCGAGGATACCTCGATATTGGCTCAGGGCGGCCTGCACAATTGAGTTCAGCGTTAGGGAAAGCAATGCGACAAAGGAATCCTATGGGTTACTTTGGTATCCGAATACTTACGATCTCCCCTGGGGCTTGGCCCTGGGCAACCACTCGTCTTCACTTTCGTCGGCGGCGGTGGAGCTGTCCGGAAGGAGCGTCCTTCCCTTCTTGGACCCTCCGGCCTCCCCAGTTGGGGCGGCCTTCCTTTTCTTGTCTCCCCTAGTCGGTGGGGGAGCCTCTTCTTCCTCTTCCTCGTCTTCGAGAGAAGAGTGCGCCGCAGAGTCATCGGACGGTCTTCCTCTTCCTAGTCGGGAACTCTTTCGAGCTCCCTTGGCCTTCTTGGTCTTCTCCAGCACCTTGTAAGGGGCCGGAGTCAACATCTTCGCCAGAAGGGCGTCTGCAGGGCCTTCGAGCAAGGGAGCCGGATAGTCGATTTGTCCGGCCATCTTTTGCCAGTTCTGTTAATGGCACGGGAGTTTAGGTCCCGCATAGAGCCAATCTATATAAAAAACAAATATCCTGTAAAAGGTAAAACAACTTACCACACTGGCGTGGCGCTTCGCACTGAATCCGCGATCCTCAGTAATGGGGGGAGGGACCTCGGCGCTCTTGAACAGCACCCTCCAGGCATCTTCATGAGTCGTATCGAAGAGCCTGTTCAGAGTTCGGTGCTGCACCGGATTGAACTCCCACAAGGTAAACTCCCGTTGCTGGCACGGGAGTATCCGGCGGACGAGCATAACCTGGACTATGTTGACATGCTTGAGCTTCTTGTCCACCATGTTCCGAATACATGACTGGAGTCCGGTCAGCTCTTTTGAATTACCCCAGGACAAGCCCTCCTCTTTCCAGGAGGTGTGCCGCATGGGGATGCCAGATCGGAACTTGGGGGCCGCTACCCATGCGGGGTCGCGCGGCTCAGTGATATAGAACCACCCCGATTGCCACCCCTTTATGGTATCCACGAAGGTGCCCTCGAGCCATGTGATGTTGGGCATCTTGCCCACCATGGCGCCTCCGCACTCCGCCTGGCGGCCGCTCACTAACTTGGGCTTGACATTGTAGGTCTTCAGCCATCAGCCGAAGTGGGGCTTGATGCAGAGGAAGGCCTCGCACACGACAATAAACACCGAGATGTTGAGGATGAAGTTCGGGGCCAGATCGTGGAAATCCAGGCCGTAATAAAACATGAGCCCCGGACGAAGGGATGGAGAGGGAATCCTAGTCCGCGGAGGAAATGGGTGAAGAATACCACCCTCTCATGGGACTCGGGGGTGGGGATGAGTTGTCCCTCATCTGGGAGCCCATGCGCGATGTCGTCGGGCAGGTATCCGGCTCTCCTCAGTTTCTTAACGTCTCCCTCCGTGACGGAGGAGACCATCCACTTGCCTCCCGCTCCGGACATGGTTGGAGAAGGTTGAGATGGAAGTGAGAGCTTGGGGGCTAGAGCTCGAGTGTGCGGGAGCGGATGAGCAGGGGAGGAAGAAGGCGTGGATAGAAAGGTGAATCCTTATCCCTTTATATGGGCGGACAAAATTAAGCGTCCCCACTTGCCTGGTAATACTCGCTTATCCCCCAAGCGCCGCAATTGATGGCGCGGTTGGGTTACCCACGCCCGTATTGATGAAAATCCCGTAATAAGGGGACATGATCTCTGCTTTGACAAGACGTGTTGAAAAACTGCCTCGCGTTATGTGCGGGGCTGGTTAAAAGAAATGGTTCGAATAATCACCGGGCCATGACGTAACATCGTGTTGCTAAAATAAGCTAGAAAATTAGATCTGCGAAAACATTATTCTCTCTACGGTGGAATGTGGAACTTATTTTGCAGGGTCGGACACTATCCTCGTATTCAAATTCTTCTGTGATGTATTCGGAGAAGGAACCCGCCTTGCAATGCCGAAGACAACTGCGCGCCGGACTCATCGTCATTGAAGCCTGGTTCAGGGGCTACTGAGGGAGTCCTGGATTAGGGGGTCTCCGGACAGCCGGAGTATCTCCATTGGCCGGACTGTTAAACTATGAAGATACAATATTGAAGACTTCGTCTCGTGTCCGGATGGGACTCTACTTGGCATGGAAGGCAAGCTAGGCAATACGTATATGGATATGTCCTCCTTTGTAACCGACCTTGTGTAACCCTAACCCTCTCCGGTGTCTATATAAACTGAAGGGTTTTAGTCTGTAGGACAACGATCACAACATACAATCATACCATAGGCTAGCTTCTAGGGTTTAGCCTCTCTGATCTCGTGGTAGATCTACTCTTGTAACACCCATATCTTCAATATTAATCAAGCAGGACGTAGGGTTTTACCTCCATCAAGAGGGCCCAAACCTGGGTAAAACTTCATGTCCCTTGCCTCCTGTTACCATCCGGCCTAGACGCACAGTTCGGTACCCCCTACCCGAGATCCGCCGGTTTTGACACCGACAGTATACCTTCTACCACAGATCCGTAGGCAAAATCTTTGTTGCCAAGAATGTAACATTTATAGAGAAGGAGTTTCTCTCGAAAGAAGTGAGCGGGAGGAAGTTAGAACTTGATGAGGTAATTGTACCTTCTCTCAATTTGGAAAGTGAGCACATTAGAGAAATCCATTCCCGTGATGCGTACACCAACTAGAGAGGAAGATAATGATGATGATCATGAAACTTCAGATCACGTTACTACTGAACCTCGTAGGTCGAACAGAGCACATTCCGCACCTGAGTGGTATGGTAATCCTATCTTGGATGTCATGTTACTAGACCATGACGAACCTATGAACTATGAAGAAGCAATGATGAGCCCAGATTCCAACAGATGGCTTGAGGCCATGAAATCTGAGTTAGGATCCATGTATGAGAACAACGTATGGACTTTGGTGGACTTGCCCGATGATCGGCAAGCCATGGAGAATAAATGGATCTTCAAGAAGAAGACTGACGCTGATGGTAATTTTACTGTCTACAACGCTTGATTTGTCGCGAAAGGTTTTCGACAAAGTTCAAGGAGTTGACTACGATTAGACTTTCTCAGCCATAGCGATGCTTAAAGTCTGTCCGAATCATGTTAGCAATTGCCGCACTTTATAATTATGAAATCTGGCAAATGGACGTCAAAACTGTATTCCTTGCTGGATTTCTTAAAGAAGAGTTGTATATGATGCAACCAGAAGGTTTTGTCGATCCTAAAGGTACTAACAAAGTGTGCAAGCTCCAGCGATCCATCTATGGACTGGTGCAAGCATCTCGGAGTTGGAATATACGCTTTGATGAGGTGATCGAAGCATATAGTTTTATACAGACTTATGGTGAATCATGTATTTACAGGAAAGTGCGTGGGAGCTCTGTAGCATTCCTGATATTATATGTGGATGACATATTGTTGACTGGAAATGATATAGAATTTTTGGATAGCATAAAAGGACACTTGATTAAGAATTTCCAATGAAAGACCTCGGTGAAGCTACTTATATATTGGGCATCAAGATCTATAGAGATAGATCGAGACGCTTGATAGGACTTTCACAAAGCACATACCTTGATAAGGTTTTGAAGAAGTTCAAAATGGATCAGTCAAAGAAAGGGTTCTTGCCTGTGTTGCAAGGTGTGAAGTTGAGTAGGATTCAAAGCCCGACCATGGCAGAAGATAGAGAGAGAATGAAAATCATTCCCTATGCCATGCTGTGTACCATACCTATTGTGTGCCTTGCCATGAGTTTGGAAAGGGGGTACAATGGTGATCTAGGAGTAGATCACTGGACAACGGTCAAAATTATCCTTAGAGAACTAAGGAAGTATTTTCTCGGTTATGGAGGTGATAAACATTTCATCGTAAAGAGTTACGTTGATGCAAACTTTGACACCAATTCAGTTGACTATGAGTATCAATCCGGATACATATTGAAAGTGGGAGCAATTAGCTAAGAATAGCTCCATGCAGAGCGTTGTAGACATAGAAATTTGCAAAATACATATAGATCTGAATGTGTCAGACCCATTGACTAAACTTCTCTTACAAGCAAAACATGATCACACCTTAGTGCTCTTTGGGTGTTAATCACATGGCAATGTGAACTAGATTATTGATTCTAGTAAACTCTTTGGGTGTTGCTCACATGGCGATGTGAACTATGGGTGTTAAATCACATGGTGATGTGAACTAGATTATTGACTCTAGTGCAAGTGGGAGACCGAAGGAAATATGCCCTAGAGGCAATAATAAAGTTGTTATTTTGTATTTCCTTATTCATGATAAAGCTTTATTATTCATGCTAGAATTGTATTGATTGGAAACCTTAATACATGTGTGAATACATAAACAAACACCGTGTTCCTAGTGAGCCTCTACTAGACTAGCTCGTTGATCAAAGATGGTTAAGGTTTCCTAACCATGGACATGGGCTGTCATTTGATAACGGGATTGATAACCCACAAGTATAGGCGATCGTTTGTATCCTTCTTCGATAAATAAGAGTGTCGAACCCAACGAGGAGCTAAAGGTAGAATAAATATTCCCTCAAGTTCTATCGACCACCGATACAACTCTACGCACAATTAACCTTTGCTTTACCGGAAACAAGTATGAAACTATTTTGCACGAGTAAAACTACGAGTACTTTGCGAGAATAAAACTGCGAATAAATTGAAAGGTAATAAAAGTGGATAGCTTTTGTCAACAAGAAAGTCATTTGTCCCTAGGCAATCGATAACAAGTACTGGTAATCATTCTTGTAATTTTATATGAGGGAGAGGCATGAGCTAACATACTTTCTCTACTTGAATCATATGCACTTATGATTGGACCCCTAGCAAGCATCCACAACTACTAAAGATGATTAGGGTCATGAAACCCAACCATAGCATTAAATATCAAGTCCTCGTTACTCCCATACGCCCTAACCCACTTATCCGTGTTTAGGCTGTTGTCACCCCCGCAACACTGACAATAAGCAAACCATGAACATATTGCAACACCCTACAACGGGGACCCTTCACGTTTGTGCGAGACGGAGGGCACCATAGGACAACACCATAAATAAAATATAGAATCATACCAACCAATATCACAATTAACCCACATGACAAAATAGATCTACTCAAACATCATAGGATAACCATAGATCATTGGGAAATAATATATGGAGTTGAGCACCTTGTTTAAGTAGAGATTATAGCGGGGAGAAGGGGTGTTACACCACTGCATAGAGGAGGAGAAAGTTGGTGTTGGCGATAGCAAGATTGTTGATGTAGATCGACGTCACGATCCTAGCCCCGGCGGCACTCTGGCGCCACCGGGAGAGAGGGGGAGAGAGCCCCCTCCTTATTATTCTTCCTTGGCCTCCCCACTATATGGGAGGAGGATTCCCCCTCTGGTCCATGGTCTCCATGGCGGCGGAGGGGCGGGAGCCCCTCCGAGATTGGATCTCCCTCTCTGTTGTCTTCTATTTCGCGCTCCCTGATCTGGCCGAAAACCATTTCTTATATTCTAGGAGATCCTTAACTCCAATTGCGCTGAGATTTTAACATGATTTTTTTTCCGGGTATAAGCTTCCTTGCACCCTAAGTAGAGCTACAACCGACGTTTGAGGAGGGCACAACCCACCACCACGCGCCAGGGGCCTGGGGCGCGCCCTGGTGTCTTGTGGGCTGTGTGGGCCTCCATTTGCAGTGATTCCAACTCCCAAAAATCACATATATTCCAAAATAATTCTCCAAAAAAATTATAACATTTGGAATTCGTTTGATATGGATTTTCTGCGAGACAAAAAACATGCAAAAATAGGAACTGGCACTGGGCACTGGATCAATAGGTTAGTCCAATAAACCATATAAAAAGTTGCCAAAAGTATGTAAAAGATGTATAATTTGGCATGAAACATTCAAAAATTATAGATACGACGGAGACATATTATCATCCCCAAGCTTAATTCCTGCTTATCCTCGAGCAGGTAAATGATAAAAAAGATAATTTTTGATGTGGAATGCTGCCTAGCATAAACTTTATCATATATCTAATCATGGCATGAATATTAAGACATAAGTGATTCAAAGCAATAGTCTATAATTTGACATAAAGACATCAATACTCAGGCATCCCAACAAACAATCATGTCTTTCAAAATATCAACACTGAAGTAAGCTATCCCTACAAAATAGCCTATAAAGTCTTGCCATGCTCTGTCTTCTTAACACAAAGTATTTACCATGCACAACCCCGATGACAAGCCGAGCAATTGGTTCATACTTTTTAACGCGCTTCAGCTTTTTAAACCCTCACTCAATACATGAGCGCAAGCCATGGATATAGCACTACTGGTGGAATGGAGTATGATGATAGAGGTAAATATAGAGAAGACAAAAAGTAAGAAAGTCTCACATCGACGCGGCTAACCAATGGGCTATGGAGATGCCCATTAATCGATATCAATGCGAGGAGTAGGGATTGCCATGCAACGAATGCACTAAGAGCTATAAGTGTATGAAAGCTCAATATGAAAACTAAGTGGATGTGCATCTAATCCTATAATGAAAAATTCCCACTAGTTTATGAAAGTGACAACATAGGAGACTCTCCATATGAAAAACATGGTGCTACTTTGAAGCACAAGTGTGGTAAAGGATACTAACAATGCCCCTTCTCCCTTTATTTTTTTTCTTTTTCTTTATTTCTTTCTTTTTTTCCTTTTTTCTATCAATGTCCGGAGTCTCATCCTGACTTTTGGGGGAATCGTAGTCTCCATCCTTTCCTCACTGGGGCACTGCTCTAAAAATGAATAATGATGATCATAAGACTTCTATTTACTTATAACTCAAAAGAAATAAAAATTACAACTCGATACCTATGACAAAGTATGACTCTATATGAAAGCCTCTGGCATGTACCCGGATGTGCAATGATCTAGCATAACATGTATGAAAAATGATGAACGATGGCTGAGCCACAACTACTATGTCAGCTATATGATCATGCAAAGCAATATGAGAATGAACGCTCAAGTCATCAAAAGGGAAGCGGTGGAAGTTGCATGGCAATATATCTCGGAATGGCCATGGAAAAGCCATAATAGGTAGGTATGGTGGCTGTTTTGAGGAAGATATAATAAGGCTTATGTGTGATAGAGCATATCATATCATGGCGTTTGGATGCACTTGCGAAGTTTGCACCACGTCTCGATGTGAGAAAGGGCAATGCACAGTACCGTAGAGGCTAGCAAATTGCGGAAAGGTAAGAGTGTGTATAATCCATGGACTCACATTAGTCATAAAGAACTCATATACTTATTGCAAAAGTTTATTAGCCCTCGAAGCAAAGTACTACTACGCATGCCCCTAGGGGGATAGATTGGTAGGAAAAGACCATCGCTCGTCCTCGACCGCCACTCATAAGGAAGACAATAAATAATAAATCATGCTCCAACTTCATAGCATAACGAGAGACTATAAGTGCATGCCTCGGGAATCACAAACCTTAACACCAATATTCTTACTAACCACAACCATTTACTAGTACCTCTCTAACATCCCAAATTTTCAATTTGGAATGTTATACATTAGATCATCTATGCATATCATATTTTATTTTGCATTTTGGTTGATCCTAGAAATCCTAAGCAACTCAAGGACCCACGGAGAGAGTTGGGGGTTTCGTTATTTTCATATTTGAGTTTTCTCAAATTTTGAGAGTAGGATCATTTGATTTTATTTATTTTATCATCAATTATTTCTATTACAAAAACATGAGAGAGGGAATAAAATGACTTTCCCAAAATAAGAAATATTGAGGATTAAATAATAAAATCAAATAAGATTTTATTTCGGAGTTTTTCGGTGTTTTATTTGAATTTAGGAAAAATGCGCGTTTTTCAAAATTGCATTTAGGTCCCAAATAAATGTTCACCTTGTGCGCCTTGATTTTAGAAGCCCGTGAAAATTTATTTCGGAATTTTTGGAGTCCATTTAGTATTTATTTTTATTTTTCTTCTACATGTTAATATAAAAAACGAACCGACCTACGGGCCGTGTCCGGCTAGGACTCCGGCCCGAGGTGGCTTTATAAGCCGGCCCAGCCCCGGGGGAACCCTAGCCCCGAGCCGCCCCAGCCGCCCGACCCCACCGCCGCCGCCTGCCTTGCCGCGCCGATCGCCGCCCCGCCGCGCCGCCGCCTGCCCCGCCGCGCCGCTCGCCGCCCGCCGTCGCCGCCCACACGCCGCCCCGCCCGCACGCTCGCCGAGGTTTGCCGCCGCCTCGAAATTCGTGCCCGATTTTTTTAGAAAACTGATCGGTTTTCCGTCGGTTTTTTTTAGATTCGGTTTTTTTAAAATAGATCGGTTTTTTCGGTTTATTTAAATAGCGAGCGTTCGTCCATTCGTTCGTTCTAGCGAACGTTCGTCATTTTTCTTTTTCTCGGATTAAATCCCCGATTTTTCTGATCGCGTTCCTGATCCGATTTTCGTTTTAGTATAACTTTTCGCTCGTTTATCGGAATCAGGCGATTCAAGCGCCTGGAGTTTCGTCTCGAAACCCTTTATCCGTTTAACCAACTTAAACAAGATTTTGCTACTATAAAATTTGCCCTAGATCCAGATTAGTATAACAAAGTTGTTTTCTTTCACCATTTGATTTTCGTTGCTTCGTTCGATTTGATTCTTTTTGCCAACTGGAGTTCTTAAGTTGAACCTTCTGGTTAGATATCTTATTTGAGTTTTACCCGTGCATTAGATGAGTACTTATTGTATGCTTATTTGTTTGTCTGCGATAGAATACCCGGAGTGCGCCGCTTGTTACTTCGAATCGCTAGGTTTCCCGGATCATCAGCAAGGCAAGTAACACTTTGATCATACCTTTCCTACTACCTGGTTTTATTGCATTAGATCAATCCTCACACATTGCATGATTAGGATCTAATTAAATTGTGGGATGGGAAGTAGTTGAGGTAGTACCTATTACCTGTTTATTATCAAACCTTTGGGAGTTACTTCTACGTTTGCTTATTATGCCATGCTATGCTAGTAGACGTGGATTGGGTGAGTGATATCCATGACAGATGTGAGTTTACTAATTAATTGTTTATCTAAGGTGGCAACTTAAACACACATCTGGGTGGATTGAGGCACCTGGGTATTGCAGGACTTGCCTGTTTTCTTTTGGACCGCCACCCAGGCTCAAAGGGATCATGAGATTATTCATGCTAGAAACTTCCGTGTGCAGCCACAAGCTATTATGGGCTCTAGCATAGTTGATTAAGTCGTGTGAACTCTTACAGTGGTAGACTAGCAGATGTAGGGGTTGTAGGTGGAACGGACTACCCAGTCGTAAGGTGCAAACGCTTCTGAAAGACTATGTCTCGGTCATCCGTCTTCTCAAACACCATGTAGTGCAAGAAACCAAACGGAGGCGATCGAGTCTTGTGGGGAAAAGTGCACAAACCTCTGCAGAGTTTAATAAACTAATCATGATTAGCTGTGTCCCCGGTTATGGACATCTTGAGTATCTAGTACCTGGATTTTCATGTGAATCTCAACATGTTACTCTAAATTAATTTTGTTGGGTTTTGTTTAATGATGATGCTTAATTGGGATTGAGAATGCTGTCAACCATTCTCAATGTTTAACAACTACCATGATAGATAAATAAATTTTATTCTTTGAAGTAGGGAAAAATTGGCTTTACGCAAAACTGTAACCATAGAGCTTTGCACCAGCCATGCATATAGTATAGCTGTTTCATTCCATTACTCTCTATGTGTTACATTGCCAGCATATTCCATGTGCTGACCCATTTCGGGCTGCAACGTTAATGTTGCAGACTTTTCAGACGACGATTAAGGAGTTTTTAGGTCGTGGTTCTATACTCAGTGATGCCGTTGGAGTTGATGGACTCACTTATCTTCCAAGCCTTCCGCTGTTATCGTTATTAGATGGCCTTAAGCCATATTTATTGTAATAAGTTCTCTTTTGAGACACTCGATGTAATAAGTGTGTGATTGCTACTCTGTTATAAATCCTCCGAGTACTGTGTGGTGTCAGCATTACTGATCCAGGGATGACACCGGAGCACAGAGATCAGACTATTTGAGGTCTGCTCGCTACAGAGATGGTATCAGAGCACACGCTGACTGTAGGACACGACCACTAAGCTAAAAAGACCTAGATCACTTTTCAATCTCTTCTCTTCTGACTTCTCATCTTTTCTACTCTTTAGGATGGCGGATGCAAGGAACAAGTTCACGCAACCGGATGAAGATACACCCTTTGGACGTCACTTGAAGGAAGTCACTAGATACCTGAATATAGGAGTACCAAGTTTCACCGGAACCTACAACGCCACTTTACCTGAAGAAGAGCGCTGGATGATTCAAGTTCAAGTTCCAGGAAGGACGTTCATGCCAGTCACTGAGCTCATAGAGTTTTCTTTTGATGCACCAACTTGGAGTCTAGGAAAGAGCATGGTAGCTCACATCACCATGGGACGCATTGGAGAAGTATACCGCAAGGATCTCAAGGATACTATCTACCAGATTTGTGGGCGCCGAGATGAGCACTGGGAGATGATCAGCACCAGGAAGGATAGATCAATCAAAGCTTTTATCCATGAGTTAAACCAGCACATTCGACGACAGGAGAACCAGATGTGCGCCGACATGATAGATCTGAAGAAGGCTAAGACAAGAATCAAGGAACTGGAGGAAGAACTCAAGGCTACATGTGAGGATTATGAAGAAGAAATTGATGTATTAGTGGACAAGAATGCCGACCTAACAATGAAGATTGGAATATTTATGGGAGGCCCTACGCCAGTAGAGGAAGACGAAGAACCCAAGGAGATTAGCCCGGAAGACTATATCATCATCGACGACACCGACACGGATCCAGATAGTAGCAATGATGACTATGTTGATGAAGCCGGAGCAGATATCATGGAGCCTGCAACCGAAGAATATTTCTAGTAGACCACCTCATCAGTAGTAGCAGTCCACCATGTAAATATAGTAGTCCGAGCACTTTTACGATAGTTAGATCGATTGTATGCCCTTGTTTGATTGATGAAGTGAATTGTTTGTTTTTGCCTCATGTGCATATGGGTAGTGTTTTCTCTTTAGACCCCCTCTATTCTTAAATCTCATCTTTTCTAAACCCTCAGATGCCTCCGAGACGTGACCCCAGATTTGCCTTTCCACCGGAGCTCACCCAGTTGATCCAGCAGCAAAACACGTTGATGCAGTTGCTAGTCCAGAATCAGAATCGGGGGAACAACAACAACAACCCACCACCACCACCACCTGTTGACCACTTAGCCCGTTTTCTTAGGCTGAATACACCGGTGTTTTCCAGTAGCACCGAGCCGATAGTAGCAGATGATTGGCTCCGCAAGACAGCTAGGGAGTTAACCACAACAGGATGTACGGATGCGGAGAAGGTGAAGTTTGCCGCACATCAACTTGAAGGACCCGTAGCATCATGGTGGGAGAATTTCACAGCCACTTTCCCTGTCGACACTGTCACATGGGACCAGTTTCAGCAGGCTTTTCATACTGCCCATGTTTCAGCAAGAGCTATGGCCATGAAGAAGCGTGAGTTTCGCAACTTGCGCCAAGGAGGACGGACAGTTGGCCAGTATGTGGAGGACTTTAGTAAGTTAGCACGTTATGCCCCAGATGACGTCGCTACGGATGCAGCAAAGCAGGAGAAGTTTCTGGAAGGACTGAATGATGAGTTGAGCATGCAGTTGATGGTAGCCACCTTCAACAACTACCAGGAGTTGGTAGATCATGCTCTTATGATTGAAGGGAAGCAGCAGCAAATTGAGAATAGCAAGAGGAAGTATGGACAAGGAAAGTACACTTCAGGAGCTCAGCAAAAGCCACGTTTTACCCCTAGACCGGGAGGACATTTTCAGCATACCCATGGTGGAGGTAGCTCGCACAATCACAATGGCACCAAGAATGGTAATGGCAATGGAGGAAGCAACGGCCAGAATCGCACCAACCCATCAACCCCAACCAAGAAGGACCTGAGCCAAGTCACTTGCTTTAAGTGTCAGAAGACCGGACACTATGCCAATGAATGTCCTGAAGGCCAAAATGGCAATTGAAGTTCTGGGAAGAAGCTGAACCCTTTCAACAGGGGACAGGTGAACCACGTTAGCGTGGAGGAGGTTGAAGCTCAGCCCGATGCAGTAATAGGTAAGTTTTTGGTTAAGTCATTTACTGCACTCGTTCTTTTTGATACTGGTGCATCGCATTCATATATCTCAAGGGGATTTGTGGATAAGTATAACCTATCAACCCAAGCCCTTAGGTCACCCATGTTAGTAACCTCGCCTGGAGCAGAATATATGGCTAGTCGATGGTGTGATCGGTTACCATTAAGGATTGGTAACTATGTTTTTCCCTCAGACCTAATAGTATTGGAATCCCAAGGATTGGATGTGATATTAGGCATGGATTGGTTATCAAAGTATGAAGGGAATATTGAATGTGCTAGTAAGTCAATTTTTCTTACCACCCCAGAAGGGAGAAGGATCAAGTATGTATCTCGTCATGTGCCAAAGAGGACTCAAGTAAATTGCCTAACAGGAGTTGTGCAGGAGGAAGTACCAGTGGTAAGGGATTTCCCTGAAGTATTTCCAGAGGAGTTGCCAGGCATGCCACCGGATAGAGATATTGAGTTTTTGATTGAGCTATTGCCAGGCACCGGGCCAATATCAAAGAGACCATATAGGATGCCAGCAAAGGATTTGGTGGAAATTAAGAAGCAGATTAAGGAGTTACTAGATAAGGGATATATTCACCCAAGTTCTTCACCTTGGGGATCGCTAGTACTTCTAGTGGAGAAGAAGGATGGATCGTTAAGGATGGTTGTTGATTATCGAGGATTGAATGAAGTAACGATCAAGAACAAGTACCCACTACCGATGATCAATGATCTGTTCGATCGATTGCAAGGAGCTAAGGTATTTTCCAAGATCGATCTGCGATCAGGATACCACCAGTTGAAGATTCGAGAACAGGATATTCCAAAGACAGCTTTTACCACCAGGTACGGGCTGTACGAGTATACCGTTATGTCATTTGGTCTGACTAACGCACCCGCATATTTTATGAACATGATGAACAAAGTGTTTATGGAGTTCTTGGATAAGTTCGTCGTGGTGTTCATTGATGATATCCTGGTTTATTTGAAGAATGAAGAGGAACACAAGGAGCATTTGCGTTTGGTACTTGGAAAGCTCAGAGAACATCAATTATATGCCAAGTTCAGCAAATGTGAGTTTTGGTTGAAGGAAGTAGGATTCCTCGGACACGTTGTATCTGGAGAGGGTATAGCAGTTGATCCCACTAAAGTTGATACCGTGACCAAGTGGGAAGCCCCAACAACAGTTGGAGAGATCCGGAGTTTTCTTGGACTCGCGGGGTACTACCGGAGATTTATTGAGAATTTCTCAAAAATTGCGAAGCCTATGACTGAGTTGTTAAAGAAAGATACCAAGTTCATATGGACGGGGGAATGTGAGGCTAGTTTCCAAGAGTTGAAGAAACGTTTGGTTACCTCACCAGTGTTGATTTTGCCAGACCAGACCGAAGATTATGAGGTGTATTGCGACGCTTCACGTCGAGGACTTGGAGCAGTGCTTATGCAGGAAGAGAGAGTTGTTTCATATGCCTCAAGACAACTGAAGCCTCATGAGTTGAATTATGCCACGCATGATTTGGAGTTAGCAGCCGTAGTGCATGCTTTGAAAACATGGAGGCATTTCCTCATTGGAAACCATTGTGAGGTGTACACGGATCATAAGAGTTTGAAGTACATTTTCACACAGAAGGAGTTAAATCTCAGGCAAAGGAGATGGTTGGAGCTCATCAAGGATTATGATATGAAATTGCATTATCATCCCGGTAAGGCTAATGTAGTAGCTGACGCATTAAGTCGTAAGAGCCATGTCAATACGTTAATGACGGGAGAAATACCCAAGGAGTTAGCAAAAAATCTTCGTGAACTATGTTTGGAAATAGTTCTGAGAGGCTATGTAGCAGCATTGGAGATTCAGTCAACCTTGATGGATAGAATCAGAGAAGCTCAAAAGACTGACAAGGAGATTGCTTCTATTAAGGAGAAACTTAGCAAAGGAAAAGCTAAGGGATTTCATGAGGATGAACACGATACCCTATGGTTTGAAGACCGCGTTTATGTGCCCAATGACCCGGAGATCAGGAAGTTGATACTGCAAGAGGCACATGACTCACCGTATTCAATTCACCCAGGAAATACCAAGATGTACTTGGATTTGAAGGATATTTTCTGGTGGACCGGAATGAATAAGGATATTGCGGAGTACGTAGCAGTTTGTGATGTATGCCAGAGAGTAAAGGCAGAGCATCAGAAGCCAGCAGGATTGTTAGAACCATTGCCGATACCCGAATGGAAGTGGGATAAGCTAGGCATGGATTTTATCACGGGATTACCCAGGACTCGTTCAGGCTATGACTCAATTTGGGTTGTAGTTGATCGATTGATGAAAGTAGCTCATTTCATCCCGGTAAAGACCACTTACAACAGTGCTAAGTTGGCAAAGATATACATGACCAGGATCGTATGTTTGCATGGAGTTCCAAGGAGTATCGTATCAGATAGAGGAACCCAGTTTACCTCAAAGTTCTGGAAGCAGTTGCACAAAACTTTGGGCACCAGGCTAGAATTCAGTACAGCTTTTCATCCACAAACAGATGGACAGACCGAGAGAGTCAATCAGATTTTCGAGGATATGCTGAGAGCTTGTGCGCTAGATTACGGATCTAGTTGGGATGACAATTTGCCAAATGCAGAGTTCTCTTACAACAACAGTTACCAAACTAGTTTGAAAATGGCCCCTTTCAAAGCCTTGTACGGGAGGAGGTGCAGGACACCGTTGTCATGGGATGAAGTTGGAGACCGCCAGTTGTTTGGTCCTGACTTGATTAAAGAGTCTGAACAGAAGGTGAAGTTGATTCGCGATAGGCTCAAGATAGCCCAGTCCAGGCAGAAAAGTTATGCAGATTCTAAACGCAAGGAGACAGTTTACAAAGTCGGAGATAGAGCTTATCTTCGAGTATCTCCACTTCAGGGAACAAAGCGTTTTGGAGTTAAGGGGAAGTTAGCGCCACGATTTGTAGGACCATATCGAGTTTTGGAGCGTATGGGAGAAGTGGCCTACAAGTTGGAATTGCCTGAAGGATTGTCAGGAGTTCATGATGTGTTCCACGTTTCCCAGTTGAAGAAGTGTCATGCGGAGATGGCTGACATACCGTTGAGGGACTCAGTGCCTTTGGAAACTATTCAGTTGGATAACGATTTGACCTACGAGGAGAAACCAATTAAGATCCTCGAGTTTGCCAGCTAAGTTACCCGCAGCAAGGTTATCAAGTTTTGCAAAGTTCAGTGGAGCCACCACACAGAGGATGAAGCCACCTGGGAACGAGAGGAAGATTTGCTCAAGGACCACCCTCACCTATTTTCTAGCCAACCCGAATCTCGAGGGCGAGATTCATCTTAAGGGGGGTAGGTTTGTAACATCCCAAATTTTCAATTTGGAATGTTATACATTAGATCATCTATGCATATCATATTTTATTTTTCATTTTGGTTGATCCTAGAAATCCTAAGCAACTCAAGGACCCACGGAGAGAGTTGGGGGTTTCGTTATTTTCATATTTGAGTTTTCTCAAATTTTGAGAATAGGATCATTTGATTTTATTTATTTTATCATCAATTATTTCTATTAAAAAAACATGAGAGAGGGAATAAAATGACTTTCCCAAAATAAAGAAATATTGAGGATTAAATAATAAAATCAAATAAGATTTTATTTCGGAGTTTTTCGGTGTTTCATTTGAATTTAGGAAACATGCGCGTTTTTCAAAATTGCATTTAGGTCCCAAATAAATGTTCACCTTGTGCGGCTTGATTTTAGAAGCTCGTGAAAATTTATTTCGGAATTTTTGGAGTCCGTTTAGTATTTCTTTTTATTTTTCTTTTGCGCGTTAATATATAAAAAAATGAACCAACCTACGGGCCGTGTCCGGCTAGGACTCCAGCCTGAGGTGGCTTTATAAGCCGGCCCAGCCCCGGGGGAACCCTAGCCCCGATCCGCCCCAGCCGCCCGACACCGCCGCCGCCGCGCCGCCCGCCGTCGCCGCCCACGCGCCGCCCCGCCCGCACGCTCGCCGAGGTTCGCCGCCGCCTCGAAATCCGTGCCCAGTTTTTTTAGAAAACCGATCGGTTTTCCGTCGGTTTTTTAGATTCGGTTTTTTTAATAGATCGGTTTTCCGGTTTATTTAAATTGCGAGCGTTCATCCATTCATTCGTTCTAGCGAACGTTCGTCGTTTTTCTTTTTCTCGGATTAAATCCGCGATTTTGCTGATCGCGATTCCTGATCCGATTTTCGTTTTAGTATAACTTTTTGTTCGTTTGTCGGAATCAGGCGATTCAAGTGCTTGGAGTTTCGTCTCGAAACCCTCTATCCGTTTAACCAACTTAAACAAGGTTTTGCTACTATAAAATTTGCCCTAGATCCAGATTAGTAGAACGAAGTTGTTTTCTTTCGCCGTTTGATTTTCGTTGCTTCGTTCGATTTGATTCTTTTTGCCAACCGGAGTTCTTAAGTTGAACCTTCTGGTTAGATCTCTTATTTGAGTTTTACCCGTGCATTAGATGAGTACTTATTGTATGCTTGTTTGTTTGTCTGTGATAGAATACCCGGAGTGCGCCGCTTGTTTCTTCGAATCGCTAGGTTTCCCGGATCATCAGCAAGGCAAGTAACACTTTGATCATACCTTTCCTACTACCCAGTTTTATTGCATTAGATCAATCCTCACACATTGCATGATTAGGATCTAATTAAATTGTGGGATGGGAAGTAGTTGAGGTAGTACCTATTACCTGTTTATTATTAAACCTTTGGGAGTTACTTCTACGTTTGCTTATTATGCCATGCTATGCTAGTAGACGTGGATTGGGTGAGTGATATCCATGACAGATGTGAGTTTACTAATTAATGGTTTATCTAAGGTGGCAACTTAAACACACATCTGGGTGGATTGAGGCACCTGGGTATTGCAGGACTTGCCTGTTTTCTTTTGGACCGCCACCCAGGCTCAAAGGGATCATGAGATTATTCATGCTAGAAACTTCCGTGTGCAGCCACAAGCTATTATGGGCTCTAGCATAGTTGATTAAGTCGTGTGAACTCTTACAGTGGTAGACTAGCAGATGTAGGGGTTGTAGGTGGAACAGTCTACCCATCGTAAGGTGCAAACGCTTCTGAAAGACTATGTCTCGGTCATCCGTCTTCTCAAACACCATGTAGTGCGAGAAACCAAACGGAGGCAATCGAGTCTTGTGGGGAAAAGTGCGCAAATCTCTGCAGAGTGTAATAAACTAATCATGATTAGCCGTGTCCCCGGTAATGGACATCTTGAGTATCTAGTACCTAGATTTTCATGTGAATCTCAACATGTTACTCTAAATTAATTTTGTTGGGTTTTGTTTAATGATGATGCTTAATTGGGATTGAGAATGCTGTCAACCATTCTCAATGTTTAACAACTACCATGATAGATAAATAAATTTTATTCCTTTGAAGTAGGGAAAAATTGGCTTTACGCAAAACTGTAACCATAGAGCTTTCCACCAGCCAAATATGCATATAGTATAGTTGTTTCATTCCATTACTCTCTATGTGTTACATTGCTAGCATATTCCATGTGCTGACCCGTTTCGGGCTGCAACGTTAATGTTGCAGACTTTTCAGACGACGATTAAGGAGTTTTTAGGTCGTGGTTCTATACTCAGTGATGCCGTTGGAGTTGATGGACTCACTTATCTTCCAAGCCTTCCGCTGTTATCGTTATTAGATGGCCTTAAGCCATATTTATTGTAATAAGTTCTCTTTTGAGACACTCGATGTAATAAGTGTGTGATTGCTACTCCGTTATAAATCCTCCGAGTACTGTGTGGTGTCAGCATTACTGATCCAGGGATGACACCAGAGCACAGAGATCAGACTGTTTGAGGTCTGGTCGCTACAACCTCCCACATATTCCATCACTATATCGCAAAACTATTGCAAGGAATCAAACATATCATATTCAGTGATCCATAAGTTTTATGTAGGACTTTATGACTAACCATGCAATTGACCAATTCCCGTTGACTCTCTAAATATATATAAGTTAATCATGAGAGTTTAATTTTTTCTACAAAAGACCATGCTCTAAAAAATATAAGTGAAGCAGAAGAGCATTCTACAAATAACAGTTTTCTATGTGAAGAGAAACAGGCAATCCAAACTTCAAATGATATAAGTGAAGCACATGAAGCATTCTATAAAGCCATACTCAACAGATATAAGTGAAGTGCAATGGGCATTCTATAAATCAACCACGGACTATCTCATACCAGCATAGTGCATAAAATAAAAATGAAAAATAAACACAAAAGACGCTCCAAGATTCACGCATATCACATGAACGAAACAAAGACGAAAACATACTGATACTTGTTGAAGAAAGATGGGATGCCTTCCGGGGCATCCCCAAGCTTAGACGCTTGATTCTCCTTGAATATTTACTTGGGTTGCCTTGGGCATCACCAATCTTGAGCTCTTGCCTCTCCTCCTTCTCCTCATATTGAGACCTCCTGAATCTTTGATCACTTCATCCACACAAAACTCAATAGAAAGCTCGGTAAGATCCGTTAGTATAATAAAGCAAATCACTACTCTAAGTACTGTTGAAAACCAATTCATATTTTGTTTTTGCACTATAGCTACTGTAATATAACTTCCCCATGGCTTATACCACCGAAAAAATCGATAGTTTCATCAAAACAAGCAAAACAATGCATCAAAAAGAGAATATGTGTTAAACATGACAATCTGTAGTAATCTGAACATTCATCATACTTCTGGTACTCCAAAAATTCTGAAAAATTAGGAAAAATAAAAATTTTGTATAGCAAGACTTTGCAAAAAAGTTCATAAGCTTTCGACCTTCCAGTAAAAAAATGTAAAATCACGCACTACAGCCAAAGTTTCTGTTTCTGCACCGCACATACCAACAAGCAACCTAAACATCCTAAAGGCAAATCTTGGCACATTATTTTTATAATACAATGGAATTGTACAAGGGGATAATTATTTTTGTTGAAAAGTTTATTCAAGTCAAGATACACAAAGTTTCTATGGGCATGAACAAAGTTCAAGGCATGCTCCCGCTTCCACGGTGCTCGTCTATCTCACTTTCACTTTTCTTTTTGTGAAGTTTTAAGTCCCCCTCTATATTTTTTTATTTTTAAACTTTATAAAAGCACTCAACAAAAATAAATGAATCTCTAAAACTTCTAGGTTGTCTCATTGGCAGCGCTTTCTTTAAAGCCATTAAGCTAGGCACAAGGTGCTCAAGTAATGGATCCACCCGGATCCCAAGGTATATCAAAGACAATTTTAATTAGCAATGATTTGGCATTTAGTAGTGAGCACAAGGCAACATATATCATGCAATGATGAAGTCTAACTCTCTTCCTATGCATCGGCATGTCATAAGAACAATTCATGCACATCAAGTAAAGGCTAATACATAACATAACCAGTTTCTTGCAATTTTATCGTGTTGGAAACATAGAGAGGTGGAGATATAGTTCCTCTCTCATAATAATTGCAAGTAGGAGCAGAAAGCACATGCATATTATCTTCATCAAAATTATCATGTGCAACGATAGAATGCAACACATCAATGTAATCCTTAATAAATGCAAACTTCTCTGATCTAATGTAGTTTGGAGAATTCAAAAAGATAATAGGACTATCATGTGTGGGTTCAATAGCAACAATTTCATTCTTAACATAAGGAACTATAGCAAGTTCATCTCCAAAAGCATAATTCATATTGGCATCATAGCCATAAGCATAGCAAGCATCAAGTTCATCAAAAAGGGATGTTTCAAAAGAATCAACGGGATCATAGCAATTATCATAACATTCATCCTTCGGTAAGCATGAAGGGAAATTAAACAATGTATGAGTTGAAGAGTTACTCTCATTAGAAGGTGGGCACGGGTAGCTAATCCTCTCTTCCTCCTTTTGTTCTTTGCTCTCCTCATCATCCTTTTCATCCAATGAGCTCGCAATTTCATCAATTCCTTCTTCCATAGACTCCTGCAAAATATTAGTCTCTTCTTGGACAGCGAAGACTTTCTCAATAAATTCATCAATATTGGAATTGTATTTATAATTACCATAGCAATATTTAAGGATATCAAAAAATTTAGGTATATAAACATCATCATCAAAAGCTTCAAATTTTCAAACAAAGATTCAATTTCATAAGCACCCTTAAAAGCAACAAATTCTTCTGTTCGTTCCACATCATAATAATCATATCTACTATTAGCATAAGAAGCTAAGGTTTCATTATCATTAAATTTGCATGAAAAGGGAAGGTGTGGAGCATTCATCCTAGAGCAACAAGTAGAATCATATCTCAAGCACAAATCCCGAGCATACCAATGCAACATATAAATTTGATCCCATAAAAGTTTCCATTTTTGTGTCAAGCAATAATCCTTAAAGTATTCACGTTGATCCAACGTTACTCCCATTATCAAGTCGAATGGGGTTTTCTCAGGATTGTCAAAGTAGTGCATAATATTTCTCACATAACGAGCATCGAGGGTTTTAGGAGGTTCCCCATCTCCATGAGTAGCAAGTACCACTAATTTTTTTTGGTGTTTCGTGTTCCACACCCATAACTAAGGATAGAGAACAACTTAGAACAGGAAATAAAAACTACTTAGTGATAAAGCAAACATGCACACACGAGAATATTCACCCCACGCTATTGCTCCCCAGCAACGGCGCCAGAAAAAGGTCTTGATAACCCAGAAGTATAGGGGATCATTTGTAGCCTTCTTCGATAAATAAGAGTGTTGAAACCAACGAGGAGCTGAAGGTAGAACAAATATTCCCTCAAGTTCTATCAACCACCGATACAACTCTATGCACACTTAACGTTTGCTTTACCGGAAACAAATATGAAATTATTTTGCATGAACAAAACTACGAGTACTTTGTGAGAATAAAACTACGAATAAATTGCAAGGTAATAAAAGTGGATAGCTTTTGTCAACAAGAAAGTAATTTGTCCCTAGGCAATCGATAACAAGTACTGGTAATCATTCTTGTAATTTTATATGAGGGAGAGGCATGAGCTAACATACTTTCTCTACTTGGATCATATGCACTTATGATTGGACCCCTAGCAAGCATCTGCAACTACTAAAGATCATTAAGGTCATGAAACCCAACCATATCATTAAATATCAAGTTCTCTTTACTCCCATACGCCATAACCCACTTATCCGTGTTTAGGTTGTTGTCACCCCCGCAACACTAACAATAAGCAGACCATGAACATACTGCAACACCCTACAGCAGGGAACCCTCACGTTTGCGCAAGACGGAGGGCACCGTAGCACAGCACCATAATTAAAATATACAATCATACCAACCAATTTCATGATTAACCCACCAGACAAAACGGATCTACTCAAACATCATAGGATAACCATAGATCATTGTGAAATAATATATGGAGTTGAGCACCATGTTTAAGTAGAGATTATAGCGGGGAGAAAGGGTGTTACACCGCTGCAAAGCGGGGGAGAAATTTGGTGTTGATGGTAGCAAGATTGTTGATGTAGATCGTCATCACGATCCTAGCCCCGGCGGCACTCCGGCGCCACCGGGAGAGAGGGGGAGAGAGCCCCTCCTTATTCTTCTTCCTTGGCCTCCCCCTAGATGGGAGGAGGATTCCCCCTTTGGTCCATGGGCTCCATGGTGGCGGAGGGGCGGGAGCCCCTCCGAGATTGGATCTCCCTCTCTGTTCTCTTCTGTTTCACGCTCCCTGATCTGGCCGAAAATCGTTTCTTATATTCCGAGAGATCCGTAACTGCGATTATGCTGAGATTTTAACACATTTTTTCCGTATATAAGCTTCCTTGTGCACGAAGTAGAGCTCCAACTGACGTTCGAGGAGGGCACAACCCACCACCACGCGCCAGGGGCCTAGGGCGTGCCCTGGTGTCTTGTGGTTTGTGTGGGCCTCCGTTTGCGGTGATTCCAACTCCCAAAAATCACATATATTCCAAAATAATTCTCCATAAATTTTTATTGCATTTTGACTTCATTTGATATGGATTTTCAATGAGACAAAAAACATGCAAAAAACAGGAACTAGCACTGGGCACTGGATCAATAGGTTAGTCCAATAAATCATATAAAAAGTTGCCAAAGAATGTCAAAGTTGTATAATAATGGCATGAAACAATCAAAAATTATAGATATGACGGAGACATATCAGGGATCACATCATTAGGAGAATGATGTGATGGACAAAACCCATCTGTTAGCATAGCATAATGATCATTCAGATTTATTGCTATTGCTTTCTTCATGTCAAATACATATTGCTATTGTTTATTTCCTTATATCATAATAAATGTTTATTATTCATGCTAGAATTGCATTAACCGGAAACATAATACATGTGTGAATACATAGACAAACAGAGTGTCACTAGTATGCCTCTACTTGACTAGCTCGTTGATCAAAGATGGTTATGTTTCCTAACCATAGAAATGAGTTGTCATTTGATTAACGGGATCACATCATTAGGAGAATGATGTGATTGACTTGACCCATTCTGTTAGCTTAGCACTTGATTGTTTAGTTTGTTCCTATTGCTTTCTTCATGACTTATACATGTTCCTATGACTATGAGATTATGCAACTCCCGTTTACAGGAGGAACGCTTTGTGTGCCACCAAACGTCACAACGTAACTGGGTGATTATAAAGGTGCTCTACAGGTGTCTCTGAAGGTACTTGTTGGGTTGGCGTATTTCGAGATTAGGATTTGTCACTCTGATTGTCGGAGAGGTATCTCTGGGCCCACTTGATAATGCACATCACTATAAGCCTTGCAAGCATTGCAACTAATGAGTTAGTTGCGGGATGATGTATTATGGAACGAGTAAAGAGACTTGCCAGTAACGAGATTGAACTAGGTATTGAGATACCAACGATCGAATCTCGGGCAAGTAACATACCGATGACAAAGGGAACAACGTATGTTGTTATGCGGTTTGACCGATAAAGATCTTTGTAGAATATGTAGGAGCCAATATGAGCATCCAGGTTCTGCTATTGGTTATTGACCGGAGACGTGTCTCGGTCATGTCTACATAGTTCTCGAACCCGTAGGGTTTGCACGCTTAAAGTTCGATGACGGTTATATTATGAGTTTATGTGTTTTGATGTACCGAAGGTAGTTCGGAGTCCCGGGTGAGACCGGGGACATGACGAAGAGTCTCTAAATGGCCGAGACGTAAATATCGATATATTGGACGACTATATTCGGACACCGGAAAGGTTCCGAGTGATTCAGGTATTTATCGGAGTACCAGGGAGTTACGGGAATTCGCCGGGGAGTGTATGGGCCTTATTGGGCTTTAGGGGAAAGAGAGAGAGGCGGGTCACGTGCCCCCCAAGGCCTAGTCCGAATTGTACTAGGGGGAAGGGCTGCGCCCCCTCCTTCCTTCTCTTCTCTTTTCCCTTTCCTTCTCTCCTACTCCTACTACTTGGAAGGGCTCCTAGTTCTACTAGGAAAGGGGGAATCCTACTCCCGGTGGGAGTAGGACTCCCCTAGGGCGCGCCATAGAGAGGGCCGGCCCCTCCCCTCTTCCACTCCTTTATATACGTGGCCAGGGGGCACCCCATAGACACAATAATTGATCTCTTGATCTCTTAGCCGTGTGCGTTGGCCCCCTCCACCATAATCCACCTCGATCATATCGTAGCGGTGCTTAGGCGAAGCCCTGCGTCGGTAGATCATCATCATCGTGACCACGCCGTCGTGCTGACAAAACTCTCCCTCAACACTCGGCTGGATCGGAGTTCAAGGGATGTCATCGAGTTGAACGTGTGCAAAACTCGGAGGTGCCGCGCGTTCGGTACTTGATCGGTCGGATTGTGAAGACGTACGACTACATCAACAGTGTTGTGCTAACGCTTCCGCCTTCGGTCTATGAGGGTACGTGGACACACTCTCCCCTCTCGTTGCGATGCATCACCATGATCTTGCGTGTGCGTAGGAAATTTTTGAAATTACTACGTTTCCCAACAGTGGCATCCGAGCCTTGTTTTATGCGTTGATGTAATATGCACGAGTAGAACACAAGTGAGTTGTGGGTGATATAAGTCATACTGCTTACCAGCATGTCACACTTTGGTTCGACGGTATTGTTGGATGAAGCGGCCCGGACCGACATTACGCGTACGTTTACGCGAGACTGGTTTTACCGCCGTGCTATGCACACAGGTGACTAGCAGGTATCAGTTTCTCCAACTTTAGTTGAATTGAGTGTGGCTACGCCCGGTCCTTGAGAAGGTTAAAACAGCACTAACTTGACAAACTATCGTTGTGGTTTTGATGCGTAGGTAAGAACGGTTCTTGCTCAGCACGTAGCAGCCATGTAAAACTTGCAACAACAAAGTAGAGGACGTCTAACTTGTTTTTGCAGGGCATGTTGGGATGTGATATGGTCAATACGTGATGAGATATAAGTTGTTGTATAGGATGATCATGTTTTGTTGAAGTTATCGGCAACTGGCAGAAGCCTTATGGTTGTATCTTTATTGTATAAGATGCAAGCGCCAAATGATTTCTTTACTTTATCGCTATGCGATAGCAATAGTTGCAAGAGCAATAGTTGGCGAGACGACCATGTGATGACACATTGATATAGATCAAGATTATGGAGATCATGGTGTCATGCCGGTGACGATGGAAATCATGACGATGCTTTGGAGATGGAGATCAAAGGCACAAGATGATGATGGCCATATCATGTCACATATTTTGATTGCATGTGATGTTTATCTTCTATACATCTTATTTTGCTTAGTTCGATGGTAGCTTTATAAAGATGATCTCTCACTAATTATCAAGGTACAAGTGTTCTCCCTGAGTATGCACCATTGCGAAAGTTCTTCATGCTGAGACACCACGTGATGATCGGGTGGGATAGGCTCTATGTTCAAATACAACGGGTGCAAAATAGTTGCACACGCGGAATACTCAGGTTAAACTTGATGAGCCTAGCATATAACAGGTATGGCCTCGGAACACGGAGACCGAAAGGTCGAGCGTGAATCATATAGTAGATATGATCAACATAGTGATGTTCACCGTTGAAACTACTCCATCTCACGTGATGATCGGACATGGTTTAATTGATATGGATCACGTGATCACTTAGCGGATTAGAGAGATGTCTATCTAAGTGGGAGTTCTTAAGTAATATGATTAATTGAACTTAAATTTATCATGAACTTAGTCCTGGTAGTATTAGCATATCTATGTTGCAGGTCAATAGCTCGCGTTTAGCTCCCCTATTTTATTTTTGATATGTTTCTAGAGAAAACTAAGTTGAAAGACGTTAGTTGCAATGATGCGGATTGGATCTGTGATCTGAGGTTTATCCTCATTGCTGCATAGAAGAATTATGTCCTTGATGCACCGCTAGGTGACAAACCTATTGCAGGAGCAGATGCAGATGTTATGAACGTTTGGCTAGCTCAATATTATGACTACTTGATAGTTTAGTGCACCATGCTTAAAAGGCTTAGAATCGGGACTTCAAAGATGTTTTGAACGTCATGGACCATATGAGATGTTCCAGGAGGTGAAGTTAATATTTTAAGCAAATACCCGAGTTGAGAGATATGAAGTCTCCAACAAGTTCTATAGCTAAAAGATGGAGGAGAATAGCTCAAGCAGTGAGCATGTGCTCAGATTATCTGGGTACTACAATCGCTTGAATCAAGTGGGAGTTGATCTTCCAGATAAAATAGTGATTGACAGAATTCTCTAGTCACCATCACCAAGTTAGTAGAACTTCGTGATGAACTATAATATGCAAGGGATAACGGAAACGATTCCCAAGCTCTTCGTGATGCTGAAATCGACGATTGTAGAAATCAAGAAAAGCATCAAGTGTTGATGGTAAAAAAACCACTAGTTTCAAGTAAAGGGACAAAGGGAAGAAAAGGGAACTTCAAGAAGAACGACAAGCAAGTTCCTGCTCAAGTGAAAAAACCCAAGTCTGGACCTAAGCCTGAAACTGAGTGCTTCTACTTCAAAGGGACTGGTCACTGGGAGCGGAACTACCCCAAGTAATTGGCGGATAAGAAGGATGGCAAAGTGAACATAGATATATTTGATATACATGTTATTGATGTGTACTTTACTAGTGTTTATAGCAACCCCTTAGTATTTGATACTAGTTCAGTTGCTAAGAATAGTAACTCGAAACAGGAATTGCAGAATGAACAGAGACTAGTTAAGGGTGAAGTGACGATGTGTATTGGAAATGATTCCAAGATCGATA
Source organism: Triticum urartu (assembly GCF_056163025.1). Lineage (NCBI taxonomy): Eukaryota > Viridiplantae > Streptophyta > Magnoliopsida > Poales > Poaceae > Triticum > Triticum urartu. The sequence continues at coordinate 475,646,409 of NC_141878.1, read as the reverse complement.
TGATCATCATTGCACACTCCCTATACTTTCGGGATTAGTGTTAAACCTAAAATAAGTGTTATTTAGTGTTTGCGTTGAGCATGAATATGATTGGATCATGTTTGTTGCAATACGGTTATTCATGTAAGTTAGAGAATAATTGTTGTTCTGTTTACATGAATAAAACCTTCTATGGTCATACACCCAATGAAAATGGTTTGTTGGATCTCAATCGTGGTGATACACATTTTCATAATATTGAAGCCAAAAAGATGCAAAGTTAATAATGATAGTGCAACTTATTTCTGGCACTACCGTTTAGGTTATATTGGTGTAAAGCGCATGAAGAAAAACCATGATGATGGGCTTTTGGAATCACTTGATGCTTGCGGACCATGCCTCATGGGCAAGATGACTAAGACTTCGTTCTCTGGAACAATGGAGCGAGCAACAGATTTGTTGGAAATCATACATACTGATGTATGTGGTCCGATGAATATTGAGGCTCGCGGCAGGTATCATTATTTTATGATCTTCACAGATGATTTTTAGCAGATATGAGTATATCTACTTGATGAAACACAAGTCTGAAACATTTGAAAAGTTCAAAGAATTTCAGAGTGAAGTGGAGAATTATCGTAACAAAAATAAATGTTTCTACGATATGATCGCAGAAGTAAAATATTTGAGTTACGAGTTTGGCCTTCAGTTAAAACAATGTGAAGTAGTTTCACTACTGACGCCACCTGGAACACCATAGTGTAATGGTGTGTCCGAACGTCGTAACCGTACTTTATTAGATATGGTGCGATCTATGATGTCTCTTACCAATTTACCACTATCGTTTTGGGGTTATGCATTAGAGACAGCTACATTCACGTTAAATAGGGCACCATCTAAATCCGTTGAGACGACACCGTATGAACTATGGTTTGGCAAGAAACCTAAGCTGTCGTTTCTTAAAGTTTGAGGTTGCAATGCTTATGTGAAAAAATTTCAACCTGATCAGCTCAAACCCAAATCGGAGAAGTGCGTCTTCATAGGATACCCAAAAGAAAATGTTGGGTACACCTTCTATCACAGATCCGAAGGCAAGATATTCGTTGCTGAGAATGGATCCTTTCTAGAGAAGTAGTTTCTCTCAAAAGAAGTGAGTGGGAGGAAAGTAGAACTTGATGAGGTAACTGTACCTGCTCCCTTATTGGAAAGTAGTTCATCACAGAAATCTGTTCCTGTGACTACTACACCAATTAGTGAGGAAGCTAATGATGATGATCATGTAACTTCAGATCAAGTTACTACCGAACCTCGTAGGTAAACCCGAGTGAGATCCGCACCAGAGTGGTACGGTAATCCTGTTCTGGAGGTCATGTTACTTGACCATGACGAACCTACGAACTATGAGGAAGCAATGATGAGCCCAGATTCCGCGAAATGGCATGAGGCCATGAAATCTGAGATGAGATCCATGTATAAGAACAAAGTATGGACTTTGATTGACTTGCCCAAAGATCGGCGAGCCATTGAGATTAAATGGATCTTCAAGAGGAAGACGGACGCTGATAGTAGTGTTACTATCTACAAAGCTAGAATTGTTGCAAAAGTTTTTCGACAAGTTTAAGGTGTTGACTACGATGAGAGTTTCTCACTCGTATCTATGCTTAAGTCTGTCCGAATCATGTTAGCAATTGCCACATTTTATGAAATCTGGCAAATGGATAAACAAAACTACATTCCTTAATGGATTTATTAAAGAAGAGTTGTATATGATGCAACAAGAAAGTTTTGTCAATCCTAAAGGTGCTAACAAAATATGCAAGCTCCAGTGATCCATTTATGGACTGGTGCAAGCATCTCGGAGTTGGAATATACACTTCGATAAGTTGATCAAAGCATATAGTTTTATACAGACTTGCGGTGAAGCCTGTATTTACAAGAAAGTGAGTGGGAGCACTACATCATTTCTGATAAGTATATGTGAATGACATATTGTTGATCGGAGATAATGTAGAATTATTCTGCAAAGCATAAAGGAGTGTTTGAAAGGAGTTTTTCAAAGAAAGACCTCGGTGAAGCTGCTTACATATTGAGCATCAAGATCTATAGAGATAGATCAAGACGCTTGATAAGTTTTTCAATGAGTACATACCTTGACAAGATTTTGAAGTAGTTCAAAATGGAACAGTCAAAGAAAGAGTTCTTGCCTGTTACAAGGTGTGAAACTAAGTAAGACTCAAAGCCCGACCATGGCAGAAGATAGAAAGAGAATGAAAGTCATTCCCTATGCCTTGGCCATAGGTTCTATAAAATATGCCATGTTGTGTACCAGATCTATTGTATACCCTACACTGTTTTTGGCAAGGAGTACAATAGTGATCTAGGAGTAGATCACTGGACAGCGGTCAAAATTATCCTTAGTGGAATAAGGATATGTTTCTCGATTATGGAGGTGACAAAAAGGTTCGTCGTAAAGGGTTACGTCGATGCAAATTTTGACACTAATCCAGATGACTCTAAATCTCAATCTGGATACATATTGAAAGTGGGAGCAATTAGCTAGAGTAGCTCCGTGCAGAGCATTGTTGACATAGAAATTTGCAAAATACTTACGGATCTGAATGTGGAAGACCCGTTGACTAAACTTCTCTCACAAGCAAAACATGATCACACCTTAGTACTCTTTGGGTGTTAATCACATAGCGATGTGAACTAGATTATTGACTCTAGTAAACCCTTTGGGTGTTGGTCACATGTCGATGTGAACTATGGGTGTTAATCACATGGTGATGTGAACTATTGGTATTAAATCACATGGCGATGTGAACTAGATTATTGACTCTAGTGCAAGTGGGAGACTGAAGGAAATATGCCCTAGAGGCAATAATAAAGTTATTGTTTATTTCCTTATATCATAATAAATGTTTATTATTCATGCTATAATTGTATTAACCGGAAACATAATACATCTGTGAATACATAGACAAACAGAGTGTCACTAGTATGCCTCTACTTGACTAGCTCATTGATCAAAGATGGTTATGTTTCCTAACCATAGACATGAGTTGCCATTTGTTTAATGGGATCACATCATTAGGAGAATGATGTGATTGACTTGACCCATTCTGTTAGCTTAGCACTTGATCGTTTAGTTTGTTGCTATTGCTTTCTTCATGACTTATACATGTTCCTATGACTATGAGATTATGCAACTCCTGTTTACCAGAGGAACGCTTTGTGTGCCACCAAACGTCACAACGTAACTGGGTGATAATAAAGGTGCTCTATAGGTGTCTCCGAAGGTACTTGTTGGGTTGGCATATTTCGAGATTAGGATTTGTCACTCCGATTGTCGGAGAGCTATCTCTGGGCCCACTCGATAATGCACATCACTATAAGCCTTGCAAGCATTGCAACTAATGAGTTAGTTGCAGGATGATGTATTATGGAACGAGTAAAGAGACTTACCGGTAATGAGATTGAACTAGGTATTGAGATACCGACGATCGAATCTCGGGCAAGTAACATACCGATGACAAAGGAAACAACGTATGTTGTTATGCGGTTTGACCGATAAAGATCTTCGTAGAATATGTAGGAGCCAATATGAGCATCCAGGTTCCGATATTGGTTATTGACCGGAGACGTATCTCGGTCATGTCTACATAGTTCTCGAACCCGTAGGGTCCGCACGCTTAAAGTTCAAAGACGGTTATATTATGAGTTTATGTGTTTTGATGTACTGAAGGTAGTTCGGAGTCCCGGATGAGACCGGGGACATGACGAGGAGTCTCGAAATAGTCGAGACGTAAAGATCGATATATTGGACGACTATATTCGGACACCGGAAAGGTTCCGAGTGATTCGGGTATTTATCGGAGTACCGGGGAGTTACGGGAATTCGCCGGGGAGTGTATGGGCCTCATTGGGCTTTAGGGGAAAGTGAGAGAGGCAGGCCGCCCCCCCCCCCAAGGCCTAGTCCGAATTGGACTAGGGGGGAGGGCTGCGCCCCCTCCTTCCTTCTCTTCTCTTTTCCCTTTCCTTCTCTCCTACTCCTACTACTTGGAAGGGCTCCAAGTTCTACTAGGAAAGGGGGAATCCTACTCACGGTGGGAGTAGGACTCCCCTAGGGCGCGCCATAGAGAGGGTCGGCCCCTCCCCTCCTCCACTCCTTTATATACATGGCCAGGGGCACCCCATAGACACAACAATTGATTTCGTGACCTCTTAGCCGTGTGCGGTGCCCCCCTCCACCATAGTCCACCTCGATCATATCGTAGCAGTGCTTAGGCGAAGCCCTGCGTCGGTAGATCATCATCATCGTCACCACACCGTCGTACTGACGAAACTCTCCCTCAACACTCGACTGGATCGGAGTTCGAGGGACGTCATCGAGTTGAATGTGCGCAGAACTCGGAGGTGTCGTGCATTCGGTACTTGATCGGTCGGATCGTGAAGACGTACGACTACATCAACCGCGTTGTGCTAACGCTTCCGCTTTCGGTCTACGAGGGTACGTGGACACACTCTCCCCTTTCGTTGCTATGCATCACCATGATCTTGCGTGTGCGTAGGAAATTTTTGAAATTACTACGTTCCCCAACAGGAGCACCCCAGCCCACAGGGGGTGGCACGCCCCCTATGGCAGGAGGCCGAGTTGGGAGATGGAAAAGGGGGGTTCGGCCCCCTTTCCTTTCTGTCTTGCCCTTTCCCTTTCTTCTCCGGTGAAAAAAGGAGGGGGGCGCCACTTGGGGAAACTGAAAGTAGGATTCGAATCCTACTTGGGGCACCCCTGGCTTCCTCCCCTCTCCCTCCCACTTATATATATGTGGGGGGAGCCCCTAGCACACCTCATACAATTGGCTAGCCGTGTGCGGCGCCCCCCCCTCCACCGTTTACACCGCTCGGTCATATTTTTGTAGTGCGTAGGCAAAGCCCTGCCAAGATCACTTCACCATCACCGTCACGACGCCTCGTGCTAACGGAACTCATCTACTACCTCGATGTCTTGCTGGATCAAGAAGGCGAGGGACGTCACCGAGCTGAACGTGTGCAAAATGCGGAGGTGACGTGCGTCCGGTACTTGATCGGTTGGAGCACGAAGAAGTTCGACTACATCAACTGCGTTGTTTAACGCTTCTACTTATGGTTGATGACCCACAAGTATATGGGATCTATCGTAGTCCTTTCGATAAGTAAGAGTGTCGAACCCAACGAGGAGCAGAAGGAAATGATAAGTAGTTTTCAGTAAGGTATTCTCTGCAAGCACTGAAATTATCGGTAACAGATAATTTTGTGATAAGGTAATTTGTAACGGGTAACAAGTAATAAAAGTAAATAAGGTGTAGAAAGATGACCCAATCCTTTTTGTAGCAAAGGACAAGCCTGGACAAACTCTTATATAAAGGAAAGCGCTCCCGAGGACACATGGGAATTGACGTCAAGCTAGTTATCATCACGCTCATATGGTTCGCGTTCGGTAGTTTGATAATTTGATATGTGGGTGGACCGGTGCTTGGGTACTGCCCTTCCTTGGACAAGCATCCCACTTATGATTAACCCCTCTTGAAAGCATCCGCAACTACAAAAGAAATATTAAGGTAAACCTAACCATAGCATGAAACATATGGATCCAAAGCAGCCCCTTATGAAGCAACGCATAAACTAGGGTTTAAGCTTTTGTCACTCTAGCAACCCATAATATACTTATTACTTCCCAATGCCTTCCCCTAGGCCCAAACAATGGTGAAGTTTCATGTAGTCGACGTTCACATGACACCACTAGAGGAAAGACAACATACATCTCATCAAAATATCGAACGACTACCAAATTCACATGACTACTTATAGCAAGACTTCTCTCATGTCCTCAGGAACAAACGTAACTATTCACAAATCATATTCATGTTCATAATCAGAGGGGTATTAATATGCATAAAGGATCTGAACATATGATCTTCCACCAAATAAACCAACTAGCATCAACTACAAGCAGTAATCAACACTACTAGCAACCCACAGGTACCAATCTGAGGATTTGGGACAAAGATTGGATAAAAGAGATGAACTAGGGTTTGAGATGAGATGGTGCTGGTGAAGATGTTGATGCAGATTGACCCCCTCCCAATGAGAGGATCGATGGTGATGATTTCCCCCTCCCGGAGGGATGTTTCCCCGGCAGAACAGCTCCACCGGAGCCCTAGATTGGTTCCGCCAAGGTTCCGCCTCAGGTAAAAAGAAATATGGTGAAGTTTTGTCCTGAGAGCTTGCTTATGATTTTTTTTTCAGGGCGAAAGACTTCATATAGCCAGAGATGGGCACCGGAGGCCTGCCAGGGGGCCAACAAGGCAGGGGGCGCGCCCCCCACCCTCGTGGATGGTGGGTGGCCCCCCTCTGGTGCTTCCTTCGCCCAATATTTTTTATATATTCTAAAACTGACTCCCGTGAAGTTTCAGGACTTTTGGAGTTGTGCAGAATAGGTCTCTAATATTTGCTCCTTTTCCAGCCCAGAATTCCAGCTGCCGGCATTCTTCCTCTTCGTGTAAACCTTGTAAAATAAGAGAGAATAGGCATAAGTATTATGACATAGGCCCTGTTTGGTTCAGCTTTTATTGCCGGATTCCGCTGCCGCGCAGCAGAATCTGAACTAAAGGGCGAACCCAGCAGAATCCGATTCCACAAATCCGCTGCCAAAATCTGAACCAAAAAAGGAAGCAGCCCAGGATGTGCTTTCCAAAATCTGATTCCGCTGCGGGCCAAAATCTGAAAAGGTTGTATCAGCTGGTTTGCCAAATGACCTACATCTTTTTCAAATCAGATTTTCCACAACTATTTTTTCACAGCAGATTTTTCACAGCTGCTTTTAGAAATCCACAGCCGAACCAAACAGGGCCATAATATGTAATAACAGCCCATAATGCAATAAATATCGATATAAAAACATGATGCAAAATTGACGTATCAACTCCCCCAAGCTTAGCCTCGCTTGTCCTCAAGCGAAAGCCGATATCGAAAAATGTGTCCACATGTTTAGAGATAGAGGTGTCGAAAAATAAAATACGGACATGAGGGCATCATGATCATTCTTAGAACAGCAATATATATATATGTATATTGTCATATGATTTCTTATGCTAAAGTAACAATTCATTAACAATTTCGAGTATGAATCAGAAACTTCATTGAAAACTAACAAACTATAATCTCAGTCATTGAAGCAATTGCAATTTATCATAACATTGGAAAGAGTCAATATAAGAGCTTTTCAGCAAGTCAACATACTCAACTAGCATTTAGTCTTTCACAATTGCTAACACTCACGCAATATTTATGGGTATGAAGTTTTAATCAGACACAAAGAAAGTTAGGGGCTTATAGTTTTGTCTACCAACCTTTTACCTCAAGGGTAATGTCAACAATAATAGTTCATGAAAACTCACATCCAATTAGCTATATATATCAGGATATTTCCAACACATTGTGCTTGCCAAAGGATAAAATGTAAAAAGGAAAGGTGAAGATCACCATGACTCTTGTATGAAGTATAAGATAAGAATAAAATATAGGCCCTTCGCAGAGGGAAGCAGAGGTTGTCATATGTTTTTATGGTTGGATGCACGAAATCTTAATGCAAAAGAACGTCACTTTATATTGCCACTTGTCATATGGACCTTTATTATGCAGTCTGCCACTTTTATTTCTTCCACATCACAAGATCGTATAAAGCTTATTTTCTTCACACTAATAAATCATACATATTTAGAGAGTAATTTTTATTGCTTGCAACAATGACAACTTACTTGAAGGATCTTACTCAATCCATAGGTAGATATGGTGGACTCTCATGGCAAAACTGGGTTTAAGGATATTTGGAAGCACAAGTAGTATCTCTACTTGGTGCAAAGAATTTGGCTAGCATGAGGGGGAAAGACAAGCTCAACATGTTGGATGATCCATGACAATATAATTTATTTTGGATGTAAGAAAACATAACCCATTACATTGTCTTCCTTGTCCAACATCAACTTTTTAGCATGTTATATTTTAATGAGTGCTCACAATCATAAAAGATGTCCAAGATAGTATATTTATATGTGAAAACCTCTCTTTCTTTATTACATCCTATTAATTGCAACGATGACCAAAACTATGTTTTTCAACTCTCAACAACTTTTATTCATCATACTGTTTATATGTGAAGTCATTACTCTCCATAAGATCAATATGATCTCTTTATTTATATTTTTATTCTTACTTTTATTACCTCAAGATCATAGCAATATAACCAAGCCCTTGACTCAACACTAATATTTATTATATATATAGCTCACGGACTTGATTACATAGAAGGATCATAAAGCAAAACTCAAAACTAGATCATACTAAACTTTATTCTACTAGATCAAGATATTACCAAAAGGATCGAACTAAGAAAAACAATAAACATAAAAGTGTGATGGTGATACGATACCGGGGCACTCCCCCAAGCTTGGCACGTGCCAAGGCGAGTGCCCATACCCATGTATTTATGTCTCTTTCTTTAGAGGTGATGATGATGGAGTTGTTGATGATGTAGTGTCACACATCGAGCGTAGGAGATCCTCCAATTTGCGAATAATGCCCTTGAGTGCGGTGATATGCTCCTTCAACAAAGTATTTTCACGTGTGAGATACTTGTTTTGTATGCGAGCTAACTCAATCATATTGAAAGCTTCAATCTCAGTTGGGTAAGAAGATTATAATGAGGTTGAAGGATGTCTTCTTCTTCTGCTGCCAGAGCTTGATCCTCCGTGGCCTTCGTGATCCTATCATCGTTGTTGATCTCCCCGGGTTCTTCTCTCTTCAGCTCTATCTTCATTAGCCAAGCATCGTCGCCCCTATTGTTGGGGGAGGGGGACGACATGATGCCTGGCTTTGACAACTCTGGCAAAAAACAGCTCAAAACAAAAACAGAGGATATTTGCGTGGTACGGTGGTGAAAACCTTTGGGAGATTATATAGTGAATTTTTACCGACCAAAAGAAGTATCATGCAAGAAAACGGAGTCCGGAGGGCACATGAGGTGCCCACGAGGCAGGGGGCGCGCCCTCCACCCTCGTGGAAGCCTCATGTCCTTTCCCAACTGCTTCTTATTTTCCTATTTTCTTAAATATTCCAAAACAGAGAAAATTTGCTATTAGAACTGTGTTGGAGTCGGATTACTTACCGTACCACATACCTCTTCCTTTTCGGAGGCTGAAACGTTCTGGAAGATGTCCCTTATATACTCCTCCGGGGTTACTGAGGGAGTCCTGGATTAGGGGGTCTTCAGACAGCCGGACTAAATCCTTTGGCCGGACTGTTGGACTATGAAGATACAAGATTGAAGACTTCGTCCCGTGTCCGGGTGGGACTCTACTTGGCGTGGAAGGCAAGCTAGGCAATATAGATATGTATATCTCCTCCTTTGTAACCGACCTTGTGTAACCCTAGCCCCCTCCGGTGTCTATATAAACCGGAGGGTTTTAGTCCGTAGGACAACATACAATCATACCATAGGCTAGCTTCTAGGGTTTAGCCTCTTTGATCTCGTGGTAGATCAACTCTTGTACCACTCATATCATCAAAAATAATCAAGCAGGAGGTAGGGTATTACCTCCATTAAGAGGGCCCGAACCTGAATAAACATCGTGTCCCCTGCCTCCTGTTACCATCCGCCTTAGACGCACAGTTCGGGACCCCCTACCCGAGATCCGCCGGTTTTGACACCGACATTGGTGCTTTCATTGAGAGTTCCACTATGTCGTCATCATAAGGAGGATGGCTCGTCTCGTTGTCAAGGACAACATCACCTCTGGGGGAGCCCTGGCTGTAGGCCAAACTCTCTGATTAGGCGGCTTTGTCATGACCGCCCGCTCGACTGCTGCACCGACGATGACTTCTCGGGTCATCAAAAATAGCCTCCACATTGGCTCGAAATTTGCCGAGCAGATGGATCCAATGGAGCTCTCCTCTTTGAACAAGCTCTTGGATCGCATCGCCGCTCTGCGAGTCACTATGGACTATGATCGGATCAGGCTTAAACCCAACCAAAGGGAGATTAACTCTCCGCCGGTCACCCATCAGATAGCGGTGGTGGAGGAGCAATGCGGCGATTCTCCCTCTATCCTGAGGGCGAACTATGTCTGGATCCCCGAGCTCTCTGAGCCGGATACCCGCTCACGGGAGGACACCGCCTTAACCCTGAACCCAGAATCAGGTCGTATACCGAACCCGCAGGGCAACATCCTGGAGCCCAAACTTCCAAGATCGGAAACTCCCCTGCCCCGGGACTGCAAATTGGGTCAAGATTTGGACTTAAATATACCCACCCACCCAGATACAAACGATATTTCCCACATTAGGCAAGCGCCCCAAGAGACAGTACATCACTATTGGGCCAGATTCCTCCTTGTAATGAACAGGGTCAAGGACTGTCGCGAGGAAGATGCAATTTCGTTCTTTTGCAACAATTGCACGGACAAGGAAGTCCTCAATGCCATAAGTCACCGTGACATAGCACACTTCGCTGACTTGGCGGCCATAGTACGGAAATACTGTGCGATGGAAAGTGCCTGGAAAACCCAAACGCAATTTTGGGATAATCCGGCTCTGACAAAAACCCCAGTCCGGACTAAAAGGGTGCACTCTCATAAGTCACCCGACTCAATTACAAAGAAGCAAAAGCCCACTACAGGGCATGGAACCGTGTTGGAGGGATGGCTTAACGGGCCCTGCAAATTCCATAGTACACAGATGCCATATCAACACACAGCCTTAGAGCATGTTGGGTACTCCGGCAGGTGGCCAAAAGCAGTGAGGATCTCCTCACCCAACATATCTCAGAACACCTTCCCACGGATAATAATACAGTATTAACGGTCTTCGAGACCTTCGCCTCAAATAATAGGCGTAAGCGAGCACTCCGCAGCCTTGCCGAAGTCTGCCACGTGGCAGCAATAAATCCATGGAGCGACACGGCTATTACCTTCAATGCCAGTGACGAACCTAAATTCCGAACAGCCCGAGCACTAGCCGCTTTGGTCCTCAGTCCAATTGTGGACGGCTTTCGGCTCACCAAGGTGCTCATGGACGGCGGCAGCGGATTAAACCTCATCTATGAGAAAACTCTCCAAAAAATGGAAATAGACAGCAACCGTATTGAGCAAAGCAGTACGACCTTCCGAGGAATCATCCCTAGTCGGGAGGCACGTTGCGCTGGGAAAATCACACTTGATGTGGTATTCGGCACTCCGGAGAATTACAGGTCCGAAGAAATTACATTCCAAGTGGCCCCGTTCAGTAGCGGATACCACGCCCTTCTAGGGTGGGAGGCATTCACGGTTTTTTGAGCCATACCCTATTACGGGTACATGAAGCTCAAAATGCCCGGACCCAATGGAATCATTACTCTAGTTAGTGATCCGAACATAGCACTCCGCGCCGAGAACAAAACAGACGCACTAGCCCTCGAGACATTATTCGAAGCCCTTGTGGCAGAGGAGTTAACCGCACTGCGCTCCACGGTGGATAGGGACGATGTGATACTAGACAAAAGATCCAAGTCCACCTCCTTTAAACCAGCGGACGAAATAGTCAAATTCCAAGTCCATCTAACGGACCCCACAAAAACAGCATCCATCAGGGCACAGTTAAACCCCGCTATAGACGCCGCACTACGGGAGTTTTTGCACAAGAACTGGGACATATTCACCTGGCATCCTTCAGACATGCCAGGAATCCCACACAGATTGGCCGAGCATAGCCTTAATATCCTAAAAGGATTCAAGCCGGTCAAGCAGACTCTTCGGCGTTTCTCTGAACCTAAGCGACAAGCCATGGGAGAAGAGCTAGCCAAGCTACTGGAGGCCGGATTTATTAGAGAAATAAAACATCCGGACTGGCTAGCAAACCTGGTGATGGTACCAAAGAAGGAGAAATCCTGGCACCTATGCGTCGACTTCAAAGACCTTAATAAGGCTTGCCCAAAGGATCCCTTTCCACTCCCTCGCATCGATCAAATCATCGATGCTACCGCAGGACACGAATCATTGTGCTTCCTCGACGCATACTCGGGTTACCACTAGATTAAGATGGCAGAGTCTGATCAAGCCACAACGGCATTTATCACGCCATACGGCCCTTTCTGTTTTAACACAATGCCCTTCGGGCTCAAAAACGCCGGCGCAACATATCAGCGCATGATCCAGACATGTCTGGAAAAGCAGATCGGCAAGACTGTGGAGGCATATGTAGACGATGTGCTCATTAAAACCAGACACGTCGGCTCTTTAATAGACGACTTGAGGCTCACATTCACCAATCTCCGAACATACGACATTAAGCTCAATCCGTAAAAATGCGTTTTCGGCGTTCCCGCCAGAAAGCTCCTGGGCTTCATCGTCTCCAGTAGAGGAATTGAAGCAAATCCGGCTAAAATCCGAGCTCTATCCCAGTTGGCTATCCCAACTAACCTCAAGCAAATCCAGAAATTGACTGGATGTGTGGCGGGTTTAAGCCGCTTTATCTCCCGATTAGGAGAAAAGGCACTTCCCCTTTATCGCCTTCTTCGGCGCACCGAACACTTCGAGTGGACGGACGCAGCCACGGCCGAACTGGAAGAAATAAAGCCATCCTGTTCACCAACCAAATCTTGGTCGTGCCAACTGTTGGCGAACCAATGCTATTATATATAGCGGCAACTCATCAAGTTGTAAGCGCAGTGCTCGTCGTCGAACGAGATATGGACAGACATAAATTCCCACTTCAAAAGCCGGTATATTATCTATCCACCGTCCTCACCCCATGCAAATCACGGTACCCACATTATCAAAAGATAGCATACGTGGTATTCATGGCATCCCGGAAATTATGACACTACTTTCAAGAGTGTTCAATCACGGTGGCCTCCGAAGTACCACTCAATGACATAATAAACAACCGCGATGCCACGGGCCGGATTGCCAAATGGGCCATCGAGATCCTCCCGTTCGACATAACATACAAACCACGGCGAGCCATTAAGTCACAAGTATTGGCCGATTTCGTAGCCGAATGGACAGAAGCCGAACTCCCTAAAGAGTACGGTGCATACTCCAATTGGATCATCCACTTCGACGGCTCTAAAATGCTGGCTGGTCTGGGGGCTGGCGTCGTCCTGACGTCCCCCACCGGAGATACAATACAATGCATGCTCCAAATACTATATACAGACTCCAATAACACGATCAAATATGAGGCCCTTCTACATGGTCTCCGGATGGCAGTCTCCATGGGCATTCAACGCCTGGAGGTGCGCGGGGACTCGAACCTCGCAATATCCCAAATAAATGGAGATTTCGATGCCAAGGATCCGAAAATGGCGGCATATCGCAACGCCGTCCTCAAAATGTCAGCTCGGTTCGAGGGGCTTGAATTCCACCATGTGGCTCGGGAAAACAACCAGGAGGCGGACATCCTCGCCCGTATCGGCGCTAAACGCGACCCTGTCCCACCGAACATCTTCCTAGAAAGATTGTTCAAACCATCCATGGTATGGGAAGGGCACACCGGCAAAAGTAGTCCAGACCCGGCCACAACCCCAGATAACAAACACTCTGACACAATCAGAGGTTCTGCCACCGAAATAACACCTTCAGCCCACGTGATAATGGCCGTCATCGCCCCATGGACAGAACCATTCCTGGCCTACCTAACTAGGCAGGAACTACCCGAGGACCAAAATGAGGCACGCTGCATAGTGCGGCGATCTAAAGCCTACAAGGTCCACGAGGGAGAGCTTTATAAGAAAAGCACAACCGGAGTCCTTCAAAGGTGCATCTCCGAAGAGGAAGGGCGGAAGCTTTTGGGAGAAATCCATGCCAGACTCGGCGGCCACCACGCCGCAGCCTGGGCCCTTGTAAGCAAGGCCTTCCGTACAGGTTTTTATTGGCTGACGGCCCGGGCAGATGCACAACATCTGGTCCAACATTGTGTTGGTTGCCAGCTTTTTGCAAACCAAAGCCACATGCCACCTACCTCCCTCCAAACAATCCCCATTACTTGGCCCTTTGCAGTCTGGGGCTTCATATGGTTGGACCCCTCAAAGGGGGAACCCATAAGAAAAAATACTTACTGGTCATGGTGGATAAATTCACCAAATGGATAGAAGCCAAACCTGTCAAAATGGCTGAATTCGGACCGGTGATAGACTTCATGTCCGGGGTTGTACACCGTTATGGCATCCCCCACAGCATCATCACTGACAACGGCACGAACTTTACAGCCGACGAGGTGAAACTTTGGTGCAGCAACATGAGCATTAAGCTCGATTATGCTTCTGTGTATCATCCGCAAACTAACGGTCAAGTCGAACGAGCGAATGGTCTTATCATGAGCGGCATTAAACCCAGATTAGTCAGGTCCCTAAAGGAATCAGACACTCATTGGGTAGAGGATCTCGACTCCGTACTATGGGGGATGCGAACCACGCCGAATCGCACTACCGGATACACACCGTTTTTTATGGTGTACGGCGCTGAGGCGGTGCTGCCTTGTGACATAATTCATGACTCACCTCGAGTGCGCATGTACAAAGAAAGAGACGCCGAGCTCGATCGACAGGACAGTTTGGATGCCCTGGAGGAGGAACGCGATGTAGCAAAGGCCCGTTCTGCATTCTATCAGCAACAAGCTCGAAGGTATCAAAGCAGAGAAGTACGGGGCAAAACCTATAACGTTGGAGAACTAGTTCTACGCCTGCCGGAGAAGAAAAAGAACAAGCTCAAGCCCAAATGGGAAGGTCCCTTCATTATCAACCAGGTTCTGACCGGTGGAGAAAACCGTCTGTGGGATGCATCGGATAATCGACTCGAGCCAAACCCATGGAATGCAGCCAGACTCCGAAGATTCTACGCCTAGCGTCGGACTCTATGTTCGTCTCCTTACCTCCATCAATTTTTTGCACATATGTTTTTCTCTCTTTCTTTCTCTTTTTTCTCTTCACGGCCCTAAAAGGCTACACTTGTGTCTTGATTACACAATCTTGATGCACTAACCGTGCTCAATATACCTGGGGGCTTCTTATACAGAAGCTTAATCTAATTATCTTTCCGGGCTTTATGCCCCGCACATGTGTTATTCTTCCGCATGTACCTTTTTCGCCATTATATGCATCGATATGACTTAAGTTTTGGCCAAGTTGGGTTTCCTGGCTCTTGTATTTATGCCCTACGTTCCCGTTAGTTCGGCTAGGGCATAAGGGGAGCACCTCTGTGATTGTTACTGCCGGGTCAGCCGGATGTGTACCTCAGACTGGGTGAAGCCGAAAGCTAGCGTTCTTAAGGGAATATTCGGTCGGTGAATAAAAGATGACTTTCATTTAATTTACTACATGCCCCCCAGATGTTTTTTACCCCGCGTCTCGCAGTTCGGACATGCACATTAGGTCATGCGTACCCAGGGAAAGGAACCCTTAACAGAACTATTCTCCCTGGAAGATGTTTCTTACTATCCATGTAATATAACATAGCTAGTTGGGTACTTGTCTTTTCAAGCACTTATGACCCCTACGCCTGGTTTCCATGCATATCCCGGTTTTTACATAACCGAGTGGATATTCGGATACACTCCGGACTATCGGGTCCAGAGGTCGAAGCGAAAAGGTCCGCCATGACAAATGATTTACAATCCGGCTAGGGACATTACATATGTCACTTGAAGTACACAGTCACTAAGACTGATTAAATTCTTCCTCTATACCATCCAACAGGCTGTCTAGGCTACAATCCTGTTGGGAATAATTTGCGCCTAATTCTACTTGGTCATACACTAAATTGACAGGGATCTCTTTCCCATCGGGCCCCACAGGTCCGACCTCGGTCATGTGGTTTGGGTCCGCCTTGGTATATCGTGTCTTCACCATAGCCCAGGCTTCCCTTGCACCTTGCCGGCAGGTTGATATCTTCCATAATCAGAAGCGCCGCCGTGCTCCCTTGAGCTTCTCTATAAGCTCCCCCATGCCTCCTGGCGGTGACGCGGATGGCCACAAGGCTTGGGCAATACCCTGCATCACCTGTCGAACTTGTTCGTGCAGTTGTGAGAGCTCTAGTAGAAGATCACCCGAAGATCCGGGCATCTCCTACGCGGGACGACCCGTCAGCATACCTGCAAACATAACGCTGTTAGCAGGCTTCTTCGCCGAACTCCTTTAAAAAAAGAAGTTCGTTCAAGCACTTACAAAAAATGCCACGCCAAAGCCGTTTATTCTCCTTCACGGAGTCCGCAAGCTGGGCTCGGACATCCTTCAGTTCCATGCCCAGCCGGATATTGGCGTCTTGGAGATCATTTTTCTCCTGCCTAACTCGCGTTAGCACGCGCTCGCCAGCATTTCACTGCCGATCATCACGTGCCGTATCCTCCTCCACGGCCTCCGGATTCACTCCGGGGCCACCTGCAACATCTATTGTTAGGTGTGCATACATGCCGCATACTACCTGGTACCCATTTTGCAATAGACAAAGGTGTTACCAGGAGGACCCTTTTTGGACTCCTTCAATTAGGCAACAGCGGCTTCCAGCTGGGCCTTGCACTCGTCCATCTCTTGAGACAATTGGGAATTCTTCTCCGTAAGAACCTGCACAAGTAATGATCCTTAAATCAGTTGTGTCAACTGTTTCAAGTCTCAGGGGCTACTGATACATATAATCGTCAGATTTGCTTACCCGTATATCCCTTACATACTGGTCCGTGGATATGGCTAGACCATTTTGAGCAGCACAGATGTACGCATCTCCGAAATTGAAGGCATCAAATGCCTCTAGTGAGAAACAAGCGTCACGGAGTATGGCCCGGCGACGCTTGTGATTCATGGCGCTCTCCACTTCTGAATTTGTAGCGGATAGTCCGTCTGCATCCTCTATAGGAGGAGCATCCGGCGTCCTCCCCATGTTGGCTTCCGCCTCTATGTCCGGCCCTGGAGCCCGACTGGTGGAGACGTGATCGGCAGCCTCTCCGGATATAGTCCGGCGAGCGTTCTTTCTATTAAAGAAACATGGACGTCATTATATTTTGAGAAAGACGACAACCACGGAGCGAGGTTTTGTGTCGTACCTCTGCACCGGCGTCTCCGTCCTTACCGCCTTCCTTTTTGGCCTACCCGGCTTCGGTGCCTCTTGTTGGCGATTTGCTGCGGGTTCGGCACGGCGTCCCGAATGCCTTCCCTGTAAAACACCATATGTGTACGGTAGGTGAAGTGTTTAAAAGGGGATCCTATTTTTGGAGTTGGGATTTTTGTTTTTTCTTACGTGCGACGCAGGGAGCAGTCTGGGATAGTCGGCCGTTATGGCCACCATGGCGTCATCGCAGCTCAATTGATAGAATTGCATGTATATCAGCTCCACGAATATGTCTGGATCCTATTCAAGTCTGGGACCGAGGGCCTGACCAGGGTCCTCTGGTTGTGGAGGTGGGCTGTTGACCTCCCTTACAGCTTTTCGCAGTTCCTATCGTAAAATGGCAAGGTGAGTACCTACGACGAAGGATGCGGGAAGAATGGGAGTAAAGAGGTATAACTCACCCAGCTTGGAGGGTTGTACATGGAGAATCCATCCCGTGTCTTGATACGGATGAACTCCTCTTCCTCTCCCTTGAACAACTCAGACAGTTGCTAAAGCAGCAGTGGAGTCCGATCCCTTACGCCCGCAACGGGTAGCATCATCTTCCCCGTTAAAACACCACAGGGGGTGCCCTCGATATTGAAGTGGCTGCACTCCCCGCATTATGCATATTGACATAACCTCGATTATTGTCAAACTTGATTGAGCCAGCGCTTTAATCCGGTTCATCAGGTAAAGGACTTCTCCGTTGTCTTCCTCCTGGGGGCTCCGTGGGCGCCAGCTTCGGTGTTTCTTCAGAGGAGCATTGTTGAACTCAGGAAGACCCCGCCGAACAGGGTCTGGAAGGGGGACGTCCTCTATATAAAACCACTCCGAAGGACAGTCTTCAGACGTCTTCTTCGGAGTGCCGGATAGGTATCCGGTCTCGGCGATGCGCCATATTTCGGCTCCGCACACCTGATAAAGTGACCCCTTCTCTGTGCGGGGCAAAAGGAAAAATAACCTCTTCCACAGCTCGAAATGAGCCTTGCAGCCCAGAAATAGCTCGCAAAAGGCCACATAACCGGCGATGTGTAATATGGAAGCAGGGGTGAAATTATGCAGTTGGAGGCCGTAAAACTCTAGGAGCCCGCGGAGGAACGGATGAATTGGAAATCCGAGTCCCCTTAGTAAGTAAGGGACAAGGCACACCCGCTCCCCCTTAGAGGGGCTGGGGAAGCTCTTCGCTTGCTCCCCGCCATTATAGGTGGCGAGCCCGGCTCGGACGGGGACCATATACGCTGGAGGGAGAAATCCTTGGGTCTGCAGCTCTACTAAACGACTATGCGGGATGGAACACCTCTCCCAATCACCGGTCTTAGGGCTACGGGGGCAGGAGGAGGAGCTGCGGTGGTCGGCCATGGTGGAATGGATTTTTTCCGAGCGCGCTCCGATGGATTCTCACTGTGGGAGGATGGTGTGGATTGGATCTAAGAATCCCCATCCCTTTAATCGACAATTTATTTACCTGGCTAGGGGGGCGAATGTAAAAATGCCCTGGCTCCTTGGATTTGCTTGACGCATGGAAGATAGCCCTTATTGGGCACAGAAGCCAAGAAGTCCAACATTAATGGCAGCTGGACACTATTTAACAGATATTCAAGATTTGGAGAAGAACCCGTCTTGCAATGCCGAACACAATACAGTGCGTCAGACTCATCGTCGTTGAAGCCTGGTTCAGGGGCTACTGAGGGAGTCCTGGATTAGGGGTTCTCCAGACAGCTGGACTATATCCTTTGGTCGGACTGTTGGACTATGAAGATACAAGATTGAAGACTTCGTCCCGTGTCCGGATGGGACTCTACTTGGCGTGGAAGGCAAGCTAGGCAATACGGATATGTATATCTCCTCCTTTGTAACCGACCTTGTGTAACCCTAGCCCCTTCCGGTGTCTATATAAACCGGAGGGTTTTAGTCCGTAGGACAACATACAATCATACCATAGGCTAGCTTCTAGGGTTTAGCCTCTTTGATCTCGTGGTAGATCAACTCTTGTACTACTCATATCATCAAGAACAATCAAGCAGGGCGTAGGGTGTTACCTCCATTAAGAGGGCCCGAACCAGGGTAAACATCGTGCCCCCTGCCTCCTGTTACCATCCGCCTTAGACGCACAGTTCAGAACCCCCTACCCGAGATCCGCCCGTTTTGACACCGACAGTTACGGTTTCAATAACATTAGTTTCAACATTTATAGGATTACCTGAGATATAATGTTTGATTCTTTGATCGTTCACCACCCTCGGATTTGTGCCTTTGAAGTTGTTGATTTTTATGGCACCGGAACGATAGACCTCCTCGATAACGTAAGGACCTTCCCATTTAGAGAGGAATTTTCCTGCAAAAAATCTGAAACGAGAGTTGTATAACAATACATAATCACCTACATTAAACTCATGTTTTTGTATCCTTTTGTCATGCCATCTTTTAACTTTTTCTTTAAACAGTTTGGCATTCTCATAGGCCTGGGTTCTCCATTCATCAAGTGAGCTAATGTCAAATAGTCTCTTCTCACCGGCAAGTTTGAAATCACAATTGAGCTCTTTAATGGCCCAATATGCTTTATGTTCTAGTTCGAGGGGTAAGTGACATGCTTTTCCATAAACCATCTTATACGGAGGCATACCCATAGGATTTTTATATGCAGTTCTATAGGCCCATAATGCATCATCAAGTTTCTTGGACCAATTCTTTCTAGATCTATTAACAGTCTTTTGAAAAATTAATTTAAGCTCTCTACACTTAGTTCTACTTGACCACTAGACTGTGGATGATATGGAGATGCAATTCTATGATTAACATCATACTTAGCAAGCATTTTACGAGAAGCACCATGAATAAAATGTGAACCACCATCACTCATTAAGTATCTAGGGGCTCCAAACCTCAGAAAAATAACTTCTTTAAGCATCTTAAAAGGGGTGTTATGATCAGCACTACTAGTTGGAATAGCTTCTACCCACTTAGTAACATAATCAACAGCAACTAAAATATGTGTATACCCATTAGAGGAAGGAAACGGTCCCATGTAATCAAAGCCCCAAACATCAAAAGGTTCAATAACAAGTGAATAATTCATAGGAATTTCTTGACGTCTATTAATGTTACCAATACTTTGACATTCATCACAAGACAAGACAAACTTACGGGCATCCTTGAAGAGAGTAGGCCAATAAAAACCAGATTGTAATACCTTATGTGCAGTTCTATCTCCAGCATGGTCTCCTCTGTAAGCCTCGGAGTGACACTTGTGTAAGATATGTTCCTGTTCATGCTCAGGTACACAACATCTAATAACACCATCTACTCCTTCTTTATAAAGGTGTGGGTCATCCCAGAAGTAATGTCTTAAATCATAGAAAAACTTTTTCTTTTGCTAGAATGTGAAACTAGGTGGTATAAATTTAGCAACAATGTAATTAGCATAATCAGCATACCATGGAGCAATACGAGAAGCATTTATGACAGCTAATTATTCATCAGGAAAGCTATCATCTATAGGTAGTGGGTCATCAAGAACATTCTCTAACCTGGACAAGTTGTCTGCAACGGGGTTCTCAGCTCCCCTTCTATCAATAATATGCAAATCAAATTCTTCTAATAAGAGAACCCATCTAACAAGTCTAGGTTTAGCATCTTTCTTTTCCATAAGATATTTAATATCAGCATGATCAGTGTGAACAGTTACTTTAGAATCAACAATATAAGGTCTGAACTTATCACAAGCAAATACAACTGCTAAGAACTCCTTTTCAGTAGTAGCATAATTTCTCTGGGCATTGTCTAGAGTTTTACTAGCATATTGGATAACATTTAATTTCTTATCAAATCTTTGTCCTAGAACAACACCTACAACATAATCACTAGCATCACACATAATTTCAAAGGGTAAATTCCAATCAGGTGGCTGAACAATAGGTGCAGAAATTAAAGCTTTCTTAAGTATTTCAAATGCTTCTACACAATCATCATCAAAGAGAAAAGGAACATCTTTTTGTAAGAGATTAGTCAGAGGCCTAGAAAATTTTGAGAAGTCTTTAATGAACCTCCTATAAAAACTGTCATGACGAAGGAAACTTCTTATACCTTTAGTGTCCTTAGGACACATAATCTTTTCAATAGCATCAACTTTAGCTTTATCAACTTCAATATCTCTTTCAGAAATTTTATGCCCCAAGAAAATACCTTCATTAACCATAAAGTGGCACTTCTCCCAATTCAAGACAAGATTAGTTTCTTCACATCTCTGCAAAACTCGATCAAGGTTGCTTAAGCAGTCATCAAAAGAAGTTCCATATACGGAAAAATCGTCCATGAAAACCTCAACAATCTTTTCACAAAAGTCAGAGAATATAGCAGTCATACATCTTTGAAAGGTAGCAGGTGCATTACATAAACCAAAAGGCATATGTCTATAAGCAAAGGTAATGAAGGGCCAGTAAAAGTGGTATTTTCTTGATCCTCTTTTGACACGGGTATTTGAGAGAAACCAGAATAAGCATCTAGAAAGCAAAAATGTGTATGTTTGGATAATCTTTCTAGCATTTCATCAATAAAAGGTAAAGGGTAATGATCCTTTTTAGTAGCTTTATTCAGTTTGCAGAAATCTATTTCCATTCTATAACCTGTAACAATTCTTTGTGGGATCAATTCATCCTTATCATTAGGAACAACAGTAATACCTCCCTTCTTAGGGACACAATGGACAGGACTTACCCACTGACTATCAGCAACGGGATAAATTATACCTGCCTCAAGAAGCTTTAGTATTTCATTTCTTACCACTTCTTTCATCTTAGGATTTAACCGTCGTTGGTGATCAACAACTGGCTTAGCGTCTTTCTCTAATTTTGTTTTGTGCTGGCATAGAGTGGGACTAATGCCCTTAAGATTATCAAGAGTATATCCAATAGTAGCACGGTGCTTCTTCAGAGTTTTCAATAATTTCTCTTCTTCCTTCTCTGAAAGGTTAACACTAATAATAACAGGATATATCTTCTTTTCATCAAGATAAGCATATTTAAGAGTATCAGGCAATGGTTTAAGCTCAAACACGGGATCACCCTTGGGTGGAGGAGGATCCCTAGGATTTCAACAGGCAAGTTGTGTTTCAAAATAGGTCCCTGTTTAAAGAATACTTCATCTATTTCCCTTCTTTCATTCATAAACATATCATTTTCATGGTCTAGCAAATATTGTCCTAAAGGATCATTAGGAGGCACGGCAACAGAAGCAAGACCAATAATTTCATCTTTACTAGGAAATTCTTTATCATGGGGTTGTCTACAAAATTTAGCAAAATTAAATCATGAGACATATCCCCTAAACCAACAGAAACAATATCCTTCTTGCGGTCTATCTTAGCATGAACAGTATTCCAGAAGGGTCTACCAAATATAATGGGACAAAAGTCATCTTGTGGGGAACCAAGAACAAGAAAATCAGCAGGATATTTAACTTTCCCAAACAAGACTTCAACATCTCTAACAATCCCTATCGGTGAAATAGTATCTCTATTGGCAAGCTTAATTGTAACATCAATACCTTCTAACTCAGCAGGTGCAATATCACGCATAATTTCTTCATATAAAGAATGAGGTATTGCACTCGCGCTAGCACCCGTATCACATAAGCCATGATAGAAATGATCTCCTATTTTAACAGAAATAACAGGCATGCCTACAACAGGTCTATGTTTATTTTTAGTATCGGGTCTAGCAATTCTAGCAGCTTCATCACAAAAGTAAATAACATGCCCATCAATATTATCCGACGAGAGATCTTTAACCATAGCAATACTAGGTTCATCTTTAATTTTCTCAGAGGGTGTGGGTGTTCTAGTATTACTCTTACGAACCACAGTTGAAGCTTTAACATGATCCTTTATTCTAGTAGGGAAAGGTGGTTTCTCAATATAAGTGGTAGGAACAATAGGATCAACATTATAAGTGATAGTCTTTTCTTCAACTTTAATAGGTTCAACTACTTTTACTTCAATGGGAGGGTGATATTTAATCCACTTCTCCTTAGGGAGATAAATATGAGTAGCAAATGATTCACAGAAAGAAGCTACTATCTCAGAGTCAAGTCCATATTTAGTGCTAAATTCATGAAAAGCATCGGTATCCATAAAAGATTTAACACAATAAAACTTGGGTGTTATACCTGACTCCTTACCTTCGTCGAGTTCCCAATCTTCAGAGTTGCGTTTAATTCTTTCCAATAAATCCCATCTGAATTCAATAGTCTTCATCATAAAAGAACCAATACAAGAAATATCGAGCATGAAGCGATTATTGAGAGAAAGTCGAGCATAAAAATTTTGAATAATAATTTCTCTTGAGAGCTCATGATTGGGGCATGAATATGACATTGACTTAAGCCTCCCCCAAGCCTGAGCGATGCTTTCTCCTTTGTGAGGCCAAAAATTATATATATATATATATATATATAAATTACGATCACGATGAACCAGATGCATAGGATAAAACTTCTAATGAAATTCCAATTTCAATCGATTGTACTTCCATGATCCAATATCATCACATAGCCTAAACCATGTCAATGCCTTTCCCTTCAAAGATAAAAGGAAAGACCTTCTTCTTGATACCATCCTCGGGCATACCTGCAAGATTAAAAATCCACAAACTTCATCCACATAGATTAGGTGTAAATCGGGATGCAATGTTCCATCTCCTGTAAAAGGATTAGCTAGCACTTTCTCTATCACACCCGAAGGGATTTCAAAATAAACATTTTCAGTAGGTTCCGTAGGTTGATGAGCAACTCTTTGCTCTACTAGTCGGGGTGAAGATACCCCGAACAAGCCCCTCATAGGATTACTTTCCATAGTAACAAATGACAGTAAATGTCAGCACACTATATAAATTTTTCCTTACCAAATTCCACTTACCAAAGGCGCTTCACTCCCCGGCAACGGCGCCAGAAAAGAGTCTTGATGACCCACAAGTATAGGGGATCTATCGTAGTCCTTTCAATAAGTAAGAGTGTCAAACCCAACAAGGAGCAGAAGGAAATGATAAGCAGTTTTCAGTAAGGTATTCTATGCAAGCACTGAAATTATCGGTAACAGATAGTTTTTTGATAAGGTAATTTGTAACGGGTAACAAGTAATAAAAGTAAATAAGGTGTAGCAAGATGGCCCAATCCTTTTTGTATCAAAGGACAAGCCTGGACAAACTCTTATATAAAGGAAAGCGCTCCCGAGGACACATGGGAATTGTCGTCAAGCTAGTTCTCATCACGCTCATATGATTCGTGTTCGGTACTTTGATAATTTGATATGTGGGTGGAACGGTGCTTGGGTACTGCCCTTCCTTGGAGAACCATCCCATTTATGATTAACCCCTCTTGCAAGCATCTGCAACTACAAAAGAAGTATTAAGGTAAACCTAACCGTAGCATGAAACATATGGATCCAAATCAGCCCCTTACGAAGCAACGCATAAACTAGGGTTTAAGCTTCTGTCACTCTAGCAACCCATCATATACTTATTACTTCCCAATGCCTTCCCCTAGGACCAAACAATGGTGAAGTGTCATGTAGTCGGCGTTCACATGACACCACTAGAGGAAAGACAACATACATCTCATCAAAATATCGAACGACTACCAAATTCACATGACTACTTATAGCAAGACTTCTCCCATGTCCTCAGGAACAAAGTAACTATTCACAAATCATATTCATGTTCATAATCAGAGGGGTATTAATATGCATAAAGGATCTGAACATATGATCTTCCACCAAATAAACCAACTAGCATCAACTACAAGGAGTAATCAACACTACTAGCAACCCACATGTACCAAACTGAAGTTTTGGGACAAAGATTGGATACAAGAGATGAACTAGGGTTTGAGATGAGATGGTGTTGGTGAAGATGTTAATGGAGATTGACCCCCTCCCGATGAGAGGATCAATGGTGATGACGATGGTGATGATTTCCCCCTCCCGGAGGGATGTTTCCCCGGGAGAACAGCTCCGCCGGAGCCCTAGATTGGTTCCGCCAAGGTTCCGCCTCGTGGCGGCGGTGTTTCGTCCTGAGAGCTTTCTTATGATTTTTTTTTCAGGGCGAAAGACTTCATATAGCCAAAGATGGGCACCAGAGGCCTGCTAGGGGGGCCACGAGGTAGGGGGCGCACCCAGGGGGTAGGGCGCACCCCCACCCTCGTGGATGGTGGGTGGCCCCTCTCTGATGCTTTCTTCACCTAATATTTTTTATATATTCTGAAACTGACTTCCGTGAAGTTCCAGGACTTTTGGAGTTGTGCAGAATAGGTCTCTAATATTTGCTCCTTTTCTAGCCCAGAATTCCAGCTGTCGGCATTCTCCCTCTTCATGTAAACCATGTAAAATATGAGAGAATAGGCATAAGTATTATGACATAATGTGTAATGACAACCCATAATGCAATAAATATCGATATAAAAACATGATGCAAAATGGACGTATCAACGGTCTATGAGGGTACGTACACATACTCTCCCCCTCGTTGCTATGCATCTCCATGGATAGATCATTGCGTGTGCGTAGAATTTTTTTTGATTTCCATGCAACGATTCCCTACAATAGATTCATAGTTTGTTTTCATGACAACTATTGGATAGATAGAGAAAGCAGGAGGCGGTTCATGGCATTCTCTAGCTGTTTGGGTACAATGGATATCCATGATAACCTACAAGTATATGGGATCAATCGTAGCCTTTATCGATAAGTAAAAGTGTCGAACCCAACAAAGAGCTAAAGGTAGAATTAATATTCTCTTCAAGTTCTATCGACCATCGATACAACTCTACGCACACGTAACGTTTGCTTTACGTAGAACAAGAATAAAACTAAAAGTACTTTGTAGATGTAAAGGGTTAGGTTTGCAAGATAATAAAGAACATGGACATAAAAGTTAGGTGTTGTTTTACTAAAAGAACAATTAAGTTAGTATAGCGAGTGTCGAAAAGTGGTGGTAGGATTTGCGGAATTGTCCTAAGCAATTGGCTAAGTTACTAGGTCGATAGCAAGTATTTATGTGGGAGAAGCAACTGCTAGCATCTCATCCCTTACTTGGAATTCTATGCACTTATGATTGGAACTATTAGCAAGCATCTGCAACTACCAAAGTTCATTAAGGTAAAACCCAACCATAGAATCAAGGTATACTGTCCCCCCTTTAATCCCGTATGAATCAATTTCTATGGTAGTAAGAAGCTTTTGTCACTCTTGGCCTCCAATGCATAGTTCTATCAACATACAACTAACCATATGGTGTGATCCACACGCACGCTCATATGATGGGCACCAAAGGACAGCAACATAACCACAAGCAAATTAAACCAATGATAGCAATTCACTAATTACCCAAAGACAACAAAAATCTACTCAAACATCATAGGATGTCAACACATCATTGGATAATAATATGAAGCATAAAGCACCATGTTCAAGTAGGGGTACAGCGGGTTGCAGGAGAGTGGACCACTGAATATAGACGAGGGAAGGTGATGGAGGTGTTGGTGAAGATGACAGAATTGTTCGAATAGATCGTCATCACAAGATGATTGCCCCGGCGCCGTTACGGCACCACCGGGAGAGAGGAGCCCCCTCCTTCTTCTTCTTCCTTGACCTCCCCCTAGATGGGAGGAGGGTTTCCCCTCTGGTCCTTGGCCTCCATGTCTCCCGGAGGGCAGGAGCCCCTCTGAGATTGGATCTCTCTCTATTTTCTTCTGTTTCGTGTTCCTCTTTTTTGGCCCTTCACCGTTTCTTAAATTCCTAGAGATCCGTAACTCCGATTGGGATGAAATTTTGATGGGATTTTTATCCAGAAATTCTGTTTCCTGCAACGAAAGAAGTGCCCCAATCGCCTTACGGGGTAACCACAAGCCTGCTGGGCACGACGTCTGAGCTTGTAGGCCCCTTGGCCATCGTCTCATGTTGATTATTTTTCCCATAAATCTCATATATTCCAAAATAAATTTGTGTATTTTTTCATGTTTGCGCTTTGTTTGATATGGATTTTCTACGAAACAAAAAACATGCAACAAACAGGAACTTGCACTGGACATTGGATCAATATGTTAGTCCAAGTAAATCATATAAATTGTTGCCAAAAGTATGTGAAAGCTACAGAATATTGGCATGAAACAATAAAAATAGTATATATGTCAGAGACGTATCAGCATCCCCAAGCTTAATTATTGCTCGAGACACACCGATAATTGTCGAAGAAGAAAGATGGGATGCCTTCCGGGGCATCCCCAAGCTTAGACACTTGAGTCTCCTTGAATATTTACTTGGGGTTCCTTGGGCATACCCAAGCTTGAACTCTTGCCTCTCCTCATTCTTTTCATATTGATACCTCCTCGATCTTCGAGCAATTTATCCACACAAAACTTAACCGAACTTTTTATTAGAAGGGTTAGTACATATAACATCAAATCCCATCATGTCCAGTTGTAAAATTATTGTATAATTATAATCAAACATTACCCACTGTATGCTATCACGATTCTATGGCTCCCAAGTCAATGGGGCTCAACATATTTCAAACATAAGCAAATAAAGAAACTATAACAGCAATCTGTGAAAACAGGACAGTCTATAAAGATGCATATGATACATATACTTCTGTAACTCAAAAAAATCTGAAATGTTAGGATACAATAAAAAAATTCATATCAGTACTGTGTGAAAGTTTTATAATATTTGCACTTTCCAGTAAATTATCAAAATTCAAGCACTACAGTAAAATTTTATGTTTTTTCACAGCACACACACCAAACAAGCAATTTAAATATTCTAAAGGTAAATATTGGCACATTATTTTTATAATACAATGGGTTTATACAAGAGGATAATTATTTTTGTTGAAAAGTTTCTATAATCATGGTTCACAAAGTTTCCATGGGCATGAACAAAGTTCAAGGCATTCTCCCACTTCAATGTTGTTCGTCTTTCTCATTTTCACTTTTCTTTTTTGCACTTCAATGATTGTGATGTAGTATGGCGATATGGTATCCTCCTCTGAATGTTTCAAGTGGCTTAAATTGGCACATGTTCACGCATGTAGTTGAATCAAAATCAACATAGCCTCCATGATATTTATGTTCATTGTGTTTATATCCTACTCATGCTAGTATTCAATGTTGATTATTCATAATGCATGTTCATGACCATTTTCGCTCTCTAGCTGGTCGCTTATCAACCTATTTGCTAGTCTCCGCCTATACTAAGCGGGAATACTACTTGTGCATCAAAATCCTTCAACTAGAGTTATTCCCGATGATTCCACTATATCTACCTATATGCGGTATTACTCTACCGTTCCAAGTAAATTTGCATGTGCCACCTCTAAAAATTCAAATGAACATCTATTTTGTGTGTCTGGACCGCTCATGGAGCGACAGGGGGTGGTCAATATCTTCCATGTTAAGCGGGTTATTCTCATGATGAGTGTTTATTCACTCATCCTTGCACGGGAGGGGCTAGTAACAGGGATGCCCAGTCTCATGATGAAAATTGCAAATAATTAAACCAAACTCCCCCGGGACTGTTGTTGGTATGGAAGGCACCCGTGGATTCGGCTAGCCTTGGCTTGTGTTTGTTGGTGGAGGGGGAGTAAACTTTACTTTTATTTCTTGGGAACCGCCGCTAATGTGTTTAGCATGGAATATATTTAAAACTCTTGGTCGTGACGTTGACAGGAAGGGTGTACCTCCCAAAATTATATTTATCTCTGATTTAAGCTTCGAGCTCTGGAACCTTTACAAATCCCTGCTTCCCTCTGTAAAGGGCTATCTATTTGCTTTCATGTTATTTTACTTTTATGTTGAGTCATTACCTTCTCAAACAAGCACAGTACTGAGAGCACTATTGTCATCCTCATGCATTGTGTATAGTTAATGTTGAATGCATCATGACTGGATCTCTTCTACCATTAATTACAATGTTCAGTCGCTACTTGAACTTTGGAGGTGCTCTGCATTTATGTTTTGTGGTCTCAAAAAGGGCTAGCGAGATACCATTACTATCATATTATATCATGATTGTTTTGACAAAGTGTTGGCATTTGAAATATTTTATTATTGCTCGCTAGTTGATTATGACATTGATATGAGTGAATATAATTCCTAGGAGTTATTGTTTGCATGGTTAGTCATGATCTTTGTCGAAAACCTGGGTGCTATTTAAGCATATATATATATATATAAGAACAAAAGAGTTCATAAAGGTTTTTTTATCACTTTCAGTTTGTCAACTGAATTGCTTGAGGACAAGCAATGAGTTAAGCTTGGGGGAGTTGATACGTCTCCATCGTATCTACTTTTCCAAACGTTTTTGCTCTTGTTTTGGACTATAATTTGCATGATTTGAATGAAACTAACCCGAACTAACGATGTTTTCAGCAGAACTACCATGCTGTTGTTTTGTGCAGAAATAAAAGTTCTCGAAATTGGACGAGACTTTTTGGAATAAATAGAAGATACTGGAACCAAGACCCACTAGAGGGGGGAGCTGCCCACTAGGAACCAGGGCGTGCCAACCCCCTCTGGCATGGCCTGGTGGGTAGTGGGGCCCACGAAGCTCCGCTGACCCTAATTCCAGCGCTATAAGATCCTATTTTTGGAGGAAAAATAGGGGAGGAAGTTTCATTGCATTTTTCGATACGGAGCCGCCGCCACCTCCTATTCTTCATTGGGAGGCCTGTCATGGATCTAAGACTGACAGTAGAATGGGGGGTAGGTATGAGGAGGCAAGATCCTAGCTATGGAGTAGTTGTACACACGAGTTTTACGAGTTCAGGCCCTTCTCGGAGGAAGGAACAGTCCTACGTCTCGGTTCCCTGAGGCGGTCGACTGGATTATATGTGTGTGTGAGTTTACAAAAAAGTGCGAACCCCTGTCCCAGAGGAGGGGGTGGCTTATATAGAGTGCGCCAGGACCCCAGCTCCCCTCCGTTACTCAGGGTTCAATGCTCATAAAGGAAAGGCGTTACTGGTAACATCTACAATAAAATGTCATAAATGCTCATAATTCTATGGTTTAAGTTCTAACAGTTGCAGAGTGGAGGGTTCCTCATCTTCCGGTGGTCGAGTGTCTTCAAGGTGGTCGAGTAAGCGCATCTCCGTGGTCGAGTGAATGATGATTTCTCTTCGTCTGCTTCTAATTCTTTGTAAATATGTCCTTGGGGAGGGTATGCAAGACAGGTCCATGACCCTACCCTAGGTACATAGCTTCATCATTAGCCCCCGAATGGATCAAGGTTTGAGTGAGGAAGGGGTTGAGAACACTTCCGACCCACTCTTTGCGCTATGAATATGCCTTGCCCTGAAACAATGAGTTGAGGAGATGACGTCGACTCCTTTCTCAATCGCCTTGGTCCATTCTTGGTTGTTGTCGAGTGAACTTTCATGGTGGAATTCCGAATGATGATGTAGAGGGTGTTTGTCTTCAGTCTGACAGGTTGTTCTGCTCTCCGCGGATCCCGCGGGATTCAAATTTTGGGAAGTGCGCCAGACGGGAGGAACCGAGGTTATCGGGACGGATTAGGCAAGTCTTCTCGATCCCCGCGCCACCTTTTTCACCACGTACTGCACGCTTGACTGTTGCGGGATTTGTTTTGATCGCTTGGGTCCACCAGTCAGCCACTCGGTGGAAGGCCTTATAAAAGGTCTCGGGCCAGGCCTCTGCTCCGCACGCTCCCATTCTCTCTTCTCTTTATCCCGATCTCTCCGCCACTCTCGCTTCCGCCTCATCGCCGGACCTCCGCTCGAGCTCGATCCGCCACCATGGGGAAGGATAAGACGGCGGCGCTGGAACGCGCGAAGAAGGCGACCACAAAGGCGAAGGGCAAGCGGACCAGCCGGGGCAGATACTCGTCGAGGTCCGGCCTGCCGGCGGGCTGGATCCAGGGAGACTGGATCCGCTCGGCAATCACGCAGGACGACCTCGACGACCTGGTGGAGGGGGATTGATCCCCCACAAGTCGGCCCAGCTCCCGGGGGACGAAACCAAGCCGCAGCCCAGAGAGGGTGAGTGTGTCCTCCTAACAACCCACGTAGATCGCGGATTCTCACTGCCTCCCCACCCTTTCTTCCGGGGTTTTTTGAACTTCTTTGGGGCTCAGCTCCATCATTTCACTCCAAACACCATAGTCTATCTGGCCACTTTCGTGTCCATGTGCGAAAACTTCTTGGGTTGTCGACCGCACTGGGGGCTTTTCAAACACATCTTCACTTGCCGTTCCCAGTCGGTCAAAAAGGCCAAGTCGAGTGACGAGAGGACGCGGGTGATCCAGATGTGCGGTGGTCTGGGGATCCAGATGAGGAGCAAAAGTACTTTCCTAGCGATGATCCTTCCTGACTCGGTCCGGGGCTGGCAGTCGACTTGGTTTTACTGCAAGGATCAGCCAACCCCTGGCCAGTCGACTGGACTTCCTCCTTTTTCCTTGGCTCGAGTGGAGAAGCCTGCTCCCTTGAAGGTAGTTCCAGAAGAGAAGGCGCAGGTCAAGGAGCTGGTTGAACGGGTCGTCCAGCTTGTCCGCGATGGAGTGACCGGGATGGATCTGCTGGAGGTCTTTCTCGGTCGACGCATCCAACCTCTTCAGGTGCGCGATCATCCGATGTGGATGTACTCTGGGCTCGAGGATACCACTTGGATCCACCCGGAGGAGGTTAGCAAGGATATCTTGGAGAACTGGTTGAGGGGAATCACTGGCAACAAAGACAACCCTCGGAGATCCAGGAGGGTGATTCCATTCGACAACTCGCGCCAGCCGGAGCAGGTATATTTCTGTTTTATCAAGTATCTTTCCGATTCACCATGTGATGTCCCGTTTGTGGTCGACTGAATGTCTTTTGATTGTTATCCTTTCAGGCCCTCATTGAATGTACTCGATGCCCAATGGAGTGCAGGACCCCGGCGCTGAAGAAGAAGGGAGCGGGGGCGAGAGCGGCGAGGAGCATTTGGAAGCCGAGGAGGACGAGGAGAGCGATGAGTCGACCGATGAGGAAGAAGTCGACTCGCCTCCTCGCAGGGAGAGGAGGTCCAAGCACACTCATGACCCGGCACGCGCTCCGAACTTGGTGGCTGCGCCGATCGGGCAATCCTCGAAGCGCCCCAGGACGTCTTCCCCGACGCCGACTGAGAAGCCTCCAAAGCACTCCAAGGTCGCGCCGCTTCCAGCGCCGAAAGTGCCGAAAGCCATCTCTTCCAAACCGTCCAAAGCTTTGCCTCGGATCAAAGTGACTGTTCCTACTATCTCTGGGTAACCATCTGACTTGTCCTTTATGTGGATTCGATTAACTGGGTGTAACCGATTGAATGTGGGCCTTTGCAGTGCTGCTATGTCAGGGACCTCTTCATACTAGTACCAGGACGAGGAAATGGAGGATGCGGTAACCTCGAACCCAGGTATGAACTCTTGCGATTTCGATTCTTGATCCTTTTAGGGTCGAGTGGTTCACTTGGGGTCGAATGTTCTGTCTTGCAGCTCCACCCAACATCATTGACCTTCCGGACGACGACGAAGATGTGGCTCCTAAGCCTAGGAAGAACAAGAAGGTAACAGCTGGCAGGGTGGCTCGGCAAGAACCAACTGCAACGCCTCCCGTCTGTCAAGCTGAAGATGCGGGCAGGGCCACTGCGACGTTCGCTGCACCCTTGCCGAGTGGGCATCCCACGCGGTCGACCGTGCCTGTGGTTCCTTCAACTATCCAACTCCACACCACGGAGCCTCAAGCAGCCGCACCTGGGTCGTCTGCACATTTTTTCACCGGCTACCCCGTCCCAGACAACCAGTCAGAAGTGGCTGGGGAAGCCATCCGACAGGCTGATATGATGATGGAGCGGGTGAAGATAGTGCACGAGAGCAGTCAGGCTGCCTACGACGCTAGTGCCCTTCGGGCCAACGTCCAGGTGAGTAGACTTTCCGAGTTTTTGTTCTCGAAAAATCTTCTTCTGCACAATCTCCTGTTGTTCGCATTGAAGTAGAGCACCCACTGGGTGTTGTTGTCGTTTTTGGTAGTTTCGCTCTTCCACTCAGTTTGGGCGAGTGGGATCAGAACCGGTGGGGGCACGCCAAGTGCACCCACTGGGTGTAGTCCCTGAGACCGCGGTCGACTGCTGGCAGTCGACTGTGGTCTGAGTTCTTCTTTCTTGACAGCGCAATTGTTCTTTCTCTCTCTCTTTTTTACTCCTTGCACTCGACTCCGGCGGGTCGGTCGAGTGGGGTCGGAACCGGTGGGAGCACGCCAAGTGCACCCACTTGGTGTAGTCCCCGAGACCGCGGTCAATTGCTGGCAGTCGACTAGGGTCTGAACAGCTTGTTGTCCAATTCTTTAGGTTTTATTCACTCGAAAATGAACTGCCTTCGAACCTATCAATTGATCTGTCTCTTGCCTCCTGCAGAAGTCTTGTACTCTTATCTCCAAGTTTGCCGAACTCGAAGAGAAGCAGAGGCAACTCAACTTAGACTTGGAATTGGCTCAGCAAAATCTGAAAAAAGCTCAAGACAAGGCCGCTCGTATGGAAGGTAACTGATTGCTGACTGAACTTCAATGTATCTCTTTGATCTCTTTTTTGATTCGATTATTTATTTTGCAGAGAAAATGAAGTTGGCTCTGGACAAGAAGGACTCGGACCTCGCTGCCGCGCAAAAAGCAGCCCAAGACAAAACCGTTCTCACAGACAAGAAGCTTGCTTCAGTCGGAAGGCTTGAAGGAGAGGTGACTAGACTGACATCTTGTCTTAATGAAGCTAACCGCGAAGTGACCAGCCTGAAGAAGGATAAGGTCATCCTGAACGAAAAGTTGGAGTCTGCGATCCGCAAGAGGAACGACACAGAAGCTTATCTGAGGACCCTCGCCAAGAAGCTTTATCTCGTGCTGGGAGGTATTTCTTTTAATCTGACTATGTTGATGCTTGCCATCGAACTTTGCTCGGTTGATTGAACTGACTTTTGGCTGCAGAACTTTGTCAAGACTTTGACGAAGAAACTGGAAGGGTCGAGACGGGTCTGGACCCTATCGCTTCCCCAGTCTGCGACGAAACTGCGATGAACGTGCTCCGACTGGAGTCCCGTATCGCCAGCGCCACAAGCTACCTCGCATGCCTGAAGGAGGTTGTCTCTCGAATCGACTTGACGCTTTGGCCGGGGGCGACGCTCCAGAATGATATGGAATCTCTGATGACTGGACTGAACGAGATCCCTGACCGAGTGCAAGAATGGAAGAAATCCTCCGCTCGGTGTGGTGCTGATGTGGCGCTGTCCCTAGTGAGAGTCCATTGCAAGGAGGCTCGTGAAGACAAGCTGGCTGCGATCAAAGTCACTAACACCAAAAAGCACGACTTCTAGTCCTTCATGGAGACTTTCATTGCTGCCGCTACTCGGATCACTGATGGGATCGATTTGGACTCGTTCGTGGAGCCTGCCAGCCCTCCTCCGGCCGAGTGAACAATCTTATAAAACTTGGATATGCTTTAAATTTGCCTCGGAATGCCGAGTGGTTTCTGTAACCGTTAAACTCCTTCGGGCTTGGTGCCCGAGTACCTTTGATTCGCTGCTTGGGACCTTTTAGTATTTATCTGAATTTGGTTTATCTCTGAATGTGCTTGGGTTTACCTTCGGATGGACTTTGCTTGCTGCACCTCTTCGTCCTTGCGGATAGGGATGGAGCGGACGTTGTATTTGTGCCGCAGCTCCGAAGGAGAAGGTGGCAGGCGACCTGCACCTCGTCGTCCTTGCAGGTAAGGATGGAGCGGACGTTGTATTTGTGCCGCAGCTCCGAAGGAGAAGGTTGCAGTCGACCTGCACCTCATCGTCCTTGCCGATAAGGATGGAGCGGATGTTGTATTTGTGCCATAGCTCCAAAGGAGAAGGTTGCAGTCGTCCTGCACCTCGTCGTCCTTGCGGATGGGGATGGAGCAGACGTTGTATTTGTGCCGCAGCTCCGAAGGAGAAGGTTGCAGTCGACCTGCACCTCGTCGTCCTTGCGGATAGGAACGGGTCTTAAACTTAGGTGAGTACTGGACTGCAGCTAAGCCCCGAGTGGGAGGATTGCTCTCCACTCGGTAGGATTTTTCCAAACTTAGGCGAGTGCTGGACTGCCATTAAGCCTCTTAGTGAGAGAACTTAGGCGAGTGCTCGACTGCAACTAATCCACCGAGTGGGAGGACTGCTCTCCACTCGGTAGGGTTTTTTCAAACTTAGGCGAGTGCTGGACTGCCGTTAAGCCCCTTAGTGAGAGAACTTAGGCGAGTGCTCGACTGCAGCTAAGCCCCCGAGTGGGAGGACTGCTCTCCGCTCGGTAGGGTTTTTTTCAAACTTAGGCGAGTGCTGGACTGCCGTTAAGCCCCTTAGTGAGAGAACTTAGGCGAGTGCTCGACTGCAGCTAGGCCCCCCAAGTGGGAGGATTGCTCTCCACTCAGTAGGATTTTTTCAAACTTAGGCGAGTGCTGGACTGCCGTTAAGTCTCTTAGTGAGAGAACTTAGGCAAGTGCTCGACTGCAGCTAAGCCCCCGAGTGGGAGGATTGCTCTCCACTCGATAGGATTTTTTCAAACTTAGGCGAGTGCTGGACTGTCGTTAAGCCTCTTATTGAGAGAACTTAGGCGAGTGCTCGACTGCAGCTAAGCCCCCGAGTGGGAGGATTGCTCTCCACTCGGTAGGATTTTTTTCAAACTTAGGCGAGTGCTGGACTGCCGTTAAGCCTCATATTGAGAGAACTTAGGCGAGTGCTCGACTGCAGCTAAGCCCCCGAGTGGGAGGATTGCTCTCCACTCGGTAGGATTTTTTTCAAACTTAGGCGAGTGCTGGACTGTCGTTAAGCCTCTTAGTGAGAGAACTTAGGCGAGTGCTCGACTGCAGCTAAGCCCCCGAGTGGGAGGATTGCTCTCCACTCGGTAGGATTTTTTTCAAACTTAGGCGAGTGCTGGACTGCCGTTAAGCCTCTTAGTGAGAGAACTTAGGGGAGTGCTCGACTGCAGCTAAGCCCCCGAGTGGGAGGATTGCTCTCCACTCGGTAGGATTTTTTTGAACTTAGGCGGAACGGATTCGCGACTAAGCCCACCCACGGGGGGATTTCAGGAGTAAATAAGAACAACACAATCGAATGAGAGAACCGTAAGCTCTTGTCTTTGATAAACAAATTACAAAAGGTGTTGCTTATTACATTTTATTCAAACGAGTGTTTAAGTATAAAAGGGGCGGAGCAGCTCCGTGTTCCAAGCCCGTGGCTCGTCTTTCTGATGCTCGATATTGTAAAGATGGTATGCTCCATTGTGGAGAACTTTGGTGACGATGAAGGGGCCTTCCCAAGTTGAAGCGAGCTTGTGTGGTTTCTGCTGATCCACTCGAAGAACCAAGTCTCCTTCTTGAAAGGCCCGACCCCTCACATTCCTGGCGTGGAATCGACGCAAATCTTGCTGATAAATGGTTGAGCGGATCAAGGCCATCTCTCTTTCCTCCTCTAAGAGATCGACTGAATCTTGTCGGGCCTGCTCTGCTTCTGCTTCGGAGAAGAGTTCAACTCGGGGTGCGTTGTGGAGCAAGTCACTTGGCAGAACAGCTTTGGCTCCATAGACTAAGAAGAAAGGAGTTCTTCCGGTCGACCGATTAGGAGTTGTCCTTAAACCCCACAGAACTGACGGAAGTTCATCAACCCAAGCACCTGCTGCGTGTTTGAGATCACGCATCAGTCGGGGCTTCAG
Source organism: Triticum urartu (assembly GCF_056163025.1). NCBI lineage: Eukaryota > Viridiplantae > Streptophyta > Magnoliopsida > Poales > Poaceae > Triticum > Triticum urartu. The sequence continues at coordinate 475,609,562 of NC_141878.1, read as the reverse complement.
TCCTTTGAGAATTAGGCTGTTGGCTCTTTCTGCTTGTCCGTTCGACTGCGGGTGAGCAACAGAAGCATAGTCGACTCGAGTGCCCTGAGAGGCGCAGAAAATTCTGAACTCATTGGAATCGAAGTTCGACCCGTTGTCCGTGATGATGCTGTGCGGGACTCCATATCTGAATGTCAATTCTCTGATAAAACTGACAGCGGTGCTAGCATCAAGGTTCTTGATAGGTTTGGCTTTGATCCATTTGGTAAACTTGTCGACTGCAACGAGCACGTGAGTGAAGCCGCTTTTGCCGGTCCTCAGCGGTCCAACCATATCCAGTCCCCAAACAGCGAAGGGCCAGACGAGGGGAATGGTCTTCAGGGCTGACGCTGGCTTGTGAGACATATCGGAGTAAAATTGACAGCCTTCACATCTGTCGACTATATCTTTCGCCATATCATTTGCTCGTGGCCAATAGAATCCAGCTCAGTATGCTTTAGCCACGATGGCCCGAGAGGACGCATGGTGACCACAGGTCCCCGAGTGGATGTCATTGAGGATCATTCGACCTTCTTCTGGTGTTATGCACTTCTGACCGACTCCAGTCACACTTTCTCTGAACAGCTGCCCTCTTATCACAGCAAAAGCTTTAGATCGGCGGACGATCTGTCGAGCTTCTTCTTCATCCTCTGGGAGCTCTTTCCTGAGGATGTACGCAATGTGGGGCACTGTCCAGTCGGGAGTAATGGCCAGAACCTCCATGATTAGGTCGACGACAGCTGGGACCTCGACTTCAGTCGGATCCGTGGCGCTCTTGGGTTGTGGGGGCTCTTCAGTGAAAGGGTCTTCCTGAACTGTCGGCATGTGAATATGGTCCAAGAACACATTGCTGGGAATGGCTTCTCTCTTGGAACCTATCTTTGCCAATTCATCGGCTGCTTGATTTTTTAATTGGGGGATGTGGTGGAGTTCTAACCCCTCGAACTTCTTCTCAAGCTTTCTCACCGCGTTGCAGTAACCAGTCATGGCTGGGCTTCTGACATCCCACTCCTTCATTACTTGATTAACTACCAAATCTGAGTCGCCATAGACCATGAGGCGACGGACGTCGAGTGAGATGGCCATGCGCAACCCATACAGGAGTGCTTCATACTCTGCTTCACTGTTGGAGGAATCAAAGTGAATCTGGAGGACATATCTGAGCTTGTCTCCTCAGGGGGATACCAGAACTACTCCAGCACCAGAACCGTTCAACATCTTGGATCCGTCAAAGAACATGGTCCAGTGCTCCGAGTGAACTTGAGTCGGCAGTTGTTGTTCGATCCACTCGGCGAGGAAATCTGCTATTGCTTGGGACTTGATAGCTTTCTTTGCCTCAAAATTGATATCCAAGGGAAGGAGTTCGATCGCCCATTTTGCCACTCGACCAGTTGCATCCCTGTTGTGCAGAATCTCTGACAATGGAGCGTCGCTGACGACTGTAACAGAGTGATCTGAGAAGTAGTGTGCAACCTTCCTCGTGGTCATGTAAATTCCATAGACAAGCTTCTGATAGTGAGGATATCTCTGCTTTGACGGGGTCAGGACTTCAGAAATATAATAAACTGGGCGTTGAACTTTGTACGCTTTTCCTTCTTCTTCCCGCTCGACCGTAAGTACTGCACTGACGACTTGTCCAGTGGCTGCTATATAAAGCAAAAGAGGCTCTTTGCTGATTGGAGCAGCAAGCACCGGCTGGGTGGAAAGCAGGGCTTTTAGCTCTGCAAATGCTGTATCAGCTTCTGGAGACCACTCGAACTTATCGGATTTCTTCATCGGTCGGTAAAGAGGCAGCGCCTTTTCATCGAGGCGAGAAATGAATCGACTTAGGGCGGCCAAGCAACCAGTAAGCTTCTGGACATCATGCACACGCACAGGGCGTTTCATTCGGAGTATAGCGCCTACTTTCTCTGGGTTAGCATCGATTCCTTGTTCGGAAACAAGAAAACCGAGCAACTTTCCGCCTGGAACTCCAAACATGCACTTTGATGGATTGAGCTTGATATCATACCTTTTGAGGTTGGCAAAGGTTTCAGCAAGGTCGGTCAGCAGGTCGGAACCTTTACGTGACTTGACCACAATGTCATCCATGTATGCCTCCACATTCCGACTGATCTGAGTGAGCAGGCACTTCTGAATCATTCGCATAAATGTGGCTCCAGCATTCTTCAAGCCGAATGGCATTGTGACATAACAGAAGCACCAAAACGGGGTGATAAAGGCTGTCTTTATTTCGTCGGGTCCGTACAGACGGATCTGGTAGTACCCGGAGTAGGCATCCAAAAAGGACAAACGCTCGCACCCAGCAGTTGAGTTGACTATCTGATCGATGCGAGGGAGAGGGAAGTGATCTTTCGGGCAGGCCCGATTGATATGCTTGAAATCGATGCACTGCGGAGTTAGTCATCTTTCTTTGGGACCATGACAACATTGGCTAACCACTCGGAGTGGTAAATCTCTCGGATAACTCAGCTGCCAAAAGCCGAGCCACCTCTTCGCCGATTGCTTTTCTTTTCTAGACGGCGGACCGTCGAAGATGCTCTTTGACTGGTTTCACTTTCGGGTCGACTCGCAAACGATGCTCAGCCAGTCCCCTGGGAACACCTGGCATGTCAGAAGGCTTCCATGCAAAGATGTCCCAGTTCTCACGGAGGAACTGGATGAGCGCTTCTTCCTATTTGGAGTCGAGTGTGGTCGAAATGTGGGTCGGAGCTGCATTGGGGTCCGTCGGGTGGATGTGAACAAACTTCGTCTCGCCAGACGACTGGAATGCTGAATCTGTGGCTGGCTTCTTGGCTCGCAACAAGGCACTCGGGTCTGCATTTTTCTGGTATTCTTGCAATTCTGCCACAGCCATCTAGGCATCGGCGATCTTTGAGCCCTTCTGGAAACACTCTTCCGCCTTTTTCCGATTACCAGAGATAGTGATCACTCCTCTGGGACCAGGCATCTTCAGTTTGAGGTACACGTAACAAGGTCGAGCCATGAATCGTGCATAAGCCGGCCTGCCCAGAATTGCATGATACGCACTCTGAAAATCCACGACTTCAAACATCAACTTTTCTTTGCGGTAATTTTTGGCATCACCGAAAACCATGTCGAGTGCAATCTGACCGAGGGACGCAGCCTTCTTGCCCGGGATGACCCCATCAAAACTCATATGGCTTTCACTGAGTCTGGACATCGGAATGCCCATTCCTTTCAACGTTTCTGCATACAGAATGTTCAGGCCACTGCCACCGTCCATCAGGACCTTTCTCAGTCGAGTGCCTTCGACCACCGGCTCGACCACCAACGCTTGCCTCCCAGGGGTGGCGATGTGCGCTGGATGATTAGATTGGTCAAATGTAATGGCAGTCTGCGACCATTTCAAGTAACTGGGTGTTGCCGGAGCGACCATGTTCACTTCTCTGTTGATGACTTTCAATCGACTCTTGTTTTCAACATCAGCAAAAATCATCAGAGTGGAATTCACGTGAGGATAACCATCATCATCTTCTCCTTCACTCTCAGCCTTGTCTGCCTCCTTCTCCTTTTCCTTGGGTTGTTTCTCTCGGAACTGCTGGATCAGGAGCCGACACTATCGAGTGGTATGCTTCGGGTAAATGAAATTACCTTCTTCGTCTTTTTTGGTGTGGATATGGCACGGCAGATCCAACACGTCATTTCCACCCTGATCTTTTACTTTCTTGGGGTTCCATGGCCCTTTGGGCTTCCCCTTGAACTTTCCTTGAACCACAGCCAAGGCCTCACCCGGAGCAGCTGGTTCGGCCTTGCATTTTTGTTTCCGACTGGAGTTTCCTCCTCCGGCTTCGTGGGCGACAGCTTTGTGATTGCCGCTCCACAGTCGCTCCTCCTCTTCACCATTGGCATACTTGGTGGCGATTTCCATCATCCGAGTCAGAGTCATGTTTCCTGTCCGACCGAATTTCAGGTTCAACTCCCGGTACCTGACGCCTTCCTTGAAAGCACAAATTGCCTGATGATCAGACACATCTTCCATCGTGTGGTGCAGGGTGATCCACCTCTGGATATAATCTCTCAAAGTTTCATTCGGTTTCTGGACGCAACACTGTAATTCTGTCAAACCTGCTGGCCGCTTGCAAGTACCCTCAAACATTCTGACAAACACTCGGGTGAGATCTTCCCAAGTATAGATGCTGCCAGGCGCCAACTAATTCAGCCACACCCTAGCCGAGCCCTCCAACATCAGAGGAAGGTGTTTCATGGCCACCTCATCATTGCCGCCACCAATCTGGACAGACACCCGGTAGTCTTCGAGCTAGGTGTCAGGCTTGGACTCTCCGGTGAACTTACTGACTCCAGTCGCCAACCTGAAGTTGGGGGGAATCACTACAGCTCTGATAGCTCTGCTGAAGCACTCTGAGCCAGAGACATGCACCCTATTGCTGGTTTGCGGGCCTCTGTCATGGCATCTCGATGAGCTCTGTTTCTGTCGACCAAGCCTTGTACGAGAATAGATCTCGCATCAAAGCCTGGCTCTCTGGGGTCGACTGGAATACCTCTTCCGATGCTGTTAGGGCGCCTGTCTTCATGTGGCCGTGGCACGTACGACCCACTCCTTGGAGGAGGCGTGGGCACTCGACGGCGACCATCGTGATCGGCTCGACGATCATACTGCTCCTGGTTTCTGTACTGATCACGCCGCTCTCCACATCCCTCACGCCTCGGGGGTGATCTCGGGCTATGGGCCGACTGGACCGTACCTATGACCACATATCTGCTATGGATCCTATCCCGCGACTGAGACAAGGCCGTATTCTTCTCTCCTGCTGCCCGGAGTAAGGCCCTGATCTGCGCCAGACCTCGGCCAGCTTCTGACTGGGAAGGTTGAATCGACTCTGCTATCCGGGCAGCAGCTGCTAGATTTTGGATAGGTGTCGGGTATACCTGAGCCGGAGGTGGAAAAAGTTAGCGTCGGCTAGACTTAGGAGCACGTTGACGAGCGCGATCGTCGAGTGTGCGCTGTAGGTTCTCCATCCGAGGCACTCAGCCAGATTGGCCAAGCGAGCCTGTTCCAAGGCCTGGGCCTCGGGCGTTTCTCCAACTATTGGATTATGCAGGGCATCCATGTTTCGGCGATGAAGTTCTTCTCTCTGCTACGAGGAGAGAGGCTCGGGGCGGTACTCCTCGTGAACGCGTGACGGATCGCCGTTCCCGTCACCTCCGTCTTCACGATCGAAGCCAGGAGGACCGCGTGGTCCATTGACCATCAGGACTTCCGCTACCGAGTCATTGCTGCCGCACTCGGATGCAGTCTCTACGGAGCTAGTCGACAGATCGAACAGGCTGTAGAGAGACTCTTTGGGCTCGAGCGCCGCGACTTGAGGGGTGGCCGACTGGCAGGCCACCGCATGCTTCACCCACCGTTGAATCCTCGACAGGCCGGTGCGCTTGCTCCGGCGGGTCACAGGGAGGGGGAAAGCCGTTGGAGTCGACTGGTACTGGGTCGACGGTTGCCGCAGGAGGACGCCACGGACGCACGTGTGAAAGTGTGTCTCCCCGCGAGCTGGGAGCGCGTCGACGTCGAGTGGTGCCTCCTGAAGCCAAGCGGAGTCGTCGGCGTCAAACACGAGCGCGCCGAGACGGATCTCGCGGCCCTCAGCCAAACTTCGCCTGGAACCATGATGATGGGGATCGAAAAAAAAATTGCAACTTCTCCAATAAGTCGCTAAGGCACCTGCCCCACGGTGGGTGCCAACTGTCGTGGATCTAAGACTGACAGTAGAATGGGGGGTAGGTATGAGGAGGCAAGATCCTAGCTATGGAGTAGTTGTACACACGAGTTTTACGAGTTCAGGCCCTTCTCGGAGGAAGTAACAGCCCTACGTCTCGGTGCCCTGAGGCGGTCGATTGGATTATATGTGTGTGTGAGTTTACAAAAAAGTGTGAACCCCTGTCCCAGAGGAGGGGGTGGCTTATATAGAGTGCGCCAGGACCCCAGCTCCCCTCCATTACTCAGGGTTCAATGCTCATAAAGGAAAGGCGTTACTGGTAACGTCTACAGTAAAATGTCATAAATGCTCATAATGCTATGGTTTAAGTCCTAACCGTTGCAGAGTGGAGGGTTCCTCATCTTCCGGTGGTCGAGTGTCTTCAAGGTGGTCGAGTGAGCGCATCTCCGCGGTCGAGTGGATGATGATTTCTCTTCGACTGCTTCCAATTCTTTGTAAAGATGTCCTTGGGGAGGGTATGCTGGACAGGTCCATGACCCTACCCTAAGTACATAGCTTCATCAAGGCCAGATCTGGAGCCCGTTCGCGGCTCCGGAGAGGGGGATCTTCGGTCTTCGTCGTCACCAACCATCCTGCATCACCAATTTCATGATGCTCACCGCCGGGCAATGTTGGGGATATCGCTTATCGGGAACTTATTGGTCGACCCATGATAAGGGGTAAATTGGCCAGTTTATCGGCATTTCGGCCAATTTATCGCCATATCGGCTGATTTATCGGCCGATTTATCTTATCGGTCAGACAACGGTAAGTGGTAAATCGGCTGATTTATCAGAATATCGGAAGATATCTTGAACAGTGCCGCCGGGAGTGAGTTATTTCTTCGTAGGCTTGTTGGACGGTGGTGGGTTGGATGAGATTCATCATCTAATCAAGTTAGTGTTGTTAGGGCTTGATCCCTAGTATCCACTATGTTCTGAGATTGATGTTGCTATGACTTTGCTATGCTTAATGCTTGTCACTAGGGCCCGAGTGCCATGATTTCAGATCTGAACCATTTATGTTTTCATCATTATATCTATGTTCGTGATCCAATCTTGCAAGTTATATGCACCTATTACGTGTTATGATCCGTAAACTCCAAGGTGACAATAATTGGGAAACTTTCCGGTGATGACCATAGTTTGAGGAGTTCATGTATTCACTATGTGTTAATGTTTTGTTCTGGTTCTCTATTAAAAGGAGGCCTTAATATCCCTTAGTTTCCTTATGGACCCTGCTGCCACGGGAGGGTAGGACAAAAGATGCCATGCAAGTTCTTTTCCATAACCACGTATGACTATTTACGGAATACATGCCTACATTATATTTATGACCTGGAGCTAGTTCTATGTCGCCCTAGGTTATGATTGTTATATGATGAATATCATCCAACGAAATCACCGATTCAATGCCTACGAGCTTTTCACATATTGTTCTTGCTAAGTTACTATTGTTGTTGCTACTGTTACAATTGCTACAAAATTATTGCTACTACTGTTACTGTTACTATTGTTGTTGCCACTATTTCTATCACTATCAAACTATCATATTCTTGTGTTGCTGATCACTTTGATGCAAATATTTAATCTGTAGGTGTGGTTGAATTGACAACTCAACTACTAATACTTACAAATATTCTTTGTCCCCCCTTGTGTCGAATCAATAAATTTCGGTTGAATACTCTACCCTCGAAAACTGTTGGGATCCCCTATACTTGTGGGTTATCACTGTGCTTTCGGTCTTCGGTTTGAGGGACTGTCCGTGGGTGGTACGAAGGTTTGTTCATCAACATTTTGAGGGACTCCAAATATGATCTACACCAACATGTTCTTTTTTCGCTGCATCTCGGTGACGGCAACGATCGTGATCCCAACCGGTTATGCATCTTCATATTGATGTTGGGTGATCGTAGGTGCAATTTTTTGGTTTTCTACTATGTGTTCCCAAGATGACCAAAAACTCCTGCCGAATTTTCTGAATATGTGGGAGAGTCTCTTTTCTTCTTTGCTGTGCGTTCTCCATCAGACCCCTCTGTTCCATCCTCCTCGCTCACATGCACAGAGTTATACAGGTCTACTATGTTGGACTGTTCGTTTACACGCTCTGTTGTTGTAAGTGCGGGCATCACAACCTTCCTATATACTTGCTTCGAACGGACCTTCCTCTTATTATTGTTTTTAGTTGCTTTCTTCTTCCTGGGATAGGTGACCTTCGGGTTGGCATCTCTGGTAAAAACTAGTTTCATGGGCCTCGCTTCTACCTAATTTTGCGTTGGTTTGCCTTGCTGTTGAGTTCTCGCCAGAGGAAGCCCTCTTCCGGTCATCAGGCACAAGGAGACTTTGCTCGAAGGGGAGATCGCCATTTTCACCTCTAGTCCCAGGTGTTGGATAAAATAGATCGGACTAGTGAAGGAGGCCACACAAAAAACAGAAATTGGGCACGTGTTCATATTGTATGTCATACCAGTCTCTACAATTGCACGTCACCGAATCTATACGAATCCACCTTCTAAACAGTTTGAAGACATCTATTTGTGACTCTTGCCCTAAAGTATCCTCCAATGGGGTCAATCGACACTTAATCTACATTTTCATCAATTTGGTCAGCCACTTCTTTCCCCATGTCTCGTTTCTCAAGTTGACTAGTAGATTAAGAACCCTAGCCCAGAACTAAAGCTTATCGAACTTTAGTTCAGATGGTTGCATGCAGTCAGTACATTGTGACAAGATGAGAGCATGCTTGCTTGTGTGCCATGGACATCCTTCCCAAAAGTGATCGCCACCATGCTTGCTGCTACAACTTCGCCACAAAAATATTCTCACCCACCGACCTAAAGATCGGGCCTTTAGGGTTTCCCCAACCTGTACGAAGAGCACTTGTGATCGTCTGGATGTGAAATATATGGCATTGTAGAATTTTTCCCGGCGTTGTAGAATTTTTCTCGCCAGCGACCACTTCGTTAGTTCACCCTCCTTGACTTCGTCGACCACCAGCGATGTTGCTTCCTCTTCCGTTAGATCTAGATTGCCCATCACCTCTTCCAACCGAGACCTCACCGCCTAGGGTGAGAGATCCATGTCCTTCCCCTCACCAAAGCCGAAGGGATCCGCCATCAGGCACTACAAGAATGTGCCCCTCTGATGAAGATCGGACGTGCGCCATCGTCTCCCCTCGAAATCCTAATCTCCTTACAGGAGAGTCCTAAGTTTTCGGGGAACTCAGAGCCGACATGGAGGTACCCTCATCATGGATGTTGGTATAGTGTTCTTTTTTCATGGAACTACGAGCTTTACTAATGGAAAAAAATTCGGTTACAATCCGCCCGAAGGATAGCGATATGAAAACCATGGCCCTGATCGAGCCAACTCTTTGTACCACCGGGTGCATAGCTGTGCCGGATAATTCAAAGTCCTCCCGACATGGGACTAAGTACTAGCTCCTCAAATTCTCTTAAGATAGGCGCTGCAATAGACTGATTATTGCCGCGCGAACTCCATAGTTGACTAGCTCAAGGCAGTCGACCTGCATAATCACATGTGAGTAACCACAAAGGCCAACGGGGATCACCCCTTCCCGGAATGCCGCCGGCTTGGTAATGAAAGGATCCTACAACCCTGGCAAAGGTTTACTCCATGCAGCTGGGAAAGCTAAGTGAGAGCGAACAACACCACCTGCTCCCCCTTTCATAGCATCCAGACTAATCGCTCTGTCAGTGTTGATTGTCACCCAGCTCGGGTCAAGTGGCCTCCAGCACTTCTCGACGGGAAATTTTGAATGACTAACCAGTAAGTCCAGTAGTGTCAAAGATTCATGCACCCATTTGATCGCCTGAATAGAGTCATAACCGTCCCTGTCATGTGTCCAATGATTCTGCGATGACCAGATGTAGTGCATCATGGTGATGATCTTGCACCTTATGTCCTCAGTGAACATATGGTCAAGTAAGATATCTCTAGCCCATGTATCTGGATGGAGCCTCGGTAGAGTAAATTTGAACCGATCCTTTACTACAATCCAAAATTTTCTTGCATGTGTGCAATCTATGAGCGCATGCATGAGGTCCTCATTCATGGCTTTGCAAATATGACAAATGCCGAGAGGTATTATATGTCTATACTGCAAGGTGACTGAATCCGGTAGAATGCCTCGCAACACTCCCCACCAGAAGACTCGGACCTTATGTGCCACATGAAGCTTCCTACGTTCTAGGAAACACTATTTGGTATTCCTGTAAAACCATGTCTTCTACATTTTTTCTGAACTTGTTGTCTCTATACAACTTGTTATAAGGAGGCCTAATATTCATTTTGTGGTTGTATCAATTCAATATAATGTTTGAATGAAAATTCCTATTATCGTAAAAGGCATCATATCACACCATCCTCCAGCGCTGATATAAACGTCTTCTCCAGTATCCCCACATGATCTTTTGAACCTGACATTCCATTGCTCCTCAAAATAACAATCGTCTACAACCAAGCTATCTAGATTAATATTGTAACTAAAATTTCAGAGCTGTGTTACCACACAACAGTCCTGTCAAAACCTTTTTTTCTTCCATTTCCAACCTGATAAGAGACACCTCAGCTAAACCACTGCTTAATCCATTGTTTTTTTTGAACGGTCACCGGGGGGGAGAGCTTCCCCACCTGAATATATTACCACTCAAAAGAGGAGTCGAGAATTACAGCAGCAGTTCGGTTACAACAAGAGTATTAGGCTACAGCTGAAGAGAGAAAGTGAAGCCATTGCCTAGCGGAGGAAATGTCTGCTTCCTTTTTGAACCGAAAAACCCATAGAGAGAAATCTGCAACAATGTTTCGTATCGTGGTTCTGTGGGAGTGATCCTTGTTTCTGAAGACGAGAGCGTTTCTCGAGTCCCATAGTTTCCAAGAGATGGTCAGCACCACCGAAGGCCAGATATTGGGGTTGAGGCCCTGAATCGTTGGGTATTGTAGCAGAGCATCAAGGGAGGTCGGAGCCGGCAGTCCCAAGGAGGACCAGACTAGATGCTTAATCCATTGTTACAGCCCGTTTTAGAACTGAGAACACATATAGAGCTCTTCAAAGATAGATTGTCCAGCCTCAAAATTCTTCTTCTGAATTTACTTGCCACCATAAGGGCTGGCGTAGATTAACGTGCTTCAATATCCACTCCACCAACAGCGATAGGTTCATGATGGTTGTAGCTAGTTAGGGCATCTTCAGCAAACCTGGATGTCTGAAGTCCGGATGTCTGATAGGTTGTAGTGATAGGTCCATGGACCAGTCCGGATGTCTGAAGTCTTTCAAACAGGGGGCATTGTGGACATCCGGACCGCTTCCACGAACGTGTTCAAGACCCCGGCCCACCCAATAATCTAACCCACGCCGTCTCTTGCGTGAAGCGGTTGCCGCGCACTCATGCCGATCAGTGCCGCATTCATGCTGGCACAAAGCAGACGCAACCTCTCACTCAAGTTGACATTGAACAGTGTGCCGGCCGAGAGCGTTGCCCGACTTATGTGCTTGTTCCAATGCCAGAGACGCTTGACCGGACCGGACTAGACGATTGTGTATCACACTCAAACCGGCTCCGTTCGTCCTCCTGTCAGCATTAAACAGGCGCGGTCACCGAGTAATCCACTTCAACGCCCATTGACACAACATATCGCTTGGCCTGGTCGACACCCACTAATTAAACGATGCGTCCTCATCCGGCACGCCCCGCACCACACACGCCTGTCATGATCGCGGCTCCAGAGCGATGTGGGAGAGAACCTCTCGATAGAGCAGAATTAGGAGTTGGTCAGCCTTGCGACCGGCTGGTAGACCCACGTGTATTGCGCGACAAATATAGCCAGCTAGATCGTCACTTTTGTTTAGTTAAAATATGTAATGAATTTGTTCCGGTTTAAAGGAAAATTGTCCGGTTTGCTCAATTATTTGCCCCGTGTATTAAAATTTCTCTTGAAATGTGTTCACGTTTGATTTTTAGGTTGGATTACCAGCTCTCGTATCACTATCCGTAGAAGGATATTGTGTCGGGTCCGCATTGAAGATATCTCAAGCATAAAAAAGTAAGACTAGCCACAGTGAAGAGTAACATACATATATCCTTACACTATGTTACTATCTTCATAATGGGTAGTAACTTAAATGTGGTGATATGCAAAGATTCATTTATTAGGTTATAAACTCATATTACATTGGGACATGTGATATTACACTAACTAGCTAAGTTACTACAACTACCTCTTTCCTCGTTAACTCATTATCACACTACTAGGGAAAACCCTAGCAATAGCGCTGGTTTTGTGCTCACTAGTAGCGCGGGTAGGCGCGCTACTAATAAGGCACTACAGCTATTGCTTAGCCGTAACGTGTGCCCGCACACACTACTGCTAGGACAAATAGCTGCAGCGTTTGTTCACTCCCACGCTACTGCTAATGTAACTACTGGCAGCGTGTTTTCTCTCCATCGCTACTGATATTCTTTTTTATTTTTTTTATTTTTAGTGTATTTATGCGCCATCGTACAAATATTGGTACAATACCAGTTATGAGGTTTACATCATTATGTCCATAACAGTGTGTCAAATGAAGGTGGACTAGGTTCAAGTGGAGATAATATGTGATGCATGTCAAAAGTATACTACTAATCCAAACTTGATCTAGTTTGGACTAGTAGTACTTTCGATGTGCATCACATGTTGCCTCCACTTGAATCTAATCTGCCAGCACAAGGTATTTAATCATCATCATAGTCATTACCACCAACAATATTTATTTAATCACCACTAACAGTAGCTAATAATAATCATCATAGTCATTACCACCAACACTAGCTATTTTATCATCATAGTAATAGTGTAGCACATCATCATCCTCAAACTCATTTCTAGCTAGCTAATCACTCCTGCTGCTCTCTCTTAGGTAAAATAACATAAAACATGTGTAGCTCTCCTCCTTGATCAAGTTGGAGCATGCAGATGAACCTGTCTCCTAATCGTGAGTAGCGCATCTGTTTGCTACCCCCTAGTACTTCTCTGCGCTTCTCCATCACACATTTGGTCCAGTCTTGCACTATTAAGCATCCGTCGCTAATCTTGAATGCACTAAAGTAATCTGTAGGATATCTTGGCCGTAAGCTAATAATACTCATGGTACCTTTAGTCTCGATCCCATAAGGCACAACGTTCATCGGGAGTCCCTGTTGAAGAACATCCTATGGTAACATACTTAGCAATGAAGTTTAGCTTCAAAAATAATGTATGGAAAAGATGCACTGAGGACAAATAGTAAAAATATTACCGTCCTTCCTAAATAGATGTGACCATAGTTCATTACGAACACTATTGGTCGCACGTTTTCAGTACTAACATTTCTAAATGCAGGAAGAAAATTTGTCTTGACAGTATCAAGATCCTCAAGCCATGAAACATAATGACTTAGCTCCTCGCAGTTTAGTTCAGCCTCGGGACAGTAGTAGGTCCTGTCTACCAAGCGCTGGACATGTTTGCTTGCACCGAAATAAGCTGACAATACAAATTAGTTGTCAACTATTTTTGAATAAACAATATCAAAGACATAAATATGGTTGAGAAACTTACATAATGGTATAACTGGAGGCGTCTGTACATCGACCCAGATGTCGGTATTACCTTCAATATCATCTTTCGGACGAATATCAAAGGTGATAACCATATCAGGCTCAAATGCATAAGTCTTGCATAGTGCTCGCCATGTTTTGCATCCAAAATAGGTGTAGTCGTCTGAATTGTATAATTTTGCGTGGAAAATATAACCATGCTCGGTCTTCAAGTAAACTTTCTTTTTCTCCATAATACGACTGAAACCTATTTTATCCAATACAAAAACTCTTGCATGGCAGAGGATACGCTAGTAGAATAGTAAAAAAAGACTTGTCATGCTTAATATCATGCTTAAATTATAAGCTGAAGCAAATGAAGCAAATGTCATGCTTAATTACAAAAAAAGACTTGTCGTTGTGACTTACTGTATCCACTTCGAAGTTCTCGTCCAGCTTGATGCTGAAGCGCCTATCATCATATAGAAAGATTCCGTCACACAGGTCGCGCTCGTCTTCGCAGTATTTGCAAATACCGAAATCCTTTTCGTCGTCAGACATTTCCTATGTTCATAGTTAAAACATTAATTGAAAATCGATCGAAGACAACTACCAGAATACTCAACACACAAATCCGGGGCACTCGATATTTTCTACATATTCTGGCACAAGTCATGCCAAAATTTACGGAAAAATCCGGCATGACCTTTGCTAAAATAGGACATACCGAGCGCCTGAAATTTGCCGGAACTGAAATGAATCAACACTCCGGCAAAACATAGGCCACTCGGAGGTGTAACCTGCAAACATGACCGGCCACTTGGGCAAGCACATATCCTATTTAAGCAACACAAGATATACATTTCAAAATATCTTATAGGACTCAAATTAGCATGCAAGTTCTTACTAACTAGTTCTTATTAAAAATAAACTTACTATAAATAAAAATAAACTAGTACCTAATTAGTACCTAATTCTTACTAACTAATTAGTACCTAGGAACTACTGCCCTAATTACCATCTAATTTGATGAAGCTAGGGGTGGAAAGTGGTAGTGGATATTCCAATTATCCAACTATAAAGTGAAATAAGTGGTCAAATTTTACTCGTTTTATGATTCATCTTAGAAATTTGATTCGTTTCCATCCTTACATGAACCCTAACTCATTTGAGCCGCATCCGCATCCGATTCGTTTCCACCCTTACATGAACCTAACTAATTTCATGCAACTAAAATATAAAGAAACCCTAGGTAGGGGAGAGGGAGGAGCAGGCGTGCTCACCTTGGGTGCCTGCGACGAGGGAGGGGCGGGCGGCGTCGAGGTCGGGGTCGGGGCTCGGGCGCGCGGCGGATGGTGGCGTCGAGGTTGGGGTCGGGGGCGGCGTCCGGGGCGGCGTAGAGGGTGTACGAAGAGCGCGCGGCGGCCGACGGGCGACAGCGGCGGCGAGAGTGGAGAGCTGGATTTGGGGGAAGTGGCCGTGGGGAAGGACGAACCCCGTGGTTAAGTCAGAAGTAGCAGTAGCGCGTTCCAGAAAGCGCGCCGCTGCTACGTTGCTCCTTTCTTTTTTTTCCCTTTTTCAGTTAGTTTTCTTCACATTTTATTTTTTTCCTTTTACGTTATTCTATTTCTTTCATTTTCAATTACCTTTCTATGTACTTTTCATTTAATTTTATATCCTTTAGCAGTAGCGAGTTTAGATTAAAACGCGCTGCTACAAAAAAAGTAGCGGTAGCGCGGTTCGATATAGGTCGCTACTACTATGTGTAGCCTATCGGCTAAGCCGTGGGAATTTTAGTAGTAACGTGTTCAGAACAAGACGCGCTACTGCTAAAACTTTATCTACAACGCGGTTTGCACAGGCGCGTTGCTGCTACTTAGCACCAGCATGCTTCTTTGACTCGCGCTACTGCTAAAGTTCTGTGTATAAGGTTTTTCCTAATAGTGTTACATAAGCAAATTTGTTGAATTGAACTCGATATTATTGCTGAAGTTACTCCCAACCAGTCAGAAGCAGTTCTAGAGGAGCTGCGTTGGTGGTTTGGTGAGACTGGTCTGTCCCAAAAGGTGACGGATGCGGCGGGCACACCTACACTCGCAAGTTTGTTCGTGTCTATGCTGTGAGAGATTGTACCCATCACTGAGTGCGACGTGGTTCTCGAGGAGATCGTCGCCCGTCAGTCATCACATGGATTCGCCCGACAAATTGGGCCACGTGGTCCAAGCTAGAACATGGTAGACTGGTAGTAGAACTACAGAAACGAAGGGACAGACGTGCCCATTTCGAGGTCCAGGTACGTACGCTACATATGCATACCCTTCGGGTGCGGCCAAAGAACAGTTGTGGGATATGATTACCGACCGAGATCAATCATTCCGTCGCAGAGAACACGAGGATGACACTCACCGGCGTGACTCCTCGGACCCTATGCCAAGCGCATCAGGCCCCTCGCCGACAACGGATTGACTCACGGAGCTTCCCCTCCGCCGCCGGCGCCGGCTGCGAGAAGGACATGCCGGTGAACAATGGCGGCAAAGCTCACCAAGGCCAGGGGCGGAAAGGCGCCGACGTTGTCCTGCATAGACGGTACCGTTCGTAGTAGAACCGCGAGAGCGCGTGCCTACGCACGTAAGCAACCACGGCCGTGAACACCGGGAGCGCGGGGTGCAGGCCACGAAGCCTCCGGCGGTCCGGCCGACACACTGCACGCAACAGAACAGCCTGCGTCGATCCGAGTCACGGGCCTTAATTGTACGCTCCCGCCATGCATGATGCATGCGCGCCCACGCGAGGCAGCAAGGCGCACTGTTGGCCCTCTGGAAGCTCGCGTCCGATCGAGCCATGGAGGAGCGCACTGCCGCCGGGGCGCGTCGGGTCGGGCGCAGCGGCATGTGCGCCGTGCCGGCCGTTTTTGGAGGGACGCCGCAGGGGCAGGGGCAGGGAGCTGACGCGCGCCCATGCATGCATGCGTACCCGGGACGGTGCATGCGCGACAAGACGCACGGAATCAATGCGTTTTGGTGCCACGCAGATGGCCGGGCATCCCCTCGTGGCGTACGTTGCCGCGACCGACTGAGCGCCGTGGCGGAGTACACGGAAGCGACGGCGCTGCTTGACCGTTCGGGCGTTCCATGTGTGCACCATTAAGTCTGCTTTCGGCTGCTCCTGCGCGCTACGTGCCGTTTTGGCGATGTCGACAGGAAAGGCCCTCCTGCGTCCCGCCCCACACGTTGCTGTATTTTTGCATGCCCAAAGACACCAAACTACGGAAGAGAAAGAGAGGCGATTTCGATCGACGACGTCGTGTGGTCCTGTGCACGAGGCACTCTCAAAGGTGGTGTGCATTCTTTTAACAAAGAAAATATATTAATATCATAAAGATATCAATTATACTCGGCCTCTTCTATACCAACAAGATGTACAAAAACATCAAAAAAAAACACAGCCAAAAAAAAGAAAAAAGAACAAAAGAAAGAAAGAAAAAACCCGCCACAATGAAATACTAGCAACAGCAGCACTCTAACCACCGCCAATGACAACATCCGGAATACAAAAAATTTTCTTCAAAACCACCGCCTTCAAAAAGAAAACAATGCACAAGCGTTGTCGTTGCCCGATGGAAGATCTTGAATTTTACCCGGAGAAAGTCCAAGTTCATACAAAACAACGCCTTCCATAAAGCTATTGCCAGGTACAACCAATAAAAATCAGACCTTATATTTTCATCCTAAGGCTGGTCATAGTGAAGAGTAACTTAGACTAGTGTCATGCATATGACACTAGTCTATGTTACTATCTTCATAGTGGGGAGTAACATAGATGTAGTGTCATAGGTGATTCTATTAATTAGCTTATAAACTCATTTTGTCTTGAGAAGTGTTATGTGATGGTAACATAGTATTATGTTACTCCAAACACCTCTCTCCTCATTAACTCCATGCCACATAAGCAAACTTATCTTGGGATGTGTTATGTTATTATTTAAGTTACTTCCATTATGACTGGCCTAAGGCTAGTCATAGTGGGAGTAACTTAGCTAGTAACATAACACACTTCGAGAAAATTATGCTGATGTGGCATGTAATTAATGAGAGGTGGTAACATAATATGTTACTGTAACATAACGCTTTTCAAAACAAGATGAGTCTACGAGCTAATAAATGAAGCAATCTATGATACTACTATTATATTATTTTGCATTATGAAGGTAGTAACTTAGACTAATGTCATATGCATGACTCCAGTCTAAGTTACTCCCCACTATGACCAGCCTAAGGATGAAGACTCGGTACTCAAGGAGCACCACAAAATGCATCTGCATCAATGGTAGAACGAATATTGTTTTGGTGAGCACCGTTGTGACCAGGGTTGGCAACGAGCTCTGCTCATGGCATGTCGCTGGTGGGCCCTAGGCAACAATATAACTTGATTAATCACCTGTAGGTCAAATGTTGTGCATTGATTGTGTACTATTGTGGCACACTCGACCAGAGCAGTTCTACATCTCCATTTATTTATACAGTACCACTACATCTCTATTATTCCGGGACAGTGAAAATAGTTGATTGGCTATGCAACAGTGCGTGCTCGACACAGGCCAAAAAACGAAGATGGCCAGATTGGACACGATGGAACTAATCGAAACCATGCACACATGCAGCGTGTGAATAGCATTCCACTTCAGTCGGCCCTTACGTACCCGAAATTAATTGCCTATGGTCCAAGGAGGTCGGCTTGTACTCCTAATCAACATGCTTCTAATTATTGGGTCCTGTCGTGTGAGATGTACTGTGCATGCATGTGTGCAAGGATGCATTGGCGCAGCGCTACGCAAAACGGCACTCAAGAGTGCCACTGGCTCCAAAGGGGCTCCAGCACTCCAGCGTAGCTGCGGGGACTCGTAGGCAGATCCACGCACTGACAGTTCAGTAAGCTTCACGAGCATCATGCATGGGCTCATGGCTGTGGATAGTACTTAGCAAAAGCTGGTGTGGTCAAGACACGCAGCAAGAGGCTGGGATGACCTGCAGAAGTGTGTTGGGCATAAGGCTGGTCATAGTGGGAGTAACATAGTGCATTTTAAGATAAATTTGCTTATGTGTCATGCAATTAATCAAGAGAGAAGTGTTTAGGCTAGTCATAGTGGGAGTAACTTAACTAGTAACATAACACATCCCAAGGCAAGTTTGCTTATGTGGCATCTAATTAATAAGGAGAAGGGTGTTACCATCACATAGCGTTTCCCAAAATTTTTTGAGTCTATAAGCTAATAAATGCAACCATATACTTCCTCCTTTTCGGTTTATAGGGCTTATCTCAAAATTTAGTTTTTTTCATTTTATAAGGCTCAATTTGGTTGTTCCCCATCACATGTTCAGACTTCAAGGTGCATTAAATCATTGCATGTAAATATTAAGAGAAAACTAACCAATGCATGCACTTTATGCATGCATGCATTGCAATTAATGTATTCGTAAACATAATTTTTTGAGGAAAATAAGAGCATTAATTTGGTGCTTTTGCAAACTACAAAAAATATTCCACCACTCATCATCTACCTTGGTTGGTGAGATTTTCGAATTGAGCCTTATAAACCGGAAAGGAGGGAGTATGATACTACTTCTATGACACTTTGCACTATGAAGGTAGTAACATAGACTAGTGTCATATGCATGACACTAGACTAAGTTACTCCCCACTATGACCAGCCTTAGAATAACATAATATGAAAGGATGAGTCTACAAGCTAATAAATGAAGTCATCTATGACACCACTAATATGTCACTATTTTGCACTATGGAGGTAGTAACTTAGACTAGTGTCATATGCATGAAACTAGTATAAGTTACTCCCCGCTTTGACCAGCCTAAGGCTATGACTACGCCCGATAGTTATACGTAAGTTGTCTGGTTTTTCATTTGGGGTAGGTTGATTTAGGGGAGAAGAGGAGGCGCGGCCCCAAAGACCAAAGACAGAAGACGATAGTGTCGTCGCAAGCGCAGTGAGGCGCGGAGACGCCAACAAGTCATCAGACGGGGACGAGCTTCAGCCAGAGGCGCAAGCGAGTCGGTGGTTGACGGTTCGGGTGGGAGGAAGCGGTGCAGACTCTCCGGAGAAATCCGATGCTCGATGGAGGTTTGGAAGAAGGTTGGGAGCGGTGCCTATACAGTGATGGGCGGCAGCGGGGGGAGGGCGGGGTGGCCAGCCATGCGTGTCGGCACCACCGGCCGCAAGGAGGAGGATGGATCGGCCAGCGGTACGCGGGGAAGGGGAGTCGATAGGGGTGAATGCATGGGGGAGAACAATGTGGTTGGAAGAGGAAAATGATTGGCCTTATTTTTTTAGAGTAAGTACAATAAGATGATATAAGCAGGCTATAAGAAATAAAATATTATATTTTTGTCTAGTTGGAGAAGAGAGAAAAGAAGCGGGTTGTAAGTTAGTAGTCAGCTGCAGTACGAGCCCCGAGACATTTTGTGAGATTGTAAAATATTTAAAACTTAACATTGTACTCCCTCCGGTCCTTTTTACTCTGCATATTAGGTTTGTCCGAAGTCAATCTCATCCAACTTTAACCAAGTTTATATAAAAAATTATAGACATTCACATAACAACACCAATATCATTAGATTCATCTTGAAATATATTTTTATATTATATTTATTATATATTTTCATATTATATTTTCTGTGTTCCAAAATACTTGTCGTGATTTTAATCAGAGGAAGTATGTACCAAGTTTATTCTAGAAAAATACATACAATTCCAAGAGTTAGCTCTACGATAAAGCCATGGTCCGTACGTTTATGTATATCAGCGCGTGTTCTGTTTGCGAGAGCATATCTCCTTTTGCCAACACCTGAGGAAGATGAAGTGTTTCTTGTCAATTCGATCTGTGTCTTCTACTTCCTCCATGCGAAATTATTTGTTTCTCAAACAGATGTATCTATCTAAATACATCCGTTTAAGCGGCAAATTATTCTGGACAGAGGGAGAACATGTGTAGTAACCCTAGGCTAGCTAGCCGTGTCTGAAACTGTAAAAACACTAGAGCTTTGATGTAAGGTGCATGTTGCGTGGACAGTGTGGTGGGGCGCCATGGATAGACGAGTCTGTCCAAGCAAAACAACAAATCGTGACAGATCACGGCTAACAGAACCAACCGAACCAGCTCATGAATCGGGCCATGTCCCAGTTACCCGACCAGTGTGTTGTGTACTCCCATAGTCCCATGCGTACGAGCGCTACACACGTTGTACGCTGATGCAACCGGGCTGGGGACCGGAGGCTTGTGCGTGCTGATCTACCGCGGCCCCGCGTTGTACTCCTCGCGCGTGGACTGCGTAAGAGCATCTCCAGCATATCAAAAAAATTACTCCCTCGGTCCCAAAATAAATCTTTAACTTTATGAAAGAGTTTTAGTACAAAGTGTTTAAACTTTAGTACGAAGTTGTACTAAAAATTCCCCGCAAAAAAAAACTTGTACTAAAAAGGAGAGAGTATATATAAGGTACTCTCTCTATTCATTTTTATAATGCTTTGAAGACATTTCAGAAAGGATGCGAAGTAGTTCATTTTCAGTTGTCTCAAACGACTTATAAAAGTAAACGGAGGGAGTAGAAATTTTCATTTTAGGGTAATTAGCACCCACCCAATCCATTTCTCTCAACAGAGAATTTCACAGTAAAAATAGGGAGGCCACTCTCCTCCCACATTCGTGGTGTGATGATCGGCGCACCAGCCGATTGACCCGACTCCGGTTATAAAATTCGTCGCTCAAGCACCACCACCTCCCCGCCGCTCGCCACCACTCCTCACACAGCTTGTCGATGCCCCCTCGATCTCCCAGCCCTGTCCTGAGTTGTCTTTCCCAACGCCGCCACCACCCCGAGCCCCTATGCCGCCTCCTAGAGCTCACTTGATCTCCCACACTAAGGATGACAAGTTTACCCATGGGTACGGATACCAGTGGATCCCGTACCCGCATGGGCAGGGTACAGGCAGAATTTTATACCCATGGGTAATACCTGTACCCTACCTGTTAAGTAAGGGGTAGGGCATGAGTATAGCATTGTACCCGTGAATATACCCATACCCTACCCGCTTACACTGACATATGGATGTTACCTATGAAGTGTGTCGTGAGCTTATGAAGCTATGTTAAAGCTGTCATGAATTGTCAGTTTGAATTAAGATAATTTTCATGTACTCATCTATCTTTTATTGAGTTGAGATAAATGTTTCTTTGTCAAATGTGCTATCGATGAATGTAAAATTTTGAATAATTTGTGCACTATTTGATCTACCCATTGGGTACCCAATGGGTATGGGTACCCGTCAGGAATGGGTACGGGTAAAGTTTCATACCCATGGGTACGGGTATGGGTAGAATTTTGTACCTATTAACTACATGGGTATGCGTATGGTATTGCTCTACCCGCCCCTGAAAGTGCTAGTTATCGACTAGAGGAGGGTGGATAGACGATTTTTATGGAAGTCTTCAAAACACGAGATCGTTGAAGACAAACAAGTAATTGAACCTATATGATATGCAGCGGAAGATGAACTACACTAGACATGCCATAGTCAAGTAAGCAATATAGAGAAAGCACGAAGACTAATAACAACTAGGTAGTGTGGATCGGAATGGAAGATAGTATGAAACCAAATAGGTAATTGTCTTTGCGCAGTGAAGTCAAACAGATCAGACAAGGAAGCAATGACTTCACAAAGACAAACTGAAATGTAAAGAAGGTAGGGGATAGAACTAGTAGCTTGGTGAAGACAAGGATTTGGTAGACCAGTTCCAGTTGTTGTGACAACTGTACTTCTGGTTAGGGAGACTGAGATTGAACTCAGAAGACTGTGTCTTCACCCTATTCCCCTTGAGCTAAGGACACCCAGTCCTCGCCCAATCACTCTGGTAAGTCTTCAAGGTATACTTTCAAACCTTCACAGATTCCGTTCACTAGCGATCCACATTGACTCTTGAATCCTCAGAACGTGACGTCTAACCGACTGGAGGATGCACAGTCCTCAAGTGTAACAAGTCTTCAGGTCACGCGGACATGAAGACTTCAGTGATACCTAACACTCTTTGGCTCTGAGTGCTTTGGGCTTTGTCCTCGCAAGGATCCCGCTCTCAAAGACTTCGGAGGTGGGTTGCTATCAAACAACAAAAGTCATGCACTAACTCTGAGCAACCACCAATTTATGATGTAGGGGGTGGCTATTTATAGCCAGGAGGCAACCCGACATGATATGTCCGAAATGACCCCGTGTCATTAAGGAACCAACACGTGTCCAACGGTCGGATTTCAAACATACGCGGCAGCTTGGCTTGGGCTACAAGCAAAGTTGACTTATCCAACTCTGGATAAGATTTGTGATGACCCACAAGTATAGGGGATCTATCGTAGTCCTTTCGATAAGTAAGAGTGTCGAACCCAACGATGAGCAGAAGGAAATGATAAGCAGTTTTCAATAAGGTATTCTCTGCAAGCACTGAAATTATCGGTAACAGATAGTTTTGTGATAAGGTAATTTGTAACGGGTAACAAGTAACAAAAGTAAATAAGGTGCATCAAGATGGCCCAATCCTTTTTGTAGCAAAGGACAAGCCTGGACAAACTCTTATATAAAGGAAAACGCTCCCGCGGACACATGGGAATTATCGTCAAGCTAGTTTTCGTCACGTTCATATGATTCGCGTTCAGTACTTTGATAATTTGATATGTGGGTGGACCGGTGCTTGGTACTGCCCTTCCTTGGACAAGCATCCCACTTATGGTTAACCCCCCTTGCAAGTATCCGCAACTACAAAAGAAGTATTAAGGTAAACCTAACCATAGCATGAAATGTATGGATCCAAATCAGCCCCTTACAAAGCAACTCATAAACTAAGGTTTAAGCTTCTGTCACTCTAGCAACCCATCATCTACTTATTACTTCCCAATGCCTTTCCCTGGGCCCAAATAATGGTGAAGTGTCATGTAGTCGACGTTCACATGACACCACTAGAGGAGAGACAACATACATCTCATCAAAATATCGAACGAATACCAAATTCACATGACTACTTATAGCAAGACTTCTCCAATGTCCTCAGGAACAAACGTAACTACTCACAAATCATATTCATGTTCATAATCAGAGGGGTATTAATATGCATAAAGGATCTGAACATATGATCTTCCACCGAATAAACCAACTAGCATCAACTACAAGGAGTAATCAACACTACTAGTTACCCACAGGTACCAATCTGAGGTTTTGAGACAAATATTGGATACAAGAGATGAACTAGGGTTTGAGAGGAGATGGTGCTGGTGAAGATGTCGATGGAGATTGACCCCCTCCCGATGAGAGGATCGATGGTGATGACGATGGTGATGATTTCCCCCTCCCGGAGGGATGTTTCCCTGGCAGAACAGCTCCGCCGGAGCCCTAGATTGGTTCCGCCTCGTGGTGGCAGAGTTTCATCCCGTGAGCTTGCTTATGATTTTTTCCCAGACGAAAGACCTCATATAGCAGAAGAGGGGCACCGGAGGCCTGCCAGGGGGGCCACGAGGCAGGGGCACGCCCAGGGGGGTAGGGCGCACCCCCCACCCTCGTGGATGGTGGGTGGCCCCCCTCTGGTGCTTCCTTCGCCCAATATTTTTTATATGTTCTGGAAATGACTCACGTGGAGTTTCAGGACTTTTGGAGCTGTGCAGAATATGTCTCTAATATTTGCTCCTTTTCCAGCCTAGAATTCCAGGTGCCGGCATTCTCCCTCTTCATGTGAACCTTGTAAAATAAGAGAGAACGGGCATAAGTATTGTGACATAATGTGTAATAACAGCCCATAATACAATAAATATCGATATAAAAGCATGATGCAAAATGGACGTATCAATTTGCTCTCATTGTCTTCGCTCGAAGACATAGGATTTTGGTTGAGCATCACTTCAGTCATCTGACTTTGTTCACTTGGACCCCACTTAACAGTATGGTGGTTCCTATGACTCAAGAAAGAAGAAAAGGAAACTACGAACGAAACTGTGTCTTCACACTCCATAGTCGTCAAGTGAATGTCTTCATCGTCATTATCTTCAACGCGAATGTCTTCACGAACCACCATTCTCTTCAATGTCTTCATACATTTTTTAGGGTCATCTCTGGTAGGTAAACCGAATCAATGAGGGACTACTACCTATATTATCTTGCAGTTCTCACAAACACATTAGTCACTCAACCATGTTTGTCATCAATACTCCAAAACCAACTAGGGGTGGCACTAGATGCACTTACAGCCACATACCCTATCCATTGCCATCCTTATCCCACATTGAGCACCCAAGTTGTCGAACATGTTGCAGCCACTGCCTCCACTCGCCCATTGTCGGTGTCAAAACCGGCGGATCTCGGGTAGGGGGTCCCGAACTGTGCGTCTAGGCCGGATGGTAACAAGAGGCAAGGGACACGAAGTTTTACCCAGGTTCGGGCCCTCTCGATGGAGGTAAAACCCTACGTCCTGCTTGATTAATATTGATGATATGGGTAGTACAAGAGTAGATCTACCACGAGATCGGAGAGGCTAAACCCTAGAAGCTAGCCTATGGTATGATTGTTGTTGTGTATGTTGTCCTACGGACTAAAACCCTCCGGTTTATATAGACACCGGAGAGGGTTAGGGTTACACAAAGTTGGTTATAATGGTAGGAGATTTACATATCCGTATCGCCAAGCTTGCCTTCCACGCCAAGGAAAGTCCCTTCCGGACACGGGACGGAGTCTTCAATCTCGTATCTTCCTAGTCCAGGAGTCCGGCTGAAGGTATAGTCCGGCCATCCGGACACCCCCTAATCCAGGACTCCCTCAGTAGTCCCTAAACCAGGCTTCAATGACGACGAGTCCGGCGCGCAGATTGTCTTCGGCATTGCAAGGCGGGTTCCTCCTCCAAGTACTTCATAGAAGATTTTGAACACAAAGATAGTGTCCGGCTCTACAAAATAAGTTTCCACATATTGCCATAGAGAGAATAACATTTACACAAATCTAATCTTCTGACGTATTCCGTAGTGTGACACACCACGGCCAAGCCTTTATCCGAGTCGTTTCATTATCCCACCTCAGCGCGTCATGCGAGGCGGTTTCCTTGGCACGTCTTGTTAAAGCAGAGATCGTGTCCCCTTATTCCGGGATTCTCATCAATACGGGCATGGGTAACCCAGCCGCGCCATTGATTACGGCGCTTGGAGATAAGCGAGTTTTACCAGGCTGGTGGGGACACGTAGTTGCGTCCACCCATATAAGGGGATAAGGATCCACCTTTTCACCTACGCCTTCTTCCTCCCTTGCTTATCCATTCTCGCTCACTCGAGCTCCAGCGCCCAAGTCCGCACTCCCCACCTCAACCTTCTCCAGCCATGCCCGGAGCGGGAGGCAAGTGGATGGTCTCCTCCGTCACGGAGGGACACATCAAAAAACCGAGGAAGGCCGGATACTTGTCTAACGACATTGCGTACCGGCTTCCCGAAAAGGGGCAGCTCATCCCCACCCCTAGGCCCCATGAGAGGGTGGTGTTCCTCCCCCATTTCCTCCGCGGACTGGGCTTCCCTCTTCACCCATTTATCTGGGGGCTCATGTTCTACTATGGCCTGAATTTCCACGATCTGGCCCCGAACTTTGTCCTCAACATCTCGGCGTTTATCGTCGTGTGCGAGGCTTTCCTCCGCATCTGCCCCCATTTCGGCCTATGGCTCAAGACTTTCAATGTCAAGCCGAAGGTGGTGCGCGGCAACCAGGCGGAGTGCGGAGGCGCCATGGTGGGCAAGATGGCCAACGTCTTATGGCTCGAGGGCTCCTTTGTGGAGACCCTGAAGGGGTGGCAATCGGGGTGGTTTTACATCACCGAGCCGCGTGACCCCGAATGGGTCGCACCCCCCGAGTTTCGATCCGGACCCCCTACGCGGCTCACCTCCTGGAAGGAGATGGGCCTGTCGTGGGTAAAAAAGGAGAGCTGACCGGACTCCAAACATGCGTCCAAACCCTGGTGGACAAGAAGCTCAAACTTGTCAACGTAGTCCAGGTTATGCTCATCCGCCTGAACCTCCCGTGTCAACAACGGGCTTTCAACCTATGGGAGTTCGACCCGGCGCGGCACCAAACTCTGAATAGGCTCTTCGACACGACGTACGAAGATGCCTGGAAGGTGCTTTTCAAGGGCGCCGAGGCCCCCGCATCCGCTACCGAGGATCGCGGATTCAGTACACAGCGTCATGCTCATGCGGTAAGCTGTTTTTTCCTTTTACAGGGTATCAATTTTTCATAGTTTGACTCCATGCGGGATCTAAGCTCCCTTACCTTTGACAGGATTGGCAGGTGACATCCGGATAGATCAACTGTCCGGCTCCTTTGCCCGAAGGCCCAGCGGACGCTCGCTTGGCGAAGCTGCTGGTTCCGGCACCCTACGTGGTGCCGGAGAAGAAGGCCGCGAAAAAGGCCACGGAGACTCGAAAGAGTGCCCGGCGCCAGGAGGTGTCGGATCCATCATCCGACGGTTCCGAGGCGCATTCCTCCCGTGAAGACAAGGAGGAAGAAGAAGAGACCTCTCCCCCTCCAGCGGGAGGAGAGAACAAAAGGAAGGCTGCCCTCTCTGGGGAGGACGGAGGGTCTAAGAAGGGGAAAACCCTTCCTCCGGACTACTCCACCGACGCCGCCGATGACGGAGAGGAGTGACCGCCCAGGGCCAAGCCCCTGGCAAAATCGTAAGTATCCGGATACCAGAGTAATTCATAGTATTCGTTTATTGCACGACTTTCCCTTATGTCGATGTAGGATCGAAAGTATGTCTAGAGGGGGGGTGATTAGACTACTTGACCAAATAAAAACTTAACCTTTTCCCAATTTTAGTTCTTGGCAGATCTAAGCTAATTTAGGACAAGTCAAGCAATCATCACATGATTCAAGCAAGCATGCAAAGAGTATATAGGCAGCGGAAAGTAAAGCATGCAACTTGCAAGAATGTAAAGGGAAGGGTTTGGAGAATTCAAACGCAATTGGAGACACGGATGTTTTTCCCGTGGTTCGAATAGGTGGTGCTATCCTACATCCACGTTGATGGAGACTTCAACCCACGAAGGGTAACTGTTGCGCGAGTCCACACAGGGCTCCACCCAAGGGTAACGGTTGCGCGAGTCCACACAGGGCTCCACCCACGAAGGGTCCACGAAGAAGCAACCACCCACAAAGGGTCCACGAAGAAGCAACCTTGTCTATCCCACCATGGCCATCGCCCACACAGGACTTGCCTCACTAGCGGTAGATCTTCACGAAGTAGGCGATCTCCTTGCCCTTACAAACTCCTTGGTTCAACTCCACAATCTTGTCGGAGGCTCCCAAGTGACACCTAGCCAATCTAGGAGACACCACTCTCCAAGAAGTAACAAATGGTGTGTAGGTAATGAACTCCTTGCTCTTGTGCTTCAAATGATAGTCTCCCCAACACTCAACTCTCTCTCATAGGATTTGGATTTGGTGGAAAGAAGATTTGAGTGGAAAGCAACTTGGGAAGGCTAGAGATCAAGATTCATATGGTAGGAATGGAATATCTTGGTCTCAACACATGAGTAGGTGGTTCTCTCTCAGAACATATGAGTTGGAATGGTGTATGCATTCTGATGGCTCTCTCCACGAATGAAGAGGAGGTGTAGGGGTATATATAGCCTCCACACAAAATCCAACCGTTACACACAGTTTTCCAATCTCGGTGGGACCGAATCAATAAACTCGGTCGGACCGAAAATGTAAACCTAGTGACCGTTAGAGATTTCCGGTGGGATTGACATGCAACTCGGTAGGACCGATATGGTTAGGGTTTGGGCATAACGTAATCTCGGTGAGACCGATTACACAAACGCGGTGAGACCGAATTTGGTAATTAGCTAACCAGAGAGTTGGTCAGGCAAACTCGGTGGGACCGATTTGCTCTTTCGGTGAGACCGAGTGGAACTCGGTGAGACCGAAAAGTTACAAAGGGGAAACACTGAGTTTACATTGCAATCTCGGTGGGACCGATCCGCTCTTTCGGTGAGACCGAAAAGTTACGAAAGGGAAACAGAGAGTTTGCAATCCCATCTCGGTGAGACCGAGATCCTTATCGGTAGAACCGAATTGCTAGGGTTTGGCAGTGGCTAATGACAAGTGAAACTCGGTGGCGCCGGATAGGAAGAATCGGTAGGACCGAGTTTGGCTTAGGGTTTAGGTCATATGTGGATATGGGAAAGTGGTTGAGGGTTTTGGAGCATATCACTAAGCACATGAAGCAAGAGGCTCATTAAGCAACACCTCATCCCTCCTTGATAGTATTGGCTTTTCCTATGGACCCAATGTGATCTTGGATCACTAAAATATAAAATGAAGAGTCTTGAGCTTTTGAGCTTGAGCCAATCCTTTGTCCTTAGCATTTTGAGGGTTCCACTTTCACATCCATGCCATGCCAATCATTGAGCTTTCCTGAAATAATCATCTTGGAATAGCATTAGCTCAATGAGCTATATGTTGTTATGAATTACCAAAACCACCTAGGGATAGTTGCACTTTCAATCTCCCCCTTTTTGGTAATTGATGACAACATATAGATCAAAGCTTCGACAAATGATAATAAGCATGAAATATATCGTCGCTTTGAGAAGTATGTGATAAGTAAGAGCTCCCCCTAAATTTGTGCATATTTAAAATTTGCTTTGGACTGCAAATGCACAAGGAGTTAGAGTCATGGGTTACTCTTCCATGTCACATACATCTTGGTGGAGCGCTTAAAATGATAAGAATGAAATACATGCACTCATCACCAAGAATAGTGAATGATCACATAAGATAGATAAGATGATAGCATTAAGCAAGCATTAAGTGTATCTTATGATCAAACACATGATCATCAATGTCTCACAAGCATAGTATCTCAAGCACTCAAAGGCAAACAAGTTTGAAAAAAAAACCCACCAAATAAAGCAAGAGAGAAAGGCAACACTCTCTCTCTCGAAGTCCATGATCTATACATCTTCTCCCCCTTTGGCAACAAGTTACCAAAAAGTTCCTAAAAAATGCATAGCACTAGATCGACGCTCAGGCTTGATCTTTTGGTGGTGGTGGAGTCCGGATCACTCCAAGGACGAAGGCTTCGGTAGATGCTGAAGTAGACGCTGGAGTTGGAGCTGAAGTAGATGCTGGAGCTGGTGGAACTGAGGCTGTGGCTGGTGCTGAGGTGGTGGCTCTGGTGTCAGCAACTGGCACGGCAGATGACCTCGGGCCTCGTGGCACTCTGGCAAAGGCATGAGTGGTAGTCCTGCCTCTCCTCTCCTGCATGTCCTCCTGGAGCTGCTCCACTGTAGACTGAACTTCCGTTACTTTGACATCCAAGTCATAGAACTTCTGTTCCATGATTCTCTCTAGGCTCTGCTGATTTTGAGTGAGGGTGGCCAGACTTTGCTCAATCCTCAGCGTGGATGCAATCAAGTAACCAAGTTGCTCTTGTTTGGTCTTCAAGAAGTATTCAGATGCCTCCTCTTGAGTTGGCATCTTGGCAGCTTTCTCCTTCCTCGCCTTCTCCTTCTTTGCGTAAGCTTGTGCAGACGATGGCTCGTTCTCAGTCATGAAAACTTGATTGTCCTCAAAATCTGGACGGATGGGCAAATGTTCCTTGTCCAATAAATATATGCCCGTGCCCATCTTGGAGTTGATGAGCTCCTGAATTTGAGGGGCATATCCGCAACTCCTCTTCTGATCTGCTGCAGTCCTCTTGATTTTTTCCACTATGAGGCTCATCACCTTGAACTTCTGAGGCACATCAAACACATGTAGCAAGTTGATAGCATGGCCTCTGATCATCTTGTGATCTCCAGACTTGGGCAGTAAGGTGTGCCTTAGTATCCAATTGATCGTAGGCAGACCTGACAAAAGATAATGCACTGAGCCAAACTTGAAAGTATCAAGTGCTTCATTTGGGATCTCCTTGTACATATTGGACATTGAGTTGTGGTCCATCTTCTTCTTGGCATATATGTCCATGTCATCATCATGGTCCTCTGGGGCATTAATTAACTTTGCCCATTCCTCAATAGTGGATTGGTACCTCGTACCCTCAGACATCCATGTGATCCTCCCATCTGGATAAAAATGTGCCGTGGAGTAGAACTGCATTATAAGCTCCTCATTCCACTTTGTGAGCTTCTGCCCAACAAAGTCAGCTACTCCACAAGCTATGAAGCTGTCTTGCACTCCAGGATAGTGCTCTTCGTTGTCCTTGATATATTGCCAATCAACCCATCGCATATCACAAACAATGGGCTTCTTATCTAGCAGTACTGTCTCATAAAAATCCTGCTGCTCCTTGGTGTGAAATCTGTAGTCCACGGCAGTCCTTCTCCTTGAAGCATACGGGTCTGCTTCTCTCCACTTCCTCAGCCCTGAATCTCTCCTGAGCTTCATATCCTCAGCCACAGGATGAGCATCGTTGTGGTCTGGGATCTTGGGCTTTAGCTTTCTCAGGACATTCTCTTCCTCTTCTTCAGCAACAGTCTCAGGCACTGGGGCCTTGTTCTTCTCAGCTGCAGGAATGCTCCTTGTATTCCTCTTTGGTTTTGGCTTGGAGGCAGCTTTGGGCTTAGATGCAGTAGCCCCTGACCTTATGGCATCACCCATCAGCTTGGGTGCCTTGGGTGCTGGTGCAGCTACCTCTTCTTCCTCTTCCTCTTCCATGATGGAAGCTTTTCCTAGCACTCTGGCTACGGTCTTCTTGAACCTTTCCTTCCTCTTCTTGCCTTCTGCAGCAACTGGCTCTTGGGGAGTGGGCTTCTCAGTTGAGGCTCTTGCCTTTGACATGGGCTGCCTGCCTGCTGGCCTTTTGATTTTCAGCCCTGGCTTTGTGCCTTGAGCTGGCTCAACTCTCTTGGAAGTGGCCTCTTCCTCTGCCACATAGTCCTCATCTTCGGAATCTGAAGTCCTCTTCTTCCTCTGTCTCGTGGCAGCCTTTGGCAAGTTGCTAGGGGTGCTCCTGCTGCCCTCATCTGAAGAACTTGAGGGACTAGTGCCCTCACTCATGTGCACCTGCTGCTCTGACATGTTTTGGCTATCACTTTGATCAGACATGCTGCAAACTGACTGTTGACCCTGTGAACAGATTATAGATGAGGTAGAAAGGATGAGCATCACAAAATGCAGAGATTTTTGCAAAAGAATGATCCAAAAACTTAGTTTTAGTTTCCCATTGAAATCATCTCGGATCTACCGATTTTCAAACTCGGTGATACCGAAGCAGTTTTGGAACCTAAACTAGTGAACTCAGTAGGACCGAGTCACAGTTCGGTGGCACCGAGACTGCTAGGGTTTCACAGAGTTCCAAAATCGGTCACACCGATAAGTAATTCTCGGTCAGACCGAGTCTCACTTATGCAATGGCATAAGCCAAATCGGTGGGACTGAGTTTTTCAACTCAGTGGGTCCGAGATGGTTTCGGCGGAGACCTAAACCTAGAATTTTCGAATCAAACCTAATCTATGAGCGTTTTGACTGGATAGGAGTGTTTCAATCGTGGCAAGAATCATGAAGATCACAATGTGCTAGGAATCAGATTGGAGAATAGCACAAAGATTAAGTCCATACCCTAGTTCGGCGGGGACTTGCTACGGCGGCAACGGCGGGGCAGAATTCCCATTGACGGCGACGGAGACCAGCGACTGGAGGTGGCTGGCGGCGAGAGGACGATCCGGAGACCACGAGGGCAGAGCAGGCTATCGCGCGGGCGAAGGGGTTCGGAGAAATTTCCAAAATTTTGCCCGTGACTATATATAGCCCGACCCTGTCGGTGTGACCGAGTGGAACAACTCGGTGGCACCGAGATTCATAACTGCAAGCAGTTACTGAAACTCGGTGTGACCGAAAGGTTCAAATCGGTTGCACCGAGATCGAAAACCTAGATCAACTTAATGATCTCGGTAGGACCGAAAGTGGAGTATCGGTCAGACCGAGAATCATAAAGAGGTTTTGGAAGTTTAAGTCTATGACGAATCGGGGACTCCGAGCGCTCCTCACACAGAGTGGTTTGAATCTGACTTGATCAAATTTTGTGATGCAGCATGAATAGAGTTTGAGACGAGAAAAGCATAGATAGCTAGAGTAGGTTCTTAGGCATTCTTGTCCATCCACTCGGCAAAAAGAAATAAAGCCGAACAATCAAAACAACAAGTGGATGTCCTCAAATGAGTAAAATATGCAACCAGCATGCTCACACAATAAGATGGCAAATGAAATATGTGACAAGGCATGCACAACCAATTCTAGCATCTATCAAGAAATTTGCGATGACTAGGTCATCTATATATGAGTATATTGACTTAGGAGTCAAGTGAGAACACTTGATCATAGGTCATACTCATCGTTTAAGCTCAAGTGGGGTTACCACTTTTACATGAAGCATTGTTTTGCTCACATCTTTAGAGTTGCTTTAGCTCAGTCTTAGAGTAAAGCTCCCCCTAGATGTGATATCCCCCCTAAGAGGGATGAACTAACCTTGGGTTTTGTCGATGATGACTTCATGTAGATATTGAAGATGTGGATGCTCAATGTTGATGTAGATCTCTTGGAGCTATCCATTTGAGTGAATTGCACTTTCAATACCTACATGGGTTAGTCCCACAAGGAACAAACAAGGATATCCATAGACATAGAGTGATGCACACACAAGATGATGTCCATGAAAACTTTTAGGTTACCTTGTCCCTTGTCTTACCAACAAGAGGGTTTGTGACTCCTTGAACTAGTGCAAGATTTGGAAGTTGATTGCACTTGTTCTTGCCAAAATGATAAGAGTGAAGTATGTTGGCGGAGTCACCCTCGAGAACTCTCTAGTTCTTCTTTTTTTGGATCCACACCATCTTGATGGGAATCCTTGGAGTTGTAGTCGTACTTGATGAAGTGGAACTTGAAGTAGTCTTGGGTATCCACTTGACTAAGGTCTTTGGAGCTTCTTCAAATGCATCAATTTCCTCTTGAAGCTTGTCCTTGCCTTTTTGCTTGTAGTCTTGTGGTGGAAGATCATCTTGAGCTTGTGTCCCCTTGAAAGAAGTATCATACTTCTCTTGTTGAGGAATAAACTTTGTCTTGGGGTATTGATCTTCTTCCCACTCAACTCCATTGGTATTGAACTTTCGTTCAAAACCAACACCTTGATTCTTCCGGTGCATTCCTTGCTTGCGCACAATTTCCTCGAATTGCTTACTCCCGGCAAGGCTTTTGTACACTCCTTTCTCTATAATTCCCTTCAATAAACTATTTTCTTGCTCAAGTGTAACTTGGCTAAGAGAATCATTAGTGGAATCAAGAGAACTACTAGAAGCAACAATATTGGATTTAACATGATCATTGTTACTGCTAGAGGAAGAATCTTTCTTGTTACTAGACTTGACTTGAGGCATGTAAGTGGATAAGAGTAAACGCTTGGCAATGTAAGAAGAACTTTTCTTGCAGAGATCATCATTGATTGCTTTTAAGAACTCATGCTCTTGCTCAAGATTGAGCTTCTCAAAGCGTAATTTCTCATGAGCTCTTAAAAGTTCTCGATGATCTTCGAAGATGGTTTCATGAGCTAACTTAAGAGTGTTTAGTTCTTTAGTTAGGGCCTCAATCTTCTCCTTATCATTGTCATTCGTTTTATCTTGATTAGCATGTTTAATTGACATTTCATCATAGTATTCATCACTAGAGTTGTCAATAAGCAAATCATCACCTAACAAGTCATCTTCATCACTATTGAAATCAACATACTCGGGGTGTGTTACCTTAGGACCTTTGGCCATGAAGCATGTTCCAATTCCTTCATTTGGTGAGTCAAATATGTCGTAGGAGTTGGTTGACACAAGTGCTAGACCGCAACACCTTCATCTTGAGTATCTTCGGAGTCGGAGTGATAACTTCTTTCGGAGTGGCTGTCGGAGTCGGAGCCGGATACCCATTCACCAACATGAGCTTGATGTCTTCGTCTTGTATAGCTCCTTGATTATTTTTCCTTCCTTTCCGAATCCTTGCTTCTCCGTGAGTATCTTCGTTCATAACGATCATCTCTACTTCTTATCTCTCTTGGTGGTGATCCTTTGCTTCTTCTTTTTGGAGAATCTTCTCTTCTCTTGTAGGGAGCCGTACACTCATTGGAATAGTGTCCGGGTCTTCCACAATTGTAGCAGTTTCGCTCTCGACTAGAAGATCTTTTGTCATTGTAGGACCTTGACTTGAAGCTTCTATCTTTGCTTCTACTCTTGTAGAACTTGTTGAAGTTCTTCACCATTAAGCTCAATTCTTCATTGAAGTCTTGTTTCTCACTTGATGATGTAGGGGCTTCACATGAGGCTTTATAGGCACCACTTGATTTGTTGTGAAGTTCCTCTTTATCCTTAAGTGACATCTCATGAGCAACAATTTTTCCAATCACCTCCGTTGGCTTGAGATCTTTGTAATTGGGCATCATTTGGATCAATGTGCACACGGTATCATATTTTCCATCCAAGGCTCTTAGAATCTTATTGATGATGAATCTATCGGTCATCTCTTCACTTCCTAAGCCGGCAATTTCATTTGTGATGAGAGCAAGCCTAGAGTACATTTCAGCGACACCTTCACCATCCTTCATCTTGAACTTGTCAAGTTGGCTTTGAAGCACATCCAGCTTGGATTCCTTGACGGAGTCGGTACCTTCGTGCATATCAATCAAAGTGTCCCAAATTTCCTTTGCATTCTCAAGACGGCTGATTTTGTTGAATTCTTCGGGGCACAATCCATTGAAGAGAATATCACAAGCTTGAGCATTGTATTGCAACATCTTCAACTCATCCGCGGTAGCTTCACGGTTTGGTTCTCTCCCATCAAAGAAGTCACCTTGCAAACCAACACACACAATAGCCCAAACGGCGGGGTTATGTCCAAGAATATGCATTTTCATTTTATGCTTCCAACTAGCAAAATTAGTACCATCAAAGTAAGGACCTCTACGGTGATAATTTCCCTCGCTAGACGCCATACTCTCCCAGGTTGTGAAACCAAGGCTATGACCACCAAAAGCTATGGAGATCAAAGCAAATGGAGACCAGAGCTCTGATACCACTTGTAGGATCGAAAGTATGTCTAGAGGGGGGGTGATTAGACTACTTGACCAAATAAAAACTTAACCTTTTCCCAATTTTAGTTCTTGGCAGATCTAAGCTAATTTAGGACAAGTCAAGCAATCATCACATGATTCAAGCAAGCATGCAAAGAGTATATAGGCAGCGGAAAGTAAAGCATGCAACTTGCAAGAATGTAAAGGGAAGGGTTTGGAGAATTCAAACGCAATTGGAGACACGGATGTTTTTCCCGTGGTTCGAATAGGTGGTGCTATCCTACATCCACGTTGATGGAGACTTCAACCCACGAAGGGTAACGGTTGCGCGAGTCCACACAGGGCTCCACCCAAGGGTAACGGTTGCGCGAGTCCACACAGGGCTCCACCCACGAAGGGTCCACGAAGAAGCAACCACCCACAAAGGGTCCACGAAGAAGCAACCTTGTCTATCCCACCATGGCCATCGCCCACACAGGACTTGCCTCACTAGCGGTAGATCTTCACGAAGTAGGCGATCTCCTTGCCCTTACAAACTCCTTGGTTCAACTCCACAATCTTGTCGGAGGCTCCCAAGTGACACCTAGCCAATCTAGGAGACACCACTCTCCAAGAAGTAACAAATGGTGTGTAGGTAATGAACTCCTTGCTCTTGTGCTTCAAATGATAGTCTCCCCAACACTCAACTCTCTCTCATAGGATTTGGATTTGGTGGAAAGAAGATTTGAGTGGAAAGCAACTTGGGAAGGCTAGAGATCAAGATTCATATGGTAGGAATGGAATATCTTGGTCTCAACACATGAGTAGGTGGTTCTCTCTCAGAACATATGAGTTGGAATGGTGTATGCATTCTGATGGCTCTCTCCACGAATGAAGAGGAGGTGTAGGGGTATATATAGCCTCCACACAAAATCCAACCGTTACACACAGTTTTCCAATCTCGGTGGGACCGAATCAATAAACTCGGTCGGACCGAAAATGTAAACCTAGTGACCGTTAGAGATTTCCGGTGGGATTGACATGCAACTCGGTAGGACCGATATGGTTAGGGTTTGGGCATAACGTAATCTCGGTGAGACCGATTACACAAACGCGGTGAGACCGAATTTGGTAATTAGCTAACCAGAGAGTTGGTCAGGCAAACTCGGTGGGACCGATTTGCTCTTTCGGTGAGACCGAGTGGAACTCGGTGAGACCGAAAAGTTACAAAGGGGAAACACTGAGTTTACATTGCAATCTCGGTGGGACCGATCCGCTCTTTCGGTGAGACCGAAAAGTTACGAAAGGGAAACAGAGAGTTTGCAATCCCATCTCGGTGAGACCGAGATCCTTATCGGTAGAACCGAATTGCTAGGGTTTGGCAGTGGCTAATGACAAGTGAAACTCGGTGGCGCCGGATAGGAAGAATCGGTAGGACCGAGTTTGGCTTAGGGTTTAGGTCATATGTGGATATGGGAAAGTGGTTGAGGGTTTTGGAGCATATCACTAAGCACATGAAGCAAGAGGCTCATTAAGCAACACCTCATCCCTCCTTGATAGTATTGGCTTTTCCTATGGACCCAATGTGATCTTGGATCACT
Organism: Triticum urartu; assembly: GCF_056163025.1. Lineage (NCBI taxonomy): Eukaryota > Viridiplantae > Streptophyta > Magnoliopsida > Poales > Poaceae > Triticum > Triticum urartu. The sequence goes on along the minus strand of NC_141878.1, from coordinate 475,572,526 downwards.
AAAATATAAAATGAAGAGTCTTGAGCTTTTGAGCTTGAGCCAATCCTTTGTCCTTAGCATTTTGAGGGTTCCACTTTCACATCCATGCCATGCCAATCATTGAGCTTTCCTGAAATAATCATCTTGGAATAGCATTAGCTCAATGAGGTGTATGTTGTTATGAATTACCAAAACCACCTAGGGATAGTTGCACTTTCAGTCGAATATGTTTATGCAGCCCACCCAAAGACCGGCTCGACGCGTCGTCGAGCGGCTCACTGGACTCGCCGGATGCGAACTCGCTTCCGACGGCTTCCTCCCCCCGCCCTACGGACGACACCGAAGTGTTGTCCCAACAGGTTCCCAGTCGGGAGGAGGTGGTCCTGGAGGCGCCGCAAGGTGACCTCCCGGACTCCAGGAGTAAAGGGGATGAAACCCCCAGGGCTCCAAGTCCGGCTCTAGGCCGGACACCGCTCCGGAACCTTCAAAGGTTCCAGAGTCCGGCGGGGGACCTCCTTCCAAGAGGAGCAAGCCCACCGTGCCGGTGACCCCCGTCCAACCGGAGGCGCCGGACAATCTGTTGGAGGCGCTCCAAGGCGCCTCCATCGACGAGGAGCACCGCACCATTATGAGTGCGGTGGTCCAGAAGGTTCAGTCCGCCAAGAGCGGACTGACTGAAGCTTGTACTAGCCTTCTAACAGGCTTTGAGGTAAGTAAAGAATGTGGAAATAATATTCCCGCATAGACAGTAGCCCCTGATGCTCTGTTTGGTGTTCGGGAAGAAAAGCCGAATAGAGGATCAAATAAAATTCGCAGGAGTCTAACAAAAAGGAGTCAATATGCGTATGCAGGCTTCGCTGCTGGCGTCCGCCGCACTGACTGCGGAAGTGGACATGCTAAAGCAGAACCTCGAGCGGTCCGAGCAAGAGCTCGGGCGTGCCAAGAGGCAGCTCGAGGACAATGAAGGTAAGAAATACCTTCTTTAAATATATATAAAAAGGTGCAATTGCAAAAAATGACAGGATTATCGCGGCTATTGTAGGGGCCACGTCTGAGGTGGCGACCCTTAAGCAAGCGCTGGTCGAGGCCGAGAAGAAGGCGGCCACGGAGTGCACCGAGCGGGAGAAGTATGAGGCCGAGGTTGGCAAGGTACGGCAAGAGCTCCAGGCTCTCATGGAAAAACATGAGAGTTTGGAGCTTGACTCAAAGACGCGAGCGTCCGAGCTCGCGGTGGCTATTGAAAATGCCAAGTCTGCCAAGGCCGAATCCCAGAAGACCCTCCAGGAGTTGGATGAGGTGAAGAAGATAGCGGCGGATAAGGCATTCTTTACGCAAAGCAAGCACATAAACGTGAGTTACTTGTTACTTACCCGAATCCGGAGCTCTCCAGGAGCGTTCGCAGATCTTCCCCGGAGTGTGTCCGATGTCGCCGCATTCTATCGAGCCGAGGAGGGCAGCTCGATAGAGAAGGTGTTCTGGTCTTAGTATGATGAGGCCGGACACCCCGTGCCCCTGAGCGACCAGCTGAAGCAACTGGTCGAGCTCCACAAGGCGGCTGAATAGGCTATGAAGGGCCTCATAGTTCGGCTGTGGCCTGGAGGGGCTCTGCCTGGGAGCTATTTCGGGCTGGTGCGGCGGCTGGTGGAGGCCTGTCCAAGGCTCGAAGTCATCAAGCGCTCCGTCTGCATTGAAGGTGCCCGTAGGGCCCTTGCCCGTGCTAAGGTGCACTGGGGCAAGCTGGATGCTGTGAAGCTTGTGAAGGACAGGCCACCGACGGGGAAAGAGCATCGCAAGCCCGAGAATTATTATAAGGATGTTCTGAAGGGTGCCTGCCTTGTGGCGGATGAGTGTTCTAGGGATGTAATTTTTGAGTGAAACTTGCTCGTTTTGTCCTGTGCGCTGAAAACTTGTTCATATGCGCTAAGCAATGCTGTTTGGAATTTAAAATATTACCTTCTGTGCGGCTATTTATCAATTCTGAGAGATGGCAAGTCGTCGGCTTCTGCCCCCGTGCCGCTAGTGCTGGGGTGTTCGGGGATAAACCCGAGCGTTCTTTTTCCCATGTTTGGGTACTTCGAGGGAGGCGCTCAGCCCAATGAACAAGGCAATCGGACTATAATGCGTGAACACTCTCACTTAGCCATAGAATTCTATAATTTTAAATTTCGGTGAAGCCCCTGGTATTCGGAAGACCGAGTTCGGGGCGCTATCCACGCCTTGGCCGGACAGAGCCGGCTCCTCGCTCTAAGCGGCATAAGTCGTTAGGGACTCGAAAAACCTCTCGAACCGCGACCAACTCTCGCTTCATCATGACAGTCAGTTTTAGCTTTCTCCACTGAGGTGCTCGACCCAGCTCAACTAGGGCACAATCGCAGTGGTTCTCCTAGTGCTACCTTAGCCGATATAGCGGAACGTAAGGCACCAAAACATAGGAGCCGGGCAAACCCAACTATTGACCCAAGACATGATTCGGAGCCGATGCATATAATGTTATAAGTTCGGGGTGCAGCACTTGTTAAAGTGTTCGGACTTCTCACACCATATTGAGGGGTACTAAAGCCCCTGGCGTATTTAGGCCGTACCAAAGTGTACGGGTGCAATATGTCGTTAAGGAACATATATGTATATATATATAAAGAGTAATGCAAAAATAGACAAAAGCTATGCACTGTTTATTAAAGAGGGCTGCGATTAAAGCAGAACGATACAAATAATGCGATAAGCAAAAGGTTGGACTATGTAACATGTCTGTTCCAGGGGCAAGCTGCGAAATAGTATACGAAACAGGTATACTGCTCGTGATAGAGACCACCTGGGAGTTCCATAATGCGGCGTGGCTTGTCTGCTTCTCTGGTTCTTACATCGTTTGTGCGGCAATTGAACTGCCGAACAGGCCTTTCGAAGTGTGGAGTCCTGAGAGTAAGAGAAAATTAAAAAATCGGCAGCCCCTGGTGCGGTTTAAGCCGTGTTTCGGGCGTGCCGTGATGGTGCCCCTTCCCCTGTACCCATGGTATTTCTAGAGCGTAGTTATGTACACGAAGTACTGATGTCGCATTTTTGCGAGGGCTGGGGTTGGGGCTGCATTGCTACGCCTGCTCGGATCGTGCCAGGCGGTCTTGTTGTAGGTTACTCCGGGCGCGCTTGACGGTTTCCAGTCATTTGATGGCCGGACTGGAGAACTGCCTGGAGAGGCTGCTTTGTACTTCCGCTGCAAGGGCCGCCGTGTGCTCCTCCGTTCGGAGGGAGCGTTCGGTGTTTCCATTGACCGTAATTACTCCTCGAGGGCCTGGCATCTTGAGCTTAAGGTATGCGTAGTGCGGTACCGCATTGAACTTGGCGAATGCGGTTCGCCCGAGCAGTGCGTGATAGCCACTGTGGAATGGGACTATGTCGAAGATTAACTCCTCGCTTCGGAAATTATCCGGAGATCCTAAGACCACTTCAAGTGTGACTGAGCCTGTACAGTTAGCCTCTACACCTGGTATTACGCCTTTAAAGGTCGTTTTGGTGGGCTTAATCCTCGAGGGATCTATACCCATTTTTCGCACTGTATCCTGGTAAAGCAGGTTCAGGCTACTGCCGCCGTCCATAAGGACTCTAGTGAGATGAAATCCGTCAATAATTGGGTCTAGAACCAATGCGGCGAATCCGCCATGACGGATGCTAGTGGGATGGTCCCTTCGATCAAAGGTGATCGGGCAGGAGGACCATGGGTTGAACTTTGGGGCGACTGGCTCTACCGCGTATACGTCCCTTAACGCGCGCTTCCGCTCCCTTTTGGGGACGTGGGTTGCGTATATCATGTTCACCGTCCGCACTTGTGGGGGAAAACCCTTCTGTCCACTGTTGTTCGGCGGCCGGGGCTCCTCGTCGTCATCGCTATGCAGCCCCTTATATTCGTTTTCGGCGTTTAACTTGTCTGCCTGCTTGAACACCCAACAATCCCTGTTGGTGTGATTGGCCGGCTTTTCGGGGGTGCCATGTATCTGGCACAAGCGGTCGAGTATTCGGTCCAAACTGGACGGGCACCTAGGATTCCTTTTGAATGGCTTTTTCCGCTGACCGGATTTAGAGCCTCTGAATCCGGCATTAACTGCCGTATCCTCAGCATTGTCGCCGTTAATGCGGCGCTTCTGCTTGTTGCGACACGACCTGCCACTACTGTCCCTGGTATCCGAATTACCAGGGTTCTTGGTCATATTGTTGCTACAAGCAAGCCAGCTGTCTTCTCCCGCGCAAGAGCGGGTCATTAGTGTCGTGAGTGCTGCCATAGACTTTGGCTTTTCCTGTCCAAGGTGCCGGGTAAGCCACTCGTCACGGATATTGTGCTTGAAGGCTGCTAGGGCCTCATCGTCTAGACAGTCGACTATTTGATTTTTCTTTGTTAGGAACCGTGTCCAGAATTGCCTGGCCGATTCCTCTGGCTGCTGAATTACGTGACTTAGGTCATCGGCGTCTGGGGGTCGCACATAAGTGCCTTGGAAATTGTCGAGGAATGCGGCTTCCAGGTCCTCCCAACAACTGATTGATCCTGTTGGTAAGTTGTTAAGCCAATGCCGAGCTGGTCCTTTAAGCTTGAGTGGGAGGTATTTGATGGCGTGGAAATCGTCGCCGCGGGCCATGTGGATATGAAGGAGATAATCCTCGATCCATACCGCGGGATCTGTTGTGCCATCATATGATTCGATATTTACGGGTTTGAAACCCTCGGGGATTTGATGATCCATTATTTCGTCTGTGAAGCATAATGGGTGTGCGGCGCCTCTGTACTAGGCTATATCACGACGTAGCTCCAATGAGCTTTGTCTACTGTGTTCGGCCCTGCCGAATTTGTGGCCGGCGTGACGGTTACCGTCTCAAGCCGTGGGGCGCCCATGTGATCCGTAGATCGATCTTGTCTGTCTTGCCTTGTCCTCCAACATATCTCGTAAGTCTGGCGCATATTCCCGTGCCTTGGTACAGGGTGCGGTTGAGTGGAGGGCCGAGAGGCCTTTCTGTCGCGGCCACGAGGTGGCCGGTCGGCCGCATCAAGTGCTTCCTCCTCTAATCGGGGTAGCAACTTGTGCTTTGGGTAGCTCTTGGAGGGACGTTCGAGTTTATGCTCTTCGGCCGCAAGGACTTCAGTCCATCTGTCGACTAGCAAATCTTGATCAGCTCTTAGCTGTTGCTGTTTTTTCTTGAGGCTTCTTGCCATGGCCATAAGCCTGCGTTGAAAATTCTCTTGCTCGACGGGATCCTCTGGCACGACGAATTCGTCGTCGTCGAGGCTTGCCTCGTCTTCGGAGGGAGGCATATAATTATCATCCTCGACCTCTCTGTCTGCCGCTCTCTCATGAGGGCTGGTTTCTCCATCCTCCTGTGCTAATCTTGTTGGAGGGGGTTTTCTTCGGCACTTTCTGGAGTATTATTATCTCCCGTGCTGGAATCACCGTATTTGTTTTGGCGGGATTTTGAGCGGCGCCGCTGACGCCGGCGCTTAGGCTGTTTCTTGGAGGGGTCATCCTCCGCTATTCCATCGCCATCTCCTTCTTTTGGGGTGTCCACCATGTATATGTCATATGACGAGGTGGCTGTCCAGGGCCTGATAGGCACTGGTTCTTCATCGTCTCCTTCATCGGCGTCCATGCCGTCGATGTCTTCGGAGTCGAAGTCGAGCATGTCGGTTAAGTTGTCGACAGTGGCTACAAAGTGGGTGGTGGGTGGGCTTTGAATTTCTTCATCGTCCGAATCCCAACCTTGCTGACCGTAGTCCGGCCAGGGCTCTCCTGATAAAGAGAGAGACTTCAGTGTCTTCAGAATATCGCCGAAAGGCGAGTGCTGAGAGATGTCCGCGGCAGTAAACTCCATAATCGGCGCCCAATCGGATTCGATCGGCAGGGGCGCGGAGGGTTCGGAGTCCGGCTCCTCGGAGTCACGAGTCTCGCAGAGTGCGGGGCTGGCGTTCGGCTCGATCGCCGTTGGGATCGCAGCCCCCGAGGCGGCGTCCAACCACCCATCCTCGATCGGCGCAGTTGGCTCCGAATTAAGGGTCGAAGCCGATGCGGGTGCGGCCTCCAGGGCACTGTTCAGCGGCAGAGCTAGATCATGCTCGTCGTGACAGTGTGGCGCGCTCGGCAATGGCTCGAATCCGTCGAAGATCAAGTCCCCGCAAATGTCAGCCGTGTAGTTTAAAAACTTCCAAATCTGACCTGACGGCCAGGGGCATAGCTTTCGATCTGCTCCAGATGGCCAAGTGAATTGGCCCGCAGTGCGAAGCCGCCGAAGACGAAGATCTGTCCGGGGAGGAAGCTCTCACCCTGGACTGCATCGCTGTTGAAGATCGTAGGAGCCATCAGGCCTGACGGTGACGGCACAGAGGACCTCTCAATGAAAGCACCAATGTTGGTGTCAAAACCGGCGGATCTCGGGTAGGGGGTCCCGAACTGTGCGTCTATGCCGGATGGTAACAGGAGGCAAGGGACACGAAGTTTTACCCAGGTTCGGGCCCTCTCGATGGAGGTAAAACCCTACGTCCTGCTTGATTAATATTGATGATATGGGTAGTACAAGAGTATATCTACCACGAGATCGGAGAGGCTAAACCCTAGAAGCTAGCCTATGGTATGATTGTTGTTGTGTATGTTGTCCTACGGACTAAAACCCTCCGGTTTATATAGACACCGGAGAGGGTTAGGGTTACACAAAGTCGGTTACAATGGTAGGAGATCTACATATCCGTATCGCCAAGCTTGCCTTCCACGCCAAGGAAAGTCCCTTCCGGATACGGGACGGAGTCTTCAATCTTGTATCTTCATAGTCCAGGAGTACGGCTGAAGGTATAGTCCGGCCATCCGGACACCCCCTAATCCAGGACTCCCTCACCCATCGAAGTACCGCGACATGAGGCTCCGACATTGGGGCGAGATCCGCAACCCGAACGCGGTGGAGCGGGTGTGCCTTTGCACGTTCGCCACTTCGGAGGAAGTGGAGCGCACCTACGATGATGTCACACTCCGCTTCTTCGGGAGCCGTGGGAAGGTAACCTTCCTCGTCGACATTGTGGCCGCCATCATGCCTCCCAGGACGAGGAGAGGCAACATCGTGCCGCTGAGGTCCAACTCGCGTCCGACATTGTGGCCGCGCTCCTCAAGGACCCACCGATCATCGTCGAGAACCGCATGTTCTTCGAGTCCGTGAAGAACCGCATATTCTTCGAGTTTGTGGAAAACGCGTGCATGATCGAGCGGGAGTGCCGCTTGCCTCGACACCTAGTGTAAGGAGATGTTCGAGGAGCTTAACGAGCTCGTTGACAAGGGGGGTGAGAAGGATGACCTGATGTGGTGGAGTCGCCCACCACCAACGACCACCATCCTCCAAGACAGAGTTCACCGAAGACGACGAGGACTAGATCTCCTCTTTTATATATCTAGATATTTTTTTGAAACAAGCATATATCTGGATATGGTTCTATCTAGTTTATCTTGATGCTTAGCATGTTTAATGTCGATGTAGTGTTAATATAGCAGGTCATGGGCTGATTAATTATGCTATATATGATGTTAATATAGCACTGTTGTTTACTTATGTAGAAGTAACTTAGTTTTTTTGCTTCAAATGAATTTTTGTGCAAAAAACTGGGTTTTAAATTTTGAAATGATGATAGCCGAGTCAATGAATGAGGTCCATACAGCGAGCAATGCAGCGGCAGTTATCACTGCTATTCTCTATCCAGAGAGTTCACTAAGGTAACTTATGTTCATGAGTTTCCCGAAGCCAATACGGTTGCACATGAATTGGCGAAATTGGCTATATCAAGGGCCTTGTACCTGGTTAGATGATCCTCCCCCACTATAGTATTGTATCTGTTTTAGTGCATGATCTAACGCTCATTTCAGATGAATAAAGAGGTGCTTCGAGTGTAAAAAAAAATTCATGAACGGGATGTCAGCATCAAATCATGTAAGTACCAAATGCACACGGCCATATTGCAAACAGCGCAGAAGCACACGCCATATATTTCAGATATTCCACAACAACAGATACATACATACATACATACATACATACATCACAACAACGCATGCATTCATTCACAAACATTCTATACGTTTGGAGTCAACATGTAGATCTTAGACATTTAAGAAATTAAGTTTACAGCCACCATCATCATGGCAAAATTCTTTAAATGAAGTTGCAAAGGAAAGAAATAGTACTCCCTCCAATTCATAATAAATGTTTTTTACGGATAATTCATAATAAGTGTTGTGGTTTTAGTTAAAACTTAAACTAAAATCACAACATTTATTATGGATCGAAGGAGTAGTTGTTTTCTATGTTATGTCATTGCCTTCACAATTGTGTGTGTATGTGGTGGTGGTGGGGGGGGGGGGGGGGGGTTACAAAAGGATGAAGAAGTTCTTGTCGCCTCTTCTTTTCGAGAGAAGGGAGCAGGCAAGGAAAGCCGCCATTGCCGCACCACTTGCTCCCTCCTCCTAAGAGCATCTCCAACCGCGCCCCAACAAGCCCACCAAGACCCATTTTTATTGTCGGCACTAAAAAATCGGTCCAGCTGCGTCCCCAAAAACTCACCTTTTGCCAGTTAGGGCCTAATTTGGCGCCGGCGGATCCAGGCCGAACCCGGCGTGCTGGGGTGCCGGGGGAAACGGTTGTTGGCGCGAAAACAAGCGCGCCCATCGAGTCAGCAAGTCGACGCCTTCGTCATCCTCATCGCCTCGGTTCCTGCGGGGATCAATACGAAGGATGCCACGCTGCCGTGTCAGTCAGCCTACCATTGGTGCCTCACGGGCGGCGCAGTGAAGATGCGGCGACGCGCGTCCCGCCCGCTCCTGTCACGCGTACACACGGTGGCCGCCCTCTCGCCACCTACCCGCTGCTATAAAAGCCGACCCTCCCTCGCCGGTGAACGCACACTCCCTCGCCACAGAATCCTCTCCTCCTCTCACCGCCGATGCCCCTCTCGACCTCTCACCGCCGACGCGCGTCTCTTCAATCTCCCCTGGCGACGACCATGGCCGAGCGCTACTCAGGCGACGGTGCGGCGACCAACAGCTTCAACCGCCGTCACCTGCACAAGGACGAGGCACCCCTCCTCTACAAGGCCGACTACCCAGCGCCGCCGGACATGCGGGTGCCGGGCTCGTGGAGGCTGAGCGCCGGCGGTGTCCCAGTGCCTCGAGCGCCCACCAGCGCTGACCGGCGCACCGAGATCGCGCGCATCTGATCCTCGCTGCCAGAGCAGGCGCGAAACCAGCCGAGGTATGCCCCCGACAGCAACACGCTGTGACGACGTACTTCGACCGCCGCCACGAGGAGCAGCTCGCCTCCACCAACACGGCGTCGAGTCTCGCGGCCGCCTCAACTCTGAGGGACGGCACCAATGGTGGGGCATCACCGACCGCACCCTCGAAGCCGTCCTCGAGCACATCGAGGCCGGCAACATGCCGCCCCCTCCTTCTCTTGCCGTTGCGGTAGCTCCTGGATGCCGCGACAAATGGAGACGGCGACCTCCTCCTCGTCGGGCTCCCTTTCCTCGGATCGCCGGTGCTCCGCCCCGTCAAGCCGGAGCCACAGGAGACGCCTCTCGGGCGTCAAACCCGCGGCGGCACCCTCGTCATCAACGAGGACGCCCGTAGCCTCTCTCCTCCCTCTTCCCGTCTCGTCCGGCCGAAGACCGAGCCGGGGCTGCTCCCCGTGAAGAAGGAGCATTAGGCCATGGCCGCCGCCGACGAGACCGCCCTCAAGTGGGCGCGGAAGGACTACGTCCGCGAGGAGATGGCGCGCCAACGTCGCATCCTCGAGGAGATCGCCGCTCGGCGCTGCGGATGCGAGGAGGGCGGCGTGGTCATCCTCGACGACAGCGACGAGAAGGCGCCCGGGCCGCCCAATCCCCCATGCATCAGCGACGCTGGTCAGGGGTGCAGCAGGAATGGCGGCGGCATGCAGGACGGCCGCGACGACGACGGCGGCGGCGACTACACCAAATTCTACAGGCTCCTCGGCATGTAAAAGGCGGGCGGCGGCGGCGGCGCAGTGGTAGTATTTAGTTGTCATTTTAGTTAGCTTTTAAATTATGTTTTCAGTTTTTGTACAAATATCAATGAAATCGTCTAGTTTGACCAAATTTATGTTGTGTTCGGCCGAAGTTTGGCCGAGTTTGGTTTTTAAAATAACTGCGTCTGAGATGATAATTGGGAAACCGACCACCCTCACATCAATTTTTTCACCGACACGTCCCCAGGCGACGCTATTTCAAGTCTCTGAAAGGCTGAATGAGTGAAGATGCTCTACGCACGCTCGTGCGCGGTCCTTGATGCCGTCCGCCACACCGTATGGAGGACGAGGACGCCATCCTCCTTGTAAACTCTCGGGAGAAAAACAATACTCCCGCTATGACGTCAGTGGCTAGAGGTCGGCAATGACCGAACAAAAAGTTGGGCTCCAGCCAACACTACTTAATTCAGCTGCAGGCTAAATGTTGCGCATTGATTATGTACGCGCCACATCCGACCTATAGTACGCAGTACCACGTCTCCATTCCGTTACAGTTGAAATCATTGATTAGCTATATATGCAACAACATGCGTATCCAAAAGTCGAAGACGATCAGATCGGACACGATACGGACATGGAGTTAATGGAAGCGTGCACGCATGAACCGTGTGTGTGTGTGACTAGTAGTACTATATGATCCAAATTTTAGTCGGCCACTAGGTGCCCAAATTTTAGTGCATGCACATTATATGATCCAACGAGAGTCAAGGTCGGCCTCTAATCGACGTGGGTTTAGGGCATCTCCAACGCCTACCCTTAAACTGTCGGATTTGTTATTTAACACGGTTCTGCGTTGAATTGTTTGGTGGTTTGGGCATGTTTTTTCCTGCAAACTAGAGACAAATTGAATGGTTTTGCATACGTCCGGACCGTTGGCATGCCCGCGTCTGATTAACCTGGCCCACTATAAAACCCTTCCCCGCGCCCACATGTTTTTCCGTCCGAAGTCAGCAGCTCGCATTCATGTCGGGCCAAAGCGGACGCGACCGCTCACTGGAGTCAGCATTGAAGCGGCTCGCCGGTCGAGAGCGCCGCCCTATGCGCACGCCTTCTCTCCACATTGAAACGACATTCGTCTGCCACCTACCTCCATTAAACCGGCATGTGTGCCGAGGAACCTACACCGACGCCCCGAGTGCCACACATCGTTCTTGTGCCGCCCGGCTTTAAACACCTCTCCTGTTGGCTCCTTGCATCCGTCCGCTGTATAAACGTGTCCGCTCTCTTCCATTTCCTCCTTGCATAACACCCACCATGGCCTCCGACGAACAGAAGGAGTTCTCCGGCATTGCAGCTGCCTGGGTTGCCACCATGAGAGCCATCCCGATACAGGTTGGCTTGCCGGCCAACCCTCCGGTTCCGACGCCACCACCATCGCCAGCGCCACCCCCTTCTCGTTCGTCCAAACTGGACAACGCCGTCTCCCGGCAAATCCGCCACGAGCAATGGCGGCAACGCGTCAGGCAGGTGGGTAAAGAATCCATGTCGGCAAAGGCCGGCACGTCCGTGGCCATCGCGGACAGCGAGAAAAAATAGACTTCGGTTCGTGCTTCACAGAGGCGGAGGGAGGCTTTTCTTCCCCTCTCGCTGAAGCATATCTGTCGTGACCCAACACATACCAATACACATCATACGTAGGCAGAACATGCAAGTATGTGTGTTGGTACAACATGGCATCACAACATAACTCTATGACTCAAGATATTTTATTTAAGAGGCCCTGAAGAACCATACATAACATGATATTGCAAACATGGGTATCATGACCCAACATACAGTCATACAAGTAACAAGCGAAAGCATAAACCTGTCTGGGTACAGACAGCTGAAAAGAAAGTAGGCTAGGAAGCCTATCTATCTACATGACCCTCTATAGGAACCAAACCTCTGTCTGGGATTCCCAAGCTACTCATCGAAGCCCATGTGAAACTACTAGTGAGACTGAAGTCTCATTTGCAAAAATATAAATTAAGCAAATGTGAGTACAAATGTACTCAGCAAGAGTTACATCGGAACTATGTACTTATGCATCAGGTATCAATAAGGGGGTTGTGGAGTTTAACTGCAGCAAGTTAGCTTTCACTAAGTGGCTATCTTTACTACGACTACCAGTATTTCCTTTGAGGTGAGAAAGTGCACACGAGTCCACATATTCATCTTATCAATACACTACTATGGATCCGCTCCCGTCTCCCTACAAGAAGGCCATCCATAGCACTCACACTTATCTTGCGCATTTTAGAGTATTCATTTCAACTTGTCTATGAACAATGTAAACTTTCCAAGTAGTCCATAACCGAGGACACGGCTATCCGAATAGATCATCAACCCTGCAGGGGTGTACTTCTTCACACACGCTCTCACCACTTACCACCATATACACGTCATGTATCTCGGCAACCTTCAAGCGGAAGCCTGGCAAGGGTGTCGGCCACGACCTGACTAACCACACAAGACTATAGTCCAAGTTTATTGCCTATTTGAGGTTGTATGCGTGACGAAAGTTCGGCCGAGGTTTCTATCATGGCCCAAACAATGAGAGCAGGGTTCCCAAGAGAACCATTCGGGTGTTGTTGGGGATATTACTACTGGAGGTAAACTGGCCTTATGTAGCCGGGTTGACTCTTTGAAGATTAGAAGCCCATGAAGATGTAAAGATGATGGCGCTTTACGGAGGGCCCAAAGGCGAGTTACAGTCTGTAAATGTAAACCGGCCTAGTCATCTAACTTGTATAGTAAGATAGAAAGAGAGAGGCCGAACCGGATACGTTTATAAACCGGCTTCGGGACTCTGTAGTCCGGCGGGCGTCAACCTATGTATATAAAGGGACGACCCGGCCGCGGTTTAGAGACAGACAACAACAACTCGAGAGCCAGAAAAGCGGATTCGCTCCCTGGCCTTCGAAACCCTAGCAATACCAATCACAACTAGACGTAGGCTTTTACCTTCATCGAAGGGGCCGAACTAGTATAACTCCCGTGTCCCCTTGTCCGGTTTAACCCCTTTAAGCTAACCCGTTGCGATGGCTCCACGACTAAGTCCTTTCACGAGGACATCTGCCATGACAAACCCACGACAGTTGGCGCCCACCGTGGGGCTATCGCACGATGGTTTCGAGTTCTTGAAGGGCAGCTTCGATGGACTCAAGGGATACGCTGTGGGCCGGATGACGAAGAGTCACCGCGGCAAGCTCTACATTGACAACGCAGGATGGGGTCCCGAGGCCGATTCAATCGAATACAGGTACCGGGTCCCCTTCGGTGCGATTCACGTCTTCATCGGCAAGATCGGCGAACCGGCCCTCGAGCCGAAAATCTGCACCGACATCATCGAAATGGCTCGGCGTGCAAGTTCTTCGCCGGTTCAGCCCGAGGGAAGGCATGTTTTTGTAGGTGTCGTCCATGGATCAGGGTACGAGGACGGACCGGTGTCCGATGGGGAAATCGTAGTCTACTCTGATGACGAGTCTTCCGGAGAAACCGAATCGCTTTACCAGTTGCAGGACGGCCGGATTGAGGGAGGATCCGAGGGCAACAGTATTCCGGATTCCCCCGGTCTGCCAAACCGGGCCGCCATCTTCATGGCCGGCACACAATCGGCGCCTCATTCATCTACCGCCGCAGCAATGCTCTCCGGTTCAGCGACGGCCACGCCAGCAGGGGCAGGAAGCTCGGCGCTACCTCCGGCCCAAGTCTTGTCTGATTTGTTCGACGCTCTGGCAACATTGATGTCCGTGGAGGTAGACGCAACAGCCAGGGATCAACACGATGCGGAGATTGCAAAAGTGAAAGATTAGATAGCCTAGGCTAAAGCAGACCTGGCAGCGGAGAACGCCATGATGGCTACGGAGCGGGCCGAGTTGGAAGCACAGCTTACCGGATTAGACCGGATCAGAATGCTTCAGAGGAAGTCATGAGAAGAAGGTACCGATCACGTCTCCCGTCGGTTTATGAGCCACAGAATCTTTTCAACACGCCAGGTGCAGGAGCTGGTAACCAACCCACGCTAAATCGGGCGGGGGCGCCGGGAGCAGGAGCGCCAGTTCAGTCGCGCACGACGGACCTGCCTCGCCAGAACAACGTTGTACCATCAACGCCGCCCGGGCATTATTCCAACCCATTGGACAACATTGTGGCCGCCGCTTCACGCCTGGCGGCCCTCCCAACCGACGGCGAGTCACCAGTTGCAGTGGAAGCACGTCGGGCCAGGGACCTCCTTCAGACAGCACTAAATCAACAGCAAGCATATTCACACAGCCGTGAGAGGATTCATTCCACTCCCCGTCCAAGCCGGAGTTATAGCAGACACGTGGAAGACGAACCGGCCGTGTCCAGTAGTGCACGCCATCGAAATTCGCCACGAGGGAACAACCCGACTGGGGGAGGTGCTAATGCACAAGATGTTGTGGACCATGGCCGCGCACGTCGAGAGGCCGAGTTGACAGCTCGACACGAAGCACGACAGCATACTCCGGTTCACCCCACCGCCTCCGTGGAGCCAGGGGCGATGTTCAGTTCCTTAGGGGTACCGTGTTTAACTCCTGCTTTGCATAATATGCGACTACCCAAGGATTTCAAGGGACCTCGTAAGGTACCAAATTATACCGCCAATTTGCAGCCAGAGGCGTGGGTGGAGAGCTATGAAATAGCAATGGAGATGTTAGATGTGGATGAGGCGGTGTGTGCTAAATATTTCACCATGATGTTGGAAGGAACAGCTCGCACTTGGTTGAAGAGCTTGCCGACCAACTCCATTGGATCATGGGCTGAACTGAAGCACCGGTTTATCCAGAACTTCAAGGATACATGTAAGCAGCCAATGTCAATTGTAGATCTGGCCGCTTGTGTCCAAAAGGAAGGGGAGTCCACGACCCATTGGGTCAAACGGGTCTCGGCGATTTTGCATTCATCAGATCGTATCAATGCAGACACCGCAGTGTTAACGTTAGAGGGCAATTGCTGTTTCAAACTGTTGAAACAGAAGTTGGGAAGGCTCAAACGTCACTGCAACGACATGTCAACACTCATGGCCACTTTGGTTAAATATGCCGATTTAGATAATACTAAGGATCCGGATTCAGAGGAGGATAAACCGGAGAAGGGTAAGAAGACCAGCAATGCCAAAGGCCAACAACACAATCCGGCAGGCCATGGAAACGCTGGTAAACACAAGGCCGACAGTGGTTTGGACTTTGTCGCAAATACCAACGCGCAGGAGAATGGCCAGCGCCGTAAAGGCAAGCAGCCCCAGAGGGGTGGAGGTCCAGGCAACAATTTGGAGCATTTGTTAAATCAGCCCTGTCCAAAGCATGGATCAAAGGAGAAACCGGCATCACATCTCTGGAAAGATTGTTATATCATGCGAGATTTCAAGAATTCCAATAGGTTCCAATATGACAGCGGCCCGCCCGGCGGTTCAGGAGGAGGTTTCCACGGGCCAGGTTACGGAGGTGGTGGTTCCGGTTCAGGGTTTCCAGGCAATCAAACCGAACACGTCAATCAAGGACACCAAGGCAACCAGGGAGGTTACAACCATCAGGGGAGTCAGCAGCAGCAGCAGCAGTCGGGTTATCAGAGCAATCCTAAACAGCTGAACAGCGGGCAATATCATGTCTTCACTAGTAGTTTGTGCAAACGTGATCAGAAGCTTCACAAAAGGGCAGCCAACTCTGTTGAGCCGGAAGTACCTCAGTATTTACGCTGGTCAGAGCAACCTATTTTGTGGAGCAGAGAGGATCACCCGCCCCGGGTTGATAATCCAGGTCATTTGGCCTTGGTGGTAGCCCCTCAAGTTGGGGGATACAAGTTCACTAAAGTGCTCATGGATGGGGGAAGTAGTATCAATATTTTGTATTATGATACATTCCGCCGTATGGGGTTGACAGATAAGGATCTTAAACCATCGAATACGGTATTTCATGGTGTGGTGCCTGGTAAGTCTGCATATCCCGTTGGTAAGATAGCTTTGGAGGTAGCTTTTGGAGATGACTACGATTCAAGGTCAGAAACATTGACATTTGAGGTGGTGAAGATCAAAAGTCCGTACCACGCCTTGTTTGGGCGGCCGGTTTATGCTAAGTTTATGGCAAGGCCATGTTATGTTTACCTACAGCTTAAAATGCCAGGTCATAAGGGGACTATCACAGTACATGGGAGTAGAAAGATTGCTTTGGAGTGTGAAGAAGGCGATGCGGCTTATGCTGAGTCGGTTTGTGCCACGGAGGAGTTAAAATTCTATAAGGAGCAAGTTGATCCGGCAGACATGACCTCCTTAAAAAAGCCAACTACGAAACATGATCCAGCATTGAAGTTCAAATCAGCTACAGACACTAAGATGGTTGACTTTGTCCCTGGCGATTCATCCAAACAGTTCAGCATCAGCGCTAACCTGGATCCCAAATAGGAAAGCGCGCTCATCTAGTTCATCCGTGAGAATCGGGACATCTTTGCATGGAAACCTTCTGACATGCCAGGTGTACTGAGAGAACTCGCTGAGCACACACTCAACATTGATCCTAAATTCAAACCGGTCCGACAGTTCCTCCGCAGTTTCAACGAGGAAAGGCGCAAGGCTATAGGTGAAGAGGTCGCCCGTTTGTTGGCTATTGGGTTTATTGTTGAAGTTTTTCATCCAGAGTGGTTAGCCAATCCGGTGCTGGTTCTTAAGAAAACCGGCACTTGGCGCATGTGTGTGGACTACACAGGTTTAAACAAGGCTTGCCCCGCAGACCCCTTTGCTCTCTCTCGCATTGATCAGATAATTGATGCTACGGCGGGTTGTGACCGTTTGTGTTTTTTGGATGCTTACTCTGGTTATCATCAGATCAAAATGGCAGTTAAGGACCAGGAGAAGACAACCTTTATAACTCCCTTTTGAGCCTTCTGCTATGTTTCCATGCCCTTTGGACTCAAGAGTGCCCAGGCAACTTACCAGCGATGTGTTCAGAATTGCCTTCATAAGCAAATTGGGCGCAATGTTCATGCGTATGTAGATGATATTGTGGTCAAATCCAGAAAGGAGGAGACTTTGATAGATGATCTACGGGAAACCTTTGAAAATCTCTGGGTTTACAAGATGATGCTCAATCCGGAGAAGTGTGTTTTCGGTGTCCCGACAGGCAAGCTCTTAGGCTTTCTGGTTTCAAACAGAGGCATGGAGGCTAATCCGGAAAACATTGCAACAATTACGTCCTTGGCTAAACCGGTGTGTATTAACGATGTGCAAAGTCTGGCCGGCCGGATTACAGCCTTGAGCCGGTTTATCAGCCGCCTTGGAGAGAAGGCCATCCCCTTATATCAGATGCTCAAGAAAATGGATAACTTTGTCTGGAGTGAGGCAGCTGATAAGGCGTTTGAAGATCTGAAGAGGCAGCTCATGGAACCGCCCGTGCTGGCGGCACCGATCGATAAAGAGCCATTATTATTATATGTGGCTACTAATGCCCGGGCTGTCAGCGTAGCCATTGTGGTAGAGTGCAAGGAGCCTGGCAAAGAGTATCCGGTTCAACGGCCGGTTTATTATATCAGTGAGGTGCTCATTGAGTCAAAGCAGAGGTATCCGCATTGGCAGAAACTGGTGTATGGGGTGTTTATGGCAAGCCGGAAGCTCAAACACTATTTCCAGAGCCATCCTATCACAGTGGTCAGTTCAGCTCCTCTGGGCGACATCATTCAAAACAGAGAGGCAACTGGCCGGATTGCCAAGTGGGCCATTGAGCTTGGACCCCACGGGCTCAAATACATACCCCGCACGGCGATCAAGTCCCAGGCACTCATAGATTTCATCAATGATTGGACGGAGTTACAGGCACCTGAGGAGAACCAGATAATACATATTGGACTATTCATTTTGATGGGTCCAGACAGTTAGAGGGTTCGGGGGCTGGAGTCGTATTAACTTCCCCACGAGGTGATAAGTTTTGTTATGTCCTCCGTTTAATGTTCCCTTGTACTAACAATGCAGCTGAGTATGAGGCTTTACTCCACGGTCTCCGGATGGCTAAAGAGATGAATTTGAGTCGGGTTAAGTGCTTCGGCGATTCAGATCTAGTGGCTCAGCAAGTGTCTGGCATTTGGGATTCTAAGGACCCATTCATGGCTGCATATTGGCGAGACGTGGACGCAGTGGCTGGTCACTTTAAACGTTATCAGGTGGACCATATAGACCGGTGGAAGAATGAAGCGGCGGACGCTTTAAGTCGTCTTGGTTCCCAACGTAAACCAGTTCCGCCCAATGTCTTTCTTGATGTATTGCACAATCCGTCAGTCAAAATACCAACCGAAAAAGATTTGGCTATTCTTGATCCGGAGGCTCAATTGGTGGCAGCTTTGCATGCCATACCGGATTGGACAATCCCATATCTGGATTACATGAACCGGGGCGAGTTACCAGCTGAGGAAACGTTGGCTCGACAGATAATCCGGCGTTCCAAGTCCATGACCATACTCAACGGGGAGTTACATCGTTACAGCGTTTCAGGAGCAATTCAGCGATGCGTTTCTCCTCAAGAAGGTTGTGAGATTTTGCGAGAAATTCATGAAGGGGATTGCGGTCACCACGCCAGTTCAAAGTCGTTGGTTGCTAAAGCTTTTCGCCACGGTTTTTACTGGTTGACGGCGCATGCTGATGCGGAGGATTTAGTCAAAAGATGTGATGGATGTCAAAAGTTTTCCTGCCATGCGCACGTTCCGGCTCAAGAGTTGCGGATGATTCCAATTACGTGGCCATTTGCCACTTGGGGGCTGGATATGGTTGGACCCTTCAAGCGCTCCAAGGACAAGAAGACCCATCTGTTAGTAGCAGTTGATAAATTCACTAAATGGGTAGAGGCAGAGCCAGTCAGCAAGTGTGATGCAGCCACGGCGGTTCAATTCATCAAAAAGGTGATATTCCGGTTTGTCTTTCCACATAGCATTATAACAGATAACGGCACTAACTTGTCAAAAGGAGAGATGGAAGAATTCTGTCAACGTGAGCACATCCGGCTTGATCTAGCATCAGTGGCTCACCCCCAATCTAATGGTCAAGCGGAAAGGGCAAATCAAGAAATTCTATGGGGTATCAAACCAAGGCTTATGGTTCCCTTAAAGCGGACGCCGGGTTGTTGGTTCGAGGAGCTACCTTCTGTGTTATGGAGCATCAACACCACACCCAATAGGTCTACGGGTTACACGCCTTTCTTCATGGTTTATGGAGCAGCGGCGGTTCTTCCTAGTGACATCCGTCATGATTCGCCCCGTGTGGCAGCTTATGTTGAAGCTGATAATGAGAAGGCACGTCAGGATTCTCTGAACCTGTTGGATGAAGAGCGGGATCTTGCAGCAGCGCGTTTGGCGATTTATCAATAAGATCTTTGACGTTATCACAGCCGCCGGGTTAAAACTAGAACCTTTCAAGAAGGTGATTTGGTGCTCCGGCTCATCCAGGATCAGACTTATATGCATAAGTTATCCCCCCCCTTGGGAAGGACCCTTTGTGGTTAGCAAAAATCTGCACAACGGATCCTACTACCTCATTGATGTTCGAGAGCATGAAGACTCACGTCAATCGGAGGAGGAGATAAAGCGGCCATGGAACATAGCTCTCCTTCGGCCTTACTATACTTGAAGCCATAGGCTTTTCACCTGTACATATTTATGACAGTGTATATACCATATAATAAACCGGAGCCTCCGTCATAAGCGGGGTATCTATTCTTTCTTATATCATATGTGTGCTTTTACAAGTTAACGGTCAAAGCGAAGTCTTTGTTAAACCGTATTTAGCAGCTGCATAAAGATAAAGAAAATCACTAGGGGGCTTGGTCATGTTTGAACCACAGCTACACCTCTTGATAGGCATTTCAGCCACATAAGGAAAAATTTGTGGAGCCAAAGAGAGTATTGTACACAGTACAAACTCAAACACAGGCACACACTGAGCATCGCTCACAAAGTTACTTGGGGGCTCTTTTTTGCAAAGCAACAAAGAGTTTGAAAGGACCCTCGTAATTGGCTATCAAGCCACGGCTTGGAAGCCTGGTGTATTCACCTAAAACCCCGGGTTAACCTGCCTTCATCAAGTAAGCCACTCCTATCCAGGTAATCCTGGCATGACCCATCGAACGTTTGACAAGTCAATCTTTTACAGACCCTGAACTTGTCATAGTTAAAACGGTGATTGGTTAATTGGAGGCCCATCTTAAAAGGCTTTGTTAAATGGTTTAACTCAGAGGCCTGGCAGCCCATGAAAAGCCTCGATTTGGAGCTTGGCAGCTCGTAAAAAGCCTCGCATATTTTCCTATTTGAATTTTGTTTGTTGACAATCATAAGTATTTTTTGATAAACCGGCGTCCTTGACCCGGCTTGCTTTCCAACCACCAGTTGTTGGCACATGATCAATTATAAACCGGTGGTCATTGACCCGGTCTGGTTTGACTAAATCACCAGTGTTATAAAGAAAATCCGGTAGTTATACCGGTCCGGTTTAATAGATAGACCAGCATTATGAAGATGCAATTATCAAACGTATCGGGTTGGTGTTAAACACCTTTGCTGTATACACGTTTGGTCAATCAATGAGGTATGTTCTGTACATTGTTTTTTGTACAAACACTTGATTATTCAGCTAAAAATACTATATACTTCTTGGATCTTATGACATATTTAGCGGTAAACCGCTAGACACTTTTAAGTTTTTTGGACCCAGGAAGGCAAGTCATCATAGGCTATGCATAAAATATATCCTGAAGGGCGGCACAGATTGTCACAAAGCGTTATGAAACATGCTCGATGGCATGGCAGATAAACAAAGTTTCAGCTATCCTATTACATGAAGCTTCAAAGCGGCTCAAACAGTGCCATTGTTTTTCACAGTAGCCATATAAACCGGCGACCGGATCAGGACTCTTCATCACGACGGTTTGATGGTTGCGGATCAGTTGGTGTAGGCACTTCTTCATCCCTCCCCACCCGCTGGAAATCAGCCGTTGACCAATCGATTCCGGTTAAAGCTTGGAATACTTCTTCCTCATGGATAAGATCAGAAGGGTTAATATCAAGGGCATAAGTGTGCTTACGAATCGGAGGCACAAGTTCTTCGACTTCATGGATCTCGGCCGGCTGTCTTTTCCCTTCTACATCATAAAACGGTTGAAAATGGGACAAATCGGTGTCCTCAGCCAAGTTGCTGGCCGCTGGTCGCATCTGTTTGGTCAGCCGCCGAAGATCATCATTGTCAAAGTTTGAACCGTCTTCTTTAACGCCTGGATACCCTTTAATGATATCCTCCGCTTCAAGATCTGGAATCCAGGCCTTGGCTCGAATAAGGGCAGTTAATTCTCCGACTCTTGCAGCGGCTCTTTTCAACTCGGCAATACGCGCCGGTAACATGCCCAGCTTCTCAAGGGTTTCCTTAATCAACGTTGGCGCCGGTTTGTTATAAGTCGTTGTACTAATGGCTCACTGAGATCCAAAGTACAGCTACTCAACCAATGTATATGCCGCTTTGAGCTTCATCCGCATATTTGCACCAAGATGAGTGATCCGAGTTCCTGCCAACGATTTTATCAACATTTTGGTCAGTTTTAAGATTCATTGACTGGTGCAACATACATAAGCAGATACTTACCAAAGATAGCAGAGGTCATAGCGTTGATTTGGCGCTTCAAACCGGCTAGTTCTTTAGCCACCGGTTTCAGGGCTTCCTCGGCATCTACAGCTCTTTTGGTCAAATCGGCTTTTTCGGTTTCCCATTTAGCACGAGCTTGATTGAAGGATTCTTTCAATTTTTCCATTCCGGCCAGGGCCTGGGTCAGCTCCTCTTTGGCTTTTGCAGCTTCGGCCTATTGGGACTTCACATTTTCTTGCAAGTCAGAGTTTTGGGTATCTTTGCTTCTCAGCTCAGCCTGCAACATTGAAGGTATATTCAACAAAACAACATATTTATGCACTAAGTATAAAGCATATAACAAGTTATCCACTTCATACTTGGGGGCTAATGCCTATTTGCTCTCAAATACTACCCTCTATGCAAGTCTCCAGAACAATGCAAGCATTATCCTTGACACTTGGGGGCTAATGTACGTTTGTTCTAAACCGGCGGTGTGGATTAAAAACCGGATTAACTTGCCAAGTTAAACCGGCCTTTGGGGGCTATGCTGCAGAACGTTATCTAGTTTTTCAAACATGAGTCTTATCTATGATTGAGGACATGCTCTTGGGAGCTCTTGGGGGCTACTTGGAATAGTATTTCAGCTATAAATCAATGTGCAAGGGAGAAGAATTTACCTCATATCGCTCTTTCATCAAATTCACCAAACCGGCTTCATAATCCCGGTTTGAGTGCAGACGGTTCAAGAAGCCGGAATGAAGCTCATCAGCGTTAAGATGAGCATAGTTTGATAAGTCGCTGCTCCATTTACCTTTATCCCTGGCAATTTGCTCTTCTTTGGCAATATGCTGAGCCAAAATGACGGGATGACCAGGAGAGCTGTGGCCTGCTCCAGTAATAATAACGTCATCACCTTGGTCTTCAGAATTTTTGGTGGATGATGATGGAATTTCAGTGTCTTTCATTGGATTAGCCCGGTTTGGTTCTGCCGGTTCAGTATCAGGGGCGACACGCTCAGCATCTGTTGGTTCGTCAGTATGTTGGCCGTCAAGGGGCGGATCATCAGAAGTTGTTTCAGGATGGAGGTCTTCCGGTTCACCAGTTTGCTCTGGTTCACCTCTTGGTTCTTCTTCTTCGGCAACAGGGTCTTCTGGCGGATTGGTAACCTGAGCTTTCTTGCTGGGTCTGGCTTTGGCCCTGCAAACAGAATAAAAAGGATTAATATCCTGTTCAAAAGATGTAGGGCGCATTGAAAGGAAAGGTTTTTCGTAACTCACCCGGCCACAGTTTTCAAAGGGGGGAGTTGAGTTGCTGTCGATTCACCAGAAGAGGAAGGAGGTGTCACCTGATAATTTGAATCGGACGGATTAAGAGGCTGTCTGAAATAACCTGCCTTGGGGTAAGAATGGTCAGAAGTAGGAGATACCTCAGACCGGCGCTTCCGAACCGGAGTATCAGGTAAACCAGTAGAGGTGACCTATTGGCCACTGTGCCGGGTTGTCCGGCGAGCTTCATGCTGTTGAGTCTTCAAAATAAATGTTGGATCCAAGTGAGCAAGAGGATGAGAAAAGCTTACTTTTCGGATTGTTTGGCGAGTTTTTTGTGTTGGCATAGAGTCTGAAGCGGAGGAAAGGGTAATTACCTCTACGTCCTGAGCCTGACTAGCTTCTGCCTCCTCCTGAGGAAGATCCTTGTTAACAAGATGCATAAAAAGAGAGCCAAGTGAGTCAAGTTCTACCTCAACTTATGGGTCATCAGTATCATCATCAAGTTCCACAGTGATCCGGTCAGCCATTTTCCGCTTTAACGTCCGTTTTACAGCTTTGGTCTTCGGGTGGGTTGGTTTGACCACTTTATCTCCAGTTGGCTTTGCCGCTTTCTCTATGGATTTCCGTTTCCAGAAAGGGTCATCACCCTATACATATAAAGAAGAAGGGTTACAGCTTGTATAAGTCAAAGATATTAGAGATGAAGAGGAAGTGTAATGCTTACAGTAGGCGGTTTGTTCTTGGTGTAGAAGGGATTCAGACCGGTTTGACTACAAACCAGTTCTGATTCATTCAGAATTTTCTTTACACCTTCAGTAATTTCTTCCTCGGAAAATTGGATGTTGCAGTGGCGTTGAGGATCGTCAACTTCACCGGTATATTCGCACATTAAACCGGGACGCCGGCTTAGCGGCAAGATACTCTAGGATATCCAACAGCGCACAAAATCCACACATGTTAAACCGTTTGCCATGAAGGCCCAGAGCTTGGCAATTTGAGGAGCGTATTTTGCCCTTTCTGAAGAGCTCAGGCGTTGTGGCATTGGGTGAGTATTTGAAAGGATCGAGAAGAGGTGTCTAGAGGGGGGGTGATTAGACACTAAGTGCCAAAAGTTGCAGTTTTTAATATTCTTAAGTTTAAGTGGAGTTTAAGCACAAGTTTAACAAACACAATACATATCAAGCAAGCATGCAATGAGTATACGAGCAGCGGAAAGTAAAGCATGCAACTTGCAAGAATGTAAAGAGAAGGGTTTGGAGTATTCAAATGCAATTGGAGACACAGATGTTTTTGTCGTGGTTCCGATAGGTGGTGCTATCGTACATCCACGTTGATGGAGACTTCAATCCACAGAGGGTAATGGTTGCGCGAGTGCACGGAGGGCTCCACCCATGAAGGGTCCACGAAGAAGCAACCTTGTCTATTCCATCACGGCCGTCGCCCACGAAGGACTTGCCTCACTAGTGGTAGATCTTCACGAAGTAGGCGATCTCCCTGCCCTTACAAACTCATTGGTTCAACTCCACAATCTTGTTGGAGGCTCCCAAGTGACACCTATCCAATCTAGGAGACACCACTCTCCAAGAAGTAACAAATGGTGTGTTGATGATGAACTCCTTGCTCTTGTGCTTCAAATGATAGTCTCCCCAACACTCAACTCTCTCTCACAGGATTTGGATTTGGTGGAAAGAAGATTTGAGTGGAAAGCAACTTGGGAAAGGCTAGAGATCAAGATTCATATGGTTGGAATGGAATATCTTGACCTCAACACAAGTGTAGGTGGTTCTCTCTCAAAAAATGTGTATTGGAAGTGTAGGTATGTTCTGATGGCTCTCTCCACGAATGAAGAGTGGGTGGAGGGGTATATATAGCCTCCACACAAAATCTAACCGTTACACACAATTTGCCAAACTCGGTGGGACCGAATGGTTAAACTCGGTCGGACCGATTCAGCAAACCTAGTGACCATTAGGATTTTCGGTGGGACTGAGATGCAACTCGGTAGGACCGATATGGTTAGGGTTAGGGCATAACGTAAGCTCGGTGTGACCGATTACACAAACTCGGTGGGACCGATTTTGGTAATAAGCTAACCAGAGAGTTGGTCAGGCAAACTCGGTGAGACCGATTACGCAAACTCGGTGGGACCGATTTTGGTAATAAGCTAACCAGAGGGTCTGCATTGTAATCCCGGTAGTATTGATTGCTCAAACTCGGTGAGACCGATTTTGGTAATGGACATACACAGAGAGATTACAATCCCATCTCGGTGAGACCGAGATCCCTATCGGTGAAACCGATTTGCTAGGGTTTGTGGCAGTGGCTATGACATCTGAAACTCGGTGGCGCCGGATAGATAGAATCGGTGGGGCCGAGTTTGACTTTTGGTTTAGGTCATATGTGGATGTGGGAAGGTAGTTGAGGGTTTTGGAGCATATCACTAAGCACTTTGAGCAAGCAAGCCATTAAGCAACACCTCATCCCCTCTTGATAGTATTGGCTTTTCCTATAGACTCAATGTGATCTTGGATCACTAAAATAGAAAATGTATAGTCTTGATCTTGAAGCTTGAGCCAATCCTTTGTCCTTAGCATCTTGAAAGGGTTCCACATCCTCTAGTCCATGCCACTCCATTGTTGAACTTATCTGAAACATACTAGGTAAAAGTGTTAGTCCAACAAGAGATATGTTGACATTAATTACCAAAACCACCCAGGGAGCACTTGTGCTTTGAGTATTGGATAATCTATGATCACGGAAGCCCGGGAGGGGATTTTCATCCTCAGGCGAAGTGTCTCTGCAATAGAACCATGTTTGATTCCATTCTTTTGGGTGGCTATGATGTTTGGCATGAGGAAATTCCACTTCTTTCCGCTTAATCGAGACACCACCAAGCTCTGTGTTCGGGGCATTCACAAACTCTGTGCGACGGTTTAAGTGAAAGAAATCCCGGAACAGTTCTGCAGTTGGTTCTTCTTGTAAATAGACTTCACAAAAGACTTGGAAATTACATAAGTTGGAGACTGAATTGGGACCAATATCTTGTGGATGCAGTTGGAAGCTGGCAAGCACATCCCGATAAAATTTTGACCCTGGCGGTTTGAAACCACGGCCTATATGATCAACAAAGATTACCACTTCACCTTGTCTTGGGGTTGGAGGATTCTCAGTTCCTGGAACTCGCCATTTGATCTCAGTTTTCTTCGGCAGAGAGCCGATGCTAACCATCTCATTCAGTTGAGCTTCAGTAACCCGGGAACGAGCCCAGTTGCAGGCAGTGAATTGTTTGGCCATTGCAAAGCCAACAAACTGAAAGTGAAAGGCCGGTTTATAAATTACGCATGATTATACACAAGAGACAAGGGAGTAAGAAACATGCTGATATGATAAATGGTACAACCCGGAGATTAGTATAATGAGAGAGAAAAGTAATGCTAGCACAGGGTTAATCAGACACTGTTAAACCGGAGCATAATTATGAAGGTAACATGCTCTTCCGGTTTATCAGAGGGCTAATGGCATGGACTATTTATACAATGTTAAACCGCCTATATTGGTGCGAGGAGAAACGGATCTCATAGGAACATAGAAACAGATCTCACAGTGATGTGTAAAACTTTCGGATCTAAAGATAAGACAGAAAAACAAAAATAATTGGATCTTGAAGGGATGCAGAACTGAAGCAATTTTTGACAGACTAGATCAGTTCTTTGCGCATAAGGATTTGTGATGACCATGGTAGGTAAAGCTATGGCAAGGGATGCATCAAGCATGGAGTGTCCATTTATTAAAGGAAGAACAGGGAAGAATAGCACTGATGAACTTCGGAAGAACTGCGAAGAATGTCGAAACCCTAGAACAGATCTATGGTGAAAAAGGCAGAGAACTTACCGGAGCTGGTAAGGAAGCGGAAGGGCGCCGCAGTTTTCTGGTGCGTTCAGGGTGATGCAGCGGCCAAGGTCAGAGCAGAGATGACGGTCGACGGTGGCGACGGAGTTCCAGAGGCTGAGCGGCGCGAGGAAGACGACGCGAAGAGGCACGGGTGAAACAATGAAAATGGCCCCTCGGTCCTATTTATAAGGCGAAGTGAAAAAAATGGCAAGTACGGGAATCGAGGAGCCCAAAAAATGGATAAGTTAATAAAGGCGTCGCCTCGATGACTGGATATATATTAAATGAAGAAAATCTCCGACATCAACGGATGGATGACGTCAGGACGGTTTATCGTAATTTTGAAGTATGATGTCACGGCGGTTTACAAGATAAAAAATGAAGATAAGAGAGAAGATTTTTTCTAAAGTGAGGAAGATTGACATGAACAAGTTCAAACCAATCTGGGGCCTAATGTTGGGGATATTACTACTGGAGGTAAACCGGCCTTATGTAGCCGGGTTGACTCTTTGAAGATTAGAAGCCCATGATGATGTAAAGATGATGGCGCTTTACGGAGGGCCCAAAGGCGAGTTACAGCCTGTAAATGTAAACCGGCCTAGTCATGTAACTTGTATAGTAAGATAGAAAGAGAGAGGCCGAACCGGATACGTTTATAAACCGGCTTCGGGACTCTGTAGTCCGGCGGGAGTCAACCTATGTATATAAAGGGACGACTCGGCCGCGGTTTAGAGACAGACAACAACAACTCGAGAGCCAGACAAAGCGGATTCGCTCCCTGGCCTTCGAAACCCTAGCAATACCAATCACAACTAGACGTAGGCTTTTACCTTCATCGAAGGGGCTGAGCTAGTATAAACTCCCGTGTCCCCTTGTCCGGTTTAACCCCTTTAAGCTAACCCATTGCGATGGCTCCACGACTAAGTCCTTTCATGAGGACATCTGCCGTGACAAACCCACGACAGGTGTCACTTGGTACACCATGCCTCGGTGTCTCTACGGCATCATAGCCCACCCCTAAGGTCAGTGCTATGCATGGCCTCTAACACATATATCCTACAAATACCAGAAACTACTTGCAGCTTCTGGACAAAGATCAAGGCAATTAATAAGTCGAGAGGGTCAATTAAGTATCCCAACATATGGTAGTAACTATCTTGGATCACAAACACGGAACTTGATTCCTGATGACGGTTTCAATGAGACAACCCACCAAGTGCTCCTACATGGCATCTCATCGCTACCTTTATGGAATCATGTTCACACACTTAGCTCTCAACGGTAGGACATATTCACCACCATTCCAATCCATCCAGATGAATCAGACTTGGCACAACTCTAAGCATAGCAGGCATAACAAGCAAGCATTAATGAGTAGGTACATCATGTCTCAAACAAATCCTACTCATGCTAGTGGATTTTACTAATTAATGTGGTAAAGACAGGTCATGCAGAGGAATGGGTTCAACTACCGCAACATGTAATAGTTGAATTGTTGTTGTCCTAATGTAGTAAAAGAGAGCACGAGTGAAAGAGTGAGATTGTATTGGAATGCTCAAATGGGGTTTGCTCGCTTGGCACTTCCTAAGATAGTAGCTCTTCATCGGTGTCAATGATCAAACGTCGGAATTGTCTTCTAGTGAGAAGGAACAAACATCGATAAACAAGAAGAGGGATATAATCAATGCAATGCAACAATAAGATGCATGACCATGACATGGAAATATGATGTGATTTGGGCTAATGTAGCTAGCAACAATTTAAATGAAATTGGTTTGAACCAGAGGTTCAAATTCAAACTCCACATAAGACATTTCAAATGCCATTTATTCAAATTGTCTTAGACAGCACCTTCAAGTTTTTCAAACATGCATGAAACTGTCATAAATAGATTCTTCATGTCTTTCTGATAATTGTTCATAAATAAATTGTTTCATTTGGAGTGACGGTTTAATTTCTATGATTTTCAAAGTTTAAGGTATTTTCTGAATTAAATAAATCATTTTATGATTTATCCAGAATCCAGAAAATTAGTTACAGTGTCAACATTACATCATGGTGACATCAGCAGTCAACTGAGCCGGCCCAGGTCAAACCTGACTTGTGGGTCCCAGCGGTTAGTGGCACAATGCTAATTAAGTTTATAGTTAAACTAAAACTATGGGCGACAGGGGCTGGCCCCACCTATCAATGACTGAGGGAGTCCTGGATTAGGGGGTCTCCGGACAGCCGGACTGTTGGACTATGAAGATACAAGATTGAAGACTTCGTCCCGTGTCCGGATGGGACTCTCCTTGGCGTGGAAGGCAAGCTTGGCAATACGGATATGTAGATCTCCTCCCTTGTAACCGACTTTGTGTAACCCTAGCCCCCTCCGGTGTCTATATAAACCGGAGGGTTTAGTCCGTAGGACAACATACAATCATACCATAGGCTAGCTTCTAGGGTTTAGCCTCTACGATCTCGTGGTAGATCAACTCTTGTAATACTCATATCATCAATATCAATCAAGCAGGACGTAGGGTATTACCTCCATCAAGAGAGCCCGAACCTGGGTAAACACCGTGTCCCCTGCGTCCTGTTACCATCCGCCTTAGACGCACAGTTCGGGACCCCCTACCCGAGATCCGCCGGTTTTGACACCGACATTGGTGCTTTCATTGAGAGTTCCACTGTGTCGTCACCGTAAGGCTTGATGGCTCCTTCGATCATCGGTAATGATGCAGTCCAGGGTGAAGTTTTCCTCCCCGGACAGATCTTTATATTCGGCGGCTTCGCACTGCGGGCCAACTCGCTTGGCCAACTGGAGCAGATCGAGAGCTACGCCCCTGGCCGTCAGGTCAGGTTCGGAAACCTAAACTACACTGCCGACATCCGCGGAGACTTGATCTTCGACGGATTCGAGCCCGTGTCAGGTGCGCCGCACAATCACGACGAGCATGACGTAACTCTGCCGTCGGACAGTGTTCGGGAGATCGCATCTGCCACTACTCCGGCCCTTAATCAGGAGCAAATTGTGCCATCCGAGGACGGGGGAATAGACCCCGCCATGGAGGCCGCAGTCTCAATGGCGATAGAGCCGGATACTGACTTCACCCTTTACGAGAGCCGTGTTGCTGAACCACTAGATTCGACTCCGGCCAGGGGCTCCGAGCCGCCTGCGTCCGTGCCTATCGAATCCGATTGGGCACCGATCATGGAGTTTACCTCCGCGGATATCTTTCAGCACTCGCCTTTCGGTGACATGCTAAATTCATTAAGGTCCCTCTCTTTGTCGGGAGAACCTTGGCCGAACTATATCCGGCTAGGATGGGATGCGGACAACGAAGAAATTTGCTCCCCACCCACCACCCAATTAGTAGCCATTGTCGACGATTTAACCGACATGCTCGATTTCGACTCCGAAGACATCGACGGTATGGACGACGATGCAGGAGATGAATAGGAACCACCACCCACAGGGCGCTGGACCGCCACCTCATCATATGATATATACATGGTGGACACCCCCAAAGAAGACAATGGCGACGAAACAGGGGAGGATGACCCCTCCAAGAAGCAACCCAACCGAAGATGACAATAATCCCCTCCAG
This sequence comes from Triticum urartu, assembly GCF_056163025.1. NCBI lineage: Eukaryota > Viridiplantae > Streptophyta > Magnoliopsida > Poales > Poaceae > Triticum > Triticum urartu. The sequence continues at coordinate 475,542,155 of NC_141878.1, read as the reverse complement.
CATGATTTAGAGCGGGAGGGTGAACAAGCTAGCCCTCTAGGACGGGCAGCTGATGGAGAATCGGAGGATGACAATTACATGCCTATCTTCGAAGACGAGGTGAGCCTCGGCGACGAAGAATTTATCGTGCCTGAGGATCCCGTCGAGCAGGAGCGCTTCAAGCGCCGGCTTATGGCCACAACAAATAGCTTGAAGAAAAAAGCAACAACAGCTTCAAGCTGATAAAGATCTGCTAGCAGACAGATGGACCGAAGTCCTTGCGGCCGAGGAATACGAACTTGAGCGCCCCTCCAAGAATTACCCAAAGCGAAGGTTGCTACCCCACCTTGAGGAGGAAGCATTGAAACCTACATCACCAGTGTATGATGCGGCTGACCGGCCACCTCGTGGCCGAGCCAGAGAGGCGTTTTGGCCTGAAGTTCAGCCTGCACCCCGCCGGCACTCAAACAAAAATACCAAGGCCTGGGGCAACACACGGGACCTGCGAGGCGTATTGGAAAACAAGGCAAAACATGCAAGATCGATCTACGGATCATGGGGGCGCGCACCAATACGCGACAATGATTGTCGGTGTCAAAACCGGCGGATCTCAGGTAGGGGGTCCCGAACTGTGCGTCTAGGCGGATGGTAACAGGAGACAAGGGACATGGTGTTTTTACCCAGGTTCAGGCCCTCGCGATGGAGGTAAAACCCTACTCCTGCTTGATTAATATTGATGATATGGGTAGTACAAGAGTAGATCTACCACGAGATCAGAGAGGCTAAACCCTAGAAGCTAGCCTATGGTATGATTGTTGTGATTGTGTCCTACGGACTAAACCCTCCAGTTTATATAGACACTGAAGGGGGCTAGGGTTACACAGAGTCGGTTACAAGGAAGGAGATCTACATATCCGTATTGCCAAGCTTGCCTTCCACGCCAAGGAGAGTCCCATCCGGACACGGGACGAAGTCTTCAATCTTGTATCTTCATAGTCCAACAGTCCGGCCAATGGTTATAGTCCGGCTGTCCAGATACCCCTTAATCCAGGACTCCCTCAGTAGCCCCCGAACCAGGCTTCAATGACGATGAGTCCGGCGCGCAGATTGTCTTCGGCATTACAAGGCGGGTTCTTCTCCAAATCCCGAATACCTCTTAAATAGTGTCCGGCTTCTTGTAAATGTTGCGTTCCTTGGCTTCTACGCCCAATAATGGCCACCTTCCACGTGTCAAGCGAATGTGAAGATCCAGGGTGTTTTTACATTTACCCCCTAGCTGTGCAAATGAGCTGTCTATTAAAGAGACGGGGATTCATATCCAAACAACACCATCCTCCCTTAGCGAGCATTCATCGGAGCGCACCCGAAAGAAATCCATTCCATCATGGCCGATCGACGTAGCTCCTCCTCTCGTTCTCCTAGCCCCAAGCCTGGAGATTGGGAGAGGTATTCCATCCCGCACAGCCAACTGGTGAAGCTTGAGACCCAGGGATTTCTCCCCCCAACGTATATGGTCCCGGTTCGAGCCGGGCTCGCCACCTACAATGGCGGAGAGCAAGCGAAGAGCTTTCCCAATCCCTCTAAGGGAGAGAGGGTATGCCTCGTCCCCTATTTGATAAGAGGACTCGGATTTCCAATTCATCCGTTTCTCCGGGGGCTCCTGGAGTTCTACGGCCTCCAGTTGCACAGCCTTACCCCTGCATCCATACAACATATGGCGGGCTACGTAGCCCTTTGTGAGCTATTTTTGGGTTGCGAGGCTCATTTCGCACTGTGGAAGAAGTTGTTCTGCCTTGTGCCCCATTCTCAGAGGGGGGTCAATATATCAAGTGGGCGGAGCCGAAGTATGGCGCACCGCCGGGACCGGATATCTATCCGGAACCCCGAAGAAGACATCTGAAGACTGGCCTTCAGAGTGGTTTTATATAGAAGATGTCCCCCTTCCGGATCCTATTCGGATCGGCCTTCCTGAGTTCGATAATGCTCCTTTGAAGAAACGCCTGAGCTGGCGCCCACGGAGCCCCCAGGAAGAATATGACGGAGATGTCCTTTACCTGATGAGACGGATAAAGTTGTTGGCTCAATCCGGACTTACCATGATCGAAGTCATGGCAATGTGCATTATGCGGGGGGTGCAGCCGCTTCAATATAGAGGCCACCCCATGTGGGATTTCAACGGGGAGGATGACGCCACCCGCTGCGGCCGCAAGGGGCCGGACTCGACCGCTGCTCTAGCAAAAATCTTGTCTGATTTGTACAAGGGAGAAGAGGAGGAATTCCTCTGCGTCAATCCACAGGGCGGATTTTCTATGTATAATCCTCCGAGCTGGGTAAGTCAACACCTTTAATGTCCATCTGTTCCCATATTCCCATAGTTAAGTATTTTACCTTGCGATTTCAATGCAGGAGCTGCGTAAGGCTGTAAGGGAGATCAACAGCCCGCCTCCACAACCAGAGGATCCGGAGCGATTCCTTGACCCGGCCTCCCAAGAGGATCCGGGCATATCTATGGAACTAATTGATAGGGTGTTTTACCAATTAAGCAGCGACGAGCCCTTGGTGGCCATTACGGCCGATTACCCTGGGCTGCTCCCAGCTTCGCAGGTAACTGAGACCAAAGTCCCAACATTTTGAAAAGGATTCATCCTTGTGCACTTTGCTTACCGTATACCAATGGTGTTTTACAAGGGAGGCCCTCGGGACGTCATGCCGAGCCTGCGGCGACTAGCCAGCAAGGGGCTGCGAGGCCGGGCAGGCTGAAAAGAAATGCAGTCCGGACTGAGATACCGACGCAACGGTATGGCGCACCACCTCACTCCATGGTATCATTTTTAAAGGCATATTAACGCTCATGCTTTCTTAGGAAGAAGAACGCTCGCCGGACTATATCCGGAGAGGTCGCCAATCATGCCTCCACCAGTCAGGCTCCAAGGCCGGACCCGGAAGCAGGAGCGAATACGAGGCGCACGCCAGATGCTCCTCCGACAGAGGATGCGGACATAATGTCCGCCACAAATTCCGAGGTGGAGAGCGCCATGAACCATAGGTGTCGCCGATCCGTTCTCCGTGACGCTTGTTTCTCCCAAGAGGCATTTGACGCCTTCAACTCGGGAGATGCGTACCTCCGTGCTGCTCAGAATGGTCTAGCCAGAGCCACGGACCAATATGTAAATGATATACGGGTGAGAGAATTTGATGATTATATATAGTAGTAGACCCTGAGACTTGAAACAGTTAGAATAACTGATTTAAGGATCATTTGTTATGCAGGTTCTTACAGAAAAGAATACCCAATTGTCCCATGAGCTTGAAGAGTGTAAGGCCCAACTTCATGCCGCACTGGCCGCCGAAGAGAAGTCCAAGAAGACCCCCTCTGGTAACACATATTTAAAATGATAGATACCGTATAGAGTGCGGCATATGTGCACATATGACAACAAATATTGCAGATGACGCCGGAGGAAATCCGGATGAGCAACATCTCTTACGCTGGCTAAAGGCCGGCGAGAGCGTGCTTACGAGGGTTAGGCAGGAGAAAAATAATCTCCAGGATGCCAACACCCAGCTGGGCGTGGAACTGAAGGACGTTCGTGCCCAACCGTCGGACTCCGTGAAGGAGAATCAGCGGCTTCGACGTGGCATTTTCAGTAAGTGCTTGAACGAACTTGTTAAAAAGAGTTCGGCAAAGAAGCCTGCTAACAGAGTTATGTCTGTAGCTATGCTGACGGGTCGTCCCGCGGATGAGATGCCCGGGTCTGCGGGTGATCTTCTAGCAGAGCTATCACAACTGCACGAACGAGTTCGGCAGGTGATGCGAGGTGTTGCCCAGGCCTTATGGCCATCCGTCTCCCTGCCTGAAGGTCTTGGAGAGCTTGCGAAGAAGCTTAAGGGAGCACGGCGGCACTTCCGATTATGGAAGATATCGGCCTGCCGTCAAGGTGCCAGGGAAGCCTGGGCCATGGCGAAGACGCGGTATACCAAGGCTGACCCAAACCACATGGCCGAGGTCGGACCTGTGGGGCCCAATGGGATAGAGATCCCCGTGAGCTTAGTGTACGGGCAAGTAGAATTGGCTGCAAAGTATTCCCAACAGGACTATAGACTAGACAGCTTGTTGGATGGTATAGAAGAGGAACTTAACCAGTCAAATTGACTATGTAATTAAAGTGACATGTATAATGCCTTCTAGTCGGATTGTAGATCATTTGTCATGGCGGACTCTTTCGCTTTAACCTCGGGACCCGATAGTCCGGAGTGTATCCGAATACCCTCTCGGTTATGTAAGAACCGGGGCATGCATGGAAACCAGTCGTAGAGGTCATTAGTGCTTGAACAGACAAGTGCCCAACTAGTTATGTTATATTACATGGTTAGTAAGAAACATCTTCCAGGTAGAATAGTTCCGTTAGGGGTTCCTTTCCCTGGGTTCGCATGCCCTAAATTGCATGTCCGGACTGCGAAAAGAGACGCAGAAAAGAGCATCTGGGGGCACATATATAAATAAGTAAAAAATCATCTTTTGTTCACCGACCGAATATTCCCTTAAGAACGCTAGCTTCTGGCTTCACCCAGTCTGAGGTACACATCCGGCTGACCCGACAGTAACAATCGCAGAGGTGCTCCCCTTATGCCCTAGCCGAATTAACGGGAACATAGGGCATAAATACAAGATCCAGGCAACCCAGCTTGGCCAAAACTTAAGTCATATCGATGCATATAATGGTGAATAAAAGGTACATGCGGAAGAATGACACATGTGCTGGGCATGAAGCCCGTATAGATAAATAAGCTTCTGTGAGAGAAGCCCCCATGTATAATGAGCGCGGATAGCGCGTCCGTTGTGCGCAAATAAGGCACAAATTGGCCCTTAAAGGCTGTGGGAGAAAAGAAGGGGAGAAGGAGAGAAATAAAAGATAGATAGTAAAAAGTGGACAGAGGAAGGAGACGAACACAGAGTCCGGCGCTAGGCATAGAATCTTCGGAGTCTAGCTGCGTTCCATGGGTTCGGCTCGAGTCGATTATCCGATGCATCCCGCAGACGGTACGCTCCACCAGTCAGAACTTGGTCAATAATGAAGGGACCCTCCCATTTGGGCTTGAGTTTGTCCTTTTTCTTCTCCGGCAGGCGTAGAACTAACTTGCCAACGTTATAAGTTTTGGCCCGTACTTCTCTGCTTTGGTATCTTCGAGCCTGCTGTTGATAGAATGCGGAACGGGCTTTAGCCGCATCACGCTCCTCCTCCAGGGCGTCCAAACTGTCCTGCCGATTGAGCTCGGCTTCTCTTTCTTCGTACATGCGCACTCGAGGTGAGTCATGAATTATGTCGCAGGGCAGAACCGCCTCTGCGCCGTATACCATAAAGAATGGTGTGTATCTGGTAGTGCGATTCGGCGTGGTCCACAGCCCCCCAGAGTATGGAGTCGAGCTCCTCTACCCAGTGCGTGTTAGATTCCTTTAGGGACCGCACTAGTCTGGGTTTGATGCCGCTCATGATAAGACCATTTGCTCGCTCGACTTGACCGTTAGTTTGTGGGTGATAGACGGAAGCGTAATCGAGCTTGATGCCCATGTTTTTGCACCAGAGTTTTACCTCGTCGGCCGTGAAGTTCGTGCCGTTATCTGTGATGATGCTGTGGGGGACGCCATAACGGTGTACAACCCCGGATATAAAGTCTATCACCGGTCCGGATTCGGCCGTTTTAACAGGTTTGGCTTCTATCCATTTGGTGAATTTATCCACCATGACCAGCAAGTATGTCCTCTTGTGGGTTCCCCCTTTAAGGGGTCCAACCATGTCGAGCCCCTAGACCGCGAAGGGCCAGGTAATGGGGATTGTTTGGAGGGCGGTGGGTGGCATATGGCTTTGGTTTGCAAAAAGCTGGCAACCAACGCAGCGTTGGACTAAGTCCTGAGCGTCTGCCCGGGCCGTCGGCCAATAAAAACCTGTACGGAAGGCCTTGCTTACAAGGGCCCGGGCTGCAGCGTGGTGGCCTCCGAGTCCGGCATGAATTTCAGCCAGAAGCTTCTGCCCTTCCTCTTCGGAGATGCACCTTTGAAGGACTCCGGTGGTGTTTTTCTTATAAAGCTCTCCCTCATGGACCTTATAGGCTTTAGATCGCCGCACTATGCAGCGGGACTCATTTTGGTCCTCAGGGAGTTCCTGCCTAGTTAGGTAGGCCAGGTATGGTTCTGTCCACGGGGCGATGACGGCCATTATAACGTGGGCTGAAGATGTTATTTCGGTGGCAGAGCCTCCGATTATGTCAGAGTGTTCGGTATCGGGCATTGTGGTTGGGTCCGGGCTGTTATTGCCGGGTTCCCCTTCCCATACCACGGATGGCTTGAACAGCCTCTCCAAAAAGACGTTGGGGGGGGGACTACATCGCGTTTTGCACCGATCCGTGCGAGGACATCTACCGCCTGATTGTTTTCCTGGGATACATAGTGAAATTCGAGCCCCTCGAACCGAGCTGACATTTTTAGGACGGCGTTGCGATAGGCCGCCATTTTCGGATCCTTGGCATCAAAGTCTCCATTTATTTGGGATATTGCGAGGTTCGAATCCCCCCGCACCTCTAGGCGTTGAATGCGCATGGATACTGCCATCCGGAGACCATGTAAAAGGGCCTCATATTCGGCTGCATTGTTGGAGTCCGTATACGTTATCTGGAGTTTGTATTGAACTATATCTCTGGTTGGGGACGTCAAAACGACGCCAGCCCCCAGACCAGCCAACATTTTGGAGCCGTCGAAGTGCATGATCCAGTTGGAATACGCGTCGTACTCTTTAGGGAGTTCGGCTTCCGTCCATTCGGCGACAAAGTCGGCCAGTACTTGCAACTTAATGGCTTGCCGCGGCTTGTAAGTTATGTCGAATGGGAGGAGCTCAATGGCCCATTTGGCAATCCGGCCCGTGGCGTCATGGTTGTTTATAATATCATTAAGTGGCACTTCCGAGGCTGCTATTATTGAACACTCTTGAAAGTAGTGTCGCAGTTTCCGGGATGCCATGAATACCGCGTATGCTATTTTTGATAATGCAGGTACCGTGACTTGCATGGAGTAAGGACAGTGGATACATAGTAGACCAGCTTTTGAAGGGGGAATTTATGTCCGTCCGTTTCTCATTCGACGACGAGCACTGCGCTCACAACTTGATGGGTTGCCGCAATGTACAACAGCATTGGTTCGCCAATGTTTGGCGCGGCCAGGACTGGGTTGGTTGCTAATATGGCTTTTATTTCTTCCAATCCAGCTGTGGCGGCATCCGTCCACTCAAAGTGTTCGGTGCGCCGTAGGAGGTGATAAAGGGGTAATGCCTTTTCTCCCAGGCGGGAGATAAAGCGGCTTAGAGCCGCCATGCATCTGGTTAATTTCTGAATTTTTTTGAGGTCTGTTGGGATATCCAACTATGACAGAGCTCGGATCTTGGCCGGATTTGCTTCAATTCCTCTGCCGGATGCAATGAAGCCCAGGAGCTTTCCGGCAGGCACGCCAAAAACGCATTTTTCCGGGTTGAGCTTGATGTCATATGTTCGGAGGTTATCGAATGTGAGTCTCAAGTCGTCTACTAGAGAGTCGACATGCTTGGTTTTGACGACCACATAATCTACGTATGCCTCCACTGTTTTGCTGATCTGGTTTGCCAGACATGTCTGAATCATGCGCTGATATGTTGCGCCGGCGTTTTTGAGCCCAAAGGGCATTGTGTTGAAGCGGAAGGGGCCGTATGGTGTGATGAATGTTGTTGCGACTTGGTCGGGCTCCGCCATCTTAATTGGTGGTAGCCGGAGTATGCGTCGAGGAAACACAATGAGTCATGTCCTGCAGTAGCATCGATAATTTGATCGATGCGGGGGAGGGGGAAGGGATCCTTTGGGCAGGCCTTGTTGAGGTCCTTGAAATCGACGCACAGGCGCCAGGATTTATCCTTCTTTGGTACCATCACCAGGTTTGCTAGCCAGTCCGGGTGTTTTATTTCTCTATGAATCCGTCCTCCAATAACTTGGCTAGGTCCTCTCCCATAGCTTGTCTCTTAGGTTCAGAGAAACGCCGGAGATCCTGCTTGACCGGCTTGAATCCTTTTAGGATATTGAGGTTGTGCTCGGCCAGCCTGCATGGAATTCCTGGCATATCTGAGGGATGCCAGGCGAATATGCCCCAATTCTCACGCAGGAAATCTCGTAGTGCGGCGTCCACGGCAAGGCTTAACCGTGCCCCGATAGTGGCTGTTTTTGTAGGGTCCGTTGGATGGACTTGGATTTTGACTGTTTCATCCGCTGGTTTAAAGGAGGTAGACTTGGATCTCTTATCAAGTATCACGTCGTCCCTATCCACCGTGGAGCGCAGCGCAGTCAGTTCCTCGGTCGCGAGGGCTTCGGATAATGCCTTGAGGGCCAATGCGGTGTCTAGTTTTTGGCGCGGAGTGATGTGTCCGGATCACTAGCGAGAGTGATGATTCCATTGGGCCCGGGCATTTTCAGTTTCATGTACCCGTAATGGGGTATGGCTTGGAAGATTGTGAATGCCTCCCACCCTAGAAGGGCGTGGTATCCGCTATTGAACGGGGCCACTTGGAACGTAATCTCTTTGGACCTGTAATTCTCCGGCGTGCCGAACACCACATCTAGTGTGATTTTGCCTGTACAGCGCGCTTCTCGACTGGGGATTATTCCTCTAAAGGTTGTGCTGCTTCGCTCGATGCGGTTCCAGTCTATTTCAATTTTTTGAAGGGTTTCCTCATAGATGAGGTTTAATCCGCTGCCGCCGTCCATGAGCACCTTGGTGAGTCGAAAGCCGTCCACGATTGGACTGAGGACCAATGCAGCTGGTGCTCGGGCTGTTCGAAACTTAGGTTCATCACTGGCATCGAAGGTAATAGCCGTGTCACTCCATGGATTTATTGTTGCCACATGGTAGATTTCAGCAAGGCTGCGGAGCGCTCTCTTTCGCCTATTATTTGATGTGAAGGTCTCAAAGACTGATAATACTGTATTGTTATCCCTGGGATGGTGCTCTATCGCCTCTGGGATGAGAAGATCCTCGCCACTTTTGGCTACCTGCCGGAGTATCCAACATGCTCTAAGGCTATGTGTTGGTGTGGCGCCTTCTGTACTATGAATTTTGTAGGGTCCGTTGAGCCATCCCTCCAGTACGGTTCCATGCCCTGTAGAGGGTTTTTGCTTTTTGGTAGTTGACCCGGGTGTATTGTGATAATGCACCCTTTTATTTCGGACTGGGTTTGTATTCAGGGCCGGATTATCCCAAAAGTTTGTTTCGGTTTTCCAGGCACTTTCCATCGCACAGTACTTTCATACTATGGACGCCAAGTCAGCGAAGCGTGTTATCTCACGGCGATTTATGGCGTTAAGGATTCCCTTGTCCATGCAATTATTGCAGAAAAATAGGATTGCATCTTCCTTGCGACAGTCCTTAACCTTGTTCATCGCAAGGAGGAATCTGGCCCAATAGTGATGTACTGTTTCCTGGGGCTCTTGCCTGATGTGGGAAAGATCGCTTATGTTCGGGTGGATGGGTGGAATTGAATCCGAACCCTTACCCAACCTGGGATCCAGGGGCCAAGGAGTTTCCAATTTTGGAAGTTCCGGTTCCGGGGTGTTACCCGATAATCCTGGCCCGCTTCCTAACTCTAAGTTCAGGGATTGGATGTTGTCCTCCCGCGAACGGGCATCCAGCTCGGAGAGCTCGGGAATCCGGACATAGTTGGTCCTCAAATAGAGGAAAGGTCGCCGCATTGTTCCTCCACCACTGCAATATGATGGGTGACCGGTGGAGAGTTAATCTCCCTTTGATCGGGTTTAAGCCCAATCTGATCATAGTCAGTTGCGACTCCCAAGGCAGCGATGAGATCCAAGAGCTCGTTTAAGGAAGCGAGCTCCATTGGATCCATCTGTTCGGCGAGTGCCGATTTGACGTGGAGGCTGTTTTCGATGACCCAAGAAGTCATCGTCGGCGTGGCGGCCGAACAGGCGGTCATGATGAAACCGCCTAGCCGGAGAGTTGGGCCGACAGCCAAAGCTCCCCCAATAGTAGTACCGTCTTTAAAGACCAGACGAGACATCCTTCCTTCTGGCGACGGCACAGTGGAACTCTCGATGAAAGCACCAATGTCGGTGTCAAAACCGGCGGATCTCAGGTAGGGGGTCCCGAACTGTGCGTCTAGGCAGATGGTAACAGGAGACAAGAGACACAATGTTCTTACCCAGGTTCAGGCCCTCACGATGGAGGTAAAACCCTACTCCTGCTTGATTAATATTGATGATATGGGTAGTACAAGAGTAGATCTACCACGAGATCAGAGAGGCTAAACCCTAGAAGCTAGCCTATGGTATGATTGTTGTGATTATGTTCTACGGACTAAACCCTCCGGTTTATATAGACACCGGAGGGGGCTAGGGTTACACAGAGTCGGTTACAAGGAAGGAGATCTACATATCCGTATTGCCAAGCTTGCCTTCCACGCCAAGGAGAGTCCCATCCGGACACGGGACGAAGTCTTCAATCTTGTATCTTCATAGTCCAACAGTCCGGCCAATGGTTATAGTCCGGCTGTCCAGATACCCCCTAATCCAAGACTCCCTCAATGATCGTCACGCCAGATACACTAAAAGCAAATCCGGCCGAGCCGGACACGGCAGACAAGACTCGTATGAACTGCGTCGCAATATAGCCCGGCACAGAGGCGCCGCACACCCCTTATGCTTCACTGATGAGGTAATGGATCACGAATTCCCAGAAGGGTTTAAACCCGTAAACATCGAATCATACGATGGTACTACAGACCCCGCAGTATGGATAGAAGACTTCTTCCTCCACATTCATATGTCCCGCGGGGATGACCTACATGCCATCAAGTATCTCCCGCTCAAACTCAAAGGGCTGGCTCGGCATTGGCTCAATAGCTTGCCGGTAAACTCCATAGGAAGTTGGGAGAACCTGGCAGAGGCATTCCTGGAAAATTTCCAGGGCACTTATGTGCGACCGCCGGACGCTGACGATTTAAGTCATATAACTCAGCAGCCAGGGGAATCGGTCAGGAAATTCTGGACCCGGTTCCTAACCAAGAAGAACCAAATTGTCGACTGTCTGGATGCAGAGGCCTTAGCGGCATTTAAGCATAATATCCGTGATGAATGGCTCGCCCGGCACCTCGGCCATGAGAAGCCAAAATCCATGGCAGCCCTCACGACACTTATGACCCGCTTTTGTGCGGGCGAAGATAGCTGGTTGGCTCGTAGTACCAATACAGCAAGCAAACCTGGCATATCACAAGCCAGGGATAGCAACGGCAAACCACGACGCAACAAACACAAGTGCCGCAAATATGGTGAAAACGACAAAAATACGGCAGTTAATGCCGGGTTCAAGGGCTCAAAGTCCGGTCAGCGGAAAGGGCCGCCCAAAAATACAAATCCGGGTCCATCCAGTCTGGACCGCATACTCGCTCGCCAATGCCAAATTCATGGCACCCCAGAAACGCCAGCCACCCATACCAACAGAGAATGTTGGGTCTTCAAACAAGCCGGCAAGGCAGGCGCCAAAAACGAAGAGGGGTCTCAAAGCGACGATAGCGACGAAGAGCCCAGATCGCCGAACACAGGAGGGCAAAAGAAACCCCCCCCCCCATATTCAATCGGTGAATGTGGTAAATACCATCCAAATTGCCCACTTGGACCAGATATGCACCCTTAGGGACGGCAGCTCAACGGAACTTGCCGTCCCACAATATAAGCTAGGGCTGGTCACCTTCAACCGCACGGATTGTCCGGTTAACGCCAATCGGGGCAATCCAGCCGCACTAATCCTCGACCCAATAGTAGACGGGTTCCACCTCACTTGAGTCCTTATGGACGGAGGTAGCAGTTTAAATCTGCTTTACCAGGACACAGTGCGCAAGATGGGCATCGATCATTCAGCGATCAAGCCCACTAAAGCCACTTTTAGAGGCATCATACCAGGTATGGAGGTTAGCTATACAGGCTCCATTGCCCTCGAGGTAATCTTTGGATCACCAGAAAATTACCATATCAAAGAGTTAATCTTCGAAATCGCCCCTTTCCGCAGTGACCATCAAGCACTGCTCGTGCGAACCGCGTTCGCTCGATTCAACGCGGTGCCACATTATGCCTACCGTAAGCTCAAAATGCCCAGTCCACGCGCGTCATCACGGTTCATGGCAAGGCCGAACCTTCCTTCGGCACCAACAAATACATCACTGCCTTAGCAGCAGGAACAACGAGCAGCACCTTGCAGCCGAACCTCGAGTCGACGCCCAGCCTCCCGGACACCATCAAGGGGCTCCGAAATACTTCGCGGAAGGATACCCCGGCTCGTCCAGAGCTCAACTAAACACTCCGGCGAAGGCCATGACAGGCTGAACTCTGCGGTTCAACCGCCCTCCGGCACACAAACATTTCTTATATTTCCTTCACAGGTTCATCTTTGCACCGACCAGGACGGACTCCACAGAGGCAGCTCGAACGCGTCAGGGGATCCTTAGACATTCCCTGCAGCGAACGTCCGGCTACAATACGGATCCGCACTCAACCTCTTCCCCCTGGTCATAGCAGGTTCTGCTATCACAACTCCTTTTTTATCACATTACTTGTACCCATACGCATAGACGTATTATTCAAATACAACATGTGGATTTATATGATGTTTACCTACTGATTATTTCTTATCGAAATCATTTCGTCAAATGGCATCCGTACACAGCGAGATGCCTTAAATATGCCAGGGGCTTCATTTTCCCCGTAACACGGCAATAAAAGTCCGAACACCTTCATGGAAATTCGGTACCCCGAACTTATAGCATTATATGCATCAGCTCCGAATCATGTCTTGGGTCAATAGTTGGGTTTGCTCGGCTCCCATGTTTTGGTACCTTACGTTCCGCTATATCGGCTAAGGTAGCACTGGGAGAACTACTGCGATTGTGTCCCGGTTCTTCCGGATGAGCACCTCAGTAGAGAAAGCCGAAAAGTGACTGTCATGATACGGCGAGAGCTGGTCAGCTGTTCGAGCGGTCATAAAATCTTTAAGGATTTCTCCCGCATAATGCCATAACCAATGCAGCGTGGATGGATCGGCTTTTTCTCCGATCAGGCGCTTATAGAGCCCCTAGTACGGTCTTACGAACACAAGGGGCTGCGCCGACCATACTAAAGCTCCTATGGCTAAGTGAGAGTGATAAAGCCCTATAGTCTGATTGCCTGGTTCGTTGTGTTGAGCACCTCCATCGGAGGACCCAAAACTGGGATAAAGAGTGCTCAGGTTTATCCCGAACACCCCCGTACTTCTTACGTGGGGCAGAAGCCGACGACTGGCCAACTCTCAGTCTTAACATAAAAACGGCCGCACAGGAGGGTAAACTTTTATATAACAGGCAACATAAATGACCTTCTTCAAACATTACAAAGGACAACATGATCGGCATTTCATGGAAATATAATGTCCTTGGTGCATAGCTCGGCTGCAAGGTAGGATCCTTTCAGGACACCCTTACAATATATTCAGGCTTGCGTTGCTCCTTCCCCTCTGGCGGTCCCTCGGTCACTAGCTTTTCGGCATCCATCTTCCCCCAGAGCACCTTCGCAAGGGCGAAGGCCATTCGCGCTCCTTCTATACAGACCGACCTCTTGATGACGTCAAGTCGAGGGCAAGCGCTTACAAGCCGCCTCACGAGCCCGAAGTAGCTGCTTGGAATCGGTTGGCAGGCCATAGCTGGATAACCATATCTTTCATGGCTAGTTCCGCCGCCTTATGCAGTTCGATCAGCTGTTTCAGTTGATCGGCAAAAGGCACCAGATAATTCGGCGGCAAATACTGCGACCAAAAAATCTTATCGGCGATGTTCCTTCCTTCGGCTCGGTAGAATTGAGCGGCATCAGATATGCTGTGAGGTAGCTCGGCAAATACACCTGAGAAGTCCGGATTCACAATCAGAAACATAGTTTTCCCTTCAAAAACTTGCTTTACATGGGAAAAGCCTTACCCGCCGTGATCTTCCTCGCCTCCTGGATCCCCTGCAGGGCGCTTTGGGTTTCCCCCCGGGCGTCGCTCGTGGCTTGACACGCCATGGTGAGTTCAGACTCTTTCTCCATTAAACTCTGCTCCAGGGTCTCGCATTTACTTACGGCCTCTTGCAGCTCCTGCTCGGCTTTAATAACTCTGGCCTCGTGTTTCTCACAAAGAGTCCGCTCTGTTGCCGCCTTTTCCTCGGCCTCGGCAACGGCCCTTTTGAGGGCCTCGACTTCGGTCATAACCCCTAGCATAAATATGCGGCTTATTTCATACTGAACATTTATTTCACAATAAATGCGCGCAACGCTTGTGCACACCTTGTTTATCCCTCAACTGCATTTTCAATTGGCCAATTTCTTCTATGGCCCGCTCCAGACTTTGATTCAATCCGGAGATCTCCGCAGTACGAGAGGCAGCAGCCGCTACAGGTATCTACTTGCAACAGAAGATAAATCAATATCATTCAATGAGTCTTCCTATGATCATCAATGCGATCCCCTGTCCGGTTCTTTCTTTCACCGAACAGTGTATCAGGGGCTACTATATATACTATGACACTCTTCCACAACTTATAAAACATACCTCAAAGCCTCTTATAAGGCTGATGCGGGCTTCGTTCAGTCCACTGTCAGTTGACTGAATCTTCTCAATCACCGCACCCATAAGGGCACGGTGTTCGTCAACGATGGAGGCGTCTCGTGACGCCACCAACAAAGCACCCGACACCTCTGGATGGACAAAGGTCGTCGGCAGAACAGGCACGCCCCCTCCAGCCAAGGGAGGCTACCTTCTTGATTCTGGAGCCATATAGGCCCCTGGAATCGCATCCGATGGGGAGCCAAACTTAGGATCGCCCCCGCCGTCAGACCCCATGGGAATCTTTCCCCCGACGTGTCCGGCCCCTACGGTTTGACCTCCAAGCGCCACCTTCACAGTTTCTTCCTTTCCTTCTTGGTCGGGGTCCTTCTGGGACGAAGCCTCGGTGTTATGCACCTGGTTGGAGGAAGGGGCCTTTGGGGGCGTCCCGCTCTCCATAGCATTTGAGCTCAGCAGGTCCTCTGATGAGGATTGTTTGGTACGGGACCTCACCGGACTACCAAAAAATATGGCTTAAGGTTAAAATACTAAGCCAAGATGAGTCCGGATGCTTAAACGTACTCGGATTTTATATACTTACGAGTTCGCCAGGGGCTGGGCCCTGGGATCCCATGCCGGGACGCAGTCGGTGGCGGCAGTGGACTCCTCCGGAAGAGAAGCCCTTCCCCTTTTGGGCAGTTCGGCCTCCAAGGGTGCGGAGGCCGTCCTCTTCCTCCTTCCACCCGCAGGGGATTCATCTTCCTCCTCCTTTTTATCCTCTTCGGAGGTGGAACGGGCATCAGAGCCTTCGGGTATTGTGTCCGAAGTGCCGCGACGACAAAGGCCGCCCCGGATCTTTTTGGCCTCCTTTTCGGCTGTCTTCTTCGGCACCTTGTAGGGCGCCGGGACAAGCATCTTCGTCAGAAGTGGGATGGACGGGTCTTAGGGCAACAGGGCCGGACAATGGATCCGCTCCGCCTTCTTCGTCCAACTCTGGGGAATTGAATAAACATGCGTTAAGCGCTTCCTTTGGGTCATGCAGATAGAAAAGTTTGATAAACTCACCGAACTTGCAGGGCGGGACAGTTGGCACCCGCGGTCTTCGGCAGAGTCCGGCCTTGATTTGTTGGACTTGAAAAGCACCTTCCAAATGTCCTTGTGCAAGGATCCGAGAACCTTCACAAAGTTTGGTGCCTGACCGGATCGAACTCCCATAGATTGCAAGTCCGGTGTTGACAAGGCAGTATCCGGCGGACTAACATCACCTAGACTACGTTGACAAGTTCAATGTTCTTATCTCCCATATCTTTAACACGCGTCTGAAGCACCGATGGTTCGTCGGACGAGGACCAGTCCAGGCCTTTCTTGACCCAGGATGTAAGCCGCCGAGGGGTGCTGGATCGAAACTCAGGAAAGGAGGCCCATTCCTTGCCGCACGGCTCAGTGATGTAAAAGCACTGCTGTTGCCACTCCTTAACAGAATCATTAAAGGTTCTCGTTGGTCATACGACGTTGGGCATCTTGCTCACCATAGCGCCCCCGCACTCGGCGTGCTCGCCGCCCACCACCTTGGGCTTCACATTAAAAAACTTCAGCCATAAACTGAAGTGCGGCGAAATATGGAGAAAAGCCTCGCACACGACAATGAATGTCGATATGTGGAGGAAGGAATTAGGGGACAAATCATGAAGATCGGTCCCATAATAATACATGATGCCACGGACGAACGGGTGGAGGGGAAACCCTAGCCCACGGACAAAGTGAGGGAGGAATACAACCCTCTCATGGGGTTCCAGAGTAGGGACGATCTGTCCCACCGTCGGGAGACGGTGGCTGATTTTCTTGACCAGATACCCGGCCTCCCGAAGCTTTTTGATATCCTTCTCTCGGACGGTAGAGGCCATCCAATTGCCTGCTGCTCCGGATCCAGACATCTTTGGAAGACCTTTTGTGGGTAGAGAAGGTGAACGCTTGGGCGCTGGAGCCTGAGCATAACAGAATGAATCGGGAAGAGGGTGTGGGTGAAAAGAGTGAATCCTAATCCCTTTATAAGGGCGGAAGAGGCGATGCGCCTCCCCACTCGCCTGGTAAAACCTCTTATTCCCCAAGCGTCGTAATTGATGGCGCGGTTGGGTTACCCGCATCCGTATTGATGAGAATCCCATGATAAGGGGACACAATCTCTGCTTTGACAAGACGTGCCAAGGAAACCACCTCGTGATGTGTGAAGTAGCTGGTTGAGAAAAACGGTTCGAATAATGACCGGGCCGTGGCGTGATGTCATGTTGTCAAACGTGTCAGCAGATTAGATTTGTGGAAATATTATTCTCTCTATGGTGGTATGTGGAACTTGTTTTGGAGAGCCGGACACTATCTTTGGGTTCAAAATCTTCTATGGAGTATTCGAAGGAGGAACCCGCCTTGCAATGCCGAAGACAAATCTGCGCGCCGGAGTCATCGTCATTGATGCCTGATTCAGGGGCTACTAAGGGAGTCCTGGATTAGGGGGTCTCCGGACAGCCGGACTATATCCTTTGGCCGGACTATTGGACTATGAAGATACAAGATTGAAGACTTCGTCCCGTGTCCGGATGGGACTCTCCTTGGCATGGAAGGCAAGCTTGGCAATACGGATATGTAGATCTCCTCCCTTGTAACCGACTTTGTGTAACCCTAGCCCCCTCTGGTGTCTATATAAACCGGAGGGTTTAGTTCGTAGGACAACATACAATCATACCATAGGCAAGCTTCTAGGGTTTAGCCTCTACGATCTCGTGGTAGATCAACTCTTGTAATACTCATATCATCAATATCAATCAAGCAGGACGTAGGGTATTACCTCCATCAAGATGGCCCGAACCTGGGTAAACACCGTGTCCCCTGCCTCCTGTTACCATCCGCCTTAGACTCACAGTTCGGGACCCCCTACCCGAGATCCGCCAGTTTTGACACCGACAATGACCCATGGGGTCAATAACACTAATCAAATGGCGCTTTCGCCTGAGTTAGGCCGCCAGTGAGGTGCCGCGGTGGCGGGATGCTTCGAGAATCCCCTATAGGCACTGCTCGGTGTGTGGGTGGTTGCTACTTCTTGAGCTTGCGTTGGTTTTTCCCTTGAAGAGGAAAGGGTGATGCAACACAGTAGAGATAAGTATTTCCCTCAGTTAAGAACTAAGGTATCAATCCAGTAGGAGAAGAACGCACAAATCACCAATACCTACACACATAATCAAACACTTGCACCCAACGCAATAAAGGGGTTATCAATCCCTTCATAGTCACTTGAAAAGGTGAGATCTGATAGAGATACATAAATAAAACTAAACAAAAGATAAAATATTTTTGGGTTTTTTGGTTTATAGATCTGGAAATAAAAGATTGCAAAATAGTAGATCGGAAACTAATATGATGAAAAATAGACCCGCGGCCATAGGTTTCACTAGAGGCTTCTCTCATCAAGGCAAATAATACGGTGGGTGAACAAATTACTATCGAGCAATTGATAGAAAAGTGCAAAGTTATGACGATATCCAAGGCAATGATTATGTCATATAGGCACCACGTCCATGTCAAGTAGACCGACTCCTGCCTGCATCTACTACTATTACTACACACATTGACTGACTCCTGCCTGCATCTACTACTATTACTCCACACATCGACCGACTCCTGCCTGCATCTAGAGTATCGAGTTCATGAAAAATAGAGTAACGCTTTAAGTATGATGACATGATGTAGAGGAATAAACTCAAATAGTATGATGTAAACCCCATCTTTTTATCCTCGATGGCAACAATACAATACGTGCCTCGCTACCCCTACTTTTTCACTGGGTGAGCACACCGCAAAATTGAACCCAAAGCTAAGCACTTCTCCCATTGCAAGAAAAACCAATCTAGTTGGCCAAACTACCGGTAGTTCGAAGAGAATTATAAAGATATCAAATCATGCATATAAAAATTCAGAGAAGATTCAAATAATATTCATAGATAATCTAATCATAAATCCACAATTCATTGGATCTCGACAAACACACTGCAAAAGAAGATTACATCGGATAGATCTCCAAGAACATCGAGGAGAACATGGTATTGAGAATCAAAGAGAGAGAAGAAGCCATCTAGCTACTACCTATGGACCCATAGGTCTGAGGTAAACTACTCACGCTTCATCGAAAGGGCGATAGAGTTGATGTAGATGCCCTCCGTGATCGAATCCCCCTCCAGCAGGATGCCGAAAAAGGCCCCAAGATGGGATCTCACGGGAACAGAAGGTTGCGGCAATGAAAAAGTTTTTTCGTGGATGCTTCTGGAGGTTCAGAAATATATGTGGATATATAGGAGGAAGAACTAGGCCGGGAAGTCACTGAGGGGCCCACAAGGTAGGGGGTGCGCCCTCCACCCTTGTCACCGCCTCATGGCTCTTCTGACTTGAACTCCAAGTCTCCTAGGTGTCTTTTGGTCCAAGAAAAATCATCGTGGAAGTTTTATTCCGTTTGGACTCCGTTTGATATTCCTTTTCTGCGAAGCTAAAAAACAAGGAAAAACAGAAACTCGCACTAGCACTGGGCTCTAGGTTAATAGGTTAGTCCCAAAAATAATATAAAATAGCATGCTATTAATGCATATAAACATCTAAAATAGCATATTAATGCATATAAAACAATAAAAAAAATATAGATATGTTGGAGACGTATCAAGCATCCCCAAGCTTAATTCCTCCTCGTCCTCGAGTAGGTAAATGATAAAAAACAGAATTTTTGATGTGGGATGCTACTTAACATATTTATCCATGTATTTTTCTTTATTGTGGCATGAATGTTCAGATCCATAAGATTCAAAACAAAACTTTAATATTGACATAAAAACAATAATACTTCAAGCATACTAACAAGGCAATTATGTCTTCTCAAAATAACATGGCCAAAAGCTATACCTACAAAATCATATAGTCTAGCTATGCTACATCTTCATCACACAAAATACTCAAATCATGCACAACCCCGATGACAAGTGATAACCCACAAGTATAGGGGATCATTTGTAGCCTTCTTCGATAAATAAGAGTGTCGAACCCAACGAGGAGCTAAAGGTAGAACAAATATTCCCTCAAGTTCTATCGACCACCGATACAACTCTACGCACGCTTGACGTTCGATAGGATAGGTTTGCAAGATAATAAAGAGCACGTAAATAAAATCTAGGGGCTGTTTAGATAAAGACACGACTAAGTTAGTTTTAGTAGAGAGCTTTTGTCAACAAGAAAGTTATTTGTCCCTAGGCAATCGATAACAAGTATCGGTAATCATTCTTGCAACTTTATATGAGGGAGAGGCATGAGATAACATACTTTCTCTACTTGGATCATATGCACTTATGATTGGAACTCTAGCAAGCATCCGCAACTATTAAAGATCATTAAGGTCGTGAAATCCAACCATGGCATTAAGTATCAAGTCCTCTTTATTCCCATACATCATACACCACCTACTCGGGTTTAAGTTTCTGTCACTCTCGCAACCCACCGTAAGTGAACCATGAGCATATTGCAACACCCTACAGCGGGGGGCCCTCATGTTTGCGCGAGAACGGAGGGCACCGTAGGACAGCACCATAAATAAAATATACAATCATACCAACCAAGATCACGATTAACCCATAGGACAAAACGGATCTACTCAAACATCATAGGATAACCATATATCATTGGGAAATAATATATGGAGTTGAGCACCATGTTTAAGTAGAGATTACAGAAGGGGGGAGAGGTGTTACACCGCTGCATAGAGGGGGAGAAAGTTGGTGTTGACGGTAGCAAGATTGTTGATGTAGATCGCCGTCCCGATCGTTGCCCCGGTGGCACTCGGGCGCCACCGGAAGCGAGGGGGAGAGAGCCCCCTCCTTCTTCTTCTTCCTTGGCCTCCCTCCTAGATGGGAGGAGAGTTCTCCCTCTGGTCCTTGGTCTCCATGGCCGCGGAGGGGCGGGAGCCCCTCCGAGATTGGATCTCCCTCTCCGTTCTCTTCTGTTTCGTTCCCCAGATCTGGCCGAAAACTGTTTCTTATATTCCCGGAGATCCGTAACTCTGATTGCGCTGAGATTTTAACACGATTTTTTTCCGGATATAATCTTCTTGGCGCACGAAGTAGAGCTCCAACCGACGTACGAGGTGGGCACAACCCACCACCACGCGCCTGGCTCAGGGGTCGGATCCTGGTGGGTTGTGCCCACCATGGGACTCCATTTACGGTGATTCCAACTCCCCAAAATCACATATATTCCAAAATAATTCTCCATAAATTTTTATTGCATTTGGACTTCGTTTGATATGGATTTTCTGCGATACAAAAAACTTGCAAAAAACAGGAACTGGCACTGGGCACTGGATCAATAGGTTAGTCCAATGAATCATATAAAAAGTTGCCAAAAGTATGTAAAACTTGTATAATATTGGCAAGAAACAATCAAAAATTATAGATACGATGGAGACGTGTCAACAAGCCAAGCAATTGTTTCATACTTTTGGTTCTCTCAAACCTTTTC
Organism: Triticum urartu; assembly: GCF_056163025.1. Lineage (NCBI taxonomy): Eukaryota > Viridiplantae > Streptophyta > Magnoliopsida > Poales > Poaceae > Triticum > Triticum urartu. Next base: position 475,521,013 of record NC_141878.1, on the reverse strand, counting down.
AACTTTCATGCAATACATGAGTGTGAGCCATGGACATAGCACTATAGGTGGAATAGAATATTGTGGTTGTGGAGAAGACAAAAGAAGAAGGAGATAGTCTCACATCAACTAGGCGTATCAACGGGCTATGGAGATGCCCATCAATAGATATCAATGTGAGTGAGTAGGGATTGTCCTGCAATGGATGCATTAGAGCTATAAGTGTATGAAAGCTCAAAAATAAACTAAGTAGGTGTGCATCCAACTTGCTTGCTCACAAAGACCTAGGGCAATTTGAGGAATCCCATCATTGGAATATACAAGTGCTACCTCTTGAGCATGAGTTGGTTTTCCCTTGAAGAGGAAAGGGTGATGCAGCAAAGTAGTGTAAGTATTTCCCTCATTTTTTGAGAACCAAGGTATCAATCCAGTAGGAGATAACATGCAAGTCACCTAGTACCTGCACCAACAATCAAGAACCTTGCAACCAACATGATAAAGGGGTTGTCAATCCCTTCACGGTCACTTATGAAAGTGAGATCTGATAAAGATAATAGGATAAATATTTTTGGTATTTCTGTTGTATAGATTGGAAAGTAGAGATTGCAAAATAGTAAACGAGATGCGATAATAAAAAGATATGCAATATAATAAGGAAGAGACCTGGGGGCCATAGGTTTCACTAGTGGCTTCTCTCATGATAGCATGTATTACGGTGGGTGAACAAATTACTGTCGAGCAATTGATAGAAGAGCGCATAGTTATGAGAATATCTAGGCAATGATTATGAAATATAGGCATCACGTCCGTGTTAAGTAGACCGAAACGATTCTGCATCTACTACTATTACTCCACACATCGACCGTTATCCAGAATGCATCTAGAGTATTGAGTTCATAAGAATAGAGTAATGCTTTAGGCAAGATGACATGATGTAGAGGGATAAACTCAAGTAATATGATATAAACCCCATCTTTTATCCTCCATGGCAACAATACAATACGTGCCTTGCTGCCCCTGCTGTCACTGGGAAAGGACACCGCAAGATTGAACCCAAAGCTAAGCACTTCTCCCATTGCAAGAAAGATCAATCTAGTAGGCCAAACTAAACCGATAATTTGAAGAGACTTGCAAAGATATCAAATCATGCATATAAGAATTTAGGGAAGAACCAAATATTGTTCATAGATAAACTTGATCATAAATCCACAATTCGTTGGATCTCGGCAAACACACCGCAAAAAGTATTACATCAAATAGATCTCCAAGAACATCGAGGAGAACTTTGTATTGAGAGCCAAAGAGAGAGAAGAAGCCATCTAGCTAATAACTATGGACCCGAAGGTCTGTGGTAAACTACTCACACATCATCGGAGAGGCTATGATGTTGATGTAGAAGCCCTCTATGATCGAATCCCCCTCCGGCAGATCGTTGGAAAAGGCCCAGATGGGATCTCACGGGTACAGAAGGTTGCAGCGGTGGAAAAGTGGTTTCATGGCTCTCCTGGATGTTTTTAGGGTATAAGAGTATATATATATAGGTGAAAGAAGTACGTCAGTGGAGCTACGAGGGGCCCACAAGGGTGGGGGCACACCTACCCCCTGGGCGCGCCCTCCTGCCTCGTGGCCGCCTCGTGGCGTATCTGACTTCCACTCCAAGTCTCCTGGATTGTGTTTGTTCCAAGAAAGATCCTCGTGAGGTTTCATTCCGTTTGATATTCCTTTTCTGTGGAACACTGAAATAGGCTAAAAAATAGAAACTGCCACTAGGCCTCCGATTAATAGGTTAGTCCCAAAAATAATATAAAAGTGCATATTAAAGCCCATTAAACATCCAAAACAGATAATATAATAGCATGGAACAATCAAAAATTATAGATACGTTGGAGACGTATCAACATCCCCAAGCTTAATTCCTGCTCGTCCTCGAGTAGGTAAATGATAAAAACATAATTTTTTGATGTGGAATGCTTCCTAACATAATTTTCAATATAATTTTATTTATTGTGGCATGAATATTCAGATCTGAAAGATTCAAGACAAAAGTTTAATATTGACATAAAAATAATAATACTTCAAGCATACTAACCAAGCAATTATGTCTTCTCAAAATAACATAGCCAAAGAAAGCTCATCCCTACAAAATCATATAGTTTGGCCATGCTTCATTTTCGTCACACAAAATGATCCCATCATGCACAACCCCGATGACAAGCCAAGCAATTGTTTCATACTTTAGTATTCTCAAACTTTTTCAACTCTCACGCAATACATGAGCGCGAGCCATGGACATAGCACTGTAGGTGGAACAGAATATGATGATGGAGGTTGTGGAGAAGACCAAAAAAGGAGAAAGTCTCACATCGATGTGGCTAATCAATGGGCTATGGAGATGCCCATCAATTGATGTCAATGCAAGGAGTAGGGATTGCTATGCAACGGATGCACTAGAGCAATGTATGAAAGCTCAACAAAAAAACTAAGTGGGTGTGCATCCAACTTGCTTGCTCTGGAAGACCTAGGGCATTTTGAGGAAGCCCATTGTTGGAATATACAAGCCAAGTTCTATAATGAAAAATCCCACTAGTATATCAAAGTGACAAAATAAGAGACTCTCTATCATGAAGACCATGGTGCTACTTGAAGCACAAGTGTGGAAAAAGGATAGTAACATTGTCCCTTCTCTCTTTTTCTTTCCTTTTTTAGGCCTTCTATTTTTTTGGTCTTTCTCTCTTTTTTCTTATTTCCTCACATGGGACAATGCTCTAATAATGATGATCATCACACTTCTATTTATTTACAACTCAAAAATTACAACTCGATACTAGAACAAAATATGACTCTATATGAATGCCTCCGGCGGTGTACCGGGATGTGCAATGAATCAAGAGTGACATGTATGAAATAATTATGAACGGTCGCTTTGCCACAAATACGATGTCAACTACATGATCATGCAAAGCAGTATACAAAATTATGAGTGGTGGATTTGCCACAAATACGATGTCAACTACATGATCATGCAAGGCAGTATGACAATGATGAAGCGTGTCATAATAAATGGAACGGTGGAAAGTTGCATGGCAATATATCTCGGAATGGCTATGGAAATGTCATAATAGGTAGGTATGGTGGCTGTTTTGAGGAAGATATAAGGAGGCTTATGTGTGATAAAGTGTATCATATCACGAGGTTTGGATGCACCGGCGAAGTTTGCACCAACTCTCGAGGTGAGAATGGGCAATGCACGGTACCAAAGAGGCTAGCAATGATGGAAGGGTGAGAGTGTATAATCCATGGACTCAACATTAGTCATAAAGAACTCACATAATTATTGCAAAAATCTACAAGTCATCAAAACCAAGCACTATGTGCATGCTCCTAGGGGGGTAGATTGATAGGAAAAGACCATCGCTCGTCCCGGACTGCCACTCATACGGAGGACAATCAAAGAAACACCTCATGCTTCAAATTTGTTACACAACGGTTACCATACGTGCATGCTACGGGACTTACAAACCTCAACACAAGTATTTATCAAATTCACAAAGACTCATCTAGCATGACTCTAATATCACCATCTTCATATCTCGAAACAATCATCAGGTATCAAACTTCTCATAGTATTCAATGCACTCTATCTGAAAGTTTTTGTTATACCCATCTTGGATGCCTATCATATTAGGACTAATTTTATAGACAAAGCAAATTATCATGATTTCCTAAAAGACTATCAAAATAATATAAGTGAAGCATGATAGATCAATAATTTCTATAAAATAAAACCACCACCACCGTGCTCTAAGAAGATATAAGTGAAGCACTAGAGCAAAATCATCTAGCTCAAAAGATATAAGTGAAGCACATAGAGTATTCTAATAAATTGTGATTCATGTGTGTCTCTCCCAAAAGGTGTGTACAGCAAGGATGATTGTGGTAAACTAAAAAGCAAAGACTCAAATCATATAAGACGCTCCAAGCAAAACACATAACATGTGGTGAATAAAAATATAGCCTCAAGTAAAGTTACCGATAGACGAAGACGAAAGAGGGGATGCCTTCCGGGGCATCCCCAAGCTTAGGCTTTTGGTCGTCCTTGAATTTTACCTTGGGGTGCCTTGGGAATCCCCAAGCTTAGGTTCTTTCCACTCCTTGTTCCAAAATCCATCAAATCTTTATTCAAAAAACTTGAAAACTTCACAACACAAAACTTAACAGAAAATCTCATGAGCTCCGTTAGTATAAGAAAAAAAACCACCACTTTAATGTACTATAATGAACTCATTCTTTATTATATTGGTGTTAAACCTACTGTATTCCAACTTCTCTATGGTTCATACCCCCCGATTCTAGCCATAGATTCATCAAAATAAGCAAACAACACACACAAAACAGAATTTGTCAAAAACAGAATAGTCTGTAGCAATCTGGATAGTTCGAATACTTCTGTAACTCCAAAAATTCTAAAACATTAGGACGACCTAAATAATTTGTATATTGATCTACTTCAATTGGAATTGGTATTTTATCGATCTCTGGTAAAAAAGGAAAATTATTTTCGTGAGCGCATACTTTCTGTTTTTATCAGCAAGATCAAACAACAATCACCCAAGAAGATCCTAAAGGCTTTACTTGGCACAAACACTAATTAAAACATAAAAAACACAATAATAACAAATGCTAGATAAATTATTTATTACTAGACAAGAACAAAAAGAAAAGAACAAAAATAAAATTGGGTTGCCTCCCAACAAGCGCTATCGTTTAACGCCCCTAGCTAGGCAAATAGATTTCAATGATGCTCACATGAAAGACAAGAATTGAAGCACAAAGAGAGTATCATAAAACACGTGACAAACACATCTAAGTCTAACATAATTCCTACGCATAGGCATCTTATAGGCAAACAAATTATCAAGGCAAGCAAAAACTAGCATATGCAAGGAAGCGGAAAGAAATAATAACAATCTCAACATAACGAGAGGTAATTTAGTAACATGAAATTTTCTACAACCAAATTTCCTCTCTCATAATAATTACATGTAGGATTATAAGCAAATTCAACAATATAGCTATCACAAAACATATTCTTAACACGATCCACATATATGCAAAGTTGACACTCTTCCAAAATAGTGGGATTAACATTAACTAAAGTCATGACCTCTCCAAACCCACTTTTATCAAAAATTGCATAAGATTTAACATTCTCCAAATACGTGGGATATAAATTTGACACTCTTCCAAACCCACTTTCAATATTGCAACCATTATTATCAATCTTATATTTATCATGGGGCTTAAATAAATTTTCAAGATCATAAGAAGAATCACCCCAATCATGATCATTGCAACAAGTAGTGGACATAGCAAAAGTAGCATCCCCAAGCTTAGGGTTTTGCATATTATTAGCACAATTGACATTCATAGTATTTATAATAACATCATTGCAATCATGCTTTTTATTCAAAGATCTATCACAAATCACTTCATAAAGCACTTCATCACAATTTTCAGATTCACGAATTTCAAGCAAAACCTCATAAAGATAATCTAATGCACTCAACTCACTAACAATAGGTTCATCATAATTGGGTCTCTTAAAGAGATTAGCAAATGGATGACGATCCATAAACTCTTAGCAAGTGAAGATGCAAGCTAATAGAAGGCACATGGTAACACGAGCAAACAGAAGGGAGAACGGAAGAGGGCGAATAAAATGGCAAAGGTGAAGTGGGGGAGAGGAAAACGAGAGGCGAATGGCAAATAATGTAATGCGAGGGAGAAAAGTTTATGATGGGTACTTGGTATATCTTGACTTGAGCGTAGATCTCCCCGGCAACGGCGCGAGAAATCCTTTGTGCTACCTCTTGAGCATGCGTTGGTTTTCCCTTGAAGAGAAAAGGGTGACGCAGCAAAGTAGTGTAAGTATTTCCCTCAGTTTTTGAGAACCAAGGTATCAATCCAATAGTACATGACACGCAAGTCAACTAATACCTTCACAAACAATCAAGAACCTCGCAACCAACGCGATAAAGGGGTTGTCAATCCCTTCACGGTCACTTACGAAAGTGAGATCTGGTAAAGATAATAGGATAAATATTTTTGGTATTTTTGTTGTATAGATTGGAAAGTAAAGATTGTAAAATAGTAAACGAGATGCAATATAATAAGGAAGAGACCCGGGGGCCATAGGTTTCACTAGTGGCTTCTCTCATGATAGCATGTATTATGGTGGGTGAACAAATTACTGCCAAGCAATTGATAGAACAGCGCATAGTTATGAGAATATCTAGGCAATGATTATGAAATATAGGCATCAAGTCCGTGTTAAGTAGACCAAAACGATTCTGGATCTACTACTATTACTCCACACATCGACCGCTATCCAGCATGCATCTAGAGTATTAAGTTCAAAAGATAGAGTAATGCTTTAGGCAAGATGACAACATGTAGAGGGATAAACTCAAGCAATATGATATAAACCCCATCTTTTTATCCTCGATGGCAACAATACAATACGTGTCTTGCTGCCCCTACTGTCACTAGGAAAGGACACCGCAAGATTGAACCCAAAGCTAAGCACTTCTTCCATTGCAAGAAAGATCAATCTAGTAGGCCAAACTAAACCGATAATTTGAAGAGACTCGCAAAGATATCAAATCATGCATATAAGAATTTAGAGAAGAACCAAATATTTTTCATAGATAAACTTGATCATACATCCACAATTCATGGGATCTCGGCAAACACACCGCGAAAAGTATTACATCAAATAGATCTCCAAGAACATCGAGGAGAACTTTGTATTGATAACCAAAGAGAGAGAAGAAGCCATATAGCTAATAATAACTATGGACCCAAGGGTCTGTGGTAAACTACTCACACATCATCGGAGAGGCTATGGTGTTTATGTAGAAGCCCTCCGTGATCGAATCCCCCTCCGGTAGATCACCGGAAAAGGCCCCAGATGGGATCTCACGGGTACAGAAGGTTGCGGCGGTGGAAAATTGGTTCGTGGCTCTCCTTGATGTTTTTAGGGTATAAGAGTATATATAGGCGAAAGAAGTACGTCGGTGGAGCTACGGGGGCCCATGAGGGTGGGGGCGCGCCTACCCCCCTGGGCGCGCCCTCCTGCCTCGTGGCCGCCTCGTTGCGTCTCTGACTTCCACTCCAAGTCTCCTGGATTGCGTTTGTTCCAAGAAAGATCCTCACGAAGGTTTCATTCCGTTTGGATTCCGTTTGATATTCCTTTTCTACGAAACACTGAAATAGGCCAAAAAACAGAATCTGGCACTGGGCCTCTGGTTAATAGGTTAGTCCCAAAAATAATATAAAAGTGCATATTAAAGCCCATTAAACATCCAAAACAGATAATATAATAGCATGGAACAATAAAAAATTATAGATACGTTGGAGACATATCAACAAGCCAAGTTATATAATGAAAAACTCCCACTAGTATATGTAAGTGACAACATAGGAGACTCTCTATCATGAAGATCATGGTGCTACTTTGAAGCACAAGTGTGGAAAAGGAAAGTAACATTGCCCCTTCTCTCTTTTCTCTCATTTTTTTGTGTGTGGGCTTCTTTGGCTTTTTTTTGTAAAGTCCGGAGACTCATCCCAACTTGTGAGGGAATCATAGCTTCCATCATCCTTTCCTCACATGGGACATCCGGCAGTGTACTGGGATGTGCAATGACTCATTGGTAACATGTATAAAAAATATGAATGGTGGATTTGCCACAAATATGATGTCAACTACATGATCATGCAAAGCAATATGACAATGATGAAGTGTGTCATAATAAACGGAACGGTGGAAGTTGCCTGGCAATATATCTCGGAATGGCTATGGAAATGCCATAATAGGTAGGTACGGTGGCTGTTTTGAGGAAGGTATATGGTGGGTTTAATGCACCCGCGAAAGTTGTGCGGTACTAGAAAGGCTAGCGATGGTGGAAGGGTGAGAGTGCGTATAATCCATGGACGCAACATTAGTTATAAAAAACTCACATACTTATTGCAAAAATCTATTAGTCCTCGAAACAAAGTACTATGGTCATGCTCCTAGGGGGATAGATTGGTAGGAAAATACCATCGCTCGTCCCCGACCACCACTCATAAAGAAGACAATCAATAAATAAATCATGCTCCGACTTCATCACATAACGGTTCACCATACGTGCATGCTACGGGAATCACAAACTTTAACACAAGTATTTCTACAATCCACAATTACTCACTATCATGACTCTAATATCACCATCTTTATATGAATAAATCGTGCTCCGACTTCTCCTAGTATTCAATGCACTTTATATGAAAGTTTTTTTATATCCCTCTTGGATGGCTATCATATTAGGACTAAATTCATAGCCAAAGCAAATTACCATGTTGTTTAAAGAGACTCTCAAAATAATATAAGTGAAGCGTGAGAGTTCAATAATTTCTATAAAATAAAACCACCGATGTGCTCTAAAAAGATAGAAGTGAAGCACTAGAGCAAAATTGCCTAGCTCAAAAGATATAAGTGAAGCACATAGAGTATTCTAATAAATCATGATTCGTGTGTGTCCCTCTCAAAAGGTGTGTACAACAAGGAGAATTGTAGAAAACTAAAAAGCAAAGACTCATATCATACAAGAGCTCCAAGAAACACACATATCATGTGGTGAATAAAAATATAGCCTCAAGTAAAGTTACTGATAGACGAAGACGAAAGAGGGGATGCCTTCCGGGGCATCCCCAAGCTTAGGCTCTTGGTTGTCCTTGAATATTACCTTGGGGTGCCTTGGAAATCCCCAAACGTAGGCTCTTGCCCCTCCTTATTCCATATTCCATCAATCTTTACCCAAAACTTGAAAACTTCACAACACAAAACTCAACAACAAATCTCATGAGATCTGTTAGTATAAGAAAATAAAATCACCCCTTTTAGTACTGTTGTGAACTCATTATTTATTTATATTGATGTAATATCTACTGTATTCCAACTTCTCCATGGTTCATACCCCCTGATACTACCCATAGATTCATCAAAATAAGCAAAGAAAACAGAACCTGTCAAAAAAAGAATAGTCTGTAGAAATCTGTAACTCTCGAATACTTCTGTAACTCCAAAAAAATTGAAAAATTAGGACAACCTGGGCAATTTGTATATTAATATTCTACAAAAATAATCAGTATTTTATCACGCTTCTGTTAAAAATGAGAATTATTTCTCTGGGCGCAAAAGTTCCTGCTTTTCAGCAAGATCAAATCAACTATCACCGTAAGCCATCCCAAAGGTCTTACTTGGCACAAACACTAATTAAAATAGAGAAACACATCTAACCAGAGGCTAGGTGAATTATTTTTTGCAAAACAGGAAGGAAAAATATCGGGTTGTCTCCCAACAAGCGCTTTTCTTTAAAGCCTTTTAGCGAGGCATTGAGATTTCAATGGTGCTCACATGAAAGATAGCAATTGAAACACGAAGAGAGCATCATGAAACATGTGAAAAACAAGTTTAAGTCTAACATACTTCCTATGCATAGGTATTTTATAAGCAAACAAATTATCATAGCAAGCAAAAACTACCATATGCAAGGAAGAAGAAATAAACAATAGCAATATCAACATAACATGAAATTTTCTACAACCATATTTGCCTCTCTCATAATAATTACATGTAGGATCACAATCAAATTCAACAATATAACTATCACGTAAAATATTCTCAACATGATCCACATGCATGCAAAGTTTACAGTCTTCCAAAATAGTGGGATCATCATAAATTAAAGTCATGACCTCTTCAAACCCACTTTTATCAAAAAATTCATAATATTGATCATCCTCCAAAGTAGTGGGATCGTTATTTCCTAAAGTTGACACTCTTCCAAACCCACTTTCAATATTATTGCAAACATTATTATTAATATCATATTCGTCATGAGGCTTAAACAAATTTTCAATATCATAAGAAACATTATCACCCCAATCATGATCATTGCAATAAGTAGTGGACATGGTAAAATTAGCATCCCTAAGCTTAGGGTTTTGCATATTATTAGCACAATTGACATGAATAGAATTTATAATAACATCATTGCAATTATGCTTTTCATTCAAGGAGCTATCGTGAATCACTTCATAAATTTCTTCTTTTAGCACTTCATCACAATTTTCAGATTCATGAATTTCAAGCAAAACTTCATATAAAGATAATCTAGTGCACTCAACTCACTAGCAATTAGTTCATCAAAATTGGATCTTTTAAAAATATTAGCAAGTGGATGAGGATCCACAAACTCTTTGCTTCTGATTTTCAATAAACACACAATTATACCAAGCAAACGAGCAAACAAACCAAGTAAGACATAAGGGAAAACTAAAAGACGAATGGAAGAAGGGCGAATAAAAAGGCAAATCTTTTTGTATTTTTCTGAAAATCATTTTAGAAGTGGGGGAGAGGAAAATGAGAGGCAAATGACGAATAATGTAATGCAAGAGAGGAAAGTTTATGATGTGTACTTGGTGGGCTTGACTTGGCGTAGATCTCCCCGGCAACAACACCAGAAATTCTTCCTGCTAATTATTGAGCTTGCGTTGGTTTTTCCTTTAAAGAGGAAAGGGTGATGCAGGACAATAGAGATAAGTATTTCCCTCAGTTAAGAACGAAGGTATCAATCCAGTAGGAGAAGAACGCACAAATCACCAATACCTGCACAAACAATCAAACACTTGCACCCAACGTGATAAAGGGGTTGTCAATCCCTTCACGGTCACTTGCAAAGGTGAGATCTGATAGAGATACATAAATAAAACTAAACAAAAGATAAAATATTTTTGGGTTTTTTGGTTTATAGATCTGAAAGTAAAAGATTATAGAATAGTAGATTGGAAACTAATATGATGGAAAATAGACCCTGGTGCCATAGGTTTCACTAGAGGCTTCTCTCATGAAGGCAAATAATAGGGTGGATGAACAAATTACTGTCGAGCAATTGATAAAAAAGCGCAAAGTTAGGACGATATCCAAGGCAATGATTATGTAATATAGGCATCATGTCCGTGTTAGGTAGTCCGACTCCTTCCTGCATCTACTACTATTACTCCACACATCGACCGACTCCTGCCTGCATCTAGAGTATTAAGTTCATGAAGAACAGAGTAACGCTTTAAGTAAGATGACATGATGTAGAGGAATAAACTCAGGCAATATGATGTAAACCCCATTTTTATCCTCGATGGCAACAATACAATATGTGCCTCGCTACCCGTACTTTGTCACTGGGTGAGGACACCGCAAGATTGAACCCAAAAGTAAGCACTTCTCCCATTGCAAGAAAAACCAATCTAGTTGGCCAAACTAAATGATAGTTCAAAGAGAATTACAAAGATATGAAATCATGCATATAAGAATTCAGATAAGATTCAAATAATACTCATAGATAATCTAATCATAAATCCACAATTCATCGGTTCTCGACAAACACACCGCAAAAGAAGATTACATCGGATAGATCTACAAGAACATCGAGGAGAACATGGTATTGAGAATCAAAGAGAGAGAAGAAGCCATCTAGCTACTAGCTATGGACTCGTAGATCTGAATTAAACTACTCATGCTTCATCGGAAGGGCAATAGAGTTGATGCAGATGCCCTCCGTGATCGAATCCCCCTCCGGCTGGATGCCAAAAAAGGCCCCAAGATGGGATCTCACAGGAACAGAAGGTTGCGGCGGTGGAAAAGTGTTTTCGTGGGTGCTTCTGGAGGTTCGGGAATATATGTGAATATATAGGAGGAAGAACTAGGTCAGGAGGTCACCGAGGGGCCCACAAGGTAGGGCCCCCACTAGGGCGTGCCCTCCACCCTTGTCGCCGCCTCGTGGCTCTTCTGACTTGAACTCCAAGTCTCTTGGGTGTCTTTTGGTCCAAGAAAAATCATCGCGAAATTTTTACTCCGTTTGATATTCCTTTTCTGTGAAGCTAAAAAGGGAAAAAACAGAAATTGGCATTGGGCTCTAGGTTAATAGGTTAGTCCCAAAAATAGTATAAAATAGCATATTAATGCATATAAACATCTAAAACAGATAATATAATAGCATGGAACAATCAAAAATTATAGATACGTTGGAGACGTATTAGTGGTCTCTATGGAGAGCTGGCATCACGTCCTATCGAGTGCGGTGGTCGGGCCTGGGGTGGCCAGAGTCGACGGCGGCGAGCTCGTCAGCGGGCGCTGGAGTTCGAGTGCTCTTAGGTTAACTGTTGCGTTGTGCAAACGAGCAGAGTAATGACGTGGCGATGCACTATGGAGCATTGCGAACACCACGGACACACGCATGGGACCATTTGGTCATCGGAGTCACGCCGGCGACGAGCTTGGGCGGCGGCATGTTTCAGTCATCCTGGAATCAGTGGCTAGAGGGCACAATCGACGTGGGGAAGAGGGGGTTCGGTCTGTGAGCTCACAACGGTTGCAACATGCGTCTCAGCGGGCTCAGGGAAGGTCAGACGACTTCGAGGCATTGTCGACGTTCTCGGAGGCCGGGGGTTGAAGATGATGGCGGTGACGGTGTTCCAGGGCAGCTCTATGTGACTCGGTGGAGAGGACGAGGATGTCATCGTGGAGCTCAAGGACATGTCGAGGGGCATATGGGAGGCCGGTGGCTATGCGGGCGGTGGACGGCGGTGACAGGCTCCGCTCTGGTTGCCTTGTTCTTGCGTGATAGAGACAAGGAGGAGGAGATGAGGACGAGGGGGAGGCCAGGGGGTTTGCGTGGTGGCTTAGCCATCCCAGGGTGTCAGCAGAAGCAGGAGGTGGCCGTGGCGCGTGCCGACGTGCGGTGGCCACGCGTTGTCATCCTCCTGGCAGAGAAGGAAGACGACAGGGGAGGAGAAGGTGGGATGGGCCGGCTTCTACGGTAGCAAGCCAGGTAAGGTTTCTCTCCTTTTTTCCATTTACTAATTTCCTTTTCTGTTTCTATTTTTTGTAGTTTGTTTTTTATTTAGTTTTAATACCAGATCAATTTATAAAATTCTAAAATTTCGCATGTGGATCAAATGGACAGAACCAAAGTCACAAATGGAGTTTCAAGATCATTGGATCCATATTATATTTGTTATAAATATGAGTCCAATTCAAATAGTTATTGATTTAATTAAAGGGCCCAAAACAAATATTGGCAGACCTCCAAAAATATAGGTTTGAAATTTGTTCTTCCAATATTTTTGAAAGTTTAGCAGGAACATTTTCCTGGGCTTATTTGAAGAGATTTTTAATGTGGGTCATTGTAGAGAATGATTACTGAGGGTTTCAACTAACGTTAATTCAACTTTCATAAATTATGATGACATGATGAAATGCAATGACAAGCAAGGCTAATGCTAGGGTGTGGCAATATCCCTCTAGGGCTCCCTGCACTCCGATGAGTGGGCTACCGAACATGGGGAAGACATGTCGTGAAGATCCGTTGAGGCCGGTCGTAGATAAGTTTTAGCGTAGCCCGGTATAGTTTAGTTAAAATATGCCCAAGATGCAAATGTTTTTGTTTGATTTGAATGAAAATCATCTAGTTTGTTTAAAGCGGATTTAAAATGTATGTGAATAACTTTGGATGGCAGCCTCCCGAATCCATGTCTGTGAACTGGTCCCTCTGTTTACGGACAGATGCGATGTCTGATTTGTGAGCCAACGTTAGAGATGCCCATATTTTCCACTAGACGGATATTGTCCGGGATCGCCGGGTGATCTATACATGCGGCGGCATATGTGTAATGATGGATTGGACAGCGTGTTTACTCAGGCAGTTCCAAATCAGCTTCATGTCTGATAAACAGAAAGCAAATGCCAGAAAGCAAAATGTTGTTGTGGTGCGAGGACAGCGCGTTACTTCACCAATGCTACCGGAAATTCGTACGGGCACGTAAGTGCGGGTGCAGTCATCTATCAAGCCATGTCGCCCACTCGATTTGCCTCGTGATTCGTGAAGTAGTTGAATCCCGCACGAGGGCACAGTAAAAAAGAAAATCCCTCAAGATGCTTTAAGTTTCAACGATGAAACTTACAGCTTTTGCATCTAAAATTGCCAAGTTTCAATAAGTTTCTGAGACATAATTTTAAGCATTTTTTTATCGGTCATAGTGTAACACCCCGGCCATACCACGGTTTCCTGACCGTTATGCCTAGCGGGATCTAGACTGGCCCCACAGACCAACATTAGTCTTTCGTGTGCACTTTATTCTCACTTATGCACACCCAGAACCAACTTTTCGGCTGGTCACCCATCCTAAAATTACTGCAAGCCAAGCACGCTTAACTTTGGAGTTCCTTTCAAATGAGCTTCCTAAAAAGAAGGAATTCCTTATGAGTAGTCTATCATTCGTGTTAAGCTAGTCTCTCACATACACGCCCACTTGAAGGAACCGATGTTCTCATCGGCCCATCAAGAACGTTCCCTGGCACACACATGCGCGCCCAGTCTTGCACATGTGCCATAACGGGCCACGCATGTCATGCACCACATGTCCGCGCACCTTACCCCCTCATGCTAATGTAACCACGAGGGTCGGCTCTGATACCAATTATAACGCCCATAGTCATCGGCTCCCGACCGTTACACCTAGCGGGATCTAGACTAGCCCCACAGACCAACACTAGTGTTTCCTGCGCACTTTGTGTTGACTCGTTCACACCCGGGACCAACATCCCAGCCGGTCACCCATCTTAGAATTACTCAAAGCCAAGGACGCTTAACTTTGAAGTTCTTTTCGAATGAGCTTCCAAAAAAGAAGGAATTCCTTGTTGATATGAGTAGTCTATCATTCTTATTAAGTCAGGCTCTCACACGTGGACACAACATAATTAATTTTTATCGGTGCTTGTACTAAGTTTCAACATCGAAACTTAACATATTTTTAAAAGTCATCAAAATATATTCAAAATGGATCTTATTTCAAAGAAATAGTCACAAGAAACATGAATATGAAAATAGAAATTAATTTAAAATTTTCATTTCAGATACATAGAACTTTGAAAATCGGAAGCCAAAATAATAAGACGGCACCGGGGACCTGAGTCTCCCCGCACTTGTGTGCCACAAATCCTCGTCCCCAACGATGCCCTTGTCTCTGAGGGGCAGTACTCCAGCGTGGGTGTGGGGATGCATGCATGCATGTGTGACTCGTATAGATCCACACACCGACAGTGGAAAACTGATAAACTTCATGACACCAAATAACAGAAAGCAAAATGTTGTCATGGCAGCCTAGACTACATAAAACGCTGCCATGGCACACATTTGGAAACACTGCCATGACACCAAAACGAGTTGTGCTCGTTTATTTCAACACCCCCCCTTAAGCCAGCAACATCTCTCTTACTTTATTTTGACAACATGGATATTCTCGCGGAGTAGTTGTAGACAAACACTCCCAAGAGCCTTGGTGAAGATGCCGCGAGTTTTCGTGGTTGTGCTCCACATCGCGAAGGGTGTTGTACAGAGATGGTTCCGGTGACTGGTTGATGTTAGCGAACCATTTGTCCACCTATCATGACCGTGCACTCCATATGCAGCGACCCCCAGCGGATTGCTCCCACGTCGGCAATGATTAATGCAATGACTCCCAGTGGAAGGATCCCCCTCGAGAGGTGATAGGAGTCGAGCGCCTCATATGTTGCATGATCGGTGGCGGAGATAGAGGGCCAGCCCCCTCCCTTGCCCCCAAACATTAAATTAGGTCTAATATGCATCTGAATAGACGATTATTTGCTGCTAAAATAGTGTAATATAGTGGGTTGGCCCTCCCCAACAAGGATTAATGGCCCCCTCATTCATTTTTCCTCGCTCCTCCACTGTGTATGATTCAATGAGTCGAGGTTGTGCAATTATGGATCGAATAACGCGTTCACTCATCTGTTTGGGCAGGTCTAAATCAGCACGCACCTGACTAATGTACATGTAGTGCTACTGTGTATGATGGCTAATGTTTGTGTTCTATTATGTTGTATTGATCTGACCCTCATATGAGATATATATAGGTTAATAATGTGAGGGAGTGAGACTTGGAGTACAAGACAAGTCGTACATAGTACATACATATTATATCACTATCTTAAACACGTTGAACATCCCCCCCCCCGGTCATAGTGGGAGCGAAGCGGATGATTGTGATTGAATTTGAAGTCTTGAGCTTCTATCGTCTTCTCCATCGCGCGCATCTAGGGTGGTGAGTACTTATCCTTCTAGGGCCTTCCTTGTATCTCCTCTATTCCCTCCCACAGTCACAACAGTAGTGGCGTGGACTATAGTGACGATGCGGACTCTGTTGACTGGAGTTATTATCAGTGAGTAGTTGTAGACATAGCCATGCATGTCGATGTCGAGGTAGCCGAACATTATGATGTAGCCATGGTTAAGGTAGTCACGGTCAATGGTGTAGACTGAAGGAAATATGCCCTAGAGGCAATAATAAAGTTGTTATTATATTTCCTTATATCATGATAAATGTTTATTATTTATGCTAGAATTGTATTAACCGGAAACTTAGTACATGTGTGAATACATAGACAAACAGATGTCCCTAGTATGCCTCTACTTGACTAGCTCGTTAATCAAAGATGATTAAGTTTCCTAGCCATAGACATGTGTTGTCATTTGATGAATGGGATCACATCATTAGATAATGATGTGATGGACTAGACTCATCCGTTAGCATAGCACTATGATCGTTTAGCTTATTGCTATTGCTTTCTTCATGACTTACACATGTTCCTATGACTATGAGATTATGCAAGTCCCGAATACCGGAGGAACACTTAGTGTGCTATCAAACGTCACAACGTAACTGGGTGACGATAAAGATGCTCTACAGGTGTCTCTGATGGTATTTTTTGAGTTGGCACAGATCGAGATTAGGATTTGTTACTCCGTGTATCGGAGAGGTATCTCTGGGCCCTCTCGGTAATGCACATAACTATGAGCCTTGCAAGAAGTGTGACTAATGAGTTAGTCATGGGATGATGCATTATGTAACGAGTAAAGAGACTAGCCGGTAACGAGATTGAACTAGGTATGATGATACAGACGATCGAATCTCGGGCAAGTAACATACCGATGACAAAGGGAACAATGTATGTTGTTGTGCAATTTGACCGATAAAGATCTTCGTAGAATATGTAGGAACCAATATGAGCATCCAGGTTCCGTTATTGGTTATTGACCGGAGATGTGTCTCGGTCATGTCTACATAGTTCTCGAACCCGTAGGGTCCGCACGCTTAACGTTCGATGACGATATGTATTATGAGTTATGTGATTTGATGTACCAAAGGTTGTTCGGAGTCCCGGATGAGATCACGGACATGACGAGGAGTCTCGAAATGGTCGAGACATAAATATTGATATATTGGAAGGTTATATTTGGACACCGGAATGGTTCCGAAGTGTATCGGGTATTTTCCGGAGAACCGGGAGGTTACCGGAACCCCCCGAGGGATTAATGGGCCACAATGGGCCTTAGTGGAGAAGAGAGAGGGCCGGCCAGAGGTGGCGCGCCCCCTCCCCCACCTTGCCCAGTCTGAATTGGACAAGGGGAAGGGGTGCCCCCCCTCCTTCCTTCTCTTCTCTCCTCTTTCCCTTCTTCTCCTTCTTGGACTAGGAAAGGGGGAAACCTACTCCTAGTAGGAGTAGGATTCCTCCCCCCTTGGCGCGCCCCTTGTGGCCGGCCGGCCTCCTCCTCCCCTCCTTTATATACGGGGGAGGGGCACCCAATAGACACACAAGTTGATCTTTAGCCGTGTGCGGTGCCCCCCTCCACAGTTTTCCACCTCGGTCATATTGCCGTAGTGCTTAGGTGAAGCCCTGCGTCGGTAACTTCATCATCACCATCAACACGCAGTTGTGCTGACGCAAATCACCCTCGGCCTCAACTGGATCAAGAGTACGAGGAATGTCACCGAGCTGAATGTGTGCAGATCACGGAGGTGTCGTGCGTTTGGTACTTGATCGGTTGGATCGCGAAGACATTCTACTACATCAACCGCATTACTAAACACTTCCGCTCTCGGTCTATGAGGGTACGTAGACACAATCTCCCATCTTGTTGCTATGCATCTTCTAGATAGATCTTGCGTGATTGTAGGAATTTTTTTGAAATACTGCGTTACCCAACAGTGGCATCTGAGCCAGGTTTATGCATAGATGTTATATGCACGAGTAGAACATAAAGAGTTGTGGGCGATAAAAGTCATACTCTTACCAGCATGTCATACTTTGATTCGGTGGTATTGTTGGTTGAAGCAGCCCAGACCGACATTACATGACCGCGTTCATGAGACTGGTTCCACCGACGTGCTTCGCACACAGGTGGCTAGTGGGTGTCTGTTTCTCTAACTTTAGTTGAATTGAGTGTGACTACGCCCGATCCTTGTTGAAGGTTAAAACAACACACTTGACGAAAAATCGTTGTGGTTTTGATGCGTAGGTAAGAACGGTTCTTGCTAAGCTCGTAGCAGCCACGTAAAACTTGCAACAACAAAGTAGAGGGCATCTAACTTGTTTTTGCAGGGCATGTTGTGATGTGATATGGTCAAGACGTGATTATATAAATTATTGTATGTGTTGGGGAACATAGTATTTCAAAAAAATTCCTACGATCACGCAAGATCTATCTAGGACATGCATAGCAAAGACAGAGGGAGAGTGTGTCTACGTACCCTCGTAGACCGAAAGCGGAAGCGTTTAGTAACGCGGTTGATGTAGTCAAACGTCTTCGCGATCCAACTGATCAAGTACCATACGCACGGCACCTCTGCGATCTGCACACGTTCATCTCGGTGACGTCCCTCGTACTCTTGATCCAGCTAAAGCCGAGGGTGAGTTCCGTCAGCACGACGGCGTGTTGACGGTGATGATGAAGTTACTGACGCAGGGCTTCGCCTAAGCACTACGACAATATGACCGAGGTGGAAAACCTTCGAGGGGGGCACCGCACACGGTTAAAGATCAACTTGTGTGTCTATGGGGTGCCCCCCTCCCCCGTATATAAAGGAGGGGAGGAGGAGGAGGAGGACCGTCCTCAAGGGGCGCGCCCAAGGGGGGATTCCTACTCCTACTAGGAGTAGGTTTCCCCCTTTCCTAGTCCATGTAGGAGAAGAAGGAAGGAGAGGAGAGGGAGAAGGAAAGAGGGGGGCACCGACCCCTCCCTACTCCAATTCGGACCAGCTCATGGGGGGCATGCGGCCTCCCCTTTTGGCCCTTCTCTTTTTTCTACTAAGGCCCATGAAGGCCCAGTACTTCCCTCGGCGAATTCCCGTAACTCTCCGGTACTCCGAAAAATACCCGAAGCACTCAGAACCTTTCTGATGTCCGAATATAACCTTCCAATATATCGATATTTATGTCTCGGCCATTTTGAGACTCCTCGTCATGTCCGAGATCTCATCCAGGACTCCGAACAAACTTCGGTCATGAAATCACATAACTCATAATACAAATCGTTATCGAACGTTAAGCGTGCGGACCCTATGGGTCCGAGAACTATGTAGACATGACCGAGACATATCTCCGGTCAATAACCAATATCGAAACCTAGATGCTCATATTGGCTCCTACATATTCTACGAAGATCTTTATCGATCAAACCGCACAACAACATACGTTGTTCCCTTTGTCATCGGTATGTTACTTGCCCGAGATTCGATCGTCGGTATCATCATACCAAGTTCAATCTCGTTACTGGCAAGTCTCTTTACTCATTCCATAATACAACAACCCGCAACTAACTCATTAGTCACATTGCTTGCAAGGCTTATAGTGATGTGCATTACCGAGAGGGCCCAGAGATACATCTCCGATACACGGAGTGACAAATCCTAATCTCGGTCTATGCCAACTCAACAAACACCATCAGAGACACCTGTAGAGCATCTTTATAATCACATAGTTACGTTGTGACATTTGATAGCACACTAAGTGTTCCTTCAGTATTCGGGAGTTGCATAATCTCATAGTTATAGGAACATGTATAAGTCATGAAGAAAGCAATAGCAATAAAATAAACAATCATAGTGCTAAGCTAACGGATGGGTCTTGTCCATCACATCATTCTCTAATGATGTGATCCCGTTCTTCAAATGACAACACATGTCTATGGTCAGGAAACATAAGCATCTTTGATTAACGAGCTAGTCAAGTAGAGGCATACTAGGTACACTTTGTTTGTCTATGTATTCACACATGTACTAAGTTTCCGGTTAATACAATTCTAGAATGAATAATAAACATTTATCATGATATAAGGAAATATAAATAACAAATTTATTATTGCCTATTGGGCATATTTCCTTCAGTATGAGATGATCATGTTTTGTAACACAGTTATTGACAACTGGCAGGAGCCATATGGTTGTCGCTTTATTGTATGAAACGCAATCGCTATGTAATTGCTTTACTTTATCACTAAGCGGTAGCGATAGTCGTAGAAGCAATAGTTGGTGAGACAACAACAATGCTACGATGGAGATCAAGGTGTCAAGCCGGTGACGATGGTGATCATGATGGTGCTTTGGAGTTGGAGATCAAAGGCACAAGATGATGATGGCCATATCATATCACTTATATTGATTGCATGTGATGTTTATCCTTTATGGATCTTATTTTGCTTAGTACGGCGGTAGCATTATAAGATGATATCTCACTAAATTTCAAGGTATAAGTGTTCTCCCTGAGTATGCATCGTTGCTACAGTTCGTCGTGCCGAGACACCACGTGATGATCGGGTGTGATAAGCTCTACATTCACATACAACGAGTGCAAGCCAGTTTTGCGCAAGCAGAATACTCGGGTTAAACTTGACGAGCCTAGCATATGCAGATATGGCCTCGGAACACTGAGACCGAAAGGTCGAGCATGAATCATATAGTAGATATGATCAACATAGTGATGTTCACCATTGAAAACTAGTCCCTCTCACATGATGATCTGATATGGTTTAGTTGATATGGATCACGTGATCACTTAGATGATTAGAGGGATATCTATTTAAGTGGGAGTTCTTAAAGTAATATGATTAATTGAACTTTAATTTATCATGACTTAGTACCTGATAGTATTTTGCATGTATATGTCGTTGTAGATAAATGACTCATGCTACTGTTCCTTTGAATTTTAGTGTGTTCCTAGAGAAAGCTAAGTTGAAAGATGATGGTAGCAACTACACTGACTGGGTCCATAACTTGAGGATTATCCTCATTGCTCCACAGAAGAATTACGTCCTAGAAGCACCGCTAGGTGCAAAGTGTTGGGTTTCGTAGTAATTTCAAAAAAAATTCCTACGCACACGCAAGATCATGTGATGCATAGCAACGAGAGGGGGAGTGTGATCTACATACCTAGTAGATCGACAACGGAAGCGTTTGGTTGATGTAGTCGTACGTCTTCACAATCCGACCGATCAAGCACCGAAACTACGGCACCTCCGAGTTCTAGCACACGTTCAGCTCGATGACAATCCCTGGACTCCGATCCAGCAAAGTGTCGGGGAAGAGTTCCGTCAGCACGACGGCGTGGTGACGATCTTGACGTGCTACTGCTGCAGGGCTTCGCCTAAGCACCGCTATAATATTATCGAGGACTATGGTGGCTGGGGGCGCCGCACACGGCTAAGGAATAGATCACGTGGATCAACTTGTGTGTCTCTGGGGTGCCCCTGCCTCCGTATATAAAGGACTAAAGGGGGGAGGCTGGCCGGCCAAGGAGGGTGCGCCAGGAGAGTCCTACTCCCTCTGGGAGTAGGATTCCCCCCCCCCCAATCCTAGTTGGAATAGGATTCGCGGAGGAGGAAAAGAGAGAGGGGGGGCGGCCACCTCTCCTTGTCCTAATAGGACTAGGGGAGGGGGGAGGCGCGCGGCCCATGTAGGGCTGCCTCTTCTCTTTTCCACTAAGGCCCATCATGGCCCATTTAGCTCCCGGGGGGTTCCGGTAACCTCCCGGTACTCCGGTAAAATCCCGATTTCACCCGGAACACTTCCGATATCCAAACATAGGCTTCCAATATATCAATCTTTATGTCTCGACCATTTCGAGACTCCTCGTCATGTCCGTGATCACATCCAGGACTCCGAACAACCTTCGATACATCAAAATGCATAAACTCATAATATAACTGTCATCGTAACCTTAAGCGTGCGGACCCTACGGGTTCGAGAATAATGTAGACATGACCGAGACACGTCTCCGGTCAATAACCAATAGCGGGACCTGGATGCCCATATTGGCTCCTACATATTCTACGAAGATCTTTATCGGTCAGACCGCATAACAACATACGTCGTTCCCTTTGTCATCGGTATGTTACTTGCCCGAGATTCGATCGTCGGTATTCCAAATACCTAGTTCAATCTCGTTACTGGCAAGTCTCTTTACTCGTTCTGTAATACATCATCCCGCAACTAACTTATTAGTTGCAATGCTTGCAAGGCTTAAGTGATGTGCATTACCGAGAGGGCCCAGAGATACCTCTCCGACAATCGGAGTGACAAATCCTAATCTCGAAATACGCCAACCCAACATGTACCTTTGGAGACACCTGTAGTACTCCTTTATAATCACCCAGTTACGTTGTGACGTTTGGTAGCACCCAAAGCGTTCCTCCGGCAAACGGGAGTTGCATAATCTCATAGTTATAGGAACATGTATAAGTCATGAAGAAAGCAATAGCAACATACTAAACGATCGGGTGCTAAGCTAATGGAATGGGTCATGTCAATCAGATCATTCACTTAATGATGTGATCCCGTTAATCAAATAACAACTCATTGTTCATGGTTAGGAAACATAACCATCTTTGATTAACGAGCTAGTCAAGTAGAGGCATACTAGTGACACTTTATTTGTCTATGTATTCACACATGTATTATGTTTCCGGTTAATACAATTCTAGCATGAATAATAAACATTTATCATGATATAAGGAAATAAATAATAACTTTATTATTGCCTCTAGGGCATATTTCCTTCAGTCTCCCACTTGCACTAGAGTCAATAATCTAGATTACACAGTAATGATTCTCACACCCATGGAGCCTTGGTGCTGATCATGTTTTGCTCGTGGAAGAGGCTTAGTTAACGGGTCTGCAACATTCAGATCCGTATGTATCTTGCAAATCTCTATGTCTCCCACCTGGACTAGATCCCGGATGGAATTGAAGCGTCTCTTGATGTGCTTGGTTCTCTTGTGAAATCTGGATTCCTTTGCCAAGGCAATTGCACCAGTATTGTCACAAAAGATTTTCATTGGACCCGATGCACTAGTATGACACCCAGATCGGATATGAACTCCTTCATCCAGACTCCTTCATTTGCTACTTCCGAAGCAGCTATGTACTCCGCTTCACATGTAGATCCCGCTACAACGCTTTGTTTAGAACTGCACCAACTGACAGCTCCACCGTTTAATGTAAACACGTATCCGGTTTGCGATTTAGAATCGTTCGGATCAGTGTCAAAGCTTGCATCAATGTATCCTTTTACGATGAGCTCTTTGTCACCTCCATATATGAGAAACATATCCTTAGTCCTTTTCAGGTATTTCAGGATGTTCTTGACCGCTGTCCAGTGATCCACTCCTGGATTACTTTGGTACCTCCCTGCTAGACTTATAGCAAGGCACACATTAGGTCTGGTACACAGCATTGCATACATGACAGATCCTATGGCTGATGCATAGGGAACATCTTTCATATTCTCTCTATCTTCTGCAGTGGTCGGGCATTGAGTCTTACTCAACTTCACACCTTGTAACACAGGCAAGAACCCTTTCTTTGCTTGATCCATTTTGAACTTCTTCAAAATTTTGTCAAGGTATGTGGTTTGTGAAAGTCCAATTAAGCGTTTTGATCTATCTCTATAGATCTTAATGCCTAATATGTAAGCAGCTTCACCGAGGTCTTTCATTGAAAAACTCTTATTCAAGTATCCCTTTATGCTATCCAGAAATTCTATATCATTTCCAATTAGTAATATGTCATCTACATATAATATCAGAAATGCTACAGAGCTCCCACTCACTTTCTTGTAAATACAGGCTTCTCCAAAAGTCTGTATAAAACCAAATGCTTTGATCACACTATCAAAGCGTTTATTCCAACTCCGAGAGGCTTGCACCAGTCCATAAATGGATCGTTGGAGCTTGCACACTTTGTTAGCTCCCTTTGGATTGACAAAACCTTCTGGTTGCATCATATACAACTCTTCTTCCAGAAATCCATTCAGGAATGCAGTTTTGACATCCATCTGCCAAATTTCATAATCATAAAATGCGGCAATTGCTAACATGATTCGGACAGACTTAAGCATCGCTATGGGTGAGAAGGTCTCATCGTAGTCAATCCCTTGAACTTGCCGAAAACCTTTTGCGACAAGTCGAGCTTTGTAGACAGTAATATTATCGTCAGCGTCAGTCTTCTTGAAGATCCATTTATTCTCAATTGCTTGCCGATCATCGGGCAAGTCAACCAAAGTCCATACTTTGTTTTCATACATGGATCCCATCTCGGATTTCATGGCTTCAAGCCACTTTGCGGAATCTGGGCTCACCATTGCTTCTTCATAGTTCGTAGGTTCATCATGATCCAGCATCATGACTTCCAGAACAGGATTACCGTACCACTCTGGCGCGGATCTTACTCTGGTTGATCTACGAGGTTTAGTAGTATCTTGTTCTGAAGTTTCATGATCATTATCATTAACTTCCTCACTAACTGGTGTAGGTGTCATAGAAACAGTTTTCTGTGATGTACTACTTTCCAATAAGGGAGCAGGTACAGTTACCTCGTCAAGTTCTACTTTCCTCCCACTCACTTATTTTGAGAGAAACTCCTTCTCTAGAAAGTTTCCGAATTTAGCAACAAAAGTCTTGCCTTCGGATCTGTGATAGAAGGTGTATCCAACAGTCTCCTTTGGATATCCTATGAAGACACATTTCTCCGATTTGGGTTCGAGCTTATTAGGTTGAAGCTTTTTCACATAAGCATCGCAGCCCCAAACTTTCAGAAACAACTTTGGTTTCTTACCAAACCACAGTTCATAAGGCGTCGTCTCAACGGATTTTGATGGTGCCCTATTTAACGTGAATGCGGCCGTCTCTAGAGCGTATGCCCAAAACGATAGCGGTAAATCAGTAAGAGACATCATAGATCCCACCATATCCAGTAAAGTATGATTACGACGTTCCGATACACAATTACGCTGTGGTGTTCCGGGTGGCGTGAGTTGCGAAACTATTCCACAATTTTTCAAATGTACACCAAACTCGTAACTCAAATATTCTCCCCCACGATGAGATCATAGAAACTTTATTTTCTTGTTACGATGATTTTCAACTTCACTCTGAAATTCCTTAAACTTTTCAAACGTTTCAGACTTATGTTTCATTAAGTAGATATACCCATATCTGCTTAAATCATCTGTGAAGGTGAGAAAATAACGATATCCGCCACGAGCCTCAATATTCATCGGGCCACATACATCTGTATGTATGATTTCCAACAAATCTGTTGCTCTCTCCATAGTACCGGAGAACGGTGTTTTAGTCATCTTGCCTATGAGGCACGGTTCGCAAGTACCAAGTGGTTCCAAAAGTCCATCAGTATGGAGTTTCTTCATGCGCTTTACACCGATGTGACCTAAATGGCAGTGCCACAAATAAGTTGCACTATCATTATCAACTCTACATCTTTTGGTTTCAACATTATGAATATGTGTATTACTACTATCGAGATTTAACAAGAATAGACCACTCTTCAAGGGTGCATGACCATAAAAGATATTACTCATATAAATAGAACAACCATTATTCTCCGATTTAAATGAATAACCGTCTCGCATCAAACAAGATCCAGATATAATGTTCATGCTCAACGCTGGCACCAAATAACAATTATTCAGGTCTAATATTAATCCTGAAGGTAGATGTAGAGGTAGCGTGCCGACTGCGATCACATCGACTTTGGAACCGTTTCCCACGCGCATCGTCACCTCGTCCTTAGCCAATCTTCTTTTAATCCATAGTCCCTGTTTCGAGTTGCAAATATTAGCAACCGAACCAGTATCAAATACCCAGGTGCTACTGCGAGCATTAGTAAGGTACACATCAATAACATGTATATCACATGTACCTTTGTTCACCTTGCCATCCTTCTTATCCGCCAAATACTTGGGGCAGTTCCGCTTCCAGTGACCAGTCTGCTTGCAATAGAAGCACTCAGTTTCAGGCTTAGGTCCAGGTTTGGGTTTCTTCTCTTGAGTAGCAACTTGCTTGCCGTTCTTTTTGAAGTTCCCCTTCTTCTTCCCTTTGCCCTTTTTCTTGAAACTAGTGGTCTTGTTGACCATCAACACTTGATGCTCCTTCTTGATTTCTACCTCCGCAGCTTTCAGCATCGCGAAGAGCTCGGGAATAGTCTTATTCATCCCTTGCATATTATAGTTCATCACGAAGCTCTTGTAGCTTGGTGGCAGTGATTGGAGAATTCTGTCAATGACGCAGTCATCCGGAAGATTAACTCCCAACTGAATCAAGTGATTATTATACCCAGACATTTTGAGTATATGCTCACTAACAGAACTGTTCTCTTCCATCTTGCAGCTATAGAACTTATTGGAGACTTCATATCTCTCAATCCGGGCATTTGCTTGAAATATTAACTTCAACTCCTGGAACATCTCATATGCTCCATGACGTTCAAAACGTCGTTGAAGTCCCGATTCTAAGCCGTAAAGCATGGCACACTGAACTATCGAGTAGTCATCAGCTTTGCTCTGCCAGACGTTCATAACATCCGGTGTTGCTCCTGCAGCAAGCCTGGCACCCAGCGGTGCTTCCAGGACGTAATTCTTCTGTGCAGCAATGAGGATAATCCTCAAGTTACGGACCCAGTCCGTGTAATTGCTACCATCATCTTTCAACTTTGCTTTCTCAAGGAACGCATTAAAATTCAACGGAACAACAGCACAAGCCATCTATCTACAATCAACATAAATAAGCAAGACACTATCAGGGACTAAGTTCATGATAAATTTAAGTTCAATTAATCATATTACTTAAGAACTCCCACTTAGATAGACATCCCTCTAATCCTCTAAGTGATCACGTGATCCAAATCAACTAAACCATGTCCGATCATCACGTGAGATGGAGTAGTTTCATTGGTGAACATCACTATGTTGATCATATCTACTATATGATTCACGCTCGGCCTTTCGGTCTCCGTGTTCCGAGGCCATATCTGTATATGCTTGGCTCGTCAAGTATAACCTGAGTATTCCGCGTGTGCAACTATTTTGCACCCGTTGTATTTGAACGTAGAACCTATCACACCCGATCATCACGTGGTGTCTCAGCACGAAGAACTTTCGCAACGGTGCATACTCAGGGAGAACACTTCTTGATAATTTAGTGAGAGATCATCTTATAATGCTACCGTCAATCAAAGCAAGATAAGATGCATAAAAGATAAACATCACATGCAATCAATATAAGTGATATGATATGGCCATCATCATCTTGTGCTTGTGATCTCCATCTCCGAAGCACCGTCGTGATCACCATCGTCATCGGCGTGACACCTTGATCTCCATCGTAGCATCGTTGTCGTCTCGCCAAGCTTATGCTTCCACAACTATCGCTACCGTTTAGTGATAAAGTAAAGCATTACATCGCAATTGCATTGCATACAATAAAGCGACAACCATATGGCTCCTGCCGGTTGCCGATAACTCGGTTACAAAACATGATCATCTCATACAATAAAATTCAGCATCATGCCTTGACCATATCACATCACAACATGCCCTGCAAAAACAAGTTAGACGTCCTCTACTTTGTTGTTGCAAGTTTTACGTGGCTGCTACGGGCTTAAGTAAGAACCAATCTCACCTACGCATCAAAACCACAAAGATAGTTTGTCAATTTGACTCCGTTTTAACCTTCGCAAGGACCGGGCGTAGCCATACTCGGTTCAACTAAAGTTGGAGAAACTGTCACCCACAAGCCACCTCTGTGCAAAGCACGTCGGGAGAACCGGTCTCGCGTAAGCGTACGCGTAATGTCGGTCTGGGCCGCTTCATCCAACAATACCGCCGAACCAAAGTATGACATGCTGGTAGGCAGTATGACTTATATCGCCCACAACTCACTTGTGTTCTACTCATGCATATAACATCAACATATAAAACCTAGGCTCGGATGCCACTGTTGGGTTTCGTAGTAATTTCAAAAAAAAATCCTACGCACACGCAAGATCATGTGATGCATAGCAACGAGAGGGGGGAGTGTGATCTACATACCTAGTAGATCGACAACGGAAGTGTTTGGTTGATGTAGTCGTACGTCTTCACGATCCGACCGATCAAGCACCGAAACTACGGCACCTCCGAGTTCTAGCACACGTTCAGCTCGATGACGATCCCCGGACTCCGATCCAGCAAAGTGTCGGGGAAGAGTTCCGTCAGCACGACGGCGTGGTGACGATCTTGACGTGCTACTGCTGCAGGGCTTCGCCTAAGCACCGCTACAATATTATCGAGGACTATGGTGGTTGGGGGCGCCGCACACGGCTAAGGAATAGATCACGTGGATCAACTTGTGTGTCTCTGGGGTGCCCCTGCCTCTGTATATAAAGGACTAAAGGAGGGAGGCTGGCCGGCCAAGGAGGGTGCGCCAGGAGAGTCCTACTCCCTCTGGGAGTAGGATTCCCCCCCCCCCCCAATCCTAGTTGGAATAGGATTCGCGGAGGAGGAAAAGAGAGAGGGGGGGCCGGCCACCTCTCCTTGTCCTAATAGGACTAGGGGAGGGGGGAGGCGCGCGGCCCATGGAGGGCTGCCTCTTCTCTTTTCCACTAAGGCCCATCATGGCCCATTTAGCTCCTGGGGGGTTCCGGTAACCTCCCGGTACTCCGGTAAAATCCCGATTTCACCCGGAACACTTCCGATATCCAAACATAGGCTTCCAATATATCAATCTTTATGTCTCGACCATTTCAAGACTCCTCGTCATGTCCGTGATCACATCCGGGACTCCGAACAACCTTCGGTACATCAAAATGCATAAACTCATAATATAACTGTCATCGTAACCTTAAGCGTGTGGACCCTACGGGTTCGAGAACAATGTAGACATGACCGAGACACGTCTCCGGTCAATAACCAATAGCGGGACCTGGATGCCCATATTGGCTCCTACATATTCTACGAAGATCTTTATCAGTCAGACCGCATAACAACATACGTCGTTCCCTTTGTCATCGGTATGTTACTTGCCCGAGATTCGATCATCGGTATTCCAAATACCTAGTTCAATCTCGTTACTGGCAAGTCTCTTTACTCGTTCTGTAATACATCATCCCGCAACTAACTTATTAGTTGCAATGCTTGCAAGGCTTAAGTGATGTGCATTACCGAGAGGGCCCAGAGATACCTCTCCGACAATCGGAGTGACAAATCCTAATCTCGAAATACGCCAACCCAACATGTACCTTTGGAGACACCTGTAGTACTCCTTTATAATCACCCAGTTACGTTGTGACGTTTGGTAGCACCCAAAGCGTTCCTCCGGCAAACGGGAGTTGCATAATCTCATAGTTATAGGAACATGTATAAGTCATGAAGAAAGCAATAGCAACATACTAAACGATCGGGTGCTAAGCTAATGGAATGGGTCATGTCAATCAGATCATTCACTTAATGATGTGATCCCGTTAATCAAATAACAACTCATTGTTCATGGTTAGGAAACATAACCATCTTTGATTAACGAGCTAGTCAAGTAGAGGCATACTAGTGACACTTTATTTGTCTATGTATTCACACATGTATTATGTTTCCGGTTAATACAATTCTAGCATGAATAATAAACATTTATCATGATATAAGGAAATAAATAATAACTTTATTATTGCCTCTAGGGCATATTTCCTTCACAAAGCCCGCTGCAGGAGCAACACCAGATGTTATGAACGTCGGGCAAAGCAAAGCTGATGACTACTCGATAGTTTAGTGTGCCATGCTTTACGGCTTAGAATCGGGACTTCAATGACGTTTTGAACGTCATGGAGCATATGAGATGTTCCAGGAGTTGAAGTTAATATTTCAAGCAAATGCCCAAATTGAGAGATATGAAGTCTCCAATAAGTTCTATAGCTGCAAGATGGAGGAGAATAGTTCTGTCAGTGAACATATACTCAGAATGTCTGGGTACCACAACCACTTGACTCAACTGGGAGTTAATCTTCCTGTTGATAGTGTCATTGACAGAGTTCTTCAATCACTGCCACCAAGCTACAAAAGCTTCATGATGAACTATAATATGCAAGGGATGGATGAGACAATTCCCGAGCTCTTCGCAATGCTAAAGGCTATGGAGGTAGAAATCAAGAAGGAGCATCAAGTGTTGATGGTCAACAAGACCACTAGTTTCAAGAAGAAGGGCAAAGGGAAGAAGGGGAACTTCAAGAAGAACGGCAAGCAAGTTGTTGCTCAAGTGAAGAAGCCCAAGTCTGGACCTAAGCCTGAGACTGAGTGCTTCTATAGTAAAGGGACTGGCCATTGGAAGCAGAACTGCGCCAAGTATTTGGCGGATAAGAAGGATGGTAAAGTGAAAGGTATATTTGATATACATGTTATTGATGTGTACCTTACTAATGCTCGCAGTAGCGCCTGGGTATTTGATGTTGGTTCTGTTGCTCATATTTGCAACTCGAAATAGGGGCTACGGATTAAGCGAAGATTGGCTAAGGATGAGGTGGCAATGCGCGTGGTGATTGCGGTCGGCACGCTACCTCTACATCTACCTTTGGGATTAGTATTAGACCTGAATGATTGTTATTTGGTGCCAGCGTTAAGCATGAACATTATATCTAGATCTTGTTTGATGCGAGACGGTTATTCATTTAAATCAGAGAATAATGGATGTTCTATTTATCTGAGTAATATCATTTATGGTCATGCATCCTTGATGAGTGGTCTATTTTTATTGAATCTCGATAGTAGTGATACACATATTCATAGTATTGAAGCCAAAAGATATAAGTTTAATAATGATAGTGCAACTTATTTGTGGCACTACCGTTTAGGTCATATTGGTGTAAAGCGCATGAAGAAACTCCACGCTGATGGGATTTTGGAATCACTTGATTATGAATCACTTGATGCTTGAGAACCATGCCTCATGGGCAAGATGACTAAGACTCGATTCTCCGGAACAATGGAGCGAGCAACAGACTTGCTGGAAATAATAGATACTGATGTATGCGGTCCGATGAGTGTTGATGCTCGTGGCGGGTATCATTATTTTTTGACCTTCATAGATGATTTAAGCAGATATGGGTATATCTACTTGATGAAACATAAGTGTGAAACATTTGAAAAGTTCAAAGAATTTTAGAGTGAAGTGGAAAATCATCGTAACAAGAAAATTAAGTTTCTACGATCTGATCGTGGAGGTGAATATTTGAGTTATGAGTTTGGTCTTCATTTGAAACAATGCGGAATAGTTTCGCAACTCACACCACCTGGAACACCACAACATAATGGTGTGTCCGAACGTCTTAACCGCACTTTATTAGATATGGTGCGATCTATGATGTCTCTTACTGATTTACCGCTATCGTTTTGGGGTTATGCTTTAGAGACGGCTGCATTCACGTTAAATAGGGCACCATCAAAACCTGTTGAGACGACACCGTATGAACTGTGGTTTGGCAAGAAACCCAAGTGTTGTTTCTTAAAGTTTGGGGTTGCGATGCTTATGTGAAAAAGCTTCAACCTGATAAGCTCGAACCCAAGTCGAAGAAATGTGTCTTCATAGGATACCCAAAAGAGACTGTTGGGTACACCTTCTATCACAGATCTGAAGGCAAGATATTCGTTGCTAAGAATGGATCCTTTCTAGAGAAGGAGTTTCTCTCGAAAGAAGTGAGTGGGAGAAAAGTAGAACTTGATGAGGTAATTGTACCTTATCCCTTATTGGAAAGTAGTTCATCATAGAAATCAGTTCCAGTGATTCCTACACCAATTAGTGAGGAAGCTAATGATGATGATCATGAAACTTCTGATCAAGTTACTACCAAACCTCGTAGGTCAACCAGAGTAAGATCCGCACCAGAGTGGTACGGTAATCCTGTTTTGGAAGTCATGTTACTTGACCATGACGAACCTACGAACTATGAGGAAGCGATGATGAGCCCAGATTCCGCAAAATGGTTTGACGCCATGGAATCTGAGATGGGATCTATGTATGATAACAAAGTGTGGACTTTGGTTGACTTGCCCGATGATCGGCAAGACATAGAGAATAAATGGATCTTCAAGAAGAAGACTGACGCTAACGGTAATGTTACTGTCTACAAAGCTCGACTTGTTGCGAAAGGTTTTCGACAAGTTCAAGGAGTTGACTACGATGAGACCTTCTCACCCGTAGCGATGCTTAAGTCCGTCTGAATCATGTTAGCAATTGCCACATTTTATAATTATGAAATTTGGCAAATGGATGTCAAAACTGCATTCCTTAATGGATATCTTAAAGTAGAGTTGCATATGATGCAACCGGAAGGTTTTGTCGATCCAAAAGGTGCTAACAAAGTGTGCAAGCTCCAGCGATCCATTTATGGACTGGTGCAAGCATCTCGGAGTTGGAATATATGTTTTGATAGTGTGATCAAAGCATATGGTTTTATACAGACTTTTGGAAAAGCCTGTATTTACAAGAAAGTGAGTGGGAGCTCTGTAACATTTCTGATATAATATGTGGATGACATATTGTTGATCGGAAATGATACTGAATTTCTGAATAGCATAAAAGGATACTTGAATAAGAATTTTCCAATGAAAGACCTCGGTGAAGCTGCTTATATATTGGGCGTCAAGATCTATAGAGATAGATGAAGACGCTTAATTGGACTTTCACAAAGCACATACCTTGATAAAGTTTTTAAGAAGTTCAAAATGAATCAAGCAAAGAAAGGGTTCTTGCCTGTGTTACAAGGTGTGAAGTTGAGTCAAACTCAATGCCCGACCACTGCAGAAGATAGAGAGAAAATGAAAGTCATTCCCTATGCCTCAGCCATAGGTTCTATCATGTATGCAATGCTGTGTACCAGACCTGATGTGTGCCTTACTATTAGTTTAGCAGGAAGGTACGAAAGTAATCTAGGAGTGGATCACTGGACAACGGTCAAGAACATCCTGAAATACCTGAAAAGGACTAAGGATATGTTTCTTGTTTATGGAGGTGACAAAGAGCTTGTTATAAACGGTTACGTCGATGCAAACTTTGACACTGATCCGGATGACTCTTAAGTCACAAACCGGATACGTATTTTTATTGAATGGTGGAGCTGTCAGTTGGTGCAGTTCTAAGCAGAGCGTCGTGGCGGGATCTACGTGTGAAGCGGAATACATAGCTGCTTCGGAAGTAGCAAATGAAGGAGTTCATATCCGATCTAGGTGTAATACCTAGTGCATCGGGTCCAATGAAAATCTTTTGTGACAATACTGGTGCAATTGCCTTGGCAAAGGAATCAAAATTTCACAAGAGAACCAAGCACAACAAGAGACGCTTCAATTCCATCCGCGATCAAGTCAAGGAGGGAGACATAGAGATTTGCAAGATACATACGGATCTGAATGTTGCAGACCCATTGACTAAGCCTCTCTCACGAGCAAAACATGATCAACACCAAGACTCCATGGGTGTTAGAATCATTACTGTGTAATCTAGATTATTGACTCTAGTGCAAGTGGGAGATTGAAGGAAATATGCCCTAGAGGCAATAATAAAGTTGTTATTTATATTTCCTTATATCATGATAAATGTTTATTATTTATGCTAGAATTGTATTAACCGGAAACTTAGTACATGTGTGAATATATAGACAAACAGAGTGTCCTTAGTATGCCTCTACTTGAATAGTTCGTTAATCAAAGATGGTTAAGTTTCTTAGCCATAGCCATGTGTTGTCATTTGATGAATGGGATCACATCATTAGAGAATGATGTGATGGACTAAACCCATCCGTTAGCTTAGCACTATGATCATTTAGTTTATTGCTATTACTTTCTTCATGACTTATACATGTTCCTATGACTATGAGATTATGCAACTCCCGTATACCGGAGGAACACTCAGTGTGCTGTCAAACGTCACAATGTAACTGAGTGACTATAAATATGCTCTACAGGTGTCTCCGATGGTATTTGTTGAGTTGGCATAGATCGAGATTAGGATTTGTCACTCCGTGTATCGAAGAGGTATCTCTGGGCCCTCTCGCTAATGCACATCACTATGAGCCTTGCAAGCAGTGTGACTAATGAGTTAGTAACTGGATGATGCATTACGGAACGAGTAAAGAGACTCGCCGGTAACGAGATTGAACTAGGTATGATGATACCGACGATCGAATCTCGGACAAGTAACATACCGATGACAAAGGGAACAACGTATGTTGTTG
This sequence comes from Triticum urartu, assembly GCF_056163025.1. Lineage (NCBI taxonomy): Eukaryota > Viridiplantae > Streptophyta > Magnoliopsida > Poales > Poaceae > Triticum > Triticum urartu. The sequence continues at coordinate 475,486,540 of NC_141878.1, read as the reverse complement.
TGCGATTTGACCGATAAAGATCTTCATAGAATATGTAGGAACCAATATGAGCATCCAGGTTCCGCTATTGGTTATTGACCGGAGATGTGTCTCGGTCATGTCTACATAGTTTTCCAACCCGTAGGGTCCGCACGCTTAACGTTCGATGACGATATGTATTATGGGTTATGAGATTTGATGTATCTAAGGTTGTTCGGAGTCCCAGATGAGATCACGGACATGACGAGGAGTCTCGAAATGATCGAGACATAAAGATTGATATATTTGAAGGTTATATTCGGACACCGGAATGGTTCCGAACTGTATCGGGTATTTTCCGGAGAACCAAGAGGTTACCGGAACCCCCAAGGGGATTAATGGGCCACAATGCGCCTTAGTGGAGTAGAGAGAGGGCCGTCCAGAGGTGGCTCCCCACCCCCTTGCCCTGTCCGAATTGGACAAGGGGAAGGGGCGCCCCCCCCTCTTTCCTTCTCTTCTCTCCTCTTTCCCTTCTTCTCCTTCTTGGACTAGGAAAGGGGGGAACCTACTCCTACTAGGAGTAGGATTCCTCCCCCCTTGGCGCGCCCCTTGTGGCCGGCCAGCCTCCTCCTCCCCTCCTTTATATACGGGGGAGGGGGGACCCCATAGACACACAAGTTGATCTTTAGCCGTGTGCGGTGGCCCCCTCCACTGTTTTCCACCTCGGTCATATTGTCGTAGTGCTTAGGTGAAGCCTTGCGTCGGTAACTTCATCATCACCGTGAACACACCGTCGTGCTGACACAACTTACCCTCAGCCTCAACTGGATCAAGAGTACGAGGGACGTCACCGAGCTAAACGTGTGCAGATCGCGAAGGTGTCGTGCGTTCGGTACTTGATCGGTTGGATCAGAAGACGTTCGACTGCATCAACCGCATTACTAAACGCTTCCGCTTTCGGTCTACGAGGGTACGTAGACACACTCTCCCCTCTCGTTGCTACGCATCTTCTAGATAGATTTTGTGTGATCGTATGAATTTTTTTGAAATAATGCGTTCCCCAACATAGACGTTGTGGATGATGAAGCCGCTCAAAGCCGGAGGCGCAAAAGAAATTGTGCTGTGTTGTAGATGAGAAGCTATAGTCATAGAGGATGCACCTTACGGATGTCAGAGGGTATCATCAGCTATGAGTCCCTCGGTTTCGCCAAGACCTTAGAAAACCCATAGAGGACACATCGGTTTTGCCAGGACCGTGTGCCCGTGTACGGGTTGTCACTAACTCTCTATAGTGACTTCATGTCACCGCAGATGACGCTGTCAATGTCCCATCATGATGTGCCCATAACCGTCGCCGAGGTCACGTCTTGTACTTGCTTGGAAGCGTCCCTTGTGGCGATGAAGTGTCAATGTCGTGTTATGCTGAAAAAGTCGATGAAGAATTGTATCTCTTTCCACACTAGCCTCGCGTGTGAATTGTGCATCTTGATGTCGCTTCTCTCATATTTGCTCGACGCAGTTTTTCTTTTTTGGGCGTGATGTAGTCATACAACTCGATGAGTCGTGGCGGGGTCGATGCAGATCTCCAGGAGTAAATGTCGGTGTGTACCGTTGCGTACGGCTGGTGTATATGTGGTGCCGCGTCGAGCTCGGATGAGAAGGTAATTCATCATTTTCTTTTTCTTTGGTGGTTGTTGTGGTGGTGCCGAAAGCAGGTGACAGGCATTGGTGTCAAGCTCAGAGACGATATGTTGTCTTTTCAATTTTGTCATGTCGGTGTTTACGTGACTTGTACTTTGATCTTTGCGATATGAACGAGAAACGTATTATTATGAAAAGAATAAAATTTTGAACTTCGACAAAGATCAGGTTGTGCTGCGCCGGTGGCCCTGGGTAGAGTAGCTCGGAACGATCGAAGAAGTTTCTGCTGCCGCCGTTTCATGCGCAGGCACTTTTTTAGAAAACACATGCATATGCACTTTGGACTTTGGTGCATCCATGCAGGCGTGCATCAACATCAGATGAAATCTAAGGGTCTTCTTGATTTGCTCGATTCTAAAAGTTCTTTTTTCTTACCATAGGAGCCATTTTGCGTGATGAGAAGGGGCGGTTCATAGCTGCACAGTGCATAATTGTCCATCATGCTGCTGATGTGATGACAGTTGAAGCAATTGCTATGCGTGATTGTTTATCATTTATAAATTCCCTGGGTTTCAACAGAATTGAAGCTGAATCTGACTCGATAAATGTGGTGAACTATTGTCAAGGGCAAGACCAATGATGGAATGCATCAGCAGCGATTTTTGCTGACCGCGTTAATTGGGAAGGTCGTGTTCAAGCATTGTTTCCGTGATGCAAATTCAGTAGCACATGAACTAGCTAAATTTAGTTTTTGTAATAAACATAATGAGAGCTGGAGTAATGAACCACCTGGGTTCTTACTTAGTCAGCTGATGAACGATGTAATTGTTCTTTGATCTAATAAAGCTAGCTATGATGACCTTCCCTTAAAAAATTATTTTTTCTTTTTTACGAAAGGATTCTAAAAATTTTAGAATAGGAAAAATCTTATAAAAAATAGTATACAAAGGAATCCTTAGAAATTCTAGGATTCAATCTATAAACCAAACAACCAACATTAAAGAAAAACTAAGGATCTAATCCTCCAAAATTCCTACGAAAATCGTTTGAATCAAAGGAGCCACGAACCTCACAACCTGGACGTCCCGGTACCGTGGCCTCCTTTGCGATGCAGCCCACCTGGTGGTGTTGTGGGAGAGGCGACTTGAACACGCGCTCGTGTGTGCATCTGCGCTCGTTGTCCTTGCATGTGACCTACGCCCATGACCTCGTTGTTCCGGCCATGCACGCGGCTTTTGGAGGTTGATATAGTCGATCGTAGCCTGTAGGCGAGCGGCATCAAAGTGAGGTCTGAAGTGTCGTGTGCGTTGCACAGATCGAATTGAGTTCGATCATGTTGAGCGCACAAATCGGATCAAGTTCGACCGCGTCGCATAGCTGGATGTGCACGAAGATGGAGTTGCCGGATGCACGGATCGTTGAAGTCTGAAGTCGCGGGAGGTCATTAAACACTTGGCGGCCGTTTCGGAGCAACAAGTCCTTATTTTCTTCACCGAAAAACAAAGCAATCTGATTTATCCGTCGCTAGGGTAAAACTAGTCTAATGGAATTTTTAACTTTGAAGAATTGATCTAACCTAATTTACGGAACCGTTCTCATCTTTGATGATCGCAGACCAGAGAGAAGAGATTAATCTCTACGGTGGCGGCGAGCTACGGAAGTGATGGAGAAACCTAGATTGACGTCGTTAGACTAACCGCTCTAATATCAAGTAGAAAATTATATGATGTCTAATGTTTGTGTTTTATTGTGTTGTATTGATCCGACCCTTAGAGCATCTGCAATCGGACTTCTCAAATTGACCGGACGGGCGCAGGGACCACAGGCCGGACAGGAGAGAGAAGCAAAAAGTTAACCCAACCAAACCCCTCAAAGCCTCCTTAAATGCACGGGTGTGTCCGGTCAGTGGTCCTGCATCCGCCACATAGGATTAGGCCCACACAGAGCATCTTTTTTCTTACTTTATTATTTCTTTTCTTTCTCTCCCTTCTTCTCCACCAATCACATGCATATAACCGGACATATAAGGTAAAAAGTAAGACACGCTTGGACGCTGGTCGGGCACGTCCGTGGATGTTTGAAGGGCTAAATTGTTCCGTCCGGCTATAGATGCCCTCATATGGGTATATATAGGAGTACAACGTAATGAAAAGATTTGAAGTACAAGACAAATCATACAAGATTTAAACATATTTTATCTCTAACTCTTATCTCGATCTTACACGTTTATATACTTTGGTGACTTTTAGTAGTGGCCAACACTCTAGCCAGATTGATTTCATCCTCTCGAGAAGAGAAGATAGGCGTGCGTGCCTAGACTGTAAGGTGATACCTGGAGAAAGTGTTGTACCCCAACATAAGCTGGTGGTTGCTGACTTCTGCTTTCGGATTTGTGTCCAGCGGGATAAGCGTGCCAAAGTCGCTAGAACGAAGTGGTGGAAGCTCAAGGGGGAGGTAGCTCAGGATTTCAAGGAGAGGGTCATTAAGGAGGGCCCTTGGGAGGAAGGAGGGGATGCGGACAATGTGTGAATGAAGATGGCGACTTGCATTCGTAAGGTGGCCTCGGAGGAGTTTGGAGTGTCCAGGGGAAGGAAAAGCGAAGACAGGATACCTGGTGGTGGAATGATGATGTCCAGAAGGCGGTTAAAGAGAAGAAAGATTGCTTTAGATGCCTATACCTGGATAGGAGTGCAGACAACATAGAGAAGTATAAGATGGCGAAGAAGGCCGCAAAGCGAGCTATTGGTGAAGCAAGGGGTCGGGCGTATAAGGACCTCTACCAACGGTTAGGTACAAAGGAAGGCGAAAGGGACATCTATAAGATGACAAGATCCGAGAGAGGAAGACGAGGGATATTGGCCAAGTCAAATGCATCAAGGACGGAGCAGGCCAACTCTTGGGGAAGGACGAGGAGATTAAGCATAGGTGGCGGGAGTACTTCGACAAGCTGTTCAATGGGGAGAATGAGAGTTCTACCATTGAAATGGATGACTCCTTTGATGAGACCAGCATGCGTTTTGTGCAGCGGATCCAGAAGTCTGGGGTCAAGGAGGCTTTAAAAAGGATGAAGGGAGGCAAGGCCATGGGCCCGGATTGTATCCCCATTGAGGTGTGGAAAGGTCTCGGGGACATAGTGATAGTATGGCTAACCAAGCTTTTCAACCTCATTTTTCGGACAAACAAGATGCCAGAAGAATGGAGACGGAGTATATTAGTACCAATCTTTAAGAACAAGGGAGGTGTTCAGAGTTGTACTAATTACCATGGAATTAAGTTGATGAGCCATACAATGAAGCTATGGAAGAGAGTCATTGAGCACCGCTTAAGAAGAATGACAAGCGTGACCAAAAATCAGTTTAGTTTCATGCCTGGGAGGTCGACCATGGAAGCCATTTTCTTGGTACGACAACTTATGAAGAGATATAGGGAGCAAAAGAAGGACTTGCATATGGTGTTCATTGACTTGGAGAAGGCCTATGATAAGATATCGCAGAATTTCATGTGGTGGGCCTTGGAGAAACACAAAGTCCGAGCAAAGTACATTACCCTCATCAAGGACATGTACGATAATGTTGTGACAAGTGTTCGAACAAGTGATGTCGACACTGATGACTTCCCGATTAAGATAGGACTGCATCAGGGGTTAGCTTTGAGCCCTTATCTTTTTGCATTGGTGATGGATGAGGTCACAAGGGATATACAAGGAGATATCCCATGGTGTATGCTCTTTGCGGATGATGTGGTGCTAGTTGACGATAGTCGGACGGGGGTAAATAGGAAGTTAGAGTTATGAAGACAAACCTTGGAATTGAAAGGGTTTAGGCTTAGTAGGACTAAAACCGAGTACATGATGTGCGGTTTCAGTACTACTAGGTGTGAGGAGGAGGAGGAGGTTAGCCTTGATGGCCAGGTGGTACCTCAGAAGGACACCTTTCGATATTTGGGGTCAATGCTGTAGGAGGATGGGAGTATTGATGAAGATGTGAACCATCGAATCAAAGCCGGATGGATAAAGTGGCGTCAAGCTTCTGGCATCCTCTGTGACAAGAGAGTGCCACAAAAGCTAAAAGGCAAGTTCTACAGGACGGCGATTCGACCCGCAATGTTGTATGACGCTGAGTGTTGGCCGACTAAAAGACGACATGTTCAACAGTTAGGTGTAGCGGAGATGCGTATGTTGAGATGGATATGTGGCCACACGAGGAAGGATCGAGTTCGGAATGATGATATACGAGATAGAGTTGGGGTAGCACCAATTGAAGAGAAGCTTGTCCAACATCGTCTGAGATGGTTTGGGCATATTCAACGCATGCCTTCAGAAGCTCCAGTGTATAGCGGACGGCTAAAGTGTGCGGAGAATGTCAAAAAAGGGCGGAGTAGACCGAATTTGACATGAGAGGAGTCCGCTAAAAGAGACATGAAGAATTGAAGTATCATCAAAGAGCTAGTTATGAACATGGGTGTGTGAAAGCTTGCTATCCATATGACAAAGCCATGAGTTGGTTGCGAGATTTTATGGATTTCATCTCTAGTCTACCCCAATTTGTTTGGGATTAAAGGCTTTGTGGTTGTTGTTGTTGTTGTTTATATACTTCTAACATACTGTTCGCTGCCCTCATGCGTAGCTGCGGGGACGCATGCATGCATGCGTGAATCGTAAGCAGATGCGCACACTGACAGTGGGCTCTTGCTGGGACAGTGGGACTCTCAGGCTTGCAGCAGTCTACTACTGTTGGGCATGAGGTATCTCATGTATTTTCACATTTGTGCGCTTAATCTTGAGCACATAACTAGAGCCTACTCGTACTAGGAACCAATACTCGGCGTTCTGAACCTCGTTTGTCTCATCGATTTGGCTACAAGACTCAATGCTTTGAGACTTCCCTCCGTCAGGCTAGATGTATATAGGACTGCAGCTGCAGTCTTGAAATGGATTTTTCTGTGAATTAATGTGCTACTTGGATGGTAGGAGTTGAGATAAAGAATGACTAATTGTTATCCGCATTTAGACTGGGAATTTTTATTTCATTATTGTAATTGCTAATGAGATGAAGCTGGTTAATTGCTATTCTCGTTTATGCTGAGAAATTGTATTTGACGTTATGTTATTCTCTCCATGAGGCTTTTTCCTATTAATTGTTGTTTGTACCGAGAATTTCTGTTTTCACTTTTAAGCCTTGTTCGGTTAAGCCATTCCCTCAAAAAAAAAAGTGGATTGGAGTGGATTGGAGTGAAATGGGGGGGATTTGGGGGAAATTTGAACTAGATGGGATTTAATCCCTGCCAATACATGTCAATCCCTCTCATTTGTCATGGAACCGAACAAGGACTTAGTTGGCACCGATAATCCTTATCTCAGCTCATCGATCATTGCACTGTCATCTACAACCAAACGATAGTTCTGCTATGAGTTCTAGCCACCACAACAAGCTTAACCATATTGAATCGTTTTTCTCCCAAGTCGTGACCTAGCCACCGCAGCGAGGAATCAGGGCCCTAGACTACGCGTCTCCGAGGTTCCTTCACTTCCACCGACTACTCCAGCGACGGTTGGAGGAAGGGAAACCCCGAGACTTTGTTTTCGCGTGTGTCCAATAGTCTAGTGTCTTAGCTAGGTCTGTGGCTCTTCATGGCTTCGACTCCTGTGGTGGTGGTCACAGCACCGAGTAAGTTTCCACTAGATCTCTCCTCGCTTAGCTTACGGTGCCGAATCTGAGCAGGTGATTCATGTGTCTTTGTGTTGGTTCTAAGGTAATGGTCTTCTTCTTGTTGCTCTTTGTGATGGTGGTGTTGCTGGCAACCAGTGGCACTCTTGAGGCGGTGTCCTCTTTTTTTTCCCTTTGGTGTCTCCTTGACGTGACAGATAGTTCTTTGGTTGTTTGCTCTCCCTCTTCATCGCAGAGGCACCCTCTTCGCCGGTGTTGTGAAGCTGGGAAAGTTTTGTTTGGTAAAGGGTTTGGCACAATTTTCCAACAACACGATAGAAGGTCATGTCAGCTTCGGTAGTGGCGACCCGCACTCAACCAATACAAGGTCATGTCAGCTTCGGCAGTGGTGAGGCACATTCAGCTCGTGCTTGAGATCAAGTTTGTCTCTCTCATAACCTGCTTGTAATTATCTTGTTTTTTTAGACATCTTGCGTCATTGGGAGTTTTAAATATAATCCATAGCCTTACTCGCAAAATAAAACAGAAGTTTGCAATTATCAAATTTCATTTTTTAGGGGAACGCTGGAACTTCATTGATTCGAAATGTTAAAAAGGGAATACAAAGCACGGCTCGTCGCTCCGCTAGGCATGGTCAGAGACTCGGAGTGGCTTCCATTATATGCGCTGGGGTGCCCTTGGTGCTGAATATCGTGACCAACGTGTATCCCCAAAAGATTGGCCAAGTATTTAGTAGCCTCTTGACAATTAAGAGGGGAAAAAATTCTCTGTGCATATGTTCTAATAGAGTACTGAGTGACTAGTGAAAAGACAGGAAATTTATGCAAAACAATCTTTATGTTGAAAAATGACGACAGACTTAACTGGAAGGGAAAGGAATGGTTACTAGACTCTGACAGAATACACCGCATTGCCAGTTTTTGCAAAGACAGATTTATCCCAAAGAATGTTTATGCGATTGTTTACATAATGACACGGAATAATCGGTTCATCACACCAAATCTTTTTTTCTGAAACAATCATTAGGTGAGAAGCCCATGCCACTTGTTTTCTACCTAATACAGCGTGGCAAGAACTCTCCTCTTCTCAAAAGTATATACTCCAAGGCCTTCATCTGATAAAAGAGCCACGTGGGTACATCACAGACCATCAGCATTGCTCCAGTACCGAGCAGGCATGATGAAAATGGTCTCAAACGCTCTTCATTCATCCACATCAGGTCGTGTGTGTACAACGTAAACCGCAGGCTGCATGCAGGTTGCCTGGACGATACTTGCTCTACTAAGCCACATACAACTGATACTAGGAGGCCTCTGCATCCTCAATCCATTGGCAAAAGTGGTATAAAAACCTAACTATCTCCTTATCACAGGGCCTTTATACAAACCTCTAGCAACAACAAAGCCCTCCGGAGGCTGATGGTCCTCCAATTCCTCCAACCAGACTACCTCTGAGCTATCTATTTCACTCGGCAAAACAACTGGTAAATTGTAGCAGAAAATGTTAAAACAACTCAAAACTGGCATAACATAAAATAGATTAAAAACAATAATCAAATGTCAAGAGCTGTATATTACCAGATGGCTCCTTGACTGAAGACTTCTGGAAGTATGAACAGTCTCTCCCATTCTCAGCAGAATATGGTGGAGAAAGGACGTCAAAGAGCGCACAAGGTGTGATGGCTCTGAAAGTGTGGATGTTACCACCCCTATCAGGATAAAGAATGGTTGTCTCTGGCGCAGTCATTTCACGGTCTCTCACACACCTTGCTGGTCTTGCTGCACCCAAGGGAGTAATAGGCTACATAATCTTATTAGTCGGCACACAAATTTGACACAACCAACAAAATGATTTAAACTAGGATCATTTGCATGATTAATAAATGATCCATAAGACTAGTTTCTAAGCATAGACATTCTTTGAGCTCATCAAAATTAGATAGCAGGAGATACAGCAATTTATTAAATGCATGACAACTAACTATCTGGCATTACTTTCGAGGTGTTTGCTAGCATTAACAAATTGCGATTAAGAATGCCATCAGTATCCAGCCACTACTCAGCAACTTTCTGTGCCGCAATAGGCAAGTTATGCCATACTGAATAATTGAGACACAAAGTAGGGTGTGGAAACAGATGGCATGACACAAAATTTGGCATCACAGATAGAGTTCCTGTAATTGACAACATCAGTAGAATTTGAAGAGCAAAACATGGGAGCAAAAGCCTTTTTCTAGGACATTCAACAGTGAAAATGGCCCAATTTACTTCTGAGAATAGAAGGTAAGGGCACAAACAAGGTTGCTGTTCTGTAGCATCTAATTAGGGCCATATTTACTAATTCCAGCAATTTTGCTGCTACATCTAAAAAAGATGCTTTCAAATAACTATTGCTGCAAGGTCCCCAACATACACCACAGATCATTATAGGTCATTGCATACTGTGCGGATTTCATGATAAGAAATGTACCAAGAAATTGCATGACATGTTCATTTGATGAAAGGAAATGTCCAATAAAATTATCTTCTTGCATAAAACGCATTCCACATTAGTTTTGCATAGTAATTTGCATTTCCATTTATTAAGCAAGGGGAAAAAGAACTAGATCAGTCATGAGTTGCATACTGGATATCATGCACAAACAAATTAACCAATTGGAGGACTACGGCCATGGCCAACTATTGTTGTGTAGAAGATTTTCGAATGGCAGAACTTACGCTTTAACGGGTCAGTTGGATCAGCTACATCAATCCAATCATACGATTCGGCGTGCAGCTTGCCATAAAGAAGCTTGCTCAGCACAGTCATTCCTGGATGATTGTGAAGTGGAATAACTGATGACGGTGGCATACAAAATATACCCATCTGCATAATAAATTATGAAAATCAAAGTTATAAGAAAGGAGGCACTTCATGTATTCATTTGAAAATGCACAGTTTATTAATTAAGATAATGCTTAGATGACGTGCAAGAGATCTTACAGAGAAACTTTCGCATTCATGAATGTGCAGATATTTGATTGTGGGCGCGTACTGATTAGGCCCACCGCGTCCTCGCCTCCCATTCTGTTGACGCGTAGAACTATTCCAAGTACGTGCAATTTGTGCTTCGTTATCTAAACCAAGATCTAAAGGTCTGATCTCATCTGGGAATACAAAATAGAATCAATTATGAGTCTGCAAATGCTCATTGCTATGGTTTCGCTGAATCAGATGAAAAGCAAGTTTTTTTTTTGCGGTTGAGATGAAAAGCAAGTTTTACCCTACATTAGCAATGGAACAAATTCTAGAAGCAGTATAGTACATCACAAGTTCATATCAAACATGAAGATGGCCAAAGCAGCTAAGAAAATAATAATATCTTGTTAATGTTACTGCCACGTTTTGCCATGCCATCGAAGTACTTATTTACCAATTTTGGTTCCATTTCAAGAAGTATAATTGAAGTTCTCTGTCCGAATGATGAGTTTCTTGATTGTTTGTTTCTGTGGGGTTTGCTAGTTCATGGCAATGTTTAAACATGACAAACACGTAACCCATGTCACCCAAACCACTAATCCAATCACTTTAAGGTGATAAGTGATAACTGGATCGTTTAAATAGTTGGAGGTTACAATTTCAACAGTAAGTTTAGTGTTCAAAAGTGGAGCCCAAGTTATGGGTTGGAAGTGGACATTTATACCATTCCAAATAAAAATACTGCTTTTGCCATGCAATTAGAGTAGCACATGTAGTTCACTGTTGGTCATACCTCTTCACGAGCACTGACAACTAAGACTATTAAGAAACTCCTTACATGAAAATAGTACAACACAAATAAATGTTCTTGTCTTATTGATCGGTAAGTTCGGATTGTTTACCAGGAAATGTAGCTGATGAGTTTTTCAAAACTCTTGGCACATTTTTTTAAAAATAGAAGGCATGGAATGGTTTCAATAAAAAACATTATACAGAAGATTAATGGTTTGTGCAATGATACGAATCAAGGATGAGGCACAGCTAAAAAGGAAGCCACCACCTTCAAGCAACTTATAAGTTGCTCTCGAATCCATTGTGTTCATACCTTTTATGCGCTGTTGGTATCATGCATTACAAAAACTAACTTGGCAATATGATTACTGCTAAAACTTTCTATCATATAACAACAAGTGGCTCAGCTTGATTCAGTAACATCCAGTTACTGATAAAAGCAGTATAGTAAGGCTAATGCATGATCTGACATCTAGTTAGGATGAAGGACATTAGAAAAAAAGCAGAAGACGATGACTATGGTACATGTGTATGTAATATTGCAATTTATGTGAGAATGCTGAGTGAGGAATGTTAGGAGAGGAAGGATTTACAAGACTCTGCAACCAGATGATGTATGTACCCTGTACCATAGCAATCTCCACGTAAATAACTCCAGATTATTCAAAATAGTATAAAGTTCGACTCACCTAACAGTGCACGAACTCTCTCGAGTGTTTCTTCAGATATAGGTCCATCTGGAGAAAATGATACTTTACATGCATCAGACAGGTTCTTTATTTTTGGCATCTTGCACGGCAATGTACAGTTGACAAGATATGACTGTCAAACTTCAGAAGGCTCTGTCCAGATTTTGCAACCCAAGACTGGTGGCAATTGATCCACAGGGTTTTGATGATGGAGCAGAGTCTTTCCCACCTACCAAAATAACAGCAGTTTATATTTGTGGCATTATGCATCAGTAGTCACATCAAAGAAATACATGTTAAAGACTGAAGAAATGTATGGTAACAAGACGCCTATTACATAGGTTATCGTAAAGTAGCTGATATTCGGATGGGGAAAATTTGCGTGTATCCAGTAAGAAACTGAATTAGAGTGTAAACCCTTAATTTGAAGTAAAACACCTGAAGAAGCACAAGATCATGTTCACATATGCTCACAACACATACTGGGTGCCCAACCGCATTTAGAGAAGGTAACAACAGTTGGGGGGGGGGGGGGGGGGGGGCAGGGCATAATACAAAATTAGGTATAATATGATGATTATGTTTAACAGCACTTTCACTCTGGAAACTGGAATGCAGATAGCTATGCGAAATGCTAACAAAGTGCCCTAGTCAATGGCACAACCAAAATATCACCTGTAATCACATGTGTTTTGCATACAAACGTAGAGGGGAATACAAGAGCAAGTGGATTAAGGGCACGACCAAGGCGGGCGCTTAGGACAACTGCCAGAGTTAGATTCCAGGCCAATTAGTCCGCTGAATCCTGGTGTTATCCAAGGTGTCAGCAAAAGATGATGTGTCGGCGCTTGTCCGTTTTTCTGCCCGCTCGAAATGCCTGATTGTTTAATTTACTCTACGGAATTAGTGCCTGCCGTTGCAAGCCAGGGCGCTTAGGTGTTTTTTCTATTTTACAATCTTTATTTATTTTCATGCAAGGGCCTCCATAAGCAGCCGGCATTGTAGATGGCCTAAGGCCCCTACCATAAGCTATGAAGCTTGTTACTCGCGTACCATCAATAGGTCCAACACAGTACTGATTGGTGATAAATAAAACAAAAAAATAGGATCTAAAAAACCGTACCTACAAAAAAATAAGTGGTGTCGCTCAATCTCATACCTTAAGTATGGATCCCACCTGTGGCACACTTCTATTTTGGTTGGGGTCTCCAATGGAGGCTTCGTAAGATCATCTCATAGCATGCCAATAGCACGGAGGACTTTTTAAAAATAACAGCTAACAACTTCAGTGGACCTAACAAATTTGTGACAATTAATCTATTCCTAAGGTTGTGCCCAAAAATGTTAAAAAAAACATAGCTACTAGCTGCTCAACACACATATGTATCATATCCCCCAAGCACAAGAAAGGTTCTCTGTCACAATTAATCCATTCCTAAGGTTGTGTCCAACGGTAATAAAAGAAACATGGCTACTTGCTGCTCAACAACATATGTATCGTGTCTTTGAGCAATTCACAAGTTTATAAATCGTAAGAAAGGTGCTCTACCAAGCCTAAGCATGTTCACACAAACTATATCATTATATTGTCTAGGTACTCCATCCTACCCTTCTCACCTAGTAGCCCATACTCCCTCCATACCAATGAATAGGAGCACACGCACCCCAAAATTCAACTTTGACCATAAATTAGACCAACCAAACGTTGATTATATGTGGTAAAAATTATACCATTGAATTCGTATTGAAAAGAAGTTTTCAGTGGTATAATATTTAAGTCACTAAAATATACATTATTGATATAATTTATTTTCAAAGTTAGATTTTGGAAAGCGTGCGCATCTTATTCATTGAAATGGAGGGAGTATGTAATAGCATATATGCAACTGCCCCATAAATTAGCATATTTGTATTATTGTCCATCTAAATGCAAAATCAGAACAAGAAAAATATAACTTCAACATGACACAATGTAATTCAATAAGCACTACAGACAGATTTTGGTCGAAACAAGAAAATGTAACTTCAACATGACACGCCATACAATACAATAAGCACTACAGGCAGATTTGATGTCCACAGATGGTAGCGAGCAATAAAGTACCATACACATGATATCGCAAAAAAAAATTAAGGCCACCAATACAGGTAGCAAAACCAGGTCAACACACGGGCCAACTGCCGCAGCATACCATTTTCGAACGGATGGTCACCTAGCTTGAAGGATTTGGGAAGGGAAAATCACCAATACAATACCGAATCAGATCTTGAGGTCTAGGGTTTGTACCTCGGACTTTGTAGGGGAAATCTGCAAACTTGGATAAGATGCGCTGCTGCCGGTGAGGTCCTGGTCGCCGGCGTCGTCCAAATCGGCGGCTGCGCGAGCTGCAAAGACGACGGGGAGCGGGGGTCAGAGGACAGAGAAGGAGAGACGGGGAGGAGGAGCATGTCAGCAACCGACGACACTCGCCGTTTCCCGCCGCCACCGCTCGCTGCAGATAGGAGAGAGGTGAGGGAGGGAGAGGGCACGGCCGACCTGCCGCTAAAGCTCCCAGTCAGACACGCGCCGCCGACGCCGCCGCCAGGAGGGCGAGAGGGAAGGGGGGTGACTGGTGAGGAAGATAGGGTTACGGGGAGGGGGGAGGGGGAGGGGGGAGGGGGAGGGAAGGAGAGAGAGAGAGGGAGGGGGAGATGGGACCTCCGGGAGGCGAGGGAGGGACACGCGCGACCGAGCGACGCTCGCGGGGCTGGTTGCCCTCCTCCGGCAGTTTTCTGCGGGGCTTGCCTCGGCAAATTTTGATCAAATCACGCATCTTTCGTTTCAAAATAAAATACAGTATACAACATTATTATTCTCCCTATAAAAACATTGTTATTATTGTAAATCAAGTATCATTTGATGTTATTTTTTAAAACACAAACAGATACAGACGTTTATAAGGCTAGTCATAGTGGAAGTAACTTAGCAAGTAACACAGCGCACTCCGAGAAATTTTTGTTTATGTGGCATGTAGTTAATGAGAGGTGGTAACATAATATGTTACTGTAACATAGCGCTTTTCAAGACAAGATGAGTTTACAAGCTAATTAATGAAGTCTTCTATGACACTACTACTATGTTACTTTGCACTATGAAGGTAGTAATTTAGACTAGTGTCATATGTATGACACTAGTATAAGTTACTCCCCACGACCAGCCTAAGCACGTGCATACAACGCACGCACGCATACCTAGTCCATATGAGCAACTCTAAGAGAGTGAGCGATATTCCCTCAGGGATCCGATTTTTCATCGAATCTGATGCATTGTTGGGAGTCTGTGATCGTTCATGTTTTCTGCTCTATTTGATGGTGGCGGTGGTCCTTCCAATAAGCTCAGGAGGGACGAATGTGATGTCTACGTGTGTGTGGCGAGCATATATGGGTGTCTTCCTTATTAATATGTGGCGATGAACTCATATCTAGTGAAAGAGAAGTATACATGGGAAGGAAAGTATCCCGATATTTTGACTCCTAGTCATAAGTTCGTCGTCGTCATGTTGACGAGACAAGCTATCAACATTCCTAAGGGCTCCTTGGTACATACATTTTGCATCACTATTTCTAAGTTCATTTTTAGTATGGACCTGAGCTTTGACTTTGTTCGCAAATCTGCTTATCTTCCCACAGTAACCGGAACTAACTTTTATTCCGATAAGGCACTTGAAGATCGATCTCAGCCAGACTTAAGGTGAAGCAAGAAGGGGGGCAATAATCCTCTTCCTTGTTCACTTTTCTGCCCTTCTTCTCCCACACCTCCGTCTCCATCTCTGTCTCCTTTGACTTTTTATGGGGCGGCATGTGCAAATCTGCCCTGATTTTCAAATCTTGCAAGTCTCCTCTTGCCTTCGGCCCATCCTTGGTCTTATCTGCATGTTCATCAGTGTCGCAAGCAAGCCCTCGAGGACATTCTTCGCGATATGCATTTGATCAAGGCAATGAGGCGTGTCGAGTTTGGGCCAGTACTCCAAGTCCTAGAAAACAGACGTTGTCGTCCATACCTTCAGCAGCGGCTCCAGCGTCTTTTTCATCTTTCTCAGTGCGGGGCACAGTTCCCAGTTTTTCAATAGCTCATCGATTGTGGCGCCGCTCCTATTACGTGCAGGTCCTCGATGCTCAGCCTCACCATTGAATAGATCTCCACGGTTTTGTTGGGAAACATAGCATGCAATTTCAAAATTTTCCTACGCTCACGCAAGATCTATCTAGGAGATGCATAGCAACGAGAGGGGGAGAGTGTGTCCACGTACCCTCGTAGACCGAAAGCAGAAGCGTTTGACAACGCGGTTGATGTAATCGGACTTCTTCTCATTCTGATCGATCAAGCACCGAACGTACGGCACCTCCGAGTTCTGCACACGTTCAGTTTGGTGACGTCCATCGAACTCTTGATCCAGCAAAGTGTCGAGTAAGAGTTTCGTCAGCACGATAGCGTGGTGACGGTGATGGTGAAGTGATCCGCGCAGGGTTTCGCCTAAGCACTACGACAATATGACCAGAGGCGTAAACTATGGAGGGGGCCGCCGCACGCGGCTAACAGATGTTGTTGTGTGTTCTAGCGGTCTCCCCCCCTCCCCCACATGTATATAGGTTGGAGGGGAGGAGAGGCAGCCAAGGGGCGCCCCAAGTAGGAGGAATCCTACTTGGGCCCCTCCCAATTTGGCCTCCACCCCCTTCCATATTCATCCGGAGGGGGAGGAGGGAGGAGAGAAGGAAGGGGGAGGCCGAATTGCTCCCCTCTTCCCCTCTTTCCTTCCCCTTATTTTCGCCTACATGGGGCGCACTATCCCCTAGGGGCTGGTTTGTCCCCTTCTTGGCCCATTAAGCCCATGTAGTTGCCAGGGATACCTGGAACCCCTTTCGGTGACCCGATATAAACCCGGTACCCCCGGAACACTTCCGGTGTCCAAATACCATCGTCCTATATATCAATCATTACCTCTTTACCATTTTGAGACTCCTCATCATGTATGTGGTCTCATCCAGGACTCTGAACAACATTCGGTCACCAAATCACATAACTCATATAATACGTCATCGAATGTTAAGCGTGCGGATCCTACAAATTCGAGAACTATGTAGACATGACCGAGACACCTCTCTGGTCAATAACCAACAGCGGAACCTGGATGCTCATATTGGTTCCCACATATTCTACGAAGATCTTTATCGGTCATACCGTAATGACAACATATGTTATTCCCTTTGTCATCGGTATGTTACTTGCCCGAGATTTGATCGTCGGCATCTTCATACCTAGTTCAATCTCGTTACCTGCAAGTCTCTTTATTCGTTCCGTAATACATCCCGCAACTAACTCATTAGTAACATTGCTTGCAAGGCTTATTATGATGTGCATTACTGAGAGGGCCCAGAGATACCTCTCTGATATTCGGAGTGACAAATCCTAATCTCGATCTATGCCAACCCAACAAACACCTTCGGAGATACCTATAGAGCATCTTTATAATCACCCAGTTACGTTGTGACGTTTGATAGCACACAAGGTATTCCTCCGGTATCCGGGAGTTGCATAATCTCATAGTCGAAGGAATATGTATTTGACATGAAGAAAGAAATATCAATAAAACTGAACGATACATATGCTAAGCTAACGGATGGGTCTTGTCCATCACATCATTCTCCTAATGATGTGATCCCGTTCATCAAATGACAACACATGTCTATGGTTAAGAAACTTAACCATCTATTGATTAATGAGCTAGTCTAGTAGAGGCTTACTAGGGACACAGTGTTTTGTTTATGTATCCACACATGTATCAAGTTTCCAGTTGATACAATTCTAGCATGAATAATAAACATTTATCATGATATAAGGAAATATAAAATAACAACTTTATTATTGCCTCTAGGGCATATTTCCTTCAGTCTCCCACTTGCACTAGAGTTAATAATCTAGTTCACATCGTCATGTGATTTAACACCAATAGATCACATTGTCATGTGATTAACACCCATAGTTCACATTGCCATGTGACCAACACCCAAGGGTTTACTAGAGTCAATAATCTAGTTCACATCGCCATGTGATTAACACCTAAAGAGTACTAATGTGTGATCATGTTTTGCTTGTGAGAGAAGTTTAGTCAATGGGTCTGCCACATTCAGATCCGTATGTATTTTCCAAATTTCTATGTCTACAATGCTCTGCACGGAGCTACTTTAGCTAATTGCTCCCACTTTCAATATGTATCCAGATTGAGACTCAGAGTCATGTAGATCAGTGTCAAAGCTTGCATCGACGTAACCCTTTAGGACGAACTCTTTGTCACCTCCATAACCGAGAGACATTTCCTTAGTCATCTTTAGGTACCTAAGGATAATTTTGACCGTTGACCTGGATCACTATTGTACCCCCTTACCAAACTCATGGCAAGGTACACAATAGGTCTGGTATATAGCATGGCATACTTTATAGAACCTATGGCTGAGGCATAGGGAATGACCTTCATTATCTCTATCTTCCACCGTGGTCGGGTTTTGAGTCTTACTCAACTTCATACCTTACAACTCAGGCAAGAACTCCTTCTTTAACCGGTCCATTTTGAACTCCTTCAAAATATTATTAAGTATGTACTCATCGAAAGTTTTGTCAAGCGTCTTGATCTATCTCTATAGATCTTGATGCCCAATATGTAAGCAGCTTCACCGAGGTCTTCCTTTGAAAAACTCCTTTCAAACACTCCTTTATGCTTTCCAGAAAATTATACATCATTTTCGATCAACAATATGTCATTCACATATACTTATCAGAAAGGCTGTAGTGCTCCCACTGGCTTTCTTGTAAATATAGGCTTCACCGCAAGTCTGTATAAAATTATATGCTTTTATTAACTCATCAAAGCGTATATTCCAACTCCGAGATGCTTGCACCAGTCCATAGATGGATCGCTGGAGCTTGCACACTTTGTTAGCACATTTAGGATCGACAAAACATTTTGGTTGTATCATAAACAACTCTTCTTTAAGAAATCCATTAAGGAATGCAGTTTTGACGCCCATTTGATTGCTAACATGATTCGGGTAGACTTAAGCATCGCTACGGGTGAGAAGGTCTCATCGTAGTCAACTCTTTGAACTTGTTGAAAACCTTCTGCAACAAGTCGAGCTTTATACACAATAACATTACCATCAGCGTCATTCTTCTTCTTGAAGATCCATTTATTCTCTATGGCTCGCCGATCATTAGGCAAGTCAACCAAAGTCCATACTTTGTTCTCATACATGGATCCTATCTCGGATTTCATGGCCTCAAGCCATTTTGTGGAATCTGGGCTCATCATCGCTTCCTCATAGTTCGTAGGTTCGTCATGGTCTAGTAACATGACCTCCAGAACAGGATTACCGTACCACTATGGTGCGGAACGTGCTCTGGTTGACCTACGAGGTTTGGTAGTAACTTGATCTGAAGTTTCATGATCATTATCATTAGCTTCCTCTCTAGTTGATGTAGGCATCACTGGAACTGATTTCTGTGATGAGATACTTTCCAATTCGAGAGAAGGTACAATTACCTCATCAAGTTCTACTTTCCTCCCACTCACTTCCTTCGAGAGAAACTCCTTCTCTAGAAAGGATCCATTCTTAGCAAAAAAAATCTTGCCTTCGGATCTGTGATAGAAGGTGTACCCAACAGTTTCTTTTGGGTATCCTATGAAGACGCACTTCTCCGATTTGGGTTCGAGCTTATCAGGTTGAAGCTTTTTCACATAAGCATCGCAACCCCAAACTTTAAGAAACGACAGCTTAGGTTTCTTGCCAAACCACTGTTCATACGGTGTCGTCTGAACGGATTTAGATGGTGCCCTATTTAAAGTGAATGCAACTGTCTTTAATGCATAACCCCAAAATGATAGTGGTAAATCGGTAAGAGACATCATAGATCGCACCATATCTAATAGAGTACGGTTACGACGTTCGGACACACCATTACGCTGTGGTGTTCCAGGTGGCGTGAGTTGTGAAACTATTTCACATTGTTTTAAATGAAGGCCAAACTCGTAACTCAAATATTCGCCTCTGCGATCAGATCGTAGAAACTTTTTTTTTCTTGCTACGATGATTCTCCACTTCACTCTGAAATTCTTTGAACTTTTCAAATGTTTTATACTTGTGTTTCATTAAGTAGATATACCCATATCTGCTCAAATCATCTGTGAAGATAAGAAAATAACGATACCTGCCACGAGCTTCAACACTCATCGGACTGCATACATCGGTATGTATTATTTCCAATAAGTCATAGCTCGCTCCATTGTTCCGGAGAATGGAGTTTTAGTCATCTTGCCCATGAGGCATGGTTCGCAAGTATCAAATGATTCATAATCAAGTGATTTCAAAAGCCCATCTGCATGGAGTTTTCTTCATGCGTTTTACACCAATTTGACTTAAACGGCAGTGCCACAAATATGTTGCACTATCATTATCAACTGTGCATATTTTGGCATCAATATTATGAATATGTGTATTACTACGATCGAGATTCAATAAACCATTCACATTGGGTGTATGATCATAGAAGGTTTTATTCATATAAACAGAACATCAATTATTCTCTGACTTAAATGAACAACTGCATTGAAATAAACATGATCTAATCATATTAATGCTCAACACAAACACCAAATAACATCTGCATCTGCTCCTGCAACAGGTAGATGGAGTGTGCGATGGTGACCGTACCAACCTTGGAATTACTTGCAACACACATCGTCACCTCGTCCTTAACTAGTCTCTGGTTTTTTTGCAACTCCTATTTCGAGTTACTACTCTCAGCAACTGAACCAGTATCAAATAACGAGAGGTTGCTATAAACACTAGTAAAGTACACATCAATAACATGTATATCAAATATACCTTTGTTCACTTTGCCATTCTTCTTATCTGCCAAGTGTCTAGGGCAGTTCCACTTCCAGTGACCATTTCCTTTGTAGTGGAAGCACTTAGTTTCAGGCTTGGGTCTAGCTTTGGGCCTTTTCATGGGAGTGGCAACTTTATTGCCATTCCTTTTTAAAGTTTCCCTTTTTTTCCTTGCCTTTTTTCTTGAAACTAGTGGTCTTGTTAATCATCAACACTTGATGCTATTTCTTGATTTCTCCCTTCGCTGATTTCAGTATCGTGAAGAGATTGGGAATCGTTTTCGTCATCCCTTGCATATTATAGGTCATCACGAAGTTCTAGTAACTCGGTGATAGTGACTAGAGAACTCTGTCAATCACTATCTTATCTGGAAGATTAACTCCCACTTGATTCAAGCGATTGCAGTGCTCGGACATTCTGAGCACATGCTCACTAGCTGAGCTATTCTCCTCCATCTTGTAGGCAAAGTACTAGTCAGAGGTCTCATACCTCTTAACACGGGCATGAGTCTGAAATATCATTTTTAGCTTCTTGGAACATCTCATATGCTCCATGGCATTCAAAACATTTTTTAAGTCCCGGTTTTAAGCCATAAAGTATGATGTACTAAACTATCAAGTAGTCATCATACCGAGCTTGCAAAACGTTCATAACGTCTGTATCTGCTCGTGCAACAGGTTCGTCACCTAGTGGTGCATCAAGGACATAATTCTTCCATGCAGCAATGAGGATAATCCTCAGATCACGGACCCAGTCCGCATCATTGATACTATCATCTTTCAACTTATTTTTCTCTAGGAACATATAAAAAATAAATGGGGAGCTATATCGTGAGCTATTGAACTACAACATAGATATGCAAAACTACCCAGACTAAGTTCATGATAAATTAAGTTCAGTTAATTATATTACTTAAAAACTCCCACTTAGATAGACATCCCTCGAGTCGTCTAAATGATTACGTGATCCAAATCAACTAAACCATGTCCGATCATCACTTGAGATGGAGTAGTCTTCAATGGTGAACATCTCTATGTTGATCATATCTACTATATGATTCACGTTCGACCTTTCGGTCTCCAGTGTTCCGAGGCCACGTCTGTACATGCTAGGCTCGTCAAGTTTAACCCGAGTATTCCACATGTGCAAAACTGTCTTGCACCCGTTGTATGTGAACGTAGAGCCTATCACACCTGATCATCATGTGGCGTCTCAGCACGACGAGCTGTTGCAACGGTGCATACTCGGGGAGAACACTTATATCTTGAAAATTTAGTGAGGGATCATCTTATAATGTTACCATCGTACTAAGCAAAATAAGATGCATAAAAGATAAACATCACATGCAATCATAATATGTGACATGATATGGCCATCCTCATCTTGTGCCTTTGATCTCCATCTCCAAAGCACCGTCACGATCTCCATCATCACTGGCTTTGACACCTTGATCCCCATCACAGTGTCGTGGTCGTCTCGCCAACTATTGCTTCTACAACTATCACTGACACATAGTGATAAAGTAAAGCAATTACATGGCGTATGCATTTCATACAATAAAGAGACAACCATAAGGCTCCTGCTGGTTGCCAGTAACTTTTACAAAACATGATCATCTCATACAATAACATATACCACATCATGTCTTGACCATATCACATCACAACATGCCCTGCAAAAACAAGTTAGACGTTATCTACTTTGTTGTTGCAAGTTTTACGTGGATGCTACGGGTTTCTAGCAAGAACCGTTCTTACCTACGCATCAAAACCACAACGGTGATTTATCAAGTTTGCTATTTTAACCTTCAACAAGGACCAGCCGTAGTCAAATTCGATTCAACTAAAGTTGGAGAAACAGACACCCACCAGCCACCTTTATGCAAAACTAGTTGCATGTTTGTCGGTGGAACCGGTCTCATGAACGTGGTCATGTAAGGTTGGTCCGGGCCGCTTCATCCAACAATACCGCTGAATCAAAATAAGACATTGGTGGTAAGCAGTATGACGATCACCGCCCACAGCTCTTTGTGTTCTACTCGGGCATATCATCTACGCATAGACCTGGCTCGAATGCCACTATTGGGAAACATAGCATGCAATTTCAAAAGTTTCCTACGCTCACGCAAGATCTATCTAGGAGATGCATAGCAACAAGAGGGGGAGAGTGTGTCCATGTACCCTCATAGACCGAAAGTGGAAGCATTTGACAACGTGGTTGATGTAATCAAACTTCTTCTCGTTCCGACTGATCAAGCACCGAATGTACGACACCTTCGAGTTCTGCACACGTTTAGTTTGATGACGTCCCTCAAACTCTTGATCCAGCAAAGTGTCGAGGGAGAGTTTCTTCAGCACGACAGCATAGTGACGGTGATGGTGAAGTGATCCACGCAGGGCTTTGCCTAAGAGGATGAACCGTCATATGATTGTAAGGCAAGCTTAGTTAGTCACCGAGCCGGACACGTTGTGTATGAGCCGGCCAGGACTATGTAAGTCGTGGGGCATCAACCTGTGTATATAAAGGGGTGTGACCCGGCGGCGGGTTAACTCAAGAAGCAACAAGTCAAGAACTAGGTCAAGCAGATTCGCTCCCTGGTAATCGAAACCCAAGCAACACAACCCCCAGTAAGCCTTTACCTCGCTACGAGGGGCCGAACTAGTATAAACTCTTTGTGTCCTTTGTCCCGATTAACCCCTTTAAGCTAACCTAGACACGGTGGCTCCACGTCTAAGTCCTTTCGCTAGGACATCTGCCGTGTTAAGTCCATGATAGTTGGCACCCACTATGGGTCCAACGCATGATGGTTTCGAGTTCTTAAAGGGCGACTTTGCAGGGATCAAGGGATATGTTGTGGGCCGGATGACCAAGAGTCGTCGCGGCAAACTCTACATCGACGATGCAGGCTGGGGCCCTGAGGATGGCTCAATCGAGTATGGGTACCAGGTCCCCTTCGGCGAAATCCACGTCTTCATCAGCAAGATCGGTGAATCGGGCCCTGAGACGGACATCTACACCGGCATCGTCGAGACGGCTCAGCGTGCACGACCCGCTAAGGATCAAACCACTGTGAAGCATGCCTTTATGGGTTCCATCCATGGGGCGGAACTTGATGAAGGATCTGCGTATGGTGGTGAGATGACCATCTACTCCGATGGAGAGTCGTCAACCGGTGAGACTGATTCAATGTATCAACTGCAGGACGACCAGCTTGGGGGATGTTCCGTTGGTGACAGTATTCCGGACCCCTATGAGCCACTGAACATGGTTGCAATCTTCATGGCTAGCACACAACCAGTGCTCGGTTCGACGACCGCCGCGACCATGACCTCCAGCTCAGTGGCTGCAGTGACGACTGGGGCTAGCGGCTCTGCGTGCCCGCTGGCTCAGGTTATGACCGAACTGCTGGATGATTTGGCAACTTTGATGGGGACGGAGGTGACCCCGGACACTCAAGAGCAGCATAAAGTGGATGTTGCAAAGCTACGAGATGAGGTAGCTCAGGCCAAGGAAGAGCTGGCGGCTGAGAATGCTAGGATGGCCATGGAGCGAGCTGCATTGATGTTCAGGCACAACGGATTCATGCAGAATCTTTCCAGCTTACCTTGGATCAAAACGCTTCAAATGCCATCATGAGGAGGCACCAGAGTCGCTTAACTCCGGATTATGATGTGAGAAACCTCTTCAACACACCTGGAGCAGGGACCAGTGACCCGCCTATGATGAACCGGGCTGGTGAAGCACCGGTGACAGGAGCGTCGGTTCAACCACGAGCTACTAACCCGCCCCGCTTGACTCCGTCTCAGCACGCTCCGACACTGTCGGGTCATTATTCCAATCCTCTAGATAACATGATTGCTGTGGCGACAGGATTGGCAGCTCTCCTAATGGAAGGCGAGTCTCCGGCCGCTATGGAGATGCCGAGGGCCAGAGAGCTTCTTCAAGCAGCAGTGGCTCAGCAGGCGGCTTATTCGTACAGCCGTGAAAGGATTCACTCGACCCCTCGTCCGAGCCGGAGTTATAGTAGACATATTGACTCGCCAGCAGTTTCAAGCAGTGAGAAAAACCGTAACCAGCCCCGTAGGCATGACCCGGCACGCGGTGGTGTTGATGCTCAGACTTTGGTGGATCAAGCCAGGGCACGTTGGGAGGCTGAGCTGGCGGCTCAGTTAGCGGCTCAACGACAATCTTCGGTTTATCCGTCATCGTTTGTGGAGGCAGGAGTGACCTCTAGAAGCTTACGAGTGCCATGTTTAGTGCCGGCTCTATGCAACGAGCGCTTGCCTAAGGATTTCAAGGGCCCTCGTAAAGTGCCTAACTACAAATTGGATCAGCCCCAGAGGCTTGGATTGAGAGCTATGAGATGGCTATGGAGATGTTGGATGTCAGTGATGCCTCATGCGCTAAGCATTTCACCATGATGTTGGACGGGCAGGCTCGTAACTGGTTGAAAGGGTTGCCTGCTAACTCCATTGGTTCATGGGCTGAATTGAAGTCCCGTTTCATTCAGAATTTCAAGGATACATGCAAGCAGCCCATGTCGATTCTTGATTTAGACACTTGTGTCTAGGGCGAAGGAGAGTAAATGACCCGTTGGGTGTGCTGGATCTCAACCATTATTCACTCCTGAGACAGTATTAACGTCGGCTCAGTTGTCCTCATGTTAGAGAAAATTGTCGTTTCCTTCCCCTTAAGCATAAGTTGGGGCAGCTTAAGCGCCACTGTAATGATATGGGGGAGATCATGGTGGCTCTCGTCAAGTACGCCGACTTGGATAGTACCAATGATCCATAATCTGATGAGGAGAAGGCCAGAAAGGGGAAGAAAAATGACAAGGGGCAGCAACAGAATACGGTAGGTCAAGGTAACAATGGTAAGCACAAGCACGCGGACGGTGGCTTAGATTTTGTGGCTAACACTAATGTGCAGAACAATGATCGCCGCCGCAAGGGAAGGTCTGAGCCCCAATCTAGAGGGTCAAGGTCTAATCTAGAGGCGATGTTGAACCAACCCTGTCCAAAACATAGCCGGCCTGATAGACCATCAACGCACCCGTGGAAGGTTTGTAGCATCATGAGGGAGTACAGGAATTACAACCTCAACAAGGACCACAATAATGGTAATGGCCCTCACGGTGGGGCAGGCTCCGGCTCACACGGACCTGGCTTTGGAGGCGGCGGTTCAAACTCCGGTTTTCAGGGCCAAGGAAATCAAGGTGGTTTTAATCAGCAGTCTAGTCAAGGGAATCAACAGCAGCAATCTGGTTATCAGAGTAATCCGAAGCAGTTGAATAGTGGACAGTATCATGTGTTCACCACGAGTTTATGCAAATGAGACCAGAAGGTTCGTAAGAGGGGCAGTCAACGTGGTTGAGCCGGCGATCCCTCGATACTTGTGATGGTCCGAACATGCTATTGTATGGAGCCGTGAGGATCACCCGCCCCGGGTTGACAATCCGAGTCACTTGCCTTTGGTGGTTGTGCCTCAGGTCAGAGGTTACAAGTTCACTAAAGTGCTCATGGATGGAGGCAGCAGCATCAATATCCTTTATTATGATACTTTCCGTCGTATGAATTTAACTGATAAAGATCTTAAGCCGTCCTCTACTGTTTTTCATGGAGTGGTGCCTGGTAAGTCGGTGTATCCACTGGGTAAGATAGATTTGGAAGTGGCCTTTAGTGATGATCATGATTACAGAGCTGAGACATTGACTTTTGAGGTGATCAAGATCCAGAGCCCTTATCACGCTTTTTTCGGTCGGCCGGCTTATGCTAAGTTTATGGCAATACCTTGTTATGTTTATCTGCAGCTTAAGATGCCGGGTTATAAGGGTACCATCACAGTGCACGGAAATAGGAAGATAACCTTAGAGTGTGAAGAAGGCGATGCTGCTTATGCTGAGTCTGTGTGTGCAACAAAGGAGTTGAAGTTTTACAAAGATAATGTTGACCCGACAGATATGACACCTTTGAAGAAGCCAACCACAGAGCATGACCCACTGTTAAAGTTTAAGTCGGCAGATGACACTAAGCTAGTTAACTTTGTTCTTGGCGACTCACCCAAGCAGTTCAGTATTAGTGTTAATATGGATCCGAAATAGGAAAGCGCGCTCATCAAGTTCATCCGTGATAACCGGGACATGTTTGCATGGAAACCTTCTGACATGCCAGGTGTACCGATGGAACTCGCTGAGCACACTCTCAATATTTATCCAAAGTTTAAACCGGTCAAGCAATTCCTTTGTCGTTTCAATGAAGAAAGGCGTAAGGCCATTGGTGAAGAAGTGGCCCGGCTCTTGGCGGCTGGGTTTATTGTGGAAGTTTTTCATCCTAAGTGGTTGGCTAACCCGGTGCTGGTACTCAAGAAGAACGGTACTTGGCGGATGTGTGTGGATTACACAGACCTTAACAAGGCATGTCCGGCTGATCCTTTTGCTCTCCTCCGTATTGATCAGATTATTGATGCTACGGCTGGTTGTGAGCGTTTGAGTTTTTTGGATGCTTACTCCCGTTATTATCAGATCAAGATGGCAGTTAAGGACCAGGAGAAGACATCTTTCATCACTCCCTTTGGATCCTTCTACTATGTGTCTATGCCTTTTGGGCTCAAGAGTGCCCAGGCGACTTATCAACGATGTGTTCAGAATTGCCTCCATAACTAGATTGGGCACAATGTTCATGCTTATGTGGATGATATTGTTGTGAAATCCAGGAAGAAAGAGACTTTTGATAGATGATTTGAAAGAGACCTTTGACAATCTTCGAGTCTACAAGATGATGCTGAACCCAACCAAGTGTGTTTTCGGTGTGCCAGCAAGCAAGCTTTTGGGTTTTTTGGTTTCTGAAGGGGGCATTGAAGCTAACCCGAAGAAAATCAAGGCTATCACTTCTTTGGCTAAGCCAGCGTATATAAATGATGTCCAGCGCCTAGCGGGTCGCATTGCGGCCTTAAGTCGATTCATAAGCCGGCTGGGCGAGAAGGCTATCCCTCTCAACCATATGATGAAGAAAATAGATCACTTTGTCTAGAGTGATGATGTTGATCAAGTGTTTGAAGCATTGAAAAAACAGTTAGCTGAGCCATCGATCCTTGCAGCTCCTATTGACAAGGAGCCCCTATTGTTTTTGTGGCTGCTAATAGCCGAGTTGTAAGTGTAGCAATTGTGGTGGAATGGAAAGAGGCAGGCAAGGAATAGCCGGTTCAGTGGACGGTTTATTATATCAGTGAGGTCCTCATTGAATCCAAGCAGAGGTATCCACATTGGCAGAAACTGGTGTACGGAGTGTTCATGGCTAGTCGTAAGCTGAAGCAGTATTTCTTTGGTCATCCCATCACTGTGGTCAGTTCTGCTCCCTTGGGGATATTATTCAAAATAGAGAAGCCACAGGTCGGGTAGCCAAGTGGGCCATTGAGCTTGGGCCCCATGGTTTGAAGTATATGCCTCAGACAGCTATCAAGTCTCAAGCACTTGTGGATTTTATCAATGACTGGACCGAACTGCAGATGCCTGAGGAGAAGCTGGATAGCACATATTGGACTATTCACTTTGATGGATCCAGGCAGTTGGAAGGCTCGGGGGCTGGAGTTAATTTGACCTCCCCACGAGGTGATAATTTTTGTTATGTTTTAAGGTTAATATTCCCTTGTACTAACAATGCAACTGAGTATGAGGCCTTGCTCCATGGTCTTCGGATGGCTAAAGAGATGAATCTAAGCCGGATGAGGTGTTTTGGCAACTCAGATTTGGTGGCTCAGCAAGTTTTAGGCACTTGGGATTCCAAAGATCCACTCATGGCGGCTTACCGCCGAGAGGTTGATGCTATTGCTGGTCATTTCAAAGGTTATCAAGTGGAACATGTTGATCGCTGGAAAAATGAGGCGGTTGATGCTTTAAGCCGGCTAGGGTCTCAACGTAAGTCGGTACCACCTAATGTTTTCCTTGATATTATGCATAACCCTTCAGTCAAATTGCCTTCGGAGGAAGATCTTGCTGTTGCTGACCCGGAGGCGTAGTTGGTGGCGGCTCTTCATGCTATTCCTGATTGGACAGTTCCATATTTGGGTTATATGACCCGGGGTGAGTTACCTGAAGATGAAACTTCGGCTAGGCAGATAACCCGGCGGTCTAAGTCAATGACTATTATCAATGGAGAGTTGCACTGATGCAGTGTCACAGGGGTGTTTCAACGTTGTATTTCTCCTAAGGAAGGTCGTGAGATTCTACGAGAGATTCATGAAGGAGATTGTGGTCATCATGCCGTCTCTAAGTCTCTCGTGGCCAAGGCTTTTCGTCATGGGTTTTATTGGCTGACAGCTCATGCCGATGCAGAGGATTTGGTCAGTAAATGTGATGGTTGTCAGAAATTTTCAAGGCGAGCTCATGTGCCGGCTCAAGAATTAAGGATGATTCCAATTACTTGGCCGTTTGCAGTTGATACGTCCCCAACGTATCTATAATTTTTGATTGTTCCATGCTATTATATTATCAACCTTGGATGTTTTATATGCATTTATATGCTATTTTATATGATTTTTTGGACTAACCTATTAACCTAGAGCCCAGTGCCAGTTTCTGTTCTTTCCTTGTTTTTGAGTTTTACAGAAAAGGAATACCAAACGGAGTCCAATTGACGTGCCAATTTTTGATGATTTTTTATGGACCAAAAGAAGACCCAGAGTAAAAGAGTTGGGCCAGAAGAGTCCCGGGCCGTCCACGAGGGTGGGGGGGGGGGCGCCCACCCCTCCCGAGCGCGTGGGCCTACCCCGTGGATGACTCGGGCACCTTCTTGACGTGAGACCTACGCCAAAAATTCCTATAAATATAGAAACCTCCAGAAAATAACCTAGATCGGGAGTTCCGCCGCTAGAAGCCTCCGTAGCCACCGAAAACCAATCTAGACCCGTTCCGGCACCCTGCCGGAGGGGGGAATCCCTCTCCGGTGGCCATCTTCATCATCCCGACGCTCTCCATGACGAGGAGGGAGTAGTTCACCCTCGGGGCTGAGGGTATGTACCAGTAGCTATGTGTTTGATCTCTCTCTCTCTCTCTCTCGTGTTCTTGATTCGGCACGATCTTGATGTATCGCGAGCTTTTCTATTATAGTTGGGTCTTATGATGTTTCTTCCCCTCTACTCTCTTGTAATGGATTGAGTTTTCCCTTTGAAGTTATCTTATCGGATTGAGTTTTTAAGGATTTGAGAACACTTGATGTATGTCTTGCACGTGCTTATCTGTGGTGACAATGGGATATCATATGATCCACTTGATGTATGTTTTGGTGATCAACTTGCGAGTTCCGTGACACCATGAACTTATGCATAGGGGCTAGCACACGTTTTCGTCTTGACTCTCCGGTAGAAACTTTGGGGCACTCTTTGAAGTTCTTTGTGTTGGTTGAATATTTGAATCTGAGATTGTGTGATGCATATCGTATAATCATATCCACGGATACTTGAGGTGACATTGGAGTATCTAGGTGACATTAGGGTTTTGGTTGATTTGTGTCTTAAGGTGTTATTCTAGTACGAACTCTAGGATAGATTGAACGGAAAGAATAGCTTCGTGTTATTTTACTACAGACTCTTGAATAGATCGATCAGAAAGGATAACTTTGAGGTGGTTTTGTACCCTACCATAATCTCTTCGTTTGTTCTCCGCTATTAGTGACTTTGGAGTGACTCTTTGTTGCATGTTGAGGGATAGTTATATGATCCAATTATGTTATTATTGTTGAGAGAAC
The DNA here is from genome assembly GCF_056163025.1 of Triticum urartu. Classification (NCBI taxonomy): domain Eukaryota; kingdom Viridiplantae; phylum Streptophyta; class Magnoliopsida; order Poales; family Poaceae; genus Triticum; species Triticum urartu. The sequence continues at coordinate 475,456,177 of NC_141878.1, read as the reverse complement.
TTGCACTAGTGAAAGTATGAACCCTGGGCCTTGTTTCGAAGCATTGCAATACCGTTTTCACTCACTTTTATAATTAGTTACACCGAACCTTGCTGTTTTTATATTTTCAGATTACAAAAGCCTATATCTACCATCCATATTGCACTTGTATCACCATCTCTTCACTGAACTAGTGCATCTATACAATTTACCATTGTATTGGGTGTGTTGGGGACACAAGAGACTCTTTGTTATTTGGTTGTAGCGTTGCTTGAGAGAGACCATCTTCATCATATGCCTCACACGGATTGATAAACCTTAGGTCATCCACTTGAGGGAAATTTGCTACTGTCCTACAAACCTCTGCACATGGAGGCCCAACAACGTCTACAAGAAGAAGATTGTGTAGTAGACATCAAGCTCTTTTCTGGCGCCGTTGCCTGGGAGGTTAGCGCTTGAAGGTATATCTTTAGATCTTGCAATTGAATCTTTTTGTTTCTTTTTTAGTATAGTTTAAAAGAAAATCATAAAAAATGGAATTGAGGATACCTCATATGCTTCACCTTTTTAATGTCTTTCATGAAAATAAGGATTGTGATAATTGTGCCAAAGTGTTAGAAGAAGAATGCATTAGAATGTTTGGCATTAAATATTTGAATGATGAGCATGATTGCAATGTTGTTAGTATGAATTCCTTGAATATCCATGGTACTAATGATGATTGCACTAGCCATGATGAAAATGTCTCTTATAAGCATGTCAATTTTTGTGGAGTGCATAGAGTTTGCAAGTACACACCAAATAGGGAAGATACATTTTGCAAGAGGCATAAGTATTTAGAAACTAAATGGTTGCAAGAAAGGCTAGACGTTTGTGCTGAAAAATTAAATTTTCTTAGCCATCCTTGTGAACTTTGCAATGAACGTGGTCATTTAAATATCCAATGCAAATTGTTTCATGATCTAATCATGTCCAAAAATTGTGATGACTTGATTTCCCTTGCGCATCATAATGAACTTAGTTTGCTTCTGGGTTATGAAGAAATGAAACGTATAACTAAGGATATTCCAGAATTTGCCCTTGATAAAGTTCTTGATTTTGATCTAGAGGAAATTTATATGTATTGTGCGGTGAATTGCATTGAAAATCCGTATATTGCCAATTACATAAAGACAAGAAAACAAATAGAAGATGAAGAGAGTACTAATGAAAGGGAAGAGACTTCCCAATATCCTCCTATTATTTCTTATGATGAATCAGGTAACGAGGAAGAGCTTTCTATCCAACCAATCTCATTAATAAGGACTCCAAAAAGAGGTTTAAACCCACACATGATGCGAAGAAGCAAAAGAAAAGACGTAGAAGCGAAGGTAAAAAGGTATCCCTCCCAAATGATGTTGCTCCTATTACTCATTGCGATGATGATAATTGCTATACTATTGGTGCTATCCATACTATTAATGATGAGAGTGATTATGCTTATGATATGAAAGGGCCCAAGCTTGGGGATGCTATGTTTGATGAGAATGACATGTTTGAGAATTTATTTGCTGCAATTAATGTTTGTCCCAAGCTTGGGGATGCCATTTTTAATGAAGATGATATTTTTAGTCTCCCAAGTTTTGATGAGCAAATTTATTATGATGATAGCATGCGTCCTATTTATGATGGTTATATTGATGAAAGTGGGGTTGGAAGAGTGTCAACTTTAGGAAGTAATGATCCCACTTTTTTGGAGGGTGTTGAATCTTATTGTGACAATTATGAAAGTGGATTTGGAGAGGTCATGACTTTATTTAGTAATGATTCCACTATCTTGGAAGAGGTTTCAATCGATTATGATGAGAACAAAGTTGCTACTTATGATAATTATTGTGATGATACTTATGATATAAAAATTAGTGATGATTATATTTATAAAACTTGTCATGATTACGATTACCCTCTTTCTGAACATTACTCTTTTAATGTGGAAACAATTTATAGTATTCGAGTTTCTTATGATACTCCCACTATTCCGAATGAGAAGAATTTTGCTTATGAGGAGAATAGTAAATTTTCTATACTTGTAGATCATGAAAAGAATGATTTATGTGATGGTTATATTGTTGAATTCATTCATGATGCTACTGAAAATTATTATGAGGGAGGAATATATGCTTTTAGGGATTGCAATAATATCAAGTTTCCTCTCTATGTGCATAACGTTTTAAAGTTATGCTTGTTTTGCCTTCCTATGCTAGTTGATTATTGTTCCCATAAGTTGTTTGTTCACAAAATTCCTATGCATAGGAAGTGGGTTAGACTTAAATGTGCTATTCATATTCTTCATGATGCTCTCTTTATGTTTCAATTCTTATCTTTTATGCGAGCATCATTGAAATCATCATGCCTAGCTAGGGGCGTTAAATGATAGCGCTTATTGGGAGGCAACCCAACTTAATTTTTGTTCTTTGCTTTTTTCTCCTGTTTATCAATAAATAATTCATCTAGCCTCTGTTTAGATGTGGTTTTATGTTTTAATTAGTGTTTGTGCCAAGTAGAACCTTTGGGAAGACTTGGGTGAAGTCTTTGCGATCTTGCTGTAAAAAATAGAAACTTTAGCGCTCACGAGTTTTGCTGCCATTTTTTACTGGAGAGTGCGATTAGGTTGATTCTTTTTGCAGATGATTAATAGACAAATTCCTCACGTCCACCAATTTATTTCAGAATTTTTGGTGTTACATAAGTATATGTTTGCTACAGATTACTACAGACTGTTCTGTTTTTGACAGATTCTGTTTTCATTGTGTTGTTTGCTTATTTTGATGAATCTATGAGTAGTATCGGAGGGTATGAACCATAGAGAAGTTGGAATACAGTATATATTACACCAATATAAATTTATAATGAGTTCACAACAGTACCTAAGTGATGATTTATTTTCTTATACTAACGGAGCTTACAGGTTTTCTGTTAAGTTTTGTGTTGTGAAGTTTTCAAGTTTTGGGTAAAGATTCGATGGACTATGGAATAAGGAGTGGCAAGAGCCTAAGCTTGGGGATACCCGAGGCACCCCAAGGTAATATTCAAGGACAACCAAGAGCCTAAGCTTGGGGATGCCCCGGATGGCATCCCCTCTTTCGTCTTCGTTCATCGGTAACGTTACTTGGAGCTATATTTTTATTCACCACATGATATGTGTTTTGCTTGGAGCGTCATTTTATTTTATTTTGTTTTGCTTGCTGTTTGAATAAAATACCAAGGTCTGAAATTCTTAAATGTTAGAGAGTCTTCACATAGTTGCATAATTATTCGACTACTCATTGAGCTTCACTTATATTTTTCGGAGTAGTTTGTCGTTTGCTCTAGTGCCTCACTTATATCTTCTTAGAGCATAGCGGTGGTTTTATTTTATAGAAATAGATTAACTCTCGTGCTTCACTTATATTATTTTGAGAGTCTTTAGAACATCATGGTAGTTTGCTTTGGTTATGAAACTAGTCCTAATATGATAGGCATCCAAGAGGGATATAATAAAAACTTTCATATGAAGTGCATTGAATACTATGAGAAGTTTGATACTTGATAATTGTTTTGAGATATGAAGATGGTAATATTAGAGTCGTGTTAGTTGAGTAATTGTGAATTTGAGAAATACTTGTGTTGAGGTTTGCAAGTCCCGTAGCATGCACGTATGGTAACCGTTGTGTGACAAATTTGAAGCATGATGTGTTTCCTTGATTGCCTTCCTTATGAGTGGCGATTGGGCACGAGCGATGGTCTTTTCCTACCAATCTACCCCCCTAGGAGCATGCGCGTAGTGCTTGGTTTTTGATGACTTGTAGATTTTTGCAATAAGTATGTGAGTTCTTTATGACTAATGTTGAGTCCATGAATTATACGCACTCTCTGCCTTCCATCATTGCTAGCCTCTTCGGTATCGTGCATTGCCCTTTCTCACCTCGAGAGTTGGTGCAAACTTCGACGGTGCATCCAAACCCCGTGATATGATACGCTCTGTCACACATAAACCTCCTTATATCTTCCTCAAAACAGCCACCATATCTACCTATTATGGCATTTCCATAGCCATTCCGAGATATATTGCCATGCAACTTTCCACTGTTCCATTCATCATGACACACATCAGCATTGTCATATTGCCTTGCATGATCATGTAGTTGACATCGTATTTGTGGCAAAGCCACCATGCATAATTTATCATACATGTCACTCTTGATTCACTGCCCATCCCAGTACACTGCCGGAGGCATTCATATAGAGTCATATTTTGTTCTAGAATCGAGTTGTAATCATTGAGTTGTAAATAAATAGAAGTGTGATGATCATCATTAATAGAAAATTGTCCCCCAAAAAGGAGAAAGGCCCAAAAAAGGAAAGGTCTAAAAGAAGGGGGCAATGCTACTATCCTTTTTCCACACTTGTGCTTCAAAGTAGCACCATGATCTTCATGATAGAGAGTCTCTTATATTGTCACTTTCATATACTAGTGGGAATTTTTCATTATAGAACTTGGCTTGTATATTCCAACAATGGGCTTCCTCAAATGCCCTAGGTCTTCGTGAGTAAGCAAGTTGATGCACACCCACTTAGTTTCTTTTGTTGAGCTTTCATACATTTATAGCTCTAGTGCATCGGTTGCATGGCACTCCCTACTCCTTGCATTAACATCAATTGATGAGCATCTCCCTAGCCCGTTGATTAGCCGCGTCAATGTGAGACTTTCTCCTTTTTGTCTTCTCCACACAACCTCCATCATTATATTCTATTCCACCCATAGTGATATGTCCATGGCTCACGCTCATGTATTGCATGAAAGTTGAAAAAAGTTTGAGATTACTAAAGTATGAAACAATTGCTTGGTTTGTCATCAAAGTTGTGCATGATGAGAACATTTTTGTGTGACGAAAATGAAGCATAGCCAAACCATATGATTTTGTAGGGATAAGCTTTCTTTGGCCATCTTATTTTGAGAAGACATAATTGCTTAGTTAGTATGCTTGAAGTATTATTATTTTTATGTCAATATTAAACTTTTGTCTTGAATCTTATGGATCTGAATATTCTTGCCACAATAAAGAGAATTACATGGATAAATATGTTATGTAGCATTCCACATCAAAAATTCTATTTTTATCATTTACCTACTCAAGGACGAGCAGGAATTAAGCTTGGGGATGCTTGATACGTCTCCAACGTATCTATAATTTTTGATTGTTCCATGCTATTATATTATCAACCTTGGATGTTTTATATGCATTTATATGCTATTTCATATGATTTTTGGGACTAACCTATTAACCTAGAGCCCAGTGCCAGTTTCTGTTTTTTCCTTGTTTTTGAGTTTTACAGAAAAGGAATACCAAACGGAGTCCAATTGACGTGCCAATTTTTGACGATTTTTTATGGACCAAAAGAAGACCCCGGAGTAAAAGAGTTGGGCCAGAAGAGTCCCGAGCCGTCCATGAGGGTGGGGGGCACGCCCACCCCCCGGGCGCGTGGGCCTACCTCGTGGACGACTCGGGCACCCTCTTGACGTGAGACCTACGCCAAAAATTCCTATAAATACAGAAATCTCTAGAAAATAACGTAGATCGGGAGTTCCGCCGCCAGAAGCCTCCGTAGCCACCGAAAACCAATCTAGACCCGTTCCGGCACCCTGCCGGAGGGGGGAATCCCTCTCCGGTGGCCATCTTCATCATCCTAGCGCTCTCCATGACGAGGAGGGAGTAGTTCACCCTCGGGGATGAGGGTATGTACCAGTAGCTATATGTTTGATCTCTCTCTCTCTCTCTCGTGTTCTTGATTCAGCACGATCTTGATGAAGGAAATATGCCCTAGAGGCAATAATAAAGTTATTATTTATTTCCTTATTTCATGATAAATGTTTATTATTCATGCTAGAATTGTATTAACCGGAAACATAATACATGTGTGAATACATAGACAAACAAAGTGTCACTAGTATGCCTCTACTTGACTAGCTCGTTAATCAAAGATGGTTATGTTTCCTAACCATGGACAAAGAGTTGTTATTTGATTAACGGGATCACATTATTAGGAGAATGATGTGATTGACTTGACCCATTCCGTTAGCTTAGCACTTGATCGTTTAGTATGTTGCTATTGCTTTCTTCATGACTTATACATGTTCCTATGACTATGAGATTATGCAACTCCCGTTTACCGGAGGAACACTTTGTGTGCCACCAAACGTCACAACATAACTGGGTGATTATATAGGTGCTCTACAGGTGTCTCCGAAGGTACTTGTTGGGTTGGCGTATTTCGAGATTAGGATTTGTCACTCCGATTGTCGGAGAGGTATCTCTGGGCCCTCTCGGTAATGCACATCACTTAAGCCTTGCAAGCATTGCAACTAATGAGTTAGTTGCAGGATGATGTATTACGGAACGAGTAAAGAGACTTGCCGGTAATGAGATTGAACTAGGTATTGAGATACCGACGATCGAATCTCGGGCAAGTAACATACCGATGACAAAGGGAACAACGTATGTTGTTATGCGGTCTGACCGATAAAGATCTTCGTAGAATATGTAGGAGCCAATATGAGCATCCAGGTTCCGCTATTGTTTATTGACCGGAGACGTGTCTCGGTCATGTCTACATCGTTCTCGAACCCGTAGGGTCCGCACGCTTAAGGTTTCGATGACAGTTATATTATGAGTTTATGAGTTTTGATGTACCGAAGGAGTTCGGAGTCCCGGATGAGATCGGGGACATGACGAGGAGTCTCGAAATGGTCGAGACGTAAAGATCGATATATTGGACGACTATATTCGGACATCGGAAAGGTTCCGAGTGATTCGGGTATTTATCGGAGTACCGGAGAGTTACGGAAATTCGCCGGGGAGTATATGGGCCTTATTGGGCCATACGGGAATAGAGGAGAGAGGCCAAAAGGAAGGAGGCGCGCACCCCCCTTCTGGTCCGAATTGGACAAGGGGTGCAGCCCCCTTTTCCTTCTTCCTCTCCCCCTCTTTCCTTCTCTCCTACTCCAACAAGGAAAGGAGGAATCCTACTCCCGGTGGGAGTAGGACTCCCCCTTTGGCGCGCCCTCTTCCTAGGCTGGCCGCCTCCCCCCTTGCTCCTTTATATATGGGGGCAGGGGGCACCCCATAGACACAACAATTGATCCTTGAGATCTCTTAGCCGTGTGCGGTGCCTCCCTCCACCATAATCCTCGATAATATTGTAGCGGTGCTTAGGCGAAGCCCTGCGGCGGTAGAACATCAAGATCGTCACCACGCCGTCGTCCTGACGGAACTCTTCCCCGACACTTTGCTGGATCGGAGTCCGGGGATCGTCATCGAGCTGAACGTGTGCTAGAACTCGGAGGTGCCATAGTTTCGGTGCTTGATCGGTCGGGCCGTGAAGACGTACGACTACATCAACCGCGTTGTTATAACGCTTCCGCTTTCGGTCTACGAGGGTACGTGGACAACACTCTCCCCTCTCGTTGCTATGCATCACCATGATCTTGCATGTGCATAGGAAATTTTTGAAATTACTACGTTCCCCAACACTTGATGTATCGTGAGCTTTGCTATTATAGTTGGATCTTATGATGTTTCTCCCCCTCTACTCTCTTGTAGTGGATTGAGTTTTTCCTTTGAAGTTGTCTTCTCGGATTGAGTCTTTAAGGATTTGAGAACACTTGATGTATGTCTTGCATGTGCTTATCTATGGTGACAATGGGATACCACGTGATCCACTTGATGTATGTTTTGGTGATCAACTTGCAAGTTCCGTGACATCGTGAACTTATGCATAGGGGTTGGCACACGTTTTCGTCTTGACTCTCCGGTAGAAACTTTGGGGCACTCTTTGAAGTTCTTTGTGTTGGTTGAATATTTGAATCTGAGATTGTGTGATGCATATCGTATAATCATACCCACGGATACTTGAGGTGACATTGGAGTATCTAGGTGACATTAGGGTTTTGGTTGATTTGTGTCTTAAGGTGTTATTCTAGTACGAACTCTAGGATAGATTGAACGGAAAGAATAGCTTCGTGTTATTTTACTACAGACTCTTGAATAGATCGATCAGAAAGGATAACTTTGAGGTGGTTTTGTACCCTACCATAATCTCTTCGTTTGTTCTCCGCTATTAGTGACTTTGGAGTGAATCTTTGTTGCATGTTGAGGGATAGTTATATGATCCAATTATGTTATTATTGTTGAGAGAACTTGCACTAGTGAAAGTATGAACCCTGGGCCTTGTTTCGAAGCATTGCAATACCGTTTTCGCTCACTTTTATCATTAGTTACCTTGCTGTTTTTTATATTTTCAGATTACAAAAACCTATATCTACCATCCATATTGCACTTGTATCACCATCTCTTCGCCAAACTAGTGCATCTATACAATTTACCATTGTATTGGGTGTGTTGGGGACACAAGAGACTCTTTGTTATTTGGTTGCAGGGTTGCTTGAGAGAGACCATCTTCATCCTACGCCTCCCATGGATTGATAAACCTTAGGTCATCCACTTGAGGGAAATTTGCTACTGTCCTACAAACCTCTGCACTTGGAGGCCCAATAACATCTACAAGAAGAAGGTTGTGTAGTAGACATCAGCAGTCTGGGGGCTGGATATGGTTGGACCTTTTAAAAGATCCAAGGATAAAAAGACCCACCTTTTGGTGGCGGCTGAAAAATTCACAAAGTGGGTTGAGGCAGAGCCGGCCAGTAAGTGTGACGCGGCGACGGTGGTTCAATTCATCAAAAAGGTGATTTTTCTATTTTGTCTCCCCTCACAGCATTATAACTAATAATGACACTAATCTGTCTAAAGGTGCTGTGAAAGAATTCCGTCAACGAGAGCATATTCGTCTTGATGTATCATCAGTGGCTCACCCCCAGTCCAATGGCCAAGCTGAAAGAGACAATCAAGAAATTTTGAGAGGCATAAAGCCTCGGCTTATGGTCCCTTTGCAGAGGACACAGGGTTGTTGGGTGGAGGAGTTGCCTTTAGTGCTATGGAGTATCAATACTACCCCCAACAGATCTACGGGTTACACGCCTTTCTTCATGGTTTACGGAGGAGAGGCGGTTCTCCCTAGTGACATCCGTCATGACTCGCCCCGTGTGGCGGCTTATGTTGAAGCTGATAATGAAAAAGCATGTCAGGATGCTCTTGACCTGTTGGATGAGGAGTGTGACCTTGCGGCGGCTCGTTCGGTGATTTACCAGCAAGACCTGCATCGTTATCATAGCCATCGGGATAAAACCAGGACCTTTCAAGAAGGATATTTGGTGCTCCGGCTCATCCAGGATCAAACTGACATGCACAAGTTATCTCCACCTTGGGAAGGGCCCTTTGTGGTAAGCAAAAACCTGAACAATGGTTCATACTACCTTATCGATGCTCGAGACCATAAGGACTCGCGCACATCGGAGGAGGAGACCCGCCAGCCATGGAATATTGCTCATCTTTGGCCTTATTACACCTGAGCCACCGACTCTTGTGATGTACATATTTAGACCAATGTATATATTATGATTCAGTTTAATAAAGCCGTCACCCCTGAGAATTTGGGGCCTCTGTCATTTCAGTTTCTAGCAAAATTGAGTGTTTGTTCCCTGATTCATTGGTCTCAGGGGGGCTTCCTGCTCATTGAGCATAGCTGTTCACACCCATGAGATCCGGTTCTCAAGCCGATTTATTGGACATTTGGGGGCTTCCTGCTCAATGAACATAGCTCGCTCACCCATCTTGATACGACCTCCGGCCACCTTATTGGACATTTGGGGGCTTCCTGTTCAATGAACATAGCTCGCTCAACCATCTTGATCCGGCCTCCGGCCACCTTATTGGTCACATGGGGGCTTCCTGCTCCCCGAGCATAGTTGTTCACACCCATGTGATCTGGTTTCCAAGCTGAACATTGAGTTAAACCTGCCTGTTTGCTTGATGCTACTCCGCTAGGTGACCCGCCGTACTCTTGAGAGCTACTCTTTTGATAAGACCATGAACTTGTCAACGTTAAAACAACGATCTTTGTCACGTGAGAGCCGGGTTACAGAGAGCTAGGACAAACTCACGCGTTGTCATGGTCTCTCCGCTATGTGGCCCATTTGTACTCTTGCCAGTTACTCTTTTCAATAAGACCCTGAACTGGTTAAGGTTAAAATAACGGATTTATGTCATGTGAGAGCCGGCTTGTGGGATAAAAACGACTTTTTTCAAAAACATAATCGAGCTGCACTCTTCTGGATTTATGTCAAGCTTCCGGCTTGCAAACTTACACGCCGATATGCTATTGGTCTACAAGTATGATATCATATTTGAATAAGTATTTGGTTTTTTCAAACCGCCCTGATTATAGACTTTAAGTCGCCAGGACATATCATGTCAGATGTTATGACCCGCCCTGACGAAAATCGCCAGGGAATTTTTTCTTCAATATGTGCAGATGCATTATGGGATAACATTATCTACTTTCCATAATCTTTCACGGCAAAAGAACAAGTACCATCAGTTTTCTAGAGGATAAAACATGCACGATGGCACGACAGATCATTGTTTTACTAGTATATTACAGGGCTCCGCGAGCCCAAATGATTAAGTGTTTTTAAGCAACGTCTGAAGAGGCAGATTATGAGCCGTCCAGCGGATTAATTTTCCTGGTCTTGGCTGGTTGAGGCTTCCGGGTCATCCTGTGCCGGTTCTTCTTCTTCCGCCATTGTCTGGAAGTTAGGTGATGACCAATTGATGCCAGTCAAGGCTTGAAATTCAGCTTCGTCATTGATAAGCTCAGACGGATTGATTTCAGGGGCAAAAGTATGCTTACGGATTGGAGGGATGAGATCCACAATTTTGTAAGCCGACGTGCATCTTCTGATTGTCCACTATATAAGCCGCCTGACATCTTGATAGATCTGTTTCTTCGGCAATAAGGCTCGCCAATGGACGCATCTCTTTCACACAGGTAGAAAAATCCTTCTTATCAAAGGGAGACACGTCCTCTTTGAAGCTGGGGCAGCCAGTAGCTAGCTCGACCGGGTCTAATTATGCCCGCCATGCCTTAGCCCGGCTTAAAGCCGTAATGGCGCCGGCTCTCGCAGATGACCGCTTGATTTCTTCAATTCTCGCGGGCAAGATAGAGAGTTTGCTTGGAACATCATTGAGAAGGGATGGTGCTTGATTGGTTGGTGAGATGGTGGCTATTTTGCGTTGAGCACCAGTATATAATTGTTCCACCAACGTCTAAACTGCCTTGAGCTTTATCAGCATCTCTTGACCAAGATTGCTGCTCCTAGGGCCTGCATAACATAATGTGGTTAAATCACCAGACGGCTTACAAAGTGGAGTGTGGAAATTCATTACAATATTTAAGTCTTACTTACCGAAAATGGTGGAGGTCATCCGTGTGATATGACGCTTTAAGCCGGTAAGTTCTGCGGTGACCTCTTGCAGAGAGGCTTCAACATTTTTGGCTTTTGTACCAGGGCAGTCTTTTCTTCAGCCCATGCGGCTTTCTCGGCGTTAAACCCGGTTTTAAGCTTTTCTGCTTCATCCAAGCTGAATTTGAACTTGGAGTCAGCTTTCCGGGTTTTAGCTTCTTGCAGTTCAAGACGGTTTTTTAAATCCGCCAATTGAGATTGATATTAAACTGAGGCTTCTTGTAAGTAAAAGGTTAAATAATTGTCAACAGTTATGTCACAGTATATATTCAGAAAGAGTCCCAAGCCCTTTGTGAGCAATAGCACTTGGCATTTGGGGGCTAATGGGTGCAGAAAGTTTCTTTTATGAAGCAGTGACAGACAAATCCAGTTCATATTTTTTCAAAGATAACCCGGCCTGTGAGGGTTATAAGGTGAGACTTTATTCACAGTAACGATGATAAGTCCCGGCTTATTCATGATGATTAAACCGGCCCTTGCGGGCTACAGGTGCAAGTTGATCATTATTATCTGAAGCCCTGGCTCAACTTGATAGTTTAAGTCGGCCTTTGGGGGCTACTAGTTTTGACTTTGATATATATAAGGCTATCTAAAAGTCTACAGCATATTCAATGCTATCATATTCAGTAGACTTGGGGGTGAAAGGAGTATATCCTAAGAAGGCGGATCAAAAGTTTGTACCTCATATTTCTGATGCATTTGTTTTACCATATCAATCTCAAGATCACGACTACTGTGCACTTGGCTGAGGTAGACGGAGAGTACTTCATTGATGCTCAGATGAGAATAATTGGCATGTCAAACTTGACTTTATGTTTCTCAATCAATTCTTCTTTGGCAGTGTGTTTCGCCAGGACAGTGGGATTCCCCAGTTCTTGGAAACCAGTGCCGGTGATTAGAACTTCTTCTATTTGGTTCGGAAGGCTTGATTGGGCTTGGCGGTTTAGCACCCACAGGGTCGGTAATTGTATGATCAGTGGAGGCGCCAGGATTTTCTGGTGGCGGGCCATCAGCAAGCTCCTCCGGGTTTTGCACGAAGGCTTCGGATATAGGTGCTTGCTTCTCTGGTTCATGAGTTTTGGGGTCTTCGACCGGTTTGTTGGTTTTCGCCTTCTTTCTAGGCTTTGCTATTCCACTGTAAGAGGATTTAAGGAGTCGGTATATGTATAGAAATGCGCAAATAGCAAAAATAAAGTCATTACCCAGGGGCAGTCTTGAAAGCCGGCAGCTGGGTTTGAGATGAATCACTAGAGGAAGAATGAGAAGTCCCCTGATAATTGGAGTCGGAAAGATTAAGTGGTTGGCGAATAAGACCCGCCTTTGGACAGAAAGAGTTTGAATTTTGAGGCACCTCTTTCCGGCGCTTGCGTGGGGCTGGTGTGTTGGGTAACCCGGTGGATAAGTCTCTGCCTCCACTAGTCCGAGTTCTGCGCTAGTTCTCATGCTGTTGTTGCTTCAAAATAAAGTTGGGATCCAAGTAAGCTAAGGGGTGAGAAAACTTCACTTTCCGGGTTACTTGTCGAATTTTCTGTCTTGGCAAAGGCTCTAAGTCGGAGGAAATAATGGTTACCTCTTCATCACCCGCCTGGCTGGTTTCTGCGTCATCCTGGTAGCATTCAGTGTCAATAAGATAATTGAAAAAGAGCCAAGGGAATCAAGGTCTACCTCCGACTCATCATCCTCCTCCAAGTTTAAATGTTCAGAGGCGGTTAATTTCTTCTTATTCTTCTTAAGGGCCTTAGTCTTAGCCCTAGCTTTCTTGGCAGCTTTCTCGTCATACTTCTTGTTACAAAAGGCGGATGTAGCCTATGTAAGTCATATGAAGGTAAGAGATATGCAGATCATATAAACAGTGAGGCAAAATAAGAGAATTGAGGAACTTACCTCAGGTGGCAGGTTAAGTTCACATAAGGGGTTCAGTCCCACTTTGTTGCAGCTTTCCAAGCTTTCCCCCAGAAGGGTTTTGGTCATATCATTGATCGCTTTATCAGACAAATGTACTGGGCAGTGGCGCAACGGATCCTTGACATCACCAGTATATGTGCACATTAACCCGGGCCAGCGGATCAAAGGTATGATCCGCCAAGCCACCCAGCAACGGACCAGGCTGACACCAGTCAATCCATTGGCCAACAACACTCTAACCTTTGAAAAAATAGGCATATACTTGGCTCGTTCAGCGGTAGTAAGCCGGTCTGGAAGAGGGTGCTTTGCGCTGAGTCTGTGGTCGCGATAACCCGGACATGGATTTTCTTTAGCTGGGGATGTATCTTGACAATAGAACCAAGTTTGATTCTAGTCTTTAGGATGACTTGGAAGCACAAAAAAAGGAAAGATGGCGTCTCTTTGTCACTGAATTGAGACTCCCCCAAGTTCTAAGCTGGGTCCATCAGTGAACTCATTCTGGCGGTTCAAATAAAAATACTCCCTGAAGAGTTCGACACTGGGTTCCTCTTGAAGATATACTTCGCAGAAGACTTGGAAATTGTAGATATTTGAGACGGAGTTGGGTCTGATGTCTTGAGGATGAAGTTGAAATAAGTGCAAAACATCATGGAAGAATTTTGACCCGGGCGGTGAGAAACCCCGATTCATGTGATCAACAAAAACAATAATCTCGCTAACCTGTGGCTGAGGTCTGACTTCATATGGTTTTGGAACACGCCATTGAATGCCATTTTTGCTGGTAAGAAGCCGATTTTGACATATTATTGAAGCATTTCCTCTATGATGATAGAAGGGACCCAGTCGCATGACGTAAGTGTCTTAGTCATGATTGGGGTGCATGGCCTAAACAAGACAATTTAAGATGTGATTAAACTGATAAAGTATAGTTGGCTTATATTAACATTGAGTTGGTGATTTAAAAAGCGGTGTGGAGTTAAACCGGCAGGCACCTGGCGGGTTACAAATTATTGTTTAAACCGCCGTAAAGGTCTAATGGCTATGTATCTACAGCAGTTCAGAAAATGAATTCAATTCTAAACTGGAGGTGACGGATTTCGCTTTTGACATTGAGAACTACATGAGAAAATATTGCCAGGTTATATAGCTTATGAAGCACATGTTGGCGGCTCAATGGTGCCTAATGTTATATGGCGAGTCACAGTTGACGGTTTAAGCCGCCATGACAATTATGATACTTCTAATCTATCAGTAAATATTTGGCTAAGTGCTGGACAAACAAGATTCTATAGATTGATTCTATAATTTTGGATCTGCCGCAGTTTGGAAAAGGAAAATAAATTCTAAACCTAAAGGTTGTACAAGCGGAGGAACTTGTTTGCTTGAAGATTCTCTGTATAAAAAGGACAATTCCTATGATTGAGAGAGGGTGTCAAACAACTTCCGCGTGCCTTCAACACTATTTTCAGATTAAAATGAGCACGCTATGGAGGGATGGCGAAGAACATCGAAGAACACCGAAGAACTAAACAAACCCTAGTGCAGATCTGAGGCATGGGAAGTTGAGCACTTATAGATGCTGATGGACAGCGGTGGCGTGCCGACGTTCTCTGGTCGAGTCAGGTTGATGCAACAGACTAAGTTGGTGCAGCGAATGGAGGTTGGCGGCGATAGAGCTCAGTTTGTAGAGGAGTCACGAGAGGAAGATGAAGACGAGGAGGCAAGGGGGAAAATGAAAAAGACCCCGTCCCTATTTATAAGAGGATGGATAAAAGGCATGCGCGGGAATCGAGGAGGCCGAAATCATCATATGGTTATGTGGACGCCTCGATTTTTGGGATGTTCATTAAAAGATAAGGACCTGTTAGGATATTCTGGGCTTCATGCGAAATTAATGTGAGATGATGGCATGTCAGTTTAATATGATTCTGTGAGCTGACGTCATGGCGGGTTACAACAAATTCATAAAATGTACGATGCAAGATTTTGACAAGTCAAGCATTGAAGATTGATGTGAAGAAGTTCAAATCAACCTGGGGCCTAATGTTGGGGATATAACTATTAGGTATAACCCGCCCAGGAAGGGCCGGGTCATACCACTGATGACTTAAAGATGAAGATGGCGGGTCATGAAGGAAGCCCATTGAAGGTCCAAGACCCAGAGGCGACTTGAGGCCCAAGAGGATGAACCGCCATATGTGTAACTTGTATTGTAAGGCAAGCTTAGTTAGTCACCGAGCCGGACACATTGTGTATGAGCCGGCCGGGACTCTGTAAGCCGCTGGGCATCAACCTGTGTATATAAAGGGGTGACCCGGCGGTGGGTTAACTCAGGAAACAACAAGTCAAGAACTAGGACAAGTGGATTCGCTCCCTGATAATCGAAACCCAAGCAATACAACCCCCAAAACTGGAGTAAGCCTTTACCTCGCTACAAGGGGCCGAAACAGTATAAACTCTCTATGTCCTTTGTCCCGATTAACCCCTTTAAGATAACCTAGTTGCGATGGCTCCACATCTAAGTCCTTTCGCTAGGACATATGCCGTGTTAAGTCCATGACAGATGCCACTGTTGGGAAACGTAGCATGCAATTTCAAAATTTTCCTACGCTCACGCAAGATCTATCTAGGAGATGCATAGCGATGAGAGGGGGAGAGTGTGTCCACATACCCTCGTAGACCAAAAGCGGAAGCGTCTGACAACGCGGTTGATGTAATCGAACTTCTTCTCATTCCGACTGATCAAGCACCGAACATATGACACCTCCGAGTTCTGCACACGTTCAGTTTGATGACGTCCCTCAAACTCTTGATCCAGCAAAGTGTCGAGGGAGAGTTTCGTTAGCATGACGGCGTGGTGACGGTGATGGTGAAGTGATCCGCGCAGGGCTTCGCTTAAGCACTACGACAATATGACCGGAGGCGTAAACTGTGGAGGGGGCGCCGCACACGGCTAACAGATGTTGTTGTGTGTTCTAGTGGTGCCCCCCCACATATATATAGGTTGGAGGGGAGGAGAGGCAGCCAAGGGGGCGCCCCAAGTAGGAGGAATCCTACTTGGGCGCCTCCTAATTCGGTCTCCCCCCTTCCATATTCATCCAGAGGGGGATGGAAGGAGGAGGGAGGAGAGAAGGAAGGGGGAGGCCGAATTGATCCCCTTCCTTTCTCTCTTCACCTCTCTCCTTCCCCCTTATTTCGGCCTACATGGGGCGCACCAGCCCCCTAGGGGCTGGTCTGTCCCCTTCTTGGCCCATTAGGCCCATGTAGTTGCCGGGGGGATGCCCGGAACCCCTTCCGGTGACCCAATATGTACCCGGTACCCCCGGAACACTTCCGGTGTCCAAATACCATTGTCCTATATATCAATCTTTACCTCTTGACCATTTCGAGACTCCTCGTCATGTCCGTTGATCTCATCCGAGACTCCAAACAACTTTCGGTCAGCAAATCACATAACTCATATAATACAAAATCGTCACCGAAAGTTAAGCGTGCGGACCCTACAGGGTCAAGAACTATGTAGACATGACCGAGAGAACACTCTGGTCAATAACCAACATCGGAACCTAGATGCTCATATTGGTTCCCACATATTCTACGAAGATCTTTATTGGTCATACCATAATGACAACATACGTTATTCCCTTTGTCATCGGTATGTTACTTTCCCGAGATTCGATCATCGGTATCTTCATACCTAGTTTAATCTCGTTACCGGCAAGTCTCTTTACTCGTTCCATAATACATTATCCCACAACTAACTCACTAGTCACATTGCTTGCAAGGCTTATTATGATGTGCATTACCGAGAGGGCCCAGAGATACCTCTCTGATACTCGGAATGACAAATCCTAATATCGATCTATGCCAACCCATCAAACACCTTCAGAGATACTTGTAGAGCATCTTTATATGTTACGTTGTGACGTTTGATATCACACAAGGTATTCCTCCGGTATCCGGCAGTTGCATAATCTCATAGTCGAAGGAATATGTATTTGACATGAAGAAAGCAATAGCAATAAAACTGAAAGACCAATATGCTTAGCTAACGGATGGGTCTTTTCCATCACACCATTCTCCTAATGATGTGATCCCGTTCATCAAATGACAACACATGTCTATGGTTAGGAAACTTAACCATCTTCGATTAACGAGCTAGTCTAGTAGAGGCTTACTAGGGACACGGTGTTTTGTCTATGTATCCACACATGTATCAAGTTTCTGGTTAATACAATTCTTGCATGAATAATAAACATTTATCATGATATAAGGAAATATAAAATAAAAACTTTATTATTGCCTCTAGGGCATATTTCCTTCAGGTTTCTCCACGGGTCATTCTTCTCGAGCCATCTTCGATGCCCCATGTACATGATTTCCCAGACCCTCCATCTTTCGTTAGCTGCTGAGACGTTGTATCATCCATGCACCGGGTGCACCCGCAATATCCGTGGCACACCTGGCTTGCGACATATCCGTAACCCAGATAGTCATGCACCGTCGTTATCAGCGCGACTCTCATATAGAAATACTTGCCTTTGCTGGCATCCCATGTCTTGGCTGGTGTTTCCATAAAGTGTCTAACTCCTCTTTTAGTAGCCCTAGATACAGATTAATATTATTTCCCGATTGTGTCGGCCCTTGAATCATCATGCTCATGTGTATGTACTTTGACTTCATGCACAACCAGGGGAGGTTGTACATCCATACAAACACGGGCCATGTGCTATGGTTGGTGTTTTGGTTGCCAAACGGGTTCATGCCATTGGTATTCGCGCTAAGCATGATGTTCCTTGCATCATCTGTAAAATATCCAAATTTCGCGTTTGATGCTCGCCACTGGCTAGCATCCGTGAGGTGTCTCAGCTTTGGATCATCTCCATTGTCAGGATTCATCCTCTCCGCGTGCCAGCACATGAGCTTTGCTTCCTTAGGATCTACAGAATAACGCTGTAGACGGGGAGTGATCGATTAGTACCATACAACTTTCTGAGGAGATTTCTTCCCGGCCTTCTTGTATCGAGAAGCATTGCACACCAGACAGCTGGTTTTTTCCATGTGCTCCTTCTAATAAATGAGGCAATCGTTGATGCATGCATGGTATATAATGTGGGGCAGATAAAGAGGGCACATGATCTTATTGGCCTCATCGACACTAGTAGGACAAAGGTTCCCCACGGGAAGAACTTTATTATGTAGATACTTAAAATGCTCATCAAGGCTTGAGTCTATCCATTTGTTTTTTGCCTTCGTCTTTAGAAGTTCGAGTGTGAAACTCAAGCGGGTCACCTCGGGATCGCAACCGTCATACAATGGAGTCTTTGAGTTCACCTCCAGTTGCGTCAGCTTGGCCTCCTCTCTAGAAGCAGCTCTTCGCTAGTCGTGTTCTTGCGAAGCAGGCCTCAAACATGAGGGTCCTACACGACTGAACTTAGTCAGGTCGAAGACTGCGGCGTATCCGCCTCTTCTCCGCTGTGTCTGGCCTCTTCCCCGCTGTGTACGGTGCCCTCTTCCCCATCATGTACAGCCTCTTCTCCGCCGCCATGTCCCGCGCCCTCGTCTCCGGGTCCATCATTGTTGGCCATCTCTTCGTCTAGCCCCATGTCGTTATTGCCTGCCATGTGGACATCCTCATCATCATCTTCAATTATCCACCGAGTATAGTCATCCATGAAACCATGCATGAGCAGAGGGTTTTTGTCAACAAGAAAGTTATTTGTCCCTAGGCAATCGATAACAAGTACCGGTAATCATTCTTGCAATTATATATGAGGGAGAGGCATGAGCTAACATACTTTATCTACTTGGATCATATGCACTTATGATTGGAACTCTAGCAAGCATCCACAACTACTAAACATCATTAAGGTCGTGAAACCCAACCATAGCATTAAGTATCAAGTCCTCTTTATCCCATACGCCATAGCCCACCTACTCGGGTTTAAGCTTCTGTCACTCTCGCAACCCACCATAAGCGAACCATGAACATATTGCAACACCCTACAACGGGGGGCCCTCCAATTTGCGCGAGAATGGCTGGCACCATAGGACATCACCATAAATAAAATATACAATCATACCAACCAAGATCACGATTAACCCACAGGACAAAACGGATATACTCAAAGATCATAGTATAACCATAGATCATTGGGAAATAGTATATGGAGTTGAGCACCATATTTAAGTAGAGATTATAGCGAGGAGAAGAGGTGTTACACTGCTGCATAGAGGGGGATAAAGTTGGTGTTGACGGTAGCAAGATTGTTGATGTAGATCACCGTCCTGATCATTGCCCCCATGGCATTCCGGCGCCACCGGAAGCGAGGGGGAGAGAGCTCCCCTCCTTCTTCTTATTCCTTGACCTCCCCCCTATATGGGAGGAGAATTCCCCCTTTGGTCCATGGTATCCTATGGTGGCGGAGGGGCGGTAGCCCCTCCGAGATTGGATCTCCCTCTCTGTTCTCTTCTATTTCGCGTTCCCCTGATCTGGCCGAAAACCGTTTCTTATATTCCGGGAGATCCGTAACTCCAATTGCGCTGAGATTTTAACACGACTTTTTCCAGATATAAGCTTCCTTGCGCCCGAAGTAGAGCTCCAACCGACGTTCGAGGAGGGCACAACCCACCACCATGCACCAGGGGCCTCTAGCGCCCTCCCTGGTGTCTTGTGGGCTGTGTGGGCCTCCGTTTGCGGTGATTCAAACTCCCCAAAATCACATATATTCCAAAATAATTCTTTGTAAAATTTTATTGCATTTGGACTTCGTTTGATATGGATACTCTACGATACAAAAAACATGCAAAAAACAGGAACTAGCACTGGGCACTGGATCAATAGGTTAGTCCAATAAATCATATAAAAGTTGCCAAATATATGTGAAAGTTGTATAATATTGGCATGAAACAATAAAAAAACTATAGATACGACGGAGACGTATCAACATCCCCAAGCTTAATTCCTGCTTGTCCTCGAGTAGGTAAATGATAAAAAAGATAATTTTTTATGTGGAATGCTACCTAGCATAAACTTGATCATATATCTAATCATGGAATGAATATTAAGACATAAGTGATTCAAAGCAATAGTCTATAACTTGACATAAAGACATCAATACTCAGGCATCCCAACAAACAATCATGTCTTTCAAGATATCAACGCTAAAGAAAGCTATCCCTACAAAATCATATAATCTTGTCATGCTCTATCTTCTTAACAGAAAGTATTATCATGCACAACCCTGATGACAAGCCGAGCAATTGGTTCATACTTTTTAACGCGCTTCAGCTTTTTCAACCCTCACGGAATACTACGGGTGGAATAGAGTATGATGATAGGGGTAAATATAAAGAAGACAAAAAAGTAAGAAAGTCTCACATCGACGCGGCTAACCAACGGGCTATGGAGATTCCCATCAATTTATATCAATGCGAGGAGTAGGGATTGCCATGCAACGAATGCACTAAGAGCTATAAGTGTGTGAAATCTCAATATGGAAACTAAGTGGGTGTGCATCTAATCCTATAATGAAAAATTCCCACTAGTATATGGAAGTGACAACATAGGAGACTCTCCATATGAAAAACATGGTGCTACTTTGAAGCACACGTGTGGTAAAGGATACTAACAATGCCTCTTCTCTCTTTGTTTATTTTTTTCTTTTCCTTTTTTCTTTCTTTCTTTTCTTTCTTTTCTTTTTTCTCTTTTTTCCTTTTTCTTTTTCTCTCATTGTCCGGAGTCTCATCCCGACTTGTGGGGGAATCATAGTCTCCATCATCCTTTCCTCACTGAGGCACTGCTCTAAAAATTAATAATGATGATCATCACACTTCTGTTTACTTATAACTCAAAAGAAATAAAAATTATAACTCGATACCTATGATAAAGTATGACTCTATATGAATGCCTCTAGCATGTACCAGGATGTGCAATGATCTAGCGAAACATGTATGAAAAAAATGATGAACGGTGGCTGAGCACAAATGCTATGTTAGCTATATGATCATGCAAAGCAATATGACAATGAATGCTCAAGTCATCAAAAGGAAGCGGTGGAAGTTGCATGGCAATATATCTCGGAATGGCCATGGAAAAGCAATAATAGGTAGGTATGGTGGCTGTCTTGAGGAAGATATAATAAGGCTTATGTGTGATAGAGCGTATCATATCACGGGGTTTGGATGCACCTGCGAAGTTTGCACCACGTCTCGATGTGAGAAAGGGCAATGCACGGTACCGTAGAGGCTAGCAAATTGCGGAAAGGTAAGAGCGCGTATAATTCATGGACTCACATTAGTCATAAAGAACTCATATACTTATTGCAAAAGTTTATTAGCCCTCGAAGCAATGTACTACTACACATGCCCCTAGGGGATAGATTGGTAGGAAAAGACCATCGCCCGTCCCCGACCGCCACTCATAAGGAAGACAATCAATAATAAATCATGCTCCAACTTCATAGCATAATGAGAGACTATACGTGCATGCTTCGGGAATCACAAACCTTAACACCAATATCCTTACTAACCACAATCGTTTACTAGTACCTCCCACATATTCCATCTCTATATCGCAAAACTATTGCAAGGAATCAAACATATTATATTCAGTGATCCATAAGTTTTATGTAGGATTTTATGACTAACCATGCGATTGACCAATTCCTGTTGACTCTCTAAATAGATCTAAGTGAATCATGAGAGTTTAATTCTTTCTACATAAGACCATGCTCTAATAGATATAAGTGAAGCAAAAGAGCATTCTTCAAATAACGGTTTTCTATGTGAAGAGAAACATGCAATCAAAACTTCAAATGATATAAGTGAAGCACATGAAGCATTCTATAAAGCCATACTCAAAAGATATAAGTGAAGTGCAATGAGCATTCCATAAATCAACCATGGACTATCTCATACCAGCATGGTGCATGAAAGAAAAGTGAAAACTAAATGCAAAATACGCTCCAAGATTTACATGTATCACATGAACGAAACGAAAGCGAAAACATACCGATACTTGTTGAAGAAAGATGGGATGCCTTCCGGGGAATCCCCAAGCTTAGACGCTTGAGTATCCTTGAATATTTACTTGGGGTGCCTTGGGAATCCCCAAGCTTGAGCTCTTTCCTCTCCTCCTTCTCCTCATATCGGGACCTCCTCGATCTTTGATCACTTCATCCACACAAAACTCAACCGAACTTTTAGTGGCGGGGTTAGTGAATATGGCAATGAAATCCCATCATGTACTGCTGTAACATTATTGTATAATTATAAACAAACATCACCCACTGTATGCTATCACAATTGTATGGCCTCAAGTCAAGGAGGCTTCAGCAAGAATTCAAACATACGCAAATAATGAAGCTATAACAACAATCTGTGAAAACAAGACAGTCTGTAAAGATTTGAACATCCACCATACTTCTGTAACTCAAAAAATTCTGAAACAATTAGGAAAAATAAACATTTTGTATAGAAAGACATTTAAAAAGGTTTCAGGACCATTTGATGTTCCAGTAAAAAATGTAAAATCGAGCACTACAGCCAAAGTTTCCGTTTTGCAGCACACAAACCAACAAGCAATTTAATCATCCTAAAGGCAAACCTTGGCACATTATTTTTATAATACAATGGAATTGTACAAGGGGATAATTATTTTTGTTGAAAAGTTTCTGTAATTTAAGATTCACAAAGTTTCCGTGAGCATGAACAAAGTTCAAGGAGCTCCCCCACTTCAACAATGCTTGTCTCTCTCTGTCGGTGTACAAAAATAGGGGCGCATCTTTGTACCCCTTTTCCTGTGCACGGGCAGTCAGAGCTGTGCCCACGGCCACACCAAGCAGAACGAGGGAGGTGAGACAAGGTAAGATCGAAGCCCAAGACAATCAAAGCAACGCCAAGGCCAAGACGACAAAGAGCAGAGGGACAAAGCCAGTTCCCCCGGCAAGACCCTTGCCGGGTGGCCTCAGCGGCCCCGACAAGACTCTTGCCGGGACAGCTCGCCCCGCACCAACAGAGCGAGCCACCCTTGAGCCCGCGGCCCCAGTGCCATCATCAGCGTGGGGCCAGGGCTCAGGAAGGCACCCCTGTGGTGGCGTGTAGATCTTTGTGAAGACATATTCAAGATCAGATTAGAAGATGACAAATCTCGGCAAGACCCTTGCCGGGGATGACAACACGCCATGGCGAGACCCTTGCCAGGCCACGCGGCAAGGCCCTCACCAAAGACGCCGGCAAGGCCACTGCCAAGCCCATGTCAACCAAGCTCCCACCGCCATTCGTATGCAGCTGCCAGCCCAACCAGCTGGGCAGGCACCTGCGTGGCAACATGCAGCTCCCAAGCCAACTCATCAAGCGCCTGCGTGGCGGCATGCAGATCTTCGTGAAGGCTCCACCACCGCGCCAACTCAGCTGCCTGCCTGCCTACATGGCACCGCACGCATCCCTGGTCGAGGCGCGTGTCAAAGCGAGGAGGAGCGGCGACGGACGGGACGGGCCTCGCCCCCGTCCCAGATAAAGCAAGAGGAAACCTAAGCGGTGCATTAAATGCACCTTGTCCTGTAATACGAGGGATAACCTCGTGCCACTGTAGACCTTTCCACCTCCTGTGTGCTGCTGTGGCAACCCCTTTTTCCTATAAACGGACCCCCGAGGCCACGAGGAGAGGGATTTGGCTCTTTCGAACCACACGCTGACCACAGCTAGTTCGAGAGCTCAAGAACTCTCAGAAATACACCCACCAAAGCAGTACTAGGGTTTTACGCATCCTCGTGACCCGAACCTGGGTAAACAATCCTTGTGCTGTCTACTGGCCCTGCTCTCCTCGCAACCCTGCGCCCCAGCAACCGTAGTAGGGATCCTTGTGATCCCATAGGTGTCTTTCCACACCGACATCTTTTGGCGCGCCAGGTAGGGGGCGCAATTGTGAGAATCTGGTCTAGTAGTTAGCCTAGCAGTTCTTCGTCGCCATGGCCCCTAAGAAGGGGACGGCCACGGCGGTCGATTCGTTGGGAGCCGAACGACCCGTGCCGGTGCGGACGAGCAGCGGACCGGTCGCAGACAGGACCCGTGCTGCGGCCCGCGAGCACCAGCATCGCCCAGGCAGTCAGAGCCTGGCGAGTGGCGTCGTTCGTGCGCCAGACGACCGGCTACACGTCACCGGATCCAAGGACGGAGCTGGCCCCCCGCAGGCGGCGTGGGGCCCTCCAGGGGCGTCGCTGTGCCGACTCCGGGCGGCGCGGCGACATCTAGGATGCCTACACCGGCGAACACCACGCGTTCTTCCCATGGTGTGCGCACCGAGCAGTGTCACAACGATGGTGACCCTGGGCACCGCCGTGGGAAGAGCCCTGTGCGTCATCGGCAAAATGAGGGGGTTCAGCACGTTCGCCGAAGCGCTGGCGAAAATGGCACGCAACCGCTGGGTCGTGACGGAGCTCCTTCTAACATAGTTAGAAGTCGAAGCGCCACAATCCACGTAGCTGTCGCCGCCGCCCACGCCAGCGGAAGCTTTGGCACGCGCACAGCTGCTCCTCGACTTCCCTCCTGCTGCGGAGAAGCTCGACGAGTGGAGGGCCACCATCCGGAGCCTCGTCGCCGTCGCAAACAAAGATGATCCGCGACCGGCGGGGCCCTTGGGCCGGCGCTCCATCGAGCCACCACATGCTGGCGCTGGGAGGACCGGGGGAGCTGTGGCCACGGTGCACTCTCCTCCTCCTCGCCAGCCACCGCGGGCGTCGGCCCGTCACGATGACGCTTGTGATGACATCTCCATAGTGTCGTCCGACCCGCAGACCCTCCGCGACTAGCGCCAGGTCCTTCGGGAGCGAGCTCACGAAGACGCTCGAACCACCATTGAGCGCCTGCGCGAAACGCGCCGCCAGTTGGACAAGCGGGCGGGACCCGCTATGGACCAGCCGGCACCGGGGGGCCCCGGCGGCCTACCTTACGAGGTGGGCTGCCCGGCTTTTACCCGTGAGCTGAGGCAGTTCTAGTGGCCGTCCCACCGCACGTTCAAGCCCGACGTTGGCGAGAAGTACACCGGCAAGACCCATCCGTCCCAGTTCCTCAGCATCTACACCATCGCGATGCAGGCCACTGGGGCTCACGACGACAAGGTGCTTGCCAACTATTTCCCGCTGGCGCTCAAGCCCAGTGTGATGTCTTGGTTGATGCACTTGCCGGTGGATTCCATTTCTTCCTGGTCAGATCTGTGCCATGAGTTCGTTGGTGCCTTCACATGAGGCCACCAAGCTCATGGCCAGGCTAGTGATCTGCATATCATTCCCTAGAAGGAAGGGGAGACTCTGCGCAAGTACATCCAGAGATTCAGCCGGGTGCAATACAACATCCCCGACGTTCATCCCGCCGCTGTGATTAGCACGTTCCACCAGAACGTACGCAATCGCAAAATGCGCGAGGAGCTGGCGATGACCAAGGTTAAGGATGTGGCCGAGCTCTACGTTCTGGCCGATAGGTGCGCCCGGGCTGAAGAGGGAAGGAAGTACCCCGGCGAAGACGCCGGCACGGAAACCGACTCTACCAATGAAGACACTGCCACCCGACGAAGAAGAGACGACATCGCAACAGGAAACGCAAAGGCAAGGCCGTGCTTGCAGTTGAGGGATATGACGATACCGGTGCCGACAAGAAGGTCAAGGAAGACGCCCCCAGCAAGGAGATTGCCGGGTGCGCCGCCTGCCGGGCCCTGGCGGCTACCGACAAGCCAGGAAGCTCCGGCAAGCAATACTGCAAGATCCACCGCACCAAGGGCCACGACCTCCAGAACTACCGACAAGTCGAGCTGCTTGCTGAGAAGCAAAAGGCTGAGTACGAAAGGCGGGACAAGGAGAAGGACCAGGACGGTGCTAAGGGATCCGACAAGAAGCGTGGCGGCCAAGGAGGCCGGCCCGGCAAGGACAACCAGCAAGAGAGGCCCGCCCGGGGCCGCAAGAAGAAATAAGAAGACGACGATCACGACGAGGACGACGAGTCTGGTGAGCAAGGGTTCCAGAAGGCTACGGAGGCCATGTGGTCAATGGCGGTGCCTCGCTAGATGCCTCTCACCGCTAGCTCAAGCAGTGGGCGCGTGAGATTACAGCAGCAGAGCCGTCGTTCGACGCTCAGAAGCCGCTGAAGTGGTCCAGCATGCCCCTCATCTTTGATGCCAAGGACCACCCTGACCGCACTACCGCGGTCGGGTGTTTGCCATTGTTGGTCTCGCCAACAATACGGAACCTCAGGGTGAAGAAGATGTTGGTTGATGGCGGGGCCGGCCTGAACCTGATCTCGCCTGTCATGATCAAAAGGTTGCAAATCCCTGATGGAGACCTCAAGGAAACGGGCACATTTCAAGGGGTCAATCCGGGGAGGAGCCAGCCGAAGGGAAAGGTCACACTGCCGGTGACATTTGGAGGAGAGTTGAACTACAGGACGGAGAGGATCGTCTTTGACGTGGCCAAGATCCCCTTGCCCTACAACGGGATCCTTGGCCGCCCGGCATTGGCCAAGTTCATGGCGTCGTCACACTACGCCTACAACATTCTAAAGATGCCCGGGCCGTTGACCATTGTCTCCGTCCCCTCCGACAAGAAGGACGTGCTGATCTGCACCGACCAACTCTACTGGGAAGCAGTTGCAGCAGCTACCGTCAAGGCACCTGCTCCTGCCGCTGATGGCCCGGGAGGGAAAAAGGAGCCCGGCAAGACCTCTCGCACCCACTCTGGCAAGCGCACCTCCTTGGAGTGTTGTGCTACCATTGAGGACGTGCCAGAGAGCTCTACCGACAAGAGCAAGAGATCCAGAGCCGAGCAGCCGCAGACCAAGAAGGTGCCTGTCGGGGAGGATGTCACGGGAGGGGCCTTCATCATAGGCTCCACCCTCGACAGCAAATAGGAAGGCGCGCTCGTCACCTTCCTGCGGGCAAATGTCGACGTGTTTGCATGGCAAGCGTCCGACATCCCCAGTTTTCCCAGGGAGGTGATTGAGCACCACCTAGCTGTCTGTCCCCACGCGCGGCCCGTCAAGCAGAAGGTTAGAAAGCGGGCTCTGGAAAGGCAGGAGTTCATCACAGATGAGATCAGGAAGTTGGAGGCGGCAGGTTTGGTGAGAGGGGTGCTCCACCCGACGTGGTTGGCCAATCCAGTAGTGGTGCGCAAGGCGAATGGGAAGTGGAGGCTGTGTATTGATTACACAGATATTAATAAGGCTTGCCCTAAGGACCCCTTACCATTGCCACGCATCGACCAGATTGTTGACTCCACGGCCGGGTGTGATTTGTTATCATTCCTCGACGCCTACTCAGGCTACCACCAAATCTTCATGACAAGAGAGGATGAAGAGAAGACGGCATTCATCACCCTATGTGGTACGTATTGCTTTTTACAGATGCCTTTCGGGTTGAAGAGTGCCGGCTCAACGTTTGCAAGATCAGTCCAAATTGGTTTTGAACCCCAGCTCCATAGAAATATGGAGGCCTACATGGATGACATAGTGGTCAAAACCAAGGACGGGCCAACTCTTGTGCAAGATCTGGAAGAGACATTTGCTAACCTGCGCAAGATCAACCTCAAGCTGAACCCTGAGAAGTGCGTCTTCGGCGTTTCGTCCGGCAAGCTTCTCGGATTCTTTGTGTCACAGCGTGGGATTGAGGCAAACCCAGACAAGATTAAGGCTATTGAGCAGATCGAGGTGGCCAAGCGGATCAAGGATGTGCGTTGGCTCACCGGCTGCGTTGCCGCCATGAGCCGGTTCATCTCCAAGTCTGCCGAGCGCGCCCTTCCCTTCTTCAAAATCTTGAAGAAGGCAGGCCCAATAGAGTCGACACTAGAAGCCGAGGCAGCACTTCAGGATCTGAAGAAATACCTTTCCTCCACGCTGATACTGGTTGCGCCTAAACCACAAGAGCCGTTGCTGCTATATCTGGCGGCGACGAATCAAGTGGTCAGCGCCGCACTGGTGGCACAGAGGGAGGTCGACGAGGAGGTGGCAATGGCGGCAGAACCAGCGGATGGCAAGCCAAAGATTCCCCCAGCAGGGCCTGGTGCCGACAAGGCGCGGCCCCCGGCGGAGTTTGGTGCCACCAAGGCAATGCCCGCGCAGTCGAGTGAAGTGGTGCCAAAGAATAAGATGATGCAGCACCCGGTTTACTTTGTCAGCTCCCTCTTGCAGGGGCTAGGTCGAGGTATTCTGGCGTGCAAAAATTGCTCTTCGGCCTCCTTATGGCCTCGAGGAAGCTCCGTCACTACTTCCAGGCCCACGAGATCACTGTCGTCACCCACCTCCCGTTGCAACGGATACTGCACAACCCGGACGCAACCGGAAGGATTGTGGAATGGGCCTTGGAGCTGTCAAGTTTCGGTTTAAAGTTTGAAAGTACCTTGACAATTCAGAGCAGAGTCTTGGCGGAATTCATCGTAGAATGGACCTCGATGCCTGACGAAGAAATGCAGGAGACCACTCTCCCCGGCAAGGAAGCAGACCGCGACTGGATCATGTACTTTGATGGGGCTTTCTCGCTGCAAGGCACCGGTGCCGGTGTGCTACTCGTCGCGCCCACCGGAGAACACCTCAAGTACGTGATCCAGATGCACTTCCCGAGGGAGATGTCCACCAACAACACCGCCGAGTAGGAGGGATTGCTTGCCAGTCTCAGGATCGCGGCAGACCTCGGGGTTAAGAAGCTCATCGTCAGGGGCGACTCGCAGCTCGTTGTCAGGCAGGTCAACAAGGATTATCATAGCCCATTGATGGAAGCCTACGTAGATGAGGTGAGGAAACTGGAGGAATGCTTTGACGGTATCTAGGCGGAGCACGTCCCCCGAGCGGAGAACGACATCACCGATTACCTATCAAAGCGTGCCGCATTCAAGCTACCTGTGGAACCAGGTACCTTTTTGCTCTGGTTAACTCAACCATCTGTCGAACCATCAGTGGGGCAGAACAAGCGGAGGAAATCAGGTCCCGGCAAGTACTTTCCTACCAAGCCCCCTGGGGCTGCAGGCAAGGGTGCTGCCGCGGACGCTGAGCCTGCCCAAGAGTGACTGGCTCCGACAGGGCGTCAAGCCCTGGCCGTAGAGACAACCGCTCTCATGGCGGAAGAAATGCCTTTGGTCCTTGCTGTCGAGCCTCAGGCTCCGGCATGGGCGCAACATACCGTCCACTTCCTCCAAACAGGGGAGCTTCCTGAGGAGCAGGAAGAAGCAGAGAAAGTAGCCCGTTGGTCCGCCCTGTACCAGTTTGTCGATGACGTCCTATACCGGAGGAGGCCAAACGGTGTGAAACTCAAGTGCATCCCCCAGGAGGAAGGACTGTAGTTGTTGGCAGAGATACATGGAGGCATATGTGGCTCCCACATAGGGTCAAGGGCCCTTGCCGGGAAGGCATTCCGACAAGGTTTCTTCTGGCCCACCGCCCTCCAGGATGCGACGACACTAGTAACAAAGTGTGAAGCGTGCCAGTTCCATTCAAAGAAGCTTCATCAACCGGCTTAAGCCCTTCAAACAATCCCTCTCTCCTGGCCATTCTCGGTCTGGGGGCTCGATATACTGGGCCCTTTCCTCCACGCTGTCGGGGGCTTTGAGTACTTGTACATTGCAATCGACAAGTTCACAAAGTGGCCGGAAGTGGAAGCAGTGAGGAAGGTGACTGCTCAGTCAGCCATCAAGTTCTTCAAAGGACTGGTCTGCCATTTTGGTGTGCCAAACAGAGTCATCACCGACAACGGCACATAGTTCACAAGCCACACCTTCATGCAGTACATCCAAGACCTTCGCAGCAAGGTCTGTTTTGCTTCCGTGGCACATCCACGGAGCAACGGCCAAGCGGAGAGGGCAAATGCTGAAGTGTTGCGAGGCTTGAGAACGAAGACCTTTGACAAGCTGCACAAGAGTGGAAGGCGCTGGATTGATGAGTTGCCGGCGGTTCTTTGGTCGATCAGGACGACGCCAAATCGAGCCACCGGCCAGGCACCTTTTGCCCTGGTATACGGGGCAGAAGCAGTTCTCCCCATGGAACTCATATACGGGTCACCTCGAGTGCTCGCTTATGATGAGCTTGAGCAAGAGCCGTTGCGCCAAGATGATGCGACGCTCCTTGAGGAAGATCGTCTTCGGGCAGCTGTGAGAGTGGCACGCTACCAGCAAGCCTTGCGCCGCTATCATAGCCGCAAGGTTCATGCCCGAAGCCTTGAGGAAGGCGACCTTGTTCTTCGGCGTGTTCAGTCGGCCAAGAATTCCAACAAGTTGACACCGAAGTGGGAAGGCCCTTATCGGGTAATGTGAGTCACCAGGCATGGCGCAATCCGCCTGGAGACCGAAGATGCCGTCCGAGTGAGCAACTCTTGGAACATCGAGCATCTTCGCAAGTTTTACCCACAAGGCGCGGCTTGCCGGGCCTCCCGGCAAGCTACCTTTTGTACAAGCTTTGCTGACAAGGCATGTGACCCTTTGTACAAAGCCAGGCGTAGACCCTGAGCATAAATAAATGAAGCACTGGCGCCCTAAGTTATAGCATGCATACTAGGTCGAGTCTCTTCCTTGGTTAGGGTTGATAGTGCTTAGCGGCGACTAACCCCTAGCCTAGAGGTCGAGTGCGTGTCTGTCTGTTCCTTTTCTGTCCACCTTTGGTTCGCAGGGCACAAGAACACTTCTGCTGAGCTATTCAGAAAGAAGGAAACGGACCGGCGCCCCGACCCCGGCGAGCCAGAGTTGCCGGGGGCTGCAAGCACAAGGATCCAACCGCGGCAAGATGAGATTGCCAAGCGCTATGGATCCAGATAAGTCTTTTATCCTCTGTCATGCATTTCGGAACCGGACTGGGGCATGTGAAACCTCGTTTTTATCTCTAGGATGTCGTGCTCCCCTTTTTCCTATACCTAGGGATTATTTCCTGGGTCCGGATTTGATCGTAGCCGCGGCGGCAAGGAGGTGGGACGAGGAGCCTAAAGCCCATTTCATCCCTGCCTCCGCCAAGAGCGCGAGAACGGTCGAGTGGAGTGGGGGGACAGCAAGACCTGTTGCCGGGCGAAAAAGTTTATCTTAAAACAATAACAAGGATTCGCTCCTTGTCGCGGGATTTACCCGCGAACGAAAAACCCGGCAAGCATCCCTTTTTCATTAAAAACATCCCATACAGGTACAGTTCGTGCGAGATGAAAAACATGAGGAAGGGGATTACAAGTTTTAAATTTAACAAAGGCCCGCAGGCTTACAAACTAAAAAAGAGATAAGATGCCCATAATCCCTTTCTTGTCCCTCTCCTCAGGAGGTAGGTCAAGGAGGCGAAAGGGCAAAAGGGGCGCCTAGGCGAGCTACGAGCAGCAGAAAGCACCAAGAGAACATCTCGGTGGCCACCCACGGGCGGGATGGTGATGACGGCGCCAGGAAAGGAGCTGGAAGACGAGGCGACAGGACCGGCAATACGCGATGAAGGCGTCGGTGCCCGCGTACTCCGAGTTGATGGCCTTGCCGCCCACCTTCTTCCTCTTCCGCAGCCTCCCGCCGCCAGCCGCCCAAGGAGATAGCCCCGCAAGGTTCAAGGAGCTGGCCCTGCCCCCGTCCAGCTTCTGCCGGAGGAGCGGCCAGGTGTAGATGCTGCTGCCGCACCCGCTCAGGCGCGGGGCGTCTGACACCTAATTGGACTCGTCCCCGCTGTCCGCCCCACTGTCCTCCTCGTCGCTCTCGCTCAAGGACGAGCTTCCATCGTCAGAATCTCCATCAGAGGAGCTCTCCATGAAGCATTTCAGACGAGTTCCAAAATCTCCGAAGACCTTGACGGAGAGCAGATCGTCCTCCATTAACTTGAAGTAGAGGACGAGCCCCGTCGTCAGGCTGTCGATGCGGGAGAATGTCTTCCATCCATGACGGATATACATAACGTGAGGAGCCGGGAACTCGACATCGACCCGCGTGCCCCCGTTCCCGCAGCCCTTCATGTGCAGCCTGAGGGTCTGGGGCGGGGCACGCTCCATCACCCGAGCGAACGGAGTGGGGAGACGAAGACGACCACGCGGGGGCCGGCGGAGCCTGATGAAGAACTCACAAGGCTGGTCTTCAACGTGGCCCTCCATCGGGAAGGGCATCATTGGCACGGGCGAGGCCAGCGCATCGCCCCGTCCTCCTCTTCCCCGAGCGCTACGGCCTCTGCCCCGGCCTCGCCCCCTCCCCCTTCCCCTCGTGACCGGTTCCACCACCACGGGTTCAAAAGGGAGAGGGACGCGCTGTTGAGGAATGGGGTTGAGGCTCGGCCACCCCGCTCAGCCAATCCAGACACCGGAGGCGCGGGGAATCAGGACCGACCCGCCGCCCAACCAACGGCGGCCCGGTTTCTCGCCTTCACCGTTTTCCACCACAAGGACGCGTGGCGGACGTGCAGAACTGAGGGGACGGGTGAGGCGACCTCTCCCAACCCCGTGATCGCAGGAGTGGACGCCTTGAAGACCGCACCTCGACCCCGCTTAGTAAATGAGCCGCGCCTCCACGCCTCCCTCTTTTTACGGGGAAGACGCGAGCCGCCTCTTTACTGTGATGTGACGCATGCGTGTGGAAACCGCACCACGCATGCCGCCCACGTCACGCACACCCCTCCACGCCACGCCACGCGCGCGGGTCGTGGGAGGCGCAGCGTGCGAAGAACCTTACCATGGTAAAAACCGCCCACCTGCCCGCGCACCGTTTTGGGCCTGGCCCAACAACGTGTTGCACTTATGTGTGGCCCAGACCCAGGGGCTCCTGTCGGTGTACAAAAATAGGGGCGCATCTTTGTACCCCTTTTCCTGTGCACGGGTAGTCAGAGCCGCGCCCACGACCACACCAAGCAGAACGAGGGAGGTGAGCCAAGGTAAGATTGAAGCCCAAGACAATCAAGGCAACACCAAGGCCAAGACCACACAAAGCAGAGGGACGAAGCCAGTTCCCCCGGCAAGACCCTTGCTGGGTGGCCTCAGCGGCCCCGGCAAGACTCTTGCTGGGACAACTCGCCCCGCACCAACAGAGCGAGCGACCCTTCAGCCCGCGGCCCCCAGTGCCATCATCAGCGTGGGGCCAGGGCTCGGGAAGGCACCCCTGTGGTGGCGTGTAGATCTTTGTTAAGACATATTCAAGATCAGATTATAAGACGACGATTCTCGGCAAGACCCTTGCCAGGGACGACAACACGCCACAGCGAGACCCTTGCTAGGCCACGCGGCAAGGCCCTCACCAAAGACGCCGGCAAGGCCACCGCTAGGCCCACATCAACCAAGCTTCCACCGCCGTTTGCATGCAGCTGCCAGCCCAACCAGTTGGGCGGGCACCTGCGTGGCAACATGCAACTCCCAAGCCAACTCATCAAGCGCCTGCGTGGTGGCATGCAGATCTTCGTGAAGGCTCCACCACCGCACCAACTTAGCTGCCTGCCTGCCTACATGGCACCGCACGCATCCCTGGCCGAGGCGCGTGTCAAAGCGAGGAGGAGCGGCGATGGACGGGACGGGCCTCGTCCCCGATAAAGCAAGAGGACACCTAGGCGGTGCATTAAATGCACCTTGTCCTGTAATACGAGGGATAACCTCGTGCCACTGTAGACCTTTCCACCTCCTGTGTGCCGCTGTGGCAACCCCTTTTTCCTATAAAAGGAGGCCCGAGGCGATGAGGAGAGGGATTCGGCTCTTTCTAACCACACGCTGACCACAGCTAGTTCGAGAGCTCAAGAACTCTCAGAAATACACCCACCAAAGCAGGACTAGGGTTTTACGCATCCTCGCGGCCCGAACCTGGGTAAACGATCCTTGTGCTGTCTAGTAGCCCTGCCCTCCTCGCAACCCTGCGCCCCGGCAACCGTAGTAGGGATTCTTGTGATCGCATAGGTGTCGTTCCACACCGACACTCTCACTTTCACTTTCCTTTTTGAAAAGTTTTGTGTTCCCCTCTATATTTTTTTAAACTTTATAAAAGCACTCAACATAAATAAATAACTCTCTAAAACCTCCGGGTTGTCTCCCTGGCAGCGCTTTCTTTAAAGTCATTAAGCTAGGCATAAAGTGCGCAAGTAATGGACCTACCCGGATCCCAAGGTATATCAAAGCCAAATTTTAATTAGCAATGATTTGGCATTTAGTAGTGAGCACAAAGCAACATATATCAAGCAATGACGATGTCTAACCGTCTTCCTATGCATCAACATGTCATACAAGAACAAGTCATGCACATCAAGTAAAGGCCAGTACATAGCATAAGTGGTTTCTTGCAATTTTATCGTGTCGGAAACATAGAGAGGTGTAGATATAGTTCGTCTCTCATAATAATTGCAAGTAGTAGCAGCAAGCACATGCATATTATATTCATCAAAATCATCATGTGCAACGGTAAAAGGCAACCCATCAGTATAATCCTTAACAAGAGCAAACTTCTCCTATATAGTATAGTTGGGAGAATTCAAAAAGATAATAGGACTATCATGTGCGGGTGCAATAGCAATAGTTTCATTCTCAACATAAGGCACTATAGCAAGTTCATCTCCATAAGCATAATTCATATTGGCATCTTGGCCACAAGCATACCAAGCATCAAGTTCATCAAAAAGGGATATTTCAAATGAATCAATGGGATCATAGTAGTTATCATAGCATTCATCCTTCGGTTAGAATGAAGGGGCATTAAATAATGTATGAGTTGAAGAGTTACTCTCATTAGAAGGTGGGCACGAGTAGCTAATCCGCTCTTTCTCCATTTGTTCTTCGCTCTCCTCCTCATTCTTTTCATCCAATGAGCTCACAGTTTCATCATTTTCTTCTTCCATAGACTCCTGCAAAATGTTAGTCTCTTCTTGGACAACAGAGATATTCTCAATAAATGCATCAATATCGCAATTGTATTTATAATTATAATAGCAATATTTAAGAATAGCAAAATTTTCAGGTCTATAAATTGAATCATGAAAATCTTCAAACTTCAAACAAAGATTCAATTTAATATGCACCCTTAAAAGCAACAAATTCTTCTATTCGTTCCACATCATTGTAATCATATATACCATTAGCATAAGAAGCTAAGGTTTCATTGTCATTAAATTTGCAAGAAAAGGGAAGACGTGGAGCATTCATTCTAGAGCAACAAGTATAATCATGTCTCAAGCATAGATCCCGAGCATACCAACGCAACATATAAATTTGATACCATAAAAGTTTCCCTTTTTGTGTCAAGCGATAATCCCTAAAGTATTCACGTTGATCCAACGTTACTCCCATTATATAGTTGAATGGGGTTTTCTCAGGATTATCAAAGTAGTGCATGATATCTTTCACATAACAAGCATCGAGGGTTTTAGGAGGTTCCCCATCTCCATGAGTAACAGGTACAATTTTTTTTGGTGTTTCGTGTTCCATATCCATAACTAAAGATAGAGAATAACTTAGAAAAGGAAATAAAAACTACTTAGTGATAAAGCAAACAAGCACACACGAGAATATTCACCCCACGCTATAACTCCCCTGCAACAGCGCCAGAAAAAGGTCTTGACAACCCACAAGTATAGGGGATCGTTTGTAGAATTTTTCGATAAATAAGAGTGTCAAATCCAACGAGGAGCTAAAGGTATAGCAAATATTCCCTCAAGTTCTATCGACCACCGATACAACTCTACGCACACTTGACGTCTGCTTTACCGAAAACAAGTATGAAACTAGTTTGTAGGTGTGATGCTAGAACTACTTTGCAGAAATAAAACTAGAAGTACTTTGCAAGATAATAAAAGTTAGGTGTTTAGTAAAAGGGTTTTTGTCAACAAGAAAGTTATTTGTCCCTAGGCAATCGATAACAAGTACCGGTAATCATTCTTGCAATTCTATATGAGGGAGAGGCATGAGCTAGCATACTTTCTCTACCTGGATCATATGCACTTATGATTGGAACTCTAGCAAGCATCCGCAACTAATAAAGATCATTAAGGTCGTGAAACCCAACCATAGCATTAAGTATCAAGTCCTCTTTATCCCATACGCCATAGCCCACCTACTCGGGTTTAAGCTTTTGTCACTCTCGCAACCCACCATAAGCGAACCATGAACATATTGCAACACCCTACAGCGGGGCCCCCTCACATTTGCGTGAGAATGGAGGGCACCGTAGGACAGCACCATAAATAAAATATACAATCATACCAACCAAGATCACGATTAACCCACAGGACAAAACGGATCTACTCAAACATCATAGGATAACCATAGATCATTGGGAAATAATATATGGAGTTGAGCACCATGTTTAAGTAGAGATTATAGCGGGGAGAAGAGGTGTTACACCTCTGCATAGAGTGGGAGAAAGTTGGTGTTAACGGTTGCAAGATTGTTGATGTAGATCGTCGTCCCGATCATTGCCCTGGTGGCACTCCGGCGCCACCGGAAGCGAGGGGGAGAGAGCCCCCTCCTCCTTCTTCTTCTTCCTTGGCCTCCCCGTAGATGGGAGGACAATTCCCCCTTTGGTCCATGGTATCCTATGGCGGCGGAGGGGCGGGAGCCCCTCCGAGATTGGATCTCCATCTCTGTTCTCTTCTGTTTCGCGTTCCCCTGATCTGGCCAAAAACCGTTTCTTATATTCCGGGAGATCCGTAACTCCGATTGCATTGATATTTTAACATGATTTTTCCGGATATAAGCTTCCTTGTGCCGGAAGTACAGCTCCAACCGACGTTCGAGGAGGGCACGACCCACCACCACGCGCCAGGGGCCTCTGGCGCGCCCTGGTGTCTTGTGGGCCATGTGGGCCTCTGTTTGCGGTGATTAGAACTCCCAAAAATCACATATATTCCAAAATAATTCTCCATAAAAATTTTATTGCATTTGGACTTCGTTTGATATGCATACTCTGCGATACAAAAAACATGCAGAAAATAGGAACTGACACTGGGCACTGGATCAATAGGTTAGTCCTATAAATCATATAAAAAGTTGCCAAAAATATGCGAAAGTTGTATAATATTGGCATGAAATAATAAAAAATTATAGATACGACGAAGACGTGTCACACGTTGAGGGAGGGTTATATGATCCAATTATATTAGCATTGTTGAGAGATTGCACTAGTGGAAGCATGGACCCTATGCCTCATTTTAAGCATTTCAATACCGTTTTTGCGCCCGTTTACTATTTGCTACCTTGCTGTTTTTATTTATTCAGATTATAAAAATATATTTCTATCATCCATATTTCACTTTTATCACCATCTCTTCGCCGAACTAGTGCACCTATACAATTTGCCATTGTATTTGGTGTGTTGGCGACACAAGAGATTTCTTGTATTTGGTTGCAGAGTTGTTTGAGAGAGACCATCTTCATCCTACACCTCCCACGGATTGCTAAACCTTAGGTCATCCACTTGAGGGAAAATTGCTACTGTCCTACAAAACTCTGTGCTTGGAGGCCCAACACAAGTCTACAAGAATAAAGTTGCGTAGTAGACATCAGGAACCGATGCCATGTTCTTCTTTTTCAGCTCTTATGCACTAAGCTTTTGTAACTCCTTCTTTTGCCAATACGATAAGCCGAGTGGGCACCTCGTCCGTGATTCTGTTTCAACCAATGGCAACTCTTTTTTGGCCTTGTGCACCCTCAACTTCTTTTCTTCAGATTTGGCACTGAGATTTTTAACAATTGATTGCTCCACTTCTTTGCCTTTTGTAGCCAATGTCAACACCTTAATTGGCTCTTTGTTATTTGAGATCAAATCTGAAGTAGCACACTTACAACCATACTTTTTGACCCGGTACACTTGCTTGGCCACCTCTTTCTTCTTCCTTGAGCTCTGGACCGATTCTTTATTATTGAAACGGTCTTTGACGTATGATTGTACATCAAACCTTGACCTTCTTGGAACTACACAATGTTGGTGGCATGGTCTAAAATAAGATGGAGAATGCGCTCTTGTATCATACATGTACCACAAAGGATAAGGATTTACATGAGCATGGGGAGGCATCCACGACATTGACATTGGCAACCCAAAATAAGGATATGAATATGTTGCATTGCCATTTTCCCTTTGCCAATACCAGCCATCAGATTTGCACCAAGGGGGTGATCTTGATGATTTTGAATTACTTGCCTGATAAGAAATTTTCTCCTCACTTATCTTCTTATATTTTTTCAATAGTTGCGCGAAAGTGACTTTCGGCTTTTTACCTTTGTGCTTACCACGACCTTTGCTTGCATCGATCATTGGATTTTCTTGTTTCCCCCAGTACTTGGCGTCTTTTGTGCAACCTTGATGGAATTCTAGCCTTCAAGAATATCTTCATTGTGCTCTTGAAGAACTTTTTTACTTGAAAACTTGATCCCATCATCCACTGTTTTACCTTCTCATCATTTAATGAATCAGCTTGAAGAAGTCGATGCAAAAACTTTTTGCCATCATGACCAATCAGAATAGACTGGTCATCCTTTTATGTTTGAAAAAATCTCAATCGTCCTTTATCAATCGCCGATTTGACTATTTGACGAAACATATTGCAATCCTCAAAATTATGTTTGAACGAATGATGCAAGCTGCGATACATTTCTGTTTGGATAGATGGCTCGACATGGTGATCTAGAATTCTTATGTAATTATTTTTCAGCAACAAATCAAATATTTGATCACACATGCTTGAATTGAAGGTATACTTCTTATTTTTTTAGCCGGTCTTGGTGTGATAACGGCTTTGGAGGTAAGCAAACGAATGGTTCAGATTTGGAATCTCCCCATTCGGCTATGGAATGTGTTTTGCACTCTATATCCGATGTCTTTTGATAATATATCATTATAGCATCGGTTTTCTCAAAAGAATTGAACCTTGGCTTTAAATGTCTGAAACAAAAATAGTTAGAGCATACATGTCTCAACTGAGACCAAATGCAAGCCAAGTAATAAATAAGCAAAGCTACCCAATTAGATATGAACTTTAGATAAAGCAAAGAGGAAATCCTCGGCTGCAACAATAAGTCACTATCGGTCTTTATAAATGGCGCAATGGGTTGACCGATATGTTCTATAACAATTTTATTGCTAACAAGTAAATTACCCTTCTTCATTGGTCTTTCAAAATTACTTTTGAGGATTTTTCTAATAGATGCATAAACAATAAAGTTCTGACCAAATCTGAAAATAGGTAAATTACTTGCTAAACATACCTCTTCAAATATATTGGGAGAGCATGATGGTTGTATCACTTCAATAATACTTTTCTCCGTCTTTGGATGGCTCCCCAACGCCTTTTCATCACCTTTTTCTTTATTCTGTGCATTCTTACTTTGAAGATCCTTGTCAACTGAACTTTGTTCGGCTACTTGTTCTTGTCCTTGAGGCTTGTCAATTTCTATGGCACAAAACTCATAGGGCGGGAATTAGGTTTCCTTAACTTCGAAAAAATCAAGCATGGTCATTTTGCTATGCTTGCCATGCCCTTTCTCAATAATGCTCGCCTCTTTGAATTTGATGGACTCGGAATATATACTACTTGTTTCGGCTTTTTCAACCGAAGCACATTCATGTTCCAAATCATCCTTCTTTTCATTGATTCTACCAATTGGCAATGCTTCTTTTATTTGAGCCAATTCCCTTTCTGTTTGTTTGTGGCGGCGAGCGGCAAAATTGGCTTTAAGTTTTTTTTCTCAATTTCAGCCCACTCCGAATATGATTGCCCCCCAATGCTTTTAGATTCTTTCGGCAATGACACACGAGTGTTGCCGAAATTTTGCAATTGTGTAGGGGGTGTGTAATATGATGTAGTACTAGGTGAAGGCATATGCATTGTTGTAAAACCATATTATTGCTCGCCAATTTTATCAATTGGCAAAGATTCATCCTCCTGCAAAACTCTAGCTTTTATTGCTGCGTAATTAGAAAATAGCCCCTTTTCATGTTGTTCAAGGCAAAGAGCACTAATCCTCTTATTCTAGGCTAAACTCTTCAATGCAGCCACCACTACCTCATCTTCTACAATATTGGGCACAACAGCTCCTGCAAAATTTACATTTATTCGGCTTTGACCAGAAAGGTGTGAAGCCAAATTATGAGCATCTATAGTTGTGTATGGTGCTAAAAAATTACTATCATGAGGTGTAGTATATGACGGTTGAGAGTAACTGGCCGAATAGCTAGTAGTAGCATGGCCAATTCTCCCATCCATCGGCATGGTTGAACTAGTATATTGCAAATTAGTTGCCGATGAATAAAAAGGTGAAACACTTTGTTGCATGCTATCGGAAGTCCTTACACGAGGTGTTTCAACTTGATTGACCAAACTCATCATGTCGTTCATCGGCATAACGATTTATGGGGTTGCCGATGCATGATAGTTGGAGTATATATGGTACATGTTACTAGTATCATAAGAAGTTGAAGCATGTAAATTACTTTGAATCGGCCTTTTCACATAATTAGATGCATGATTGAAAAAACTATGGTTGGCCGATACTCATTGAACAATCTAGTACCACCATATGAATTATTTGCATCTACAGTAGGGAATTGGGTATTCATATTACCTTTGCAGATTGTAAACCCTAGATCACGATCTCTTCGTAGCAAGAACGAGATGGAGACCATTCAAAGCTTCGTCCCCAGCGGAGTCGCCAGAAAGTGTGTTCGCACACGAACACGTCACCGTGTACCTCCTACGCTGAGGGTGATGCACCGCAACTCACGTCGAAGGAGACCCGTCTGGAAGCGCGGTACGCAAGCAATCTGGCAGGCGCCTTTGAGGACCCGAAACCCCACGCACCCGGGAGGGACCCCACCAGGGCACGTGGCGGCTATGGGCTACCCTAGGTCGACCTGATCGCCCTAGAGCCTCGTGGATTCGTAGTCCTCCATTGCTGAAGAATGACAAAGAATGATAAGAAAGATACAAGGGTAGGGGATAGACGGACACAAAAAAGCAGTAGATGTGTTTGTTCGATTGTGTGTTGTTCAATCGGCCGTCACCCCTTAGGTATATAAGAGGTGGATGGACTTCCTGTACAAGAAAAGGACTCCAAATCATGTCCAAATCTTTCCAAAATTAACCGAACTCGGATTTAGGTAAGTGTGGAACATCAGTTCGGTTTTTAGGTCCCATAGGCCACAAAGGACCTCGGATGAAGATGAGCCCAAAAGCAAATTTGACTGTTTCGATGAGTCGAAAAACTGTTGCGTTGAATGTTTTTGATTTGAAACCATTTTGAGGGCCGACTCTCTCACACAAAATAGCTGATTGGTGGCGCTACCCATGAAACACGTGTTTGGTGGGGCGCGCCATATTTTGCCTCCTGGCAGGGCTGCATTCTGATGGCTCTAACTTTTGCATACGAACTCGGATTGGGATTACAATTTTTATATCAAAATCTACCGTTCGACGAGACAAAGACAATTCGTGTACAAATTTTTCTCATTTGAGGCCGCCCTTGAGGTGTAACGGGGCGAACAGTGCTCTGGATACAAAATCTCAGTATTTAGAACACAACTTCGGCCTTCGAGATGAGATCGGATGGCGATGGCCC
Source organism: Triticum urartu (assembly GCF_056163025.1). Classification (NCBI taxonomy): domain Eukaryota; kingdom Viridiplantae; phylum Streptophyta; class Magnoliopsida; order Poales; family Poaceae; genus Triticum; species Triticum urartu. The sequence continues at coordinate 475,414,367 of NC_141878.1, read as the reverse complement.
AAACTACAAAGATGTTCGTGTCGAAAACACAAAACTTTTTCATGTAGATCACTTCTCTATTTGAGACCATCTTAATTGCATTTGTACCATGCCAAAATCTGGTGTCAACAAGTATAATTAAATCCAGGTGGAGTTCCTACCGTACCCTCTATTATTTCATAAGTAGTATTAGCATCACTCTCAGCAAAATCAAAAATTTTCTGTGGGGCATAGTTAATCCTACATAGAAATTGCGAAGCAAAATTTTCACGTCCCCTTTGTAGTGCAAACACGATAAGATTCCATTATCCTATACCAAGAATCTTTCAATTTTTCTCCTTGCTCTTGTTTGAAGTAAAGAATTGCAAAATCCAGAAACAAAGGAGGGATAGTGACACTAGTCATAATGACAAAGCAAGCAAGCAAAAATATTTTTGTGTTTTTTCGAAAATGTTTTCGAAGTGGGGAGATGAAAACGAGAGCCAAATGGCAAATGAAAGTAAGAACAAGTAGATGATAGTTTTGTTGGGGAACGTTGCAGAAAACAAAAATTTTCCTACGGTTTCACCTAGATCCATCTATGAGTTCATCTAGCAACGAGTGATCGGATTGCATCTACATACCTTTGTAGATCACGCGCGGAAGCGTTCAAAGAATGGGGATGAGGGAGTCGTACTCGACGTGATCCAAATCACCGGAGATCCTAGCGCCGAACGGACGGCACCTCCGTGTTCAACACATGTACGGTCAGCGTGACGTCTCCTCCTTCTTGATCCAGCAAGGGGGGAGGAGAGGTTGATGAAGATCCAGCAGCACGACGGCGTGGTGGTGGATGCAGGAGTCACCGCAGCAGGGCTTCGCCGTTCTACTACGAGAGGGAGAGGTGTAGCAGGGGAGAGGGAGGCGCCAAGAGTCAAGGGTGCGGCTGCCCCTCCCTCCCCCCTTTATATAGGCTCCCCAAGGGGGGCGCCGGCCCTAGGAGATGGGATCTCCTAGGGGGCGGCGGCCAAGGGTGGAGTGGCCCCCAAGGCAAGTGGGGCGCCCCCCCCACCCTAGGGTTTCCAACCCTAGGCGCAGGGGGTGGGCCAAGGGGGGAACACCAGCCCACTATGGGCTGGTTCCCCTCCCCACTTCAGCCCATGGGGCCCTCCGGGATGGGTGGTCCCACCCGGTGGACCCCCGGGACCCATCCGGTGGTCCCGGTACAATACCGGTGACCCCCGAAACTCTCCCGATGGCCGAAACTGCACTTCCTATATATAATTCTTCACCTCCGGACCATTCCAGAACTCCTCGTGACGTCCGGGACTCCGAACAACTTTCGGGTTACTGCATATTCATATCTCTACAACCCTAGCGTCACCAAACCTTAAGTGTGTAGACCCTACGGGTTCGGGAGACATGTAGACATGACCGAGATGGCTCTCCGGTCAATAACCAACAGCGGGATCTGGATACCCATGTTGGCTCCCACATGCTCCTCGATGATCTCATCGGGTGAACCACGATGTCGAGGATTCAAGCAACCCCGTATACAATTCCCTTTGTCAATCGGTACGTTACTTGCCCGAGATTCGATCATCGGTATCCCAATACCTCGTTCAATCTTGTTACCGGCAAGTCACTTTACTCCTACCGTAATGCATGATCCCGCTACTAGACACTTGGTCACTTTGAGCTCATTATGATGATGCATTACCGAGTGGGCCCAGAGATACCTCTCCATCATACGGAGTGACAAATCCCAGTCTTGATCCGCGTCAACCCAACAGACACTTTCGGAGATACCCGTAGTATACCTTTATAGTCACCCAGTTACGTTGTGACGTTTGGTATAACCAAAGCACTCCTACGGTATCCAGGAGTTACACGATCTCATGGTCTAAGGAAAAGATACTTGACATTGGAAAAACTCTAGCAAACGAGCTATACGATCTTGTGCTATGTTTAGGATTGGGTCTTGTCCATCACATCATTCTCCTAATGATGTGATCTCGTTATCAGTGATATCCAATGTCCATAGTCAGGAAACCATGACTATCTATTGATCAACGAGCTAGTCAACTAGAGGCTTACAAGGGACATGTTGGTGTCTATGTATTCACACATGTATTACGATTTCCGGATAACACAATTATAGCATGAATAAAAGACAATTATCATGAACAAGGAAATATAATAATAATCCTTTTATTATTGCCTCTAGGGCATATTTCCAATAGTCTCCCACTTGCACTAGAGTCAATAATCTAGTTACATTGTGATGAATCGAACACCCATGGAATTCTGGTGTTGATCATGTTTTGCTCTAGGGAGAGATTTAGTCAACGGATCTGCTACATTCAGGTCCGTATGTACTTTACAAATATCTATGTCTCCATCTTGAACATTTTCACGAATGGAGTTGAAGCAACGCTTGATGTGCCTGGTCTTCTTGTGAAACCTGGGCTCCTTGGCAAGTGCAATAGCTCCAGTGTTGTCACAGAAGAGCTTGATCGGCCCCGACGCATTGGGTATGACTCCTAGGTCGGTGATGAACTCCTTCACCCAGATTGCTTCATGTGCTACCTCCGAGGCCGCCATGTACTCCGCTTCACATGTAGATCCCGCCACGATGCTCTGCTTGCAACTGCACCAGCTTACTGCCCCACCATTCAAAATATACACGTATCCGGTTTGTGACTTAGAGTCATCCAGATCTGTGTCGAAGCTAGCATCAACGTAACCCTTTACGACGAGCTCTTCGTCACCTCCATAAACGAGAAACATTTCCTTAGTCCTTTTCAAGTACTTCAGGATATTCTTGACCGATGTCCAGTGTTCCTTGCCGGGATTACTTTGGTACCTACCTACCAAACTTACGGCAAGGTTTACATCAGGTCTGGTACACAGCATGGCATACATAATAGACCCTATGGCTGAGGCATAGGGGATGACACTCATCTCTTCTATATCTTCTGCCGTGGTCGGACATTGAGCTGAGCTCAATTTCACACCTTGCAACACAGGCAAGAACCCCTTCTTAGACTGATCCATATTGAACTTCTTCAATATCTTATCAAGGTATGTGCTTTGTGAAAGACCTATGAGGCGTCTTGATCTATCTCTATAGATCTTGATGCCTAATATATAAGCAGTTTCTCCAAAAGTTCTATATCATTTCCCATCAAAAGTATGTCATCTACATATAATATGAGAAATGCTACAGAGCTCCCACTCACTTTCTTGTAAACACAGGCTTCTCCATAAGTCTGCATAAACCCAAACGCTTTGATCATCTCATCAAAGCGAATGTTCCAACTCCGAGACGCTTGCACCAGCCCATAAATCGAGCGTTGGAGCTTGCACACCTTGTCAGCATTCTTAGGATCGACAAAACCTTCCGGCTTCATCATATACAATTCTTCCTTAAGGAAACCATTAAGGAATGCCGTTTTGACGTCCATTTGCCATATCTCATAATCATAGAATGCGGCAATTGCTAACATGATTCGGACGGACTTCAGCTTCGCTATGGGAGAGAAAGTCTCATCGTAGTCAACCCCTTGAACTTGCCGATAACCCTTAGCGACAAGTCGAGCTTTATAGATGGTAACATTACCATCCGCGTCCGCCTTCTTCTTAAAGATCCATTTGTTTTCTATCGCTCGCCGATCATCGGGCAAATCTGTCAAAGTCCATACTTTGTTTTCATACATGGATCCTATCTCGGATTGCATGGCTTCAAGCCATTTGTTGGAATCTGGGCCCGCCATCGCTTCTTCATAGTTCGAAGGTTCACCGTTGTCTAACAACATGATTTCCAAGACAGGGTTGCCGTACCACTCTGGTGCGGAACGTGTCCTTGTGGACCTACGAAGTTCAGTAGCAACTTGATCTGAAGTTTCATGATCATCATCATTAACTTCCTCTCTAGTCGGTGCAGGCACCTCAGGAACATTTTCTTGAGTTGCACCACTTTCCGGTTCAAGAGGTAATACTTCATCAAGTTCTACTTTTCTCCCACTTACTTCTTTCGAGAGAAACTCTTTCTCTAGAAAGGATCCATTCATGGCAACAAAGATCTTGCCTTCGGATCTGAGGTAGAAGGTATACCCAATAGTTTCTTTAGGGTATCCTATGAAGACGCATTTTTCCGACTTGGGTTCGAGCCTTTCAGGTTGAAGTTTCTTGACATAAGCATCGCATCCCCAAACTTTTAGAAACGACAGCTTAGGTTTCTTCCCAAACCATAATTCATACGGTGTTGTCACAACGGATTTCGACGAAGCCCTATTTAAAGTGAATGCGGCAATCTCTAAAGCATAGCCCGAAAATGATAGCGGTAAATCGGTAAGAGACATCATAGATCGCACCATATCTAATAGAGTGCAATTACGACGTTCGGACACACCATTACACTGAGGTGTTCCAGGCGGCGTGAGTTGTGAAACTATTCCACATTTTCTTAAGTGTGTGCCAAATTCGTGACTCAAGTATTCTCCTCCACGATCTGATCGCAGGAACTTGATTTTCCTGTCACGTTGATTTTCAACCTCACTCTGAAATTCCTTGAACCTTTCAAAGGTCTCAGACTTGTGTTTCATTAAGTAGACATACCCATATCTACTCAAGTCATCAGTGAGGGTGAGAACATAACGATAACCACCGCGAGCCTCAACACTCATTGGACCGCACACATCAGTATGTATGATTTCCAATAAGTTGGTTGCTCGCTCCATTGTTCCTGAGAACGGAGTCTTGGTCATTTTACCCATGAGGCATGGTTCGCACGTGTCAAATGATTCGTAATCAAGAGACTCTAAAAGTCCATCTGCATGGAGCTTCTTCATGCGTTTGACACCTATGTGACCAAGGCGGCAGTGCCACAAGTATGTTGGACTATCATTATCAACCTTACATCTTTTGGTACTCACACTATGAATATGTGTAGCATTACGCTCGAGATTCATTAAGAATAAACCATTCACCATCGGAGCATGACCATAAAACATATCTCTCATATAAATAGAATAACCATTATTCTCGGATTTAAATGAGTAGCCATCTCGTATTAAACGAGATCCTGATACAATGTTCATGCTCAAACTTGGCACTAAATAACAATTATTGAGGTTCAAAACTAATCCCGTAGGTAAATGTAGAGGTAGCATGCCGACGGCGATCACATCGACCTTGGAACCATTCCCGACGCGCATCATCACCTCGTGCTTCGCCAGTCTCCGCTTATTCCGCAGCTCCTGCTTTGAGTTACAAATGTGAGCAACTGCACCGGTATCAAATACCCAGGAGCTACTACGAGTACTGGTAAGGTACACATCAATTACACGTATATCACATATACCTTTCGTTTTGCCGGCCTTCTTGTCCGCTAAGTATTTGGGGCAGTTCCGCTTCCAGTGACCACTTTCCTTGCAATAAAAGCACTCAGTCTCGGGCTTGGGTCCATTCTTTGGCTTCTTCCCGACGACTTGCTTGCCGGGCGCGGCAACTCCCTTACCGTCCTTCTTGAAGTTCTTCTTACCCTTGCCTTTCTTGAACTTAGTGGTTTTATTCACCATCAGCACTTGATGTTCCTTTTTGACTTCTACCTCTGCTTATTTCAGCATTGCAAATACTCCAGGAATGGTCTTTTCCATCCCCTGCATATTGAAGTTCATCACAAAGCTCTTGTAGCTCGGTGGAAGCGACTGAAGGATTCTGTCAATGACCGCGTCATCCGGGAGATTAACTCCCAGTTGAGTCAAGCGGTTATGTAACCCAGACATAGTGAGTATGTGCTCACTGACAGAACTGTTTTCCTCCATCTTACAGCTGAAGAACTTGTCGGAGACTTCATATCTCTCGACCCGGGCATGAGCTTGAAAAACCATTTTTAGCTCTTCGAACATCTCATATGCTCCGTGTCTCTCAAAACGCTTTTGGAGCCCCGGCTCTAAGCTGTAAAGCATGCCGCACTGAACGAGGGAGTAATTATCGGTACATGTCTGCCAAGCGTTCATAACGTCTTGTTCTGCAGGGAGAACAGGTGCTTCACCTAGCGGTGCTTGTAGGACATAATCTTTCTTGGCAGCTATGAGGATGATCCTCAGGTTCTGGACCCAGTCCGTATAGTTGCTGCCATCGTCTTTCAGCTTGGTTTTCTCTAGGAACGCGTTGAAGTTGAGGACAACGTTGGCCATTTGATCTACAATACATGTTGTAAAGATTTTAGACTAAGTTCATGATAATTAAGTTCATCTAATCAAATTATTCAATGAACTCCCACTTAGATAGACATCCCTCCAGTCATCTAAGTATAAAATGATCCGAGTTAACTAGGCCGTGTCCGATCATCACGTGAGACAGACTAGTCAACATCGGTGAACATCTTCATGTTGATCGTATCTTCTATACGACTCATGCTCGACCTTTCGGTCTTCTGTGTTCCGAGGCCATGTTTGTACATGCTAGGCTCGTCAAGTCAACCTAAGTGTTTGCATGTGTAAATCTGTCTTACACCCGTTGTATGTGAACGTTGGAATCTATCACACCCGATCATCACGTGGTGCTTCGAAACAACGAACTGTCGCAACGGTGCACAGTTAGGGGGAACACTTTCTTGAAATTATTATGAGGGATCATCTTATTTACTACCGTCGTTCTAAGTAAACAAGATGCAAAAACATGATAAGCATCACATGCAATCAAATAATAATAATAGTGACATGATATGGCCAATATCACATAGCTCCTTTGATCTCCATCTTGGGGCTCCATGATCATCTTGTCACCGGCATGACACCATGATCTCCATCATCGTGTCTCCATGAAGTTGCTCACCAACTATTACTTCTACTACTATGGCTAACACGTTTAGCAATAAAGTAAAGTAATTTGCATGGCGTTTCTCAATGACACGCAGGCCATACAAAAAATAAAGACAACTCCTATGGCTCCTGCCGGTTGTCATACTCATCGACATGCAAGTCGTGGTTCCTATTACAAGAACATGATCTCATACATCACATATATATCATTCATCATTCATCACAACTTTGGCCATATCACATCACAGAACACTTGCTGCAAAAACAAGTTAGACGTCCTCTAATTGTTGTTGCAAGTTTTACGTGGCTACAAGAGGGTTCTAGCAAGAACGTTTTCTTACCTACGTTAAAGCCACAACGTGATTTCTCAACTTCTATTTACCCTTCATAAGGACCCTTTTCATCAAATCCGCTCCAACTAAAGTGGGAGAGACAGACACCCGCCAGCCACCTTATGCAACTAGTGCATGTCAGTCGGTGGAACCAGTCTCACGTAAGCGTACGTGTAAGGTTGGTCCGGGCTGCTTCATCCCACAATACCGTTGAAGCAAAATAAGACTAGTAGCGGCAAGAAAGTTGACAACATCTATGCCCACAACAAATTGTGTTCTACTCGTGCAAAAGGAACTACGCATAGACCTAGCTCATGATGCCACTGTTGGGGAACGTTGTAGAAAACAAAAATTTTCCTACGGTTTCACCAAGATCCATCTATGAGTTCATCTAGCAACGAGTGATCGGATTGCATCTACATACCTTTGTAGATCACGCGCGGAAGCGTTCAAAGAACGGGGATGAGGGAGTCGTACTCGACGTGATCCAAATCACCGGAGATCCTAGCGCCGAACGGACGGCACCTCCGTGTTCAACACACGTACGGTCAGCGTGATGTCTCCTCCTTCTTGATCCAGCAAGGGGGGAGGAGAGGTTGATGAAGATCCAGTAGCACGACGGCGTGGTGGTGGATGCAGGAGTCACCGCAGCAGGGCTTCGCCGTTCTACTACGAGAGGGAGAGGTGTAGCAGGGGAGAGGGAGGCGCCAAGAGTCAAGGGTGTGGCTGCCCCTCCCTCCCCCCCTTTATATAGGCTCCCCAAGGGGGGGCGCCGGCCCTAGGAGATGGGATCTCCTAGGGGGGGCGGCGGCCAAGGGTGGAGTGGCCCCCAAGGCAAGTGGGGCGCCCCCCCACCCTAGGGTTTCCAACCCTAGGCGCAGGGGGTGGGCCAAAGGGGGCACACCAGCCCACTATGGGCTGGTTCCCCTCCCCACTTCAGCCCATGGGGCCCTCCGGGATGGGTGGTCCCACCCGGTGGACCCCCGGGACCCATCCGGTGGTCCCGGTATAATACCGGTGACCCCCGAAACTCTCCCGATGGCCGAAACTACACTTCCTATATATAATTCTTCACCTCCGAACCATTCTGGAACTCCTCGTGACGTCCGGGACTCCGAACAACTTTCGGGTTACTGCATATTCATATCTCTACAACCCTAGCGTCACCAAACCTTAAGTGTGTAGACCCTACGGGTTCGGGAGACATGTAGACATGACCGAGATGGCTCTCCGGTCAATAACCAACAGCGGGATCTGGATACCCATGTTGGCTCCCACACGCTCCTTGATGACCTCATCGGATGAACCACGATGTCGAGGATTCAAGCAACCCCGTATACAATTCCCTTTGTCATCTGTACGTTACTTGCCCGAGATTCGATCCTCGGTATCCCAATACCTCGTTCAATCTCGTTACCGACAAGTCACTTTACTCGGACCGTAATGCATGATCCCGTTACCAGACACTTGGTCACTTTGAGCTCATTATGGTGATGCATTACCGAGTGGGCCCAGAGATACCTCTCCGTCATACGGAGTGACAAATCCCAGTCTTGATCCGCGTCAACCCAACAGACACTTTCGAAGATACCCGTAGTATACCTTTATAGTCACCCAGTTACATTATGACGTTTGGTATAACCAATGCACTCCTACGGTATCCGGGAGTTACACGATCTCATGGTCTAAGGAAAAGATACTTGACAATGGAAAAACTCTAGCAAACGAGCTATACGATCTTGTGCTATGTTTAGGATTGGGTCTTGTCCATCACATCATTCACCTAATGATGTGATCTCGTTATCAATGACATCCAATGTCCATAGTCAGGAAACCATGACTATCTATTGATCAACGAGCTAGTCAACTAGAGGCTTACTAGGGACATGTTGGTGTCTATGTATTCACACATGTATTACGATTTCCGGATAACACAATTATAGCATGAATAAAAGACAATTATCATGAACAAGGAAATATAATAATAATCCATTTATTATTGCCTCTAGGGCATATTTCCAACAAGTTTATGCAAAGGTACTTGATAGATTTTGGTGATGTTTCCCTGGCAACGGCACGAGAAATTCTTCCTGCTACTTGTGAGTTGTGTTGGGATTTCCCCGAAGAGGAGAGATGATGTAGCGTAGTAGATATAAGTATTTCCCACATTTAAAAACTAAGGTTATCAATCCAGTAGGAGAACCACGTGAAACCTCATTAACAACACCTACACATAAAAGAGAAAATATTGGCAGTCTCGACTCGATCTCCTATGGCTATCAAATCCTCTTGGGATTTTCAAAAATCAAGTGTTGAACATGATGCTAGCAGTTCGAATGAATTGGCCAAATTTGGGTTCTTTTCACATGCAAATGATCAAGTTCATCCAAATAATTGCTATCAACTGGATGCTCAGATCAACACATATCATACAAGCATGGAAAATACGACCGTTGGTGATCCGGAATTGTTATCTTTTGGTGTTTTCAATAAGGAACAGACCCAGCGTGTTCTTGGGGAATCTACTAATCAGTTTGTGGGTTCAAATTTTTGAAAGATCTATTGGCAACAGATTCCAGACAATATGCTTTATCATATCCTTGGTTTTTGGCAGATAGGTTATACAGATGACGAGTTCTACGGTAGCTTGCATCTGAAATTTAGACCTACAGAGGATTTCATTTATCAAAAACTAGGCCGATGTGACTTTTGTTATAGGCTAGGTCATATATCATCTGAATGCAGCAATACAAGTTGCGTACACTGTAAACATCTAAGTTGTACATATCAGCCTCAAGACCGGGATTCTCAACATGTTAAGCCTGCAGCTTTCTGCACCACATGCTTATCTGAAGGTCGTTGGAAAAACAAATGCACTATTGACTGCACTACTGTGTTTTCTCCCTATCGGGCCACCTAGGTCGGAATTGTACGAAGGCAAAATATAAGGATGGTATTCCTCTTGTGTGGAAGATTAAAAATAATACACGACAGATCAAGGTAGCTGCTACCAAGCCCGACTCAGTTGGAATGGCTATAAAACAGATTTGGAAAATCAAACATGATTTTTGGGAGGCAGATCACAAGATAAGATTACCCACAGTGGGAGTAACATAGGTGGTAACATCACACATCTCTAGGCAAAACAAATGATGTGGCGTGTAATCAATGAGGAAAGAGGGGCATGTGGTAACATAGCTAGTTACTGTAACATCACACATACCAAGACAAGATGAGTCTACAACCTAATAAATGAAGTGTTGCATGACACCACACATATGTTACTGCCCACTGTAGAGGTAGTAACATAGACTAGTAATATATGCATGTTACTAGTCTAAGTTATTACACATTGTGACTAGTCTAAGGCAACTGAATTATCTTTCGACTATTGTGCAACGAACAAAATGCCCCATACAAAAAATATGGCATATCAAGCATGATAGACGGAATTCGGTTGCTCACTTGGACAAAATACCCCCGGCGATACGCATTCCTTAGGCTCTACCTTCCCCCCACCGATACTCCGGCCTCGTTCTCCACAACGCCCTCAACATCCGCTTTGCCTCAAGTGCTCCTCCACACCACCTCCCCCAACAATGGCGAACATCCCCATGCTGCCCTACCACTTCATCCCCAACGAGATGGACATTGATCAAGGTCTAGCAAACTGGCTGCAAAGGAACATGATGGTCGTAGGCGACTCGCCACTCCACAACAGCCACTGCGCTCTAGTCATGGTAACTCCCTCCCCTTCGGATCCGAATAGGGACCAAGTTTTGGCTGATGTTAGGATTACCTTAAGGGATGACCATGGGACTGAGACATCCGATGGTTAAGTTTACCCATTTTGTGTTGGTTTGATTAAGCTTGTTGATCCTATTGTTCGTGATACCATGATATCTCGGGGCTCTTAGCCGCTTGAACTGCTTGGGGAAGATGTTTCTTTCACTATCCTTTGGCATGATGAAGGCCTGAACATGAGACGGCCCATTGTTGAAAGAGAATCCTGGGTCATGCTTCTGGGATTTCCGCTTGATTACCAGACAAACATCTATGTTAGTCAGGTTGTGTCATGCTTTGGACATCTGATTATGTGGCATCGCCCGGGTGTTTGCAAAGCTAGGATTATTGTGCATGTCCTTATTAATGAATTAGCTCTTGTGCCCTTCAGCTTGGTAGTTAAAAGGTTCGCTGAAATCAGTGGTTTGGGCATGTCATGGTGTGTACCTGTGTACATTCTCAATGGAAGAAACCCAAGTCTAGGACTACAGAGCAGTGAAGATGAAGTGCCACCAATGGGGCCTTCCACCCAGAATAATTTCCATTCCTAAACGCGGCACAACAAGCTCAGCACGATGCACAAATTTGGCACATGCAAAATGTCGTGAATGCTTGGGAAGCTGCTCCAGCTCCACCGCCGCCACAACAGGGGTGGGGTTCTTGGACGGTCCTACCTCCGATCCCACCACAGTACAGGGGTATCAGCTACTGTGCTATCACTGGTTACGATGGTCCAACGATGATGGACGAGATCCAAGAATCTGACAATTTGCAAGAAGATGGGTTGTGGGTCTGGAATGAACATATTCACATGGTTGAGCAAGCAGCTGAAGCAGTGTTGAATGGCGGCCCATCTGGTGAGTTTGCATTTATTCAGGTTGGAGTGTCTATAATGCAAATTGATGTGCCTCTTGAGAAAAAATTGCTAGACTTTATGACTGAGTTCTATTGCACTGTTTTCGCTCCTCGCCTCGGTTCCTCTGACGAGACTTATGTCTCTGAATGTGCGCATGCTGGTCTTGAGCTTTTGTAAAATGCATTCAGAGAGCTTGTGCGCCTGGCTTGCCGTTACATATTCTCATTCAACCCTTTTGCCCCTGGGACTAATACTGTATTCTGCTCTCTGAAGTATGGCAAGTGCCGCATAACCACATGCTAGAATGAAACATTAGTTTCACTCAGAATTCCTATCATGCCATGTATGAGCTGTCTGAAGCTTCAGATGTTTCATTTATGTCTGATATTTCAATCCAGGATGATGACATATCAAACAATGAGGGCATGCTGATTGACACTGCTATATCTCATAAATGTCGCAAGCCTGACACTCCTATTGTCATCTCTGAAGTACAATGGAGCACTCGCTCCACCAGGTTCCAGGGCTTCAAACCTCCATCACTTTCATATTACAAAACAAAGAAGTCATGTGTCAAACCAAGAGTGATTCCAACAATGCATACAACTACCAATCACAATGCACTTGTGCCTGATTTGATTCCACCACCGACTCCTATCCCTCTCATGCAGCACTGGGGAGTCAATGAATGTGGCATTCCAGCAGAAGAAATCACAGAAGACCAGCTGATGGCAACTGAAGGCAACGAGGAAGCTTCTCTGTAGAAGTTTTATTACTATATTTCTGAATTAGCCTTGTTTTATTTCCATGCTGAACCTTATAGTTTCATCTCAAGTGGTACTCTGCTGAACCTTTATTAGTAATTTCTACAATGGCAAATGTGTTATGGAATATCTTATGTTGGAATGTCAGAGGGAGTAATGCGGATGATAAGTGCTTAGCCTTATGTAATAAGATCAATGAATCTGGTTGCCAGATTATTTGCCTGCAAGAAACGAAAAAAGAAAATTTTGATAACTCTTTTGGTTTGACAAGTTTAAATTTATACCCTCAAGAGGAGCATCTGGGGGGCTAGCTATCATTTGGTGTGGGAGCCATTTCTCTGCCGCTGTGTTCCACAAAGAAAATTTTGCCCTCACTCTAAGATTTCGATCTCTTCAATCCAATCAAACTTGGCACTTATCAAACATTTATGGGCCATGTGAGGGACCAGATAGAACTGATTTTGTTCAATGGCTTTAAAATTTGCATATGAACATTGAGGACTTATGGCTGTTCATGGGGGATTTTAATTTTACAATATCTTTGGAAAATCGAAACCTACCTGGTGGAAACCTAGATGACATTGTCACCTTGAATAGTATTATCAGTCACTTGGGACTTTTGGAAATACCGATTAAAGGGAGACAATACACGTGGAGCAACATGCAAGATCAACCGCTTCTCGAGCAGCTGAATTGGTTCTTCTCTTCTGTTGAATGGATTTCGATATTACCTAACACAATGGCTAAACCAATGCCCGGGCCCATCTCTGATCACGTCCCTTGTGTGCTTTCAATACAAACTGCTATCCCCAGGAGCAATTTTTTTAGGTTTGAATTGTTCTGGCCATCTCATCCTAGGTTTTTTGAAATAGTACAAACCTCCTGGGCTGCTCCCATTAAAGCCACCTCTTCAATAACCTTAATTGCTGCCAAGCTAAAAAGATTGAGATATGCCCTCAAGAAATTAGTAAGAAATTATCAAAACTCAGTCTACTCAATGAAAATAGTAACGAGCACTTATTGCAGTTGGATAATTTCAAAGAGCTTCATTAGTTAACTATACCCAAAGCCAACTTCAGAAAAATTCTGAAGAATCACACCATACGCTTGCTGAGATATCAAAATGCCTACTGAAAAAAGAGGTACACGTATTGATATGCAGTTTTGGGAGAGGAAAACACTAAGTTCCTGCATGCCAGAGCCACCGAACGTCATCGTAGAAACTCCATTATAGTTCTCTCGCTGGAGGATGGTAGAACGATCAAAAATCATGATGAAAAAGCGGTAGCTTTCCATGCTTGCTTCAAAAACCGTATGGGGGTCTTGTCATCACCATCCTATGATTTTAACTTACAAGAGATCATTCAGAAAGTTCCAGGGCTAGAAGTATTATCTGAACCATTCACCGCTGAGGAAATAGACAAAGTGATCAAGGTCATACCGTCAGATCGTGCGCCAGGGCCTGATGGGTTCACGGTGCAATTTCTGAAGATATTTTGGCATATTATTGCCCTAGACTTTTACAAATTATGCCAAGACTTCTAGGAGGGAAATATCAGCCTACAATGCCTCAACAATTCTTTTATTACACTAATACCTAAGAAGCTGAAACCAGAGAGAGTAAATGATTTTCGTCCGATCTCACTTCAGAACTGTGTTTTGAAAGTGCTTAAAAAATTCTAGCAGAGAGGCTTCAAACATGGATTTTAAAGCTAGTGCACCGCAACCAATATGGGTTTATTAAAATGCGAACAATTCAAGACTGCCTAGGTTGGGCATTCGAATATCTGCACCAATGCAAGTCTTTAGGCAGACCGATTGTCATCCTAAAACTAGACTTTGAAAAGGCTTTCGATGCCCTAGGACATTCCTTTATTCTTGATATGCTCAAAGCCAAAGGGTTTGATGATAGGTGAAACATGTGGATTGAAAAAATACTTAATTCAGGGACATCTTCGATACTTCTTAACGGGATCACAGAAACTAAATTTAAATGTAAAGAAGGTGCTAGGCAGGGAGATCCCTTGTCCCCTCTACTGTTCGTTCTTGCTGCCGATCTCCTACAGTCACTAGTGAATAAAGCTTGGCGGGAACGCAACCTCACACTCCCAATGCAACATCCCAAATTTTCAATTTGGAATGTTATACATAGGTCATTCATGCATATCATATTTTATTTCATTTTCATTTTGCGATCCTCAAAATTCTAAGCAACTCAAGGACCCTTGGAGAGAGTTGGGGATTTCACCGTTTGTCATATTTGAGTTTTAGCAAATATAGAAACAAGGATCACCCTGGTTTTAATTAATTCTTCTCCCCAAAAATATTCATATCAAAATATATGAGAGGAGATAATATGACTTCTCCAAAATAAATGACATATTGGGGGGATATTAAAATCAATTTGTATTTTTTATTTGGAGTTTTATTGCTATTTTATTTGAATTAGGAAAAAAATTGTGTTTTTAAAAATTGCATTAGAGTCCCAAATAAATGTTCACCTTGTCCGGCTTATTTTTAGAGGACGGGCAAATTTTATTTTAGGATTTTTGGATTCGGTTTAGTTTTTCTTTTCTTTGTTTTTCTGCGCGTCGGAATTATTAAAAAAACTTTCACTTCGGACTGACTGGGCCGAAAGCCTAGACGGCCCACGCCGCACGCGCCGTCCCCGACCCCGGGAGGACTCCGCCTCCCGCACGCAGCCGCCAGCCTCCCCTTGCCCCTTCCCCAAGCTCCCCCCCCGCCTTTATATGCCGTCGCCCCGCCGCCTCGACCGCCACCACCCTGCCTCGTCGCCTCCCGCAACCGCAGCCGCCGCCGCCCGCGCCGCCCCGCGCCCCGCCCGTTTCACCGCCGTCGCCCGCAGCCACGTCCGCCGGAGCCACCGTCGCTCGCAGCCGCGTCCGTCGGAGCCGCCGCCGTTCCGATCCGATCCGTCCGCTGTTTGGTTTTTTTCGGTTAGGTAAAAACCGATCATTTTTTGTAAACCCTATTTTTTTATATGTTTAGACCGGTTTTGTTTCAGTTTTTCTCGGTTCGGTTAAATAACAGACGTTCGTCCATACGTTCGTTTTAACGGATGACG
This sequence comes from Triticum urartu, assembly GCF_056163025.1. Lineage (NCBI taxonomy): Eukaryota > Viridiplantae > Streptophyta > Magnoliopsida > Poales > Poaceae > Triticum > Triticum urartu. Next base: position 475,398,759 of record NC_141878.1, on the reverse strand, counting down.
TACACCCATTAGCTACAAACAGCGAATGTTCGTTCGTTAGCCTGTTCGCCAGTTTTTCTTTTTTCAGGGTTTCCCACGATTATTCTCGATCGCGATTTCTGCCCTGATCTTAGTTTGAGTTTAACTTTTCGATCGTTTATCGGAATCAGGCGATTCAAGCGCCTAGATCTTCGTCTCGAAACCCTCTTTCCGTTTAACCAACTTGAACAAGATTTTGGTACTGTAAAATTTGACTTTAGTCCAGATTAGTAATCGGATCTTCTTTCTTTCACAGTTTGAGTTTCGTTGCTCCGTTTGATTTGATTCTTATTGCAAACCGGAGTTCTTCAGTTGAACTTTCCAGTTAGATCTTTTTATTTGAGATTTACCCGTGCTTCTTTTCTTGATTGCTTATGCACGCTATTGTTTGTTTGCGATAGAACACCCGGAGTGCGAAGCGTGCTACTACGAGTCTCTAGGTTTTGCGGATCATCAGCAAGGCAAGTGACACATTGATCATACTTCTTTCATACCTAGTTTTTATGCATTAGTTCCAATCCCCAAACATTGCATGATTAGGATGTGATTAACTTGTGGGTATTGGGAAGTAGATGATAAGGTAGAACCTATTGCCCTGTTTTATTATCAAACCCTAGGAGTTACTTCTACGTTATGCTTATATTGCCATGCTATGCTCGTAGACGTGGATTGGGTTTGAGTGTATCCATGACAGATGTGAGATTGTTAATTAATGGTTCAACTTAAGGTGGCAACTTTAATACACATCTGGGTGGATTGCTTGTTTTGGGCACCTGGGGATATACCAGTGTTGTCCTAGGAGATCCCAGGGATATACCATGTGATCCTCCTATGGTCCGCCACCCAGGCTCAAAGGGATCAAAAGATTATTCATGCTAGAAACTTCTGTGTGCAGCCACAAGCCATTATGGGCTCTGGCATAGTTGAGTATGTTGTGTGACCTCTTTCAGTGGTGGGCTAGCAGATGTAGAGGGAAAGTAGGTGTAACTGTCCACCTGGAGTAAAGAGTTAATGCTTCTGAAAGACTGTGTCTTGGTCATCCGTTTCTCAAACACCATGCAGTGCGAGAAATACAACGGAGGAGATCGAGTCTTGTGGGGAAAAGAGCGCAAACCTCTGCAGAGTGTACAAACTAATCATGGTTAGCCGTGTCCCCGGTTATGGACATCTTGAGAATCTAGTACTTGGATTATCCTACCGTATCTCATCACTCTAATTTAATTTCTTGGGATGATAATTACTTTTAATTGGGATTGAGATGGGGGTACCATTCTCAATGTTTCAACTACCATGATAGTTAAATAAAATATATTCCTTTGTTGTAGGGAAAAATTGGTTTTTTCGCAAAAACCATATAACCATAGAGCCTCCACCAGCCATATATGCATGTAGTGATAGCATTTATCTATTCATTGCTCTACTGTGTTACATTGCCAGCATATTCCATGTGCTGACCTGTTTCCGAGCTGCAACGTGTTATGTTGCAGACTTTTCAGACGAGGAGTAAGACGCGATAGGTCGTTTGTCATGCACTCAGCTATGCCGTTGGAGTTGATGGACTCACTTTATCTTCCAAGTCTTCCACTGTTATCGTTTTAGATGGCCTTAAGCCATATTTATTGTAATAAGTTCTCTTTTGAGACATTCGATGTAATAAGTGTGTGATTGCTACTCTATTGTAAATCCTTCGAGTATTGTGTGTGTCAGCATTACCGATCCAAGGATGACACTGAAACACAGAGACTTGACCGTTTGAGGTCGGGTCGCTACAAGATAGTATCGGAGCACACGCTGAATGTAGGACACGACCACTAAGAAAAGCCATAGGTCACTCTTCTCTACTCATTTCTGACTCCTCTCCATTTTCTACTCCTTAGGATGGCAGACACGAGGAACAAGTTTGCACAACCGGATGAAGACACACCTTTTGGACGACACTTGAAGGAAGTCACTAGGTACCTGAACATTGGAATACCAAGCTTCATCGGGACCTACAACGCCACTTTACCAGAAGAGGACCACTGGATGATTCGAGCAAGTTCCAGGAAGGACATTCACGCCAGTTACGGATCCTATAGAGTTTTCCTTTGATGCACCCTCCTGGAGTCTAGGCAAGAGCATGGCAGCCCACATTGCTATGGGACATATTGGAGAAGTCTACAAACAAGAGCTGAAGGACACTATATACCAGATATGTGGGCGCCGAGACGAGCAATGGGAGATGATCAGCACCAGGAGGGATAGATCCATTGCAGCATTCATCCAGGAGTTAAACAAACACATTCGTCGCCAGGAGAACCAGATGTGCGCAAGCATGACAGATTTGAAGAAGGCAATGACCAGGATCGCCGAGCTAGAAGAGGAACTCAAGGCTACACGCGACGATTATGAGGAGGAAATCATCGTACTAGTGGAGAAGAATGATGAACTAACAAGGAAGCTAGGAGTTTTCATGGGAGACCCCGCGCCAGGAGGAGAGGACGACGATTCCACTTGTCCGAAGAACTACATCATCATCGACGACACCAACTCCGACCCCGGCGATAGTGACGATGATTATGAAGATGAAGCTGGAGCGGATATCATGGAGTCTTCCACCGAGCAATATTTCTAGATGACCACCATATGACTAGTAGTTTTCCCCCATGAATATAGTAATAGTCCGAGCACTTTTAACGATAGTTCTAGACCGTTTGTATGCCCTTGCTTGATTGATTGAGTGATATGATATGATTGTGTTTGTCTCATGTGCATATGGGTAGTGCTTTCTCACTAGACCTCATTCTATTCTAAACTCTTCCCCCTAAACCCATCAGATGCCTCTGAGACGTGACCCCGGTTTTGCTTTCCCACTGGAGCTCACTCAGTTGATCCATCAGCAGAACACCTTGATGCAGATGTTAGTTTAGAACCAAGGCAACAACAACAACAACAACAATAACCCATCGCCACCACCTCCAGTTGACAACTTAGCCCGTTTTCTGAGGCTGCAGCCGCCGGTGTTTTCCAGTAGCACCAAGCCCATAGTTGCTGATGATTGGCTGCGTAGGATAGGAAGGGATTTGACCACCGTAGGTTGCACAGATGCGGAGAAGGTGCGTTTTGCCGCACACCAATTGGATGGACCAGCAGCCGCATGGTGGGAGAATTACGTAGCCACTTTTCCTATAGCCAATGTCACTCGGGAGCAGTTTCAGCAAGCATTTCGCACAGCCCACGTATCCACTGGAGCTATGAGCATGAAGAAGCGTGAGTTTTGCAACTTGCGTCAGGGAAATCGTACTGTGGCTCAGTACGTAGATGAGTTTAGTAAGCTATCTCATTATGCCCCTGATGATGTGGCCACAGATGCCTCGAAGCAGGAGAAGTTTATGGAAGGGCTAAATGATGAGATGAGCATGCAGTTGATGGTGGCAACATTCAACAACTACCAGGAGTTGGTAGACAAGGCTCTTATGATTGAAGGGAAGCAGCAGCAGATTGAGAATCGCAAGAGGAAATATGGACATGGGAAGTACAATTCTGGAGCTCAGCAGAAGCCTCGTCTCACCCCGAACTCGGGAGGACTTGTCCATAACCATGGAGGCCACACTCACAATGGAGGAAGTTCCCATAATCATAATGGCCCAAGGAATGGGAATGGGAATGGAGGAAGCAACAATCAGAACCGCTCTAACCCAGCCACACCCGCCAAGAAGGATCAAAGTCACATTACTTGTTTCAAGTGTGGGAAGACTGGGCACTACGCCAATGATTATCCGAAATTGAAGAACGGCAATGGCAATGGAAGCGCTGGGAAGAAGCCCAACCCTTTCAATAGGGGACAAATGAACCACGTGAACATGGAGGAAGTTGAGGAGCAGCCTGATGCAGTTATCGGTAAGTTTTTGGTTAAGTCTTTTACTGCAATCGTTCTTTTCGATACTGGTGCATCGCATTCATACATATCAAGGGGATTCGTAGATAAGTATAAGTTGCCCACTAAGGTACTTAGGACACCCATGTTAGTAAGTTCGCCAGGAGCCGAGTATATGGCAAGTCAAGGATGTTTTCAGATGCCATTGACCATTGGAAGCCATGTTTTCCCCTCAAACCTGATAATTTTGGAGTCACAAGGATTGGATGTGATACTAGGAATGGATTGGCTATCGATGTATGGGGGAAACATCGATTGCGCGAGTAAGTCGATTTTGCTCACCACCCCGGAGGGAAAAAGGATCAAGTATGTATCCAGGCATTCGCCAAGGAGAACCCAAGTACATTCTCTCACGGGAGTTGTTCAGGAGGAAGTGCATGTCGTGAAGGATTACCCAGATGTATTTCCAGAGGAGTTACCAGGCATGCCGCCAGATCGAGACATAGAGTTTTTGATAGAGCTGTTACCAGGCACCGGGCCAATATCAAAGAGACCATACTGGATGCCCGCAAATGATCTGGAGGAGATCAAGAAACAGATTAAGGAGTTATTGGAGAAGGGTTACATTCGACGGAGCTCATCACCATGGGGAGCCCCAGTGCTGTTGGTTGAGAAGAAGGATAAGTCCCTAAGAATGGTTGTTGATTATCGGGCATTGAATGAAGTAACGATCAAGAATAAGTACCCACTGCCGACGATCAATGATTTGTTTGACCAACTGCAAGGAGCAAAGGTGTTTTCGAAGATCGACCTGCGATCAGGTTACCACCAGCTGAAGATTAGGGAAAAAGATATACCCAAAACAGCGTTCACCACAAGGTATGGGCTATATGAGTATACAGTTATGTCATTTGGATTGACTAATGCGCCCGCCTTTTTCATGAGTATGATGAACAAGGTGTTCATGGAGTTCTTGGATAAGTTTGTCGTGGTGTTCATTGATGATATCTTAGTATACTCAAAGAATGAAGAGGAACACAAGGAGCATTTGCGTTTAGTTCTCGAGAAGCTCAGGGAACATCAGTTATACGCCAAGTTTAGCAAATGTGAGTTTTGGTTGAAGGAAGTTGGATTTCTTGGACATGTTATATCAGGAGAAGGTGTAGCAGTGGACCCTACCAAGGTTAAATCAGACACTGAGTGGTTGGCACCCACCTCAGTTGGGGACATCTGCAGTTTTCTTGGTCTGGGGGATACTATCGGAGATTTATTGAAAAAAATCTAAGATTGCGAAGCCCATGACGGCATTGTTGAAGAAGGACACCAAGTTCCATTGGACTGAAGAATGCGAAGTAAGTTTCCAGGAGTTGAAGAAACGTTTGACTACAACCCCAGTGTTGATTCTGCCGGATATACGCAAGGATTTCCAAGTTATTGCGACGCCTCTCGCTTAGGACTTGGAGGAGTACTTATGCAAGACGGAAGGGTTGTTTCGTATGCCTCACGACAACTTAAACCGCACGAATTGAATTATGCCACACATGATTTGGAGTTAGCAGCTGTAGTGCATGCACTCAAGACCTGGAGACATTTTCTTATTGGAAATCATTGTGATGTGTACACGGATCACAAGAGTTTGAAGTACATTTTTACTCAGAAGGAGTTGAACCTCAGGCAGAGGAGATGGTTGGAGCTCATAAAAGATTACGATATGAAGTTGCACTATCATCCAGGCAAGGCCAATGTCGTAGCAGATGCTTTGAGCTAGAAGAGTTACGTCAATACCCTCGTAAGCGGAGGTATGCCAAAAGAGTTAGTAGAGGATCTCAGGGAACTTCGTTTGGAGATAGTTCCTAAGGGTTTTGTTGCAGCATTGGAGGTTCAGTCGACATTGTTGGAAAAGATTCGAGAAGCCCAGAAGGATGACAAAGAAATTGCCGAGATAAAGGAGATGATGAGTGAAGGCAAAGCCAAAGGTTTCGTGAGGATGAGCACGACACCTTGTGGTTTGAGGACCGTATATATGTGCCCAATAATGCCGAGATCAGGAAGTTGATATTATAGGAAGCTCATGATTCACCATACTCGATACACCCCAGAAACACCAAGATGTATTTGGATTGGAAGGAACATTTCTGGTGGACTGGTATGAAGAAGGATATTGCCGAGTATGTAGCCGTATGTGATGTATGTCAGAGAGTGAAGGCTGAACATCAGAAGCCAGCAGGATTACTACAGCCTATGCCGATACCCGAATGGAAGTGGGATAAGATTGGCATGGACTTTATCACCGGATTTCCCAGGACCCGATCAGGATATGATTCAATCTGGGTAGTAGTGGATCGTTTGACCAAAGCAGCTCACTTTATCCCAGTGAAAACCACTTATACAAGTGCGAAGTTGGCCAAGATATATATGACCAGGATCGTCTGTCTGCCCGGAGTTCCGAGGACCATCGTATCAGATAGAGGAACACATTTTACTTCAAAGTTTTGGCACCAGATGCACCAGACCTTGGGTACCAGGCTGGAGTTCAGTACAGCTTTTCACCCGCAGACAGATGGACAGACAGAGCGAGTCAATCAGATTCTGGAGGATATGTTGACAGCTTGTGCACTAGACTATGGATCTAGTTGGGATGATAATTTGCCCAACGCAGAATTCTCGTACAACAATAGCTACCAGGCCAGTTTGAGGATGGCACCGTTCGAGGCCCTGTATGGAAGAAGGTGCGGAACGCCGTTGATGTGGGATGAGGTTGGAGACCGTCAGTTGTTTGGACCCGATTTGATTAAGGAGTCCGAAGAGAAGGTTAAACTAATTCGAGATAGACTGAAGGTAGCTCAGTCCAGACAGAAGAGTTATGCAGACTCAAAACGCAAGGAGGTAGTCTATGAAATCGGAGACATGGCATATCTGGGAGTGTCACCACTTCGACGAGTTAAGCGTTTTGGAGTTAAAGGAAAGTTAGCCCCGAGATTTGTGGGACCGTACCGTGTTTTGGAACGCATGGGAGAGGTTGCTTACAAGTTGGAATTAACCGAAGGACTGTCAGGAGTTCATGATGTGTTTCACGTTTCCCAGTTGAAGAAGTGCCATGCTAAGATGACTGATATTCCTCTGAGAGATACAGTGCCTCTGGAAGCAATACAATTGGACAGTGATTTGACATATGAGGAGAAACCTGTCAAGATTCTCGAGTTTTCTAGCCGAGTTACTCGTAGTAAGGTTATCAAGTTTTGCAAAGTTTAGTGGAGCCACCATACCGAGGATGAAGCCAGCTGGGAACGAGAGGATGATCTACGCAAAGACCACCCGCACCTATTTTCTAGCCAACCTGAATCTCGAGGGCGAGATTCATCTTAAGGGGGGTAGGTTTGTAACATCCCAAATTTTCAATTTGGAATGTTATACAAAGGTCATTCATGCATATCATATTTTATTTCATTTTCGTTTTGCGATCCTCAAAATTCTAAGCAACACAAGGACCCTCAGAGAGAGTTGGGGATTTCACCGTTTGTCATATTTGAGTTGTATCAAATATAGAATCAAGGATCGCCCTCGTTTTAATTAATTCTTATCCCAAAAATATTCCATATCAAAATATATGAGAGGAGATAATATGACTTCTCCAAAATAAATGAATATTGGGGGGATATTAAAATCAATTTGTATTTTTATTTGGAGTTTTATTGCTATTTTATTTGAATTAGGAAAAAAATGTGTTTTCAAAATTGCATTAGAGGCCCAAATAAATGTTCACCTTGTCCGGCTTACTTTTAGAGGACGGGGAAAAATTATTTTAGGATTTTTGGAGTCCGTTTAGTTTATCTTTTCTTTTATTTTCTGCACATCGAAATTATTAAAAAAAACTTTTGCTTCGGACCGACTGGGCCGAAAGCCCAGCCGGCCCATGCCGCACGCGCCGACCCCGACCCCGGGAGGACTCCGCCTCCCGCACGCAGCCGCCGGCCGCCGTGGCCGACCCGGCCTCCCCTTGCCCCTCCCCCAAGCCCCCCCCCCCCCCCGCCTTTATATGCCGCCGCCCCGCAGCCTCGACCGCCATCACCCCGCCTCGTCGCCTCCCGCAGCCGCAGCCGCCGCCGTCGCCGCTCGCCGCCGCCCGCGTCGCCCCACGCCGCGTCCATCTCCCCGCCGTCGCCCGCAGTCGCGTCCGCTGGAGCCGCCGCCGTTCCGATCCGATCCGGCCGCCGTTTGGTTTTTTCGGATAGGTAAAAACCGATCGGTTTTTTGTAAACCCTAGTTTTTTTAATATGTTTAGACCGGTTTTGTTTCGGTTTTTCTCGGTTCGGTTAAATAACGGACGTTCGTCCATACGTTCGTTTTAACGGACGCCGTACACCCGTTAGCCACAGACAGCGAACGTTCGTTCGTTAGCTTGTTCGCCAGTTTTTCTTATTCCAGGGTTTTCCGTGATTATTCTGATCGCGATTTCTGCCCTGATCTTAGTTTTAGTTTAACTTTTCGCTCGTTATCGGAATCAAGCGATTCAAGTGCCTAGATCTTCGTCTCGAAACCCTCTTTCCGTTTAACCAACTTGAACAAGATTTTGGTACTGTGAAATTTGACTTTAGTCCAGATTAGTAATCGGATCTTCTTTCTTTCGCAGTTTGAGTTTCGTTGCTCCGTTTGATTTGATTCTTTTTGCAAACCGTAGTTCTTCAGTTGAACTTTATGGTTAGATCTTTTTATTTGAGATTTACTTGTGCTTCTTTGCTTGATTGCTTATGTACGCTATTGTTTGTTTGCGATAGAACACCCAGAGTGCGAAGCGTGCTACTACGAGTCTCTAGGTTTTGCGGATCATCAGCAAGGCAAGTGACACATTGATCATACTTCTTTCATACCCAGTTTTTATGCATTAGTTCCAATCCCCAAACATTGCATGATTAGGATGTGATTAACTTGTGGGTATTGGGAAGTAGATGATAAGGTAGAACCTATTACCCTGTTTTATTATCAAACCCTAGGAGTTACTTCTACGTTATGCTTATATTGCCATGCTATGCTCGTAGACGTGGATTGGGTTTGAGTGTATCCATGACAGATGTGAGATTGTTAATTGATGGTTCAACTTAAGGTGGCAACTTTAATACACATCTGGGTGGATTGCTTGTTTTGGGCACCTGGGGATATACCAGTCTTGTCCTAGGAGATCCCGGGGATATACCGTGTGATCCTCCTACGGTCCGCCACCCAGGCTCAAAGGGATCAAAAGGTTATTCATGCTATAAAATTCTGTGTGCAGCCACAAGCCATTATGGGCTCTAGCATAGTTGAGTATGTTGTGTGACCTCTTTCAGTGGTGGGCTAGCAGATGTAGAGGGAAAGTAGGTGTAACTGTCCACCCGGAGTAAAGAGTTAATGCTTCTGAAAGACCGTGTCTCGGTCATCCGTTTCTCAAACACCATGCAGTGCGAGAAATATAATGGAGGAGATCGAGTCTTGTGGGGAAAAGTGAGCAAACCTCTGCAGAGTGTACAAACTAATCATGGTTAGCCGTGTCCCCGGTTATGGACATCTTGAGAATCTAGTACTTGGATTATCCTACTGTATCTCATCACTCTAATTTAATTTCTTGGGATGATAATTACTTTTAATTGGGATTGAGATGGGGGTACCATTCTCAATGTTTCAACTACCATGATAGTTAAATAAAATATATTCCTTTGTTGTAGGGAAAAATTGGCTTTTTCGCAAAAACCATATAACCATTGAGCCTCCACCAGCCATATATGCATGTAGTGATAGCATTTATCTATTCATTGCTCTACTATGTTACATTGCCAGCATATTCCATGTGCTGACCCGTTTCCGGGCTGCAACGTATTATGTTGCAGACTTTTCAGACGAGGAGTAAGACGCGATAGGTCGTTTGTCATGCACTTAGCTATGCCGTTGGAGTTGATGGACTCACTTTATCTTCCAAGTCTTCCGCTGTTATCGTTTTAGATGGCCTTAAGCCATATTTATTGTAACAAGTTCTCTTTTGAGACATTCGATGTAATAAGTGTGTGATTGCTACTCTGTTATAAATCCTTCGAGTACTGTGTGTGTTAGCATTACCGATCCAGGGATGACAATGAAACACAGAGACTTGACCGTTTGAGGTCGTGTCCCTACACCTAATTGACCAACCACTCTCTGAAGACTACCCTGTGATACAGTATGCGGACGATACCTACTGATTTTGCCCGTAGATAATGAACAACTTCTAGTAATTAAAAGTCTGCTTGACAACTATGCTCGGGCAACAGGACTCAAAATCAATTACGCCAAGTCGCACCTCATACATATCAATATCAATACAGAAATCACGAAGGATTTGGCAAATGCATTGGGGTGTGAGGTTGGGTCGATGCCTTTCCCATACCCAGGACTCCCACTTGGAACCACAAGACCCACTGTGACAGAGCTTATGCCGCTAGTTAACCGAATTGAAAGAAGACTCACTGCAATGACAATCTGGTGAATTATGGCAGCAGGATCCAATATGTAAATTCCGCACCATCATCCTTACTGTCGTTTGCCATGTGTGTGCTGAAACTACCAGACAAACGGATTGAATTATTTGACCGGGCTAGAATACACTGCATTTGGCATAAGGTGATTGACAGAGATCCACACACACATTCCTTAGCTACATGGGACCTGGTGTGCCATCCGAAAAAGAAAGGAGGATTGGGCGTGTTAAACTTAAAGATCCAAAACCAAGCACTTCTTCTGAAATTCATTCATAAATTCATGCACAAAGCGGATACACCTTGGGTCATGCTCCTGTAGGATAAATATTACAATGACAACCCACCACAAGCCATGCAAGTATGTGGATCCTTTTGGTGGAGAGATGTATTCTCGTTGATTGATATTTACAGGGGCATTACTGTTTGTATTCCGATGGTTGGAGATACAATTTTGCTGTGGAAGGATGTCTGGACTGATGGAAACCCATTACACAATACATATGCACACATGTACTCCTTTGCCAAGGAGGAAGACATGTCCCTGGCACAATTTCACAACAACCTTAGCCTCCAACACAACTTCCATCTACCTATCTTAGTGGAGGCCATGCAGGAATATAATATGCTTCAGGCACACATGGAGGCGATCAACCTGGAGCCGTTGGTCTCGGATGAAAGGATTACATGCTGGGGTGATACAACTTTCAAGCCAAAAAAATTCTATAAATTTTTCTTCAGAGAACTGATGCCTCCTGGCTACATCACAACAATCTGGAAATCTAAATGCCTCATGCAGCACAAGGTGTTTTCCTGGTTGATGCACATGGATAGAGTCAACACCAGAGATTTGTTATGCAGACGACACTTCAACATAGGGGATGACCACTCATGCGTTCTCTACAACTCAGAGCCACTGGAAACAAATAAACAAACACCTGTTCTTCACATGCACATTTAGTAGGACTTGTTGGCAATCAATAAACATAAATTGGGACACCAATATGGAGATGCAGGACATGTTTGACCATGCAGCACAAACCTGGCAGCAATAACTGTTCAAGGAAATTTCTATCTTGGCAGCTTGGAACATATGGAAACAAAGAAACAGGTTGTGTTTTGAGAAGATTCCTGCCTCCCTACAAGACTGGAAGATAGCTCTTCAATCTGATCTACAGATTTTGAAATTTAGAGTTGCCCTGAGGTGGCATATTTTTCTTGACATTTTTGTACCAAACCTAGCCTTGTAATTTCATCAACCTTCAAGCCAAAATGGCTTTGTAACCCCCCTGTACATATCCACCTTATGATTAATACATAACAGGAGGGGCCTCTCTTGATGTTCTTATTGCTCAAAAAAGGGAGTTGTCAATCCCCTTGGCAGTTATTTGCAAGGATAAAATGTGGTTGTGATAGATAGATAAATAAAACACAGAATAAAGTAACGGTAAATAAATTGCAGTAAGGTATTCTTGGATTTAATATATGATAAAGGTAGACCCTGGGGCCATAGTTTTCACTAGATGCTTCTTTCTCGAACAAAAAGCATATGGTGGGTAAACAAATTACTGTTGGGCAATTGATAGAAAGCACATAGTTATGATGATATTCAAGGCAATGCTCATGTATAAAGGCATCACGTCCGAGACAAGTAGACCGACTCCTGCCTGCATATACTACTATTACTCCACCCATCGACCGCTATCCAACATGCATCTAGAGTATTAAGTTCATGAGAAACAGAGTAACGCCTTAAGCAAGATGACATGATGTAGACAAAATAAATCAACCAATATGAATAAACCCCGTCAATTTACCCTTAATGGCAACAATACAAATACGTGTCATGTCCCCTTCTATCACTGGGATTGAGCACCGTGAGATTGAACCCATTACAAAGCACCTCTCCCATTGCAAGATAAAACAATCTAGTTGGCCAAACCAAGCGGATAGATAGGAGAGAAATACAAAGCTATAATAATCATGCATAAAAGAATTCATAGAAGACTTGATTAATATTCATGAATAATCTAATCATAAACACACAGTTCATCGGATCCCACAAACACATCGCAAAAGAATATTACATCGAATAGATCTGCAAGAACATCGAAGAGAACATTGCATTGAAGATCAAAGAGAGAGAAGAAGACATCTAGCTACTTGATATATCTTCATCGTATCTACTTTTCCAAACACTTTTGCTCTTGTTTTGGACTCTAATTTGCATGATTTGAATGGAACTAACCCGGACTAACGTTGTTTTCAGCAGAATTGCCATGGTGTTGTTTTTGTGCAGAAATCAAAGTTCTCGGATTGACCTGAAAATTTAAGGAGAATATTTTTGGAATAAATAAAAAACACTGGCGAAAAAAGATACCAGAGGGGGGCCACCCAGGAGCCACAAGCTCAGGAGGCACGCCTGATGAAGCTATGTACCTAGGGTAGGGTCATGGACCTGTCCTAACTGCCCTACCCAAGGACATCTCTAGAAGAAATCACCTTTCAATTGACTTGGAGGTGTTCCACTCGACAGACTCGAAGACACTCGACCAGGAAGCAATCAGTCGACCAAGATCCAACCACTCGACGGCCAGGAGACCTAAAGTCACTCCGCACGCTAACGGTTGGTCATTAAGTAGCTTTTATGGTCATCATAGCACTTTATTAGGGGCGTTACTAGTAACGCCCGACCTTAATGTACTTAAAACCCTGCATAACTGAGGGCCGGAGGGGTCTGGCGAACTCTATATAAGCCACCCCCTCCTTGTAAAGGGTTCGCACCCCTGTAATTCATACACACATAATCCAGTCGACCGCCTCCGGGCTCCGAGACGTAAGGCTATTACTTCCTCCGAGAAGGGCCTGAACTCATAAACCTCGTGTGCTTACAACTACTCCATAGCTAAGATCTTGCCTCTCCATACTTACCCCCCTACATTACTGTCAGACTTAGAACCACGACAGTTGGCGCCCACCGTGGGGCAGGTGTCCTAGCGATTTGTTGGAGGAGTTGCGATCTTTTCTGATCCAAATCATCATGGTTTCTGGCGGAGTTTTGGTGGAGGGCAGTGAGATCCGTCTCGGCGCACTCACGTTCATCGCCGACGACTCCGCTTGGCTTCAGGAGGCTCTGCTCAACGTGGACGCACTCCCTATCCGTGGGGCAACGCACTTTCGCGCGTGCGTCCGTGACGTCCTCTTGCGGCAACCGTTGACCCATTATCGGTCGGCCCCTGTGTTGTCCTCCCTCCTTGTTTCCCGTCGGCGCAAGCACTCCGGTCGGTCGAGACTTCAGCGGTGGGTGAGACACGCGGTGGCACGCCAGTCGGCCACCCCTCAAGTCGCGGCGATTGAGCCCGACGAATCCCTCTACGGCCTGTTCGACCTGTCGACTGGCTCCGCAGAGACCGCATCCGAGTGCGACAGCAGTGATCCGGTGGCGGAGGTTCTGATGGTCGATGGACCGCGCAGTCCTCCCGGTTTTCCCCGCATCGACAGAGGCGCAGGTGGAGGCGACCCGTCGCATCCCCATGAGGAATATCTCCCCGAGCCTCTCACGTCGCTGCAGAGGGAAGAACTTCGTTGCCGGAACATGGATGTACTGCACACTCCTATCATTGGAGAAACCCCCGAGGCTCATGCCTTGGAGGACGCGCGCCTGGCAAACTTGGCTGAGCGCACTCGACTGGAGAACCTCCAGCGAGCACTCGACGAGTGTGCAGGACAACGGGTTCCAGAATCCAGTCGACGTCAGCTCTTTCTGCCCCCGCGGGTATATTGAACTCCGATTCACAATTTAGCAGCTGCAGCCCGTATAGCAGAGTCGATTCAGCCTTCCCAGTCAGAAGCTGGCAGAGGCTTGTTGTAGATCAGAGCGTTACTCCGGGCAGCAGGAGACCAGAATTCCGCCGTTTCTCAGTCGCGGAACAGGGTTCATAGCAGATCCATTGCTGCAGACACAGTCCAGTCGGCTCATAGCCCAAGATCTCCCCTTGAGGCATGAGGGACGTGGGGACCGGCGTGATCAGCACGGGAACCGTGAGCAGTATGATCACCGATTCGATCGTGGCGATCGACGTCGAGTGCCCACCCCTCCCCCGAGGAGTGGATCGTATGTGCCTCGACAGCAGGATGACAGGCGCCCTCATAATGTTGGGCGAAGGATTCCAGTCGACCCTAGGGAACTAGGCTTTGATGCGAGATCCATTCTCGTTCAAGGTTTGGTCGACAGGAACAGAGCTCACCGAGAAGGTCACGACAGAGATGCACCTACCAGCAGCAGAGTACATGTTTCGGGGCCAGAGTGCTTTAGTAGAGCCATCAGGGCCGCTGTGATTCCTCCCAACTTCAGGTTGGCGACTGGAGTCAGTAAGTTCACTGGTGAGTCCAAGCCCGATACTTGGCTTGAAGACTACCGAGTGGCTGTCCAGATTGGCGGTGGCAATGATGAAGTGGCCATGAAGCACCTGCCTCTCATGTTGGAGGGCTCGGCCAGAGCGTGGCTGAATCAGTTAGCACCCAGCAGCATTTACACTTGGGAAGATCTCGCCCGAGTGTTTGTCACCACATTTGAAGGAACATGCAAGCGACCGGCAGGGCTGACGGAACTGCGGTCTTGCGTACAGAAGCCGAATGAAACTTTGAGGGATTACATCCAGAGATGGATCACGTTACATCACACGTTAGAGAATGTGCCTGATCACCAAGCAGTCTGTGCCTTCAAAGAAGACGTCAAGTACAGAGAACTGAATCTGAAATTCGGTCGAACTGGAGACATGTCTCTGAATCGGATGATGGAGATTACCACCAAGTACGCTAATGGTGAAGATGAGGATCGACTCCGGAGTGGCAAGCACAAGTCAGTCGCCCAAGAAACCGGAGGAGGAAATTCCAATCGGAAACAGAAGCGGAAAGCCGAGCCAGCTGCTCCTGGGGAAGCCTTGGATGTAACTCAAGGAAAGTTTAAGGGGAAACCCAAAGGGCCTTGGAACCCCAAGAAAGTTAAAGACCAAGACGAAAATGATGTGTTGGATTTGCCATGTCACATCCACACCAAGAAAGATGAAGAGGGTAAGCTCATTTACCCAAAACGTACCACTCGACAGTGTCGGCTCTTGATCCAGCAGTTCCAGGGCAAACAACCCAAAGATAAGGAAAAGGAGTCGGACAAAGTTGAGTGCAAGGAAGACAGTGATGATGGATACCCCCAGGTCAATTCCACCTTGTTGATTTTTGATGATGTTGAAAGCAAAAGTCGACTGAAAGTTATCAACCGTGAGGTGAATATGGTTGCTCCGGCGACACCCAGTTATCTGAAGTGGTCTCAGACTGCCATCACATTCGACCAGTCCGATCACCCAACGCACATTGCCACCCCTGGGAGGCAAGCTTTGGTGGTCGACCTAGTTGTTGAAGGCACTCGACTGACCAAAGTCTTGATGGATGGTGGCAGTGGTTTGAACATACTGTATGCTGAGACATTGAAAGGGATGGGCATTCTGATGTCCAGAATCAGTACCAACAACATGAGTTTCCATGGAGTCATTCCTGGGAAGAAGGCTGAGTCACTCGGCCAAATTGATCTTGATGTGGTTTTCGGTGATTCCAAGAATTATCGCAAAGAAAAGTTGACGTTTGAAGTTGTGGATTTCCAGAGTGCTTATCACGCTATTTTGGGCAGGCCAGCTTATGCACGCTTCATGGCTCGACCATGTTATGTGTATCTCAAATTGAAGATGCCTGGTCCCAAAGGTGTGATCACCGTTACAGGCAATTGGAAGAAAGCAGAAGAGTGTTTTCAGAAAGGCTCAAAGATCGCTGATGCTCAGATGGCAGTGGTGGACCTGCAGGAATACCAGAAGACTGCAGACCCGAGTGATTTGTTGCGAGCCAAGAAGCCCGTCACAGAATCAGCTTTTCAGTCGTCTGGTGAAACGAAGCCGGTTCACATTCACCCGACCGATCCCAGTGCTGCTCCGACTCATATCTCAACAACACTCGACTCCAAATAGGAAGAAGTGCTCATCCAGTTCCTCCGTGAGAACTGGGACATCTTCGCATGGAAGCCTTCTGACATGCTGGGTGTTCCCAGGGGGCTGGCTGAGCACCGCCTACGAGTCGACTCAAAAGTAAAACCTGTCAAAGAACATCTCCGACGGTCCGCCGTCTAGAAGAGAAAGGCTATTGGTGAGGAGGTGGCTCGGCTCTTAGCAGCGGAGTTCATCCGAGAGATTTACCACTCCGAGTGGCTCGCCAACGTTGTCATGGTCCCCAAGAAGGACAAGTCACTTCACATGTGCATTGACTTTAAACATATCAATCGGGCCTGCTCGAAAGATCATTTTCCTCTCCCCGCATTGACCAGATAGTCGACTCGACTGCGGGATGTGAGCGACTATCTTTTTTAGACGCCTATTCCGGGTACCATCAGATCTGTCTGTATGGACCTGCCGAGATCAAAACAGCTTTCATCACTCAATTCGGGTGCTTCTGTTATGTTACCATGCCATTCGGCCTCAAGAATGCCGGAGCCACATTCATGAGGATGATTCAGAAGTGTTTGCTCACTCAAATCAGTCGGAATGTGGAAGGATACATGGATGACATTGTGGTCAAGTCATGGAAGGGTTCCGACCTGCCGACTGACCTTGCTGAAACCTTTGCCAACCTTAGGAGGTATGATATCAAGCTTAATCCATCAAAGTGCACATTCAGAGTTCCTGGCGGAAAGTTACTCGGTTTTCTCGTTTCCGAACGGGGAATCGACGCCAATCCAGAAAAAGTCAGTACTATACTCCGGATGAAACGTCCTGTGCGAGTGCATGACGTCCAGAAGCTTACTGGTTGCTTGGCCGCTTTAAGTCGATTCATCTCTCGTCTCGGTGAAAAGGCATTGCCTCTTTACCAATTGATGAAGAAGTCAGACAAGTTCGAGTGGACTCCTGAAGCTGATGCAGCGTTTGCAGAGCTCAAAGCTCTGCTCTCCACCTAGCCGGTGCTTGTTGCTCCAATCAGCAAAGAGCCTTTGCTGCTTTACATCGCAGCCACGGGACAAGTCGTCAGTACGGTACTTACGGTCGAGCGGGAAGAAGAAGGAAAAGCCTTCAAAGTTCAGCGCCCAGCATATTATGTTTCCGAAGTTTTGACCCCGTCGAAGCAAAGATATCCTCATTATCAGAAGCTTGTATATGGGATTTATATGACCACAAAGAAGGTTGCTCACTACTTCTCTGATCATTCCATTACAGTCGTCAGCGACGCTGCATTTTCAGAGATCCTGCACAACAGAGATGCAACTGGTCGAGTGGCAAAATGGGCGATTGAACTCCTTCCTCTAGATATCAAATTTGAGGCAAAGAAAGCTATCAAGTCCCAAGCAATAGCAGATTTCGTCGCCGAGTGGATTGAACAACAACTGCCGACTCAGGTTCACTCAGAGCATTGGACCATGTTCTTCGACGGTTCCAAAATGCTGAATGGTTCCGGTCCCGGGGTAGTATTGGTCTCCCCCGAGGAGATAAGCTCAGATATGTTCTTCAAATCCACTTTGATTCCTCCAATAACAAAGCAGAATATGAAGCACTTTTATATGGGTTGCGCATGGCCATTTCACTCGGCGTCCGTCGCCTCATGGTCTATGGCGACTCAGATTTGGTGGTTAATCAAGTGATGAAGGAGTGGGACGTCAGAAGTCCGGCCATGACTGGTTATTGCAATGCAGTGAGAAAGCTGGAGAAGAAATTCGAAGGGTTAGAACTTCATCACATACCCTGACTGAAAAATCAAGCAGCTGATGATTTGGCGAAAATAGGTTCCAAAAGAGAAGCCATTCCCAGCAATGTGTTTTTGGAACACATCCACACACCATCAGTTCAGGAGGATCCCTTCACTGAAGAAGCCCCGCAGCCAAAAAGTGCCACGGATCCGATTGAAGTTGAAGTTCCAGCTGTGGTCGACCTGATCATGGAAGTTTTGGTCATCACTCCCGACTGGACGGTACCGTACATCACGTACATCCTAAGGAAAGAACTCCCAGAGAACGAAGAAGAGGCTCGACAGATCGTCCGTCGGTCCAAGGCCTTTACAATCATAAAGGGACAGTTGTATAGAGAAAGCGCGACTGGAGTCAGTCAGAAGTGTATAACACCAGAAGAAGGTCAGATAATCCTTGATGATATCCACTCGGGGACCTGTGGTCATCATGCGTCCTCTCGGACCATTGTGGCTAAAGCATACCGAGTTGGACTCTACTGGCCAAGGGTGAATGAAATGGCGAAAGAGATAGTCGACAAATGTGAAGGATGTCAGTTTTACTCCAATATGTCGCACAAACCCGCGTCAGCGCTGAAAACCATTCCACTCGTCTGGCCCTTCGCTGTTTGGGGACTGGACATGGTTGGACCACTGAGAACAGGCAGGAGCGGCTTCACTCATGTGCTAGTAGCAGTCGACAAGTTCACCAAATGGATTGAAGCTAAGCCTATCAAGAATCTTGATGCTTGCACTGCTATCAGTTTCATCAGAGAGTTGATATTTAGATATGGAGTTCCACACAACATCATCACTGACAATGGGTCAAACTTCGATTCTGACAAATTCAGAGCCTTTTACGCCTCTCAAGGCACACAAGTCGACTACGCTTCAGTTGCTCACCCCCAGTCGAATGGACAAGCGGAACGAGCAAACGGCTTAATTCTCAAAGGACTAAAACCCCGACTGATGCGTGATCTCAAGCACGCAGCAGGTGCATGGGTCAACGAGCTTCCATCAGTTCTTTGGGGATTGAGGACAACCCCAAACCGATCGACTGGAAGAACCCCATTCTTTCTAGTCTACGGAGCCGAAGCAGTTTTGCCGAGTGACCTGCTTCACAACGCACCCCGAGTCGAGCTCTACTGTGAAGATGAAGTAGAACAAGCCCGGCAGTACGCAGTCGACCTCCTGGAAGAAGAAAGAGAAATGGCCATGATCCGATCGACCATCTATCAGCAAGACTTGCGTCGATTCCATGCCAAAAATGTGAAGAGTCGAGCCTTCCAAGAAGGAGACTTGGTCCTCCGAGTGGATCAACAGAAACCACACAAACTCGCTCCTACTTGGAAAGGCCCCTTCATAGTCACCAGAGTCCTCCACAATGGAGCGTACCACCTTTATAATGTCGATCGCCAGATTGATGAGCCACGAGCCTGGAATGCGGAGTTGCTCCGCCCCTTTTATACTTGAATTCTCACTCGGATGAGATGTAATAAGAAAAACTTCTGTAGTTTATTTATCAAAGACAAGAGCGTTATAATTTTCCAGTGATTGTTATTGTTTTTGTTTGCGTGAGAAATCCCCCAATGAGTGGCTTAGCTGCGAATCTGTTTCGCCTAAGTTTGTAAAAATAATTTCCTACCGAGTGGTGAGCCAGCCTCCCACTCGGGGGCTTAGCTGTGAACCCGTTTCGCCTAAGTGTTTGAAAATCCTACCGAGTGGTGAGCCAGCCTCCCACTCGGGGGCTTAGCTGCAGTCCAGTACTCGCCTAAGTATTTGAAAATCCTACCGAGTGGAGAGCGACCCTCCCACTCGGGGGCTTAGCTGCAGTCCAGTACTCGCCTAAGTATTTGAAAATCCTACCGAGTGGAGAGCGACCCTCCCACTCGGGGGCTTAGCTGCAGTCCAGTACTCGCCTAAGTATTTGAAAATCCTACCGAGTGGAGAGCGACCCTCCCACTCGGGGGCTTAGCTGCAGTCCAGTACTCGCCTAAGTATTTGAAAATCCTACCGAGTGGAGAGCGACCCTCCCACTCGGGGGCTTAGCTGCGAACCCGTTTCGCCTAAGTGTTTGAAAGTCCTACCGAGTGGTGAGCCAGCCTCCCACTCGGGGGCTTAGCTGCAGTCCAGTACTCGCCTAAGTATATGAAAATCCTACCGAGTGGAGAGCGACCCTCCCACTCGGGGGCTTAGCTGCAGTCCAGTACTCGCCTAAGTATTTGAAAATCCTACCGAGTGGGGAGCGACCCTCCCACTCGGGGGCTTAGCTGCAGTCCAGTACTCGCCTAAGTATTTGAAAATCCTACCGAGTGGAGAGCGACCCTCCCACTCCGGGGCTTAGCTGCAGTCCTGTACTCGCCTAAGTTTGAAAAATCCTACCGAGTGGAGAGCGACCCTCCCACTCGGGGGCTTAGCTGCAGTCCAGTACCCGCCTAAGTTTGAAAAATCCTACCGAGTGGAGAGCGACCCTCCCACTCGGAGGCTTAGCTGCAGTCCAGTACTCGCCTCAGTACGAAACACATCCCAATCCGCAAGGATGACGAGGTGCAGGTCGACTGCCACCTTCTCCTTCGGAGCTTCGCCACAAATACAACGTGCGCTCCATCCCAATCCGCAAGGACGACGAGGTGCAGGTCGACTGCCACCTTCTCCTTCGGAGCTTCGCCACAAATACAACGTGTGCTCCATCCCGACCCACAAGGACGACGAGGTGCAGGTAGACTGCTACCTTCTCCTTTGGAGCTGCGCCACAAATACAAAAGTTGTCTCGAGTGAAGAACGAGTTCCACTCGACGGAGAATTCATGAAGATATTCAACGGTAAACCAAGTTCAGATAAATACTAAAAGGTTTCAAGCAGCGAATCAAAGGTACTCGGGCACCATGCCCGAAGGAGTTTAACGGTTACAGAAACCACTCGGCATTCCGAGGCAAATTTAAAGCGTATCCAAGTTTCATAAGATTGTTCACTCGGACGGAGGAGGGCTGGCAGGCTCCACGAACGAGTCCAGATCGATCCCATCAGTGATCCGGGTAGCGGCAGCAATGAAAGTCTCCATGAAGGACTGGAAGTCGTGCTTTTTGGTGTTAGCGACTTTGATCGCAGCTAGCTTGTCCTCACGAGCCTCCTTGCAATGGACTCGCACCAGGGACAGCGCCACATCAGCACCACACCGGGCGGAGGATTTCTTCCATTCCTGCACTCGGCCAGGGATCTCGGTCAGTCGACTCATCAGAGATTCCAAATCATTCTGAAGCGTTGCCCCCGGCCAAAGCGTCGAGTCGATCTGAGAGACAACCTCCTTCAAGCGTGTGAGGTAGCTTGTGGCACTGGCGATACGGGACTCTAGTCGGAGCACGTTCATCGCAATTTCATCACAGACCGGGGAAGCGATAGGGTCCAGACCTGTCTCGACCCTTCCAGTTTCTTCATCAAAGTCTTGACAAAGTTCTGCAGCCAAAAGTCAGTTCAATCAACCGAGCAAAATCCGATGGCAAGCATCAACACAGTAGGATTAAAAGAAATACCTCCCAGCACGAGATAAAGCTTCTTGGCAAGGGTCCTCAGATAAGCTTCTGTGTCATTCCTCTTGCGGATCGCAGACTCCAACTTCTTGTTTAGGGCGACCTTATCCTTCTTCAGGCTGGTCACTTCATGGTTAGCTTCATTAAGACAAGATGTCAGTCTAGTCACCTCTCCTTCAAGCGTTCCGACTGAAGCAAGCTTCTCTTCTGCGAGAACTGTTTTGTCTTGGGATGCTTTTTGCGCGGCGGCGAGGTCCGAGTCCTTCTTGTCCAAAGCCAACTTCATTTTCTCTGCAAAATAAATAATTGAATCAAACAAGAGACCAAAGAGATATATTGAAGTTTAGTCGGCAATCAGTTACCTTCCATACCAGCGGCCTCGTCTTGAGCTTTTTTCAGATTTTGCTGATCCAATTCCAAGTCAAGGTTTAGCTGGATCTGCTGTTTCTCCAAGTCAGCAAAGCGAGCTCCAAGATCACAAGATTTCTGCAATCAGGAAGGGGAAGTTATTTTACAGCGAAAAACGACAAAGACAATAAATACTAAGACTACGACCGACTGCCCGCAGCCCACCATAGTCTCGGGGACTACACCCAGTGGGTGCACTTTGCGTGCCCCCACCGGTTCTGATCCCACTCGACCGGCCCGCCGGAGTCGAGTGCAGGGAGTAAAAAAAGAGAAAGAAAGAAGAACTCAGACCACAGTCGACTGCCAACAGTCGATCGCGGTCTCGGGGACTACACCCAGTGGGTGCACTTGGCGTGCCCCCACCGGTTTTGATCCCACTCGCCCAGACCGAGTGGAAGAGCGAAACTACCAAAAACGACAGCAACTCGACACGGCCAGACCAGATCGAGCGAAAGAATCAAAATACAAAGACTACAGTCAACTGCCAGCAGTCCACTGTAGTCTCGGGGACTACACCCAGTGGGTGCACTCAGCGTGCCCCCACTAGTCCAAAAATTCAATCGACGCACCCAGTGGGTGTACAAATGCAAAGATTTTCGGAAAGAGAGTCTTCATATAGCATATCCTAACAGAACAAGCGGTGACCAACTAACCTGAACATTGCTTTGGAGAGCCGAGCTGGCGTCATAGGCGGCCTGACTGGCGTCCCGCACCGCCTTCATCTTCTCCATCATAATGCCCGCCTGGCGTATGGCTTCCTTGGCAGCATTCACTTCGTCCTCTGGGACATGATGGATCGCAAAAACTGAAGGTGGGTCGGCAGGAGCTTGAGCAGTCGACGAAGAAGGCAGGGCACTCGACAATGGCACGGCGAAGGTAACAGAACCCCGATTGACGTCACCAGCGTCCTGAACGACTGGTTCCACCATCAGCGTCGACTGTGGCACCTTGCCTACAGGAGCTTTCCTATTTTTCCTCGTCAAAGGCCTCTCGGGCTCTTCGTCATCATCGTCAGGGAGGTCAATAATGTTAGGAGCTGTTCAAAGATCAATCGCCAAAATCACATCACCCAATGGTACACATTGCAGTTGAGTCGGCCAAGTAAAGACAGAATGACAAAATTCATACCCAGATTGGAAGTGACTGCATCCTCCATTACCTCATCCTCATCCCTGTAATCTGAGGTCCTGGAAGTAGCAACGTTGCCGGTTGCAAAGTTCGTCTGGTTAAATCAAGAAAAAATAAACAACACGGAGCGTCGAGTGAATACAAAGGGAGACACTCACGCAGAAGCGACGGGGATGTCAATCTTAATCTTCGTCAGCGCCTTCCGAGGCTTCTGCTCTGCAACTTTGGGATGCTTTGATGCTTTTTCAGTTGGGGTTGGTGAAGATGTCCGAGGACGCTTTGAAGACTGACTAGTCTGAGCAATCGCCTTTCCACGGGTGCTCGGTCGTTCTTGGTCAAGCTTGGATCGCCTCTCCTTGCAAGGAGGCGACTCGACTTCTTCTTCGTCACTTGAGTCATCGCCTTCTTCGTCCCCTTCTCCGTCAGAATGCCATTCGCCACTGTCGCTGCCGCTCGCCTCTCCTTCCAGGTCTTGCTCTTGCTCTCCGTTGGGCACTAAGTACATTTCGATAAGGGCCTGAAAGAAAGCAGGAAGAATAAAGTCAGTCACACAGTATGGACAGCTGCGCGAGTGAATTCAGATTATAATCAAAAGCTTAGAATCGGACCTTTTCTAGTTCATGAGACTGGTCGAATGGAGGAACTCTCTTGGCTCCCCTGGGGTTGTCCTTGTTTCCGGTGATGCCCGACAGCCACCCCTCCAGCGTGTCGTCATCGACCTCCTCCGGGTGAATCCGAGTGGTGACGTCAAGACCTGAATACATCCACATCGGATGGTCTCGAGCTTGAAGAGGCTGGATGCGCCGCCGAAGGAAAACCTCCAAGAGATCCATACCAGTGACCCCGTCGCGGATAAGCTGGACCACTCGTTCGACCAGCACCCTAACTTGCGCCTTCTCCTCCGGGATCACCTTCAAAGAGGAGGGTTTCCTCACTCTGTCCATGGTAAAAGGAGGGAGGCCAGTCGACTGCCCTGGCGTCGGCTGGTCTTTGCAGTAAAACCAGGTCGACTGCCATCCGCGGACCGAGTCGGGAAGAATCATGGCCGGGAAGGAACTTTTCCCTCTCATCTAAACACCAAGACCCCCACACATCTGAATCACTTGTGTTCTCTCATCACTCGGATTGGCCTTTTTCACCGTCTGAGAACGACAGGTGAAAATGTGCTTGAAAAGACCCCAGTGAGGCCGACAACCCAAGAAATTCTCGCACAAAGACACGAAAGCAGCGAGATACACGATTGTGTTGGGAGTGAAGTGGTGGAGTTGTGCCCCAAAGAAATTCAGAAATCCCCGAAAGAAAGGGTGAGGAGGCAAGGAAAACCCACGGTCGACGTGAGTGGCAAGGAGAACACGCTCACCCTCCCGAGGTTGCGGCTCGGATTCCTTCCCCGGAAGCCGTGCCGATCCATGGGGGATCAGTCCTCTGTCGGCTAGGTCATCCAGGTCTTCTTGGCGGATCGTCGAGCGGATCCAGTCGCCCTGGATACAGCCCTTCGGCAGGCCGGCTCGTGAGGAAGATCCACCCCGACTGGTCGCCTTCCCCTTTGCCTTTGCCGTCGCCTTCTTCGCCCGCTCCAGAGCCGCCGTCTTCTCCTTCCCCATCTTCGCCGGCGAGACACGTACGGAGCGGCGGCGCTGGGGCGAGAGCGAGCGCGACGAAGAAGCCTAAGGAGGAGGAGAGGAAATGAGAACGCACTGTTCAAGAAACCCCGGTCCGATGCCTTATATGAGGTTACTTCCGAGTGGCTGACTGGTAGGCCCGGACGATCCTATCAAATCCCGCAACAGTCGCGCGCGCGATACGTGGCGAAAAAGGTGGCGCGGAGATCGAGGAGGCTCCGCCCTATCCCATACGATTACTACGGCCTCCCCCGTCCCGCGCACTTCCCAAAATTCGAATCCCGCGAAATCTGCGGGCAGCAGAACAACTTGTCAGACGGAAGATCTCCTCCACACCGTCACTCGGAGCTTTTCAAGTAAAGAAACTCACTCGACAAAAAACTAAGAATGGATCAAGGCGACTGAAAAGGAAGTTGTTGTCGTCACTCAGGTTCATTGATCCGAAACAAGATATGCTCATGGCACGACGGAGAAGTTCTCAACTCCTTCCCCACTCAAACCTCGATCCATTCGGGGGCTAATGATGAAGCTATGTACCTAGGGTAGGGTCATGGACCTGTCCTAACTGCCCTACCCAAGGACATCTCTAGAACAAATCACCTTTCAATCGACTTGGAGGTGTTCCACTCGACAGACTCGAAGACACTCGACCAGGAAGCAATCACTCGACCAAGATCCAACCACTCGACGGCCAGGAGACCTAAAGTCACTCTGCACGCTACCGGTCGGTCATTAAGTAGCTTTTATGGTCATCATAGCACTTTATTAGGGGCGTTACCAGTAACGCCCGACCTTAATGTACTTAAAACCCTGCATAACTGAGGGCCGGAGGGGTCTGGCGAACTCTATATAAGCCACCCCCCTCCTCAGTGTAAAGGGTTCGCACCCCTGTAATTCATACACACATAATCCAGTCGACCGCCTCCGGGCTCCGAGACGTAAGGCTATTACTTCCTCCGAGAAGGGCCTGAACTCGTAAACCTCGTGTGCTTACAACTACTCCATAGCTAAGATCTTGCCTCTCCATACTTACCCCCCTACATTACTGTCAGACTTAGAACCTCGACAACGCCCACCCCCCAGGGCGCGCTTGGTGAGCTTGTGGCCCCCTGGACCTCTGGCAACCCTAACACCAACTCCATATAAACCTATTCACCAAGAAAAAATCAGAGAGAAGGATTCATCATGTTTTACGATATGGAGCCGCCGCCACCCACTGTTCTTCATCGGGAGGGCTAATCTGGAGTATGTTCGAGGCTCCAGAGGGTGGAATCTGTCGCCATCATCATCATAACCTTCCTTCACCGCCAAGTTCATGATGCTCACCACCGAGAGTGAGTAATTTCTTCGTAGGCTTGCTGGACGGTGATGGGTTGGATGAGATCTATCATGTAATCGAGTTAGTTTTGTTAGGGCTTGATCCCTAGTATTCACTATGTTCTGAGATTGATGTTGCTATGACTTTGCTATGCTTAATGCTTGTCACTAGGGCCCAAGTGCCATGATTTCATATCTGAACCTATTATGTTTTCATGAATATATTTGTGTTCTTGATCCTATCTTGCAAGTGATATGCACCTTTTACGATTTATGATCCGCATACCCCAAGGTGACAATAATTGGATTCTTTCTAGTGATTACCATAGTTTGAGGAGTTCATGTATTCACTAAGTGCTAATGCTCTGTTCTGGTTCTCTATTAAAAGGAGGCCTTAATATCCCTTAGTTTCCTTTATGGATCCCGCTGCCACGGGAGGGTAGGACAAAAGATGTCATGCAAGTTCTTTTACATAAGCACGTATGACTGTATATGGAATACATGCCTACATTACATTGATGAATTGGAGCTAGTTCTGTGTCGCTCTAGGTTATAACTGTTACAATCACTACAAAACTGCTATTGTTACTATTGCCACTGTTACCGTTACTATCATACTACTTTGCTACTGATCACTTTGTTGCAGATATTAAGTCTTATAGGTGTGGTTGAATTGATAACTCAACTGCTAATACTTGCAAATATTTTTTGGCTCCCGTTGTGTCGAATTAATAAATTTGGGTTGAATACTCTATCCTCGAAAACTGTTGTGATCCCCTATACTTGTGGGTTATCACTACTAGCTATGGACTCGTAGGTATGTGATAAACTACTCACACATCATCGGAAGGGCAGCAAGGTTGATGTAGAAGCCCTTCGTGATCGATTCCCCCTCCGACAGAGTACCGGAAAAGGCCTCCAGATGGGATATCGGAAGACCAAAAACTTGCAGCGGCGAAAAAAGTATTTTGGGTAGCTCTCTGTTGGTTTCCCAATTTTATAGAATTTACAAAGGTAGAATTAGGTCAGACGGAAGCACAAGGAGCCCACAAGGCATCAGGGTGCGCCTACCCCCCACGGGCGCGCCTTGTTGCCTTGATATCTCATTGTTTGCCTTGTGGTCTCCCCCCAAAGCTTCTAGGGTCTCTCTTGTCCAGAAAAAAATCGTCAAAAAGTTTCATAGCATTTGCACTTCGTTTGGTACTGATTTCCTGGAAAACCAAAAATAGGCAAAAAAAATAAGGCAACGGAGCGTGCCCTGTTAGCTTATGGGGCCCACAAGGCTCCGCTGACCCTAGTCTCAACTCCATAAATATCGTCTTCCTGAGAAAAAAAACATAAGAGAAGAAGTTTCATTGCGTTTTATGATACGGAGCCGCCGCCACCTCATATTCTTCATCAGGAGGGCTGATCTGGAGTCCGTTCGGGGCTCCAGAGAGGGGGATTCATCGCCATCATCATCACCAACCCTTCTTCATCAACAATTCCATGATTATCGCCACCTGGTGTGAGTAATTCCTTCTTAGGCTTGCTGGACGGTGATGGAGCTGGATGAGATTTGTCATATAATCAAGTCAAATTGTTAGGTTTTGATCCCTAGTATCCACTATGTTGTGAGATTGATGTTGCTATGACTTTGCTATGCCTAATGCTTGTCACTAGGGCCCAAGTGCCATGATTTCAGATCTGAACACTCTATGTTTTCATGAATATATTTGAGTTCTTGATCCTATGTGCTAGTTAATTATATGCACTTGTTATTGTTCTGATCTGTAGACCCCAAAGTGATAATAGTTGGGATACTCTTCGGGGATGACTGTAATTCGAGGAGTTCATGTATTCACCATGTGCAATGTTCCGGTTCTCTGTTAAAAGGAGGCCTATATATCCCTTAGTTTCCCTTTGGACCCTGCTGTCACGGGAGGGTAGGACAAAACATGTCATGCAAGTTCTTATTATAAGCATGTATGACTATATACGGAATACATGCCTACATGATATTGATGAATTGGAGCTATTGTGTATTGCTCTAGGTTGTGACTGTTACATGATGAATGTTATCCAATACAAATATCCATCACTGATCCAATGCCTACACTTTTCGCATATTGATCTTTGCTAAGTTACTTTCGTTGCTGTTGCTCTTACAATCATTGCAAAACTGCTACTGTTACTGTTGCTATTGTTACCATTGCTATCAAACTATCATACTGCTATGCTACTGTGACGCCCCGAGACCGTTGCGCCAGGTGTCTCCCAGTTATTCGCCGACGTTGCCATGTCATTCGCTTGCGTGTTGCATCTTGCCATGTCATCATCCGCATTGCATCATCATGTTTTTTCAAAACTTGCATTCGTCCGGGCTCCCTCAGTTCCGCCTGTTGTCCGTTCTGAGCCCAGACACACTTGCACGCGCCCGTGGCACGTCTGAAATATTATTTTATAAGTGGCTGGAAAATGTTCTCAAAATGGGTTGAAAGTTGGCATGAGGTGTTGTTATGTTTTTAGTAGGTCGCCTGCCAAGTTTCATTGCATTCGGAGTCCATTTGACGCCCCAACGGATAACTATAGCGGCACCGCTGCCGGTCTAACGTCGGACGTTTTCGGTCTCCGAAAACTGCTGCCGGGCCCTCTCTCTCTTCTCTCCTCTCAGCCTCGCCACAGCCCACCTAGTCCATCCACCTACCCCTCTTCGCATCCGGAGCCGTCCGATGCGATCGCACGGTCCGAAAACCCCTCTTTGCTCAGTGCACAAACCCCCTCTCGTGCGCGTCCGAAACTTCCCCGGACCCGACTCGGGCAGTCGTCACCGTTGGATCCGGATCATCCCCAAACATCCACAAAACATCACCATTTTCTTTATTGGACTCCCTAACCTAATTTTCTCGTCCATTCGATTATGATCCAAGGGCCAGATTAGTCCCTAGTTAAAAACATATTTGCTTTCTATAGTGGACAACCCTAGATCCTAGGGAGATTGTCCCATCATTCCCGCCGCCAGCCGCGAGATCCACCTCGTTTTCCCCGTCGCTCCAATCAGGATACTCCCCTGCCTTCCCGATCCACCCATCGATCCACCCCCCCCCCACCGAACTCCTCTGCTCGAACCCCAGGCCCAGGCATCCAGCGTCGCCTCCAGCCACATGCCCACATCCAGCCGCTCACCCAGAGCAAGCAGCAGCCCCGCCGTCGTTAGGCGAGGACCTTCCCGTCGCCGGCGACCACCTGTAGCAGGACCCCTGCGCCCCTGCCTCTCCCTTCCTCTTCTTTCTCTCCTCCCTCTCTCACCTACGCTGCTGGTCGTGCAACAGGGAGCCCCAGAGGAGTTTGCGCTAGCCATCCTCGCCTCCCGCGCCCGGACGACGTCGTCCTCGAGCTCCTCGAACCGTTCCCGCCAAGACTCGTCGCCGCCCCGCCGCGCCATGTACTCGATGCCAGTGTCGTCGTGCTTCTGCCATCCACGTCGGCAAGTGCAGCGCCCCGCCGCGCCAACCTCCTGCAGCTCGCCCCAGCGCTGGATCTGGAGCCCGCGACTCCCGCCGGACCTTGCCTCGCCGGAGAACGCCGTCCCGACCGGATCCCCGTCGCCTCGCGCCGCCAAGTCCCGCTCCTGCCTTTTTGTCGAGAGGAGGAGGCTGCAGTCGTGCATCCGGTGTTGACCCTTCCCCTGCTTCGCTCGCTCGATCCCCCCCCCCCCTGTGTTGACCAGAGAGGAGCGTGTCCGCTCGCGGGATCCAGCCGCGCCCGCTCCAAGGCCCGGCCTGCCTTGGCCTCCTCACTGACTGGGCTCGGCCCATGGTGAGGCCACCCCTGAGCCCCTTTTCCATTGTTGGGCCAGCTAGATTCGGCCCGAGTGCTATTTTTTTCGCGACCGAATTTGCTATTTATCCTGAGAATTGCCAGTTTTGCAGGAACACCCTTGCACTTCATGCATATCCTAACTAATTAACCGTGCATCGGATTAAAACAAACTTTATATGTAAAATGTCTAGAATTTTGTCTAGTTTAATAATATCCAACTTTCATCTATGTTTAAAATGTTTAAAATGTTGTTTGTGTAATTTTGTCCTTATGCCATGTTAAAATGCCTTAATCCATAACTTAATAAGGGATTTAATAAACTTTATATCTAAATGGGGTAGAAAAATGCCTAGATTAACATGGTGACCTTACTTTGCATGTTCAACAAAATCTAAATTTATGTTTAGGGCAGAACAGTACCAAATCTAAAATATGCTCATGAGGACTTTCCAGACTTGTTGTTTGTTGTTCCGGCCTCATTTAAACTTGCCTAGATAGGTGGTTTTCTTTTGCTCCAACCCTTGCCGTGTTTAAGAACATTTAATATTGTTGGGTACATAACGAGATCGAACTAAATAAGTCATGTGGTGTTCCGTCAATATGCAACTCGTTGCATATTGAGCTCCACTTAACTTGTAGTTTTGCTTGTGCACTTTGCCATGCCATGTATCATGAAACCGGACATGCATCATACTTGGTTGTGCATCATGCCATGTTGATGTGTTGATTGTTTACTATGTGGTTTGCTTCTTTCCAGTGTTGCTTCTTCAGGTTGGTTCCGATAACGCCGCATTTGTGAGGATCCGTTCGACTACGTCAGTTTGTCTTCTTCATGGACTCGTTCTTCTTCCTTGCGGGATCTCAGGCAAGATGACCATACCCTCGAAATCACTTCTATCTTTGCTTGCTAGTTGCTCGCTCTTTTGCTATGCCGCGATACCTACCACTTGCTATATCATGCCCCCCATATTGCCATGTCAAGCCTCTAACCCACCTTTCCTAGCAAACCGTTGTTTGGCTATGTTACCGCTTTGCTCAGCCCCTCTTATAGCGTTGTTAGTTGCAGGTGAAGATGGAGTTTGTTCCTTGTTGGAACATGGATATTTTGTTGGGATATCACCATATTTCTTATTTAATTATTTAATGCATCTATACGCTTGGTAAAGGGTGGAAGGCTCGGCCTTATGCCTGGTGTTTTGTTCCACTCTTGCCGCCCTAGTTTCCGTCATACCGGTGTTATGTTCCTTGATTTTACGTTCCTTACACGGTTGGGTGTTATGGGGACCCCTTGACAGTTCGCCTTGAATAAAACTCCTCCAGCAAGGCCCAACCTTGGTTTTACATTTGCACTAACAACCTATCACCTTCCCTTGGGTTCTGCAGACTCAAGGGTCATCTTTATTTTAACCCCCCCGGGCCAGTGCTTGTCTAAGTGTTGGTCCGAAATAGAGCCACTTGCAGCGCCACCTCGGGGAAACTTGAGGGCTGGTTTTAGCTGTACGTAGTGTTCATCCGTTGTTGCCCTGAGAACGAGATATGTGCAGCTCCTATCTTGATGTCGTCGCATTGGGTGGTCTTGCTGGTATTGTTTTACCATTGTCGAAATGTCTTGTAACCGGGATTCCGAGTCCGATCGGGTCTTCCTGGGAGAAGGAATATCCTTCGTTGACCGTGAGAGCTTGTGATGGGCTAAGTTGGGACACCCCTGCAGGGTTTTGAACTTTCGAAAGTCGTGCCTGTGGTTATGGGCAGATGGGAATTTGTTAATGTCCGGTTGTAGAGAACTTGACACTTAACTTAATTAAAATGCATCAACCGCGTGTGTAGCCGTGATGGTCTCTTTCCTGCGGAATCCGGGAAGTGAACACGGCTTTGGAGTTATGTTTGAACGTAAGTAGTTTCAGGATCACTTCTTGATCACTTCTAGTTCACGACCGTGCCTTGCTTCTCTTCTCGCTCTCTTTTGCGTAAGTTAACCACCATATAAGCTAGTGCTTGCTGCAGCTCCACCTCACTACCCTTTCCTACCCATAAGCTTAAATAGTCTTGATCTCGCGGGTGTGAGATTGCTGAGTCCCCGTGACTCACAGATTACTTCAAACAGTTGCAGGTGCCGATGATAACCGTGCAGGTGACGCAACCGAGCTCAAGTGGGAGCCCGATGAAGTTCGTGTTCGTTGTGTTGTTTTGTTTTTCAGTTGATCAGTAGTGGAGCCCAGTCGGGGCGATCGAGGATATATTGCATTAGGGGTTGTCTTTCTTTATTTGGTTCCGTAGTCGGACCTTGATTGTATCTGGATGATGTAATGTTATATTTATGTATTGTGTGAAGTGGCGATTGTAAGACAACTCTTTACCCCTTTCTTATTCAGTACATGGGATGTGTAAAGATTACCCCTCTTGCAACATGCCTACTATGCGGTTATGCCTCTAAGTCGTGCTCCGACACGTGGGAGATATAGCCGCATCGTGGGTGTTACAAGTTGGTATCAGAGCCTTCCTCGACTTAGGCGCCCCCTGCTTGATCGAATCACCGGCGTTGTTGAGTCTAGAAAAATATTTTGAGTCTTATAGGACTATATATATCAGAGAGTAGGATTATTTTTACTCCTCAGTCCCTTCGTCGCTCTGGTGAGGCCTCCTGACGTAGAGTTTTGACTCTTCTCTCCTCAAATTTCACGAATTTTTTTTTGGATCACGCGGGTATCTTGGAATCGTTCCGATGGTTTTGTGATGAGAACATTGTTCTTGGTGCCTCCTGACATTTAGGGGTTGTGGTAGTGTCTCGGGGAGTTGAGCTCCGAGGTGTTGTCGTCACAATTTTATCATTGCAGTTCTGAAATACCTGAGCTTCGCCGACATCGAAAATCTCTTTTATGCAGTTGTTGGTGAGATAACCTCGACGCCACCCAGTACTGGGGCGGGAGTTCGGGAGTATCGCCATAACTCGTATAACGGATGCTTTTCGAAGGTTGAGGTATGATTTCCGAAGGTTTCTTGGTTATGTGTTGAAGGATGGATACAGCTGGATGTAGGATTTGCTAGTTTTGGGTGAGATATTATGCTTCCCTTGTATCCCCAACACCTGATTGCATAACCAGAAAGTTTCGGGAGTTTATAAGTGGGAATTCAAGTAGCTCCTAGGATATCTTTCTGACAGATGCATGCTATGAAATTGGGGTTCGACGTCTAGTGGTCCGCCTATCCAGGTTGGTTTTACAGTGGTCTCGTTGTGTCTTAAAGAGTCCTTGGCTATGCTGACTCGGGGACGCTTCGTATGTCATGTGCGCTGCTTTGTACATGATGGTGATGTACGATTGAGCCCGTGTGGGCCCCACCACGAAAACTTCGGACGAAATCTCTATCATATGTTTGTTCCGGCTTATGCTGCAAGCCAATCCTTTGTTTCTTTTTGGTATTCGAGTTGCTTCAATGTTAAGTGTTGATTCCATACCTTTCCTAAATGGTGTTCTCATACTCTGATGTGAATACCAATCCTTCATGATAATCGAGATTGTCATGTCAATCATTTTCAACCGGCGTGTTTCTTTTCAAGTGGATCCGTTCATTTCAACATTCGCAAGATCAATTCTAAGTTTTATCATCGGTGTTTGTTTCATTCGTCCCAAGTTGTCTTTGTTTTTCCCGCCCTCCCACCCTTTTTTCTTCAAGGATTCAGATTTCTTAATCAAGTATTATTTTATTGATGCGAAGTATCTCCATTCTTTTCCGTCAATGTTCTTATCCGGTGATTCTCATGAAGATTCTAGTGGAGCTTTCAATTTCATCATTCTTCATTCTCTTTCTTCTCCGGAGGATTCAATTCAAGTTTTGTTGATCATATCCTTTCCTCGTTTTAAATGTTTTCTCTTACCGGTGCACCTTTTAATCGTTCATCTCTCACTGTTCATTTGTTCCGGAGTGCTGAAGATATCTCAGAAGGCTCGTGTTTTCATTCAAGATCCGCTCAACCTATTTCGAGGTTGTAATATTATTCAAGCCATTTAATTCAACCGGCGCAATCTATATTTTAAATCTCTTCAACGGTGTATCTTTTGAGTGGGCCCTAACCCACAGGTCTTTTTCCAGGATCTTACCTGAATCTTCTAATTTTCCCGGAGTTACTCTCAAATTCTTTTCCAAGTTTGACATAAGAATGAGTTATCTTCAGTCAAATGCCTTCTCCAAGATCTTTCACATTCTTTTCATCATTGGTTCAACCTTTCTTTTAGTCATTCCGGAGTGTTTCAACTATTCTTGGTGGTGTTTCTCGTCGTCATTCTCGGATTTGAAGACCGAAGAAGTGTTTCCTCTAAATCTTGTGCCTTCTCTCGAGGATTCTCAGTTCAAGTGTGATGTCATCCTCTCATAATTGTTTTGATTGTGAGAATTCTTTTCATCCATCCGGAGCATTTCATGAGTTGTTTTCATTTCTTTCCTCCGGAGCCCATCATTTCAGAAGAATTATTCATTCCAGCCTTCAGCTCTCATTCTCAAAATCTTACCGGTGCATCATCCAAATATTCTCTAAGCAGCTCGTGATCTATTCGTTCTCTTGTATCAAATACTCTCTTGTATCTTCGTTCATTTCCTAATTCTTCCCGGTGTTTCGCTATCTTTTCTTCATTCGTTTTAAATTCTTACGGTGGTTCTTCCAAGATTCTTCTTCCTTCGTGTATCATATCAATGCGTTCGTGCTTTTCAAATTCTACCGGTGGTTCATTGAAGACCTTCCCAAGTTGGCGCAATATCTATCTTAATCCTTTCTACGAGAATAAATAGTATGCCAAATCCATTGCTTGTCATCAATTAAATTGATGAT
Organism: Triticum urartu; assembly: GCF_056163025.1. Classification (NCBI taxonomy): domain Eukaryota; kingdom Viridiplantae; phylum Streptophyta; class Magnoliopsida; order Poales; family Poaceae; genus Triticum; species Triticum urartu. The sequence continues at coordinate 475,364,026 of NC_141878.1, read as the reverse complement.
GGATAAGCATAATGTAATTCTTATTCTTGTTTCGCCGAGTAAATTCAATTCTTGCTTTCCGGAGTGGTTCATCATATCACATTCTCGGTTCAAGTGCTTCATACTTTTCCCGGAGTTCCAAGATCTCTCACCTATATCACCACGAACATTTATCTAATCATTGCAAGGCTTCAATCTTATTCTTTTCATCCTTCAATTCTTTTGGATCATTCTTTTATTACCGGAGTTCTTCATGGAGGTTCTACATGATGGTTCAGCAAGGATTTAATTCCTTCTTGGAGTGTTCATCGAGATTCTTTTCAGAGGAGTTCAAGCATTCTTCTTCCTGCATCCCAAAGTGAGAGTCTTTCTATCTTATCTTTTCAGGTGGTGTTATGTCGTTCTTGATAATTCTCCTTCGTGTTTCATGATTCACATGTTGGCAAGAATGAGATATTTTAAATCCATCAATCTCTTCATTGGAGTTATCTTGGGTTATATTTCACCTAAACCTTTCCCTAAGGATTGTTGCTATTTATGGTGCTCATAAATGACCCAAGTTCTTCATTTATCCTCACGGTGAAATAAGTTTCTTGTCTCCTTGTTCATATCAATCCAATCTTGTTTCCATTTATGGCAGAATTTCACCTCAAGTTTTCAGATGTTTTCATAAGCCCACAAGCAGCTTATTGTTTTCGTTGTTGATTTTTCAACAACTTCGTTCAAGCCTTATTCGTAAGGATGTTTCTTTCAAATTCATTTGTGGGAAGAGTTATCATTTTCTTCTCCATAATTTAATTCCAATGATCTATCTTCTATTATTTCTTCCGGAGGCATTATGATGTTGCACACTTCGATCCATCACCCCATTTTGTCAAAGATCATGTTCTTTCCTTTTGCTTTTCCATTCAACTGGAGTGTCGTGTCCTTCATTCAAGTTCTCTCATCTTATGAAGTTTTACCTCCCTTCTCAACCGGAGTGCTGTCTGAAATCTTTCTTACCCCTTGTGCCATTCTTTCAATAGTTCCGAAGGCAGTGTGTTGTTGATTTCATCAAGCATACTCTCATCTTGTCAAGTTCTCGTTAATTCCTTCCATTTTCAGTTGGAGTGCTGTCCAAATTATATCATTCTTATTCCTTCTCTATCTTGTTTTAACCGGAGTGTTGTGTCTATCATTCCTCTTCTAACCGGACTCTCATCCAAGTGCTTTCTTTTTGCCAAGCTCATATTCCTTACCTTTTTTCTCCAACCGAGTGTTGTCGTAATTGATCTTTATCATTCCTTGTACACCTCGTTTCAACCGGAGTGCTTGCTTGTACTTCTTATCCATTGTACCCTTTTTCTTATGTCTTTAAACCTACAAGGTTCTCGTGATGTTCCTTGTTCCTCTTTTGTATCGGAGTGTTTTCGACTTTGCTCATCTTCGTTGTATTATTTCTTTCAGATTGTTCAACCTCGCAAGGTTCATGGTTTCACTCGTTTGTCAAAGAAGCAACTTAGTTTTACCTCTACTCTTCCTCTCCCGTTTCTCTCCGGTGCCATCCTAGATCTCGGGACGAGATCCTCTCGTAGTGGTGGAGTGTTGTGACGCCCCGAGACCGTTGCGCCAGGTGTCTCCCAGTTATTCGCCGACATTGCCATGTCATTCGCTTGTGTGTTGCATCTTGCCATGTCATCATCCGCATTGCATCATCATGTTTTTTTGAAACTTGCATTCGTCCGGGTTCCCCCAGTTCCGCCCGTTGTCCATTCTGAGCCCAGACACACTTGCACGCGCCCGTGGCACATCCGAAATATTATTTTATAAGTGGCCGGAAAATGTTCTCGGAATGGGTTGAAAGTTGGCATGCGGTGTTGTTATGTTGTTAGTAGGTCACCTGTCAAGTTTCATTGCATTCGGAGTCCGTTTGACGCCTCAACGGATAACTATAGCGGCACCGCTGCCGGTCTAACGTCGGACGTTTTCGGTCTCCGAAAACTGCTGCCGGGCCCTCTCTCTCTTCTCTCCTCTTAGCCTCGCCACATCCCACCTAGTCCATCCACCTACCCCTCTTCACATCCAGAGCCGTCCGATGCGATCGCACGGTCCGAAAACCCCTCTTTGCTCAGTGCACAAACCCCCTCTCGTGCGCGTCCGAAATTTCCCCGGACCCAACTCGGGCAGTCGTCACCGTTGGATCCGGATCATCCCCAAACATCTATAAAACATTACCGTTTTCTTTATTGGACTCCCTAACCTACTTTTCTCGTCCATTCGATTATGATCGAAGGACCAGATTAGTCCCTAGTCAAAAACCTATTCAACCCTAGATCCTAGGGAGGTTGTCCCATCATTCCCGGCACCAGCCGCGAGATCCACCTCGTTTTCCCCGTCTCCTCTACCTCTACCCCAGGCCCAGGCATCCAGCGTCGCCTCCAGCCACATGCCCACATCCAGCCGCTCACCCAGAGCAAGCAGCAGCCCCGCCGTCGTCAGGCGAGGACCTTCCCATCGTCGGCGACCACCTGTAGCAGGACCCCTGCGCCCCTGCCTCTCCCTTCCTCTTCTTTCTCTCCTCCATCTCTCACTTGCGCTGCTGGTCGTGCAACAGGGAGCCCCAGAGGAGTTTGCGTTGGCCATCCTCGCCTCCCGCGCCCGGACGACATCGTCCTCGAGCTCCTCGAACCGTTCCCGCCAAGACTCGTCGTCGCCCCGCCGCGCCATGTACTCGATGCCAGCGCCGCCGTGCTTCTGCCATCTGCATCGGCAAGTGCAGCGCCCCGCCGCGCCGACCTCCTCCAGCTCGCCCAGCGCTGGATCTGGAGCCCGCGACTCCCGCCGGGCCTTGCCTCGCCAGAGAACATCGTCCCGACCGGATCCCCGTCGCCTGGCGCCGCCAAGTCCCACTCATGCCTTTTTGTCGAAAGGAGGAGGCTGCAGTCGTGCATCCGGTGTTGACCCTTCCCCTGCTTCGCTCGCTCGATCCCCCCCCCCCCCCCCGCCCCCCGCGCGTTGACCAGAGAGGAGCGCGTCCGCTCGCGGGATCCAGCCGCGCCCGCTCCAAGGCCCGGCCTGCCTTGGCCTCCTCACTGACTGGGCTCGGCCCATGGTGAGGCCACCCCTGAGCCCCTTTTTTCCATTGTTGGGCCAGCTAGATTCGGCCCGAGTGCCTGTTTTTTTCGCGACCGAATTTGCTATTTATCCTGAGAATTGCCAGTTTTGCAGGAACACCCTTGCACTTCATGCATATCCTAACTAATTAAACGTGCATCGGATTAAAACAAACTTTATATGTAAAATGTCTAGAATTTTGTCTAGTTTAATAATATCCAACTTTCATCTTTTTTAAAATATTTAAAATGCTGTTTGTGTAATTTTGTCCTTATGCCATGTTAAAATGCCTTAATCCATAACTTAATAACCGTAGCTTGGATTTTAATGAACTTTATATGTAAATGGGGTAGAAAAATGCCTAGATTAACATGGTGACCTTACTTTGCATGTTCAACAACTCTAAATTTATGTTTAGGGCAGAACAGTACCAAATATAAAATATGCTCATGAGGAGTTTCCGGACTTGTTGTTTGTTGTTCCGGGCTCATTTAAACTTGCCTAGATAGGTGGTTTTCTTTTGCTCCAACCCTTGCCATGTTTAAGAACATTTAATATTGTTGGGTACATAAACGAGATCGAACTAAATAAGTCATGTGGTGTTCCGTCAATATGAACTCGTTGCATATTGAGCTCCACTTAACTTGTAGTTTTGCTTGTGCACTTTGCCATGCCATGTATCATGACACCGGACATGCATCATACTTGGTTGTACATCATGCCATGTTGATGTGTTGATTGTTTACTATGTGGTTTGCTTCTTTCCGATGTTGCTTCTTCGGGTTGGTTCCGACAACGCCGCGTTTGTGAGGATCTGTTCGACTACGTTCGTTTGTCTTCTTCATGGACTCGTTCTTCTTCCTTGCGGGATCTCAGGCAATATGACCATACCCTCGAAATCACTTCTATCTTTGCTTGCTAGTTGCTCGCTCTTTTGCTATGCCGCGATACCTACCACTTGCTATATCATGCCCCCCATATTGCCATGTCAAGCCTCTAACCCACCTTTCCTAGCAAACCGTTGTTTGGCTATGTTACCGCTTTGCTCAGCCCCTCTTATAGCATTGTTAGTTGCAGGTGAAGATGGAGTTTGTTCCTTGTTGGAACATGGATATTTTGTTGGGATATCACCATATTTCTTATTTAATTATTTAATGCATCTATACGCTTGGTAAAGGGTGGAAGGCTCGGCCTTATGCCTGGTGTTTTGTTCCACTCTTGCCGCCCTAGTTTCCGTCATATCGGTGTTATGTTCCTTGATTTTGCGTTCCTTACACGGTTGGGTGTTATGGGGACCCCTTGACAGTTCGCCTTGAATAAAACTCCTCCAGCAAGGCCCAACCTTGGTTTTACATTTGCACTAACAACCTATCACCTTCCCTTGGGTTTTGCAGACTCAAGGGTCATCTTTATTTTAACCCCCCCCCCCCCGGGCCAGTGCTTGTCTAAGTGTTGGTCCGAAATAGAGCCACTTGCGGCGCCACCTCGGGGAAACTTGAGGGCTGGTTTTAGTTGTACGTAGTGTTCATCCAGTGTTGCCCTGAGAACGAGATATGTGCAGCTCCTATCAGGATGTTGGCGCATTGGGCGGTCTTGCTGGTCTTGTTTTACCATTGTCGAAATGTCTTGTAACCGGGATTCCGAGTCCGATCGGGTCTTCCTGGGAGAAGGAATATCCTTCGTTGACCATGAGAGCTTGTGATGGGCTAAGTTGGGACACCCCTGCAGGGTTTTGAACTTTCGAAAGTTGTGCATGCGGTTATGGGCAGATGGGAATTTGTTAATGTCCGGTTGTAGAGGACTTGACACTTAACTTAATTAAAATGCATCAACCTAATGTGTAGCCGTGATGGTCTCTTTCCGGCGGAGTCCAGGAAGTGAACACGGCTTTGGAGTTATGTTTGAACGTAAGTAGTTTCAGGATCACTTCTTGATCACTTCTAGTTCACGACCGTGCCTTGCTTCTCTTCTCGCTCTCTTTTGCGTAAGTTAGCCACCATATAAGCTAGTGCTTGCTGCAGCTCCACCTCACTACCCTTTCCTACCCATAAGCTTAAATAGTCTTGATCTCGCGGGTGTGAGATTGCTGAGTCCCCGTGACTCACAGATTACTTCAAACAGTTGCAGGTGCCGATGATAACCGTGCAGGTGACGCAACCGAGCTCAAGTGGGAGCCCGATGAAGTTCGTGTTCGTTGTGTTGTTTTGTTTTTCAGTTGATCAGTAGTGGAGCCCAGTCGGGGTGATCGAGGATATATTGCATTAGGGGTTGTCTTTCTTTATTTGGTTCCGTAGTCGGACCTTGATTGTATCTGGATGATGCAATGCTATATTTATGTATTATGTGAAGTGGCGATTGTAAGACAACTCTTTACCCCTTTCTTATTCAGTACATGGGATGTGTAAAGATTACCCCTCTTGCAACATGCCTACTATGCGGTTATGCCTCTAAGTCGTGCTCCGACACGTGGGAGATATAGCCGCATCGTGGGTGTTACAGCTACTAAACACTTTGATGCAAATATTTAGTTCTCTAGGTGAGGTTGAATTGACAACTCAACTGCTAATACTCATAAATATTCTTTGGCTCCCCTTGTGTCGAATCAATAAATTTGGGTGAAATACTGCCCTCGAAGACTGTCGCAATCCCCTATACTTGTGGATTATCAGAGGCCATCTTAATTAAGTTTTTGACCATGCCAAAATCTGGTGTCAATACATGTCCCCTGTTTTTTTAGCAAAGCTTGTTTACCGAAAAACATTTTGCACAGAGCTTGTTCCAAGGACGATATCAACACTCCATCGGCCATTTTATATCTGCTTAGGGCGATAAGTATATGTCGGCCATTGCTTGTGTGAACCTTTTGATGCTAACTTGGGTGAAACATTCTCAACTTCGTTAATTTGAGCATAAAGTTCCTTAGATATGCATGCAAAGCCATCTGCCAAATCATATTATCCACCCTTTTGCTAGGATCTTGTAAATAATCAACAATGAGAATCCTCCAATCCTTGCTTTTGTCTGCATAAAAAATGCATTAGTGGTCGAAGCGGTAGGCTTCAGTTCGGCCTTGCCTATGTCAATGAGACTAAGCATCAATTATCAATATATATGCAATACCATGATCAACATAGTAGCCCGATGCTTGTTGTGCCAACTCTCTCCAACATAATACCATGATCAGCAAAGCAACCCAATGAGGATATTACATCTAGACATGCCTCAAGGTAAATTATAAGTGATTCGTCAAAACATTGATAATTTTTTTGATATTTGTAGCACTACTAATAATTAATCGTTGAAATCCTCAATATGTATAGCACATATAGCAAGTAAAATATTCAATCCGAGTAACAATGCATATTCGGCTTTGATTATTTGTGCAAAAAATATTCTAAGTGGCATGGGGCTTCAAAAATAGTACCATAAGGAGATATACAAACAACACCAACACCTTGGCCATCGCTATGAATTCAACCATCAAAACATAATCTCCATAGTACTCGAGAGACAAGGCTAATATCAATATTATGCATGACGTCAATCCGATGCTCAATAATAAATCTGGCAGTGATTTGGCCTTTGATAGATTCTCGATATTAATAAGAAAAATCATACACAACAAAGCATAAGCCCACTTGCTAATTTTATCATGGATTGGTCTATGCAACATATATTTAATGACATCGGTTTAACAAGTTATCATGCAAGCACTACATAATAAGTAATGTGTCAATATTTATGCAAACATGGTACATGCATAAACATATTAATAATGAATGTGTACCTTGCCTCGATCTCCAATCATACTAAGGACGATGCTAGAATACCATGATACGTCTCCAACGTATCTACAATTTTTCATTGTTTTGTGCTATTATACTATAAATCTTACATGTTTTATATGCAATTTTATATTATTTTTGGGAACTAACCTATTAACCTAGTGCCTACTGCCAATTGTTGTTTTATGCTTGTTTTTTGTTTTACAAAATCTATACCAAACGGAGTCCAAACATGACGGAACTTTTTGACGAGTTTTACTGAACCAGAAGAGACCCTAGAAGCTTCAGGGGAGGACCAGAAGACCTACGAGGATACGACAAGACAATAGAGTGCGCCCTGATATCTTGTGGGCCCCTCATGGATCCATTTGACCTAATTCCAACACTATAAATTCTCTAATATTGCAAAAAAAACAGAAGCACCAATGGAACAACTTTTCAGCCACCGCAAGTATATGTTCTTCCATGATCCCAACTGGAGGTCTTTGCGGGTACTATGTCGGAGGGGGAGTCGGTCACGGAGGGCTTCTACATCAACCTTACTGCACCACCGATGATGTGTGAGTAGTTCCCACAAGACCTATGGGTCCATAGTAATTAGCTAGATGGTCATCCCTCTCTCTTTTTGATCTTCAATACAATGTTCTCTTTGGAGATCGATTTTGATGCAATCTTTTGCAGTGTGTTTTTTGGGATCCAGTGAATTGTGGGTTTATGATCAGATTATTCATTGAAAGTAATTGAGTCTTTTCTGAACTTTATTATGTGTGATTATTATAGCTATGTAATGCTTTCCGATCTATGAGTTTTCTTTGGCCAAGTTGATGATTAGATCTTCACTGGAAGTGGTGCATAGAAGTGCTACATAGTAGTAGCTTCAATCTGGAGCAGTATCGAGGGTGAAATGACCACGCGGGGCATGCAACCCAACCAATGGCCAACCGACACATTTACAACGGTCAGATTTCAAACTCACACGACAACTTTACTTAAGGAACAAGTAAAGCTGACTCCACTACTAGATCAATTCTCTCGAAGCCTAAAAGGACTTTGTCCGTACTTGGGAGGTGTAGGAGAGAGAGGGGGAGGGAGACAGAGGAAGAGAAAGAGAGGGCTTCCGAGTACTTGGGAGGCGCGGGAAGCGCAGGAGCCCAGAAGAACTCCACAACTAGAAGTCTCTCGAAGCCTAGAGAAAAGGGAGGCGCGGGACTATGTTGAGCTAGGAATTGGGTCTGGCCTCCTTGTTGCGCTGCACACGAGAGAGAGAGAGAGAGAGAGAGAGAGAGAGAGGGGGGGGTAGATGGGCTGAGTCATAGTTAGGTTTGATGTTTTTTCTTTCTCTTTTAAATTTAAATTTTATTAAATATCAAACTTGCTACAAATTCTTTTAGGAAAATTGCAATGGCCCAAAAGACTACTTGAGACTTAGGAAATTACATTTCATCCAAATTGAATAAATTATTTGTCACCTTATTTTGGGTTATTATTTTATTCCCTAAATAATTTTAGTGTTCAATTTAATTTCCAATTTTATATTTAGGGTTTCAACAATATTTGGGATTTACGAGAATTATTTTCCAACCCAAAATCAAATAGAAGTCACACGTAATTTTTTAGCACTATTTTTCCATTTATAAATGGGTTTTTATCATTTATGCCACCGGTTGTGTCCCACTACTCAATTTTGCCACTGCGAATTGCATCCACTCAAAAATGTCATCACTTTGTTAGACACATGCTCAAAAATGCCATTGGACACCATTATTGTGATCTCAAATCTTTTTGCCATGTTATAATGACATAAATACCTATGGACCAACATGCTATCTCTCCCTCTATCTCACTACAATAAAGTGTAGGGCCTACTTGATCCCGACAACGTTCTTATTTCCCTGTAAAATTATTCGCTTGGTTACTCCTGACAAGTGGGGCCACACTTATCATTGTGAGATAGAGAGACCGACATGTGGGTCTAGGCTTATTTTTGTCATATAACAAGGTCAACGGGTTTGACGTGAAAATAACAATGTCTAATGGCATTTTTGAGAAAACATCTAACGTAATGATGGCATTTTTTAGATATCTAATGGCATTTTTGAGCAAGCATCTCATGGATCGATGGCATTTTTGAGTAGTTGTAACTTCTAATGGCAAAAGTGAGTAGTGAGACACAACTTGTGGCATAAATGATAAAAACCCACTTTATAAATAATCCCTAAATGATTTGTGGTTGTGAATAATTCTCAAAAAATGATCCACAAATGACAATCAAATCAGTTAACTCATAGGGAGAACTAGCTAAGATCACGCAATCACAAACAATTTTTTTAAATTAATGAACCTTATTTTAGTTATTCACATTCCAAGAATTGAAAATCCTGAGATGTGACAATTATAGTAATAGAGGGAACAAAAACGTGATTGAAACAAATATTACCTTCTGATCTTGTATGAACACTACTGAGAGTATGAACCTCTTTTACAATGCTTGGCGGAATTGGATTACCTGCAAAAATAAAGTAAGGTAAAATAACTAATAACAATTATTTAAAATCGAACAAGAATACATAACACCAAGTTTCCCCCCAATACATGTCGACGTTTTGCTCTCTGAAGTAAGCACGGACTTAACCCTCTATGAGTGCAACACATGCAATTTTGAATTAACAACGAGAAGACTTTGTCTATAAATTCAATACCTTCTCTAATTATACCATTCTTCTTAATATTCCATTCACATTTTTTAGCATGCCTTAGTTTGAATTCTCGAGTCACAGAATGTCTCACCTTCAAATATAGTATAGATCTATCATCTAAATAAATTAAATTTTGAAAATGTAAAGTATAAAAAAAATTACAGTTTGCGGGTTATATCTTATGTGATTACTGAATGTTTCATTCAAGATACATTGTGGACTTGTCGAAGGTAATAAAATTGCACATTCTTTCAAACAACTTCAAAGTTTTTTATACTTCCATTATTCTTCAATGAACCCTCTGACATAATGTTATTGAAAAATCCAATTGATTGTGTTTTTCGGGCAACCATTGTTCTTTCAAACTTTTCAACAAGAAAGTTGTATGATCTCCTATCAATCATACTCCTCAAATAGCATATAGGTTTTGCTATTTCAATCTATAAGCAAGTACAACAAGATAGTTGTATATTACTTTTGATAAAATTTAAGTTGGACAACTAATTCGACAATGGAATACATGGCATGCACACATCATACATTGCTACACCATTTAGTGTTTTCTTGCAAGAGGAAATCATAAGATTTACGCGTCTCTTATCGGAGTTTGCAATCCTAGGCAAATTATTATGTCTCCTCAGTACAATTTGTACTTGATTATCAGTGTAGAACTTTTGCATACATAGTGTGTAGTCATGTTTGGAAGAAAGTGTTACCAAATGACCCATAATAAATTTCATATAGACCACCTTAAAGCATGCCTTCTCAACTTCACTTGATAACTCTGCTATACATCTGGCTAATTCTTTTCATGCTTGCTTTGATATGTGAGAATCATTCCCAACCACACATATATTACCCTTCAAGGAATCAATAGAAGCAGCAGTTGTCTGACTATCAACACCATCAATGTCTCTTGGTCCAGACGGAATACCAAAAACTTTGTGCATATCTCTAGAATAGAATTTCAGTTTCCTATTTTAAGATATTTTAATGCATCGATACTTCACACTTATTGCACTTAAAAGAAATGTACTAAACTTAAGGTGTATTTTTTTTATTTCAGGGAACTTCAGCAACCCATCAAATTTGATTTTCCAAAGCATATTTTTTATGTAATCCGTAAACCTATTCAAAATTGCATGAACATGGTCTACCTTCAATCTAAATTCAGAATTACATTTTCATCCTCATTTTCTGCTTGAGCCATCTCCTTCCGTGTAGTAATATCTGAATTGCTAGATTTTGATGTTCCACTTGCCGAATAACTTGACTTAGACGACATCTTTATATATCACTAAAAGATAAAATTAGTCAGTATACCAAATCAATAGTTGTATATACTTATCAAAATGTTTATCAATGGTTAAACCTTCACAATTAAATTATCAGATTTGAACTACAAAAACATCTTACATTAATTTACATAGGGGGTAATATAATACGATATCTAATAAAAGTATATTTAATTCAACATACTGCTCTTTAGGTTCACGTTTTATATTGCAAAACTTATGATTATAGATTGAAGTAACATCAGTAGACGAAATAAAAAATTTCTTTCGTTAAGGCATCCAAGTAATTCGACAAAAATGTTCACGTACTACTACACATCACCCTATTTAACATAACTGAACAAATTTTACAAGTAGTACATTTCAATTTGCAATCTAATATTGATCACTAAACTATCCGAAACCTTATATACTACTCCCTCGTTTCTAAATATAAGTATTTTTAGAGATTTCGGTACAGACTACATACGGATGTATATAGACATAGTTTAGAGCGTAGATTTACTTATTTTGCTCTGTGTGTGGTTTATATTGGAATCTCTGAAAAAAACCTATATTTATATTTAGGAACGGAGGGGGTATATCCAGAGAATAAATGTTGTATCCATCAAGTCAAAAAAGTTAACTTGATAATATAATTTTAAGTTTCGGTCCCTCTAATATACTTTTTGCGAAAAGTATTAGATCTATTATAAAGATTTATCGAAAGTGCAAAACACCTCAAACATAATAAAAATTATATCAAGGTTCATGGACCACCTCATTGCCACCGCCAGAATGAGCCGCCAACGCGCCGTTGTCATCACTCTCATACCGGAGCCTGGTTGACCTTGTTGATGACAGTCGGAAAGTCTTCGTGCACATGCTCATAAGGACCAACGCCCCGGAGTCGCAGTCGTCGTCATTGAATCCTTGAATCGATCTGAAGAACCTGACACCAAATATCACCGTTGCGTACGCACGGCAAGAAATTTTAACCTCGCTGCCCCGAGGAGCTGGCAGGAATCTACGCCGGAGCTCCGTCTAATCCGTCTCAACGGACAAACTTGTGAAGGATCGAAACCCGGAAGATCGACTCGAAGAAGAAGCGCCGCCATCCGTCTAAACGCCGCCCCTGCAAGGACCAAAACCCCTACATATCCACTAACCGGATCCGAGGCACCCGAAATCCTCTCTCCGTCACCGACCGCCGGAGCGGCAGGCGAATCTACGCTCTCGTCGGTGGAGATCGAGGGGAGGAAGGATTTTCCTAATCGCCTTGCGAGAGAGGTATAATTTTAATGGACGTCGATAACTACCACACGTCTCTAATGCAAATAGATTGCCACGTCATCGCATGCATGCATGCGAGAATCTTTTTGAATTTTCAGTTTTTAAAATGTTTTATCTCTTAAATGAAAAATCCGATTGAAGATCCGTTTTCACCATTAAATCCCTCGCGACGGGATCTTCAAAACTAGATCTCATACTGATATATTTCGGCGAATTTTTTTTGTCAATAGTTGCCATGTCTATTGCACATGAATTGCCATGATATTTACACTGAAGTTGTCATGATATGTTTCAACTATTTTCTTTTACATTTAAAAATAAATTTTAACATATTATAAAACGGAGATTAAGAAACTAGACCTGCCATGCACCATAAACTAAAATTGTCATGATACATGCACTTAAAATTGCCATGGTTCAATAAAAAAATATTTTCATGGTCAAAGTACTGTAATTGCCATCATAAAAAAATAAAATTGCCATGATCTACAAACTAAAAATGCCACATGGCAACTTTAGTTTAAGCACTATGACAACTATAGTGTAAACATCATGGCAACTTCTGGGCAAAAAAAAAATCATCGAAACGTATCAACATGGGGTCTAGTTTTGAAGATCTCGTCGAGACGGATTTAATGATGAAAACGAATTTTTAGTTTGCTTTTTTATTTAGGAGATAAAACATTTTTAAGCCGAAAACCAAAAAGATTTCTATTAATGTCATCTATTCATACGTGGCAAAATGAGTGGTGATGAAGACGTGTGGGCGATCTGCAAACGCCCACACGTGTGGGCGTTAGTTTTTCTGATATTAATTAAATCTAATCATACATCGTTTCGGTCCTTGTAATTTAACTTAACACTTATGTGTCTGTCTATAACCAACATGTTCATTCAAATTGTCTAAGTTTCTGTTTTCCCGAACTTAGAACACGTTTTACACTTAGTACATCCATTGTTATGTGCGTTATAACATATACATTCGACATCCAAAGATTCAATAAGTCCAAGGTGAGTGTTCTTGGAAGAGAACAACCCAGTAGAAGCAATGAAACATGGCGTGTTCATCATACATTCAAACGCGATCCGGTTGAGTAGGGATCTCTTAGTTCCAGAAACTTTGGCAATTTCGTACAGACAACAAAGAATTACAGGCAATTTCGAATTCACTGATGCTGCTTACTCACTTCCACTGGACTGCGGAGACACGGTTTGCTGCGACTGCAGCTGCTCTTCCTCCACCGTCTTGACCACGGCGTGGGTCACGGCGACGCTGCCGCAGCCGGCGACGTTCACGCGGCGGCACCGGTCGCCGCTCACGGCGCCGCACCGGCTGGCGTCGACGGCCCTGCACATCTGGACCTCCAGGCTGCCGCACCAGTCGGCGCGCACTCCCTTGCAGCGCGCCAGGCGGACCTCGCCGAAGCTCTCGACGTCGGCCCGCCTGCAGCGGGTCGCGCGGAGGAGGCCGCCGCCTCGGAGCCGCGCCTCCCGGCACCTCTCGACCGTCACCTTGCCGGCCTGCTCCGCGTCCAGGGACCGGCACCGCGAGACCGACACCTCCCGCGCGCCGTCGACGCGCGTCGCGCCGCACTGGACGAAGGACGCGGACCCCACGCCCTCGGCGGCCGCGTCGCCGCACAGGGTGAACACGACGGCGCCCCCTCCCCCGCCGCGCACGACGACGCTCCGGAGGCCGTCGGCGGAGAGGTTCCCGGGGCTGGTGACGGTGACCTTGCCGAGACTGCCCTGGAGCGTGCCCTCGTGGATGTCCGTCTCGACGCCGTCGACCACGACGACGAACATGTGGTGGACGGCGACCGCGGAGGAGGATCCGCCGGGCTTGGGGCCGACGAGCTCCATCGCGATCTGGTGCGGGCTTGCCATCCCCTTCTGGTTGTTTTGGTTGGTGAGCTATCGAGGAGTAAAGCGACGTTTAGTTATGAGGTCCATAGATGTTAAGAGGTGTGTACCCTTCTCAACTGCCAGTGCCCACTCCCAACTGTCAGTGCTGCTCTTTTCTTCGCTTGCACTGTTGCACATCCCATACACATCGGTTCCTAAAAAAAAAATCATAAAAAACTTTTAATCAATCATGACAGTACCATCGGAACGGTGGTTTAATGTGTGAGACACTATTCATACCAAGGAACATCGCCGCTGCAAATGCCCCGCCCACGCGCAACCCTACTGAAGCCCCAAAGAGGAAGAAATTAGAGCTCCATCTGGTAGATAGGGGCATCACCACGCTCCCACACCGACATAGAAGGGGGAGGGGATGACGACCTGCGGGCGGAGGAGGGTTGACAACATGGGGAGCAACTAGTATAGAATCTGAGCTTCATGTGAAAGAATAGAAAAATGAAATCTGAGCCATTGGATGGGAGATGAATGGCACAGATTATGGTGGAGGGGACTGCTCCCACTTGAGTGTACATTTCACGAATCACCCCCTAGAAATAGATAGATATAAACATTACTTTTATAGTAACAACCTCATGTCTTTCATTTATTTCCAAATCGGCAGAATGTTGATGACAACTCTTTCAAGCATGTCAATATTTGATTATATGTGAAAATTAAGTCATCCCTTTGACGCACAACTAAATGTATATGTTAAACTGGATTATCCAAAACAAAGCTAATATTTTATATGAATTATGCAACATAAAATTGAAGTTAACATTAAGGTTATCTCGCAATACACACCCACATCTGAATAGGCTGCTGAAAATGTTTGTGAGCAAGGTATTCCATTTCTCGGTCGACTTTGATCCACATACATGCATGTGAAGTGATCCATAACATGAGATGATTATTTTTATTACATGACCAGCAAAACCAAATATTAAGTACTAAAATGATCAACCGCTCAGCGAGCATTTGCTATCTTGATTGTACATGACATAATATTGTTCAGTTGACGTTTGCCTCCGGTTCGAATGCTTGTCTCTCATCAAGCTTCATTTGCAGGGAGAGATAACACCAAACGAATATGATTCAGTTCAACACAAGTCTGTGTTGGTGTACGTTCAACAAAGGAACTAAAATTATCTCGCACGCAAATGAGTTTCGCCCTTGCAGTCGTACACTTCTTCTGTCCATATGTACTCAAGATGCTTCTGGTGTCAGAGCATCACCCATCTACAAATACATGGACAATTTTATAGTTTACATCGAGGCAAGAAACTGGAAATAATTATGTTCTTTCGTGGACTAAAAGTCTGTAAGGTACACTCAGAGCTTACATATAAAAAAGACTGGTGGGCACACTCAGAGTGTACACAAGCATAAAAATACAAACTTATAACACAACTTAGCCTGCAAATAGCCGTAGAAAAGAACTAAGATGAATAATTATTTCCGGTGGCAGAGAAACCTACCTTTGAGGCTTTCACCATGATTCAGCTTCAAAGTGTAGCATTGATGCTGCTCTTTGCTCCCTCAATTCACCATGCTTTTCATTCGATTTGGATTAGAGTATGCAAGGCGAAAGACTTCAACGAGCACCACTACTAGAGAGAAGAATGTAAAAGAACAATGCTGCACTCATTTAGTATTCATATGTCATGTGTATAGAATGGCATTTACAGCAGGACACTAGCAATGAGCAATTAAAACAAAATACTACAAAAATACAAACATTTCAGGACTGGATTGGGGCCAAAATTTGGCATGAGACCAAAACTTGGCATTTGATTGGTTGAACACCAAGCGTGAGCCCCTCTCTACAATTTTCCAAATATTGGCAACTTTTGATAGAAAATTGGCATAGATCTTAGTCTCAAACATTCATGCCACTTTAAGACTAGGGCCACAACTTGATTCAGCATGTAAAGAAAGCAGCTATGCAAAGCAGAAATGAAGCAAATATTTTCTAAATCAACTTTGGAAATATGTTGCGATGCATATTATTTGCTATTTTCAAGAATGCACAAGAATCCCAGGACCAAGTGAAACAACTTCTCAGGCCATACCTGTTGTGCTCCCCCCTTATATGTATTCAACCAAATTTCTGAATCGTTGGTTCAAAATTAGCTGAATCTCCTGTTTGTGGACAAGAAGCTTTATAGCCATCAACTAAAAAAAATAGGAGATCTCCCCTTATCACATTACACTAACTAATCACGCGTCTTGTATGCACTAAATAAGTGAAGGGTTCACTCTCCCCACTAAACCAGTCAAACACCTTGCGATGCACTACTTTATAACAGAATTAACACACCCTTAGCATGTCTGAGAATCGATGTAACCAAAGCATCAACAGATTAACGATCTACAGGCTAAAACATGGCATCAATTTGACTTCAGGTTCAGATTTAATTGGTTCTCGTATTAATCTAGGAACTCTGTACATAGCACGATTCATCCAAAGCAGTCACATGCCCATATATAACGATAATATTGCATGTAATGGCCGTCACTGCGTAATCCCATTGTTATTTCAGTGATTTCGGATGGTACACATTGGTGCCCCGTGTACAATTGCTCTGATTTAATGTCTTCATCAGCTGCCTCATTAAGGCCCAACCTTCCTGTAGATCCCTCATCTACCCTAGCAGATCTTTGACGAATGTGCACACAGAAATCTAGGTGAGAGAGGAGGAAGTAGGAGTATCAGAGTATACCTTGATCCTGGGCGTGAGAGGCGAAGGAGGAGCTCACCACCGGCTTGCCGCCAGCGATCTAGGATCTTGAGAGGGGGCAGAGGCACGGATCACGCCGACAAGCCGCTCCAAGGGCCTGAGAGGGGAAGGGGATGAGTAGCCCCCATCTGCTTGCCTTAGGCGAGCAACTGTAGTTGCCGGAGATGGGGATTGGGGAGGGATGCGGATCTCGACCGCCGCTACTGTCCACAAGCGGGAGGGAGATGGGCGAGGGGGAGGGTGACTCGTGGTCGCGTTTGGAGGAGGATGTCGGGAGAAAATTAACAAGAATAAAGGGTCCTTTTTGCTAACCGTGCGCAAAGATCCCACCACCAAAATCTGTACCATCCATCTCAATGCTAACGGCTCAGATCATTTTTTCTATTTTTTCACCCGAAGCTCATCTTCTATTCTAGTCGTTCCCTGACAACATGGGGTGCCTAGAAAATCTCATCTCTAGGATTTAGATTTGGAGAGAAGATGACGGAGGGATAACAACATGGCCAGGATCTTACAAACTTAGTAGTACCTGGCCTTATATAGCAACTTAATAATGAGCCACTTCGTCAACACATTCACATTTAACAAATACTAGCTAAACTTCCTACAAGGAAGGGAGGATTAGAAAAGTCTTGTTGATTGTTGTTTTCTTCAGACCGCCGGGAAAAGCATAAAAGAAAGGGTTGAATGGTACGATTCCTTCAGTCACCCTAGAATGAGCCCATGCATTGCAACATGAGCAATCTCTCCCTATTTTTTTAATAATAAAGCACGGATTGAGTCTCCGGGTTCACCGTCGCGGCGTTTTTATAAAATAGTCCCTTTGCTTTTTGAAAATAGAACCCGCAGTTCTTTATTATTAGGTAAAGATAAAGATACGTGAGGTGATACTAAATTTCGTCCGTTTGGACCTGGGCGCCGCACGCACTGGGTTGGCCATCGCCCGTGGCATCACCCAGCCTCTTTGGTATGTGATCGATACCCTAAAAGTCTCTATAATCTTCCAAAAATCAATCAATAGTCCTGACTAGATGCACTTTCGTCAGAAATTATCCATGTGGAACATGAGTTGGAGTTAAACTTCACCTTCCTCGCCGCCTTTGCTACCCTCCAATAAATATCGGTTCCCAAAATGAGGGGAGTAGAGGAGAAGCGGACGAGGATGCGTACGCCCAGTGTAAATTTTATCAAACGTCGGTGCCCCTCCTGCCTAGCGGAGCTCTGAGCCGAGTGCGCCGTGCATGATGACACCCTTCTTCCCGACCGTCTCGGCACACCATAGGCCGCCGCCGCGTACCTCATGCCTCCTCCTCTCTCGACTGCGCTGCCGCCCCGGCTACTCGCGCGCCCGTTGCCGCTTGCTCCTGCGCGCCACCGCATCTTCTTCGACAGCAACGGGACGCATCCTTCTGGCACACGGGCAGCGCATCTCCTTCCGGCCATGAGTATGTCGCTTCTTTTCCGCCACCTGTTTGCCATGTCCATCGTCAACTGCGAACCACATCTACCGGTGCCCCTTTTGCCTTTTCTCGGCAAGATCTTTTGCGCATGAAGACGCGTCCTCCTGAGGGTGGACGGGGGTCAGGCCCTCATCGAGCTGTCGTTTGGACCGGCCGCCGGCGGTCTAGACCGGACAGGACCGAGCAACTTCGCGCTCCTGTTTTTAGGAACCAGACATGCGGCGTCAAAGCTCGGTCTGGACTGAGAGGACCAGCCATGGCGAGGTGGCGGTAACCATGGCGTTAGCTACGGGTCCTAATCAGAGGGGGAAACAAAGGGAAAAGCTACGGGGACTCACGGTGAACCCGACGGCGAGGTCGGTGAGGCCGGGGAAGCAGCAACGGCAAGGTAATCGACGACGAACGACGATACTCAGACTTGGAGTTGGAGGATGATGGCGAGGGCTTCAGGGTGAATTCGGCCGAGTCCTTGCGCGGGGAAGGAGATCTCAAGGTTGCGGACCTCCTGGACAAGGTTGTTCGTTGCGGGGAAGCCGGGGCCGTGTGTGCTGCGCGCGGTGGCCATGCATGCTCTGCTTGTGCCTGTCCGCACCCAGCCGTGCGTGCACTGGTCCTCCCGTGGGCTCCAATTTGCACCATGACTTGCTGAGCTTGACCCGTCAGTCCTAGCTCCAGCTGCACCCTGGCCCGTGGAGTTCAGCGCCACCACATCAGCCATCACACGGAGCTGCTACTGCTGCTCTTGTGCTCTAATTTTCTTGGATGCTTAAGCAAAACTAATGAGGAGAGAGAGAGAGGGAGAGAGTGTATCGGTGGTTACAGAGAAAAAAATTATATGAGACTAGGTCTCACGGTTAGCAGGTGAGACCTGTCCTGATGGATGACACGTGACATTCACAAATCACAAAGCATCTAATCTCTCTCCCCCCTGATTTTAAGTGGGGGGTGGGGGTGCTTTGTGATTTGTGAATGCCACGTGTCATCCATCAGGATGGGTCTCACGTGAGACCTGGTCTCATAGAATTCTTGCAGCACGTGATACCTGGTCTCAGGGGGGTGCATATAGGAATCAGAGGATAGGATAGGCACGTGTGTGGTGGAAAGAAATCAAAGATTTTTAATGTAAAATATAATTGCTTTCCTATTGCAGCACAGCGCTGGAGCATGGCAGGAGCGGCGCGGCACAGCGCGATGCTGGAGACGGGCTCGGGACGGGGAGCGAGATGAGAGAGATACAGATTTTTGTGACAACTAGTTGTTCGTGCAGCTTCGGTGTAGTCAGATGAAGACACGGAGAGATGAGATGATATTCTTTTGTACTATGTTGTTGTTCGATGAGATGAGATGGAGCAGGTTGTTTTATGCTGCTTATAAGATGGAGAAAAGAGAGAGAGAGAGAGAGATCACAGTGAGAAGAGAGAGTTGTGATGATTTTTTTTATTTTTATGACGATCTTCGGTGTTAGTGCTGCTACTATTGGAGCTGAACCAGAGGCGCACTATATTGAGTACTTTGCAGATGAAAAAAAAGAGGAAGATCGTGTTGCATAATGCTTGCTTATGATGTTTTTTTGACGGTATATTTGTTGGTTTGTTTGTTACAACAGACGCAAATAAACGGATTTATTGAGTGACTGAAACATAGTTCTGATGTAATTTAATAAGACTATTAATATATTTGGGTTACCACAAAAGTGAACCGATGATGTAGTGTGGATGTACTCAAGCTGAGCTATGCACCAAATATTAACCCAAATTAACCTTTTGATCCCAATGCTCATATAAAGTGTTGTTAAGTATTGGCTTGAATCCTTCCTTTGACGAAGACCCTTAATTCAAGTAATTCAAACCTTCTTAGTTCGTAACATTTGATGCATGAATTCTTGTTCGTATTTTAATTTTGTTTTACTATTTTTAGGGTAATTGCTACTTTATTTATTTTTTAGTTCACGACCATTTCGTCCAAAATACGTCATGGATAAAAAAGGGGATACATTAAAGGCCCATTCGGAAGCTCGCTGGCTTCCCAAACGAGCCAGATTCTCGTGGAGCCAGCGCTAGCTCGCTTCTTGCGGGAACCAGCGTGCATTCTGCAGCAGAAACAGTCCAAGGCACAGTGTAGCGAGAAAAAAACGGTTCATGGGGCGCTGTAGCGAGAGGAAAACGCTTCGAGGAGTCACTTCGTGAGGGCATTCCCACGTAATATCCAGCAACTCCAGCTTCTCGTTTCCGCGAAGCTAGGCAATCGCTGCTTCTCAAATTTGCACTCCGGTCTGCTCGATCTCCAGGAGCAGGCTTCTTGAATCCCGCGCGTTCGGCCAGCTCCTCGCCCGCTTCCGGAGATGCGCGGAGCCTCCGAACGGGTCCTAAACCAAGTTTTTCACAACTTATTAACACAGCCTTCCCTCACAAGAATATCCGTCGCTTTGTTCGCCGGTCGCCTCGACCAGATCACCCCGTGCTCATTCACACCAACAAACAACTCCTTGATCTCTTCTATAAGAGGGCTAAACCTCGGACAGTCTTGATCTCTTGATTGGAAAGCAGGTACCACACCTTGATTGTTTGTCTTGAGACAAAGTTTTTCAACACCCAATTCCATCGCCAACTGAACACCTGTTGTAACATTTGAGTGGTAATAAATTACTTCTGTTTTCTAACCAATAATCTATATCTATACCAAAAGGGTTATCGCTTCTTCCTCCCTAATTTTAGTCCGTTTTCGGACCGTCTTAAAGTTCCCGCAAAAAAAGAATCGATCGATTTGAACCGAATCAGAACTACATGTTGGGCTTTAATCGTCCATCTGGGCACGGCCCAACCAAACCCATTTGATGCAGCACGTCCAGTCCAGCCTATTGATCCATTGTGTTAATTTTTTTTAAAACTCTTCTGTAACTAATAGTCCTACCCTGCTATATTACATCGTATCCTAGCAACTTATATAAGTTCTCCAGTCACAAGAATCAAACAGCCAAGGCAAAACAAACGTGGAGATCTGCCGCATGTATGCATCACCAATCGATAAAATATCTCCGACGAAGAAGAGCGGAGCAGCCTATCCAAGATGGCCCGGTCGGTGGGACGAGGTAGCAGGCCGGCTGGTGGATCCGGGCGGCGGGCGGCAAGGATGTTGGGGCAGAGCTCGAGGTGCCGGCGGAAGGTCACGTTGCAGCCGGGGGAAGGCCATGACGGCTTGCGGGGGCGGCTTCGGCCGCGGAAGGCTTGGGAAGAGGAGTCTAAGGGGAGACCCGTGGGGCAGCCGGCGGGGATAGAGGCAGGCGCTGGCGTGCGTTTGTGTGTGTGTGGCCGCGGCGCTGAGGAGCTGCGTCAAGGGACCGACGGGAGGAGAAGAAACTGGGGGCCTGATGGATGCGAGGGTTAGATGAGCGGTGGGGACACACACGGCAAAAACATATAGCCCCCACGTCCAACAAAAAAAATTGTCTTCATGCAGTGTTGACGCCAACAAACAAGAACACAGACGTTTATATGTCAGTTGATCTTAATGAAGCTATTAATCTAGATCAGAAAAAGGATGTCATGCCTAACGTCCCTAAAGATGGACATATCTGGAGGTGGTATGGAGGAAGTTGGCAACCACATGATACACCCTTTTGACCCAAACATTGATGCTATGGAGGAACAACAACAACTGCATCGAGGTAAAAATACCTTGAAAGTATTGCATGCTCAACATTTTTATTGTCTATAAGAGACTACAATTAATGATCTGGTGTGGTATTTTTTCACCTGGCATCGACGATCTGATCTACAACGTTATACTGAGTCAGACGAAAAATGTGGTGTGTAATCATCAAACTTATCCTTTATCTGGCCAACCTAATTGGAATTATTAGTATTTGCTTCGTAACGAAGCACGTTAACTTATTTTCTCCCGTTACATCGCACGGGTATTTTTACTAGTTTTATTCTAATGGTCCAATGTAGATTTTTTTTTTAACTGAGTTGAAACTGAGATATGTTGTGGGGAAGGAATCCATAGGCAAAGATAAGGAAGGATATGATGTGACTTGAGTTGACTTTGTTGTTTAACTGCAAGTAATTTCTTTCTATTGACGATTTATTTGATTTTCGTTGATTGCTTTGCAAGGGATTTATTTCTTCAGAAACATGGAAGTGAGGAGTCGGTTAGGTAAAAAATTAATAAGGGTTATTGCATGGTTTGAAAGAAAATTGGTGGGAGGGGGTGAAAAACGATGAAAGCTAAACCGACAAGCTCCCTTCTAATAGTAGAGATTTTTCGCTATTCTGCAAGCAGGCATGGCTCTGCATTTTTGCTATGCACCCAGTTATTTTTTTTATTTTCACTGGAAGGTATTGTACCAGTTGGCTCGGCAGCATGGCTACCTAAATTCTGCATCGAGAACTGTTAGCTCCAAACTCTGACCTGACGGCGCGGAGCAGTCCGATCCGAGATGACTTTCATCCACGATGGGCAACACTCGAGTAAATGCAGTAGTGAGTAGTGACAGCATAGATGATCTTTGCTTTCTGTATTTTTGTCGATATGTATGGTTCACCAAAAACACCAAGCTCGTACACTCAAAACATTCGAATGCAAACGAAATCGCTGCAGCGCGATCTCGACAAGTTCTGATTCTATGAGGTAAACTGAGCTTGAATATCATGGTATGAGATATGATTGAGACCAAGCTCAAAACACTATTATTAGATTCCCGAGTAGCAGGAATAGGTGTCCAATAAGGTTATCTTTCATCCCTTAAAGAAGGCTTAAGCATCTGCTTCCAGCTGCGAAATGATGCTTACAAACACTTGAAAGCCTTGGGCCATATCTGAAAACAGACAATACTCGTTCTTCGCGTGGTACGTCTTCAGTAAGCCTGCAGCATATCGGTAGCATCATATGAGCACTTATATACACTAAAAGAGTTCAGCTATCTCACGTAAGCTGAGATAACCGAACGATAAATTAGGGCACCCAATGCAAATCTAGGAACATGATATCTGTCTGATATATAACATAATAACATGACCAATAGAAGTCCAGGAACGTCTGTTCTGTGCTCAAGTGCTTACCATATCCAGCAGTTTGAACATCAAATCCTTCATCCTGTAAAAGTGCCATCATGAATTTGCTTTAGCACACAGATATTGCATCAAAAAGACGAGTGTGTATGTTAGTTCTCGCTCAAACCTGTAATTCACGAATCAGAGGCAAACTCCCGGTGATGGAATACGGCTCTACGTATCCGACTATTTCCTCAGTTGCTTTGCATAATGCTTGAAAGCCCCGAGACTCGAGATTACAGGCCACCCCATTCATCACATCTCCATCAAAAGAGATTTCAAGCCTAGCACATTCAAACAGTGAACAATGAAAACTATGCCCTCCATCGTCAAGATTACTGGTAAAAGTCAGTAAAGAAAGATTAATTCACCTTCCTCGCAGATTTTCATCCGGAAGAACATATTTCGAAACTGGACCACGAGTAGGAAGCTTTGTTTCAAGTCCAGCATTTATATCATCTACATACTCTTTTAACTTCTGAACAACAAAACTCGTGCTGCATGATAATAGCAGTAGCAACTATGAATTTAACACATCATTTAATACCCATAGAAGCCCATCCAGGAGAAGGAATAATACATATTGTACACATAAGAGATGGACTTACCTATAGAAAGGAGTCAACCTGCAACATCAAAAGAATCATATGGTCAGGAAACACTCAAAAACCCATGGAGTCTCAATAATATAAAAAAATAGACAACCTTACTACAGTAGCAAAAATAAAATAAAAAGGTGAACATGGATTATACTCCTTCCGTCCCATAATATATTAATATAAGAGCATTTTCAACACTAGTGTAGTGTCAAAAAAGCTCTTATATTATGGGACGGAGGGAGTATTTTTTTACTAGAGTCTTACTTACATAGAGATATGCGACCAGTGCAAGTCCATCACATTTTCTTTCTTTTTTTACTCCTATGTAAACACTCTACTCTATAAAGCATTCCACATTTAATTTCAGTAAGTGTTCAAAACAAAACATTCAGTTTCAGTTCCTCCAGCACTAGTAAGTACACATCAAACTAGACCACAAAGAAAAGTACATATCAAACTAAAACTTAATTGAATCATTTCATCTCAAGTGCAATTAAAGAGAATCTAAGAACCTCAGGGCAAGAGTTGAACCTTATATCCCCTGAAATTGTACATTCTCCAGGAATTTGGTTCAGACCACCACCAGGATCTGCAAAGCATCACATGTTTGGACCACACCCAATGATTTTTTTTCTTTTCCACATATTATAAATACACTGTTACTAAAACATATTTAAAATAAAGGTACAACAGGGACTTACAACTCCACTTTGTTGGCTTCATCGTAGATGGAGTAGCAAACTTGTAGAGCTTCTCTTTCTCGTGTGCAGGGAAGTCATTGTAAAACCGAGTTTGGATTTCTTTAAGTGCATCCATATTTAACTCCATCGAATTTATGGCCTTTGACAAAAACAAAAAACAGATACAGGGTCTTCAGAATTCAAAAGCACTTTTATAATCTGACAGCAAGAAAAGGTTAAAATGCTATATTTGGACTTCTTTGCCGTGTGAACTACTTGAATAGCTCTCTCCATAACATTACAAGACATGTCAAATAAACATGTGCAGAAAAAAAAACGTATAACAGCAGAGTTGATTACACAATAAGTTCTACCAGTCATGTATCAACGATCACTTGCTTTATACTTTGTGCGTTATTTTGTTTTTGGTCCCATTATTCATATCTACATTTGGTACTTTGGTACCAATCGCAAGGATGCTAACTTATTCTAGCAACTATATGATTTAACAGATCACATCTATAGAATATTTACTACTCCCCCCGCTTCACTATAATTATTCCCGGTGTAAGAAGAGTGTCTAAAAATATGTCCACTGAAGGAATCAAGAGGTCATTTTTCATCAACTTTCTTAGATTTTGTGTCTATACAGTTATATAGAGTAAAAAGGAGTGGCAACTGAACATTGTTCTAATGAGTCCAAATCAGTACCTTATGTGCAAGGCCACTGTGAAACAGCTTCCCTGTTGCATTTAGATGCCAAGGGATCATCCCACCAGTACCAATGCATGGCTGCTTGTCCGCAGTATCTATCCAAAACCTTCACAATACCACACATATAACCAACTAAATCAGCAAGAATTCCTCACGAACGACACATTACTTGGCCATTCTATCAAGGCAACAGAGTTCAATACTCACAAGGGTCCAGTCTTGAGCTTATCCAACAAACCATCCTTGACAAGGCCATCAACACCAATGCCAGTGACCGATGAATTCTCTTCATTGGCAATGAACACCGCAATGACAGAATGCTTCAATGGTGGTTTCACCTCACCAAGCCGCCGCATGAGCTGAGTCACTAGCGCCACATGACCAAGGCAGTCCGTCGTCCCACGGCCCCTAAGCTTTTCCTTGTCATCACCTTCGAATGTTAGTGAGAAGGGATCGAAGTCCTGCAGGAGTAGAAGATCCCAGTCCACTGATTAGTGATTATAATAACCAACAAAAGTAACAGAAATTTGACGAACAAATCAAGAGTAAATTTTGAGGTACAACTTGTTAGTAATCACTAATCGATTAATAATGCGACAGAAACAAAATGAGCGAAATCAAACAGCACCAATGAGGAAAGGTGAAACTTTAAACAGTAGATATATACAGCAATTGAACCACTGAAGTGCTAACTTGAATCACGACACTCCAGAAGTCCACAAACCAGTACTGCGCCGAAACATGCATCTATTCCAAGGTAGAACAATCTAGAAGGCACTAACAGATCAGGGAAGGGTGCAGTTCGGGCAACAAGCTAGAAAGACCCCCAAATCAAGAAAGCCCTCGAATCCTTCGTCCAGGAACCCTAAGCCCCGAAATCAGCACTCACACGTCCAAACGAAATCTGCTAGGAACTCACCCATTCGCTAGGGTTGGCCGGAACGACGTCCATGTGCATGCCGACGAAGGAGACGACGCGGTCGGGGACGGTGCCGGGGTACTCGACGATGACGTTGCTCCGGCCTTCGGTGTAGCTCACCTTCCGCACGACGAGCGGGCCGCCACCGGTGTCCGTCGACACCGGGCGGAGCGCGTCGACCACGTGCTGCGCCACGAGGTCCTCCTGCGGGACGAGGGCCGGCGGGTCGTTCTGCAGGCGCTGGGACTCGCCGATGAGCTTGGAGAGGAGGGCGACGAAGGGGTCGCGGTCCAGGACTCCGACGGCGTCCTTGAGCGGCGGCGCCGGAGATGCCATCTTAGACGCGGCGGCGGGTTGGGTCAACAGCGAAGGGAGTCCAGTCGAGGTCGAGGTCGAGGAACTCTCTGTGTTTGAGCAACTCTGGATGGATGTACTCCGTACGATGTGCGCATATGATGTGTCCGTGTCGACGACGGCACGGAGATGCGTGCCGTGGCCGCTGCGGTTCTTCAGTTTCTCTTTTCGTTTTTTCTTTTGAAATTCTTCTCTTCTCCTTCTAAAAAAAAAAAAATTCTTCTCTTCTCTTTTCATTCAACACTCATTTTCATGTAAAAAAAACACCTTATCATTTCATAGAGTAAAAGTGCTTTTTCATCCATCAACTAATCACCAAGTGTGGCTTTCATATCTAAACTCTTTTTTGGTATAATCTTCGTCCCCCAACTCTACTAAGTATGTATAGTCCCTCGTAGTGATATTCCTCAATCAAACCCTGTTTTTGATTTGATGTGTCATTGTTTTGACCACATTTTGGTGTAACTTTTGTCCCTCGACTCTTGATATCATGTAGAATTAGTCCCTAACATGAGTATTCGTCGGCTAAATCCGGTTTTGACTTTTTATGGCACGGTTTTGATCACGTCGTCATTGTAAGGGGAATGCCCCAAGGGTTTGGGATTGGACCTCGGCGAATTGTGCTCCTTTCTCTCTCCTCTGTCGGTTTAGATCCGATATACCACCTATTGTCTTATCCTTACCCCAACTATCATGTTGACCATCTAAAGCGTGAGAGAGAGAGAGAGAGATTTCTCTCAATGACATGCGACCCTATGCCACCTTACAATGATGATGTGGCCAAAATCATGTCACATAAGGTCAAAACCGTGTTTGGCTGTTGAATACCGCTGCAAGGGACTAACTATACCTAGTATTAAGAGTTGAGGGACGGAAATTGTACCTAAAAAAAATTAGGGACGAAAGCTACACTTTGCGGTAAGTTGAGGGACGAAAAATGCACTTATCTCTTTTATAAAAGAAGAAACATCATATATTAAAAGTCAATCAACGCTTATAGGATCATCTTCAAAGAATCAAACAAATACTCACAAGATCATTGGAAAAATCAACATGTCTTCTTCCTACACTCTCGTTGGCGGGGCGCCGTGAGTGAAGCTCGATGTCACCTCCGGACCTCCAAAGCACCATCGAAGTCAGGAAAATGTTGTTAATGCCGCAGCCAAATGAGAAGACGCGTGCAACAATGACTCGAGAAATAGATCACTGCCATGAAGAAGAACGCGACGAAGAGGGGGACATGTGGCCTCGCTGGCAAGGAATGGTGGGCGGTCTCATATTTGGAATAGAGTTGTGCTATCTCCTCTCTCTCTCTCTCTCCCCCTCCCCCTCTCTCTCTCCCTCTCCAAGTAGGGTTATCATATAGAAGGACATATGCAAATGAATTTGTTTGTGCGGTTTTTTATGTTCAATCAATGTATGTGAAAATGCGCTTTGGTTGTTTCAAAAACATGTATTATAACTCAAAAAAAATCTAGAAGTTGTGTACGCATATGTATAGATGTGTTGTATGTGTGTATGGATTTTCATCAATATGCATATTTATATGCAACATATACAAAAAGGACAAATAGATGTACCAAAATGGGTTTGTATAATGTTGTTTTTGGGCCGGGTTTTTTCCTTGTGTGTAGCGCATAATCTATCTTATTAGTTAAGGAAAATTAAAGCTACATGGTGAACATCCATTTGCATTCGTATAAAACATTTAAATACATCATTCTTCTTTTTAAAAATTGGGCTCCCGGCACTCCAATGTGTACTGATTTAAAAGCTAGAAAGATTGCCCGTCCTATTAAACATATTTGGTTTGTGAAGTCTCCTCTTAAAGTGAAAGTGCTTTTACGACTTGCATTTTAGAAAAGTATACTACTCCCTCCGTGTTTAAAAACATGCAATATAAATGTATACTTTTTGTTTGAAGTCAAATGTTGAAAAGTTTGGCCAAATTTGTAGGAGAAACTTTCAAAAACTACAATACTAAAATGAAATTGTGACACTGCTTAGTTTTGTGTTAGGAACTCAAAATAAAATTCATTTTTGTATTTGATTTACTTAAATAATAATACTTATTAAAGTTACAAGTGTTTACACTTGTTCTTGCATATTAAAAAGAGTAAAAGTTGTGTGCAAGTTTCAGTATGTGCAATTTCACTATTGTGTGTGCGCGAACTTTTTGTTTGTTCTTTTCTTATTATTTTGTGCTACCACATTGGTTTTGTTTTGTCTTTCTTCTTTCAACTAATACCAATGCCCTCACTAAGGTATGTCTTACAATAACTTCAAAGAGCATCTATTAAGTTATCGATTTGATTTTTAAACATATTTACCCCTCCACGCTATGGCAAAAGAAGAAATAACTCCCTTCAAAACTAATGACAAAACTACTCCGTTGTAAGCTGGCTAATCGACATGTGGCGCACGTCACCATTACCAATGGTGGAAAATGTATAGGATCCAAATGGTCAAACTAGATGTTTTCCTACTACTGCGTTTTTGGAATTCTGTGAATCAAAGAGGCCTTTAGCTGGAGCTGCCAAACTCCTTCCAAAACACAATAATTGACATTTTAAATATTGATACTGTCTTTTAAGACATTCTGTAAATAATTTTTAAGACAAATCTATAGACATGATTTTGAAAAGGAGGGAGTACTATTTAAAACAAATTTAGTAGTGGTAGTAGCAGCAGCAGTAGTATTTTTAAAAAATCCTACAACTTATTGCCCCGTATCAAAATGTAGGACATTTTTGTAGGCTAGTTTAGCGTACAAAAACGTCTTATATTTTGGTACAGATTTAGTATTTTTGAACTGAGGGAATCCTTCACCAATCACCACATATGCTTGGACATCAATCAGCATTCACACAGACCTTGCAACAAATTCTCAAGATGGAATGGCATAGCCACTTTACATCAAACACAGGCACAGCAAGCCAACAACATTATCATCATATATTTATACACCGTTTTGCAAGCGATTTGACACCCACTCAATGAGAAAACAGCACGAACTGGCAAGGGGGTGTATTGATCAACGAGAACGAATGCTACTGCCAAATATACAATAAAAATATGCCCTATGACAAACAGGACACGGGGGAGAATACATATCCCATGTCAACATGAAAATAAGGAACATAGGAAAACTGCCTGCTCTGATCTGCCCTCTGCTGAAGTACAAACTTGCAACGAATTGGGTCATAATTTACGTGCCATCTGATCAATCATGATGAGTACAAAAAGAGCTCTTCAAATCCACGAAATAATGAGCCCACGCCATTTTTCTTGGTCACTAACACCTGATTTCATATGATCCAGCCCTTGTGATGTAGCGAACCCACTCAACGGTGTTGTAGCCACTCTTCTCCCACACCTGAAAATGCATCAAGAGATGGTTTTAGTACCAAACATTTTCAATGTTTCATATTGTACTTGCTCCACATACCTTGAGGAACCGAACACGTAAGCCAGAAGCAGTGAACATCGGAACCTGCAGGAAAGAAATATCATAGTGAATAAGAGTGCAGGAAGCCAGGAAACAATCAGACAACATGGGGGGGCCTATAGCACATTATATGCATGAAGGCTCCTCAAACAAAAATACTCCAAGGTCAACCAATTATTTAAGTATCAATTTATATTGTACATGCTAAAATTTTGTTCATAAACAACGAGATACTGGGATTCTTTGCTAACATTGTCATTCTCAGTTATAAATGCAGAACAGATAAATAAAACAGAGTGGAGGAAAGCTCATAGCCATCTTGCCAAGGAAACAATAAGATTCTTAACGAGATTAAATGTAACCTGGAACTCCATCTGAATCGGTGGCCTGTTCGCTAACTTCTTTTCCCCCATTGTAGAGATCAGTTCAACTTCTGCACTCATCGTTGCCTCGGTCTGTCCAGGAAATTTCCTGATCCTATGGTTTGAAATGTGCATTATGATTTATGAGTTCATGCTGGTCAATGTGCAATAACTGCAAGAGGTAGCTCAGCAAGAAAAAGAACTCCCAGTACATGCACTAACAGGACATACTTTAAAATTGCAAATAGCTAGGCAGGGCATAATTTAGGGAAATTTAGTTTACACCATTCTGAACAATTCACAGCTAGGCAGGGCATAATTTAGGGAAATTTAGTTTACACCATTCTGAACAATTCACACTATCAAGCCCATTAAACTACGACCCACATACTGGCTTTGGTATAGTGCAAATATTAGACAAAAAGATTGCACTTACTTCCACACCAGGGAATCAATCGAAGCATTATATTTGGCTTTGCCAGATGTTGTTTGGAAACTCGTCTTTGCTGTCTGCTTTGGAACTGGAACTTTAACCACAACACCAAGTGCAAACATCTTAGCACCAAAAACACTCTTAACCTGCGTAACAAAAGATTCACCATGTCAGCAAACGTGTACACGTTTATGACGTAACCGAGTAGATATATTTGCTCACTTTCACATTAATCTCCATGCGTGTTCGGCCCAACTCCTTAATTGTGGGCAGAACCCGGAATGGAAGATTTACACCCTCCGTGATTCGATATCTAGGAACAAATATGTCCGTCAAAATCCAGCTAGCGAATGAAACTATCATTTGTAAAATGTACTGATAATTGCAAGAATAAATAGGGATCTAAAGAATACTTCATCAATTCGAATTCACCATCTGGTGGCACAAAGCTGACTGTTTTTTCTGAGTTAAATCTTGTTAGGTTGACGCACTGGTGGAACGTGACATCATCGAGTTCTATGGTCTTCCCACTGTAGAGGGAGAGAACACAAGCAATCAGGAGATCATTTACGAAAAGCAACAAAAGTTGGGTAGCCAGTAAACAATGTTAACCGGCAAAACAGTTATATATATGTGCACAGTTTGTCATCATGTGTCAAGACTCAGTAAAGCAGTACCTCTTTGAAGGCCTGGACTTCAGTTGGGCTTCCTTTTCAAGTCCAATTTTGTCATTTAGTCCCAACTTCAGATCAGGCATTCCAGAGAGGAAGCACTTCATAAGAATCTTCCCTGTCACATCACATCGTAGAACACTCCCTGCAGAAATGTAAGAAATATACACGGCGGACATCAAATAGCTGAACAGGAAAGACACCGGAAACCTCAGACGAGATAACAAAAAATTGATGGTCCATAAAATACCTTTGGAAGACATAAGAAGGTTTACGCTCTCAACAATGTCCAAGAAAACCTAACATACGAGAAGAACTCATTAGTTATTACTGTTACTTCACTTGCTAAATGGAAGCAAACAATGACATGATATTAATGACAACAAATAAATGAAAACTGAGGGAAGTATGGGCCATTGCTTTAACAGGAATGCTGGTACATGTACAATATGCATTAGAAATGAGATGCATTTAAAATGTATGCGGGATGATGGCATTGCTAGTAGCCCAAGCACTGATAGGAAACTAGGACCATTATAAATGTTAGTCCTCTGCTTTTTTTCGGAATACAGCTGAAGCCTCCCTACGTATTTAATTCAAATACCTCATTCTTCTTGTACACCAGACCCTCTCTTCTCCAACCAACAGCGCCGGTAACTTGCAGGGTCGCATTTGGAACAGGCTTATCCGAAGGCTATCAGTACAGAGAGAAGGAAATATGGTTCAGTTACTTTCCTAGAAAATAAATAGGAACACATAATTATTTTTTTGCATATCCAATACAGCAGACTTCATTTTTCATATATTTCTGACCTTGGAGGAAAATGGCGACCGTACGCCTTCCTGGGTTATATATAACTTCAAAATTTCAGGGGAGAGATTCTGAGGATAACCGAAGTCCATAATCTCTGCACAGTTGCCAGAGTCAATATTGCAAACAAAAAAAAGAATCCATGGTGGGAACTGAAGCAGAAAGCTAAGTCCAAAATCGGATGTGCCCTTACCATCAAGAAGTTCATATATTAACACAAAGTTATTCCTGATAGCATCTTCATCAAAAGTTCCACCAAAGTAGGACTTGAAGAGGGCCACTGCCTGATAATTTCAAATAATCTTCAGCAGTAATAACGGCGAATGAGATAGGACATGTTAAATTGCTCATAAGGATGATGACATGATGTATACATTGATTAGAATCTCTACATCGAATTAGCAACTTTAGTTTCATCACTGAATCATCTTTGGCCTAACATACAAATTAAACTAATTCCTAGCCCAATCCCTCTCTTCCAAACAGGCCCTCAGGAAATCATATAGAGCACAAAGGGTTCTGTTATTCACTTAGTCCTATCAAACTATTCCCAGCAGTGATGAACATGGAACATCACACCATCTAGGCATTGAAAACTTGTAGTTTTTGTACCACCTGCTTGTACCCTGTTGGGTTTGGTGATTCTGATGTACCATCACCAATTACTTTTCGCAATAGAAAATTCCAGTCGCCAAACAAAGCCAAACATCAATACCATTATTAGATGACATGATCATTTAAATCTCTCGGACTGAGATGATACATTATCTTACAATTTGACAGAACACTTCAGAAAATCATATGGCTTGTTAAGTAACTAATACATTCTTTTGCTCTGAATAGACAAATACACAAACATCACAGACAAATATTTCTAGTGAAAAAGAAAAACATCAATTATCTTCTTTAGATTATATTATATTCATCAAGATCATAATGTCTGTGTGGGTTATATAGAATTTATTTGGAAATGCTCATAAGACAACAGAAACTTCATACCTCCACAACAAACTTGAAAGCACAAGAAACATTAGCATTGCTGCTAACCACGATCACAATGTAAACATTACTGATCCTCATGTAAAGGAAGGAACAGCCTCCTATTTGTCGAACAGGGCATGTACCAAGCTCTTTTGTTTGCATAATGTGCATCCTGAATGCATCAACCATATTTCCCCTGCATAGCCATACATGAACACGATAGGGTTTAGTCACTAAATGTAAAGGTATGTGCAACCAAATAAGCAGGAAATGGAAAGTGAGAGAAGCAAAATGAATACGCGGGACTGTTTCCTATTGAAGTGATAACTGAGAAAGGCTATGAGAGGAAATGACCTAAGTAGCCTCTTGAGATCGCTTTGGAATGATGAGACAGCTGTCCAGGTGATAATAAATACATGTGCACAAAAGAAAGAAAGAACGAAAGAAAGAAAGAAAAGGACATGGTGGAACAAACGTCATTAAAATTTACATCCATGTCCTACGTTTATCAACAGAGCTTGAAAAAAAAATGCTTGCATTACTCAACACTAGTGCCATATTTACATGTTTTAGTGTCCTTCATAAACAATGACTATGTTGACAATATATCATATAGATGGAATGTCGCTTGCTCAATATTAAACTAGTGTAAGACCTACATGTCGAAATAGGCTCAGCACATACCATGGATTTCGAGCCGCGCGACTAGTCGATGAGTCGCAAAAAAATGTCGACTCAACTTAGTGTCGACTCGAGTCGCGAGTCGCGACTAGTCGCAACTGCAGCTGCAGGCTCGACTTTTTCCGAGTCGCTACCCCAAAGTGACTCGGATGAGTCGCGACTCGAAAACCATGGCACATACAGGATTACAGCACATTGCTGCAGGTTTATTGAATGGTCTTGTTTTGTTTCTACTATCAATGTGCATGTATGAAAACATTCTCATATTTATGATTTCTACTGGTATCAATTCCATTATCTCTATTCCTATAAAAGATCCAGTTGGTGATGATGGTGTGTCTGCATCCGTCATTTCTGACCATTCGATCTGCGTCTAACACATGCAAGGTAAGCTGTGGCATTTTTGCAACAAGGCCCTCGCCACTCTGCCCCAACATTTCAGAAAACCCCTTAGTCTATTTTGGGTGAAACCTAACATATTTTTAGTGATATATATCAAAACCAGGGTGATTTTTTCAAGTTTGTGAACATACATTAGTCGATTGTAGATCCGTTCCAACGCACAAGCACTTTGCTAGTACAAATATAAAAATTGCATTTTGTGGGAATATTCAGTGTTCAAGAAAGCGTTTTTAAGCGGTATATTAAGCGGGTTTTTAAGCACTGAGAGATGGCAAAACGCTTCGCTTTTGCCCTAAGCGGTATATTAAGCGGGGTTTTTTTAAATTTGGCCATAACTTGGTTGTTTTTGAACTACTTCTGCTTGTCTGCTTGCGCAATAATGGCAATGTGCCATTTATCTTATTATTAGGCTCTGTTCGGGAACTATTTCCTTCATATTCTGGCACAATTCAGGCTGCATGATCTCTATTAGGTTGTGTCTGTTTGAACTGAACTGCATTTTAGTTGTTATTTTGCTTGCTATGTGAACCTGATGTGTATTTGCTATGGTGTGAACTGTATTTTAGATGCTATTTCAATTACCCATGTGCCATGTTTCCTATTTTCCTGTGTATATTATTCAAAATCTGTCAAATTCTAGCCAATCTCAAAAAACGCTTAAGCGCGCTTAAGTGCCCATTGCTCTAAGCTGTGGCCTTCCGCTTGACTTGCACTTTCCGCTTTTTCGAACATTGGGAATATTACGAGATGTTTAATAACTTCTGCCGTTCTTTCGAAGACCTCTTGGAAATCTATGGTGCGAGGGTTAATATTAATAATTAATTTCAGTCCGATGGTTACTATTTCGAAGTTAGCTGGCTTGCAGTAGAAGTAAAATTTCGACTACAGAAGGATGTGACTACTAACTACTGTCAAAGCCCACCGGAAGAGATGAAATGAACTATGCAGCAATTTTTCTTGTCCAAAGTGCCTCAGTGCCTCACTCATCAAAACTACGAGTTCAAAATGCAAATGAGTTAGGAACGCCACAACAAACTGAAGCGCGCAATGGGCAAATTGCAGTGCCGCAACGAGCCAACCACCGGAGTGTGGCCGTCAACTGCACTCCTCCCCGCAGAATTTCACTTGTCACTCAACGCAGCAATCGAAATTCACAAGCTACCTGACACCCTTCTAGCGATCTACTACTCCATAACTACAGGCTACGACCGGAATCAACGATCCTGTGGCCTCAGATCTGCCACTCAAAACCCAGGGAGCCAGGGAGGTGAGGAAGGGGAGCGGCAAGACGCACCCGACATCGTCGCGGTATAGGCGGTTGATGAGGACGTCCCCGCGGAGGTTGAGGAAGTAGATGGCCGACGCCGCCACCGGCATCGTCTCCGCGTCGCCCGCGCCCCGGCTCGAGCGCCTGGGACCACCACCCTTGACTGGCGCGCGGTTCCACGGTGCGCCGCCAGCTACGCGGGCGATCTGGTGTGCTCGGGGCTCGCCGGACGGTGAGGTGGAGGAACGGGATGGGCGGGGCGCGGGTTTTGGTAGATCTCGGGGGAGGGAGGCACGAGCACCAGGTCGTCTTCCCCGTCCAGGAGCGCTTTTTCGTGCGTGTTTTCCAGAATGGACCTCCCCGGACGGCGTATTTCCGTATTTGCGTGGTTGTCTTCGGTTGGTGACTTCTGACTTCGTGTTGCGTTGCGTCTTGGTCCCACTGCTCTGCTGGTAGTAGTACACAAAACAACATGTCCCATGCAAAATCATACAGTACTATGTTGTCCCAACCCAAAAAGAAAAGGATATTATCCAAAAAAAATTATTGTAGATTGATCTATGAACAGCAAATTTGTCCGTGGATATTGGTTTTTCCTCATGTACCCTACCCATAAACATCGGGTACTCCCACGCATACCTGCAAAATCATGGATGGGGTGAACCAACCTGTGGTTGGATGGTTAGAGGGACAGTGGTATCCCCGACCCGTCAGGGTTCAAGTCCTGGTGTTCGTTCTCGTCAACGACGAGGTGCCTACGGTGACTTCGTAAATCTCAAAATGATATGTCAGCTTAGTCTCTCGAAAGTGCTTATAGGGGTAGGGTGTGCGTGTTGTGTTCATACAGATGCGTGTATGTGCGTATGTATGAGCGCTTGTGTCTGTATCGTGTTAAAAAAACTATGGATGGGGTATGCTTATAAATTTATATTCACGGTAACCCAATTAATACCTAAAAAGAATTGGTAAATAAAAATAACTCTTATGACATGTGGGGTCAACATCTAACCCCGCGTGGCCCTCCCCGAAACCTACAATAGCCCACATGGCCTCGTCCGCCAGCCCGCCACTCCCCATATGTTCTATGTGATTCCTTGGAATGACGAAACCTCGACTCATCACCTCCTGGCTCATGCCCTCCAACCCCCCGCCGCTTGTACTACTTTGTCGCTGCCTCCCACTTTGTGGCTCCAATCGTCCACCGCAGATACTTCTTGTCGTTGTTAGAGCCCAAAGAGACATCTGCGAGTGGATGTCATCTTAGTGTTAGACTACTCGTCCGTCGTCAACTGAATTTAGATTCATTTCTCTATCTTTTATGGTGAAATGCATGGGTACCAATTTGTGGATTTTTTTTCAAAACTATGCCGTATTTTATAGAAAATTCGGAAACTATAGCAAAGAGTGAAGAAAAATCAAAACTAGCACCCCGTCGGCCACGCGTGGGCCGAAAAGGGTGTTTTCGGCCTCCCCTTGGCCGAAATGGACTTTTCGGCCATGCCTTGGCCGAAGAGGTGCGTACGTGGGCCGAAAAGACCTTTTTGGTCAGGAGTAGGCCGAAAGGTCCCTTGGGCCCATCTTTCCACGTTAATGGTTGGCCGAAATTGCATGGCTCCACTCTTCGGCTTACGTTAGGCCGAAGCGATTTTTTTAAAATTTTGGTACATAAATACTGTGCAACCATTGCCCATCTTAGACATTAAAAAAAATATTTTCGCACAACCATTTTCCCTCAATATTTTCCCGCCAACTCCTTCCCGCCACCCGTTTCCCGCCAACCCCTTCCCACCATATGTTCCTGCCACCCATTTCCCGCTAACCCTTTCCCGCCATATGTTCCCGCCATACCACAGTCGTTCTTTCTCGCTATTTTCTCCTCTCTACTTATAAAACCCCCTTCAGACGGAGGTGGATAAGCAGTCTAGTGTAGTGTAGTCGAGATGAAAACGAGAGGTAAATGGCAAATAATGTAAATTGCGAGGAGATGAGATTTGTGATTAGGAACCTGGTTATGTTGAAGATCCTCCCCGGCAATGGCGCCAGAAACTCTACTTGATGGTGTCGCTAGGACTACGTCGGTATTTCCCCCAAGAGGAGAGGATGATGTAGCACATCAACAGTAGGTATTTCCCTCAATTATGAAACCAAAGTATCGAACTAGTAGGAAAACCAAGCAATCACAATGTATATGTAGAGAGGAGAAAATGGTGGGAAAGAACAACTGTGGTATGACGGGAAAAGGGTTAGCGGGAATATATGGCGGGAAAGGGTTGGCGGGAAATGGGTGGCAGGAACATATGGCGGGAAACGGGTGGCGGGAAAATATTGAGGGGAAAGGGTTGCGCGAAAATATATTTTTTTCAATGTCTAAGATGGGCAATGGTTGCACAGTATTTATATACCAAAATTAAAAAAAAATCACTTCGGCCTAACGTAAGCCGAAGAGTGGAGCCATGCAACTTCGGCCAACCATTAACGTGGAAAGGTAGGCCCAAGGGACTTTTCGGTCTACTCCTGACCAAAAAGTACTTTTCGGCCTACTCCCGACCAAAAAGGATTTTTCGGCTTACTCCTGACCAAAAAGGTCTTTTCGTCTCAGGTACGCACCTCTTCGGCCAAGGCATGGCCGGAAAGTTCATTTCGGCCAAGGGGAGACCGAAAACACCCTTTTCGGCCCACGCGTGGCCGACGGGGTGCTAGTTTTGATTTTTCTCCACTCTTTGCTATAGTTTCTGAATTTGCTATAAAATATGTCATAGTTTTGAAAAAAATCCAATTTATGTCCACGAGTATTGAAGTAGGTGGATATATAAGATTTCTGCGGGTACGGTCTTTGGGGAGAAGGGGGTGTAGCCACTCATACCTTTCCCATTACCATCTCTAGATTGGTCTTCTCTATTGTATAAAACCAATGGCAATTTTTGTGCAGTGATTCACGTGGTTTAATTGGCTGATCTTTGCCTCTCCCAGTGATTGTAGTGGAGGATTTCAAGATGATACCGTGAATTTTTTTTTGCGAGAAATTTTTTGATCTATTCACTTTCAATCATGACGGTACAACGAACACCAGAAATAAAAATTACATCCAGATCCGTAGACCACCCAGCGACGCCTACAAGCACTGAAGTGAGCCGAAGGCGCGCCACCGTCATCGCCCCTCCATCGTCGGAGTCGGGCGCAACTTGTTGTAGTAGACAGTCGGGAAGTCGTCGTGCTAAGGCCCCATAGGACCAACACCTCAGAACAGCAACCGTCGTCGATGAAGAATAACGTAAGTCGAAAGGATCCAAACCGAAGACACGCGAATACAGATGAACAACAACGAGATCCGAACAAATCCACCAAGGACAGATCCGCCGGAGACACACCTCCACACACCCACCAACGATGCTAGACGCACCGCCGGAACAGGGACTAGGCGGGAAGACCTTTATTCCATCTTCAGGGAGCCGCCGTCGTCTCGCCTTCCTGAGCAGAACACAAACCCTAACAAGATTGAAAAAACGACTAAAAACGGAGCCCTCTCACCGGCCCTTGCCCGGATCCACTTTTGGTCATGTTTTCCTCTTTGCGAAATCAGGGGAGAAGGCCCTACCTTTTAATATGGTGTTTTTTTTCCTTTTAGATGAAATCGGGAAGGGAGGCCCCTGGATTATAATATCTTTATAAACACTAGGCAAAAAAGATCAGAAAAGGATAATTGAAACACTAAAGTTTTTTCCTAGAAAGATGGAGGGTAAATCGATTAATTGACTTGCCGAGGATAGTGTAGTGTAACTGGGATTGGATTTTTTTCTCTCGTGCATCTCCATTGTTGGACGGTTTTTTGGCTCATGGGTACCGAAGAAGACGTTATCTCAAGCGTTGATTGGTTAGAGATATTGTGAGGTAGTTGAAGAAAAGAGAGTAAAAATCGGTAATCTAGAGATGAACCTAGACTCATCTGCTCTCGGCGAATAGTAAACTTAAAGTTTTAATAGAAAAATTCAAAAACTTATGAGATTTTTAGGCATCCAAGATGCTTCGATGTGTCAGGTGCGTGTAAATTTTCATTATCAAATGACATCCGAGGAGCTTGTGGCAAAAAACATCAGGTGTACATGGTGCTTTTGTTTTCAATTTTTTTACAATAGAATTTTGTTTTTTTGCCACGCACTCTTCATATGCCGTTTGATCATGAGAATTTGCATGCACCCAGCGCACCTGACTGTCTTGGGTGCCTAAACAAGTTCAATCTTTATTACTTGTTATATTTATTTATTTTTGAATTGCTACTCTCACTAAAATACAATACATAACTAAACGAAAACACTAACGCCCACACGTGTGGGTGTTACCCAACTCGCCCACACGTCTCGATCGTCGTCCATTGCCTTTTGCACGAATCTTGGCACGAAAAGGTTGATTTTGTGTGCGACGTAGGACAAGTTGTGTGTGTGGCGTG
The DNA here is from genome assembly GCF_056163025.1 of Triticum urartu. Taxonomy (NCBI): domain Eukaryota; kingdom Viridiplantae; phylum Streptophyta; class Magnoliopsida; order Poales; family Poaceae; genus Triticum; species Triticum urartu. The sequence continues at coordinate 475,323,983 of NC_141878.1, read as the reverse complement.
TAAGGGAGTTCGTCCGCACGCCAGTTTCCCCTCCGAGGTCAGCGGTTGCGAGTCGGGCATGCGGTGGAACTGTTGCCGCGCCCGCACGCCACGCCCGACTTCGGTTGTCGTCTCCCACGTCTCGCCACTTCGCTCTCCCCTCGCGGTTCATTTACTCCCCTCCCCATTCATTACTTCCCAGCCCACTATCCACACCAGTTGCATTCGATTGAGGAGAAACCGAGAGGAGAAGGTGACGGCGGCGGCGGAAGAGTCGACAACATTCGCGGCCGTTGGTGGGGCTCGCCGGACCGGAGCGTCATCGCCGGAGAGCCGCAGATTGAAGGTAAGGCTCCCTCCCGTGCTCACATTCCTGCCCGCGATTTCCGCCCCCACCCTCTGTGTTCAATTTCCACCCGATTTTCCTCGATCCCGGCCGATTCGCGGTGCTCCGGTGTCCCCGTCGGCAGTGGAGTCAAGTGCTTGCCATTTAGGGTGGCATTGCGCAGTTTTGTCGCCGCCGCGGTGGCAGTCATGCCGGTGTGGCTCGGCCTGTCCGCAGCCACATCCGGTTTTTGCCTTGCGATTAAGCGGGCGATTTTTCTGATGTTAGTTGTGATTTGCCTCAAAATGCTATGACCATCATTGTAGGGAGTTTTTTGTTGTTAAATCTCAGGGTATGATAGTTGCGAATGAACCGTAGATCTAGTTAGGTGCATTTCGAAGTGTAGGATAATGGCAGCCATGGCATTTTCAACAACTATCATCACTGATGGCAACTAATTTTGCGAACACACTATGCCTGTTGCCATGACTATGCTTTCCATGTGGCAACTAATTTTGCGAACACACTATGCCTGTTGCCACGACTATCATCACTGTTCAACCGTGTCAGTTGCCATGACTATGCTTTCCATGTGGCAACTAATTTTGCGGACACACTATGTTGTTGCCATGCCATATGCAGGATGGCAAATTCAATGCACAATAGACTCAATTTGCGTTTGCCATGCTGACTTGCGACATCTGAACATATTTGACTGTATTTACATGGCAACTCATTTTTTATATGAGGCCAGGGTGTGAGTTGTCACATTACATGTTGTGCAGTGGAAGTTGCCTGCCCTTTTTTGAAGTGACTTGTGTTAACATGGCAACTTGAACCTAGTACATTGTTTGTGAATACATCGCAACTCATTTCTATGTGAGGCCAGGGTGTGAGTTGCCACATTACATGTTGTGCAGTGGAAGATGTCTGCCGCGAGCCGTTGTGCTAACATGACAACTTAAACATTTTTTAAAGTGCCTTATGATATGTATATTTTTATGAGGCCAATGTGTTAGTTGCCACATTTCATGTTGGACAATCCTAGGGGGGTGGGTGTTCCTATGATCTGCCTCATTTGCCACTTTCATTGGAGCCAATATGGCAAGTAGATTCTGCTAGCTGGCAACTACTTCCTTCAGAAGTACACACACGTCCAGTTGCCATGTTTCTGTAATTGCTTTTCCATTTTGATTATTTTTCTGCCTTTTTTGTGCATGTTCAGCACATGGCAATTACTTGCCATCTTCAGATGCTTAAACTTTGGGGTAACCATTTGAGTTTTAATTTTTTGTTCATCGAAGATATGAAGTGAATATTTACTTTATGCATTTCTTTCTGTATCTGTCAGCTGTGTTTTCATTTCACCCTAACGTGTGTTTTGTTCTTACCTTAGCACAATGGCCTGCGACGACCATCAAGACGATGATGATGACTTCATGGAGTTACCGCAACAGAATCGCGCGACTGGTCGGACAAAAGATGGCGATGAGGTCATTTTCCACCCCCATATGTTTTAATGTCACATTGAGTTTTCAATCTTCCATTACAAACTAAGTTTTCACGACATTGAACATGGCAACAAATTATCCCTTTTCTGTTATGCAGAAGAAGAAACATCACCGTAATAGGGCTTCGCAAGAACACCTGACTATATTGACCGAGGGATTTACTGATGAGAAGAAGGGAGCTGCTGGTGAGATGGGGATGCAGGCTCTGATGGATGTTCGGTGCAAGAACCTAGTGAACCATGTATGCGACTGGCTCGGTGAGATTTATGATCCTACCTCCAGGGAATTCGTGATTCCAGGACGTGGAAGACTGCCTTTGGATGAGCAATCCGTGTTATGCACTTTGGGTGTGCCCCGTGGAGAAATCAAAGTCTCGTATGAGGTGAATAATAAAACTGAGGAAGCCTTGTTTGCTCGTTTGTTTCCTGGGATGATATCCATGCCGAATACGACTGTGCTGGCAACTTCGCTGAGGGCATGAAAACCCATGGCGAGGTTTTTAAGATGAAGCTCCTCATGTACCTGATCTCAGCTGTCTTTGTGCCTACGACATCTCTTCGCCCAAGCAACAAGTGTTTCCCCATCCTGGTGAATGCTCTCTCTCTACTTCTTTTCCCCTTCAATCTTTTGATTTTGATGTAATCTGGAAGCTAGTCACTGCGAGTTTTTTGATGTTTTTCATTTGAATGCTGATCCAGCAACTGTTTGTCCTGAAATTGTGTTGTGCAGGCGAAGCTAAAAGACGTGAAGAACATGAATTAGTGTAAATTCATCGCAGACTTCCTGCATGATGCATTCTCAAACAAGATGTACTAGAAGGGCTGCCGCTTGCACTTGATGGTATTTTTTTCCTACTCTTTTGCAAATACTCTTACCATGGTTAAATGTTTCCCCAAATCAACATGGAAGCTGTTGATAAGTGCGAATCGTACAAGATCGTGCATGGAAACCCTTTGTTTCATTGTTTTTGTGAATCTTTTACATGTGAAAGTGACTTGTGTTTGATCCATGGCATATGTAGTTGTTTCCTACAAGGCAATAGCATTTTTCAACAACACAAAAAAGTGTTTATTTCATACATCCACTCTCTTTTATACAATCTGCATGGGAACCATGATGTTAAGCTGGTGGCAGCTACCAGCATAACAAGATGGCAACTGCCAACACGGCATGATGGCAACTAACATAAATAGATGGCAAATCTTTTTCAAAGAAACTACATTAGCTTTTTTTCAACATGGCATGATGGCAACTGACATACTTACTTTTTTATTGTGTACACCAGCTCGTGTACGTCGATCGTCTTGACCTGTCCACCGTCAACTTTACTGGGATAGGAGGCCCGCCGCTTCCACATAAGTTTGTTGTCTCTGCGTGGACGTACGATGCTGTCAAGGCTGTGTTTGCCGTAGACATGATAACTGATACGAAATATGGGAAACTGCAGGTTAGTTCTGCCTCCTTTCTTGCAGGGCAGTCTTCAATTTCGATGTTGCATAATGATAACCCACAAGTATGGGGATCAATTGTAGCCTCTTTCGATAAGTAAGAGTGTCGAACCCAACGAGGAGCTAAAGGTAGAACAAATATTCCCTCAAGTTCTATCGACCATCGATACAACTCTACGCACGCTTAATGTTCGCTTTACCTAGAACAAGTATGAAACTATAAATACTTTGTAGGTGTTTTTGGATAGGTTTGCAAGATAATAAAGAGAGCGTAAATAAAAACTAGGGGTTGTTTTAGGTAAAGAAGCAATAAAGTTAGTATAGCGAGTGTGGAAAAGTGGTGGTAGGAGTTGCGAAATTGTCCCTAAGTAATTGACTACTTTACTAGACCGATAGTAAGTTTTATGTGGGAGAGGCCACTCCTAGTATGTCATCCCTGAATTGGAATTCTATGCACTCATGATTGGAACTATTAGCAAGCATCCGCAACTATTAATGTTCATTATGGTAAAACCCAACCATAGCATTAAGATATATTGGTCCCCCTTCAATCCCGTATGCATCAATTTCTATGCTAGGTTGAAGCTTCTGTCACTCTTGCCCTCCAATACATAGTCCTATCAACATACAACTAACCCTATGGTGTGATCCACGCGCGCGCTCATATGATGGGCACCAAAGGATATCAACATAACCACAAGCAAATTAAACCAATCATAGCAATTCACCAATTACCGATAGGGCAACGAAACTCTACTCAGACATCATAGGATGGCAACACATCATTGGATAATAATATGAAGCATAAAGCATCATGTTCAAGTAGAGGGTACAGCGGGTTGCGGGAGAGTGGGCCGCTGTAGATAGATGGGGGAAGGTGATGAATACGTCGGTGAAGATGACAGAGGTGTTGGTGTAGATCGTTGTCGCGATGATCGCCCCGGCGGTGTTTCGGCGCCACCGGCAGAGAGGGGGAGAGAGCCCCCCTTATTTTTCTTCCTTGACCTTCTCCCTAGATGGGAGAAGGGTTTCCCCTCTGGTCCTTGGCTTCCATGGCATGGGAGGGGCGAGAGCCCCTCCGAGATAGGATCCGTCTCTCTGTCTCTCTCTGTTTCTGCGTTCCAGATTCTGGCCTTTCACCGTTTCTTATATTCCTGGAGATCCGTAACTCCGATTGGGCTGGAATTTTAACATGATTTCTATCCGGATATTGGCTTTATTGCGGTGAAAGAAGGGCACCAACCGCCTTACTGGGTGGCCACGAGGGTCAAGGGCGCCCCCCGCCTCATGGCCCCCTCGGGCATCATCTTGCATTGATTCTTCTTCCAAAAAATCATATATATTCCAAAAAAAATCTTCGTCAGTTTTTATCCCGTTTGGACTCCATTTTGATTTGGATTTTCTGCGAAACAAAAAACATGCAACAAATAGGAACTGGCACTGGGCACTGCATCAATATGTTAGTCCCCAAAAATAGTATAAAAAGTTGTCAAAAGTATATGAAAGTTGTATAATATTGGCATGGAACAATAAAAAATTATAGATACGACGGAGGCGTATCAGCATCCCCAAGCTTAATTCCTGCTCGTCCTCGAGTAGGTAAATGATAAAAAGGATAATTTTTGATGTGGAATGCTACCTAGCATAATCTTGATCATGTAATCTAATCATGGCATGAATATTAAGACACGAGTGATTCAAAGCAATAGTCTATCATTTGACATTAAGACAATAATACTTCAAGCATACTAATAAAGCAATCATGTCTTTTCAAAATAACATGGCCAAAGAAAGTTATCCCTACAAAATCATATGGTCTGGCTATGCTCCATCTTCACCACACAAAATATTCAAATCATGCACAACCCCGATGACAAGCCACGCAATTGTTTCATACTTTTGATGTTCTCAAACCTTTTCAACTTTCACGTAATACATGAGCGTGAGCCATGGATATAGCACTATAGGTGGAATAGAATATGATGATGACAGTTGTGTGGAGAAGGCAAAAAGGGAGAAAGTCTCACATCAACGTGGCTAATCAACGGGCTATGGAGATGCCCATCAATTGATGTCAATGCGAGGAGTAGGGATTGCCATGCAACGGATGCACTAAGGGCTATAAGTGTATGAAAGCTCAAACTGAAACTAAGTGGGTGTGCATCCAACTTGCTTGCTCATGAAGACCTAGGGCATTTGAGGAAGCCCATCATCAGAATATACAAGCCAAGTTCTATAATGAAAATTCCCACTAGTATATGAAAGTGATAACCCAAAAGACTCTCTATATGAAGAACATGGTGCTACTTTGAAGCACGAGTCTGGTAAAAGGATAGTAGCACTGCCCCTTCTCTCTTTTTCTCTCATTTTTTTGTTTTTTTGTTTTTTATGGGCTTCTTTGGGCTCTTTGTTTTTATTTGGGCTTCTTTGGCCTCTTTTATTTTTTTAAATTCCGGAGTCTCATCCTGAGTTGTGGGGGAATCATAGTCTCCATCATCCTTTCCTCACTGGGGCAATGCTCTAATAATGATGATTATCACACTTTTATTTACTTACAACTCAATATTACAACTCGACGTCTAGAACAAAGTATGCTACGGGAATCACAAACTTCAACACAAGTATTTCTACAATCCACAACTACCCACTAGCATGACTCTAATATCACCATGTTTATATCGCAAAACTATTGCAGGGAATCAAACATATCATATTCAGTGATCTACAAGTTTTATGTAGGATTTTATGACTAACCATGTGAATGACCAATTCCTGTCATCTCTCTAAATAGATATAAGTGAAGTAAGAGAGTTTAATTCTTTCTACAAAAGATATGCCCACACTCTAACAAATATAAGTGAAGCAAAAGAGCATTCTACAAATGGCGGTTTTCTATGTGTAGGGAAACAGACAATCCAAACTTCAAAAGATATAAGCGAAGCACATGAAGCATTCTATAAAGCCATACTCAAAAGATATAAGTGAAGTGCAATGAGCATTCTATAAATCAACCATGGACTATCTCGTACCAGCATGGTGCATCAAAGAAAAGTGAAAACTAAATGCAAAAGACGCTCCAAGATTTGCACATATCACATGAACGAAACGAATCCGAAAACATATTGATACTTGTTGAAGAAAGATGGGATGCCTTCCGGGGCATCCCAAAGCTTAGACACTTGAGTCTCCTTGAATATTTACTTAGGGTGCCTTGGGCATCCCCAATCTTGAGCTCTTGCCTCTCCTCCTTCTCCTCACATTGAGACCTCCTCGATCTTCGAACACTTCATCCAGACAAAACTCAACAGAAATCTCGGTAAGATCCGTTAGTATAATAAAGCAAATCACTACTCTAAGTACTGTTGCAAACCAATTCATATTTTGTTTTTGCATTGTAGCTACTGTAATATAACTTTTCCATGGCTTAATACACTGATAGAAATCAATAGTTTCATCAAAACAAGCTAACTATGCATCAAAACATAATCTGTCTTAAATAGGACAGTCTGTAGTAATCTGAACATTCACCATACTTCTAGTACTTCAAAAATTCTGAAACAATTAGGAAAAATAAAAAATTTGTATAGAAAGACAGTGCAAAAAGTTTCAGAACCGTATGACATTCCAGTAAAAAAATGTAAAATAGCGCACTACAGCCAAAGTTTCTGTTTTGCACTGCACAAACCAACAAGCAATGTAAACATCCTAAAGGCAAATCTTGGCACATTATTTTTATGATACAATGGATTTGTATTTTATAAAAGCACACAACAGAAATAAATGACTCTCTAAAACTTCCGGGTTGTCTCCCTATCAGCGCTTTCTTTAAAGCCATTAAGCTAGGCATATAGTGCTCAAGTAATGGATCCACCCGGATCCCAAGGTATATCAAAGCCAATTTTAATTAAAAATGATTTGTGATTTAGTAGTGAGCACAAAGTAACATATATCATGCAACAACTAAGTCTAACTCTCTTCCTATGCATCGGCATGTCATAAAAGAACAATTCATGCACACATAGTAAAGGCCGATGCATAGTATAAACAATTTCTTGCAATTTTATCGTGTGGGAAACATAGAGAGGTGGAGATATAGTTCCTCTCTCATAATAATTGCAAGTAGGAGAAGCAAGCATATTCATATTATATTCATCAAAAATATCATGTGCAACGGTAAAATGCAACCCATCAATATAATCCTTAATAAGGGCAAACTTCTCCGATATAGTGTAGTCGGGAGAATTCAAAAAGATAATAGGACTGTCATGCGTGAGTGCAATAGCAACAATTTCATGTTTAACATAAGGAACTATAGCAATTTCATTTCTATAAGCATAATTCATATTGGCATCTTGGCCACAAGCATAGCAAGCATCATCAAAAAGGGATATTTCAAAAGAATCAACGGGATCATAACAATCATTATAGCATTAATCCTTCGGTAAATTCAAAGAGAAATTAAACAATATATGAGTTGAAGAGTTACTCTCATTAGAAGGTGGGAACGGGTAGCTAATCTGCTCTTCCTCCTTTTGTTCTTCGCTCTTCTCATCATCTTTTTCATCCAATGAGCCCCCGGTTTCATCAATTCCTTCTTCCATAGACTCCTGCAAAATATTAGTCTCTTCTTGGACAACGGAGGAGTCCTCAATATATGGTTTAACATAGGCATTAGAAGCATAATTATCATAACAATATTTAAGTATGGCAAAATTTTCAGATTTGTAAAGAGTAGCATCATACTTTCCAATCAAAGAAGCAATTTCATAAGAACCCTTAAAAGCAATAAATTCTTCAATTTGTTGAACATCATAGTAATTAGAAACACCCTTATCATACAAAGATATGATTCCATTATCGCTAAACTCATATTGGTAGGGAAGGTGTTTCTTAGGGTCTTCGGAACAACAAGTAAAATAATATATTTCACATAAATTCCAAGCATAGCATTGCAAACGATGAATTTGATCCAGTAAAAGTTTCCCTTTTTCAGATATGCGGTGTCGCACATAACAAGCATGCTCATCTAAAGATTTGCCCTCAACTAAGCTAGTTGGGGTTTCAGCACGAGCACATAGGGATCGAAGATGATCCAAGTAAAAAGCTTCCGGAGTGTGATAGATTTTGAGTGGTTCTTCAACCATTGGTGTAGTAGGTACAACTAATTTTTTTGGTATTTTGCGTTTCCTACCCATAACTAAAGATAGAAAACAAGAGCACAAAAAAATAAAAACTACTTAGTGATAAAGCAAACAAGCACACATGAGAATATTCACCCCACGCTATAACTCCCCGGCAACGGTGCCAGAAAAAGGTCTTGATAACCCACAAGTATAGGGGATCAATTGTAGCCTCTTTCGATAATTAAGATTGTCGAACCCAATGTGGAGCTAAAGGTAGAACAAATATTCCCTCAAGTTCTATCGACCATCGATACAACTCTATGCACTCTTAACGTTTGCTTTACCTAGAACAAGTATGAAACTAGAAGTACTTTGTAGGTGTTTTTGGATAGGTTTGCAAGATAATAAAGAGCGCGTAAATAAGAACTAGGGGTTGGTTTAGGTAAAGAAGCAATAAAGTTAGTATAGAGAGTGTGGAAAAGTGGTGGTAGGAGTTGCGAAATTGTCCCTAAGCAATTGACTACTTTACTAGACCGATAACAAGTTTTATGTGGGAGAGGCCACTGCTAGCATGTCATCCCTGACTTGGAATTCTATGCACTTATGATTGGAACTATTAGCAAGCATCCGCAACTACTAACGTTCATTAAGGTAAAACCCAACCATAGCATTAAGATATATTGGTCCCCCTTCAATCTCGTATGCATCAATTTCTATGCTAGGTTGAAGCTTCTGTCACTCTTGCCCTCTAATACATAGTCCTATCAACATACAACTAACCCTATGGTGTGATCCACGCGCGCGCTCATAGTATGGGCACCAAAGGACAACAACATAACCACAAGCAAATTAAACAAATCATAGCAATTCACCAATTACCGATAGGACAACAAAAATCTACTCAAACATCGTAGGATGGCAACACATCATTGGATAATAATATGAAGCATAAAGCACCAAGTTCAAGTAGAGGGTACAACGTGTTGCAGGAGAGTGGACCACTATAGATAGATGGGGGTAGGTGATGAAGACATTGGTGAAGATGACTGAGGTGTTTGTGTAGATCGTTGTCACGATGATGGCCCCGGCGGCGTTCCGGCGCCACCGGGAGAGAGGGGTGAGGGAGTCCTGGACTAAGGGGTCCTCGGGCGTTCGGCCTGTTATCTATTGGGCCGGACTAATGGGCTGTGAAGACATGAAGGCCGAAGACTATACCTGAGTCCGGATTGGACTCTCCTTGGCGTGGAAGGCAAGCTTGGCGACCGACTATGAAGATTCCTTCTTATGTAACCGACTCTATGTAAACCCTAGATCCCCCCAGTGTCTATATAAACCGGAGGGGATAGTCCGGAAAGGACACCATTCATTACCATAGTCATATAGGCTAGGCTTTTAGTGTTTAGCCATCACGATCTGGTGGTAGATCAACTCTTGTAACAGCCATATTCATCAATATCAATCAAGCAGGACGTAGGGTATTACCTCCATAGAGAGGGCCCGAACCTGGGTAAACATTATGTCCCCTGTCTCCTGTTACCATCGATCGCATAGTTCGGGACCCCCTACCCGAGATCCGCCGATTTTGACACCGACAATGGTGATTTCATTGAGAGTTCCACTGTGCCGTCCACGAAAGGTTAGATGGCCCCTTCAATCGTCTATAGCGACGCTGTCCAAGGAGAAACCTTCCTCCCCGGACAGATTTTCGTGTTCGGCAGCTTCGTACTGCGGGCCAACTCGCTCGGCCATCTGGAGCAGATCGATAGCTACGCCCCTGGCCACCAAGTCAGATTTGGGAACTTGAACTGCGGCGCGGATATCCATGGAGACTTGATCTTCAATGGATTCATGACCGCAACGATCGTTCCCCTTCGCTCCGAGGAACATGACTTAAATTTGTCATCGGATCTCATCTAGGAGATGGTCCCTGTTGCTGCAACGGCCTTAGAACTAGAGCAAATCATGCCATCCGAAGCCACAGAGTCCGCGGCATTGGAGCCGCACACGGACTCGGCACCCCGCGATATCTGCGTTAGTGGAACTCTGGATTCATCTCCGGCTATAAATTCCGAGCCATATACGCTTGCGGACACCGAGCTAGATCGGTTATCGATCTTCGAATTCAATGCCGCAGACGTCTTTCAGCACTCACCTTTGGGCGACGTGCTAAACTCTTGAAGGAACCTGTCATTCCTGGGAGGCTCGTAGTCGAACTATGTCCGGTTCGAACTGGGGGCTGACAACGGAGAATTTTGCTTCCGCCCGCCACCCACTTCATAGCCACTGTCGAGGACTTAACCGACATGCCCACTCCTGGCTCCGTAGACATTGACGGCCCAGACAACGATGCAGATAAGGAGCAAGGCCAAGATCCGCCAGTCATCAGGCGCAAAACGGCCACCCCTTTACATAACGTGTACATGATCGATACACTCAAAAAGCCTCGCAGCAGAGACAAGGGAGACCTAGTTAAAACTCCAGAGTCACAGTCTAAGTTCCGGCGCCCCAAGCCACACCGCCGCAACAATGGCACTGGAGAAAATAGTACTCCGGACGGCGCCGAAAGCAATGAAGACCCTGTGGGAACAACATTCGCGCAGGAGGAACAGGAAAATGGGCAAGCCAGCCCCGACAAACAGGCCCTGCACAGTGATGGATCGGAAGATGACAACTACCTTCCGCTCTTCGAAGATGAGGAAAGCCTCGGCGACGAAGACTTCATTGTACCTGAAGAGCCCCTCGAACAGGAGCGCTTTAAGCGCAGGCTGATAGCTACGACAAGGAGCCTGAAAAAGAAGCAGCAACAGCTTCAAGCTGACCAAGACCTACTCAACGACAGATGGACCGAAGTCCTGGTCGCCGAAGAATACGGCCTCAGTGGCCCAGCCAAAAGCTACCCAAAGCACAAATCGCTCTACCAGTCCGACGACAGGGCATCGGGGCCCATACCATCATCACACAACACGGCAGGTCGCCGACAACTCTGTCCGGATAAAAAGGCAACTCAAGCCGAACACCAGACCGCCCCACCTCTCCATAAAGGCAAGAACAACGCAGACCAGGATTACCCAGACAACCTGCAGAGGGACTGGGACAATAGAGCAGGAAGCACAAGACCGATCTACGGATCACAAAAACATGCTTCGGCACGCGATGATGACTACCTATTCGGACGTGTCACACCTCGCCGCGACCAGGCCGAAAACCGCAATGGAACTCCTTCGGAATTACGCCACAGTGTGGCCCAACATAGAGGCGTCGCACACCCGTTTTGCTTCACTGATGAGGTAATGGATCATGAATTTCCCAAAGGATTCAAACCCGTCAATATTGAATCATACGACGGGACAACCGATCTCGCAGTATGGATAGAAGATTTCATCCTCCACATCCATATGGCCCGTGGAGACGACCTCCATGCCATTAAATACCTCCCACTAAAGCTAAAAGGACCAGCTTGGTACTGGTTAAACAACTTGCCTGAAAATTCCATAGGCAGCTGGAAGGACTTGGAAGAGGCCTTCCTCGAACTTCCAAGGAACACATGTCTGGCCACCGGATGCCGATGACCTAAGTCACATCATCCAACAGCCCGGCGAATCAGGCAGAGAGCTCTGGACCTGGTTCTTAGTCAAAAAGAACCAAATTGTCGACTGTCCGGACACGGAAGCCCTCGCGGCTTTCAGACACAGCGTCCGGGACGAATGGCTTGCACGCTACCTCGGCCAAGAAGGACCTAAATCCATGACAGCTCTCACTACTCTGATGACTCGCTTTTGTGCGGGATAAGACAACTGGCTCACTCGTACAAGCAATGGCGCCAGCAACCAGGGCACCTCCAAAATCCGAGACGCCAATGGCAAGCCACGGGGAAGCAAAAACAACAGTCACACGGGCAATGAAAGATCAGTCAACACAGCGGTCAACGCCGGATTCAGCAACCCTAAGACTGGTCAGTGGAAGAAGCCATCCAAGGCGAACCGAGATGAACCATCCAACCTGGACAGGATTTTGGACCGACCCTGCCAGATTCATGGCCACCCCGATAAGCCAGCCAATCACACCAACAGAAACTGCTGGGTCTTTAAACAAGCCGGCAAGCTCAACGCCGAACACAGGGGAAGGAAGCCGCCAAGCGACAGGGATGACAGAAAGGTTCACCAACAAAAAACCGGGGGTTTGAAGCAGTCTCCACCCAAGGATCGACTACCCCTAGAACGGCAATAGCAACCCGGCTTCCACCACCCACTCCGTACACCTACAAAGTTTGTACCACGCGCACATCCTTACGCACTCAAGATACCATGGGCATCGACGGAAGCACAATACGGACAAGCCTGCGAGCACTCCAGTAACCTTTTTCTATGTACAACTATTTACTTTATTTTTTTATTTTCTCTTTCGATATCCTTTAAAAAACAGGTGATGAATAGGATAAAAATCGGAAACTGCCTCTATCGGAGTCCGGATCCGCATACTCACCTAAGGGGCTATGTCCATCAAGGACTCCCCCCACCGAGGACTGGCGGCGTAGACGTGTGACAGGAGGTCCAAAATAACTTTTTGTAGACCGCACTCTCTATTTTCGGGCCTGAACTATGCCTGTTCCTCCGCCTCCAACCCCGGGCATGTCAAATAGCCGGGGGGACGGCTTTTATATACACATATCATAAGTAACTATCGGCATATCTCTCAGTTACCAGTAAACAATATCCGAGTTAGTCATTCGTATGGTTTTTCCCGACAAATATGGCTCCTATGGTTATTTCACAAAAATACCTTGGCCTAACTTGTCAGGGGCTCGGTGTGGGAACAAATGAGTTGCCAGTAAAAGTCTGAACAGCTCTATAGCACACTTCCGCGTCACAAGTTTGGCCTTATATGCATCAGCTCCGAATCATTGTCTTGGGTCAATAGTTGGGTTGCCCGGCTCCTGTGCTTGCTACCCTACATTCCGCTCTATCGGCTAGGGTAGTAAAGGGAGAACTACTGCGATTGTGCCCTGGTCTAAACCGGACGAGCACCTCAGTAGAGAAAGCCGAAAACTGACTGTCATGATGCGGCGTGAGCTGGTCAACCACTTGACGACCTATTAGAATCTTTAGCGATTCTTCGTGTCACACGAGGGATCTTTTTCAGGTCAAATATGTAAGGTACCATACGCCACATACATACCAGGGGCTATGTCGTAGCTCCGCCATAAAACTCCTATGGCTAAGTGAAAGTGTTAATGCCTTATAGTCCGATTGCCTGGTTCGCCACATTATCACCTCCTTCATGGACCAAGACGTTGGATAAAGAGTGATTAAATGCTTTTCTGAACACCCCCGTACTTCCTACAAGGGGGCTGAAGCCAACGACTTGAAAACATTCAGATTATATCAAAACGGGCGCACAGGAGGAATTCAAGCTTTCAAGCAAAACATAAATAGATTAACTATAAAATTGTTTTTACAATTTTCATAAAACTCACTCGAACATTATGTCCTTTGAGCACTGACCCTCTACAAAGCGGGCGGCCTCTAGGACGTCTTCAAAATAATGCTCCGGTTCCAGACGGTCCTTGCCTCTGGGTGGACCCTTCGTCGCAACATCAATGGCCTTCATCTTCCCCCAGAACATCTTGACTCGGGCAAAAGCCATCCGTGCACCCTCAATGCACGCAGACCGCTTCACAACATCGATACGTGGCACCGTGTCAACAAGCCTTTGCACTAAACTGAAATAGCTATTCGGAATAGGCTCGGTTGGCCACAACCGGACTACGACATCCTTCATGGCAGCGCCGGACATCCTATGAAGTTCGGCCCACTGGGACATCTGTTTATTAAGCAACAAAGGGCACTTTGAAGCGCCAAACTGCGACCAAAAAAGCTTCTCCATTGCATATCCATCCCGCGCTTGGTAATATTGCGCCGCATCGGCAGAACTCTTCGGCAAATCCAAGAACTCGTCCGAAGAACTCCATACTTGGTTGAGCTGGGCATAGTTCGGGTCGCCGAACTTGGTTTGTAGCAGAAAGGGCTTTCCAGCCGCAATCTCCCTCGCCTGTTGAACCTCCTCACGGGCCGCTCTGCATTCCGACCGCGCTCTTCTTTCCTCTTGTAAGGCCTTCTCTAAATCAACCGTTAAGGCTTCATTCTTCTTCTCCAGAAATTCATAGCGGCCAGTTGCATTCTCCAGCGCAAGCGTCACCTTGGATATCTTCTCGTCATCTTGGCGCCGTGCAGCTCGTTCGGCTTCTAATTCAGCCGATGCCTTTTCGGCAGCAGCACCGCTATGCCGGGCCTGCTCCTTGGCCCGGGCTAGCTCCGCTCGAAGAACTTCAACAGCGGCAGCACTATCTGCAGCCAACTTTCAGCGTTATGCTTACACTACAAAAATGTATGAGGATTAAACTGAATACATACCTTGCGACTCGTCAAGACGCATATTGATTAAAGCAAGATCATCCCCTGCCACATCAAGCTTCCGCTACAAATCGGCAATCTCCATAGTCCAGGAAGTGGCCAAAGGGAAGCAACCTGCGTTCAAGGTTTATCAGGTTAGTCCTCAAACGATCCTTTTTTGATCCTCCATTTTGCTTCCCAACGGAAGCCAAGCCGAGTATCAGGGGCTACTACTTATACACAGGCGTATCTTCACAAATGACACATAGCTGAAAACGTTATGTTACAAACCTCGAAGCCCTTCAGTAGGCTCATGAAGGCTTCATTTAATCCGCTCTTCGCGGACGAAATCTTCTCAATCACTGTAGCCATCAAGGTACGCTGTTCCCCCGAGAAGGATGCTTTCCGCGACATGTCTCGCAACATATCCGGAGTCTCCGGGTTTCCGGAAGCTGCTCCAACAACACGATCATCCTTCGAAGGAATCTGCTCGCTTGCCTCCAAAATTAGTGCCGGCTATGAATCAGACAGTCCGGGGCCCTCGTTACCACCAGCCCCGGAATCCCGGATGGTCGGAGGTCCACCTTGGGGCACCGCCTCTTCTGTCCCCTGGTCTAAAGGGACCCTCCGCGATGACACTTCAGAGTCATCCGCCTTGATGGGCGAGGAGGTTGGAGGAGGCGTCTCGCTCTCCATCATCTCTGGGAGAAGACTCCCCGAAAAAGAGGATCGCCCAGAAAAACTCTGTGCCGACCTGTAAAAATGCACGAATGCGTTACGGTAACAACAACGGAACAGGACGCTATCAAGGCACTCTGGATTCTCTTACGGTTTGGCCGAGGGTTTGTCCCCTTGTTGGAGCTGCTCAACGGCATCGTCTTCCAAGCCCAAGCTGGTCGACGGTGGCATATTGCCCTTCTTGAAAGACCGCCCCTCCTCATCTTCAGAGGCGGCCCTTTTCCTCCTGTTTGGAGAAGGAACACTGGGTCCTTTCCTGCCTCCATCTTCGGGCAAGGAAAGGTCGAATTCTCCGGACTCAGTGTCCGACTTGCCTCCAGAACCAAGGTCATCTTGGGCCTTCTCACCCTCCCCTGCTGATGCCTGGTATGGCACCGAGGCCAGCATCCTTGTTAACACAGGAGTAGCTGAGTCTTCGGGAAGGGGAGATGGACACCTAATCAATTGCACCTTCTTTATCCAGCCCTGAAAAAGGATGATACCGTTGGCTTCTTGCCACTGGATATCTGACTGTAAGATATTCGGCAAACGTGTACTTACCGGGGTGTCTGGATGGTTGCAGTCAAGGCCGACATCTCTGGAGGTGTCCGGCCATTGCCTTCGTTTTCCGAAGACTAATCTCCACATTCCTTCGTGCGTTGTGTCGAAGAAGTTCTGAAGAGTCTGCGGCCCTTTTGGATTGAACTCCCATAGGCAGAGAGGCCGTCACTGGCACGGCAGGGTCCGACGAACTAGCATTATATGAACGACGCTAGCTATGTCGATGTCCCTCTCAATGAGGTTCCGGATGCGACTTTGCAGAGTTTGCACATCATTCGTTGATCCCCAATCTAGCCCCTTATTAATCCACGATGCAAGTTGGGTTGGAGGGCCAGGTCGGAATATGGGAACGGTCGCCCAGTTGGAGCTGCGGGGCTCGGTGATATAGAACCACCCCTGCTGCCATTGATCGGAAGATTTGGCGAAGGATCCTTTCAGCCAAACGCCGCTAGCAAGCTTGCTTATTGCAGCTCTGCCGCACTCGGCCTGCTCCCCCTCTACCACTTGCGGCTTCACATCGAAGGTCTTGAGCCACAAGCCAAAGTGTAGAGGAGTTCGGAGGAGGGCTTCACACGTGACGATAAATGTCGAGATAAGAAGAATGGAGTCCGGGGCCAAATTGTGGAAGTCTAGCCCGTAATAATACATGAGCCCTCGGACGAAGGGGTTAAGTGCAAATCCCAACCCGCGGAGGAAGTGGGACACGAACATGACCCTCTCGCCAGATTTGGGGGTGGGAACGACATGTCCCTCGGCGAGAAGCCGATGATGGATTTCAGCGGTTAGGTACCGCGCTACCCAAAGATTTGCGATGTCTTCCTCCATGACAGAAGAGGCTACCCACCGGCCTTGACGGCTAGATCCGGACATGGTTGGGGCTGTTGGCAACGAAAGCCCGGGAGTTGGAGCTCGGGGTAGCAGGAGTTGAGGAAGAGGCAAGCATGGAAGAAAAAGACGGGTCTGTACCCCTATATAAAGGCTGCAAATATCAAACGTCTCCTCTCGAGCCTCAGAAACTTGCTTGTTTCCAAGGAATTGTACCCAAGCAACGGTTGGGTTACCCACGTTCGGGTCGACAGGAATCCCTTAAAAAGGGAGGCACGATCTCCATTTGGATAAAATACGCTAATAATGTCACGTCCTGGGACGTGGGGCGACGGGCCGGCTAAAACGGTTCGCAAGTAAAGTCCGGGCGTGGTGTTATATTACCAAAAAGTGGTCAGTAGGTTGAACCCATGAAATATTATATCCTCTACGGTTGTGCATACAAGTCCGGATACACTTGCTATCTTGAAGTTCAGATAACAAGGAACCCGCCTTGCAATGCCGAAGACAATCTGCGCGTCGAACTCCTCGTCGTTGAAGCCATGTTCAGGGGCTACTGAGGGAGTCCTGGACTAAGGGGTCCTCGGGCGTCCGACCTGTTATCTATTGGGCCGGACTGATGGGCTGTGAAGACATGAAGGCCAAAGATTATACCAGAGTCCGGATTGGACTCTCCTTGGCAGGGAAGGCAAGCTTGGCGACTGACTATGAAGATTCCTTCTTATGTAACCGACTCCATGTAAACCCTAGATCTCCCCCGGTGTCTATATAAACAGGAGGGGATAGTCCGGAAAGGACACCATTCATTACCATAGTCATATAGGCTAGGCTTTTAGGGTTAAGCCATCACGATCTCGTGGTAGATCAACTCTTGTAACACCCATATTCATCAATATCAATCAAGCAGGACATAGGGTATTACCTCCATAGAGAGGGCCCGAACCTGGGTAAACATTGTGTCCCCTGTCTCCCGTTACCATCGATCCTAGACGCACAGTTCGGGACCCCCTACCCGAGATCCTCCGGTTTTGACACCGACAAGGGGGAGAGAGCCCCCTTCTTCTTCTTCTTCTTCCTTGACCTTCTCCCTAGATGGGATAAGGGTTTCCCCTCTGGTCCTTGGCTTCCATGGCATGGGAGGGGCGAGAGCCCCTCCGAGATTGGATCTGTTGTTGGGGAACGTAGTAATTTCAAAATTTTCCTACGCACACGCAAGATCATGGTGATGCATAGCAATGAGAGGGGAGAGTATCGTCTATGTACCCTCGTAGACTATAAGTGGAAGCGTTATGACAACAAGGTTGATGTAGTCGTACGTCTTCACGATCGACCGATCTAGCACCGAAGGTACGACACCTCCACGATCTACACACATTCAGCTCGGTGACATCCCGCGAACTCACGATCCAGTAGAGCTTTGAGGGAGAGTTTCGTCAGCACGACGGCGTGATGACGGTGATGATGTTGCTACCGGAACAAGGCCTCGCCTGAGCACCGCTACGATATTACCGAGGTGGATTATGGTGGAGGGGGGCACCGCACACGGCTAAAAGATCAATGATCAACTTGTGTGTCTATGGGGTGCCCCCTCCCCCGTATATAAAGGAGTGGAGGAGGGGGAGGGCCGGCCCTCTCTATGGCGCGCCCTAGGGGAGTCCTATTCCCTCTGGGAGTAGGATTCCCCCTTCCAAGTAGGAGTAGGAGAGGAAGGAAGGAGGAGAGAGGGAGGAAGGAAAGGGGGGTTGGCCCCCTTCCCAATTCGGATTGGGCTTGGGGGCGCGCCTCCCTCTTTTCCCTTCCCTCTCCTCTATTCCACTAAGGTCCAATAAGGCCCATATACTCACCGGGGGGTTCCGGTAACCTCCCAGTACTCCGGAAAAATGCCCGAACCACTCGTAACCATTTCGATGTCCAAATATAGGCTTCCAATATATCGATCTTTGTGTCTTGACCATTCTGAGACTCCTCGTCATGTCCGTGATCAAATCCGGGACTCCGAACTACCTTTGGTACATCAAAACACATAAACTCATAATACCGATCATCACCAAACGTTAAGCGTGCGGACCCTACGGGTTCGAGAACTATGTAGACATGACCGAGACATGTATCCGGTCAATAACCAATAGCAGAACCTGGATGCTCATATTGGCTCCTACATATTCTACGAAGATCTTTATCGGTCAAACCGCATAACGGTATACGTTATTCCCTTTGTCATCGGTATGTTACTTGCCCGAGATTCGATCGTCGGTATCTTAATACCTAGTTCAATCTTGTTACCAGCAAGTCTCTTTACTCATTCTGTAATGCTACATCCCGTAACTAACTCATTAGCTACATTGCTTGCAAGGCTTTTTGTGATGTACATTACCGAGAGGGCCCAGAGATACCTCTCAGACAATCGGATTGACAAATCCTAATCTTGATCCATGCCAACTCAACAAGCACCATCGGAGACACCTGTAGAGCACCTTTATGATCACCCAATTACGTTGTGACATTTGGTAGCACACAAAGTGTTCCTACGGTATTCGGGAGTTGCATGATCTCATAGTCATAGGAACATGTATAGTTATGGAGAAAGCAATAGCAACAAACTAAACGGTCATCGTGCTAAGCTAATGGATGGGTCAAGTCAATCACATCATTCTCTAATGATGTGATCCCGGTAATCAAATGACAACTCATGTCTATGGTTAGGAAACATATCCATCATTGATTCAACGAGCTTGTCAAGTAGAGGCAAACTAGTGACACTCTGTTTGTCTATGTATTCACACATGTACTAAGTTTCTGGTTAATACAATTCTAGCATGAATAATAAACATTCATGATATAAGGAAATATAAATAATAACTTTATTATTGCCTCTAGGGCATATTTCCTTCAGTCTCCCACTTGCACTAGAGTCAATAATCTAGATTACATTGTAACGATTCTAACACCCATGGAGTCTTGGTGCTGATCATGTTTTGCTCATGAGAGAGGCTTAGTCAACGGGTCCGCAACATTCAGATCCGTATGTATCTTGCAAATCTCTATGTCTCCCTCCTTGACTTGATCACGGATGGAATTGAAGCGCCTCTTGATGTGCTTGGTTCTCTTGTGAAATCTGGATTCCTTTGCCAAGGCAATTGCTCCAGTATTGTCACAAAATATTTTCATTGGAATTGATGCACTAGGTATGACACCTAGATTGGATATGAACTCCTTCATCCAGACTACTTCATTTGCTGCTTCCGAAGTAGCCATGTATTCTGCTTCACACGTAGATCCCGCCATGACCCTTTGCTTGGAACTGCACCAACTGACAGCTCCTCCATTTAATAAAAACACGTATCCAGTTTGTGACTTAGAGTCATCCGGATCAGTGTCAAAGCTTGCATCGACGTAACCATTTACGACGAGCTCTTTGTCACCTCCATATGTGAGAAACAAATCCTTAGTCCTTTTCACGTATTTCATGATGTTCTTGACCGTTGTCCAGTGATCCACTCCTAGATTACTTTGGTACCTCCCTGCTAAACTTATAGCAAGGCACACATCAGGTCTGGTACACATCATTGCATAGATGATAGAGCCTATGGCTGAAGCATAGGGAACACCTTTCATTTTCTCTCTATCTTCTGTAGTGGTCGGGCATTGAGTCTGACTCAACATCACACCTTGTAATACACACAAGAACCCTTTCTTTGCCTGATACGTTTTGAACTTCTTCAAAACTTTATCAAGGTATGTGCTTTGTGAAAGTCCAATTAAGCGTCTTGATCTATCTCTATAGATCTTGATGCCCAATATATAAGCAGCTTCACCGAGGTCTTTCATTGAAAAATTCTTATTCAAGTATACTTTTATGCTATTCAGAAATTCAGTATCATTTCCGATTAACAATATGTCATCTACATATAATATCAGAAATGCTACGGAGCTCCCACTCACTTTCTTGTAAATACAGGCTTCTCCAAAAGTCTGTATAAAACCATATGCTTTAATCACACTATCAAAGTGTATATTCCAACTCCGAGAGACTTGCACCCATCCATAAATGGATCGCTGGAGCTTGCACACTTTGTTAGCACCTTTTGGACCGACAAAACCTTCTGGTTGCATCATATACAACTCTTCTTTAAGATATCCATTAAGGAATGCCGTTTTGACATCCATTTGCCAAATTTCATAATCATAAAATGTGGCAATTGCTAACATGATTCGGATGGACTTAAGCATCGCTACGGGTGAGAAGGTCTCATCATAGTCAACTCCTTGAACTTGTCGAAAACCTTTCACAACAAGTCAAGCTTTGTAGACAGTAACATTACCGTCAGTGTCAGTCTTCTTCTTGAAGATCCATTTATTCTCTATGGCCTGCCGATCATCGGCAAGTCAACCAAAGTCCATACTTTGTTCTCATACATTGATCCCATCTCAGATTTCATGGTTTCAAGCCATTTTGCAGAATCTGTGCTCATCATCGCTTCCTCATAGTTCGTAGGTTCGTCATGGTCAAGTAACATGACTTCCAGAACAGGATTACCATACCACTCCGGTGCGGATCTTACTGTGGTTGACCTACGAGGTTCGGTAGTAACTTGATCAGAAGTTTCATGATCATCATCATTAGCTTCCTCACTTACTGGTGTAGGAATCACTTGAACCGATTTCAGTGATGAACTACTTCCCAATAAGGGAGAAGGTAGATTTACCTCGTCAAGTTCTACTTTCCTCCCACTCACTTCTTTCGAGAGAAACTCCTTCTCTAGAAAGGATCCATTCTTAGCAACGAATATCTTGCCTTCAAATCTGTGATAGAAGGTGTACCCAACAGTCTCCTTTGGGTATCCTATGAAGACACATTTCTCCGATTTGGGTTCGAGCTTATCAGGTTGAAGCTTTTTCACATAAGCATCGCAGCCCCAAACTTTAAGAAACAACTTGGGTTTCTTGCCAAACCACAGTTCATAGGGTGTCGTCTAAATAGATTTAGATGGTGCCCTATTTAACATGAATGCAACTGTCTCTAAAGCGTAACCACAAAACGAGAGCGGTAAATCAGTGAGAGACATCATAGATCGTACCATATCTAGTAAAGTACGATTACGACGTTCGGACAACATTACGCTGTGGTGTTCCAGGTGGCGTGAGTTGCGAAACTATTCCGCATTGTTTCAAATGAAGTCCAAACTCATAACTCAGATATTCGCCTCCACGATCAGATCATAGAAACTTGATTTTCTTATTATGATGATTTTCCACTTCACTCTGAAATTCTTTGAACTTTTCAAATGTTTCAGACTTATGTTTTATTAAGTAGATATACCCATATCTCCTCAAATCATCTATGAAGGTGAGAAAATAATGATATCCACCATGAGCTTCAATGTTCATTGGACCACACACATCAGTGTGTATGATTTCCAATAACTCTGTTGCTCGCTCCATTGTTCCGGAGAACGGAGTTTTAGTCATCTTGCCCATGAGGCATGGTTCGCAAGTACCAAGTGATTCATAATCAAGTGATTCCAGAAAGTCCATCAGAATGGAGTTTCTTCATGTGCTTTACACCAATATGACCTAAACGACAGTGCCACAAATAAGTTGCACTATCAGTATCAACTTTGCATCTTTTGGCTTCAATACTATGAACATGTGTATCACTACTATCAAGATTTAGTAAAAATAGACCACTCATCAGGGGTGCATGACCATAAAAGATATTACTCATATAAATAGAACAACCATTATTCTCTGATTTAAATGAATATCCGTCTCATATCAAACAAGATCCAGATATAATGTTCATGCTCAATGCTAGCACCAAATAACAATTATTTAGGTCTAATACTAATCCCGAAGGTAGATGTAGAGGTAGCGTGCCGACGACGATCACATCGACTTTGGAACCATTTCCCATGCGCATCATCACCTCATCCTTAGCCAATCTTCGCTTAATCTGTAGCCCCTGTTTCGAGTTGCAAATGTTAGCAACTGAACCAGTATCAAATACCCAGGCACTACTGCGAGCATTAGTAAGGTACACATCAATAACATGTATATCAAATATACCTTTCACTTTGCCATCCTTCTTCTCCGCCAAATAGTTGGGGCAGTTCTGCTTCTAGTGACCAGTTCCTTTGCAGTAGAAACACTCAGTCTCAGGCTTAGGTCCAGACTTGGGTTTCTTCACTTGAGCAGCAACTGGCTTGCTGTTCTTCTTGAAGTTCCCCTTCTTCCCTTTACCCTTTTTCTTGAAACTGGTGGTCTTGTTGACCATCAACGCTTGATGTTCCTTCTTGATTTCTACCTCCGCAGCCTTTAGCATTGCGAAGAGCTCGAGAATCGTCTTGTCCATCCCTTGCATATTATAGTTCATCACGAAGCTCTTGTAGCTTGGTGGCAGTGATTGAAGAACTCTATCAATGACACTATCATCAGGAAGATTAACTCCCAGTTGAGTCAAGTGGTTGTGGTACCCAGACATTCTGAGTATATGTTCACTGACAGAACTATTCTCCTCCATATTGCAGCTGTAGAACTTATTGGAGACTTCATATCTCTCAATCCGGGCATTTGCTTGAAATATTAACTTCAACTCCTGGAACATCTCATATGCTCCATGACATTCAAAACATCATTGAAGTCCCAGTTCTAAGCCGTAAAGCATGGCACACTGAACTATCGAGTAGTCATCAGCTTTGCTCTGCTAGGTGTTCATAACATCTGGCGTTACTCCTATAGCGGGTTTGTCACCTAGCGGTGCTTCTAGGACGTAATTCTTCTGTGCATCAATGAGGATAATCCTCAAGTTACGGACCCAGTCTGTGTAGTTGCTACCATCATCTTTCAACTTAGCTTTCTCTAGGAACGCATTAAAATTCAACGGAACAACAACACGGGCCATCTATCTACAACAACATAGACATGCAAAATACTATCAGGTACTAAGTTCATGATAAATTAAAGTTCAATTAATCAAATTACTTAAGAACTCCCACTTAGATAGACATCTCTCTAATCATCTAAATGATCACGTGATCCATATCAACTAAACCATGTCCGATCATCACGTGAGATGGAGTAGTTTTCAATGGTGAACATCACTATGTTGATCATATCTACTATATGATTCACGCTTGACCTTTCGGTCTCTAGTGTTCCGAGGCCATATCTGCATATGCTAGGCTCGTCAAGTTTAACCGAGTATTCTGCATGTGCAAAATTGGCTTGCACTCGTTGTATGTGAACGTAGAGCATATCACACCCGATCATCACGTGGTGTCTCGGCATGACGAATTGTAGCAACGGTGCATACTCAGGGAGAACACTTATACCTTGAAATTTAGTGAGAGATCATCTTCTAATGCTACCGTCGAACTAAGCAAAATAAGATGCATAAAGGATAAACATCACATGCAATCAATATAAGTGATATGATATGGCCATCATCATCTTGTGCCTTTGATCTCCATCTCCAAAGCACCGTCAAGATCACCATCGTCACCGGCTTGACACCTTGGTCTCCATCGAAGC
This sequence comes from Triticum urartu, assembly GCF_056163025.1. Taxonomy (NCBI): domain Eukaryota; kingdom Viridiplantae; phylum Streptophyta; class Magnoliopsida; order Poales; family Poaceae; genus Triticum; species Triticum urartu. The sequence continues at coordinate 475,299,575 of NC_141878.1, read as the reverse complement.
ATCGTTGTCGTATCGCCAACTATTGCCTCTACGACTATCGCTACCGCTTAGTGATAAAGTAAAGCAATTACATGGCGATTGCATTTCATACAATAAAGCGACAACCATATGGCTCCTGCCAGTTGCCGATAACTGTGTTACAAAACATGATCATCTCATACAATAAAATTTAGCATCATGTCTTGACCATATCACATCACAACATGCCCTACAAAAACAAGTTAGACGTCCTCTACTTTGTTGTTGCAAGTTTTACGTGGCTGCTACGGGCTGAGCAAGAACCGTTCTTACCTACGCATCAAAAACCACAACGCGGTATAGTGATTGCTTTTTGATCTTCAGAAAGAACCCTGTTCATTGAATCTGATTCAACTAAAGCTGGAGAAACAGACACCCACTACCCACCTGTGTGCGAAGCACGTCGGTAGAACCAGTCTCGCGTAAGTGTACGCGTAATGTCGGTCTGGGCCGCTTCATCCAACAATGCCGCTGAATAAAGAATCAACTAGTGACAGCAAGCAATATGTATATACCCACGCCCACAACTCCTTTGTGTTCTACTCCTGCATATAACATCTATGCATAAACCTGGCTCGGATGCCACTATTGGGGAACACAGTAATTTCAAAATTTTCCTACGCACACGCAAGATCATGGTGATGCATAGCAACGAGAGGGGAGAGTATCGTCTACGTACCCTTGTAGACCGTAAGCGGAAGAGTTATGACAACGCGGTTGATGTAGTCGTACGTCTTCACGATCGACCGATCTAGCACCGAGGGTACGACACCTCCGCGATCCGCACACGTTCAGCTCGGTGACGTCCCGCGAACTCACAATCCAGTAGAGCTTCGAGGGAGAGTTTTGTCGGCATGACGGCGTGATGACAATGATGATGTTGCTACCGGGACAGGGCTTCACCTAAGCACCGCTACGATATTACCGAGGTGAATTATGGTGGAGGGGGGCACCGCACACGGCTAAAAGATCAATGATCAACTTGTGTGTCTATGGGGTGCCCCCTCCCCCATATATAAAGGAGTGGAGGAGGGGGAGGGCCAGCCCTCTCTATGGCACGCCCTAGGGGAGTCCTGCTCCCTCCGGGAGTAGGATTCCCCCTTCCAAGTAGGAGTAGGAGAGGAAGGAAGGAGGAGAGAGGGAGGAAGGAAAGGGGGCCCGACCCCCTTCCCAATTCGGATTGGGCTTGGGGGCGCGCCTCCCTCTTTTACCTTCCCTCTCCTCTATTCCACTAAGGCCCAATGTCGGTGTCAAAACCGGCGGATCTCGGGTAGGGGGTCCCGAACTGTGCGGTTAAGGCGGATGGTAACAGGAGGCAGGGGACACGATGTTTACCCAGGTTCGGGCCCTCTTGATGGAGGTAATACCCTACGTCCTGCTTGATTGTTCTTGATGATATGAGTATTACAAGAGTTGATCTACCACGAGATCAAAGAGGCTAAACCCTAGAAGCTAGCCTATGGTATGATTGTCTATTGTCCTATGGACTAAAACCCTTTGGTTTATATAGACACCGGAGGGGGCTAGCGTTACACAAGGTCGGTTACAAAGGAGGAGATATACATATACGTATTGCCTAGCTTGCCTTCCACGCCAAGTAGAGTCCCATCCGGACATGGGGCGAAGTCTTCAATCTCGTATCTTCATAGTCCAACAGTCCAGCCAAAGGATATAGTCCGGCTGTCCGGAGACCCCCTAATCCAGGACTCCCTTAGTAGCCCCTGAACCAGGCTTCAATGACGACGAGTCCGGTGCGCAGTGTTGTCTTCGACATTGCAAGGCGGGTTCCTCCTCCGAATACACCATGGAAGAGTTTGAATACAAGGACAGTGTCCGACTCTACAAAATAAGTTCCACATACCACTGTAGGGAGAACAATATTTCCATAAATCTAATCTGCTGACATGTTTTGACAGCATGACATCATGCCATGGCCCGGTCATTATTCGAACCGTTTTTCTAACCAACTCCGCACATAACGCGAGGCGGTTTTCTTAACACGTCTTGTCAAAGCAGAGATCGTTTCCCCCTTATCACGGGATTCTCATCAATACAAACATGGGTAACCCAACCGTGCCTGTTGGTATGACTCCTAGATCTTAGGCAAGTCCCAAACGGCCACGAGGAGGATGCCTGATATTCATCCTCTTTATAAAGAGGACAAGGCTTTTTCTTTTTCCCTCCCGCGCTCAATCAAATCCTTCCCCCGCCTCGAGTTCTAACACCCAAAGCTCAGGTCAGGTGCTTCGGACCTTCAACTATGTCCGGATCCAACCTTCAAGGTCGGTGGATGCCTTCCTTCGTCACAGAGGAGGACATCAAGAAGTTGAGAGAGGCCAGATATCTGACCGCCGAAATTTCGCATAGGCTGCCCGCCCGAGGGCAGGTCGTCCCTACTCCCGAACCCAACGAGAGTGTTGTGTTCGTCTCCCACTTCCTCCGAGGACTAGGCCTCGCTCTGGATCCCTTTGTTAGGGGTCTTATGTTCTACTATGGGCTGGATTTTCACGATCTGGCCCCAGATTCCCTTCTTCACATCTCGTCATTTATTGTCGTATGTGAGGCCTTCCTCCGCATTACCCCTCACTTCGGCCTGTGGCTCAAGACCTTCGATGTGAAGCCGAAGATGATTGAGGGGCAGCACGCAGCGTGCGGAGGTGCTTTAATAAGCAAAATCGCTGACGCTCCATGGCCAGAGGGTTCTTTTCCAGAGGTGTCCGGATTGTGGCAGCGGGAGTGGTTTTACGTCACAACTCCCCGAAGTGCCAAGTGGGTAGCTGCCCCCACCTTTCACTCGGGCCCCCCACCACAACTGATGTCATGGGTCAGCATGGGGCCGAGCTGGGGTCCAGCAAAGGACGTGCCAATACTACAGAGCCGCATCCGAGATCTCTTTGAGAGAGATTTCAGTCTGGTTATGGTAATGCAAGTTATGCTAGTTCGTCGAATCCAGCCTTGCAAACGCCGGCCCCTCCGCATGTGGGAATTCAACCCGGAAGGACGGCGAGCTATTCAGCATTTCCTCGGTATGACGCACAAATAGATGTACAAATTGTTCTTCGGGCCCCGAATAGAGTGTCCGGACACCACCGAGGATGTGGGCCTGAGCTGCAACCGCCTCGCTGCCCAAGTAAGTAATCCCATGCGGAACCTGCTGTCCTTTTATTTATCATGGCATCATTCTAAAGAGCCGCTCTTTGACCAGGACTGGATAACAAAGGCGATGATGATCAGGTGTTCGCCCCCCCTTCCCGAGGGCTTGGACAATCCGGTACTGGACAAGATGCTCGAGCCGGCGCCTTATCCAGTGCCCTCAAAGGAAGATGATGGGGGGAATAGAGAGGGCGAAAGCGGGCCTCACTCGCTACTCATTCCAACCGGGGGAATGAGCGCCTCCGCGAGGGAGGACAACCAAAGGGAAGAATCTGACATTCTCGCTCCCCGGGGAAGGAAGAGGACTAACTCTGAAGATCCGGAAACTAAGGTTTCCAAACGGGAGAAGAAATCTTCATCAGAGGGTCCTGCCTTGGAGGGTATTCTTGCCGCACAATGTCCGCGCGGGGATCAGCCCTCTACCGAGCTGTAAGTAGTCAAAAAGTACTTAATAGTGGAAATATCCTACCTTACTTCCGAAGACAATAACCAATGCTTATAAATTGTAGTTCGGATCGTAGCCCGTCTTGACAGAGTTCGTCTTTGGGGGATCTTCCGGAGATGATGGAGAGCGAAACGCCTTCCCCCTACACCCCGCCTCATGAAGCGGGCGACCTTGAAGTGTCGTCGCGAAGGGTATCTCCGGGTCCACTAAGGCCAGAGGATAACCCTTTGGCTACCCGGGATCCCCAGTATCCGGCTCCTAAGGAGGGCGACAGCAAGGGTCCGTACAGAGTGCGGTCGGACGTGCTGAAGGATCTTCTGGGGCAAGCGGCCGTCTCGGAAGCGCATCGTACGCTAATGGGTACGGTAATTGAAAGGATTTCATCCACTGAAAGCAGTTTGCATGAAGCCTTTATGAGTCTGCAGAAAGGCTTCGAGGTACGTGAAATAATGTATGTTTTTAACAGTACCGCACACGTTAGGTGTGCCCTATGCAGATAGTAGCCCCTGAGACTCTGGTTGTCATCGAAAACGGCGGCAAACAGAGGATCATAGTCCCAGGTAATAACCAGACCGCCTTTATGTGCAGGTTCCTGAAGCTCCGGTGGCTAGCCAGACTGATGGGTTTGCCGAGCTAAAGCGACAACTTGATGCGGCAGATGCCGACATCGTGCTTGTCAACAAGCGGCTTGACGAGGCACAGGGTGAGTGATTTCTCTGGTGATCGTCACATAATAAGAGTAGCATGATGCCAATATCTTTAATATGTTGTGACTGCAGATGGAGCTGCCACCGTGGAGACCCTTCGGGCGGAGCTTGCCCGAGCCAAGGAGCAAGCAAGGAGTAGCAATGTGGCCTCTCTAAAGGCGGCCGAAGAGTTAAGGGCCGAACAGGCCGCGCATTGCGAGAGCAAGGAAAAAATAGCCAAGATGGCTGTAGAGTTAAAAGATGCCGCTGACTGTTACCAGCTTCTTGAAGAAGAAAACCGGGCGAAGGCGACGGACCTGGAGAAGGCCCTGGTGGCTGCCAAGGAAGCCCGCTCTAAAATTAGAGCGATGAAGGAGGAGCTGAATCAAGCTGCAGATATCGTGTCTGGGAAGCCCTTCTTGTTGCGGACTAAGTTCGGAGATCCGAAGTATGCTCGTTTGGACTGGCTATGGAGTTCTGCGGACGCCTACATGGATTTGGCTGCAAGTGCTGCTGATGTGGCCGAGTACTTCAAGGATCAGAAAGGTCCCTAAGTGGAAAAGTTGTTCTGGTCACAGTTTCATGCTCCAGTCCGTCCGCTGCTGTTGAATGAGCGATTGGTCGAGTGGGCCGAGCTCCATAGGTTGTCCGGACTTGCCGTGAGGTCCGTTGTGGACACCTGTGGCCGAGAGGGCCAAGGCTGAATAGCTACTTTAGTTTAGTGCAACAATTCCTTGGTGTTGTGCCACACATCGATGCTGTAAAGAGATCGGCGTGCATAGAGGGTGCGCGGATGGCCTTTGCCCGTGTCAAGACATACTGGGCGGAGATGGAGGCCACCACTGTTGTGACACAGGGTTCGGCTGTAGGCCGAGTGGCTGCCGAGCACTACTTTGAAGAAGTTCTTGAAGGCGCTTGTTCGATAGAGGCTCAGTGCTCGAAGAATATTACGTTCTAGTGCTATGTATTCCCATTGTAAAAACAATGTTTTATTGAATTATCAAGGCTGTATTTATACTTTTGCCCGAAAGTACTATGATGCCTCATGTGCGACCGTTTATATGTATATAACCTGAAAGTTTGCAGTCGTCGGCTTCCGCCCCCACGCATATAATGCGGGGGTGTTCGCAAAAAATGCATATCCACACTTGATCCAACGTCTTGGTTCGTTAAGGAGGTGATAGCGCAGCGAACGAGGCAATCAGACTATATTGCTTTAACACTTTCACTTAGCCATAGGAGTTTGATAGTGGGGCTACTATATAGCCCCTAGTACTTCTGCGCTCGTCCGAATATGGGGCTCGTACGTACATGACCGGGAAACGGCCCTTCTTTAATGCGGAGGAATCCCAAAGATTCCGATGAGTCATCGAGTGGTTGACCAGTCTCTCGCTATATCATGACAGTCAGTTTTTGGCTTTCTCTACTGAGGTGCTCATCCGGATGAACCAGGGCACAATCGCAGTAGTTCTCCCAGTGCTACCTTAGCCGATATAACGGAACGTAAGGTACCAAAACGTGGGAGCCGGGCAAACCCAACATTTGACCAAAGACATGATTCAGAGCTGATGCATATAGGGCCAAGCTCGCGACGCCGGACACTCTCTAAGGTGTTCGGTCTTTATAACATATACCGGGCTAAACAATGCCCTTAATAAGAAACCCCATGTGTCCAGGTACGTGCAATATCTTGACGTGGCCACATGCTAAGAACGTCAGCATCCTTCTCGGTTGTGTGGAGTATCCGGAGGATGTGAGCAACAAGAGACAATAAAAAAGGTTTACGCAGGGTCTTAATCTAAAAATAAACCTTTGGGCGGGTCCCTGCTGCACGTCTGCGCCTGTGTCTCCGTTGTGCCGTGTCCTAGACGGGTGTAGCACGATTATCATCTGTAAAAGGAAATAACTTAGGTGAAAGTTGCCGTGCCAAAAAAAGAAGAATTGGTTATTATCAATGAACTATCAAAATTCAGGAGAAGTCAAGTTGAGCCGGGCTGGCCCTGATTACACGCGGGGAGCCCCTGGTATCATTTATGAGGGTTTTATCATCAAACCCATCTCATGTATATGTGACGGAACGCCGGACTCGTCTAACCATGTCCGTGGTCTTGATGACCTGCCATTTTTTCTGGTTGGTGTGTCTAGTTTGCGGCTGTTAGAGCCGACGCGTCCTCTTCTGTACGTAAAAAACATTCAGTATTTCCGCTAACTGTGATGATGCCACGTGGACCGGGCATCTTAAGCTTGAGAAAGGCATAATGCGGTACTGCGTTAAAACGAGCGAAAGCCGTTCTTCCGAGTATTGCTTGATAACCACTTCGGAATGGAGCGACGTGGAAAGTTAACCTTTCGCTTCGGAAGTTATCAGGAGAACCGAATACCATCTCTAGCAGCAGAGAGCCCGTACAGCGGGCCTCTTGGCCTGGTATTACTCCCTTAAAGGTAGTATTACTGTGGCTTATTTGTGTGGGGTCTATCCCCATTTTGCGGACTGTGTCCTGATATATCAGATTTAGATCACTCCGCCGTCCATGAGGACTCGTGTGAAATGGTACCCATTTATGATTGGGTCTAACACCAAGGCCGTCAGTCCTTCGCGCCGGATATTTGTATCGTGATCCCTACGATCAAAAGTGATCGGGCAGGCCAACCAGGGGTTGAACCTAGGGGTGACGGGCTCTATGGCGCGTGTGCATCGGAGTGCATGCTTGCTTCTCCTCTTTGTAACATGGATCACGTTTACTGTTTTACCCTCTGGTTGGAACTTTTTCTGTCCTCCAGCGCTTTGATGGCGAGGTTCATCCTCGTCTTCGCTTGGTGTCTCTTCCCCTTTGTGTTCGGCGTTTAGCTTACCGGCCTGCTTGAAGACCCAACATTCTCTGTGGCTATGATTTGCAGGTTTGTCTGGGGTGCCGTGAATCTGACAGAGTTTGTCAAGAATTTTTTTAGGCCAGATTGTCCTTCTCTGCTGCCTTTGAAAGGCTTTTTCCGCTGACCTGGTCGGGAGCCCCTGAATCCGGCGTTTACCGCCGTGTTATCTGGGCTACCTTCTTTATTTCGACGCTTGTTTTTGTTGCGTCGTGGTTTACCATTTCCATCCCTAACTTCAGATGTGCTTGGGTCGCTGGTGCTGCTACGGGCCAACCAGCTGTCCTCGCCCGCACAAAAGCGAGTCATGAGGCTTGTTAGGGCTGCCATTGTTCTCGGTTTTTCTTAACCGAGGTGTCTGGCGAGCCATTCGTCTCGGACGCTGTGTTTAAAAGCTGCTAAGGCTTCGGCGTCCGAACAATCAACGAATTGGTTCTTCTTAGTGAGGAACCTGTTCCAAAGCTTTCGGGCGGACTCTCCGGACTGCTGGATTATATGACTTAAATCGTCTGCATCCGGAGGTCGGACATAAGTCCCTTGAAAATTGGCCCGAAAAGCGTCCTCGAGCTCCTCCCAACTTCCAATTGAGTTTTCGGGGAGGCTTTTCAGCCAGTGCCGAGCTGTCCCTTTAAGCTTGAGGGGCAAGTATTTAATGGCATGGAGATCGTCTCCACGAGCCATATGAATATGGAGGATGAAGTCCTCTATCCAGACTCCAGGGTCTGTGGTCCCGTCGTACGCCTCTATGTTCACCGGTTTGAATCCCTCTAGGAATTCATGATCCAGCACCTCATCAGTGAAACATAAGGGGTGTGAGGCACTCCTGTATTGGGATGTGCCATGGTGTTCGGACCGTTGCAGTATTCGGTGTTGGTTTTGTACCGTAGCGCGCTTCCTAGATCCATAGATGGATCTGGTCGCGCCGGATTTTTGACGCAAGTTCTCACGTAGATCGTGTGTTGCTTATGCGTGACTTTGTTAGCCACTCTATCGCGTTCACAAGGTGGTGTATCCAGCCGGTTGGCCGTATCATTCTTCGGCTGTATAGGCTCTAAGGCCTCGTCGTCGAATTCCGGTAATAGCTTGCGCTTTGGATAGCTATTTTTATGGTAACTTCCACCATACTTTGTTACTTCGTTCCACTTGCTGTTGAGCGTATCTTGTGCTACCTTGAGCCTTTGCTTCTGTTTCTTCAGGCTCCTCGCTGTGGCAATAAGCCTTCTGCGGAGGTTCTCTTGCTCCAAGTGTGTTTCCGGGATGATGTGTGCATCTTCGTCCGGACTGTTTTCTTCCCCAGACAGGGTTTGATGAGGCTTATCTTTGGCGTCATCGTGTTCGGACGTCGGATCCATACTATGTTTGCAGTTTGCATCTTGATCATGCTCTGCCACCGGGGTGGTGCAGTCGTCGTTTCTTCTAGAGTCGACTAGACTGTTATTTCCTCTTGCTCTGTTATCGCTGTTTCTGCTATGGCGGGACTTAGAGCGGTGACGCTGACGTCGGCGCTTGGGTTGCTTGGAGGGTGCATCCCCCGCTGTCTCTTCGCCATTGCCCTCTCTGGGTGTATCCACCATGTATACGTCATGTGATGAAGTGGTGGTCCGGTGCCCTGTGGGCGGTGTTTCCTGTTCGTCTCCGGCATCGTCGTTGATACGTCTCTGTCGTATCTACTTTTCCAAAAACTTTTGCCCTTGTTTTGGACTATAACTTGCATGATTTGAATGGAACTAACCCGGACTGACGCTGTTTTCAGCAGAATTACCATGGTGTTATTTATGTGCAGAAACAAACGTTCTTGGAATGACCTGAAACTTCATGGAGCAACTTTTCAGAAAATATGAAAATACCTGCAAAGGATGAAGGCCAGGGGGCCCACCACCTGTCCACGAGGGTGCGGGCACGCCCCCTACCTCGTGGGCCCCCTGTTGCCTCTCCGACTCCAACTCCAACTCCATATATTGTGTTTTGGGGAGAAAAAAAATCAGAGAGAAGAAATCATCACGTTTTACGATACGGAGCCGCCGCCAAGCCCTAAAACCTCTTGGGAGGGCTGATCTGGAGTCCGTTCGGGGCTCCGGAGAGGGGAATCCGTCGCCATCGTCATCATCAACCATCCTCCATCACCAATTTCATGATGCTCACCGCCCTGCGTGAGTAATTCCATCATAGGCTTGCTGGATGGTGATGGGTTGGATGGGATCTATCATGTAGTCGAGTTAGTTTTGTTAGGGTTTGATCCCTAGTGTCCACTATGTTCTGAGATTGATGTTGCTATGACTTTGCTATGCTTAATGCTTGTCACTAGGGCCCGAGTGCCATGATTTCAGATCTGAACCTATTATGTTTTCATCAATATATGAGTGTTCTTGATCCTATCTTGCAAGTCTATAGTCACCTATTATGTGTTATGATCTGTTAACCCCGAAGTGACAATAATCGGGATACTTACCGGTGATGACCGTAGTTTGAGGAGTTCATGTATTCACTATGTGTTAATGCTTTGTTCCGGTTCTCTATTAAAAGGAGGCCTTAATATCCCTTAGTTTCCGTAAGGACCCCGCTGCCACGGGAGGGTAGGACAAAAGATGTTATGCAAGTTCTTTTCCATAAGCACATATGACTATATTCGGAATACATGCCTACATTACATTGACGAACTGGAGCTAGTTCTGTGTCACCCTAGGTTATGACTGTTACATGATGAACCGCATCCGGCATAATTCTCCATCACCGATCCATTGCCTACGAGCTTTCCATATATTGTTCTCCGCTTATTTACTTTTCTGTTGCTATTGCTATCATCACTATAAAATACCAAAAACATTACTTTTACTACTGTTAACTTTTGTTACCGTTATCACTACTATCATATTACTTTGCTACTAAACACTTTGCTGCAGATATTAAGTTTCCAGGTGTGGTTGAATTGACAACTCAGCTGCTAATACTTGAGAATATTCTTTGGCTCCCCTTATGTCGAATCAATAAGTTTGGGTTGAATACTCTACCCTCGAAAACTGTTGCGATCCCCTATACTTGTGGGTTATCAAGACTATTTTCTGGCACCGTTGCCGGGGAGCATAGCTCTATTCTTTGAGTCACTTGGGATATATATCTGCTTATCATTATGAAGAACTTGAGAGATCCAAAAACCAAGATTTATCCCTCAACTACGAGGGGAGGTAAGGAACTGCCATCTAGCTCTGCACTTGATTCACCTTCTGTTTTGAGTAAGCTTGTGACACCTACACCTGCTTCTGCTATTCGTTCTGATATGTCGCATGTTATTGATGATGCCGCTTCTGCTATGCATGATACTTATGATGAAACTAATTCTATGCTTGATACTACTGTGCCACTTGGTAAATTTCTTGATGAACAACTTGCTAGAGCTAGAGAAATTGAAAATATTGAATCTGATGATACTGATGAAAGTGATGATGAAGAATCACTTGTTATTCCTAAGGGTTATGTTTTTGATCAAGAAGCTTCTTTAGCTATTTTAGCTTGCAAAAATAGAAATGAACTCAAAAGGTTATTAGCTAAATGGAGTAAGCAATCTCTAAATGCTAGAATGAAACCTGACCCTGCTTTTGCTACTTCACCTATCTTTGTTACTGATAAGGATTATGAATTATTTGTTGATCCTGATATAATTACTTTGGTTGAATCTGATCCTTTTCATGGTTATGAATCTGAAACTATTGTGGCACATCTTACTAAATTGAATGATATAGCCACCCTGTTCACTAAAGATGAGAGAACTCGTTACTTTTACATCCTTAAAATATTTCCGTTCTCATTAAAGGGTGATGCTAAGATATGGTTTAATTCTCTTGATCCTGGTTGTGTGCGTAGTCCCCAGGATATGATTTATTATTTCTCTGCTAAATATTTCCCTGCTCATAAGAAACAAGCTGCTTTAAGGGATATGTATATAATTTTGTGCGAATTGAAGAAGAGAGTCTCCCACAAGCTTGGGGGAGGCTTCTCCAATTACTTAATGCTTTTCCTGATCATCCTCTTAAGAAAAATGAAATACTTGATATCTTTTATAATGGACTAACCGATGCCTCCAGAGATTACGTGGATAGTTATGCTGGTTTTGTTTTCAGGGAAAGAACACTGGATAAAGATGAAATTCTATTGAATAATATGTTGACAAATGAAAATAATTGGACACCTCCAGAGCCAATTCCTGAGCCTATTCCTAAACCAACTCCGAAGAAGAGGGGTATTCTATTTCTCAGTCCCGAAGATATGCAAGAGGCAAAGAAATCTATGAAAGAAAAAGGTATTAAAGCTGAAGATGTTAAGAATTTACCTCCTATTGAAGAAATACATGGTCTTAATTTACCGCCTGTTGAAGAAACATATGATCCAAATCCTTCTCCTATTGAAGAAACTCATGGTCTTGATAACCCGACACAGGTAGTGAAGGTAAATTCTCTCTATAGATATGATAAAGCTGAAATCCCATTTACTAAATTTGCTAGCCCATGCTTAGATGAGTTTGATAAATTTATGGCCAAGCAAGAAGACTTTAATGCTTATTTTGGTAGACAATTGAAATACAATTCAAATATGCTTGAACACTTGGGTGATTATATGGCTAATGTTAAAGGTGAACTTAAACTTATTAGTAAACATGCTCTATGGTTACCACTCAAGTAGAAAAAGTACTTAAAGCTCAAAATGATTTGCTCAATGAATTGAATAGTAAAGATAATGATAATGCTATTAGAGTGGCTACTAGAACTGGTAAAATGACTCAGGAACCTTTGTATCCTGAAGGCCACCCTAAGAGAATTGAGCAAGATTCTCAGAGAAATAATATAGATGCACCTAGTCCTTCTAAAAGGAAGAAAAATAAAAATGATAGGACTTTGCATGCTTCTAGTGATCCTATTGTTGAAACACCTGAGAATCCAAATGATATTTCTATTTCTGATGCTGAAACTCAATTTGGTAATGAACCTGAAACTAGTGGTAATGTTAATGATAATGTTCATAATGATGCTCAACCTAGTAAGGATAATGATATAGAAATTGAACCTGCTGATGATCTTGATAACCCACAATCAAAGAATCAACGTTATGATAAGAAAGACTTTGTTGCTAGGAAACATGGTAAAGAAAGAGAGCCTTGGGTTCAGAAACCCATTGTCGGTGTTAAAACCGGCGGATCTCGGGTAGGGGGTCCCAAACTGTGCGTCTACGCGGATGGTAACAGGAGACAGGGGACACAATGTTTTTACCCAGGTTCGGGCCCTCTTGATGGAGGTAAGACCCTACTCCTGCTTGATTGATCTTGATGATATGAGTATTACAAGAGTTGATCTACCACGAGATCGAAGAGGCTAAACCCTAGAAGCTAGCCTATGGTATGATTGTTGTTCTTGGTCCTACGGACTAAACCCTCTGGTTTATATAGACACCGGAGGGGCTAGGGTTACACATAGTCGGTTACAAGGAAGGAGATCTACATATCCGTACTGCCAAGCTTGCCTTCCACGCCAAGGAGAGTCCCATCCGGACACGGGACGAAGTCTTCAATCTTGTATCTTCATAGTCCAACAGTCCGGCCAAAAGATATAGTCCGGCTGTCCGGATACCCCCTAATCCAGGACTCCCTCAGTAGCCCCTGAACCAGGCTTCAATGACGATGAGTCCGGCGCGCAGATTGTCTTCGGCATTGCAAGGCGGGTTCCTCCTCCGAATACTTCATAGAAGATTTTGAAAACGAGGGTCGTGTCCGGCTCTGCAAAACGAGTTCCACATACCACCATAGAGAGAATAATATTTCCACAAATCTAATCTGCTGACGTACCCCATAGTGTGACATCACACCACGACCAGGTCTTTATTCGAATCGTTTTTCATAACCCATCTCAGCGTGTTTCGCGAGGCGGTTTCCTTGGCACGTCTTGTCGAAGCAGAGATCGTGTCCCCTTTATCACGGGGTTCTCATCAATACGGACGTGGGTAACCCAACCATGCCTATGGGCAGGACTCCTAGATCTTAGGCAAGTCCCAAACGGCCACGAGGAGGACACTTGATATTCACCCTCTTTATAAAGGGGACAAGGCTTTTTCCTCTCGATCTTAATCGAATCTGCCTCCCGCCTTGAGTTCCAACACCCAAAGCTCAGGTTTAGGCACTTCGGACCTTCAACTATGTCCAGATCCAACCTTCAAGGTCGGTGGATGCCTTCCTCCGTCACGGAGGAGGACATCAAGAAGTTGAGAGAGGCCAGATATCTGACCGCCGAAATTTCGCATCGGCTTCCTGCCCGAGGGCAAGTCGTCCCTACTCCCGACAGATGGACCGAAGTCCTGGTCGCCGAAGAATACGGCCTCAGTGGCCCAGCCAAAAGCTACCCAAAGCACAAATCGCTCTACCAGTCCGACGATAGGGCATCGGGGCCCATACCATCGTCACACAACACGGCAGGTCGCCGGCAACTCTATCCGGATAAAAAGGCAACTCAAGCCGAACACCAGACCGCCCCACCTCTCCATAAAGGCAAGAACAACGCAGACCAGGATTACCCAGACAACCTGCAGAGGGACTGGGACAATAGAGCAGGAAGCACAAGACCGATCTACGGATCACAAAAACATGCTTCGGCACGCGATGATGGCTACCTATTCGGACGTGTCACACCTCGCCGCGACCAGGCCGAAAACCGTAATGGAACTCCTTCGGAATTATGCCACAGTGTGGCCCAACATAGAGGCGTCGCACACCCGTTTTGCTTCACTGATGAGGTAATGGATCATGAATTTCCCAAAGGATTCAAACCCGTCAATATTGAATCATACGACGGGACAACCGATCCCGCAGTATGGATAGAAGATTTCATCCTCCACATCCATATGGCCCGTGGAGACGACCTCCATGCCATTAAATACCTCCCACTAAAGCTAAAAGGACCAGCTTGGTACTGGTTAAACAACTTGCCTGAAAATTCCGTAGGCAGCTGGAAGGACTTGGAAGAGGCCTTCCTCGAACTTCGAAGGAACACATGTCCGGCCACCGGATGCCGATGACCTAAGTCACATCATCCAACAGCCCGGCGAATCAGCCAGGGAGCTCTGGACCTGGTTCTTAGTCAAAAAGAACCAAATCGTCGACTGTCCGGACACGGAAGCCCTCGCGGCTTTCAGACACAACGTCCGGGAACCCACTCCGTACACCTACAAAGTTTGTACCACGCGCACTCCGTACACCTACAAAGTTTGTACCACGCGCACATCCTTACGCACTCAAGATACCATGGGCATCGGCGGAAGCACAATACGGACAAGCCTGCGAGCACTCCAGTAACCTTTTTCTATGTACAACTATTTACTTTATTTTTTTATTTTCTCTTTCGATATCCTTTAAAAAACAGGTGATGAATAGGATAAAAATCGGAAACTACCTCTATCGAAGTCCGGATCCGCATACTCACCTAAGGGGCTATGTCCATCAAGGACTCCCCCCACCGAGGACTGGCGGCGTGGACGTGTGACAGGAGGTCCAAAATAACTTTTTGTAGACCGCACTCTCTATTTTCGAGCCTGAACTATGCCTGTTCCTCCGCCTCCAACCCCGAGCATGTCAAATAGCCGGGGGGACGGCTTTTATATACACATATCATAAGTAATTATCGGCATATCTCTCAGTTACCAGTAAACAATATCCGAGTTAGTCATTAGTATGGTTTTTCCCGACAAATATGGCTCCTATGGTTATTTCACAAAAATACCTTGGCCTAACTTGTCAGGGGCTCGGTGTGGGAACAAATGAGTTGCCAGTAAAAGTCTGAACAGCTCTATAGCACACTTCCGCATCACAAGTTTGGCCTTATATGCATCAGCTCCGAATCATTGTCTTGGGTCAATAGTTGGGTTGCCCGGCTCCTGTGCTTGCTACCCTACGTTTCGCTCTATCGGCTAGGGTAGTAAAGGGAGAACTACTGCGATTGTGCCCTGGTCTAAACCGGACGAGCACCTCAGTAGAGAAAGCCGAAAACTGACTGTCATGATGCGGCGTGAGCTGGTCAAGCACTTGACGACCTATTAGAATCTTTAGCGATTCTCCGTGTCACACGAGGGATCTTTTTCAGGTCAAATATGTAAGGTACCATACGCCACATACATACCAGGGGCTATGTCGTAGCTCCGCCATAAAACTCCTATGGCTAAGTGAAAGTGTTAATGCCTTATAGTCCGATTGCCTGGTTCGCCACATTATCACCTCCTTCATGGACCAAGACGTTGGATAAAGAGTGATTAAATGATTTTCCGAACACCCCCGTACTTCCTACGAGGGGGCTGAAGCCAACGACTTGAAAACTTTCAGATTATATCAAAACGGCCGCACAGGAGGAATTCAAGCTTTCAAGCAAAACATAAATAGATTAACTATAAAATTGTTTTTACAATTTTCATACAACTCACTCGAACATTATGTCCTTTGAGCACTGACCCTCTACAAAGCGGGCGGCCTGTAGGACATCTTCAAAATAATGCTCCGGTTCCGGACGGTCCTTGCCTCTTGGTGGACCCTTCGTCGCAACATCAATGGCCATCATCTTCCCCCAGAACATCTTGACTCGGGCAAAAGCCATCCGTGCACCCTCAATGCACGCAGACCGCTTCACAGCATCGATACGTGCCACCGCGTCAACAAGCCTTTGCACTAAACTGAAATAGCTATTTGGAATAGGCTCGGTTGGCCACAACCGGACTATGACATCCTTCATGGCAGCGCCGGACATCCTATGAAGTTCGGCCCACTGGGACATATGTTTATTAAGCAACAAAGGGCACTTTGAAGCGCCAAACTGTGACCAAAAAAGCTTCTCCGTTGCATATCCATCCCGCGCTTGGTAATATTGCGCCGCATCGGCAAAACTCTTCGGCAAATACAAGAACTCGTCCGAAGAACTCCATACTTGGTTGAGCTGGGCATAGTTCGGGTCGCCGAACTTGGTTTGTAGCAGAAAGGGCTTTCCAGCCGCAATCTCCCTCGCCTGTCGAACCTCCTCACGGGCCGCTCTGCATTCCGACCGCACTCTTCTTTCCTCTTGTAAGGCCTTCTCTAAATCAACCGTTAAGGATTCATTCTTCTTCTCCAGAAATTCATAGCGGCCGGTTGCATTCTCCAGCTCAAGCGTCACCTTGGATATCTTCTCGTCATCTTGGCGCCGTGCAGCTCGTTTGGCTTCTAATTCAGCCGATGCCTTTTCGGCAGCAGCACCGCTACGCCGGGCCTGCTCCTTGGCCTGGGCTAGCTCCACTCGAAGAACTTCAACGGCGGCAGCACTATCTGCAGCCAACTTTCAGCGTTATGCTTACACTACAAAAATGTATGAGGATTAAACCGAATACATACCTTGCGACTCGTCAAGACGCATATTGATTAAAGCAAGATCGTCCCCTGCCACATCAAGCTTCCGCTACAAATCGGCAATCTCCATAGTCCAGGAAGTGGCCAAAGGGGAAGCAGCCTGCGTTCAAGGTTTATTAGGTTAGTCCTCACACGATCCTTTTTCGATCCTCCGTTTTGCTTCCCAACGGAAGCCAACCCGAGTATCAGGGGATACTACCTATACACAGGCGTATCTTCACAAATGACACATAGCTGAAAACGTTATGTTACAAACCTCGAAGCCCTTCAGTAGGCTCATGAAGGCTTCATTTAATCCGCTCTTCACGGATGAAATCTTCTCAATCACTGTACCCATCAAGGTACGCTGTTCCCCCGAGAAGGATGCTTTCCGCAACATGTCTCGCAACATATCCGAAGTCTCCGGGTTTCCGGAAGCTGCTCCAACAACAGATCATCCTTCGAAGGAATCTGCTCGCTTGCCTCCAAAATTAGTGCCGGCTATGAATCGGACAGTCCGGGGCCCTCGTTACCACCAGCCCCGGAATCCCGGATGGTCGGAGGTCCACCTTGGGGTACCGCCTCTTCTGTCCCTTGGTCTAAAGGGACCCTCCGCGATGACACTTCAGAGTCATCCGCCTTGATGGGCGAGGAGGTTGGAGGAGGCATCTCGCTCTCCATCATCTCTGGGAGAAGACTCCCCGAAAAAGAGGATCGCCCAGAAAAACTTTGTGCCGACTTGTAAAAATGCACGAATGCGTTACGGTAACAGCAACGGAACAGGACGCTATCAAGGCACTCTGGATTCTCTTACGGTTCGGCCGAGGGTTTGTCCCCTTGTTGGAGCTGCTCAACGGCATCGTCTTCCAAGCCCAAGCTGGTCGACGGTGGCATGTTGCCCTTCTTGAAAGACCGCCCCTCCTCATCTTCAGAGGCGGCCCTTTTCCTCCTGTTTGGAGAAGGAACACTGGGTCCTTTCCTGCCTCCATCTTCGGGCAAGGAAAGGTCGAATTCTCCGGACTCCGTGTCCAACTTGCCTCCAAAACCAAGGTCATCTTGGGCCTTCTCACCCTCCCTTGCTGATGCCTGGTATGGCGTCGAGGCCAACATCCTTGTTAACACAGGAGTAGCTGAGTCTTCGGGAAGGGGAGATGGACACCTAATCAATTGCACCTTCTTTATCCAGCCCTGAAAAAGGATGATACCGTTGGCTTCTTGCCACTGGATATCTGACTGTAAGATATTCAGCAAACGTGTACTTACCGGGGTGTCCGGATGGTTGCAGGCAAGGCCGACATCTCTGGCGGTGTCTGGCCATTGCCTTTGTTTTCCGAGGACTAATCTCCACATTCCTTCGTGCATTGTGTCGAAGAAGTTCTGAAGAGTCTGCGGCCCTTCTGGATTGGACTCCCATAGGCGGAGAGGCCGTCACCGGCACGGCAGGGTCCGACGAACTAGCATTATATGAACGACGCTAGCTATGTCGATGTCCCTCTCAATGAGGTTCCGGATGCGACTTTGCAGAGTTTGCACATCATTCGTTGATCCCCAATCTAGCCCCTTATTAATCCACGATGCAAGTTGGGTTGGAGGGCCGGGTCGGAATACGGGCGCGATCGCCCAGTTGGAGCTGTGGGGCTCGGTGATATAGAACCACCCCTGCTGCCACAGATTGGAAGATTTGGTGAAGGATCCTTTCAGCCAAACGGCGCTAGCAAGCTTGCTTATTGCAGCTCTGCCACACTCGGCCTGCTCCCCCTCTACCACTTGCGGCTTCACATCGAAGGTCTTGATCCACAAGCCGAAGTGCAGAGGAGTTCGAAGGAGGGCTTCACACGTGACGATAAATGTCAAGATAAGAAGAATAGAGTCCGGGGCCAAATTGTGGAAGTCTAGCCCATAATAATACATGAGCCCTCGGACGAAGGGGTTAAGTGCAAATCCCAACCCGCGGAGGAAGTGGGACACGAACACGACCCTCTCGCCAGATTTGGGGGTGGGAACGACATGTCCCTCGGCAGGAAGCCAATGATGGATTTCAGCGGTCAGGTACCGTGCTACCCAAAGCTTTGCGATGTCTTCCTCCATGACAAAAGAGGCTACCCACCGGCCTTGACGGCTAGATCCGGACATGGTTGGGGCTGGTGGCAACGAAAGCCCGGGAGTTGGAGCTCGGGGTAGCAGGAGTTGAGGAAGAGGCAAGCATGGAAGAAAAAGACGGGTCTGTACCCCTATATAAAGGCTGCAAATATCAAACGTCTCCTCTCGAGCCTCAGAAACTTGCTTGTTTCCAAGGAATTGTACCCAAGCAACGGTTGGGTTACCCACGTTCGGGTCGACAGGAATCCCTTAAAAAGGGAGGCACGATCTCCATTTGGATAAAATACGCTAATAATGTCACGTCCTGGGACGTGGGGCTACGGGCCGGCTAAAATGGTTCGCAAGTAAAGGCCGGGCGTGGTGTTATATTACCAAAAAGTGGTCAGTAGGTTGAACCCATGAAATATTATATCCTCTACGGTTGTGCATACAAGTCCGGATACAATTGCTATCTTGAAGTTCGGATAACAAGGAACCCGCCTTGCAATGCCGAAGACAATCTGCGCGCCGAACTCCTCGTCGTTGAAGCCATGTTCAGGGGCTACTGAGGGAGTCCTGGACTAAGGGGTCCTCGGGCGTCCGACCTGTTATCTATTGAGCCGGACTGATGGGCTGTGAAGACATGAAGGCTAAAGATTATACCAGAGTCCGGATTGGACTCTCCTTGGCGTGGAAGGCAAGCTTGGCGACCGACTATGAAGATTCCTTCTTATGTCACTGACTCCATGTAAACCCTAGACCCCCCCGGTGTCTATATAAACAAGAGGGGATAGTCCGGAAAGGACACCATTCATTACCATAGTCATATAGGCTAGGCTTTTAGGGTTAAGCCATCACGATCTCGTGGTAGATCAACTCTTGTAACACCCATATTCATCAATATCAATCAAGCAGGACGTAGGGTATTACCTCCATAGAGAGGGCCCGAACCTGGGTAAACATTGTGTCCCCTGTCTCCTATTACCATTGATCCTAGACGCACAGTTCGGGACCCCCTACCCGAGATCCACCGGTTTTGACACCGACAAGGGGGAGAGAGCCCCCTTCTTCTTCTTCTTCTTCCTTGACCTTCTCCCTAGATGGGAGAAGGGTTTCCCCTCTGGTCCTTGGCTTCCATGGCATGGGAGGGGCGAGAGCCCCTCCGAGATTGGATCTGTTGTTGGGGAATGTAGTAATTTCAAAATTTTCCTACGCACACGCAAGATCCTGGTGATGCATAGCAACGAGAGGGGAGAGTATCATCTACGTACCCTCATAGACTATAAGAGGAAGCGTTATGACAACGCGGTTGATGTAGTCATACGTCTTCACGATCGACCGATCTAGCACCGAAGGTACGACACCTCCACGATCTACACACGTTCAGCTCGGTGACATCCCGCGAACTCACGATCCAGTAGTGCTTTGAGGGAGAGTTTCGTCAGCACGATGGCGTGATGACGGTGATGATGTTGCTACCGGAACAAGGCTTCGCCTGAGCACCGCTACGATATTACCGAGGTGGATTATGGTGGAGGGGGGCACCGCACATGGCTAAAAGATCAATGATCAACTTGTGTGTCTATGGGGTGCCCCCTCCCCCGTATATAAATGAGTGGAGGAGGGGGAGGGCCAGCCCTCTCTATGGCGCGCCCTAGGGGAGTCCTACTCCCTCTGGGAGTAGGATTCCCCCTTCCAAGTAGGAGTAGGAGAGGAAGGAAGGAGGAGAGAGGGAGGAAGGAAAGGGGGGTTGGCCCCCTTCCCAATTCGGATTGGGCTTGGGGGCGCGCCTCCCTCTTTTCCCTTCCCTCTCCTCTATTCCACTAAGGCCCAATAAGGCCCATATACTCATCGGGGGGTTCCGGTAACCTCCCAGTACTCCGGAAAAATGCCCAAACCACTCGTAACCATTTTGATGTCCAAATATAGGCTTCCAATATATCGATCTTTATGTCTTGACCATTCCGAGACTCCTCGTCATGTCCGTGATCAAATCCGGGACTCCGAACTACCTTCGATACATCAAAACACATAAACTCATAATACCGATCATCACCAAACATTAAGCGTGCGGACCCTACGGGTTCGAGAACTATGTTGACATGACCTAGACATGTATCCGGTCAATAACCAATAGCGGAACCTGGATGCTCATATTGGCTCCTACATATTCTACGAAGATCTTTATCGGTCAAACCGCATAACGGTATACGTTATTCCCTTTGTCATCGGTATGTTACTTGCCCGAGATTCGATCGTCGGTATCTTAATACCTAGTTCAATATTGTTACCGGCAAGTCTCTTTACTCATTCTGTAATGCTACATCCCGTAACTAACTCATTAGCTACATTGCTTGCAAGGCTTTTTGTGATGTACATTACCGAGAGGGCCCAGAGATACCTCTCCGACAATCGGATTGACAAATCCTAATCTTGATCCATGCCAACTCAACAAACACCATCGGAGACACCTGTAGAGCACCTTTACGATCACCCAGTTACGTTGTGACATTTGGTAGCACACAAAGTATTCCTCCGGTATTCGGGAGTTGCATGATCTCATAGTCATAGGAACATGCATAGTTATGGAGAAAGCAATAGCAACAAACTAAACGATCATCGTGCTAAGCTAATGGATGGGTCAAGTCAATCACATCATTCTCTAATGATGTGATCCCGTTAATCAAATGACAACTCATGTCTATGGTTAGGAAACATATCCATCATTGATTCAACGAGCTAGTCAAGTAGAGGCAAACTAGTGACACTCTGTTTGTCTATGTATTCACACATGTACTAAGTTTCCGGTTAATACAATTCTAGCATGAATAATAAACATTCATCGTGATATAAGGAAATATAAATAACAACTTTATTATTGCCTCAAGGGTATATTTCCTTCAGTCTCCCACTTGCACTAGAGTCAATAATCTAGATTACATTGTAATGATTCTAACACCCATGGAGTCTTGGTGCTGATCATGTTTTGCTCGTGAGAGAGGCTTAGTCAACGGGTCCGCAACATTCAGATCCGTATGTATCTTGCAAATCTCTATGTCTCCCTCCTTGACTTGATCGCGGATGGAATTGACGCGCCTCTTGATGTGCTTGGTTCTCTTGTGAAATCTGGATTCCTTTGCCAAGGCAATTGCTCCAGTATTGTCACAAAATATTTTCATTGGACTTGATGCACTAGGTATGACACCTAGATCGGATATGAACTCCTTCATCCAGACTACTTCATTTGCTGCTTCCGAAGTAGCCATGTATTCTGCTTCACACATAGATCCCGCCACGACCCTTTGCTTGGAACTGCACCAACTAACAGCTCCTCCATTTAATAAAAACATGTATCCAGTTTGGGACTTAGAGTCATCCGGATCAGTGTCAAAGCTTGCATCGACGTAACCATTTACGACGAGCTCTTTGTCACCTCCATATATGAGAAACATATCCTTAGTCCTTTTCAGGTATTTCAGGATGTTCTTGACCGTTGTCCAGTGATCCACTCCTAGATTACTTTGGTACCTCCCTGCTAAACTTATAGCAAGGCACACATCAGGTCTGGTACACATCATTGCATACATGATAGAGCCTATGGCTGAAGCATAGGGAACACCTTTCATTTTCTCTCTGTCTTCTGTAGTGGTCGGGCATTGAGTCTGACTCAACATCACACCTTGTAATACACACAAGAACCCTTTCTTTGCCTGATACATTTTGAACTTCTTCAAAACTTTATCAAGGTATGTGCTTTGTGAAAGTCCAATTAAGCGTGTTGATCTATCTCTATAGATCTTGATGCCCAATATATAAGCAGCTTCACCGAGGTCTTTCATTGAAAAATTCTTATTCAAGTATCCTTTTATGCTATTCAGAAATTCAGTATCATTTCCGATTAACAATATGTCATCTACATATAATATCAGAAATGCTACGGAGCTCCCACTCACTTTCTTATAAATACAGACTTCTCCAAAAGTCTGTATAAAACCATATGCTTTAATCACACTATCAAAGTGTATATTCCAACTCCGAGAGGCTTGCACCCGTCCATAAATGGATCGCTGGAACTTGCACACTTTGTTAGCACCTTTTGGACCGACAAAACCTTCTGGTTGCATCATATACAACTCTTATTTAAGATATCCATTAAGGAATGCAGTTTTGACATCCATTTGCCAAATTTCATAATCATAAAATGCGGCAATTGCTAACATGATTCAGACGGACTTAAGCATCGCTACGGGCGAGAAGGTCTCATCATAGTCAACTCCTTGAACTTGTCGAAAACCTTTCACAACAAGTCGAGCTTTGTAGACAGTAACATTACCGTCAGCATCAGTCTTCTTCTTGAAGATCCATTTATTTTCTATGGCCTGCCGATCATCGGGCAAGTCAACCAAAGTCCATACTTTGTTCTCATACATGGATCCCATCTCAGATTTCATGGCTTCAAGCCATTTTGCAGAATCTGTGCTCATCATCGCTTCCTCATAGTTCGTAGGTTCGTCATGGTCAAGTAACATGACTTCCAGAACAGGATTACCGTACCACTCCGGTGCGTATCTTACTGTGGTTGACCTACGAGGTTTGGTAGTAACTTGATCAGAAGTTTCATGATCATCATCATTAGCTTCCTCACTTACTGGTGTAGGAATCACTTGAACCGATTTTAGTGATGAACTACTTTCCAATAAGGGAGAAGATAGATTTACCTCGTCAAGTTCTACTTTCCTCCCACTCACTTCCTTCGAGAGAAACTCCTTCTCTAGAAAGGATCCATTCTTAGCAACGAATATCTTGCCTTCGAATCTGTGATAGAAGGTGTACCCAACAGTCTCCTTTGGGTATCCTAAGAAGACACATTTCTCCAATTTGGGTTCGAGCTTATCAGGTTGAAGCTTTTTCACATAAGCATCGTAGCCCCAAACTTTAAGAAACAACAACTTGGGTTTCTTGCCAAACCACAGTTCATAGGGTGTCGTCTAAATAGATTTAGATGGTGCCCTATTTAACATGAATGCAACTGTCTCTAAAGCATAACCACAAAACGATAGCGGTAAATCAGTGTGAGACATCATAGATCGTACCATATCTAGTAAAGTACGATTACGACGTTCGGACAACATTACGCTGTGGTGTTCCAGGTGGCGTGAGTTGCGAAACTATTCCGCATTGTTTCAAATGAAGTCCAAACTCATAACTCAGATATTTGCCTCCACGACCAGATCATAGAAACTTGATTTTCTTGTTATGATGATTTTCCACTTCACTCTGAAATTCTTTGAACTTTTCAAATGTTTCAGACTTATGTTTTATTAAGTAGATATACCCATATCTCCTCAAATCATCTGTGAAGGTGAGAAAATAATGATATCCACCATGAGCTTCAATGTTCATTGGACCACACACATCAGTGTGTATGATTTCCAATAACTCTGTTGCTCGCTCCATTGTTCCGGAGAACGGAGTTTTAGTCATCTTGCCCATGAGGCATGGTTCACAAGTACCAAGTGATTCATAATCAAGTGATTCCAGAAAGTCCATCAGAATGGAGTTTCTTCATGCGCTTTACACCAATATGACCTAAACGACAGTGCCACAAATAAGTTGCACTATCAGTATCAACTTTGCATCTTTTGGCTTCAATACTATGAACATGTGTATCACTACTATCAAGATTTAGTTAAAATAGACCACTCATCAGGGGTGCATGACCATAAAAAATATTACTCATATAAATAAAACAACCATTATTCTCTGATTTAAATGAATATCCGTCTCATATCAAACAAGATCCAGATATAATGTTCATGCTCAACGCTGGCACCAAATAACAATTATTTAGGTCTAATACTAATCCCGAAGGTAGATGTAGAGGTAGCGTGCCGACGACGATCACATCGACTTTGGAACCATTTCCCATGTGCATCGTCACCTCGTCCTTAGCCAATCTTCGCTTAATCTGTAGCCCCTGTTTCGAGTTGCAAATGTTAGCAACTGAACCAGTATCAAATACCCAGGAACTACTGCGAGCATTAGTAAGGTACACATCAATAACATGTATATCAAATATACCTTTCACTTTGCCATCCTTCTTCTCCGCCAAATAGTTGGGGCAGTTCTGCTTCTAGTGACCAGTTCCTTTGCAGTAGAAAC
Source organism: Triticum urartu (assembly GCF_056163025.1). Classification (NCBI taxonomy): domain Eukaryota; kingdom Viridiplantae; phylum Streptophyta; class Magnoliopsida; order Poales; family Poaceae; genus Triticum; species Triticum urartu. The sequence goes on along the minus strand of NC_141878.1, from coordinate 475,274,785 downwards.
ACTCAGTCTCAGGCTTAGGTCCAGACTTGGGTTTCTTCACTTGAGCAGCAACTGGCTTGCTATTCTTCTTGAAGTTCCCCTTCTTCCCTTTACCCTTTTTCTTGAAACTGGTGGTCTTGTTGACCATCAACGCTTGATGTTCCTTCTTGATTTCTACCTCCGCAACCTTTAGCATTGCGAAGAGCTCGGGAATCGTCTTGTCCATCCCTTGCATATTATAGTTCATCATGAAGCTCTTGTAGCTTGGTGGCAGTGATTGAAGAACTCTATCAGTGACACTATCATCAGGAAGATTAACTCCCAGTTGAGTCAAGTGGTTGTGGTACCCAGACATTCTAAGTATATGTTCACTGACAGAACTATTCTCCTCCATATTGCAGCTGTAGAACTTATTGGAGACTTCATATCTCTCAATCCGAGCATTTGCTTGAAATATTAACTTCAACTCCTGGAACATCTCATATGCTCCATGACGTTCTAAACACCGTTGAAGTCCCAGTTCTAAGCCGTAAAGCATGGCACACTGAACTATCGAGTAGTCATCAGCTTTGCTCTGCCAGGTGTTCATAACATCTGGCGTTGCTCCTGTAGCGGGTTTGTCACCTAGCGGTGCTTCTAGGACGTAATTCTTCTGTGCATCAATGAGGATAATCCTCAAGTTACGGACCCAGTCTGTGTAGTTGCTACCATCATCTTTCAACTTAGATTTCTCTAGGAACGCATTAAAATTCAACGGAACAACAACACGGGCCATCTATCTACAACAACATAGACATGCAAAATTGAAAGTGCGTTATATCGACTAGAGGGGGGGGGCGAATAGGCGATTTTTATGGAAGTCTTCAAAACATGGGAGTTTTGAAGACAAACGATAAAGTTAAACCTATTACCATGCAGCGGAAGGTAGGCTACACTAGGCAAACCATAGTCAAGTATTCAATGAAGTGAAAGCACAAAGACTAATAGCAGCTAGGTAGTAAGGATCAGGTAGGAAGATATTGTGAAGCCAAATAGAATCACGCAGTCACTCAGTGAAGACAAATGATAGAGCAAACATACAATGACTTCACAAGGAGTAACAGTAAGTAAAGTGAAGTGAAGATGAAACCAGTGACTCGTTGAAGACAATGATTTGTTGGACCAGTTCCAGTTGCTGTGACAACTGTACGTCTGGTTGGAGCGGCTAGGTATTTAAACCTTAGGACACACAGTCCCGGACACCCAGTCCTGAACACGCAGCTCAGGACACCCAGTCCTCACCGTATTCTCCTTGAGCTAAGGTCACATAGACCTCGCCAATCACTCTGGTAAGTCTTCAAGGTAGACTCCCAAACCTTCACAGACTTCGTTCACTGGCAATCCACAATGTCTCTTGGATGCTCAGAACGCGACGCCTAACCGGCTGGAGGATGCATAGTCCTCAAGTGTAATAAGTCTTCAGATCACACAGACAAGAAGACTTAAGTGATGCCCAATTCTCTCTGGCTCTGGTGGTTAGGGATTTTATCCTCACAAGGAATTCTCTCTCAAAGGCTTCGAGGTGGGTTGCTCTCAAACGACAAAAGCCGTACTTTCTATCTGAGCAGCCAATCGTTTATGGTTGTAGGGGGTGGGCTATTTATAGCCACTTGGCAACCCGACCTGATTTGTCCAAAATGACCCTGGGTCACTAAGGAACTGACACGTGTCCCAACGGTCAGATTTCAAACTCACGCGGCAACTTTACTTGGGCTACAAGCAAAGCTGACTTGTTCGACTCTGGACAAGATTCGCTCTCATAGTCTTCACTTGAAGACATAGGTTTTTGGTTTAGGCATCACTTCAGTCATTCTGACTGGTTCTCTTGGACCCCACTTAACAGTACGGTGGTTCCTATGACTCAACACAAAAGAAAAAGAACTACGAAAGATCTAAGTTTTCGAGCTCCATAGGCTTCATATCGTGTCTTCTCTTGTCATAGTCTTCAATGTGAATATCTTCATATACCACCTTTGACTTCAATGTCTTCATAAAGTTTTAGGGGTCATCTCTGGTAGTAAAACCGAATCAATGAGGGACTTCTACCTGTGTTATCCTGCAATTCTCACAAACACATTAGTCCCTCAACTAGGTTTTTCATCAATACTCCAAAACCAACTAGGGGTGGCACTAGATGCACTTACAATCTCCCACTTTTTGGTGATTGATGACAAACTAGTTGAAGTTTTCAACGGGGAATATAATCTGTGAAATTGTAAAGGATAAGGAATTGTCTTCAAGCGGGTTCATATGGGCGGGTGCCTTATATTTTGCTCCATGCTTACAACTCTCATTTTTTTCTCAACGAAGCAAAATATATGGTGCTGAAGAATATGGCGGTGAAGTAGCATCATCTTCTTCCTCAATAATTCTGGCAGTGACTGTGGCAGCAGAGGAAGAGAACTCAGAGTCTTCAAGGGAGGGAGTTCCCAGCAGCACAGCCCTTCGAGGAGGTGTGGAGTCAAACTTGAATCTCTTAGTGAAGCCATCCTCTTGAAGATCAGCTTCAGAAAGCATCATCGTTAGCCCTTTCCAAGTGCATCGACAGGTTTCATGGGCAACGAAATCATTCTTGGTGGCAAGATTTCGAGTGCGATTAACATCCACCAAGAGGCTTTTCATCTGATGCTTCAGCCAGTCATGATGCCTATCTTGTTTCTGATGTAGGGCCACAAGAAGCTCTCGGTCGTTGAGAACACGAGTGCGCTTCTTGGGTCTTGAAGCAGTGGCACTGTCAGTGGCTTCAGTGGAAGCAGGGTGTGGTGCACGTGTAGTGCCAGCCAAAGGATACACCCGAGAAACTGCTTCAACGCCTTCAACATTCTGTGTAAAACTCTGATGTTCTGCATTCTGAAGACTTTGAGGTTGCTTGGCAGGCTCAGAATATATGGCTTCAATAGACATGTCCACGTCAGGCAAGAAGATCCGATGGTTGCGGGCTGAGGGCTGATAAGAGATTGCGGAGTGTAGCTTGATCAGCCGCATGACCCAAGGGGCGTAGAACTTCAAACCAAACAGATCAATGCCTGATGCAGCAAGTTGGCGTATGAAGAAGTCCTGTGCATTAAAGCATTTGCCATTGAGTATATAGAGGACCAAAGTCTTCATTGCACCCTGAAGCTTGGCATTTGGAGAGTGCCCTTTGATAGGCCAGAGAGTCCGCCTGATGATGTGATAGATGGTTCTGGGCAGGTACTCAAGGTCTTCAACGAAGAACTCTGTGGGATACGCAGCATCTTGAGGCAATGGCTTCATCATGCCGAGCATTTGACTCATATTAGGTTCTGGCCGCTGAAAGATGCTCTCAATAGCTTCAGCATGCAGTTGACAGCCTTGCTCGAAAAGATCGCCAGGAGTGGGCAAGCCAGTGAGCTCAATGATGTCAAATGCATTGGCTTCATGATGGACGTTACCAGTCATCCACTCTAGGACCCAAGTCTTCGGATCTCTGCTGTATCCTTTGATGTGAAGGGTGGCATAGAATTGTAGCAGCAGCTCTTCATTCCAATGCTCTTCAGCAGTAACAAATTGCAGCAGACCCACTTGCTTGAAGCAATCCAACGCTTCTTCTAGACAGGGCAGACCAGCTGTAGCTTCAACGTCAAGGTGCTTGTGTGGGAAGATGCAAGAGTAATAGCTTCGCTGAGGATAGCTCCAGAATCGATCAGATGATATCCGTTCCCTTGAGTAGGGGTTCCTGGAGCTATCGAAGAACGTGTTGTCTGCCCTGAAGCCATTGATGTTGAAGGAGCCAGGTGCTGATGCAGGACCTGGAAACCTTGGCAGTCTTGGGATTGGCTTCTGGACCTAAGGCCTGTGCTCAACATGATAGTTGAATTGGGGACCGGCAGCAGACTCAGGAACAGAAGTGGTGGGATCAGTGGCTTCGCTGTCTTCTGAAGCTTTTGCTGGGGAGGGCTCCACATTAGCTTCTTTGTTGGTTGTGGCAGCCTCAAGATTTTCATCCTCCACTCGACTAGCTGGAGGGTCGGTCACAGGTACGTTCTCCTTGAGAACTGCTTCTTGGTGGAGCAGGGGAGTGGGATCTTGTGGTACTTCTTCTTCTGCGGCTGATGCAGCCGGAATGTCTTCAGCATAGACTTGAGGCCTTGGACCTTTGCGAAGCCTGCGGAACGCAGACGACGCCTGTGGAGTTGGAGTGGGCTGAGCCTCATAGTCTTCTTCCTCTTGTGGGCGATCCGCCCATGAGGCATCCTGGGCAATTGGCGTCAATGGACGACCAATGCTGATGAGTTCACTGGTGTCTTGCTGAGGAAGGACTGCATCATCTTCTACATTGTCATGATGACCAATGTCTTCAGCAGCGATGGGATCAACTGCTGGAATGTCTTCAGCTTCAGGAGCCTCTGTGGAAGCAGGCTCATGAACCGTTAGTTGACGTTCTGCGTCAGGATGAACCATAGAAATGGGTTCAACTATCAAGGGCTCTGTGGTAGCAGCCCGAGCTTTCTTGGTCTTTCTCTTTTTCTTGGTGGGGGCAGTAGGAGAGGCTTCAGGTGTTTCCTCTTCCTGGCTTCAGCCTCAGCAGTTCTTGTCTTCTTGAGCTCTGAAGCTGTTGACCGGCTCTTTGGCTTCGAGCCAGTCATTCTTGTTGGGAAGACAATCGGAACTTCTTCTTGCCTTGGTGCATCAGATTCAGCCGTAGCAGGCTTCTTCTTCTTCTTTGCGGCCATCCTAGGGTCGATGCCAGGACGCCCAAGTGCTTTACGCTTCTCAGCCTCATTGTAGGCTTGCACACATCTGTCAGCCAGAGTCTTCATGCGCTCACGCGAACCCTGAGCTTCTGCACGCTTCTTCACAAAGGCTTCCTTGAGCTCGTGCATCATTGTCTTGAAGTTCTTCACTTCTTGCACGCTGAGCTTGGCCATATGCTTCTTGAACTGAGCCTTTTCATAGTCAATCTTCTGCTTCAGTTCAACTATGCGCTGGGCAATAGCAAGTTCTGAAGCAATGGCGCCTTGGAAGGCGACACTGAGGCCAATAGGTAGCTGCAGATCTTCAAAGCTGATGTTTGGCGTGTCAAACCACTCGTCAATGAAGTTGTGGATGATGGTGACATCTAAGAGAGGCAGATCATTGAAGATTTCTGCTTCTTCTTTGCTCTTGATGAGCTGCTCAAGAGCGTCATCTGCAAGATCTTCATCACTTGACAGATCAATGTCTTCATTGCGCAGGATGGCAGCAGCTGTTAGCTCTTTGCCAGTGTGAGACAGAGGCATCTTGGCCTTCTAGGGCTTGGAGATGCGTGATAAATCTTTAGACTGCACACTGTCTTCAGGAGGTGCAGTTGCCAATGGCTTCGCCCTTGAGATTTTCGGTGAAGAGGCAGGCTTTGAAGCTTTAGGCTTCTTAATCTTCTTTGGCTTCAGCACTGCAGGAGCTTCTTCTGATTCAGAGTCAGCTGGAGGCTCATTCACTGCGGTTCCTTGAACTAAGATGCGGGTGATGAGGCCTTCAAGGTTGGCATAAGGACCGATGACATTGGGTTCTGCTTCTCGTGTGCCATCTGCCCTTGGTGCTGAGGGACCAGGGTTGAAGTCTAACCCAAATTTCTTCTTGTTCTGCTTCGCTGAGTTTTGGGCAAACTGGAAGTTGCGCTTGAACAGATTGTCTTCACGACACCAGAGTAGTGACGACGGATGTGCATCATCAGGCTGTGGCCCACGAACCATGCATGGATAGAAGCTTTGGGCAATAGCTTCATCTCTGGACCTGGGTAGAAGATTCTTGTATAAGATGTCTCCCCACGGTCTTTTGATGGCACTTTTCTCAGCATACTCTTGGGTTGTGAAGCGGTATTTGAACCATTGTTCTGCTCAATAGCGTCGAATCCATTGGATTCGGGTCTTGCGCTGACCATAATCCTCTTCAGGATCTGTCTTATACATTTCTGCGAGTTCATCAGACAGATCTCTGGATGTTCCGCCACGACGTTGTCTGCCCCCCTTCCTTGCTGCTTTCTCTGAAGCCATAAACTTTAACTTGAAAGGCTTCAAGACGTTCAACGGCTTCAAAGGCTTTCTCTTCCTGGACCAACAGGAACTGGCTTCAGGAGAATTTATGTGATGCTGTAAGAATTCTGCAAATGAATGCAGACTATGAGAACCAAAGGATTCTCCCACGGACATGTACCTGTGACAGCATTAAGGTGCGAGGGAAGGGGAAGAGGTCATATGCATTCTCAGAAGATTTTGAAGATAAATCAGTTTAGCAGACATTGACCTCATCGTGCGAAGACATTCACTCATAGATAAGAAGTTGGTTCTAGATTTGTACGAATCCACGGATCAGTACAAGTGAGGAATCTAACTACTTAGTGAAGCACAAGGGAATATACTGGGCATGTTATGAGATGCAGTATGAGAGAGATCTAGCTTGTGTGAACAGAAACTGCTTGTGGTAAGTGACAGATCAATAGGATCGACGGTGCTGTAAAAAGGGAGTTTTATTTACCACACTGAGAACTGCTAGATGGAGTGGGAGATGAGGCCGAGCAGTTCACTCTTCCGTGCCCTAACTTGGCGACGGAGGACACCTATGGCGACGGCGGAGAGGACGATGTCCGCGGTCGGCGTGAAGACGGCGTCGGAGAGGTTGCGGCAGCGAAGCGCTTAGTTGCCGGCGTCGTCGAGAGCTAGCGGTGGCGCTAGGGTTCGTGCGAGGGTGGAAGAAGAGATAATGACCGCTGTGAGTGTGTATTTATAGGCACAAGGGTGGCACTGTGCTATTACACAGGTGCCCCTGGCGATTCGCATCTGAGGAACACGTGGCCAGTATACGGAATTTTGGGGTTTGTTCCACGTCTCACGCACGCCTGGATTGTCGGGTGGTCGTTCCTACTTCTCCGGATTTCATGTGGAGGAATGAGCATTGAAAACGGACTTAATGGTTGTCTTTGTATCTTCTGCCGACAAGGACGCAGAGAAGACATTCGACAGTTTCAATAGAATGCATATGACTTGGAGAGATAGAGTTTGAGATAGAAAGCATAGAGAAGTTGGGGTCCGATCACATTCACTTAGTTCAAAAGATTCAACACGAAGACATAGCTATAAGTGAATGCTGTAGAGGACAGAACACTAGCATATATATATATATATCTATAATCAACATAGTGAAGATAATCAGGAAAATATGTCGAGTTCGAAGCCAAACCAAATGTGAAGACATTGCAAGGTAATGCCATGAGTGAAACACTTCAAAATAGAATGTTTGGTGGTGGCGTTACCCACCGTATAGGAAGTATTAGACCCAGACACGGCGCACAATTATCGTGGCGCTCCGAAGTCAAATTCCACATTAATGTATTCACACTTAGAATGTATGTCTTCATTGATTGAAGATATACTTCACTTCGTGTGTTGCACATCTAAGTCATCAATATGCATATGGGTTAGGATGTGTGCCTGATCACAGGACATTTGAGGATTCCAGGATATTTAGCTCACACCGTAACTTGCAAAACCTCTTCTCGTCCAAGGGCTTGGTGAAGATATCTGCCAATTGCTCTTCAGTGTTGACGTATATGATATCAATGTCTTTCTTCACAACATGATCTCTGAGAAAGTGATGACGAATTTCAATGTGCTTTGTCTTCGAGTGCTGAACTGGGTTGTTGGCAATCTTGATGGCGCTCTCGTTGTCGCAGTAAAGTGGCACTTGCTTCAGATGAATGCCATAGTCCTTGAGTGTTTGCTTCATCCACAGAAGCTGAGGGCAGCAAGATCCAGCAGCAATGTATTCAGATTTAGCAGTGGAGAGAGATACACAGTTCTGCTTCTTTGAAGACCAACATACAAGTGATTGTCCCAGAAAGTGACATGTGCCTGATGTAGACTTGCGATCAACTTTGTCACCAGCACAATCAGCATCCGAGAATCCAACCAGATCAAACTCTGAGCCCTTTGGATACCATAATCCTAGAGTTGGGGTGTGAGCCAAATATCGAAGAATTCGCTTTACAGCTAAGTGATGCGACTCCTTTGGTGCCGCTTGAAATCGAGCACACATGCAAACACTAAGCATAATATCTGGCCTAGATGCACATAGATAAAGTAAAGAACCAATCATGGAGCGGTATACCTTTTGATCGAACTCTTTACCATTGTCGTCAGGACCCAGATGATGTTTGGCTGGCATTGGTGTTGTGAAGCCTTTGCAGTCTTTCATACCGAACTTCTTCAGGCAATCTTTGAGATACTTCTCTTGAGATATGAAGATGCCATTGCGTTGTTGTCGTATTTGAAGACCAAGGAAGAACTTCAGCTCCCCCATCATGGACATCTGATATTGCTCTTGCATCATATATCCGAACTCTTCACTGTACTTCAGGCCCTAGGGGCTTGTTTGAGGCCATACAGTGCCTTGTTGAGCTTGTATACCATGTCAGGATGTTTTGGATTTTCAAAGCCAGGCGGTTGTGCAACATACACTTCTTCTTCAATCTTGCCATTGAGAAAGGCACTCTTCACATCCATTTGATATAGAAGTATGTTATGATGATTCGCATAGGCCAGTAGTATGCGTATGGCTTCAAGTCTAGCCACAGGAGCAAATGTTTCATCGAAGTCAATGCCTTCCACTTGAGTATATCCTTGAGCAACGAGACGAGCTTTGTTTCTGACAATTTGACCATGCTCATCTTGCTTGTTGCGGTATATCCATTTGGTGCCTATTATATTGTGCTTCCATGGATCAGGACGCTTAACCAGTTCCCATACATTATTCAGCTCAAACTGTTGAAGCTCTTCTTGCATAGCTTGAATCCATTCAGGTTCCATGAAGGCTTCTTCAACTTTCTTGGGTTCTGATATTGAGACGAATGCGAAGTGCCCACAGAAATTTGCTAGCTGAGTTGCCCTTGAACGAGTGAGTGGACCAGGTGCATTGATGCTATCAATTATTCTTTCAATCTGCACTTCATTGGCAACGCGAGGATGTACAGGGCGAAGGCTTTGCTCTTGCTGTTCATTGTCGTTGTTGGAAGGAATGTCTTCAGGCTGAGCATTGTCTTCATGTTGATCAGGTGCTGAAATGATAAGTTCTTCTTCAGGATGAGCTTCAGAAGGTATAATTTCTCCAGTTCCCATTAGCTTGATTGATTCACTGGATGGAACTTCATCTAGCACACTTGGCAGCTGCTCTCTTTGTGAACCGTTGGTCTCATCGAACCACACATCCACTGTTTCAACCACTTTGTAATGAAAGAGATTGAAGACTCTGTAGGAGTGCGAATCCTTTCCATATCCAAGCATAAAACCCTCATGTGCTTTTGGTGCAAAATTTGAGGTGTGATGTGGGTCCTTGATCCAGCACCTTGCGCCAAATACTCTGAAGTAACTGACATTTGGCTTTTTGCCAGTAAGGAGCTCATAAGATGTCTTGTTCAGTAGCTTGTGAAGATAAACACGATTGATTGTATGGCATGCAGTATCAATGGCTTCGGGCCAGAATTTTCTTGGGGTCTTGTATTCATCTAGCATCGTTCTGGCCATCTCAATTAGTGTTCTGTTCTTGTGTTCGACGACGCCATTCTGCTATGGCGTGTACGGGGCTGAGAATTCATGTGTGATGCCCAAGGTATCAAGATATGTATCAAGGCCAGTGTTCTTGAATTCAGTGCCATTGTCACTTCTGATGTGCATTATCTTGGCGCCAAAATTGTTCATAGCTCGATTGGCGAAGCGTCTGAAGACATCCTGCACTTCAGTCTTGTAAAGGATTATCTGCACCCAAGTATATCTAGAATAATCATCAACAATAACAAAGCCATAGAGGCAAGCAGTAGTAGTTAGAGTTGAGTAATGAGTGGGACCGAAAAGATCCATGTGAAGCAGTTCGAAGGGTTGAGTAGTAGTCATGATTGTCTTCGAGGGATGTTTGGCCCTCGTCATCTTCCCTACTTCACAGGCACCGCATAAGTGGTCTTTCTTGAACTTGACGCCCTCGATGCCTATGACATGCTTCATCTTCGCAAGGGTGTGGAGGTTCCTCATGCCAGCATGTCCAAGCCTCCGATGCCAGAGCCAGCATACTGAAGCCTTTGCTAGAAGACATACTGCAAGCTGTGGCCCTGCTGAGAAATCTACCACGTACAAATCATCTTTTCGACACCCTTCAAACACTAGAGACTTGTCAGATTCCATTAGTACAAGGCAACGATATTTTCCAAACATTACGATCATGTTCAAATCGCAAAGCATTGAGACAGACATTAAGTTGAAGCCAAGGGATTCAACAAGCATGACTTTATCCATGTGTTGATCCCTTGAGATTGCAACTCTACCTAGACCCAATACCTTACTTTTACCAGTGTCAGCAAATGTGATGTGGCTCTTGTCAGATGGACGTAAGGTTGATACCATAAGAAGACTTCTTTTGCCAGTCATGTGATTTGTACACCCACTGTCAATAATCCATTCTGAAGACGCTGGTGTCATACCCTACAGTGCAGTTAGGGGGATAGGCTTCACCAAGAGCATTGTGAAGCAAAAACATTTGACGAACCAGTGGGTTATGAAAGCTTAGATCCAGGTTAGGACTAATAGGGAGAGTAGCAAGCGATTCAGGTACGAAGTACATAGTAAGACCATTTGGGCATTTGATCTTGCGCCCTACAAGATGTTTAAGGTCCCCAACAATAGTGTCAGATGATTTTGGTTTTCTGCTGGAGACCTTTCCCTGCAAAAGAGAGTTAAGCCTTCTTAACCACCCACATCTTCAAGGGTGGCTTAGAAGCAATAAGTCTAAGTGCAGCATCTGAGAATTTTGGCTTTGAAGCCTTAGCACACAATCTTGCAGGCGGACAATAGTACTCATAAGAATAAGCAAAATAGTTCTTGGTCTTATGAACATGGCGGTTTGATGAACCGCTCTCATATTCATATGCCTGAGTATGATTTTCCTGCAAAATATTTGCATTAGTGCGACTCAGGTGAGTCCTCTGTCTGTATGAAGCCTTTGGACCGTATGAAGCCTTTGGTCTGAGGTTTGTCTTCTTCACGTGAGATGTCATGATGACATTCACAGGAAGACTCTCCAGACACCTTTTCGGAACCCAGATCTTCTTCATAGGCGGTCCATTCCTGCAGTTTGTACCAATGTACCTGGCAAACACTTCACCATTATGATTCTTAAACAGTATATAGTTTGCATCAAAGGATTCATCAATGATAATGGGGTTAGCACAAGTGAAGCCAGATAGATTGGATGGATCTGCTGAAGGTTCCTTTGCAGCAACCCACATGGTTTTGGGGTACTGCTCAGGTTTCCAGTAAGAGCCATCTGCATTCATTTTCCTTACGAACCCTACACCCTCTTTCCTAGGGTTTCAGTTCAGAATCTGCTTTTTCAGGACATCACATAGCGTCTGATGCCCTTTAAGACTTTTGTACATCCCTGTTTCAAGCAATGTCTTCAACCTAGCATTCTCATCAGCAATAGCGGTGGTATCCTCAGCAGAGGGGTTAGTTACGACATCAACAGTTGAAGATATTGCAACAGCAGTAGCAGTAGAACATTCAGCAACAGAAGTAGCATTATCACGCTCAATGCATTTAAGACATGGTGGTTCAAATCCTTCCTGAGCGGGAATGATCTGTTTGGCGCGAAGTGACTCGTTTTCCGTTTGAAGATCTTCATGAACCGCTCTCAATTTCTCAAGATCTTGCTTCCTTTGAAGATAATCATAGGAAAGCTTTTCATGAGTTGTTGAGAGAGTTTCATGACGACTTTCAAGTTCCTGATACTTAATGTGAAGATTTTTTATGTCTTCAATTAAGGATTCAGATCGAGTCATTTCAGCACCTAACAGATCATCGCTTCTGTCTAACAGTTTTTGAATATGTTCCATAGCTTTCTGTTGTTCAGTTGCAATTTTAGCAAGTGTTTTGTAGCTAGGTTTTGAACCACAATCAGAGTCATCGTCACTAGATGTTTGATAGTGAGTAGTGCGGGTGTTTACCTTGGCACCGCGTGCCATGAAGCAGTAGGTAGAAGCGGAGTAGTCCTTGTCATTTGCATCGGTGTCGATGATGAAGTCATTGTCTTCAGTGTTGAAGATGGACTTGGCAACGTATGCTGCAGCCAGACTTGCGACGCCTGAGTCAGATTCCTCCTCAGACTCCACCTCCGCCTCCTCAGAAGCAGACTCCTCCTCTGAATCCATTTCCTTGCCAACAAACGCACGTGCCTTACCAGATGAGCTCTTATTGTGTGATGAAGACTTTGAGGAAGACTTGGAAGAAGACTTTGAGTATTTCTTCTTCTTCTTCTTCTTCTTCTTGTCGTCAGAGTCATATTCCTTGCTCTTCTTCTTCTTTTTGTTCTCATTGTCCCACTGTGGACACTCAGAGATGAAGTGGCCAAGTTTCTTGCACTCGTGACATGTTTTCTTCTTGTAGTCATGAGCAGGAGCTTCATCATTCCTTGAACTTGATCGAGAAGACTTTCTGAAGCCTTTCTTCTTGGTGATTTTTTGGAACTTCTTGACAAGCATAGCAAGTTCCCTTCCAATGTCTTCAGGGTCATCAGAACTGCTTTCAGATTCTTCTTCAGATGAGGAGACAGCTTTTGCCTTCAAGGCACGAGTTCGCCCATAGTTTGGACCGTAGATCTCTCTTTTCTCCGAAAGCTGAAACTCATGTGTGTTGAGCCTCTCAAGTATGTCAGACGGATCGAGTGTCTTGAAATCAGGACGTTCTTGAATCATCAGGGCCAGGATGTCAAACGAACTATCAAGTGATCTCAGCAGCGTCTTGACGACTTCGTGTTTGGTAATTTCAGTGGCGCCGAGGGCTTGAAGCTCATTTGTGATGTCAGTGAGTCGGTCAAATGTGTGCTGGACATTCTCATTGTCATTTCGCTTGAAGCGGTTGAAGAGGTTGCGAAGGACACTAATTCTCTGATCTCTCTGGGTTGAGATGCCTTCGTTGACCTTGGAGAGCCAGTCCCAGACCAGCTTGGATGTCTTCAAAGCACTCACACGGCCATACTGTCCTTTGGTAAGATGACCACAGATGATGTTCTTGGCAGTAGAGTCCAGTTGAACGAATTTCTTGACATCAGCAGTAGTGACACCTTCTCCAGCCTTGGGAACGCCGTTCTCGACGACATACCATAGGTCGACGTCAATGGCTTCAAGATGCATACGCATCTTATTCTTCCAGTAGGGATATTCAGTTCCATCGAAGACGGGGCACGCATCGGAGACTTTAACTATCCCTGCAGTCGACATAGCTAAAACTCCAGGTGGTTAAACCGAATCACACAGAACAAGGGAGCACCTTGCTCTGATACCAATTGAAAGTGCGTTATATCGACTAGAGGGGGGGTGAATAGGCGATTTTTATGGAAGTCTTCAAAACATGGGAGTTTTGAAGACAAACGACAAAGTTAAACCTATTACCATGCAGCGGAAGGTAGGCTACACTAGGCAAACCATAGTCAAGTATTCAATGAAGTGAAAGCACAAAGACTAATAGCAGCTAGGTAGTAAGGATCAGGTAGGAAGATATTGTGAAGCCAAACAGAATCACACAGTCACTCAGTGAAGACAAATGATAGAGCAAACATACAATGACTTCACAAGGAGTAACAGTAAGTAAAGTGAAGTGAAGATGAAACCAGTGACTCGTTGAAGACAATGATTTGTTGGACCAGTTCCAGTTGCTGTGACAACTGTACGTCTGGTTGGAGCGGCTAGGTATTTAAACCTTAGGACACACAGTCCCGGACACCCAGTCCTGAACACGCAGCTCAGGACACCCAGTCCTCACCGTATTCTCCTTGAGCTAAGGTCACATAGACCTCGCCCAATCACTCCGGTAAGTCTTCAAGGTAGACTCCCAAACCTTCACAGACTTCGTTCACCGGCAATCCACAATGTCTCTTGGATGCTCAGAACGCGACGCCTAACCGGCTGGAGGATGCATAGTCCTCAAGTGTAATAAGTCTTCAGAACACACAGACAAGAAGACTTAAGTGATGCCCAATTCTCTCTGGCTCTGGTGGTTAGGGCTTTTATCCTCACAAGGAATTCTCTCTCAAAGGCTTCGAGGTGGGTTGCTCTCAAACGACAAAAGCCATACTTTCTATCTGAGCAGCCAACCGTTTATGGTTGTAGGGGGTGGGCTATTTATAGCCACTTGGCAACCCGACCTGATTTGTCCGAAATGACCCTGGGTCACTAAGGAACTGACACGTGTCCCAATGGTCAGATTTCAAACTCACGCGGCAACTTTACTTGGGCTACAAGCAAAGCTGACTTGTCCGACTCTGGACAAGATTCGCTCTCATAGTCTTCACTCGAAGACATAGGTTTTTGGTTTAGGCATCACTTCAGTCATTCTAACTGGTTCTCTTGGACCCCACTTAACAGTACGGTGGTTCCTATGACTCAACACAAAAGAAAAAGAACTACGAAAGATCTAAGTCTTCGAGCTCCATAGGCTTCATATCGTGTCTTCGCTTGTCATAGTCTTCAATGTGAATATCTTCATATACCACCTTTGACTTCAATGTCTTCATAAAGTTTTAGGGGTCATCTCTGGTAGTAAAACCGAATCAATGAGGGACTTCTACCTGTGTTATCCTGCAATTCTCACAAACACATTAGTCCCTCAACTAGGTTTGTCGTCAATACTCCAAAACCAACTAGGGGTGGCACTAGATGCACTTACAATCTCCCCCCTTTTGGTGATTGATGACAAACTAGTTGAAGTTTTCAACGGGGAATATAATCTGTGAAATTGTAAAGGATAAGGAATTGTCTTCATAAGTTGCAAGGGCTCCCCCTGAAGATGTGCATATAAGTTAATATGGCAGTGTTATATGGTGCAAACTAGTTGCAACCATAAAGTTTTAGGGGTCATCTCTGGTAGGAAAACCGAATCAATGAGGGACTTCTACCTGTGTTATCCTGGAATTCTCACAAACACATTAGTCCCTCAACTAGGTTTGTCGTCAATACTCCAAAACCAACTAGGGGTGGCACTAGATGCACTTACAAAAATACTATCAGGTACTAAGTTCATGATAAATTAAAGTTCAATTAATCAAATTACTTAAGAACTCCCACTTAGATAGACATCTCTCTAATCATCTAAATGATCACGTGATCCATATCAACTAAACCATGTCCGATCATCACGTGAGATGGAGTAGTTTTCAATGGTGAACATCACTATGTTGATCATATCTACTATATGATTCACGCTCGACCTTTCGGTCTCTAGTGTTCCGAGGCCATATCTGCATATGCTAGGCTCGTCAAGTTTAACCGAGTATTCTGCGTGTGCAAAATTGGCTTGCACTCGTTGTATGTGAACGTAGAGCATATCACACCCGATCATCACGTGGTGTCTCGGCACGACGAATTGTAGCAACGGTGCATACTCAGGGAGAACACTTATACCTTGAAATTTAGTGAGAGATCATCTTCTAATGCTACCGTCGAACTAAGCAAAATAAGATGCATAAAGGATAAACATCACATGCAATCAATATAAGTGATATGATATGGCCATCATCATCTTGTGCCTTTGATCTCCATCTCCAAAGCACCGTCAAGATCACCATCGTCACCGGCTTGACACCTTGGTCTCCATCGAAGCATCGTTGTCGTATCGCCAACTATTGCCTCTACGACTATCGCTACCGCTTAGTGATAAAGTAAAGCAATTACATGGCGATTGCATTTCATACAATAAAGCGACAACCATATGGCTCCTGCCAGTTGCCGATAACTGTGTTACAAAACATGATCATCTCATACAATAAAATTTAGCATCATGTCTTGACCATATCACATCACAACATGCCCTACAAAAACAAGTTAGACGTCCTCTACTTTGTTGTTGCAAGTTTTACGTGGCTGCTACGGGCTGAGCAAGAACCGTTCTTACCTACGCATCAAAAACCACAACGCGGTATAGTGATTGCTTTTTGATCTTCAGAAAGAACCCTGTTCATTGAATCTGATTCAACTAAAGCTGGAGAAACAGACACCCACTACCCACCTGTGTGCGAAGCACGTCGGTAGAACCAGTCTCGCATAAGTGTACGCGTAATGTCGGTCTAGGCCGCTTCATCCAACAATGCCGCTGAATAAAGAATCAACTAGTGACGGCAAGCAATATGTATATACCCACGCCCACAACTCCTTTGTGTTCTACTCCTGCATATAACATCTATGCATAAACCTGGCTCGGATGCCACTGTTGGGGAACACAGTAATTTCAAAATTTTCCTACGCACACGCAAGATCATGGTGATGCATAGCAACGAGAGGGGAGAGTATCGTCTACGTACCCTCATAGACCGTAAGCGGAAGCATTATGACAACGCGGTTGATGTAGTCGTACGTCTTCACGATCGACCGATCTAGCACCGAAGGTACGACACCTCCGTGATCCGCACACATTCAGCTCGGTGACGTCCCGCGAACTCACAATCCAGTAGAGCTTCGAGGGAGAGTTTCGTCGGCATGACGGCGTGATGACAATGATGATGTTGCTACCGGCACAGGGCTTCGCCTAAGCACCGCTACGATATTACCGAGGTGAATTATGGTGGAGGGGGGCACCGCACACGGCTAAAAGATCAATGATCAACTTGTGTGTCTATGGGGTGCCCCCTCCCCCATATATAAAGGAGTGGAGGAGGGGGAGGGCCAGCCCTCTCTATGGCACGCCCTAGGGGAGTCCTGCTCCCTCCGGGAGTAGGATTCCCCCTTCCAAGTAGGAGTAGGAGAGGAAGGAAGGAGGAGAGAGGGAGGAAGGAAAGGGGGCCCGACCCCCTTCCCTATTTAGATTGGGCTTGGGGGCGCGCCTCCCTCTTTTACCTTCCCTCTCCTCTATTCCACTAAGGCCCAATGTCGGTGTCAAAACCGGCGGATCTCGGGTAGGGGGTCCCGAACTGTGCGGTTAAGGCGGATGGTAACAGGAGGCAGGGGACACGATGTTTACCCAGGTTCGGGCCCTCTTGATGGAGGTAATACCCTACGTCCTGCTTGATTGTTCTTGATGATATGAGTATTACAAGAGTTGATCTACCACGAGATCAAAGAGGCTAAACCCTAGAAGCTAGCCTATGGTATTATTGTCTATTGTCCTATTGACTAAAACCCTTTGGTTTATATAGACACCGGAGGGGGCTAGGGTTACACAAGGTCGGTTACATAGGAGGAGATGTACATATACGTATTGCCTAGCTTGCCTTCCACGCCAAGTAGAGTCCCATCCGGACATGGGACGAAGTCTTCAATCTCGTATCTTCATAGTCCAACAGTCCAGCCAAAGGATATAGTCCGGCTGTCCGGAGACCCCCTAATCCAGGACTCCCTTAGTAGCCCCTGAACCAGGCTTCAATGACGATGAGTCTGGCGCGCAGTGTTGTCTTCGGCATTGCAAGGCGGGTTCCTCCTCCGAATACACCATGGAAGAGTTTGAATACAAGGACAGTGTCCGACTCTACAAAATAAGTTCCACATACCACTGTAGAGAGAACAATATTTCCATAAATCTAATCTGCTGACATGTTTTGACAGCATGACATCATGCCATGGCCCGGTCATTATTCGAACCGTTTTTCTAACCAGCTCCGCACATAACGCGAGGCGGTTTTCTTAACACGTCTTGTCAAAGCAGAGATCGTTTCCCCCTTATCACGGGATTCTCATCAATACAAACATGGGTAACCCAACCGTGCCTGTTGGTATGACTCCTAGATCTTAGGCAAGTCCCAAACGGCCACGAGGAGGATGCCCGATATTCATCCTCTTTATAAAGAGGACAAGGCTTTTTCTTTTTCCCTCCCGCGCTCAATCAAATCCTTCCCCCGCCTCGAGTTCTAACACCCAAAGCTCAGGTCAGGTGCTTCGGACCTTCAACTATGTCCGGATCCAACCTTCAAGGTCGGTGGATGCCTTCCTTCGTCACAGAGGAGGACATCAAGAAGTTGAGAGAGGCCAAATATCTGACCGCCGAAATTTCGCATAGGCTGCCCGCCCGAGGGCAGGTCGTCCCTACTCCCGAACCCAACGAGAGTGTTGTGTTCGTCTCCCACTTCCTCCGAGGACTAGGCCTCGCTCTGGATCCCTTTGTTAGGGGTCTTATGTTCTACTATGGGCTGGATTTTCACGATCTGGCCCCGGATTCCCTTCTTCACATCTCGTCATTTATTGTCGTATGTGAGGCCTTCCTCCGCATTACCCCTCACTTCGGCCTGTGGCTCAAGACCGTCGATGTGAAGCCGAAGATGATTGAGGGGAAGCACGCAGATTGTGGAGGTGCTTTAATAAGCAAAATCGCTGACGCTCCATGGCCAGAGGGTTCTTTTCCAGAGGTGTCCAGATTGTGGCAGCGGGAGTGGTTTTACGTCACAACTCCCGGAAGTGCCAAGTGGGTAGCTGCCCCCACCTTTCACTCGGGCCCCCCATCACAACTGATGTCATGGGTCAGCATGGGGCTGAGCTGGGGTCCAGCAAAGGACGTGCCAATACTGCAGAGCCGCATCTGAGATCTCTTTGAGAGAGATTTCAGTCTGGTTATGGTAATGCAAGTTATGCTAGTTCGTCGAATCCAACCTTGCAAACGCCGGCCCCTCCGCATGTGGGAATTCAACCCGGAAGGACCGCGAGCTATTCAGCATTTCCTCGGTATGACGCACAAATAGATGTACAAATTGTTCTTCGGGCCCCGAATAGAGTGTCCGGACACCACCGAGGATGTGGGCCTGAGCTGCAACCGCCTCGCTGCCCAAGTAAGTAATCCCATGCGGAACCTGCTGTCCTTTTATTTATCATGGCATCATTCTAAAGAGCCGCTCGACCAGGACTGGATAACAAAGGCGATGATGATCAGGTGTTTGCCCCCCCTTCCTGAGGGCTTGGACAATCTAGTACTGGACAAGATGCTCGAGCCGGCGCCTTATCCAGTGCCCTCAAAGGAAGATGATGGGGGGAATAGAGAGGGCGAAAGCGGGCCTCACTCGCTACTCATTCCAACCGGGGGAATGAGCGCCTCTGCGAGGGAGGACAACCAAAGGGAAGAATCTGACATTCTCTCTCCCCGGGGAAGGAAGAGGACTAACTCTGAAGATCCGGAAACTAAGGTTTCCAAACGGGAGAAGAAATCTTCATCAGAGGGTCCTGCCTTGGAGGGTATTCTTGCCGCACAATGTCCACGCAGGGATCAGCCCTCTACCGAGCTGTAAGTAGTCAAAAAGTACTTAATAGTGGAAATATCCTACCTTACTTCCGAAGACAATAACCAATGCTTATAAATTGTAGTCCGGATCGTAGCCCGTCTTGACAAAGTTCGTCTTTGGGGGATCTTCTTCCGGAGATGATGGAGAGCGAAACGCCTTCCCCCTACACCCCGCCTCATGAAGCGGGCGACCTTGAAGTGTCGTCGCGAAGGGTATCTCCGGGTCCACTAAGGCCAGAGGATAACCCTTTGGCTACCCGGGATCCCCAGTATCCGGCTCCTAAGGAGGGCGACAGCAAGGGTCCGTACAGAGTGCGGTCGGACGTGCTGAAGGATCTTCTGGGGCAAGCGGCCGTCTCGGAAGCGCATCGTACGCTTTCATCCACTGAAAGCAGTTTGCATGAAGCCTTTATGAGTCTGCAGAAAGGCTTCGAGGTACGTGAAATAATGTATGTTTTTAACAGTACCGCACACATTAGGTGTGCCCTATGCAGATAGTAGCCCCTGAGACTCTGGTTGTCATCGAAAACGGCGGCAAACAGAGGATCATAGTCCCAGGTAATAACCAGACCGCCTTTATGTGCAGGTTCCTGAAGCTCCGGTGGCTAGCCAGACTGATGGGTTTGCCGAGCTAAAGCGACAACTTGATGCGGCAGATGCCGACATCGTGCTTGTCAACAAGCGGCTTGACGAGGCACAGGGTGAGTGATTTCTCTGGTGATCGTCACATAATAAGAGTAGCATGATGCCAATATCTTTAATATGTTGTGACTGCAGATGGAGCTGCCACCGTGGAGACCCTTCGGGCGGAGCTTGCCCGAGCCAAGGAGCAAGCAAGGAGTAGCAATGTGGCCGCTCTAAAGGCGGCCGAAGAGTTAAGGGCCGAACAGGCCGCGCATTGCGAGAGCAAGGAAAAAATAGCCAAGATGGCTGTAGAGTTAAAAGATGCCGCTGACCGTTACCAGCTTCTTGAAGAAGAAAACCGGGCGAAGGCGACGGACCTGGAGAAGGCCCTGGTGGCTGCCAAGGAAGCCCGCTCTAAAATTAGAGTGATGAAGGAGGAGCTGAATCAAGCTGCAGATATCGTGTCTGGGAAGCCCTTCTTGTTGCGGACTAAGTTCGGAGATCCGAAGTATGCTCGTTTGGACTGGCTATGGAGTTCTGCGGACGCCTACATGGATTTGGCTGCAAGTGCTGCTGATGTGGCCGAGTACTTCAAGGATCAGAAAGGTCCCTAAGTGGAAAAGCTGTTCTGGTCACAGTTTCACGCTCCAGTCCGTCCGCTGCTGTTGAATGAGCGATTGGCCGAGTGGGCCGAGCTCCATAGGTTGTCCGGACTTGCCATGAGGTCCGTTGTGGACACTTGTGGCCGAGAGGGCCAAGGCCGAATAGCTACTTTAGTTTAGTGCAACAATTCCTTGGTGTTGTGCCACACATCGATGCTGTAAAGAGATCGACGTGCATAGAGGGTGCGCGGATGGCCTTTGCCCGTGTCAAGACATACTGGGCGGAGATGGAGGCCACCACTGTTGTGACACAGGGTTCGGCCGTAGGCCGAGTGGCTGCCGAGCACTACTTTGAAGAAGTTCTTGAAGGCGCTCGTTCGATAGAGGCTCAGTGCTCGAAGAATATTATGTTCTAGTGCTATGTATTCCCATTGTAAAAACAATGTTTTATTGAATTATCAAGGCTGTATTTATACTTTTGCCCGAAAGTACTATGATGCCTCATGTGCGACCGTTTATGTATATATGTATATAACCTGAAAGTTTGCAGTCGTCGGCTTCCGCCCCCACGCATATAATGCGGGGGTGTTCACAAAAAATGCATATCCACACTTGATCCAACATCTTGGTTCGTTAAGGAGGTGATAGCGCAGCGAACGAGGCAATCAGACTATATTGCTTTAACACTTTCACTTAGCCATAGGAGTTTGATAGTGGGGCTACTATATAGCCCCTAGTACTTCTGCGCTCGTCCGAATACGGGGCTCGTACATACATGACCGGGAAACGGCCCTTCATTAATGCGGAGGAATCCCGAAGATTCCGATGAGTCATCGAGTGGTTGACCAGTCTCTCGCTTTATCATGACAGTTAGTTTTCGACTTTCTCTACTGAGGTGCTCATCCGGATGAACCAGGGCACAATCGCAGTAGTTCTCCCAGTGCTACCTTAGCCGATATAACGGAACATAAGGTACCAAAACGTGGGAGCCGGGCAAACCCAACATTTGACCAAAGACATGATTTGGAGCTGATGCATATAGGGCCAAACTCGCGACGCCGAACACTCTCTAAGGTGTTAGGTCTTTATAACATATACCGGGCTAAACAATGCCCTTAATAAGAAACCCCATGTGTCCAGGTACGTGCAATATCTTGACGTGGCCACATGCTAAGAATGTCAGCATCCTTCTCGGTTGTGTGGAGTATCCGGAGGATGTGAGCAACAAGAGACAGTAAAAAAGGTTTACGCAGGGTCTTAATCTAAAAAGAAACCTTTGGGCGGGTCCCTGCTGCACGTCTGCGCCTGTGTCTCCGTTGTGCCGTGTCCTGGACGGGTGTAGCACGATTATCATCTGTAAAAGGAAAGAACTTAGGTGAAAGTTGCCGTGAAAAAAAAAGAAGAATTGGTTATTATCAATGAACTATCAAAATTCAGGAGAAGTCAAGTTGAGCCGGGCTGGCCCTGATTACACGCGGGGAGCCCCTAGTATCATTTATGAGGGTTTTATCATCAAACCCATCTCATGTATATGTGATGGAACGCCGGACTCGTCTAACCATGTCCGTGGTCTTGACGACCTGCCATTTTTTCTAGTTGGTGTGTCTAGTTCGCGGCTGTTAGAGCCGCCGCGTCCTCTTCCGTACGTAAAAAACATTCGGTATTTCCGCTAACTGTGATGATGCCACGTGGACCGGGCATCTTAAGCTTGAGAAAGGCATAATGCGGTACTGCGTTAAAACGAGCGAAAGCCGTTCTTCCGAGTATTGCTTGATAACCACTTCGGAATGGAGCGACGTGGAAAGTTAACCTTTCGTTTCGGAAGTTATCAGGAGAACCGAATACCATCTCTAGCAGCAGAGAGCCTGTACAGCGGGCCTCTTGGCCTGGTATTACTCCCTTAAAGGTAGTATTACTGTGACTTATTTGTGTCGGGTCTATCCCCATTTTGCGGGCTGTGTCCTGATATATCAGATTTAGATCACTCCGCCGTCCATGAGGACTTGTGTGAAATGGTACCCATTTATGATTGGGTCTAACACCAAGGCCGTCAGTCCTTCGCGCCGGATATTTGTATCGTGATCCCTACGATCAAAAGTGATCGGGCAGGCCAACCAGGGGTTGAACCTAGGGGTGAAGGGCTCTATGGCGCGTGTGCATCGGAGTGCATGCTTGCTTCTCCTCTTTGTCACATGGATCACGTTTACTGTTTTACCCTCTGGTGGGAACTTTTTCTATCCTCCGGTGCTTTGATGGCGAGGTTCATCCTAGCCTTCGCTTGGTGTCTCTTCCCCTTTGTGTTCGGCGTTTAGCTTACCGGCCTGCTTGAAGACCCAACATTCTCTATGGCTATGATTTGCAGGTTTGTCTGGGGTGCCGTGAATCTGACAGAGTTTGTCAAGAATTTTGTTTAGGCCAGATTGTCCTTCTCTGCTGCCTTTGAAAGGCTTTTTCCGCTGACCTGGTCGGGAGCCCCTGAATCCGGTGTTTACCGCCATGTTATCTAGGCTACCTTCTTTATTTTGACACTTGTTTTTGTTACGTCGTGGTTTACCATTGCCATCCCTAACTTCGGATGTGCTTGGGTCGCTGGTGCTGCTACGGGCCAACCAGCTGTCCTCGCCCGCACAAAAGAGAGTCATGAGTCTTGTTAGGGCTGCCATTGTTCTCGGTTTTTCTTGACCGAGGTGTCTGGCGAGCCATTCGTCTCGGACGCTGTGTTTAAAAGCTGCTAAGGCTTCAGCATCCGAACAGTCGACGATCTGGTTCTTCTTGGTGAGGAACCTGTTCCAAAGCTTTCGGACGGACTCTCCGGACTGCTGGATTATATGACTTAAATCGTCTGCATCCGGAGGTCGAACATAAGCCCCTTGAAAATTGGCCCGAAAAGCGTCCTCGAGCTCCTCCCAACTTCCAATTGAGTTTTCGGGGAGGCTTTTCAGCCAGTGCCGAGCTGTCCCTTTAAGCTTGAGGGGCAAGTATTTAATGGCATGGAGATCGTCTCCACGAGCCATATGAATATGGAGGATGATGTCCTCTATCCAGACTCCAGGGTCTGTGGTCCCGTCGTACGCCTCTATGTTCACCGGTTTGAATCCCTCTAGGAATTCATGATCCAGCACCTCATCAGTGAAACATAAGGGGTGTGCGGCACTCCTGTATTGGGATGTGCCATGGTGTTCGGACCGTTGCAGTATTCGGTGTTGGTTTTGTACTGTAGCGCCGGATTTTTGACGCAAGTTCTCACGTAGATCGTGTGTTGCTTATGCGTGACTTTGTTAGCCGCTCTATCGCGTTCACAAGGTGGTGTATCCAGCCGGTTGGCCGTATCATTCTTCGGCTGTATAGGCTCTAAGGCCTCGTCGTCGAATTCCGGTAATAGCTTGCGCTTTGGATAGCTATTTTTATGGTAACTTCCACCATACTTTGTTACTTCGTTCCACTTGCTGTTGAGCGTATCTTGTGCTACCTTGAGCCTTTGCTTCTGTTTCTTCAGGCTCCTCGCTGTGGCAATAAGCCTTCTGCGGAGGTTCTCTTGCTCCAAGTGTGTTTCCGGGATGATGTGTGCATCTTCGTGCGGACTGTTTTCTTCCCCAGACGGGGTTTGATGAGGCTTATCTTTCACGTCATCGTGTTCGGACGTCGGATCCATACTATGTTTGCAGTTTGCATCTTGATCATGCTCTGCCACCGGGGTGGTGCAGTCGTTGTTTCTTCTAGAGTCGACTAGACTGTTATTTCCTCTTGCGCTGTTATCGCTGTTTCTGCTATGGCGGGACTTAGAGCGGTGACGCTGACGTCGGCGCTTGGGTTGCTTGGAGGGTACATCCCCCGCTGTCTCTTCGCCATTGCCCTCTCTGGGTGTATCCACCATGTATACGTCATGTGATGAAGTGGTGGTCCGGTGCCCTGTGGGCGGTGGTTCCTGTTCGTCTCCGGCATCGTCGTTGATACGTATCTGTCGTATCTACTTTTCCAAACACTTTTGCCCTTGTTTTGGACTCTAACTTGCATGATTTGAATGGAACTAACCTGGACTGACGCTATTTTCAGCAGAATTACCATGGTGTTATTTATGTGCAGAAACAAATGTTCTCGGAATGACCTGAAACTTCATGGAGCAACTTTTCAGAAAATATGAAAAATACCTGCAAAAGATGAAGGCCAGGGGGCCCACCACCTGTCCACGAGGGTGCGGGCGCGCCCCCTACCTCGTGGGCCCCCTGTTGCCTCTCCGACTCCAACTCCAACTCCATATATTGTGTTTGAGGGAGAAAAAACCAGAGAGAAGAAATCATCATGTTTTACGATACGGAGCCGCCGCCAAGCCCTAAAACCTCTTGGGAGGGCTGATCTGGAGTCCGTTCGGGGCTCCGGAGAGGGGAATCCGTCGCCATCGTCATCATCAACCATCCTCCATCACCAATTTCATGATGCTCACCGCCGTGCATGAGTAATTCCACCGTAGGCTTGCTGGATGGTGATGGGTTGGATGGGATCTATCATGTAATCGAGTTAGTTTTGTTAGGGTTTGATCCCTAGTGTCCACTATGTTCTGAGATTGATGTTGCTATGACTTTGCTATGCTTAATGCTTGTCACTAGGGCCCGAGTGCCATGATTTCAGATCTGAACCTATTATGTTTTCATCAATATATGAGTGTTCTTGATCCTATCTTGCAAGTCTATAGTCACCCATTATGTGTTATGATCTGTTAACCCCGAAGTGACAATAATCGGGATACTTACCGGTGATGACCGTAGTTTGAGGAGTTCATGTATTCACTATGTATTAATGCTTTGTTCCGGTTCTCTATTAAAAGGAGGCCTTAATATCCCTTAGTTTCCGTAAGGACCCCGCTGCCATGGGAGGGTAGGACAAAAGATGTTATGCAAGTTCTTTTCCATAAGCACGTATGACTATATTCGGAATACATGCCTACATTACATTGACGAACTGGAGCTAGTTCTGTGTCACCCTAGGTTATGACTGTTACATGATGAACCACATTCGGCATAATTCTCCATCACCGATCCATTGCCTACGAGCTTTTCCATATATTGTTCTCCGCTTATTTACTTTTCCGTTGCTATTGCTATCATCACTACAAAATACCAAAAACATTACTTTTACTACTGTTAACTTTTGTTACCGTTATCACTACTACCATATTACTTTGCTACTAAACACTTTGCTGCAGATATTAAGTTTCTAGGTGTGGTTGAATTGACAACTCAGCTGCTAATACTTGAGAATATTCTTTGGCTCCCCTTGTGTCGAATCAATAAGTTTGGGTTGAATACTCTACCCTCAAAAACTGTTGCGATCCCCTATACTTGTGGGTTATCAAGACTATTTTCTGGCACCGTTGCCGGGGAGCATAGCTCTATTCTTTGAGTCACTTGGGATATATATATCTGCTTATCATTATGAAGAACTTGAGAGATCCAAAAACCAAGATTTATCCCTCAACTACGAGGGGAGGTAAGGAACTGCCATCTAGCTCTGCACTTGATTCACCTTCTGTTTTGAGTAAGCTTGTGACACCTACACCTGCTTCTGCTATTCGTTCTCATATGTCGCATGTTATTGATGATGCCGCTTCTGCTATGCATGATACTTATGATGAAACTAATTCTATGCTTGATACTACTGTGCCACTTGGTAAATTTCTTGATGAACAACTTGCTAGAGCTAGAGAAATTGAAAATATTGAATCTGATGATACTGATGAAAGTGGTGATGAAGAATCACTTGTTATTACTAAGGGTTATGTTTTTGATCAAGAAGCTTCTTTAGCTATTTTAGCTTGCAAAAATAGAAATGAACTCAAAAGGTTATTAGCTAAATGGAGTAAGCAATCTCTAAATGCTAGAATGAAACCTGACCCTGCTTTTGCTACTTCACCTATCTTTGTTACTAATAAGGATTATGAATTCTTTGTTGATCCTGATATAATTACTTTGGTTGAATCTGATCCTTTTCATGGTTATGAATCTGAAACTATTGTGGCACATCTTACTAAATTGAATGATATAGCCACCCTGTTCACTAAAGATTAGAGAACTCGTTACTTTTACATCCTTAAAATATTTCCGTTCTTATTAAAGGGTGATGCTAAGATATGGTTTAATTCTCTTGATCCTGGTTGTGTGTGTAGTCCCCAGGATATGATTTATTACTTCTCTGCTAAATATTTCCCTGCTCATAAGAAACAAGCTGCTTTAAGGGATATGTATATAATTTTGTGCGAATTGAAGAAGAGAGTCTCCCACAAGCTTGGGGGAGGCTTCTCCAATTACTTAATGCTTTGCCTGATCATCCTCTTAAGAAAAATGAAATACTTGATATATTTTATAATGGACTAACCGATGCCTCCAGAGATTACGTGGATAGTTATGCTGGTTTTGTTTTCAGGGAAAGAGCACCGGATAAAGATGAAATTCTATTGAATAATATGTTGACAAATGAAAATAATTGGACACCTCCAGAGCCAATTCCTGAGCCTATTCCTAAACCAACTCCGAAGAAGAGGGGTATTCTATTTCTCAGTCCCGAAGATATGCAAGAGGCAAAGAAATCTATGAAAGAAAAAGGTATTAAAGCTGAAGATGTTAAGAATTTACCTCCTATTGAAGAAATACATGGTCTTAATTTACCGCTTGTTGAAGAAACATATGATCCAAATCCTTCTCCTATTGAAGAAACTCATGGTCTTGATAACCCGACACAGGTAGTAAAGGTAAATTCTCTCTATAGATATGATAAAGCTGAAATCCCATTTACTAAATTTGCTAGCCCATGCTTAGATGAGTTTGATAAATTTATGGATAAGCAAGAAGACTTTAATGCTTATTTTGGTAGACAATTGAAATACAATTCAAATATGCTTGAACACTTGGGTGATTATATGGCTAATGTTAAAGGTGAACTTAAACTTATTAGTAAACATGCTTCTATGGTTACCACTCAAGTAGAAAAAGTACTTAAAGCTCAAAATGATTTGCTCAATGAATTGAATAG
The DNA here is from genome assembly GCF_056163025.1 of Triticum urartu. Classification (NCBI taxonomy): domain Eukaryota; kingdom Viridiplantae; phylum Streptophyta; class Magnoliopsida; order Poales; family Poaceae; genus Triticum; species Triticum urartu. Next base: position 475,247,292 of record NC_141878.1, on the reverse strand, counting down.
TAAAGATAATGATAATGCTATTAGAGAGAACTGGTAAAATGACTCAGGAACCTTTGTATCCTGAAGGCCACCCTAAGAGAATTGAGCAAGATTCTCAGAGAAATAATATAGATGCACCTAGTCCTTCTAAAAGGAAGAAAAATAAAAATGATAGGACTTTGCATGCTTCTAGTGATCCTATTGTTGAAACACCTGAGAATCCAAATGATATTTCTATTTCTGATGCTGAAACTCAATTTGGTAATGAACCTGAAACTAGTGGTAATGTTAATGATAATGTTCATAATGATGCTCAACCTAGTAATGATAATGATATAGAAATTGAACCTGCTGATGATCTTGATAACCCACAATCAAAGAATCAACGTTATGATAAGAAAGACTTTGTTGCTAGGAAACATGGTAAATAAAGAGAGCCTTGGGTTCAGAAACCCATTGTCGGTGTCAAAACCGGCGGATCTCGGGTAGGGGGTCCCGAACTGTGCGTCTACGCGGATGGTAACAGGAGACAGGGGACACAATGTTTTTACCCAGGTTCGGGCCCTCTTGATGGAGGTAAAACCCTACTCCTGCTTGATTGATCTTGATGATATGAGTATTACAAGAGTTGATCTACCACGAGATCGAAGAGGCTAAACCCTAGAAGCTAGCCTATGGTATGATTGTTGTTCTTGGTCCTACGGACTAAACCCTCTGGTTTATATAGACACTGGAGGGGCTAGGGTTACATATAGTCGGTTACAAGGAAGGAGATATACATATCCGTACTGCCAAGCTTGCCTTCCACGCCAAGGAGAGTCCCATCCGGACACGGGATGAAGTCTTCAATCTTGTATCTTCATAGTCCAACAGTCCGGCCAAAAGATATAGTCCGGCTGTCCGGATACCCCCTAATCCAGGACTCCCTCAGTAGCCCCTGAACCAGGACTCAATGACGATGAGTCCGGCGCGCAGATTGTCATGAACAAGGAAATATAATAATAACCAATTTATTATTACCTCTAGGGCATATTTCCAACAGTCTCCCACTTGCACTAGAGTCAATAATCTAGTTTACATCGCCATGTGATTAACACTCATAGGTCACATCGCCATGTGACTAACACCCAAGAGTTTACTAGAGTCAGTAGTCTAGTTCACATCACTATGTGATTAACACTCAATGAGTTTTAGGTTTGATCATGTTGCTTGTGAGAGAGGTTTTAGTCAACGGGTCTGAACCTTTCAGATCCGTGTGTGCTTTACAAATCTCTATGTCATGTCCTAGATGTAGCTACCACGTTCCATTTGGAGCTAATCCAAATAACTGTTCTGCTTGGAGCTATTCTAAATTGTTGCTCCATTATATGTATCCGGTATCTCTACTCAGAGCTATCCGGATAGGTGTTAAGCTTGCATCGACGTAACCCTTTACGACGAACTCTTTTACCACCTCCATAATCGAGAAAAATTCCTTAGTCCACTAGTTACTAAGGATAACTTTGACCGCTGTACTGTGATCCATTCTTGGATCACTCTTGTACCCCTTGACTGACTCATGGCAAGGCACACTTCAGGTGCGGTACACAGCATAGCATACTGTAGAGCCTATGTCTTAAGCATAGGGGACGACCTTCGTCTTTTCTCTCTATTCTGCCGTGGTCGAGCTTTAAGTCTTAACTTCATACCTTATAACTCAGGCAAGAACTCCTTCTTTGACTGATCCATCTTGAACACCTTCAAGATCATGTCAAGGTATGTGCTCATTTGAAAGTTCCATTAAGCGTTTTGATCTTATCCTTATAGATCTTGATGCTCAATGCTCAAGTAGCTTAATCCAGGCTTTCCATTGAAAAACACTTTCCCAATAACCCTATATGCTTTCCAGAAATTCTACATCATTTCTGATCAACAATATCTCAACAACATATACTCATCAGAAATTCTATAGTGCTCCCACTCACTTCTTTGGAAATACCAGTTTCTCATAAACTTCGTATACACACAAAATCTTTGATCATCTCATCAAAGCATACATTTCAACTCCGAGATGCTTACTCCAGTCCTTAGAAGGATTGCTAGAGCTTTGCATACCTATCAGCATCTTTTAGGATTGACAAAACCTTTCGGTTTGTATCACATACAACCTTTCCTCAAAAACCGTCGAGGAAACAATGTTTTGACATCCTACCTGCAAGATTTCATAAATAATGCAGTAATCGCTAATATAATTCCAACAGACTCTTAGCATCGCTACGAGTGAGAAAGTCTCATCGTAGTCAACTCTTTGAACTTGTCGGAAAACATCTTAACGACAAGTCGAGCTTTCTTAATGGTGACATTTACCATCATTGTCCGTCTTCCTTTTAAAATCCATCTGTACCTAACAGCCTTACGACCATCAAGTAGTATTCCCAAAGTCTACACTTTGTTTTCATACATGGATCCTCTCTCGGATTTTATGGCCTCGAGCCATTTATCGGAATCCGGGCCCACCATCGCTTCTCCATAGCTCGTAGGTTCATTGTTGTCTAGCAACATGACTTCTAAGACAGGATTACGTACCACTCTGAAGTAGTACGCATCCTTGTCATCCCACGAGGTTTGGTAGTGACTTGATCTGAAGTCTCATGATCAATATCATAAGCTTCCACTTCAATTGGTGTAGGTGCCACAGGAACAACTTCCTGTGCCCTGCCATACACTAGTTGAAGAGACGGTTCAATAACCTCATCAAGTCTCCACCATCCTCCCACTCAATTCTTTCGAGAGAAACTTTTCCTCGAGAAAGGACCTGATTCTAGAAACAATCCCTTATTGCTTTCGAATCTGAGACAGGAGGTATACCCAACTGTTTTGGGTGTCCTATGAAGATGCATTTATCCGCTTTGCGTTCGAGCTTATCAGCCTGAAACTTTTTCACATAAGCGTCGCAGCCCCAAACTTTTCAAGAAATGACAGCTTAGGTTTCTCTAAACCATAGTTCATACGGTGTCATCTTATCGGAATTACGTGGTGCCCTGTTTAAAGTGAATGTGGTTGTCTCTAATGCCTAACTCATAAACTATCGTGGTAATTCGATAAGAGACATCATGGTATGCATCATATCCAATAGGGTGCAATTATGATGTTCGGACACACCATCACACTATGGTGTTCCAGACTGTATTAGTTGTGAAACAATTTCCACAATGTCTTAATTCTGTGCCAAACTCGTAATTCAGATATTCATCTCTATGATCATATCATAGGTATTTTATCCTCTTGTCACGACGATCTTTCAACTTCACCCTGAAATTACTTGAACCTTTCAATAATTCATACTCGTGATTCATCAAGTAAATATACTCAACATCTACTCAAATCATCTGTGAAGTAAGAACATAACGATATCCACTACATGCCTCAGCACTCATTGGACTGCACACATCAAAAATGTATTACTTCCAACAAGTTGCTTTCTTGTTCCATTTTACTGAAAACGAGGCTTTCAGTCATCTTGCCCATGTGGTATGATTTGCATGTCTCAAGTGATTCAAAATCAAGTGAGTACAAAACGGTCCATTTGCATGGAGTTTCTTCATGCATATATACCAACAGACATGGTTCGCATGTCCCAAACTTTTCAAAAACGAGTGACCCAAAGATCCATCAACATGGAGCTTCTTCATGCGTTTTATACCGATATGACTTACGTGGCTGTGCCACAAGTAGGTGGTACTATCATTACTATCTTTTGGCATGAACATGTGTATCACTACGATCGAGATTCAATAAACCATTCATTTTAGGCGTAAGACCATTGAGGGTATTATTCAAATAAACAGAGTAACCATTATTCTCCTTAAATGAATAACCGTATTGCGATAGACATAATCCAATCATGTCTATGCTCAATGCAAACACCAATCTCGATGGTAGAAGGAGCGTGCGATGCTTGATCATATCAACAATGGAAACACTTCCAACACATATCGTCAGCTCACCTTTAGCTAGTCCCGTTTATTCCGTAGCTTTTATTTCGAGTTACTAACACTTAGCAACCGAACCGGTATCTAATACCCTGGTGCTACTAGGAGTACTAGTAAAGTACACATCAACACAATGTATATCCAATATACTTCTATCGACCTTGCCAGCCTTCTTATCTACCAAGTATCTAGGGTAATTATGCTCCAGTGGCTGTTCCCCTTATTACAGAAGCACTTAGTCTCGGGTTTGGGTTCAACCTTGGGTTTCTTCACTAGAGCAGCAGCTGAATTGCCGTTTCATGAAGTATCCCTTCTTGCCCTTGCCCTTCTTGAAACTAGTGGTTTCACTGACCATCAACAATTGATGCTCCTTCTTGATTTCTACTTTCGCGGTGTCAAACATCGCGAATATCTCAAGGATCATCATACATGTCCCCGATATATTATAGTTCATCACGAAGCTCTAGCAGCTTGGTGGTAATGACTTCGGAGAAACATCACTATCTTATCTGGAAGATCAACTCCCACTTGATTCAAATGATTGTTGTACTCAGACAATCTGAGCACAAGCTCAACAATTGAGCTTTTCTCCTTAGTTTGCAGGTTAAGAAAATCGTCGGAGGTCTTATACCTCTTGTTGTGGTTACGAGCCTGAAATTCCAATTTCAGCCCTCAAAACATCTCATATGTTTCGTGATGTTTCAAAAAAAAACGTCTTTGGTGCCTCAACTCTAAACCGTTTAACTGAACTATCACGTAGTTATCAAAACGTGTATGTCAGATGTTCGCAACATCCACAGACAACGTTCGAGGTTCAGCACACTGAGCGGTGCATTAAGGACATCAGCCTTCTATGAAGCAATGAGGACACTCCTCAGTTTACGGACCTAGTCCGCACAATTGCTAGTATCATCTTTCAACTAAATTTTCTCTAGGAACATAATTAAACAGTAGAACTAAAGCGTGAGATATGACATAATTTGCAAAATCCTTTTGACTATGTTCAGGATAATTAAGTTCATCTTATGAACTCCCACTCAGATAGACATCCCTCTAGTCATCTAAGTGATTACATGATCCGAGTGAGCTAGGCCGTGTCCGATTAACACGTGAGACGGACTAGTCAACGTCGGTGAACATCTTCATGTTGATCGTATCTTCTATAAGACTCATGCTCGACCTTTTGGTCTCTGTGTTCCGAGGCCATGTCTTCACATGCTAGGCTCGTCAAGTTAACCCTAAGTGTTTTTGCATGTGTAAATCTTGCTTACACCCGTTGTATGTGAACGAAAGGATCTATCACACCCGATTAACACGTGATGCTTCGAAGCGACGAACTGTAGCAACGGTGCACAGTTAGGGGAGAACACTTCTTGAAATTTTAATGAGGGATCATCTTATTTACTACCGTCGTACTAAGTAAACAAGATGCATAACATGATAAACATCATATGCAATCAATTAGTGACATGATATGGCCAATATCATGTAGCTCCTTTGATCTCCATCTTGGGGCTCCATGATCATCTATTACAAGAACATGATCAATCTCATACATTACATATATCATTCATCACATCCTTTTGGCCATATCACATCACATAGCATACCCTGCAAAAACAAGTTAGACGTCCTCTAATTGTTGTTTGCATGTTTTACGTGGCTGCTATGGGTTTCTAGCAAGAATGTTTCTTACCTACGCAAAAACCACAACGTGATATGCCAATTGCTATTTACCCTTCATAAGGACCCTTTTCATCGAATCCGATCCGACTAAAGTAGGAGAGACAGACACCCGCTAGCCACCTTATGCAACTAGTGCATGTTTGTCGGTGGAACCGGTCTCACGTAAGAGTACGTGTAAGGTCGGTCCGGGCCGCTTCATCCCACGATGCCGCCGAATCAAGACTAGTAACGGCAAGCATATTGAACAAAATCAACGCCCACAACTACTTTGTGTTCTACTCGTGCATAGAATCTACGCTATAGACCTAGCTCATGATGCCACTGTTGGGGAACGTAGCAGAAATTCAAAATTTTCCTACGTGTCACCAAGATCTATCTATGGAGAGACTAGCAACGAGGGGAAGGAGAGTGCATCTACATACCCTTGTAGATCGCTAAGCGGAAGCGTTCAAGTGAACGGGGTTGATGGAGTCGTACTCATCGTGATTCAAATCACCGATGATCCTAGCGCCGAACGGACGGCACCTCCGCGTTCAACACACGTACAGCCCGGTGACGTCTCCCATGCCTTGATCCAACAAGGAGAGAGGGAGAGGTTGATGGAGATCCAGCAGCACGACGGCGTGGTGGAAGTAGCGGGATTCCAACAGGGCTTCGCTAAGCGCTGCGGGAGGAGGTAGATGTGTCACGGGAGGGAGAGGGAGGCGCCAGGCCTTAGATTGGTTTGCTCCTCCTTTTTCCCCACTATATATAGGGCCAAGGGAGAGGGGGAGGCGCAGCCCTTGCCCCTTCCTCCAAGGAAGGGTGCGGCCAAGGGTGGGGAGGAGTCCATCCTCCCCAAGGCACCTCGGAGGTGCCTTCCCCTTTTAGGACTCTCCCCTTTATCCATCTCTTGGCGCATGGGCCTCTTGGGGCTGGTGCCCTTGGCCCATATAGGCCAAGGCACAACCCCTACAGCCCATGTGGCCCCCCGGGGCAGGTGGCCCCACCCGGTGAACCCCCGGGACCCTTCCGGTGGTCCCGGTACAATACCGATGACCCAGAAACTTGTCCCGATGACCGAAACAGCACTTCCTATATATAATTCTTTACCTCCGGACCATTCCGGAACTCCTCGTGACGTCCGGGATCTCATACGGGACTCCGAACAACATTCGGGTTACCGCATACTAATATCTCCATAACCCTAGCGTCAACGAACCTTAAGTGTGTAGACCCTACGGGTTCGGGAGACATGCAGACATGACCGAGACGTTCTCCGGTCAATAACCAACAGCGGGATCTGGATACCCATGATGGCTCCCACATGTTCCACGATGATCTCATCGGATGAACCACGATGTCAAGGACTTAATCAATCCCGTATACAATTCCCTTTGTCTATCGGTATGTTACTTGCCCGAGATTCGATCGTCGGTATCCAATACCCAGTTCAATCTCGTTACCGGAAAGTCTCTTTACTCGTTCCGTAACACATCATCCCGTGATCAACTCCTTGGTCACATTGCGCATATGATGATGTCCTACCGAGTGGGCCCAGAGATACCTCTCCGTTTACACGGAGTGACAAATCCCAGTCTCGATTCGTGCCAACCCAACAGACACTTTCGGAGATACCTGTAATGCACCTTTATAGTCACCCAGTTACGTTGTGACGTTTGATACACCCAAAGCACTCCTATGGTATCCGGGAGTTGCACAATCTCATGGTCTAAGGAAATGATACTTGACATTAGAAAAGCTTTAGCATACGAACTATACGATCTTTGTGCTAGGCTTAGGATTAGGTCTTGTCCATCACATCATTCTCCTAATGATGTGATCCCGTTATCAACGACATCCAATGTCCATGGTTAGGAAACTGTAACCATCTATTGATCAACGAGCTAGTCAACTAGAGGCTTACTAGGGACATGGTGTTGTCTATGTATCCACACATGTATCTGAGTTTCCTATCAATACAATTATAGCATGGATAATAAACGATTATCATGAACAAGGAAATATAATAATAACCAATTTATTATTGCCTCTAGGGCATATTTCCAACACTGAATAGATTGTCCGGACTTGCCATGAGGTCTGTTGTGGATCATCTGTGGCCGGAAAGGCCAAAGCCGAACAGTTATTTTAGTTTGGTGCAGCAGTTCCTTGGTGCGGTGTCGCACATCAACGCGATGAAGAGGTAGGCGTGCGTAGAGGGTGCACGGATGGCCCTTGCCCGTGTGAAGACATACAGGGCGGAGATGGAGGCCACCGCCATTGCAGCCCAAGATTTGGACGAGAGCCGAGTACCTGCCGAGCACTACTTTCGAGAAGTTCTTGAGGGCGCTCGTTCGATAGAAGTGCAGTGCTCGAAGAATATTATGTTCTAATGACATGTATTCCGATTGAAAAACAATGTTTTACTGAATTGTAAAGGCTATTTTATACTTGTGCCTGAAAGAATTATAATACCTCCTGTGCGACCGTTTATGTATATATGTATATAACCTGAAAGATGGAAGTCATCGGCTTTAGCCCCCACGCATATAATGTGGGGGTGCTCGTAGAAGACGCATGTTCGCACTTGATCCAACGTCTTGGTCCATTAAGGAGGTGATAGCGCAGCGAACTAGGCAATCAGACTATAATGGTTTAACACTTTCACTTAGCCATAGGAGTTTGACAGTGGGGCTACTATATAGCCCCTGGTGGCTCCGTGCTCATCTGAATTTGGGGCGCGTACATGCCTGGCCGGGAAACAGCCCTTCATTAAGGCGGAGGAATCTCGAAGATTCAGCTAGGTCATCAAGTGGTTGACCAGTCTCATGCTATATCATGACAGTCAGTTTTCGGCTTTCTCTACTGAGGTGCTCGTCCGGATGAACCAGGGCACAATCGCAGTAGTTCTCCTGGTGCCAGCTTAGCCGATAGAGCGGAACGTAAGGCAGAAAAGCACAGGAGCCGGGCAAACCCAACATTTGACCAATGACATGATTCAGAGCTGATGCATATAAGGCCAAACTTGCGACACCGAACACTCCCTAAGGTATTCGGTCTTTATGATGTAAACCGGGCTAAACAGTGCCCTTTGTAACAAGCCCCTGGTGTCCAGGTACGTGCAATATTCTGACGTGGTCACATGCTAATACATCAGCATCCTTATCAATTGTACTGAGAATCCCGGGGATGTGTATCAACAAGAGACAGTAAAAAAGGTTTACGCAGGGTCTTAATCTAAAAAGAATCCTTGGAACGGGTCCCTGCTGCACGTCTGTGCCTGTGTCTATGTTGTGCCATATCCTGGACGGGTGTAGCACGATGGTCATCTGTAAAAGAGAGGAACTTAGCTGAAAAGTTGTCGTGCAAAAGGTAGGTTATACTAAATAAACCATGTATAGTTCCAGATGAGTAAAGTTGAGCCTAATTGTCACTTGTTCACACGCGTTGAGCCCCTTGTATTGTTGTAGGGGTATAGCCATCAAACCCGTATCAATTATATATAGCTACACCAGACTCGTCTAACCGTGTCCGTGGTCTTAACGACCTGTCAGATGCTCTAGTTGGTGAGGCCGTCTAGTGTGCGGCTGCCAAGGCAGCCGCACGGTCTTCCGCGTGCAAGGAGCGCTCAATATTTCCATTTATTGTAATGATGCCACGTGGACTGGGCATCTTAAGCATGAGAGAAGCGTAATGCGGTATTGCGTTAAAGCGAGCGAAAGCTTCGCGTCCGAGTAGTGCTTGATAGCCACTTTGGAACGGAGCGATGTGGAAGGTTAACTTTTCGCTGCGGAAGTTATCAGGAAAGCCGAATATAACCTCTAGTAGTAGGGAGCCCGTACAATGGGCTTCTAGGCCTGGCGTTACTCCTTTAAAGGTAGTATTGCTATGGCTGATTTTTGTTGGGTCCATCCCCAGTTTGCGGACTGTGTTTTGATATATCAGGTTTAAACTACTGCCGCCATACCATCAGGACTCGTGTGTAGTGGTATCCATCAATTATCGGGTCTAACACCAAGGCAGCCCATCCTGCATGCCGGATACTTGCCGAGTAATCCCGATGGTCAAAGGTGATCGGTTGGGACGACCAGTGGCAGAACTCCACGGTGATAGGCCCTAGGGCATGTGTCTCTAGGAGTGCCGCTTTGTTTCTCCCCTTCATCACGTGTAACACGTTTACTGTTTTGACTTCTGGTGGGAATTTCTTCTGTTCCCCAGTGCTTTGCTTGCGAGGCTCGTCCTCGTCTTCGCTTGGTGTATCCTGCCCCTTGTGTTTGGCGTTGAGCTTGCCGGACTGCTTGAAGACCCAACATTCTCTATGGGTATGATTTGCAGGTTTATCGGGGGTGCTGTGGATCTGACATAGTTTGTCCAGAATCTTGTTCAGGCTAGACAGTTCGTCTCTGTTGCCTTTGGAGGGCAGCTTTTGCCGACCTGGCCGAGAGCTTCTGAATCCGACGTTTACTGCTGTGCTCTTCGGTCTGTCTTCTTTATTCCGGCGCTTGTTTTTGCTGCGTCGTGGCTTCCCGTTTCCGTCCCTGAGTTCGGATGTACTTGGGTCGTTGGTGCTGCATCGGGCTAACCAGCTGTCCTCGCCCGCGCAAAAGCGGGTCATGAGGCTTGTTAATGCTGCCATTGTTCTTGGCTTTTCTTGGCCGAGGTGTCTGGCAAGCCATTCGTCTCGAACGCTGTGCTTGAAAGCTGCTAAGGCTTCGGCGTCCGGACAGTCGACTATTTGGTTCTTTTTAGTGAGAAACTTGTTCCAAAGCTTTCGGGCTGACTCTCCGGGCTGTTGAGTTATATGACTTAAATCGTCTGCATCCGGTGGTCGGACATAGGTCCCTTGAAAATTTGCCCGAAAAGTGTCCTCGAGCTCTTCCCAGCTTCCAATGGAGTTTTCGGGGAGGCTTTTAAGCCAGTGCCGAGCTGGCCCTTTGAGCTTGAGGGGTAACTACTTGATGGCGTGGAGATCGTCTCCTCGAGCCATGTGGATATGGAGGATGTAGTCCTCAATCCAGGCCCCAGGGTCTGTCGTTCCGTCGTATGCCTCTATGTCTACCGGTTTGAATCCCTCTGGAAATTCATGGTCCAGCACCTCATCGGTGAAACATAGGGGGTGTGCGGCACCCCTGTATTTGGGTGTACCGTGGTGTTCGGATTTTTGTTGTGTTGCATTGCGTGCTGGAGCGCGCTTGCTTGGCTCATAGATGGATCTGGTTGTGCCATCCTTTTGATGCGAGCCCTCATGTGGATCGCGTATTGGCTTGTGTGCGGCGTTGTTTGCCGCTCTATGTTGGCCACGAGGTCGTCTATCCGACCGGATGGCTGTTTTGTTTTTTGATTGCGGGGGATCTAAGGCCTCCTCATCGAATTCAGGTAGCAGCTTTCACTTCGGGTAGCTCTTTGTGTGGCGACTACCGCCGTACTTTGTTGTAGTGTTGAGTACTTCACTCCATCTAATTCTGAGTGTGTCTTGTGCAGCCCTAAGCCTTTGCTTCTGCTTTTTCAGACTCCTCACGGTGGCAACAAGCCTTTGATGGGTATTCTGTTGCTCCGGGTGCCTGTCCGGTGTGATGTCATCCGGACTGTTATCTTCGCCGGAGTCGGGTTGTTCGGTTTGATTCTCCGTGTTGCCGTGGTCGGGCGGTGGTTCAATGCCGTGTTTGTCGTCCGCTGGCTCACCCTGCTCTATCGCTGGGTCTATATGATCGTTGTTTCTGCCGAGGCGGGATTTGGAGCGGCGCTTACGCCGCCGCTTTGACTGCTTCTCGAGGGAATTCCATTCCTCGTTATCGTTTTCTTTGGGTGTGTCCACCATGTATACATCATATGATGAAGTGGGCGTCCAGTGCCCTGTGGGCAGTGGCTCCTGTTTGTCTCCTGCATCATCGTCCATATCGTCGATGTCTTCGGAGTCGAAGGCGAGCATGTCGGTCAAATCATCGACAGTGGCTACTAAGTGGGTGGTGGGTGGGCAGCGAATTTCTTTGTTGTCCGCATCCCGATCTGGCCGGCCATAGTTCGGCCAGGACTCTCCTGACAAGGAGAGAGACCTTAATGAGTTCAGTATGTCGCCAAAGGGCGAGTGCTGAAGGATATCCACGGAGGTGAACTCCATGATCGGCGCCCAGTTGGATTCGATAGGCACGGGCGCAGGCGGTTCGGAGTCCGTGGCTGGGGAAGAATCCGGCAGTTCGGCATCACGGCTCCCGTGAAGGGTAAGGTCGATACTCGGCTCGATCGCCGCTGAGAATGCGGCCTCTGTGGCGGGGTCTATCCACCCGTCCATGGATGGCACAATTGGCTCCGAATTGAGGGTCGGAGCGGTTGCCAGTGCGGTCTCCTGAACACTGTCCGATGGTAGAGCTAAATCATGCTCATCGTGACCGTGCGGCGCACTCAGCAGGGGCTCGAATCCGTCGAAGATCAAGTCTCCGCGGATGTCGTCCGTGTAGTTCAAGTTTCCAAATCTGACCTAATGGCCAGGGGCGTAGCTTTCGATCTGCTCCAGATGGCCAAGCGAGTTGGCCCGCAGTGTGGAGCCACCGGATACAAAGATCTGTCCGAGGAGAAAAGCCTCAGCCTAGACCACATCGCTATCGATGATTTAAGGAGCCATCCAGCCTAACGATGACGACACAGAGGAACTCTCAATGAAAGCACCAATGTCGGTGTCAAAACCGGCGGATCTCGGGTAGGGGGTCCCGAACTGTGCGTCTAAGGCGGATGGTAACAAGAGGCAGGGGACATGATGTTTACCCAGGTTCGGGCCCTCTTGATGGAGGTAATACCCTACGTCCTGCTTGATTGTTCTTGATGATATGAGTATTACAAGAGTTGATCTACCATGAGATCAAAGAGGCTAAACCCTAGAAGCTAGCCTATTGTATGATTGTCTGTTGTCCTATGACTAAAACCCTCCGGTTTATATAGACACCGGAGGGGGCTAGGGTTACACAAGTTCGGTTACAAAGGAGGAGATATACATATCCGTATTGCCTAGCTTGCCTTCCACGCCAAGTAGAATCCCATCCGGACATAGGATGAAGTCTTCAATCTCGTATCTTCATACTCCAACAGTCCGGCCAAAGGATATAGTCCGGCTGTCCAGAGACCCCCTAATCCAGGACTCCCTCTCCCAATAAGGCCCATATACTCCCCGGGGGGTTCCGGTAACCTCCCGGTACTCCAGAAAAATGCCTGAACCACTCGGAACCATTCCGATGTCCAAATATAGGCTTCCAATATATCGATCTTTATGTCTTGACCATTCCGAGACTCCTCGTCATGTCCATGATCAAATCCGGGACTCCAAACTACCTTCGGTACATCAAAACACATAAACTCATAATATCGACCGTCACTGAACGTTAAGCGTGCGGACCCTACGGGTTCGAGAACTATGTAGAAATGACCGAGACATGTCTCCAGTCAATAACCAATAGCGGAACCTGGATGCTCATATTGGCTCCTACATATTCTATGAAGATCTTTATCGGTCAAACCGCATAACGGTATACGTTGTTCCCTTTGTCATCGGTATGTTACTTGCCCGAGATTCAATCGTCGGTATCTTAATACCTAGTTCAATCTCGTTACCGGCAAGTCTCTTTACTCATTCCGTAATGCTACATCCCGTAACTAACTCATTAGCTACATTGCTTGCAAGGCTTATTGTGATGTACATTACCGAGAGGGCCTAGAGATACCTCTCCGACAATCAGAGTGACAAATCCTAATCTTGATCCATGCCAACTCAACAAACACCATCGGAGACACCTGTAGAGCACCATTATAATCATCCAGTTACGTTGTGACATTTGATAGCACACAAAGTGTTCCTCCGGTATTCGGGAGTTGCATGATCTCATAGTCATAGGAACATGTATAGTTATGGAGAAAGCAATAGCAACAAACTAAACGATCATCGTGCTAAGCTAACAGATGGGTCAAGTCAATCACATCATTCTCTAATGATATGATCCCGTTAATCAAATGACAACTCATGTCTATGGTTAGGAAACATAACCATCATTGATTCAACGAGCTAGCCAAGTAGAGGCAAACTAGTGACACTCTGTTTGTCTATGTATTCACACATGTACTAAGTTTCCGGTTAATACAATTCTAGCATGAATAATAAACATTCATCATGATATAAGGAAATATATATAACAACTTTATTATTGCCTCTAGGGTATATTTCCTTCATCTGTCTGTCTGTTTCTGCATTCTAGATTCTGGCCTTTCACCGTTTCTTATATTCCTGGAGATCCGTAACTCCGATTGGGCTCAAATTTTAACATGATCTCTATCCGGATATTGGCTTTCTTGTGGAAAAATAAGGGCACCAATCGCCTTACGAGGTGGCCACGAGGGTCAAGGGCGCGCCCACCCCCTGGGGCGCGCCCCCTGCCTCATGGCCCCCTCGGGCATCGTCTCGCGTTGATTCTTCTTCCCAGAAATCACATATATTCCAAAAAAAATCTCCATCAACTTTTATCCCGTTTGGACTTCGTTTGATATGGGTTTTCTGTGAAACAAAAACATGCAACAAACAGGAACTGGCACTAGGCACTGGATCAATATGTTAGTCCCCAAAAATAGTATAAAAAGTTGCCAAAAGTATATGAAAGTTGTATAATATTGGCACGAAACAATAAAAAATTATAGATACGACGGAGGCGTATCACATAACATATGAAAAAAATCCCCATACGACAACCATCTGTGGCTAAGAAGAGATAAATACATTGGCAGCCATGGTTGTCTGCACATGGCACCCATGTCTGACCCCACACGACAACTCCGCCATCCGTATCGAAACTTCTTCTTTTTCCCTCTTTTTTGCAATACATGAATTGTTAGTCACCGCTAATTATTTCTCTCTTACATCTTAGTTGTTTTTGCTATTTTCCAGCTGATGGCCAAGCATGCTATAGACTATAGTGTGTTTGGTGGGCCTCAAAATTTTGGCAAGTGGATGGATGTGCATTCAGCTCCATCTTGTCCTACTGAGGTAATCAAGGATATTTGTTTTGTTTTTTGAAATTGGTTTTCTCTTTTATTTTTTGATATATCTCTATGGTTGTTTTGGTTTATTTGTTCCTACGGACGTGACTCTAATATATTTGGTTACTGTTACTTTTTGTTTTGTGCCCAGGAGAGGGCACCTGTTGAGCATCTAGTTGGGCAGTTTGCTTCCGGCATGACCAGCTTGCTCGGAAAGTTGGTTGAGGGTTGGACGACACTTAATGGATCTGACAGCGACGCGGTTGCGAGGTAGTTCACACCATTTGTTGCAGAATGGACACATCGGCTAACTGGTTGCCGTGGCCGGTACGACTACAACAGCTCCCAGGAGCTCCTTGACACGCAAGATGAACTAGATGGAGATGTTGGTCTCGACAAGGATGACGACGATGACATGGAGAATGTGCAACATGAAACCGACGATGATGAACATGTTGAAGTCCGTGTAGGTGGTAAGAAGGACAAGGCTGCACCAAATGTCCCCCCACCGGAGAAAATCATTAAACAGACAATTGCGAGACACACGGGGGTGTGGCCTTCAAAGAGGGGCAGGGCTCCAGAGGATGTTGGACAGGGCTCTGTTGGCAATAGTTCTAGGACCGATCCTGTAGCTGCTAGGAGGAGGTTCTACATCTATTTTTAGTGTTTTGTTTGTCCCTCCTTTTTAATAGACCGACTCTTTTTTCATAGTTTTCTAAGCACGTCATGTTTTTTGTGTCTCACACTTGGTACCCTTTTTTGCCTTTTTTCTACGTGTAGTGAGGCGACAGCTAGTGGACGAGCAGTTAAGAAGAAACAGGCACCAACGCCAACCCGTGTTTCTGCCCGATTGAACAAGGGTGCTCCCACTGCTGGTGACACCACTTCCACTAGGTCGTCTCCTCGTACGTCGACGTCCAACACCGGGATCCTGTCGTGTTGAAAGACTTGAGGAAGACAATCAAGAAGTAGGTTCTCCCTGTTTTTTCATTATCATAGTGCTATTTTTCTGCTTGATGCATTCTAGATAATAAAAACTTTTTTAGTTGATACATTTATGCGGCAACTACCGTCTGCTTTTCAATGTAGCTGTCCAGCTTGCCACATGGGCTACTGCCATCAGGCCCACATGGCAACTCCTGTTTTCTCATGATCTTACTTTTTGCTGCATGGAAACTCCTGATTGTTCTGCATGGCAACTACTAACTATGCCACATGGCAATTCTTATTCCACTTATATGGCAACTATCAGCTTTCCACTGGCTTCAACCACCTACATTTTCATGTGTGTTCATCCATACCTTGCTCTCAAATGGCAGCTCTGGCACATCACACATTTTTTCACTTTTAAGATGACTACCATGGCAACTATTTTGTTCAAATTTTTATACTCTTCCATGTGCTTTCTTGCAGGGTGAAGAAGACTACTACATGCGTGACCAAACAGAACCCTAGAGACCCACTCGAACGCATTCATTCCAAGCTGTCGACAAAAATGTGTAGGATCGAAAGTATGTCTAGAGGGGGGGGTGATTAGACTACTTGACCAAATAAAATCTATCATTTTCCCAATTTTAAGTCTTGGCAGATTTTAGCAACTTAGCAGAAATCAAGTAAACAACCTACACATGCAATTCTAAGAGTATAGCAGCAGAATGTAAAACAATTGCATATGAAGGTAAAGGGAGGAGTTTGGAGGGAGCAAACGCAATGTAGACATGGAGATTTTTAGCGTGGTTCTGATAGGTGGTGCTATAGTACATCCACGTTGATGGAGACTTCAACCCACGAAGGGTAACGGTTGCGCAAGTCCATGGAGGGCTCCACCCATGAAGGGTCCACGAAGAAGCAACCTTGTCTATCCCACCATGGCCATCGCCAACGAAGGACTTGCCTCACTAGGGTAGATCTTCACGAAGTAGGCGATCTCCTTGCCCGTACAAACTCCTTGGTTCAACTCCACAATCTTGACGGAGGCTCCCAAGTGACACCTAACCAATCTAGGAGACACCACTCTCCAAAAGGTAATAGACGGTGTGTTGATGATGAACTCCTTGCTCTTGTGCTTCAAATGATAGTCTCCCCAACACTCAACTATCTCTCATAGGATTGGATTTGGTAGAAAGATGATTTGAGTGGAAAGCAACTTGGGAAGGCTAGAGATCAAGATTTATGTGGTTGGAATGGAATATCTTGACCTCAACACAAGTGTAGGTGGTTCTCTCTCAGAAAATGTATGTTGGAAGTGTAGGCATATTCTGATGGCTTTCCCCATGAGTGAAGAGTGGGTGGAGGGGTATATATAGCCTCCACACAAAATCTAATCGTTACACACAAATCACCAAACTCGGTGGGACCGAATTATAAAACTCGACTAGGCCGATTCAGTCCAAAATGTGAACGTTAGGATTTTCGGTGGGACCGACATGTCAACTCGGTTGGACTGATTCCATTAGGGTTAGGGCATAACATAATCTCGGTGAGACCGATTACACAGACTCGGTGGGACCGGTTTTCGTAATAGACAAACAGAGAGTTGGTCAGGCAAACTCGGTGGGACCTATTCGCTCATTTCGGTTAGACCGAAACGTTACAAAGGGGAAACACAGAGTTTGCATTGTAATCTCGGTGGGACTGATCGCTCATCTCGGTTAGACCGAAACGTCACAAAGGGAAACAGAGAGGTTGCAATCCCATCTCGGTGAGACCGAGATCCCTATCGGTGAGACCGAAATGACTAGGGTTTGTGGCAGTGGCTATGTCAAGTGAACTCGGTGGCGCCGAATAGAAGATTTCGGTGGGGCCGAGTTTGACTTTTGGTTTGGGACATATGTGGATATGAGAAAGTAGTTGAGGGTTTTTGGAGCATATCACTAAGCATTTTGAGCAAGTAACTCATTAAGCAACACCTCACCCCCTTTTAATAGTATTGGCTTTTCCTATGGACTCAATGTGATCTTGGATCACTAAAAGTAAAATGTAGAGTCTTGTGCTTTGAGCTTGAGCCAATCTTTTGTCCTTAGAATTTTGAGGGGTCCACTTCCTAATCCATGCCATGCAAATCATTGAGCTTTCCTGAAATAATTATCTTGAAATAGCATTAGCTCAATGAGCTATATGTTGTTAGGAATTACCAAAACCACCCAGGGATAGTTGCACTTTCAATCTCCCCCTTTTTGGTAATTGATGACAACATATAGATCAAAGCTTCGACAAATGATAATAAGATTGAAATACATCGTCACTTTGAGAAGTATGTGATAAGCAGGAGCTCCCCCTAAATTTGTGCATTATTTAAAATTTGCTTTTGAATGCAAATGCACAATCGATTACGTTCATGGGTTACTCTTCCATGTCACATACATCCTGGTGGAGCGCTCAAAATGATAGAAATTAAAAGCATGCACTCATCACCAAGCAAGTGAATGATCATATATGAGATATAAAAGATAGCATCATTCAATAAGCATTAAGGTAGCATATGATCAATCACATGATCACATAAGTATCTCACAAGGACATAAGGACATAAAGTATCTCACACAAAACAAGAAGTTCAACCAAAAGCAAGAGAGATAAAAATAAAGACACTCTCTCTCGAAGCCTATGATCTATACATAATTCTCCCCCTTTGGAAACAAGTTACCAAAAAGTTCGAAAATGCATAGTGCTATAAGTCTCTCAGGCTTGGTCTTTGGGAGGTGGTGTAGAGATAACTCCAAGGACGAAGGCTTCTGATGATGTAGTTGGAGCTGATGGAGGTGGAGTCGATGCTGGAGGTGGCACCGGAGCTGTAGCTGCTGGTGCTAACACTGTAGCTCTAGCATCTGAAACTGGCACTGCAGCAGACCTTGGACCTCATGGCACACGCTGAAAAGCATTAGTAGTTGCCTTTCCTTTCCTCTCCTCTGCTTCCTCCTGAAGCTGCTCAACTGCAGTCTGAATCTCAGTCACCTTCAGATCAAGATCATAGAATTTTGTCTCCACAATCCTCTTCAGGCTCTCCTGTTGTGCATGTCCTCAGCGACCGGATGAGCATCATTATGGTCGGGAATTTTGGGCTTCAACTTCCTCAAAACAAGAGAATCATCTTCCTCTTCTTCAGCTTCAGGCACTGGGGCCTTGTTCTTCTCCTCAGCAGGTATACTCCTGGTGTTCCTCTTGGGCTTTGGGGGTTTCTGAGCAGCAGCCTTGGGAGCAGAGTTGGGCTTAGATGGAGCATCTCCTGACTTAATTGCATCTCCCATAAGCTTCTGAGACTTGGGAGCTGGTGCAACATCCTCTTCCTCCTCCTCTTCTTCTGGATCTCTCATGATGGAGGATCTACCAAGCACTCTGGCAGTGGTCTTCTTGACCCTTTCCTTCCTCTTCTTTCCTTCTCCAACAACCTCTTCAGCTGGCTTAGAGGTTTCAGCAGTTGAGGCTCTCACCTTTAAGGTTGGCACCCTCTTGGCAGGGGCCTTCTTGTGCAAGCCAGGCTTAGTTGATGCAGCTGTGCCATATTCCTTCTTCAGCACCTTCTTCTTGGAGCTGACTTCCTCCTCAACGTCCACATAGTCCTCATCTTCAGAATATGAGGTTTTCTTCTTCCTTGACCTGGTGGCTGCTTTGGGCAAGTTGCTTGGTGTGCTCCTGCTGCCATCATCAGAAGTGCTAGAGGGGCTAGTGCCCTCACTCAATTGCACTTGCTCTTTAGACTTGTTCTGGCTGTCGCTCTGGTCAGACATCTCTGCAAACTTACTGAAAGCAGACCCTGTGAATATATATAGATGAGGTAGAGTGGATGAGCATCAGAAAGTGCAGAGTTTTCTTTGCAAAAAGATGACTTAAAAACTTAGTTTTAGTTCTTCACAGAAAGCATTTCAGAGCTACCGATTTGTAAACTCGGTGATACCGAAGCAGCTTTTGGAACCTAAACTAGTGAACTCGGTCAGACCGAGTCATAGTTTGGTGGCACCGAGACTGCTAGGGTTTCACAAAGAATCAAACTCAGTCACACCGATTTGCAGTTTTTGGTCAGACCGAAAGTGCAACTGCAATGGCCTAAGCCAAATCGATGAGACCGTTCTCTACAATTCGGTCGGTCCGAGATGAGTTCGGCGGAGACCTAACCCTAAATTTTCAAATCAAATCTAATCTAAAGGATGTTTTCAGTGGATAGATTGATTGCATACGTGGTCATGATCATGGCAAAGTAATGTGCTACGAATCAGAGTTAAAAGAGTAGCACAAAGGATCGAACTCGTACCCTAATTCAGCAGAGTTTGCTACGGCGGCAACGAAGGGGCAGAAATCTGTTGACGGCGATGGAAACCAGTGGCGGGAGGTCGCTGGTGGCGAGAGGACGATCCGGAGACCCGAGGCGGCAGAGCAGGATACGCGCGGGCTGAGAGGTTTCGAAGAAATTTCCAAAATCTCACCCGTGGGTTTATATATCCCGAGCCTGTTGGTGTGACCGAGTGGAACAACTCAGTGGCACCGAGATGCAGAATCGCAAGCGGTTACTGCAACTCGGTGTGACCAAAAAGTTCAAATCGGTTGCACCGAGATTGAAAACCTAGATCAACTTAGTGATCTCGGTGTGACCGAAATGGATGACTCGATCATACCGAAATACACAAAGAGGTTTTGGAAGTTTAAGTCTATGATGAATCGGGGACTCCAAGTGCTCCTCACACAGAGTGGTTCAAATCTGACTTGATCAAACTTTGTGATGTAGCATGAATACAGTTTGAGACAAGAAAAGCATAGATAGCTAGAGGGAGTTCTTAGGCATTCTTGTCCATCCATTTGGCAAAAGAGAAAAAGCCAAACAATCAAAGCAACAAATGGATGTCCTCGAATGAGTGAAATATGCATCCAACATGCTCACACAATAAAATGACAAATGAAATATGTGACAAAGCATGCACAATCACTCTAGCATCTATCAAGCAATTTGGTGATGACTAAGTCATCTATATATGAGTATATTGACTTAGGAGTCAAATGAGAACATTTGATCATAGGTCATACTCATCGTTTAAGAACAAGTGGGGTTACCACTTTTACATAAAGCATTGTCGTGCTCACATCATTGGAGTTGCTTTAGCTCAATTGATTAGAGTAAAGCTCCCCCTAGATGTGACATCCCCCTTAAGAGGGATGAACTAACCTTGGGTTTTGTCGATGATGACTTCATGTAGGTGTTGAAGATGTAGATGCTCAATGTTGATGTAGATCATTCAGAGCAATCCTTTGGAGTGAGTTGCACTTTCAATACCTACACGGGTTAGTCCCACAAGGAACAAACAAGGATATCCATAGACATAGAGTGATGTTCACATAGGATGATGTCCATGGAGGCATTAGGTTACCTTGTCCCTTTTCTTACCAATAAGAGGGTTTGTGACTCCTTGAACTAGTGCAAGATATGGAAGTTGTTTTGCACTTGTCCTTGCCAAGATGATAAGAGTAAAGTATGTTGGCGAAGTCACCCTCAAGAACTCTCTAGTTCTTCTTCTTAGGGATCCACACCATCTTGATGAGAATCCTTGGAGTTGTAGTCGTACTTAATGAAGTGGAACTTGATGTAGTCTTGGGAACCCACTTGACCAAGGCCTTGGGTGCTTCTTCAAATGCATCAATCTCCTCTTGAAGCTTGTCCTTGCCTTTTAGCTTGTGGTCTTGTGGTGGAAGATCATCTTGAGCTTGTGTTCCTTGGAAAGAAGTAGGATCATACTTCTCTTGTCGAGGAACAAACTTCGTCTTGGGGTATTGATCTTCTTCCCACTCAACTCCATTGCCATTGAACTTTCGTTCAAAACCAACACCTTGATTCTTCTGGTGTCTTCCTTGCTTGCGTACAATTTCCTCAAATTGCTTACTTCCGCCAAGGCTCTTCTAAACACATTTCTCTATAATTCCCTTCAATTAGCTATTTTCTTGCTCAAGTGTAACTTGGCTAAGGGAATCATTAGTGGAATCAAGAGAACTACTAGATGCAACAACACTGGATTTAGCATGATTATTGTTACTACTAGAAGAAGAATATTTCTTGTTCTTGTTGCTAGATTTAACTTGTGGCATGTAAGTAGACAAGAGTAAATGCTTGGCAATGTAAGAAGAACTTTTCTTGCGAAGATCATCATTGATTGCTTTTAAGAACTCATGCTCTTGCTGAAGGTTGAGCTTTTCAAAACATAGTATCTCAAGAGTCTTTAAAAGTTCTCGATGATCTTCCAAGGTAGTTTCATGAGCTAACTTAAGAGTGTTTAGTTCTTTAGTTAGATGCTCAATCTCCTTCTTATCATTTTCATTCGCTTTATTTGATTTGCATGATTAATAGCAAGTTCATCATAGTTTTCATAACTAGAGTTGTCAACAAGTAAATCATCATCACCTAGCAAATCATCTTCATCACTATTGAAATCAACATACTCGGGGTGTGATACCTTTGGGCCTTTAGCCATGAAGCATCTTCCAATCCCTTCATTTGGTGAGTCAAATATGTCATAGGAGTTGGTTGACACAAGTGCTAGACCGGTAACATCTTCATCTTGAGTATATTCGGAGTCGGAGTGATAATTACTCTCGGAGTGATCGTCGGAGTCGGAGCCAGATACCCATTAACCAACATGATCTTGATGTCTTTGCTTTGTGTAGCTCTTTGATGACTTGTCCTTCCTTCCCGAATCCTTGCTTTTCTGTGATGTTCTTCGTTCATAACGGTCATCTCTACTCCTTCTCTCTCTTGGTGGTGATTCTTCTCTTCTACTTCTTCTTTTAGGAGAATCTTCTCTTCTTTTGTAGGGAGCCATACACTCATTGGAATAGTGTCCGGGTCTTCCACAATTGTAGCAATTTCGCTCACGACTAGAAGATCTTTTGTCATTGTAGGACCTTGACTTGGAACTTCTTTCCTTGCTTCTACTCTTGTAAAACTTGTTAAAGTTCTTCACCATTAGGCTCAATTCTTCGTTGAAGGTTTGTTTCTCACTTGATGATGTGGGAGCATCACATGAGGCTTTGTAAGCACCACTTGACTTGTTGTGAAGCTCTTCCTTATCCTTGAGTGACATCCCATGAGCAACAATTCTTCCAATAACTTCCGTTGGCTTGAGATCTTTGTAATTGGGCATCATTTGGATCAATGTGCACACGGTATCATATTTTCCATCCAAGGCTCTTAGGATCTTCTTGATGATGAATCTATCGGTCATCTCTTCACTTCCTAATCCGGCAATCTCATTTGTGATGAGAGCAAGCCTAGAGTACATTTCAGCGACACCTTCACCATCCTTCATTTTGAACTTGTCAAGTTGACTTTGAAGCACATCCAATTTGGATTCCTTGACGGGGTCGGTACCTTCATGCATATCAATCAAAGTATCCCAAATTTCCTTTGCATTCTCAAGACGGCTGATTTTGTTGAATTCTTCGGGGCATAATCCATTGAAGAGAATATCACAAGCTTGAGCATTGTATTGCAGCATCTTCAACTCTTCCGCGCTAGCTTCACGGTTCGGTCCTCTCCCATCAAAGAATTCACCTTGCAAGCCAATACACACAATATGCCAAACAGTGGGGTTATGTCCAAGAATATGCATTTTCATCTTATGCTTCCAACTAGCAAAATTAGTACCATCAAAGTAAGGACCTCTACGATGGTAATTTCCCTCACTAGACGCCATACTCTCCTAGGTTGTGAAACCAAGGCTATGATCACCAAAAGCTATGGAAATCAAAGCAAACAGAGACCAAAGCTCTCATACCACTTGTAGGATCGAAAGTATGTCTAGAGGGGGGGGGGGTGATTAGACTACTTGACCAAATAAAAATCTAGCCTTTTCCCAATTTTAAGTCTTGGCAGATTTTAGCAACTTAGCACAAATCAAGTAAACAACCTACACATGCAATTCTAAGAGTATATATAGCAACGGAATGTAAAACAATTGCATATGAAGGTAAAGGGAGGAGTTTGGAGGGAGCAAACGCAACATAGACACGGAGATTTTTGGCATGGTTCTGATAGGTGGTGCTATCGTACATCCATGTTGAGGGAGACTTCAATCCACGAAGGGTAACGGTTGCGCGAGTCCATGGAGGGCTCCACCCATGAAGGGTCCACGAAGAAGCAACCTTGTCTATCTCACCATGGCCATCGCCCACGGAGGACTTGCCTCACTAGGGTAGATCTTCACGAAGTAGGCAATCTCCTTGCCCGTACAAATACCTTGGTTCAACTCCACCATCTTGACTGAGGCTCCCAAGTGACACCTAACTAATCTAGGAGACACCACTCTCCAAAAGGTAATAGACGGTGTGTTGATGATGAACTCCTTGCTCTTGTGCTTCAAATGATAGTCTCCCCAACACTCAACTCTCTCTCATAGGATTGGATTTGGTAGAAAGATGATTTGAGTGGAAAGCAACTTGGGGAAGGCTAGAGATCAAGATTTATGTGATTGGAATGGAATATCTTGACCTCAACACAAGTGTAGGTGATTCTCTCTCAGAAAATGTATGTTGGAAGTGTAGGCATATTCTGATGGCTCTTCCCACGAGTGCAGAGTGGGTGGAGGGGTATATATAGCCTCCGCACAAAATCTAACCTTTACACACAAATCACCAAACTCGGTGGGACCAAATTATAAAACTCGGTCAGACCGATTCAGTTCAAAATGTGAACGTTAGGATTTTCGGTGGGACCGACATGTCAACTCGGTTGGACCGATTCCATTAGTGTTAGGGCATAACGTAATCTCGGTGAGACCGATTACACAAACACGGTGGGACCGATTTTGGTAATAGACAAACAAAGAGTTGGTCAGGCAAACTCGGTGGGACCGATTCGCTCATTTCGGTTAGACCGAAACATTACGAAGGGGAAACACAGAGTTTGCATTGCAATCTCGGTGGGACCGATCGCTCATCTCGGTTAGACCGAAACGTTACGAAGGGAAACAGAGAGTTTGCAATCCCATCTCGGTGAGACCGAGATCCCTATCGGTGAGACCAAAATGACTAGGGTTTGTGGCAGTGGCTATGTCAAGTGAACTCGGTGGCGCCGGATAGAATATTTCGGTGGGGCCGAGTTTGACTTTTGGTTTGGGACATATGTGGATATGAGAAACTAGTTGAGGGTTTTTGGAGCATATCACTAAGCATTTTGAGCAAGTAACTTATTAAGCAACACCTCACCCCCTTTTAATAGTATTGGCTTTTCCTATGGACTCAATGTGATCTTGGATCACTAAAAGTAAAATGTAGAGTCTTGTGCTTTGAGATTGAGCCAATCTTTTGCCCTTAGCATTTTGAGGGGTCCAGTTTCTAATCTATGCCATGCCAATCATTGAGCTTTCCTGAAATATTTATCTTGAAATAGCATTAGCTCAATGAGTTATATGTTGTTAGGAATTACCAAAACCACCCAGGGATAGTTGCACTTTCAAACTGCTGCTGCACCGTCAACTGTTCCCACTAGCTCTGATGCAAGCGGCGACCATCTCCACCGGTTGCAGATGTGCAGGCTACAACAACAGGCATCCGTACATCTGGGAGTGATGAGTCAGTATGTGCCAGGACTGCTGAGATATTGCCCACTCTGCTGGCAATGAGGGATGCTACTACGACCAATGTCACCCGATCAGCAAGTGTTGAAGTGGACGCTCCCGAGATCAACCTAAGCAAGGAAGATTCCCGCTCATGTGATACGGATTCCAAGCGTGTGGCTGCTGGTACTTCTGCGCCCACAAAAGAAGGGGCTGCGGCCACAATTCAGAATAAGATGCCACCCACAGGCGAGACTCATGGCACAACAACTCTAGCTTCTGGTGGTCCAGAGGTTGCTACGGTGACCGTTGCGTGAGATGGTCTTCCACCTAGGCGTCGTAGCCCCCGCAAGCATCCTGCAGACATACCCAATGCACCAGATGTAGCTAGGAGTAGCAAAGATGACTCTGGTTATGTGCCTACTTCCACATTGTTTCCACCTCCTTCCAAAAGCAATGTTATGGAGAAAACAGAAGTCCGGAGTACAACTGATGCAGGTGGCAAGCCGGGCATGACTGACGGAGGTGAACGTCCGGAGCAGAGTGCGTCTTTCACCGCTGTGGAGAACCCCAACTTAAATCTGTGCACTTCTAAGCTCCTAGTCAACATTGGTATCCCATACAACCCAAACAAGAAGATTGGCAAGAAGGTTGCGATTGATACCGCTGGCAGCACGCCCCGCCCTACTAATAAGCCTGATGATACTACAGCAGATGAGGCATAAATGTTTGTTGATCTGTCACCCCTGGATTCTGCCAAGCAATTTGTTCATGATCCGGCTGGTAGGGTGGAGAGGCACCCAATGGCCTTCACCCCACCAAGATGTAGCCTTGGCATCGATCACAATCAAGATGAACCAGTGGTGCAAGATCCTATGCCAGTTGCCTTTGCTTTCCCGGCAGGCATGGCCCCAATGATGGTGCAGCCAATGGCTGATGGTAGGAAGGCCGTGAAGTTTGCAGAGCCGATAGTGCAAGGTACATTTTTTGTGTGTTTATCATTTTGTGTTCTACATTTTTTTAGTCTGGCATTTTTTCACAAGCTTTTTTGGTTTCTCACTGGTGATGGCAAATCTCATGAGATGCACATGGCAACTAGAGTTGCTGCAACATGGCACCTATAGTTGTTGCCATGTTGCAGTTCCATTCGCCAAGCACATGGCAACTGGAGTTTCTGCAACATGGCAACTTCAGTTTAATGTACTTAGCAAGTGCAGTTGTTTCCACATGGCAACTACAGTGCACTACACATGGCAACCGGAGTTGTTTCCACATGGCAACTCACTATTTTGCACCTACAGTTCACATTCTGCACCCTTTTTTTCACAATTACTTGTTTTGTTTCCAAGTATCCTAACCCGCTGTTTGATCCTTGCAGCCACCCCTGAGGAGATTTCGCCATCACTTAATGAAGCTTACCACAGGAGTGAGGAGGAAGCATTGAAGAGGAGGTCCTCACGGGGTCAGGGGCAATCAAGTTCTAACATGCTTGCTGAGTCGGTATTCGAGGATACCATTAGAAGTGCCACTCCTGGATCTATGAGGCAGCATAGGGTAGTTCACGCACCACCCGTGGGTGACTATGAGCTTGAAGTTAAGGCCACAAAGGAGCAGAACCATCTGTATGATATTGTCAAGCGTTTTGGAAATGCGAGGTCCAACAACAAGTACATGAAGGAGCTGAAAGCGTAACGTCCACACCACATAACCCCTCACTTGCTTTTCTCTTATTTTTTCCTTTACTATTCCAGCCATGCTTTGTTTACATTTTATTATTTTATTTAGTAGACCTGATTCTTTCATGTTATATCATTTTCTTACAGCTCATGTTTGGACAGAACCAAAATCAGACAATGTGATGCGACGTACGTCGACCTGGGTGATTTTGCCGAGTCTGTGAGGCCACTTGGTAAAATGTCGAAGAATGTAGTTGCGTGTGGGATTGACTTCATCAATAGGCATATGGATATTTGTCCCGACAAGACGATCATGTAGTACAGTGTGACATGCAAAATATGGGATGGTGACTTCCACCATAAAATCCCGAGGAAGCATTTTGCTGCACATGGTGAATTCAAGCTCACACTGAAGAAATGTGTGACTGTTTCCTTCTTATTTGCACATATTTTTGTCCCATGCTATGTTTTGTCAGTAGCTATGCTTCACACGTGGGCTACATACTGTTTTGTGACATGTTTCATGTGGCAACAACTACCATGTAAAATAAGTTTGACTTCTTTTTAATGCAACTTATGTGGCAACTTCAATTAAAATAATGGGCAACTTTGTTCATACATGGACGCAACTTCTTTTAATTACACATGGAAAATAAACATTCTCCGTGGGTGCATTTCTGGACACTTGCTGCTTTGTCATTCATGTACCTCTTACTGCATCCGACAATATCTTTACATATCATTTTCCTACTACATCATTTGATGTTTTTGATTTGAACTCTGCTTTTTCCCCTTTATTTTACTTGCAGGTACTGTTCCCCATGTTCCAAGAGCTTGCACCACACGACCCATATGACAAGTGTGGTCACCACTACGTGATTTTCCTTGACTTGAAGAACCAACATTTTGAGGTGCTTGATTCAATGCATTCAGAAGCTGATGCAGACCTTACTACACATTCTGAATTCTTCATCAAAAACCTCAAAGAGACATGGAATCATCACTACGAAACTTCAAGGGTCCAGATCAGTCATTTCCCAATCGAGTATGTCGCGACTACGAAGCAAGGAAACCGGTAATTACTATCTTTTTTCATGTGTCCTCCACACCAATCCTAAACCTTTTGTCACCTCTGCATTGAAGTTTATGATTTTTTTCTGTTCTCTTGAGTTGACCTGATTCTTCTCTTTATAGGCATGACTATGGCTTTCACATGTTGGAATACCTTGCAAAGTGGGAAGGCCAACGGGTCCCTGTCATCACAGCTGCAATGGTCGTTGAGCTCCGCAAAATATACACATGGAATTGGTTGATGAATGAAGATTTCAACACGCGGGTCAATGCACGAGAGTGTCGGATGTGGGGTTCCGGCTAACCCTTAAGGTTCGAACACTAGGGTGCGCGCAAAGTCTTTCCCTCATACCGATCTACGCTCTAGCTCGCTAAGATCTTGCGGACGAACTCGACGAACTCGCAACACAGAAAGACACGGGGTTTATACTGGTTCGGGCCACCGTTGTGGTGTAATACCATACTCCAGTGTGGTGGTGGTGGATTGCCTCTTAGGCTGATGATGAATAATACAAGGGAAGGACAGCCTCCTGAGGTTGAGGTGTTCTTGTGCTTTCGGACTTGTGTGTATCTCTGGGTCCGATGAGATCTCCCTGCTCTACTATGATGGCTAGTCCTATTTATAGAGTCCCAGGTCCTCTTCCCAAATATCGAGCTGGAAGGGAGCCAACAATGGCGGGAAAATTTGAAGGGGGACAGGTAGTACAAGCTATCCTGACAAAAGCGATCTTCGCCTGTGAAAAGCTCTGGGGTGACGCCGTCTTGGGCTCCACGATGACCTCCATCTTGCAGTCCATGGTCTTGGTCTTGTTGCACCGAAATGGCAACCTTTGCCTAATGCCTCGGTACTCCGCGGCTGTGCTTGCCCCCTTTGCACCAAAGAGGAAACAAGGACGCTGCGTGCGCTGGCGCCCGCCTGGTGTCGATCGTCATGGCTCACGTCACGAGAGCCTCGTGAGGTTCGCCTCGCCTTGATATCACTGCCCCTCGCGAGCCTGCCTGACTAGACCACTCGGGAGGAGGTCTTGCGTCGTCCGCCTCGCGAGGCTTGGACCCTCACGAGGGTCTTGGATGCTTTGTTGATGAAGATGGGTCGTACGACCTGCTGGCTCCGCCACACCGCGGGCCGCAGGTAGGCAAGTCTGGGGACCCCCGTTCCCAGAACACCGACAGTAGCCCCCGGGCCCAAGGTGCGCGCGGTCTTGGCATCGCGGCGAAGCCAAGGGCCAAGTTCGGAGCACCGCAGGCCCCAAAAGCCTGCGGCCTCGGTTGACGCGTGGCAGTTTATTGGACGTGGGCGTCTCCGCTTTCCCACGTTGCTTCGGCAATTGCTTGACCTGACAAAAGGCTGGGGCGGGCGTCTGGAGTTGGCCTCCGGCTGGCTTCATTCTGACCTGGCGGTACGTGCGGCGCTGGGCCAGGCT
The DNA here is from genome assembly GCF_056163025.1 of Triticum urartu. Lineage (NCBI taxonomy): Eukaryota > Viridiplantae > Streptophyta > Magnoliopsida > Poales > Poaceae > Triticum > Triticum urartu. The sequence goes on along the minus strand of NC_141878.1, from coordinate 475,217,959 downwards.
GTTGCGGCTTCCGAGAGGGAGAAGCAAGGAGCCGCCGGCGCTGCAGCCGATCATGAGGCGGCGCTGAAAGACGCCAAGGCCACCCGTGACCGCTACCAAGTGCTGGAGGGCGATTTGTAGAGCCTGCGCGACAAGCACGCCGAAGAGGCACACCGCCGCCAGTCCGAGGAGAAGGAGATGAAGGCCCGGGAGGAAGCCGTCAAGAACCGTGATGCTGAGCTGGCGGAGCTGGGGAAGGAGCAGGCCGCCGAGCGCAACCGGTTGGAAGAGTTGGAGCAAAAGATGGGGGCGAGGGAGGTCGAACTCAAGGAGGGTTGTGCCTGGTCTTGAGTCTTGGTGACTGTATGTCCCTGCAAGGCGGTTAGATGCAAGCACTCTACGTCCTCAGGTCCCGGCCCTCGAGCGAGCTCAGCCGCCACTGGTATGCCAGGTTGCGATGCCGTGGTCAAGGCCAGGGGTGAGGGCTGGAGAGCCAGTAAGAGCTCCTATGTCGCGATGCTCAGGAGCCCCCCTTTTAACGTGCAAGCGAATTGCATAGGGTGAATGGACCCGTGGCGGGCGGTGATCGAGCAGGCGATAGCAGTTGGCAGGTTAAGCATGAAGAGTAGATCGACATAGGTAAATGCAGGAAGATACATGCCACCGGTCTGACCCGAGCGGCGTGGGGATGATGCAGCCTGAGGGGCGCCCCCAACAAGGTAAGCTAAAGACATAAGCAAAAGGGATACATGCCACAGGGACGGACCCATGTGGCCTGGGAATAATGCAGCCCGAGGGGCGCTCCCAGCTTAAATGAACTTGGAAGATGTCACCTCGTCCTATAGACGAAGTAGAGTTGGTGCAGCTGAAGCCACGCGTTGAAGGAATGGCTCCTCATGAGCCACCGGGACCCTGAGCCTCGGGAGGCTCCGGGGGCTCAGGAGGTTCCCTGAAGACCGTCCCCATCTCCCCAGAACGGCGTGGAACCTGGCCTCCTGAGCCGCTAGGACTTGCCGCACGTTGTGCTGATAGGCCGACGCCACGCTCGGCAAGCCGAAGGGCATGCGAACGTAGCTGTGTGGTGGACCCTCACAGCGGCCCACATGTGATGGCCAGAAGCGTTCCTAAGATGCGGCTCTGTTGAGCCCTGGGATGTCGATGCAGATGCGCAGCCCGACATCCTCGCCTGGATGAAGGGCTGCGCCTTGTGAGCGGCTGTGGCCGCGCATGGCTCTTTCTTCTTGCAGTTCCTGGGTGGTCTTGGTGATGAACTCCTGAGCGGTGGGCACTCCCTGCCCTGTGCTCTCCTGAGGAAAGCATGTCGTGAAGCACGCTTCCAAGTGGTGCCCAAGCGCCTCCCCCGTGAGGTTGACAAGGTCTGAGGCCCTCCAGAAGAGAGCCCTCGACCCCTGCCCGAGGAGGGCGCCGGGCGCGCTTTCCTATGCGGTGGAGGGAGGAGCCCCTGGAGCGGGTGCTGATCCTGATGAGTCTCCTGACGCGACGCCATCTTCTTGGGGTCCTGCGCGGTGCGGCAGCTTATTCTTGGGGATGGTCTCCGGAGGGCCTTCCCTTCTGCTGTCAGGGTTGTCGATTGCTGCGGCTTGGAAGGCGCGCTCAAGGGAGCACACCGCATCCCTTTCTTCACATGGGACCGTGATGATTCCCCCACTTCCTGGCATCTTGAGAATGTTGTAGCCGTGATGAGTGACCGCCATGAACATGGCCAGGGCTGGAAACCCGAGGATGGTATTGTACGGCAGGCGAATGTGAGCGACGTCGAAGTCGATGAGCTCGGTGCGGTAGTTCTTGCGCTCCCCGAAGGTGACAGGCAGGCAGACCAGCCCTATCGGTGTGGTGGAACTGTCGGTCACTCCTTAGAAAGGTTTGGTTGGCTGGAGCTGCTCATAGGGCACTTGGAGGTTGTCGAACGTGTCAACGGATAGGACGTTGAGCCCTGCCGCCGTCGATGAGAGTCTTGGTGACCTGCACATTGCTGATGACTGGGGAACATAGCATAGGCAGGGTGCCAACGGTGGCTGTGCACTTGAGCTGATCCGCCGAGTTGAAGGTGATGGCGCATTGGGACCACCTGAGCGGGCGCGTGGCCTCGAGCTTGGGAAGCACCACGTTCACCTCGCGAGCGAATTGTTTGAAGATGCGCTGAGAGGCTGGGGCCTGAGCACCGCCCAAGATGCAAGCGATCGCACGCGGCTCCTGGAAGCTCCCAGCCCCCTCGTCTTGGTGGTGGTCGTCGTTCCTTCTCAGTGGTGGCAACGGGGGAAGACTGGTGTTTCCCTGGGGGCGATCCTCATGAGGCGGGTCCCTCCAGGCGCCATCGCGAGGTTGGTCCTGCCAGCGGTCCTCACGAGGCCGGTCGCGCCACTTCTAGTGCGGGCCACGGTCGTCCCAGCATCCGCCTCCACGTCCTCCTCCACGGCCGTAGCCCCGGTCGTTGCGCTCGGGGCGTCGACCGAAGCGTCCTTCCCGTATGGCTCCGAGCTCTTGACAGTCGCTGGTGTTGTGGGTGTTCAGGTTGTGGAAGGCGCAGAACGGACGGCCGTTCTTGGATGACTCGGGCTAATCTCTGCCTTGCTTGGTGTCGAGCTCCGCTGCGAGCACTACTGCCTCTTTGCGCTTCACTTCCTTGGCCTTGGCCTTCTTCTCCTCCACTCCTGCAGCTGGCAGCTCAAGGAAAGAGAGGTGCCCCTCCTCAGCTCTTGTGCACTTGGTCGCCAGGTTGAACAGCTCCTGAGATGTGCAAAGCTCCTCGTGGATAGCCAGCTCTTCCTTCATCTTGATGTCACGGACGCCGTCTGAGAACACGGAGATGATGGCTTCGTCCGTGACCTTGGGGATCTTAAGGCGGGTGTTGTTGAAGCGCTGGATGTACTTCTGGAGGTTCTCTCCTCACTACAAAAAAATACACTTCCGTGATGATACGTGTTTGTCATAGTAGCTCGCTTTTTTGGTCACGCATGTACATCCATGACAAATTTATGACAGAATCAAGATAGTCATACCTGTGCTGTCGTAGAAGTGTTCCATGACATTACCAAAATTATAATCATGGAAGTGTCCACTTCCATGATGATAAATCACACGTCACAGAAGTGCTTTCGTCAAGGGTGACCGACACGTGGCATCCACCGTAATGGAACGCCGTTAAGCTATCGGGTCGGGTTTTGGATCCGATAACCCGTTAACAGCCCCGACCAATGGGGATTTTCCACGTGTAAAATCATCATTGGCTGGAGGAAACACGTGTCGGCTCATCGTTGGGACAGATGTCAACCACTCATTGGACGGAAGGCGCCTATGATACGTCGACACGTGGCACGGCCCAACAGAGGCCCATTCTTGTGAAAAGGCCGGCCCGTTTGACTTGGTCAAAAGCTGGCAGGCCGGCACATGGAAAGCCTGTTAACGGCCTGTTCGAATATAGCCCATTTACAGCCCGCTAACCCAAGGCCCGTTACACCCTATCCGAATTAGGCCCAGTAGCATCATCTGGGCCATCCAATATGATTCCAGCCCGTTTTCACTTCTTGCCCATGTATGGCCCATGACGTCTTTCGGCCCATATGAGGCCCTATGTAACTCTTGGCCTACTAACGGCCCGTGGTGAAACTGGGCCATAATGAACAGTGTATCACTTTACACCCATTAACGGCCCGTGGTGAAACTGGCTCGTAATGAATAGTGTATCACTTTATACCCATTAATGGCCCATTATTCCGTTGGGCCATTTCCAGCCCATGTTATCTTTCGGCCTTCTCAGAGCCCATTTATTCTTGGGCTCATTTCCAGCATTCGTTTACTTACGGCCCGTTACTGTCATTTTCTGCTTGTGGGCCAAATTCAGCCCGTCGTTACAGTCGGCCCGTTTGTGGTCCGTTAATACGTTGGGCCGATTTCATAGCATCATCAAATACGGCCTATTAACGATAGCCCGTTATGGTCGGCCCATGAACGGACGATTCCAACTCTAGCCCGTTTACGACCATAATGCGGTCTGTTTGGCCCATGTTTCTCCAATCGATTATACGGCCCGTATAAGGCCCATTGATAATACGGCCCACAGAAGGCCCATTGTTTCTACGGCCCGTAGAAGGCCCATTGTTTCTACGGCCCGTAGAAGGCCCACTGTTTCTACGGCTAGTAGGAGGCCAAGTGCCACTACAGTAAATATTAGCCCATGGTTATTGTGGCCTAGTTTTAAAAAATAGGTTATTGCAGCCACTAGCTAACCGCGGAAAAAGAACTGCAATGACTACAAGCAAACAAATAAACAAGACAACAAGGAAATAAATAAGCAAGCAACTAACGCTAGGCTATCACGGCTATTACACATATTACACCCACTGGGCATCAAAGTTCGCCACCAGTGCAAATATAGGGAACAAGGCAGCATATCATATACACTGGTTGTCAAAGTTGGCGACAAGCGCAAATAAACGCCGCAGCAAAACAAATCCAGAACTGAAACCACTTCAGAAGATCTCAAGAAACAATATCCTGGGTACCCATAATGCTGGCAAGATGCTTAGCAAGCTTATTAACTTTCTCTTGTTTGGCGCTTAAATCCTCCAGCGCTTGCTGTTGCACCAGAAAATATGCATCTGAATTCTGCAGGGACTTCCTCAGTCCTTCAGCTTCCTGTCGCAGCACATCTGATCGATGTCTTTCAACTTCAAGTTGAGACTCAAGAAGACAAACTGATTCAGGCAACAAGTTCGAAGAGCTTGTGCCAGCAGTAGTGGCCAGTAACTCGAACACTACATCAAGACAGGACTTTTGGGTTCCCTCACTGCCGTCAAGATAGTTTTTATCAGCTTTCTTGGAGACCAGGAGGGATGTCTCACTATCTTGAACCTTATCTGCATTACTTCCTTTACCATTGGATAACGCGGTACTATTCTCCAATATTTTGTCCGCATTCTAAAAGAGAAACAAGCAGACACATCACATGTTTACCATGTTGTATATGAAACTCATTTTGGTAAATGAGTTCAGTAGTAAAGTGGACAGGATAACAGCATGAAACAAACATATATCTATGTACCCATGGTCACTTTATGGTCTATACCATTCCAGTTTTTGTTGCCAAATCAAGATAGAGACACAGTTCAAATAATATTTGTTCAAGACAAAGCAGAATAGATAGAATATAAGTGTGGGTAACTATAGAGCAATAACAACACTTGCAATGTGCATGACATGAGAACATAATTTTTTATTCAATTGAAACTGAAATCAACATAGAGCAGGTTACAACAGCAAACCAGTTAAAGAAACAGGTTTAAAACATACCTGTTGCGCCATTGGAGTTTCAATTCCATCCTTCAAATTTGAAAATAGTTGGTATGAGTAAATACAGTCATGCAAGAGCAAAGGAGTATGAACCATAGCTACAGAACCTGACCTGAGAACAAATCTTCTTCTCCTTTAAGCGTTGAGTTGGGATTTGGAGTGGTGGTCCTCGTGCTTTGGGCACTGCAGTTCCCTTACTAACTGCTCGTGTTTGGGTGCTCTGTGGTGGAGACGGTGTTGTGTCAACTGGAACTGGGTTACTATCTGCCGGGGTTGGGGTTAGAAGGGGTGTAGTTGGTTCTCTGTCCAACTGGGTAGGGGTACAATCTGCGAGAGTCTGGGTTATGTGTGGTGGATCTGGTCCTTGGGAGTACAACCGTGGTTCTATCTGCATCAACTGGTAGCACTATCTTTTCTGAAGACCGTGTTGTTACTCCCTTAGATACTGCCATCACGCTCTCCAATTCAAATGGATGATAAACAAGAAAAGTAATTGAAATTATAGACATTGTATGATAGACAGGTGCAATGGATAGTGGGGAATAAAAGAGGGCATGAAATAATTCATGTTTATGTTGTCTAACCAAACAGGATAGCATGACACAATTTCACATATATGATGGCCAACTAAACAGGATAGCATGACACAATTTCACATTATGATGGCTAACTAAAAAAGATGGAAAGACATAGTTCAAAATATGAGACTATGTAAACAGGATGACATGACATAACTATATAATGTGTTTATTAAATAGGTTGGCATGCCATTATTCACATACATTCACGGATAGAATGCCATAATTCAAAATATGATGACTGTAAACACTAAACAGGATGAGATGATATAACTATATGATTTCTTTATTAAATGGGTTGCCATGCCATAATTCAGATAGATGATGTGTATGTACTATGTAAACATGATGGCATGATATAATTCAAATATATGATTTATATAGTAAGAAAGTAAGCAGATGGCAATCCATATATGATGTAAAAACTAAGCAATGCAAGACAACATGCATGACATGGGTAATATAACCCTGCCAAGTTTGAGCATAGACCTCAGGGGGGAAATAGGACTGGTCATCAGTCTCTGAATCCTCCTCTGACGAGCTCTCTGTAACCAGCAAGATGTCTGCTTCAGCAGGTAGCATTGTCTGCTCTGAATACCTTGTTTTCACTCCAGATACTTCCATCACCACTTCAAATGGCTGATGCACAGGAAGAGTAGTTGAATGTACAAACGTTGTCGCCAAATGGAACACGTAATACAAAAAATGATAGCATGATATAATTCACATACATGATGATTGGCTAAACATCATGGCATTGCATAATTCACATATATAATGCCTTTGCAACAAGATAGGATTGTATAATTCACATATATAATGTCTTGCAACAAGATGGCAATGCATAATTCACATATATGGTAATTAGACACTGAACAGGTGGCATTCACACAAAGCATGTCTAAACTAATCAAATGACATAGCAATGCGAGACACCATACGCACGATATGAGCAACATAACCCTGCCAAGTTAGAGCATACACCTCGGGGGGGGGGGAATAGGACTGGTCATCTGTCTCTGAATCCTCCTCTGAGGAGCTATCCATAACCAGCGAGATACGCGCTTCGTCAGATAGCATAGTCTGCTCCAAAGACCTTGTTTTCACTCCAGAATTTTCCATCATCGTGTCAAATGGCTGATGCACACGAAGAGCAGTTGAATGTAATAACATTGTTGACAAATGTAATATGTAACGAAAAAAAGGATGGTCTGATATAATTTACATATAAGATGACTGGCTAAGCAGGATGGCATTGCAAAATTCACATATATGATGCCTGGCTAAACAAGATGGCATTGCATAATTCACATAAACGATGAATAAACTAAACAGATGGCATTCGCACAAAGGATGTCTAAACTAAGCAGATGACATATTTGATGTATAAAGTAAGCAATGCAAGACACCATATGCATGATATAACCAACATCAGCATGCCAAGTTAGAGCGAAGACCTCAGGGGGTAAATAGGAGTTGTCTTCTCCTTCTGAATCCCCCTCAGAACAGATATCTTCCTCTCGATTACAATCCGAAATGCGTGGAGGGGGGGCTGCCTTTGCGCCTACCATGGAGCGACGTCTGCATGAAATTTTATTGCCACACAAGGCTCGTCTCTTTTGCTCTATATGTTCAGTTCCATTGTTTACAATAACTGTCATGCATAGGAATAAAACATAGTGAGATTATGTAAGGAGTGCATGCAGAAATCTAGAGTGATGGTAGCAACCTGTGGATAGACCCAAAACCAATAATAGCAGGCAGATAATTGCTTCAGTTAAAAAATACAGATAATGGCTTCTTTACTGTTTGTTTCCCACCCAATATGAAACTCATAGTAGACACCGGAGATTAACCAGATAGTAGATAGATACTATTGATAGCAGCCTGATATGTACCCCACAACCATTTAAAAACTCAAGTTTGACCATTAGTTTGGAGCTGACTCAGAGTCTAATCGGTGAACAGGACGATAAAGTAGCATGTAATATTAAGCGATGCATAACGTAAGCAGACACGAAAGAGTGTGACCTCTCTTGCGGACCCGTGTAGTCCTCGAGGTCATCTGCTCGGTTGATGATGGTAGTGCAGTTTTCATGGCTGCCAGCGGCGGGGAAGAAGATCTGAGGCAGCGAAAGACAGTCTGGAGGCCGGATCCCTACTGTGCTGGACCCTTCTGTCATTGGAGCAGCTGAGCTGGGGTGGACGACGGTGCAACAGGAGCGGGACAAACCATGCAAGGTTTTCTTTCACAACTATCTGTAAGAGAAGTAATTCTGTAAGGGCTCGTTTGAATTGGAGGATTATGACAATGCTGGGATATGAAATAGATAGGAATAGGATAGGAATGCATGTGCAAAACAGAGAATTTAAAAACACAGGATTTCTGCCAATCTGGGTGTTTGATTCACAACAATTGGAAGATCACAAGATGCAAAGAAGCATGGTGAGATTAAGTCAAACCACAAGAAAATGTATGGTTATAATGCTATTATGCTACTATCTCTTAGTCTTGTGCTTCATGAATAGGAATTTGAAAAGCAGGACAAGTGAAAATTAAAATTCCTACATTTTTTCTTTCAAGGAGACACAAAGGAACAAATCCGTGTGCTTAGTGGACAATATATATAACATGTAGAGTAAAAAAGAGATGCAACAAGTGTACAACCTCTTTGGCGAAGCCATGTCGATCTCAGGGTGATTGGGTTGGCCGGTGAGGATGCTCCTGCTGACTTGGCTGTCGGAGGAGGGGAAGAAGATCTTCGGCGTCTGGAGATGGAGCCCGAGGTACTGCTCCGCTGTGATGGAGGGTTTCGTCGTTGGAGCAGCTCCGGTGAGTTGTACGATGCCAAGGCTGAAGCAGGACAAGAGAGACAACGAACAACGTTAACCTGAGTCGAATTCTAATAGCATCTCCAATACATGACGTAAAATACATAACCACAAAGTGCTAGATGTAAAATACATCAGCCGCTCATCTCTGAACTTAACTGTCGAAACTGAATTTAACTGTCGAAACTGAATTAACTGTCGAAACTGAACTTAACTGTCGAAACTGAATTTTTCTGTCGAAATTGGACGCACTAGCAAGGTGAGGCTACACGTCGGTCGACTGACTTTTTCATCTCTGGTCAGTCGATTTTGCAGCCGTTGGATACCAAATCAAGGGCCTGCAGTTCATCTTCAACCTCCACCCCCCTGAGCCAGCCAAACAGCAGCCCCCCGCTGCCCGCGGTGCGCCGCCCCACCCGCCCCGAAAACACTCCCCACCGCTGGTCCGCCGCCGCCCCGGCCATCCCTCTAGGCCCCCCGTGCCGAGCTTTTTCTCCGGCGATCCCCACGCCACCACCCCGCCAACGCCCCGCAACCGCAGGCGACCACCGCCCCCATCCTGAACCCTAAGATAGATAGTGGGGTACCTCTCCGGCGAGCCCCCCTCCCCGCTGCGGCTGGTTCTTCCTTCACCCCGGCTGCATCGGAGTGAAGTGTAGCTAAATCAGAGCAGCATCGCAAGCAAGAGAAAGAGCGAGAGCAGCAGGACGAGCAAGAGCAATAGCAAGAGCAGACCAGGCAGGGGACCGAGAGCAAGAGCAGAGCAGAAGCGCGAGCGAGAGCTAAAGCAGCAGCAGGTCCTACTAATGTGGACGTCGCCGCCGAGGGAGCGACGCCGTGGAGGAAGTGGCCGGCGACGCCGCCGTGGATGGAGCCAAGCCGTGTCGGCTCGGGACCGAGCGCCGGCAGCACCGTGAGATTGAATCAAGAAGAAAATGCAGCGATTGGTGTACAACCTCTTTGGTGGCGCCGATTAGGCATCAGCTTCATCCAAGGAAACGGTGATGATGATGCTCTTCCGGTGGTGCAGGTGAAGACGGTGGTGTGGGAATGGAGGTGCCGCGAAAGACGAGGGGAACGTTGGGGCAGCTCCTTGGAGGCGGAGGACGGTGTGGCTGAACCGGTGGGACGATGAGATCGATGACGGATCCTCATCCGGTACGGTGGATGAGGGACGTCGAGGTGTTGCTGTGGACGATGTCGTCGGGGAAGAGGCTCCGGCTGGGTGGCGGACGGAGCAGGGTGTGGGGTTTCGTCGCGGGTTTTCGCGGCCTCGATGTACGAATGGGTGGGCGGATGGTATGGCAGTGGGGAACCATGGCTTAGAGACGCGCTTGTCCGAAATGTGGGGTAAGTTACGAAAGTACCCCCACCGATTTGAGGCGGTTCTTTCGGTTCAGGGGTACCGCAGGCATTTCGCGTGTCGGGATTTCACAGGAGGTGGGAGTTTTCGCGCGCGTTGTAATTTCGGAATAGCAAGGCTCGGTTTGAGATGGAGGGAGTTGTCTGAGCACAACGAGACAAAGATATATCTTAAACATTTCGGGCTAACAAGGCGCGAGTTGAAATTTTCGGACAAGCCTAACGTGTACTGTACTACTCAAATGAACGTTTTAGTGCATTCCAAACGTATATACTACCGCTTCAATATGAACTAAATTTGAATTCGTTTATCTATTTGAATAAGATCTACAGTAATGATTGTTGTGAAGTCAAAGCATTTGAATAATAAGATCTACAATCATCATTATTGTCAAGTTAAACCATCGTTTGTGTATTATCTTCACAACACACCACATGTTTAGTCTCGAGTTACATATGAACTATGTGTACTATATGAACTCGAACTAGATTTTTTGAATCCACTTTATTTTGATTTCAAATCACATTACATTTCTAGCTCTAGCTAGATCTTTATAATCTAAACCATGTCTCATATGTATAATGTGTTTATCACATTATGTATGGTGCCCCACCCCATACGCCTACAAGTATTTAGATGTGAGTTGCAAACACCACAAATTCAAATAAAATGTGAGAATGTTCGATATATAGTATTGTTTAGATTGGTCGATATTTAGTTGTAAGCTGCAAACGCCACACATTATCACAAATTCAAATAAAATGTGAGATTGTTTGATGTATAGTATGGTTTAGATTGTTCGGCATTTAGCTGTGAGTTGCAAACACCATGCATTATCACATTATGGTATAACATGTGCACAGCACGTGTATCACCGCTATATTCATGCATGCAATGTTTAAAACACTATGATCTCCTATTCAAATATATGAATCCGCTTTCATATCAAATTATGATCTTTGTTAGTCTCTTACACCCACACAATCCTCTAACCTTTGTAGCTACCACTAACTTTCTCTCGTGCATGCACACCCCCTCCCCCTCCCTCGGCATTCTATCCACCAGGCACATTCATTTTTTTCTTTAGGTCGTTCTCCCAGAGTCTCCACAACTCCTTTTCGACACACACCGATCGATAAACCTCTCCAGCGATGCCTGCCTACAACATACAAACACACCTTCAATGTCCTCCTTTATGTGTCCTTGCCTCGTGTCTCTCATACGGTCAGACACACATGTAAACTCCCGCCCCTCTTTTCATCGCTCTCTCACAACCGCACACTCCTCCCTCTATCTAGCTAGTAGTTGGGCCTCTCACACCACCTCCTAGCTCCATTCTCTCTGTCTATCCGTCACGCTGGGCCTTATTAGCCTCTAACAAATGGACGTACACCGACTGATCTCTCGCTATACATATAGCTAGCTAGGTCCTTATAACTCGTTTTTACCCACACGTCAATCGAACTACCTCATTAGTTGTGTCTCTCCCTTCCTCCGACAAACAACAATTGATCTACCGATCTAGTTAGGTTTGCTTACCAAACACATGGTTCCCCATCATCATCAATGGATGCGTCCCGACAGATCTATCACGCACAGGCACACACAGAAACACATCCCCACTCTTATTGATAACATTGCAGTTCCACCCTCAATTTGTCTAGTAGGCCTCTCCCACCATCTTCGAGAAGCAACTCCATCACCCATCCAGCACTCTACCCCTCTCCCTCCCTCTCTCTCTCCTCTATCTTTCTCCCATCATATTTCCCATCCTTCAGTTATGTATGGATGTCGACCGATCTCCCTCAAGACATAGCTGGGTCTCTCCTTCTCAACACATATACAATTCGCTCTACCTCTATAGTTAGGCCTCTGCCTACCCCTCCCACCACCCCCTCCCCCCACACACACTGATACATCAAGCGCTCTAGTCATGTCTCCCTGCCACACACAAACTTGACGTGTCCCTCTAACGTTCCGGTAGGCCAGTCGCCCTATATCTTTGACTTGTACACACACACAATTTCGATGGCTCTCTTCATCGATCTCGCACCCACCCACTTGATCCTCTCTTCGACTCTATCGATAGCTATGACCCCTCCCTCTCTTCTCGTGGATTGCCCGACCCTCTATGTATGATATGGATAGGCCTCCATTTCACACACATTGCATGCAAAATTTTGTTTGAGATGTCATCGACACATATTCCCACAAATAATTCACGAAATCAACCCACACCCCACCCCCACCCCAAAACAAAAAACACTCACGAACACGGTTTGTATCTCTCACACACACTCACGTAGGTGGGGAATGTGCATGAAGAGAAGAGGTGCATGCACGGCGCACGTACTCCCGTCTCTTTCCCAACCACACCCGCGTGGGTACACAGGGGAGCTCATTTCTGTATGAAAAAGGCAGCCCGTGTGGTAATTTGGCACGTGTACTGGTTGTCCACTTGGTGGAGGGAGGATCGTCTACCACGGGTGAACAAACAAATTGTGACTTGACATGTTATGTTTAAAAAAGAGGCAAACCATGTGGGGCCTACCTTAGAGGCAAGGCTCTATACACTGGAGTACTTTTGATGTGTCCCGTCAACTCGCAGAACGAGGAGAAGCTTGCTTAGTACGCCGTCTCCCCCGCCCATGGGCGCGGTAGCTCGCAGGATGAGGTGAAGCTTGCTTACTACGCCTTACGCCCGCTCCCTCGCCCATGCACGCGGTGGCTCGCAGGACGAGGAGAAAAATTTACTACTCCCTCCGTTTACTCCTCGTCCCTACTACCTTGGTTATAGAGATTATATCATATTGTTTGGAATATATATGTCCTTTAGTAGATTTCAATATGAACTACTAGTACATACTCCAAACACTGATGTATATAGACGTATTTTAGAGTGTAGATTCACTCATTTTGCTCCGTATGTAGCACTCTCCCTCGCCCCTCGACCCTCGCCCACGTGGTGGACGTCCAACAATTCATTCGGTCTCATATAGCCAGAATGATATATACTGCACTACCATTATTGCTCGACTTCCCGAAGAGACGAAGAGCCAATCGCAAGGTCAATATTTTGGAGATGCCAAGCGAAAGGTTATAGGAGAACGAGTATCAGGTGCCGCGTCATTTATAAATAAAGTTTTGTTTCTTCAGTGGCACGTACGCAATATGATAGGTTCATATGGAGAGAAAAGGAGTACATAGTCAGGATGGGCCAGCCTACACGGTTGCTTGCTGGGGTTGCTCTCTTCACACTCTCTCGCACAAAACGATTGTGGCCACATCTCTAACATCCCGGCGGATCATGTCTGCTTGGGGAAGGGGTGGATGCTTAGTGTAGATGCGGTGGCCGTCGCCAACGGCGAAAACCCACTGTCGGCACGTCCCAATCAGGGGTCCCCGCCGTTCTCTCTCTCAAAGCCGGTGAGGTTGCCTTCGTCCCTTGCTCACTGCCGCGACGTGGGCAGTTGCCGCCTCCCGCCGCCCTCCTCAAGGTTGAGCTACGTCCCTCAGGTACAACTCCCTTTACAGCCGACTTGCACCACTGCTCCAGCTGCCCACATCACTCCCTGTGGATATTTCTCTACTTCTTTGCCCCGCACATACCTCTACTGGCTTCTACGTACTGTATTTGTGATGAGTTTATGTCTCATCAACTAGTCCCAGTAAGCTTATTCTAATCACGCTTGTTCAATTTCTTTGCCACAGGGATGCTCATCTCGATTTTGGTGAAACTGCACAAAATGATTCGATGGTCAAAAGGTTGCAAACTTCATTTATTAGGAAGCTTGAACGTTGCCAGCAAATTGAAACCTGGTCAGGGTTCACGGTTCAAGGGATAGGGACTGCATGGATCGTTTTTTTCTTTAGATGCCTCTGTTCCAAAATAAGTGTCAACTTTAGTAGTAGTACAACTTTGTACTAAAGTTTGCACAAAGTTGAGAAACTTATTTTGGAACGGAGGGAGTACATATTTGCTATGATCTGTCAATCATTGAGATACAATAGCATGCATGTTACTCTCCTTTGTATTTGATGAAATGTTGCAACGGGCAACCTTGGACGCAAGATACATGTAACAGAAGCTGGAAGCTTCATAGCATTGTACAAATTTATCTCGCTGATAAATTACAGTACGTACTATACTAGTACTTCCTCCGTTCCTAAATATAAGTCTTTGTAGAGACTTCACCATGAACCACATGCGGATGTATATAGATGCATTTTAAGTGTAGATTCATTCATTTTGTTCCGTATGTAGTGGAATCTCTACAAAGACTTGTATCTACTAGTAATAGCTAGCCCCCACTACTAGGAATTCTCTATCCTCTCCTTGAGCCACGTCATCAAAATTGATGTAGCCATTAGATGAAGTAAATCAGTCCATAATAGCCATCTGATCTTGACGTTGAGAGGCTCCGCACTAAGCCACATGCAAGCATGCAGAAATACCGTGCCACATGCATGTGAGTGGGTTTTAAATCACATCAACATGTCTGCATGCAAGCATGCACCGATAGCATGCATGTAAGTGAGCTTTTAAGTCCCATTAACATGTCAAAAAGAAAAATATAATCCCATTATGCAGTAGGAGTTCAGGAGTTGGCTGATCTTTTTTCCTTACGTGGGATGATCTAAATGATGATGGGAGTTTATTTAGTTTGGCTACCACATTTGTCATGCGGTTATAGAGTTTTTTTGTTCTATGAAATCGATAATTTTGCGCAGAGAGATATACCGTTGTTCCGCGCCAACGCGCGGGGACTCATCTAGTAATATTTAGGAATGGAGGGAGTACTATGTAAAGAGTTAGGTGCCGCACGGTGATAGTAGTGTGAGGTGGGCCATGTAATCACTGAGCCTGCATGTTTTCACTGCTCTTGCACGCCTCCGCTGTAAGAATGGAGAAAATTGTAATCTAGTACTAGTAGTATACCTCCTTTCGCCGAAAGCGTGGGACATCCAGCAGTCCTACCACCTCAGTAATAAAGACCAATGAGCCACCAAATCACATAGACCCAGCAGTAAGTTGGACGGACGAAGCAACCATCACTCTTGCGCCAGTGAGAGGTCGCGTCCGCTCTGCCCGGGCATGAATGCGGCACCGATTCTTTGGAGCAGCGCTGACCGTTTCGGGCGGGAAGCGCGCGCGGGCGATGGAGGGGCTTTGGGTGGGCCAGGCTGGTCAGGAGCGGGCGTGGCAGCTGTCCGCATGTCCCTACCGGACACGCCTGGAAACGAGAGGATGCACCGACTCTCGCGGCTAAAATCGTACACTACACAACATCTCTCTATAGGAGTAGGTCGATCTGTCGCTCTCTCTAACACACACATGGTGTTAAACACACACACACACACACACACCTTGGTCCCGTTGCACCTTCTAACGCGACTTATTACACCTAGACGGAGGGAGTTAGTAAGTATACGAGATACGGTGGCACACTGACTTAAGTCGAATACAAGTGGCCAAAATTTGTGTGCATGTTATAATAAGGATTCACTTAAAATAGTACGTGAGCGAACAGAGGGATCAATTGGACAGTGTTCCCGAGCAGTAGCGAGATGTGTGAGGTAAGATACACTGCTGGCGCTTTTAATTTTTCTTATTAATTTGTTTGTTTCACCCTCTGACTGGTGGGACCCAACGCACTACGTGGAGAGAGGTAAGGTGACTAAGGCTGCATTATTTCTGCACCACTGTGGATAGTCTTACCACCAAAGCCACATGACACGATTATGATTGAAATCCCAATGACTCCCACACACACACAAAAACACGGCATGCTTGTCACACGAATGCAGGAATGTATAAAAGGTTATTTCCCTCTCGTTGAACATAACGAGAGGGTTGTGTAGCTGGTTAGCCTGGTCGCTCACTCTCTCGCCCTCTCCCGCTGGAGCCTCAGCGCTTGTAGTTGCTCTCTTCACACTCTCTCGCCCTCTCCAGATCTAAACAAGACTTAGTTGGCCTCTCTCTCCCCTCACTGCTTCTCAAAGAGCCGGCAGGATCTGTCCGTCGGGAAGGGAAGGAGGCTTAACGCTGTCGCCATCGGCGAGGGACTACCGGCGCAGCTGTTCACTTTCCACCCAGCGGCGGCGCGGGAGGGCCTCCGACCCCTTCTTCTTCGCCGCCATCCCGTCGCGCACTGAACCATGCCCCAAGAACCTTAAGGTATAATTTACTTACTCCACATGCATTGCTCTAGCTGCATGTATACCATGAATCTAGGACGTGGTTCAAAGAGGAAAGGAGTGGGGGAAAGTAGTGGGAAAAGTTGTATATAGCATGAATCTAGGACATGGTTCAAAGAGGAAATGAAGGGAGAAAGTTGTATAGCATTAATCTAGGACGTGGTTCAAAGAGGAAAGGAATGGGGGAAAGTAGTGGGGAAAGTTGTATCGCATAAATCTAGGACGTGGTTCAAAGAGGAAAGGAAGGGGCGAAAGTACTAGTTCAAAAAGGAAAGGAAGGGACAAGGCTGTAGAGTTTGAGCAGGACTAGATTTGCTGCGCTCACATAGGGAAAGGCGTCTAAAGATAACAAAACTGGGACCAAAACAAATATGCTCCTTGGTTGCGTGTTCTTTGTTGCAACAGACTGTGCATGACCACAGTACATCGGTAGATGCACATGGTGCTGGTGCGTCCACTGTCCAGTGCAACTCATTAGCTGTTGTTAATCTAAGGCCCTGTTTGGTTAAAAACTCCCTAGTCCCTACCTGCTGGGTTCCAGGGACTAAACATGGACTAGAGGTTATTAAATGATATGCTAAAAGACCATGTTACCCCTAGTAATGAACTAATAGAGACAAGGTGCGATGCGTGGCAGGGGCAACTGTTGGAAAAAGTCCCAAAAAGACTCCCTCGGGGTCTTCTTTCTTTAGTCCCGAATGCCCACTTTTAGTCCCTAAAAGTCCCTCCTCTTTGGTTTAGATGGGACTGACACGGAGTTTTTTTAGTCCCTACACTAAAATGTCCCTGTAAACAAACACCCTCTAATAATGCCGCTGGAAAATTGATGCAATGCCACAGTGAAAAGCAAATTACATGTTTAACGAATTTTATTGTTAATATAATCTCTATGTTAATATTAATCAATGCCACCATTTGAGAAATGCTACTGTCTTGCTTTCTTTCCCATTTAGATAAGGTAGATGCTTTTTCTTGTTGGCTTCTGTGTCATCCACCGTTATTGACCACTAATTGTTTCCTTTGCACCTCTGTGTAAACAGGGTTATCTGCTTCACCTCGTTGCCATTGTGACCTTTTGTTGCACTGCACAAAACAATTTTGTTTTAAGAGTGTTTTGTGAAGTTCAACCAAAATGTCACACCGACAACGTTGCTTGATTGCTTGATCTTAGTGGAACTGCACAAGAGGAGATCTTACTTCCTATCCCTTAAGGCGAATTTGGTTCAGATCTTCTTCGTGTCAGTTGTTTGAATTCCGCATCATGAGAGGTCTGTACTAGCCTTCTTTCACATGATTCTGCAGTGTGCATTCATATGTTGTGCTACTTGTACGATAATGTTGCTTGATTTTAGTGAACGGCACAAATGGAGAGAAGACTTCCAATCTGTATGTGCACCGTAATATCTCATTGAGGTAAGATAAGGATATTTCACAACTGTTGGCCTGTATTTTGCCACTTTGATCAGAAAATTAAGTTTAGTACTATACTTGTGCTCCCTAATTGACATGCCAAATCTTACATTGAAGGCGAAGCTTGTTTGTTATTGAACCAAGTGATGAAGGGGAAGAACAAGGGGAAGAAAAACAAAAATCAACTCCCGGTGCTGTCATGAAAAAGTGGTATTGTCCTTGACAAGTTCTTCATCTGTGCTGTTTTAAATATTTCCTTTCCTTTTTTTCGAGCAAAAAGTGATGCTAGCATTTAGTAGTCCTCTTGTCTTTGCACAACAGGATCATCTTCCTCTGAAGAAGAATATGGAGTACGTGAAGTGACTAGTTCCGATTATGCCAGGATGAAGAAGCCCTGTCTATCTTATCATCCGAAGGAGCAGTTGAAGGATGGTTACATTACTCCCCACAAGACCAAACTAACTTCGGCTCAGAAGGACTGACAAAATCTCCATTTTTGCTGTGATGCGCGAGTACAATGTTGTTCTAGGATTCTTTCTAGTGATTTCCATTTTTCTAAAAGTGTGCTCTACATGGACCATGTATGTGCCTGTTGAAACTGTCAATTCATAGTACAGTTTGCTCTATACTAATCACTTTTTTGTATTTGTGCAAACAGGGGTGCTCAGCTTGATTTCAATGGGAACTGCACAAAATGTTCATGAATACATCGAATCATTCATTTCCACCACAAGAAACGAGGTGCCGATAAGTTTAAGGTGTTGCAACATATAAGGGCGAAATCATACAAGCTACGCGCGAATTTGGTTGATTTTGGTGGAACTGCACAAAAAGAACAGCTGGTTTATTTAGCACGAGGTGCCATGTCAATGTCCGAACTGATGGCAAACCCTTCCCATTCCACAATCGTAGGCATTTGATATTTTGGAATGGGACAACCTTGTCAAATTTTGCTCATTGATTTTAGCAAGACATGCATTTGATATTTTCGAATTGGACGCCCTTGCTATCAGCAGCGTCGATCAATTTTTTTCTTTATTCTTTAGTTGTGAAGTAAATATTGCCTCTGACATGTGAGTCGCTGAGATGCATAATCATCGATTGTTTTGAATGTTCTCTATGAATTGCCAGGCCTGTGTGTTTGATTGCAATGTACAAAAACGCTAAAAACCTGCTCAAACTCTTTGTACTCCTTCTGTTCCTTTTTACTTCGCACATTGTGAAAGTGCATACTTTTTTGTACAAGCTTGGTCAAAGTAGAGATACTTTGACTGCAGACAAAACTTGTATGCAGACTAGAAAGGACCGGAGGGAGTACATGTGAAACTACTGCAAATGAGGTGATCACCCTGGGAATAATGCTAGTACATATTGTTTTGCATGTTCATCCAATGCCAGTGATACAGGAATTCGAACTAATCGAAATAAATTCATTCATACACAGTCGGATTTCATATAAACATGCCAGATTTCATTACATTTCATACATTCTTCAACTAAAAAGGGGTGCGCTGGAGGTATAATTAATTAACCGAAGCTACCCACCTATATCCCGCTGAGCCGAACAGAAGCTTCAGTGACTTAATTGTAGGTGCGGTTGCGTAACTGACATGTGGCCTGTTGGGCCCACGTGTCAGTCAGCCAACTGCACCAGCAGTTAAGTAGAAGCAGCGTTATTCTCCAGCAAAACTCCCCGACTCCACGTCGTCGCCAAGAAGCTAACCGGCCGTCAATGGTCAACCCGCCTAGCTTGCCTTCAACAGGAGGGTAGCAGCGGTGGCCTTACTTGGACCCGAGCGACAGCGTCCTACCGTGTTCTACTCTTCCTTGTTTTCTGTGTGGCGCGGCCTCGTTGGCAGCGGGGCGGGGCCTCGGCGGAGCCGGCGATGTCCTCTGTCTCGTTGCCGGCGGGCGGCGCCTCAGCGGAGCGGTGGAAATCCTCCCCCGCGTTGCCGGCAGGGTGGGGCCTCGGCTGAGACGGCGATGTCCTCTGCCTCGTTGTTGGCGGGGCGGGGCCTCGGCGGAGCCGGCGGTGTCCTCTGCCTCGTTGTTGGCGCCGCGGGGCCTCAGCGGAGTAGGGCCTCATCGACGCCAGCGGAGCGGGGACTCGTCGGTGCCGGCATTTTCCTCTGCCTCGTCCTTGGTCTCGCCAAACAACGCCTCGCCCGCTTCATCGCCCTCTTTGCTAGCCTCTTTTTAGGTGGCCGCAGCCTCCGCCACCCGCATGTGCTCCCGCCAGCGCTCGAGGCGGCCCTTGTGGGCGGAGCGGTACGAGATGAGCAGCGCCTCCTGCTCCACCCGCTCTGCGGCGATCTGCTCCTCCGCCTGCAGATGCTCCTGGAGGAGATGGTGGTTGTAGGCGGCGTCGGCCTGCGCCTCCCAGAACTTCTCCTGACGCATCTGCCTCACATTGTCCATATATTGGGCACGAGCCTCGCTGATGGTCATGGTGCAATGCACCGGCGAGGATGGCGCGGAGGAGGGGGTTGGCGCCGGATCGTCGACTACCATGTTCTCCATTGGGATGTCGTCGTCCTCCGGCTGCCTGCCGGCCAGCCGGTCGGTAGCAATGGCTACCATCTCCTTGTGGTCCGTCGTCCGCCCGTCCCAAAGAGCGCTGGAGTGCGAGGAAGCCATGGTGGGAAGTAGTGGTGTGGACAGGATAAAGGGAACGGATGCGGATGACTGCGGCTATGGCCGGCGCAACAGTTTATATAGCAATGGTGGGCGGGCGGAGGGACGGGCATGTGGCGCCGGAGTAGCCGCCTCGGCAACCGCGTATCATTAATGTGGGCGGCAGATGGACGGACGGACGGCACTTGTGTCGTTTGAAGGCGGAGCAATCGCCTGCACCGGGAAGCGGGGCAGGCGGCGCTGACTGTTTCAGGCGGAAAGCGCGCGCGGGCGAGGAGGTGACTTTACTTGGAGAGGATGACAATGGGGACCCACCAGGTCTATAGCCTACATACGCCAGTGCCTCCTTATTATATATATGTATAAAACTATACTCCCTCCGTCTAGGTGAATAAGTCGTATTAGAAGGTGCATCACGACCTAGGTGCAAGCAGATTGGTGGAAAAGAAGAATATTTCTCTCTTCTAAACACAACATTTAATCACAGCAGTTAAGAGGATGCCTTATTAGCTACCCATGCAGACCATCGTAATTCATAGCATGCAAAGCGCTTTTATTTCTTGCCTAATAACCGCATGGACGTGCTGCATGCATTGGTCCTTGCCCGAGTAAAAAAAGGGAGGGAAGGGGTTTCCACGGGAGACAACGAGGCAGAGGTGGAAGCGCTCGTTGGAGTTATTTATTTTGCTTCCCCCTGGTTTCCTGACATCACGGTCCCACCCCGTTGTCAACCTATGTAGTACTAGTCAATAAACGAGAGAATTGCATAACAAGCGGCCGACAGCTGGAGAGGGAGTCCTGGATTAGGGGGTCTCCGGATAGCCGGACTATCTCCGTTGGCCGGACTGCTAGACTATGAAGATACAAGATTGAAGACTTCGTCTCGTGTCCGGGCAGGACTCTATTGGCGTGGAAGGCAAGCTAGGCAATACGGATATGGATATCTCCTCCTTTGTAACCGACCTTGTGCAACCCTAACCCTCTCCGGTGTCTATATAAACCGAAGGGTTTTAGTCCGTAGGGGACATCAACCACAACATACAATCATACCATAGGCTAGCTTCTAGGGTTTAGCCTCTCTGATCTCGTGGTAGATCTACTCTTGTACTACCCATATCATCAATATTAATCAAGCAGGACGTAGGGTTTTACCTCCATCAAGAGGGCCCGAACCTGGGTAAAACATTGTGTCCCCTACCTCCTGTTACCATCCGGCCTAGACGCACAGTTCGGGACCCCCTACCCGAGATCCGCCGGTTTTGACACCGACATTGGTGCTTTCATTGAGAGTTCCTCTGTGTCGTCACCTTTAGGCCCGATGGCTCCTCCGATCATCAACAACGATGTGGTCCAGGGTGAGACCTTTCTCCCCGGACAGATCTTCGTGTTCGGCGGCTTTGCACTGCGGGCTAATTTGCTTGGCCATCTGGAGCAGATTGAAAGTTACGCCCCTGGCCATCAGGTCAGATTTGGAAGTTTGAACTACACGACCGACATCTGCGGAGACTTGATCTTCGATGGATGCGAGCCACAGCCGGGCGAGCCGCACTGTCACGATGGGTATGACCTAGCTCTACCGCCGAACAGTACCCCAGAAGTCGCGCCCGCATCAGCTCCGACCATTTGCTCGGAGCCAACTGCGCCAATCGAGGACGGGTGGCTAGACACCACCTCAGGGGCTGCAGTCTCAACGGCGATCGAGCCGAACACCAGCCTAATCCTCTGCGAAGCCCGTGACTCCAAGGTGCCAGACTCTTTTCCGGACTCCGAACCGCCCGCGCCCCTGCCAATCGAATTCGATTGGGCGCCGATCATGGAATTAACCGCCGCGGATATCTTTCAGCACTCGCCCTTCGGCGACATTCTGAATTCACTAAGGTCTCTCTCTTTGTCAGGAGAGCCCTGGCCGGATTATGGCCAACAGGAATGGGATGCGGACGACGAAGAAATTTGACGCCCACCCACCACCCACTTCGTAGCCACTGTCGATGATCTAACCGACATGCTCGACTTCGACTCCGAAGACATCGACGGTATGGATGACGATGTAGGAGACGAACATGAACCAGCGCCTATAGGGCACTGGAAAGCCACCTCGTCATATGACATATACATGGTGGATACACCCAAAGAAGGCAATGGCGATGAGATAGTGGAGGATGACCCCTCCAAGAAGCAACCCAAGCGCCAACGTCAGCGGCGCCGCTCTAAGTCCCGCCAAAGCAAAAGTGGTGATACCAGCACAGGAGATAATAACACTCTGGATAGTGCCGAAGACAACAACAATCCCCTCCAACAAGATTTAGAGCAGGAGGATGGAGGAGCCAGCCCTCCCGAGAGAGCGGCAGACGGAGAGGAGGAGGATGACAATTACATGCCCCCTCCGAAGACGAGGCAAGCCTCGGCGACGATGAATTCGCCGTACCAGAGGATCCCGTCGAACAAGAGTGCTTCAAGCGCCAGCTTATGGCCACGGCAAATAGCCTGAAGAAAAAGCAGCAGCAGCTTCAAGCTGATCAAGATCTGCTAGCTGACAAATGGACTGAAGTCCTCGCGGCCGAGGAATATAAACTCGAGCGCCCCTCCAAGAATTACCCAAAGTGCAGGTTACTACCCCGACTGGAGGAAGAAGTGTATGGTACGGCTGATCGGCCACCTCGTGGCCGCGATAGAGAGGCATTCCAGCCAAAAACTCAGCCTCCACCCCGATGCCATTCAAATAAAAAGGCATGGGGAGATACGCCAAACCTGCGAGACACATTGGAGGACAAAGCAAAGCATGCAAGATCGATCTATGGATCACGAGGGCGCACCACTCTGCGGGACGATAAACGTCACGCCGGGTACAGTAAAAGAAAATCCGGCCGGGCCGAACACAGCGGGCAAGACCCATTCGAGCTGCATCGCGATATAGCCCAATACAGAGGCGCCGCACACCCCTTATGCTTCACAGACGAAGTAATGGATCATCAATTCCCAGAAGGTTTCAAACCTGTAAATATTGAATCATACGGCGGCACAACAGATCCCGCAGTATGGATCGAGGATTTCCTCCTCCACATCCACATGGCCCGCGGTGATGACTTACACGCCATCAAATACCTCCCACTAAAGCTCAAAGAACCAGCGCGGCATTGGCTTGACAGCTTGCTAGCGGACTCCATTACCTATTGGGAAGATCTGGAAGCCGCATTCCTCGACAACTTTCGAGGCACTTATGTGCGACCACCAGACGCCGATGACTTCAGCCACATAATTCAGCAGCGAGAAGAGTCGGCCAGGCAATTCTGGACTCGGTTCCTTACAAAGAAAAATCAAATCATCGACTGTCCGGATGCAGAGGCCTTAGCGGCTTTCAAACACAACATCCGAGATGAGTGGCTAGCCCGGCACCTTGGTCAGGAAAAGCCAAAATCTATGGCAGCTCTCACGACACTCATGACCCGCTTTTGTGCGGGAGAAGACAGCTGGCTGGCTCACAGTAATAACATATCAAAGAACCATGGTACCTCGGATACCAAGGACGGCAATAGCATATCACGTCGCAACAAACATAAGCGCCGCATTAACACCGAAAATACTGAGGATACGGCAGTCAATGCCGGATTCAAAGGCTCTAAACCCGGCCAGCGGAAAAAGCCATTTAAACAAAGTACGTCAGGTCCGTCCAGCTTGGACCGTATACTCGATCGCTCGTGTCAAATACACGGCACCCCAGACAAGCCAGCCAATCACACCAACAGGGATTGTTGGGTGTTCAAGCAGGACGGCAAGTTAATTGCTGAAAACAAGGACAAGGGCTGCATAGCGATGACGAGGAGGAGCCCCGGCAGCTACGCACCGGAGGACAAAAGAGGTTTCCCTCGCAAGTGCGGACGGTGAACATGATATACGCAACCCACATCCCCAAGAGGGAGCGGAAGCGTGCGCTCAGGGACGTATATGCGTTGGAGCCAGTCGCCCCAAAGTTCAACCCTTGGTCCTCCTGTCCGATCACCTTCGATCGCAGGGACCACCCCACTAGTACCCGTCATGGCGGATTCGCCACACTGGTCCTAGACCCAATCATTGATGGATTTCACCTCACTCGAGTCCTTATGGATGGCGGCAGCAGCCTGAACCTGCTTTATCAGGACACAGTGTGCAAAATGGGTATAGACCCCTCAAGGATCAAACCCACCAAAACGACCTTTGAAGGCATCATTCCAAGTGTGGAGGCCCATTGCATAGGCTCAATTACACTGGAAGTGGTCTTCGGATCCCCGGATAACTTTCGAAGTGAATAGTTAATCTTCGGTATAGTCCCGTTCCGCAGTGGTTATCACACGCTGCTCGGGCGAACCGCATTTGCTAGATTCAATGTGGAACCGCATTATGCATACCTCAAGCTCAAGATGCCAGGACCTCGCGGAGTTATTACAGTCAATGGAAACACAGAGCGCTCTCTCCGAACAGAGGAGCACACCGCGGCCCTCGTAGAAGAAGCGCAAAGCATCCTCTCAAGGCAATCAACCAGTTCGGCGCTTCAAAGCCCGGACACCTTCAAGCGTGCTCGGAGCAATCGGCAAATAGACTGCCTGGCGCGATCTGAGCTCGCGTAGCAATACGGCGGCCACCCCAATCCAGCCCAACGGCGAAACTCGTGCCACGCGTACATAATTACGCATTAAAAATACCATGGGCACAGGTGGGGAGGGGGGCACAACTGCGGCATGCCCCAAGACGCGGCTTAAACCGCACTAGGGGCTTCCCGTTTGGTTATTTTTCTCCTTTTTTTCAGGACCTTAATCTCTGGAAACACTGTCCGGCGGCACTATTGTTGAACACATGATGCAGCAACCAAGGAGGCAGACAGCTACGTCATACCACGGAATTCCCAGGTGGATTACAGTAACGAGCGAAATATTCAATTTAATATCATTCCTCAGCTTGCCCTCGGAAGGGACATAGTCTTACTCTTTGCTTATCACACTATCTGTATCACTCTGCTTTAACGCAATTTTTTGAATAAACAATGCATGACATTACGACTATTATTGCATTCTTGTTATATATATATATCCATGTGTTCATTAATGACGCCTTGCAACCGTACACTTTGGTATCGCCAATACACCAGGTAAGGATGGCAATGGGTCGGGTTTGGATCGGGTTGAACAATATCAAATCCATATCCATATCCATGAAGACAGTCTTTACCCGCCCATGAAAAAATCCACGGGTGAAAAATTGTGTCCATGTCCAAACCCGATGGATATCCATACCCACCGGATATCCATTGGGTCCTCTCGAAACATATAAATTAGAAATAACACAATGTTAACATAAGCTCTTCCGTCCTTTACCTCATGGCAGGCTAGGCTTAACTTATGGTAAACAAAAACTTATGGTAAATCAAAACGTCCAGTCACAACCTAAGATCATTTACTGTTTTTTCTAATAGATGAGAATGACAAGTCATTTAACAAGGAGATAAAAATAAGGGAAGGGGCATTGGAGTATGTTACGGAGGGGATTAAATGTCCACTAATAAAATTTATGACGAGGATTGTGTAGTTTCTTTTGCATGTTTTAGATAACAAAGTGTAAAATTGTAGTGGGACATGTGACTGTTGGGTAGGGATAGCAGATTTTTTCCAATTAAGTCATACTATCGGGTCGGGTTTGGGTATACCCATGGGTACAAGATTATATCCATGCCCTACCCACGAGCAGTTGGGTCGGGTTTGGGCGCCGCCCATGGACACAAAAGCATATCCAAACCCTATCCATTCGGGTCGGTTATCCATGGATATCCATGTCCATGGATAAAATTGCCATCCTTAACACCAGGGGCTTACGTACCCCACAATACGGTGTGAAAAGTCTGAACACTTCCATAAGTGCGGTACCCCGAACTTATAGCTTTATATGCATCAGCTCCGAATCATGTCTTTGGTCAAATGTTGGGTTTTCCCGGCTCCTATGTTTTGGTACCTTACGTTCCGCTCTATCGGCTAAGGTAGCGCTAGGAGAACTACTGCGATTGTGCCCCGGTTCTGCTGGGTTTAGCACCTCAGTAGAGAAAGCTAAAACTGACTGTCATGATAAGGCGAGAGACTGGTCGCTGTTCGGCAAGGTTTTCGAGTCCCTAAAGACTTATTCCGCTTAGAGCGAGGCGCCGGCCCTGTCCGGCTTAAAGGCGTGTATCGCGCCCCAAATTCGGCCTTCCGAATACCAGGGGCTTCGCTGAAATTTAATTATAGAATTCTATGGCTAAGTGAGAGTGATAAAGCATTATTAGTCAGGTTGCCTTGTTCGCTGTGCTGAGCACCTCCCTCGAAGGACCCAAACATGGGAACAAGAGTGCTCAGGTTTATCCCAAACACCCCAGCACTCTTGGCATGGGGGCAGAAGCCGATGACAAGCCATCTCTCAGATTGGATAAATAGCCAAACAGAAGGTAATATTTTAAATTCAAACAAGCGTTGCATAGCGCATATGAAACAAGTTTTCATAAATACAGGATAAAACGAGCAAGTCTCACTCAAATATTACATCTTTAGAACACTCGTCCGCTATGAGACGGGCACCTGGCAGAACACCCTCATAGTACATCTCGGGGTGGCGGTGCTCCTTGCCCTCCGGCGGCCCCTCCTTGATCAGCTTCACGGCGTTTAGCTTGACCCCCTGCAATTTCACACGGGCGAAAGCCCGGTGTGCACCTTCAATGCAGACAGATCGCTTGATGACCTCCAGCCGCGGGCAGGCATCCACAAGCTGCCTCACCAGGCCGAAGAAGCTGTTCGGAAGGGCGTCACCAGGCCACAGCTGGACTATAAAGCTCTTCATGGCCCGATCGGCCGCCTTATGTAGCTCGACCATCTGCTTCAGCTGGTCGCTCATTGGCACCGGGTGTTCGGACTCAGCATACTGAGACCAGAACAGCTTCTCCATTGAGCTTCCATCCTCAGCCTGGTAAAATTGTGCGGCATCGGACACGCTGCAGGGCAAATATGCGAATGCTCCTGGAGAACATGCTTGCTTTGCATATAGAAAGCCTTACCCGCCGCTATCTTCTTCATTGCGTCGATCTCCTGGAGGGCCTTTTGAGCTTCGGCCTTGATACTTTTTGCGCTCTCGAGGGCCGCGGCAAGCTCAAACTCCCGCGTCTTTGAGTCAAGCTCCAACGCCTCGTGCTTCGCCACGAGAGCCTGGAGCTCTTGCTGCACCTCGCCCACCCGAGCCTCGTGCTTCTCCCGCTCGATGCGCTCCTTGGCCGCTTTATCTTCGAGCTTGGTTAGCGCTTGCTTCAGGGTCACCACCTCGGTCGTGGCCCCTGGCAAATATACGATGATCCTATCATTTTGCAATCGCGTCTTTTTTATGTACATATCTATAGACAGGGTATTACTTACTCTTGTTCTCCTCGAGCTGCCTCTTGGCAAGGCCGAGCTCTCTCCTGGACCCTTCGAGGTCCTGCTTCAGTATGGCGACCTTCGCAGTCAGTGCGGCGGACGCCAGCAGCGAAGCCTGCATATGCATATTGACATACTTATATTAGACTCCTGCGATATTATTTGATCCTCTGTTCGGCATTTCTTTGTGAACACCGAACAAAGCATCAGGGGCTACTGTCTATGCGGTAATATTTCTACTACATTTTAAAACACTTACCTCAAAGCCTGTTAGAAGGCTGGCACAGGCTTCAGTCAACCCGCTCTTGGCGGACTGAACCTTCTGGACCACCGCACTCATAACAGTATGGTGCTCCTCGTCGATGGAAGCGCTGCGAAGCGCTTCCAGCAGATTGTCCGGCGCCTCTGGATGGACAGAGGTCACCGGCACAGGCGTCTTGCCCCTCTTAGAAGGAGGCCGCCTGCCCAAGCCTGGAACCGCTGGAGGTTCCGGCGCGGTGTTCGGCTGAGGGCCGAACTCGGAGCTCTCAGGGGCCCCGTCCCCTCGGCTCTCGGAGTCCGGAAGGTCGCCTTGAGGCGCCTCCGGGACTGTCTCCCCTTGGTCCGGTGCCTCTTGAGACAGCACCTCGGCATCGTCGGCAGGATGAGGGGAGGTGGCGGACAGGACTGGATCGCTGTCCATGTCCGACGAGCCCAGGGAGTCGTCCGATGATACATCGATACTGGCTCGCGGCGGCTTGCATAATTATGTTTGGCGTTAGGGAAAGCAGTGTGACAAAGGAATGCTATGAGTTACTCTGGTATCCGAATACTTACGATCTCCCTGGGGGATTGGCCCTGGGCAACCACTCGTCTTCGCCTTCGTCGGCGGCGGTGGAACTGTCCGGAAGGAGAGTCCTTCCCTTCTTGGACCCTTCAGCCCCCCCAGTTGGGGCGGCCTTCCTTTTCTTATCTTCCCTAGCCGGTGGGGGAGCATCTTCTTCTTCTTCCTCGTCTTCGGGGGAAGAGTGCGCCCCAGAGTCATCGGACAGTGAGTCCGACGACGCCTGGCGTCGGGAACTCTTTCGGGTTCCCTTGGCCTTCTTGGTCTTCTCCGGCACCGTATAAGGGGCCGGAGTCAGCATCTTCGCCAGAAGAGCATCTGCTGGGCCTTCGGGCAAAGGAGCCGGACAGTCGATCTGTCCGGCCGTCTCCTGTCAGTCCTGTCAAAGGTACGGGAGTTTAGATCCTGCATGGAGTCAATCTATAAAAAATAAGTATCCTGTGAAAGGTAAAGCAGCTTACCGCACTGGCTTGGCGCTTCACGCTGAATCCGTGATCCTCAGTAATGGGAGGGGGGATCTCGGCGCTTTTGAACAGCACCCTCCAGGCATCTTCGTGAGTTGTGTCGAAGAGCCTGTTCAGAGTTCGGTGCTGTGCCGGGTCAAACTCCCACAAGTTGAACTCCCATTGTTGGCACGGGAGGATCCGACGGTGGAGCATGACCTGGACCACGTTGACAAGTTTGAGCTTCTTGTTCACCATGTTTTGAATACATGTTTGGAGTCCGGTCAGCTCTCCCGAACTACCCCAGGACATGCCCTTCTCTTTCCAGGAGGTGAGCCACATGGGGATGCTAGATCGGAACTCGGGGGCCGCTGCCCATGCAGGGTCGCGCGGCTCGGTGATGTAGAACCACCCCGATTGCCACCCCTTTATGGTTTCCACAAAGGAGCCCTCGAGCCATGTTACGTTGGGCATCTTGCCCACCATGGCGCCTCCGCACTCCGCCTGGCGGCCGCCCACAACCTTCGGCTTGACATTGAAGGTCTTCAACCATAAGCCGAAGTGGGGCTTGATGCGGAGGAAGGCCTCGCACACGAAGATAAACGCCGAGATGTTGAGGATGAAGTTCGGGGCCAGATCATGGAAATCCAGGACGTAATAGAACATGAGCCTCCGGACGAATGGATGGAGAGGGAATCCTAGTCGACGGAGGAAATGGGTCAGGAACACTACCCTCTCATGGGGCCTGGGGGTGGGGATGAGCTGCCCCTCATCTGGGAGCCGGTACGCGATGTCGTCGGGCAGGTATCCGGCTCTCCTCAGCTTCTTGATGTCTCCATCCGTGACGGAGGAGACCATCCACCTACCTCCCGCTCCAGACATGGTTGGAGAAGGTTGAGGTGGGAAGTGCAGACTTGGGCACTAGAGCTCGAGTGTTCGAAAACGGATGAGCAAAGGAGGAAGAAGGCGTGGATAGAAAGGTGAATCCTTATCCCTTTATATGGGCGGACGAAACTACGCTTCCCACTTGCCTGGTAAAACTTGCTTATCCCCCAAGCGCCGTAATCGATGGCGCGGTTGGGTTACCCATGCCCGTATTGATGAGAATCCCGTAATAAGGGGACACGATCTCTGCTTTGACAAAGACGTGTCAAAAAACTGCCTCGCGTTAAGCGCGGGGCTAGTTAAAGGAAACGGTTCGAATAATCACTGGGCCATGACATAACGTCATACTGTCAAAACAAATCAGCAAATTAGATTTGCGAAAATATTGTTCTCTCTACGGTGGTATGTGGGACTTATTTTGCAGGGTCGGACACTATCCTCGTATTCAGATTCTTCTGTTATGTATTCAGAGAAGGAACCCGCCTTGCAATGCCGAAGACAATACTGCGCGCCAGACTCATCGTCATTGAAGCCTGGTTTAGGGGCTACTGAGGGAGTCCTGGATTAGGGGGTCTCCGGACAGCCGGACTATCTCCATTGGCCTGACTGTTAGACTATGAATATACAAGATTGAAGACTTCGTCTCGTGTCCGGACAGGACTCTACTTGGCGTGGAAGGCAAGCTAGGCAATACGGATATGGATATCTCCTCCTTTTTAACCGACCTTGTGTAACCCTAACCCTCTCCGGTGTCTATATAAACCGAAGGGTTTTAGTCCGTAGGGGACAACAACCACAACATACAATCATACCATAGGCTAGCTTCTAGGGTTTAGCCTCTCTGATCTCGTGGTAGATCTACTCTTGTACTACCCATATCATCAATATTAATCAAGCAGGACGTAGGGTTTTACCTCCATCAAGAGGGCCCAAACCTGGGTAAAACATTGTGTCCCCTACCTCCTGTTACCATCCCGCCTAGACGCACAGTTTGGGACCCCCTACCCGAGATCTGCCGGTTTTGACACCGACAGCTGGGACCAAGCAGCTCGAGCAGTATTTGTGTTTTTGAGGTGTGAGCACTGCAGAGTTTTTCGATGTTTAGCCCAGATATTAATTTTTCTCCTCTAAACAACAATGAAAACATCGCTGCAGGTATTAACTGGGAGGGCTGTGGCCCGTCTAGCCCAGGCCAAATATCCAGCCTACATATTAATTTTTTTCAAGCAGAAAATGGCTAGCCCAGCTATACTTTTTTTAGGAATACCCAGGCAAGGTCCAGTTGTTATTCTCCGCCCCGCTGGGCTGCAAATCTTTCCTAGGAGGGATGCATTAGGCTTAACAAGAAAATGGGCTTTAAGAAATAATAAATGGGATGTAATTATAAAAACTGGGCAGTAACTATAAAAAAATGCACCAAACACGTGATTACTTTATAAAATATTATTTTGGATATTGAAAATTTTAATTTCATTAATTGTTGCGAGCGCAATGTTTCGTTGGATTTTTATGTAATATAAATTTATATTGAAATTGTATTTAATCTGACTAGAAATTTCGAGATAAAAATATTTCGGATCCCATCAAAATGTGGGAAATTTTATTGAATTCTGTTTTGAACGGTTGGTTGAAATGGGATGTACTTTTAACAAACTGTAAATGGGATGTAGTAAATTCCATTAGAATTCAAAAATGGGCTACACATTCTTACAATTGTCAAATGGGCTATAAGTTCTCTGCCACACACTTCTGGCCTTACTAAGTTGACGCGTCCCCTAAAAAAACAGAGTTCATGCGTATGCAAGGCTTTGTCAACTTATAGTCAACACACGGTTCTAGCAGCAGTGGCCGTTGGATGTCCATCCAACGGATGCCGTGCTTCTTCTTCAATCTCGGATATTCTAGCTTCACCCGCCCAAAAAATGATTCCTCCCCCTGACATCTGGGGCACACCATTTTGGAAGCTGACCTGTGGGCCTACTAAGTTGACGTACCAAGGGCTTTGTCAACTTAGTCAATATAAACGATTCTAGCTGCAGTGACCGTACGATGTCCATCCAACGGCCGTAGTGCTTCTTCAACCTCTGGTCTTCTTGCTCCAGCCGCCCAAAGCAGCGCCGGTCGTGCCGCCTGCTCCTGCCTCCCGTGGCCGGCTGTGCTGCCGTGGAGGCCTCACCGCCCCCTACTATTCCCATCGCTGGCCAGGCCCTGCAGCGACGGTAGCCTCACACCGCAGCCGAACGAGTGAACCCTCATACTCCTCTCCGCATGGGCATCCACTGCCGCGTCTTCACCGGCTCTGCGTCGTCCCCTTCCTAGGCCTCGCCGTCGTCCACCGCCCTGGTGCTCTCGGCGCGGAGTGGTCAACATGGAAGGAACAACTTCCATCGGATGTGGACTGTACGTGGAGAGGCTGACAGCTGGGTCCACGGCGGAGCAAGGAAGTGCCTCCTTATTACGCGGAAAATAATGATTCCTCCACCTGACAGCAGGGACCCACCGGACGGGCCACCAGTATTTGCGAAAAAACGTTTCCCCCTGACAGCTGGGACCCACCGGACGGGCCACCGTATTTCGTGAAAAAAAAAATGTTCCCCCCACTGTCAGCTCGGACCCACCGGAAGTGCCTCCTTATTACGCACAAAAAATGAATACTCCCCCGGCTAGCTGGGACCCACCTTGCTGGGAGGCTGACTTGTGGGCCTACTAAGTTGACGGGGACGAAGGGCTTTGTCAACTTAGTCAATATGAACGATTCTAGCTCCAGTGACCGTACGATGTCCATCCAACGGCCGTAGTGCTTCTTCAACCTCTGGTCTTCTTGCTCCAGCCGCCCAAAGTAGCGCCGGTCGTGCCGCATGCTCCTGCCTCCCGTGGCCGGCTGTGCTGCTACAGAGGCCTCATCGCCCCCTACTATTCCCACCGCTGGCAGGTCCTGTGGCGACGGCAGCCTCACACCGCAGCCGAACCAGTGAACCCTCGTAGTCCTCTCCGCGCGGGCTTCCACTGTCGCGTCGTCCCCTTCCTAGGCCTCGCCGTCGTCCACCGCCATGGTGCTCTCCGCACGGCGTGGTCAACGTGGGCAAGGAACGACTTCCATCGAAAGAGTACTGTACGTGGAGAGGCTGACAGCTGGGTCCACGACCACAGCACAGTTTTTTTGTGATTTGCCAAGTAAGTTGCTTTGTCAGGCCTGTTGGGCTGCAAATCTTTCAAGACGAGGAGAGCTTTCATTCGGCTGGCCGAGAAAATGGCCCATCAGTAATGAGAAATGGGTTGTACATTTTTAAAACACATCAAACCGGCAATTAGTTTCAAATATCTTTTTTTCACTTCAAGATTTTAAATTACATTAATTTTTATGCATGGAGAATTTGTTGGATTTTATATGATATACATTTATTTTTAAAATCAGTTTGAATGTGAGTCGAAATTTCGGGATTAATAATAGTTCAGAGCGCACCGAAATATGCAAAATTTCGTATAATTTTTTAACCGTTGCCACAATATGGGCTGTAATGCTAACAAAAAGAATATGGGCTCCAAAAAAACCTTAAGAATTAGCAAATGGGCTGTAAATTATTAGAAATAATGGCAGATGGGTTGTATGCTGTTTTCCACAGATTTGAGGCTTTCCTAAAAAAAGATTGACGCACAAGCACTGACTGTTGGATGTCCATCCAACGGCCATCGTGCTTCTTCAATCTCTGCTCTTCCTGCTCCAGCCGCTCAAACAATGGCCGGCAGGACTGCCTGCTCCCTCCTCCTCGCGGCCAGCTGTGCTGTCGCGCAGGCCTCACCGCCCGACCGTACTCCCATCGCTGGCCTAGCCATCCCTCTACTCACCCACACCTGCTATTATTCTCCGGTGACGGGAGACGAACCAGTAAACCCTCGTACAATCGTACTCCCCTCCACGTGGGAAACAACCGCCGAGTCTTCCCTGCCTCCGTGTCGTCCCCTTCCTAGGCATCGCCGTCGTCCACCGCCCTGGTGCTCTCGGCGCGGCGTGGTCAACGTGGTCAAGGAACAACTTCCATCGGACGTGGACTGTACGTGGAGAGGCCGACAGCTGGGTCCACGGCCGCAACAAGGAAGTGCCTCCTTATTACGCGGAAAATAATGATTCCTCCACCTGACAGCTGGGACCCATCGGACGGGCCACTGTATTTCATGAAAAAAATGTTTCCCTAGACTGTGGGACCCACCAGCTACATCTTCGCACGCAAGGATGTGCGTCCGGGCAAAAAAAAACGATTCGCCCCCTGACTACTGGGACCCACCAGCTACATCTTCGCAGGCAAGGAAGTGCCTGACAGTCGGGACCCACCTGGTCGAAGCGTACGTAGCGTTGTCATTCTGGTCGTGAACGTGTACGTACATACTGGTCGATGTAGAGGCATGCACGTGTCGTAGTAGAGGCGCGCACGTGTCGTAGTAGAGGCATGCACGTAACCTGTACACGTACGTACAACGGCCAGGGTGAAGAAAGAAAATACGGCCACATATGTGTACATACGGGCGGGGTCTCGAACGCCTACTCGCGCATATGTACGATCAGGGCTCGTGTACATTGCTGGGTCGAAACGGAGAAACAGTGTCGTCGTCATGTTCATGGGGAGGCAACAGAATACGTCGTGTTCATCGGGAGGGCTTGGACGGAACAGGCGATGGAAACGAGGCCTGGCGTACCGCACAACGGAGGAAACGGACCTCCTATGTTCGGAACGGGGTCCTGTTGATCGGGAGGGGTGTGGCGTACCGCAAAACGGACGAAACGGACTTGTGTTGGAGCGCTACGGTTGAAACGGGGGTCCTGTTCATCAGGAGGGGTGTGGCGTACCGCAAAACGGGACTCCACGGGATACTGTTCATCTCCACCGTCGACCCCCTCCAGCCTCCATGAGCTACTGTTCATCCACCGTCGACCTCCTCCAGCCTCCACCTGCGACTGTTCATGCACGAGCTCCTGTTCATCCAGCCTCCACCGCGCGCTACTCCACCGGCTACTGTTCAACCAGCCCTCTCCACGGGCTCCTATTCAACCACCCCTCCACGGGCTACAGTTCATCCTGCCCTCCACCGTCTACTGTTCATCCTGCCCTCCATGGGGTGGTCCTGTTCATCCAGCCCTCCACGGGGTCCTGTTCATCCAGCCCCAACCGGCTCGATCGATCGGGGTCCTATTCATCCAGAGGCAACACCACGGGGTCCTGTTCATCCACCCCCACCGGGAACTGTTCATCCAACCCCCCTCCCCCGCAACGCTCACTGTTCATCCAGAGGCAGCATCGATCGGCTTCAGTTAGCAGCAGTAGCGAAGGAATCGCTCAATCGGGTTCAGTTAACAGCCATCGATCGATCGCTCGGGTTCAGTAACGCGTAGCCTGCAGTGCAATCGCTCGGGTTCAGTTAGAGCCCAACGCCTCGCTCGGGTTCAGTTAGAGCCAACGCCTCGCACACACGCGCATACGTGTACGAGAGAAATGCGCATCGGTCGGCCCCGACCTCCCACCGTAATCGGGAACTCCCCGAAATTTTCCTCCCCCTCGCTTCTACCACGGTTTTTTCCGTCATGGACGGCCCAAAGAATGTCATGCAGCTGCGTCTCCGGCCCGCCCAGGACGAAAAGCCCATTTTCTGTCATGATTTTTTGTCATAGAAGTAGGAGCCCACCACATTTATGATGATACCGGGTTTTGTCACAATTATCATCATAGAAGTGTCATATGTATGACAGGAAAAAAATTCGTTCGGTCCAAAATGTCACGGACATGTCTTTTTTTTGTAGTGCCTGGTTGTTGCTTGATGCGGCATAGATCGCCCGCGGCCGGTGGGCGGTCACGAGTGCCCTGGAAGTTCGCGACGAAGCGGTCGCGCATCTCGTCCCAGGAGGAGATCGAGCCGTGCTGCAGGTTCAGGAGCCAGGAGCGGGCCCCATCCTTGAGAGCCATGGGAAACCAGTTCGCCATGACTTTTTCGTCGCCGTTGGCCGCTTCGATGCTCAGCTCATAGAGCTGCAGGAACTCCGCGGGGTCGGCGGTGTCATCGTATTGAGGAGGTAGATCTGCCTTGAACTTGCCTGGCCAGGGGACGCTACGCAGTTCAGGGGTGAAGGCACAACAGCCAACCGTGGTAGCTGGGGCCCGCTTCTGATGCGGAACTTGGTCTTGGCGAGGTCCGCGTTGCGCCACTGTAGGCGGCATGCGGTCTTGGCGAGGTGGCGCGGGGAGCGCCAGTGCAGCTTCTCGCGGCTGCGGGATTTCTTGGCAACTTCTTTCTTCACGCGCGGGCGCCGGGCGCGGTGGATCACCCCGCGGAGGCGCGCGCCTTGGTGCCAAGGCACCATCTTGGGGTTGAGGCGGTGGAGGCACTCTATGAGCCCCATCGCCCGTGGCTGGTTGAGGGGGAGGCAGAGAGTGGGACGGCGTCGGAGAGCCCCCTGCGGCACGGACGAGATCGGCGACGCGGTCGAGCCACTCCTCATAGAGGTCGTCGACGGGGCGGTAACGCAGGAGCTCGTTCACCACGATGAGCGCGGCCCGTGCCTCCATGGGAGCGCGGTGCGCGTGGGACGAAGAACCAGCAGGGGTGAGTGATGGAGTAGCAGTGTGGCCGTCCTGCCGCACCGAAGGATGCTACGAGGACGCCTGCTGCTCATTCCCCACCGGGCCGGTGGCAGCGTTGGCGGCGGGGACGGAGAACAACGAGGTGGCCCGCCGACGGGAGCCGTCTGGGCGACACGGGCAGCGAGGGCAGCCCGACGCTCAGCTCGAGCACGGCGAGCGTCCGACATGGAGACGACGGAGCGACGGAGCAATGGACTGACGAAAAGGAAGCTACGGCGCACCCCTACCTGGCGCGCCAAATGTCGGATGTGGGGTTCCGGCTAACCCTTAAGGTTCGAACACTGGGGTGCGTGCAAAGTCTTTCCCTCCTACCGATCTATGCTCTAGCTTGCTAAGATCTTGCGGACGAACTCGATGAACTCGCAACATAGAAAGACACGGGGTTTATACTGGTTCGGGCCACCGTTGTGGTGTAATACCCTACTCCAGTGTGGTGGTGGTGGATTGCCTCTTAGGCTGATGATGAACAATACAAGGGAAGGATAGCCTCCTGAGGTTGAGGTGTTCTTGTGCTTTCGGACTTGTGTGTATCTCTGGGTCCGATGAGATCTCTGGGTCCGATGAGATCTCCCTGCTCTACTGTGGTGGCTAGTCCTATTTATAGAGGCCCTGGTCCTCTTCCCAAATATCGAGCGGGAAGGGAGCCAACAATGGCGGGCAAATTTGAAGGGGGACAGCTAGTACAAGCTATCCTGAGAAAAGCGGTCTTCGCCTGCGAAAAGCTCTGGGGTGACGTCGTGTTGGGCTCCACGATGACCTCCGTATTGCAGTCCATGGTCTTGGTCTTGTTGCACCGAAATGGCAACCTTTGCCTGATGCCTCGATACTCCATGGTTGCGCTTGCCCCCTTTGCACCAAAGAGGAAACAAGGACGCTGCGTGCGCTGGCGCCCGCCTGGCGCCCGCCTGGCGCCCGCCTGGTGTCGATCGTCATGGATCACGTCACGAGAGCCTCATGAGGTTCTCCTCGCCTTGATATCTCCACCCCTCGCAAGCCTGCCTGACTAGGCCGCTCGGGAGGAGGTCTTGCGTCATCCGCCTCGCGAGGCTTGGACCCTCACGAGGGTCTTGGATGCTTTGTTGATGAAGATGGGCCGTACGGCCTGCTGGCTCCGCCACGCCACGGGCCGCAGGCAGGCAAGTCTGGGGACCCCCGTTCCCAGAACACCGACAGAGAGTTCATAGAGGAAGCTGTCAAAAAAGCCAACAAGAAGTACAAGTGATCACGTGGTGCTCCATATCGCGTGCCTACCTTACATTCTGTGGCTGAGGAATGTAATGTATCAACTTGTTCTTTTAAAACTATGTATGTGCACTATGTTATGACTGCATGCCCCCATAGCCTAGTATATAGTGGTGGCGTGTGAGTGACATTGAATATTTGTAATATATGTGTGGATGTGAACCTACTTAGGTGTGACAGCAGCTACGTTTATGTTTCGGTACTGTTATGTGTTTGTGGTTGGTACAGAGAGAGACAGAGAGACAGATCCAATCTCGGAGGGGCTCTCGCCTCTCCCATGCCATGGAGACCAAGGACTAGAGGGGAAACCCTTCTCCCATCTAGGGAGGAGGTCAAGGAAGAAGAAGAAGGAGGGGGGCTCTCTCCCCCTCGCTTCCGGTGGCACCGGAGTGCCACCGGGGGCCATCATCATCACCGCAATCTTCACCAACAACTTCACCGCCATCATCACCAACTCTTCCCCCCTCTATGCAGCGGTGTAACCTCTCTTTTACCCGCTGTAATCTCTACTTAAACATGGTGCTCAACTCTATATATTATTTCCCGATGATGTATGGCTATCCTATGATGTTTGAGTAGATCTGTTTTGTCCTATGGGTTAATTGATGATCGTGATTGGTTTGAGTTGCATGTTTTATTATTGGTGATGTCCTATGGTTCTCTTCATGTCACACAAGCATGAGGGATCCCCGCTATAGGGTGTTGCAATACGTTCATGATTTGCTTATGGTGGGTGGCGTGAGTGACAGAAGCACATACCCGAGTAAGTAGGTTGTTTGCATATGTGAGTAAAGAGGACTTGATGCTTTAGTGCTATGGTTGGGTTTTACCTTAATGATCTTTAGTAGTTGCGGAGGCTTGCTAGAGTTCCAATCATAAGTGCATATGATCCAAGTAGAGAAAGTATGTTAGCTTATGCCTCTCCCTCAAATAAAATTGCAATAACGATTACCGGTCTAGTTATCGATTGCCTAGGGACAAATAACTGTCTCATGACAAAAAGCTCTCTACTAAAACTAACTTAGTTGTGTATTTA
The DNA here is from genome assembly GCF_056163025.1 of Triticum urartu. Taxonomy (NCBI): domain Eukaryota; kingdom Viridiplantae; phylum Streptophyta; class Magnoliopsida; order Poales; family Poaceae; genus Triticum; species Triticum urartu. Next base: position 475,179,200 of record NC_141878.1, on the reverse strand, counting down.
TCTAAACAGCCCCTACTTTTTATTTATGCGCTCTTTATTATCTTGCAAACCTATCCAAAAACTCCTACAAAGCACTTCTAGTTTCATACTTGTTCTAGGTAAAGCGAACGTTAAGCGTGCGTAGGGTTGTATCGGTGGTCGATAGAACTTGAGGGAATATCTGTTCTGCCATTAGCTCCTCGTTGGGTTCGACACTCTTACTTATCGAAAGAGGCTACAATTGATCCCCTATACTTGTGGGTTATCAAGACTTTTTTCTGGCGCCGTTGCCGGGGAGTTACATCATCGGGTGAATATTCTTGTGTGTGCTTGTTTGCTTTATCACTAAGTAGTTTTTATTTTGTGCTCTTGTTTTCTATCTTTAGTTATGGGTAGGAAATGCAAAATACCAAAAAAATAGTTGTGCCTCCTACACCAATGGTTGAAGAACCACTCAAAATCTATCACACTCCTGAAGCTTTTTACTTGGGTCATCTTTGATCCCTATGTGCTCGTGCTGAAACCCCAACTAGCTTAGTTGAGGGCAAATCTTTAGATGAGCATGCTTGTTATGTGCGACACCGCTTATGTCAAAAAGGGAAACTTTTACTGGATCAAATTCATCGTTTGCAATGCTATGCTTGGAATTTATGTGAAATATATGATGTTACTTGTTGTTCTGAAAACCCTAAGAAACACCTTCCCTACCAATGTGTGTTTAGTGATAATGGAATCATATCTTCATATGCTAAGGGTGTTTATAATTACTATGATGTTCAACAAATTGAAGAATTTGTTGCTTTTAAGGGTGCTTATGAAATTGCTTCTTTGATTGAAAAGTATGATGCTACTCTTTACAAATCTGAAAATTTTGCCATACTTAAATATTGTTATGATAATTATGCTTCTAATGCCTATGTTAAACCATATATTGAGGACTCCTCCGTTGTCCAAGAAGAGACTAATATTTTGCAGGAGTCTATGGAAGAAGAAATTGATGAAACTATGAGCTCATTGGATGAAAAAGATGATGAGGAGAGCGACGAATAAAAGGAGGAAGATTGGATTAGCTACCCGTTCCCACCTTCTAATGAGAGTAACTCTCCAACTCATACATTATTTAATGTCCCTTCATTCTTACCGAAGGATGATTGCTATGATGATTGTTATGATCCCGTTGATTCTTTTGAAATACCCCTTTTTGATGAACTTGATGCTTGCTATGCTTGTGGCCATGATGCCAATATGAATGATGCTTATCGTGATGAACTTGCTATAGTTCCTTATGTTAAACATGAAATTGTTGCTATTGCACCCACACATAATAGTCCTATTATCTTTTTGAATTCTCCAAACTATACTATATCAGAGAAGTTTGCTCTTTTTAAGGATTATGTTGATGGGTTGCATTTTACCATTGCACATGATGATTTTGATGAATATAATATGCATGTGCTTGCTGCTCCTACTTGCAATTATTATGAGAGAGGAACTACATCTCCACCTCTCTATGTTTCCAACACGATAAAATTGCAAGAAACTGTTTATACTATGCATTGGCCTTTACTATGTATGCATGAATTGTTCTTTTATGACATGCCGATGGATAGGAAGAGAGTTAGACTTCGTCATTACATGATATATGTAACATTGTCCTCACTTCTAAATGCCAAATCATTGCTAATTCAAATTGGCTTTGATATACCTTGGGATCCAGGTGGATCCATTACTTGAGCACTATATGCCTAGCTTAATGGCTTTAAAGAAAGCGCTGCCAGGGAGACAACCCGGAAGTTTTAGAGGGTCATTTATTTCTGTTGTGTGCTTTTACAAAGTTTAAAAGTAAAAATAATGTGCCAAGATTTTCCTTTAGGATGTTTACTTTGCTTGTTGGTTTGTACGGTGCAGGACAAAAACTTTGGCTGTAGTGCGCGATTTTACATTTTTTACTGGAACATCAAACGGTTCTGAAACTTTTTGCACTGTCTTTCTATACAAATTTTTTATTTTTCCTAATTTTGGTAGAAGTTTTCAAGTATCATAAGTATGGTGAATGTTCAGATTATTACAGACTGTTCTGTTTTAGACAGATTCTGTTTTTGATGCATAGTTTGCTTGTTTTGATGAAACTATCGAATTATATCAGTGGATTAAGCCATGAAAAAGTTATATTACAGTAGCTACAATGCAAAAACAAAATATGAATTGGTTTGCAACAGTACTTAGAGTAGTGATTTGCTTTATTATACTAACGGATCTTACCGAGTTTTCTGTTGAAGTTTTGTGTGGATGAAGTGTTCGATGATCGAGAAGGTCTCAATGTGAGAAGTAGGAAGAGAGGAAAGAGCTCAAGTTTGGGGATGCCCGAGGCACCCCAAGTAATTATTGAAGGAGACTCAAGCGTCTAAGCTTGGGGATGCCCCAGAAGGCATCCCCTCTTTCTTCAACAAGTATCGGTATGTTTTCGGATTCGTTTCATTCATGTGATATGTGCAGATCTTGGAGCGTCTTTTGCATTTAGTTTTCATTTTTATTTTATGCACCATGCTGGTATGAGATAGTCCTTGGTTGATTTATAGAATGCTCTATGCACTTCACTTATATCTTTTGAGTATGGCTTTATAGAATGCTTCATGTGCTTCACTTATATAATTTGAAGTTCGGATTGCCTGTTTCTCTTTACATAGAAAACCGCCATTTGTAGAATGCTCTTTTGCTTCACTTATATTTGTTAGAGCATGGGCATATATTTTGTAGAAAGAATTAAACTCTCTTGCTTCACTTATATCTATTTAGAGAGATGACAGGAATTGGTCATTCACATGGTTAGTCATAAAATCCTACATAAAACTTGTAGATCACTGAATATGATATGTTTGATTCCTTGCAATAGTTTTGCGATATAAAGATGGTGATATTAGAGTCATGCTAGTGGGTAGTTGTGGATTAGTAGAAATACTTGTGTTGAGGTTTGTGATTCCCGTAGCATGCACGTATGGTGAACCGTTATGTAACGAAGTCGGAGCATGGTTTATTTATTGATTGTGTTCCTTATGAGTGGCGGTCAGGGACGAGCGATGGTCTTTTCCTACCAATCTATCCCCCTAGGAGCATGTGCGTAGTACTTTGTTTCAATGGCTAATAGACTTTTGCAATAAGTATGTGAGGTCTTTATGACTAATGTTGAGTCCATGGATTATACGCACTCTCACCCTTCCATCATTGCTATCCTCTCTAGTACCGTGCAACTTTCACCGGTACCTTAAACCCACCATATACCTTCCTCAAAACAGTCACCATACCTACCTATCATTTCATTCCCATAGCCATTCCGAGATATATTGCCATGCAACTTCCATCATCATCATATACATGACTTGAGCATTCATTGTCATATTGCTTTGCATGATGTTTTCATGGCTTGTCCTTTTTTAATGTCATTGCTAAGCTAGATCATTGCACATCCCGGTACACCGCCGGAGGCATTCATATAGAGTCATATCTTTGTTCTAGTATTGAGTTGTAAGTAAATAAAAGTGTGATGATCATCATTATTAGAGCCTTGCCCCAGTGAGGAAAGGATGATGGAGACTATGATTCCCCCACAGGTCGGGATGAGACTCCAGAAGAAAAAAAAGAAAAAAAGAGAAAGGCCAAAAAAAGAGAAGGCCCAAAAAATGAGAGAAAAAGAGAGAAGGTGCAATGTTACTATCCTTTTACCACACTTGCGCTTCAGAGTAGCACCATGTTTTTCATATAGAGAGTCTCTTGAGTTATCACTTTCATATACTAGTGGGAATTTTCATTATAGAACTTCACTTGTATATTCCGATGATGGGCTTCCTCAAACGCCCGAGGTCTTCATGAGCAAGCAAGTTGGATGCACACCCACTTAGTTTTCAGTCTGAGCTTTCATACACTTATAGCTCTTAGTGCATCCATTGCATGGCAATCCCTACTCACTCACATTGATATCTATTGATGGGCATCTCCATAGCCCGTTGATACGCCTAGTTGATGCGAGACTATCTTCTCCTTTTTGTCTTCTCCACAATCACCATTCTATTCCACCTATAGTGCTATGTCCATGCCTCACGCTCATGTATTGCGTGAAAGTTGAAAAGGTTTGAGAACGTCAAAAGTATTAAACAATTGCTTGGCTTGTCATCGGGGTTGTGCATGATGTAAATATTTTGTGTGGTGAAGATGGAGCATAGCCAGACTATATGATTTTGTAGGGATAACTTTCTTTGGCCATGTTATTTTGAAAAGACATGATTGCTTTATTAGTAAGCTTGAAGTATTATTGTTTTTATGTCAAATGATAGACTATTGCTTTGAATCACTCGTGTCTTAATATTCGTGCCATGATTAGATTACATGATCAAGATTATGCTAGGTAGCATTCCACATCAAAAATTATCTTTTTTATCATTTACCTACTCGAGGACGAGCGTGAATTAAGCTTGGGGATGCTAATACGTCTCCATCGTATCTATAATTTTTAATTGTTCCATGCCAATGTTCTACAACTTTCATATAATTTTGGCAACTTTTTATACTATTTTTGGGACTAACATATTGATCCAGTGCCCAGTGTCAGTTCCTCTTTGTTGCATGTTTTTTGTTTTGCAGTAAATCCATATCAAACAGAGCCCAAACAGGATAAAAACTAACGAAGATTTTTTTTGGAATATATGTGATTTTTGGGAATAAAAATCCATGCGAGACGATGCCCGAGGGGGCCACGAGGCAGGGGGCGCGCCCAGGGGGTCAGGCACGCCCTGGGCCCTTGTGGCCACCCCGTAAGGCGGTTGATGCCCTTCTTTCGCCGCGAGAGAGCTAATATCCGGATAGAGATCGTGTTATAATTTCAGCCCAATCAAAGTTACGGATCTCCGGGAATATAAGAAACGGTGAAAGGGAAGAATTTGAGAACGCAGAAACAGAGAGAGAGAGACAGAGAGACAGATCCAATCTCGGAGGGGCTCTCGCCTCTCCCATGCCATGGAGACCAAGGACCAGAGGGGAAACCCTTCTCCCATATATGGAGGAGGTCAAGGAAGAAGAAGAAGAAGGAGGGGGGCTCTCTCCCCCTCGCTTCTGGTGGCACCGGAGTGCCACCGGGGGCCATCAACATCACCGCAATCTTCACCAACAACTTCACCGCCATCATCACCAACTCTTCCCCCCTCTATGCAGTAGTGTAAACTCTCTTTTACCCGCTATAATCTCTACTTAAACATGGTGCTCAACACTATATATTATTTCCCAATGATGTATAGCTATCCTATGATGTTTGAGTAGACCCGTTTTGTCCTATGGGTAAATTGATGATCGTGATTGGTTTGAGTTGCATGTTTTATTATTTGTGCTGTCCTATGGTGCTCTCTGTGTCGCGCAAGCGTGAGGAATCCCCGCTGTAGGGTGTTGCAATACGTTCATGATTTGCTTATGGTGGGTGGCGTGAGTGACATAAGCACATACCCGAGTAAGTAGGTTGTTTGCATATGGGAGTAAAGAGGACTTGATGCTTTAATGCTATGGTTGGGTTTTACCTTAATGATCTTTAGTAGTTGCAGACGCTTGCTAGAGTTCCAATCATAAGTGCATATGATCCAAGTAGAAAAAGTATGTTAGCTTATGCCTCTCCCTCAAATAAAATTGCAATAACGATTACCTGTCTAGTTATCGATTGCCTAGGGACAAATAACTTTCTCGTGACAGAAAGCTCTCTACTAAAACTAACTTAGTTGTGTATTTATCTAAACAGCCCCTACTTTTTATTTACGTGCTCTTTATTATCTTGCAAACCTATCCTAAAACACCTACAAAGCACTTCTAGTTTCATACTTGTTCTAGGTAAAGCGAACGTTAAGCGTGCGTAGAGTTGTATCGGTGGTCGATAAAACTTGAGGGAATATTTGTTCTACCTTTAGATCCTTGTTGGGTTGTACACTCTTACTTATCGAAAGAGGCTACAATTGATCCCCTATACTTCTGGGTTATCACACAGCCAAAACTGCATTTGATGTTTGTGGCCCCAGCGCATCATCAGCGTCCCAAGTCCATCGCCGCCGTATGAAATGGTGGGGCAATCGCGTTACCACGACCATGTCCATTACGTTCAGTATGTTACAACACACAATCCCGTCTCGTTCAAATTTGCATCATTGGCAGTAGTATTCGCCTTCATTTATTGATTCCTTCACAAACTAGTTCATTCCCTTGTCCGGGTCTTCAGGTTCTAAATCCGACATGCCCAAAAGAGAACACACCTTGAACGTATGTTCGTCCATCTGGTAAGCCATGTACATGCTTGCACACTTTATTTCTTCCTGGAATCTGCATGTTTTTGTGTTTTTGTTAAACTCTTATATGATGTTGTGTAACACCTTATGTTGATGTAGGTCGTAACATAGCAAACGTATCTAACATCAATGATGGCATGGAAATCCTGATTTTCTTTCCCACATCTGTTCTTGTGTTGTTTGTTTCCACTTGGAACTGCATGATATTTCACATGGCAACTGCATAACATTCAACATGGCAAATGCAGTTCATTTAACATGGCAAATGCAGTTTTGGGTCACATGTCAACTACATATCATTTCACATGGCAACTACAGTTCATTAAACATGGCAATTACAGTTCAACCCACATGGCAACTGTTGGGGAACGTAGTAATTTCAAAAAAATTCCTACGCACACGCAAGATCATGGTGATGCATAGCAACAAGAGGGGAGAGTGTTGCCCACGTACCCTCGTAGACCAAAAGCGGAAGCGTTAGCACAACACAGTTGATGTAGTCGTACGTCTTCACGATCCGACCGATCAAGTACCGAACGCACGGCACCTCCGAGTTCAGCACACGTTCAGCCCGATGACGTCCCTCAAACTCCGATCCAGCCGAGTGTTGAGGGAGAGTTTCGTCAGCACGACGGCGTGGTGACGATGATGATGTTCTACCGACACAGGGCTTCGCCTAAGCACCGCTACAGTATTATCGAGGTGGACTATGGTGGAGGGGGCACCGCACACGGCTAAAAGATCAAATCAATTGTTTTGCCTCTGGGGTGCCCCCTGCCCCCGTATATAAAGGAGCAAGGGGGGGAGGTGCGACCGGCCAGGAGGAGGCGCACCAGGAGGAGTCCTACTCCCGCGGGGAGTAGGACTCCCTCCCTTCCTTGTTGGATTAGGAGAAGGGGGAAAGAGGAGGGAGAGAGGAAGGAAAGGGGGGGCGCCGCCCCCTCTCCTTGTCATATTCGGACTAGAGGGGGAGGGGCACGCGGCCCTGCCCTAGCCGCCTCTCCTCTTCTCCACTAAGGCCCACTATGGCCCATTAAGCCCCCGGGGTTTCCGGTAACCCCTCAGTACTCCGGTAAAATCCCGATTTCACCCGGAACATTTCCAATATTCAAATATAGGCTTCGAATATATCAATCTTCATGTCTCGACCATTTTGAGACTCCTCGTCATGTCCGTGATCACATCTGGGACTCCAAACAACCTTTGGTACATAAAAACTCATAAACTCATAATATAACCGTCATCGAAACTTTAAGCGTGCGGACCCTACGGGTTCGAGAACTATGTAGACATGACTGCGACACGTCTCCGGTCAATAACCAATACCGTAACCTGGATGCTCATATTGTCTCCCACATTATCGGTCAGACCGCATAACAACATACGTTGTTCCCTTTGTCATCGGTATGTTACTTGCCCGAGATTCGATCGTCAGTATCTCAATACCTAGTTCAATCTCGTTACCGGCAAGTCTCTTTATTCATTCCATAATACATCATCCCACAACTAACTCATTAGTTGCAATGCTTGCAAGGCTTAAGTGATGTGCATTACCGAGTGGGCCCAGAGATACCTCTCCGACAATCGGAGTAACAAATCCTAATCTCAAAATACGCCAACCCAACAAGTACCTTCGGAGACACCTGTAGAGCACCTTTATAATCACGCAGTTACGTTGTGACGTTTGGTAGCACACAAAGTGTTCCTTCGGTAAGTGGGAGTTGCATAATCTCATAGTCATAGGAACATGTATAAGTCATGAAGAAAGCAATAGCAACATACTATACGATCGAGTGCTAAGCTAACGGAATGGGTCAAGTCAATCACATCATTCTCCTAATGGTGTGATCCCGTTAATCAAATGACAACTCATGTCTATGGCTAGGAAACATAACCATCTTTGATCAATGAGCTAGTCAAGTAGAGGCATACTAGTGACACTCTGTTTATCTATGTATTCACACATGTATCATGTTTCCGGTTAATACAATTCTAGCATGAATAATAAACATTTATCATGATATAAGGAAATAAATAATAACTTTATTATTGCCTCTAGGGCATATTTCCTTTAGTCTCCCACTTGCACTAGAGTCAATAATCTAGTTCACATCTTTATGTGATTAGTTCACATCTCCATGTGACTAATACCCAAAGGGTTTACTAGAGTCTATAATGTAGTTCACATCGCTATGTGATTAACACCCAAAGAGTGATCATGTTTTGCTTGTGAGAGAAGTTTAGTCTACGGGTCTGCAACATTTAGATCCGTATGTATTTCGCAAATTTCTATGTCTACAATGCTCTGCACGGAGCTACTCTAGCTAATTGTCCCACTTTCAATATGTATCTAGATCGAGATTTAGAGTCATCCAGATCGGTGTCAAAGCTTGCATCAACGTAACTCTTTACGACGAACCTTTTGTCACCTCCATAATCGAGAAACATATCCTTATTCCACTAAGGATAATTTTGACCGCTGTCCAATGATCTGCTCCTAGATCACTATTGTACTCCCATGCCAAAATTATTGTAGGGTATACAATAGATCTGGTACACAGCATCGCATACTTTATAGAACCTATGGCTGGGGCATAGGGAATGACTTTCATTCTCTTTCTATCTTCTTCCGTGGTCGGGCTTTGAGTCTTACTCAATTTCACACCTTGTAACACAAGCAAGAACTCTTTCTTTGCCTGTTCCATTTTGAACTATTTCAAAATCTTGTCAAGGTATGTATTCATTGAAAAAACTTATCAAGCATCTTGATCTATCTCTATAGATCTTGATGCTCAATATGTAAGCAGCTTCACCGAGGTCTTTCTTTGAAAAACTCCTTTCAAACACTCCTTTATGCTTTGCAGAATAATTCTACATTATTTCCGATCAACAATATGTCATTCACATATATTTATCAGAAATGATGTAGTGCTCCCACTCACTTTCTTGTAAATACAGGCTTCACCGCAAGTCTGTATAAAACTACATATGCTTTGATCAACTTATCAAAGCGTATATTCCAACTCCGAGATGCTTGCACCAGTCCATAGATGGATCGCTGGAGCTTGCACAGTTTGTTAGCACATTTAGGACTGACAAAACCTTCTGGTTGCATAATATACAACTCTTCTTTAAGAAATCCATTAAGGAATGTAATTTTGACATCCATTTGCTAGATTTCATAAAATATGGAAATTTGGTAACATGATTCAGACAGACTTAAGCATCGCTACGAGTGAGAAAATCTCGTCGCAGTCAACACCTTGAGCTTTGTCAAAAAAACCTTTTTCGACAATTCTAGCTTTGTAGATAGTAACACTACTATCAGCATCCGTCTTCCTCTTGAAGATCCATTTATTTTCTATGGCTTGCCGATCATCGGGCAAGTCAACCAAAGTCCACACTTTGTTCTCATACATGGACCTCATCTCAGATTTCATGGCCTCAAGCCATTTCGCGGAATCTGGGCTCATCATCGCTTCCTCATAGTTCGTAGGTTCATCATGGTCAAGTAACATGACCTCCAGAACAGGATTACCATACCACTCTGGTGCGGATCTCACTCTGGTTTACCTGTGAGGTTCGGTAGTAACTTGATCTGAGTTTACATGATCATCATCATTAGCTTCCTCACTAATTGGTGTAGTAGTCACATGAATAGATTTTTGTGATGAACTACTTTCCAATAAGGGAGCAGGTACAATTACCTTATCAAGTTCTACTTTCCTCCCACTCACTTCTTTCGAGAGAAACTCCTTCTCTAGAAAGAATACATTCTTAGCAACGAATATTTTGCCTTTGGATCTGTGATTAGAAGGTGTACCCAATAGTCTCCTTTGGGTATCCTATGAAGACACATTTCTCCGATTTGGGTTCGAGCTTATCAGGTTGAAGCTTTTTCACGTAAGCATCGCAGCCCCAAACTTTAAGAAACGACAGCTTAGGTTTCTTGCCAAACCACAGTTCAGAAGGCGTTGTCTCAACGGATTTCGATGGTGCCCTATTTAACGTGAATGCGGCTGTCTCTAAAGCATAACCCCAAAATGATAGCGGTAAATCAGTAAGAGACATCATAGATCGCACCATATCTAGTAAAGTATGATTACGACGTTCACACACACCATTATGCTGTGGTGTTCCGGGTGGCGTGATCTGCGAAACTATTCCGCATTGTTTCAAATGTAGACAAAACTCGTAACTCAAATATTCTCCTCCACGATCAGATCGTAGAAACTTTATTTTCTTGTTACGATGATTTTCCACTTCACTCTGAAATTATATGAACTTTTCAAATGTTTCAGACTTATGTTTCATCAAGTAGATATACCCATATCTGCTCAAATCATCTGTGAAGGTCAAAGATAATGATACTTGCCGCGAGCCTCAACACTCATCGGATCACATACATCAGTATGTATTATTTCCAAAAAGTCAGTTACTTGCTCTATTGTTCCGGAGAATGGAGTTTTAGTCATCTTGCCCATAAGGCATGGTTCACAAGCATCAAGTGATTCAAAATCAAGTGATTCCAAAATCCAATCAGCATGGAGTTTCTTCATGCGCTTTACACCAATATGACCTAAAGGGCAGTGCCACAAATAAGTTGCACTATCATTATTAACTTTGCATCTTTTGGCTTCAATATTATGAATATGTGTATTACTACGATCGAGATCCAACAAACCATTTTCGTTAGTGTGTATGACCATAGAAGGCTTTATTCATCTAAACAGAACAACAATTCTTCTCTAACTTAAATGAATAACCGTATTGCAATAAACATGATCAAATCATATTCATGCTCAACGCAAACACCAAATAACATTTATTTAGGTTCAACACTAATCCCGAAAGTATAGGGAGTGTGCGATGATGATCATATCAATCTTGGAACTGCTTCCAACACACATCGTCACATCACCCTTAACTAGTTTCTGTTCATTCTGTAACTCCCGTTTCGAGTTACTACTCTTAGCAACTGAACTAGTATCAAATACCGCGGGGTTACTATAAACACTAGTAAAGTACTCATCAATAACATGTATATCAAATATACCTTTGTTCACTTTGCCATCCTTCTTATCCGCCAAATACTTGGGGCAGTTCCGCTTCCAGTGACTAGTCCCTTTGCAGTAGAAGCACTTAGTCTCAGGCTTAGGTCCAGACTTGGGCTTCTTCACTTGAGCAACAACTTGCTTGGCGTTCTTCTTGAAGTTCCCCTTCTTCCCTTTGCCCTTTTCTTGAAACTAGTGGTCTTTGTCAACCATCAACACTTGATGCTTTTCTTGATTTCTACCTTCGTCGATTTCAGCATCACGAAGAGCGTGGGAATTACTTTTGTCATCCCTTGCATATTATAGTTCATCACTAAGTTCTAGTTACTCGGTGATAGTGACTAGAGAACTTTGTCAATTACTCTCTTATTTGGAAGATTAACTCCCACTTGATTCAAGCAATTGTAGTACTCAGACAATCTGAGCACATGCTCACTGGTTGAGCTATTCTCGTCCATCTTGTCGGCAAAGTACTATCAGAGGTCTCATACCTCTCGACACGGGCATGAGTATGAAATACTAATTTCAACTCTTTGAACATCTGATATGCTCCGTGGCGTTCAAAACATCTTTGAAGCCCCGATTCTAAGCCGTAAAGCATGGTGTACTAAACTATCAAGTAGTCATCATATCGAGCTCGCCAAACGTTCATAACGTCTGCATCTGCTCCTGCAATTGGTCTGTCACCTAGCGGTGCATCAAGGACATAATTCTTCTGTGCAGCAATGAGGATAATCCTTAGATCACGGATCCAATCCGCATCATTGCTACTAACATCTTTCAACTTAGTTTTTCTCTAGGAACATATCAAAATAAACGGGGAGTTACATCGCGAGCTATTGATCTACAACATAGTTATGCAAATACTATCAGGACTAAGTTCATGATAAATTAAAGTTCAATTAATCATATTACTTAAGAACTCCCACTTAGATAGACATCCCTCTAGTCATCTAAATGATCATGTGATCCAAATCAACTAAACCATGCCCGATCATCACATGAGATGATGTAGTTTTCAATGGTGAACATCACTATGTTGATCATATCTACTATATGATTACGCTCGACCTTTTGGTCTCAGTGTTCCGAGGCCATATCTGCATATGCTAGGCTCGTCAAGTTTAACCTGAGTATTCTGCGTGTGCAAAACTGCCTTGCACCCGTTGTAGATGGACGTAGAGCTTATCACACCCGATCATCACGTGGTGTCTGGGCACGACGAACTTTGGCAACGGTGCATACTCAGGGAGAACACTTTTATCTTGAAATTTGGTGAGAGATCATCTTATAGTGCTACCGTCAATCAAAGCAAGATAAGATGCATAAAAGATAAACATCACATGCAATCAATGTAAGTGATATGATATGGCCATCATCATCTTGTGCTTGTGATCTCCATCTCCGAAGCACCGTCATGATCACCATCGTAGCATCATTGTCATCTCGCCAATCTTAAGCTTCTATGACTATCGCTACCGCTTAGTGATAAAGTAAAGCATTACAGAGCGATTGCATTGCATACAATAAAGCGACAACCATATGGCTCCTGCCAGTTGCCGATAACTCGGTTACAAAACATGATCATCTCATACAATAAAATTTAGCATCATGCTTTGACCATATCACATCACAACATGCCCTGCAAAAACAAGTTAGACGTCCTCTACTTTGTTGTTGCAAGTTTTATGTGGCTGCTAGGGGCTGAGCAAGAACCGTTCTTACCTATGCATCAAAACCACAACGATAGTTTGTCAAGTTGGTGTTGTTTTAACCTTCGCAAGGACCGGGCGTAGCCACTTGGTTCAACTAAAGTTGGAGAAACTGACACCCGCCAGCCACCTGTGTGCAAAGCACGTCGGTAGAACCAGTCTCGCGTAAGCGTACGCGTAATTTCGGTCCGGGATGTTTCATCCAACAATACCGCCGAACCAAAGTATGACATGCTGGTAAGCAGTATGACTTATATCGCCCAAAACTCACTTGTGTTCTACTCGTGCATATGACATCTACGCATAAAACCAGGCTCGGATGCCACTGTTGGGGAACGTAGTAATTTCAAAAAAATTCCTACGCACACGCAAGATCGTGGTGATGCATAGCAACGAGAGGGGAGAGTGTTGTCCACGTACCCTCGTAGACCGAAAGCTGAAGTGTTAGCACAATGCGGTTGATGTAGTTGTACGTCTTCACGATCCGACCAATCAAGTACCGAACGCACGGCACCTCCGAGTTCAGCAAACGTTCAGCCCGACGATGTCCCTCAAACTCCGATCCAGCCGAGTGTTGAGGGAGTGTTTCGTCAGCACGACGGCGTGGTGATGATGATGATGTTCTACCGACGTAGGGCTTCGCCTAAGCACCGCTACAGTATTATCGAGGTGGAGTATGGTGGAGGGGGGCACCGCACACGGCTAAAAGATCAAATCAATTGTTGTGTCTCTGGGGCGCCCCCTGCCCCCGTATATAAAGGAGCAAGGGGGGAGGTGTGGCCGGCCAGGAGGAGGCGCGCCAGGAGGAGTCCTACTCCCACCGGGAGTAGGACTCCCTCCCTTCCTTGTTGGATTGGGAGAAGGGGGAAAGGGGAGGGAGAGAGGAAGGAAAGGGGGGGCGTCGCCCCCCTCTGCTTGTCCTATTCGGACTAGAGGGGGAGGGGTGCGCGGCCCTGCCCTAGCCGCCTCTCCTCTTCTCCACTAAGGCCCACTATGGCCCATTAAGCCCCCAGGGGGTTCCGGTAACCCCTCGGTACTCCGGTAAAATCCCGATTTCACCCGGAACATTTCCGATATCCAAATATAGGCTTCCAATATATCAATCTTCATGTCTCGACCATTTCGAGACTCCTCGTCATGTCCGTGATCACATACAGGACTCCGAACAACCTTCGGTACATCAAAAATCATAAACTCATAATATAACCATCATCAAAACTTTAAGCGTGTGGACCCTACGGGTTCGAGAACTATGTAGACATGACCGAGACACGTCTCCGGTAATAACCAATAGCGTAACTTGGATGCTCATATTGGCTCCCACATATTCTACGAAGATCTTTATCGGTCAGATCGCATAACAACATGCGTTGTTCCCTTTGTCATCGGTATGTTACTTGCCCGAGATTCGATCATTGGTATCTCACTACCTAGTTCAATCTTGTTACTGGCAAGTCTCTTTACTCGTTCCGTAATACATCATCCCACAACTAACTCGTTAGTTGCAATGCTTGCAAGGCTTAAGTAATGTGCATTACCGAGTGGTCCCAGACATACCTCTCCGACAATCGGAGTGACAAATCCTAATCTCGAAATATGCCAACCCAACAAGTACCTTCGGAGACACCTGTAGAACACCTTTATAATAACCCAGTTACGTTGTGACGTTTGGTAGCACACAAAGTGTTCCTCTAGTAAACGGGAGTTGCATAATCTCATAGTCATATGAACATGTATAAGTCATGAAGAAAGCAATAACAACATACTAAATGATCGAGTGGAAAGCTAACAGAATGGGTCAAGTCAATCACATCATTCTCCTAATGATGTGATCCCGTTAATCAAATGACAACTCATGTCTATGGCTAGGAAACATAACCATCTTTGATCAACGAGCTAGTCAAGTAGAGGCATACTAGTGACACTCTGTTTGTCTATGTATTCACACATGTATCATGTTTCCGGTTAATAAAATTCTAGCATGAATAATATACATTTATCATGATATAAGGAAATAAATAATAACTTTATTATTGCCTCTAGGGCATATTTCCTTCAGCAACTATAGTTGATTTCACATGGCAATTACAGAACATGCTTACAATGTACTTAATGGCTATTTTTCAATAGATCAGCAAGTCAAAAAAGTTGGCAACTGCATTGCATTCTACATGTCACCTACTAACTTCATGCCTGTGCAAATTAGAACGGTAAAATTATTCACTTACTTGTTAAAAATCTTGTTGGTATATATCTTGCTCATCTGCCTTTCCATCGGTAAATATGTTAGCAATTTAGGCTGCTTGAGCATGGTGTTTGCTTCTTGTTGTAGCTCAGATCCCAGTATTTTCTGTTGCAAAGCGGTGTATTGCTTGGCAAACTGCAGCAATGAGTTGCCAGGGCTCACGTACCGCTTCAAAACAGCATTGAACCCCTCGCTGCGCTGCATAGTCTGCAGAAATGGGAAGAAGCACTGCATGAAGTAGGCCGGCACCCAGTACATTCGCTTCTCCCACAGGCTAGTAAGTGTCTTGTTGTCTTGGAATTGATATGTTTCAATCATAGCCGTCACTACAAAAAATACACTTCCGTGATGATACGTGTTTGTCACAGTAGGTCACGTTTTCTGTCATGCATGTACATCCATGACAAATTTATGACAGAATCAAGTAATCATACATGTGCTGTCGTAGAAGTGTTCCATGACATTACCAAAATTATCATCACAGAAGTATCCACTTCCATGACGATAAATCGTGTGTCATAGAAGTGCTTTCGTCTAGGGTGACCGACACGTGTCATCCACCGTAACAGAACGCCGTTAAGCTATCGGGTCCGGTTTTGGATCCGATAGCCCGTTAACAGCCCCGATCAATGGGGATTTTCCATGTGTAAAATCATCTTTGGCTGGAGGAAACACGTGTCGTCTCACCGTTGGGACAGATGTCATCCACTCGTTGGACCCAAAGCGCCTATGATAGGTCGACACGTGGCACGGCCCAACAGAGGCCCATTCCTGTGAAAAGGCCGGCCCATTTGACTTGGTCAAAAGGTGTCGGGCCGGCCCACGACAAGCCTATTAACAGCCTGTTCGCATATAGCCCATTTACAACCCGCTATGCCAGGGCCCGTTTACGGCCTATCCGAATTAGGCCTAGTAGGGTCATCTAGGCCATCCAATATAATTCCAGCCCGTTTTAACTTCTAGCCCATGTATGGCCCATGACGTCTTTCGGCCCATACGAGGCCCTTAGTAACCCTCGGCCCCTTAACGTCCCGTGGTAAAACTGGCCCGTAATGAACATTGTATCATATTATACCCATTAATGGCCCATTATTCCGTTGGGCCGTTTCCAGCCCATGTTATCTTTCGGCCTTCTCAGGGTCCATTTATTCTTGGGCTCATTTCCAGCATTCAGTTACTTATGGCCCGTTACTGTCATTTTTGGCTTGTGGGCCAAATATAGCCCGTGGTTACAGTCGGCCCGTTTGTGGCCTGTTAATACGTTGGGCCGTTTTCATGTCGAAAAAAACCCGTTGGGCTGTTTTCATAGAGTTATCAAATACGGCCTATTAACAACCCATTATTGTTCATGAATAGTACAGCCCGTGATTGGCGAAATGATGATACGCCCCGTAGAAGGCCCATGGATCCTATGGCCCGTAAAAGGCCCATGGATCGTACGACCCGTAGAAGGCCAATGGATCCTACGGCCCATATAGAAGGCCAATGGATCCTACGACCCGCAGAAGGTCCATGGATCATACGGCCCACAGGAGGCCCATGGTTACAACAGTCCATGTGTTGCCATGATTATTTTGGCCTAGTTTCCAAAAATAGGTTATTGGGGCCACTAGAAAAACACAGAAAAAGAACTGCAGTGACTACAAGCAAACAACTAAACAAGACAATAAGGAAATAAATAAGCAAGCAATTAACGCTAGCCTATTACCGCTATTACACATATTACATCCACTGGGCATCAAAGTTCGCCACCAGTGCAAATATAGGGAACAAAGGAGCATATTACATACACTGGCCGTCAAAGTTGGCCACCAGTGTAAATAAACGCGGCAGCAAAACAAGAGCATAACTGAAACAACTTCAGAAGAGCTCAAGAAATGTGGTATCCACCATGCTGACAATAAGCTTAGCAAGCTTATTAGCTTTGTCCTGTTTGGCGCTAAAATCCTCCAACGCTTGCTGTTGCACCAGAAAGTATGCATCTGAAAGCTCCAGGGACTTCCGCAGTCCTTCCGCTTCTTGTCGCAGCACAGCTGATCGATGTCTTTCAGCTTGTAGTTGAGACTCAAGAAACCAAACTGATTCAGACAGTGAGTTTGAATAGCTTGTGCAAGCGGTAGTGGCCAGTAACTCGAACACTAAACCAAGACAGGACTTTGGGGTTGTCTCACTGTCTTCGAGATAGTCTTCCTTAGCTGTTTTATCAACTTTGTTGGAGACCAACAAGGATGTGTCACTATCCTGAACCTTATCTGCATTACTTCCTTTACCATTGCTTAATAAGGCACTCTTCCCCAATATTCTGTCAGCATTCTAAAAGAAGAAACAAGCAGACACATAACATGTTTAGCATGTACTAGTATAAGAAACTCATTTCGGTGAACCAGTTCATTCGTAAGGTGGACAGGATTAAACTACCAAGTCTTCTATTGCCAAGTACTAGTACATAATAAAAACATCAAACAAACATATATCTATGTCCTATAGTCACTGCATTGTCTTGCCAAATCAAAATAGAGACACGGTTCAAATCATACCAGTTCAAGAAAAAGTAGCAGTGAAAGAATACAAAGCGTGGGAAACTACATGGCACAACAAGATTTCAGATGGTTACCACGAGTCTACATGTACAAGAACACTACTAGCTCTGTTGTGATACTAGTAATGTGCATGATATGAGAAGTCAACTGTATACACAATTGAAATTGAAATCAACAGAGCTATTGATAAGAGCAAGCTTGTTAAAGAAACATGCATGAACATACCTGCTGTGCCATTGGAGTTTCGATTGGATCCTTCAATTTAAAAATAAGTTTGTATGAGTAAATACAGTGATACAAGAGCAAAGCTGTATGCACGACAGCAATCATAGTTAAAAAAAGGCGCGCCTAAGAGAGCGCTTAAGCGCGCCTAGGCTCTAGGCGTTGGCGAAACGCATTGCGCATAACTACGCTTAATATGTGCATAACTACGCATAAGCATGCGCTTTGGTCAGTAAAGCGCAAGGCAATGGCAAAACACACAATTAACGCCTAGTGCTTTTTGAACTATGATAGCAGTGGAATCTTAAATTAGAACAGTTGTTCTTCAGGTTTAGGCACTTGTTCTACATGAACAGAGTACAGTAAGACGCAAGAATATAGTACTTAAAAATAGAAAATGAGCTCATAGACCTTACCACATTCTTGGTTCGGGACCAGTACAGAACAAGGTGTTCCCAGTCATCGTCCAGTAAATGTGTCTCAGGAGAACGTAAGGGAATTTGATGAGTTTCTTTGCCGGTGAAGTACGTTTTCTTCAGGTAATTCCGATACTGCCACCAAGCATTCTTGAAGATAGCAGAGGTACTAGCACAGGTTACCTCATCCTGAGTTTCCAAATCGGTCCTTCTCTATAGAGAAAAATGGGAAAATTTGTTGTATTATAACCATCATGGAGGTAGGATGTATGGGACAAAGCAAAGTAATTTCCATGAATAACATTACTTGCACATAACTCCTGGACAAACACCTGCAACTGGCATTTTCCTTCATCTTCATTATAATATTTCCAAGATGGGAAGATACGCAGATACGATTTAACAACATCAAATGCGATAGATGCTAAACTATGACTAGTTGGTTGTGCTTCCTCCATAGGAATAGGCGTACTAACTGGTGGAGTTGGGGTTCGCCGTGGTAGTACTGGCCCTTTGGGCACTGGAGCTGCCTTACTAACTGCTCTTGTTTGGGAGCTCTGTGGTGGAGATGGTTTTGTCTCAACAGGAACTGGGTTACTATCTGCTGGGGTTGGGGTTAGATTGGGTGAAGCTGGTTCTCTGTCCATCGCAGTAGGGGTACAATCTGCGGGAGTTTGGGTTATGTGTGGTAGGGCTAGTTCTTGTGCATGTATGACCGGGGTGCTATCTCCACCAAGAGGTAGCACTGTTTTAGATGGTTCTCTGTGCATCGCAGTAGGGTTACAATCTATGAGAGTTTGGGTTATGTGTGGTAGGGTTGGTTCTCGTGCATGTACAACCGGGGTGCTATCTCCACCAAGAGGTAGCACTATTTTATTTGAAGACCGTGTTTTTAGTCCGCTAGATGCTGGCATCACCCGCTCCAATTCAAATGGCTGATAAACAAGAAACATAGTTGAATGTACAGACATTGTATGAGAGAAAGATGCAATAGATAGTGTGGAAAAAAGAGGGCATGAAATAGTTGACATGTATATTGTTTAACTAAAATGGATAGCCTGACATAATTTCACATATATGATGTCTATCTAAACTGGATAGCATAGCATAACATAATTCAAAGATAGGATGAATAACTAAACAGGATCGCATGACATAATTCACCTACATGTTATCTAAGTAATCAGGATCGCATCATTTAATTCACACATGTGATTTATATGCTAAACAGAGGGCATTAGATATGATGTCTAAACTAAGAACATGGTGTTGAATATTGTGTATATGATGTCTAAACTATGTAATGCAAGACACCATATGCATGATATGAGCAGTATAACCGTGCCAAGTTAGAGCATACACCTCGGTGGGGGAATAGGACTGGTCATCTGTCTCTGAATCCATCTCTGAGGAGCTATCGGGACCCAACAAGAGATCTGCTTCGACAGGTAGCATTGTCTGCTCTCAAGGCCTTGTTTTCACTCCAGATTTTTCAATCTCCCACCCAAATGGCTGATTCGCAGGAAGAGTAGTTTAATGTACAAACATTGTCGACAAATGGAAATGTAATGAAGAAAAGGATGGGCAAGATATCATTCAAATATATGATGCCTGGTTAAACAGGACGGCATTGAACATTTCACGTATATTATGGCTGGCTAAAAGACATGAGACTGCATAATTCCCATATGTGACATAGAAACTAAACAGGTGGCATTACAGAACATGTCTAAACTAAGCAGATGACATATATGATGTCAAAGTAGGCACTGCAAGGCAACATATGCATGATATGACTAACATCATCATGCCAAGGTAGAGCAAACACCCTGGGAGGTAAATAGGAGTGGTTAGCGGCGTCTGAATCCGCCTCACAACAGATATCTTCCTATGGATTACAATCTAGAGAGGGGTGGGGAGGGTTTGCCATTGAACCCACCATGGAGCGATGTATGCATGACATTGTATTGCCGCGCAAAACTTTTCTCTTTTTCTCTACATGTTCAGCATGACTGTGTACAATATCTGACATGCATACGAAAAAAATATGGTGAGATTATGTAAGGAGAGCATGCAGAATTTTAGAGTGGTGGTAACAAACAGTGGATGGATCCAAAAATAATGATAGCAGGCTGATGATTGCTTTAATTTAATAAAAAGACAGATGATGATTGCTTCACTATTTGTTTCCCACCCAAGATGAACAACATAGGCATACCCTAGGTGAACCAGATATTAGACAGAGATACTATTCATTGCTTCCTCGATATGTGCCCCACAACTAATTTAGAACTCAAGATTGAACATTAATTTGGACCTGACTTGGAGTCCAAGAGGTGAACAGGACGATAAAGTAGCAGGTAATTTTCAGCAATGCATAACATAAGCAGAAACAAAAGAGTGCGATCTCTCTTGTGGACCCGTGTACTCCTCAGGTTCGTCTGTTGAGTCGGTGATGGTGATGCCGTTGCGGTGGGTGCCGGCGGCAGGGGAGGAGGTCTGAGGCGGCGAAAGATGGTCAGGAGTCGTGATGTCCGGTTTGGTGGATGTTTCTGTCGATGGAGCAGCTCAGTTGAGGTGGACGACGCCGCGGCAGGAGCAGGACAAACCACACAAAGTTCCCTTCGGCACCTACCTGTAACTGAAGTAGTTCTGTAAGGGGTCATTTGGCTTGCATGATTCTAAAAACGCAGGGATAGGAAAAACACCGGAATAGGATAGGAATGCACATGGTAAACAGAACATTTGTAAACACAGGATTTCTGTCAACTTGAGTGTTTGGTTTACAGGAATTGGAAGAGCAGAGGAATGCAAAGAAACATGGCCAAAATAAAGTGAAACCATATGAAAGCGTGTACAGTTAGAATGTTATTCTGCCACTAATGCACTTGCTCTTGTTTTCATGCATAGGATTTTGAAAAGTAGGTCCAGGTGGATGTTTTGCTTCATTCCTTTCAACAAAATGCATGAATAATTGAATAGTAGAGTGCCATTGGAAAATTCCCTATTGCTATGTTTTTCCGTCGAACCAAAATAGCCCTAATGGATCGACATGAATGTATAGTAATAAGTGATGCAACAAGTGTACAACCTCTTTGCCGTAGCCGTGTCGACCTCAGCATCATTGGGTTGGTCGCTGAAGCAGTTGAGGCAGAGGTGGCTGTCGGAGGTGTGGAGGAAGATCTGAGGAATCTGTAGACGGCGTCCAGGGCACTGCTCTGTTGGGATGGATCGTTCTGTCGTTGGAGCAGCCCCGGTGAGCCATAAGACGTCAAGGCTGAAGCAGCACAACATATACATCATCAATCTCAAGTGGGATTCTAATAGCATCTCCAATAGATGATGTCAAATAGATGTAAAATTTATATCACCAAAAACCACCTGACTACAACTGATGAGGTAGAAACAGTTGACACTGAACTTAACTGTTGAAACTGAAATTTACTGTGGAATCTGAATGTTACTATCGAAACTGAACGCAATGGTAGCAGAGAGGCACTTGACATGTAGTTTAGGGAGGGCCTGTAGTTCATCTTCAACCTGCATCCCCCCGAGCCGCCAGCCACCACCGGCCGAACCACTGGCCCCAGCGCTGCCTCGCCGCCCCGAAAAAACTCCCCACCGCCGGTCCACCGCCGCCCGGCCAGGCCTATAGGCCCCCACCCTGAACCCTAAGATAGATAGTGGGGTACCTCTACGATGAGCCCCCGTCCCCGCTGCGGGTGGTTCTTCCTTAACTCCGGCGAGCCCCCCACCCCCTGAAAATCGACTGACCCAAAAGTCGATTCAGTCGACTGGAGTGTAGCTAAATCGGAGTAGAGCAGCAGCGATTGAGGGGGAGAGCAGCAGCAGCGCGAGCGAGCGAGCGAGAGCCGGAGCAGCAGCAGCAGATCCGACTGGTATGGCCGCCGCCGCCGAAGGGGCCTCGCACTGGGGGAGAGCCGTCATGGAGATGTCGCCCGCGGCGCCAGCTTCAAGGTAGCTGCTCCATTGGGGTGCGAGATGGAGCACCATCGGCGCCGGGAGGTCGAGCTAAGGAGAAGGTGTGATGCGATGAGTGTACAACCTCTTTGGTGGCACCGAGTAGGCCTCGGCTTCGTCCGAGGAGTCGGTGAGGATGCTGCGGTTCCGGTGGAGCAGGTTAAGGCGGCGCTGTGGGGATGGAGCAGCCGCGATAGACGAGGCGATCGTCGGAGCAGCTCCTTGGAGCTGGAGGACGGGGCGGCTGAACCGGCGGGACAACGAGATGGACGAAGGATCCTGATCCGGAGAGGTGGATGAGGGACGTCGAGCTGTTGCGGTGGACGAGGTTGTCGGGGAAGAGGCTCCGGCTGGGCAGCGGTGAGGTGGCGAACGGAGGAGGGTGGGGTTTCGCGGCTGGAGCAGAGAGGTTATGGCGGCCTGGTATTTCGAATGGCAAAAAGGAGGCGATGGGAGGGGGTGAACCATGACTTAGGGACGCGCTTGCCCAAAATGTAGGGTGTGTTGCAAAAGTACCCCCCACCGATTTGAACTAGCGGACCTTTCGGCTCAGGGTTAGAAGGGGGATTTCGCGTCTCGGGATTTGGCAGCTGGAGGGAGTTTTCATGCGCATTGTAATTTCGGGATAGCAAGGCGCGAGTTGTGAAGGCGCCAGTTTTGGGAGCACGATATCTGAATTTTCGGGATATAACAAGGTGCGGGTTGAATTTGAGGGACAAGCCTAACGTGTAATATTGTACTTGTATGTACCAAATCAATTCGCACTTCCCTCAACCAAAAAGAAAATGAAAAAAATAAAAATATTCACACCACACAAAGAGAGAATCTTGCCCCGTTTTACTATAAAAATGCTATTCAAAGCTACTCCCTCCTTCCATCTATATAGGGCCTAATGCATTTTTCGATGCTAACTTTGACCAAATATTAGAGCAATAATATATGACATGCAACTTACACAAAGCACACCGTTAAATTCGTCTGTGAAAGGTTCTTTCAATGATATAATTTTCACATTGTGCTTGTCATGTACTATTAATCTTGTCAATAGTCAAAGGCGGTCTTAAAAAACGCATTACGCCCTATATAGATGGAAGGAGGGAGTATGAATCCATGTTATGTCCAATTAAATTTTTTTGCTTGCTGTATAATGCATGTAACCTACTCATACCAACATTTTAGTGCATTCCAAATGTCTATACTACCGCTACAATTCGAACTGAATTTGAATTCGTTTCTCTATTTCAATAAGAGTCTACAATCATGATTGTTGCAAACTTCAACCATCATTCGTGTATTACCTTAATAACACACCACATGATTACTATAGAGATAGATATGAACTATGTGTACTACATGAACTCGAATTCTATTTTTTGAATACACTTGATGTTGATTCCAAATAATAGTACATTTGATGTACTAACTATATATTCATAATCTAAACCATGTTCCATACGTGTACATCGTGTTTATCACACATAGTATAGTGCCCCGCCCCCTACATTATGACAAGTATTTAGACCTGAGCTGCAAAAGCCACACATTAGCCCAAATTATGATCAATGTTCTATATATTATACGTAGTAATAGTAAGATGCCCATGTTTCCACAGAACATCAACATGATCAAGGGGAGGCCTAATTTGCAAATATGGAGAGGGGTGTGGGTATCTTTTTTCAAAATTGCCATAGTTTCCTTCCTATCCGTCAGATATAAATCGGACGTCCTATATTGCAGGATGGCAGGCACACCATCATTAACAAATCCGTTTTTTATAAGAGTAGAGATAAAATATATTATATGTAGTATAACAAGTTCATAACCACACCATGTGTATCACCATTATATATATTCACACATGCGTTGGTTTAAAACACTATGATAGATTCTTCAAATATCCGAATTCGCTTTTTATAATGAAGTGTGATCTCCATTCGTCTTTTACACCCACACAATCCTCTTATCTTTGTAGCTAGCTAGCGCTAACTTTCTCTCGTGCATGCACACGCCCGCATCCCTCTCACCCTCCCTCAGCATTCTCTAGCTCCATCACGCAAATTCGCCTTTTCACTTTAGGTCGTTCACCCACGGTGTGTGTAGGCCCCCCAGCTCCTTCTTTACGGCACACATCGATCGATATGCCTCTCTAGCAAGGTGTGCCTAGCACAAAACACAAGCTTCCTGATGTCTACTACACAACCTTCTTCTTGTAGACGTTGTTGGGCCTCCAAGTGCAGAGGTTTGTAGGACAGTAGCAAATTTCCCTCAAGTGGATGACCTAAGGTTTATCAATCCGTAGGAGGCGTAGGATGAAGATGGTCTCTCTCAAACAACCTTGCAACCAAATAACAAAGAGTCTCTTGTGTCCCCAACACACCCAATACAATGGTAAATTGTATAGGTGCACTAGTCCGGCAAAGAGATGGTGATACAAGTGCAATATGGATAGTAGATAATAGTTTTTGTAATCTGAAAATATAAAAACAGCAAGGTAACTAATGATAAAAGTGAGCACAAACGGTATTGCAATGTGTGGAAACAAGGCCTAGGGTTCATACTTTCACTAGTGCAAGTTCTCTCAACAATAATAACATAATTGGATCATATAACTATCCCTCAACATGCAACAAAGAGTCACTCCAAAGTCACTAATAGCGGAGAACAAACGAAGAGATTATGGTAGGGTACGAAACCACCTGAAAGTTATTCTTTTTGATCGATCTATTCAAGAGTTCATAGTAAAATAACATGAAGCTATTATTTCCGTTCAATATATCCTAGAGTTTGTACTAGAATAAGACCTTAAGACACAAATCAACTAAAACCCTAATGTCACCTAGATACTCCAATGTCACCTCAAGTATCCGTGGGTATGATTATACGATATGCATCAGATTCATCTATTCAAACCAACACAAAGTACTTCAAAGAGTGCCCCAAAGTTTCTACCGGAGAGTCAAGACGAAAACATGTGCCAACCCCTATGCATAGATTCCCAAGGTCACGGAACCCGCAAGTTGATCACTAAAACATACATCAAGTGGATCAATAGAATACCCCATTGTCACCACGGGTATCCCACGCAAGACATACATCAAGTGTTCTCAAATCCTTAAAGACTCAATCCGATAAGATAACTTTAAAAGGGAAAACTCAATCCATTACAAGAGAGTAGAGGGGGAGAAACATCATAAGATCCAACTATAATAGCAAATCTCGTGATACATCAAGATCGTACCACATCAAGAACACGAGAGAGAGAGAGAGAGAGATCAAACACATAGCTACTGGTACATACCCTCAGCCCCGAGGGTGAACTACTCCCTCCTCGTCATGGAGAGCGTCGGGATGATGAAGATGGCCACCGGTGTGGGTTCCCCCCTCCGGCAGGGTGCCAGAACGGGTCTAGATTGGTTTTCGGTGGCTACAGAGGCTTCTGGCGGCGGAACTCCCGATCTATTGTGCTCCTCGAAGTTTTTAGGGTGTATGGGTATATATAGGAGGAAGAAGTACATCGGTGGACCTCCGAGCTGTCCACGAGGCAGGGGGCGCGCCCAGGGGGGTGGGCGCGCCCCCACCCTCGTGGGAAGCCCGGGACTCTCCTGGTCCAACTCCGATACTCCGTGGGCTTCTTCTGGTCCAAAAATAAGTTCCGTGAAGTTTCAGGTCAATTGGACTCCGTTTGATTTCCCTTTTCTGTGATACTCTAAAACAAGGGGGAAAACAGAAACTGGCACTGGGCTCTAGGTTAATAGGTTAGTCCCAAAAAGCATATAAAATAGCATATAAATGCATATAAAACATCCAAGGTTGATAATATAATAGCATGGAACAATCGAAAATTATAGATACGTTGGAGACGTATCACTTCCCCTCTTCTCTTATCACCGTCCATGCCTCACTCCCACCACTCTTTTCATCGATCTCGTACTTGCACACTCCTTCCCGCTCGATATAGTATGACTCTCGCACTACCTCCTAGATGCATCCCTCTCTCTCTCTATCCTTCTCCCCATGCCTCATTTGCTTCTAACACACACATGCATGTATACCGATCGATCTCCCAACATATACCTAGGTCGACTTTAACCATTCCCCCCCATCGATCGATGTACCTCACAAGTTATGTCTCTCCTTTCTCTGACAAAGGACGATTGATCTTCCTACTTAGTTATGTCTGCTTACCACAACCATATCGCCCCCCCCCCCCTCATCATTCGTGCATGCCTCCTGACCCGTCTCTCACACGCACGTGCACAGACAGGCAGCCATCCCCTCTCTTATTGATATTGCAGGCATGCCCTTTGGTTGTCTAGCAAGCCTATCCCACCATTTGTTAGAATCAACTCCACTACCACCCCCTCCAACACTCTAGCTCTGTCTCTCTCCCAACCTTATTCCTCTCCTACACATATGCATGGATGCCGATCGATCTCCCTTAATACATGAGGTAGATCGATCTCCCTTAATACATGAGGTAGGCCTCTCTCCTCCTCCACACATATACCAGCCATTGTACCTCTATAGTTAATTAGGCCTCCATCCCCCCCACAACACATCGATAGTCGAGCGTTGTAGGTAGGTATCCATGCCACAGAGACAAACTGCACCTGTCCCCTCTCACGTTCCAGTAGGCCAGCCACTCTATATCTTTGACGTGGGCACACACAAATTCGATGGCACTATTTATCGATCGCGCGCGCGCACACACACACACACACATCATCCCTCTCTTCGATTTTATGGACACCTGAAGCCGATGATACCTCCACTCTCTTCTCGTGGATCGCCCCCTCTATATATATGATATATCCAAGACTCTGTTTCACACACATTGCATATGTTACATTTTTTGATTGACCCCACCCCCCACCCCCAAAAAAACTCTCACGAACCCACACACTATACTATCTCTCTACGTTTGTATCTCTCTCACACAACCCCACGTAGGTGGTGTACGTATACAAGAAGAGAATAGGTGCACCGTGCACGTACTCACGCTTCGTGCCTAGCCACACCCGCGCGGGTACACGGTGGAGCTCATTTATGTACGAAATGGCAGCCCACGTGCTAATTTGAACGCGTGTAGCGGTTGTTTACCTACGGAGGTTGTGTACACGCGTGCACGAAACAAAGTTCGACTTGATGCGTTGGCGCGTTATTTTTAAATAAAGTTATATCGCTCAATGGCACGTACGTAGAATATAAAATGATTTTTATGGAGAAAAAGGTAGTCCGCTCCACTATATACAATGGAGCCTGCCTGCCTGGTTTGTCTCTCTTCATAGTATCTCACACAAGGCTGCGGTGACCTCTCTCTCTCTCACCGCTGGTCACTGATCTGGCCGCATCCCGTCCGCCGGCGGAAAGGGAGGACGTGCATCGTTTCTCCGTTTGACAACGCTGAGGCAGCACGCCCCGATCTGCGATACACGCCGTTCTCTCTGACCAAGCTCCGGCGTGGTAGGGCCTACGCCACATGCTCGCTACCGCAGAATGGGCAGATTCCGCCCGTTGCCGCTCACCTAGTTACACCCCCGACGACCTCTAGGTATCCCCTCCGGCCTTGCTCCACTGCCCGTCTTCCCACGTTGCTGCATGTGGATCTTCCATAGTTCTTTGCCCAAAACGTAGCTCGTTCGGCGTACTTTCCATATTGCAATCTCGTCCTCGCACCGTTTTAGACAAACACAACTGTGTTGTTATCTTCCCTTAGGACAAGGAATATGCTTCTTTTTTGTCGTCGCATGTGTCATCAACTGTTATTGGCCAGTAATTGTTTCCTTTCTACCTCTTTTTTGCAAACAGGGCTATCCATTTCACCTCGTCGCTATTGCGACCTTTTGGCGAACTGCACAAATCACTTCTTTCTTAAGAGTGTTTTGTGCAGTTCTACCAAAATGTCACACGGGCAACGTCTCTACATTTCAGTGCGACTGCACAAAGGGAGATTGGTTTTGCTCTATCCTCCTCATCCAACTCTGAGCCTAATCTTCTCCAACTAGTTAGTCTTAAGAGAGACCGCAAAGGTGACCGACTTCTATTTGTGTGTTTATTGTTTCATCAGCAGTCCTCTATTATCGTAATCACACTTAATATCTTTGGAACAGGGACGCTCAGCTCTATTTTAGTGGAACTGCACAAAATGATCGGAATGTTGCATGCTCCAGACAACTACTTTTTTCCCAACATGCCTTGTTGATTTAGACAGAGCTGGGGGGACGTTGCTGCCAATGAAAGCATGGATCAATTTTAATTTAACACCTTCTCACAACTTTGTCTTCAGTTGTGATGTAAATATTAGCTTTAATTAGCAAGGAAGTTAGTTTTTTATTGTTTCCGAAAGAGCATGGATGGCAAGACACACGAAACAAAAGCTGAAGCTCACACCATTGTACAATTTCATGTCGCTGGAAAATTATTTGTATCTATACCTACTAATAAAGGGGCTATTGCTTCTTACCACCGTAAATTCGTCCGTCATTGGTCAAACAAGTTTCGTCCATCGTCCCCTCGGTAGACTGGGTGAGGCATCGTAAAAGTTTCGTTAAAAGGAAAAAAGAAACGTGATGTTAGGGGCCCAACTCGGCCGGCCCATTAACTCTTAACGAGTACCCAAAAATTGTTTGCGAGTACGTAGAATCGAACTCGTGCCCTCCGCACCAGCTAATTAGCTTGATGCCAGCTGAGCTAGAATGATTCTGTTGATTGGAAGGTTTCGTCCCGTTCTAAAATAGTACCAGCTCGACTCCTTATGTGCAATCACACCAATTTATATACATGCAGAACCTGCACATATTCAGAAGCTGGCTGCTGGATGATTCTACCTATAGATGATAAAAGAAAGCATGTAGCATATTCTCAATGAGAGATACGATGCTACACTGGAACGATGCAAGACCCGACCGATTAGATCTACCGATGCAAGGTCCGTCCAATAGACATGAGTGGAGTGTGGGAGAGGCTTCAAGCCCAGCTGGATTGATTTCGCCGGCAGCTAGAGAGGCTGTGGGTCGGTCTTTGGCTGTGTACATTTATACTTTATTATTGTTTCTTACCATTAACCTGATCATACTTGAATTATTTGTTAGATAAAATGCTCAACACCTCAATCTTATCAGCAAGACAACAAGAAAAATAAGGTGGTGCCCGGACCGGAACCACAAACACATCGACCGAAATCGGAGAGGGAGATGACATCGTAGACCTTGAGTTCCTGTAAATAAGGTATGCCAACATCATCACCACCATGAGCAATTTCCCAAAACATTCATGATCGGACGTGAAGAGTTCGGACATAAGTGTTCCATTACCTCTTAAAACTGCTCACCGTGTGTTTGAGGTAACATGTAATTAAATCTAATATTGATATGATAACAGCTAAGTTGACCAATATAATCTTTAACAACCATAATCAAATTTAATAATTCTCCTGCAACACCACCTTATCATACCCGATGAATATTTGCAGTGCTATTTCTCGATGTACCTTATGATGTATTGTGTACAACTATATACAAATAAAATATGGAGTTGTAAAAATAGGTGCTTTTTTTCTTTCATGGTGTTGCAACGGAGGAGTCCATGAGGTATGAGCTAAGGACATGAAAAGGTTTTTTCTCCCGTTGCAACGCACATGTATGTTTCCTAGTAGTACATCAATTATGTAAACAAATGCTGGAAGCTTGATAGCATTGCCAGAAGCCTCTTCGGCATCCGGGTCCATGTGCCATGCACAAAATTATACTCCTTCGTTCCTAAATATTTGTCTTTTTACAAATTTTAAATGGGCATATTTTAGAGTGTAGATTCACTCATTTTGCTTCGCATGTGTACTCTCTCCGTTGCTAAATATTTGTCTTTCTAGAGATTTCAACAAGTGACTACATACGGAGCAAAATGAGTGAATCTACACTCTAAAATATGTCTATATACATCCGTATGTAGTAGTCCATTTGAATCGATCTAAAAAGACAAATATTTGAGTAGTCACTCGTTGAAATCTCTAGAAAGACAAATACTCTGGAGTATATTTAAGAACCGAGGGGATAGTGCACAGCCGCATGGGAGACTCAGACCGGTTGTTGCGCCGCATTAATAGTGAGTAATGAGCAGTCAAATCATAAGCCTCACCTTTCCCACTGTAAGTTGCTCGGAAGAAGCAACCATCAATACGTTCTTCTTTGAATCCACTCATACTACTCCATCCGTCACTGCTTATAGAGCGCGCTTCAGAAAAAGAGAAAATCTCTGGGACCAAGGCGACTAGCGATCGGCCTGAAAAATAGCATTGGTAGTTATAGCACGGCGTCTATTACTAGAGGAAATAATGCGTACACACATGCATGTAGTGCTTCCACCACGGGTACACACATGCCTGCACTTAATCCACTCCGTAGTACTACATCGAGAGAAAATTGCGGTTACCACGCCCTAATTAATTGAGCATTAAACCAAATGCGTCTAAAGTCTCTCTAGTGGTGGAACTGCATTGAGAGAAATGCATCATAATGAAGCGCGCCCTATAAACTGTGACGGAGGGAGGAGTAGTATGAAGGTGCAAAACCAAGTACGTGTAGGCTAGTCGGTCAACGCACCTCCTCTTAGCATATCACTGACATGTGGGACCGGAGTGTGAGCAAACCGATCTCAATTGACAGCAAAATGGCCAACCCGTCGTTCCTTGAGAGAGACGAGGAGCGAGAACACACAGACGGGCTCGCACGGAGGCCAAGATATATTCGAGCATGGTTTATCGATATCATCATTACATGTTGGGCTGCCGTTTTCCGCTCTTCTCCGGAATAAATGTGTACTTTATCAGAGATTAAAAAAATAAGAGTACAGAGGCTCCACCATGCGGTTCTAGTGGTAGTACTACTCGTACTACTAAACCTTGCGCTTGGCTCTTCGCCTCTTCGTGAAGTCGAACAATGATGGTACTCCGCATGTTCGGTACTAGTACAGTGTATGCCTCTGGCAATCTGACACCGAATGAATTGATGCATGTCCATCACCTGGGCGAGGGTACGTTGCATTAGCCAAAAGGCATAAGCGAGCTTCACCTTGTCCTGCAAGCTTCTCCTCGTTCTGCGAGTTGACGGGACACACCAACAAGTAGCGCTAGTCCATACTCCCTCCTTTCCGGTTAATATGGCTTAATCTTTTTTGCAGGTAAGTGAGAGAGCTTTATTCATATATAAGCATTCTTAGGACGATCAGCCAAGACACTGGTCACTAGGAAGCGAGGTACCCCGCAAAAAAAGAAGTAGGGAGCGAGCTGTTTCATCAAGCCAGCTCTCGGCCACATTCAAAGTGTAGCAAGCACGGTTCACACAAAGATGCGCCGCAAGGTTTGCTGACCTGTTTACATGCTGAATAACAAACAAGAGGAAATATTACCAAGCGCTCCTATTTGTAACAGGATATGAGCCAGCATTAAGCGAGAATTGTGGCGAGTGTTCCATGCAATCAAATTCCATTATCACATGCGAGAACCCTCGAAGAGAACCAAATGTGTTGAAGATTGCTTTATCACATTTTAAAAATATAATAAAAGTGCAGACGCTCCTCCATCCGGTTCCTAGTACTAGTATAGTACATACATCTATAGACTATAGTAGTAGTACTACTACTAGTAAACTTTGCGCTTGGTTGTTCGCCTCTTCGGGAAGTGCAACAATAATAGTACTAGTACAGTGTATGCTTCTGGAAATCTGACACCGAATTAACTATTGCACGTCGACCGCCTGAGTGAAGGAGAGATTGCATTAGTCAAAAGTTTCTCCTTGTCCTGCGAGCCATCGCGCGCAAGCTTCTCCCGTCCTGCAAGCTTCTCCTCGTTCGGCAAGTTGACGGGACACAACAAAGTAATGCTAGTCCATACTGCCTCCTCTCCTGTTAATATGGCTTAATTTCAAACAAGATAAATACACTATCTGTCACTATATATTTGTAAAAATACGGTCAGTGGACTTCATAATACGCTCATTGCGCTCAATACATGCATTTTCCGGTGTTTATACGGTCACTAGCTCACCCTGGCTGAGTATGTGTGTGCATGCACGTGTAGGTTGAGCACTTGAGCGTGACCGTGTGTATTCCATCGTGTGCTCGGACATGCATGCATTAGGGCGTCACACGCATTTTTGCGTCCATGTGTACGTTTGACTGTTGCATACGCTTAGGGGGAGTACATCTAGGGGCCACTAAAGGAGCAGTCAAATCAAACAGTAAGTTAGTCGGAAGAAGCAATCATCATTTCACTCTTCAATGGCACGTACGCAATATAAAATGGTTGATATGGAGAGAAAAAGAAAACCACTATATATATATACACTAGCAGGAGCCTAAGCTACAAGCCTGCTTGCTTGGGTTGCTCTCTTCACAAGCATAGAACAACGGTGGTCACACCGCTGGTCACATATCCGGCCTGATCCCACAGCTGGGGGACGGGAGCAATGTTCTGCGTAGACGCGGTCGACATCAGCGAGGAAGAAAATCCACAGTCGGTGCGTCCCAATCGGGGGTCACCGCGGTATGGGCCGATGCCGCATCCCAACCGCCCTTCTAGCTACAGCCCGACGTCCCAGGTAGTCCATCTTCCTTTTGGAGCCGGCTTGCTGTTGGAGAACGTAGTAATTTCAAAATTTTCCTACGCACACGCAAGATCATGGTGATGCATAGCAACGAGAGGGAAGAGTGTTGTCCACGTACCCTCGTAGACCGAAAGCGGAAGCGTTAGCACAACGCGGTTGATGTAGTCGTACGTCTTCACGATCCAACCGATCAAGTACCGAACGCACGGCACCTCCGAGTTCTGCACACGTTCAACTCGATGACGCCCCTCGAACTCCGATCCAGCCGAGTGTTGAGGGAGAGTTTTGTCAGGTAAGATCGAGGTGGATTATGATCGCCTAAGCACCGCTACGATATGATCGAGGTGGATTATGGTGGAGGGGGGCACCGCACACGGCTAAGAGATCAAGAGATCAATTGTTGTATCTTTGGGGTGCCCCCTGCCCCCGTATATAAAGGAGTGGAGGAGGGGGAGGGCCGGCCCTCTCTATCGCGCGCCCTAGGGGAGTCCTACTCCCACTAGGAGCAGGATTCCCCCTTTCCTAGTAGAACTAGGAGCCCTTCCAAGTAGTAGGAGTAGGAGGGAAGGAAAGGGAAGGGAAAAGGAGAAGGAAGGAAGGGGGCACCACCCTCCCTAGTCCAATTCGGACCAGCCCATGGGAAGGGGTGCGGCCACCCTTTGAGGCCTTTCTCTCCTTTCCCGTATGGCCCATTAAGGCCCAATACGAATTCCCGTAACTCCCCGGTACTCCTGAAAATACCCGAATCACTCGGAACCTTTCCGATGTCCGAATATAGTCGTCCAATATATCGATCTTTACGTCTCGACCATTTCGAGACTCCTCGTCATGTCCCCGATCTCATCCGGGACTCCGAACTCCTTCGGTACATCAAAACACATAAACTCATAATATAACCGTCATCGAACTTTAAGCGTGCGGACCCTACGGCTTCGAGAACTATGTAGACATGACCGAGACACGTCTCCAGTCAATAACCAATAGTGGAACCTGGATGCTCATATTGGCTCCTACATATTCTATGAAGATCTTTATCGGTCAAACCGCATAACAACATACGTTGTTCCCTTTGTCATCGGTATGTTACTTGCCCGAGATCCGATTGTCGGTATCTCAATACCTAGTTAAATCTCGTTATCGGCAAGTCTCTTTGCTCGTTCTGTAACACATCATCCCGCAACTAACTCATTAGTTGCAATGCTTGCAAGGCTTATAGTGATGTGCATTACCGAGTGGGCCCAGAGATACCTCTCCGACAATCGGAGTGACAAATCCTAATCTCGAAATATGCCAACCCAACAAGTACCTTTGGAGACACCTGTAGAGCACCTTTATAATCACCCAGTTACGTTGTGACGTTTGGTAGCACACAAAGTGTTCCTCCGGTAAACGGGAGTTGCATAATCTCATAGTCATAGGAACATGTATAAGTCATGAAGAAAGCAATAGCAACAAACTAAACGATCAAGTGCTATGCTAATGGAATGGGTCAAGTCAATCACATCATTCTCTAATGATGTGATCCCGTTAATCAAATGACAACTCATGTCTATGGCTAGGAAACTTAACCATCTTTGATTCAACGAGCTAGTCAAGTAGAGGCATACTAGTGACATACTGTTTGTCTATGTATTCACACATGTATTATGTTTCCGGTTAATACAATTCTAGCATGAATAATAAACATTTATCATGATATAAGGAAATAAATAATAACTTTATTATTGCCTCTAGGGCATATTTCCTTCACTTGCTCCACTGCCGCAGCTCCCCACGTAGCTCCATCTCCATGTCGATCTTTCTCTACTTCTATCGGCTTCTACTTGTGATGAGTTTATGTCTCATGAACTAGTGCTAGTACTATTATTCTAATCACACTTCTTCAATATCTTTGCCATCAGGGATGCTCAGCTCGATTTTAGTGAAACTGCACAAAAGCATCGTATGATCCAAGGGTGCCAGCCGTGTTTCCTTCGACAGGTTCTACCTGGCCAGGAAATGAAATCCTATTTAGGGTTTAGGGTTTAAGTCATAGTGACCCCATCAGTAGTTTTTCTTTCGTACACGCTCTCACAACTTCTGTCTTTAGTTATGAAGTAAATATTGGCTATGATGTGTGAATCATTGACATGCATCAGCATGCGTGTTAGTTTTCCTTTGTATTTGATGGAATGTTGTAACGGGGCAACCTTGGAGTAGGAATGAAAATGGAGTGGAAAGTTTCCATTTTTCCGGAGAAAAATGGAAACGGAGAGGAACCAACGTTTCATCTCGTTGGATCGCGCCATCGAGCAAAACCAACGTTTAAATCACGTCTGTCGCGTTCATGTCTCACGCTCCTCCATGGCTCGACCCCACACGGTCGCTCGGCATGCCACTCACCGCAAACCGAGTATACGATAACTTTCCCGCCTGCTTGTCGATGGATCGCGCCATGGAGTACTAGTACTACTGGAAGAGATTGACGAGTTGGGGGAGGACAGCTAGTTGTAGCACGGACTCCCAAGAACTTTTTACATGCATGTTGTGGCCGGCTATTGCGACCTTTGAACGCGGAGCAGTCGCGTGCACCAGGAAGCGGCACGGGCGACGCTCTCTTGGCCGGCGCGCCGCTGCAATGCCGGCACCAGTGAGAGGTCGCGTCCGCTCTAGCTGGGCATGAATGCGGCACTGACCATTTCGGGCAGGAAGCACGCGCGGGTGATGAAGAGGGTTCGGGTTGGTCAGGAGCGGCCATGGCAGCGGTCCAGACGCCCGCAAACAAGAGATGTCGTACGTTAATATTGCCGCGTATATAATTAACAACATAAATAATGTGTCAGTTGGACAAATATGATTGGATATGGAGATGGAAATGGAATTTTATGTAAACACGGATATGCATGTCTATGTCTATGTGTGTGTGTGCGCGACGACTCTCACGACCTGGAAGCGGGGCCGTGTTTTTGATCGAGTTTTCTTTCTTCGTACTTAAAAAAATGTCTGCCAGTTTTCGTTTCTTTTTTCCGGGAACGCACGTATTCTATTTAAAACCACTGCTATGGAGAGATTGTTTTACTCCATTATAGCCTCTTGTTTGATAGAGTTTCTCGTGTCTCGCTCTCTCACCCTCTCCATATCAAAACAAGATGACAGTGTCCACACTATCTCTCTCCTCATCGGTGGTCACAGATCCGGCTGAGTCCCGTCCATTGCGGGAGGTGAGGAGGTGCAGCGTTAATGTTGTCGTCGTCGGCGATGGAGGAAGTCGATGCGCACCGTCCTCTCGGAGCCGGCGCTGGCACGGACGAAGGTCCTTCGCGCCCTTGTTCGCTGCCGTGTGTGGGCAGATCCCGCCCGCCTGCCTAAGTGACATCTCGCCCATCTGAGGTATAACTTCTTGTACTGGTCCAGCTCCCTAGGTCGCTGCATGCGGGTTTTCTTCTATGTGACTACTCCCCAGCTCCCCATGTATAGTAGCTAGGGTT
The DNA here is from genome assembly GCF_056163025.1 of Triticum urartu. NCBI lineage: Eukaryota > Viridiplantae > Streptophyta > Magnoliopsida > Poales > Poaceae > Triticum > Triticum urartu. Next base: position 475,142,675 of record NC_141878.1, on the reverse strand, counting down.
CATCGGCTGGTCCAACATCACCTACTATTATAGAGGAAATGCCACTCGAAAAGTTGTCCTGATTTATGCCTCGGTGGAGGTATACATGTTGTTTGACAAAAAGTACATGGTGGTTGTGCGGTCATTGTCCATATGCGCCTATTGCTGCTGCTAATCTAATACTATCACTGGTTAAATGAAGAAATGCTTTTTTTCTCGGGTATCCTGGTTTAGTTCCCATCAAGATAATCATGACGCTTCTGTTTGTTGGTGTACTTCCCATAATTCTTATTGACAGTTGAGATGTCGTTGTTAATCTTGTAAAACAAAGTAACACCACTATATCCCTTTTTTATATTTTTGGAAACAGCGACGCGTATCTCCATACCTGGGCATGTCTTCCTCAATTTTAGTGGAACTGCACAAAATTGAATGGCCATTGTTGTTCCGCCTCACTGTCCTCTGCCATGTGGTTCTTCCTTCCTTGAGCTTGACTACTGAGAAGAAACAGACCATAGTGAGGATTTGTCGAACTTCATAGGTGCCTCACCCAAACTTGATGCCAAATGGATGATGCATCACCACGATGACCTATCGATGCTCATGGTTGTGCCTCATGGTTGCGTCGGCTGGTGAAGCTGATCGATTTTCAATGAAAAACAAGTTGTCTTCCATCAGTGCTCTTTGCTTTTTACCCACAAAGATGACATCCTTCGTCAGTTCACCTTGGTTGCGTTGGAAACGCAATCGTCTTTCACGTTGGTGCAATTTTATCACACAATTGGCTATGAACCAAATGTTTCCTCGAAGAAGGATCGACGTTGGTACTAAGAGCATAAGTTTTGTATTGATTTCTAAGCCTTCTCACAACTTTGTCTCCAGCTCCCCTGTAATTTTATTTGTCTAGCTATTAACTTTGATTAAAAAATGGTGTGGACTAAAAACCCAGATGGACGTAGTAGCCCTCCATTTTTATTTACTCCGCATATTAGATTTGACTGAAGTCAAACTTTGTAAAGTTTGACCAAGTTTAGGCCGAACACAACAAACCATAATTATTAGCGAGGGAAAACTGTACATACTCTCAAACCTTTCCGATAATTGAAATTAAAATTCTTTATTTGTACACACTCTCACACGTTTCCGATAATTTGGCGCATGTGTGGTTGTTCACTTAAGGGAGGGTAGTGTACTGCACGTGAGGACAGGAAGTGCGACCAGGACGCGTGGACAATAGTTTTCTTCACTGGTACGTTAAATAAAGAGTTTCGCTTCATACTTACACAATTTAAAATGATTGTTATGGAGAGAATAAGAAAACCACTACACTATATATTAGTCATATACATGAGTACTATATGGATGCAGCTTCATTGACTTTAGTGCACTTTCCTTTGGGTTTATGATAGGTGAGCCCAAAATGTGGCTGGCCCACCTGTCATACAGCCAAAAGCAGGTGCAGTTAAGGCACCGGAGCTTGGTCCATACTACAGTATATATATAAGCATGAGCATCAGCGCTTGTTTGCTAGGGTTTGCACTCTCCACACTCTCGCCGCACTACATATGTAAATACACGCTGGAGGCTCAGCGTTCCTTTGCTAGGGTTTGCTATATTCATTGTCTCTCACCCTCTTCACCAGATCTAAACAAGACTGCATTGTGGCCTCTGTCTCTCTCACCCCCTCACAGCTGGTGAAGGAGGCATCCGGATCCCGTCGCACCGGGAAGGGGAGGAGGTGTAGCATTCACTCTATCGCCTTCGGCGAGGGAGGCAATCCACTGTCGGCTGCGCTTTTCTCTTTCACCCAGCGCCTGTGTGGGAGGGCCACCGACCCTTCTTCCTAGCTGTCGTACATAGTGTGGGCAGATCCGACCTCCCTCCGCACGCCTTGCCACATCCCGACGACCCTAAGGTATAAGTTTCTTTGAAACTGTCATTGATCTAGCTGCATGCTGATCTTTTTCGATTCTGTAGTCGAATCTAGGTCTTGGTTCAAATAGGAAAGAAGGGTGCGGTGGGGTGGAGCATGAATCTAGGACGTGGTTCAATGAGGAAAGGAGGGAGGGAAAGTAGTATAGACTAGCTATCCAGCCGCTTTTGGTCGAAAAGGGAAAAAGGGGGTAACCCAGTACACACATCTGTAAGGAACCGAACTCTTTGTTGAAAAGGGAAAGAAACTGGGGGGCGGGTAGTTTGTGCAGGACTAGATTTGCTGCCCTCACATCGGAAAAAGTTTCAAAGATAACAAATATGGGACCAACGCAGATATGCTGCTTGGCTACATACTCTGCATCACCCATTTATACGTATGGACGCACATGGTGCTGGCATGTCCCATGTCCCATCCACATGATCGTGCAGTGTGTTTTGAGATGTTGTGCTACTTGTATTGGTACTGTTTTAAATAAATGTTGAATTGAAGCTATTATATTTTAAGCAATGCCACTCTCAGAATTAACTACTGAACTATTTTAAGAGAATTTCTCTGTTAATATGAATCAATGCAACCGTTTTAGAAATGCTACTATCCTATACTTTTTTCCATCAAGATAAGGTAGATGCTTCTTTTTGTGGCCGCGTGTTTCATCCTCCTTTATTGGCAGTAATTGTTTCCTTTTTTGCCTCTGTTAAATCAGGGATATATATTCAACTTGTTGCTATAGCAAACTTAAATGTCACACCGGCGACTTTACTTGATTTCAGAGTAACTGCACAAAATGAGATTGGATTTCCTATTCGTGTTGGCAGATTCGTACGTGATCTTGTGTGCGTCATGACATGTTGGTACTTGCCTTCATCCACATGATCATCCAGTGTGTTTTGAGATGCCGTGCTACTTGTATTGGTACTGTTTTAAATAAATGTTGAATTGAAGCTATTTTATTGTTGTCTTTTCCCATTAAGTAGTGAACAAAAATGGGACCAACCCAGACATTATGCTTGTTGCTTTGTCACAATAAACTCTGCATCACCCCCTTTATAAGTATATGGAAGCACATGTTGTTGTTGGCCCACTCTCCCCTGGAACTATTTATGCTTTTTGTTAATCTAATGCCGCTGGTAAAATTAAGCAATGCCACTCTCAGAATCAACTATTGAATCTTATTTCAAAACTGCAACACTTGTTAGGGATTTGCGAGATTACCATTTTTGTGGCCGCATGTTTCATCCTCCTTTATTGGCCAGTAATTGATTCCTTTTTTGCCTCTATTAAAACAGGGATATCTATTCAACTTGTTGCTATTGCGACATTTTGCTTTGCTTAATTTTTTTGGAACTGCACAAAATGAGACCGGATTTCCATATATGTGTTGAGATCTCTCTCAGGTCTTCCTCACGAGTTGTTTCAAATCTTGGTCTTGAAAGGTCAGTGCCGACTTTCCTCGGAATTAACTACTGAATCTTAGTTCAAAACTGCAACACTTGTTAGGGATCGGCGGGAGTACCATTTCTGTTAGGGATCGGCCGGAGTACGTTTAATAAATGTATTGTTCAGATAATGTCTCTGTTATTATATATCAGTTAAAGTGTTTTACAAATGGTACTATCCTGCTTTGTAGTTCTTTCTACATGTTTAACCAAGGTATTGTTAAGATAATGTCTCTGTTAAAATGAATCAGTCGCATTGTTTTAGGAATGATACTTTTCTGGTTTTTCATTCTTTATACATGTTGAAACAAGGCATTGTTAAGATAATGTCTCAGTTAATATGAATGAATCACACTGATTGAGAATTGCTACTCTCCTGCTTTGTTTCCCATTAAGATAAGGTAGATCAGTAGATGTTTTTCTTCTAGGAGTACAAGTCATCAACCATTATTTCTCAGTAATTGTTTCCCTTATACCTTTTGTTGCTTACAGGGATATCAAAATTAAAGCTCGCTTTTATTCCGACTTTGATTTTAGTTGAACTGCACAAAAGGAGCCAATGTGTCTAAGGCAAACTGCTGCATTAGTGGGTCCAGTTGGTCTTACCACTTTGCAGAAAGAAGCAGTCACTGTTTGCGCTACATTGCACAAGGAATGATCGAGAAGCTTTACAGAGCATTAGTAGACGCTGGTGACATGACTAGTCTGCAGAGAGCATAGGAAACTCTACAACACGTGGAGTGCACTGGGCAAAAAGTGCCCAAACAAGTACAGGAAGCCAGGACAGGACTCCAAATCTGTCAATGTCATTCTAAGTAACAATGATGGGGCATCTGCGTATGGTAATCTGTTTACCGTAGTTTCAGTTTGTTAGTCCATCGATTGGTGGGTTGACACTGCGGCCAATATTCATGTGTGTGCTGCTGTGTCTTTGCTTTCTTGCAGCATATAAATACGATATCCACAGGGATGCTCAGCTTGATTTTAGTGGAACTGCACAAAATGTCCAGATGGTTTGTGTCCTCCATAATACTTCATCATGCACAATACATCGAATGGTTCTCTAATCATTCATCGTCACCTTGAGCCACCGGACTATATGTTTGAATGGTGTTGCCAGCATCGGCCATTAAGAAGGGTAAGAAGAAAGACAAAAGGAGAGATGGCTGCTTTACTTGTGGTTCAGAGGAACGTTGGGCAAACAAGTGCCCAAACAAGTACCAAGAAGCCAGGACAGGACTCCAAGTCTGTCAATGTCACTCTAAGCAACAATGATGGGGCATCTGGGTATGGTAATCTGTTTACCGTACTTTCAGTTTGTTAGTCCACCAATTGGTGGGTTGACACTAGGGCCAATATTCATGTGTGTGCTGATGTGTCTTTGTTTTCTGGCAGCATATAAATACGAAATCCACAGGGATGCTCAGCTTGATTTTAGTGGAACTTCACAAAATGTTCAGATGGTTCGTGTCCTCCATAATACTTCACATCATGTACAATACATCGAATGGTTCTCTAATCATTCGTCGTCACCTTGAGCCACCGGACTATCAGATGACAAACTGATGACAAACCCTGCCCGTTCCATAATCATAGGCATTACATATTTTGAATCGGAAAAGCTTGTCAAAGTTGACATTAGTTTAATATATTGGAATTGGAAAACCTTGTCAATTTTTGCTCATTGATGTTAGCCAGAAGACATGCATTTGATATTTTTGAGTGGGACGCCCTTTGCTGTGAGCAACGTCGATTGTTTTTTCCTATTCCTGTCTTCAGTTAAGAAGTAAATATTTTAAGAGTTTGTTCTGAGTATTGTCTATGTAATGCCAAGACTTGTGTTTGATTGCAAAGTTGAGCTTGGAATGTTGTGGCATGCGGCATCACGAGTTGTTCACTGTGCCTCCTGAGAATAATGCTTCGTATTGTTTTGCATGTCGATCTAATGCCAGTGATTTGCTTGTTAGGAAGATCATCCTCTTGTGTTGTTTCCGTGCTTAAGAAGTTCATCGTCTTATGTTTCATTCACACTACTAGGAAAAGGGCTACTAATGGCGCACCAGTTTTGCCTACTAATGACGCATCACTGGTGCGCCATTAGTATCACGCCACTAGTATTTTTTACTAATGGCGCACCACTGGTGCGCCATTAGTATCTGATATACTAATGGCGCATCACTAGTACGCCATTAGTATAGGTCACGGTGCGCCATTAGTATAGGCCACTGGTGTGCCATTAGTATAGGCCACGGTGCGCCATTAGTATTTTTGAATTTTGAAGGCAGGAAAATAGTAGTGGCGCACCATCTAACCCCCACCGTGCGCCATTGCTATTTTTGAATTTTGAATTTAGATCTGGATCGTGATTTTTTTGCCCATTTTTTGCTCGTTTTTTGGCATGATATTATTTCAAATTTTGTTCCTGTTTTTGGATCTTGTACGTTCTTTTGCCGTGTTCTTTTGCCGGAGAGGAGTTCGCCGAAGAGGAGGAGGAGGAGGTCACCGGAGAGGCGCTCGCCTACATCGCCGGAGAGGAGGAGGAGGTCGCCGGAGAGGAGTTCACCGAAGCATCGGAGAGGAGGAAGGAGAAACCATGAGGGAATGGGAGGAGAGGGGGGAGGAGGAGCTCACCGGAGAGGAGGGAGGAGAAACCGTGAGGGGAGGGGAGGGGAGGAGAGGAGAGGAGGGAGGAGGAGGTCGCCGGAGAGGAGGAGGTCGCCGGAGAGGAGGAGGAGGTCGCCGGAAAGGAGGAGGGTAGTATGGTGGAGGAGAGAAGGGAAGATGGAGTGGAGGAGAGGAGGAGATGGAGTGGAGGAGAGGTGGAGTGGAGGAGGTGCGCCCAGCCATATATACAACATAGTAATGGCGCACCGTGGGCAGGTGCGCCATTACTAACTTTTTTTTTATTTTTTTGATTTATTTTGAATTTTGAAGGCGGGAAGATACTAATGGCGCACCATGGGCAGGTGCGCCATTAGTAAATTTTTTTTTTATTTTTTTTGACTTATTTTGAATTTTGAAGGCGGGAAGATACTAATGTTGCACCATGGGCAGGTGCGCCATTAGTAAGTTTGAATTTTTTTGAATATTTTTGCCTCTCCAGATCTTAAAAGCCCGTATCTTTTTTTCTGTTAGGTTTTTGAGGATTTTGAAAATATTTAACGGGGATCCCCCGGTTAAATTCGGATGTAACTTTTCGAGTAGATGATTTTTCATATAAAAAACTTTTTCATCCAAGTTCGTACGCAAAAGTTATGCCCATTTTTACAAATTCTCGAGAGATTTTGCAAAAAAGTCGAAAATTCATGTTTGTAAATTTTGCTAACAACTAGACCACATATCACATGGGAATCTTATTTTCTTTTATTTTTTTGACATTTCTATTATTTTCTTTTTTTTTGAAACTGAAAAGGCGGTCCACGAGGGGTGCATTCCGGCGAATGTTTGGGCCAAGTTACTAATGGCGCACCGTGGCATGGTGCGCCATTACTAGTTCAACTAGTAATGGCTCACCACTCCCACGGTGCGCCATTAGTAGTTTTAAAAAAAATAAATTTTTTTTTACTAATAGCGCACCGTGGATGTGGTGCGCCATTACTAGTTCAACTAGTAAGTAATGGCGCACCACTCCCACGGTGCGCCATTAGTAGTTTTAAAAAAATTTAATTTTTTTTTACTAATGGCGCACCGTGGACGTGGTGCGCCATTAGTATTTGCACACTAATGGCGCACCAACACATGGTGCGTCATTAGTATATAGTAATGGCTCACCACATGTCTGGTGCGCCATTAGTGTCAATTCCATCTATAGCCCTTTTTCTAGTAGTGTCATAGCCTATATGACAAGTCGGGTAGGTTAGACGTGAAACCATATGATCTTCCGACCAACTCATCATCTTAGGCCGTGATTGGATCGTCGTTTTCCAACCAAAACCGCTTGTAAAACGGACGCTTGTAAATAAAAGCAGATGGTTTCGGGCGAAGCGCTTGGTTGGTCGATTTCGACTAGTAAAATATACACAGTTCTCTCAAATTACACGCGTAACCCGCCGGTTTTACTTACAGACCTCAGTCCCTCGGTTTCATTACGCCTGCATTTTACGGTGTTGTTTCTGATGACGAGTAAATAACACTTGTATCTTAATACAGGTGTGAAATAAACCAGAGCTCCCAAGCGCGGCCTTACCGTTTCATGTCGTCTTAGTCTCTCGAAGGTGCTCATAGGTGTCCGATGATCCTGGCTTCCTGAATGAGCAGCGGGCGCTGTATCAGACCATCCGTAGGGCCCGCGAGGCCCTCTCCGTCGTCCTTCGAGTTGTTGCGCTTGCCGTGGCGCCGAGCATTGTTAACATGGTCAATGAACATGAGGATTCGGGAGATGACTTTATTTTGACTGGATGACAGTAGGGACCCACTAGGGCCATAGCCGTACGTACGCAAGTGCCTCCTTATTATGTACACCTATATTTTTTTGCTTCCTCCTGGTTTCCTGACATCACGGTCCCACACCATTGTCAACCTATGTAGTCAATATAAACGAGAGAATTGCACAAGGTGCGGTCGACAGATGGGACCAAGCAGCTTGAGCAGTATTTGTGTTTTTGAGGCGTGAGCACTGCAGAGTTTTTCTTGGCGATGTTTTCGTTGTTGTTCAGAGGAGAGTAGGGTATTAACTAGGCTGGCTCTGGCCCATCTAGCCCAGGACAGATATCTAGCCCAGATATTATTATTTTTTGCAAGATGAAAATGGCCAGCCCGGCTATACGTTTTTTGAGGAATACCCAGGCAAGGTCAACTTGTTATTCTCCGCCCCGCTGGGCTGCAAATCTTTCCTAGGATGGATGCATTAGGCTTAACAAGAAAATGGGCTTTAAAAAATAATAAATGGGATGTAATTATAAAAACTGGGTAGTAACTATAAAAAAATGCACCAAGCATGAAATTAGTTTATAAAATATTATTTATGGATTTTGAAAATCTTAATTTTTAATTATTGCTCGCGCAATGTTTCATTAGATTTTTACGTAATATAAATTTATATTTAATCTGACTAGAAATTTCGGGATAAAAATAGTTCAGATTTCTCATCAAAATGTGGGAAATTTTATTGAATTCTGTCTTGAATGGTTGGTTAAAATTATTAATCATTGTCCAAGCTAAAAAATGGGATGTACTTTTAACAAACTGTAAATGGGTTGTAGTAATTCCATTAGTATTCAAAAATGGGCTGTAAATTCTTACAAATCACAAATGGGCTATAAGTTCTCTACCACACACTTATGGGCCCACTAAGTTGACGCGTCCCCTAAAAAAAGAAGTTGATGCATATGCAAGGCTTTGTCAACTTATTATAGTCAACACACGGTTCTAGCACTAGTGGCCGTTGGATGTCCATCCAACGAATGAGGTGCTTCTTCTTTAATCTCGGATATTATAGTTTCACCCGCCCAAAAAATGGTTCCTCCCCAAATATCTGGGGCGCACCATTTCGGAAGCTGATCTATGGGCCTACAAAGTTGACGCGTACCAAGGGCTTTGTCAACTTAGTCAATACGAACAATTCTAGCTGCAGTGACCGTACGATGTTCATCCAACGGCCGTAGTGCTTCTTCAACCTTTGGTCTTCTTGCTCCAGCCGCCCAAAGCAGCGCCGGTCGTGTCGCCTGCTCCTACCTCCCGTGGCCGGTTGTGCTGTCGCGGAGGCCTCACCGCCCCCTACTACTCTCACCGCTGGCCAGACCATCCCTCCACTCACCCACACCCCCTATTATTCTGCGGCGACGGTAGCCTCACACCGCAGCCGAACCAGTGAACCCTCATACTCCTCTCCGCGCGGGCTTCCACTGTCGCGTCTTCCCTGGCTCTGCGTCGTCCCCTTCCTAGGCCTCGCCGCACTCCGTCGTCCACCGCCCTGGTGCTCTCGGCGCGGCGTGGTCAACGTGGTCAAGGAACGACTTCCATCGAAAGAGTACTGTATGTGGAGACGCTGACAGCCGAGTCCACGGCAGCTGCAAGGAAGTGCCTCCTTATTACGGGAAAAATAATTATTCCTCCACCTGACAGCAGGGACCCACCGGACGGGCCACCATATTTGGCAAAAAAATGTTTCCCCCCTGACTGCTGGGACCCACCGGACGGGCCACCGTATTTCGCGAGAAAATGTTCCCCCGCCGTCAGCTTGGACCCACCGGAAGTGCCTCCTTATTACGCACAAAAAAATGAATACTCCCCCTGCTAGTTGGGATCCACCTTGGTGGGAGGCTGACTTGTGGGCCTACTAAGTTGACGAAGATGGAGTGCTTTGTCAACTTAGTCAATATGAACAATTCTAGCTCCAGTGACCGTACGATGTCCATCCAACGGCCGTAGTGCTTCTTCAACCTCTGGTCTTCTTGCTCCAGCCGCCCAAAGCAGCACCGGTCGTGCAGCATGCTCCTGCCTCCCGTGGCCGGTTGTGCTGCTGCGGAGGCCTCACCGCCCCCTACTATTCCCACCGCTGGCCAGGCCCTGCGGCGACGGCAGTCTCACACCGTAGCCGAACCAGTGAACCCTCGTACTCCTCTCCGCGCGGGCTACCACTGCCACGTCTTCCCCGGCTCCGCGTTGTCCCCTTCCTAGGCCTCGCCGCTCGCCGTCGTCCACCGCTCTGGTGCTCTCGGCGCGGCGTGGTCAACATGGTCAAGGAACGACTTCCGTCGAAAAAGTACTGTACGTGGAGAGGCTGACAGCTGGATCCACAGCGGCCGCAAGGAAGTGCCTCCTTATTACGCGCAAAATAATTATTCCTCCACCATACAGCAGGGACCCACCGGACGGGCCACCGTATTTCACGAAAAAAACGTTGCCCCCTGACTGCTGGGACCCATCAGCTACATCTTCACACGCAAGGAAGTGCGTCCAGGCAAAAAAAACGATTCGCGCCCCTGACTGCTGGAAGTGCCTGACAGTCGGGACCCACCTGGTCGAAGTGTACGTAGCGTTGTCATTCTGGTCGCGAACGTGTACGTACATACTGGTCGATGTAGAGGTGCGCACGTGTCGTAGGAGAGAGGCGCATGTAGCATGTACACGTACGTACAGCGGCCAGTGTGCAAGAAAGAAAATACGGCCGTACGTATACGGGCAGGGTCTCGAACGCCTACTCGCGCGTACGTACGGCCAGGGCTCGTGTACATGGCTGGCTCAGAACGGAGAAACAGCGTCGTCGTCGTGTTCATGGGGAGCCAACCGGCTGGGTCGGAACGAAATGTGTCGTCGTGTTCATCGAGAGGGTTTGGACGGAACAGCCGATGGAAACGAGGCCTGGCGTATCGCATAACGGAGAAAACAGCCTTGTGTTCGACCGACCACGGTCTAAACGGGATCCTGTTCATCGAGAGGGGTGTGGCGTACCGCAAAACGAAGGAAACGGACCTCCTACGGTCGAAAGGGGTCCTGTTGATCGGGAGGGGTGTGGCGTACCGCAAAATGGGACTCCACGGGATACTATTCATCTCCACCATCGACCCCCTCCAGCCTCCACGGGCTACTGTTCATCCACCGTCGACCTCCACCAACCTTCACCTACGACTGTTCATCCACGGGCTCCTGTTCATCCAGCCTCCACCACGCGCTACTCCACCGGCTACTATTCAACCAGCCCTCTCCACAGGCTCCTGTTCAACCACTCCTCCACGGGCTACTGTTCATCCAGCCCTCCACCATCTACTGTTCATCCAGCCCTACACGGGATCCTGTTCATCCAGCCCCAACCGGCTCGATCGATCGGGGTCCTGTTCATCCAGAGGCAACACCACGGGGTCCTGTTCATCCACCCCCACCGGAAACTGTTCATCCAAACCCCCCAGCAACGCTCACTGTTCATCCAGAGGCAGCATCAATCGGCTTCAGTTAGTAGCAGTAGCGAAGGAATCGCTCGATCGGGTTCAGTTAACAGCCATCGATCGATTGCTCGGGTTCAGTAACGTGTAGCCTGCAGTGCAATCGCTCGGGTTCAGTTAGAGCCCAACGCCTCGCTCAGGTTCAGTTAGAGCCCAACGCCTCACACCCACGCGTGTGTGTGTACGAGAGAAACACGCATCGCTCGGCCCCGACCACCCACCGTAACCGGGAACACCCCGATATTTTCCTCGCCCTCGCTTCTACCACGGTTTTTTCCATCATCGACGGTCCAAAGAATGTCATGCAGCTGTGTCTCCAGCCCGCCCAGGACGAAAAGCCCATTTTCTGTCATGATTTTTTGTCATAGAAGTAGGATCCCACCACATTTATGATGATACCGGGTTTTGTCACAGTTATCATCATAGAAGTGTCATAAGTATGACAGGAAAAAAACTCGTTCGGCCCAAAATGTCATAGATGTGTCTTTTTTTGTAGTGCGTCCAGCTCCGTTCAAACTCCTCCACCGTCAAGCAGTGGTCCACGCACAACTCTAATGCCTTGTGCAGCTCTGAACTATTAGCAAAGAATGGTCCTAGCGTCTCCTCAGCCTTCTTAATAATATGCCACCTGCAGTGCCTGTGCACTACCAACGGAAAGACCTCCTCTATGCGTGCACGCATGCTAAAATCCTGGTCTGTTATTATGTTCATCGGAGCAAGTCCACCCGTGCACTCCAAGAAGGTTTTGAACAGCCCAGTGTAACCATCCGTATCTTCGTTCTGAACGAGTCTGCATCCGAACTGCAATGACTGATTGTGGTTATTTATTCCTATGAATAGAGCGCATGGCATCTTGTACATATTTGTGAGATATGTCGCGTCGAATGAAATGCAATCATGGAAATGTTTGTAGGCTCTTCTTGCAGCACCATCCACCCAATACATGTTTCTGACACGGTCCTCATCGTCCAATCTTATCATGTAGAAGAAATCGGCATCCGCTTTTGCTTCTCTTCGAAGTAGGCTATCATGTCTTCTATGTCAGCCAACCTGCTCTCTCTTCGGTACTTTGCCTTTAGGTTTGTGACGTCTGCCGGTATGTAGGGCATGCTACTCAGTCTACCATCTCCGCTATGGTTCAAGGACAGTATCTGGACCATTCTTGATGGACCGACGTTAAAATCATGTAGCAGCTTTATGAATTTCTTCTCGAGGGGGTGAATCCTCTATGGGCGCTCAGAAATTTTACGAGATCAAACTTCTTTATGAGTTCATGGTTGTGTTTGTCGAAATATTCGGTGACCACCCACCATGCTCCATCTGCGTTTAGCTTATACCGGACAGGGCATTCCGTCTTGACAATGATGCATCTCTTTCGTTCTGGCACGAAAGACGCAACACCTTTACCCTTCTTGTTCCTTCGTGCCTTGTAGCACCTTATCTCACCTCTGTTGTACTCGTTAGATTTTTTTATTTTCCTATGGTATTCGGTGTTCACCGCAAACCCATGGAACATTGCATATCTCTGGTAGAATTCCTTGGCATCTTCAAACGAACCAAATCTCTGCCCAACATACGGTGGTTGAGGTACCATGATTTCTGATTGCCCATCTTCTTCATCCCCTTGTGCTTCATCGTCAGTTTCATCATTCACTTCAGTATCGGCGGTTGTTTCATCTGCTTGAGTGTTGCTTGTGCTGGTGTGCAAAGGTGTGCTTGTCGGCATTGCTCGAATGATTTCCATTTCCGACACTGATTCTGCATTGTTTGTGGCAGGATTGTTGGCTGGCTGGTGGGACGCTTCTTCCGTGTGCTCAGAGGTTCCCGCAGTAGATGTCCCCGCGCCACTGTTGATTGTACTTGAAGGTCCCGCAAAAAAACAGGTGCATGTGTAAGCATTGCTTCAATGGCAGGTTTATCGTAACGGAATATAGTAACTGCATCTGATTTGGCATGACATCATTCATGCAGCAAGTCATGGCATCTACATGTGGCCATGCATGGCAACTGCAGTTTTTCAGCCATGGTAGCTACAGTCCAACAAACATGGCAGTTATTGTTGCCAAGGCATGGCAACCAACATCTTTAGCATCAAAACTTGGATTCTAGGTACGAGCTCACTAGGCAAATGGAGTCAATCACGAATGTTGCACACAGGCATACAACAATTGACAAATCCAGAAGACAATAGATAACTATTTTGCACGCTTCCACTTGGTAGCATTTCTGATGTTTTTCTGCCACCACCGTGACAAATCCACTTTCCCCCCATGCTTTTCCACAAAATCAAATGCACTACTGTTTTGTTGGTTGACATATTTTTACCTTGTTGTGCCACATGTGCTAATCGTATCTGGTCTGTCATTCCAATTTGCTGTGCTCTATCTACAATAGTGTTGGCCTGCAACTGTGAAGCTTGCCACGATACGTTTGCCGATGTGGTTCCACCATAACAACCTGCGATCATTTTAGTAGTTGGTCAATGCATGGCAACTGTAGTTTGTACAACATGGCACATGTAGTTGTTCAACCATGGCACGCAGATTCGTTCACACTTGTCATCCACAGTTGTTTAGACATTGCAATCACATTTGATTACACATGGCAACTTCAATTGATTTGCCATGGCAACTGCAGTTGTCCAGACATGGCAACTGCAGTTGTCTAGACACAGCAACTGCAGCTGTCCAGACACGACAATTGTTGTTTTGTCAAGTCACCACGTAAACACCAATGTCACCTATGTTCCTTCTCCTGATTCATTGTCCACAAAATCACTTCATACGACTCACCTGTGTATGACATTGATGGCAGGTACATGGTTGCCGCCTGTTTCCACGTGCTGCATGAAGGTTCTGCATTTTTCCATATAACTAGTAAGTCTCTGCCATCCTTACAAGTTTAATTTCATGGTCACACCAGTATGTTTACTTTTTGTATGCCTTACCTTGATTTGCCACATTGGATACTTGAAGTTCGTCGCCCGCACATCTGTCAGCGTTAGCGCCCTGTGCCTGAACTTGCCATGGTATCTTCGTGTGTGTGGTTGGGTCATAAGAACCTACGAAAAATGACATTGTAGGACATAAGTAGAATGTCATATTCCTCGTCACAAACATGGCAACTCGCCCTTTTGTTGATCATGCATCGTACCGATGCTCGCGTACTGCTCTAGTAGTGGCAGCAACGGCCCTGCGGAAATGAGTTGATTGTACTCTGTTGCATCCTAAGGGGACGTTTCCGGCCTTTGAGAAAACCAAGGACCAGTGTCGTCTTCATGATTCATTTTTTCGCTTTTTTCTACCACTATGTTTTCACTCATTGCATGAACAAGAACGTATGAATATCCGAAAATGCACACTTTCTATTTTGTACATACAAGAAAACACGGCAATCTTATCACATTTTCTTGCATAGACAACCAATACATCATGGCAAGTAGGTCATGCACATTCGTTCTATTTTCTAAAATATGGATGCCAAATATCATTTTGAACAGATGGCAACAGCCAAGATAATATGATGGCAAATAACAACATAACATGGTGACAGTTAACGGCAAAGATAGGTGGCAACTAACGTCAGATATATGTGGCAATTAATTTTTTCCCTCCGTACGCACCACCCAAATTCTCCTTTCTTTCCCCTAATTTTAGTAAATCCTACACATTCTTCTGGAGCAACTACTTGCAACAACCCAAACCAGAAGCTTAGTTCAACTCTAGGATACAATATGGCAGATCTGGCGTGTGTTGGTTGGCAAAGAGGGAATACGCACAGATCTATGGTGTGTTTGCCATGACAACGTGGTTCTAGTCGCCATCTTCGTAGGCAATCTAGAATTTTCAATTTTATGGACAGAAGAAGGACGAGATCGAAGATCGACCTGTTAGCTCGTCGTCGCAGGGGAGGGGTGGGGGTAGGGATGTGCTAAGGATGTTGCCATGGCAACTAGAGAAGGAAGACGATGGATGTAGGGGATCGAGAGGTAGGAGACGACGGCGGCAGGTCGGAGTGGGGTTCGAAGGCAGGCCGAGACGACGGGCATGTTAGGTCGTGCGGGCAGCGCGGTCGATCGCCCGGACATGTGGGCGATTGTGCCACACACCAGACGCGCGTGCTGTGACTGCCTGCGTCCGGACGCCGTCGTGCGGGCGAGGTCGTCTCCGTGCCACACAGGGCGTGCGTCACAACCCCACTAGATGCCACACGTGTGGCAGTTATCATCATCCTAACTAAAACATGAAAGTATACATGAATATGTCATAAATGGGCCATGCGTACTAGAGGCTTTGTCTGACACATGAGAGGTGTGCATATCAGCATTGATTTTCCATTGCTTAGCACATGGCTGCATTAATCATATGAGCGCAAGTTTGAGCATTAGGCTCATCATAGTGGGAGTAACTTATACTAATATATGTTATGCATGTGACATTAGTCTAAGTTATTGTGTCTATACTGTAAAGTACTTTCTCTCGTCGTTTTTATTGTGCATATAAGATTTATCTGAAAACAAACTTCGATCATCACCTCCTCTTTATTTGTTTCTTTAAAGCAGTGCTCAAACTTAATCACTAGAAATTCAGAGCTCCTTTGGTTCATAGGATTGAAAAATTATAGTAATAGAAAAGTCATAGGAAATGAGATGACATGCATCTCAAATTTTATGCATAGGAATAAAAAAGAAGACGCCCTTTGATTCACACTATAGAATTTTTTCATTGAGTCTAGGCTAATGTTTATTTTTCTATGAAATGTGAAGGATAGAAAGAATCATTTCATAGGAATAGGATTTCATTCCTACAAACCAAAGAGCTCTGAAGGATTTTTTTTTTTTCCTATAGAAAAACTATTCTATGAAAATTTTATAAAATTCCTTCAAACCAAAGGAGGTGTTTAGGCTGCAATGCATAGGATCAAAGACCTACACCGTAATGCGAACTCGTGCAGCGGGGCTTGGTTTTATGATTGGGGATCGATAAGCAGTGCAACAGCCCATGAGGGAACACAACTGCTATCACATGAAATTTAAGACGGACATAATAGGGAATGATGCTCTTGCTGTTTCATGTACATTTTCCATAAAATTTTTAGGTACAATCCGTATAGTCGTTACATTATAATCACAAATAGACTAGTTCCAAAACTTTTCTACTATAAGAAAATTCACGGTTTTCGTTCACTTTCTTGCAGATTACCTGAAACCAATGAACAAATCAATCGAGCAGCCTCAAGTAATCCTTGAGGTCGGTTGGGAAGCAAGGGTACTGCCTCCAGAACACGCCGTGGATCCTCACCATCCTCACTGTCTTTTGCTTCGTGGACGGCGCGCTCTCGACGTGCAGCAGCCCCAGCAGCTTCGCCACGGCGCCGGTGAGCACCATGTCCTCGAGCACCTTCTCCGACTGGGCCACCATGGACACGAGCCACAGCACCTTGACGGCCAGCTGCGTGGCCAGATCCGACACCCGCAGCATTGTCCTCGCCACGGCTGCCACCGACAGGTCGTGCTCGGCGAAGGCGAGGCGCCCCTCAGGGCACTTGCACAGCCGCTTGAGAAGCAGCAGTATCCGCTCGGCGACGTGGCGGTCGTCGGCGTCCACGACGAGGAGCTCGACGAGGACGTGCACCGCGCCGACCTCCACGGCCTTGGCGCGGCCGCTCGGCGACCGCTCCACGACGTCCAGGAGCACGTCGAGCGCGCGCGAGCTGAGGCGCGCGGAGACCTCGTCGGACAGGAGCTCGAGGAGGGACTTGAGCACGTCGTCGACGTCGATGCCGGCAGTCCAGTGGTCACCGGCGCCGGCACTGGAGATCTTGGTGAGGATGTCCATGGCGTGCAACCTCGCCTCCGCGCTGCCGCGCTGGAGCAACGCCATGACGGGCCTCAGGCACTCCGGCGCAAGAACGAGCCCCGCCGACGCCTCGTCGGAGAGCGGGAGCGCGGCGAGCACCGCCGCGGCCTCCTCGCACACCGTGAACGCGGAGAAGTCGCCCCCCGCGCCGCTCTCCGCCAGCGCCTGCGCCATCACGCGGCCGACCGCCTCAACGCCGCCCGAGGCGACGAAGATGATCTGCATGGCCACGTCGCCCGCCATGCAGCTCCGCATGCTCTTGAGCGCGGTCACCTTGAACGGCGTCTGCTCGAGGTCGCCCAGCGCCGACCGCAGCCGCTCCTCCTCCAGCATCCTCGTCAGCGGCGTCCCCAGCTCGTGGACCGGACTCGACAGCGACGACGTGGACGGCGACGACGAGGAGGAGGAGCCGCGGTCGAGCCAGGAGGAGATGACGCGCGCGAGGGTGTGGTTCGGGGTGAGGTCAAGGTTGGCGAGCGGCTGCATGGTGGCCGGGCAGGTGGCCCGGCCGTACGTGAAGAGCCAGCGCTCGATGCTGCGGCGGTCGTAGGTGACGCCGGTGGACACCGTGACGGGCTCCTCCATGAGCTCCATGGAGATGGGGCACAGGAACAGGTGGGGAGGCTCCTCCATGTCCATGTCCATAGATCGCGATGCACACCACACCAACTCGTACTAATGGCCCGTTCCAAGTCTACACGAAGTAGGAGTAGAAATGATGCGACGAGGCTATATGTACCACTACAACCACAACATGCAGGCCGGCAATTCTGCGAGGGAATAGTCAAAGGGGTCATAATTGAGAGAGACGATGCTGGCAATTAGTGCCGAGGAAGCTTAATTCGGGGGAAGATTCACACTAGTATTTTATTGGATTGTTAACCCTGGTTTCATTCCGTCTCTGTTCATACTGGTTTTGGTTGCCGTTGCCGGCGGTTGAGTGCCGAGCACGACGGTGCTTGGGATTTCCAGGGAGAAAACAAGGGGATATGGGGCGCCACTTGCTCCAGGTCAATGCCGAAAGTTTGGTTTTACATTCAAAGTTAAGAAGAAGATACCTATTCGCTGTTCCGTTTCAAGTACTACTGCTAGAGGTAGTGCCTCAAGTAACTTTCGTTCTTGTTCCAGGGATAAAAAAGTAGCAGCATTCGTTGCAATTGGGTTGGTGGCACCTGAGCCAATGGGCTAAGAAAAAGACTGTCAAAAGAGAGCCTGAGAATGACACCTGGAACTTGGCTCTGGCTAAACTGAACGATCGGACAAAAATTTAAAGGAAAGCAAAAGATTTGCCTCGTCGATTAATTAATTAATGAAGAAAAAGAAAATTGCTCAGCTAATTAATGAAAAACCGAGTCCATAGGATTCATTGATCTATTAGACCCTCTGTATTTCGGGAGACACTCAAAATTCTCTGCTAGTAAGTATTTCCTCGGTAAAGAAATATGAGATTGTTTAGATCAATAAAAATAATCTAAACACTTTTATATTTCTTTACGGAGGGAGTAACACACAGAAGGTGCAAGAGGAATCCAAATGTGGACTGCTACACACGGCATGCTTTGTCCTAGTGTGGGATCACCCCGTCCCATAATGTCACCTGCCAATTTTGCTTCCAGCCTATGGAAACACACGCATCCTTCTTTTGCAAGCAAGCCTACCTCATATCCCCCTCAATCCACCATTTCCGACGTACAATTTTGACACATAGTACATCACAAACGGACGCTTCCCAGATCTATAAATTTGACCGGCCATTAAGCTCCCTTCTTGCAAGCATATACTATATTTATGCATCAAAACGCAGCCCATGATCTCAGGGAATCATCTCCAGCCGTTGACTAACCAAGTACAAAACCGGCCCGGAGAATTATCACCGACCGCATGGCATTATAATACTCCTCCGTTGCATCTCACTGGCCTGCTGTGAGATCGCAGAAAGTCCTGCAGGTGATTCCTTCTGTGAGTTTCCTTTTACATGATACTCCGGCTGCTGCCACAGACAAGCGTATCACAGAGATTTGATATCTTCAGCTGGGGATTTTTCAAAGTACTGTACAAGGTTTGCATGGAGTCCGCCTCCAGATTTCACCTGTGGTAAAAAATAGGAAGCCAGGTGACCTTATCTCATGTTCTGACGCAGTTGACATCTCGATTCTAAGGCTATGTTTGGCAGCCTGCACGGAGGGTGCATAAGCCCAAAAGTTCTCCATCGAACCCACTTTTCGCTGTTTGGTAGGATGCATGGGCTCTATCGAGCTATGCTCAACCGATACAAAAAAGCCCCTCAGCTATGCTCAACCCAGCACCCCCAGCGAGGCAAGCCAGGGTCAGCGAGGCTGTCTTCGACCCACCGCTCCCTCGAACGACCACTCCTCCCAAACCCCACCTCTCTCCCACGACCCCATTTTCTCTCGTGACCCCAACCCTCTCTCTCGCACAACCCGATGGCGGCGGCGCCGCCGCTTGTCTACCCCGCCGTTCGCCGGTCTATGTCGCCGCCGCCGCCCAAGATCTTCCGATCTACCTCCCCCTTGCCCCGCCCCAGTTGCTCAGTCAACTCGCCGCCGCCCCTCTTCAACGTCGTCGCGAGAGGTAGCATGTCGTCGCCGCCGTGAGGGGTAGCACCTCCCCCCCCCCCCGCCCCCCGCGTCCGCCCTTCTCCCTTCACCTCCTTCTCCCTCCTCACTTCCTTCCCCTAACCCCCTCCATCCATCCTTCCTGCCATGTCTACCTTGTAGATCTCTGCAGTATTCCTCTATTCCCTTTTGATTATGATGTTTAGGTGGTAAGAACGAGCACAGTAGATGTTTCCCTTTCATATGTTGTAGCTATTGTGTGCTCAGACTTAATTTTGTTGATTGCTTGTCATGCTGGAAAAAATTGCATGTGATAACTTCTATTTGTTTTTGTTTTTTAGATGAATGATTTGGCAAGAAAACGAAGAAAATTCATTGTGAGAGGAGCTTGGTTTAGTTGATCTAGTGATGTTATATTGCTGAGATTCTGTTTCTAAGATGTTTTATTTCCCAATCATATTGAGATATGACTAGTAATTTTTTCTTCATATTCATATATAGCCGAAATAATTTTTATTGTTCAGATTATGTTGAAACGGATATGTTTATTGTTCGAATTATTAATGAAGTGTCGAAGTGTTGTTCGAAATTGTACGGGCACAAAAAAAATTGTTGATGCATCCTACCTCATATACAGGCTGCCAAACACAGTCTCGGCTCAGCATGTCTCAACACATACATCACTACCAAACAACTGCATATGCATGTACACAACATGTCTAGACTTGGCATGTCTCAAATGGGAACAACTATACTAGGGTGGGAATAGCTACCAAACACACCCAAGTTTCCAACCATCCATTTTAGATCAGATGGTGAGCGGAGGTGGGTGTTGAGTATAATGTTTATTAGGAAAGACGAGATAGATTAGAATTTGTTCTGGCTTGTCTTGTACTGCAAGTAGATGATTGTACTTCTATATATATGCCCACGAGAGTCAAGCAATAAAACGAAATATTCTATCAAACCTCTCTCTTCCTTATAACATGGTATCAGAGCAAGTCGATCCTAAACCCTAGCTGCCGCCGCTTCCGCACCCATGCGCCGCTCCGGGGCGGTCGGTCTCCATGACCGCCGCCGAGGGCCGCGCCACCCGTGCCTAGGGTTCGTCCGCCGACCGTGTTGGCCGGCTGCCCTAGAGAGTCTTTTTCCCGATCCCTTGCTTCGGGTTTTTTCGCTCTCTCGCCAGTCGCTTTGATCGGCGTCTCCTTTTTGGTTTTTCGGTCTATGTGATCCGGTTTGCGTCGCCCACCACCGTCGTCGATCCCATGCGCCTCTACTCCAACATCGGCGCGATCGACCGGCTTCTTCACCGACCCGGCGGCCTCGCGCGTCGCCGCGCGTCTGCCCATCGGTCGCCCCGATCCGACGGCCTCGCGCGGCGTCCGCGCGTCGGCCCGCCAGTCGCCCCGACCCGGCGGTCTCGCGTCATGCGGCGATCCTTCACCGCCGCCGTTCGCGCGATGGCCCGTCCGTCGATCTATGTCGGCCGTCACCGCCCTGCTCCGACCGGGACTCCTGCATCACCCCGGCCCGTCGGCCTCGCGCTATGCTGCGGCCAATCATAATCGCCCTGCCGCCGCCGGCTTCATCTCGGACTCCACCGCCACCGCGCCTCCACCGAGTGGCTTCCCCGACCTCGCGCGCGATCGGCTTGATCACCCGCTCGCCGCTGCGATCCGCCTCATCTACGCCGCGCGACCGACCTGGCCCGTCGGCTACGTGCGCCTCCGCAGGTCCCGTGAAGATCGTCCCCGAGTTCAGTGCACCTCTCCACCGATCGAGCATCGGGCTGCCGCTGTGTCGCCCCGTCGGGCCGCAGCACCGCCGCCCCGTGGTTCTTCTCCCGGCTGCGCCGACCCGCGTCACCGCTGTGTCGCCCCTTCGGGCAGTAGTGCCGCGGCCCGCGGTCCCCCGCCGCCCCGAGGGCGTCCGCTCTAGGCTATCCCATGGTCGCCTCGACCCTTGCACCACCGCTGCGTCGCCCCGTCGGGCCGTAGCGAGCGTGGCACGCGGTCCACGCCGCCGTCCCGAGGCCGTCCACGCGGTTGCACCGACTCGCGAACCGCCGTTGCGTCGCCCCTTCGGGCTGCAGCGTCGCGGCCCGCGGTCCATGCCGCCGTCCCGAGGTCTTCCCGCCATCGCCCCGACCCGCCTGCCGCCGCTGCGTCGCCCCTTCGGATCGTAGCGCAGCGGCCCGCGGTCCACTCCGCTGTCACCGCGCGTCGACCTCCCGTGGTATGTGTCGCGCCGTCTTCCTTGGCGCGAGAACACCACCGTCCGCGCCGGTCTTCGTCATGTTGTCAGGGTTCTTCGCCTACTTGGAGCACCGCCGCCGCACTCCTAACCTAGCCGCCGCCACCGCCATCAGGCAGCCACCGCCGCTCTTCTTTGGTCGCCGCCGCCGCTACCTTTGTAGTCGCTGCCGCCGCCCGTCCATCCCATTCGTCTTCGTCCAGCACCAGCTCGTCACCAGCGTTGCCGTCATCTACTCCGACAACCGCGGGCGACATTGGCCCCGCGCCGATGGACGCCGCAATCGTCGTCGAGTTCTTCTCTGCTAGCCCCTCCGACTTCTCCGACATGGCGTACAGCTCGTGCAGGTCCCTTGTCTACGCATGTCCAGTGCTGGCAACACCTATGCGTGCCTTCATCCATGACGTGTCCCCGGGCCTGGCAAGCCTGGTCGGCGCTTCGTCAACTTCGTCTCCGTCCGTCTACGCATGCCCAGTGCTGGCAACACCGGTGCGTGCCTTCATCCGCGATGTGTCCCCGGGCTTGGCAAACCCGCCGCGACGCGTCGTCAACAACATTTTCTTCCCGGCGCACCCCTACTTCGACACCACTGCGCCCATGCTAACTCGGTGCCCTCTTGCGCCCGCGGCTCCATGGCGACTTCCTCAACACCGACCACCCCGACTCGACATCGACCACGGGATTTTTCGCACGGCTACCTCGACCATGGCTCTGAAGGAAATATGCCCTAGAGGCAATAATAAAGTTATTATTTATTTCCTTATATCATGATAAATGTTTATTATTCATGCTAGAATTGTATTAACCGGAAACATAATACATGTGTGAATACATAGACAAACAGAGTGTCACTAGTATGCCTCTACTTGACTAGCTCGTTAATCGAAGATGGTTATGTTTCCTAACCATAAACAAAATAGTTGTTATTTGATTAACGGGATCACATCATTAGGAGAATGATGTGATTGACATGACCCATTCCATTAGCTTAGCACCCGATCGTTTAGTATGTTGCTATTGCTTTCTTCATGACTTATACATGTTCCTATGACTATGAGATTATGCAACTCCCGTTTGCCGGAGGAACACTTTGTGTGCTACCAAACGTCACAACGTAACTGAGTGATTATAAAGGAGCTCTATAGGTGTCTCCAAAGGTACATGTTGGGTTGGCGTATTTCGAGATTAGGATTTGTCACTCCGATTGTCGGAGAGGTATCTCTGGGCCCTCTCGGTAATGCACATCACATAAGCCTTGCAAGCATTGCAACTAATGAGTTAGTTGTGAGATGATGTATTACAGAACGAGTAAAGAGACTTGCCGGTAATGAGATTGAACTAGGTATGGGATACCGACGATCGAATCTCGGGCAAGTAACATACCGATGACAAAGGGAACAACGTATGTTGTTATGCGGTCTGACCGATAAAAGATCTTCGTAGAATATGTAGGAGCCAATATGAGCATCTAGGTTCCGCTATTGGTTATTGACCGGAGACGTGTCTCGGTCATGTCTACATTGTTCTCGAACCCATAGGGTCCGCACGCTTAAGGTTACGATGACAGTTATATTATGAGTTTATGCATTTTGATGTACCGAAGGTTGTTCGGAGTCCTGGATGTGATCACGGACATGACGAGGAGTCTCGAAATGGTCGAGACATAAAGATTGATATATTGGAAGCCTATGTTTGGATATCGGAAGTGTTCCGGGTGAAATCGGGATTTTACCGGAGTACCGGGAGGTTACCGGAACCCCCCGGGAGGTATATGGGCCTTAGTGGGCCTTAGTGGAAGAGAGGAGAGGTGGCCAGAGATGGGCCGCACGCCCCTCCCCCCCTTGGTCCGAATTGGACAAGGAGAGGGGGGCGGCCCCCCTTCCTCCTCTCTCTCCTCTTCCCCCCCCCTCCATGAATCCTATTCCAACTAGGAAAGGGGGGGAGTCCTACTCCCAGGAGTAGGACTCCTCCTGGCGCGCCTCTCCTGGCCGGCCGGCCCCCCTCCCTTGAACCTTTATATACGGAGGCAGGGGCACCCCCTAGAGACAAAAGTTGATCTTCGTGATCGTTCCTTAGCCGTGTGCGGTGCCCCCCTCCACCATATTCCACCTCGGTCATATTGTAGCGGTGCTTAGGCGAAGCCCTGCGACGGTAGAACATCAAGATTGTCACCACGCCGTCGTGCTGACGGAACTCCTCCCCAACGCTTTGCTGGATCGGAGCCCGGGGATCGTCATCGAGCTGAACGTGTGCCAAGAACTCGGAGGTGCCGGAGTAACGGTGCTTGGATCGGTCGGATCGTGAAGACGTACGACTGCATCAACCGCATTGTCACAATGCTTCCGCTGTCGGTCTACAAGGGTACATAGATCACACTCTCCCCTCTCGTTGCTATGCATCACCATGATCTTGCGTGTGCGTAGGAATTTTTTTGAAATTACTACGTTCCCCAACAGTGGCATCCGAGCCTAGGTTTTATGTGTAGATGTTATATGCACGAGTAGAACACAAGTGAGTTGTGGGCGATATAAGTCATACTGCTTACCAGCATGTCATACTTTGGTTCGGCGGTATTGTTGGACGAAGCGGCCCGGACCGACATTACGCGTACGCTTACGCGAGACCGGTTCTCCCGACGTGCTTTGCACAAAGGTGGCTAGCGGGTGACAGTTTCTCCAACTTTAGTTGAACCGAGTGTGGCTACGCCCGGTCCTTGCAAAGGTTAAAACAGCACCAACTTGACAAACTATCGTTGTGGTTTTGATGCGTAGGTAAGAACGGTTCTTGCTAAGCTCGTAGCAGCCACGTAAAACTTGCAACAACAAAGTAGAGGACGTCTAACTTGTTTTTGCAAGGCATGTTGTGATGTGATATGGTCAAAACATGATACTAAATTTTATTGTATGAGATGATCATGTTTTGTAACCGAGTTATCGGCAACTGGCAGGAGCCATCCATATGGTTGTCGCTTTATTGTATGCAATGCAATCGCGCTGTAATGCTTTACTTTATCACTAAGCGGTAGCGATAGTCGTGGAAGCATAAGATTGGCGAGACGACAATGATGCTACGATGGAGATCAAGGTGTCGCGCCGGTGACGATGGTGATCATGACGGTGCTTCGAAGATGGAGATCACAAGCACAAGATGATGATGGCCATATCATATCACTTATATTGATTGCATGTGATGTTTATCTTTTATGCATCTTATCTTGCTTTGATTGACGGTAGCATTTTAAGATGATCTCTCACTAATTATCAAGAAGTGTTCTCCCTGAGTATGCACCATTGCGAAAGTTCTTCGTGCTGAGACACCACGTGATGATCGGGTGTGATAGGCTCTACATTCAAATACAACGGGTGCAAAACAGTTCCACACGCGGAATACTCAGGTTATACTTGACGAGCCAAGCATATACA
The DNA here is from genome assembly GCF_056163025.1 of Triticum urartu. Classification (NCBI taxonomy): domain Eukaryota; kingdom Viridiplantae; phylum Streptophyta; class Magnoliopsida; order Poales; family Poaceae; genus Triticum; species Triticum urartu. Next base: position 475,117,332 of record NC_141878.1, on the reverse strand, counting down.
GATATGGCCTCGGAACACGGAGACCGAAAGGTCGAGCATGAATCATATAGTAGATATGATCAACATAGTGATGTTCACCATTGAAACTACTCCATCTCACATGATGATCGGACATGGTTTAGTTGATTTGGATCACGTGATCACTTAGAGGATTAGAGGGATGTCTATCTAAGTGGGAGTTCTTAAGTAATATGATTAATTGAACTTAAATTTATCATGAACTTAGTCCTAGTAGTATTTTGCAAATTATGTTGTAGATCAATAGCTCGCGTTGTTGCTTCCCTGTGTTTATTTTGATATGTTCCTAGAGAAAATTGTGTTGAAAGATGTTAGTAGCAATGATGCGGATTGGATCTGTGATCTGAGGTTTATCCTCATTGCTGCACAGAAGAATTATGTCCTTGATGCACCGCTAGGTGACGGACCTATTGCAGGAGCAGATGCAGACGTTATGAACGTTTGGCTAGCTCAATATGATGACTACTTGATAGTTTAGTGCACCATGCTTAATGGCTTAGAATCGGGACTTCAAAGACGTTTTGAACATCATGGAGCATATGAGATGTTCCAGGAGTTGAAGTTAATATTTCAAGCAAATACCCGAGTTGAGAGATATGAAGTCTTCAACAAGTTCTATAGCTAAAAGATGGAGGAGAATCGCTCAACTAGTGAGCATGTGCCCAGATTGTCTGAGTACTACAATCGCTTGAATCAAGTGGGAGTTAATCTTCCAGATAAGATAGTGATTGACAGAATTCTCTAGTCACCATCACCAAGTTAGTAGAACTTCGTGATGAACTATGATATGCAAGGGATAACGGAAACGATTCCCAAGCTCTTCGTAATGTGGAAATTGACGAAGGTAGAAATCGAAAAAAAAACATCAAGTGTTGATGGTAGACAAGACCACTAGTTTCAAGAAAAGGGCAGAGGGAAGAAGGGGAACTTCAAGAAGAGCAGCAATCAAGTTGCTGCTCAAGTGAAGAAGCCCAAGTCTGGTCCTAAGTCTGAGACTAAGTGCTTCTACTGCAAAGGGACTGGTCAATGGAAGCGGAACTACCTCAAGTGATTGGCGGATAAGAAGGATGGCAAAGTGAACATAAGTATATTTGATATACATGTTATTGATGTGTACTTTACTAGTGTTTATAGCAACCCCTCAGTATTTGATACTAGTTCAGTTGCTAAGATTAGTAACTCGAAACGGGAGTTGCAGAATAAACAGAGACTAGTTAAGGGTGAAGTGACGATGTGTGTTGGAAGTGGTTCCAAGATTGATATGATCATCATCGCACACTCGTATACTTTCGGGATTAGTGTTGAACCTGAATAAGTGTTATTTGGTGTTTGCGTTGAGCATGAATATGATTTGATCATGTTTATTGTAATACGGTTATTCATTTAAGTAAAAGAATAAATTGTTGTTCTGTTTACATGAATAAAACCTTATATGGTTACACACCCAATGAAAATAGTTCGTTGGATCTCGATCGTAGTGATACACATAATCATAAATTTAAAACCAAAAGATGCAAAGTTAATAATGATAGTGCAACTTATTTGTAGCACTGCCGTTTAGGTCATATTGGTGTAAAACGCATGAAGAAACTCCATGCTGATGGGATTTTGGAATCACTTGATTATGAATCACTTGATGCTTGCGAACCATGCCTCATGGGCAAGATGACTAAGACTCCGTTCTCCGGAGCGAGCAACTGACTTATTGAAAATAATACATACTGATGTATGCGGTCCGATGAGTGTTAAGGCTCACGGTAAGTATCGTTATTTTCTGAACTTCACAGATGATTTGAGCAGATATGAGTATATCTACTTGATGAAACATAAGTCTGAAACATTTGAAAAGTTCAAAGAATTTCAGAGTGAAGTGGAAAAACATCGTGACAAGAAAATAAAGTTTCTACGATCTGATCGCGGAGACAAATATTTGAGTTACGAGTTTGGTCTTCAATTAAAACAATGTGGAATAGTTTCACAAACTCATGCCACATGGAACACCACAGCATAATGGTGTGTCCGAACGTCATAACCGTACTTTATTGGATATAGTGCAATCTATGATGTCTCTACCGATCTACCACTATCGTTTTGGGGTTATGCATTAGAGACAGCTGCATTCACGTTAAAAGGGCACCATCTAAATCTGTTGAGACGACACCGTATGAACTGTGGTTTGACAAGAAACCAAAGTTGTCGTTTCTTAAAGTTTGGGGTTGCAATGCTTATGTGAAAAAGTTTCATCCTGATAAGCTCAAACCCAAATCGGAAAAGTGTGTCGTCATAGGATACCCAAAAAGTTACTGTTGGGTACACCTTCTATCACAGATCCAAAGGCAAGACATTCGTTGCTAAGAATGGATCATTTCTAGAGAAGGAGGTTCTCTCGAAAGAAGTGAGTGGGAGGAAAGTAGAACTTGATAAGGTAATTGTACCTTCTCCCTTATTGGAAAGTAGTTCATCACAGAAATCTGTTCCTGTGACTACTACACCAATTAGTGAGGAAGCTAATGATGATGATCATGTAACTTCAGATCAAGTTACTACCGAATCTCGTAGGTAAACCAGAGTGAGATCCGCACCAGAGTGGTACGGTAATCCTGTTCAGGAGGTCATGCTACTTGACCATGACGAACCTACGAACTATGAAGAAGCGATGGTGAGCCCAGATTCCGCAAAATGGCTTGAGGCAATGAAATCTGAGATGGGATCCATGTATGAGAACAAAGTATGGACTTTGGTTGACTTGCCCGATGATCGGCAAGCCATTGATAATAAATGGATCTTCAAGAGGAAGATGGACACTGATAGTAGTGTTACTATCTACAAAGCTAGAATTGTCGCAAAAGTTTTCGACAAGTTCAAGGTGTTGACTACGATGAGAGTTTCTCACTCGTATCTATGCTTAAGTCTGTCCGAATCATGTTAGCAATTGCCGCATTTTATGAAATCTGGCAAATGGATAAACAAAACTGCATTCCATAATAGATTTATTAAAGAAGAGTTTTATATGATACAACTAGAAGGTTTTGTCAATCCTAAAGGTGCTAACAAAATATGCAAGCTCCAGCGATCCATCTATGGACTGGTGCAAGCATCTCGGAGTTGGAATATACGCTTTGATAAGTTGATCAAAGCATATAGTTTTATACAGACTTGCGATGAAGCCTGTATTTACAAGAAAGTGAGTGGGAGCACTGTAGGGGAACGTAGCATAAATTCAAAATTTTCCTACGTATCACCAAGATCTATCTATGGAGAAACCAGCAACGAGGGGAAGGAGAGTGCATCTACATACCCTTGTAGATCGCTAAGCGGAAGCGTTCAAGTGAACGGGGTTGATGGAGTCGTACTCGTCGTGATTCAAATCACCGATGATCAAGTGCCGAACGCACGGCACCTCCGCGTTCAACACACGTACAACCCGATGACGTCTCCCATGCCTTGATCCAGCAAGGAGAGAGGGAGAGGTTGATGGAGATCCAGCAGCACGACGGCGTGGTGGAAGTAGCGGGATTCCAACAGGGCTTCGTTAAGCGCTGCGGGAGGAGGAAGATGTGTCACGGGAGGGAGAGGGAGGCGCCAGGCCTTAGATTGGTTTGCTCCTCCTTTTTCCCCACTATATATAGGGCCAAGGGAGAGGGGGAGGCGCAGCCCTTGCCCCTTCCTCCAAGGAAGGGTGCGGCCAGGGGTGGGGAGGAGTCCATCCTCCCCAAGGCACCTCGGAGGTGCCTTCCCCTTTTAGGACTCTCCCCTTTTCCCATCTCTTGGCGCATGGGCCTCTTGGGGCTGGTGCCCTTGGCCCATATAGGCCAAGGCACAACCCCTACAGCCCATGTGGCCCCCCGGGGCAGGTGGCCCCACCCGGTGGACCCCCGGGACCCTTCCGGTGGTCCCGGTACAATACCGATGACCCCGAAACTTGTCCCGATGGCCGAAACAGCACTTCCTATATATAATTCTTTACCTCCGGACCATTCCGGAACTCCTCGTGACGTCCGGGATCTCATCCGGGACTCCGAACAACATTCGGGTTACCGCATACTAATATCTCCATAACCCTAGCGTCACCGAACCTTAAGTGTGTAGACCCTACGGGTTCGGGAGACATGCAGACATGACCGAGACGTTCTCCGGTCAATAACCAACAGCGGGATCTGGATACCCATGATGGCTCCCACATGTTCCACGATGATCTCATCGGATGAACCACGATGTCAAGGACTTAATCAATCCCGTATACAATTCCCTTTGTCTAGCGGTATGTTACTTGCCCGAGATTCGATCTTCGGTATCCTTATACCTTGTTCAATCTCGTTACCGGCAAGTCTCTTTACTCGTTCCGTAACACATCATCCCGTGATCAACTCCTTGGTCACATTGCGCATATGATGATGTCCTACCGAGTGGGCCCAGAGATACCTCTCCGTTTACACGGAGTGACAAATCCCAGTCTCGATTCGTGCCAACCCAACAGACACTTTCGGAGATACCTGTAATGCACCTTTATAGTCACCCAGTTACGTTGTGACGTTTGATACACCCAAAGCATTCCTACGGCATCCGGGAGTTGCACAATCTCATGGTCTAAGGAAATGATACTTGACATTAGAAAAGCTTTAGCATACGAACTATACGATCTTTGTGCTAGGCTTAGGATTGGGTCTTGTCCATCACATCATTCTCCTAATGATGTGATCCCGTTATCAACGACATTCAATGTCCATGGTTAGGAAACTGTAACCATCTATTGATCAACGAGCTAGTCAACTAGAGGCTTACTAGGGACATGGTGTTGTCTATGTATCCACACATGTATCTGAGTTTCCTATCAATACAATTATAGCATGGATAATAAACGATTATCATGAACAAGGAAATATAATAATAACTAATTTATTATTGCCTCTAGGGCATATTTCCAACAGTCTCCCACTTGCACTAGAGTCAATAATCTAGTTCACATCGCCATGTGATTAACACTCACAGGTCACATCGCCATGTGACTATGTAAGATCCCAAATTTTTAATTTGGAATATTATACACTAGATCATATGCATATCATATTTTCTTGCATTTTGGTTGATCCTAGAAATTTCACGCAACTCAAGGACCCTCGGAGAGAGTTGGAGATTTCGTTATTTTCATATTTGAGAGTTCTCTCGAATTTTGAAAATAGGATCATTTGATTTATTTATTTTATCTTCAATAATTTTTCCAGTGTCAAAATATATGAGAGAGGGAATAATATGACTTTCCCAAATTTAGGAAAAATGAAGATATAATAAATAGATCAATTTTGCTTTCCGGTGTTTATTTGCATTTTATTTGGATAGGGAAAATGCGCGTTTTCAAAAATTGCATTTTAGGTCCGGAGAAAAGTTCATTTTGTTCGGCTCATTTTTAGGAGTCGGGGAAAATTTACTTTAGATTTTTCGGAGTTCGTTTAGATCCCTTTTTGTTTTTTTTTCTCTGCGCGAGGAAACTATTTAAAAAAAATCAGCGCCTTGGGCCAAAGGCCCAAGCCAAGCCACCTACCGCCGCGCTCCCAGGCGCCAGGCGCCGAGCCAGGAGCCGGTCGGCCGCCGCCGCCTCTTGCTAGGACCAAATCCTTTTAGGATTCTAGGGCGCCCCCTTGTCCCTTTTCCTTATTCCGTTTATTTTCTAGATCTTTCCTACTCCTATTCTAATTCCTTGTCCTCTACCCCAAGTAAACCCCTCCCCTCCCCAATATAAATACCCAAGCACCCCCCCCTCTAAACACATCAAATCAAAGCCCTCCTCCACACCGCGCCTTGCACCGCCGCCGCGCCGCATCACACCGCGCCCTGCGTCACCGCCGCCGCGCCGCCTCACCCGCGCCGCCACCCCACACCCCCGCGCCGCCGCCGCACCTTGCGCCGCCACCCCACACCCGCGCCGCCGCCACACCTTGCCGCCGCCACCCCACACCCGCGCCGCCGCCGCACCTTTCGCCGCCACCCCACACCCGCGCCGCCGCCGCACCTTGCCCACGCCGCCGCCCTACGCCGACGCCGCCGGAGCCCCTCACCGGAGACCTCGCCAAGGTTGCCCCGCGCTACATCTATTCTTTTTCTCGGATCGTTTTCTTCTAGTCGTTCCGATTCTTTTCTTCTCTAAACCGTTCCGGTTTTCTAGATCAGTTTTTCGATCGGTTTTTCTTCTCCGAAACCCTAGATCGGATTCGTTTTCTTCTCCGATTTAGTTGCCTTTGGACCGTTCGCCGGACCATTCGTCCTAACGAACGTGATCACCGGATTCTTCTAGGTTAACGACGTCCGTTCGTTTAACCGTTCTTCTTTTTCTTTTCGTCGGATTTATTCCGCGATCGCGATCTCAGATCCGATCTTCTTCCTAGTCTATTTTTCCGCTCGTTTATCGGAATCAGGTGATTCAAGCGCCTGGAGTTTCGTCTCGAAACCGTCATTCCGTCTAATCAACTTGAACAAGCTTTTGTTACAGTAAAATTTTGACCTAGATTCAACTTGCTAGAACCGAGTTGTTTTCTTCCGCCGTTTGTTTTTCGTTCTTTCTTTGCAACCGGAGTTCTTAAGTTGAACTACCTGGTTCGTTCTCTTGTTCGAGTTTTACCTGTGCATTAGATGAGTACTTATTGTATGCTTGTTGTTTGTCTGCGATAGATTACCCGGATTGCGCCGCTTGTTACTTCGAAACCCTAGGACTCGCGGATCATCAGCAAGGCAAGTTCACACTTTGATCATACCTTTTATACAACCCAGTTTTATTGCATTAGATCAATCCTCTCACACTGCATGATTAGGATCTAATTAAATTGTGGGATGGGAAGTAGATGAGGTAGTACCTATTACCTGTATTATTATCAAACCCTTGGGAGTTACTTCTACGTTGCTTATTATGCCATGCTATGCTAGTAGACGTGGATTGGGTGAGTGATATCCATGACAGATGTGAGTTTATTAATTTTAATGGTTTATCTAAGGTGGCAACCTAACACACATCTGGGTGGATTGAGGCACCTGATGTCTATCAGGACTTGCCTGTTTTTTTTTTTGGACCGCCACCCAGGCTCAAAGGGATCATAAGATCTTTCATGCTAGAAACTTCCGTGTGCAGCCACATGCTACTATGGGCTCTAGCATAGTTGACTAAGTTGTGCGAACTCTTACGGGGTGGACTAGCAGATGTAGGGGATGTAGGTGTACCGGTCTACCCCACATGTAAGGTGCTAGTGCTTCTGAAAGACTATGTCTCGGTCATCCGTTTCTCAAACACCATGTAGTGCGAGAAAACAAACGGAGGCGATCGAGTCATGTGGGGAAAAGTGCGCAAACCTCTGCAGAGTAACAAACTAATCATGATTAGCCGTGTCCCCGGTTATGGACAACTTGAGTATCTAGTACTTGAATATCATTGTGAATCTCAACATGTTACTTCTAATTAATGTTATTGGGTTTTAATTACTTTTAATTGGGATTGAGAATGCTGTCAACCATTCTCAATGTTTCACAACCACCATGATAGTAAATAAAATTTATTCCTTTGCAGTAGGGAAAAACTGGCTTTACGCAAAACTGTAACCATAGAGTTTTCCACCAGCCAAATATGCATATAGTGATAGCCATTGTTCATCATTTCTCTATGGTGTGAATTTGCCAGCATATTCCATGTGCTGACCCGTTTTCGGGCTGCAACGTTAATGTTGCAGACTTTTCAGACGACGATTGAGGTGTTTAGGTCGTGGTTCTATACTCAGTGATGCCGCTGGAGTTGATGGACCCATTTATCTTCCAAGTCTTCCGCTGTTATCTTTAAAATATGGCCTTAAGCCATATTTATTGTAATAAGTTCTTTTTGAGCCATCGATGTAATAAGTGTGTGATTGCAACTCTGCTATAAAACCTCGATGTACTGTGTGGTGTCAGCATTACTGATCCAGGGATGACACCGTAGCACAGTAGATGTGATCCATTCGGGTCAGGTCGCTACAGACTAACACCCAAGAGTTTACTAGAGTCAGCAGTCTAGTTCACATCACTATGTGATTAACACTCAATGAGTTTTAGGTTTGATCATGTTGCTTGTGAGAGAGGTTTTAGTCAACAGGTCCGAACCTTTCAGATCCGTGTGTGCTTTACAAATCTCCATGTCATCTCCTAGATGTAGCTACCACGTTCTATTTGGAGCTATTCCAAATAACTGTTCTACTTGGAGCTATTCTAAATTGTTTCTCCATTATACGTATCCGGTATCTCTATTGGAGCTATCCGGATAGGTGTTAAGCTTGCATCGACGTAACCCTTTACGACGAACTCTTTCACCACCTCCATAATCGAGAAAAATTCCTTAGTCCACTAGTTACTAAGGATAACTTTGACCGCTGTCCTGTGATCCATTCTTGGATCACTCTTGTACCCCTTGACTGACTCACGGCAAGGCACACTTCAGGTGCGGTACACAGCATAGCATACTGTAGAGCCTATGTCTTAAGCATAGGGGACGACCTTCGTCCTTTCTCTCTATTCTGCCGCGGTCGAGCTTTAAGTCTTAACTTCATACCTTACAACTCAGGCAAGAACTCCTTCTTTGACTGATCCATCTTGAACACCTTCAAGATCACGTCAAGGCATGTGCTCATTTGAAAGTACTATTAAGCGTTTTGATCTATCCTTATAGATCTTGATGCTCAATGCTCAAGTAGCTTAATCCAGGCTTTTCATTGAAAAACACTTTCCAAATAACCCTATATGCTTTCCAGAAATTCTACGTCATTTCTGATCAACAATATGTTAATAACATATACTCATCAGAAATTCCATAGTGCTCCCACTCACTTCTTTGGAAATACAAGTTTCTCATAAACTTTGTATAAACCCAAAATCTTTGATCATCTTATCAAAGCATATATTCCAACTCCGAGATGCTTACTCCATTCCTTAGAAGGATTGCTGGAGCTTTGCATACCTATTAGCATATTTCAGGATTGACAAAACCTTCCGGTTGTATCACATACAACCTTTCCTCAAAAATCGTCGAGGAAACAATGTTTTGACATCCTATCTGCAAGATTTCATAAATAATGCAGTAATCGCTAATATAATTCCAACAGACTCTTAGCATCGCTACGAGTGAGAAAGTCTCATCATAGTCAACTCCTTGAACTTGTCAGAAAACATCTTAACAACAAGTCGAGCTTTCTTAATGGTGACATTTACCATCATTGTCCGTCTTCCTTTTAAAATCCATCTACACTCAACAACCTTACGACCATCAAGTAGTTCTTCCAAAGTCTACACTTTGTTTTCATACATGGATCCTCTCTCGGATTATATGGCCTCAAGCCATTTATCGGAATCCAGGCCCACCATCGCTTCTCCATAGCTCGCAGGTTCATTGTTGTCTAGCAACATGACTTCCAAGACAGGATTACATACCACTCTGATGTAGTACGCATCCTTTTCGTCCCACGAGGTGACTTGATCTGAAGTTTCATGATCACTATCATAAGCTTCCACTTCAATTGGTGTAGGTGCCACAGGAACAACTTTCTGTGCCCTGCCACACACTAGTTGAAGAGACGGTTCAATAACCTCATGAAGTCTCCACCATCCTCCCACTCAATTCTTTCGAGAGAAACTTTTCCTCGAGAAAGGACCCGATTCTAGAAACAATCCCTTATTGCTTTCGGATCTGAGACAGGAGGTATACCCAACTGTTTTGGGTGTCCTATGAAGATGCATTTATCCGCTTTGGGTTCGAGCTTATCAGCCTGAAACTTTTTCACATAAGCGTCGCAGCCCCAAACTTTTAAGAAATGACAGCTTAGGTTTCTCTAAACCATAGTTCATACGGTGTCATCTCATCGGAATTACGTGGTGCCCTATTTAAAGTGAATGTGATTGTCTCTAATGCCTAACCCATAAACTATCGTGGTAATTTGATAAGAGACATCATGGTATGCATCATATCCCATAGGGTGCAGTTATGATGTTCGGACACACCATCACACTATGGTGTTCCAGGCTGTATTAGCTGTGAAACGATTTCCACAATGTCTTAATTCTGTGCCAAACTCGTAATTCAGATATTCATCTCTATGATCATATCATAGATATTTTATCCTCTTGTCACGACGATATTTCAACTTCACCCTGAACTTACTTGAACCTTTCAATAATTCAGACTCGTGATTCATCAAGTAAATATACTCAACATCTACTCAAATCATCTGTGAAGTAAGAATATAACGATATCCACTACATGCCTCAGCACTCATTGGACTGCACACATCAAAATGTATTATTTCCAACAAGTTGCTTTCTAGTTCCATTTTACTGAAACCGAGGCTTTCAGTCATCTTGCCCATGTGGTGTGATTTGCATGTCTCAAGTGATTCAAAATCAAGTGAGTACAAAACGGTCCATTTGCATGGAGTTTCTTCATGCATATACACCAATAGACATGGTTCGCATGCCTCAAACTTTTCAAAAACGAGCGAGCCCAAAGATCCATCAACATGGAGCTTCTTCATGCGTTTTATACCGATATGACTTACGTGGCAGTGCCACAAGTAGGTGGTACTATCATTACTATCTTTTGGCATGAACATGTGTATCACTACAATCGAGATTCAATAAACCATTCATTTCAGGTGCAAGACCATTGAAGGTATTATTCAAATAAACAGAGTAACCATTATTCTCCTTAAGTGAATAACCGTATTGCGATAGACATAATCCAATCATGTCTATGTTCAACGCAAACACCAATTTCGATGGTAGAGGGTGCGTGCAATGCTTGATCATATCAACATTGGAAACACTTCCAACACATATCGTCAGTTCACCTTTAGCTAGTCCCCGTTTATTCCGTAGCTTTTATTTCGAGTTACTAACACTTAGCAACCGAACCGGTATCTAATACCCTGGTGCTACTAGGAGTACTAGTAAAGTACACATTAACATAATGTATATCCAATATACTTCTATCGACCTTGCCAGCCTTCTAATCTACCAAGTATCTAGGGTAATTCTGCTCCAGTGGCTGTTCCCTTCATTACAGAAGCACTTAGTCTCGGGTTTGGGTTCAACCTTGGGTTTCTTCACTAGAGCTGCAGCTGAATTGCCGTTTTTATGAAGTATCCCTTTGTTCCCTTGCCCTTCTTGAAACTAGTGGTTTCACCAACCATCAACAATTGATGCTCCTTCTTGATTTCTACTTTTGCGGTGTCAAACATCGCGAATATCTCAAGGATCATCATATATGTCCTCGATATATTATAGTTCATCACGAAGCTCTAGCAGCTTGGTGGTAATGACTTCGGAGAACCATCACTATCTCATCTGGAAGATCAACTCCCACTTGATTCAAATGATTGTTGTACTCAGACAATCTGAGCACAAGCTCAACAATTGAGCTTTTCTCCTTAGTTTGCAGGTTAAGAAAATCGTCGGAGGTCTTATACCTCTTGACGTGGGCACGAGCCTGAAATTCCAATTTCAGCCCTCAAAACATCTCATATGTTTCGTGACGTTTCAAAACATCTTTGGTGCCTCAACTCTAAACCGTTTAACTGAACTATCATGTAGTTATCAAAACGTGTATGTCAGATGTTCACAACATCCACAGACAACGTTCGAGGTTCAGCACACTGAGCGGTGCATTAAGGACATAAGCCTTCTAAGAAGCAATGAGGACAATCCTCAGTTTACGGACCTAGTCCGCATAATTGCTACTATCAACTTTCAACTAAATTTTCTCTAGGAACATAACTAAACAGAGAACTATAGCGTGAGCTACGACATAATTTGCAAAATCCTTTTGACTATGTTCAGGATAATTAAGTTCATCTTATGAACTCCCACTTAGATTAGACATCCCTCTAGTCATCTAAGTATTACACGATCCGAGTCGACTAGGCCATGTCCGATTAACACGTGAGACGGACTAGTCAACGTCGGTGAACATCTTCATGTTGATCGTATCTTCTATACGACTCATGCTCGACCTTTCGGTCTCTGTGTTCCGAGGCCATGTCTTCACATGCTTAGGCTCGTCAAGTTAACCCTAAGTGTTTTTGCATGTGTAAATCTTGCTTACACCCGTTGTATGTGAACGAAAGGATCTATCACACCCGATTAACACGTGATGCTTCGAAGCGACGAACTGTAGCAACGGTGCACAGTTAGGGGAGAACACTTCTTGAAATTTTAATGAGGGATCATCTTATTTACTACCGTCGTTCTAAGCAAATAAGATGTATAGACATGATAAACATCACATGCAATCAAATAGTGACATGATATGGCCAATATCATATAGCTCCTTTGATCTTCATCTTGGGGCTCCATGATCATCTTGTCACCGGCATACTCATCGACATGTAAGTTGTGATTCCTTTGACAAGAACATGATCAATCTCATACATCACATATATCATTCATCACATCCTTTTGGCCATATCACATCACATAGCATACCCTGCAAAAACAAGTTAGACGTCCTCTAATTGTTGTTTGCATGTTTTACGTGGCTGCTATGGGTTTCTAGCAAGAACGTTTCTTACCTACGCAAAGACCACAACGTGATATGCCAATTGCTATTTACCCTTCATAAGGACCCTGTTCATCGAATTCGATCCAACTAAAATAGGAGAGACAGACACCCGCTAGCCACCTTATGCAACTAGTGCATGTTTGTCGGTGGAACCGGTCTCACGTAAGAGTACGTGTAAGGTTGGTCCGGGCCGCTTCATCCCACGATGCCGCCGAATCAAGATAAGACTAGTAACGGCAAGCATATTGAACAAAATCAACGCCCACAACTACTTTGTGTTCTACTCGTGCATAGAATCTACGCAATAGACCTAGCTCATGATGCCACTGTAGGGGAACGTAGCATAAATTCAAAATTTTCCTACGTATCACCAAGATCTATCTATGGAGAAACCAGCAACGAGGGGAAGGAGAGTGCATCTACATACCCTTGTAGATCGCTAAGCGGAAGCGTTCAAGTGAACGGGGTTGATGGAGTCGTACTCGTCGTGATTCAAATCACCGATGATCAAGTGCCGAACGCACGGCACCTCCGCGTTCAACACACGTACAGCCCGATGACGTCTCCCATGCCTTGATCCAGCAAGGAGAGAGGGAGAGGTTGATGGAGATCCAGCAGCACGACGGCGTGGTGGAAGTAGCGGGATTCCAACAGGGCTTCGTTAAGCGCTGCGGGAGGAGGAAGATGTGTCACGGGAGGGAGAGGGAGGCGCCAGGCCTTAGATTGGTTTGCTCCTCCTTTTTCCCCACTATATATAGGGCCAAGGGAGAGGGGGAGGCGCAGCCCTTGCCCCTTCCTCCAAGGAAGGGTGCGGCCAGGGGTGGGGAGGAGTCCATCCTCCCCAAGGCACCTCGGAGGTGCCTTCCCCTTTTAGGACTCTCCCCTTTTCCCATCTCTTGGCGCATGGGCCTCTTGGGGCTGGTGCCCTTGGCCCATATAGGCCAAGGCACAACCCCTACATCCCATGTGGCCCCCCGGGGCAGGTGGCCCCACCCGGTGGACCCCCGGGACCCTTCCGGTGGTCCCGGTACAATACCGATGACCCCGAAACTTGTCCCGATGGCCGAAACAGCACTTCCTATATATAATTCTTTACCTCCGGACCATTCCGGAACTCCTCGTGACGTCCGGGATCTCATCCGGGACTCCGAACAACATTCGGGTTACCGCATACTAATATCTCCATAACCCTAGCGTCACCGAACCTTAAGTGTGTAGACCCTACGGGTTCGGGAGACATGCAGACATGACCGAGACGTTCTCCGGTCAATAACCAACAGCGGGATCTGGATACCCATGATGGCTCCCACATGTTCCACGATGATCTCATCGGATGAACCACGATGTCAAGGACTTAATCAATCCCGTATACAATTCCCTTTGTCTAGCGGTATGTTACTTGCCCGAGATTCGATCGTCGGTATCCTTATACCTTGTTCAATCTCGTTACCGGCAAGTCTCTTTACTCGTTCCGTAACACATCATCCCGTGATCAACTCCTTGGTCACATTGCGCATATGATGATGTCCTACCGAGTGGGCCCAGAGATACCTCTCCGTTTACACGGAGTGACAAATCCCAGTCTCGATTCGTGCCAACCCAACAGACACTTTCGGAGATACCTGTAATGCACCTTTATAGTCACCCAGTTACGTTGTGACGTTTGATACACCCAAAGCATTCCTACGGCATCCGGGAGTTGCACAATCTCATGGTCTAAGGAAATGATACTTGACATTAGAAAAGCTTTAGCATACGAACTATACGATCTTTGTGCTAGGCTTAGGATTGGGTCTTGTCCATCACATCATTCTCCTAATGATGTGATCCCGTTATCAACGACATTCAATGTCCATGGTCAGGAAACTGTAACCATCTATTGATCAACGAGCTAGTCAACTAGAGGCTTACTAGGGACATGGTGTTGTCTATGTATCCACACATGTATCTGAGTTTCCTATCAATACAATTATAGCATGGATAATAAACGATTATCATGAACAAGGAAATATAATAATAACTAATTTATTATTGCCTCTAGGGCATATTTCCAACAAGCACTACAACATTTCTGATAAGTATATGTGAATGACATATTGTTGATCGGAAATAATGTAGAATTATTCTGCAAAGCATAAAGGAGTGTTTGAAAGGAATTTTCCAAAGAAAGACCTCGGTGAAGCTGCTGACATATTGAACATCAAGATCTATAGAGATAGATCAAGACGCTTGATAAGTTTTTTTTTCAATGAGTACATACCTTGACAAGATTTTAAAGTAGTTCAAAATAGAACAGTCAAAGAAAGAGTTCTTGTCTGTGTTACAAGGTGTGAAATTGAGTAAGACTCAAAACCCGACCACGACAGAAGATAGAAAGAGAATGAAAGTCATTCCCTATGCCTCAGCCATAGGTTCTATAAAGTATGCCATGCTATGTACCAGATCTATTGTATACCCTACACTGATTTTGGCAAGGTAGTACAATAGTGATCTAGGAGTAGATCACTGGACAGCTGTCAAAATTATCCTTAGTGGAATAAGGATATGTTTCTCGATTATGGAGGTGACAAAAAGGTTCGTCGTAAAGGGTTACGTCGATGCAAGTTTTAACACTAATCCAGATGACTCTAAGTCTCAATCTGGATACATATTGAAAGTGGGAGCAATTAGCTAGAGTAGCTCTGTGTAGAGCATTGTTGATATAGAAATTTGCAAAATACATACGGATCTGAATGTGGCAGACCCATTGACTAAACTTCTCTCACAAGCAAAACATGATCACTTTTTGGGTCTTAATCACATAGCGATGTGAACTAGATTATTGAATCTAATAAACCCTTTAGGTGTTAGTCACATGGAGATGTGAACCAATCACATAAAGATGTGAACTATTGATGTTAAATCACATGGCGATGTGATCTTGATTATTGACTCTAGTGCAAGTGGGAGACTGAAGGAAATATGCCCTAGAGGCAATAATAAAGTTATTATTTATTTCCTTATATCATGATAAATGTTTATTATTCATGCTAGAATTGTATTAACCGGAAACATAATACATGTGTGAATACATAGACAAATAGAGTGTCACTAGTATGCCTCTACTTGACTAGCTCGTTAATCGAAGATGGTTATGTTTCCTAACCATAAACAAAAGAGTTGTTATTTGATTAACGGGATCACATCATTAGGAGAATGATGTGATTGACATGACCCATTCCATTAGCTTAGCACCCGATCGTTTAGTATGTTGCTATTGCTTTCTTCATGACTTATACATGTTCCTATGACTATGAGATTATGCAACTCCCGTTTGCCGGAGGAACACTTTGTGTGCTACCAAACGTCACAACGTAACTGAGTGATTATAAAGGAGCTCTATAGGTGTCTCCAAAGGTACATGTTGGGTTGGCGTATTTCGAGATTAGGATTTGTCACTCCGATTGTCGGAGAGGTATATCTGGGCCCTCTCGGTAATGCACATCACATAAGCCTTGCAAGCATTGCAACTAATGAGTTAGTTGTGAGATGATGTATTACAGAACGAGTAAAGAGACTTGCCGGTAATGAGATTGAACTAGGTATGGGATACCGACGATCGAATCTCGGGCAAGTAACATACTGATGACAAAGGGAACAACGTATGTTGTTATGCGGTCTGACCGATAAAAGATCTTCGTAGAATATGTAGGAGCCAATATGAGCATCCAGGTTCCGCTATTGGTTATTGACCGGAGACGTGTCTCGGTCATGTCTACATTGTTCTCGAACCCGTAGGGTCCGCACGCTTAAGGTTACGATGACAATTATATTATGAGTTTATGCATTTTGATGTACCGAAGGTTGTTCGGAGTCCCGGATGTGATCACGGACATGACGAGGAGTCTCGAAATGGTCGAGACATAAAGATTGATATATTGGAAGCCTATGTTTGGATATCGAAAGTGTTCCGGGTGAAATCGGAATTTTACCGGAGTACCGGGAGGTTACCGGAACCCCCCGGGAGGTATATGGGCCTTAGTGGGCCTTAGTGGAAGAGAGGAGAGGTGGCCAGAGATGGGCCGCGCGCCCCTCCCCCCCTTGGTCCGAATTGGACAAGGAGAGGGGCTGGCCCCCCTTCCTCCTCTCTCTCCTCTTCCCCCCGCCCTCCACGAATCCTATTCCAACTAGGAAAGGGGGGAGTCCTACTCCCAGAGGGAGTAGGACTCCTCCTGGCGTGCCTCTCCTGGCCGGCCGGCCCCCCTCCCTTGAACCTTTATATACGGAGGCAGGGGCACCCCCTTGAGACAAAAGTTGATCTTCGTGATCGTTCCTTAGCCGTGTGCGGTGCCCCCCTCCACCATATTCCACCTCGGTCATATTGTAGCGGTGCTTAGGCGAAGCCCTGTGACGGTAGAACATCAAGATTATCACCACGCCGTCGTGCTGACGGAACTCCTCCCCGACGCTTTGCTGGATCGGAGCCCGGGGATCGTCATCGAGCTGAACGTGTGCCAAGAACTCGGAGGTGCCGGAGTAACGGTGCTTGGATCGGTCGGATCGTGAAGACGTACGACTACATCAACCGCGTTGTCACAACGCTTCCGCTGTCGGTCTACAAGGGTACGTAGATCACACTCTCCCCTCTCGTTGCTATGCATCACCATGATCTTGCGTGTGCGTAGGAAATTTTTTGAAATTACTACGTTCCCCAACAGGCTCCACCACCCACGCTCTCGGCTATATCGACAAACAGCACAAAGGGCTACCGCCTTGCTTGAGCAATCTCGTCGGTTGCCACTCCAGTCACGACTCCGCGATGCGTTGACTGTTACGATTGGGGAGGGTGTCCGTTGGCTTGCCTTCGGATTCTTCTCTAGTCTCACCGTCTGTGTCGCTACCGTTATGACTGCGGGGGGATGTTGAGTATGATGTTTATTAGAAAAGACGAGATAGACTAGGATTCTTTCTGGCTTGTTTTGTACTCCAAGTAGATGATTGGACTTCTATATATATGCCCACGAGGCTCAAGCAATAAAACGAAATATTTCACCAAACCCCTCTCTCCCTTCTAACAGTGGGAAAATGACTCGAATGCGGTTTCAAACTCTAGACTCTAGAGTAACTAGAATGTGTTCGCTTCTGTTTTAGTTTAGCTGATGAGCTAAGAGCAAGTTTTTTGGCGGCTTAAAAAATAAATTGTCTCCTTCCCATTTTTTTTCATAAGCCGCCTTTCTCATTCATTGCAGCTTCTGAACTAGTTATTGAATTACTAATCTAAAAGCCCCAGCAAATTTTAAGAACGGCTTATTTTTTAAGCTGAGGAGAGGCAGCTTATTTTTTAAGCCACCAAAAACAACTGGCTTGACGAACAGAAATGCGTTGGTTGCCAGTGCAATATCGTTGACCGAATCGGCAAACGCGTACGTACCATTTGGCGACCAAGTGTACTATTGGTAGAGGTAATAGGGTGAGCTTTTGGCATGACAGGTGGAACGAGGGACGAAGTGCCCACGACATCACACCCAGTTTAGGCCAACCCAGCACACGACCTCTAACGGACGTTCGTTTTGACCTGCTTTCGTTCGTTTGAGACGGCAATAGGGTCATCCATGTCTGTTTGGGGTCGTTGCCGTGTCGGTGCGTCCAAGGCGCGCCCGCACCCCAAATCATGTCCGGGATAGATGTGATTAAAAAAACGCAAAACTAAAATAAAATGCCGAAAAAATAAAAGAAACGCAAACATAATAACATAATTAAACATCACGGCCACGAAACGGCCCCATTTCACAGTTCACATAAACGTAATTAAAATTAAAAAAACAAAAGAGAACCGCCGCCCGCGTGCTCCTGCCGTGCCTGTCGATGCTGTAATCGTCGCCGTCTTCTCACGCGTCGCTGTTGTCGTCCTCGTCGCTGACAAGGTCGACGTAGACCGGCAGCGTCCAGAGGTGGGACGGCGGTGCCTGGTAGACTGTAGCTTGTTGGGAGGTGGGAGGTGTCTGCACCACCTTCCCCCATGGCGACGCCTCGCGCTTCGGTGACCGCGGCGGCGTGGGGCACCAGTTCACGCCCCCCACGGCGTCGGCCATGTCCGTGGCCGTGCACGACCAGCTCCACCGCTGGCCCACCAAACCCGGGTGGAACGCGGCGACGGGCTGCTCCTCCATCACCTCCTCCCTCACCTCTAGCTCCGGCACGGCCACATCGCCGGCCGCGAGTGTCAACAGTCTTCTCATCATTGAGTTGAGCTCGAGTGATCAAGTCATGACGTTATTTGATCTGAGATACCAAATATCCACGAGGCTCGTGATAGGCTTAGCTTAAGCCGCTAACGTTCGGTTCGGATAAGTAAAGTCCCTTCGGTCGGTTCGCTCAGGTGGTCTTCCCTTATTTTCCCTAACGTTCAGAGTTGTTCTGAGAGGGCCATCATGGTGTCCAGGCCCTCCCATTGACGCTCATCATGCGTGTTCATGGAGTCTTTCATGACACGTTGAAGGAGCCGGGTCTCCTCCTCCTCTGTCATGCGAGGAGGTGGTGGTGGCGACGGAGAGGGCGACGATGATGGCGTCGGCGTGATGCCGCATAGCACCCTACGCCCGCGCACTTGGGGAGGGCTCGGAGCACGCGCGCGGAGCTCACGTGGCTGCCGCGGCCCCGACGAGGTGCCGGCAAAGAAGGAAGCGCGCCGCGTGTCGTGCTCGTCCTGAAACCACGTGTCCCAGAGGGCGGAGTCGACGCCGTACCTGGGGGCGTAGTAGAGGTCGTCTAGCAGGAGGCGGCGGCGACGTTCGATCTCCAAGCGGCGCAGTCGCTCATCGGGACCGGCGGGATCGGCACCCGATCAACCGACAAATGCCAGTTATTGGGCAGGTACACGTCGCTCCAGGGGAGTGGCGTCCTCGTCTCCCAATAACAACGGCAAACATCCGCGTGGATGTAGTGCCGGTCGCACTCGCCGGCGGCCGTAGGGGCGATGGTGAATGCGGGAGGCGCGAGGGCTCTCCGTGGTGGTGATGCGGGCTCAGCTTTGACGCCGCGGCGGCGGCGGCCCGAGGACGAGCCAGCCTCGCGGTCGTGCGTCCCCTTGCGGCCGGTGTTCCACCACCCCATGGCTGTAGGTGGCCGGCGAGCTCGAGGAAGGAGAAGGGGAGAGCTAGGGTTTGGGTGTCGGGTTTCGAGGAGGCCGCGCGACTGGAGTGGGAGCGTATACTGTGACCGTCGACGACTTCCCATTTAAGAAGGATGCCTACGACGCACCTAGGCCGATGACAGGTGGGGCTGACCGCGCGTGCGCATTTTATGTTCGGCGGTGGGAGGTAGGTGGCCGCCTGTCACGCGGCCCCGATGCGGACGTGCGGCATGTCTATTTGTTGTCCACCTCGACCCAAACCAAACAGGATGGGTTCAGGCTGTCGCGCGCTGGGCCGTAGGATCTGTCCGTTTTGCCTCAAACAGACAAGGTCGGACGAGATGGAGTCGCGCGCTGGAGTTGGCCTTATATACATTCGTGAGGGCTAGAGGTCGTATATGGAGATCTGTGGCAGACGCCCTGGCGGAAGACAAATGGGTATGGGTTAAATATATCAAAGGGGCCCTTTTTTAGATGCGCTCATCGAATTTATGGAGCTCTGGTGACTTATCCAGAGGGTACCGCCGCTGAATGATGTGGAGATAGCTTCACATGGAGGCTAACGGTGTCACCGCGTCAGGTGTTTACACTGCATAGATTAGCCTATCATGTGAGCTCCTTTGGTGCCGACAATGCGGACTATGCAGTGCTCTTTGGAAGAATGAGGTTCCTCCAAAGGAATGTTTCTTCACATAGCATGTGATGACTGATGAGAGATTGATGTTGGATGGCCAATCAGCTCTCGTGAAGTGGTATGCAACACGCAGCATGCTTGCTCTATGATCTTGCCTCGGAGACCATCAACCATCTGATGGTGCAATGCCCGTTTGACAGACGGTCTCTTCCTCCGTGGCTTCAGACTTTGGGAGCATAACTCCAAATATGAACATCAATGCGAGAGAATGGTGGTGCTCGATGGGCAACAAGTTCCCTTGTGCTACGATGAGAGAACTGGTTTCGAACTTAATTGTGGGGTTCTGCAAGCTTTGGCTAAAAAGGAACACCAAAGTGTTCGATGGCAAGGCATCGACCGTATAGAGAGTTGTAAGATTTGCGTAAACGAGCACAAGCAGTGGGTGCTTGCTAGGCGAAAGGAGGCAAGCATTAGAGAGGAGCAACTTACGTTTGGATCTTAGGCAAGGATAGCTATTTGGTTAGCAAAATAAAACTAGATTTTGAGGACAACCTAGTCCGCAACTGCCAAGAAAAGCTTGCCGATGGAGGCGAGCCAATTTGGCTCTTCCGCACAGGCAAGAACACAAATCGTGGGTAGTTAACGCTTTAATTGCTACTCATCCAAACAACCAGGCTTGCTTTTGACGTCTCTGGCCACGGCCGGCTAGGAAAAGCTAGCCCAGCTAAGCTAGGTGAGCTAGCAAACCAAACGTTCCCAGTTCTTTGCGGTGAGTGTTTCAATCTGTTCTCTCCTTTGAGCGCCAAAGAGGGAAGAATATCATACGGAAACCAAAATTCAAAGAAAACTTTATGAAAACCACATTTGAAAGTTTTGAAATAATCTGAAAAAATACTTGATGTCAAGAGGGTGATATTTTATTGCCATGCAAAATTTCAAGTCGAAACGCATCAAGAAATGTGAGCTATGAAAAAAAACAAATTCAGCTCTGAATAATGAAGTTAGCACTATTCAATATTCAATGATGATTTTGTTATTCTCATAGCTCACATCCTGTAATGTGTTTGTACTTGAAATTTTGCATGGCAATAGAAGATCACTCTCTTAACATCTCGTCTTTTTTAGATTTTTTTGAAACTTCAAAACATCTTTTTCGTGTGGTTTTCATCTGTTTTCGCTGAACGTTGGTTCTTATATGATATTCTGCCTTTGCACTCATAGCTTGTAACTGACCCTCCTTCAATGAAAACGACAGGAAACATTGGGGTGCTCGTTCTACAAAATATAACACTTTGGCAACCCAAATATCTCCACCATGCCGTAATCTTCGCAGGTCCCAACTGTCTTCGAAGCAGGCCAAGCAGAGCACCGGCCGAATCTTGAAAAGCTGGGCCTCGAATAGTTCGATTTAAGCCTCCGTTAAGACCCATTTATCGCCACGCAGGATACAGGAACAAAATTAGGGCATATACAATGGTGCTATTTTATGAGTGTCACATAGGATAAATAATGAGGTGGAGGAGAGAGAACTCATAAAAAAAGGTTTGTCTTCTCTTATTTAAGATAAGACAAGATATGATCTCTTAGCACAATTTGTCTCACCATGTTTTAAAGAATTGCTAGTTATTAAAGATAAGACTAAGATATAACCCATTGTAGACATATTTTTTTATCATCTCTAAATTACATGCAAAACTTAAGATAAAACTGTCTTATCAACCATTGTACATGTCCTTAAGAGACCTCCTGTTTTCTCGCGGCACCGGCCGAACCGCCCTCGCCCGTCAACCGCGGCCTCGCTACCCCTCTCTGCCCTCACCGCCGCCCCGTCGTTCACCCCACTCTCTCTGACGGCGGTGAGCCGCACCCCTTTCGTCCTCCGCCTCACCACCGTCGCGCGACCTTCTTGGGCCAGGCCCAGGATGACGCGCCTTATGCGCGGGCGTGGGCGTTCGCTTGCGTGCGGGGAATAGGATTTGCCAATAATCAGGGCCGAGGAAGACAACATAAAGCACAAAACGAGGAGCGAATGGTCATTTTCCTTTGTGAAGAACAGTTCGAGCCCCGTACAGGCTCATGACACCCCCTACATGACCCAGAAAAATTGCCTGTCCCAGAGGTCTCCTCCCTCTCCCAGCAAGGGAAGAAAAAGAAGCAAAACCTTCTACAACACCACAGCGAGGTGGGGGAAAATTGTCACAGGCAGAGTACCGTGACCAATTAACGCTGCGGGTGGCGGGACAAGGCGAATTCTAACTCTAATCTGACAGGGATTGCTCCCCCTTTTCCCTCTCGGTTCTTCTCCGCGGTGTTAATCTGACTCATGGGCTGTGTTTTGTGCTGAACCTGAGATCTGGACCTGCCACGGTCTCCGATCGGAGAATACAGCTTTCAGAAATGCATGGAGCACATCATCTGCCTGCCCAGCTGTCAAGTGTGGGGATGTTTCTGTCTTGATGAGCATGCTCGGAGGCGCTGACCAGCTGCAGGGGCCGCACCATAAATGTTGATGCTGACATTGTTCCGGCTGAACATCACACATAAGTTCCAGACGATTTCCATATTCTACCTTCCAGGGAAACAACCATGACGGTGACATCGTCGTGGTATTTCCTCCGGTCCCCTTGAGGTATATCTAGTAGCTCGTAGAAATCCATACCTGGAAAGCCAAAGAAGAAATGGGGCAAAAGCAGATCAAAACACATTTGACATTCAACATAACTCAAACCAGCTTAGATGTATGACGTAATGCATCGGCACATAACAATAAGCCAATGACCGAATGTTAATGACTGTATCAATGTGAGATGGCATACGGCTGGAAGAAAATGATAAAATGATGTGAGGTCCTTCAGAGAGACAATCTAAATTTGGGTAGCCTAGCTAGGAATTTTGACTGCTATTTGGTAAAGATAACTTAAGAGCATTTTATTATTTGGAATAATATGTCAGGGACAGTCAATTTGGCGACGGGCATGTCATTTGTGTATATGAATTTGCACGTGACCATGTCATTTCTGTATACGTGTAATGCTGATTACAGCAAAGAATGGTCACATACAAACAAATCAAGAACTGAAATATGAAAAGGCATGGTATGGAAGGACAGGCATGACAGATAAAGCTTACCAGCTTTCTTTGCTGCACGCGAAAGAAGTTCCTCAATTAGACTCTGTGCTGGGTCGCCTTCAGGAAATCTCTCCATGAAATTCTCAACATGCAGAACTACCTCCTCGTTGCTCAGGTACTGATATAAGCCATCCGAAGAAAGTACCAAAAACTGGTCCCTTGAAGTGAGCTTGTGATGGCAAAGAGAAGGTATGCATGATATGTATGGTGCATCACCTATGTATTCATTGCGGAACATCTCCAGCAATCCATTGTTCAACTTTGCCTGTACAACATACACAAATTCTAGGTAAGCTTTATCTAGGTTTTCTATTACATTAGACCAATCGGAGCTTCTAAAAGTAGTTTCTAAATAATTCAAAATTAAAAATACTCCCTCTGTAAAGAAATATAAGAACATTTAGATCATTAAAATAGTAACCTAAACATTCTTATATTTCTTTACAGAGGGAGTACTAACTCCTGGTAATAAATTCATACTCATTCGAAAATAAGTTTTTTAGCCAACAAATAAACTGCTAACAGGAAAAAAAATGAACTATGAGAGTAGGGTTAGATCTTAGTAAACACCCAACCTCCCAATTACCTGCTTGAGATACCCAGCGCCAAATGCTCGGGTAACTTTTAAACGGCCCTTTACTCTGTCATTTACGATACACTGATCATCATCTGGATGTTCACGTTTGATCCTCTGCACTTCCTGCATATCATAACAAATAATATGAATTCATAGGCATAAATAGTGCAAGGGGTAAAATGACAAACTGCTTTCATTGACAAATTTAGAAGACAAATAAGGGTAATGGAAATGGAACCTAACAGCAAATGACCAAATGATGAAACAAATGGATGTGACTCTGACCAACTGAAAATAAGGCATCAAGGATAACAAGTGTTCTGCATGATCTTTTCATAAAGACATGAAACTTTTTTTTTGCCTTGGTGTTTCAACTTTAAAGCTTTCAGGTATTTGCAATAAAATGATTTCCATGGTTAGTTCTACGAAATATGAATGCAAGCCCGGCAAAGAACAATAATGTGATGGTTTGATCATTTAGAGTGCCTTACTGCTGACAGAGGCACGCACGTTTTGCATTTAGAGACGCGAGCAGATTGCTCACAGACAATGACAGAAGCTCTGGCGTACACATAATAAACAGTGGAACAGCAGGTCAATAGAACATAAATGTATATAAGCTACAAACTCATTCTAAGTTGTGTCAACAGATTTGCTTATGCAGAGGAGTGTCAGCACAAAGTTACCTCTTCGATGCTGGTGCTATGATCGATAGACAACTGCAATGCCTCGAGCCCAATCATGGGATATCCGACAGGCCTTGACTCGATCTCCAATCCCACGCCGATGTCATCCATCCTCATGGCTCCAAGCCCGCAACCATGGTCATCATCTGCTCGTTGCGCCACAATGGCGCGGCTGTCCCCAAGATTCATTACATACACATCGTCATCCCTCACCAATGCCACAAGCAGGCATGCCCCGGTCACCGCCAACTCCGGGTGGGATCCCATTGATTGGTCAGTCATGTCGAGGTATGCTGCCTCCGTCGAGGCCAGCGCCCGAGTGAGCGCACCAAGCACAGCTCCATGATCTCTCACTGCTGGCGCTGCCTCCAACTTCTTGGGACCCCACTCCCTGTTGATTTCATCATCACCCACAGCCGCTGCATGTGCCCACATGTTGAACCGACGCTCCTTGAGCCTGGCAAGCGACATTGCAAACCGGCCGGAACCTGAAAAGTCGAGTTCATTGTCATCGTCGTCGCCGTCAGCGAGGAACTGCCACAGCCGCTTGCTATCCCTGTCTGCCTCTTCGTAGAATATCCCACGAAGCTCGCGTAGGAGGAAGCGGTAGAGGTTGGCAACAAGGAAGTCGGGGGCCTCAGGGCCGTTGAAGCCGTCGTAAATGCCGACGAACAGCCAACGCTGGTCCTCGGAGACAACCACGTGGACGCGGTCCTCCCCTGCACGCCCGTGCGCCCACTGCACGCCGTCGTCTCGGCGGAGTGGCACCATGAGCGCCGGCTGGTGCTTCTCGGACACGCTCCGCCGCAGGCTGCCGAATAATGGCTTCCGGAACCTGCTGGAGAGCCCTCTGGACGAGGAGGAGGTGCGCTTGGTGGGCTTGGTGGGGAGCGGGCCGGAGAAGGGCACGGCGGCGTCGAGCGGGCCGGAGAGCTGGGCGCCGCGGTCGATGGGCCCGGAGAGGAAGAGGGGCCCCGAGGAGAGGTTGGAGAGCTGCAGCGGCGCGGAGGAGAAGGAGGAGGATGTGTGGAACGCGGAGGAGTAGTTCTGCGGCACGGAGCCCGCGCCGGCGGCGGAGGAGGAGAGGTAGAGCGGCACGGGCACGGAGGAGTTGGCGGAGAGCGCGGCGCCGGAGATGCCGTGGCGGAAGGAGGAGGAGTATGCGGCGGCGGAGGCGTAGCAGAAGGAGTGGCCGAGCGCGTCGTCCAGGCAGGGCTCGGCGTCGACGGACGCCGGCGCCGGCCGCGAGCACGCGCACGCGGTGAGCAGCCGTGACGCGCCGCTGCCCATGGCATCCGACGCTGGCCGCGGCCCGGTCAGAGGAGAGGCAAAGCAACGACGACGGGGAGGGAGCAGAGCAGACCTTGTTTACCAGCACATCGCACCGAGCGATACGGGGGGACGGCGGCGGGCGTGGGGCTGGAGCTGCGACCGCGGGATCTCGCCGGGGCGGGGGTGGGATCTCGCCGGGGCAGGATCCAGCGAGGGCGCGGGGGAGGCGCAGGATCCGGCCGGAGCGGAGCGGGGAGGGATTGGGGGCGAGGGGGGGCGAGATTGGGGGCGGCCGGGCCGGAGGGAGGGGGGGTGGGGGATTGGGGCAGGGCGTTGAGAAGAGAGAGAGAGGGAGGGAGTTTTCTATGCTCACTCCTGTCAGTGATGTGCACACTAACAAAGGAGGGAGTAGAGTAGAGTGGGGAGGAGGAGACTTAGCGCTGGCGTAAGTGCGAAAACCGCAAATTTGACATCGGAATTTGGCCGCTCCGGCGCTGCGCTCCTCCGGGGGCCGGGCCGGGAAAGACCTCACCGGACCTGTCAGGTGGTGCCGGTATGGCGGAGTGGGCGGGGTTTGTCCGCACCCGGCACGCACGCCGTGGAGCAGGGCGGGAGGGACGAGCGGCGCGGCGGCAGGCAGGGCGGAGGGAGCGAGACCCGTGACGTGGGGGGAGGGATGGGGGGTGGTGGGTGGGGTGGGAGAGCGGGACGGGGGTCAACGCTGCGCCCTGGGAATCGCCTACCCCGGTCGGGCTTAATTACGGCGGGCGGGACTCCGCTCCGCTCCACTCCACTGCGCCGAGGAGAGGCGGGCGCGTGGATCCGCGCGGCGCGGCCAAATTGGATGGCTTTGGCGGGGCCGGCTTTGAACTCGGACGACTGCTGGACGGTGGGCTCCTCTAGTCTACACTCCTCGGTGGAGCGGGCGTTTCGAAAGTGCGGCCGACGCGAGCGCAAAGGCGACGGGGAGGGGAGGGGAGAAGATTACAGTTTACAACGGGAACGAGGAAGCATCCCATGTGAATCACCCGACGTTTATCGAGAGTGGCTTTGTTTCTTTTGTGATGGCAGTGTAAACTACTCCACTGTCAACATGTGAAGATTTATCGCATGCCTTCACGTGCTTTTTACCAAGTCAAATTCGACGATATTGTGGCCCAGTTCTTTTGACCGATTCTCCCAGAATCTTGAGAATTGACCCAGCTTCTTTCAGAATATATAACTCATATTTTGTTTTTACAATCCTAGCTAGTTAGGATGTAAACAGCTACTAGGATTGTAAAAAAAATGGATTCAAGATTTTGGGAGAAATTGGGTTCCAAGAGTAGATTGTAAGAGCATCTATAACCGCATCTAGCTAATCCGGCCTCTCAAACTTCGTGAACACGTCCGCACACAATGACTGATCACATCCTAATGTCTTCTTCCACAACCAGATACCTCATTACCAAATCCTCGAATCCACGCAATTACATGGAATGTAAAACCTAGTCTAAATCTTCGTTGGGGCTAGTTCATCTTCATGTTTGTGTCCTATTCGCCGGCCGGCTGAGCCCCGGGAGTGAAGGTGCGGTCGCTGGCGAGGAAGAGTGGACATGGGACACGGAACGGCTTACAGGACGCAAGGCAGTGCCGTCCCCCCACCCTACTATTTCCTCATCGGAGCTCGTGGCCTGGACGCCGTTGCTCAATGTGAGGTCCACGATAGACCCCTCGTAGTTGGAGCCCGACACCTCTAGCACGACACAGTTGTGGCGCTAGGGGGGCGGTCACCTGTACCAGCGCCGGAGGGGCGTCCAACTCCGCCTCCGAGGAGAGGCGCGTGGATCCGGGCAGCGTGACGTGGGTGCCCGATTCCGCAAATTGGATGGCTTTGGCGGGGCCGGCTTTGAACTCGGACAACTATTGGACGGTGGGCTCCTCTGCTCTCGTTTCCTCGGTGGAGCAGGTGTTTCGAAAGTGCAGCGACGCGAGGGCAAAGGCGACAGTGTCAGTGTGGAACGATGATCTATGGGACCAACAGGCCCCTTCGTGGTTCGGCGAGGGGAATGCACTAAACGCAGAGAGCGGGATGAACAGAGAGCACGACGATCGTTTACCCAGGTTCGGGCCACCTTTCAGGTGTAATACCCTACTCCTGCTTGATTATATTAGGAACATGGATGCACAATTACAAAGGAGCGCTCTTCCCCGGCAAGGCGTGGGGTGGCAGCTACACGAGCAAGAGTGCGTCTGAGTTTGAATGGGTTCGAACCCCTCTAAAGGTTGCCCCGATCCTCCTTTTATAGTGTAAAGGAATACCACAATGGCAAAATAGTCATTACATAGTGACTAGATAGAAACAACACTATCATATCTAACTCTGCTAGTTAGGACAAAGAGCATTTAATGCATCTCTAGGTGTCGCAAGGAGGAGAAACCCCGACAAGTGTATTGTACCGCTTACTACAGCTAACTCCTATTATCTTGACACGCTGCTAGGACGGGCGTCGATAAAGGTAATTTCACTCCCAGTATGCTGCCACGTGTTGGCCATCTCCACCTAACTACCTGTGGGCTCGACACCTCACCGCCCAGCGACCAGCTGGCTAGAGAGGTGGAGCGCTAGTAGTTGGTGGGGGTCCGCGGGCGACGGAGCTTGTCGGGTCTTCTCCTTGCCGGCAAGGGTTGCTTCTATTGTAGATCTCGCAACTTGTTTCAACCCTTGGTCTTCTTGATGTGCTCATTGATCTCCGAAGAGTTGTCTTCTTGAGTTTGGTCGCTTGTTCGGAGGCTCCAACTTGGCCGGGGAGTTGCTACTTGTCTGCGCATAAGTCAGGGTAGTAAACACTCATGTTTACTGCACCGACAGGAGCCCCGGGGCCTAGATCACGCATGTTGCTGCGCATCGTAATGCACAGACAAGCAACATTGATCATGTCTAAATTGGCACCTGTGTCTTGAAAACTTCTTTGCTTATTTATTAATATGAAACCAAGCCAACCCTTGGCTTTCCTCTAGTACCCTTGCCACTTAGGCGACATACTTTGTTCATGTCAACAACTACCAGAGCGGCTCCATGGTCACGTGTGGCTCAGGTAACTACCATGTTTGTGTAGCGCTCAAGATGCGATTATATCCCAATCACGTGATGAACTCATGATTGGGGCACAACCGCATTTCGAGCGCATACCAAGGTGGATATCATTACAACATACCATGTACTGAATAGATGAGAATACAAGATAAAGGCTTACACTCGCCACAAGTTACAAGATTCATACAACAATACATCAATACATAGCAATCATCATACAAAAGAGCAAGATCTGACTACGGATGAAATCAAACGAAAAAGAAGAACGACATCCACCCTGCCAGTCCCAGGTTCCCGGACCTGGAACCTATCCCTTGATCGAAGAAGAAGAAGAACTCCAAAACAAGCAAGCATCACACTCGCGTTAGATCATCGCATTACCTGTACCTGCAACTGTTGTTGTAGTAATCTATGAGCCACGAGGACTCAACAATCCCATTACCATGGGTATCAAGACTAGCAAAGCTTAATGGGTATGGAAAAGGATAAGTGGTGAGGTTGCAACAAGCGACTAAGCAATATATGGTGGCTAACTTACGATTACAAGAGTAAGATGAGAATCTATGCAAACGGTCACAAACTAGTAATGATCAAGAAGTGATCCTGAACTACTTATGTTCAAACATAACCCAACAGTGTTCTCCTCTCGAACTTCCCCGAAAAGAGACAATCACGGTTACACACGTGGTTGGTGTATTTTAATTGAGTTTAGTTCAAGTCCACTACAACCGGATATTAACAAATTCCCATCAGCCACATAATCGCGGGCACGGCTCTCGAAAGTTTAAACCCTGCAGGGGTGTCCCAACTTAGCCCATGGTAAGCTCACGATCCGCGGAGACAATCCTTCGTCGCGGGACCCTCCGGTCAGACTCGGAATCCCGGTGCACAAGACGTTTCGACAATGGTAAAACAAAACCAGCAAGACCTCCCGATGCACCGACCTAGCCTGATAGGAGTCGCGTATCTCGTTCTCAGGGTACACCGGATGGGCAAGACGTCGAGTTGGATGAGACCCTGGTTGCCCAGGGGGCGTCGGACATCGTGCAGTTTGGACCAACACTCATGTGGAGAATTGGCCCTGGGGGTTGATTAAGTCCACGTGGGTCGGCAAGTCCATATGCAAGTTTTAGTTGTTATTAGGCAAATGGTAAAACCAATGTTGGGCCTTGCTGGAAGAGTTTTATTCAAAGCAAACTGTCAAGAGGGCCCCATACCCCTCATCGTGTTAGGGACGCAAAAATCAAGGAACATAACACCGTTATGACCGAAACTAGGGCGGCAAGAGTGGAACCAAACACTAGCATAAGGCCGAGCCTTCCACCCTTTACCAATTATATAGATGCATTAATTGAATAAGAGATATTGTGATATCCCACGATACCCATGTCCCAACATGGAACAACCTGCAACTAGCAATGCTATAAGAGGGGCTGAGCAAAGCGGTAACATAGCCAAACAACGGTTTGCTAGGAAGGGTGAAAAGGTTAGAGGCTATCATGACAATTTGGGAGGCTTGATAAACAAGTTGTAGGTAGCACGACATAGCGATAGCATCGAGACAACTAGCATAGCAAAGATAGTAGTGAGATCTAAGGTGACAGTCATCTTGCCTGAAATCCTGCTAGGAAGAAGACCGAATCCATGAAGTAGACGAACCAACGTAGTCGAACGGATCCTCACAATCGCAACATTACCGGAAGTATCAAGAAGAAGCAACACCGGAAAGAAACAAACAACATGGTAAACAACCATCACATACACATGGCATGATGCACAATCAAGTATGATGCATGTCCGGTTTAAAGAGGCATGGCATGGCAAAGTGCAACAAACAATACTACAAGTTAAGTGGAGCTCAATATGCAACGAGTTGCATATTGACGAAACACCACATTCAATCATTTAGTTCACTCTCGTTTATGTACCCAACAATATTAAATGTTATTAAACATGGCAAGAGGTGAAACATAAGTAAACTAACTCTCTAGGCAAGTTTAAATGAGGCCGGAAACAACAAACAACAATTCCAGAAAATCCTCATGTGCATATTTGAATTTGTTACTGTTCTGCCCTATACACAATTTTAGAGTTATTAAACATGCAAAATAAGTGCACCATGTTAATCTATGCATTTTTCTACCCCATTTACATATAAAGTTTATTAAATTCGGAGCTATGGTTATTTAGTTATAAAATAAATCATTTTAGCATGGCATTTGAGCAAAATTAATCAAACACCAATTTAAACATTTTTAACATGGATAAAAGTTGCATATTATGAAACTACATGAAAATCTAAGCATTTTACATATGATGCATGGTTATTTAGTTATTAAATGCATGAACAGCAAGGGTTTTTCTGCAAAACTACAGTGCACTGGTTAATTAGCAAAGACGTTCTGCGGGAAAAAATGTGACTCGGGCCGAATCTGGCTGGCCCAACATGCACAGGAGAGGGCCGGGTGCTGCTCACCCTGGGCCAAGGCCCAGCTCGGTGAGGAGGGCGCTAGCTGGGCCGGACAGGGACGAGGCCCACGAGGCCGGGTCAATGGGCGCAGGGACTTGGCGCTGCGTGCGTTCCAGGAAGATGAGCGGGCGAAGTAGGGGGTGGCGGCCAGCAAATAGGAGGGGCGCCGGCGGCGGGGACAGGGCCCTGCCAGCGGGATCCGGCCGTGAACGGGTAAGGGCGGGGGAGGCCGGCCGGATCTGGTGGGTGGCGGTGGTGGGACTTGGTGAGGAGGCGACCAGCGCGAAGCTTTTGCGAGGCTCCCATGGCGGCGCTGCTGTCCCAGAAAAGAGAGATCAGGGAAGGTGAGAAACAAGGCAGGAGGGAAGGAAGGATAGGGGAGGCGCGATGGGGCTCATCTTGCTAGCTGGTTCGGTCGGCGGCAGCTGCGCCAGACGACGAGGCGAGGAGGGGGAGCATGGGGAGGCTCGGGGCAGGGGCTTGAGGACGGGCATGCTGCGGGAGGAGGAGGCCGGGAACGAGCCTCCTGCTCGATCTCGAGGCGGGCGCGAGGATGGTTCGAAGGGAGGAGGTGGAGGCTGCTGGCTGGATGGAGTCGATGGTGGCAGGGGCGAGCGCTGGTTGGCCCGACGCTGAAGACAAGGTGGAGCGGTGGTTGCTGCGGGAGGAGATCCCGAGGAGGGAGGCGACTGGGTGGAGCTAGTGGCGGCGGCGCGATAGGACAAGGGGGAGGATTTCTAGGGTTATCCAAAATGGACTAGGAATGGACTATATACATACGAAAGCGGGATGATTTGGATCCTCCGATCGCGGGCGGGCGGTCAGGAATAAATTGGTTAGGGAGTCCAAATAAAAAAACAGAGATATTTTAGGGATGTTTGGGGATGATCCTGACCCATCGGTCATGACTGCCCAGGTCGGGTTCGGGACAGCTTTCGGACGCGCGCGAGGGGTTTGTGCACTGTGCACAGAGGCTAGGCGGTCAAACAAGAGGGACTCGAAAACCCTGATTGGTCTCGAAACGGTCAACGAAGGCGAGGGGGGGCGCGACAACTACGAACGGATGCAAGCTTTATGAAAACATGCGGATGCAATGCACATGATGCCATGATGAATGTAGCGAACCAAACAAGTCACGCGACGAATCTCAGAATCCATGGAAGGCATCTGGAGCGCCGGTCTTGGGGCGTCATAGTTTGTCATCACTCCCTTCTTTTACTGCAGCCCCCCCCCCCCACGAGCGGATAGGGCGCGAGGCGTGGGATTGGTGCAGAAGGACGGTCATGTAGATAATGCTTTGATCAAGGGAGCTAGGACGCCGGATTGACGAGACTGGCATGGGCGGTTGATGGAGCAATGTGCTCGTCAGGATCGCAGGGCGTGGGACATAAGGTAACGAGACGGTTACCTTATGTTAGTGGAGATCCATCCCCCGCACTTCTCCCTATAAAAAGAGGGGACGTGGGCGACGATGCTCATCCACCTTCCTTCTCTCCATCCCATCTGCTTCTGCTGCCATCACGGCGAGAGAAAAGAGGTCGAGCTCGTGCTTCCACCACCGCATCGAGAGCTTCTTCTTGGCATCATATCCCTGCCTCGGCCGCGGCCATGGAGGTCGGTTCCAGTGCGCGAGTGCTACCTCTTGAGCACTGTGTTGGTTTTCCCTTGAAGAGGAAAGGGTGATGTAGAAAAGTAGCGTAAGTATTTTCCTCAGTTTTTGAGAACCAAGGTATCAATCCAGTAGGAGGCCGCGCACGAGTCCCTCGCACCTACACAAACAAATAAATCCTCGCAACCAACGCGATAAGGGGTTGATAATTCCCTACACGGTCACTTACGAGAGTGAGATCTGATAGATATTATAGGATAATATTTTTGGTATTTTTATGATAAAGAGAAATAAAAGATGCAAAGTAAAATAAATGGAAAAGGAAATAACTAAGTATTGGAAGATTAATATGATAGAAGATAGACGCGGGGGCCATAGGTTTCACTAGTGGCTTCTCTCAAGAGCATAAATATTTACGGTGGGTGAACAAATTACTGTTGAGCAATTGACAGAATTGAGCACAGTTATGAGAATATTTAGGTATGATCATGTATATAGGCATCACGTCCGAAACAAGTAGATCGACTCCTGCCTGCATCTAGTACTATTACTCCACACATCGACTGCTATCCAGCATGCATCTAGAGTATTAAGTTCAAGAGAACAGAGTAACGCTTTAAGCAAGATGACATGATGTAGAGGGATAAACTCATGAAATATGATATAAACCCCATCTTGTTATCCTCAATGGCAACAATACAATATGTGCCTTGCTGCCCCTACTGTCACTGGGAAAGGACACCGCAAGATTGAACCCAAAGCTAAGCACTTCTCCCATTGCAAGAAAGATCAATCTAGTAGGCCAAACCAAACTGATAATTCGAAGAGACTTGCAAAGATAACCAATCATACATAAAAGAATTCAGAGAAGATTCAAATATTGTTCATAGATAAACTTGATCATAAACCCACAATTCATCGGTCTCAACAAACACACCGCAAAAGAAGATTACATCGAATAGATCTCCACAAGAGAGGGGGAGAACTTTGTATTGAGATCCAAAAAGAGAGAAGCAGCCATCTAGATAATAACTATGGACCCGAAGGTCTGCAGTAAACTACTCACACTTCATCGGAGGGGCTATGGTGTTGATGTAGAAGCCCTCCGTGATCGATGCCCCCTCCGGCGGAGCTCCGGAAAAGGCCCCAAGATGGGATCTCGTGGATACAGAAAGTTACGGCGGTGGAATTAGGGTTTTGGCTCCGTATCTAGTAGTTTGGGGGTATGTAGGTATATATAGGAGGAAGGAGTACGTCGGTGGAGCAACAGGGGGCCCACAAGGGTGGAGGGCGTGCATGGGGGGGGGGGTAGGCGCGCCCCTACCTCGTGCCTTCCTCGTTGATTGCTTGACGTAGGGTCCAAGTCCTCTAGATCATGTTCGTTCCGAAAATCACGTTCCCGAAGGTTTCATTCCGTTTGGACTCCGTTTGATATTCTTTTTCCGCGAAACCCTAAAATAGGCAAAAAAACAGCAATTCTGGGTTGGGCCTCCGGTTAATAGGTTAGTCCCAAAAATAATATAAAAGTGTATAATAAAGCCCAATAATGTCCAAAACAGAATATAATATAGCATGGAACAATCAAAAATTATAGATATGTTTGAGACGTATCACGCATCCCCAAGCTTAATTCATGCTCGTCCTCGAGTAGGTAAATGATAAAAACAGAATTTTTGATGTGGAATGCTACCTAACATATTTCTCTATGTAATCTTCTTTATTGTGGCAAGAATGTTCAGATCCATAAGATTCAAGACAAAAGTTTAATATTGACATAAAAACAATAATATTTCAAGCATACTAACAAAGCAATCATGTCTTCTCAAAATAACATGGCCAAAGAAAGCTATCCCTACAAAATCATATAGTCTGGCTATGCTCTATCTTCACCACACAAAATATTTAAACCATGCACAACCTCGATGACAAGCCAAGCAATTGTTTCATACTTTTGATGTTCTCAAACTTTTTCAATCTTCACGCAATACATGAGCGTGAGCCATGGACATAGCACTATAGGTGGAATAGAATGGTGGTTGTGGAGAAGACAAAAAGGAGAAGATAGTCTCACATCAACTAGGCGTATCAACGGGCTATGGAGATGCCCATTAATAGATATCAATGTGAGTGAGTAGGGATTGCCATGAAACGGATGCACTAGAGCTATAAGTGTATGAAAGCTCAACAAAATAAACTAGTGGGTGTGCATCCAACTTGCTTGCTCACGAAGACCTAGGGCATTTTGAGGAAGCCCATCATTGGAATATACAAGTGAAGTTCTATAATGAAAGATTCCCACTAGTATATGAAAGTGACAACATAGGAGACTCTCTATCATGAAGATCATGGTTGTACTTTGAAGCACAAGTGTGGTAAAAGGATAGTAGCATTGCCCCTTCTCTCTTTTTCTCTCTTTTTTTTATTCCGGCCTTCTTTTTTTATGGCCTCTTTTCTCTTCCTTTTTTTATTTGGGCTTCTTTGGCCTCTTTTATTCATTTATTTTCGTCCAGAGTCTCATCCCGACTTGTGGGGGAATCATAGTCTCCATCATCCTTTCCTCACTGGGACAATGTTCTAGTAATGATGATCATCACACTTTTATTTACTTACAACTCAAGAATTACAACTCGATACTTAGAACAAGATATGACTCTATATGAATGCCTATGGCGGTGTACCGGGATGTGCAATGACTCATGAGTGACATGCATGGAAGAATTATGAACGCTGGCTTTGCCATAAATACGATGTCAACTACATGATCATGCATAGCAATATGACAATGATGGAGCGTGTCATAATAAACCGAACGGTGGAGAGTTGCATGGAAATATATCTCGGAATGGCTATGGAAATGCCATAATAGGTAGGTATGGTGGCTGTTTTGAGGAAGGTATATGGTGGGTTTATGGTACCGGCAAAAGTTGCACGGTACTAGAGAGGCTAGCAATGGTGGAAGGGTGAGAGTGCGTATAATCCATGGACTCAACATTAGTCATAAAAAAACTCACATACTTATTGCAAAAATCTATTAGTTATCGAAACAGAGTATTACACGCGTGCTCCTAGGGGTATAGATTGGTAGGAAAAGACCATCGCTCGTCCCCGACCGCCACTCATAAGGAAGACAATCAATAAATAAATCATGCTCCGACTTCATCACATAACGGTTCACCATACGTGCATGCTACGGGAATCACAAACTTTAACACAAGTATTTCTCAAATTCACAACTACTCAACTAGCATGACTCTAATATCACCATCTTCATATCTCAAAACAATCATAAGGAATCAAACTTCTCATAATATTCAATGCCCTTTATATGAATTTTTTTATTATATCCCTCTTGGATGCCCATCATATTAGGACTAAATTCATAACCAAATCAAATTACCATGCTGTTTAGGACTCTCAAAATAATATAAGTGAAGCATGAGAGATCAATTATTTCTATAGAATAAAACCACCACCGTGCTCTAAAAGATATAAGTGAAACACTAGGGCAAATGACAAACTACTCCGAAAGATGTAAGTGAAGATCAATGAGTAGTCGAATAATTATGCAACTATGTGAAGACTCTCTAACATTTAATAATTTCAGATCTTGGTATTTTATTCAAATAGCAAGCAAAACTAAAGAAAATAAAATGACGCTCCAAGCAAAACACATATCATGTGGTGAATAAAAATATAGCTCCAGGTAAAGTTACCGATGAACGAAGACGAAAGAGGGGATGCCTTCCGGGGCATCCCCAAGCTTAGGCTTTTGGTTGTCCTTGAATATTACCTTGGGGTTCCTTGGGCATCCCCAAGCTTAGGCTCTTGCCACTCCTTATTCCATAGTCCATCGAATCTTTACCCAAAACTTGAAAACTCCACAACACAAAACTTAACAGAAAACTCGTAAGCTCCGTTAGCGAAAGAAAACAAAACACCACTTCAAGGTACTGTAATGAACTCATTCTTTATTTATATTGGTGTTAAACCTACTTTATTCCAACTTCTCTATGGTTTATAAACTCTTTTACTAGGCATAGATTCATCAAAATAAGCAAACAACACATGAAAAATAGAATCTGTGAAAAACAGAACGGTTTGTAGTAATCTGTAACTAACGCAAACTCCTGGAACCCCAAAAATTCTAAAATAAATTTCTGGACGTGAGTAATTTATCTGTTAATCATCTTCAAAAATAATTAACTAAATAACACTTTCCAATAAAAAATGGCAGCAAATATCGTGAGCGCTAAAGTTTCTTTTTTTTACAGCATGATCGCAAAGACTTTCCCCAAGTCTTCCCAAAGGTTCTACTTGGCACAAACACTAATTAAGACATAAAACTACATCTAAATATAGGCTAGATGAATTATTTATTACTAAACAGGAACAAAAAGCAAGGAACAAAAAGCAAGGAACAAAAATAAAGTTGGGTTTCCTCCCAACAAGCGCTATCGTTTAACGCCCCTAGCTAGGCATGATGATTTCAATGATGCTCACATAAAGGATAAGAACTGTAACATAAAGAGAGCATCATGAAGAATATGACTAGCACATTTAAGTCTAACCCACTTCCTATGCATAGGGATTTTGTGAGCAAACAAATTATGGGAACAATAATCAACTAGCATAGGAGAGCAAAACAAGCATAACTTCAAAATTTTAAGCACATAGATAGGAAACATGATATTATTGTAATTCCTACAAGCATATGTTCCTCCATCATAATAATTTTCAGTAGCATCATGAATGAATTCAACAATATAACCAGCACCTAAAGCATTCTTTTCATGATCTACAAGCATATAAATTTTATTACTCTCCACATAAGCAAAATTCTTCTCATTCGGAATAGTGGGAGTATCATAAGAGACTCGAATACTATAAATTGTTTCCACATTAAAAGAGTAATGTTCAGAAAAAGAGTAATCATAATCATGACAAGTTTTGATAAATATAATCATCACTACTTTTTATAGCATATGTATCATCACAATAATTATCATAAGTAGCAACTTTGTTCTCATCATAATCGATTGAAACCTCTTCGAAGCTAGTGGGATCATGACTAAATAAAGTCATGACCTCTCCAAATCCACTTTCATCAATATAATCATCATAAATAGGAGGCATGCTTTCATCATAATAAATTTTCTCATCAAAACTTGGGGGATAAAAAATATCATCTTCATCAAACATAGCTTCCCCAAGCTTGTGGCCTTGCATATCATTAGCATCATGGATATTCAAGGAATTCATACTAACAACATTGCAATCATGCTCATCATTCAAATATTTAGTGCCAAACATTCTAATGCATTCTTCTTCTAGCACTTGAGCACAATTATCAGAATTCTTATTCTCATGAAAGATATTAAAAAGATGAAGCATATGAGGTATCCTCAATTCCATTTTTTTGTAGTTTTCTTTTATAAACTAAACTAGTGCTAAAACAAGAAACAAACAGATTCGATTGCAAGATCTAAAGATATACTTTCAAGCGCCAACCTCCCCGACAACGGCGCCAGAAATCCTTCTTGCTACCTCTTGAGCACTGCGTTGGTTTTCCCTTGAAGAGGAAAGGGTGATGCAGCAAAGTAGGCGTAAGTATTTCCCTCAGTTTTTGAGAACGAAGGTATCAATCCAGTAGGAGGCCGCGCACGAGTCCCTCGCACCTACACAAACAAATAAATCCTCGCAACCAACGCGATAAGGGGTTGTCAATCCCTACACGGTCACTTACGAGAGTGAGATCTGATAGATATGATAGGATAATATTTTTGGTATTTTTATGATAAAGAGAAATAAAAGATGCAAAGTAAAATAAATGGAAAAGGAAATAACTAAGTATTGGAAGATTAATATGATGGAAGATAGACCCCGGGGCCATAGGTTTCACTAGTGGCTTCTCTCAAGAGCATAAATATTTACGGTGGGTGAACAAATTACTGTTGAGCAATTGACAGAATTGAGCGTAGTTATGAGAATATCTAGGTATGATCATGTATATAGGCATCACGTCCGAAACAAGTAGACTAACTCCTACCTGCATCTACTACTATTACTCCACACATCGACCGCTATCCAGCATGCATCTAGAGTATTAAGTTCAAGAGAATAGAGTAACGCTTTAAGCAAGATGACATGATGTAGAGGGATAAACTCATGCAATATGAT
The DNA here is from genome assembly GCF_056163025.1 of Triticum urartu. Taxonomy (NCBI): domain Eukaryota; kingdom Viridiplantae; phylum Streptophyta; class Magnoliopsida; order Poales; family Poaceae; genus Triticum; species Triticum urartu. The sequence goes on along the minus strand of NC_141878.1, from coordinate 475,078,017 downwards.
ATAAACCCCATCTTGTTATCCTCGATGGCAACAATACAATATGTGCCTTGCTGCCTCTACTGTCACTGGGAAAGGACACAACAAGATTGAACCCAAAGCTAAGCACTTCTCCCATTGCAAGAAAGATCAATCTAGTAGGCCAAACCAAACTGATAATTTGAAGAGACTTGCAAAGATAACCAATCATACATAAAAGAATTCAGAGAAGATTCAAATATTGTTCATAGATAAACTTGATCATAAACCCACAATTCATCGGTCTCAACAAACACACCGCAAAAGAAGATTACATCGAATAGATCTCCACAAGAGAGGGGGAGAACTTTGTATTGAGATCCAAAAAGAGAGAAGCAGCCATCTAGCTAATAACTATGGACCCGAAGGTCTGAAGTAAACTACTCACACTTCATCGGAGGGGAGATGGTGTTGATGTAGAAGCCCTCGGTGATCGATGCCCCCTCCGGCGGAGCTCCGGAAAAGGCCCCAAGATGGGATCTCGTGGATACAGAAAGTTACGGCGGTGGAATTAGGGTTTTGGCTCCGTATCTGGTAGTTTGGGGGTACATAGGTATATATAGGAGGAAGGAGTACGTCGGTGGAGCAACAGGGGGCCCACGAGGGTGCAGGGTGCGCCTGGGGGGGGGGGGGGTAGGCGCGCCCCCTACCTCGTGCCTTACGCGTTGATTGCTTGACGTAGGGTCCAAGTCCTCTGGATCATGTTCATTCCGAAAATCACGTTCCCGAAGGTTTCATTCCGTTTGGACTCTGTTTGATATTCTTTTTCTGCGAAACCCTAAAATAGGCAAAAAAAACAGTAATTCTGGGCTGGGCCTCCGGTTAATAGGTTAGTCCCAAAAATAATATAAAAGTGTATAATAAAGCCCAATAATGTCCAAAACAGAATATAATATAGCATGGAACAATCAAAAATTATAGATACATTGGAGACGTATCAGCGAGGTGGGGCTATAGGCCGGGGTCGTGGACGTCATGGTGCTCGCGGCCGGGGAGGCCGGACCGGAGCGCTCGTTGTTCCTTCTCCCGCCACTCCGCCTCCAGTAGAGGGCCACACAGGGGACACGGTGCTCGAATTCGTCGTAGAATTGCGCGACCCACCGCGAAGCCGACTACAGCTCCCTCGTCCTTTCGCTAGGGTGATGGAAGTTGACCAGCCGCTCGCCCTGTGGCTGCGCGTGAACGGCTGCTACAATGGTGCCATATGGGTGAATGTAGAGTTCCCCGCACTTCGTGTCATGTTCCTCACGCGTGGGTGGAAATCTTTCGCTCGTGCCCACTACCTTGTGGAGGGGCATGTCCTCCACGTCAAGTTGGTGGAGTCTGACACGCTCTCCCTCAAGTTCTTCGGGTCTTTAGGCGCTCATATGGAGTGGTGTGCGGAGAGCTCGAGCAACAGCGAAAGATCCTCCTTGAGCAACAATGACGAGGAGGACGCAGATGGTGAATACGACGGCGGCAAGTCCTTGATCGTCAAGATCGAGGACGACGGCTCCGACTCCGGCTGAACGTCGGCAGCACCACAATCACCAGCTAAGCACCGGCAGCACCATCATCTGCAGCTAGACCCCGATAGGCTGATCTATGGGGAGAGCTCCGCCTAAGCGCCCCTTTTGCCCTGGCTTGCACTTGATGTAAACCCCGAAAAGGAAGGGCTAGAGAAAATGTTATCGATCACTTTTATTTTCCAACAAATATGTAATATCTGATGTGCTCAAATTAATATAAACCATTTCCCTTATTCGTGCCTATTTTTGTATGACTCGAATCTGACACCCTACACAATTTAGAAGCCTGCCGGGACCCATGCTTGCCGCAAACACTTCGAAGGACTGGTTATTCAGCAAGGCCACTCGCCGGTTATATCATAGCTACACTCATCCTTGCCGAGCAGACTCGAGGCAGGAATAGGAGCGCGAACGGAAACACGACAAGATTCCCACACATGCAGGTTTTTCATACATATGTAAGCCCAAATTAAGGAAATATTCTCAAATATAACAAAGAAATTCTCAGTTGTCTTTCAACTTATCTTTCTTTGTTGTACTTCTTGTCGTATGAAATGAACACCACTATTGTTGAAATGGTACACCATCGTCTCCCCCGGAAACATGCACGCGGGGAATCCCTTGTCTTTGTAAAAAAAGAAGGTGGTGCCAAGACCTTGGTGGTATGTTAGCCATTTCATTCATACAAAGTGTAATCACATTATACCATGCATTAGTACATAAACAAACATGCATAAAGTTCGTAGAACGCATATGCATAGGATCTGCGCCTGGCTTTGTACAAAGGGTTACAAGTCGTTGAGACTAGGCTTGTACAAAAGAGGTTGCCGGGACGAAGCCTGACAATGGTGCCTCATGGGTAGAAATTGTGAAGATGGTCGATATTCCACGAGTTTTGCATGTGAATGCCATCACCAGAAGGAGAGCTACCCGATAAGGGCCTTCCCACTTTGGTGTCAACTTGTTTGTTCCCTTGGCAGACTGAACACACCGAAGGACAAGGTCGCCTTCCTCAAGGCTTCAGGCGCAAACCTTGTGGCTATGATAGCGTCCCAAGACTTGCTGGTAGCGTGCAGCTCGCATAGCTGCGCGAAGACGATCTTCCTCAAGGAGCACGACATCGTAATGCTGGAGCTGCTCTTGCTCTACTTTGTCGTAGGCAAGTACTCGAGGTGATCCATATATGAGTTCCATGGGTAGCACCGCTTCTGCACCATAGACTAGGGAGAAGGGTGTTTGGCCATTAGCTTGATTTGGTGTCGTTCTGAGTGACCAAAGAACCACCGGTAATTCATCAATCCAGCGCCTCCCGCACTTGTGCAGCTTATCAAATGTTCTTTTCTTGAGACCGTGTAACACTTCAATGTTCATTTTCTCTGTTTGTCCATTGCTTCTCGGGTGAGCAACGGAGGCGAAGCAAACCTTGCTACCAAGGCTCTGGATGTATTGTATGAAGGTGTGGCTCGTGAACTATGTGCCGCTATTGGTGATAATTCTGTTTGGAACTCCAAAATGACAAACTAGTCCTTTAAAGAACTTGACGGCTGACTGTGATGTCACCTTTCTCACTAGCTCTACTTCAGGCCACTTTGTGAACTTGTTGGTGGCAATGTACAAGAACTCAAAGCCCCCGGTAGCACGGGGGAAGGGGCCTAAGATATCGAGCCCCAGACCAAAAAGGGATAGGAGAGAGGGATTTTCTGGAGAGCTTGAGCTGGTTGATGTAAGTTCTTCGAATGGAATTGGCATGCTTCACATATTGCTACTAGCTCAGTTGTATCCTGGAGGGCGGTGGGCCAATAAAATCCCTGTCGGAAAACTTTCCCGGCAAGGGCTCTTGATCCTATGTGAGAGCCACATATGCCTCCATGTATCTCTGCCAACAACACTAGTCCATCTTCGTGACAAATACACTCTAATTTCACTCCATTTGGTCTTTTTCTATACAAAATGTTGTCCACAAACTGGTACATACTTTACTGACTGGCTACTTTCTCAGCCTGTTCCCACTCATCGGGAAGTTCCCCTGTTTGGAGGAACTGCACTATGGGTTATGCCCATGCCGGAGCTTGTAGCTCAACAACAAGGACCAATAGTATTTCTGCAGCTGCGGGGGCGCTATTCTCAGCAACAAGAACCCAAGGTTCAATGCAGAACTGCGGCTCACCGCTAAGCACATCGTCTTTCCTAGTAAGATTCTCGCTGGCGGCTTTGGGAAGATCTGCCATAAAATACTTGTCGGTACTCAACTTCCTTCTCTTTCTAGCTCGCATTGATGGGGTAACTGACGGCTGATTCAAATGGAGTACAAAAGTTCCTGGTTCCACAGGTAGCTTTTGGGCAGCACACTTTGATAGGTGGTCAGCAATGATGTTCTCCGCACGGGGGACATGCTCTGTTTTCAACTGATACGTCTCCAACGTATCTATAGTTTTTTATTGTTCCATGCTATTATATTATCTGTTTTGGATGTTTTATATGCATTAATATGCTATTTTATACTATTTTTGGGACTAACCTATTTCCTAGATCCCAGTGCCAGTTTCTGTTTTTTCCTTGTTTTTGAGCTTTGATGTCGCTTAAAGCTACGTCGGTATTTCCCCAAAGAGGAAGGGATGATGCAGCACAGCGGCGGTAGGTATTTCCCTCAGATATGAAACCAAGGTTATTGAACCAGTAGGAGAACCAAGCAAAAGAACATAAACAACCCCTGCACACAGATAACAAATCCTCGCAACCCGACGTGTTAAAGGGGTTGTCGATCCCTTTCGGGTAATGGCGCCAGAAATTGGTGCGTCATGGGAGAAAGATTTGTAGTAAATTGATAGATCGAACACGAACAAAATAAATACGGATAAATTGCAGCAAGGTATTTTGGGGTTTTTGGTTTAGTAGATCTGAAAATAAAAGCAAGAGAAAAGTGGATCGCAAAGGCAAATATATGAGAAAGAAGACCCGGGGCCCCTAGGTTTCACTAGTGGCTTCTCTCAAGAAAAATAGCAAACGGTGGGTGAACAAATTACTGTTGGGCAATTGATAGAACTTTGAATACTCATGATGATATCTAGGCAATGATCATTATATAGGCATCAGATCCAAGATTAGTAGACTGACTCCTGCCTGCATCTACTACTATTACTCCACACATCGACTGCTATCCAGCATGCATCTAGTGTATTAAGTTCATGGATAAATGGAGTAATGCAATAAGAATGATGACATGATGTATACAAGATCTATCTATGTAGAGATAGACCCCATCGTTTTATCCTTAGTAGCAACGATACATACATGTCGTTTCCCTTTCTGTCACTGGGATCAAGCACCGTAAGATCGAACCCACTACAAAGCACCTCTTCCCATTGCAAGATAAATAGATCAAGTTTGCCAAACAAAACCCAAATATCAGAGAAGAAATACGAGGCTATAAGCAATCATGCATACAAGAGATCAAAGAAACTTAAATAACCCTCATGGATATAAAAAGATAGATCTGATCATAAACTCAAAGTTCATCGATCCCAATAAACACACCGCAAAAGAGTTACATCATATGAAAGTGCTTTATATCGACTAGAGGGGGGGTGAATAGGCGATTTTTATGAATTCTTCACTGAGGAATTTGCAGGTGAGGAAATTCCTTAGCGAAGAACTACTAGCAGCGGAATAAGTACTCAAAAGTAAACATAACAGAACACAAGCATAGTCATCATGATGAAATGAAGACAGGCACAGAGTACAGAAAGCATAAGCACATGATAACACAGGATGAAGACAAACAAACTGAAGAAATTGAACCGAGGAAATTGAGAAAATCTCCAGTCAAAGTGTTCAAACACAGATATGAACAAGCATACAACGCAGTTATGAGGAAATGAAAGAGTTGAGGAAATAGAACCAGTAAGCTTGGTGAAGACAATGATTTGGTAGACCAGTTCCAACTGTTGTCTCAGTTGTACGTCTGGTTAGGGCGGCTAGGTATTTAAACCCGAGGACACACAGTCCCGGACACCCAGTCCTGAACACGCAACTCAGGACACTTAGTCCTCACCGTATTCCCCTTGAGCTAAGGTCACACAGACCTCGCCCAATCACTCATGGTAAGTCTTTAGGTGACTTCCAAACCTTCACAAACTTGGTCACTCGGTGATCCAAAATTCCTCTTGGATGCTCTAGACCTTGACGCCTAACCGTCTGGAAGAAGCACAGTCTTCAAAGGTAACAAGCGTCGGATCCAAGCAGGATCAATCTCTTTAGTGATGCTCAATCACTTGGGGTTCGTAGGTGTTTGGGTTTGGGTTTTCCTCACTTGATGATTTTTGCTCAAAGTCCTCGGAGGATGGGTTGCTCTCAAATGACAAGTGTCAGTTTCTCTCGGAGCAGCAAACCAGCTAGTGGTTGTAGGTGGCGGCTATTATAGCCTAGGGAGCAGCCCGACATGATAAGACATAAATGCCCTTCAATGATATGACCATTAGGTGGATAGATATTTTGGGACAGCTGGCACATAGCACAACAACGGTCGGAATTTTGAGTAGCAAAATCCTCAGGGCTATCATGTTCCTCACTGTGTAGGCAATCCGCACTGGCGAATTCCTAAATCCTTAGTCAGAACAAATTCCTCAGAGACCAGAAGAACTTTGTCTCTGTCACTGAAGAATATGACTGGACTCTATGGGATTTCCAATGGCTTCACTCGAAGGGATTGGTAGGTGTAGGATTTTGAGTTGAGCATCACATGGAAAATTTTCCTTAGTATTTCCTCGACCCCCCTTTAACAGTACGGTGTTTCCTATGACTCAAGAAAGAGAAAATGAAACTACGAAAACAAAAGTCTTCACGCTTCATGTTCCTCGAATGAACACCAAGTCTTCAAGGTCACACCAATTTCTTCACTTTCAAAGTCTTCAGAAAGTCTTCAGAAATCCAAAGTCTTCAGTCGAAGAACTTCATTTTTAGGGGTCGACTTTCTCTGTAAATATCTAACTCCTCATAGACTTATAGACTTGTGTACACTCACAAACGCATTAGTCCCTTAACCTATAAGTCTTCAATACACCAAAAATCACTAAGGGGCACTAGATGCACTTACAATCTCCCCCTTTTTGGTGATTGATGACAATATAGGTTAAGTTTTCAATGGAGATAAACATATGAAGTGTAAATACTGATATTGAGGAATTTGATTGCAAGATATAGAAGAACTCCCCCTGAATATGTGCATGGTGAGGTATTTGCTTTTGAAGCATTGCACACTTGAAGAGTAGAATCATGGAGATCTCCCCCTATATCTTGTAATTCATACACACATTTGACATATCACAAAAAAGAATTTGAAATGCATGATGAAATATGGTGACTAATGTAATTCAGCATGCGTGCATTAGCATATATGAGGAATAAGCATGCAGAAAAACATATCAAAAGTATCAGAGCACCATCGGGTTTAAGTTTACAACTCGATCCAATAAAGTCTCCGAAGAACGAGAGTTGTAACTTAACAAATAAAAACGCCCATATAGAAAGACCCGCTTGAAGACTAACTCAAAATTCTCCCTCTTTGTCATCAAATGACCAAAAGGATCGAATATGAGGACTAACGCCCCTGAAGAATATCAAGTTGATGAAGGAGCGCCAGCGTTGTTGGGGTCGTTTGTCGTGGAAGGGCCTGCTGCAGTGTCGTCCAAGTCTTCATTCTCATCGGTGTCACGCGATGAAGAATATGAGCTGGCCACCAAGGAAGGAACCTTGACCTTCTTGAATTTCTTCGGTGGAGGTGCAGACCAGTCAAAATCTTCCTTGAGACCCATTTTCTTGAGATCTTTTTCACCATATAGATGTGACAGTATTGCCCAGGTGCGACCAAAAACTTCATGGAGGTAGTAATGGTTTTTCTTCACTGCATTGTGGGTAGCAGTCATGTTGTGAAGAAATGAACCAAACTAACGCTTAACCCATTTATGGTTTCGATCCACCTTATGGTGCAGACTAAGCAGAAGCTCATGGTCAGTCATCACACGAGGAGTAGTGGCTTGAGGAGTAGACTTGGGTGCATTGGTAGAGTCATGTGTGGCAGAGTCATCATTGGTGGAATAAGATGCAGCTTTGCGAAACTTTCCATCCAATGGATGAATGCCTTCATCTATAATAGTTGGTGCCTTGCCCTTTTCATCAACTGAGGAATAGGTCCGCTTGAGGACTTCAATCGGGGGCAAGTAGCTGAGGTGATTCTGAAAATCAGCTTTGTAGTTGAGTGAAGTCCTTGTTTTGAGGAATTTCATGATCCAGGGTGCATAAGGCTTCAGCTCAAACGGAGAAAGTGCAACATTTGCCAGAGTCCTCATGAAGAAATCGTGATAATTGACAGGAATGCCATGAACGATATTGAATACCAGATTCTTCATGATGCCAACAATTTCCTCATCAGATGAGTCGTGGCCTTTGATGGGACTCATTGTCCTCGTTAGAATGCGATAGACAGTTCTGGGCACATATAGTAATTCCTTCACGAGGAATTTGGTTCATGGGGCCTGACCTGGCTTCAAAGGTTTCATCAGAACTTGCATGTAGTGATTTGTAAGCTCAGGTTCACTATAAATGCAACGAGCTTCTTCAAGGGGAGGACTGGGTGGTAAGGCACGAAGCAATTCAGTAGCTGGTGCTATGTAGTGAGTGTTCTCAGACATCCAGTCTAGCACCCATGAATTCACATCTTTAGAATCTCCTGTGATGTGCAGCGTCGCATAAAATTGAAGAATCAGTTCTTCATTCCAATCACAGATGTCAGAGCAGAAATTTAACAGTCCAGCATCGTGAAGAACACTGAGGACTGGCATGAAGCATGACAGAGATTCCATATCCACGTGAGGAATGTGCTCATGGTAGAAGATTTTGTTTTTGTTGAACAGCACTAAGGAATAGAAATTAGCCTGGCTGGCAGTCCAGAAACGCCTCTTCCTAATGCGATTAGAGTCATAAGGGTTGTAGTCTGTGAAGAATACGTGCTCGCCGAAGAAATCATCAACCTTGAATTTTTGCTTCCTGGAGAATGGATCCTTTGGCTTGGGTAGAGGAGTGTCAGTGAGTTGCATCACGACCTCAGGAATCTCAATCACAGGTTCTTCAGGCTGAGGAATTTCTGGTTCCTCTTCAGTGGCAGTCTGCGTCTTCAGATGTTCAGCAGCAGCAGTTTCTTCAGCACTAGTGGCTGGAATTTCTTCATGTACAGATGAAGTGGGGTGAGTTTCTTCAGAGCCCATTTGAACAGTTTGTGCAGGGGACTGAGGTATTTGCTGTGATGTGACCAGAGGTGCAAAAAGAGATCAAGTTATCAAATCAAATAGTTTGACCATTGGCCAAATTACAATGAAAGTACCATCATCAGAATCACCAGCTGAAGAAGTCACGCCAAATTTTCGTACTCCAAGTTGGACATTGGTCGGTGCTATTCCAATTCAAGTAGCCTAATTTTTTTTAGTTTTTTTTAGTAAGTTTCATCCGAATAGAAATCTTGTTTTGGTTGGTTAGATCCTGCGTGATCTATTTTGGTTAGGCGTGATCCTGCATGATTAACAACGTTGCCGGATTATTTTATTAGGAAAGTCCTAGTTATATGGTTGAGAGAGAGAGTCCTAGTTTTCCTTCTCTTTGTTTTGCACGTGAGTGTTTTGCACGTTAGGATAGAGTCCAGGTCGGTTTGTGAGCTCAGGGTCGCCTATAAATATGGCTGGCTTCGGCCATGTAATGCAGATTGGTTTTTCTTTAATCGTGAGTCAATAAAGTTACAGAAAAACGTCCCATGTCGAGGGACACCAAATATCGTCTTCGTTGCTGATCCGTGAGGATTTTGTTGCTGCTGTGCGTGGAGTCGATTCAATCTACTTGACGCAAGTTTTCGTTCTTACGGTCTTGCATCTTTGCTCGACCGGAATTTCTTGTTGTTGCTAGTATCGTGAAAGATCGGGACGTCGAACGACTCGCCATCTAGTCGAGTCTATATCAAGTGGTATTCAGAGCTAAGGTTGTTCACGGTACTGTGTTGATCAAGATGTCAACCTCGGTCAACAAGGGTGATGAGGTTGCTGCTGATTCTGAGGAAATAGTACGTCCAGTGTATGTGGATGATATTCCGCAAAATATTCGAGATGGTTTTGACCACACATGCAACTATATCAAGCAATGTCATGATGCGATCGGTAAAAGGATAGATGTCCTGATCACTCGGTTTGATGGTTTGGCGGACATCATCAATATGCCGGCGACGAATTTTGCCCCACCACAGACTGCTCCGGTGGCTCCACTGCATTATGCACCACCTGCTCGCGACGGACATGCCGGCGTGCATGATCGCCGTTTGGCGGCACAACCTCATGCTGGAGATGATGGTCTTGATGACGGCGTTGACCAGGTGGGGTACGCACCACGACCACGACACTATGAGCCTCGTCCTAAAACTTCCGTTCGTGGCGGAGTGCATGACCGAGTTGGTCAAGCTGTGCGTGTGCCTGTGGATGATGGAATTGGGCGCATAAAAATTTCAATCCCTTCGTTCTCCGGCAAGTGCGAACCAGAAGGCTATTTGGAGTGGGAGATGCGTGTTGATCAAATTTTTGATGCCCATCATTATAGCGAGGAGAAGAAAGTTCAACTTGCTAGAATTGAATTCACCGGATACGCGCTAATTTGGTGGAATCAAATTTGTCGTTCAAGACATCGGCCGACGACTTGGCGAGGTATGAAAGAATTCATGAGGCGTCGTTTTGTTCCTGAGCACTATAAAAGAGACATGTACAACAAGTTGCAGCGGCTCTCTCAAGGTAATATGAGTGTTGATGAATATTACAAGGAGATGGAATTGCTTATGATACGTACAGGGACAACGGAGGATCCGGAGGCGACTATGGCTCGTTTCTTTAACGGGCTAAATATCGAGGTGCAGGATCGTGTTGAGATGGTGGTCTACTACAACATACAAGATCTTGTGCACCAAGCTGTGCGTGCGGAACAACAGATTAAGCGACGCCAAGTCAACATTGTTCCCAGTACCACTTTGAACACATGGCGACGCTCGCAGTATAAGAGTGAGGATGTCGGTCCTAGCTCCAGGGCAACATCATCAAATCGCTCTCATGGTTTCGTGCAAAAGGATGCTTCAAAATCAGGACTGTCGATGGTTGATTCTAGTGCACAGTCGACCAGACGCACTAGTGACATAGAGTGTTTCAAGTGTGGAGGAAGGGGACATATGAAGCGTGAATGTCCTAATGAGAAAAGAGTGTTGCTCACGAGAGATGGCTATGCATCCGCTAGTGATGAAGAGGCAGTTTCTGACACTTCTGGTGAAAAATCTGAAGATGTTGAAAATGTGGTTGCGAGTTTCGAAGCTGCTGAATCATATCCGTCTTTGATGGTGCAACGGGTGCAAGAAGATCGCATTGAGGATAAGGGGCAGCGATGGAATATTTTTCAAACTCAATGCAAAATCAACAACACTAATTATAAGTTGATCATAGATGGAGGAAGCTACACCAATGCGGTTAGCAAGGACTTGGTGGATGCTTTAGCTTTGCCTACCTGGAAGCACCCACAACCCCACTGCGTCGAATGGTTATATCAGTCGGGGAAACTGAAAGTTACTCACAAGGTGCGTCTCAATTTTTCGGTTGGTGACTATACTGATACAGTGATTTGTGATGTATTGCCGATGGATGCATGTCACTTATTGTTGGGGAGACCGTGGCAATATGACCGTCATGCCACACATGAGGGACGGTCCAATACATACTCTTTTTGGAAAGCCGGAAGACAACATGTTCTGCGCTCTATGTTTATGGGAGAAATCATGGTGGACACAACTGCTTCACTGAAGAAGTCAATGAAATCTACCGCAAAACCGAGGACGGTTTTGTTTCAAGGAGGAGGGGATGATGTGACCAGAGGTGCAAAAAGAGATCAAGTTATCAAATCAAATAGTTTGACCATTGGCCAAATTACAATGAAAGTACCATCATCAGAATCACCAGCTGAAGAAGTCACGCCAAATTTTCGTACTCCAAGTTGGACATTGGTCGGTGCTATTCCAATTCAAGTAGCCTAATTTTTTTAGTTTTTTTAGTAAGTTTCATCCGAATAGAAATCTTGTTTTGGTTGGTTAGATCCTGCGTGATCTATTTTGGTTAGGCGTGATCCTGCATGATTAACAACGTTGCCGGATTATTTTATTAGGAAAGTCCTAGTTATATGGTTGAGAGAGAGAGTCCTAGTTTTCCTTCTCTTTGTTTTGCACGTGAGTGTTTTGCACGTTAGGATAGAGTCCAGGTCGGTTTGTGAGCTCAGGGTCGCCTATAAATATGGCTGGCTTCGGCCATGTAACGCAGATTGGTTTTTCTTTAATCATGAGTCAATAAAGTTACAGAAAAACATCCCATGTCGAGGGACACCAAATATCGTCTTCGTTGCTGATCCGTGAGGATTTTGTTGCTGCTGTGCGTGGAGTCGATTCAATCTACTTGACGCAAGTTTTCGTTCTTACGGTCTTGCATCTTTGCTCGACCGGAATTTCTTGTTGCTGCTAGTATCGTGAAAGATCGGGACGTCGAACGACTCGCCATCTAGTCGAGTCTATATCATGCTGCAATGGTGTGAACATTGGAGAGTTTGGATGCTGACTTTCCCAGAATTCATCACTCATCACTGGTGTGGAGCAACCAACGTCCACATCTTCATCTTCCATTTCTTCAACGCCAGCCTCTTCAGAAGTGAACTGAGGCAGAGGCGAGGAAATGACAGGTGTTGAAGGGATCTCATCCACTTCAATTTCTTCATCCAACTGTTCTGACGAAGCAACAGAAGGATTTTCTTCATCAGATCCGCTGGGGACCACATATTCTTCATCGAAAGGAACAAGGTCCTTTGATGGCATGGTAGAGAGAGGAACAACATCAATGGGATTTTCAAACAAGCTGGTCAAAGGCTTCATCTTCTTCGGAGCTGAAGAATCTGAAGTAGCTGATGCTTTCCTTTTTCTTCACTGTTGCACGCTCTACAACCTTGGTCTTCTTCACATCTGATGCAGATGGAAGGATCGGGGTTGGTGTTGGCGCAGGAGGAGCAGAGGAATCTGGTTGATTTTCTTCAGGCACAACTGATGCAGTTGCCCTGACATCTTCATTTTCTTCAGGCGCACCACTAGTGGATGCCCTGGCAATTTCTTCAACGGCTGGAATGCAGTCATCAGCCCTGGAACTCACATTTTCTTCAGCAGCATGAAAGTCATCAGCGGTGCTGACATGTTCTTCAGTTGGCTGAGCAGATGCTTCAGCCTGAGGAATTTTCTGTTGCGTTGGGGCTGCAACATTTGAGGTGAAGTTATCAGCAAGTTTCACAAAGCAAGCCTTGGCTCCAAGCCAATCAGCGCGGTATGCGTCAAATTCATCACTAAGTTTCTTGATCTCAGTTTGAACAGTGACAAGTTCTTCAGTTGTCATAGAGATAGCGTTTTTCTTTAGATAGCGCTCCTTCTTGTACCGCGCTTTCTTGATCTGCCTGGCCTTCTCATATTTCCAATTTTCTTCTTGTATGAAGTGGGTCAACATGTGACTTTGGCCAGGAGTCAGCTTGAAGTCGGGCATGGGAATGTTGGGGTCCTTGTGCTAAACATCAATGTATTCGAGGATCAACTTTGGATCCAAAAGCAGTGGCACATCTGTTCCCTTGGCTCTAGCGGCCCTGACTTGCCTATCTCTGATGATTTCAGCAAGTTCGTCATCATCAACTTCATCTTCTTCAGATGGCACTTGGAAGGCGACCTGCTTCTTCTAAGGACTAGGGCGAGGACCTCGTCCAGCAATGGCCTTTGTCTTCAGTAGAGAGGGTCCCGCTGAAGAATTTGGTGCAACTGAGGAATTAGCTGAAGCTCCTGAGGCAATTGAGATGCCTGTGGTCCTTTGACACGTGGCGAGATGCACAGGTGCAGAGGACTTTGTCGGAGCAACTGAGGACTTGTGAGGAGATAAGGATTTGGTAGGAGCAGGAGCAGCATGAGGAATTGGCCTTGATGGCTTTGAAGATTCTGGCCGTGAGGGCATTGCTGAGGAACTTGGCCTTGAAGGCACTGAAGGCGAAGCACTTGGCTTGTGCGCAGGCTTCTTTGACATGGCCTTCTTAGGCTTGACAGAGGCCTCAGTTGCAGCAGCAGAGTCTTTGTTGAATTTCCTCACATCTTCTTTGGCTTGTTTAGCCAACTTGGCTTGGCTCTTGGCCCATTCATCAGGATAATCCTCACCATGCTTGAGGCTGGTGGGATCAGCTATTTGCCCAGGTGCCAATGGAGGTCTTGGGCATGGAGGATTGAGTGCGAATTTCTTCATGTATTTGGGAGTGACATATCTTTACTCCCTCCACTCTCTAGCCCATCTCCTCTCTATCTTCTGAATGCGCACCTTGCGCTGATTTTTGTCTTCCTCGGGAGGTGTGCAGTACCCAGCATATATATGATCAGGGATCTCAAATGTTGTGTTGACCTCAGGCCTCTTTCCTCCTTTCTGTGGTTTCTTACCGTCAGACATTGTCTTCAGTTGAGGAATTTGAACAATCGAATTCTCTGAAGAAGTATGCAACTTTTCTTTGGGGAACGCTGCAAATGAGTTATGTTGATGAGAACCTAGTGATTCAGCAGCTGACATGAGTACCTGTGAACAGAGTATAGTTGCGAGGAATTTGGAGAGGTCATATGCATTCTCAGAAGGTTTTTATAAAGAACAAGTTTGAGGAATTTGACCAGATAACTCTTGAAGAATTTCACTGAGCGTTCTTAGTCTTAGGTTGCAGAGTTGTACAGATCAGAAATCCGCACAATTGAGGAATCTTGAAGAGAAATTCGCAGCTTAGAGAAATGAATCAAGAACAGATGATATGTGAGGTGTTTTAGTGTGTGAAGATATGAATAAAAACACCTTTGAAGATTTTGTAGATAATCATTTGAATCAACTAGGGTAGTAAAAGTAACTTTTAATTACCCTGGACGAAGAACACGACGAACTGGAGTGTGGAGATGTGAAGTTCGTCTGTGCAGATCTTCCACGCCCTAACTTGGCGGAGGAAGACGGCTACGGCGGTGGCGGAGTGAAGATTTCTGCGGCCGGCGCGAGTACGGCGGCGACGAGGTCGAGGCAGTGAAGCTCTTCCTCACCGGCGATGATGAAGTAGTGGCGGCGCTAGGGTTTGAGAAGGTCGAGCTGGAGAGAGGTCGGGCGGAGTAAAAGAAGTGAGGAAGGGGAGAGGGGTATTTATAGCCACGGTGAAAAACCATTCGCCCGAAGAATTTGGATGAACGTGCCCCTGACCCTTCTCATTCGCATGATATGTGTCACCCACGTATTGAGAAGTGGAGATCATGTTAGATCGTGGGTGAATGGATAAGTATGTCATGGGATGTGGAACGCTTTGAGCGGCAAAGCTGAAAATTTGGATAAGATAAGTTAAAAGTTCCGTTCGCAAATTCTTCAGCTGACAAGGACACAGTGAAGATTTTGAACGAGTTTCAAATAGAACGCACATGAAGAATTTGTGAATAGATTGGGTTGAGTATAGCATAGAGGGGAAGGGTCCGATCACATTCACTTAGCAGAAAAACCAACTTGAAGAATTATCCATAAGTGAATGATGTAGAGGACATAAAGTCATATATATAGCCAATGAAGAAAAATGACGAAAACAGTGAAGACAATGCAAAGTTGAAGAATATAAACAACTGAGGAATTTCAACTTTTGGTGGTGGCATGACACACCGTATAAGAATGATGATTTTAGACACCGCGTACAATTGTCGTAGGGTTCTGAGAATCAAATTATTCATTAATTTCTTCACACTTAGAGTGTTATTCTTCATTGATTGAAGAAAAACGTTTCTTCATGTGTTGCACATCTAAGTCATCAATTTTGCATAAGTTTTAGGATGAGTGTCCTTTTCAAAGAACATTCGAAGATTCTAGGATATTTAGCTCACACCGCAACGTGCTAAATCTCTTCTCATCCAAGGGCTTTGTGAAGATATCGGCTAGCTGTTCTTCAGTCTTCACATGTTCAATAGAAATGCCGCCCTTCAACACATGATCACGAAGAAAATGATGACGAATCTGAATGTGCTTAGTCTTCGAGTGTTGAACTGGGTTGTGAGCAATATTGATGGCACTCTCATTGTCACAGAAGAGAGGCACATTCTTCATGTTGACGCCATAGTCCTTGAGAGTTTGCTTCATCCATAGAAATTGAGCACAGCAAGAACCAGCGACAATGTACTCAGCTTCAGCAGTAGATAGTGATACACAATTCTGTTTCTTCGAGGACCAACAGACCAAAGATCGTCCGAGGAAATGACATGTACCAGATGTTGACTTGCGGTCCACACGATCACCAGCATAGTCAGAGTCAGAATATCCAATGAGATCAAAAGCCGAGCCCTTGGGGTACCATAATCCAAGTGTTGGTGTGTGAGCTAGATATCGAAGAATATGCTTCACAGCCTTATGGTGTGATTCCTTCGGTGTAGCTTGAAATCGGGCACACATGCAAACACTAAGCATTATATCTGGCCTAGATGCACATAAGTACAATAAAGAACCAATCATGGAGCGGTATACCTTATGATCGAAGTCAATACCATTTTCATCAGTGCACAGATGGCCATTTGTGGGCATAGGAATTTTGACGCCTTTGCAATATTGCATGCCGAATTTCCTCAGTACATCCTTGAGGTATTTCTCCTGAGGTATGAATATGCCATTGCGTTGTTGATGAATTTGAAGACCTAAGAAGAATTTCAGTTCTCCCATCATAGACATTTGATATTCTTCACTCATCATGTAGGCAAATTCAACACTATAACGTTGGTCAGTACAGCCAAAGATAATATCATCAACATATACTTGGCACACAAACAATTCACCATCATAAGATTTAGTGAAAAGAGTAGGGTCGAGTGAACCGGGTTTGAAGCCTTTCTTCATGAAGAATTTCTTCAAAGTATCATACCACGCCCGTGGGGCCTGCTTGAGGCCATAGAGGGCCTTGTTGAGTCTGAAGACTTTGTCAGGATTCTTTGGATCTTCAAAACCTGGGGGTTGAGCAACATATACTTCTTCCTCAAGCTTACCATTGAGGAATGCACTTCTCACATCCATTTGATATAAAGTGATATCATGATGGTTAGCATAAGCAAGTAATATGTGAATAGCCTCAAGTCTAGCAACAGGCGCAAAAGTTTCATCAAAATCAATTCCTTCAACCTGTGTGTAACCTTGAGCTATGAGCCGTGCCTTATTCCTCACCACAAGGCCATTTTCATCTTGCTTGTTGCGGTAGATCCACTTTGTGCCAATGATATTGTGCTTGCGAGGATCTGGGCGTTTGACCAGTTCCCAGACATTGTTGAGCTCGAACTGATGTAATTCTTCTTGCATGGCCTGAATTCACTCAGGCTCCAGAAATGCTTCATCTACCTTAGTGGGCTCTGTGATAGATACAAAAGCATAGTGCCCACAAAAGTTAGATAAATGTGAAGCTTTTGAGCGTGTGAGAGGACCTGGCGCTTTGATGTCATTGATGATCTTTTCAACTTGCACTTCTTTTGCAATGCGAGGATGAGCTAGTTGTCGTTGAGGACTTTGATTAGCATTCTCTTCAGCACCATTTTCTTCAGTGTTTTCTTCAGGTGCATTAGCTTGACGTTCTTCATGTTCTGGAATGAATTCTTCATTAGATTCTTCAGTAGGAATGACATCCTCGGTAGCCTTGAACTTGATAGTTTCCTCAGGTGCTGGTTCATCTATCACAGTAGGTAGGTGCTCTCTTTGTGAGACATTAGTTTCATCGAACCACACATCTACAGTTTCAACAACCTTGTGAAGAATGTTGTTGAAGACTCTGTAGGTGTGCGAGTCCTTTCCGTAACCAAGCATAAAACCTTCATGTGCTTTCGGTGCAAATTTTGAGTTGTGATGAGGATCTCTAATCCAACATTTAGCACCGAAGACTTTGAAATAACTTACATTGAGTTTCTTATCAGTGAGGAGTTCATAGGCAATCTTCTTGAAGAATTTGTGAAGATATACTCTGTTGATGATGTGGCACGCAGTATCAATTGCCTTAATCCAGAAACGACGAGGCGTTTTGTATTCATCAAGCATAGTGCGAGCCATCTCAGCAAGAGTCATGTTCTTGTGCTCCACGACACCGTTCTGCTGAGGAGTATAAGGAGCAGATAACTCATGAGTAATACCAAGTTCATCAAGATAGTCATCTAGACCAGAATTCTTGAACTCAGTTCCATTGTCACTTCTGATGTGCTTGATCTTCACACCAAAGTTGGTTGAAGCCCTCGAGGAAAATCGTTTGAAGACTTCCTGCACTTCATGTTTGTAAGTAACAATGTGTACCCATGTGTATCGAGAGTAATCATCAACAATAACAAAGTATAATGATTAGGACCAAAGAGATCCATATGAAGCAATTCAAATGGACGAGTAGTGGTCATGATAGTCTTCGCTGGATGCTTAGCCTTTGTCATCTTCCCAGCTTCACAGGCTCCGCATAGGTGATCCTTGAGGAATTTGACATTCTCGATGCCGATGACATGCTTCTTCTTCGCAAGCGTGTGCAGATTCCTCATGCCTGCATGACCAAGTCATCGATGCCATAGCCAGCCTTCTGAAGCTTTTGCAAGTAGGCACACGGCTGGTTGTGGTCCTGTAGAGAAATCAACAATATACAAGTCTCCTCTCCTAAAGCCTTCGAAGACTTTGGAATTGTCAGCTTCCATAACCACGACACAACGGTACTTGCCAAAGACTACAACCATATCGAGATCGTAAAGCATTGAGATAGACATGAGGTTGTATCCTAAGGACTCGACAAGCATGACTCTGTCCATGTGTCGATCCTTTGTGATCGCAACCTTACCTAGACCCAATACCTGACTTTTGCCTTTGTCGGCAAAGATGATATGCTTCAGATGCGACGGAGATAATGGAGCATCCATCAATAGATTCTTGTCACCAGTCATGTGATTTGTACATCCACTATCGAGGACCCACTCAGTGGCTTTGGGTTGATCATCCTACAGATGAATTAGTGCAACTTACGAACTCATATACTTCATCAGTGAAGAATATGACATCAATTCATCAGATCAATTTCATCAAGCAATAGAACAGATAAAGCAGTATGAGGACGTGAGAAATGAAAGTTCATTTCTTCATGATTAGCCCGCGTCCTTTCAGGCATACTCAGGTCTCCAGCAAATTCTTCAGACGATTACGTTCGTCTGGAGACCTAACCCTGCAGAAGAGATTAGTTCTTTTTCTTCACCACCCACATCTGAAGGGGTGGCAAAGATTTCATTACTCTGCGAGCTCCATACGAGAAAGGTGGCATAGAAGCCAGTCCATTTCGTTTCACATAAGAGGAGTTGGGATAAGCATATGAATAAGCAGAGAAATTCTTCGAGGACTTATGAACATGATAATTAGAAGAATAATGCTCATATTCATAGCCCTTAGCTCTTCCCTGCGAAACAGAGTTGTTAGCACGATGATATTCATATGAGGACTTTGATCCTTTTGAGGAATTTGATCCACGTGTGGAGTTTGGTCCGTATGAGGACTTGGATCCATATGAAGAATTTGGTCCATATGAAGAATTTGGTCCATATGAAGAATTTGCTCTGGGGTTCCTATTCTTCACAGGTGGTGTCCTGAGGACATTCACCTGAAGACTTTCAAGGCACTTTTTGGGAACCCAGATTTTCTTCATAGGGGAACCGTTCCTGTAGTTAGTGCCAACATATCTAGCAAATACTTCACCATTCTAATTTTTGAACAGTTTATAGTTGGAGTCAAATGACTCATCATCAGAACGAGGAGATTCACGTGCAAATCCAGATAAGTTAGATGGATCAACTGGAGGTCCCTTTGCAGCAACCCATGTAGTTTTGGGGTACTGCTCAGGCTTCCAATATGTACCATCAGCATTGAGTTTCCTCTCAAAGGCAATACCCTCTTTCCTAGGGTTCCTGTTGAGGATCTGCTTTTTAAGCACATCACAAAGAGTCTAATGCCCTTTGAGGCTTTTGTACATGCCTGTCATGTACAATTCCTTCAGCCCTGCATCGTCAGTGATACTGGCAGTGTCCTTATATGAGGAATTAGTGATAGCGGAGGCATGTGAAGAATTTGAAACATTAGCAGCATTTGAACATTCTGGTGAAGAATTAGCAGTTTCACGTTCAATGCACTTTAAGCATGGAGGAACAAATTCTTCTTTAGAAGCGCTGATTTGTTGAGCAAGTAATGAACCGCGCTCCTTCTGAAGATCTTCATAACTCACTCTTAGCTTTTCAAGATCATGCTTTCTTTGAAGAAATTCATAAGAAATCTTCTCATGATCAGATAAAAGAGTGTTATGTTGATCTTGAAGGGTGTCATACTTAGTATGAAGTCTCTGAAGACTTTCAGCCAAAGCTTTTGACTGATCCATTTCTTCACCCAACATATCATCGCTCTTATTTAGCATGTATTGAACTTTTTCCAAAGCTCTTTGTTGTTTAGTGGCAAGGGAAGCAAGTTTGACATAGCTGGGTCCAAATTCATCACCAGATTCATCATCACTAGACTCGGATAGGTAGCATTCAGTTACCTCAGCATCTTTTGCCATAAGGCATGATGCAGAAGATGATGATTCTAGTTCGAATGTCATCACTTTGAGAGATTCCTTGAAGTCCTCATACCAAGGATCATGACAGGTTCGATGACCTTCATAGACCTCAGAGAGACGGTCCCAGATAAGCTTCGCATGATCGAGATGCATGATATTCCTGAACTGATTTTGAGACAGACAGGAGCAGATGACATCCTTCGCCGTGAGGTTGAGAAGAGTGTACTTGCGAATGTCATCAGCTTCCACCATCTTGCACAGATCGGTCAGACCAATCTCAATGACGGTCCACAGCTTGCCGTTCATCGCCATGAGGCGCTTCTTCATCATGGCCTTCCACTTGGGATACTCGTGACCGTCAAAGATGGGGCATGCCACTTTCTTCATACCTGCGGTCGACATAACTAAATTCCAGGCGGTTAAACCAAAATCACACAGAACAAGGGAGTACCTTGCTCTGATACCAATTAAAAGTGCGTTATATCAACTAGAGGGGGTGAATAGGCGATTTTTATGAATTCTTCACTGAGGAATTTGCAGCTGAGGAAATTCCTTAGCAAAGAACTACTAGCAGCGGAATAAGTACTCAAAAGTAAACATAACAGAACACAAGCATAGTCATCATGATGAAATGAAGACAGGCATAGAGTACAGAAAGCATAAGCACAGGATAACACAGGATGAAGACAAACAGACTGAAGAAATTGAACTAAGGAAATTGAGAAAATCTACAGTCAAAGTTTTCAAAAACAGATATGAACAAGCATACACCGCAGTTATGAGGAAATGAAAGAGTTGAGGAAATAGAACCAGTAAGCTTGGTGAAGACAACGATTTAGTAGACTAGTTCCAACTGTTGTCTCAGTTGTACATCTAGTTAGGGCGGCTAGGTATTTAAACCTGAGGACACACAGTCCCGGACACCCAGTCCTGAACACGCAGCTCAGGACACTCAGTCCTCACTGTATTCCCCTTGAGCTAAGGTCACACAGACCTCGCCCAATCACTCGTGGTAAGTCTTCAGGTGACTTCCGAACCTTCACAAACTTGGTCACTCGGCGATCCACAATTCCTCTTGGATGCTCTAGACCTTGACGCCTAACCGTCTGGAAGAAGCACAGTCTTCAAAGGTAACAACTGTCGGATCCACGCAGGATCTATCTATTCAGTGATGCTTACAACCTCTTGAGCTTACGTTGGATTTCCCCGAAGAGGAACAGATGATGCAGTAGAGTAGCGTAAGTATTTCCCTCAGTTCTTGAGAACCAAGGTATCAATCCAGTAGGAGGCCATGCTCAAGTCCCTCGCACCTGCACAAAATGATAGCTACTCGCAACCAACGCGATTAGGGGTTGTCAATCCCTTCACGGTCACTTACGAGAGTGAGATCTGATAGATATAATATTTTTGGTATTTTTGGTATAGAGATGCAAAGTGAAAAGTAAAAGGCAAAGTAAAAAAGCAAAGCAAGATTAAAGTGATGGAGATTGATATGATGAGAATAGACCCGGGGGCCATAGGTTTCACTAGTGGCTTCTCTCAAGAGCATAAGTATTCTACGGTGGGTGAACAAATTACTGTTGAGCAATTGACAGAATTAAGCATAGTTATGAGAATATCTAGGCATGATCATGTATATAGGCATCACGTCTGTGACAAGTAGACCGAAACGATTCTGCATCTACTATTATTACTCCACTCGTCGACCGCTATCCAGCATGCATCTAGAGTATTAAGTTAAAAACAGAGTAACGCTTTAAGCAAGATGACATGATGTAGAGAGATAAATTCATGCAATATGAAATAAACCCCATCTTGTTATCCTCGATGGCAATGATGCATTACGTGCCTTGCTGCCCCTTCTGTCATTGGGAAAGGACACCGCAAGATCGAACCCAAAGCTAAGCACTTCTCCCATGGCAAGAACTACCAATATAGTTGTCCAAACCAAACGGATAATTCGAAGAGACTTGCAAAGATAACCAATCATACATAAAATAATTCATAGAAGATTCAAATATTATTCATAGATAGACTTGATCATAAACCCACAATTCATCGGTCTCAACAAACACACTGCAAAAAGAAGAAGATTACATCGAATAGATCTCCACGAGAGAGGGGGAGAACTTTGTATTGAGATCCAAAAAGAGAGAAGAAGCCATCTAGCTAATAACTATGGACCCGAGGGTCTGAGGTAAACTACTCACACTTCATCGGAGAGGCTATGATGATGTAGAAGCCCTCCGTGATGACGGCCCTCTCCGGCAGAGCTCCGGAACAGGCCCCAAGATGGGATCTCGTGGATACAGAAAGTTGCGGCGGTGGAATTAGGTTTTTGGATCCGTATCTGTTCGTTTGGGGGTACGTAGGTATATATAGGAGGAAGAAGTACGTCGGTGGAGCTTCGATGGGCCCATGAGGGTCGGGGGCACGCCTGGGGGTATAGGGCGCGCCCCCTACCTCGTGCCCACCTCGAGGCTTCCTTGGCGTAGGGTCCAAGTCTCCTGGGTCATATTCGGGAAGAAAATCACGTTCCAAAAAGGTTTAGTCCATTTGGACTCCGTTTGATATTCCGTTTCTTCGAAACACTGAAATAGGCAAAAAACAGCAATTCTGGGCTGGGCCTCCGGTTAATAGGTTAGTCCCCAAAATAATATAAAAGTGGAAAATAAAGCCCAATATAGTCCAAAACAGTAGATAATATAGCATGGAGCAATCAAAAATTATAGATACATTGGAGACGTATCAGGCATCCCCAAGCTTAATTCCTGCTCGTCCTCGAGTAGGTAAATGATAAAAAGAGATTTTTTATGCGGAGTGCTACTTGGCATAATTTCAATGCAAATCTTCTTAATTGTGATATGAATATTCAGATTCGAAAGATTCAAGACAAAAGTTTATATTGACATAAAAATAATAATACTTCAAGCATACTAACAAAGCAATTATGTCTTCTCAAAATAACATGGCCAAAGAAAGTTATCCCTACAAAATCATATAGTCTGGCTATGCTCTATCTTCACCACACAAAGTATTTAAATCATGCACAACCCCGATGGCAAGCCAAGCAAATTGTTTCATACTCTAACTTTTTCAAAACTTTTTCAATCTTCACGCAATACATGAGCGTGAGCCATGGATATAGCACTATAGGTGGAATAGAATGGTGGTTGTGGAGAAGACAAAAAGAGGGGAATATAGTCTCACATCAACTAGGCGTATCAATGGGCTATGGAGATGCCCATCAATAGATATCAATGTGAGTGAGTAGGGATTGCCATGCAACGGATGCACTAGAGCTATAAGTATATGAAAGCTCATCAAAAGAAACTAAGTGGGTGTGCATCCAACTTGCTTGCTCACGAAGACCTAGGGCATTTTGAGGAAGCCCATCATTGGAATATACAAGCCAAGTTCTATAATGTAAAATTCCCACTAGTATATGAAAGTGACATAACGAGAGACTCTCTATCATGAAGATCATGGTGCTACTTTGAAGCACAAGTGTGGTAAAAGGATAGTAACATTGTCCCTTCTCTCTTTTTCTCTCATTTTTTATTTGGGCCTTTTCTCTTTTTTATGGCCTCTTTTTTTTCTCTTTTTTGGGCTTCTTTGGCCTCTTTTATTTTTCGTCTGGAGTCTCATCCCGACTTATGGGGGAATCATAGTCTCCATCATTCTTTCCTCACTTGGGACAATGCTCTAAAAATGATGATCATCACACTTATATTTTTCTTACAACTCAACAATTACAACTCGATACTTAGAACAAAATATGACTCTATATGAATGCCTCCGGCGGTGTACTGGGATATGCAACATGACAATGATGGAGCGTGCCATAATAAACGAAACGATGGAAAGTTGCATGGCAATATATCTCGGAATGGCTATGGAAATGCCATAATAGGTAGGTATGGTGGCTGTTTTGAGGAAGGTATATGGCGGGTGTATGATACCGGTGAAAGGTGCGCGGTATTAGAGAGGCTAGCAAAGGTGGAAGGGTGAGAGAAAAAGTGCATATAATCCATGAACTCAACATTAGTTATAAAGAACTCATATACTTATTGCAAAAATCTAGAAGTTATCAAAGAAAAGTATTACGCGCATGATCCTAGGGGGATAGATTGGTAGGAAAAGACCATCGCTCGTCCCCGACCGCCACTCATAAGGAAGACAATCAATAAATAAATCATGCTCCGACTTCATCACATAACGGTTCACCATACGTGCATGCTACGGGAATCACAAACTTTAACACAAGTGTTCTTTAAATTCACAACTACTCAAATAGCATGACTCTAATATTATCACCTCCATATCTCAAAACAATTATCATGCTTCAATCTTTTCTTAGTATTCAATGCACTCAAAAGAAAGTTTCACAAATATTGAATACCAAGCATGTTATTATTAAGCAAATTACCATGCTATTAAGAGACTCTCAAAATAATTTAAGTGAAGCATGAGAGATCAATAGTTTCTTTAAAACAAATCCACCACCGTGCTCTAAAATATCTAAGTGAAGCACATAGAGCAAAATTATAACGCTCAAAAGATATAAGTGAAGCACATAGAGCAAAACTACATAGCTCAAAAGATATAAGTGAACCACATAGAGTATTCTATCAAATTCTAATTCATATACGGCTCTCTCAAAAGGTGTGTACAGCAAGGATGATTGTGGCACACTAAAACACAAAGACATAAATAATACAAGACGCTCCAAGCAAAACACATATCATGTTGGTGAATAAAAATATAGCTCCAAGTAATTTACCGATGGAAGTGGACGAAAGAGGGGATGCCTTCCGGGGAATCCCCAAGCTTTGACTTTTTGGTGTCCTTGGATTATCTTGGGGGTGCCATGGGAATCCCCAAGCTTAGGCTCTTGCCACTCCTTGTTCCATAATCCATCAAAAGAATTCACCCAAAACTCGAAAACTTCACAACACAAAACTCAAATAGAAATCTCGTGAGCTCCGTTAGAGAAAGAAAACAAAAGACCACTTCAAGGTACTATAATGAACTCATTATTTATTTATATTGGTGTTAAACCTACTGTATTCCAACTTCTCTATGGATTATAAAATATTTTACTAGCCATAGATTCATCAAAATAAGCAAACAACACACGAAAAACAGAATCTGTCAAAAACAGAACAGTCTGTAGTAATCTGTAGCTAGCGCAAGACATGGAACCCCAAAAATTCTAAAATAAATTTCTGGACGTGAGGAATTTATCTATTAATCATCTTCAAAAAGAATTAACTAAATAGCACTTTACAAATAAAAATTACAGCAGTTCTCGTGAGCGCTAAAGTTTTTGTTTTTTACAGCAAGTTCAACAAGACTTTCCCCAAGTCTTCCCAACGGTTCTACTTGGCACAAACACTAATTAAACACAAAAAACACAACCAAAACAGAGGATAAATAATTTATTTATTACTAAACAGGATCAAAAAGCAAGGAATAAAAATAAAATTGGGTTGCCTCCCAACAAGCGCTATCGTTTAATGCCCCTAGCTAGGCATAAAACCGAGGATAGATCTAGGTATTGCCATCTTTGGTAGGCAATCCATAAGTGGCTCTCATGATAGTTTCATATGGCAATTTTATTTTCTTTCTTGGAAAGTGTTACATGCCCTTTTTAATGGAAATTTAAATCTAATATTCCCTTCCTTCATATCAATAATCGCACCAACCGTTCTAAGGAAAGGTCTACCAAGAATAATAGGGCAAGAAGGATTGCAATCTATATCAAGAACAATGAAATCTACGGGCACATAATTTCTATTTGCAACAATAAGAACATCATTAATCCTTCCCATAGGTTTCTTAATAGTAGAATCTGAAAGATGTAAGTTTAGAGAGCAATCATCAAAATCACGGAAATCTAGCAAATCACACAAAGTTTTGGGGATAGTGGAGACACTAGCACCCAAATCACACAAGGCATAAAACTCATGATCTTTAATTTTAATTTTAATAGTTGGTTCCCACTCATCATAGAGTTTTCTAGGGATATAAACCTTCAACTCAAGTTTTTCTTCATAAGATTGCATCAAGGCATCAACAATATGTTCAGTGAAGGCTTTCTTTTGACTATAAGCATGTGGAGAATTTAGCACGGATTGCAACAAGGAAATACAATCGATTAAAGAGCAACTTTCATAATTAAATTCCTTGAAATCCAATATAGTGGGTTTAGCAACATCTAGATTTTTATTTCTTTCAATCCCACTTTCATCAATTTCATCATAAAGATCTAAATACTCTAAATTTTTAGAACGCCTTCTAGGTAAAGGAAGATCATATTCAGTTTCATCAAGATTCATATTGCAAAACAAAGATTTAATAGGAGACACATCAATAACTTTTAGATCTTCATCTTGATTTTCATAGGAATTCGGTTTAGTGGCCATCTTATTGACTAAGGTGGCTTGCATATCCGAAATTTCAGCATTCATCTTTT
This sequence comes from Triticum urartu, assembly GCF_056163025.1. Taxonomy (NCBI): domain Eukaryota; kingdom Viridiplantae; phylum Streptophyta; class Magnoliopsida; order Poales; family Poaceae; genus Triticum; species Triticum urartu. The sequence goes on along the minus strand of NC_141878.1, from coordinate 475,051,308 downwards.
CTAGATGAGCAATTTGAGATCTTATTCCATCAAATTCTTTAGACATATCATCAAGCTCTTTATTTCATATAACTCATAAAACTTTTTTGTTCCTTAAGCTCGTTTCTAAAGAAATTATTATGCTCAAATTGCAAAACCATAAACTTCCTAACGTTGTTTTCGATCTCCTCTAACCTTTTAAGGTGAATATCACCAAATCTCGGTTGAGCCATCGCGACAAACAAATAGTCCAACACGCGGGAAGACAAAAAGGCTAGCGAGAAAAAGGCAAATGGAGACAGAGAAGGAGATTGGGAAAGAGAGGGCGAATAAAACGGCAAGGGTGAAGTGGGGGAGAGGAAAACGAGAGGCAAATGGCAAATAATGTAATGCGAGAGATAGGGATTGTGATGGGTACTTGGTATGTTGACTTTTTGCGTAGACTCCGCGGCAACGACGCCAGAAATTCTTCTTGCTACCTCTTGAGCTTGCGTTGGATTTCCCCGAAGAGGAAAGGATGATGCAGCAGAGTAGCGTAAGTATTTCCCTCAGTTTTTGAGAACCAAGGTATCAATCCAGTAGGAGGCCACACTCAAGTCCCTCGTGCCTGCACAAAACGATAACTACTCGCAACCAACGTGATTAGGGGTTGTCAATCCCTTCACGGTCACTTACGAGAGTGAGATCTGATAGATATAATATTTTTGGTATTTTTGGTATAGAGATGCAAAGTGAAAAGTAAAAGGCAAAGTAAAAAAGCAAAGCAAGATTAAAGTGATGGAGATTGATATGATGAGAATAGGCCCGGGGGCCATAGGTTTCACTAGTGGCTTCTCTCAAGAGCATAAGTATTCTACGGTGGGTGAACAAATTACTGTTGAGCAATTGACAGAATTGAGCATAGTTATGATAATATCTAGGCATGATCATGTATATAGGCATCACGTCCGTGACAAGTAGACCGAAACGATTCTGCATCTACTACTATTACTCCACTCATCGACCGCTATTCAGCATGCATCTAGAGTATTAAGTTAAAAATAGAGTAACGCTTTAAGCAAGATAACATGATGTAGAGAGATAAATTCATGCAATGTGAAATAAACCCCATCTTGTTATCCTCGATGGCAATGATGCAATACGTGCCTTGCTGCCCCTTCTGTCACTGGGAAAGGACACCGCAAGATCGAACCCAAAGCTAAGCACTTCTCCCATGGCAAGAACTACCAATCTAGTTGGCCAAACCAAACGGATAATTCGAAGAGACTTGCAAAGATAACCAATCATACATAAAAGAATTCAGAGAAGATTCAAATATTATTCATAGATAGACTTGATCATAAACCCACAATTCATCGGTCTCAACAAACACACCGCAAAAAGAAGAAGATTACATCGAATAGATCTCCACGAGAGAGGGGGAGAACTTTGTATTGAGATCCAAAAAGAGAGAAGAAGCCATCTAGCTAATAACTATGGACCCGAGGGTCTGAGGTAAACTACTCACACTTCATCGGAGAGGCTATGATGATGTAGAAGCCCTCCATGATGACGGCCCTCTCCGGCGGAGCTCCGGAACAGGCCCCAAGATGGGATCTCGTGGATACAGAAAGTTGCGATGATGGAATTAGGTTTTTGGATCCGTATCTGTTCGTTTGGGGGTACGTAGGTATATATAGGAGGAAGAAGTACGTCGGTGGATCTTCGGTGGGCCCATGAGGGTGGGGGGCACGCCTGGGGGTATAGGGCGCGCCCCCTACCTCGTGCCCACCTCGAGGCTTCCTTGGCGTAGGGTCCAAGTCTCCTGGGTCATATTCGGGAAGAAAATCACGTTCCAGAAAGGTTTATTCCATTTGGACTCCGTTTGATATTCCGTTTCTTCGAAACACTGAAATAGGCAAAAAACAGCAATTCTGGGCTGGGCCTCCGGTTAATAGGTTAGTCCCAAAAATAATATAGAAGTGGAAAATAAATCCCAATATAGTCAAAAACAGTAGATAATATAGCATGGAGCAATCAAAAATTATAGATACGTTGGAGACGTATCAATGCTCAATCACTTGGGGTTTGTAGGTGTTTGGGTTTGGGTTTTCCTCACTTGATGATTTTTGCTCAGAGTCCTCGGAGGATGGGTTGCTCTCAAATGACAAGTGTCAGTTTCTCTTGGAGCAGCCAACCAACTAGTGGTTGTAGGGGGCGGCTATTTATAGCTTAGGGAGCAGCCCGACATGATAAGACATGAATGCCCTTCAATGATATGACCGTTAGGTGGATAGATATTTTGGGACAGCTGGCACATAGCACAGCAACGGTCGGAATTTTGAGTAGCAAAATCCTCAAGGCTATCATGTTCCTCACTGTGTAGGCAATACACACTGGCGAATTCCTAACTCCCCAGTCAGAACAAATTCCTCAGAGACCAGAAGAACTTCGTCTCTGTCACTGAAGAATATGACTGGACTGTATGAGATTTCCAATGGCTTCACTCAAAGGGATTGGTAGGTGTAGTATTTTGAGTTGAGCATCACATGGAAATTTTTCCTTAGTATTTCCTCGACCCCCTTTAATAGTACGGTGTTTCCTATGACTCAAGAAAGAGAAAATGAAACTACAAAAACAAAAGTCTTCATGCTTCATGTTCCTCGAATGAACACCAAGTCTTCAAGGTCACACCAATTTCTTCACTTTCAAAGTCTTCAGAAAGTCTTCAGAAATTCAAAGTCTTCAGTCGAAGAAATTCATTTTCAGGGGTCGATTTTCTCTGTAAATATCAAACTCCTCATAGACTTATAGACCTGTGTACACTCACAAACGCATTAGTCCCTTAACCTATAAGTCTTCAATACACCAAAATCACTAAGGGGCACTAGACACACTTACAAGTTACATCATATGGATCTCCAAGAGACCATTGTATTGAGGATCAAGAGAGAGAGAGATGAAGCCATCTAGCTACTAACTACGGACCCAAAGGTCTACAAAGAACTACTCACGCATCATCGGAGAGGCACCAATGGAGGTGGTGAACCCCATCTGAGATGGTGTCTAGATTGGATCTGGTGGTTCTGGACTCTGCGGCGGCTGGATGAATATTTCGTCGACTCCCCTAGGGTTCTAGGATTTTTGGGGTATTTATAGAGCAAAGAGGCGGTCCGGGGGGCACCCGAGGTGGGCACAACCACCAGGGCGCACCTGGGCCTCCTAGCGCACCTTGGTAGGTTGTAACCCCCTCGGGGCACCCCGTAAGAGCAGCCAGAGCCTGTTGTGTTCCTTTTGGCCCATAAAAATTCTCTGTGAAGTTTCGTGGCATTTGGACTCCGTCTGATATTGATTTTCTGCGATGTAAAAACACAGAAAAAATAGGAACTGGCACTTGGCACTATGCCAATAGGTTAGTACCAAAAATGATATAAAATGACTATAAAATGATTATAAAACATGCAATATTGATTATATAACAACATGGAACAATCAAAAATTATAGATACGTTGGAGACGTTTCAACATCCCCAAGCTTAACTCCTACTCGTCCTCGAGTAGGTAAGTGATAAAACAGAATTTTTGATGTGGAATGCTGCCTACCATGTCATATCATATTCTTTTCTTTATAGCATGGACAATTGGTTTTTTAGTTGTTCAAAGCAATAGTCTAATTTTCACATGATAATTTAGATACTCAAGCATATCAACAAGCAACCATGTCTTTCAATATATCAACGCTAAAATAAGTTATCCCTAGCCCATCATGCTCAAACATTGATCCATTCATGAAACACACTCGAATATTAGCTACACCCAATACTTAAGTACGGTCATATTGCCTCCTAGTTGGTGCTTTTATAAGAGAAGATGGAGACTCAAAATAAAAATTGCATAAAGTAAAAAGAAAGGCCCTTCGCAGAGGGAAGTAGGGATTTGTAGAGATGCCAGAGGCCAAAGCAAAAACCTTAGAGATAAAAGCATTTTGAGAGGTGTATCGATCCCACCAATGAAAATGACTTAGAGTTCCCAATACTTTCCATGCATAGATATATCATAGGTGGTTCCCAAACAGAAAATAAAGTTTATTCCTTTTTCCATCCTACTTTCACTTTCCATGGCTAACCGTATCCACGGGTGCCCTCCATACCAACAGTTTCCAAGGAATTTGTTATTTGACAACATAAAGTAAATTCATTTTGTTTTGCATTTTGGGACTGGGCATCCCTAATACCTTTGCCTTACTCTCGTGCAATGACAAGTGAATAAACACTCATCTTGAGAATAACACATCTAGCATGGAAAATATTAGCCACCCCTCACCGCTCCGCGAGCGAAACGAACACACAAAAGAGAAGTTTATTTTGAAAATTAGAGATGGCACATGGAAATTTGCTTAGAACGGCAAAAGAATACCACATATAGGTAGATATAGTGGACTCATGTGGCAAAACTGGGTTAAAGGTTTTTGGATGCACAAGTAGTGATCATACTTAGTGCAAAATGAAGGCTAGCAAAAGATTGGGAAGCGACCAACTAAGAAACAGATAATCTCATAAGCAAGCATTAAGCATAATTAACACCGAATAATGCACCATAAGTAGGATATAATTTCATTGCATGACTATTGACTTTCACACGTGCATAGGGAATTACAAACCTTAACACCAATATTCTTACTAAAGCATAATTACTCATCAAGATGACTCACATATCACATCATCATATCTCAAAACTATTACTAGGAATCAAGTTTATTTTGTCCAATGATCTTCATGAAAGTTTTTATTATATCCTTCTTGGATATCCATCACTTTTGAACTAATTTTCATGTATTGCCTTTGACAAGCTCCAACAAATATAAGTGAAGATCATGAGCATAATAAAATTTTCTTTCTCTCAAATTAATTTAAGTTAAGCAAGAGAGAATTTCTTGAAAATTTACTAACTCTCAAATAAATCTAAGTGAAGCAAGATAGCATTTCTTCAAAAATACTAAAGCACACCGTTCTCAAAAAGATATAAGTGAAGCACTAGAGCAAGTCCATTGCTCATAAAAAAATTAAGTGAAGCATAGAGAGCAATTCTAACAAGTTATGACATAATTTTGGCTCTCTCAAATAGGTGTGTCCACCAAGGATTGATAACTTAAAACACAAAATAAAACAAGCAAAGACGGATATCATACAAGACGCTCCAAGCAAAACACATATCATGTGACGAATAAAAATATAGTTTCGAGTAAAATACCGATGATCGTTGGAAAAAAGTGGGGATGGCACTCGGGGGCATCCCCAAGCTTAGTTGGTTGCTCATTTTTGGCTAATAGCTTGGGATTCCGGGGCATCCCCAAGCTTAGGCTCTTCCATCCTTCCTTCATCCATCATAAGATAACCCAAAACTTGAAAACTTCAATCACACAAAACTCAACAAAACCTTCGTGAGATCTGTTAGTGTAAGGAAATAATAAATCACTACTATAAGTACTTTAGCAAACCAATTCATATTTTGTTTTTGTATTATATCTACTGTATTCCAACTTTTCTATGGCAAAAACTCATCAAAGAAAACCATAAAGCCATCAAAATAAGAACACAACACAAAGAAAACATAATTTGTCAAAACAGAACAGTCTGTAGCAATCTGACTATTTCAAATACTTATGTCAATCCCAAAATTCTAAAAAATTAAGATGTCCTGAGTAATTTGTATATTGATCTACTGCAAGTGGAATGGTTATTTTATCGCTCCCTGGTAAAAAACTAAAATTAATTCTGTGAGTGTGAAAGTTTCTATTTTTCAGCAAGATCAAACAACTATCACCCAAGAAGATCCTAAAGGCTTTACTTGGCACACATACTAATTAAAACATAAAAAACACAATCATAACAGTAGCATAATTGTGCTAACACACAAAAACAGGAAGCAAAAAGCAAAAATAAAATTTATTCACTGGGTTGCCTCCCAACAAGCGATGTAGTTTTACGCCCTTAGCTAGGCATAAAGCAAGGATCTAAGTTTTGTCATGTTTGTCCAACTCTTCAATCAAACACTTAGAATCCTTCAAAGATTTAGCATAAAGATTTTCAATAACAAACTTCTAGGAATAAATTCAAAGATTTCATTCTTGCTAAAAGGATCTCTTATCACTTCAACAAAATCCGGGTGAACACTAATCATCTTAAGATCTCCATTATTACTATTACTAGAAGTTGCACCCTTGTTCTTGGATCTACCCCTCCTTACGGGAGTTTTCTTGATAGTTTTAGCGGAAGCAAAAGTCGTGCTTAGATTACTAAAGATTTCTTCTATTTTATCAATTCGAGATGGGCTTTCTTCTATTCTTTCGTGGGTTAAAGTACCCTTATCTTTTAACAACGTAAGAGTATCTCCCACATTTGACCCAATATCGGTAGAAAAATTATGAATCTTTTTATCTATAATTTCCATATGATCTTCGGTGAGCATTTTCTTCTCAATAGCATCTAGTCTTTCCATAACATGCTCAAGAGTCAAAGTTGTTTCATTAATCATAAGGGGTGGTTAGCCCACTAAGTTTCCCATGGCATTAAAGGCATCAAGAGAAGGACACATAAAGAAATTTCCACCGGTAATCGTATCAAGGACGAATCTATACCAGGTGGTGATGCCAACATAAAAGCAATGAAGAAGAACAACGGTGGATTTCTTACGGGTAGATCTATTATGAGCATTGCAAATCCTATGCCAAGCATCTTTTAAATTTTCTCCTCCCCTTTGTTTAAAGTTTAGAACCTCATTCTCGGGAGTGCAAGCAATGGAGGAAGAACTATCCATAATGATAATAACGGCAAACAAGGTTGCACACAAAAACAAATCCGACAAGAAAACGGCGAACGGAAAAGGAGAGGCGAATAAAACGCCAAATTTTTGTGAAGTGGGGGAGAGGAAAACGAGAGGCAAATGGAAAATAATGTAAATTGCAAGGAGATGAGATTTATGATTAGGAACCTGGTGTATGTTAAAGATCCTCCCCGGCAACGGTGCCCGAAATTCCTTTTGATGTCGCTTGAGGCTACGTCGCTATTTCCCCAAAGAGGAAGGGATGATGCAACACAGCGGCGGTAGGTATTTCCCTTAGATATGAAACCAAGGTTATCAAACCAGTAGGAGAACCAAGCAATACAACGTAAACAGCCCCTGCACCCAGATAGCAAATCCTCGCAACCCGACGTGTTAAAGGGGTTGTCAATCCATTTCGGGTAACGGTGCTAGAAATTGGTGCGTGAAGGGAGAAAGATTTATAGTAAATTGATAGATTGAACACAAACAAAATAAAAAAGGATAAATTGCAGCAATGTATTTTTGGGTTTTTGGTTTAGTAGATCTGAAAATAAAAGCAAGAGAAAAGTAGATCGCAAAGACAAAAATATGAGAAAGAAGACCCGGGGCCGTAGGTTTCACTAGTGGCTTCTCTCGAGAAAAATAGCAAATGGTGGGTGAACAAATTACTGTTGGGCAATTGATAGAACTTCAAATACTCATGACTATATCCAGGAAATGATCATTATATAGGCATCACGTCCAAGATTAGTAGACCGACTCCTGCCTGCATCTACTACTATTACTCCACACATCGACCGCTGTCCAGCATGCATCTAGTGTATTAAGTTCATGGAGAACGGAGTAATGCAATAAGAACAATGACATGATGTAGACAAGATCTATCTATGTAGAGATAGACCCCATCGTTTTATCCTTAGTAGCAATGATACATACATGTCGTTTTCCTTTCTGTCACTGGGATCAAGCACCGTAAGATCGAACCCACTACAAAGAACCTCTTCCCATTGAAAGATAAATAGATCAAGTTGTCCAAACAAAACCCAAATATCGGAGAAGAAATATGAGGCTATAAGCAATCATGCATATACGAGATCAAAGAAACTCAAATAACTTTCATGGATATAAAAAGATAGATCTGATCATAAACTCAAAGTTCATCGATCCCAACAAGCACACCGCAAAAGAGTTACATCATATGGATCTCTCTCATGTTCTTGATTTGGCACGATCTTGATGTATCGTGAGCTTTGCTATTATAGTTGGATCTTATGATGTTTCTCCCCCTCTACTCTCTTGTGATGAATTGAGTTTTCCCTTTGAAGTTATCTTATCGGATTGAGTCTTTAAGGATTTGAGAACACTTGATGTATGTCTTGCATGTGCTTATCTACGGTGACAATGGGATATCACGTGATCCACTTGATGTATGTTTTGGTGATCAAGTTGCGAGTTCCGTGACCTCATGAACTTATGCATAGGGGTTGGCACACGTTTTCGTCTTGACTCTCCGGTAGAAACTTTGGGGCACTCTTTGAAGTTCTTTGTGTTGGTTGAATAGATGAATCTGAGATTGTGTGATGCATATCGTATAATCATACCCGCGGATACTTGAGGTGACATTGGAGTATCTAGGTGACTGTCGGTGTCAAAACCGGCGGATCTCGGGTAGGGGGTCCCGAACTGTGCGTCTAAGGTGGATGGTAACAGGAGGCAGGGGACACGATGTTTTACCCAGGTTCGGGCCCTCTTGATGGAGGTAAAACCCTACGTCCTGCTTGATTAATATTGATGATATGGGTAGTACAAGAGTAGATCTACCACGAGATCGGAGAGGCTAAACCCTAGAAGCTAGCCTATGGTATGATTGTATGTATATATGATCTATCGACTAGCCTGGCCCTGGTTTATATAATGCACCAGAGGCCTAGGTTAACAAGAGTCCTAGCCGAATACGCCGGTGGGGAGAACCTCCTTGTCTTGATCGCCAAGTCTTGTGGAATCTTCCTTGTATGCGGTAGCTGTCCGAACTGGCCCATGAGTATACGGCCACGGGAGTCCTCGGCCCAATCTATCAGATCGGGAGATGACGTGTTGAGTACCCCCTAGTCCAGGACACCGTTAGTAGCCCCCTGAACCGGTCTTCAAGTTAGGGATGCTCCTCGATTCTTCCGAACTGTTCTTCATCTTCGGTCGTCGGTCTTGAAAACTGGTTCAACAAATCTTCTTTATCTTCGATCTTGAGGATCGCCGAAATGCATTCGACGAGTTTACATGTCGGGTATCCGAGGAGCCCCTTTAAGTTTCCGGCCTTTACCAATGCCTTGTTATTTTTATGCCACACCTTGGGTTTGAAGTTGTTCTCGGGCGGCAGCGTCCTCTTGCGTCCGAGCTCCAACGCCGGACTGCTTCCCAGCTCTAACGCCGAAATGTATCCGAGCTCCAACGCCGGACTATGTATCCGAGCTCCAACGCCGGACTGTATATCCGAGCTCCAACGCCGGACTATATATCCGAGCTCCAACGCCGGACTATGTATCCGAGCTCCAACGCTGGACTATATCCGAGGTGTCGTAAATCACCTTGGTTCAAAGAAGTTTGAAGGAGTTTAGCCGAGCTTAATGCCGGAAATGCCCTCTATGGAGCCAGCCACTAGCGCCCGAGCTTTATGCCGGGCTGCTTCCGAGGTGGTGCACCACCCCGAATGTGGGCCGATTTTTGTGAATATTTTTTATTGGTGCAATTTATTCTCTGCCGAGATATATAGCCAGTAGCCCTCAAGGTGTGTATCGGTCTAAAACCTGAGATGCACCTGAAGGATGACGTAAGACCGCTGATCCCAGTAGTCGCCGAGACTCAGGTTGATTTGCAAAATCGGCCTGAGGATCAAGTCCAAGCTCGGCAGAATACTTCGGGACACTAAAAGCGGCGTGCTCAGTCTTCGAGACTCAGGTTGGGTGCGGCCGACCAACCCGAGGATCAAAATCTCCTCGGAAACTATATTGCACATAAAATTTTCTGCATTGGACAAGCAATGCAGTAGCCCCTGAGACATTGGTCGGGTGGCAACACCAGATTAGGGGATCGATGTGCCCCTTTAATATTTGTAAATAATAAGCCCGAAGCCCAGTAGCCCCCGAGCCTTAATGCGGGCACGGATGGCCGAATTAAGGATCAATATCCATAGTAAAATCACAAATTATGTGTAATGACTATATGTATCCAAGTACTTTACGTCATTAATGCTCGGATCCGCATTGTACAAAACTTTGTTGATCGACCATCGGCTTCCACCTCCTCGGCCAGTAGCCGAGGAGTGTTTGTCCTACTTTATAAAGCCTTTATGGGGGCAAAGATTTATGACAAACAAGGCAATCTGGCCATACGGTTTTATAAACAAAGGTACGCAGAGAGATATGTTATATTACTGTTTAACATAAGAAATGTCTTCCAGAGAAAATAGTCCCGCTATCGGTTCCTTTCTTTGGGTTGTCATGCTAAGCATGATCATGAAACCTCAGCTCTAATGTAAGAGCAAAATATCGAGGATTTAGTTTGGGAGGCCAGTTAATAGCCCCCGGTAGTGTTCGGCGACTGTCGAGGTCAAGCCGTAAACACTTCGGCCATTGTTATGAGTGGCCCGTCATTTAACACAGTCATCGGATCGCTGACCAGTTTACGCTTATTGTGACAGTCAGTTTTCGGCTTTCTCCACTGAGGTGCTTAACCGTGTGAGCTGGAAGCACAATCGCAGTGGTTCTCCCTTTGCACGCCTAGCCGAACAAAGCGGAACGTCGAAAAAGGAGCGATAGAAAAAGACTTTGCAACGACCAAGAAGAAAACACATTTACTATAAAATAGCTCATATAAATATTAAGAGCCCCCAAGTGACTTGGGTAAAAGATTTTATGTATAATGGTTGTATGTACCGAAGTACTTATATCATATCTTTGTTCAACCGAACTTTAAACGCGTCTTAACCGACCGTCGGCTTCTCCCTCTTCGGTCAAGGACCGAAAAGTGTTATGTACTCCTCCTGTCGAGAATATCGATAGTGTTTCCGATAACCAGGCAACCGGGCCATAAGGCTGTAACAGACAAAGCGCGCTCAGGGAACTTATGCTATATTACAGACCAAGTGTAAGAAGCATCTTCAAAGAAAATAGTACCCCCACCGATACCTTTCTTCGGTGCTCATTATTACTATGAGACTTGTGCAATAGATTTTTTGTACTCATGAGTTCCTTTGTGTGCCGACCATCATTGAAAACTATAAGAGCGCTAGCTTTTGGCTTCACCCAGTCTGAGGTCCGGCTCGGGCGACCCGATCGTGACAATCGCAGAGGTGCTCCCTTTACTCCCTAGCCGAACAATCGGGAACGTAGGGGTAAACACAGCAGCGAGGCAACCCAGCTTGCAAATCGCTTAAGTCAATATGGTGCATATTGTGGCGTAATACACGAACAAGGAACGAAGCCGTACAAGTATAATCATATGCAAGTGGAAAAGCTTCATGAAGGAAGCCCCCAAATGAAGGTATTTGAATTTATGCGTCACAAACAAAGTTTGGACAAGGAAATTTTTTACAAGCAACTTTTTTCCAAAAAAGTATAATGCTTGGTCGAACCAAACGCAAGTTAGAAATTAAAGCTTTGAGCATGAAAGCGACTTAGCTGGTTAATGTGTTCGGTATTGATGACGCGGTCCGAGCTTGATGCGGGGCAAGGTTCCATCCCCCAAGCTGGTCCCGAGGTGGCGGAGCGGAGAGCTCGGCACGCCGAAGTGGTGACATAGCACGGTCAATGCAGACCGGCAGAGTGACGCCGAAGTCCCCGGATCATTTTCCTGTGCACAAAAAATAGTGCAAACCGGAGATAATAGTAATAATGATAATTAAAAAAATGTTGCATAATAATTTATGCAAAGTGAGGAATAGAAGAAATATGGCCTGGCGCCGAAGTCAATGTCGATGCAGAGCGTCGGCATGATGTAGTAAAGGTGTGGCAAAGCCTGAATTCACAGGTCGGTCCGAGCTCCGGATGCCGCGTTCGCCAGACTATGTACGAAAACTGATCGAACCACCACGCGACCCGTTAATGCGGTCACCATTTGATAGACCTGTGTACATATCATGGACAAACCAGAGTAATAATTCCTTGGGAAAAATGAACCCAAACAAGAAAAAAATACTGGGATTAATAGCACCTGGTTTATTTGTTGTAGCAATCCGAAGGAAAGTGATTCCCAAAATTGGGACTCCCTCCGCACACCCATTGCCTGATGGGCGATAAAATGACGGCATGGCAATGCTGGTAAAGGTTGACTCGTCGAGGCAAAGCCCTCGGCCCGGCTAACGTGACGGAGCTGGTCGGCTAGTGACGCCGAAGTGTCCGGAGTAGGTTGATTAAGAGATGGCGAAGCCCCCGGTCCAGCCGAGATGTTGAAGCCTCGACGTCAGCCGATGAGTCGAAGTAGGTCGGCGTGATGGACACCACCTTGAAGAAGCAATAGTGCGGCCCTGTCGATGCAGGTCGTGACGTGGTCGATGCCGGCTTGATGAAGCGACCGTGCGGCGATGCCGGTATACCCGCTCCGTGTAATCCGTGGGGCGGCGATGTTGATGATGATTTATCCTTCGCGATGCCGGACTCTTGTTCGGCTTGCCAAGATGATGATCCGAAGAAGTTGAGCTCGGCTAAAGTGACGACGTGTCTAGCGCAGGTCGGCAGCCGTGGAGTAATATTGCCGGACTGGTTTGACACCAGCATGATGTTGAAGATCATGTTCAAAAGATCTTAAAGTTAGGGGGATGTGTTCGGGAACAAAACACAATACCCCATACAAAACTTCCTTCAAAAGGGATGTCCGAAATCCCGTTCATAAAAAAGATAAACTTGGGTCGGATTCGTTTTCGCGCAAAAAACAGATCCGAAAAGTGATGCACTAATCGGAAGGTTTTCGGAGTTTGGACGGTCGGATCGAGCTGAAATTTTGAGAGGTGGTAGATATAGGAATTCCGCAGCCGATCAACGGTTGGATCTTCCAAAGGACGTCCGAGCTAGAAGCTGGACACCACGCCCTAAACTCATCCAAATTCCCATCCAAATTTGACAGGGCTCCGGTATATCGTGGATTGCTAGAGATTCCTTCATCGGAACTCGACGAAATTTTCCAGGGTTGTTATAGACTCAATTCCGCACAATTCCACCAAAGAGATCGTCAAAGCTATACTCGAGGAGGTGGTGGCGGCAGATACGAGTTCGCTGTCCAAAAAAAACAGCACGGTCGCTTGAGGGCAATGTTGACGTTGAGTCCCCGAGCTCCATAGGTGATTCCTCCGTGATCTTGATAGAGATCGGAGTTGATGTTTGATGAAGTCCCTCGTCCGAACATGGTGATCCGAATACGAGGCGCAATTCTTGGTCGAACCAAGGTGACCAGTTGACTGGTGACGGAGACGCCAAAGTCGCAGTTGATCTGCCGGCGAGCCATCGATCCTTTTGTCGATCACACAGCGGAACTCTCAGTGAAAGCACCAATGTCGATGTCATAACCGGCGGATCTCGGGTAGGGGATCCCGAACTGTGCGTCTAAGGTGGATGGTAACAGGAGGCAGGGGACACGATGTTTTACCCAGGTTCGGGCCCTCTTGATGGAGGTAAAACCCTACGTCCTGCTTGATTAATATTGATGATATGGGTAGTACAAGAGTAGATCTACCACGAGATCGGAGAGGCTAAACCCTAGAAGCTAGCCTATGGTATGATTGCATGTATATATGATCTATCGACTAGCTTGGCCTTGGTTTATATAATGCACCAGAGGCCTAGGTTAACAAGAGTCCTAGCCGAATACGCCGGTGGGGAGAAGTCCTTGTCTTGATCGCCAAGTCTTGTGGAATCTTCCTTGTATGCGGCAGCTGTTCGAACCGGCCCATGAGTATACGGCCACGAGGGTCCTCGGCCCAATCTATCAGATCGGGAGATGACGTGTTGAGTACCCCCTAGTCCAGGATACCGTCAGTGACATTAGGGTTTTGGTTGATTTGTGTCTTAAGGTGTTATTCTAGTATGAACTCTTGAATAGATCGATCAAAAAGGATAACTTTGAGGTGGTTTCGTACCCTACCATAATATCTTTGTTTGTTCTCCGCTATTAGTGACTTTGGAGTGACTCTTTGTTGCATGTTGAGGGATAGTTATATGATCCAATTATGTTATTATTATTGAGAGAACTTGCAGTAGTGAAAGTGTCAACCCTAGGCCTTGTTTCGAAGCATTGCAATACCGTTTATGCTCACTTTTATCACTTGCTACCTTGATGTTTTTATATTTTCAGATTACAAAAACCTATATCTACCATCCATATTGCACTTGTATCACCATCTCTTCGCCGAACTAGTGCACCTATACAATTTACCATTGTATTGGGTGTGTTGGGGACACAAGAGACTCTTTGCTATTTGGTTGCAGGGTTGTTTGAGAGAGACCATCTTCATCCTACGCCTCCCACGGATTAATAAACCTTAGGTCATCCACTTGAGGGAAATTTGCTACTGTCCTACAAACCTCTGCACTTGGAGGCCCAACAACGTCTACAAGAAGAAGGTTGTGTAGTAGACATCACGACTGGATGAATATTTTGCCGGCTCCCCTAGGGTTCTGGGTTTTTTGGGGTATTTATAGAGCAAAGAGGCGGTCTGGGGGGCACCCGAGGTGGGCACAACCACCAGGGCGCGCCTGGGCCTCCTGGCGCGCCCTGGTGGGTTGTAACCCCCTCGGGGCACCCCCCAGGCGCAGCCAGGGCCCGTTGTGTTCCTTTTGGCCCATAAAAAATCTCCGTAAAGTTTCGTGGCATCTACATCAATTCTATTTCCCTTCCGATGAAGCATGAGTAGTTTACCTCAGACCCACGGGTCCATAGCTAGTAGCTAGATGGCTTCTTCTCTCTCTTTGATTCTCAATACCATGTTCTCCTCGATGTTCTTGGAGATCTGATATGTCTCCAACGTATCTATAATTTTTGATTGTTCCATGCTATTATATTATCTGTTTTGGATGTTAATGGGCTTTATTTTACACTTTTATATTATTTTTGGGACTAACTTATTAACTCAAGGCCTAGTGCAAATTGTTGTTTTTTTTGCCTATTTCAGTGTTTCATAGAAAATGAATATTAAACAGAGTCCAAACGGAATGAAACCTTCGGGAGCGTGATTTTTGGAACAAACGTGATCCAGAGGACTTGGAGTGGACGTCAAGAAACGAACGAGGTGTCCACGGGGTAGCAGGGCGCGCCTACCCCCTGGGCGCGCCCTCCCCCCTTGTGGCTCAATCGACCTACTTCTTCCTCCTATATATGTTCACATACCCCGAAAACATCCAGGAGCACCACGAAACCCTATTTCCACCGCCGCAACCTTCTGTACCCAAGAGATCCCATCTTGGGGCCTTTTCCGGAGCTCCGCCGGAGGGGGCATCGATCACGGAGGGCCTCTACATCAATTCCATGGCCCCTCCGATGATGTGTGAGTAGTTTACTTCAGACCTTCGGGTCCATAGTTATTAGCTAGATGGCTTCTTATCTCTCTTTGGATCTCAATACAAAGTTCTCCTCGATCTTCTTGGAGATCTATTTGATGTAACTCTTTTTGCGGTGTGTTTGTCGAGATCCGATGAATTGTGGGTTTATGATCAAGTCTATCTATGAACAATATTTGATTCTTCTTTGAAATCTTTTATGCATGATTGGTTATCTTTACAAGTCTCTTCGAATTATCAGTTTGGTTTGTCCTACTAGATTGATCTTTCTTGCAATGGAGAAGTGCTTAGCTTTGGGTTCAATCTTGTGGTGCTCGATCCCAGTGACAGAAAAGGAAATGCCACATATTGTATTGTTGCCATCGAGGATAAAAAGATGAGGTTTATATCATATTGCTTGAGTTTATCCCTCTAAATCATGTCATCTTACCTAATGCGTTACTCTATTCTTATGAACTTAATACTCTAGATGCATGCTGGATAGCGGTCGATGTGTGGAGTAATAGTAGTAGATGTAGGCAGGAGTCGGTCTACTTGTCACGGACGTGATGCCTATATACATGATCATGCCTAGATATTCTCATAATTATTCGCTTTTCTATCAATTGCTCGATAGTTATTCGTTCGCCCACCGTAATACTTATGCTATCTTGAGAGAAGCCACTAGTGAAACCTATGGCCCCTGGGTCTATCTTCCATCATATAAGTTTCCAATCTATTTTACTTTGCAATCTTTACTTTCAATCTATATCATAAAAATACCAAAAATATTTATCTTATCATTATTATCTCTATCAGATCCCACTCTCGTAAGTGACCGTGTAGGGATTGAAATCCCCTTTATCGCGTTGGTTACGAGGTTCTTATTTGTTTGTGTAGGTACGAGGGTGTAACACCCATGATGCGGCTATATCTCCCACGTGTCGGAGCACGACTTAGAGGCATAACCGCATTGTAGGCATGTCACAAGAGGGGTAATCTTTACACATCTCATGTACTAAATAAGAAAGGGATAAAGAGTTGGCTAGGTGGGGAAGACGAGGAGGAGACCAGGTGGGTCAGCGGCGGCGCGATGGGAAAGGATGGATGGGACAAGGCCCCTAGAATTTAGGGTTGCTGGTTTATATAGTGAGTGGGTCTATATGCAGACTAATGGAAGCCCTTCGATCTAAAACGGACGGCTGAGAAAATATAGGTTAGGAAGTCCAATAAACAAAACGGAGATGTTTTGTAGACATTTGGGGATGATCCAGATCCAACGGTGACGACTGCCCGGGTCGGGTTCGGGTAAGTTTTCGGACACACGCGAGGGGTCGGTTGGAACTTGGGCTGTGCAGAAGGCCTCGGGCAGAGAGGAGAGAAGAGAGAGAGACCAGACGACTATTTCTGGAGACCGAAAATGTCCAACGTTAGACCAGCTATATTGCCGCTATAGTTAACCGTTGGGGCATCAAACGGACTCCGAATGCGATGAAATTTGGCACCCGACCCACTGACAACATAACAACACCGCATGCCAACTTTCAACCCATTCCGAGAACATTTTCCGGCCACTTATAAAAATACTATTCCGGACATGCCGCGGGCGCGTGCGAGTGTGACTGGGCTCAGAAGGACAACGGAAGGAACGAGGAGAACCCGGACGAAAGCAAGTTTTGAAAACATGATGATGCAAAGCGGATGATGACATGGCAAGATGCAACACGCAAGCAAATGACAAGACAACAACAACGAATAACTGGAAGACACCTCGCGCAACGGTCTCGGGGCGTCACAACACTCCACCACTACGAGAGGATCTCGTCCCGAGATCTAGGATGGCACCGGGGAAAAACGGAAGAGGAAGGGGAAAAGGTAAAACTAAGTTGCTTCTTTGACAAACGAGTGAAACAACGAACCTTGAGAGGTTGAAAAAATTGAAAGACAGAATAGAACGAAGATGAACAAAGTTGAAAACCTCCGTTAGAAAAGAGGAACAAGGAACATTACTAGAACCTTGTAGGTTGAAAGGCATAAGAAAAGGGAGCAATGGGCAAGAAGTACAAGCAATCACTCCGGTTGAAACGAGATTTTCCAGGAACAATAAAGAACAATTACGACAACACTCTGGTTAAAACAAGATAGGGAAGGAATAAGAATGATGTAATTTGGACAGCACTCCGACTGCAAATGGACGGAATTAACAAGAACTTGACAAGATGAGAGGATACCTGATGAAATCAACAACACACTGCCTCCAGAACTATTGGAAAAAATGGCACAAGGGGTAAGAAAGATTTCAGACGCACTCCGGTTGAGAAAGGAGGTAAAACTTGATAAGATGAGAGAACTTGAATGGAAAACACGACACCCCGGTTGAATGGATAAGAAAAGGAAAGAACATGATCCTTGATAAACGAGATGATGGGTGAAGAAAGCAACATCACAATGCCTCCGGGAGAAAGAATAGAGGATCGAACATTGGAATGAAAGAATGGAGAAGAAAATGCCAACTTCTACCATAAATGAGTTTGGAAAGCACCCTTCCACGAAGGTTATACGGAGTTGTTGGAAAACCAACAACGAAACGAGAAAAAAAACTTGTAGTGGGCTTATAGAAAACTTCTCAAAATTTATGAGGTGAAATTCTGCCACTAATAGAAACAATAGATTGGATTGAGGTCAACAAGGAGATGACAAGTCCTTCCGCCGAGAGGATAGGAGAAAAAGTTGGATCATTTATAAGCACCATAAATAGCAACAATCCTTAGGGAAAGCTTTAGGTGAAATATAACCCAAGATAACTCCAATGAAGAGATTGATGGATATAAAATACCTCATTCTTGATAACTTGTGAATCGTGAAACACGCAGGGAAATTATCAAGAATGACATAACACCACCTCAAAAGATAAGATAGAGAGAATTGCACTTCGGAATGTAAGATGAAGAATGCTTGAACTCCTCAAAACAAGACATGTGTTGAGCACCATGTTTATTTTAGAGTAAAGCTTGATGGATCTTAACTCCAGGAGGAATCTTGAAGAATTAAAAGAATCCTTGACGAACAACCATGTAGAGCCTCCATGAAGAACTCCGGTAATAAAAGGATGATAAAAAAGAAAGAGAAGTTGAGAACATAAGGTGAAGCCTTGTAATGATTTATATGGAGCTTCGCGACGAGATAATGCGGAAAAACTTGGAACTCTGGAAAAGAAAGATGAACAAAAGAAATCAAGAATTTTGATGAACCTCCGGAATAAGGAAAGAATTGAATTTACTCGATGAAACAAAAATAAGAATTGCATTATGCTTATCATTCACCAATTTAGATTGATGACAAGCAATGGATTTGGCATACTACTTATTCTCGTAGAAAGGATAGACATAGCACAAACTTGGGAAGGTCTTCAATGAACCACCGGTAGGATTTGGAAACAATGAATGAATTGATGATAACAAGAGGAAAAGAATCTTGAACGAACCACCGTAAGAATAGAAAATGAACGAAGTAAAGATAAGGAAACACCAGGGAGAATTAGAGAACGAATGACGATACTTGAGGGAATTTGATACATGAGAATGAAGAGATCACGAGCTGATTATAGAATATTTGAATGATGCACCGGTAAGATTTGGAGAACGAGAGCTGAAAGCTGGAATGAATAATTCTGAGATGATGGGCTCCAGAGAATCAAACTGAAAAGACTCCTGAACTACTCCGGATGGGTGAAAAGAATTCTCACAATTGAAAACAATTATGAGAGGATGGCAACAAGTTAGAACCATGAATCTTGAATAGAATGGAGCAAGATTGAGAGAAAAAATCTTCTTCGGTCTTCAAATGTTGATAATGACGATGAGAAACACCACCACAAATTGTTGATACACTCCGAAAAGAAGAATAGAAAGGTTGAGCCAATGATGAAAAGAATTTGAAAGATCTTGGAGAAGGCATTTGACTGATGATAATTCATTCTTACGTCAAACTTTGAAGAGAATTTGAGGATAGCTCCAAGAAAATAAGAAGAGTCAGGTAAGATCCTGGAAAAAGACCTGTGGGTTAGGGCCCACTCAAAAGAAACATCGTTGAAATGATTTAAAAGAGAGAATGCACCGGTTGAATTAAAAGGCTTGAATGAGATAACATCCTCGACAGAGCCTGAACAGTTTAGGAATGAAAAAAAAACACGAATCTTCCGAGATATCTTCAGCACTGCGGAACAATTGAATAGCGAGAGGTGAAAGATTAAGAGGTGCGTCTGCATGGAGAAACATTGGACAAATGAAAGGAATAAGCTCAACACCGAAGCTTTAATTGAATCCACCGGAGAAGATAAAAGAAACGAGGAATGATGAACTAGTAGAACATCTTCATGAGAACCGTCGGGTAAGAAACATTGACAGAAAAGAATGGAGAGACTTCCCATCAATAAAAGGATACTCGATTAAGAGATCCGAGTCCTTGAAGGAAAAGGGTGGGAGGGCGGGACAACCCCTTTATCGTGTTGGGTGCAAGTGTTTGATTGTTTGTGCAGGTATTGGTGATTTGTGCGTTCTTCTCCTACTAGATTGATACCTCGGTTCTTAACGGAGGGAAATACTTATCTCTACTTTGCTGCATCACCCTTTCCTCTTCGAGGTAAAACCAATGCAGGCTCAAGAATTAGCAGGAAGAATTTCTGGCGCCATTGCCGGGGAGATCAAAGCCAAGTCAAGACATACCAAGTACCCATCATAAAACTCTTATCTCTTGCATTACATTATTCGCCATTTACCTATTGTTTTCCTCTCCCCCACTTCTAAAACGATTTTCGAAAAGATTTGCCTTTTCTTCGCCCTTGTTCTGTTCGTCTTTTTTGTTTGCTCGTGTGTTAGATTGCTTGATTTGTCACAGTGACTCAAGAGAATACCAAATTGTGTGACTTGTCCAATACTAATAATAATGATTTTATTAGTACTCTGATTGCTCCCGCCACTAGTGTGGAACCTTATGAAATTAATGCCGCTTTGCTGAATCTTGTTATGAAAGATCAATTTTCCGGCCTTCCTAGTGAAGATGCCGCACCCCATCTAAATAATTCCATTGAGTTGTGTGATATGCAAAAGAAAAAGATGTGGATAATGATATTATTAAATTAAATCTATTTCCGTTCTCACTACAAGATCGTTCAAAAACTTGGTTTTCATCTTTGCCTAAAAATAGTATTGATTCATGGAATAAGTGTAAAGATACTTTTATTTCCAAGTATTTTCATCCCTCTAAGATCATCTCCCTTAGGAATGATATTATGAATTTAAAGAAACTTGATCATGAACATGTTGCACAATCTTGGGAGAGGATGAAATTAATGATACTAAATTGCCCTACTCATGGTTTAAATTTGTGGAGATTATACAATTTTTTATGCCGGATTGAAGTTTGCTTCTAGAAGCCGCGGGAGGAAATTTTATGGAAATTACTTTAGGAGAAGCTACTAAACTCCTAGACAATATTATGGTTAATTATTCTCAATGGCATACCAAAAGAT
This sequence comes from Triticum urartu, assembly GCF_056163025.1. NCBI lineage: Eukaryota > Viridiplantae > Streptophyta > Magnoliopsida > Poales > Poaceae > Triticum > Triticum urartu. The sequence goes on along the minus strand of NC_141878.1, from coordinate 475,030,479 downwards.
ATTCTTCTAGTAAAAATGTGCATGTGATTGAAGAGATTAATGTTTTGAGTGGAAAGATGGATGAAGTATAAAATTATTTGCTAGCAAGAGTGCTCCTATTGATACTAATGATATTCCTTTGTCTACTTTGATTGAAAATAATAATGAATCTATGGATGTGAATTTTGTTGGTAGGAACAATTTTGGTAATAATGCGTATAGAGGCAATTTTAATCCTATGCCGTTTCCTAGTAATTCCTCTAATAATTATGGTAATTCCTACAAGAATTCTTATGAAAATTCTAATAAGATTCCCTCTGATTTTGAGAATAGTGTTAAAGAATTTATGATTTCACAAAAGAGTTTCAATGCTTTGGTTGAAGAAAAATTACTTAAGATTGATGATTTGGCTAGGAACGTGGATAGAATTTCTCTTGATGTTGATTCTTTGAAAATTAGATCTATTCCACCCAAGCATGATATTAATGAGTCTCTCAAAGCTATGAGAATTTCCATTGATGAGTGCAAAGAAAGAACCGCTAAGATGCGTGCTAAGCGAGATTGGTTTGTAAAAACATGTTCTTCTAGTTTTCAAGAAAATAATGATGAAGATCTTAAAGTGATTGAAGTGACTCCTATTGAATCTTTGTTTTCCAATATAAATCTTGATAAATATGGGACTTGATATGAGTCAACTTTAGTTAAAGGCGTCCCAATGATTTGGAGTTTATAGATCTTGATGCAAAAATTGATAAAAGTGGGATTGGAGAGGTCAAAACTTTAAGTAGTGATGAACCCACTCTTTTGGATTTCAAGGAATTTAATTATGATAATTGTTCTTTAATAGATTGTATTTCCTTGCTTCAATCTATGTTGAATTCTCCTCATGCTTATAATGAAAATAAAGCTTTTACTAAACATATCGTTGATGCTATGATGAAATCTTTTGAAGAAAAGCTTGAATTGGAAGTTTCTATTCCAACAAAACTTTATGATGAGTGGGAACCTACTATTAAGATTAAGATTAAAGATTATGAGTACCATGCTTTGTGTGATTTGGGTGCTAGCGTTTCCATGATTCCAAAAACTTTTATCTGATGTGTTAGGTTTCCGTGAATTTGATGATTGTTCTTCAAATTTGCATTTTGCGGATTCCACTATTAAGAAACCTATGGGAAGGATTAATGATATTCTTATTGTTTCAAATAGGAATTATGTGCCCATAGATTTCATTGTTCTTGATATAGAATGCAATCCTATATGTCCTATTATTCTTGGTAAACCTTTCCTTAGAACGATTGGTGCAATTATTGATATGAAAGAAGGAAACATTAGATTTCAATTTCTATTAAGGAAGGGCATGGAACACTTTCATAGAAATAAAATTAAGTTGCAATATGAATCTATTATGAGAGATACTTATGGATTGCATACCAAAGATGACAATACCTAGATCTATGATTTTCCCCCTAGCTAATGGCGTTAAACAATAGCGCTTGTTGGGAGGCAACCCAATTTCATTTTTATGTTTTTGTTTTGCTAATGTTCTTGAATAAACTATACATTATTATCTCTATATTAATTGTGTTTTGGTGTTTTAATTAGTGTTTGTGCCAAGTAAGACCTTTGGGATGGCTTACGGTGATAGTTGATTTGATCTTACTGAAAAACAAAAACTTTTGCGCCCAGTAATATAATTCTCATTTTTAACAGAAGCGCGATAAAATACTTATTATTCTTGCAGAAGATTAATATAAAAATTGCCTCTTTTGTCCTAATTTGTCATAATTTTTGGAGTTACAGAAGTATTCGAGAGTTACAGATTACTATAGACTGTTTGTTTTTGACAGATTCTGTTTTCTATGTGTTGTTTGCTTATTTTGATGAATCTATGGATAGTATCAGGGGGTATGAACCATGGAGAATTTGGAATACAATAGATATTACACCAATATAAATAAATAATTAGTTCACAACAGTACCAAAAGTGGTTATCTATTTTCTTATACTAACGGATCTCATGAGATTTTCTGTTGAGTTTTGTGTTGTAAAGTTTTCAAGTTTTGGGTAAGTATTTGATGGACTATGGAATAAGGAGTGGCAAGAGCCTAAGATTGGGGATGCCCAAGGCACCCTAAGGTAATATTCAAGGACAATCAAGAGCCTAAGCTTAGGGATGCCCCGGAAGGCATCCCCTCTTTTGTCTTCGTCTATCGATAACTTTACTTGAGGCCATATTTTTATTCACCGCATGATAATGTTTTGCTTGGAGCGTCTTGTATGATATGAGTCTTTAATTTTTAGTTTGCCACAATCATCCTTGATGTACACACCTTTTGAGAGGGATAAGCATGAATCGTGATTTATTAGAATACTCTATGTGCTTCACTTATATATTTTGAGCTAGGCAATTTTGCTCTAGTGCTTCACTTATATCTTATCAGAGCACGACAGTGGCTTTATTTTGTAGAAATTATTGAACTCTCATGCTTAACTTATATTATTTTGAGAGTCTTTCTAAACAACGTGGTAATTTTCTTTGGTTATAAATTTAGTCCTAATATGATAGACATCCAGGAGGGATATAATAAGAACTTTCATATAAAGTGCATTGAATACTATGAGAAGTTCGATTCCTTATGATTGTTTTGAGATATGAATATGGTGATATTAGAGTCATGCTAGTGAGTAGTTATGGATTGGAGAAATACTTGTGTTGAGGTTTGTGATTTCCGTAGCATGCACGTATGGTGAACCGTTATGTGATGAAGTCAGAGCATGATTTATTTAGTGATTGTCTTCCTTATGAGTGGCGGTCGGGGACGAGCGATGGTATTTTCCTACCAATCTATCCCCCTAGGAGTATGCACATAGTACTTTGTTTTGATAACTAATAGATTTTTGCAATAAGTATGTGAGTTCTTTATGACTAATGTTGAGTCCATGGATTATACGCACTCTCACCCTTCCACCATTGCTAGCCTCTCTAGTGCTTCACATCTTTCGCCGGTACCATACACCCACCATATACCTTCCTCAAAACAGCCACCATACCTACCTATTATGGCATTTCCATAGCCATTCCGAGATATATTGCCATGCAACTTTCCACCGTTCCATTTATTATGACACGCTTCACCATTGTCATATTGCTTTGCATGATCATGTAATTGACATAGTATCTGTGGCAAAGCCACCATTCATATTTTTCATACATGTCACTCTTGAGTCATTGCACATCCCAGTACACCGCCGGAGGCATTCATATAGAGTCATATTTTGTTCTAGTATCGAGTTGTTCTTGAGTTGTAAGTAAATAAAAGTGTGAAGATCATCATTATTAGAGCATTGTCCCATGTGAGGAATGGATGATGGAGACTATGATTCCCCCACAAGTCGGGATGAGACTCTGGATGAAAAATAAAAAAAGAAAAGAAAAAAAGAGGCCAAAGAAGCCCTCAAAAAAAGAGAGAAAAGAGAGAAGGGGCAATGTTACTATCCTTTTTCCACACTTGTGCTTCAAAGTAGCACCATGATCTTCATGATAGAGAGTCTCATATGTTGTCACTTTCATATACTAGTGGGAATTTTTCATTATAGAACTTGGCTTTGTATATTCCAGTGATGGGCTTCGTCAAATTGCCCTAGGTCTTTGTGAGCAAGCAAGTTGGATGCACACCCACTTAGTTTATTTTTGAGCTTTCATAAACTTATAGCTCTAGTGCATCAGTTGCATGGCAATCCCTACTCACTCACATTGATATCTATTGGCGGGCATCTCCATAGCCCGTTGATATGCCTAGTTGATGTGAGACTATCTCCTTTTTGTCTTCTCCACAACCACCATATTCTATTCCACCTATAGTGCTATGTGCATGGCTCACGCTCATGTATTGCGTGAAAGTTGAAAAAGTTTGAGAACATCAAAAGTATGAAACAACTGCTTGGCTTGTCGTCGGGATTGTGCATGATTTGAATATTTTGTGTGATGAAGATGGAGCATAGCCAGACTATATGATTTTGTAGGGATAAGCTTTCTTTGGCCATGTTATTCTGAGAAGACATAATTGCCTTGTTAGTATGCTTGAAGTATTATCATTTTTATGTCAATACTAAACTTTTGTTTTGAATCTTATGGATCTGAACATTCATGCCACAATAAATAAAATTACATGGATAAATATGTTAGGTAGCATTCCATATCAAAAATACTGTTTTTATCATTTACCTACTCGAGGACGAGCAGGAATTAAGCTTGGGGTTGCTTGATATGTCTCCAACGTATCTATAATTTTTTACTGTTCCATGCTATTATATTATCTGTTTTGGATGTTTTATATGCATTAATATGCAATTTTATATTATTTTTGGGACTAACCTATTAACCTAGAGCCCAGTGCCAGTTTCTGTTTTTTCCTTGATTTTGAGCTTTGCAGAAAAGGAATACCGAGCGGAGTCCAAACGGAATAAAGTGTCATGATGATTTTTCTTGGACCAGAAGACATCCAGGAGACTTGGAGTTCCAGTCAGAAGAGCCACGAAGTGGCGACAAGGGTGGAGGGCGCGCCTAGTGTCATGGTTCTAAGTCTGACAGTAATGTAGGGGGTAGGTATGGAGAGGCAAGATCTTAGCTATGGAGTAGTTGTAAGCACACGAGGTTTACGAGTTCATGCCCTTCTCGGAGGAAGTAATAGCCCTACATCTCGGAGCCCGGAGGCGGTCGACCGGATTATGTGTATATGAATCACAGGGGTGCGAACCCTTTACACTGAGGAGGGGTGTGGCTTATATAGAGTTTGTCAGACCCCTCCGGCCCTCAGTTATGCAGGGTTTTAAGTACATTAAGGTCGGGCGTTATTGGTAACGCCCCTAATAAAGTGCTATGATGACCATAAAAGCTACTTAATGACCGACCGTTAGCGTGCAGGGTGACTTTAGGTCTCCTGGCCGTCGAGTGGTTGGATCTTGGTCGAGTGATTGCTTCTTGGTCGAGTGTCTTCGAGTCTGTCGAGTGGAACACCTCCAAGTCGATTGAAAGGTGATTTCTTCTAGAGATGTCCTTGGGTAGGGCAGTTAGGACAGGTCCATGACCCTACCCTAGGTACATAGCTTCATCATTAGCCCCCGAATGGATCGAGGTTTGAGTGGGGAAGGAGTTGAGAACTTCTCCGACTCATTTTTCATGCCATGAGCATATCTTGTTTCAGATCAGTGAACCTGAGTGACGACAGGAACTTCCTTTTCAGTCGCCTTGATCCATTCTTAGTTTTTTGTCGAGTGAGTTTCTTTACTTGAAAAGCTCCGAGTGACGGTGTGGAGGAGATCTTTCGTCTGACAAGTTGTTCTGCTGCCCGCCGATTTCGTGGGATTCAAATTTTGGGAAGCGCGTGGGACGGGGGAGGCCGCAGTAATCGGATGGGATAGGGCGGAGCCGCCTCGATCTCTGCGCCACCTTTTTCGCCACGTATCGCGCACACGATTGTTGCGGGATTTGACAGGATCGTCCGGGCCTACCAGTCAGCCAATCGGAAGTAACCTCATATAAGGCGTCAGACCGGGGTTTCTTGAACAGTGCATTCTCATTTCCTCTCCTCCTCTTCAGGCTTCTTCGTCGCGCTCGTTCTCGCCCCAGCGCCGCCGCTCCGTACGTGTCTCACCGGCGACGATGGGGAAGGAGAATACGGCGGCTCTGGAGCGGGCGAAGAAGGCGACTGCAAAGGCGAAGGGGAAGGCGACCAGTCGGGGTGGATCTTCCTCACGAGCCGGCCTGCCGAAGGGCTGGATCCAGGGCGACTGGATCCGCTCGACGATCCGCCAAGAAGACCTCGACGACCTAGCCGACGGAGGACTGATCCCCCATGGATCGGCACGGCTTCCGGGGAAGGAATCCGAGCCGCAACCTTGGGAGGGTGAGCGCGTTCTCCTTGCCACCCACGTCGACCGTGGGTTTTCCTTGCCTCCTCACCCTTTCTTTTGGGGATTTATGAATTTCTTTGGGGCACAACTCCACCACTTCACTCCCAACACAATCATGTATCTCGCTGCTTACGTGTCTTTGTGCGAGAATTTCTTGGGTTGTCGGCCTCACTGGGGTCTTTTTAAGCACATTTTCACCTGTCGTTCTCAGACGGTGAAAAAGGCCAATCCGAGTGATGAGAGAACACAAGTGATTCAGATGTGTGGGGGTCAGATGAGAGGGAAAAGTTCCTTTCCGGCCATGATTCTTCCCGACTCGGTCCGCGGATGGCAGTCGACCTGGTTTTACTGCAAAGACCAGCCGACGCCAGGGCAGTCGACTGGCCTCCCTCCTTTTACCATGGACCGAGTGAGGAAACCCTCCTCTTTGAAGGTGATCCCGGAGGAGAAGGCGCAAGTTAGGGTGCTGGTCAAATGAGTGGTCCAGCTTATCCGTGACGGGGTCACTGGTATGGATCTCTTGGAGGTTTTCCTTCGGCGGCACATCCAACCTCTTCAAGCTCGAGACCATCCGATGTGGATGTATTCGGGTCTTGACGACACCACTCGGATTCACCCGGAGGAGGTCGATGACGACACACTGGACGGGTGGCTGTCGGGCATCACCGGAAACAAGGACAACCCCAGGGGAGCCAGGAGAGTTTCTCCATTCGACCAGTCCCATGAACCAAAAAAGGTCCGATTCTGAGATTTTGATAATAATCTGAATTCACTCGCGCAGCTGTCTATACTGCGTCGACTGACTTTATTCTTCCTGCTTTCTTTCAGGCCCTTATCGAAATGTACTCAGTGCCCAACGGAGAGCAAGAGCAAGACCCGAAAGCAGAGGCGAGCGGCAGCGACAGTGGCGAATGGCATTCTGACGGAGAAGAGGACGAAGAAAGCAACGACTCAAGTGATGAAGAAGAAGTCGAGTCACCTCCTCGCAGGGAGAGGCGATCCAAGCTTAACCAAGAACGACCGAGCGCCCGTGAAAAGGCGATTGCTCAGACTGGTTAGTCTTCAAAGCGTCCTCGGACATCTTCACCAACCCCAACTGAAAAAGTGTCAAAGCATCTCAAAGTTGCAGAGCAGAAGCCTCGGAAGGCGTTGCCGAAGATTAAGATTGACATCCCCGTCGCTTCTGCGTGAGTGTCTCCCTTTGTATTCACTCGACGCTCCGTGCTGTTTATTTTTTCTTGATTTAACCAGACGAACTTTGGAACTGGTAGCGCTGCTACTTCCAGGACCTCAGCTTACAGAGATGAGGATGAGGTAATGGAGGATGCAGTCACTTCCAATCTGGGTATGATTTCTGTCATTCTGTCTTTATTTGGTCGACCCAACTGCAATGTGTACCATTGGGTGATGTGATTTTGGCGATTGATCTTTGAACAGCTCCTAACATTATTGACCTCCCCGATGATGATGATGAAGAGCCTGAGAGGCCTTTGACGAGGAAAAATAGGAAAGCTCCTGCAAGCAAGGTGCCACAGTCGACACCGATGGAGGAACCAGTCGTTCAGGACGCTGGTGATGCCAATCGGGGTTCTGTTACCTTCGTCGTACCATTGTCGAGTGCCCTGCCTTCTTCGTCGACTGCTCAAGCTCCTGCCGACCCACCTTCAGTTTTTGCGATCCATCATGTCCCAGAGGACGAAGTGAATGCTGCCAAGGAAGCCATACGCCAGGTGGGCATTATGATGGAGAAGGTGAAGATGGTGCGGGACGCCAGTCAGGCCGCCTATGACGCCAGCTCGGCTCTCCAAAGCAATGTTCAGGTTAGTTGGTCACCGTTTGTTCTGTTAGGATATGCTATCTGAAGACTCTCTTTCCGAAAATCTTTGCATCTGTACACCCACTGGGTGCGTCGATTGAATTTTTGGACTAGTGGGGCACGCTGAGTGCACCCACTGGGTGTAGTCTTCTAGACTACGGTGGACTGCTGGCAGTCTACTGTAGTCTTTGTATTTTGAGTCTTTCACTCGACCTGGTCTGGCCGTGTCGAGTGTAAACCGAACCGGTGGGGGCACGCAAAGTGCACCCACTGGGTGTAGTCCCCGAGACTATGGTGGACTGCGGGCAGTCGACCGTAGTCTTAGTATTTATTGTCTTTGTCGTTTTTGCTGTAAAATAACTTCCCCTCCCCGATTGCAAAAATCTTGTGATCTTGGAGCTCGCTTTGCTGACTTGGAGAAACAGCAGATCCAGCTAAACCTTGACTTGGAATTGGCCAAGACAGAGCTGCAAAAGGCCAAGGATGACGCCAATGGTAAGACAAGCTTGTCGACTGGTTTGTCTTAGGCTTGAGTACCCTTCCGCTCTTTCTGAATCAAGCAGCATTTCTTTACAGAAAAACTGAACGAAGCTCTGGCAAAGAAGGATCAGGATTTGGCTGCTGCTCAAAAGAAAGCTGACGACAGAACCGCTCTGGCTGAACAGAAACTGGCTTCAGTTGGCCAATTGGAAGAAGAGAACACCAAGATGAAATCTGCCCTGAACGAAGCCAATAAGGAGGTCACACGCTTGAAGAAGGACAAGGTCAACCTGAACGAGAAGATGGAAGGCATCGCTCGCAGGAGGGACGATCTGGAGAGCTATCTGAGGAGCCTTGCCAAGAAGTTGTTCATCAAGCTTGAAGGTATACATTTTGTTCCGACTGATGTTTTTTTTGTCGACTCAGCATACGAAAATTGACTTATCCTTGGATCGTGAATGCAAAGTTTTGCCAGAACTTCGAGGAGGAGACTGGGCGGATTGAGCCAGGTTTGGACCCCATCAACTCTCCCGTGAAAGATGAAACTTCCATGAATCTGCTCCGACTGGAATCCCACATCGACGGTGTTGTGGACTACTTGGCTCGACTGAAGGTCGCCACGTCACAGATCGACACGGCACTTTGGCCAGGGGCCACGCTCCAGAATGATCTCGAGTCTCTGATGACTCACCTTAACGAGATCCCTGGTCGAGTGCAGGAGTGGAAGAAATCTTCTGCCCGATGTGGTGCTGATGTGGCTCTGTCTTTGGTTCGTGTCCACTACAAGGAGATGCGACGAGATAAGCTGGCAGAAATCAAGGTCGCCAACACCTCGAGGCATGACTTCCGATCTTTTATGGAGACTTTTATTGCTGCAGCCACTCGGATCACCGACGGCGTCGACCTGGACGAGTTTGTTGAGCCTGCCAGTCCTCCTCCTGCGGAGCGAACAAACTTTTATGCCCCACCTTAAATTTGCCTCGGAATGCCGAGTGGTTTTTGTAACCGTTAAACTCTTTCGGGCTGAATGCCCGAGCACTTTGATCTGCGGTCTGGAACCTTTAGGATTTATCTAAACTTGGTTTATCGTTGAATATCTTCATGAATTCTCCGTCGAATGGAACTCGTTCTTCACTTGAGACAACTTTTGTATTTGTGGCGCAGCTCCGAAGGGGAAGGTAGCAGTCGACCTACACCTCGTCGTCCTTGCGGGTCGGGATGGAGCACATGCTGCATTTGTGGCGAAGCTCCGAAGGAGAAGGTGGCAGTCGACCTGCACCTCGTCGTCCTTGCGGATTGGGATGGAGCGCATGTTGCATTTGTGGCGAAGCTCCGAAGGAGAAGGTGGCAGTCGACCTGCACCTCATCGTCCTTGCGGATTGGATGGAGTGCACGTTGCATTTGTGGTGAAGCTTCGAAGGAGAAGGTGGCAGTCGACCTGCACCTCGTCGTCCTTGCGGATTGGGATGGAGCGCACGTTGCATTTGTGGCGAAGCTCCGAAGGAGAAGGTGGCAGTAGACCTGCACCTCATCGTCCTTGCGGATTAGGATGGAGCGCACATTGTATTTGTGGCGAAGCTTCGAAGGAGAAGGTGGCAGTCGACCTGCACCTCGTCGTCCTTGCGGATTGGGATGTGCTTCGTACTTAGGCGAATACTGGACTGCAGCTAAGCCTCCGAGTGGGAGGGTCGCTCTCCACTCGGTAGGATTTTTCAAACTTAGGCTAGTACTGGACTGCAGCTAAGCCTCCGAGTGGGAGGGTTGCTCTCCACTCGGTAGGATTTTTTAAACTTAGGCGAGTATTGGACTGCAGCTAAGCCCCCGAGTGGGAGGGTTGCTCTCCACTCGGTAGGATTTTTTAAACTTTGGCGAGTACTGGACTGCAGCTAAGCCCCCGAGTGGGAGGGTCGCTCTCCACTCAGTAGGATTTTTAAACTTGGGCGAGTACTGGACTGCAGCTAAGCCCCCGAGTGGGAGGGTCGCTCTCCACTCGGTAGGATTTTTTAAACTTAGGCGAGTACTGGACTGCAGCTAAGCCCCCGAGTGGGAGGGTCGCTCTCCACTCAGTAGGATTTTCAAACTTAGGCGAGTACTGGACTGCAGCTAAGCCCCCGAGTGGGAGGGTCGCTCTCCACTCGGTAGGATTTTCAAACTTAGGCGAGTACTAGACTGCAGCTAAGCCCCCGAGTGGGAGGGTCGCTCTCCACTCGGTAGGATTTTTCAAACTTAGGCGAGTACTGGATTGCAGCTAAGCCCCCGAGTGGGAGGGTCGCTCTCCACTCGGTAGGATTTTCAAACTTAGGCGAGTACTGGACTGCAGCTAAGCCCCCGAGTGGGAGGGTCGCTCTCCACTCGGTAGGATTTTTCAAACTTAGGCGAGTAATGGATTGCAGCTAATCCCCCGAGTGGGAGGGTCGCTCTCCACTCGGTAGGATTTTTCAAACTTAGGCGAGTACTGGACTGCAGCTAAGCCCCCGAGTGGGAGGCTGGCTCACCACTCGGTAGGATTTTCAAACACTTAGGCGAGTACTGGACTGCAGCTAAGCCCCCGAGTGGGAGGCTGGCTCACCACTCGGTAGGATTTTCAAACACTTAGGCGAGTACTAGACTGCAGCTAAGCCCCCGAGTGGGAGGCTGGCTCACCACTCGGTAGGATTTTCAAACACTTAGGCAAGTACTGGACTGCAACTAAGCCCCCGAGTGGGAGGCTGGCTCACCACTCGGTAGGATTTTCAAACACTTAGGCGAGTACTGGACTGCAGCTAAGCCCCCGAGTGGGAGGCTGGCTCACCACTCGGTAGGATTTTTAAATACTTAGGCTAGTACTGGACTGGAGCTAAGCCCCCGAGTGGGAGGCTGGCGGTAGGATTTTCAAACACTTAGGCGAAACGGGTTTGCAGCTAAGCCCCGAGTGGGAGGCTGGCTCACCACTCGGTAGGAAATTATTTTTACAAACTTAGGCGAAACGAATTCATAGTTAAGCCACCCGCTGGGGGATTTCTCACGCAAACAAAAACAATAACAATCACTGGGAAAATTATAATGCTCTTGTCTTTGATAAATAAACTACAGAAGTTTTTCTTATTACATCTCATCCGAGTGAGAATTCAAGTATAAAAGGGGCGGAGCAGCTCCGCATTCCAGGCTCGTGGCTCATCAATCTGGCGATCGACATTATAAAGGTGGTACGCTCCATTGTGGAGGACTCCGGTGACTATGAAGGGACCTTCCCAAGTAGGAGCGAGTTTGTGTGGTTTTTGTTGATCCACTCGGAGGACCAAATCTCCTTCTTGGAAGGCTCAACTCTTCACATTTCTGGCATGGAATCGACGCAAGTCTTGCTGATAGATGGTCGACCGGATCATGGCCATTTCTCTTTCTTCTTCTAGGAGGTCGACTGTGTCCTGCCGGGCTTGTTCTGCTTCATCTTCAGAGTAGAGCTCGACTCAGGGTGCGTTGTGAAGCAGGTCACTCGGCAAAACTGCTTCGGCTCCATAGACCAGAAAGAATGGGGTTCTTCCAGTCGATCGGTTCGGGGTTGTCCTCAATCCCCAAAGAACTGATGGAAGCTCGTCGACCCATGCACCTGCTGCATGCTTGAGATCGCGCATCAGTCGGGGTTTCAGCCCTTTGAGAATTAAGCCGTTTGCTCTTTCCGCTTGTCCATTCGACTGGGGGTGAGCGACTGAAGCGTAGTCGACTCGTGTGCCTTGAGAGGCGCAAAAGGCTCTGAATTTGTCAGAATCGAAGTTTGACCCATTGTTAGTGATGATGCTGTGCAGAACTCCATATCTGAATATCAACTCTCTGATGAAACTGATAGCAGTGCAAGCATCAAGATTCTTGATAGGCTTAGCTTCAATCCATTTGGTGAACTTGTCGACTGCTACTAGCACATGAGTGAAGCCGCTCCTGCCCGTTCTCAGTGGTCCAACCATGTCCAGTCCCCAAACAACGAAGGGCCAGACGAGTGGAATGGTTTTCAGGGCTGACGCGGGTTTGTGCGACATATTGGAGTAAAACTGACATCCTTCACATTTGTCGACTATCTCTTTCGCCATTTCATTCGCCCTTGGCCAGTAGAATCCCGCTCGGTATGCTTTAGCCACAATGGTCCGAGAGGACGCATGATGACCACAGGTCCCCGAGTGGATATCATCAAGGATTATCTGACCTTCTTCTGCTGTTATACACTTCTGACTGACTCCAGTCGCGCTTTCTCTATACAACTGTCCCTTTATGACTATAAAGGCCTTGGATCGACGGACGATCTGTCGAGCCTCTTCTTCGTCCTCTGGGAGTTCTTTCCTTAGGATGTACGCGATGTACGGTATCGTCCAGTCGGGAGTGATGACCAAAACTTCCATGATCAGGTCGACCACAGCTGGAACTTCAACTTCAATCGGATCTGTGGCACTTTTTGGCTGCGGGGCTTCTTCAGTGAAGGGATCCTCCTGAACTGATGGTGTGTGTCTGTGTTTCAAAAACACATTGCTGGGAATGGCTTCTCTTTTGGAACCTATTTTTGCCAAATCATCAGCTGCTTGATTTTTCAGTCGGGGTATGTCATGAAGTTCTAACCCCTCGAATTTGTTCTCCAGCTTTCGAACTGCATTGCAATAACCAGTCATGGCCGGACTTCTGACGTCCCACTCCTTCATCACTTGATTAACCATCAAATCTGAGTCGCCATAGACCATGAGGCGACAGACGCCGAGTGAAATGGCCATGCGCAACCCATATAAAAGTGCTTCATATTCTGCTTCGTTATGGGAGGAATCAAAATGGATTTGAAGAACATATCTGAGCTTATCTCCTCGGGGGGAGACCAATACTACCGCGGCACCGGAACCATTCAGCATTTTGGAACCGTTGAAGAACATGGTCCAATGCTCCGAGTGAACCTGAGTCGGCAGTTGTTGTTCAATCCACTCGGCGACGAAATCTGCTATTGCTTGGGACTTGATAGCTTTCTTTGCCTCAAACTTGATATCTAGAGGAAGGAGTTCAATCGCCCATTTTGCCACTCGACCAGTTGCATCTCTGTTGTGCAGGATCTCTGACACTTGAGCGTCACTGACGACTGTAATGGAATGATCAGAGAAGTAATGGGCAACCTTCTTTGTGGTCATATAAATCCCATATACAAGCTTCTGATAATGAGGATATCTTTGCTTCGACGGGGTCAAAACTTCAGAAACATAATATATTGGGCGCTGAACTTTGAAGGCTTTTCCTTCTTCTTACCGCTCGACCGTAAGTACCGTACTGACGACTTGTCCCGTGGCTGCAATGTAAAGCAGCAAAGGCTCTTTGCTGATTGGGGCAGCAAGCACCGCCTGGGTGGAGAGCAGAGCTTTGAGCTCTGCAAATGCTGCATCAGCTTCAGGAGTCCACTCGAACTTGTCTAACTTCTTCATCAATCGGTAAAGAGGCAATGCCTTTTCACCGAGACGAGAGATGAATCGACTTAAAGCGGCCAAGCAACCAGTAAGCTTCTGGACATCGTGCACTCGCACAGGACGTTTCATCCGGAGTATAGTACCAACTTTTTTGGATTAGCGTCGATTCCCCGTTCGGAAACGAGAAAACTGAGTAACTTTCCTCCAGGAACTCCGAATGTGCACTTTGATGGATTAAGCTTGATATCATACCTCCTGAGGTTGGCAAAGGTTTCAGCAAGGTCAGTCAGCAGGTCGGAACCCTTCCATGACTTGACCACAATATCATCCATGTATGCTTCCACATTCCGACTGATTTGAGTGAGCAAACACTTCTGAATCATCCTCATGAATGTGGCTCCGGCGTTCTTGAGGCTGAATGGCATGGTAACATAACAGAAGCACCCGAATGGAGTGATGAAAGCTGTTTTGATCTCGTCAGGTCCATACAGTCGGATCTGATGGTACCCGGAATAGGCGTCTAAAAAAGACAGTCACTCACATCCCGCAGTCGAGTCGACTATCTGGTCGATGCGGGGGAGAGGAAAATGATCTTTCGGGCAGGCCCGATTGATATGTTTAAAGTCAATGCACATGCGAAGTGACTTGTCCTTCTTGGGGACCATGACAACGTTGGCGAGCCACTCAGAGTGGTAAATCTCTCGGATGAACTCCGCTGCAAAAGCCGAGCCACCTCCTCACCAATAGCCTTTCTCTTCTGGACGACGGACTGTCGGAGATGTTCTTTGACGGGTTTCACTTTTGAGTCGACTCGTAGGCGGTGCTCAGCCAGCCCCCTGGGAACACCCGGCATGTCAGAAGGCTTCCATGCGAAGATGTCCCAGCTCTCACGGAGGAACTGGATGAGCACTTCTTCCTATTTGGAGTCGAGTGTTGTTGAGATATGAGTCGGAGCAGCACTTGGATCGGTCGGGTGAATGTGAACCGGCTTCGTTTCACCAGACGACTGAAAAGCTGATTCTGTAGCGGGCTTCTTGGCTCACAACAAATCACTCGGGTCTGCAGTCTTCTGGTACTCCTGCAGCTCCACCACTGCCATCTGAGCATCAATGATCTTTGAGCCTTTCTGAAAACACTCTTCTGCTTTCTTCCGATTGCCCGTAACAGTGATCACACCTTTGGGACCAGGCATCTTCAATTTGAGATACACAAAACATGGTCGAGCCATGAAGCGTGCGTAAGCTGGCCTTCCCAAAATAGTGTGATAAGCACTCTGGAAATCCACAACTTCGAACATCAACTTTTCTTTGCGGTAATTCTTGGAATCACCGAAAACCACATCAAGAGCAATTTGGCCGAGTGACTTAGCCTTCTTCCAGGAATGACTCCATGGAAACTCATGTTGCTGGTACTGAGTCTGGACAGCGGAATGCCCATCCCTTTCAACGTCTCAGCATACAGTATGTTCAAACCACTGCCACCATCCATCAAGACTTTGGTCAGTCGAGTGCCTTCAACAACTGGGTCGACCACCAAAGCTTGCCTCCCAGGGGTGGCAATGTGCGTTGGGTGATCGGACTGGTCGAATGTGATGGCAGTCTGAGACCACTTCAGATAAATGGGTGTCGCCGGAGCAACCATATTCACCTCACGGTTGATAACTTTCAGTCGACTTTTGCTTTCAACATCAGCAAAAATCATCAAGGTGGAATTGACCTGGGGGTATCCATCATCACTGTCTTCCTTGTCCTCAACTTTGTCCGACTCCTTTTCCTTATCTTTGGGCTGTTTGCCCTGGAACTGCTGGATCAAGAGCCGACACTGTCGAGTGGTATGTTTCGGGTAAATGAGCTTACCCTCTTCATCTTTCTTGGTGTGGATGTGACATGGCAAATCCAACACATCATTTCCGTCTTGGTCTTTAACTTTCTTGGGGTTCCAAGGCCCTTTGGGTTTCCCCTTAAACTTTCCTTGAGTTACAGCCAAGGCTTCCCCAGGAGCAGCTGGCTCGGCTTTCCGCTTCTGTTTCCGATTGGAATTTCCTCCTCCGGTTTCTTGGGCGACTGACTTGTGCTTGCCACTCCGGAGTCGATCCTCATCTTCACCATTAGCGTACTTGGTGGCAATCTCCATCATCTGATTCAGAGACATGTCTCTGGTTTGACCGAATTTCAGATTCAGTTCTCTGTACTTGACGCCTTCTTTGAAGGCACAGACTGCTTGGTGATAAGGCACATTCTCTACCGTGTGATGTAACGTGATCCATCTCTGGATGTAATCCCTCAAAGTTTCATTCGGCTTTTGCACGCAAGACCGCAGTTCCGTCAGCCCTGCCGGTCGCTTGCATGTTCCTTCAAATGTGGTGACAAACACTCGGGCAAGATCTTCCCAAGTGTAAATGCTGCTGGGTGGTAACTGATTCAGCCACGCTCTGGTCGAGCCCTCCAACATGAGAGGCAGGTGCTTCATGGCCACTTCATCATTGCCACCGCCAATCTGGACAGCCACTCGGTAGTCTTCAAGCCAAGTATCGGGCTTGGACTCTCCAGTGAACTTACTGACTCTAGTCGCCAACCTGAAGTTGGGAGGAATCACAGCGGCCCTGATGGCTCTACTAAAGCACTCTGGCCCCGAAACATGTACTCTGCTGCTGGTAGGTGCATCTCTGTCATGACCTTCTCGGTGAGCTCTGTTCCTGTCGACCAAACCTTGAATGAGAATGGATCTCGCATCAAAGCCTGGTTCCCTGGGGTCGACTGGAATCCTTTGCCCAACACTATGAGGGCGCCTATCATCCTGTTGTCGAGGCGCATACGATCCACTCCTCGGGGGAGGGGTGGGCACTCGACGTCGATCGCCACGATCGAATCGGTGATCATACTGCTCACGGTTTCCGTACTGATCACGCCGGTCCCCACGTCCCTCACGCCTCAGGGGCGATCTTGGGCTATGAGCCGACTGGACTGTGTCTGCAGCAATGGATCTGCTATGAATCCTGTTCCATGACTGAGAAACAGCGGAATTCTGGTCTCCTACTGCCCGGAGTAACGCTCTGATCTGCAGCAAGCCTCTGCCAGCCTCTGACTGGGAAGGCTGAATCGACTCTGCTATACGGGCTGCAGCTGCTAAATTCTGAATCGGAGTTCGATATACCTGCGGGGGCAAAAAGAGCTGACGTCGACTGGATTCTGGAACCCGTTCTCGCGCACGCTCATCGAGTGCTCGCTGGAGGTTCTCCAGTCGAGTCCGCTCAGCCAAGTTTGCCAGGTGCGCGTCCTCCAAGGCACGAGCCTCGGGGGTTTCTCCAACGATAGGAGTGTGCAGTGCATCCATGTTCCGGCAATGAAGTTCTTCTCTCTGGAGCGACGTGAGAGTCTCGGGGAGATATTCCTCATGGGGATGCGACGGGTCGCCTCCACCTGCGCCTCCGTCGGTGCGGGGAAAACCGGGAGGACTGCGTGGTCCATCGACCATCAGAACCTCCGCTGCCGGATTACTGCTGTCGCACTCGGATGCGGTCTCTGCGGAGCCAGTCGACAGGTCGAACAGGCCATAGAGGGATTCGTCGGGCTCGATCGTCGCGACTTGAGGGGTGGCCGACTGGCGTGCCACCGTGTGTCTCACCCACCGCTGAAGTCTCGACTGACCGGAGCGCTTGCGCCGGCGGGAAACAGGGAGGGAGGACAACACAGGGGCCGACCGATAATGGGTCGACGGTTGCCGCAAGAGGACGCCGCGAACGCACGCGCGAAAGTGCGTTGCCCCGCGGACAGGGAGTGCGTCGACGTCGAGCGGAGCCTCCTGAAGCCAAGCGGAGTCGTCGGCGATGAACGTGAGCGCGCCGAGACGGATCTCGCGGCCCTCCACCAAAACTCCGCCAGAAACCATGATGATTTGGATCGGAAAAGATCGCAACTCCTCCAACAAATCGCTAAGACACTGCCCCAAGGTGGGCGCCAACTGTCGTGGTTCTAAGTTTGACAGTAATGTAGGGGGGTAGGTATGGAGAGGCAAGATCTTAGCTATGGAGTAGTTGTAAGCACACGAGGTTTACGAGTTCAGACCCTTCTCGGAGGAAGTAATAGCCCTACGTCTCGGAGCCCGTAGGCGGTCGACCGGATTATGTGTATATGAATCACAGGGGTGCGAACCCTTTAAACTGAGGAGGGGGTGGCTTATATAGAGTTCGCCAGACCCCTCCGGCCCTCAGTTATGCAGGGTTTTAAGTACATTAAGGTCGGGCGTTACTGGTAACACCCCTAATAAAGTGCTATGATGACCATAAAAGCTACTTAATGACCGACCGTTAGCGTGCAGAGTGACTTTAGGTCTCCTGGCCGTCGAGTGGTTGGATCTTGGTCGAGTGTAGGATCGAAGTATGTCTAGAGGGGGGTGATTAGACTACTTGACCAAATAAAAACTTAACCTTTTCCCAATTTTAGTTCTTGGCAGATTTTAGCTAATTTAGGACAAGTCAAGCAATCATCACATGATTCAAGCAAGCATGCAAAGAATATATAGGCAGCGGAAAGTAAAGCATGCAACTTGCAAGAATGTAAAGGGAACGGTTTGGAGAATTCAAACGCAATTGGAGACACAGATGTTTTTCCCGTTGTTCGAATAGGTGGTGCTATCCTACATCCACGTTGATGGAGACTTCAGCCGACGAAGGGTAACGGTTGCGCGAGTCCACACAGGGCTCCACCCAAGGGTAACTGTTGCGTGAGTCCACACAGGGCTCCACCCACGAAGGGTCCACGAAGAAGCAACCACCCACAAAGGGTCCACGAAGAAGCAACCTTGTCTATCCCACCATGGCCATCGCCCACACAGGACTTGCCTCGCTAGCGGTAGATCTTCACGAAGTAGGCGATCTCCTTGCCCTTACAAACTCCTTGGTTCAACTCCACAATCTTGTCGGAGGCTCCCAAGTGACACCTAGCCAATCTAGGAGACACCACTCTCCAAGAAGTAACAAATGGTGTGTAGGTAATGAACTCCTTGCTCTTGTGCTTCAAATGATAGTCTCCCCAACACTCAACTCTCTCTCATAGGATTTGGATTTGGTGGAGAGAAGATTTGAGTGGAAAGCAACTTGGGAAGGCTAGAGATCAAGATTCATATGGTAGGAATGGAATATCTTGGTCTCAACACATGAGTAGGTGGTTTTCTCTCAGAACATATGAGTTGGAATGGTGTGTGTGTTCTGATGGCTCTCTCCTGGAATGAGAAGGAGGTGGAGGGGTATATATAGCCTCCACACAAAATCCAACCGTTACACAGTTTTCCAATCTCGGTGGGACCGAATCATAAACTCGGTCGGACCGAAAATGTAAACCTAGTGACCGTTAGAGATTTTCGATGGGACTGACATGCAACTCGGTAGGACCGATATGGTTAGGGTTTGGGCATAACGTAATCTCGGTGAGACCGATTACACAAACTCGGTGAGACCGAATTTGGTAATTAGCTAACCAGAGAGTTGGTCAGGCAAACTCGGTGGGACCGATTTGCTCTTTCGGTGAGACCGAAAAGTTACAAAGGGGAAACACTGAATTTACATTGCAATCTCGGTGGGACCGATTCGCTCTTTCGGTGAGACCGAAAAGTTACGAAAGGGAAACAGAGAGTTTGCAACCCCATCTCGGCGAGACCGAGATCCCTATCGGTAGGACCGAATTGCTAGGGTTTGGCAGTGGCTAATGACAAGTGAAACTCGGTGGCGCCGGATAGGAAGAATCGGTAGGACCGAGTTTGGCTTAGGGTTTAGGTCATATGTGGATATGGGAAAGTAGTTGAGGGTTTTGGAGCATATCACTAAGCACATGAAGCAAGAGGCTCATTAAGCAACACCTCATCCCTCCTTGATAGTATTGGCTTTTCCTATGGACTCAATGTGATCTTGGATCACTAAAATATAAAATGAAGAGTCTTGAGCTTTTGAGCTTGAGCCAATCCTTTGTCCTTAGCATTTTGAGGGTTCCACTTTCACATCCATGCCATGCCAATCATTGAGCTTTCCTGAAATAATCATCTTGGAATAGCATTAGCTCAATGAGCTATATGTTGTTATGAATTACCAAAACCACCTAGGGATAGTTGCACTTTCAATCTCCCCCTTTTTGGTAATTGATGACAACATATAGATCAAAGCTTCGACAAATGATAATAAGCATGAAATATATCGTCGCTTTGAGAAGTATGTGATAAGTAAGAGCTCCCCCTAAATTTGTGCATATTTAAAATTTGCTTTGGACTGCAAATGCACAAGGAGTTAGAGTCATGGGTTACTCTTCCATGTCACATACATCTTGGTGGAGCGCTTAAAATGATAAGAATGAAATACATGCACTCATCACCAAGAATAGTGAATGATCACATAAGATAGATAAGATAATAGCATTAAGCAAGCATTAAGTGTAGCTTATGATCAAACACATGATCATCAATGTCTCACAAGCATAGTATCTTAAGCACTCAAAAGCAAACAAGTTCGAAAAACCAAAACCACCGAATAAAGCAAGAGAGAAAAAAGCAACTCTCTCTCGAAGCCTATGATCTATACATCTTCTCCCCCTTTGGCAACAAGTTACCAAAAAGTTCCTAGAAAATGCATAGTGCTAGATCGACGCTCAGGCTTGATCTTCTGGTGGTGGTGGAGTCCGGATCACTCCAAGGACGAAGGCTTCGGTAGATGCTGAAGTAGACGCTGGAGTTGGAGCTGAAGTAGATGCTGGAGCTGGTGGAACTAAGGCTGTGGCTGGTGCTGAGGTGGTGGCTCTGGGGTCAGCAACTGGCACGGCAGATGACCTCGGGCCTCGTGGCACTCTGGCAAAGGCATGAGTGGTAGTCCTGCCTCTCCTCTCCTGCATGTCCTCCTGGAGCTGCTCTACTGCAGACTGAACTTCCGTTACTTTGACATCCAAGTCATAGAACTTCTATTCCATGATTCTCTCTAGGCTCTGCTGATTTTGTGTGAGGGTGGCCGAACTTTGATCAATCCTCAGCGTGGATGCAATCAAGTAACCAAGCTGCTCTTGTTTGGTCTTCAAGAAGTATTCAGATGCCTCCTCTTGAGTTGGCATCTTGGCAGCTTTCTCCTTCCTCGCCTTCTCCTTCTTTGCGTAAGCTTGTGCAGACGATGGCTCGTTCTCAGTCATGACAACTTGATTGTCCTCAAAATCTGGACGGATGGGCAAATGTTCCTTGTCCAATAAATATATGCCCGTGGCCATCTTGGAGTTGATGAGCTCCTGAATTTGAGGGGCATATCCGCAACTCCTCTTCTGATCTGCTGCAGTCCTCTTGATTGTTTCCACTATGAGGCTCATCACCTTGAACTTCTGAGGCACATCAAACACATGTAGCAAGTTGATAGCATGGCCTCTGATCATCTTGTGATCTCCAGACTTGGGCAGTAAGGTGTGCCTTAGTATCCAATTGATCGTAGGCAGACCTGACAGAAGATAATGCACTGAGCCAAACTTGAAAGTATCAAGTGCTTCATTTGGGATCTCCTTGTACGTATTGGACATTGAGTTGTGGTCCATCTTCTTGGCATATATGTCCATGTCATCATCATGCTCCTCTAGGGCATTAATTAACTTTGCCCATTCCTCAACAGTGGAATGGTACCTCGTACCCTCAGACATCCATGTGATCCTCCCATCTGGATAAAAATGTGCCGTGGAGTAGAACTGCATTATAAGCTCCTCATTCCACTTTGTGAGCTTCTGCCCAACAAAGTCAGCTACTCCACAAGCTATGAAGCTGTCTTGCACTCCAGGATAGTGCTCTTCGTTGTCCTTGATATATTGCCAATCAACCCATCGCATATCACAGACAATGGGCTTCTTATCTAGCAGCACTATCTCATAAAAATCCTGCTGCTCCTTGGTGTGAAATCTGTAGTCATGGCAGTCCTTCTCCTTGAAGCATACGGGTCTACTTCTCTCCACTTCCTCAGCCCTGAATCTCTCCTGAGCTTCATGTCCTCAGCCACAGGATGAGCATCGTTGTGGTCTGGGATCTTGGGCTTTAGCTTTCTCAGAATTTGCTCTTCATCCTCTTCTTCAGCAACAGTCTTAGGCACTGGGGCCTTGTTCTTCTCAGCTGCAGGAATGCTTCTTGTGTTCCTCTTTGGCTTTGGCTTTGGAGCTGGCTTGGCCTTGGAAGCAGCTCCCCCTGATTTTATGGCATCTCCCATTAGCTTGGGTGCCTTGGGTGCTGGTGCAGCTACCTCTTCTTCTTCTTCCTCTTCCATGATGGAAGCTTTGCCAAGCACTCTAGCCACAGTCTTCTTCACCCTTTCCTTTCTTTTCTTGCCCTCAGCTGCAACTGGCTCTATGGGCTTCTCAGTTGACATTCTGGCCTTTGACATTGGCTGCCTGCCTGCTGGCCTTTTGATTTTCAGCCCTGGCTTTGTGCCTTGAGCTGGCTCAACTCTCTTGGAAGTGGCCTCTTCCTCTGCCACATAGTCCTCATCTTCGGAATCTGAAGTCCTCTTCTTCCTCTGTCTCGTGGCAGCCTTTGGCAAATTGCTAGGAGTGCTCCTGCTGCCTTCATCAGAAGAGCTGGAGGGACTAGTGCCCTCACTCATGTGCACCTGCTGCTCTGACATATTTTGGCTATCACTTTGATCAGACATGCTGCAAACTGACTGCTGACCCTGTGAATAGTTTATAGAAGAGATAGAGTGGATGAGCATCACAAAATGCAGAGATTTTTGCAAAAGAATGATCCAAAAACTTAGTTTTAGTTTCCCACTGAAATCATCTCGGATCTACCGATTTTTAAACTTGGTGATACCGAAGCAGTTTTGGCACCTGAACTGGTGAACTCGGTTGGACCGAGTCACAGTTCGGTGGCACCGAGACTGCTAGGGTTTCACTGAGTTCCAAAATCGGTCACACCGATAAGTAATTCTCGGTCAGACCGAGTCTCACTTGTGCAATGGCATAAGCCAAATCGGTGGGACCGAGTTTTTCAACTCGGTGGGTCCGAGATGGTTTCGGCGGAAACCTAACCCTTAAATTTTCGAATCAAGGCTAATCTACGGGCGCATTGACTGGATAGGAGTGTTTCAATCGTGGCAAGAATCATGAAGAACACAATGTGCTAGGAATTGGACGGGGAATAGCACTGTGATCAAGTCCATACCCTAGTTCGGCGGAGACTTGCTACGGCGGCAACGGCGGGGCAGAATTCCCGTTGACGGCGACGGAGACCAGCGACTGGAGGCGGCTGGCGGCGAGAAGACGATCCGGAGACCACGAGGGCAGAGCAGGCTATCGCGCGGGCGAAGGGGTTCGGAGAAATTTCCAAATTTTGCCTGTGACTATATATAGCCCGACCCTGTCGGTGTGACCGAGTGGAACAACTCGGTGGCACCGAGATTCATAACTGCAGCAGTTACTGAAACTCGGTGTGACTGAAATGTTCAAATCGGTTGCACCGAGATCGAAAACCTAGATCAACTTAATGATCTCGGTAGGACTGAAAGTGGAGTATCGGTCAGACCGAGAATCATAAAGAGGTTTTGGAAGTTTAAGTCTATGACGAATCGGGGACTCCGAGCGCTCCTCACACAGAGTGGTTCGAATCTGACTTGATCAAATTTTGTGATGCAGCATGAATAGAGTTTGAGACGAGAAAATCATAGATAGCTAGAGGAGGTTCTTAGGCATTCTTGTCCATCCACTTGGCAAAAGAAGATAAAACCAAACAATCAAAACAACAAGTGGATGTCCTCGAATGAGTAAAATATGCAACCAGCATGCTCACACAATAAGATGGCAAATGAAATATGTGGCAAGGCATGCACAACCAATTCTAGCATCTATCAAGCAATTTGCGATGACTAGGTCATCTATATATGAGTATATTGACTTAGGAGTCAAGTAAGAACACTTGATCATAGGTCATACTCATCGTTTAAGCTCAAGTGGGGTTACCACTTTTACATAAAGCATTGTTGTGTTCACATCTTTAGAGTTGCTTTAGCTCAGTCTTAGAGTAAAGCTCCCCCTAGATGTGATATCCCCCCTAAGAGGGATGAACTAACCTTGGGTTTTGTCGATGATGACTTCATGTAGATATTGAAGATGTGGATGCTCAATGTTGATGTAGATCTCTTGGAGCTATCCATTTGAGTGAATTGCACTTTCAATACCTACATGGGTTAGTCCCACAAGGAACAAACAAGGATATCCATAGACATAGAGTGATGCACACAAAGATGATGTCCATGAAAACTTTTAGATTACCTTGTCCCTTGTCTTACCAACAAGAGGGTTTGTGACTCCTTGAACTAGTGCAAGATGTGGAAGTTGATTGCACTTGTTCTTGCCAAAATGATAAGAGTGAAGTATGTTGGCGGAGTCACCCTCAAGAACTCTCTAGTTCTTCTTCTTTTGGATCCACACCATCTTGATGGGAATCCTTGGAGTTGTAGTCGTACTTGATGAAGTGGAACTTGAAGTAGTCTTGGGAATCCACTTGACTAAGGTCTTTGGAGCTTCTTCAAATGCATCAATTTCCTCTTGAAGCTTGTCCTTGCCTTTTTGCTTGTAGTCTTGTGGTGGAAGATCATCTTGAGCTTGTGTCCCCTTGAAAGAAGTATCATACTTCTCTTGTTGAGGAATAAACTTTGTCTTGGGGTATTGATCTTATTCCCACTCAACTCCATTGGCATTGAACTTTCATTCAAAACCAACACCTTGATTCTTCCGATGCATTCCTTGCTTGCGCACAATTTCTTCGAATTGCTTACTCCCTGCAAGGCTTTTGTACACTCCTTTCTCTATAATTCCCTTCAATAAACTATTTTCTTGCTCAAGTGTAACTTGGCTAAGAGAATCATTAGTGGAATCAAGAGAACTACTAGAAGCAACAATATTGGATTTAACATGATCATTGTTACTGCTAGAGGAAGAATCTTTCTTGTTACTAGACTTGACTTGAGGCATGTAAGTGGATAAGAGTAAACGCTTGGCAATGTAAGAAGAAATTTTCTTGCGGAGATCATCATTGATTGCTTTTAAGAACTCATGCTCTTGCTCAAGATTGAGCTTCTCAAAGCGTAATTTCTCATGAGCTCTTAAAAGTTCTCGA
Organism: Triticum urartu; assembly: GCF_056163025.1. NCBI lineage: Eukaryota > Viridiplantae > Streptophyta > Magnoliopsida > Poales > Poaceae > Triticum > Triticum urartu. The sequence continues at coordinate 475,005,774 of NC_141878.1, read as the reverse complement.
TGATCTTCGAAGATGGTTTCATGAGCTAACTTAAGAGTGTTTAGTTCTTTAGTTAGGGCCTCAATCTTCTCCTTATCATTGTCATTCGTTTTATCTTGATTAGCATGTTTAATTGACATTTCATCATAGTATTCATCACTAGAGTTGTCAATAAGCAAATCATCACCTAACAAGTCATCTTCATCACTATTGAAATCAACATACTCGGGGTGTGTTACCTTAGGACCTTTGGCCATGAAGCATCTTCCAATTCCTTCATTTAGTGAGTCAAATATGTCGTAGGAGTTGGTTGACACAAGTGCTAGACCGGCAACACCTTCATCTTGAGTTTCTTCGGAGTCGGAGTGATAACTTCTTTCGGAGTGGCTGTCGGAGTCAGAGCCGGATACCCATTCACCAACAGGAGCTTGATGTCTTCGTCTTGTATAGCTCCTTGATGATTTTTCCTTCCTTTCCGAATCCTTGCTTCTCCGTGAGTATCTTCGTTCATAACGATCATCTCTACTCCTTCTCTCTCTTGGTGGTGATCCTTTGCTTCTTCTTTTTGGAGAATCTTCTCTTCTCTTGTAGGGAGCCGTACACTCATTGGAATAGTGTCCGGGTCTTCCACAATTGTAGCAGTTTCGCTCTCGACTAGAAGATATTTTGTAATTGTAGGACCTTGACTTGAAGCTTCTATCTTTGCTTCTACTCTTGTAGAACTTGTTGAAGTTCTTCACCATTAAGCTCAATTCTTCATTGAAGTCTTGTTTCTCACTTGATGATGTAGGGGCTTCACATGAGGCTTTATAGCCACCACTTGATTTGTTGTGAAGTTCCTCTTTATCCTTAAGTGACATCTCATGAGCAACAATTCTTCCAATCACCTCCGTTGGCTTGAGATCTTTGTAATTGGGCATCATTTGGATCAATGTGCACACGGTATCATATTTTCCATCCAAGGCTCTTAGAATCTTCTTAATGATGAATCTATCGGTCATCTCTTCACTTCCTAAGCCGGCAATCTCATTTGTGATGAGAGCAAGCCTAGAGTACATTTCGGCGACACCTTCACCATCCTTCATCTTGAACTTGTCAAGTTGGCTTTGAAGCACATCCAACTTGGATTCCTTGACGGAGTCGGTACCTTCGTGCATATCAATCAAAGTGTCCCAAATTTCCTTCGCATTCTCAAGATGGCTGATTTTGTTGAATTCTTCGGGGCACAATCCGTTGAAGAGAATATCACAAGCTTGAGCATTGTATTGCAACATCTTCAACTCATCCGCGGTAGCTTCACGGTTCGGTTCTCTCCCATCAAAGAAGTCACCTTGCAAACCAACACACACAATAGCCCAAACGGCGAGGTTATGTCCAAGAATATGCATTTTCATTTTATGCTTCCAACTAGCAAAATTAGTACCATCAAAGTAGGGACCTCTACGGTGATAATTTCCCTCGCTAGACGCCATACTCTCCTAGGTTGTGAAATCAAGGCTATGACCACCAAAAGCTATGGAGATCAAAGCAAATGGAGACCAAAGCTCTGATACCACTTGTAGGATCGAAGTATGTCTAGAGGGGGGTGATTAGACTACTTGACCAAATAAAAACTTAACCTTTTCCCAATTTTAGTTCTTGGCAGATTTTAGCTAATTTAGGACAAGTCAAGCAATCATCACATGATTCAAGCAAGCATGCAAAGAGTATATAGGCAGCGGAAAGTAAAGCATGCAACTTGCAAGAATGTAAAGGGAAGGGTTTGGAGAATTCAAACGCAATTGGAGACACGGATGTTTTTCCCGTGGTTCGGATAGGTGGTGCTATCCTACATCCACGTTGATGGAGACTTCAACCCACGAAGGGTAACAGTTGCGCGAGTCCACACAGGGCTCCACCCAAGGGTAACGGTTGCGCGAGTCCACACAGGGCTCCACCCACGAAGGGTCCACGAAGAAGCAACCACCCGCAAAGGGTCCACGAAGAAGCAACCTTGTCTATCCCACCATGGCCATCGCCCACACAGGACTTGCCTCGCTAGCGGTAGATCTTCACGAAGTAGGCGATCTCCTTGCCCTTACAAACTCCTTGGTTCAACTCCACAATCTTGTCGGAGGCTCCCAAGTGACACCTAGCCAATCTAGGAGACACCACTCTCCAAGAAGTAACAAATGGTGTGTAGGTAATGAACTCCTTGCTCTTGTGCTTCAAATGATAGTCTCCCCAACACTCAACTCTCTCTCATAGGATTTGGATTTGGTGGAGAGAAGATTTGACTGGAGAGCAACTTGGGAAGGCTAGAGATCAAGATTCATATGGTAGGAATGGAATATCTTGGTCTCAACACATGAGTAGGTGGTTTTCTCTCAGAACATATGAGTTGGAATGGTGTGTGTGTTCTGATGGCTCTCTCCTGGAATGAGAAGGAGGTGGAGGGGTATATATAGCCTCCACACAAAATCCAACCGTTACACAGTTTTCCAATCTCGGTGGGACCGAATCATAAACTCGGTCGGACCGAAAATGTAAACCTAGTGACCGTTAGAGATTTTCGGTGGGACTGACATGCAACTCGGTAGGACCGATATGGTTAGGGTTTGGGCATAACGTAATCTCGGTGAGACCGATTACACAAACTCGGTGAGACCGAATTTGGTAATTAGCTAACCAGAGAGTTGGTCAGGCAAACTCGGTGGGACCGATTTGCTCTTTCGGTGAGACCGAAAAGTTACAAAGGGGAAACACTGAATTTACATTGCAATCTCGGTGGGACCGATTCGCTCTTTCGGTGAGACCGAAAAGTTACGAAAGGGAAACAGAGAGTTTGCAACCCCATCTCGGCGAGACCGAGATCCCTATCGGTAGGACCGAATTGCTAGGGTTTGGCAGTGGCTAATGACAAGTGAAACTCGGTGGCGCCGGATAGGAAGAATCGGTAGGACCGAGTTTGGCTTAGGGTTTAGGTCATATGTGGATATGGGAAAGTAGTTGAGGGTTTTGGAGCATATCACTAAGCACATGAAGCAAGAGGCTCATTAAGCAACACCTCATCCCTCCTTGATAGTATTGGCTTTTCCTATGGACTCAATGTGATCTTGGATCACTAAAATATAAAATGAAGAGTCTTGAGCTTTTGAGCTTGAGCCAATCCTTTGTCCTTAGCATTTTGAGGGTTCCACTTTCACATCCATGCCATGCCAATCATTGAGCTTTCCTGAAATAATCATCTTGGAATAGCATTAGCTCAATGAGCTATATGTTGTTATGAATTACCAAAACCACCTAGGGATAGTTGCACTTTCATCGAGTGATTGCTTCTTGGTCGAGTGTCTTCGAGTCTGTCGAGTGGAACACCTCCAAGTCGATCGAAAGGTGATTTCTTCTAGAGATGTCCTTGGGTAGGGCAGTTAGGACAGGTCCATGATCGTACCCTAGGTACATAGCTTCATCACCTAGGGGGTAGGGTGTGCCCCCTACCTTGTGGGCCCCCCGGTGACCCCCTGACCTAGTTCTTCCTCCTATATATTCACATATATTCCCAAACCACCAGAAGCATCCACAAAAACACTTTTCCACCGTGGTAACCTTCTTTTCCCATGAGATCCCATCTTGGGGCCTTTTCTGGCATCCTGCCGGAGGGGGATTCGATCACAGAGGGCATCTACATCAACTCTACTGCCCTTCTGATGAAGCATGAGAAGTTTACCTCAGACCTATGGGTCCATAGCTAGTAGCTAGAAGGCTTCTTCTCTCTCTTTGATTCTCTATACCATGTTCTCCTCGATGTTCTTGGAGACCTATCCGATGTAATCTTCTTTTGTGGTGTGTTTGTCGAGATCCGATTGATTGTGGATTTATGATCAGCTTATCTACGAATATTATTTGAATCTTCTCTAAATTCTTTCATGCATGATTTGATATCTTTGTATTTCTCTACGAATTGGTTTGGTTTGGACAACTAGATTGGTTTTTCTTGCAATGGGAGAGGTGCTTAGCTTTGGGTTCAATCTTGCATGATTTCACCCAGTGACAAAGTAGAGGTAGCGAGACACGTATTGAACTGTTGCCAACTTGCCATCGAGGATAAAAAGATGGGGTTTATATCATATTGCTTGAGTTTATTCCTCTACATCATGTCATCTTACTTAAGGCGTTATTCTTTATGAACTTAATACTCTAGATGCATACTGGATAGCGGTCGATGTGTGGAGCAATAGTAGTAGATGTAGGCAGGAGTCGGTCTACTTGACACGGACGTGATGCCTATATTACATAATCATTGCCTTGGACATGGTCATAAATTTGCGCTTTTCTATCAATTGCTCGATAGTAAATTTTTCACCCACAGTGTTATTTGCCTTCATGAGAGAAGCCTCTAGTGAAACCTTTGGCCCCTGGGTCTATTTTCCATCATATAAGTTTCCGATCTACTATTTTGCAATCTTTTACTTTCAGATCTATAAACCAAAACATCCAAAAACATTTTATCTTTTTTTAGTTTTATTTATCTATCTCTATCAGATCTCACCTTTGCAAGTGACCGTGAAGAGATTGACAGCCCCTTTATCGCGTTGGGTGCAAGTGTTTGATTGTTTGTGCAGGTATTGGTGATTTGTGCGTTCATCTCCTACTGGATTTATACCTTGGTTCTTAGGTGAGGGAAATACTTATCTCTACTTTGCTGCATCACCCTTTCCTTTTCAAGGCAAAAACCAACGCAAGCTCAAGAAGTAGCAGGAAGAATTTCTAGCGCCGTTGCCGGCGAGATCTACTCCAAGTCAAGACATACCAAGTACCCATCATTTATTTATGCTTAATGCTTGCTTATGAGATTATCTGTTTCTTAGTTGGTTGCTTCCCAATCTTTTGCTAGCCTTCATTTTGCACTAAGTATGATCACTACTTGTGCATACAAAAACCTTTAACCCATTTTTGCCACATGAGTCCACTATATCTACCTATATGCGGTATTCTTTTGTCGTTATAAGCAAATTTGCATGTGCCATCTCTAATTTTCAAAATAAACTTCTCTTTTGTGTGTTTGTTTCGCTCGCGGAGCGGTAGGGGTGGCTAAATTTTTCCATGCTAGATGTGTTATTCTCAAGATGAGTGTTTATTCACTTGCCATTACACGAGACTAAGGCAAAGGTATTAGGGATGCCCAGTCCCAAAATGCAAAAAAATGAATTTACTTTATGTTGTCAAATAATAAATTCCTTGGAAAGTGTTGGTATGGAGGGCAACCATGGATACGGCTATCCATGGAAAGTGAAAGTATGGTGGAAAAAGGAATAAACTTTATTTTCTGTTTGGGAACCGCCTATGATATATCTATGCAAGGAAAGTATTGGGAACTCTAAGTCGTTTTCGTTGGTGGGATGGATACACCTCTCAAAATGTTTTTATCTCTAAGTTTTTCGCTTTGAGCTCTGGCACCTCTATAAATCCCTACTTCCCTCTGCGAAGGGCCTTTCTTTTGCTTTATGCAATTTTTATTTTGAGTGTCCATCTTCTCTTATAAAAGAACCAACTAGGAGGCAATATGATCGTACTTAAGTATTGGGTGCAGCTAATATTCGAGTGTGTTTCATGAATAGATCAATGTTTGAGCATGATGGGCTAGGGATAACTTATTTTAGCGTTGATATTTTGAAAGACATGGTTGCTTGTTGATATGCTTAAGTATCTAATTATCATGTCAAAAATAGACTATTGCTTTGAACAACTAAAAGTCCAATTGTCCATGCTACAAAGAAAAGAATATGATATGACATCATAGGCAGCATTCCACATCAAAATTCTGTTTTTATCACTTACCTACTCGAGGGAGAGTAGGAGTTAAGCTTGGGGATGGTGATACATCTCCAACATATCTATAATTTTTGATTGTTCCATGCTGGTATATTATCAATCTTGGATGTTTTATAATAATTTTATAATCATTTTATATCATTTGTGGTACTAACCTATTGACATAGTGCCAAGTGCCAGTTCCTGTTTTTTCCGTGTTTTTTACATCGCAGAAAATCAATATCAGACGGAGTCCAAATGCCACAAAACTTTACGGGCCAAAAGGAACACAACGGGCCCTAGCTGCGCTTGGGGGGGGGGCGAGGGGGGCACAACCCACCAGGGCTCGCCAGGAGGCCCAGGCGCGCCCTGGTGGGTTGTGCCCCCGGACCGCCTCTTTGCTCTATAAATACCCCAAAATTCCAAAACCCTAGGGGAGTCGACAAAATATTCATCCAGCCGCCGCAGAGTCCAGAACCACCAGATCCAATCTAGACACCATCTCGGATGGGGTTCACCACCTCCATTGGTGCCTCTCTAATGATGTGTGAGTAGTTATTTGTAGACCTTTGGGTCTGTAGTTAGTAGCTAGATGGCTTCATCTCTCTCTCTCTTGATTCTCAATACAACGGTCTCTTGGAGATCCATATTATGTAACTCTTTTGTGGTGTGTTTGTTGGGATCGATGAACTTTGAGTTTACGATCAGATCTATCTTTTTATATCCATGAAAGTATTTGAGTTTCTTTGATCTCTTTTATGCATGATCTCTGATTGTGACGCCCCCGATTCAATCGTACACTAATCATACACGCAAACGTGTACGATCAAGATCAGGGACTCACGGGAAGATATCACAACACAACTCTACAAATAAAAAAAAGTCATACAAGCATCATATTACAAGCCAGGGGCCTCGGGGGCTCGAATACAAGAGCTCGATCATAGACGAGTCAGCGGAAGCAACAATATCTGAGTACAGACATAAGTTAAACAAGGTTGCCTTAAGAAGGCTAGCACAAACTGGGATACGGATCGAAAGAGGCGCAGGCCTCCTGCCTGGGATCCTCCTAACTACTCCTGGTCGTCGTCAGCGGGCATCACGTAGTAGTAGGCACCTCCGGTGTAGGGGTCGTCGTCGACGGTGGCGTCTGGCTCCTGGGCTCCAACATCTGGTTGCGACAACCAGGTAGAAGGGATAGAGGGAAAAGAAGGAGAAAGCAACCGTGAGTACTCATCCAAAGTACTCGCAAGCAAGAAGCTACACTACATATGCATGGGTATCAAACGGAGTAAGGGTATCATATGTGGACTGGACTGCAGAATGCTGGAATAAGAGGGGGATAGCTAGTCCTATCGAAGACTACGCTTCTGGCAGCCTCCGTCTTGCAGCATGTAGAAGAGAGTAGACTGAAGTCCTCCAAGTAGCATCGCATAGCATAATCCTAACCGATGATCCTCCCCTCGTCGCCCTGTGAGAGAGCGACCACAGGTTGTATCTGGCACTTGGAAGGGTGTATTTTATTAAGTATCCGGTTCTAGTTGTCATAAGGTCAAGGTACAACTCCAAATCGTCCTGTTACCGAAGATCACGGCTATTCGAATAGATTAACTTCCCTGCAGGGGTGCACCACATACCCCAACACGCTCGATCCCATTTGGCCGGACACACTTTCCTGGGTCATGCCCGGCCTCGGAAGATCAACACGTCGCAGCCCCACCTAGGCACAACAGAGAGGTCAGCACGCCGGTCTAAACCTAAGCGCACAGGGGTCTGGGCCCATCGCCCTTAGCACACCTGCATGTTGCGTGGGCGGCCGGAAGCAGACCTAGCCTAGTGGCGTTCCAGTCCAATCCAGCGCGCGCCGCTCCGTCGCTGACGTCAAGAAGGCTTCGGCTGATACCACGACGCCGGGATACCCATAACTACTCCCACGTAGATGGTTAGTGCGTATAGACCAAATGGCCAGACTCAGATCAAATACCCAGATCTCGTTAAGCGTGTTAAGTATCCGCGAACGCCGACCAGGGCCAGGCCCACCTCTCTCCTAGGTGGTCGGAACCTGCCCTGTCGCTCCGCCTCAAAGATCCACACAGAGGGCCATTGGGACAAAGGTCCTTTCAGCCCCCAATCCGTGAATCACTCGCGGGTGCTCCACAAGCCGACCCGTCTTTAGTCACCACATGTATCATGTATAAAGCATATAGTATATACCCGTGATCAACTCCCGAGTGATCACGGCCCGATAGTATAGCATGGCAGACGGACAAGGATGTAGGGCCACTGATGAAAATACTAGCATCCTATACTAAGCATTAGGATTGCAGGTAAAGGTAACAACAGTAGTAGCAAGGACAGGCTATGCATCAATATAGGATTAACGGGAAGCAGTAACATGCTACACTACTCTAATGCAAGCAGTATAGAGAAGAGTAGGCGATATCTGGTGATCAAAGGGGGGGCTTGCCTGGTTGCTCCGACAAGAGAGAGGGGTCGTCAACTCCGCAGTCGTACTGGGTAGCAGCGGCGTCGGTCTCGGTGTCTATCGAGAGAAGAGGGGGAAGAAACAATAAATATATAAGCAAGCGTATGCATAGTGATGCATGACATGACAAGTAACGACGTTAGAGGTGCCCTAACGCGGTATGAGGTGATACCGGTGAAGGGGGGAAACATCCGGTAAAGAATCCCCAGTGTTTCGCGTTTTCGGGCAAAGGAGCCGGAGGGGGAAAGTTGCGAGTTTGCTATGCTAGGGATGCATGGCGGACAAACGGGCTGCGTGTCCGGGTTCGTCTCGTCGTTCTGAGCAACTTTCATGTATAAAACTTTTTCATCCGAGTTACGGATTAAAAGATATGATTTTCTAAAGATTTTATCAATTTCTGGAATTTAATTAATTATTTAAATTAATTCGAAAAAGGATTTATGACATCAGCATGATGTCATGATGACATCAGCAGTCAGCAAGGGTTGACTGGGTCAAACTGACGCGTGGGTCCAGTGGGACCCACCCGTCATACTCTGTTAGGTTAATTAGAGTTTAGCTAAGCTAATTATTGTTTAATTAAGCTAATAGGTTAATTAGATTAATTAATTAAGGTTAATTAACTTAATTACTTTAGTTAATTAATTAATTAATTAAATTTAATTAAATTTTAATTATTGTTTTATTTATTTTTATATACTTCTTTTTTTACTTCTTTTTTTTTAAACGTTCTGGGGGCGGGCCCCCTTTGTCATAGGGCCCTGGGGCTAACGGGCGTGCGGTTGCCGTGGGTGCGGGCGCTGGGCGTCGGCGCCCGACTGGGCGAGCGCCCAGATCGACAGGCAGGGGGCCAGCCACGGGCGTGGCGAGGCCGCCGGCGTGGCCCCCGGCGCCCACGACGCCGGCCAAGGGAACGGAGGGCGGCGCCACGGGAGGGCGGTGACAGGCGTTCAGCGCGGCAAGGCCTCGCGCGAGAGGAGGAGAGTGGGGCGGTCGGAACTGGCCGCGGACATGGCGGCGTCGTCGGTGCAGGGGGGTGCAGGAGCGGGGGAAAGGCGAACGGCGCAGCAGCGGGTCGCGCGAGGCAGGGCACAGCGGCCCTGGGGGCGAGGCGGAGCAGGGGGAGCGCAGCGTCGCGGGGCAGAGGCCGCGCGGGCACTGAACGGCGGCGAGGCGAGCAGCGAAGCAGAGGGAGTGGCCGGCGGCAGTGCCAGCGGTGGAGAAAGGGGTGCGGCCCGGCGGACGCAGCGGCAGGGGCGCAAGAGGAGCACGGGCAGTGGCGAGGCGGGCGGCCCTGAGCAGCGCGCAGCAGGCGCAGGCGGCAGCGCTAGCAGGGAGCGGGGCGGCGCGGCGCGGTAGTGGGCCTCGATGGCCGGGGACAGAGAGCCAGGGGAGAGAGGGAGGGAGGCCGGAGCTCACGGGAGGGAGTAGGGCAACGGGGCAGTGGGCTCGGGGGCGGTCGGGGAAGACCGGCGGGGAGGAGGACGAGGAGGCGTTCGGCAGCGGCGGGACGGCGCGCGTCCACGGCGTCCGGCGAGGAGGGGGTGAGGACGAGCGATGGGGCGGCGGTGGTCGGGATCCGGGGGTCAAGCGCCAGTGGGGGGAGGCGGCGACGGTCGACGGGTGTTGGGGGCATCGGGCGGCGGCGCTGATTCCCCCCGATCCATATCGGGGGATGCAGAGGAGGGGCGAGGGGGGAAGTGGGGGGGGAAGTGGGGGAGTGGGGCGATGGGTAGTGGCTAGGGTTTCGGGGTCCAGGGATAAGGGGAGTGGGGGTGGGCCGGTTGGGCCTTTTGGCCTGATGGCTAGCTGGGCCATTCGGCCCAGGGGGAGGGGGTTCTTTTTTTTGTTGTGTTTGTTTTTTTGTTTTTTTTATTTCCTGTTCTTTTTTATTTATTTTCTTTTCTGTTTTATTTTATTCCTCATTGTAATTTAGTTTTTGTGAAGTACAAAAATGATCCCTAAATTGGTAATAGGAATTATACCACTGCCACAATTAACTTGGCACCTAAATATATTAGTTTGTAATTGTTTATCATTTTAAAGCATTTAAATAATCATTTTTGCTACTGTTTTAGTTTATTTAGTGCATTTAGGTATTTTATTAAGAGATGATTTCTTCACCAGCATTTATTATGGATTATTAGACACATTAGGGACAATTTAGTTTTGACTTCTGAAAACTTTAATTGTTTTGACTTTAATTCAAATTTGAATTTGGTTCGGTTCCGAGCTAACACGAGATTATCAACAATAATCGAGGTGACGTGGCATCATTACCAGAGGGTTACTGTAGCTTGATTACCCGGGCGTCACAATTCTCCTCCACTACAAGAAATCTCGTCCCGAGATTTAAGAGGGGAGTAGGGGGAAGTTCTGGTTACGAAATTCTAACGTGTCTTCTCGGTCTTGGTTGCCCTTCTTGAAGAGGTTGATCCATAGCGTTGATGTCTTCATTTCTCTACACCCATGCATCATGAGAAAGCTGTCGTCCTTCCTTTGGGAACTCCATCGTACTTACGAATAGGTAGGGGGCAGCTCTACAATGATAGGATGTTATAAGGGAAATTCATCTGGGGGTATCCCAGGAATAAACATATGAGTATCTCTCGAGTTGAACAAATGACACACATCGAGAGCAAAGTAAGACGGTGTAATAAGAGGTTTCAAGCGATTAGGCAATCGTTCATTGCCTGAAGCAGAGTGCGGAAGGGGTTCAGAGCAACGAGAATAAGTATTGTGTCCGATACCAGAATAGATCAACAAGCAAGTGGCCCGTGAATTACATATAAAGTCAAGCACGAGGGATAACTCTGACAACGGGGTGTACAAGAGAGTCAGGTTTCGATCCTGTGGAACTGTGGGTTATGGGCCCACCATGTGGGTTAAAAGCAGGAAGGCGCTAATATTTGCATGGTCAAGATAACAAGGTATGTCAGAGGATAGCCTGTTGGTTTTGTTGTCAACAATGTCGGTACCAAGGGCGAGGGACGAAGAGAACCATTTTCCTGCTCGTTGAACGAGGCGGACCATTAGGCAAAGTTCTCGTCCATCAGCGGTTACCGGAAGTCATCAACAGTAGAAACAGGGTTACACCAGACAGGAAGGTACACCGAGGTGTTTACCTAAGCAAGGGATTACCACTGCTCGGTTAAGTAGTTTACAAGTAAGTTTGAACAAAACAACGGGAAGGAAAATGTGCTTAAACACGTATATCAGGGGTATATCCTTCCCAAGGACAAGCAGAGCATGATATCCGTGACAGGATATTATGTAGAAAACTCCTTAGGTAGGGGAGAGAAATTTCATGATATTACCCATACAACGGTGTTTGGATAATTGAACAGGAAACATTTAACATTGGGCTTCAAATGTTCTTGTTGAAAATTGGAGTACCATAGACATGCTTCGAGATAGCATTGACATGGTCTTCAAGCAAAAGGTCAGACTTTGGATATAGGAAGGATCCATTAGGAACAACTTGTAGGATAAGTCTTACAATTTCCTCAGGGAAGAATGGCTAAACTTGCTAAAAAGGATACTACAATAATAGGTCCTCCACCCAGGGGGGGGTGCTAGGCATGACATCATGTTACCGGGTCATCAAAGGACCAATGTTATAACTCTTGAAAATATGTTCCTACCATCATATCTGATGGAGATTCAGATATGATGGGTGTCAGGATACCTCAGGCTCAGGATGCCTGAGAAGAAAGGTGCAACACAAATTGACGGGATGACACTGTAAGATTCTCGGGAAATGAACTAAGAAGTGATTTCCGTTAACAAGAGTTCATCATTAACCCAAGGAGAGGATGATGAGGTGGCTGATGGACTCAGCGATAATTCAACGAGGTATCCAAAAGATGGATCTCCACAATTATGTGGATAAGGGGATAACATCTGTCAGATTAAACGATATAATGGGATATGCTCGAGGAAAACATACATAATTAAACATTGGTTGAACGGTGCGCCCGAAATACGGGTTGGGTTGCACGACCAATGTCGGAATGGTGATTCAATAAACAATAGACTAAGAATGAACGGCCGACTATTAACTTCAAAGCAATAGGGTTGCTAGAAGTGCAGGATCCAAACAGCACCGTTCACTTGTTGGTACCCCGGTTGGAATCAACACGAGGTCCATGAAAGAGTGGTGATGGTGAGTAGTATCACTATACCAAGAACTCTTTAAGAGGTGGAGCAGTCCTCACAACATCCTTGATACTAAAAGATGGTAATACTCCAAGGTAAGAAAGAACAAATGCTGGATAGTAGGGATCTCAAGGTATAACTCAAAACACGAACGAGTTTGTGTTGAACGGAAGGCAAATAAGTGGTCAAAGGTAACACAAATCATCAGGGGCAAGGATGGTATTTCTCACCATGAACTCAATTGATATCCTGGAAGAGCTCATAAGGTTAATGATGATCACGACGCATTTGTCGAGAGATTTCATGAAGATGTAATCAATCAGTGTCGACATCAAGTCAAAGGAATAATGAAGCGGAAGGTTATTGGAACCATGGGTAGGACACAAACTCGAAATCAAGCTTGCTGTCCAAGGACCAACGGTATGACGAGGAAGATCGATTGTAAGATTAGCTCACCGTCGAATTTTGTGCTCCGAGGAGAAGGACCCGGTAGCACAGTTAAAATTTAGCATGATAATGATATAGCCGATCAGGCTAGGTATGATGTGATCGGGTACAAACTCGTACTTATAGAAGCTTACCGAAGGGTTGTTGAACCGTAGTGTGGACTCGGTTCAGTTATTGGTGTCTTTGAGTGTTTAGTAATTCAGAGCACGTGAAAAATTGGAACCAGTGGGAACGTAGCACTTGATGAAGAACTCATAAGAAGTTATGCAGTTCCATGATAATCTCGAGAAACCAGGGGGTAATACTCGACGACAGATCAAAATAGAGGTTGGACTGGGGTATTGCTCTGCAGAAGACAAGTGCTTAAACTTGCACGAGAATTGGTATTTAAAGGAGAACATGGTCGGAACCATGATTGAAAAAGGCGAGATCCCAGGTATAAGATGAACTTAACCAAGGGAATAATTAATTTTAAAAGAAGCTTCGATGAGAAGATCTACATCGTGTCTATGGGCATGAACACAAAGTTCAAGGTTGACTCCCACTTCTTCAATGTATAACCTTCCATTCACTTCTCGCTTTGATAAAGGCATTACTGTTGAAAGTTTTACCTGGTGAAATACCAGATGAGTATGACTCGTGAAAAACTTCCGAGTTCACACATATTAAGGAAGGCATAGGTTCAACCCATCCGGGCATCTTACGAACATATACCACAAACTTTGGGGTAATTAATACAAGCTCGAAATTAGAGCATTGTTGGTCAAGCAGAGGATACAATGTACCAAAGGCATTATGTATCAGGGGAAAGAGCTCACAAGGTGATTAATTATGAAGGACATAAAATCCAACAAGGGAACCGATGGCCCACAACGGAGCTGGTGTGGGTATCGGTACTCTATCAAAGGAAGAAGGAATGCAAGTGCACCGGATTATAGAAACAACTGACTAACTCAAAGCTTAAATGCTAAGGAATTATGATTTCCAAAACAAGGGATCAGAAGCAGACGTTCTGATCAAGGATGGATCAATTGAATATACCAGAGGCACAATCGACGACAGATAGTTTGGTCGAGAACCAGCTCATGTTCAAAATGACGTCTGAGCCGGAAAGATAATCCTAGGACTCGACTGATGATTGTGAACATTCACAACATATTGAATCAACGGTCTCAAAAATGATGGTGACGAAGGTTGCCAATATGATTACTATACTTATGGGATTAATTATAATGAAAGCAAACAAGAAATTCCAGAGCAATAGGTTGCTGAGGATTTTCGGAATATCCAATGGTATTTCGAAGACTTTTGTGTAACACAGGAACAACTGGGGGATGAGCGGATACTCGATAAGTGCGAGAATTAACCGTAGGGGTATTCAGGTGACAAGGAACAACACGGCAGTAAGCTCAAAGGGTTATCGAAACAACGACAAGTTTTTCAGGGTATCTTGTAATAACAAGACCAACTGGGGATGATGGTAAGAATAACAATTGCAAGTAGTTGTCCATAAGGGTTTACGGTGGAAGGGGAATTGCGAACGCGATGATCACAAGTTCTCGAGTTAACAACGGAGAGTATCTTCAGGGTCTTCTGGTGCAGCAGACGATCATCAGTAATAAGGGGCTCTCCGGGTGAAAGTGATAACGAGATCCTAATGTTAGATTTAGCAAAATTCATTTAACCCAAATAGAAGAGAGTTCAGAGTCCCAGAGTAAAGGTCGAGGAGTAAAAGATCCTAGTACCACCCAATGGCGACGTGGGCCCGTAAGGCACACAGCCATGTTAGTAAAAGTTTTGCAATGTCTAGACTCGACTTCGGCCAAGAAGTGTGGAAGGGGGGTTCCTACAGGCATTCGGCTCTGATACCAACTTGTGACGCCCCCGATTCAATCGTACACTAATCATACACGCAAACGTGTACGATCAAGATCAGGGACTCACGGGAAGATATCACAACACAACTCTACAAATAAAAAAAAGTCATACAAGCATCATATTACAAGCCAGGGGCCTCGGGGGCTCGAATACAAGAGCTCGATCATAGACGAGTCAGCGGAAGCAACAATATCTGAGTACAGACATAAGTTAAACAAGGTTGCCTTAAGAAGGCTAGCACAAACTGGGATACGGATCGAAAGAGGCGCAGGCCTCCTGCCTGGGATCCTCCTAACTACTCCTGGTCGTCGTCAGCGGGCATCACGTAGTAGTAGGCACCTCCGGTGTAGGGGTCGTCGTCGACGGTGGCGTCTGGCTCCTGGGCTCCAACATCTGGTTGCGACAACCAGGTAGAAGGGATAGAGGGAAAAGAAGGAGAAAGCAACCGTGAGTACTCATCCAAAGTACTCGCAAGCAAGAAGCTACACTACATATGCATGGGTATCAAACGGAGTAAGGGTATCATATGTGGACTGGACTGCAGAATGCTGGAATAAGAGGGGGATAGCTAGTCCTATCGAAGACTACACTTCTGGCAGCCTCCGTCTTGCAGCATGTAGAAGAGAGTAGACTGAAGTCCTCCAAGTAGCATCGCATAGCATAATCCTAACCGATGATCCTCCCCTCGTCGCCCTGTGAGAGAGCGACCACAGGTTGTATCTGGCACTTGGAAGGGTGTATTTTATTAAGTATCCGGTTCTAGTTGTCATAAGGTCAAGGTACAACTCCAAATCGTCCTGTTACCGAAGATCACGGCTATTCGAATAGATTAACTTCCCTGCAGGGGTGCACCACATACCCCAACACGCTCGATCCCATTTGGCCGGACACACTTTCCTGGGTCATGCCCGGCCTCGAAAGATCAACACGTCGCAGCCCCACCTAGGCACAACAGAGAGGTCAGCACGCCGGTCTAAACCTAAGCGCACAGGGGTCTGGGCCCATCACCCTTAGCACACCTGCACGTTGCGTGGGCGGCCGGAAGCAGACCTAGCCTAGTGGCGTTCCAGTCCAATCCAGCGCGCGCCGCTCCGTCGCTGACGTCAAGAAGGCTTCGGCTGATACCACGACGCCGGGATACCCATAACTACTCCCACGTAGATGGTTAGTGCGTATAGACCAAATGGCCAGACTCAGATCAAATACCCAGATCTCGTTAAGCGTGTTAAGTATCCGCGAACGCCGACCAGGGCCAGGCCCACCTCTCTCCTAGGTGGTCGGAACCTGCCCTGTCGCTCCGCCTCAAAGATCCACACAGAGGGCCGTTGGGACAAAGGTCCTTTCAGCCCCCAATCCGTGAATCCCTCGCGGGTGCTCCACAAGCCGACCCGTCTTTAGTCACCACATGTATCATGTATAAAGCATATAGTATATACCCGTGATCAACTCCCGAGTGATCACGGCCCGATAGTATAGCATGGCAGACGGACAAGGATGTAGGGCCACTGATGAAAATACTAGCATCCTATACTAAGCATTAGGATTGCAGGTAAAGGTAACAACAGTAGTAGCAAGGACAGGCTATGCATCAATATAGGATTAACGGGAAGCAGTAACATGCTACACTACTCTAATGCAAGCAGTATAGAGAAGAGTAGGCGATATCTGGTGATCAAAGGGGGGGCTTGCCTGGTTGCTCCGACAAGAGAGAGGGGTCGTCAACTCCGCAGTCGTACTGGGTAGCAGCGGCGTCGGTCTCGGTGTCTATCGAGAGAAGAGGGGGAAGAAACAATAAATATATAAGCAAGCGTATGCATAGTGATGCATGACATGACAAGTAACGACGTTAGAGGTGCCCTAACGCGGTATGAGGTGATACCGGTGAAGGGGGGAAACATCCGGTAAAGAATCCCCAGTGTTTCGCGTTTTCGGGCAAAGGAGCCGGAGGGGGAAAGTTGCGAGTTTGCTATGCTAGGGATGCATGGCGGACAAACGGGCTGCGTGTCCGGGTTCGTCTCGTCGTTCTGAGCAACTTTCATGTATAAAACTTTTTCATCCGAGTTACGGATTAAAAGATATGATTTTCTAAAGATTTTATCAATTTCTGGAATTTAATTAATTATTTAAATTAATTCGAAAAAGGATTTATGACATCAGCATGATGTCATGATGACATCAGCAGTCAGCAAGGGTTGACTGGGTCAAACTGACGCGTGGGTCCAGTGGGACCCACCCGTCATACTCTGTTAGGTTAATTAGAGTTTAGCTAAGCTAATTATTGTTTAATTAAGCTAATAGGTTAATTAGATTAATTAATTAAGGTTAATTAACTTAATTACTTTAATTAATTAATTAATTAATTAAATTTAATTAAATTTTAATTATTGTTTTATTTATTTTTATATACTTCTTTTTTTTACTTCTTTTTTTTTAAACGTTCTGGGGGCGGGCCCCCTTTGTCATAGGGCCCTGGGGCTAACGGGCGTGCGGTTGCCGTGGGTGCGGGCGCTGGGCGTCGGCGCCCGACTGGGCGAGCGCCCAGATCGACAGGCAGGGGGCCAGCCACGGGCGTGGCGAGGCCGCCGGCGTGGCCCCCGGCGCCCACGACGCCGGCCAAGGGAACGGAGGGCGGCGCCACGGGAGGGCGGTGACAGGCGTTCAGCGCGGCAAGGCCTCGCGCGAGAGGAGGAGAGTGGGGCGGTCGGAACTGGCCGCAGACATGGCGGCGTCGTCGGTGCAGGGGGGTGCAGGAGCGGGGGAAAGGCGAACGGCGCAGCAGCGGGTCGCGCGAGGCAGGGCACAGCGGCCCTGGGGGCGAGGCGGAGCAGGGGGAGCGCAGCGTCGCGGGGCAGAGGCCGCGCGGGCACTGAACGGCGGCGAGGCGAGCAGCGGAGCAGAGGGAGTGGCCGGCGGCAGTGCCAGCGGTGGAGAAAGGGGTGCGGCCCGGCGGACGCAGCGGCAGGGGCGCAAGAGGAGCACGGGCAGTGGCGAGGCGGGCGGCCCTGAGCAGCGCGCAGCAGGCGCAGGCGGCAGCGCTAGCAGGGAGCGGGGCGGCGCGGCGCGGTAGTGGGCCTCGATGGCCGGGGACAGAGAGCCAGGGGAGAGAGGGAGGGAGGCCGGAGCTCACGGGAGGGAGTAGGGCAACGGGGCAGTGGGCTCGGGGGCGGTCGGGGAAGACCGGCGGGGAGGAGGACGAGGAGGCGTTCGGCAGCGGCGGGACGGCGCGCGTCCACGGCGTCCGGCGAGGAGGGGGTGAGGACGAGCGACGGGGCGGCGGTGGTCGGGATCCGGGGGTCAAGCGCCGGTGGGGGGAGGCGGCGACGGTCGACGGGTGTTGGGGGCATCGGGCGGCGGCGCTGATTCCCCCCGATCCATATCGGGGGAGGCAGAGGAGGGGCGAGGGGGGAAGTGGGGGGGGAAGTGGGGGAGTGGGGCGATGGGTAGTGGCTAGGGTTTCGGGGTCCAGGGATAAGGGGAGTGGGGGTGGGCCGGTTGGGCCTTTTGGCCTGATGGCTAGCTGGGCCATTCGGCCCAGGGGGAGGGGGTTCTTTTTTTTGTTGTGTTTGTTTTTTTGTTTTTTTTATTTCCTGTTCTTTTTTATTTATTTTCTTTTCTGTTTTATTTTATTCCTCATTGTAATTTAGTTTTTGTGAAGTACAAAAATGATCCCTAAATTGGTAATAGGAATTATACCACTGCCACAATTAACTTGGCACCTAAATATATTAGTTTGTAATTGTTTATCATTTTAAAGCATTTAAATAATCATTTTTGCTACTGTTTTAGTTTATTTAGTGCATTTAGGTATTTTATTAAGAGATGATTTCTTCACCAGCATTTATTATGGATTATTAGACACATTAGGGACAATTTAGTTTTGACTTCTGAAAACTTTAATTGTTTTGACTTTAATTCAAATTTGAATTTGGTTCGGTTCCGAGCTAACACGAGATTATCAACAATAATCGAGGTGACGTGGCATCATTACCAGAGGGTTACTGTAGCTTGATTACCCGGGCGTCACACTGATAGCCTCGTATTTCTTCTCCGATATTTGGGTTTTGTTTTGGCCAACTTGATCTATTTATCTTGCAATGGGAAGAGGTGCTTTGTAGTGGGTTCGATCTTATGGTGCTTGATCCCAGTGACAGAAAGGGAAACGCCACGTATGTATCATTGCTACTAAGGATAAAACAATGGGGTCTATCTCTACATAGATAGATCTTGTCTACGTCATGTCATCGTTCTTATTTCATTACTCCGTTTCTCCATGAACTTAATACACTAGATGCATGCTGGATAGTGGTCGATGCGTGGAGTAATAGTAGTAGATGCAGGCAGGAGTCGGTCTATTAATCTTGGACGTGATGCCTATATAATGATCATTGCCTGGATATCGTCATAATTATTTGAGATTCTATCAATTTCCCAATAGTAATTTGTTTACCCATCGTTTGCTATTTTTCTCGAGAGAAGCCACTAGTGAAACCTACGGCCCCCTGGTCTTCTTTCTCATATATTTGCCTTTCCGATCTACTTTTTATTTGCTTTTATTTTCAGATCTACTAAACCAAAAACCCAAAAATACCTTGCTGCAATTTTTCCTTATTTATTTTATTTGGCGTGCGATCTATCAATCTACTACAAATTTATCTCATGTCTGTTTGCCTATCTTGAGGCGCCATACCCCGAAAGGGATTGATAACCCCTTTAACACATCGGGTTGCGAGGATTTGTTATCTGTGTACAGGGGATGTCTACGTTGTGTTGCTTGGTTCTCCTAATGGTTTAATAACCTTGGTTTCATATCTAAGGGAAATACCTACCACCGC
Organism: Triticum urartu; assembly: GCF_056163025.1. Lineage (NCBI taxonomy): Eukaryota > Viridiplantae > Streptophyta > Magnoliopsida > Poales > Poaceae > Triticum > Triticum urartu. Next base: position 474,986,205 of record NC_141878.1, on the reverse strand, counting down.
TGTGCTGCATCATCCCTTCCTCTTTGGGGAAATAGCGACGTAGCTTCAAGCGAGATCATGGTCCTGTGGAGAAATCTACCATATACATATCATCTCTTCGATACCCTTCGAAGACTAGAGATTTGTCAGATTCCATAAGCACACGACAATGATATTTTCCAAATATCACAATCATGTTCAGATCACAAAGCATTGAGACAGACATTAAGTTGAAACCAAGGGATTCAAAAAGCATCACTTTATCCATGTGCTGATCCTTTGAGATTGCAACTCTACCTAGGCCCAATACCTTGCTTTTACCAGTGTCAACAAATGTGATGTGACTTTTGTCAGACGGACGTAGGGTTGAATCCATAAGAATACTTCGATCACCAGTCATGTGGTTAGTGCATCCACTATCCATAATCCACTCAGCAGCCTTCGGAGCCGTACCCTACCGTGCAGTTTGTGGGATAGGCTTCACAAAGAGAAGTGTGAAGCATAAACATTTGACGAACAAGCATACTATCAAAGTTCAGATCCTTGTTAGGGTAGATAGGATGATTGTCAAGAAATCCTGAGACGAAATACATAGTAAGACCATTTTGGCACTTTATCTTGCATCCCACAAGATGTTTTAGGTCCCCAGCATTAGCGCCTAAAGCTTTTGATTTCCGGCTGGAGTCCTTTCCCTGCAAAAGAAAGTTAATTCTTCTTAACCACCCACATCTTCAGGGGTGGGTTAGAAGCAATGAGTCTGAGTGCAGCATCTGAGAACTTTGGCTTTGGAGCCCTAGCAAATAGCCTTGCGGGAGGTGAATAATACTCATAAGAATAGGCAGAAAAGTTCTTAGTTTTATGAACATAGCGATTTGAAGAAACACACTCATATTCATAAGTCTGAGTATGGTTTCCCTGCAAAACATTGGCGTTAGGGTGACCTTGTGAGGTCCTCTGTCTATATGAAGCCTTTGGTCTGGGGTTTGTCTTCTTCCTAGGTGGTGTCGTGATGACATTCACTGGAAGCTTCTCAAGACAACTTTTGGGCACCCAGATCTTCTTCAAAGGTGGTCCATTCCTGCAGTTAGTACCAATAAACCTGACAAACACTTCACCATTCTGATTCTTAAACAACTTATAATTGGCGTCAAAGGATTCATCAATGATAATGGGGTTAACACAAGTGAAGCCAGATAAGGTGGATTGGTCCATTGAAGGGCCCTCTGCAGCAACCCATTTGGTTTTGGAATACTGCTCAGGCTTCCAGTAAGAACCATCAACATTCATTTTCCTCTCAAACCCAACACCCTCTTTCCTAGGGTTTCAGTTCAGAATATGTTTCTTCAAAACATCATATAGTGTCTGATGCCCTTTGAGGCTTTTGTACATGCCTGTTTCAAGCAATGTCTTCAACCTAGCATTTTCATCAGCAATGGTAGTGGTATCCTCAGAAGAGGAGTTAGTCACCAAATTAGCAGTTGAATATATTGTAACACTAGCAGCAGTAGAACATTCAGCAACAAACACATCATTATCACGCTCAAGACATTTTAAACATGGTGGCACAAAGTCTTCCTGAGCAGAACTGATCTGTTGAGCGCAAAGTGAATCATTTTTCTTCTGAATATCTTCATGAGATGCTCTCAGATTCTCAAGTTCTTGCTTCCTTTGAAGATAATCATAGGAAAGCTTCTCATGAGAAGCCGAGAGTGTTTCATGACGACTTTCAAGTTCCTCGTACTTAACATGAAGATTTTTAATGTCTTCAATTAAGGACGGAGTTTGATTCATTTCCGCGTCCAACAGGTCATTGCTTTTGTCTAGCAACTTTTGAATATGTTCCATAGCAGTTTGTTGTTCAGTTGCAATTTTAGTAAGGGTCTAGTAGCTAGGTTTGGATTCACATTCAGAGTCATCTTCACTTGATGTTTGAAAGTAAGCATCACGTGAGTTTACCTTGGCACCTCGTGCCATGAAGCAGTAGGTCGGAGCAGAGTCGTCCTCATCATCGGCTTCAGCATTGGCAACGTGGCCATTGTCTTAAGTGTTGAAGATGGACTTGGCGACGAATGCCGAAGCTAGAGCCAGGCTTGCCACGCCTGAATCAGACTCCTCCTCAGACTCCACCTCCGCCTCGTCGGAAGCAGACTCCTCCTCTGAATCCATCTCCTTGCCAACAAACGCACAAGCCTTGCTGGATGAGGTCTTCTTGTGAGACGAAGACTTTGATGAGGACTTTGAAGAAGACTTTAAGGATTTCTTCTTCTTGTAGTCAAAATCATATTCCTTGCTCTTCTTCTTCTTAGATCCTTGTCCCATTGAGGACACTCAGAGATGTAGTGTCCTGGCTTCTTGCATTTGTGGCATGTTCTCTTCTTGTGGTCACGAGTGGAAGCCTCAACATTTCTTGAGCTAGATCTTGAAGACTTTCCGAAGAGATTCTTTTTGGAGAACTTCTGGAACTTCATGAGCATAGATAGATCCCTTCCAATGTCTTCAGGATCCTTAGAACTATAGTCAGATTCTTCTTCAGATGAGGAAACAACATTTGCCTTGAAAGCACGGGTTCGGCCATAGTTGGAGCCATAGATGTCTCTCTTCTCAGATAGCTGGAACTCATGTGTGTTGAGCCTCTCAAGTATGTCAGACGGATCGAGATCTTTAAAGTCAGGACGTTCTTGTATCATCAGGGCCAGGGTGTCAAATGAGTTGTCAAGTGATCTCAGGAGCTTCTAGACAATTTTGTGTGTGGTGATCTCAGTGCTGCCAAGAGCACGAAGCTCATTTGTGATATCAGTGAGGCGATCAAATGTGAGCTGGACATTCTCATTGTCGTTTCTCTTGAAGCGGTTGAAGAGGTTGAGAAGAACATCAATCCTCGAGTCTCTCTGAGTTGAGACACCTTCGTTGACCTTGGACAGCCAGTCCCAGACTAGCTTCGCAGTTTCCAGTGCACTCACACGGCCATACTGTCCTTTGGTCAAATGACCATAGATGATGTTCTTGGCGGTCGAGTCCAGTTGAGCGAACCTCTTGACATCAGCAGGGGTGACACCTTTACCGACCTTGGGAACTCATGTCTTGACGACATACCAGAGGTCGATGTCAATGGCTTCAAGATGCATGCACATCTTATTATTCCAGTAGGGGTAATCAGTGCCATCGAAGACTGGGCATGCAGCGGACACCTTGATTATCCCTGTAGTCGACATAGCTAAAACTCCAGGTGGTTAAACCGAATCACACAGAACAAGGGAGCACCTTGTTCTGATACCAATTAAAAGTGCTAGTTATCGACTAGAGGAGGGTGAATAGGCGATTTTTATGAAAATCTTCAAAACACGAGGTCTTTGAAGACAAACAGGTGAAATGAACCTATTGATATGCAGCGGAAGATAGACTACACTAGACAAGCCATAGTCAAGTAAGCAATAAAGTGAGAGTATGAAAACTATCAGCAGCTAGGCAGTATGGATCAGAATGGAAGACAGTATGAAGCCAAACAGATAATTATCTTCACACAGTGAAGTCAATCATATCAGGTAAGTAAGCAATGACTTCACGAAGACAAACTGAAATGTAAAAGGAAGTGGGGGATAGAACCTGTAGCTTGGTGAAGACAAGGATTTGGTAGACCACATCCAGTTGCTGTGACAACTGCACGTCTGGTTAGGGAGGCTGAGATTGAACTTAGAAGACCGTGTCTTCACCTTATTCCCCTTGAGCCAAGGACACCCAGTCCTCGCCCAATCACTCTGGTAAGTCTTCAAGGTAGACTTCCAAACCTTCACAGACTTCGTTCACCGGCGATCCACAATGGCTCTTGGATGCTCAGAATGCGATGCCTAATTGATAACCCACAAGTATAGGGGATCGCAACAGTTTTTGAGGGTAGAGTATTCAACCCAAATTTATTGATTCCACAAGGGGAGCCAAAGAATATTCTCAAGTATTAGCAGCTGAGTTGTCAATTCAACCACACCTCGAAACTTAATATTTGCAGCAAAGTATTTAGTAGCAAAGTAATATGGTAGTAGTGGTAACGATAGAAAAAGTAATGTTTTTGGTATTTTGTAGTGATGATAGCAATAGCAACGGAAAAGTAAATAAGCGAAGAACAATATACGGAAAGCTCGTAGGCAATGGATTGGTGATAGAGAATTATGCCGGATGCGGTTCATCATGTAACAGTCATAACCTAGGGTGATACAGAACTAGCTCCAATTCATCAATGTAATGTACGCATGTATTCTGAATATAGTCATACGTGCTTATGGAAAAGAACTTGCATGACATCTTTTGTCCTACCCTCCCATGGCAGCGGGGTCCTAGCGGAAACTAAGGGATATTAAGGCCTCCTTTTAATAGAGTACCGGACCAAAGCATTAACACATAGTGAATACATGAACTCCTCAAACTACGGTCATCACCGGTAAGTATCCCGATTATTGTCACTTCGGGGTTAACGGATCATAACACATAATAGGTGACTATAGACTTGCAAGATAGGATCAAGAACTCTCATATATTGATGAAAACATAATAGGTTCAGATCTGAAATCATGGCACTCGGGCCCTAGTGACAAGCATTAAGCATAGCAAAGTCATAGCAACATCAATCTCAGAACATAGTGGATACTAGGGATCAAATCCTAACAAAACTAACTCGATTACATGATAAATCTCATCCAATCCATCACCGTCCAGCAAGCCTATGATAGAATTACTCACGCGCGGCAGTGAGCATCATGAAATTGGTGATGGAGGAAGGTTGATGATGACGATGGCGATGGATTCCCCTCTCCGGAGCCCCGAACGGACTCCAGATCTACCTTCCCGAGAGGTTTTAGGGCTTGGCGGCGGTTCTGTATCGTAAAACGCGATGAATCCTTCTCTATGATTTTTTTCTCCCCGAAACCAAATATATAGAGTTGGAGTTGAGGTCGGAGGAGCTCCAGGGGGGCCACGAGGTAGGGGGCACGCCCCCACCATCATGGCTAGGGTGTGGGCCCCCTGGTCTTCATGTTTTGCAAGGATTTTTTATTATTTCTGAAAATATGTTCCGTGAAGTTTCAGGTCATTCCGAGAACTTTTGTTTTTGCACATAAATAACACCATGGCAATTCTGCTGAAAACAACGTCATTCTGGGTTAGTTCCATTCAAATCATGCAAGTTAGAGTCCAAAACAAGGGAAAAAGTGTTTGGAAAAGTAGATACAAAGGAGACGTATCAACTCCCCCAAGCTTAAATCTTTGCTTGTCCTCAAGTAATTCAGTTGACAAACTGAAAGTGATAAAGAAAAACTTTTACAAACTCTGTTTGCTCTTGTTGTTGTAAAAATGTAAAGCCAACATTCAAGTTTTCAGCAAAGATTATGAACTAACCATATTCACAATAACGCATGGGTCTCATGTTTACTCATATCAATGGCATAATCAACTAGCGAGCAATAATAATAAATCTCGGATGACAACACTTTCTCAAAACAATCATAATATGATATAACAAGATGGTATCTTGCTAGCCCTTTCTGAGACCGCAAAACATAAATGCAGAGCACCTTTAAAGATCAAGGACTGACTAGACATTGTAATTCATGGTAAAAGAGATCCAGTCAGGTCATACTCAATGTAAACTAACAGTAATGAATGCAAATGATAGCGGTGCTCTCCAACTGGTGCTTTTTAATAAGAGGATGATGACTCAACATAAAAGTAAATAGATAGGCCCTTCGTAGAGGGAAGCAGGGATTTGTAGAGGTGCCAGAGCTCGGTTTTGAAATAGAGGTGAATAATACTTTGAGCGGTATACTTTCATTGTCAACATAACAACCAAGAGATGGCGATATCTTCCATGCTACACACATTATAGGCGGTTCCCAAACAGAATGGTAAAGTTTATACTCCCCCTTCCACCAGCAAGCATCAATCCATGGCTTGCTCGAAACAACGAGTGCCTCCAACTAACAAGAGTCCCAGGGGGAGTTTTGTTTGCAATTATTTTGATTTGATTTGCATAAAGCATGGGACTGGGCATCCCGGTGACCAGCCATTTTCTCGTGAGTGAGGAGCGGAGTCCACTCCTCTTGAGAATAACCCGCCTAACATGGAAGATACGGACATCCCTAGTTGATACATGAGCCATTCGAGCATACAAAACAGGATATTTATTTGAAGGTTTAGAGTTTGGCACATACAAATTTACTTGGAACGGCAGGTAGATATCGTATATAGGTAGGTATGGTGGACTAATATGGAATAACTTTGGGGTTTATGGGATTGGATGCACAAGAAGTATTCCCGCTTAGTACATGTGAAGGCTAGCAAAAAGACTGGGAAGCGGCCAGCTAGAGAGTGACAACAGTCATGAACATGCATTAAAATTAATCAACACCGAATGCAAGCATGAGTAGGATATAATCCACCATGAACATAAATATCGTGAAGGCTATGTTGATTTTGTTTCAACTACATGCGTGAACATGTGCCAAGTCAAGTCACTTAAATCATTCAGAGGAGGATACCACCCTATCATACCACATCACAACCATTTTAATAGCATGTTGGCACGCAAGGTAAACCATTATAAGCTCCTAGCTAATCAAGCATGGCACAAGAAACTATGATCTCTAGTTGTCATTGAAAACATGTTTATTCATAATAGGTTGAATCAGGAACGATGAACTAATCATATTTACAAAAACAAGAGAGGTCGAGTTCATACCAGCTTTTCTCATCTCAGTCAGTCCATCATATATTGTCATAATTGCCTTTCACTTGCACGACCGAATGATGTGAATAATAATAATAGTGCGCGTGCATTGGACTAAGCTGGAATATGCAAGCATTCAATAAAACAGGAGAAGACAAGGCAATATGGGCTCTTTTGTCAAATCAACAATAATGCATATAAGAGCCACTTCAACAATTTAATTATGGTCTTCTCCTATCGACCCCAAAGAAAAGAAATAAAACTATTTACACGTGAAAGCTCCCAACAAGCAAAAGAAGAACATGAAATCTTTTTGGGTTTTCCTTTTAATTAATATTACAAGCATGGAAATTAAAACAAGCTAAAAGGTACACCTAATTTTTTTGGTTTTTTCTTAAGGTTTATTAAACACACAAGAAGAAAGCATAAAAAAGAAAATAAACTAATCATGGATGATACAATGAAAAAGTATGAGCACCGACATCTAGCAATGAGTGTGTGAACATGAATATAATGTCAGTGAGAAATATGTACTCCCCCAAGCTTAGGCTTTTGGCCTAAGTTGCTCTATGGCCACGGCTGGCCTGGCGGATATCCATAATAATAGTTGGGGTCATACTGCGATGCAGCGGCTATCGCCTCCTGAGCTGCAGCGTGGTGACGAGCGGCCTCGCCCTCCTCTCGTACTCATCTGCCTCCTCTCTGGTAATAACATATCTTCCTTTTGCCTAATAATCAAAGAAGGAAGGAGCAGGGAGAGTAATATGGACAGCACGGCGTCTGTCAAATATTAAGCGATACTGGAGAGGTGATTCATTCCTCTCGACAAACTGGTAGTGAACCATAGCATTAAAGTCTAGGTAAGTAGGAGGAAATTCAATATCATCATTACGTATGGTTACACCAATAAAATCAGCTAAGCGGGTTGCATAAATTCCACCAAAGAAATCTCCATTAAATCTATTAAGATGCAACCTACGTGCAACAATGGCTCCCAAATTATAAGATGTATCTCCTAACACAGCACTCCTAAGAATACTGAGGTCAGGGACACACATGTGACATGCTTCATCTTTACCGTTAATGCATCTACCTATGAAGAGAGCAAAATAGTGTATAGCAGGAAAATGAATGCTCCCTATGGTAGCCTGCGTTATATCTCTAGATTCCCCCACAGTTATACTAGCAAGAAATTCTCTAAATTCAGATTTGCGAGGTTCCCTGACACTACCCCATTGTGGAAGTTTGCAAGCAGTGGTAAAATCCTCTAAGTCCATGGTATAAGATTTTTCATAAAGATCAAGCATGACAGTTGGAGAATTACGTGAAGATGAAAATTCAAACCTCCTCACAAAGGAACTAGTGAGATAGTGGTACTGACGGCATTTTTCTTCCTCGAAGCTCACAAGATCAGCGTTACGCAAATATGCGTTAAATTCTTCCTTAATTCCCGCTCGATCCATAAAGTTTTCCGAAGGCCATTCACAAGGACGCACTTGAGCGTCTCTTGGTGACTCTTCATCAGCATCACGCATTGCAAGCCTGGGTCCTTGCTTCCTTGAAGAACCACCTTGATACATTTTCCTAAGCATATTTCTTCCTCTGAAAAATTTCTGAAATTTTTAGTAACTTCAAAATAAAAGTGAACTAAGCAAAACAAAATTGATAGCAACAACTCCTACAAGTGCCTAGAGCCTATATCATGCATCAAAACTACTTGGAACCATATAAATTTGACATGCAAGCTCAAGAACATGGTCACCTAGACAGCATAAATTTGCAATGAATAAAGCACTAGTACGAAAAGTAATTGGACCAATGGAGGAGTCACATACCAAGGAACAATCCCCCCAAGCAGTTTTGTGAGAGGTGCTTTGAGCAAGGAGATCGAAAATGCCAGCAAAATAAGCTAGAACTCGTGCTTGAGCTGGATATTCGTGTTTGTGGGAGGAAGAAGAAGTATGTGGGTGCAGGAATAAGTGGAGGAGGGCCACTGTGGGCCCACGAGGCAGGGGCACGCCTAGGGGGGTAGGGCGTGCCCTCCACCCTCGTGGCGAGATGGATGCCTCCCTGTTGTGTTCTCAGTGCCAAATATTCTCAAATATTCCAGAAAAAATCATATTTAAATTTCAGGGCATTTGGAGAACTTTTATTTTCGGGGTATTTTTATATTGCACGGATAATCAGATAACAGACGGGAAATACTTATTTTAATTTTATTTAATATAAATAACAGAAAGTAAACGGAGGGTACAGAGAGTTGTATTTTCTAAATTCATCCATCTCATGATCATCAAAAGGAATCCATTAACAGGGTTGATCAAGTCTTGTTAACAAACTCATTCAGAATAACATGGAACTGGAGAACTTTCGAATAACACTAGGTTACCTCAACGGGGATATGCACATCCCCAACAATAAGAATATCATATTTATTCTTGACAGTAGGAAGAGGAAATTCAAAACCTCCAAAAATAATCGATGGAATTTTTCCAATAGAGTTGATACTATGAACTTGAGGTTGTTTCCTCGAAAAGTGTATCGTATGCTCATTACCATTGACATGAAAAGTGACATTGCCTTTAGTGCAATCAATAACAGCCCCTGCAGTATTCAAAAAGGGTCTTCCAAGAATAATAGACATACTATCGTCCCCGGGAATATCAAGAATAACGAAGTCCGTTAAAATAGTAACGTTTGCAACTACAACATGCACATCCTCACAAATACCGACAGGTATAGCAGTTGATTTATCAGCCATTTGCAAAGATATTTCAGTAGGTGTCAACTTATTCAAATCAAGTCTATGATATAAAGAGAGAGGCATAACACTAACACCGGCTCCAAGATCACATAAAGCAGTTTTAACATAGTTTCTTTTAATGGAGCATGGTATAGTGGGTACTCCTGGATCTCCAAGTTTCTTTGGTATTCCACCCTTAAAAGTATAATCAGCAAGCATGGTGGAAATTTCAGCTTCCGGTATCTTTCTTTTATTAGTGACAATTTCTTTCATATACTTAGCATAAGGATTCATTTTGAGCATATCAGTTAATCGCATACGCAAAAAGATAGGTCTAATCATTTCAGCAAAGCGCTCAAAATCCTCATCATCCTTTTTCTTGGATGGTTTGGGAGGAAAAGGCATGGGTTTTTGAACCCATGGTTCTCTTTCTTTACCGTGTTTCGTAGCAACAAAGTCTTTCTTATCATAACGTTGATTCTTTGATTGTGCATTATCAAGATCAACAACAGGTTCAGCTTATATATCATTATCATTGCTAGGTTGAGCATCAACATGAACATTATCATTTACATTATCACTAGTTTCATGTTCATTACCAGATTGTGTTTCAGCATCAGAAATAGAAATATCATTTGGATTCTCAGGTGTTTCAGCAATAGGTTCACTAGAAGCATGCAAAGTCCTATCATTTTTCCTTTTCTTCCTTTTAGAAGGACTAGGTGCATCTATATTATTTCTCTGAGAATCTTGCTCAATTCTCTTAGGGTGGCCTTCAGGATACAGAGGTTCCTGAGTCATTCTACCAGTTCTAGTAGCCACTCTAACAGTATAATCATTATTCTTACTATTCAATTCATTGAGCAAATCATTTTGAGCCTTAAGTACTTGTTCTACTTGAGTGGTAACCATAGAAGCATGTTTACTAGTAAGTTTAAGTTCACCTTTGACATTAGCCATATAATCACCCAAGTGTTCAAGCATATTTGAATTGTATTTCAATTTCCTACCGAAATAAGCATTAAAATCTTCTTGCTTAACCATAAATTTATCAAACTCATATAAGCATGGGCTAGCAAACTTAGTAAATGGGATTTCAACTTTATCATATCTATAGAGAGGATTTACCTTTATTACCTATGTCGGGTTATCAAGACCATGTATTTCTTCAATAGGAGATGGATTAAGATCATATGTTTCTTCAACAGGCGGTAAATTAAGACTGTGTATTTCTTCAATAGGAGGTAAATTCTTAACATCTTCAGCTTTAATACCTTTTTCTTTCATAGATTTCTTTGCCTCTTGCATATCTTCAGGACTGAGAAATAGAACACCTCTCTTCTTCAGAGTTGGTTTAGGAATAGGCTCAGGAGCTGGCTCAGGAAGTGTCCAATTATTTTCATTTGTCAACATATTATTCAATAGAATTTCAGCTTCATCCGGTGTTCTTTCCCTGAAAACAGAACCAGCACAACTATCCAGGTAATCTTTGGAAGCATCGGTTAGTCCATTATAAAAGATATCAAGTATTTCATTTTTCTTAAGAGGATGATCAAGCAAAGCATTAAGTAACTTGAGAAGCCTCCCCCAAGATTTGTGGGAGACTCTCTTCTTCAATTTGCACAAAATTATATATATCCCTCAAAGCAGCTTGTTTCTTATGAGCAGGGAAATATTTAACAGAGAAGTAATAAATCATATCCTAGGGACTACGCACACAACCAGGATCAAGAGAATTAAACCATATATTAGCATCACCCTTTAATGAGAATGGAAATATTTTAAGGATATAAAAGTAACGAGTTCTCTCATCATTAGTGAACAGGGTGGCTATATCATTCAATTTAGTAAGATGTGCCACAACAGTTTCAGATTCATAGCCATGAAAAGGATCAGATTCAACCAAAGTAATTATATCAGGATAAAAAGAGAATTCATAATCCTTATCAGTAACACAGATAGGTGAAGTAGCAAAAGCAGGATCAGGTTTCATTCTAGCATTAAGGGATTGCTGCTTCCATTTAGCTAATAACCTCTTGAGCTCGTATCTATCTTTGCAAGCTAAAATAGCTAGAGCAGCTTCTTTTTCAAAAACATAACCCTCAGGAATAACAGGTGATTCATATTTATTAGGGGAAGAGTCTTCATCATCACTTTCATCAATATTATCAGTTTTAATATTTTCATTCTCTCTAACCCTAGCAAGTTGTTCATCAAGAAACTCACCAAGTGGCACAGTAGTATCAAGCATAGAAGTAGTTTCATCATAAGTATCATGCATGGCAGAAGTGGCATCATCAATGACATGCGACATATCAGAACGAATAGCAGAAGCAGGTTTAGGCGTCGCAAGCTTACTCAAAACAGAAGGTGAATCAAGTGCAGAGCTAGATGGCAGTTCCTTACCTCCCCTCGTAGTTGAGGGATAAATCTTGGTTTTTGGATCTCTCAAGTTCTTCATAATGATAAGCAGATATAAATCCCAAGTGACTCAAAGAATAGAGCTATGCTCCTCGGCAACGGCGCTAGAAAATAGTCTTAATAACCCACAAGTATAGGGGGTCGCAACAGTTTTCGAGGGTAGAGTATTCAACCCAAATTTATTGATTCGACACTAGGGGAGCCAAAGAATATTCTCAAGTATTAGCAGCTGAGTTGTCAATTCAACCACACCTGGAAACTTAATATCTGCAGCAAAGTATTTAGTAGCAAAGTAATATGATAGTAGTGGTAACGATAGCAAAAGTAATGCTTTTGGTATTTTGTAGTAATGATAGCAATAGCAACGAAAAAGTAAATAAGCGAAGAACAATATATGGAAAGCTCGTAGGCAATGGATCGGTGACAGAGAATTATGCCGGATGCGGTTCATCATGTAACAATCATAACCTATGGTGATACAGAACTAGCTCCAATTCATCAATGTAATGTAGGCATGTATTCCGACATAGTCATACGTGCTTATGGAAAAGAACTTGCATGACATCTTTTGTCCTACCCTCCCGTGGCAGCGGGGTCCTAGCGAAAACTAAGGGATATTAAGGCCTCCTTTTAATAGAGTACCAGACCAAAGCATTAACACATAGTGAATACATGAACTCCTCAAACTACGGTCATCATCGGTAAGTATCCCGATTATTGTCACTTCGGGGTTAATGGATCGTAACACATAATAGGTGACTATAGACTTGCAAGATAGGATCAAGAACTCTCATATATTGATGAAAACATAATAGGTTCAGATCTGAAATCATGGCACTCGGGCCCTAGTGACAAGCATTAAGCATAGCAAAGTCATAGCAACATCAATCTCAGAACATAGTGGATACTAGGGATCAAATCCTAACAAAACTAACTCGATTACATGATAAATCTCATCCAACCCATCACCGTCCAGCAAGCCTACGATAGAATTACTCACGCGCGGCCGTGAGCATCATGAAATTGGTGATGGAGGAAGGTTGATGATGACGATGGCGATGGATTCCCCTCTCCGGAGCCCCGAACGGACTCCAGATCTACCTTCCCGAGAGGTTTTAGGGCTTGGCGGCGGTTCTGTATCGTAAAACGCGATGAATCCTTCTCTATGATTTTTTTCTCCCCGAAACCAAATATATAGAGTTGGAGTTGAGGTCGGAGGAGCTCCAGGGGGCCCACGAGGTAGGGGGCGCGCCCTGGGGGGGGGGGCAGGCGCGCCTCCCACCCTCGTGGCTAGGGTGTGGGCCCCTGGTCTTCATCTTTTGCAAGGATTTTTTATTATTTCCGAAAAGACGTTCCGTGAAGTTTCAGGTCATTCCGAGAACTTTTGTTTCTGCACATAAATAACACCATGGCAATTCTGCTGAAAACAGCGTCGGTCCGGGTTAGTTCCATTCAAATCATGCAAGTTAGAGTCCAAAACAAGGGCAAACGTGTTTGGAAAAGTAGATATGACGGAGACGTATCACTAACCAGCTGGAGGATTCACAGTCCTCAAGTGTAACAAGTCTTCAGGTCACGTAGACAGAAAGACTTCAGTGATGCCTAACACTCTTTGGCTCTGGGTGTTTAGGGATTTGTCCTCGTAAGGATCTCTCTCTCAAAGGCTTCGGAGGTGGGTTGCTCTCAAATGATAAAATATGTGCACTAACTCTGAGCAGCCACCAATTTATGGTGTAGGGGGTGGGCTATTTATAGCCTGGAGGCAACCCGACATGATATGTCTCAAATGACCATGGTTCGCTAAGGAACTGACACGTGTCCAACGGTCGGATTTCAAACACACGCGGCAGCTTGCTTGGGCTACAAGTGAAGCTGACTCATCCAGCTCTAGATAAGATTTACTCTCATTGTCTTTGCTCGAAGGCGTAGGATTTTGGTTGAGCATCACATCTGTAACATCCCAAATTTTCAATTTGGAATGTTATACATTAGATCATTATTGCATATCATATTTTATTTTGCATTTTGGTTTATCCTAGAAATTCTACGCAACTCAATGACCCACGGAGAGAGTTGGGGATTTCGTTATTTTCATATTTGAGTTTTCTCAAATTTTGAGAATAGGATCATTTGATTTTATTTATTTTATCATCAATTATTTCTATTACAAAAATATGAGAGAGGGAATAAAATGACTTTCCCAAAATAAAGAAATATTGAGGATTTAATAATAAAATCAAATAAGATTTTATTTCGGAGTTTTTCGGTGTTTTATTTGAATTTAGGAAAAATGTGCGTTTTTCAAAATTGCATTTAGGTCCCAAATAAATGTTCACCTTGTGCGGCTTGATTTTAGAAGCCCGTGAAAATTTATTTCGGAATTTTTGGAGTCCGTTTAGTATTTCTTTTTATTTTTCTTCCGAGCGGAATAATTAAAAAAAATGAACCGACCTACGGGCCGTGTCCGACTAGGACTCCGGCCCGAGGGGGCCTTTATAAGCCGAGGCCCAGCCCCGGGGAACCCTAGCCGCCCCAGCCCCCAACCCTAGCCGCCACCCGGTCCCGCCGCCGCCGCCGCTGCCTCGACTTCCGTGCCAACGTTTTTTTAAAAAATAGATCGGTTTTTGTCGGTTTTTTAGATTCGGTTTTTTAAATAGATTGGTTTTTCCGGTTTATTTAAATAGCGAGCGTTCGTCGTTTTTCTTTTTCTCGGATTTAATTCTGCGATTTTTCTGATCGCGATTCCTGATCCGATTTTCGTTTCAGTATAACTTTTCGCTCGTTTATCGGAATCAGGCGATTCAAGCGCCTAGAGTTTCATCTCGAAACCCTCTATCCGTTTAACCAACTTAAACAGGATTTTGCCACTGTAAAATTTGCCCTAGATCCAGATTACTAGAACAAAGTTGTTTTCTTTCGCCGTTTGACTTTCGTTGCTTCGTTCGATTTGATTCTTTTTGCCAACCGGAGTTCTTAAGTTGAACCTTCTGGTTAGATCTCTTATTTGAGTTTTACCTATGCATTAGATAAGTACTTATTCTATGCTTGTTTGCTTGTCTGCGATAGAATACCCGGAGTGCGCCGCTTGTTACTTCGAATATCTAGGTTTCGCGGATCATCAGCAAGGCAAGTAACACTTTGATCATACCTTTTCTACTACCCAGTTTTATTGCATTAGATCAATCCTCACACATTGCATGATTATGATCTAATTAAATTGTGGGATAGGAAGTAGATGAGGTAGTACCTATTACTTGTTATTATCAAACCTTTGGGAGTTACTTCTGCGTTTGCTTATTTTGCCATGCTATGCTAGTAGACGTGGATTGGGTGAGTGATATCCATGACAGATGTGAGATTGTTAATTAATGGTTTATCTAAGGTGGCAACTTAAACACACATCTGGGTGGATTGAGGCACCTAGGTATTCCAGGACTTGCCTGTTTTCTTTTGGACCGCCACCCAGGCTCAAAGGGATCATGAGACTATTCATACTAGAAACTTCCGTGTGCAGCCACAAGCTATTATGGGCTCTAGCATAGTTGACTAAGTTGTGCGAACTCTTACAGTGGTAGACTAGCAGATGTAGGGGATGTAGGTGGTACGGTCTACCCGATCGTAAGGTGCTAGCGCTTCTGAAAGACTATGTCTCGGTCATCCGTCTTCTCAAACACCATGTAGTGCGAGAAACCAAACGGAGGCGATCGAGTCTTGTGGGGAAAAGTGCGCAAACCTCTACAGAGTGTAATAAACTAATCATGGTTAGCCGTGTCCCCGGTTATGGACATCTTGAGTATCTAGTACCTGGATTTTCATGTGAATCTCAACATGTTACTCTAAATTAATATTGTTGGGTTTTAATGTTGATGCTTAATTGGGATTGAGAATGTTGTCAACCATTCTCAATGTTTAACAACTACCATGATAGTAATTAAATTTTATTCCTTTGAAGTAGGGAAAAATTGGCTTTACACAAAACTGTAACCATAGAGCTTTCCACCAGCCAAATATGCATATAGTATAGCTGTTTCTTTCCATTACTCTCTATGTGTTACATTGCCAGCATATTCCATGTGCTGACCCGTTTCGGGCTGCAACATTAATGTTGCAGACTTTTAGACGACGATTAAGGAGTTTTTAGGTCGTGGTTATATACTCAGTGACGCCGTTGGAGTTGATGGACTCACTTATCTTCCAAGCCTTCCGCTGTTATCGTTATTAGATGGCCTTAAGCCATATTTATTGTAATAAGTTCTCTTTTGAGACACTCGATTTAATAAGTGTGTGATTGCTACTCTGATATAAATCCTCCGAGTACTGTGTGGTGTCAGCATTACTGATCCAGGGATGACACCGGAGCACAGAGATCAGACCGTTTGAGGTCTGGTCGCTACAACATCAGTCACTCTGACTTTGTTCACTTGGACCCCACTTAATAGTACGGTGGTTCCTATGACTCAATAAAGAAGGAAAGGAAACTACAAAACAACTATGTCTTCGCACTCCATAGTCTTGAAGTGAATGTCTTCACATGTCATAATCTTCATCGTGAATGTCTTCACGAACCACCATTGTCTTCAATGTCTTCACACATTTTTAGGTTCATCTCTGGTAGGTAAACCGAATCAATATGGGACTACTACCTGTGTTATCCTGCAACTCTCACAAACACATTAGTCCCTCAACCAAGTTTGTCGTCAATACTCCAAAACCAACTTGGGGTGGCACTAGATGCACTTACAGTCCGAAAAGAACTTGTTCAATTTTTGTGATGTAACATGAATAGAGTTTGAGACATGAAGAGGATAGATAGCTAGAGAAAGTTCTTAAGCATTCTTGTACATCTACTTGGCCAATAAAAACCAAGATAATCAAAATAACAAATGGATGTCCTCGAATGGAGAAGATATGCAACCAACATGCTCACACAATAAGATAGCAAATGAAATATGTGTCAAAGCATGCACAATCAATTCTAGCATCTATCAAGCAGTTGCCGATGATTGGGTCATCTATATATGAGTATATTGAATTAGGAGTCAAGTGAGAACATTTGATCATAGGTCATACTCATCGTTTAAGCACAAGTGAGGCTACCACTTTTACATAAAGCATTAATGTGTTCACACCATTAGAGTTGCTTTAACCCAATTTTTAGAGCAAAGCTCCCCCTAGATGTGATATCCCCCCACAGAGGGATGAACTAACCTTGGGTTTTGTCTATGATAACTTCATGTCAATAGTGAAGATGTGGATGCTCAATGTTGATGTACATCATCCGGACAATCCTTTGGAGTGTTGCACTTTCAATACCTACATAGGTTAGTCCCACAAGGAACATACAAGGATATCCATAGACATAGAGTGAATTCCACATATGATGATTTCTATGAAAGCATTAGGTTACCTTGTCCCTTGTCTTACCAACAAGAGGGTTTGTGACTCCATGAACTAGCACTGGTGCGCGTCGGTCCTAAACAAACGGTTTAAAACCCCTTTCCGTGACGGCATTTGGAACCGTCACCAAGTGAGTGTGGGCGATAGGGGGTCCTTCCCACACGACCCAGAAACCGTCGGGGATAGGGCCCCTACAGTACTCCTACTTGTTCTGCTCGCATTGCCATCGCAGTCGGTATTCTGTGGTGCTACGTTTACGATGCGCGGCCCATCACAAACGGTTCACTATTATAGAACGTGTATGATGCGCGACCCATCACAAACGGTTCACCGTTAAGAAGATTAGCTAATCGTCGTATGAGTGTCGGACAGGATTACGAAACGTCAGGCTGTCGTAACATCGTCGTACATGACGACTATCGCACATGCTATTCTATGGTGCAACGTTTACGATGCATACTTCATCAGAAACAGTTCATGGTTGCGAATTGTGTACGATAAGGCAACTAACACAAATCTTTAGTTTGCCCGCACCATTTGTGATATTGTCTGACATCGCACACGTTTTGCAAACGGCAACTGTGTGCGTGCTTGCACGCGTTTCCTCTCTATGAACCGTCTCCGATTATGGTGCATATCACAAATGTTTGTGTTTTACCAACCGTGTGTGTCGTAACACCCGGAGAGCGTAATTTCACCGCAATTTAATTGCTGCTTTTCCAAATTATACCGGATTTGGATTTGAATTTGAATGTACGTTACAACTTTATTCATATCCATCAGGTTCAAACAACCAATGCATTATTCGATTCACAGGTACATATGTTCAAAAATTACATAAGAACCAAATAAAGAATGATGAACCATAGTATTATACTTGTACTATTAAAGACGGTAAAGAAAGAGGAGAAATATATTCTGGTTGCTGAACAAGGTGATGCGGAATGCCCATATTGTGCCCTCCTCCATGCAGAAGGCACGCACGACTCTAGTCCAACCCCTTGTGATGGCCGACCGACCATCCTTCATGGTCTTCATGAAAACATCTAGATAATCATCATGTTCTGGTAGAAATACTTTAACCTTTGCATGCCCACCAATCATTTAGTTTGGGAGGTAATCTTGAGTAAACTGCTTTGGCAACCACTGCAAAGGAAAAAGATTCAGACATTGTCATCTAACACAACTGATTATGGGCAGTAAAAAGAAGGCTACAGAGTTCTTGCTTACCATCATGCAGTTCGCTGTTGTCTTGGATAAAGTGTAAACAAATAGTTTAATTGCCATCTTTGGACCATTTTTACTAACAATCTTTATCAGCTTCCTCACTTGATGCTGGTTCATCGATATCTCATTGCCCCATATGCAGAAAGGGTCGAAACACGGATCTTTACAAATGACATATGTACCTAAAAGCACCAAGTTAATATTAGAAGCTAAACAACAATTGCACAATGATGTAGTACAACACTCTTTTATAATATGTCCATATACATCCGTATGTGGTAGTCCATTTGAAATCTCTAAAAAGACAAATATTTAGGAATGGATGGAGTATCTTATAACATCCAATATACTCACATATTAGATGAATTAACATCTTATATTATGGGCCATAAGGACTTTAGTTCATTCTTACAAATTATATGTTGTTGTATCCACGGGTTACAGTTAGTTTGAGCTAGTTCGGGCTCAAATAGCCCTAAAGTATATCTAAACAAGAGGGCTAGTTTGAGCTAGTTGCATCTATAACCCACCCAAAAAACTAGTATCCAACCCAAGAGGTGCTAATTGGAGCTAGTTCTCCTAGTGCATTTATTGTCAATCTAACCCTGCCATCCAAACAACTATTTGGATGGAGTTAGTTCAGGGTTAGTAATGAGCTAGAAACTAACTCTAACCTCTAGCTAAGTTGAGTATCCAAACAGTGCCATGTTGTTGTTGTTGCTGCTGCTCTTCTACATATATCTAGACATCATTAGAACATTAATGTAACACTCTTCCTTGTTGCTATGTAGCCTAGGATTGCATATTTAGACATTAAGTAGAGTGCATGTTGCTATGTAGCCTCAGATATATTACATATGGCCCTAGTTAACCTAAGGAAAAATGGGTTGCAGATATATTCAGTTAAAAGTCTGATTCACCGATTAGTTCCTTATCAGCCGCCGGCCTATATGGTACCAGCTACCGATATCCTGAATAGTGAGCAGATATAAGACATGGGATGAAACTAAGCACGATGGAAAACAGCAGTCGTTCCCAAAATTGTCCCGTGTAGGTACATCAAGAAGCATATTAAGCACAACAGGCTAAACATCAACCAAAATTACACATGGCAGACAAAATAATCTCCAAAAGATAGCTTCAGTGTGGAGGTTTAAGCACGCTAGTAAAGCAAAACAAGTGGAAAGGTGTGCTAACTGCAACAGGCCAAACATTTAACAACAAGCAAACATGGTCATTCAAACTGGTATTGTGCCGGTCTAAGTACAATGGTCATGGTTAAAAAAAATGGAAAGGCGTGTTAACTACAAGATGCAGCAACCAAATGTAGTCATTCATAGTGGTATTGTTCAAACTGGTACTGATGAAATTGAACTGCACAGTTCATACTTGCACATATAGAACATCACGTTGTGAATAACTGGAATAAACAAGGCATACTACGAACAACCAAAGATAGCATTTGAAATTGAACATATGCTAACTACAAGCAACCAAACAATCAAAAAAATTTAAAAGAGGCATATGCTAGCTATGACAGGCTTATAGCAAGCATATATATATATATATATATATGCATTCCTATCGGTATGTTTAAAACTGGATTGATGAAATGTACTGCACAGTAAATAATTGCATATATAGAGCATCACATTGTGAACAACTAAAATAAACAAGGCATACTGCAAACAACCAGATATAGCAATTAAAACAGGACCTATTCTCACTACACTACAAAAGGGACTTGGCAAAACAAATCATGGGTTTCCCCCTGTGAAGAGGCACATCAAAACAAATCATGGGTTTCCTCACTTGTCACGGATGGGCTCCTTCCCGTGGGAAGAGCACGGACCCTGGATGCGCTCCATGTTGTCGCAGATGGGCTCCTTCCCCTTGGAAGAGCACAGCTGTAGGGTGCCCTCCTTGATGTCGCAGACGGGTGCTTTGCCCTTGGAAGAGGAGATGGGCTCTTTACCCTTGGAAGAGCCGGAGAGGGTGCCCTCCTTGTTGTCGTCTTCGATGAGGCCTGACTTGGAAGCTGTGGATCCCAAGCTAGCGTCGCAGAACGTGTCCTTCAGAAATGACAAAAGGGGCTCGATGGCGATGTAGAATGGAAAATTGTTGACAGCGAGACAGAGGAGATCAGCGGTGGGGCCATGGATAAGATCGACGGCGGTTGAACCCGAGGGGTTGGGGGTGGGCCACTTAACCTGTGACATAGCCCGCCTCAGGGTGTCGCTGTCGATGACCTTGATGTCATAGCCGGCGGATGAGACATGCCCGCATACTCTAGCCTACTGCTTGAGTGTCTACTGCCAGTAATGGTCGTCAGCTTCCTCGGCGACGTCGGGCGAAGAGACGGCTATACACCTCTTTTGGGCCAGTCGCTCCTCGAGCTCCACGAGAAGCGTAGCCGGGCTTAGGCTGCGAAGCTCTGGAGTGGGGGATGGGGATGGGGATCTGTGGGAAAGGGGGCATTTGGCAGGCGTCATCTAAGAAACTCAGGGCGGCCTGGGTATGGAGATCGGTGGGTAAGCTGCATGGGAAAACCGACAGATCTTGACAATGGAGGCCTTGCGGCGGCGCGGCAGCGGCGGGGACTTTGCTAGGGTTTCGAGTGAGGGAGTGTGTGTGTGAGTGTGTGCGTACACCCGAGGAGGTTTTGGTGTGTGTGCGAAGGGGGGGGCGGGGTGTTTGAGGAAATGACGTGGATACTGAAAATTTTACTACACGGGAGTCAAAGGCGGGAGTGAAATGCCGGGCTATTGAAAATTTTGACGATAGTAAATCGCACATGGTCCGAAGAAAACAACTGTGTGTTATGAAACAGAAAAACCCTCGAGGAGGGCAGATATTTTCTAGGGATGCAGGCGGGATTGGGAACAAGAAACATCGCAGACGGTCCAGAGATAACAACCTTGTGTTATGAAACAGAAAAACCCTCGAGGCGGGCAGATATTTTTGAGAGCGGGAGCCTCGTGGAGCCCAATGTAATGTGCGGATGTGTGTGTGACAGGTGCATCGGCGTGGCACATGGTTAGTTTGAGCGAATCGTGTCTGTTGCGTCATCCGACTTGTCTAATGTTCATAAATTTGGCAAAAAATGATGCGGGAGAGGGTCAGAACACGAACACACTTGCATGTGGACCAAATTTATGTATCAAAAGGCTGGTTTGATTTTCAAATACCAAATGCAACTTTGATGTGGCACCTCTCTCGCAAAGTGCACGGTATTGCTTTCCCCCCCTCGTGTCGACATGAAGGGAATCCTAAGCTATGAATGCATGGCCCCTCCCCCTCAACCAAGGTTCACCTATCAAAGTGCGAAGTAGCTAGCAGCCCCCCTCCTCCCTCATGTCGGCACGAAGGGAATCCTAAGCTATGAATGCATGCCCCCCCTCCCAACCGAGGTTCACCATAGAAAAGTGCGAAGTAGCTAGCAACCCCCCCTCCTTCGTGTCGGCACGAAGGGAATCCTAAGCTATGAATGCATGCCCCCAACTGAGTTTCACCTAGCAAAGTGTGAAGTAGAGCTAGCAGCCCCCCTCCCTCGTGTCGGCACGAAGGGATTCCTAAGCTATGAATGCATGCCCCCCAACCGAGGTTCACCTAGCAAAGTGCGAAGTAGCTAGCAGCCCCCCTCCCTTGTGTCGGCACAAAGGGAATCCTAGCTAAGATATGAATGCATGCCCTCCCCCAATCGAGGTTCGCCCTAGCAAAGTGCAAAGTAGTAGCAGCCACCCCTCCCTCAGGTCAGCACAAAGGGAATCCTAAGCTATGAATGCACATGCCCCCCAACCGAGGTTCACCTAGCAAAGTGCGAAGTAGCTAGCAGACCCCCTCCCTCGTGTCGGCATGAAGGGAATCCTAAGCTATGAATGCATGCCCTCCCCCCCAACCGAGGTTCACCCTAGCAAAGTGTGAACTAGCTAGCAGCCACCCTTCCTCGTGTCGGCACGAAGGGAATCCTAAGCTATGAATGCACATGCCCCCCAACCGAGGTTCACCTAGCAAAGTGCGAAGTAGCTAGCAGCCCCCCGTCGTGTCAGCACGAAGGGAATCCTAAGCTATGAGCATGCCCCTCCCCCCCAACCGAGGTTCACCTAGCAAAGCGCGAAGTAGCTAGCAGCCCCCTACCCCCCCTCGTGTCGCCACGAAGGGAATCCTAATTAAGCTATGAATGCATGCCCCCCAACCGAGGTTCACCTAGAAAAGTGCGATGTAGCAACCCCCCCCCCCCCACACACACACTTTCAGTCGGCGGGCCAGAGAGGCATATATCTCACCAAGATGGATCGTAAAACGGACCAAGAGTAATCCACCTTGGTCGTACAGCCTCTCTCTTGTTGTTGGTCAAAGTGATGGCCATCCATGCGACCCCGGAGATGGGCTAGCTTGCCAATAATCACGCAAGTAGCTAGTCCCCGAAGACAACCACTACATGTGTGTGGCCCAAACATATGTATGGAGAGGTGTGTTTTTGAGTAACAATGGAACAACTTTGATGTGGCACCATGATTTCAAACTAGGAATCCCCACACTGAGTGAGGGTTAGGTTGACGATGCATATGTATGTTACATCACACTTCAAGCCAACGACGGGGATTCATATATGCATGCATGCGTGCATAGTATATGCGCTCAAACTTAATTAGGTCTGAATCTCACCATGACCTATACTACGATAACACGAACCAAATGAAGAATCCGCCATGGTAACCTATCTTGCTGTTGGTCAAGGTGATCATAGATGTCCACGTGGGCCCACGAATATATAGGCTTGTCGCCGATAACCATGCGAGGGAGTGTATCGTTCGAAGGCAACCACTACATGCATATGTATGGAGGTGATGCGTGCATGCATGTTTGAATACACAACATTGATCTGGCGCGTGTGTCAAAAATCGTACACTAGCTCCCCACACAGAGCGAGATTGGTTCATGATGGTGTCGTTGTACTAGCCACTTCGACTCGATGGGAGGGATTCATGCGTACACATGCATGTGTGTGTGCTCAAAGTGTATCATGCATGTCATCCCAGAGCAAAAATAATAATAATGCCCTCCTAAGTCAAATTAACCTCTCTTGTTGTCAGGCAAAAAGAAGTGATGGACCAAGCGGGCCCACAGATGGAAAGCATCGATATCGCTGATGATCGCTTAAGTGGGTGCGAGAGGACAACCACCACCGCTTTACATGTGGGCCAAACATATATATGTTGAATACCCAAAATGCACAACTTTGATGTGCCACATGCCTCGAAAACCATAAACCATGAACCCACACAGAGCGAGGTTCATATCAAGCGTACAACATATGATGGTCCCCTTCCCCCCTCTTCACCGCATACTATATGCTCCTGCCGTAATATATGTACAACCCAAAAGAATCCTCATCGATGGTGAAATTAATTAACCTCTCCTGATGTAGGTCAAAGTGATGCATGCATGCATGCATGGACGATGGCCTCGTGGGCCCATAAATGGAAGCGTCACGCGTGAGTGTCCTAACTAGGATATATATGTATGTGGCCCAAAAAGTTGTTGTGTGATGTTTGAATAACCAATTTCACAATTTTGATGTGGCACATGCCTCGGTAACCAAAAAGTACCGACACTGAGTGATGTGTACTTGTTCACGGACGCATACGTATAGTATATATGCTAGTCCCCTCCCACCTATTCGATGCGTACTATATACCACCATAACACAAACAAAAAAGATTCTACCTTGCTGGTCAAATTAACCTCACTGCTGGCTGTTCGTCAAAGTGATGGACGACGACCTCGCGGGCCCACAGAAAGCATCACAAGCGAGTATCGAGTGTCGTGTAGGACAACCATCGACTGCATGTGGCAAAACATTTATGTATGAAAGGGTTGTGTAATGTTTTAAATAACGATTTCATGACTCTGATGTGGCACCAGCCTGCCTAACAAAATGGCCAACCCACACGGTGGCTCACAACTCATAGTGTACTGCGAGCCACCCGCCACCCCAGACGCACACACCCACAGACACACCGCGAATCCACCGCAACTATGATGCATATTAAATTAATTATCCCGCGGTGAACATACATGTTACCAAAGGAGGGACGTTTTAATTTCAAAAAAATCACAGAGATCATTAAGACGTTTTAGTACATTGATTGATTGATTTTCTATGGGTATAATGTGCAAAAATCAAATTTGAGCTACATCCACACGTGACAGTGCATCTAAATAGATTGCAAAAACACATGTGTCTCACTGGGTGCATGTTTACTCCCCCTGCAACAAATTTCAAACATTGAGAATCTTGATTTTTAAATTCTAGTACATCCAAAACTTATTTGAAGTTCATGAAACTTATCGTGTTGTCATATGGACACCAATACAAAGTGGCATTGTACTTTTTTTGTGTCAAATTTTAGACTAGTTTTGATGTAATATTTATCTAATTACAGACGGGAGATTATTAATAATTGGGAACCAATATCCCAAACAGATTATTTATTCGAACCGTGAGCGTTAGACCAACAATGGATACATGCCATGCTTCGGTTAAGCAATAAAGCGACAGCATTAATCATCCAAATAGAAAAACAATATACGTCCCACCGCACGACCCGTGTGGCGTGCGAGCAGGCGTGAGTTGACGGGATGCATGCGAGAAGACTGCCGCGCAGGCAGACGGGGTGGCGTGCGTGCAGGTGTGTGAATTGACGGAGGCGTGCTCGCTGCGTAGTGTCATCGGGAGGCATGCGAGTAGCTGTATGAAACTTTGGTAGGCATGCTAGCAGTCCGGTGCGCAGGCTCACCGGGAGCTGAACCATCGGTTTGACCGCCGCCCGCCTCTCTCCC
This sequence comes from Triticum urartu, assembly GCF_056163025.1. Lineage (NCBI taxonomy): Eukaryota > Viridiplantae > Streptophyta > Magnoliopsida > Poales > Poaceae > Triticum > Triticum urartu. The sequence goes on along the minus strand of NC_141878.1, from coordinate 474,960,880 downwards.
ACAGCTCCCACTACTCCATATTAATGGTGCATCCGAGCGGCCGCACCTCCCACCCTCGCTACGCACACACAATCCTCTCTCTCCGCTTGCATCCTCAACGCCGCTCTCAGTCCTCAAAGCCGTCAGTGTATGAGGATGCCGCCGAAGCGCCCCATCGGAGGGTGTTGCGACGCTGGGGCTGCTAAAGCAGCGGAGCATGGTGTGGAGATGGAGATAGAGGTTGCCGTCACCGCCGGCGAGTTATCGCTGCACCCTGACGTCGTCGACAGCGTCGAGCTTCCACAGCCGGAGGCAGAGTTCCACACTGACTCCGACGACCACTTCGGCGACGACTCCGACGACGACTCCAGCGACGACTCCAACGACGACAGACAGCTGGTTAGTCATCTATACCCATTTATGTGTCAAATAGATCATAGGGTTTCTCTGATTACTCCTACCTCCCCCTTTTTGGAATAGAAATCCCGTGGTTATGTTCTCCCAATCCATGAAATCTGAGTAAGTTTCGTTAGATCCGTGTAGTGTATTGATTATTTGAATGGTATAGGTGATAAGTGATTAGTTGTTTCATCTGTGCAAATGATTTCTACTAGTAATCCGACTAGGGTTAGTGTTCGTGCTAATAATTCCTAGCCAGGACTTGACAATTGATTTTGAATGACCTACCTATGTTTGTGCCATTATTTTCTTCAAGATTGGTCTGTACATAGACGACCATGCTTAAAAATCGAACCATAATCTCTGGATATGTATAAATAAATAGCCATAAATTCCTAATCCTACTTCACGGCATGTAATCAATGATTTGATGCCAAATTTGTTTAATATTTGTATAGGTGTTGTCTGACGATGTGGACGGCGAGGATGAAGATGCCCATAGGAGGTACAAGAGGCGAATCCTGAGGGAGCTTTATGCGAGAATGCATAACAGGCATATTAGGACATGGAACGATGGCTATGGATGCCCATTTTGCCACCACAAGATTCACGACGCGTATCTAAGTGTTCTAGCACATGCAAGAGGATGGGCCATTGGCTCCTTCAAGCAGAAGTATTCTCGCAGGGTGGCACACAACGCATACGCCGAGTACCTGGAGAAGCTTCAGGATCGTGCCGGGTGCATGTGAGATGAGATGTGGGATGGATCTAACTATGTATGCTTGAGTATGCTTAATAACGGTTGAACTATGCTTATGTTCATGTATGCTTATTATCTATGTCTGAGTATGTTAAATATTTCGCCAAATTTTGGTAAAAATTACAACGGGGGACCAATAAACCAGGACGGAGGTAGTATGTCAATCACACACGGTTCCCAAAATTGGAACTGTGTGCAATGACTTTTATTTTGCCTGCTACGTCAATCACACACGGTTTGCTCTAGCAAACTGTCGCCCCCAAAATTCTTTGTGAGACAAAACCTTCACCACCCAATTCAAAAAAGAAAAAAGAAAACCCTCACCATCCCCACGTCACAAAAACCCTCACCCCGCCCGCCACCCCCTCGGCCCCTCTGGTACGTTCCCCATTCACACATGCACAAGCTCCTCCGTGTCTATGCCATGTCACCGCCTATCATGGAGGTAAACACTTAGCTCGCCGCCTGCCGCCGCTGCCAGGCTGCTGGCAAAGCCCACCACATTTCTCCACTTCCTCTTGCCGCCGCCTATCGCCATCGACTTTCTCGACGCTGCTCGCGGTCGGCCCAGCTCTGCTCGGTTGGGGAATCTGCCGTACTAAGGGTTCTTTCTCATGGACGACAAAGTAACTAATTTAACGAGATATTATCTCATCTCTTATCCCAGTTCATCTGCCTCCTTTAATCACCCGGCGGAAATCGCCGTGAATTCATTTTTATTCGAGCTGATTTGAGGGTTTTCTTTCATTCATAGAATGTACAATGCGCCGACACTTCAGGACTTGGCGACCGCCGCCAGAGGTTCCATCTCATCGTACCAGATAACTTGAGGACGTGTGCTGTATGTTCAATCTCACCCTAAATCGGTTGGCATGGCCTACTTTCCTGAACATATTCTAAATATTGCTACATTTGGATAAAAGGTGCCACATGCACCATATACGTCAAAGGGGATTTTCCCCTCTTCTTTCTATATTAGGCAAATTAATAATGTATTGTTCTTTCGATTACTCTCATATTTCCATGACATCATGTTTACCATATCTGTTTAGTTATAGACTTTTGTCCTTCGATTTCAACTGCTGCACAGTTCTTTCAATTTGGGCCCATATTTGCATGTTACCATATTTTCTTTAACAATCCTACCATTTGCTGCAGGACATCCCTCGCTATGCAACAGATTATGTAGTGCACAATTTTTCCCTTTACATACATCAAGGCTCCACGAATGTCATATTGCACACAAACCATGGATTTACAATCGTTCCTACTGTAAGACTTGATGAACGTGGTGACTCCTATTTTGGCACTGGCTTTTGGAATGAGATTGCAAATTTTTATGTATTGAAAGCTGGCACTAATATTGCACTGCACATAGAAGGGCCTGGTCATGAGATATATGCTAACTTCCCCGACAAAATCATCCGTCCAGACTTTGTTCGAAGTAAGTTTTGTTTTCAACTATCTGCATATGTTGACTTACCCAGCAATGTCAAATGAATTGTGTAGTATTTAAGCAACCAATTGTTATTCCCTTCTCTTACTATATCCCTACCTAATAACTTCAAGTTACCAGTACACTTTTCTATTGCCCTGTTTTAACTAAATATTCCTTGTACTCCCATTTCTATCAAAAAGCGCCACTGAGAAGGAGACTCCGGAGGTGGAGAACGGGGCTGCCAACAAGTGGAGGCGGGGCGAGCTAGAACCGCAAGCGACTCTAGCAGGCCTAGACTTAATCAGCAGCCTCCCCGATGATATGTTGAGAGTCATCATCTCCCTCCTCCCAATCAAATATGGGACGCGGACAACCCTCCTTTTCTGGCGGTGGTGCCCCCTATGGAACTCCAGCCCTCTCGACCTCATTGACACCCACGAGCTCTGCCATGGCTATCGCAAAAGCTTGGATGCGTTCTCCAAGATCCTTGGCAGCCACCTTGGCCCGACCAAAGGCCTTAGAATGGGCAAGTTTCGTTCCAACGGCAAGGACCGAGCCAAGCTTGTCGACTGGTTCCGATCCCCCGCCCTAGATCAGCTCGAGGAGCTCACTTTTGATGATGGGCATATGCGGTCGCTGCCAACGTCCGCACTCCGCCTCGCGCCCACGCTGCGCGTCGCCAAGTTCAGCTGCCATTTCCCGCCCCTTAATGACGCGCCCGCTCTTATTCTACCACGACCGAAGCACCTCAAGCTTGTCGCCATCTGCCTCTCAAAGGGTGACATGGAGCGCCTGCTCCATGGTTGTACTGCACTCGAGTACCTTCGTCTTCAGGCGATCAATGGGTTGAGTACCTTCCACATCACCTCCATGACTCTTTGGACTATTTATGTGTGTTGCTGGTGCGGCGGGAAGACATCACAAAAGGTGGACCATGGTATGGTCATCCAGGACACACCTGCACTTGAGAGATTACTTGTAGTTGATCAAGAAGGTACAACAAGAATCAATGTCATTTCTGCGCCAAAATTGACAGTGGTGGGCTACTCGTCTAACAAATACTCCGAACTTGTTATTGGATCCACACCCGTTCAGGTACAACAGCCGCCTTCTACCTCTCCTTCTACAAATTAACATTATTTCTAATTTTGAAGATGTTTGTTCGTCTTTCATTCAGAAAATGATTCCGACAAGCTTGACCCCGAAACTACGCATAGTGAAGGTCTTGGCACTAGAATCTATCGGGCCCGACCTGGAGCAAGTTATCAGTTTCCTGAGATGCTTTCCGTGCCTAGAGAAGCTATATATCGAGGTGATGTTCCTTTCCTGTTAAATGTTAACCATAAGGGAGTTAAATTTGTGACACCTTTTTCCAAGTTTACAATGACAATGTACTACAATTTCTGAAGGTTCTTTTGAGGATTTCAGTACATACATGCCCCCCATATTGGTTGCTTGATCCATATGGTTACATTCAATAAGCACTTCTCCTTTGGATTAATCTGTGCTAGTTTTCTTAGGGAACTTCTCATCCACTCCAACCTCTTGTGAAGAAGGCTACATTTTTCTAGAATGTAATCAAATTCCCATGTTAATCATGTCAGATCGAAGATGGCATGTTAGTGCATTTTACAAATCCTGCAAACCAAACAGCTAGGCCTGTAGTAATGTTCAAAACTGCATGTAGGCACTAACACATTTTCTTCTTTTGCAGATAAGGTTAGACCCAGTGGTGGATAATGTGATACAATATAACAATCACGTCGAATGCCTAGATCTGCATCTCTCAGAAATTACTTTGAACTCCTACCGAGGGACCTTACCAGAGATTATAATCGCTAGGTTCTTTGTTCTTAAAGCAAGGGTGCTGAAGGAAATGAGGTTCTCCCTACATTTATTTCGCAAAAATGAATGGTCTGTTGATCAGCGCCGATGCCTGCGGCAGAATGGAGTAGGCTCCAAAAATACTGAATTTCATTTTGGAACTTCAGATGATAGAGTAACCGGAAGTCATCGGGTCAACCCCATGCATGACTTCTTAGTGGCTGGCCCCTTTGCAAAAATTGTGAGGTTTCGAAGCCAGACTTAGAAGCAGTGATATTAGTTTGAACCTCTCTGATATGCATGTTCAGCGCATCAGCGCGAGTGTTTGCAGGTGATGAGCTGAATTTCATTTCTAATATCACTTTGAACCTTGTAATCTTCTAATTTGAGCCATATAACTCTGGAATTTGAACCTTGTGACATTTCGAGCTTTTGTGGTACAATCGTTGAAATGGCATCGTATAAGACTTGTATATTGCTAGCACTATTTTGACCTTAATATGCAATGGTCTTAGATTTTATTAACCATTCTCGAATCAGTTTACCTTGTCGATCTCACAACACACGACCTATATAGCTAACTCGACAGCGATCTTCGACAATATTGCACACAGTTGGTTTCTTCCATCGTGTGCACTATAGAGCGCATAATTAATTATCGCACTCGAGTGTCCATCATCACCCTTATGTGTAACTTTGAACTCATCACCCAAGGGTACACTTATGACCGAAGTCATTCCACACACTTCGTTTTTACAAAGCTTTTTGCCAATAAACAACCATGATTTGTCCCTCTTCTAGCCGACGTGTGGCCAAACTAGCTGGGCAGGAAGCTTGCGTGGTAAACAGCGTGGTAGCACGGGAACAGGCTCTTCGAGCCCACGCCTGGGATGCGTTGTTGTCAAACATGCACTGGATTCTGGAATCCTCCGCTATGAACGCCGTGACAAGACGTGACGATTACAGGCCGGCCAACCCCCATTTATTACAGCGGCCATTTAACCTACCCTTGTGTCTCTTCAACCTTTCGATCACGCCCACCATTGCAAGAAGCACACCCACCACGAGAAATTCTTAGAGGGTATCCTGTGTGGCTCCAATGGCGCTCCGAGCGGCTGCCGACGACGAGCAGCAGTTCACCATGCGTGCCATGGTGGACACCCACAGAAGGTTCATGGACCTCTCGGTGGTGTACACCAACGACCCAGTCTGGGCGGAGCACTCCATCCACATCACGGAGCTATTGCTTGCCGAGGAGAAGTACAAGGTGGTCGGGTTAGACCTCGAGTACACCCGTGCTCGTGCCGGGTCTCGTCCCAAGGTCGCCGTTGCCCAGATGTGCGTGCGCCACCACGTCCTCGTCTACCACTACTGCGTGGTGATAACCCACAAGTATAGGGGATCAATTGTAGCCTCTTTCGATAAATAAGAGTGTCGAACCCAACGAGGAGCTAAAGGTAGAACAAATATTCCCTCAAGTTTTATCAACCACCGATACAACTCTACGCATGCTTGACGTTCGCTTTACCTAGAACAAGTATAAAACTAGAAGTACTTTGTAGGTGTAACGGGATAGGTTTGCGAGAATATAAAGAGCACGTAAATAAAAACTAGGGCCTATTTAGGTAAAGAAGCAATAAAGTTAGTATAGCGAGTGTGGAAAAGTGGTGGTAGGAGTTGCAAAATTGTCCCTAAGCAATTGACTACTTTACTAGACCGATATCAAGTTTTATGTGGGAGAGGCCACTGCTAGCATGTCATCCCTGACTTGGAATTCTATGCACTTATGATTGGAACTATTAGCAAGCATCCGCAACTACTAACGTTCATTAAGGTAAAACCCAACCATAGCATTAAGATATATTGGTCCCCCTTCAATACTGTATGCATCAATTTCTATGCTAGGTTGAAGCTTCTGTCACTCTTGCCCTCCAATACATAGTCCTATCAACATACAACTAACCCTATGGTGTGATCCACATGCGCGCTCATATGATGGGCACCAAAGGACAGCAACATAACCACAAGCAAATTAAACCAACCATAGCAATTCACCAATTACCGATAGGACAACGAAAATCTACTCAGACATCATAGGATGGCAACACATCATTGGATAATAATATGAAGCATAAAGCACCATGTTTAAGTAGAGGGTACAGCGGGTTGCGGGAGAGTGGACCACTGTAGATAGATGGGGGAAGGTGATGGAGATGTTGGTGAAGATGACGGATGTGTTGGTGTAGATTGCGATGACGATGATGGCACCGGCGGCGTTCCGGCGCCACCGGAAGAGAGGGGGAGAGCCCCCCTTTTTCTTCTTCTTCTTCCTTGACCTTCTCCCTAGATGGGAGAAGGGTTCCCCCTCTGGTCCATGGCCTCCATGGCATGGGAGGGGCGAGAGCCCCTCCGATATTGGATCTGTCTCCCTGTCTCTCTCTGTTTCTGCGTTCCTGATTCTGGCCTTTCACCATTTCTTATATCCCCGGAGATCCGTAACTCCGATTGGATTGTAATTTGAACACGATTTTTATTCAAATATTAGCTTTCTTGCAGCAAAAGAAGGGCACCAACCACCTTACGGGGTGTCCAGGAGGGTCAGGGGCGTGCCTGCCCCCTAAGGCGCGCCCCCTGCCTCGTGGCCCCCTCAGGCATCGTCTCGCGCTGATTCCACTTCACAAAATTCACATATATTCCAAAAAATCTCAGTCAGTTTTTATCCCGTTTGGACTCCATTTGATATGGATTTTCTATGAAACAAAAAACATGCAACAAACAGGAACTGATGCTGGGCACTGGATCAATATGTTAGTCCCAAAAATAGTATAAAAAGTTGCCAAAAGTATATGAAAGTTATATAATATTGGCACGGAACAATCAAAAATTATAGATACAACGGAGACGTATCAGCATCCCCAAGCTTAATTCCTGCTCGTCCTCGAGTAGGTAAATGATAAAAAGGTAGTTTTTGATGTGGAATGCTACCTAGCATAATCTTGATCATGTAATCTAATCATGGCACGAATATTAAGACACGAGTGATTCAAAGCAATAGTCTATCATTTGACATTAAGACAATAATACTTCAAGCATACTAATAAAGCAATCATGTCTTTTCAAAATAACATGGCCAAAGAAAGTCATCCCTACAAAATCATATGGTCTGGCTATGCTCCATCTTCACCACACAAAATATTCAAATCATGAACAACCCCGATGACAAGCCAATCAATTGTTTCATACTTTTGATGTTCTCAAACCTTTTCAACTTTCACGCAATACATGAGCGTGATCCATGGACATAACACTATAGGTGGAATAGAATATGATGGTGGAGGCTGTGTGGAGAAGACAAAAAGGAAGAAAGTCTCACATCGAGGCGGCTAATCAATGGGCTATGGAGATGCCCATCAATTGATGTCAATGTGAGGAGTAGGGATTGCCATGCAACAGATGCACTAGAGATATAAGTGTATGAAAGCTCAAACTGAAACTAAGTGGGTGTGCATCCAACTTGCTTGCTCATGAAGACATAGGGCATTTGAGGAAGCCCATCATTGGAGTATACAAGCCAAGTTCTATAATGAAAATTCCCACTAGTATATGAAAGTGATAACTCAAGAGACTCTCTATATGAAGAACACGGTGCTACTCTGAAGCACAAGTGTGGTAAAAGGATAGTAACATTGCCCTTCTCTCTTTTTCTCTCATTTTTTTTGTTTTCTTTGGTGGGCTGCTTTGGCCTCTCTTTTTTTATTTGGGCTTCTTTGGCCTCTTTTATTTTTTTAAGTCTGGAGTCTCATCCCGACTTGTGGGGGAATCATAGTCTCCATCATCCTTTCCTCACTGGGGCAATGCTCTAATAATGATGATCATCACAGTTTTATTTACTTACAACTCAATATTACAACTCGATACTAGAACAAAGATATGACTCTATATGAATGCCTCTGGCAGTGTACCAGGATGTGCGATGATCTAGCATAGCAAATATATCAAAAAAAGGACAAGCCATGAAAATATCATGCTAGCTATCTTACGATCATGCAAAGCAATATGACAATGAATGCTCAAGTCATGTATATGATGATGATGGAAGTCGCATGGCAATATATCTCGGAATGGCTATGGAAATGCCATAATAGGTAGGTATGGTGGCTGTTTTGAGGAAGATATAAGGAGGCTTATGTGTGATAGAGCGTATCGTATCACGGGGTTTGGATGCATTGGGGAAGTTTGCACCAACTCTCGAGGTGAGAAAGGGAAATGCACGGTACCGAAGAGGCTAGCAATGATGGAAGGGTGAGAGTGCGTATAATCTATGGACTCAACATTAGTCATAAAGAACTCACATACTTATTGCAAAAGTCTATTATCTATCGAAACAAAGTACTACATGCATGCTCCTAGGGGGATAGATTGGTAGGAAAAGACTATAGCTTGTCCCCGACCGCCAATCACAAGGAAGACAATCAGTAAATAAATCATGCTCCGACTTCATCACATAACGGTTCACCATACATGCATGCTACGGGAATCACAAACTTCAACGCAAGTATTTCTACAATCCACAACTACTCACTAGCATGACTCTAATATCACCATCTTTATATCGCAAACCTATTGCAAGGAATCAAACATATCATATTCAGTGATCTACAGGTTTTATGTAGGATTTTATGACTAACCATGTGAATGACCAAGTCCTATCATCTCTCTAAATAGATATAAGTGAAGCAAGAGAGTTTAATTCTTTCTACAAAAGATATGCCCACGCTCTAACAAATATAAGTGAAGCAAAAGAGCATTCTACAAATGGTGGTTTTCTATGTGAAGAGAAACAGGCAATCCAAACTTCAAATGATATAAGTGAAGCACATGAAGCATTCTATAAAGCCGTACTCAAAAGATATAAGTGAAGTGCAAAGAGCATTCTATAAATCAACCATGGACTATCTCATACCAGCATGGTGCATAAAAGAAAATTGAAAACTAAATGCAAAAGATGCTCCAAGATTTGCACATATCGCATGAACGAAACGAATCCGAAAACATACCGATACTTGTTGAAGAAAGATGGGATGCCTTCCGGGGCATCCCCAAGCTTAGACGCTTGAGTCTCCTTGAATATTTACTTGGGGTGCCTTGGGCATCCCCAAGCTTGAGCTCTGGCCTCTCCTCCTTATCTTCACATCGAGACCTCCTCGATCTTCGAACACTTCATCCACACAAAACTCGACAGAAAGCTCGGTAAGATCCGTTAGTATAATAAAGCAAATCACTACTCTAAGTAATGTTGCTAACCAATTCATACTTTATTTTTGCATTGTAGCTACTGTAGTATAACTTTCATGGCTTAATCCACTGATAGAAATCGATAGTTTCATCAAAACAAGCAAACTATGCATCAAAAACAGAATCTGTCTTAAACAGGACAATCTGTAATAATCTGAACATTCACCATACCTCTGGCACTCCAAAAATTCTGAAATAATTAGGAAAAATAAAAATGTATACAAAGACAGTGGAAAAAGTTTCAGATCCGTTTGATGTTCCAATAAAAAATGGTAAAATCACGCACTACAGCCAAAGTTTCTATCTTGCACCGCACAAACCAACAAGCAATGTAAACATCCTAAAGGCGAATCTTGGCACATTATTTTTATTTTTAAACTTTATAAAGCACACAATAGAAATAAATGACTCTCTAAATTTCTAGGTTGTCTCCCTGGCAACACTTTCTTTAAAGCCGTTAAGCTAGGCATATAGTGCTCAAGTAATGGATCCACCCGGATCCCAAGGTATATCAAAGCCAATTTTAATTAACCATGATTTGTGATTTAGTAGTGAGCACAAAGTAACATATATCACGCAACAACGAGGTCTAGCTGTCTTCCTATGCATCGGCATGTCATAAAAGTACAATTCATGCATACATAGTAAAGGCCAATGCATAGTATAAATAGTTTCTTGCAATTTTATCATATTGGAAACATGGAGAGGCGGGGATGTAGTTCCTCTCTCATAATAATTGCAAGTAGGAGCATCAAGCATATGCATATTATATCTATCAAAATCATCATGTGTAGTAGTGAAACACAACCCATCAATATAATCTTTAATAAGGGCAAACTTCTCCGATATAGTGTAGTCGGGAGAATACAAAAAGATAATAGGACTATCATGCATGGGTGCAATAGCAACAATTTCATGTTTAACATAAGGAACTATAGCAAGTTCATCTCCACAAGCATAATTCATATTGGCATCTTGGCCACAATCATAGCAAGCATCATCAAAAAGGGATATTTCAAAAGAATCAACGAGATCATAAAAATCATCGTAGCAATCATCCTTCGGTAAGCACGAAGGGAAATTAAACAATGTATGAGTTGAAGAGTTACTCTCATTAGAAGGTGGACATGGGTAGCTAATCCGCTCTTCCTCCTTTTGTTCTTCACTCTCCTCATCATCTTTTTCATCCGATGAGCCCACGGTTTCATCAATTCCTTCTTCCATAGACTCCTGCAAAATATTAGTCACTTCTTGGACAGCGGAGGAGTCCTCAATATATGGTTTAACATAGGCACTAGAAGCATAATTATCATAACAATATTTAAGTATAGCAAAATTTCCAGACTTGTAAAGAGTAGCATCATACTTTCCAATCAAAGAAGCAATTTCATAAGCACCCTTAAAAGCAATAAATTATTCAATTTGTTGGACATCATAGTAATTATAAACATCCTTAGAATACGAAGATACGATTCCATTATCACTAAACTCACATAGGTAGGGAAGGTGTTTCTTAGGGTCTTCAGAACAACAAGTAAAATCATATATTTCACATAAATTCCAAGCATAGCATTGCAAACGATGAATTTGATCCAGTAAAAGTTTCCCTTTTTGAGATAAGCGGTGTCGCACATAACAAGCATGCTCATCTAAAGATTTGCCCTCAACTAAGCTAGTTGGGGTTTCAGCACGAGCACATAGGGATCGAAGTTGATCCAAGTAAAAAGCTTCAGGAGTGTGATAGATTTTGAGTGGTTCTTCAACCATTGGTTCAGTAGGTACCACTAATTTTTTGGTATTTTCTGTTTACTACCCATAACTAAAGATAGAAAACAAGAGCACAAAATAAAAACTACTTAGTGATAAAGCAAGCAAGCACACACGAGAATATTCACCCCACGCTATAATTCCCCGGCAACGGCGCCAGAAGAAGGTCTTGATAACCCACAAGTATAGGGGAACAATTGTAGCCTCTTTCGATAAGTAAGAGTGTCGAACCCAACGAGGAGCTAAAGGTAGAACAAATATTCCCTCAAGTTTTATCGACCACCGATACAACTCTACGCACGCTTGACGTTCGCTTTACCAAGAACAAGTATAAAACTAGGAGTACTTTGTAGGTGTAACGGGATAGGTTTGCAAGAATATAAAGAGCACGTAAATAAAAACTAGGGGCTGTTTAGGTAAAGAAGCAATAAAGTTAGTATAGAGAGTGTGGAAAAGTGGTGGTAGGAGTTGCGAAATTGTCCCTAAGCAATTGACTACTTTACTAGACTGATAGCAAGTTTTATGTGGGAGAGGCCACTACTAGCATGTCATCCCTGACTTGGAATTCTATGCACTTATGATTGGAACTATTAGCAAGCATCCGCAACTACTAACGTTCATTAAGGTAAATCCCAACCTTAGCATTAAGATATATTGGTCCCCCTTCAATCCCCTATGCATCGGTTTCTATGCTAGGTTGAAGCTTCTGTCACTCTTGCCCTCCAATACATAGTCCTATCAACATCCAACTAACCCTATGGTGTGATCCACGCGCGCGCTCAGATGATGGGCACCAAATGACATCAACATAACCACAAGCAAATTAAACCAATCATAGCAATTCACCAATTACCGATAGGACAACGAAAATCTACTCAAACATCATAGGATGCCAACACATCATTGGATAATAATATGAAGCATAAAGCACCATGTTCAAGTAGAGGGTACAACGGGTTGCGGGAGAGTGGACCACTGTAGATAGATGGGGGAAGGTGATGGAGATGTTGGTGAAGATGACGGAGGTGTTGGTGTAGATTGCGATGACGATAATGGCCCCGGCGGCGTTCCGACGCCACCGAAAGAGAGGGGGAGAGGGCCCCCCTTCTTCTTCTTCTTCCTTGACCTTCTCCCTAGATGGGAGAAGGGTTTCCCCTCTGGTCCATGACCTCCATGGCATGGGAGGGGCGAGAGCCCCCCCCCCCCCGAGATTGGATCTGTCTCTCTGTCTCTCTCTCTGTTTCTGCGTTCCTGATTCTGGCCTTTCACCGTTTCTTATATTCCCGGAGATCCATAACTCCGATTTGATTGAAATTTGAACATGATTTTTATCTGGATATTAGATTTCTTGCGGCGAAAGAAGGGCACCAACAGCCTTATGGGGTGTCCACGAGGGTCAGGGGCGCGCCTGCCCCCCTCGGCCGTGCCCCTGCCTCGTGGCCCCCTCGGGCATCGTCTCGCGTTGATTCCACTTCCCAAATTCACATATATTCCCCCAAAAAATCTCTGTCAGTTTTTATCCCGTTTGGACTCCGTTTGATATGGATTTTCTGCGAAACAAAAAACATGCAACAAACAGGAACTGGCACTGGGCACTGGATCAATATGTTAGTCCCAAAAATAGTATAAAAAGTTGCCAAAAGTATATGAAAGTTATATAATATTGGCATGGAACAATGAAAAATTATAGATACGACGGAGACGTATCACCTGGCCACAAGGCCTTGCGAGTGTTTCGCCAGGTTTGTCAACAACCCCCACTACATGTTCGCTACGGTGAACATCACCAATGATGTAAAGGCACTCGAAAATTCAGGCATGGCCTGCCAGAATCTTGTCGACATCCAGGGCCAGTACAAGATCAGGGGCAGCAAGGAGCGTGAGAAGGACTCACTGGTTCACCTCGCCGAGGCCATCATCGACCCCTACTACATAGACATGAAGGATTTGTGCAACAAGGACAAGCGTGCCTGGCACTCGGCCAGGATGGAGAAACTCGACAAAGCTCACGTCGTGTACGCGGCCAAGGAGGCATACACGAGCTACGACATGTACAGGCAGATCGTTGACATGAGGAAGTCCCTCCTTCCCCAAAACGGCCAGGGATCCAGCCGGAAGTAGAGCAATGGCAAGCGTCCTCGCAACAATAAGTAGATGATTAGATCCTCGTTTCTCCTACTTTAGTATGCATGTAATTGCTTTCTTTGGTGTGTGGAAATGTTATGTGTGTAGTCACTTGTGTAATTGTATGCTTAATTTGCTTATGCAATGCTGTCTTTTTAAGTATATATGTTGATGCTGTAGACTGAGCGTAGATGTTGTGCGGACAAAGAAAATCACATCGCACATGGACTAGACAATGGAACCCGTCGGTGATGTTTTCATCAATCACTCACAATTGTATACCAGCAATCGTTTGCTCACAACACACACGACTTGTTAGTAGTAATCGTCTGTGTTGTTATCAGTCTTCGCACATGTCTCTGATTACAGACCTGTTTGCCTCATATCACACACATCTTGTTCATTTGAACCGTTTTTGTTCTCATGTCTCAACGCAAATAGTTCATTCGAGTGAACCTCATGCCGTATATCGCACACACCTTTGATCTGGCTGACCTTTTCTTTTGTGTTGCCTAATCACAAACAGTTCATCTGAGTGAAGCGTATGCCGTGTATCGCACACGCCTTCATCTGGCTGCTCGTTTCTTTTGTTCCTCCCCATCACAATCAGTTCATTGAACAGAACCATATGCCCTTCATCGCACACGAAAATAAAACCTGAACCGTGTTTGATGCATCCGTCATCGCAAATGTTTTACACATTTCTGACGGTTTTCATACAGCACCGTTTGCGATTATTGCATCGTACACAGTTTCTTGAAGGGTCTCTAATCGTAGTGTTGCGTTAGCAGCATCCTGCAGTAGTGTAGTGCAAGATATGAAATTTGATGGCACAAGTGCTCGCAATAATGAATGCGAGTGAAGTATGTTGGCGGAGTCACCCTCAAGAATACTCTAGTTCTTCTTCTTTGGGACCCACATCAACTTGATGGGAATCCTTGGAGTTGTAGTTTAACTTGATGAGGTAGAACTTGGCGTAGTCTTGGGAACCCACTTGACCATGGCCTTAGGAGCTTCTTTAAATGAGTCAATCTCTTCTTGAAGCTTGTTCTTGCCTTTTAGCTTGTGGTCTTGTGGTGTAAGATCATCTTGAGCTTGTGTTCCCTCAAAAGAAGTGGGGTCATACTTCTCTTGTTGAGGAACAAACTTCTTCTATTAGGATATTGATCTTCTTACCGTTCAACTCCATTGGCATTGAACTTTTGTTCAAAACCAACACTTTGACTCTTCCCGGGTCTTCCTTGCTTGCATACAATTTCCTCAAATTGCTTACTCCCGCATGTCTCTTGTAAACACCTTTCTCTATAATACCCTTCAATAATATATTTACTTGCTCAAGTGTAACTTGGCTAAGAGAATCATTAGTGGAATCAAGAGAACTACTAGAGGTAATAATATTGGATTTAGCATGGTTATTGTTACTACTAGAAGAAGAATCTTTCTTGCTCTTGGTGTAAGACTTTACTTGTGGCATATAAGTTGACAAGAGGAGACATTTGGCAATGTAAGAAGAACCCTTCTTTCGAAGATCATCATTGATAGCTTTTAAGAACTCACGCTCTTGCTCTAAATTTAGCTTCATGAAGCGTAGCTTCTCATGAATCCTTAGGAGCTCTCTATGATCCTCTTGAGTTGTTTCATGATCTAACTTGAGAGTGTTTACTTCTTTAGTTAGATGCTCAATCTCCTTATTATCGTTGTCCTTTGTTTCATCTTGATTAGCATGATTACTAGCAAGTTCATTACATTTTTCATCATTAGTTTTGTCAACAAGTAAATCATCAACACCTAGCAAATCATATTCATCACTATCAAAATCAAGATACTCGGGGTGTAATACCTTCGGGCCTTTAGCCATGAATCATCTACAATTCTTTCATTTGGTGAATCGAATATGTCGTGGGAGTTGGATGACACTAGTGCAAGACCAACAACACCTTCATCTTGAGTATATTCGGAGTCAGAGTGATAGCTTCCCTCGGAGTAGTTGTCAGAGTCGGAACCGGATACCCATTCACCAACGTGAATGATACGTCTCCAACGTATCTATAATTTTTGATTGTTCCATGCTATTATATTATCTGTTTTGGATGTTTAATGGGCTTTAATATGCACTTTTATATTATTTTTGGGACTAACGGTGTCCTGGACTAGGGGGTACTCATCACGTCGTCTCCCGATCAGTTGGATTGGGCCGAGGACCCCCATGGTCGTATACTCATGGGCCAGTCCGGACAGCTGCCGCATACAAGGAAGATTCCACAAGACTTGGTGATCAAGACAAGGACTCCTTCCCCACCGGCGTATTCGGCTAGGACTCTTGTTATCCTAGGCCTCTGGTGCATTATATAAACCAGGGCCAGGCTAGTCGATAGATGATATATACAACAACAATCATACCATAGGCTAGCTTCTAGGGTTTAGCCTCTTCGACCTCGTGGTTGATCAACTCTTGTAATACTCATATCATCAAGAATAAATCAAGCAGGACGTAGGGTTTTACCTCCATCAAGAGGGCCCAAACCTGGGTAAAACATCGTGTCCCCAGCCTCCTGTTACCATCCGCCTTAGACGCACAGTTCGGGACCCCCTACCCGAGATCCACCGGTTTTAACACCGACATTGGTGCTTTCATTGAGAGTTCCGCTGTGTGATCGGCAAAAGGATCGATGGCTCGTCTGCAGATTGACTGCGATGTCGACATCTTCGTCACCGGCTCGCCTGGTCACCTTGGCTTGACCAAGGACTGTGCCCTGCCTCCGATCGTCATGTTCGGACGAGGGCCTTCATTGACACCAACTCCGATCTCTATCAAGGTCATGGAGGAATCATCCATGGAGCTCGGGGGCTCAACCTCAACATTGCCCTCGGGCGATCGTGCTGTTTTTCTGGACAATGAACGCGTATTTGCCGCCACCGCCTCCTCGAGTGTCGTTTTAACGATTGCTTCGGTGGAATTGTGCGGAATCGAGTCTACAACAACCCTGGAAAATTTCGTCGAGTTCCGATGGAGGAACCTCTGACAATCTACGATATACCGGAGCCCTATCAAACCTGGACAAGAATCTGGACGAGTTTCGGGCGTGGTGTCCAGCTTCTAGCTCGGACGTCCTTTGGAAGATCCAACCGTTGATCTGTTGCCGAATTCCTATATCTACCACCCCTCACAATTTCAGCTCGATCCGACCGTCCAAACTCCGGAAACCTTCCGATTAGTGCATCACTTTTCGGACCTGTTTTCTGCGTGAAAACGAATCCGACCCGAGTTCATCTTTTTTATGAACGGGATTTCAGACATCCTTTTTGAAGGAAGTTTTGTATGGGGTGTTGTGTTTTGTTCCCGAACACATCCCACTAACTTTAAAATCTTTTGAACATGATCTTCAACATCATGCTGGTGTCAAACCAGTCCGGCAATATTGCTCCACGGCTGTCGACCTGCGCTAGGCACGTCGTCACTTTGTTGAGTCGAGATCAACTTCTTCGGATCATCATCTTGGCAAGCCGAACAAGAGTTCGGCGTCGCAAAGGATAAATCATCACCAACAACGCCGCCCCACAGATTACACGGAGCGGGCACACCGGCATCGTCGCACGGTCACTTCATCAAGCCGGCATTGATCACGTCATGACCTGCATCGGTAGGGCCGCACTGTTGCTCCTTCAAGCCGGTATCCATCACGCCGACCTACTTCGACTCATCGGCTGACATCGAGGCTTTGACATCTCGGCTGGACCGGGGGCTTCGCCATCTCTTCATCAACCTATACTCCGAAGAATTCGGCGTCACTAGCCGACCAGCTCCGTCACGTTAGCTGGACCAAGGGCTTCGCCTCGGCGAGCCAACCTTTGCCAGCATCGCCGTGCCGTCGCTTTATCACCCATCAGGCAATGGGTGTGCGGGTCGAATCTCAATTTTCGGAATCACCTTTCTTCGGATTGCTACAACAAATAAACCAGGTGCTATTAATCCTAGTATTTTTTGCTTGTTCAGGTTCTTTTTTCCCAAGGAATTATTACTCTGGTTTGTTCATCATATGTACACAGGTATATCAAATGATGGCCGCATTAACGACGGTCGCATTGGTGGTTCGGTCAGTTTCCGTACATGGTCCGGCAAACGCCGCATCCGGAACTCGGACCGACCAATGAATTCAGGCTTTGCCACGCCTTTACCGCATCACGCCGACGCCCTGCATCGACATTGACTTCAGCGCCAGGCCATATTTCTTTTATTACTCACTTTGCATAAATTATCTATTATGCAACGATTTTTTAATTATTATTATTACTATTATCTCCGGTTTGCACTATTTTTTGTGCACAGGAAAATGATCTCATCAACTCGGCGTACTGACATACCACGTCACCTCGGCTGGACGGGGGGCTTCGTCAACACTTCATTACCCCATGCCAAGGACTTCGGCATCACTCTGCCGGCCTGCATTGACCGTGCTATGTCACCACTTCGGAGTGCCGAGCTCTTTGCTCCGCCACCTTGGGACCGGCTTGGGGGATGGAACCTTGTCCCGCGTCAAGCTTGGGCCGCATCATCAATACCGAACACATTAACCAGCTAAGTTGCCTTCTTGCTCAAAGTTTTAAATTTTGAACTTGTGTTCGGTTCGACCAAGCATTATACCTTTTTGAAAAAAAAGTTGCTTATAGAGAATCTCCTTGTCAAAACTTTGTTTGTGACACACAAATTCAAATACCCCATTTACTTGGGGGCTCCCTTGATGGAGCTTTTCCTGACGCATATGATTATACTTGTACGGCTTCGTTCCTTGTTCGTGTATTACGCCACAATATGCACCATATTGACCTAAGAGATTTGCAAGCTGGGTTGCCTGGCTCCTATGCTTACCCCTACGTTCCCGATTGTTCGGCTCGGGAGTAAAGGGAGCACCTCTGCGATTGTCACGACCGGGTCATCCGAGCTCTGACCTCAGACTGGGTGAAGCCGAAAGCTAGCACTCTTATTGTTTTCAATTATGGTCGGCACACAACGGAACTCATGAGTACAAAAAATATATTGCACAAGTCTCATAGTAATAATGAGCACCGAAGAAAGGTATCGGTGGGGGTACTATTTTCTTCGAAGATGCTTCTTACACTTCGTTAGTAATATAGCATAAGTTCCCTGAGCGCGCTTTGTCTGTTACAGCCTTATGGCCTGATTGCCTGGTCATCGGAAACACCGTCGATACTCTCGACAGGCGGAGTACATGACACTTTTCGGCCCTTGGCCGAAGAGGGAGAAGCCGACGGTCAGTTAAGACGCGTTTAAAGTTCGGGTGAACACAAATATGATATAAGTACTTCGGTACATACAATCATTATACATAATTTTTTACCCAAGTCACTTGGGGGCTCTTAAAATTTATATATGAGCTGTAAATGTGTTTTGTTCTTGGTCGTTGTCAAAACACGACATAAGCACAATTTTTTCTTTCTCTTCCAATTTTCAGATTGGCATCGAGCACTTGATCTTGTTCGGACATCATGTTTTTACTGACGTTTTTTTGGTTTTCCAAGCTTTTTGGCACTTTTAAACTATTTGTGTGTTTCCAGCACAAGTCTCACAGTGCAACGCCGGACACCTTTAGGGATTCGGCAAAAACATTCTCGGATATTGCTATATATGCATCGGTTTCGAATTGTGTCTTCGGTCAATAGTTGGGTTGCCCGGCTCATGTGCTTGCCTCCTACGTTCCGCTTTGTTCGGCTAGGTGTGCAAAGGGAGAACCACTGCGATTGTGCTTCCAGCTCGCATGGTCAAGCACCTCAGTGGAGAAAGCCGAAAACTGACTGTCACAATAGGCATAAACTGGTCAGTGATCCGATGACTATGTTAAATGACGGGCCGTTCGTAACTTTGGCCGAAGTGTTTACAGCTTGACCTCGGATGTCGCCGAACAGTAACCGGGGGCTCATAGCTAGCTTCCCCAGTTTAAAGCTCCTATGACTAAGCGAAAGTTTTAAAGCGCGCATATCTGATTGCCTCGTTTCCACTAACACAACCGCCTTCGGGCACCGAGACGTCGGCTAAGGGTTGCTTTGTTATTGCGGAAACACCCTACATAGTATCTACCAAGGGGTAGAAGCCGACGATGGGCCACTTTCAACTAATAAACGGTCACAATGGAGTCAAAATAATGATGTAAAGTACTTGGATACATAGAATCATTACACATAATCTATGATTTTACTCTAGATATCGATCCTTAATTCGGCCAGCCGTGCCCACATTAAGGCTCGGGGGCTACTGGGCTTTGCGCTCATTATTTACATGTATTAAAGGGGCACATCGATCCCCTGATCTGGTGTTGCCACCCGACCAGTGTCTCGGGGCTACTGCATTGCCTATTCAATGCAAAAAATTCAAAGGGCTTAGTGTTTGGCTTGATTGAACTATGGGAGACGCGTCTTCGGACAGCAATAAGTACCATCTGGACTTATCTGGCATCAAGCTATATATCACGGCGACTTCTCACGACCCTCTCTTAGGGGCCCGTTCGCCGATCACTACTATCTCTAATATATTACACTGTGTTTTTATTCCTATGTATGCTGCCGAGCTAGGAGTTGATCCTCAGGCCGATTTCGCGCATCGACCTGATTCTCAGGGGCTACTAGGAACAACGGTTTTATGCTTGCCTTCAGGTGCATCTCGGGTTTTAGACTGATACACACCTTGAGGGCTACTAGATATACATCGGCAGAGAATAAACTGCACCAGTTAAAAATATTCACAATAAATCAGCCCGCGGTCGGGGTGGTGCACCACCTTGGAAGCAATCCGGCATAAAGCTCGGGCGCTAGCGGCTAGCTCCATAGAGGGCATTTCCAGCATTAAGCTCGGTTAAACTCCTTCAACTTTTTTGGACCAAGATGATCTATGACTTCTTGGATATAGTCCGGCGTTGGAGCTTGGACACAGTCCATCATTGGAGCTCGAATACATTTCGGTGTTGGAGCTCGGAAGCAGTCCGGCATTGGTGCTTGATGTCTACTACACAACCTTCTTCTTGTAGACGTTGTTGGGCCTCCAAGTGCAGAGGTTTGTAGGACAGTAGCAAATTTCCCTCAAGTGGATGACCTAAGGTTTATCAATCCGTAGGAGGCATAGGATGAAGATGGTCTCTCTCAAGCAACCCTGCAACCAAATAACAAAGAGTCTCTTGTGTCCCCAACACACCCAGTACAATGGTAAATTGTATAGGTGCACTAGTTCGGCGAAGAGATGGTGATACAAGTGGAATATAGATGGTAGATAAAGGTATTTGTAATCTGAAATTATAAAAACAGAAATGTAACTAATGGTAAAAGTGAGCGTAAACGGTATTGCAATGCTAGGAAATAAGGCCTAGGGTTCATACTTTCGCTAGTGTAAGTTCCCTCAACAATGATAACATAATTGGATCACATAACCATCCCTCAACATGCAACAAAGAGTCACTCCAAAGTCACTAATAGCGGAGAACGAACGAAGAGATTATGGTAGGGTACGAAACCACCTCAAAGTTATTCTTTCCAATCAATCCGATGGGCTATCCCTATAAGTGTCACAAACAGCCCTAGAGTTCGTACTAGAATAACACCTTAAGACACAAATCAACCAAAACCCTAATGTCACCTAGATACTCCAATGTCACCTCAAGTATCCGTGGGTATGATTATACGATATGCATCACACAATCTCAGATTCATCTATTCAACCAACACATAGAACCTCAAAGAGTGCCCCAAAGTTCCTACCGGAGAATCACGACGAAAACGTGTGCCAACCCCTATGCATAGGTTCATGGGCGGAACCCGCAATTTTATCACCAAAACATACATCAAGTGAATCACGTGGTATCCCATTGTCACCACAGATACGCACGGCAAGACATACGTCAAGTGTTCTCAAATCTTTAAAGACTCAATCCGATAAGATAACTCCAAAGGGGAAACTCAATTCATTACAAGAGAGTAGAGGGGGAGGAGAAACATAAGATCCAACTTTAATAGCAAAGCTCGCGATACATCAAGATCGTGCCAACTCAAGAACACGAGAGAGAGAGAGAGATCAAACACATAGCTACTGGTACATACCCTCAGCCCCGAGGGATAACTACTCCCTCCTCGTCATGGAGAGCACCGGGATGATGAAGATGGCCACCGGAGAAGGATTCCCCCTCCGGCAGGGTGCCGGAACGGGTCTAGATTGGCTTTCGATGGCTACCGAGGCTTCTGGTGGCGGAACTCCCGATCTATTGTGCTCTCGGATGTTTTTAGGGTATATGGAGATATATAGGTGGAATAAGTAAGTCAGGGGGCCACGAGGGGCTCACGAGGGTGGAGGGCGCGCCCAGGGGGGTGGGCGCGCCCCCCTGCCTCGTGACCTCCTCGCAGATCCCCCGACGTGCACTCCAAGTCTTCTGGGCTTCTTTCCTTCCAAAAACGAGTTCCGTGAAGTTTCAGGTCAATTGGACTCCGTTTGATTTTCCTTTTCTTCGAAACCCTAAAACAGGGTAAAAAACAGAAACTGGCACTGGCCTCTGGGTTAATAGGTTAGTCCCAAAAATAATATAAAAGTGGATCATAAAGCCCAAGATTGCCCAAAACAGTAGATAATATAGCATGGAGCAATCAAAAATTATAGATACGTTGGAGACATATCAGCATCCCCAAGCTTAATTCCTGCTCGTCCTCGAGTAGGTAAATGATAAAAAACAGAATTTTTGATGCGGAGTGCTACTTGGCATAATTTCAATGTAATTCTTCTTAATTGTGGTATGAATATTCATATCCGAAAGATTCAAGACAAAAGTTCATATTGACATAAAAATGATAATACTTCAATCATACTAACAAAGTAATCATGTCTTCTCAAAATAACATGGCCAAAAAAATCTATCCCTACAAAATCATATAGTCTGGCTATGCTCTATCTTCACCACACAAAATATTTAAATCATGCACAACCCCGATGACAAGCCAAGCAATTATTTCATACTTTTGATGTTCTGAAACTTTTTCAATCTTCACGCAATACATGAGCGTGAGCCATGGATATAGCACTATAGGTGGAATAGAGTGGTGGTTGTGGAGAAGACAAAAGGGGGAAGATAGTCTCACATCAACTAGGCGTATCAACAGGCTATGGAGATGCCCATCAATAGATATCCATGTGAGTAAGTAGGGATTGCCATGCAACGGATGCACTGGAGCTATAACTGTATGAAAGCTCAACAAAAGAAACTAGTGGGTGTGCATCCAACTCGCTTGCTCACGAAGAGCTAGGGCATTTTGAGGAAACCCATCATTGGAATATACAAGCCAAGTTCTATAATGAAAGATTCCCACTAGTATATGGAAGTGAAAACATAGGAGACTCTCTATCATGAAGATCATTGTACTACTTTGAAGCACAAGTGTGGTAAAAGGATAGCAGCATTGCCCCTTCTCTCTTTCTCTCTCATTTTTTTATTTGGGCCTTTTCTCTTTTTATGGCCTCTTTTCTTTCTTTTTTTATTTGGGCTTCTTTGGCCTCTTTTCTTTCTTTCTTTTTTTTATTTGGGCTTCTTTGGCCTCTTTTATTTATTTTTCGTCCGGAGTCTCATCCCGACTTGTGGGGGAATCATAGTCTCCATCATCCTTTCCTCATTGGGACAATGCTCTAATAATGATGATCATCACACTTTTATTTACTTACAACTCAAGAATTACAACTCGATACTTAGAACAAGATATGACTCTATATGAATGCCTCCGACGGCGTACCGGGATGTGCAATGACTCATGAGTGACATGTATGAAAGAATTATGAATGGTGGTTTGCCACAAATACTATGTCAACTACATGATCATGCTAAGCAATATGACAGTAATGGAGTGTGTCATGAACGGATCGGTGGAAAGTTGCATGGCAATATATCTCGGAATGGCTATGGAAATGCCATAATAGGTAGGTATGGTGGCTGTTTTGAGGAAGGTATATGGTGGGTGTATGATACCGGCGAAAGGTGTGCGGTATTAGAGAGGCTAGCAAAGGTGGAAGGGTGAGAGTGCGTATAATCCATGGACTCAACATTAGTCATAAAGAACTCATATACTTATTGCAAAAATCTACAAGTTATCAAAGCAAAGTACTACGCACATGCTCCTAGGGGATAGATTGGTAGGAAAAGACCATCGCTCGTCCCCGACCGCCACTCATAAGTAAGGCAAACAATAAATAAATCATGCTCCGACTTCATCACATAACGGTTCACCATACGTGCATGCTACGGGAATCACAAACTTCAACACAAGTATTTCTCAAATTCACAACTACTCAACTAGCATGACTCTAATATCACCATCTCCATATCTCAAAACAATCATCAAGCATCAAACTTCTCTTAGTACTCAACACACTCATAAGAAAATTTTACTAATCTTGAATACCAAGTATATTAGGATTTTAAGCAAATTACCATGATATTTAAGACTCTCAAAATAATCTAAGTGAAGCATGAGAGTTCATCTATTTCTTCAAAATAAAACTACCACCATGCTCTAAAAGATATAAGTGAAGCACTAGAGCAAATGACAAACTACTCCAAAAGATATAAGTGAAGATCAATGAGTAGTCGAATAATTGTGCAACTATGTGAAGACTCTCCCATTCAATAATTTCAGACCTTCATACTTTATTCAAACAGCAAGCAAAACTAAATAAAATGACATCTAAGAATAGCATACATCATGTGAAGAAGCAAAAACTTAGGATCAACCGATACTAACCGATAGTTTGTTGAAGAAGAAAGGTAGGATGCCAACCGAGGCATCCCCAAGCTTAGACGTTTGAGACTTCTTGAAATATTATCTTGGGGTGCCTTGGAAATCCCCAAGCTTGAGCTTTTGCGTCTCCTTAATTCCTCTCATATCACGGTCTCCCTAAATCTCAAAAGCTTCATCCACACAAAACTCAACAAGGACTCGTGAGATAAGTTAGTATAAATCATTGCAAAAACCTTATCATACTCTACTATAGAAAATCACTAAAATTATTATTAAACATTGCATACTAAATGCCTCTGCAATATTTAATAGTCCTATCCTCAAATAGAATCATTAAAGAAGCAAACATATGCAAACAATGCAAACATTAGGAGCAATCTGCCTAAACAGGATAGACTGTAAAGAATGCTGCAACATCCATACTTCCCTAGCTCCAAAAATTATGAAAGAAAATTCCCACTGTAGTAAATTTATCAGATCTTAATATGCAAAAGGTTTCAACATTTTATCACATTCTGACTTCTCTAGGGAATTATTGCAACAGCGGTAAACTTTCTGTTTTCAAACAGCAACATGTATACTTCTAAAATAGGCATAGTAAAGGCTATCAATGACACTTTCATTGAAATAAAATATGCAAAACATTATTATAAATAACATCTAGCAAATCCTAACAAAATAAATTGACTCTCCAAGCAAAACACATATCATGTGGCGAATAAAAATATAGCTCCAAGTAAAGTTACCGATGAACGAAGACGAAAGAGGGGATGTCTTCCGGGGCATCCCCAAGCTTAGGCTCTTGGTTGTCCTTGAATGTTACCTTGGGGTGCCTTGGGCATCCCCAAGCTTAGGCTCTTACCACTCCTTGTTCCACAGTCCATCGAATCCTTACCCAAAACTTGAAAACTTCACAACACAAAACTTAACAGAAAACTCGTAAGCTCTGTTAGTATAAGAAAATAAATCACCACTTCAAGGTACTGTAATGAACTCATTATTTATTTATATTGGTGTTAAAACTACTGTATTCCAACTTCTCTATGGTTTATAAACTATTTTACTAGCCATAGATTCATCAAAATAAGCAAACAACACATCGAAAACAGAATCTGTCAAAAACAGAACAGTCTGTAGTAATCTGGATCAAACGTATACTTCAGGAGCTCGTAAAATTCTCAAATAAATTTCTGGACCTGAGGAATTTATATATTAATCATATGCAAAAAGAATTGACTAAATATCACTCTCGAAATAAAAATGGCAGCAATTCTCGTGAGCGCTAAAGCTTCTGTATTTTACAGCATGATCATAAAGACTTCACCCAAGTCTTCCCAAAGGCTCTGCTTGGCACAAACACTAATTAAACAACTAAAATCACATCTAAATAGAGGCTAGATGAATTATTTATTACTAAACAGGAGCAAAAAGCAAGTAACTAAAGTAAAATTGGGTTTCCTCCCAACAAGCGCTATCGTTTAACGCCCCTAGCTAGGCATGATGATTTCAACGATGCTCACATAAAAGATAAGAATTGAAACATAAAGAGAGCATCATGAAGAATATGACTAGCACATTTAAGTCTAACATACTTCCTATGCATAGGGATTTTGTGAGCAAACAACTTGTGGGAACAAGAATCAACTTGCATAGGACGGTAAAACAAGCATAACTTCAAAACTTTAAGCACATAGAGAGGAAACTTGATATTATTGCAATTTATACAAGCATATATTCCTCCCTCATAATAATTTTCAGTAGCATCATGAATGAATTCAACAATATAACCAGCACCGAAAGCATTCTTTTCATGATCTACAAGCATAGAAATTTTATTACTCTCCACACAAACAAAATTCTTCTCATGAATAATAGTGGGAGCAAACTCAATAAAATAATTATCATGTGAGGCATAATCCAATTGAAAACTAAAATCACGATGACAAGATTCATGGATATAATTATTCTTTATAGCATACAAGTCATCACAATAATCATCATAGATAGCAACTTCGATCTCATAATCAATTGGAACCTCTTCCGGAATAGTGGATTCATCACAAAATAAAGTCATGACCTCTCCAAATCCACTTTCATCAATATAATCATCATAAATAGGAGGCATGCTTTCATCATAATAAATTTTCTCATCAAGACTTGGGGGACAAAAATTATCATCTTCATCAAACATAGCTTCCCCAAGCTTGTGGCTTTGCATATCATTAGCATCATGGATATTCAAGGAATTCATACTAACAACATTGCAATCATGCTCATCATTCAAAGATTTAGTGCCAAACATTTTAATGCATTCTTCTTATAACACTTTGGCACAGTTTTCCTTTCCAGCATACTCACGAAAGATATTAAAAAGATGAAGCGTGTGAGACAAACTCAATTCCATTTTTTTGTAATTTTATTTTATAAACTAAACTAGTGATAAAACAAGAAACTAAAAGACTCGATTGCAAGATCTAAAGATATACCTTTGAGAACTCACCTCCCCGGCAACGGCGCTAGAAAAGAGCTTGATGTCTACTACACAACCTTCTTCTTGTAGACGTTGTTGGGCCTCCAAGTGCAGAGGTTTGTAGGACAGTAGCAAATTTCCATCAAGTGTATGACCTAAGGTTTATCAATCCGTAGGAGGCATAGGATGAAGATGGTCTCTCCCAAGCAACCATGCAACCAAATAACAAAGAGTCTCTTGTGTCCCCAACACACCTAATACAATGGTAAATTGTATAGGTGCACTAGTTCGGCGAAGAGATGGTGATACAAGTGGTATATGGATGGTAGATAAAGGTATTTGTAATCTGAAATTATAAAAACAGCAAGGTAACTAATGGTAAAAGTGAGCATAAATGGTATTGCAATGCTAGGAAATAAGGCCTAGGGTTCATAGTTTCGCTAGTGTAAGTTCCCTCAACAATGATAACATAATTGGATCACATAACCATCCCTCAACATGCAACAAAGAGTCACTCCAAAGTCACTAATAGAAGAGAACGAACGAAGAGATTATGGTAGGGTACGAAACCACCTCAAAGTTATTCTTTCCAATCAATCCGATGGGCTATTCCTATAAGTGTCACAAACAGCCCTAGAGTTCGTACTAGAATAACACCTTAAGACACAAATCAACCAAAACCCTAATGTCACCTAGATACTCCAATGTCACCTCAAGTATCCGTGGGTATGATTATACGATATGCATCACACAATCTCAGATTCATCTATTCAACCAACACATAGAACCTCAAAGAGTGCCCCAAAGTTCCTACTGGAGAATCACGACAAAAACGTGCGCCAACCCCTATGCATAGGTTCATGGGCGGAACCCACAAGTTGATCACCAAAACATACAGCAAGTGAATCACGTGGTATCCCATTGTCACCACAGATACGCACGGCAAGACATACATCAAGTGTTCTCAAATCTTTAAAGACTAAATCCGACAAGTTAACTCCAAAGGGAAACTCAATTCATTACAAGAGAGTAGAGGGGGAGGAGAAACATAAGATCCAACTATAATAGCAAAGCTCGCGATACATCAAGATCGTGCCAAATCAAGAACACGAGAGAGAGAGAGAGATCAAACACATAGCTACTGGTACATACCCTCAGCCCCGAGGGAGTACTACTCCCTCCTCGTCATGGAGAGCACCGGGATGATGAAGATGGCCACCGGAGAAGGATTCCCCCTCCGGCAGGGTGCCGGAACGGGTCTAGATTGGCTTTCGGTGGCTACGGAGGCTTCTGGCGGCGGAACTCCCGATCTATTGTGCTCTCGGATGTTTTTAGGGTATATGGAGATATATAGGCAGAAGAAGTACGTCAGGGGGGCCACGAGAGGCTCACGAGGGTCGAGGGCGCGCCCAGGGGGGTGGGCGCACCCCCCTGCCTCGTGACCTCCTTGCAGATCCCCCGACGTGCACTCCAAGTCTTCTGGGCTTCTTTCCTTCCAAAAATGAGTTCTGTGAAGTTTCGGGTCAATTGGACTCCGTTTGATTTTCCTTTTCTTCGAAACCCTAAAACAGGGTAAAAAACAGAAACTGGCACTGGGCTCTGGGTTAATAGGTTAGTCCCAAAAATAATATAAAAGTGGATAATAAAGCCCAATATTGCCCAAAATAGTAGATAACATAGCATGGAGCAATCAAAAATTATAGATACGCTGGAGACATATCAGTGCTCGCCTGCAAAAGATACCTCGAATGCAGTCCGGTGTTAGAGCTCGGACGCAAGAGGATACTGCCTCCCGGGAACAACTTCAAACCCGAGGTGTGGCATAAAAATAACAAGGCATTGATAAAGGCCGGAAACTTAAAGGGGCTCCTCGGATACCCGACGTGTAAACTCGTCGGATGCACTTCGGCGATCCTCAAGATCGAAGATGAGAAGATTTGTTGAACCAGTTTTCAAGACCGACGACCGAAGATGAAGAGCAGTTCGGAAGAATCGAGGATCGTCCCTAACTTGAAGACTGGTTCAGGGGGCTATTAACGGTGTCCTGGACTAGGGGGTACTCATCACGTCGTCTCCCGATCAGTTGGATTGGGCCGAGGACCCCCATGGACGTATACTCATGGGCCAGTTTGGACAGCTGCCGCATACAAGGAAGATTCCACAAGACTTGGCGATCAAGACAAGGACTCCTCCCCCACCGGCGTATTCGGCTAGGACTCTTGTTATCCTAGGCCTCTGGTGCATTATATAAACCAGGGCCAGGCTAGTCGATAGATGATATATACAACAACAATCATACCATAGGCTAGCTTCTAGGGTTTAGCCTCTTCGATCTCGTGGTAGATCAACTCTTGTAATACTCATATCATCAAGAATAAATCAAGCAGGACGTAGGGTTTTACCTCCATCAAGAGGGCCCAAACCTGGGTAAAACATCGTGTCCCCAGCCTCCTGTTACCATCCGCCTTAGACGCACAGTTCGGGACCCCCTACCCGAGATCTGCCGGTTTTGACACCGACAGGGACTAACCCTTAACCGAAGTCCCAGTGCAAATTGCTGTTTTTTTGCCTATTTCAGTGTTTCGCAGAAAAGGAATATCAAACGAAATCCAAACGGAATGAAACCTTCGCGAGGATCTTTCTTGGAACAAACGTCACCCAAGAGACTTGGAGTACAAGTCTGGAAGTCCGTGAAGCTTCCACGAGGTAGGGGGCATGCCCAGGGGGTATGCACGCCTCCACCCCCGTGGGCCCCACAGAGCTCCACCGACCTACTTCTTTCACCTATATATACTCTTATACCCTGAAAACATCCAGGAGAGCCACGAAACCACTTTTCCACCGCTGCAACCTTCTGTACCCGTGAGATCTCATCTTGGGGCCTTTTTCGGCGATCTGCCGGAGGGGGAATCGATCACGGAGGGCTTCTACATCAACACCATAGCCTTCCGATGATGTGTGAGTAGTTTACCACAGACCTTCGGGTCCATAGTTATTAGCTAGATGGCTTCTTCTCTCTCTTTGGTTCTCAATACAAAGTTCTCCTCGATGTTCTTGTAGATCTATTCGATGTAATAATTTTTGCAGTGTGTTTGTCGAGATCCGATGAATTGTGGGTTTATGATCAAGATTATCTATGAACAATATTTGATTCTTCTCTGAATTCTTATATGCATGATTTGATATCTTTGCAAGTCTCTTCGAATTATCGGTTTAGTTTGGCCTACTAGATTGATCTTTCTTGCAATGGGAGAAGTGCTTAGCTTTGGGTTTAATCTTGCGGTGTCCTTTCCCAGTGAAAGCAGGGGCAGCAAGGCACGTATTGTATTGTTGCCATCGAGGATAAAAAGATGGGGTTTATATTATATTGCTTAAGTTTATCCCTCTACGTCATGTCATCTTGCCTAATGTGTTACTCTGTTCTTATGAACTTAATACTCTAGATGCATGCTGGATAGCGGTCGATGTGTGGAGTAATAGTAGTAGATGCAGAATCGTTTCGGTCTACTTGACACGGACGTGATGCCTATGTTCATGATCATGCCTAGATATTCTCATAAATTGTGACGCCCCCGATTTGACCGTACACTAATCATACACGCAAACGTGTATGATCAAGATCAGGGACTCACGGGAAGATATCACAGCACAACTCTACAAATAAAATAAGTCATGCAAGCATCATATTACAAGGCAGGGGCCTCGAGGGCTCGAATACAAGAGCTCGATCATAGACGAGTCAGCGGAAGCAACAATATCTGAGTACAGACATAAGTTAAACAAGTTTTCCTTAAGAAGGCTAGCACAAACTAGGATACAGATCGAAAGAGGCGTAGGCCTCCTTCCTGGGATCCTCCTAAACTACTCCTGGTCGTCAACAGCGGGCTGCACGTAGTACTAGGCACCTCCCGAGTAGTAGTAGTCGTCGTCGACGGTGGCGTCTGGCTCCTGTGCTCCAACGTCTGGTCGCAGCAATCGAGTAGAAAGGGGGAAAAGAGGGAGCAAAGCAACCGTGAGTACTCATCCAAAGTACTCGCAAGCAAGGAGCTACACTACATATGTATGCATTGGTATCAAATGGAATAATGGTATCATATGTGGACTGAACTGCAGAATGCCGGAATAAGAGGGGGATCGCTAGTCCTTTCGAAGACTACGCTTCTGGTAACCTCCATCTTGCAGCAGGAGAAGAGAGTAGATGGTAAGTTCACCAAGTAACATCGCATAGCATAATCCTAACCGATGATCCTCTCCTCGTCGCCCTGTGAGAGAGCGATCACCGGTTGTATCTGGCACTTGGAAGGGTGTGTTTTATTAAGTATCCGGTTCTAGTTGTCATAAGGTCAAGGTACAACTCTGGGTCGTCCTTTTACCGAGGGACACGGCTATTCGAATAGATCAACTTCCCTGCAGGGGTGCACCACTTTTCCCAACACGCTCGATCCCCTTTGTCCGGACACACTTTTCTGGGTCATGCCCGGCCTCGGAAGATAAACACGTCGCAGCCCTACCTAGGCACAATAGAGAGGTCAGCACGCCGGTCTAAATCCTATGGCGCAGGGGTCTGGGCCCATCACCCATTGCACACCTGCAGGTTGCGTACGCGGCCGAAAGCAGAACTAGCCC
The DNA here is from genome assembly GCF_056163025.1 of Triticum urartu. Taxonomy (NCBI): domain Eukaryota; kingdom Viridiplantae; phylum Streptophyta; class Magnoliopsida; order Poales; family Poaceae; genus Triticum; species Triticum urartu. The sequence goes on along the minus strand of NC_141878.1, from coordinate 474,929,425 downwards.
CCTTAATACAAGAGCAGGCTTACGGTCCAATCCGGCCCGCGCCGCTCAGTCGCTGACGTCACGAAGGCTTCGGCTGATACCACGACATTGAGTGCCCATAATTGTCCCCGCGTAGATGGTTAGTGCGTATAAGCCAGTGGCCAGACTCATATCAAATACCAAGATCTCGTTAAACATGTTATCTTGAATTAACCGCGAACGCCGACTAGGGCCAGGCCCACCTCTCTCCTAGGTGGTCTCAACCTACCCTGTCGCTCCGCCACAAAGTAACAGTCGGGGGTCGTCGGGAACCCAGGCCCACCTCTACCGGGATGGAGCCACCTGCCCCTTCAGCCCCCATCTCCAAACAGTATCATAAGTAATGTAACAGTATAAATTATATATCATATGCCCGTGATCACCTCCCGAAGTGATCACGGCCCAGTAGTATAGCATGGCAGACGGACAAGAGTGTAGGTCCACTGATGGAACACTAGCATCCTATACTAAGCATTTAGGATTGCAGGTAAAGGTAACAACAGAAGTAGCAAGGATAGGCTATGCATCAGGATAGGATAATGGAAAGCAGTAACATGCTACACTACTCTAATGCAAGCAGTAGAGAGAAGAATAGGCGATATCTGGTGATCAAAGGGGGGGGGGGCTTGCCTGGTTGCTCTGGCAAGGAGGGGTCATCAACACCGTAGTCGAACTGGGGTTCGCCGGCAGTCTCGAGGTCTACCGGAAAGAAGTAACGGAGGGGGAACACAATTAATAACAAAGCAGTCAAAGCATCACAAAGTGTAACATGGCATTACGCGGTGCTAGAGGTGACCTAACGTAGTAGTGGGCGCTACTGGCAAAGGGGGAAAACATCCGGGAAAGTATTCCCGGTGTTTGACGTTTTCGGACAGACGAATCGGAGGGGTATTGTTGCACGTTCGCTATGCTAGGGATGTGTGGCGGACGAACGGACTGCGTATCCGGATTCATCTCATCGTTCTGAGCAACTTTCATGTACAAAGTTTTTCCATCCGAGCTACGGTTTTATTTTTTATTAATTTTTAATGTTTAAAACAAATTCTAGAATTATTATTAATTGAAAATTAAATAGCAACTTGCTATGCGTACACACTGAAGTATACCCAGCAGAGTTGTTAGAGGCTGACAGTGGGCCCTATTGACTGCTGAGTCAGCAGTCAACAATCAGCTGTTGACTGGTCAAACAGACCAAGGGGGTCCACCTGCCATTGACTGGTAGTTAAACTAATTTAACTGATGTGATAAATTAAGCAATGGGACCAATAGGTCAGTGGGCCATTTTATTAACTTGCAAATTACTTAAGTAAATGGTTAATTAGGGACGCGGGGTCCATGTGTCAATGACAGCGGTTAAACTAGTATTCGTAAAATAAATTAATTAAGTTGATAGTGGGGTCCATATGGCATTTAACAAATAGGGATAATTAAGCGGTCGGATTAGCCGTGGCTAATCGTTGGTGGCCACCGTGGGCGACAGAAGCTCGCCGGAGCGCCACAATGGGCGGCAACTCGAGTCTCAGACACCACCGGGGGCGAGCTGGAGCTCGCGGGCTCCCAAGGAAGCAGGGGAAGGCCGCGGAGTGGGAGGAGGAGGCCATGGCGGAGCTGGGCGGCGGCGGCGAAGGCGGATGCGTGTGGGGAGGCACTGGAAGCGCAAGCGTGCACGGGGCGGCGCTGGACAGTAGCGGCAGCGGCAAGTATGGTGGCGGCGAGTGAGGGAGGCCCGGGGCCGGAGGGGGCGCGGGCGGCGTGTGCGTGTGCATGCGGCCGCGGGCGCGGGATGGTGCTGCTCGGCGCGCGTGATGGGGCAGCCACGACGGCGCAGGGAGGCGCAGTAGTCGGCCGGAGATGGGTGCAAGGCGAGGCGCTAGGCGGCGGCCTCAGGAGCGTGGGCGACGCCGGTGACCGGTCCGGCGACAGAGGGCAGGGGAAGAGGAGGCCGGGGTTGGCCTCACCAGTGTTGCAGAGATGAGGGGCGGCGAGGCGCGATGTGGTCCGACGAGGAGGAGGATGGGGACGAGCGACGTGGACGGGGAGCGCCGGTGTAACGCCCTCGATGCGGCTATATCTCCCACGTGTCGAAGCACGACTCAGAGGCATAACCGCATTGAAAGCAATGTCGCAAGTGAGGTAATATTCACACAAACCCATGTAATACATAAGGGAAAAGAGATACATAGTTGGCTTACAATCGCCACTTCACACAATTACATGAATAAAGCATTACATCATCCAAATACAATCAAGGTCCGACTACGGAACCAAAATAAAAGAAGAACCCCAAATGCGACACGGTCCCCGATCGACCCCAACTAGGCTCCACTACTGATCAACTAGAACGAAACACCACAAAGGACAAGATCTTCATCGAGCTCCTCCTAAGCTTGGTTGCATCAACTGCACGGTCTCATCGGCACCTGCAAGCTGGTTTTGGAAGTATCTGTGAGCCACGGGGACTCAGCAATCTCGCACCCTCGCGATCAAGACTATTTAAGCTTATGGGTAAGGTAAAAGATATGAGATGGAGCTGCAGCAAGCGACTAGCATATATGGTGGCTAACATACGCAAATGAGAGCGAGAAGAGAAGGCAAAGCACGGTCGAGAATCTATGATCAAGAAGTGATCCTAGAAAAACCTACGTCAAACATAACTCCAACACCGTGTTCACTTCCCGGACTCCGCCGGAAAGAGACCATCACGGTTACACACGCGGTTGATGTATTTTAATTAAGGTCAAGTTCAGATTTTCTACAACCGGATATTAACAAATTCCCATCTGCCCATAACCGCGGGCACGGCTTTTTAAAGTTCAAAACCCTGCAGGGGTGTCCCAACTTAGCCCATGACAAGCTCTCACGGTCAACGAAGGAATAGACCTTCTAGCGGGAAGACCCGATCAGACTCGGAATCCCGGTTACAAGACATTTTGGCAATGGTAAAACAAGACCAGCAAAGCCACCCAGATGTGCCGACAAATCCCGAGAGGAGCTGCACATATCTCGTTCTCAGGGCACACCGGATGAGCCAGACGTCGGGTGGGCCAGCCCAGAGTTGCCCCTGGTAGCTCCGGACATTGCTCAGTTGGACCAACACTCAGAGGAGCACTGGCCCGGGGGGTTAAAATAAAGATGACCCTTGGGCTGGCCTAACCCAAGGGAAAAAAGAGGCTAGGTGGCAAATGGTAAAACCAATGTTGGGCCTTGCTGGAGGAGTTTTATTCAAAGGGAACTGTCAAGGGGTTCCCATTATAACCCAACCGCGTAAGGAACGCAAAATCCGGGAACATAACACCGATATGACGGAAACTAGGGCGGCAAGAGTGGAACAAAACACCAGTCATAAGGCCGAGCCTTCCACCCTTTACCAAGTATATAGATGCATTAATTAAATAAAATATATTGTGATATCCCAACAAGTAAACATGTTCCAACAAGGAACAACATCTCCATGTTCCAACAAGGAACAAACTTCAATCTTCACCTGCAACTAACAACGCTATAAGAGGGGCTGCGCAAAGCGGTAACATAGCCAAACAACGGTTTGCTAGGGCAAGGTGGGTTAGAGGCTTGGTTCAACAATATGGGAGGCATGATAAGCAAGTGGTAGGTATCGCAGCATAGGCATAGCAAAAGAGCGAGCAACTAAGCAAGCAAAGATAGAAGTGATTTCGAGGGTATGGTCATCTTGCCTGAGATCCCGCAAGGAAGAAGAACGAGTCCATGAAGAAGACAAACGGACAAAGACGAACGGTTCCTCACAAACACGACGTTATCGGAACCAACCCGAAGAAGCAACACCGGAAAGAAGCAAACAACATAGTGAACAATCATCACATAACATGGCATGATGCGCAAACAAGTATGATGCATGTATGGTTTAAATATGCATGGCATGGCAAAGTGCACAAACAAAACTACAAGTTAAGTGGAGCTCAATATGCAACGGGTTGCATATTGACGGAACACCACATCAATTATTTGGTTCTCTCTCGTTTAGGGACCCAACAATATTAAATGTTATTAAGCATGGCAAGAGGTGAAGCATAAAAGAAACTATCTGACTAAGCAATTTAAATGGGGCCGGATATAACAAACAACAAATCCGGTAAATCCCCATATGCATTAGCAATTTAATGCAACAACAATTATAAACATTTTAAATGTTGTTATTATGATGCGAAAAACATATGCAAGTTTTAAGCAATTTTATGAAAATGTGGACATGAGCATGTTATGAAGCATTTGTCACCGTGGTGGAAGAAAGGGGTGCCACGGCAACGAATCCGAAAATGATGCCATGACAACATATCGGTTCCAGTAGCTCATGGAGATACCGGTGCAAAAGGAAGCGTGCGGATGTGCGAAACATGCTAGAGATGGTGGGGTGCTCCCGACTACCGGGTTCCCATGGGTTAGTGGCATGAAAACGAGTGACAAATTCGGACACGGTGCAAACACAAGCATCTCATACAACACACAACACTCGTTCACGGGCGTCGTCTCGATGGTTATACCTTCCAAGGGAGCATTCTCGAGCGGTTCGAGTTCGTAGAGGAAGTAGTTGTTCTCGTGACGGTACTGGAAGTAGGGGTACACGTTCGTTTTCGAAGAGGTACTTGACGGGTCCGAAGTTTCCGAAGGCGACGGTAGTGGAACTTGGTGAATCCGAGTTTCTCGGAGGTCATCATCGAACTTGGTCAAATACACGATGTGGGTAGACGTTCACTCGACATCTTCGGCGATGGTAGTTGTACACGGGTCTTCGACCACGGAAGTAGTCGTACACGTTTTCGTAGAGGTTCGGGGTCAACGACACGGAACTTGACGTCCACGAGGTCTTTGAGGGTCGACGGTAGTGGTACTCGGTCGTTTCGAAGAGGTACTTGGGGTCTTCGAACTTGCCGGTCTCGTTCACTTGACGGTGGTGGACGAACTTGACGGTCCCCGTCATCCTGGTACTTGGCGTTATTCCCTGTTCGGGGTCGAGCTTGACGTGTCGGCCTTCGATGGAGATAGGAGCGGGGTTTGACGGTGGAGCTCGGGAGCAAACCCCAACACAGAAGACCACAGGAGCTCGAGGCCACAGGGTCACGTGCAGGAAGCGGAGCAGGGTCGAGCGGCGCTGGAAACGAACCCGAAAAAGGAGAAGGGCGGGAAGAGCTTGCCGGGGGCGACGTGCGGGTGCAGAGGCGGCCATGGCTGGCGAAACAGCGAGGGGGAGGCAGATGGCGTCGGAGCAGGAACGTGGTGCGGCAACGGCAGAGGCACGATGTTGGTCGTGGTCGCCGACGCGACGATACAACACGGACGCCGTGGCAGGGAGGCGGCGAGCTTGAAGCCGAACGGAGGGAGGAGGAGGCGCCGGCGCGAGGAGGTGAAGGAGAGGACGGTGAGGCCGAAGGAACTGGCAGGGCTCGCCGGCGGTGGCGCCATGGAGAAGGTCGCCGGCAGGGGCGGCATCGGGCGCGCAGGACTCCTGGCATGAGGAGCAGCTCCGCTCCGGTGGCGAGGGAGCCCTAGCCTGGACGGCGTCAGGAGGCGCGAGGGAATCGGGGGGAGAGAGGTGGATCGGGAGAGGGTTTGGCGCTGCCCTCTCCCTGCGTGACGGCGCTCGGGAGGGATAAGACGAACGAGGGGAGAGCGAGGAGGAGCAAAGGTTTGGGCTAGGGTTTGGATGCTTAGGTGGGCATTGGCCTTGGAGCCGGCCCAGGAGTTGACCTAGGGAGGCCAGCGGCTGGTTGGGCCTAGGGATGGGCCCTAGAGGCCGGCCTGCTGGTCTCTCTCCTCTCTCTGCTATTTCCTTTCTTTTAAATAACAGAAAAAAAGAAAGGAAAAGAGAGAAGAGAAGGTTAGAGTAAGAATTTGGGCATGCGGATAATACTCCCGGACTCACAAAAATGTGTTTCTTCCGCGAAAATAGAGAAGGCCATGATTGAGAGATCTAAATTCAAATCCAGTTGAATTTAATTCAAATGGTTTGAATGAGTTCAAGGTATTGAAGAGTCCAAAAATGTTCGGATTTTTGGAGGAACCTCGGTAAATGGGAAGAGAATTTTTGGCAAGGTTTTTAAGTCGAGCTTGAACTAGAAAAGGCATGGGGAATATGCAAGTGTGTTTATGGGTGATTCCGAAAATGGAATATTTAATATAGCTCCCTAATATTGGGAGGGTATGTTATAAAGAGAAGTCACCATGTGAATTCCCTCGGTTTAAATGGATCGAAGATCCATACGGTTTATTTAGTTGAGTTAAGAAAAGAAATGACATGATGGCATGATGACATGATGCAATGCACATGAAGCAAAGATGAATGCAACAGATGAAACAAATCACACAACGAAATCTCGGAAACCCTGGAAGACATCTGAAGCTCCGGTCTTGGGGCGTCACAACACTCCACCACTACGAGAGGATCTCGTCCCGAGATCTAGGATGGCACCGGAGGGAAAAGAAGAGGAAGAGAAGAGGTAAAACTAAGTTGCTTCTTTCAAACGAGTGAAACCAAAGAACCTCGAGAGGTTGAGCAAATTTGAAAGAAAGAATACAACGAAGATGAATAAAGTTGAAAGCACCCCGTTAAGAAAGAGGAACAAGTAAGAACAAATTCGGGAAGCACTCCGGTTTAGAAGGTATGCAAGACTTGATAAGGCGAAAGGAACTTGAGCAAAAGGGCACAACACTCTGGTTAAGTAGACAATCATGAAAAGAACATAATCTTTGATGAAGCGAGATGATGGTTGAAGAAAGGAACATCACAATGCCTCCGGAACAAAAGAATAGAAGATAGATAATTGAAATAGGAGAATGGGGAAGAAAAAGCCAACTTCTGTCACAAAAGAGCTTGAAAAGGCATCCTTAGGAGAAGGTTCGAACGGAATTGTTGGAAAACCAACAACGAAAAGAGAAGCTTGATATGTTCTTATGGAATACATCTCAAATTATGAGGTGACAACCTGCCACTCACGAGAAGCAGAATTGGATTGATATCAACAAGGAGACGAGAAGCTTATTTCACCGGGAGGATAAATGAAGAACTTGGGTCTTATATGAGCACCATAAATAGCAACAATCCTTAGGGGCGGTTTTAGGTGAAATATAACCCAAGATAGCTCCAATGACGAGATTGATGGATTTAAAATATCCCAATCTTGACAACATGTGAATCATGAAAACATGAACTCAAATTATCAAGAATGACATAATACCACCTCCAATGATACGGTAGATAGAAATGCACTCCGGATAGCAAGATGAAGAAAACTTGAGCTTCTTAGAAAAGAATCTTGATGAACACTTCGAGAAGGAATTAAATCCTTTATGAACCATCATGTAGAACCTCCATGAAGAACTCCGGTAAACGAAAGAATGAACAAACGGAAGGAAAGAGAAGTTGAAAACACAAGGTGAATCCTACCGATTTAAATGAATCTCCATGGTGAAGTAATTGAAAAAGGTTGGAACTCAAGGAAAAATAGAAGATGAAACAAAGAAACCGAGAATTTTTCAGTGAACCTTCGGAATAAGGAATTAATCATTTGGATGAACAAGAATAAGAATTATGTTATGCTTATCCTTCACCAATTTAAATTGATGGCAATCCACGGGTTTGGCATACTACTTATTCTCGTAGCAAGGATGAAGATAGATATAGCTCAACTTGAGAAGGTCTTCAATGATCCACCAGCAGAATTTGGAAAGCACGAATGCATTGATATGATAAACAAAGGAAGAAGAATCTTGGAAGAACCACCGTAAGAATTTAAAATGGACGAAGAAAAGATAAAGAAACACCGGGAAGAATTTGCAAATGAACGAAGATGCTCGAGAGAAACTAGATACATGAGAACGAAGGGATCATGAACTGATTAGAGATCACTTGAAAGAAGCACCGGTAAGATTTGGAGAACCATAGCTGAAAGCTGAGAATGAATAAATTCTGAGATGATGGGCTCCAGAGAATCAAACTGAAAAGAATCTTGAATTGCTCCGGATAGGTGAAAAAATTCTCACAATCCAAAAACAACTATGAGAGGATGGCAACAAGCTAGAATGACGAGTCTTGAAGAGACAAGAACAAGATTGGGAGAAAAAAATCTTCTTCGGTCTTCAAAATCTGAGAATTACGACGAGAAACACCATCAAGAATTATTTAGACACTCCGGAAGAATAAAAAACGAAGAGGTTGAGCCAACAATGAAAAGAATTTGAAAGATCTTGGAGAAATACATCTGACTGATGATAACTCATTCTTACGTCAAACTTTGAAAAGAATTTTGAGAGTAACTCCGGGAGAGTAAGAAGTGTCGGGTAAGATCCTGGGAAAAGACCTGTGGGTTAGGGCCCACTGAAAAGATACACCGTAGAACGATTTCAAAGAGAGATTGCACCGGTTGAATTTAAATGGCTTGAATGAGATAACATCCTTGAAAGAGCTTGAACGAAAGCAGAGTGTAAACATGAATCTTCGGGATTTCTTGAGCACTCCGGAACAATTGAATAGCGAGAAATGAATGATTATGAGGTGCACCGGCACAAGAAAAGCATTTGAAATACATAAAAGAATATGATCAACACCGAAAGCTTGAATTGAATCCACCGGAGAAGAAAAGAATGAAGAATGACGAACTAGTAGAACATCTTCATGGAAACCACCGGGTAAGAACATTGACGGAAAAGAATGGAGAGACTTCACAAAAGGATACTTGATAAAGAAATCTGAGTCCTTGAAGAAAAACAAGGGTGGGAGGGTGGGAAAACAAAGACAACTTGGAACGGATGAAGCAAACACCGTTGAGAAGAACTGATAATTGATCTTATGGTTGTAGAAATGATCGGATCCACTGGAAGAGAAACACGCCGGTTGAAAAGGATTGACATGACAATCTCGATTATCATGAGGATTGGTATTCACATCGGAGTATGAGAACAACATTTGGGGAAGGTATGGAATCAACTCTTGACTTCGAAGCAACTCGAATACCACAACTCAAAACAAAAACAAAGGATTGGCTTGCGGAATAAGCCGGAACAAACATATGATAGAGATTTCGTCCGAAGTTTTCGTGGTGGGGCCTACACGGGCTCGATCGTACAGCACCATCATGTACAAGGCAGTGCACATGACATACGAAGCGTCCCCAAGTCGGCATAGCCAAGGACTCTTTAAGACACAACGAGACCACTGTAAAACCGACCGTGGATAGGCGGACCACTAGGCGTCGAACCCCAATTTCATATCATATATCCGTCGGAAAGATATCCTGAGAGCTACTTGAATTCCCACTTATAAACTCCCGAAATTTTTTGGTTATGCAATCAGGTGTTGGGGATACAGGGGAAGCATAATATCTCACCAAAAACTAGCAAATCCTACATCCAACTGTATCCATCCTTCAACACATAACCAAGAAACCTTCGGAAATCGTCTACCTCAACCTTCGAAAAGCATCCGTTATACAAGTTATGGCGATACTCCTGAACTCCCGCCCCAGTACTGGGCGGCGTCGAGGTTATCTCACCAACGAACTGCATAAAAGAGATTTTCGATGTCGGCGTACTAAACTCAGGTATTCCAGAACTGCAACGGTAAAATTATGACGACAACACCTCGGAGCTCAACTCCCCGGGACACTTCCACAAAACCCCTGACAGGAGGCACCAAGACAATGTTCTCGTCACAAAACCATCGGAACGATTCCAAGATACCCGCGTGATCCTAAAATTTTTTTTAGTGAAATTTGAGAAGAGAAGAGTCAAAACTCTACGTCAGGATGCCTTACCAGAGCGATGAGGAGACTGGGAAGTAAAAAGAATTCCTAAACTCTCCGATATATAATTCCTAAATGACTCAAAACATTTTTCTAGACACAACTCGGCCGCTAAAAACGATCAAGCAATGGGGCTCCTAAGGTCGGGGAAGGCTCTGATTACCAACTTGTAACGCCCTCGATGCGGCTATATCTCCCACGTGTCGAAGCACGACTCAGAGGCATAACCGCATTGAAAGCAATGTCGCAAGTGAGGTAATATTCACACAAACCCATGTAATACATAAGGGAAAAGATATACATAGTTGGCTTACAATCGCCACTTCACACAATTACATGAATAAAGCATTACATCATCCAAATACAATCAAGGTCCGACTACGGAACCAAAATAAAAGAAGAACCCCAAACGCGACAGGGTCCCCAATCGACCCCAACTGGGCTCCACTACTGATCAACTAGCATGAAACACCACAAAGGACAAGATCTTCATCGAGCTCCTCCTGAGCTTGGTTGCATCAACTACACGGTCTCATCGGCACCTGCAAGCTGGTTTTGGAAGTATCTGTGAGCCACGGGGACTCAGCAATCTCGCACCCTCGCGATCAAGACTATTTAAGCTTATGGGTAAGGTAAAAGATATGAGATGGAGCTGCAGCAAGCGACTAGCATATATGGTGGCTAACATACGCAAATGAGAGCAAGAAGAGAAGGCAAAGCACGGTCGAGAATCTATGATCAAGAAGTGATCCTAGAACAACCTACGTCAAACATAACTCCAACACCGTGTTCACTTCCCGGACTCCGCCGGAAAGAGACCATCACGGTTACACACGCGGTTGATGCATTTTAATTAAGGTCAAGTTCAGGTTTTCTTCAACCGGACATTAACAAATTCCCATCTGCCCATAACCGCGGGCACGGCTTTCGAAAGTTCAAAACCCTGCAGGGGTGTCCCAACTTAGCCCATGACAAGCTCTCACGGTCAACGAAGGAATAGACCTTCTAGTGGGAAGACCCGATCAGACTCGGAATCCCGGTTACAAGACATTTCGGCAATGGTAAAACAAGACCAGCAAAGCCACCCAGATGTGCCGACAAATCCCGAGAGGAGCTGCACATATCTCATTCTCAGGGCACACCAGATGAGCTAGACGTCAGGTGGGCCAGCCCAGAGTTGCCCCTGGTAGCTCCGGACATCGCTCAGTTGGACCAACACTCAGAGGAGCACTGGCCCGGGGGGGTTAAAATAAAGATGACATGTTATGACCATGAGCTCTACATATGTTTGCCATGAGCTCTCCATTTAGTTATTTGTCATTTTTGCCATGATTATTGTGTGCATGTTATGACCATGAGCTCTACATATGTTTTGTTAAAGGTTTTGCCATCTTTCCAGAGGTGCAACCCATGTATTTTTGTGATGTGTGTGGTGACTAGCACAAGCTTGCAAAGTGGTGCACTTGTTAATGCTGATTTCAGGGACTTAGCAATTCCACTAAGTCCTTGACCTGTTTATTTCATATGGCCATATGTTCATGTTGTTTCCTAGTGATCCGTGCCTCTTTTGAGGATGGTCGGTAAGGATGTTTTGTTTATCTTGTAGTGCTCTATCCATCCATGTCCTTGTTTGCAATTGTGGAGCACCCTAGCTTGAGTCAATCGAGCTCTACTTTTGCTACTTCGTGAATCTGGGCAGATTGTCTACTTGTTAGCGATTTTGCCGATGATGTTGTAGTTGATATGTGCATGCTATGTTATTGTTCTTGCCATGTCTAGCTTGCATTTTGTGTATTCTTGATGGGTGTATGCTTAGCTTGTCATGACTTGCTCCGTAGTGAGTGCATCGAGCTCGTAAACATGCCTACTTGATATCTGTTTTCAGCATGCTCCAGTTTGCACTAAGTCTATGATCTGATTATGTTTTTGCCATGTTCACATGCTTGCAATTGTATTTTCTGATCCCTTTTGGCTCAAGGTCACTAAGGGACTTTTGTTAAGCTCTTTGAGTAGCTCCATGCCATGTTTTACTTTGCCATGTTCAGGTCCTGTAGCATGTAGTTTTGTTGCTCCGAAGAGTGCTACCTGATCTGAAATTCCAGACAAGTGTTAATTTCACTAAGTCTGAAATCTGTTTGCCATATGCATTTTTGCCATGCTTGTTTGAACCTGTTAATGGATGAATTGGCTGTAGCTCAGTGCTAGACTTTTGTTAAGCATCATAAATGCATCCCTACCATGTATTTTTGTTGCCATGTTTGGGTGATGTAGCTTGTTTATCTCATTGCATTTAGATGGCTACTTGCTGTAAATCGCAGACCGGTGTCATATTTGAATCGCTTGCCATTTCCAAACCGTGACTCTGATTCCGGCGTTCTTTATATCGTTTTCAAGTGATTTCATCTCATCTTTCCAGTGCAACACTTGGATTTCCAAGTTGAGGCCAGGTTCATGCATCCCTTCTCAAATCTTGCATATGCATCCCGCATCGCGTCCCGCATAGCATACCATCCTTGCATCATATTGTTTGATCCTTGCACGTGGTTGATTGTGTCCTTGTTGCTTGTTTGTCTTGCTTGGGTAGAGCCGGGAGACGAGTTCGCTAATGAGGAGCCCGTTGAGTTTGCTTTCGAGGATCCAGTCAACTCTGACAACTTTACAGGCAAGATGATCATACCCTCGAAATCACTACTATCTTTGCTATGCTAGATGCTCGCTCTTTTGCTATGCCAATGCTACGATGCCTACCACTTGCTTTCAAGCCTCCCAAATTGCCATGTCAAACCTCTAACCCACCATGTCCTAGCAAACCATTGATTGGCTATGTTACCGCTTTGCTCAGCCCCTCTTATAGCGTTGCTAGTTGCAGGTGAAGATTGGAGGCCGTTCCTTGTTGGAACATTTATTTACTTGTTGGGATATCATTATATTATCTTGTTATCTTAATGCATCTATATACTTGGTAAAGGGTGGAAGGCTCGGCCTCTCGCCTAGTGTTTTGTTCCACTCTTGCCGCCCTAGTTTCCGTCATATCGGTGTTATGTTCCCGGATTTTGCGTTCCTTACGCGGTTGGGTTATAATGGGAACCCCTTGATAGTTCGCCTTGATTAAAGCTTTTCCAGCAATGCCCAACCTTGGTTTTACCATTTGCCACCTAGCCTCTTTTTCCCTTGGGTTTCCGGAGCCCGAGGGTCATCTTATTTAAACCCCCCCGGGCCAGTGCTCCTCTGAGTGTTGGTCCACCTGTGAGCCGCCGGTGGCCACCAGGGGCAACTCTGGGCTGGCCTATCGGAAGTTTGGACAATCTGAGTGTGCCCTGAGAACGAGATATGTGCAGCTCCTATCGGGATTTGTCGGCACATTCGGGCGGTGTTGCTGGTCTTGTTTTAACCCGTCGAAGTGTCTTGAAGAACCGAGGTACCGAGTCTAATTGGAACGTCTCGGGAGGAGGTCTATTCCTTCGTTGACCGTGAGAGCTTGTCATGGGCTAAGTTGGGACTCCCCTGCAGGGATTTGAACTTTCGAAAGGCGTGCCTGCAGTTATGGGCAGATGGGAATTTGTTAATGTCCGGTTGTTGATAACTTGAACCTTAATTTAATTAAAATGAATCAACTGAGTGTGTTACCGTGATGGCCTCTTCTCGGTGGAGTCCGGGAAGTGGACACGGTGTTGGAGTAATGCTTGCGCAGGTTGCTCTCTAGTTTCTCGCTCGCGCTTTGCCTCCTCTTCTCGCTCTCTTTTGCGTACAGGATAGCCACCATATCTGCTAGTCGCTTGCTGCAGCTCCACATATATTATTACCTTGCCTTACCTATAAGCTTAAATAGTCTTGATCGCGAGGGTGCGAGATTGCTAAGTCCCTGTGGCTCACAGATTACTATTACACCAGATGCAGGGCCTGATGATTCCGCTCCAGGTGACGCGCTCGAGCTCAAGTGGGAGTTCGACGAGGACTCTCAATGTTACTATGTTTCCTTTCCTGATGATCAGTAGTGGAGACCAGTTGGGGGTGATCGGGACCGTGTCGCATGTTGGGTTATCTTTTATTTTGGCGCCGTAGTCGGGCCATGAGTGTTTGGATGATGTAATGTTATTTATGTACCTTGATTGACGTGGCGAGTGTAAGCCAACTATGTTATCTCCCCTTTTATTAATTATATTACATGGGATGTTGTAAAGATTACCTTACTTGCGACATATGCCTTCAATGCGATTATGCCTCTAAGTCGTGCCTCGACACGTGGGAGATATAGTCGCATCGAGGGTGTTACAAGTTGGTATCAGAGCCGACCCTCGCGGTTACACGGATGGTTGCGGACAGGTGTGTGGTCATGTTGTTCATGACGTTTGTGACCCGTCGTGGAACCCGGCATGGCACATGTACCGGACTGGAAGCACAGACGTTTGTGCCAAGAGGGAACGTTCCTGTGGCCCGACGAGGACGTCGGTTCCTCTGAGTGGGGGTGTATGTGATAGCCTGGCTTATTAGGGATGATAGACTGCTCATATCAATAAGGAATTCCTTCTTTTTCGGGAGCCCATTCGAACAGAACTCCAAAGTTAAGCGTGCTCAGCTTGGAGTAGTGTCAGGATGGGTGACCGACCGGGAAGTTTCTCCCGGGTGCGCACGAGTGAGGACAAAGTGCGCAGAAAAGACTAGTATTGATCTGTGGGGCCAGTCTAGATCCCGCCAGGAGTAACGACCACTGGCGGGTGTGTCCGGGGCATTACAGTGGCGCCACCTGCCTTTCGCTTGGGTCCCCCGCCACGACTGGCGTCATGGGTCAATACGGGGCTGGACTGGGGGCCGGCAAAGGACGTGCCCCTGTTGCAGGGCCACATCCGAGATCTCCTAGATTGAGACATCAGTCTGGTCATGGTGACGCAGGTTATGTTAATTCGCTGAGTTCTGCCCTACAAACGTCGCCCCCTCCGCCTGTGGGAGTTCAACCCAGAGGGACCACGAGTTCTCCAACATTTTCTTGGCATGACGCCCGTGGAGATGTGCAAATTGTTCTTCGGACCACAAGTAGTGTGTCCGGATTCTACGGAGGACGCAGGTCTGAGCTGCAATCGTTCAGATACTCAAGTAAGTAGCCTTGTGCCCGGACTCGCTATCCGTATATTTATCATAAAATTGCCCCTAAAAGAGATGTCCTTTAAACAGGAGTGGATAGCGAAAGCAAAGCTAATCAGGTGTCCGCCGCCCCCCCTCCCCGAGACCACGCCGGGTCACGTGCTAGTCAGGATGTTGGAGGTTGTGCCTTCAAAGGGAAGCGAGGGAGGGGACAAGGGAGCTACAGCCTCCTCAAAGGAGGTTGTCCGGAAGGGAGGAATCACAAATTCCTCTCCTCAGGGGAATAAGAGGACCGCCTCTGAAGACCCGAAGACCATGGCCTTAAAGCGGGGGAAGAAATCTTCGCCAGAGGGTCCTGTGTTGGGGGATACTTCGGCCGAATTATGCCCTCAAGGGGATCAGCCCTCCACCGAGCCGTAAGTAGAGAGGAGTTTTCTTTTTAAGAAACGAGAGAAATCCCTACTTTATATCTGAGAAAAGTAATCGAAAATTTACCTTGTAGCTCGGACCTTAGCCCTTCTCAACAGAGCTCGTCTTCGGGGGATCTTCTTCCGGAGATGATGGAGAGCGGAACGCCTCCCCCTGCCGTACCACCTTGCGAGGCAGGCGACCCTGAGGTATCGTCACGGAGGGTTTCTCCGAATCCGCCGGGGCCGGAAGGTAGTCATATGGCCCCCCAAAGCCCTCTGCGTCCGGCCTTCGAAAAGGGCCATCGGACGAGTCCGGCGCCGTCTGGTGCATGGTCGGAGGAGCTGAAGGATCTGCTAGGGCGAGCATCTATCTCAGAGGAGCACCATGCATTAATGGGTATGGTGATTGAGAGGGTTTCATCCGCGGAGAGCGGATTGCACGAGGCCGTCAGGAGTTTATAGACAGGTTTTGAGGTACGCGAAATAATGTACCCTTTTTGGACAGTTGCGCATAAATAAGATGCGCCCTATGTAGATAGTAGCCCCTGAGACTCTGTGTGTTGTCAAAAGTGACGGCGCACAGAGGATCATAATCCCAAGTCTAATATGCTGCCTTTATACGTAGGTGGCGAAGTGTCCGGTGGCCAGCCGGACTGATGGATTTGCCGAGCTAAAGCGGCAACTTGACGTGGCAGATGTCGACATCGCGCTTGTCAACAAGCGGCTTGACGAGGCACAAGGTATGTAATTCCTTCGGCGGCGCCTGGTAAGAGGAGCTTTATGCCAGTATCTTACAATGTGTGCGCTTGATGCAGATGGTGCTGCTGCCATGGAGAATCTTCGGGCGGAACTTGCCCGAGCCAAGGAGAAAGCTAGGAAAAGTGATGCGGCTGCCGAAAAGGCAATTGAAGAGCTGAAAGCCGAACAGGCTGCTCACTGCCGAAGCAAGAAGGAAATGGCCGAGATGGCCGTGAAGCTGAAGAACGCTGCTGACCGTTGCAAGCTTCTTGAAAAAGAAGATAGGGCGGAACAGACGAACCTGAAGAAGGCCGTCGCCGATGCCAAGGATGCTCGCTCTGCGATGAGAGCTGTGAAGGAGGAGCTGCGTCAGGCCGGAGAAATCGCGGCTGGAAAGCCCTTTATGCTACGGAGGAAGTTCTGTGATCCTAAACATGCTCCGTTAGACTAGATGTGGAGTACGGCGGACACCTATCTGGATTTAGCAGCGAGTGCCGCAGATGCGGCCGAGCACTTCCGAGATCAAGAAGATCGCGAAGTGGAAAAGCTCTTCTGGTCGCAGTTCCACAATCCAGAGCGTCCACTGTCATTAGCCGATCGTTTGGCCGAATGGGCCGAGCTAAATAGGTTGTCCGGAATCGCCATGAAGTATGTCGTGAGTCATCTGTGGCCAGAGAGACCAGAGCCAAAAAGTTATTTCAACTTGGTGCAGCAGTTCCTTGGTGCGGCACCGCATATCAATGCGATGAAGAGGTCAGCGTGCATAGAGGGTGCGCGGATGGCTCTTGCCCGTGTCAAGACATACTGGGCGGAAATGGAAGCCACTGTTGTTGCATCCCCAGACTCGGATGGAAGCCGAGTACCTGCCGAGCACTATTTTCAGGAAGTTCTGCAAGGCACTCGTTTAATAGAGACGCAGTGCTCGAAGATACTATATTCGAATAGCATGTATTATTGTAAAACAATTATTTTGATAAATTGTAGAAGCTTTTTATACTTGTGCCTGCAAGTATTATGATACATCCTGTGCGGCCGTTTAACATATATGTATATATAATCTGAAAGATGACAGTCGTCGGCTTCAGCCCCCATGCACATAATGCGGGGGTGTTCGCAGAAGGCGCATTTTCACACTTGATCCAACGTCTTGGTCCTACAAAGGAGGTGATAGCGCAGGGAACTAGGCAATCGGACTATGATGCTTTATCACTTTCACTTAGCCATAGGAGTTTGACATTGAGGCTACTTATATAGCCCCTGGTGGCGCCTGCGCTCGCCTGAACTCAGGGCGCGTATGTGCCTGGCCGGGAAACGGCCCTTCGTTAATGCGGACGAATCCTAAAGATTCCGGTATGTCATCGAGTGGTTGACCAGTCTCACGCTATATCATGACAGTCAGTTTTCGGCTTTCTCTACTGAGGTGCTCGCCTGGTCAAACCGGGGCACAATCGCAGTAGTTCTCCTGGTGCCGCCTTAGCCGATAGAGTGGAACATAAGGCAGCAAAACACAGGAGCCGGGCAAACCCAACATTTGACCAAAGACATGATTCGGAGCTGATGCAGATAAGGCCAAACTCGCGACGCTGAACACTCCCTAAGGTATTCGGTCTTTATGAGGGCGGGCGGGATAACACCCTTAGTAATAAGCCCCTAGTGTCTAGGTACGCGCAAAACTCTGACGTGGCCACATGCCAAAATGCCAGCCTCCTCCTTGGTTATACCAAGAAACCAGGGGATGTTTATGAACAAGAGACGGTAAAAAAGGTTTACGCAGGGTCTTAATCTGAAAAGAATCCTTGGAACGGGTCCCTGCTGCACGTCTGCGCCTGTGTCTCCGTTGTGCCGTATCCTGGACGGGCGTAGCACGGTGTTCATCTGTAAAAGAGAGGAACTTAGTTAAATAAAGATCGTGCCGAACATGAGTTATACTAAATAAACAAAGTATGAATCGAAATGGGTAAAATTGAGCTTTATTGTCTCTTGTTTTATATGCGCGGAACCCCTAGTACAGGGGTATACGGCTATTAAGCCTTTATCAATTGTATGTTTATGCCGGACTCGTCTAGCCATGTCCGTGGTCTTGACGACCTGTTTAGATGCTTTGGCTTGTGAAGCCGCTTTATTGTGGGGCTGTCAAGGCAGCCGCACTGTTTTCCGCGCGGGAGGAACACTCAATGTTTTCCCTTTAATGAGATGATGCCTCGTGGACCGGGCATCTTAAGCGTAAGAGATGCATAATGCGGTATTGCGTTAAAGCAGGCGAAAGCTTCGCGTCCCAGTAGTGCTTGATAGCTACTTGAGAATGGGGCGATGTGGAAAGTTAGTTGTTCGCAACGGAAGTTATCGGGGGAGCCGAACATAACTTCTAGCCGGAGAGAACCCATGCAACGGGCATCCGGGCCTAGCGTTACCCCTTGAAAGGAGGTTTTGCTATGGCGAATTTTTGTTGGGTCTATCCCCATGTTGCGGATTGTGTCCTGATATAACAGGTTTAGACCACTGCTATCGTCCATCAGGACATTTGTAAAATGGAGTCCGCCGATTATTGGATCTAATACCAAGGCAGTCCAGCCTGCGTTCCAGATACTTCTAGAGTAATCCTGATGGTCGAAGGTGATTGGTTTTAACAACCATTGGCGAGACTCCTTTGGGATAGGCCGTATGGCGGGTATCTCTTGTGGCGTCGTTCTGTTCGTCAGGTGAAGTAAGTTTACTGTTTTGACTTCTTGTGGGAAATCCTTTTGTTTCCTGGTGCTCTGCTTGTGGGGTTCGTCGTCGTCCTCACTTGGTGTGTCGAGCCCCTTGTGTTCGACGTTGAGCTTGCCGGCTTGCTTGAAAACCCAACAATCTCTGTGGGTATGGTTCCCAGGCTTCCCTGGAGTATTGTGTATTTTACATATCTTGTCCAAGATTTTGTTTAAGTTGGATAGCTCATCCCTGTTATCCTTGAGGGGCAGCTTTCTCTGATTCTGCCGCGAGCTTTTGAATCCGGCGTTGACCGTCGTGCTCTTTGGGCTGTTTCCCTTATTCCGGCGCTGGTCCTTGCTGCGTCGGGGTTTTTCGTTTCCATCCCTAACTTCGGATGTACTTGGGTTGCTGGTGCTGCATCTTGCCAACCAGCTGTCCTCTCCTGTGCAAAAGCGGGTCATGAGGCTTGTCAATGCGGCCATTGTTCTTGGCTTTTCTTGGCCGAGGTGTCTGGCGAGCCATTCATCTCGAACATTGTGCTTAAAAGCTGCTAGGGCTTCGGCGTCCGGACAGTCGACTATCTGATTCTTTTTAGTAAGAAATCTGTTCCAGAATTTCCGGGCTGACTCTCCGGGCTGTTGAGTTATGTGACTTAGATCGTCTGCATCCGGAGGGCGGACATAGGTCCCTTGAAAATTTGCCCGGAAATCATCCTCAAGCTCTTCCCAACTTCCAATGGTGTTTTCAGGAAGGCTTTTGAGCCAATGCCGGGCCGACCCTTTAAGCTTGGGGGGTAAGTATTTTATGGCGTGGAGGTCATCTCCTCTGGCCATGTGTATGTGGAGGATATAATCCTCGATCCAGACCCCAGGGTCTGTTGTTCTGTCGTACGCCTCTATGTTTACGGGCTTGAATCCCGCTGGAAATTCATGGTCCAGCACCTCATCGGTGAAACATAGGGGGTGTGCGGCACCCCTGTATTTGGGTGTGCCGTGATGTTCGGATATTTGTTGTGTTGCATTGCTTACTAGAGCTTGCTTTCTTGGCCCGTATATAGATCTGGCTGGGCCGTCTTTTTGATGTGGATCCTTTGGTGGATCGCGTGCCGGCTTGTGTGCGGCGCCGCTTGCCGCTCCATGCTGGCCATGCGGTCGTCCATCCGACCAGATGGCTTTCCTATTTTTTGACTGCGGGGGCTCTAAAGCCTCCTCGTCAAATTCAGGCAGTAGCTTTCGCTTTGGATAGCTTTTTGTGTGGCGACTGCTGGCATATTTGTCTGCGGTGTTGCGTACTTTCCTCCATCTGATTCTGAGTGCATCTTCCGTAGTTTTGAGGCTTCCGCTTCTGCTTTTTCAGGCTATGCGCAGTGGCGACGAGCCTTTTGTGGAGGTTCTTCTACTCCGTGAGTTTATCCGGCGTAAGGTTGTCCGGACTGTTGTTTTCGCCGGGGACGGGGTGTTCAGTTTGTTTATCCAAGTTTCCCTGTTCGGACGCTTGCTCGAAGGCATGTTCGTCGTCCGCCGGCTCGTCCTGCTCTATGACTGGGTCTGTATGACTGCTGTCTCTATCGAGGCGGGGCTTGGAGCGGTGCTTACGTCGCCGCTTTGATTGCTTTTCGAGTGAACGATCCCTTGTTGCATCCCTGTGTTCCTCGTCGTCGCTTCCTTTGGGTGTGTCCACCATGTATACATCATGAGATGAGGTGGCTTTCCAGTGCCTTATAGGCGTTGGTTCGTGTTCATCTCCTACATCGTCGTCCATATCGTCGATGTCTTCGGAGTCGAAGTCGAGCACGTTGTTTAAATTATCGACAGTGGCTACGAAGTGGGTGGTGGGTGGGCTTTGAATTTCTTCATCATCCGCATCCCAACCTTGTTGACCATAGTCCGGCCAGGGCTCTCCTGATAAAGAGAGAGACTTTAGTGAATTCAGAATATCACTAAAGGGCGAGTGCTGAAAGATGTCCGTGACGGTGAACTCCATGATCGGCACCCAATCGGGTTCGATCGGTCGGGGCGCGGAGGGCTCGGAGTCTGGAGAGGAGTCCGGCTCCTTGGAGTCACGGGCTTTGCAGAGAATAGGGCTGGTGTTCGGCTCGATCGCCGTAGAGATTGCAGCCCCCGAGGCGGTTTCTAACCACCTATCCTCGATTGGTGTGATCGTCTCCGAGCTAGAGGTCGGAGCGGACACATGTGCGGCCTCCAGGGCACTGTTCGGCGGCAGAGCTAAATCATGCCCATCGTGACAGTGCGGCGCGCTCGGCTGTGGCTCGAATCCATCGAAGATCGAGTCTCCGCGGATGTCGGTCGTGTAGTTCAAACTTCCAAATCTGACCTGATGGCCAGGGGCGTAGCTTTCGATCTGCTCCAGATGGCCAAGCGAATTGGCCCGCAGTGCAAAGCCGCCGAATACGAAGATCTGTCCGGGGAGAGAAGTCTCACCCTGGATCGCATAGCTGTTGATGATTGGAGAAGCCATCGGGCCTAAAAGTGACGACACAGAGGAACTCTCAATGAAAGCACCAATGTCGGTGTCAAAACCGGCGGATCTCGGGTAGGAGGTCCCGAACTGTGTGTCTAGGTCGGATGGTAACAGGAGGCAGGGGACACGATATTTTACCCAGGTTCGGGCCCTCTTGATGGAGGTAAAACCCTACGTCCTGCTTGATTAATATTGATGATATGGGTAGTACAAGAGTAGATCTACCACAAGATCAGAGAGGCTAAACCCTAGAAGCTAGCCTATGGTATGATTGTTGTTCGTCCTATGGACAAAAACTCTCCGGTTTATGTAGACACCAGAGAGGGCTAGGGTTACACAGAGTCGGTTACAATGGCAGGAGATCTACATATCCGTATCGCCAAGCTTGCCTTCCACGCCAAGGAAAGTCCCTTCCGGACACGGGACAAAGTCTTCAATCTTGTATCTTCATAGTCCAGGAGTCCGGTCAAAGGTATAGTCCGGCCATCCGGACACCCCCTAATCCAGGACTCCCTCAAGGAGGGAGAAGCCAGCCCTCCTGAGAGAGCGGAAGATGAAAAGGAGGAGGATGATAATTACATGCCTCCCTCCGAAGACGAGGCAAGCATCGACGATGACGAATTCGTCGTGCTAGAGGATCCCGTTGAACAAGAGCGCTTCAAGTGCTGGCTTATAGCCACGACAAATAGCCTTAAGAAAAAGCAGCAGCAGCTTCAAGCTAATCAAGATCTGCTAGCTGACAGATGGACTGAAGTCCTGGCGGCCGAGGAATATAAACTCGAACGCCCCTCCAAGAGTTACCCAAAATGCAGGTTGCTACCCCGACTGGTGGAAGAAGCGTATGATGCGGCTGATCGGCCACCCCGTGGCCGTGACAGAGAGGCATTCTAGCCAAAATCTCAGCCTGCACCCCGACGCCATTCCAATAAAAAGGCATGGGGAAATACAGACCTGCGAGACATATTGGAGGACAAAGCAAAACATGCAAGATCGATCTACGGATCACAAGGGCGCGCCACTATGTGAGACGATAATCGTCATGCCGGATACAACAAAAGTAAATCCGGCCGGGCCGAGCACAGCGGGCAAGACTCATTGGAGCTGCGTCGCGATATAGCCCAGTACAGAGGCGCCGCACACCCCTTATGCTTCACAGACGAAGTAATGGATCATCAAATCCCAGAGGGTTTGAAACCCATAAATATAGAATCATACGATGGCACAACAGATCCTGCGGTATGGATCGAGGATTTCCTCCTGCATATCCACATGGCACGCGTTGATGATCTACATGCCATTAAATACCTCCCACTTAAACTCAAAGGACCAGCTCGGCATTGGCTCAATAGCTTGCCAGCAGAGTCCATTGGTTGTTGGGAGGATCTGGAAGCCGCATTCCTTGACAACTTTCAAGGCACTTATGTGTGACCACCAGATGCCGATGACTTGAGCCACATAATTCAGCAGCCAGAGGAATCGGCCAGGCAATTCTGGACACGGTTCCTAACAAAGAAAAATCAAATCGTCGATTGTCCGGATGCAGAGGCTCTAGCAGCTTTCAAACAAAACATCCGCGATGAGTGGCTAGCCCGACACCCAGGTCAGGAAAAGCCGAAATCTATGGCAGCCCTCACGACACTCATGACCTGCTTTTGTGCGGGAGAAGACAGCTGGCTGGCTCGCAGTAACAACATATCAAAGAACCATGGTACTTCGGATACCAAGGACGGCAGTAGCAGGTCACGTCACAACAAACATAAGCACCGCATTAATAGCGGCAATACCGAGGATACGGCAATCAATGCCGGATTCAAAGGCTCTAAACCCAGTCAGCGAAAAAGCCATTCAAAAGAAGCACTCCGGGCCGGTCCAGTTTGGACCGTATACTCGATCGCTCGTGTCAAATACACGGCATCCCCAACAAGCCAGCCAACCACACCAATAGGGATTGTTGGGTGTTTAAGCAGGCCGACAAGTTAACTGCCAAAAACAAAGATAGGGGGCCACATAGCGATGGCGAGGAGGAGCCCCGACAGCCTAATACCGGAGGACGGAAGAGGTTCCCCGCACAAGTGCGGACGGTGAACATGATATACACAACCCACATCCCCAAGAGGGAGCGGAAGCGTGCGCTCAGGGACGTATATGCGTTGGAGCCAGTCGCCTCAAAGTTCAACCCATGGTCCTCCTGTCCGATCACCTTCGATCGCAGGGACCACCCCACTAGTATCCGTCATGGCGGATTCGCTGCACTGGTCTTAGATCCAATTATTGATGGATTTCACCTCACTCGAGTCCTTATGGATGGCGGCAGCAGCCTGAACCTGCTTTACCAGGACACGGTGCGCAAAATGGGTATAGACCCCTCAAGGATCAAACCCACAAAAATGACCATTAAAGGCGTCATACCAGGCATAGAGGCCCATTGCACAGGCTCAGTCACACTGGAAGTTGTCTTCGGATCCCCGGATAACTTCCGAAGCGAAGAGTTAATCTTCGATATAGTCCCATTCCGCAGTGGTTATCATGCACTGCTTGGGCGAACTGCATTTGCGAGATTCAATGCGGTACCGCATTATGCATACCTCAAGCTCAAGATGCCAGGACCTCAGGGGGTCATTACAGTTAATGGAAACACAGAGCGCTCTCTCCGAACGGAGGAGCACACTGCGGCCCTCGCAGCGGAAGCGTAAAGCAGCCTCTTAAGGCAATCCAATAGTTCGGCGTTTAAGGACCCGAACACCTTCAAGCGCACCCGGAGTAATCGGCAACAGGACCGCCTGGCACGTTCCGAGCTCGCATAGCAATGCGGCCCCCACCCCGGCCCAAGCCAAACGGCGAAACTCGTGCCACGCGTACATAATTACGCATTAAAAATACCATGGGCACAGATAGGGAGGGGGCACGATTACGGCACGCTCCAAGACGCGGCTTAAACCGCACTAGGGGCTTCCTGCTTTGTTATTTTTCTCTTTCAGGACCTTAATCTCTGGAAACCATGTCCGGCAGCATGATTCCCGAACACATGATGCAGCAACCAAGGAGGCAGAAAGCTACATCACACCACGGAACTCCCAGGTGGATCACGATAACGAGTGAAATATTTGCTTTAATACTATTCCTCAGCTTGCCCTTGGAAGGGACATGTCAAACCATCCTACTTTTTGCTTATTGCACTGCATGTATCATTCTGCTTTAACGCACCTTTTTGAATAAACAATGCATAGCATTAAGACTATGATTGCATTCTTCTTTTATATATATATATGTTCATTCCTGACATCCAGCACCCGTACACTCTGGTACGGCCAATACGCTAGGGGCTTAAGCATACCCCACAATACGATGTGAGAAGTCCGGACACTTTCAACAGTGCGGCACCCCGAACTTATAGCATTATATGCATCAACTCCGAATCATGTCTTGGGTCAATAGTTGCGTTTGCCCGGCTCCCATGTTTTGGTACCTTATGTTCCGCTATATCGTCTAAGGTAGCACTGGGAGAACTACTACGATTGTGCCCCGGTTCTGCTGGGCTAAGCACCTCAGTAGAGAAAGCTAAAACTGACTGTCATGATAAGGCAAGAGACTGGTCGCTGTTCGAGAGGTTTTCGAGTCCTTAAAGACTTATGCCGCTTAGAGCGAGGAGTCGGCCTTGTCCGGCTTAAGGCGTGTATCGCGCCCCAAATTCGGCCTTCCGAATACTAGGGGCTTCGCCGAAATTTAAAATTATAGAATTCTATGGCTAAGTGAGAGTGATAACGCATTATAGTCCAATTGCCTTGTCCGTTGTGCCGAGCACCTCCCTCGAAGGACCCAACAATGGGAATAAGAGGGCTTAGGTTTATCCCGAACACCCCAGCACTCGTGGCGTGGGGGCAGAAGCCGACGACTAGCCATCTCTCAGATGTGATAAACAGCCGAACAGAAGGTAATATTTTAAATTCAAACAAGCGTTGCATAGCACATATGAACAAGTTTTCATAACTACAGGATTACACGAGCGAGTTCACTCGAATATTATATCTTTCATACACTCGTCCGCTACGAGACGAGCACCCTTCAGGACACCCTCATAGTACATCTCGGGGTGGCGATGCTCCTTGCCCTCCGGCGGCCCTTCCTTGATCAGCTTCACGGCGTCTAGCTTGGCCCATTGCACCTTCACACGGGCGAAAGCCCGGCGTGCACCTTCGATGCAGACGGACCGCTTGACGACTTCTAGCCGTGGGCAGGCATCCACAAGCCGCCTCACCAGGCCGAAGTAGCTGTTCGAAAGGGCATCGCTAGGCCACAACCGGACTATAAAGCCCTTCATGGCCTGTTCGGCCGCCTTGTGTAGCTCGACCAGCTGCTTTAGCTGGTCGCTCATAGGCACCGGGTGTTCGGTCCTGGTATATTGGGCCCAGAACAACTTCTCCATTGAGCTTCCCTCCTCGGCCTGGTAAAACGTTGCGGCATCCGACACGCTGTGGGGCAAATCTGCGAATGCTCCTGGAGAGTTCCGGATTCAGGTAAGTAACAAGTAATTTACTTTCGCATGCTTGCTTTGCATATAGAATGCCTTACCTGCCGCTATCTTCTTCATCGCATCAATCTCCTGGAGGGCCTTTTGGGTTTCGGCCTTGGCATTCTTTGCGCTCTCGAGGGCCGCGGCAAGCTCTGACTCTCGCGTCTTCAAGTCAAGCTCCAACGCCTCGTGCTTTGTCATGAGAACGTGGAACTCTTGCTGCACCTCGCCCACCCGAGCCTCATGCCTTTCCCGCTCGGTGTGCTCCTTGGTCGCTTTGTTTTCGGCCTCGGATAGCGGTTGCTTCAGGGTCGCCACCTCGGTCGTGGCCCCTGGCAAATTTACGATGATCCTGTCATTTTGCAATCGCATTCTTTTTATACATATCCATAGACTAGGTACTACTTACCTTTGTTCTCCTCGAGCTGCCTCTTGGCAAGGCCGAGCTCGTCCTTGGACCCTTTAAGGTCCTGCTTCAGTGCGGCGACCTCCGTAGTCAGTGCGGCAGAGGCCAGCAGCGAAGCCTGCATATGCATATAGACATACTTGTATTAGACTCCTGCGATGTTGTTTGATCCTCTATTCGGCTTTTCTTTTTGAACACCGAACAGAGCATCAGGGGCTACTATCTAGGCGGTAATATTTTTCCTATATTTTAAAAACTTACCTCAAAGCCTATTAGAAGGCTGGCACAAGCTTTAGTAAATCCGCTCTTGGCGGACTAAACCTTCTGGACCACCGCACTCATAATAGTGCGGTGCTCTTCGTCGATGGAAGCGCTCTGAAGCGCTCCCAGCAGATTGTCCGGTGCCTCTGGTTGGACAGAGGTCACCGACACAGTCATCTTGCCCCTTTTGGAAGGAGGCCGCCTGCCTGAGTCCGGAACCATTTGAGGTTCCGGCGCGGTGTTCGGCTGATGGCCGAACTCGGAGCCCTCGGGAGCCTTGCTCCCTCTGCTCCCGGAGTCCGGAAGGTCGCCTTGAGGCGCCTCCGAGACTGTCTCCCCTCGACCCAGTGCCTCTTGAGACAATACCTTGGCGTTGTCCGTAGGGCAAGGGGAGGTGGCGGTCGGAAGTGGATCGCTATCCTTATCCGACGAGCCCAGGGTGCCGTCCGACGATACATCGATACGGGCTCGTGGCGGTCTGCATAATCATAATTCGGCGTTAGGAGAAGCAGTGCGACAAAGGAATGCTATGAGTTACTCTGGTATCCGAATACTTACGACTTCGCCAGGGGCTTGGCCCTGAGCAGCCACTCGTCTTCGCCTTCGGCGGCGGTGGTGGAACTGTTCGGATGGAGAGTCCTTCCCTTCTTGGACCCTTCGGCCCCCCCAGTTGGGGCGGCCTTCCTTTTCTTGTCTTCCCCGATTGGAGGGGGAGCGTCTTCATCTTCCTCCTCGTCTTCGTGGGAGGAGTGAGCCGAGGAGTCCTCGGACGATGAGTCCGATATCACCTGGCGCCGGGAACTCTTTCGGGTTCCCTTGGCCTTCTTGGTCTTCTCCGGCACCTTGTAAGGAGCCGGAGTCAGCATCTCTGTCAGGAGAGCGTCTGCTGGGCCTTCGGGCAAAGGAGCCGGACAGTCGATCTGTCCGGCCGTCTCCTGCCAGTCCTGTCAAAGGCATGGAGCTCAGACCCCACACATAGTTAAGCTGGGGGAAATAAATATCCTATCGGATGTATAGAACTCACCGAATGCGCTTGGCGCTTCGCGCTTAGCCCGTGGTCCTTGGTGAGGGAGGGAGGGACCTCGGCGCCCTTGAATAGCACCTTCCAGACGTCCTTGTGCGTCATGTCGAAGAGCTCGCTCAGAGTCTAGTGCTGGGCCGGGTCGAACTCCCACAAGTTGAAGTCCCGTTGTTGGCACGGGAGGATCCGGCGGATGAGCATGACCTAGACTATATTGACAAGCTTGAGCTTCTTGCCGGCCATATTCCGGATACATTTCTGGAGTCCGTCCAGCTCTACCGATGAACCCCAGGACAGGCCCTTCTCTTTCCAGGAGGTGAGCCGCGTGGGGATTCTGGATCAAAACTTGGGGGAAGCCACCCATTTGGCGTCGCATGGCTCGGTGATGTAGAACCATGCCGGTTGCCACCCCTTTATGGTCTCCACGAAGGAGCCTTCAAGCCATATAACGTTGGGCATCTTGCCCACCATGGCTCCGCCGCATTCTGCTTGTTGGCCGCCCACCACCTTCGGCTTGATATTGAAGGTCTTTAACCACAGGCCGAAGTGGGGCCGTATGAGGAGGAAAGCCTCACACACGACGATGAACGCCGAGATGTTGAGGACGAAGTTCGGGGCCAGATCATGGAAGTCCAGCCCGTAGTAGAACATGAGACCACGGACGAATGGATGGAGGGGAAACCCCAGTCCGCGGAGGAAGTGGTGGAGGAAAACTACCCTCTCATGAGGTTCAGGGGTAGGAACGATCTGCCCCGCAGCAGGCAGCCGATTCTCTATATTCGGGACCAAGTATCCGGCTCTGCGTAGCTTCTTGATGTGTCCCTCCGTAACGGAGGAAGCCATCCATTTGCCTCCCGCTCTGGACATGATTGGAGAAAGTTGAGGGGAAGGATGTGGGCTTGGGCGTTGGAGCTCGAGAGCGCAAGAGTGGATGAGCAAGGAGGAAGAAGGCGTGGGTAGAAAAAGGTTAAACCTTATCCCTTTATAAGGGCGGCCGAAACTATGCGCCCCCACTAGCCTGGTAAAACTCGCTTATCCCCCAAGCGCTGTAATCGATGGCGCGGTTGGGTTACTCACGCCCGTATTTACGAGAATCCCGTAATTAGGGGAACACGATCTCTGCTTTGACAAGACATGTCAAGAAACCGCCTCGCGTTATGTGTGGAGCTGGTTGAAGAAAAACAGTTCGAATAATCGCCGAGCCATGGCCTGATGTCATGTTGCCAAAGCATGTCAGCAGATTAAGATTTGTGGATATATTATTCTCTCTGTGGTGGTATGTGGAATTTATTTTGCAGGGTCGGACACTATCCTGGAATTCAAACTCTTCCGTGAGGTGTTCGGAGGAGGAACCCGCCTTGCAATGCCGAAGACAATACTGCGCCCCGGACTCATCGTCATTGAAGCCTGGTTCAGGGGCTACTAAGGGAGTCCTGGATTAGGGGGTCTCCGGACAGCCGGACTATATCCTTTGGCCGGACTGTTGGACTATGAAGATACAAGATTCAAGACTTCGTCTCATGTCCGGATGGGACTCTACTTGGCATGGAAGGCAAGCTAGGCAGTACAGATATGGATATCTCCTCCTTTGTAACCGACCTTGTGTAACCCTAACCCTCCCCGGTGTCTATATAAACCGGAGGGTTTTAGTCCATATGACAACATACAATCATACCATAGGCTAGCTTCTAGGGTTTAGCCTCTCCGATCTCGTGGTAGATCAACTCTTGCAATACTCATATCATCAAGAATAAATCAAGCAGGACGCAGGGTTTTACCTCCATCAAGAGGGCCCAAACCTGGGTAAAACATCATGTTCCCTACCTCCTGTTACCATCCGCCTTAGACGCACAGTTCGGGACCCCCTACCCGAGATCCGCCGGTTTTGACACCGACAATCATAATGAAAGCAAGCAAGAAATTCCAGAGCAATAGGTTGCTGAGGATCGGAAGATCGAATGGTATTTCGAAAACTTCTGTGAAACACATGAACAACTGGGGACGAGTGGATACTCGGTAAGTGTGAGAAAGTATCCGTAGGGGTATTTCTGTGGCAAGGAACTACAAGACCGTGGTACAAGGGATTCTTAAAAGTCGGAGAGCAATTCGATGCATCTTGTAACAACAAGAGAAACTCAGGGTAATGGTATGAACAACAAGTGTATGTCGTTATCCATATGGATATATCGGTAGTAGGGAATTGAAAATGCAGAGCGCACAAGGGTCTCGGGAATGGTCGAAGAGTTTCTTCAAAATCTTCTGGTGCAGTAGATGATCATCTGGAATGAGGGGCTCTCCGGGAGAAAGTATTATCGAGAACCTAAAGTTAGATTTAGTAAAACCATTTTAACCCGAATAGGAGAGAGATCAGAGTCCCAGAGTATAGACGAGGAATAAAAGATCCTAATACCACCCAATGGCGACGTGGGCCCGTAAGCCACACAGCCATGTTAGTAAAACAGTTTTCACTGACTAGACTCAACTTCGGCCAAGGAGTGTGGAAGGGGGATTCCTACAGGCAGTCGGCTCTGATACCAACTTGTGACTCCCTCGATTTGACCGTACACTAATCATACACGCAAACGTGTACGATCAAGATCAAGGACTCACGGAAAGATATCACAACACAACTCTACAAATAAAATAAGTCATACAAGCATCATATTACAAGCCAGAGGCCTCGAGGGCTTGAATACAAGAGCTCGATCATAGACAAGTCAGCGGAAACAACAATATCTGAGTACAGACATAAGTTAAACAAGTTTTCCTTAAGAAGGCTAGCACAAACTGGGATAGAGATCGAAAGAGGCGCAGGCCTCCTGCCTGGGATCCTCCTAAACTACTCCTGGTCGTCGACAGCGGGCTGCACGTAGTAGTAGGCACCTCCCGAGTAGTAGTAGTCGTCGTTGACGGTGGCGTCTGGCTCCTGGGCTCCAACGTCTGGTCGCAGCAATCGAGTAGAAAGGGGGAAAAGAGGGAGCAAAGCAACCGTGAGTACTCATCCAAAGTACTCACAAGCAAGGAGCTACACTACCTATGTATGCATTGGTATCAAATGGAATAAGGGTATCATATGTGGACTGAACTGCAGAATGCCAGAATAAGAGGGGGATGGCTAGTCCTTTCGAAGACTACGCTTCTGGTAACCTCCATCTTGCATCAGGAGAAGAGAGTAGATGGTAAGTTCACCAAGTAACATCGCATAGCATAATCCTAACCGATGATCCTCCCCTCGTCGCCCTGCGAGAGAGCGATCACCGGTTGTATCTGGCACTTGGAAGGGTGTGTTTTATTAAGTATCCGGTTCTAGTTGTCATAAGGTTAAGGTACAACTCTGGGTCGTCCTTTTACCGAGGGACACGGCTATTCGAATAGATCAATGTCCATGCAGGGGTGCACCACATTCCCCAACACGCTCGATCCCCTTTGTCCGGACACACTTTTCTGGGTCATGCCCGGCCTCGGAAGATCAACACGTCGCAGCCCTACCTAGGCACAACAGAGAGGTCAGCACGCCAGTCTAAATCCTATGGCGCAGGGGTTTGGGCCCATCTCCCATTGCGCACCTGCACGTTGCGTGCGCGGCCGGAAGCAGAACTAGCCCCCTTAATACAAGAGCAGGCTTACGGTCCAATCCGGCACGCGCCGCTCAGTCGCTGATGTCACGAAGGCTTCGGCTGATACCACGACGTCGAGTTCCCATAACTGTCCCCGCGTAGATGGTTAGTGCGTATAGGCCAGTGGCCAGAGTCAGATCAAATACCAAGATCTCGTTAAATGTGTTATCTTGAATTAACCGCGAACGCCGACCAGGGCCAGGCCCACCTCTCTCCTAGGTGGTCTCAACCTGCCCTGTCGCTCCGCCACAAAGTAATAGTCGGGGGCCGTCGGGAACCCAGGCCCACATCTACCGGGATGGAGCCACTGTCGGCGTTCTGGGAACGGGGGTCCCCAGACTTGCCTGCCTGCGGCCTGCGGAGTGGCTCAAAAGGGGGCCCAGCGCGGCCCATCTTCATCAACACAGACCCAAGACCCTCGCGAGGGGCCAAGCCTCGCGGGGCGGACAACACGGAGCTTCCTCAGGCACGGCCTCATCAGGCTGGCTCGCGAGGAGGCGGAGAGATCAAGGCGAGGTACCTCATGAGGTGCCCGTGACGCAAGCCATGACGACCAAAGGCGCCAGGCGGGCGCCAGCCGCGCAGTGTCCTCCTTTCCTCTTTGGTGCAAAGGGAGCAAGCGCAGGCGAGAGCATCAAGCAAAGGCACCCGTTTCGGTGCAACAAGACCAAGACCAGTCCAACGGCAGGGAGGAAGTCATTGTGGAGCCCAAGCCAGCGTCACCACCAGAGCCTTTGGCAGGCGAGGACCAACTTTAGTCAGGATAAGTGTACCAGATGTTCCCCTTCAAAATGGCCAATTGTTGCCGCCCTTCCCGCTCAATATTTGGGAAGAGGCCCAGAGCCTTTGCCTATAAATAGGACTAGCCACCCCCAGGGTAGGGGGCAATCAAGAAGGGAGAATCTAGAAGGCAAGAGAGAAACTAGCTAGGATCAGATCGAGTAGCATCACAGAGAGAGAGAGAAGGGCGACTGAACTCCTCCTAGCAGTTCATCCCCCCAGCCAAGAACAGACCCTCGCGAGGTTGTTCTTCCTTGTATTGCTCATCATCATCAGCCCAAGAGGCAATCCACCACACCACACACTGGAGTAGGGTATTACACCACAACGGTGGCCCGAACCAGTATAAACCCTGTGTCTCTTGTGCTGTTCTTTCCATAGCTTAGATCTTAGCGAGGCGGAGGGGTGCAGGTAGGTAGAAGGCAAAATCTCCGTGTGCACCCCAGTGTTCGAACCTCAAGGGTCTGCCGGAACCCGAAATCCAACATTTGGCGCGCCAGGTAGGGGGTGCGCCGGAATTCGTCTTCCACCACCCCGTTCTCCTCCGACCATCGCGTCCATGTTTGACGCTCGTCGGGCCCGCGCCGAACGCCGGGCCGCTCTCGCTTCCCGCGTCGCCCAGACGGCTCCTGTCGGCGGGCGTCCTTGTTGTTCCCCGTCACCTGCCGTCAACGCCGCCACCGGCCCGGTGGGGAACGAGCAGCAAGCGTCGTCTCATCATCCGTCCGTGCGGCAAGACGGCCGCACCGCTACTCCCTCACTCACCCCAGCTGGTTCTTCGTCCCGCGCGCTCCGCGCACCCTTGGAGGCTCGAGCTGCGCTCATCGCGGCAAACGAGCTCCTGCGCTACCGTCCCGTCGACGACGTCTACGAAGAATGGCTCGACCGCGTCACCGAGCTCGTCCGCGCCGCAGGGGGCTCCCATGCACCGTCCGTTCCGCTGCACCGCACCCCACCCCGCGCGGGCGACGAAGCTCCGGGGGCGCCCCAGCCGCCTCCTCCTCAAGAAGGCGCCATGGCTCCAAGGCGCGTGGCCCCTGGGCGGAACCCGCTCCATCAGGTGCCAGCGCGGCAAGAGCAGAGCTGCCAAGAAGTCCCTCGCCCGCAAGAAGCTGCCCGGGCGCTCCCTGCTCCAGCACGTCGCGACCATGCTCCTGCTCCCGCACGTCAAGACCCCGCGCTGCTCCCAGCTGCAGCGCGTGGGGACATGCAAGACCAAGCTCTCCATCACCCAAGGCCTCCCGTGGCCACAGCAGACTGTCGTGCCTTCACCACCGAGCTACGCAGCGTCGCGTGGCCCGGCAAGTTCAAGCCAGACCTGCCTCCTCGTTACGACGGCACGGCCGACCCTGCGGAGTTCCTCCAGCTCTATGAGCTGGGCATCGAAGCTGCCAACGGATACGAGAAGGTCATGGCGAACTGGTTTCCCATGGCGCTCAAGGACGGGGCCCGCACCTGGCTCCTGAACCTGGCTCCAGGCACGATCTCCTCCTGGGACGAGATGCGCACCCGCTTCATCGCCAACTTCCAAGGTGCTCGCGACCGGCCACCCGCCGTGAGCGACATGCGCCGCATCAAGCAACAACCCGGAGAGACCCTGCAGAAGTACATCCAGCGCTTCAACAACGCACACCTCAAGATTCCCAAGGTGACCGAGGAGGCCATCATCTCAGCCTTCTCCGACGGCGTGCGCGATGTCAAGATGAAGGAGGAGCTGGCGATGCATGAAGACCTGTGCACTTCCTTGGAGTTGTTCAACTTGGCAACCAAGTGCGCCAGGGCTGAGGAAGGGCGTCTCTCCCTCCTCGAGCTGCCTGCCGCGGACCCAGAAGAGAAGAAGCCCAAGGCCAAGGATGTGAAGCGCAAGGGGGCTGCTGTGCTCGCGGCAGAACCAGACACCAAGCGGAGCAGAGATCAGCCCGAATCTTCCAAGGGCAGTCGGTGTATACCACGACCTCCACACCCACAACACCAACGAATGTCAAGAGCTCCGAGCCGTGCGAGAAGGAAGGATCGGCCGTCGCCCCGACCGCGGTGACCGGGGCTACGGTCGAGGAGGAGGAAGGAACGCAGGACGCTGGGAAGACCGCTGCCCGCGCAAAGGGTGGCGCGATCGACCTCGCGAGGATCGCTGGCAAGACCCGCCTCGTGAGGGAGACTGGAGGGATCAGCCTCGCTAGGATCGCCCGCAAGGCAACACAGGCCTCCCTCCGTTGCCGCCGCAGCCAAGGAGAAACGAGGACCGCCATCAGGACGAGGGGGCTGGTGGCTTCCAGGAGCCGCACGCGATCGCCTGCATCCTGGGCGGGGCTCAAGCCCCAGCCTCTCAATGCATCTTCAAGCAGTTCGCCCGCGAAGTGAATGCAGTCCTCCCCAAGCTCGAAGCCACGTGCCCTCTTAGGTGGTCGGCGTGCGCCATCACGTTCAGCTCAGCAGATCAGCTCAAGTGTGCGGCCACAGCCGGAGTCCTCCCGATGCTTTGTTCCCCGATCATCAGCAACGTGGTGGTCACCAGGACCCTCATCAACGGCGGGGCAGGGATCAACGTCCTGTCCGTGGAAACATTCAACAATCTCCAAGTGCCCTACAACCAGCTTCAGCCGACCAAGCCTTTTTCTGGAGTCACCGACGGCTCCACGGTCCCGATTGGGCAGGTCCGCCTCCCTGTCACCTTCGGGGCACGCGACAACTACCGCACCGAGCTCATCGACTTCGACGCTCACATTCGCCTGCCATACAACGCCATCCTTGGGTACCCAGCGCTGGCCAAGTTCATGGTCGTAACTCACCACGGCTACAACGTCCTCAAGATGCCAGGAAGTGGCGGAGTCATCACAGTTCCTGTGAAGAGAAGGACGCGGTGTGTTCCCTGGAACGAGCCTTTCGGGCCACATCACTGGAAGACCCGGATCGCGGAAGCAGGAGGCTTCCCGAGACCGCCCCCAAGAAGAAGAAGACATCATCCGGCCCGGCCCCTCAGGAGGCAGGCCCCTTAGGGCCCGCGCCTGCCCAGGGGGAACCTCCTTCCATCGCGTAGGAAAGCGCCCGGCGCCCTCCTCAGGCAGGGCTCGGGGGCTCTCCCCTGGAGGGCCACCGACCTGGCTAAGGTCATGAGGGAGGCGCTTGGGCACCACATGGAGGCGTGTTTCGAAGCACGTTTCCCTCAAGAAGGAGTAAGGCAAGGAGAGCCAGACCCTCAGGAGTTCGTCAGCAAGGCCATTCAGGAGCTACAGGAGTCAAGAGTCATGAAAGGCGGCCGCCGCCTACCAGCTGTGGCTCCCCATCCAGGCGAGGATGGTGGGCTGCGCATCTGCATCGACATACCAGGGCTCAATCGAGTCGCCTCTCTGGAGCGCCTCTGGCCCTCGCGAGTGGGGCGCTGCGAAGGTCCACCCCATAGCTACGTTCGCATGCCTTACGGCTTGCCGAACGCGGCTGCCACGTACCAATGCCTCATGAGGGGCATCATGGAGGCTCAAGAGGCCAGGCGTTCCACAGCCCTGGCGGAGATGGAGATGGTCCGCGAGGAGCCACCAGCGTCTCCGGAGCCTCCCAAGGCCCCAGGGCCTGGGGGCTCGTGAGGATTGGCTTCCGCAGCCCACCGAGTCTGCTACACCAACATTCCTTCGTCCTCAACATCATCAGGTGACATCTTTCAAGTTTCATTTCCAGCTGGGAGCGCCCCCCAGGGCTGCATTGTTCCCAGGCCGCATGGGTCCGTCCCTGCGGCATGTATCCCTTTTATTTCATGTTGTTAGCTTACTTTGTTGGGGGCGCCCCATGGGCTGCATCATCCCCCAAGTCGCTCGGGCCAGACCCAGCGGCATGTATCCCTTTCGCGTTTATTTCCGGCTATGCGTTCGACCCACCATGCTTGATTATTTGATGCCTGTCCACGGCACCTCTTCTTCATGCCGACCACTTGCACGTTAAAGGGGGGTACCTGAGCATCGCGACTCAGGGCTCTTATTGGCTCTCCAGCCCTCACCCTCTGGCCTTGTCCA
This sequence comes from Triticum urartu, assembly GCF_056163025.1. Lineage (NCBI taxonomy): Eukaryota > Viridiplantae > Streptophyta > Magnoliopsida > Poales > Poaceae > Triticum > Triticum urartu. The sequence goes on along the minus strand of NC_141878.1, from coordinate 474,893,642 downwards.
CGGCATCGCGACCTGGCATACCAGCGACGGCTGAGACCAGCTCGAGGGCCGGGACCCGAGGACGTAGAGTGTCGGCTGTTGGGGAACGTAGTAATTTCAAAAAAATTCCTACGCACATGCAAGATCATGGTGATGCATAGCAACGAGAGGGGAGAGTGTGATCTACGTACCCTTGTAGACCGACAGCAGAAGCGTTAGCACAACGCGGTTGATGTAGTCGTACGTCTTCATGGCCCGACCGATCAAGCACCGAAACTACGGCACCTCCGAGTTCTAGCACACGTTCAGCTCGATGACGATCCCCGGACTCCGATCCAGCAAAGTGTCGGGGAAGAGTTCCGTCAGCATGACGGCGTGGTGACGATCTTGATGTACTACCGTCGCAGGGCTTCGCCTAAGCACCGCTACAATATTATCGAGGGTTATGGTGGAAGGGGGCACCGCACACGGCTAAGAATATGATCACGTGGATCAACTTGTGTGTCTAGGGGTGCCCCTGCCCCCGTATATAAAGGAGAAGGGGAAGGTGCGGCCGGCCAGGAGGAGGGCGCGCCAGGAGGAGTCCTACTCCCACCGGGAGTAGGATTCCCCCCCTTTCCTAGTTGGAATAGGATTCGGGAGGGGGGAAGAGGAGAGAGAGAAGGAAGGGGGGCGCCGCCCCCCTCTCCTTGTCCTATTCGGACTAGGGGGGAGGGGCGCGGGGCCCAGCCCTGGCCACCTCTCCTCTCTTCCACTAAAGCCCACTAAGGCCCATATACCTCCCGGGGGGTTCCGGTAACCTCCCGGTACTCCGGTAAAATCCCGATTTCACCCGGAACACTTCCGATATCCAAATATAGGCTTCTAATATATCAATCTTTATGTCTCGACCATTTCGAGACTCCTCGTCATGTTCGTGATCACATCCGGGACTCTCAACAAACTTCGGTACGTCAAAATGCATAAACTCATAATATAACTGTCATCAAAACCTGAAGCGTGCGGACCCTACGGGTTCGAGAACAATGCAGACATGACCGAGACACGTCTCCGGTCAATAACCAATAGCAGAACCTGGATGCTCATATTGGCTCCCACATATTCTACGAAGATCTTTATCGGTTAGACCGCATAACAACATACGTTGTTCCCTTTGTCATCGGTATGTTACTTGCCCGAGATTCGATCGTCGGTATCTCAATACCTAGTTCAATCTCGTTACCGGCAAGTCTCTTTACTCGTTTCGTAATACATCATCTTGCAACTAACTCATTAGTTGTAATGCTTGCAAGGCTTATGTGATGTGCATTACCGAGAGGGCCCAGAGATACCTCTCCGACAATCGGAGTGACAAATCCTAATCTCGAAATAGGCCAACCCAACATGTACCTTTGGAGACACCTGTAGAGCTCCTTTATAATCACCCAGTTACGTTGTGACGTTTGGTAGCACACAAAGTGTTCCTCCGGCAAACGGGAGTTGCATAATCTCATAGTCATAGGAACCTGTATAAGTCATGAAGAAAGCAATAACAACATATTAAACGATCGGGTGCTAAGCTAATGGAATGGGTCATGTCAATCACATCATTCTCCTAATGATGTGATCCCATTAATCAAATGACAACATATGTCTATGGTTAGGAAACATAACCATCTTCGATTAATGAGCTAGTCAAGTAGAGGCATACTAGTGACACTCTGTTTGTCTATGTATTCACACATGTATTATGTTTCCGGTTAATACAATTCTAGCATGAATAATAAACATTTATCATGAAATAAGGAAATAAATAATAACTTTATTATTGCCTCTAGGGCATATTTCCTTCAGTCTCCCACTTGCACTAGAGTCAATAATCTAGTTCACATCGCCATGTGATCTAACATCAATAGTTCACATCTTTATGTGGTTAACACCCATAGTTCACATCGATATGTGACCAATACCCAAAGGGTTTACTAGAGTCAGTAATCTAGTTCACATTGCTATGTGATTAACACCCAAAGAGTACTAAGGTGTGATCATGTTTTGCCTGTGAGAGAAGTTTAGTCAATGGGTCTGCCATATTCAGATCCGTAAGTACTTTGCAATTTTCTATGTCTACAATGCTCTGCTCGGAGCTACTTTAGCTAATTGCTCCCACTTTCAATATGTATCCAGATGAAGACTAAGAGTCATCCGGATCAGTGTCAAAACTTGCATCGACGTAACTTTTTTACGACGAACCTTTTGTCATCTCCATAATCGAGAAACATATCCTTATTCCACTAAGGATAATTTTGACCGTTGTCCAGTGATCTACTCCTAGATCACTATTGTACTCCCTTGCCAAAATTAGTGTAGGGTATACAATAGGTCTGGTACACAGCATGGCATACTTTATAGAACCTATGGCCAAGGCATAGGGAATGACTTTCATTCTCATTCTATTTTCTACCATGGTCGCGTTTTGAGCCTTACTCAATTTCACACCTTGTAACACAGGCAAGAATTCTTTCTTTGACTGTTCCATTTTGAACTACTTCAAAATCTTGTCAAGGTACGTACTTATTGAAAAAAACTTATCAAGCGTCTTGATCTATCTCTATAGATCTTGATGCTCAATATGTAAGCAGCTTCACCGAGGTTTTCTTTGAAAAAATCCTTTTAAACACTCCTTTATGCTTTGCAGAATAATTCTACATTATTTCCGATCAAGAGTATGTCATACACATATACTTATCAGAAATGCTGTAATGCTCCCAGTCACTTTCTTGTAAATACAGGCTTCACTGCAAGTCTGTATAAAACTATATGCTTTGATCAACTTATCAAAGCGTATATTCCAACTCCGAGATGCTTGCACCAGTCCATAGATGGATCGCTGGAGCTTGCATATTTTGTTAGCACCTTTAGGATTGACAAAACCTTTTGGTTGCATCATATACAACTCTTCTTTAAATCCATTAAGGAATGTAGTTTTGTTTATCCATTTGCCAGATTTCATAAAAATGCAGCAATTGTTAACATGATTTGGACAGACTTAAGCATCGCTACGAGTGAGAAAATTTCATCGTACTCAACACCTTGAACTTTGTCAAAAACCTTTTTCGACAAGTCTAGCTTTGTAGATAGTAACACTACTATCAGCGTCCGTCTTCCTCTTGAAGATCCATTTATTTTCTATGGCTTGCCGATCATCGGGCAAATCCATCAAAGTCCATACTTTGTTCTCATACATGGATCATATCTCAGATTTCATGGCCTCAAACCATTTCGCGGAATCTAGGCTCATCATCACTTCCTCATAGTTTGCAAGTTCGTCATGGTCTAGTAACATGACTTCCAGAACAGGATTACCGTACCACTCTGGTGCGGATCTCACTCTGGTTTACCTACGAGATTCGGTAGTAACTTGATCTGAGGTTACATGATCATCATCATTAGCTTCCTCACTAATTGGTGTAGTAGTCACAAGAATAGATTTCTGTGATGAACTACTTTCCAATAAGGGAGAAGGTACAATTACCTTATCAAGTTTTCTACTTTCCTCCTACTTACTTATTTCGAGAGAAACTCTTTCTCTAGAAAGTTTCCGAATTTAGCAACAAAAGTCTTGCCTTCGGATCTGTGATAGAAGGTGTATCCAATAGTTTCCTTTGGATATCCTATGAAGACGCACTTCTCCGATTTAGGTTTGAGCTTATCAAGTTGAAACTTTTTCACATAAGCATTGCAACCTCAAACTTTAAGAAACGACAACTTTGGTTTCTTGCCAAACCATAATTCATATTGTGTCGTCTCAACGGATTTAGATGGTGCCCTTTTTAACGTGAATGCAGCTGCCTCTAATGCATAACCCCAAAACAATAGCGGTAAATCTGTAAGAGACATCATAGATCGCACCATATCAAATAAAGTACGATTACGACGTTCGAACACACCATTACACTGTGGTGTTCCAGGTGGCGTGAGTAGTGAAACTATTTCACATTGTTTTAACTGAAGACCAAACTTGTAATTCAAATACTCTTCTCCATGATCAGATCGTAGAAACTTTATTTTCTTGTTATGATGATTTTCCACTTCACTCTGAAATTCTTTGAACTTTTCAAATGTTTCAGACTTATGTTTCATCAAGTAGATATACTCACATCTGCTCAAATTATCTGTGAAGAACAGAAAATAATGATACCTGTCGCGAGCCTCAATATTCATCGGACCACATACATCAGTATGTATGATTTCCAACAAATCTGTTGCTCGCTCCATTGTTCCGAAGAACGGAGTCTTAGTCATCTTGCCCATGTGGCATGGTTTGCAAGCATCAACTGATTCATAATCAAGTGATTCCAAAAGCCCATCAGCATGGATTTTCTTCATGCGCTTTACACCAATATGACCTAAACGGCAGTGCCACAAATAAGTTTGCACTATCATTATTAACTTTGCATCTTTTGGTTTCAATATTATGTTTATGTGTATCACTACGATCGAGATCCAACGAACTATTTTCATTGGGTGTGTAACCATATAAGGTTTTATTCATGTAAACAGAACAACAATTTATTCTCTTACTTAAATGAATAATCGTATTACAATAAACATGATCAAATCATACTCATGCTCAACGCAAACACCAAATAACACTTATTTAGGTTCAACACTAATCCCGGAAGTATAGGGAGTGTGCGATGATGATCATATCAATTTTGGAACCACTTCCAACACACATCGTTACTTCACCCTTAACTAGTCTCCGTTTATTCTGCAACTCCCGTTTCGAGTTACTAATCTTAGCAACTGAACTAGTATCAAATACTGAGGGGTTGCTATAAACACTAGTAAAGTACACATCAATAACATGTATATCAAATATACTTATGTTCACTTTGCCATCCTTTTTATCTGCCAATCACTTGGGGTAGTTCTGCTTCCAGTGACCAGTCCCTTTGCAGTAGAAGCACTTAGTCTCAGACTTGGGCTTCTTCACTTGAGCAGCAACTTGCTTGTCGTTCTTCTTGAAGTTCCCCTTCTTCCCTTTGCCCTTTTCTTGAAACTAGTGGTCTTGTCAACCATCAACACTTGATGTTTTTCTTGATTTCTACCTTCGTTGATTTCAGCATCACGAAGAGCTTGGGAGTTGTTTCTGTTATCCCTTGCATATTATAGTTCATCACGAAGTTCTACTAACTTGGTGATGGTGACTAGAGAATTCTGTCAATCACTATCTTATCGGGAAGATTAACTCCCACTTGATTCAAGCGATTGTAGTACCCAGACAATCTGAGCACATGCTCACTGCTTGAGCTATTCTCCTCCATCTTTTAGCTATAGAACTTGTTGGAGACTTCATATCTCTCAACTCGGGTATTTGCTTGAAATATTAACTTCAACTCCTGGAACATCTCATATGGTCCATGACGTTCAAAACGTCTTTGAAGTGCCGATTCTAAGCCGTTAAGCATGGTGCACTAAACTTATCAAGTAGTCATCATATTGAGCTAGCCAAACATTCATAACATCTGCATCTGCTCCTGCAATAGGTCTGTCACCTAGCGGTGCATCAAGGACATAATTCTTCTGTGCAGCAATGAGGATAAACCTCAGATCACGGATCCAATCCGCATCATTGCTACTAACATTTTTCAACACAATTTTCTCTAGGAACATATCAAAATAAACACAGGGAAGCAACAACGCGAGCTATTAATCTACAACATAATTTGCAAAATACTACCAGGACTAAGTTCATGATAAATTTAAAGTTCAATTAATCATATTTCTTAAGAACTCCCACTTAGAAAGACATCCCTCTAATCTTCTAAGTGATCACATGATCCAAATCAACTAAACCATGTCCGATCATTACGTGAGATGGAGTAGTTTCATTGGTGAACATCACTATGTTGATCATATCTACTATATGATTCACGCTCGACCTTTCGGTCTCCATGTTCCGAGGCCATATCTGTATATGCTTGGCTCGTCAAGTATAACCTGAGTATTCCGCGTGTGCAACTGTTTTGCACCCGTTGTATTTGAACGTAGAGCCTATTACACCCGATCATCACGTGGTGTCTCAGCACGAAGAACTTTCGCAACGGTGCATACTCAGGGAGAACACTTCTTGATAATTAGTGAGAGATCATCTTATAATGCTACCGTCAATCAAAGCAAGATAAGATGCATAAAAAATAAACATCACATGCAATCAATATAAGTGATATGATATGGCCATCATCATCTTGTGCTTGTGATTTCCATCTTCGAAGCACTGTCGTGATCACCATCGTCACCGGCGCGACACCTTGATCTCCATCATAGCATCGTTGTCGTCTCGCCAATCTTATGCTTCCACGACTATCGCTACCGCTTAGTGATAAAGTAAAGCATTACAGCGCGATTGCATTGCATACAATAAAGCGACAACCATATGGCTCCTGCCAGTTGCCGATAACTCGGTTAAAAAACATGATCATCTCATACAATAAAATTTAGCATCATGTCTTGACCATATCACATCACAACATGCCCTGCAAAAACAAGTTAGACGTCCTCTACTTTGTTGTTGCAAGTTTTACGTGGCTGCTACGGGCTTAAGCAAGAACCAATCTTACCTACACATCAAAACCACAACGATAGTTTGTCAAGTTGGTGTTGTTTTAACCTTCGCAAGGACCGGGCGTAGCCACACTCGGTTCAACTAAAGTTGGAGAAACTGACACCCGCTAGCCACCTTTGTGCAAAGCACGTCGGGAGAACCGGTCTCGCATAAGCGTACGCGTAATGTCGGTCCGGGCCGCTTCGTCCAACAATACCGCCGAACCAAAGTATGACATGCTGGTAAGCAGTATGACTTATATCGCCCACAACTCACTTGTGTTCTACTTTTGCATATAACATCAACACATAAAACCTAGGCTCGGATGCCACTGTTGGGGAACGTAGTAATTTCAAAAAAATTCCTACGCACACGCAAGATCATGGTGATGCATAGCAACGAGAGGGGAGAGTGTGATCTACGTACCCTTGTAGACCGACAGTGGAAGCGTTAGCACAACGCGGTTGATGTAGTCGTACGTCTTCACGGCCCGACCGATCAAGCACCGAAACTACGGCACCTCCGAGTTCTAGCACACGTTCAGCTCGATGACAATCCCCGGACTCCGATCCAGCAAAGTGTCGGGGAAGAGTTCCGTCAGCACGACGGCGTGGTGACGATCTTGATGTACTACCGTCACAGGGCTTCGCCTAAGCACCGCTACAATATTATCGAGGGTTATGGTGGAAGGGGGCACCGCACACGGCTAAGAATATGATCACGTGGATCAACTTGTGTGTCTAGGGGTGCCCCCTGCCCCCGTATATAAAGGAGAAGGGGAAGGTGCGGCCGGCCAGGAGGAGGGCGCGCCAGGAGGAGTCCTACTCCCACCGGGAGTAGGATTCCCCCCTTTCCTAGTTGGAATAGGATTCGGGAGGGGGAAAGAGGAGAGAGAGAAGGAAGGGGGGGCGCCGCCCCCCTCTCCTTGTCCTATTCGGACTAGGGGGAGGGGCGCGCGGCCCAGCCCTGGCCACCTCTCCTCTCTTCCACTAAAGCCCACTAAGGCCCATATACCTCCCGGGGGGTTCCGGTAACCTCCCGGTACTCCGGTAAAATCCCGATTTCACCCGGAACACTTCCGATATCCAAATATAGGCTTCCAATATATCAATCTTTATGTCTCGACCATTTCGAGACTCCTCGTCATGTCCGTGATCACATCCGGGACTCCGAAAAAACTTCGGTACATCAAAATGCATAAACTCATAATATAACTGTCATCAAAACCTTAAGCGTGCGGACCCTACGGGTTCGAGAACAATGTAGACATGACCGAGACACGTCTCCGGTCAATAACCAATAGCGGAACCTGGATGCTCATATTGGCTCCCACATATTCTACGAAGATCTTTATCGGTCAGACCGCATAACAACATACGTTGTTCCCTTTGTCATCGTATGTTACTTGTCCGAGATTCGATCGTCGGTATCTCAATACCTAGTTCAATCTCGTTACCGGCAAGTCTCTTTACTCGTTTCGTAATACATCATCTTGCAACTAACTCATTAGTTGTAATGCTTGCAAGGCTTATGTGATGTGCATTACCGAGAGGGCCCAAAGATACCTCTCCGACAATCGGAGTGACAAATCCTAATCTCGAAATATGCCAACCCAACATGTACCTTTGGAGACACCTATAGAGCTCCTTTATAATCACCCAGTTACGTTGTGACGTTTGGTAGCACACAAAGTGTTCCTCCGGCAAACGGGAGTTGCATAATCTCATAGTCATAGGAACCTGTATAAGTCATGAAGAAAGCAATAACAACATATTAAACGATCGGGTGCTAAGCTAATGGAATGGGTCATGTCAATCACATCATTCTCCTAATGATGTGATCCCATTAATCAAATGACAACATATGTCTATGGTTAGGAAACATAACCATCTTCGATTAATGAGCTAGTCAAGTAGAGGCATACTAGTGACACTCTGTTTGTCTATGTATTCACACATGTATTATGTTTCCGGTTAATACAATTCTAGCATGAATAATAAACATTTATCATGAAATAAGGAAATAAATAATAACTTTATTATTGACTCTAGGGCATATTTACTTCACCGGCATCTAACCAAATTTGCAGGGACACATCACAAGATAAGGCCCAGTGCCAGGCGCAACCCGCCTAGAGGTAGGGCCCCGTGAGTCCCGCGCTGGCTCAAGGGTGCCCAGATACACCTCGCCAGGCCCTACCGTGCAAGCCACGTGTCAGGGCGGGGCTGTACACGCCCCGGAGGCTCCTCCCGGAGGGGAGCCCCCTCCCACGTACCAGTGGAAGCACCATGCTCCGCGCTGGCTAACGACACTGCCGAGGAGCGGCTATGCCCGTACACATACGGAAGCACTATGCTCCGCGCTGGTGATAAACAACTGAGGGCGGCCCCCGGGGCGCATCAACCTCAGGGAGCCCAGAGCTCAGTGTCTAGCCTCATCATAACGCCTCCCCTTGGGAGTGCCGCGCGAGGGGGCTGGGCACGGGGGCTGCGCCTTGGTCACGCCCAGACGCACGCCACCCAGCCAGGCCCCCCCGGGCCTGGTTCGTCGCGCGTCTCTCCCCGAGCGGAGCCAAGGTACGAAGGCCGTTTGAGCGTCAAGGGGGACTCCTGAGCATCACGACTCAGGAGCCTAACTGGTCACGTAGCCCCTCACTCCATAGTTCCGAAAGGCTAACGGCGGTTGAGGTGTGCGCGCGGCCGGGCTCTGCAGATGTAGAACGGTAGATCCACCCACATCACACCTCCCTACTTGCTGTTCGTGCGCCAAGGGGGACTCTTGAGCATCGCGACCCAGGAGCCTAACTTGTCACGTAGCCCCTTACTCCTTGGTCCTGTCCTGGTTTCCGGTCGGGGCTAACGGCGGCTGAGGTATGCGCAGGGCCGGGCTCTGCCGGCGTAGAACATAAGCAAGTAGGAAGGAAAAGCGTAAATTTCAAGGAATTCAAAAGCAAATATTACAGTCCACACTGTTATCTCAATGCCAAACGCAAGTTTAAACGCCTCCCCGAGGCATGATACATGTGCAGGAATTAAAGGCAGGACAGGAGCCACAACGGAGTCACTTGTCGGCGGTGGAGCAGCGCGGAGTGGGTTCACCTCATGGAGCAGCAGGGTCGATAGCGCCTTGCTTCGGCTTGGTGCTGAAGGCCCGGAACTTCCCCAGTAGAGCCTCCGCGCGACCCTTCACGGCCTGGCAGCGGCAGCGGCACGCTCGCCGCTTACTAGCTCCAGCAGGCTGTCGAGGTCGACGCCGGGATCGCGAAGGTAGATGTGGGTGAGGACCCGCGTCAGCGCTGCAGAAGACAGGACACGCGCCTCGGCCTCGGCCGTGGGGCCAAGGCCAAGGGCGACATCTTCAAGAGCGCGAACCAGGAAGGGAAGCAGCTTGGCGGGGCCGTCCTCGGTGCCAGCCAGCGGGCTCTCCAGGCCGCTATCGTAAAGCGTCCTCAGCGAGGAGCGAGCCTTCGCCTCCATCTCCGTGAAGGCCACGCAATCCTTGGCAAGAACCTGGGCCTTGTCGTCCAGCTCGACCTTCCTCGCCCCCAACTCCTGCTCCAGCACGCCTAGGCGATCACGGCGCCTCCTGAGCTTGACCTCCCTCTCCTTGACGGTCACCTCGTGAGACTTCACGCCTTCTTCCTCCTCTTGGCGAAGGAGGGCCTCTTTCGCGAGCTGGTCCCGCAGGCTTGCAGCTCGTCCTACAGCGCCTTGCAGCGACCACGGACGTGGACCACCTCCCCCAGGGCTGCGTCACGAGCAGCCTTCGCCTCAAGGACGGCCTGCCTCTCCTCATCGCAAGTCATCGAGGCCTGGACCAGCGCCGCCCAAATCGAAGCGCCGGAGCGAATCCATCCTGAAGCCAGCTCCAAGCGCCCGGCCACCAAGCGAGGGTCGGCGCCAAGAAGATCCTGCCGCAGCCGGTCTAGCTCAGCAGCAGCACGATCCAGAACGGCAGGAGAAGTCGGAGAGACAGCAGTCGGTGGAGTAGGAGGAGAAGGCGGCAGCGCGACCACAGCATCCTGAGGCGGAGCCTGCTGCGCCCCAACGGCTGTAGTGGCGGCAGCAGGCAAAGGCACCTCGGGAGTCACTTGGGCCATGGGGGCTGAGCTCGCCCCAGCCGGCTTAGCCAGGCCTCGCGAGGACGACTGGGCAGGAGAAGCCCGTGCGTCGCGGTCACCTTCCTTCACGGGCAGAGGCGCTGCCACGGATGGAACCTCAGGAGCTCCCTTCGGCTTCTTTGCTGCGGGTGCCAGCCTGTCCAAGAGATGTGGACGTCAAGCCTCAGCAGCAGAACAAGAAATAAAGACAAGAATCAAGCATTTACGGGTCGTCGCCAGTGAGCTCAGGCAGCCTCCGGCCAAATTTGAAGCCTGAAAGCTGGCTGGAAGGGTCAACCTTGGGAAGCTCGGGAGTGGAAGGCGCGTCTGCGGTCCGCCTCAGGGCCGGGGCAGACCTTTGGGAGATCAGCCCGGTCCTGTCTTTCTTCGGGATCGGGGGCAAGCTCCCGCCGCCCTGCTCGTCATCATCCTCGTCGCCATTGCTCGGAGAGAGGCGGAGAGCGCGGGACCTGCGCCGGGGGAGGGGAGCCCTCGACTCTCCATCAGTCGCCTCGGAGTCAGGCCCTTTTTCCCGCTCCCCTCCTTCCTCCTCTTCGCTGGAGTCGTCGGAGGACACGTCCACCGATTCCCCGGGAGTTTCCATGGGCACGGGCCCGTCCCCGTTGAAGACGGGCATGGACTCCACTACCTACTCCCAGTCGTCGCGGGGGAACAAGGGCGTATGAGCGCCCTCCAACCTCACCACATCGCCCCCGACCAGAGATTGGAGGACCGCAGCCAGATCTTCGTCGGCCAAGGCCGCGGGGCTCGGATGGGGCCTCCACATCGGAAGTGAGTAGTGCCGAAGTGGAGCCAGCTGGTGCTCCAGGAATTCCCTCAGCAGTGACGTGCCGGTCAGCTTCGCCGCCACCATGTTGGTCGGCCTCAGATCCGCGTCCATCTTCTCCAACACCAGCTTTGTGCGGGGGTCCGCGAGCTCCGCTCGACCCCAATCGCTGGAGCTCATGGGTTGCTCCATGGGCAAGATCAGCCGAGGGTGGATGCGCCCAGCATCTGCCAAGACCCACTTGCTCCTAAAGCCCTCAATCCTTTTCCCGGGGTTCGAAATGGAAATGGCGCCACCATACGCGATGAAGCTCGCGCACGCAGAAGCAGGACCGCGAGAGGTCCGGAGGTAGAAGTAGTGGCGCAGCAAGGCCACTGAGGGCTGCACCCCTATGTGAGCCTCGCAGTAATAGGCGAAGATTGCCAGGAGAAGGACGGAGTTGGGGTGGAGATGCAGAGCCTGTAGCTTATAACGGCGGAGGACAGAGAAGAAGAACTCGGAGAAGGGAGGCACCAGGCCAGCAGCAATGGCGCTTACAAAGAACGGATAGAAGGTGCTCCCTTGGCCCTCAGGGGTGGCGGAGCCGGCCTTGAACACCTTCGCCCCGTCGATGCCCTGCGCCGCCGCCATCCGGCGCAACCGGGCGAGGCTTGCCTCCGACACGTTCGGCGAGTCCAGGGCAGACGAGTACCAAGCTCCGGCCGGGGACTGGCGAGGCGCCATGGCTTCCTAGGTCACGCGGTCGGAGTAGATCTGGAAATTTGGAGGAAGGAAGGAGAGGCGCAAGAAAGGGGATCTGAGCAGCAACCGGAGGAAGCAAAAAAAGCAAAGCCTAGGCAGATGCCGCTCCCTTATCAACTCGCGCGGTTGCTGAGGCGCCCACGTCCAGTCAACCGCCATGCGGCTCCCAAGGCCGCAGGCTGTTAGGGCCCGCGGCGCTTCGCTCTTGCCCTTTTGCCTCCCTGCACGGCCAAGTCCGGGCGCGCCTTGGGCCCGGGGGCTACTATCGGCGTTCTGGGAACGGGGGTCCCCAGACTTGCCTGCCTGCGGCCTGCAGCGTGGCTCAAAAGGGGGCCTAGCGCGGCCCATCTTCATCAACACAGACCCAAGACCCTCGCAAGGGGCCAAGCCTCGCGGGGCGGACGACACGGAGCTTCCTCAGGCACGGCCTCATCAGGCTGGCTCGCGAGGAGGCGGAGAGATCAAGGCGGGGTACCTCACGAGGTGCCCGTGACACAAGCCATGACGACCAAAGGCGCCAGGCGGGCGCCAGCCGCGCAGTGTCCTCCTTTCCTCTTTGGTGCAAAGGGAGCAAGCGCAGGCGAGAGCATCAAGCAAAGGCACCCGTTTCGGTGCAACGAGACCAAGACCAGTCCAACGGCAGGGAGGAAGTCATTGTGGAGCCCAAGCCAGCGTCACCACCAGAGCCTTTGGCAGGCGAGGACCAACTTTAGTCAGGATAAGTGTACCAGATGTTCCCCTTCAAAATGGCCAATTGTTGGCGCCCTTCCCGCTCAATATTTGGGAAGAGGCCCAGGGCCTTTGCCTATAAATAGGACTAGCCACCCCCAGGGTAGGGGGGCAATCAAGAAGGGAGAATCTAGAAGCCAAGAGAGAAACTAGCTAGGATCGGGTCGAGTAGCATCACACACACAGAGAGAGAGAAGGGCGACTGAACTCCTCCTAGCAGTTCATCCCCCCAGCCAAGAACAGACCCTCGCGAGGCTGTTCTTCCTTGTATTGCTCATCATCATCAGCCCAAGAGGCAATCCACCACACCACACACTGGAGTAGGGTATTACACCACAACGGTGGCCCGAACCAGTATAAACCCTGTGTCTCTTGTGCTGTTCTTTCCATAGCTTAGATCTTAGCGAGGCGGAGGGGTGCAGGTAGGTAGAAGGTGAAATCTCCGTGCGCACCCCAGTGTTGGAACCTCAAGGGTCTGCCGGAACCCGAAATCCGACAGCCACCTGCCCCTTCAGCCCCCATCTCCGAACAGTATCATAAGTAATGTAACAGTATAAAGTATATATCATATGCCCGTGATCACCTCCCGAAGTGATCACGGCCCAATAGTATAGCATGGCAGACGGACAAGAGTGTAGCGCCACTGATGGAACACTAGCATCCTGTACTAAGCATTTAGGATTGCAGGTAAAGGTAACAACAGAAGTAGCAAGGACAGGCTATGCATCAGGATAGGATAACGGAAAGCAGTAACATGCTACACTACTCTAATGCAAGCAGTATCGAGAAGAATAGGCGATATCTGGTGATCAAAGGGGGGGCTTGCCTGGTTGCTCTGGCAAGGAGGGGTCATCAACACCGTAGTCGAACTGGGGTTCGCCGGCAGTCTCGAGGTCTACCGGAAAGAAGTAACGGAGGGGGAACACAATAAATAACAAAGCAGCCAAAGCATCACAAAGTGTAACATGGCATTACGTGGTGCTAGAGGTGACCTAACGTAGTAGTAGGTGCTACTGGCGAAGGGGGAAAACATCCGGGAAAGTATTCCCGGTGTTTGACGTTTTTGGACAGACGAATCGGAGGGGTATTGTTGCACGTTCGCTATGCCAGGGATGTGTGGCGGACGAACGGACTGCATATCCGGATTCGTCTCGTCGTTCTGAGCAACTTTCATATACAAAGTTTTTCCATCCGAGCTACGGTTTTATTTTTTTATTAATTTTTAATGTTTAAAACAAATTCTGGAATTATTATTGATTGAAAATTAAATAGCAATTTGCTATGCGTACACACTGAAGTATACCCAGCAGAGTTGTTAGAGGCTGACAGTGGGCCCTGTTGACTGCTGAGTCAGCAGTCAACAATCAGCTGTTGACTGGTCAAATTGACCAAGGGAGTCCACCTGCCATTGACTGGTAGTTAAACTAATTTAACTGATGTGATAAATTTAGCAATGGGACCAATAGGTTAGTGGGTCGTTTTATTAACATGCAAATTACTTAAGTAAATGGTTAATTAGGGACGCGGGGTCCATGTGTCATTGACAGCGGTTAAACTAGTATTTGTAAAATAAATTAATTAAGTTGATAGTGGGGTCCATATGGCACTGAACAAATAGGGATAATTAAGCGGCGGGATTAGCCGTGGCTAATCGCTGGTGGCCACCATGGGCGACAGAAGCTCAATGGAGCGCTGCAATGGGCGGCAACTCGAGTCTCAGACACCACCGGGGGCGTGCTAGAGCTCGCGGGCTCCCAAGGAAGCAGGGGAAGGCCGCGGAGTGGGAGGAGGAGGCCATGGCGGAGCTGGGCGGCGGCGGCGAAGGCAGATGCGTGCGGGGAGGCACTAGAAGCGCAGGCGTGCAAGGGGCGGCGCTGGACAGTGGCGGCAGCGGCAAGTAGCGCGGCGGCGAGTGGAGGTGGGTGAGGGAGGCCCGGGGCCGGAGGGGGGCGCAGGCGGCGTGTGCGTGTGCGCGTGGCCGCGGGCGCAGGATGGTGCTGCTGGGCGCACGTGATGGGGCAGCCACGACTGCGCAGGGAGGCGCAGTAGTCGGACGGAGATGGGCGCGAGGCGAGGTGCTAGGCAGCGGCCTCAGGAGCGTGGGCGACGCCGGTGACCGGTCCGGCGACAGAGGGCAGGGGAAGAGGAGGCCGGGGTTGGCCTCACCAGCATTGCAGAGACGAGGGGCGGCGAGGCGCGATGTGGTCCGACGAGGAGGAGGACGGGGACGAGCGACGTGGACGGGGAGCGCCGGCGATGACGAGGCAGCACTGGGTGGCGTCGGGCTCGGCGAGGCGTTGGGGATCGACAATGAGCGGCGTTGGCATCGGGCCCCCGATCTCGATCCAGATCGGGGGGAGGGAGAGAGCGTAGTGGTGGAGTGGGGGGTTATGGTTAGGGTTACGGGGTGTGGGGGGTTAAGTGGTGGGGGCGGGCCGGCCTGGGGTTGGCTTGGTGGGCCTAGGCCCTGTGGCGCAGGGGGGTTTCCTTTTCATTATTTTTATTTTACTTTTCTTTTCTCTTTTTATTTATTTTGTTTCTTCACTTTTTATTTATGTTTCTTTTACTATTTTATATTTTATAGTTTTACAAAAAGTGAAACCCTACCTAAAATAGAGTTACAATTATAACTACTACCACAAAAGGTTTTATCCCTGAACAAAATAGTATAGTATTTTTTAAAATCCAAAATGCATTTGTTTAATTGTTTTACCTACTATTTTAGTTACTTAAGTGCATTTAAACCTTTTATAAAAATGTGGTTTCTCCATCATAATTACCTATGCATTATTTGACACAACCCAAACAATTTAGTTTTTATATTGGAAAACTTTTGTTGTTTGCCTATTTTTGAATTTGAATTTCGAATCAGTTTTGAACTAACGCGAGATTAACAACAGTACCCGTGGTGACATGGCATCGTTAACGTGGGATTACTGTAGCCTAATTATCTGGGTGTCACATAACTATGCGCTTTTCTATCAATTGCTCGGTGGTAATTTGTTCACCCACCATAATATATGTTATCATGAGAGAAGCCACTAGTGAAACCTATGGCCCCCAGGTCTACTTTACATCATATAAGTTTCCGATCTATAATTCTAGTTTACTATTTATTTTGCAATCTTTATTTTCCAATCTATACAACAAAAATACCAAAAATATTATCTTATTATCTTTATCATATCTCACTTTTGCAAGTGGCCGTGAAGGGATTGACAACCCCTTTATCGCGTTGGTTGCAAGGTTCTTGATTGTTTGTGCAGGTACTAGGCGACTTGCGTGTAGTCTCCTACTAGATTGATACCTTGGTTCTCAAAAACTGAGGGAACTACTTACGCTACTTTGCCGCATCACTCTTTCCTCTTCAAGGGAAAACCAACGCATGCTCAAGAGGTAGCAGTGAGCTTGATGTCTTCGTCTTGTGTAGCTCTTTGATGACTTGTCATTCCTTTCCGAATCATTACTTCTTCGAGAGGGTCTTCGTTCATAACGATCATCTCTACTCCTTCTCTCTCTGGGAGGTGATTCATCTCTTCTACTTCTCGTTTTTGGTGAGTCTTCTCTTTTCTTGTTGGGAGTCGTACACTCATTTGAGCAGTGTCCGGCTTTTCCAAAATTGTAGCAATTATGATCACGACTAGAAGATCTTTTGTCATTGTAAGACCTTGACTTGGAGCTTCTCTCTTTGCTTCTACTCTTGTAGAACTTGTTGAAATTCTTCACCATTAAGCTCAATTCTTCATTGGAGACTTGATTCTCACTTGATGTTGTAGGAGCATCACGTGAAGCTTTGTAAGCACCACTAGACTTGCTGTGAAGCTCTTCCTTATCCTTGAGTGACATCTCATGAGCAATAATTCTACCAATTCAGTGACTTCCGTGGGCTTGAGATCTTTGTAATTGGGCATCATTTGGATCAATGTGCACACTATATCATATTTTCCATCCAAGGCTCTAAGGATCTTCTTGATGATGAAATTGTCGGTCATCTCTTCACTTCCTAAACCGGCAATCTCATTTGTGATGAGAGCAAGCCTAGAGTACGCTTCGGCGACTCCTTCACCATCCTTCATCTTGAACATTTCAAGTTGACTTTGAAGCACATCCAACTTGGATTCCTTGACAGACTCGGTACCTTCGTCCATATCAACCAAAGTAACCCAAATTTCCTTTGCATTCTTAAGGCGGCTGATTTTGTTGAATTCTTCGGGGCACAATCCCTTGAAGAGAATATCGCAAGCTTGAGCATTGTATTACAACATCTTCAATTCTTCTACAGTCGCTTCACGATCCGGATCTTTAACATCCTTGAATAAATCACCTTGCAAGCCAACACGCACAACAGCCCAAACGGCGGGGTTATGACCAAGAATATGCATTTTCATCTTATGCTTCCAACTAGCAAAATTTGTACCATCAAAATAAGGACCTCTATAGTGATAGTTACCCTCACTAGACGCCATACTCTCCTAGGTTGTGAAACCAATGCTATGATCACCAAAGCTATGGAAACCAAAGCTCTGATACCACGTGTAGGATCCAAAGTATGTCTAGAGGGGGTGACTAAACTACTTTACCAAATAAAAATCTTTATTTTTCCCAATTTTAGTTGTGGGAAGATTTTAGCAATTAGCACAAGTCAAGCAATCAACCTACACATGCAATTCTAAGAGTATAGCAGCGGAAGGTAAAACATTGCATATGAAGGTAAAGGGAAGGGTTTGGAGAAGGCAACGCAATGGAGACACGGAGATTTTTGGTGTGGTTCCAATAGGTGGTGCTATCGTCCATCCACATTGATGGAGACTTCAACCCACGAAGGGTAACGGTTACGTGAGTGCACAGAGGGCTCCACCCACGAAGGGTCCACGAACAAGGAACCTTGTGTATCCCACCATGGTCATCGCCCATGAAAGACATGCCTCATTGGGTAGATCTTCACGAAGTAGGCGATCTCCTTGCCCTTACAAACTTCTTGGTTCAACTCCACATCACGAGGAGGCTCCACACAAAATGAAGAAGGGGTATATATAGCCTCCACACAAAATCCAACCGTTACACACATTTGACTCATCTCGGTGGCACCGATTAGTTAAACTCGGTGGCACCGATCTGTTCAAAGATATGAGCATTGGTAATATCGGTGGGACCGACTGGAACAACTCGGTGGGACCTATGTGCTTGGGCTTAGTGCAAACCTCGTCTCGGTGGCTCCGATTGCATCAACTCAATGGGACCGAAGTGAAGCAATACAGCAACAGAGAGTTGGCAAGCCATCTTGGTGAGACCAATTGCAATTCTCGGTGCAACCAAAATAATTGCAACAAGTAATAAAGAGTTGGCAAGGCCATCTCGGTGGGACCGAGATCCGTACTGGTGTGACCAAATCGTTATGGTTTCTAGCAGTGGCTATGTCAAGTGAACTCGGTGGCTCTGGGTAGAAAGAATTGGTGGGGTCGAGTTAGAGTTTAGGGTTTTGACATATTTGGATGGAGAAAGTGGCTGAGGTTTTTGGAGCAATATCACTAAGCACATTGAGCAAGTAGACCATTAAGCAACACCTCATCCCCTTTTAATAGTATTGGCTTTCCTATGGAGTCAATGTGATCTTGGATCACTAAAAATAGAAATGAAGAGTCTTGAGCTTTTGCTAAACTTTATTCTTAGCATTTATGGGGTCCACTGAAGGAAATATGCCCTAGAGTCAATAATAAAGTTATTATTTATTTCCTTATTTCATGATAAATTTTTATTATTTATGCTAGAATTGTATTAACCGGAAACATAATACATGTGTGAATACATAGACAAACAGAGTGTCACTAGTATGCCTCTACTTGACTAGCTTGTTGAATCAAAGATGGTTAAGTTTCCTAGCCATAGACATGAGTTGTCATTTGATTAATGGGGTCACATCATTAGAGAATGATGTGATTGACTTGACCCATTTCGTTAGCATAGCACTTGATCGTTTAGTTTGTTGCTATTGCTTTCTTCCTGACTTATACATGTTCCTATGACTATGAGATTATGCAACTCCCGTGTACCGGAGGAACACTTTGTGTGCTACCAAACGTCACAACGTAACTGGGTGATTATAAAGGTGCTCTACAGGTGTCTCCGAAGGTACTTGTTGGGTTGGCGTATTTCGAGATTAGGAATCCGATTGTCGGAGAGGTATCTCTGGGCCCTCTCGGTAATGCACATCACTATAAGCCTTGCAAGCATTGTGACTAATGAGTTCGTTGCGAGATGATGTATTACTGAACGAGTAAAGAGACTTGACGGTAACGAGATTGAACTAGGTATTGAGATACCGACGATCGAATCTCGGGCAAGTAACATACCGATGACAAAGGGAACAACGTATGTTGTTATGCGGTTTGACCGATAAAGATCTTCGTAGAATATGTGGGAGCTAATATGAGCATCCAGGTTCTGCTATTGGTTATTGACCGGAGACGTGTCCCGGTCATGTCTACATAGTTCTCAAACCCGTAGGGTCCGCACGCTTAAAGTTCGATGACGGTTATATTATGAGTTTATGTGTATTGATGTATCGAAGGTAGTTCAGAGTCCCGGATGAGATCGGGGACATGACGAGGAGTCTCGAAATGGTCGAGACGTAAAGATCGATATATTGGACGACTCTATTCGGACATCAGAAAGGTTCCGAGTGATTCGGGTATTTTTCGGAGTACCGGAGAGTTACGGGAATTCGCCGCGGAGTATATGGGCCTTATTGGACTTTAGGGGAAAGAGAGAGGAGAGGTTGGGCGCCCCCCAAGGCCTAGTCCGAATTGGACTAGGGGGAGGGGTTGCGCCCCCTCCTTCCTTCTCTTCTCTCTTCCCTTGCCTTGACTCCTACTCATACTACTTGGAAGGGGGGAATCCTACTCCCGGTGGGAGTAGGACTCCTCCAGGGCGCGCCATAGGGGCCAGCCCTCTCCCTCCTCCTCCACTCCTTTATATACGTGGATAGGGGCACCCCATAGACACAACAATTGATCCCTTGGATCTCTTAGCCGTGTGCGGTGCCCCCCTCCACCATAATCCACCTCGATAATATCCTAGCGTTAGCTTAGGCGAAGCCCTGCGTCGGTAGAACATCATCATCATCACCACGCTGTCGTGCTGACGAAACTCTCCCTCAACACTCGGCTAGATCGGAGTTCGAGGGACGTCATCGGGCTGAACGTGTGCAGAACTCGGAGGTGTCGTACGTTCGGTACTTGGATCGGTCGGATCGTGAAGACGTACGACTACATCAACCGCATTTCATAACGCTTCCGCTTTCGGTCTACGAGGGTACGTGGACAACACTCTCCCCTCTCGTTGCTATGCATCACCATGATCTTCCGTGTGCGTAGGAAAATTTTGAAATTACTAGGTTCCCCAACAGTGGCATCCGAGCCTGGTTTTATGCATTGATGTCATATGCACGAGTAGAACACAAGTGAGTTGTGGGCGATATAAGTCATACTGCTTACCAGCATGTCATACTTTGTTTTGGCGGTATTGTTGGATGAAGCAGCCCGGACCGACATTACGCGTACGCTTACGCGAGACTGGTTCTACCGACGTGCTTTGCACACAGGTGGCTGGCGGGTATCAGTTTCTCCAACTTTAGTTGAACCAAGTGTGGCTACGCCCGGTCCTTGCGAAGGTTAAAACAACACCAACTTGACAAACTATCGTTGTGGTTTTGATGCATATGTAAGAACGGTTCTTGTTAAGCCCGTAGCAGCCACGTAAAATTTGCAACAACAAAGTAGAGGACGTCTAACTTATTTTTGCAGGGCATGTTGTGATGTGATATGGTCAAGACGTGATGAGATATAAGTTGTTGTATAAGATGATCATGTTTTGTTGAAATTATCGGCAACTGGCAGAAGCCTTATGGTTGTCTCTTTATTGCATAAGATGCAAGTGCCAAATAATTGCTTTACTTTATCACTATGCGATAGCAATAGTTGCAAGAGCAATAGTTGGCGAGACGACCATGTGACAACACATTGATATAGATCAAGATGATGGAGATCATGGTGTCATGCCGGTGACGATGGAAATCATGACGATGCTTTGGAGATGGAGATCAAAGGCACAAGATGATGATGGCCATATCATGTCACATATTTTGATTGCATGTGATGTTTATCTTTTATACATCTTATTTTGCTTAGTTCGACGGTAGCTTTATAAGATGATCTCTCACTAATTATCAAGGTACAAGTGTTCTCCCTGAGTATGCACCGTTGTGAAAGTTCTTCGTGATGAGACACCACGTGATGATCGGGTGTGATAGGCTCTATGTTCAAATACAACGGGTGCAAAACAGTTGCACATGCGGAATACTCAGGTTAAACTTGACGAGCCTGGCATATAACAGATATGGCCTCGAAACACTGAGACCGAAAGGTCGAGAATGAATAATATAGTAGATATGATCAACATAGTGATGTTCACCATTGAAACTACTCCATCTCACGTGATGATCGGACATGGTTTAGTTGATATGGATCACGTGATCACTTAGAGGATTAGAGGGATGTCTATCTAAGTGGGAGTTCTTAAGTAATATGATTAATTGAACTTAAATTTATCATAAACTTAGTCCTGGTAGTATTAGCATATCTATGTTGTAGATCAATAGCTCGCGTTTAGCTCCCATGTTTTATTTTTGATATGTTCCTAGAGAAAACTAAGTTGAAAGATGTTAGTAGCAATGATGCGGATTGGATCCGTGATCTGAGGTTTATCCTCATTGCTGCACAGAAGAATTATGTCCTTGATGCACCGCTAGGTGACAAACCTATTGCAGGAGCAAATGCAGATGTTATGAACGTTTGGCTAGCTCAATATGATGACTACTTGATAGTTTAGTGCACCATGCTTAAACGGCTTAGAATCGGGACTTCAAAGACGTTTTGAACGTCATGGACCATATGAGATGTTCCAGGAGTTTAAGTTAATATTTCAAGCAAATACCCTAGTTGAGAGATATGAAGTCTCCAACAAGTTATATAGCTAAAATATGGAGGAGAATAGCTCAAGCAGTGAGCATGTGCTCAGATTGTCTGGGTACTACAATCGCTTGAATCAAGTGGGAGTTAATCTTCCAGATAAAATAGTGATTGACAGAATTCTCTAGTCACCATCACCAAGTTAGTAGAACTTCGTGATGAACTATAATATGCAAGGGATAATGGAAACTATTCCCAAGCTCTTCGTGATGCTGAAATCGACGAAGGTAGAAATCAAGAAAAGCATCAAGTGTTGATGGTAAACAAAACCACTAGTTTCAAGTAAAGGGACAAAGGGAAGAAAGGGGAACTTCAAGAAGAACGGCAAACAAGTTGCTGCTCAAGTGAAAAAACCCAAGTCTGGACCTAAGCCTGAAACTGAGTGCTTCTACTGCAAAGGGACTGGTCATTGGAAGCGGAACTACCCCAAGTAATTGGCAGATAAGAAGGATGGCAAAGTGAACATAGGTATATTTGATATACATGTTATTGATGTGTACTTTACTAATGTTTATAGAAACCCCTCAGTATTTGATACTAGTTTAGTTGCTAAGAATAGTAACTCGAAACGGGAGTTGCAGAATGAACAGAGACTAGTTAAGGGTGAAGTGACGATGTGTATTGGAAATGGTTCCAAGATTGATATGATCATCATCGCACACTCCCTATACTTTTAGGATTAGTGTTAAACCTAAAATAAATGTTATTTAGTGTTTGTGTTGAGCATAAATATGATTGGATCATGTTTATTGCAATACGATTATTCATGTAAGTTAGAGAATAATTGTTGTTCTGTTTACATGAATAAAACCTTCTATGGTCATACACCCAATGAAAATGGTTTGTTGGATCTTGATCATGGTGATACATATTTTCATAATATTGAAGCCAAAAGATGCAAAGTTAATAATGATAGTGCAACTTATTTGTGGCACTGCCGTTTAGGTCATATTGATGTAAAGCGCATGAAGAAAATCCATGCTGATGGGCTTTTGGAAATAGTTGATTATGCAGTTGATGCTTGCGAACCATGCCTCATGGGCAAGATGACTAAGACTCCGTTCTCCGGAACAATGGAGCGAGCAACAGATTTGTTGGAAATCATACATACTGATGTATGTGGTCCAATGAATATTGAGGCTCGCGGCAGGTATCATTATTTTCTGATCTTCACGGATGATTTGAGCAGATATGAGTATATCTACTTGATGAAACACAAGTCTAAAACATTTGAAAAGTTCAAAGTATTTTAGAGTAAAGTGGAGAATCATCGTAACAAGAAAATAAAAGTTTCTACGATATGATCGCAGAAGTAAAATATTTGAGTTAACGAGTTTGGCCTTCAGTTAAAACAATGTGAAATAGTTTCACTACTCACGCCTCCTGGAACACCACAGTGTAATGGTGTGTCCGAACGTCATAACCGTACTTTATTAGATATAGTGTGATCTATGATGTCTCTTACCGATCTACCACTATCGTTTTGGGGTTATGCATTAGAGACAACTACATTCACGTTAAATAGGGCACCATCTAAATCCATGGAGATGACACCGTATGAATTGTGGTTTGGCGAGAAACCTAAGAGGTCGTTTCTTAAAGTTTGGAACTGCGATGCTTATGTGAAAATTTTCAACATGATAAGCTCAAACCCAAATCGGAGAAGTAAATCTTCATAGGATACCCAAAAGAAATTGTCGGGTACACCTTCTATCACAGATCCGAAGGCAAGATATTCGTTGCTGAGAATGGATCCTTTCTAGAGAAGGATTTTCTCTCGAAAGAAGTGAGTGGGAGGAAAGTGGAACTTGATAAGGTAATTGTACCTTCTCCCGAATTGGAAAATAGTTCATCACAGAAATCAGTTCCACTGATGTCTACACCAACAAGAGAGGAAGTTAATGATGATGATCATGAAACTTCAGATCAAGTTACTACATAACTTCGTAGATCAACCAGAGTGAGATCCGCACCAGAGTGGTACGGTAATCCTGTTCTGGAGGTCATGTTACTTGACCATGACGAACCTACGAACTATGAGGAAGCGATGATGAGCCCAGATTCCGCAAAATGGTTTAAGGCCATGAAATCTGAGATGGGGTCCATGTATAAGAACAAAGTATAGACTTTGATTGACTTGCCCGATGATTGGTGAGCCATTGAGATTAAATGGATCTTCAAGAGGGAGACGGACGCTGATAGTAGTGTTACTATCTACAAAGCTAGAATTGTCGCAAAATGTTTTTGACAAGTTCAAGGTGTTGACTATGATGAGAGTTTCTCACTCGTATCTATGCTTAAGTCTGTCCGAATCATGTTGGCAATTGTCACATTTTATGAAATCTGGCAAATGGATAAACAAAACTGCATTCCTTAATGGATTTATTAAAGAAGAGTTGTATATGATGCAACCAGAAGGTTTTGTCAATCCTAAAGGTACTAACGAAATATGCAAGCTCCAGCGATCCATCTATGGACTGGTGCAAGCATCTCGGAGTTGGAATATACGCTTTGATAAGTTGATCAAAGCATATAGTTTTATACAGGCTTGCGGTGAAGCCTATATTTAGAAGAAAGTGAGTGGGAGCACTATAGCATTTCTGATAAGTATATGTGAATGACATATTGTTGATCGGAGATAATGTAGAATTATTCTGCAAAGCATAAAGGAATGTTTGAAAGGAGTTTTTCAAAGAAAGACCTCGGTGAAGCTGCTTACATATTGAGCATCAAGATCTATAGAGATAGATCAAGACGCTTGATAACTTTTTCAATGAGTACATACCTTGACAAGTTTTTAAAGTAGTTCAAAATGGAACAGTCAAAGAAGGAGTTCTTGCCTGTGTTACAAGGTGTGAAGCTGAGTAAGACTCAAAACCCGACCACGGCAAAAGATAGATAGAGAATGAAAGTCATTCCCTATGCCTCACCCATAGGTTATATAAAGTATGCCATGTTGTGTACCAGACCTATTGTATACCCTGCCCTGAGTTTGGCAAGGGAGTACAATAGTGATCTAGGAGTAGATCACTGGACATTGGTCAAAATTATCCTTAGTTGAATAAGGATATGTTTCTCGATTATGGAGGTGACAAAAGGTTCATCGTAAAGGGTTACGTCGATGCAAGTTTTGACACTGATCCAGATGACTCAAAGTCTCAATATGGATACATATTGAAAGTGGGAGCAATTAGCTAGAGTAGCTCCGTGTAGAGCATTGTTGACATAGAAATTTGCAAAATACATACGGATCTGAATGTGGCAAACCCGTTGACTAAACTTCCCTCACAAGCAAAACATGATCACACCTTAATACTCTTTGGGTATTAATCACATAGCGATGTGAACTAGATTATTGACTCTAGTAAACCCTTGGGGTGTTGGTCACATGATGATGTGAACTATGGGTGTTAATCACATGGTGATGTGAACTATTGATGTTAAATCACATGGCGATGTGAACTAGATTATTGACTCTAGTGCAAGTGGGAGACTGAAGGAAATATGCCCTAGAGGCAATAATAAAGTTATTATTTATTTCCTTATTTCATGATAAATGTTTATTATTTATGCTAGAATTGTATTAACCGGAAACATAATACATGTGTGAATACATAGACAAATAGAGTGTCACTAGTATGCCTCTACTTGACTAGCTCGTTGAATCAAAGATGGTTAAGTTTCCTAGCCATAGACATCAGTTGTCATTTGATTAACGGGGTCACATCATTAGAGAATGATGTGATTGACTTGACCCATTCCGTTAGCATAGCACTTGATCGTTTAGTTTGTTGCTATTGCTTTCTTCATGACTTATACATGTTCCTATGACTATGAGATTATGCAACTCCCGTTTACCGGAGGAACACTTTGTGTGCTACCAAACGTCACAACGTAACTGGGTGATTATAAAGGTGCTCTACAGGTGTCTTCGAAGGTACTTGTTGGGTTGGCGTATTTCGAGATTAGGATTTGTCACTCCGATTGTTGGAGAGGTATCTCTGGGCCCTCTCGGTAATGCACATCACTATAAGCCTTGCAAGCATTATAACTAATGAGTTAGTTTCGAGATGATGTATTACGGAACGAGTAAAGAGACTTGTCGGTAATGAGATTGAACTAGGTATTGAGATACCGACGATCGAATCTCGGGCAAGTAACATACCGATGACAAAGGGAACAACGTATGTTGTTATGCGGTTTGACCGATAAAGATCTTCGTAGAATATGTGGGAGCCAATATGAGCATCCAGGTTCCGCTATTGGTTATTGACCGGAGATGTGTCCCGGTCATGTCTACATAGTTCTCGAACCCATAGGATCCGCACGCTTAAAGTTCGATGACAGTTATATTATGAGTTTATGTGTATTGATGTACCGAAGGTAGTTCGGAGTCCCGGATGAGATCAGGGACATGACGAGGAGTCTCGAAATGGTCGATATGTAAAGATCGATATATTGGACGACTATATTCGGACATCGGAAAGGTTCTGAATGATTCGGATATTTTTCGGAGTACCGGATAGTTACGAGAATTCGCCGGGGAGTATATGGGCCTTATTGGACTTTATGGGAAAGAGAGAGGAGAGGTTGGGCGCCCCCCCAAGGCCTAGTCCGAATTGGACTAGGGGGAGGGGCTGCGCCCCCTCCTTCCTTCTCTTCTCTCTTCCCTTGCCTTGACTCCTACTCCTACTACTTGGAAGGGGGGAATCCTACTCCCGGTGGGAGTAGGACTCCTCCAGGGCGCGCCATAGGGGCCGTCCCTCTCCCCCTCCTCCACTCCTTTATATACGTGGCCAGGGGCACCTCATAGACACAACAATTGATCCCTTGGATCTCTTAGCCGTGTGCGGTGCCCCCTCCACCATAATCCACCTCGATAATATCGTAGCGGTGCTTAGGCGAAGCCCTGCGTCGGTAGAACATCATCATCGTCACCACGCCGTCGTGCTGACGAAACTCTCCCCCAACACTCGGCTGGATCGGAGTTCGAGGGACGTCATCGGGCTGAACATGTGCAGAACTCGGAGGTGTCGTACGTTCGGTACTTGGATCGGTCGGATCGTGAAGACGTACGACTACATCAACCGTGTTGTCATAACGCTTCCGCTTTCGGTCTACGAGGGTACGTGGACAACACTCTCCCCTCTCGTTGCTATGCATCACTATGATCTTGCGTGTGCGTAGGAAATTTTTGAAATTACTACGTTCCCCAACATCCACATCTCTACCTCATGCCATGCCAATCATTGAACATCCTGAAATATTTATCTGGAATGGGTATTAGTTCAATGAGCTACATGTTGTTATGAATTACCAAAACCACCCGGGGATTAGTTGCACTTTCAAGAGGATCAGCTCGTCGTCGACAGGGCGATAGTGCCGAACGTGGATGTGGCGGAGCAGATGCTGCTGCTCAACTCCTACCACTCCGCTCACGAGATCAGCCTCGCCTGCTGGCGATACCGCGAGCAGGCGGTGACGGTGTTCTGGACTATGCGGTACTCATCACATCGTCTCCCGACCAGGTGGATCGGGCCGAGGACCCCCATGGCGGTTCACTAATGTGCCACTTCGAGCAGACCATGACATATACAAGGAAGACTCCACAAGACTTGGCTCCCAAGCCGAGGACTTTCCTAAATCCTAGGCCTCCGGTGTATTATATAAACCGAGGTTAGGCTAGTCGATAGATCATCTAATATTCATGAGAACAATCTCGTGGTAGATACATGTACTCTGTATTACACCCCATACGAATACAATCAAAAGCAGTACGTAGGGTATTATCTCTTCGAGAGAGCCTGAACCCGGCTAAAATCCTATGTCTGTGTTACGATCACTCCAAGACGCCTAGCTTAGGACCCCTACTACGAGATATGTCGAATTTAGAACCGACATTGGTGCTTTCATTTAGAGCCTGCTGGCAGTCACCGCGGTATGATGGGAATTCAGATCGTCTTCGGCGCGATCTACGCGTCGGAACCAAGCTTTATTGTCGATGTTGGCATTGTCGTCGCTGGCTCGACTGGTCACCTCGGCTGGACCGAGGACTAGGGTCCTCTTCGGATCATCAAGATCAGACGAATGTTCTCTTCATTATGATCAACTCCGATCTCATCCGAGATCATGGAAGAATAGTCCATGGAGCTTGGGGGCTGAATATCAACATTACCCTCGCATGATCGTGCAGTTTTTTTTGGACAGCAGATTCTTGTTCGCCGTCCCCGCCTCCTCGAGCGTCGCTTTGGTGAAATTATGCGTAATTGAGTCTACAACAACACTGTAAAATTTCGTCGCGCTCCGATGGAGGAATCTCTGGTGATCTCCAATATATGGGAGCCCTATCGAATTAGGACGGGAATCTGGACGAGTTTAGGGCGATGAGTCCAGCAGTCAGCTCGGACGTCCTTTGGAAGATCCAACCATTCATCGGCTGCGGAATTCCCATATCCATCACCCCTTAAAATTTCCGCTCGATTTGACCGTTTAAACTCCGGGAAACGTCCAATGAGTGCATCAATTTTCGGATCTATTTTCTGCGCGAAAATGAATCTGACCCGAGTTCATCTTTCTTCATGAATGGGATATTGGACATCCTTTCTGGAGGAGTTTTTTCTTAGGGTATTGTGTGTTGTTCTCACACACACGCCCACAAATTTTAAAACCTTTTTCGAGGTAATCTTCACTGTCGCGTTGGTGTCAAACCAGCCCGGCAACGTCGCTCGATGGCTGCCGACATGCGCTAGACAGATCATCGCTTCGTTGAGCCAAGGTCAAAGTCATCGGATCATCACCTCGGCGAGCCAACCAAGAGTTCATCATCGCAAAGACTAAATCATCACCAACATTGCCGCCCCACGGATTACACGGGGCAGGCACACTGCCATCATTGTGCGGTTATTTCATCAAGCCGGCGTCGACCGCGTCACAAATTTTGACCTGTGTCGGCATCGACGTGCCGCCTCTTCTTCAAACCAACATCCAACACGCCGACCAGTTTTGACACGTCGGCTGACATGGAGGCTTTAACACCTCGACTGGACCAGGGGCTTTGTCATCTCTCCATCAATACTCTGGGGACTTTGGCGTCACCAACGGACCAGTTTAGTCACCTCGGCTGGACCAGGGGCTTCACCTCGCCACATCGACAGTGCTGCGTCGCCACTTCATCAAGCCGGGCTCTTTGTTCCCGCACCTCGGGACTGATTTGGGGGTTGGGACCTCGACCTGCGCAAGCTCGGCCCACGTCATCAACACCGAGCACATTAACCAGCTAAGTTGCTTTCATGCTCAACTTTTTCAATTTTTAATTTCTGTCCGGTTCGACCAAGCATTATATTGGTGTTAAAAAAAGTTGTTTGTCAAAAACGATGTCGGTTAAAAACAAATTTCTTTGCCTAGGTTAATTGGGGGCTCTTACATTTATATGAGTCATTTTATAATAAATATTTTGTCTTCCAAGTCGTTGCAAAGTCTTTTATAACACTCCTTTTTCAACTCGAGTGTACAGTCAATAGCCGAATAGCCTGGTTTTTCTCTAAAGCCGCTCAAGTTTAGTTCACTAAATTGGCCTCTTAGAAGCACTCCGCCTTCGAGATATGGAGGTTAAAGTCGAAGGCTAACCTACTTGAAGTTTAGAGACCGGATGTGTCATGTTAAAGCACGACCGAAGGAAAATTTATTTTAAGACCAATTTCAGATTGGCACCAAAAGACTTGATTCAATTTAGACGTAAAGTTTTTATAAGTTTTTTGGTTTTTTGAGCTTATGGCACTTTTAAGCTATTTGTATGTTTTTTTTCAGAAGGTGGGACATCTTCTTGACCGAGGTGCCCTGCACAATAATTCATCTCGGGAAATCTTTTCCGACCCGCAACTCGACATCTTTCCTGCCAACCTACACCTCGGCATTGGCGAAACACACATGACATCTGGACTAGTTCCCGAGGAGATTCGATCCTTAGGTTGTTCGGCCGCACCCAACCTGAGTCTCGGGGGCTACCATGTGTCTCTAACATAATTCTCATAGTACAACGCCAAACACCTTTAAAGTATCAGCAACATCAACGGGGGGCTGCGACTAGAGCCGAACCCATCAAAAGCCAATGTACTCCGTGGAGTCCTCGGCAAAACTTTATCGGATATTCCTTTATATGCATCAGTTTTAAATTGTGTCTTCGTTTGGTGATTTTCCGCCCGGCACGTAAAAACGACCCCCATTGCATAGGTTAACATCCTGCGGATCATTCAAAAAACATGTGTACTTACAGAAAGCTTTGTTTCGTGGTTGTAGTTGGTCTTGGCGCCAAAAACACAACGGGTCATCTAGTAAGACAGGACCTCCGTGCTTATAGCCTTTAACAACAGAACTGAGTCGTCTGCGAAGAAACGATGAGACACTCTAGGACAGGTGCCCTTGGGCAAATATTCACCCCGCTGTTTCTCCCTCAGTCTACATTTACAAGGCTCATATATCTTGTCTTAAGTAGGAAGTATATACTGGCAATCCACTAATTATGTAATTTTTGGAGGAACGTACCGATGGAACCTGGTTTGGTTTGTTCGCTTCCCACCATGAGGTCCAACTCAACTGGGACCATCCATCCATCCTGGAGAAAGGAATCTTGGACTTTTGTTAGTCTGCTTGCATTAAGATAATGAAAGGTTAGACTATAATAGAGCAACATGGGTATAGGGGCCAAAAGGTCTGCAAAAAATACATTTTCTCCTGTTCAAGGCAGGCACACAGAATAATGTTTAAGGGCCTATCCCAAGTCTAGTGCTTGGACTGTACCTGGACTGCTTGAGCACCGATGGACTTGAGGAATTAATATGTGTAGAAATCTGGATCGCTTGGAGAGCTACACCATTGTTAAAGAGGATAGAGAACCATTGTTAAAAGAAGATAGAGAGGTTCGCTACGCCTTTTGCACAATTGACCTGTTGTTTAGATCGACAAAGATCATTAGATGTACCATGACCAAGCAAGCTCTCTTGACGGACAAAAGCCAGCAGATCTTTGATGCACCCCAAGCAAAGCAACAGCAGCCAGGAGACCAAATCCACACTTCTGGGGAAATATAATTGGCTCGTAGGGGTGGCAAAAAGGACCAGCTTGGACTTGGAGGATGAACCCTACCAAAAAAGCTGTCTCCATTCAGTAACACTACTACTACTACTACTTGATATGTTTGTTCTGAAAATGTGGAATCTATGCTCTTGTGTAGCCTGCATCCACAAAACAGGAACTGCTTTAATCAATTAACAGTGCACTAAGCCACCAACTTAATCCCTGCAAAGTGTTCCTTATCTTGCGTAATAGTGGTGGACTGACATACCAAAATTTAGTCTCACACTGCACAACAGCGAGTGCCTGTCGTACCGAATTCTAACACTTCGCCATGCCAGATGTGTAATGTCTAAGATCCAGAACCAAAAATAGCAATGGGAACTTTAGATTATACAGGCATTGGAGTATATACCATAAAAATAATTTGGATAAGCTACCGGAAATAAGATACACATAAACAGTAAAATTAGTACACACAGAATTAGAACAAGAAGTTGCCAATTTATCAAGTTTCCATTAAAAAGCATGCAATCGAGCCATCAGCTACAACAAAATTCAGCACATAGGTAACCAACTGGTCTATGGAAGTAGTTCCATTTTTTATAATTTTTTTTTCAAAACATGAGATCATATTATTTTCAAAGATATGTTTACACTGGCCCAGGAATATTGGACAATTCCTAACTGCATGCTACAGCAACTGAAGATAGATATGAGATATAAGCATGAGTTCTCCAGGTATTTTAACAGTTTCAGTTTGGCAATAATATGTAATTAGATTCAAGAATATATCTATTGATATCACCCCTTAGCTGATACCGTGATACCAACAAATAGTTATAAAAATATCCTGGAATTTTGTGGAGTGAAGCTCTCCTGCAGAGCTCTAACTGAAACTGGGATTATATCAAGAGAAGGGAAAAAAAGGGGAAAAATCAGTTGAAAATGGCTTCTCCTTTTCCTTTTATTTTGAATCTATTTTTCAGTTGATTATCGTTTTTCTTTTCTTTTTCTGAACATGTAGATCAGATCCAAATTTGAAATTGTAGGGCATGCTCTGTTTTATTTGGCATCAATGTCACAAACTATTGTTCAGGATTATTCATGTCCATCTACACCACCATTTCTATGTTGAGTAACTTATTATCATGGTGTCACCTAAGAGGTGGTCTCACTAGTTATGTTAATGTTTGTGTCACCTAAAGGGTGGTATCATTTGATACGATGTTCTCAATTCGGTTCACTTAGAAGTGTTGAAAATGACTGTATACTAATCATGCACCATGAACATGATAGAACTTTGCAAGTTGCAGTAGACTGTGCAAATTGCAGTAGACAGGAAATTGTGCAACAGAAGTATGGACCAAAGTAGCTGAACAGAATATTGCTATACTATCAAGTGGCTGAACTATGTTAGTCAAAGCAAAGGAACCCACCTGATAGGGATGTTTCAGCAAATCCTGTTTGGAAATAAATGTCGATTATACTGCCAACAAGAAAATAAAAACATTGGCAAATAAATCAAATGAAGTACTTACTGCACACTTCAAACCATTTACATTAAAGGCACCAACAAGTCTATGGTTTGACACCTATTCATTATGTTTTTTATTAGACGACCACCATTTAGAATATGTCACTGATTTATGCTGTCCAGTCGAGCCTTCAACAAAAGGCTGCGCAACAAATTGCAGGCACAGAACAAAATCAAATAGGTCAACTGTATCTACTGCTGAAGCTTAAACGAGAAGCGAGGGTCCCAGTAGCAATACGAATTATGGGGAAAGGAATGTCAGTGTCAAGATATTCATATAAGAGCAGTGCACAACTAGTCTCTTAGCCAGTGAAATATATATATATAAAAACAAGAGAATCCGAAGGTCTGGATGGGTGATGTCAGCAAAAGAAGCAAAGGAAAATAAAAAGGGACGTTTAGAGGAAAGGAATTGACGAATGAAATGATTAAACACGAAGGCACATTAAGTACAGTGGAGTCTAAGGATGAGAAACAACATCAGAAAACTGATTAATTAGCCAGGAAATCTCATCTGTCAACGTCAGATTCTATGTTATGCGACCCTGTGAAGGTAGAAATTAAGAGTGTAGCAGTTGAGGTGACCACCAAATGTCGTCGTAGGAAATTTTCGCATCACACATCACGCTTCTTTACCCATCCTAACCGCTAGACCATGATCATTCACCAACCTAGACACTGCTTTTGAGAATTCAGTTAACGAGGGTTGGCAGAAAAAACTGGGAGTTCCTTGTAACTGTCTTAACAAAACCCTCACTCTTGCATCAAGTCACAGGATTCCTTTTCCAATAGCTTCTAGAGGAACAAAACCAAAGTTCTACATAATGAAAGTATAAAATATTTAGTGAAAACTTGTTGGACCAAAACAGTTGTACCCTTAGAAAACAAAAGGCAACACAAACTAGACAAATAACTTTGGAATGTACTCATCCGTTCGAATTATAAGATGTTCTAACTTTTTTTGGATCAAACATATATAGACGCGTTTTAGTGTGTTTGTTCACTCATTTCATTCTGTGTGTAGTCCATATTAAAATATCCAAAGCATGTGGATAGTATTATGATAATAGTCCGCATGTGGTAACGACAGATTTTTGGATTTGTCATCTCTCAGGACAAGGCCTCTTGGACAGTGCTTCACATTCCTCAATGAATTGGAAGAGCTCGTTTTTCGAAAAGGAGGGACTCCCCGGCCTCTGCATCAGAACGATGCATACGGGCACATTTATATAATAAAAAAGTTCAACAAGGTCTTATAGTCTGAAAACAAAATAACGGCAAGCTCACAAAGAGCCACAACGCCAAGAAACAAAAGGCCCAAAAGCCACAACCGGCTGGCATAACAAAGATAGGTAAACTAATTGCTTATCCTATTACATGACCGCCATCCAAACCGGTTGAAGATATTCCGCGCTACCATCTCCCACCGGACAGATCCAGTAACCAAACGCTCCCTGGCCTCCGTCGGAGTGAGTAACGACCACATACGGATCAGCGCAGTAGCTCGGAATAAAACCTGCAAAAAATGAATATTTGTTGTTCTGTTAAAAGCCAAATCATTTCTGTAATTCCAAATTTCCCACAACAAAGCACATACTCCTACACGAATGTGTCTAGCTGTTTCAGACTCTATCCCAACAAGCCACGTTCCAAATAACATACTGACCGAATTCGGAGGAGTAATGTTAAAGGCAATATGCACCGTGTGCCACAAAACTCTTGCCAACGGGCAGTCAAAAAAGAGGTGCTTGATAGTTTCGTCCCGATCACAAAAACTACACCTAGTAGATCCTGTCCAGTTGCGCTTAACCAAATTATCCTTTGTTAAAATGACTTGTTTATGTACAAACCACATAAACACTTTAATTTTCAAAGGAACTTTGACTTTCCAAACCTCTTTGGAACTAGGAATGACACTAGAGTTAATGACATCGATATACATCGACTTAACTGTGAACTCTCCAGACCTAGTGAGCTTCCAACACAACTGATCGGGCTGATGAGATAGCTGAATCTCCATCAGTCTACTCACCAAATGAAGCCATGCTTCCCACCGGTCACCAACAAGCACCCTCCTAAACTGAATATTAAGGGGAATGGACTGCATAATCGTTGCAACAAGAGCATCACGACGTTGAACAATACGATACAAGGACGGATACTGAAGCGCCAACGGCGTTTCACCAAGCCAGGTATCCTCCCATAAGCGAGTGGTGTTTCCATCACCGACTACAAACTTTGTTCTATTAAAGAAGACAGCTTTGACTCCCATAAGCCCCTTCCAAAACGGCGAGTCCGTCGGTCTCACTGTCGCCTGGGACAACGTCTTGGACTGCAGATACTTATACGGAGAATCTGCGCCCACGTGGCCTCAGTCTCAACTGATAGTTTATACAGCCACTTACTGAGAAGACATCTGTTCTTGACTTCAAGATTCTCGATACCAAGGCCCCCTGGTCCTTTGGTCGACAGATGATATCCCATTTGGCGAGTCGGTATTTTCTCTTTAGTTCATCACTCTGCCAGAAGAACCGTGATCGATAGAAGTCCAGCCTTTTCCTAACACCAACTGGGACTTCAAAGAAAGATAAAGAGAAACATAGGCATACTCGTGAGCACCGAATTAATAAGAATCAGTCGGCCTCCATATGACATGAGTTTGCCCTTCCAGCAACTCAGTTTCTTCTCAAACCGATCCTCGATGCACTTCCATTCTCTGTTTGTCAGCTTACGATGGTGAATGAGTATACCTATGGTTTCTCAAAATAAAAGCCAATTAGAAAGAAGTCTGTCTGTTCGACCATGATGTGATAAATGTAACTTGATAAGGCACCCCTTCAGTCCTGCTCCCTGGCAACCTTCTTGGCTCCTTGAGAAAATCGACACTTTTTTCAGGCATTCATCGTATCCGCCTTAAGCACCAAGTTATAAGAAAAGTAGAAAATGGTAGATATTTCTAAATATATATAACTCATGATTAACAATAGAATTAGCTTTCAAATAAAAAAGAAAGCGAACACATTGAATTAAACTGTAATCGTCAAAGAGTAAATTACTAATAGTTGCCGACATAAATTTTCTTTTTTTCTTCCAAACCAGTTTACCCATATAAAATTCAAACTGCATACTGAGATACTATAAGCATTGAAAATCATGCTACAATATATTAACTAAGAGATGACAGTAATTTATTGTAACTAAAATTGGAATAAATAATGCCTTATGTGGGTTGGATCATTAATTATTCAAATTAAGGTTCGTTTGTTGTTTATGCATATTCTGCCAGATACCACCGAACAACCTGAAAAGTTTGGTGCCAACGGATTTGGATTTTTTATTCATATTAACTTAAAGATAAAAATATGGAACTACACTTCAACAAAATGTCAGCAGCTACTACAAATGCATCAAGAAAAAAATCAAATACAAAGGGAGCAGAAAGTAGCACATACACGAAGATGTATACATAGCACTTAACCTCACTATGGTCTAGTTATACATGAATTATTTGCCACATCAAATGTAGTGAAGGTCCAGAGAAGGACCTTGCGGGAAGCTTCAGTGTCAGGCACGTTTAAGGGCTATGTGTATGCTCACTGATAGCAACTGTCAAATCTGCACTTCATACGATCAAACTTAATCTGTTGGATCCTCCATGAAAAGAAAATCATATTTTTGCACATCTGCTCTATATGAAGATTGATATCTGCTTACATCGAACAAAATGACAAGCTGAGGCACTCATCGTATGCATCCAGTGTAGGAGTAGATACATTTCGGAGTCAAAGCAGACATCTAAAGTGAATATTAATGAATATCTGAGCATGGTAAAATTCATCCAAGAAGACATCTAACTACATCCTGGTTTAGGCAATTCAACTTCTTTCTATAAAACACTCCATGATCTGCCTCCAAGCAGATAAAAATTAAGGAGTCCTCGGGAAGTACCAAATTCAAGAGTTCAGTACCAATTAGTCCAGTGCAGATGTGAGCATGCTAGAACTCCTCCAGGATACTGTCTTAAATAACTCCAAAAGTAGACCCATGGTTAGTGACTTCAAGAACCTTTCAAATTTAAATTCTTAGAGCTGGGGAAGACGAAGCACAAACAAGAGGACGAATTCGTAAATTGCGAAAGGGGTTAACCTGTTTGGAGAACAGGAATTTCACAGGAAATAGATCAATTTCGATATGAATGAAAAGAAATCAAGTGCATAACACGGGATTGCCTCATTCTTTCTTCCTTCAGCAGACTACTCATTAAAATGAGTAATGAAATAGCGCGTTGGGTAACGCGCAAACCCATGTGTTGTGCTTCATTTTTTCCTTTCTGTATTTTACTTTTTATTCTTTAAAATTTAAATAACTCAGCATTTAAAAAAAGATTCAAATTTTGAAAAAAATATCGTGTGTTGAACAAATGACCGTGACTTTAAAAAAATGTTCACGGATTCAAAAAATGTTCACAATTTTGAAACACAATGTTTGTGTATTTAAAAAAATATTTGAGATACAAAACATGTTTGTGGAAAAAATTACATATTAAAAATATTCATGAATTCAAAAAATGTACAAGATCCCAAAAAATGTTCATGATTTTAATAAATGTTCATGAATTTCTAAAAATGTTCTTGAGTTTTGTGAACAACTTTCAAAATATGTTCGCGAGTTCACAGAAAATGTTCACGAAATTCAAAAATTGTCCTCGAGATTATCTATGAATTAATTTTTTTTCATGAATTCAAAAAATGTTCACAAACTTGGAAAATTATGTTCAATTATTCGAAAATTGTTCACGAATTGCAAAAAAAATCATGAATTTTGAAAATGGGCGTGGGTTCACAAATTTGAAAAAACAATGTTCATGAAATTAAAAAGAAAAAAATAAATAAAAAATAAAGAAATGAAATAAAATAGATAAAAGAAAAAAAGATGAAAAAATAAAGAAGAAAGAAAACACCTGGCAAAAATACAAAAGAAAAATTGGTTCAAGGAAGATTCTAGAACCTTCCGAAAACCGGTGGGAAAAAACCCAGTATGGGCTGGCCCATACTGAGGAGGACGTGGCGCATGGGGAGGGCATGCGCTGGGTCGCTATCCAACGACCCATGCGCCAAATAGGAATCACCTTCTGTGCCATAAGCGTCGAGTTGTCTCTATAGCGCACACCGAGCCATGGCCCATTAAGCTTCGCTACCATACTCGTTTGGTCAGCAGACTTCCCAAACCCCTCATAGGGCCGATATCATGCGGCGTGGACATGGTAGTTGGGGAAAGGTTGCAAGGAAGCGAAGGTTAGGCAATGGTTAGCTGCTCGATGAGGACATTGGATACGGCCCAGAGCCCATTGTTTAATGTGTAGACTTGTCATCCATATCCAAAGAAGCTGCCGCGATACACTCTCCTAAATTCAACCTTGTATAAAGTGTCAAAAGCATAATTCTTACCCCTGCTCCAATATCACAAAGAGCATTATGCATATCAATATTACCTATAGATAAGATATTGTCAGTATACCTGGATCTCCAAGCTTTGTTGGTATCTTATCTTAAAGGGGTACTTTGTTATCATCACCGTTTGTTTTTCTAAATTCACGCTTCTCGTATTGTTAATAATATCACACAAGTGTACTAGAGCCGTGGAGGACTCTACCTCGGCCGACATAGCTTGACTAGTTTTGTAACCCTAGGACCCCAAGTGTGTTATATAATCCGGGGGCCAGGCTCATCGATAGAACATATACAATCTCTACTTTACATGTACTTTGTACATACCAGAACGCAATAGACACAAGCAGAACATAGAGTATTATCACCTCCATGAGAGCCTGAACTCGTCTAGCTAGGATACCCTACTGAACGACCTGCCGGATCTAGCTCTTACTCCAGAGCTTTGACCTTTTACATTTTTTGTAATTCTACTTTGTACCTGAATTGGGTTCCGAAGTGGGCGGAGCCCAATAGGCCCACCCTGTGGCACAGGCTACATGGTCCAAAAAATTTCTTAGTACTTATTACCAACTATAAAGCCCAAGGCATAAGGCTAGGGTAGGCCACTAGCACTGCCACAGGGCCCATAGATTCAGCCCACCAAAGACTCTCACGCTCAGCTTCAGGCTGATTAATGAGTGTCTCAAAAAAAAAAGCTTCAGGCTGATTGATTCGGTCGGTCTCCTCGTCACGTAGGTTCGCTGCAGCCCACATCGCATACGTTCGCTGACCACACGACGAACTGACGCACCACGAGCAATCGATCTGTGAAATCATAGATCATTCTATATTTTTATAATTGTTTTTTTAGTCATGAGTTT
Organism: Triticum urartu; assembly: GCF_056163025.1. Classification (NCBI taxonomy): domain Eukaryota; kingdom Viridiplantae; phylum Streptophyta; class Magnoliopsida; order Poales; family Poaceae; genus Triticum; species Triticum urartu. The sequence goes on along the minus strand of NC_141878.1, from coordinate 474,854,779 downwards.
AGGAGGTCGAATATCAAGGCTCACAATTCGATGAAGTATGCTCTGTCACTTGAGGTTGGGTGTCATGATTGGTTAGGCAATCCGAATGACCTTTTTTTCTATCTCTATAAACGTTGTGACAAGTTAAATAAAAACTTCGCGGAATTGTCCAAAAAACGAGCGGTCGATCCGTCTTCTCGATCCCCTTGATCCATCTCCTCGTCTGTTATTTCCCGTCCCGACCCCCGATCCCAAAAGACCCGAACAGGCGAGAACAGCCAACCATGCGCAGCGGCAGCCGGCGGCGATCGATCTACTAGCCCTGATTGATATTTGATCTACAGCCAACATGTCCGCATCGATTGATATTTGATCTGCCGATCCCTTCCTAGGCAGGTTGGCCGGGCGGTCGGCACACGCCTACGCGGCTACCCGCGGCAGCAGCGTCCGCCCAGGAAATGAGTCTCCGAACCTGCGATTCCAAATCTAATTCGATATGCGCTTTTATGTGTTGCTTTTTTTTTTACGCCGGGTCGACCTCTGCTCCCGTGCGGCCACGCCGGGTCGCACCGGGGCAGCCCGCGCCGGCCGGCTCGAGGCGTCCTCCACACCAAGCTCCTCCCTCCCGCCGCCGCTGCCGGAGGCGTCGCCGGGCAAAGCCCGTGTGGCGTGGCAGCGGCGGTGGATCTCCTCGGCCATAGATCGGATCGAGGTGGCGGCGTTCCGCACCGTCCGTTCAACGGCAGTGTTGTGGGGACGCGGCGGCCAGGATCTGCAACTGCGATGGCGGACGGTCAAGGGCAGCGGGTGGCGGCGGCGGTGGACGCGCCCAATCTAGGTCGTTCAGACGGGCAGCCACCCAGGTTGTTGTACCGGCTGCATCTCAACATCTCCAACATCAGTTTGCAGGTTCCTGGGCTAGCCCCGCAGCCGGGGTCTCCGGACCCGAGTGTGGCGATGGTGGCCTCCTCCTCCTCCGCCAGAGGTGGTCGGCTGACTGGTTGTGCGCGACGGCGGCCCTCGGCAAGTGGTGGCAGGCGCTGGGCTCTCGGTGGCGCTCCGGCGTGTGTAGGTGGCGGTGGTCCCTGTGCGCGGTCGGCGGCTCCGTCTCTGACCCGGACAGCGTGGGGGATGGGGGTGGCCCGGCGTGGCCGGCGATCTGGATGCGGTGGTGCTGGCGGCTCGCTGATCTGCCGGTGCTCTAGGATTCTGCCTGGTGGTGCTGGTGGTAACGACGGCCCGTGCACGAGAGTTGGATCCCTTCGAACGGATCTGGGTGAAAATTTGCCTTCGGAGTCTGCTAAGGCCGGCGGTGGCGGCGCTATCTGTGTCGTTCCCTTCTTGAAGGCATCGCCGTGGAGAAGTTCAAGGCCACTCTCTGCTACCTCCGGGGGAAACCATAGATCGGATGACGGCGGCGCTCTGGTGTCGTTCCTCCCCTGGGGGCATCATTCTTGGAGGTACACACGTGATCGAGGGACCAGAGGACGGATTCTTTGGTGGAGCGGTGATTCATCCTACACACTGATGGCGACGGATCTTGACGGCGTGGCGCAGTGCAGATTCGGAGTTCGTTGTGGGAGGATGGACTCGTGCAGGAGGACGACGCTGTCGGGCGTCGTGGTGGTGTCGATGGCGGAGAGACCTGGCACGGTACATGCAACAGTACAGCTCTGAACATGGATTGGTGGCAGGTGGCTGCGGCGGCCTCATATCCGGCAGGCGTCCTGGTTGAGGAGTGCGCCAGACTGGTAGGTGTCCCATATTCGGCAGGCATCCTGGTTGGGACCTCATGTCTTAGATGTTTAGGTTTGGCTGCGATGTCTGTTTGGTATTAGGCCCAGACTACGTGCGCCCCTTTATCAATTGGATATGTGTAGCGACAGTTATTGATTAGACGGTGGCTTTAGTCTTGCTGTTGTATGGCTTTGTAAGGTCTTATGAGAATAATTAATAAAGTGGCCGTATGCATCGTCCAGATGCAGAGACCGGGGGTCATCCTCCTTTTCTAAAAAAAAAATGTGTTGCTTTTTGCGAAAAAAAATTATAAGTTGCAATATTTGTATGTGTGAACTTATAGCTAGTAGATTAAATCCTATCTAAATATATTTACATGTATGTGTTTTGGCAAAACATGGGGAATTAGCTAGTGTCCGAACCTGTGATTATGTCTACTTCATGTCTTCATTCGCTTCGCTATTTATGATGTCTTGTTCGTGATTTTATTTTTTCAATTCAGATAAAATGAACAAGTTTCTTCTCACAAGAAAGTCACCATTACAAGATGCTCCTAAAGATATGAATAGGGAGGAGATTCAGTATGATCCAGACAAGAGGGAATTGATAGAACTTTATCATCATAACCTGAAAGATCCGGTAAGAACAAAGTGCTTGGTTAATGGACCTTGTTACGCAAGTTCTTTGTTTTATCATTATATATTCAAAAAATATAGCATTTTGTTTTTATACACCGAATTTTGTTATGTCTGGAATATGTGTTACAAGTTGTGAAGTACACCCTTATTCAATACATCGTTGCTTATTTTATGCCATGGTTAAGTGGTGCATCATGGTAACATTAGCTTCAGGTCCACTCCTGTTCCGAACCTTGGTTTCATTTGATAATGGAACCGAGGAATGGGTGGGGGGCTTTGCCCCCCCCATCTAAAAGAATGAAGTGATTATACCAATATTTCGATGATGTCATTCAAGTAGTTGTCGAGCGACATGGGCATCATGCACATCACGCTCCCAAAGCTCTTGAATCCGTCGAGCATCCCCCATTGAAGAACTTGAGATGGCCCACATACAATATCACCTCTGACACGCATACCGCAATACCTGCCATATGATGTGCGGCTCACGGTTGTATGAGATGGTCGCGCTAGCCTTCCTGAAATGCTCGACCGTTCCAGCGGTGGCCATTGCCATTGCGCCGAGGACCAGGCCAAGGCCCTTTCGCATAGATGCCGACAATAGCCATAATATGCTGCATTTTGGCCTTTATTTTTTGGTGCACTGGCCGTGTTTTGCATTCTTTTTATTGTTATATGTTGCGAGCAAGCTATGTTGTGTATTGTGATAACCCACAAGTATAGGGGATCGCAATAGTTTTCGAGGATAGAGTATTCAACCCAAATTTATTGATTCGACACAAGGGGAGCCAAAGAATATTCTCAAGTATTAGCAGCTGAGTTGTCAATTCAACCACACCTGGAAACTTAATATCTGCAGTAAAGTGTTTAGTAGCAAAGTAATATGATAGTAATGATAACGATAACAAAAGTTAACAGTAGTAAGAGTAATGTTTTTGGTATTTTGGAGTGATGATAGCAATAGCAATGGAAAAGTAAATAAGCGGGGAACAATATATGGAAAGCTCGTAGGCAATGGATCGGTGATGGAGAATTATGTCGGATGCGGTTCATCATGTAACAGTCATAACCTAGGGTGACACAGAACTAGCTCCAGTTCATTGATATAATGTAGGCATGTATTCCGAATATAGTCATACGTGCTTATGGAAAAAAACTTGCATGACATCTTTTGTCCTACCCTCCCGTGGCAGCGGGGTCCTTACGGAAACTAAGGGATATTAAGGCCTCCTTTTAATAGAGTACCGGAACAAAGCATTAACACATAGTGAATACATGAACTCCTCAAACTACGGTCATCATTGGTAAGTATCCCGATTATTGTCACTTCGGGGTTAACGAATCATAACACATAATAGGTGACTATAGACTTGCAAGATAGGATCAAGAACACTCATATATTGATGAAAACATAATAGGTTCAGATCTGAAATCATGGCACTCGGGCCCTAGTGACAAGCATTAAGCATAGCAAAGTCATAGCAATATCAATCTCAGAACATAGTGGACACTAGGGATCAAACCCTAACAAAACTAACTCGATTACATGATAGATCCCATCCAACCCATCACCGTCCAGCAAGCCTACGATGGAATTACTCATGCACGGCGGTGAGCATCATGAAATTGGTGATGGAGGATGGTTGATGATGATGATGGCGATGGATTCCCCTCTCCGGAGCCCCGAACGGACTCCAGATCAACCCTCCCGAGAGTTTTTAGGGCTTGGCGGCGGCTCCGTATCGTAAAATGCGATGATTTCTTCTCTCTGATTTGTTTCTCCCCGAAACACAATATATGGAGTTGGAGTTGAAGTCGGAGAGGCAACAGGGGGCCACGAGGTAGGGGGGGCGCCCCCCACCCTCGTGGACAGGTGGTGGACCCCTGGCCTTCATCTTTTGCAGGTATTTTTCATATTTTCTGAAAAGTTGCTCCGTGAAGTTTCAGGTCATTCCGAGAACGTTTGTTTATGCACATAAATAACACCATGGTAATTCTGCTGAAAACAGCGTCAGTCCGGGTTAGTTCCATTCAAATCATGCAAGTTAGAGTCCAAAACAAGGGCAAAAATGTTTGGAAAAGTAGATACGACGGAGATGTATCAACTCCCCCAAGCTTAAACCTTTGCTTGTCCTCAAGCAATTCAGTTGATAAACTGAAAGTGATAAAGAAAAACTTTTACAAACTCTGTTTGCTCTTATTGTTGTAAATATGTAAAGCCAGCATTCAAGTTTTCAGCAAAGATTATAACTAACCACATTCGCAATAACGCATAGGTCTCAAGTTTACTCATATCAATGGCATAATCAACTAGCGAGCAATAATAATAAATCTCGGATGACAACACTTTCTCAAAACAATCATAATATGATATAACAAGATGGTATCTCGCTAGCCCTTTCTGAGACCGCAAAACATAAATGCAGAGCACCTTTAAAGACCAAGGACTGACTAGACATTGCAATTCATGGTAAAAGAGATCCAGTCAAGTCATACTCAATGTAAACTAACAGTAATGAATGCAAATGACAGCGGTGCTCTCCAACTGGTGCTTTTTAATAAGAGGATGATGACTCAACATAAAAGTAAATAGATAGGCCCTTCGCAGAGGGAAGCAGGGATTTGTAGAGGTGCCAGAGCTTGGTTTTGAAATAGAGGTGGATAATATTTTAAGCGGTATACTTTCATTGTGAACATAACAACCAAGAGATGGCGATATCTTCCATGCTACACACATTATATGCGGTTTCCAAACAGAATGGTAAAGTTTATACTCCTCCTTCCACCAACAAGCATCAATCCATGGCTTGCTCGAAACAACGAGTGCCTCCAACTAACAAGAGTCCCAGGGGGAGTTTTGTTTGTAATTATTTTGATTTAGTTTGCATAAAGCATGGGACTGGGCATCCCGGTGACCAGCCATTTATCTCGTGAGTGAGGAGCGGAGTCCACTCCTCTTGATAATAACCCACCTAATATGGAAGATACAGACAGCCCTAGTTGATATATGAGCTATTCGAGCATACAAAATAGGATATTTATTTGAAGGTTTAGAGTTTGGCACATACAAATTTACTTGAAACGGCAGGTAGATACCGTATATAGGTAGGTATAGTGGACTCATGTGGAATAACTTTGGGGTTTAAGGGATTGGATGCACAAGTAGTATTCCCTCTTAGTACAAGTGAAGGCTAGCAAAAGACTGGGAAGCGACCAGCTAGAGAGCGACAACAGTCATGAACATGCATTAAAATTAATCAACACCAAATGCAAGCATGAGTAGGATATAATCCACCATGAACATAAATATCATGAAGGCTATGTTGATTTTATTTCAACTACATGCGTGAACATGCGCCAAGTCAAGTCACTTAAATCATTCAGAGGAGGATACCACCCTTTCATACCACATCATAACTATCTCAATAGCATGTTGGCACGCAAGGTGAACCATTATAACTCATAGCTAATCAAGCATGGCACAAGAAACTATGATCTCTAATTGTCATTGCAAACATGTTTATTCATAATAGGCTGAATCAGGAACGATGAACTAATCATATTTACAAAAACAAAAGAGGTCGAGTTCATACCAGTTTTTCTCATCTCAGCCAGTCCATCATATATCATCATAATTGCCTTTCACTTGCACGATCGAATGATGTGAATAATAATAGTAGTACACGTGCATTGGACTAAGCTAAAATCTGCAGCCATTCAATAAACAGGAGAAGATAAGGCAATATGAGATCAACAATAATGCATATAAAAGCCACTTCAACAATTTAATTATGGTCTTCTCCTATCGACCCCCAAAGAAAAAAAAAGAAATAAAGCTATTTACACGGGAAAGCTCCCAACAAGCAAAAGAAGAACATGAAATCTTTTTGGGTTTTCTTTTTAATTACTACTACAAGCATGGAAATTAAACTGATTAAAAGCTACAACTAATTTTTTTGTTTTTTTTCTTAAGGTTAATTAAACACACAAGAAGAAAGCATAAAAAGGAAAAATAAACTAGCATGGATGATACAATGAAAAAGTATGAGCACTAACATCTAGCAATGAGTGTGTGAGCATAAATGTAATGTCGGTGGGAAATACGTACTCCCCCAAGCTTAGGCTTTTGGCCTAAGTTGGTCTATGGCCACGGCTGGCCTAGCGGATATCCATAATAATAGTTGGGGTCGTACTGCGATGCAGCGGCTATCGCCTGCTGAGCTGCAGCGTGGTGACGAGCGGCCTCCGCTCTCCTCTCGTACTCATCTTTCTCCTCTCTGGTAATAGTATATCTTCCTTTTGCCTGATGATCAAATAAGGCAGGAGCAGGGAGAGTAATATGGACAGCACTGCGTCTGTCAAAAATTAGTCGATACTGGAGAGGTGATTCATTCCTCTCGACAAACTGGTGGTGAACCATAGCATGAAAGTCTAGGTAAAGCAGGAGGTAATTCAATATCATCTTCGCGTATGGCTATACCAAGAAAATTAGCTATGCGGGTTGCATAAATTCTACCAAAGAAATCTCCATTAAATCTATTAAGATGCAACCTACGTGCAACAATGGCTCCCAAATTATAAGATTTGTCTCCTAACACAGCACTCCGAAGAATACTGAGGTCAGTGACACACATGTGACATGCCTCATCTTTACCATTAATGCATCTACCTATGAAGAGAGCAAAACAATGTATAGCAGGAAAGTGAATGCTCCCTATGGTGGCTTCTGTTATATCTCTAGATTTTCCCACAGTTATACTAGCAAGAAATTCTCTAAATTCAGATTTGCGAGGATCCCTTATACTCCCCCATTGTGGAAGTTTGCAAGTAGTGATAAAATCCTCTAAGTCCATAGTGTAAGAATTATCATAAAGATCAAACATGACAGTTGGAGAATTACGTGAAGTTGAAAATTCAAACCACCTCACAAAGGTACTGGTGAGGTTGTGATACTGGCTGCACTTCTCTTCCTCGAAGCTCACGAGATCAGCGTTACGCAAATATGCGTTGAATTCTTCCTTAATTCCCGCTCGATCCATAAAGTTCTCAGAAGGCCATTCACAAGGACGCACTGGAGCGTCTCTTGGTGACTCGTCATCAGCATCACGCATTGCAAGCCTGGGTCCTTGCTTCCTTGAAGAACCACCTTGGAACATTTTCCTAAGCATATTTCCTCCTCTGAAAAATTCTGAATTTTTTTAGTAACTTCAAAATAAAAGTAAACCAAACTCAATAATATTGTTAGCAACTACTCCTACAAGTGCCTAGAGCCTATATCATGCATCAAAACTACTTTTGACCATATAAATTTGACATGCAAGCTCAAGAACAGGGTCACCTAAGCAGCAAAAATTTGCAATAAATAAAGCACTAGAACAAAAACTAATTGGACCAATGGAGGAGTCACATACCAAGGAACAATCTCCCCAAGCAGTTTTGTAAGAGGTGCTTTGAGCAAGGGGATCGAAAATGGCAGCAAAGTGAGCTAGAACTTGTGCTTCAGATGGATATTCGTGTTTGGGGGAGGAAGAAGGAGTGTATGGGTGAAAGGATAAGTGGAGGAGGGCCACCGTGGGCCCATGAGGCAGGGGGACGCGCCCTCCACCCTCGTGGGCAGGTGGTTGACCCCCCTGATGTGTTCACAGTGCCAAATATTCTCAAATATTCTGGAAAAAATCATATTTAAATTTCAGGGCATTTGGAGAACTTTTATTTTCGAGGTATTTTTATATTGCACGGATAATCAGATAACAGACAGAAAAATATTTTATTTTATTTTATTTAGTATAAATAACAGAAAGTAAAAGTGGGGTGCAGAAGGTTGTGCCTTCTAGTTTCATCCGTCTCATGGTCATCACAAGGAATCCACTAACAAGGTTGATCAAGTCTTGTTAACGAACTCATTCCGAATAACATGGAACCGGAGAAATTTCGAATAACACTATGTTACCTCAACGGGGATATGCACATCCCCAATAATAAGAATATCATATTTCATCTTGACAGTAGGAAGAGGAAATTCAAAACCCCCAAATATAATCGATGGCATTTTTCCAATAGAGTTGATACTATGAACTTGAGGTTGTTTCCTCGGAAAGTGTACCGTATGCTCATTACCATTAACATGAAAAGTGACATTGCCTTTAGTGCAATCAATAACAGCCCATGCAGTATTCAAAAAGGGTCTTCCAAGAATAATAGACATACTATCGTCCTCGGGAATATCAAGAATAACAAAGTTCGTTAAAATAGTAATGTTTGCAACTCCAACAGGCACATCCTCACAAATACCGACAGGTATAGCAGTTGATTTATCAGCCATTTGCAAAGATATTTCAGTAGGTGTCAACTTATTCAAATCAAGTCTACGATATAAAGAGAGAGGCATAACACTAACACCGGCTCTAAGATCACATAAAGCAGTTTTAACATAGTTTCTTTTAATGGAGCATGGTATAGTGGGTACTCCTGGATCTCCAAGTTTCTTTGGTATTCCACCCTTAAAAGTATAATTAGCAAGCATGATGGAAATTTCAGCTTCTGGTATCTTTCTTTTATTTGTAATTATATATTTCATGTACTTAGCATAAGGATTGGTTTTAAGCGTATCAGTCAATCGCATACGCAAAAAGATAGGTCTAATCATTTCAGCAAAGCGCTCAAAATCCTCATCATCCTTTTTCTTGGATGGTTTGGGAGGAAAAGGCATGGGTTTCTGAACCCAAGGCTCTCTTTCTTTACCATGTTTCCTAGCAACAAAGTCTTTCTTATCATAACGTTGATTCTTTGATTGTGGGTTATCAAGATCAACAGCAGGTTCAATTTCTATGTCATTATCATTACTAGGTTGAGCATCATTATGAACATTATCATTAACATTACCACTAGTTTCAGGTTCATTACCAGATTGAGTTTCAACATCAGAAATAGAAATATCATTTGGATTCTGAGGTGTTTCAGTAATAGGTTCACTAGAAGCATGCAAAGTCCTATCGTTTTTCTTTTTCTTCTTTTTAGAAGAACTAGGTACATCTATATTATTTCTCTGAGAATATTACTCAATTCTCTTAGGGTGGCCTTCAGAATACAAAGTTTCCTGAGTCATTTTACCACCTCTAGTCATAACTCTAACTGCATGATCATTATCTTTACTATTCAATTTATTGAGCAAATCATTTTGAGCTTTAAGCACTTGTTCTACTTGAGTGGTAACCATAGAAGCATGTTTACTAATAAGTTTAAGTTCACCTTTAACATTAGCCATATAATCACCCAAGTGTTCAAGCATATTTGAATTGTATTTCAATTGTCTATCAAAATAAGCATTAAAATCTTCTTGCCTAGCCATAAATTTATCAAACTCATCTAAGCATGGGCTAGCAAATTTAGTAAATGAGATTTCAGCTTTATCATATCTATAGAGAGAATTTACCTTTACTACCTGTGTCGGGTTATCAAGACCATGAGTTTCTTCAATAGGAGAAGGATTTGGATCATATGTTTCTTCAACAGGCGGTAAATTAAGACCATGTATTTCTTCAATGCGAGTTAAATTCTTAACATCCTCAGTATTAATACCTTTTTCTTTCATAGATTTCTTTGCCTCTTGCATATCTTCAGGACTGAGAAATAGAATACCCCTCTTCTTCGGAGTTGGTTTAGGAATAGGCTCAGGAATTGGCTCCGGAGGTGTCCAATTATTTTCATTTGTCAACATATTATTCAATAGAATTTCAGCTTCATCCGGCGTTCTTTCCTTGAAAACAGAACCAGCACAACTATCCAGGTAATCTCTAGAGGCATCAGTTAGTCCATTATAAAAGATATCAAATATTTCATTTTTCTTAAGAGGATGATCAGGCAAAGCATTAAGTAATTGGAGAAGCCTCCCCCAAGCTTGTGGGAGACTCTCTTCTTCAATTTGCACAAAATTGTATATATCCCTTAAAGCCGCTTGTTTCTTATGAGCAGGCAAATATTTAGCAGAGAAGTAATAAATCATATCATGGGGACTACGCACACAACCAGGATCAAGAGAATTAAACCATATCTTAGCATCACCCTTTAATGAGAACGGAAATAATTTAAGGATGTAAAAGTAACGAGTTCTCTCATCTTTAGTGAACAGGGTGGCTATATCATTCAATTTAGTAAGATGTGCCACAACAGTTTCAGATTCATAACCATGAAAAGGATCAGATTCAACCAAAGTAATTATATCAGGATCAACAGAGAATTCATAATCCTTATTAGTAACAAAGATAAGTGAAGTAGTAAAAGCAGGGTCAGGTTTCATTCTAGCATTTAGAGATTGCTTACTCCATTTAGCTAATAACCTTTTGAGTTCATTTCTATTTTTGCAAGCTAAAATAGCTAAAGAAGCTTCTTGATCAAAAACATAACCCTTAGGAATAACAAGTGATTCTTCATCATCACTTTCATCGGTATCATCAGATTCAATATTTTCAATTTCTCTAGCTCTAGCAAGTTGTTCATCAGGAAATTTACCAAGTGGCACAGTAGTATCATGCATAGCAGAAGTGGCATCATCAATAACATGCGACATATCAGAAGCAGGTGTAGGTGTCGCAAGCTTACTCAAAACAGAAGGTGAATCAAGTGCAGAGCTAGATGGCAGTTCCTTACCTCCCCTCGTAGTTGAGGGATAAATCTTGGTTCTTGGATCTTTCAAGTTCTTCATAATGATAAGCAGATATAAATCTCAAGTGACTCAAAGAATAGAGCTATGCTCCCTGGCAACGGCGCTAGAAAATGTTGGGGAACGTTGCAGAAAACAAAAAAAAATTCCTACGTTTCACCAAGATCAATCTATGGAGTCAACTAGCAACGAGAGGAGAGTGCATCTACATACCCTTGTAGATCGCGAGCGGAAGCGTTCAAGAGAACGGGGATGATGGAGTCGTACTCGCCGTGATCCAAATCACCGATGACCAAGTGCCGAACGGACGGCACCTCCGCGTTCAAAACACGTACGGAGCGGATGACGTCTCCTCCTTCTTGATCCAGCAAGGGGGAAGGAGAGGTTGATGAAGATCCAGCAGCACGACGGCGTGGTGGTGGATGCAGCAGTGAACGCAGCAGGGCTTCGCCGAGCTTCTGCGAGAGGGAGAGGTGCAGCAGGGGAGAGGGAGGCGCCAAGGCTTGAGGTGCGGCTGCCCTCCCTCCCCCCTTTATATAGGCCCCCTAGGGGGGTGCGCTGGCCCTAGGAGATGGGATCTCCTAGGGGGCGGTGGCCAAGGGGGTGGAGTACCCCCCAAGGCAAGTGGAGGCGCCCCCTCCCCTAGGGTTCCCAACCCTAGGCGCATGGGGGGCCCAAGGGGGGGGCGCACCAGCCCACTATGGGCTGGTTCCCCTCCCCACTTCAGCCCATGGGGCCCTCCGGGATGGGTGGCCCCACCCGGTGGACCCCCGGGACCCATCCGGTGGTCCCGGTACAATACCGGTGACCCCGAAACTTTCCCGATGGCCGAAACTACACTTCCTATATATAATTCTTCACCTCCAGACAATTTCGGAACTCCTTGTGATGTCCAGGATCTCATCCGGGACTCCAAACAACTTTCGGATTACTGCATACTCATATCTATACAACCCTAGCGTCACCGAACCTTAAGTGTGTAGACCCTACGGGTTCGGGAGACAAGCAGACATGACTGAGACGACTCTCTGGTCAATAACCAACAGCGGGATCTGGATACCCATGTTGGCTCCCACATGCTCCTCGGTGATCTCATCGGATGAACCACGATGTCAAGGACCTAATTAATCCCGTACTCAATTCCCTTTGTCAATCGGTACGTTACTTGCCCGAGACTCGATCGTCGGTATCCCAATACCTTGTTCAGTCTCGTTACCGGCAAGTCACTTTACTCGTACCGTAATGCATGATCCCGTGATCAACCACTTGATCACATTGAGCTCATTATGATGATGCATTACCGAGTGGGCCCAGAGATACCTCTCCGTCATACGGAGTGACAAATCCCAGTCTCGATTCGTGCCAACCCAACAGACACTTTCGGAGATACCTGTAATGTACCTTTATAGTCACCCAGTTACGTTGTGACGTTTGGCACACCCAAGGCACTCCTACGGTATCCGGGAGTTGCACAATCTCATGGTCTAAGGAAATGATACTTGACATCCAGAAAAGCTACAGCAAACGAACTACACGATCTTTGTGCTATGCTTAGGTTTGGGTCTTGTCCATCACATCATTCTCCTAATGATGTGATCCCGTTATCAATGACATCCCCATGTCCATAGCCAGGAAACCATGACTATATGTTGATCAACGAGCTAGTCAACTAGAGGCTCACTAGGAACACATTGTGGTCTATGTATTCACACATGTATTACGATTTCCGGATAATACAATTATAGCATGAATAATAGACAATTATCATGAACAAGGAAATATAATAATCATTTTATTATTGCCTCTAGGGCATATTTCCAACAGTCTCCCACTTGCACTAGAGTCAATCATCTAGTTACATTGTGATGAATCGAACACCCATGGAATTCTGGTGTTGATCATGTTTTGCTCTAGGGAGAGGTTTAGTCAACGGATCTGCTACATTCAGGTCCGTACGTACTTTACAAATCTCTATGTCTCCATTTCGAACACTTTCATGAATGGAGTTGAAGCGACGCTTGATATGCCTGGTCTTCCTGTGAAACCTGGGCTCCTTGGCAAGGGCAATAGCTCCAGTGTTGTCACAGAAGAGAGTCATCGGGCCCGACACATTGGGTATGACTCCTAGGTCGGTAATGAACTCCTTCACCCAGACTGCTTCGTGTGCTGCCTCCGAGGCTGCCATGTACTCTGAAGGAAATATGCCCTAGAGGCGATAATAAAGTTATTATTTATTTCCTTATATCATGATAAATGTTTATTATTCATGCTAGAATTGTATTAACCGAAAACATAATACATGTGTGAATACATAGACAAACAGAGTGTCACTAGTATGCCTCTACTTGACTAGCTCGTTAATCAAAGATGGTTATGTTTCCTAACCATGGACAAAGAGTTGTTATTTGATTAACGGGATCACATCATTAGGTGAATGATCTGATTGACATGACCCATTCCATTAGCTTAGCACCCGATCATTTAGTATGTTGCTATTGCTTTCTTCATGACTTATACATGTTCCTATGACTATGAGATTATGCAAATCCCGTTTGCCGGAGGAATACTTTGTGTGCTACCAAACGTCACAACGTAACTGGGTGATTATAAAGGTGCTCTACAGGTGTCTCCAAAGGTACATGTTGGGTTGGCGTATTTCGAGATTAGGATTTGTCACTCCGATTGTCAGAGAGGTATTTCTGGGCCCTCTCGGTAATGCACATCACATAAGCCTTGCAAGCATTGCAACTAATGAGTTAGTTGTGAGATGATGTATTACGGAACGAGTAAAGAGACTTGCCGGTAACGAGATTGAACTAGGTATTGAGATACCGACGATCGAATCTCGGGCAAGTAACATACCGATGACAAAGGGAACAACGTATGTTGTTATGCGGTCTGACCGATAAAAGATCTTCGTAGAATATGTAGGAGCCAATATGAGCATCCAGGTTCCGCTATTGGTTATTGACCGGAGACGTGTCTCGGTCATGTCTACATTGTTCTCGAACCCATAGGGTCTGCATGCTTAAGGTTTCGATGACAGTTATATTATGAGTTTATGCATTTTTATGTCCCGAAGTTTGTTCGGAATCCCGGATGTGATCACGGACATGACGAGGAGTCTCGAAATGGTCGAGACATAAAGATTGATATATTGGAAGCCTATGTTTGGATATCGGAAGTGTTCCGGGTGAAATCGGGATTTTACCGGAGTACCGGGAGGTTACCGGAACCCCCCGGGAGGTATATGGGCCTTAGTGGGCTTTAGTGGAAGAGAGGAGAGGTGGCCAGGGCTGGGCCGCGCGCCCCTCTCCCCCTAGTCCGAATAGGACAAGGAGAGGGGGGCGCCGCCCCCCTTCCTTCTCTCTCTCCTCTTTCCCCCTCCCGAATCCTATTACAACTAGGAAAGGGGGGGAATCCTACTCCCGGTGGGAGTAGGACTCCTCCTGGTGCGCCCTCCTCCTGGCCGGCCGCACCCCCCCCCCTTGATCCTTTATATACGGGGGCAGGGGCACCCCTAGACACACAAGTTGATCCACGTGATCATATTCTTAACCGTGTGCGGTGCCCCCTTCCACCATAGTCCTCGATAATATTGTAGCGGTGCTTAGGCGAAGCCCTGCGACGGTAGTACATCAAGATCGTCACCACGCCGTCGTGCTGACAGAACTCTTCCCCGACACTTTGCTGGATCGGAGTCCGGGGATCGTCATCGAGCTGAACGTGTGCTAGAACTCGGAGGTGCCGTAGTTTCGGTGCTTGATCGGTCGGGCCGTGAAGACGTACGACTACATCAACCGCGTTGTGCTAACGCTTCCACTGTCGGTCTACAAGGGTACGTATATCACACTCTCCCCTCTCGTTGCTATGCATCACCATGATCTTGCGTGTGCGTAGGAATTTTTTTGAAATTACTACGTTCCCCAACAGTGGTATCAGATTCTAGGTTTTATGTGTTGATGTTATATGCACGAGTAGAACACAAGTGAGTTGTGGGCGATATAAGTCATATTGCTTACCAGCATGTCATACTTTGGTTCGGCGGTATTGTTGGACGAAGCGGCCCGGACCGACATTACGCGTACGCTTACGCGAGACCGGTTCTCCCGACGTGCTTTGCACAAAGGTGGCTAGCGGGTGACAATTTCTCAAACTTTAGTTGAACCGAGTGTGGCTATGCCCGGTCCTTGCGAAGGTTAAAACAGCACCAACTTGACAAACTATCGTTGTGGTTTTTGATGCGTAGGTAAGATTGGTTCTTGCTTAAGCCCGTAGCAGCCACGTAAAACTTGCAACAACAAAGTAGAGGACGTCTAACTTGTTTTTGTAGGGCATGTTGTGATGTGATATGGTCAAGACATGATGCTAAATTTTATTGTATGAGATGATCATGTTTTGTAACCGAGTTATCGGCAACTGGCAGGAGCCATATGGTTGTCACTTTATTGTATGCAATGCAATCGCGCTATAATGCTTTACTTTATCACTAAGCGGTAGCGATAGTCGTGGAAGCATAAGATTGGCGAGACGACAATGATGCTACGATGGAGTTCAAGGTGTCACGCCGGTGACGATGGTGATCACGACGGTGCTTCGAAGATGGAGATCACAAGCACAAGATGATGATGGCCATATCATATCACTTATATTGATTGCATGTGATGTTTATCTTTTATGCATCTTATCTTGCTTTGATTGACGGTAGCATTATAAGATGATCTCTCACTAATTATCAAGAAGTGTTCTCCCTGAGTATGCACCGTCGCGAAAGTTCTTCGTGCTGAGACACCATGTGATGATCGGGTGTGATAGGCTCTACGTTCAAATACAACGGGTGCAAAACAGTTGCACACGCAGAATACTCAGGTTATACTTGACGAGCCAAGCATATACATATATGGCCTCGGAACACGGAGACCGAAAGGTCGAGCGTGAATCATATAGTAGATATGATCAACATAGTGATGTTCACCAATGAAACTACTCCATCTCACGTGATGATCGGACATGGTTTAGTTGATTTGGATCACGTAATCACTTAGAGGATTAGAGAGATGTCTATCTAAGTGGTAGTTCTTTAAGTAATATGATTAATTGAACCTAAATTTATCATGAACTTAGTACCTGATAGTATCTTGCTTATTTATGTTTGATTGTCGATAGATGGCCCGTGTTGTTGTTTCGTTGAATTTTAATGCGTTCCTTGAGAAAGCAAAGTTGAAAGATGATGGTAGCAATTACACGGACTCGGTCCGTAACTTGAGGATTATCCTCATTGCTGCACAGAAGAATTACGTCCTGGAAGCACCGCTGGGTGCCAGGCCTGCTGCTGGAGCAACACCAGATGTTATGAACGTCTGGCAGAGCAAAGCTGATGACTACTCGATAGTTCAGTGTGCCATGCTTTACGGCTTAGAATCGGGACTTCAACGACGTTTTGAACGTCATGGAGCATATGAGATGTTCCAGGAGTTGAAGTTAATATTTCAAGCAAATGCCCAGATTAAGAGATATGAAGTCTCCAACAAGTTCTATAGCTGCAAGATGGAGGAGAACAGTTCTGTCAGTGAGCATATACTCAAAATGTCTGGGTATAATAATCACTTGATTCAATTGGGAGTTAATCTTCCAGATGATTGCGTCATTGACAGAATTCTCCAATCACTGCCACCAAGCTACAAGAGCTTCGTGATGAACTATAATATGCAAGGGATGAATAAGACTATTCCCGAGCTCTTCGCAATGCTGAAAGCTGTGGAGGTAGAAATCAAGAAGGAGCATCAAGTGTTGATGGTCAACAAGACCACTAGTTTCAAGAAAAAGGGCAAAGGGAAGAAGAAGGGGAACTTCAAAAAGAACAACAAGCAAGTTGCTACTCAAGAGAATAAACCCAAACCTGGACCTAAGCCTGAAACTAAGTGCTTCTACTGCAAGCAGACTGGTCACTGGAAGCGGAACTGCCCCAAGTATTTGGCGGATAAGAAGGATGGCAAGGTGAACAAAGGTATATGTGATATACATGTTATTGATGTGTACCTTACTAATGCTCGCAGTAGCACCTGGGTATTTGATACTGGTTCTGTTGCTAATATTTGCAACTCGAAACAGGGACTACGGATTAAGCGAAGATTGGCTAAGGACGAGGTGACGATGCACGTGGGAAATGGTTCCAAAGTCGATGTGATCGCAGTCGGCACACTACCTCTACATCTACCTTCGGGATTAGTATTAGACCTAAATAATTATTATTTGGTGCCAGCGTTAAGCATGAACATTATATCTAGATCATGTTTGATGCGAGACGGTTATTCATTTAAATCAGAGAATAATGGTTGTTCTATTTACATGAGTAATATCTTTTATGGTCATGCACCCTTAAAGAGTGGTCTATTCTTATTAAATCTCGATTGTAGTGACACACATATTCGTAGTGTTGAAGCCAAAAGATGCAGAGTTGATAATGATAGTGCAACTTATTTGTGGCACTGCCGTTTGGGTCATATCGGTAAGCGCATGAAGAAACTCCATACTGATGGGCTTTTGGAACCACTTGATTATGAATCACTTGGTACTTGCGAACCGTGCCTTATGGGTAAGATGACAAAAACACCATTCTCCGATACTATGGAGAGAGCAACAGATTTGTTGGAAATCATACATACAGATGTATGTGGTCCGATGAATGTTGAAGCTCGTGGCGGATATCGTTATTTTCTCACCTTCACAGATGACTTAAGCAGATATGGGTATATCTACTTAATGAAACACAAGTCTGAAACGTTTGAAAAGTTCAAAGAATTTCAGAGTGAAGTTGAAAATCATCGTAACAAGAAAAAAAAATTCCTACGATCTGATCATGGAGGAGAATATTTGAGTTACGAGTTTGGTGTACATTTGAAACAATGTGGAATAGTTTCGCAACTCACGCCACCTGGAACACCACAGCGTAATGGTGTGTCCGAATGTCGTAATCGTACTTTACTAGATATGGTGCGATTTATGATGTCTCTTACTGATTTACCGCTATCATTTTGGGGATACGCTCTAGAGACGGCCGCATTCACGTTAAATAGGGCACCATCAAAATCCGTTGAGACGACGCCTTATGAACTGTGGTTTGGCAAGAAACCAAAGTTTTCATTTCTGAAAGTTTGGGGCTGCGATGCTTATGTGAAAAATCTTCAACCTGATAAGCTCGAACCCAAATCGCAGAAATGTTTCTTCATAGGATATCCAAAGGAAACTATTGGATACACCTTCTATCACAGATCCGAAGGCAAGACTTTTGTTGCTAAATTCGGAAACTTTCTGGAGAAGGAGTTTCTCTCGAAAGAAGTGAGTGGGAGGAAAGTAGAACTTGACGAGGTAACTGTACCTACTCCCTTATTGGAAAGTAGTACATCACAGAAACCTGTTTCTGTGACACCTACACCAATTAGTGAGGAAGCTAATGATAATGATCATGAAACTTCAGAACAAGATACTACTGAACCTCGTAGATCAACCAGAGTGAGATCCACGCTAGAGTGGTACGGTAATCCTGTTCTGGAAGTCATGCTACTAGATCATGATGAACCTACGAACTATGAAGAAGCGATGGTGAGCCCAGATTCCGCAAAATGGCTTGAAGCCATGAAATCTGGGATGGGATCCATGTATGAGAACAAAGTATGGACTTTGGTTGACTTGCCCAATGATCGGCAAGCAATTGAGAATAAATGGATCTTCAAGAAGAAGACTGACGCTGACGGTAATATTACTGTCTACAAAGCTCGAATTGTCGCAAAAGGTTTTCGGCAAGTTCAAGGGATTGACTACGATGAGACCTTCTCACCCGTAGCGATGCTTAAGTCTGTCCGAATCATGTTAGCAATTGCCGCATTTTATGATTATGAAATTTGGCAGATGGATGTCAAAACTGCTTTCCTGAATGGATTTCTGGAAGAAGAGTTGTATATGATGCAACCAGAAGGTTTTGTCGATCCAAAGGGAGCTAACAAAGTGTGCAAGCTCCAGCGATCCATTTATGGACTGGTGCAAGCCTCTCGAAGTTGGAATAAACGCTTTGATAGTGTGATCAAAGCATTTGGTTTTATACAGACTTTTGGAGAAGCCTGTATTTACAAGAAAGTGAGTGGGAGCTCTGTAGCATTTCTGATATTATATGTGGATGACATATTACTAATTGGAAATGATATAGAATTTCTGGAGAGCATAAAGGGATACTTGAATAAGAGTTTTTCAATGAAAGACCTCGGTGAAGCTGCTTACATATTAGGCATTAAGATCTATAGAGATAGATCAAGACGCTTAATTGGACTTTCACAAAGCACATACCTTGACTAAGTTTTGAAGAAGTTCAAAATGGATCAAGCAAAGAAAGGGTTCTTGCCTGTGTTACAAGGTGTGAAGTTGAGTAAGACTCAATGCCCGACCACTGCAGAAGATAGAGAGAAAATGAAAGGTGTTCCCTATGCTTCAGCCATAGGCTCTATCATGTATGCAATGCTATGTACCAGACCTGATGTGTGCCTTGCTATAAGTCTAGCAGGGAGGTACCAAAGTAATCCAGGAGTGGATCACTGGACAGCGGTCAAGAACATCCTGAAATACCTGAAAAGGACTAAGGATATGTTTCTCATTTATGGAGGTGACAAAGAGCTCATTGTAAATGGTTACGTTGATGCGAGCTTTGACACTGATCCGGACGATTTTAAATCGCAAACCGGATACGTGTTTACATTAAACGGTGGAGCTGTCAGTTGGTGCAGTTCTAAACAAAGCGTCGTGGCGGGATCTACGTGTGAAGCGGAATACATAGCTGCTTCAGAAGCAGCAAATGAAGGAGTCTGGATGAAGGAGTTCATATCCGATCTAGGTGTCATACCTAGTGCATCGGGTCCAATGAAAATCTTTTGTGACAATACTGGTGCAATTGCCTTGGCAAAGGAATCCAGATTTCACAAGAGAACCAAGCACATCAAGAGACGCTTCAATTCCATTCGGGATCTAGTCCAGGTGGGAGATACTTACGGATTTGAATGTAGCAGACCCATTGACTAAGCCTCTTCCACGGGCAAAACATGATCAGCACCAAGGCTCCATGGGTGTTAGAATCATTACTGTGTAATCTAGATTATTGACTCTAGTGCAAGTGGGAGACTGAAGGAAATATGCCCTAGAGGCAATAATAAAGTTATTATTTATTTCCTTATATCATGCTAAATGTTTATTATTCATGCTAGAATTGTATTAACCGGAAACATAATACATGTGTGAATACATAGACAAACAGAGTGTCACTAGTATGCCTCTACTTGACTAGCTCGTTAATCAAAGATGGTTATGTTTCCTAACCATGGACAAAGAGTTGTTATTTAATTAACGAGATCACATCATTAGGTGAATGATCTGATTGACATGACCCATTCCATTAGCTTAGCACCCGATCGTTTAGTATGTTGCTATTGCTTTCTTCATGACTTATACATGTTCCTATGACTATGAGATTATGCAACTCCCATTTGCCGGAGGAACACTTTGTGTGCTACCAAACATCACAACGTAACTGGGTGATTATAAAGGTGCTCTACAGGTGTCTCCAAAGGTACATGTTGGGTTGGCGTATTTCGAGATTAGGATTTGTCACTCGATTGTCGGAGAGGTATCTCTGGGCCCTCTCGGTAATGCACATCACATAAGCCTTGCAAGCATTGCAACTAATGAGTTAGTTGTGAGATGATGTATTACGGAACGAGTAAAGAGACTTGCCGGTAACGAGATTGAACTAGGTATTGAGATACCGACGATCGAATCTCGGGCAAGTAACATACCGATGACAAAGGGAACAACGTATGTTGTTATGCGGTCTGACCGATAAAAGATCTTCGTAGAATATGTAGGAGCCAATATGAGCATCCAGGTTCCGCTATTGGTTATTGACCGGAGACATGTCTCGGTCATGTCTACATTGTTCTCGAACCCGTAGGGTCCGCACGCTTAAGGTTTCGATGACAGTTATATTATGAGTTTATGCATTTTGATGTACCGAAGTTTGTTCGGAATCCCGGATGTGATCACGGACATGACGAGGAGTCTTGAAATGGTCGAGACATAAAGATTGATATATTGGAAGCCTATATTTGGATATCGGAAGTGTTCCGGGTGAAATCGGGATTTTACCGGAGTACCGGGAGGTTACCGGAACCCCCCGGGAGGTATATGGGCCTTAGTGGGCTTTAGTGGAAGAGAGGAGAGGTGGCCAGGGCTGGGCCGTGCGCCCCTCCCCCCTAGTCCGAATAGGACAAGGAGAGGGGGGCGGTGCCCCCCTTCCTTCTCTCTCTCCTCTTTCCCCCTCCCGAATCCTATTCCAACTAGGAAAGGGGGGGAATCCTACTCCCGGTGGGAGTAGGACTCCTCCTGGCGCGCCCTCCTCCTGGCCGGCCGCACCCCCCCCCCCTTGATCCTTTATATATGGGGGCAGGGGGCACCCCTAGACACACAAGTTAATCCACATGATCATATTCTTAACCGTGTGCGGTGCCCCCTTCCACCATAGTCCTCGATAATATTGTAGCGGTGCTTAGGCGAAGCCCTGCGACGGTAGTACATCAAGATCGTCACCACGCCGTCGTGCTGACAGAACTCTTCCCCGACACTTTGCTGGATCGGAGTCCGGGGATCGTCATCGAGCTGAACGTGTGCTAGAACTCGGAGGTGCCGTAGTTTCGGTGCTTGATCGGTCGGGCCGTGAAGACGTACGACTACATCAACCGCGTTGTGCTAACGCTTCCGCTGTCGGTCTACAAGGGTACGTAGATCACACTCTCCCCTCTCGTTGCTATGCATCACCATGATCTTGCGTGTGCGTAGGAATTTTTTTGAAATTACTACGTTCCCCAACACGCTTCACATGTAGATCCCGCCACAACGCTTTGCTTGCAACTGCACCAGCTTACTGCCCCACCATTCAAAATATACACGTATCCGGTTTGTGACTTAGAGTCATCCAGATCTGTGTCGAATCTAGCATCGACGTAACCCTTTATGACGAGCTCTTCGTCACCTCCATAAACGAGAAACATTTCCTTAGTCCTTTTCAGGTACTTCAGGATATTTTTGACCGCTGTCCAGTGTTCCATG
The DNA here is from genome assembly GCF_056163025.1 of Triticum urartu. Classification (NCBI taxonomy): domain Eukaryota; kingdom Viridiplantae; phylum Streptophyta; class Magnoliopsida; order Poales; family Poaceae; genus Triticum; species Triticum urartu. The sequence continues at coordinate 474,832,621 of NC_141878.1, read as the reverse complement.
CCGGGATTACTTTGGTACCTTCCTACCAAACTCACGGCAAGGTTTACATCAGGTCTGGTACACAGCATAGCATACATGATAGACCCTATGGCCGAGGCATAGGGGACGACACTCATCTTTTCTCTATCTTCTGCCATGGTCGGGCATTGAGCCAAGCTCAATCTCGTACCTTGCAATACAGGCAAGAACCCCTTCTTTGACTGATCCATTTTGAACTTCTTCAAAATCTTGTCAAGGTACGTACTCTGTGAAAGACCAATGAGGCGTCTCGATTTATCTCTATAGATCTTGATGCCTAATATATAAGCAGCTTCTCCAAGGTCCTTCATTGAAAAACACTTGTTCAAATAAGCCTTTATGCTTTCCAAGAATTCTATATCATTTCCCATCAACAGTATGTCATCCACATACAATATGAGAAATGCTACAGAGCTCCCACTCACTTTCTTGTAAATGCAGGCTTCTCCATAAGTCTGCATAAACCCAAACGCTTTGATCATCTCATCAAAGCGAATGTTCCAACTCCGAGATGCTTGCACCAGCCCATAAATCGAGCGTTGGAGCTTGCACACCTTGTCAGCATTCTTAGGATCGACAAAACCTTCTGGCTGCATCATATACAATTCTTCCTTAAGGAAACCATTAAGGAATGCCGTTTTGACGTCCATTTGCCATATCTCATAATCATAGAATGCGGCAATTGCTAACATGATTCAGAAGGACTTCAGCTTCGCTACGGGTGAGAAAGTATCATCGTAGTCAACCCCTTGAACTTGTCGATAACCCTTAGCGACAAGCCGAGCTTTATAGATGGTCACATTACCATCCGCGTCTGTCTTCTTCTTAAAGATCCATTTATTTTCTATGGCTCGCCGATCAACGGGCAAGTCAGTCAAAGTCCATACTTCGTTTTCATACATGGATCCTATCTCGGATTTCATGGCTTCCAGCCATTTGTCGGAATCCGGGCCCGCCATCACTTCTTCATAGTTCGAAGGTTCACCGTTGTCTAACAACATGATTTCCAAGACAGGGTTGCCGTACCACTATGGTGCGGAACGTGTCCTTGTGGACCTACGAAGTTCAGTAGCAACTTGATCTGAAGTTTCATGATCATCATCAACAACTTCCTCTCTAGTCGGTGCAGGCACCTCAGGAACATTTTCTTGAGCTGCGCCACTTACCGGTTCAAGAGGTAATACTTCATCAAGTTCTACCTTCCTCCCACTTATTTCTTTCGAGAGAAACTCTTTCTCTAGAAAGGACCCATTCTTGGCAACAAAGATCTTGCCTTCAGATCTGAGGTAGAAGGTATACCCAACAGTTTCTTTAGGGTATCCTATGAAGACGCATTTTTCCGACTTGGGTTCGAGCTTTTCAGGTTGAAGTTTCTTGACATAAGCATCGCATCCCCAAACTTTTAGAAACGACAACTTAGGTTTCTTCCCAAACCATAATTCATATGGTGTCGTCTCAACGGATTTCGACGGAGCCCTATTTAAAGTGAATGCGGCAGTCTCTAAAGCATAGCCCCAAAATGATAGCGGTAAATCAGTAAGAGACATCATAGATCGCACCATATCTAATAGAGTGCGATTACGACGTTCGGACACACCATTACGCTGAGGTGTTCCAGGCGGCGTGAGTTGTGAAACTATTCCACATTTTCTTAAGTGTGTGCCAAATTCGTGACTCAAGTATTCTCCCCCACGATCTGATCGCAAGAACTTGATTTTCCTGTCACGTTGATTCTCAACCTCACTCTGAAATTCCTTGAACTTTTCAAAGGTCTCAGACTTGTGTTTCATTAAGTAGACATACCCATATCTACTCAAGTCATTAGTTAGGGTGAGAACATAACGATAGCCACCGCGAGCCTCAACACTCATTGGACCGCACACATCAGTATGTATGATTTCCAATAAGTTGGTTGCTTGCTCCATTGTTCCTGAGAACGGAGTCTTGGTCATTTTACCCATGAGGCATGGTTCGCACGTGTCAAATGATTCGTAATCAAGAGACTCTAAAAGTCCATCTGCATGGAGTTTCTTCATGCGTTTGACACCTATGTGACCAAGGCGGCAGTGCCACAAGTATGTGGGACTATCATTATCAACCTTACATCTTTTGGTATTCACACTATGAATATGTGTAGCATTACGCTCGAGATTCATTAAGAATAAACCATTCACCATCGGAGCATGACCATAAAACATATCTCTCATATAAATAGAACAACCATTATTCTTGGATTTAAATGTGTAGCCATCTCGTATTAAACGAGATCCTGATACAATGTTCATGCTCAAAGCTGGCACTAAATAACAATTATTGAGGTTTAAAACTAATCCCGTAGGTAAATGTAGAGGTAGCGTGCCGACGGCGATCGCATCGACCTTGGAACCATTCCCGACGCGCATCGTCACCTTGTCCTTCGCCAGTCTCCGCTTATTCCGCAGCTCTTGCTTTGAGTTACAAATGTGAGCAATCGCACCGGTATCAAATACCCAGGAGCTACTACGAGTACTGGTAAGGTACACATCAATTACATGTATATCACATATACCTTTTGTGATGCCGGCCTTGTTGTCCGCTAAGTATTTGGGGCAGTTCCGCTTCCAGTGACCACTTCCCTTGCAATAAAAGCACTCAGTCTCGGGCTTGGGTCCATTCTTTGGCTTCTTCCCGGCAGCTTGCTTACCGGGCGCGGCAACTCCCTTGTCGTCCTTCTTGAAGTTCTTCTTACCCTTGCCTTTCTTGAACTTAGTGGTTTTATTCACCATCAACACTTGATGTTCCTTTTTGACTTCTACCTCTGCTGATTTCATCATTGCAAATACTTCAGGAATGGTCTTTTCCATCCCCTGCATATTGAAGTTCATCATAAAGCTCTTGTAGCTTGGTGGAAGCGACTGAAGGATTCTGTCAATGACTACGTCATCCAGGAGATTAACTCCCAGCTGAGTCAAGCGGTTATGCAACCCAGACATTTTGAGTATGTGCTCATTGACAGAACTATTTTTCTCCATCTTACAGCTGAAGAACTTGTCGGAGACTTCATATCTCTCGACCCGGGCATGAGCTTGGAAAACCATTTTCAGCTCTTCGAACATCTCATATGCTCCGTGTTGCTCAAAACGCTTTTGGAGCCCCGGTTCTAAGCTGTAAAGCATGCCGCACTGAACGTGGGAGTAATCATCAGCACGTGTCTGCCAAGCGTTCATAACGTCTTGGTTCTGTGGGACGGGTGCGTCACCTAGCGGTGCTTCTAGGACATAATCTTTCTTGGCAGCTATGAGGATGATCCTCAGGTTCCGGACCCAGTCCGTATAGTTGCTGCCATCATCTTTTAGCTTGGTTTTCTCTAGGAACACGTTGAAGTTGAGGACAACGTTGGCCATTTGATCTACAAGACATATTGTAAAGATTTTAGACTAAGTTCATGATAATTAAGTTCATCTAATCAAATTATTCAATGAACTCCCACTTAGATAGACATCCCTCCAGTCATCTAAGTATAACATGATCCGAGTTTACTAGGCCGTGTCCGATCATCACGTGAGACGGGCTAGTCAACATCGGTGAACATCTTCATGTTGATCGTATCTTCTATACGACTCATGCTCGACCTTTCGGTCTTCTGTGTTCCGAGGCCATGTCTGTACATGCTAGGCTCGTCAAGTTAACCTAAGTGTATTGCGTGTGTAAATCTGTCTTACACCCAATGTATGTGAACGTTGGAATCTATCACACCCGATCATCACGTGGTGCTTCGAAACAACGAACTGTCGCAATGGCACACAGTTAGGGGGAACACTTTCTTGAAATTATTATGAGGGATCATCTTATTTACTACCGTCGTTCTAAGTAAACAAGATGCAAAAACATGATAAACATCACATGCAATCAAATAATAGTGACATGATATGGCCAATATCATATAGCTCCTTTGATCTCCATCTTAGGGCTCCACGATCATCTTGTCACCGGCATGACACCATGATCTCCATCATCATGATCTCCATCATCGTGTCTCCATGAAGTTGCTCGCCAACTATTACTTCTACTACTATGGCTAACGCTTTAGCAATAAAGTAAAGTAATTACATGACGTTTATGTTGACACGTAGGTCATAAATAAATAAAGACAACTCCTATGGCTCCTGCCGGTTGTCATACTCATCGACATGCAAGTCGTGATTCCTATTACAAGAACATTATCGATCTCATACATCACATATATCATTCATCATTCATCACAACCTTTGGCCATATCACATCACAAAACACTTGCTGCAAAAACAAGTTAGACGTCCTCTAATTGTTGTTGCAAGTTTTTACGTGGCTGCTATAGGTTTCTAGCAAGAACGTTTCTGACCTATGCCAAAACCACAACGTGAATTGCCAATTTCTATTTACCCTTCATAAGGACCCTGTTCATCGAATCCGATCCGACTAAAGTGGGAGAGACAGACACCCGCCAGCCACCTTATGCAACTAGTGCATGTCAATCGGTGGAACCGGTCTCACGTAAGCGTACATGTAAGGTTGGTCCGGGCCGCTTCATCCCACGATGCCGCCGAATCAAGATAAGACTAGTAACGGCAAGCAAATTGACAATATTGACGCCCTCAACTACTTTGTGTTCTACTCGGGCATAGTAACTACGCATAAACCCGGCTCATGATGCCACTGTTGGGGAACGTTGCAGAAAACAAAAAAAATTCCTATGTTTCACCAAGATCAATCTATGGAGTCAACTAGCAACGAGACGAGAGTGCATCTACATACCCTTGTAGATCGCGAGCAGAAGCGTTCAAGAGAACAGGGATGATGGAGTCGTACTCGCCGTGATCCAAATCACCGATGACCAAGTGCCGAACGGATGGCACCTCCGCGTTCAACACACGTACGGAGCGGATGACGTCTCCTCCTTCTTGATCCAGCAAGGGGGAAGGAGAGGTTGATGAAGATCCAGCAGCACGACGGCGTGGTGGTGGATGCAGCAGTGAACGCAGCAGTGCTTCGCCAAGCTTCTGCGAGAGGGAGAGGTGTAGCAGGGGAGAGGGAGGCGCCAAGGCTTGAGGTGCGGCTGCCCTCCCTCCCCCCCTTTATATAGGCCCCCTAGGGGGGTGCATCGGCCCTAGGAGATGGGATCTCCTAGGGAGGGCGGCGGCCAAGGGGGTGGAGTACCCCCCAAGGCAAGTGGAGGCGCCCCCTCCCCTAGGGTTCCCAACCCTAGGTGCATGGGGGCCCCAAGGGGGGGCGCACCAGCCCACTATGGGCTGGTTCCCCTTCCCACTTCAGCCCATGGGGCCCTCCGGGATGGGTGGCCCCACCTGGTGGACCCCCGCGACCCATCCGGTGGTCCCGGTACAATACCGGTGACCCCGAAACTTTCCCGATGGCCGAAACTACACTTCCTATATATAATTCTTCACCTCCGGACAATTCCGGAACTCCTCGTGATGTCCAGGATCTCATCCGGGACTCCGAACAACTTTCGGATTACTGCATACTCATATCTATACAACCCTAGCGTCACCGAACCTTAAGTGTGTAGACCCTACGGGTTCGGGAGACAAGCAGACATGACCGACACGACTCTCTAGTCAATAACCAACAGTGGGATCTGGATACCCATGTTGGCTCCCACATGCTCCTCGATGATCTCATCGGATGAACAACGATGCCGAGGACCTAATTAATCCCGTACTCAATTCCCTTTGTCAATCGGTACGTTACTTGCCCGAGACTCGATCGTCGGTATCCCAATACCTTGTTCAGTCTCGTTACCGGCAAGTCACTTTACTTGTACCGTAATGCATGATCCCGTGATCAACCACTTGATCACATTGAGCTCATTATGATGATGTATTACCGAGTGGGCCCAGAGATACCTCTCCATCATACGGAGTGACAAATCCCAGTCTCGATTCGTGCCAACCCAACAAACACTTTCAGAGATACCTGTAATGTACCTTTATAGTCACCTAGTTACGTTGTGACGTTTGGCACACCCAAGGCACTCCTACGGTATCCGGGAGTTGCACAATCTCATGGTCTAAGGAAATGATACTTGACATCCAGAAAAGCTACAGCAAACGAACTACACGATCTTTGTGCTATGCTTAGGTTTGGGTCTTGTCCATCACATCATTCTCCTAATGATGTGATCCCGTTATCAATGACATCCCCATGTCCATAGCCAGGAAACCATGACTATCTGTTGATCAACGAGCTAGTCAACTAGAGGCTCACGAGGGACACATTGTGGTCTATGTATTCACACATGTATTACGATTTTCGGATAATACAATTATAGCATGAATAATACACAATTATCATGAACAAGGAAATATAATAATCATTTTATTATTGCCTCTAGGGCATATTTCCAATAGAAAATAGTCTTGATAACCCACAAGTATAGGGGATCGCAACAGTTTTCGAGGGTAGAATATTCAACCCAAATTTATTGATTCGACACAAGGGTAGCCAAAGAATATTCTCAAGTATTAGCAGCTGAGTTGTCAATTCAACCACACCTGGAAACTTAATATCTGCAGCAAAGTGTTTAGTAGCAAAGTAATATGATAGTAATGATAACGGTAACAAAAGGTAACAGTAGTAAGAGTAATGTTTTTGGTATTTTGTAGTGATGATAGCAATAGCAACGGAAAAGTAAATAAGCGGGGAACAATATATGGAAAGCTCGTAGGAAATGGATCGGTGATGGAGAATTATGCCGGATGCGGTTCATCATATAACAGCCATAACCTAGGGTGACACAGAAATAGCTCCAGTTCATTGATATAATGTAGTCATGTATTCCGAATATAGTCATACGTGCTTATGGAAAAGAACTTGCATGACATCTTTTGTCCTACCCTCCCGTGGCAGCGGGGTCCTTACGGAAACTAAGGGATATTAAGGCCTCCTTTTAATAGAGTACCGGAACAAAGCATTAACACATAGTGAATACATGAACTCCTCAAACTACGGTCATCACTGGTAAGTATCCTGATTATTGTCACTTCGGGGTTAACGGATCATAACACATAATAGGTGACTATAGACTTGCAAGATAGGATCAAGAACACTCATGTATTGATGAAAACATAATAGGTTCAGATCTGAAATCATGGCACTCGGACCCTAGTGACAAGCATTAAGCATAGCAAAGTCATAGCAACATCAATCTCAGAACATAGTGGACACTAGGGATCAAACCCTAACAAACTAACTCGATTACATGATAGATCCCATCCAACCCATCACCGTCCAGCAAGCCTACGATGGAATTACTCACGCACGGCGGTGAGCATCATGAAATTGGTGATGGAGGATGGTTGATGATGACGACGGCGACGGATTCCCCTCTCCGGAGCCCCGAACGGACTCCAGATCAGCCCTACCGAGAGGTTTTAGGGCTTGGCGGCGGCTCCGTATCGTAAAACGCGATGATTTCATCTCTCTGATTTTTTTTCTCCCGAAACATAATATATGGAGTTGGAGTCGGAGAGGCAATATGTGACGCCCCCGATTTGACCGTACACTAATCATGCATGCAAATGTGTACGATCAAGATCAAGGACTCACGGGAAGATATCACAACACAACTCTACAAATAAAATAAGTCATACAAGCATCATATTACAAGCCAGGGGCCTCGAGGGCTCGAATACAAGAGCTCGATCATAGACGAGTCAGCGGAAGCAACAATATCTGAGTACACACATAAGTTAAACAAGTTTGCCTTAAGAAGGCTAGCACAAACTGGGATACAGATCGAAAGAGGCGCAGGCCTCCTGCCTGGGATCCTCCTAACTACTCCTGGTCGTCGCCAGCGGGCAGCACGTAGTAGTAGGCACCTCCGGTGTAGTAGGGGTCATCGTCGACGGTGGCGTCTGGCTCCTGGACTCCAGCATCTGGTTGCGACAACTAGAATGAAAGGAAAGGGGGAAAAGGGGGGAGAAAGCAACCGTGAGTACTCATCCAAAGTACTCGCAAGCAAGGAGCTACACTACATATGCATGGGTATCAAATGGAGTAAGGGTATCATATGTGGACTGAACTGCAAAAAGCCAGAATAAGAGGGGGATAACTAATCCTTTCGAAGACTACGCTTCTGGCAGCCTCCGTCTTGCAACATGTAGAAGAGAGTAGACTGAAGTCCTCCAAGTAGCATCGCATAGCATAACCCTAACCGCTGATCCTCCCCTCGTCGCCCTGTGAGAGAGCGATCACCGGTTGTATCTGGCACTTGGAAGGGTGTGTTTTATTAAGTATCCGGTTCTAGTTGTCATAAGGTCAAGGTACAACTCCAAGTCGTCCTGTTACCGAAGATCACGGCTATTCGAATAGATTAACTTCCCTGCAGGGGTGCACCACATAACCCAACACGCTCGATCCCATTTGGCCGGACACACTTTCCTGGGTCATGCCCGGCCTCGGAAGATCAACACATCGCAGCCCCACCTAGACCAACAGAGAGGTCAGCACGCCGGTCTAAACCTAAGCGCCCAGGGGTCTGGGCCCATCGCCCTTAGCACACCTGCACGTTGCGTGGGCGGCCGGAAGCAGACCTAGCCTAGTGGCGTTCCAGTCCAATCCGGCGCGCGCCGCTCCGTTGCTGACGTCACGAAGGCTTCGGCTGATACCACGACGTCGAGTGCCCATAACTGTCCCCGCGTAGATGGTTAGTGCGTATAGGCCAGTAGCCAGACTCAGATCAAATACCAAGATCTCGTTAAACGTGTTAAGTATCTGCGAACGCCGACCAGGGCCAGGCCCACCTCTCTCCTAGGTGGTCGGAACCTGCCCTGTCGCTCCGCCTCAAAGATCCACTCGCGGGTGCTCCTACGAGCCGACCCGTCTTTAATCACCACATGTATCATGTATAAAGTAAATAGTATATACCCGTGATCACCTCCCGAGTGATCACGGCCCGATAGTATAGCACAGCAGACGGACAAGAATGTAGGGCCACAGATGGAAATACTAGCATCCTATACTAAGCAAGTAGGATTGCAGGTAAAGGTATCAACAGTAGTAGAAAGGACAGGCTATGCATCAGGATAGGAATAACGAAACAGTAACATGCTACACTACTCTAATGCAAGCAGTATAGAGGAGAGTAGGCAATATCTGGTGATCAAAGGGGGGGGGGCTTGCCTGGTTGCTCTGGCAAGAGAGAGTGGTCGTCAACTCCGTAGTCGTACTGGGTAGCAGCGGCGTCGGTCTCGGTGTCTATCGAGAGAAGAGGGGGGAGAAACAATAAATATATAAGCAAGCATATGCATAGTGATGCATGACATGACAAGTAACGGTGCTAGGGGTGCCCTATCGCGGTATGAGGTGATACCGGTGAAGGGGGGGAAAACATCCGGGAAAGTATCCCCGGTGTTTCGCGTTTTCGGACAGATGAAACAGAGGGGGAAAGTTGCGTGTTCTCTATGCTAGGGATGCGTGGCGGATAAACGGGCTGCGTATTTAAATTCGTCTCGTCGTTCTGAGCAACTTTCATGTACAAAGTTTTTCCATCCGAGCTACGGTTTATTTTATATTAATTTTAAAAGATTTAAATCATTTTTAGGATTTATTTATTTAATTTAATCAACATTATCCAGAATAGTGTCTGCTGATGTCATCATGACGTCAGCATGACATCAGCAGTCAACAGAGGTGTTGACTGGGTCGCTGACGTGTGGGACCCACTGGTCATTGACTGTTTAGCCTAATCACTGTTTAACTAATCTAACTACTGTTTAATTAAATTAATTAGTTAGTTAGGTTAATCTAATTATGATTAATTAACTTAATTATTTCCTTAATTAAATAATTAATTTAATTATTTTTATTATTTTAATTATTTTTATTATTAATTCTCTTTTTTTAATAAAGTTCTGGGGGATGGGGCCCCCTTGTCATAGGTACAGGGGGGCGGGCCCAGTTGTCTGTGGCCCCCTGGGCTTAGCGGTTATGGGCGAGCAAAGGGGCGGGGCGCCCGAACGAGCGTGAGCCCGAGAGGCGCTGGGCGCGCGGGGGCACGCCGGCGGCCAGGGCCAGGGGAGACGGGGCTCCGGCGAGCCTCCGGAGCGGCGGCGGCTGGCGTGTAGCGGCAGCGACGGCGCTGCAGAAAGTCGGGTCAGAGGGGGGGGTAGGCGCGGGCGGCTCCGGGGAGCCACGTCCAGGGAGGGAGTGGAGCTGAGCGGCGGCACCGGTGAGCGCAGCAGCGGGCGGATGCACGAGCAGGAGCGGCGACGGGGAGTGTCAGCGCGAGCGCGCGTTGCCAACCGCGGTCGGACACGGCAAGGAACGGGCAGGGGGGCACAGCGAGGCGAAGCAGAGGCCGCGGTGTACGGCGGGGTGGCCGCGGGCACCAGGCCGCGGGGAAGGCTACGGGGCAAGGGTCGGGCGGAGCTGCGGGAGCACGCGGGCGAGCGAGTCCCGTCGAGGACGATCCCGGTGCGGGGTCAGAGAGGGAGATGGAGGTGGCGCTCACAAGGGGTTGCAGGGGACTGGGCAGCGGGGCGCGAGGAGGAAGACGGGGACGCCGGCGTCGTAGGGGAGGCAGTCCGGCGAGGTGGTCTCCGGCGACTGCGTCGAGCGAAGAGGACGGCGGCGTCGGGCGCGTGGAGGTCGTTCGGGGAGGATTGGTGGAGCGAGGCGGCGGCGATGGCGTTCCGGCGACTGAGTGGTGGGGCGGGGCAGCCCGGTGACGATGGGGCGGTGTCGGGCCCCGGCGTCAGGCTCGGGGACAAGGGGATCGGGGCGATGTGCGTTGGGGCGCCCCCGATCCAGATCGCGCGGGGGGAGGAGAGTGGGGATCGTGGGGAAGGGGGTTAGGGTTTCGGGGAGATGCAGGGGGTTAAGCAAGGGTTAGGTGGGCCGGCCTAGTTGGATGGCCAGCTGGGCCGAGGCCCAGTGAGGGGGGGGGCTTTTAATTTCTTTTGTTTTCTTCTATTTTTATTATTTTCCCTTTTCTATTTTATTTATTTTAGTTAGCGAAACAGCTTTACAAAAATATAACTCCTACTCCTAAATTAGCATAACAACATAGGCCACCTACTCCAAAAAGTTTGGTGATTATATAAATTAGATTAACATTTGTTTAGTAATTAAAAGCATTTAAAATAATTGTTTTGCTGCTGTTTTACCCATCTCATATTATTTAAACATTTTATGCATGTGTGGTTTTTCCCCCATAATTATCTATGCAATATTTGGTTCACTCCGAACATTTTAGTTTTAATATTTGAAAACTTCTATTGTTTGCCTATTTTTTTTAATTTGAATTTGAATCAGTTTCGAACTAACTCGAGATTAGCAACTATAAACGAGGTGACGTGGCATCATTAGCAGAGGGTCACTGTGGCTTAATTACCCGGGCGTCACAATTCTCCTCCACTACAAGAAATCTCGTCCCGAGATTTAAGCGGTGGAGTAAGGGGCGAAGGTGTTGGTAGCGAAAAACCTAACGAGTCTTCTCGGTCTTTGCCGCCCTTTCGAAGAGGTTGATCCCTTTCGTTGATGTCTTCATTTCACTGCTTCAAGTCACCATGATCAATTTGTCATCCTTTCTTCGGGATCTCCATCGTACTTACGAATAGGTAAGGGGCAGCTCTACAACGATAGGATGTTACAAGGGAAAGTCTTCTAGGGGTTTCCCAAGTATGAACATATGAGTATCTCTCGAGTTGAACAAATGAAACACATCGAGAGCAAAGTAAGACGGTGCAATAAGAAGTTTCAAGCGGATAGGCAATCGTTCATTGCCTAAAACAGAGTGTGAATGGGGTTTAGAGCAACGGGAATAAGTATTGTGTCCGATACCAGAATTGATCACTAGGAAGGTGGCTCGCCAATTACATACGAAGTCAAGCTCTAGGAATAACTTTGGCAACAGGGTGTATAGGAGAGTCAGGTTTTGATCCTGTGGAACTGTGGGTTATGGGCCCACCATGTGGGTTAAAAGCAGGAAGGGCGGTGACGTATTGCACGATCATGAAAGCAAGGCATGTCAGAGGATAGTCTGTCGGTTATGTCGGCAACAACATCGGTACCAAGGGCGAGGGACGAAGAGAACCATTTTCCTGGTCGCTGAACGAGGCGGACCAATAGGTAGAGTTCTCCTCCATCGGCGGTTACCAGAAAGTTTTCAACAATAGTAACAGGGTCTTACTGACAGAATTGTACACCGCGGTGTTTACCTAAGTAGGAGAAAACTACTGCTTAGATTATATAGATCACAAGAGAGGTCAAACAAACCAATGAAAAAGGAAAACGTGATCATCAGGTTAAACAGAACAATGGAAAGGGAAATGTGTTTAAACACATATTCCACGGGTATATCTTTCCCAAGGACGAGGAGAGCATGATATCCATGACATGATAGAAAGCAGAAAACCCTTTAGGTAAGGGGAGAGAAATTTCATGACATTGCCCATACAGCGGTGTTTGGATAACTGAGCAAGAAACATTTAGTATTGGGCTTCAAATGGTCTTGTTGAAAATTTAAGTACCATAGGCATGCTCCGAGAAAGCATTGACATGGTCATCAGTTGAAGATCAGACTTTGGAAACTCAAAGGATCCATCAGGAATAACTTGTAGAATAAGTCTTACAATTTCCTCATGGAAGAATGGATAACCTTGCTGAAAAGGAATCTATAACAATATGGCCAACCGGCCAGGTGTGTTGGGCATGCCATCACCTTACCGGGTCATAAAAGACCAGTGTTATAACTCTTGGAAAAATGTTCCAACCATCATATCTGACCGAGATTCAGATCTGATCGGTATTAGGATACCTTAGACTCAGGATGCCTGAGAAGAAAAGGTGCAACACAAATTGTCAAGATGACATTGTAAGATTCTCGGGAATTGAACTATGGAAGCAAGTTTCGAAACAAGAGTTCATCATTTAACCAAGGAAAAGGACGAGGAGTGGCTGATGAACCCGGCAACAATTCATTGAGATTTTCAAAAGATGGATTTCCACACTTATGTGAACAAGGAGATAACATTTGTCAAATCAAATGATATAATGTGGTATGCTCGAGAAAAACATACACAATTTAAACATTGGTTGAAGAGTGAAGCTGAAATATGGGCATAGGTAGCCTGATCAACTGTTAGAATGGTGATTCAATAACAGATAGGCTAAGAATGATCGGCCGATCATTAACTTCAAAAGAAGAGGGTAATACTTCAGGGTAGAACATAATACAAGCTGGATAGCAAGTTGCATCCATAACCGGAACAAGTTTGCGATAAAAGGAAGGTAAGGATGTAGTCGATGGTAATCAAGTTACCAAGGAATGAGGATGGCACTTATCATCATGAATTCGATCGATATCCTAGAAGGAGTCAAAAATGTTGATGATGATCACGACAATTTTTGTCGAGCGGCTCCACGGAGAGGCAATCGAACCACGACTGCATCAAGCAAAAGGACTGATGCAACGAAAGATTATTGGGACCACATATACGACACAAACTCGGAATCAAAGTGTGTGGTTCGAGGTGAAACAATAAGACGAGGAAATCGACGTAAGCTTAGCTCATAGTCGAAAGCTGTGTTCCGATAATAAGGACCGGGTGGCACAGTTAAAATTTAGCACGAATAATGATATAGCCGATCAGGCTAGGAATGACTTGATCGGATACAAAATCGTACTTAAATAAGATTACTTAAAAGTTGTTGAACCGTAGTGCGGACTCGGTTCAGTTATCGGTGTCTTTTGAGTGTTTAATAACTCAGGGCACATGAAAAGTTGTAATCAGTGAGAATGTAGTACTAGATGAAGAACTCATAAGAAGTTATGCAGTTCCAAGATAACCTCGAGATACCAGGGGGGTAATACTCGACGAAAGATCAAAGTAAAGGTTGGAATGGTGGTATTGATCCACAGAAGACAAGTGCTTAAACTTGCCCGAGAAATGGGATCTAAGAAGAACATATGGTCGAAACCACGATTGCAAAGGATCAATTCACCGATACCAAAGGATGTTATATCAAGGAAATAGTTATTACTACAAGCAGCTTCCATGATAAGTTCCACATCGGGTCCATGGGCATGAACACAAAGTTCAAGGTCGACTCCCACTTCTTCAATGTATAACCTTTCATTCACTGCTCTAGATATAAATGATTTCAGTGTCAAAACCTACCTGGTGAATTACCAGAGGAGCATGACCCGTGCAAACTTTTGAGTTCACCCAGATTAAGGAAGGCATAGGTTCAACCAAACGGGGCTTCTTAGAACATATACCATGAACTTCAGGAGTAAATAACACAAGATCAATAGTACAGCATGCTTGAGCAAGCAGAGGATACAATTTATCAAAGGCATTATGTATCGGAGAAAGAACTCACAAAGTGATTAATTATGAAGGACACTGTCGGATAATAATCCAACAGTGGATATGGTGATCCACAATGGGGCTGATGTGAGTATCGATACCCAATCAGAGGAAGAAAGATTGCAAATGCATCGTTTTATAGAACATCTGAATAATTCAACGTTTAAATAGCAAAGTAATTATGATTTTCAAATCAAGGGATCAGGAGCAAATGCTCTGATCAAGGATGGATAAGCTGAATAGACTTAGGGGTACAATCGACGGCAATTTGATTGGTCGATAACCAGCTCATGTTTAAAATGACGTCTGAGCCGGAAGGATGAATTCTAGGATCTGATTGAGGATGGCGAGCTCTCGCAACATTTGAATCAACGGACTCAAAAATGATAATGACAAGGGATGCCAATAAGATTATAGACTTATGGGATTAACCATAAGGTAAGCAAGTAAGAATTCCAAGAGCAATAGGTTACTCAGGATTTTCGGAAGTTCAAATAGTATTTTGAATACTTTTGTGAAATACATGAATCAACTGGGGATGAGCAAATATCCAGTGAGTGCTAGAAATTATCCATAGTGGTATCCATGTGGCAAAGAACCGCAAGGCAGTAAGCTCAAGGATTCTCGGAACAACAGAGGGAATTTTGGGATATCTTGTAATAACAAGATCAACTGGGAAGCATTGTATGAATGGCGAGTATACGTGGTTATCCATAGGGGTTTATCGGTGGTCGGGAATAGCAAAAGTGATGGCACAAATCTCGACAGAACATCATAGAGTATCCTCAGAATCTTCTGGTGAAGCGGGCCATCATCTGGGATGAAGGGGCTCTCCGGGAGAAAGTATTTACGAGAACCTAGAGTTAGAGTTAGCAAAATCGTTTAACCCGAGTAGGAGAGAGTTCAGTGTCCCAGAGTAAGGATCGAGGAGTAAAAGAGCCTAATACCACCCAGATGGCGATGTAGGCCCGTAAGGCACACAGCCATGTTAGTAAAAGATTTTGTAATGTCTAGACTCAACTTCGGCCAAGGAGTGTGGAAGGGGAATTCCTACAGGCAGTTGGCTCTGATACCAACTTGTGACGCCCCCGATTTGACCGTACACTAATCATGCATGCAAATGTGTACGATCAAGATCAAGGACTCACGGGAAGATATCACAACACAACTCTACAAATAAAATAAGTCATACAAGCATCATATTACAAGCCAGGGGCCTCGAGGGCTCGAATACAAGAGCTCGATCATAGACGAGTCAGCGGAAGCAACAATATCTGAGTACACACATAAGTTAAACAAGTTTGCCTTAAGAAGGCTAGCACAAACTGGGATACAGATCGAAAGAGGCGCAGGCCTCCTGCCTGGGATCCTCCTAACTACTCCTGGTCGTCGCCAGCGGGCAGCACGTAGTAGTAGGCACCTCCGGTGTAGTAGGGGTCATCGTCGACGGTGGCGTCTGGCTCCTGGACTCCAGCATCTGGTTGCGACAACTAGAATGAAAGGAAAGGGGGAAAAGGGGGGAGAAAGCAACCGTGAGTACTCATCCAAAGTACTCGCAAGCAAGGAGCTACACTACATATGCATGGGTATCAAATGGAGTAAGGGTATCATATGTGGACTGAATTGCAGAAAGCCAGAATAAGAGGGGGATAACTAATCCTTTCGAAGACTACGCTTCTGGCAGCCTCCGTCTTGCAACATGTAGAAGAGAGTAGACTGAAGTCCTCCAAGTAGCATCGCATAGCATAACCCTAACCGCTGATCCTCCCCTCGTCGCCCTGTGAGAGAGCGATCACCGGTTGTATCTGGCACTTGGAAGGGTGTGTTTTATTAAGTATCCGGTTCTAGTTGTCATAAGGTCAAGGTACAACTCCAAGTCGTCCTGTTACCGAAGATCACGGCTATTCGAATAGATTAACTTCCCTGCAGGGGTGCACCACATAACCCAACACGCTCGATCCCATTTGGCCGGACACACTTTCCTGGGTCATGCCCGGCCTCGGAAGATCAACACGTCGCAGCCCCACCTAGACCAACAGAGAGGTCAGCACGCCGGTCTAAACCTAAGCGCCCAGGGGTCTGGGCCCATCGCCCTTAGCACACCTGCACGTTGCGTGGGCGGCCGGAAGCAGACCTAGCCTAGTGGCGTTCCAGTCCAATCCGGCACGCGCCGCTCCGTTGCTGACGTCACGAAGGCTTCGGCTGATACCACGACGTCGAGTGCCCATAACTGTCCCCGCGTAGATGGTTAGTGCGTATAGGCCAGTAGCCAGACTCAGATCAAATACCAAGATCTCGTTAAACGTGTTAAGTATCTGCGAACGCCGACCAGGGCCAGGCCCACCTCTCTCCTAGGTGGTAGGAACCTGCCCTGTCGCTCCGCCTCAAAGATCCACTCGCGGGTGCTCCTACGAGCCGACCCGTCTTTAATCACCACATGTATCATGTATAAAGTAAATAGTATATACCCGTGATCACCTCCCGAGTGATCATGGCCCGATAGTATAGCACAGCAGACGGACAAGAATGTAGGGCCACAGATGGAAATACTAGCATCCTATACTAAGCAAGTAGGATTGCAAGTAAAGGTATCAACAGTAGTAGCAAGGACAGGCTATGCATCAGGATAGGAATAACGAAACAGTAACATGCTACACTACTCTAATGCAAGCGGTATAGAGGAGAGTAGGCAATATCTGGTGATCAAAGGGGGGGGCTTGCCTGGTTGCTCTGGCAAGAGAGAGTGGTCGTCAACTCCGTAGTCGTACTGGGTAGCAGCGGCGTCGGTCTCGGTGTCTATCGAGAGAAGAGGGGGGAGAAACAATAAATATATAAGCAAGC
Organism: Triticum urartu; assembly: GCF_056163025.1. Lineage (NCBI taxonomy): Eukaryota > Viridiplantae > Streptophyta > Magnoliopsida > Poales > Poaceae > Triticum > Triticum urartu. The sequence continues at coordinate 474,815,411 of NC_141878.1, read as the reverse complement.
ATATGCATAGTGATGCATGACATGACAAGTAACGGTGCTAGGGGTGCCCTATCGCGGTATGAGGTGATACCGGTGAAGGGGGGGAAAACATCCGGGAAAGTATCCCCGGTGTTTCGCGTTTTCGGACAGATGAAACAGAGGGGGAAAGTTGCGTGTTCTCTATGCTAGGGATGCGTGGCGGATAAACGGGCTGCGTATTTAAATTCGTCTCGTCGTTCTGAGCAACTTTCATGTACAAAGTTTTTCCATCCGAGCTACGGTTTATTTTATATTAATTTTAAAAGATTTAAATCATTTTTAGGATTTATTTATTTAATTTAATCAACATTATCCAGAATAGTGTCTGCTGATGTCATCATGACGTCAGCATGACATCAGCAGTCAACAGAGGTGTTGACTGGGTCGCTGACGTGTGGGACCCACTGGTCATTGACTGTTTAGCCTAATCACTGTTTAACTAATCTAACTACTGTTTAATTAAATTAATTAGTTAGTTAGGTTAATCTAATTATGATTAATTAACTTAATTATTTCCTTAATTAAATAATTAATTTAATTATTATTATTATTTTAATTATTTTTATTATTAATTCTCTTTTTTTAATAAAGTTCTGGGGGATGGGGCCCCCTTGTCATAGGTACAGGGGGGCGGGCCCAGTTGTCTGTGGCCCCCTGGGCTTAGCGGTTATGGGCGAGCAAAGGGGCGGGGCGCCCGAACGAGCGTGAGCCCGAGAGGCGCTGGGCGCGCGGGGGCACGCCGGCGGCCAGGGCCAGGGGAGACGGGGCTCCGGCGAGCCTCCGGAGCGGCGGCGGCTGGCGTGTAGCGGCGGCGGCTGGCGTGTAGCGGCAGCGACGGCGCTGCAGAAAGTCGGGTCAGAGGGGGGGTAGGCGCGGGCGGCTCCGGGGAGCCACGTCCAGGGAGGGAGTGGAGCTGAGCGGCGGCACCGGTGAGCGCAGCAGCGGGCGGATGCACGAGCAGGAGCGGCGACGGGGAGTGTCAGCGCGAGCGCACGTTGCCAACCGCAGTCGGACACGGCAAGGAACGGGCAGGGGGGCACAGCGAGGCGAAGCAGAGGCCGCGGTGTACGGCGGGGTGGCCGCGGGCACCAGGCCGCGGGGAAGGCTACGGGGCAAGGGTCGGGCGGAGCTGCGGGAGCACGCGGGCGAGCGAGTCCCGTCGAGGACGATCCCGGTGCGGGGTCAGAGAGGGAGATGGAGGTGGCGCTCACAAGGGGTTGCAGGGGACTGGGCAGCGGGGCGCGAGGAGGAAGACGGGGACGCCGGCGTCGTAGGGGAGGCAGTCCGGCGAGGTGGTCTCCGGCGACGGCGTCGAGCGAAGAGGACGGCGGCGTCGGGCGCGTGGAGGTCGTTCGGGGAGGATTGGTGGAGCGAGGCGGCGGCGATGGCGTTCCGGCGACGGAGTGGTGGGGCGGGGCAGCCCGGTGACGATGGGGCGGTGTCGGGCCCCGGCGTCAGGCTCGGGGACAAGGGGATCGGGGCGATGTGCATTGGGGCGCCCCCGATCCAGATCGCGCGGGGGGAGGAGAGTGGGGATCGTGGGGAAGGGGGTTAGGGTTTCGGGGAGAGGCAGGGGGTTAAGCAAGGGTTAGGTGGGCCGGCCTAGTTGGATGGCCAGCTGGGCCGAGGCCCAGTGAGGGGTGGGGGCTTTTAATTTCTTTTGTTTTCTTCTGTTTTTATTATTTTCCCTTTTCTATTTTATTTATTTTAGTTAGCGAAACAGCTTTACAAAAATATAACTCCTACTCCTAAATTAGCATAACAACATAGGCCACCTACTCCAAAAAGTTTGGTGATTATATAAACTAGATTAACATTTGTTTAGTAATTAAAAGCATTTAAAATAATTGTTTTGCTGCTGTTTTACCCATCTCATATTATTTAAACATTTTATGCATGTGTGGTTTTCCCCCATAATTATCTATGCAATATTTGGTTCACTCCGAACATTTTAGTTTTAATATTTGAAAACTTTTATTGTTTGCCTATTTTTTTAATTTGAATTTGAATCAGTTTCGAACTAACTCGAGATTAGCAACTATAAACGAGGTGACGTGGCATCATTAGCAGAGGGTCACTGTAGCTTAATTACCCGGGCGTCACACAATAGGGGGCCCACGAGGTAGGGGGTGCGCCCTAGGGGGGCAGGCGCGCCCCCCACCCTCGTGGACAGGTGGTGGGCCCCTGGCCTTCATCTTTTGCAGGTATTTTTCATATTTTCTGAAAAGTTGCTCCGTGAAGTTTCAGGTCATTCCGAGAACGTTTGTTTCTGCACATAAATAACACCATAGTAATTTTGCTGAAAACAGCGTCAGTTCGGATTAGTTCCATTCAAATCATGCAAGTTAGAGTCCAAAACAAGGGCAAAAGTGTTTGGAAAAGTAGATACGACGGAGACATGTCATATTGTCGAAGCTTTGGACTTTACTTTTCGGCGGTTCTACTTTATAATTAAATTTGATTGTGAACATTGGTTTCATTTGATTATGGAACAGAGGAGGGGGTGGGGGCCTCTGCGCCCTGATGATCTAATAGAATGAAGGGATTATGCCCATATTTTAGTTTATATGGATGTTTGGCTAGTTAGTTCATGAATATGGTCGTATGTTCTTGCTTGTCTTAAGTTTTTCCTTGGGTCATCTGCTGGATAATGGAACCAGGGTGAGGGCAGAGGTCTGCTAGATCTAAAAGTACAAAGTGTTTATGCCCATATATTTTAGTTACATGGATGCTTCACTTATTAGTTCATGAATGTGGTCATACATTCTTTCCACTTCTCAAGTTTTTCTATGAGTCTGCCCCTAACACTTAGTCTCGGAGAGTATGGCAAGCAGGAAGTAGAACTTGTTGAGGTGGACCTCGTTCAGGTCAAAATCCGCGAAACTTTTAAAAACCCGGACTATATATTCGGGAGCCGTGGGACTCCAGGAAGCGGTGACACTCTAAGTGTTTCTAGGTCGTGCTCCTAGACGACTGGACGTATTTAAAAAAAAGACATTGTTGTGTGACGTTGTGGAGTGTATGACGACCTTCACTAGTGGCTCCAGTCAAAAAAACCTTCACTAGTGGGCCATCGGACCCCGCCTACTAATCTCTAACCACGTTGCTAAGGATACCCCTAATCGGAATTGATTCTTGAACATCAACATATATTTTTATATTTCTAGAAAAAAATTATTTTATTTTTGCATTTTCAGAATTACTTGAATGTTTTCAAAATGAATGAATACTTCCTAAATTACATTATAAAAATTAAATCGCATGAATATTTTTCAAAATGTATTGAACCTCTTTTCAGCAATATAGACATTTTTTTGAATAGTGTGAACGTTATGCTTCAAGTACGTGAACACCTTTTAAAACAATGTGAGCATTTCTTGTGTACAGCCTGTACTTTTGTTACAAGCTTGTGAACTTTTTTTTTCTAAAAGAATGTTAACATATTTTGGAAAACAAGCCCCTTTTTACAAAAAAAGGTGCATTTCTGTTTCAAAACATTAATAACTTTTCGACAAATGTAAACTTTTCATTAATTTTTTTTGAGCATCATGTAAACTTTTCATTAAGCATTCGGGACCTTAGGGACAAATCGCAAAGGAAGGCATAATGGGCCGGGGGGCATTTAACATTTAACTAATTTTCTTTCCTATAAATGTTTCTTTTCTGGGTTTCTACATTTCTTTTCTGTTTGTTTCCTTTTTCAGTTTCTTTCTGTTTTCTTTCCAAATCTCCAGTTTCTATTGGCTTCTTTTTTGTTTTTAATCCGCATTATCCATTTTTATTAGTTTATTTTTCCTTTTTCCTTTTAACACTATTTGATATAAATATAAAATGTATCCTCAATGTTTTTAAATCAAGTATTTTAAAACGTTCATAAATTGCAAAAAAATATTCTCAGAATTTGATAAGAAAATCATGAATCTAAAAATGTTTGTAAATCTAAATAGTCTTCATTAATTTAACAAAATTCTTGAATTTTGTCAAATCTTTGTGTATTTTTAAAATTTTCATTGTTTTCTAAACCATTTTTAATGTTTGGGTTATTTAGAAAATGTTCTTAGTATTTTAAAAAAATGTTCATGATTTATTTAAAAATATTCTTAAATTTTAAATATGTTCATGAATTTTAAATGTTAAAATAAAATAAAAATAGAAAAGCATGAAAAAGAAAAAGTAATTTTTAAAGTAAGCAAAATGCGAAAAGGAAAGAAAACAGAAAAGGAAAAAGGAAAAGAATGGCAGAATTCAAAAGAAAAATGGTTCAAAACCAAAAGAAAAACCCAGCTAAAATCTACACGAAAGAAAGGAAAACCACTCGCAAAAAAGGAAAACCAAGCGCACTTGTCGCATGCGTAATGATACGAAGCTGGTGTAAATGGGTTGAGCCTGCTCATATGTGTCCGAGCGATAATTTGATACGACTAGATGATATCTCGCGCGTTGCAGCAGGAATCAGTTTTTATATACTTTCACGATATTCAATTATTTTGAACATGAATATTAGGATGAATACAAAAACCAGAAATAAAAATACATATGGTTTATTGTATTTAATTGTCGAGGTGATCTTTCTTTCATACATGTCTGCCTGTTGAGGTACGTCTTTTTCATGCATGTTTACATGGTAAGGTGGTGTGTGTGTGTGTGCGTGTTCATGCTGAAACAAAAAGGTTAACGGGGCTAGCTATTTAGATATAGAAGATATGTGTTGGAGTTCCTAAGAATCCACCGAGCTCCTAGACAAAACTCAAAGGCCAAAGGCACTAAACTTCGTAGGGTTGAAGTCCTAAGGAACATGAATACCAGTTCTTATTACTAAAAGAAAGTTGTAGGGCTTCCCATATCGTTGTCCCTTTAAAAAATCATACATGCTCAATCAACAATAAGCAACGAACATTGGGAACTTTACATGTTTCGATCTACAACAACTTCATATGAATCACGTCGAAGATGGAGATGAAGATGGTGGTGGAGAGGATGCTCCCTGCTTTGCATTGATGTTGGTGATAGTTATGACCATTCATTCTCCCTAGTCGTCGGGGGGAGATGACGGAATCCAACAAAAACCAGCTACATTGGGGAGAAGGGAGGGCTCTTGCTCCACCGCCACACAAAATTTCATCAAAAAATCGAGGTAAGCCTTCAACTAGTGCAATTCTACAATGAAACATTGTTCTAGATAACATATGGTCAAGATGATCAAATGAAGTCAAGAATTGGACTATTCATCTTGTAAATTCATGGTGTAAAACCGTCTTTCGTATGTCTCTATTAGACTTCGTCTTTCATTACGTTACAACTCATTTTGGGGGGTTTGCATTTTGTACTTGTAGTTTTGCATGAAGTGGATATTCTCCTCTTAGCAACTCTAAATGATCCCCTATAACCAATTAGAGGAGTAAAATTTATGCTTTACTCCTCTAACCGATACTTAACCGATCTCTTATAATCTTTAGAGAAGTATTTTTTTACTCCACGGCCTCGTCGAGGACTAAATATACTCGATCGAGCATGTATAGAGAATAAATCTCGTGGCTCTTGTCGCTCCGCTTCGCGTCGCCCTGGCCAGCGGTCTGACTGTCGCTGCTGTAACCCACCTGCCCTGCGACTGCTTGCCGACGCGCCCATGGAAGCGCGAGAGCATGAGCTGGACCCTGTCAACACTAGCAACCACACTGTTGCCCTCAGCCCCAGCCATGGCGGCCTGCTCCCCGCCTTCACCGCGCCCGACATCCTCCTCCCTGACAACCACTCAGAGAGCTTTTGAGCTCCTGCCCTCTCGTTGTCACTTTCTTTCTAGGGGAATAAAGCTCTGTCGGATGGCGTGAGCCGGTCCCCGGCGACGCCTGAAGCAGCCTTGTTGGTCTTCGATGTGTTGCTGCATAGGGACCTGCTGCTACTGATTGCCGGCGCAGGGTGCGGCCTGGTGGTCAACTGGTATGGCGGTGAAGGAGGAAGGGTCGAGGGAGAGGAGCTTGTCGATGGCGGCGGAGGCGGCATCGATGAGCCACTCAACGGCCTTGCTAGGCTGGTTGAACCCGAGGCGGTCGTGCTGGTCGTAGAGCCACTTTTGTCTTTTCTCATGTGCGGTCGGTGGCGCATTGCCGGCGTGGTCACCATTGTCCATCGTCGCTGCTCGCCGCTCAAACGCATAGCAAGTATTCGACAAAATGCATAAGCCATTTGTAAGTTTTAGTCCACTAAGTTTAAGGAATCGATTAGAAAGACACTTTTTTTCCGGGAGCAAATATACTCCTTTATAGGATACTCGGTAGTTTACTCTAAACTTTGAGGGATTGGCTAGAGTTACTCTTATAAGTTTGTTTGTTGTTTAAATACAATGGCCATATGTGTGGCCAAACTTTTAACTATAGTGTAGTACAAAGTAGCCATCTCATTTCAGAAAGGGCAGAAATGACATTTCACATGAATTCTCTCCTGGGTTCGAACCATAAGTGTTATTCTTGATTTCGTTGTGTTGTACTTCCTCTTCGAAGAAATCGATTTGAAGTTATATATATAGTGTGCAGGGTCTGTTGCAAACCGGAACCAACAGGAACAAAGAAAGTTATGCATACAAATGAAGTGCACTGTCCATGCATGCATAGGAGTACAAATGAAGCGGAGCAGACTAGTCAGCGGTACAGTGAACATAAGTGGTCAGTTACAGCGTGACACTGGCCCAAAATGCCAAGAAACGAACACATAGCTAAGACATAGGCGTACGTACATGCCATCGTAGTTGCACATGAGCATGCTTATTCTTTAGTCGTAGCAGCAGCCAGCCACCTCCGATCCCATGCATGTCCTATCATCAACGAGAGACCCGTCGCGCGCTCTGAAACGTACGTACCAACGCTCGTGCATCAAGTCTCCGATCTCAAGAACCACCGCAGCCAGGCGGCCGTCGAGAGAGGCCGCCGGCCGAGTCACGCGTGGCATGCCTCCTCGTCGTCCGCGCTCCCTTCCTCCTCGTCGTCGCTCCGCCCGTCCACCTTGCAGCTCTTCCTGTAGCGGCCGGCGAAGACGAGGTACACCGCGAAGTCGGCGACGGAGAGTATGGCGAGCAGGAAGTAGAACTTGTTGAGGTGGCCCTCGTTCAGGTCCGCCGGGATCCAGCCCGGCCGCCCGTCCACCGCGGTGGCCTTGGTCACCGCGCTGACTATGATGTCGCTGAAGTAGTTGCCGAGGGACATGGACATCATGCACAGCGCGCTGCCGAAGCTCTTGAACCCGTCGGGCATCTCGCCGTTGAAGAACTCGAGCTGGCCCACGTACATCATCACCTCCGACACGCCGATCAGCGCGTACTGCGGCACCTGCCATAGGATGTGCAGCTCGCTGCTGTTCGCCGTGGTCGCGCTGGCCTTCCTGAAGTGCTCCACCGTGCCGGCGGTGGCCATGGCCATTGCGCCGAGGACCAGGCCGAGGCCCATCCTCTGCAGCTCCGTGGGTCCGGTCGAGCGTCCAGTGAACCGTGCCAGGAACGGGCAGATGGCCCGCCGGTACAGGAAGATGGTTGTCGCGACGGTGAGGATGTCGAAGGCCGACATGCTGGAGGCCGGGATCGAGAAGCTGCCCAAAGGTGTTGATCGGCGCATCGCGGCTCCCTGCACGACGAAGAGCGACGCCATCTGGGTGAAGACGACGGAGTAGAGGATGGTGCAGACCCAGATAGGGAGGATCCGCAGGATGCTCTTCACTTGCTCCACCTGCGTCACCGTGCACAGCTTCCACTGGTCGCGCGTTTTGCTGCAGGTGGCGAGCTTCGAGCTGGTGTCTTCGGTGGTGAGCGCCGCGCGGTCCAAGAACCTGAAGCCTTTGGTGTGCAGGAGCTTCCTTGAGCCGGCGTCCGTCTTGTCGTCGCCCTCGTACAGGATCTCGACGTCCTGCGACACGCCGCCGGACTTCCAGTTCCTGCAGGCGGCGGAGGCGACCTGGCAGATGCTGGCCATGGGGTTGCCGCAGGGCTGCGCGTGGCGGTACTGGGGCGTGCCGCTGAGGAAGAGCAGCAGGGCGGTGGCGGCGGCGGCGGTGGAGGCCCAGAACCCGATAACCCACTTGCCGTGGTCCTGGAGGTAGCTGAGGAAGGTGTTGGAGAAGAGCGAGCCGAGGTTGAGCGCCAGGTAGAAGTAGCTGAAGAAGGAGACCTTGGAGTGCGCCTCGGCGGGGTCCTCCTCGTCGAACTGGTCGGCCCCGAAGGTGGCGATGTTGGGCTGGTAGCCGCCGTTGCCGAAGGCGATCATGTAGAGCGCGATGTAGAAGATCCCCATCTCCGTGCCGGAGTGCGAGGCGCAGGGCGTGTGCTCCGTGCCGCACCCCACCGGCCTGATGAGGTATAGCCGCGAGGAGAGCGACAGCAGCCCGAGCCCCTGCAGAAAAGGTGCAAAGCGCATCATCAGCCCACGGCCGCGCGGTACCACGTAGTACGTACGTACGTCCTTGATGTGCACCGCGACAGTGATCGCCCATCGATCGATCGCGTGTACAACAAAGGTACAAAAACTAGAGAAGTTGATGGAGGTAGGAGTAGACTTACGAGGACGAAGATGGCCTGGAAGATGGCGCAGGTCTTGTAGCGGCCCCAGTAGGAGTCGCTGAGGAAGGCGCCGATGAGGGAGAACATGTAGACGGTGCCGGTCCACTTGCTCACGTTGTTGGCCGCGTCGCCGTTGCTCTGCTGCACCACCCTCGTCAGGAACAGCACCAGGTTCACGTTCACGCCGAAGAAGGCCATCGTCGCCAGGCCCTGGTTCACTGCAAATCAAAATACCTATCAGATCAAATCAAATCAAATCACCACCGCCAAGAGCACGTCCAGTTCATACAAAAGCTAACGGATGCTGGCCGGCTAACCACGCGACGACACGCACGCAAGCCGACACAGTGCCAGCAAAAGCGATCGACGAGCGCGCGCGGCAGTAAACTGTAGAACGAAAACGAAGTCGGCTTCCGACGCTTCCCCCTGAAGGCAACGTGGAGCGCCGACTGATCAACCGAAGCGCGTCACTTCAGTGCCAATAATAGCCTGCAGTTGTGGCAGCTAGCTAGCTAGGAGGGAGAGCGCCAGCACTGTCGTCCAACCAACCACAGAGCCCGCCAGCCAGCGCTACAGATGGATCGGCCGATCGATGGCTAGTGTTGGATCGTATGGATGATACGTCTGCTGTCTCGTAATGGTGCTGCCGCCCTGAATTAGCATTCGTAGTGCGCCCGAGCAGCTTCCCCCGTGGCGGGGAATCCCCGGTTCCGGGCGCTGCATGGCCGATGTCACCTCAGCATGCAGAATTCCGCAAAAGGGCCTGCTGTCTACCGGCTGCTTTGAGGCAAAACGTCACCTCAGATCGACGGACTTGCACTACCACTCCTACGTATCACAGCTATAGCGGCGTAAAGTTGGCTGGGAAAAAGCCTGGTTATCAAATCTTCTCTTTTCTTTTCTTTCGTTCTGCTAGTGCTTTTCTAGTGGAAGGAAGGAGACGGTGATCAGCAGATAATATATGCAGCTGGTGGGGAGAAATCCTTTGCTGTTTTTCGCCTAAAGAAAAGATGATGGAATTAGTTACCGAGAATAAGGCCTCCGGCGAGCCATCCTCCCGACTTGCCCTTCACCGCCGGCCGCCCCTTGATGTCCACGGAGCCGTCCAGGGTGTACTCGCAGAGCTTCTCCTCGGCAGCCCTCCTCTCGGCGGCGGCCTCGCCGCCCATGGCGATCACCCTCATCTTCAGCTCTCCCTCGTTCGCAGACTGCAGCCATACATCACATCGAGTTACATACTGTCTTATCTAACAGAGACTACAAAGCTAGACGAAACTGAACGCTGGCTAGCTACAGCCACGTAGAGAAGATAACCAGGAACGAGGTAGAGGTGGAGCTGGAGCATAGGTTCTAACCATTTCTCACTTCCTCGCTGGATCTCCTCAGCAGCCGGCCTCCGTCGAGTAATGCAACGAGAGAGAGAAGCTGAGAGGCTGCTGCTGCTGCTGCGAGGAGGCCGAGCAAGAAGGCAAAGAGAGAGAGAGGGAGCAAGAGACGAGGCGAGGCGATGAGGTAGCCCGCTTTGCTTCTGCGGGGAGGAGCCGCTGGTGCGCTTTATAGAGCCCGCGGCCGGGCTTTGGTAGGGCGTGCAGAATGGAAAAGCGGGCGAGGAATGCAGTGTGCGTGGCCTGCTCCGCTCACATGAGGTCACTGGTTCAGGTATCTTAGGTAGATGGACGTCACGGCCGACGGCGACGCTCTATTTCCTTGGTTTTTCACCCCCTAGCTCCTCCTCCTTTTGTTCTTCTGACCTGACCCGTCTCCAGCCAGCCAGAGCCCAGAGCCCAGAGGCCAGAGCCCATCATCGCACGGAAGAAATCCAGCTCGCTCTTCGTGCGTCCGCACGCTTCTCTCACTCGTCTCTGTCGTCGGGCGATGCGATGCGGTTGAAATTCAGCACGCTCTGCTTCAGTAACTCCTGCAGGCGGTGGCTTCAGCAGTTGGTGGTACCAGTGACCCGCATTTTTAGCCCGCGCAGCAAAAAGTGAGAGATTACTCGCGGTCCATTTCGTCCGCGAAACGGGGCAAGAAGTGCGCGTGGGAGACGTGCCCCAATCTTTCCCTTTCTCTGCAAATCTCCTCGCAACATGATTGGCATTCCACATTAGTAGGTACACGTAGTAGGTACCGTGTATGCTTAGGAATGCCTAGCCGTGATCGAACCAGCATTCCTGCATGTAATCGCATCCACATCCGCTTTGCTTGCTTTCAGTAAATGGACGCCAGGCCTGAGAGTGCCGGTTGCTTGCTCGGTTCCTCCTGAATTGTGTGCGCTGCCGGTGCGATTCCTCCACGGAACAGCAATGGGCCTCGCCACCTGTACTATATGGAATAAGAACAAGACCAGCCGGTTCTTGGTGTTTTTTTTACAAGAAATAACAGTTCTTGGTGTTTCCCTCGTGTCTCACTATGGAGAGATCGAAACGGCTTACCACAGTCAATATTCCTCCCATTATTATTGTTAGCATGTGCCTTTCTTGGAGATGGTAACAGCCATATGCCTCTGGAAGCAGAAGGAGAGAATAAGAATCAGGCTGGATCTTCCAAAAATGCAGACGCGGCGTGAGTGCGCTCGAGATAGCGCCATGAAATGTACTGCTACGTAAGACGGCTCAAGCCGTGTGGAGCGTCCCCAGCTCGGCCGCTCGGTGTCGGAGGTTGCGTCGACAGCCGTGGACCGGCGGCTCTTTACCGCTCGTTATCCGCGGTGCATCGGATGCCGGCCGGCCGTGTTCTTCGGCCTGCTGCCTCGCCGTCAGAGAACAGTGCTTCTCCCTGCGATTCTAAACGGGGAAGAACAGTCGACCACAGTGCGGGAATTGGCGCCCGAAATTACCCACAGTGCTGGCGTGTGTCACAGCTCATCGCGGGCGGGGCGTCAGTTTGATCGGTGTTCGGTGTCCTCCCCGCTCTGATCCGTAGGCGTCATGGATGGATGCATGTGTTGTCAGAAATCCATGCCCCGTCTCTTCTCGTGGACTCGTGGTGGCCACTGCTCCGGCCATCTGCTTGAGAGCAAAGCTGCGGCTAAAGACCGATACTAGTCTCGTCATTACCGCTTTTCGAACTTTAGTACTTACTGTTCATGATATGATGCGTACACGACAGGGGACGTATAAACACTGTGGTAGAAGGAACCGGCCGGGGAGCCTAGTCAACGCTAAGTTGACTCGTCGATAAGGTGGTACTTCATGGGAGGACGGCCACCTGTCGGCCCCGCATGGAGCTTTGCTACACTTACGTAAATTTTATTATGAAATTTGCGTGTTTATTAACGTGGGAGGTCAGGACTGAAATTGGGGAAGGGACGAGCCCACCTCGATGAAATTCGGGGGGACGTTTAGATTGGTTGGAAGGTTACATAAAACATGCATAGGGGTCCGTAGCCGTAGGTGCAGGATTATGGACCTTGCATGGGTATTCTTGAGTTTAGCATTTATTTTAGCTGAGAGTTTACTATTCTTCTATAATGATATATGTATTTTCCTTTTTTTTACCAGATTTCCGCCTAGCCCCCACCACCCCGCTGCCGCCGGCCACCCGGCCGTGGCGATCCACCGGAAATCTACACCGTGTTACACTCCGGAGACGGCTGACACTTATTTAGGTCCGAACATGGCACTCGCACATCTCAATTGGGAGTACCCATCTTCCCATCAACTATGAAGAAGGTAAAGATCTTCATTAATTCATCTTAGTAGCGGAATTCGCCCGGTCCAGGATTAGACTTACTTGGGTTTTCCCACTTAGCTATTTCCGAATTTACCTCTTTGCGGCAGCGACATCTCTCACCATTGGCAATAATGACACTGCAAAATTCTAGGAATATACTTGGCTATGCACGTCGCTGCTCCGATTGATCACCCCAGACTGTTTTAATAGATCAAGGCAGAAGAGCAGAAAGGTCAAGGATGCATTGACAAATGATGCTTGGATTAGGGACATTGCTCACTGCAACCTTCCCCACCAAGTGATTGAGGAATTCTTGGCCATTTGGAACATGATCAAAGCCTCGAATATAACCTTGTTGCCTGCTGCAAGTGATGAGATAATCTAGAAAGTGTCTGCTTCTGGAAATTACAACACAACTTTAGCCTACTGTGTGCAGTTTCTAGGGCAAACTGACTCCTCTCTCCCGGACATGATCTGGAAGGTGTGGGCGCTACCGCGCTGCAAATCCTTTGCCTGGTTGATGTTGCAAAACAAAATTTGGTGCGCTGATTGCCTTGAATGGCATGGCCGGATAACTGCTACTTCTGCCCCCTTTGCATCTGCAACCTGGAAACATCATTTCACCTTCTTTGGGAGTGCCCCGTGGCTTGCCAAGTGTGGAATTATTGCATCCTAAAGAGGTTGCCAGGCTCTAGCACCTGGGTGCTGGGGGGAGGGGGGCGGGGGTGAGACAACTGTGATGGCAAGCAAAATCACCAGCCTTGCTGATGTTAACAAGAGAAATGACATTAAATTCATGTTGGCACTGGCTGTTTGGGAACTCTTGGACGGGAAGAAATAACAGAATATTCAAGAACAGATCCTTGGCTGTTCCCATGCATGATCATTGGATCCATCAGATCATCCATGGAAGCCTGAGAACCCCCGACACCAAAGGCTTGTTGCACCCCTTCGGGGATCCGTCATGAGAGATAGTTCATAGCTTGGGGAGTTTTTCCTCGCCTTTTTTCTAGTTTACTCTCTTTTTCCCTCATTAGTGCCTCTGTCTACGCATGTGTACATACTGCTTCCTACCCTACATCATTTCACCTTCTTTGGGAGTGCCCCGTGGCTCGCCAAGTGTGGAGCACAATTGCATCCTGGAGAGGCTGCTAGGCTATGGCACCTACGGGCGGGGGGAGGGGGGGCGTTAGACGACCGCGATGGCAACCTGGAGAAAAATCATCACCCTTGTTGATGTTAACAAGAGAAAGGGCATCAAATTCATGCTGCCACTGACTGGTTGGGAGCTCTGGGCGAAGAGAAATAACATAATATTCAAGAACAAATCCCTGGTTGTCCCCATGATCATTGGATCCATCAGATCATTCATGGAAGCCTGGAGAACCCCCGGTGCCAAAGGCTTGTTGCAGCCCTTCGGGGATCCGTCAAGAGAGATAGTTCATAGCTTGGGGGAGTTTTTCCCCGCCTTTTTTTCTAGTTTACTCTCTTTTTCCCTTCTTAGTGGCTCTATCCACGCATGTGTACATACTGCTCCCTATCTATAATGAAAATGCCAGCGCTTTGCTGGATCTTTCAAAAAAAAGTTAGCCTTGTGGGATCTTCCAATAAAAGGCCAGTCTTGGGCGATTCCCGTTTTGCCCCTCATGAAAAGTTATGAGTAGTGATTAGGCATTTAGGCACTAGCAGCATCGAACATATGCTATTAATTGCCGGGCGCCTCCGGCCGGCGAATGGCACGTTTGGATCCTACCATCCGGTCGCAGGACATTGGCAGTGACAAAAGCTCGTAGTCGGCGACCATTTGGATCCCTAAAGGGCGCTTATAGATCGACGGCAGGGGGTATACTACCTGGAGCAAAGACCACAAAGCGAGCACCCTGATCGCCCAATACCCAGCTATCTTTAGCGCATTTTAAAACCAAATACGTAGCTGTTCTGAGAAGGATCACGATCGCCCAATGCAAAACCGTAGTCGACCGGCAAATCACGCCGAAACGCTGCCGATGGCGATGATCGAACATCAACTGAGGGGGTTGCCTTTTGCGACATGCATGCTGATGGGGTTAGGCAGAAAGACGCACCTCTAGCTAGCTCGACCGATCCACAGTAAGAGACAACCAAAACTGGTAGAGCAACTGAGAAGTGGTGTGGTATGGCAAGTACTCTCCGCGGCCCACGTCGATCGGCCACCAAGAATGAGAATCCCGCGCGATCTCGCTGCCGGGGCGATTTTTGGGTTTAGGGTTTCCACTTCCGCGGTGGTGGATCGTATAAGTGGGGCGGAATATCAGCGCGCGCGCGCGTACGTAGGCCAGGTGGGTCTCCTTCTCTCCCCGGCGCGCCCCGTCCTCCCTCCCTGTTTGGCTTATCGCTGGCACGCGTGGCCGCCGTCCGGCGCGCTGTCACGGTCCACTCGCTCGTGCGGCCCCGTCGAGCGCGACCGCTCCGTTCCGACGAGGACAACGCCCGCCGTCGACCATCCAATCCCCACGACCGGTCATGCGTCCGCCCCTACGACGACTCCAGCCATGGCAGCGCCTAGTGGCGAGCCAGCAGTGCACAGATCGAGCCGTGCTCCAGCGCGCGACCGACCGCGACAGCGCAGGCCGGGAGGCGTGGCCCGACCGACACGAAGACGTTGGGCGAACTATTTCAGGTTCTGGTCATCTCATGACAACGCCATGGAACCGTGCCCCGCGCGCACAGCTACGCACCACAAACACGCACGCACACGGCTAGCCATGGCCAGTGTCTCGACGCTTTGGAGGATTGGAAGTAGGCTAGTGGCCAGTGGGCGCCAGCGGGTAGCTAGCTAGCTAGGTGCTAAATCTGTGTCGATCGGTGTGCTGCCCGAGCAACTTGCTCGCCGAACGGACGATGTGCGTGCATGGGATGGGAGCAGGTGTGCGTCTCGTCAGGTCCGTGGTAGATCGCGGTGCGCAGTGGATCGTCGGCTCCTCTTTTCTTTCGGAGAAACGACCGGCTGCATTTCGACCAAGCTTTTGTCCTGCTGGCCCTGCTCTGGAAGACGCTCGCATAGTTGGAGGAATTCTGACCTACCGTTCCCCTGTCGTCTGCACGGGTCGCTTTAGTAATTTAGTGTGTGACAGACAGTGTGTTCCTCGTCATTCGCCCGAGCTTTTTGCGAGGGTTCCGTTGAATGAATGTACCCAAACGCTCTTGTCGGCAGGCCGGATATGATGATGGGGGAATATATGCCACACGACAACGGATGTCAGATGTGTGTGTGTGTGCGCGCGCGCGCGTACGGGCATCAGTAGTTAGTTACCCGCTTTATCAGCAGGATGACATATATGTCTAATATTACTACTGTGCTACTGCATGTATGAGCTAGGTAGGTAGTATAACATATGGAAGACCGAAGTATGTGCGAGCGTCGATCGGGACAGAGAAAGAGACACGGGCTTCTTTGATTTATATGGGAAGTGGACGACGAGAACTACTTTTATTGCAGTGGTGGAGTTACAACGACGTGATTTCCTTCACTAGGAATCTTTTGTAGCATCATGGAATCGCTCCTTGAGGCATTATATACCGTTCATTTGTATATCTTGATAGGTACCACGAATGATTCTTCTAGCTGATCATGGCTACTAACTTGAAATTAAGAATCTTCTCAATCGGATTGAGATGGAGAACTGCAAACATGGCCGACATATACTCAGGACTGCCAAGAACAATGCAAAATATATACTATATAGATAAGGCTAGTTCACGCAAAAGTGTCCTACATATTGGATTTTATTTGTTAATGTACTAAATGATACATGTACGCTACAAAAGTAAATGGCGGCAATGCTGCAGGAGAAGTGATTGTCTAAAGATGATGGCAAACCTATAATAACACGATGACAAAACATTGAGGATGCGGGCAGACATTACTCGATGAAAAGATTGAAGAAGAAAAAAAGAGCAACAACCACACCTGCCATTTGGAAGGTCACAATGACCACACCGGCATTCCTTCTGAAGGGAGAAGGACTGGCGGTCATCCGGTCCTAGATGCCCACACCCCGAACCATCACTCGCCGCCAACAAAGAGGCGAAGGTCCAAAACTCTAAAACGACGCCTCAAAAGGTCATTGCATGAACCAATAAAGCCGGTTCATTGGTTTTCACCGAGAGAAGTTGTTAGATATGGAGCCTATTTCAAAACCGCAGTACGACGCCTCCAAGATGGTTAGTGACATGTGTGAATGATTGGGCTGGAAAAATAAGGGCTGCTCCATTCTTCACCTTCCTCCCTTACTGCCGCCTCCTAACCCAAAATCCTCCATCACCCTTCTCCCTTCCCCTCGTCGCTGCTATAGACTGGGATCGTGAAAAGACTGAACTCGCCCATGAAGATGACGGTGGGGAGGTGGTCGTCCCGTTAGATTTTGGCGTCGCGACGTGGTCTATGGGCGGTCGTAACGGGAAGTGTGCATGGCTATGTAGCGACGACAGTGTCGTCCCGAGCTTGGTCGGCAGCCACTAGTGGCGTGGGCCATGCCATTATAGGAGATCGATTGTGCATTGTCGGAGACAACCCTGACTATAGGTTTGCAAGCGGCGGAGGTGGCCCGTCTTTGGTGGCCATCTGCATCCCCACGAGGCCGTTCTCCGCTGGGGTATGCCGATGGCGCCAGTGGCAGTCAATTCGGCTAGCTGGAACAACCAGTTTTTGCCGTGACAACGGTTGGACAACAGTCGCCGACATGATGGAGGATCTTGAACCTTTAGACGTGGCGGCAACAGCTATCCTCCTTGGTATGTTAGTTGTCTGATTTTTCCTCCACGAGCGAGAATGGTTGAGCAAGAGATGACACATCGTGGTGTCATCTGATGCAGATCTGCCACTTATTGTGTCTCGTGAGGACAGTGGGTGACTGCCTGAACGTCTGGAATTGGGATATGATGGTGTCAGTGACCTTATTGACACTACTCCTTCATCAATCGACGTCGCTTGTGTGAGAGCAACATTCTTTCAGATCCTTTGGTGATGATCGATTATTGTCAGGGTTCGACTGCGTGCTTGCGCGGGCATGGGAATCACTTGTGTGTCTCTCACGTAAAGACCATGAACGTGGCTATTTGCTAGGATTACTTCAATTTGGTGGTGCTTCTTGAGTACCCGATCACGATCTCACGGGTGAAAGCCCTAGGTCAGACTCTAGTTGGTTAGACCTAGCAATTGTGGTGTCTTTGCATTGTTACTTGTTTAAGGCATTGCTCAGAGTTTCTCGGACTTGATCTTTAGGATGAGAACTCGGGATATGACCTTGAGTGGTTGAATCTAGTGACAATGACATTTGAGCATCGTTCCATCCTTGGAAGCGTTGCTGCTAGAGAAGCTTTCTTATTGCCCTTGTGTTGTCAACAGCTGGTTGGTGCCGATGTGGTTGATGCAGTTCGTCGATCTTTGTTTTGATTGCCTTGGTTTTTCTTCTTGTTCCGCCTAGCCATAGTTTCGGTCTTGTATGACTTTGCTTTTTGCAGGCATGATCCTTTACGTGCATGCATTGGTGTTGACTGTGTGTATTCTAGTAATGGAGAGGTGGATATATGCTCATTATGTTTGTATCCACCCTTTACAAAAAATATTGAGTGACACACATAGGCGCATCGACAAATACTCATTTCAGGGTTTTCATCTAAGATCAGCACCTCACCTTTTCAGCATTTCTTGTCACGAAATTTCATATACTCAAGTCTGTAAATCCCTATATTTTTCAATCATCAAAACTACACATGCATTTTTGCCGAATGCCTATGCTTTCCATTCCAACATTCTCTGGGATCCAGCAAATCAAAGAGGGCCTAAGATATTTGCCAAAGCAAACACTGTGTAACCGCATGGTGCTTTCCAGTGCAGAAAAGATCATCCTAAAGTACTGCATAAAATTAGGCCATTCAAATCATCGCAAATCCTCTTATCCTTTTCTTTCGCGCACAAAAAATCCACTTTCTCACAGGTAATGCCATGCATGATTTGGCACAAAAAGGAGAGGTATTACCAAACATACCTTCATTTTCCAGATAGCACGCAACGTTTTTCAGGTAAACCCATGTTTTGTCTGTTTCAGTGCGCGCGGACGAGTGAATTAAAATGGTCGACAGTGATTACAGATCGTCTTAACAATTGCAGGCCGGCTCTTTTCGGTCGTTGCTTTCGCCCGGTTCCTCCGCTTTTGGTGAATTGCACTCATGCGCGCCCCTTATTATAGCATGAAGACATGCATGACACGCCGCTTCATTCGTCTCCGGGAAACCAAGGGTGGGCTAGCTAAGTGCAGTCTGGATTTGTCTCACAGTGGCTGCCTCTCTGCTTTTCTGATCCCCGCGAACGAAATGATCTTGGCCAACCCTTTCGCTTTATCTTGCCCTAATGACGAATGAAATGCACAGCACTTATACGTCTTCTCGATCGGCCCCATTGTGTCACTTCGGCTCGCCGAGAGATCAGCTGCCGCCGATTCGCCACCGGAGCTACGCATGCGGGCAGCTGGTGGCGGGCTAGGCATACCGGTTTCTTGATGGGAACGTACACTTAACCGGATGATACTACCTAATTTCTCGTCACGGGGCACTTTTACGTGTCTGGTTAGATGACAATATGACATGACTTACCTCTCAGCTTAGGTTAGCTAGGTCAGGTGAGGTGCTCTCACCTGAGACCGGCGTGACCGCGACGTTCCTATCATTTGCATTCACGGCGTTTAGGCCCGTCGCTCTCCGACCACGCACCACTAGCTACCACCACGCACCAGCACCACCCCGGCCTGGCTGCGTCCCCGCGCTTTCTCGATCCCCCACCATGCGCTCGCGAGCGGGCGACGACGACGACGACGACCATAGCTGTGTGTCAGCTGAATGCGCGAGTTGTCACTCGGGAAAGAAACGCAGCCGGCGGCCGGCCGGACGACGGACGATCGGGAGAGGAGTGGCTGGTCTCGTCTACGGCGGCACTGTAGTGGTACGAGTACGATGAGCTGAGCCGTCGTGGTTTCGGCATAGCTCGCTGAAAAGCGGCAGACATGCATCCCTCTCGACTCCGATGGATTGCTACAGCCAACTACTAACTGATGGCTCGAGCTAGTCCTGCTATGGCCGGCCTTGATCTCTGCGTTAGGGCTTCAGTGGCTGCCATGCGTTTCAGGTGGAGAGATCAGGTAGGCTTTCTCCGGATAAGTGGCGAGTGATCCATGTAGGTGTGCCATGGTAGGTCTGCTTGATTCTTTGCTTTTCTTTCCGGCGATTGACTGATGGGTGATAGCTTCCTCCAGTGCTCGGAATATGACGTGATTGTTGGTCGTGACTGAACGTCTCAAGGATTCTGATGGTTAAAATAACACGTCAATGCATGCTCCAAAGTGCACCTACAACTTGGGCAGCGTGTATATCTCCCGAATTTCGCTCGCCACATATTCCGGGTTTCACTGTGCTGGCCACCCTGTTAAAGTAAAACCAATGAGGATAAGTCAAAAAAGTTTGACCTCCTGGCACCAGGTTGGTTCCTTGGCCTGAAATCTCTTGTGAGAAATGGAGCCCAGTATATCAGCGATGTGGAGGTTAGGTCTGTTCCCTGCTTTTCTTTATCGTAGATAGCCTTTTACCTATTTATCACATCATGACAGTAACAGCACGTATACACAGTTTAGTTTGTACGTACTACTATACTACTGGTATTTATCCAATATAATGATTAACATCATGATTGAGCTTGACAAAACATGCTACGAATATAAAACATGTTTTGGGGTTGAGCTTTGTGGGGTAGAGAAACAGTACATTTCATGATTTGCAGTATCCTGTAGGAGCTCTACTACCCTTTTGGAGAGCGTGTGATCTGGAATGCTTGTTTTTGTCCTGCACAAAACGTGATCTTTCAAGCCTGTAATGCTTTTTGGGTGTCAACTGTGCCGATTGTCCCTGGGCCATCAGATGCCGTGTATGTCTTTTCATGTCACACGCGGGTGGATCCATGTAAGACACGCAAGCACTAGAATCGCTGTCGGAAAAAAGAAGCATGAAGGTGGTAAAATACAGTGGAGCACACTAACCGCTGGGATAATATCATCCAGTGAGATGTGTACCGTGTTGCTCTGTAGACACAGTGAAACGACAGTCAAATGTACTCTCTTCCATAAATCTTGTCTAACTAAAACTACGATAAAAATTATGGAACGGAGGAAGTAGTACTTAAGAAAAGTTGCTAAAATGTTAAAAATCAACCTAAATGATAAATGTCACACGTATAGCACGAAGCACTCTGACCCAGGCGTTTTTTAAACTAAAGTTGCCGTTTGAAAGAAAAAACAAATCCAAAAAAAACTGAAACTTGCCATCCAAAAAGAAAATTGTCATCCTCGCGTCAGTAAAGTTGTAATAAAAGAATTTAAAGTTGCCATGTGTTCGTGCCACACGGATAGCACTTATCAAGATCCAAAATCAATGTCCATCTTCTTTTTTGAAAACATTACAGACGCAAGCGCTGATATATACGTGCATACACTCACCCTTATACGAAGTCACCGTAGGCGCCTCTTAGTCGACGTGAACGTTTCCTCCCATTGAACGCGTGTCGCCGGAAATTCTGAAATAAATCCAGAATAAATGCGAGCACCAGGATTTGAAATAAATCCAGATACAGTGATACCACTGTCCACCTAACTATCCAACCACAGATTGGTTCTCAAATCAATGTCCATCTGAGAAAACTATGATGGTTTTCTGTGACAAATATTTTCTAGTGATATGTTCTGCCTAATATTTCTTTTGAGAACCAAATAATTTTACTTTTGTTGTTCAAGCCAGCCAATTTTTTGTTAGGATAACATACTCTCTCCGTTCAAGATTATGTTGCGTTTTAGATAAACTATATACTCCCTCCATTCCAAAATAGATGACCCAACTTTATACTATCTTTATACTTAAGTTAGTACAAAGTTGAGTAATCTATTTTAAAATAGAAAGAGTACTATATAAGCATACCAAGGAGTGCTTATCGGAACTAGTCTTGGACAATTTTACCCCTCCACAATAACTGCATGTATCCAGACTGGGCCCTGCTTTTAAAGGAAAACCCTATTTGACGCTTGTTGCATCGAACTGTCTGATTCGCACAGTCCCGAACGACAAGAATGAATACGGGCCGGCCCATTTAAATCTGTTAGTTGCCTCTACATATACCGGTTTTGGGAACATTCTAGAAGGTTCCAGGCTGGTTTTTAACAGTTTGCGAACTTTCTAGGAGGTTTATGAATCATTTTTTCTGTTTCTTTTTTTGTTTATTGTTTCTTTCCTCTCTATTTTTTACTTTTTAATTTTTTGTGTCATTAAATCCGAAGTTCCAAAAAATATCCAATATATTAAAAATTTATTGAATTTACAGAAATGTTTAAATTTAATAAAAAAACTTTTCGAAAACTATTTATGTTTGAAAATGGACTGAATTCTGAAATTTGTTCATGTTCTGAAAAAATGTCCCCAGTTTCAAAATTTTGTTCATCTTTTTAGAGATTGTGCGCAAGTTAAAAATGTTTGAAACTTCAAAATTTGTTCAAGTTTACAAAGTTTGGAGTTTTGAAATATGTTTGTGTTTTCAAAATTTGCTTAAAATTTCAAAACTGTCCAGAATGTCAATTTTTGTTCTCATTTAAAAAACAAAAATTCAAAATGTGTTCTAGTTTTTTAAAGATTGTTCATGTTTTCAAAAAAAACCGCGTTTCAAAAAATATTTCGTTTTAGAAAAATGCTTTGAAATTTCAAATAACATTCAAATCTGTCGTTGTTCATAGTTCTGAATATTCTGCGTTGCTTGTCGGCCACCTAGGTACATGTGTTTCTAGACCGGCCCAGTTGTCCGCTCGTTGCGTGCGTCGCGCGTCTATATGATACAAAATAGGAGGTCCCGGTTTTAAATGGTCGTGTGTGCATTAATGTCACACGGAGAATTGGGGCAGTTCGGCTAGCCCAAATAATATTTCCTTTTTTTGTTTATGTTCTATTCTTATTATTTGGCCTGAAAAAATATTCTTCTTTCTCATATTCACTTTACCTTTTATTTTAGCCTTTTCATATTTTCTGCCATTTTGGCATGCATTTATATTTTCCTTCTAAAGTATAAGACCTTTCAAAGATTTGAATACATACTACATATGAATAAAAAATGGCAAGCATAACAGAGCGTGGGAATGACATGCAACAAGGAGTGCAGTGGGCTGACCCAACCGTGCGATAGGAGCTCTTTGTTGCAATGACTAAATTTTCCTTATTAAGAGATGTAGTATGTGATCGCCTGCAGTGTGGCTCTTCCTGGGCTATGCCTAGCACCGGTTGGTTTTTTGGCCAGTTTTTTAGGGTTTGCAGTTTGGTTTTTGTCTCTTTTTCGCAATTTCTAGTTTTGCTTCTTCTTTCATTTCTTTTTTACAATTTTTATTTTCTAATTCTTTCTATTTCCTTTTTTAGGTTTTCTTCTTCTTTTTTCTTTTTCATTTTTCATTTTTGGTTCTATTTTCATGTTTCCTTTTTCTTTTCTTTTTCTCCTAATTCATTTCATCGTGCATATCTAAATTTCTTTTGTGTATTTAAATGTTTTGCCATGAATTAGAGACTTTGATAGTGTATTGGAAAATATTCACCATGTATTACATTTTTATGATGTACAAAAATATTCATTGATTTTTGAAAAAGTTTTCATAATCAATAAAATATTCTTCATTCATTAATAAATGTACATGATTATTCAAGCAGGTTTACGTTGTCTTAAAAATGTTTATTGGGTATTTTAAAATGCTCAAACTGTATTAGAGAATTTGCATCATGTAGAAAATGGTCATGTATTAGAGAATGTCCATCACATATTAAAAATGTTAGCCAAGAATTAAAATTATTGAGCTTGTATTTATATAATGTTTACATATTTAAAAATCTATGCATAAATATTTTATAAATGCATGAACAATTTCAAAAACTACATGAACAATTGAAAAAAGTTTAAGGAACACTTTATAGTTATATGGAACATTTACAAAGAAGTGAACACTATGGCAAAACACACAGACATTATTTTTTGTACTTTAAATTGGATATATAAAAATAGTGAGTAACTTATTTAAACCTTTTTTTCATTTCTATTTTTATCACGTATTGTAGAGCAAAGTGCACAATCGTGTGAATTTTCCATTTTTCTTTTATGTTTCTTTCCAACTTTTTCTTTCAATTAATGTTCTCAAATTTTATAAAATGCTCAAGTTTTTCTAAAAAAAGGCACTAAAAAGTTCTCAACTATGTCTATAATTTTTTATAAAAATAAAAATGTAAAGAATCTATTAAAAATTTAGAATTCATAATTTTTAACGTATTTGTTTAAGATGTTCTCAAATAATTGAAAATGTAAACATTGAAAAATATTGTTCATTTTTATTTTAAAATATTCGTGTTTTAAAATAGTAACGATTCTTTTTTACTGCTAAAGTAAAACCCAATTGAAAACTTGCAAAACGGGAGAAAACACTAGAAAAACAGGGGGGAAAATCACTCATACGCTCGCTATAGCCCGAAGTGGGTCGGTATAGTCAGGGTGCATGTGCAACAACTCGACAATGTGTACAATAAGCGACACATTGGAGGTGCACTAATGCTACATCATACTTACCGCGAGAGGAAGGAAGCTTCGCCTTAGTGGGTCGGCCCCATAGATTTGATTCGGGTAGTTTCAAACTTTCAATGGACAATCGTCATCAACAGATATGTGCCAAACAAGGCCAATGCACCAATAATTTGTATATCACTACTTGGCCTAAATTTCCTAGAAAACACACTACCTTAGGAAAACCCTATTCGGCTCTTAAGGAACCAGAAGTAGGTGTTTCGTACACCGGAACACCCCCAAATCCACCACTAGGGTAGTTAATCGGCCGGCCTATAATTCTTGAAACTGTTCCCAGTTTTGGGAAGCTTGTAGCAGCTTCTGTCAGGTTTTCTATTCATTTTTGCCTCTAATTTTTTTCTTCGCATTTCCTTTTTCTTGTTATTTTTCATGAATTTCAGAAACAACAAGTTTTTTCATATCCAGAACCTTTTTTCAAATTTGTGAACTCAAATCCATGAACACTATTTGAAAGTCATTTTTTCCAAATACGCGAACTTCATTCAAATTCATTAACTTTTTCCAAATCCATCAACCTTTTGAATTTCACAAACATTTTTAAAAATTGTTTTTTATTCATTAACTTTATCAAATTTGTAATATTTTTTGAATCCATGAACATTTTTAAAACTCTCAATCATTTTCCAAATTTTAAAAATCTTTTTTAGATTGAAGGACTATTTGCAACTTCATTTTTTATATAATCGATGAACATTTATTGAAATTTGTGAAAAAAATTCAAATACAAATTTTGTGATGTATAGAAAATCGGAAGACCTTTTTTCTTCTTCTAAACTAGCAAGTGTTGGTGTTT
Organism: Triticum urartu; assembly: GCF_056163025.1. Classification (NCBI taxonomy): domain Eukaryota; kingdom Viridiplantae; phylum Streptophyta; class Magnoliopsida; order Poales; family Poaceae; genus Triticum; species Triticum urartu. The sequence continues at coordinate 474,790,712 of NC_141878.1, read as the reverse complement.
CCTGTAGAGTGAGCGAGTCTGGTGAGTGGGTGAGCGAGGAGAGGCGAGTGCTAATTTGGGCGTACGCCCACCAAGTTTTTCGTGCGAGTACTGGACCTCTCACCTTCTTTTTTTTTTAGTATTAGTCATAGAAGTTACTTTGTATTTTCTTATAGCTTAGATTCAAATCAGTGTATCCATAATTATTATGAGTGTGAATAAAAATTCAGATGTTCGTAAAAAAAAAGAGTTATCATCTTTTCTAGTCCGACTAACACGCGCTACGTGGGGTAACAACCAAATAAGCTCCATAGCACAGCCTATGAAGCGAGGCTAACTTTGCAGCCCAGCCAAATGTTCTCAACAAAAAAGCGAAGGCAAAGGAACTAAAAAAAGGAAAACGTTTGCAGCCGGCCGAGTGCATCGTTGGATCCAGTCATGATCGAAGCGTGTGCATTTAGCCGCGCCATCCCACCCACGATCCAAATGAGTGGCTGTGGAGGCCCACACACCGCTCGCGACCTGGTTTTCTTCTATATCTACTTGATCCTCATTCCATTTTGCTATCTTCCCCGCAACCATCAGATCAATCCCACGCCGGCTCGCCTCTCGTCGGCGACAAGCGAGTCGCCGGTGCAGGGGGGAGTGCACGGCCGAGGCGTGCTCGTCGCCATGGCTCTGCAGCTGGGTGCGCTCCTCTCCATGGTCGTCGCCCGGATGGGTTGGAGGTGTTACAACCACCGGCGTCAAGTGCTACAAACTCACGGCGCCCGTGCTACAATAGCGGTGAGCGGGCGGCAACGCATGCTGCAATCATGCTTACGACAAGCTACAACCATCATGGACCACTCGACATATGCGGTAAGCAATTCAAACAATTCAAAAAGCTACAACCATTATGGCGAGAGCTACAACCTGCACGGCTAGATGCTACGAGTGGCAAGGTGGAGCTCAGCGGCAAGCTTCAACTGTGGGCGAGCAGTGCTGCAACCAGCGGGATTTTTTTGTTGGAAATGTCCGACAAAAAGCTGCATCCAGACGACTAGTGTTGGAATCGGATGACCAGTCTTTTTTTGCTGGCACCACCTTTTTTGTTTTGCTACACAAATTTTGTTTTTCAGTGATGAGTTGTCTTTTGTTGCGACCGCTGATGGCGAGGCATGATTTTTGGAGGCAGGATGTGTAGTTCGTTTTTGTTGGCATCGCCTTTTTGTTTTGGTACAATCTGCAAGGTTTTTTGTGGGATCGTCTAGATGTCATGTTGCGACTGCCCGCGGCGAAAGGATGTTGTTTACTGGAACCATGATGTGTTTTGCTGAAACTGTGTGTGTTTTGCTACAACGTCTTCTTGCCGGTGGAAGCCGCCGGCGGTGAGCCAAATGTGGGTTGATGTCGGAAATGCTGCAATGTACAATCGCATGCGCAAGCTGAACATGAACAGGGGGAATCTCTGTGTTTCTTTGTGTGTTCAAACTCATGTACATTGTAGCGGGGTGCTGGGAGGAGGGTGGCGGGGTGCTGGGAGCGCGGTAAGAGGCTGGTAGTCGGCAAGGACGAGCGGCGAGAGGCGGTCACCGGCAAGAGGAGCCACTCACGGGGAGAGTGTCTTTTTTCCATGCGCAACTCATTTCGGCTGACGAAGGAGAAGGTTGGCCTGATCCAACGGGTGTTAAGAGCATCTCCAGCCGTTGCCCCCCCCTGGGAGGCATAAAAATCGCCCCATGGGGGCGAGCCGGTGATAGAATCGGTGCTGGGAGCGATTGATCGTCCAGTCGTCGCCCCGAGGCATCGAGATTGGCCCAGTTTTCGGCCCACTTTCGGCGAATAAAAGGCCCCATATGGGTGATAATCGGCCCATATTCGGCGTGGTTCGCCGTGCCTCGGCGTTCAATTATGAACATAAATAATTTTTTATTACATAGTTCATCATAGAAAATCAAATAGTTCAACAAAATAGTGCAACAACAAATAGTTCAATACAAATTATATTGTTTAACAAATAAAAAATTCATATTTCATCACACGTCGAGCCCGGTGTCGCCCTTGAGCCTCCAAAGATGCCCCACTAGATCCTGCTGCAGTTGATGATGCACCTGTGGGTCTCGGATCTCCTGACGCATACTGAGGTAGGCAGTTGATCGGCTAGAGGACCCTGCCTGTAGTATGGTTCAGTGTCAAACACTGGCACTTCCTGCTCGCTCTCAATGATCATGTTGTGCAAGATGACACAGCAAGTCATGATCTTCCACATTTGATCTTTCGACCAGGTCTGAGCAGGGTAGCGGACAACCGCAAATCGAGATTGGAGCACACCAAAAGCTCGCTCGACATCCTTCCTGCAAGCCTCTTGACACTTGGCAAAGTAGGACTTCTTGCCTTCTGGCACATCGTTTGAGATAGTCTTCACAAATGTAGACCATCTCGGATAGATGCCCTCAGCTAGGTAGTACCCCTTGTTGTAGTGCCGCCCATTGACCTCGAAGTTCACCAGAGGAGAATGACCTTCAACAAGCTTGGCAAAGACAGGGGAGCACTGCAGCACTGTCATTATGAGTTCCTGGCATACCAAAGAAGAAGTGCCAAATCCAGAGGTCCTGTGTGGCCACCGCCTCAAGTACCACACTACAACCGCCTTTGGCGCCTTTGTACATCCCATGCCAAGCAAATGGGCAGTTCTTCCATTTCCAATGCATGCAGTCGATGCTTCCAAGCATCCCAGGAAATCCTCTTGCTGCATTCTGTGCTAGGATCCGAGCAATGTCTTCCGCATAGGGGGTTCACAAGTATTGCGGTCCAAACACTGCCACCACTGCCCGACAGAACTTGTAGAAACACTTGCTACCCCTTGAGCACTGCGTTAGTTTTCCCTTGAAGAGGAAAGGGTGATGCAGCAAAGTAGCGTAATTATTTCCCTCAGTTTTTGAGAACCAATGTATCAATCCAGTAGGAGGCTACGCGCTAGTCCCTCGTACCCGCACAAAACAAATAACTCCTTGCAACCAACGCGATAAGGGGTTGTCAATCCCTTCATGGTCACTTACGAGAGTGAGATCTGATAGATATGATAAGATAATATTTTTGGTATTTTTATGATAAAGATGCAAAGTAAAATAAAAGCAAAGTAAAAAGCAAAGGAAATACCTAAGTATTGGAAGATTAATATGATGAAGATAGACCCGGGGGGCATAGGTTTCACTAGTGGCTTCTCTCAAGAGCATAATTATTTTACGGTGGGTGAACGAATTACTGTTGAGCAATTGACAGAATTGAGCATAGTTATGAGAATATCTAGGTATGATCATGTATATAGGCATCACGTCCGAGACAAGTAGACCGACTCCTACCTGCATCTACTACTATTACTCCACTTATCGACCACTATCCAGCATGCATCTAGAGTATTAAGTTCATGAAAACAGAGTAACGCCTTAAGCAAGATGACATGATGTAGAGGGATAAATTCATGCAATATGATACAAACCACATTTTGTTATACTCGATGGCAACAATACAATACGTGCCTTGCTGCCCCTACTGTCATTGGGAAAGGACACCGCAAGAACCCAAAGCTAAGCACTTCTCCCATTGCAAGAAAGATCAATCTAGTAGGCCAAACCAAACTGATAATTCGAAGAGACTTGCAAAGATAACCAATCATACATAAAAGAATTCAGAGAAGATTCAAATATTGTTCATAGATAATCTTGGTCATAAACCCACAATTCATCGGCCTCAACAAACACACCGCAAAAAGAAGATTACATCAAATAGATCTCCATAAGAGAGGGGGAGAACATTGTATTGAGATCCAAAAAGAGAGAAGAAGCCATCTAGCTAATAACTATGGACCCGAAGGTCTGAGGTAAACTACTCACACTTCATCGGAGAGGCTACGGTGTTGATGTAGAAGCCCTCCGTGATGGATGCCCCCTCCGGCGGAGCTCCGGAATAGGCCCCAAGATGGGATCTCGTGGATACAGAAGGCTGCGGCGGTGGAATTAGGGTTTTTGCTCTGTATCTGATCGTTTGGGGGTACGTAGGTATATATAGGAGGAAGGAGTACGTCGGTGGAGCAACAGGGGGCCCACGAGGGTGGAGGGCGCGCCTGGGGAGGGGGGGGTAGGCGCGCCCCCTACCTCGTGGCTTCCTCCTTTATTTCTTGATGTAGGGTCCAAGTCTCCTGGATCATGTTCGTTCTGAAAATCACGTCCCCGAAGGTTTCATTCCGTTTGGACTCCGTTTGATATTCCTTTTCTGCAAAACTCTGAAATAGGCAAAAAACATCAATTCTGGGCTGGGCTGGGCCTCTGGTTAATAGGTTAGTCCCAAAAATAATATAAAAGTGGATAATAAAGCCCGATAATGTCCAAAACAGTAGATAATATAGCATGGAGCAATCAAAAATTATAGATACGTTGGAGACATATCAAGCATCCCCAAGCTTAATTCCTGCTCGTCCTCGAGTAGGTAAATGAAAAAAAATTGATGCGGAGTGCTACTGATGACCCACAAGTATAGGAGATCTATCGTAGTCCTTTCGATAAGTAAGAGTGTCGAACCCAACGAGGAGCAGAAGGAAATGATAAGCGGTTTTCAGCAAGGTATTCTCTGCAAGTACTGAAATAAGTGGTAACATATAGTTTTGTGATAGGATAAATTGTAACGAGCAACAAGTAACAAAAGTAAATAAAGTGCAGCAAGGTGGCCCAATCCTTTTGTAGCAAAGGACAAGCCGGAACAAACTCTTATAATAGGAAAAGCGCTCCCGAGGACACATGGGAATATCGTCAATCTAGTTTTCATCACGTTCATATGATTCGCGTTCGATACTTTGATAATTTGATATGTGGGTGGACCGGTGTTTGGGTGATGTTCTTACTTGAACAAGCATCCCACTTATGATTAACCTCTATTGCAAGCATCCGCAACTACAACAAAAGTATTAAGGTAAACCTAACCATAGCATGAAACATGTGGATCCAAATCAACCCCTTACGAAGCAACGCATAAACTAGGGTTTAAACTTTTGTCACTCTAGCAACCCATCATCTACTTATTACTTCCCAATGCCTTCCTCTAGGCCCAAATAATGGTGAAGTGTTATATAGTCGACGTTCACATAACACCACTAGAGGCTAGACAACATACATCTTATCAAAATTATCAAACGAATACCAAATTCACATGACTACTAATAGCAAGACTTCTCCCTTGTCCTCAGGAACAAATGTAATTACTCACAAAGCATATTCATGTTCATAATCAGAGGGGTAATAATATGCATATAGGATCTGAACATATGATCTTCCACCAAATAAACCAACTAGCATCAACTACAAGGAGTAATCAACACTACTAGAAACCTACTAGCACCAATCCCGGACTTTAAGACAAGAATTGGATACAAGAGATGAACTAGGGTTTGGAGATGAGATGGTGCTGGTGAAGATGTTGATGGAGATTGCCCTCTCCCGATGAGAGGAGCGTTGGTGATGACAATGGTGATGATTTCCCCCTCCCGGAGGGAAGTATCCCCGGCAGAACAGCTCTGTCGGAGCTCTAGATTGGATCCGCCAAGGTTCCGCCTCGTGGTGGCGGAGTCTCGTCCCGAAAAGTTCCTTCCTATTTTTTTCTCATCGAAAGACTTCATATAGGAGAAGATGGGCGTCAGAGAGCCACCAGGGGGCCCATGAGGTAGGGGGCGCGCCCTAGGGGGGGCGCCCCCACCCTCGTGAGCAGGGTGTGGGCCCCCTGGCCTTCATCTTTGGCGAGGATTTTTCTTTATTTGTTTTAAGATGTTCCGTGGAGTTTCAGGACTTTTGGAGTTGCGCAAAATAGGCCTTTGCTCCTTTTCCAGCCCAGAATTCCAGCTGCCGGCATTCTCCCTCCTTATGTAAACCTTGTAAAATAAGAGAGAATAGCCATACGTATTGTGACATAAAGTGAAATAACAGTCCATAATGCGATAAATATCGATATAAAAGTATGATGCAAAATGGACGTATCAGCTACTTGGCATAATTTCAATGTAATTCTTCTTAATTGTGGTATGAATATTCAGATCCGGAAGATTCAAGATAAAAGTTCATATTGACATAAAAATAATAATACTTCAAGCATACTAACTAAGCAATTATGTCTTCTCGAAATAACATGGCCAAAGAAAGTTCATCCCTACAAAATCATATAGTTTTGTCATGCTCCATTTTCGTCACACAAGAATGCTCTCATCATGCACAACCCCGATGACAAGCCAAGCAATTGTTTCATACTTTAGTAATCTCAAACCTATAAACTTTCACGCAATATATGAGCGCGAGCAATGGACATAGCACTATGGGTGGAATAGAATATGATGATGGGGGTTATGTGGAGAAGACAAAAAGGAGAAAGACTCACATCAACGAGGCTAATCAATGGGCTATGGAGATGTCCATCGATTGATGTTAATGCAAGGAGTAGGGATTGCCATGCAACGGATGCACTAGAGCTATAAATGTATGAAAGCTCAACAAATGAAACTAAGTGGGTGTGCATCCAACTTGCTTGCTCACGAAGACCTAGGGCACTTGAGGAGGCCCATTGTTGGAATATAGAAGCCAGTCTATAATGAAAGATTCCCACTAGTATATGAAAGTGACAAAACAAGAGACTCTCTATCATGAAGATTATGGTGCTACTTTGAAGCACAAGTGTGGCAAAGGATAGTAGCATTGTCCCTTATCTCTTTTTCTCTCTTTTTTGGGCCTTCTCTTTTTATGGCCTTTCTCTTTTTTTTTAATTCTTCACTTGGGACAATGCTCTAGAAAATGATGATCATCACACTTCTATTTTTTTACAACTCAATGATTACAACTCGATGCTAGAACAAAAGATGACTCTATATGAATGCCTCTAGCGGTGTACCGGGATATGCAATGAACCAAGAGTGACATGTATGAAAGAATTATGAATGGTGGCTTTGCCACAAATACTATGTCAACTACATGATCATGCTAAGCAATATGACAATGATGAATGTGTCATGATAAATGGAATGGTGGAAAGTTGCATGGCAATATATCTCGGAATGACTATGGAAATGCCATAATAGGTAGGTATGGTGGCTGTTTTGAGGAAGATATAAGGAGGTTTATGTGTGAAAGAGCGTATCATATCACGGGGTTTGGATGCACCGGCGAAGTTTGCACCAACTCTCAATGTGAGAAAGGGCAATGCACGGTACCGAAGAGGCTAGCAATGAAGGAAGGGTGAGAGTGCGTATAATCCATGGACTCAACATTAGTCATAAAGAACTCACATACTTATTGCAAAAATCTACAAGTCATCAAAAACCAAGCACTACGCGCATGCTCCTAGGGGGATAGATTGGTAGGAAAAGACCAGCGCTCGTCCCCGACCGTCACTCATAAGGAGGACAATCAAAGAACACCTCATGTTTCAAATTTGTTACATAACGTTTACCATACGTGCATGCTACGGGACTTGCAAAATTCAACACAAGCATTTCTAAAATTCACAACTACTCAACTAGCACGACTTTGATATTATTACCTCCATATCTCAAAACAATCATCAAGCATCAAACTTCTCTTAGTATTCAAAACACTCATAAGAAAGTTTTCACTAATCTTGAATACCTAGCATATTAGGATTATTTAAGCAAATTACCATGATATTTAAGACTCTCAAAATAATCTAAGTGAAGCATGAGAGATCAATAGTTTCTATAAAACAAATCCACCACCGTGCTCTAAAAGATATAAGTGAAGTACTAGAGCGAAACTATATAACTCAAAAGATATAAGTGAAGCACATAGAGTATTCTAACAAATTCCAAATCATGTATGGCTCTCTCAAAACGTGTGTACAGCAAGGATGATTATGGTAAACTAAAAAGAAAAGACTCAAATCATACAAGACGCTCCAAGCAAAACACATATCATGTGGTGAATAAAAATATAGCTCCAAGTAAAGTTACCGATAGAAGTAGACGAAAGAGAGGGTGCCTTCCGGGGCATCGCCAAGCTTTGGCTTTTAGGTGTCCTTAGATTATCTTGGGCGTGCCATGGGCATCCCCAAGCTTAGGCTTGTTCCACTCCTTGTTCCATAATCCATCAAATCTTTACCCAAAACTTGAAAACTTCACAACACAAAACTTAAAGTAGAAAATCCCGTGAGCTCCGTTAGCGAAAGAAGACAAAAGACCACTTCAAGGTACTGTAATGAACTCATTCTTTATTTATATTGGTGTTAAACCTACTGTATTTCAACTTCTCTATGATTTATAAACTATTTTAGTAGCCATAGATTCATCAAAATAAGCAAAGAACACACGAAAAAACAGAATCTGTCAAAAACAGAACAGTCTATAGTAATCTGTAGCTACCGCAAGATCTGGAACCCCCAAAATTCTAAAATAAATTTCTGGACGTGAGGAATTTATCTATTAATAATCTGCAAAAATAATTTACTAAATATCACTTTCCAAATAAAAATGGCAGCAGTTCTCGTGAGCGCTAAAGTTTCTGTTTTTTACCACAAGAAAACAAGACTTTCCCCAAGTCTTCCCAACGGTTCTACTTGGCACAAACACTAATTAAATACAAAAAACACAAAGAAAACAGAGGCTAGATAAATTACTTATTACTAAACAGGAGCAAAAAGCAAAGAATAAAAATAAAATTGGGTTGCCTCCCAACAAGCGCTATCGTTTAACGCCCCTAGCTAGGCATAAAAAGCAAGGATAGATCTAGGCATTGCCATCTTTGGTTTTAGGGAAAAAGAGAGCAAATTTGTTATCTATGGAATTAATCTTTCTATTTCGACAAAGTACATGTCCATTAATGGTAGAAGAAAGATTAAGAATGTTGCGGAAATTGGCATCTAGGCTAGCTTTTATCTCTTTAATAGATTCATTTTGGTAAGAAAGCAAAAGAGATGTGATTTCAGATTTCTCGTTAATGGGGTGCCCAAATATAGTTTTCATCCTCTCATAGGTATCTATGGGATACCCTTCAAGAAAACCCTCCTCGAAAATAGAATCTAAAACTTGTTTGAACGAAGCGGGCAGCCCAACATAAAAGCCTTTTAAGTAAACCTTAATTTGATATTGGGGTACATAGCTAGCCCGGATCCTTAACAGCCTATCCCAAGCATCTTTCAAAGATTCATCAAGTAAATAACGAAAAATTCCATAATCATCTTCATCAAAATTACTAAGGTTCTCATTGATAACTCTGGCAAGTTTTTCCATAGCATTCCGATTTATGAGTTTAGATAAGATAGCAGGATTGTCTAAAGCACTAGAACTTGGGAGAGAACCCCCAATTCTTTTTGGCTCTGACATGGCGAGGGAAAAGCGAGCGAAAAGAGGCAAATAGAGAAATAGAGAGAGGGCGAATAAAATGGCAAGGGTGAAGTGGGGGAGAAGAAAACGAGAGGCAAATGGTAAATAATGTAATGCGGGAGATAAGGGTATGTGATGGGTACTTGGTATGTTGACTTTTGCGTAGACTCCCCGGCAACGGCGACATAAATCCTTCTTGCTACCTCTTGAGCACTGTGTTGGTTTTCCCTTGAAGAGGAAAGGGTGATGCAGCAAAGTAGCATAAGTATTTCCCTCAGTTTTTGAAAACCAAGGTATCAATCCAGTAGGAGGCTACGCGCGAGTCGCTCGTACCTGCACAAAACAAATAACTCCTCGCAACCAACGCGATAAGGGCTTGTCAATCCCTTCACGGTCACTTACGAGAGTGAGATATGATAGATATGATAAGATAATATTTTTGGTATTTTTATGATAAATATGCAAAGTAAAATAAAAGCAAAGTATATAGCAAATGAAATAACTAAGTATTGGAAGATTAATATGATGAAGATAGACCCGGGGGCCATAGGTTTCACTAGTGGCTTCTCTCAAGAGCATAAGTATTATACGGTGGGTGAACGAATTACTGTTGAGCAATTGACAGAATTGAGCATAGTTATGAGAATATCTAGGTATGATCATGTATATAGGCATCACATCCGAGACAAGTAGACCGACTCCTGCCTGCATCTACTACTATTACTCCACTCATCGACCGCTATCCAGCATGCATCTAGAGTATTAAGTTCATGAAAACAGAGTAACGCCTTAAGCAAGATGACATGATGTAGAGGGATAAATTCATGCAATATGATAAAAACCCCATCTTGTTATCCTCGATGGCAACAATACAATACGTGCCTTGCTGCCCCTACTGTCACTGGGAAAGGACACCGCAAGATTGAACCCAAAGCTAAGTACTTCTCTCATTGCAAGAAAGATCAATCTAGTAGGCCAAACCAAACTGATAATTCAAATAGACTTGCAAAGATAACCAATCATACATAAAAGAATTTAGAGAAGATTCAAATATTGTTCATAGATAATCTTGATCATAAACCCACAATTCATCGGTCTCAACAAACACACTGCAAAAAGAAGATTACATCGAATAGATCTCCACAAGAGAGGGGGGGAACATTGTATAGAGATCCAAAAAGAGAGAAGAAGCCATCTAGCTAATAACTATGGACCCGAAGATCTGAGGTAAACTACTCACACTTCATCGAAGAGGCTATGGTGTTGACGTAGAAGCCCTCCGTGATGGATGCCCCTCCGGCGGAGCTCCGGAACAGGCCCCAAGATGGGATCTCGTGGATACAGAAGGTTGCGGCGGTGGAATTAGGGTTTTGGCTCCGTATCTGATCGTTTGGGGGTATGTAGGTATATATAGGAGGAAGGAGTACGTCGGTGGAGCAATAGGGGGCCCACGAGGATGGAGGGCACGCCTAGAGGGGGGGGTAGGCGCGCCCCCTACCTTGTGGCTTCCTCCTTTATTTCTTGACGTAGGGTCCAAGTCTCCTGGATCATGTTCGTTCCGAAAATCACGTTCCCGAAGGTTTCATTCCGTTTGGACTCCGTTTGATATTCCTTTTCTGCGAAACTCTGAAATAGGCAAAAACAACAATTCTAGGCTGGGCCTCCGATTAATAGGTTAGTCCCAAAAATAATATAAAAGTGGTTAATAAAGTCCAATAATGTCCAAAACAGTAGATAATATAGCATGGAGCAATCAAAAGATACGTTGGAGAGGTGTAACACCCCGTATGTAACTTGCCATATTTGTATTCCAACTCTTGCCATTTTCGGCTCTAAGTTATGATATTCCCTCGTGGTTGGGTTTTGTCTTCGTTTTGCATTTTTTTCATATCATGCATCTCATATCATGTCATTATGTGAATCGCATTTGCATACGTGTTCGTCTCATGCATCTGAGCATTTTCCCCGTTGTCCGTTTTGCATTCCGGCACTCCTATGTCCTCCGACGCCCCCTTTTGCCTTTTTTCGTGTGTGGGTGTTAAGACTTCTCGGATTGGACCGAGACTTGCCAAGCGGCCTTGGTATACTACCGGTAGACCGCCTGTCAAGTTTCGTGCCATTTGGAGTCCGTTTGATACTCCAACGGTTAACCGGGAACCGTAAAGGCCTCGTGTGTGTTGCAGCCCAACACCCCTCCAAAGTGGCCCAAAACCCACCCAAACCCCCTCCATCCTCTCGGCCGTTCGATCACGATCGTGTGGCCGAAAACCGCACTCCATTTGGACTCTCCTAGCTCCCTCTACCTATAAATATGTGCACCCCTCCGAAATTTCGGGTCCAAAACCCTAGTCTAGCTCCTCCCGCCGCCGCCGGACGTTTCTCCCCCCATCGGTCGAACGTGTCTGCTCCCTCTCCACCGCCACGTGTCGGTTTCCCATTCGCCGGGTAGCCACGCCCACTTCACCCGCGCCGCCGCCCGCGCCGGCCCGCCGGGTCCCAGGCGGGGCCCTCCCGGCCCGGACGCCGCCCGCCGACGCCAGCCGCCCGAGCCTCGCCCGCTGCTCGCCGCCGCCAGGCTCCTCCACCGCGCCGCCCTCGCCGTCGCGCCACCACGCGTCGCCGCCCCGCAGCTCCGCTGCTCCTTCGCCCGCGCCTTCCCCGCCGCCTCTCCAGCTCGCCGCCGGCCGGATCCGGCGAGATCCGGCCCGGGAGAGCCTCGCCGCCCTTCTTCCTCCCCCACGGCGACGAACTCCGGCCGCCGCACCTCATTCTCCGGCGATCCTCGGTAACCGTGCAAACCCTAGATCTGTCCGGAGAGGTCTATTTTTCTCCAAGTCATTTTTCCTGTTCATATTTTCATGCCCTGTTCGACATGCCATAACTCCGCATCCGTAGCTCCGTTTTGAGCGTGCCATATGTCAAAATGTTCGTTAGGATGTCCTCTTCATTTTGTTTTATTGCACCATGCTTGTTTGAGTCCATCTTGATGCCTAAAATGCTGTTGCAAGAGTGCTATAAAATGTTAGTTCCTGATTCTTATCAGATCTTGAGCATTTGTCATTTTTGTCATGATTATTGTGTGCCTCCTATGAACTTGAGCCCTACATGTGTTTTGGGCTATGCCATGCCATATTTACAGGGGTGTATGCCATGTATTTTTGTGATCAATGTGGTGACTAGCACATGCATGCAAAGTATCTCTCGTAACATTGCTGATTTCAGGGACTTAGAATTTCACTAAGTCTTTTCCCTGTTGTTATTTTTATGCCAAGTATTCATGTTGCTACAGAGAGATCCATGCCTCTTTTGAGTATGTTCAGTAAGGATGATTTGGGCATATGGTTTTGCTCTATCCGTCCATATCTTTGTTTGCATTTATGGAGTACCCTAGCATGACGTACTCTTGATCTACTTTTGCTATAAAATGTTCCTGGTAGATTGTTTACATGTTAATCAATTTTGCCAAGGTTGTTGTAGTTGATCCATGCATGCTATGAGTTTGTTCTTGCCATGGTTAGCTTCTTGAACATGTCTTCTTGCTGGGTGTATGCTTACCTTGTCATGCAATGCCTTGTGTTGGGTGCATCGAGCTCGCAAAGATGCCTACGTAACTCTGTTTATGCCATGTCCAGTTTTCTGCTAAGTCTGAATCTGTTAACGAAACTTGCTATGTTTACATGGGTGCCATCATATCTTCTGATCCTTTTTGGCTTATGGTCAGTAAGGGACTTTTGTTACATGCTTTGATTAGATTCATGTCATGCCTTGTATTGCTCTGATCTGATCCTGTAGCATGTTGATATCTTGCTCTAAACATTGCTTCCTGATGTTAATTCCTGACATGTTATTTTCACCAAGTATGTGATGCTGTTATCTTTTGCACTTTTGCCATGCTTGTTTGAACCTGCTCTTGTGTGATTTAGCCATAGCTCAGTGTTCATCTTTTGTCAAGCATCTTGAGTAGATCACTGCCATGTGCTTTGTTGCTATGTTGGAGTGCAGTAGCTTAGTTTCTTGTTACATTCTAGATGGCATCAAGTTGTTAATCGCAGAATCATGCCATTCTTGTTTTGCTTGCCATTTGCAAACCGTGCACCCGATTCTGGTGATCTTTATATCGATTTCGACCGAAATCAACTCATCTTTCCAGCGGCTCTCTTTGTTTGCCAAGTTGAGGCCTGGTTCAATCTTTTCCTTCCGGAGCACGCATATGCATTGCATATCACATCCCGCATATCATGCCATGTTTGGCATCATGTTGCTTGCGCATTGCACCGTGGTTGATTGTGGTTACCTTTGCTTGTGTTCTTGCTTTGGGTAGAGCCGTGAGATGAGTACGTGATCGAGGAACCCGTCGAGTACGCTTACGAGGATCAAGCTTACGTCAACTCGGAGAACTTTGCAGGCAAGATGACCATACCCTCGAAATCACTTCTATCTTTGCTTGCTAGTTGCTCGCTCTATTGCTATGCCGCGATACCTACCACTTGCTATATCATGCCTCCCATATTGCCATGTCAAGCCTCTAACCCACCGTGTCCTAGCAAACCATTGTTTGGCTATGTTCCCGCTTTGCTCAGCCCCTCTTATAGCGTTGCTAGTTGCAGGTGAAGATTCGAGTTTGTTCCTTGTTGGAACATGTTCATTGTTGGGATATCATTATTATATCTTGTTTACTTTAATGCACCTATATACTTGGTAAAGGGTGGAAGGCTCGGCCTTATGCCTGGTGTTTTGTTCCACTCTTGCCACCCTAGTTTCCGTCATACCGGTGTTATGTTCCTTGATTTTGCATTCCTTACGCAGTTGGGTTATAATGGGAACCCCTTGACAGTTCGCCTTGAATAAAACTCCTCCAGCAAGGCCCAACCTTGGTTTTACCATTTTCCACCTAAGCCTTTTTCCCTTGGGTTCCGCGGATTCAAGGGTCATCTTTATTTTAAACCCCCGGGTCAGTGCTCCTCTGAGTGTTGGTCCAACTTGTCAGCCGCCGGTGGCCACCAGGGGCAACTCTGGGTTGGCCTACCGGAATATTGGACAATCCGGTGTGCCCTGAGAACGAGAGATGTGCAGCTCCTATCGGGATTTGTCGGCACATCCGGGTGGCTTTGCTGGTCTTGTTTTACCATTGTTGAGATGTTTTGTAACTGGGATTCTGAGTCTGATTGGGTCTTCCTGGGAGAAGGAATATCCTTCGTTGACCGTGAGAGCTTGTGATGGGCTAATTTGGGACACCCCTGCAGGGAGTTGAACTTTCGAAAGCCGTGCCCGCGGTTATGGGCAGATGGGAATTTGTTAATATCCGGTTGCAGAAAACCTGACACTTAACTTAATTAAAATGAATCAACAGCGTGTGTAGCCGTGATGGTCTCTTTTCGGCGGAGTCTGGGAAGAGAACACGGTTTCGTGTTATGCTTGAACGTAAGTAGTTCAGGATCACTTCTTGATCATGATAGCTTATCGACCGTGCCTTGCTCCTCTTCTCGCTCTCATTTGCGTAAGATAGCCACCATATATGCTAGTGCTTGCTGCAGCTCCACCTCACTACCTTTTCCTTCCCATAAGCTTAAATAGTCTTGATCGCGAGGGTGTGAGATTGCTGAGTCCCCGTGACTCACAAATTACTTCCAAAACCAGATGCAGGTGCCGATGATGCCAGCCCAGGGGATGCGACCAAACTCAAGTGGGAGTTTGACGAGGATTCAGGACGTTACTATGTTTCCTTTCCAGACGATCAGTAGTGGAGCCCAGTTGGGGCGATCGGGGATCTTATGCATTTGGGGTTGTCTTTATTTTGGTTCCGTAGTCGGACCTTGATTGTATTCTGGATGATGTAATGCTATATTCATGTATTGTGTGAAGTGGCGATTGTAAGCCAACTCTTTATCTCTTTCTTATTCAGTACATGGGATGTTTGTAAAGATTACCCCTCTTGCGACATGCCTACTATGCGGTTATGCCTCTAAGTCGTGCTCCGACACGTGGGAGATATAGCCGCATCGTGGGTGTTACAAGTTGGTAATCAGAGCCTTCCCCGACTTAGGAGCCCCCTGCTTGATCGAATCGTTGGCATTGTTGAGTCTAGAAAAATGTTTTGAGTCTTATAGGATTATATATATCGGAGAGTAGGGTTCTTTTTACTCCTCAGTCCCTTCGTTGCTCTGGTGAGGCTTCCTAACGTAGAGTTTTGACTCTTCTCTTCTCAAATTTTCACTAATTTTTTTTAGGATCACGCGGGTATCTTGGAATCGTTCCGATGGTTTTGTGACGAGAACATTGTTCTTGGTGCCTCCTGACATTTAGGGGTTGTGGCAGTGTCCCGGGGAGTTGAGCTCCAAGGTGTTGCCGTCACAATTTTATCGTTGCAATTCTGGAATACCTGAGTTTCGCCGACATCGAAAATCTCTTTTATGTAGTTGTTGGTGAGATAACCTCGACGCCACCCAGTACTGGGGCGGGAGTTCGGGAGTATTGCCATAACTCGTATAACGGATGCTTTTCGAAGGTTGAGGTAAATGATTTCTGAAGTTTTCTTGGTTATGTGTTGAAGGATGGATACAGCTGGATGTAGGATTTGCTAGTTTTGGGTGAGATATTATGCTTCCCCTGTATCCCCAACACCTGATTGCATAACCGAAAAGTTTCGGGAGTTTCATAGGTGGGAATTCATGTAGCTCTAGTATTTCTTTCCAAAGATATTTGGTTTGTGATTGGGTAATCCTTACCAATTATTTGTTCATATCTGTACCTTGTTGCTTTATTCATCTACCTTTATCTAAGTGGCTTCTCGATTTATGGAAGTGTGATCATCTATTTTGGAATTCATTTGTTCATTCTTGTTCGAATGTTAAGGCTATATGTTGCAATTTCGATCCATTTGATTCAGCTTGAATATATGTCTTTCAAGATGCTAACGGATGTCACCCTCTTCAGGATGGATCCTCCAACGCGTCAGAATCCGGAACCACCGCCACCACCTCCACCTCCGGAGGCATGGCAAGCTGTGATGGCCGCCACCAACACCAACACGCAGATGCTTATGCAACTCTTGCAAGAGCGCAACCAAGGAAATCAAGGCCATGGCAACAATCAAGCTCAGTTTGCTACCCTCAACCAGTTCCTCGCAAACCAGCCGAAGTCTTTCAGTAACTGTGTCGAGGCCACAGACGCTGTCGAGGCCACAGACGCTGTCGAGGCCACAGACGCTGACGATTGGCTGGTGGATATCTGCAAACATTTTGAGTGTAGCAACGTCAGGCCTGAGGACTTTGTCAAGTTTGCTTCGTTGCAACTCAAAGACCAAGCTGCTGAGTGGTATCAACAATACAAAGATTCCAGAGGAGGTCGTGTGATTACCTGGGATGATTTCCACCGAGACTTCAAAGCTCACCACATTCCTCAGAGTGTTGTTGAGAGTAAGCGTGATGAGTTCCACAATTTGAAGCAAGGCAGTATGTCTGTTTACCAATACAACATCATGTTCCAGAGGCTCGCTCGCTTCGCCAAACAAGACGTCCCTGATGAGAAGAGCATGATTTATCAATTCAGAGGTGGCCTCAGAGAAGATCTGCAACTAGCTCTCGTGCTTTTTGAGCCGAAATAGTATGATGAGTTCTACAACATGGCACTAAAGCAAGAGGCTACTCAGCTAAAGTGCGATGCTTCTAAGAAGAGAGTTAGGGGTGCAACTCCTTCTTCTTCTTCAACTCAAGTGGCAGCTAAGCAGCAAAAGTACTGGTTGCCTCCTCCTCCTCCGTTCCGTCAGCCTTATCAGCAGAAGAGCAAAGGTGGCAATGGATCTTCCCACCCACCCAACCCAGGCTTTCAGAACAAAGCTTCGTCTCATGCTCCAAGGTCAAGTGCTCCGTATCACCGTCCGCTCTCAGAGGTTACATGCAACAAGTGTCAGCAGAAGGGTCACTATGCAAACAAATGCTTCAACCAGAGGCGTTTTCTGCCTCCTCCCCCTGCGAGATCTGCCAGCAATGCAGTGGTCAAGCATAATCCCAAGTTTGAAAAGGTAAACATGATGAACGCAGCTCAGGCAGAGGACTCTTCAGAAGTGATCATGGGTAATCTTCATGTTAATGATATTCTTGCAAAAGTTCTTTTTGATACTTGTCGTGGAGTTGACATGGCAGATGTCCTAGAGCAAGGACTTAGTCGTAGGGCCATCGCACTACGAAGCTTAAAGGGGTTAATCGGGACAAAGGACACGAGAGAGTTTTTATACTAGTTTGGCCCCTTACGATGAAGGTAAAAGCCTACATCTAGTTGGGATTGGTATTGCGGAAGTTTCGATCTCCAAGGGGCTCAACTCGCCGGCTTGGTTATCGATTTCGTTGTTTTCTTCCCCTAAGCCGCCGCCGGGTCGTCCCCTTATATACACGGGTTGACGCCTGGTGGCCTACAGAGTCCCGGCCGGCTCATAAAACGTGTCCGACTCGGTGACTTCTTTCACATGCCTTTCTCTACAAGCCTTTCTTTACATAAGTCAGTTTACAGTGTTGGGCCTTAAGCCGCCTTTGGGCTTATGCCCTTTACAATTCTTAACACACTATCACCTTGAATATTACTGGGCTTCTTTCTGTAACCCGCCATTGGGGTTGACCCGGCCCCTCCTGGGCGGGTCATACTTGGTAGCTATATCCCCAACATTAGGCCCCAGGTTGACTTTGAACTTTGTTCCTTGTCAATATTCAATACTTAGATGAAATCCATCTTCTTCTGTCTGAAAAAACTCTGTAACCCGCCGTGACGTCATCTTTTGAAAACACAAAAAACTTTCATGACGTCATCTTCGAACGGACCTTTTATCTTTAATGCTTCCCGAGAATCGAGGCGTCCATATAGCTGGATAACCATTATTTGGTTCTCCCTTGATTTTTGCGCCCGTCTATTCGCATATTGTCCTTATAAATAAGCTTGCCCCGGGCTTCCTCATTCTTCTCTCTCTCTTATTCTTCCCGTCGCTACCTCCCTGCTTCTCGAGTTCCGCCGCCGCCGTAGCACTCACCGTTGCCCTCAACGTCGGCCGCTGCACCACCCTGAGTTCGTCCAGAGAGACGCGGCAACTCCTCGCAGTAGATCTGCATCTCGTAAGTTCCTTCTTTCTCACACATCTAGATCTGTATTAGGGTTGCGAGTTCATCAGCGTTCTTCGCTTGTTCATCACGGATCTTCTTGTAGCTCTTCTTCCGCAACTTCTTCTGATCCAAAAAAGAAATATAACTCGCACGGTAGTTTTTTGCGTCCATTTTTGATATCAGTAGATCCCTTTTTCCTATATAGATGCTTCATTATAGCTGACGAACTCATATGTACTGGGTTTTTAGGTCTAGAATATTTTCTTTTTGGGACAGCCATTTGATCCAAAATAATAATGATAGCTTGGTGAAACTTGTTTACACTAAGACTTAGCTGGATTCACTTTCTGAAAGAATATGTAGTCATGGTGGCTTACCGCTCCGGTTTTCTTTTCCTTATATGTCATTAGCCCTTAGTTAAGCCACTGTTACTTGTTTTACATCTTCATCCTCCAACTGTTAATCTTGCCGTAAACTGAACCGGCATGTTGTTTTTTTCCTTTTCAGCTCCTTGCACATCATGCCGTCAAGGACACCGACCATCTGTAACTGGGTCCCCTCAACCATAACTGAGGATCATTTAAAAGAGTTCTTCCTCATTGGGTTTCTGCCCTCAAAAAGCATCATGTCTTATCGTGCTCCTGACCCGGAAGAAGAACGAACCAATCCAAAAGACGGCGAAGTGATCGTCTTTACTGACCACATGAACCGTGGCTTCTCACCGCCCGGTTCAAAGTTTTTCAGAGAAGTCCTTCACTTTTTCAAACTCCATCCTCAGGACATTGGGCCCAATTCCATATCCAATATTTGTAACTTCCAAGTGCTCTGTGAGGTATATCTTCAGCAAGAGCTGACTGTGGAACTGTTTAGAGAATACTTCTATCTGAACCGGCAGAACGAGTGCACCAATGGACTTAGCTTAGAGCTTGGAGGAATCACAATTCAGCGCCGGCAGGGTGCTGTCTTCCCTCTCATAGTTTTACCAAGCCACCCAAAAGACTGGAACCAAACTTGGTTTTACTGTCAGGACATCTCACCAGCCAACGAGAAGCCACTGCCGGGTTACCGCCCCGATCGTCTTGACTCCAAGTTCGCACTTCCAGATAAACTTACTGTTGCTAAACGCAAGAGGCTACTTCCATCCATCAGAAGAATCAACGCTTTGTTGGGGAACGGTTTAACTGTAGTTGATCTGACCCGCTGCTGGATCTCATGGCACGTTATTCCATTAAGCCGCCGGTCAAAATTGATGTATGAATATGGTGGAGGCCCGGATGGCTCTCTTCATCATACCCCGGTTCAACTAACCGAAGAAGACATTGTCTCAATGTCAAACCTTTTGGTGAATGGGAAGTATGAAGACTACAGTATTGTTGGGTTAACTCCCTTCTGTAAACTTAACCCGGTACCAGAAGTAAGGATATTCTGATCTTTTTTTCCTTTGTATTTTACCCAGCCGTATTGTTTAGCACTGATCCTTCCTCTTGTCCTTGTAGGCCAATTCTGACTTTTGGAAAGTGAAATATGACCATGAAGCTGCCAAGAAGGCGAAAATCGCCGCCATGAATGCCAAGAAAATGACCCGGAGATCGAAGAAGAAAAAGAAAACCACTGCTGAAGATTTGATGAAACTTGATGACACATCTAACTCGGAGGTAGCCCTTGATTCCCTTGGCCAATTTTTTAACAATCTTATTGACACTGATCCTTACCAGGATGACACTGGGGCCAGTCAAGCCGGGGAAGCTGAGGTAACTATTATTTCCTCCGACTCAGGGCCCTTACCAAGACACAAAGTTCGACGAGTGATCCGTAAAGTAAGGTTTTCTAACCCTTTAGCTCACTTCGATCCCAACTTTCATTTGAAAAAACAGCAACATGAAAGCCGCCATGAAGTTGGGTTTGAAGATGAACCAGCGATCGTCCTTCAACAAACTCCTCAGAAACGTCCAAATGAGGTTTACTTATCTCTGTCTTTAACTCTTCTTAATGGATCCTTATCCTTGTATTTCTGTGAACTCTTTTTTATTCTTTCAGGAGGTGTCTCGTTCCTCTGGTGACTCTTCGCAAACCCAATTCCCGGCTTTCAAGACTGCTCCCGGGTAATTAGTAATCCTCCTTTCTTTTGGGTTGTTCAGATTTATCTTTATACTGATATTCCTGCAACATTTTTTTCTTAGCGGCCAAGCTAAATCAAAAAAGGCGAAGGCAGCAAAACCGGTGGAAGACCCGCCAGTGCTGGCATCTGACCCGGCTAGGCCGCCTTCTCCATTAACTGACGCTCCAGAAGACCCACCTATTGTCAATGAAGCCAATCCTCCGGAGCCGTCTTTTGACGAAGCCACTATGAATCCTTCTACAGCTGGACCGTCAAGCTCAACCGACCCGCCGTCTCCACCGGCTCAAGATGTTCAAATTACTGGGAGCCGCTTTGTTGAGCCAGGGAACCCAACGGTGCTGGCTCGGTGCACAGCAAAGCAAGAGGCATTGGAAAGGCAGAAGGTTCGCTTTGACGTTGCCAACTATGACCGTCTCAATGCCAGTGACATTTTATCCGGCTATCTCAGTCATGTACACTCCAGTCGCGAGTCTGAGATCGAGATGGTCAAGCAGCTTCAGTTGAAGTATGAGGTACGTTGTTTCTGGTTTACTAGTATTCCTTCAGCCCCCAAGTCTTCAGATTATGAAAGAAACAGAATAACCTGTAGACTGTAAAATATAGGCTGAAGCTTTTACCTCTGAATTAATGATAAAGACAAAGCTTCACCTGTAGTCCCCAAGTACCAGTTCACTTTGATCATAAGTGAATCGGTACTTAAAAATTGCTGTTAAGACCGTCTTCAAAGTACTTAATGCTCCAGTTTAACCTTGATAAACTTGCTGAACTGCATACATTAGCACCCAAGTGCCAAGTGCTGTTACTTTGTAAGGTACTTGGGACTTGGAATATTTTTGTAGAGTCGTAGAAATCTGATTTGGCATACATTAGCCCCCAAGTGTCAAGTACTTTACAAGTGGTTTGTTTGTAAAGTGTTTGAGACTTGAATCTTGAATTTGAATTTGAAACCAAGTCTTGACTCATTTGAATGTTTTACAGAATGCCTTGTCTGAGTTGAACTCTCAATTGACTTACGCAAAGACCCGGCTAGCAAGTCAGGAGACATAAATCAAATCTTCTAACTCCAAACTGCAAATAAGCCTCTCTGCAACAGAAAATTTGAAGACCAACTTTGCTGCCAAGGAGAAAACTTGGGAAAAAGAAAAATTACTTCTGACCCAATGAGCTGAGACAGCCGAAACAGCCCTGAAAGAGATTTCAACAGAGCTGAATGGGTTAAAGGGGCGGGTGTCTCAGATGGTAGCTGCTATCTTTGGTAAGTGGTCTGACTTGATCTTTTGTATATTTTTTGTCAAACCGGAGTATAAGCCGTTAACTGATTGCATGTAAAAATTTATGCATGTCCTCCAAAAAAGAATCTGAGCCAAGACCCGTTGATTAAACTGAAGGCAGTATATACTTTCATTGAACAACTGTATATCGACGCATAACGGGCTCTGGCCACCATCCCTCCTGCTAACCAAGGACCCAACCGGCTCAGCAACATCCTGAAAAAGCTATCCATCCTTCCTGCCAGGTTCCAAGAGGTAAAATGCTCCTGTGCGCGAGCCAGAGCCTTGACTGCCATAAGCCGCTCCAAGGCTTGGGTGCCAGATCTAGACCCTGCAGACGTAGCCAGAGGCTATCCCACCGTGAAAGAGGACGGGTGTCCCTTTACTCAGGATGA
This sequence comes from Triticum urartu, assembly GCF_056163025.1. NCBI lineage: Eukaryota > Viridiplantae > Streptophyta > Magnoliopsida > Poales > Poaceae > Triticum > Triticum urartu. The sequence goes on along the minus strand of NC_141878.1, from coordinate 474,768,513 downwards.
CTTCATGGCTTGTGTACACGGAGTCCGGCCTCAGGCGAATAGCCTTGGAGATGACACCAATGTTGATAAGTACCAACCGGGTTTTGATAGTGAGAATAAGAAGATGGCCACTCCCTCATACAAAGTAACAGACTTGATCCCACTAGTGAAAGAAGGTACATTTGCTCCGGAGGTTGACCCGGTCGGCCTGATCGACGACAGAGCTGAATTTGTCGCCATGAATGGTTTTGACTGGTCAAAACCCAACTTCCAGCAAACAGAAGGTGGTGAACCGGTGAGGGAGGGACAATGATCATCTTCATGGGCTTATAAAGCCTTGTAATAACTTAGTTGTTAAAACACCGTATGTTTGCCTATGCCATCGCGCATAAAATACTTCTATGTGAGTCTGTGTTTCCAGATGTCAATGCGTGCATCATTTAATGTTTGTCTCTGCAATGCTTGAACTCTGTTCCTGTAAAGAAAAAACTGGCTTGGCGGTTTAAAATCAAACGGGTTCAGACACCTAATTTATATCCAATATATTTACCTCGATAAGAACCAGAGACAAGGATAAAGGATAATGGCTTTAAAACTAACTCTTTAGTTAACGCAGCAGGTAAGTACGCATAAGTAATAACCATACCTTGTCCCTTTTGATCTTTAGATCGCAGGCTTAAACAACCCGGGTGATGAATTTGATAACTCAACCTTTACGCTTTTTTTAATACTCAATGATTACTATATCTTGGTTGGTTGTACCTTTTGATCCGTAAGCCGCCGGTGTGAATGACCCGGGCGGTTATGCTGTCAAATAGTCAAGCCGGTGAAGAGAACCAGGCTAATTGTTTGTAACATTGAAACAAAAAAGCAAACAATAGATCAAAATAATTTAATCCTGTACTCAAAAAGGTGGGGTTTCTGATTCGAATACGATCAGTAAACGGGACCAAAGGGGTTAAGCTAAGGTTCGAATACGACCATATAGCCCCCAGTGGCTTTGGCGTTGCGCCGATCAAGAGGGTACCGACAGCTATATTCTCTTTGGTTCGAATATGACCTATGTTTGAACAGGAAGCCCCCAAATGACCTTGAGAGGTTTTTAACGACCCTGATTCGAATACGATCCAAGTCGGACTCAAGAGGGGTTAAGCTATGATTCGGATACGATCAAGAATCCCCAAAGTGAGTTTGGCCTTGAGCCGATGAAGAGGGTTACGACAGCTATGTTCTCTTTGGTTCGAATACAACCTATGTTTGAACAGAAAGCCCCCAAGTGACCATGAGATTACAACTTAGATTCGGATACGATCATGAGCCGGACAAAAAGGGTAAACTTGATTCAAATATGATCAGCTCCTTAATAGTCTTTTGAAAATGAGAAAAGACGTATAATCTTTGAAAAGAAAAGAGACTGATGGTCCTACTTTATTGCTATCATGATATATACAATGTGAACATATGTACATGATGAGAGCCGGTGGCTCAGGTGTAGTATGGCCGTAGTTGAGCAATGTTCCATAGCCATCTCATAACTCTCAATCCAAGCCCCCGGCTGTACGTCAGCCGTGTAATTAGGCACCTTACGAGGCCCCTTGAAATCCTTTGGCAACCGCTCATTGCGTATGGCCGGCACCAAGCAAGGCATGCCGCCGGTTCTTGTGGCCACTCCTGCCTCAACCGAGGTTGCTGGATAAGCCGGAAAGGTTTGATGAGCCGCCCGCTCTGCCGCCATTTGAGCCGCTCGTTCCGCCTCTTGACGAATCCTCTCTTGATCCGCCAAGTTAAGGGCTCCTGCCCGCACCGGCTCATGCCTATATGGCCGGTTGTGGCGTTGAGCATTACTTGACATCTCTGCAGACTCCATGTGCCTACTGTAACTCGGGCTCCGGCTTGCGCGAGGAGTTGAATGGATCCTGTTTCGACTGTAGGAGTATGCATCCTGCTGGGCCAGAGCTGTCTGAAGTAGTTCTCTTACCCTCCGTGCTTCAATTACTGCTGGCGAGTCGCCTTCCATTGGGAGAGCCGCCAAACGAGCCAACGCTGCGATGATGTTTTCTAGAGGGTTGGAGAAGTGACCCGGAGGAGTTGACCCATAACGAGGAGGAGCTGTATTTATACGAGGTGGCTCCATGGCGCGGGGCTGAATTGGTGCACCGGGTGTCGTGACCCGGTTTGCCTCCGGCGGGTTACTCCCCCCAGCCTCGGGTGTATGGAACAGGTTCCTCGGGTCCAGCGTTAAAGGTAGACGCGACTGAGTTTTCTGATGCCTCCTCTGAAGGAAATATGCCCTAGAGGCAATAATAAAGTTATTATTTATTTCCTTATATCATGATAAATGTTTATTATTCATGCTAGAATTGTATTAACCGGAAACATAATACATGTGTGAATACATAGACAAACAGAGTGTCACTAGTATGCCTCTACTTGACTAGCTCGTTGATCGAAGATGGTTATGTTTCCTAACCATAGACATGAGTTGTCATTTGATTAACGGGATCACATCATTAGGAGGATGATGTGATTGACTTGACCCATTCCGTTAGCTTAGCACTTGATCGTTTAGTTTGTTGCTATTGCTTTCTTCATAACTTATACATGTTCCTATGACTATGAGATTATGCAGCTCCCATTTACCAGAGGAACACTTTGTGTGCTACCAAACATCACAACGTAACTGGGTGATTATAAAGGTGCTCTACATGTGTCTCCAAAGGTACTTGTTGGGTTGGCGTATTTCGAGATTAGGATTTGTCACTCCGATTGTCGGAGAGGTATCTCTAGGCCCTCTTGGTAATGCACATCACTTAAGCCTTGCAAGCATTGCAACTAAATGAGTTAGTTGTGGAATGATGTATTACGGAACGAGTAAAGAGACTTGCCGGTAACGAGATTGAACTAGGTATTGAGATACCGACGATCGAATCTCAGGCAAGTAACATACCGATGACAAAGGGAACAACGTATGTTGTTATGCGGTTTGACCGATAAAAATCTTCGTAGAATATGTAGGAGCCAATATGAGCATCCAGGTTCCGCTATTGGTTATTGACCAGAGACGTGTCTTGGTCATGTCTACATAGTTCTCGAACCCGTAGGGTCCGCACGCTTAAAGTTCGATGACAGTTATATTATGAGTTTATGTGTTTTGATGTACCGAAGGAGTTCGGAGTCCCAGATGGGATAGGGGACATGAAGAGGAGTCTCGAAATGGTCGAGACGTAAAGATCGATATATTGGACGACTATATTCGGACATCGGAAAGGTTCCGAGTGATTCGGGTATTTTCGGGAGTACCGGGGAGTTACGGGAATTCGTATTGGGCCTTAATGGGCCATACGGGAAAGGAGAGAAAGGCCTCAAAGGGTGTCCGCACCCCTCCCCATGGGCTGGTCCGAATTGGACTAGGGAGGGGGGGCGCACCCTTCCTTCCTTCTCCTTTTCCCTTCCCTTTCCTTCTCTCCTACTCCTACTACTTGGAATGGCTCCTAGTTCTACTAGGAAAGGGGGAATCCTACTCCCGGGGGGAGTAAGACTCCCCTAGGGCGCGCCATAAAGAGGGCCGGCCCCTCCCCTCCTCCAGTCATTTATATACGTGGCCAGGGGGCACCCCATAGACACAACAATTGATCTCTTGATCTCTTAGCTGTGTGCGATGCCCCCTCCACCATAATCCACCTCGATCATATCGTAGCGGTGCTTAGACGAAGCCCTGCGTTGGTAGAACATCATCATCATCATCACGCCGTCGTGCTGACAAAACTCTCCCTCAACACTTGGCTGGATCGGAGTTCGGGGGACGTCATCGAGTTGAACATGTGCAGAACTCGGAGGTGCCGTGCGTTCGGTACTTGATCGGTCGGATCGTGAAGACGTACGACTACATCAACCGCGTTGTGCTAACGCTTCCGCTTTCGGTCTACGAGGGTACGTGGACAACACTCTCCCCTCTCGTTGCTATGCATCACCATGATCTTGCGTGTGCGTAGGAAATTTTTGAAATTACTACGTTTCCCAACATCCTCCTCATGACCTCGTTTGATGCGTTAAGATCCACCGAGAGCCGGAAAGTTTCTACTTGAAGTTGCTGAGCACGAGCATCCAGAGCTGCTCGTTCTGCTGCCATCCGGGTTTCCTCTGCGGCTAGGTTTTCCTTAGCTCGCACCATCTCCTCCCGCACGCGCGCCACTTCTGCGTCGTGCTGGGCTTTATCCGCCGGCTCCACCATGGCGGTTAACAGAGTCGTCAGCCTATCCATGAGGTCCATTAGAATTTGAGCCAGGGGCGCGCGGGGTCTCCTGACCCGGCTGCTGCCGACCCGGTAGCTGCTGCTGCCGCTGCAGTAAAGTTCTGCCCGGGCTGCATCCCCGCCATGAAGACTACGGCCCAATTCGGCTGCTCAAGGGGGTCCGGAATACTGCTGCCATCGGAACAGCCCCTGAGCATGCCGTCTTGCAGCTGGTACAATGAGTCCGTCTCACATGTTGATGATGCAGTATCAGAGCAGATGGCCGTCTCCCCGCCTCCCATCGATCCTTCGGAGTATTCACCGCCGTGGATGCAGCCTACGAACGCATGCTTCACGATAAATTGAACACGGGTGGTCCTGGCATGCTGAGCCGTTTAGATGAGGTTGGTGTGGATGTCCGACTCAGGGCCTGACTTGCCGACTGGGCCGATGAAGACGTGAATTCCGCCGAAGGGGACCTGGTACCCGTACTCGATTGAGCCGGCCTCGGGGCCCCAGCCTTTGTCGTCGATGTAGAGCTTGCCGCGACGACTCTTGGTCATCCGGCCCACAGCGTATCCCTTGAGCCCTTCGAAGTTGCCCTTGAAGAACTCAAATCCACCGTGCGCTGGCCCCACGGTGGGCGCCAACTGTCGTGGAGTTGACACGGCAGATGTCCTAGAGCAAGGACTTAGTCATAGGGCCATCGCACTAGGAAGCTTAAAGGGGTTAATCGGGACAAAGGACACGAGAGAGTTTTTATACTAGTTTGGCCCTTACGATGAAGGTAAAAGCCTACGTCTAGTTGGGATTGGTATTGCTGAAGTTTCGATCTCCAAGGGGCTCAACTCGCCGGCTTGGTTATCGATTTCATTGTTTTCTTCCCCTAAGCCGCCACCGGGTTGTCCCCTTATATACACGGATTGACGCCTGGTGGCCTACAGAGTCCCGGCCGGCTCATAAAACGTGTCCGGCTCGGTGACTTCTTTCACATGCCTTTCTCTACAAGCCTGTCTCTACATAAGTCGGTTTACAATGTTGGGCCTTAAGCCGCCTTTGGGCTTATGCCCTTTACAATTCTTAACACACTATCAGCTGGAATATTACTGGGCTTCTTTCTGTAACCCGCCATTGGGGTTGACCCGGCCCCTCCTGGGCGGGTCATACCTGGTAGCTATATCCCCAACAATACTGGTGCATCGCATTGTTTCATCTCAAGACCATTTGCATCTAAGCATGAGTGGGTTTTCCAAGATTTGCCTAGTCCGTTAGCAGTTGTCTCACCGGGTAAATGCTTGCATGCAAGCTACATGGTTCTGGATGTTTCTATCAAGATGGGTGACTATAAGTTTCTATCTTCTCCAATGGTCCTTGGTGATTCGGATATTGATCTTATTCTCGGAATGGACTGGCTTTCTAAGCACAAGGCTCAATTGGATTGTGCTGCCAGGCAGATTCAATTGACACACTCGTCTGAGGATGTGATCGTCTTTGCCGCTCGTGATGATACCATTCGACTGTTTTCTCTCAATGAGAAGGGCGAGTTGAATGCCATCTCTCAGATTCCAGTCGTTTGTGAATATCAAGATGTCTTTCCGGAAGAGCTTCCAGGAATGCCTCCTCACCGGCCAGTTGAATTCGTTATTGATCTTGAGCCTGGCACGGAACCTGTTTGCAAACGTCCTTACAAGCTTGGACCAGAAGAGTTGAAGGAGCTGAAGAAACAACTCGATATACAAGAGCATATGGGTTTGATTCGACCGAGTTCTTCTCCATGGGGTTGTGGTGTTCTTTTTGTCAAGAAGAAGGATGGCACGAACCGACTTTGTGTCGACTAACGTCCATTGAACAAGAAGACCATAAAGAACAAGTACCCACTTCCCAACATCAATGAGCTATTCGAACAACTCAAAGGTGCTCAAGTATTCTCCAAGCTTGACCTTCGTATGGGCTATCATCAGATTCGCATTCGTGAACAAGATATCCCCAAGACAGCATTCAGAACAAGCTATGGTTCCTATGAATACACTGTCATGTCTTTCGGCCTTGTCAATGCTCCTCCAACGTTCTCTCGCATGATGAAATTCATCTTCAACCCTTACACAAATGACTTTGTCTTGGTGTATCTCGATGATATTTTGGTCTTTTCCAAGAACAAAGAGGATCATGCCAAGCACTTGAGATTGGTGCTCGAAAAACTCAGAGAACATCAGTTCTATGCGAAGTTTTCAAAGTGCGAGTTTTGGCTCGATGAGGTTCTCTACCTTGGGCATATCATCTCCGCCAAGGGCGTATCTGTTAATCCTGAGAAGGTGTCTACAATTATGAATTGGGAACCGCCTCAGAATGTGAAGCAGCTCCACAACTTTCTTGGGCTCGCAAGCTATTGCCGAAGATTCGTTAAGAATTTCTCTAAGATCGCGAAGCCTCTTTCCAACCTTCTCCATAAGCATGTGAAGTATGTCTGGACGCCTGAATGTGACATCGCTTTCAACACCATGAAAAAGAGAAGTTAGTCACAGCTCCAGTTCTGACTCCTCCTGATGAATGCAAACCATTCGAGGTTTTCTATGATGCTTCCCTTCAAGGTCTCGGTGTTGTGTTAATGCAAGAGAAGAAATTTGTGGCCTATACCTCTCGCTAGTTGAAGTCCAACGAAAAGAACTACCCCACTCATGACCTCGAGTTGGCGGTAGTTGTCCATGCTCTTTTAACATGGAGACATCTCTTGTTGGGAAGGAAAGTGGACATCTTCACTGATCATAAGAGTCTCAAGTACATCTTCACTCAACCCAACCTCAACCTCAGGCAGACTTGTTGGGTCGAAATGATTCAAGAGTATAATCCGAGTATTGAATATACTCCAGGAAAGGCCAATGTCATTGCTGATGCCTTGAGCAGGAAGGCTTACCGCAAGAGTTTAATTCTCAAGCCCTTCCAACCGGATCTTTGTGAAGCTTTCCGCAAACTTAATCTCCAAGTTGTTCCTCAAGGATTCCTTGCCAACCTCCAAGTTTCTCCTACTTTGGAAGATCAAATTCGCGAGGCACAACTTCTAGATGCAATGGTGAAGAAGGTGAAGAATGGGATTGCCAAGAGCCAACCCAAGTACAAGTTTTATCGCCTTGATGACAAAGATACTCTATTCTTCGAGGATCGCATTGTTGTTCCTAAGGGTGACCTTCGTAAAGTCATTATGAACGAGGCTCACAATTCACTCCTTTCTATTCATCCTGGAAGTACAAAGATGTCCAATGACCTCAAGCAGTCATATTGGTGGACTCGAATGAAGCGAGAGATTGCTCAGTTCGTGAATGAATGTGATGTCTGCAGAAGAGTGAAAGCAGAACACCAACGGCCAGCTGGTCTTCTCCAACCTCTTGCCATTCCAGAATGGAAGTTTGACCATATTGAGATGGACTTCGTGACTGGATTTCCCAAGTCCAAGCGTGGCAATGATGCTATCTTCATCGTCATCGACAAGCTCACTAAAGTGGCTCATTTTCTTCCTATCAAAGAATCTATCACAGCAGCTCAGTTGGCAGAGCTATATACCTCCAGGATTTTCTCTTTGCATGGCATTCCGCAGTTGATATCTTCAGAGCATGGAAGCACCTTTACCTCTAAGTTCTGGGATTTCTTTCAGAAGGCCATGGGCACCAACATTCGCTTCAGCACAGCCTTTCATCCTCAAACTAGTGGCCAAGTCGAGCGAGTAAATCAAATTCTTGAAGATATGCTCAGGGCTTGTGTCATTTCCTTCGGTATGAAGTGGGAAGATTGTCTTCCATATGCCGAGTTCTCCTACAACAACAGCTTCCAAGCGAGTTCGGACAAGGCCCCATTCGAGATTCTCTATGGCAGAAAGTGTCGTACTCCTCTTAATTGGTCAGAGACTCATGAACGCCAACTTCTTGGCAATGACTTGATCACAGAGGCTGAAGAAATGTGCAAAGTCATTCGTGAAAATCTCAAAGCCGCGCAATCACGCCAGAAGAGTTACTGTGATAGCAAGCATCGTGACTTGGCTTTCGAGATCGGAGACCATGTCTACCTCCGCATCTCTCCAATGAAAGGTACTGGTCACTTCGGTATCAAAGGGAAGCTTGCCCCTAGATACGTGGGTTCTTTCAAGATCATTGGCAAAAGAGGCGATCTCGCCTATCAACTTCAGCTTCCGTCCAACTTTGCAAATGTGCACGACGCGTTTCACGTGTCTCAGCTTCGCAAGTGTTTCAAGACTCCTGACCGCACCATCAACTTCAAAGAGATTGATCTCCAAGAAGACCTGTCTTATCATGAGCATCCCGTTGCTATTCTTGAAGAAACCGAGCGCAAGACTCGCAACAAGTCTATCAAATTCCTGAAAGTGAAGTGGTCACATCATTCCCACCGAGAAGCCACCTAGGAACGCGAGGACCACCTTCGTTCCGAATATCCGGAGTTTTTCCAGTCCTAGATCTCAGGACGAGATCCTTTCGTAGTGGTTGAGTGTTGTAACACCCTGTATGTAACTTGCCATATTTGTATTCCAACTCTTGCCATTTTCGGCTCTAAGTTATGGTATTTCCTCGTGGTTGGGTTTTGTCTTCGTTTTGCATTTTATTCATGTCATGCATCTCATATCATGTCATCATGTGCATCGCATTTGCATACATGTTCGTCTCATGCATCCGAGCATTTTCCCCGTTGTCCGTTTTGCATTCCGGCACTCCTATGTCCTCCGGCGCACCCTTTTGCCTTTTTTTGTGTGCGGGTGTTAAACCTTCTCTGATTGGACCGATACTTGCCAAGCGGCCTTGGTACACTACCGGTAGACCGCCTGTCAAGTTTCGTGTCATTTGGAGTCCGTTTGATACTCCAACGGTTAACCGGGGAACCGTAAAGGCCTCGTGTGTGTTGCAGCCCAACACCCCTCCAAAGTGGCCCAAAACCCATCCAAACCCCCTCCATCCTCTCGGCCGTTCGATCACGATCGTGTGGCTGAAAACCACACTGCATTTGGACTCTCCTAGCTCCCTCTACCTATAAATATGTGCACCCCTCCGAAATTTCGGGTCCAAAACCCTAGTCTAGCTCCTCCCGCCGCCGCCGGACGTTTCTCCCCCCATCGGCCGGACATGTCCGCTCCCTCCCCACCGCCACGTGTCGGTTTCCCATTCCCTGGTGTAACGCCCCAAGACCAATGTGCCAGGTGTCTTCCAGTTATTCATTGTTGTTGCCTTGTCATTGCTTGCGTGTCATGCAGCTCATATCATGTCATCATGTGCATTGCATTTGCATATGTGTTCGTCTCATGCATCCGAACTTTTTCCCCGTTGTCCGTTTTGCAATCCGGCGCTCCTATGTCATCCGGTGTCCCTTTCTACCTCTTTTCGTGTGCGGGTGTTAAACGTTTTCTTATTGGACCAAGACTTGTCATGCGGCCTTGGTTTACTACCGGTAGACCGCCTGTCAAGTTTCGTACCATTTGGACTTCGTTTGATACTCCAACGGTTAACCGAGGGACCGAAAAGGCCTCGTGTGTGTTGCAGCCCAACACCCTTTCAAAGTGGCCCAAAACCCACCTAAACCTCTTCCATCACCTAGGCCGTTCGATCACGACCGCGTGGCCGCAAACCGTGATCAATTTGGAGCCTCCTAGCTCCCTCTACCTTTATATATAGGTCCCTCCACGAAATTTCCGGATCAAAACACCCCTAACCTTGCTCCTATTCCACCGCACTACGCCGGACACGTCCATTCCGGCCGGACAAAGCCGCCGCCGCCGCCCGCGGCGAATCAGCTCGCGCCACGTGGCGACGCCGGCCGCCCCCGCACCGAGGCCCATCGAGCCCATGCCCGGCCCCCGCGGCCCGCCTCCGCCGCCACTCGCCCGAGGCCGCGCTGCCCTCACCGTGCCGCCCATCCACCCCGCCGCCCGCCGGCGCTCGCCGACGCTCGCCCCGCCGCCCGAAGCCCTCCGCCGGCCACCGCCGCCATCAGCGCCGCCACCGCACCCCGACGACCCCGGCGAGCTCCTCCTCCAAGCTCCGGCGACGACAAACTCCGGCGATCCCCTCCGTTCATCCTCGATCTACGAACTGCTACAGTGCCGGCCCGATCTGGATCTCAGATCCGAAATCTCGGGGTTGACTTTTTCGTTCCTAACCCTAGTTTTTATGCATACTTTGACATGCCATAACTTCCTCATTGTAGCTCCGATTCGTGCGTGTAGCATATCAAAATGTTCGTTTTGACGAGTACATCATTTCATCTCATTGAATCATTTTCATTTGAGCTCATCTTGATGCCCGAAATGCTGTTGGAAGAGGGCTATGTGATGATAGTTTCAGATCTGTTTCAGCAAATGCATTTTTGTCATTTTTGCCATGATTAATGTGTGCATGCTATGATCCTGAGCTCTACATGTGTTTTGAAGAATGCCATGCCATCTTTACAGGGGTGTATGCCATGTATTTTTGTGATCTATGTGGTGACTAGCACAAGCATGCAAAGTAGCTTACTCAATGATGTTGATTTCAGGGACTTAGAATTTCACCAAGTCCTTGCCCTGTCATTATTTTTATGCCATATGTTCATGTTGTTTCCTAGTGATCTGTGCCTCTTTTGAGCATGATCAGTAAGGATGTTTTGTAGATAATGTTGTGCGCTATCCATCCATGTATTTGTTTGCAATTATGGAGCACCCTAGCTTGAGTCAATCGAGCTCTACTTTTGCTATAAAATGTTCCTGGCAGATTGTTAACATGTTTAGCAATTTTGCCAAGCTTGTTGTTGTTGATCCGTGCATGCTATGTTGTTGTACTTGCCAAGTCTAGCTTCTATGCCATGTCTATTTGCTGGGTGTATGCTTAGTTTATCATGCCATGCTTTGTAGTGAGTGCATCGTGCTCGTAAACATGCCTACTTGATGTCTGTTTTGCATGCTCCAGTTTTTTCACCAAGTCTGAATCTGTTTATGTTTTTGCTATGTTCACATGCTTGCAATTGTATTTGTTGGGGAACGTAGCATAAATTCAAAATTTTCCTACGTGTCACCTAGATCTATCTATGGAGTCATCTAGCAACGAGGGAGGAGTGGATCTACATACCCTTGTAGATCACGCGCGGAAGCATTCAAGAGAACGGGGTTGATGGAGTCGTACTCGTCGTGATCCAAATCACCGATGATCCTAGCGCCGAACGGACGGCACCTCCGCGTTCAACACACGTACGGAGCAGCGACGTCTCCTCCTTCTTGATCCAGCAAGGGGGGAGGAGAGGTTGATGGAGATCCAACAACACGACGGCGTGGTGGTGGAAGTAGCGGGATTCCAACAGGGCTTCGCCAAGCGCTGCGGGAGGAGGGAGATGTGTCATGGGAGGGAGAGGGAGGCGCCAGGGCTCAGGGTGGTGCTGCCCTCCCTTCCCCCCACTATATATAGGGCCAAGGGAGAGGGGGGGCGCAGCCTTGGCCCTTCCTCCAAGGAAGGGTGCGGCCAGGGAGGAGTCCCTCCTCCCCAAGGCACCTCGGAGGTGCCTTCCCCCTTTAGGACTCTTCCTTTTCCTCTTCTCTTGGCGCATGGGCCTCTTGGGGCTGGTGCCCTTGGCCCATATAGGCCAAGGCGCACCCCCTACAGCCCATGTGCCCCCCCGGGGCAGGTGGCCCCACCCGGTGGACCCCCGGGACCCTTCCGGTGGTCCCGGTACAATACCGGTGACCCCGAAACTTGTCCCGATGGCCGAAATAGCACTTCCTATATATAATTCTTTACCTCCGGACCATTCCGGAACTCCTCGTGACGTCCGGGATCTCATCCGGTACTCCAAAAAACTTTCGGGTTACCGCATACTAATATCTCTATAACCCTAGCGTCACCGAACCTTAAGTGTGTAGACCCTACGGGTTCGGGAGACATGCAGACATGACCGAGATGACTCTCCGGTCAATAACCAACAGCGGGATCTGGATACCCATGTTGGCTCCCACATGTTCCACGATGATCTCATCAGATGAACCACGATGTCAAGGACTTAATCAATCCCGTATACAATTCCCTTTGTCTATCGGTACGATACTTGCCCGAGATTCGATCGTCGGTATCCCGATACCTTGTTCAATCTCGTTACCGGCAAGTCTCTTTACTCGTTCCGTAACACATCATCCCGTGATCAACTCCTTGATCACATTGTGCACATTATGATGATGTCCTACCGAGTGGGCCCAGAGATACCTCTCCGTTTACACGGAGTGACAAATCCCAATCTCGATTCGTGCCAACCCAACAGACACTTTCGGAGATACCCGTAGTGTACCTTTATAGCCACCCAGTTATCTTGTGACGTTTGGCACACCCAAAGCACTCCTACGGTATCCGAGAGTTGCACAATCTCATGGTCTAAGGAAATGATACTTGACATTAGAAAAGCTTTAGCATACGAACTACATGATCTTTGTGCTAGGCTTAGGATTGGGTCTTGTCCATCACATCATTCTCCTAATGATGTGATCCCGTTATCAACGACATCCAATGTCCATGGTCAGGAAACCGTAACCATCTATTGATCAACGAGCTAGTCAACTAGAGGCTTACTAGGGACATGGTGTTGTCTATGTATCCACACATGTATCTGAGTTTCCTATCAATAAAATTCTAGCATGGATAATAAACGATTATCATGAACAAGGAAATATAATAATAATCAATTTATTATTGCCTCTAGGGCATATTTCCAACAGTCTCCCACTTGCACTAGAGTCAATAATCTAGTTCACATCGTCATGTGATTAACACTCACAGGTCACATTGCCATGTGACCAACATCCAAAGAGTTCACTAGAGTCAATAATCTAGTTCACATTTACCATGTGATTAACACTCGATGAGTTCTGGGTTTGATCATTTATGCTTGTGAGAGAGGTTATAGTCAACGGGTCTGAACCTTTCAGATCCGTGTGTGCTTTACAAATCTCTATGTCATCTCCTAGATGCAGCTACCACGTTCTATTTGGAGCTATTCCAAATAACTGTTCTACTTGGAGCTATTCTAAATTGTTGCTCCATTATATGTATCCGGTATCTCTACTCAGAGCTATCCGGATAGGTGTTAAGCTTGCATCGACGTAACTCTTTACGACGAACTCTTCTACCACCTCCATAATCGAAAAAATTCCTTAGTCCACTAGTTACTAAGGATAACTTTGACCGCTGTCCTGTGATCCATTCTTGGATCACTCTTGTACCCCTTGACTGACTCATGGCAAGGCACACTTCAGGTGCGGTACACAGCATAGCATACTGTAGAGCCTATGTCTTAAGCATAGGGGACGACCTTCGTCCTTTCTCTCTATTCTGCCGTGGTCGAGCTTTAAGTCTTAACTTCATACCTTACCACTCAGGCAAGAACTCCTTCTTTGACTGATCCATCTTGAACACCTTCAAGATCATGTCAAGGTATGTGCTCATTTGAAAGTACCATTAAGCGTTTTGATCTATCCTTATAGATCTTGATGCTCAATTTTCAAGTAGCTTAATTCAGGCTTTCCATTGAAAAACACTTTCCAAATAACCCTATATGCTTTCCAGAAATTCTACGTCATTTCTGATCAACAATATGTCAACAACATATACTCATCAGAAATTCTATAGTGCTCCCACTCACTTCTTTGGAAATACAAGTTTCTCATAAACTTTGTATACACCCAAAATCTTTGATCATCTCATCAAAGCATACATTCCAACTCCAGATGCTTACTCCAGTCCTCAGAAGGATTGCTGGAGCTTTGCATACTTATTAGCATCTTTCAGGATTGACAAAACCTTCCGGTTGTATCACATACAACCTTTCCTCAAGAAAATCGTCGAGGAAACAATGTTTTGACATCCTATCTGCAAGATTTCATAAATAAAGCAGTAATCGCTAATATAATTCCAACAGACTCTTAGCATCGCTACGAGTGAGAAAGTCTCATCATAGTCAACTCCTTGAACTTGTCGGAAAACATCTTAACGACAAGTCGAGCTTTCTTAATGGTGACATTTACCATCATTGTCCGTCTTCCTTTTAAAATCCATCTGCACTCAACAGCCTTACGACCATCGAGCTGTTCTGCCAAAGTCTACACTTTGTTTCCATACATGGATCCTCTCTCGGATTTTATGGCCTCGAGCCATTTATCGGAATCCGGGCCCACCATCGCTTCTCCATAGCTCGTAGGTTCATTGTTGTCTAGCAACATGACTTCCAAGACAGGATTACGTACCACTCTGAAGTAGTACGCATCCTTGTCATCCCACGAGGTTTGGTAGTGACTTGATCTGAAGTTTCATGATCACTATCATAAGCTTCCACTTCAATTGGTGTAGGTGCCATAGGAACAACTCCTGTGCTCTGCCACACACTAGTTGAAGAGACGGTTCAATAACCTCATCAAGTCTCCACCATCCTCCCACTCAATTCTTTCGAGAGAAACTTTTCCTCGAGAAAGGACCCGATTCTAGAAACAATCCCTTATTGCTTTCGGATCTGAGACAGGAGGTATACCCAACTGTTTTGCGTGTCCTATGAAGATGCATTTATCCGCTTTGGGTTCGAGCTTATCAGCCTGAAACTTTTTTCACATAAGCGTCGCAGCCCCAAACCTTTTAACAAATGACAGCTTAGGTTTCTCTAAACCATAGTTCATACGGTGTCATCTCATCGGAATTACGTGGTGCCCTATTTAAAGTGAATGTGGTTGTCTCTAATGCCTAACCCATAAACTATCATGGTAATTCGATAAGAGACATCATGGTATGCATCATATCCAATAGGGTGCAGTTATGATGTTCGGACACACCATCACACTATGGTGTTCCAGGCTGTATTAGTTGTGAAACAATTTCCACAATGTCTTAATTCTGTGCCAAACTCGTAATTCAGATATTCATCTCTATGATCATATCATAGATACTTCATCCTCTTGTCACGACGATCTTTCAACTTCACCCTGAAATTACTTGAACCTTTCAATAATTCAGACTCGTGATTCATCAAGTAAATATACTCAACATCTACTCAAATCATCTGTGAAGTAAGAACATAACGATATCCACTACACGCCTCAGCACTCATTGGACTGCACACATCAAAATGTATTTCTTCCAACAAGTTGCTTTCTAGTTCCATTTTACTGAAAACGAGGCTTTCAGTCATCTTGCCCATGTGGTATGATTTGCATGTCTCAAGTAATTCAAAATCAAGTGAGTCCAAACGCTCCATTTTCCTGGAGTTTCTTCATGCATATACACCAATAGACATGGTTCGCATGCCTCAAACTTTTCAAAACCGAGTGAGCCCAAAGATCCATCAACATGGA
Organism: Triticum urartu; assembly: GCF_056163025.1. Lineage (NCBI taxonomy): Eukaryota > Viridiplantae > Streptophyta > Magnoliopsida > Poales > Poaceae > Triticum > Triticum urartu. The sequence continues at coordinate 474,752,962 of NC_141878.1, read as the reverse complement.
GCTTCTTCATGCGTTTTATACCGATATGACTTACGTGGCAGTGCCACAAGTAGGTAGTACTATCATTACTATCTTTTGGCATGAACATGTGTATCACTACGATCGAGATTCAATAAACCATTCATTTTAGGTGCAAGACCATTGAAGGTATTATTCAAATAAACAGAGTAACCATTATTCTCTCCTTAAATGAATAACCGTATTGCGATAGACATAATCCAATCATGTCTATGCTCAACGCAAACACCAATCTCGATGGTAGAGGGAGCGTGCGATGCTTGACCATATCAACATTGGAAACACTTCCAACACATATTGTCAGCTCACCTTTAGCTAGTCTCCGTTTATTCCGTAGCTTTTATTTCGAGTTACCAACACTTAGCAACCGAACCGGTATCTAATACCCTGGTGCTACTAGGAGTACTAGTAAAGTACACATCAACACAATGTATATCCAATATACTTCTATCGACCTTGCCAGCCTTCTCATCTACCAAGTATCTAGGGTAATTCTGCTCCAGTGGCTATTCCCCTTATTATAGAAGCACTTAGTCTCGGGTTTGGGTTCAACCTTGGGTTTCTGCACTAGAGCAGCAGCTGATTTGCCGTTTCATGAAGCATCCCTTTTGCCCTTGCCCTTCTTGAAACTAGTGGTTTCACCAACCATCAACAATTGATGCTCCTTCTTGATCTCTACTTTTGTGGTGTCAAACATCGCGAATAGCTCAAGGATCATCATATATGTCCCTGATATATCATAGTTCATCACGAAGCTCTAGCAGCTTGGTGGTAATGACTTCGGAGAAACATCACTATCTTATCTGGAAGATCAACTCCCACTCGATTCAAATGATTGTTGTACTCAGACAATCTGAGCACAAGCTCAACAATTGAGCTTTTCTCCCTTAGTTTGGAGGCTAAGAAAATCGTCGGAGGTCTTATACCTCTTGACGTGGGCACAAGCCTGAAATCCCAATTTCAGCCCTCGAAACATCTCATATGTTTCGTGACGTTTCAAAACCGTCTTCGGTGCCTCAATTCTAAACCATTTAGCATTACGCACTGAACTATCATGTAGTCATCAAAATGTGTATGTCAGATGTTCGTAACATCCACAGACAACGTTCGAGGTTCAGCACACTGAGCGGTGCATGAAGGACATAAGCCTTCTATGAAGCAATGAGGACAATCCTCAGTTTACGGACCTAGTCCGCATAATTGCTACTATCAACTTTCAACTAAATTTTCTCTAGGAACATAACTAAACAGTAGAACTGAAGCGTGAGCTACGACATAATTTGCGAAGACCTTTTGACTATGTTCAGGATAATTAAGTTCATCTTATGAACTCCCACTCAGATAGACATCCCTCCAGTCATCTAAGTGATTACATGATCCGAGTCAACTAGGCCGTGTCCGATCATCACGTGAGACGGACTAGTCAACATCGGTGAACATCTTCATGTTGATCGTATCTACCATATGACTCATGCTCGACCTTTCGGTCTTCTGTGTTCCGAGGCCATGTCTGTACACATGCTAGGCTCGTCAAGTCAACCTAAGTGTTTTGCATGTGTAAATCTGTGTTACACCCGTTGTATGTGAACGTAAAAATCTATCACACCCGATCATCACGTGGTGCTTCGAAACGACGAACTTTCACAATGGTGCACAGTTAGGGGGAACACCTTGAAATTTTAGTGAGGGATCATCTTATTTACTACCGTCGTTCTAAGTAAACAAGATGTATAAATATGATAAACATCACATGCAATCAAATAATAGTGACATGATATGGCCAATATCATATAGCTCCTTTGATCTCCATCTTGGGGCTCCATGATCATCTTGTCACCGGCATGACACCATGATCTCCATCATCATGATCTCTATCATCGTGTCTTCATGAAGTTGTCTCGTCAACTATTACTTCTACTACTATAGCTAACGGTTAGCAATAAAGTAAAGTAATTACATGACGTTTATGTTGACACGCAGGTCATAAATAAATTAAGACAACTCCTATGGCTCTTGCCGGTTGTCATACTCATCGACATGCAAGTCGTGATTCCTATTACAAGAACATGATCAATCTCATACATCACATATATCAGTCATCACATCCTTTTGGCCATATCACATCACATAGCATACCCTGCAAAAACAAGTTAGACGTCCTCTAATTGTTGTTTGCATGTTTTACGTGGCTGCTATGGGTTTCTAGCAAGAACGTTTCTTACCTACGCAAAAACCACAACGTGATATGCCAATTGCTATTTACCCTTCATAAGGACCCTTTTCATCGAATCCGATCCGACTAAAGTGGGAGAGACAGACACCCGCTAGCCACCTTATGCAACTAGTGCATGTCAGTCGGTGGAACCAGTCTCACGTAAGAGTACGTGTAAGGTCGGTCCGGGCCGCTTCATCCCACAATACCGTCGAAACAAGATTGGACTAGTAACGGTAAGCATATTGAACAAAATCAACGCCCACAACTACTTTGTGTTCTACTCGTGCATAGAAACTACGCATAGACCTAGCTCATGATGCCACTGTTGGGGAACGTAGCATAAATTCAAAATTTTCCTACGTGTCACCTAGATCTATCTATGGAGTCATCTAGCAACGAGGGAGGAGTGGATCTACATACCCTTGTAGATCGCGCGCGGAAGCATTCAAGAGAACGGGGTTGATGGAGTCATACTCGTCGTGATCCAAATCACCGATGATCCTAGCGCCGAACGGACGGCACCTCCGCGTTCAACACACGTACGGAGCAGAGACGTCTCCTCCTTCTTGATCCAGCAAGGGGGAGGAGAGGTTGATGGAGATCCAACAACACGACGGCGTGGTGGTGGAAGTAGTGGGATTCCAACAGGGCTTCGCCAAGCGCTGCGGGAGGAGGGAGATGTGTCATGGGAGGGAGAGGGAGGCGCCAGGGCTCAGGGTGGTGCTGCCCTCCCTTCCCCCCACTATATATAGGGCCAAGGGAGAGGGGGGGCGCAGCCTTGGCCCTTCCTCCAAGGAAGGGTGCGGCCAGGGAGGAGTCCCTCCTCCCCAAGGCACCTCGGAGGTGCCTTCCCCCTTTAGGACTCTTCCTTTTCCTCTTCTCTTGGCGCATGGGCCTCTTGGGGCTGGTGCCCTTGGCCCATATAGGCCAAGGCGCACCCCCTACAGCCCATGTGCCCCCCCGGGGCAGGTGGCCCCACCCGGTGGACCCCCGGGACCCTTCCGGTGGTCCCGGTACAATACCGGTGACCCCGAAACTTGTCCCGATAGCCGAAATAGCACTTCCTATATATAATTCTTTACCTCCAGACCATTCCGGAACTCCTCGTGACGTCCGGGATCTCATCCGGGACTCCGAACAACTTTCGGGTTACCGCATACTAATATCTCTATAACCCTAGCGTCACCGAACCTTAAGTGTGTAGACCCTACGGGTTCGGGAGACATGCAGACATGACCGAGATGACTCTCCGGTCAATAACCAACAGCGGGATCTGGATACCCATGTTGGCTCCCACATGTTCCACGATGATCTCATCGGATGAACCACGATGTCAAGGACTTAATCAATCCCGTATACAATTCCCTTTGTCTATCGGTACGATACTTGCCCGAGATTCGATCGTCGATATCCCGATACCTTGTTCAATCTCTTTACCGGCAAGTCTCTTTACTCGTTCCGTAACACATCATCCCATGATCAACTCCTTGATCACATTGTGCACATTATGATGATGTCCTACCGAGTGGGCCCAGAGATACCTCTCCGTTTACACGGAGTGACAAATCCCAGTCTCGATTCGTGCCAACCCAACAGACACTCTCGGAGATACCCGTAGTGTACCTTTATAGCCACCCAGTTACGTTGTGACGTTTGGCACACCCAAAGCACTCCTACGGTATCCGGGAGTTGCACAATCTCATGGTCTAAGGAAATGATACTTGACATTAGAAAAGCTTTAGCATACGAACTACATGATCTTTGTGCTAGGCTTAGGATTGGGTCTTGTCCATCACATCATTCTCCTAATGATGTGATCCCGTTATCAACGACATCCAATGTCCATGGTCAGGAAACCGTAACCATCTATTGATCAACGAGCTAGTCAACTAGAGGCTTACTAGGGACATGGTGTTGTCTATGTATCCACACATGTATCTGAGTTTCCTATCAATACAATTCTAGCATGGATAATAAACGATTATCATGAACAAGGAAATATAATAATAATCAATTTATTATTGCCTCTAGGGCATATTTCCAACAGTATTTTCTCATCCCTTTTGGCTTATGGTCAGTAAGGGACTTTTGTTGTATGCTTTGAGTAGCTTCATGCCGTGCCTTGCCTTGCCATGATATGTTCCTGTAGCATGTAGATATCATGCTCTAAACATTGCTTCCTGATGATAAATTCCTGACATGCTGTTAATTTCACTAAGTCTGAAACCTGTTATCATTTGCACTTTTGCCATGCTTGTTTGAACCTGTTAATGAGTTAATTAGCCATAGCTCAGTGTTCATCTTTTGTCAAGCATCTTGAGTGGATCCCTTCCATGTATTTTGTTGTCATGTTGGAGTGTTGTAGCATGTTGTTCTTGATGCATTTAGATGGTCTCGTGCTGTTAATCGCAGACCGGTGCCATATTTGTTTTGCTTGCCATTTCCAAACCGTGCATCCGATTCCGGTGATCTTTATATCGATTTCGACCGAAATAAACTCCTCTTTCCAGTGGCACTCTTGGTTTTCCAATTTGAGGCCAGGTTCAATCATTCCTTTCCAAATCATGCATATGCATCACATATCGCATCCCGCATATCATGCCATGTTTTGCATCATGTTGCATGTGCATTGCACGTGGTTGATTGTGTCTCCCTTTTCTTGTTGTTCTTGCTTGGGTAGAGCCGGGAGACGAGTTCGTGTTCGAGGACCCGTTGAGTACGTTTACAAGGATCAAGCTTTCGTCTTCTCGGAGAACTTTGCAGGCAAGATGACCATACCCTCGAAATCACTTCTATCTTTGCTTGCTAGTTGCTCGCTCTTTTGCTATGCCTATGGTGCGATACCTACCACTTGCTTATCATGCCTCCCATATTGTTAAGCCAAGCCTCTAACCCACCTTGTCCTAGCAAACCGTTGTTTGGCTATGTTACCGCTTTGCTCAGCCCCTCTTATAACGTTGATAGTTGTAGGTGAAGATTGGAGATCGTTCCTTGTTGGAACTTGTTTATTGTTGGGATATCACAATATTATCTTGTTTATCTTAATGCATCTATATACTTGGTAAAGGGTGGAAGGCTCGGCCTTATGCCTGGTGTTTTGTTCCACTCTTGTCGCCCTAGTTTCGGTCATATCGGTGTTATATTCTCGGATTTTGCGTTCCTTACATGGTTGGGTTATAATGGGAACCCCTTGACAGTTCGCCTTGAATAAAACTCCTCCAGCAATGCCCAACATTGGTTTTACCATTCGCCACCTAGCCTCTTTTTCCCTTGGGTTCCGCGGACTCAAGGGTCATCTTTATTTAAACCCCCGGGCCAGTGCTCCTCTGAGTGTTGGTCCACCTTGTCAGCCGCCGGTGGCCACCAGGGGCAACTCTGGGCTGGCCTACCGGAAGTTTGGACGATTTGGTGTGCCCTGAGAACGAGATATGTGCAGCTCCTATCGGGATTTGTCGGCACATTCGGGTGGTGGTGTTGGACTTGTTTTACCATTGTCGAGGATGTCTTGTAACCGGGATGCCGAGTCTGATCGGATTATCTTGGGAGAAGGAATATCCTTCGTTGACCGTGAGAGCTTGTGATGGGCTAAGTTGGGACACCCCTGCAGGGATTTGAACTTTCGAAAGCCGTGCCCGCGGTTATGGGCAGATGGGAATTTGTTAATGTCCGGTTGTAGAAAACCTGAAACTTAACTTAATTAAAATGCACCAACCGCGTGTGTAACCGTGATGGTCTCTTCTCGGCGGAGTCCGGGAAGCGAACACGGTGTTGGAGTAATGCTTGACGTAGGTTGTTCTAGGATCACTTCTTGATCATAGATGTTCAACCGTGCCTTTGCCTTCTCTTCTCGCTCTCTTTTGCGTATGTTAGCCACCAAATATGCTAGTCGCTTGTTGCAGCTCCACATCATACCTTTTACCCTTCCTATAAGCTTAAATAGTCTTGATCGCGAGGGTGTGAGATTGCTGAGTCCCCGTGACTCACAGATACTTCCAAAACTAGTTTGCAGGTGCCGATGTTACCGAGGAGGTGGCACAACCAAGCTCAAGGAGGAGCTCGATGAAGATCTTGTCCTTTGTGTTGTTTCGTTCTAGTTGATCAGTAGTGGAGCCCAGTTGGGGTCGATCGGGGATCTGTGTAGCATTTGGGGTAGTCTTCTTTTATTTTGGTTCTGTAGTCGGACCTTGATTGTATCTGGATGATGTAATGCTTTATTCATGTAATTGTGTGAAGTGGCGATTGTAAGCCAACTATGTATCTCTTTCCCTTATGTATTACATGGGTTGTGTGAAGATTACCTCACTTGCGACATTGCTTTCAATGCGGTTATGCCTCTAAGTCGTGCTTCGACACGTGGGAGATATAGTCGCATCGAGGGCGTTACAAGTTGGTAATCAGAGCCTTCCCCGACCTTAGGAGCCCCCTGCTTGATCGAATCGCTGGCGTTGTTGAGTCTAGAAAAATGTTTTGAGTCATTTAGGATTATATATATCGGAGAGTAGGACCTCTTTTTACTCCTCAATCCCTTCGTCGCTCTGGTGAGGCATCCTGGCGTAGAGTTTTGACTCTTCTCTTCTAAAATTTCACTAAAAAAAATTTTAGGATCACACGGGTATCTTGGAATCGTTCCGATGGTTTTGTGACGAGAACATTGTTCTTGGTGCCTCCTGACATTTAGGGGTTGTGGCAGTGTCCCGGGGTGTTGAGCTCCGAGGTGTTGTCGTCACAATTTTATCGTTGAGATTCTGGAATACCTGAGTTTCGCCGACATCGAAAATCTCTTTTATGCAGTTGTTGGTGAGATAACCTCGACGCCACCCAGTACTGGGGCAGGAGTTCGGGAGTATTGCCATAACTCGTATAACGGATGCTTTTCGAAGGTTGAGGTAAACGATTTCCGAAGGTTTCTTGGTTATGTGTTGAAGGATGGATACAGCTGGATGTAGGATTTGCTAGTTTTGGGTGAGATATTATGCTTCCCCTGTATCCCCAACACCCGATTGTATAACCGGAAAGTTTTGGGAGTTTATAAGGGGGAATTCAAGTAGCTCTTATGTCGTGGAATTGTCACGGCAGATGTCCTAGTGTGAGGACTTAGTCGTAAGGCCAACGCATCTTTGTAGTAGCTTGAGAGGGGTTGAGCGGAATCGAGAGACGCAACACAAGACAAGGATTTAGACAACTTCGGGCCCCGGGAAACATCATCCGGTAATAACCCTACATGCTGTTTGTGGCTAGATCTCATTATGCTCATGGGAGAGCCGCCGCATAAGCCGGCTCCCCCTTTGTGTGTAGCCTTAGAGATTATTGCTTATTGCTTGTCCCTCTTTGGGGAGCCCTGCCCCTCCTTATATAAGTTGAAGAGGCGGCTTACATGTAGAGTCCTAGTAGGATTAGAACTAACTTATTCTCTATTACAAGTCGGATACAAGTACGGGTCTTGCTTCCTTGTAAAGGAAATATTCCTCATGCCTTCCGTCTTAAGCCGGCCCACAATAACATGAGCCGGCCTACTGGGCCTTGGGCCCTTGTCATCCGTCTGACCCGCCGTCGAGGCCATCATTAAGTCGCCAGGCTCGTGAGTCGCCAATCCTCCGACGGGTTATGATGAAGCACCAAGTCCGGTTGAGTCATACTCCTGGCCAGGTCATACCATGGGGTATATCCCCGACATTAGCCCTAAGTTTAATTTGGGTTATCCATGTTAAACTGATCCTGCAAAATAAACACCAGAACAACTTTGACAGGTTGTGCTCCGGGTTAAAAATTCTTGTAAATTGGCACCTAATCATCTTTAAGTCCTTGTCATTTCCTTCTTGATACATGCCCATGCACTCATAGCAAATCTTCTTAGCAGATATGTTTCAACTTTGTCAATGCAAAAAATCCAGATACTTCTTTGAAAAAATCCGGGTTAAACATGCCAGTTTCAGAATTAATTTGCTGACATTGGTCTCTTGTTGAGAAATATTGTAATAAATAATCCACTTGAGTCGGCTTCCAAAGCGCTGGCTTAAAAAATATTGGTTTTGAAATACTTGTCCGACTTCCAGCCGGCTTAAAGATGTAAAACTTGTTGGTTTATAATTACCAAAATTGCCGGGTTATAAAACAGACGATGCCGGGTCATAATTGTTGTTGACACCGGGTCATGTAATTGATCTTCCTGATTTGCTCAAAACTGATAATTTGAAGACGTTCCTCCTTTATATGCATAATACGTGTAGCCCTCAAGTCTTAAGGGGAGAACATAGTGATAGCTTAAGACTTGCTCCAATATAATTGTTTCAACCTTGAAGAAATCCCGGTTGTTCATCTCAATCATTAGTCATAATCTGAATATTCCCCATATGTAGCCCCCAAGTGCCGGGTCATTATGCAATAATGAGTATGGACTTTGTAAATATGATCATGTAGACTTGAGCAGTAACGTGTAGCCCCCAAGGGCCGGCTCAGTAAGATAATATTGAGCTGGGACTTTATATATACTTCTTTGAAAAGAATATGATATGATATAATCCTCACCATGGGGCTCGAACCCACGCCCATAAGGTTAAGAGATTTGTACTCTACCAACTGAGTAGTGGACCTTTCAATATAATGGATTTAAGACTTGTGTACCTTGAATTGTTGACATGAGCAATTGGTAGCCCCCAAGGGCCGGCTCATTATAATGTGATGAGTCGGGTCTTCAATAAGGTGAGCAAAAATGACTTTGCATTAGCCCCCAAGTGTCATGGTGCATGCTTGCAGCGACATGAGACTTGCATATTTGATGTAATCTCAACTTGAATAATGTAGCCCCCAAGTGCCGGGTCGTAAGCCTGCAGCGACTCGGGACTATTCCTTCCATTGATAAAATAATATCCATTGCGCTGAAGCGACTTTCAAAACCTCAATTGTAATATTGGTTATTGATAACAATAATAAAAATCCAGCACTGTTGGCTATTTAAAGATTTGAATAATATAACCCGGTTTGAAAACCTCAATCATTCAACATCATAATGAAAATCCAGCCAAGTTTGGCTATTTAAAGATTCAAATACCTTATCTGTTAACAAGTAAATCCGGAGTTTAAATACCCGACGGCTCTTGACCGATGGCGATTTAATACGCCTCCATTGTAAACCGGAATTTTTATAACCCGACGGCTTATAGCCTTTGAGAAAATCAAGAATTGATAACCCTTTTGAGACACCAATTTCAATCTTTGATGATGGGCTGGAACTTAATCATTTATGTAAGTCATAGCTCTGTAAATCCTGCACAGAGTTTAAACAACATATGCCCTGGCGACTTAACGTCAAAAGCCAGGGCGGGTAACCACCCAAATGCAGTCTTTATCCTGCACACAAGTAAATTACAAGATCCCTTGGCGGTTTACCGCAGGGCGGGTCATAATATCCCACATATAACCATTGTGATATTGAATTTGTACTGCCGGTTTACATGACCTGTGCAGTAAGGGTGATAACCCAATCCTTAGAAGCCAATACTTCCAAATATATGATGATTGTCACATGCTGGCGACTTATCGTCCAAAGTCAAGCCGGGTTTAAACGAAACCACACTTATATGCTTCAGATATGAGCAAAAAGTATCAAAACACAAAAGATTGTTTGCAAAAACTTAAACCAAATAAAAATCATGGTTTCTGATTCGAATGCGATCAATAAACCGTTCCAAAGGGGTTAAGCTAGGATTCGAATACGATCATGTAGCCCCCAGTGGCTTTGGCGTTGCGCCGATCAAGAGGGTACTGACAACTATGTTCTCTTTGGTTCGAATACGACCTATGTTTGAACAGGAAGCCCCCAAATGACCTTGAGAGGTTTTTAACGACCCTGATTCGAATACGATCCAAGTCGGACCCAAAAGGGGTTAAGCTATGATTCGGATACGATCAAGAAGCCCCCTAGTGAGTTTGGCTTCACGCCGATCAAAAGGGTTACGACAGCTATGTTCTCTTTGGTTCGAATACGACCTATGTTTGAACAGGAAGCCCCCAATTGACCATTTAAGTTTTGGCATTGCGCAGATCAAGAGGATATTGACAGCTATGCTCCATGAGCAGGAAGCCCCCAAGTGACCATAATAAGATAAGCCGTAAGGCGGGATACCCATGTTTGAACCGTGCATCATGGCAGCAAGCTCTTTTTGGAACCCTTTAATCTTTCTGAGAACTCGAACTTGCGAGAGATTAATTCTTTTTAAACTGGAACTTTAAACCGGATTTAAAAGCTTCAAAACTTTGTGAGAGATAAATTTACCTTGAGCCGGATTTTGAACCGGATTTGAGAGTTTCAAAGCTTTGTAAGAGACAAATTTACCTTGAGCCAGATGTTTGAACCGGATTTGAGAGCTTCAAAGCTTTGCAGGAGAGAGATGTCTCTTGAACCAGATTTTAAACCAGAATCTTTATTTTGAACCGACCATTTTCTGACGGTCTTTAAATTTTCATCAATATGGCGGTGTCTTCCGGAACCGGGTTATCATTCCCTCCAATGACCCGGAGTTCCCGAGTCATGTCATTGTAGCCTCCGAGTCTTAAGACTACTCGAGGAGTTGTCTTGAGACTCTCCATATTTGACCGTGATATAAACCGGTATGAGTGATTCAACATCTCAGTGATATAATCTATCCTGCACTGGAGAACTTTGCAAGCCAAAGTAATTGCTCTTTTAAAGAAAGCAATATATAATATAAAATATACTGGATGGATTTCACCTGATGCATCAGGTGAGTAATTATCACCGCGGAGTTGACGATCACCATGGTGAAGATGAAATCAATCATGGCTGAGTCGGCCGCGGGAGAAGACAGATGAGTCGGCCGCAGTGTTGTAAGCCAGTGCGGACGAGCAAGTAGTCCTCCTCGTTGTAAGCCGGCGCGGACGCGTGAACCGGCCGCGAGAGCGGACGGGCGAGTCGTCCGTGGCGTTGTAAACGGCACGGACGCAGGCAAGCCGACCATGGGCACGGACAATGAGTCAGTCATGTGTGTTGATGTAGCGGGGGTGGCAATTTGCGCAGGATGAATGCTAGTGCAAAAATAATATTTGCCCCTTTGCGACACCTTTTTGTAAGGAATAATGGTCCTGTGAAAAATTATCATAGACCAAGTAATTGTTCTTTGATGAAAACAATATGTGTTAATAAAATTAACTTGGATGGATATCACCTGGTTTGCTCGGATGACGGAAGATCTGCTCAACGCGACAGAAACGGCTCAGGCAGACCGGCGACTCAAATAGCCCCGGCGGCTCATGGCGGCTCAGAAGCGAGGGGAGACCGCGGAGGTGGGCGGCTCAGGCTCCACGCAACGCATTTTTTAACTTCGTCCGGTTTTTTTAATTCTCGGACATGTATTTTTGCACCATGATCTCAGTGTGGCCTTCCTATGTCCATCTTGAGCCGGACAGATAAATAGTACTAGTAACAAAGTATCACCAGTAACGGAGTAATTGATTCATCACTTTGACTAGTCTTGTCTTTCACGTGATGGATGATGGTCCTTCTTGGAGATTGCGTCATTGTGCTTCTTAATTAGCACTAGTAGTAAGTCTTCGGAGAGCAACTTCCATGGAAATACGGGACAGCGGTCAGAGCAAAGCAGAGGTGGCCGCGGCCGCAGGCGGGGCCACTCCGCGACTCATAACAAAGGTATGGCGGCTTAGAGCAGAGGTATGGCCGGGTGTTGGCTGTTGTGGCGGAGACAGATTCGCCAAGGGAAAACGATCTGGAGGCGACTTTGAAGGCGGCTGATGGCGGTTTGCTGGTGGGGCGCGACTCGACGGTAGCAGCGAGCCGGTCCGATGGATGGGTCACGGACGCATACAATGGAGTCCGGGTCGCAGTTAGCTTTGCTTCTGCGTCTTGGTCCCCTATTTTTTTTCAACTCCGTATCCTACTATTCATCCTTGCGTATTCTCAATGCACGAACTTTCCACGCTTCAGCCCTGTCACATTATTGCTAGTTTTCTCGAACATGCAACAAGCAGAAAGTACCTAAAAACACCCTGTTTCTTGTACAGCCCGTATCAGTACAATAATAACTGGTTCAGTAATTTGCCTTTATGTCAATTGTGGCCGGCTTGCCGTGATGTGAACAATGGTAGTTGATTTTGTCCATTGATTTTGACTGACGAAGCACCTCCTTGTACACAGATTTGCTTTAGTAAGGAAAAGTAGTGCTTAGTCCAAAAACAAGTTCTCCTGGGAGCTTGTGCATGTACATCGCGATGTACTGGCACTGACAGATTACTTTTTCCTCCCAAACGTATTTGACGCGGAGGCGCGTGCACCAGCTGCAACTTTCATGAATCAGCAAAAAGTACGGCGACCACATAATATATATTTTTTGTATGACTTTGCCATGGTAGATCCGATCGCCTCCTCATATAACAATTTTGGCTAGGTAGAATATCTGGAGTTGTAGATTAACTTGGCCATCACGTGGCAGAGTACTTAATGGAAGCGTCTTCCAGTTGCTTTGCAGGCTTCTCGTACAGACACGGGAGCCGATCCCTTGTATGCATGCGCGTGTGCCTAGTTTGGTCAGTCCGAGGAAATCAAGGATTGCGGCGATTTGACCACAGGGCAGGATTGCTTCATGTCAGCCTTGGTGGCTACGCGCGTCGCATAAACCGAGAAGAAAAACTTCAATGGAAAGTTAGATCGCGGTCTCGGCGATTTTTTCGGACAGCATCAGCGGAGCGGACCGCAACCCTAGCTTTCTCTCGATTACAATTTGTACCTCGAGTTACCTTGCGCAATTGTTTCGCGCCGGCTCTTCTTCATCCATCAATTCGCGAGCTTCTCGATCCTGTGAAAGATCCCTCCAAGAACTCAACACCACCGTGCGCTAGCCCCACGGTGGGCGCCAACTGTTGTGAAATTGTCACGACAAATGTCCTAGTGTGAGGACTTAGTCGTAAGGCCAACGCATCTTTGTAGTAGCTTGAGAGGGGTTGAGCGGAATCGAGAGACGCAACACAAGACAAGGATTTAGACAGCTTCGGGCCCCGGGAAACATCATCCGGTAATAACCCTACATGCTGTTTGTGGCTAGATCTCATTATGCTCATGAGAGAGCCGCCGCATAAGCTGGCTCCCCTTTGTGTGTAGCCCTAGAGATTATTGCTTATTGCTTGCCCCTCTTTGGGAGCCCTGCCCCTCCTTATATAAGTTGAAGAGGCGGCTTACATGTAGAGTCCTAGTAGGATTAGAACTAACTTATTCTCTATTACAAGTCGGATACAAGTACGGGTCTTGCTTCCTCGTAAAGGAAATATTCCTCATGCCTTCCGTCTTAAGCCGGCCCACAATAACATGAGCTGGCCTACTGGGCCTTGGGCTCTTGTCATCCGTCTGACCCGCCGTCGAGGCCATCATTAAGTCGCCAGGCTCGTGAGTCGCCAATCCTCCGACGGTTTATGATGAAGCACCAAGTCCGGCCGGGTCATACTCCCGGCCGGGTCATATCGCGGGGTATATCCCCGACATCTTAGAATATCTTTCTGACAGATATATGATATGAAATTGGGGTTCGACGTCTAGTGGTCCGCCTATCCACGGTTGGTTTTACAGTGGTCTCGTTGTATCTTAAAGAGTCCTTGGCTATGCTGACTCGGGGACGCTTCATATGTCATGTGCACTGCCTTGTACATGATGGTGTTGTACGATCGAGCCCGTGTAGGACCCACCACAAAAACTTTGGACGAAATCTCTATCATATGTTTGTTCCGGCTTATTTTGTAAGCCAATCCTTTGTTTTGTTTTTGAGTTGTGGTATTCGAGTTGCTTCAATGTCAAGTGTTGATTCCGTACCTTTCCTAAGCGGTGTTCTCATATTTATATGTGAATACTAATCCTTCATGATAATCAAGATTGTCATGTCAATCCTTTTCAACCGGTGTGCTTCTCTTCAAGTGGATCCGATCATTTCAACATCAGCAAGATCAATTATCAGTTCTTCTCAACGGTGTTTGTTTCATCCGTCTCCAAAATGTCTTTGTTTTCCCAGCCTCCCACCCTTGTTTTCTTCAAGGACTCGGATATCTTAATCAAGTATCCATCTTATTGATGCGAAGTCTCTCCAGTCTTTTTCGTCAATGTTCTTATCCGGTGATTCTCAAGAAGATACTAACGGAGCTTCAAGTTATCATTATTCATTCCTTTTCTTCTCCGGTGGTTTCAATTCAAGCTTTGTTGATCATATCCTTTTCCTCATTTCAAATGTCTTCTCATGCCGGTGCACCTCTTAATCATCCATTTCTCGCTATTCAATTGTTCCGGCGTGCTCAAGATATCTCGAAGATTCGTGTTTCCACTCTACATTCGTTCAAGCTCTTTCGAGGATGTTATCTCATCGAAGCCATTTAATTCAACCAGCGCAATCTATCTTTTAAATCATTCAACGGTGTTTCTTTTGAGTGGGCCCTAACCCATAGGTCTTTTCCCAGGATCTTACCTGACTCTTCTAATTTTTCCCAGAGCTATCCTAAATTCTTTTAAAGTTTGACGTAAGAATGAATTGTCATTAGTCAAATGTCTTCCTCCAAGATCTTTCAAATTATTTTCATCGTTGGTTCAACTTTTCCATTCTTCATTCCGGTGTGCCTCAATAATTCTTGGTGGTGTTTCTCGTTGTCATTCTCATCATTTGAAGACCGAAGAAGATTTTTCTCTCAATCTTGTTCCTTTCTCTTCAAGATTCTTGGTGCTAGCCTTATGACACCCTCTCATAATTGTTTTGATCGTGAGAATTCTTTTCACCCATCCGGAGCATTTCATGAGTTGTTTTCCATTTCTTTCCTCCGAAGGCCATCTTTTCAAATATTATTCATTTCAGCTGGCATCTCACATTTCCCAAATCTAGCCGGTGCATCATTCAAGTATATTCTCTAATCGGTCTGTGATCTATTCGTTTCACTTGTATCTAAATTCTCTCAATCATCTGCGTTTATTTGCTAATCCTTCCCAGTGATTCGTCCCTTTACTTCGTTCATTTGAAATTCTTACGGTGGTTCGTTCAAGATCTCTCTTCCTTGGTTATCATATCAATTTATTCGTTCTTCCAAACCCTACCGGTGGTTCGTTGAAGTTTCTTCCCAAGTTTGTGCTATATCTATCTTAATCCTTTCTACGGGAATAAGTAGTGTGCCAAATCCATTGGTTGTCATCAATTTAATTGATGAAGGATAGGCATAACTTAATTCTTATTCTTGTTTTATCCAAGTGGTTAATTCCTTTCTTCCGGAGTTTGTTCACGATGATTAAATTCTTGGTTTCAAGTGCACATCTTTCCTTTTCCAGAGTTCCAAGCTCTCTCAATTATTTCATCACGGAGATCCATCTAAATCATTTCAAGGCTTCACCTTGTGTTCTCAACTTCTTTTTCCTTCCGTCTTCATCATCCTTTTTGTTACCGGAGTTCTTCATGGATGTTTTACATGATGGTTCATAGAGGATTTAATTCCTTCTCGAAGTGTTCATCAAGATTCTTTTCAGAGGAGCTCAAGCATTCTTCATCTTGCAATCCGGAGTGCAATTCTTTCTATTGAATCATTAGAGGTGGTATTATGTCATTCTTGATAATTTGAGTTCATGTTCCATGATTCACATGTTGTTAAGAATGAGATATTTTAAACCCATCAATCTCTTCATTGGAGTTATCTTGGCTTATAGTTCACCTAAAGCCTTCCCTAAGGATTGTTGCTATTTATGGTGCTCATAAATGACCCAAGTTCTTCATCTTTCCTTCCGGTGAAATAGTTTCTCGTCTCCTTGTCATATAAATCCAATCAAATCTTTTCCGTGAGTGGTAAGTTGTCACCTCATAATGTTGAGATGCCTTCTATAAGCCCACTTCAAGCTTGTCCTTCCATTGTTGGTGTTCCAACAACTCCGTTCGACCCTTCTCCTAAAGATGCCTTTTCAAGCTCTGTTGTAGCAGAAGTTGGCATTTTCTTCTCCATTCTCCTATTTCAATTATCTATCTTCCATTCTTTTGTTCCGGAGGCATTGTGATGTTGCTCTTTTCAACCCATCATCTCGTTTTTTCAAAGATCATGCTCTTTTCATGCCTATCCATTTAACCGGAGTGTTGTGCCCTTTTGCTCAAGTTCTTTTCGCCTGATCAAGCCTTGCATCTCTTTTCAACCGGAGTGCTGTCTGAATTTGTTCTTCCTTGTTCCTTTTTCCTAACGGAGTGCTTTCAACTTCGTTCATCCCCATTGCTTTCTTTCTTTCAATTTTCTCAACCTCGCAAGGTTCTTTGGTTTCACTTGTTGGTCAAAGAAGCAACTTAGTTTTATCGCTGCTCTTCCACTTCTTTTTCCCTCCGGTGCCATTCTACATCTCAGGACGAGATCCTCTCGTAGTGGTGGAGTGTTGTAACGCCCCGAGACCGATGTGCCAGGTGTCTTCCAGTTATTCGATGTTGTTTCCTTGTCATTGCTTGCGTGTCATGCAGCTCATATCATGTCATCATGTGCATTGCATTTGCATATGTGTTCGTCTCATGCATCCGAGCTTTTCCCCCATTGTTCATTTTGCAATCCGGCGCTCCTATGTCATCCGGTGTCCCTTTCTACCTCTTTTCATGTGCGGGTGTTAAACGTTTTCGGATTAGACCGAGACTTGTCATGCGACCTTGGTTTACTACCGGTAGACCGCCTGTCAAGTTTCGTACCATTTGGACTTCGTTTGATACTCCAACGGTTAAACGAGGGACCGAAAAGGCCTCATGTGTGTTGCAGCCCAACACCCTTCCAAAGTGGCCCAAAACCCACCTAAATCTCTTCCATCACCTGGGCCGTTCGATCACGATCGCGTGGCCGCAAACCGTGCTCAATTTGGAGCCTCCTAGCTACCTCTACCTCTATATAGAGGTCCCTCCACGAAATTTCCGAATCAAAACACCCCTAACCTTGCTCCTCTTCCACCGCGCCGCGTCGGACACGTCCGTTCCGGCCGGACAAAGCCGAAGCCGCCGCCCGCGGCGAATCAGCTCGCACCACGTGGCGACGCCGGCCGCCCCCGCGCCGAGGCCCGCCAAGCCCGTGCCCGGCCCCTACAGGGATGGGCTAAGTTGGGACACCCCTGCAGGGATTTGAACTTTCGAAAGCTGTGCCCGCGGTTATGGGCAGATGGGAATTTGTTAATGTCCGGTTGTAGAAAACCTAAAACTTAACTTAATTAAAATGCACCAACCGCGTGTGTAACCGTGACGGTCTCTTCTCGGCGGAGTCCGGGAAGCGAACACGGTGTTGGAGTAATGCTTAACGTAGGTTGTTCTAGGATCACTTCTTGATCATAGATGTTCGACCGTGCCTTTGCCTTCTCTTCTCGCTCTCTTTTGCGTATGTTAGCCACAAAATATGCTAGTCGCTTGTTGCAGCTCCACATCATACCTTTTACCCTTCCTATAAGCTTAAATAGTCTTGATCGCGAGGGTGTTAGATTGCTAAGTCCCCGTGACTCACAGATACTTCCAAAACCAGTTTGCAGGTGCCGATGTTACCGAGCAGGTGGCGCAACCAAGCTCAAGGAGGAGCTCGATGAAGATCTTGTCCTTTGTGTTGCTTCGTTCTAGTTGATCAGTAGTGGAGCCCAGTTGGGGTCGATCGGGGATCTGTGTAGCATTTGGGGTAGTCTTCTTTTATTTTGGTTCCGTAGTCGGACCTTGATTGTATCTGGATGATGTAATGCTTTATTCATGTAATTGTGTGAAGTGGCGATTGTAAGTCAACTATGTATCTCTTTCCCTTATGTATTACATGGGTTGTGTGAAGATTACCTCACTTGCGACATTGCTTTCAATGCGGTTATGCCTCTAAGTCGTTCTTCGACACGTGGGAGATATAGCCGCATCAAGGGCGTTACAGCCGGGTAGCCACGCCCACTTCACCCGCGCTGGCCCGCCGGGGCCCAGGCGGGGCCCTCCCGGCCCAGACGCCGCCCGCCGACGCCAGCCGCCCGAGCCTCGCCCGCTGCTCGCCACCGCCAGGCTCCTCCGTCGCACCGCCCTCGCCGGCGCGCCACCATGCGTCGCCGCCCCGCAGCTCCGCCGCTCCTCCGCCTCCGCCCGCGCCTTCCCCGCCGCCTCTCCGGCTCGCCGCCGGCCGGATCCGGCGAGATCCGGCCCGGGAGAGCCTTGCCGCCCTTCTTCCTCCCCCACGGCGACGAACTCCGGCCGCCGCACCTCGTTCTCCGGCGATCCTCGAGAACCGTGCAAACCCTATATCTGTCCGGAGAGGTCTATTTTTCTCTAAGTCATTTTTCCTGTTCATATTTTCATGCCCTGTTCGACATGCCATAACTCCGCATCCGTAGCTCCGTTTTGAACGTGCCATATATCAAAATGTTCGTTAGGATGTCCTCTTCATTTTTTCCATTGCACCATGCTTGTTTGAGTCCATATTGATGCCTAAAATTCTGTTGCAAGAGTGCTATAAAATGTTAGTTCCTGATTCTTATCAGATCTTGAGCATTTGTCATTTTTGTCATGATTATTGTGTGCCTCCTATGAACTTGAGCCCTACATGTGTTTTGGGATATGCCATGCCATATTTACAGGGGTGTACGCCATGTATTTTTGTGATCAATGTGGTGACTAGCACATGCATGCAAAGTAGCTCTCGTAACATTGCTGATTTCAGGGACTTAGAATTTCAATAAGTCTTTTCCCTGTTGTTATTTTTATGCCATGTATTCATGTTGCTACAGAGAGATCCATGCCTCTTTTGAGTATGTTCAGTAAGGATGATTTGGACATATGGTTGTGCTCTATCCATCCATATCTTTGTTTGCATTTATGGAGTACCCTAGCATGACGTACTCTTGATCTACTTTTGCTATAAAATGTTCCTGGCAGATTGTTTACATGTTAATCAATTTTGCCAAGGTTGTTGTAGTTAATCCATGCATGCTATGAGTTTGTTCTTGCCATGGTTAGCTTCTTGAACATGTCTTCTTGCTGGGTGTATGCTTACCTTGTCATGCAATGCCTTGTGTTGGGTGCATCGAGCTTGCAAAGATGCCTCGTAACTCTGTTTATGCCATGTCCAGTTTTCTGCTAAGTCTGAATCTGTTAACGAAACTTGCTATGTTTACATGGGTGCCATCATATCTTTTGATCCTTTTTGGTTTATGGTCAGTAAGGGACTTTTGTTACATGCTTTGATTAGATTCATGTCATGCCTTGTATTGCTCTGATCTGATCCTGTAGCATGTTGATATCTTGCTCTAAACATTGCTTCCTGATGTTAATTCCTGACATGTTATTTTCACCAAGTATGTGATGTTGTTATCTTTTGCACTTTTGCCATGCTTGTTTGAACCTGATCTTGTGTGATTTAGCCATAGCTCAGTGTTCATCTTTTGTCAAGCATCTTGAGTAGATCACTGCCATGTGCTTTGTTGCTATGTTGGAGTGCAGTAGTTTAGTTTCTTGTTGCATTCTAGATGGCATCGTGCTGTTAATCGCAAAATCGTGCCATTCTTGTTTTGCTTGCCATTTGCAAACCG
Source organism: Triticum urartu (assembly GCF_056163025.1). Classification (NCBI taxonomy): domain Eukaryota; kingdom Viridiplantae; phylum Streptophyta; class Magnoliopsida; order Poales; family Poaceae; genus Triticum; species Triticum urartu. The sequence continues at coordinate 474,733,196 of NC_141878.1, read as the reverse complement.
TGCACCCATTCTGGTGATCTTTATATCGATTTCGACTGAAATCAACTCATCTTTCCAGCGGCACTCTTGGTTTGCCAAGTTGAGGCCTGGTTCAATCTTTTCCTTCCGGAGCACGCATATGCATTGCATATCACATCCCACATATCATGCCACGTTTTGCATCATGTTGCTTGCGCATTGCACCGTGGTTGATTGTGGTTACCTTTGCTTGTGTTCTTGCCTTGGGTAGAGCCGGGAGACGAGTACGTGATCGAGGAACCCGTCGAGTACGCTTACGAGGATCAAGCTTACGTCAACTTGGAGAACTTTGCACGCAAGATGACCATACCCTCGAAATCACTTATATCTTTGCTTGCTAGTTGCTCGCTCTATTGCTATGCCTATGTCGCAACACCTACCACTTGCTATATCATGCCTCCCATATTGCCATGTCAAGCCTGTAACCCACCGTGTCCTAGCAAACCGTTGTTTGGCTATGTTCCCGCTTTGCTCAGCCCCTCTTATAGCGTTGCTAGTTGCAAGTGAAGATTCGAGTTTGTTCCTTGTTGGAACATGTTCATTGTTGGGATATCATTATTATATCTTGTTTACTTTAATGCACCTATATACTTGGTAAAGGGTGGAAGGCTCGGCCTTATGCCTGGTGTTTTGTTCCACTCTTGCCGCCCTAGTTTCCGTCATACCGGTGTTATGTTCCTTGATTTTGCGTTCCTTACGCGGTTGGGTTATAATGGGAACCCCTTGACAGTTCGCCTTGAATAAAACTCCTCCAGCAAGGCCCAACCTTGGTTTTACCATTTTCCACCTAAGCCTTTTTCCCTTGGGTTTCGCGGATTCAAGGGTCATCTTTATTTTAAACCCCCGGGCCAGTGCTCCTCTGAGTGTTGGTCCAACTTGTCAGCCGCCGGTGGCCACCAGGGGCAACTCTGGGTTGGCCTACCGGAAGTTTAGACAATCCGGTGTGCCCTGAGAATGAGATATGTGCAGCTCCTATCGGGATTTGTCGGCACATCCGGGTGGCTTCGCTGGTCTTATTTTACCATTGTCGAGATGTCTTGTAACCGGGATTCCGAGTCTGATCGGGTCTTCTTGGGAGAAGGAATATCCTTCCTTGACCGTGAGAGCTTGTGATGGGCTAAGTTGGGACACCCCTGCAGGGATTTGAACTTTCGAAAGTCGTGCCTGCGGTTATGGGCAGATGGGAATTTGTTAATATCCGGTTGTAGAAAACCCGACACTTAACTTAACTAAAATGAATCAATAGCGTGTGTAGCCGTGATGGTCTCTTTTCAGCGGAGTCCGGAAAGAGAACACAGTTTCATGTTATGCTTGAACGTAAGTAGTTCAGGATCGCTTCTTGATCATGATAGCTTATCGACCGTGCCTTGCTCCTCTTCTCGCTCTCATTTGCGTAAGATAGCCACCATATATGCTAGTGCTTGCTGCAGCTCCACCTCACTACCTTTTCCTTCCCATAAGCTTAAATAGTCTTGATCGCGAGGGTGTGAGATTGCTGAGTCCCCGTGACTCACAGATTACTTCCAAAACCAGATGCAGGTGCCGATGATGCCAGCCCAGGGGATGCGACCGAACTCAAGTGGGAGTTCGACGAGGATTCAAGACGTTACTATGTTTCCTTTCCAGACGATCAGTAGTGGAGCCCAGTTGGGGCGATCGGGGATCTTATGCATTTGGGGTTGTCTTTATTTTGGTTCCATAGTCGGACCTTGATTGTATTCTGGATGATGTAATGCTATATTCATGTATTGTGTGAAGTGGCTATTGTAAGCCAACTCTTTATCTCTTTCTTATTCAGTACATGGGATGTGTAAAGATTACCCCTCTTGCGACATGCCTACTATGCGGTTATGCCTCTAAGTCGTGCTCCGACATGTGGGAGATATAGCCGCATCGTGGGTGTTACAAGACGTATCAAGCATCCCCAAGCTTAATTCCTGCTCGTCCTCGAGTAGATAAATGAAAAAAATTTGATGCGGAGTGCTACTTGGAATAATTTCAATGTAATTCTTCTTAATTGTGGTATGAATATTCAGATCCAAAAGATTCAAGATAAAAGTTCATATTGACATAAAAATAATAATACTTCAAGCATACTAACTAAGCAATTATGTCTTCTCAAAATAACATGGCCAAAGAAAGTTCATCCGTACAAAATCATATAGTTTAGTCATGCTCCATTTTCGTCACACAAGAATGCTCTCATCATGCACAACCCCGATGACAAGCCAAGCAATTGTTTCATACTTTAGTAATCTCAAACCTATAAACTTTCACGCAATATATGAGCGCGAGCCATGGACATAGCACTATGGGTGGAATAGATTTTGATGATGGGGGTTATGTGGAGAAGACAAAAAGGAGAAAGTCTCACATCAACGAGGCTAATAAATGGGCTATGGAGATGCCCATCGATTGATGTTAATGCAAGGAGTAGGGATTGCCATGCAACGGATGCACTAGAGCTATAAATGTATGAAAGCTCAACAAAAGAAACTAAGTGGGTGTGCATCCAACTTGCTTGCTCACGAAGACCTAGGGCACTTGAGGAGGCCCATTGTTGGAATATACAAGCCAAGTTCTATAATGAAAAATTCCCACTAGTATATGAAAGTGACAAAACAAGGGACTCTCTATCATGAAGATTATGGTGCTACTTTGAAGCACAAGTGTGGCAAAGGATAGTAGCATTGTCCCTTCTCTCTTTTTCTCTTTTTTTGGGGCCTTCTCTTTTTTATGGCCTTTCTCTTTTTTTTAATTCCTCACTTGGGACAATGCTCTAGAAAATGATGATCATCACACTTCTATTTTTTTACAACTCAATGATTACAACTCGATGCTAGAACAAAAGATGAATCTATATGAATGCCTCCGGCGGTGTACCGGGATATGCAATGAACCAAGAGTGACATGTATGAAAGAATTATGAACGGTGGCTTTGCCACAAATACTATGTCAACTACATGATCATGCTAAGCAATATGACAATGATGAATGTGTCATGATAAACGGAATGGTGGAAAGTTGCATGGCAACATATCTTGGAATGACTATGGAAATGCCATAATAGGTAGGTATGGTGGCTGTTTTGAGGAAGATATAAGGAGGTTTATGTGTGAAAGAGCGTATCATATCACGGGGTTTGGATGCACCGGCGAAGTTTGCACCAACTCTCAATGTGAGAAAGGGCAATGCACGGTACCGAAGAGGCTAGCAATGATGGAAGGGTGAGAGTGCGTATAATCAATGGACTCAACATTAGTCATAAAGAACTCACATACTTATTGCAAAAATCTACAAGTCATCAAACACCAAGCACTACGCGCATGCTCCTAGAGGGATAGATTGGTAGGAAAAGACCATCGCTCGTCCCCGACTGCCACTCATAAGGAGGACAATCGAAGAACACCTCATGTTTCAAATTTGTTACATAACGTTTACCATACGTGCATGCTATGGGACTTGCAAACTTCAACACAAGAATTTCTCAAATTCACAACTAGTCAACTATCACGACTTTGATATTATTACCTCCATATCTCAAAACAATCATCAAGCATCAAACTTCTCTTAGTATTCAAAACACTCATAAGAAAGTTTTTACTAATCTTGAATACCTAGCATATTAGGATTATTTAAGCAAATTACCATGATATTTAAGACTCTCAAAATAATCTAAGTTAAGCATGAGAGATCAATAGTTTCTATAAAACAAATCCACCACCGTGCTCTAAAAGATATAAGTGAAGTACTAGAGCGAAACTATATAACTCAAAAGATATAAGTGAAGCACATAGAGTATTCTAACAAATTCCAAATCATGTATGGCTCTCTCAAAAGTTGTGTACAACAAGGATGATTGTGGTAAACTAAAAAGCCAAGACTCAAATCATACAAGACGCTCCAAGCAAAACACATATCATGTGGTGAATAAAAATATAGCTCCAAGTAAAGTTACCGATAGAAGTAGACGAAAGAGGGGATGCCTTCCGGAGCATCCCCAAGCTTTGACTTTTAGGTGTCCTTAGATTATCTTGGGGGTGCCATGGGCATCCCCAAGCTTAGGCTCTTGCCACTCCTTGTTCCATAATCCATCAAATATTTACCCAAAACTTGAAAACTTCACAACACAAAACTTAAAGTAGAAACTCTCGTGAGCTCCGTTAGCAAAAGAAAACAAAAGACCACTTCAAGGTATTGTAATGAGCTCATTCTTTATTAATATTGGTGTTCAACCTACTTTATTCCAACTTCTTTATGGTTTATAAACTATTTTAGTAGCCATAGATTCATCAAAATAAGAAAACAACACATGAAAAACAGATTCTGTCAAAAACAGAACAGTCTGTAGTAATCTGTAGCTAGCGCAAGATCTGGAACCCCAAAAATTCTAAAATAAATTTCTGGACGTGAGGAATTTATCTATTAATTATCTTCAAAAATAATTAACTAAATAGCACTTTCCAAATAAAAATGGCAGCAGTTCTTGTGAGCGCTAAAGTTTCTGTTTTTTACAGCAAGATAACAAGACTTTCCCCAAGTCTTCCCAACGGTTCTACTTGGCACAAACACTAATTAAACACAAAAAACACAACGAAAAAAGAGGCTAGATAAATTATTTATTACTAAACAGGAGCAAAAAACAAGGAATAAAAAATAAAATTGGGTTGCCTCCCAACAAGCGCTATCGTTTAACGCCCCTAGCTAGGCATAAAAAGCAAGGATAGATTTAGGTATTGCCATCTTTGGTTTTAGGGAAAAAGAGAGTGAATTTGTTATCTATGGAATTAATCTTTCTATTTTGACAAAGTACATGTCCATTAATGGTAGAAGAACAATTAAGAATGTTGCGGAAATTGGCATCTAGGCTAGCTTTTATCTCTTTAATGGATTCGTTTTGGTAAGAAAGCAAAAGAGATGTGCTTTCAGCTTTCTCGTTAATGGGGTGCCCAAATATAGTTTTCATCCTCCCATGGGTATCTATGGGGTCCCCTTAAATAAAACCCTTCTCGAAAATAGAATCTAAAACTTGTTTGAACGAAGCGGGCAGCCCAACATAAAAGCCTTTTAAGTAAACCTCAATTTGATATTGGGGTACATAGCTAGCCCGGATCCTTAATAGCCTATCCCAAGCATCTTTCAAAGACTCATCAAGTAAATAACGAAAAAATCCAGAATCATCTTCATCAAAATTACTAAGGTTCTCATTGATAACTCCGGCAAGTTTTTCCATAGCATTCCGATTTATGAGTTTAGATTAGCAGGATTGTCTAAAGCACTAGAACTTGGGAGAGAACCCCCAATTCTTTTTGGTTCCGACATGGCGAGGGAAAAGCGAGCGAAAATAGGCAAATAGAGAAAGAGAGAGAGGATAGAGAGAGAGGGCGAATAAAACGTCAAGGGTGAAGTGGGGGAGAGGAAAACGAGAGGCAAATGGTAAATAATGTAATGCGGGAGATAAGGGTATGTGATGGGTACTTGGTATGTTAACTTTTGCGTAGACTCCCCGGCAACGGCGCCAGAAATCCTTCTTGCTACCTCTTGAGCACTGCGTTGGTTTTCCCTTGAAGAGGAAAGGGTGATGCAGCAAAGTAGCGTAAGTATTCCCCTCAGTTTTTGACAACCAATGTATCAATCCAGTAGGAGGCTACGCGCGAGTCCCTCATACCTGCACAAAACAAATAACTCCTCGCAACCAACGTGATAAGGGGTTGTCAATCCCTTCACGGTCACTTACGAGAGTGAGATCTGATAGATATGATAAGATAATATTTTTGGTATTTTTATGATAAAAATGCAAAGTAAAATAAAAGCAAAGTAAAAAAGCAAAGGAAATAACTAAGTATTGGAAGATTAATATGATGAAGATAGACCCGGGGGCCATAGGTTTCACTAGTGGCTTCTCTCAAGAGCATAAGTATTTTACGGTGGGTGAACGAATTACTGTTGAGCAATTGACAGAATTGAGCATAGTTATGAGAATATCTAGGTATGATCATGTATATAGGCATCACGTCCGTGACAAGTACACAGACTCCTGCCTGCATCTACTACTAATACTCCACTCATCGACCGCTATCCAGCATGCATCTAGAGTATTAAGTTCATGAAAACGGAGTAACGCCTTAAGCAAGATGACATGATGTAGAGGGATAAATTCATGCAATATGATAAAAAAAACCATCTTGTTATCCTCGATGGCAACAATACAATACGTGCCTTGCTGCCCGTACTATCACTGGGAAAGGACACCACAAGATTGAACCCAAAGCTAAGCACTTCTCCCATTGCAGGAAAGATCAATCTAGTAGGCCAAACCAAACTGATAATTCGAAGAGAATTGCAAAGATAACCAATCATACATAAAAGAATTCAGAGAAGATTCAAATATTGTTCATAGATAATCTTGATCATAAAGCCACAATTCATCGGTCTCAACAAACACACCGCAAAAAGAAGATTACATCGAATAGATCTCCACAAGAGAGGGCGAGAACATTGTATTGAGATCCAAAAAGAGAGAAGAAGCCATCTAGCTAATAACTATGGACCCGAAGGTCTGAGGTAAACTACTCACACTTCATCGGAGAGGCTATGGTGTTGATGTAGAAGCCCTCCGTGATGGATGCCCCCTCCGGCGGAGCTCCGAAACAGGACCCAAGATGGGATCTCATGGATACAGAAGGTTGCGGTGGTGGAATTAGGGTTTTGGCTCCGTATCTGATCGTTTGGGGGTATGTAGGTATATATAGGAGGAAGGAGTACGTCGGTGGAGCAACAGGGGGCCCATGAGGGTGGAGGGCGCGCCTGCGGGCTAGGCATGCCCCCTACCTCATGGCTTCCTCCTTTATTTCTTAACGTAGGGTCCAAGTCTCCTGGATCATGTTCGTTCTGAAAATCACGTTCCCGAAGGTTTCATTCCATTTGGACTCCGTTTGATATTCCTTTTCTGCGAAACTCTGAAATAGGCAAAAAAAACAGCAATTCTGGGCTGGGCCTCCGGTTAATAGGTTAGTCCCAAAAATAATATAAAAGTGGATAATAAAGCCTGATAATGTCCAAAACAGTAGATAATATAGCATGGAGCAATCAAAAATTATAGATACGTTCGAGACGTATCAATACTCAATGTTGGTGGACTCAGCCATGCGCCCATAGTCGTCGACGAATCACCGGGAGCTTCGTATGCAAGCATCCTCATCGCTGTCGTGCACTTCTGGATCGAGGTGAATCCAAGTTTGCCGGTGCTCTTTCTTGCACTTGAAGTAGCTGTCGAACTTCCGGATGGAATTCACAATCCTGAAGAAAAGCTTTCGGCTCATCCGATAAACGGTGCCGAAATGTTTTGTCGCCGTGCAGTGGAGCATCGGCGAAGTAGTCGGAGTAGAGCATGCAGCAGCCTTTGAGACAATGCCGGTTCTTTGCTTTCACCCGCCCCGGCGCTGAGCCACCTCGCAGTGGCTTTTCATTGCTCGCCGGCAGCTGGGCGAGGGCGGCGAGCACCATGAGATGCTCTTCCTCCTGGACGTCGGCCTCGGCTTCCTCCTCCAGCAGTGTGGCGAGCACTTCCTCGTCATCCGAGTCCATCTTGCTGAGGCAGGCAAATCGCCAAACACCTTGAGCGCCGGCGGGCGTGTACCTGCCGCTAAACTACCCCTCCACGGCCGGAAACGGCGGCCAGAAACGCCCAACTGCTGGTGAAGGGGCTGCCTCGGCGAACCTCGGCTATTTTTCCGGCGGGGATTGGATATCTAGCGGTGAAGGGCGGCGATCGGCGCCGGGATACAACTAGTAGCGGCCGAGGGCGCGGGGGGTGGGAGGCGAGTCGGGGAAGAAAGACTTGACTTTTCACCTAACGGGGTGGGCCAGACACGCTTTTCCCTTGTGCCGAAGCCCCTTATCGCCCCCAGTGCGCCAGGTTCGTCCTAGGAGCGCCGGGCCCAAAAACGGGCCGAACCAGCACTTTTCGACGTCCTGGGAGCGCGACTGGGGCTTTTTTTTACGCCGGCACTGAAGAAGTGGCCCGGGAGGGCTTGTTGGGGCGCGGCTGGAGATGCTCTTACTTGGCAAATCGGATAATGTCCAGCGATCGTCTGAAATTTCGACCGGTCGACCGGCGTCTATCGCTGCCCTAAGAGCAACTCCAAGGGCCGACCCAAATGGACGGCGCATTTGTCCGCTTTTTGTCCATTTGGGTCGCCGCCCACCGGCGTCCGCCCAGTTTTGCATTTGGGTTGGCAGTGCGCCCAACGCGCCGACCCATTTCATGCCCGCATTCAACTTTTAAATAAAAAGGGCCCGCAGCCGATCATGCCAGCGGCCATGTCTCATGTCGGCACCATGCCAGTGCCGGCATAAAATGCCGGCTTCAGAAAATATCACCACAGTTCATGCTGGCGCACTCGCCAGCCGGCCGGCACACATGCCAGCACACAAAAAAGGGTGGGACTTGAGTTCGACCACGCCATCGCGGCTCCCGTGGTCATGCCGGCACACCTGCTGGCATACAAAAAAGATGGCCCTCGCCACCATAGATCACTCTGATACATCTCCATCGTATCTATAATTTTTGATTGTCCCATGCCAATATTATTCAACTTTCATATAGTTTTGGTAACTTTTTATACTATTTTTGGGACTAACATATTGATCCAGTGCCCAGTGCCAGTTCCTGTTTGTTGCATGTTTTTTGTTTCGCAGAATATCCATATCAAACGGAGTCCAAACGGGATAAAAACAGACGGATTTTTTTGGAATATATATGATTTTTGGGAAGAAAAATCCACGCAAGACGGTGCCCGAGGTGGCCACGAGGCAGGGGGCGCGCCCCTTACCTGCGTGGGCCACTCGTAAGGTGGTTGGTGCCCTTCTTTCTCCGCAAGAAAGCTAATGTCCGGATAGAGATCGTGTTAAAATTTCATCCCAATCTGAGTTACGGATCTCCGGGAATATAAGAAACAGTGAAAGGGAATAATCTGAGAACGCAGAAACAGAGAGAGACAGAGAGACAGATCCAATCTCGGAGGGGCTCTCGCCCCTACCATGCCATGGAGGCCAAGGACCATAGGGGAAACCCTTCTCCCATCTAGGGAGGAGGTCAAGGAAGAAGAATACGAAGGGGCCCCCTCTCCCCTTCTCTTCCGGTGGCGCCGGAACGCTGCCGTGGCCATCATCATCATCACCGCGATTACACCAACACCTCCGCCATCTTCACCAACATCTCCATCACCTTCCCCCTATATCTACAGCGGTCCACTCTCCCACAACCCGCTGTACCCTCTACTTGAACATGGTGCTTTATGCTTCATATTATTATCCAATGATGTGTTTCCATCCTATGATGTCTGAGTAGATTTTCATTGTCCTATCGGTGGTTGATGAATTGTTATGATTGATTTAATTTGCTTGTGGTTATGTTGCCGTCCTTTGGTGCCCATCATATGATTGCGCGCGTGGATCACACCCTAGGGTTAGTTGTATGTTGATAGGACTATGTCTTGGAGGGCAAGAGTGACAGAAGCTTCAACCTAGCATAGAAATTGATGCATACGGGATTGAAAGGGGACCAATATATCTTAAGGCTATGGTTGGGTTTTACCTTAATGAACGTTAGTAGTTGCGGATGCTTGCTAATAGTTCCAATCATAGGTGCATAGAATTCCAAGTCAGGGATGACATGCTAGCAGTGGCCTCTCCCACATAATACTTGCTATCGGTCTAGTAAATTAGTCAAATGCTTAGGGGCAATTTCACAACTCCTACCACCACTTTTCCACACTCGCTATATTTACTTTATTGTTTCTTTATCTAAACAGCCCCTACTTTTTATTTACGTACTCTTTATTATCTTGCAAACCTATCCAACAACACCTACAAAGTACTTCTAGTTTCATACTTGTTCTAGGTAAAGTGAACGTCAAGCGTGCGTAGAGTTGTATCGGTGGTCGATAGAACTTGAGGGAATATTTGTTCTACCTTTAGCTCCTCGTTGGGTTCGACACTCTTACTTATCGAAAACTGTTGCGATCCCCTATACTTGTGGGTTATCAAGACCTTTTTCTGGCGCCGTTGCCGGGGAGTCATAGCGTGGGGAGAATATTCTCGTTTGTGCTTGTTTGCTTTATCACTAAGTAATTTTTATTTGTTGTTCTTAGTTGTTTTCTATCTTTAGTTATGGGTGGGAAACGCAAAATACCAAAAAAATTAGTTGTACCTACTGAACCAATGGTTGAAGAACTGAAGGAAATATGCCCTAGAGGCAATAATAAAGTTATTATTTATTTACTTATATCATGATAAATGTTTATTATTCATGCTAGACGGAAACATAATACATGTGTGAATACATAGACAAACAGAGTGTCACTAGTATGCCTCTACTTAACTAGCTCGTTGATCAAAGATGGTTATGTTTCCTAACCATAGACATGAGTTGTCATTTGATTAACGGGATCACATCATTAGGAGAATGATGTGATTGACTTGACCCATTCTGTTAGCTTAGCACTTGATCATTTAGTTTGTTGCTATTGCTTTGTTCATGACTTATACATGTTCCTATGCCTATGAGATTATGCAACTCCCATTTACCGGAGGAACACTTTGTGTGCCACCAAATGTCACAATGTAACTGGGTGATTATAAAGGTGCTCTACAGGTGTCTCCGAACATAATTGTTGGGTTGGTGTATTTTGAGATTAGGATTTGTCACTTCGATTGTCGGAGAGGTATCTCTGGTCCCACTCGGTAATGCACATCACTATAAGCCTTGCAAGCATTGCAACTAATGAGTTAGTTGTGGGATGATGTATTACGGAACGAGTAAAGAGACTTGCCGGTAACGATATTGAACTAGATATTGAGATACCGACGATCGGATCTCGGGCAAGTAACATACCGATGACAAAGGGAACAATGTATGTTGTTATGCGGTCTGACCGATAAAGATCTCCGTAGAATATGTAGGAGACAATATGAGCATCTAGGTTCCGCTATTGGTTATTGACCGGAGACGTGTCTCGGTCATGTCTACATAGTTCTCGAACCCATAGGGTCCGCACGCTTAACGTTATGATGACAGTTATATTATGAGTTTATATGTTTCGATGTACCTAAGGTTCTTCGGAGTCCCATATGTGATCACGGACATGACGAGGAGTCTCGAAATGGTCGAGACATGAAGATTGATATATTGGAAGCCTATGTTTGGATATCGGAAGTGTTCCGGGTGAAATAGTGATTTTACCAGAGTATCGGGAGGTTACCGGAACCCCCCCGGGAATCAAATGGGCCTTAGTGGGCCTAGGTGGAAGAGAGGAGAGGAGGCAAGGGCTGGCCACGCGCCCCTCCCCCTAGTCCGAATAGGACAAGGAGAGGGGGGCGGCGCCCCCCCTTCCTTCTGTCTCCTCCACTCCTTCCCCCCAAGTCCTAATCCAACTAGGAAAAAGGAGGGGAGTCCTACTCCCGGTAGGAGTAGGACTCCTCCTGCGCGCCTCCTCCTATGGCCGGCCGCACCCCCCTTGCTCCTTTATATACGGGGGTAGGGGGCACCCTGGAGACACAACAATTGATCATTGATCTCTTAGCCGTGTGCGGTGCCCCCCTCCACCATACTCCACCTCAATAATACTGTAGCGGTGCTTAGGCGAAGCCCTGCGTCGGTAGAACATGAACATCGTCACCACACCGTCGTGCTGACAAAACTCTCCCTCAACACTCGGCTAGATCGAAGTTCGAGGGACGTCATCGGGCTGAACGTGTGCTGAACTCGGAGGTGCCGTACGTTCGGTACTTGATCGGTCGGATCGTGAAGACGTATGACTACATCAACCGCGTTGTGCTAAACGCTTCCGCTTTCGGTCTACGAGGGTACGTGGACAACACTCTCCCTTCTCGTTGCTATGCATCACCATGATCTTGCGTGTGCGTAGGAATTTTTTTTGAAATTACTACGTTCCCCAACAGTGGCATCAGAGCCAGGTTTTATGCGTTGATGTTATATGCACGAGTAGAACACAAGTGAGTTGTGGGCGATATAATTCATACTGCTTACCAGCATGTCATACTTTGGTTCGGCTGTATTGTTGGATAAAGCGGCCTGGACCGACATTACGCGTACGCTTACGCGAGACTGGTTCTACCGACGTGCTTTGCACATAGGTGGCTCGCGGGTGACAGTTTCTCCAACTTTAGTTAAACCGAGTGTGGCTACGCCCAGTCCTTGCGAAGGATAAAACAGCACCAACTTGACACTATCGTTGTGGTTTTGATGTGTAGGTAAGAATGGTTCTTGCTAAGCCCATAGCAGCCATGTAAAACTTGCAACAACAAAGTAGAGGACGTCTAACTTGTTTTTGCAGGGCATGTTGTGATGTGATATGGTCAAGACATGATGCTAAATTTTATTGTATGAGATGATCATGTCTTGTAACCGAGTTATCGGCAACTGGCAGGAGCCATATGGTTGTCGCTTTATTGTATGCAATGCAATCACCCTGTAATGCTTTACTTCATCACTAAGTGGTAGCGATAGTCGTGGAAGCATACGATTGGCGAGACGACAACGATGCTACGATAGAGATCAAGGTGTCGCGCCGATGATGATGGTGATCATGACGGTGCTTTGGAGATGGAGATCATAGACACAAGATGATGATGGCCATATCATATCACTTATATTGATTGCATGTGATGTTTATCTTTTATGCATCTTATCTTGCTTTTATTGACGGTAGCATTATAAGATGATCTCTCACTAAATTTCAAGAAAAAAGTGTTCTCCCTGAGTATGCACCGTTGCCAAAGTTCGTCGTGCCCAGAAACCACGTGATGATCGGGTGTGATAAGCTCTACGTCCATCTACAACGGGTGCAAGCCAGTTTTTGCACACGTAGAATACTCAGGTTAAACTTGACGAGCCTAGCATATGCAAATATGGCCTCGGAACACTGAGACCGAAAGGTCGAGCGTGAATCATATAGTAGATATGATCAACATAGTGATGTTCACCATTGAAAGCTACTCCATTTCACGTGATGATTGGTTATGGTTTAGTTGATTTGGATCACGTGATCACTTAGATGATTAGAGGGCTGTCTTTCTAAGTGGGAGTTCTTAAGTGATATGATTAATTGAACTTAAATTTATCATGAACTCAGTCCTGGTAATATTAGCATACCTATCTTGTAGATAAATAGCTCGCGTTTAGCTCCCCTGTTTTATTTTTGATATGTTCCTAGAGAAAACTAAGTTGAAAGATGTTAGTAGCAAGGATGCGGATTGGATCCGTGTTCTGAGGTTTATCCTCATTGCTGCACAGAAGAATTATGTCCTTGATGCACCGTGTAACGCCCCAAGATCAGAGCTTCAGATGCCTTCCAGGGTTTCCGGGTTTCGTCGTGTGTTTTGTTTGGTTCATTGCATTCATCATTGCATCATGTCATCATGCCATCATGTCATTTCTTTTTCTTAACTCAACTAAATAAATGGCATGGATCCTTGATCCATTTAAACCGAGGGAATTCACATGATGATTCTCTTTACAACATATCCTCTCGATATTTAGAGAGCTATAGTAAATATTCCAATTATTTGGATTTACCGCAAACACAAGTGCAATTTAAAGACTCTCAGTTCTTTTCTGCTTCGAGTTGCTCCTCAAACCTTGCCATATATTCTTTCATCTTTTTCCGGAGCTCCACCAAAAATCCGAACATTTTTTGGACCTTCCTAACCCTCACTTCCTATTCAAACCATTTGAATTTAAATCAAATGAGTTTGAATTTAAACTTTCAAAAATGCCCACTCCATTTTTCTTGGAACATGCGCATTTTTGCGAGTCCGGGAAATTTATTCCTGTGCCCAAACTCCTTCTCTACCTTTTCTTTTCTTCCCTTTTCTTCCTCTTTTTCTGTTGTTTTTTTATTAGAGAAGATAGTGGGAGAGAGAGCCCAGCCTCTCAGGCCTGCTAGGCCTGCCCTTTTGCCTTAAGGCCCAGCTGACCCCTCCTCTCTACTGGGCCGGCCCCAAGCCCACCTAACGCTGCTAACCCTAGGCCCGAGCGAAACTCTCTCCCGATCGATCCCCAACTTCCCCCGCATCACCTCCTCCTCGTTCCCTCACGCCGCCAGAGACCTTCGTCCCGACCCCTCGCTCAGCTCCTCTCGATCCCCATGGCCTCTCCCTCATTTCCCTCGCTCCCGCGGCTCCGCGCGCCTCCAGAGCCCGACGCAGCACCGTTGGAGGAGCCGCCCTCGTCCGTCGCCCCGCCTGAAGTCCACCGATGCCAAGCGCCGCCTGCCCTTCCCGCGGCCACCTCTCCTCCCCCTGCTCCTCCACGCGGTGCCGACCGGCGACCAAGACGAACGGGAACCCCACCGGGGCTCCTTCTCTACGCCCTCTCCTGGAGCCACCCGCTGCTGCTGCTCTTCTTCAAGGCGCAAGTCCCGCCGCGGCTGCTGCTCTGCTCCTGCCCCGTCGGAGACCACGAGCCCCTCCACTCCTTCTTCCAGCGGAGCCCCATACCTCGACCCCGCCACCATGTCCTCGCCAACCATGCGCCGGACCCCGAGTTCGCCTCCTCCTTGTTGGTGCCCAAGGACCATGTCGCCATGGTCTCTGCCCGTCACCTCCGTTCTGTTTTGCCTCGCTGCAATGCATCTTGTATCCTCTGGTGCTCCCCTATACTACGACCAGCAGCTCGAGCTGCCCCCATTCATCTCCGGTGACCTCCCGAGGCAGAGTCGTGCAAGTTCCTCCATGCCCTTTCAGTTCATCAAGATCGCCAAGTCCAGTGGTGCACCAAGTACATGGCACCCTCCCGAGCACCTCCCGTTCATGCCTCCCCTCGTCCTCGTCGGCCATCCATGAGAAGTTTTGGCATGGCCATGGACGAGAACCCCCCCCCCCGAGCATTTTGTTGCCTCGTTGGACTTTTTCGTTCCTGGAGTTTGGACCGTCAAGACTTGCTGCCGAGACAAGAACCGCCACAAGACGTTTCAGAGATCGCCAAGTACCTCTACCGTTGGCCCCGAACACCTACGGACGTGTACGACTACCGTTGCCCGAAATACCATGGGTCACAAGCGCCGTGAACGACTACCATCACTTGGGTTCGACAAGATGCCGAGTACCACTACGTTTGCCATGTACATCTACCCCAAGACCGGACCATCAAGTACCGCGAGAACGTTTGTACCTCTACCGTCGCCGTGGATCCGACAAGTACCCCTACAACAAGTGTACCTCTACCATCGTCTTCGGAATCGCTAAGAACATAAGTACCCCTTCGAGATGACGGGACTGGCAAGTTCGAATGACCCCAAGTACCTCTTCGAAACGACCGAGTAACATTACCGTCGGACGCTCGAACGACTACAGGCTGAAACGTCAAGTTCCTCGATGAACCATGTAAGACTACCGTTTCTCGTGGATTCACCTAAGTACCACGTAATGGACGACCCTACAAGTTACCGTCGCCTTGGAGATGTTGGGCTCATCAAGTTCCTCTTCGGAAAAGTACCACTACTTCCCTCAACGTCCTGAGAACGTCTACTTCCCCTACACCGCATCGAACTCGAACCCCTCTGATAATGCACGCTTCGAAGGTATAACCGCCGAGAACGACGCCCATGGACGAATGCTTGCGATGTATGAGTTGAACCGTGTGTTGCTTCGTGTCCGAGTTGTTCGTTGCACGAAGCCCCTCTTTTGCCTTGCCGCCATCATGTGGAAACCCGGAATCCGGGAGCACCCCATCTTCTTGCATGACACGCTTGCACCCATTTCCTTTTGCACCGGTATCCCCGTGAGCTTCCAGAACCGATATGTTGTTGTGGCATCATTTTCGGATTCATTGCCGTGGCACCCCTTTTCGTTTCCGCCACGATGACAAATGCTTCATAATGCTCTTGTCAACTTTTAATAAAAATTGCATAAAACTTGCATGTCATCCGCATCATGATAACAACTTCAAGTTTGGTTAAAATTGTTGTTTGCTTTAAATTGCTAATGCATATGGGGATTTACCGGATTTGTTGTTTGTTATATCCGGCCCCATTTAAAATGTTTAGTTTACTTATGCTCCACCTCTTGCCATGTTTAAACAACATTTAATATTGTTGAGTACCTAACCGGGAGTGAACCAAATAATTGTTGTGGTGTTTTGTCAATATGCATCCCGATGCATATTGAGCTCCACTTAACTTGTAGGTTTGTTTGTGCTCTTTGCCATGCCATGCATATTTAAACTGGACATGCATCATACTTGTTTGCGCATCATGCCATGCTTATGTGATGTTTGTTTACTATGTTGTTTTCTCCTTTCTGGTGTTGCTTCTTCGGGTTAGTTCCAATAACGTCGCGTTTGTGGGGATCCGTTCGACTACGTCCGTTTGTCTTCTTCTTGGACTCGTTCCTCTTCCTTGCGGGATTTCAGGCAAGATGACCATACCCTCGAAATCACTTCTATCTTTGCTTGCTAGTTGCTCGCTCTTTTGCTATGCCTATGCTGCGATACCTACCACTTGCTCATCATGCCTCCCATATTGTTGAACCAAGCCTCTAACCCACCTTGTCCTAGCAAACCATTGTTTGGCTATGTTACCGCTTTGCTCAGCCCCTCTTATAGCATTGTTAGTTGCAGGTGAAGATTGAAGTTTGTTCCTTGTTGGGACATGGAGACGTTGTTCCTTGTTGGAACATGTTTACTTGTTGGGATATCACAATATCTCTTATTTAATTAATGCATATATATACTTGTTAAAGGGTGGAAGGCTCGGCCTTATGCCTAGTGTTTTGTTCCACTCTTGCCGCCCTAGTTTCTGTCATATCGGTGTTATGTTCCCGGATTTTGCGTTCCTTACGTGGTTGGGTTATAATGGGAACCCCTTGATAGTTCGCCTTGAATAAAACTCCTCCAGCAATGCCCAACCTTGGTTTTACCATTTGCCTCACCACCACCTACTTTTCCCTTGGGAGTCGCTCTCTCGAGGGTCATCTTTATTTTAACCCCCCCGGGTCAGTGCTTCTCTAAGTATTGGTCCGAAACGGGCAGCCTGCGGGGCCACCTCGGGGAAACTCGAGGGCTGGTTTTACTCGTAGCTTGACCTATCTGAGTGTGCCCTGAGAACGAGATATGTGCAGCTCCTATCGGGATTTGTCGGCACATTCGGGCGGTGTTGCTGGACTTGTTTTACCATTGTCAAGGATGTCTTGTAACCGGGATTCCGAGTCTGATCGGGTCTTCCCGCTAGAAGGAATATCCTTCGTTGACCGTGAGAGCTTGTGATGGGCTAAGTTGGGACACCCCTGTAGCGATTTGAACTTTTGAAAGCCATGCCCGCGGTTATGGGCAGATGGGGATTTGTTAACGTCCGGTTGTAGAAAACCTGAAGTTGACCTTAATTAAAAATACATCAACCGCGTGTGTAACCGTGATGGTCTCTTTCCGGCGGAGTCCGGGAAGTGAACACGGTGTTGGAGTTATGCTTGACGTAGGTTGTTCTAGGATCACTTCTTGATCATAGATGTTAGACCGTGCTTTTGCCTTCTCTTCTCGCTCTCTTTTGCGAATATGTTAGCCACCATATATGCTAGTCGCTTGCTGCAGCTCCACCTCATACCTTTTACCTACCTATAAGCTTAAATAGTCTTGATCGCGAGGGTGCGAGATTGCTGAGTCCCCATGACTCACAGATTACTTCCAAACCAGATGCAGGGCCCGATGACTCCGTTCCAGATTATGCGCTTGAGATCAAGTGGGAGTTCGACGAAGACTCACGTTGTTACTATGTGTCTTTCCCTGATGATCAGTAGTGGTGCCCAGTTGGGGCGATCGGGACCGTGTCGCATGTTGGGGTTGATCTTTTATTTTGGTACCGTAGTCGGACCATGAGTGTATTGGATGATTGTAATGTTATTCATGTACTTTGTGTGACGTGGCGAGTGTAAGCCAACTATGTTCCTTTCCCCTTATTATCTATTTACATGGGTTGTTGTGAAGATTACCTTACTTGCGACATTGCTTTCAATGCGGTTATGCCTCTAAGTCGTGCTTCGACACGTAGGAGATATAGCCGCATCGAGGGCGTTACAAGTTGGTAATCAGAGCCTTCCCCGACCTTAGGAGCCCCCACTGCTTGATCGAATTAGTTGTCATTGTTGAGTCTAGAAAAATGTTTTGAGTCATTTAGGAATTATATATCAGAGAGTTTAGGGATTCTTTTTACTCCCCAGTCCCTTCATCGCTCTGGTAAGGCATCCCGACGTAGAGATTTGACTCTTCTCTTCTCAAATTTCACTAAAAAAATTTAGGATCACGCGGGTATCTTGGTATCGTTCCGATCGATTTGTGACGAGAACAGTGTTCTTGGTGCCTCCTGTCATTTAGGGGTTGTGGCAGTGTCTCGGGGAGTTGAGCTCCGAGGTGTTGTCGTCACAATTTTATCGTTGCAGTTCTGGAATACCTGAGTTTAGTTTCGCCGACATCGAAAATCTCTTTTATGCAGTTGTTGGTGAGATAACCTCGACGCCACCCAGTACTGGGGCGGGAGTTCGGGAGTATTGCCATAACTCGTATAACGGATGATTTTCGAAGGTTGAGGTAAATGATTTCCGAAGGTTTCTTGGTTATGTGTTGAAGGATGGATGCAGCTGGATGTAGGATTTGCTAGTTTGGGTGAGATATTATGCTTCCCCTGTATCCCCAACACCTGATTGCATAACCGGAAAATTTCGGGAGTTTATAAGTGGGAATTCAAGTAGCTCTTAGGATATCTTTCCGACAGATGTATGATATGAAATTGGGGTTCGACGTCTAGTGGTCCGCCTATCCACGGTTGGTTTTACAGTGGTCTCGTTGTGTCTTAAAGACTCCTTGGCTATGCCGACTCGGGGACGCTTCGTATGTCATGTGCACTGCCTTGTACATGATGGTGTTGTACGATCGAGCCCGTGTAGGCCCCACCATGAAAACTTCGGACGAAATCTCTATCATATGTTTGTTCTGGCTTATTCCGCAAGCCAATCCTTTGTTTTGTTCTGAGTTGTGGTATTCGAGTTACTTCGAAGTCAAATGTTGATTCCATACCTTTCCTAAACGGTGTTCTCATACTCTGATGTGAATACTAATCCTTCATGATCATCGAGATTGTCATGTCAATCCTTTTCAACCGGTGTGTTTCTCTTCAAGTGGATCCGATCATTTCAACATTTGCAAGATCCAATCTCAGTTTTTTCGTCAACGGTGTTTGCTTCATCCGTTCCAAGTTTCCTTTGTTTTCCCGCCCACCCACCCTTTTTTTCTTCAAGGACTCGGATCTCTTAATCAAGTATCCATTTCGTTGATTTGAAGTATCTCCATTCTTTTCCGTCAATGTTCTTATCCGGTGATTCTCATGAAGATGCTCTTCAAGTTCGTCATTCTTCATTCTTTTCATCTCCGGTGGATTTAAGTCAAGCTTTGTTGCTCATATCCTTTGCTCATTACAATGTTTTCTCATGTCGGTGCACCTCATAATCATTCACTTCTCGCTATTCAATTG
The DNA here is from genome assembly GCF_056163025.1 of Triticum urartu. Classification (NCBI taxonomy): domain Eukaryota; kingdom Viridiplantae; phylum Streptophyta; class Magnoliopsida; order Poales; family Poaceae; genus Triticum; species Triticum urartu. Next base: position 474,713,637 of record NC_141878.1, on the reverse strand, counting down.
TTCCGGAGTGCTGAAGATATCTCTGGAGATTCAAGTTTCTATTCGTAATCCTTTCAAGCTCTTTCGAGGATGTTACCTCATTCAAGTCGTTTAACTCAACCATTGCAATCTCTCTTTTAAATCATTCAACGTTGTATCTTTGAGTGGGTCCTAACCCACAGGTTCTTTTTCAGGATCTTACCTGACTCCTCTTATTTTCCCAGAGCTATCCTCAAATGTCTTTTCGGAGTTTGACGTAAGAATGATTCATCATCGGTCATATGTATTTCTCCAAGATCTTTCAAATTCTTTTCATCGTTGGCTCATCCTTTCCATTCTTCATTCAGGAGTGCCTCAATAATTCTTGGTGGTGTTTCTCGTCGTCATTCTCAACATTTGAAGACCGAAGAGGAGTTTTACCTCCATATCTTATCCGTTCTCTCAGAGATTCGTGGTTCTAGTTCGAGCCATCCTCTCATAATTATTTTGATTGTGAGAATTCTTTTCACCTATCCGGAGCAATTCAAGAGTCTTCTCAGTTTGATTCTCCGGAGCCCATCATCTTAGAATTATTCTTTCTAGCTTTCAGCTCTCCCTCTCTAAATCTTACCGGTGCACCACTCAATATTCTCTAATCAGCTCGTTTCAGTGGTATCTAAATCCCCTCAAGTATCATCATTCGTTCTCTAATTCTTACCGGTGATTCATTCTTTTACTTCCTTCATTTCCAATTCTTACGGTGGTTCGTTCAAGACTTCTCTTCCTTCTTTACCATATAAATCTATTCGTTATTTCAATCCTTCCGGTGGATCGTTGAACACCTTCTCAAGTTGCGCTATATCTATCTTCACCCTTGTTACGAGAATAAGTAGTGTGCCAAATCCGTTGCTTGTCATCAATTTAAATTGGTGAAGGATACGCATAACATAATTCTTATTCTTGTTTCATCCAAGTGATCAATTCCTTCCTTCGGAGTTTGTTCATGATGAATAAATTCTTGATTTCTTTCCTTCATCTTTCTTTTCCGGAGTTCTAGGTTTTTTCCCCACATTATCTCGTCGTGAAGCTCCATCTAAGCATTGCAAGGCTTCAATCTTATTCTTTTCATCCGTCTTTTCATTTGTTCATCCTTTTTCTTACCGGACATCATCATGGAGGTTCTATATGATGGTTCATAAAGGATTTAATTCCTTCTCCAAGTCTTTCATCGAGATTCTTTTCTAAGAAGCTCAATCTTTCTTCATATTGTAATCCAGAGTGCAATTCTTTCTACCGTATCATTGAAGGTGGTATTATGTCATTCTTGATAATTTGAGTTCATGTTTCATGATTCACACGTTGTTAAGAATGAGGTATTTTAAATCCATCAACCTCTTCGTTGGAGGTATCTTGTGTCATATTTCACCTAAAGCCTTCCCTAAGGATTGTTGCTATTTATGGTGCTTATAAATGACCCAAGTTCTTCATTTATCCTCCCGGTGAAATAAGTTTCTCATCGCCTTGTTCATATCATTCCAATCTATCGTTTTCGTTAGTGGCAGAATTTCACCTCAGCTTTGGAATGTTCTCCATAAGTCCACTACAAGCTTACTCTTTTCGTTGTTGGTTTTCCAACAACTCCACTCGAACTTTCCCCTAAAGATGATTTTCAAAATCATTTGAGGTAGAAGATATTGTTTTCTACTCCATTCATTCCATTCCTTCCTCTCATTTCTTCCGGAGGCGTTGTGATGTTTCTCTTTTCTCTCATCATCTCGGATGGTGTTCTTTTCGTGCTTACCCATTTAACCGGAGTGTCGCGTCCTCTTTTCAAGTATCCTCTCATCTTGCCAAGGTCATGTTAAATTCCTTCCTTTTCCAACCGGAGTGTTGTCGTATTTGATCTCTATCGTTCCGTGTGTTTTTTTTCAACCGGAGTGCTTGCATGTGCTTCTTGTTCATTGCAACCTTTATTTTTATGTCTTTCAACCTACAAGGTTTGTTGGGGAACGTAGTAATTTCAAAAAAATCCCTACGCACATGCAAGATCATGGTGATGCATAGCAACGAGAGGGGAGAGTGTGATCTACGTACCCTTGTAGATCGACAACGGAAGCGTTTGGTTGATGTAGTCGTACGTCTCCACGACCCGACCGATCAAGCACCGAAACTACGGTACCTCCGAGTTGTAGCACACGTTCAGATCAATGACGATCCCCGGACTCCGATCCAGCAAAGTGTCGGGGAAGAGTTTCCGTCAGCACGACGGCGTGGTGACGATCTTGATGCACTACCGTCGCAGGGCTTCGCCTAAGCACCGCTACAATATTATCGAGGACTATGGTGGAAGGGGGCACCACACACGGCTAAGAATATGATCACGTGGATCAACTTGTGTCTCAAGGGGTGCCCTCTACCCCCGTATATAAAGGATCAAGGGGAGGAGGCCGGCCGGCCCTCTATGGCGCGCCAAGGAGGAGTGCTCCTCCTAGTAGGAGTAGGACTCCTACTAGGAGGGGGAAAGAAGTGGGGAGGGAGAGGGAAAGGGGGGCGCCGCCCCCCCTCTCCTAGTCCAATTCGGACCAGGGGGGAGGAGGCGCGCGTCCCACCTTTGGCTGCCCCTCTCTCTCTCCACTAAGGCCCATATGGCCCATTACTTCTCCCGGGGGGGTTCCGGTAACCCTCCGGCTCTCCGGTTTTCTCCGAAATCACCCGGAACACTTCCGGTGTCCGAATATAGCCGTCCAATATATCAATCTTTATGTTTCGGCCATTTCGAGACTCCTCGTCATGTCCGTGATCACATCCGGGACTCCGAACTAACTTCGGTACATCAAAACTCATAAACTCATAATATAACTGTCATCGAAACCTTAAGCGTGCGGACCCTACGGGTTCGAGAACAATGTAGACATGACCGAGACACGTCTCCGGTCAATAACCAATAGCGGAACCTGGATACTCATATTGGCTCCTACATATTCTACGAAGATCTTTATCGGTCAGACCGCATAACAACATACATTGTTCCCTTTGTCATCGATATGTTACTTGCCCGAGATTCGATCGTCGGTATCCCATACCTAGTTCAATCTCATTACCGGCAAGTCTCTTTACTCGTTCCGTAATACATCATCTCACAACTAACTCATTAGTTGCAATGCTTGCAAGGCTTATGTGATGTGTATTACCGAGAGGGCCCAGAGATACCTCTCCGACAATCGGAGTGACAAATCCTAATCTCGAAATACGCCAACCCAACATGTACCTTTGGAGACACCTGTAGAGCACCTTTATAATCACCCATTTACGTTGTGACGTTTGGTAGCACACAAAGTGTTCCTACGGCAAACGGGAGTTGCATAATCTCGTAGTCATAGGAACATGTATAAGTCATGAAGAAAGCAATAGCAACATACTAAACGATCGGGTGCTAAGCTAATGGAATGGGTCATGTCAATCAGATCATTCATCTAATGATGTGATCCCGTTAATCAAATAACAACTCTTTGTTTATGGTTAGGAAACATAACCATCTTTGATTAATGAGCTAGTCAAGTAGAGGCATACTAGTGACACTCTGTTTGTCTATGTATTCACACATGTATTATGTTTCCGGTTAATACAATTCTAGCATGAATAATAAACATTTATCATGATATAAGGAAATAAATAATAACTTTATTATTGCCTCTAGGGCATATTTCCTTCAGTCTCCCACTTGCACTAGAGTCAATAATCTAGATTACACAGTAATGATTCTAACACCCATGGAGCCTTGGTGCTGATCATGTTTTGCTCGTGGAAGGGGCTTAGTCAATGGGTCTGCAACATTCAGATCCGTATGTATCTTGCAAATCTATATGTCTCCCACCTGGACTAGATCCCGGATGGAATTGAAGCGTCTTCTGATGTGCTTGGTTCTCTTGTGAAATCTGGATTCCTTTGCCAAGGCAATTGCACCAGTATTGTCACAAAAGATTTTCATTGGACCCGATGCACTAGGTATGACACCTAGATCGGATATGAACTCCTTCATCCAGACTCCTTCATTTGCTGCTTCCGAAGCAGCTATGTACTCCGCTTCACATGTAGATCCCGCTACAACGCTTTGTTTAGAACTGCACCAACTGACAGCTCCACCGTTTAATGTAAACACGTATCCGGTTTGCGATTTAGAATCGTCCGGATCAGTGTCAAAGCTTGCATCAACGTAACCTTTTACGATGAGCTCTTTGTCACCTCCATATATGAGAAACATATCCTTAGTCCTTTTCAGGTATTTCAGGATGTTCTTGACCGTTGTCCAGTGATCCACTCCTGGATCACTTTGGTACCTCCCTACTAGACTTATAGCAAGGCACACATCAGGTCTGGTACACAGCATTGCATACATGATAGAGCCTATGGCTGAAGCATAGGGAACATCTTTCATTTTCTCTCTATCTTCTGTAGTGGTCGGGCATTGAGTCTTACTCAACTTCACACCTTGTAACACAGGCAAGAACCCTTTCTTTGCTTGATCCATTTTGAACTTCTTCAAAACTTTGTCAAGGTATGTGCTTTGTGAAAGTCCAATTAAGCGTCTTGATCTATCTCTATAGATCTTAATGCCTAATATGTAAGCAGCTTCACCGAGGTCTTTCATTGAAAAACTCTTATTCAAGTATCCCTTTATGCTATCCAGAAATTCTATATCATTTCCAATTAGTAACATGTCATCCACATATAATATCAGAAATGCTACAGAGCTCCCACTCACTTTCTTGTAAATACAGACTTCTCCAAAAGTCTGTATAAAACCAAATGCTTTGATCACACTATCAAAGCATTTATTCCAACTCCGAGAGGCTTGCACCAGTCTATAAATGGATCGCTGGAGCTTGCGCACTTTGTTAGCTCCCTTTGGATCGACAAAACCTTCTGGTTGCATCATATACAACTCTTCTTCCAGAAATCCATTCAGGAATGCAGTTTTTACATCCATCTGCCAAATTTCATAATCATAAAATGCGGCAATTGCTAACATGATTCGGACAGACTTAAGCATCGCTACGGGTGAGAAGGTCTCATCGTAGTCAATCCCTTGAACTTGCCGAAAACCTTTTGCAACAAGTCGAGCTTTGTAGACAGTAATATTTCCGTCAGCGTCAGTCTTCTTCTTGAAGATCCATTTATTCTCAATTGCTTGCCGATCATCGGGCAAGTCAACCAAAGTCCATACTTTGTTCTCATACATGGATCCCATCTCAGATTTCATGGCTTCAAGCCATTTTGCGGAATCTGGGCTCACCATCGCTTCTTCATAGTTTGTAGGTTCATCATGATCTAGTAGCATGACTTCCAGAACAGGATTACCGTACCACTCTGGCGCGAATCTCACTCTGGTTGATCTACGAGGTTCAGTAGTATCTTGTTCTGAAGTTTCATGATCATCATCATTAGCTTCCTCACTAACTGGTGTAGGTGTCACTGAAACAGTTTTCTGTGATGCACTACTTTCCAATAAGGGAGCAGGTACAGTTACCTCGTCAAGTTCTACTTTCCTCCCACTCACTTCTTTCGAGAGAAACTCCTTCTCCAGAAAGTTTCCGAACTTAGCAACAAAAGTCTTGCCTTCGGATCTATGATAGAAGGTGTATCCAATAGTCTCCTTTGGATATCCTATGAAGACACATTTCTCCGATTTGGGTTCGAGCTTATCAGGTTGAAGCTTTTTCACATAAGCATCGCAGCCCCAAACTTTAAGAAACGACAACTTTGGTTTCTTGCCAAACCACAGTTCATAAGGCGTCGTCTCAACGGATTTTGATGGTGCCCTATTTAACGTGAATGCGGCCGTCTCTAGAGCGTATCCCCAAAACGATAGCGGTAAATCAGTAAGAGACATCATATATCGCACCATATCTAGTAAAGTACGATTACGACGTTCGGACACACCATTACGCTGTGGTGTTCCGGGTGGCGTGAGTTGCGAAACTATTCCACAATTTTTCAAATGTACACCAAACTCGTAACTCAAATATTCTCCTCCACGATCAGATCGTAGAAACTTTATTTTCTTGTTACGATGATTTTCAACTTCACTCTGAAATTCTTTGAACTTTTCAAACATTTCAGACTTATGTTTCATTAAGTAGATATACCCATATCTGCTTAAGTCATCTGTGAAGGTGAGAAAATAACGATATCCGCCATGAGCCTCAATATTCATCGGACCACATACATCTGTATGTATGATTTCCAACAAATCTGTTGCTCTCTCCATAGTACCGGAGAACGGTGTTTTGGTCATCTTGCCCATGAGGCACGGTTCCCAAGTACCAAGTGATTCATAATCAAGTGGTTCCAAAAGTCCATCAGTATGGAGTTTCTTCATGCGCTTTACACCGATATGACCTAAACGGCAGTGCCACAAATAAGTTGCACTATCATTATCAACTCTGCATCTTTTGGCTTCAACACTATGAATATGTGTGTCACTACTATCGAGATTCAATAAAAATAGACCACTCTTTAAGGGTGCATGACCATAAAAGATATTACTCATATAAATAGAACAACCATTATTCTCAGATTTAAATGAATAACCGTTTCGCATCAAACAAGATCCAGATATAATGTTCATGCTTAACACTGGCACCAAATAACAATTATTTAGGTCTAATATTAATCCCGAATGTAGATGTAGAGGTAGCGTGCCGACTGCGATCACATTGACTTTGGAACCGTTTCCCACGCGCATCGTCACCTCGTCCTTAGCCAATCTTCGCTTAATCCGTAGTCCCTGTTTCGAGTTGCAAATATTAGCAACAGAACCAGTATCAAATACCCAGGTGCTACTGCGAGCATTAGTAAGGTACACATCAATAACATGTATATCACATATACCTTTGTTCACCTTGCCATCCTTCTTATCCGCCAAATACTTGGGGCAGTTCCGCTTCCAGTGACCAGTCTGCTTGCAGTAGAAGCACTCAGTTTCAGGCTTAGGTCCAGGTTTGGGTTTCTTCTCTTGAGTAGCAACTTGCTTGCTGTTCTTTTTGAAGTTCCCCTTCTTCTTCCCTTTGCCCTTTTTCTTGAAACTAGTGGTCTTGTTGACCATCAACACTTGATGCTCCTTCTTGATTTCTACCTCCGCAGCTTTCAGCATTGCGAAGAGCTCGAGAATAGTCTTATTCATCCCTTGCATATTATAGTTCATCATGAAGCTCTTGTAGCTTGGTGGCAGTGATTGGAGAATTCTGTCAATGACGCAATCATCTGGAAGGTTAACTCCGAATTGAATCAAGTGATTATTATACCCAGACATTTTGAGTATATGCTCACTGACAGAACTGTTCTCCTCCATCTTGCAGCTATAGAACTTTTTGGAGACTTCATATCTCTCAATCCGGGAATTTGCTTGAAATATTAACTTCAACTCCTGGAACATCTCATATGCTCCATGACGTTCAAAACGTCGTTGAAGTCCCGATTCTAAGCCGTAAAGCATGGCACACTGAACTATCGAGTAGTCATCAGCTTTGCTCTGCCAGACGTTCATAACATCTGGTGTTGCTCCAGCAGTAGGCCTGGCATCCAGCGGTGCTTCCAGGACGTAATTCTTCTGTGCAGCAATGAGGATAATCCTCAAGTTACGGACCCAGTCCGTGTAATTGCTACCATCATCTTTCAACTTTGCTTTCTCAAGGAACGCATTAAAATTCAACGGAACAATAGCACGAGCCATCTATCTACAATCAAGCATAAACAAGCAAGATACTATCAGGTACTAAGTTTCATGATAAATTTAGGTTCAATTAATTTACTTAAAGAACTCCCACTTAGATATACATCCCTCTAATCCTCTAAGTGATTACGTGATCCAAATCAACTAAACCATGTCCGATCATCACGTGAGATGGAGTAGTTTCATTGGTGAACATCACTATGTTGATCATATCTACTATATGATTCACGCTCGACCTTTCGGTCTCCGTGTTCCGAGGCCATATTTGTATATGCTTGGCTCGTCAAGTATAACCTGAGTATTCCGCGTGTGCAACTGTTTTGCACCCGTTGTATTTGAACGTAGAGCCTATCACACCCGATCATCACGTGGTGTCTCAGCACGAAGAACTTTCGCAACGGTGCATACTCAGGGAGAACACTTCTTGATAATTAGTGAGAGATCATCTTATAATGCTACCGTCAATCAAAGCAAGATAAGATGCATAAAAGATAAACATCACATGCAATCAATATAAGTGATATGATATGGCCATCATCATCTTGTGCTTGTGATCTCCATCTTCGAAGCACCGTCGTGATCACCATCGTCACCGGCGCGACACCTTGATCTCCATCGTAGCATCGTTGTCGTCTCGCCAATCTTATGCTTCCACGACTATCGCTACCGCTTAGTGATAAAGTAAAGCATTACAGCGCGATTGCATTGCATACAATAAAGCGACAACCATATGGCTCCTGCTAGTTGCTGATAACTCGGTTACAAAACATGATCATCTCATACAATAAAATTTAGCATCATGTCTTGACCATATCACATCACAACATGCCCTGCAAAAACAAGTTAGACGTCCTCTACTTTGTTGTTGCAAGTTTTACGTGGCTGCTACGGGCTTAAGCAAGAACCAATCTTACCTACGCATCAAAACCACAATGATAGTTTTTCAAGTTGGTGATGTTTTAACCTTCGCAAGGACCGGGCGTAGCCACACTCGGTTCAACTAAAGTTGGAGAAACTGTCACCCGCAAGCCACCTATGTGCAAAGCACGTCGGGAGAACCGGTCTCGCGTAAGCGTACGCGTAATGTCGGCCCGGGCTGCTTCGTCCAACAATACCGCCGAACCAAAGCATGACATGCTGGTAAGCAGTATGACTTATATCGCCCACAACTCACTTGTGTTCTACTCGTGCATATAACATCAACATATAAAACCTAGGCTCGGATGCCACTGTTGGGGAACGTAGTAATTTCAAAAAAATTCCTACGCACATGCAAGATCATGGTGATGCATAGCAACGAGAGGGGAGAGTGTGATCTACGTACCCTTGTAGATCGACAACGGAAGCGTTTGGTTGATGTAGTCGTACGTCTCCACGACCCGACCGATCAAGCACCGAAACTACGGTACCTCCGAGTTCTAGCACACGTTCAGCTCGATGACGATCCCCAGACTCTGATCCAGCAAAGTGTCGGGGAAGAGTTCCGTCAGCACGACGGCATGGTGACGATCTTGATGCACTACCGTCGCAGGGCTTCGCCTAAGCACCGCTACAATATTATCGAGGACTATGGTGGAAGGGGGCACCGCACACGGCTAAGAATATGATCACGTGGATCAACTTGTGTCTCAAGGGGTGCCCTCTGCCCCCGTATATAAAGGATCAAGGGGAGGAGGCCGGCCGGCCCTCTATGGCGCTCCAAGGAGGAGCTAGGAGGAGGACTCCTACTAGGAGGGGGAAAGAAGTGGGGCGGGAGAGGGAAAGGGGGGCGCCCCCCCCTCTCCTAGTCCAATTCGGACCAGGTGGGAGGAGGCGCGTGGCCCACCTTTGGCTGCCCCTCTCTCTCTCCACTAAGGCCCATATGGCCCATTACTTCTCCCGGGGGGTTCCCGTAACCCTCCGGCTCTCCGGTTTTCTCCGAAATCACCCGGAACACTTCCGGTGTCCGAATATAGCCGTCCAATATATCAATCTTTATGTCTCGACCATTTTGAGACTCCTCGTCATGTCCGTGATCACATTCGGGACTCTGAACTAACTTCGGTACATCAAAACTCATAAACTCATAATATAACTGTCATCGAAACCTTAAGCGTGCAGACCCCGCGGGTTCGAGAACAATGTAGACATGACCGAGACACGTCTCCGGTCAATAACCAATAGCGGAACCTGGATGCTCATATTGGCTCCTACATATTCTACGAAGATCTTTATCGGTCAGACCGCATAACAACATACGTTGTTCCCTTTGTCATCGGTATGTTACTTGCCCGAGATTCAATCGTCGGTATCCCATACCTAGTTCAATCTCGTTACTGGCAAGTCTCTTTACTCGTTCCGTAATACATCATCTCACAACTAACTCATTAGTTGCAATGCTTGCAAGGCTTATGTGATGTGTATTACCAAGAGGGCCCAGAGATACCTCTAGGACAATCGGAGTGACAAATCCTAATCTCGAAATACGCCAACCCAACATGTACCTTTGGAGACACCTGTAGAGCACCTTTATAATCACCCATTTACGTTGTGACGTTTGGTAGCACACAAAGTGTTCCTCCGGCAAACGGGAGTTGCATAATCTCATAGTCATAGGAACATGTATAAGTCATGAAGAAAGCAATAGCAACATACTAAACGATCGGGTGCTAAGCTAATGGAATGGGTCATGTCAATCAGATCATTCATCTAATGATGTGATCCCGTTAATCAAATAACAACTCTTTGTTTATGGTTAGGAAACATAACCATCTTTGATTAACGAGCTAGTCAAGTAGAGGCATACTAGTGACACTCTGTTTGTCTATGTATTCACACATGTATTATCTTTCCGGTTAATACAATTCTAGCATGAATAATAAACATTTATCATGATATAAGGAAATAAATAATAACTTTATTATTGCCTCTAGGGCATATTTCCTTCAAGGTTCTCGTAATGTTCCTTGTTCCTCTTTTCTAACGGAGTGTTTTCAACTTTGTTCACCTTCGTTGTGTTCTTTCTCGAATTTTGTTCAACCTTTCAAGGTTCGTGGTTTCACTCGTTTGTCAAAGAAGCAACTTAGTTTTACCTCTTCTCTTTCTCTTCTGTTTTACCTCCGGTGCCATCCTAGATCTCGGGACGAGATCCTCTCGTAGTGGTGGAGTGTTGTAACGCCCCAAGACCGGAGCTTCAGATGCCTTCCACGGTTTCCGGGTTTCGTCGTGTGTTTTGTTTGGTTCATTGCATTCATCATTGCATCATGTCATTTCTTTTTCTTAACTCAACTAAATAAATGGCATGGATCCTTGATCCATTTAAACCGAGGGAATTCACATGATGATTCTCTTTACAACATATCCTCTCGATATTTAGAGAGCTATAGTAAATATTCCAATTATTTGGATTTACCGCAAACACACGTGCAATTTAAAAACTGAAAGCACAAGTGCTCCCTAGGTGGTTTTCATAATTGATGACAACATATCTCTTGTTGGACTAACATTTCGATCTAGCATGTTTCAGATAAGTTCAACAATGGAGTGGCATGGACTAAAGGTTGTGGGAACTCCTTCAAGATGCTAAGGACAAAGGATTGGCTAAAGCTTCAAGCTCAAGACTCCTCATTTTACATTTTAGTGATCCAAGATCACATTGAGTCTTTAGGAAAAGCCAATACTATCAAGGAGGGATGAGGTGTTGCTTAATGAGCCTCTTGCTTCATGTGCTTAGTGATATGCTCCAAAACTCTCAGCTACTTTCCCACTTCCACATATGACCTAAACCCAAAGCCAAACTCGGTCATACCGATTCTTCCTATCCGACGCCACCGAGTTTCACTTGTCATAAGCCACTGCCAAACCCTAATCAATTCGGTCTCACCGATGGGATCTTGGTCTCACCGAGATGGGCTTGCAAACTCTCTGTTACCCATTGCAATATTCTCGGTCACACCGAAATATGCAATCGGTTCCACCGAGTTTGCTTGACCAAATCTCAGTTTCACTTATTACCCAAATCGGTCCCACCGAGTTTGAGTAATCGGTCAAACCGAGTTTTGGATCTACCCTAACCCTAGCACATCGGTCCCACCAAGTTGATCCAGTCGGTCCCACCGAAATCTCTAACAGTCACTAGGTTTACATTTTCGGTCCGACCGAGTTTGTTGATTCAGTCCCACCGAGATTGGAAAACTATGTGTAACGGTTGGATTTTGTGTGGAGACTATATATACCCCTCCACCTCCTCTTCATTCAAGAAGAGAGCCATCAGACTAAGCCTACACTTCCAGCACCCTATTTCTGAGAGAGAACTACCTACTTATGTGTTGAGGCCAAGATATTCCATTCCTACCATATGAATCTTGATCTCTAGCTTTCCCCAAGTTGCTTTCCACTCAAATCTTCTTTCCACCAAATCCAATCCTATGAGAGAGAGTTGAGTGTTGGGGAGACTATCATTTGAAGCACAAGAGCAAGGAGTTCATTACCTACACACCATTTGTTACTTCTTGGAGAGTGGTGTCTCCTAGATTGGCTAGGTGTCACTTGGGAGCCTCCGACAAGATTGTGGAGTTGAACCAAGAAGTTTGTAAGGGCAAGGAGATCGCCTACTTCGTGAAGATCTACCGCTAGTGAGGCAAGTCCTTTGTGGGCGATGGCCATGGTGGGATAGACAAGGTTGCTTCTTCGTGGACCCTTTGTGGGTGGTTGCTTCTTCGTGGACCCTTCGTGGGTGGAGTCCTGTGTGGACTCGCGCAACCTTTACCCTTGGGTGGAGCCCTGTGTGGACTCTCACAACCGTTACTCTTTGTGGGTTGAAGTCTCCATCAACGTGGATGTAGGATAGCACCACCTATCCGAACCACGGGAAAAACATCCGTGTCTCCAATTGCATTTGATCTCTCCAAACCCTTCCCTTTACATTCTTGCAAGTTGCATGCCTTACATTCCGCTGCTCATATTCCCTTTGCATGCTTGCTTGATATGTATTGTGTGCGTTGAAATTGTCCCTAAACTTCACTTAAACTGGAAAAGCTTAAAAACTGCAACTTTAGCATTAAGTGTCTAATCACCCCCCTCTAGACACATCTACTTCTAGATCCTACAAGTGGTATCAGAGGTTTGGTCTCCATTGCCTTGGTTTAATCACCATTGGAGGAAGATGGATGTGTCTACACTAGTGAGTCTTAGACATAGAGTGCCTATTCTTGATGGAAAGTATTTTCATGAGTGGAAAAATGAGATGCTTGTAATCTTCAATCAATATCATTTGAACAAGTATATTGCTAGCCCTTGTGCACCTCATATTGATCCTTTGCATCCTACCCTAGATGAAGATATTTACATGATTCGCAGTCTTAGAACTATTGAGCTCATCATTAGAGGATTGCCCAAAAATTTGATTGCTAGTTTGCCCACTCAAAACTGTGACTATACTATATGGAAATTTCTTGAGGAACGATTTCCCGATCATTCCTTGAAAACTTTGGATGAAATTCTCCATAAATCTATTGCCTTGAGTAAGATGAACTCTAGTGATCCTAGTTTTGGTAAATGTCTATTTGAACTTGCCAATCTTAAGCATGCTAAAGAAGATGTTGAAGTCATCAATGATATCATATTCAAAGCTATAAGAATTCATAAAAGTGACCACTTTGATGATCATTTATCTAATGAATTACCCTCTCTAGCAAATGATGAGTCACAAGATCATGATGAACATGAATATTATGATGATGATGACAGTGACTTCGATCTTGATGATGCAATGAGACATTTTGGTCTTATGGCAAATCTTCGGGGATATGAATCAGGAGGAAAGGAATGGGTTCTTGATAGTGGATGCACTGATCATATGACCGGAGATGAAGAGATGTTTCGTGAGCTTGCTGAAAATGACGGCCCTCGAAAATATGTCACCTTTGGTGATAATTCAAAGGGTAAAGTGGTTGGCCTTGGTAAGGTGGCCATCTCACATGATAGTTCCATTCAAAATGTCATGCTCGTTGAATCTCTTGGCTACAACTTACTTTCAGTATCTAGACTTGCTGATTTCGGTTTGAATGTCCTATTTACTGAGGTAGATTGCCAAGTATTTCGTCGAGACAATCATAAAATGGTCTTTACGGGTATGCGTAGAGGTGATCTTTACATTGTCGATTTCTCTAAAAAGGCACAACCTAAAACTTGCTTTGTTGCTAAATCCTCAAAAGGTTGGTTGTGGCATAGACGACTAGGTCACGTTGGCATGAGAAACCTTGACAAGCTTATTAAAGGAAATCATATCCTTGGAGTCAACGATGTCATATTTGATAAGGATAGACTTTGCAGTGCTTGCCAAGCAGGTAAACAGGTTGGAGGAAGACATCTCGTAAAAAACATCATGACCACAAGGAGGCCACTCGAGCTACTTCACATGGATCTTTTTGGTCCCAACGCCTACAAGAGTCTCGGTGGAAATTCTTTTGGTTTAGTTATAGTTGATGATTTTTCAAGATTTACGTGGGTGTTCTTTCTTAATGACAAGTCGCAGGTCCAGAAGATCTTCAGAAACTTCGCTAGGAAGGCCCAAAATCAGTTTGATGTGAAGATCAAGAAGGTTCGGAGTGACAACGGAACGGAGTTCAAGAACGCAAATGTGGACACCTTTCTTGATGAAGAAGGGATTTCACACGAGTTCTCGGCTACGTACACACCTCAACAAAATGGAGTTGTTGAGAGGAAGAACCGGACGCTCATCGAAATGGAAAGAACGATGCTTGATGAATACAAGACGCCAAAGCACTTTTGGGCAGAAGCGGTTGAGACAGCTTGTCACGCAACAAATCGCTTATATCTTCACAAGCTACTCGGCAAGACGGCATACGAGCTTCTCACCGGTAACAAACCCCAAGTTGGATACTTTCGAGTATTCGGCTCAAAGTGCTACATTCTTGATAAGCATCGTCGTTCAAAGTTTGCTCCTAAATCTCATGAAGGTTTTCTACTTGGTTATGGCTCAAACTCTCACACTTACCGTGTCTACAACAATTTCACCCGAAAGGTTGAAGAGACGGTAGATGTGAAGTTTAATGAATCTAATGGCTCGCAAGTAGAGCAATTGCCAATTGATGTAGGAGACAAAGACCCTTCAGAAGCAATTCAAGACTTGTCCATTGGCAAAATTCGTCCAACGGAGGTGAAGGAGAGTACTTCATCCGTCCAAGTGGAAGCTTCTACTTCACGACAAGGTGAACCAAGAATCGACACGGAAGCATCCACAAGTGGGACACACCAAGATGAAGAAAACGAGGAAGTACGTCAAGATGAACATCAACAACCTCCTTCTCCACCACGACAAGAGAACGACGACGTCAACAATGAAGAAGGCCAAGAAGAAGAACAAGATGAAGAAGATGCTCAACGAAGACCCAAGCAAAAGCTCTCACGAGTTCGAGCAAGAATTGCCAAAGATCATCCCGTCGAGCAAATCCTCAATGATATACAAACCGGGAGAATCACTCGCTCAAAAACTCGTTTAGCTAACTTTTGTGAAAACTATTCATTCATCTCTAGCATTGAACCTATGAAGGTTGAAGAAGCATTGGAAGATCCGGATTGGATAAACGCTATGCATGAAGAGCTACATAATTTTGAGAGAAACCAAGTTTGGACATTGGTCGAGAAGCCCGACAACAACCACAACATCATTGGTACCAAATGGGTGTTTCGCAACAAGCAAGATGAAGATGGACAAGTGGTTCGCAACAAGGCACGTCTCGTCGCTCAAGGGTACACACAAGTCGAAGGTATGGACTATGGTGAGACATATGCCCCCGTTGCTAGACTTGAGTCCATTCGCATCTTACTTGCCTATGCTAATCACCATAATATCACCTTGTACCAAATGGACATTAAAAGTGATTTTCTAAATGGTGAAATAGAGGAGGAAGTTTATGTCAAACAACCTCCCGGCTTTATCAATCCTAAGAAACCAAATCATGTTTACAAACTTCACAAATCTCTTTATGGTCTTAAACAAGCTCCTAGAGCATGGCATAAATGCTTGACCAAGTTCCTTACTACAAGTGGTTTTGAAATTGGTAAAATTGATTCTACTCTTTTTACTAAAAGGGTTAATGGAGAACTATTTGTATGCCAAATTTATGTTGATGATATCATATTTGGTTCAACTAACCCTCTCTTTAGTGAAAAGTTTGGAAAGCTAATGTCAGAGAAGTTTGAGATGTCTATGATGAGTGAACTCAAATTCTTTCTCGGGTTGCAAATCAAGCAAACTAAGGAAGGTATATTTGTCTCTCAAACAAAGTACACCAAGGACTTGTTCAAGAAGTTCAATATGCAAGAAGGCAAAGGTATGTCTACACCCATGCCTACTAGTGGACATAATGATTTAACCAAATATGGTGAACCGGTTGATCAAAAGGTTTATCGCTCTATGATTGGTTCATTGTTATACCTATGTGCTTCACGTCCCGATATTATGCTAAGTGTGTGCATGTGTGCACGATATCAAGCTGCTCCTAAAGATTGTCATCTTAAGGCTGTTAAAAGGATAGTGAGATACTTAATCCATACACCAAATTTTGGCATTTGGTATCCTAAGAGGTCTTCTTTTGATCTTGTTGGCTATTCCCACTCGGATTATGCCGGAGACAAGGTTGATAGAAACTCCACTTCGGGTACTTGTCAATTTCTTGGTAGATCTCTTGTGTCTTGGTCTTCCAAGAAACAAAACTCAGTATCCTTATCCACCGCCGAAGCAGAATACATTGCCGCTGGTTCATGTTGTGCTCAATTACTTTGGATGACCCAAACTCTTAAAGATTATGGGATTTATGTGAAACATGTTCCACTGCTTTGTGACAATGAAAGTGCTATCAAAA
The DNA here is from genome assembly GCF_056163025.1 of Triticum urartu. Taxonomy (NCBI): domain Eukaryota; kingdom Viridiplantae; phylum Streptophyta; class Magnoliopsida; order Poales; family Poaceae; genus Triticum; species Triticum urartu. Next base: position 474,697,080 of record NC_141878.1, on the reverse strand, counting down.
TTGGTCATAATCCTGTACAACATTCTCGAACTAAGCATATTGAAGTTCGTCATCATTTCATTCGAGATCATGTTGCTAAGGGTGACATTAATCTTAAGCACGTTCGCACCGATAAGCAATTAGCGGATATATTTACTAAACCTCTTGATGAGAAAGTGTTTTGCAGGTTGAGAGGAGAATTGAACATCATTGATGCTTCGAACTTGGAGTAGAAACTCCATTGGATACATGCAAGACATGAGCTTATGACTAATCCATGATATATCTCTTATGATGACTATCTTATGTCTTGGATATATTTGTACCTTGCATGTTGTCTAACCCATGTAGGTGCTTGGTTGAATCTAATTCCATGAGATTGCGACTCACTCACATCTTGAGCAATCTCTACATCATCAAGACTCTACACAATGGTGGTTGAAGACAAGGAAGCACAAAACCATTCAAACATATCCTTTGACAAATTCTATGTTAAGCTTCATGATTGTCATTTTTGGATACACAAGTGCTCTTCCTTGCAAGAACTAACCCATGTAGGTAGATGAACTCAAACTCCAAGTGGTGCTCCCAACTCTACATCAACCTTGAGCACCCACACAAGTTCAACTACATGAGCAAGAACCACACCACCACCCAAGGTATGTTATTCCATCTTAGAGAAGCTTTACTCCAAGACATGAGTCAAAGCAACTTAACAAGATGAGAATACATCAAGATGCTTAAATGAGAAATGGTAACCCCATTTTGAGCTTAAACGATGAGTATGACCTACGATCAAGTGTCCTCACTTGACTCCTAAGTCAATATACTCTAACATAGGTGACTATGTCACCGCCCAATTCTAGATGAAGTTCTCTTGTGTTCTTTTCTAAGTTATCGCATTTGTCCCTTGCATATTTGTTTCCTTTTTTAAAACAAAAAAAACTTCATCTAGAAACTTTCACTCTTTTCTTTTTTTTTGCTCCGCATATTTCTGCATCAAATTCCTTGCAAATCTTTCAGCTAATTCATTGCAAATCTTTGTGAGATCTTACTTGACTAGTGAGCTGAGGTGACAAGTGTTTCTCTCTGTGATGAACTCGGTTTCACCGATTTGTCATTTTCGGTCCAACCGAATCCCTTCGGTACTACCGAAAATTGCCACTCGGTGCCACCGATTTCGCAACAGGAAAAACAGTTTGCCACATATTCTATATTTCTTCTGATCCAGCTCCACTCAATGAATCTTGTCCTCTACAAGCATCACAGCTTTATTCACTGCTTTGTACTGAATCTCAAGGACCAAACCTATTCTACGGATTCCAGGAGAAACCTTCTTGGAAATTGATGTCAAAGGGGGAGAGAGAGATCACATCAAAGCTTATCATCAGGAAGAGAGAGATCATATCAAAAGCTTATCACCTACAAAGGAGAAAGTCCTAAGGGGGAGAGAATACTCAAGGATCCCAGATGCTTGATGTTCAAGAGGAGAGATGCCACATGTCTTTTTGGGGGAAAGACATGTTCATATGAACTCATTTGAATTAAGTTCTATATGAACTCATTTGAATTAAGTTCTATTCATATCTCATGTCAGATTCAGGGGGAGCAAGACACCTAAGGGAAAGAAATCAGTCAAATTCATTGCATATCTTTATTCTTGGGGACATGTTGAATTCAATGTGGTACCTTGTACTCACTCTCTACATGTCATCCCAGTCTTGGTATTCTTGTGGTTTCTCTTGTTTGCTCTGGCCAGTGGATGTACCTGTGTTATCTAACCTTGTTTGTGCAGGTTCATTCCATCCTAAGCCAACTCAAGACCACAAGGTAAGTATATGCATCAAGATCATGAGTATGAGGAGTTCTTGCTTATGTACATACTGTTTGCAAGAAGGACTCATGAGCATGAAGGTATTTTCCTTGATAATCTTTTGCTCTGATGCATATGGCCAAGATGCATGTAACACATTGCCTACTCTGTCATGATTATGCTCTCACATGCCTCTATATTTCATATTTACATGAGTGCATACATGTAGGGGGAGCCTATGCTTGTTACATGTCCTTCCAAAGCTTTACTTGCTATTCTTTATATCTTTATCTAAAGCTTTGATGTATGTTGCCATCAATTACCAAAAAGGGGGAGATTGAAAGCACAAGTGCTCCCTAGGTGGTTTTGATAATTGATGACAACATATCTCTTGTTGGACTAACATTTCGATCTAGCATCTTTCAGATAAGTTCAACAATGGAGTGGCATGGACTAAAGGTTGTGGGAACTCCTTCAAGATGCTAAGGACAAAGGATTGGCTAAAGCTTCAAGCTCAAGACTCCTCATTTTACATTTTAGTGATCCAAGATCACATTGAGTCTTTAGGAAAAGCCAATACTATCAAGGAGGGATGAGGTGTTGCTTAATGAGCCTCTTGCTTCATGTGCTTAGTGATATGCTCCAAAACTCTCAGCTACTTCCCACTTCCACATATGACCTAAACCCAAAGCCAAACTCGGTCATACCGATTCTTCCTATCCGGCGCCACCGAGTTTCACTTGTCATAAGCCACTGCCAAACCCTAATCAGTTCGGTCTCACCGATGGGATCTTGGTCTCACCGAGATGGGCTTGCAAACTCTCTGTTACCCATTGCAATATTCTCGGTCACACCGAAATATGCAATCGGTTCCACCGAGTTTACTTGACCAAATCTCAGTTTCACTTATTACCCAAATCGGTCCCACCGAGTTTGAGTAATCGGTCAAACCGAGTTTTGGATCTACCCTAACCCTAGCACATCGGTCCCATCGAGTTGATCCAGTCGGTCCCACCGAAATCTCTAACGGTCACTAGGTTTACATTTTCGGTCCGACCGAGTTTGTTGATTCGGTCCCACCGAGATTGGAAAACTGTGTGTAACGGTTGGATTTTGTGTGGAGACTATATATACCCCTCCACCTCCTCTTCATTCAAGAAGAGAGCCATCAGACTAAGCCTACACTTCCAGCACCCTATTTTTGAGAGAGAACTACCTACTCATGTGTTGAGGCCAAGATATTCCATTCCTACCATATGAATCTTGATCTCTAGCTTTCCCCAAGTTGCTTTCCACTCAAATCTTCTTTCCACCAAATCCAATCCTATGAGAGAGAGTTGAGTGTTGGGGAGACTATCATTTGAAGCACAAGAGCAAGGAGTTCATTACCTACACACCATTTGTTACTTCTTGGAGAGTGGTGTCTCCTAGATTGGGTAGGTGTCACTTGGGAGCCTCCGACAAGATTGTGGAGTTGAACCAAGAAGTTTGTAAGGGCAAGGAGATCGCCTACTTCGTGAAGATCTACCACTAGTGAGGCAAGTCCTTTGTGGGCGATGGCCATGGTGGGATAGACAAGGTTGCTTCTTCGTGGACCCTTTGTGGGTGGTTGCTTCTTCGTGGACCCTTCGTGGGTGGAGTCCTGTGTGGACTCGCGCAACCTTTACCCTTGGGTGGAGCCCTGTGTGGACTCTCGCAACCGTTACTCTTTGTGGGTTGAAGTCTCCATCAACGTGGATGTAGGATAGCACCACCTATCCGAACCACGGGAAAAACATCCGTGTCTCCAATTGCATTTGATCTCTCCAAGCCCTTCCCTTTACATTCTTGCAAGTTGCATGCCTTACATTCCGCTGCTCATATTTCCTTTGCATGCTTGCTTGATATGTATTGTGTGCGTTGAAATTGTCCCTAAACTTCACTTAAACCGAAAAAGGTTAAAAACTGCAACTTTAGCATTAAGTGTCTAATCACCCCCCTCTAGACACATCTACTTCTAGATCCTACAAAAACTCTCAGTTCTTTTCTGCTTCGAGTTGCTCCTCAAATCTTGCCATATATTCTTTCATCTTTTTCCGGAGCTCCACCAGAAATCCGAACATTTTTTGGACCTTCCTAACCCTCACTTCCTATTTGAACCATTTGAATTTAAATCAAACGAGTTTGAATTTAAACTTTCAAAAATGCCCACTCCATTTTTCTTGGAACATGCGCATTTTTGCGAGTCTGGGAAATTTATTCCCGTGCCCAAACTCCTTCTCTACCTTTTCTTTTCTTCCCTTTTCTTCCTCTTTTTCTGTTGTTTTTTTTATTAGAGAAGATAGTGGGAGAGAGAGCCCAGCCTCTCAGGCCTGCTAGGCCTGCCCTTTTGCCTTAAGGCCCAGCTGACCCCTCCTCTCTACTGGGCCGGCCCCAAGCCCACCTAACGCTGCTAACCCTAGGCCCGAGCAAAACTCTCTCCCGATCGATCCCCAACTTCCCCCGCATCACCTCCTCCTCGTTCCCTCACGCCGCCAGAGACCTTCGTCCCGACCCCTCGCTCAGCTCCTCTCGATCCCCATGGCCTCTCCCTCATTTCCCTCGCTCCCGCGGCTCCGCGCGCCTCCAGTGCCCGAGCAGCACCGTTGGAGGAGCCGCCCTCGTCCGTCGCCCCGCCTGAAGTCCGCCGATGCCAAGCGCCGCCCTGACCTTCCCGCGGCCACCTCTCCTCCCCCTGCTCCTCCACGCGGTGCCGACCGGCGACCAAGACGAACGGGAACCCCACCGGGGCTCCTTCTCTACGCCCTCTCCTGGAGCCACCCGCTGCTGCTGCTCTTCTTCGAGGCGCAAGTCCCGCCGCGGCTGCTGCTCTGCTCCTGCCCCGTCGGAGACCACGAGCCCCTCCACTCCTTCTTCCAGCGGAGCCCCGTACCTCGACCCCGCCACCACGTCCTCGCCAACCATGCGCCGGACCCCGAGTTCGCCTCCTCCCTGTTGGTGCCCAAGGACCATGTCGCCATGGTCTCTGCCCGTCACCTCCGTTCTGTTTTGCCTTGCTGCCATGCATCTTGTATCCTCTGGTGCTCCCCTGTACTACGACCAGCAGCTCGAGCTGCCTCCATTCATCTCCGGTGACCTCCCGAGGCAGAGTCGTGCAAGTTCCTCCATGCCCTTTCAGTTCATCAAGATCGCCAAGTCCACTGGTGCACCAAGTACATGGCGCCCTCCCGAGCACCTCCCGTTCATGCCTCCCCTCGTCCTCGTCGGCCATCCGTGAGAAGTTTTGGCATGGCCATGGACGAGAACCCCCCCGAGCATTTTGTTGCCTCGTTGCACTTTCGTTCCTGGAGTTTTGGACCGTCAAGACTTGCTGCCGAGACAAGAACCGCCATAAGACGTTTCAGAGATCGCCAAGTACCTCTACCGTTGGCCCCAAACACTTACAGACGTGTACGACTACCGTTGTCCGAAATACCGTGGGTCACAAGCGCCATGAACGACTACCGTCACTTGGGTTCGACAAGATGACGAGTACCACTACGTTTGCCATGTACATCTACCCCAAGACCGGACCATCAAGTACCGCGAGAACGTTTGTACCTCTACCGTCGCCGTGGATCCGACAAGTACCCCTACAACAAGTGTACCTCTACCATCGTCTTCGGAATCGCTAAGAACATAAGTACCCCTTCGAGATGACGGGACTGGCAAGTTCGAATGACCCCAAGTACCTCTTCGAAACGACCGAGTAACATTACCGTCGGACGCTCGAACGACTACAGGCTGAAACGTCAAGTTCCTCGATGAACCATGTAAGACTACCGTTTCTCGTGGATTCACCTAAGTACCACGTAATGGACGACCCTACAAGTTACCGTCGCCTTGGAGATGTTGGGCTCATCAAGTTCCTCTTCGGAAAAGTACCACTACTTCCCTCAACGTCCTGAGAACGTCTACTTCCCCTACACCGCATCGAACTCGAACCCCTCTGATAATGCACGCTTCGAAGGTATAACCGCCGAGAACGACGCCCATGGACGAATGCTTGCGATGTATGAGTTGAACCGTGTGTTGCTTCGTGTCCGAGTTGTTCGTTGCACGAAGCCCCTCTTTTGCCTTGCCGCCATCATGTGGAAACCCGGAATCCGGGAGCACCCCATCTTCTTGCATGACACACTTGCACCCATTTCCTTTTGCACCGGTATCCCCGTGAGCTTCCAGAACCGATATGTTGTTGTGGCATCATTTTCGGATTCATTGCCGTGGCACCCCTTTTCGTTTCCGCCACTATGACAAATGCTTCATAATGCTCTTGTCAACTTTTAATAAAAATTTCATAAAACTTGCATGTCATCCGCATCATGATAACAACTTCAAGTTTGGTTAAAATTGTTGTTTGCTTTAAATTGCTAATGCATATAGGGATTTACCGGATTTGTTGTTTGTTATATCCGGCCCCATTTAAAATGTTTAGTTTACTTATGCTCCACCTCTTGCCATGTTTAAACAACATTTAATATTGTTGACTACCTAACCGGGAGTGAACCAAATAATTGTTGTGGTGTTTTGTCAATATGCATCCCGATGCATATTGAGCTCAACTTAACTTGTAGGTTTGTTTGTGCTCTTTGCCATGCCATGCATATTTAAACCGGACATGCATCATACTTGTTTGCGCATCATGCCATGCTTATGTGATGTTTGTTTACTATGTTGTTTTCTCCTTTCCGGTGTTGCTTATTCGGGTTAGTTCCAATAACGTCGTGTTTGTGAGGATCCATTCGACTACGTCCATTTGTCTTCTTCTTGGACTCGTTCTTCTTCCTTGCGGGATTTCAGGCAAGATGACCATACCCTCGAAATCACTTCTATCTTTGGTTGCTAGTTGCTCGCTCTTTTGCTATGCCTATGTTGCAATACCTACCACTTGCTTATAATGCCTCCCATATTGTTGAACCAAGCCTCTAACCCACCTTCTCCTAGCAAATCGTTGTTTGGCTATGTTACCGCTTTGCTCAGCCCCTCTTATAGCGTTGTTAGTTGCAGGTGAAGATTGAAGTTTCTTCCTTGTTGGGACATGGAGATGTTGTTCCTTGTTGGAACATGTTTACTTGTTGGGATATCACAATATCTCTTATTTAATTAATGCATCTATATACTTGGTAAAGGGTGGAAGGCTCAGCCTTATGCCTGGTGTTTTGTTCCACTCTTGCCGCCCTAGTTTCCGTCATATCGGTGTTATGTTCCCGGATTTTGTGTTCCTTACGCGGTTGGGTTATAATGGGAACCCCTTGACAGTTCGCCTTGAATAAAACTCCTCCAGCAATAGTCAACCTTGGTTTTACCATTTGCGTCACCACCACCTACTTTTCCCTTGGGAGTCGCTCCCTCGAGGGTCATCTTTATTTTAACCCCCCCGGGCCAGTGCTTCTCTAAGTGTTGGTCCGAAACGGGCAGCCTGCGGGGCCACCTCGGGGAAACTCGAGGGTTGGTTTTACTCGTAGCTTGACCTATCTGAGTGTGCCCTGAGAACGAGATATGTGCAACTCCTATCGGGATTTGTCGGCACATTCGGGCGGTGTTGCTGGACTTGTTTTACCATTGTTGAGGATGTCTTGTAACCGGGATTCCGAGTCTGATCGGGTCTTCCCGCTAGAAGGAATATCCTTTTTTGACCGTGAGAGCTTGTGATGGGCTAAGTTGGGACACCCCTGCAGGGATTTGAACTTTCGAAAGCCGTGCCCGCGGTTATGGGCAGATGGGAATTTGTTAACGTCCGGTTGTAGAAAACCTGAAGTTGACCTTAATTAAAAATACATCAACCGCGTGTGTAACCGTGATGGTCTCTTTCCGGCGGAGTCCGGGAAGTGAACACGGTGTTGGAGTTATGCTTGACGTAGGTTGTTCTATGATCACTTCTTGATCATAGATGTTCGACCGTGCTTTTGCCTTCTCTTCTCACTCTGTTTTGCGAATATGTTAGCCCCCATATATGCTAGTCGCTTGCTGCAGCTCCACCTCATACCTTTTACCTACCTATAAGCTTAAATAGTCTTGATCGCGAGGGTGTGAGATTGCTGAGTCCCCGTGACTCACAGATTACTTCCAAACCAGATGCAGGGCCCGATGACTCCGTTCTGGATGATGCGCTTGAGCTCAAGTGGGAGCTCGACGAAGACTCACGCCGTTACTATGTGTCTTTCCCTGATGATCAATAGTGGTGCCCGGTTGGGGCGATCGGGACCGTGTTGCATGTTGGGGTTGATCTTTTATTTTGGTACCGTAGTCGGACCATGAGTGTATTGGATGATTGTAATGTTATTCATGTACTTTGTGTGACGTGGCGAGTGTAAGCCAACTATGTTCCTTTCCCCTTATTATCTATTTACATGGGTTGTTGTGAAGATTACCTTACTTGCGACATTGCTTTCAATGTGGTTATGCCTCTAAGTCGTGCTTTGACACGTAGGAGATATAGCCGCATCGAGGGCGTTACACACCGCTAGGTGACAAACCTATTGCAGGAGTAGATGCAGATGTTATGAACGTTTGGCTAGCTCAATATGATGACTACTTGATAGTTTAGTGCACCATGCTTAAACGGCTTAGAATCAGGACTTCAAAAACGTTTTGAACGTCATGGACCATATAAGATGTTCCAGGAGTTGAAGTTAATATTTCAAGTAAATACCCGAGTTGAGAGATATGAAGTCTCCAACAAGTTCTATAGCTAAAAGATGGAGGAGAATAGCTCAAGCAGTGAGCATGTGCTCAGATTGTCTGGGTACTACAATCGCTTGAATCAAGTGGGAGTTAATATTCTAGATAAAATAGTGATCGATAGAATTCTCTAGTCACCATCACCAAGTTAGTAGAACTTCGTGATGAACTATAATATGCAAGGGATAACGGAAACGATTCCCAAGCTCTTCGTGATGCTAAAATCGACAAAGGTAGAAATTAAGAAAAGCATCAAGTGTTGATGGTAAACAAAACCACTAGTTTCAAGTAAAGGGACAAAGGGAAGAAAGGGGAACTTCAAGAAGAATGGCAAGCAAGTTGCTGCTCAAGTGAAAAACCCAAGTGTGGACCTAAGCCTGAAACTGAGTGCTTCTACTGCAAAGGGACTAGTCACTGGAAGCGGAACTACCCCAAGTAATTGGCGGATAAGAAGGATGGCAAAGTGAACATAGGTATATTTGATATACATGTTATTGATGTGTACTTTACTAGTGTTTATAGCAACCCCTCAGTATTTGATACTAGTTCAGCTGCTAAGAATAGTAACTCGAAACGGGAGTTGCAGAATGAACAGAGACTAGTTAAGGGTGAAGTGATGATGTGTATTGGAAATGGTTCCAAGATTGATATGATCATCATCGCACACTCCCTATACTTTTGGGATTAGTGTTAAACCTAAAATAAATGTTATTTAGTGTTTGCATTGAGCATGAATATGATTGGATCATGTTTATTGCAATACGGTTATTCATGTAAGTTAGAGAATAATTGTTGTTCTATTTACATGAATAAAACCTTCTATGGTCATACACCCAATGAAAATGGTTTGTTGGATCTCGATCGTACTGATACACATATTCATAATATTTAAGCCAAAAGATGCAAAGTTAATAATGATAGTGCAACTTATTTGTGGCATTGCCGTTTAGGTCATATTGGTGTAAAGCGCATGAAGAAACTCCATGATGATGGGCTTTTGGAATCACTTGATTATGAATCATTTTGATGCTTGCGAATCATGCCTCATGGGCAAGATGACTAAGACTCCGTTCTCCGAAACAATGGAGCCGAGCAAAAGAATTGTTGGAAATCATACATACTGATGTATGTGGTCCGATGAATATTGAGGCTCGCGGCAGGTATCATTATTTTTTGATCTTCACAGATGATTTGAGCAGATATGAGTATATCTACTTGATGAAACACAAGTCTGAAACATTTGAAAAGTTCAAAGAATTTCAGAGTGAAGTGGAAAATCAACGTAACAAGAAAATAAAGTTTCTACGATATGATCGCAGAAGTAAAATATTTGAGTTACGAGTTTGGTCTTCAATTAAAACAATGTGGAATAGTTTCACAAACTCATGCTACCTGGAACACCACAGTGTAATGGTGTGTCCGAACGTCATAACCGTACTTTATTTGATATAGTGCAATTTATGATGTCTCTTACCGATTTACCACTATCATTTTGGGGTTATGCATTAGAGACAGCTACATTCACGTTAAATAGGGCACCATCTACGTCCATTGAAATGACACCGTATGAACTGTGGTTTGGCAAGAAACTAAAGTTGTCATTTCTTAAAGTTTGGGGCGGCAATGCTTATGTAAAAAAGTTTCAAACTGATAAGCTTGGACCCAAATCGAAGAAGTGCATCTTCATAGGATACCCAAACGAAATTATTGGGTACACCTTCTATCACAGATCCGAAGGCAAATTTGTTGCTGAGAATAGATCCTTTCTAGAGAAGGAGTTTCTCTTGAAAGAAGTGAGTGGGAGAAAAATAGAACTTGATGAGGTAACTGTACTTGCTCCCTTATTGGAAAGTAGTACATCACAGAAATCGCTTTCTGTGACACCTACACCAACTAGTGAGGAAGTTAATGATGATGATCATGGAACTTCAGATCAAGTTGCTACTAATCCTCGTAGATTAACCAGAGTAAGATCCGCACCAGAGTGGTACGGTAATCCTGTTCTGGAGGTCATGACCATGACGAACCTACGAACTAAGAGGAAGCGATGATGAGCCCAGATTCCGCGAAATGGCTTGAGGCCATAAAATCTGAGATGGGATCCATGTATGAGAACAAAGTGTGGACTTTGGTTGACTTGCCCGTTGATCAGCAAGCCTTAGAAAATAAATGGATCTTCAAGAGGAAGACAGACGCTGATAGTAGTGTTACTATCTACAAAGCTAGAATTGTCGCAAAAAGGTTTTCGACAAGTTCAAGGTGTTGACTACGATGAGAGTTTCTCACTCGTATCTATGCTTAAGTCTGTCCCAATCATGTTAGCAATTACCACATTTTATGAAATCTGGCAAATGGATAAACAAAACTGCATTCCTTAATGGATTTATTAAAGAAGAGTTGTATATGATGCAACCAGAAGGTTTTGTCAATCCTAAAGGTGCTAACAAAATATGCAAGCTCCAGCGATCCATCTATGGACTGGTGCAAGCATCTCGGAGTTGGAATATACGCTTTGATAAGTTGATCAAAGCATATAGTTTTATACAGACTTGCGGTGAAGTCTGTATTTACAAGAAAGTAAGTGGGAGCACTACAACATTTCTGATAAGTATATGTGAATGACATATTTTTGATCGGAAATAATGTAGAATTATTCTGCAAAGCATAAAGGAGTGTTTGAAAGGAGTTTTTCAAAGAAAGACCTCGGTGAAGCTACTTACATATTGAGCATCAAGATCTATAGAGATAGATCAAGACGCTTAATAAGTTTTTCAATGAGTACATACCTTGACAAGATTTTGAAGTAGTTCAAAATGGAACAGTCAAAGAAGGAGTTCTTGCCTGTGTTACAAGGTATGAAGTTGAGTAAGACTCAAAACCCGACCACGGCAGAAGATAGAGAGAGAATGAAAGTCATTCCCTATGCCTCAGCCATAGGTTCTATAAAGTATGACATGCTGTGTACCAGACCTATTGTATACCCTGCCCTGAGTTTGGCAAGGGAGTACAATAGTGATCTAGGAGAAGATCACTGGACATTGGTCAAAATTATCCTTAGTGGAATAAGGATATGTTTCTCGATTATGGAGGTGACAAAAGCTTCGTCGTAAAGGGTTACGTTGATGCAAGTTTTGACACTAATCCAGATGACTCAAAGTCTCAATCTGGATACATATTGAAAGTGGGAAAAATTACCTAGAGTAGCACCGTGCAGAGCATTGTTGACATAGAAATTTGCAAAATACATACGGATCTGAATGTGGCAGACCCGTTGACTAAACTTCCCTCACAAGCAAAACATGATCACACCTTAGTACTCTTTGGGTATTAATCACATAGCGATGTGAACTAGATTATTGACTCTAGTAAACCCTTTGGGTGTTGGTCACATGACGATGTGAACTATGGGTGTTAATCACATGGTGATGTGAACTATTGATGTTAAATCACATGGCGATGTGAACTAGATTATTGACTCTAGTGCAAGTGGGAGACTGAAGGAAATATGCCCTAGAGGCAATAATAAAGTTATTATTTATTTCCTTATATCATGATAAATGTTTATTATTCATGCTAGAATTGTATTAACTGGAAACATAATACATGTGTGAATACATAGACAAACAGAGTGTCACTAGTATGCCTCTACTTAACTAGCTCGTTGATCAAAGATGGTTATGTTTCCTAACCATAGACATGAGTTGTCATTTGATTAACGGGATCACATCATTAGGAGAATGATGTGATTGACTTGACCCATTCCATTAGCTTAGCACTTGATCGTTTAGTTTGTTGCTATTGCTTTCTTCATGACTTATACATGTTCCTATGACTATGAGATTATGCAAGTCCCGTTTACCGGAGGAACACTTTGTGTGCCACCAAACGTCACAACGTAACTGGGTGATTATAAAGGTGCTCTACAGGTGTCTCCGAAGGTAATTGTTGGGTTGGCGTATTTCGATATTAGGATTTGTCACTCCGATTGTCGGAGAGGTATCTCTGGGCCCACTCGGTAATGCACATCACTATAAGCCTTGCAAGCATTGCAACTAATGAGTTAGTTGCGGGATGATGTATTACGGAACGAGTAAAGAGACTTGCCGGTAACGAGATTGAACTAGGTATTGAGATACCGACGATCGAATCTCGAGTAAGTAACATACCGATGACAAAGGGAACAACGTATGTTGTTATGCGGTCTGATCGATAAAGATCTTCGTAGAATATGTAGGAGCCAATATGAGCATCCAGGTTCCACTATTGGTTATTGACCGGAGACGTGTCTCGGTCATGTCTACATAGTTCTCGAACCCGTAGGGTCCGCACGCTTAACGTTACAATGATAGTTATATTATGAGTTTATATGTTTCGATGTACCGAAGGTTGTTCGGAGTCCCGGATGTGATCACGGACATGACGAGGAGTCTCAAAATGGTCAAAACATGAAGATTGATATATTGGAAGCCTATGTTTGGATATCGGAAGTGTTCCGGGTGAAATAGTGATTTTACCGGAGTACCGGGAGGTTACCGGAACCCCCCGGGAATCAAATGGGCCTTAGTGGGCCTAGGTGGAAGAGAGGAGAGGAGGCAAGGGCTGGCCGCGCACCCCTCCCCCCTAGTCCGAATAGGACAAGGAGAGGGGGGCGGCGCCCCCCTTCCTTCTTTCTCCTCCACTCCTTCCCCCCAAGTCCTAATCCAGCTAGGAAAAAGGAGGGGAGTCCTACTCCCGGTAGGAGTAGGACTCCTCCTGCGCGCCTCCTCCTATGGCCGACCGCACCCCCCTTGCTCCTTTATATATTGGGGTAGGGGGGCATCCTAGAGACACAACAATTGATCATTGATCTCTTAGCCGTGTGCGGTGCCCCCCTCCACCATAGTCCACCTCGATAATACTGTAGCGGTGCTTAGGAGAAGCCCTACGTCAGTAGAACATCAACATCGTCACCACACCATCGTGCTGACGAAACTCTCCCTCAACACTCGGCTGGATCGGAGTTCGAGGGGCGTCATCGGGCTGAACGTGTGCTGAACTCAGAGGTGCCGTACGTTCGGTACTTGATCGGTCAGATCGTGAAGACGTATGACTACATCAATCGCGTTGTGCTAAACACTTCCGCTTTCGGTCTATGAGGGTACGTGGACAACACTCTCCCCTCTCGTTGCTATGCATCTCCATGATCTTGCGTGTGCGTAGGATTTTTTTTGAAATTACTATGTTCCCCAACAAGAACCACTCAAAATCTATCACACTGCTGAAGCTTATTACTTGGATCATCTTTGATCCCTATGTGCTCGTGCTAAAACCCCAACTAGCTTAGTTGAGGGAAAATATTTAGGTGAGCATGCTTATTATGTGCGACACCGAATATCTGAAAAAGGGAAAACTTTACTGGATCAAATTCATCGTTTGCAATGCTATACTTGGAATTTATGTGAAATATATGATTATACTTGTTGTTCTAAAGACCCTAAGAAACACCTTCCTTACCAATGTTTGTTTAGTGATAATGTAATCATATCCTCTTATGCTAAGGGTGTTTATAGTTACTATGATGTTCAACAAATTGAAGAATTTGTTGCTTTTAAGGGTGCTTACGAAATTGCTTCTTTGATTGAAAAGTATGATGCTACTCTTTACAAATCTGAAAATTTCGCCATACTTAAATATTGTTATGATAATTATGCTTCTAATGCCTACGTTGAACCATATATTGAGTACTACTCCGCTGTCCAAGAAGAGACTAATATTTTGCAGGAGTCTATGGAAGAAGAAATTGATGGAACTGTAAGCTCATTGGATGAAAAAGATGAGGAGGAGAGCGAAGAACAAAAGGAGGAAGAGCGGATTAGCTACCCGTGCCCACCTTCTAATGAGAGTAACTCTTCAACTCATACCTTGTTTAATTTCCCTTCATGCTTACCGGAGGATGATTGCTATGATGATTGTTATGATCCCGTTGATTCTTTTGAAATATCCCTTTTTGATGATGCTTGCTATGCTTGTGGCCAAGATGCCAATATGAATTATGCTTATGGAGATGAACTTGCTATAGTTCCTTATGTTAAACATGAAATTGTTTCTATTGCACCCACACATGATAGTCCTATTATCTTTTTGAATTCTCCAAACTACACTATATCGGAGAAGTTTGCTCTTATTAAGGAATATATTGATGGGTTGCCTTTTACCATTGCACATGATGATTTTGATGAATATAATATGCATGTGCTTTCTGCTCCTACTTGCAATTATTATGAGAGAGGAACTATATCTCCACCTCTCTATGTTTCTAATATGATAAAATTGCAAGAAACTGTTTATACTATGCATTGGCCTTTACTTTGTGTGCATGAATTGTTCTTTTATGACATGCCGATGCATAAGAAGAGAGTTAGACTTCGTTATTGCATGATATATGTTACTTTGTGCTCACTACTAAATTATATATCATTGTTAATTAAAATTGGCTTTGATATACCTTGGGATCCGGGTGGATCCATTACTTGAGCACTATATGTCCTAGCTTAATGGCTTTAAAGAAAGCGCTGCCAGGGAGACAACCCGGAAGTTTTAGAGAGTCATTTATTTCTGTTGAGTGCTTTTATATAGTTTAAGAACAACAAAAATAAAGAGGGGAACCCAAAACTTTTTCAAAAAGGAAAGCGAAAGTGAGAAAGACAAGCATTGTTGAAGTGGGAGCTAGCCTTGAACTTTGTTCATGCTCACGGGAAACTTTGTGAATCTTGATTACAGAAAATTTTCAATAAAAATAATTATCCCCTTGTACAATTCCATTGTATTAGAAAAATAATGTGCCAAGGTTTGCCTTTAGGATGTTTACATTTGCTTGATGGTTTGTACGGTGCAGGACAGAAACTTTGGCTGTAGTGTGCGATTTTACATTTTTTGCTGGAACGTCAAATGGTTCTGATTCTTTTTGCACTGTCTTCCTATACAAATTATTTATTTTTCATAATTTTGGTAGAATTTTTCAAGTATCAGAAGTATGGTGAATGTTCAGATTATTACAGACTGTTCTGTTTTAGACAGATTCTGTTTTTGATGCATAGTTTGCTTGTTTTGATGAAACTATCAATTTATATTAGTGGATTAAGCCATGTAAAATTTATATTACAGTAGACACAATGCAAAAACAAAATATGAATTGGTTTGCAATAGTACTTAGAGTAGTGATTTGCTTTATTATACTAACGGATCTTACCGAGTTTTCTGTTGAAGTTTTGTGTGGATGAAGTGTTCGATGATCGAGAAGGTCTCGATGTGAGAAGAAGGAAGAGAGGCAAGAGCTCAAGCTTGGGGATTCCCGAGGCACCCCAAGTAAATATTCAAGGAGACTCAAGCGTCTAAGCTTGGAGATGCCCCGGAAGGCATCCCCTCTTTCTTCAACAAGTATCGGTATGTTTTCGGATTCGTTTCGTTCATGCGATATGTGCAATCTTGGAGAGTCTTTTGCATTTAGTTTTCATTTTTATTTTATGCACCATGCTGGTATTAGATAGTCCTTGGTTGATTTATTGAATGCTCTTTGCACTTCACTTATATCTTTTGAGTATGGCTTTATAGAATGCTTCATGTGCTTCACTTATATCATTTGAAGTTTGGATTGCCTGTTTCTCTTTACATAGACAACCACCATTTGTAGAATGCTCTTTTGCTTCACTTATATTTGTTAGAGCGTGGGCATATCTTTTGTAGAAAGAATTAAACTCTCTTGCTTCACTTATATCTATTTAGAGAGATGACAGGAATTGGTCATTCACATGGTTAGTCATAAAATCCTACATAACACTTGTAGATCACTGAATATGATGTGTTTGATTCCTTGCAATAGTTTTGTGATATAATGATGGTGATATTAGAGTCATGCTAGTGGGTAGTTGTGGATTCTAGAAATACTTGTGTTGAGGTTTGTGATTCTCGTAGCATGCACGTATGGTGAACCGTTATGTAGCGAAGTTGGAGCATGAGGTATTTATTGATTGTCTTCCTTATGAGTGGCGGTCGGGGACGAGTGATGGTCTTTTCCTACCAATCTATCCCCCTAGGAGCATGCGCGTAGTACTTTGTTTCGATGACTAACAGATTTTTGCAATAAGTATGTGAGTTCTTTATGACTAATGTTGAGTCCATGGATTATACGCACTCTCACCATTCCATCATTGCTAGCCTCTTTAGTACCGCACAACTTTCACCGGTACCATAAACCCACCATATACCTTCCTCAAAACAGCCACCATGCCTACCTATCATGGCATTTCCATAGCCATTTCGAGATATATTGCCATGCAACTTTCATCATCGTCATATACATGACTTGAGCATTCATTGTTATATTGCTTTGCATGATCGTAAGATAGCTAGCATGATGTTTTCATGGCTTGTTGTTTTTTGATGTCATTGCTACGCTAGATCATTGCACATCCCGGTACACCACCGGAGGCATTCATATAGAGTCATATCCTTGTTCTAGATATCGAGTTGTAATATTGAGTTGTAAGTAAATAAAAGTTTGATGATCATCATTATTAGAACATTGTCCCATGTGAGGTTATCAAAATAAAAGTGGCCAAAGAAGCCCCCCAAAAAAGAGAGAGAGGCCAAATAAGCCTACAAAAAAAGAAAAAAAAAGAGAGAAAAAAAGAGAAGGGGCAATGTTACTATCCTTTTACCACACTTGTGCTTCAAAGTAGCACCATGTTCTTCATATAGAGAGTCTCTTGAGTTATCACTTTCATATACTAGTGGGAATTTTCATTATAGAACTTGGCTTGTATATTCCAACGATGGGCTTCCTCAAATGCCCTAGGTCTTCATGAGCAAGCAGGTTGGATGCACACCCACTTAGTTTCAGTTTGAGCTTTCATATACTTATAGCTCTAGTGCATCCGTTGCATGGCAATCCCTACTCACTCATATTGATATCTATTGATGGGCATCTCCATATCCCGTTGATATGCCTAGTTGATGTGAGACTATCTTCTCCTTTTTGTCTTCTCCACAACCACCATTCTATTCCACCTATAGTGCTATGTCCACGGTTCACGCTCATGTATTGCGTGAAAGTTGAAAATGTTTGAGAACGTCAAAAGTATGAAACAATTGCTTGGCTTGTCATCGGGGTTGTGCATGATGTGAGTATTTTGTGTGGTGAAGATGGAGCATAGCCAGACTATATGATTTTGTAGGGATAACTTTCTTTGGCCTTGTTATTTTGAAAAGACATGATTGCTTTATTAGTAGGCTTGAAGTATTATTGTTTTTATGTCAAATGATAGACTATTGCTTTGAATCACTCGTGTCTTAATATTCATGCCATGATTAGACATATGATCAAGATTATGCTAGGTAGCATTCCACATCAAAAATTATCTTTTTTATCATTTACCTACTCGAGGACGAGCAGGAATTAAGCTTGGGGATGCTGATACGTCTCCGTCGTATCTATAATTTTTGATTGTTCCATGCCAATATTATTCAACTTTCATATACTTTTGGCAACTTTTTATACTATTTTTGGGACTAACATATTAATCCAGTGCCCAGTGCCAGTTCCTGTTTGTTGTATGTTTTTTGTTTCGCAGAATATCCATATCAAACGGAGTCCAAACGGGATAAAAACCGAGGGGGATTTTTTTGGAATATATATGATTTTTGGGAAGAAAAATCCACGCGAAACGGTGCCCGAGGTGGCCACGAGGCAGGGGCGCGCCCCTGACCCTCGTGGGCCACCCGTAAGGCGGTTGGTGCCCTTCTTTCGCCGCAAGAAAGCTAATATCCGGATAGAGATCGTGTTAAAATTCCAGCCCAATCGGAGTTACAGATCTCCGGAAATATAAGAAACAGTGAAAGGGAAGAATCTGAGAACGTAGAAACAGAGAGAGACAGAGAGACAGATCCAATCTCGGAGGGGCTCTCGCCCCTCCCATTCCATGGAGGCCAAGGACCAGAGGGGAAACCCTTCTCCCATCTAGGGAGGAGGTCAAGGAAGAAGAAGACGAAGGGGCCCCCTCTCCCCTTCTCTTTCGGTGGCGCCGGAACGCTGCCGTGGCCATCATCATCATCACCGCGATCTACACCAACACCTCCGCCATCTTCACCAACATCTCCATCACCTTCCCCCCTCTATCTACAGCGGTCCACTCTCCCGCAACCCGCTGTACCCTCTACTTGAACATGGTGCTTTATGCTTCATATTATTATCCAATGATGTGTTGCCATCCTATGATGTCTGAGTAGATTTTTGTTGTCCTATCGGTGGTTGATGAATTGCTATGATTGATTTAATTTGCTTGTGGTTATGTTGCTGTCCTTTGGTGCCCATCATATGATTGCGCGCGTGAATCACACCCTAGGGTTAGTTGTATGTTGATAGGACTATGTATTGGAGGGCAAGAGTGACAGAAGCTTCAACCTAACATAGAAATTGATGCATACGGGATTGAAGGGGGGGCCAATATATCTTAATGATATGGTTGGGTTTTACCTTAATGAACGTTAGTAGTTGCGGATGCTTGCTAATAGTTCCAATCATAAGTGCATAGAAGTCCAAGTCAGGGATGACATGCTAGCAGTGGCCTCTCCCACATAATACTTGCTATCGGTCTAGTAAAGTAGTCAATTGCTTAGGGGCAATTTCGCAACTCCTACCATCACTTTTCCACACTCGCTATATTTACTTTATTGTTTCTTTATCTAAACAGCCCCTACTTTTTATTTACGTACTCTTTATTATCTTGCAAACCTATCCAACAACACCTACAAAGTACTTCTAGTTTCATACTTGTTCTAGGTAAAGCGAACGTCAAGCGTGCGTAGAGTTGTATCGGTGGTCAATAGAACTTGAGGGAATATTTGTTCTACCTTTAGCTCCTCGTTGGGTTCGACACTCTTACTTATTGAAAACTGTTGTGATCCCCTATACTTGTGGGTTATCACACTCGTCGTCGAACTTGAGCATGTCGGCCTGCATCTTCTCGAACCACGTCCTCTTTCTTGGCGACACGGTGTTGAGATCCACCTTCATGATCTCGACCCCGGTCATCATGCTCGCAAGAGCCACTTCTTTCACATTGGTCTTGGAGTTGGCGGCCTCGATCTCTAGCATCTTGGCTTGCTTCTTCGCCTCGAGCTCGAACATCTTGGCTTGCTTCTCGGCGTCAAGATCAAGCCTCCTCCTTTGGATCTACATGAAATCATCCATTTGCTCCGCCTTGAAACACCGGCGCTCCTCTTCCCTTGAGTCCTTCTTATTCATCATGCCGTCCATGCTTGCGATCAAAGCGTTGGTGGCCGCATCTCGCTTGTCCTCCTTTTTGGAGTTGGTCTTCCCCCGCGGCCGTCCCGGCTCGCCCTCCCCAACATCCTCCACGGCTTTCTTCCCCCCACGTGCCTTGAGTGTGGCATATTGTGCCTTGAACTTCTCTTCGTCCTTGATGACCCGATAGCAATGGGAGAGGCTGAAGCACTTGCCATTGTGTTGAACCTTAAATGCCTCCAAAGCTTGAAATGCCTACAAAATGTTTCCATCCAAGCATATGGGCAAGTGATAGCAAATGAAAGCGTAAAAAGGATGATTTTGATGACACAAAAGAGGGCGGCTTGCTTGCTATCATACCTTGTCTTGCATGCCAATGCCGCTCACGGGGCGGGCCTTGACACTCTCAACGGTGGTGCAAAACTTGTTGCACTCTTGTTGGATCACCCTCCACCGCTTGGAAATGGAGACCCACCCGCGCGTGCTCACAAATTGGTAAGGTGGAAACTTCTTGCGCTCATGAAACTCTCTGTGCACACGAGTCCAAAAGGTCGAATGCTTTTGCTCGGCGCCTGTTTTTGGGTCTTGTCCAATGTCTCGCCAACACTCGCAAAGAAGCTTGTCCTCGGCAGCTGTGTATGCCTTTGTGCGCTTGCTCTTGCGCTTCGGCTTAGGACCGGTGGCTTGGTTGGCGAGCTCGTCCTCGAACAAAGGCTCTACTTCGATGTCGCACTCGTCCTCTTCTTCTAGCCCATAGTCCTCCGGGAACTCGTGGTCGAGGGGGAAGCCGTCCAGGTCGATGCCGACCTGATCACGCATGAAGGCCACCTGATCGGGATCATAGCCAGCGGCCGGCGTGAACTCCCCGCGGCCGTCCTGGCTTTGTGTCTCGTCGGGATCGTAGCCAGCGTCCGGCGCACCACCCTCGAAGATGAGGTTTTGCATGTAGTCCTCGTCGATGGCGGACGACATTTCCTCGAACAGGTTACGGGCGTCCGGGAGCCCGCCGGTCGGCGTCTGCCGCACGCGTTTCCTCGTGCCGCCGGACGACGAGCCACCGACCACCGGGGTGGCGTTGAGGTCGATGGGCGCGGGCGCGGGCGTGGAAGGCGCGACCACGCTCACGTCGGGTGAGCACTCCCCGAAGAGGCGGGAGGCCTGCAGGTAGACGCGGAAGCCGGGGACCGGGTTTCAAGCCGACGCGCGGGGTGAGTCGGGCAGCACCATCCAAGGAAACGCCGACGAGCCGGTGCTGGCCGCGGCGACGGCGGCTTGGAGGACGCTGTACTGGCTAGGGTTTACCCCTAGCATGTAGAGCGCCTCCCTCGTTGCCGTCGCGACGCGGGCGTTGGTGAACTCCTGCTGCGCGGTGGCGACGGCGGCGGCCTCATCCCTCGCGTCCGCGACGTGCCTCCGGCCCTTCCTCTTGGCCGACTCCCTTACCCGTTGTTCGGGCATCAGCGCCTTCTTCGACTTGGTCGTGGCGGTAGTCTTGCGCGGGGCACGAGGCTTGCCTTTCCCGGAGGGGGCGACGGCGCCGGACGAGGCGAGGGAGGCGAGGCCGGCGACAGCGTCGAGGTCGAGGTCGATTGCGTACTCCATGGCTGGTTGGGGGGCGCGGGCGCGCGGGCGGGAGTGTTTTTGGAAAAAAAATGGGAGGAAATGGTAGTGTCTGCCACCGACCAGCGGGCCCGAGAAGAGGAGTAGGCGCGCGCGCGTCCGTTTCGTGTCCGTGCCGACGCAAATCCTACTCAAAATTAAGTCAGGAATGAGTCGCCCGCGAGATGCGCGTCCATTTGATTTCCGCGCCCACCTAAACAGACGCGGGCGGACGAAATGGGTCGCCCCATTGAAACAACACGCCAGCCAATTAGACGAGAATGTGCCCAGGTCAACACAGGAATAGCGATCCTCCAATAAGACGGCGACACAGGGGTGCACGTGACGGCTACCTTCCTTCTGGAATTGTCCTAGCGCTTGCCTGCACGGCTGTCTGTCGGCCCGACCAAACCGGCCTCGAAACCTACGCACGGAAACGAACTCGCCCACTGTTTTACCATCCCCAAAGTCCACGGCCAGGCAGGCCCACGTGCCATCCAGCGAGCGCGTGCGCCCTCCGGTGCAAATTGGAATTCACGTCCTTCCAGCGGTAGAATCGGATAACCTTTTAGGCCTCCTTTGGTTTGGTTTAGAGGAATTTAATAAGAATTTTAGAGAATAGGATTCTTATAAAAAAAAATTCCTTTAGAGCCCTTTGGTTCATAGGAATGGATTCTTATTTCTACATAGGATTAGTTCATATCCTTCAAATTTCATAGGAAAATAAAAAAGAACCTAGACTCAATGAAAAAATTCCTTTGATGTCAACCAAATAATATTTTGTTTCCTATTCCTACTCATATAATTTGAGATACATGTCATCTCATTTCCTACAAGATTCCTATTTCTATGATAATCCTATCCTATGAACCAAAAGAATCTCGCGATCAGCGTGCCAATCCCTATCCCGTAAGACAGCGAGAGGCCGGGCGGCGTAGAGCTCGGCGCCGATCGCAGGCCGTCCATCGCGGAACGTGCGGCCGGGAGCGAGCCGGGCGGGGTCCGCCACGAGGGAGGATACGCCGCCCGCGAGATCAGGTGGTAGGAGTATATTGGAGAAAACGTCAACGGAACGTGGGTGCGTGTGTCTTGGACTATTGCCTTGCCGAAGACGACGATCTCTCTTCGCCTCTCCGTCCTCCCCAGGTCTCCTCCTCTGCTCGTCTCCGGTGAGTCCCTTCTCCAAAGCCTGTGTATGGATTCTCCCTTCGCTCGATCTGTGTCTCGGTCAAACGCCGCGGCGAAGTTAGGATTCCGCGGGCTTCCTGCTTCGGTGGTGGGTGGGGTGGGGTGGAGTGGGGTTGGGTGGGGGTGGGTGTTGTTCGTTCATCGACTTCTTGGCGAGACGCCATACTTTAGGTTAGAATTACTGTGCGCGGAAGAGTTGAGGAGCTGCTCGATCATGCCGTGAGGGTTAGCAATCTCCGCTTGTTTCCTCGCGTGTCAGATCATGTTATGGAGCAGAGATCAGTGGCTTTGTTCTCTGCGCAGTTGACGAAATTATAACTACAGGACGCTTCAGAGCTTTCCAGCTCTAGTATTACAGAAAGTTTGGTCTCGTCTGCACCATGAATCACGGGATCGGTGTGGCCGGTAGAGTTCTAGAGATTCTGTTAGGCTGTCAAGTGTGGAACTCGTGGTATCATTTGCTCTAGCTGCGTGTGGAAGGCTAATTTTAGGCTGTGCCGTTTGATCCAAAATTAGGTGAACAGACCGGGTGTCCAAGTCTTTGCTATTATCGGCTCTGTTCGATGGACGGCTGCTGTTGAAACATATAAAGCGTGATCTATTCTCCTGGTGCGTATAAAAGCAAGGCAAATCTCTCTAGCTACCTTGGGGGTTGGTTGTTGGAAGAAGCAACCACTAGCTTCGTTGGAGATCCATCAAAGGAACTAACGAAGCTAGAGGTTGGTTCTTCTAGCAAGTTAGGGGCCGCAAGTGTCTGGTCATTCCCTGCCCTTGTACCATATCTCCAGCCGTTCTCCGGGTTAGTTGGTCTGCAACTGTAGGTGATTTTTCATTTGATAAACATGCCATGATTAATGGTTCATTCTCAGCATGCAGCATGGGTGCAAATTTGATGAGTGGTGGCCCTGCTAAATATTACTCTCTCCGTCCTAAAATAAGTGTCTCAACTTTGTGCTACTAACTTTGGGACGGAAGGAGTAGGAAAATAAAAATCCTAAGTTAAATTCCAAACACCCCTAAACCTTAACTATGGTACTTGATCCGAAATTCATGGGCGCGGGGACTGATATAATGTTAGGACTGGCAAAATTTTGTCAGTGAATATGATTAATTGTTACAAGAGATAAGTGAAGTGTTCCTGTCATTTTTTGCTCGACGCAGAGAGCCACCATTTTTACGATGTTTCTCCGTTTTTTATTTCAATAACATTACTTACACCTATGATTTTTTTCTGCATTTTTTTCAATGCAGAAAAATGCAAAAAACAATATAAAAACTGCGATATGCTTCAAGTTTAATGATTTTTCAAATTCCAGGCTAGCATTGAAGTTTAATTGTTCAGGGTCCAGGTGGATCAAGCACCAGGGTTAATAAATATAACTGTTATCTATTTACCTAGTGCTTGTTGTGGTTTACTAGTACTAAATTAGCATACCAGAATGCAGATTTAGGTGTTCCTTTCCAAAGCTACATGCTGGTGAATTTGTTAGGATTCTTGATCAACTACCTTGAAATAAAATAAACTGATGAATCTGCCCTTGTTTCTCGGTTATCTTATTCCTTGAAAATTCTTCAACAAGTTGTGAATCTGATCTCCAGCATCCTTCGTTTTACACTTGAAATGCAGCATTTAGTACTTCGGTTGATGGCCTCGCCTGCAGCAGCAGCAGAGTTCACTCGGGAAACTGTTCGCCGGTCACTGATCGCAATCTCTCAGTCCCTCCCTGAGACTTCGCTCCTGAACCCCAAGGCCAACCCACCAAGCACCACCCCTGGAGCAAACACATATCGTGATGATGGGGCAGCGAAGTGCAGATCGAAGCTGATCTCGATCTCATACCCGTCCACTCCTGATGCCCTGTCCACGCCGTGCCCCCAGAAGAACGCTGCAACCGTGTGATCACTGACGCCTAAGCGTGCATACATAAGTGTTTTTCTTCTTCTTCTGAAGTTCTTCACCCTTCTGCTGTCTTGGTCTTGGTGTGGAATGGATGTACTCCAGTGCTTGTGTTTCCTGTATTCAAACTGAAACATTTGGGAAGGAAATGGAGACAATTGTACAGTGAACTGTGGTATGATACACGAACTAGCTGCTGTAAACGAGTTTGTGGTTCCAATTTCTTGCAATCTCATAGTCTGTGGCGATTAGCACTATTTGTTGAAGGGGTTAAAGATATTAAGACTGACTAGCACATATGCCCGTGCGTTGCAACGGGAGAGATATCTATTACGAGAAGCAACGGGAGAGAAATGATGTGTACTCCGAAAACAGCCTCCGCAGCGGTGGCCGACGGAGCTAGGAGGTGCAATCTTCTCGCTGGTCATGTTTGGCGTACGAGATCTTGATAGTGGTGGGGTTGGTTGGCGTCTCCTATCACGGCGTAACTGGATGTATTATCAATTGCAGCACATAATACCTAGTCGAAGAAACACGTCCTAATAACCAATGGCCAACGCGAATATTTAAGAACATAACGCATCGTCAGATTTGAAACATTTTTTGATTTTTCGAACTTATCATAAAAAAATAAAAATGAATTGGTGTAAATTCTTCGAAACATGAACAATTTTTGAAATTCCAAAAAGCTTTTTGAAAAATTATGAATATTTCTGAAAATTATGAACAAAATTTTAAATTGGAATATTTTTTGAAATTCACAAACATTTTCTGAAAACATGAACCTTTTATAATAACCTGAATTTTTTTGAAGTAGTGAACAACTTTTTAAATGGTAAAAATGTTTCGAACATTCACAACAATTTTGAAAAAAAAATCAATTAAGAAAATTATTATAATTTCGTAAACATTTCACTAAAACAACAAAATTTTCAAATTTAAAACATTTTTTCAAATTCAGAAAGAAATATTGGAAATCATGAATAATTATGGAAAATAAAAACATTTTTGAAAAATGGGAACATTTTGTTTATTTCTAAAAAATCAGAAAGGAAAAAAAATAAAGTTCTGAACATTTTTTAAAACAGAAATTTTTTAAGAATTTGCAAAAATTATCTAAAACTTGAACAAAAAATAAATAAATTCTGAGGTTTTTTAAAAAATTCGAATTTACTAAAAAAGGAAAAATGAAATTAAACTTGGAAGGGAAAAAAATAAAATGATATAGGACAGAAAAAGAGAAATAAACAGAAAAAAGACAAAACACAGGATAAAACAAAAATGGGCCGGCCCAGTATTGGGCGACCTGTGCAAAGCTTTGGGTATTTTTTATTCCAAAATTTGATTATTTTTTTAAAATCTGAATGTTTTTGAGAATTTTGAATTTATGAAATAAGCTATAAAAATAAACTTTGAAAAAAAGATAGGGGAAGGAGAATAAAAATTGAAGTAAAACACAAAAATAAAGAAAAATGGGCCAGCCCATTATTGGTTGTCCTATGTGAAGCTCTGATTATTTGTCGCCCAGTGCATAAAATAGAATTTTCCCAGCTGCGTGGGTAGATAAATAAGTGGGCTGGCTTCGTTGGGCCACAGCGCGCGGCCCATGCACGTAATTCTGAAAAAAGCCTTTTTTTCTAGAAAACGAACGCATAAGAATTTAGTAACATCTCAGATAGAAAAAAATTAATTTCGATCGTGAACGGATGAAAAAATTGGCGAAACACATCTTACTTTATTAGTAAAAAAAAGTATAGATATAGATATAGAAGGTATAGATATAGATATAGATATAGATATAGATATATTATCCGGTGGAAACGGTTCTTACCCTTCAAGATTAAAGACCACAAATTTTTGAACTAAAAAGCAGATAGTGAACCCGTACCAACAAGCGTTGCGAGACTGGCTTCGAAACAAGAAATCAAATTCAGGTCACCCAGATGTGGCTAAAATGCAAGTCGTGTCTCATGCTTGATAGAGTGCACGGACTTCCATAATTGAGACCCCTCCCTACGTTCACAAGCAAGAAGGGGGAGACCATGTAGATACTTTGCTTTAGTAAGCTGCAGCCACAAGCCCCCATCCTCCTTGAAGATCCGCCAAACCCATCTCAACATAAGGGCCATATTCATGCGGCGGGACACAAGAATACCTAGGCCCCCTGGCCCTCTGGTCCTTGGGCAAGCAGATATCTGCCCACTTGATCATATGGTATTTGTGACGTCCATCTCATGCTGTCAAAAGAAGAGCAATAGTTTTTGTCAAAGGAGCTATGCACATCATCTGGCAATATATCCAACCCCATCATATGCATGGGAAGGCTAGAGAGACATGAATCGATAAGCATGGATTTTCTCCCTTTAAAGTAAATCTTCTGCACCATGGGAGGCCGAGATACAACCCGTCCCACAAGTGGGTCAAAATCCCCAACAAGCAGGATTTCCTCGAGTCACAAAGCAACATCCCCAGGTATGCAATTAAGGTTGTCCGCAATCCGCTGCTGATCGATGACCAAATACCCCATCATCACAGTCTTACTCTTATCAAAATTGATCTTAAGGTCGTACATGGCCTCAAAGCATAGGAGAAGGAACTTGAGGTTGATGATATCAAGTTCCCACCCCTCTACCGTGATCATGGTGTCATCCGCATAATGGAGGTCACACCATCTCTTGGAACAATGTGGCCAACCACATTGAAGATGTGGATGGACATCTTAGCCTTATTCAGGATGGTTGCAAGGGTGTCGACCACGAGATTAAAGAGGAACGGGGAGATACGACCCCCTGCGTCACCCCTCGAGAATACATAAAATAGGGGACCGCCTGCCCTGTGAGATATGGTTAGTGCATATTGAATTTGAAGGAAATATGCCCTAGAGGCAATAATAAAGTTATTATTTATTTCCTTATATCATGATAAATGTTTATTATTCATGCTAGAATTGTATTAACCGGAAACATAATACATGTGTGAATACATAGACAAACAGAGTGTCACTAGTATGCCTCTACTTGACTAGCTCGTTGATCAAAGATGGCTATGTTTCCTAACCATAGACATGAGTTGTCATTTGATTAACGGGATCACATCATTAGGAGAATGATGTGATTGACTTGACCCATTTTGTTAGCTTAGCACTTGATCGTTTAGTTTGTTGCTATTGCTTTCTTCATGACTTATGCATGTTCCTATGACTATGAGATTATGCAACTCCCGTTTACCGGAGGAACACTTTGTGTGCTACCAAACGTCACAACGTAACTGGGTTATAAAGGTGCTCTACATGTGTCTCCAAAGGTACTTGTTGGGTTGGCGTATTTCGAGATTAGGATTTGTCACTCCGATTGTCGGAGAGGTATCTCTGGGGCCCACTCAGTAATGCACATCACTGTAAGCCTGGCAAGCAATGCAACTAATGAGTTAGTTGCGGGATGATGTATTATGGAACGAGTAAAGAGACTTGCCGGTAACGAGATTGAACTAGGTATTGAGATATCGACGATCGAATCTCGGGCAAGTAACATACCGATGACAAAGGGAACGACGTATGTTGTTATGCAGTCTGACCGATAAAGATCTTCGTAGAATATGTGGGACCCAATATGAGCATCCAGGTTCCGCTATTGGTTATTGACCGGAGACGTGTCTCGGTCATGTCTACATAGTTCTCGAACCCGTAGGGTCCGCACGCTTAAAGTTTCGACGACGGTTATATTATGAGTTTATGAGTTTTGATGTACCGAAGGTTGTTCGGAGTTCCGGATGTGATCACGGACATGACGAGGAGTCTCGAAATGGTCGAGACATGAAGATTGATATATTGGAAGCCTGTATTTGGATATCGGAAGTGCTCCGGGTGAAATCGGGATTTTACCGGAGTACCGAGGGGTTACCGGAACCCCCCGAGGGATTAATGGGCCATAGTGGGCCTTAGTGGAGAAGAGGAGAGGCGGCCAGGGCAGGGCCGCGCGCCCCTCCCCCCTAGTCCAAATAGGACAAGGAGAGGGGGGCGACGCCCCCCCTTTCCTTCCTCTCTCCCTCCTCTTTCCCCCTTCTCCTAATCCAACAAGGAAGGGAGGGAGTCCTACTCCCAGTGGGAGTAGGACTCCTCCTGGCGCGCCTCCTCCTGGCCGGCCGCACCTCCCCCCTTGCTGATGGGAAACGTAGTAACTTCAAAAAAATTCCTACGCACACGCAAGATCATGGTGATGCATAGCAACGAGAGGAGAGAGTGTTGTCTACGTACCCTCGTAGACCGGCAACGGAAGTGTTGACACAACGTAGAGGAAGTAGTCGTACGTCTTCCCGATCCGACCGATCCAAGTACCGAATGTACGGCACCTCCGGGTTCTACACACGTTCAACTCGGTGACGTCCCTCGAGTTTCGATCCAGCAAAACGTTGAGGGAGAGTTTCGTCAGCACGACGGCGTGATGATGGTGATGATGTTCTACCGACGCAGGGCTTCGCCTAAGCACCGCTACGATATGACCGAGGTGGAATATGGTGGAAGGGGCACCGCACACGGCTAAGGAACGATCACGAGGATCAACTTGTGTGTCATGGGGTGCCCCCTTGCCTCAGTATATAAAGGAGGGAGAGGGGGAGGTGCGGCCAGCCCTATGGGTGCGCCTGGAGGAGTCCTACTCCAACCGGGAGTAGGACTCCCCCCTCTTGCCTTGTTGGAAAAGGAAGGAGGAAGGGAAAAAGAGGAAAGGGGGGCGCCGCCCCCCCCTCCTTCCTTGTCCTATTCGGACTAGGGGGAGGGGGCGCGCGGCCTGCCCTGGCCGGCCCTCCTCTTCTCCCTTATGGCCCATGTAGGCCCAATAACCCCCGGGGGGGTTCCGGTAACCCCCCGGTACTCCGGTAAAATCCCGATTTCACCAGGAACGTTTCCGATATCCAAATATAGGCTTCCAATATATCAATCCTTATGTCTCGACCATTTCGAGACTCCTCGTCATGTCCGTGATCACATCCGGAACTCCGAACAACCTTCGGTACATCAAAACACAAAAACCCTAATTACGATCGTCACCGAACTTTAAGCGTGCGGACCCTACGGGTTCGAGAACTATGTAGACATGACCGAGACATGTCTCCGGTCAATAACCAATAGCGGAACCTGGATGATCATAGTGGCTCCTACATATTCTACGAAGATCTTTATCGGTCAGACCACATAACAACATACGTTGTTCCCTTTGTCATCGGTATGTTACTTGCCCGAGATTCGATCGTCGGTATCTCAATACCTAGTTCAATCTCGTTACCGGCAAGTCTCTTTACTCGTTCCGTAATACATCATCCTGCAACTAACTTATTAGTTGCAATGCTTGCAAGGCTTGAGTGATGTGCATTACCGAGAGGGCCCAGAGATACCTCTCCGACAATCGGAGTGACAAATCCTAATCTCGAAATACGCCAACCCAACAAGTACCTTCGGAGACACCTGTAGAGCACCTTTGTAATCACCCAGTTACGTAGTCATGTTTGGTAGCACACAAAGTGTTCTTCCGGTAAACGGGAGTTGCATAATCTCATAGTCATAGGAACATGTATAAGTTATGAAGAAAGCAATAGCAACAAACTAAATGATCAAGTGCTAAGCTAATGGAATGGGTCAAGTCAATCACATCATTCTCCTAATGATGTGATCCCGTTAATCAAATGACAACTCATGTCTATGGTTAGGAAACATAACCATCTTTGATTAACGAGCTAGTCAAGTAGAGGCATACTAGTGACTCTCTGTTTTTGTCTATGTATTCACACATGTATTATGTTTCCAGTTAATACAATTCTAGCATGAATAATAAACATTTATCATGATATAAGGAAATAAATAATAACTTTATTATCGCCTCTAGGGCATATTTCCTTCAGTCTCCCACCTGCACTAGAGTCAATAATCTAGATTACATAGTAATGATTCTAACACCCATGGAGCCTTGATGCTGATCATGTTTTGCTCGTGGAAGAGGCTTAGTCAGCGGGTCTGCAACATTCAGATCCGTATGTATCTTGCAAATTTCTATGTCTCCCACTTGGACTAAATCCCGAATGGAATTGAAGCGTCTCTTGATGTGTTTGGTTCTCTTGTGAAATCTGGATTCCTTTGCCAAGGCAATTGCACCAGTATTGTCACAAAAGATTTTCATTGGACCCGATGCACTAGGTATGACACCTAGATCGGATATGAAATCCTTCATCCAGACTCCTTCATTTGCTGCTTCGGAAGCAGCTATGTAGTCCGCTTCACATGTAGATCCCGCCACGACGCTTTGTTTAGAACTGCACCAACTGACAGCTCCACCGTTCAGTAAAAGCACGTATCCAGTTTGCGATTTAGAATCATCCGGATCAGTGTCAAAGCTTGCATCAACATAACAATTTACGATGAGCTCTTTGTCACCTCCATATACGAGAAACATATCCTTAGTCCTTTTCAGGTATTTTAGGATGTTCTTGACCGCTATCCAGTGATCCACTCCTGGATTACTTTGGTACCTCCCTGCTAGACTTATAGCAAGGCACACATCAGGTCTGGTGCACAGTATTGCATACATGATAGAGCCTATGGCTGAAGCATAGGGAACATCTTTCATTTTCTCTCTATCTTCTGCGGTGGTCGGACATTGAGTCTTACTCAACTTTACACCTTGTAACACAGGCAAGAACCCTTTCTTTGCTTGATCCATTTTGAACTTCTTCAAAACCTTGTCAAGGTATGTGCTTTGTGAAAATCCAATTAAGCGTCTTGATCTATCTCTATAGATCTTAATGCCCAATATGTAAGCAGCTTCACCGAGGTCTTTCATTGAAAAACTCTTATTCAAGTATCCCTTTATGCTATCCAGAAATTCTATATCATTTCCAATCAATAATATGTCATCCACATATAATATCAGAAATGCTACAGAGCTCCCACTCACTTTCTTGTAAATGCAGGCTTCTCCAAAAGTCTGTACAAAACCAAATGCTTTGATCACACTATCAAAGCATTTATTCCAACTCCGAGAGGCTTGCACCAGTCCATAAATGGATCGCTGTAGCTTGCACACTTTGTTAGCTCCCTTTGGATCGACAAAACCTTCTGGTTGCATCATATACAACTCTTCTTCCAGAAATCCATTCAGGAATGTAGTTTTGACATCCATTTTCCAAATTTCATAATCATAAAATGCGGCAATTGCTAACATGATTCGGACAGACTTAAGCATCGCTACGAGTGAGAAGGTCTCATCGTAGTCAATCCCTTGAACTTGACGAAAACCTTTTGCAACAAGTCGAGCTTTGTAGACAGTAACATTACCGTCAGCGTCAGTCTTCTTCTTGAAGATCCATTTATTCTCAATTGCTTGCCGATCAACGGGCAAGTCAACCAAAGTCCACACTTTGTTCTCATACATGGATCCCATCTCAGATTTCATGGCTTCTAGCCATTTTGCGGAATCTGGGCTCACCATCGCTTCTTCATAGTTCGTAGGTTCATCATGATCTAGTAGTATGACTTCCAGAACAAGATTACCGTACCACTCTGGTGCGGATCTTACTCTGGTTGATCTACGAGGTTCGGTAGTAACTTGATCTGAAGTTTCATGATCATTATCATTAGCTTCATCACTAATTGGTGTAGGTGTCACAGAAACCGGTTTCTGTGATGTACTACTTTCCAATAAGGGAGCAGGTACAGTTAACTCATCAAGTTCTACTTTTCTCCCACTCACTTCTTTCAAGAGAAACTCCTTCTCTAGAAAAACTCCGAATTTAGCAACAGAAGTTTTGCCTTCGGATCTGTGATAGAAGGTGTACCAAACAGTCTCCTTTGGGTATCCTATGAAGACACATTTCTACGATTTGGGTTCGAGCTTATCAGGTTGAAGCTTTTTCACATAAGCATCGCAGCCCCAAAATTTCAGAAACGACAACTTTGGTTTCTTGCCAAACCACGGTTCATAAGGCGTCGTCTCAACGGATTTCGGTGGTGTCCTATTTAACGTGAATGCAGCCGTCTCTAAAGCATAACCCCAAAATGATAACGGTAAATCAGTAAGAGACATCATAGATCGCACCATATCTAATAAAGTACGATTACGACGTTCGGACACACCATTACGCTGTGGTGTTCCGGGTGGCGTGAGTTGCGAAACTATTCCGCATTGTTTCAAATGTAGACCAAACTTGTAACTCAAATATTCTCCTCCACGATCAGATCGTAGAAACTTTATTTTCTTGTTATGATGATTTTCAACTTCACTCTGAAATTCTTTGAACTTTTCAAATGTTTCAGACTTATGTTTCATTAAGTAGATATACCCATATATCCTTAAATCATTTGTGAAGGTGAGAAAATAATGATATCCGCCACGAGCCTCAACATTCATTGGACCACATACATCTGTATGTATGATTTCCAACAAATCCGTTGCTCTCTCCATAGTACCGGAGAACGGCGTTTTAGTCATCTTACCCATGAGGCACGGTTCGCAAGTACCAAGTGATTCATAATCAAGTAGTTCCAAAAGTCCATCAGTATGGAGTTTCTTCATGCGCTTTACACCGATATGACCTAAACGGCAGTGCCACAAATAAGTTGCACTATCATTATCAACTCTGCATCTTTTGATTTCAACATTATGAATATGTGTATCACTACTATCGAGATTCATCAAAAATAGACCACTCTTCAAGGGTGCATGACCATAAAAGATATTACTCATATAAATAGAACAACCATTATTCTCTGATTTAAATGAATAATCGTCTCGCATCAAAAAAGATCCAGATATAATGTTCATGCTTAACACTGGCACCAAATAACAATTATTTAGGTCTAATATTAATCCCGAAGGTAGATGTAGAGGTAGCGTGCCGACTGCGATCACATTGACTTTGGAACCGTTTCCCACGCGCATCGTCACCTCGTCCTTAGCCAATCTTCGCTTAATCCGTAGTCCCTGTTTCGAGTTGCGAATATTAGCAACAGAACCAGTATCAAATACCCAGGTGCTACTGCGAGCATTAGTAAGGTACACATCAATAACATGTATATCACATATACCTTTGTTCACTTTGCCATCCTTCTTATCCGCCAAATACTTGGGGCAGTTCCGCTTCCAGTGACCAGTCTGCTTGCAGTAGAAGCACTCAGTCTCAGGCTTAGGTCCAGACTTGGGTTTCTTCTCCTGAGCAGCAACTTGTTTGATGTTCTTCTTGAAGTTCCCTTTCTTCTTCCCTTTGCCTTTTTCTTGAAACTGGTGGTCTTATTGACCATCAACACTTGATGCTCCTTTTTGATTTCTACATCCACGGCTTTTAGCATCGCGAAGAGCTCAGGAATAGTTTTATTCATCCCTTGCATATTATAGTTCATCACGAAGCTTTTGTAGCTTGGTGGCAGTGATTGAAGAACTCTGTCAATGACACTATCAACAGGAAGATTAACCCCCAGTTGAGTCAAGTGATTATGATACCCAGACATTTTGAGTATATGTTCACTGACAGAACTATTCTCCTCCATCTTGCAGCTATAGAACTTATTGGAGACTTCATATCTCTCAATCCGGGCATTTGCTTGAAATATTAACTTCAACTCCTGGAACATCTCATATGCTCCATGACGTTCAAAACATCGTTGAAGACCCGGTTCTAAGCCATAAAGCATGGCACACTAAACTACCGAGTAGTCATCAGCTTTGCTCTGCCGGACGTTTATACATCCGGTGTCGCTCCTGCAGCAGGCTTGGCACTTAGCGGTGCTTCCAGGACGTAATTCTTATGTGCAGCAATGAGGATAATCCTCAAGTTACGAACTCAATCCGTGTAATTGCTACCATCATCTTTCAACTTTGCTTTCTCAAGGAACGCATTAAAATTCAATGGAACAACAGCACGAGCCATCTATCTACAACCAAACATAGACAAGCAAGATACTATCAGGTACTAAGTTCATGATAAATTTAAGTTCAATTAATCATATTACTTAAGAACTCCCACTTAGAAAGATATCCCTCTAATCATCTAAGTGATCACGTGATCCAAATCAACTAAACCATGTCCGATCATCACGTGAGATGGAGTAGTTTCATTGGTGAACATCACTATGTTGATCATATCTACTATATGATTCACGCTCGACCTTTTGGTCTCCGTGTTCCGAGGCCATATCTGTATATGCTTGGCTCGTCAAGTATAACCTGAGTATTCTGCATGTGCAACTGTTTTGCACCCGTTGTATTTGAACGTAGAGCCTATCACACCCGATCATCACGTGGTGTCTCAGCACGAAGAACTTTCGCAACGGTGCATACTCAGGAAGAACACTTCTTGATAATTAGTGAGAGATCATCTTAAAATGCTACCGTCAATCAAAGCAAGATAAGATGCATAAAAGATAAACATCACATGCAATCAATATAAGTGATATGATATGGCCATCATCATCTTGTGCTTGCGATCTCCATCTTCGAAGCACCGTCATGATCACCATCGTCACCGGCGCGACACCTTGATCTCCATCGTAGCATCGTTGTCGTCTCGCCAATCTTATGCTTCTACGACTATCGCTACCGCTTAGTGATGAAGTAAAGCATTACAGGGCGATTGCATTGCATACAATAAAGCGACAACCATATGGCTCCTGCCAGTTGCCGATAACTCGGTTACAAAACATGATCATCTGATACAATAAAATTTAGCATCATGTCTTGACCATATAACATCACAACATGCCTTGCAAAAACAAGTTAGACGTCCTCTACTTTGTTTGTTGCAAGTTTTACGTGGCTGCTATGGGCTTAAGCAAGAACCAATCTTACCTACGCATCAAAAACCACAACGATAGTTTGTCAAGTTGGTGCTGTTTTAACCTTCGCAAGGACCGGGCGTAGCCACACTCGGTTCAACTAAAGTTGGAGAAACTGACACCCGCCAACCACCTGTGTGCAAAGCACGTCGGTAGAACCAGTCTCGCGTAAGCAAACGAGTAATGTCGGTCCGGGCCGCTTCATCCAACAATACCGCCGAACCAAAGTATGACATGCTGGTAAGTAGTATGACTTATATCACCCACAACTCACTTGTGTTCTACTCGTGCACAACATCAACGCATAAAACCTAGGCTCGGATGCCACTGATGGGAAACGTAGTAATTTCAAAAAAATTCCTACGCACACGCAAGATCATGGTGATGCATAGCAACGAGAGGGGAGAGTGTTGTCTACGTACCCTCGTAGACTGGCAACAGAAGTGTTGACACAACGTAGAGGAAGTAGTCGTACGTCTTCCCGATCCGACCGATCCAAGTACCGAACGTACGGCACCTCCGAGTTCTGCACACATTCAACTCGGTGACGTCCCTCGAGTTTCGATCCAGCAAAACATTGAGGGAGAGTTTCGTCAGCACGACGGCGTGATGACGGTGATGATGTTCTACCGACGCAGGGCTTCGCCTAAGCACCGCTACGATATGACCGAGGTGGAATATGGTGGAAGGGGGCACCGCACACGGCTAAGGAACGATCACGAGGATCAACTTGTGTGTCATGGGGTGCCCCCTTGCCTCAGTATATAAAGGAGGGAGAGGGGGAGGTGCGGCCGGCCCTATGGGTGCGCCTAGAGGAGTCCTACTCCAACCGGGAGTAGGACTCCCCCCACTTGCCTTGTTGGAAAAGGAAGGAGGAAGGGAGAAAGAGGAAAGGGGGGCGCTGCCCCCCCCCCCTTCCTTGTCCTATTCGGACTAGGGGGGAGGGGGCACGCGGCCTGCCCTGGCCGGCCCTCCTCTTCTCCCTTATGGCCCATGTAGGCCCAATAACCCCCGGGGGGTTCCGGTAACCCCCCGGTACTCCGGTAAAATCCCGATTTCACCCGGAACGTTTCTGATATCCAAATATAGGCTTCCAATATATCAATCTTTATGTCTCGACCATTTCGAGACTCCTCGTCATGTCCGTGATCACATCCGGGGCTCCGAACAACCTTCGGTACATCAAAACACAAAAACCCTAATTACGATCGTCACCGAACTTTAAGCGTGCGGACCCTACGGGTTCGAGAACTATGTAGACATGACCGAGACACGTCTCCGGTCAATAACCAATAGCGGAACCTGGATGCTCATATTGGCTCCTACATATTCTATGAAGATCTTTATCGGTCAGACCGCATAACAACATACGTTGTTCCCTTTGTCATCGGTATGTTACTTGCCCGAGATTTGATCGTCGGTATCTCAATACCTAGTTCAATCTCGTTACCGTCAAGTCTCTTTACTCGTTCCGTAATACATCATCCTGCAACTAAATTATTAGTTGCAATGCTTGCAAGGCTTGAGTGATGTGCATTACCGAGAGGCCCAGAGATACCTCTCCGACAATCGGAGTGACAAATCCTAATCTCGAAATACGCCAACCCAACAAGTACCTTCGGAGACACCTGTAGAGCACCTTTATAATCACCCAGTTACGTTGTGACGTTTGGTCGCACACAAAGTGTTCCTCCGGTAAACGGGAGTTGCATAATCTCATAGTCATAGGAACATGTATAAGTTATGAAGAAAGCAATAGCAACAAGCTAAACGATCAAGTGCTAAGCTAACGGAATGGGTCAAGTCAATCACATCATTCTCCTAATGATGTGATCCCGTTAATCAAATGACAACTCATGTCTATGGTTAGGAAACATAACCATCTTTGATTAACGAGCTAGTCAAGTAGAGGCATACTAATGACTCTCTGTTTTTGTCTATGTATTCACACATGTATTATGTTTCCGGTTAATACAATTCTAGCATGAATAATAAGCATTTATCATGATATAAGGAAATAAATAATAACTTTATTATTGCCTCTAGGGCATATTTCCTTCACTTGCACCCCATAGACACAACAATTGATTTGATCTTTTAGCCGTGTGCGGTGCCCCCCTCCACCATAGTCCACCTCAATAATACTGTAGTGGTGCTTAGGCGAAGCCCTGCGTCGGTAGCACATCATCGTCGTCACCACGCCGTCATGCTGACGAAACTCTCCCTGAACACTCGGCTGGATCGGAGTTCGAGGGACGTCATCGGACTGAACGTGTGCTGAACTCGGAGGTGCCGTGTGTTTGGTACTTGATCGGTCGGATCGTGAAGACGTACGACTACATCAACCGCGTTGTGCTAATGCTTCCGCTTTCGGTCTACGAGGGTACATGGACAACACTCTCCCCTCTTGTTGCTATGCATCACCATGATCTTGCGTGTGCGTAGGAAAATTTTGAAATTACTACGTTCCCCAATAGTGGCATCCGAGCCTGGTTTTATGCGTAGATGTCATATGCACGATTACAACACAAGTGAGTTGTGGGCGATATAAGTCATACTGCTTACCAACATGTCATACTTTGGTTCAGCGGTATTGTTGGATGAAGCGGCCCGGACCGACATTACGCGTATGCTTACGCGAGACTGGTTCTACCAACGTGCTTTGCACACAGGTGGCTAGCAGGTGTCAGTTTCTCCAACTTTAGTTGAACCGAGTGTGGCTACGCCCGGTCCTTACGAAGGTTAAAACAACACCAACTTGAGAAACTATCGTTGTGGTTTTGATGCATAGGTAAGAACGGTTCTTGCTCAGCCCGTAGCAGCCACGTAAAACTTGCAACAACAAAGTAGATGACGTCTAACTTGTTTTTGCAGGGCATGTTGTGATGTGATATGGTCAAAGCATGATGCTAAATTTTATTGTATGAGATGATCATGTTTTGTAACCGAGTTATCAGCAACTGACAGGAGCCATATGGTTGTCGCTTTATTGTATGCAATGCAATCGCCCTGTAATGCTTTACTTTATCACTAAGCGGTAGCAATAGTCGTAGAAGCATAAGATTGGCGAGACGACAACGATGCTATGATGGAGATCAAGGTGTCGCGCCGGTGATGATGGTGATCATGACGGTGCTTCGGAGATGGAGATCACAAGCACAAGATGATGATGGCCATATCATATCACTTATATTGATTGCATGTGATGTTTATCTTTTATGCATCTTATCTTGCTTTGATTGACGGTAGCATTATAAGATGATCTCTCACTAAATTTCAAGATAAAAGTGTTCTCCCTGAGTATGCACCGTTGCCAAAGTTCGTCGTGCCCAGACACCACGTGATGATCGGGTGTGATAAGCTCTACGTCCATCTACAACGGGTGCAAGCCAGTTTTGCACACGCAGAATACTCAGGTTAAACTTGACGAGCCTAGCATATGTAGATATGGCCTCAGAACACTGAGACCGAAAGGTCGAGCGTGAATCATATAGTAGATATGATCAACATAAGTGATATTCACCATTGAAAGCTACTCCATTTCACGTGATGATCGGTTATGGTTTAGTTGATTTGGATCACGTGATCACTTAGAGGATTAGAGGGATGTATATCTAAGAGGGAGTTCTTAAGTAATATGATTAATTGAACTTAAATTTATCATGAACTTAGTCATGGTAGTATTAGCATATCTATGTTGTAGATCAATAGCTCGCGTTTAGCTTTTTGAATGCTCCATGCTATATTATCTACTGTTTTGGGCAATATTGGGCTTTATTTTCCACTTTTATATTACTTTTGGGACTAACCTATTAACCGGAGGCCCAGCTCAGATTTGCTGTTTTATGCCTATTTCAGTGTTTTGAAGAAAAGGAATATCAGACGGAGTCGAAACGAAACGAAATCAACTGGAGAAGTTATTTTTGGAAGGAAACACACCTGATGGACTTGGACCCCACGTCAGAAGATACGGGAGCTGCCCACGAGGGTGGGGGGCGCGCCCCCTGCCTCGTGGGGCCCCCATGGCTCCCCTGACGTGCTTCTTCTGCCTATATAACTCCATATACCCTAAAACTTCCAGAACGAAGATCGGAAGTTCTACCGCCAGAAGCCTCCGTAGCCACCGAAAACCAATCTAGACCCGTTCCGGTGCCCTGCCGGAGGGGGCAATCCCTCTTCGGTGGCCATCTTCATCATCCCGGTGCTCTCCATGACGAGGAGGGAGTAGTTCTCCCTCGGGGCTGAGGGTATG
This sequence comes from Triticum urartu, assembly GCF_056163025.1. Lineage (NCBI taxonomy): Eukaryota > Viridiplantae > Streptophyta > Magnoliopsida > Poales > Poaceae > Triticum > Triticum urartu. The sequence continues at coordinate 474,657,559 of NC_141878.1, read as the reverse complement.
TACCAGTAGCTATGTGTTTGATCTCTCTCTCTCTCTTGTGTTCTTGATTTGGCATGATCTTGATGTATCGCGAGCTTTGCTATTATAGTTGGATCTTATGTTTCTCCTCCCCCTCTTCTCTCTTGTAATGAATTGAGTTTCCCCTTTGAAGTAATCTTATCGGATTGAGTCTTTAAAGACTTGAGAACACTTGATGTATGTCTTGCCGTGAATATCTGTGGTGACAATGGGATATCACGTGCCACTTGATGTATGTTTTGGTGACCAACTTGCGGGTTCCTCCCATGAACCTATGCATAGGGGTTGACACACGTTTTCGTCGTGATTCTCCGGTAGAACTTTGGGGCACTCTTTGAGGTCCTTTGTGTTGGTTGAATAGATGAATCTGAGATTGTGTGACGCATATCGTATAATCATACCCACGGATACTTGAGGTGACTATGGAGTATCTAGGTGACATTAGGGTTTTGGTTGATTTGTGTCTTAAGGTGTTATTCTAGTACGAACTCTAGGGCTGTTTGTGACACTTATAGGAATAGCCCAAAGGATTGATTGGAAAGAATAACTTTGAGGTGGTTTCGTACACTACCATAATCTCTTCGTTCATTCTCCGCTATTAGTGGGTTTGGAGTGACTCTTTGTTGCATGTTGAGGGATAGTTATGTGATCCAATTATGTTATCATTGTTGAGGGAACTTACACTAGTGAAAGTATGAACCCTAGGCCTTGTTTACCATCATTGCAATACCGTTTACGCTCACTTTTATCACTTGCTACCTTGCTGTTTTATTATTTCAGATTACAAATACTCATATCTACTATCCATATACCACTTGTATCACCATTTCTTCCCCGAACTAGTGCACCTATACAATTTACCATTGTATTGGGTGTGTTGGGGACACAAGAGACTCTTTGTTATTTGGTTGCAGGGTTGCTTGAGAGAGACCATCTTCATCCTACGCCTCCTACGGATTGATAAACCTTAGGTCATCCACTTGAGGGAAATTTGCTACTGTTCTACAAACCTCTGCACTTGGAGGCCCAACAACGTCTACAAGAAGAAGGTTGTGTAGTAGACATCAAGCTCTTTTCTGGCGCCGTTGCCGGGGAGGTTAGCACTTGAAGGTATATATTTAGATCTTGCAATAGAGTCTTTTAGTTTCTTGTTTTATCACTAGTTTAGTTTATAAAAGAAAACTAAAAATGGAATTGAGTTTGTCTCATACGCTTCACCTTTTTAATATCTTTCGTGAGTATGATGGAAATGAAAATTGTGCTCAAGTGCTAGAAGAAGAAATCTATAAAATGTTTGACACTAAATATTTGAATGATGAGCATGATTGCAATGTTGTTAGTATGAATTCCTTGAATATCTATGATGCTAATGATATGCAAAGCCACAAGCTTGGGGAAGCTATGTTTGATGAAGATGATATTTTTTGTCCCCCAAGCTTTGATGAGCAAATTTACTATGATGAAAGCATGCCTCCTATCTATGATGATTATTGTGATGACACGTATGCTTTAAAGAATAATGATAACCATGAAACTTGTCATCTTGATCTTAATTTTCAATCACATGATAGTTATTTTGTTGAGTTTGCTCCCACTATTATTCATGAGAAGAAATTTGCTTATGTGGAGAGTAATAAAAATTATATGCTTGTAGATCATGAAAAGAATGCTTTAGGTGCTGGTTATATTGTTGAATTCACTCATGATGCTACTGAAAATTATTATGAGGGAGGAACATATGCTTGTAGGAATTGCAATAGTATCAAGTTTCCTCTCTATGTGCTTAAAGTTTTGAAGTTATGCTTGTTTTACCTTCCTATGCAAGTTGATTCTTGTTCCCACAAGTTGTTTGCTCACAAAATCCCTATGCACAGGAAGTGGGTTAGACTTAAATGTGCTAGTCATATTCTTCATGATGCTCTCTTTAAGTTTCAATTCTTATCCTTTATGTGAGCATCATTGAAATCATCATGCCTAGCTAGGGGCGTTAAACGATAGCGCTTGTTGGGAGGCAACCCAATTTTATTTTTGTTCCTTGCTTTTTGTTCCTGTTTAATAATAAATAATTCATCTAGCCTCTGTTTATATGTGGTTTTATGTGTTTAATTAGTGTTTGTGCCAAGTAGAACCTTTGGGAAGACTTTGGGAAAGTCTTGTTGATCATGCTGTAAAAAACAGAAACTTTAGCGCTCACGAGAACTGCTGCCATTTTTATTTGGAGAGTGCTATTTAGTTAATTATTTTTGCAGATGATTAATAGATAAATTCCTCAGGTCCAGAAATTTATTTGAGAATTTTATGAGTTCCATAAGTATACGTTTGATTCAGATTACTACAGACTGTTCTGTTTTTGACAGATTCTGTTTTTCATGTGTTGTTTACTTATTTTGATGAATCTATGGCTTTTTTTGCGGGGAAATGAGAACTTTATTCAATCATCTCTAGCTCCTGCATGATCAGCCATAACGCTAGTCATGAGAAAACTAGGAGGGGAGTCCATCCAACAACTCGTAACCCCTAATGTGCAAGCAAACTTGGCACAAAGGTGGGCTGGAGCATTGGCTTTTCTTGAAACAAATTGAATAACAAAAGACTGAAAAGATAAAGCTAGTCCTTCTATCTCCAATAGAACTGGCGCTACCGTCGAGCGCGAAAAAGTGCGAGAAGCCCACAGATCAACTACCTCCTTGCAGTCAACCTCCATAACCACTCGCATGAAGCCTCAGAGACGAGCAAAAAGGACACCATCACGCAGGGCCAAAGCTTCTGCTACCAATGGATCCGTCACTCCAGGATAAGGCTTGCTCCAGGCCGCAAGAAAGGCAGTCGAAGACCGAGCGATCCCTCCTGCACCCCCTTTTCTCTCCTCAGTAGAGATACCTGCATCGGTGTTGATCTTAATCCCATCACCCTCGGGTGGTCTCCATCCGTAGCCGGTCACGACTTTGGTGTGCTCCATAGGAAGTTCTAGCACCGCCAAAGCATCCTTGATCGTTCTCATAAACTGTACTGGATTTGAACTTTCCTTGTCATGTGTTATATTATTTCTGGAAGTCCAAATCGCCCACATGACAGAAACAATTTTTGCCCTATCAGTTTCTTGAAACCTTGAGTCACAAAGTATATCTTTCATCCATGTTTCTAGGTGGAGAGCCGGAAGTTTCACTTGTAACCACTCTCTCGCTTCCCCCCAGAACCTCTTTGCATGAGTGCACTTAATCAGCGCATGCATCAAATCCTCGTCTGCAGCTAGGCAGACTTTACATCTAGCTGTGGTGGCTATATGTCTGTGCTGCAGTGTTCGCTCGACAGGAAGGATTCCCCGTAGAACTCGCCACCAGAACACACGAACTTTAGGTACCACTTGTAGCTTCCACAACCTTGTCCATAACTGTTTTTCTGTCTCTGAAGTACCCGTAGTCGTCCCTTCCTCTAGAGCTAAGTGCTCGTTGTGAGTCATAAGAGCCCGATACGCAGATTTTACAGTATAGACACCCATCTTCTCCCACGCCCATGCCCAGAAGTCCTCACCTCCCCCTTGCCGCAATGGTATGTTCAATATAGCATCGGCATTGGGAGCGATAAAATTCCTCCTGACAATATCCACCTTCCATAACCAAGAGTCACTGTCAATGAGATCAGAGACTGTGTGTAATGTGTCACTTCCAACCTGCATTGATGGCTTCATGGAGAGCTTCCCTTGGATCCAAGTATCATTCCATATTGACACCGAGGAGCCATCCCCAATGCGTCTGATCAAACCCACTTTGAGCGCCTCCCTCCCTGCTATAATAGCACGCCAGGTAGCCGAGGCGTTCTTTGGTACAGTAGCATGCATGAAGTCCGTGAGAGGGAAATATTTTCCCTTCAACACACGACCACAAAGAGAGTCTGGGCTTGTGATCAGTCTCCATCCGTGCTTACCTAGCATGGCTAAGTGAAACATCTCAAGATCCCGGAAACCCATCCCTCCTTGTACCTTCGGTGATGCGAGTGTTTGCCAATCAACCCAGTGCAACGAGCGCCGGTCGAGAGAACTACTCCACCAATATTTTGCCATACTAGATGAAATCCCCTTGCAGACCTTCTTTGTCAGTTTAAAATAGCTCATTGAGAAAGTGGGTATAGCCTGTATGACTGACTTCAAACGAACCTCCCTCGCAGCACAGGAAACAAGTCTCTCTGATCCGCCATTTAATTTACTTCTGATTCGTTCCCCTATATGATCAAACGTCCCACTTGTGATGCGGCCAACTGCTGTTGGAAGACCAAGATGTCTCTCATTAAACGCTTCTACAACAATGCCCATCAAATTCTTCATTGCTTGGCGATCTGTGTCAGAGGTGTTTGGACTGAAGAAAATGGAACTCTTCTCTCTGTTCACACACTGACCCGAGCAATCTCCGTAAATTCTAAGAATATCATTTAGACGCCACGCACTCTGTTGTTTTGCTTGCATGAATATCAAACTGTCATCCGCAAACAGCAAGTGATTGATCCAAGGTGAATTCAGACTCACCCTTATACCTTTGTCCACATACGGTCTGCCAAAGTTATTGAGCAAAGTGGTAAAACCCTCCGCACATAACAGGAACAGATAAGGCGACGTCGGGTCCCCTTGCCTTAACCCCCTCGAAGGGGAAAAGAACGGTAAAAGCTCCCCATTCACACGGACAGAAAACCTAACCGAAGAAACACACTTCACGATGAGTCGAATAAAGGACATGCTGAAACCAAGACATGCCATAATTGTTTCTATGTAGTGCCATTCAACTCGGTCGTATGCTTTCATCATATCTAGTTTTACCGCACATACACTGTTTTTTCCTTTCCTCCTCTTTCTCATCGCATGAACACTCGCATAGGCAATAAGGATGTTATCCGTAATTAGGCGACCTGGTATGAATGCACTTTGTTCTCCTCCTATAATGTCATCCAAAAAGATCCTCAATCTGTTTGCTATACACTTGGCTACAATTTTGTAGAGTACAGGACAGAGAGAGATCGGTCTATATTGATTAATGCGCTGGGGGTGTCTCACCTTGGGAATAAGCGTGATAGTTGTGTCGTTCATCCCCGCTGGTAACTCGCCCCCATGAAGAAAATCCAACACAGCCTGAATGATGTCATCCTTGATCAAACTCCAATGCCGTTGGAAAAAACCTGTCGTAAATCCATCCACCCTCGGGGCCTTCGATGGTGCCATCTGAAACAATGCCACTCTCACCTCCTCTGCTGTGTATGGCCTATCAAGAATTTCATTCATATCAGCCGTCACTCGCTGAGGGACTAAACTTGTCAGCTCATCCATAGGTCGGTGCCCTTGGGAAGTATATAGGTCTTGAAAGAACTCTTGTACCACCGTACAATTTTCCTCCTTCGTCCGACATATGGTGCCATCCTCTCGCACAAGATTGTCAATTTTGTTCATTCTCTTTCATTGAGCAGCTTGCAGCTGGAAGTATTTCGTGTTTCGGTCTCCCTGCCTCAACCACAACACTCTCGATCGCTGTTTCAAAAATACCTCCTCCTGTCGCAGGGCCTCTCTAAGCTGTTTTGCAACTGATAACTCCTCGACAGAGGGCCCACGCCCTATAGATTGGCCACGTAATTTGTCAAGCCTCGACTGCAGCTTACGAATTTTACGTGCCAGACACGCAAACTCAGCAGCACCCCATTCAGTTAACGTTGATTGCATTGCAGAAAGTGCTTGAAGAATACCTCCAAGTCCCCGTCGACCCGACCCCTTTTGCCAATTTTCTTTTACGACCTGATCGTAGTCGGCATGACACTGCCACATGTCCTCATAGCGAAACTGTTTGTTTGCTCTAGACCGCCCCTCGGCCGCATGTTCACGTAAATCCACTTTAACAAAACAATGATCAGATTCTGTTGTGCTGATGTGCCTAACGTGAGCATAAGCAAACATATTAAGAAGCTCCGGATTGGCGAAAGCTCTATCAATCCGAGCCTTCACATTTGCATTTCCTGGCTGCCCATTATCCCATGTGTATTCTGTTCCTGACCATCCAAGATCCTGCCATATACATTCTTCGGTCACTTCTCTAAACGCCCGCATTTGCCATTCAGGCCGAGCTGCTCGCGAGAAATGCTCCGAACCATACAGAGTTTCATTAAAATCGCCGATACACATCCATGCTGAATGTTGTACCGCGAACAAAGTCCGGAGAAAACGCCAACTCTGATAGCGACCCTCCACCTTTGGTGCACCGTAGAAACCGGTGAACCTCCACTTTTCTGATCTTCCTTCCACCTTCTGCACTTCCACATCGATGTGGGCAGAACTATAATTCTTTAGCTCGACTGTAATGTCAGCCGACCAAAACAGACCAATACCTCCACTCAATCCTCTGCTATCCACAGCAAAACACCCCGCAAAGCCTAACTGATTTTGCAACGCTTCGACTCTCTTTGCTGAGATTTTTGTCTCCATAACAAACAGTAGACAGGGCACTTCCTGCTTCACTACACTATGAAGCTCTCGAACTGTCGATGGGTTCCCAAGCCCTCAACAGTTCCAACTTAGACAACTCATTGCGAGTGGCAGGGCTGCATCGCAGCCTCTGCCGTGCTGCCGGAATTCACCGGCGTAGGTTTCTTTTTCTTCGGTGCCCATGGCTCCTCTCCATCCTTTTCCTGGCTCGGATCTTTTCCAGAGGACCCAAGAACTACACCTTCACCATTAGCCGCAAATGGTTCATTTGTCAGAAGTGGCGTTTCCACCCTCCTGTAAACCTGCTGATTAGTGTTCGGCCCCCCTTGCGCTTGTACTGCTCGCGTTGTTTGATTGGGGAGGTGACCTCTGCACCCTTCTCTGCGGCAGTACTAGAGTTCCTCGTCTCAGCTTTATTACCCGAAAAACCCTAATGCTCCTTTGACGAGCCATCACCCGAGTACGCCCTCTTCCATTCATCCATCGGCCTCAAGTTTTTCCCAAATGGTAAATCTCCATTGGCATCCCTAGTCCCCAGTGTCGGACAGTACAGATCTGAGTGACCAAGTCGACCACACGAAAAACAGAAGTGTGGTACATTCTCGTATTGGATATCATACAGGTCTGAACATTTTCTACGAGCGGACTCAATCAGTATCCACCTTCTGAGAGGCTTACTCACGTCAATTGTAACTCTTGCTCTCAAATATCCATTCACATGATCAAACGAAACATGTGTTGCATGTTTATCAATCTGTTTAGCAATAGCAGCACTCCACTTATCATCCCTCAAGTTGAAGGGAAGATTGACAACTCTAGCCCACAGTTCCAGCCTGTCAAACCTGAGTTCAGAAGGACGCATGCAATCATCAAACTCCGACAGAATCACCGCATTCTTACTCACGTGCCATGGCGATCCTTCCCATACACGATCACGATCCCGTTGGTTTGCAAATTCCGCTACAAACGTATTATCTCCAACAGATCGAAAAGCCAATCCCTTAGGGTTTCCCCATGCCGGCCGGAGGGCACTGATAATGGTCTGGATGTGGAGTATATTCCGGTGCAATACCTTCCCCGCCAGCATCCACTTCGCCGGTGCGCCGTCACCCCGGTCATCCAGCACCAACGGAGTCGCTTCCTCCTCCGTGATGTCAAGTTTTCCCAGGGCTTCCGCTAACTTCGCCCTTGCCGCACGGGGCGACAAAGGTTCCTGCCCTCCTCACCGATCCGATGATGTTGCCATCCTCCGATCGGCAGATCCCTCGCCCCGCCGAGCAGATCGACGTGCGCCCCCAGGTTCCACCCCCAAAACCCTAGAATCGCCAAACGAGCGCTCCGGGAGTTGCGGGGGGAAAAGTTAGGCGAGCTAGTAAAATAGTTTATAAACCATAGATAAGTTGGAATACAGTAGTTATAACACCAATATAAATAAAGAATGAGTTCATTACAGTACCTTGAAGTGGTGATTTATTTTCTTATACTAACGGAGCTTACGAGTTTTCTGTTAAGTTTTGTGTTGTGAAGTTTTCAAGTTTTGGGTAAAGATTCGATGGATTATGGAACAAGGAGTGGAAAGAGCCTAATCTTGGGGATGCCCAAGGCACCCCAAGGTAATATTCAAGGATAACCAAGAGCCTAATCTTGGGGATGCCCCGGAAGGCATCCCCTCTTTCGTCTTCGTTCATCGGTAACTTTACTTGGAGCTATATTTTTATTCGCCACATGATATGTGTTTTGCTTGGAGCGTCAATTTATTTTGTTAGGATTTTCTTGCTGTTATTTATAACAATGTTTTGCATCTTTTATTTCAATAAAAGTGGCATTGATAGCCTTTACTATGCCTATGTTACAAGTATACATGTTGCTGTTTGAAAACAGAAAGTTTACCGCTGTTGCAATAATTCCCTAGAAAAGTCAGAATGTGATAAAATATTGAAATCTTTTGCATATTAAGCTCTGAAAAATTTACTACAGTGGGAATTTTCTTTCATAATTTTTGGATCTAGGGAAGTATGGATGTTGCAGCATTCTTTACAGACTATCCTGTTTAGGCAGATTGCTGTTATGTTTGCATTGTTTGCATATGTTTGCTTCTTTAATGATTCTATTTGAGGATAGGACTATTAAATATGCAGAGGCATTTAGTATGCAATGTTGAATAATAATTTTAGTGATTTGCTACAGTAGAGTATGATAAGGTTTTGGCAATGGTTTATATTAACTTATCTCACGAGTCCTTGTTGAGTTTTGTGTGGATGAAGCTTTTGAGATTTAGGAAGACCATGATATGAGAGGAATTAAGGAGACACAAAATCTCAAGATTGGGGATGCCCAAGGCACCCCAAGATAATATTTCAAGAAGTCTCAAGCATCTAAGCTTGGGGATGCCCCGGTTGGCATCCCACCTTTCTTCTTCAACAATTATCGGTTAGTTTCGGTTGATCCTAAGTTTTTGCTTCTTCACATGATGTTAGCCATTCTTAGAATGTCATTTTATTTTGATTTGCTTGCTGTTTGAATAGAATACCAAGATCTAAAATTATTAAATGTTAGAGAGTCTTCACATAGTTGCATAATTATTCAACTACTCATTGATCTTCACTTATATCTTTCGGAGTAGTTTGTCATTTGCTCTAGTGCTTCACTTATATCTTTTAGAGCACGGTCGTAGTTTTATTTGAAGAAATAGATGAACTCTCATGCTTCACTTAGATTATTTTGAGAGTCTTAAATAGCATGGTAATTTTCTTAAAATCCTAATATGCTAGGTATCCAAGAATAATAAAATTCTCTTATGAGTGTGTTGAATACAATGAGAAGTTTGACACTTGATAATTGTTTTGAGATATGGATATGGTGATATTAGAGTCATGCTAGTTGAGTAGTTGTGAATTTGAGAAATACTTGTGTTGAAGTTTGTGATTCCCGTAGCATGCACATATGGTGAACCGTTATGTGATGAAGTCGGAGCATGATTTATTTATTGATTGTCCTCCTTATGAGTGGCGGTCGGGGACGAGCGATGGTCTTTTCCTACCAATATATCCCCATAGGAGCATGCGCGTAGTACTTTGTTTCGATAACTTGTAGATTTTTGCAATAAGTATATGAGTTCTTTATGACTAATGTTGAGTCCATGGATTATACGCACTCTCACCCTTCCACCCTTGCTAGCCTCTCTAGTACCGCGCACCTTTCGCCGGTACCATAAACCCACCATTTACCTTCCTCAAAACAGCCACCATACCTACCTATTATGGCATTTCCATAGCCATTCCAAGATATATTGCCATGCAACTTTCCACCATCCAGTTTATTATGACACATTCATCATTGTCATATTGCTAGCATGATCATGTAGTTGACATAGTATTTGTGGCAAAGCCACCGTTCATAATTCTTTCATACATGTCACTCTTGATTCATTGCATATCCCAGTACACCATCGGAGGCATTCATATAGAGTCATACTTTGTTCTAGTATCGAGTTGTATCATTGAGTTGTAAATAAATAGAAGTGTGATGATCATCATTCAATAGAGCATTGTCCCAAAAAAAGAGAAAGGCCAAATAAAAAAAAGGGGAAGGCCAAAAAAAGAAAGGCCAAATAAAAAAATAAAAAAATAAAAGGGGCAATGCTACTATCCTTTTACCACACTTGTGCTTCAAAGTAGCACCATGATCTTCATGATAGAGAGTCTCCTATGTTGTCACTTTCATATACTAGTGGAAATATTTCATTATAGAACTTGGCTTGTATATTCCAATGATGGGCTTCCTCAAAATGCCCTAGGTCTTCGTGAGCAAGCGAGTTGGATGCACACCCACTAGTTTCTTCTGTTGAGCTTTCATACATTTATAGCTCTAGTGCATCCGTTGCATGGCAATCCCTACTCACTCACTTTTATATCTACTGATGGGCATCTCCATAGCCCGTTGATACGCCTAGTTGATGTGAGACTATATTCTCCCTTTTTGTCTTCTCCACAACCACCATTCTGTTCCACCTATAGTGCTATGTCCATGGCTCACGCTCATGTATTGCGTGAAGATTGAAAAAGTTTGAGAACATCAAAAGTATGAAACAATTGCTTGGCTTGTCATCGGGGTTGTGCATGATTTAAATATTTTGTGTGGTGAAGATAGAGCATAGCCAGACTATATGATTTTGTAGGGATAGCTTTCTTTGGCCATGATATTTTGAGAAGACATAATTGCTTTATTAGTATGCTTGAAGTATTATTATTTCTATGTCAATATGAACTTTTGTCTTGAATTTTATGGATCTGAATATTCATATCACAAGTAAGAAGAATTACATTGAAATTATGCCAACTAGCATTCCACATAAAAAATTATCTTTTTATCATTTCCCTACTCAAGGACGAGCAGGAATTAAGCTTGGGGATGCTTGATACATCTCCAACGTATCTATAATTTTTGATTGCTCCATCTATATTATCTACTGTTTTGGGCAATATTGGGCTTTATTTTCCACTTTTATATTACTTTTGGGACTAACTAATTAACCGGAGGCCCAGCCCAGATTTGCTGTTTTATGCCTACTTCAGTGTTTTGAAGAAAAGGAATATCAGACGGAGTCGAAACGGAACAAAATCAACTAGAGAAGTTATTTTTGGAAGGAAACACACCTGATGGACTTGGACCCCACGTCAGAAGACATGGGAGCTGCCCACGAGGGTGGGGGCGCCCCTCCCCCCTAGGGCGCGCCCCCTACCTCGTGGGGCCCCCGTGGCTCCCCTGACGTGCTTCTTCTGCCTATATAACTCCATATACCCTAAAACTTCCAGAACGAAGAATAGATCGGAAGTTCCGCCTCCAGAAGCCTCCGTAGCCACCGGAAACCAATCTAGACCCGTTCCGGCGCCCTGCCGGAGGGGGCAATCCCTCTCCGGTGGCCATCTTCATCATCCCGGCGCTCTCCATGACGAGGAGGGAGTAGTTCTCCCTCAGGGCTGAGGGTATGTACCAGTAGCTATGTGTTTGATCTCTCTCTCTCTCTCGTGTTCTTGATTTGGCATGATCTTGATGTATCGCGAGCTTTGCTATTATAGTTGGATCTTATGTTTCTCCTCCCCCTCTTCTCTCTTGTAATGAATTGAGTTTCCCCTTTGAAGTAATCTTATCGGATTGAGTCTTTAAAGACTTGAGAACACTTGATGTATGTCTTTCCGTGAATATCTGTGGTGACAATGGGATATCACGTGCCACTTGATGTATGTTTTGGTGACCAACTTGCGGGTTCCGCCCATGAACCTATGCATAGGGGTTGGTACACGTTTTCGTCGTGATTCTCTGGTAGAACTTTGGGGCACTCTTTGAGGTCCTTTGTGTTGGTTGAATAGATGAATCTGAGATTGTGTGATGCATATCGTATAATCATACCCACGGATACTTGAGGTGACAATGGAGTATCTAGGTGACATTAGGGTTTTGGTTGATTTGTGTCTTAAGGTGTTATTCTAGTACGAACTCTAGGGCTGTTTGTGACACTTATAGGAATAGCCCAACGGATTGATTGGAAAGAATAACTTTGAGGTGGTTTCGTACCCTACCATAATCTCTTCATTCGTTCTCCGCTATTAGTGACTTTGGAGTGACTCTTTGTTGCATGTTGAGGGATAGTTATGTGATCCAATTATGTTATCATTGTTGAGGGAACTTACACTAGTGAAAGTATGAACCCTAGGCCTTGTTTACCATCATTGCAATACCGTTTACGCTCACTTTTATCACTTGCTACCTTGCTGTTTTTATTATTTCAGATTACAAATACTCATATCTACTATCCATATACCACTTGTATCACCATCTCTTCGCCGAACTAGTGCACCTATACAATTTACCATTGTATTGGGTGTGTTGGGGACACAAGAGACTCTTTGTTATTTGGTTTCAAGGTTGCTTGAGAGAGACCATCTTCATCCTACGCCTCCTACGGATTGATAAACCTTAGGTCATCCACTTGAGGGAAATATGCTACTGTTCTACAAACCTCTGCACTTGGAGGCCCAACAACGTCTACAAGAAGAAGGTTGTGTAGTAGACATCAGTAGCAATGATGCGGGTTGGATCCAAGATCTGAGGTTTATCCTCATTGCTGCACAGAAGAATTATGTCCTTGATGCACCGCTAGGTGACAAACCTATTACAAGAGCAGATGCAGATGTTATGAACGTTTGGCTAGCTCAATATAATGACTACTTGATAGTTTAGTGCACCATGCTTAAACGGCTTAGAATCAGGACTTCAAAGACGTTTTGAACTTTATGGACCATATGAGATGTTCCGGGAGTTGAAGTTAATATTTCAAGCAAATACCCGAGTTGAGAGATATGAAGTCTCCAACAAGTTCTATAGCTAAAAGATGGAGGAGAATAGCTCAAGCAGTGAGCATGTGCTCAGATTGTCTGGGTACTACAATCGCTTGAATCAAGTGGGAGTTAATCTTCCAGATAAAATAGTGATTGACAGAATTCTCTAGTCACCATCACCAAGTTAGTAGAACTTCGTGATGAACTATAATATGCAAGGGATAACGGAAATAATTCCCAAGCTCTTCGTGATGCTGAAATCAACGAAGGTAGAAATCAAGAAAAGCATCAAGTGTTGATGGTAAACAAAACCAGTGGTTTCAAGTAAAGGTACAAAGGGAAGAAAGGGGAACTTCAAGAAGAACGGCAAGCAAGTTGCTGCTCAAGTGAAAAAACCCAAGTCTGGACCTAAGCTTGAAACTGAGTGCTTCTACTGCAAAGGGACTGGTCACTGGAAGCGGAACTACCCCAAGTAATTGGCGGATAAGAAGTGGCAAAGTGAACATAGGTATATTTGATATACATGTCATTGATGTGTACTTTACTAGTGTTTATAGCAACCCCTTAGTATTTGATACTAGTTCAGTTGCTAAGAATAGTAACTCGAAACGGGAGTTGCAGAATGAATAGAGACTAGTTAAGGGTAAAGTGACGATGTGCATTGGAAATGGTTCCAAGATTGATAGGATCATCATCGCACACTCCCTATACTTTCGGGATTAGTGTTAAACCTAAAATAAATGTTATTTAGTGTTTGTGTTGAGCATGAATATGATTGGATCATGTTTATTACAATACGGTTATTCATGTAAGTTAGAAAATAATTGTTGTTCTGTTTACATGAATAAAACCTTCTATGGTCATACACCCAATAAAAATAGTTTTTTGGATCTCGATCGTAGTGATACACATATTCATAATATTGAAGCCAAAAGATGCAAAGTTAATAATGATAGTGCAACTTATTTGTGGCACTGCCGTTTAGGTCATATTGGTATAAAGCACATGAAGAAACTCCATGGTGATGGGATATTGGAATCACTTGATGCTTGTGAACCATGCCTTATGAGCAAGATGACTAAAACTCCGTTCTCCGGAACAATGGAGCGAGCAATTGACTTATTGGAAATAATACATACTGATGCAGTCCGATGAGTGTTGAGGCCCACAGCGGGTATCGTTATTTTCTGACCTTCACAGATGATTTGAGCAGATATGGGTATATCTACTTGATGAAACATACGTCTGAAACATTTGAAAAGTTCAAAGAACTTCAGAGTGAAGTGGAAAATCATCGTGACAAGAAAATAAAGTTTCTACGATCTGATCGCAGAGACAAATATTTGAGTTACGAGTTTGGTCTTCAATTAAAACAATGTGGAATAGTTTCACAAAATCGTACCACCTGGAACACCACAGCATAATGGTGTGTCCGAACGTCATAACCGTACTATTATTGGATATAGTGCAATCTATGATGTTTCTTACCGATTAACCACTATAGTTTTTGGGTTATGCATTAGAGACAGCTGCATTCACGTTAAAAAGGGCACCATCTAAATCCGTTGAGACGACTCCGTATGAACTGTGGTTTGGCAAGAAACCAAAGTTGTTGTTTCTTAAAGTTTGGGGTTGCGATGCTTATAAGAAAAGGTTTCATCCTGATAAGTTCAAACCCAAATCGGAGAAATGTGTCTTCATAGGATACCCAAAGGAGACAGTTGGGTACACCTTATATCACAGATCCGAAGGCAAGACATTCGTTGCTGAGAATGGATCCTTTCTAGAGAAGGAGTTTCTCTCGAAAGAAGTGAGCGGGAGGAAAGTAGAACTTGATGAGGTAACTATACCTGCTCCCTTATTGGAAAGTAGATCACCACATAAATCTGTTTCCGTGACTCCTACACCAATTAGTGAGGAAGCTAATGATGATGATCATGTAACTTCAGATCAAGTTACTACCGAACCTCGTAGGTCAACCAGAGTGAGATCCGCACCAGAGTGGTACGGCAATCCTGTTCTAGAGGTCATGTTAATTGACCATGACGAACCTATGAACTATGAGGAAGCGATGATGAGCCCAGATTCCGCGAAATGGCTTGAGGCCGTGAAATCTGAGATTGGATCCATGTATGAGAACAAAGTATGGACTTTGATTGACTTTCCCGATGATCGGTGAGTCATTAAGAATAAATGGATCTTCAAGAGGAAGACGGACGCCGATAGTAGTGTTACTATCTACAAAGCTCGAATTGTCGCACAGTGTTTTCGACAAGTTCAAGGTGTTAACTACGATGAGATTTTCTCACTCGTATCAATGCTTAAAAGTCTGTCTGAATCATGTTAGCAGTTGCCGTATTTTATGAAATCTGGCAAATGGATGTCAAAACTGTATTCCTTAATGGATTTATTAAAGAAGAGTTGTATATGATGCAACCAGAAGGTTTTGTCAATCCTAAAGGTGCTAACAAAATATGCAAGCTCCAGCGATCCATCAATGGACTGGTGCAAGCATCTCGGAGTTGTAATATACGCTTTGATAAGTTGATGAAAGCATATAGTTTTATACAGACTTGCGGTGAAGCCTGTATTTACAAGAAAGTGAGTGGGAGCACTACAACATTTCTGATAAGTATATGTGAATGACATATTGTTGATCGGAGATAATGTAGAATTATTCTGCAAAGCATAAAGGAGTGTTTGAAAGGAGTTTTTCAAAGAAAGACCACAGTGAAGCTGCTTACATATTGAGCATCAAGATCTATAGAGATAAATCAAGACGCTTGATAAGTTTTTCAATGAGTACATACCTTAACAAGATTTTGAAGTAGTTCAAAATGGAATAGTCAAAGAAAGAGTTCTTGCCTGTGTTACAAGGTGTGTAACTGAGTAAGACTCAAAGCCCGACCACGGCAGAAGATAGAAAGAGAATGAAAGTCATTCCCTATGCCTTGGCCATAGGTTCTATAAAATATGCCATGCTGTGTACCAGATCTATTGTATACCCTACACTGTTTTTGGCAAGGGAGTACAATAGTAATCTAGGAGTAGATCACTAGACAGCGGTCAAAATTATCCTTAGTGGAATAAGGATATGTTTCTCGATTATGGAGGTGACAAAAAGGTTCGTCGTAAAGGGTTACATCGATGCAAATTTTGACACTGATCCAGATGACTCTAAATCTCAATCTGGATACATATTGAAAGTGGGAGCAATTAGCTAAAGTAGCTCCGTGCAGAGCATTGTTGACATAGAAATTTGCAAAACTAGATGATATCCCGCGTGTTGCTGCGGGAATTGCTAAAAAAATTGATGTTTAAAAACACAAGAGTTTTTATGAGAACGTAGTATAAGTTGATGACAAAGAATTTTGTTTGGAACAAATTTTCTTTGGAGTAAGCATCTAGAGAAAACTTGATGAAAGACCAAGAATATGTGTATATGATTTTTTTATATTAATATATTTCCTAGACTATATATCATCGAGATGATGAGACAAAAACTCTGTTAAACAGAGACATCTCAATGCTTGGCTAAACCTAAAACAACGATAACACAGCTATAGTTGTGCATTTATGGAAAACATAGCTTGCAAAGAAAAAATAAAACATAAATTCTCTCATAGTCTCATTTTTTAGAAAAAAGAAGATCATTTATAAATCACGAAGCTCACTATTGATTATGTCATGCTTCTCACCTGATCAACCCCGTGCAGCTTACTGATGCCATTCACAACAGTATGCCCATGTAGATCTGATTATTTTTCTTTGTCTTATATGATGCAACACCATGCATGATTTGCAATAGATGAACCTGAGTTCCATCCTAGGAAAGCCTGATTAGCGCTGGATTTGTAAAATAAGAAACAAAAAAACTGATGAGCTACTTTTGTGTTTGCAATGGAATCAACTAATGATTAAAAGATCACCACGGAACACTAAACATGCTTAAGGAGATAAATGCATCTAGCGCAATCCAGGTCCATGTCGAAACTGATCATTATGATGGCAGCCCACGGCTCCACTTTGATGGTCGTCGTCTCGGTATGGCGTTCCTCTTTGATCTGGTGCCTCTTAATCTGCTTGTTCAACCTTGTAGTAGCATCTAGAGACGGGTAAAAAGAACCAACCAAAAATTTAATTGTTCACAAATCGTTCAAGAAATCAAAATTACGCCTCATCGTCTCTATGGTCCGATCAGATAAACTCATTCATCAGATAACCAAATCAACCAGTCTACAATTAATCTAAATTATGATTTCTTGACTTGGATTGTAAAAAATTAGGCAAAGAACTTGATTGATTTTCTTGGCATACCTTCGCTGGTCTAGCCAGACAGTTCAGTCTACAATCGATGTTGCCGGCGCCGCCGCTGCTTTTCACGCCAGCAAGAGCATGCCCGGTAATTAGTAGGTAGAAGATTCGATCGTGGTATGGAGATGAGAGCAGGGGCATGAGGAAGTCGAGCTGGGCTTTAATTTAGTAGATGGGCATATGAACAATGAATGACGTGATAATGGATGGAATATGGAGGGGCCTCATTTTGTCTCCCCGTACGGTGGGTGGCTGCCACATTTAGCTAGATATAAGAGTGGATGGAATATGAAGAGGTCTGAATGCACAGAGCCGGATTTGGTAGAATATAAAAAGAGATGACATGGCTTAAGGCGAACGAACATAATCTTTTTGATGTGGCGGTTTTGCTGAGGTGTGGATGGATGCATGTTAGCTGCTGATGTGGATAGCTTGCATGTTGTGATAAATCAAGTAGTGGAGGTGAACTTCTTAAGTATATAGGATACTTACGGATCTGAATGTGGCAGACCCATTGACTAAACTTCTCTCACAAGCAAAACATGATCACACCTTAGTACTCTTTGGGTGATAATCACATAGCAATGTGAACTAGATTATTGACTCTAGTAAACCCTTTGGGTGTTGGTCACCTGTCGATGTGAACTATGGGTGTTAATCACATGGTGATGTGAACTATTGGTATTAAATCACATGGCGATGTGAACTAGATTATTGACTCTAGTGCAAGTGGGAGATTGAAGGAAATATGCCCTAGAGGCAATAATAAAGTTATTATTTATTTCCTTATATCATGATGAATGTTTATTATTCATGCTAGAATTGTATTAACCGGAAACATAATACATGTGTGAATACATAGACAAACAGAGTGTCACTAGTATGCCTCTAATTGACTAGCTCGTTGATCAAAGATGGTTATGTTTCCTAACCATAGACATGAGTTGTCATTTGATTAACGGGATCACATCATTAGGAGAATGATGTGATTAACTTGACCCATTCCGTTAGCTTAGAACTTGATCGTTTAGTTTGTTGCTATTGCTTTCTTCATGACTTATACATGTTCCTATGACTATGAGATTATGCAACTCCCGTTTACCGGAGGAACACTTTGTGTGCTACCAAACGTCACAACGTAACTGGGTGATTATAAAGGTGCTCTACAGGTGTCTCCAAAGGTACTTGTTGGGTTGGCGTATTTCGAGATTAGGATTTGTCACTCCGATTGTCGGAGAGGTATCTCTGGGGCCCACTCGGTAATGCACATCACTATAAGCCTTGCAAGCAATGCAACTAATGAGTTAGTTGCGGGATGATGTATTATGGAATGAGTAAAGAGACTTGCCGGTAATGAGATTGAACTAGGTATTGAGATACCGACGATCGAATCTCGGGCAAGTAACATACCGATGACAAAGGGAACAACGTATGTTGTTATGCGGTCTGACCGATAAAGATCTTCGTAGAATATGTGGGAGCCAATATGAGTATCCAGGTTCCGCTATTGGTTATTGACCGGAGACGTGTCTCGGTCATGTCTACATAGTTCTCGAACCCGTAGGGTCCGCACGCTTAAAGTTTCGATGACGGTTATATTATGAGTTTTGATGTACCGAAGGTTGTTCGGAGTTCCGGATGTGATCACGGACATGACGAGGAGTCTCGAAATGGTCGAGACATGAAGATTGATATATTGGAAGCCTATATTTGGATATCGGAAGTGTTCCGGGTGAAATCAGGATTTTACCGGAGTATCGAGGGGTTATCGGAACCCCCCGGGGGATTAATGGGCCATAGTGGGCCTTAGTGGAGAAGAGGAGAGGCGGCCAGGGCAGGGCCGCGCGCCCCTCCCCCCTTAGTACGAATAGGACAAGGAGAGGGGGGCGGCGCCCCCTGTCCTTCCTCTCTCCCTCCTCTTTCCCCCCTTCTCCTAATCCAACAAGGAAGGGAGGGAGTCCTACTCCCGGTGGGAGTAGGACTCCTCCTGGCGTGCCTCCTCCTGGCCGGCCGCACCTTCCCCCCTTGCTCCTTTATATACGGGGCAGGGGCACCCCATAGACACAACAATTGATTTGATCTTTTAGCCGTGTGTGGTGCCCCCCTCCACCATAGTCCACCTCGATAATACTGTAATGGTGCTTAGGCGAAGCCCTGCGTCGTTAGAACATCATCATCATCACCATGCCGTCGTGTTGACAAAACTCTCCCTCAACACTCGGCTGGATCTGAGTTCGAGGGACGTCATCGGACTGAACGTGTGCTGAACTCGGAGGTGACGTGCGTTCGGTACTTGATCGGTCGGATCATGAAGACGTACGACTACATCAACCGCGTTGTGCTAACGCTTCTACTTTCGGTCTACGAGGGTACATGGACAATACTCTCCCCTCTCTTTGCTATGCATCACCATGATCTTGCGTGTGCGTAGGAAAATTTTGAAATTACTACGTTCCCCAACAGAATTGGCAAACTTTTTTTGTTTTGAGAAAATTATGTTTTGAGGCTGGGCTAGTAGAGCAAAAGGTTTAATTCCCCAAAAAATGATGAATTAACGAGAGGGGACAAGATGGGGAATTAAACTATGAGGATGGGTTAGAGATGCCCTTAGTTATTCTTAGTTAATAAAAATTCAATCTGCCTTCGTCCATATCTAAGTTTCATCCATAGAACATGGTAACCATGTCTACAAAAGAAATCATGTATTTCAACCAAACTCAACCGGCAATCCACCATATCTAAGTTCTATATATGAAACTAAGATAATTGATCAGAATATAGCTACTAAACATAGATAAGTTGTCAAAAAACAACGTTTTATGACCAAAAAATGTTCCCGTCAAGAAATAAAGTTGTCAAAAACAACTACTGACATACACAGATCTAGGCGTGCGGCCTAGGCTTTTGTTTCCATATGCATTTGAGACAAGACCCTCTTCTAGCTAGATCCTTTGCTGGGCAGACCTCTACTTTCTGCTTTGAGTTCTCAGACTTATTTGATATCTGCGTGGATCCAATGATGTTGATTTCCTCACTCATCCATAATGGGAACTTTGATCTCTACTTATTATGGGGCGAACCAACCTGTGGTTGGATGGTTAGAGGGACTGTGATATCCCCAGTCCATCAGGGTTCAAGCCCTGGTGCTCACATTTATTCCTAAATTTATTTCAGAATTTCCGACGATGTGCATTCAGTGGGATGAGACGCTCCCGTTGACGACGATGTGCCTATGATGACTTTGTAAATTTTAAGATGATATGCCAGCTCAATCTTTCGGAGGTGCTCATAGGGATAGGGTGTGCGTCAGTGCGTGTGTGCGTTCATAGGGGTGAGTGTATGCGCGTGTATATGAAGGCTTGCATTTGTATTGTGTTAAAAAAAATATGCATCAGAAAATTGCACCTCAACATGCAAACATGTATAAGAATTCCCATTCTATTTTGATATTTGTATTTAATAAATATTTTACAACTATATATATATGTGTGTGTGTGTGCGTGTGTGTGTTATAACTATATAATAAGCAAACAAAATAAATATATGCAATTCATTTTTTATTATATTATGATCCAAATATTCATGTTCTTTACAACCAAATTTCACTAGAATATGTTGCAAAACAATATGCAGCAATATGTGGGGTATCATCTAGTCAACTTAATTTTCAGAGCCCATTACCTAATGGAAACCCTACTACAAGTTGTATAGGGATATAAACTTACTAAACGGGACTGGCGGACACGGTTTATTCTAGGGAAAGTTAGAACTATCGGGCTAGCTAAACTAACTAAATGGGATTGACGGGCGTTGTTTATTTGTCATTTACATCCCTAAGAGCAACTCCAATGCGTTGATCCAAACAAATGGTGATTTTGTTATTTTTTGTCCGTTTGGGTCATCCGTCCTATTTATAATTTAGGTCGGCAGTGCGTCAACGCGTCGACCCATATTTGCCGGCGTGGCCGGCTGACCGCCGTTTTTTCAACAAATATGCACACATTTTGCATAGTTTCAGAGGCAAACAAAAATAGCAATCACAACCAAATAAATTTAGCATAGTTTTACAAGCCGAATAAAAATTAAATTGTCTCAAATACATTTGAAAAAAATACATCTATTGGTTGCCAACATGAGCCCACATATGCTCGGCCAAATCATTTTGAAGCTGCATGTAAGTTTCCCAATCACACATTGATGAAATTCGATGAACTGTGCCAATGTTGCCGCTCGTGCTCGCGGCGACGTCGGAGTGGGGGGGGGGGGCTTCTGTGCCCTGCGCCGAGGCGGTGGTGCGGCGACGGGCTGCTGGAAGAGGCACCGGAAATGGGCGGCGGCGACGACGGGGCGGGCGGGCGAGGGTTTACTGTCGGTATGGGTGGAAGAGGATGGCCAATGCGCCACCGACTTACGGGCCAGGGGTGGAGCAGGCGCGCGTCTGCTTTGTGTCCGCGACGATAGAAATCAGGCTCAAAATTGGGCTGGGAATGAGTCGACAGATGGATGAAAAATGGACGCCACAAAGACGGTTTTTTCTGTCTGCGCCGATCCAAACGGGCGTGCGCGGATGAAATGGGTCGGTGCGTTGGAGTTGCTGATGAAAAGTGGACTCCATAAAGGCGGCTTTTCTGTTCGCACCAATCCAAACGGACGCGCGCGGACAAAATGGGTCGGCGCGTTGGAGTTGCTCTAAGTTCGAAGTATAAAGTGGACTTACGGCGAAAATGCGAAGTTGAGGTATTGGGCGTGTCATTTAGAGCAACTCCAATGGACCAACTCAAATGGACGGTGTTTTCGCCCGTTTTTTGTCCGTTTGGGTCGGCCGCCTGCCCAGCGTCCGCCCTATTTTTGTTATGGGTCGGCAGCGCGCCCAACGCGCCGACCATATGTGCTGGCGTGGACGGCTGGCCGCCCAATTTTACATTGATTTGCATTCAACATATTGTCAAATGAAAATGTTTTACAAGCAAAATAGTCTGGCCGCCCAAATAAATAGTATAGTTTTACAAGCCAAATACAAATAAAAATGTTTCACATAGTTTTGCAAATGAATAAAAGAAGATACATCTATTGGTTGCCAACATGCGCCTACATATGCTCAACCAAATCATTTTGCAGTTGCACGTGAGTTTCCCAATCACGCATGTCTTCATGAAATTGAGTGAACTGCTCAAATGTTGCCGCTGCTCCATGCTCAGGCACAACATTCTCACTCTGAAATTGAAAACCTTGATCGTACAGACCTTCTGGGCGCTCGTCTTCTATGATCATATTGTGCATGATCCCACAAGCAGTCATCACCTCCCACGGTTTCTGCGTGCTCCAAGTATTAGCAAGATATCGAACGATGCCCCATCGAGATTGCAAAACACCAAAGGCACGCTCGACATCCTTCCTAGCACTCTCTTGCTCTTGGGCAAATCTTTTCCTTTTCTCTCCAACAGGGTTGGGTATTGTCTTGACAATAGTGGTCCACTGAGGATAGATACCGTCACCCAGATAGCACCCTTTGTCGTAGTTGTGGCCATTGACAGTAAAATTCACCGGTGGGCTGTTGCCTTCGGCAAGCCTAGCAAACACCGGCGAGCGCCGAAGCACGTTGATATCATTGTGTGATCCAGCCATGCCAAAGAAAGAGTGCCGGATCAAGAGATCTTGAGACGCCACGACCTCTAGTATGACTGTGCAAGCCCTGACATCTCCCTTATACTGCCCCGAACCGTGCGTCTAAGGCGGATGGTAACAGGAGGCAGGGGACACGATGTTTACCCAGGTTCGGGCCCTCTTAATGGAGGTAATACCCTACGTCCTGATTGATTGTTCTTGATGATATGAGTATTACAAGAGTTGATCTACCACGAGATCGTAGAGGCTAAACCCTAGAAGCTAGCCTATGGTATGATTATATGTTGTCCTACGGACTAAACCCTCCGGTTTATATAGATACCGGAGGGGGCTAGGGTTACACAGAGTCGGTTACAAGGGAGGAGATCTACATATTCGTATTGCCAAGCTTGCCTTCCACGTCAAGGAAAGTCCCATCCGGACACGGGACGAAGTCTTCAATCTTGTATCTTCATAGTCCAACAGTCCGGCCAAAGGATATAGTCCGGCTGTCCGGAGACCCCCTAATCCAGGACTCCCTCAGTAGCCCCTGAACCAGACTTCAATGACGATGAGTATGGCGCGCAGATTTGTCTTCGGCATTGCAAGGCGGGTTCCTCCTCCGAATACTCCATAGAAGATTTTGAACACAAGGATAGTGTCCGGCTCTACAAAACAAGTTCCACATACCACCATAGAGAGAATAATATTTCCACAAATCTAATCTGCTGACACGTTTTGACAGCATGACATTATGTCATGGCCCGGTCTTTATTCGAACCGTTTTTCTCAACCAGCACTGCACATATCGCGAGGCGGTTTTCCTGACATGTCTTGTCAAAGCAAAGATCGTGTCCCCCTTATTACAGGATTCTCATCAATACAGACGTGGGTAACCCAATCGTGCCTGTTGGTATGACTCCTCGATTTTAGGCAAGTCCCAAACGGCCACGAGGAGGACGCTTGATATTCACCCTCTTTATAAAGAGACCAAGGCCTGTCCTTTTTTCCCTCTCGTGCTCAATCGAATCCTTCCCCCGCCTCAAGTTCCCAACACCCAAGGCTCAGGTCAGGCGCTTCGGACCTTCAACCATGTCTGGATCCAACCTCCAAGGTCGGTGGATGCCTTCCTTTATCACAGAGGAGGACATCAAGAAGCTGAGAGAGGCCAGGTATCTGACCGCCGAAATCTCGCACAGGCTACCCGCCCGAGGATAAGTCATCCCAACTCCCAAACCCAACGAGAGTGTTGTGTTCATCTCTCACTTTCTCCGAGGGCTAGGCCTCGCTCTGGATCCCTTTGTTAGGGGGCTCATGTTCTATTATGGGCTGGATTTCCATGATCTGGCCCCGGATTCCCTCCTTCACATCTCGTCGTTCATCGTCGTGTGTGGGGCCTTTCTCCGCATTACCCCACACTTCGGCCTGTGGCTCAAGACCTTCAATGTGAAGCCGAAGATGATCGAGGGGCGGCACGCAGAGTGCGGAGGTGCCATAATAAGCAAAAGCGCTGAGGCTCCATGGCCAGAGGGTTCCTTGCCAGAGGTGTCCAGTTTGTGGCAGCGGGAGTGGTTCTATATCACAGCTCCCCGGAGTTCCAAGTGGGTAGCCGCCCCTGCCTTTCGCTCAGGCCCCCCACCACAACTGACGTCATGGATCAACAAGGGGCCGAACTGGGGGCCAGCAAATGATGTGCCGATATTGCAGAGTCGCATTCGAGATCTCCTTGAGAGAGATGTCAGCCTGGTCTCGGTAATGCAAGTTATGCTAGTTCGTCGGGTCCCGCCTTGCAAACGTCGACCCCTCCGTATGTGGGAATTCAACCCGGAAGGACCGCGAACTATTCAGCACTTCCTCGGCATGACGCTCAAAGAGATGTACAAATTGTTCTTCGGACCCCAAATAAAGTGTCCGGACACCACCGAGGATGCGGGTCTGAGCTGTAATCGCCCTGATACCCAAGTAAGTAATTCCATGGCCGAACACACTGTCTTTTTATTTATCATAACATCATTCTGAAAAGTCGCTCTTTGACCAGGACTGGATAACCAAGGCGAAGATGATCAGGTGTTCGGCCCCCCTTCCCGAAGGCCTGGCCAATCCTGTACTAGACAGAATGCTCGAGCCGGCGCCTTATTAGGCGCCCTCAGGGGAAGATAAAGGGGGGAATACAGAGGCTGAAAGCGGGCCTCTCTCACTATTCATCCGAACCGGGGGAATTAGCGCCTCCGCGAAGGAGGATAACCAGGGAGAAGAATCTGACATTCCCTCTCCCCAAGGAAGGAAGAGGAACACCTCTGAAGACCCGGAAACAAAGGTTTTCAAACGGGGGAAGAAATCTTCGCCAGAGGGTCCCGTCTTGGAGGGTACTCTTGCCGCACAGTGCCCGCAAGGGGATCAGCCCTCGACCGAGCTGTAAGTAAACAAAAGGTACTTAATAGTGAAAATATCCTTCCTTACTTCTGAAGACAATAACCGAAGCTTATATTTGTAGTTTGGATCGTAGCCCTTCTCGACAGAGTTCGTCTTCCGGGGATCTTCTTCCGGAGATGATGGAGAGCGAAACACCTCCCCCTGCCACCCCGCCTCATGAGGCGGGCGACCCTGAAGTGTCGTTGCGAAGGGTTTCTCCTGATCCGCCAAGGCCAGAGGGTAATCCTTCGGCCACCCGGAGTCCTCAGTATTCGGCTCCTAAAGAGAGCAACAAAAAGAGTCCGGAACCGTACAGTGTGCGGTCGGACGCACTGAAGGATCTTCTGGAGCAAGCAGCCATCTCAGAAGCGCATCGTACGCTAATGGGTACGGTAATTGAAAGGATTTCATCCGCCGAAAGCGGGTTGCATGAAGCTTTTATGAGTCTAGTGAAAGGCTTTGAGGTACGTGAAATAGTGTATGTTTTTGACAGTACCACACACATTAGGTGTGCCCTATGCAGATTGTAGCCCCTGAGACTCTGGTTGCAGTCGAAAACGGCGGCAAACAGAGGATCATCGTCCCAGGTAATAACCAGACCGCCTTTATGTGCAGGTGGCTGAAGGTCCGGTGGCTAGCCGGACTAATGAGTTTGCCGAGCTAAAGCGGCAACTTGATGCGGCGGATGCCGACATCGTGCTTGTCAACAAGCGGCTTGACGAGGCACAGGGTAAGTGATTTCTCCGGCGATCAACACATAGTAAGAGGAGCATGATGCCGGTATCTTTAATATGTTGTGACTACAGATGGAGCTGCCACCATGGAGACCCTTCGGGCGGAGCTTGCCCGAGCCAAGGAACAAGCAAGAAATAGCGATGCGGCCGCTCTAAAGGGGGTCGAAGAGATGAGGGCCGAACAGGCCGCGCATTTCCAGAGCAAGGAAAGAATAGCCAAGATGTCCGTTGAGTTGAAAGATGCCGCTGACCGTTACCAGCTTCTTGAAAAAGAAAGCCGAGCGAAGGCGACGGACCTGGAGAAGGCCATGGTAGCAGCCAAGGAAGCCCGCTCCAAAATCAGAGCGATGAAGGAGGAGCTGCGTCAAGCTGCAGATATCGCGGCTGGGAAGCCCTTTTTGTTGCGGACTAAGTTTGGAGATCCGAAGTATGCTCCTCTTGATCAACTATGGAGTTCTGCAGACGCATACGTGGATTTGGCAGCAAGTGCTGCTGATGCGGCCGAGTACTTCAAGGATCAAAAAGATCGTGAAGTGGAAAAGTTGTTCTGGTCACAGTTCCATGCTCCAGTGCGTCCGCTGCTGTTGAATGAGCGAATGGCCGAGTGGGCCGAGCTACATAGGTTGTCCGGACTTGCCATGAGGTCTGTTGTGGATCATCTGTGGCCGGGAGGGCCAAGGCCGAATAGTTACTTTAGTTTAGTGCAACAATTCCTTGGTGCTGTGCCGCACATCGACGCTATGAAGAGGTCGGTGTGCATAGAGGGTGCGCGGATGGCACTTGCCCGTGTCAAGACATACTGGGCAGAGATGGAGGCCACCACTATTGCAACACAGGGTTCGGTCGTGGGCCGAGTGGCAGCCGAGCACTACTTTGAAGAAGTCCTTGAAGGCACTCGTTCGATAAAGGCTCAGTGCTCGAAGAATATTATGTTCTAGTGACATGTATTCCCATTGTAAAAACAATGTTTTATTTAAATTATAAAGGTTGTGTTTATACTTTTGCCTGAAAGTATTATGATGCCTCTTGTGCGGCCGTTTATGTATATATGTATATAACCTGAAAGATTGCAGTCGTCGGCTTCAGCCCCCACGCATATAATGCGGGGGTGTTCGCAAAAAACGCGTATTCACACTTGATCCAACATCTTGGTCCATGAAGGAGGTGGTAGCGCAGCGAACAAGGCAATCGGACTAATTGCTTTAACACTTTCACTTAGTCAGAGGAGTTTGACGGTGGGACTACTATATAGCCCCTGGTACTTCTGCGCTCGTCCGAATACGGGGCGCATACGTACATGACCGGGAAACGGCCCTTCGTTAATGCGAAGGAGTCCCAGAGATTCCGCTAAGTCATCGAGTGGTTGACCAGTCTCGCGCATTATCATGACAGTCAGTTTTCGGCTTTCTCTACTGAGGTGCTCATCCGGATGAACCAGTGCATAATTGCAGTAGTTCTCCCAGTGCTACCTTAGCCGATATAGCGGAACGTAAGGTACCAAAACATGGGAGCCGGACAAACCCAACATTTGACCAAAGACATGATTCGGAGCTGATGCATATAAGCCCAAACTCGCGACGCCGAACACTCCCTAAGGTATTCGGTCTTTATAACATATGCCGGGCTGAACAATGCCCCTAATAATAAACCCCGAGTGTATAGGTACGTGCAATATCCTGATGTGGCCACATGCCAAGAACGTCAGTATTCTTCTCGGTTGTATTGAGTATCCGAAGGATGTGAACAACAAGAGACAGTAAAAAAAGTTTACGCAGGGTCTTAATCTGAAAAGAAACCTTTGAGAGGGTCCCTGCTGCACGTCTGCGCCTGTATCTCCATTGTGCCGTGTCCTGAACGGGTGTAGCACGATTGTCATATGTAAAAGAGAAGAATTTAGGTGAAAGTTGCCATGCCAGAAAATTGGTTATTATCAATAAACCATTAAAATTCAAGATAAGTCAAGTTGAGCCGAACTAGGCCTGATTACACGCGGGAAGCCCCTGGTACCGTCTATGATGGTTTGACCATCAAACCAATCTCATGTATATGTAATGATGCACCGGACTTGTCTAACCGTGTCCGTGGTCTTGACGACCTGTCATCTTTTCTGGTTGGTGAGGCCGTCTAGTGCTCGGCTGTTAAAGCTGCCGCATATTCTTCCGCGCGTAGAGAACGCTCAATATTTCCACTAACTGTGATGGTGCCACGTGGACCAGACATCTTAAGCTTGAGAGAAGCGTAATGCGGTATTGCATTAAAACGAGCGAAAGCTGCTCTTACGAGTAGTGCTTGATAGCCACTTCGGAATGGAGCGATGTAGAAAGTTAACTTTTCGCTTCGGAAGTTGTCGGGAGAACCGAATACGACCTCTAGTAATAGAGAGCCCGTACAGCAGGCCTCTGGGCCTGGTATTACTCCCTTGAAGGTAGTATTACAGTGGCTTATTTTTGTCGGGTCTATCCCCATTTTGCGGACTGTGTCCTGATATATCAGATTTAGACCACTACCGTTGTCCATAAGGACTCGTGTGAGATGGTATCCGTTTATTATTGGGTCTAACACCAAGGCAGCCAATCCTTCATGCCGGATGCTTGTCGCGTGATCCCCGCGATTAAAAGTGATCGGGCAGGCCAACCAGGGGTTGAACCTAGGGGTGACGGGCTCTATGGCGCGTATGTCTCGGAGTGCACGTTTGCTTCTCCTCTTCGTTACATGGATCATGTTTACTATTTTAACCTCTGGTGGGAATTTTTTCTGTCCTCCAGTGCTTTGCTAGCGATGTTCGTCCTCGTCTTCGCTTGGTGTCTCCCCCCCCTTGTATTCAGCGTTTAGCTTACCGGCCTGCTTGAAGACCCAGCATTCTCTGTGGGTGTGATTTGCAGGTTTATCGGGGGTGCCATGGATCTAACATAGTTTGTCAAGGATCCTGTTTAGGCCAGACGGTCCATCTCTACTGCCTTTGAAAGGCTTTTTCTGCTGACCTGGTCGAGAGCCCCTGAATCCGGTGTTTATCGCCGTATTATCTGGGCTATCTTCTTTATTTCGACGCTTATTTTTATTGCCTCATGGTTTTCCATTGCCATCCCTGACTTCGGATGTGCTTGGTTCGCTAGTGCTACTGCGGGCTAACCAGCTATCTTCGCCCGCGCAAAAGCGGGTCATGAGGCTTGTCAAGGCTGCCATTGTTCTCAGTTTTTCTTGGCCGAGGTGCCCGGCGAGCCATTCATCTCGGAAGGTGTGCTTGAAAGCTGCTAAGGCATCGGCGTCCGGACAGTCTACGATTTGGTTCTTCTTAGTGAGAAACCTGTTCCAAAGCTTTCGGGCCGATTCTCCGGGCTGTTGAATTATATGACTTAAATCGTCTGCATCCGGAGGTCGGACATAGGTCCCTTGAAAATTAGCCCGAAAAGTGTCCTCGAGCTCCTCCCAACTTCCAATTGAGTTTTCGGGGAGACTTTTCAGCCAGTGCCGAGTTGGTCCTTTAAGCTTGAGGGGCAAGTATTTGATGGCATGGAGATCGTCTCCGCGAGCCATATGGATATGGAGGATAAAGTCCACAATCCAGACCCCAGGGTCTGTGGTCCCGTCGTACGCCTCTATGTTCATTGGTTTGAATCTTTCTGGGAATTCATGGTCCAGCACCTCATCGGTGAAACATAGGGGGTGTGCGGCACCCCTGTATTTGGGTGCATCATGGCGTTCGGACGGTTGTAGTATTCGGTTTTTATTTTGCGCCGGAGCATGCTTCCTAGATCCATAGATGGATCTGGTCATACTGGATTTTTGGCGCAAGTCCTCACATAGATCGTGTGTTGACTTATGTGCGACCTTGTTAGCCGCTCTATCGCGGTCGCAAGGTGGTTGATCCGGCAGGTTGGCCGTATTATTTTTCGGTTGTGTGGGCTCTAAGGCCTCATCGTCGAATTCAGGTAATAGCTTGCGCTTTGGATAGCTCTTTGTGTGGTAACTTTCACCATACTTTTCTTCGTTGTCGAGAACTTTGTTCCACCTGTTGTTGAGCGTATTTTGTGCGGCCTTAAGCCTTTGCTTCTGCTTCTCCAGACTCCTCGTTGTGGCAATAAGCCTTCTGCGGAGGTTCTCTTGCTCCAAGTGCGTTTCCGGGATGATGTGTGCATCTTCGTCGGGACTGTTTTCCTCCCCAGAGGGGGTTTGATGAGGTTTATCCTCGGTGTCGCCGTGTTCGGACGTCGGATCCGTACTATGTTCGCCGTTTGCAGCTTCATCGTGCTCTGCCCCCGGGGCAATGTGGTTGTCGTTTCCTCTAGAGTCGAGTGGAGTGTTATTTTCTTGTGCGCTGTTATCGCTGTTTTTGTCGAGGAGGGATTTGGAGCAGCGCCTACGCCGACACTTTGTTTGCTTCTTGGAGGGGTCATCCTCCGCTGTCTCCTCCCGTTCCTCGTCGTCGTTTTCTTTGGGTGTATCCACCATGTATATTTCATGTGATGAGGTGGCTGTCCAGTGCCCTATGGGCACTAGTTCCTATTCCTCTCCTGCATCGTCGTCCATGTCGTCGATGTCTGCGGAGTCGAAATCGAGCATGTCGGTTAAATCGTCGATAGTGGCTACTAAGTGGGTGGTGGGTGGGCAGTGAGTTTCTTCGTCATCCACATCCCATTCTAGCCGGACATAGTTCGGCCAAGGTTCTCCTGACGAGGAGAGAGACCTTAATGAATTTAGCACATCGTCGAAAGGCGAGTGCTGAAA
This sequence comes from Triticum urartu, assembly GCF_056163025.1. Taxonomy (NCBI): domain Eukaryota; kingdom Viridiplantae; phylum Streptophyta; class Magnoliopsida; order Poales; family Poaceae; genus Triticum; species Triticum urartu. The sequence continues at coordinate 474,626,960 of NC_141878.1, read as the reverse complement.
GATATCCGCGGAGGTGAACTCCATGATCGGCGCCCAATCAGATTCAATAGGCACGGATGCAGGCGGCTCGGAGTCCGTGGCCGGAGATGAATCCAGTGGTTCGGCAACATGGCTCTCGTAAGGGGTGAAGTCAGTATCCGGCTCCATCGCCACTGAGAGTGCGGCCTCCGTGGCGGGGTCTATCCCTCCGTCCTCGGATGGCGCGATTTGCTCCGGATTGAAGGCCGGAGTAGTTTCAGATGCGATCTCCCGAACATTGTCCGACGGCAGAGTTACGTCATGCTCGTCGTGATCGTGCGGCGCACTTGACATAGGCTCGAATCTGTCGAAGATCAAGTCTCCGCGGATGTCGGCAGTGTATTTTAAGTTTCCGAACCTGACCTGATGGCCAAGGGCGTAGTTCTCGATCTGCTCCAGATGGCCAAGCGAATTGGCCCGCAGTGCGAAGCCACCGAATACGAAGATCTATCCAGGGAGGAAAACCTCACCCTGGACCGCATCATTACCGATGATAGAAGGGGCCATCGAGCCTTATTGTGACGGCATAGTGGAACTCTGAATGAAAGCACCAATGTCGGTGTCAAAACCGGCGGATCTCGGGTAGGGGGTCCCGAACTGTGCGTCTAAGGCGGATGGTAACAGGAGGCAGGGGACACGATGTTTACCCAGGTTCGGGCCCTCTTAATGGAGGTAATACTCTATGTCCTGCTTGATTGTTCTTGATGATATGAGTATTATAAGAGTTGATCTACCATGAGATCGTAGAGACTAAACCCTAGAAGCTAGCCTATGGTATGATTGTATGTTGTCCTACGGACTAAACCCTCCGGTTTATACAGATACCGGAGGGGGCTAGGGTTACACAGAGTCGGTTACAAGGGAGGAGATCTACATATCCGTATTGCCAAGCTTGCCTTCCACGCCAAGGAAAGTCCTATCCGGACACGGGACGAAATCTTCAATCTTGTATCTTCATAGTCCAACAGTCCAGCCAAAGGATATAGTCCAGCTGTCCGGAGACCCCCTAATCCAGGACTCCCTCAACATGCCTACTCATACGGAAACGGCAGCGGAATTTGTGATGTTTGAAGAACGGGTTTGTTCTATTAAAGTAGTCCTTTCAGAGAAGGAAATGCCCGCTCTCTCGGTTGCGATTCAACGCCGGAAGGTGGCCCGGAATGGAGCCACGGAACAACGGCCGCTGGCTGTTGAGGTGGTGATGGACCAACACGGCAACCAATATCTCCTCCTTGTCGTCGGACGACGAATCATCGGAGTGGCAAAGGAAATTGCGAAAAAAGAACTCGTCAGCGGAGTCTATTTCGTACCTTGGTAAACTGTCAAACAGATTGCGGGCGTTGAAGAAGGAGACGGCCGGCGAGGGGAGTCGCGGTGCCCACAGACCAGCTAGCTGCCCTACCGGCGTCCGACGAGTGTGACGGCGTCCGACGAGCGTGCCAGTCGAATGTGGCAGGGGTGGCGAGGCCCGGGGACAGAAGTACGCGAGTGGGGGGAAGCGGCGGTGGGAAGCAGTTTACTCCCCGGCGGCAAAACGACGGCGGAGGGCGACGGAGGAGAGGGGCGGCGTTGCTGGGTGGATGTGGAGGCGACGACAGCTGGAAGAGTCGCTAGCAAAAATGGTCGGCGGCGACGGAGGAGGCGGGCGAGAGTTGCTTGTTGGCCCGGGGGGTGGGGGAGGTGAGAGGGGAAGCCAATGTGCCACAGATCAGCGGACATGAGGAAAGAAGTAGGCGAGCGCGCGTCCGTCGCGCGTCCGTGCTGACGCAAATCCGATTCAAAAATGGGCCGGAAATAAATCACGCGCAGACGAAAAACAAACGCGTGTCTGTTTGGATCAGCGCGTTGAAACTTTTTGTGTTCGCGCCGACTCAAACGGACAGCCGCGGACGAAATGGGTCGACCCATTGAAATTGCTACCCTTTTTGGGCCCTGTACTGGATAAGGTGGCCTTCGGCTAAATCCCCATTCCTGCCATTCGCTCTTGCCCGGCTTCTCCCCACGCTCCCATGGCCGCCGTTTACCCCACCACGGCCGTCCTCCCCACGCGCCACTCCCCTCCTTCCTTCCTCCGGTCGCCGTCCCTGTCGTGGTCCGCCTCCATCACCCAGCACCGCATCCCCTTCTCACCGCGCCTCGCTCTCTCGCCGCCACCGGCGGCCAATCGGCGGTCATTCGTGGTCCGAGCGGCGTGGACGCGGCGGTCGCGCGGCGAGTTGGACAAGAGCCCGAACCGCAAGTCGTGGAAGCAGCGCACGGACATGTACATGCGCCCGTTCCTGCTCAACGTCTTCTTCTCCAAGCGCTTCGTGCACGCCAAGGTCATGCACCGGGGCACCAGCAAGGTCATCGCCGTCGCCACCACCAACGCCAAGGACCTCAGGACCACCCTGCCGTCCCTCATCGACGACAACGCCTGCCGGACCATCGGTCGCCTCATAGCCGAGAGGTCCATGGACGCCGACGTCTTCGCCATGGCGTACGAGCCCAAGAAGAACGAGAGGATCGAGGGGAAGCTCGGGATTGTCATCGACACCATTAAGGAGTATGGCATCATCTTTGCATAGGCAAGTTCCAGTGTAGGAGCAGAAACAGTTTTTATGTTGTATTTCTGTAGTTTGATTGATTCATGTAGCTGTTCTTGTTCAGCTTATCTTATATTGTTGGTGATGATGATCTAGTAATAGCTTCTTCTGCTGTGCTGTTTGTCTTTTCATATTGGTGTTGCAATGCTATTTTACTTGTAAAATTTCATAGGATATCCTTGGTTAGATTGTCCAGTGGGTAATATTATAGGGAAAATGTTCAGTTGATATAACACTAGTAAAGCCCAGTTGACTAAATGCAAATGTTGCTGGAGCTATCCAATTTTGTCAAGTCTAATGTGGATATGAGCAGCTAATAACATTAACCAGAACTATAGCGAGCAAGTTATGGATCTGAACTGTTTAGGAGTAACGGTTAAATATCAGAAAGTGCATTAAGCCTGAGTACACGTTTTTACCATGCTATTGTTGTTACTCATATTATATACAAGTATAAGGAACATGTGGATTTGCAAGGAAATTAGAGATGCACACAAGTAATGGCTTAGTAAGGTGTTTGTCTTTCAACTTTTGTTAGTTATCAGAAAATTGGTGAATGATTTCCAGACATTGTTGTTTATGGTCTTCAAATAATAACTGAATGATCCTGATGCTCTATAAATGTTAACTGAATGATTCAGGCGTTGAGAGTTTAACTGCATGGTAATTATGTTCATCTGTTGGTTAGCTGAAGTGTTGTCTCTTGTGTTCATCAAAATTATGTGTGTGGAACTGGAAGAAAGCTTTTGTATGGAACAATACGAAATATTCGAAGGCTGATAAGGCGCTCCTGTCTATATGAAACAAATGGTAGGTCCTCCCTCCGATCCATATTGATTGTTGTTTATTTAGTACAACTTACTAAATCAATGACAGTTAATATGGATCCGAGGGAGTGGTAGTTTTTGACTGCCTAAGTTTTTCCATATACTGGACAGTTTATATTCTGTTATGTCCTATGGCTCGTGTTTCATTCTACCAAGTTGAAATGTTTTCTCACGACTAGTGATTACAATTATCTACGAGTACCAACCAAGTCATCACCCGTGCTGATCCTTGAAGAAATTCGACTTGTTTCTCCACAAGTTGCATCAGTTGGTAAAATGTCACTGAACACTTGCATGCTTCAGTGCTGAAACTAGCACTTTACCTAATTTGGGTACCATCTTGTCATATTTGCAGTGCACAGACACCATCCTGATATGGAGCTTCCCTTCACGAATGCTCAGATGAAAGTACCTTACTCCTCGTGTTTATCTTTTTCATGGGAAAAATGGATCAATGATGTAATTTAACGGAACGAAACTAGTCACTGCCGAGGTCATTCGGGCATATGTGAGGTATATTGTGCTCATATGTTCATATGCTCCTCCTAGGCATAATTGTGCTGTCCGGCTATGCATCTTAAGCCTTAAGGGCATTAATTATGCCTACCACAGAATAACTGACCATAGATTCATGTTCTAGAGAGAAATGAGTTTTTGCTGCTGTGCAGTATTTTGAAAGGCCGCTGTGCTAGTAGTCAGCATGAACAAATGTCCCAGTGCCCTAATCTCCAAATTCATGTTGAAGAATCATGGCTGGTGAAACCTGCTCCCTGCTAGCTCATGCGTCTGAACGTTGCAGCCTCAGCACACGGACGCAGTTTCAGCTGGGATCTTCTTGTCTTCCCTACTAGTAATAATCATCAGCTTATCTTTCGACTTGGTTGACTCAAACTTGCAAATCCCTGCAACTACGGTAGCCAGTCTTGCAACTGGATGCAGCGTCCTGACCGTTTGGTGATCAGGACAAGAAGTGGAGGATTCCCTAAAACCAAATTTGAGGGAAAATAGCAGAAGTGTTGTTACATTTCGGCCCTATCAGAGCACCTACTGGAATGAGCTAATTTGGCCCCAACTTGTCCGTGAACACGTCCGGACCGTGTTCAGGCGTGTTCACTCTGAACCACCATTTGTCTATAAACACATTTGTGTCCCTCCAAATTGTCTTTTGAAATAAATTTTAATTCTTTTTTGAAATAAATGTCCCTCCAAATTGTCGAGGCACATGCATGTGATTGGTAGAGAGAGATAAGAAAGGGAGAAGATGGTCTAGGGTGGGCCGGTTATGACGTCGTGGGCTTTCCAGACACATCCAAAAAACACCATTTCCTCCTCAGATATGAGTTGGGGTTGAGGGTTTGTGGATGTTCGTACAAATGAGGGGATTTGGGGGCCTCTTCATGATTCTCGTCGTGCTTATCTACACTGAATCTCGCCGTCAAGATCCCCGTGGTCAGCAGCCCCTTCGCGTACCTCCGCGTTGAGCTGGGCGACGTCGTGGCTTTCGTACCCACGGCCAACAGCACCCGCCTGCTGCCCACGGCTGGCGACCTCGTGGTGCTCGCCAAGCCGCCGCAGCCGGTTGTCGCCTTCATCTCTAACTCCGGCGAGCAGCGTAGTGGTGCGAGTCTGTAGTGTTCGATGAAATGCTTGAGTGAAAAGGGATTGAGAGAGAGAACTTATGATGCTGACATGTGGGCCCCATGGTCAACTTAATGGTCAACCAAACGGAGTTGACTTTGTGGTGCCACATGGACCTGACCCGGGCCATCGTTGTCATGACGCCCAATCCGTTACTAACTCGAAGTGGTAGTTTTTAGCATAAAATTATATGTAACTTGGTAATAGTTTTTAGGCAAAAATTGAATAGTGATAGTTTTAGGGACATTTTTTTAGGAAATGCCATCATGACTTACTCTATTGATTTGGCATAATGGTTACATCATTTGCGAGGGCAAAAACAAGAAAGGCAGGAGGTTCATCAACCCAATTACAAGATACATTATTATCAAAAGCATATTTAGCTAAACTGCCAATCTCATCCATCTCTCACACACAATGAAGATGATGGACCGAGCCTATCATCCCAGCCATGATGAAGCATTCTGCATAGATCGCCGATACTTCATTCCAGATTCTTTCCTGACCCATGCATGCAGAAATAACTTCCATATAGTCAGATTCAATTTCTATGGAATGGAACCCTGGTGAGTTTGCTAGTGCCGGACCCTCTTTCATTGCCATTGATTCTATTGTATGAACATCAATAACGTGGGGAGTTTGAGAACATGCCGCCGCCAAGAAAACACCACTAGCATCTCTGTTAACGGCTCCAGTTGACCCTTTTCCATCGTCAACATGAAAAGGTGCATCCACATTGACTTTTACTGTTCCATGGGAAGGTCTCTTCCAATTCAGCCCCATTCGATCAATAGAGATATTCCTTGCATTTCTTGCTCTATGGTGACTCCTATACTTGGCATATTTCCGGGAGGTGTAAAATCTGTTCCACTACGACTGAACCAGATCGGTCTTCCCTCTTTTCTTTTGCGGAAAAACTTTCAATTTGTTCATCTTCAATCATGATAGTACAACGAACACTAGAAATAATAAAAATTACACCCAAATTTGTAGACCACCTAGCGACGACTACAAACACTGAAGCGAGCCGCACGCGTGCCGCTGTCATCGCCCCTCCCTCACCGGAGCCGGACAAATCTTCTTATAATAGACAGTCGGGAAGTCGTCGTGCTAAGGTCTCATAGAACCAACGCACTAGAACAGCAACCGCCGCGGATGAAGAGTGTAGATCAAAAGGATCCAACCTGAAGACACACGAACGAAGACGAACGACAAACATATCCGAGCAAATCCACCAAAGACGGATCCGACGGAGACACACCTCCACACGCCCACCGATGATGCTACACGCATCACCGGAACAGGGACTAGACGAGGAGACTTTTATTTCATCTTCAGGGAGCCGTCGTCGTCTCGCCTTCTTGAACAGGATACAAACCCTAACAAAGCTCAAAAAAAGATAAGAAAACGGAGCCCTTCCACTAGCAAGGAGCGAGATCCACTCCGCCTCCATGGCCCTAAGGCCACCGGAGACGGAACGGACTGGCGCCGGTGCCGGTGGGAGGCAAAGAAGCCTAGTTTTGGGGAGGCGGCGGATGGCTACGTTGGAGGCGGTGGCTGTTCGGTCTTCCCTCTTTGCATCATCTATAACTTGTGCGAGTCCTAGAATCCGCCACATCTCCTTCGCCCTTTCACATTCAAATAGCAGGTGCAAGACATCTTCCGCGCCCTGTGAACATATGGGACATTGTCCAATACTGCCAACATGTCTATTCACCAGAGTTGATTTTTTTTATATAGTTTTAGGGACGGTTACCTGAATTGTGATAGTTTTTCATTATATGCTCAACTGATCGCATACAACTGACTACTTCAAAACTTGTTGACAACGGCGGACAACTAGTTCAACTACAACACCTTGGTCTGCATGGCTGCCAATAACGTGAACGATGCGGCCATGCCGACCAAGACGTATGCTATCTTCATCTTGGTGCTGGTACATCTACTGATCGATAGATGTGCTAGATACATGTTCAACTGTCGCGTGTCTATTTGCATATGCTAGTTAATTCTGGTATGTGGTAACCTTATGTCATAATGCTATTCTGGATTTAAATAACGGAGATTACTAATTATCACAACACATGTGTTGCACTCAGTGTTTCTCGGGTAAAAGAAAAACTCACAGTACAGGTGTGGATTGACTAGGCACCATGCATGCATGGGTCTGTTTTTAGCCACTCCCCGAAGCTTCACACGCGCCTTGTGAAACAGGGAACAGGAGCGCCGTACGTGGCTTTCTGCGTTGACCGTGCCAACGGTTAGCTTACAAGGGATAAGATAAAAGCATGTCCTGCTGAGCCATCCACATTTAGCCCCCCACCACATGCAAGTACTGAATAATGAAGACAGTGCCGGCTGCTGGTACTATAAGTTCAGAGAGCGAAGATAAGAAACAACCTGCCTGGTCAACCAACGATCAACCCCAGCCAATTACAGTAGATAGGAGTATATATGACGGTGACACATATGCATGCCCGGCGCCACTCCGCGGCAGCGTTGTCAAAATCCGGCCATGGGAGACACCACGCTATCTCCACGGCGCTGCAATAAGTCGCCTTTTCTTTTCTGTTCGTGTGGATGATGATTAGTTTTCTATGCTTCTACGTTGAAGAACACAAGCCGAAGCGTCTGATACCCGTTTACTAGTATTTCCGCTACATATTTTATTTAGGGCGTAGCCAGATAACTAAGTCTCCATCACGTGACATAATATGTAAAAAGAAAAAGAAAAAAAACTGAAGATTTCTTTTTTGCATGGATATCGATGCAAGATTTCACAAGTATAGCATATCAAGTCTCTAAGATGCGGCAAGACTGTTTTATTTACGAAAACATTAACGTCCGACATGGGTGGGCGTCTGGCAACTCGCCCACACGTATAGATCTTCGTCCAATCAATTCTGCACGAATCTTGACGCGTTCTAATAGTTTTTGTGTGCCATGTAGACTAAGCTGGTGTGTGGGCATTCATCCGGTCGCCCACACGTTCTTTTTCACCACACGGGGGCTGGTGTGTGTGGGTGTTTAACAATTCGCCCACACACTAGTTTTCACGCACGCAGAGAGGGCTGGTGTGTGGGCGTTTATCACTTCGCCCACACGCCCGTCTCCTCGCCCACACCCAAAGCTGACAGTTGCCATGTGTTTCTGCAGGGTACATGGCAACTACCCTAGCTTTGCTTCTAAGCAGATGGCAACTCTTTTTTACCCGAGTTGCCATGTGTTTTTGCATGGTACATGGCAACTGCCCTAACGTGCACGTAAGCAGATGGCAACTCTTTCTCTTTACATAGCAACTGCCCTAGCGTGCTTGTGAGCACACGGCAACTCTCTCTTTTACCCGAACATGTTTTCTTGCCATGCCTTTTTTAGTGCTACACGGCAACTGCCTAGTGTTAGTGGGTGGCAACTCCTAAAGTTTTGCAATCATGGCAACTGCAGTAGACCAGATCATACATGGCAACTGCAGTTAAGCAACCATGGCAACCGAAATTCAGCGACATGGCAACTACAGTTAAACGAACATGGACGAGGGTCTGGACCATGGCAAATGCGGGACGCGCGGTGACTGTCACGCGGGGCGTGCGGAACCACGAGATACGAGGCCTGACGTACGGGGCGTGTGGGCGTTATCTATTTTGTCCACACGCACGTGTGTGAAAGGGATCGGGAGGGGAAAAAAGAGGTGTGTGAGCATTATTTGTTTTGTCCACACGTAAGTGTGTGGGTTGTTCCTCTTATACACCACACAAAATGTGTTGGCAGACCCCCTAACGCCCACACGTGTGGCACTTATCGGCGTCCTTTATTTATGCACAATTAAGCCTTTAGATACGTAACTCGATAGAGAAGTCTCTACTGAAAACTATAGCCTCCAGGTCTACTTTTATCATATATAAAATCCAAAAATACATCGCTGCAGAAAAAAGACCACTTCCTTGAGGAGTAGATAAGGATGCAAAATGGCCGTTTTGCTCGTGTACATAGCTCCGATCCGGGAACCGTGAGAAAGAATTGCCACCACCACGATCTATTCTACGCCCGTTGTTGGGGTTGAACAAATCAGCTGCCCGCCATCGTCGCGCGGGCACAAGCCAGGAACCTGCCGCAGAACGAGAGTTCTTCATGCACACGCGTGCCGAGCTCTCACCACGTACGGAGACACGGCCGCCTAGCACAACACAAGAAACCCACGGGCGAAAGCTATCTAGCGCCGCAACACTTCCACGCGTGCGACGTGACGCACGCCTGGCAGTAATTTTCTCTACACGAATCACTGTTCGTCGCGCCCGTTCCACCGTAACCAGGACTATATTGCTCAGGACTTGTACTAGAAATATTGGAAGAGCGTGCGTGAGGGCGACACACGTTCGATCGCCGGAAGGTTCCGCCGCCGCTGAAGCGTACAGTACGTACGTGGAGGCAGGCAAGATCACACGCGTTCATCATCTTCACGCACACGCTGGATTCAGTTCCATCGGGGTCCGTGTCGGGGGCACCGGGGCAGCCGTTGCGCCATTCGCATGCGCTGCGTGCGTGCGCGCACACGCATGCGGCCGACCGAGGACGGACGGACACGGCTCTAACGGATGGAACGGCCTCTGGATCATGGCGAGCTACCAAGTACGAATGGTGCAGCTCCTGCAAGACGTCTTTCTCGTCGGTTTAATTGCGTGGAATGGATATTCGGTCGTCGCCGTCGTCTCCGGCTACTTGGCCACTTTTTTTTTGGAGCCGCAGCTACTTGGCCATTTATCGTAGACGGTAGAGACCAAAATGAGCAAGTAATCCCGAAAGAGTGTGTGTATGGTGTGGTAATACGCACGTCGGCACGTGCTGCCTCGCCGCTATTTAGTACACCCCGTACATCCAAGGGCAGAAGACTGAAACTTGTCGTTTAGCTAGACGAACCCGAAACATGAAACCGATTACAAACTGTTTACACTGCATACTCGATTTTCATAAGCTTTTTTCGTTGATTTTCTTTAGCTAGCTAACGAGCAGAATCAATTTTCAGTGAAACATGGTAAGTCATTGTCTGGTCCCGTCTTCTCCTCCTCGAAACAAACTTTCGAAAATGCTCATACAAGCAGATGGGAAAGAAATAAAATAAAGGAACCGAGCGAGTGGTACAAGTGCCACTAACACAACACCAAGCATGAAAAGAAGGAGAGGTCATCCTTAAAACCTTAACACACTACAACCAAGACTATTGAAGAGAACCAGAGCCTCGCCACCATGAGAAACCGAGGACCCAAACATATCAAGCCATATTTGGAGAATGCTGACTTACCGTAGAAACAATCCCCTCGCTCGGGCCGTGGAGCGTCATTCCTACCAAGAGACAACAAGGACGAAGAACGGAGACCAAGAGACCACGAGAACATGTCTATAAGATATGAGATCTGAATCCACCCATCGCCAGAGATGATGATGCACTACGCTAGGGAAAAGGTAAGCCTAGCGTCGTAAGCCATCTGCAACCGAGAGGCGCCGGGTGTCCACGATGAAAACCCTCAAGCGGATGATGAAGACGGTGCCACCACCTTCGAGTCCAAGAGACATACTAGGACTTTCACCCCGGACCCCTGGCACCGTGAGGAGATCCATAGCAACGCCCCTAGAGGGAAGCGACGCCTGTAGGTGTCATTATTGCCGATGTTGGAGCATAGAGCTTTCGCTCGAACACACATAAGTGCCACCCACAGGCTCAAGGTTGCCGACCCAACCCACTATGGGGCTGATAACCCACAAGTATAGGGATCGGTTGTAGCCTTTTCTCACAAGTTCTATCGATCACCGATACAATTCTACGCACGCAAATGTTCGCTTTACCTAGAACAAGAAATAAAACTAATTTACGTCAATAAAAAGATAGCTTCACGAGATAATTAAAGTTAGTTGTTGTTTTTGAAGAACAACGAGAAAGATTGTCTCTAGGCAATTAAATATGACATGATAGTGATACTTATCATACTTATGAGGGAGAGGCTTAAACTAACATACTTTTCGTTCTTGGATCACATGTACTTATGATTGGAACTATACCAAAGCATCCGCAGCTACTAAAGATCATCAAGGTAAAACCTAATCATAGCATTAAGTGTAAAGTCTCTTTTAATCCCATACGCAATGACCCACTTACTCGGGCTTAGATTTTTGTCACTCCGCAATCCACTATAAGCAAATCATGAATATATTGCAACACTCTACAGTGAGAGTCTCACACGCTTGCGCGACACAAAGGGCGCCATAGGACAATACCATAATAACATATACCTCGTATCAATCACATCATACAATAATTAACCCGTATAGGACAAAAAGAATCTACTCAAACATCATAGAAGTGCAATAGGCCATTGGATAATAATATATAGCATAAAGCACCATGTTCAAGTATAGATTACAACGGGAAGAGAGAGGTTACACCGCCGACATAGAGGCAGAAAGTTGGTGATGATGGCAACGAAGTTGTTGATGTAGATCGTCATTGTCGGTGTCAAAACCGGCGGATCTCGGGTAGGGGGTCCCGAACTATGCGTCTAGGCCGGATGGTAACAGGAGGCAAGGGACACGAAGTTTTACCCAGGTTCGGGCCCTCTCGATGGAGGTAAAACCCTACGTCCTGCTTGATTAATATTGATGATATGGGTAGTACAAGAGTAGATCTACCACGAGATCGGAGAGGCTAAACCCTAGAAGCTAGCCTATGGTATGATTGTTGTTGTGTATGTTGTCCTACAGACTAAAACCCTCCGGTTTATATAGACACCGGAGAGGGTTAGGGTTACACAAAGTCGGTTACAATGGTAGGAGATCTACATATCCGTATCGCCAAGCTTGCCTTCCACGCCAAGGAAAGTCCCTTCCGGACACGGGACGAAGTCTTCAATCTTGTATCTTCATAGTCCAGGAGTCCGGCTGAAGGTATAGTCCGGCCATCCGGACACCCCCTAATCCAGGACTCCCTCAGTAGCCCCCGAACCAGGCTTCAATGACGATGAGTCCGGCACGCAGATTGTCTTCGGCATTGCAAGGCGGGTTCTCCTCCAAATTCCGTGTACCTGTTGAATAAAGTCCGGTTTCTTGTAGATGTTGCGCTCCATGGCTTCTACGCCCAATAATGGCCACTTCCCACGTGTCAAACGAATATGAAAAGTCTGGGTGTTTTTACATTCACACCCCCAGCCGCGTAAATGAGCTGACCTATTTAAGGGGACGAGGATTTAGATCCAAACCACATCCCCCCCCCCCTTCGCAAGTGTTCATCAGAGCGCATCCGACAAAGGTCCATTCCACCATGGCCAGCCGTCGCAACTCCTCCTCTCGCCCTTCCAGCCCTCAGCCTGGATATTGGGAGAGATGCTCCATCCCGCATAGCGAGCTAGTGACGCTCCAGACCAAGGGATTTCTCCCCCCGGCCTATATGGTCCCGGTTCGAGCCGGCCTTGCCATCTATAATGGCGGAGAGCAAGCGGAGAGTGCCCCTAATCCCTCCAAAGGAGAGCGGGTGTGCCTCATCCCTTATTTAATAAGGGGGCTCGGATTTCCAATCCATCCATTTCTCCGGGGGCTCCTGGAGTTCTATGGCCTCCAGCTACACAATCTCACGCCTGCCTCTGTATTGCATATCGCGGGTTTCGTAGCCCTCTGCGAGCTGTTTTTGGGTATCGAGTCTCATTTCGGGCTATGGAAAAGGTTATTCTGCCTTGTGCCCCGCTCTAAGGAGGGGTCAATGTATCAAGTGGGTGGAGCCGAAGTCTGGTGCATCGCCGGGACCGGATATCTGTCTGGAACCCCAAAGAAGGCGTCCGAAGACTGGCCCTCGGAATGGTTTTATATAGAAGACGTCCCGCTGCCGGATCCTGTCTGGATCGGCCTCCCTGAATTCGATAGTGCTCCCTTAAAGAAGCGCCTAAGCTAGCGTCCACGGAGCCCTCAGAGGGAAAGTGACAGGGACATCATTTACCTGATGGGCCGAATAAGATTGTTAGCCCATTCCAGACTAACCATGATCGGGGTTATGGCCGAATGCATTATGCGGGGGGTGCAACCGCTTCAGTATAGAAGCCACCCCATGTGGGACTTCAACGGGGAGGACGACGCCACCCGCTACGGCCGTAAGGGGCCGGATTCAGCTGCCGCTCTACTAAAGATCCCGTCCACTTTGTATAAGGGAGAAGAGGAGGAATTTCTCCGTGTCAACCCACAGGGTGGATTCTCTATGCACAATCCCCCAAGCTGGGTAAGCGGTCGTATTTACTTGCCCATCCGTTTTGTATTCCCATTGTTAAATATTCAGTCTGACGACTTCAATGCAGGAACTGCGCCGGGCTGTTAAGGAAATAAGTAGCCCTCCTCCACAACCCGAGGACCCAGGACGGTCCCTTGACCCGGCCTCTCAAGAGGATCCGGACATATCTGTGGAGCTGATTGATGGAGTGTTCCATCAATTTAGCAAGGACAACGCCTTGGTGGCCATTACGGCCGATTACCCAGGGCTAATCCCGGCCTCCCAGGTAACTGAGATCGAAGTCCCAGTACCCCGAATAGGTGTCCGCCCTCTTGTGTTTTCAGTTTCCTGATTACAACCGAACTTTACAGGGGAGGTTCTTAAGGCGGAAGGCAAAACCTGCGGCGACAAGCCAACGAGGGGCCGCAGGGCCCCGTGGGCAGAAAAGAAGTGCAGTCCAGACTGAGGCGTCAGCGCAAAGGTATGGCGCGCCCCCTTATCCCAGGTGTTATACCTTCGAGGCACATTGACACTCATGCTCTCTTCAGGACAAAGAGACCTCGCTGGACTATATCCGGAGAGGCTGCCAATCGTGCCTCCACCAGCCAGGCTCCAAAGCCTGGTCCGGAGGCGGAGGCGAACGCAAGGCGCGTGCCAGACGCTCCTCCGACGGAGGATGTGGACGGGTTGTCTGCCACCAACTCTGAGGTGGAGAGTGCCATGAACCACAGGCGTCGCCGGACAATTCTTCGCGACGCTTGTTTCTCCCAAGGGGCGTTAGATGCCTTCAACTCGGGAGATGCGTACCTCCGTGCCGCTCAAAATGGTCTAGCCAGAGCCACGGAGCAATATGTAAAAGACATACGGGTAAGAAAATTTTGGTAAATATATATATATATATATATACCAGTAGCCCCCGAGACTTGAAACAGTTAGAATAACTGATTTAAGGATCATTTGTTATGCAGGTTCTTACAGAAAAGAATTCCCTACTGTCCAAGGAGCTGGAAGAGTGCAAACCCCAACTTGAGCCGCACTAGCCGCGGCAGGGGAGCCCAAGGAGACCCCCTCTGGTAATATACACTTCGAAAGATAAGTATTTTGCGAAGCACGGCATGGGTGCGAATCTGACAAATGAAATTGTAGATGGCGCCGGATTGAATCCGGAAAGGCAACACCTCCTACGCCAGCTAAAGGCTGGTGAGAAGGTGCTGACAAAGGTGAGGCGGGAGAAGAACGATCTCCAAGATGCCAACACCAAGCTGGGCGTCGAGTTGAAAGATGTTCGTGCCCAACTGTCAGACTCCGTGAAGGAGAATCAGCGGCTTCGGCGCGGCATATTTAGTAAGTGCTTGAACGAACCTTTGAAAGAAAGTTCGGCGGGGAAGTCGACTAACAGAGCAATGTCCGTAGGTGTGCTAACAGGTCGTCCTGCAAAGGATATGCCCGGTTCTACGGGTGACCTTCTTCCCGAGCTCTCGCAACTGCTCGATCGAGTTCGGCAGGCGATGCAAGGCGTCGCCCAGGCCCTGTGGCCATCCGTCTCCATGCCTGAAGGTCTTGGAGAGCTTGCGGAGAAGCTAAAGGGAGCACGGTGGCGCTTCCGATTGTGGAAGATATCGGCCTGCCGTCAAGGCGCTAGGGAGGCCTGGGCCATGGTGAAGACGCGGTACGCAAAGGCTGACCCCAACCACATGGCCGAGGTCGGTCCCGTAAGGCCCGATGGGAAGGAGATCCCTGTAAGCTTAGTATACGGCCAAGTAGAGTTGGCCGCAAAGTATTCCCAGCAGGATTGTAAATTAGACAGCTTGTTAGATGGTATTGAAGAGGAATACAGTCAGTCAAAATGACTATGTAATTTAATTGACATTTATAATGCCTTCTAGCCAGATTGTAGATCATTTGTCATGGCCGACCTTTTTTTGCTTCAGCCTCGGGACCTGACGGTCCGGAGTGTGTCCGAATTCCCATGCGGTTATATAGGAACCGGGGAATGCATGGAGACCAGGCGTAGGGGTCATTAGTGCGTGAAAAGACAAGTGCCCGACTAGTTATGTTATATTACATGGTTAGTAGGAAACATCTTCCAGGGAGAATAGTTCTGTTAGGGGTTCCTTTCCCTGGGAGGCATGCCCTACGGTGCATGTCCATGCTGCGAAAAGAAACGCAGGAAAAACATCTGGGGGCGTATAGATAAAAATAAAAAAAGATCATCTTTAGTTCACCAACCGAATATTCCCTTAAGAACGCTAGATTTCGGCTTCACCCAGTCTGAGGTACACGTCCGGCTGACCCGGCAGTAACAATCACAGAGGTGCTCCCTTTACCACCTAGCCGAACAATCGGGAACGTAGGGGTAAGCACAGGAGCCAGGCAACCCAGCTTGGCCAAAACTTAAGTCATATCGATGCATATAATGGTGAATAAAAGGTACATGCGGAAGTGTGACACATGTGTTGGGCATGAAGCCCGTATGAATAAGCTTCTGTTTAAAGAAGCCCCCAGGTTTAATGAGCGCGGATAGCGCGTCACTTTATGAGCCTTTAAAGGCTATAAGAGAGAGAGAAGAAGAAGAGAAATGTAAAACAGAAAATATATAAAAAATGGACAGAGGAAGGAGACGAACACAGAGTCCGGCGCTAGGCGTAGAATCTTCGGAGACGGGCTGCGTTCCATGGGTTCGGCTCGAGTCGGTTATCCGATGCATCCCGCAGGAGGTACGCTCCACCAGTCAGGACTTGGTCAATTGTGAAGGGACCTTCCCACTTGGGCTTGAGTTTGTCCTTTTTCTTGTCCGGTACTCGTAGAACTAATTCGCCAATGTTGTAATTTTTGGCTCGTACTTCTCTGCTTTGGTATCTTCGAGCCTGCTGTTGATAGAATGCGGAACGGGATTTTGCCATGTCACGCTCCTCCTCCAATGCGTCCAAGCTGTCCTGCCGATCGATCTCGGCTTCTCTTTCTTCGTACATGCGCACTCGAGGTGAGTCATGAATTATGTCGCAAGGCAAAACTGTCTCTGCGCCGTACATCATAAAGAATGGTGTGTATCCGGTGGTGCGATTCGGCGTGGTCCGCAGCCCCTAGAGTACAGAGTCGAGCTCCTCTACCCAGTGTGTGTTAGATTCCTTGAGGGACCGCACTAATCTGGGTTTTATGCCGCTCATGATAAGACCATTTGCATGTTCGACCTGGCCGTTAGTTTGTGGGTGATAGACGGAAGCATAATCGAGCTTGATGCCCATGTTTTTGCACCAGAGTTTTACCTCGTCGGCCGTGAAGTTCGTGCCGTTATCAGTGATGATGCTGTGGGGGACGCCGTAACGGTGTACAACCCCGGATATAAAGTCTATCACCGGTCCGGATTCGGCCGTCTTAACAGGCTTGACTTCTATCCATTTGGTGAACTTATCCACCATGACCAGTAAGTATTTTTGCTTGTGGGTTCCGCCTTTAAGGGGTCCAACCATGTCAAGCCCCCAGACCGCGAAGGGCCAAGTAATGGGGATAGTTTGGAGGGCGGCGGGTGGCATATGGCTTTGGTTTGCAAAGAGCTGGCAACCGGTGCATCGTTGGACTAAGTCCTGAGCGTCTGCCCGGCTGTCAGCCAATAAAAGCCCGTATGGAAGGCCTTGCTTACAAGGGACCGAGCTGCAGCGTGATGACCGCCGAGTCCGGCATGAATTTCAGCCAGGAGGTTCCGCCCCTCCTCTTCGGAGATGCACCTTTGAAGGACTCTGGTAGTGCTTTTCTTATAAAGCTCTCCCTCGTGGACTCTGTAGGCTTTGGATCGCCGCACTATGCAGCGTGCCTCATTTTGGTCCTCGGGGAGTTCCTGCCTAGTAAGGTAGGTGAGGAATGGTTCTATCCACGGGGCGATGACGGCCATTATTACGTGGGCTGAAGGTGTTATTTCATTGGCAGAGCCTCCGATTGTGTCAGGATGTTCGGTGTCGGGCAGTGCGGTTGGGTCCGGGCTGTTATTGTTCGGCTCCCCTTCCCATACTACGGATGGCTTGAACAACCTTTCCAAGAAGATGTTGGGGGGGACTACATCGCGTTTTGCGCCGATGCGTGCTAGGACATCTGCCGCCTGATTATTTTCCCGGGCTATATGGTGAAATTCAAGCCCCTCGAACCGAGCTGACATTTTTAGGATGACGTTGCGGTAAGCTGCCATTTTTGGATCCTTGGCATCGAAGTCTCCATTTATTTGGGATATTGCGAGGTTCGAGTCCCCGCGCACCTCTAGGCGTTGAATGGCCATGGATACTGCCATCCGGAGACCATGTAAAAGGGCATCATATTTGGCTGCATTGTTGGAGTCCGTGTACATAATCTGGAGTACGTATTGAACTGTGTCTCCTGTGGGGGACGTCAAAACGACGCCGGCCCCCAGTCCGGCCAACATCTTGGAGCCGTCGAAATGCATGATCCAATTCGAATATGTGCCGTACTCTTTAGGGAGTTCGGCCTCCGTCCATTCTGCGACGAAGTCGGCCAAGACGTGCGACTTGATGGCTCGCCGTGGCTTATAAGTTATGTCGAACGGGAGGAGCTCAATGGCCCATTTTGCAATCCGGACCGTTGCGTCACGGTTGTTTATAATATTGTTAAGTGGTACTTCCGAGGCTACTGTTATTGAACACTCTTGAAAGTAGTGTCGTAGCTTCCGGGATGCCATGAATACCGCGTACGCAATCTTTTGATAATGCGGGTACTGTGATTTGCAGGGAGTGAGGACAGTGGACACATAATAGACCGGCTTTTGAAGGGGGAATTTGTGTCGGTCCGCTTCTCGTTCGACGACGAGCACTGCGCTTACAACCTGATGTGTTGCTGCAATGTATAATAGCATTGGTTCGCCAATGTTTGGCGCGGCCAGGACTGGGTTTGTTGCCAGTATGGCTTTTATTTCGTCGAATCCGGCCGTGGCTGCATCCGTCCATTTGAAGTGTTCGGTGCGCCGAAGGAGGCGGTAAAGGGGTAGGGCCTTTTCTCCCAAGCGGGAGATAAAGCGGCTTAGAGCCGCCACGCATCCGGTTAACTTTTGTATTTGTTTGAGGTCCTTTGGGATATCCAGTTGCGACAGAGCTCGGATCTTGGCTGGATTTGCTTCAATTCCTCTACTGGATACAATGAAGCCCAAGAGCTTTCTAGCTAGAACGCCGAAAACGCATTTTTCCGGGTTGAGCTTGATGTCGTATGTTCGGAGGTTATCAAATGTGATCCTCAAGTCGTCTACTAGAGATTCAACATGTCTTGTTTTGGCGACCACATCATCTACATATGCCTCCACTGTTTTGCCGATCTGGCTTGCCAGACATGTCTGAATCATGCGCTGATATGTTGCACCGGCATTTTTGAGCCCGAAGGGCATCGTGTTGAAGCAGAATGGGCCGTATGGTGTGATAAATGCCGTTGCGGCTTGGTCTGGTTCTGCCATCTTGATTTGATGGTAGCCGGAATATGCGTCGAGGAAACACAACGAATCGTGTCCTGCGGTAGCGTCGATAATTTGATCGATGCGGGGGAGGGGGAAGGGATCCTTTGGGCAAGCCTTGTTAAGGTCTTTAAAATCAACACATAGGCGCCAGGATTTGTCCTTCTTTGGTACCATCACCAGGTTTGCTAGCCAGTCCAGATGTTTTATATCTCTGATGAATCCGACCTCCAATAGCTTTGCTAGCTCCTCTCCCATGGCCTGTCTCTTAGGTTCGGAAAAACGCCGAAGAGCCTGTTTGACAGGTTTGAATCCTGTTTGGATATTTAAGCTGTGCTCGGCCAGCCTGCGTGGGATCCCTGGCATGTCTGAAGGGTGCCAGGCGAAAATGTCCCAGTTCTCTCGTAGGAACTCTCGCAGTGCGGCGTCTACATCAGGGTTTAATTGTGCCCCGATGGAAGCTGTTTTATTGGGGTCCGTTGGATGGACTTGGAATTTGACTATTTCGTCCGCCGGTTTAAAGGAGGTGGACTTGAATCTTTTGTCGAGTACCACATCGTCCCTATTCACTGTAGAGCGCAGCGCAGTCAGTTCCTCAGCTGCTAGGGCTTCGGATAGTGCCTCGAGGGCCAGTGCGGCTATCTTGTTTTCGGCGTGGAGTGCTATGTCCGGATCACTAGCGAGAGTGATGATCCCGTTAGTCCTGGACATCTTGAGCTTCATGTACTCGTAATGGGGTATTGCTTGGAAGATTGTAAACGCTTCCCGCCCTAGCAGAGCGTGATAACCGCTGCTGAACGGAGCCACATGGAACGTGACCTCTTCGGACCTGTAACTATCCTGCGTGCCGAACACCACATCTAGTGTGATTTTTCCTGTACAGCGCGCTTCTCGACTGGGGATTATTCCACTAAAGGTTGTGCTGCTTCGCTCAATGCGGTTCCAATCTATTTCCATTTTTTGAAGGGTTTCCTCATAAATGAGGTTCAATCCGCTGCCGCCGTCCATGAGTACCTTGGTAAAACGAAAGACGTCCACTATTGGACTGAGGACCAATGCGGCTGGTGCTCGGGCTGTTCGGAATTTAGGTTCATCACTAGCGTTAAAGGTAATAGCCGTGTCACTCCATGGGTTTATTGTTGCTACTTGGTAGACTTCGGCAAGGCTGCGGAGAGTCCTTTTTCGCATATTATTTGATGCGAAAGTCTCGAAGACTGTTAATACCCTATTGGTGTCTCTGGGGTGGCTTTCTGTGGCCTCCGGAATTAGGAGATTTTCGCCAATTTTGGCCACCTGCCGGAGTATCCAACATGCTCTGAGGCTGTGAGTTGGTGTGGCATCCTCTGTACTGTGAATTTTACAGGGTCCATTGAGCCATCCTTCCAGTACGGTTCCATGCCCTGTAGAGGGTTTTTGCTTTTTAGTGCTTGACCCGGGTGTCTGGTGATGATGCACCCTTTTATTTCGGACTGGGTTTGTATTCAGGGTCGGATTGTCCC
This sequence comes from Triticum urartu, assembly GCF_056163025.1. Lineage (NCBI taxonomy): Eukaryota > Viridiplantae > Streptophyta > Magnoliopsida > Poales > Poaceae > Triticum > Triticum urartu. Next base: position 474,606,711 of record NC_141878.1, on the reverse strand, counting down.
AAAATTTGATTTCGGTTTTCCAGGCGCTTTCCATCGCACAGTACTTTCATACAATGGACGCCAAGTCAGCGAAGTGTGTAATATCACGACGACTTATGGCGTTGAGTATTCCCTTGTCCGTGCAATTATTGCAGAAGATTGAGATTGCGTCTTCCTCGCGGCAGTCCCTTAGCCTGTTCTTAACCAGGAGGAATCTGGCCCAGTAATGATGTACTGTTTCATCGGGCTCTTGCCTGATTTTGGATAGATCGCTTATGTTGGGGTGGGTGGGTGGAATTAAAACCGAAGCCTCACCCCATCTGAGGCTCAGAGGCCGAGGAATTTCCGAACTCGAAAATTTGGATTCCTGGATGTTGTCCAATGAATCCAGCCCGTCGCCTGACTCTAAGTTCAGGTCTTGAGTGATATCCTCCCCTCCACGGGTATCCGGCTTGGAGGGATCGGGAATCCGGACGTAGCGAGTCCTTAAGATAGATGAAGGGTCGTCGCGCTGTCCCTCTACCACGGCAACGTGATGGGTGACTTGGGGGAGTTAATCTCTCTCAGATCGGGTTTAGGCCCAATCTGGTCGTAATCCGTAGCGACTCCCAGGGCGGCGAAGCTATCCAAGAGCTCGTTTATGGAGGAGAGCTCCATTGGATCTAACTGCTCGGCGAGTTCCGAGCTGACATGAAGATTGTTTTCGATGGCTCGAGAGGTCATCGTCGGCGCAGAAGCCGAACAGGCGGTCATAAGAAAACCACCTAGCCGGAGGGTTTGGACGACAGCCAAAGCTCCCTTAGAAATGGTGCCGTCTTTAAATACGGGGCGAGGCATCCTTCCTGATGGCGACGACACAGAGGAACTCTCAATGAAAGCACCAATGTCGGTGTCAAAACCGGCGGATCTCGGGTAGGGGGTCCCGAACTGTGCGTCTAGGCCGGATGGTAACAGGAGGCAAGGGACACGAAGTTTTACCCAGGTTCGGGCCCTCTTGATGGAGGTAAAACCCTATGTCCTTCTTGATTAATATTGATGATATGGGTAGTACAAGAGTTGATCTACCACGAGATCAGAGAGGCTAAACCCTAGAAGCTAGCCTATGGTATGATTGTTGTTGTGTATGTTGTCCTACGGACTAAAACCCTCCGGTTTATATAGACACCGGAGAGGGTTTGGGTTACACAAAGTCGGTTACAATGGTAGGAGATCTACATATCCGTATCGCCAAGCTTGCCTTCCACGCCAAGGAAAGTCCCTTCCGGACACGGGACGAAGTCTTCAATCTTGTATCTTCATAGTCCAGGAGTCCGGCTGAAGGTATAGTCCGGCCATCCGGACACCCCCTAATCCAGGACTCCCTCAGTCATCATGATGGTTCCCCTGGCAGCGCTTTGGCGCCACCGGGAGAGAGGGGGGAGAGCCCCCCTCCTTTTTCTTGTTTGACCTTTCTCCTAGATGGGAGAAGGGTTTCCCCTCTGGTCCTTGGCTTCCACGCCCCCGAGGGGCGAGAGCCCCTCCGAGATTGGATCTCTGTGTGTGTGTGTGTGTGTGTGTGTGTGTGTTCTGCCCTATTTCACGGTCATGTTTTCTGGACGAACACAGTTTCTTAAATATCTGGAGATTCTTAACTCCGAACGGGCTAAAATTTTAACATGATATTTTCCTGATATTAGCTTCCTTGTGTCCGAAGGGTGTTGGATATATGCCCTAGAGGCAATCATGTATGATGATATTTCATATGTGTTTATGAATAAAGATAGTCCTTGGACATTATCATTGATGTGTATCAGCAAGTACGTGACTTGTTTATGGGACTATGCATTGTATGATGACTGTCCTAAAAGGTCCCTAGTCGAAAGGGCTGTCTGGACGCACAACCAACTTGACTAGCATATGACACGGTCGATGGCCTGGTCTCACTAGCCATGGAGCATTGGATGCTAACCGGATAATATGGACTTGGAAGGATCTGGTCGGATTAGATGTAGTCGGATCTGAGTCGAGATAAGGTCCGAGTCGGAGAGACCCAACTATGAGATGCAACGATATGTCATCTGTGAGTATCTAGTACAACATATGTTCTATGTCCTAAGACCTGAGCTGACGCATATACTCGGGATGGTAACATACTTGCTTTGGGCCAACCAAACGCTACTCCATGACTGGGTAGTTACAAAGGTAGGTTTCGGGCTTGTCCAGACCCATGCTGCGAGACATGGTCGAGCAAGATGGGATTTGCCCCTCCGATCAGGAGAGATATACTCTGGGCCCCTCGTGTGATCCAACCAGGATTAGCCTGGCCATGCGACAAGGATTATGAGATAATCTAGTTTGTGGTCGGCATCACTGGAACGAGAAAGAGGTCGGGCTAGCACAAGGATGACAGACTCGCCTTGAGCCCGACAACATATATCGTGTGGCAAAAGGAATGGAAGTATGATGTACAGGTTCGCCTAACCAGCTTCAATGTCTGCTTGGTGGTCGGCACGCCTTGCTAGAGGCCGCTACCAGCCATGTAGTCCGGATGTGATCCGAACTACGACCAAGCCGGCTTGAGCCTAAGGGGTCGTGCGCTTAAGGGAAGGAACCTACGAGGTCGGACCCGACGACACTGGTCGGATGTGATTTGAGTTGTATTCGGATTGTGGCCGAGTAGACTTATGGGCTTTAGGGTCCGTGCGAGGCCCAAGTGTTGAGCCCGTGATGGACGCCTATATAAAGTGGAGGTGCCGCACACTCACGCAGTTAATCGCTTCGGCGCTTTCACTAGGGTTTGCATGTGTTGCGAATAGACACCTCCACTCGCCGCCGGTTGTGTGATCGGACCTAGCAGTCCGCCATACGACATTCCTCCTGCACGCGCAGATACCGTTAGAGGTGGTGCACTTGCGCTGCTCCGGTGAACCTTTACGTGGGAACCAATGACTGGCTGTACGAGGGAGATCGGACGAGGAGGAGACGATCCATGCAGACGCGCTGCCCCAACTCTTCTTCCGCTGCACGACACTGCACGTCTAGTGGTAACGAACTGTGATCCATCTCCCGTAGCATGTTCTTGGTTGTTCTGCGCATAGGAAAATTTTATTTTGCAATCGACGCACGCTACCATAGAACCCAACAGTGATATCAGAGCCTCTGCTATAGGATTTGGATTCGGATCGTATGCATATTAGATATGTGGAGGCGATAGATGAGATCTGTTGTCGTTGATGAGATTGGTTGTGTGCACGGTTGATGAGAACAACTGCACATGGGGATCGATGTGGCTATATTTTCTGATGATCGGAGTCGATGAGGTCGTGACACAACCTACCCCTACCGGTCGATATCCGCCATCGGGGTTAACAGTGGACCGCCGTGTGTGTAGCGCCTTGTATTTCGTACACGATCACTCAAACCGGTAGAATGCGATTCTATGCATAACTTTATTTTGCAGGGTTTGATGTGAATAGTATGGCTCATGTGTATGTGATGCATGTGTGTAAATTATATATGGCATGCGTGTCATGTTTGTCAGCTTGCAGGAGCCAAAGTGATGTCATTATATTGTATAACGACCTGCGTGTCGACTTATGACTCTATGTAAAATTCATTACTAGTTGTAGTAGTTGGATAAGAGAGATCAGGTTGGCAGCTTGGTGGCCTGGCGTGACAAACAAGATGGAGTTTCTAGATGGTCATCGGAGGTGGAGCCGACCTGGAAGAACATCCATGAAGGAGCCATACTATTTCACAATATATGTTTTACTTGTGATTGTTATGCTTCTTTGTTTCTATGCATGTTAGAATGGTCCAAAGATCCCTCATGAATATCAAGTAAATTTCCATTCCCAATGTTGCACCTTCGCACGTCAAGTACGTCTAGTAGTGGGCTCAGAAAATTGGGGTGCTGCTAGGTGTCCTTGATCTAAAGGGTTCGTGTTGGACACGGACAAGCACTGCATTAGGTTAACTTGACAAGGCTATCAAAACGATTTTGGGCCTTGTGGCAAAAGAGGTCGGGAGCTGGGGTATGAGATACCTACCCGACCGACAGGAGTCGTATAGAGATACGATTAGCAAGGAGTTGCTTACCGGATAGGTGTGTTGTCTAGCAGTGATGCTAAAGCTCACTAGTCGCATGTGCTCGTCGGATCCTGAATCACTGAGAGTTTGCGGAGGGATGCTGACTTAGTGGGAGTATTTCTGTTTAAGGCTAGAATTACTCTACATAAACACATTGCTTAGTGATTGCACATTTTTCTGTTGTAGATCAATGGCACCACCTGCTCAACCCAACTTTGCATTAAAATCAATTCTGGAAAAGGATAAACTGAATGGAACAAACTTTACTACCTGGTATAGAAATTTGAGAATTTTTCTCAAGCATTATAAAAGGGAACATGTTCCAGAGGATCCGCTTCCAGAGGAACCTACCGGTAATGCTAGTACCACAACCAAGAATTCCTACCAGAAACTCGTTGATGAATCAAACGAGATCAGTTGCCTCATGCTGGCTTGTATGGAGCCCGATTTGCAGTAGCATTTCGAAGATGTTGGGGCTTTCAATATGATCGAGAGTCTCAAGAGTATGTTTCAGGTGCAGGCTAGGACCGAAAGGTTCAACGTCTGGTGATCCTTGATGGATTGTAAGCTGAAGGAAGGTGATCCACTAAGCCCGCATGTGATCAAGATGATTGGATATGTGCAAGCTTTGGATCGGTTGGGCTTCCCGCTCTTGGATGAGCTGGCTACTGATGCAGTTCTGGGTTCTCTTCCGCCCAGCTATGGGACGTTCATCTCAAACTATCATATGCATGGCATGGATAAGAAGCTCAGTGAATTGCATGGGATGCTCAAAGTGGCAGAGCAGGATATTAAGAAAGGCACGCATCAAGTATTGATGGTGCAGAAATCGGCTAAGTTCAAGAAGAGTTGGTCCAAGAAAAAGGCTAAGGCAAAGGGCATGGAGACGGTAACCTCCGTTGTTGCGCCGAAGTCTAGACCGGACTCAAAGACCATTTTCTATCATTGCAAGGAAATTGGTCACTGGAAGAGGAACTATAGCAAGTGGCTTGCAGAGCATGGCAAGAAGGCCTGGAATGCTGCTTTAGGCAAAGGTACACTTGTTGCATATGTTATAGACATTTACCTTGCTGACATACCTAGCAGCTCTTGGGTATTTGATACCGGATCGATTGTTCACATTTGCAACTCGTGCAGGAGCTGGTAAGAACTAGGCATGTGGCACAAGGGGAGATTGACATCAGGGTCGGCAACAAAGCAAGAGTTGCTGCGTTGGAGGTCGGCACGATGCAGCTCGAGCTTCCTTCTGGATTTATTTAAATTGAATAATTGTTATTACATTCCTGCACTTAGTCAGAACATTATTTCTACCTCATGCTTGATGAGTCACGGTTATGAATTCAATTTAAAGGACAATGGTTGTTCGATTTATTTGAATGGGATGTTCCACGGCTATGCACCCATTGTTGATGGGCTATTTATATTGAATCTAGAACAGGAACCGGTCTATAACATGAATGTCAAGAGGCATAAGCCTAATGAGATAAATCCGACATACTTATGGCATTGCCGTCTTGGACACATTAGTCTGAAACGCCTGAAGAAGCTCCATGATGATGGACTCCTAACTTCAACCGACTTTGGGTCGTTCGAGACATGTGAATCATGCTTACTTGGCAAGATGACTAAGTCTCCTTTCGCAAAGAGTTGCGAGAGGGTGTCTGAGCTGTTGGAGCTTATACACAGCGATGTGTGTGGTCCAATGAGCACAACCGCTAGAGGTGGCTATCAGTACTTCGTGACTTTTACCGACGACTTGAGTAGATATGGATATATCTATTTGATGAGGCACAAGTCGGAAACTTTTGAAAAGTTCAAAGAGTTTCAGAATGAGGTTGAGAATCAGCTCGACAAGACTATAAAACTTCTATGATCTGATCGTGGAGGTGAGTACATGAGCCAGGAGTTTGATGATCATCTGAAAAGCAGAGGTATAGTACCTCAGCTCACACCTCTGGGTACGCCACATAGAAATGGTGTATCGGAACAGAGGAATCGTACCTTGTTAGACATGGTTCAGTCAATGATGAGCAAATCGGATTTACCCTTGTCATTCTAGGGATACGCTCTAGAAACTGCAGCTTTCACACTTAACAGGGTACCATCAAAATCCGTAGATAAGACACCACATGGGATGTGGACCGGGAAGACTCCTAGTTTGTCTTTTCTAAAGATTTGAGGTTGTGAAGCATTTTTCAAGCGACTTATGTCAGACAAGCTTACACCCAAGTCGGACAAATGCATATTCGTGGGATATCCGAGGGAAACCTTGGGATGTAGCTTCTACAACCGGGAGGAGAACAAAGTGTTTGTTGCTCAGAACGAGGTTTTCCTTGAGAAAGAGTTTCTTAGTCGGGAGGCCAGTGGGAGGATGGTCCAACTCGAAGAAATTCGAGTACCACTCGGGGACAGCTCGACGGGTGATGAGATCATACCGGAATCAGTCAAGGAACCTGTAGTGGAAGCGGCACCAGAACCACCGAGGTTGGAAAGATTGCGCAGAGTGCGTGATGTATTGTTGCTAGAAAGCGATGAGCCAACCACATATGCGGAAGCGATGGTGAGCCCGAATTCCGAGGCATGGTTAGAGGCCATGAGATCCGAGTTAAAGTCCATGGATGAAAATCAAGTCTGGGACTTGGTTGATCCGCCGCCTGGCGTAAAGGCCATTGGCTGCAAATGGGTCTTTAAGAAGAAAACCCATGTGGATGGAAATATTCAGATCCACAAAGCTCGTCTTGTCACTAAAGGTTATGGACAAGTTCATGGAATTGACTACGACGAGACTTACTCGCCGGTAGCGAAGCTGAAGTCGGTAAGGATCGTACTAGCTATAGCTGCATATTTCGATTACGAGATATGGCAGATGGATGTCAAAATGGCTTTCCTTCACGGAAATTTAACCAAGGACGTGTATATGATACAGCCCGAGGGTTTTGTCGATCCGACTAGCACTAGTAAAGTATGCAAGCACAAGAGATCCATTTATGGGTTGAGGCAAGCATCTCGGAGTTGGAACATTCGTTTTGATGAGGTCGTCACTGGTCTCGGTTTCATCAAAAGCGATGAGGATGCTTGTTTATACAAGCAGTTAAGTGGGAGCTCGATTGTCTTTTTGACCTTGTATGTGGATGATATAGTACTGATCGGAAATGATGTGTTTTTGACCTTGTATGTGGATGTACATTTTAGGCATTAAGATCTATAGAGATAGATCAAAGAGGCTGCTCGGCTTAAGCCAGAGCACGTACATAGATAAAGTGTTGAAGCGGTTCAACATGAGTGAGGCAAAGAAAGGGTTCTTGCCACTCATACATGGTATAAGGCTAAGAGAGACTCAGAGTCCTTCGACATCTGATGAGCGAAGCAGGATGAGTAGGATTTTTATGCCTCGGCAATCAGATCCATCATGTATGCCATGATATGTCCGCGGCCCGATGTTGCATTTGCAATAAGCCTAACAAGTAGATAACAGGCCAACCCAGGTGAGAGTCACTGGGCAACGGTAAAGACTATTTTGAAGTACCTGAAAAGGAAGTGAGGAAGTGAGGAAGAGCTCGTCGTAAGGGGTTACGCTGATGCTAGTTTCCAAACTGACAGAGATGATTGTCGATCACAGTCCGGATTCGTGTACGTCATGAACGGAGGAGTAGTGAGCTGGATGAGTTCCAAGCAAGATATGGTGGCCGATTCTACTACAGAAGCCGAATACATTGCGGCTTGTGAAGCTGCAAAGGAAGGTGTTTGGATCCGGAACTTTCTGTATGATCTTGGTATTTTCCCAGCCTCGGTAAAACCGTTGGACGTTTATTGTGATAATTCTGGTGCCATCACACAAGCCAAGGAGCCGAGGAATCACCACAAGGTCAGACACATAGATCGAAAATATCACCTGAAACGAAAGATCGTAAAGAGTGGTGATGTAGAGTTATGCAAAATTCACACGAATGCAAATGTTGCGGATCCGTTGACTAAGCCGCTTCCACAACCCAAGCATGAGGGGCACATTAGAGCTATGGGCATTTGATGTCTATTTGGTTGACTCTAGTGCAAGTGGGAGACTGTTGGAGATATGCCCTAGAGGCAATCATGTATGATGATATTTCCTATGTGTTTATGAATAAAGATAGTCCTTGGACATTATCAATGATGTGTATCAGCAAGTACGTGAGTTGTTTGTGGGACTATGCATTGTATGATGAGTGTCCTAAAAGGTCCCTAGTCGAAAGGGTTGTGTGGACGCACAACCAACTAGACTAGCATATGACACGGTCGATGGCTTGGTCTCACTAGCCATGGAGCATTGGATGCTAACCAGATAATATGGACTTGGAAGGATTTGGCCGGATTCGACGTAGACGGATCCGAGTCGAGATAAGGTCCGAGTCGGACAGACCCAACTATGAGACGCAGCGATATGTCATCTGTGAGTCTCTAGTACAACATATGCTCTATGTCCCTGATACGTCTCCAACGTATCTATAATTTTTGATTGCTCCATGCTATATTATCTACTGTTTTGGACATTATTGGGCTTTATTATCCACTTTTATATTATTTTTGGGACTAACATATTAACCGGAGGCCCAACCCAGAATTGCCGTTTTTGCCTATTTTAGGGTTTCGAAGAAAAGGAATATCAAACGGAGTCCCAACGGAATGAAACCTTCGGGAACGTGATTTTCTCACCGAACATGATCCAGGAGACTTGGACCCTACGTCAAGAAACAAAGGAGGAGGCCACGAGGTAGGGGGCGCGCCAACCCCCCATGCGCGCCCTCCACCTTCGTGGGCCCCCTGTTGCTCCACCGACGTACTCCTTCCTCCTATATATACCTACGTACCCCCAAACGATCAGAGACGGAGTCAAAACCCTAATTCCACCGCCGCAACTTTCTGTATCCACGAGATCCCATCTTGGGGCCTGTTCCGGAGCTCCGCCGGAGGGGGTATCCATCACGGAGGGCTTCTACATCAACACCATAGCCCCTCCGATGAAGTGTGAGTAGTTCACCTCAGACCTACGGGTCCATAGTTATTAGCTAGATGGCTTCTTCTCTCTTTTTGGATCTCAATACAATGTTCTCCCCCTCTCTTGTGGAGATCTATTCGATGTAATCTTATTTTTGCGGTGTGTTTGTTGAGACCGATGAATTGTGGGTTTATGATCAAGTCTATCTATGAACAATATTTGAATCATCTCTGAATTCTTTTATGTATGATTGGTTATCTTTGCAAGTCTCTTCGAATTATCAGTTTGGTTTGGCCTACTAGATTGATCTTTCTTGCAATGGGAGAAGTGCTTAGCTTTGGGTTCAATCTTGCGGTGTCCTTTCCCAGTGACAGTAGGGGCAGCAAGGCACATATTGTATTATTGCCATCGAGGATAACAAGATGGGGTTTTCATCATATTGCATTAGTTTATCCCTCTACATCATGTCATCTTGCTTAAGGCGTTACTCTGTTTTCATGAACTTAATACTCTAGATGCATGTTGGATAGCGGTCGATGAGTGGAGTAATTGTAGTAGATGCAAGCAGGAGTCGGTCTACTTGTCTTGGACGTGATGCCTATATACATGATCATACCTAGATATTCTCATAACTATGCCAATTCTGTCAATTGCTCAACAGTAATTCGTTCACCCACCGTAAAATACTTATGCTCTTGAGAGAAGCCACTAGTGAAACCTATGGCCCCTGGGTCTATCTTCATCATATTAATCTTCAAATACTTAGTTATTTCCTTTGCTTTTATTTTACTTTGCATCTTTATCATAAAAATACCAAAAATATTATCTTATCATATCTATCAGATCTCACTCTCGTAAGTGGCCATGAAGGGATTGACAACCCCTTATCACGTTGGTTGCGAGGAGTTATTTGCTTTGTGCAGGTACGAGGGACTCGCGCGTAGCCTCCTACTGGATTGATACCTTGGTTCTCAAAAACCGAGGGAAATACTTACACTACTTTGCTGCATCATCCTATCCTCTTCGAGGAAATCCAACGCAGTGCTCAAGAGGTAGTAAGAAGAATTTCTGGCGTCGTTGCCGGGGAGTCTACGCAAAAGTCAATATACCAAGTACCCATCACAATCCTTATCTCTCGCATTACATTATTTGCCATTTGCCTCTCGTTTTCCTCTCCCCCACTTCACCCTTGCCATTTTATTCGCCCTCTCTATCTCTATCCTCCCTCTCTTTCTCTATTTGCCCACTTGCTTTTTGTTTGCTTGTGTGCTGGTTTGCTTTCTTGTCTGGATGGCTCTTCCCAATTTGGTGATCTTCACCTTAAAAGGTTAGAAGAAATCGAAAACAACGTTAGGAGTTTTATGGTCTTGCAATTTGAGCATAATAGTTTCTTTAGAAACGAGGTTAAGGAACAAAAAAGTTTTATGACTTTTATGAATAAAGAGCTCGGTGATATGTCTAAAGAATTTTATGGTTTATGATCCCAAATTGCTCGTCTTGAGAAATTGACCGCTGAAATTTTGGATAAGCAAGCTACCTTAGTTAATAGGATGGCCGCTAAACCGAATTTCTATGAAAATAAAGATGAAGATCAAAAAGTTATTGATGTGTCCCCTATTAAATCTTTGTTTTGCAATATGAATCTTAATAATGATGGGACTGAATATGATCCACCTTTACCTAGAAGGCGTTCCAAGAATTCGGAGTTTTTAGATCTTGATGCTAAATTTGATAAAAGTGGGATTGAAGAAATTAAAACCCTAGATGTTGCTAAACCCACTATTTTGGATTTCAAGGAATTTTATTATGAAAATTTCTCTTTGATTGATTGTATTTCCTTGTTGCAATCCGTGCTAAATTCTCCTCATGCTTATAGTCAAAATAAAGCGTTTACTAAACATATCGTTGATGCCTTGATGCAATCTTATGAAGAAAAACTTGAGTTGGAAGTTTCTATCCCTATAAAACTTTATGATGAGTGGGAACCAACTATTAAAATTAAGATTAAAGATCATGAGTTCTATGCTTTATGTGATTTGGGTGCTAGTGTTTCCACGATTCCAAAGACTTTGTGTGATCTGTTAGGTTTCCGTGATTTTGATGATTGCTCTCTAAACTTGCACCTTGAGGATTCCACTATTAAGAAACCTATGGTAAGAATTAATGATGTTCTTATTGTTGCAAATAGGAATTATGTACCCATAGATTTTATTGTTCTTGACATAGATTGCAATCCTTCACGTCCTATTATTCTTGGTAGACCTTTCCTTAGAACGATTGGTGCAATTATTGATATGAAGGAAGGAAATATTAGATTCCAATTTCCGTTAAGGAAAGGCATGGAACACTTTCCTAGAAAGAAAATTAAATTACCTTATGAATCTATTATGAGAGCCACTTATGGATTGCCTACGAAAGATGGCAATACCTATATCTATCCTTGCTTTTTATGCCTAGTTAGGGGCGTTAAACGATAGCGCTTGTTGGGAGGCAACCCAATTTTGTTTTTATTCCTTGATTTTTGCTCCTGTTCAGTAATAAATAATTTATCTAGCCTCTGTCTAGGTTGTGTTTTTTGTGTTTAATTAGTGTTTGTGCCAAGTATAACCGTTGGGAAGACTTGGGGAAAGTCTTGAAATCTTGCTGTAAAAAACAGAAACTTTAGCGCTCACGAGAACTGCTGCCATTTTTATTTGGAAAGTGCTATTTAGTTAATTCTTTTTCAAGATGATTAATAGATAAATACCTCACGTCCAGCAATTTATTTTAGAATTTTTGGGGTTTAAGATCTTGCGCTAGCTACAGATTACTACAGACTGTTCTGTTTTTGACAGATTGTGTTTTTCGTGTGTTGTTTGCTTATTTTGATGAATCTATGGCTAGTAAAATAGTTTATAAACCATAGAGAAGTTGGAATAAATTAGGTTTAACACCAATATAAATAAATAATGAGTTCATTACAGTACCTTGAAGTGGTCTTTTGTTTTCTTTCGCTAATGGAGCTCACGAGATTTTCTACTTTAAGTTTTGTGTTGTGAAGTTTTCAAGTTTTGGGTAAAGATTTGATGGATTATGGAATAAGGAGTGGCAAGAGACTAAGCTTGGGTATGCCCATGTCACCCCCAAGATAATCTAAGGACACCTAAAAGCCAAAGCTTGGGGATGCCCCGGAAGGCATCCCCTCTTTTCGTCTACTTCTATCGGTAACTTTACTTGGAGCTATATTTTTATTCACCACATGATATGTGTTTTGCTTGGAGCGTCTTGTATGATTTGAGTCTTTGCTTTTTAGTTTACCACAATAATCCTTGATGTACACACCTTTTTATAGAGCCATACATGATTGGGAATTTGTTAGAATACTCTATGTGCTTCACTTATATCTTTTTGAGTAATATAGTTTTGCTCTAGTACTTCACTTATATCTTTTAGAGCACGGTGGTGGATTTGTTTTATATAAACTATTGATCTCTCATGCTTCACTTAGATTATTTTGAGAGTCTTAAATAGCATGGTAATTTTCTTAAATAATCCTAATATGCTAGGTGTTCAAGATTAGTAAAAAAATTCTTATGAGTGTTTTGAATACTAAGAGAAGTTTGATGCTTGATGATTGTTTTGAGATATGGAGGTAATAATATCAAAGTCGTGCTAGTTGAGTAGTTTGAATTTGAGAAATGCTTGTGTTGAAGTTTGCAAGTCCCGTGGCATGCACGTATGGTAAACGTTATGTAACAAATTTGAAACATGAGGTGTTATTTGATTGTCCTCCTTATGAGTGGCGGTCGGGGACGAGCGATGGTCTTTTCCTACCAATCTATCCCCCTAGGAGCATGCGCGTAGTGCTTGGTTTTTGATGACTTGTAGATTTTTGCAATAAGTATGTGAGTTCTTTATGACTAATGTTGAGTCCATGGATTATACGCACTCTCACCCTTCCATCATTGCTAGCCTCTTCGGTACCATGCATTGCCCTTTCTCACATTGAGAGTTGGTGCAAACTTCGCCGGTGCATCCAAACCCCGTGATATGATACGCTCTTTCACACATAAACCTCCTTATATCTTCCTCAAAACAGCCACCATACCTACCTATTATGGCATTTCCATAGCCATTCCGAGATATATTGCCATGCAACTTTTCACCATTCCATTTATCATGACACATTCATCATTGTCATATTGCTTAGCTTGATCATGTAGTTGACATAGTATTTGTGGCAAAACCACCGTTCATAATTCTTTCATACATGTCACTCTTGGTTTATTGCATATCCCGATACAGCGCTGGAGGCATTCATATAGAGTCATCTTTTTTTCTAGCATCGAGTTGTAATCATTGAGTTGTAAATAAATAGAAGTGTGATGATCATCATTTTCTAGAGCATTGTCCCAAGTGAGGAGAAAAAAGAGAAAGGCCATAAAAAAAGAGAAAGGCCCAAATAAAAAAATGAGAGAAAAGAGAGAAGGGACAATGTTACTATCCTTTGCCACACTTGTGCTTCAAAGTAGCACCATAATCTTCATGATAGAGAGTCTTTTGTTTTTTCACTTTCATATACTAGTGGGAAATTTTCATTATAGAACTTGGCTTGTATATTCCAACAATGGGCCTCCTCAAGTGCCCTAGATCTTCGTGAGCAAGCAAGTTGGATGCACACCCACTTAGTTTATTTTGTTGAGCTTTCATACATTTATAGCTCTAGTGCATCCGTTGCATGGCAATCCCTACTCGTTGCATTAACATCAATAGATGGGCATCTCCATAGCCCATTGATTAGCCTCGTTAATGTGAGACTTTCTCATTTTTTGTCTTCTCCACATAACCCCCTTATTATATTCTATTCCACCCATAGTGCTATATCCATGGCTCGCGCTCATATATTGCGTGAAAGTTTATAGGTTTGAGATTACTAAAGTATGAAACAATTGCTTGACTTGTCATCGGGGTTGTGCATGATGAGAGCATTCTTGTGTGACGAAAATAAAGCATGACTAAACCATATGATTTTGTAGGGATGAAATTTCTTTGGCCATGTTATTTTGAGAAGACATAATTGCTTAGTTAGTATGCTTGAAGTATTATTATTTTTATGTCAATATGAAATTTTATCTTGAATCTTTCGGATCTGGATATTCATACCACAATTAAGAGAGTTACATTAAAATTATGCCGAGTAGCACTCCGCATCAAAAATTCTATTTTTAGCATTTACCTACTTGAAGACGAGCAAGAATTAAGCTTGGGGATGCTTGATACGTCTCCAACGTATCTATTATTTTTGATTGCTCCATGCTATATTATCTATTGTTTTGGACATTATTGGGCTTTATTATCCACTTTTATATTATTTTTGGGACTAACCTATTAACCGGAGGCCCAACCCACACTTGCTGTTTTTTGCCTATTTTAGGGTTCGAAGAAAAGGAACATCAAACGGAGTCCAAACGGAATGAAACCTTTGGGAACGTGATTTTCTCACCGAACATGATCCAGGAGACTTGGACCCTACGTCAAGAAACAAAGGAGGAGGCCACGAGGTAGGGGGTGCGCCTACCCCCCCCTCCCCCAGGCGCGCCCTCCACCCTCGTGGGCCCCCTGTTGCTCCACCGACGTACTCCTTCCTCCTATATATACCTACGTACCCTGAAACGATCAGAGACGGAGCCAAAACCCTAATTCCACTGCCGCAACTTTCTGTATCCACGAGATCCCATCTTGGGGCCTGTTCCGGAGCTCCACCGGAGGGGGTATCCATCACGGAGGGCTTCTACATCAACACCATAGCCCTTCCGATGAAGTGTGAGTAGTTCACCTCAGACCTACGGGTCCATAGTTATTAGCTAGATGGCTTCTTATCTCTTTTTGGATCTCAATACAATGTTCTCCCCCTCTCTTGTGGAGATCTATTCGATGTAATCTTATTTTTGCGGTGTGTTTGTTGAGACCGATGAATTGTGGGTTTATGATCAAGTCTATCTATGAACAATATTTGAATCATCTCTGAATTCTTTTATGTATGATTGGTTATCTTTGCAAGTCTCTTCGAATTATCAGTTTGGTTTGGCCTACTAGATTGATCTTTCTTGCAATGGGAGAAGTGCTTAGCTTTGGGTTCAATCTTGCGGTGTCCTTTCCCAGTGACAGTAGGGCAGCAAGGCACGTATTGTATTGTTGCCATCGAGGATAACAAGATGGGGTTTTCATCATATTGCATGAGTTTATCCCTCTACATCATGTCATCTTGCTTAAGGCGTTACTCTGTTTTCATGAACTTAATACTCTAGATGCATGTTGGATAGCGGTCGATGAGTGGAGTAATAGTAGTAGATGCAGGCAGGAGTCGGTCTACTTGTCTTGGACGTGATGCCTATATACATGATCATACCTAGATATTCTCATAACTATGCTCAATTCTGTCAATTGCTCAACAGTAATTCGTTCACCCACCGAAAAATACTTATGCTCTTGAGAGAAGCCACTAGTGAAACCTATGGCCCCTGGGTCTATCTTCATCATATTAATCTTCCAATACTTAGTTATTTACTTTGCTTTTATTTTACTTTGCATCTTTATCATAAAAATACCAAAAATATTATCTTATCATATCTATCAGATCTCACTCTCGTAAGTGGCCATGAAGGGATTGACAACCCCTTATCGCGTTGGTTGCGAGGAGTTATTTGCTTTGTGCAGGTATGAGGGACTCGCGCGTAGCGTCCTACTGGATTGATACCTTGGTTCTCAAAAACTAAGGGAAATACTTACGCTACTTTACTGAATCATCCTTTCCTCATCGGGGAAATCCAACGCAGTGACCAAGAGGTAGCAGTCCCAAGACCTGAGCTGACGCATATACTCGGGATGGTAACAGACATGCTTTGGGCCAACCAAACGCTACTCCATGACTGGGTAGTTACAAAGGTAGGTTTTTGGCTTGTCCAGACCCATGCTGCGAGACATGGTCGAGCAAGATGGGATTTGCCCCTCCGATCAGGAGATATATACTTTGGGCCCCTCGTGTGATCCGACCAGGATAAGCATGGCCATGCGACAAGGATTATGAGATAATCTGGTTTGTGGTCGGCATCACTGGAACGAGGAAGAGGTCGGGCTAGCACAAGGATGACAGACTCGCCTTGAGCCCGACAACATATATCGTGTGGCAAAAGGAATGGAAGTATGATGTACATGTTTGCCTAACCAGCTTCAACGTCTGCTTGGTGGTCGGCACGCCTTGCTAGAGACCGCTACCAGCCATGTAGTCCGGATGTGATTCGAACTGTGACCAAGCCGTCTTGAACCTAAGGGGTGCTTAAGGGAAGGAACCTACTGATGACCCACAAGTATAGGGGATCTATCGTAGTCCTTTCGATAAGTAAGAGTGTTGAACCCAACGAGGAGCATAAGGAAATGATAAGCGGTTTTCAGCAAGGTATTCTCTGCAAGTACTAAAATAAGTGGTAACAGATAGTTTTGTGATAGGATAAATTGTAACGAGCAACAAGTAACAAAAGTAAGTAAAGTGCAGCAAGGTGGCCCAATCCTTTTGTAGCAAAGGACAAGCCGGAACAAACTCTTATAATAGGAAAAGCGCTCCCGATGACACATGGGAATATCGTCAAGCTAGTTTTCATCACGTTCATATGATTCGCGTTCGATACTTTGATAATTTGATATGTGGGTGGACCGGTGCTTGGGTGATGTTCTTACTTGAACAAGCATCCCACTTATGATTAACCTCTATTGCAAGCATCCGCAACTACAACAAAAGTATTAAGGTAAACCTAACCATAGCATGAAACATATGGATCCAAATCAGCCCCTTATGAAGCAACGCATAAACTAGAGTTTAAGCTTCTGTCACTCTAGCAACCCATCATCTACTTATTACTTCCCAATGCCTTCCTCTAGGCCCAAATAATGGTGAAGTGTTATGTAGTCGGTGTTCACATAACACCACTAGAGGCTAGACAACATACATCTTATCAAAATATCAAACGAATACCAAATTCACATGACTACTCATAGCAAGACTTCTCCCTTGTCCTCAGGAACGAACGTAATTACTCACAAAGCATATTCATGTTCATAATCAGAGGGGTAATAATATGCATATAGGATCTGAACATATGATCTTCCACCAATTAAACCAACTAGCATCAACTACAAGGAGTAATCAATACTACTAGCAACCTACTAGCACCAATCCCGGACTTTGAGACAAGAATTGGATACAAGAGATGAACTAGGGTTTGGAGATGAGATGGTGCTGGTGAAGATGTTGATGGAGATTGCCCTCTCCCGATGATAGGAGCGTTGGTGATGACGATGGTGATGATTTCCCCCTCCGGGAGGGAAGTATCCCCGGCAGAACAGCTCTGCCGGAGCTCTAGATTGGATCCGCCAAGGTTCCGCCTCGTGGCAGCGGAGTCTCGTCCCGAAAAGTTCCTTCTTATTTTTTTCTCATCGAAAGACCTCATATAGGAGAAGATGGGCATCGGAGAGCCACCAGGGGGCCAATGAGGTAGGGGGGGCGCCCCCACCCTCGTGAGTAGGGTGTGGGCGCCCTTGCATGACCAAGGAAAATTCTTATACCTTTGATGTCCTTGGGACATGGCATCTTTTCAATAGCATCAGCCTTGGCTTTATCAACTTCAATACCTCTTTCAGAAAATTTGTGCCCCAAGACAATACCTTCATTAACCATAAAGTGGCACTTTTTCCAATTCAAGACAAGATTAGTTTCTTCACATCTCTACAAAACTCGATCAAGATTGCTCAAGCAATCATCAAAGGAGGAACCATAGACGAAAAAGTGGTCCATGAAAACCTCACAAATCTTTTCACAAAAGTCACCGAATATAGCCATCATGCATCTTTGAAAGGTAGCAGGTGCATTACATAAACCAAAAGGCATACGTCTATAAGAAAAAGTACCAAAAGGGCATGTAAAAGTAGTCTTTGATTGATCTTTAGCCGACACAGGTATTTGAGAGAAACCAGAATAACCATCTAGAAAGCAATAGTGTGTGTGTTTGCATAATCTTTCTAGCATTTGATCAATAAAAGGTAAGGGGTAATGATCTTTCTTAGTAGCTTTATTTAATTTGCGGAAATCAATTACCATCCTATAACCTGTGATAATTCTTTGCGGAATCAATTCATCTTTATCATTAGGAACAACAGTAATACCTCCCTTTTTAGGGACACAATGTACATGACTTACCCACTCACTATCAGCAATGGGATAAATTATACCTCCCTCCAAAAGCTTGAGTATTTCTTTTCTTACCACTTCTTTCATTTTAGGATTCAGACGTCGTTGGGGATCAGGAACTGGTTTGGCATTTGCTTCCAAATTTATTTTATGTTGACATAGAGTGGGACTAATGCCCTTAAGATCATCAAGAG
Source organism: Triticum urartu (assembly GCF_056163025.1). Lineage (NCBI taxonomy): Eukaryota > Viridiplantae > Streptophyta > Magnoliopsida > Poales > Poaceae > Triticum > Triticum urartu. The sequence goes on along the minus strand of NC_141878.1, from coordinate 474,588,278 downwards.
TATATCCAATAGCAGCACGATGCTTCTTTAGAGTTTTCAATAATCTTTCTTCTTCATGCTCTGAAAGGTTAGCACTAATAATAACAGGATATATCTTCTTTTCATCAAGAAAAGTATATTTAAGATTATCAGGCAGAGGTTTAAGCTCAAACACGGGATCACCCTTGGGTGGAGGAGGATCCCCCAAAATTTCAACAGGCGAGTTATGATGCAAAATAGGTTCCTGTTTAAAGAATGCTTCATCTATTTCCCTTCTTTCATTCATGAACATATCATTTTCATGGTCTAGCAAATAGTGCTCTAAAGGATCACTAGGAGGTACGGCAATAGAAGCAAGACCAATAATTTCATCCTTACTGGGTAATTCTTCCTCACGATGTTGTTTACTAAATTTAGAGAAATTAAACTCATTAACCATATCATCCAAGCCAACAGTAACAACATTCTTTTCACAATCTATCTTAGCATTAACAGTGTTCAAGAAGGGCCTACCAAATATGATGGGACAAAAGCTATCTTGTGGGGAAGTAAGAACAAGAAAATCAGCAGGATATTTAGTTTTCCCACACAAGACTTCAACATCTCTAACAATTCCAATTGGTGCAATAGTATCTCTATAGCAAGTTTAATTGTGACATCAATATATTCTAACTCAAGAGGTGCAATATCATGCATAATTTCTTTGTATAAGTCATGAGGTATAACACTAGCACCCATATCACATAAGCCATGATAACGATGATCTCCTATTTTAACAGAAATAACAGGCACGCCTACCATGGGTCTATGTTTATCTTTAGCACAAGGTTTAGCAATTCTAGCAGTTTCACCTTCGAACTGAATAACATGCCCATCAATATTATCAGACAAGATATCTTTAACAATAGCAATATTAGGTTCTACTTTAACTTGCTCAGGAGGTGTATATGTTCTAATATTGCTTTTAGAAACAACAGTTGAAGCTTTAGCATGATCCTTTACTCTAACAGGGAAAGGTGGTTTCTCAATATAAGAAGTAGGAACAATAGGATCATTATAGGTGACAGTCTTTTCTTCAACTTTAATAGGTGCACCTACTTTTACTTCTCTGAGGGGATGATATTTAAACCACTTCTCCTTAGGGAGATCAACATAAGTAGCAAAAGATTCACAGAAAGATGCTACTATCTCAGAGTCAGGTCCATATTTTTTAGTGCTAAACTTACGGAAAATATCGGTATCCATAAAAGATTTAACACAATCAAACTTAGGTGTCATACCTGACTCCTTACCTTCGTCGAGGTCCCAATCTTCAGAGTTGCGTTTAATTCTATCCAATAAATTCCATCTGAATTCAATAGTCTTCATCATAAAAGAGCCAGCACAAGAAGTATCGAGCATGTTGCGATTGTTTTCAGAAAGCCGAGCATAAAAACTTTGCATAATTATTTCTCTCTGGAGCTCATGATTGGGGCATGAATATAACATTGATTTAAGCCTCCCCCAAGCTTGAGCGATGCTTTCTCCTTCGCGAGATCAGAAATTATATATATAATTGCGATCACGATGAACAAGATGCATAGGGTAATATTTTTGATGAAATTCCAGCTTCAATCTTTTATAGTCCCATGATCTCATATCATCACATAGCCTATACCATATCAATGTGTCTCCCTTCAAAGATAAAGGGAAGACCTTCTTCTTAGCAACATCATCGGGTATACCTGCAAGCTTAAATAATCCACAAACTTCATCCACATATATTAAGTGCTCATCAGGATGCTTTGTTCCATCTCCTGTAAAATGATTAGCTAGCAGTTTTTCCATCATAGCCACAGGAAATTCAAAAGGAGTTTCATTTTCAATAGGTTCAGTAGGTTGAGGAGCAACTCTTTGCTCTACTGGACGGGGTGAAGATACCCCGAACAAGCCCCTCAGAGAATTACTTTCCATAGTAACAAGTGACAGTAAATTTCAGCAAACTATATAAATTTTTCCTTACCAAATTCCACTTACCAAAGGCGCTACACTCCCCGGCAACGGCGCCAGAAAAGAGTCTTGATGGCCCACAAGTATAGGGGATCTATCGTAGTACTTTCGATAAGTAAGAGTGTCGAACCCAACGAGAGCAGAAGGAAATGATAAGCGGTTTTCAGCAAGGAATTCTCTGCAAGTACTGAAATAAGTGGTAACAGATAGTTTTGTGATAGGATAAATTGTAACGAGCAATAAGTAACAAAAGTAAATAAAGTGCAGCAAGGTGGCCCAATCCTTTTGTAGCAAAGGACAAGCCGGAACAAACTCTTATAATAGGAAAAGCGCTCCCGAGGACACATGGGAATATCGTCAAGCTAGTTTTCATCACGTTCATATGATTCGCGTTCGACATTTTGATAATTTGATATGTGGGTGGACCGGTGCTTGGGTGTTGTTCTTACTTGAACAAGAATCCCACTTATGATTAATCTCTATTGCAAGCATCCGCAACTACAACAAAAGTACTAAGGTAAACCTAACCATAGCATGAAACATATGGATCCAAATCAGCCCCTTACGAAGCAACGCATAAACTAGGGTTTAAGCTTCTGTCACTCTAGCAACCCATCATCTACTTATTACTTCCCAATGCCTTCCTCTAGGCCCAAATAATGGTGAAGTGTTATGTAGTCGACGTTCACATAACACCACTAGAGGCTAGACAACATACATCTTATCAAAATATCAAACGAGTACCAAATTCACATGACTACTCATAGCAAGACTTCTCCCTTGTCCTCAGGAACGAACGTAATTACTCACAAAGCATATTCATGTTCATAATCAGAGGGGTAATAATATGCATATAGGATCTGAACATATGATCTTCCACCAATTAAACAAACTAGCATCAACTACAAGGAGTAATCAACACTACTAGCAACCTACTAGCACCAATCCCGGACTTTGAGACAAGAATTGGATACAAGAGATGAACTAGGGTTTGGAGATGAGATGGTGCTGGTGAAGATGTTGATGGAGATTGCCCTCTCCCGATGAGAGGAGCATTGGTGATGACGATGGTGATGATTTCCCCCTCCGGGAGGGAAGTATCCCCGGCAGAACAGCTCTGCCGGAGCTCTAGATTGGATCCGCCAAGGTTCCGCCTCATGGCGGCGGATCTCGTCCCGAAAAGTTCCTTTTTATTTTTTTCTCATCGAAAGACCTCATATAGGAGAAGAAGGGCATCAGAGAGCCACCAGGGGGCCCACGAGGTAGGGGGCGTGCCCTAGGGGGGGCGCCCCCCACCCTCGTGAGCAGGGTGTGGGCCCCCTGGCATGACCAAGGAAACTTCTTATACCTTTGATGTCCTTGGGACTTGGCATCTTTTCAATAGCATCAGCCTTGGCTTTATCAACTTCAATACCTCTTTCAGAAACTTTGTGCCCCAAGACAATACCTTCATTAACCATAAAGTGGCACTTTTCCCAATTCAAGACAAGATTAGTTTCTTCACATCTCTACAAAACTCGATCAAGATTGCTCAAGTAATCATCAAAAGAGGAACCATAGATGGAAAAGTCGTCCATGAAAACCTCACAAATCTTTTCACAAAAGTCAGCGAATTTAGCCATCATGCATCTTTGAAAGGTAGCAGGTGCATTACATAAACCAAAAGGCATACGTCTATAAGAAAAATTAACAAAAGGGCATGTAAAAGTAGTCTTTGATTGATCTTTAGCCGACACAGGTATTTGAGAGAAACCAGAATAACCATCTAGAAAGCAATAGTGTGTGTGTTTGCATAATCTTTCTAGCATTTGATCAATAAAAGGTAAGGGGTAATGATCTTTCTTAGTAGCTTTATTTAATTTGCGGAAATCAATTACCATCCTATAACCTGTGATAATTCTTTGTGGAATCAATTCATCTTTATCATTAGGAACAACAGTAATACCTCCCTTTTTAGGGACACAATGTACAGGACTTACCCACTCACTATCAGCAACGGGATAAATTATACCTGCCTCCAAAATCTTGAGTATTTCTTTTCTTACCACTTCTTTCATTTTAGGATTCAGACGTCGTTGGGGATCATGAACTGGTTTGGCATTTGCATCCAAATTTATTTTATGTTGACATAGAGTGGGACTAATGCCCTTAAGATCATCAAGAGTATATCCAATAGCAGCACGATGCTTCTTTAGAGTTTTCAATAATCTTTCTTCTTCATGCTCTGAAAGGTTAGCACTAATAACAACAGGATATATCTTCTTTTCATCAAGATAAGCATATTTAAGATTATCAGGCAGAGGTTTATGCTCAAACACGGGATCACCCTTGGGTGGAGGAGGATCCCCCAAAATTTCAACAGGCGGGTTATGATGCAAAATAGGTTCCTGTTTAAAGAATGCTTCATCTATTTCCCTTCTTTTATTCATGAACATATCATTTTCAGTGTCTAGCAAATAGTGCTCTAAAGGATCACTAGGAGGTACGACAATAGAAGCAAGACCAGTAATTTCATCCTTACTGGGTAATTCTTCCTCACGACGTTGTTTACTAAATTTAGAGAAATTAAACTCATGAACCATATCATCCAAGCCAACAGTAACAACATTCTTTTCACAATCTATCTTAGCATTAACAGTGTTCAAGAAGGGCCTACCAAATATGATGGGACAAAAGCTATCTTGTGGGGAAGTAAGAACAAGAAAATCAGCAAGATATTTAGTTTTCCCACACAAGACTTCAGCATCTCTAACAATTCCAATTGGTGCAATAGTATCTCTATTAGCAAGTTTAATTGTGACATCAATATCTTCTAACTCAAGAGGTGCAATATCATGCATAATTTCTTTGTATAAGTCATGAGGTATAACACTAGCACTAGCACGCATATCACATAAGCCACGATAACAATGATCTCCTATTTTAACAGAAATAACAGGCATGCCTACCACAGGTCTATGTTTATCTTTAGCACAAGGTTTAGCAATTCTAGCAATTTCACCTTTGAACTGAATAACATGCCCATCAATATTATCAGACAAGAGATCTTTAACAATAGCAATATTAGGTTCTACTTTAACTTGCTCAGGAGGTGTATATGTTCTAATATTGCTTTTACGAACAACAGTTGAAGCTTTAGCATGATCCTTTACTCTAACAGGGAAAGGTGGTTTCTAAATATAAGAAGTAGGAACAATAGGATCATTATAGGTGACAGTCTTTTCTTCAACTTTAATAGGTGCAGCTACTTTTACTTCTATGGGGGGATGATATTTAAACCACTTCTCCTTAGGGAGATCAACATAAGTAGCAAAAGATTCACAGAAAGATGCTACTATCTTAGAGTCAAGTCCATATTTAGTGCTAAACTTACGGAAAATATCAGTATCCATAAAAGATTTAACACAATCAAACTTAGGTGTCATACCCGACTCCTTACCTTCGTCGAGGTCCCAATCTTCAGAGTTGCGTTTAATTCTATCCAATAAATTCCATCTGAATTCAATAGTCTTCATCATAAAAGAGCCAACACAAGAAGTATCGAGCATGTTGCGATTGTTTTCAGAAAGCCGAGCATAAAAACTTTGCATAATTATTTCTCTCTGGAGCTCATGATTGGGGCATGAATATAACATTGATTTAAGCCTCCCCCAAGCTTGAGCGGTGCTTTCTCCTTCGCGAGACCAGAAATTATATATATAATTGCGATCACGATGAACAAGATGCATAGGGTAATATTTTTGATGAAATTCCAGCTTCAATCTTTTATATTCCCATGATCTCATATCATCACATAGCCTATACCATATCAATGCGTCTCCCTTCAAAGATAAAGGGAAGACCTTCTTCTTAGCAACATCATCGGGTATACCTGCAAGGTTAAATAATCCACAAACTTCATCCACATATATTAAGTGCTCATTAGGATGCTTTGTTCCATCTCCTGTAAAAGGATTAGCTAGTAGTTTTTCCATCATAGCCACAGGAAAGTTCCTTCTTATTTTTTTCTCATTGAAAGACCTCCTATAGGAGAAGATGGGCATCGGAGACCCACCAGGGGGCCCACGAGGTAGGGGGCGCGCCCCCACCCTCGTGAGCTGGGTGTGGGCCCCCTGGCCTTCATCTTTGGCGTGTATTTTTTGTTTCTTATAAGATGTTCTGTGGAGTTTCAAGACTTTTGGAGTTGCGCAGAATAGGTCTCTGATATTTGCTCCTTATCCAGACTAGAATTCTAGCTGCCGGCATTCTCCCTCTTTATGTAAACCTTGTAAAATAAGAGAGAATAGCCATAAGTATTGTGATATAAAGTGAAATAGCAGTCCATAATGCAATAAATATCGATATAAAAGCATGATGCAAAATGGACGTATCACCTACGAGGTCGGATCCGAGGACACTGGTCGGATGTGATCCGAGCTTTATTCGGATTGTGGTGATACGTCTCCGTCGTATCTACTTTTCCAAACACTTTTGCCCTTGTTTTGGACTCTAACTTGCATGATTTGAATGGAACTAACCCGGACTGACGTTGTTTTCAGCAGAATTGCCATGGTGTTATTTTTGTGCAGAAATAAAAGTTCTCAGAATGACCTGAAAATCAATGGAGAATTAATTTGGAATATATAAAAAATACTGGAAGAAAGATCCACGTCAGGGGGCTCACCACCTGTCCACGAGGGTGTGGGGCGCGCCCAGGGGGTACGAGGGTGTGGGGCGCGCCCTACCCCCTGGGCGCGCCCCCTCCCTCGTGGCCCCCCTGACACTCCACCGACCTCAACCTTGACTCCATATATTCACTTTCGGGGAGAAAAAATCAGAGAGAAGGATTCATCGCGTTTTACGATACGGAGCCGCCGCCAAGACTTAAACTCTCTCGGGAGGGCTGATCTGGAGTCCGTTCGGGGCTTCGGAGAGGGGAATCCATCGCCATCGTCATCATCAACCTTCCTCCATCACCAATTTCATGATGCTCACCGCCGTGCGTGAGTAATTCCATCGTAGTCTTGCTGGACGGTGATGGGTTGGTTGAGATTTATCATGCAATTGAGTTAGTTTTGTTAGGGTTTGATCCCTAGTATCCAATATGTTCTGAGATTGATGTTGCTATGACTTTGCTATGCTTAATGCTTGCCACTAGGGCCCGAGTGCCATGATTTCAGATCTGAACCTATTATGTTTTCATCAATATATGAGAGTTCTTGATCCTATCTTGCAAGTCTATAGTCACCTATTATGTGTTATGATCCGTTAACCCCGAAGTGACAATAATCGGGATACTTACCGGTGATGACCGTAGTTTGCGGAGTTCATGTATTCACTATGGTTAAAGCTTTGGTCCGGTACTCTATTAAAAGGAGGCCTTAATATCCCTTAGTTTCCAATAGGACCCCGCTACCACGGGAGGGTAGGACAAAAGATGTCATGCAAGTTCTTTTCCATAAGCACGTATGACTATATTTGGAATACATGCCTACATTACATTGATGAACTGGAGCTAGTTCTATGCCACCCTAGGTTATGACTGTTACATGATCGAACGCATCCGGCATAATTCTCCATCACCGATCCAATGCCTACAAGCTTTTCATATATTATTCTTCGCTTATTTACTTTTCCGCTGCTACTGTTACAATCACTACAAAACCCAAAAACATTACTTTTGCTACCGTTACCTTTTGTTATCGTTACCACTACTATCATATTACTTTGCTACTAAATACCTTGCTGCAGATATTGAGTTTCTAGGTGTGGTTGAATTGACAACTCAGCTACTAATACTTGAGAATATTCTTCGGCTCCCCTTGTGTCGAATCAATAAATTTGGGTTGAATACTCTACCCTCGAAAACTGTTGCGATCCCCTATACTTGTGGGTTATCAAGAACATTTTTTGGCGCCGTTGCCGGGGAGCATAGCTCTATTTTTTGAGTCACTTGGGATTTATATATGCTTATCATTATGAAGAACTTGAAAGATCAAAGAACCAAGATTTTTCTCTCGACTACGAGGGGAGGTAAGGAACTGCCATCTAGCTCTGCACTTGATTCACCTTCTGTTTTGAGTAAGCTTGCGACACCTAAACCTGCTTCTTCTATTAATTCTGATATGTCACATGTTATTGATGATGTCACTTCTGCTATGCATGATACTTATGATGAAACTACTTCTATGCCTGATACTACTGTGCCACTTGGTGAATTTCTCGATGAACTACTTGCTAGGGCTAGAGAGAATAAAATTATTGAAACTGATAATACTGATGAAAGTGATGATGAAGATTCTCCCCCTAGATATGAATTGCCTGTTGTTCCTGAGGTTTATGTTATGGATGAAGAAACTGCTAGAGACTTTCTTGCTTGCAATGATAGAAGTGATCTTAATAAAACTATTAGCTAAGCTTAAAGAAAAATCCCTGAATGCTAGAATGAAATATGATCATGCTTATGATACTTCACCTATCTTTATTACTGATAAGGATTATGATTTCTCTATTGATCCTGATATATTTACTTTGGTTGAATTTGATCCTTTCTATGGCTATGAATCTGAAACTATTGTGGCACATCTTACTAAACTAAATGATATAGCTACCCTGTTCACTAGTGATGAGAAAACTCGCTACTATTATATCCTTAAATTATTTCCATTCTCATTAAAGGGTGATGCTAAGATATTGTTTAATTCTCTTGATCCTGGTTGTGTGCGTAGTCCCCGGGATATGATTTACTACTTCTCTGCTAAATATTTCCCCGCTCATAAGAAACAAGCTGCTTTAAGGGAGATATATAATTTTGTGCAAATTGAAGAAGAGAGTCTCCCACAAGCTTGGGGAGGCTTCTCCAATTACTTAATAATTTTCCTGATCATCCTCTCAAGAAAAATGAAATACTTGATATCTTTTATAATGGACTAACCGATGCTTCCAGAGATTACCTGGATAGTTGTGTTTGCTGTGTTTTCAGGGAAAGAACAGTTGATCAAGCTGAATTGCTATTGAATAATATGTTGACTAATCAAAATAATTGGACACTTCCTGAACAAACTCTTAAGCCAATTCTGAAGAAAAGGGGTATTCTATTTCTCAGTCCTGAAGATATGCAAGAGGCAAAGAAATCTATGAAAGAAAAAGGTATAAAAGCTGAAGATGTTAAGAATTTACCTCCTGTTGAAGAAATACATGGTCTTAATTCATCACCTAGTGAAGAAACACATGGTCTTGATAACCCGACACAGGTAGTAAAGGTAAATTCTCTCTATAGATATGATAAAGCTGAAATCCCTCCTGCTAAATTGGCTAGCCAATATTTGGATGAATTTGATAACTTTATGGTTAAGCAAGAAGATTTCAATGCTTATGTTGGTACACAATGGAAACAGAATGCTTATATGATTGAGCACTTGAGTGATTATATGGCTAGTGTTAAAGATGAACTTAAACTTATTAGTAAACATGCTTCTATGGTTACCACTCAAGTAGAACTAATACTTAAAGCTCAGAATGATTTGCTCAATGAATTGAATAGTAAAAATAATTACTTTTCTATTAGAGTTGCAACTAGATGAGGTAAAGTGACTCAGGAACCTTTGTATCCTGAGGGCCACACTAAGAGAATTGAGCAAGATTCTCAGAGAGCTAATGTAGATGCATCTACTCCTTCTAAAAGGAAGAAAATTAAAAATGATAGGACTTTGCATGCTTCTAGTGAACCTGTTGTAGACACACCTGAGAATCCCAATGATATTTCTATTTCTGACGCTGAAACACAATATGGCAATGAACTTGAACCTAGTGATAATGTTAATGATGATGTTCATGTTGATGCTCAACCTAGCAATGACAATGATGTAGAGATTGAACCTACTGTTGATCTTGATAACCCACAGTCAAAGAATCAACGTTATGATAAGAGAGACTTTGTTGCTAGGAAGCACGGTAAAGAAAGAGAATCATGGGTTCAGAAACCCATGCCTTTTCCTCCTAAACCATCCAAGAAAAAGGATGATGAGGATTTTGAGCGCTTTGCTGAAATGATTAGACATATCTTTTTGCGTATGCGTTTGACTGATATGCTTAAAATGAATCCTTATGATAAATATATGAAGGAAATTGTTACAAATAAGAGAAAGATACCGGAAGCTGAAATTTCCACCATGCTTGCTAATTATACTTTTAAGGGTGGAATACCAAAGAAACTTGGAGATCCAGGAGTAGCAACTATACCATGCTCCATTAAAAGAAATTATGTTAAAACTGTTTTATGTGATCTTGGAGCCGGTGTTAGTGTTATGCCTCTCTCTTTATATCGTAGACTTGATTTGAATAAGTTGACACCTACTGAAATATCTTTGCAAATGGCCGATAAATCAACTGCTATACCTGTCGGTATTTGTGAGGGTGTGCCTGTTGTGGTTGCAAACGTTACTATTTTAACGGACTTTGTTATTCTTGATATTCCCGAGGACGATAGTATGTCTATTATTCTTGGAAGACCCTTTTTGAATACTGCAGGGGCTGTTATTGATTGCACCAAAGGCAATGTCACTTTTCATGTTAATGGTAATGAGCATACAGTACACTTTCCGAGGAAACAACCTCAAGTCCACAGTATCAATTCTATTGGAAAAATTTCAACAATCACTATTGGAGGTTTTGAATTTCCTCTTCCTACTACCAAAAAGAAATATGATATTCTTGCTGTTGGGGATGTGCATATCCCCGTTGAGGTAACCTAGTGTTAGTCAAAAATTCTCTGGTTCCATGTTATTCGGAATGACTTTGTTAACAAGACCTGATCAACCTTGTTAGTGGATTCCTTTTGATGAGCATGAGATGGATGAATCTAGAAAACACAACTTTTTGTGCTCTCCTTTTACTTTCTGTTATTTATATTAAATAAAGCAAAAATAGTATTTTTCTCTCTGTTTTCTGAATTATCAATGCAATAAAAAATACCTCAAAAATAAAAGTTCTCCAAATGCCCTGAAAATTAAATATGATTTTTTCTATAATATGTGAGAATATCTGGCACTGAAAACACAGCAGGGGGAGCAGCCACGTGCCCACGAGGGTGGAGGGGGCGCCCTACCCCCCTGGGCGCGCCCCCTGCCTCGTGGACCCCACGTGGCTCCCCTCCACTTATTCCAGCTACCACACACTACTTCTTCCTCCCAAAAAAATCACCAACCAGCTCAAACCCGAGTTCAAGCTCATCTTGCTGCCATTTTTGATCTCCTAGCTCAAAGCTCCATTCACAAAACTGCTTTGGGGGATTGTTCTTTGGTATGTGACTCCTCCAATGGTCCAATTAGTTTTTGTTCTAGTGCTTTATTTATTGCAATTTTTTGTTGCTTAGGTGACCCTATTCTTGAGCTTGCATGTCAAATTTATATGGTCAAAAGTAGTTTTAATGCATGATATATCCTCTAGGCACTTGTAGGAGTAGTTGCTATCAATATTGTTGAGTTTGGTTCACTTTTAATTTGAGTTACTAAAAATTTCAGAAATTTTTCAGAGGAAAAAATATGTTTAGGAAAATGTACCATGGTGGTTCTTCAAGGAAGCAAGGATCCAGGCCCGCAATACGCGATGCGGATGAGGAACCACCAAGAGACGCTCAAGTGCGGCCTTGTGAATGGCCGTCAGAGGACTTCATGATCCAAGCAGGAATTAAAGAGGAATTTGATGCATATGTGCGTAATGTTGATTTGGAGAGCTTCGAGGCAGATAAGTGCCGTCAATACCTCTATTTTACTAATTCATTTATGAGAAGGTTTAAATTCTCATCATCACGCAATTCTCAAGCTGTCTTGTTTGATCTTTATGATAAATCTTATACCATGGACTTAGAAGATTTTAACACTGCTTGTAAACTCCCACAGTGGGGTAAGTGAACCTCGCAAATATGAATTTAGAGATTTTCTTGCTAGTATTACAGTGGAGGAATCTAGGGATGTAACACAAGCCACCATAGGGAGCATTCATTTTCCCGCTATACATTATTTTGCTCTCTTCATAGGAAGGTGCATAAACGTTAAGATGAAGCATGCCACATGTGTGTACTTGATCTTAGCGTTCTCAGGAGCATTGTTTTAGGAGATAAACAATACAACTTGGTGGCTATTGTTGCACGTAGGTTGCATAATAATTGTATTCATGGAGATTTCTTTGGTGGAATTTATGCAACTTGTATAGCTAACTTTCTTGAGATACCCATACGTGGAGATGATATTGAGTTGCCTCCCTCTTATCTAGATTATGATGCTATGGTTCATCATTAGTTTGTTGATAGGAACGATCAGTTCCTCTAGTACCGACTAATCTTTGACAGACGACGCACCTATCACGCCGCTCTCCCTGCTCCTACTTTCTTTGACTTTCAGGCAAAGGGGAGATATGTTATAACCAGGGAGGAGGCGACCGAGTACGAGAGGAGGGCAGAGATAGCTCGCCTCCAAGCTGCAGCTCATCAGGAAATTGCCGCTGCATCTCAGTACGACCCCAGTTACAACTATCCGCCAGGCCAGCCGTGGCCATAGACCAACTTAGGCCAAAAGCCTAAGCTTGGGGGAGTACGTATTTCTCACTGACATTACATTCATATTCACACACTCATGCTAGTTGTCGGTGCTCATACTTTTTCATTGTAATATCCATGCTAGTTTATTTCCCTTTTTATGCCTTCTTCTTGTGTGTTTGATAAACCTTAAGAAAAACAAAAAAAATTAGTTGTAGCTTTTAGTTAGTTTACTTTCCATGCCTGAAGTAGTAATAAATTAAAGAAAACCCAAAAAGATTTCTTGTCCTTCTTTTGCTTGTTGGGAGCTTTCCCGTGTAAGTAGTTTTATTTCTTTTCTTGTTCTTTGGGGGTCGAGAGGAGAAGACCATAATGAAAAAGTTGAGTGGCTCTTATATGCAATATTGTTGATCTAACAAAGAGCCCATATTACCTTGTCTTCTCTCTTGAATTGAATGCTTGCAGATTCTAGCTTAGTCCAATGCACGTGCACTGTTATTATTATCCACACTATCCGGTCGTGCAAGTGAAAGGCAATAATGATGATTATATGATGAACTTATTGAGATGAGAAAAGTTGGTGTGAACTCGACCTCTCTTGTTTTTGTAAATATAATTAGTTCATCATTCCTGATTCAGCCTATTATGAAAGAAACATGTTGGCAATGACAATTAGAGATTGTAGTTGCTTATGCCATGCTTAATTAGCTAGGAGCTTATAATGGTTTACCTTGCATGCAAACATGCTATTAAAATGGTTGTGATGTGGTATGATAGGGTGGTATCCTCTTTTGAATGATTTGAGTGGCACATGTTCACGCATGTAGTTGAAACAAAATCAACATAGCCTCTACGATATTTATGTTCATGGTGCATTATATCCTACTCATGCTTGCATTCGGTGTTGATTAATTTTAATGCATGTTCATGACTGTTGTCGCTCTCTAACTGACCGCTTCCCAGTCTTTTCTAGCCTTCACTTGTACTAAGCGGGAATACTGCTTGTGCATCCAACTCCATAAACCCCAAAGTTATTACATATCAGTCCACCATACCTACCTATATACGGTATCTACCTGCCGTTCCAAGTAAATTTGTATGTGCCAAACTCTAAACCTTCAAATAAACATTCTTTTTTGTATGCTCGAATACCTCATGTATCAACTAGGGCTGTCTGTATCTTCCATGCTAGGCGGGTTATTCTCAAGAGGACACTACTAGGGAAAAGCCTATACATAGAATCTTACCAGCAGCGCGCTTTAAAATCAGGCGCTGCTGCTAAGTAGCAGTAGCGCGTGTTTTTAAACCTTGCTACTACTAAGTTGATAGCAGTAGCGATGGTTGTTAACCCTCGCTACTACTAAGCGGTCTCTACCGTGCCCCCCGGGACATGCCATAGTAGTAGCGCGGGTTTTTAACCCTCGCTACTACTAAGTTGATAGCAGTAGCGCTGGTTTTTACCCCTCGCTACTACTAAGCGGTCTCTACCGTGCCCCTGGGCCATGCCATAGTAGTAGCGAGGGTTATAAACCCGCGCTACTACTAAGTTTTTACCCCTCGCTACTACTAAGAGGTCTCAGCCGTGCCCCTCCGGGACATGCCATAGTAGTAGCGAGGGGTAAAATCCCTCGCTACTACTAAAGGTCCCATTTTGAAACTCTACCCCCCGTGTGGATCGCCTTTTCAGTTTTGTAAAAAGCAAAAGAAAATGATAAAAACTTCAAAAATTAAAATCCTTTGAGATGTAGTTATATTACTACATCTACTAGTTAGGAAAATTTAAAAACTTAAATTTGGACATGTTTTGCAAAAAGTGTAGGGAAAATGTAAAACGGCTGTAACTTTTGCATACGATGTCAGAAAAAAATGTATAATATATCAAAATGTTCAGCACGAAAATACGCATACGATGGAGACCGCCGCCTATTTGCAAATTTTTAGAATCCTCAAATTCTAAAAGGAAAAAAAGTTATGCTCAAATTTCAGTTTTTTTTAATTTTGGTCAAATCTGGTCAAACTGTGGTCAAACTACTTATTCAAGACATATTAGTGTTACTAAATAATTATTCAAGAATATTAGTGTTACTAAATAATTATTTCAGTTTTTTGGAATTTTGGTCAAATCTGGTCAAACTGTGGTCAAACTTTGGTCAAAATGTGGTCAAACTCCTTATTCAAGAAATATTAGTGTTACTAAATAATTATTGTGGTTTAGAACAATAGTTCTAAACTCAAACAGCAAAATGTGTGACTTCATGCTCAAGCTAAACTCCCGAGGGTTAATAGGATTGACATCTTACTATTGTTAGGAAAACAACAAGTGCAGACTTGGAATCGAGGGAGAATAGAACCCGGAAGTTAAGCGTGCTCAGGCTGGAGTAGTAAGAGGATGGGTGACCGTCCGGGAAGTTAGATGATTTGGAATGATGAGGGGTGATTAGAGATTAAATTGAGCAGCGATGAGGGTGATTAGAGATTAGAGGTTAAAATAATTCAAAAATTTGAAAATTCGGGCAAAAAATTCGAAAATAATAATTCCGCGGGTTAGTAGTAGCGCAGGTTTTTACCCACGCTACTACTAACGGACGTAGTAGTAGCGCAGGTGCGCCCACGCTACTGCTATACGTTAGCTGTAGCGCCTTATTAGTAGCGCTGGCCCCCGCGCTGCTAATAGGCCCAAAACTCGCGCTGCTGCTAGGCTTTTCCCTAGTAGTGGGAGTGGACTCCGCTCCTCACTCATGAGAAAATGGCTGGTCAACGGGATGCCCAGTCCCATGCTTTATGCAAATCAAATCAAAATAACTCCAAACAAAACTCCCCCGGAACTCTTGTTAGTTGGAGGCACCCGTTGTTTCAAGCAAGCCATGGATTGATGCTTGTTGGTGGAGGGGGAGTATAAACTTTACCATTCTGTTTGGGAACCGCCTTGTGTAGCATGGAAGATATCGAGATCTCTTGGTTGTTATGTTGACAATGAAAGTATACCGCTCAAAATATTATTCATATCTATTTCAAAACCGAGCTCTGGCACCTCTAAAAATCCCTGCTTCCCTCTGTGAAGGGCCTATCTATTTACTTTTATGTTGAATCATCATCTTCTTATTAAAAAGCACCAGTTGGAGAGCATCGTTGTCGTTTGCATCCATTACTGTTAATTTACATTGAGTATGACTTGACTGGATCTCTTTTACCATGAATTACAATGTCTTGTCAGTCCTTAATCTTTAAAGGTGCTCTGCATTTATGTTTTGCAGTCTCAGAAAGGGCTAGCGAGATACCATCTTGTCATATCATATCATGATTGTTTTGAGAAAGTGTTGTCATCCGAGATTTACTATTATTGCTTGCTAGTTGATTATGCCATTGATATGAGTAAACATGAGACCTAAATGTTATTGCGAATATGGTTAGTTCATAATCTTTGCTGAAAACTTGAATGCTGGCTTTACATATATACAACAACAAGAGCAAACAGAGTTTGTAAAAGTTTTTCTTTATCACTTTCAGTTTATCAACTGAATTGCTTGAGAACAAGCAAAGGTTTAAGCTTGGGGGAGTTGATACGTCTCCGTCGTATCTACTTTTCCAAACACTTTTGCCCTTGTTTTGGACTCTAACTTGCATGATTTGAATGGAACTAACCTGGACTGACGCTGTTTTCAGTAGAATTACCATGGTGTTATTTTTGTGCAGAAATAGAAGTTCTCGGAATGACCTAAAAATCAACGGAGAATTATTTTGGAATATATAAAAAATACTGGAAGAAAGATCCACGTCAGGGGGCCCACCACTTGTCCACAAGGGTGGGGGCACGCCCTACCCCCCTGGGCGTGCCCCCCTCCCTCGTGGGCCCCCTGACGCTCCACCGACCTCAACCTTAAATCCATATATTCACTTTCGGGGAGAAAAAAATCAGAGAGAATGATTCATCGTGTTTTACGATACGGAGCCACCGCCAAGCCCTAAACTCTCTCGGGAGGGCTGATCTGGAGTCCGTTCGGGGCTCCAGAGAGGGGAATCCGTCGCCATCGTCATCATCAACCTTCCTTCATCACCAATTTCATGATGCTCACCGCCGTGCGTGAGTAATTCCATCGTACGCTTGCTGGACAGTGATGGGTTGGATGAGATTTATCATGTAATCAAGTTAGTTTTGTTAGGGTTTGATCCCTAGTATCCACTATGTTCTGAGGTTGATGTTGCTATGACTTTCCTATGCTTAATGCTTGTCACTAGGGCCCGAGTGCCATGATTTCAGATCTGAACCTATTATGTTTTCATAAATATATGAGAGTTCTTGATCCTATCTTGCAAGTCTATAGTCACCTATTATGTGTTATGATCCGTTAACCCCGAAGTGACAATAATCGGGATACTTACCGGTGATGACCGTAGTTTGAGGAGTTCATGTATTCACTATGTGTCAATGCTTTGGTACGGTACTCTATTAAAAGGAGGCCTTAATATCCCTTAATTTCCAATAGGACCCCGCTACCACGGGAGGGTAGGACAAAAGATGTCATGCAAGTTCTTTTCCATAAGCATGTATGACTATATTTGGAATACATGCCTACATTACATTGATGAACTGGAGCTAGTTCTGTGTCACCCTAGGTTATGACTGTTACATGATCGATCGCATCCGGCATAATTCTCCATCACCGATCCAATGCCTACGAGCTTTTCATATATTGTTCTTCGCTTATTTACTTTTCCGCTGCTACTGTTACAATCACTACAAAACCCAAAAATATTACTTTTTTTATCGTTACCTTTTGTTATCGTTACCACTACTATCATATTACTTTGCTACTAAATACCTTATTGTAGATATTAAGTTTCCAGGTGTGGTTGAATTGACAACTCAACTGCTAATACTTGAGAATATTCTTTGGCTCCCCTTGTGTTGAATCAATTAATTTGGGTTGAATACTCTGCCCTCGAAAACTGTTGCGATCCCCTATACTTGTGGGTGATCATGTGGCCGAGTAGACTTATGGGCTTTAGGTTCCGTGCGAGGCCCAAGTGTTGAGCCCGTGACGGACGCCTATATAAAGTGGAGGTGCCGCACACTCACGTGGTTAATCGCTTCGGCGCTATCACTAGGGTTTGCATGTGTTGCGAATAGACACCTCCACTCGCTGCCAGTTGTGTGATCGGACCTAGCAGTCCGCCGCACGACGTTCCTCCTGCACGCGCGGATACCGTTAGAGGCGGTGCACTTGCGCTGCTCCGGCGAACCTGTACGTGGGAACCGACGACCGGCTGTACAAGGGAGATCGGACGAGGAGGAGACGATCCACACGGACGCGCTGCCCCAACTCTTCTTTCGCTGCACAGCACTGCGCATCTAGTGGTAACGAACTGTGATCCATTTCTCGTAGCATGTTCTTGGTTGTTCTGAGCGTAGGAAAATTTTATTTTGCAGTCGACGCACCCTATCGTAGAACCCAACAAAAGGCACCTCCAACCGACTTACGAGGTGACGAGAAGTTCACACATGGCGCACCCTAGGGGTGCACCCTTGAGCTTATGGAGCCCATGGGCCCCCCTTGCGTTGATTCTTGCGACAAAAATCCACGTACACTCCACAAAAAAATCTCATTAAATTTTTATCATGTTTGGACCTTCCTAGATATGGATTTTTCTATGAAACAAAAAACATGTAAAAAACAAAAACTGGCATTGGGCACTAGATTAATAAGTTAGTCCAAAAAACAATATAAATTGTTGCAAAAAATATTTGGAAGAGGATAATGACATGAAATGATAAAAAATTATAGGTACCTCGGAGACGTATCAGCGTGCCCAAGTTTAATCCCGCTCGTCCTCGAGTAGGTAAATGATAAAACAAAGATATTTTTATGTGGAATGCTACCTAGAACAATATTGATCAAATATTCATGGCATGAATATTGGGATACGAATGATTCAAGGCAATGGTCTATCAATTTGACATCAAAACAAAAATACACAAGCATACTAGCAAACAATCATGCCTTTCAAAATAAAATTCTAAAGAACGTATGCCTACCCACTTAATCATGTAAGCATGACATAGCTCAGTCTTCCAAACACAAAGATATCTATCATGAACACCCAGGTGCCAAACCAAGCAGTTGAATTATACCTTTTCTCGCTTCAACTTTTTCAAGTCCCACGCAATACTTGAGTGTGAGCCATGGACTTAACACTTCAGATGGCAAAGAGAATGATGATTATGGTTTATAAGGGATGACAAAAGTATATGAAAATCTCGCATCAGTAAGGTGGGTCGTTAGGCAATGGAGAGGCCTTACAGTCGATGTCAATGTGAGCAGTAGAGATTGCCATGCAATAGATACACTGGAGCTATAAGAGTATGAAAGCTCTCTATATGAAATTAAGTAGGTGTACATCCAAATTTCTTGCTCATGAAAAACTCGGGCATTTTAGGAAGCTCGTCATTGGAATATAGAAGCCAAGTTCTATAATGTAAAAATCCCACTAGTATATGAAAGTGGAAAATAATTGAGACTTTATATATGAAGTACATGGTGCTACTCTCAAGCACAAATGTGGTAAAAGGATAGTACTATTGCTCCGTATCTTTTTTTATGAACAACCTCACAGACTTCATCCCTACTTTTTCGAGGAACCATAAAAATCTCCTCCAATTCATTTTCTCACTGGTAGGGCAACACTCTAATGAAGATGATCCTCACACTTTAATTTACTTACAACTCGATAAACTAGAAAAAAATATGACTATCTATGAATGCATCTCATAGTGTACCAGGGTGTACAATGATCTAACGTAACATGTATAACAATGATGAATGGTGGCCTTGTTGGGGAACACAGTATTTTAAAAAATTCTACGATCACGCAAGATCTATCTAGGAGATGCATAGCAATGAGAGGGGAGAGTGTGTCTACATACCCTCGTAGACCGAAAGCGGAAGCGTTTAGTAACGCGGTTGATGTAGTCGAACGTCTTCGCGATCCAACCGATCAAGTACCGAATGCATGGCACCTCCGCGATCTGCACACGTTCAGGTCGGTGACGTCCCTCGAACTCTAGATCCACCTGAGGCCGAGGGAGAGTTTTGTCAGCACGACTGCGTGGTGACGGTGATGATGAAGTTACCGACTCAGGGCTTCGCCTAAGCACTACGACAATATGACCGAGGTGGAAAACTGTGGAGGGGGGCACCACACACGGCTAAAAGATCAACTTTTGTGTCTATGGGGTGCTCCCTGGCCATGTATATAAAGGAGGGAGGAGGAGGAGGCCGTCCTAGGAGGGGCGCGCCTATAGGGGGAGTCCAACTAGGATTCCCAATCCTAGTTGGAGTCCCCTTCCTTTTCCAAGAGGTGGAGAGAGGGAAGGAGGAGGAGATGGAGAAGGAAAGAGGGGGGCGCCCCCTCCTAGTCCAATTCGGACCAACCCACCGGGGGGCGCTGCCTCCCCTTGTGGCCCTTCTCTCCTTTCCACTAAAGCCCAATAAGGCCCAATACTTCCCCCGTGAATTCCCGTAACTCCCCGGTACTCCGAAAAATACCCGAATCACTCGGAACCTTTCCGATGTTCGAATATAGCCTTCCAATATATGAATCTTTACATATCGATCAATTTGAGACTCCTCGTCATGTCCATGATCTCATTAGGGACTCCGAAAAAACTTCGGTCATCAAAACACATAACTCATAATACAAATCGTCATCGAACGTTAAGCGTGCGGACCCTATGGGTTCAAGAAATATGTAGACATGACCGAGACACATTTCCGGTCAATAACCAATAGCGGAACCTGGATGATCATATTGGCTCCTACATATTCTACGAAGATCTTTATCGATCAAACCGCATAACAACATATGTTGTTCCCTTTGTCATCGGTATGTTACTTGCCCGAGATTCGATCGTCGGTATCCTCATACCTAGTTCAATCTTGTTACCGACAAGTCTCTTTACTCATTCCATAATGCATCATCCCGTGGCTAACTCATTATACACATTGCTTGCAAGGCTCATAGTGATGTGCATTACTGAGAGGGCCCAGAGATACCTCTCTGATACACGAAGTGACAAATCCTAATCTCGATCTATGTCAACTCAACAAACACCATTGGAGACACCTGTAGAGCATATTTATAATCACCCAATTACGTTATGATGTTTGATAGCACACAAGGTGTTCCTCCAATATTCGGGAGTTGCATAATCTCATAGTCATAGGAACATGTATAAGTCATGAAGAAAGCAATAGCAATAAACTAAACGATCATAGTGCTAAGCTAACAGATGGTTCTAGTCCATCACATCATTCTCTAATGACGTGATCCCGTTCATCAAATGACAACACATGTCCATGGCTAGGAAACTTAACCATCTTTGATTAACGAGCTAGTCAAGTAGAGGCATACTAGGGACACTTTGTTTGTCTATGTATTCACACATGTACTAAGTTTCCGGTTAATACAATTCTAGCATGAATAATAAACATTTATCATGATATAAAGAAATATAAATAACAACTTTATTATTGCCTCTAGGGCATATTTCCTTTAGTCTCCCACTTGCACTAGAGTCTCTAGTTCACATCGCCATGTGATTTAACACCAATAGTTCACATCTTTATGTGACTAACACCCATAGTTCACATCGCCATGTGACCAACACTCAAAAGGTTTAATAGAGTCAATAATCTAGTTCACATCTCTACGTGATTAACACCCAAGAGTAATAAGGTATGATCATGTTTTGCCTGTGAGAGAAATTTTAGTCTACGGGTCTGCAACATTCAGATCTGTATGTATTTTGCAAATTTCTATGTCTACAATACTCTGCACGAAGCTACTCTACCTAATTTCTCCCACTTTCAATATGTATCTAGATCGAGACTTAGAGTCATCCAGATCGGTGTCAAAGCTTGCATCGACGTAACTCTTTATGACGAACTCTTTGTCACCTCCATAACCGAGAAACATTTCCTTATTCCACTAAAGATAATTTTGACCAATGTCCAGTGATCCACTCCTGAATCACTATTGTACTCTCTTGCCAAACTCATGGTGAGGTACACAATAGGTCTGGTACAGAGCATAGCATACTTTATAGAACCTATGACTAAGGCATAGGGAATGACTTTTCATTCTCTTTCGATTTTCTGTCATGGTCGGGTTTTGAGTCTTTACTCAACTTCACACCTTACAACTCAGGCAAGAACTCCTTCTTTGACTGACCTATTTTGAACTCCTTCAGAATCTTATCAAGGTATGTACTCATTGAAAAAACTTATCAAGCGTCTTGATCTATCTCTATAGATCTTGGTGCCCAATATGTAAGTACCTCCACCGAGGTCTTTATTTTGAAAAACTCCTTTCAAATACTCATTTACGCTTTCTAAAAAATTCTACATCATTTACAATCAACAATATGTCATTCACATATACTTATCAGAAAGGTTGTAGTGCTCCCACTCACTTTCTTGTAAATACAGGCTTCACCGCAAGTCTGTATAAAACTATATAATTTGATCAACTCATCAAAGCGTATATTCCAACTCCAAGATGCTTGCACCAGTCCATAGATGGATCGCTGGAGCTTGCACACTTTGTTAGCACCTTTAGGATTGACAAAACCTTCTTGTTGCATCATATACAACTCTTCTTTAAGAAATCCATTATCGAATGTAGTTTTGACATCCATTTGCCAGATTTCATAAAATGTGGCAATTGCTAACATGATTCAGACAAACTTTAAGCATCGATACGAGTGAGAAAATCTCATCGTAGTCAACATCTTGAACTTGTCAAAAACCTTTTGCGACAATTCGAGTTTTGTAGATAGTAACACTACTATTAGTGTCTCTCTTCCTCTTGAAGATCCATTTATTCTCTATGGCTTGCCGATCATCGGGCAAGTCAACCAAAGTCCACACTTTGTTCTCATACATGGATCCCATCTCAGATTTCATGGCCTCAAGCCATTTTGCGGAATCTGGGATCATCATCGCTTCCTCATAGTTCGTAGGTTCATTATGGTCAAGTAACATGACTTCCAGAACAGGATTACCATACCACTTTGGTGCGGATCGTACTCTGGTAGACCTATGAGGTTTGGTAGTAACTTGATCCGAAGTTTCATGATCATCATCATTAGCTTTCTCACTAATTGGTGTAGGAATCACTGGAACTGATTTCTGTGATGAACTACTTTCCAATTCGGGAGAAGGTACAACTACCTTATCAATTTCTACTTTCCTCCCACTCACTTCTTTCGAGAGAAACTCCTTCTCTAGAAAGGATCCATTCTTAGCAACAAAAATCTTGCCTTCGGATCTGTGATAGAAGGTGTACCCAATAGTTTCTTTTGGGTATCCTATGAAGACGCACTTCTCTGATTTGGGTTCGAGCTTATCAGTTTGAAACCTTTTTCACATAAGCATCGCAATCCCAAACTTTAAGAAATGACAGCTCTAGTTTCTTGCTAAACCACAGTTCATACAGTGTCATCTCAACGGATTAGATGGTGCCCTATTTAACGTGAATGCAGATGTCTCTAATGCATAGCCCCAAAAAGATAGTGGTAAATCAGTAAGAGACATCATAGATCACACCATATCTAATAAAGTACGGTCACGATGTTCGGACACACCATTACACTGTGGTGTTCCAGGTGGCGTGAGTTGTGAAACTATTCCACATTGTTTTAAATGAAAACCAAACTCGTAACTCAAATATTCGCCTCCGCGATCAGATCGTAGAAACTTTATTTTCTTGTCATGATGATTTTCCACTTCACTCTGAAATTCTTTGAACTTTTCAAATGTTTCAAACTTATGTTTCATTAAGTAGATATACTCATATCTTCTCAAATCATCTGTGAAGGTCAGAAAATAACTATACCCGCCGCGAGCCTCAACACTCATTGGACGGCACACATCAGTATGTATTATTTCCAATAAGTAAGTTGCTCGCTCCATTGGTCTGGGGAACGGAGTCTTAGTGATATTGCCCATGAGGCATGGTTCGCAAACATCAAGTGATTCATAATCAAGTGATTTCAAAAGCCCATAAGCATGGAGTTTCTTCATGCGCTTTACACCAATATGACCTAAACGGCAGTGCCACAAATAAGTTGCACTATCATTATTAACTTTGCATCTTTTGGCTTCAATATTAATAATATGTGTATCACTATGATCGAGATTCAATAAACCATTCACCTTGGGTGTACGACCACGGAAGGTTTTATTCATGTAAACAGAATAACAATTATTCTTTGACTTAAATGAATAACCGTATTGCAATAAACATGATCCAATCATATTATGCTCAACACAAACACCAAATAACATTTATTTTAGGTTCAACACTAATCTCGAAGGTAAAGGGAGTGTGCGATGGTGATCTTATCCACCTTGGAATCATTTCCAATTCACATCATCACCTCGCCCTTAACTAGTCTCTGTTTATTTTGCAACTCCCGTTTCGTGTTACTACTCTTAGCAACTGAACCAGTATCAAATACTAAGGGGTTGCTATAAACACTATTAAAGTACACATCAATAACATGTATATCAAATATACCTTTGTTCACTTTGCCATCCTTCTTATCCGCCAAGTATCTAGGGAAGTTCCACTTCCAGTGATCATTTCCTTTGCAGTAGAGGCACTCAGTTTCAGGCTTGGGTCTATCTTTGGGCTTCTTCATGGGAGTGGTAACTTTCTTGCCATTCTTCTTGAAGTTCCCTTTCTTTCCCTTGCCCTTTTACTTGAAACTAGTGGTTTTTTCAATCATCAACACTTGATGCTTTTCTTGATTTCTACCTTCTCCGATTTCAGCATCGCTAAGAGCTAGGGAATCGTTTTTGTCACCCCTTACATATTATAGTTCATCACGAAGTTCTAGTAACTTGGTGATAGTGACTAGAGAACTCTGTCAATCACTTTATTATCTAGAAGATTAACCCGGACTCGATTCAAGCGATTGTAGTACTCAGACATTCTGAGCACAGGCTCACTGGTTGAGTTATTCTCCTCCATCTTGTAGGTAAAATACTTGTCAGAGGTCTCATACCTCTCGACTCGGGCATGAGTCTGAAATACCAATTTCATCTCTTGGAACATCTCGTCTGCTCCGGGATATTTCAAAACATTTTTGAAGTCCCGGTTCTAAGCCGTAAAGCATGGTGCACTAAACTATCAAGTAGTAATCATATCGAGCTTTGCCAAACGTTCATAACATTTGCATCTGCTCCTGCCATAGGTCCGTCACCTTGCGGTGCATCAAGGACATAATACTTCTGCGCAACAATGAGGATAATCCTCAGATTACGGACCTAGTCTGCATCATTGCTACTAACATCTTTCAACTTAGTTTTCCCTTGGAACATATCAAAAAATAAACGGGGAGCTATATCGCGAGCTATTGATCTACAACATAATTTGCAAATACTATTAGGACTAAGTTCATGATAAATTAAAGTTCAGTTAATCATATTACTTAAGAACTCCCACTTAGATAGACATCCCTCTAGTCATCTAAATGATCATGTGATCCATATCAACTAAACCATGTCCGGTCATCACGTGAGATGGAGAAGTTTTCAATGGTGAACATCACTATGTTGATCATATCTACTATATGATTCACGCTCGACCTTTCGGTCTCAGTGCTCCGAGGCCATATCTGCATATGCTTGGTGATACGTCCATTTTGCATCATGCTTTTATATCGATATTTATTGCATTATGGGCTGTTATACACATTATGTCACAATACTTATGCCTTTTTTCTCTTATTTTATAAGGTTTACATGAAGAGGGAGAATGCCGGCAGCTGGAATTCTGGGCTGGAAAAGGAGCAAATATTAGAGCCTATTCTGCACAACTCCAAAAGTACTGAAACTCCATGGAAGTCAGTTTTAGAATATATTAAAAATATTGGGTGAAGAAAGCACCAGAGGGGGGCCACCCACTGTCCACGAGGGTGGAGGGCGCGCCCTACCCCCTGGGCGCGCCCCCTGTCTCGTGGGCCACCTGGAAGCCCCCCAATGCCCATCTTCTAGTATAAGGTGTCTTTTGCCCTGAAAAAATCATAAGGAAGCTTTCGGGATGAAGCGTCGCCGTCTCGAGGCAGAACCAATCTAGGGCTCTGGCGGAGCTGTTCTGCCGGGGAAACATCCCTCCGGGAGGGGGAAATCGTCACCATCGTCATCACCATCGATCCTCTCATCGGTAGGGGGTCAATCTCCATCAACATCTTCACCAACACCATCTTCTCTCAAACCCTAGTTCATCTCTTGTATCCGATCTTTGTCTCAAAACCTCAGATTGGTACCTATGGGTTGCTAGTAGTGTTGATTACTCCTTCTAGTTGATGCTAGTTGGTTTACTCGGTGGAAGATTATATGTTCAGATCCTTTATGCACATTAATACCCCTCTGATTATGAACATGAATATGATTTGTGAGTAGTTACGTTTGTTCCTGAGGACATGGGAGAAGTCTTGTTATAAGTGGTCATGTGAATTTGGTATTCGTTCGATATTTTGATGAGATGTATGTTGTCTTTCCTCTAGTGGTGTTATGTGAACGTCGACTACATGAAACTTCACCATTGTTTGGGCCTAGGGGAAGGCATTGGGAAGTAATAAGTAGATGGTGGGTTGCTAGAGTGACAGGAGCTTAAACCCTAGTTTATGCGTTGCTTCGTAAGGGGCTGATTTGGATCCATATGTTTCATGCTATGGTTAGGTTTACCTTAATTCTTCTTTCGTAGTTGCAGATGCTTGCGAGGGGGGTTAATCATAAGTGGGATGCTTGTTCAAGGAAGGGCAGTACCCAAGCACCGGTCCACCCACATATCAAATTATCAAAGTAATGAACGTGAATCATATGAGCATGATGAAAACTAGCTTGACGATAATTCCCATGTGTCCTCGAGAGCGCTTTCCTTTATATAAGAGTGTGTCCAGTCTTGTCCTTTGCTACAAAAAGGATTGGGACATGTTGCTGCACCTTGTTTACTTTTGTTACTTGTTACCTGTTACGAATTACCTTATCACAAAACTATCTGTTACCGATAATTTCAGTGCTTGTAGAGAATACCTTACTGAAAACTGCTTGTCATTTCCTTCCGCTCCTCGTTGGGTTCGACACTCTTACTTATCGAAAGGACTATGATAGACCCCCTATACTTGTGGGTCATCACTAGGCTCGTCAAGTTTAACCCGAGTATTCTGCTTGTGCAAAACTGGCTTGCACCCGTTGTATGTGAACGTAGAGCTTATCACACCCGATCATCACGTAGTGTCTCGGCACGACGAACTGTAGCAACGGTGCATACTCAGGGAGAACACTCATACCTTGAAATTTAGTGAGATCATCTTATAATGCTACCGCCGTACTAAGAAAAATAAGATGCATAAAAGATAAACATCACATGCAATCAATATAAGTGATATGATATGGCCATCATCATCTTGTGCCTTTGATCTCCATCTCCAAAGCACCGTCATGATCACCATCGTCACCGGCTTGACACCTTGATCTCCATTGTAACATCGTTATCGTCTCGCCAACTATTGCTTCTACGACTATCGCTACCGCTTAGTGATAAAGTAAAGCAATCACATGGCGATTGCATTTCATACAATAAAGCGACAACCATATGGCTCCTGCCAGTTGCCGATAGCTGTGTTACAAAACATGATCATATCATACAACAATTTATATAATCACGTCTTGACCATATCACACCACAACATGCCCTGCAAAAACAAGTTAGACGTCCTCTACTTTGTTGTTGCAAGTTTTACGTGGCTGCTATGGGCTTAGCAAGAACCATTCTTACCTACGCATCAAAACCACAACGATTTTTCGTCAAGTGTGCTATTTTAACCTTCAACAAGGACCGGGCGTAGTCACACCCGATTCAACTAAAGTTGGAGAAACAAATACCCACTGGCCACCTGTGTGCGAAGTACGTCGATAGAACCAGTCTCATGAACGCGGTCATGTAATGTCGGTCTGGACCGCTTCATCCAACAATACCGCCAAATCAAAGTATGACATGCTGGTAAGCAGTATGACTATTATCGCCCACAACTATTTTGTGTTCTATTCGTGCATAAAACATCTACGCATAGACCTGGCTCGGATGCCACTATTGGGGAACGCAGTATTTCAAAAAAATTCTACGATCACGCAAGATCTATCTAGGAGATGCATAGCAACGAGAGGGAAGAGTGTGTCTGCGTACCCTCGTAGACCGAAAGCGGAAGTGTTTCGTAACGCGGTTGATGTACTCGAACGTCTTCGCGATCCAACCGATCAAGTACCGAATGCACGACACCTCCACGACCTGCACACGTTCAGTTCAGTGACGTCCCTCGAACTCTAGATCCAGCTAAGGCCGAGGGAGAGTTTCGTCAGCACGACGGCGTGGTGACGGTGATGATGACCGACACAGGGCTTCGCCTAAGCACTATGACAATATGACCGAGGTGGAAAACTGTGGAGGGGGGCATCGCACACGGCTAAAAGATCAACTTTTGTGTCTATGGGGTGCCCCCTGGCCATGTATATAAAGGAGGGAGGAGGAGGAGGCCGGCCTAGGAGGGGCTCTCCTATAGGGGGAGTCCAACTAGGATTCCCAATCCTAGTTGGGGTCCCCTTCCTTTTCCAAGAGGTGGAGAGAGGGAAGGAGGAGAGGAAGAAGAAAAGATGGGGGGCACCCCCTCCTAGTCCAATTCGAACCAGCCCATGGGGGGCGCGCTGCCTCCCCTTGTGGTCCTTCTCTCCTTTCCACTAAAGCCCAATAAGGCCCAATACTTCCCCCGGTGAATTCCCGTAACTCCCCGGTACTCCGAAAAATACCCGAATCACTCGGAACCTTTCCGATGTCCGAATATAGCCTTCCAATATATTAATCTTTACGTCTCGACCATTTCGAGACTCCTCGCCATGTCCGTGAGATCATACGGGACTCCGAACAAACTTCGGTCATCAAATCACATAACTCATAATACAAATCGTCATCGAATGTTAAGCGTGCGGACCCTACGGGCTCGAGAACTATGTAGACATGACTGAGACACATTTCCGGTCAATAACCAATAGCGGAACCTGGATGCTCATATTGGCTCCTACATATTCTACGAAGATCTTTATTGGTCAAACCGCATAACAACATACGTTGTTCCATTTGTCATCGGTATGTTACTTGCCCGAGATTCGATCGTCGGTATCCTCATACCTAGTTCAATCTCGTTACTGGAAAGTCTCTTTAC
The DNA here is from genome assembly GCF_056163025.1 of Triticum urartu. Classification (NCBI taxonomy): domain Eukaryota; kingdom Viridiplantae; phylum Streptophyta; class Magnoliopsida; order Poales; family Poaceae; genus Triticum; species Triticum urartu. The sequence continues at coordinate 474,559,515 of NC_141878.1, read as the reverse complement.
TCGTTCCGTAATGCATCATCCCATGGCTAACTCATTAGACACATTACTTGCAAGGCTCATAGTGATGTGCATTACCGAGAGGGCCCAGAGATACCTCTCTGGTACACGAAGTGACAAATCCTAATCTCGATCTATGCCAACTCAACAAACACCATTGGAGACACCTGTAGAGCATCTTTATAATCACCCAGTTATGTTGTGACGTTTGATAGCACACAAGGTGTTCCTCTGATATTCGGGAGTTGCATAATATCATAGTCATAGGAACATGTATAAGTCATGAAGAAAGCAATAGCAATAAACTAAACGATCATAGTGCTAAGCTAACAGATGGTTCTAGTCCGTCACATCATTCTCTAATGATGCGATCCCGTTCATCAAATGACAACACATGTCCATGGCTAGGAAACTTAACCATCTTTAATTAACGAGCTAGTCAAGTAGAGGCATACTAGGGACGCTCTGTTTGTCTATGTATTCACACGTGTACTAAGTTTCTGCTTAATACAATTCTAGCATGAATAATAAACATTTATCATGATATAAGGAAATATAAATAACAAATTTATTATTGCCTCTAGGGCATATTTCCTTCAGGCTTTGCCACAAAATATCATGTCAGCTCTATATAATAATGCAAAGCAATATGGCAATGAATGCTCACGCCATGTGAATAGTAACAATGAAAGTTGCATTGCAATATATCTCAGAATGGCATGGAAATGCCATAATAGATAGGTATGGTGGCTGTTTTGAGGAAGATATAAGGAGGCTTATGTGCGATAGAGCATATCATATCACGGGGTTTAGATGCACCGCCGAAGTTTGCACCAATCTCAAGGTGCAAAAGGGCAATGCACGGTACCGAAGATGCTAGCAAATTGCGGAAAGGTAGGAGTATGTATAATCCATGGGCTCACATTAGTCATAAAGAACTCAAATACTTATTGTGAAAGCCTATTAGCCCTCGAAGCAAAGCACGACTCGCATGCCCCTAAGGAGAAGGTTGGGAGGAGTTAACCATCGCACGCCCCCGATTCATACAACACAAAGTTAGCAATCAAGGATAAATCGTGCTCCAACTTCCTAGTTATGTCAAAACTGACACTTTCATGAATAGGAAATCACAAACCTTGACACCGATATCTTTAATAAACCAAATCATCCACTAGTACACCCACATGTTACCATCTCAATATCGCAAAACTATTGCAAAGAATCAAACATATAATGTTCAGTGATCAACAAGTTTTATGCAGGTTTTTATGACTGACCATGTGAATAATCAATTCTTGTTAACTCTCTAAATAAATATAAGTGAAGCATAAGAGTTTAATTATTTCTACAAAAGACTCGGCCAAGCTCTAACTAATATAAGTGAGGCAAAAGAGCATTCTACAAATAACTGTATTCAACATGTAGAGAAGCGACCATCCAAACTTCAAAAGATATGCATGGAGCACACAAAACATTCTATAAAGCCATACTCAAAAGATATAAGTGAAGTATGAAGAGCATTCCGTAAATCAACCAAGTATTATCTCATACCAGCATGGTGCATAAAAATAAAAGGAAAAAATAAACACAAAATACGCTCCAAGAATTTACGCATATCATGTGAGCAAAACAAAAACCGAGACATATCGATAATTGTCAAGGAAGAAAGATGGAATGCCTTCCGGGGCATCCCCAAGGTTAGATGATGAGCACTAGTAGTGACAGGGGTGAAAGGCAAGGAGATGCTGCATAGATGGCGACAAGAGGATGTTACGGTGGAAACCAAATGATTGGCAATTGTAACAGGACAACGCGGATGAAATCTATAATAGAGGAATGGTTAAGTTAACAAAAGTGAGGAATGAAGAAACGATAACGAGGCAAAGCTACTTCTTACGACATGACAGGCTTCACACCGTTCAACGGCCACGTAGGCGCTCGTGAATCACGGTGACAACACAGTGATACATGAAGTAGTGCGAAGGCTGCTATTGCGCTATAGAAATCTTATGAATTAAATTCCACTAGCTAATGGCGCACGCGTTGCAACATGGACATACATAACCGTGTCAGACATATATGTTATACCCATGATATTCTAGGTTCTTGTAAAATTTGACTTGATTTTAGTATAAGTAGGGAAAGACAAGGGAAGTTCTAATTTGGTTGAGTTTTAGGTAAGGTTTTATTTTATTTTATTTAGGTATAGGTATGAGAAGGCAAGGGAACTTTTGATTCAGTTGATGTTTTGGTAAGATTTGATTTTATTGAGAATGCAAAGGTTTTGGTAAAATTTGATTGAGTTAATTAAGAACATGGTTCCCACTAGGACAAGGAAATGAAAGCACCTATTTGGTTTAGATTATTCCATACTAGGGGGACGAAACCACATTTGGCGACGTATAAACATCAACCCCCCTTAAAAAGTAGAAATACATGAAATAAGTTCACTCAAAACTTATGCTATTAGAAACACATGGACAATATATTAAAGTATTTGGAAATATGCATCAGTTTGTCTCTTGATGTCTCTATTTTGCCTACAACCATGTCTAAAATAGGCCAAATCCAAAATACAACTTTGATCAGGCCAAATCCAAAAAACGTGGGAATGGAATGAACCAGAGTGACAACATGGTGGCGGTAGGGGAGACTTCTGGTCGAGGCAGTTGGCGTCGATGCATGGACGAGGGAGGAATCATGACACATCTATCTCCCGGGGAGACACAGGAAATAGAGCTTCGTTTCAGGAAGAGCGCATAATACTTCTGGTCGTGGCAGTTGGCGTCAATGCGCGCACGGAGGGAGGAAACGTGACACATTCCTCTTCCGAAAGATAGGGAAACGGAGCTCAGTTTCGAGGAGAGTTGGTAATAGTCCCGGTCATGGCAGTTGGTGTCGATGCGCGGACGTAGGAGGAAACATGGCGGATTCCCCTCCGCAAAGATAGGGAAACACAACTCGGTTTCGAGGAGAGTAGGTAATACTCCCGGTCGTGACAGTTAGCATCGATGCACGGATCGAGGGATGAATCAGGACGCCTCTCTCTCATGCGGGAGATACGGTAGAAAGAGCTCCGTTTTAGGAGAGCGGATAATGCTTCGGTCGTGGCAGTTGGCGCCAATGCGCGTATAGAGGGAGGAAACGCGACGCATTCCCCTCCCAAAAGATAGGGAGACAGAGCTCAGTTTTGAGGAGAGTCGATAATACTTTCGATCGTGACAGTTTGCGTCAATGTACGACTAGACGGATGGACATTTTTCTCCCTGAAAGAAAAAATGGCCCCCGATTTTGCGAAAAGCGGATAATAAAAAATTGATACGAGGAGCCATTGGTCCATCCAGCGGTTTGCAAACAACTTTTGCTTTGCATGGACGGTTTTAATGGGTTGTCGTTCATAAATTGTCTACGCACTGTCGTCTGTATAGCAGTGCTGTTTTTATTGTCCCCCCTATCATAACTATTGGGGGGCTATAGACATGCCAAATCCAAAATACAACTTTACTCGGCACACTCATTGTTCTCACCGCGCACGGTGTGCACCTTCTTCAGCCGACGCCACCGTGCGACGAAACCGGGAACGCAACCCAACCCAACCCAAGCCGGGTCCAACGGCAAATCCACTTGTGTAACCTATAACTGAAACGCAAACCAATCGAATCGTCCCAGACGCGGTCAATTGCACTGCCCACTTCCTGCAGGTATCATTGTCGATCGCCTCCCTCCGTCCACGACTCCATCTTCTTCTCCTCTTCTCTTCGTCTCCGAACCTTATTTAAGCCCGCGGCGGCCGCGGCGTCCCTCCCCTGACGGAGGAAAGGAAAGATCCCATCTTCCCGCCCGGACACCTGCACCGCCTCCGCCAACCTACTTCCCATTTCCAAGAAGCCCGCCCGAGCTTAAACAAACCAAAAGGGAAAGCAAAGGAGGACGGCGGGTGCGCGCGTCGGCGTCGGCCGCGAGAATTTAGCGGCCGCCGCGGGCTTCCTCGTCATCGCTGGCGGCGACGGGGATGAGATGAGATGAGATGGGCATGAGGTGCAAGAGGCACCCGTTCCAGGCCGGCGGCGGCGTCTGCGCCACGTGCCTGCGGGACCGCCTGCTCGTGCTCGCCGCCGCGCAGAACGACGCGTCGTCGACGCCGTCCACTCCTCCCGCCACCGCTCCCCCTCCGCCCGCGGAGGCGGCGCCGGCCCCGGCGTTCCCGAGGTCCGTGTCGCCGTACGTGTCCCGCAGGAAGTCCGACTCCTCGGGCGGCGCGCTCAGGCACCACCCGAGCCTGCTCTTCTTCCGGACGCCGCAGGTCGGCCCCGCCTACGGCGGCAGTGCCCCGCTCGAGGAAGGCGACATCGGGTACCACAAGCCGCGCGCCGGGAAATTCTCCGTGCTCGCCACGCTCTTCGGCAGCCACCACCACCGCCGCCACGGACCGGAGGACAAGGACAAAGCCAAGGAGCGCAAGAAGAGCCGTTCCTGGCTGGCCGGGATCATCCCGCGCCGTCGCAGGAAGCAGGTGCCGGCCGACGCCGTGCTGCCCGCGTCGCCGCCGCCCAGGCGCTCCTGCCGCGTGGTCAGCAACCGGGGGCTGTCGCCGGAGCGGTGCAGTCAGGGCAGCGGCGAGGAGAGCAGCTCGCCCGCCGACCCCCCGTGGCGGCCGTCCCCTTCCCCGATGCGGAGGACCCCATGCCGGCGCCGCCAGACCAGCAGCATGCCGTCGGGATTCGCCGTGTGCCTCAGCCCGCTGGTGCGGCCCAGCCCCGGACGCCGCCACCGCGCCGCGCAGCCGCCGGACTCGGGCACCTTCTCCTCCGAGCTGCGGCCGTCGCCGCTCCACAGCGCCGCCTCCGTCGGACGCTGCCGCTCACGGAAGCTCGCCGACGGCGCTCGCTTCCGGTGATCCCTTCCTTTTCCTTCTTCTCCTTGATTCTTCTCTAGTTTTCCTTCATCACCCAACCCCAATCACCACTCTTACTAGTAGCTTTCTGTGGATTTTTACATCATGTCCATTTGTGAAGAAGAGTCCGCGAGATTTCATACTCGGAGAACATTCCGTTGACGTATACTACAACTACTCCTAGATTTTTACTCTGCTTGCTTGCTTGGTTGCTTGCGAGCCGAACAATTTGCGAGACTGCAACGAGCTCAGCTGCCCGATCACTTCATTGTCTACACAGCTACGCAGCCGTCTGGTCGTGATCCGATTTGATTTGCAAGAATTCAATCCGTTGCCGCTTTGATGTCCGGGGATTAAACAAAGAATAGACTTTAGTGGCGCGTAATGGCAGTAGGTGCGGGGAATGCATATACGGAATTGAATGCCCGAGTTATGAGCGAGAGAGATCTGCGCCTGTGTGCCGATTAAAAAGAAGGTTCGCGGTCGCATTGTGCTGTCCGAACGAAATACTGCTCCGTGAGAGACGCATGAATTGAATTGAATTCCGTTTGGTCAGAGCTTTCACATGGGCTGGAGGCAGGCAGCGCATTCATATGGCCGATGGCTGCTCCCCAGCATTACTCCTTTTTCGTTTGCTGGTGCACCGAACCATGACTGCTGGTCAATCAATGATCCCCCAACCTCTTTCTGCTTGCTCTGACCCGAGTTATAACTTTTGCACACCGACCGGACCAGACGAGACGAGCAACAAAAAGGGCCAAGGAAAAAATTACTTGGAGCGGTGCATTTCGCTTGAGTTACACGAAAGTTGGCGGCAATTTGCGGGAGATCCTCCATATGCTCTCTCGCGTGATGTGTCGTGGTTTGCTGGTGACTTACTGTGGGACGATCATGACACGGTATTGCATTCGATGTGGGCGCGTCGCCTCATCACTGGCCGATTAGGATGTGTGAGCTTACTTTTGTTTTTGCGCACTTGTTGCATTAACAAGTAGTGAATCTTTTTGTGTTTACATACATGCCAGTATGCCACCTCTTTGTTAACTTGCTCGAGGAGCCATCAGCGTGTCGAAAGTGGGCGCAGCTAACATTGTTGTTTAAAAGCAGCGTGGCGGTTCACACTTGGCAGATCGACAGCTACTGCTGCTGGTGCCACAACATGGTACACAATACGTCTTCTGCAAATAGGAGTATAAGATACTCCTCGCTCACTCGGTGCTGCAGATGACCTGCCGGCAATTTAACTAATCGACGGGTTGGACTTTCCGCTTGCTTTGTACTATAATTTGTTATCTCTCTCTGTCTGAAAAATGGCGAGCTGCTACTCTTCCTACTACAAATACTACTACTCCACCGTGCATGCATGAGCGTGGAATAGTAGCTGCCTGGAGAGTTCCGATTCGTCGTCGGCTGCCTGTTCCACGTTTTTGTATGCTATACGACTACGAGACGCCAAAATCTAGGACTGGATCAGTGCTAATGATGGTGTCCTAATCACTCAGCGACGCTGGGATTTGTGCCGCGGACAGAGGGGAGGGAGGGGGGTGGTGCCTGCCACTGGGCAGTTGAAAAGTCAACCTGCTCCGCCAAGTGGGGACGGATTAAAATAGAAAGGTCAGCACGGACATTGTCTCCCTCAAGGACTTGTCTGATTGGACACGGATTATTCCGGCCAAAATATTATTCGCGGATTGAAATAGTAGTAGTAAAAGGCACGGCGGCGAGGAGTCTGATTCTTTTTGCCCAAACCAGCGCCAGCAGCCCGTTTCTCTTTACACGAACTTGTCTCAACACGTCAACCGCTGGTGTGTTGACATGGCAAAATAACATGTTGGGATAAAAAAAGAGTTGTCATCTGCTTACAAGCATATTAGGGTAGTTGCGATGCACCCTGCAAAACATATGTCAATCGATAGTTTTGGGGATGGGAGAAGAGACGGACATGTGGGCGAACTGATAAACGCCCACACACCAGCCCCTCTACGTGCGTTGAAAACCGACGTGTGGGCGAGGAGACGGGCATGTGAGCGAACTGATAAATGCCCACACATCAGCCTCTCTGCGTGCGTTGAAAACTGACGTGTGGGCAAACTGCTAAACGCCCACACACCAGCACCCCGCATGTGAAAACGAATGCGTGGGTGACCGGATGAATGACCATACACCAGCCCAATCCTACGTGGCATAAAAAATCTAGCAAAACATGACAAGATTTATGCAAACTCAAACCGACGTTGATCCATGCATGCGCGTGGGCGAGATGCGTGGGGGTTAGTATTTCTGACTGATAAATAAACGATCCATACAATGACCGTTTGTTGAGCTGACCAGGAGAATCTCCGCGTTGCTCTTGTCCGTCCGTCGCACTTGAGTTTGCAAAGTACCGCATGATGTGGGCACCCGACCCGACCTGACCCGACCCCGACCCCGAAGAGACGCCGCGCGCGCAGACCGACGAGCGACGCGGCAACGGAAGCCATTCATGGCGTGCACTGTGGGCGCTGGCCCAGGAGGTCGCCGATCGCATGTTCGCTCGCTCGCTTCGGAGGCAAGCCGCCTAGCCTAGCCTAGCTAGTACCGGTAGTTTTCGCTCGCTCACTGCCCAGCACCTCAACCGCGACGGATGTGAGATCGGCGACGACCGATGGGTGGGCTGGGCGCGCGATGATGGCGAGGGCGAGGCTTATTGGACCGGCTCGATGGGCGCTAGTGCGCGTGGTTGACCGGCGGGCCGTGCTGTCGTTGCGTCGCGGGCGGCGAGTGGTGCGCGGCGTAATCATCCCCTTCGCTTTCCAGCCAGCCTTTCTATCTCGGGCGCGCGGTGGTAACGGAAGGTCGACGACGGATCGCTTGCTGTCGGGCGGGGCACGCACATCTGCTGGCTGCTGCTCTGGGTCTTACCGGCCGTCTCAGTTGGTGTTACTCCGTCTTTGTTCCATCGTTTTATCTTGGCGTCAAAGCATGGATGGATGAAGTGGCGATGGAGTTGGTGCGCTGTTGCAACAAGCTCTCTCGTGTGCCAAGTGCGCATGATGACCGGTTGATTAGGGGCTGGCGTGTTGTGGGGGTTGATTGGGTGCTGGTGTGTGTTCAGTGGGGTGGGGTGGGGTGAGGCCTTGAGGGCAGCCATGCACATGCACGTACCCCCTCCGGTTTAAGAAATTGATTCGGCGCCCGCCACCTCGGAGCTGAAAACGAAAAGGTCTTGGGGTAAAATGAGGGCCTGGTTTACGTACGTCAACTAGCTGAATCCTGTAATGAGAGGATACAACACACAAGCGTCTGCCTTTTCGTTTGGCTTTCAGGTTGATCCCCGGCCTGCCGCTCCTAACGAGCATCCGTCAAACATGTACGCATAACGCAAGGAGTGTACAGTAGTAGGCCACTATAATAGTACATTGTGATGATTATGGTAGTCATATCCCACGGTTGAATTGACTTTGAGTAGATATCAAGAAAGAAACCACGGTTTGTTTTCACATAACCGCACGTTTTAAGATAACCTGTAATGGCTCTCGCAAAATGTGCAAAGAAGACCGCTCTAACGCGAACTGATGGTGAGATTTCTTATGGTGGAAGCGACCCATCCTTGATTGTGGTCAGTGTATGTGAGCATCTCCTCTCAGAAAAAAGGAAAAAAAAAATATGACCATCTCTTCAGAAAAAAAGGAGACCCTTCTCACTTGCAGAAATGGATAGTGACATTTCAAACCGCTGCATGCTTCCTAACCCTTTGAAATCATCAGTGCCAACTCAAAGAAAACCAGGGAAATAATGAAACATCAAGTGGAAACCGAGTCTTCTTTAAGCCCCCACTATATTTATTGAACCAAGCGATTTCTCCTTAAAACTACAAAATAAATCCTCAACTATGAATTTATCCCAAAATATCAAACCCTAACACCTAAATTGGAACATATCGTGTTAGCCTTGGCATAGCAAAACCATGTCGGCAAGTTCAAAGATTGGGATTGCTCACTTTAGTATGGATGCATTTCATAAGTTAGATTATGATCTACTTAATCAAACAAGTTGCTAACATTCCTGCATCTACCTTTTGCACAAACTATAAAATAAGTTCACCAAATTAAGCAATTTCCTGATATAATTATTGTTATCTCAAATTTATTGACACCATTCCGCAAAATTTTACACAACATGTGTGTCCATCTTTGAGTTTGAGAATTTCATGGGACTAGAGAAAAGGTATAATAATAGGTTAACAAGTGACAATATATGGCTGGTTATGGGTGACTTCAACCTCTTTTGCCAAGAGGCTGATAAGAACAACCTTAACCTAAATCTTCGGATAATGGATCTCTCAGGGAGCACTCTCTCTATGAAGGGAATCCACCTTCAGAATAGGAGGTTGAATAGGAAGTTTACATTGAGCAATGAGTGTGAAAACCCAACTCTCAAACTCGACATGGCCTTCTAGCTACAACCCTGCTTGGGACCTTCACTTCGGTAACCACACGCTCAATGTTCTACCCTCACAGCACATATTTTAGCTAAGGAAGGTCGTAGAAATAAAGTTTGTAAAACATGGCTACATGTACCCCGCGTAAACCTGGTCATATGTCAGGCCGGATTTTGAGTTGGGTTTTAAAAAGCCCGAACCTCGAACTACAAGCCTGAGCCTGCACTGAAGCCGGAAGATGCCCCTTTCCGCAAGCCCCATGCCTGGACTAAAAACAAGCCCGAACGCCCAGCTCAAATGTTGTTTTCAGAACGCGCACAGGTAAGCCCGTCCGAAGTGCCGCAAAACTAAAGTCTGGGCCCGGCTCGAAAACACTTTCAGACTGCGAAATGGAGCCCAACCCAGCCTGGTTTTCGGGCCGGGCTGCGCACGATCAGGTTTGCCACCCTTGGCTTGGTGCTCTAGGAGGGTGCCAAAATTTCTGAATAATAAAATGCACCAATTTCCATCTCAAAGAAAAAACACTAACGAGTTCGACTATTTTGCCACTTTGGTGGGAAGTTTAAGGATGATTGTAGCATAGTTTTCGCTGATCCTAGAGTTTCCAGGTATAGCAGGATACCTGTGAACATAGACATTTCAGAGTCTGGGCGGGAAATAGAGCCTAAAAAAAAGAACAAATGACCAACCTCCATAGCAGCACAATGAGAGTGTTTCAATTCGGTATATCTGTCATGTGGGGTTGAATGAATACCTGTCTGAAGCTGCAGGCTATGAAAACGAACATCTAAAACTCTGAACACAAGTCCGCAAACTTTCGTAAGAATCGACCAGCCGAGGCTTCATATGTTCAACGATGGAACAGCCGGGAACTAAAATATGGCCAGAGAAATAACTCATGAAGTTCGAAAATGGACAAATTTTCTTCTGATAGCCACATGAGTCCTTCTGCATAAAGCTCTGAAGTAAGCCGTTTGTCGGTAAAATCGGTAAGCTGCCACCAAAATCTTCTTGCCGAGTCAGAGCCAATTTAAGAGAGGAATCTGCGATCATCTAAACAGGCATGGGAATGACACATATTATTCAGCACATCCATGTCATAAAAAATCATCAGCACAGCAAAGTTCAGACACAGGTACACCTCTCCGGCAAGAGTAAGGTAGCGACAATGCAAACATATATTAACTGACACCGGCGGAATGAGATTATGATCAGTTTGCCAATGAGGATGACAAACACGCCGTATGAGAAGGCAACTAGGAACATGAATATATTTTTTTCTAAATCAAGAAATCTAAGGTCGTATATTATAACAAAAATGGGGCAACACACTGAAGATTCTTTCAGTCAATGTCACCTTCAACTTGCATGACCCATCAGTGTCACCTTCAACTTCAGAAATTACATGAAAAAAAAAGATACCAGGCCACCACTCGATTGTATCGATAAATATGAAAAGGAATTACTTAATTTGTGGGAAGAAGCAGAAAACTAAGAAGGCGCCTCTAATTCTACAGATAATAAAGAGTGATGAACTTGTAAATATTTCAAAGGAAACATGCGGTTCAAAGATAATTAGCCTAAAAACAACAATAGAGATGCTGAAACCTGATAATGATATGTGCGCAACATTCTGAGCTCAAATTTTCATTTCTCTGCTGCATTTATCATTAGTAAATTCAGTGTGTTAATGAAGTGATTACAACCACAGAGGATGCATGGCAAAACTCTTGAAAACATACATCAATCATTGGATTAAATAAGATCATAACAAAAATCGAAATGTATTGAGACCTGTGCATATATATAGAATATGAACATATTTTAAGAGAAGAAAGATTAGTTTACACTCTGCACTACTACAAACTAGAGAAGATACCCGATAACATAGTTCTATGCATATTAAAGAGCTACAGGCTGAGGGAAAATTTGTTGTGTGGTAGTACAAAAGCATATTTTGAAGTACAATCAGTTTATGCGATCAAAACAAGGTTATATCTGAAGTTAAAACTGCTCAGGACATATTTCCAAAAGTGAACATGAATTATCTTTCATAAATCATAAAATGTCAAATCAGGATATCATGTTCAACTGTTGGTTGCAATTTTTTAGAGATAAGAGGTCCATAATTTTGTGCAGGTTGAATTAAAATCAGGCTGATGGAATTTTGTACCACTCTGTTTCCAAGGTCTAAAGCACTCAGCATCTCTGCTAGTACATCCATGATACAGCGAGCATTCAGAAACTCTGACATACTGAAAAAATATTAGCAGTATTCAGTTCAATCCATCCTTGAAAAATAACATCAGGTTGCAATAGAAAAATAAGAAAGAATATAAACTAAACTAACACAGATGTGTTGTTGAAAGATGCCCGCTGGAGATACAACGAAAGAAAAGATCCACTGGCTGATTACATTAAAGAGGCTAAACAGATTATCTGGAGATAAAACAGAATAACACTCTTCATTCTTATTTTACCATTTTTCTCAAAGGACTACATGAACATTAATGCCATGTCCAGGGAATGAAAAAGTTGACAAAAAGTCATGAAGAAAATTAGGCTGCTACACAGAAAAGATTCGAAAACCATTGCACAATGTGATTCTTTTATTTGATATTATTTTACCCCATAATATGCAAGCAAGAATCTCTAGGCTGGTGCAATGGGAGTTGCAGAAACTAAATTTATTCAACATTATGTGCTCTAGTTTACATATAAGATCACAAACAGTGCATTACAGGGGAACCAGATTACAACGGTGAGACACAACAATAAAATGTATAGAAGTTCTAGAAAGTGATCAGATAAAAGAAAAGCAAAACTGGCACTGATTCTACACTTGGTTGGCATTTCCTGAGCACATCACAAAATCAACAATCCATTGAAAGATACTGTTGACGTATAATGTGCTGCCTAGTCTCTTCCATTAGATCGATCTTTTGGTTGCATTGGCTAGAGCATGCACTTCTACATGGTATCAAAGCCAAGAGGTCTCGAGTTCAAGACCCGGCTGGTGCAATTAAATTGCAGCCCACTTTCGGTCCATGTTTAGGCCTGAGGGAGCCACACGTGAGGGGGAGTGTTGACGTATAATGTGCTGCCTAGTCTCTTCCATCAGATCGGTCTTTTGGTTGCATTGGCTAGAGCATGCACTTCTACAGATACCACAACGTTTGGGTCATTTGCTGGAGCACATTGGACCAATTAAAATGCAACACTATTCTGAAATTTATGATAATTACATAAACAAGACGAAGAGCCGTAATTACCCTTGGAACTAAACTCCCACCTGGCAGTGACTCACTGCTCAAACTTATATATGTTCTTTCTCTTCAAAGTACAAAACAATACCTCTCATATCAGTCATACTCATGGCCCTTCTCATTTCTGAATTCTAAGTGATATTTTTGTAAGTCTAATGTGTTCTACTAGCAAATAACCATGATTTTGCAGTCTCCATCTGTCGATTGCAGTCTGTTTCAGTAATTGCCAACCTAGCAAATTCAGAAGCAAATTTTGCCAACTGAACAGTACCATCTGAAAGCAGAAAATGAAAACGAAAAGGAAGAAAGCACACCTCAGAGCAGGGAAGTCATTTCCAGCAGAAGATTTAGCTTCATCCCCATCAGATAATCAATTATGTTAAGCCTTCCACTCCGTGATGTCTGAGCAGGAGGTTGGAGCAGGAGATCCTTACATGATTGCCTCTACCTCGGCGCCCAGGGAGTTGCATAAGGAGGCGGGTTCCTTGGAGACGCCATCGACGCACCTGCTGTTGTTGGGGGGCAAATGGAGGCGTCGGCCGCGCAGCTGCTGTTATAGGGGCGGGCGGAGGCGCCGGCCTCGTAGTTGCTGTTGTTCGGGCAAACGGAGGAGCTGACGATGGTGGGCAGCTGGCGGAGCCAGAACTTTTGTGAAGTCTGGGCAAGTTGAGCCTAAGTGTAAAAGGGCAGCCCGATGCATGTAGCTCCCGCTTGCGCAGGGTCCGAGAAAGAGTCTTATTACTTTGGGTCTTTTGCACGCAGTCTTTCTCTACATTTCTGAAAGAAATTGTTTTCAGGACTTAAAGTGTATAATCTAAAAATAAAAAATCAGGTATCCGGATATGCAACATATAATATAGCACCAAACTTCTGAACCATAAATCCACATTAATAATGAAGGGAAAGCATAAATATAATAGTTGCACAAAATGTAATTTTAAAGTGAAGTAATGGATAATATATCAAATATCCATTTCAAAGACTAAATAAAGTTGAGACTTGACAATAGAGGAAATATAGCAAGCCTTGCATAGAGGCAAACTCGCCATGTCACCAACAAAAGTAAAGCTATTCATACCAGATGTCATTGTGCAATTACTTCCATCACGGTTGAAAGCATCTCTCACTTGTTCATTATTGTCAAAAGCAAGACATATAACCAGCTTTGCATAGAGGCAAACTCGTCATGTTGGCAAAGTCCTAGAAGGCACTACAAGATAAAAAATGAATTTGTAATTGAAATAAATTTAGTTGTGAGATGTGAATATATTCAAAATAGAAAGCTTGCAAGAAAATAGATGGTAAGATGGAATATATCGACAATACGCTAAAGAAAATCATGAGACAAATGCCCTTTCCGAGACTTCATTGCAGTAAATGTTCATATAATAACCTTATCATCAACTGGCTTGAATGACTCCCGCTCGGTGTAACATATCATCAAGACATTGAACCATTCATTATTGATCTTGCTAAGTAGTTTATTTTTAATATTCTTCATTGTTGAAAAAGCTCTCCCACCAGATGTCGTTGACACCGGCAATATTTAGTTTGCGGTTAACCAAACGAAATTAGTGAAATAATTCTTTCTCTTTACAGCAGAAAGACCACAAACTGCACATCAAGTAAAAAATGCATTCTATGAGTATGAAGCAAGGAGAAGCTAAAAAAGTATTGCATGAATAGCATGTGCTGCAGGATGAATATGCTAGTTCTCATATAGATTAATCGACCTGAAAATAAATACTTATAAATGAGAAAAACCATATGAGGATCAAAAACTTTCTGAGGACATGCCCCGGCCAGTAATCAGCACAAAGTAATCTGTTTTCTCTTCCCTTCTTCAAGATGGGGGGACACATGGTCAGTGATGTGAGTTGCCTTCCAATTAATTCTGAAAGAATAATTCATTCCCTAGCCCAGACCCACTATTCAGAGAAGAGAGATCCCTAGCCGGCTAGCCGTAATTTCGGTGGAGGATTCTTAGTTTCTTACCGGAGGCGGCCCAAGCCGAATGAGAGGAAGGAGGTGTTGAGGGCCGTGTACTCAAGTAGACTGCCTGGCCGGCTGAGCGCCTGGTGTGATGGCGTCCGCTCGTCGCCAGCCGTGCGCCTCGCCGTCTAGGGCATGTGGTCTAGGCCTCTAGGGTTAGCCTCTGTTAGGCCAGCCGCCAGTCCCTACACTTGCCGCCTGGGAGAAACGAAATAGACAGGGAGTCTGGGAGTTCGTGCGATCGATCGAACTCGTTTTTTCTAGAGAAATCGATCGAACTCGTGATGCAGCAATTGTTTCGGCCTGGGCAGCTCGGGCTGCTGTTGGGCCGTGAACAGCGCGCACCTGTGAGAAACGAAGGCCCAAAAGTGTTTTTTTGCCCGGATAAAGCAAGCTACAATACGTATTTAGCCCTTCATTAATTTGGTCGATCGCTGTTGTCATGGACCAGCGAGCCCGGGCAATTGCCCAGGGTCGCTGGGCGGTGGCTCCGCCACATGCTCCGTGGTGCCGGCCGCAAAGGGGAACCGGGACGGTGGAGCCGCGCGCGAACAGGATTGGAGGCGTCCCTTGCTGCGGCGCACGGAGGCGGAGGAGGATTGGGCAGTGGAGCGCGGAGGGGATCGGGTGGCGCCCGAAAGGATCCGGGAGGTCTGTCATAGCTCATGCAATTGAAGAAGAAGAAGAAGAAGAAGAAGAAGAAGAAGAAGAGTCGGGAGGGATAAGGAACCGGCAAAAAGAGGGAGGGATCCGGTAGATATAACGGAATCGGCCGAACTATGCAGGACCCTATAAAAAATTTAGGCCTCTTTTGGTTCAATAGATAGGATTATCATAGGAATAGGAATCTTGTAGGAAATGAGATGACATGTATCTCAAATCCTATGAGTAGGAATAGAAAACAAGATGTCATTTGGTTGACATCAAAGGAATTTTTCCATTGAGTCTAGGCTCTTTTTTATTTTCCTATGAAATGTGGAGGATAGGAACCAATCCTATGTAGGAATAGGAATCCATTCCTATGAACCAAAGGGCTCTAAAGGAAAAAAATCCTATAAGAATCATATCCTCTAGAATTCCTATGAAATTCCTCTAAACCAAATGAGGCCTTAGCAGATGAGCGATTTTATGTTCGAGGTGAAAAATGGGTCTCCCTTCACTATATCGACCCAACCAATCAAAGGATTGAATGGTTAGGGGGGCGTCGATGTACTGACCGGTGGGCCCCATTGTTAGGTATTGTTATCCTAACGATCATATTGTAGTGTACGAAATGAAAAAGAGAATTCTCGTCTCCTACCTCCGCCTGTTCTCACCTACTCCAGCAGAGTAAGTAGGCAATAGAGGATGATTGTGGGTCTTGTTTGTGTAATGGGCAAAGTACTACAATTTGATTTTTATTGGCCTACTCTTTTTAAAGATGCTTGTAAGTTTGTCTTGTCTTATGATGAATGTTAAAAAATTGCTAATATTAGTAGACGTCAGGAAATGCCTATGAATTATTCACTTGTTATTGAACCATTTGATGTTTGGGGATTTGATTATATGGGACATTTTCCTTCCTCCAATGGGTATACACATATTTTGGTTACTGTTGATTATGTTACTAAGTGGGTAGAAACTATTTCAACCAGTAGTGTTGATCATAACACATTCATTAAAATGCTTAAAGAAGTTATTTTACCGAGGTTTGGAGTCCCTAGATATTTAATGACTAATGGTAGTTCACACTTTATTCATGGCGCTTTCCGTAAATTACTTGCTAAATATGATGTTAACCATATAATTGCATCTCCTTATCATCCTTAGTCTAGTGGTCAAGTAGAATTAAGTAATAGGGAAATTAAACTGATCTTGCAAAAGACTGCCAAATTGTTTAAAGAGAAAGTTAGAAGATGGCAGAACAAAAGAATACAAAACCAGGTATTTAATGTAGGGGACCATGTCTTGCTATACAATTCTCGTTTAAAATTTTTTGCAGGAAAACTTCTCTGTAAATGGAAAGGACCTTACGTTACCAAAAAAGTCTACTGTTCCGATGCTATCAAGATCAACAACGCCGAAGGCACCAACCTGAAGGTGGTGAATGGGTAAAGAATCAAACACTATATCTCAGGTACGCCTATAAATGTTGAGACCAACTTTATTCCCATGACACTAGAGGAATACATAACACTCCAGAACCCTGAAAAGGAATAGCTATGTGATACGATAAGTAAACCGACTCCAAAAGCTTTCCAAAAGCAATTTGACTCTGTTTTGGAATATTTTAAAAAAATAGAAAAAAATAAGAAGTAGTATGAATAGCGCACGAGCATGCGACAAGCCTAGGGAGCGCGCCCTACCCCCTTGGGCGCGCCTCCCGAGCTTGTGGACACCTCGTGTACCCTCCAGACTTTGTTTTCTCCCAGAATACTTGTTTTGCACGGTAAAAATTCATTATATAATTTCTCGAAGATTTTGACCACCGTATTACGACAATATCCCCTGTTCTTGTTTCGAGCTATTTTTCTGACAGATCTAGATCGCCATGATGTCTCCAAGTGCCTCCAAGGACAAGTTCTACGAGAAGGTCATCAAGCCATTGAGATGTGTGAGGGGGTGCTTCACATCCGGGATGTTTAAGGGTCAAGGAAGACCGGAAACGTGGAGGCCAGGCTCGAAGTGGTGGAGCAGGAGGTCTTCAAGTGCCAAGGGATGGTGGAAGACGGACTCAACCCCAACCACTCCATGATCATGGAATTCACCCGTGATCACAAGATGGACAACAATAGTATTGGAAAAGCCATCTTCAAGCTTCATGAGAAAACTGAGCATCTCCAGGCCCAGATCTATGTCCTACAAAACCAAAACTGTGAGTATGAATACAAATTTAAGAGGATGAGTTTGGCTGCAGATTTGAGGATTCCGGAGGCTCGTTCATCTTTTTACGATGGTGAGCACATGCCTTGGAAGACGGAGGACAAACCTCCCACATCATCAACTTCATCATCACCACCTCCGAAGAAGGAGACTTGAGTACATGGGTATGGGCACTCCCCTTGGCTTGTGCCAAGCTTGGGGGAGGTGTCCCGGTATCGTATCACCATCACATCTTTATCTTTATTGTTTATCTTAGAGCATCTCCACTCGTTTTCCCCAGCGCACCCAGCGATTGCCTTCTGGCATTTGCACCGGCGGTTTTTTTGCCCTGGGGGTGATCAAGCTCCCAGCCGCACCCCTAGGTTTCGGCCCCAGATGCCCAAAAATTCAAGCTTGTATTTTCCGCTGCCAAAAAATGCTACAAGTTAGGCGATCATCATGCCACAGCTCGGCGATCAAACAAACCTGAAAGTTCGGCTACCAAAAGGAAGGAAGCATAGACAAGGAACACATCAAACGACGGGCTCCTCTAGCGTGGGACTGGTCGGGGTCGGCATGGGTGCAGGCGTGCTCGGCGTCGGCGTGGCTTCTGTGCTCGGGCTGGTAGTCGGCGTCGGCGTGGCTTCTGTGCTCGGGCTGGTAGTCGGCGTCGACATGGCTTCATCGCTCGGGCTGGGCCTTGGTGTCGGCGTGGGCGTAGGCGCGATGGTCGAAGCCGGCCCGGCCATCTGGTTCAAGATGAGGCCGCGCTCCGCCAGGTACCACGCCTTGACCTGCTCGTCCATCGTCGACGTGTCTGTTGCCATTAAGAACACTAGGTCGGTGTTCCTCTTCTTCGCGGTGACGTTAGTCCTGAGAAGGTCGAGCTTCATGTCCTGCTTCGTCATCAACGCCGATCACCACACATCAGATTTCTCCTCCCTCTTTGCGGTGATGTTCTTGATGTTGGGAAACGTAGCATGCAATTTCAAAAAAAATTCCTACGCTCACGCAAGATCTATCTAGGAGATGCATAGCAACGAGAGGGGGAGAGTGTGTCCACGTACACTCGTAGACCGAAAACGGAAGCATTTGACAACGCGGTTGATGTAGTCGAACTTCTTCTTGTTTC
Source organism: Triticum urartu (assembly GCF_056163025.1). Taxonomy (NCBI): domain Eukaryota; kingdom Viridiplantae; phylum Streptophyta; class Magnoliopsida; order Poales; family Poaceae; genus Triticum; species Triticum urartu. Next base: position 474,540,973 of record NC_141878.1, on the reverse strand, counting down.
GACCGATCAAGTACCAAATATACGACACCTCCGAGTTCTGCAAAGGTTCAGCTTGATGACGTCCCTCGAACTCTTGATCCAGCAAAGTGTCGAGGAAGCAGATGAGTTCTGTCAGCACGACAGCGTGGTGACGATGATGGTGAAGTGATTCGCACAGGGATTCGCCTAAGCACTACGAAGATATGACCAGAGGCATAAACTGTGGAGGGGGGCGCCGCACACGGCTAACAACTATTGGTGTGTGTTCTAGGCGCCCCCTCCCCACGTATATATAGGTGGGAGGGGGAGGGGGACAGCCTTAGGGAGCCCCAAGTAGGAGGAATCCTACTTGGGGCCCTAGTCCAATTCGCCCCCCTACCATAATTTCCGGAGGGGAAAGGAAAGAGAGGAGGGAGGGAAGGAAGGGGGAGGTCAAATCCTCCCCTTTCCTTCTCCCTTCCCCTCTTTCCTTCTCCTATTTCGGCCTATATGGGGGCGCACCAGCCCCTTGTGGGTTGGTCTGTCCCTCTCTTGGCCCATAAGGCCCATATCTTTGCCGGGGGTGCCCAAAACCCCTTCTGGTGACCCGATATGTACTCGATACCCTCCGGAACACTTCTGGTGTCCGAATACTATCGTCCTATATATCAATCTTTACCTCTCAACCATTTCGAGACTCCTCAACATGTCCGTGATCTCATCCGGGACTCCTAACAACATTCGGTCACCAAATCACATAAATCATATAATACAAAATCGTCATCGAACGTTAAGCGTGTGGACCCTATGGGTTTGAGAACTATGTAGACATGACCGAGACACCTCTGTGGTCAATAACCAACAGCGGAACCTGGATGCTCAAATTGGATCCTACATATTCTACGAAGATCATTATTGGTCGAATCGTTATGACAACATACATTATTCCCTTTGTCATTGGTATGTTACTTGCCCGAGTCTCGATCGTCGGTATCTTCATACCTAGTTCAATCTCGTTACCGACAAGTCTCTTTACTCGTTTCGTAATACATCATCCCGCAACTAACTCATTAGTCAGTTTGCTTGCAAGGCTTCTTATGATGTGTACTACCGAGAGGGCCCAGAGATACCTCTCCGATACTCGGAGTGACAAATCCTAATCTCGATCTATGCCAACCCAACAAACACCTTCGGAGATACCTGTAGAGCATCTTTATAATCACCCACTTACATTGTGACGTTTGATAGCACACAAGGCATTCCTCCGGTATCCGGGAGTTGCATAATCTCATAGTCGAAGGAATATGTATTTCACATGAAGAAAGCAATAGCAATAAAACTGGACGATCAATATGTAAGCTAACGGATGGGTCATGTCCATCACATCATTCTCCTAATGATGTGAACCCGTTATCAAATGACAACTTATGTCCATGGTTAGGAAACCTTAACCATCTTTGATCAACGAGCTAGTCATGTAGAGGCTCACTAGGGACTCAGTGTTTGTCTATGTATTCACACATGTATTAAGGTTTTCGATCAATAAAATTCTAGCATGAATAATAAAAATTTATCATAATATAAGGAAATATAAAATAGTAACTTTATTATTGCCTCTAGGGAAAATTTCCTTCAGTCTCCCACTTGTACTAGTGTCAATAATCTAGTTCACATCGCCATGTGATTAACACCAATAATTCACATCACCATGTGATTAAGACCCATAGTTCACATCGTCATGTGATCAACATCCAAAGGGTTTACTAGAGTCAGTAATCTAGTTTACATGGCCATGTGATTAACACCCAAAAGAGTACTAAGGTGTGATCATGTTTTGCTTGTGAGAGAGGTCTAGTCAATGGGTCTGCCACATTCAGATCCGTATGTATTTTGCAAAGTTCTATGTCTACAATGCTCTGCACGGAGCTACTCTAGCTACTTGCTCCCACTTTCAATATGTATCTAGATTGAGACTCATAGTCATCTGAATCGGTGTTAAAGCTTGCATGGATGCAACCCTTTACGATGAACTCTTTATCACCTCCATAACCGAGAAACATTTCCTTAGACCTCTTAGGTAACTAAGAATAATTTTGACCGCTGTCTAGTGATCTACTCTTGGACCACCATTGTACCCCTTGCCAAACTCATGGCAAGGTACACAATAGGTGTGGTACACAGCATGGCACACTTTATAGAACCTATGGCTGAGGCATAGGGAATGACTTTCATTCTCTCTTTATCTTCTGTCGTGGTTGGGTTTTGAGGCTTACTCAACTTCACACCTTGCAACACAGACAAGAACCCTCTCTTTGATTGATCTATTTTGAACTTCTTCAAAAAATTGCCAAGGTATGTACTTTGTGGAAGTCCTATTAAGCGTCTCGATCTATCCCTATAGATCTTGATGCCCAATATGTAAGTAGGTTCACCGAGGTCTTTCATTGAAAAACTCTTATTCAAGTATCCTATTATGCTATCCAGAAATTCTAAATCATTTCCAATCAACAATATGTCATCCACATATAATATAAGAAATGCTATAGAGCTCCCACTCACTTTCTTGTAAATACAGGCTTCTCTGAAAGTCTGTATAAAGCCATATGCTTTGATCACCTTATCAAAGCATATATTGCAACTCCAAGATGCTTGCACGAGTCCATAGATGGATCGCTGGAGCTTGCACACTTTGTTAGCACCTTTAGGATTGACAAAACCTTCTGGTTGCATCATATACAACTCTTCTTTAAGAAATCCATTAAGGAATGCAGTTTTAATGTCCATTTGCCAGATTTCATAATCATAGAATGCGACAATTGCTAACATGATTCAGACAGACTTAAGCATCGCTACGGGTGAGAAGGCTCATCATAGTCAACTCCTTGAACTTGTCAAAAACCTTTCGTGACAAGTCGAGCTTTATAGATAGTAACATTACCATCAGCGTCAGTCTTCTTCTTGAAGATCCATTTATTCTCTATGGCTCACCGATCATCGGGCAAGTCAACCGAAGTCCACACTTTGTTCTCATACATAGATCCTATCTCAGACTTCATGGCCTCAAGCCATTTATCGGAATTTGGGCTCATCATCGCTTCTTCATAGTTCGTAGGTTCGTTATGGTCTAGCAACATGACTTCCATAACAGGGTTACCATACCACTCTGGTGCGGAACATGCTCTGTTCGACCTACGAGGTCCTGTAGTAACTTGATCTGATGTTTCATGATCATCATCATTAGCTTTCTCTCTAGTTGGTGTAGGCATCACGGGAACGGATTTCTCTGATGAGCTACTTTCCAATCCGAGAGAAGGTACAATACCTCATCAACTTCTACTTTCCTCCCACTCACTTTTTTCGAGAGAAACTCCTTCTCTAGAAAGGATCCATTCTTAGCAACAAAGATCTTGCCTACGGATCTGTGGTAGAAGGTGTACCCAACAGTTTCTTTTGGGTATCCTATGAAGACACACTTCTATGATTTGGGTTCGAGCTCACCAGTTTGAAGCTTTTTCACATAAGCATCGCAACCCCAAACTTTAAGAAACAACATGGTTTCTTGCCAAACCATAGTTCATACAGTGTCGTCTCAACGGATTTAGACGGTGCCCTATTTAACGTGAATGCAACTGTCTCTAATGCATAACCCCAAAATGATAGTGGTAAATCGGTAAGAGACATCATAGATCGCACCATATCTAATAAAGTATGGTTACGATGTTCAGACACACATTACACTGTGGTGTTCCAGGTGGCGTGAGTTGTGAAACTATTCCACATTGTTTTAAATGAAGGCCAAACTCGTAACTCAAATATTCACCTCCGCGATCAGATTGTAGAAACTTTATTTTCTTGTTACGATGATTCTCCACTTCACTCTGAAATTCTTTGAACTTTTCAAATGTTTCAGACTTGTGTTTCATTAAGTAGATATAACCATATCTGCTCAAATCATCTGTGAAGGTCAGAAAATAACGATACCCGCCGTGAGCCTCAATACTCATCGGACCGCATACATGGGTATGTATTATTTCCAGTCAGTCATTAGCTTGCTCCATTGTTCCATAGAACGGAGTTTTAGTCATCTTGCCCATGAGGCATGGTTCACAAGTATCAAATGATTCATAATCAAGTGATTCCAAAAGTCCATCTGTATGGAGTTTCTTCATGCGCTTTACACCAATATGACCTAAACAACAAAGGCACAAGTATGTTGCACTATCATTATCAACTTTGCATCTTTTGGCATCAATATTATGAATATGTGTATTACTACGATCGAGATACAATAAACCATTTACATTGGGTGTATGACCGTAGAAGGTTTTATTCATGTAAACAGAACAACAATTATTCTCTGACTTAAATGAATAACCGTATTGCAATAAACATGATCCAATCATATTCATGCTCAACGCAAACACCAAATAACATTTATTTAGGTTCAACACTAATCCCAAAGGTAGAGGGAGTGTGCGATGGTGATCTTATCAACCTTGGAATCACTTCCAACACACATCATCACCTCACCCTTAACTAGTCCCTGTTCATTTTGCAACTCCTGTTTTGAGTTACTAATCTTAGCAACTAAACTAGTATCAAATACCCAGGGGTTACTACGAACACTAGTAAGGTACACATAAATAATCTGTATATCAAATATACCTTTGTTCACTTTGCCATCCTTCTTATCCGCCAAATGTTTGGGGCAGTTCCACTTCTAGTGACCATTTCCTTTGCAGTAGAAGCACTCAGTTTCAGGCTTGGGTCCAACTTTGGACTTCTTCACAAGAGTTGCAACTTGCTTGCCATTCTTCTTGAAGCTCCCTTTCTTTCCCTTACCCTTTTTGTTGAAACTAGTGGTCTTATTAACCATCAACACTTGATGCTCTTTCTTGATTTCTACCTTCGCCGATTTCAGCATCGCGAAGATCTTGGGAGTCGCTTTAGTCATCCCTTGCATATTATAGTTCATCGCAAAGTTCTAGTAGCTTGGTGATAGTGACTAAAGAACTCTGTCAATCACTATCTTATCTGGAAGATTAACTCCCACTTGATTCAAGTGATTGTAATCCCCAGACATTCTGAGCACATGCTCACTGGCTGAGCTCTTCTCCTCCATCTTGTAGGCAAAGTACTTGTCAGAGGTCTCATACCACTCGACACGGGCATGAGTCTGAAATACCAATTTCAGCTCTTGGAACATCTCATATGCTCCGTGGCGTTCAAAACATTTTTGAAGTCCCGGTTCTAAGCCGTAAAGCATGGCGCACTAAACTATCAAGTAGTTATCATATAGAGCTTGCAAAATGTTCATAACATCTGTGTCCGCTCCTGCAACAGGTTCATAACCTAGTGGTGCATCAAGAACATAATTCTTCTGTGCAGCAATGAGGATAATCCTCATATCATGGACCCAGTCTGCATCATTGCTACTATCATCTTTCAACTTAGTTTTCTCTAGGAACATATCAAAAAATATAGAGGAGCTACTTCACAAGATATTGATCCACAACATAGATAAGCAAAACTACTTAAGACTAAGTTCATGATAAATTAAGTTCAATTAATCAAATTACTTAAGAACTCCCACTTAGATAGACATCCCTCAAGTCATCTAAATGATATGTGATCCAAATCAACTAAACCATGTCTGATCATCACATGAGATGGAGTAGTCATCAATGGTGAACAGCTCAATGTTGATCATATCTACTATACGATTCATGTTCGACCTTTCGGTCTTCAGTGTTTCGAGGCCATGTCTGTACATGCCAGGCTCATCAAGTTTAACCCAAGTATTCTGCATGTGCAAAACTGTCTTACACCCGTTGTATGTGAACGTAGAGTCTATCACCCCCGATCATGACGTGGTGCTTCAAAACGACGAACTTTAGCAACTGTGCATATGTTGGAAATATGCCCTAGAGGCAATAATAAAATAGTCATGATTATATTTCCTTGTTCATGATATTTTTCTATTGTTCATTCTATAATTGTATTAACCGGAAACCGTTATACATGTGTGAATACATAGACCAGAACATGTCCCTAGTGAGCCTCTAGTTGACTAGCTTGTTGATCAATAGATGGTTGTGGTTTCCTGACCATGGACATTGGATGTCGTTGATAACGGGATCACATCATTAGGAGAATGATGTGATGGACAAGACTCAATCCTAAGCATAGCACAAGATTGTGTAGTTCGTTTTCTAGAGCTTTTCTAATGTCAAGTACCATTTCCTTAGACCATGAGATTGTGCAACTCCCGGATATCGTAGGAATGCTTTGGGTGTATCAAACGTCACAACGTAACTGGGTGACTATAAAGGTGCACTAGAGGTATCTTTGAAAGTGTCTGTTGGGTTGCCACGAATTGAGACTGGGATTTGTCACTCCGTATGATGGAGAGGTATCTCTTGGCCCACTCGGTAATGCATCATCATAATGAGCTCAGTGTGACTAAGGAGTTAGCCACGTGATCATGCGTTACGGAACGAGTAAAGAGACTTGTCAGTAACGAGATTGAACGAGGTATGGGGTGATGACCCACAAGTATAGGGTATCAATTGTAGCTCTTTTCGATAAGCAAGAGTGTCAAACCCAATGAGGAGCAGAAGGAAATGACAAGTGGTTTTCAGCAAGGTAATGTCTGCAAGTGCTAAAATTGTAAGTAGCGGAGTAGTTTGATAGCAAGATAATTTGTAACGAGCAAGCAACGATAGTAGTAAAAGTGCAGCAAGGCAGCCCAATCCCTTTGAGGCAAAGGACATGCCAAAACGGTCTCTTATAATAAGCAAAGTGTTCTTGAGGGTACACGGGAATTTCATCTAGTCACTTTCATCATGTTGGCTTAATTCGTGTTCGGTACTTTGATAATTTGATATGTGGGTGGACCGGTGCTTAGGTGTTGTTCTTACTTGAACAAACCTCCTACTTATGATTAACCCTCCCACAAGCATCTGCAACTACGAGAAAAGTATTAAGAATAAATTCTAACCATAGCATTAAACTTTTGGGTCCAATCGGTCCCTTACGGAATAGCGCATAAACTGGGGTTTAAGATTCTGTCACTCTCGCAACCCATCATCTAATTGCTACTCCACAATGCATTCCCTTAGGCCCAAATATGGTGAAGTGTCATGTAGTCGACGTTCACATGAGACCACTAAGGGAATCACAACATACATACTATCAAAATATCGAACACATATCAAGTTCACATCATTACTTGCAACATGATTTCTCCCGTGACCTCAAGAACAAACGTAACTACTCACCAACGATAATCATGCTCAAGATCAGAGGGGTATTAAATAGCATATTGGATCTGAACATATAATCTTCCACCAAATAAACCATATAGTAATCAACTACAAGATGTAATCAACACTACTAGTCACCCACAAGCACCAATCTATAGTTCCGGTAACAAGATTGAACACAAGAGATGAACCAGGGTTTGAGAGGAGATGGTGCTGTTGAAGACATTGATGGAGATTTCCCTCCCCAAGATGGGAGAGTTGTTGGTGATGATGATGATGATTTCCCTCTCCGAGAGGGAAGTTCCCCCGGCAGAATCGCTCCACCGGAGGGCAAAAGTGCTCCTGCCCAAGTTCCGCCTCGAGGCTGTGGCGCTCTGTCCCGAAAGTCCTCTCCTTACCTTTTCTAGGTAAAAACGACTTATATACCAGAAGATGGGCACCGGAGGTGGGCCTGGGTGAGCACAACCCACCAGGGCACGCCTGGGCTCCCTGGCATGCCCAGGTGGGTTGTGCCCACCTAGTGGGCCTCCTCTCGTAGTTATTTGCTCCAATAGTTCTCAAATATTCCATAAAAAATCCTCGTGAAGTTTCAGCTCATTTGGAGTTGTGCAGAATAGGTAGCCTGACATAGCTTTTTCATGTCCAGATTTCCAGCTGCCAGAATTCTCCCTCTTTGTGTATGCCTTGCATATTATGAGAGAAAAGGCATTAGAATTACTCCAAAAATCATTATTATGGATAAAAACATTATAAATAATAGTAGGAAAACATGATGCAAAATGGACGTAGCAACTCCCGCAAGCTTAGACCTCGCTTGTCCTCAAGCGAAAATCTAAATCGAAAAACATGTCCACATGCTTTAAGAGAGAGGTGTCGATAAAAACAAAATACGGACATAGCATCATGTTTGTCAGGATGTGGGGTTCCGGCAAACCCTTAAGGTTCGAACACTGGGGTGTGCACGAAGTCTTTCCCTCCAACCGATCTATGCTCTACACTACAAAAAAAGACACATCCGTGATATTTTGGGCCGAACGAATTTTTTTTCTGTCATACATATGACACTTCTATGACGATAATTGTGACAAAACCAGGTATCATCATAGATGTGGTGGGCTCCTACTTCTATGACAAAAAATCATGACAGAAAATGGGCATTCCGTCCTGGGCGGGCCGGAGACGCAGCTGCATGACATTCTTTGGGCTGTCCATGACGGAAAAAAATTGTGGTAGAAGGGAGGGCGAGGAAAATTTCGGAGAGTTCCCGGTTACGGTGGGAGGTCGGGGGTCGAGCGATGCACGCTTCTCTTGTACATGTACGCGCGTGTGTGCGAGGCGTTGGCTCTAACTGAACCTGAGTGAGGCGTTGGGCTCTAACTGAACCCGAGCGATTGCACTGCAGGCTATGCGTTACTGAACCCGAGCAATCGATCGATGGCTGTTAACTGAACCCGATCGAGCGATTCCTTCGCTACTGCTGCTAACTGAAGTCGATCGATGCTGCCTCTGGATGAACAGTGAGCGTTGCGGGGGGGTTTGGATGAACAGTTCCCGGTGGGGGTGGATGAACAGGACCCCGTGGTGTTGCCTCTGAATGAATAGGACCCCGATCGATCGAGCCGGTTGGGGCTGGATGAACAGGACCCCGTGGAGGGCTGGATGAACAGGACCACCCGTTGGAGGGCTGGATGAACAGTAGATGATGGAGGTCAGGATTAACAGTAGCCCGTGGAGGGGTGGTTGAACAGGAGCCCGTGGAGAGGGCTGGTTGAACAGTAGCCGGTGGAGTAGCGCACGGTGGAGGCTGGATGAACAGGAGCCCGTGGATGAACAGTCGCAGGTGGATGCTGGAGGAGGTCGACGGTGGATGAACAGTAGCTCGTGGAGGTTGGAGGGGGTCGACGGTGGAGATGAACAGTATCCCGTGGAGTCCCGTTTTGCGGTACGCCACACCCCTCCCGATGAACAGGACCCCCGTTTTGACCGTAGCGCTCCAACACAAGTCTGTTTCGTCTGTTTTGCGGTACGCCACACCCCTCCCGATCAACAGGACCCCCGTTTCGACCGTAGGAGGTCCATTTCCTCCGTTTTGCGGTACGCCAGACCCCTCCCGATGAACAGGATCCCCTTTCGAATGTGGCCAGTCAAACACAAGGCCATTTCCTCCGTTCTACGGTACGCTAGGCCTCGTTTCCATCGCCTGTTTCGTCCAAGCCCTCCCGATGAACACGACGCATTCCGTTGCCTCCCCATGAACACGACGCATTCCGTTGCCTCCCCACGAACAAGACGCATTCTGTTGCCTCCCCATGAACACGACAACGACACTGTTTCTCCGTTCCGACCCAGCCATGTACACGAGCCCTGGCCGTACATATGCGCGACTAGGCGTTCGAGACCCCGCCCGTATGTACACATACGTGGCCGTATTTTCTTTCTTGCACCATGGCCGCTGTATGTACGTGTACATGCTACGTGCGCGCCTCTACTACGACATGTGCGCGCCTCTACATCGACCAGTATATATGTACGTACACGTTCACGACCAGAATGACAACGCTACGTGATACGTCTCCAACGTATCTATAATTTTTGATTTCTCCACGCTATATTATCTACTATTTTGGACTATATTGGGCTTTATTTTCCACTTTTATATTATTTTTGGGACTAACCTATTAACCGGAGGCCCAGCCCAGAATTGCAGTTTTTTTTGCCTATTTCAGTGTTTCGAAGAAACGAAATATCAAACGGAGTCCAAACGGAATAAACCTTTCTGGAATGTGATTTTCTTCCCGAATATGACCCAGGAGACTTGGACCCTACGCCAAGGAAGCTTCAAGGTGGGCACGAGGTCGGGGGGAGCGCCCTATACCCCCAGGCGCGCCCCCACCCTCGTGGGCCCACCGAAGCTCCACCGACATACTTCTTCCTCCTATATATACCCACGTACCCCCAAACGAACAGGGACGGAGCCAAAAACCTAATTCCACCGCCGCAACTTTCTGTATCCATGAGATCCCATCTTGGGGCCTGTTCTGGAGCTCCGCCGGAGAGGGCCGTCATCACGGAGGGCTTCTACATCACCATAGCCTCTCTGATGAAGTGTGATTAGTTTACCTCAGACCTTCGGGTCCATAGTTATTAGCTAGATGGCTTCTTCTCTCTTTCTGGATCTCAATACAAAGTTCTCCCCCTCTCTTGTGGAGATCTATTCGATGTAATCTTCTTCTTTTTTGCGGTGTGTTTGTTGAGACCGATGAATTGTGGGTTTATGATCAAGTCTATCTATGAATAATATTTGAATCTTCTCTGAATTCTTTTATGTATGATTAGTTATCTTTGCAAGTCTCTTCGAATTATCAGTTTGGTTTGGCCTACTAGATTGGTTTTTCTTGCCATGGGATAAGTGCTTAGCTTTGGGTTCGATCTTGCGGTGTCCTTTCCCAGTGACAGAAGGGGCAGCAAGGCACGTATTGCATCGTTGCCATCAAGGATAACAAGATGGGGTTTATTTCATATTGCATGAATTTATCTCTCTACATCATGTCATCTTGCTTAAAGCGTTACTCTGTTTTTAACTTAATACTCTAGATGCATGTTGGATAGCGGTCGATGAGTGGAGTAATAGTAGTAGATGCAGAATCGTTTCGGTCTACTTGTCACGGACGTGATGCCTATATACATGATCATGCCTAGATATTCTCATAACTATGCTCAATTCTGTCAATTGCTCAACAGTAATTTGTTCACCCACCGTAGAATACTTATGCTCTTGAGAAAAGCCACTAGTGAAACCTATGGCCCCCGGGTCTATTCTCATCATATCAATCTCCATCACTTTAATCTTGCTTTGCTTTTTACTTTGCCTTTTACTTTTCACTTTGCATCTCTATACCAAAAATACCAAAAAATATTATATCTATCAGATCTCACTCTCGTAAGTGACCGTGAAGGGATTGACAACCCCTAATCACGTTGATTACGAGTAGCTATCGTTTTGTGCAGGTACGAGGGACTTGAGCGTGGCCTCCTACTGGATTGATACCTTGGTTCTCAAAAACTGAGGGAAATACTTACGCTACTCTGCTGCATCATCCTTTCCTCTTCGGGGAAATCCAACGCAAGCTCAAGAGGTAGCAAGAAGAATTTCTGGCGCCGTTGCCGGGGAGTCTATGCAAAAAGTCAACATACCAAGTACCCATCACAATCCCTATCTCTCGCATTACATTAGTTGCCATTTGCCTCTCGTTTTCCTCTCCCCCACTTCACCCTTGCCGTTTTATTCGCCCTCTCTTTCTCAATCTCCTTCTCCTTCTCTTTCTCCGTTTGCCTTTTTCTCGCTTGCCTTTTTGTTTGCTCGTGTGTTGGATTGCTTGCTTGTCGCTATGTCTGAAGTTGGCGAAGTTATCGCCGATATGGGCGATAACAATGTCATAGAAAATTCTGATGCTCCGGCTAAAGAACCCCCTACCTATCATACAAAAAGATTTCGAATCGGTAGTGGTAATATTATTGGAAAAGGAGTCATCCAAGATTTTTTTACTTGTGTCGGTGCTTTGCCCTCTATGGGCGGTTCTATTCTTCATAGAACTAGTAGTCTTGTGGATGCTATTGCCATGCTTATCGTTGAACTTGAAAGGCAATTTATGCATATGCACCCATCTATACAAAGAATTTTCCTAGAATTTTCTAATATCGAGCATTCTTCTGTTAAGCGTGCCGCTACTATCTTTTTGGCTCATGAATTCAGATTTATAATAAAAGAAGCCAAAGAAATCTTTGCGCACTATAGGGTGGACGCTGGTCGTCCTCCCATAGAATCTATCCTCTTTGATCAAGAAAAAATTATGCGCTTTCAATCTCTTGACTATGTTGCTTTCAATAAAAACCTTAGAAAAAAGGTGCCAATCAATATTTTAATTGATAGAATCTCTAAACTTAATGATGATTTGGCTATTCAAAACAATGAGCTAGGATGCTCTCTTGAGTTTAGGCTCACAAGGTTCTGTCAAAAGAATGCTTATAATGATGAATTGGTTGTGCAATACGAAGGGCCGAAAGAGGAACCTATACCTCCTAAAATTGATCTTGGGGACCTCTGTCCTATTAAATTTAGCACTTTTGATTACTTTTGCTTGCCTAAAAGAAAACTTGCTGCCGAACGTAGATAATATGTAATGAGTTTCACCGATCTATCTTATTACTACGGCACAACCTAGATCTATCTTCGCTTTTATGCCTAGCTAGGGGCGTTAAACGATAGCGCTTGTTGGGAGGCAACCCAATTTTATTTTTAGTTTTTTGTGTTTTTCTTCTGTTAGGGAATAAATAACCCATCTACCTTCTGTTTGGATGTGGTTTTGTGTTTTAATTAGTGTTTGTGCCAAGTAGAACCGTTGGGAAGACTTGGGGAAAGTCTTATTGAACTTGCTGTAAAAAACAGAAACTTTAGCGCTCACGAGAACTGCTGTAATTTTTATTTGGAAAGTGCTATTTAGTTAATTCTTTTTAAATATGATTAATAGATAAATTCATAACGTCCAGCAATTTATTTTAGAATTTTTGGGCTTCCATATCTTGCGCTAGCTACAGATTATTACAGACTGTTCTGTTTTTGACAGATTCTGTTTTTCATGTGTTGTTTGCTTATTTTGATGAATCTATGGTTAGTAAAATAGTTTATAATCCATAGAGAAGTTGGAATACAGTAGGTTTAACACCAATATAAATAAAGAATGAGTTAATTACAGTACCTTGAAGTGGTCTTTTGTTTTCTTTCTCTAACGGAGCTCACGAGATTTCTATTGAGTTTTGTGTTGTGAAGTTTTCAAGTTTTGGGTGAATTCTTGTGATGGATTATGGAACAAGGGGTGGCAAGAGCCTAAGCTTGGGGATGCCCATGGCACCCCCAAGATAATCCAAGGACACCAAAAAGTCAAAGCTTGGGGATGCCCCGGAAGGCATCCCCTCTTTCGTCCACTTCCATCGGTAATTTACTTGGAGCTATATTTTTATTCACCAACATGATATGTGTTTTGCTTGGAGCGTCTTGTATTATTTGTGTCTTTGGTTGTTAGTGTGCCACAATCATCCTTGCTGTACACACCTTTTGAGAGAGCCATACATGAATTAGAATTTGATAGAATACTCTATGTGCTTCACTTATATCTTTTTGAGCTAAGTAGTTTTGCTCTATGTGCTTCACTTATATCTTTTGAGCGCTATAATTTTGCTTTATGTGCTTCACTTAGATCTTTTAGAGCACGGTGGTGGATTTGTTTTAAAGAAAATATTGATCTCTCATGCTTCACTTAAATTATTTTGAGAGTCTTAATAGCATGGTAATTTTCTTAATAATAACATGCTTGGTATTCAAGATTTGTGAAACTTTCTTTTGAGTGTGTTGAATACTATGAGAAGTTTGATACTTGATAATTGTTTAGAGATATGGAGATGGTGATATTAAAGTCATGCTAGTTGAGTAGTTGTGAATTTGAGAAATACTTGTGTTGAAGCTTGTGATTCCTGTAGCATGCACGTATGGTGAACCGTTATGTGATGAAGTCGGAGCATGATTTATTTATTGATTGTCTTCCTTATGAGTGGCGGTCGGGGACGAGCGATGGTCTTTTCCTACCAATCTATCCCCCTAGGAGCATGCACGTAATACTTTGCTTTGATAACTTATAGATTTTTGCAATAAGTATATGAGTTCTTTATGACTAATGTTGGGTCCATGGATTATACGCACTCTCACCCTTCCACCTTTGCTAGCCTCTCTAATACCGCGCACCTTTCGCCGGTATCATACACCCACCATATACCTTCCTCAAAACAGCCACCACACCTACCTATTATGGCATTTCCATAGCCATTCCGAGATATATTGCCATGAAACTTTCCACCGTTCCGTTTATTATGGCACACTCCATCATTGTCATATTGCATATCCCGGTACACCGCCGGAGGCATTCATATAGAGTCATATTTTGTTCTAAGTATCGAGTTGTAATTGTTGAGTTGTAAGAAAAATAAAAGTGTGATGATCATCATTATTAGAGCATTGTCCCAGTGAGGAAAGGATGATGGAGACTATGATTCCCCCACAAGTCAGGATGAGACTCCGGACGAAAAATAAATAAAAGAGGCCAAAGAAGCCCAAAAAAAGAGGCCATAAAAAAGAGAAAAGGCCGAAATAAAAATAAAAAAATGAGAGAAAAAGAGAGAAGGGACAATGTTACTATCCTTTTACCACACTTGTGCTTCAAAGTAGCACCATGATCTTCATAGTAGAGAGTCTCTCATGTTATCACTTTCATATACTAGTGGGAATATTTCATTATAGAACTTGGCTTGTATATTCCAATGATGGGCTTCCTCAAATTGCCCTAGGTCTTCATGAGCAAGGAAGTTGGATGCACACCCACTTAGTTTCTTTTTGAGCTTTCATATACTTATAGCTCTAGTGCATCCGTTGCATGGCAATCCCTACTCACTCACATTGATATCTATTGATGGGCATCTCCATAGCCCGTTGATACGCCTAGTTGACGTGAGACTATCTTCTCGTTTTTGTCTTCTCACAACCACCACTCTATTCCACCTATAGTGCTATATCCATGGCTCACGCTCATGTATTGCGTGAAGATTGAAAAAGTTTTGAGAATGTCAAAAGTATGAAACAATTGCTTGGCTTGTCATAGGGGTTGTGCATGATTTAAATATTTTGTGTGGTGAAGATAGAGCATAGCCAGACTATATGATTTTGTAGGGATAACTTTCTTTAGCCATGTTATTTTGAGAAGACATAATTGCTTTGTTAGTATGCTTGAAGTATTATTATTTTTATGTCAATATGAACTTTTGTCTTGAATCTTTCGAATCTGAATATTCATACCACAATTAAGAAGATTTGCATTGAAATTATGCCAAGTAGCACTCCGCATCAAAAATTCTCTTTTTATCATTTACCTACTCGAGGACGAGCAGGAATTAAGCTTGGGGATGCCTGATACGTCTCCAACGTATCTATAATTTTTGATTGCTCCATGCTATATTATCTACTGTTTTGGACTATATTGGGCTTTATTTTCCACTTTTATATTATTTTTGGGACTAACCTATTGACCGGAGGCCCAGCCCAGAATTGCTGTTTTTTGGCTATTTCAGTGTTTCGAAGAAACGGAATATCAAACAGAGTCCAAACGGAATAAACTTTTCTGGAACGTGATTTTCTTCCCGAATATGACCCAGGAGACTTGGACCCTACGCCAAGGAAGCTTCGAGGTGGGCACGAGGTAGGGGGGCGCGCCCTATACCCCCAAGCGCGCCCCCACCCTCGTGGGCCCACCGAAGCTCCACCGACGTACTTCTTCCTCCTATATATACCTACGTACCCCCAAACGAACAAGGACGGAGCCAAAAACCTAATTCCACCGCCGCAACTTTCTGTATCCATGAGATCCCATCTTGGGGCCTGTTCCGGAGCTCCGCCGGAGAGGGCCATCATCACGGAGGGCTTCTACATCACCATAGCCTCTCCGATGAAGTGTGAGTAGTTTACCTCAGACCTTCGGGTCCATAGTTATTAGCTAGATGGCTTCTTCTCTCTTTCTGGATCTCAATACAAAGTTCTCCCCTCTCTTGTGGAGATCTATTTGATGTAGTTGTCACATCCTAGCTAGTCATGCATTAGAGTGTTGCATCGTGTCTACCTTTCATTAGAAACTTGAATTGGGGAAGACAGAACCCCTAGCACCCCCTCTGGAATCAACTAAGGTTTACTAAAAATATTTTCAATGAACCTGAAATGCCCTTCTAAAAAGTTCACTCTCTTTGTCTTGGGTTAGAACCTCTGGCAAAATTGGTGCACAATTTTCTAGGTCAATAGAAGGTCATTAAATTAAATCATATGTAATTTGCATTTGGGCATTTGAATGCTAGTAAATATTTTGAATGCTCAAATAATTCTGAAGATAAGTGTGGGCTGTTGGAAATATTCTAAACAGAGCCTCTGATTATTTTCAGGATTTTTAGAAGTGCCTAGCTATTTTTAATAAAGCCACAAACCTACAGAAAAATAGAAAACAGAAATTAAAAGAGAGGGAGAGAACTTACCTGGCCGCAGCCCATCAGCCGGCCCACCTAGCGGCCCAGCGCTGTGCTGGTCCATGCCAGCCAGCTGCTTCGTCCCCGCCAGGCAGGCAGAGAGCTGACGCCGGTGAGCGCGAGCTCGCCACGGCGCCAGCAGCTTGCCGCTTCGCGCGCCTGGACACCCGATAGGCTCCACGTCGCCGCCCCGACCCCGTGGACACCTCACTCGCCCCCCTTCCTCTCTCCCTCACTCTCCCGCACCATGGCCGACACACCTGCCGCCGCACCGCCGCCGTAGTCGCGCCCTCCGTCGTCCCCGCGCCGAGCCACCGTGTCCAGAAGCTCCGCCACCCTCCACTCCTTCGAGCAAGCCGAGCCCCAAGCGCTCGCTTGCCCCGCAGCCTCTGCAACAACCTTGCCCGACTCTGCCATCGCCGGAGATCCTCTTCGTCGTCGCCACCGCATCAGCTCGTCCCCGACCGCGCCGTCCATTCCTACGTGACCGCCGTGAGCTCAGCTACCTCCCCATCCTCTCCGTTTGCCTTCTCGTGCACCGTAGCAACTGCATGAAGCTTCACCACACGCGCCACCGCCGAGCTCGTCGCTGACGTGTCTCCGGCCAACCACCGGCCACACCACTGTGTCCAACACACTCACTGCACCCCCAGGAGGCCGTAGCACCACTCTGTGCCCCCTTCCGTGCCTCCTAACGCCGTTTCCGTGCACGCCCGAACTCCGGCCGCCGCCTGGCTCGACGCCAGCGTCATCTCCGGCCACCCCCGCGCACATCGCTTACTCCACTCAGCGCGCGAGTTCACCAGCAGTACGTAGAT
Organism: Triticum urartu; assembly: GCF_056163025.1. Classification (NCBI taxonomy): domain Eukaryota; kingdom Viridiplantae; phylum Streptophyta; class Magnoliopsida; order Poales; family Poaceae; genus Triticum; species Triticum urartu. Next base: position 474,523,821 of record NC_141878.1, on the reverse strand, counting down.
GCCCTCCGCCGGCCATTTGGTCGCCGGAGGAGGAATCCCGACGCCCTCCGCCACGTCTGTCCACGTGACCGCCGGCGGGTTTGACCCGTTGACCTTGACTGGGTGGGCCCAGGTTGACTCCCCTGAGTCTATGACAAGTGCCCCCCCTCTACTAATTAACCCAGATTAGTTTTAACTAAATTTAGTTAGTTTAAATAACTGCTGACACGCGGGACCCACTGGCCAGGTTGACCTGGACGTCCCCGTTGACCACTGACGTCACCCTGACGCACTGCTGACGCAATAACTAATTTCTGGATTTATTTTTATATAGAGAATTCCAGAAATTGTTGCAAACTTTAAAAAATCATAGAAATTAATCTGTAACTCCAAATGAAAAGATTTATATATGAATTTTGATCAGAAAAATTCAATATATCCATTGGTAATGGTTTCATGCATGACAAAACAAGTTAACCTTGCTGTTTAAGCAAAATAAGATAATGCACTAATATGGCTATGTTAAATGAACTAACATTTGAATCTTTGATTCAAATGGGTTCATTCCTTTCTGTTTTAGCTTGCATTAGGCCAAGACACATTCATTTTGCCATGTCATAGCATGCATCATATTGTTGCATATTGTCATGTGTTGATTATGTTCGGTGTGTCTTTCGTGGTAGGTTCTGCCTCCGAGGATAACCCCGAACATCCGTCTGAAGGGCAGTACCCTACTACCACTACATCAGGCAAGCAGCCCCATTGATCATATCGATACAATCCCATGTTCTCGCCTCTGCTCTCATTTACTGCATTAAGACAACAACGTTTCAAACTGCTGTGTGCTATGGTAGTTGAACCCTTATCCTTTGCATGACCTGTCATTGCCACAGTAATTAGATGAAACCCACTAGCATGTGTAGGAGTTGATTGAGCCATGTATGTGTTTCCTACCTTGCTATGCCTGCTATGCTTAGAGTTGTGTTAGGTCTGGTTCATCTGGGTGATGGGCTAGAGTGAAATGATTATGTCGGTAATGTGAGGGATGTGTTGAACATGTTTTGGTAAAGGTATCGATGAGAGGCCATGTAGGAGTACATGGTGGGTTGTTTCATTGAGGCCGTCCATAAGAATTGAGATCTGGATGCGTGATTTAAGATTTAGCGACTACCACACATTGGGCCCTGAAATATGACCCCGCTCGACTTACTAACCCTCTCGTCTTCTTTCCAGGAGTTGCAGCTAGTTTCTGGTGTTATAGGTTATGTGTTAGCGGCCATGCGTAGCGCTGACCCTAGGGGTGGGCTATGATGCGGTAGATACACCGTGGCACAGTGTACCGAGCCGCCCGTTTGGTGTCTCGGGAACCCTGCACACATCGTTTGGGGCCGTTGAGGACACCCCGGCCGGATTTCCTTGCGGATGGAACCTGAATAGGCGATAAACCTAGACTAGAGACTTGTGAGGTTAGTCAGGTCGTGGTCTACACCCACGTCGTATTTCGCTTGAAGTCTGCCGAGCACATGTCGTGTGCAGACGCTAAGTGGTGGAAACATGTGCGATGAAGTACACCCCTGCAGGGTATAAAACTATTCGAATAGCCGCGTCCGCGGTAAAGGACTACTTGGTTGCCTATACAGTTCATAGACAAGTTAATGGATACTACTAAAAGACTCAAGATAAGTGTGAGTACCGAGGATGGCCCTCTCGTAGGATGACGAGGGAGGATCCCCGGTGGAGTATTGTGTTGGTGATTAGTGAACTCGTGTGCGAAAACTATTTTACTAGTGGTGTCCCGTAGGATAGCTTAGCCAAGAGTCGAAGCTGGCTTGCTGCAATAACTCCACCACCTTCTTGAGAATGAGCATGTATAGTAGGTTTTGATGTAAGACTTGCTGAGTACCTTTGTACTCATGTTTGCTTAATTACTGTTTTCAGATGACAACACCGCCCCCTCCGATGGGTTTTATGTAGATCTCGACGTCGATGAGTGACTTGCCACCTAGGTGGTGATCCTGGCCATGGAGGGCCCTATGTAGATAGACAGGCTTCGAGAAGCCTTCTTTCTTTCTAGTGTCTGTACTCAGACTATTTGCTTCCGCATGTGCTTGTATGCTTGTATGACTTGAGTGTCGGGTCATGTGAGCCCGACATGTATGAACATGTTATGTATGGCTCTCTGGAGCCTTTAAATAAAGTACTTGAGTTGTAGAGTTTTGTTGTGATGCCATGTTGTATTTGCACATATCGAGCATATTGTGTGTATGATTGAAATGCTTGGTATGTGTGGGATCCGACAATCTAGTTGTTTATCCTTGGCAGCCTTTCTTATGGGGAAATGTAGTCTAGTGCTCCTCGAGCCATAGTAGTCTGCTACAGCCCGGTTCACCGGAGTCCTGCTAGCCCAGCACTACTGCTCAGGACACTTGACTGGCCGGCATGTGATTCACTTCGTTCCTATGTCTGTCCCTTCGGGGAAATGTCACACGGTGACTTCCGGAGTCCTGCCTAGCCTACTACAGCCCGGGTTCCCCGGAGTCCTGTTAGCCCAGTGCTACAGCCCGGATTCACACGCTGATGACCGACATGCTCGATGTGATTCATGTATGCCTGTCTCCATAGGTCTGTGCTGCTTTGGGTTCACAACTAGCCATGTCGGCCCGGGTTCTCTGTCATATGGATGCTAGCGACACTATCATATACGTGAGCCAAAAGGCGCAAACGGTCCCGGGCCATGGTAAGGCGACACCCGTGGGGATACCGTGTGTGAGGCCGCAATGTGATATGAGGTGTTACCGGCTAGATCGATGTGACTTGGAATCGGGGTCCTGACAGCGTTGGCATCAGAGCCAGACTGTCTGTAGGTTCGTTGAGCCAAACTGGTCGATGTCGAGTCTAGAAATGCTTTAGTTATATGTAGGGGAATTGATTGTGGGAGGGAACATAAGGCTCTTTTTACTCCTTTACCTTATGCCCTCTGATCTGAGTCATTCTCTTCTCATTCAACGTGGGTTAAGGACTAGGCTCTCTTCTTCTGTCAGGTTCACGTGTTACTAATCCGTAGTAACTTATAGGATTGTTGGTTACCAGCCTCAGTTCAGTTTCTACCACTTTGAGTATGTTGCCAGTTGAATCAGAACCTTGATATGATGTTGTTGAGTGGTATCGCAAACTGTTGTGGATGTCTCAAATCTTTTTCTGAGCATTTACAGCTGGTATGCTGTCCAATTTTCCCTAGAAATTCTAATGTCTTTGCATTGTGGTTGTGCTTCAGATGGCCACTCGTGCTCAAAACCAAGTGGTTCGCCTGACCCGGTGCCTTGATGTGCCCGGTCATACTGCTATGTTAGTCCGGGTAATGATCGAGACGGGTTACCGTTGGTATCCCGAATACACTGTCGAAGAGCAATTCCGAGACTTTAATCAAAGCCAATATTTCTGCATCGTCAGGATATTTCCTTCTTATCCTAGATCTACCGAGCCCCTCCACTGTTCCTATGGACTCGAGGTTACTGTTGAGATGGATGTGCAGGATGCTGCCTATTCCATGATGACCATCATGCGAGTCCGGACTGGCCTGCTTCGGAACACCGACTTCCGTTATATGCCAGCTTCACTCCCGGGAGCGCAAGGGTATCTCCAGGCTATCTATGCTGACTCCACACGTGAGGACTCACTAACTCGCACCACTGCCGAGATGCTCGAGGATAACGACTGAGAGAATCGGGCCTTGAGACTGGAGCTTTTCAACACCCGTGCTGATCATTGGGCCACTTTGACTCGGTTTGCACCTGCTGTGCAAGCTGGATGTATGGATACAAGGGATCTATATCCTGTGAGACCTGCTCTGCCAGACATGGTGGATTGGCGTGATGTGGGAGGCATCACCCCAGCCCGTGGTCCCCGCAGGCCACCGTTGTTGGTCCAAGACCTCATCCTAGCCCCTAGGTCCACAAGCTCCTCAGGACCGTCTGTTCCCGGATGATCACGTTAAACTTCCAGGATATGGAGGTGACTTCTATGAGGACTACTACGGAGCTGTCTGAGTTAGTAGTAGTATCACTAGTATTGTAATAGTTGTATTTCCACTGTCCTGCGTGACTTGTGGAATATGACTTAGTGTGTAATCAATTCCGGAGGTGTAGAAAAATAATGTATAGGAGCTTGGAATGCCTCCGATGAGATGTAACGTCTTTCATCATAGTTGTACTGTAGCCTGGGCTTGTACTAAACTATGTATGGTGTGTATGACCGTTGGTATATATATGGCAGTTCTATATTACCATGTCATACGGATGAACATCTCTGCATTCCGTGTTATCCATTACATTCTACACTTCCTTGCTAAGTTGTGCCATCCTTATCTAAACCGTTGTCTTGATTTCTCCTAGGATGGTCAACACCCGCAGCAACCCTGCTGCCCCGGAGCAGGGGGAAGCCAGTGCAGTTAGGGGTGAAAAATCTGCCTCACCCGCCTTCTCTGGCCGAAGTGATGCTGGAGGCGGAAAGTAACAAGCGTGAGACTAACCGCTTGCTGGAGCGGATTGAGCAGAACACTGCACGCCATCAACGAAATGACTTGGTGTCAATCAATGACTTCATCAAGTTGTACCCACCAAAGTTTAACCATTCCGTCAAGCCCCTCGACGCGGATGACTGGCTTCGCAGCATCACCCACAAGCTACATTCTGCCAACGTAGCCGAAGCTGATAAGGTTACTTATGCTGCCTATCACCTCGAAGGCCCTGCTAGCCTTTGGTGGGAAAATTTTGAAGCTATGCGCCCGGTCGGCCAAATCACTACTTGGGCTGAATTCAGTGAGGCTTTCCGTGAGCATCACATCCCGGAAGGTCTCATAGATCGCAAGAGGGAAGAGTTCTGCAATTTCACCCAAGGAAGACTGACTGTGGATGCATATAGTCATGAATTTGGGAATCTGGCACGATATGCTCCTGAAGAGGTATCCACCGACGCTAAGAAGTAGGCAAGGTTCCGTAAGGATCTTAGCCCTGAGCTTCGCCGCGATCTTCGTCTGCACGAGTGCACCTCCTTTCAGAAGTTGGTCAATAAAGCCATCAGTGCTGAGACATTCCAGTCTGACTATGATGCTTCATGCAAGCACTCTCGTGATTTTGGCTCTTCATCCGGCTCTGGATCTCAGAAGCGCCGGGTGTGGATTCCAAGCACGGCACTGCCACCCAGGTTCATTCCGAGGCCATCCTTTGAGGCGCCTCGTCCCAACCAGCAGTTTGCACCGCCCAAGCCCTATGGTGGCCCTGCTGCTAATGCTGCTCCACGCCCCAATGTTGTGACATGTTTCAAGTGTGGAGAGCCGGGTCACTATAGTCAAGAGTGTCCCCAGAACAACAACCCCAGTCAGTCTGGAAAGTCCGTTGGTCGTGGTAAGCCAGCGGGAAAGACATTCTACGCCAAGCCGGTCACCACTGCATGTGGCCATGCCAACTATGTCTCAGCCGAGGAGGCTCATGAGGATCCTAACGTCGTCCTTGGTACGCTCCTTGTTAATTGCCATCCGGCATCTATTCTTTTCGATACTGGAGCATCTCATTCATTCATATCTGAGAGCTATGCTCGATTGCATAATACGACATTCTGTGACATGCCCATTTCCATGGTAATTCAAACTCCGGGTTCCAAATGGCAAACTTCTAGAGTAAGCCATGGAAACGAAATTCTTGTCGATAGACTTGTCTTCCTTGCATCCTTAATAGCTCTCAAGTCCTCGGACATAAACATCATCTTGGGTATGGACTGGATGTCAGCTCATTACGCTAAGATTGATTGTGCCACTAGAACCGTTCAACTTACTCACCCATCGGGCAAAACAGTCAATGTCTTAACTCGAGTGGCCAAGCGCCAGCTTTACTCCCTAAATGCCAACCCCCTTCCAGACCTTGAAGATATTCCGGTAGTCCGGGACTTTCCGGATGTCTTTCCAGAAGAACTGCCAGGTGTTCCACCTAACAGGGATGTCGAGTTTGTGATAGACCTTGTTCCAGGAACCGTTCCAATTTCTAGAAGACCCTATAAGATGGCACCCTTAGAACTAGCCGAGCTTAAGAACCAACTCGATGAGTCCTTGAAAAAGGGTTTCATCCGTCCTAGTTCCTCTCCTTGGGCTTGCCCCGTCCTCTTCATCAAGAAGAAGGATGGAACGGATCAGATGGTTGTAGATTACTGACCTGTCAACTTAGTCACTATCAAGAACAAGTATCCGCTTCCCAGGATCAATGATCTGTATGACCAGCTCGCTGGATCCTCAGTATTTTCCAAGATGGATTTGAGGTTGGGCTACCATCAAATCAAAATTAGAAACGGGGACATTCCCAAAACGGCCTTTGTTACTCGTTATGGCCAATACGAGTACACCGTTATGTCCTTTGGTCTAACCAATGCCCCAGCCACCTTCTCTCGGTTAATGAACTCGGTCTTCATGGAGTATTTGGATAAATTCGTCGTAGTATACCTCGATGACATACTCATCTACTCCAAGAATGAAGAGGAACATGCCGCACATCTAAGGCTGGTATTGACGAAACTTCGAGAGCATCGCCTTTATGCCAAATTCTCCAAGTGTGAATTTTGGTTGCCAGAAGTGACCTATCTAGGCCATGTAATCTCTGGTAAGGGTATTGCTGTCAATCCCGAGCGAGTTCAAGCCGTCCTTGATTGGACTCCACCTGAGACGGTCAAGCAAGTTTGGAGCTTCCTTGGCTTAGCGAGCTATTGCCGTCGCTTCGTCGAGAATTTCTCCAAGGTTGCTAAACCTCTAACTGAACTCCTCAAGAAAGATAAAAGTTCGAGTGGACCCCACAGTGCGAGTTCAGCTTTCAGAAACTAAAAAGACGCCTGACATCTGCTCCCGTACTGGTACCACCAGATTTCTCCAAGGACTTTATTATCTATTGCGATGCCTCGCGACAAGGACTAGGTTGCATACTCATGCAAGATCGTCAGGTAATTGCCTATGCTTCACGACAATTACACCCACATGAGGAAAATTATCCCACACATGATCTAGAGCTTGCAGCTGTAGTCCATGCACTTAAAACTTGGCGACATTACCTCCTCGGTAATCGTTGTGAGATCTTCACCGATCACCAAAGTTTGAAATATATCTTCACCCAACCGGATTTGAATCTTAGGCAACGACGTTGGGTCGAGTTGATCTCGGATTACGACTTAGGAATAACTTACACCCCGGGCAAAGCCAATGTCATGGCTGATGCGCTAAGTCGTAAATCTTATTGTAACAACCTGATGTTACAACAAAGTCAACCACTTCTCCATGAGGAATTTTGTAAGCTTAATCTTCACATTGTTCCTCGAGGATTCCTATCCACCCTGGTGGCGAAGCCTAACCTTACGGATCAAATCATAACTGCCCAGAAACGTGATAAGGGCATATCCCGGATTAAGGAAAACATTACTAGAGGAGTTGCTAAATGTTTTTCCATGGATGAGCGAGGTGTTGTCTTCTTCGAGAACCGCTTGGTGGTTCCCAAGAAACAACATTTACGCCAGTTGATTCTTAAGGAAGCTCATGAATCCCCTCTCACCATTCATCCCGGTAGTACCAAAATGTATCAAGACCTACGCCAGAGGTTTTGGTGGACTGGGATGAAGAGAGAAATTGCTCAATACATTGCTAGCTGCGACGTCTGTCGTCGTGTTAAAGCAGAGCATCAACGGCCTACTGGCACCCTTCAACCTTTGGCTATTCCTGAGTGGAAATGGGATAAAATCAGTATGGATTTCATTACTGGGTTTCCCAGGACCAAGAGAGGGAATAATGCCATCTTCGTCGTGATCGACCGTCTTTCCAAAGTAGCCCATTTCCTACCTGTTCGTGAGAGTATCACCGCTAGCCAGCTAGCTGATTTATACATCTCCCGAATAGTTTCTCTTCATGGTGTCCCATTGGAAATTAACTCAGACCGTGGGAGTCTCTTCACCTCTCGATTTTGGGAAAGTTTCCAAAATGCTATGGGAACTCATCTCTCTTTTAGCACCGCCTTCCATCCTCAATCAAGTGATCAAGTAGAGCGAGTCAATCAAATTTTGGAAGATATGCTCCGAGCTTCTGTCATCTCATTCGGAATGGGTTGGGAGAAATGCCTTCCATTCGCGGAGTTTGCTTATAACAATAGTTATCAAGCTAGCTTGGGCAAAGCTCCTTTCGAAGTTCTCTATGGACGAAAATGTCGAACGCCTCTTAATTGGTCAGAAACCGGGGAAAGACAACTCTTTGGCCCGGATATGATCCAGGAAGCAGAAGAGCAGGTTCGCGTTATTCGTGAGAAATTGAAAACGGCCCAATCTTGCCAAAAGAGTCAATATGACTGCAAGCATAAGCCTATGTCTTATGAAGTTGGCGAGAAGGCTTACCTTCAGGTTACACCTTTAAAGGGAACCCATCAATTTGGTATCAAGGGCAAGTTGGCTCCTCGTTACATTGGAGCCTTTCGCATTCTTGCCAAACAAGGAGAAGTTGCCTACCAATTGGAACTACCTTCGCATATTTCCAGAGTTCACGATGTCTTCCACGTTTCTCAACTCAGGTGTTGCTTCGCGGATCCTATCCGTGGAGTGGACCATGAAACACTTTATCTACAAGATAACCTCTCATATCGGGAATATCCCGTTCATATCCTTGATCAAGCCGAGCGTACCACTCGACGCCATAATATCAAGTTTCTCAAGGTTCAATGGTCACACCACTCTGAGCAAGAAGCTACTTGGGAAAGGGAGGATCGTCTTCGACTCGAGTACCCCACCTTCTTCCCGGCGGATTCTAAATCTCGGGACGAGATTCGTTTGAGTGGGGGTGAGTTGTCACATCCTAGCTAGTCATACATTAGAGTGTTGCATGATGTCTACCTTTCATCAGAAATTTAATTGGGGAAGACAGAACCCCCAGCACCCCCTCTGGAATCAACTAAGGTTTACTAAAAATATTTTCAATGAACCTGAAATTCCCTTCTAAAAAGTTCACTCTCTTTGTCTTGGGTTAGAACCTCTGGCAAAATTGGTGCACAATTTTCTAGGTCAACAGAAGGTCATTGAATTAAATCATATGTAATTTGCATTTGGGCATTTGAATGCTAGTAAATATTTTAAATGCTCAAATAATTCTGAAGATAAGTGTGGGCTGTTGGAAATATTCTAAACAGAGCCTCTGATTATTTTCAGGATTTTTAGAAGTGCCTAGCTATTTTTAATAAAGCCACAAACCTATAGAAAAATAGAAAACAGAAATTAAAAGAGAGGGAGAGAACTTACCTGGCCGCAGCCCATCAGCCGGCCGACCTAGCGGCCCAGCGCTGTGCTGGCCCATGCCAGGCAGCTGCTTCGTCCCCGCCAGGCAGGCAGAGAGCTGACGCCGGCGAGCGTGAGCTCGCCACGGCGCCAGCAGCTTGCAGCTTCGCGCGCCTGGACACCGGATAGGCTCCACGTCGCCGCCCCGACCCCGTGGACACCTCACTCGCCCCCTTCCTCTCTCCCTCGCTCTCCCGCACCATGGCCAACGCACCTGCCGCCGTAGTCGCGCCCTCCGTCGTCCCCCCGCCGAGCCACCGTGTCCAGAAGCTCCGCCGCCCTCCACTCCTTCAAGCAAGCCGAGCCCCGAGCGCTCGCTTGCCCCGCAGCCTCTGCAACAACCTCGCCCGACTCCGCCATCGCCGGAGATCCTCTTCATCGTCGCCACTGCATCAGCTCGTCCCCGACCGCGTCGTCCATTCCTACGTGACCGCCGTGAGCTCAGCTACCTCCCCATCCTCTCCGTTTGCCTTCTCGTGCACCATAGCAACTGCATGAAGCTTCACCGCACGCGCCACCGCCGAGCTCGTTGCCGACGTGTCTCCGGCCAACCACCGGCCACACCACCGTGTCCAACACACTCACTGCACCCCCAGGAGGCCGTAGCACCCCTCTGCGCCCCCTGCCGTGCCTCCTAACGCCGTTTCCGTGCACGCCCGTGAAGGAAATATGCCCTAGAGGCAATAATAATGTTATTATTTTATTTCCTTATATCATGATAAATGTTTATTATTCATGCTAGAATTGTATTATCCGGAAACATAATACTTGTGTGAATACATAGACAAACCAAACGTCACTGGTATGCCTCTACTTGACTAGCTCATTAATCAAAGATGGTTATGTTTCCTAACCATAGACATGTGTTGTCATTTGATTAATGGGATCACATCATTAGGAGAATGATGTGATTGACATGACCCATTCCAGTAGCTTAGCACCCGATCGTTTAGTATGTTGCTATTGCTTTCTTCATGACTTATACATGTTCCTATGACTATGAGATTATGCAACTCCTGTTTACCGGAGGAACACTTTGTGTGCTACCAAATGTCACAACGTAACTGGGTGATTATAAAGGAGCTCTACAGGTGTCTCCAAAGGTACATGTTGGGTTGGCGTATTTCGAGATTAGGATTTGTCACTCCGATTGTCGGAGAGGTATCTCTGGGCCCTCTCGGTAATGCACATCACATAAGCCTTGCAAGCATTGCAACTAATGAGTTAGTTGCGAGATGATGTATTACGAAATGAGTAAAGAGACTTGCCGGTAACGAGATTGAACTAGGTATTGAGATACCGACGATCGAATCTCGGGCAAGTAACATACCGATGACAAAGGGAACAACGTATGTTGTTATGCGGTCTGACCGATAAAGATCTTCGTAGAATATGTGGGATCCAATATGAGCATCCAGGTTCCGCTATTGGTTATTGACCGGAGACGTGTCTCGATCATGTCTACATTGTTCTCGAACCCGTAGGGTCCGCACGCTTAAGGTTTCGATGACAGTTATATTATGAGTTTATGCATTTTGATGTACCGAAGATTTCTTCGGAGTCCCGGATGTGATCACGGACATGACGAGGAGTCTCGAAATGGTCGAGACATAAATATTGATATATTGGAAGCCTATATTTGGATATCGAAAGTGTTCCGGGTGAAATTGGGATTTTACCGGAGTACCGGGAGGTTACCGGAACCCCCCGGGAGGTATATGGGCCTTAGTGGGCTTTAGTGGAAGAGTGGAGAGGTGGCCAGGGCTGGGCCGCGCGCCCCTCCCCCCTAGTCCGAATAGGACAAGGAGAGGGGGGTGGCGCCCCCCTTCCTTCTCTCTCTCCTCTTTCCCCCTCCCGAATCCTATTCCAACTAGGAAAGGGGGGGGGGGGGAATCCTACTCCCGGTGGGAGTAGGACTCCTCCTGGCGCGCCCTCCTCCTGGACGGCCGCACCCCCCCCTTGATCCTTTATATACGGGGGCAGGGGGCACCCCTAGACACACAAGTTGATCCACGTGATCATATTCTTAGCCGTGTGCGGTGCCCCCTTCCACCATAATCCTCGATAATATTGTAGCGGTGCTTAGGCGAAGCCCTGCGACGATAGTACATCAAGATCGTCACCACGCCGTCATGCTGATGGAACTCTTCCCCGACACTTTGCTGGATCGGAGTCTGGGGATCATCATCGAGCTGAATGTGTGCTAGAACTCGGAGGTGCCGTAGTTTCGGTGCTTGATCGGTCGGGCCGTGAAGACGTATGACTACATCAACCGCGTTGTGCTAACGCTTCCGCTGTCGATCTACAAGGGTACGTAGATCACACTCTCCCCTCCCGTTGCTATGCATCACCATGATCTTGCGTATGCGTAGGAATTTTTTTTTGAAATTACTACGTTCCCAACAGTGGCATCCGAGCCTAGGTTTTATGTGTTGATGTTATATGCGCGAGTAGAACACAAGTGAGTTGTGGGCGATATAAGTCATACTGCTTACCAGCATGTCATACTTTGGTTCGGCGGTATTGTTGGACGAAGCGGTCCGGACCGACATTACGCGTACGCTTACGCGAGACCGGTTCTCCCGACGTGCTTTGCACAAAGGTGGCTAGCGGGTGACAGTTTCTCCAACTTTAGTTGAACCGAGTGTGGCTACGGCCGGTCCTTGCGAAGGTTAAAACAACACCAACTTGACAACCTATCGTTGTGGTTTTGATGCGTAGGTAAGATTGGTTCTTGCTTAAGCCCGTAGCAGCCACGTAAAACTTGCAACAACAAAGTAGAGGACGTCTAACTCGTTTTTGCAGGGCATGTTGCGATGTGATATGGTCAAGACATGATGCTAAGTTTTATTGTATGAGATGATCATGTTTTGTAACCGAGTTATCGGCAACTGGCAGGAGCCATATGGTTGTCGCTTTATTGTATGCAATGCAATCGCGCTGTAATGCTTTACTTTATCACTAAGCGGTAGCGATAGTCGTAGAAGCATAAGATTGGCGAGACGACAACGATGCTACGATGGAGATCAAGGTGTCGCGCCGGTGACGATGGTGATCACGACGGTGCTTCGAAGATGGAGATCACAAGCACAAGATGATGATGGCCATATCATATCACTTATATTGATTGCATGTGATGTTTATATTTTATGCATCTTATCTTGCTTTGATTGACGGTAGCATTACAAGATGATCTCTCACTAATTATCAAGAAGTGTTCTCCCTGAGTATGCACCATTGCGAAAGTTCTTCGTGCTGAGACACCACGTGATGATCGGGTGTGATAGGCTCTACGTTCAAATACAACGGGTGCAAAACAGTTGCACACGCGGAATACTCAGGTTATACTTGACGAGCCAAGCATATACAGATATGGCCTCGGAACACGGAGACCGAAAGGTCGAGCGTGAATCATATGGTAGATATGATCAACATAGTGATGGTCACCAATGAAACTACTCCATCTCACGTGATGATCGGACATGGTTTAGTTGATTTGGATCACGTAATCACTTAGAGGATTAGAGGGATGTCTATCTAAGTGGGAGTTCTTTAAGTAATATGATTAATTGAACCTAAATTTATCATGAAACTTAGTACCTGATAGTATCTTGCTTGTTTATGTTTGATTGTAGATAGATGGCCCGTGCTGTTGTTCTGTTGAATTTTAATGCGTTCCTTGAGAAAGCAAAGTTGAAAGATGATGGTAGCAATTACACGGACTGGGTTCGTAACTTGAGGATTATCCTCATTGCTGCACAGAAGAATTACGTCCTGGAAGCACCGCTAGGTGCCAGGCCTGCTGCTGGAGCAACACCAGATGTTATGAACGTCTGGCAGAGCAAAGCTGATGACTACTCGATAGTTCAGTGTGCCATGCTTTACGGCTTAGAATCGGGACTTCAACGACGTTTTGAACATCATGGAGCATATGAGATGTTCCAGGAGTTGAAGTTAATATTTCAAGAAAATGCCCGGATTGAGAGATATGAAGTCTCCAATAAGTTCTATAGCTGCAAGATGGAGGAGAACAGTTCTGTCAGTGAGCATATACTCAAAATGTCTGGGTATAATAATCACTTGATTCAATTGGGAGTTAATCTTCCAGATGATTGCGTCATTGACAGAATTCTCCAATCACTGCGACCAAGCTACAAGAGCTTCGTGATGAACTATAATATGCAAGGGATGAATAAGACTATTCCCGAGCTCTTTGCAATGCTGAAAGCTGCGGAGGTAGAAATCAAGAAGGAGCATCAAGTGTTGATGGTCAACAAGACCACTAGTTTCAAGAAAAAGGGCAAAGGGAAGAAGAAGGGGAACTTCTAAAAGAACAGCAAGCAAGTTGCTAATCAAGAGAAGAAACCCAAACCTGGACCTAAGCCTGAAACTGAGTGCTTCTACTGCAAGCAGACTGGTCACTGGAAGCGGAACTGCCCCAAGTATTTGGCGGATAAGAAGGATGGCAAGGTGAACAAAGGTATATGCGATATACATGTTATTGATGTGTACCTTACTAATGCTCGCAGTAGCACCTGGGTATTTGATACTGGTTCTGTTGCTAATATTTGCAACTCAAAACAGGGACTACGGATTAAGCGAAGATTGGCTAAGGACGAGGTGACGATGCGCGTGGGAAATGGTTCCAAAGTCGATGTGATCGCGGTCGGCACGCTGCCTCTACATCTACCTTCGGGATTAGTATTAGACCTAAATAATTGTTATTTGGTGCTAGCGTTGAGCATGAACATTATATCTGGATCTTGTTTGATGCGAGACGGTTATTCATTTAAATCAGAGAATAATGGTTGTTCTATTTATATGAGTAATATCTTTTACGGTCATGCACCCTTGAAGAGTGGTCTATTCTTATTAAATCTCGATAGTAGTTACACACATATTCATAGTGTTGAAACCAAAAGATGCAGAGTTGATAATGATAGTGCAACTTATTTGTGGCACTGCCGTTTGGGTCATATCGGTATAAAGTGCATGAAGAAACTCCATACTGATGGGCTTTTGGAACCACTTGATTATGAATCACTTGGTACTTGCGAACCGTGCCTTATGGGTAAGATGACAAAAACACCGTTCTCCGGTACTATGGAGAGAGCAACAGATTTATTGGAAATCATACATACAGATGTATGTGGTCCGATGACTGTTGAGGCTCGTGGCGGATATCGTTATTTTCTCACCTTCAAAGATGACTTAAGCAGATATGGGTATATCTACTTAATGAAACATAAATCTAAAACATTTGAAAAGTTCAAAGAATTTCAGAGTGAAGTTGAAAATCATCGTAACAAGAAAATAAAATTCCTACAATCTGATCGTGGAGGAGAATATTTGAGTTACGAGTTTGGTGTACATTTAAAACAATGTGGAATAGTTTCGCAACTCACGCCACCCGGAACACCACAGCGTAATGGTGTGTCCGAACGTCGTAATCGTACTTTACTAGATATGGTGCGATCTATGATGTCTCTTACTGATTTACCGCTATCATTTTGGGGATATGCTTTAGAGACGGCCGCATTCACGTTAAATAGGGCACCATCAAAATCCGTTGAGACGACGCCTTATGAACTGTGGTTTGGCAAGAAACCAAATTTGTCATTTCTGAAAGTTTGGGGCTGCGATGCTTATGTGAAAAAACCTCAACCTGATAAGCTCGAACCCAAATCGGAGAAATGTGTCTTCATAGGATATCCAAAGGAAACTATTGGATACACCTTCTATCACAGATCCGAAGGCAAGACTTTTGTTGCTAAATTCGGAAACTTTCTAGAGAAGGAGTTTCTCTCGAAAGAAGTGAGTGGGAGGAAAGTAGAACTTGACGAGGTAACTGTACCTGCTCCCTTATTGGAAAGTAGTACATCACAGAAACCTGTTTCTGTGACACCTACACCAATTAGTGAGGAAGCTAATGATAATAATCATGAAACTTCAGAACAAGATACTACTGAACCTTGTAGATCAACCAGAGTAAGATCCGCGCCAGAGTGGTACGGTAATCCTGTTCTGGAAGTCATGCTACTAGATCATGATGAACCTACAAACTATGAAGAAGCGATGGTGAGCCCAGATTCCGCAAAATGGCTTGAAGCCATGAAATCTGAGATGGGATCCATGTATGAGAACAAAGTATGGACTTTGGTTGACTTGCCCAATGATCGGCAAGCAATTGATAATAAATGGATCTTCAAGAAGAACACTGACGCTGACGGTAATGTTACTGTCTACAAAGCTCGACTTGTCGCAAAAGGTTTTCGGCAAGTTCAAGGGATTGACTACGATGAGACCTTCTCACCCGTAGCGATGCTTAAGTCTGTCCAAATCATGTTAGCAATTGCCACATTTTATGATTATGAAATTTGGCAAATGGATGTCAAAACTGCATTCCTGAATGGATTTCTGCAAGAAGAGTTGTATATGATGCAGCCGGAAGGTTTTGTCGATCCAAAGGGAGCTAACAAAGTGTTCAAGCTCCAGCGATCCATTTATGGACTGGTGCAAGCCTCTCGGAGTTGGAATAAACGCTTTGATAGTGTGATCAAAGCATTTGGTTTTGTACAGACTTTTGGAGAAGCCTGTATTTACAAGAAAGTGAGTGGGAGCCCTGTAGCATTTCTGATATTATATGTAGATGACATATTGCTAATCGGAAATGATATAGAATTTCTGGATAGCATAAAAGGATACTTGAATAAGAGTTTTTCAATGAAAGACCTCAATGAAGCTGCTTACATATTGGGCATTAAGATCTATAGAGATAGATCAAGACGCTTAATTGAACTTTCACAAAGCACATACCTTGACAAAGTTTTGAATAAGTTCAAAATGGATCAAGCAAAGAAAGGATTCTTGCCTGTGTTACAAGGTGTGAAATTGAGTAAGACACAATCCCTGACCAATGCAGAAGATAGAGAGAAAATGAAAGATGTTCCCTATGCTTCAGCCATAGGCTCTATCATGTATGCAATGCTGTGTACCAGACCTGATGTGTGTCTTGCTATAAGTCTAGCAGGGAGGTACCAAAGTAATCCAGGAGTGGATCACTGGACAGCGGTCAAGAACATCCTGAAATACCTGAAAAGGACTAAGGATATGTTTCTCATATATGGAGGTGACAAAGAGCTCATCGTAAATGGTTACGTTGATGCAAGCTTTGACACTGATCCGGACGATTCTAAATCGCAAACCGGATACGTGTTTTTACTGAACGGTGGAGCTGTTAGTTGGTGCAGTTCTAAACAAAGCGTCGTGGCAGGATCTACATGTGAAGCGGAGTACATAGCTGCTTCGGAAGCAGCAAACGAAGGAGTCTGGATGAAGGAGTTCATATCCGATCTAGGTGTCATACCTAGTGCATCGGGTCCAATGAAAATCTTTTGTGACAATACTGGTGCAATTGCCTTGGCAAAGGAATCCAGATTTCACAAGAGAACCAAGCACATCAAGAGACGCTTCAATTCCATCCGGGATCTAGTCCAGGTGGGAGACATAGAGATTTGCAAGATACATACGGATCTGAACATAGCAGACCCGTTGACTAAGCCTCTTCCACGAGCAAAACATGATCAACACCAAAGCTCCATGGGTGTTAGAATCATTACTGTGTAATCTAGATTATTGACTCTAGTGCAAGTGGGAGACTGAAGGAAATATGCCCTAGAGGCAATAATAATGTTATTATTTTATTTCCTTATATCATGATAAATGTTTATTATTCATGCTAGAATTGTATTATCCGGAAACATAATACTTGTGTGAATACATAGACAAACCAAACGTCACTAGTATGCCTCTACTTGACTAGCTTGTTAATCAAAGATGGTTATGTTTCCTAACCATAGACATGTGTTGTCATTTGATTAATGGGATCACATCATTAGGAGAATGATGTGATTGACATGACCCATTCCAGTAGCTTAGCACCCGATCGTTTAGTATGTTGCTATTGCTTTCTTCATGACTTATACATGTTCCTATGACTATGAGATTATGCAACTCCCGTTTACCGGAGGAACACTTTGTGTGCTACCAAATGTCACAACATAACTGGGTGATTATAAAGGAGCTCTACAGGTGTCTCCAAAGGTACATGTTGGGTTAGCGTATTTCGAGATTAGGATTTTTCACTCCGATTGTCGGAGAGGTATCTCTGGGCCCTCTCGGTAATGCACATCACATAAGCCTTGCAAGCATTGCAACTAATGAGTTAGTTGCGAGATGATGTATTACGAAACGAGTAAAGAGACTTGCCGGTAACGAGATTGATCTAGGTATTGAGATACCGACGATCGAATCTCGGGCAAGTAACATACCGATGACAAAGGGAACAACGTATGTTGTTATGCGGTCTGACCGATAAAGATCTTCGTAGAATATGTGGGAGACGTGTCTCGGTCATGTCTACATTGTTCTCGAACACGTAGGGTCCGCACGCTTAAGGTTTCGATGACAGTTATATTATGAGTTTATGCATTTTCATGTACCGAAGATTTGTTCGGGGTCCCGGATGTGATCACGGACATGATGAGGAGTCTCGAAATGGTCGAGACATAAAGATTGATATATTGGAAGCCTATATTTGGATATCGAAAGTGTTCCAGGTGAAATCCGGATTTTACCGGAGTACCGGGAGGTTACCGGAACCCCCCGGGAGGTATATGGGCCTTAGTGGGCTTTAGTGGAAGAGAGGAGAGGTGGCCAGGGCTGGGCCGCGCGCCCCTCCCCCCTAGTCCGAATAGGACAAGGAGAGGGGGGCGGCGCCCCCCCTTCCTTCTTTCTCTCCTCTTTCCCCCTCCCAAATCCTATTCCAACTAGGAAAGGGTGGGGGGGGGGGGAATCCTACTCCCGGTGGGAGTAGGACTCCTCCTGGCGCGCCCTCCTCCTGGCCGGCCGCACCCCCCCTTGATCCTTTATATACGGGGGCAGGGGGCACCCCTAGACACACAAGTTGATCCACGTGATCATATTCTTAGCCGTGTGCGGTGCCCCCTTCCACCATAATCCTCGATAATATTGTAGCGGTGCTTAGGTGAAGCCCCGCGACGATAGTACATCAAGATCGTCACCACGCCGTTGTGCTGACGGAACTCTTCCCCGACACTTTGCTGGATCGGAGTCCGGGGATCGTCATCGAGCTGAACGTGTGCTAGAACTCGGAGGTGCCGTAGTTTCGGTGCTTGATCGGTCGGGCCGTGAAGACGTACGACTACATCAACCGCGTTGTGCTAACGCTTCCGCTGTCGATCTACAAGGGTACGTAGATCACACTCTCCCCTCCCGTTGCTATGCATCACCATGATCTTGCGTGTGCGTAGGAATTTTTTTTGAAATTACTACGTTCCCCAACAGCCCGAACTCCGGCCGCCGCCTGGCTCGATGCCGGCGTCATCTCCGACCACCCCCGCACACACCGCTTGCTCCACTCGGCGCGCGAGTTCACCAGCAGCACGTAGATGCCCTCCGCCGGCCATTTGGTCGCCGGAGGAGGAATCCCGATGCCCTCCGCCGCGTCTGTCCTCGCCGGCGGCTTAACGCCGGCGGGTTTGACCCGTTGACCTTGACTGGGTGGGCCCAGGTTGACTCCCCTGAGTCTATGACAAGTGGGCCCCCTTTCTACTAATTAACCCAGATTAGTTTTAACTAAATTTAGTTAGTTTAAATAACTGCTGACACGTGGGACCCACTGGTCAGGTTACTGGACGTCCCCGTTGACCACTGACGTCACCCTGACGCACTGCTGACGCAATAACTAATTTCTGGATTTATTTTTATATAGAGAATTCCAGAAATTGTTGCAAACTTTAAAAAATCATAGAAATTAATCTGTAAGTCCAAATGAAAAGATTTATATATGAATTTTGATCAGAAAAATTCAATCTATCCATTGGTAATGGTTTCATGTATGAAAAAACAAGTTAACCTTGCTGTTTAAGCAAAATAAGATAATGCACTAATATGGCTATGTTAAATGAACTAACATTTGAATCTTTGATTCAAATGGGTTCATTCCTTTCTGTTTTAGCTTGCATTAGGCCAAGACACATTCATTTTGCCATGTCATAGCATGCATCATATTGTTGCATATTGTCATGTGTTGATTATGTTCGGTGTGTCTTTCGTGGTAGGTTCTGCCTCCGAGGATAACCCCGAACATCCGTCTGAAGGGCAGTACCCTACTACCACTACATCAGGCAAGCAGCCCCATTGATCATATCGATACAATCCCATGTTCTCGCCTCTGCTCTCATTTACTGCATTAAGACAACAACGTTTCAAACTGCTGTGTGCTATAGTAGTTGAACCCTTATCCTTTGCATGACCTGTCATTGCCACAGTAATTAGATGAAACCCACTAGCATGTGTAGGAGTTGATTGAGCCATGTATGTGTTTCCTACCTTGCTATGCCTGCTATGCTTAGAGTTGTGTTAGGTCTGGTTCATCTGGGTGATGGGCTAGAGTGAAATGATTATGTCGGTAATGTGAGGGATGTGTTGAACATGTTTTGGTAAAGGTATCGATGAGAGGCCATGTAGGAGTACATGGTGGGTTGTTTCATTGAGGCCGTCCATAAGAACTGAGATCTATATGCGTGATTTAAGATTCAGCTACTACCACACATTGGGCCCTGAAATATGACCCCGCTCGACTTACTGACCCCTCTCGTCTTCTTTCCAGGAGTTGCAGCTAGTTTCTGGTGTTATAGGTTATGTGTTAGCGGCCATGCGTAGCGCTGACCCTAGGGGTGGGCTATGATGCGGTAGATACACCGTGGCACAGTGTACCGAGCCGCCCGTTTGGTGTCTCGGGAACCCTGCACACATCGTTTGGGGCCGTTGAGGACACCCCGGCCGGATTTCCTTGCGGATGGAACCAGAATAGGCGATAAACCTGGACTAGAGACTTGTGCGGTTAGTCAGGTCGTGGTCTACACCCACATCGTCTTTCGCTTGAAGTCTGCCGAGCACATGTCGTGTGCAGACGCTAAGTGGTGGAAACATGTGCGATGAAGTGCACCCCTGCAGGGTATAAAACTATTCGAATAGCCGCGTCCGCGGTAAAGGACTACTTGGTTGCCTATACAGTTCATAGACAAGTTAATGGATACTACTAAAAGACTCAAGATAAGTGTGAGTACCGAGGATGGCCCTCTCGTAGGATGACGAGGGAGGATCCCCGGTGGAGTATTGTGTTGGTGATTAGTGAACTCGTGTGCGAAAACTATTTTACTAGTGGTGTCCCGTAGGATAGCTTAGCCAAGAGTCGAAGCTGGCTTGCTGCAATAACTCCACCACCTTCTTGAGAATGAGCATGTATAGTAGGTTCTGATGTAAGACTTGCTGAGTACCTTTGTACTCATGTTTGCTTAATTACTGTTTTCAGACGACAACACCGCCCCCTCCGATGGGTTTTATGTAGATCTCGACGTCGATGAGTGACTTGCCACCTAGGTGGTGATCCTGGCCATGGAGGGCCCTATGTAGATAGATAGGCTTCGAGAAGCCTTCTTTCTTTCTAGTGTCTGTACTCAGACTATTTGCTTCCGCATGTGCTTGTATGCTTGTATGACTTGAGTGTCGGGTCATGTGACCCCTACCTGTATGAACATGTTATGTATGGCTCTCTGGAGCCTTTAAATAAAGTACTTGAGTTGTAGAGTTTTGTTGTGATGCCATGTTGTATTTGCACATATCGAGCATATTGTGTGTATGATTGAAATGCTTGGTATGTGTGGGATCCGACAATCTAGTTGTTTATCCTTGGCAGCCTTTCTTATGGGGAAATGTAGTCTAGTGCTCCTCGAGCCATAGTAGTCCGCTACAGCCCGGTTCACCGGAGCCCTGCTAGCCCAGCACTACTACTCAGGACACTTGACTGGCCGGCATGTGATTCACTTCGTTCCTCTGTCTGTCCCTTTAGGGAAATATCACATGGTGACTTCCGGAGTTCTGCATAGCCTGCTACAGCCTGGGTTCCCCGGAGTCCTGTTAGCCCAGTGCTACAGCCCGGATTCACACGCTGATGACCGACATGCTCGATGTGATTCATGTATGCCTGTCTCCATAGGTCTGTGCCGCTTTGGGTTCATGACTAGCCATGTCGGCCCGGGTTCTCTGTCATATGGATGCTAGCGACACTATCATATACGTGAGACAAAAGGCGCAAACAGTCCCGGGCCATGGTAAGGCGACACCCGTGGGGATACCGTGCGTGAGGCCGCAATGTGATATGAGGTGTTACCGGCTAGATCGATGTGACTTGGAATCGGGGCCCTGACAGTAATCTTCTTCTTTTTTGCGGTGTGTTTGTTGAGACCGATGAATTGTGGGTTTATGATCAAGTCTATCTATGAATAATATTTGAATCTTCTCTGAATTCTTTTTTGTATGATTAGTTATCTTTGCAAGTCTCTTCGAATTATCAGTTTGGTTTGGCCTACTAGATTGGTTTTTCTTGCCATGGGAGAAGTGCTTAGCTTTGGGTTCGATCTTGTGGTGTCCTTTCCCAGTGACAGAAGGGGCAGCAAGGCACGTATTGCATCGTTGCCATCGAGGATAACAAGATGGGGTTTATTTCATATTGCATGAATTTATCTCTCTACATCATGTCATCTTGCTTAAAGCGTTACTCTGTTTTTAACTTAATACTGTAGATGCATGCTGGATAGCGGTCGATGAGTGGAGTAATAGTAGTAGATGCAGAATCGTTTCGGTCTACTTGTCACGGATGTGATGCCTATATACATGATCATGCCTAGATATTCTCATAGCTATGCTCAATTCTGTCAATGGCTCAACAGTAATTTGTTCACCCACCGTAGAATACTTATGCTCTTGAGAGAAGCCACTAGTGAAACCTATGGCCCCCGGGTCTATTCTCATCATATCAATCTCCATCACTTTAATCTTGCTTTGCTTTTTTACTTTGCCTTTTACTTTTCACTTTGCATCTCTATATCAAAAATACCAAAAATATTATATCTATCAGATCTCACTCTCGTAAGTGACCGTGATGGGATTGACAACCCCTAATCGCATTGATTGCGAGTAGCTATCATTTTGTGCAGGTACGAGGGACTTGAGCGTGGCCTCCTACTGGATTGATACCTTGGTTCTCAAAAACTGAGGGAAATACTTACGCTACTCTGCTGCATCATCCTTTCCTCTTCGGGGAAATCCAACGCAAGCTCAAGAGGTAGCACTACGTACGCTTCGACCAGGTGGGTCCCGAATGTCAGGCACTTCCTTGCGTGCGAAGATGTAGCTGGTGGGTCCCAGCAGTCAAGGGCAAATGTTTTTTCACGAAATATGGTGGCCCGTCCGGTGGGTCCCCGCTGTCAGGTGGAGGAATAATTATTTTGCGCGTAATAAGGAGGCACTTCCTTGCTGCGGCCGTGGACCCAGCTGTCAGCATCTCCACGCACAGTACTCTTCCGACGGAAGTCGGTCGTTGACCACATTGACCACGCCGCGCCGAGAGCACCATGGCGGTGGACGATGGCGAGGCCTAGGAAGGGGACGACGCGGAGCCGGGGAAGATGCGGCAGTGGAAGCCCGTGCGGAGAGGAGTGCGAGGGTTCACTGGTTCCGCTGCGGTGTGAGGCTGTAGTCGCCGCAGGGCCTGGCCAGCGGTGGGAATAGTAGGGGGCAGTGAGGCCTCCACGGCAGCACAGCCGGCCACGGGAGGCAGGAGCATGCGGCACAACCGGCGCTGCTTTGGGCGGCTGGAGCAAGAAGACCAGAGGTTGAAGAAGCACTACGGCCGTTGGATGGACATCGTACGGTCACTGGAGCTAGAATCGTTCATATTGACTAAGTTGACAAAGCCCTTCGTCCCCGTCAACTTAGTAGGCCCACAAGTCAGCCTCCCACCAAGGTGGATCCCAGCTAGCCGGGGGAGTATTCATTTTTTTGTGCGTAATAAGGAGGCACTTCCGGTGGGTCCGAGCTGACAGCGAGGGGAACGTTTTTTTCACGAAATACGGTGGCCCGTCCGATGGGTCCCAACAGTTAGGGGGAAATGATTTTTTTCGCAAAATAATGGTGGCCCGTCCAGTGGGTCCCCGCTGTCAGGTGGAGGAATAATTATTTTCCGTGTAATAAGGAGGCACTTCCTTGCGGCTGCCGTGGACCCAGCTGTCAGCCTCTCCACGTACAGTACTCTTCCGATGGAAGTCGGTCGTTGACCACATTGACCACGCCGCGCCGAGAGCACCACGACGGTGGACGACGGCGAGGCATAGGAAGGGGACGACGCAGAGCTGGGGAAGACGCGGCAGTGGATGCCCACGCAGAGAGGAGTACAAGCGTTCACCGGTTCAGCTGCGGTGTGAGGCTGTCGTCGCCGCAGAATAACAGGGGGTGTGGGTGAGTAAGGGATGCCCTGGCCAGCGGTGGGAGTAGTAGGGGGCGCTGAGGCCTGCGCGGCAGCACAGCCGGCCACGGGAGGCGGGAGTAGGCGGTCCCGCCGGCGCTGCTTTGGCAGTTGGAGCAAGAAGATCAGAGATTGAAGAAACACGACGGCCGTTGGATTGACATCCAACGGTTACGTCTGCTAGAATCGTTTGTTGACGTATATAATAACTAAAAAAAATATTGCATACGCGTCAACTAAACAGGCCCACAAGTCAGACCAATCCCTCTTTTTTTAATAATTTATATATAGCTCATGGCAACTTCTTATGCAATTTATTGCAGTCGTTTTTTTGGTTGGCCAGGGCCAATTTCACATATTTCTGTGGGTTCCAAACTATTTTTAATACCGAAATGTCCAGCCAGATTTAAAGTACTTTGAAGATATATTTAAGTTAGGTTAATGCCCAGTGAAATAGGAATCTGAAAATGTAATAAAATTCAGAAATTATAAAGTAATTGCCAATTTGTCATCTGTTTTTATATTTACAACCCATTTCATATTACTTTCAAGATTTGCAGGCGTCTTGAAAGAGTTGCAGCCCATCAGGGCATAGAAAAATAAGTAGGCTTGGATTGGGTATTCTTCAGAAAAAATAAACTGGGCTCATTTTCACAAAGAAAAAAATAGCTGGGCTGGTCACATGGTGAACATAAAATATAAGCCTGGGCTAGACGGGCCACAGCCCAGTTCAAACCCTGCTCCGTCTCAACAATACCAAACAAAAAAAAATACTGCTCAAGTAGCTATGTCCCAGGTGTCAGCCGATCTTGTGCTGTTCTCTTGTCTATTGACTATATACGCTCACAATGTCATGGGTCCCAGATGTCAGGAAAACACTAGGAGGAAGCATTTTATTTTTCCATACGCTGACGTGGTGGGCCCCCTACTGTCATCCTCTCCACGTACTTCTGCCGATTCCTGTTGTTTGTTGACCATGTTGACAACGCGAGAGGGCGGCGCCACAGCGAGCGCACCAAAGCGCGCGGAGGACGTCGGCGTTAACGATTTAGGAGACGGTGGGGCGGCGATGCGTGCGCTGAGGCGCAGCCAGCCGTGGGAGATGGAAGCAGGCGGCCCCGCCGGCGCTGGTTTGGTTTTGGCGGCTGGAGGAAGACAGGACTGAAGAAACACGACAGACTGTAAAAGCAGCAGGAGTACTTAACAACCTTAACTAAAACCAGCAGGGGCACTTAACAACCAAAGCTGAAAGCAGTATGACTACTTATACAGGTTCAACCGTACAAAGCATGCCTCGAACAGTGTACTTTGCCTACAGTTAACCAAGGGTGAGGCCGCCAAGCCCTAGGACAAGGCCCAGGCGCCACCCCGCGCATCCACAACCTTCTGAAAGCGGCTTCATCTCGCAACGTGGTCAATAAACAGGATATTCGCTTTAGAGCCATGGAAAAGCATGAACATAATCTTCTGTCCTATTCTCCAAGATGGACGGGCCTTCATTATTTGAGACCACCCATGAATAAGTATCTTTTCACCTCCAAGGGGAATTGAGTAGGTCGACATAAACATCATGTTGTGACCAAGCGCAAGTCTGACCCGACCATGGTCAGGCATATGTATAGGAACAATAGAACTCGGCAGTTCCTATTTCAAGAAGATCACAACTGTAAAACTGTGTATAAGCAATAGTTTATGAACAACATATATAACAGAAAACAGCTTGTACCATAAGTTTCTCGACACAGTTGGACCTGTTCAACGAGTGCAGCAGTGGCACACATATCCCACGTGGCCTTCCACCATTGAAACGCCCCACAAGGACCTCAAGACGATCAATAAAGTGTAGGAACTTGTGGATGTCGATCCAGTCAACTTCAGTGCCATTAGTAACAGCCGAGTTATTACAGAGTAACAAACGAGCAGACTGCTTAACTCTGAAAAAACCTACACGTGCCACCAATTATAAGAAAATATTAACTAGAAGTAGCATCTTCGTGAGAGATTCGTTGCTACTTCTAAAGTTAAATTGTGATTAGTTAGACAGAATAGGTGGATTAAGAAGTAATCGAGGCAACAAGCAAAACCAGATACAAAACTAACATGGATGAACAATTGGAACAACGTCGGGGTGGAAGATTGCAGTGAAGATGAGACCAGGTTCTGCTATTTCCATCAACATTCGTGCGCCAACTTTCAGTCCGTAACACTTGAGAAAGTTTATCCAAGTTCGGCCATAAAAAAAGCAGCGATCTTCTTGGTTCATGAACCCAACTCGGAACTTATATCCATGGCTTGTCTTCACTGTGACCATTAAACTAGTGTATTCAGTTATGGCAAGGCCGAGCATCTTGAGTACATGTGTTCTAGCAGAGCACATAATACACTGCAGGAAAAATAATATGAGAACACGTCATGTTCAAAAAAACCCCACCCTCCCGGATAGAAAAGAGGATTCTAGGAACATACTCTGCATGTTTCAAAATGCTGTGTTAGGATGAGAAGGAACAAGTGTGGCGTCTCGCCGAGGACGCATAAACCTGTAGGGTACTCGCACTTTGGGCACTGCAAATGAAACACACTAGATTCAGTTGGAAGAAAAATGCATCAACGGCGGCGGCTGCCATCCTAGGATTACCTGTGACCAAGGGACTTGGGTTTATCGGGGATGGATGAAGAATTCGTACCTGGTTATCCATGAGAAAACCCTATGCAATCGCCGAGAGGGGGTTTTCTCTGAACATGCAGACGAGGGAGAAGGGGATTCAGGCCCAGTGAAATATTGCCGCTTCGTCCGTCCAGCTTACTGCTAAAGCTGGAAGGGGGGGGGGTTGTGATTTGACGGCTCATTGGGCATTACTGCGGCGCTACGACCGGGGTGTGTCTACCGTGAAGTTGTGCACTCTAATTTGTGCATATGGCACGTGGACCCCGTTGCCGGTTGCCCCACATATCAGTGAAAGGAAGTAGAAAGACAGGAGTAACTAGTTACACATAAATATATTTTTTGACAGAGAGATACTCCCTCTGTAAAGAAATATACAAATCTTTTATATCACAAGCTCACCTTGCCGAGAAATATACTCCCTCTGCAATGCACGGGCATTACGGGGGTTCAGCTTTTTTATGGGGGTTCAGTTGAGAATATAATACTCAGATAGGCTCACGGTTCTAGAGTTTGGGCCGCAGGCCGACCCTGCATGTTTGGGGGCCCATGTGTTCTACCTCAGCACTTTTCATATTGCAAGCGATCGGTACGGCACTGGTTTTAGATCCTGTCGCAAGGCGAATACACAAAATTGAATAAAGCACGGCAACTGTTGGAATGAAATCGAACGACTGTTCCTAACCAGCAATCAGAGTTGCAATTCCATCAACGATATACCATGTGATAAATAATACTATCGTACTACTTATACACACAGGACACTTGTTTCACCATGCCAGATTATTACATCAAAATCTCTCGGAGGATAGATCAGTTCGGCAGTTGCATGCTGCTACTGAAGAATTTCAAAGTTGATTTGGACCAACTCTCCTTGCCGAGAAAGTTCAATTTTGACATCATCCCCTACCGCAAGATATGATTTAGATTTGAACCTTGACTATCCTTTAGCATCAATCATCATGCGACCATCCTTTGTACTTACGGTATATTGAGCAGGTTCATTCACACCAAGGCTGCGTATGGTAAGAGAAACTTGGCCGCGGTCGCCCGGATTGTTGAATGACTCCCTCGTTGCTCTAGAAATTCTCTGTTTGCAAACAAGAAGACATACCCAAACAGTTAGATCAACATAGTGAATCATGTGAAACAACATGGAAAGAAAAAAGAATGAAGCACTTGGGCGGCCAATGCTTACCAAGAAGGTGGACATGTCGGTTTTTGTAAGGACTTTGGTATATGAAGTGCGAATTGCAGCCCAGTCTGTTGCCGGTGCAACTGCACGGGCCGGAGCAGATGCAAGTGCAAGTGTTGGTGTAGGTGCCGAAGCCGCTGCTGCTGCCAGAGATGGTGCTCCTTGTAGAACTGGTGCCGGTGTTGATGCCCGATCCTCCGGTAGATCAGACTGATCCGCTGACGCGTTCGGTGCCCAATCCTCAACTGGATCAGACTGAGCTGCTGCCGCTATCAGTGCTAGAGCAACTGTCGGTGCTCGATCTGTGCGAGACATCGGCGATCGTGTCTGGTCTGCTATGATCAGCTTTCTAACTTGACTAGGATCCGTGACCGTGGTCCAGTCTTTTTCTTCATTTCTTTTAAACGCGAGAAGGACTAATTATGGCGTTTTTGTTAAACCAAACTGCAGTTCATCATAGGGATTCAGCTTGTCCTCAGACAACAGACTGATCCAATTTTTTCCAGTAATATAAGTGATGGACGGTGCCTTCGTTACTGACACGACATAAGAAGTGAAACCTGCAAAAATAGCCATCGTAGAGCAAACCAAACGGTTTATTCTGTGATGAATGTCACATGGAAAAACCTGCATAGTAAAATTGCAGGATAAGAAAGAAAACATGACATTAAATCAGTAAGATTTAGACAGTAAATCAATAAGATTTACTTGATGTGACACGAGTGAATCCTTACCAGGAAATCACTATGTTGAAGTACTAAACAGAAGATTGATCGTCCAACTACGCGTGGCATGCAGGGGCCCCGCCTACTCCCACAAGCAGGACAGTCCAAAGGTCGTGACAAATCGTATGGACCGAACATCCATGGGGCTGGAAATCCTGGTGGGTGCGATAAACCCTGCAATGCATACATATATTGGAGTGTAACGACAATTGATAGACCGTCCTCACAAAAAATATGATATGGATACTTCAAAATATATAGACTAAATTGAGTGGACAGGCATTAACATAGACCGTTCTCAGGACTGACCACACACCAAAAGCGGCAGTACTAATAAACAATACAGGGTTCACAAACACAAATCAAGTACTGAACAATAGTACTTACTATAGACAAGCAAAGTTGCACTAACTAAACTCTGCAGACTATTTTTTGCCACCGACCTACGGGATGAACCCTGCATAACTGACTAGGCCATGGACTTCGTGTGAGATGTCTACATGCACCATCACCATCTTGTCAACCTTGGAGAACCTAACAGAGTGGTCTTTCCACTCATAAACATGATGATGAAGACAGGCCGCATTAGATTTGTTGGGAAGCTTTACAAGAACCACACCCTTCGTAATCGAAGGCACATCCAGGAAATTATTGTGGTCAAGTATAGCCTCGAGAACACGCCTGACAACAATGCTACAGGAAAACACTAGTTCAGGACACGTGGCGACAAGGACACAACAACTGGATAGTGTAGCAGTAGAACTCATCATCAGGTCTTCCAGTTCACACGTCATGACTTTGAGAACTTCATCTCCACCGCGGACCTGGTTCTAATTCAAACAGAAACCATATTTTATTACTACCTCCATTCAGAAATATAAGATGATTTTCGATATTATACTCCATATATGACTACATATACACAGAAATGAGTGAACAAAGACACTAGAACATGTCTTCAAAGGCATGAGAGCAGAGGGATTACATGCAATATCCATAACACAAGTTACTGAGGCAAATATACCCTCTTAAAAGGTAGCATTGATGTTCATAAAGTACTCCCTCCGTCCCAAAATTCTTGTCTTAGATTTGTCTAGATACAGATGTATCAAGTCACATTTTAGTATTAGATACATCTGTATCTAGACAAATCTAAGACAAGAAATTTGGGACAGAGGGAGTAGTTGAAAGTAATATATAAGAAATCAGTGTCAACCTCTCGCATGTTTTGGTCAAAAGAGGAATTTAGAACCGTCATTTGGCACACAAAAATCACATGCAAGATCACCCAGAAAGTTGTACTACTAGTACTAGTACTGCGTGTTAGATGAAAAAACACGATCAAGATTGAGAAAAAGATCGTCAAGAAGAGACATTACCTGGACTTGCTTAATGAGGGATCCCGGAGAGGGGGGCTTGGACAGGGCGATGGCTTGAGCTTGTCTGCGGTAGTCTCGGCGGGGTGCTTGCGCTTCTTCGTACCATGAGCCTCGACGGTTTTGGCCGGAGCCATAGACATCACTTCGGCCGGTGCTCCAGCGTCCATCAAGAAACTGCCAAATAGAAATAAAAGAAAAGAAACCATAATCACAAACCCAAAAGAAGAAAAAAGAGGGAGTTATAGGATCAGTCTCGGGGTTGCAAGACCGGGCCTTTTCCAGAATCAACACCATTGATGCGCTCACCTTTACTTCTTTGGGAGAGAAGAACAATGGCAGAAGCAGGTCAGGGTTTTCTTGAAGAAATGAGGAACAAGATGAGGCAGAAGCGAGGGTTGGCTAGAGAGGAAGCTGAGAGAGAAGAGTGAAATGATGGTTGCTTCGTCCGTCCAACTTACTGCTGGAAAGGAGGGGGTTTTGTGATTTGAT
This sequence comes from Triticum urartu, assembly GCF_056163025.1. Taxonomy (NCBI): domain Eukaryota; kingdom Viridiplantae; phylum Streptophyta; class Magnoliopsida; order Poales; family Poaceae; genus Triticum; species Triticum urartu. The sequence goes on along the minus strand of NC_141878.1, from coordinate 474,493,664 downwards.
GGCTCATTGGGCATTACTGCGGCGCTTCGATCGGGGTAGTCTACCGTCACTCTACTACACAGTAATTTAGTGCATGGCTGGTGGACCCCGATGTTGGCTGTCCCACACGTCGGCGAAAGTGAGTAATTTAGTGCATGGCTGGAGGAGGATCCGCACGGTAGGGCGTGTCCACTATTTTTCAGAAGAAAAAATGATTACAACAAGCGTTTCCACTCTTACGATGGAGGAGTGCGAAACACGACAACCACTTGAACATACACAGTGCTCCTACTACTAGGCATGTGCAGTGGTTCATACGTCAGTACTACACAATCTTGTTGCTAGTGTAGTAAGATATGACGATAATAAATGATGTTGTGCGCATGTCAACTACTCCTATATGTAACATAGTACCGCTTTTTCGACTGTCCGGTCGAGAATGAACGGTGAGATCAATGTTAACAGAACTAGGTCCACAGCGCACGGAGAGTACGGTGCTACAGTACTCCACGAAACATGAACCATATGAATCACGAATAGTGTTAGGCAGGGTGTATGAAGGGTGCACGGGATGGGAGCAAAAGTTCCCTTCTCGACCCACTTTTGGGTGTTTGGTAGAGTGCATGAAGGGTGCATGAGTCCACACAAGTAGGTTGACAAAAATACACGAAGAGGAAACAACTATATTGAGATGAGAATGCAACCAAACACACCCACACGCTTTGTGCTACAGTGACTGATCTGCACCGTCTGAGTTTGATCCAACGGTCATGTTGCGCCGAGACATGGACATGCCCATGCAGAGGGTGCCTAAACACCATCGAAGTCCCTCTGCTTCTCGAGGCGCACGACGTTGGTGATGCAGGGTGCAACCGCCCGCAGAGCCCGCTCCCGGTCGACGGGAGCCAGCTCGTCAAAGACGGCGTCCAATGGCACGAATGGATTCCGGTGACGGAGCCCTGAAAGGATTCGCCCGGCAATGGCGACGGCATCCCGCAACCCCTCCTTGTCCAGCTCAGCCCCCAGCATCGCGCGGAGACGGCTCAGCTCCTCGGAGATATAGGTGAAGAAGGAGACCAGGTCAGGAAGCCGCAACTCGTTGAAGTCGACCAGGTGGTCGAACGGGTTTAGCCCGACGGCCGGCATCATCGCGCTAGCACGACGGTAGGCATCGCGCAGCCGCAACACGTGCGTGGCAACTTGGTTCACCAAGTGGCTGAGGCGATCCTAGACCTCGTCACGATCGGCCCGCTCGCGCTCCAGCCGGCTCCCCTGACGGCCTATCATATCTCCTGCTTTCTACAGCAACGCCGCCGACGCCTCGAGCATATTTTTGGTGGACGCCTCTCGCTTTTGAAGCTCCGTGAACTCCCGCACATAACGGAGGAGCATGGCACTCCTCTCCTCCTTGAGCTCACGGAGCTCCACGTCCTTGGCCCCGAGCTCCGCATCCTTGGCATGCAGCTCCTGTGTCAGGAGCCTCACCTCGGACTCTATGATCTGCTACGCCGCCATGGCACCAGGTAGAAGCAATGGGGAGAGGAAGCAAAGGGGGCGAAACGGCTGAAAGGCAATGCAATCTACGGGAAGGCGGAGGGAGCGGGGAATCTTTTGGTTTTCACCACGGTAAAACACCAGTCGACGACTTCTCACATCAGGGAGCAATGGGTACAAGTGGAGTCCTCATGTCTAATTGCTTCCGCGCCTGCTCCCGTCAATCAAAAAATTAAAAATCCTGCCGCGCCTGCTCCCGCCAATCAAAAAAATTAAAAATCCTGCCACACCCAAACACTAGAGCAACGCCGTAGTGGATATTTAAATTTACCCGCCGGCAAGTAGATAAAAATGGGGTGAAAAAACAAATGTGGCGGCGGCCTAGCTAATCGGTCGAACTAGCCCAACTAGCTAGCCACCGTGCTTCACTGATGTACTCGACGGGAAAGGTGGTCTTTCGTGATTTGATGACTCATTTACTTGCTTCGGCGCTACGACCGAGGAGGACCCAGAAAACGCGCGGTAGGGCGTCCCATGTCAGGAAGAATATATGCGTGCACCACCCGGGAGGACCCCGAAACCGCGCGGTAGGGTGTGCCACGTCTCGGCACAGAGGAAAAATGTGCGTGTAAAAATATACTGTATCAGACGTATTACCTATGATTCGACCTCGGGACCCAGCCAGTCGGTTGAAAACACCCCACTAGCCACACAGCTTCATCATGCAAACGTGGCACGGAGGATAGATGTTGTTAGCTCCGTCTCGACCAGCCACAACGTCTCTTGTTCTAGGCGATTCTTCTATTTTCCAAGTTTTTTGGTTGTAATAACACCACGGCAAGCTAGCGCCGCTCTTCGTGTGTGTCCATGCAAAGTTTAGATGATGGAGAGAAGAGAGATTGAGATCGCAGACCTGGGACCCACCAGTAAGTGAGATAATGGTCATGCACGTGTTGACGAGGCACTCCCTCTACTCTACTCAACGCAAGTACTGTATAAAATCAAGTTATGGGACAAAGCCAACAACCGTTCGTTTTTTCAGGCTATTGACTTACACTTTGCAGTCCAGGTTGCCAGTTTGAATCTCGTCTTTCAGATTTGTTAGTTTTAGGTCCAAATTTGATTAATGACAAGTGGGACCCCCGTGTGTTGTTCCGTTATTTCAGTGTAGGATGGTTTTTTTGAACAAACACTTTGCGTGGTTAGACAAGTAACGACACGAGTTACACGTTTTTGCAAGTTTACGAACAAAAATGACAGTGGCATAGAATATCACATCCACCCCGCAGCTTAGATACTATGGTGATGCGAGTTTTTACACCGTTGGAAGTGAGATCCAATGGCTTGGGAGTAGTCTTTTTGTAATTATGCGCAATTTCCAAACTCTCCAAAGGTTTTTTGCAAATAAAACATTCAGGCCTCGTGTGTGCCGCTGCATCTTCGATCCAACGGCTCCCCGGTGCTCATATTAGGTGCTCCCCGTAGCTTAATTACCCGCTATGGTGATTGGAGTAGTTGTGGGCCGAATGCTACGAAAATATAATCTAAACCGACCGGAATAAATGCCTACACAAATTAATCCAAGGTTGGAGTGCCCCTCGCAATGTAAATAGCTCCGGCTTTGCGAGGGATGGAGAGGTAGTAGCTTCAACGCGTGGAAGATACGGTGTGAGAAAGCAAGGTCAATCGAGAGACATATAGATAGAGAGACAAAGTGAGTGTGGTCCGACATTCATTGAACAAATATATATGCTCTGGAGAGATATTGTCCGATTGAGCTTTTTGGCAAGGGTGAGGGCTGTAAGATAGAGCTTGAGAGATGATCCAGTCACAAACGTGTAGATATATATTGTGTGTGGGAGGAAGCAAGGTCAACCGATCACATAGGGTCGCCGTGCGATCGAAAGAGTGAGACGGGTTGGAGAGAGTGACCTAGATAGACGATGTGCGTGAGAGAGTATACAATGTGAATAGGTCGAATTGGGCTCAAACATGGTGATATATCGTTTTTGTCCGAGAAAGAGCGAGGTTAATCGAGACATACGGAGAGAGATAGAGATAGAGAGAGAGATTGAGTGAGCGTGGCCCACCATGAGGTCGAAAGAGTGGTGGCGGCTTGGATGGACTGACCTAGATAGACAATCTGCGTGAGAGAGTATAGAGTGTGTCGATCGAGGCCCAAGCAGGGAGATATATCATTTGTGTGTGAAAGAAAACGAGGTTAAACGAGACTCGGATAAAGAGAGCAAGATTGAGCGAGTGTGGCCCGCCGCGCGGAAGAAAGAGTGAGACAGTCTCGAGGGAGTGACCTAGATATACAACGTGCGTGTGTGCGCATGCACGAGAGGTTGGGGGGCTAGATAGGCAATGCATGTATTTAGCGCAAGAGGGTGAGAGGGAGAGGGGGGAGAGAGAGCTCGGCATGGGGTGCAATGGCGGGTGTGTGAGGTAAATACATTTGGTAACAGAGTGGAAAAAGGGGTTGTGTAGTTGAGAGACTTAGAGATCGAAACATGGAGAGAAAGAATGAACGTGTGTTGGAAACCGATAGCTTCCTAAGGTGGTTAGGAGAGGAAGATTGACCGATACAGGAAGTATGTAGCGTTTGTGCGGGGGGGGGGGGCGAAAAACAACATTTGTATGTACATAGTAAGAGACTTAATATCGATGTTTCAATTCGGTGTACATTGTAAGATTTGAACCGAGGACCAGGCATACGGGTAATTATTTCGAATTCGTGCCGTACTAAGTTTCGAAAAGTTGACATTGACTCAGTTTGTTGTGCTATTTTGTAGGTCATATGTTTGAATCCATCCAAAAGTTTTCTCACTACCATGGTGTTCATCATATACATATGAATTTGTATTAAAAAAGTAGCGTGGATACAGTGAAATGCGAAATCCACGTTAGAATTGGAGATCGCTACGTGACACACACTCTAATTCAAATAACTAACTACGTGACACACACTCTAATTCAAATAACTAATCATGTGACATACACTCTAATCCACGTTAGCATGGGTACTGTTTCGATTTTTTTTCAAATAACTCCTCATTAATTAATTTTGTAGTACTCCCTCTGTTCACTTTTATAAGACCTTGAAGACATTTCAGACAATGTGCAAAATAGTTCATTTTAAGTTGTCTGAAACGACTTACAAAAGTGAACAGATAGAGTATCTCGTTTCGAATGACTAATTATTGCAAGGAAATCACGGGCATGGTAATACATACAGATTCGTTTGCAAATGAAAGAAGATTCGTTTGCATTCTCAAATGTAGGCGCACCAGGCAAACCAGGGTCGTGTCGGGGTGGACGCTGCTTCGGTGCCTTAAAGGCAACTGCCTTTGGGTCACTGACATGTGGGCCAGCCACCTGTTGGGCCCATATGTCATGGACACAAAGGCAGGTGCCTTAAGGCACCGAAGCATAGTCCTGTCGAGGTGGTCGCATGTGTCGGACGGACGCGTAGCACCCAGCCACCCACCCCCCTCCCCCCCAAAAAAGGACGACATCAATATAAGTTCGCGCTTCCACGTTTCGGATTGAAATATCTGGTGGCCCCAATTCCAGCCCTGCAAAATCTCTCTTCTCCACCGTCCCCTTCCGCGCCCAGATTGCTCAAATCCCTAATTCGCCGCCAACCCTCGAATCGCCACTCGTCTCGTCTCTTTCCCCACCGTTCCCCACCTCTGTGCCAGACGACGACGACGAAGACGACGGCCGCGCTTCACCACCGCACCGGAGCTACCTCATCTACGCCCTCGTCCACCGCACCGGGTGGTCCACCGACAACGTCGGCCGCCACAACCGATGTGCCTCACAGACACCGAGTTCCACCGCATCAGGTGCGCTTCACCGACGCCGTCTCCCAGCTCACCGGGGCTACTTCACCGAGCACATCGTCGCACCTCCGCCCCCCGAGGCCGTTGGGGCTTCACCAACGGTCTCGTCCACCGCATCGTAGCGCTCCGCTGCCACTCAAGATCTGCATCCGTGCGCGGCCAGCCAACACCAGCGCATCACCCTCAACGGCTCTGAAGTGACCCGCACTCTAGCTAGGCGAGCATGCCGAAATGTCGGCCCGGACTAGGTATCCACACATCACTCCCTTGTGCACTATTCCGATGATGTTTGGATATCCTTTCACTGCTCTCTTAGCTTACACGCCTATGAAACTCTGACCTTAACTCTTATTTCTTCTGGAGATATCATCTGAAACAAGCAAATCCATATTTTAGCGAAGCATGACGGCGCTACGGGATCTGGTACACATCCTGCACACCCGTATAACCTTGTAAGTATCTGTCCTCCGATACAACATCAAGGTCGATTCCTCTTATTTGATCAACCATTCGCCATGTCAAAAATGCAGAGGGGGATGCAAGGAGCACAAGGCCTGCACATCCAAGCAAGTGGTAACATGGACTTGTACATGGAACATCCCAAGCGCAAGCAGAGCTGCCCTGAGCCTGTACAACGAGCTAGCGTAAGTCCCTGCATTTCATTTAATTCGTACCGGCATTCGTGTATGATTTGTGTGCAGTGGCTGATCCACGAATTCAAGTTACCAGGGGCGAACATTTAACTTAAAAAATATGAAGGCACTTGCACTCCGGAGATCAACATAACTTGAGAAATGTGAAGCTACATGCACTTTGAAAACCAGCTAATGATCCAAAGTAGTCCAGATTATAAACACTAAATGATGCAACCACCAAAAAACACAAAATGCAACATGGTGTACAAGGACTACAAACATGGTCTGTACCTGCTTGAATTATTCGTTCTCTGGCTGAAAATATCGAAGTGTAATTGCACGTATAACCAGTGCGCAAACTATATATCAATATATCTATCCTGCACAAGTATGCCAATAGTTTCAAACAACAGATTAGAAAAGTATGTATGCTATGTTGTCATGATACAGGGACTTTCTGGTAGATGGCCTCGACGTTTCCTCAAGCTATGAAAATGCACTATAATTTGCTTGTCATCAATGCCTGCAAATCTCTGTCTCTCTGAACATAGTAGATCATCATTAGACACTAAATCCTTCAATGAGCTTGCAAAATGCTTGCATTAGATCCCTCATTAGAAACTATATGTTCATCACCAGGAGCATGTAAAATGTTTGCATCAAATCCTTCATTGCTAGTCTGTTCATTAGACACTTCAGGCTCAAGAACAACATGAGCTTGTATGTTTGCACCGGAAACTTGATTAGATACATCAGATTCAATCAATTCAGTATTGATTGGGGGAGTTATAAAATAAGTAGAAATTGGTTTCATTTTCTCATAGATTCCCTACATACAAGCAGTTTTACAACACCGTCACGTGTAACTATTGGATAGAAGTTGAAGAGTTGAATTAGATATAATCAGGAATGTGATGTACCTGCTCGTTGCGCATGCTACTCTTGCAAGCTGCGACTGTCCGTTTGCGCAAGCTCGATGCCGTGTCCGTGCTGCCGCCGCTGCCTCCCACGCAGGCTACACCCAGGGTTGGATCTTCATCTTCTTGTCCTTCTGTTCGCTTGAAGCCCGGCGACCGCCCTCCAACGAGGGCGCGAGGAAGTGCCGTGTCGGTCTGTCCAACGGCGGCTAGGTTAGGAGCGAACCAGACTGGAAGCTGGAGCGAATGAATTGGGATTTTTCCTGGTGTCGATCGATATGGGAGGCGCTCCTTTGGGCCGCGAGCCTGCTATAGGGCCTGCCTTGCAATTATGTTATTGGCCCATCCAAATTGAAACATTTTTCTTCATTTTTTACATTGCCTGCTCATGCGTTGGGACGAACAAAACTAGCATGGGCTAACCTGGACGACTCAAACTAGGTGCACACTTTCCAGCCACCTGAGGCGGCCGCCCATACCAGCCCCTATGGTGGCGTCACCCCTTTTTGCGTGTATGATTGGATAGTGAAAAATATTCCAGTGGCGCTTTTGATTTACCCACAGAATGGTTGAATTGCTTGTTTCTATGAACTGAGTTCGCCAATAATGTGAAGGATGCCAGTCTTTTCATCCTATTGTAGATTGCTTAGATCTCGATATGCCAAAAGTAATCGCATGAAATATACAGTAAAAGCCAGTGTGATGTGTTTGGCTACAACTAGTCTGACTACACGTCCTCATATAACATATCAAGGACGCACCATCTTACTAGATTAACCGTTCGACTTACCCATGTAGTGTGGGAAGAAAGAAGTATTGGGACTGCGTATCCAAGCAATTGATGCCATGGACTCCTTCGTACAACCTTGTAAGCGAAAAAGAAGTTGTAGTGTGCCTGTACAAAGAACTAGCGTAAGTTCAGTTACCTACTTCTCGGAATTTTAGTTAGCCACTTATTGCTAAATTGTTCAATTACGTTTCTTGGCTTAATTTAGTTTGCTACTGATTACATAATGGCACAGCTTGTTAATCATATTGTAGACTGCGCCTATCTATGTGTTTGATACTTACTGTTAAGAATTACCTGTTTGCCTTAACTTAAATATCTACTTGTTTGTTTAACTGCTTTGCTGCTGCAACAGCGGGTTACAATGATGTTAATAACTACTTTTCAGCATCCAATTGAAACTCTTTAATTCCTTGTTTGTTTAATTGGTTTGCTGTTATAACTCCCAGTTGAGATGTTTTGCTAACTTCAACTTTTCTGAATCCAATCAGAACTTTAATGGCAAAACAGGTTAGCCCAAGATCAAAGAGCGAGGTCCCCATGGACGTTGCATCATCCCACAGCAGTGGCACCGGCCCAATCGTGCATTATGAATTGCCAACTGCTGATGCTCTAGAGGCTAAACTAGTGGTAGAAAGAGATTCTGCTTCTACACTTAGAGATGATGTTGACATGTTGAGGAAGCAAACAACACAATCACAAGCAGTACTCAAGACAACCATTAAATATTTGGTGGATTTCAAAACGAAGCAAGCTGAGACTGACCAGATTGTTAAGGTCCTGAAGGAAAAAAGGAAATTAAATTCCTACTTGGTAAATCATAGGTGAAATGTTCTTTCCATAGTTGAATAACCTTTGTGTTGTCTGTTCATGTAATCAATCAAACCATTTGTTTTAGAGATCATCTAATAATTGTTTTTTTGTTTTTTTGTTTGTAATTTTATTTGAGCACAAGTCTGTATTAATTGATAAGACTCGGAGACATTTCATTTGGATTGCTATGCCAGACCTACAAATATGCCAATCGGGCTGAATGTGCATTCAGCAATAGTATTATAGATGGACCATAAGTGGCACGCATCGGAAAGGGCCAAGATGCTAGCTAAAAAAAGGATGCTTTTGTAGTAAAAAAAAGTACAGCGGCCTGGCTTATGTATGTTAGTTGATATTATTGATCCATATACTCTATAAGTGTTTATATGTCTGTTAGTTCCGTACATTCTTGGTTGACTGACTCGGTATTTGAATCTTGATACATCGCTTGTGTACATATCTAAATGGGAGTACACATTATGCTGCGTGTGACATTTGAGTTGGACATGAAGTGTTCCAAATATTCGAATTCACCTTAAACTGGATTCTAGTTTCTGAATTTGAGTATCGGCATTTGTAAACCATATTCATATATGACAGTGGAATACATCTTTGTCGTCCTTTTGAAGATATATGAAAACACATAGAATGATTTATAAAGATTCATATAGGAATACAAAATAGATTCGAATTTAGTTGCCAGGGTAAACGTGGATGCTTATTGTCCCAAAATTCGAAAGAAACGGCGAAATGTCCACTCCCACATCGGCTGCCCAAAGCCAAGTGTTTGGGAGATGGAAATTACTGTCTACCCATTACACGGACAATCCATCGACCCGATTTCCACTGCTCTAAATAGGGTTAGGTTAGTAACTTCAATTAGACGTGACACGACCGCCTCTGAGCCCATTCCAACACGGTGGGCGTCAAACATGGGCGGAAAAACTCATTTGATTCAAGCTCGTCCGAAAGACCTCTGTTTCTCCCTCCATTTCCCATTCATACACGGTGGGCAGCAAAACACCCTCTCCTCGTCCGAAATAGATGTAGGCTAATATTTTAAATAGGGGCAGATGTGTAACTTCCATCAGATGTGACACAACCGCCCTACCTGTCAGCCCTGTTCATACTCCATGGGCGCCAACCGTGGGCGACAAAACACCCGCTCCTCGCCCGAAATCGATGTAGGCTAATATTTTAAATAGGGGCAGATGTGTAACTTCCATCAGACGTGACACAACCGCCCTACCTGTCAGCCCCGTTCATACACCGTGGGAGCCAACCCTGGGCGGCAAAACACTCGATCCTCGCCCGAAATAGTTACCGGCAAATATTTGGGAGATGCGAGATTACCGTCCTATCCCCAACTGACGAGACGTCCAAATTTGAAATGGGGGATAAGTTCGTAACTTTCCCATATTTCAGACAGGCGCGTCCTAAAAACATGGTTCCCCATACCTCTCCCTCCATTTTCCCATTCATACACCATCCGTGCTAGAACACCCCATTCCTACACCAGCCTTTGTCCGCCACCCCATCCATCGCCGCCGTCCTCCACCACATCCATCTCCACCATCCTCCACCATGCCGGAGCACCTACCAAGACCGCGTCGTCCACTGCTAGAGATGGACGTTTCTCATCCACGGCGACGGACCAATAGCCTTGCATCGCGTCCTCTCGCTTCATCAGCGCCGTCGTCCTCTTTGCCGGGGCCGCTCACACGACCTTCTCTTCAACCGCAACGGGACTTATCCCCCGATGTTGGTTCCGTGGTGGTTTCTTTAATAGAAAACAGAGGGGAAACCCTCTTTTGCTAAAAAATATATGCTTAGAGTTTCCCCCTTTTATGATCACTATACGATCCGAATACATGCTTCGTGTCATAATAACACTGCTCCACCCATCAAGCTAAACAAGCTTAGTTGTTCAAATACGAATCTGGTATTATTAAAACAGAGTTGTTTAATTGGTCAGCTAAATGTTCCTAAATTAGTTTCAAAAATGCATGTTTGCTGCTCAGGTGTGTATCTTTGTGTGTGGTCTAGTCAGCACGGTTGGGGAGGTGAACTTTGCATATGCAGGGGTTTATAGTGAGACACTCTCCGAGTTGAAACCGCAATGCATTCCATAGATAATCTGACTACTTTTTATGTTTTCATGAATCTCAGATTCTGAACAGCATCATAGTGATTATGAGCTTGCGTGCATGAAAAGAATAAAGCAGAACAATGCCATGGCTGTCAAACTTGGCATTAAGGGACTGAAATCAAGTCTGGATGCAATGCAATGCAAACACTCTTCACCTACAGATTCATGCTCAGAATATGATCCTAACAGTGATTCTGAGCTAGAGGGAGACCTAAGTCAATGTAGCTCCCTAGTGGAGGAGTCAGAGGAAGATGCCCTATCTTATTCACCCATCAAGGTACTTGCTCTAACTTTCCAAGGTTACATTGCTTGCACATATCTTGCAACTGATGCTTTGCATTGCTTCTACTTTGTTGAACTGCCATTAGCTTAGTTTACACATCGTGTATGTGAATACGCCCTGCCTATCCATTTTCAGTACATATTCCATTTGTCATCATACCATATTTATCCATTCAAATGCTGTTCTTGTGTATCAGACATTCAAAAGGAAGATGGCGATTGCTGATCATGGAGGAGCACAAGCAAAGTATTTGGAAAAGGTAGTGGCACCTGATAAATCAAATAGCCCATTAGGTGTAGTTGCAATATCACCTGACCCACAAAATACCCCAACTCTAGCCGACTCTAGCCCTACTACACTGGTCATTTCTGATGCCCCAACTCAGCAGACCCCAACTGCAGCAAACTGTATGATTATGCTAGTTGACATAGCACCAGCTGTACGACACAAAACCCCCATTCTAGCAAAGAGTACACCAAATTCAGTTGCCAAATCCCTTTTCGAACCAGAGAGAGCCCCAATTGCAGCAAATACGACCCCTGTTCCATTTCTTCCCAGTTTAGAAGACGAAGCTTATGTTGTTGTCAGGAACTTTGTGCACATATTTCCTTCATGGGAAGATTATACCGCAGACACAGAACAATTTCCAGTCTTCCTCCGCAACTTACGCGTAAGTAATGTACTAATGTTATTCATGGTCATTACTGCATATGTTTCTACTGACAGAAGACACAAGATTTCATTCTTTTAAATAGGCGAGGCAAACTGGATTGTGATGACGAGCAAGGGTTGGTTGCGCTTTTCAAGCACTCGTTGATGAAGTATCGTTCCTACCTGAGGCAAGCGCACTTCGATGCAAGCCTCTGAACGAAATTTTTGTAAAGTCTCTGGTGCTACATTTATCCGATGGTGACTGGAATAATCTTGTTACACATTGGTCTCGGCTATAGCGTAAGGTACTGTTTATGATATCACATCACAATTTGAACTACATTTCTGCATTTGCCTTAATATCTCACTTGTACGAAAACTGTCAGCAGAAGAACATTCGTTCTCAAGGGACCACAGAATCTCGCAACTATACTGCACACTGCATTGCTCTTGTGAGTACCTCTTGCCCTGTATGACCATACTTACTTTCATAGCTGTTTCATTATGTAGCATCACTGCACATGTTAGCCTCGTAATCGTCCATTTGGTGGACATTATAAGATCCGTATGGACTCCTACATAAATTTACAATCAACCCAATGCTTTTGAAGAGGTTTAGCTCTGCAGTCCTCTTGTAAGGACTGAACGTGGTCTATCAATGTACTTACATTAATAGCTACTCCCTCCGTCCCATAATATAAGAACGTTTTGTACAGTACACCAGTGTTCAAAACACTCTTGTATTATGGGAAGAAGGATTGGTTCATTTTGTAGCATTCTGCATCTTATCTCCCTCGCCCACCATTTACTAAAAAAGATCAGATCTATATTTAATCTTACCAACAAGTAGAATACACAGACAATGCCAGTGCAGAAGTGTAGCCCATTGCTCTTGTCGGTACATTTTGTCCTGTAACGCTTGTACTTCCAGGGATTGGTAGTTGATTATGTAGCATCAATCTGCATCTTATCTTCATTATCCTCTATCCCTTCCAGTATTATCATATCTATAATTACTCTCTACAAAATGTAGAGTACAGGCAATGCTTATGAAGAAGATTATGTGCTGAAATTCTTGAGTTATCCTTCCCTTGCCATGGAGAAGGGCATTATAAAGCCGGTGTTAACTGTTAATGTAAGTCAGTCCTTCTAAAGCCTTTATCCTCAACTGCTGTTTAATTTGCTCATACTCCCTATCGTTTACTGCTGTTTAGTTTGCTGTTTCTACCAAAATGCATGTTCGTAAGAACCGTAAGTTCTAAGTTTTACTTGTAAAACCAAATTCCTTATTCATACCATGCACATTACTTAATACTCCCTATATGTATGCTTATTTTTATGGATCTATAATCCAGTGTGTGGTGAAGCAGCCCACGTTTGCACCTTGTCATCTCCTGTTTTATCTTACTGATGTGGCTGATGATATGAACAACATGCCATGCACATTATACAAAATAGATACAATGATTTTCTTTGCCCTTCATCTATGCTTGTTATGTTGACATGGTAATCCAGTAGTGTGGTGAAGCTCCCTGCATTATGAATAATGCCAATTATGCTATTGATATTTTGAACATACTCTTTATTTTCTAATTTGAAATTGGATAGAATTGACAGAACAGTTATCATCTTTGTTTATACACGTGCAAAACCTGTCATCTCTCTGCTTTGTTTCAGGGTGATATGCCTGATGGCATGCACAAGTCTGCTGAAGGCTGTGAGACAAACCCAACATATATTGCAGCAAAGAAGGCAAAACATCTTGAAGATAGCGAGACAACCCCAAAGTCTTGTCTTGATGCAATGTTCAAGTTACTTGAGACTAACAGTCAGACAAGCTCACAGAATTTGTTGTCTAAATCAGTTTGACTTCTTCAGTCCCAAGTTCTAGCAGAAAGGCATTCTGCAAATCAACTTCGACTTGAAGTCCTATCTCTAAGAAAGATTGCGGAGAACACCAATGAGAACCTCATCTCTAAACAGCTACACCTAGAAGCTATGACCGACAAGCTAGGACGGTCTCACAGCCTTGCTCAGCAGCTTGCGCAGCAGTTCCCCCGCAAGGCTAACCTTTCTTGAACTGTCTTGGAAGTGGTCTCGGTTCAGTATTATTTTGTTACGCTGCAATGGTGCCCAGTTTTTGTAATCTGCTTCCTCGTTGCACTTTATGATCACTGGTGGCGAACTTTGATGCCCAGTGGATGTAATATACCTTAAATCCTTTATTGTGTAGTGTAGGTTTATTATTAGTTACTATGACGTAATTTCTTTATTGTATAGAGTAGGTTTGTTCTTAATTCCTACTAGTTACGCAGCTGCCCGAAATGAACCCCGGCCCATGATTGTGCGAATCAAATCACGGCTTTTAACATGCCAAAATTGTCTGGGTCCTTATTTGGCCCAATCAGATATCGGCTGCGAGCAGGCCGGATGCAAACCGGGCCATAGTTAGGCCCAACTATATGACGGGCTTTTAACATGCCGAAATTAATATAGGGCCGAAATGTTAAACGGGCCCTTAACAGGCCAAAACTAATATCAGGCCGAATTACTAAGTGGGCCTTTAGCAAGTGGGCCCAAAAGCATAGTGTCCAGTTGACGGGCCGAATCTGATATGGTCCATAATTGAGCCCAAAGCCTCTTAAAGGGACGGACCTGATCTGGGCCGTAATTTGGCCCAGAACGTGGTAGGCTTTTAACGGTCCGGATCTCATATGGGCCACTCTTAGGCCCGGAGCGTGGCAGGCCATTAATGGACCGGATCAAATATGGGCCGACATTTGGCCCAAAACATGGCAGCTAGTTAATGGGCCGGCCTACTAGGGTCCTCAAAATCTTGTGGGCCTATAGCTGGGCCGGCCCATTAGTGTCGGTGAAATCTCGTGGGCCTTTAGCTGGGCCGGCCCATTATGACCCGCAAGAATCTTGTGGGCCTTTACCTGGGCCGGCCCATTATGGCCCGCAAAATCTTGTGGGCCTTTAGCTGGGCCAGCCCATTATGGTCCGCAAAATCTCATGGGCCATTAGCTGGGCCGGCCCATTATGGTCCGCAAAATCTTGTGGGCCTTTAGTTGGGCCGGCCCATTTAAACTTGTTGGGCCGTGCCACGTGTCGACGTATCATAGGCGCCTTCTGTCCAGTGAGTGGATGACATTTGTTCCGACGATGAGCCGACACGTGTTTCCTCTAGCCAATGATGATTTTACACGTGGAAAATCCCCATTGGTCGGGGCTGTTAATGGGTTATCGGATCCAAAACCCGACCCGATAGCTTAACGGCGTTCCGTTACGGTGGATGCCACGTGTCGGTCACCCTTGATGAAAGCACTTTTGTGACGCGCGATTTATCGTCATGGAAGTGGACACTTCCGTGATGATAATTTTGGTAATGTCATGGAACACTTCTACGACAGCACAGGTATAACTATCTTGATTCTATCATAAATTTGTCATGGATGTACATGCATGACAAAAAAAGCGACCTACTATGACAAACACGTATCATCACGGAAGTGTATTTTTTTAGTGCTAGCTCGCTAAGATCTTGCGGACGAACTCGACGAACTCGCAACATAGAAGGACACGGGGTTTATACTGGTTCGGGCCACCATTGTGGTGTAATACCCTACTCCAGTGTGGTGGTGGATTGCCTCTTGGGCTGACGATGAACCATACAAGGGAAGAACGGCCTCCTGAGGTTGAGGCGTTCTTGAGCTCGATGAGCTTGTGCGTGTGGGGGTGGTCTCTCCCTCCCTAAAGTGGTGGCTAGTCCTATTTATAGAGGCCCTGGTCCTCTTCCCAAATATCGAGCGGGAAGGGAGCCAATAATGGCGGGCTAATTTGAAGGGGGACAGCTAGTACAAGCTATCCTGACAAAAGTAGTCTTCCCATGCACAAAGTTCTGGTGGTGACACTGCTTTGGGCTCCACGATGACCTCCGTCTTGCAGTCCGTGGTCTTGGTCTTGTTGCACCGGAATGGCAAACTTTGCTTGATGCATCGGTACTCCGCGGCTGTGCCTGCCCCCTTTGCACCAAAGAGGAAACAAGGACGCTGCGCGCGCTGGCGCCCGCCTGGTGCCCGTCTGGTGTCGATCGTCACGGCTCATGTCATGAGAGCCTCGTGAGGTTCGCCTCGCCTTGATATCTCCGCTCCTCGTGAGCCTGCCTAGCTAGGCCACTCCAGAGGAGGTCTTCCGTCATCCGCCTCATGAGGCTTGGCCCCTCGCGAGGGTCTCGGGTGCTTTGTTGGTGAAGACGGGTCGTACGGCCTGCTGGCTCAACCACACCGCGGGCCGCAGGCAGGCAAGTCTGGGGACCCCCGTTCCCAGAACGCCGATAGTAGCCCCCGGACCCAAGATGTGCTCGGGCTTGGCTTCACGGTGAAGCCAAGTGTCAAGTTCAGAGCACCGCGGGCCCCAAAAGCCTACGGCCTCGGTTGACGCGTGGAGGTTGATTGGACGTGGGCGTCTCCGCTTCCCATGTTTCGTCAACTGCTTGACCTGACAAAAGGCTGGCGCGGGCGGCACTTGCCTTCATTGCTTCTTCCTCGCCTCGCTCCAGATCCCCTTTCTTGTTCTTCACCGCCGCTACCTACAGATCTGCTCCGGCCTCGCTCTGCATCTGCCACCCATGGCGCCGCGCAAAGTCAAGACTTCCTCGTCCCCGGCTTGGTACGAGCCCGCTCTTGAGGCGCCCACTGTCACGTAGAAGAGCCTTGCCTCCGTGCGCGTGCTGACGGCGAGAGAGAGCAACGAGTGGGGGAAGATGGAGCTCCGGCTTGCCTCCGATGAGCCGGAGCCTGAGGGGAGCACCTTCTTCCCCTTTTCGAGCAGCGTTGCCATCGGGTTGGTTCCTCCCTTCTCTGATTTCTTCTATGAAGTCCTCGACCACTATGGGCTGCAGGCGTTGCATCTCCACCCCAACTCTGTCCTCCTCCTGTCCATCTTTGCCTACTACTGTGAGGCGTACCTAGGCGTGATGCCTTTCGTGGCGCTCCTGCGCCACTTCTTCTTCCTTCATGTCAGCGAGGGTCACATCTCTGGATGCGCCAACTTCGTTGCGTTCGGCAAGGCCAACACGATCTCAAGCACCAGGAAGAGGGCCGATAACATTCGATCCAAGTGGGTCATGGTGGAAACCAAGCTCACCCATCCGCGCCTGGCATTGCCGACGGAGGCGCCCCAGCAAGGCAAGGAGTGGCCCAGGGTGGAGCTTGTCGACGAGCGGGCATCGTCAGTGTTGGAGCAGATGATGACTGACCTGAAGCCCGGCAATGCGAGGGTGGCCAAAATAACGGGAGCGATGGTCCTGAGGGAGTTCTTGACGCTGCGGGTCGGCCCACTCCAGGCGCGCGAGCGCCCCTTCTGGCAGCTTGAAGGAGGGGAAAACAAGGCCCGCCTGAGGCTGGAGGACCTTCCTGACGACGAACTGGACGCTGTCCTGCGCCTCATAGTTGGGGACAACAGGAGTACCCGCCTAGCGCCTTCATTCCCCTATTCCAACACAGGGACCGGGAGGAATTCGTCGCCTCCAGGCCGACATTTGATGCACGCGGGCTGGTGCCTCCGGTGCTTTCGGGAGCTCCTTCGGCACAGAAACCGGTGGAGGTGTCTTCTGGCGAGTCCCGCGGAGAGGGGGAGGAGGAGGAGGACTCTGAGGAGACCCCGGAAGAGGTGGAGGAGACCTCCCCTCCGAGCAAGGCCGAGATTCTCTGCGCTCTTCTTGATGACGCCGAGGCCGACGCCTACCAAGGAGGGAAGGAGCAACCCCTCATGCCGACGAAGGGTAGGTCGTCGCTGGTGGACCGTGGTGCCGCCTCCACCCCAACACCTCCTGGGGCTAGATCTGGTTCCTCCTCCGCACCACATGGCGCCACCAGAGCCCGAGCACCTGCTCCTCAGGTCCCGGTGCTGTCGGGCCTCAAGCTTCACAAGCGAAAGGTGGAGTACCTTGCGGTGGACCGGTAGGTGTTTCGAACTTTGCTTGGTCCATGCGGGTGCTTGTTTTTTTTTCTGACACTCGCCTTTGGTTGATCAGGCCGACATCTTTGGCGAAGAAGAGGAAGGAGGTTAAGGCAGTTGTGCCTTCCTCCGTAGAGCAAGGAGGCAACATCGCCCGTGCCTCCCCAGCCTGGTCGTCTTCACGGGGCCAAGAGGAGCTCCGCCGCATGGAGTCAGCCCCCATGGCCCCGCTAGCTCCAGAGGTGCCGGTACTTGGCACGGCTGATGAGGTCCCAGCTGCTCCAGAACCCGCGGTCTCCCAAGCCCCGGTGATGATGTCGCTTCCTCCTACTGCTGCGCCTCCACTCCTTGGTTCTTCCGCTCCTGCTGCCGTCTTGGAGCGTGCCCTTTCAGAGATGACCCAACTACAGGCGGATCTCCTGAGCGCTGACCCACGCCTAGTGGCCGAGCGTCTGGAGTTGGCCTCCGGCTGGCTTCATTCTGACCTGGCAGTACGCGCGGCGCTGGGCCAGGCTGTTGCGGCTTCCGAGAGAGAGAGAAGCAAGGAGCTGTTGGTGCTGCAGCCGATCATGGGGCGGCGCAGAAAGAATCCAAGGCCGCCCGTGACCGCTGCCAAGCGCTGGAGGGCGAGTTGCAGAGCCTACGTGATAAGCATGCCGAAGAGGCGCGCCGCCGCAAAGCAGAGGAGAAGGAGATGAAGGCCCGGGAGGAAGCCGTCAAGAATCATGATGCTGAGCTGGCGGAGCTGGGGAAGAGGTAGGTTGCCGAGCGCAACCGGTTGGAGGAGCTGGAGCAGAAGATGGGGGCGAAGGAGGCCGATCTCAACGCCAAGGCACAGGTCCTGGCCGAAGACCGTGTGGCCTTCACCGATCTTGAGAAGATATCTCGAAAGGCGCTGAGGATGGTGTACGAGCATGGCCTGGAGAAGCCGTCGGATACTGACAAGGACAGCCCTGCCCAGCTGCTTCCTCTCATGGTGAAGGCGCTTGAGGAGGTCGTTGAGGGCCTTGGTCCCATGGCGGAGGCGGAAGCTCACGTTCTGTCTTCAGCTGCACTTACCCGCGTCCTCAGCCATCTGCACCTCCACGACCCCAACGCCCAGCTTGGCGAGCTGCTGGAGCCTGTGGCTGAAGATCTCTACAAAACCACCGCCGCAGCCGTTCAAGGTCAAGTGGAGGCTTTGCTGGGGAAGTTCTGCGGCTTTGTCTCTGATCCTCTGTCTGGTGATGCCACGGATCCTGCGGCTGGTAGTGAAGGTGAGGACATTGTCGCCCACAGGGGAGCTCCTTCCGCAGGCGACGGCGACATCCAGGGGTGACCTGCGGCTATTCTCCTTGTTTCATTCCTGCGACATCCAGGGCCTCGTGGAGGCATTTAGACTTTTCATTTGGTATTGTGAGAACATTATGCTTGTAATATTTGCTTTGAGATTCCGTGTTTTCCCTCCTTATTTGCCTTGTTCTGCGTCGGCAGAGCCCGGCCCCGCGCATACCTCAACTGCCGTTGGGCCGACCGGAGACCAGGACAGTCCAAGGAGTGAGGGGCTACGTGACCAGTTAGGCTCCTGAGTCGCGATGCTCAGGAGTCCCCCTTGATGTGCGAACAACATATAGGGAGAGTTCGTGATGATAGATTAATGTTCTACCTCGGCAAAGCCCGGCCCCGCGCATGCCTCAACCGCCGTTGGGCCGACCGGAGACCAGGACGGACCAAGGGGTGAGGGGCTACGTGACCAATTAGGCTCCTAAGTCGTGATGCTCAGGAATCCCCCTTGACGTTCAAACAATTTCCATACATGCCCTCGCCGAGGCCTCGGGAGGGGCGCGCGATGCCCAGGTCTGGGGGACCTGGTTGGGTGGCGTGCGCTTGGGCGTGACCCGAGCGCAGCCCCCGTGCCCAGCCCCCTCACGCGACTCTCCCAAGGGGAGGCTTCATGGTAAAGCTGGGCGCTGAGCTCTGGGCTCCCTGAGGTTGGTACGACCGTGGGGTCGCCCTCAGTTGTTTATCACCAGCGCGGAGCATAGTGCTTCCGCTTGTGCACGGGCATAGCCACTCCTTGGCAGTGTCGACAGCCAGCACGGAGCATGGAGCTTCCACTTGGGCGTGGGATGGGGGCCCCCTCTGGGAGGAGCCCCTGGGGTGTGTACAGCCCCGCCCTGACACGTGGCTTGCACGGCAAGGCTGCGAGGTGTATCTGGGCACTCGTGAGCCAGCACGGGACACACGAGGCCCTACCTCAAGGCGGGTTGCGCCTGGTCTTGAGTCTTGGTGACTGTATGTCCCTGCAAGGCGGTTAGATGCAAGTACTCTACGTCCTCAGGTCCCGGCCCTCGAGCGAGCTCAGCCGCCGCTGGTATGCCGGGTCGCGATGCCGTGGTCAAGGCCAAGGGGTGAGGGTTGGAGAGCCAGTAAGAGCTCCTGAGTCGCTATGCTCAGGAGCCCCCCTTTTAACATGCAAGCAAATTGCATGGGGCGAACGGACCCGTGGCGGGCGGTGATCAAACAGGTGATAGCAGTTGGCAGGTTAAGCATGAAGAGCAGATTGTCTGGGATAAATGCAGGAAGGTACATGCCACTGGGTCTGGCCCGAGCGGCGTGGGGATGATGCAGCCTGAGGGGCGCCCCCAGCGAGGTAGGCTTAGAAACATAAGCAGAAGGGATACATGCCACAGGGACGGACCCACGCGGCCTGGGAATAGTGCAGCCCGAGGGGCGCTCCCAGCTTAAATGAACTTGGAAGATGTCACCTGGGTTTGTAGACGAAGTAGAGCTGGTGCAGCTGAAGCTATGTGTTTAAGGAATGACTCCTCATGATCCACCGTGACTCTGAGCCTCGGGAGGCTCTGGGAGCTCAGGAGGTTCCCTGAAGGCCGTCACCATCTCCTCCAGAACGGCGTGGAACCTGGCCTCCTGAGCTGCCAGGACTTGCCACACATTGCGCTGATAGGCCGACACCACGCTCGGCAAGCCGAAGGGCATGCGAACGAAGCTGTGTGGTGGGCCCTCACAGCGGCCCGTGCATGATGGCCAGAAGCGTTCCTAAGATGTGGCCCTGTTGAGCCCTGGGATGTCGACACAGGCGCGCAGCTCAGCACCCTCGCCTGGGTGGTGAGCCACACTCTGTGAGCGGCTGTCTCCACACATGGCTCTTGCGTCTTGTAGCTCTTGGGTGGTCTTGGTGATGAACTCCTGGGTGGTGGGCTCTCCTTGCCCCATGCTCTCCTGAGGAACATGTGCCGTGAAGCACGCTTCCAAGTGGTGCCCAAGCGCCTCCCTCGTGAGATTGGCAAGGTCTGAGGCCCTCCAGAAGAGAGCCCCCGAGCCTTGCGTGAGGAGGGCGCCGGGCGCGCTTTCCTATGCGGTGGAGGGAGGCGCCCCTGGAGCGGACGCCGATCCTGACGAGGCTCCTGACTTGACGCCATCTTCACTTCTGTTGTCATGGTTGTCGATTGCCGCGGCTTGGAAGGCGCGCTCAAGGGAGCACACCGCATCCCTTTCTTCACATGGGACCGTGATGATCCCCCCGCTTCCTGGCATCTTGAGGACGTTGTAGCCGTGGTGAGTGACTGCCATGAACTTGGCCAGGGATGGATACCCGAGGATGGCATTGTGCGGCAGGCGGATGTGCGTGACGTTGAAGTCGATGAGCTCAGTGTGGTAATTCTTGCGCTCCCCGAAGGTGACAGGCAGGCGGACTTGCCCTATTGGTGTGGTGGAACCATCAGTCACTCTTGAGAAAGGCTTGCTTGGCTGGAGCTGCTCATAGGACACTTGGAGGTTGTCGAACGTGTCGGCGGATAGGACGTTGAGCCATGCGTCGCTGTCGATGAGAGTCTTGGTGACTTGCACATTGCTGATGACTGGGGAGCACAACATAGGGAGTGTGCCAGCGGTGGCTGCGCACTTGAGCTGGTCGGCCGAGCTGAAGGTGATGGCGCATTGGGACCACCGGAGCGGGCGCGTGGCCTCGAGCTTGGGGAGCATCGCGTTCACCTCGCGAGCGAACTGTTTGAAGATGCGCTGAGAGGCTGGGGCCTGAGCACCGCCCAAGCTGCAAGCGACCGCGCGAGGCTCCTGGAAGCCCCTGACCCCCTCGTCCTGGTGGTGGTCGTTGTTCCTCCTTGGCGGCGGCAACGGGGGAAGACAAGCGTTGCCCTGGGGGCGATCCTCACGAGGCGGGTCCCTCCAGGCGCCCTCGCGAGGTTGGTCCTGCCAGTGGTCCTCACGAGGCCGGTGATGCCACTCCTGGCGCGGGCCACGGTCATCCCAGCGTCCGCCCCCGTGTCCTCCTTCACGGCCGTAGCCCCGGTCGTTGCGGTCGGGGCGTCGGCCGAAGCGTTCTTCCCGAATGGCTCTGAGCTCTTGACAGTCGCTGGTGTTGTGGGTGTTCAGGTTGTGGAAGGCGCAGAATGGGCGGCCATTCTTGGATGACTCGGGCTGATCTTTGCCTCGCTTGGTGTCGAGCTCTGCTACGAGCACCACTGCCTCTTTGTGCTTCACGTCCTTGGCCTTGGCCTTCTTTTCCTCCACTCCTGCAGCTAGCAGCTCGAGGAGAGAGAGGCGCCCCTCCTCAGCTCTTGCGCACCTGGTCGCCAGGTTGAACAACTCCTGAGATGTGCAAAGCTCCTCATGGATAGCCAGGTCTTCCTTCATCTTTACGTCGCGGACACCGTCGGAAAACGCGGAGATGATGGCCTCGTCCGTGACCTTGGGGATCTTGAGGCGGGTGTTGTTGAAGCGCTGGATGTACTTCTGGAGGGTTTCTCCTGGCTGTTGCTTGATGTGGCGTAGGTCGCCCGCGACCGGTGGGCGGTCACGATTGCCCTGGAAGTTGGCGACGAAGCGGTCGCGCATCTCGACCCAGAAGGAGATCGAGTCGTGCTGCAGGTTCAGGAGCCAGGAGCGGGCCCCATCCTTGAGTGCCATGGGAAACCAGTTCGCCATGACTTTTTCGTCTCTGTTGGGCGCTTCGATGCTCAACTCATAGAGCTGCAGGAACTCCGCAGGGTCGGCGGTGCCGTTGTACCGAGGAGGCAGATCTGGCTTGAACTTGCCTGGCCAGGCAACGCTACGTAGCTCAGGGGTGAAGGCGCGGCAGCCTGCCGTGGTTGCCGGGGCTCGCTTCAGGGGCGGAGCTTGGTCTTGGCGAGGTCCGCGCTGTGCCACTGTAGGCAGCGCGCGGTCTTGACGAGGCGGCGCGGGGAGCGCTGGTGCAGCTTCTCGCGGCCACGGGATTTATTGACAGCTCCTTTCTTCACGCGCGGGCGCCGGGCGCGGCGGATCACGCCGCGGAGGCGCGTGCCTTGGCGCCAAGGCACCATCTTGGGGTCGAGGCGGTGGAGGCACGCCACGACGCCAGAGAGCCCCCCGCGGCACGGACGAGCTCGGCGACGCGGTCGAGTGATGTCTACTACACAACCTTCTTCTTGTAGACGTTGTTGGGCCTCCAAGTGCAGAGGTTTGTAGGACAGTAGCAAATTTCCCTCAAGTGGATGACCTAAGGTTTATAAATCCGTAGGAGGCGTAGGATGAAGATGGTCTCTCTCAAGCAAGCCTGCAACCAAATAACAAAGAGTCTCTTGTGTCCCCAACACACCCAATACAATGGTAAATTGTATAGGTGCACTAGTTCGGCGAAGAGATGGTGATACAAGTGCAATATGGATAGTAGATATTAGTTTTTGTAATCTGAAATTATAAAAACATCAAGGTAATTAATGATAAAAGTGAGCATAAACGGTATTGCAATGCGTGGAAATAAGGCCTAGGGTTCATACTTTCACTAGTGCAAGTCCTCTCAACAATAATAACATAATTGGATCACATAACTATCCCTCAACATGCAACAAAGAGTCACTCCAAAGTCACTAATAGCGGAGAACGAACGAAGAGATTATGGTAGGGTACAAAACCACCTCAAAGTTATTCTTTCTAATCAATCTGTTGGGCTATTCCTATAAGTGTCACAAACAGCCCTAGAGTTCGTACTAGAATAACACCTTAAGACACAAATCAACCAAAACCCTAATGTCGCCTAGATACTCCAATGTCACCTCAAGTATCCGTGGGTATGATTATACGATATGCATCACACAATCTCAGATTCATCTATTCAACCAACACATAGAACCTCAAAGAGTGCCCCAAAGTTTCTACCGGAGAATCACGACGAAAACGTGTGCCAACCCCTATGCATAGGTTCATGGGAGGAACCCACAAGTTGATCACCAAAACATACATCAAGTGAATCACGTGATATCCCATTGTCACCACAGATACGCACGGCAAGACATACATCAAGTGTTCTCAAATCTTTAAAGACTCAATCCGATAACATAACTTCATAGGGGAAACTCAATCCATTACAAGAGAGTAGAGGGGGGAGAAAACATCATAGGATCCAAATAGAATAGCAAAGCTCGCGATACATCAAGATCGTATCACCTCAAGAACACGAGAGAGAGAGAGAGATCAAACACATAGCTACTGGTACATACCCTCAGCCCCGAGGGAGAACTACTCCCTCCTCGTCATGCAGAGCACCGGGATGATGAAGATGGCCACCGAAGAAGGATTCCCCCTCTGGCAGGGTGCCGAAACGGGTCTAGATTGGCTTTCGGTGGCTACGGAGGCTTCTGGCAGCGGACCTCCCGATCTATTGTGCTCCTGGATGTTTTTAGGGTATATGGAGATATATAGGCGGAAGAAGTATGTCAGGGGGGCCACGAGGGGCTCACGGGGGTGGAGGGCGCGCCCTAGGGGGGTGGGCGCGCCCCCTGCCTCGTGGCCTCCTCGTAGGTCCCCCGACGTGCACTCCAAGTCTTCTGGGCTTCTTTCCTTCCAAAAATGAGTTCCGTGAAGTTTCAGGTCAATTGGACTCCGTTTGATTTTCCTTTTCTTCGAAACCCTAAAACAGGGTAAAAACAGAAACTGGCACTGGGCTCTGGGTTAATAGGTTAGTCCCAAAAATGATATAAAAGTGTATAATAAAGCCCATAAACATTCAAAACAGTAGATAATATAGCATGGAGCAATCAAAAATTATAGATACGTTGGAGACGTATCAACACCCCCAAGCTTAATTCCTGCTCGTCCTCTAGTAGGTAAATGATAAAAACAGAATTTTTGATGTGGAGTGCTACTTGGCATAATTTTAATGTAATTCTTCTTAATTGTGGCATGAATATTCAGATCCAGAAGATTCAAGACAAAAGTTCATATTGACATAAAAATGATAATACTTCAAGCATACTAACTAAGCAATTATGTCTTCTCAAAATAACATGGCCAAAGAAAGTTCATCCCTACAAAATCATATAGTTTAGTCATGTTTCATTTTCGTCACACAAGAATGCTCTCATCATGCACAACCCCGATGACAAGCCAACCAATTGTTTCATACTTTAGTAATCTCAAACTCATAAACTTTCACGCAATACATGAGCGCGAGCCATGGATATAGCACTATGGGTGGAATAGAATAATGAGGGGGTTATGTGGAGAGGACAAAAAGGAGAAAGTCTCACATCAACGAGGCTAATCAATGGGCTATGGAGATGCCCACCGATTGATGTTAATGCAAGGAGTAGGGATTGCCATGCAACAGATGCACTAGAGCTATAAATGTATGAAAGCTCAACAAAAGAAACTAGTGGGTGTGCATACAACTTGCTTGCTCACGAAGACCTAGGGCACTTGAGGAGGCCCATTGTTGGAATATACAAGCCAAGTTCTATAATGAAAAATTCCCACTAGTATATGAAAGTGATAACATGAGAGACTCTCTACTATGAAGATCATGGTGCCACTTTGAAGCACAAGTGTGGTAAAAGGATAGTAACATTGTCCCTTCTCTCTTTTTTCTCTCATTTTTTTGGGCCTTTTCTTTTTATGGCCTTTCTTTTTTTGGGCCTTCTCTTTTTATGGCCTTTCTCTTTTTATTCCTCACTTGGGACAATGCTCTAATAATGATGATCATCACACTTCTATTTATTTACAACTCAATGATTACAACTCGATACTAGAACAAAGATGACTCTATATGAATGCCTCCGGCGGTGTACCGGGATATGCAATGAACCAAGAGTGACATGTATGAAAGAATTATGAACGGTGGCTTTGCCACAAATACTATGTCAACTACATGATCATGCCAAGCAATATGACAATGATGAATGTGTCATGATGAACGGAATGGTGGAAAGTTGCATGGCAATATATCTCGGAATGGCTATGGAAATGCCATAAAGGTAGGTATGGTGGTTGTTTTGAGGAAGATATAAGGAGGTTTATGTGTGAAAGAGCGTATCATATCACGGGGTTTGGATGCACCGGCGAAGTTTGCACCAACTCTCAATGTGAGAAAGGGCAATGCACGATACCGAAGAGGCTAGCAAGGATGGAAGGGTGAGAGTGCGTATAATCCATGGACTCAACATTAGTCATAAAGAACTCACATACTTATTGCAAAAATCTACAAGTCATCAAAAACCTCGGCACTACGCGCATGCTCCTAGGGGGATAGATTGGTAGGAAAATACCATCGCTCATCCCCGACCGCCACTCATAAGGAGGACAATCAAATAACACCTCATGTTTCAAATTTGTTACATAACGTTTACCATACGTGCATGCTACGGGACTTGCAAACTTCAACACAAGTATTCCTCAAAT
Organism: Triticum urartu; assembly: GCF_056163025.1. Lineage (NCBI taxonomy): Eukaryota > Viridiplantae > Streptophyta > Magnoliopsida > Poales > Poaceae > Triticum > Triticum urartu. Next base: position 474,467,474 of record NC_141878.1, on the reverse strand, counting down.
TCACAACTACTCAACTAGCACGGCTTTGATATTATTACCTCCATATCTCAAAACAATCATCAAGCATCAAACTTCTCTTAGTATTCAATACACTCATAATAAAGTTTTATTATTATCTTATATACCTAGCATATTAGGATTTTAAGCAAATTACCATGCTATTTGAGACTCTCAAAATAATATAAGTGAAGCATGAGAGTTCATCTATTTCTTCAAAATAAAACTACCACCAGGCTCTAAAAGGTATAAGTGAAGCACTAGATCAAATGACAAACTACTCCGAAAGATATAAGTGAAGATCAATGAGTAGTCGAATAATTATGCAACTATGTGAAGACTCTCTAACATTTAATAATTTCAGATCTTGGTATTCTATTCAAACAGCAAGCAAAGAAAAATAAAATGACATTCTAAGAATGGCAAACATCATGTGAAGAAGCAAAAACTTAGGATCAACCGAAACTAACCGATAGTTGTTGAAGAAGAAAGGTGGGATGCCAACCGGGGCATCCCCAAGCTTGGGCCTTTTCATATCATAAGCATAATCACTCTCATCATTAATAGTATGGATAGCACCAATAGTATAGCAATTATCATATTCTGTCTTCCTTTTTCTTCTCTTCTTCTTTACCACGTCATGTGTGGGTTCAATCCTCTTTTTGGAGCTCTTATTAATGAGATTGGTTGAATAGGAGGCTCCTCCTCGTTACCTGATTCATCATAAGAAATAATAGGAGGGTATTGGGAAGTCTCTTCCCTTTCATTAGAATTCTCTTCATCTTCTATTTGTTTTCTTTTATTTATGTAATTGGCAATATAAGGATTTTCAATGCAATTTACCGCACAATACATATAAATTTCCTCTAGATCAAAATGAAGAACTTTATCAAGGGCAAATTTTGGAATATCCTTAGTTATACGTTTAATTTCTTCATAACCCAAGAGCAAACTAAGTTTATTATGATGTGCAAGGGGAATAAAGTCATCACAATTTTTGGACACGATACGATCATGAAACAATTTGCATTGGGTACTAAAATGACCACGTTCATTGCAAAGTTCACAAGTAGGACTAAGAAAAATTAAATTTTCAGCACATTCATCTAGCTCTTCTTGCAACAATTTGGTTTCGAAGTACTTATGCCTCTTCCAATATCTATCTTCCCTATTTGGTGTGTACTTGCAAACCCAATGCACTCCACAAAAATTGACATGTTTATAGGAGACATTTTCATCATAACTAATGCAATCATCATTAGTATCATGGATATTCAAAGAATTCGTACTACCAACATTGCAATCATGCTCATCATTCACACATTTTATGCCAAGCATTTTATAGATTTCTTCTTCTAGCACTTGAGCACAATTATCTTTTCCATCATACTCACGAAAGATATTAAAAAGGTGAAGCATATGAGACAAACTCAATTCCATTTTTTAGAGTTTTCTTTTATAGACTAAACTAGTGATAAAACAAGAAACTAAAAGACTCGATTGCAAGATCTAAAGATATACCTTCAAGCGCTAACCTCCCCGGCAACGGCGCCAGAAAAGAGCTTGATGTCTACTACACAACCTTCTTCTTGTAGACGTTGTTGGGCCTCCAAGTGCAGAGGTTTGTAGGACAGCAGCAAATTTCCCTCAAGTGGATGACCTAAGGTTTATAAATCCGTAGGAGGCGTAGGATGAAGATGGTCTCTCTCAAGCAAGCCTGCAACCAAATAACAAAGAGTCTCTTGTGTCCCCAACACACCCAATACAATGATAAATTGTATAGGTGCACTAGTTCGGCGAAGAGATGGTGATACAAGTGCAATATGGATAGTAGATTTTAGTTTTTGTAATCTGAAATTATAAAAACAGCAAGGTAATTAATGATAAAAGTGAGCATAAACGGTATTGCAATGCGTGGAAATAAGGCCTAGGGTTCATAATTTCACTAGTGCAAGTCCTCTCAACAATAATAACATAATTGGATCACATAACTATCCCTCAACATGCAACAAAGAGTCACTCCAAAGTCACTAATAGCGGAGAACGAACGAAGAGATTATGGTAGGGTACGAAACCACCTCAAAGTTATTCTTTCCAATCAATCTATTGGGCTATTCCTATAAGTGTCACAAACAGCCCTAGAGTTCGTACTAGAATAACACCTTAAGACACAAATCAACCAAAACCCTAATGTCGCCTAGATACTCCAATGTCACCTCAAGTATCCATGGGTATGATTATACGATATGCATCACACAATCTCAGATTCATCTATTCAACCAACACATAGAACCTCAAAGAGTGCCCCAAAGTTTCTACCGGAGAATCACGACGAAAACGTGTGCCAACTCCTATGCATAGGTTCATGGGAGGAACCCACAAGTTGATCACCAAAACATACATCAAGTGAATCACGTGATATCCCATTGTCACCACAGATACGCACGGCAAGACATACATCAAGTGTTCTCAAATCTTTAAAGACTCAATCCGATAACATAACTTCACAGGGGGGAACTCAATCCATTACAAGAGAGTAGAGGGGGGAGAAAACATCATAGGATCCAAATAGAATAGCAAAGCTCGCGATACATCAAGATCGTATCACCTCAAGAACACGAGAGAGAGAGAGATCAAACACATAGCTACTGGTACATACCCTCAGCCCTGAGGGAGAACTACTCCCTCCTCGTCATGGAGAGCACCAGGATGATGAAGATGGCCACCGGATAAGGATTCCCCCTCCGACAGGGTGCCGGAACGGGTCTAGATTGGCTTTCGATGGCTACGGAGGCTTCTGGCGGCGGAACTCCCGATCTATTGTGCTCCCGGATGTTTTTAGGGTATATGGAGATATATAGGCGGAAGAAGTATGTCAGGGGGGCCACAAGGGGCTCACGAGGGTGGAGGGCGCGCCCTAGGGGGTGGGCGCGCCCCCTGCCTCGTGGCCTCCTCGTAGGTCCCCCGACGTGCACTCCAAGTCTTCTGGGCTTCTTTCCTTCCAAAAATGAGTTCCGTGAAGTTTCAGGTCAATTGGACTCCGTTTGATTTTCCTTTTCTTTGAAACCCTAAAATAGGGTAAAAATAGAAACTGGCACTGGGCTCTGGGTTAATAGGTTAGTCCCAAAAATGATATAAAAGTGTATAATAAAGCCCATAAACATTCAAAACAGCAGATAATATAGCATGGAGCAATCAAAAATTATAGATACGTTGGAGACGTACCATCGAGCCACTCCTCATAGACGTCGTCGACGGGGCGGTAACGCAGGAGCTCGTTCGCCGCGATGAGCACGGCCCGTGCCTCCATGGGAGCACGGTGCATGTGAGACGAAGAGCCAGCAGGGGTGAGTGATGGAGTAGCGGTGCGGCCATCTTGCCGCACCGAAGGATGTTGCGAGGACGCCTGCTGCTCGTTTCCCACCGGGCCGGTGGCAGCATTGGCGGCGGGGGACGGAGAATGACGAGGCGGCCCGCTGATGGGAGCCGTCTGAGCGACGCGGGCGGCGAGGGCGGCCCGATGCTCAGCTCAAGCGCGGCGAGCGTCTGACATGGAGACGACGAAGCGACGGAGTGACAAACTGATGGAAGGGAAACTACGGTGCACCCCTACCTGGCGCGCCAAATGTCGGGATGTGGGGTTCTGGCAAACCCTTAAGGTTCGAACACTGGGGTGCGCGCGAAGTCTTTCCCTTCAACCAATCTATGCTCTAGCTCGCTAAGATCTTGCGGACGAACTCGACGAACTCGCAACACAAAAGGACACGGGGTTTATACTAGTTCGGGCCACCGTTGTGGTGTAATCCCCTACTCCAGTGTGGTGGTGGATTGCCTCTTGGGCTGATGATGAACCATACAAGGGAAGAACGACCTCCTGAGGTTGAGGTGTTCTTGAGCTCGATGAGCTTGTGCGTGTGGGGGTGGTCTCTCCCTCCCTAAAGTGGTGGCTAGTCCTATTTATAGAGGCCCTGGTCCTCTTCCAAATATCGAGCGGGAACGGAGCCAACAATGGCGGGATAATTTGAAGGGGGACAGCTAGTACAAGCTATCCTCACAAAAGTAGTCTTCGCCTGCACAAAGTTTTGGTGGTGACGCTGCTTTGGGCTCCACGATGACCTCCGTCTTGCAGTCCGTGGTCTTGGTCTTGTTGCACCGGAATGGCAACCTTTGCCTGATGCATCGGTACTCCGCGGCTGTGCCTGCCCCCTTTGCACCAAAGAGGAAACAAGGACGTTGCGCACTCTGGCGCCCACCTGGCGCCCGCCTGGTGTCGATCGTCACGGCTCACGTCACGAGAGCCTCGTGAGGTTCACCTCGCCTTGATATCTCTGCTCCTCGTGAGCCTGCCTAGCTAGGCCACTTCAGAGGAGGTCTTGCGTCGTCCTCCTCGCGAGGCTTGGCCCCTCGCGAGGGTCTTGGGGTGCTTTGTTGGTGAAGACGGGCCGTACGGCCTGCTGGCTCAGCCACGCCGCGGGCCGCAGGCAGGCAAGTCTAGGGACCCCCGTTCCCAGAACACCGACAATGTTGATTATTATAACAACAACAAAATTAAACATAAGACTTTTATCATAGAAATTTTATCATATACTTCTCATGAATAAGTAACAATTCATCACACAATCAAAGTATAAAGCAAAAACTCTATTAAAAACCAACAAACTATGTTCTCAGTCAAGTTTGCAACTACAATCATCATCTTTTCAGGAAGGGTCACGTATCGTAGCCTTTAGGCAAGTCCACATACTCAACCATCATATAGTCTTCTATGGTTGTTAACACTCACCGTGTACACATGAGTAAAACGTTTCAACCGGACACATAGGAAGGTAGGGGCTTATAGTTTCGCCTCCCAACGTACTCACCTCAAGGGTGATGTCAACAATAATAACTCATGCTATCTATATTCAGCTGGACATATGTGCCTAGATCTTTCCTCACCACATGATGCTTGCCAAAGGAGAAAAATAAAAAGGAATAGAAGGAAAATTTTAAATCTTTGCATAAAAGTAAATACATAAAAGTAAAAGATAGGCCCTTCACAGAGGGAAGCAGAGGGTGCCATGCGCTTATTTGTTTGTATGCTCAACCCCTTAGTGCAAAAGAACGTCACGTTAGATTGCCCCTTGTGATAGCGACCTCTATTATGCGATCTGTCGCTTTTATTCTTCACCATCACAAGTTCGTGCAACGCTCAATTTTCTCTTACACTAAATGATCTCACACATTTAGAAGCAATTTTTATTGCATTTTTGCACCGATGACAACTTACTTGAGGGATCTTGCTCAATCCCTAGGTAGGTATGGTGGACACTTGAAAATAAGATTTGGGTTTAAGGGTTTTTGGATGCACAAGTAGTATCTCTACTTAGTGCGGAATTTTTGGCTAGCAAAGATAGGGGGCAAGCACCACATGTTGAAGGATATATGACAATATGAATTCTATGTGAATATAAACAAACATAAACCATTAAGTTGTCTTCCTTGTCCAACGTATAATTTTGGCATATAATATTTTGATGAGGTTTCACAATCACAAAAGATTTCTAGGATAGTATATTAATTCTTTCATGAGTTGCATCATTGACTAATGCTATGTTTGTCAATCTCTAATAAAATTTTCTACTTATACTTTCCTTATGTGGTGTCATTACCTACCATAGGATTAGTATATGATCTTTTCATTATTTCTTTCCTTTTATTTATATCCTTTCTCTTTTTCTTTCTTATCTCTTTTCTTTAATTGCAACATGAAAGTAAAGAAAGTAAAAACTTAAACTAAACTTTATTATATCTTGTGCACGATTACAAGGATCGATCACTAAGGAAACTCTCAAGGAAGAAAGGATCGAACTAACTTTTATTCATCTAAAGCAAAATGATCGAACTAAAATAAGTAAAAGCAAAAAGATAGTGGGATGATACGATACCGGGGCACCTCCCCAAAGCTAGGCGGAAGCCAGGGGGAGTGCCCATACCCGATACTCAATTCTCCTTTGGTGGTGAAGAAGATGATGTTGGTGATGAAGCAATCATGTCCTTAAGGATCAAGAGATTCTCCAATCGACGGATGACGCTCCGAAGATGGATGATATGCTCTTGATGCACAATATTTTTGCGAGTGAGATACTTATTTTGTATGCGAACTATTTCAATGATGTGAAAAGCCTCAATCTCAGCAGGAGTAAGGTGAGTAAGGTAGGGCTTAAGGCTATCTTCTTCCTCCTCCTCGGCCAGCAGTGCTTGTGCTGCCACCGGGGATGGATCTATGGTAGCTTTCTTGCCCTTGTCAGCCTTGAAGGCGTCCGCATGCTCCTCCTGCTTCATCTCGATCTTCATCAACCAAGCATCTTCTTCCATGTTGTTGGAGGAGCAGGAAGACATGATGCGTGGCTTCATAAATCTGACCGGAAACAACAAGAAAATAAAACAGAGGGTTTCTCCACGATACGGCGATCAACAGGTTTGGGAAGTATATATAGATTTTTTATCTTGGAGGACAAGCATGTGTTAGAAAAACGGAGTCCGGGAGGTGTCCCAGGTGGGCATAACCCACCTGGTGCACCCTGGTGTCTTGTGCCCACCAGGGTACGCTTCCTGGAAGTTTCTTTATTTCCTAAATTTTTAAATATTCCAAAACTAATAAAAAATATTTTTGCGGATTTTTCGGAGTCCGTTTACTTAGCGTTTCACGTACCTCCTTATTTTCATGATTATGGAGTGTTCCGGAAGGACTCTTTTATCTGTTCTTCTGGTGTCAAAGTTTGGATAATATTACTGAGGGAGTCCTGGATTAGGGGGTCTCCGGACAGCCGGACTATATCCTTTGGCCGGACTGTTGGACTATGAAGATACAAGATTGAAGACTTTGTCCCGTGTCCCGATGGGAATCTCCTTGGCGTGGAAGGCAAGCTTGGCAATACGGATATGTAGATCTCCTCCCTTGTAACCGACTTTGTGTAACCCTAGCCCCTCCGGTGTCTATATAAACTGGAGGGTTTAGTCCGTAGGACAAGATACAATCATACCATAGGCTAGCTTCTAGGGTTTAGCCTCTACGATCTCGTGGTAGATCAACTCTTATAATACTCATATCATCAATATCAATCAAGCAGGACGTAGGGTATTACCTCCATCAAGAGGGGCCGAACCTAGGTAAACATCATGTCCCCTGCCTCCTGTTACCATCCGCCTTAGACGCACAGTTCGGGACCCCCTACCCGAGATCCGCCGGTTTTGACACCGACATTGGTGCTTTCATTGAGAGTTCCACTGTGTCGTCATCATAGGGAAGGATGGCTTGTCTCATTGTCAAGGACAACATCACCTCTGGGGGAGCCCTGGCTGTAGGCCAAACTCTCCGACTAGGCGGCTTCGTCATGACCGCCCGCTCGGCCGCTGCGCCGACGATGACTTCTCGGGTCATTCATAATAGCCTCCACATCGGCTCGAAATTCACCGAGCAGATGGATCCAATGGAGCTCTCCTCTTTGAACAAGCTCTTGGATCACATCGCCGCTCTGGAAGTCGCTACAGATTACGATCGGATTGGGCTTAAACCCGACCAAAGGGAAATTAACTCTCCACCGTCACCCATCAGATAGCGGTGGTGGAGGAGCAATGCGGCGATTCTCCCTCTATCCTGAGGATGAACTATGTCCGGATTCCTGAGCTCTCCAAGCCGGATACCCGCTCACGGGAGGACATCGCCCTAACCCTGAACCTAGAATCAGGCTGCATACCGAACCTGTGGGGCAACATCCCAAAGCCTGAACTTCCAAGATCGGAAACTCCCCCGTCCCGGGGTCTCAGATTGGGTCAAGGTCCGGACTTAAATCCACCCACCCACCCAGATACAAACGATCTTTCCCACATTAGGCAAGAGCCCCAAGAGACAGTGCATCACTATTGGGCCAGATTCCTCCTTGTAATGAACAAGGTCAAGGACTATCACGAGGAAGACGTAATTTCGTTCTTTTGCAACAATTGCACGGACAAGGGAATCCTCAACGCCATAAGTCGCCATGACATAGCGCACTTCGCTGACCAGGCGGCCATAGTACGGAAGTACTGTGCGATGGAAAGCGCCTGGAAAACCCAAACAAAATTTTGGGATAATCCGGCTCTGACAAAACCCCCGGTCCGAACTAAAAGGGTGCACTCTCATAAGTAACCCGACTCAATTACAAAGAAGCAAAAGCCCACTACAGGGCGTGGAACCGTATTGGAAGGATGGCTTAACGGGCCCTGCAAAATTCATAGTACAGCGGATACCATACCTACACATAGCCTTAGAGCATGTTGGGTACTCCGGTAGGTGGCCAAGAGCGGTGAGAATCTCCTCATCCAAAACACCTCAGAGCACCCTCCCGTGGATAACAATACAGTATTGACAGTCTTCGAGACCTTCGCCTCAAATAATAGGCGTAAGCGAGCACTCCGTAGCCTTGCCGAAGTCTGCCATGTGGCAGCAATAAATCCATGGAGCGACACGGCAATCACCTTCAATGCCAGTGATGAACCTAAATTCTGAACAGCCCGAGCACCAGCCGCCTTGGTCCTCAGTCCAATTGTGGATGGCTTTCGGCTCACTAAAGTGCTCATGGACGGCCGCAGCAGATTAAACCTCATTTATGAGGAGACTCTTCAAAAAATGGAAATAGACAGAAACTATATTGAGCAAAGCAGCACGACCTTCCAAGGAATTAACCCTAGTAGGGAGGCACGTTGGGTTGGGAAAATCACACTAGATGTGGTATTCGGCACTCTGGAGAATTACAGGTCCGAAGAAATTACATTCCAAGTGGCCCCGTTCAGTAGAAGATACCACGCCCTTCTAGGGCGGGAGGCATTCATGATCTTCCAAGCCATACCCCATTACGGGTACATGAAGCTCAAAATGCCCGGGCCCAACGGAATCATCACTCTAGCTAGTGATCCGGACATAGCACTCCACGCCGAAAACAAAATAGCCGCACTGGCCCTCAAGGCATTATCCGAAGCCCTTGTGGCGGAGGAATTAACCGCGCTGCGTTCCACAGTGGACAGGGACGACGTGATACTAGACAAAAGATCCAAGTCCACTTCTTTTAAACCAGTGGATGAAATAGTCAAATTCCAAGTCCATCCAACGGACCCCACAAAAACAGCATCCATCGGGGCATAGTTAAACCCCACTGTAGACGCCGCACTACGGGAGTTCCTGCGCGATAATTGGGACATATTCGCCTGGCACCCTTCAGACATGCCAGGAATCCCACGCAGGCTGGCCGAGCATAGCCTCAACATTCTAAAGGGATTCAAGCCGGTCAAGTAGACTCTTCGACGTTTCTCTGAACCTAAGCGACAAGCCATAGGAGAGGAGCTAGCCAAGTTACTGGAGGCCGGATTCATTAGAGAAATAAAGCATCTGGACTGGCTAGCAAACCTGGTGATGGTACCAAATAAGGACAAATCCTGGCACCTATCCGTCGACTTCAAGGACCTTAATAAGGCTTGCCTAAAGGATCCCTTCCCCCTCCCTCGCATCGATCAAATTATCGACGCTACCGCAGGACACGACTCATTGTGCTTCCTCGACGCATACTCTGCTTACCACCAAATTAAGATGGCGGAGTCCGATCAAGCCGCAACGGCATTTATCACTCCATATGGCCCCTTCTGTTTTAACACAATGCCCTTCGAGCTCAAAAATGCCGGCGCAACATATCAGCGCATGATTCAGACATGTCTGGAAAAGCAGATCGGCAAAACAGTGGAGGCATACGTAGACGATGTGGTCGTTAGAACCAGACACGTCGACTCCTTAATAGATGACTTGAGGCTCACGTTCAACAATCTCATACAACATTAAGCTCAATCCGGAAAAATGCATTTTCGGCATACCCGCCGGAAAGCTCCTAGGCTTTATCGTCTCCAGTAGAGGAATTGAAGCAAATCCGGCTAAAATCCAAGCTCTGTTGCAGTTGGCTATCCCAACTGACCTCAAGCAAATCCATAAGTTAACTGGATGCGTGGCGGCCTTAAGCCGCTTTATCTCCCGATTAGGAGAAAAGGCACTCCCCCTTTATCGCCTTCTTCGGCGCACCGAACACTTCGAGTGGACGGACGCAGGCACAGCCGGATTGGAAGAAATAAAAGCCATCCTGGCCACCAACCCAATCTTGGCCGCGCCAAATGTCGGCGAACCAATGCTGTTATATATAGCGTTAACTCACCAAGTTGTAAGCGCAATGCTCGTCATCGAACGAGAGACGGACGAACACAAATTCCCACTTCAAAAGCCGGTCTATTATGTGTCCACTGTACTCACTCCATGCAAATCACGGTACCCACATTATCAAAAGATAGCATACATGGTATTTATGGCATCCCGGAAATTACGACACTACTTTCAAGAGTGTTCAATCACGGTGGCTTCAGAAGTACCACTCAATGACATAATAAACAACCGCGATGCCACGTGCCGGATTGCCAAATGGGCTATCGAGCTCCTCCCGTTCGACATAACATATAGACCACGACGAGCCATTAAGTCGCAAGTACTAGCCGATTTCGTCGCCGAATGGAAAGAAGCCAAACTCCCTAAAGACTATGGCGCATACTCCAATTGGATAATGCACTTTGATGGCTCTAAAATGCTGGCTGGTCTGGGGGCTGGCGTCGTCCTGACGTCCCCCACCGGAGATACAGTCCAATACGTACTCCAAATACTATATACAGACTCCAACAACGCAGCCGAATACGAGGCCCTATTACATGGTCTTCGGATGGCAGTTTCCATGGGCATTCAACGCCTGGAGGTGTGTGGGGACTCGAACCTCGCAATATCTCAAATAAATGGAGGCTTTGATGCCAAGGATCCGAAAATGGCGGCATATCGCAACGCCGTCCTCAAAATGTCAGCTCGGTTCGAGGGGCTTGAATTCCACCATGTGGCTTGGGAAAACAATCAAGCGGCGGATATCCTCGCCCGTATCGACGCTAAGCACGATCCTGTCCCACCTAACATCTTCTTGGAAAGGTTGTTTATCCCATCCGTGGTATGGGAAGGGGAAACCGGTAACAATAGTCCGGACCCGACCACAACACCAGATACCGAACATTCTGACACAATCGGAGGCTCTGCCATCGAAATAACACCTTCAACGCACATGATAATGGTTGTCATCGCCCCGTGGACAGAACCTTTCCTGGCCTACCTAACCAAGCAGGAACTACCCGAGGACCAAAATGAGGCATGCTGCATAGTGCGACGATCTAAAGCCTACAAGGTCCATGAGGATAGCTTTATAAGAAAAGCACTACTGGAGTCCTTCAAAGGTGCATCTTCGAAGAGGAAGGGCGGAAGCTTTTGGCAGAAATCCATGCTAGACTCGGCGGCCACCATGCCGCAGCCCGGGCCCTTGTAAGAAAGGCCTTCCGTACAGGTTTTTATTGGCCGACGTCCCGAGCAGATGCACAATATCTTGTCCAACATTGCGTCGGTTGCCAGCTTTTTTCAAACCAAAGCCATATGCCGCCCACCGCTCTCCAAACAATCCCCATTACTTGGCCCTTTGCGGTCTGGGGGCTTGATATGGTCGGACCCCTTAAAGGGGGAACCCATAAGAAAAAATATTTACTGGTCATGGTGGATAAATTCACCAAATGGATAGAAGCCAAACCTGTTAAAACAGCTGAATCCGGACCAGTGATAGACTTCATATCTGGGGTTGTACACCGTTACGACATCCCCCACAGCATCATCACTGACAACGGCACGAACTTTACAGCCGACGAGGTAAAACTTTGGTGCAGCAACATGGGCATCAAGCTCGATTATGCTTCTTTCTATCACCCACAAACTAACGATCAAGTCGAGCGAGCAAATGTGGTCTCATCATGAGCGGCATCAAACCCAGATTAGTGCAACCCTTAAAGGAATCAAACACACACTGGGTAGAGGAGCTCGACTCCGTACTATGGGGGCTGCGGACCACGCCGAATCGCACTACCGGATACACACCGTTCTTTATGGTGTACGGCGCAGAGGCGGTTCTGCCGTGCGACATAATTCATGACTCACCTTGAATGCGCATGTATGAAGAAAAGGAGGCCGAGCTCGATCGGCAGGACAGTTTGGACGCCCTGGAGGAGGAGCGCGACGTGGCAAAAGCCCGTTCCGCATTCTATCAGCAACAGGCTCGAAGGTATCAAAGCAAAGAAGTATGGGCCAAAACCTATAACGTTGGCGAACTAGTACTACGCCTGCCGGAGAAGAAAAAGAACAAGCTCAAGCCCAAATGGGAAGGTCCCTTCATTATTGACCAGGTTCTGACTGGTGGAGCGTACCGTCTGCGAGATGCATCGGACAACCGACTCGAGCCAAACCCATGGATCGCAGCCAGACTCCGAAGATTCTACGCCTAGTGCCGAAGTCTATGTTCGTCTCCTTACCTCCGTCAATTTTTTTGCATATCAATTATCTGTCTTTTCTCTCTTTCTCTTGTTTTATTCTCCTCAAGGTCTTAAAAGGCTAAACTTGTGTCTTGGTTACACAATCTTGACGCGCTAACCGCACTCATTATACCTGGGGGCTTCTTATACAGAAGCTTAGTATAACTATTTTTCTGGGCTTTATGCCCCACACATGTGTTACTCTTCCGCATGTATCTTTTTTCGCCATTATATGCATTGATATGACTTAAGTTTGGCCAAGCTGGGTTGCCTGGCTCTTGTATTTATGCCCTACATTCCCGTTAATTCGGCTAGGGCATAAGGGGAGCACCTCTGCGATTGTTACTGCCGGGTCAGCCGGATGTGTACCTCAGACTGGGTGAAGCCGAAAGCTAGCGTTCTTAAGGGAATATTCGGTCAGTGAACAAAAGATGACTTTTATTCAATTTGACACATGCCTCCATATGTTTATAGCCTGCGTCTCTTTTCGCAATTCGGACATGCACATTAGGGCATGCGTACCCAGGGAAAGGAACCATTTACGGAACTATTCTCCCTGGAAGATGTTTCTTACTATCGATGTAATATAACATAGCTAGTTGGATACTTTTCTGTTCAAGCACTTATGACCCCTACGCCTGGTTTCCATGCATACCCTGGTTTTTACATAACCAAGTGGCTATTCGGATACACTCCGGACTATTCGGATACAATCCGGCTAGGGACATTATATATGTCACTTGAAGTACACAGTCACTAAGACTGATTAAATTATTCTTCTATACCATCCAATAGGCTGTCTAGCCTACAATCCTGTTGGGAATACTTTGTGGCTAATTCTACTTGGTCATACACCAAACTGACGGGGATCTCTTTCCCATCGGGCCCCATAGGTCCGACCTCGGCCATGTGGTTTGGGTCAGCTTTGGTATATTGCGTCTTCACCATAGCCCAGGCTTCCCTTGCACCTTGTCGGCAGGCTGATATCTTCCACAATAGGAACCGCCGCCGCGCTCCCTTGAGCTTCTCTACAAGCTCCCCCATGCCTCCTGGCGGGGACGCGGAAGGCCACAAGGCTTGGGCAATACCCTGCATCACCTGCCGAACTCGTTCGTACAGTTGTGAGAGCTCTGGTAGAAGATCACCCGCAGACCCGGGCATCTCCTCCGCGGGACGACCCATCACCATACCTGCAGATATAACTCTATTAGCCGGATTCTTCGCCGAACTCCTTCAAAAGTCTGTTCAAGCACTTACTAAAAATGACGCGTCGAAGCCGCTTATTCTCCTTTACGGAGTCTGCAAGCTGGGCTCGGACGTCTTTCAGTTCCACGTCCAGCTGGATATTGGCGTCCTGGAGATTATTTTTCTCCTGCCCGACCCGCATAAGCACACGCTCGCCAGCATTTAGCTGTCGATTAGCATGTTGCGCACCCTCCGGCACGGCCTCTGAATTCACACCGGGGTCATCTGCCATCTACTGTTAGATTTGCATGCATGCCGCATACTATCTGGTATGTGTAATTCTTTGCAATGGAAGCAAATGTTACCAGAGGGGGCCTTATCGGACTCCTTCAACGCGGCCACCGCGGCCTGTAGCTGGGCTTTGCACTCTTCCAGCTCTTGAGACAATAGGGTATTCTTCTCTGTAAGAACCTGCATAAATAATGATCCTTAAATCAGTTGTGTCAACTGTTTCAAGTCTTAGGGGCTACTGATATATATAATCGTCAGATTTTGCTACTCGTATATCCTTTACATACTGGTCCATGGCTCTGGCAAGACCATTTTGAGTAGCACGGATGCACGCGTCTCCTGAGTTGAAGGCATCAAACGCCTCTTGGGAGAAAACAAGCGTCACGGAGTACGGCCCGGCGACGCCTGTGATTCATGGCGCTCTCCACTTTGGAATTTGTAGCGGATAGTCTGTCTGCATCCTCTGTAGGAGGAGCATCCGGCGTCCGCCCCGTGTTAGCTTCCGCCTCTATATCCGGCCCTGGAGCCCGACTGGTGGAGGCGTGATCGGCGGCCTCTCCGGATATGGTCCGCTGAGCATTTTTCCTGCTAGGAAACATGGCCGTAATTATATTTTAAAGAAAGATGACAACCACAGAGCGAGATTTTGTATCATACCTCTGCACCGGCGTCTCAGTCCTGACCGCCTTCCTTTTTGGCCTACCCGGCTTCGGTGCCCCGTGTTGGCGAGTCACTGTGGGTTCGGCATGGCGTCCCGAAGGCCTTCCCTATAAAACACCATATGTGTACGGTAGGTGAAGTGCATAAAAGGGGATCCTTCTTGGAAGTTGGGACTCCAGTTTTCCCTTACCTGCGATGCATGGAGTAGCCCAGGATAGTCGGCTATGATGGCCACCATGGCGTCATCGCAGCTCAATTGATAGAACGTCCTGTCTATTAGCTCCACAAATATGTCCGGATCCTCTTCAAGTCCGGGATCGAGGGCCCGGTCAGGGTCCTCCGGTTGTGGAGGCGGTCTGTTGACCTCCCTTACAGCTTTTCGCAGTTCCTGCCGCGAAACGGCAAGGTGAGTATTTATGACAAAGAATGCAGGAAGGTTGGGAGTAAAGAGTGACAGCTCACCTGGCTTAGAGGGTTGTACATGGAGAATCCATCCCGTGGCTTAATACAGATGAACTCCTCTTCCTCTCCCTTGAACAACTCGGACAGAATTTTTGCTAAAGGAGTAGTGGAGTCCGGTCCCTTACGCCCGCAGCGGGTGGCATCATCTTCCCTGTTAAAGCACCACAGGGGGTGCCCTCGATATTGAAGTGGCTGCACCCCCGCATTATGCATATTGACATAACCTCGATTATTGACAATCCTGATTGAGCCAGCACTTTAATCCAGTCCATCAGGTAAAGGACTTCTCCGTTATCTTCCTCCTGGGGGCTCCGTGGGTGCCAGCTTCGGCGTTTCTTCAGAGGAGCATTGTGGAACTCGGGAACACCCCTCCGAACAGGATCTGGAAGGCGGACGTCCTCCATGTAAAACCATTCTGAAGGCTAGTCTTCGGACGTCTTCTTTGGGGTACCGGACAGGTATCTGGTCCTGGCGATGCGCCATATTTCGGCTCCGCCCTCTTGATAGAGTGACCCCTCCTGTGTATGGGGCACAAGGCAGAATAGCCTCTTGCACAGCTCGAAATGAGCCTCGCAGCCCAGAAACAGCTCACAAAGGGCAACATAACCAGCGATGTGTAATATGGAAGCAGGGGTAAAATTATGCAACTGGAGGCCGTGAAACTCCAGGAGCCCGCAGAGGAATGGATGGATCGGAAATCCAAGTCCCCTTAGTAAATAAGGGACAAGGTATACCCTCTCCCCCTAGGAGGGATTGGGGAAGCTCTCTGCTCGCTCCCCGCCATTATAGGTGGTGAGCCCAGCTCGAACGGGGACCATATATGCTGGAGGGAGGAACCCCTGGGTCTGCAACTCTACTAATTGGCTGTGCGGGACGGAACACTTCTCCCAGTCACCGGGCTTAGGGCTACGGGAACAGGAGGAGGAGCTGCGGTGGCCGGCCATGTCGGAATGGATTTTTCCGAGCACGCTCTGATGGAAACTCGCCGTGGGAGGATGGTGTGGTTTGGATATAAGAATCCCCGTCCCTTTAATAGACAATTTTTTTACATGGCTAGGGTGGCGAATTTAAAAATGACCTGGCTCCTCGCGTTCGCTCGACACGTGGAAGATAGCCCTTATTGGGTGCAGAAGCCAAGAAGTGCAACATTTATGGGGAGCCAGACACTACTCAGCAGATATTCAGAATTTGGAGAGGAACCCGCCTTGCAATGCCGAGGACGAAACTGCGCGCCGGACTCATCATCATTGAAGCATGGTTCGGGGGCTACTGAGGGAGTCCTGGATTAGGGGGTCTCAGGACAGCCAGACTATATCCTTTGGCCGGACTGTTGGACTATGAAGATACAAGATTGAAGATTTCGTCCCGTGTCTGGATGGGACTCTCCTTGGCATGGAAGGCAAGCTTGGCAATACGGATATGCAGATCTCCTCCCTTGTAACCGATTTTGTGTAACCCTAGCCCCCTCTGGTGTCTATATAAACCGGAGGGTTTAGTCCGTAGGACAAGATACAATCATACCATAGGCTAGCTTCTAGGGTTTAGCCTCTACGATATCATGGTAGATCAACTCTTGTAATACTCATATCATCAATATCAATCAAGCAGGACGTAGGGTATTACCTCCATCAAGAGGGCCCGAACCTGGGTAAACATCGTGTCCCCTGCCTCCTGTTACCATCCGCCTTAGACGCACAGTTCGGGACCCCCTACCCGAGATCCGCCGGTTTTGACATCGACAATTACTTTCAACATTAATGGGTGTACCTGATATATAATGTTTTATTCATTGCCCATTAACAACTTTCGGGTTATTACCTTCGGAATTATTTATTTTGATGACTCCAGACCGATAAACCTCCGTGATGACATATGGGCCTTCCCATTTCGAGAGGAGTTTTCCTGCAGAGAATCTGAAATGAGAGTTGTACAAAAGAACATATTCTCTGACTTTAAACTCATGCTTTTGGATTCTTTTGTCATGCCATCTTTTAACTTTTTCTTTGAATAATTTTGCATTTTCAGAAGCTTGGGTTCTCCATTCATCTAATGAGCGAATATCAAATAAACTCTTTACACCGGCAAGTTTGAAATCACAATTGAGTTGTTTGATTGCCCAATATGCTTTATTTTCTAACTCAAGAGGCAAATGGCAAGCTTTTCCATAAACCATCTTATAAGGAGACATACCCATAGGATTTTTATATGCTGTTCTATAAGCCCAAAGTGCATCTTCTAATTTCTTAGACCAATTCTTCCTGGACCTATTGACAGTCTTTTGCAAAATTAATTTTATTTCTCTATTGCTAAGTTCAACTTGACCACTAGACTGAGGATGATAAGGAGATGCAATTCTATGGTTAACATCATACTTGGCAAGCATCTTATGGAAAGCACCATGAATAAAGTGTGAACCACCATCGGTCATTAAATATCTAGGGACTCCAAACCTTGGAAAATAACTTCCTTAAGAATTTCAATAGAGGTGTTGTGATCAACACTACTGGTTGGAATAGCTTCTACCCATTTAGTAACATAATCAATAACAACCAAAATATGTGTATACCCATTAGAGGAAAGAAAAGGTCCCATGTAATAAAATCCCCAAACATCAAATGTTTCAACGGCAAGTGAATAATTCATAGGCATTACTTGACGCTTGCCGATATTACCTATCCTTTGAGATTCATCACAAGATAAGATGAACTTACGGGCATCTTTGAAGAGATTAGGCCAATAAAATCTAGATTGCAATACCTTGTGAGCAGTTCTATCTCCAGCATGATGCCCTCAATAAGCTTCAGAGTGACATTTCCGTAGGATTTGTCACTGTTCATGCTCAGGTACACAAGGTCTAATAATACCGTCTATTCCTTCTTTATAAAGATGTGGGTCATCCCAAAAGTAATGTCTTAAATCATGGAAGAATTTTTTCTTTTGTTGGTATGTAAAGCTAGGTGGTAAATATTTAGCACCAACGTAATTAGCATAATCAGCATACCAAGGAGTACCATGAGCAACATTTATTGCAGCTAACTGCTCACTAGGAAAACTATCATCAATAGGTAGTGGGTCATCAAGCACATTTTCAAGCCTAGATAAATTATCAGCTACTGGGTTCTCAGCTCCTTTTCTATCAATGATATGTAAATCAAATTCTTGTAATAAGAGAACCCATCGAATAAGTCTAGGTTTAGCATCTTTCTTTTCCATAAGATATTGAATAGCAGCATGGTCTGTGTGAACAGTTACTTTGGAATCAACAATATAAGGTCTAAATTTGTCACAAGCAAACACCACTACTAAGATAGTAGCATAATTTCTTTGAGCAGTGTCTAGAGTTTTACTAGCATAATGAATAGGGATTTTAATTTCTGTGCCCCTGGTTCCTTAGCTCTACTCATTCATCCCCACTATGTTAACTTTTGCTCACTTTTCCCCACTCCCTTACCCGAAACCGTCAAACAGGTTATAACGGACATTGTTGTCGGGTCAAGGCCTTTGACTGTTAGCTGACGAGTGGGGCCACATATACGTGGGCGCATGCAAGACCATGGTCGCAGGGTAGCACGTGTCCATGGACATGCCCCGAAATGTCCCACCATATAAAGAGGGCAACCACCTCCATCGCCCCTACCATTTCCCCCCAAATCCCCTCCCTGCCGCATCGTCTTCCTCTCCCCCACTAGCGTCGTCTCGCTCTCCTCCACTACCTCCACCACACCGTCTCGCTCTACCCCACCGCATCCTCTTCCTCACCTTCATCACCTCCATCTGTCAGCTGGTCGACGCTCGTGGCGACGCCGGTGCAGCGGCCGGATATGTGGTGGAGCTGCAGGGTCTAGGCGCGGTGACCGCGGATGTCGGTGGCATCCACGGCGGTGCGGGGAAACTCGCAACCGCTGCGGATGTGGCGGGCTCCGCCTCATTGCTGTAGAAGGTGACGGCGTTGAGCAGCGCAGTCCATCCCGATGCCCCCGTTGCGCCGCCTGTCGTGGAGGAGCAGGTATTTGCACTTGCTTAGCTTGTAGAGTTAGTTGCTCCCTAGTTGCATTGGTTAGATTGTGATTCATACGGTTGTTCAGATGGTTAGAGTAGTTGGTTTGACGGATGGGCCGGGGTTTTTGTATAGGGTGGGGGGATGGGGATTTTTGGACTAGGGTTTGTTGGATAAATTCGTTGCAAAAATGTTAGCTAGATGTTGTGAACTATGATTTTAGGTGCTGCAATGATTGGAGTTTTTAGATTTGGATAAATTCGTTGCAAAAATGCTAGATGTTGTGAACAGATGCATGCTTATTAGATTTGTTTTTAGTGCTCATAGATTGGGGTTTTAAATGCTACTCAAATTCATTGCCTTAGATTGGGTCCCTATTATATTTGTTTTTGAATGCTACTTAGATTGGGGTTTTGAATGTCATATGCCCAAATGGAATCCATTGATTAAGAAGTTAGTTATGTTTAGAATCACAATCCTACCGTATGAATCACAATATAAATTTGAATGTCATAACCAAAAGTAACCCTTGATTCATTAGTATATAAATTTGTCCACAATATTTAGTTATATTAGCTCTGTTGTTCAATTTGTGTGCATGACAATGGAAAATGCAAAACAATGATCATAGTATATTGGGAGTATATTAGCCCTATGATCAATGTGTCCTGTGTGCATATTTAAATTTTCAATTGGCTTCCGTATTTACTAGTGATGGATGTAATTGTATGTTCAGGAGGATGATGGTTGGGGGTAGAAAGAGGAAGCTGGCCGACTACGACCCGTATGATCCAGAGGAAAGTGATGATGAAGAATATGATGTACGCCTACTTAAAATTTAGATTGTTCATTTAGTTCCATTGACATGGTGTATCCATGAATCTATAATGTATTAATGTAACTCATTCATGTGTGTAGTATGATTCTGAAGATGAAGTGTCCAAGGGCAACGTCGCATCCTTCACAGCCAAGGAGGTGGTGAAGATCAAGGCCAAGGGAGTTGCTTCCTTCTACAACCGCAAGACCAAGAAGTGGCACTACCCCTACTGCACCACCAAGACAAAGCCAAGGGATGGATGCTTCGATCACATTCTGTCTCATGCGGAGGATGTAGCGATTTGCGGGGAGGACTACATGATCAAGCGCCAGCATTCCGCCCTCGCGAAGGCCCTGACTCCGGCGTGATGTGATCGATGATGCGATGCCGTGAACTGAATGTTTAAGTTTATCTGTTGGGTTACTTTTGGTTTTTTGAACTGAATCTCGTTGGTTATTGTTTGTTGAACTGAATTTCTCGTTGCTATCTACATTTGTCTGTCCTTAAATTTGCCTGTGGTATATTTGTCTGTCCTGAATCTATGGTTAGTTATATTTAGATGTTGTGAACTTTGATCTTAGGTGCTGCAATGATCACACATGTTGTGTAGGAAATCAAATGCATGCTCCAAATGAGATCATGTAAACCTTGGCAAACCTGGACAGTACAAATTCAAGAAAATGCAAAAACAAGTAAAACCTTGGCAAACTATGTAGGGACTATTGATGTTTGTGTAGGAGATCATGTGTGCAAAATTTGAAGTGATTTAGAGGAGGTCAAATAAATTTGAATTTGAGAAAATGTGCTCCAAATGAGCTCCCAGGCTAGGGTAAACATCCCATTTGTAATCAAGTTTTTTTGAACCTACCCAAATGATTTTTTATTAACACATATTCACTTTCCATAGTGTAGATTCGGAGTCTCACTATTTTTTGAATTAATCTTCAAATTTTTACATTTTCTTTTGAAAATATATGCTTTATTATAATAACTATTAAAACACGTTTTGAAATATGAAAATGGAAAACTAACTTCAGATCCTTCTTATTCACTTTAAAATAAAGCTTTGGCGATTTTGTTTTTTTTATTTTTCAAAAACAGAAGGTAACACCACCTCCTCTCATTGAACTCTATGAAATCATGTACATGATAGCTCATATGTGTGAAAGTTTTCTCATGAAAATGACCATAGACCAAGTTTATGATTTTTGGTTGGTAACATGTCACATAAGACAACATTGTGCGCATGTTTTATATTTTTTTGATTTTTTAAAATTAATGGTGCTCATTTGACCTCGATCGTGCCACCTAGGTTTTTTCTCATGAAAATGACCATAGACCAAGTTTAGTATTTTTCCTCATTTGTTTGTCTTATAAAACGACGAATGGCGAAGGTTTCGTTTCTTTTTGATTTTTTAAATTAGTTATGCTCAGTCAAAGCCTTCGAAACCCCGTTAACCAGCTCAAAACCCCTCAAAACCCCGCAGGGTTTCGCCTAACCCTAGCTCCCAACGTCAGCCATTCGATCATACCCTCGCGCCAAGCGACAGCCCTCAGATCTTGTCTTCTAGAAGGAATTAGGTGGGTTGGTTGCATGCAGGCTCCACACTGTTGGATCACAAGGACGGCTCCGCATCGTTGGATCATGGGGCGATCCGCAAGAGGCGATCCTATTGGTTGTGCTCGGCTGCTCACCCACCACTGACTCCGCCAAAAAAACATTATTATTGGGTCCAAAAGGAAACCAAGCTCTGGTTGGGCCGTCGAATTGCGTCGTTTTTTGCATCATTTGCTCTGTTCTTTGTGAACGTGTTGGCTCTATATTTTTGCATTGTTTGCTCTGGTTTTCATGAACATGCTAGCTCTGTATTTTTGCATCGTTTGAAATCAATTGACATTGCGTAGCAAATGACCAAAATTTTAAGGGCCAAATTTATTTTTATCATGCAAAATGGCCACGCACTATTCAAAAATTGTCTCTTTTTGTTCATATAATATATATGACCACGGATTCCCATGCGTGTAATTAACTTCTTTTTTTCTTTTTCAAACCACCGTTTCCCACGTGTGTACACTCTATGCTGCGGTGGGTTTGAAAACGGGTTACTTCACATTTGACCCCGTTATTGCCACGACCAAATAACACGTAGCACTACGGCTATTTAAGCCACCCTCTGCCTCTGCCATCCATCATCCATCTGCCATTCTTGCTCTTCGACCCCTTCTCCGTCTTCTGCACATCCCTCAGCCATGTAGTACACCGGACCAACCTACCGCTTCCCACCCACCGTGCCGGAGAGGCTCTACCCTACCGGCGTGTACGTTGATCGCACACTACGTGTGTGGGCGATATCAAGGCTGAGGACCTCAAGGAACTTCACCAAGTTCTTCCTCGCATCCGGCTACCACCACCTCCCGAGGGGATCTCCAACGATGTTCCACATCGCGGAGGTTATCCAAAACCGGGTGGTGGTTGCTCTCCTTGCCCACTTCACCAACCCATTCGACGCCTTCTACCTCCTCGGCCGGGTGTTTTGGTGTGGCTCCGAGTTCATCGCTTTCACCACCCACAACAGGTTCACGGAGTACAACATCTTCCCCACCGCGACGCGCATGCACACTCTTCCGTACCCATCGACAACGCCTCGGAGGAGCAGTGAAAAGGGTGCCCGGAGGAGGAGCGAGGTGGAGAAGGCGGCGGCTAGGGTTCTAAACCCTCTATCTTTTTTAGTCTATGTTATGTTAAGTTGTAATTGAACTATGTTGGAGTTGGTTGGCCCTTTTCTTAAATTATGTTATTAAGTTTTCTATCTATTCTATTATTAAGTTCTTCCTAGTTTGAGCTATGTGATCGTGCTATGGGCTTGTTGGCCCTATCTACATATTGGGACTACATATTTGTTGATTATTTTCTTAGAGAGCTCAGCTTCTTAGTAGGGTTCCCTTGTTAGTAACCACCTAGTGCATGCAAGCAAGCTTTCTTAGTAGGGATGAATGAGTACAACTAAGCAAGGGAGTGGCTCTTTTTTTACACAAGCCACAAATATGTAGCCACCTAGCTAGAAGAGGGGAACCAGCGGCAGTAACCGTTGCTGCATCCATGGCGGCTGGCATGCAAGAAACCTGCTCGGTCAGTGCATCGTGGCAGATGCATCGGCGCATGCAGGCTCGGTCGGCGCATCATGGGATCGTGGCATCGGCGCATGCAGGCTCGATCGACACATGCAGGCAGGGTTTGCTGGGTGCATGCATGGCAGGCTTTTTTCATGGCGGCGCGCGCAGAAATTTAATGCAAGGGACGGCCCAACGGTCGAACACCGAGACCACCCAACGCGGCCCCACTTGTCAGGTTGAACGGACGACATGGTCCAGCGTGGCCCCACTAGTCAGAGTTAACGGTCAAGCCTTTGACCCGATGGCAACGTCCGTTGTGCCCAGTTATGAGGGTTTCTGGCAAGGGACTAGGAAAATTGAGCAAAAGTTAAGAGCGCGGGGATGAATGAGTAGAGCTAAGGAACTAGGGGAACAGATGTAAAAAACCCTAATGAATAACATTCAGTTTCTTATCAACTCTTTGTCCTAGAATAGCACCAACAACATAATCACTAGCATCACACATAATTCCAAAAGGTAAGTTCCAATCAGGTGGTTGAACAATAGGTGCAGTAATTAAGGCTTTCTTGAGTGTTTCAAAGGATTCTAAACAATCATCATAAAAAACAAAAGGAATATCCTTTTGCAAAAGATTCATAAGAGGCCTAGAAATTTTAAAAAAGTCTTTCATAAATCTCCTATAGAAACCAGCATGACCTAAGAAACTACGAATACCTTTTATATCTTTACGACATGGCATTTTCTCAGTTGCATCAACCTTAGCTTTGTCCACTTCAATACCTCTTTCAAAAATTCTATGACCCAAGACAATGCCTTCATTAACCATAAAGTGGCACTTCCCCCAATTCAAGACAAGATTTGTTTGTTCAAATCTCTACAAAACTCGATCAAGATTGCTTAAACAATCATCAAAAGACTTCCCATAAACAGAAAAGTCATCCATGAAAACCTCAACAATCTTTTCACAAAATTCAGAGAATATAGCGGTCATACATCTTTGAAAGGTAGCAGGTGCATTACATAAACCAAAAGGCATACGTCTATAAGCATAAGTTCCAAAAGGACAAGTAAAAGTGGTCTTTTCTTGATCAGGTTGAAAAACATGTTTTTGTGAAAAACCAGAATATCCATCAAGGAAGCAAAAATGTGTGTGTTTAGATAACCTTTCAAGCATTTGATCAATAAAATGCAGAGGATAATGATCTTTTCTAGTTGCTTTGTTTAATTTTTTAAAATCAATTACCATTCTATAGTTTGTAACAATTCTTTGTGGAATAAGTTCATTCTTATCATTAGGAACAACAGTAATACCTCCTTTCTTAGGGACACAATGAACATGACCTACCAATCTATTTTTAGCTATAGGATAGATTATACCTGCTTCCAGAAGTTTCAATATTTCCGTTCTTACCACTTCTTTCATCTTCGGGTTTAACCGACGTTGGTGATTAACAACGGGTTTAGCATCAGGTTCCATATTAATTTTGTGCTGATATAGAGTGGGACTAATGCCCTTTAAATCATCAAGAGTATATCCAATAGCAGCTCGGTGCTTACTTAGAACTTTCAATAATCTTTCTTCTTCATGTTCTGAAAGGTTAGCACTGATAATAACAGGATATATCTTCTTTTCATCAAGGTAAGCATATTTAGTGTCTGGCAATTGTTTTAATTCAAACACAGGATCACCTTTAGGTGGAGGAGGACCTCCTAGAGTTTCAATAGGAAAATTGTGTTTAAGCAGAGGACGTTGTTCAAAGAAAATTTTATCTATTTCATTTCTTTCATGCATGTTAAAATCATTTTCATGGTCTAGCAAATATTGTTCTAAAGGATCAGTAGGTAGTACAACAATAGAAGAAAGACGAATTAATTCATCCTTACTGCTAGGCAATTCTTTTTCAAGAAGCTTTCTACTAAACTTGGAAAAATTAAATTCATGAGACTCATCACCAAAACTAACACCAACAGTTTGCTTCTCACAATCTATTCTAGGATTAACGGTGTTCAAGAAAGGTCTACCAAAGATAATGGGACAAAAGTAATCTTGTGGGGAACCAAGAACAAGAAAATCAGTAGGGTATTTGATTTTCCCACACAAGACTTCAACATCTCTAACAATCCCAATCGGTGATATTGTGTCTCTATTAGCAAGTTTAATAGTAACATCTATGTCTTCTATTTCTACGGGTGCTATGTCATTCATAATTTCTTGGTATAAGGTGTAGGGAATAGCACTCACACTAGAACCTATGTCACATAAACCATGATAACAGTGATCTCCTATTTTAACTGAGATGATAGGCATGCCAACGATAGGTCTATGTTTATCTTTTTACCAAGTTTGGCAATTCTAGCAGCTTCTTCACAGAAGTAAATAACATGACCATCCATATATTCTTCCAAGAGATCTTTAACCATAGCAATACTAGGTTCTACTTTAATTTGTTCATCAGGTTTAGGTGTTCTAATATAGCTTTTCTTAACCAGAGTTGAAACTTTAGCATGTTCCTTTATCCTAACAGGGAAAGGTGGTTTCTCTATATAAGCAGAAGGAACAACTGGATCAATATTATCAAGTATAGTTTCTTATTTCACTGGTACCAGTTATTTAGTTTCTTCTTTAATAGGTGGGTGATATTTAAACCACTTCTCTTTAGGGAGTTCAACCTGAGTAGCAAATGATTCACAAAAGGAGGCTACTATCTTAGAGTCAAGTCCATATTTAGTGCTAAACTTTTCAAAAGCATCGGTATCCATAAAAGATTTAACACAATCATACTTAAGTTTAATACCCGACTCTTTACCTTCGTCGAGTTCCCAATATTTAGAGTTGCGTTTAATTCTTTCCAAAAGATCCCACCGGAATACAATAGTCTTCTTCATAAAAGAACCAGCACAAGAAGTATCAAGCATGGTTTGATCATTACAAGAAAGCCGAGCACAAATGTTTTGGATAATAATTTCTCTTGAGAGTAGATGATTGGGGCATGAATATAACATTGAATTAAGCCTCCCCCAAGCTAGAGCAATACTTTATACTTCACGAGGCCAAAAATTATATATATAATTCTGATCACGATGAACCCGATGCATAGGATAATATTTTTGGTGGAACTCCAATTTCAAACGATTCCAATTCCAAGATCAAATATCATCGCATAGCCTATACAATGACAATGCTTTTCCCTTAAAAGATAGGGAAAACATTTTTCATAACTTCATCCCTAGGTAAACCTTCAAGCTTAGACAATCCAAAAATTTGTTCTACATATATCAAGTGCATATCAGGATGTTTGGTTCCATCTCCTGCATAAGGATTAGCTAGCCGTTGTTCTATCATACCCGAAGGAATTTCATATTCAATATTTTCAGTAGGTGCACTAGGTTGAGGGGTAACTAATTGTGGTTCCGGACATGGTGAAGATACCCCGAACAAACCCCTCAAAGGATTGTTTTCCATAGTAACAAGTGACAACAAATGTCAGCACACTATATAAATGTTTCCTTACCAAATTCCACTTACCAAAGGCGCTTCACTCCCCAACAACGGTGACAGAAAATAGCCCTGATGACCCACAAGTATAGGGGATCAATTGTAGATCTTTTCAATAATTAAGAGTGTCGAACCCAACGAGCTGCAGAAGGAAATGACAAGTGGTTTTCAGCAAGGTAATGTCAGCAATTGCTGAAATTGTAAGTAGCGGAGTAGTTTGATAGCAAAGTAATTTGTAACGAGCAAGTAATGATAGTAGTAACAAAAGTCTAGCAAGGTAGCCCAATCCTTTTGAGGCAAAGGACAGACCAAAACGGTCTCTCATAATAAGCAAAGCATTCTTGAGGGTACACGGGAATTTCATCTAGTCACTTTCATCATGTTGGCTTAATTCGTGTTCAGTAGTTTGATAATTTGTTATGTGGGTGGATTAGTGCTTAGGTGCTGTTGTTACTTGCACAAACCTCCTACTTATGATTAACCCTCCCGCAAGCATCCGCAACTACGAGAGAAGTATTAAGAATAAATTCAAACCATAGCATTAAACTTTTGGGTGCAATCAGTCCCTTACGGAATAGCACATAAACTGGGGTTTAAACTTCTGTCACTCTTGCAACCCATCATCTAATTGCTACTCCACAATGCATTCCCTTAGGCCAAAATATGGTGAACTGTCATGTAGTCAACGTTCACATGACACCACTAAGGGAATCACAACATACATACTATCAAAATATCGAACACATATCAAGTTCACATGATTACTTGAAACATGATTTCTCCCGTGACCTCAAGAACAAAAGTAACTACTCACCAACGATAATCATGCTCAAGATCAGAGGGGTATTAAATAGCATATTGGATCTGAACATATAATCTTCCACCAAATAAACCATATAGTAATCAACTACAAGATGTAATCAACACTACTAGTCACCCACAAGCACCAATCTATTGTTTCGGTAACAAGATTGAGCACAAGAGATGAACTAGGGTTTGAGAGGAGATGGTGCTGTTGAAGATGTTGATGGAGATTTTCCTCCCCAAGATGGGAGAGTTGTTGGTGACGATGATGCTGATGATTTCCCCCTCCGGGAGGGAAGTTCCCCGGCAGAATCGCTCCGCCTGAGGGCAAAAGTGCTCCTTCCCAAGTTCCGCCTCGAGGCGGCGGCGCTCCGTCCCGAAAGTCCTCTCCTTATTCTTTTCTAGGTCAAAACAACATATATACCAGAAGATGGGCACGCGTGGGCTCCCTGGCGCGCCCAGGTGGGTTGTGCCCACCTAGTGGGCCTCCTTTGGTAGTTATTTGCTCCAATAATTCTCAAATATTCCATAAAAAATCCTCGTGAAGTTTCAGCTCATTTGGAGTTGTGCAGAACAGGTAGCCTGACATAGCTTTTTCAGGTCCAAATTTCCAGCTGCCAGAATTCTCCCTCTTTGTGTATACCTTGCATATTATGAGAGAAAAGGCATTAGAATTACTCCAAAAATCATTATCATGGATAAAAACATTATAAATAACAGTAAGAAAACATGATACAAAATGGACATATCATGGGGATACCGATGGTCGAATCTCGGGCAAGTAACATACCGATAGCCAAAGGGAATTGTATACAGGATTGATTGAATCCCCGACATCGTGGTTCATCCGATGAGATCATCGTGGAACATGTGGGAGCCAATATGGGTATCCAGATCCCGCTATTGGTTATTGGCCGAAGAGATGTCTCGGTCATGTCTGCATGGTTCCCAAACCCGTAGGGTATACACACTTAAGGTTCGGTGACACTAGAGTTGTAATGGGAAATTGTATGTGGTTACCAAAAGTTGTTCGGAGTCCCGAATGAGATCTCG
Source organism: Triticum urartu (assembly GCF_056163025.1). Lineage (NCBI taxonomy): Eukaryota > Viridiplantae > Streptophyta > Magnoliopsida > Poales > Poaceae > Triticum > Triticum urartu. The sequence continues at coordinate 474,439,163 of NC_141878.1, read as the reverse complement.
GACGACACGAGGAGTTCCGGAATGGTCCGGAGGTGAAGATTTATACATGGAAAGTCCAGTTTCAGTCGCCGAAAGGTTCTGGGGGTTATCGGTATTGTACCGGGACCACCGAAAGGTGTCCGGGGGTCCACCGGATGGGGCCACCTACCCCTGGGGACCAAGTGGGCTGAATATGGGTGGGAACTCGCCCCCCTAGTGGACTGGTGTGCCCCCCAAGGGCCCAAGGCACCTAGGGTTGGAAACCCTAGGGGGTGGGGCCGCCTTCCAGCTGCTTGGGGGGCAAGTCTCCCCCCTGGCCGCCGTCCCCCCCCCCATATATATGTATCTAGGGGGCCGTCCCCTCTTCCCTTCCCCCTATATATAGTGAGGGGGCAACCCTTCCCCCCTCCAACACCTCCTCCTCCGTAGTGCTTGGCGAAGCCCTACCGGAGAACCACGAGCTCCACCACCACCATGCCGCCGTGCTGCCAGAGTTCTCCCTCAACTTCTCCTCCCCCCTTGCTGGATCAAGAAGGAGGAGACATCGCCGGTCTGTATGTGTGTTGAACGCGGAGGCGCCGTCCGTTCGGCGCTTGGATCGAATCTTCCATGATTTGAATCACCGCGAGTACAACTATATCAACCGCGTTCTTGTAACGCTTCCACTTAGCGATCTTCAAGGTTATGAAGATGCACTCCCTCTCACTCGTTGCTAGTATCTCCTAGATTGATCTTTTTGAATTATTTCTATGTTTCCCAACAGTGGCATCATGAGCTAGGTCTATGTGTAGATTCTTTGCACGAGTGGAACACAAGTAGTTGTGGGCGATGATTTGGTCAATTTGCTTGCCGTTACTAGTCATATCTTGATTCGGCGGCATTATGGGATGAAGCGGCCCGGAACGACCTTACACGTGCGCTTACGTGAGACAGGTTCCACCAACTGACATGCACTTGTTGCATAAGGTGGCTAGCGGGTGTCTGTCTCTCCCACTTTAGTCGGATCGGATTCGATGAAGAGGGTCCTTATGAAGGGTAAATAGAAATTGGCATATCACTGTTGTGGATTTTGCATAGGTAAGAAATGTTCTTTCTAGAAACCCATAGCAGCCACATAAAACATGCAACAAAAATTAGAGAATGTATAACTTGTTTTTGCAGGGTATGCTATGTGATGTGATATGGACAAAAGGATGTGATGAATTATATATGTGATGTATAAGATTGATCATGTTCTTGTAATAGGAATCACAACTTGCATGTCGATGAGTATGACAACCGGCAGGAGCCATAGGAGTTGTCTTAATTTGTTATATGACCTGCGAGTCAATATAAACGCCATGTAGTTACTTTACTTTATTGCTAACCGTTAGCCATAGTAGTAGAAGTAATAGTTGGAGAGACAACTTCATGAAGACGCGATGATGGAGATCATGGTGTCATGCCGGTGACAATGGTGATCATGCCGCTCCTTGAAGATGAAGATCAAAGGCGTAAGATGATATTGGCCATATCATGTCACTCCATGATTTGCATGTGATGTTTATCATGTTTATATCTTATTTGCTTAGAACTACGGTAGCATAAATAAGATGACCCCTCACAAAAATTTCAAGAAATGTGTTCCCCTAAGTGTGCACCGTTGCGAAGGTTCATTGTTTCGAAGCACCACGTGATTATCGGGTGTGAAAGATTCTAACGTTCGCATACAACGGGTGTAAGCCAGATTTACACACGCGAAACACTTAGGTTGACTTAATGAGCCTAGCATGTACACACATTGCCTCAGAACTTAGAGATCGTGTCAAAATTTCAGCCCAATCGAAGTTACGGATCTTCGGGAATATAAGAAACGGTGAAAGGGTAGAATCTGAGAACGCAGAAACAGAGAGAGACAGAGAGACAGATCCAATCTCGGAGGGGCTCTCGCCCCTCCCACGCCATGGAGGCCATGGACCAGAGGGGAAACCCTTGTCCCACCTAGGGAGGAGGTCAAGGAAGAATAAGAAGGACGGGGGCTCTCTCTGCCTCGCTTCCGGTGGCACCGGAGTGCCACCGGGGCCATCATCATCACCGCAATCTTCACCAACAACTTCACCGCCATCATCACCAACTCTTCCCCCCTCTATGCAGCGGTGTAACCTCTCTCTTACCCACGGTAATCTCTACTTAAACATGGTGCTCAACGCTATATATTATTTCCCAATGATGTATGGCTATCCTATGATGTTTGAGTAGATCCGTTTTGTCCTATGGGCTATTTGATGATCAAGATTGGTTTGAGTTGCATGTTTTATTATTGGTGCTTTCCTATGGTGCTCTCCGTGTCGCGCAAGCGTGAGGGATCCCCGCTGTAGGGTGTTGCAATACGTTCATGATTCGCTTATAGTGGGTTCCGTGAGTGACTGAAACACAAACCCGAGTAATGGGGTTGTTGCGTATGGGATAAAGAGGACTTGATGCTTTAATGCTATGGTTGGGTTTCACCTTAATGATCTTTAGTAGTTGCGGATGCTTGCTAGAGTTCCAATCATAAGTGCATATGATCCAAGTAGAGAAAGTATGTTAGCTTATGCCTCCCCCTCATATAAAATTGCAATAATGATTACCGGTCTAGTTATCGATTGCCTAGGGACAAATAACTTTCTCGTAGCAAAAAGCTCTTTACTAAAACTAATTTAGTTGTGTCTTTATCTAAACAGCCCCTACTTTTTATTTACGTAATCTTTATTATCTTGCAAACCTATCCAACAACACCTACAAAGTACTTCTAGTTTCATACTTGTTCCAGGTAAAGCGAACATCAAGCGTGCGTAGAGTTGTATCGATGGTCGATAGAACTTGAGGGAATATTTGTTCTGCCTTTAGCTCCTCGTTGGGTTCGACACTCTTACTTATCAAAAACTGTTGTGACCCCCCTATACTTGTGGGTTATCATCCGTCTCACGTGATGATCGGACATGGCCTAGTCAATTTGGATCATGTATCGCTTAGATGACCAGAGGGATGTCTATCTGAGTGGGAATTCATTAAATAATTTGATTAGATGAACTTAATTATCATGAACTTAGTCTAAAATTATCTTTACAATATGTCTTGTAGATCCAATGGCCCACGCTAATGTTGCCCTCAACTTCAACGCATTCCTAGAGAAAACCAAGCTGAAAGACGATGGAAGCAACTATACAGATTGGGTGTGTAACATGAGGATCATCCTCATAGATTCCAAGAAAACATATGTCCTCGAAGCACCGCTAGGTGACACACCCATTTTCCCAGCAACACAAGATGTTATGAACGCCTGGCAGTCGCGTAGTGATGATTACTCCCTAGTTCAGTGCGGCATGCTTTACAACTTAGAACCGGGGATCCAAAAGCATTTTGAGCAACACAGAGCATATGAGATGTTCCAAGAGCTAAGAATGGTTTTCCAAGCTCATGCCTGGGTCGAGAGATATGAAGATTCCGACAAGTTCTTCACTTGTAATATGGAGGAAATAGTTTTGTCAGCGAGCATATACTCAAAATGTCTGGGTTGCACAACCGCTTGTCTCAGCTGGGAATTAATCTTCCAGATGACTCGGTCATTGACAGAATCCTCCAGTCGCTCCCACCTAGCTACAAGAGCTTTGTGATGAACTCCAATATGCAAGGGATGGAGAAGTCCATTCCTGAGTAATATTCAATGCTGAAATCGGCGGAGGTGGAGATCAAAAAGGAACATCAAGTGTTGATGGTGAATAAGACCACTAGTTTCAAGAAAGGCAAGGGTAAGAAGAACTTCAATAAGGACGGCAAGGGAGTTACCGCGCCTGGTAAGTCAGTTGCAGGGAAGAAGCCAAAGAATGGACCCAAGCCTGACACTGAGTGCTTTTATCGCAAGGGAAATGGTCACTGGATGCGGAACTGCTGTAACACCCACGATGCGGCGATATCTCCCACGTGTCGGAGCACGACTTAGAGGCATAACCGCATTGTAGGCATGTCGCAAGAGGGGTAATCTTTACACATCCCACGTACTGAATAAGAAAGAGGTACAGAGTTGGCTTACAATCGCCACTTCGAACAATACATAAATATAGCATTACATCATCCAGATACAATCAAGCTCCGACTACGGAACCAAAATAAAATAAGACTACCCCTAATGCTAGATCCCCGATCGCCCCGACTGGGCTCCACTACTGATCAACTGGAAACCGAAACAACACAACAAACACGATCCTCATCGAGCTCCTCCTTGAGCTCAGCTGCGTCACCTACACGATATCATCGGCACCTGCAACTAGTTTTGGAAGTAATCTGTGAGCCACGAGGACTCAGCAATCTCACACCCTCGCGATCAAGACTATTTAAGCTTATGGGTAGGAAAAGGGGTAGTGAGGTGGAGCTGCAGCAAGCACTAGCATATATGGTGGCTAACTTACGCAAATAAGAGCGAGAAGCGAAGCAAAGCAAGGTCGAGAAGCTATAAAGATCAAGAAGTGATCCTAAAACTACTTACGTTCAAGCATAACACAAGAAACCGTGTTCACTTCCCGGACTCTGCCGGAAAGAGACCATCACGGCTACACACGTGGTTGATGCATTTTAATTAAGTTAAGTGTCAAGTTCTCTATAACCGGACATTAACAAATTCCCATCTGCCCATAACCGCGGGCACGACTTTCGAAAGTTCAAAACCCTGCAGGGGTGTCCCAACTTAGCCCATCACAAGCTCTCACGGTCAACAAAGGATATTCCTTCTCCCAGGAAGACCCAATCAGACTCGGAATCCAGGTTACAAGACATTTCGACAATGGTAAAACAAGACCAGCAAAGCCGCCCGATGTGCCGACATCCTGATAGGAGCTGCACATATCTCGTTCTTGGGGCAACACCGGATTGTCCAACATTCTGGTAGGCCAGCCCAGAGTTGCCCCTGGTGGCCTCCGGCGGCTGACAGGTTCGGACCAACACTTAGACAAGCACTGGCCCGTGGGGGTTAAAATAAAGATGACCCTTGAGTCTGCAGAACCCAAGGGAAAAAGGCTAGGTGGCAAATGGTAAAACCAAGATTGGGCCTTGCTGGAGGAGTTTTATTCAAAGCGAACTGTCAAGGGGTTCCCATTATAACCCAATCGCGTAAGGAACGCAAAATCAAGGAACATAACACCGGTATGACGGAAACTAGGGCGGCAAGAGTGGAACAAAACACCAGGCATAAGGGCGAGCCTTCCACCCTTTACCAAGTATATAGGTGCATTAATTAAATAAGAGATATTGTGATATCCCAACAAGTAAATCATGTTCCAACAAGGAACAAACTCCATCTTCACCTGCAACTAGCAACGCTATAAGAGGGGCTGAGCAAAGTGGTAACATAGCCAAACAATGGATTGCTAGGACAAGGTGGGTTAGAGGCTTGACATGGCAATATGGGAGGCATGATATAGCAAGTGGTAGGTATCGCGGCATAGGCATAGCAATAGAGCGAGAAACTAGCAAGCATAGATAGAAGTGATTTCGAGGGTATGGTCATCTTGCCTGCAAAGTTCTCCGAGAAGACGAAAGCTTGATCCTCGAAAGCGTACTTGACGGGTACCTCAAACACGAACTCGTCTCCCGGCTCTACCCAAGGCAAGAACACAATCAAAGGAAACCATAGTCAACCACGGTGCAATGCGCAAGCAACATGATGCAAAACATGGCATGATATGCGGGATGAGATATGCAATGCATATGCGTGCTCCGGAAGGAAAAGATTGAACCAGGCCTCAACTTGGCAAACCAAGAGTGCCGCTGGAATGATGAGTTGATTTCGGTCGAAATCGATATAAGATCACCAGAATCGGGTGCACGGTTTGGAAATGGCAAGCAAAACAACAATGGCACAAAACTGCGATTAACAGCACTATGCCATCTAGAATGCAACAAGAAACTAAGCTACTGCACTCCAACATAGCAACCAAGCACATGGCAGTGAACTACTCAAGATGCTTGACAAAAGATGAACACTGAGCTACGGCTAAATCACACAATAGTAGGTTCAAACAAGCATGGAAAAAGAGCAAAAGATAACAGCATCATAGACTTAGTGAAAATAACATGTCAGGAATTAACATCAGGAAGCAATGTTTAGAGCAAGATAACAACATGCTACAGGAACATATCATGGCAAAGCAAAGCATGGCATGAAACTACTCAAAGCGTATAGCAAAAGTCCCTTACTGACCATAAGCCAAAAAGGATCAGAAGATATGATGGCACCCATGTAAACATAGCAAGTTTCGTTAACAGATTTAGACTTAGCAGAAAACTGGACATGGCATAAACAGAGTTACGTAGGCATGTTTGCGAGCTCGATGCACTCACCAAGTGGCATTGCATGACAAACTAAGCATACACCCAGCAAGAAGACATGATCAAGTAGCTAACCATGGCAAGAACAATCTCATAGCATGCATGGATCAACTACAACAACCTTGGCAAAATTGATTAACACGTAAACAATCTGCCAGGAACATTTTATAGCAAAAGTAGAGCAAGATTGAGTCATGCTAGTGTCCTCCATAATTGCAAACAAAGACATGGATGGATAGAACATAACAATGTCTCAAAATCATCCTTACTGAACATGCTCAAAAGAGGCATGGATCACTCTGTAGCAACATGAATACATGGCATATAAATAACATCAGGGAAATGACTTAGAAGAAATTCTAAGTCTCTGAAATCAGCAACATCACGAGAGCTACTTTGCATGCTTGTGCTAGTCACCACATTGATCACAAAAATACATGGCATACACCCCTGTAAAGATGGCATGGCATAGCCCAAAACACATGTAGAGCTCATGTTCATAGCAGGCACACAATAATCACGGCAAAAATGACAAATGCTCATAAACTGTTAAGAATCAGCACCTAACATTCTATAGCACTCTTGCAACAGCAATTAGGGCATCAATATGGACTCAAACTAACATGGTGCAATGGAATGAACTGAAGAGCACATCGAGACGAACAATTTGATATATGGCACGCACAAAACGGAGCTACGGATGGGGAGTTATGACATGATGAAGGAGGCATAAAAATAACACAGATTTGGGACTTAGTGGATATTATACCCTCCGAAACTGGACGGGGCCGTTCCGGGACGATGAGATCCGGGTCGGCGAGGCTTGTTTGGTTCACCGGCTTGGTGGATCTGGTCCCGCTCCTGGGGACCTCGCCGGAGAAGAAGAAGATGGCCGGAGCGACGAGGCCGGGGATCGCCGGAGTAGCAGGGAGGAAGGGGCGGCGACGGGGACGGAACTCCGGCGGGCGGTGACGCACGACGGCGTGGGCGGCGACCCGTGACGAGGCGGCAGAGGTGGCGGCTGGCTCGGGCCGCGCGGGATGCGGTGGCGGCGTCACGCGGTGGTGCGGGTCGACGACGGAAGGAGCACGCGGCGCGGCGGCGGCACGGGGCTCCGCGGGGCGCGGGAGCCCTTGGGTGGCGGCGGCGCGGCGAACTGGGCCGGGGGGCGGATCTGGGCCTCTCGGGCCCGCGCGGGCGCGGAGGAGAGAGAAGCCCGGCGGTGGTGATGTGGCGGCGGCGGATTGGCTGGAGGCGGCGGCGGAGCTGAGGTGGCGGCGCGCGATTGGTCAGAGCGACGTGTCCGGCGAACATGTCCGGCGCGGTTGGACTTGTCCGGCGGCGCGAGGAGGAAGACGCTAGGGTTTGTACTGCGCGAAAAATCGGGGAAGATCACATATATATATATATATGTAGAGGGAGCTAGGAGAGTCCAAATGAGGTGCGGTTTTCGGCCACGCGATGGTGATCGAACGACCAAGAGGATGGAGGGGGTTTGGATGGGTTTTGGGCCACTTTGGAGGGGTGTTGGGGTGCAACACACACGTGGCCTTTATGGTTCCTCGGTTAACCGTTGGAGTATCGAACGAACTCCAAATGGCACGAAACTTGACAGGCAGTCTACCGGTGGCGAACCAAGGCCGCTTGGCAAATCTCAGTCCAATCCGAAAACGTTAACACCCGCACACGAAAAGAGGCACAAGGGGGTGCCGGAGGACATAGGAGTGTCGGATTGCAAAAGGACAACGGGGAAAAAGCTCGGATGCATGAGACGAACACGTATGCAAATGCGATGCACATGATGACATGATATGAAATGCATGACACGCAAACAAATGACAAGGCAACAACAGCGAATAAAGGAAGACACCTGGCGCAATGGTCTCGGGGCGTCACAACAGCACCAAGTACTTAGCGGATAAGAAGGCTGGCAATGCCAAAGGTATGTATGATATACATGTTATTGATGTGTACCTTACCAGTGCTCGTAGTAGCTCCTGGGTATTTGATACTGGCGCGGTTGCTCATATTTGTAACTCAAAACAGGAGCTGCGGAATAAGCGGAGACTAGCGAAGGACGAGGTGACGATGCACGTCGGGAATGGTTCCAAGGTCCATGTGATACGTTTTCCGTCGGCACGGTACCTCTACATCTACCTTCGGGATTAGTTATAAACCTCAATAATTGTTATTCAGTACCAGCTTTGAGCATGAACATTGTATCAGGATCTTGTTGATGCAAGATGGCTACTCATTTAAATCCGAGAATAATGGTTGTTCTATTTATATGAGAGATAGGTTTTATGGTCATGCCCCGCTGGTCAATGGTTTATTTTTATTGAATCTCGAACGTGATGTTACACATATTCATAGTGTGAATGCCAAGAGATGTAAGGTTGATAATGATAGTCCCACATACTTGTGGCACTGCCACCTTGGTCATATTGGTGTCAAACGCATGAAGAAACTCCATGCGGATGGACTTTTGGAGTCTCTTGATTATGAGTCAGTTGACACGTGTGAACCATGCCATACACGCAAAATGACCAAGACTCCGTTCTCCGGAACAATGGAGCGAGAAACCAACTTATTGGAAATAATACATACTGATGTATGCGGTCCAATGAGTGTTGAGGCTCGCGGTGGCTATCATTATGTTCTCACCCTCACCGATGACTTAAGTAGATACGGGTATGTCTACCTAATGAAACACAAGTCTGAGACCTTTGAAAAGTTCAAGGAATTTCAGAGCGAGGTAGAGAATCAACGTGACAGGAAAATAAAGTTCTTACAATCAGATCGTGGAGGAGAATATTTGAGTCACGAGTTTGGCACGCACTTAAGGAAATGTGGAATTGTTTCACAACTCACGCTGCCTATAACACCTTAGCGTAATGGCGTGTCTGAACATCGTAATCGTACTCTATTGGATATGGTGCGATCTATGATGTCTCTTATCGATTTACCGCTATCATTTTGGGGTTATGCTTTAGAGACTGCCGCATTCACTTTAAATAGGGCACCATCTAAATCCGTTGAGATGACACCGTATGAATTATGGTTTGGGGAGAAACCTAAGTTGTCATTTCTGAAAGTTTGGGGATGTGATGCTTATGTCAAAAAACTTCAGTCTGAAAAGCTCGAACCCAAATCGGAAAAGTGCGTCTTCATAGGATACCCTAAGGAAACTATTGGGTATACCTTCTACCTTAGATCCGAAGGCAAGATCTTTGTTGCCAAGAATGGATCCTTTCTGGAGAAAGAGTTTCTCTCAAAAGAAGTAAGTGGGAGGAAAGTAGAACTTGGCCAGGTACCCCCTCTTGAACCAGAGAGTAGCGCGGCACAAGAAAATGTTTGTGTGGTGCCTGCACCGACTAGAGAGGACGTTAATGATGATGATCATGAAACTTCGGACCAAGTTGCTACTGAACTTCGTAGGTCCACGAGGACACATTCCGCACCAGAGTGGTACGGCAACCCTGTCCTGGAAATCATGTTGTTAGACAACCATGAACCTTTGAACCATGAAGAAGCGATGGCGGGCCCAGATTCCAACAAATGGCTTGAAGCCATGAAATCCGAGATATGATCCATGTATGAGAACAAAGTATGGACTTTGGTGGACTTGCCCGATGATCGGCATGCCATCGAGAATAAGTCGATCTTTAAGAAGACTGACGCGGATGGTAATGTGACCATCTATAAGGCTTGGCTTGTCGCTAAGGGTTATCAACAAGTTAAAGGAGTTGACTATGATGAGACCTTCTAACCCGTAGCGAAGTTGAAGTCCGTCTGAATCATGTTAGCAATTGCCGCATTCTATGATTATGAGATATGGCAAATGGACATCAAAACGACATTCGTTAACAGTTTCCTTAAGGAAGAATTGTACATGATGCAGCCGGAAGGTTTTGTCGATCCTAAGAATGCTGACAAGGTATGCAAGCTCCAACGCTCCATCTATGGGCTGGTGCAAGCATCTCGGAGTTGGAACATTCTCTTTGATGAAATGATCAAAGTGTTTGCGTTTCTCATATTATATGTGGATGACATACTATTGATGGGAAATGATATAGAACTTTTGGAAAGCATAAAGGCCTACTTGAATAAGTATTTTTCAATGAAAGACCTTGGAGAAGCTGCTTACACATTAGGCATCAAGATCTATAGAGATAGATCGAGACACCTCATTGGTCTTTCACAAAGCACATACCTTGACAAGATATTGAAGAAGTTCAATATGGATCAGTCCAAGAAGGGGTTCTTGCCTATATTGCAAGGTGTGAGATTGAGCATAGCTCAATGCCCGACCTCGGCAGAAGATAGAGAAAAGATGAGTGTCATCCCCTATGCCTCAGCCATAGGCTCTATTATGTATGCCATGCTGTGTACCATACCTGATGTGAACCTTGCCGTAAGTTTGGTAGGGAGGTACCAAAGTGATCCCGAAATAGAACACTGGACAGCGGTCAAGAATATCCTAAAGTACCTGAAAAGGTCTAAGGATATGTTTCTTGTTTATGGAGGTGCCGAAGAGCTCGTCGTAAAGCGTTACATCGATGCTAGTTTTGACACAGATTTGGATGACTCCAAGTCACAAACCGGATACATGTATATTTTGAATGGTGGGGCAGTCAGCTGGTGCAGTTGCAAGCAAAGCGTCGTGGCGATATCTACATGTGAAGTGGAGTACATAGCTGCCTCGGAGGCATCACAGGAAGCAGTCTGGATGAAGGAGTTTATCACCGACCTAGGAGTGCTTCCCAATGCATCGGGCCCGATGACCCTCTTCTGTGATAACACTGGAGCTATTTCCCTTGCCAAGGAGCCCAGGTTTCACAAGAAGACTAGGCAAATCAAGCGTCGCTTCAACTCCATTCGTGAATATATTCAAGATGGAGACATAGATATTTGTGAAGTGCATACGGATCTGAATGTCACAGATCCATTGACTAAACCTCTTCCACGAGCAAAACATGATCAGCACCAGAACTCTATGGGTGTTCGATTCATCACAATGTAACTAGATTATTGACTCTAGTGCAAGTGGGAGACTGTTGGAAATATGCCCTAGAGGCAATAATAAAATAGTTATTATTATATTTCCTTGTTCATGTTAATTGCCTATTGGTCATGCTATAATTGTATTAACTGGAAACCGTAATACATGTGTGAATACATAGACCACAACATGTCCCTAGTGAGCCTCTAGTTGACTAGCTCGTTGATCAATAAATGGTTGTGGTTTCCTGACCATGGACATTGAATGTCGTTGATAACGGGATCACATCATTAGGAGAATGATGTGATGGACAAGACCCAATCCTAAGCATAGCACAAGATCATGTAGTTCGTTTGCTAGAGCTTTTATAATGTCAAGTATCATTTCCTTAGACCATGAGATTGTGCAACTCCCTAATACCGAAGGAATGCTTTGGGTGTATCAAACGTCACAACGTAACTGGGTGACTATAAAGGTGCACTATAGGTATCTCCGAAAGTGTCTGTTGGGTTGGCACCAATCGAGACTGGGATTTGTCACTCCGTATGACGGAGAGGTATCTCTGGGCCCACTTGGTAATGCATCATCATAATGAGCTCAATGTGACTAAGGTGTTAGCCACGGGATCATGCGTTACGAAACGAGTAAAGAGACTTGCCGGTAACGAGATTGAACGAGGTATGGGGATATCGACGATCGAATCTTGGGAAAGTAACATACCGATAGACAAAGGGAATTGTATACTGGATTGATTGAATCCCCGACATCATGGTTCATCCAATGAGATCATCGTGGAACAAGTGAGAGCCAATATGGGTATCCAGATCCCGCTATTGGTTATTGGGCGGAGAGATGTCTCGGTCATGTCTGCATGGTTCCCAAACCCGTAGGGTCTACACACTTAATGTTCGGTGACGCTAGAGTTGTAATGGGAAATGGTATGTGGTTACCGAAAGTTGTTAGGAGTCCCGGATGAGATCTCGGACGTCACGAGGAGTTCCAGAATGGTCCAGAGGTGAATATTTATATATGGGAAGTCCAGTTTCAGTCGCCGGAAGGTTTCAGGGGTTATCGGTATTGAACCAGGACCACCGAAAGGTGTCCGGGGGTCCAGCAGGTGGGGCCACCTACCCCGGGGGACCAAGTGGGCTGAATATGGGTGGGAACCAGCCCCCCTAGTGGGTTGGTGCACCCCCCAAGGAAACCCTAGGGGGTGGGGGCGCCTCCCACCTGCTTGGGGGGCAAGTCTCCCCCTGGCCTCCGCCCCCCATCTAGATGCATCTAGGGGGCCGACCCCCCTCTTCCCTTCCCCCTATATATAGTGAGGGGTGGGAGGGCAACCGCACCCCTTCCCCTGGAGCAGCCCTTCCCCCCTCCAACACCTCCTCCTCCATAGTGCTTGGCGAAGCCCTACCAGAGAACCACGAGCTCCACCACCACCACGTCGTCATGCTGTCGGAGTTCTCCCTCAACTTCTCCTCCCCCTTGCTGGATCAATAAGGAGGAGATGTCCCCGGGCTGTACGTGTGTTGAACACGGAGGAGCCGTCTGTTCGGCGCTTGGATCGGATCTTTGTGATTTGAATCGCCGCGAGTACAACTCCATCAACCGCTTTCTTGTAACGCTTCCAAGTAGCGATCTTCAAGGGTATGAAGATGCACTCCCTCTCACTAGTTGCTAGCATCTCCTAGATTCATCTTGGTGACACGTAGGAAATTTTTGAATTATTTCTATGTTTCCCAACAGCATACTTGGGGAGAACACTTTTATCTTGAAATTAGTGAAGGGGTCATCTTATAGTGCTACCATCGTTCTAAGCAAAATAAGATGCATAAAAGATAAACATCACAAGCAATCAAAATATGTGACATGATATGGCCATTATCATCTTGTGTTTTTATCTCCATCTCCAAAGTGCCGTCATGATCTCCATCGTCACTGGCTCGACACCTTGATCTCTATCATAGCGTCGTGGTCGTCTAGCCAACTATTGCTTCTATAACTATCGCTAACACATAGTGATAAAGTAATAATGATCTCCATCGTCACTGGCTCGACACCTTGATCTCTATCGTAGCATCGTGGTCGTCCCGCCAACTATTGCTTCTACAACTATCACCAGATCATGACGATGCTTTAGAGATGGAGATAAAAAACACAAGATGATGATGGCCATATCATGTCACGTATTTTGATTGCTTGTGATGTTTATCTTTTATGCATCTTATTTTGCTTAGAACGACGGTAGAATTATAAGATGATCCCTTCACTAAATTTCAAGATAAAAGTGTTCTCCCGGACTATGCACCATTACTAAAGTTCTGTGACGCCCTCGATTTGACCGTACACTAATCATACACACAAATGTGTACGATCAAGATCAAGGACTCACGGAAAGATATCACAACACAAGTCTAGACACAAATTAAAATAATACAAACTTTATATTACAAGCCAGGGGCCTCGAGGGCTCGAATACACAAGAGTCAGCGGAAGTGATTCTCGTAGCATGCACGTATGGTGAACCGTTATGTGATGAAGTCGGAGCATGATTTATTTATTGATTGTCTTCCTTATGAGTGGTGGTCAGGGACGAGCGATGGTATTTTCCTACCAATCTATCCCCCTAGGAGTATGCGCGTAATACTTTGCTTTGAGAGTTCTTTATGACTAACATTGAGTCCATGGATCATACATACTCTCACCCTTCCACTATTGCTAGCCTCTCTAATATCGCGCACCTTTCGCCGGTATCATACACCCACCATATACCTTCCTCAAAACAGCCACCATACGTACCTATCATGGCATTTCCATAGCCATTCCAAGATATATTGCCATGCAACTTTCCACCGTTCCGCTTACTATGACACACTCCATCATTGTCATATTGCTTTGCATGATCATGTAGTTGACATTGTATTTGTGGCAAAGCCACGTTCATAATTCTTTCATACATGTCACTCTTGATTCATTGCATATCGCGGTACACCACCGGAAGCATTCACATAGAGTCATATTTTGTTCTAAGTATTGGGTTGTAATTGTTGAGTTGTAAGTAAATAAAAGTGTGATGATCATCATTATTAGAGCATTGTCCCAAGTGAGGAAAGGATGATGGAGACTATGATTCCCACACAAGTCGGGATGAGACTCCAGATGAAAAATAAATAAATAAAGAGGCCATAAAAAAAGATAAAGGGCCCAAATAAAAAAATGAGAGAAAAAGAGAGAAGGGACAATGCTACTATCCTTTTACCACACTTGTGCTTCAAAGTAGCACCATGATCTTCATGATAGAGAGTCTCCTTTGTTATCACTTTCATATACTAGTGGGAATTTTCCATTATAGAACTTGGCTTGCATATTCCAATGATGGACTTCTTCAAAATGCCCTAGGTCTTCGTGAGCAAGCAAGTTGGATGCACACCCACTTAGTTTCTTTTGTTGAGCTTTCATATACTTATATCTCTAGTGCATCCGTTGCATGGCAATCCCTACTCGCCCACATTGATATCTATTGATGGGCATCTCTATAGCCTGTTGATACGCCTAGTTGATGTAAGACTATATTCTCCCTTTTGTCTTCTCCACAACCACCATTTTATTCCACCTATAGTGTTATGTCCATGGCTCACGCTCATGTATTGCGTGAAGATTGAAAAAGTTTGAGAATGTCAAAAGTATGAAACAATTGCTTGGCTTGTCATCGGGGTTGTGCATGATTTAAATACTTTGTGTTGTGAAGATAGAGCATAGCCAGACTATATGAACTTGTAGGGATAACTTTCTTTGGCCATGTTATTTTGAGAAGACATAATTGCTTAGTTAGTATGCTTGAAGTATTATTATTTCTATGTCAATATTGAACTTTTGTCTTGAATCTTTCGGATCTGAATATTCATACCACAATTAAGAAGAATTACATTGAAAATATGCCAAGTAGCGTTCCACATCAAAAATTCTGTTTTTATCATTTACCTACTCGAGGACGAGCAGGAATTAAGCTTGGGGATGCTTGATACGTCTCCAACGTATCTATAATTTTTTATTGCTCCATGCTATATTATCTTCTGTTTTGGACATTATTGGGATTTATTATACAGTTTTATATTATTTTTGGGACTAACCTACTAACCGGAGGCCCAGCCCAGAATTGCTGTTTTTTGCCTATTTTTGGGTTTCGAAGAAAAGGAATATCAAACGGAGTCCAAATGGAATGAAACCTTCGGGAACGTGATTTTTGGAACGAAGAAGATCCGGGAGACTTGGACCCTACGTCAAGCAACCAACAGGGAGGCCACGAGGTAGGGGGGCGCGCCTACCCCCCAGGCGGGCCCTCCACCCTCATGGGCCCCCTGTTGCTCCACCGACATACTCCTTCCTCCTATATATACCTACGTACCCCCAAACGATCAGATACGGAGCCAAAACCCTAATTCCACCGCCGTAAATTTCTGTATCCATGAGATCCCATCTTGGGACCTGTTCCGGAGCTCTACCGGAGGGGGCATCGATCACGGAGGGCTTCTACATCAACACCATATCCCTTCCGATGAAGTGTGAGTAGTTTACCTCAAACCTTCGGGTCCATAGTTATTAGCTAGATGGCTTCTTCTCTCTTTTTGGATCTCAATACAAAGTTCTCCCCCTCTCTTGTGGAGATATATTCGATGTAATCTTCTTTTGCGGTGTGCTTGTTGAGACCGATGAATTGTGGGTTTATGATCAAGTTTATCTATGAACAATATTTGAATCTTCTCTGAATTATTTTATGTATGATTGGTTATCTTTGCAAGTCTCTTCGAATTATTAGTTTGGTTGGCCTACTAGATTGATCTTTCTTGCAATGGGAGAAGTGCTTAGCTTTGGGTTCAATCTTGCGGTGTCCTTTCCCAGTGACGGTAGGGGCAGCAAGGCACATATTGTATTGTTGCCATCGATGATAACAAGATGGGGGTTTATCATATTGCATGAATTTATCCCTCTACATCATGTCATCTTGCTTAAGGCGTTACTCTATTCTTATGAACTTAATACTCTAGATGCATGATGGATAGCGGTCGATGTGTGGAGTAATAGTAGTAGATGCAGACAGGAGTCGGTCTACTTGTCTCGGACGTGATGCCTATATACATGACCATACCTAGATATTCTCATAACTATGCTCAATTCTGTCAATTGCTCAACAGTAATTTGTTCACCCATCGTAAAATACTTATGCTCTTGAGAGAAGCCACTAGTGAAACCTATGGCCCCCTAGTCTATCTTCCATCATATTAATCTTCCAACACTTAGTTATTTTCATTGCCTTTTATTTTACTTTGCATCTTTATCATAAAAATACCAAAAATATTATCTTATCATATCTATCAGATCTCACTCTCGTAAGTGACCGTGTAGGGATTGACAACCCCTTATCGTGTTGGTTGCGAGGATTTATTTGTTTTGTGTAGGTGCGAGGGACTCGCACGTAGCCTCCTACTGGATTGATACATTGGTTCTCAGAAACTGAGGGAAATACTTACGCTACTTTGCTGCACCACCCTTTCCTCTTCAAGGGAAAGCCAACGCAAGTGCTCAAGAGGTAGCATCGGGCGGCGGTGGTGCTTCCAGGCGTAGTCCTAGGTGGCGGGGAGGTCAATGTCCGTGTGGGTGAGGGTGACCATGGCGACGGAGGTCTTGGGTTGTCGCGGGGAAGAAGAAGCGGCACGGGTGGAGGGGAAAGTATGGATATGGTTCGATCACGGGATCGGGGGAGCTCTTATACGGCGTGGGGCATCGCCGGAAGGCTGCCGCGTGTGGCATCTGCGCCACAGACGGCGCATGAGCGTCCACCGCGCCCTAATGAATAGGGTTGAAGACGACCTGGTGATGGGCTGGACCTGGCACGGTGCGTGTTGGGCCATGTACACTGGTTTCCTTTGTTTATCCATTTTTTATGTTATTTCTTTTCTGTTTTATTAATCTCCTTTTATTTTAGTTTTTTTTTACATTTAGCACCTAACTTAGTACTAAAATTAAGTCCACTGCCACAAAAATGTTGAACTCCAAAATAAATTAGTTTAAAATTTTATAAAGTATTAAAGGTATTTAACTAATTGTTTTTGCTGTTGTTTTATTTATTCAAGAGCATTTAATTATTTTATAAAAATGTGGTCTCTCTACCCTAATTACCTATGCAATATTCAGTTCACTCCGCACATTTTAGTTTCATTATTTGAAAACTTTAGTTGTTTGCCTAATTTTTAATTTGGATTCTAATCGGTTCCAAACATTCGTGAGATTAGCAATAGTAATTGAGGTGACGTGGCATCATTATCAAAGGTTCACTGTAGCTTAAGTATCCGGGCGTCACAATTCTCCTCCACTAAAGAAATCTCGTCCCGAGATTTAAGAGGTGGTGTAAGGGGGAATGGTTTGGTAATGAATCTAGCGGGTCTTCTCGGTCTTGCTTGCTCTTCTTGAAGAGGTCGATCCATTACGTTGATGTCTTTATTTCTTTGCTTTAGATCATCATGATGAAGTCGGCATCCTTTCTTATGGAACTCCATCGTACTTACAAAAGAACAAATGGAGGGTATTCCGGGAGAACGGACCTTTGCAAGGTTGACTATCTGGTCGATAACATTGTGGAAGGTGGCGGAAAGTAACTCTCGAATTGAAACTTAAGAAAATATTGTGAGCAAGGTAAGAAGGTACCATGAGAAGTTTCGAGCGGGTAGGAAATCGTTCGATGCCTGAAACAATGTTTGGAAGGGGTCCAGAGGAACGAGAATAAGTATTGTGTCTGATACCAGAATAGATCACTAGGCAGGTGGCCCGTGAATTACATACGAAGTCAAGCTCGAGGAATAACTTTGGCAACAGGGTGTACAGGAGAGTCAGGTTTCGATCCTGCGGGAATGTGGGTTATGTGCCCACCATGTGGGTTAAAAGTAGGAAGGGCGGTGACGTCTTGCACGATCATGTAAGTAAGGCATGCCAGAGGGTAGCTTGTCAGTTATGTTGGCAACAACTTCGATACCAAGGGTGAGGGACAAGGAGAACCATTTTCCTGCTCGTTGAACGAGTCGGACCACTAGGCAAGTTTCTCGTCCATCGGTGGTCACCAGAATGTTTTCAACAATAGTAACAGGGTCTTGCCGACAGAATTGTACACCGAGGTGTTTACATAAGCAGGAGAATATTACTGCTTAGATCATATAGACCTCAAGAAAGGGTAAACCAAACAAGGAGAGGATAATAAGATAATCAAACTAAACAGAACAATGGAAAGGAAAATGTATTTAAACACATATTTCAGTGGTATATCCTTCCCAAGGACAAGCAGAGCATGATATCCATGAGAGGATATAATGTAGAAAAACTCTTTATGTAGGGGAGAGAAATTTCATGACATTACCCATACAACGGTGTTTGGGATAATTGAGCAGGAAACATTTAGCATTGGGCTTCAAATGTTCTTGTTGAAAATCGGAGTACCACAGACATGCTTCAAGGTAGCATTGGCATGGTATTCAAGCAAAGGTCGGACTTTTGATACACAAAGGATCCATCAGGAACAACTCATAGAATAAGTCCAACAATTTCCTTATGGAAGAATGGCTAACCTTGCTAAAAAGGAAACTATAACAATAGGTCCTCCGACCATGTGTGCTAAGCATGACATCACCTTACCGGGTCATATAAAGACCAATGTTATAACTCTTGGAAATATATTCCAGCCATCATATCTGACCTAGAT
Source organism: Triticum urartu (assembly GCF_056163025.1). Lineage (NCBI taxonomy): Eukaryota > Viridiplantae > Streptophyta > Magnoliopsida > Poales > Poaceae > Triticum > Triticum urartu. The sequence goes on along the minus strand of NC_141878.1, from coordinate 474,420,093 downwards.
TCAGATCTGATTGGTGTCAGGATACCTCAGACTCAAGGTGCCTGAAAAAGAGAGGTGCAACACAATTGACAAGATGACATTGTAAGATTCTCGGGAAATGAACTATGGAAGCAAGTTCCGAATCATGAGTTCATCATTAACCAAAGGAGAGGATGAGGAGGTGGCTGATGAACTCAGCGACAATGAATCGAGATTTCGAAAAGATGGATTCCCACCAGTATTCGAACAAGGAGATAACATTTCTCATATCAAAAGATATAATGAGGTATGCTCGAGGAAAACATACACAGGTAATCATTGATTGAAAGGTGCACCCGAAATATGGGCTTAGGTAGCATGATCAATGCTAGAATGATGATTCGATAACCAATGGTATAAGAATGAAATATCGACCATTAACTTCAAAGCAATAGGGTTGCTAGAAGTTTTGAAGTCGGATATCATAGTTCAATTGTTGGTTTTCCGGTTAGAAACAACACGGGGACCAAGGAATGAACGGATATGGCAAGAAGTATCACCTGTATCAAGATCTCTTAAGAGGTGGTGAAATTCTCACGACTTTCTTGACATGAAAGATGGTAATACTTCCAAGGTAAAGAAGAACAACTGCTGGGTAGCAAGGATCTCAAAGTATAACACAAAACAAGAACAAGTTTGTGTTGAACGGAAGGCAATAAAGTGGTCGACGATAACACGAATCATCAAGGGCAAGGATGGTATTACCCATCAAGAATTCTATATATATCTTGGAATAGCTTAGGATGTTGATGATGATCACGACACAGTTGTCGAGAGATTTCATGAAGATGTATTCGGTCGGCGATGCCATCAAGTCAAATGATGATGAAGCGAAAGGTTATGGGAACCAAGGGTACGACATAAACTCGAAATAAAGTTTGATGTTCAAGGAGAAATGATATGACGAGGAAATTCAACATAAGATTAGCTCGTCGTCGAAAATTGCGCTCCAAGAAGAAGGACCAGGTAGCACAGTTAAAATTTAGCACGATAATGATATAGCCGATCGGGCTAGGAATGACTTGAATGATTATTAAACTCATAAGCAATGAAAATTACTTAGAGTTAATGAATCGGATCACGGACTAGATTCACTATCAGTGTCCCTGAGTGTCTAACAACTCAGAACCTAGGAAAAATTGGAATCGGTGAGAAATAATACTTGAAGAACTCATAAGAAGTAATATGGTTCTGAGATTTTATCGAGATACCACGGGGTAATACTCGAAGGTAGAACATAATAGAGGTTGCGGAGGTGTATTGATCTGTAGAAGACAAGTGCTTTAACTAGTCCGAGAAATGGAATCAAGGAGAAAATATGATCGGAACCACGATTGCAAAGGCTCAATTCACAGATACCAATGATATTATATCAAGGGAATAGTTATTATTACAAGAAGCTTCCATGATAGGATATACAACGTGTCCATGGGCATGAACACAAAGTTCAAGGTCGACTCCCACTTCTTCAATGTATAACCTTCCATTCACCTCTCGCTTTTCAAAAATGACATTAGTGGTTGAAAGTTTTACCTGATGCAATACTAGATAATTATGACCCGTGAAATCTTTCAGGTTCACACAGAGTAAGGAAGGCATAGGTTTAACCCATCGGGGCATCTTATGAACACATACCACCAACTTCAGGAGCGAATAACTCAAGCTCGGGAGCAGAGCATGGTTGACAAAAAGCAGGGGATACAATTTACCAAAGGCATTATGTATCCGATGAAAGGATCACAAGTTTAATGAATACGAAGGATGGTGTCGGACAAAATCCAACAAAGGATCTGGTGGTCCATAAGGGATCTGATGTGAGTACCGGTACTCAACCAGAGGAAGAAAGAAGGCAAGGAGATTAGATTATAGAAACAACTAACTAACTCAAAACTCAAATGCAAAGGAATTATGAATTCCAAGACAAGGATCGGAAGCAATGCTCTGATTAGGGATGGATAAGTTGAATAGCCTTAGGGGTACAATCGATGGCAATTTGGTTGGTCGAGATCCAGCTCATGTTTAAAATGGCGTCTGAGCCGGAAGGATGAATTCTAGGATCTGGTTGAGGATTGCGAGCATTAGCAACATATTGGATCAATGGACTCAAAATGATAGTGACAAAGGCTGCAAATAAGATTACTATATTTATGGGATTAACCATAATGCAAGCAAGCAAGAAATTCAAGAACAATAGGCTATTGAGGATTTTCAGAAGAATGAATGGTATTACGAAGACTCTTGTGAAGTACATGAGTCAACTAAGGATGAGCGAATACTTGATAGGTGCACAAAATTATCTGTAGGGGTATTCAGGTGACAAGGAACTGCAAGGCAGTAAGCTCAAAGGATTCTCGGAACAACGGAGAGCAGTTCGGGGCATCTTGTAATAACAAGATCAATGGGATTGAATGTAAGGAATGGCAAGTGTATGCGGTTATCAATAGGGATATAACAGTGGTAGGGAATTTGCAAAGGCGGTGAGTACAAGTGTCTTGGGAGAACATCATAGAGTAACCACGGAATCTTCTGGTGCAGCACACGATCATCGGTAATAAGGTGCTCTCCGGGTGAAAGTGATCACGATATCCTAATGTTAGATTTAGAAAAAATCATTTAACCCGAATAGAAGAGAGATCAGACTCCCAGAGTATAGATGGGGAATAAAAGATCCTAATACCACCCAATGACGACGTGGACCCATGGGCCACACAGCCAAGTTAGTAAAACAATTTTCATCGACTGGATTCAACTTTGGCCAAGGAGTGTGGAAGGGGATTCCTACAGGCAGTCGGCTCTGATACCAACTTGTGACGCCCTTGATTTGACCGTACACTAATCATACACACAAATGTGTACGATCAAGATCAAGGACTCACGGAAAGATATCACAACACAAGTCTAGACACAAATTAAAATAATACAAACTTTATATTACAAGCCAGGGGCCTCAAGGGCTCGAATACATAAGCTCGAATACACAAGAGTCAGCGGAAGCAATAATATCTGAGCATAGATATAAGTTCAACGAGTTTGCCTTAAGAAGGCTAGCACAAAAGTAGCAACGATCAAAAAGGCGAGGCCTCCTGCTTGGGACCTCCTAACTACTCCTCGAAGCCGAACTCCACGTAGAATCATCCTCGAGATCCTCTGGCTCTTGGACCCCAGCATCTGGTTGCGACAACCAGGTATAGGAAGGGGGAAAAGGGGAAGCAAAGCAACCGTGAGTACTCATCCAAAGTACTCGCAAGCAAGGAACTACACTACATTTGCATTGGTATCAATGAAAGGGGTAGTATATGTGGACTGAACTGCAGAATGCCAGAATAAGAGGGGGATAGCTAGTCCTATCAAGACTACGCTTCTGACAGCCTCCATCTTGAAGCAGAAGAAGAGAGTAGATGGTAAGTTAACTAAGTATCACCGCATAGCATAATCCTACCCGGCGATCCTCCCCTTGTCGCCCTGTGAGAGAGCGATCACCGGGTTGTATCTGGCACTTGGAAGGGTGTATTTTTTTAAGTATCCGGTTCTAGTTGTCATAAGGTCAAGGTACAACTCCAGGTCGTCCTTTTACCGAGGGACACGGCTATTCGAATAGATAAACTTCCCTGCAGGGGTGCACCACATTTCCCAACATGCTCGATCCCCTTTGGCCGGACACACTTTCCTGGGTCATGCCCGGCCTCGAAAGATCAACACGTCGCAGCCCCACCTAGGCTCAGCAGAGAGGTCAGCACACCGGTCTAAATCGTATGGCGTAGGGGTCTGGGCCCATCGCCCATTGCACACATGCACGTTGCGAACGCGGACGGTAAGCAGACCTAGCCTCCCTAATACAAGAGCAGGCGTTCCAGTCCAATCCGGCGCGCGCCGCTCAGTCGCTGACGTCAAGAAGGCTTCGGCTGATACCATGACGTCGAGTGCCCATAATTGTTCCCGCGTAGTTGGTTAGTGCATATAGGCCAGTGGCCAGACTCAGATCAAATACCAAGATCTCGTTATGCGTGTTATTTTGAAGCAACCGTGAACCAAGGACCAGGCCCACCTCTCTCCTAGGTGGTCACAACCTGCCCTGTCGCTCCGCCGCAAAGTAACAGTCGGGGGCCGTCGGGAACCCAGGCCCACCACTACCTAGGTGGAACCACCTGCCCTTCAGCCCCCAACATCGAAATCACTTGCAGGTACTCTACGAGCCGACCCGACTTTAGTCACTACTTGAATAGTATGTATTATATATATAAGTATATACCCGTGATCACCCCCCGAGTGATCACGGCCCGATAGTATAGCATGGCAGACGGACAAGAATGTAGGGCCACTGATGGAATACTAGCATCCTATACTAAGCATTTAGGATTGCAGGTAAAGGTAACAACAGTAGTAGCAAAGACAGGCTATGCATCAGGATAGGATTAATGGTAAGCGGTAACATGCTACACTACTCCAATACAAGCAGTAGAGAGAAGAATAGGCGATATCTGGTGATCAAGGGGGGGGGCCTTGCCTGGTTGCTCTGCAGACAGAAACGGGCCCTCAAAGGTGAAGTAGTCGATCACTGGTTCAACCGCGGTCTCGGGGTCTACCGGAAACAAGTAACGGAGGGGTAACACAATGAATAACAGAGCAATCAATACATCACAAAACATAACATGGCAATACGCGGTGCTAGGTGTGCCCTAATGCGGCAGTAGGTGATACCGGCAAAGGAGGGAAACATCCGTGAAAGTATTCCCGGTGTTTCGCGTTTTCGGACAGACGGACCGGAGGGGGAAAGTTGCATGGTCGCTATGTTAGGGACGTGTGGTGGACGAACGGATTGCGTATCCAGAATCGTCTCGCCGTTCTGAGCAACTTTCATGTATAAAACTTTTTCATCCGAGATACTATTTATTTTATATTAATTTTCAAAGTTCTAAACATTTACTGGATTTATTATTAAATCTAAAATCGAGTTATTGCATCAGCACAAAGTCAGAGTCAACTTTGACCTGTTGACCAGTCAAACTGACAGGTGAGTCCTTCTGTCATAGACTAGTCTAAATTAATACTTTAATTTATTTACAGATTAGGTGGGGGCCATATGTCATCGACTGGGTCAACCCAGTCAATAGTTTGACTAGTCAAACTAGATAGGAGACCCACATGTAAGTGTGCTATCGTTAACTAACTAACTAATTAGCTAATTAAGCTAATAAAGTTTAGGTTAATTAGTTTAATAATTAGTTACTTTATTTATTTAATTAAAAGTTTTACTTTAAATCTATTTCTTTTTATTTTTCTTTTAAACCAGGGGTTGGGCCCCACCGTCCAGTGACCCATTAGGCCACTGGAGCTGGTGGGTTAACGGGGCGCGGTTGGCGGTTAGCGGGGCGGGTGTGCGGCCACACGACCGGGAAGCAGGGGGCGCGGTCGGCGATGGGCAGAGGCTGGCAGAGGTGGTCGGGCGCAGCCCCCGGCGGAGCGAGCGCAGGGCACGCCCCGAACGCAGCGACGAGCAGGGGAGGCGCGGCGCCGGCGGACCGAGGCGAGGCGAGCGGGCGGGGCGGCCGGCGCAGCGGGTGCTGGCGAGCGCGGTGGCGCTGCGACGGACGGAGCGGGCAAGCTTGGGCGGCGGCGAGCGACAGCAGAGTAGCAGAAGCAGGGGCGAGCGGGGGCGGTGCACGCGCGGGTGTGGCTGCGGCATGCGAGGGAGGAGGAGGCGCACAGGCATGGTCGGTAGTAGGCGCCGATGGCCATAGCGGGCACGCAAGGGCAGCCAGGCGAGCAGGGGGTGCGAGCGGCGGCCGTGAAACGGGCGGACGCGTGGGCGGGGGCTGCGGGGACATGCGCGGGGGGGGGGGGGGAGCGCAGCATCGACAATGGCGGCTGCCGGAGTTCGGGCGTGCCCGAACTTGGAGCTGCGGGGCACAGGGAGAAGGTTTGGTGAGTGTTGCAGGTTCCTGGAGAGCCAAGGAGCTCACTGCAGAGCTTGGACGCAAGATTTGCTTGCCGTGGCTACGGCGACGAGGCGAAAGACGGCGACAGGATTCGGCTACGACGGAGACTAGCGCTAGAGGACGAGCACGAGCAGGATAGCAGAGGGGATTTATGACGGAGCTCACCTAGGAGCTCAAGGAGGCTCGTTGAGTGAACAGGAGCAGCAGGGGTCAATGGATTTGGCGACGAACGCCAGCGATAGCAGAGGAGGACTCGGTCGATCCCGACGCGGTGGCGATCTTCTACTCGAGCTCGGGGTCGAAGAGGAAGAAGCGGGCGGCGACGGTGCTTCCAGGCGTAGTCCTAGGCGGCGGGGAGGTCGTTGTCCGCGCGGGTGAGGGTGACCATGGCGATGCAGGTCTTGGGTTGTCGCGGGGAAGAAGAAGCGGCACGGGCAGAGGGGGAAAGTAGGGATAGGGTTCGATCACAGGATCAGCGGAGGTCTTATACGGCGTGGGGCATCACCGGAAGGCTGCCGCGTGCGGCATCCGCGCCACGGACGGCGCACGAGCGTCCAGCGCGCCCTGATGAATAGGGTTGAAGACGACCTGGTGATGGGCTGGACCTGGCACAGTGCGTGTTGGGCCATGTACACTGGTTTCCTTTGTTTATCCCTTTTTTATGTTATTTCTTTTCTGTTTTATTAGTCTCCTTTTATTTTAGTTTTTTTATATTTAGCACCTAACTTAGTACTAAAATTAAGTCCACTGCAAAATAAATTAGTTTAAAATTTTATAAAGTATTAAAGGTATTTAACTAATTTTTTTGCTGCTGTTTTATTTATTCAAGAGCATTTAATTATTTTATAAAAATGTGGTCTCTCTACCCTAATTACCTATGCAATATTTGGTTCACTCCGCACATTTTAGTTTCATTGTTTGAAAACTTTTGTTGTTTGCCTAATTTTTTATTTGGATTCTAATCAGTTCCGAACAATCGCGAGATTAGCCACAGTAATTGAGGTGACGTGGCATCATTATCAGAGGTGATGTTCCAAGAGCTGAAATTGGTATGTCAGACTCATGCCCGTGTCGAGAGGTATGAGACCTCTAACAAGTACTTTGCCTACAAGATGGAGAAGAACAACTCAACCAGTGAGCATGTGCTGAGAATGTCTAGGTAGTACAATCGCTTGAATCAAGTGGGAGTTAATCTTCCAAATAAGATAGTGATTGACAGAGTCTCTAGTCACTATCACCAAGCTACTAGAACTTCATGATGAACTATAATATGCAAGGGATGACGAAAATGATTCTTGAACTCTTCGCGATGCTGAAATCGATGAAGGTAGAAATCAAGAAAAAGCATCAAGTGTTGATGGTTAAACAAGACCAATAGTTTCAAGAAAAAAAGCAAGGAAAAGAAGGGGAACTTCAAGAAGAATGGCAAGCAAGTTGCCACTCTCCGGAAGAAGCCCAAAGCTAGACCCAAGCCTGAAACTGAGTGCTTCTACTACAAAGGGACTGGTCACTGGAAGCAGAACTGCCCCAAGTATTTGGCGGATAAGAAGGATGGCAAAGTGAACAAAGGTATATTTGATATACAAGTTATTGATGTTTACCTTACTAATGCTCGTAGTAGCGCCAGGGTATTTGATACTGGTTTGGTTGCTCATATTTGTAACTCGAAACAGGAGCTACGATTAAACGAAGATTGGCTAAGAACGAGGTGACGATGCGCGTCGGGAATGGTTCCAAGGTCGATGTGATCGCTGTCGGCACGCTACTGATACGTATCCAACGTATCTATAATTTTTTTATCATTCCATGCTATTATATTATCTGTTTTGGATGTTTAATGGGCTTCAATATGCTCTTTTATATTATTTTTGGGACTAACCTATTAACCGAAGGCCCAGTGCCAGTTGCTGTTTTTTTGCCTATTTCAGAGTTTCACAGAAAAGGAATATCAAACAGAACGAAACCTTCGTGAGGATCTTTCTTGGAACGAACGCAATCCAGGTGAGTTGGAGTGGAAGTCAGAGACGCAATGAGGCGGCCAGGAGGCAGGAGGGCGCGCCCAGGGGGTTGGTGTCGTGGTTCTAAGTCTGACAGTAGATTAGGGGGTACGTAAGAGGAGGCAAGATCCTAACTACGATGAGGTTGTGCCCGCAAGATTTATGAGTTCAGGCCCTTCGTGGAGGAAGTAAAAGCCCTACATCTCGGTGCCTTGAGGCGGTCGACTGGATTATGCGTGAAGTTACAGGGGGTGCGAACCCTTGTACCTGAGGAGTGGGTGGCTTATATAGAGTGCGCCGGACCCCTGCAACCCTTAGTTATACAGGGTTCAATGTACATAAAGATGAGGCATTATTGGTAACGCTAGCAATAAGGACATATAAATGATCATTAACACTACGGAGTTAACGCCTGACCGTTGCCATCCTAAGTGACTTTAGGTCTTCTATCTTCCGAGTGGTTTCTTGTATGCTTGAGTGGTGATATATCGGTCGAATGGAATTGGGTTATCCAAGTGAGTTGTTGGTCGAGTGAATTGCACTCTGAGGAGATTCCAGTCGGTGGAAATTACTGAACTTTGAATGCTGTTGGTCTTTAGGTAGTGTCCTTGGGGAGGGTGTCCAGGCCAGGCCTATTACCCTATCCTAGGTACATGTCATTGTCATTAGCCCCCGAATGGATCAAGGTCTCAAGGAAGAAAAGGTTGGAGACAGTTCTGACCCAATTTTTATGCTCCAGGGGCATCTTGCTCGAGAAGGCGAACCACTTTGACACTTCAACCTTATTTTCAATCGCCTTGATCCATTCAGAATTTGTCGAGTGAACTCATCCCGGAATGCTTCGAGCGTTGGAGTGGAACGAAATCTTTGGCATGATTGATTGCGCTGTCGTCCCCGGATCTCACGGGATTCAAAATTTTGGGAAGCGCGCAGGGCAGAGTGCACCGCAGTAATCGGGACGAATTAGGCAAGGGCACCTTGATTTCCGTTCCGCCTTTTTCGCCATGTACCGAGCGTGCGGCTATTGCGGGATTTGACAGGATTCCTTGGGCCCGCATGTCAGTCACTGGGAAACGGGAAAATAAAAGACTCTGTGGCCGGTGCGTCTGCATAGCGTTCCCATTCTCCTTCTCCTTCTTCTGTTTCCACACCTTGTCCTCCACCACTCTCAATGCCACTGCACCACTCGTGAGCAGTCCACGGAGATGGGGAAGGACAAGACGGCGGCTCTGGAGTGTGCCAAGAAGGCGACGGCGACAGCGGCGGGGAAGCTGAAAGGCAAGAAAACGAGCCAGGGGGATCCTCCTCGAGGTCTGGTCTGCCGCCCGGCTGGATCTTGGGCGACTAGATCCGCTCCACTATTCAGCTGGAGGATGTGGAGGATCTGGCCTCTGGAGGTTTGATTGCCCACGACTCTTGGAGGCTTCCTGGCAACAAGACCGAGCCGCAGTGCAGGAGGGTGAGTGCATCCTCCTTGCGACTCATGTTGACCATGGATTCTCTCTGCCTCCCCATCCTTTCTTTCGGGGTTTTCTGAACTTCTTCGGTGCCCAACTTCATCACTTTTCCCCCAACACCATCACGTATCTTGCTGCGTTCATTTCTATGTGTGAAAATTTCTTGGGCTGTCGACCGCATTGGGGTCTCTTCAAACATATCTTCACATGTCGCTCTCAGTCGGTGAAAAAGCTAACCCGAACGACGAGAAGACTCATGTGATCCAGATGTGCGGGGGCCTAGGTATCCAGATGAGAAACAAGAGTACTTTTCCAGCTGTGATCCTTCCCGAGTCAGTTAGAGGGTGGCAGTCGACCTGGTTCTACTGCAAGGACCAACCGACTCCTGGTCAGTCGACCGGTCTCCCTCCCTTCTCCGTGGAAAGAGTCCAATAGCCCACTTCTTTGAAAGTAACTCCAGCAGAAAAAGAAGAGGTGAGCATGCTGATGGAGCGAGTGGTCCAACTAGTTCGGGACAGCGTGACTGGTATGGACCTGCTGGAAGTGTTTCTCAGTCGACGCATCCAGCCACTCCAGGCCCGCGATCATCCTATGTGGATGTACTCGGGCATCGAGGACACCACTCGGATCCACCCGGAGGAGGTCACCGAAGAGACGGTGGAGTTGTGGTTGCAACGCATCACTGGGAACAAAGATAACCCCCTGGGGTCCAGAAGAGTTCAACCATTCTGCGCTGGTCATGAACCTGAAAAGGTCTGTCTTTTACTATCGAGTGCTTCATTGTCGAGTGCTTCTTCATTCTGATTTGTAACTGTCTTCGTGTCTGACTGATGTCTACGTTATCCTTTGCCTTACAGGTTTACATTGACACGTACTCAATGCCCAATGGAGAGTAGGACCAAGAGGGAGATGCGAGTGGGGGTGAAAGTGGCGATTGGAGATCCAATGACGAGGACGAGGAGGAGAGTGAGGATTCAAGCGACGGTGAGGAGGTCGACTCTCCGCCTCACACTAAAAGACGCTCCAAGCAGACCCACGACCCCGCGAGTATCCGTGGCAAGGCAGTTGCGCAGACCTCGAAGCGCACTCGGACTTCCTCCCCCGTTCCGACTGAGAAGGCGCCGAAGTAGCCCAAGATTGCGGCCCCTAAGCCTCAGAAGACTCTGCCCAAGATCAAGACCAACGTCCATGTCACCTCCGGGTAAGTGTTTTGTTTTCTCCTTTGATACAAGGACTCCTTAAGTAGATGCTGACTCGCTTCCTGGCTTGACCGAGTGAATTTGGGAACTTGCAGTGCTGCTACTTCTAGGACCTCAGTGGACATTCACAGGAATGAGGATGACGCAGAAATGGAAGATGCGGCCACCTCCAGAGCAGGTGTGACTCTGCTACCTTGCCTCCACTTTGTCAATTGATTTGCAGGTCGACTGATAAATCGCGGTCAAAACTTTTGCAACAGCACAATATGTGATTGAACTTCCAGACGATGATGAAGAAGTGCCACTGAGGCCTATGGGAGGGAGAGGTAGGAGCTCGGGCAGGAAAGCACCAACCGGCAAGATAACTCAAACGACATCAGTGCCCGAACCAGTGGTCCAGCAGACTGGAGACCTCAATCGGGCCTCCGTCACTTTTGCTGATCCTGTGTCGAATGAACGCCCATCAGCGTCGACTGCCCAAGACCCTGCTTCATCTGTTCAACCTCATGCCTCAGACCCTCAGGTTGTTGCGACTGTTCCACCGTCTCCGTTGTTCGTCACCCATCATGTTCCGGAGGATCAGGCAAGTGCTGCTAAGGAAGCTATACACCAAGCATGCCTGATGATGGAGCGGATGAAGACGGCGCATGAGACCAGCCAAGCTGCCTATGACGCCAGTGCAGCTCTCCAAGCCAACGTCCAGGTTAGTTGATTTCCGATTGACCCTCTAGCTTGATACTTGAGAACTGTTGTTTTCTTATTCATAAGATGTCCGTGGATGATCATTTTCACACTTTCAAACTTCATACGCATCTGTTCACCCACAGGGTGCATTCTTTTATTTCACAATCTTCTTCACTTGAGTCGACGTCGAGTGAACTTTCGAATCAGTGGGGCCACGCAGCGTGCACCCATGGGTGTAGTCCCCGAGACCGTCGTCGAATGTTTGATTCGGCGGGGGTCTTAAATCTTTGTTGATAAAAAATCCACCCGGTCTTGAACATGTCCTGTCGAGTGAATTCTTAAACCAGTGGGGGCACGCCAAGTGCACCCACTGGGTGTAGTCCCCGAGACTACGATCGACTGTGGGCAGTCGGCGGTGGTCTGAGACCTAATTTTTTTGAGCGACTAGACTGACCAAGTCGAGTACCAGTGGGGGCACACCAAGTGCACCCACTAGGTGTAGTCCCCGAGACTACTGTTGAATGTTTGATTCTGCAGTAGTCTTAGAATTCTTTTCAACACTCGGAAGAAAATAATCTTTGATTCTGTCCACTGATATATCTTATTTACTGACTTCTGAAATCCCATGAGCTCATATCCCAATTTGTTGAATTCGAGAGGAAGCAGATCTAGCTCAATCTTGACTTGGAGTTGGCCAAGCAGAACTTGCAGAAGGCCAAAGACGAAACAGCTGGTATGGAAGGTAAAAGCTTGTCGACTGTGAGATTGGACTGTCTCTCGAGTCATCTCCTCGTTCTTCTTTCTGAACCAAGTGTTGTTTGTTATTTTTTAGAGAAAATGAGGCAGGCTCTGGCACAGAAGGACTTTGATCTTGCCGCGGCACAAAAGGAGGCTCAGGAGAAAACAACACTTGCTGACAAGAAGCTGGCTTCAGTTGGGGCGTTAGAGGAAGACAACGTCAAGCTGAAGACTGCTCTTGCCGAAGCTAACAAATAAGTGACCCATCTAAAGAAGGACAAAGTAGCCCTGAACGACAAGATTGAGGATCTCTCTCGGAAGAGAAATGAACTGGAGGCTTATCTGGGGGACTCGCCAAGAAGTTGTTCCTCATGCTGGAAGGTATTTTCTCCTAGTCGACTGGTTTTACTTTACAGTTGTTGGTTCTCTAGACAGTTCTTTGACCCATTATTATGTTGTGCAGAGTTTTGCCAAAACTTTGAAGAAGAGACTGGACAGATCGAAACAAACTTGGATCACATCAACTCCCCTATTAAAGATGAGGCCGCCATGAACCTGCTCCGAATAGAATCTCGCCTTGCCAACATTGTGGATTATCTGGCCCGACTTAAAGTCGCGATTTCCCGAGTCGGCACTGCGCTCTGGCCGAAGGAGAGCTTCTAGAATGACCTCGAGTCTCTGATGACTCGACTCAACGAGATTCCTGACCGAGTGCAAGAATGGAAGAAGTCTTCTGCCCGATGTGGTGCTGATGTGGCTCTGTGCTTGGTCCGTGTCCATTGTAAGGAGGCCAAGGAAGAGAAGTTGGCAGCGCTCAAAGTCGCCAACACCAAACATCGCCAGTTTCAGTCCTTCATGGAGACCTTCATTGAAGCGGCCACTCACATCGCGGATGGAATCGACTTGGACGAGTTTGTCGAGCCAACCAGTCCTTCTCTCGAGGAGTGAACAAACTTTAAGTCTTAATTCAATTTGCCTCGGAATGCCGAGTGATTTTGTAACCATTAAAACTCCTTCGGGCCGGATGCCCTAGCACTTTTATCTGCGGTTCTGAACCTTGCAAGATTTATCTGAACTTTGTTTTTCTTTGAATATATTTGTCTTCACCTTTGCTGTTTTGAATCTCTTGACTCTGAGTGGAACTTGATTCTTCTGTATGAATTGTCACTAACTCTGTGATGCAGCTCCATCGAGTGGATCATGGACAAGGGCACTTGGTGCCGTCCACGACCTACACTTCGTCGTCCTTGCGGATCGGAATGGAGCGGACGTTATACTTGTGTCGCAGCTCCGCTGAGTTGGTCATGGACAAGAGCACTAGGTGCTGAACACGACCTGCACCTCATCGTCCTTGCATATCGGGATGCAGCGGACGTTATACTTGTGTCGTAGCTTCGTCGACTGGGTCATGGACAAGAGCACTAGGTGCTGTGCATGACCTGCACCTCGTCGTCCTTGCGAATCGGGGTGGTTTTTAACTTAGGCGAGTACGAGACTGCAGCTAAGCCCCCGAGTGGGAGGATTGCTCTCCACTCGGTAGGATTTTTTAAACTTAGGCGAGTATGGGACTGCAGCTAAGCCCGCGAGTGGGAGGATTGCTCTCCACTCGGTAGGATTTTTAAACTTAGGCGAGTATGGGACTGCAGCTAAGCCCTCAAGTGGGAGCATTGCTCTCCAATCGGTAGGATTTTTTAAACTTAGGCGAGTACGGGACTGCAGCTAAGCCCCCGAGTGGGAGGATTGCTCTCCACTCGGTAAGATTTTTTAAACTTAGGCGAACCGGGTTCGCGGCTAAGCCACCGACTGGGGGATTTGAACACGCAACTTGACAGCATAACAATCATTAAGGCACCACAAAAATCTTGTTTTTGATAAGCAAAATGAATGATTCTTATTACAACTTGCTGACCCGAGTGCTTAAGTGTTAAAAGGGCGGAGCAGATCCGCGTTCCAAGCGCGTGGCTCGTTTTTCTTGTGTTCCACATTATAAAGGTGATAAGCTCCGTTGTGGAGCACCTTGGTGATGATGAAAGGACCTTCCCAAGCAGGAGCAAGGTTGTGAGGCCATTGCTGATCCACTCGGAGCACTAGGTCTCCTTCCTGAAACGCTCGACCTCTCATGTTTCTGGCATGGAATCGACAGAGGTCTTGCTGATAAATGGTCGACCGGATCAAATCCATCTCTCTCTCTTCTTCCAAGAGGTCAGCAGCATCTTGCCGAGCTTGCTCTGCTTCAGCTTCTGAGAAAAGTTCCACTCGGGGCGCGTTGTGAAGCAAGTCGCTTGGCAGCACGGCTTCAGCCCCATAGACCATGAAGAAGGGAGTCCGACCAGTCAACTGGTTTGGCGTTGTTCTCAACCCCCAAAGGATGGAAGGCAACTCATCTACCCAAGCACATGATGCATGATTGAGGTCACACATCAACCAGGGTTTCGGTCCTTGGAGGATCAAACCGTTTGCTCTCTCTGCCTATCCATTCGACTGCGGATGCGCGACAGATACGTAGTCGACCTGAGTACCTTGGGAAGCGCAGAATGCTCTGAACTCATCGGAATAAAAGTTGGAGTCATTATCCGTGATAATACTATGAGGGTCTCCATATCTGAACGTCAGCTCTCTGATGAAACTGATGGCAGTGCTTGAGTCGAGACTCTTGATAGGCTTGGCTTCGATCCACTTAGTGAACTTGTTGACTGCTACAAGTAAATGAGTGAAACCACTTCTGCCAGTCCTCAGGGGTCCAACCATATCCAATCCCCAAATAGCAAATGGCCAGACGAGTGGAATGGTCTTCAAGGCTGAAGCGGGCTTGTGAGACATGTTGGAGTAGAACTGCAGCCCTCACACTTGTCGACTATTTCCTTTGCCATTTCATTTGCACGTGGCCAGTAAAAACCCGCTCGGTATGCTTTGGCCACGATTGTCCGAGAGGACGCATGGTGACCACAAGTCCCTGAGTGGATATCATTGAGAATCATTCGACCTTCTTCTAGTGTAATGCATCATTGAGCAACTCCGGTCACACTCTCTGTGTACAGTCGTCCACTTATCACGGTGAAGGCTTTGGATCTACGGACGATTTGACGGGCCTCATCCTCATCCTGTGGAAGCTCTTTTATGAGTATGTATTTAACATATGGAACCGTCCAATCGGGGGTGATGACCAAAACCTCCATGATTAGGTCGACCACGGCGGGGATTTCAACCTCAGTCGAGTCGGTGGAACTTTTTGGTTGCGGGGGCTCTTCCGTGAAAGGATCCTCTTGAACTGACGGAGTGTGGAGATGTTCCAAAAACACATTGCCGGGAATAGACTCGCGCTTGGAGCCTATCTTCGCCAGACCATCAGCTGCTTGATTCTTGACTCGGGGTATGTGGTGGAGATCTAACCCTTCGAACTTCTTTTCCAACTTCCTCACTGCATTGAAATAGCTAGTCATATCTGGGCTCCTGATATCCCATTCCTTCATCACTTGATTGACCACCAAATCTGAGTCGCCGTAAACCATCAGGCGGCGGACGCCGAGTGAGATGGCCATACGCAACCCGTACAGAAGTGCCTCATATTCAGCTTCATTGTTGGAGGAATCAAAGTGAATTTGGAGAACATAACTTAGTTTGTTGCCTCACGGGGATACCAGAACCACCCCAGCACCAGAACCATTCAGCATCTTGGACCCATCAAAGAACATAGTCCAATGTTCCGAGTGAATTTGAGTCGACTGTTGTCGCTCACTCCACTCAGCGAGGAAATCTGCTATTGCTTGGGACTTGATTGCTTTCTTTGCCTCAAACTTGATATCTAATGGAAGGAGTTCAATCGCCCACTTCGCCACTCGACCAATTGCATCTCTGTTGTTCAGAATTTTTGATAATGGAGCATCGCTGACAACTGAAACCGAGTAATCTGAGAAGTAATGTGCAACTTTCTTTGTTGTCAGATAAATTCCATAAACCAACTTCTGATAATGAGGGTATCTCTGCTTGGATGGGGTTAAGACTTCAGAAATATAATACACTCGGCGCTGAACTTTGAAGGCTTTGCCTTCTTCCCGCTCGACCGTGAGCACCGTACTGACAACTTGTCCAGTGGCTGCGATATAAAGCAGTAAAGGCTCTTTGCTGATTGGAGCAACAAGCACTGGCTAGGTGGAAAGTAGGGGTTTTGAGCTCTGCAAATGCTGCGTCAGCTTCAGGAGTCCACTCAAACTTGTCAAACTTCTTCACCAGTCGGTAAAGAGGCAATGCCTTTTCACCGAGACGAGAAATGAATCAGCTCAATGCGGCTAGGCAACTGGTAAGCTTCTCGACATCATGCACACGCACAGGGAATTTCATTCAGAGAATTGCACCAACTTTTTCTGGGTTTGCATTGATCCCTCGTTCGAAAACGAGAAAACCGAGTAACTTTCCTCCTGGGACTCCGAATGTGCACTTTGATGGATTAAGCTTGATATCATACCTTCTCAGATTGGCAAAGGTTTCAGCGAGGTCGGTCAGTAGGTCGAAACCTTTACGTGACTTGACCATGATGTGATCCATGTATGCTTCCACACTTTGACTTATTCGAGTGACCAGACACTTCTGAATCATGCGCATGAATGTGGCACCAGCATTCTTGAGACCAAAGGGCATGGTAACATAGCAAAAGCACCCGAATGGGGTGATAAAAGATGTTTTTATTTCATCAGGACCATACAGTCGGATCTGATGGTACCTGGAATAAGTGTCCAGAAAGGACAAATGCTCGCATCCCGCGGCTGAGTCAACAATTTGATCGATGCGGGTGATGTCTACTACGCAACCTTGTTCTTGTAGACGTTGTTGGGCCTCCAAGTGCAGAGGTTTGTACGACAGTAGCAAATTTCCCTCAAGTGGATGACCTAAGGTTTATCAATCTGTGGGAGGCGTAGGTTGAAGATGGTCTCTCTCAAACAACCCTGCAACCAAATAACAAAGAGTCTCTTGTGTCCCCAACACACCCAATACAATGGTAAATTGTGTAGGTGCACTAGTTCGGCGAAGAGATGGTGATACAAGTGCAATATGGATGATAGATATGAGTATTTGTAATCTGAAAATGTAAAAACAGCAAGGTAACTAATGATAAAAGTGAGCGTAAATGGTATTGCAATGCTAGGAAACAAGGCCTAGGGTTCATACTTTCACTAGTGCAAGTTCTCTCAACAATAATAACATAATTGGATCATATAAATATCCCTCAACATGCAACAAAGAGTCACTCCAAAGTCACTAATAGCGGAGAACAAACGAAGAGATTACGGTAGGGTACGAAACCACCTCAAAGTTATCCTTTCTGATCGATCTATTCAAGAGTTCGTAGTAAAATAACACGAAGCTATTCTTTCCGTTTGATCTATCATAGATTTGCACTAGAATAACACCTTAAGACACAAATCAACCAAAACCCAAATGTCACCTAGATACTTCAATGTCACCTCAAGTATCCGTGGGTATGATTATACGATATGCATCACACAATCTCAGATTCATCTATTCAACCAACACAAAGAACATCAAAGAGTGCCCCAAAATTTTGTAACACCCACGATGCGGCTATATCTCCCACGTGTCGGAGCACGACTTAGAGGCATAACCGCATAGTAGGCATGTCGCAAGAGGGGTAATCTTTACACATCCCATGTACTGAATAAGAAAGGGATAAAGAGTTGGCTTACAATCGCCACTTCACACAATACATAAATATATCATACATCATCCAGAATACAATCAAGGCCCGACTACGGTACCAAAATAAAAAAAGAAAACCCCAAATGCTAGATCCCCGATCGCCCCAACTGGGCTCCTCTACTGATCGATCGGCAACGAACCAACACAACGAACAAGAACTTCATCGATCTCCCACTTGAACTGGGTTGCGTCACCTGCACTGGTATCATCGGCACCTGCAACTGTTTGGAAGTATCTGTGAGTCACGGGGACTCAGCAATCTCACACCCTCGAGATCAAGACTATTTAAGCTTAAAGGTAGGAAAGGGTAGTGAGGTGGAGCTGCAGCAGGCACTAGCATATGGTGGCTAACTTACGCAAAAGAGAGCGAGAAGAGAAGCAAAGCACGGTCGAGAAGCTATAAAGATCAAGAAGTGATCCTGAAAACTACTTATGTTCAAGCATAACACGAGACCGTGTTCTCTTCCCGGACTCCGCCGAAAAGAGACCATCACGGCTATACACGCGGTTGATTCATTTTAAATTAAGTTAAGTGTCAGGTTTTCTACAGCCGGATATTAACAAATTCCCATCTGCCCATAACCGCGGGCACGGCTTTTGAAAGTTCAAAACCCTGCAAGGTGTCCCAACTTAGCCCATCATAAGCTCTCATGGTCAACGAAGGATATTCCTTCTCCCAGGAAGACCCAATCAGACTCGGAATCCCGGTTACAAGACATTTCGACAATGGTAAAATAAGACTAGCAAACCGCCCGATGTGCCGACAAATCCCGATAGGAGTCACACGTATCTCATTCTCAGGGCACACCGGATGAGCGCTCCATACAACTAAAACCAAACCTCGAGTTTCCCCGAGGGGGCGCTGCAAATGGCTCTACTTTGGACAAACACTCAGAGGATCACTGGCCCGGTGGTTTAAAATAAAGATGACCCTTGAGTCTGCAGAACCCAAGGGAAAAGGCTTAGGCGGCAAATGGTAAAACCAAGGTTGGGCCTTGCTGGAGGAGTTTTATTCAAAGCGAACTATCAAGGGGTTCCCATTGTAACCCAACCGCGTAAGGAACGCAAAATCAAGGAACATAACACCGATATGACGGAAACTAGGGCGGCAAGATTGGAACAAAACACCAGGCATAAGGCCGAGCCTTCCACCCTTTACCAAGTATATAGATGCATTAAAGTAAACAAGATATAATAATGATATCCAAACAAAATCCATGTTCCAACATGGAACAAAACTCCAACTTCACCTGCAACTAGCAACGCTATAAGAGGGCCTGAGCAAAGCGGTAACATAGCCAAACAACGGTTTGCTAGGAAAGGTGGGTTAGAGGATTGACACGGCAATATGGGAGGCATGATAAAGCAAGTGGTAGGTATCGCAGCATAGCAAAAGAGCGAGCAACTAGCAAGCAAAGATAGAAGTGATTTCGAGGGTATGGTCATCTTGCCTGAGATCCTGCAAGGAAGAAGAACGAGTCCATGAAGAAGACAAACAGATGTAGTCGAACGAATCCTCACAACTCCGGAACGGAAGCGAAGCTAACGGGGGAAGCAAACCGGAAAGAAGAAAGCAACATATTAAACAACCAAGCATAACATGGCATGATGCACAACCAAATATGATGCAGGTCCGATTTAAATATGCATGACATGGCAAAGTGCACAAACGATACTACAAATTAAGTGGAGCTCAATATGCAACGAGTTGCATATTGACGGAACACCACATGACTTATTTAGTTCACTCCCGGTTAGGTACTCAACAATATTAAATGTTGGTTAACATGGCAAGAGGGTGAAGCATAAATAAACTAACTTTCTAAGCAATTTAAAAGAGGCCGGAAACATCAAACAACAATTCAGATAAATCCCCATATGCATTTAGCAATTTAATGCAACAACAATTTTATACATTTTGAAAGTTATTATCATGATGCGGATGACATATGCAAGTTTTAAGCATTTTTTATGAAAAGGTTGACATGAACATAAAATGAGGCATTTGTCACCGTGGTGGAAAGAAAGGGTGCCACGGCGACGATAACGAAAAACGGTGCCACAGCAATGTTCCGGTTCCGGTAACTCGATTGAGATGCCAGTGAAAAGTTAGGGCGTGAGCGAGTTGAGCAAGATGGTGGGGTGCTCCCGACTACCGGGTTCCCACGGGTTAGTGACATGGAAATGAGTGACAATACGGACACGGTACAGACAAAGGGTACATCTCATACAACACAAGCTTTCGTCCACAGGGTCAACGACTCGGCGGTTATACCTTCGAAGCGTTCATTTTCGAAGCGGATTGGGTTCGATAGTAGCGGAAGTAGTGGTTCACGTTCGTTCGGAGAGGTACTTGATGACTCCAATGTCTTCGGGGTGACGGTAGTGGTTCACACGACGTCGGGGTGCTTGTCAGTCCGGTCTTGACAGAGTAGTTGTCCATGTTATTGTGGTACTTGTCGCATCACCAGGCGTATTCATACATGTTCGGAGGGGAACTTGGCATATCCATGTACTTGGCGTTTCGGTGCGGTACTTGGTGAATCCAACACGGGCGTCGGTGGTGGAACTTGGCGCCGTATTGGGAAGTAGTTGTACTCGCGGTCTTCGGCGACCGTAATCATACACGGTTCGCAGACGTTCGGGTCTTCCGAAGAGGTACTTGACGCATGTGTTACACGGGTCTTCGATGATGGTAGTGGCACACGTTGTAGTCGTTGTAGTCGAACTTGACGGGACATGAGTGTCGTGGTACTCGTCGCGTTCCGGAACCGAAGTGGTACTAGACAATATCCGGGATGGTCTTGCGTTTTGGTGCGGCGTAGTGGTACATGTTAACGAACATTGTGGTACTTGGTCTCCGCAGCGTAGTTGCACAAAAACATCATCGGACTTGGACGAATCCAGAGGCGTGCACGAGTGGTGGTGGTCGTCCATGGAGGGGCGCTAGTTGCCGGAGAAGAGCCACGCCACGGGGCTCGGCGAGGAAGGCGGCGCGCAGGAAGAGCAGCTACAGCAGGGCAGCATCGCTGCAGGCACGAGAGGAGAAAGGCCCTGGCAGAGGCAGGCACTGGGCGCTTGGGGCGCCGGTGGCGGTCTCCGCAAGGAGAAGGGTGCGACGGGGGGCTTGGAGGTCAAGGAGGCAGGCAGGAGGGGATCGGGTCGAGGAGCAAGGGCACGCAACGACCAGGCAGGAAGGAGTTCCCGTAGCGGAGCTCCATGGGAGGCGCGGCCATGCGCGGCTGCTGGAGCTTCTCATGCAGAGGAGAAGCCGGCGTTGTCTAGGCATCAGGGAACCACAGCGAGGAGGAGAAGGGAGCAGGGGGGCGCGACTGGGAAGGCAGGCGGTGGTGGCTTGCTCCGGCGCGGGGGAAGGTAAGGAAGAAGGGTGCTGCACTCGAGCACTACGGGTGCGCGATGACGGTAGCAACGCCATTGCCGGCGACGTCCTTGGCACAACGCAGGGGAGGCGGAGCAGAGGAACGGAGTTGCCGGCGGAAGAGTGACTCGGGCGCTCGAGGTTGAGCTCGCGCCCGAGGGGAGAGGGTGATGGCTCGGGGCTCGTCCCTAGTGCGTGAGGAAGAGAGCGAGAGGAGAAAGAGATGGGGATCCAGCGGTGCGGGCATGGCGGCAGGGTGGGAGGACGAGAGGGAGAGGATTAGAATGAGAGAAGGGGTGCGCGATCGGGATTGGGGAATCGGTCGGGCTAGGTTTAGCCAACGGGCGGCTGGGCCTTGGCCTTGGGTCGCACTGGTCGTTGGGAGGCCCAGGTGGGCTGGCTCTCCTCTCTCCATTCTTTTCCTTTTTAAAACAAAACAGATAAAGAGAAGGAAAAGAAAGATAAGGTAGGGGCGGAATCTGGGCACGAGGACAATTTTCCCGGACTCATAAAATATGAGGAATTTAAATAAAATGGTGAAAGGAATTTTAGAGAGAATAAAGTTCACACAAAGGAACATGTTTGAATTTAATTCAAACTTGCATGAATTTATAACCTAACCAAACTGAATCCA
This sequence comes from Triticum urartu, assembly GCF_056163025.1. Taxonomy (NCBI): domain Eukaryota; kingdom Viridiplantae; phylum Streptophyta; class Magnoliopsida; order Poales; family Poaceae; genus Triticum; species Triticum urartu. Next base: position 474,398,339 of record NC_141878.1, on the reverse strand, counting down.
AATGGGCTTAAATTTTATAGGATGACCCTACATAATAAATATGATTTATGGGCAAAAGATGAACATTTATTTGAGCAATTCTATTTGCAACTCAAATAAATAGAGAAAAGGGAAAGAAAGAAGTGGCATAGGGATTTGAAACTTGGGTGAAACCAAGTTGGAAGTGAGCATGGGGTTGGTGGAAAGATCAAGAGAAGAAAAGAAGTTGCAATGCACATGAGCAACTAAATTAAACAAACACAACAATGGTATGGAGAAGATGCATGATGCAATGCACATGATGCAATGATGAATGCAACAGACAAAACAAATCACACAACGAAACTCGAAAAACATGGAACGCGTCTGAAGTTCCGGTCTTGGGGCGTCACAACACTCCACCACTACAAGAGGATCTCGACCCGAGATCTAGGATGGCACTGGGAAACGGAAGAGGAAGGGGAAGAGGTAAAACTAAGTTGCTTCTTTTACAAATGAGTGAAACCAAAGAACGTTGCAAGGTAGAACAAATCGAAAGAAAGAATATAACGAAGATGAACAAAGTTGAAAACACTCCATTAGAAAAGATGAACAAGGAACCTTACTAGAACCTTATAGGTTGAAAGATATAAGAAAAAGGGTTGCAATGGACAAGAAGTACATGCAAGCACTCCGGTTGAAACAAGATAGAGAAGGAATAAGAATGATATAATTAGGACAACACTCCGACTGTAAATGGAAGGAATTGAAGATGAGCTTGACATGATGAGAAGATACTTGACGAAATCCACAACACACTGCCTCTGGAACTATTGAAAGAAAGGCACAATGGGTAAGAAAGATTTCAGACAGCACTCCGGTTGAGAAGGGAGGCAAAACTTGATAAGATGAGAGAACTTGAATGAAGGACACGACACTCTAGTTGAAAATGGATAAGAACATGGTCCTCACAACCCGAGATGATGAGTGAAGATAGCAACATCACAATGCCTCCGGAAGAAAGAATAGAAGATAGATCATTAGAATAAAAGAATGGAGAAGGAAATGCCAACTTCTGCCACAAATGAGCTTGGAAAGCACCCTTCCAAGAAGGTTATAATGAAGTTGTTGGAAAACCAACAGCGAAACGAATAAGCTTGTAGTGGGCTTATGGAAAACTTCTCAAAATTATGAGGTGAAATTCTGCCACTAAGGGAAACAACAGATTGGATTGAGAGCTAGAAAATATAGAAAGCTTCTTCCATCGAGGTTATAAGAAAACTTGGATCATAGGTAATCACCACAAGGAGCAACATTCCCAATGGAAGGCTTTTAGGTGAAATCTATACCAAGATAACTCCAAGGAAGAAAGTGATGGGTTTAAATATCTCATTCTTAACAACTTGCGAATCATGAAACAAGGAAGAAAATGTCAAGAATGACATAACACCACCTCAAAAGATAAGGTAGAACGAATTGCACTTCGAAATGCAAGAAGAATGCTTGAACTCCTCAAAAGAAAACATGTGTTGAGCACCATGATTATTTTCGAGTATAGCTTGGCGGATCTGAACTTCGAAAGAGATCTTGAATAACAATTGAAGAATGAAAAGAATCCTTGATGAACCACCATGTAGAAAACTCTCGAATACTCCGGAGATAAAAAGAAGGTCGCAAGGAAAGGAAGCTAGAAAAAAAATAATAAGATGAATCCTTGCATAGATTAGATGGAGCTTCGCGATGATATAACCGAGAAAAAAACTTGGAACTCCGGAAAGAAAGATGAACAAGTGAAATCAAGAATTTTGATGAACCTCCAAAATAAGGAATTAACCACTTGGGTGAAACAAGAATAAGAATTACATTATGCTTAACCTTCATCAATTTAGATTGATGACAAACAACAGATTTGGCATACTACTTATTCTCATAGAAAATATTAAGATAGATATAGTGCAAACTTGAGAAGGTCTTCAACGAATCACCAGTCGGGATTGGAAAGAACGAATGAATCTATATGATAACGAAGGAAGAGAACTCTTCGATGACCCACCATAAGAATTAAAAAATGAATGAAGAAAAGATAAAGAAACACCGGGAAGAATTAACAAATGAACAAAGATGCTTGAGAGAATTTAGACACAAGTGAACGAAGAGATCATGAACTGATTAGAGGATGTTTGAGCGATGCACCGATAAGATTTAGAGAAAGAGAGCTCAAAGCTAAGAATGAATAAACCCGAAATGATGGCCTTCGGAGAATCAAACTGAAAAGACTCCGGAATTGCTCCGAATGAGTGAAAAGAATTCTCACAATCGAAAACAATTTTTGAGAGGATGGTAGCAAGCTAGAATCACGAATCTTTGAGAAAATGGATAAGATTTGGAGGAAAACTCTTCTTCAGTCTTCAAAATCCAAGAATGACGACGAGAAACACCACCATGATTTGTTGAGGCACTCCAGAATGAAAATTAGAAAGGCTGAACCAACGATGAAAAGAATTTGAAAGATCTTGGAGAAAGACATTTGACTGATGATGATTCTGTTGGTGAACGTAGTAATTTCAAAAAAATTCCTACGCACACGCAAGATCATGGTGATGCATAGCAACGAGAGGGGAGAGTGTGATCTACGTACCCTTGTAGACCGACAGCGGAAGCATTGTGACAACGCGGTTGATGTAGTCGTACGTCTTCACGATCCGACCGATCCAAGCACCGTTACTCCGGCACCTCCGAGTTCTTGGCACACGTTCAGCTCGATGACGATCCCCGGGCTCCGATCCAGCAAAGCGTCGGGGAGGAGTTCCGTCAGCACGACGGCGTGGTGACGATCTTGATGTTCTACCGTCGCAGGGCTTCGCCTAAGCACCGCTGCAATATGACCGAGGTGGAATATGGTGGAGGGGGGCACCGCACACGGCTAAGGAACGATCACGAAGATCAACTTGTGTCTGTAGAGGTGCCCCCTACCCCCGTATATAAAGGAGCAAGGGGGAGGGGGCGGCCGGCCTAGGAGGGGGCGCGCCAAGGGGAGTCCTACTCCCACCGGGAGTAGGACTCCTTCCTTCCTTGTTGGAGTAGGAGAAGGGGAAAGAGGGGGAGAGGAAGAAGGAAAAGGGGGCTGCGCCCCTTGTCCAATTCGGACCAGAGGGGGGGCGCAGGCCTCCTTCCTTTTGGCCTCTCTCCTCTATTCCCGTATGGCCCAATAAGGCCCATATACTCCCCGGCGAATTCCCGTAACTCTCCGGTACTCTGAAAAATACCCGAATCACTCGGAACCTTTCCGATGTCCGAATATAGTCGTCCAATATATCAATCTTTACGTCTCGACCATTTCGAGACTCCTCGTCATGTCCCCGATCTCATCCGGGACTCTGAACTCCTTCGGTACATCAAAACTCATAAACTCATAATATAACTGTCATCGAAACCTTAAGCGTGCGGACCCTACGGTTCGAGAACAATGTAGACATGACCGAGACACGTCTCCGGTCAATAACCAATAGCGGGACCTGGATGCCCATATTGGCTCCTACATATTCTACGAAGATCTTTATCAGTCAGACCGCATAACAACATACGTTGTTCCCTTTGTCATCGGTATGTTACTTGCCCGAGATTCGATCATCGGTATCTTAATACCTAGTTCAATCTCGTTACCAGCAAGTCTCTTTACTCGTTCCGTAATACATCATCTCACAACTAACTCATTAGTTGCAATGCTTGCAAGACTTATGTGATGTGCATTACCGAGAGGGCCCAGAGATACCTCTCCGACAATCGGAGTGACAAATCCTAATCTCGAAATACGCCAACCCAACATGTACCTTTGGAGACACCTATAGAGCTCCTTTATAATCACCCAGTTACGTTGTGACGTTTGGTATCACACAAAGTGTTCCTCCGGCAAACGGGAGTTGCATAATCTCATAGTCATAGGAACATGTATAAGTCATGAAGAAAGCAATAGCAACATACTAAACGATCGGGTGCTAAGCTAATGGAATGGGTCATGTCAATCAGATCATTCACCTAATGATGTGATCCCGTTAATCAAATAACAACTCTTTGTCCATGGTTAGGAAACATAACCATCTTTGATTAACGAGCTAGTCAAGTAGAGGCATACTAGTGACACTCTGTTTGTCTATGTATTCACACATGTATTATGTTTCCGGTTAATACAATTCTAGCATGAATAATAAACATTTATCATGATATAAGGAAATAAATAATAACTTTATTATTGCCTCTAGGGCATATTTCCTTCAGTCTCCCACTTGCACTAGAGTCAATAATCTAGTTCACATCGCCATGTGATTCAACACTAAGAGTTCACATCACCATGTGATTAACACCCATAGTTCACATCGTCATGTGACCTATATCCAAAGGGTTTACTAGAGTCAATAATCTAGTTCACATTATTTATGTGATTAACACCCAAAGAGTACTAAGGTGTGATCATGTTTTGCTTGTGAGATAATTTTAATCAACGGGTCTATCACATACAGATCCGTAAGTATTTTGCGAATTCTATGTCTACAATGCTCTGCACGGAGCTACTCTAGCTAATGGCTCCCACTTTCAATATGTATCTAGATCGAGACTTAGAGTCATCCAGATCTGTGTCAAAACTTGCATCAACGTAACTTTTTACGACGAACCTTTTGTCACCTCCATAATCGAGAAATATTTCCTTATTCCACTGATCATTATTGTCCAGTGATCTACTCTTAGATCATTATTGTACTCCCTTGCTTAACACAGTGTAGGGTATACAATAGATCTGGTACACATCATGGCATACTTTATAGAACCTATGGCTGAGGCATAGGGAATGACTTTCATTCTCTTTCTATCTTCTGCAGTGGTCGGGCTTTGAGTCTTACTCAATTTCATACCTTGTAACACAGCCAATAACTCTTTCTTTGACTGTTCCATTTTTGAACTACTTCAAAATATTGTCAAGGTATGTACTCATTGAAAAAACTTATCAAGCGTCTTGATCTATCTCTATAGATTTCGATGCCTAATATGTAAGCAGCTTCACCGAGGTCTTTCTTTGAAAAACTTATTTAAAAATACTCCTTTATGCTTTGCAGATTAATTCTACATTATTTCCGATCAACAATATGTCATACACATATACTTATCAGAAATGTTGTAATGCTCCCACTCACTTTCTTGTAAATACAGGCTTCATCGCAAGTCTGTATAAAACTATATGCTTTGATCAACTTATCAAAGCGTATATTCCAACTCCGAGATGCTTGCACCAGTCCATAGATGGATCACTGGAGCTTGCATATTTTGTTAGCACCTTTAGGATTGACAAAACCTTCTGGTTGTATCATATACAACTCTTCTTTAATAAATCTATTAAGGAATGCAGTTTTGTTTATCCATTTGCCAGATTTCATAAAATGCGGCAATTGCTAACATGATTCGGACAGACTTAAGCATAGATACGAGTGAGAAACTCTCATCGTAGTCAACACCTTGAACTTGTCGAAAACCTTTTGCGACAATTCTAGCTTTGTAGATAGTAACACTACTATCAGCGTCCGTCTTCCTCTTGAAGATCCATTTATTCTCAATTGCTTGCCGATCAGTGGGCAAGTCAACCAAAGTCCATACTTTGTTCTCATACATGGATCCCATCTCAGATTTCATGGCTTCAAGCCATTTTGCGGAATCTGGGCTCACCATCGCTTCTTCATAGTTCGAAGGTTCATCATGGTCAAGTAGCATGACCTCCAGAACAGGATTACCGTACCACTCTGGTGCGGATCTCACTCTGGTTTACCTACGAGATTCGATAGTAACTTGATCTGAAGTTACATGATCATCATCATTAGCTTCCTCACTAATTGGTGTAGTAGTCACAGGAACAGATTTCTGTGATGAACTACTTTCCAATAAGGGAGAAGGTACAATTAGCTTATCAAGTTCTACTTTCCTCCCACTCACTTCTTTCGAGAGAAACTCCTTCTCTAGAAAGGATCCATTCTTAGCAACGAATGTCTTGCCTTCGGATCTGTGATAGAAGGTGTACCCAATAGTCTCCTTTGGGTATCCCATGAAGACATATTTCTCCGATTTGAGTTTGAGCTTATCAGGATGAAACTTTTTCATATAAGCATCACAATCCCAAACTTTAAGAAATGAAAACTTTGGTTTCTTGCCAAACCATAGTTCAGAATATAGTAAATCCAATTCCACTGATTGGCACTGCTAAAACAGGGGTCGTCACCAATCGTCGCTTTAATTCTTGGAAGTTTTCTTCACATTTTTCATCCCAAATAAACTTTGTCCCTTTGCGAGTGAGCTGTGTCAAAGGTGCTGCTAGCTGTGCAAAGCCTTCAATAAATCTTCTGTAATAACCTGCTAATTCCAAGAAACTTCTTATTTCTGTAACAGTGGTTGGCCTCTTCCAATCTACTATTGCCTGAATTTTTGTTGGATCTGGTGATATTCCTTCCCCTGAAATAATGTGTCCTAGAAAAGTCACCTTATTTAACCAGAAATCACATTTCTTTAGTTTTGCATATAATCTATGCTTCCTTAATGTCTGAACAACTATTTCTAGGTGTTGAGCATGCTCTTCTTCTGTCTTTGAATAAATCAAAATATCATCAATAAATACAACTACAAACTGATCCAAAAAATGGTCTGAACACTCGGTTCATCATATCCATGAAGGCCGCAGGAGCATTTGTTAATCCGAATGGCATAACAACATACTCATAATGTCCATATCTTGTGCGGAACGCTGTTTTTGGAATATCTCCATCCTTTATTTTTAACTGATGATATCCTGACTGCAAATCGATCTTTGAAAATACTCGAGACCCTTGTAATTGATCGAACAAATCATCAATTCTTGGTAATGGATATCGGTTCTTAATAGTTACCTTGTTTAGCTCCCGATAATCCACACAAAGTCGCCAACTCCCATCCTTCTTTTTCACAAACAACACCGGAGCGCCCCATGGTGACATGCTAGGTCGAATGAATTGTTTTTCTTCTAGCTCCTTAATCTGCCTCTTCAACTCCTTTAGTTCAGCAGGTGACATTTTGTACGGACTCTTTGAGATAGGAGCAGTACCCGGAGTCAAGTCTATACTAAATTCAATTTCTCGGTCCGGTGGTAATCCAGGTAATTCACTTGGAAAAACATCAGGAAAATTTCGTACGACTGGTATTTCTTTGATATCCTTTTATTTCACTTCTAAATTCATGCTAAACGAGCAGTCAAAAGTTTTATGCTTCGCTTGATAAATGGTTTTACACTGACCAGGTACCTGAATTATCACTCGCTTTCTCTGACAGTCTATGTTCGCTTGATTCTTAGCCAGCCAATCCATGCCCAGTATAATATCAAAATCATGCATATCTAGTACTATTAAATCAACCAAAAATTCTTGCCCTTTTATTACTATAGGATATGCAACACAAATGTTCTTGGCTATTACTTCTGTCATCGGAGATTCCACATGTATCCTTTTCCTTAAAGGGGTACTTTCTAATCCATGACTATCGATAAATTTTGAGGATATAAATGAATGTGTAGCACCGGTATCAAATAAAGTGAATGCGTTGTGTGAGCATACTTGAAGTGTACCTGTGATCACGTTGTTGTCCTCATCTGCATCATGCTGAGTCAAGTGATTCACCTTTGCATGAGGATTTGTCTGTTTCCTGCTTCCAGAGTAACTATTCATGCGTTGAGAGGGTCCACTTGAGTTAGTAGGGGGTGCAGGTAAGTATAATGGAGCTTTCGGTGCTGGCAACGGCTTTGGTGCAATGGACTTTAACATATTCTGATCCGGTGAACTGTGACACTGACTGATCATGTGTCCTTCTCTGCCGCACCTAAAACATTTCCCATGACGATACTCGCACTGGAATGCTGTGTGATTCCCATGACAAATAACACCGTTATTACGTCTAGGCTGGGCTACTGGGCGGTTGTTCGGACGCCAATTCTGCTGCATCGCTTTCTGTATATTCCCTTCATTTCCATGGTCAACCTTGATCCTCTTACGCTGCTGCTCCACTTCGGCTTGCTCTTCCACATATGCTTGCTCTACAGTTAATGCCTTGTTAGCAACATCTCGAAAAGATTTGAGCTCGAACACCTCCACTCGAGACTTGATTGGTTGGCGAAGTCCTTGAGCGAAACGCTGAGCTTTAGCTTCATCATTTAATACATAAACAGAGGCATAACGAGAAAGTCTAGAAAATTCTATTTCATATTCCGCGACAGATTTCTGGTCCTGTTTTAACTGTAAAAATGATAGCTCCATTTTCCTTTGTATGCTCTCTGGAAAATACTTTCTGTAGAACTCTTCCTTAAATGATCCCCATGTGAATAGATAGCCCTCAGGATACTTCTTTTTATGCACTGTCCACCAATCAAATGCCCCACCTTGTAGCATAAACGTGGCTAATGTAACCTTCTTTTCATCAGGGCAATGCATGGCATCAAAACTTTTCTCTATTTCTGTTAGCCAGTCCTCGGCCTCTATTGGGTTTGCACTACCTTGGAAAACAGGAGGCTTAAGTCGACAGAACTCACGTGATGCGCCCTGTTTGTCTCCATCGAACGAATCCTTTCCTTTAGTTGACTGTTGCACTATATATTCCAGAATTTCAGTCTGCTTCATTTGGGTTTGTTCTTGACGTTGCAAAATATTTATAAGCAACTCATTTGGAAGTGGTTGCTCTGCTGCAGCTACTAGTGCATTCCGGCCATCACCAGACTGTGATGCTGAGAAATCACCATTGTGACTAGCCATCTATGATACTAGAGGAAGAAATAAATAAAGCTGTCAACATTAGAGCATGCATCATATACATATATACCAGGTCTAGCTGATTATTAAAGAGGAAAGCAGTAGTACAATCAAAATTACACATCCTGTCTACTAGATGTGTTGCTGCCATCCACGTCTCCCTCCAGCCACTCTACTATAGACACCCATACTGCTAGAGTTGTCAACAAGCTAGTGCTAGCTAGCCAAAAGGCTACTACCAGAACAGTTCCTAGCAGGTTATATACAAATAGTACTACTACAACCATTTATTTAAAAGCTAGGAACAGTTGCTTCATATCTCTAAGTGCCACCGTTCGCATCCTATTCATGCGCCTGTAGCTTTTCCGCCAGCTTCTCACGGAGGCTTCTGTTCTCTGTCATTAGCTCCATGATTTTACTCTCCTGCTTGTTGGTCAACTCCTCCAACTGATCACGCTCCAGCTTCAGTTTCTTACTCTTGTGTTCTTCTATTTCGAGCCAACGATCCCTGTCCTCTATCTGGATGTTGAGGTCATGCTTGATCTCATAAACACAGTCATCATGTTCTTGCTCAAGATACTCTAACTCATGCTGCCGGCAAGCCTCATGAAACTGGTTTAGTTGTGTCATCTCTATGTGGTGTTGCTGCTCCTTCTGCACTAGAGTTAGTAGTACCTCCCAGTACTCATACATATGCAGGTCCACCAAAGCAAAGTTAACAGAAAAATGAAGAAACTTGAGTGCTTCCCGTGCAGCAAGGTTGCCAGCATCTTTAGCATCTTCACCATACCCATAGATGGTCTTATAAGAATTATCATCATCTGGGGTGAGCTGCAAATGTACTGCACCTTGGTACCCATCGCCCTCAAAACGCTTCACTATCGACACTACCGGCGGCTCCAAATGGAAATGTTCAGCTACCTCCTCTAATATGCTCACAAAGTTGAGATGGAAGATTGTATACTCATCCATCCCTGCTTTCAGCACACAGTTAGTTCAAAAATAAATACAGACTACATATCAAACATGCTAATTAAGCACAGAAAATAAGCATTCAATTAATCGTTAATTCCTGCTTTACGTACCTAGACTATCCCCTTAGTTAAACCCACATTAGTGTTTATACTTTTTTTTAACCAAGGCTCTAATGCCAATAAAATTGTCACGCCCCAAGTGGGTCTTAGCTGTGACAATCGCCACATGCTTATAAATCTCAAGTTTATAGGCATGTTAGGCTAGTAAACAAAAAAATTTCCAGTATGCACAAGAGCCAACTTTATTCATTACTAGCTATTACAAAGGTCATGATACATGCAACTTATTTATTTATTCCCAACCCGTAGAGCTACTCCTACTGTTCATCATTCTCATCAGCACATCCATCATTTGCTACTTCTGCAAAATCAACAACAATAGCAAGAATGAGTATGATCTCATACTCAGCAAGCACACGGGTAAAAACGGAACCTCTCACGGCAAAAGTGACAAAAACAAAGGGGTTAGTTGTATAGAAAGAGTTTGATGGCAGAGAAAGATAATGGATTTAATTTAAAAAAAGAAAGGAAATAACTGGCATCACATATGACTGCAAGCTTCCCAACCCGGGAGTCACAGGGGTGAAATTTCACACTTTTACGCTCTTAAGAGGGGTACTCCGACGTCGACAGTCTCGACTAGAACCACACAGGCGCTAGTAGAGCAGAGCTCTATATTCCCCCAAGAACCAACCACTCGACTTACTAGTGTCAATCGCTCCTACAGATCCATCATCGACACGCTTCCGAACGAGTGTCGTTCTTAGCGGAGAACTCAGACAGTCCCATACCTGAACTATGACCGGTACAATACATTTGCCGTTGTGACACCAGATTTTTATAAAATTTACTAGACAAGGATTAGCAAAAGGAAATACATGCAAGACCAAGATAAATATCTCTAGGCTTTCCACAGAAACAACCATCCATGCATGAGCCATTAATCTATGTGCTCACATGCATGTACCAAGGATTTCTCCACCGTGATCATAAACCAAAAAGTAGTACTGTGGTATGCATGCTAGCTTCAAGAGATGTACAGGGATCAAATCACACAAACAGTGCACATTATAGAGCTTCAGAAGTACTACTGGCTATAGAGCATGGCATGAACAGTGAGACAAAACAAGGAATAGGACAGCTAGAAAGGCTAGATGGAACGCATGCTTGCCTGACTCGCTGACTCGCTGCTTCCTCCGAGGGCTCTTGCCGATCAGTGATTCTACTCCATGCAAAGCTAGCTAGTGAACTGGTTTGTATGCTGGGATGAGTACTACAGCGTGCTCTTGCTCCTCTATTTATAGGCATGGTAGGGTGTAGGGGATGGAGCTGGATCACTGTAACTCAAAAAATATCAACAGCCTCGGTGTCCCTAGATTTTACAGCTGCTTGTACTTTTACATAACACGTGCCTAGCTGACTCAATAGAGCATTAAATGCTACAGATAAGTGCAAGCTTGAGGTGCAAAATATCTTGTACCACACCCACACGTGGCCCTCCTACCCGAAGGCTCTACCACCATGTTCCTCTAATGCATATCCTTCCACATTAAGGAATTTAGTTGACTACTCTTAGTTAGTACTAACCTATGATTGCCAATGATTGATTTTATCTAATTACGTTGATAATTATTACTCTAGCGTGTGCTAATTTCTGTTAATTATCAAATACCAAAACCTTATTATTTCTAATAAACACGGGCATTACATCGTCACTTCACCCTTAACTAGTCTCTGTTTATTCTGCAACTCCCGTTTCGAGTTACTAATCTTAGCAACTGAACTAGTATCAAATACTGAGGGGTTGCTATAAACACTAGTAAAGTACACATCAATAACATGTATATCAAATATACTTATGTTCACTCTGCCATCCTTCTTATCTGCCAATCACTTGGGGTAGTTCCGCTTCCAGTGACCAGTCCCTTTGCAGTAGAAACACTTAGTCTCGGGCTTAGGACCAGACTTGGGCTTTTTCACTTGAGCAGCAACTTGCTTGCTGTTCTTCTTGAAGTTCCCCTTCTTCCCTCTGCCCTTTTCTTAAAACTAGTGGTCTTGTCTACCATCAACACTTGATGTTTTTCTTGATTTCTACCTTCGTCAATTTCCGCATTACGAAGAGCTTGGGAATCGTTTCCGTTATCCCTTGCATATCATAGTTCATCATGAAGTTCTACTAACTTGGTGATGGTGACTAGAGAATTCTGTCAATCACTATCTTATCTGGAAGATTAACTCCCACTTGATTCAAGCGATTATAGTATTCAGACAATCTGAGCACATGCTCACTAGTTGAGCGATTCTCCTCCATCTTTTAGCTATACAACTTGTTGGAGACTTCATATCTCTCAACTCGGGTATTTGCTTGAAATATTAACTTCAACTCCTGGAACATCTCATATGCTCCATGATGTTCAAAACGTCTTTGAAGTCCCGATTCTAAGCCATTAAGCATGGTGCACTAAACTATCAAGTAGTCATCATATTGAGCTAGCCAAATGTTCATAACGTCTGCATCCGCTCCTGCAATAGGTCCGTCACCTAGCGGTGCATCAAGGACATAATTCTTCTGTGCAGCAATGAGGATAAACCTCAGATCACGGATCCAATCCGCATCATTGCTACTAACATCTTTCAACACAATTTTCTCTAGGAACATATCAAAATAAACACAAGGAAGCAACAACGCGAGCTGTTGATCTACAACATGATTTGCAAAATACTACCAGGACTAAGTTCATGATAAATTTAAGTTCAATTTAATCATATTACTTCCCACTTAGATAGACATCCCTCTAATCCTCTAAGTGATCACGTGATCCAAATCAACTAAACCATGTCCGATCATCACGTGAGATGGAGTAGCTTCATTGGTGAACATCACTATGTTGATCATATCTACTATATGATTCACGCTCGACCTTTCGGTCTCCGTGTTCCGAGGCCATATCTGTATATGCTTGGTTCGTCAAGTATAACCTGAGTATTCCGCATGTGCAACTGTTTTGCACCCGTTGTATTTGAACGTAGAGCCTATCACACCCGATCATCACGTGGTGTCTCAGCACGAAGAACTTTCGCAACGGTGCATACTCAGGGAGAACACTTCTTGATAATTAGCGAGAGATCATCTTAAAATGCTACCGTCAATCAAAGCAAGATAAGATGCATAAAAGATAAACATCACATGCAATCAAAATATGTGACATGATATGGCCATCATCATCTTGTGCCTTTGATCTCTAACTCCAAAGTATCGTCATGATTTCCATCGTCACTGGCATGACACCATGATCTCCATCATCTTGATCTATATCAATGTGTCGTCACATGGTCGTCTCGCCAACTACTGCTCTTGCAATTATTGCTATCGCATAGCAATAAAGTAAAGCAATTATTTGGCGCTTGCATCTTATGCAATAAAGAGACAACCATAAGGCTTCTGCCAATTGCCGATAACTTCAACAAAACATGATCATCTTATACAACAACTTATATCTTATCATGTCTTGACCATATCACATCACAACATGCCCTGCAAAAACAAGTTAGACATCCTCTACTTTGTTGTTGCAAGTTTTACGTGGCTGCTACGGGCTGAGCAAGAACCGTTCTTACCTACGCATCAAAAAACCACAACGATAGTTTGTCAAGTTGGTGCTGTTTTAACCTTCGCAAGGACCGGGCGTAGCCACACTCGGTTCAACTAAAGTTGGAGAAACTGTCACCCGCTAGCCACCTTTGTGCAAAGCACGTCGGGAAAACCGGTCTTGCGTAAGCGTACGCGTAATGTCGGTCCGGGCCGCTTCGTCCAACAATACCGCCGAACCAAAGTATGACATGCTGGTAAGCAGTATGACTTATATCGCCCACAACTCACTTGTGTTCTACTCGTGCATATAACATCAACACATAAAACCTAGGCTCGGATGCCACTGTTGGTGAACGTAGTAATTTCAAAAAATTTCCTACGCACACGCAAGATCATGGTGATGCATAGCAACGAGAGGGGAGAGTGTGATCTACGTACCCTTGTAGACCGACAGCGGAAGCGTTGTGACAACGCAGTTGATGTAGTCGTACGTCTTCACCATCTGACCGATCCAAGCACCGTTACTCCGGCACCTCCGAGTTCTTGGCACACGTTCAGCTCGATGACGATCCCCGGGCTCCGATCCAGCAAAGTGTCGGGGAGGAGTTCCGTCAGCACGGCGGCGTGGTGACGATCTTGATGTTCTACCGTCGCAGGCCTTCGCCTAAGCACCGCTACAATATGACCAAGGTGGAATATGGTGGAGGGGGGCACCGCACACGGCTAAGGAACGATCACGAAGATCAACTTGTGTCTGTAGAGGTGCCCCCCTGCCCCCGTATATAAAGGAGCAAGGGGGAGGGGGCGGCCGGCCTAGGAGGGGGCGCGCCAAGGGGAGTCCTACTCCCACCGGGAGTAGGACTCCTTCCTTCCTTGTTGGAGTAGGAGAAGGGGAAAGAGGGGGAGAGGAAGAAGGAAAAGGGGGTTGTGCCCCTTGTCCAATTCGGACCAGAGGGGGGACGCAGGCCTCCTTCCTTTTGGCCTCTCTCCTCTATTCCCGTATGGCCCAATAAGGCCCATATACTCCCCGCGAATTCCCGTAACTCTCCGGTACTCCGAAAAATACCCGAATCACTCGGAACCTTTCCGATGTCCGAATATAGTCGTCCAATATATCGATCTTTACGTCTCGACCATTTCGAGACTCCTCGTCATGTCCCCGATCTCATCCGGGACTCCGAACTCCTTCGGTACATCAAAACTCATAAACTCATAATATAACTATCATCGAAACCTTAAGCGTGCGGACCCTACGGTTCGAGAACAATGTAGACATGACCGAGACACGTCTCCGGTCAATAACCAATAGCGGGACCTGGATGCCCATATTGGCTCCTACATATTCTACGAAGATCTTTATCGGTCAGACCGCATAACAACATACGTTGTTCCTTTTGTCATCGGTATGTTACTTGCCCGAAATTCGATCGTCGGTATCTTAATACCTAGTTCAATCTCGTTACCAGCAAGTCTCTTTACTCGTTCCGTAATACATCATCTCACAACTAACTCATTAGTTTCAATGCTTGCAAGGCTTATGTGATGTGCATTACCGAGAGGGCCCAGAGATACCTCTCCGACAATCGGAGTGACAAATCCTAATCTCGAAATACGCCAACCCAACATGTACCTTTGGAGACACCTGTAGAGCTCCTTTATAATCACCCAGTTACGTTGTGACGTTTGGTAGCACACAAAGTGTTCCTCCGGCAAACGGGAGTTGCATAATCTCATAGTCATAGGAACATGTATAAGTCATGAAGAAAGCAATAGCAACATACTAAATGATCGGGTGCTAAGCTAATGGAATGGGTCATGTCAATCAGATCATTCACCTAATGATGTGATCCCGTTAATCAAATAACAACTCTTTGTCCATGGTTAGGAAACATAACCATCTTTGATTAACGAGCTAGTCAAGTAGAGGCATACTAGTGACACTCTGTTTGTCTATGTATTCACACATGTGTTATGTTTCCGGTTAATACAATTCTAGCATGAATAATAAACATTTATCATGATATAAGGAAATAAATAATAACTTTATTATTGCCTCTAGGGCATATTTCCTTCAGATTCATTCTTACGTCAACTTTGAAATGAATTCAAAAATAACTCCGGAAAATTAGAAGAGTTAGGTAAGATCCTGGGAAAAGACATGTGGGTTAGGGCCCACTCAAAAGAAACACCGTTGAAATGATTGCTGGAAAGAGAGATTGCACCGGCTGAATTAAATGGCTTGAATGAGATAACAACCTCGGAATAAGTTGATTGAATGCGGAGTGGAAACATGAATCTTCGAGATATCTTCAACACTCCGGATACAAAAATAGCAAGATGTGGACGATTAAGAGGTGCGTCGGCATGAGAAAACCTTTGAAACGAGGAAAGGAATACGATCAACACTGAGAGCTTGAGTTGGATCCACTGGAGAATAAAAAGAACGAAGAATGATGAACTTGAAGCTCCGTTAGCATCTTCCTGAGAATCACCGGATAAGAACATTGACGGAAAAGAATGGAGAGACTTCACACGAATAAAATGGATACTTGATTAAGAAATCCGAGTCCTTGAAGAAAAAGGGTGGGAGGGCGGGAAAAACAAAGGCAACTTGGGGACGGATGACACAAACACCGTTGACGAAAACTGAGATTGGGTATTGAGAATAGGAAAAATGTAGGATCATCTTGAACAGAATCGCACCGGTTGGAAAGAATTGATGTGACAATCTCGATGATCATGAAGGATTAGCATCCACATAGAAATATGAGAACACCGCTTAGGGAAGGTATGGAATCAACACTTGACATCGAAGCAACTCGAATACCGCAATCAAAACAAAACAAAGGATTGGCTTGCAAAATAAGCCGGAAACAAACATATGATAGACCCCATATCATATCATGTGTCTGTTGGAAAGATATCCTACGAGATACTTGAATTCCCACTTATAAACTCCTGAAACTTTCTGGTTATGCAATCAGGTGTTGGGGATACAAGGGAAGCATAATATCTCACCCAAAACTAGCAAATCCTGCATCCAGCTGTATCCATCCTTCAACACATAACCAAGAAACCTTCGAAAATCATGTACCTCAACCTTCAAAAAGCATCCGTTATACGAGTTATGGCAATACTCCCGAACTCCTGCCCCAGTACTAGGTGGCGTCGAGGTTATCTCACCAACAACTGCATAAAGGAGATTTTCGATGTCGGTGAAACTCAGGTATTCCAGAACTGCAACGATAAAATTGTGACGACAACACCTCGGAGCTCAACTCCCCGGGACACTGCCACAATCCCTAAATGTCAGGAGGCACCAAGAACAATGTTCTCGTCACAAAACCATCGGAAGGATTCCAAGATACCCGCGTGATTCTAAAAAAATTGTGAAATTTGAGAAGAAAAGAGTCAAAACTCTACGCCAGGAGGCCTCACCAGAGCGACGAAGGGACTGAGGAGTAAAAAGAATACTACTCTCCGATATATATAATCCTAAGACTCAAAACATTTTCTTCCAAACTCGACAACGTCAGTGATTCGATCAAGCAGGGGGCTCCTAAGTCGGGGATGGCTCTGATTACCAACTTGTAACACCCACGATGCGGCTATATCTCCCACGTGTGGGAGCACGACTTAGAGGCATAACCGCATAGTAGGCATGTCGCAAGAGGGGTAATCTTTACGCATCCCATGTACTAAAAAAGAAAGGGATAAAGAGTTGGCTTACAATCGCCACTTCACACAATACATAAATATATCATACATCATCCAGAATACAATCAACGTCCGACTATGGTACCAAAATAAAGAAAGAAAACCCCAAATGCAAGATCCCCGATCGCCCCAACTGCGCTCCTCTACTGATCGATCGGCAACAAACCAACACAATGAACAAGAACTTCATCGATCTCCCACCTGAACTGGGTTGCGTCACCTGCATTGGTATCATCGGCACCTGCAACTGTTTGAAAGTATCTGTGAGTCACAGGGACTCGGCAATCTCACACCCTCGCGATCAAGACAATTTAAGCTTAAAGGTAGAAAAGGGTAGTGAGGTGGAGCTGCAACAGGCACTAGCATATGGTGGCTAACTTACGCAAAAGAGAGCGAGGAGAGAAGCAAAGCACGGTCGAGAAGCTATAAAGATCAAGAAGTGATCCTGAAAACTAATTATGTTCAAGCATAACACGAGACCGTGTTCTCTTCCCGGACTCCGCCGAAAAGAGACCATCACGGCTACACACGCGGTTGATTCATTTTAAATTAAGTTAAGTGTCAGGTTTTCTACAGCCGGATATTAACAAATTCCCATCTGCCCATAACCGCGGGCATGGCTTTCAAAAGTTCAAAACCCTGCAAGGTGTCCCAACTTAGCCCATCATAAGCTCTCATGGTCAACGAAGGATATTCCTTCTCCCAGGAAGACCCGATCAGACTCGGAATCCCGGTTACAAGACATTTCGACAATGGTAAAATAAGACCAGCAAAGCCGCCCGATGTGCCGACAAATCCCGATAGGAGTCGCACGTATCTTACTCTCAGGGCACACCGGATGAGCGCTCCATACAACTAAGACCAAAACCTCGAGTTTCCCCGAGGGGGCACTGCAAAGGGCTCTACTTTGGACCGACACTCAGCGGAGCACTGGCCCGGTGGTTTAAAATAAAGATGACCCTTGAGTCTGCAGAACCCAAGGGAAAAGGCTTAGGCGGCAAACCGGAAAGAAGAAAGCAACATATTAAACAACCAAGCATAACATGGCATGATGCACAACCAAATATGATGCAGGTCCGATTTAAATATGCATGACATGGCAAAGTGCACAAACGATACTACAAATTAAGTGGAGCTCAATATGCAACGAGTTGCATATTGACGGAACACCACATGACTTATTTAGTTCACTCCCGGTTAGGTACTCAACAATATTAAATATTGGTTAACATGGCAAGAGGGTGAAGCATAAATAAACTAACTTTCTAAGCAATTTAAAAGAGGCCGGAAACATCAAACAACAATTCAGATAAATCCCCATATGCATTTAGCAATTTAATGCAACAACAATTTTATACATTTTGAAAGTTATTATCATGATGCGGATGACATATGCAAGTTTTAAGCATTTTTTATGAAAAGGTTAACATGAACATAAAATGAGGCATTTGTCACCGTGGTGGAAAGAAAGGGTGCCACGGCGACGATAACGAAAAACGGTGCCACAGCAATGTTCCGGTTCCGGTAACTCGATTGAGATGCCAGTGAAAAGTTAGGGCGTGAGCGAGTTGAGCAAGATGGTGGGGTGCTCCCGACTACCGGGTTCCCACGGGTTAGTGACATGGAAATGAGTGACAATACGGACACGGTACAGACAAAGGGTACATCTCATACAACACAAGCTTTCGTCCACAGGGTCAACGACTCGGCGGTTATACCTTCGAAGCGTTCATTTTCGAAGCGGATTGGGTTCGATAGTAGCGGAAGTAGTGGTTCACGTTCGTTCGGAGAGGTACTTGATGACTCCAATGTCTTCGGGGTGACGGTAGTGGTTCACACGACGTCGGGGTGCTTGTCAGTCCGGTCTTGACAGAGTAGTTGTCCATGTTATTGTGGTACTTGTCGCATCACCAGGCGTATTCATACATGTTCGGAGGGGAACTTGGCATATCCATGTACTTGGCGTTTCGGTGCGGTACTTGGTGAATCCAACACGGGCGTCGGTGGTGGAACTTGGCGCCGTATTGGGAAGTAGTTGTACTCGCGGTCTTCGGCGACAGTAATCATACACGGTTCGCAGACGTTCGGGTCTTCCGAAGAGGTACTTGACGCATGTGTTACACGGGTCTTCGATGATGGTAGTGGCACACGTTGTAGTCGTTGTAGTCGAACTTGACGGGACATGAGTGTCGTGGTACTCGTCGCGTTCCGGAACCGAAGTGGTACTAGACAATATCCGGGATGGTCTTGCGTTTTGGTGCGGCGTAGTGGTACATGTTAACGAACATTGTGGTACTTGGTCTCCGCAGCGTAGTTGCACAAAAACATCATCGGACTTGGACGAATCCAGAGGCGTGCACGAGTGGTGGTGGTCGTCCATGGAGGGGCGCTAGTTGCCGGAGAAGAGCCACGCCACGGGGCTCGGTGAGGAAGGCGGCGCGCAGGAAGAGCAGCTGCAGCAGGGCAGCATCGCTGCAGGCACGGGAGGAGAAAGGCCCTGGCAGAGGCAGGCGCTGGGCGCTTGGGGCGCCGGTGGCGGTCTCCGCAAGGAGAAGGGCGCGACGGGGGGCCTGGATGTCAAGGAGGCAGGCAGGAGGGGATCGGGTCGAGGCGCAAGGGTACGCAACGACCAGGTAGGAAGGACTTCCCGTGGCGGAGCTCCATGGGACGCGCGGCCATGCGCGGCTGCTGGAGCTTCTCATGCAGAGGAGAAGCCGGCGGTGTCTAGGCATCGGGGAACCACAACGAGGAGGAGAAGGGAGCAAGGGCGCGCGACTGGGGAAGGCGGCTTGCTCCGGCGCGAGGGAAGGTAAGGAAGAAGGGTGCGGCGCTCGAGCACTGCGGGCGCGCGACGACAGCAGCAACGCAATTGCCGGCGACGTCCTTGGCACAACGCAGGGGAGGCGGAGCAGAGGAACGGAGTGGCCGGCGGAAGAGTGACTCAGGCGCTCGAGGTCGAGCTCGCGCGCGAGGGGAGAGGGTGAGGGAGGATGAGAGGAAGAGTGCCGGGGCTCCTCCCTAGTGCGTGAGGAAGAGAGCAAGAGTTGAAAGAGATGGGGATCCAGCGATGCGGGCGTGGCGGCGGGGTGGGAGGATGAGAGGGAGAGGATTAGAAGGAGAGAAGGGGTGCGCGATCGGGATTGGGGAATCGGTCGGGCTAGGTTTAGCCAACGGGCGGCTGGGCCTTGGCCTTGGGCCGCACTGGTCGTTGGGAGGCCCAGGTGGTCTGGCTCTCCTCTCTCCATTCTTTTCCTTTTTAAAACAAAACAGAGAAAGAGAAGGAAAAGAAAGAGAAGGTAGGGCGGAATCTGGGCACGAGGATAATTTTCCCGGACTCATAAAAATATGAGGAATTTAAATAAAATGGTGAAAGGAATTTTAGAGAGAATAAAGTTCACACAAAGGAACATGTTTGAATTTAATTCAAACTTGCATGAATTTATAACCTAACCAAACTGAATCCAAATGGGCTTAAATTTTATAGGATGACCCTACATAATAAATATGATTTATGGGCAAAAGATGAACATTTATTTGAGCAATTCTATTTGCAACTCAAATAAATAGAGAAAAGGGAAAGAAAGAAGTGGCATAGGGATTTGAAACTTGGGTGAAACCAAGTTGGGAGTGAGCATGGGGTTGATGGAAAGATCAAGAGAAGAAAAGAAGTTGCAATGCACATGAGCAACTAAATTAAACAAACACAACAATAGTATGGAGAAGATGCATGATGCAATGCACATGATGCAATGATGAATGCAACAGACAAAACAAATCACACAACGAAACTCGGAAAACATGGAACGCGTCTGAAGCTCCGGTCTTGGGGCGTCACAAGTTTCTACCGGAGAGTCAAGTCAAAAATGTGTGCCAACCCCTATGCATAAGTTCACGAGGTCACAGAACTCGCAAGTTGATCACCAAAACATACATCAAGTGGATCATGTGATATCCCATTGTCACCACAGATAAGCATATGCAAGACATACATCAAGTGTTCTCAAATCCTTAAAGACTCAATCCGATAAGATAACTTCAAAGGGAAAACTCAATTCATCACAAGAGGGTAGAGGGGGAGAAACATCATAAGATCCAAATATAATAGCAAAGCTCGCGATACATCGAGATCGTGCCGACTCAAGAACACGAGAGAGAGAGAGAGAGATCAAACACATAGCTACTGGTACATACCCTCAGCCCCGAGGGAGAACTACTCCCTCCTCGTCATGGAGAGTGCCGGATGATGAAGATGGTCTAGATTCGTTTTCAGTGGCTACGGAGGTTTCTGGCGGCGGAACTCACGATCTGTTCTGTTCCTCGATGTTATTAGGGTATATGGACATATATAGGCGAAAGAAGTCGGTCAGGGGAGCCAAGAGGGGCCCACGAGGGTGGGGGCGCGCCCAGGGGGGTAGGCGCACCTCCCTGCCTCGTGGCTTCCTCGAAGCTTCCCTGATGTCTACTCCAAGTCCCCTGGATTGCTTTCGTTCCAAAAATAACTCTCCCGAAGGTTTCATTCCGTTTGGACTCCGTTTGATATTCATTTTCTTCGAAACACTGAAATAGGCAATAAAACAACATTTTGGGCTGGGCCTCCGGTTAATAGGTTAGTCCCAACAATAATATAAAAGTGTATAATAAAGCCCATAAACATCCAAAACGGGTAATATAATAGCATGGAACAATCAAAAATTATAGATACGTTGGAGACGTATCAAGCATCCCCAAGCTTAATTCCTGCTCGTCCTCGAGTAGGTAAATGATAAAAACAGAATTTTCGATGTACCTAACATATTTATCAAAGTAATCTTCTTTATTGTGGCAAGAATATTCAGATCCATAAGATTCAAGACAAAAGTTTAATATTGACATAAAAATAATAATACTTCAAGCATACTAACAAAGTAATCATGTCTTCTCAAAATAACATGGCCAAAGAAAGCTATCCTACAAAATCATATAGTCTGGCTATGCTCTATCTTCATCACACAAAATATTTAAATCATGCACAACCCTGATGACAAGCCAAACAATTGTTTCATACTTTTGATGTTCTCAAACTTTTTCAAACTTCTCGCAATACATGAGCGTGAGCCATGGACATAGCACTATAGGTGGAATAGAATGGTGGTTGTGGAGAAGACAAAAAGGAGAAGATAGTCTCACATCAACTAGGCGTATCAACGGGCTATGGAGATGCCCATCAATAGATATCAATGTGAGTGAGTAGGGATTGCCATGCAACGGATGCACTAGAGCTATAAGTGTATGAAAGCTCAAAAAGAAACTAAGTGGGTGTGCATCCAACTCGCTTGCTCACGAAGACCTAGGGCATTTTGAGGAAGCCCATCATTGGAATATACAGGCCAAGTTCTATAATGAAAGATTCCCACTAGTATATGAAAGTGACAACATAGGAGACTCTCTATCATGAAGATCATGGTCCTACTTTGAAGCACAAGTGTGGTAAAAGGATAGTAGCATTGCTCCTTCTCTCATTTTCTCTCATTTTTTTGTTTTTTTGGGCCATTTTTATGGCCTATTTTTTCTCCCCTTTTTTTATTTTTCATCTGGAGTATCATCCCGACTTTTGGGGGAATCATAGTCTCCATCATCCTTTCCTCACTGGGACAATGCTCTAATAATGATGACCATCACACTTTTATTTACTTACAACTCAAGAATTACAACTCGATACTTAGAACAAAATATGACTCTATATGAATGCCTCTGGCTGTGTACCGGGATGTGCAATGAATCAAGAGTGACATGTATGAAAGAATTATGATCACTGGCTTTGCCACAAATACGATGTCAACTACATGATCCTGCATGGCAATATGACAATGATGAAGCGTGTCATAACAAACGGAACGGTGGAAAGTTGCATGGCAATATATCTCGGAATGGCTATGGAAATGCCATAATAGGTAGGTATGGTGGCTATTTTGAGGAAGGTATATGGTGGGTGTATGATGCTGGAGAAAAGTGTGCGGTAATAGAGAGGCTAGAAAATGTGGAAGGGTGAGAGTGCGTATAATCCATGGACTCAACATTAGTCATAAAGAACTCACATACTTATTGCAAAAATCTATTAGTTATCGCAACGAAGTATTACGCGCATGCTCCTAGGGGGATAGATTGGTAGGAAAAGACCATCGCTCGTCCCCGACCGCCACTCATAAGGAAGACAATCAATAAATAAATCATGCTCCGACTTCATCACATAACGGTTCACCATACGTGCATGCTACGGGAATCACAAACTTTAGCACAAGTATTTCTCAAATTCACAACTACTCCACTAGCATGACTCTAATATCACCATCTTCATAACTCAAAACAATCATCAAGTATCAAACTTCTCATAGTATTCAATGCACTTTATATGAAAGTTTCTATTATACCCATCTTGGATGCCCATCATATTAGGACTAAATGCATAACCAAAGCAATTACCATTCTGTTCTAAAAGACTCTCAAAATAATATAAGTGGAGCATGAGAGTTCATCTATTTCTTCAAATAAAACCACCTCCGTGCTCTAAAAGGATATAAGTGAAGCACTAGAGCAAATGACAAACTACTCTGAAAGATATAAGTGAAGATCAATGAGTAGTCGAATAATTATGTAACTATGTGAAGACTCTCTAACATTTAAGAATTTTAGATCCTAGTATTTTATTCAAACAGAAAGCAAAATAAAATAAAATAAAATGATGCTCCAAGCAAAACACATATCATGTGGTGAATAAAAATATAGCTTCAAGTAAACTTACCGATGAACGAAGACGAAAGAGGGGATGCCTTCCGGGGCATCCCCAAGCTTAGGCTCTTGGTTGTCCTTGAATATTACCTTGGGTTTCCTTGGGCATCCCCAATCTTAGGCTCTTGCCACTCCTTATTCCACAGTCCATCGAATCTTTACCCAAAACTTGAAAACTTCACAACACAAAACTTAACAGAGAACCCGTAAGCTCCGTTAGTATAAGAAAATAAATAACCACTTAGGTACTGTTGTGAACTCATTCTAAATTAATATTGGTGTAATATCTACTGTATTCCAACTTCTCTATAGTTCATACCCTCCGATACTACTCATAGATTCATCAAAATAAGCAAACAACACATAGAAAACAGAATCTGTCAAAAACAGAACAGTCTGTAGTAATATGTATCAAACGTATACATATGGAACTCATAAAATTCTGAAATAAATTAGAGGACGTGAGTAATTTGTATATTAATCATCTGCAAAATGAATCAACTTAATCGCACTCTCCAGTAAAAAATGTCAGCTAATCTCGTGAGCACAAAAGTTTCTGTTTTTTACAGCAAGATCACAAAGACTTCACCCAAGTCTTCCCAAAAGTTCTACTTGGCACAAACACTAATTAAAAGCATAAAACCACATATAAATAGAGGCTAGATGAATTATTTATTACCAAACATGAACAAAAAGCGAGGAACAAAAATAAAAATCGGGTTGCCTCCCAACAAGCCCTATCGTTTAACGCCCCTAGGTAGGCATGATGATTTCAATGATGCTCACATAAAAGATAAGATTTGTAACATAAAGAGAGCATCATGAAGAATATGGCTAGCACATTTAAGTCTAACCCTCTTCCTATGCATAGGGATTTTGTGAGCAAACAACTTGTGGGAACAAGAATCAACTTGCATAGGAAGGTAAAACAAGGAAATCTTCAAGATTTTCAACACATAGAGAGGAAACTTAATATTATTGCAATTCCTACAAGCATATGTTCCTCCCTCATAATAATTTTCAGTAGAATCATGAATGAATTCAAAAATATAACCATCACATAAATCATTGCTCTCATGGTCTACAAGCATAGAAAATTTACTACTCTCCACATAAGCAAAATTCTTCTCATTCGGAATAGTGGGAGTATCATAAGAAACTCGAATACTATAAATTGTTTCCATATTAAAAGAGTAATGTTCAGAAAAGGGGTAATCATAATCATGACAAGTTTTCTAAATATAATCATCATTACTTTTTATAGCATAAGTATCATCACAATAATCATCATAAGTAGCAACTTTGTTCTCATCATAATCAATTGAAACCTCTTCCAAGATAGTGGAATCATTACTAAATAAAGTCATGACCTCTCCAAATCCACTTTCATAATTATCACAATAAGATTCAACATCCTCCAAAATAGTGGGATCATTACTTCCTAAAGTTGACACCCTTCCAAACCCACTTTCAACAATATAATCATCATAACTAGGAGGCATGCTATCATCATAACAAATTTGCTCATCAAAACTTAGGGGGACAAAAAATATCATCTTCATCAAACATAGCTTCCCCAAGCTTGTGGACTTGCATATCATTAGCATCATGGATATTCAAGGAATTCATACTAACAACATTGCAATCATGCTCATCATACAAAGATTTAGTGCCAAACATTTTAATGCATTCTTCTTCTAACACTTTGGCACAATTATCGGAATCCTTATTTTCACGAAAGACATTAAAAAGATGAAGCATATGAGGTAACCTTAATTCCATTTTTTGTAGTTTTCTTTTATAGACTAAACTAGTGATAGAATAAGAAACAAAAAGATTCGATCGCAAGATCTAAAGATATACCTTCAAGCTCTAACCTCCCCGGCAACAGCGCCACAAAAGAGCTTGATGTCTACTATGCAACCTTCTTCTTGTAAACGTTGTTGGGCCTCCAAGTACAGAGGTTTGTAGGACAGTAGAAAATTTCCCTCAAGTGGATGACCTAAGGTTTATCAATCCGTGGGAGGCGTAGGTTGAAGATGGTCTCTCTCAAACAACCCTGCAACCAAATAACAAAGAGTATCTTGTGTCCCCAACACACCCAATACAATGGTAAATTGTATAGGTGCACTAGTTCGGCAAAGAGATGGTGAT
Organism: Triticum urartu; assembly: GCF_056163025.1. Classification (NCBI taxonomy): domain Eukaryota; kingdom Viridiplantae; phylum Streptophyta; class Magnoliopsida; order Poales; family Poaceae; genus Triticum; species Triticum urartu. Next base: position 474,372,315 of record NC_141878.1, on the reverse strand, counting down.
ACAAGTGCAATATGGATGATAGATATGAGTATTTGTAATCTGAAAATATAAAAACAGCAAGGTAACTAATGATAAAAGTGAGCGTAAATGGTATTGCAATGCTAGGAAACAAGGCCTAGGGTTCATACTTTCACTAGTGCAAGTTCTCTCAACAATAATAACATAATTGGATCATATAACTATCCCTCAACATGAAACAAAGAGTCACTCCAAAGTCACTAATAGCGGAGAACAAACAAAGAGATTATGGTAGGGTACGAAACCACCTCAAAGTTATCCTTTCTGATATATCTATTCAAGAGTCCGTAGTAAAATAACACGAAGCTATTCTTTCCGTTCGATCTATCATAGAGTTCGTACTAGAATAACACCTTAAGACACAAATCAACCAAAACCCTAATGTCACCTAGATACTCCAATGTCACCTCAAGTATCCGTGGGTATGATTATACGATATGCATCACACAATCTCGGATTCACCTATTCAACCAACACAAAAGAACTTCAAAGAGTGCCCCAAAGTTTCTACCGGAGAGTCAAGACGAAAATGTGTGCCAACCACTATGCATAAGTTCACGAGGTCACGGAACTCGCAAGTTGATCACCAAAACATATATCAAGTGGATCACGTGATATCCCATTGTCACCACAGATAAGCACATGCAAGACATACATCAAGTGTTCTCAAATCCTTAAAGACTCAATCCGATAAGATAACTTCAAAGGGAAAACTCAATTCATCACAAGAGAGTAGAGGGGGAGAAACATCATAAGATCCAAATATAATAGCAAAGCTCGCGATACATCAAGATCGTGCCGACTCAAGAACACGAGAGAGAGAGAGAGAGATCAAACACATAGCTACTGGTACATACCCTCAGCCCCGAGGGAGAACTACTCTCTCCTTGTCATGGAGAGCGCCGGGATGATGACGATGGCCACCGGAGAGGGATTCCCCCCTCCGGCAGAGTGCCGGAATGGGTCTAGATTGGTTTTCGGTGGCTACGGAGGTTTCTGGCGGCGGAACTCCCGATCTCTTTTGTTCCTCCATATTTTTAGGGTATATGGACATATATAGGCGAAGGAAGTCGGTCAGGGGAGCCACGAGGGGCCCACGAGGGTGGGGGGCATGCCCAGGGGGTAGGGCACGCCTCCCTGCCTCGTGGCTTCCTTGAAGCTTCCCTGACGTCTACTCCAAGTCCCCTGGATTGCTTTCATTCCAAAAATAACTCTCCCGAAGGTTTCATTCCGTTTGGACTCCGTTTGATATTCCTTTTCTTCGAAACACTGAAATAGGCAATAAAACAGCATTTTGGACTAGGCCTCCGGTTAATAGGTTAGTCCCAAAAATAATATAAAAGTGTATAATAAAGCCCATAAACATCCAAAACGGGTAATATAATAGCATGGAACAATCAAAAATTATAGATACGTTGGAGACGTATCAAGCATCCCCAAGCTTAATTCCTGCTCGTCCTCGAGTAGGTAAATGATAAAAACAGAATTTTCGATGTACCTAACATATTTATCAAAGTAATCTTCTTTATTGTGGCAAGAATATTCAAATCCATAAGATTCAAGACAAAAGTTTAATATTGACATAAAAATAATAATACTTCAAGCATACTAACAAAGTAATCATGTCTTCTCAAAATAACATGGCCAAAGAAAGCTATCCTACAAAATCATATAGTCTGGCTATGCTCTATCTTCATCACACAAAATATTTAAATCATGCACAACCCTGATGACAAGCCAAACAATTGTTTCATACTTTTGATGTTCTCAAACTTTTTCAAACTTCTCGCAATACATGAGCGTGAGCCATGGACATAGCACTATAGGTGGAATAGAATGGTGGTTGTGGAGAAGACAAAAAGGAGAAGATAGTCTCACATCAGGCGTATCAACGGGCTATGGAGATGCCCATCAATAGATATCAATGTGAGTGAGTAGGGATTGCCATGCAACGGATGCACTAGAGCTATAAGTGTATGAAAGCTCAAAAAGAAACTAAGTGGGTGTTCATCCAACTCGCTTGCTCACGAAAACCTAGGGCATTTTGAGGAAGCCCATCATTGGAATATACAAGCCAAGTTCTATAATGAAAGATTCCCACTAGTATATGAAAGTGACAACATAGGAGACTCTCTATCATGAAGATCATGGTGCTACTTTGAAGCACAAGTGTGGTAAAAGGATAGTAGCATTGCTCCTTCTCTCCTTTTCTCTCATTTTTTTTGTTTTTTGGGCCTTCTCTTTTTTTATGGCCTCTTTTTTCTCCTCTTTTTATAATTTTTCGTCCGGAGTCTCATCTCGACTTGTGGGGGAATCATAGTCTCCATCATCCTTTCCTCACTGGGACAATGCTCTAATAATGATGACCATCACACTTTTATTTACTTACAACTCAAGAATTACAACTCGATACTTAGAACAAAATATGACTCTATATGAATGCCTCCGGCGGTGTACCGGGATGTGCAATGAATCAAGAGTGACATGTATGAAAGAATTATGATCAGTGGCTTTGCCAAAAATACGATGGCAACTACATGATCATGCATGGCAATATGACAATGATGAAGCGTGTCATAACAAACGGAACGGTGGAAAGTTGCATGGCAATATATCTCGGAATGGCTATGGAAATGCCATAATAGGTAGGTATGGTGGCTTTTTGAGGAAGGTATATGGTGGGTGTCGGTGTCAAAACCGGCGGATCTCAGGTAGGGGGTCCCGAACTATGCGTCTAGGCCGGATGGTAACAGGAGGCAAGGGACACGAAGTTTTACCCAGGTTCGGGCCCTCTTGATGGAGGTAAAACCCTACGTCCTGCTTGATTAATATTGAAGATATGGGTGTTACAAGAGTAGATCTACCACGAGAACGGAGAGGCTAAACCCTAGAAGCTAGCCTACAGTATGATTGTATGTTGTGATTGTTGTCCTACGGACTAAAACCCTCCGGTTTATATAGACATCGGAGAGGGTTAGGGTTACACAAGGTCGGTTACAAAGGAGGAGATATCCATATACGTATTGCCTAGCTTGCCTTCCACGCCAAGTAGAGTCCCATCCGGACACGAGATGAAGTCATCAATCTTGTATCTTCATAGTCTAACAGTCCGGCCAATGGAGATAGTCCGGCTGTCCAGAGACCCCCTAATCCAGGACACCCTCAGTAGCCCCTGAACCAGGCTTCAATGACGATGAGTCCGGCATGCAGTTGTCTTCGGCATGGCAAGGCGGGTTCCCTCTCCGAATACATTATAGAAGAAGTTGAATGCGAGGATAGTGTCCGACCCTGCAAAACAAATTCCACATTCCACCACAGAGAGAATAACGTTTTCGCAGATTTAATCCGCTAGCTTGTTTTGGCAACATGACGTCATGTCATGGCCCGGTGACTATTCGAACCGTTTCTTTTAGCGAGCCCCGCACATAACGCGAGGCAGTTTTTCGACATGTCTTGTCAAAGCAGAGATCGTGTCCCCTTATTACGGGATTCTCATCAATACAGGCGTGGGTAACCCAACCACGCCATCAATTGCGGCGCTTGGGGGATAAGCGAGTTTTACTAGGCAAGTGGGGACGTTTAATTTTGTCTGCCCATATAAAGGGATAATGATTCACCTTTCTATCCACACCTTCTTCCTCCTCTGCTCATCCGCTCCCGCACACTCGAGCTCTAGCGCCCAAGTCCTCACTTCCATCTCAACCTTCTCCAACCATGTCCAGAGCGGGAGGCAAGTGGATGGTCTCCTCCGTCACAGAGGGAGACGTCAAGAAACTGAGGAGAGCCGGATACCTGCACGACGACATCACGCACCGGCTCCCAGATGAGGGACAGCTCATCCCCACCCCCGAGCCCCATGAGAGGGTGGTATTCCTCACCCATTTCCTCCGCGGACTGGGATTTCCTCTCCATCCCTTCGTCCGGGGGCTCATGTTTTATTATGGCCTGGATTTCCACGATCTGGCCCCAAACTTCATCCTCAACATCTCGGCGTTTATCGTCGTGTGCGAGGCCTTTCTCCGCGTCAAGCCCCACTTCGGCCTATGGCTGAAGACCTTCAACGTCAAGCCGAAGGTAGTGAGCGGCCGCTAGGCGGAGTGTGGAGGCGCCATGGTGGGCAAGATGCCCAACATCACATGGCTCGAGGGCACCTTCGTGGACACCATAAAGGGGTGGCAATAGGGGTGGTTCTATATCACTGAGCTGCGCGACCCTGCATGGGTAGCGGCCCCCGAGTTCCGATCTGGCATCCCCATGCGGCTCACCTCCTGGAAAGACAAGGGCCTGTCCTGGGGTAATTCAAAAGAGCTGACTAGACTCCAGTCATGTATTCAGAACACGGTGGACAAGAAGCTCAAGCTTGTCAACATAGTCCAGGTTATGCTCGTCCGCCGGGTACTCCCGTGCGAACAACGGGAGTTTACCTTGTGGGAGTTCAATCCGGCGCAGCACCGAACTCTGAACAGGCTCTTCAACACGACTCATGAAGATGCCTGGAGGGTGCTGTTCAAGGGCGCCGTGGTCCCTCCTCCCATTACTGAGGATCGCGGATCCAGCGCAAAGCGCCAAGCCAGTGCGGTAAGCTGTTTTACCTTCTACAGGATACTTATTTTCTATACAGATTGACTCTGTGCGGGATCTAAATTCCCGTGTCGTTAACAGGACTGGCAGAGAATGGCCAGACAGATCGACTGTCTGGCTCCCTTGCCCGAAGGCCCCGCAGACGCTCTTCTGACGAAGATGCTGACTCCGGCCCCTTATAAGGTGCCGGAGAAGACCAAGAAGGCCAAGGGAGCTCAAAAGAGTTCCCGACGCCAGGCGTCGTCAGACTCACCGCCCGATGACTCTGCGGCGCACTCTTCCCCTGAAGACGAGGAAGAGGAAGAAGAGGCTCCCCCACCGACTGGGGGAGACAAGAAAAGGAAGGCCGCCCCAACTGGGGAGGCCGAAGGGTCCAAGAAGGGAAGGACGCTCCTTCTGGACAGCTCTACCGCCGCTGACGAAAGTGAAGACGAGTGGTTGCCCAGGGGCAAGCCCCAGGGGAGATCGTAAGTGTTCGGATACCAAAGTAACCCATAGGATTCCTTTGTCGCATTGCTTTCCCTAACGCCGAACTCAATTGTGCAGGCCGCCCCGAGCCAATATCGAGGTATCCTCGGACGGCTCCCTGGGCGCGTCGGACATGGATAGCGATCCAGTCCCGACGGCCACCTCCCCTCATCCAGCCGACGACGCCGAGGTGCTGTCTCAAGAGGCACCGGATAGAGGGGGGACAGTCCCGGAGGCGCCTCAAGGCGACCTTCCGGACTCCGGGAGCCGAGGGTACGGGGTCCCCGAGAGCTCCGAGTTCGGCCCTCAGCCGAACACCGCGCCGGACCCTCCAACGGCTCCGAGCTCGGGTAGGTGGTCCCCTTCTAAGGGAGGTGAGACGCCTGTGCCGGTGAACTCTGTCCATCCAGAGGCGCCGGACACTATGTTGGAAGCGCTCCGCAGCGCTTCCATCGAGGAGGAGCACCGCACTATCATGAGTGCGGTGATCCAGAAGGTTCAGTCCGCCAAGAGCGGATTGACTGAAGCATGTACTAGCCTTCTAACAGGCTTCGAGGTAAGTGTTTTAAAATGTAGTAGAAATATTACCGCATAGATAGTAGCCCCTGATGCTTTGTTCGGTGTTCACAAAGAAAAGCCGAACAAAGGATCAAATAACATCGCAGGAGTCTAATATAAGTATGTCAATATGCATATGCAGGCTTCGCTGCTGGCGTCCGCCGCACTGACTGCGGAGGTCGCCGTACTGAAGGAGGCCCTCGAGGGGTCCCAAAAAGAGCTCGGCCTTGCTAAGAGGCAGCTCGAGGAGAACAAGGGTAAGTAATACCCCGTCTATAGATGAGAAAAAGGACGCGATTGCTAAATGACAGGATCGTTGTATGTTTGCCAGGGGCCACGACCGAGGTGGCGACCCTGAAGCAAGCGATGTCCCAGGCCGAAGAAAAGGCGGCCCAGGAGCGCACCGAGCGAGAGAGGCACGAGGCTCGGGTGGGCGAGGTGCAGCAAGAGCTCCAAGCTCTCGTGACGAAGCACAAGGCGTTGGAGCTTGACTTGAAGAAGAGAGAGTCTGAGCTTGTCGCGGCCCGTGAGAGCGCGAAGAGTGCCAAGGCCGAGGCCCAGAAGGCCCTTCAGGAGATCGACGCAATGAAGAAGATAGCGGCGGGTAAGGCTTTCTATATGCAAAGCAAGCATGCAGTGGTGAATTACCGATTACTTATCCGAATCCGGAGCTCTTCAGGAGCATTCACAGATTTGCCCCGCAGTGTGTCCGATGCCGCACTATTCTACCAGGCCGAGGATGGAAGCTCGATGAAGAAGCTGTTCTGGTCTCAGTATGATGAGGCCAAACATCTGGTGCTAATGAGCGACCAACTGAAGCAGATGGCCAAGCTACATAAGGCGGCCGATCAGGCCATGAAGGGCTTCATAGTCCGGTTGTGGCCTGACGACGCCCTTCTGAACAGCTTCTTCGGCCTGGTGAGGCGGCTTGTGGATGCCTGCCCATGACTGGAGGTCGTCAAGCGATCCATCTGCATTGAAGGTGCACGCCGGGCCTTCGCCCGTGTGAAAACGCAGTGGGTCAAACTAGACGCCGTGAAGCTTATCAAGGAGGGGCCGCCGGAGGGCAAGGAGCACCGCCACCCCGAGATGTACTACGAGGGTGTTCTGCCGGGAGCCCGTCTTATCGCGGATGAGTGTTCACAAAATGTAATATTTGAATGAGACTTGCTCGTTTTTTATCCTGTGTAATGAAAACTTGTTTCATATGCGCTATGCAACGCTTGTGTGAATTTAAAATATTACCTTCTGTTTGGATGTTTATCCAATCTGAGAGATTGCTAGTCCTCGGCTTCTGCCCCCATACCACGAGTGCTGGGGTGTTCGGGATTAACCTGAGCACTCTTGTTCCCATGTTTGGGTCCTTCGAGGGAGGTGCTTAGCACAACGAACAAGGCAACCGGACTAATAATGCTTTATCACTCTCACTTAGCCATAGAATTCTATAATTTTAAATTTCGGCAAAGCCCCCGGTATTCGGAAGGCCGAATTCGGGGTGCGATACACGCCTGTAGGCCGGACGGAGCCAGCCCTTCACCCTAAGCGGCATAAGTCTTTAGGGACTCGAAAAACCTCGCCGAACAACGACCAGTCTCTCGCCTTATCATGACAGTCAGTTTTAGCTTTCTCTACTGAGGTGCTCGGCCTGGCACAACCGGGGCACAATCGCAGTAGTTCTCCTAGCGCTACCTTAGCCGATAGAGCGGAACGTAAGGTACCAAAACAAAGGAGCCGGGCAAACCCAACATTTGACCAAAGACATGATTCGGAGCTGATGCATATAATGCTATAAGTTCGGGGTGCCGTACTTGTGAAAGTATTCGGACTTTTCACACCATATTGTGAGCACGTAAGCCCCTGGTGCATTGGCCGTACCAGAGTGTACGGTTGCTAGGCGTCATTAATGAACACATAGATATGTATACAAAGAATGCGATAATAGTCGTAATGTCATGCATTGTATATTAAAAAAATTGCATTAAAGCAAAGTGATACAGATAGTGTAATAAGCAAAAGAGTAGGACTATGTCCCTTCCAAGGGCGAGCTGAGGAATTATATGAAATCTATAATCCACCTGGGAATTCCGTAGTTGTCGGCCTCCTTGGTTGCTGTATCATGGGTTCGGCAATAGAGCTGCCAGACAGTGTTTCCAGAGATTGAAGTCCTGAAAGAAAAAGAAAAATAACCAAACGGGAAGCCCCTGGTGCGGTTTAGGCCGCGTTTTGGGGCGTGCCGTAGTTGTGCCTCCCCCTCCCCATCTGTGCCCATGGTATTTTTAATGCGTAATTATGTACGCGCGGCACGAACAACGCCGTTGGGCTGGGATTGGGGTGGCCGCCGTATTGCTACGCGAGCTCAGATCGCGCCAGGAGGTCTGTTTGCCGATTTCCCCGAGCGCGCTTGAAGGTGTCCGGGCTTTGAAACGCCGAACTGGTAGATTGCCTTGAGAGGCTGCTTTGCGCTTCTGCTGCAAGGGCCGCGGTGTGCTCCTCTGTTCGGAGAGAGTGCTCTGTGTTTCCGTTGACTGTAATAACTCCGCAGGGTCCTGGCATTTTGAGCTTGAGGTATGCATAATATGGCACCGCATTGAATCTAGCGAAGGCGGTTCATCCGAGCAACGTGTGGTAACCACTGCGGAACGGGACTATATCGAAGATTAACTCTTTGCTTCGGAAGTTATCCGGGGGTCCGAAGACCACGTCTAGTGTAATTGAGCATGTGCAGTGGGCCTCTACGCCTGGAATGACGCCTTTAAAGGTCGTCTTTGTGGGTTTGATCCTTGAGGGGTCTATGCCCATTTTGCGCACCGTGTCCTGATAAAGCAGGTTCAGGCTGCTGCCGCCGTCCATAAGGACTCGAGTGAGGTGAAATCCGTCGATGATTGGGTCTAAGACCAGTGCGGCGAATCCGCCGTGGCGGATACTAGTGGGGTGGTCCCTGCGATCGAAGGTGATCGGACAGGAGGACCAAGGGTTGAATTTTGGGGCGACTGGCTCCAGCGCATATACGTCCCTGAGCGCACGCTTCCGCTCCCTCTTGGGGATGTGGGTTGCGTATATCATGTTCACCGTCCGCACTTGCGGGGGAAACCTCTTCTGTCCTCCAGTGTGCGGCTGCCGGGGTTCGTCCTCGTCATTGCTCTGCGGCCCCTTGTCCTTGTTTTCAGCGATTAACTTGCCGGCCTGCTTGAACACCCAATAGTCCATGTTGGTGTGATTGGCTGGCTTGTCTGGGGTGCCGTGTATTTGACACGAGCGATCGAGTATACAGTCCAAGCTGGACGGACTCGGCGTACTTTGTTTGAATGGCTTTTTCCGCTGACCGGGTTTAGAGCCTTTGAATCCGGCATTGACTGCCGTATCCTCAGTACTTTCGCCGTTAATGCGGCGCTTATGCTTGTTGCGACGTGACCTGCTGTTGCCGTCCTTGGTATCTGAGGTACCATGGTTCTTTGATATGTTGTTACTGCGAGCCAACCAGCTGTCTTCTCCCGCGCAAAAGCGGGTCATGAGCATCGTGAGGGCTGCCATAGATTTTGGCTTTTCCTGACCAAGGTGCCGGGCTAGCCACTCGTCTCGGATGTTGTGCTTGAAAGCCGCTAAGGCCTCCGCATCCGGACAGTCGACGATTTGATTTTTCTTTGTAAAGAACCGAGTCCAGAATTGCCTGGCCGACTCTTCTGGCTGCTGAATTATGTGGCTCAAGTCATCGGCGTCTGGTGGTCGCACATAAGTGTCCTAAAAGTTGTCGAGGAATGCGGCTTCCAGATCTTCCGAACAGCTAATGGAGTCCGCTGGCAAGCTATTAAGCCAATGCCGCGCTGGTCCTTTGAGTTTTAGAGGGAGGTATTTGATGGCATGTAAGTCATCACCGCGGGCCATGTGGATATGGAGGAGGAAATCCTCAATCCATACTGCGGGATCTGTTGTGCCGTCGTATGATTCAATGTTTACAAGTTTGAAACCTTCTGGGAATTGATGTTCCATTACTTCGTCTGAAGCATAAGGGGTGTGCGGCGCCTCTGTATTGGGCTATATCGCGACGCAGCTCGTATGGGTCCTGCCCGCTGTGTTCGGCCCGGCCGGATTTGCTTTTACTGTATCCGGCGTGACGTTTACCATCTCGTAGAGTGGTGCACCCTCGTGATCCGTAGATCGATCTTGAATGCTTTTCTTTGTCCTCCAATATGTCTCGCAGGTCTGGCGTATCTCCCCATGCCTTTTTATTTGGATGGCGTTGGGGTGGAGGCTGAGCTTTCGGTAGGAATGCCTCTCTATCGCGGCCACGAGGTGGCCGATCAGCCGTATCGTACGCTTCTTCCTCTAGTCGGGGTAGTAACCTGCGCCTTGGGTAACTCTTGGAGGGATGCTCGAGTTTATATTCCTCGGCTGCGAGGAATTCAGTCCATTTGTCAGCTAGCAGATCTTGATCAGCTTGAAGCTCCTGCTGCTTTTTCTTCAGGCTATTTGCCGTGGCCATAAGCCTGCGCTTGAAGTGCTCTTGTTCGACGGGATCCTCTGGTACGGCGAATTCATCGTCGCCGAGGCTTGCCTCGTCTTCGGAGAGGGGCATGTAATTGTCATCCTCCTCCTCTCTGCCATCCGGTCTCTCAGGAGAGCTGGCACCTTCATCCTCCTGATCTAACTCTTGCTGGAGGGGGTTTTCATTGTCTTCGGCGCTATCTGGAGTGTTATTATCTCCTGTGCTGGTATCACCACTTTTGCTTTGGCGGGACTTAGAGCGGCGCCGCTGACGTCGGCGCTTGGGTTGCTTCTTGGAGGGGTCATCCTCCGCTATCTCGTCGCCGTTGCCTTCATTGGGTGTATCCATCATGTATATGTCATACGACGAGGTGGCCTTCCAGTGCCCTATAGGTGCTGGTTCATGTTCGTCTCCTTCATCTCATCCATACCGTCGATGTCTTCGGAGTCGAAGTCGAGCATGTCGGTTAAATCATTGACAGTGGCTACAAAGTGGGTGGTGGGTGGGCGTCGAATTTGTTCATCGTCCGCATCCCAGTCCTGTTGGCCATAATCCGTCCAGGGCTCTCCTGACAAAGAGAGAGACCTTAGTGAATTCAGAATGTCGCCGAAGGGCGAGTGCTGAAAGATATCCGCGGCGGTGAATTCCATGATCGGCGCCCACTCGGATTCGATTGGCAGGGGCGTGGATGGTTCGGGGTCTGGAGGAGAGTCCGGAACCTTGGAGTCACGGGCTGCGCAGAGGATTATGCTGGTGTTCGGCTCGATCGCCGTTGAGACTGCAGCCCCTGAGGTGGTGTCTAGCCACCCGTCCTTGATTAGCGCAGCTGGCTCCGAGCTAAGGGTCGGAGCTGATGCGGGCGCGGCCTCTGGGGTACCATCTGATGGTAGAGCTAGGTCATACCCATCGCGACAGTGCGGCGCACCCGGCTGTGGCTCGAATCCGTCGAAGATCAAGTCCCCGCGGATGTTGGCCGTGTAATTCAAACTTCCAAATCTGACCTGATGGCCAGGGGCATAGCTTTCAATCTGCTCCAGATGGCCAAGCGAATTAGCCCGCAGTGCAAAGCCGCCGAATACGAAGATCTGTCCGGGGAGAAAAGTCTCACCCTGGACCGCATCGCTATCGATGATAGTAGGAGCCATCAAGCCTAACAACGACGACACAGAGGAACTCTCAATGAAAGCACCAATGTCGGTGTCAAAACCGGCGGATCTCGGGTAGGGGGTCCCGAACTGTGCGTCTAGGCCGGATGGTAACAGGAGGCAAGGGACATGAAGTTTTACCCAGGTTCGGGCCCTCTTGATGGAGGTAAAACCCTACGTCCTGCTTGATTAATATTGAAGATATGGGTGTTACAGGAGTAGATCTACCACTAGATCGGAGAGGCTAAACCCTAGAAGCTAGCCTACGGTATGATTGTATGTTGTGATTGTTGTCCTACGGACTAAAACCCTCCGGTTTATATAGACACCGGAGAGGGTTAGGGTTACACAAGGTCGGTTACAAAGGAGGAGATATCCATATACGTATTGCCTAGCTTGCCTTCCACGCCAAGTAGAGTCCCATCCGGACATGAGACGAAGTGTTCAATCTTGTATCTTCATAGTCTAACAGTCCGGCCAATGGAGATAGTCCGACTGTCCGGAGACCCCCTAATCCAGGACTCCCTCAGTGGGTGTATGATACCGGCGAAAAGTGCGCGGTAATAGAGAGGCTAGCAAATGTGGAGGGTGAGAGTGCATATAATCCATGGACTCAACATTAGACATAAAGAACTCACATACTTATTGCAAAAATCTATTAGTTATCGAAACGAAGTATTAGCGCATGCTCCTAGGGGGATAGATTGGTAGGAAAAGACCATCGCTTGTCCCCGACCGCCACTCATAAGGAAGACAATCAATAAATAAATCATGCTCCGACTTCATCACATAACGGTTCACCATACGTGCATGCTACGGGAATCACAAACTTTAGCACAAGTATTTATCAAATTCACAACTACTCAACTAGCATGACTCTAATATCACCATCTTCATATCTCAAAACAATCATCAAGTATCAAACTTCTCATAGTATTCAATGCACTTTATATGAAAGTTTCTGTTATACCCATCTTGGATGCCCATCATATTAGGACTAAATTCATAACCAAAGCAATTACCATGATGTTCTAAAAGACTCTCAAAATAATATAAGTGAAGCACGAGAGTTCATCTATTTCTTCAAATAAAACCACCGCCGTGCTCTAAAAGGACATAAGTGAAGCACTAGAGCAAATGACAAACTACTCTGAAAGATATAAGTGAAGATCAATGGGTAGTCGAATAATTATGTAACTATGTGAAGATTCTCTAACATTTAAGAATTTCAGATCCTGGTATTTTATTCAAACAGCAAGCAACATAAAAGAAAACAAAATGACGCTCCAAGAAAAACACATATCATGTGGTGAATAAAAATATAGCTCCAAGTAAAGTTACCGATGAACGAAGACGAAAGAGGGGATGCCTTCCGAGGCATCCCCAAGCTTAGGCTCTTGGTTGTCCTTGAATATTACCTTGGGTTTCCTTGGGCATCCCCAATCTTAGGCTCTTGCCACTCCTTATTCCATAGTCCATCGAATCTTTACCCAAAACTTGAAATTTTCACAACACAAAACTTAACAAAAAACTCGTAAGCTCCGTTAGTATAAGAAAATAAATAACCACTTAGGTACTGTTGTGAACTCATTCTAAATTAATATTGGTGTAATATATACTGTATTCCAACTTCTCTATGGTTCATATCCTCCGATACTACTCATAGATTCATCAAAATAAGCAAACAACACATAGCAAACAGAATCTGTCAAAAACAGAACAGTATGTAGTAATCTGTATCTAACGTATACTTCTGGAACTCATAAAATTCTGAAATAAATTGGTGGACGCGATTAATTTGTCTATTGATCATCTGCAAAATGAATCAACTTAATCGCACTCTCCAGTAAAAAATGGCAGCTAATCTCGTGAGCGCTAAAGTTTCTGTTTTTTTACAGCAAGATCACAAAGACTTCATCCAAGTCTTCCCAAAGGTTCTACTTGGCACAAACACTAATTAAAAGCATAAAACCACCTTTAAATAGAGGCTAGATGAATTATTTATTACCAAACATGAACAAAAAGCAAGGAACAAAAATAAAAATTGGGTTGCCTCCCAACAAGCGCTATCGTTTAACGCCCCTAGGTAGGCATGATGATTTCAATGATGCTCACATAAAAGATAAGAATTGTAACATAAAGAGAGCACCATGAAGAATATGGCTAGCACATTTAAGTCTAACCCTCTTCCTATGCATAGGGATTTTGTGAGCAAACAACTTGTGGGAACAAGAATCAACTTGCATAGGAAGGTAAAACAAGGAAATCTTCAAGATTTTCAACACATAGAGAGGAAACTTGATATTATTGCAATTCCTACAAGCATATGTTCCTCCCTCATAATAATTTTCAGTAGCATCATGAATGAATTCAACAATAGAACCATCACATAAATCATTGCTCTCATGATCTACAAGCATAGAAAATTTACTACTCTCCACATAAGCAAAATTCTTCTCATTCGGAATAGTGGGAGTATCATAAGAAACTCGAATACTATAAATTGTTTCCATATTAAAAGAGTAATGTTCAGAAAAGGGGTAATCATAATCATGACAAGTTTTCTAAATATAATCATCATTACTTTTTATAGCATAAGTATCATCACAATAATCATCATAAGTAGCAACTTTGTTCTCATCATAATCAATTGAAACCTCTTCCAAGATAGTGGAATCATTACTAAACAAAAATTATCACAATAATATTCAACATCCTCCAAAATAGTGGGATCATTACTTCCTAAAGTTGACACTCTACCAAACCCACTTTCATCAATATAATCATCATAAGTAGGAGGCATGCTATCATCATAACAAATTTGCTCATCAAAACTTGGGGGACAAAAAATATCATCTTCATCAAACAAAGCTTCCCCAAGCTTGTGGCTTTGCATATCATTAGCATCATGGATATTCAAGGAATTCATACTAACAACATTGCAATCATGCTCATCATGCAAAGATTTAGTGTCAAACATTTTAATGCATTCTTCTTCTAACACTTTGGCACAATTATCGGAATCCTTATTTTCATGAAAGACATTAAAAAGATGAAGCATATGAGGTAACCTTAATTCCATTTTTTTGTAGTTTATTTTATACACTAAACTAGTGATAAAACAAGAAACAAAAAGATTCAATTGCAAGATCTAAAGATATACTTTCAAGTGCTAACCTCCCCGGCAACGGCGCCAGAAAAGAGCTTGTTGTCTACTAAGCAACCTTCTTCTTGTAGACGTTGTTGGGCCTCCAAGTGCAGAGGTTTGTAGGACAGTAGCAAATTTCCCTCAAGTGGATGACCTGAGGTTTATCAATCCGTGGGAGGCATAGGTTGAAGATGGTCTCTCTCAAACAACCCTGCAACCAAATAACAAAGAGTATCTTGTGTCCCCAACACACCCAATACAATGGTAAATTGTATAGGTGCACTAGTTCGGCGAAGAGACGGTGATACAAGTGCAATATGGATGATAGATATGAGTATTTGTAATCTGAAAATATAAAAACAGCAAGGTAACTAATGATAAAAGTGAGCGTAAATGGTATTGCAATGCTAGGAAACAAGGCCTAGGGTTCATACTTTCACTAGTGCAAGTTCTCTCAACAATAATAACATAATTGGATCATATAACTATCCCTCAACATGAAACAGAGAGTCACTCCAAAGTCACTAATAGCGGAGAAAAAACAAAGAGATTATGGTAGGGTACGAAACCACCTCAAAGTTATCCTTTCTGATCGATCTATTCAAGAGTCTGTAGTAAAATAACACGAAGCTATTCTTTCCGTTCAATCTATCATAGAGTTCGTACTATAATAACACCTTAAGACACAAATCAACCAAAACCCTAATGTCACCTAGATACTCCAATGTCACCTCAAGTATCTGTGGGTATGATTATACGATATGCATCACACAATCTCAGATTCATCTATTCAACCAACACAAAGAACTTCAAAGAGTGCCCCAAAGTTTCTACCGGAGAGTCAAGACGAAAATGTGTGCCAACCCCTATGTATAAGTTCACGAGGTCACAGAACTCGCAAGTTGATCACCAAAACATACATCAAGTGGATCACGTGATATCCCATTGTCACCACAAATAAGCACATGCAAGACATACATCAAGTGTTCTCAGATCCTTAAAGACTCAATCCGATAAGATAACTTCAAAGGGAAAACTCAATTCATCACAAGAGAGTAGAGGGGAAGAAACATCATAAGAACCAAATAATATTGCAAAGCTCACAATACATCAAGATCGTGCCGACTCAGGAACACGAGAGAGAGAGAGAGAGAGAGAGAGAGAGATCAAACACATAGCTACTGGTACATACCCTCAGCCCCGAGGGAGAACTACTCCCTCCTCGTCATGGAGAGCACCAGATGATGAAGATGGTGACCGGAGAGGGATTCCCCCCTCCGGCAGGGTGCCGGAACGGGCCTAGATTGGTTTTCGGTGGCTATGGAGGTTTCTGGCGTCGGAACTCCCGATCTCTTCTGTTCCTCGATGTTTTTAGGGTATATGGACATATATAGGCAAAAGAAGTCGGTCAGGGGAGCCAGGAGGGGCGCACGAGGGTGGGGGCGCGCCCAGGGGGTAGGGCGCACCTCCCTGCCTCGTGGCTTCCTCGAAGCTTCGCTGACGTCTACTCCTAGTCCCCTGGATTGCTTCCGTTCCAAAAATAACTCTCCCGAAGGTTTCATTCCGTTTGGACTCCGTTTGATATTCATTTTCTTCGAAACACTGAAATAGGCAATAAAACAACATTTTGGGTTGGGCCTCCGGTTAATAGGTTAGTTCCAAAAATAATATAAAACTGTATAATAAAGCCCATAAACATCCAAAACGGGTAATATAATAGCATGGAACAATAAAAAATTATAGATACGTTGGAGACGTATCTGCGGGGCAGAGGAAAATGATCTTTCGGGCAGGCCCGATTGATATGCTTGAGGTCGATGCACATGCGAAGTGAATCGTCCTTTTTGGGGACCATGACAACATTGGCGATCCACTCGAAGTGGTATATCTCGCGGATGAACTCAGCTGCCAGAAGCCAAGCCACCTCCTCACCAATTGCTTTCCTCTTCTCCACGGCGGACCGACAGAGATGCTCTTTGACAGGTTTTGCTTTCGGGTCGACTCACAAACGGTGCTCAGCCAGTCCCCTGGGTACACCTGGCATGTCGGAAGGCTTCCATGCAAAGATGTCCCAGTTCTCATGGAGGAACTGGATGAGCGCTTCTTCCTATTTGTTGTCGAGTGTCATTGAGATATGAGTCAGAGTAGCATTAGGATCGGTCGGGTGAACATGAACTTGTTTCATTTCACCAGACGACTGAAATGAAGATTCTGAAGCGGGCTTCTTAGCACACAGCAAATCACTCGGATCTGCGTTCTTCTGGTACTCTTGCATTTCTACTGTTGCCATCTGTTCATCGGCAATCTTTGAGCCTTTCTGGAAACATTCCTCCGCTCTCTGTCGATTACCAGTGATCGTAATCACGCCTTTGGACCCAGGCATCTTCAGCTTGAGGTATACGTAACATGGTCGAGCCATGAAGCGAGCATACGCAGGCCTGCCCAAAATAGCATGATAAGCACTGTGAAAATCCACAACTTCAAATGTCAACTTTTCCTTGCGATAGTTCTTCGAATAACCGAAAACCACGTCAAGAGTGATCTGGCTGAGTGAATCAGCTTTTTTCCCAGGAATGACATCGTGGAAGTGCATATTGCTTTCACTGAGCTTGGACATCGGGTTGCCCATCTCTTGGAGAGTTTCAGCATACAGGATGTTCAAACCACTACCACCATTCATCAGGACCTTGGTCAATCGGGTGCCTCCGATGACCAGCTCGACCACCAACGCTTGCCGCCCTGGTGTAGCAACACGTGTCGGGTGATCTGATTGGTTGAATGTAATGGGAGTCTTTGACCATTTCAAATATGTTGGCGTTGCCGGAGCAACCATGTTCACTTCTCTGTTAATGACTTTCAGTCGACTTTTGCTCTCAACGTCAGCGAAAATCATCAAAGTGGCATTGATATTGGGGAAACCATCATCTTCCTCTTTGTCTTCGTCCCTATCAAACTCTTTCTCTTTCTCCTTGGACTGACCCTCTCGGAATTGCTGGATGAGGAGTCGACATTGTCGAGTGGTATGCTTGGGATAAATCATGTTTCCCTCTTCATCCACTTTGGTGTGTATATGACATGGCAGATCCAACACATCATTTCCTGCCGAATCCTTCACTTTTTTCGGGACCCATGGTCCTTTAGGTTTTCCTTTGAACTTTCGCTGAGTCACTGCCGCGGCTTCACCGGGAGCGGCGGGTTCGGCTTTACGCTTCTGCTTCCGATTGTAATTACCTCCTCCAGCATCTTGGGCGACTGGTTTGCTCTTGCCACTGCGGAGTCGGTCTTCTTCTTCACCGTTAGTGTACCGAGTGGCTATTTCCATGATTCGGGTCAGAGTCATATCTCCTGTCCCACCGAATTTCAGGTTCAGCTCTCGGTACTGAACGCCCTCCTTGAAGGCGCAGACTGCTTGGTGTGGTGACACGTTTTCCACTGTGTGATGCAAAGTGGTCCACCTCTAGATATAATCTCTCAACGTCTCATTCGGCTTCTGAACACAATGCTGCAACTCTATCAGCCCTGCAAGCCGCTTGCAAGTGCCTGCAAATGTTCTAACAAACACTCGGGCCAACTCTTCCCAACTGAATATGCTGCCAGGAGCCTACTGATTCAACCAAGCTCTGGCTAACCCTTCCAACATCAAAGGAAGGTGTTTCATGGCTACCTCATCATTACCGCTGCCAATCTGCACAGCCACTCGATAGTCCTGTAACCAAGTGTCGGGTTTGGATTCACCGGTAAACTTACTTACCCTACTCGCCAATCTAAAGTTGGGAGGGATCTCTGCGGCTCTGATGGCACTGCTAAAACACTCAGGCCCTGATACATCCACTCGACTGCTCGCTGGTCGATCTCTGTCTTGTCCTTCTCTGTGAGCTCTGTTCCGGTCGACCAAACCTTGTACCAAAATTGATCTTGCATCAAATCCAGGTTCTCTGGGGTTGACTGGATGCCTTCGCTCATCACCATATGGACGCCTATCATCGGGTCGCCGGGGTGCATACGACCCGCCTTGTAGAGGGGGCGTTGACACTCGACGTCGGTCCTCACGGCTGACCCGATGATCATATTGCTCATAATTCCGACCCATGAATTGCTCTTGACAGTGTCCACGGCCCTCACGCCGCGGAGGTGATCTTGGGCTATGAGCCGACTGGACAATGTCCGCATCCATAGATCTGCTATGAATCTTATTGCGCGACTGGGAAACTGTTGTGTTCTGCTCTCCTGCTGCATGGAGCTGCACTCGAATCTGCATCAAACCTCTTCCAGCCTCTGACTGGGACGGCTGGATCGACTCTGCTATGCGGGCTGTGGCAGTAAGATTTTGAATTGGGGTACGGTATACCTGATGCTTGGGGGGGGACAATTGCCGCTGTCGTCGACTGGACTCAGGGACCAGTCGTCGAGCGCGATCGTCGAGTGGACACTAGAGATTCTCCAGTCGCGCACTGAGCCAACATGGCCAAGTGCACAGTCTCCAAGGCCTGAGCCTCAAAGGTTTCCCCAATGATGGGAGTGTGGAGTGCCTCCGTATTGCGATGATGTAGCTCCTCTCGCTGCTGTGAAGTAAGGGCTTGAGGACGATATTCTTCGTGAATGTGTGATGGATCACCACCGCCATCTCCGTCGTCGCTGCGGCAGAAACCAGGAGGGCTGCGCGGCGTGTCGACCATCAGGACTTCTACCACAGGGTTGCTGCTGTCACACTCGGAGAGGGTCTCAACGGAGCCAGTCGACAGGTCGAACAACCCGTCGAGAGATTCGTCGGGCTCGATTGCCGCGACTTGAGGGGTGGCCAACCGGTGAGCCACCGCATGCTTGATCCACCGCTGAAGCCGCGATGATCGAAGATGTTGTGTGAGCCGACCGATACTGGGTCGACGGCTGCCGCAGAAGGATGCCACGGCCGCACGCTCGTAAGTGGGTCGCTCCACGGACGGGGAGCGCCTCGACGTCGAGGGGATCTTCTTGAAGCCAAGCGGAGTCGTCGGCGAAGAAAATGAGCGCGCCGAGACGGATCTCGTGGCTCTCAGCCAAACCTCCGTCAGAAACCATGATGATGGGAATCGGAAAAATGCAACCTCACCGGAAGTCGCTAAGACACCTGCCCCAAGGTGGACGCCAACTGTCGTGGTTCTAAGTCTGACAGTAGATTAGGGGGTACGTAAGTGGAGGCAAGATCCTAACTACGATGAGGTTGTGCACGCAAGATTTATGAGTTCAGGACCTTCGCGGAGGAAGTAAAAGCCCTACGTCTTGGTGCCCTGAGGCGGTCGACTGGATTATGCGTGAAGTTACAGGGGTGCGAACCCTTGTACCTGAGGAGGGGGTGGCTTATATAGAGTGCGCCGGACCCCTCCAGCCCTCAGTTATACAGGGTTCAATGTACATAAAGATGAGGCATTATTGGTAACGCCAGCAATAAGGACGTATAAATGATCATTCACACTACTGAGTGAACGCCTGACCGTTGCCATCCTGAGTGACTTTAGGTCTTCTGTCTTCCGATGGTTTCTTGTATGGTCGAGTGGTGATATATCGATCAAATGGAATTGGGTTATCCGGGTGAGTTGTTGGTCAAGCGAATTGCACTCTGAGGAGATTCCAGTCGGTGGAAATTACTGAACTTTGAATGTTGTTGGTCTTTGGGTAGTGTCCTTGGGGAGGGTGTCTAGGTCAGGCCTATTACCCTACCCTAGGTACATGTCATCATCAGTAGGCGCGCCCCCACCCTCGTGGGCCCCTCGTAGCTCCACCGACCTACTTCTTTCGCCTATATATACTCTTATACCCTGAAAACATCTAGGGGAGCCACGAAACCACTTTTCCACCGCCGCAACCTTCTGTACCCGTGAGATCCCATCTTGGGGCCTTTTCCGGTGATCTGCCGGAGGGGGATTCGATCACGAAGGGCTTCTACATCAACACCATAGCCTCTCCAATGAAGCGTGAGTAGTTTACCACAGACCTTCGGGTCCATAGTTATTAGCTAGATGGCTTCCTCTCTCTCTTTGGTTCTCAATACAAAGTTCTCCTCGATGTTCTTGGAGATCTATTCGATGTAATACTTTTTGCGGTGTGTTTGCCGAGATCCGATGAATTGTGGGTTTATGATCAAGATTATCTATGAAGAATATTTGATTCTTCTTTGAATTCTTATATGCATGATTTCATATCTTTGCAAGTCTCTTTGAATTATCAGTTTGGTTTGGCCTACTAGATTGATCTTTCTTGCAATGGGAGAAGTGCTTAGCTTTGGGTTCAATCTTGCGGTGCTCGATCCCAGTGACAGAAAGGAAACCGACACGTATTGTATTGTGGCCATCAAGGATAAAAAGATGGGGTTTATATCATATTGCTTGAGTTTATCCCTCTACATCATATCATCTTGCTTAATGCGTTACTCTGTTCTTATGAACTTAATACTCTAGATGCATGCTGGATAGCGGTCGATGTGTGGAGTAATAGTAGTAGATGGAGAATCATTTTGGTCTACTTGACACGAATGTGATGCCTATGTTCATGATCATGCTTAGTGATTCTCATAACTATGTGCTATTCTATCAATTGCTCGGCAGTAATTTGTTCACCCACCGTAATATATGTTATCATGAGAGAAGCCACTAGTGAAACCTATGGCCCCCGGGTCTACTTTACATCATATAAGTTTCCGATCTATAACTCTAGTTTACTATTTATTTATTTTGCAATCTTTATTTTCCAATATATACAACAAAAATACCAAAAAGATTTATCTTATTATCTTTATCAGATCTCACTTTTGCAAGTGGTCGTGAAGGGATTGACAACCCCTTTATCGTGTTGGTTGCATGGTTCTTGATTGTTTATGCAGGTACTAGGCGATTTGCGTGTAGTCTCCTACTGGATTGATACCTTGGTTCTCAAAAACTGAGGGAAATACTTACGCTACTTTGTTGCATCACCCTTTCCTGTTCAAGGGAAAACCAACGCATGCTCAAGAGGTAGCAGCGACCTCTAATCTACCTTCGGGATTAGTTTTAGACCTAAATAATTGTTATTTGTTTCCAGCGTTGAGCATGAACATTATATCTGGATCTTGTTTAGTGCGATACGGTTATTCATTTAAATCAGAGAATAATGGTTGTTCTATTTATATGAGTAATATGTTTTATGGTCATGCACCCGTGAAGAGTGGCCTATTTTTGTTGAATCTCGATTGTGGTAATACACATATTCATAATATTGATGCCAAAAGATGCAAAATTGATAATGATAGTGCAACATATTTGTGGCAGTGCCGTTTAGGTCATATTGGTGTAAAGCGCATGAAGAAACTCCATGCAGATGGGCTTTTGGAATCACTTGATTATGAATCATTTGATACTTGCGAACCATGCCTCATGGGAAAGATGACTCAAACTCCGTTCTCCGGAACAATGGAGCGAGCCAATGACTTATTGGAAATAATACATACCGATGTATGCGGTCCAATGAGTGTTGAGGCACGCAGCGGGTGTCGTTATTTTCTGGCCACAGATGATTTGAGCAGATATGGGTATATCTACTTAATGAAACACAAGTCTGGAACATTTGAAAAGTTCGAAGAATTTCAGAGTGAAGTGGAGAACCATCATAATAAGAAAATAAAGTTTCTACGATCTGGTCGTGGAGGTGAATATTTGAGTTACGAGTTTGGCCTCCATTTAAAACAATGTGGAATGGTTTCACAACTCACGCCACCTGGAACACCACAGCGTAATGGTGTGTCTGAACGTTGTAACCGTACTTTATTAGATATGGTGCGATCTATGTTAAATAGGGCACCATCTAAATCCGTTGAGACGACACCCTATGAACTGTGGTTTGGCAAGAAACCTAAGTTGTCGTTTCTTAAAGTTTGGGGTTGCGGCACTTATGTCAAAAGGCTTTAGCCTGATAAGCTCAAAACCAAATCGGAGAAGTGTGTCTTCATAGGATACCCTAAGGAAACAATTGGGTACACCTTCTACCATAGATCCGAAGGCAAGATCTTTGTTGCCAAGAATGGAAACTTTCTAGAGAAGGAGTTTCTCTCGAAAGAAGTGAGTGAGAGGAAAGTAGAACTTGATGAGGTAATTGTACCTTCTCTCGAATTGGAAAGTAACACATCAGAGAAAACTGTTCCCGTGATGCCTACACCAACTAGAGAGGAAGCAAATGATAATGATCATGAAACTTCAGATCAAGTTATTACTGAACCTCGTAGGGCAACCAGAGCACGATCCGCACCAGAGTAGTACGGTAATCCTGTCCTGGAAGTCATGTTACTAGACCATGACGAACCTACAAAATATGAAGAAGCTATGATGAGCCCAGATTCTGACAGATGGCTTGAGGCCATGAAACCTGAGAAAGGATCCATGTATAAGAACAAAGTGTGGACTTTGGTGGACTTGCCCGATGATCGTCAAACCATTGAGAATAAATGGATCTTCAAGGAGAAGACTGACGCTGATAGTAATGTCACTATCTAGAAAGCTCGACTTGTCGCAAAAGTTTTCTGACAAGTTCAAGGAGTTGACTACAATGAGACTTTCTCAACCGTGGCAATGCTTAAGTCTGTCCGGATCATGTTAGCAATTGCCACATTTTATGATTAGGAAATCTGGCAACTGGACGTCAAAACTGCATTCCTTAATGGATATCTTAAAGAAGAGCTGTATATGATGCAACCAGAAGTTTCGTTAATCCTAAACGTGTTGACAAAGTGGGCAAGCTCCAGCGATCCATCTATGGAATGGTGCAAGCATCTTGGAGTTGGAATATACAATTTGATGAGGTGATCAAAGCATATGGTTTTATACAGACTTAAGGTGAAGCTTGAATTTACAAGAAAGTGAGTGGGAGCTCTGTAACATTTCTGATATTATATGTGGATGACATATTATTGATTGGAAATGATATAGAATTTCTGGATAGCATAAAAGGATACTTGAATAAGTTTTTTGCAATGAAAGACCTCGGTAAAGCTACTTGCATATTGAGCATCAAGATCTATAGGGATAGATGAAGACGCTTAATAGAACTTTCATAAAACACATACTTTGAGAAGATTCGAAGAAGTTCAAAATGGTTCAGTCCAAGAAGGGGTTCTTGCCTGTATTACAAGGTGTGAAGTTAAGTAAGACTCAAAACCCGACCACGGCAGAAGATAGAGAGAGAATGAAAGTCATTCCATATGCCTAAGCCATAGGTTCTATACGATATGCTATGCTGTGTACCACACCTGATGTGTGTCTTGCCACTTATCTGGCAAAGAGGGTACAAGAGTGATGCAGGAGTGGACCATGTTGGAAATATGCCCTAGAGGCAATAATAAATTAGTTATTATTATATCATATTTCATTGTTCATGATAATCGTTTATTATCCATGCTAGAATTGTATTGATAGGAAACTCAGATACATGTGTGGATACATAGACAACACCATGTCCCTAGTAAGCCTCTAGTTGACTAGCTCATTGATCAATAGATGGTTACGGTTTCCTGACCATGGACATTGGATGTTGTTGATAACGGGATCACATCATTAGGAGAATGATGTGATGGACAAGACCCAATCCTAAGCCTAGCACAAAGATCGTGTAGTTCGTATGCTAAAGCTTTTCTAATGTCAAGTGTCATTTCCTTAGACCATGAGATTGTGCAACTCCCGGATACCGTAGGAGTGCTTTGGGTGTACCAAACGTCAAAACGTAACTGGGTGGCTATAAAGGTACACTACAGGTATCTCCGAAAGTGTCTGTCGGGTTGGCACGAATCGAAACTGGGATATATCACTCCGTGTAAACAGAGAGGTATCTCTGGGCCCACTCGGTAGGACATCATCATAATGTGCACAATGTGATCAAGGAGTTGATCACGGGATGATGTGTTACGAAACGAGTAAAGAGACTTGCCGGTAACGAGATTGAACAAGGTATCGGGATACTGACGATCGAATCTCGGGCAAGTATCGTACCGATAGACAAAGGGAATTGTATACAGGATTGACTGAATCCTTGACATCGTGGTTCATCCGATGAGATCATCGTGGATCATGTGGGAGCCAACATGGGTATCCAGATCCCGCTGTTGGTTATTGACCGGAGAGTTGTCTCGGCCATGTCTGCATGACTCCCGAACCCGTAGGGTCTACACACTTAAGGTTCGATGACGCTAGGGTTATAGGGAAAGTATGTACGCGGTTACCGAATGTTGTTCGGAGTCCCGGATGAGATCCCGGACATCACGAGGAGTTCCGGAATGG
Source organism: Triticum urartu (assembly GCF_056163025.1). NCBI lineage: Eukaryota > Viridiplantae > Streptophyta > Magnoliopsida > Poales > Poaceae > Triticum > Triticum urartu. Next base: position 474,347,640 of record NC_141878.1, on the reverse strand, counting down.
TCCGGAGGTAAAGATTTATATATGGGAAGTCCTATTTTGGTCACCGGAAAAGTTTCGGGTGCTATCGGTAACGTATCGGGACCACCGGGAGGGTCCCGGGGGTCCACCAGGTGGGGCTACCTACCCCAGAGGGCTGCGTGGGCCAAGTGTGAGAGGGGACCAGCCCCATGTGGGCTGGTGCGCCCCCCACCAAGGGCCCAAGGCGTCCTCAAGAGGAGAGGGGGCAAACCCTAGGCGCAGATGGGCCCTAAGGCCCACCCTAGGTGCGCCCCCCCTCTCTCTCCCCCTTGGCCGCCTCCCAGATGGGATCTGGGGGCTGCCGCCACCCCTAGGGAGGGAACCCTAGGTGGGGGCGCAGCCCCTCCCCTCCCCCTATATATACTTGAGGTATGGGGCTGCCCAACACACGTGATTTGCTCTCCCTGTTGGCGCAGCCCTACCTCTCTCTCTCTCCTCATCTCTCGTAGTGCTTGGCGAAGCCTTGCTGGAGTCCCGCGCTCCTCCACCACCACCACGCCGTCGTGCTGCTGCTGGATGGAGTCTTCCCCAACCTCTCCTTCTCCCATTGCTGGATCAAGGCGTAGGAGACGTCACCGGGCTGTACGTGTGTTGAACACGGAGGTGCCGTCCGTTCGGCACTAGGATCATCGGTGATTTGGATCACGACGAGTACGACTCCATCAACCCCGTTCACTTGAACGCTTCCTCTTAGCGATCTACAAGGGTATGTAGATGCATTCTCCTTCCCCTCGTTGATAGATTACTCCATAGATTGATCTTGGTGATGCGTAGAAAATTTTGAATTTCTGCTACGTTCCCCAACAGTGGCATCATGAGCTAGGTCTATGCGTAGTTTCTATGCACGAGTAGAACACAAAGCAGTTGTGGGCGTCGATTTTGTCAATTTACTTGCCGTTACTAGTCTTATCTTGATTTGGCGGCATCGTGGGATGAAGCGGCCCGGACCGACCTTACACGTACTCTTACGTGAGACTGGTCCACCGACTGACATGCACTAGTTGCATAAGGTGGCTAGCGGGTGTCTGTCTCTCCCACTTTAGTCGGATCGGATTCGATGAAAAGGGTCCTTATGAAGGGTAAATAGAAATTGGCATATCACATTGTGGTTTTGGCGTAGGTAAGAAACGTTCTTGCTAGAAACCTATAGCAGCCACGTAAAAACTTGCAACAACAATTAGAGGACGTCTAACTTGTTTTTGCAGCATATGCCTTGTGATGTGATATGGCCAAAAGGATGTGATGAATGATATATGTGATGTATGAGATTGATCATGTTCTTGTAATAGGAATCAGGACTTGCATGTCGATGAGTATGACAACCGGCAGGAGCCATAGGAGTTGTCTTAATTTATTTATGACCTGCGTGTCAACATAAACGTCATGTAATTAATTTACTTTATTGCTAAAGAGTTAGCCATAGTAGTAGAAGTAATAGATGACGAGACAACTTCAAGAAGACACGATGATGGAGATCATGATGATGGAGATCATGGTGTCATGCCGGTGACAACGATGATCATGGAGCCCCGAAGATGGAGATCGAGAGGAGCAAAATGATATTGGCCATATCATGTCACTATTTGATTGCATGTGATGTTTATCATGTTTTACATCTTATTTGCTTAGAACGACGGTAGCTTAAATAAGATGATCCCTCACTAAAATTTCAAGAAAGGTGTTCCCCCTAACTGTGCACCGTTGCGAAGGTTCATTGTTTCGAAGCACCATGTGATGATCGGGTGTGATAGATTCTAACGTTCGAATACAACGGGTGTAAGCCAGATTTACACAGCAAAAACACTTAGGTTGACTTGACGAGCCTAGCATGTACAGACATGGCCTCGGAACACGGAAGACCGAAAGGTCGAGCATGAGTCGTATAGAAGATACGATCAACATGAAGATGTTCACCGATGTTGACTAGTCCGTCTCACGTGATGATCGGACATGGCCTAGTTGACTCGGATCATGTTTCACTTAGATGACTAGAGGGATGTCTATCTGAGTGGGAGTTCATTAGATGAACTCAATTATCATGAACATAGTCTAAATTGTCTTTGCAAATATGTTGTAGATAAATAGCTCACGTTGTAGCTCCCTGTTTCAATACGTTCCTAGAGAAAGATTAAGTTGAAAGATATTGTAAGCAATGATGCGGACTAGGTCTATAGTCCGAGGAGTGTCCTCACTGCTACACAGAAGGCTTACGTCTTTGATGCACCGCTCGATGTGCAAACCCCTACAACGTCATCTGTGGATGTTGTGAACACCTGACAGACACGTCCTGATGACTACTTGATAGTTTAGTGCACCATACTTTACGGCTTAGAATCGGGATTCGAATGACGTTTTGAACGCCATAAGACATATGAGATGTTCAAAGAGCTAAAATTGGGATTTCAGGCTCATGCCCGTGTTGAGAGGTATGAGACCTCTGACAAGTTCTTTTGCCAACAAGATGGAGGAGAATAGCTCAGCTAGTGAGCATGTGCTCAGAATGTCTGGGTGCAACAATCACTTAAATCAAGTGGGAGTTAAACTTCCGGATAAGATAGTGATTGATAGAGTTCTCTAGACACTATCACTAAGCTACTAGATCTTCGTGATGAACTATGACATGCAAGGGATGGAGTTGATCCCGGAGCTGTTCGCGGTGCTTAAGACCACAAAAGGTAGAAATCAAAGAAGGAGCATCAAGTGTTGATGGTTTAACAAGACCACTGGTTTCAAGAAGGGCAAGGGCTAGAAGGGAAACTTCATGGATGGCAAACCAGTTGCCGCTCTAGTGAAGGAACCCAAGGTTGAACCCAAACTCGAGACTAAGTGCTTCTATTGTAAGGGGAACGGTCACTGGTAGTGGAATTACCCCAAATGCATGGTAGATAACAAGGCTGGCAACTTCAACAAAGTATATACGTGTTATTAATGTGTACCTCGCTAATACTCCTGGTAGCACCTGGGTATTGGATACCGGTTCAGTTGCTATTATTGGTGACTTGAAGCAAAAGCTACGGACTAAACGGAGACTGGCTAAGGGCGAGGTGACGATGTGTGTTGGAAGTGTTTCCAAAGTTGATGAGATCACCATCGCACGCTCCATCTGCCTTCGGGATTAGTATTGAACCTAGATAAATGTTATTAGGTGTCTACGTTGAGCATGAATATGATTAGATCATGTTCATTGCAATACGGTCATTCATTTAAGTTAGAGAATAATGGTTATTCTGTTTACATGAATGATACCTTTGGTCATGCACCCTATGTGAATGGTTCATTGAATCTCGGTCGTGGTAATACACATGTTCACGCCAAAAGATGTAGAGTTAATAATGATAGTACCACTTTCTTGTGGCACTGCCGCTTGGGTCATATTGGCGTAAGATGCATGAAGAAACTCCATATCGATGGATGTTTGGAGTCACTTGATTTTGAATCGCTTGACACATGCGAGCCATGCCTCATGGGCAGGATGACTAAGACCCCGTTTTCAGGTACAATGAAACGGGCAAGTGACTTGTTGGAAATCATACATGCAGATGTGTGTCATCCAATGAGAATTGGAGCGTGCGGTGGATATCGCTATTTTCTCATCTTCACTGACGATTTGAGTAGATATAGGTATATTTACTTAATGAAGCACAAGTCTGAAACGTTTGAAAAGTTCAAGCGATTTTAGAGTGGAGTTAAGAATCATCATAACAAGAAGATAAAATTCCTATGATCTGATCAATGAGAATATCTGAGTTATGAGTTTGGCAAACACTTAAGACATTGTGGAATTGTTTCACAGTTGAAGCCACCTGGAACACCACAAGGTAATGGTGTGTCCGGACATCGTAATCGAACCCTATGAGATATGGTGCGATCTATGATGTCTCTTACCAATCTAGCATTTTCATTTTGAGGTTAAGCGTTAGAGACAGCTGCATTCACTTTAGATAGGGCACCATCTAAGTCCGTTGAGACAACGAATGAACATTGGTTTGGCAAGAAACCAAAGTTGTCGTTTCTTAATGTTTGGGGATGCGATGCTTAAGGCTTCAGCCGGAGAAGCTCGAACCCAAAAGTGGACAAACACATCTTCATAGGATACCCAAAGGTGACAAGTTGGGTATACCTTCTATCTCAGATCCGAGGGCAAATTGTTTGTCGCTAAGAACGGGTCCTTTCTCGAGAAGGAGTTTCTCTCGAAAGAATTGAGTGGGAGGAAGATAGAACTTGATGAGGTTGTCGAACCTTCACTTCAACCAGAGAGTGACGCAACACAGAAAGATGTTTTCTGTGGCGCCTACGTCTGTTGAATAGGAAGTTAATGATAGTGATCATGAAGCTTTGGATCAAGTTGCTATCGAACCTCGTAGGTCGACAAGGATATGTACTACTCCTAAGTGGTACGGTAATCATGTCTTAGATATCATGTTGTTAGACAACAATGAACCTACGAGCTATGGAGAAGCAATGGTGGGCCCGTATTCTGACAAATGGTTAGAAGCCATGAAATCCGAGATAGGATCCATATATCAGAACAAAGTATGGACTTTGGTGGACTTGCCCGATGATCGGCAAGCCATTGAGATAAATGGATCTTTAAGAAGAAGACGGACGTGGGCGGTAATGTTACCGTCTATGAAGCTCGACTTGTGGGAAAGAGTCTTTTCACAAGTTCAAGGAGTTGACTACGATGAGAATTTCTCACCCGTAGCGATGCTTAAGTCCGTCGGAATCATGTTAGCATTAGTTGTATTTTTCGATTATGAAATCTTACAGATGGATGTCAAAACAAGTTTTCTTACCAAGTTTTCGTAAGAAAAGTTGTATGTGATACAATAAAAGGTTTTGTCGATCCTAAGGATGCTAAAAGGTATACTGGCTCCAGCGATCCTTCTATGGACTAGAGCAAGCATCTCGGAATCGGAATATATGTTTTGATGGAGTGATCAAAGCTTTTAGGTTTATACAATGTTTGCTAGAAACTTGTATTTACAAGAAAGTGAGTGGGAGCACTACAACATTTCTGATAAGTATATGTGGATGACATATTGTTGATTTGAAATGATGTAAAATTTCTGGAAAGCATAAACGGTTGTTTAAAGAGTGTTTTTCAAAGGAAGACCTGGATAAAGCTGCTTACATATTGGGCATTAAGATCTATAGAGATAGATCAAGACGCCTGATGGTACTTTCAAAGAACACACACCTTGACATGTTTTTGAAGGAGTTCAAAATAGATCAGTCAAAGAAGGGGTTCTTACCTGAGTTGTAAGGTGTGAAGTTGAGTAAGACTCAAAGATTGACCACGACAGAAGAAAGAGGAAGGACGAAGGTCGTCCCCTATGCTTTTGTCATAGGCTCTATACGGTATGCCATGCTGAGTACCGCACCAGATGTGTGCCTTGCCACATGTCTGGCAAGAGGGTACAAAGGTGATCTAGGATTGGATCACTAGATAGCGGTCAAAATTATCCTTAGAGGAATAAGGAAATGTTTCTCGGTTATGGAGGTGATAAAGAGTTCGACGTAAAGAGTTACGTCGATGCAAGCTTATGTAACACCCTCGATGCGACTATAGCTCCCACGTGTCGAGGCACGACTTAGAGACATAATCGCATTGAAGGCATATGTCGCAAGTTAGGCAATCTTCACAACATCCCATGTAATGTAAATAATAAAGGGGAGATAACATAGTTGGCTTACACTCGCCACGTCAATCAAGTACATAAATAACATTACATCATCCAAACACTCATGGCCCGACTACGGCGCCAAAATAAAAGAGAACCCAACATGCGACACGGTCCCAATCACCCCCAACTGGGCACCACTACTGATCATCGGGAAAGGAAACATAGTAACGTTGAGAGTCTTCGTCGAACTCCCACTTGAGCTCAAGTGCGTCTCCTGGAGCGGAATCATCAGGTCCTGCATCTGGTGTAATAGTAATCTGTGAGCCACAGGGACTCAGCAATCTCGCACCCTCGCGATCAAGACTATTTAAGCTTATAGGTATGGCAAGGTAAATATGTGGAGCTGCAGCAAGCGACTAGCAAAATATGGTGGCTAACTTATTCGCAAAAGAGAGCGAGAAGAGGAGGCAAAGCACGAGCGAGAAACTAGAGAACAACCTGCGCAAACATTACTCCAACACTGTGTCCACTTCCCGGACTCCGCCGAGAAGAGGCCATCACGGTAACACACTCAGTTGATTCATTTTAATTAAGTTAAGGTTCAAGTTATCTACAACCGGACATTAACAAATTCCCATCTGCCCATAACCGCGGGCACGGCTTTCGAAAGTTCAAATCCCTGCAGGGGAGTCCCAACTTAGCCCATGACAAGCTCTCACAGTCAACGAAGGAATAGACCTCCTCCCAAGACGTTCCGATCAGACTCGGTATCTCGGTTCTTCAAGACACTTCGACAGGTTAAAACAAGACCAGCAACACCGCCCGAATGTGCCGACAAATCCCGATAGGAGCTGCACATATCTCGTTCTCAGGGCACACTCAGATGAGCAAGACATCGGGTACGCCAGCCCAGAGTTGCCCCTGGTAGCCCCGGACATCGCTCAGTTGGACCAACACTCAGAGGAGCACTGGCCCGGGGGGGCTAAAATAAGATGACCCTTGAGTCCGCAGAACCCAAGGGAAAGAAAAGGCTAGGTGGCGAATGGTAAGACCAATGTTGGGCATTGCTGGAAAAGCTTTAATCAAGGCGAACTATCAAGGGGTTCCCATTATAACCCAACCGCGTAAGGAACGCAAAATCCGGGAACATAACACCGATATGACGGAAACTAGGGCGGCAAGAGTGGAACAAAACACTAGGCGAGAGGCCAAGCCTTCCACCCTTTACCAAGTATATAGACGCATTAAGATAACATGGCAATATAATGATATCCCAACAAGTAAATAAATGTTCCAACAAGGAACGGCCTCCAATCTTCACCTGCAACTAACAACGCTATAAGAGGGGCTGAGCAAAGCGGTAACATAGCCAATCAACGGTTTGCTAGGACAAGGTGGGTTAGAGGTTTGACATGGCAATTAGGAAGGCTTGCAAGCAAATGGTAGGCATCGTAGCAATGGCATAGCAAAAGAGCGAGCAAACTAGCATAGCAAAGATAGTAGTGATTTCGAGGGTATGATCATCTTGCCTGCACAGTTGTCAGAGTTGACTGGATCCTCGAAAGCAAACTCAACGGGCTCCTCGTTAGCGAACTCGTCTCCCGGCTCTACCCAAACAATACAAACAAGCAACAAGGACACAATCAACCACGTGCAAACTCAAACAACACAATGCAAATATGATATGCTATGCGGGATGCGACGCGGGATGCGAAATGCAAGATATGACAGGAAATGCATGAACCTGGCCTCAACATGGAAATCCAAGTGTGCCACTGGAAAGATGAGATAAAATCGCTTGAAAACGATATAAAGAACGCCGGAATCGGAGTTACGGTTTGGAAATGGCAAGCGATTCAAAAATGACACCGGTCTGTGATTTACAGCAAGTAGGCATCTAAATGTAATGAGATGAACATGCTACAGCAACCAAACATGACAACAAAACACATGGCAGGGATGCACACAAGATTCTTAACAAAAGTCTAGCACTGAGCTACGGCCAATTCATCCATTAACAGGTTCAAACAAGCATGGCAAAAATGCATATGACGAACAGATCTCAGACTGAGTGAAATCAACACTTGTCTGGAATTTCAGATCAGGTAGCACTCTTTGGAGTCACAAAACTACATGTTACAGGACCTGAACATGGCAAAGTAAAGCATGGCATGGAGCTACTCAAAGAGCTTAACAAAAGTCCCTTAGTGACCTTGAGCCAAAAGGGATCAGAAAATACAATTGCAAGCATGTGAACATATCAAAAACATAATCAGTTTTCATACTTAGTGAAAACTGGAGCAAGCTGAAATATAGCTCAAGTAGGCATGTTTACGAGCTCGATGCACTCACTACGGTGCAAGTCATGGCAAGACAAGCATACACCCATCAAGAAGGCACAAAATGCAAGCTAGGCATGGCAAGAACAATAGCATAGCATGCACGGATCAACTACAACATCATCGGCAAAATTGCAAACAAGTTGACAATCTGCCCAGATTCACAAAGTAGCAAAAGTAGAGCTCGATTGACTCAAACTAGGGTGCTCCATAATTGCAAACAAAGACATGGATGGATAGAGCACTACAATATTAACAAAACATCCTTACTGATCATCCTCAAAAGAGGCACGGATCACTAGGAAACAACATAAACATATGGCATCATGAGATAAACAACTCCAGGACTTAGTGAAATTACTAAGTCCCTGAAAACAGAGTTAGCAAGTGCACCACTTTGCAAGCTTGCACAAGTCACCACACACATCACAAAAATACATGGGTTGCACCTCTGGAAAGACGACAAAACCCTTAACAAAACACATGTAGAGCATCAGGGCATATCATGCACACATTAATCATGGCAAAAATGACAAAAACCTAAATGGAGTAGCAGATCTGACAATTATCTCAAGTAGCCCTTTTCTAACAGCATTTCGGGCATCAAGATGAACTCAAATGAAAATGATGCAATGGAATGAAATGATGTACTCTCCGAGATGAACATTTTGATATGCTATATGCATGAATCGGAGCTACGGATACAAAGTTACGGGGTCATGAACAGGGCACTTGGATCTGCAAATCTCGGGACTTAGTGAAAAAAAACACCTCCGAGATCTAGGGTTTGACCCAGCGCGGAAATCGAGGCGGGGCCGGCGAGGCACTGTTCCCCGGTGGTGGATCCGGCGGAGGGCGGCGAGGTGGCGCGGAGGCGGCGGCCGGGACGGCGAGCGGCGCCGCGGGGCGGCGCGGCGGCCCGGGAGGAGAGGCGGCGCGCGGCGGCCGGGGTCGGCGGCGGCTGCGGCGGCCCGGGCGACGAGGTGGCGACGGCGGCGGCGGGGCGGACCGCGGCGGCGAGGCGCCGGAGGCAAGGGAGGTGGCGGCGCGGCGTGGATGGAGGCGGCGCGGGCGGCTCGGGCCGCGGGGGCCGGCTCCGGGCTCCCCGGGCCTCGGGCGGCGGCGGGTTGGTGGCGGTGACGTGGCAGGCGGCAATTGGGCGAGGGGGCGGCGGCGGACGCGTCCGGCCGGGGCGGACGTGTCCGGCCGGCGCGGATCTGGGAATTAGGGTTTCAGAGAGGGAGATCCGGATTTCGGGGAAGGGGTCTTTAAATAGGCATAGAGGGAGCTAGGAGAGTCCAAATGAGGTGCGGTTTTCAGCCACGCGATCGTGATCGAACGCTCTAGATGATGGAGAAGACTTAGGTGGGTTTTGGGCCAAATTGGAGGGGTGTTGGGCTGCAACACACACGAGGCCTTTTCGATCCCTCGGTTAACCGTTGGAGTATCAAATGAAGTCCAAATGATACGAAACTTGACAGGCGGTCTACCGGTAGTAAACCAAGGCCGCTTGGCAAGTCTCGGTCCAATCCGGAAATGTTTAAACCCCACACACGAAAGAAATCTAGAAATGACCACCGGAGGAGAACGAAGCGCCGGAATGCAAAACGGACAACGGGGAAAATGCTCGAATGCATGAGACGAAGACGTATGCAAATGCAATGCACATGATGACATGATATGAGATGCATGACAACGACAACAACACACGGAGACAAAGACCCGAACTCGAGGAAATAAATATAACTTAACGCCGGAAACGGCAAGAGTTGGAGTACAAATTGGGAAAGTTACATCCGAGGTGTTACAGCTTAACACCTATCCGGATAGCTCTGAGTAGAGATACCGGATACGTATAATGGAGCAAAAATTTGGAATAGCTCCAAGTGGAACATGGTAGCAGCATCTACGATATGACATAAAGTTTTGCGAAATACATAGGGACCTGAATATGGCAAGACCCGTTGACTACAACCTCTCTCACAAGCATAACATGATCAAACCCAAAACTCTTTGAGTGTTTATCACATAGTGATGTGAACTAGATCATTGAGTCTAGTAGACTCTTGGATATTGGTCACATGGCGATGTGACCTGTGAGTGTTAATCACATGGCGATGTGAACTAGATTATTGACTCTAGTGCAAGTGGGAGACTGTTGGAAATATGCCCTAGAGGCAATAATAAATTAGTTATTATTATATCATATTTCATTGTTCATGATAATCGTTTATTATCCATGCTAGAATTGTATTGATAGGAAACTCAGATACATGTGTGGATACATAGACAACACCATGTCCCTAGTAAGCCTCTAGTTGACTAGCTCATTGATCAATAGATGGTTCCGGTTTCCTGACCATGGACATTGGATGTCGTTGATAACGGGATCACATCATTAGGAGAATGATGTGATGGACAAGACCCAATCCAAAGCCTAGCACAAAGATCGTGTAGTTCGTATGCTAAAGCTTTTCTAATGTCAAGTGTCATTTCCTTAGACCATGAGATTGTGCAACTCCCGGATACCGTAGGAGTGCTTTGGGTGTACCAAACGTCACAACGTAACTGGGTGGCTATAAAGGTACACTACAGGTATCTCCAAAAGTTTCTGTTGGGTTGGCACGAATCGAGACTGGGATTTGTCACTCCGTGTAAACGGAGAGGTATCTCTGGGCCCACTCGGTAGGACATCATCATAATGTGCACAATGTGATCAAGGAGTTGATCACGGGATGATGTGTTACGGAACGAGTAAAGAGACTTGCCGGTAACGAGATTGAACAAGGTATCGGGATACCGACGATCGAATCTCGGGCAAGTATCGTACCGATAGACAAAGGGAATTGTATACGGGATTGACTGAATCCTTGACATCGTGGTTCATCCGATGAGATCATCGTGGATCATGTGGGAGCCAACATGGGTATCCAGATCCCGCTGTTGGTTATTGACCGGAGAGTTGTCTCGGCCATGTCTGCATGACTCCCGAACCCGTAGGGTCTACACACTTAAGGTTCGATGACGCTAGGGTTATAGGGAAAGTATGTACGTGGTTACAGAATGTTGTTCGGAGTCCCGGATGAGATCCCGGACATCACGAGGAGTTCCGGAATGGTCCGGAGGTAAAGATTTATATATGGGAAGTCCTGTTTTGGTCACCGGAAAAGTTTCGGGTGCTATCGGTAACGTACCGGGACCACCGGGAGGGTCCCGGGGGTCCACCAGGTGGGCTACCTGCCCCAGAGGGCTGCGTGGGCCAAGTGTGAGAGGGGACCAGCCCCAGGTGGGCTGGTGCGCCCCCCACCAAGGGCCCAAGGCGTCCTCAAGAGGAGAGGGGGCAAACCCTAGGCGCAGATGGGCCCTAAGGCCCACCCTAGGTGCGCCCCCCCTCTCTCTCCCCCTTGGCCGCCTCCCAGATGGGATCTGGGGGCTGCCGCCACCCCTAGGGAGGGAACCCTAGGTGGGGGCGCAGCCCCTCCCCTCCCCTATATATACTTGAGGTATGGGGCTGCCCAACACACGTGATTTGCTCTCCCTGTTGGCGCAACCCTACCTCTCTCCCTCCTCATCTCTCGTAGTGCTTGGCGAAGCCCTGCTGGAGTCCCGCGCTCCTCCACCACCACCACGCCGTCGTGCTGCTGCTGGATGGAGTCTTCCCCAACCTCTCCTTCTCCCCTTGCTGGATCAAGGCGTAGGAGACGTCACCGGGCTGTACGTGTGTTGAACACGGAGGTGCCGTCCGTTCGGCACTAGGATCATCGGTGATTTGGATCACGACGAGTACGACTCCATCAACCCCGTTCACTTGAACGCTTCCGCTTAGCGATCTACAAGGGTATGTAGATGCACTCTCCTTCCCCTCGTTGCTAGATTACTCCATAGATTGATCTTGGTGATGCGTAGAAAATTTTGAATTTCTGCTACGTTCCCCAACAGACCACTGGACAACGGTCAAAATTATCCTTAGGTGCCTTAAAGAGGACTAAGGAAATGTTTCTCGGTTATGGAGGTGATAAAGAGTTCGTCGTAAAGGGTTACGTCGATGCACGCTTTGACATCGATTCAGTTGACTCTGAGTCTCGATCTAGATACATATTGAAAGTGGGAGCGATTAGCTAGAGTAGCCACATGCATAGCATTGTAGACATAGAAATTTACAAAATACATACGGATCTGAATATGACAGACCCATTGACTAAACCTCTCTCACAAGCAAAACATGATCACACCTTAGTACTCCTTGGGTATTAATCACATGGCGATGTGAACTAGATTATTGACTCTATTAACTCTCTGGGTGTTGATCACATGGCGATGTGAACTAGATTATTGACTCTAGTGCAAGTGGGAGACTGATGGAAATATGCCCTAGAGGCAATAATAAAATGGTTATTATTATATTTCCTAAATCATGATAAGGTTTATTATTCATGCAAGAATTGTATTGATTGGAAACTTAAATACATGTGTGAATACATAAACAAATATCGTGTCCTTAGTATGCCTCTACTAGACCAGCTCGTTGATCAAAGATGGTTATGTTTCCTAACCATGGACATGTGTTGTCATTTGATAACGCGATCACATCATTAGGAGAATGATGTGATGGACAAGACCCATCCGTTAGCTTAGCATAATGATCGTTCAGTTTTATTACTATTGCTTTCTTCATGTCAAATACACATTCCTTCGACTATGAGATTATGGAACTCCCGGATACAGGAGGAATGCCTTGTGTTCTATCAAACTTCCCAACGTAACTGGGTGATTATAAAGATGCTCTACAGGTATCTCCGAAGGTGTTTGTTGAGTTGGCATAGATCGAGATTAGGATTTGTCACTCCGAGTATCGGAGAGGTATCTTCTGGGCCCTCTTGGTAATACACATCATAAGCTTGCAAGCAAAACGACTAAGGAGTTAGTCACAAGGTGATGTATTATGGAACGAGTAAAGAGACTTGCCGGTAACGAGATTGAACTAGGTATGAAGATACCGACGATCGAATCTCGGGCAAGTAACATACCGATGGACAAAGGGAATTATGTATGTTGTCATAACGGCTCAACCGATAAAGATCTTCGTAGATTATGTAGGAGCCAATATGAGCATCCAGGTTCCGCTATTGGTTATTGATCAGAGAGGTGTCTCGGTCATGTCTACATAGTTCTCGAACCCGTAGGGTCCGCACGCTTAACGTTCGATGACGATATTGTATTATATGAGTTATGTGATTTGGTGACCGGATATTGTTCGGACTCCCGGATGAGATCACGGACATCACGAGGAGTCCCGACATGGTCGAGAGGAAAATATTGATATATAAGACGATAGTATTCGGACACCGGAAGTGTTCCGGAGTGTATCGGGTATTTATCGGATTACCGGAGGGGTTACCAGAACCCCCGGGGAAATATATGGGCCATATGGGCCATGGGAGGGGAGCACACCATCCCACAAGGGGTGGCGCGCCCCCCTTATGGCAGGAGGCCGAATAGGAGAAGGAGAAGAGGGGGTTCGGCCCCCCTTCCTTCTCTTGTTCCCTCTTCCCATTTTCCTTCCGGCAATTATGGTAGGGGGGGAGGCCGAATTGGGAAGGACCCCAAGTAGGATTCGACCTACTTGGGGCACACCCTGGCTGCTCCCCTCCCCCCCCCCCCACCTATATATATGTGGGGAGGGGGCTCCTAGAACACACAACATCAATTGTTAGCCGTGTGCGGTGCCCCCTTCCACAGTTTACACCGCCGGTCATATTTGCGCGGTACTTAGGTGAAGCCCTGCGAGAATCACTACACCATCACCGTCACCACGCCGTCGTGCTGACGGAACTCATCTACTTCCTCGACATCTTGCTAGATTAAGAATACGAGGGACGTCACCGAGCTAAACGTGTGCAGAACTCGGAGGTGCCGTACGTTCGGTGCTTGATCGGTCGGAGCTTGAAGAAGTTCGACTACATCAACCGCGTTGTCAAATGCTTTCGCTTTCGGTCTACGATGGTACGTAGAGAGACTCTCCCCTCATTGCTATGCATCTCCATGGATAGTTCATTGCCGTGTGCGCAGAATTTTGTTGTTTTCCATGCAACGTTTCCCAACAATAGTGTCCAGTGCGAGTTGTAGTTTTTTGCTTGTTTTTACATCGCAGAAAATCAATACCAAACAGAGTCCAAACGTAGCGAAACTTTTTGGAGATTTTTTCTAGACTAGAAGACACCCGATGAGCCAAAGAAGTACCCGAGGGGAGCACAACCCACCAGGGCACGCCTGAGGGCCCAAGCACGCCCAGGTGGGTTGTGCCCACCTCGGTGGCCTCCCGCACCGCCTCTTCACCCTATAAATTCCCAAATATTCCAAAAACCCTAGGGGGGTCGATAGATCGGAAGTTCCGCCGCCGCAAGCCTCTGTAGCCACGAAAAACCAATCTAGACCCTGTTCCGGCACCCTGCCGGAGGGGGAAATCATCACCGGTGGCCATCTTCATCATCCCGGTGGCCACCATGATGAGGAGGGAGTAGTCCACCCTCGAGGCTGAGGGTTCGTGCCAGTAGCTATGTGTTTAATCTCTCTCTCTCTCTCTCTCTCTCTCGTGTTCTTGAGATATCACGATCTTGATGCATCGCGGGCTTTGTTAATATAGTTGGATCATATGGTGTTTTCCCCACTCTATCTTGTTGTGAATTGAGTTTTCCCTTTGAGATTTATCGGATTGAATACTTTTATGGATTTGAGAGCACTTGATGTATGTCTTGCTATGAAATACTCGTGGTGACAATGGGGTATCATATTGATTCACTTGATATGTGTTTTGGCACTCAACTCGCAGATTCCAAAGGTGACATTGGGGTAATCTATGCATAGGTTGATGCATGTTCTCGTCTTTGTTTCTCCGATAGAAATCTTGGGGCACTCTTTGAGGTTCTTTGTGTTGGATTGAGTATTATGAATCTGAAATTGTTTGATGCATATCGCATAATCAACTCATGGATACTTGCGGTGACATTGGAGTATCTAGGTGACATTAGAGTTGGTTGATGTGTATCATATGGTGTTATTTTAGTATGAACTCTTGGTTAGATTGATCGGAAAGAATAGCTTGGTGTTATTTTAGTATGAACTCTAGGATAGATTGATCAGAAAGAATAGCTTTCAGGTGGTTTCGTACCCTACAAAATATTTCTTCTTATGTTCTCCGCTAGATAAGAACTTTGGAGTGATTCTTCATCGCATGTTGAGGGATGGTTATATGATCCAATTATATTAGCATTGTTGAGAGATTGCACTAGCGAAAGTACGGACCTAGGCCTCATTTTCAAGCATTGCAACAGCGTTTGTGCTTCGTTTTATCAATTGCTACCTTGATGTTTTTTATTGTTCCTATTACAAAAATCAATATCTACTATCATTACTACGCTTTTATTACCATCTCTTCAATGAACTAGTGCACCTATACAAATTACCATTGTATTTGGTGTGTTGGGGACACAAGAGACTTTTTTTTATTTGGTTGCAGGGTTGTTTGAGAGAGACCATCTTCATCCTATGCCTCCCACGGATTGGTAAACCTTAGGTCATCCACTTGAGGGAAAATTGCTACTGTCCTGCAAAACTATGCGCTTGGAGGCCCAACACGAGTCTACAAGAACAAGTTGTGTAGTAGACATCAAGTAGCTGTATTGGGTGTTGAGGCCGGCGGTGAACGCAGGGGAGGGAGCGCACTGGTCGGGGTTGAAGCCGGAGGGGGAGGCACGCGGCGGCATGCCATGCTGGAAGGTGATGTTGGGGTTGAAACCGCTATGCGCGTCACCGTCGGAGCATCCAAGCGAGGGTGCGTACCCCCATTGTGGTGGGGCGGCAAGAAGTTGGTCGACGATGCGACGCTCTACTCGCTCCCCCATGCGGCTTGTGGGCCATGGCCGGGCGGAAGGTTCATCATCCCCGCGTGAGACACCTCTTCCTGCTCCGCCGCCGTCGTGTCCCTGGCCCTCTTGATGATGAGCGCGTTCCACCGGTCGCTGGTGACCGCCTCTCTGCGCTGAACATCTGCCCTCCACTCGGTGTTCGACATGCCCGGTGACCTTGCCATCGGTGCCCTCGCCTTCCTCTGCTTCGGCGAGGTGGAATCGGCGGCGGCGTGAGGGGCCACATATTTCTTCGGTGGCATGGCACCCGGGGTCTAATGAGGAGAATGGTGGGAACGGCAGGGGAGAAGAGGGGAGCAATGGGGGAATGGAGGAAAAAGGCGGGTAAAAACATCAAGAATATGCCTGGTGTCGCCGACAGCGCGGCCCCTCGCGCCTTTTCGCTTCAGCCGGTGCCCCTAGGCGGCCCCCGGTGCGCTGGGTTCGGCTCGGGTTCGCCGGTTGTTGTTTCGGCCTAAACCGGCGATAAACAATGACCTGGGGGCGACTGGGCCGATTTTTCGCTGCCGACACTAAAAAAGGCGCCCTGGGGGCTGTTGGGGGACGAGTGGAGATTCTCTTAGTTCGATCCTTTTGGTTAAATCATGATCTAGTAGAGTAAAAGTTTTTAGTATGATCTAGTCCTTTAGTTTTTACTTTATGATCTATCTATGTAATCGAGTGTGAGAGTTATATAACAAAGATTAGTTTTGAGTTGAGGCTTTGCTTTCTTGCTTTGATCTTGGAAAATAAAAAGAGTAAAAGAAATAAAAGATTATATAAGAATCTTATGGAGAGTGATGACTTCACATATAAGAAGTATGATGCATGAAATTGTTGACGGCTGACAAACATAGTATTGTTCATTGTTGCAATTAATAAGAAGTAATAAAGAAAGAGATGCTTCACATATAAATACATTATCTTGGACATCTTTTATGATTGTGAGCACTCATTAAAATATTCTATGCTAATAAGTTGATGTTGGACAAGGAAGACAACATAATGTTTTTTGTTCCCTTATATCTGAATAGAAGTTATATTGTCATGGATCCTCCAAAATGTTGGGCTTGCTTGTCATCCTATGCTAGCCAAATCTTCAGAACCAAGTAGAGATACTACTTGTGCATCCAAAAACCCTTAACCCAGTTTTTGCCATGAGAGTCCACTATATCTACCTATGGGTTGAGTAGGATCCTTCAAGTAAGTTGTCATCGGTGCAAGCAATAAAAATTGCTCTCTAAATATGCACTATATTTTAGTGTGGGAAAAGTAAGCTTTATACGAACTTGTGTTATGGAAGAAATAAAAGCGACGGACTGTATAATAAAGTTCTCTATCACAAGCGGCAATATAAAGTGACGTTCATTTGCATTAAGACTTTGCGCATCCAACCAAAAAGCGCATGACAACCTCTGCTTCCCTCTGCGAAGGGCATATCTTTTACTTTTACTTTCTACCTTTATGCAAGAGTCATGGTGATCTTCACCCTTCCTTTTACACTTACTATTTTTGGCAAGCACTATGTGTTGGGGAAAGATCCAGACATACATATCCGTCCGGATGTAGGTGATCATGAATTATTATTGTTGACATTACCCTTGAGGTAAATAATTGGGAGGTGAAACTATAAGCCACTATCTTTCTATGTGTCTAACTAAAGCTTTGATCTCATAAGTATCGCGTGAGTGTTAGTAATTATGAAAGACTAAGAGATGATTCAGTATGTGGACTTGCTAGATAAAGCTCTTATATTGACTCTTTCCTATATTATGATAAATTGCAATTGCCTCAATGAACGAGATCACAGTTTATTAGTTTTTAATAAAGTTTTCGGTTCATACTTTACCTTGTGAATGAATTATCACTTTAGCATAAGAAGTTATATGACAATATGTTGTTGTTCTAAACATGATCATGATGCCCTCATGTCCGTATTTTAGTTTATTGACACCTCTATCTCTAAACATATGGGCATGATTATCGATTTCGGTTTTCACTTGAGGACAAGGGAGGTCTAAGCCTGGGGGAGTTGATACGTCCATTTTGCATCATGTTTTTATGTTGATATTTATTGCACTATGGACTGTTATTTCACATTATGGTACAATACTTATGCCTTTTCTCTCTTATTTTACAAGATTTACATGAAGAGGGAGAATGCCGGTGGCTGGAATTCTGGACCAGAAAGGAGCAATTTTGAGATACCTATTCTGCACAACTTCAAATGTCCTAAAACTTTACGGAGAATTGTTTTGGAATATATAAAAAATAATGGGCGAAGAAACAACAGAAGGGGACCCACCAGGTGGCCACAAGCCTAGGGGTGCGCCCTACCACCCAGGGCGTGCCTCCTGAGCTTGTGGGGCCCCTGACCAGCCCCCAGTGTCCATCTTCTGCTATATGAAAGGTTTTGACCTAGAAAAAATCAGAAGGAAGCTTTCGAGACGAAGTACCGCCATCTCGAGGCGGAACCTGGGAAGAAGCAATCTAGGGCTCCGGCGGAGCTATTTTGCTGGGGAAACTCCCCTTCGGGAGGTGGAAATCGAAGCCATCATCATCACCAACGATCCTCTCATCGAGGGAGGGTTAATCATCGTCAACATCTTCACCAACACCATCTCCTCTCAAACCCTAGTTCATCTCTTCTATTCAATCTTTGTCTCAAAACTTCAGATTGGTACCTGTGGGTTGCTAGTAGTGCTGATTACTCCTTGTAGTTGATGCTAGTTGGTTTATTTGGTGGAAGATCATATGTTCAGATCCTTAATGATATTTATTACCCCTTTGGTATTGAAAATGAACATGCTTTGTGAGTAGTTATGTTTGTTTCTGAGGACACGAGAGAAGTCTTGTTATAAGTAATCATGTGAATTTGGTATTCGTTCGATATTTTGATGAGATGTATGTTGTCTTTCCTCTAGTGGTGTTATGTGAACATCGGCTACATGACACTTCACCATGATTTGGGCCTAGGGGAAGGCATTGGGAGGTAATAAGTAGATGATGGGTTGCTAGAGTGACAGAAGCTTAAACCCTAGTTTATGCGTTGCTTTGTAAGGGGCTGATTTGGATCCACATGTCTCATGCTATGGTTAGATTTATCTTAGTTCTTATTTCGTAGTTCTGGATGCTTGTGAGAGGGGTTGATCATAAGTGGGAGGCTTGTCCAGTAAGGATAGCACCCAAGCACCGGTCCACCCACATATCCAATTATCAAAGTAACGAGCGTGAATCATATGAGCATGATGAAAACTAACTTAACGATAATCCCCATGTGTCCTCAGGATTATCCTTTGCTATAAAAAGGATTGGGCCACCTTGCTGCACCTTCTCTATACTTATTACTTGTTACCCGTTATGAATTATCTTACTACCAAACTATCTGTTACTGATAACTTCAGTGCCTGCAGAAAATACCTTGCTGAAAACCGCTTGTCATTTCCTTCTGCTCCTCGTTGGGTTCGACACTCTTACTTATCGAAAGGACTACGATTGATCCCCTATACTTGTGGGTCATCAGGGACACAACCACTTTTCTCTTCGCCTTATCTTCCCTCCGCCACCACCCCCGTTCCCGGCCGCATCGCCTTCCATCAAGGTCGTCCGCCCCATAACCATGCCATGTCATAGCCGCCCCACGCCCGCGCTTCGGTAGAGTTTTTTGCCGGCGTTCGTGGTTCCTTGTCGTCGATGGGAGAGAAGCTACGATCCCCGTTACCGGCCGTCGACCCCAACAACTTCCGTTTGTCGTTGCATTGCCGCATTGCGCCTACCCCATCAACACCAACCTTGGTTCGCTTCATCGACTTGCTCTTTCCGGCCGCCTCTCCACCACGACCGCAAGGTGTTCGACCCTTTGCTCACAAGGTATCATGGATAGCGGGGATGAGTTTTTGTTTCACAACTTCATTTGTTCATCGGATGATTTGTCCTCGGGTGATGAAGAGCTAGTGGCGGCTGCATTGGTGGTTCATGACCACATTAGTAGGAAGCGGCCTCGGTACAGGGGATCAATCCCCGACCATGTTCCGGCCTTGAACTGCAATAGGGAGAGAGGCCACACCCTTCTCTACGCCGATTACTTTGAGAATAGCGCACTCTTCAAACCACAGAAATTTCGCCCCCGCTTCCGTATGGCGAGACATGTGTTCAATCGTATTCGGGAGGGAGTGGTAGCATATGATCCATACTTTGAGTGCAAAGAGGATGCCCTTGGCAAGCTTGGCTTCTCTTCTTATCAGAAATGTAATGCGACTATCCGCATGCTTGCATATGGAATTCCTGGTGATCTTGTGGATGGGTATGTTCGTATGAGTGAGGCCACATGTATCCTCTCAATGTATAGTTTCTGCAAGGCCGTGGTGGTAGTGTTTGGCCCTGAGTACCTAGAGAGCCAACTGTCGCTGATACAGAGAGGTTGTTTGTTGTCAATGCCAAGAGGGGCTTTACGGGCATGCTTGATAGTATTGATTGTATGCACTGGAAGTGAAAGAATTGTCCATTTGCTTGGCATGGGCAGTACAAGGGGCATGTGAAAGGTGCTACTATCATACTTGAAGCGGTGGCTTCACAAGATCTGTGGATATAGCATTCTTTTTTCGGCATGGCTGGCTCTCACAATGATATCAATGTTCTTCAGCGTTCTCCATTGTTTGCAAGGCTTGCAAAAGGCCACTGTCCAAAGGTCAACTTTGAGGTCAATGGCCACTAGTACAACAAGGGATATTACCTTGCTGATGGTATCTATGCACAGTGGTCCACTCTTGTGAAGATCATACCCAATCCGCAAGGAGAGAAGAGAGAGAGAGATTTGCCCAAATACAGGAGAGTGCTAAGAATGATGTGGAGCGTGCTTTCGGTGTGCTTCAATCTCGATGGGGTATCGTTCGAAACCCTGTGTTGATATGGAGCACGCAGAAGCTTTAGGAGATGACGACTGCATGTCTGATCATGCATAACATGATCGTGGAGGATGAGCGTGATGAAAGCATCTATGACCAAGGGTTTGATTTCCAGGGTGAAAATGTTGAGCCTGAGCAGCCACCTCCTGCAACCTTCGAACCATTTGTCCATTTTCATTGTGAATTGTGGGGCTGGCGTACTCATGTCCAGCTCGAGGATGACTTGATTGAGCACATATGGACTCACATTAGCAACCAGTAGATCTATCAGTTTAATTTCTTTTCATGCAAACAAATTTCGATTGGGTTGTGAGACTATTTGATATTGTTTTCTTTCGGTTGGGTTCTAAAGACTATTTCGGACGTATAACTATTTGCTATGTTTAATTTGAACCATTGTATATGCTTCATTTTAGTATGTTGGTTTATATGCACAACGGACTAGATGCGGCCGAAATGCGGACACGTGTTGGACGCACGACCGGCGCATCCAAAAATCTGGCGGACACGGCCTCATTGTCACCCCAAGCGGACGAAAGTATGTACGTTTGGAGTCGTGCATTGGAGTTGGCCTAATGAGCTTATTGCAGAAAAATCCCCCATGTGAATACATGATATCAGTGAAGAGCGTGCAAATGAATGACCCGTCGTTGAGCAAAGCAGATGGCGACCACGAGAGAAGGCATATGAGCTCACTCATGTCCTTCCCCCCTCGAGCCATGGACAGACATGTCCTGCGTTTGCATGCCCTGCTGTGCATGTGCCTACGGCTGCCTCCACAAGAGCGAGCAGATGGGCAACCAGCCAGGCCCCCCACCATGAGCCGAGGCCACATGGGCAACGGCAGATGAAAACCCTGTGACAATGCTATTGCTACGTACGCAGTGCACAGGAGGAAACAGGCCTCTCCCCTCCTCTTGGCTTGGTGACAAGACAGAGAACAAAATGGTTGGGAAAGTTATGAGACACAGTTGGAAGGATAAGCTGGCTTTCCCATTTAAGGACACTGCCACCCTCCTGCAGCCGCTCTCCTCTCCCCACAAACACAAGAGCAGAGCCCTCTCCTATGAAGAGAGGAGGGGATGGCTGGGTGTCAGAGACTTCTTCAATGTCCTCCTCTTCCTCCTCATGTAGGTAGGTATTCAAAGAGCTAGCACAAACAAGATACTAGCCAACAATGGCTTCCTCGGTGTTGCATTGATGAGTGACCCGGAGAAAGCATAAATAGAGAGCTAGCTATCCGGTGTTCTTCTCCAAGTAGTTATTCATTCCTTCTCTGCTCTACTTCTACTTCTGCTGCGTCTGTTCCCTTGGCTATCTTCAGCCTCTCTGGTTTTCCCTTCTTGTTTCTGCATTCCATTTCATTCTCATTCACTAGATCTTCTCATTGCCCGCCCGCCTGCCTGTCTGGCTGCCTGCCATGGAATCCTCCCATATCACCGGGGATGGTGGCGAGGGCTGCAACAGCAGCGAGTCTGGGTGGACAATGTACCTGGTCTCCCCCATGCAAAGCGGCGACGACGACGATGGTGGTAGCCGCAAGGGAAGCGGCAGCGATGGAAGCAATGTCGATGATGGTTATGGCTACACTTACCTCGTCCGTGGCAGGAAAGGAGGCAAGGAATACCAGGACGATGGCGATGACAACGACTCCCTTGCCTCCGATGCTTCGACTGGACCAGCCAAGGTCAAGGCGCAGCCCTCGTCGCCTGACGGCAAAGAAAGCCAAGGCCATCGAAAGGACGGTGACAACGACGGCGAGAAGCGGGAGGAGGACGAGGAAGAAGAAGACAGGCACACCAGGTTCTCGACGAGCTCCCGCAAGAAAGCCGGCAACAAGGCGGAGAAAGGGGGCGAGGGCAAGTCATCCAAGAAGAAGGGAAGCTCCTCAAGGACAAGCTTCTTTTGGTAAACCAAATGCTTCAGAATCATTGTTCTGTACTACTAGTAGCAAATAGCAATATGTATGTGCCTTATGCATCATCGGTCGATATTTTCCATTTGTTGTTGAAGATGGGAATGCATCCCTCATTGCTAGGAGCATTGGAGAAGAGGGAGGAAGGCTTTTTTGGGGTCCTCAGTTTTGCCTTCCGTAGTGTTCTCCCATGGTTGACCACCCCCCCCCCCCCCCCCCCATTACTAGTAGGGTTAACTGTTGCTGCCATGTAAATCTACTGCAACCTTCGGTTATTATTATTATTATTCAATGCCTTCCTGCTTTTACTGCTGCTTGCAATCTCCTGCTATGTTCCTAGCTACTAATGGAGCACTGTTCTAACTAACAAGCTACACTCTAGCCAGACAGATATTTGCGAGCAAAACATGCATTGAAGCATGGAAATAATTTAACAGTAAAGAGAAGAAGAAGCCAAGTCAAATTAATTGCCTTCTGCATCTTCCCATTGCCCAGACTCTAGAACGTCAGCAGTGTGCAATGCATATGTTTTCTTTAACATAAATTTATTATTACTAAAAGAGGGTAACATGAGGCCCACATGCAATCTTTCTGCCAAAATCATTTGCACGGCATTTCAGCAAACCAAATCACTTCTTTGCCTTTTCCTCCAACGGCTCGTCACCTAAACACAGCCCAATCATAGACAAACAGGAACATGCATGCATGTATCACAACACAGGCAAACATACCAATAGCTTTATGGAGAAAAAATCCTTGCCAGCACACGCTCTTCAGCAGTGCGCTAAGCAGATTCTGAGAGCAGGTGACCTTGGCTTGGCTTGAAGTAATTTTGTTGGGTGCCCATCATGTGGCAAGTATATAACAATCACGCCAGAAGAATTATGTGGCCTAACCAAACTCCAGAGGGGAATATTTGTCTAACCAGACCACTCATGCAGCATTAAGGCGGCAATTGCTGCACATGCTCTAGACAGGGTGGAAACAATGATTTGGCCATCAGACAGACAGGGATAATCAATAGCCATAATAAACTAACCAACAATCATGTAAGCTGGTTCACGTACTAAAACAGCTACTAGTATCTCTCTTATTTTTCTCTATCCACACCAAACGGTTTCTTAAAAATAAATCGCTTTTATGTTTTTAGAAGGATGTTATGTGGAAAGGGCAACATGATTACAGCTAATGCGTCGCTTTTTCAACAAACCTAATGTGGTGTTGCCATGAGCTGCTATACTTTATACGATAATTAAACAATGTACGTTGCATCTTCTAGGATGTGGCGGGCAACTACATGCTGCAGTTAAGCCTCGCCACCCCCAATGATTTGGCATTAGATATCTTCACCTTCATAATAGAAACATATGATTGGTACTGTAGGTATGCACCGCACAATAAAGCAATGTATATCACCTGCTATGGATGTATGGTTCCTCCGATTACACAGCAGCAACTTCCTAAAGGCAGCTTTGGCGTCGGTCTCGGATCATCCTTTGCTTCAAAATAATGCAGGGAAAGATATGCATGTCTCTGAACAGCAGTCCCTCTTTCCTGGAAGAGAAGAAATCTATCAAAAGGAGCCTGTAACTGGAGCTTGGGATATATAACTAAGTCTGGGAAATATGCAGCTTAACTGAAACAGCCCAAACAAGGTAAAACAAAAGTAGAATTGCTCACACTTCAGACAAAAAAAAAATTGAGATGGCCCTAGTGTTGTGATCCTTGCATGCTACTGCTGAAGATTTTGCAAGAGAGCAAATGACCTGAACCAAATCTGTACATCATTTTTCTTCTTCAAACCATCCTTATTTACTCGATGATTCAAGAATGCGTGCTGAAAAAATCAAACTGGGGCCAGTCAAAGTTCACAGGCAATTTCAGTACTATGAGATTTTAAAAGTTCTGAGTCGTTTCCTTGTATTCAACGAACACCAACGAGTTCCGGTCCATTTTTAGCACTTGGGTGATAAGTTTTAAGGGGGGCACAGCGAAAACCTTTTGGGTGGGAAAGTTCAAGGATGACTGCCGCGTACTTCTCCCTCATCCTGCTGTTTTCAGGTGTAGCTGGATAACCGTGAACATGGAAGTTTCAACGGAAGCACAGGCGTATGGTGAAGCAGCGCATGACTGTGCTAATCGAAACTGTACGCACAAGCTGATTGGATCATCTTGCCGTGTAGAATAACAGATTCTCAAAAATACTGTGGTTGGAGATGAGCCACTCTAGGAGAATTAGGAACAACCTTTAGCTTCTCGGCCTCAAACACCTTGGCCAACTAAGAGGAGCACATAATCTTCATTACGTAAGTAAAATAATCCTGAAGACTGAATAGCCAGTATGCTTGTCGACGCAAGTTCGAAGAAGAGTTGCAGTGGATTGTCCACCGGGCAAAGTGAAAGAAGTATTCAGAGCAGCACATAAGGTGCAGAGCTTCAGATAATGCAGCACTTTGGAGCACTCTTTGTGCTCTTTGTTGTAACTTCAGCTTAGTTTTTCCCCCCTTCTGCTTAACACAGTAAAAAAAAACTGTGGGAAGAATTCCTACAGGTTCGGCTAATAAAATACTCCCTCTATAAACAAATATAAGACAGTATAGTGATATAAAACATCTTATATTTGTTGACAGAGAGAGTAATAATTATGCAGCATAAGTACGAATTCCCAGATATAACACATAAATACCATAACAACACATAGGAGTAGTTCATATTTGCTGCCACCATTACCTACAGCAACCGAACAAGCATGTTCATATTTCCTCAACTTCTCTCAAATCCAAGTTGGATGCATATAAAGTTCAGATGAAAACAATATAGCTGCTTCCACATGACTGTCAAAATATTATAATCAAGAAACCTAAGACGGTATATTATAACAATGATGGGGCAACACGATGAAGATTCTTTCAGCCAATGTCAACTTCAACTTGCATGAACCATCAAATATGCCGAAGCACTTCTTGCAAACAGAATGGTTATGTTGCCAAGCTCTTACTGTGCCCTCGAATTACCAAAGGTACTAGTAAGAAAATGCTTGGTAATATTACCATAGCCAGGTATTCTGATTCTAGTTATGTAGATTCCTTACATCATACACATGTGGTCCTCGACGGTTGACCTCTTTTCTTTCAAACAATGGTTGACCTCTTTGGGGATGGCATAATTAAAAATTTGGGAGCTGCTCATAAGGTTTTATAATTCACAACCATGCATCACAATTCGCAAGTAGATTAAGAGGTGAACATATTTTGTTCAGGCTCTGTATACTATGGCATATAATATGAATAAATAATGTGGTACGGGATGTAATGCGGTTTTGTACAAAACCATGGGATATAGAGCACAAAATTCATATATATACAAGCTGCAAGGCCTTTGTTATGCTCTGTATTCATTTGGACAAAACCAATGAATGCCTTTTAACCAAGTATGTGCTTCCAATCGGGTAGCCAATGTTATGGTCTATGGGAAACAAAAAGAGAGAAGACATTTATTCCATGTGTTCTTGCTTCTTAAACAGTCAGCACTCTACAAGATGACAACTAGAAATTGAACACAAAAGGAAAAACAAGAAACTCCTCCAGATTAAGCCACAAAACGGTTTTATTCTGTAACTATATTTTGGATGACCAATTAGAAAATATGGCACCAAGAAAAGGGATTTGACACATAATAGTAGAATCTGAACTGGCACATACGTCCGAAACTCCCACTCACAGTGCAAAACAGACCAAATCAGTAGTTTTCACTACCCGCAAGGGCCAAACCGAACCAAACCAACAGTAATAGCCCATTATGCAGTGTTCAATAAGCACATCCAGAATATTTAAGGAAACCAACTATTAGCATGACGATGCAAAATATGGAAAGCACGTCTCAGAAATACTTTTGCCTTCTTATTTCCCAATTCCCATGATGATACATCTCTTACATAGGAAAAGGGAAGAAACTAAAAACATTCTATACATATAGAAATGATATTTCTTTTGATGAACTTACTAGTAAGCCTAGTAATAACTAGTACCTCATTGAGTACCAAGAAATTAAGTCTGGAAAACAATGCACCAAAGCATTAGGAATTCTCCTCCACACTGGACGAAGTCTTCCTAGACTTCTTGTCATCAACATACAACTGGTAGCCGTATGAAATAAAACCCCAGATGGCTATCAGCATAGCTATAATCTTTATTCCATCCATTTTGTCGTGAAAGAAAATCACTGCGAAAACAGGAATGATGGGTAGAGCTAGAGTGCTTATCACATTTGAAAAGAGTGATGAAACCACAAAGATCAACCCCACAACTCCAACAGAAGCTATCTGCCATGATATAGCTGTCCATAGCACTGTCATTACATAGGACACCTTCCCTGGGCTGAACATGTGCATCTCTCCCTCCAAAGTCTTCCATTCACCACTTGCAAACAACCCAACAAGAGAAGCCAATGTAGCCACAAATGCCGTATAAATCTGCATGTTCAGCACGACTGAGAAGGTCTCCCTCTTAATAACCTTTTCAAACGTAACTTGCATGAGAGACAGAATAAGTGAGTATGTGGCCGATGCTCCCAGTGTCAACACAAAACCCAATACATGATTCCCTTGAGAGATATCACTACTGCTCGGAGAATCCTCATCAACTCCAAGGAGCGAAGCGGAAAATGTAAGGAGTAGTACCGAGTTGAATATCAAAGGGGTGAACTTTTGGGCATTGAGAAAATATGAGAAGACGGCGTTGAAGGCCAGCTGACTAGCACAAATGAGGGAGTAAGTTGAGACAGGAAGATACAATAGACCGTAGGAATACATCAAGTCGTCTGCAGCAATGATGAGTCCCAAGGCAATGTATATCAGAGTGATTTTGGTGATAGAAGCTTCAGGGCCACTGGTAGTTGCTTGTGTGGAAGGTGACTTTGGACGGAAAAGAAATTGGGCAACAAACAACACCGGAAAACCAGCAGTCTGGACAAACGTGGACAACCATTTGCTATTGCCACCTTCATTGTAGTAGAATCTCCCTAAGAGTGTTGCCGACGTCTGACCAGCCACAAGGAAGAACATGTTCAGTACCACCATCAACCACCATTGCCAGTGCTTAACCGGAGCGCTTTGTGGGGGTGCTTCATGGGCCAAGGAAACTGCGGGTTTGGAGGATCCTGCAATTTACAATTGGAAAGCGATACCGACAGGTCAAATCAAACTGTAAATTCCGAACATGGATGATAGTAAGACATGACAAAATGTTTGGACGAACTCCAACAAACAGGATTCCATCCATATGGATGCATTGAGTCTAGCTGTTGCTCTCATCAGCCCTTAAAACCCTGTCAGATGAACGAAAAACAGGGGATTCTCACCACTGGCCAAATACGTGGATGCACATGGGTTGCATCTTGCATGACTGACAAAATACTTGAATGCACATGGAACTCCTACTCCCTCAGCAGAGGTAGAGGTGGGTGGCATGACCACACACGTGCAAAGTGCTAACCACCGGAGAGCACACAGCACGAAACATGGATTTGGCACTCACATTCGTGCATGCAGATTACAAGGGAAACACTAATCCAAAGCCTAGTTCGCCATGCTCGTAAATAAACCCGTTACTGCATACGGCCATGATGTCGTACACAATTCATCGAACACCTCGCGCGCGTGCGCTCACTCCCCCACCAACGGACGGACCACCAAATTCCTTGGAGACGAACCAATATAAACAGCAGTTTTGTTTGTCTACGGGACATGGGTGCCCCAGCCAAAGACGGGCCGCGCGACCACATCATGAAGGTGGGTTTCCACGTATCCGAGGCGAATTCAACCAAGGAACCAGCGAGATATCTCATCACGCGCTCGAACCAGAAGCGAACTGACCTGCGATTTCTATCTGGACCTCCTCCTGGCCGCTCCCGCCGCCGCCGCCGCGGACGGCGCTGCTGTTGCCGTTGCCGTCGTCGCCGGCCATGTCTCCGCGGAGGAGACGCTCGCGGGCGCGATCCAGGTGGAGGACGGGGAGGGGGGAGGCAGTGGCCTGGTCCGTCAGCGTGGGAGCGCCGCCGCGCGGGGTTGGGGGTGGGTGTGGAAAAGAGGCCGCAGGGCACTGTGTCGTCTCGCGTCGCTCGGAGTCGGAACAGAGCTGCTCCTACTAGCCCTTTTTGTTCCGTGCCGATGTGCGTCCCCGCGGGCCGCTTTTCGCCGTCGCTATCGTACCGTGTGACGAAGACTAGCCGCTAGCGCGGACCTCTCTGACGCTGGCATCGCATCGAATCGCATCGGGTTCGTCCGTGCCACCGGCTCGAGATCGCGAATTTGCAGTGCCCCACCAACGGCTGTGGACTTTTTTTTTTTTTGCGGGGAACGGCTGTGGACTTGCGGTTGCAGTTGCAGAGTACTCCGGGATTGACCGAAGAGAATGAGTGAGCAGTCGCGTAATTCTCCCGATGATAGGATAGGGTGGATGAGATTCTGAGAACCCGAACTGGAGCAGATTGAGACGAAAGATGTTTTGATGTCCTGCCTCTATGCGTGCAACAGCGATGGGTGAGAGATTTTTCTTGATCTCGATGGGTAGATTCTCTGCGGTCCCCGGTTGCGGCGGCATACTTTGACTTTGCCTGCTGCACGCAACTGCCTTTTTTTAGAAACTTTGTTGTGCGGTCACCACGTTTACGCGGACGAAAAATAAGGTTTTCGGGTTGGTCGCGGCCAGCCGTAGAGTCAGACCATGTGTTTGCGAGACTTGTGAGTTTCAACATTTAAGGTTCGAAACTCATAACTAATGATGCAAGAATTAAAACTTAAAATATGCTCCCTAATCTTATTAATTGTTGCGTCATAAGGCACGCGCTACTGCTAGCGGAGCTTGAAGCCAATCGTTGGGCGAGCCAAAACAAATAAAATAGCATGTGGGTTGGTGTTCATGCTATTAGGATGGGTCATTTGGAATGAATGGAACGTCTGGGTCTTTCGACAAAAGAGTATGCCTCCAGCGATTTTGCTAAACAACATCAAAAGTGAAGCCATCTTCTGGGGGTGAAGAAATTGGGCAACATCATACCGGAAGAGTAACACTCTTTTGTTTTTCAGTTACCAGGTGTATTTCAAACTCTATTCTCCCTTAATTAATATATGAGGCAATTTTTTGCCTCGGTTTTGAAAAAAATGTGC
The DNA here is from genome assembly GCF_056163025.1 of Triticum urartu. Classification (NCBI taxonomy): domain Eukaryota; kingdom Viridiplantae; phylum Streptophyta; class Magnoliopsida; order Poales; family Poaceae; genus Triticum; species Triticum urartu. The sequence goes on along the minus strand of NC_141878.1, from coordinate 474,317,768 downwards.
AAAGTCTAAAATGCTCTGCGAGCCATGGCCCATTTGCCCTTGCCATAGCTTCGCCGGTGTAGCTTCCAGTCTGAGGCAACAAAGATCCTTCGAAAGGTGTCCTCCGCAAGAACCATCGCCTCTCATATTGCTAACGCCTCGCGGGGGGGGGGGGGGGGGGGGGGCACTGGTCGACCAGTCAAATGCTGAACAATTTACTGGGTGACCTTTGACCGTTAACTTATTGAAAAAACTTAGGTTCACTTTTTCCTAAAATTGAAAGTTCATGAATTTGAAAGAAAAAAATCAAGACACGAAAAACTTCATGGATTTGAAAAATGTTTGCAAATTTGAGAATTATTTGTGGATCTGAGAAAAGTTGCGGAATTCAAAATGTTCACAGATTGATAAAAATTCACGGATTTGAAAAATGTTCACGAATTTAAAATGTTTAGAAATTTGTAAAGTTCAGGATTTTTAAAATGTTCACAGATTTGAAAAGATACTCACGAATTTAGAATGAAAACTAAACATAAAAATAAAAACAAACCAGAAAATTTGGACAAAAAGCAAGCCAAAAAATACCTGATCAGAAGCTTCTCAAAACCAGTTTTTTTTAGCATCTGTAACCTTTATTAATGATCAAGGTTTAACGGGATAGAGATGATATTGGGGAAAACTGCTAGCCACACATGGCGCCCAGAAGGAAGGGAGGAGGCCGCTTTGGCTAAAGAGTGAGCTTCAGTGTTGTGTTGCCTCCTTTCGTGGATTACCTGGATAACACCGATTAGATTTTTTTGTGCTCAAAACCAGTTGGGAGCTTCACAAAAACGTTCTCTAGATAGGCCGGACCATGAAAATCTAACGAAGGGAATACACGTGTGCGATGTGTACCGTCTTCACTTTAACGGCGCTTTAAGGCGTAGAATATGAGTTGGCGCCAAATGCTCCTGTTCCGGTCGCGGGCTGCTGGAAAGCGACTAAACGCGCATGGTGAACCGGCTCACTTGAGTCGATATTTTATTCAATTTCATCGCATAGCTTCATCTTGCCTCTGGCACTCACTGCTATATTGTCTTAGTGGTTCGGCACGTTGAACCGATTTTGCAAAAGTACCGAGCACTGGTTCGTGGAACCTTCCATCGTTTTTGCCTGATTTTGGAAGGTTCCATGCAGTTTTTTTGTTTAAGTTTTATTTTAAAAAATTGTTTCCAAATACATATAAAAAATCATGGATGTTGTACATTTCTTGTATACGCGCCAAACATTTTTTGATACAATTGAAGATTTTATTAAATACATGTTTGAATATACTTTTTTCAAATACATGTTAGAAAATTATATACATATTGAACTTATTTTTGAAACATGTAAAATATTTTCCAGATACAACTTGAACATTGTTTAAAAATGCATGATGAACATTTTCTCATATGAACATTGTACATTTTTCATATACACATTGGACATTTTTTATATACGCTGAACATTTTTTAAGCACATAATGAATTATTATTTTCAAATACAAGTTTAAAAAATATTTTTCAAATACATGTTAATAATTTTTTTAATACATGTTGAACATCTGTCAAATACAGTTTGAATATTTTTTAGTACAAGTGAAACATTTTCCAGATACACCTTGAGCATTTTTTCGAAATACATGTTAAACATTGTATGAATACACATTTTACATTTTTCTTATACACGTTGAACATTTTATGACACATATTAAACCTTTTTCAGATACATGATGAACATTTTAAAAAATACATGTTTGATCTTTTCTGAATACATGTTAAACGTTTTCCCTGCACAAGCTAAACATTTTTAATGGACGCTGAACATTTGTAACACACATTTTTTTAATGATTCAAACTTTTTACAAACTTGCATGAACAATTTTTTACACAGCATGAAAAAATGCATGATAAGAGCATATACGGTCTGGTGCCTCAAACCCGTCTCATACATCTGGGCAAGCTGCCCGATCAGTGTTCGATCACGATTTTTCGACCTAGACGAGCTCCTTAAACGAACCTCAAACGCCTCGGGTGACCGACATCCCTCATATCCAGCCCAAAAATGGGGCGGATATGAGAGCGCCCGGGTGTCGAACCTGACCCACGTTGGCACACCCGACCCCATACATGTTCCTCCCCATCCACTCGACGGTCCAAACCCTAGCCACTTCACTCCACTCCCCTCCGCCACCCAAGCTCGTCTCCGACGCCTTCCGGCTATCTCCGGCATGGCGGGTAGCGGATCCAAGTCCTTCACCTTTAGATCCGTTGACCCCAAGCTCATCCCACGCAGTCCTGAGGAGGAGATGGTCGTCCGGCTTGCGCTCCGCCACGCCCGGGAGGTGGCCCGTGCACAGCAACGCTCGACCTCCTTCCGTCGAAAATCCATTGCGTCTGCCCAAATGGCGCATGGATCCGGCACTAGGCCAGCCATAGCTGCCTCGCTGGAGGTGGTGCGGTTCGTCCGGCGTCCGAACGCGGCGGCGGACGCGCAACCCCTTCATTGGCGCGCCGAGCATCGGGACATACCATGAGCCTCGTCCGACGAGAACATGGCACGGCAGGCACCGGGGCGCGGGAGGTGACAGCAGCCCTCGCGACGGTGGACGTCGGCGAGGCGGAGTCGCATTCTTCGGCCCCCCATATGGCGCATCAGTCCATGCGCCGCAAACCGCATCGTGGTGGACGTCGCGGGCTCGTCCCAGGATGGATCCGTCATCGACCTGCCATCCACCGGCACCGTTCCAGTTACGGGCTCCGACGAAGAAGAGTATGGCATGTGAGACGGCGGCACCTTGAGTCCTGTGAGTCAGCTCTTGTCCCATGCCCTATTCTACCTTGCCGGCGACCGGACTAACACTCTGAGGTGCACATCCGGCCGCCGGACATGACCACGGCGGAGCCGGGCGAGCGGGGAGCGGAACCGGACAAAGTTCCGCTCAAGGATCGTTGTGTTGCATCTTGCATGTAATAATATGGATTCGAGGTTTGTAATTTAAGGTATCTGAATGTGAAATGCATTTTTTAAGGCGTGACCGGTTATCATCCGGGCGCGCCCACAGGCGTTTGAAGAGGCGGATTTGCCAAATCCAACTATAGATGCTCTAAAATGCATAGACGAACTTATAAAACCAAAAGAAACGAATGGAACGCTGTTAGGCCGGCCCACTAGCACATCTCTTAACGCAAGGGTACACACCGTCTTGTCTAAAGTGAGACATTGCCGCGCCCGACAGGGCCAGCCGGTTTAGAGCCGGGGGTTTCCCTAGACGGAATAAAAGCAACTATTGTATAAAATTTTAAAAATGTTTTTAAATTATTTGGTAATTTTTAAAAACTTTATTTTAAAAAATGTTTAAGAAAAATATTCATAAAATTTTAAAAATATTCATGACTTTTAATAAAAATGTTTCTTTTCTTTAATGAATGGTCATGAATTAAAGAAATATGTTTGTAAAAATAAAAAAGGAAACTAAAAAATAATAAGGGGATAATAAATGGAGGAAAACTGCCAAAATGGAAAATAAATGAAGAAAGGCAGTGGCAGGGTGAGGAGTGCCCGAACCGGGCTGACCCACTTAGCATTTCTGCGGTGGGATGTGCGTGCAGTCGCTCAACAACCCCCTCTCCCAATGCGTAAAATGGGAATGGTAGGGCAGACCAGCCTATTGTCAACCGTGAAAGTGAGCATTGGTTGCGACCGTAGCAGAGCCTCGCGTGTATGACCTCCAAGTCCTTGGCAGAGCTGGAGAAGCATGCCATGCTTGCCCGTACGGCGTAAACGATACAACAATGCACCTCATGGTAATCATGGGCGAGGTGTCGACAGCGATGAGGTGGGTGGCGATGCTAAGGGAGTGAGGAACGAGGCACTAGCCTAGCCCAGCTCATGCGGCATGTCATCCCCGAGCGGGTGAGCCCAAACCCTAGCCCTCCAGGGTCCTCTCATGCACCTCCTCCTCCTTGGAGAGAAGCAGGGTGGTGTCCACACTTGCCTTCCAAAGGAAACGTGCCACACCCCGAGTTCCTAAGGTGAGGAGCTCATGCGTCTTGACATGGGTGGTTCTACAAACCTTCTTGAACGCGTCACTTCCATACGGATGTTGGGGGGAGGTCATTTCGACAACAGTTGCTTCGTGTCGTGCAGGTAGTAGGGCGTCCTACTGGGGCACCGGGAATGCGGCCTCGAGGCGAGGTTAACATTGGCATGGTGTGTGTGTGTGTGTGGGCGCGCGCGCGCTCATTAGGTTGTGTGGACTGCCACAGTTCGTGGTGGTAAGGGGTGTGGCGTTGTTGTGAGAAGCCTGTGACGCCCCGAAACCGACGCTTCAGAAGACTTCCATATTTTCGTGATCGCTGTGTGTTTCATTTGTGCTTGCTCTTTTTTTGCATTGCATCATGTCATCATGCCATTAATCTTTGCAACTTAAATAAATAAACCGTATGGATCTTCAGTCCATTTAAACCGAGGAAATTCGCATGGTGATTCTCTTTATAACATATCCTCCCGATATTAGGGAGCTATAATAAATATTCCATTCTGTGGGAATTCACCATAACACACTTGCATTTTCTCCATGTCTTTTCTAGTTCAAGCTTGACTTGAAAACCTTGCCCAATTTTTCTATTTCCTTTTGCCGAGGTTCCTCCAAAAATCTGAACATTTTTGGGGCCTTCCAAACACCCCTTACTTTTGAACCCATTTGAAATAATTCGAATGAGTTTGAATCCAAACTTCACTCACATGCGCTTTTCCTTTTTTCTTGGGTCAAGCTCAATTTTGTGAGTCCAAGAAAAATAATCCCTGTGCCATCATCCCTTTTCTTCTCTCCTTTTTTTTTTCTTTCTTTCCTCTCTTTCCTTTCTTTCTTCTTTCTTTCTTCTATTAATGAGCAGAGATAGAGGGGAGAGAGCCCATCCCAGTTGGGCCGGCCTCCAAGGCCCAACCACGCCCCGCGGTAACCCTAGCTAGCTCGATCCCCTGCACCCGTCCTCCTCGTTCCCTCGCGCCGCCAGAGAGCCACGCTCGATCCCCACCTTCTCTCGCTCACAGCGCCCCTCTCCCTCGATCCCCTCCTTCCTTGCTTCACCAGGGAGAGGAGCGAGGTCCCGTGCCCACAGCCGTCGTCCTACCAGGGCCACAGCGCCACCACCTCTTTCCCTCTCCCCCTCTGCCTCGCCCTTGCTCCTCCACACGCCGACGACCAGCGACCAGACGAACAGGAACCACGTCGAGGCCATGGAGGATTGCAGCACCGCCGCCCTTGGTGTCCGTCGCTGTTGGCCATCCCCACCGCCCGTCGGCCTCTGCTCCCTGCTCCCTTTTGCACATCCTGCCGCCCAAGCCGCCCGTCCTTCGCATTGTTCCTTCCGTCTCCAGCATCGCCGCCGTCCGTGACCACCAGGAGGCCGTAGCTCGCCTTGCACCTCTGCTGCCGGCGACCGAGGCCGCTGAAGCATAGCTGCCGTCGAACTCCTCGGCCAACCGGGTTGTGCCGCCCCTTCGTCGCGCCCTCCTCCTCTCCTGTCGTGCAGCCATGGCCCAAGCTCCAGCTGCAGCCGCTGCTTCCCATCTCCTCCCCTGCTCCTTTGCTTTGGGTCCCGGTGTCCCCAGATCGTCAGCAGTGTCTGCTTGCAGCCCCGCACCACGCCCTGAACTGCCATGGGCATTGACTACCCGCTGCGGCTTCGTCTCCCTCCATTCCGCTGTTGTTCTGGAACCCGCCAAGACCCCGACGACCATGACGGAGTTCGACTACACGACTATGACCTTAGAGTTGGACCGCAAGCGCCAAGTACCCCTCCGGCAAGAACACAGACGCTCGAACGACTATTGACCGAAGACACAAGTACCACTCCGAACCATGTACGACTACCGAACAAGGAGTATCGCCAAGTTCCATTGTTGAAGATTTCGTCAAGTTCCCCTGGTTTCGGCAAACACCACCCCGCAAGCGCCAAGTACCACGACGGCCCTCGAAGAGTTCGGGTTCGACAAGTCCGATGGCGCGCTTGTACAACTACATTGTCGAGACCGAGATCGGCAAGACCGACTACACGAAATTGCCAAGTGCCTCGATGCCGCATAAATTTCTTCTTGAACGTGTACGACTACGTGGATTCGTCAAGACCCTCATGAACGACTACCGATGACCCTCCAAGTTCGTCCATGTTTGCTATGTACCACTACCATCGACGTGAACCACTACTTCCACTACGGCATGAGTACAACTACTACCACTACGAACGTGGCGAGAACGCCTACTTCCGTCTACGTCCCTTCGAACCCGAACCGCGCACTTCGAAGGTATAACCCCGAGACGACCGTCCGTGGACCGAATGCATGTGTGTTGAATGAGATGAACCTCGCGTTTGCACCGTGTCTGAAATTGCCATCTTGCATGTTCCTCCTCGTTGCCATGCCGTCCACCCGTGGGAACCCGACAACCGGGATCACCCCATTATCTTGCATGACACACTAACACCCACTTCCTTTTGCACCGGTATCCCTGTGAGCTACCGGATCACCAATATGTTGCCGTGGCACCATGTTCGGATTCGTTGCCATGGCACCCCTTTCGTTTCCGCCACGATGACAAATGCCTCATATCTTATCATGTCGACATTTTCATAAATACTGCATAAAACTTGAACATGTCATCCGCATCATGATAGTAACATTAAAAATGTTTAAAAATTGTTGTTGCATTAAATTACTAATGCACATGAGGGTTTACCGGATTTGTTGTTTGATGTTTCCGGCCTCATTTAAAATGCCTAACAGTGTATTTTGCTCATGTTTCACCTCTTGCCATGTTTGACAACATTTAAAATTGTTGGGTACCTAAACGAGAGTGAACTAAATAATTGATGTGGTGTTCCGTCAATATGCAACTCGTTGCATATTGAGCTCCACTTAATTTGTAGGATTGTTTGTGCATTTTGCCATGCCATGCTTCATTAATCTGGACATGCATCATACTTGGTTGTGCATCATGCCATGTTTATGCGGTGGTTGTTTATTATGTTGTTTGCTTCTTTCCGGTGTTGCTTCTTCGGGTTAGTTCCGATAACGTCGCGTTCGTGAGGATTCGTTCGACTTCGTCCGTTTGTCTTCTTCATGGACTCGTTCTTCTTTCTTGCGGGATCTCAGGCAAGATGACCATACCCTCGAAATCACTTCTATCTTTGCTTGCTAGTTGCTCGCTCTATTGCTATGCTGCGATACCTACCACTTGCTTTATCATGCCTCCCATATTTTCATGTCAAGCCTCTAACCCACCTTGTCCTAGCAAACCATTGTTTGGCTATGTTACCGCTTTGCTCAGCCCCTCTTATAGCGTTGCTAGTTGCAGGTGAAGATGAAGTTTGTTCCATGTTGGAACATTGGATATGTTGTGATATCACAATATCTCTTATTTAATTAATGCATCTATATACTTAGTAAAGGGTGGAAGGCTCGGCCTTATGCCTGGTGTTTTGTTCCACTCTTGCCGCCCTAGTTTCCGTCATACCGGTGTTATGTTCCTTGATTTTGCGTTCCTTACGCGGTTGGGTTATAATGAGAACCCCTTGACAGTTCGCCTTGAATAAAACTCCTCCAGCAAGGCCCAACCTTGGTTTTACCATTTGCCACCTAAGCCTTTTTCCCTCGGATTTCCGGAGCCCGAGGGTCATCTTTATTTTAACCCCCTCGGGACAGTGCTCCTCTGAGTGTTGGTCCAAACTAGAGCCCCTTGTAGCGCCACCTCGGGGAAACTTGAGGGTTAGTTTTAGTTGTACGGATTGCTCATCCGGTGTGCCCTGAGAACGAGATATGTGCAGCTCCTATCGGGATTTGTCGGAACATTCGGGCGGCTTTGCTGGTCTTGTTTTACCATTGTCGAAATGTCTTGTAACGGGATTCCGAGTCTGATCGGGTCTTCCTGGGAGAAGGAATATCCTTCGTTGACCGTGAGAGCTTGTGATGGGCTAAGTTGGGACACCCCTGCAGGGTTTTGAACTTTCGAAAGCCATGCCCGTGGTTATGGGCAGATGGGAATTTGTTAACGTCCGGTTGTAGAGAACTTGACACTTAACTTAATTAAAATGCATCAACCGCGTGTGTAGCCGTGATGGTCTCTTCTCGGCGGAGTCCGGGAAGTGAACACGGTTCTTGTGTTATGCTTGAACGTAAGTAGTTTCAGGATCACTTCTTGATCATTTTAATTTCACGACCGTGCTTTGCTCCTCTTCTCGCTCTCATTTGTGTATGTTAGTCACCATATATGATAGTGCTTGCTGCAGCTCCACCTCACTACCCTTTCCTACCCATAAGCTTAAATAGTCTTGATCGCGAGGGTGTGAGATTGCTGAGTCCTCGTGACTCATAGTTACTTCCAAACAGTTGCAGGTGCCGATGTGTAACGCCCACGATGCGGCTATATCTCCCACGTGTCGGAGCATGACTTAGAGGCATAACCGCATTGTAAGCAATGTCGCAAGAGGGGTAATCTTTACACATCCCATGTACTGAATAAGGTAAGAGGTACATAGTTGGCTTACAATCGCCACGTCACACAATAGCACAAATATATCATTACAATCATCCAGATACAATCAAGGTCCGACTACGGAACCAAAATAAAGACAACCCCAAATGCATAATGTCCCCGATCGCCCCAACTAGGCTCCACTACTGATTGTCAGGAAAAGAAACGTAGTATCGTCCTGAGTCCTGATCGAACTCCCACTTAAGCTCAGTCGCATCTCCTGGAGCAGTATCATCGATCCCTGCATCTGGTTTTGAAGTAAACTGTGAGTCACGGGGACTCAGCAATCTCACACCCTCGTGATCAAGACTATTTAAGCTTATAGGTAGGGTAAAAGGTATGAGGTGGAGCTGCAGCAAGCACTAGCATATATGGTGGCTAGCATACGCAAATGAGAGCGAGAAGAGAAGGCAAGGCACGATCGAGAATCTATGATCAAGAAGTGATCCTAGAACAACCTACGTTCAAGCATAACACAAGACCGTGTTCTCTTCCCGGACTCCGCCGAAAAGAGACCATCACGGCTACACACGCTGTTGATTCATTTTAATTAAGTTAAGTTTCAGGTTTTGTACAACCGGACATTAACAAATTCCCATCTGCCCATAACCGCGGGCACGGCTTTCGAAAGTTCAAATCCTTGCATGGGTGTCCCAACTTAGCCCATCACAAGCTCTCATGGTCAACGAAGGATATTCCTTCTCCCAGGACGGCCCGATCAGACTCGGAATCCCGGTTACAAGACATCTCGACAATGGTAAAACTAAACTAGCAAAGCCGCCCGATGTGCCGACAAATCCTGATAGGAGTCGCACGTATCTCGTTCTCAGGGCACACCAGATAGGTCAAGCTACGAGTAAAACCAACCCTCGAGTTGCCCCGAGGTGGCCCCGCGGGCTGCCTGTTTCGGACCAACACTCAGAGGAGCACTGGCCCAGGGGGGTTTAAAATAAAGATGACCCTTGAGTCCGCGGAACCCAAGGGAAAAGAGGCTAGGTGGCGAATGGTAAAACCAAGGTTGGGCCTTGCTGGAGGAGTTTTATTCAAGGCGAACTGTCAAGGGGTTCCCATTATAACCCAACCGTGTAAGGAACGCAAAAATCAAGGAACATAACACCGGTATGACGGAAACTAGGGCGGCAAGAGTGGAACAAAACACCAGGCATAAGGCCGAGCCTTCCATCCTTTACCAAGTATATAGATGCATTAAAGTAGACAAGATAATATAATACTGATATCCCAACAATAAACATGTTCCGACAAGGAACAAACTCCAATCTTCACCTGCAACTAGCAACGCTATAATAGGGGATGTGCAAAGCGGTAACATAGCCAAACAACAGTTTGCTAGGACAAGGTGGGTTAGAGGTTTGACATGGCAATATGGGAGGCATGGTAAAGCATGTGGTAGGTATCATAGCATAGGCATAGCAAAAGAGCGAGCATCTAGCAAGCAAAGATAGAAGTGATTTCGAGGGTATGGTCATCTTGCCTGCAAAGTTCTCTGAGTTGACGTTAGCTTGATCCTTGTAAGCGTACTCAATGGGTTCCTCGATCACGTACTCGTCTCCCGGATCTACCCAAAGCAAGAACACAAGCAAAGGGAGACACAATCAACGACGGTGCAATGCGCAAGCAACATGATGCAAAACATGGCATGATATGCGGGATGTGATATGCGATACATATGCATGCTTCGGGAAGGAAAGATTGAACCTAGCCTCAACTTGGAAAACCAAGAGTGCCACTGGAAAGATGAGTTGATTTCGGTCGAAATCGATATAAAGATCACCGGAATCGGATGCACGGTTTGCAAATGGCAAGCAAAATAATAATGGCACAAAGCTGCGATTAACAACACGAGGCCACCTAAATGCATCAAGAACAACAAGCTACTGCACTCTAACATAACAACAAAACACATGGCAGTGATCCACCCAAGATGCTTGACAAAATATGAACACTGAGCTACGGCTAAATCACACAATAGCAGGTTCAAACAAGCATGGCAAAAGTGCAAAAGATAACAGGTTCACAGACTTAGAGAAAATAACAACATGGCAGGATTTAACATCAGGAAGCAATGTTTAGAGCAAGATAACATCATGCTACAGGAACATATCATGGCAAAGCAAGGCATGACATGAAACTAAACAAAGCATACAACAAAAGTCCCTTGCTGACCATAAGCCAAAAGGGATCAGAAAATACAATGGCAACCATGTAAACATAGCAAGTTTCGCTAACAGATTCAGACTTAGCAGAAAACTGGAACATGGCAAAACAGATTTACGTAGGCATGTTTGCGAGCTCGATGCACTCACGATAAGGCATTGCATGACAAACTAAGCATACACCCAGCAAGTAGACATGATAAATAAGCTAACCATGACAAGAACAACTTCATAGCATGCATGGATCAACTACAACAATCTCGGCAAAATTGATTAACACGTAAACAATCTGCCAGGAACATTTTATAGCAAAAGTAGAGCAAGATTGAGTCATGCTAGGGTGCTCCATAATTGCAAACAAAGACATGGATGGATATAGCATAACAATATCTCCAAAACATCCTTACTGAACATGCTCAAAAGTGACATGGATCACTCTGTAGCAACACGAATACATGGCATAAAAATATCATCAGGAAAATGACTTAGAAGATTTCTAAGTCCCTGAAATCAGCAACATTACGAGAGCTACTTTGCATGCTTGTGCTAGTCACCACAAGGATCACTAAAATACATAGCATACACCCCCGTAAAGATGGCATGGCATACTTCAAAACACATGTAGGGCTCAAGTTCATAGGAGACACACATTAAACATGGCAAAAAAGACAAATATCCAATATCTGTTAAGAATCTGAAACTAACATTACATAGCACTCTTACAACAGCATTTAGGGCATCAAGATGAACTCAAATGGACATAGTGCAATGAATGAAATGAAGTACACATCGAGACAAACAATTTGATATGCTACACGCCCAAAACGGAGCCACGGATGCAAAGATATGATGCGATGAAGTATGCTAAAAATTATGCAAAACTGGGACAAAAGTCAACCGTCTAGGGTTTACTGTAGCCGATCCAGATCTGATGGGCACGCGAACCGAGGATGAACGGATCCTCGCCGGAGTTGACGCTGGAGCTCGGGGAAGAGGGCCGGCGAGGTCGGGGCGCCGAGGAGGAGCGGCTCCGGCCGGCTGCGGGCGCGGCACGGCAGGGCGGCGCCGAAGAGCGGCGGCGGACGGCGGAGGCGGCCGGCGACGCGCTCGGGCGGCGGAGCGGCGGCCGGGCGGCGGAGGCGCGCGCGGGTGGCGGGATCTCGCGCGGGGCGGCGGCGGCGATACGGGACGGGAGGGCCTCCCGCGGGCTCCGCGGGCCGCGGCGGTGGGGGGGCCGGACGGGACGCATGGCCCCCTCTGATTGGTCCGGGCGCGGCGGTGATTTCGTCCGGTGGCGGCGGACGTGTCCGGTGGCGGCGGAGGGGAGAGGGGCTAGGGTTCATCCGCGAGATTTTTGGAGGGGGGGTCTATATTTATAGGTAGAGGGAGCTAGGAGACTCCAAATTGAGCACGGTTTGCGGCCACGCGATCGTGATCGAATGGCCAAGATGATGGAGGGGGTTTTGGTGGGTTTTGGGCCACTTTGGAGAGGTGTTGGGCTGCAACACACACACACGAGGGCTTTTCGGTTCCTCGGTTAACTGTTGGAGTATCAAGCGAAGTCCAAATGGCACGAAACTTGACAGGCGGTCTACCGGTAGTATACCAAGGCCGCTTGGCAAGTCTAAGTCCAATCTGAGAACGTTTAACACCCACACACGAAAAGAGGTAAAAGGGGACACCGGAGGACATAAGAGCGCCGGAATGCAAAACGGACAATGGGGAAAAAGCTCGGATGCATGAGATGAACACGTATGGAAATGCGATGCACATGATGACATGATATGAGATGCATGAAAAGGACAAAAACAAAACGATGACGAAACCCAACAATGAGGAATATCATAACTTAGTACCGGAAATGGCAAGAGTTGGAATACAAATATGGCAGGTTACATATGGGGCGCTACACGATGATACCGGTGCAGATGACGCAACCCAGCTCAAGTGGGAGCTCGATGAAGATCTTGTTTGTTGTGTTGTTCCGTTTCCTGTCGATCAGTAGAGGAGCCCAGTTGGGGCGATCGGGGACCTATGCTTTTGGGGTTGTCTTTATTTTGGTTCCGTAGTCGGACCTTGATTGTATCTGGATGATGTAATTCTATATTTATGTATTGTGTGATGTGGCGATTGTAAGCCAACTCTGTATCTCTTTCTTATTCAGTACATGGGATGTGTATAGATTACCCCTCTTGCGACATGCCTACAATGCGGTTATGCCTCTAAGTCGTGCTCCGACACGTGAGAGATATAGCCACATCGTGGGTGTTACAAGTTGGTATCAGAGCCTTCGCCGACTTAGGAGCCCCCTGCTTGATCGAATCGCTGGCGTTGTTGAGTCTAGAAAAAATGTTTTGAGTCTTATAGGATTATATATATCAGAGAGTAGGATTCTTTTTACTCCTCAGTCCCTTCGTCGCTCTGGTGAGGCCTCCTGACGTAGAGTTTTGACTCTTCTCTTCTCAAATTTCACTAATTTTTTTAAGGATCACGCGGGTATCTTGGAATCGTTCCAATGGTTTTGTGACGAGAACATTGTTCTTGGTGCCTCCTGACATTTAGGGGTTGTGGCAGTGTCCTGTGGAGTTGAGCTCCGAGGTGTTGTCGTCACAATTTTATCATTGCAGTTCTGGAATACCTGAGTTCGCCGACATCGAAAATCTCTTTTATGCAGTTGTTGGTGAGATAACCTCAACGCCACCCAGTACCGGGGCGGGAGTACGGGAGTATTGCCATAACTCGTATAACGGATGCTTTTCGAAGGTTGAGGTAAATGATTTCCGAAGGTTTCTTGGTTATGTGTTGAAGGATGGATACAGCTGGATGTAGGATTTGCTAGTTTTGGGTGAGATATTATGCTTCCCCTGTATCCCCAACACCCGATTGCATAACCAGAAAGTTTTGGGAGTTTATAAGTGGGAATTCAAGTATCACGTAGGATATCTTTCCAACAGATACATGATACGATATGGGATCTATCATATGTTTGTTTCCAGCTTATTCTGCAAGCCAATACTTGTTTTGTTTTCGATTGTGGTATTCGAGTTGCTTCAATGTCAAGTGTTGATTCCATAATTTTCCTAAGCGGTGTTCTCAAACTTCTATGTGGATACTAATCCTTCATGATAATCAAGATTGTCATGTCAATCCTTTTCAACCGGCGTGTTTCTCTTCAAGTGGATCTGATCATTTCAACATTCGCAAGATCACCTCCCGGTTTTCTCAATGTTGTTCGTTTCATCTGTTCCCAAGTTGCCTTTGTTTTCCCGCCCTCCCATCCCTTTTTCTTCAAGGACTCAGATTTCTTAACCATGTATCCTTTTATTTGTGAGAAGTCTCTTCATTCTTTTCTTTCAATGTTCTTATCCGGTGATTCTCATGAAGATTCTAACGGAGCTTCAAGTTCATCATTCTTCGTCCTTTTCCTTCTCCGGTGGATTCAATGCAAGCTTTCGGTGTTGATCATATCTTTTTCATTGGTTCACATGCTTTCCATGTTGGAAGTCCTTACCAAAGACTGTCTTAATTGTTCACCTCTCTCTATTCATTTGTTCCGGAGTGCAAAGATATCTCAGAAGATGTTATCTCATTCAATCCATTCAAGCTATTTCGAGGTTGTTATCTCATTCAAACCATTTAATTCAATCGGTGCAATCTATCTTTTAAATCATTCAACGGTGTATCTTTTGAGTGGGCCCATAACCCACATGTCTTTTCCCAGGATCTTACCTGACTCTTTTCTTTTCCCGGAGCTATCTCTCAAATTTCTTTTCCAAGGTGTCGTAAGAATGCATTATCATTAGCCAAATGTCCTTCTCCAAGATCTGTTAAATTCTTTTCATTGTTGGGTCAACCTTTCTAATTTTCATTCCGGAGTGCCTCAACAATTCATGGTGGTGTTTCTCGTCGTCTTTCTCGGATTTTGAAGACCAAGAAGAGTTTTTCCTCCAAATCTTACCTGTTCTCTCAAGGTTCATGGTTCTAGCTTGATGCCATCCTCTCATAATTGTTTTCGATTGTGAGAATTCTTTTCACCCATCAGGAGCAATGCAGGAATCTTTTCAGTTTGATTCATCCAAAGGCCATCATTTTGGGATTATTCATTCCAGCTTTCAGCTATTGTTCTCTAAATCTTACCGTTGCATCGCTCAAGTATTCTCTAATCAGCTCGTGATCTCTTCATTCTCTTGTATCTAAATTTACCCAAGCATCTTTCTTTGTTTTCAAATTCTTACTGGTGATTCATCCCTTTACTTCGTTCATTTTCAATTCTTACGGTGGTTCGTTCAAGATTCTCTTCCATGGTTATCATATTAATTCATTCGTTGTTTCAATCCTACCGGTGGTTCGTTGAAGACCTTATCAAGTTAGCTATACCTCTCTTTAATCCTTTCTACAAAAATAAGTAGTATGCCAAATCCGTTGCTTGTCATCAATTTAAATTGGTGAAGGATACGCATAATGTAATTCTTAGTCTTGTTTCATCCAAGTGATTAATTCCTTATTCCGGAGGTTCATCATGTTGGGGAACGTAGTAATTTCAAAAAAATTCCTACGCACATGCAAGATCATGGTGATGCATAGCAACGAGAGGGGAGAGTGTTGTCTATGTACCCTCGTAGACCGACAGCGGAAGCGTTATGACAACGCGGTTGATGTAGTCGTACGTCTTCACGGCCCGACCGATCAAGCATCGAAACTATGGCACCTCCGAGTTCTAGCACACGTTCAGCTCGATGACGATCCCCGGACTCCGATCCAGCAAAGTGTCGGGGAAGAGTTCCGTCAGCACGACGGCGTGGTGACGATCTTGATGTTCTACCGTCGCAGGGCTTTGCCTAAGCACCGCTACAATATTATCGAGGATTATGGTGGAGGGGGGCACCGCACACGGCTAAGAGAACGATCACCAAGATCAACTTGTGTGTCTAGAGGTGCCCCCTGCCCCCGTATATAAAGGAGCAAGGGGGAGGGGCGGTCGGCCAGGAGGAGGCGCCCCAGGGAGGAGTCCTACTCCTACCGGGAGTAGGACTCCCTCCTTTTCCTTGTCCAACTAGGAGAGGGGGAAGGAAGGGAGAGAGGAGAGGAAGGAAAGGGGGGCGCCCCCCTCCTTGTCCAATTCGGACTAGAGGGGGAGGGGGCGCGCGGCCTGCCCTGGCCGCCCCTCCTCTTCTCCACTTTGGGCCCATGAGGCCCATTAACCCCCCCGGGGGGGGGGGGGTTCCGGTAACCCCCCGGTACTCCGGGTTTATCCGAAACTTCTCCGGAACACTTCTGGTGTCCGAATATAGCCGTGCAATGTATCAATCTTTATGTCTCGGCCATTTCGAGACTCCTCGTCATGTCCGTGATCACATCCGGGACTCCGAACAATCTTCGGTACATCAAAATATATAAACTCATAATGAAACTACCATCGTAACGTTAAGCGTGCGGACCCTACGGGTTCGAGAACAATGTAGACATGACCGAGACACGTCTCCAGTCAATAACCAATAGCGGAACCTGGATGCTCATATTGGCTCCTACATATTCTACGAAGATCTTTATCGGTCTGACCGCATAACAACATACGTTGTTCCCTTTGTCATCGGTATGTTACTTGCCCGAGATTCGATCATCGGTATCTCAATACCTAGTTCAATCTCATTACCGGCAAGTCTCTTTACTCGTTTCGTAATACATCATCTCGCAACTAACTCATTAGTTGCAATGCTTGCAAGGCTTATGTGATGTGCATTACCGAGAGGGCCCAGAGATACCTCTCCGACAATCGGAGTGACAAATCCTAATCTCGAAATACGCCAACCCAACATGTACCTTTGGAGACACCTGTAGAGCTCCTTTATAATCACCCAGTTACATTGTGACGTTTGGTACCACACAAAGTGTTCCTCCGGCAAATGGGAGTTGCATAATCTCATAGTCATAGGAACATGTATAAGTCATGAAGAAAGCAATAGCAACATACTAAATGATCGGGTGCTAAGCTAATGGAATGGGTCATGTCAATCACATCATTCTCCTAATGATGTGATCCCGTTAATCAAATGACAACACATGTCTATGGTTAGGAAACATAACCATCTTCGATTAACGAGCTAGTCAAGTAGAGGCATACTAGTGACGTTTAGTTTGTCTATGTATTCACACAAGTATTATGTTTCCGGTTAATACAATTCTAGCATGAATAATAAACACTTATCATGATATAAGGAAATAAAATAATAACTTTATTATTGCCTCTAGGGCATATTTCCTTCAGTCTCCCACTTGCACTAGAGTCAATAATCTAGATTACACAGTAATGATTCTAACACCCATGGAGCTTTGGTGTTGATCATGTTTTGCTCGTGGAAGAGGCTTAGTCAACGGGTCTGCTACATTCAGATCCGTATGTATCTTGCAAATCTCTATGTCTCCCACCTGGACTAGATCCCGGATGGAATTGAAGCGTCTCTTGATGTGCTTGGTTCTCTTGTGAAATCTGGATTCCTTTGCCAAGGCAATTGCACCAGTATTGTCACAAAAGATTTTCATTGGACCCGATGCACTAGGTATGACACCTAGATCGGATATGAACTCCATCATCTAGACTCCTTCATTTGCTGCTTCTGAAGCAGCTATGTACTCCGCTTCACATGTAGATCCCGCCACAACGCTTTGTTTAGAACTGCACCAACTGACAGCTCCACCGTTTAATGTAAACACGTATCCGGTTTGCGATTTAGAATCGTCCAGATCAGTGTCAAAGCTTGCATCAACGTAACCATTTACGATGAGCTCTTTGTCACCTCCATATATGAGAAACATATCCTTAGTCCTTTTCAGGTATTTCAGGATGTTCTTGACCGCTGTCCAGTGATCCACTCCTGGATTACTTTGGTACCTCCCTGCTAGACTTATAGCAAGACACACATCAGGTCCGGTGCACAGCATTGCATACATGATAGAGCCTATGGCTGAAGCATAGGGAACATCTTTCATTTTCTCTCTATCTTCTGCAGTGGTCGGGCATTGAGTCTTACTCAATTTCACACCTTGTAACATAGGCAAGAATCCTTTCTTTGCTTGATCCATTTTTAACTTCTTCAAAACTTTGTCAAGGTATGTGCTTTGTGAAAGTCCAATTAAGTGTCTTGATCTATCTCTATAGATCTTAATGCCCAATATGTAAGCAGCTTCACCGAGGTCTTTCATTGAAAAACTCTTATTCAAGTATCCCTTTATGCTATCCAGAAATTCTATATCATTTCCGATTAGTAATATGTCATCCGCATATAATATCAAAAATGCTACAGAGCTCCCACTCACTTTCTTGTAAATACAGGCTTCTCCAAAAGTCTGTACAAACCCAAATGCTTTGATTACACTATCAAAGCATTTATTCCTACTCCAAGAGGCTTGCACCAGTCCATAAATGGATCGCTGGAGCTTGCACACTTTGTTAGCTCCTTTTGGATCGACAAAACCGTCCGGCTGCATCATATACAACTCTTCTTCCAGAAATCCATTCAGGAATGCAGTTTTGACATCCATCTGCCAAATTTCATAATCATAAAATGCAGCAATTGCTAACATGATTCGGACAGACTTAAGCATCGCTACGGGTGAGAAGGTCTCATCGTAGTCAATCCGTTGAACTTGTCGAGAACCTTTTGCGACATGTCGAGCTTTGTAGACAATAACATTACCGTCAGTGTCAGTCTTCTTCTTGAAGATCCATTTATTCTCAATTGCTTGCCGATCATTGGGCAAGTCAACCAAAGTCCACACTTTGTTCTCATACATGGATCCCATCTCAGATTTCATGGCTTCAAGCCATTTTGCGGAATCTGGGCTCACCATCGCTTCTTCATAGTTCGTAGGTTCATCATGATCTAGTAGCATGACTTCTAGAACAGGATTACCGTACCACTCTGGTGCGGATCTTACTCTGGTTGATCTACGGGGTTCAGTAGAAACTTGTTCTGAAGTTTCATGATCATCGTTATTAGCTTCCTCACTAATTGGTGTAGGTGTCACAGAAACCGTTTTCTGCGATGTACTACTTTCCAATAAGGGAGCAGGTATAGTTACCTCATCAAGTTCTACTTTCCTCCCACTCACTTCTTTCGAGAGAAACTCCTTCTCTAGAAAGTTTCCGAATTTAGCAACAAAAGTCTTGCCTTCGGATCTGTGATAGAAGGTGTATCCAATAGTTTCCTTTGGATATCCTATGAAGACACATTTCTCCGATTTGGGTTCGAGCTTATCAGGTTGAAGCTTTTTTACATAAGCATCGCAGCCCCAAACTTTAAGAAACGACAACTTTGGTTTCTTGCCAAACCATAGTTCATAAGGCGTCGTCTCAACGGATTTCGATGGTGCCCTATTTAACGTGAATGTGGCCGTCTCTAAAGCATAACCCCAAAACGATAGCGGTAAATCAGTAAGAGACATCATAGATCGCACCATATCTAGTAAAGTACGATTACGACGTTCGGACACACCATTACGCTGTGGTGTTCCGGGTGGCGTGAGTTGCGAAACTATTCCGCATTGTTTCAAATGTACACCAAACTCGTAACTCAAATATTCTCCTCCTCGATCAGATTGTAGAAACTTTATTTTCTTGTTACGATGATTTTCAACTTCACTTTGAAATTCTTTGAACTTTTCAAATGTTTCAGACTTATGTTTCATTAAGTAGATATACCCATATCTGCTTAAGTCATCTGTGAAGGTGAGAAAATAACGATATCCGCCACGAGCCTCAACATTCATTGGACCACATACATCTGTATGTATGATTTCCAACAAATCTGTTGCTCTCTCCATAGTACCAGAGAACGGTGTTTTTTTCATCTTGCCCATAAGGCACGGTTCGCAAGTACCAAGTGATTCATAATCAAGTGGTTCCAAAAGTTCATCAGTATGGAGTTTCTTCATGCGCTTTACACCGATATGACTCAAACAGCAGTGCCACAAATAAGTTGCACTATCATTATCAACTCTGCATCTTTTGGCTTCAACATTTTGAATATGTGTGTCACTACTATCGAGATTTAATAAGAATAGACCACTCTTCAAGGGTGCATGACCGTAAAAGATATTACTCATATAAATAGAACAACCATTATTCTCTGATTTAAATGAATAACCGTCTCGCATCAAACAAGATCCAGATATAATGTTCATGCTCAACGCTGACACCAAATAACAATTATTTAGGTCTAATACTAATCCCGAAGGAAGATGTAGAGGCAGCGTGCCGACCGCGATCACATCGACTTTGGAACCATTTCCCACGCGCATCGTCACCTCGTCCTTAGCCAATCTTTGCTTAATCCGTAGTCCCTGTTTTGAGTTGCAAATATTAGCAACAGAACCAATATCAAATACCCAGGTGCTACTGCGAGCATTAGTAAGGTACACATCAATAACATGTATATCGCACATACCTTTGTTCACCTTGCCATCCTTCTTATCCGCCAAATACTTGGGGCAGTTCCGCTTCCAGTGACCAGTCTGCTTGCAGTAGAAGCACTCAGTTTCAGGCTTAGGTCCAGATTTGGGTTTCTTCTCCTGAGCAGCAACTTGCTTGCTGTTCTTCTTGAAGTTCCCCTTCTTCTTCCCTTTGCCCTTTTTCTTGAAACTAGTGGTCTTGTTGACCATCAACACATGATGCTCATTCTTGATTTCTACCTCTGCAGCTTTCAGCATTGCGAAGAGCTCAGGAATTGTCTTATCCATCCCTTGCATATTATAGTTCATCACGAAGCTTTTGTAGCTAGGTGGAAGTGATTGAAGAATTCTGTCAATGATGCAATCATCTGGAAGATTAACTCCCAATTGAATCAAGTGATTATTATACCCATACATTTTGAGTATATGCTCACTGACAGAACTGTTCTCCTCCATCTTGCAGCTATAGAACTTTATTGGAGACTCCATATCTCTCAATCCGGGCATTTGCTTGAAATATTATCTTCAACTCTTGGAACATCTCATATGCTCCATGACGTTCAAAACGTCGTTGAAGACCCGATTCTAAGCCGTAAAGCATGGCACATTGAACTATCGAGTAGTCATCAGCTTTGCTCTGCCAGACGTTCTTAACGTCGTCAGTTGCATCAGCAGCAGGCCTGGCACCCAGCGGTGCTTCCAGGACGTAACTCTTCTGTGCAGCAATGAGGATAATCCTCAAGTTACGGACCCAGTCCGTGTAATTGCTACCATCATCTTTCAACTTTGCTTTCTCAAGGAACGCATTAAAATTCAATGGAACAACAACACAGTCCACCTATCTACAATCAAACATAAACAAGCAAGATACTATCAGGTACTAAGTTCATGATAAATTTAAGTTCAATTAATCATATTACTAAATAACTCCCACTTAGATAGACATCCCTCTAATCCTCTAAGTGATCACGTGATCCAAATCAACTAAACCATGTCCGATCATCACGTGAGATGGAGTAGTTTCATTGGTGAACATCACTATGTTGATCATATCTGCTATATGATTCACGCTTGACCTTTCGGTCTCCGTGTTCCGAGGCCATATCTGTTATATGCTAGGCTCGTCAAGTTAAACCTGAGTATTCTGCATGTGCAACTGTTTTTGTATCCAACTGTTTTGCATCATGTGGTGTCTCAGCACGAAGAACTTTCGCAACGGTGCATACTCAGGGTTTTACTATGATAATTTAGTGAGGGATCATCTTATAATGCTACCGTCAATCAAAGCAAGATAAGATGCATAAAAGATAAACATCACATGCAATCAATATAAGTGATATGATATGGCCATCATCATCTTGTGCTTGTGATCTCCATCTTCGAAGCATCGTCATGATCACCATCGTCACTGACGCGACACCTTGATCACCATCGTAGCATCGTTGTCGTCTCGCCAATCTTATGCTTCCACGACTATCGCTACCGCTTAGTGATAAAGTAAAGCATCACAGCGCAATTGCATTGCATACAATAAAGCGACAACCATATGGCTCCTGCCAGTTGCCGATAACTTGGTTACAAAACATGATCATCTCATACAATAAAATTTAGCATCATGTCTTGACCATATCACATCACAACATGCCCTGCAAAAACAAGTTAGACGTCCTCTACTTTGTTGTTGCAAGTTTTTACGTGGCTGCTACGGGCTTAAGCAAGAACCAATCTTACCTACGCATCAAAACCACAACGATAGTTTGTAAAGTTGGTGTTGTTTTAACCTTCGCAAGGACCGGGCATAGCCACACTTGGTTCAACTAAAGTTGGATAAATTGACACCCGCCAGCCACCTATGTGCAAAGCACGTCGGTAGAACCAGTCTCGCGTAAGCGTACGCGTAATGTCGGTCCGGGCCGCTTCATCCAACAATACCGCCGAACCACAGTATGACATGCTGGTAAGCAGTATGACTTATCGCCCACAACTCACTTGTGTTCTACTCGTGCATATAACATCAACACATAAAACCTAGGCTCGGATGCCACTGTTGGGGAACGTAGTAATTTCAAAAAAATTCCTACGCACACGCAAGATCATGGTGATGCATAGCAACGAGAGGGGAGAGTGTTGTCTACGTACCCTCGTAGACCGACAGCGGAAGCGTTATGACAACGCGGTTGATGTAGTCGTACGTCTTCACGGCCCGACCGATCAAGCACCGAAACTACGTCACCTCCGAGTTCTAGCACACGTTCAGCTCGATGACGATCCTCGGACTCCGATCCAGCAAAGTGTCGGGGAAGAGTTCTGTCAGCACGACGGTGTGGTGACGATCTTGACGTTCTACCGTCGCAGGGCTTCGCCTAAGCACCGCTACAATATTATTGAGGATTGTCAGTGTCAAAACCGGCGGATCTCGGGTAGGGGGTCCCGAACTGTGCGTCTAGGCCGGATGGTAACAGGAGACAAGGGACACGAAGTTTTACCCAGGTTCGGGCCCTCTCCATGGAGGTAAAACCGTACGTCCTGCTTGATAAATATTGATGATATGGGTAGTACAAGAGTAGATCTACCACGAGATCGAGGAGGCTAAACCCTAGAAGCTAGCCTATGGTATGATTGTTGATGTGTATGTTGTCCTACGGACTAAAACCCTCCAGTTTATATAGACACCGGATAGGGTTAGGGTTACATAGAGTCGGTTACAATGGTAGGAGATCTTCATATCCGTATCGCCAAGCTTGCCTTCCACGCCAAGGAAAGTCCCTTTTGGACACGGGACGGAGTCTTCAATCTTGTATCTTCATAGTCCAGGAGTCCGGCTATCCGAACACCCCCTAATACAGGACTCCCTCAGTAGCCCCTGAACCAGGCTTCAATGACGAGTCCGGCGTGCAGATTGTCTTCGGCATTGCAAGGCGGGTTCCTCCTCCAAGTACTTCATAGAAGATTTTGAACGCAAAGATAATGTCCGACTCTGCAAAATAAGTTTCCACATATTGCCATAGAGAGAATAATATTTACACAAATCTAATCTGCTGACGTATTCCGTAGTGTGACATCACACCACGGCCAAGCTTTTATTCGAACCATTTTACTGTCCCATATCAGCGCGTTATGCGAGGCGGTTTCCTTGGCACGTCTTGCTAAAGCAGAGATCGTGTCCCCTTATTCCGGGATTCTCATCAATACGGGCGTGGGTAACCCAACCGCACCATTGATTACGGCGCTTGGAGATAAGCGAGTTTTACCAAGCTGGTGGGGACATGTAGTTGCGTCCACCCATATAAGGGGATAAGGATCCACCTTCTCACCTACGCCTTCTTCCTCCTTCGCCTATCCATTCTTGCGCACGCGAGCTCCAGCGCCCAAGTCCGCACTCCCAACCTCAACCTTCTCCAGCCATGTCCGGAGCGGGAGGCAAGTGGATGGTCTCCTCCGTCACGGAGGGACACATCAAAAAGCTGAGGAAGGCCGGATACCTGTCTAACAACATCGTGTACCGGCTCCCCAAAAAGGGGCAGCTCATCCCCACCCCTAGGCCCCATGAGAGGGTGTTGTTCCTCCCCCATTTCCTCCACGGACTGGGCTTCCCTCTCCACCCATTTGTCCGGGGGCTCATGTTCTACTATGGCCTGGATTTCCACGATCTGGCCCCGAACTTCGTCCTCAACATCTTGGCGTTTATCGTCGTGTGCGAGGCCTTCCTCCGCATCCGCCCCCATTTCGGCCTATGGCTCAAGACTTTCAACGTCAAGCCGAAGGTGGTGCGCGGCAGCCAGGCGGAGTGCGGAGGCGCCATGGTGGGCAAGATGGCCAACGTCCTCTGGCTCGAGGGCTCCTTTGTGGAGACCCTGAAGGGGTGGCAATCGGGGTGGTTTTACATCACCGAGCCGCGCAACACCGAATGGGTCGCGCCCCCCGAGTTCCGGTCCGGACCCCCAACGCGGCTCACATCCTGGAAAGAGACGGGCCTGTTGTGGGGTAAAAAAGGAGAGCTGACCGGACTCCAAACATGCGTCAAAACCCTGGTGGACAAGAAGCTCAAACTTGTCAACGTAGTCCAGGTTATGCTCATCCGCTTGATCCTCCCGTGCCAACAACGGGCTTTCAACCTGTGGGAGTTCGACCCGGCGCGGCACCAGACTTTGAGCAGGATCTTCGACACGACGTACGAAGATGCCTGGAAGGTGCTTTTCAAGGGCGCCGAGGCTCCCGTGTCCGCTACTGAGGATCGCGGATTCAGTGCGCAGCATCACGCTCTCGCGGTAAGCTGTTTTTTCCTTTTACAGGGTATTAGTTTTTCATAGTTTGACTCCATGCGGGATCTAAACTCCCTTACCTTTGACAGGATTGGCAGGTGACATCCGGACAGATCAACTGTACGGCTCCTTTGCCCGAAGGCCCAGCGGATGCTCGCTTGGCAAAGCTGCTGGTTCCGGCACCCTATGTGGTGCCGGAGAAGAAGGTCAAGAAAAAGGCCACGAGGACTCGAAAGAGTGCCCGACGCCCGGAGGTGTCGGATTCATCACCCGACGAATCCAAGACGCACTCCTCCCATGAAGGCGAGGAGGAGGAAGAAGAGACCCCTCCCCCTCCAGCGGGGGAAGGGAAGAAAAGGAAGGCCGCCCCAACTGGGGAGGCCGAAGGGTCCAAGAAGGGGAAAACCCTTCCTTCGGACTGCTCCACCGACACCGATGGTGGCGGAGAGGAGTGGGCGCCTAGGGCCAAGCCCCTGGCAAAATCGTAAGTATCCGGATACCAGAGTAATTCATGGTATTCGTTTATCGCACAGCTTTCCCTTACGTCGAATATGTTTATGCAGCCCACCCAAAGACCGGCTCGACGCGTCGTCGAGCGGCTCACTGGACTCGTCGGATGTGAACTCGCTTCCGACGGCTTCCTCCCCCCGCCCTACGGACGACACCGAAGTGTTGTCTCAACAGGTTCCAAGCCGGGAGGAGGTGGTCCTGGAGGCGTCGCAAGGCGACCTCCCGGACTCCAGGAGTAAAGGGGATGAAACTCCCTAGGGCTCCAAGTCCGGCTCTAGGCCGGACACCGCTCCGGAACCTTCAAAGGTCCCAGAGTTCGGCGGGGGACCTCCTTCCAAGAGGAGCAAGTCCACCGTGCCAGCGGCCCCCGTCCAACCGGAGGTGCCGGACAATATGTTGGAGGCGCTCCAAGGCGCCTCCATTAACGAGGAGCACCGCGCTATTATGAGTGCGGTGGTCCAGAAGGTTCAGTCCGCCAAAGACGGACTGACTGAAGCTTGTACTAGCCTTTTGACAGGCTTTGAGGTAAGTAAAGAAAGTGTAAATAATAGTACCGCATAGACAGTAGCCCCTGATGCTCTGTTTGGCGTTCGGGAAGAAAAGCCGAATAGAGGATCAAATAAAATTCGCAGGAGTCTAACAAAAGGAGTCAATATGCGTATGCAGGCTTCTCTGCTTGCGTCCGCCGCACTGACTGCGGAAGTGGACACGCTAAAGCAGAACCTCGAGCGGTCCGAGCAAGAGCTCGGTCGTGCCAAGAAGCAGCTCGAGGACAATTAAGGTAAGAAATACATTGTTTAAATACATATAAAAAAGGTGCAATTGCAAAAAATGACAGGATTATCGTGGCTATTGTAGGGGCCACGTCTGAGGTGGCGACCCTTAAGCAAGCGCTGGACGAGGCCGAAAAGAGGGCGGCCTCGGAGCGCACCGAGCGGGAGAAGTATGAGGCCGAGGTTGGCAAGGTGCGGCAAGAGCTCCAGGCACTCATGGAAAAACATGAGAGTTTGGAGCTTGACTCGAAGACGCAAGCGTCCGAGCTTGCGGTGGCTATTGAAAATGCCAAATCTGCCAAGGCTGAATCCCAGAAGACCCTCCAGGAGTTTGATGAGGTGAAGAAGATAGCGGCGGGTAAGGCATTCTTTATGCAAAGCAAACACATAAACATGAGTTACTTGTTACTTACTCGAATCCAGAGCTCTCCAGGAGCGTTCGCAGATCTTCCCCGGAGTGTGTCCGATGCCGCCGCATTCTATCGAGCCGAGGAGGGCAGCTCGACGGAGAAGGTGTTCTGGTCTCAGTACACTGAGGCCGGACACCCCGTGCCCCTTAGCGACCAGCTGAAGCAACTGCTCGAGCTCCACAAGGCGGCCGAACAGGCCATGAAGGGCCTCATTGTTCGGCTGTAGCCTGGAGGGGCACTGCCTAGGAGCTATTTCGGGCTGGTGCGGCGGCTGGTGGAGGCCTGTCCAAGGCTCGAAGTCATCAAGCGCTCCGTCTGCATTGAGGGTGCCCGTAGGGCCCTTGCCCGTGCTAAGGTGCACTGGGGCAAGCTGGATGCTGAGAAGCTTGTGAAGGACGGGCCACCGCCGGGGAAAGAGCATCGCAAGCCCGAGAATTACTATAAGGATGTTCTGAAGGGTGCCCGCCTTGTGGCGGATGAATGTTCTAGGGATGTAATTTTTGAGTGAAACTTGCTCGTTTTGTCGTGTGCACTGAAAACTTGTTTATATGCGCCAAGCAATGCTGTTGGAATTTAAAATATTACCTTCTGTGCGGCTGTTTATCAATTCTGAGAGATGGCGAGTTGTCAGCTTATTCCCCCGTGCCGCTAGTGCTGGGGTGTTCGGGGATAAACCTGAGCGCTCTTTTTCCCATGTTTGGGTCCTTCGAGGGAGGTGCTCAGCCCAACGAACAAGGCAATCGGACTATAATGCGTGAACACTCTCACTTAGCCATAGAATTCTATAATTTTAAATTTCGGCGAAGCCCCTGGTATTCGGAAGACTGAGTTTGGGGCGCTATCCATGCCTTGGCCGGACAGAGCCGGCTCCTCGCCCTAAGCGGCATAAGTCTTTAGGGACTCAAAAAAACCTCTCGAACAGCGACCAGCTCTCGCTTCATCATGACAGTCATTTTTAGCTTTCTCCACTAAGGTGCTCGACCCAGCTCAACCGGGGCACAATCGCAGTGGTTCTCCTAGTGCTACCTTAGCCGATATAGCGGAACGTAAGGCACCAAAAGATAGGAGCCGGGCAAACCCAACTATTGACCCAAGACATGATTCGGAGCCGATGCATATAATGCTATAAGTTCGGGGTGCCGCACTTGTTAAAGTGTTCGGACTTCTCACACCATATTGAGGGGTACTAAAGCCCCTGTCGTATTTTGGCCGTACCAACGTGTACGGGTGCAACATGTCATTAAGGAACATATATAAAGAAAAAAGGTAATGCAAAAATAGACAAAAGCTATGCATTGTTTATTAAAAAGGGCTGCGATCAAAGCAGAACGATACAAATAATGCGATAAGTGGAAGGTTGGACTAGTTAACATGTCCGTTCCAGGGGCAAGCTACGGAATAGTATGCGGAACGGGTATACTGCTCGTGATAGAGACCACCTGGGAGTTCCGTAGTGCGGCGTGGCTTGTCTGCTTCCTTGGTTCTTGCATCATTTGTGCGGCAATTGAACTGCCGAACAGGCCTTCCGAAGGATGAAGTCCTGAAAGTAAGAGAAAATTAAAAAATCGGCAGCCCCTGGTACGGTTTAACCCGTGTTTTGGGCGTGCCGTGATGGTGCCCCTCCCCCTGTGCCCATGGTATCTCTAGAGCTTAGTTATGTATGTGAAGTACTGGCGTCACCTTTTTGTGAGGGTCGGGGTTGGGGCCGCATTGCTACGCCTGCTCGGATCATGCCAGGTGGTCTTGTTGTAGGTTACTCCGGGCGCGCTTGACGGTGTTCGGTCGTTTAGTGGCTGGACTGGAGAACTGCCTGGAGAGGCTGCTTTGAACTTCCGCTGCAAGGGCCACCGTGTGCTCCTCCGTTCGGAGGGAGCGTTCGGTGTTTCCATTGACCGTAATTACTCCTCGAGGGCTTGGCATCTTGAGCTTAAGGTATGCGTAATGCGGTACCGCATTGAACTTAGCGAATGCGGTTCTCCCTAGCAGTGCGTGATAGCCACTTCGAAACGGGACTATGTCGAAGATCAACTCCTCGCTTCGGAAATTATCCGGAGATCCGAAGACCACTTCAAGTGTGACTGAGCCTGTACAGTTGGCCTCTACACCTGGTATTACGCCTTTAAAGGTTGTTTTGGTGGGCTTAATCCTCGAGGGATCTATGCCCATTTTTCGCACTGTATCCTGGTAAAGCAGGTTCAGACTACTGCTGCCGTCCATAAGGACTCTAGTGAGATGAAATCCGTCAATAATTGGGTCTAGAACCAATGCGGCGAATCCGCCATGACGGATGCTAGTGGGATGGTTTCTTTGATCAAAGGTGATCGAGCAGGAGGACCATGGGTTGAACTTTGGGGCGACTGGCTCTACCGCGTATACGTCCCTTAACGCACGCTTCCGCTCCCTTTTGGGGACATGGGTTGCGTATATCATGTTCACCGTCTGCACTTGTGGGGGAAAACCCTTCTGTCCACTGTTGTTCGGCGGCCGGGGCTCCTCGTCGTCATCGCTATGCAGCCCCTTGTCTTCATTTTTGGCGTTTAACTTGCCTGCTTGCTTGAACACCCAACAGTCCCTGTTGGTGTGATTGGCTGGCTTTTCGGGGGTGCCATGTATCTGGCACGAGCGTTCGAGTATTCGGTCCAAACTGGACGGGCCCCTAGGATTCCTTTTGAATGGCTTTTTCCGCTGACCGGATTTAGAGCCTCTGAATCCGGCATTAACTGCCGTATCCTCCGCATTGTCGCCGTTAATGCGGCGCTTCTGCTTGTTACGACGCGGCCTTCCACTACTGTCCCTGGTGTTCGAATTACTAGGGTTCTTGGTCATATTGTTGCTACGAGCAAGCCAGCTGTCTTCTCCCGCGCAAAAGCGGGTCATGAGTGTCATGAGTGCTGCCATAGATTTCGGCTTTTCCTGTCCAAGGTGCCGGGCCAGCCACTCGTCAGAGATATTGTGTTTGAAGGCTGCTAGGGCCTCAGCGTCCGGACAGTCGACTATTTGATTTTTCTTTTTAGGAACCGTGTCCAGAATTGCCTAGCCGATTCCTCTGGTTGCTGAATTACGTGACTTAGGTCATCGGCGTCTGGGGGTCGCACGTAAGTGCCCTGGAAATTGTCGAGGAATGCGGCTTCCAGGTCCTCCCAACAACTGATTGATCATGTTGGCAAGCTGTTAAGCCAATGCCGAGCTGGTCCTTTAAGCTTGAGTGGGAGGTATTTGATGGCATGGAAATCATCGCCGCGGGCCATGTGGATATGAAGGAGATAATCCTTGATCCATACCGCAGGATCTGTTGTGCCATCATATGATTCGATGTTTACGGGTTTGAAACCCTCGGGGATTTGATGATCCATTATTTCGTCTGTAAAGCAGAGTGGGTGTGCGGCGCCTCTGTACTGGGCTATATCGTGACATAGCTCCAATGAGCCTTGTCTACTGTGTTCGGCCCTGCCGAATTTGTGGCCGGCGTGACGGTTACCATCTCGAGCCGTGGGGCACCCACGCGATCCATAGATCGATCTTGTTTGCCTTGCCTTGTCCTCCAACATGTCTCGTAAGTCCGGCGCATATTCCCGTGCCTTGGTACGGGGTGCGGCTTGAGTGGAGGGTCGAGAGGCCTCTCTATCGCGACCACGAGGTGGCCGGTCAGCCGCATCAAGTGCTTCCTCCTCTAATCAGGGTAGCAACCTGCGCTTTGGGTAGCTCTTGGAGGGGCATTCGAGTTTATGCTCTTTGGCCGCAAGGACTTCAGTCCATCTGTCGACTAGCAAATCTTGATCAGCTCTAAGCTGTTGCTATTTTTTCTTGAGGCTTCTTGCCGTGGCCATAAGCCTACATTGAAAACGCTTTTGCTCGACGAGATCCTCTGGCACGACGAATTCGTCGTCGTCGAGGCTTCATCTTCGGAGGGAGGCATATAATTATCGTCCTCAACCTCTCTGTCTGCCGCTCTCTCATGAGGGCTAGTTTCTCCATCCTCCTGTGCTAAATCTTGCTGGAGGGGGTTTTCTTCGGCGCTTTCCGAAGTATTATTATCTCCCGTGCTGGAATCACCGTGTTTGTTTTGGCGGGATTTTGAGCGGCGCCGTTGACGCTGGCGCTTAGGCTGTTTCTTGGAGGGGTCATCCTCCGCTGTTCCATCGTCATCTCCCTCTTCTGGGGTGTCCACCATGTATATGTCATACGATGAGGTTGCTTTCCAGGGCCTAGTAGGCGCTGGTTCTTCATCATCTCCTTCATCGGCGTCCATACCGTCGATGTCTTCGGAGTCGAAGTCGAGCATGTCGGTTAAGTCGTCGACAGTGGCTACAAAGTGGGTGGTGGGTGGGCTTTGAATTTCTTCATCGTCCATACCCCAACCTTGCTGAACGTAGTCCGGCCAGGGCTCTCCTGATAAAGAGAGAGACTTCAGTGACTTCAGGATATCACCGAAAGGCGAGTGCTGAAAGATGTCCGCGGCAGTGAACTCCATGATCGGCGCCCAATCGGATTCGATTGGCAGGGGCGCGGAGGGTTCGGAGTCTGGAGAGGAGTCTGGCTCCTTGGAGTCACGAGTTTCGCAGAGTGCGAGGCTGGTGTTCGGCTCGATCGCCGTTGGGATCGCAGCCCCCGAGGCGGCGTCCAACCACCCATCCTCGATCAGCGCAGTTGGCTCCGAATTAAGGGTCGAAGCCGATGCGGGTGCGGCCTCTAGGGCACTGTTCGGCGGCAGAGCTAGATCATGCTCGTCGTGACAGTGCAGCGCACTCGGCAGTGGCTCGAATCCGTCGAAGATCAAGTCCCCGCGGATGTCAGTCGTGTAGTTTAAGCTTCCAAATCTGACCTGACGGCCAGGGGCATAGCTTTCGATCTGCTCCAGATGGCCAAGTGAATTGGCCCGCAGTGCGAAGCCGCCGAAGACGAAGATCTGTCCGGGGAGGAAGGTCTCACCCTGGACTACATCGCCATTGATGATCGTAGGAGCCATCAAGCCTGACGGCGACGACACAGAGGAACTCTCATTGAAAGCACCAATGTCGGTGTCAAAACCAGCGGATCTCGGGTAGGGGGTCCCGAACTATGCGTCTAGGCCGGATGGTAACAGGAGACAAGGGACACGAAGTTTTACCTAGGTTCGGGCCCTCTCGATGGAGGTAAAACCCTATGTCCTGCTTGATTAATATTGATGATATGGGTAGTACAAGAGTAGATCTACCACAAGATCGAGGAGGCTAAACCCTAGAAGCTAGCCTATGGTATGATTGTTGATGTGTCTGTTGTCCTACGGACTAAAACCCTCCGGTTTATATAGACACCGGATAGGGTTAGGGTTACATAGAGTCGGTTACAATGGTAGGAGATCGTCATATCCGTATCGCCAAGCTTGCCTTCCACGCCAAGGAAAGTCCCTTCCGGACACGGGACGGAGTCTTCAATCTTGTATCTTCATAGTCCAGGAGTCCGGCTGAAGGTATAGTCCGGCTATCCGAACACCCCCTAATCCAGGACTCCCTCAAGGATTATGGTGGAGGGGGGCACCGCACACGGCTAAGAGAACGATCACCAAGATCAACTTGTGTGTCTAGAGGTGCCCCCCTGCCCCCGTATATAAAGGAGCAAGGGGGAGGGGCGGCCGGCCAGGAGGAGGCGCGCCAGGGAGGAGTCCTACTCCTACCGGGAGTAGGACTCCCTCCTTTTCCTTGTCCAACTAGGAGAGGAGGAAGGAAGGGAGAGAGGAGAGGAAGGAAAGGGGGGGCGCCACCCCCCTCCTTGTCCAATTCGGACTAGAGGGGGAGGGGGCGCGCGGCCTGCCCTGGCCGCCCCTCCTCTTCTCCACTTTGGGCCCATGAGGCCCATTAACCCCCCCCGGGGGGGGGGGGGGGGTTCCGGTAACCCCCTGGTACTCCAGTTTTATCCGAAACTTCTCCAGAACACTTCCGGTGTCCGAATATAGCCGTCCAATATATCAATCTTTATGTCTCAACCATTTCGAGACTCCTCGTCATGTCCGTGATCACATTCGGGACTCCGAACAATCTTCGGTACATCAAAATATATAAACTCATAATGAAACTGTCATCGTAACGTTAAGCGTGCGGACCCTATGGGTTCGAAAACAATGTAGACATGACTAAGACACGTCTCCAGTCAATAACCAATAGCGGAACCTGGATGCTCATATTGGCTCCTATATATTCTACGAAGATCTTTATCGGTTAGACCGCATAACAACATACGTTGTTCCCTTTGTCATCGATATGTTACTTGCCCGAGATTCGATCGTCGGTATCTCAATACCTAGTTCAATCTCATTACCGGCAAGTCTCTTTACTCGTTTCGTAATACATCATCTCGCAACTAACTCATTAGTTGCAATGCTTGCAAGGCTTATGTGATGTGCATTACCGAGAGGGCCCAGAGATACCTCTCCGATAATCGGAGTGACAAATCCTAATCTCGAAATACGCCAACCCAACATGTACCTTTGGAGACACCTGTTGTAACACCCCGGATATGATTTACCCAATATGTACTCCATCTCTTGCCGTTTCTAGCCTTAAGTTATTTTATTTTCTCGGGTTCGGGTTCTTGTCTTCGTGTGTTGTTGTCATGCATCTCATATCATGTTATCATGTGCATTGCATTTGCATACGTGTTCATCTCATGCATCCGAGCATTTTCCCCGTTGTCCGTTTTGCATTCCGGCGCTCCGTTCTCCTCCGGTGGTCATTTCTACCTTTCTTTCATGTGTGGGGATTCAACATTTCCGGATTGGACCGAGACTTGCCAAGCGGCCTTGGTTTACTACCGGTAGACCGCCTGTCAAGTTTCGTACCATTTGGACTTCGTTTGATGCTCCAACGGTTAACCGAGGGACTGAAAAGACCTCGTGTGTGTTGCAGCCCAACACCCCTCCAAGTTGGCCCAAAACCCACCAAAACCCTCTCCATCATCTAGAGCGTTCGATCACGATCGCGTGGCCGAAAACCGCACCTCATTTGGACACTCCTAGCTCCCTCTACCTCTATATAAAGACCACCCTCTCGAAATTCCGGATCTCCCCCGTCCAAACCCTAAAAAAAATCGTCTCCGCCGCCACCGGACACGTCCGGACGGCGCCGGACGCGTCCACCACCCGCCGCCGCCAATCCTGGGGCACCACGTGTCCCCGCGCGCCCCACATCACGGCCCCTCGCCGCCGGCCCGGGCAGGCCCATCGCCGGCCCCCGAGGCCCGCGCGCCCCGCCGCCTCTCCACTCGCCCGCGCGCCCCGCCGCCTCTCCACTCGCCCGCCGCCATCCGCCACCTCCCCGCCGGCGTTCTTCCGCCTCCACACCGGCGGCCGTCACTTCGCCGGAAGCCGGCGCCGCCCGCTCCTCCTCCGGCGGCCGGACCTTCCCCGCCGCCATCGCCGGCCACCGCCATCGCCACCGCCGCCCCGGCCGTCTTCTCCTCCTCCGGCGGTCTCCAACGACTCCGGCGAGCCCCAAGCTCTCCGGAAAACTTCGGCAACCGCGCCACTGCTACAGTACACGCGGGCCGGATCTAGATCTGGGATTTTTCTCGGTTGACTTTTGCCCGAAACCCTAAGTATTTTGCTATGTTCATCGCATCGTAACTTTGCATCCGTAGCTCCGTTTTGGGCATATAGCATATCAAAATGTTCGACTCAGAGAGCACATCATTTCATCTCATTGCATCATTTTCATTCGAGTTCATCTTGATGCCCGAAATGCTGTTGGAAGAATGCTATTTGAGATAATTGTCAGATCTGCTGCTCCAATTAGATATATGTCATATTTGCCAAGATTATTGTGTGCATGATATGCCCCTGAGCTCTACATGTGTTCTGTTATATACTTTGTCATATTTCCATAGGTGCAACCCATGTATTTTTGTGATGTGTGTGGTGACTAGCACAAGCTTGCAAAGTGGTGCATTCGTTAATGCTGATTTCAGGGACTTAGCATTTCCACTAAGTCCTTGACCTGTTTATCTTAATATGCCATATGTTCATGTTGTTTCCTAGTGATCCGTGCCTCTTTTGAGGATGATCAGTAAGGATATTTTGTTAATCTTGTAGTGCTCTATCCATCCATGTCTTTGTTTGCAATTATGGAGCACCCTAGATTGAGTCAATCGAGCTCTACTTGTCATTTCTTGAATCTTGGAAGATTGTCTACTTGTTAGCGATTTTGCCGAGGATGTTTTAGTTGATCCGTGCATGCTATGTTATTGTTCTTGCCATGTGTAGCTTGTATAATGTGTATTCTTGATGGGTGTATGCTTAGATTGTCATGACTTACTCTGTAGTGAGTGCATCGAGCTCGTAAACATGCCTACTTGATATCTGATTTTGCATGTTCCAGTTTTCACCAAGTCTGAGAACTGATTATGTTTTTGCCATGTTCACATGCTTGCAAATGTATTTTCTGATCCCTTTTGGCTCAAGGTCACTAAGGGACTTTTGTTAAGATCTTTGAGTAGCTCCATGACATGCTTTACCTTGCCATGTTCAGGTCCTGTAGCATATAGTTTTCATGCTCCGAAGTGTGCTACCTGATCTGAAATTCCAGACAAGTGTTAATTTCACTAAGTCTGAAATCTGTTTACCAAATGCATTTTTGCCATGCTTGTTTGAACCTGTTAATGGATGAATTGGCCGTAGCTCAGTGTTCATCTTTTGTTAAGCATCATGTATGGATGCCTGTCATGTATTTTTTTGTCATGTTTGAGTGCTATAGCATGTTCATCTTGTTGCTTTTAGATGGCTACTTGCTGTAAATCGGAGACCATGGTCATATTTAAATTGCTTGCCATTTCCAAACCGTTACTCCGATTCCGGCTTTCTTTATATCGTTTTCAAGCGTTTTCATATCACCTTTCCAGTGGCACACTTGGATTTCCAAGTTGAGGCCAGGTTCATTCATTCCTTGTCAAATCTTGCATATGCATCGCATATCGCATCCCGCATAGCATACCATGTTTGCATCATATTGTTTGAGCTTTGCGCGTGGTTGATTGTGTTCCGTTTGCTTGTTTGTCTTGTTTGGGTAGAGCCGGGAGACGAGTTCGCTAATGAGGAGCCCGTTGAGTTGGCTTTCGAGGATCTAGTCAACTCTGACAACTTTGCAGGCAAGATGATCATACCCTCGAAATCACTTCTATCTTTGCTTTGCTAGATGCTCGCTCTTTTGCTATGCCTATGGTACGATGCCTACCACTTGCTTATCATGCCTCTCAAATTGCCATGTCAAAACCTCTAACCCACCATGTCCTAGCAAACCGTTGATTGGCTATGTTACCGCTTTGCTCAGCCCCTCTTATAGCGTTGCTAGTTGCAGGTGAAGATTGGAGGCCGTTCCTTGTTGGAACATTATTTACTTGTTGGGATATCATTATATTATCTTGTTATCTTAATGCATCTATATATTTGGTAAAGGGTGGAAGGCTCGGCCTCTTGCCTAGTGTTTTGTTCCACTCTTGCCGCCCTAGTTTCCGTCATATCGGTGTTATGTTCCCGGATTTTGCGTTCCTTACGCGGTTGGGTGATAATGGGAACCCCTTGATAGTTCGCCTTGATTAAAGCTTTTCCAGCAATGCCCAACCTTGGTCTTACCATTTGCCACCTAGCCTCTTTTTCCCTTGGGTTTCCGGAGCCCGAGGGTCATCTTATTTAAACCCCCCCGGGCGAGTGCTCCTCTGAGTGTTGGTCCGAACCAGGCAGCCTACGGGGCCACCTCGGGGAAACTCGAGGGCTGATTTTACTCGTAGCTTGACCTATCTGAGTGTGCCCTGAGAACGAGATATGTGCAGCTCCTATCGGGATTTGTCGGCACATTTGGGCGGTGTTGCTGGATTTGTTTTAACTTGTCGAAGTGTCTTGTAGAACCGGGATACCGAGTCTGATCGGAATGTCTCGGGAGAAGGTCTATTCCTTCGTTGACCGTGAGAGCTTGTCATGGGCTAAGTTGGTGTTGGGGAACGTAGTAATTTCAAAAAAATTCCTACGTACACGCAAGATCATGGTGATGCATAGCAACGAGAGGGGAGAGTGTTGTCTACGTACCCTCGTAGACCGAAGCGGAAGCGTTGACGCAATGTAGAGGAAGTAGTCGTACGTCTTCCCGATCCGACCGATCCAAGCACCGTTACTCCGGCACCTCCGAGTTCTTGGCACACGTTCAGCTCGATGACGATCCCCGGGCTCCGATCCAGCAAAGCGTCGGGGAGGAGTTCCGTCAGCATGACGGCGTGGTGACGATCTTGATGTTCTACCGTCGCAGGGCTTTGCCTAAGCACTGCAACAATATGACCGAGGTGGAATATGGTGGAAGGGGGCACCGCACACGGCTAAGGAACGATCATGAAGATCAACTTATGTCTCTCTGGGGTGCCCCTGCCTCCGTATATAAAGGCTCAAGGGGGGGAGGCCGGCCGACCATCATAGGGCGCGCCAGGAGGAGTCCTACTCCCTCCGGGAGTAGGACTTCTCCCCCAATCCTAGTTGGAATAGGATTCGCGAGGTGGAAAAGAGAGAGAGAGAGAAAGGAGGGGGGCGCCGGCCCCCTCTCTCCTTGTCCTATTCGGACAAGGGGGGAGGGGCGCGCGGCCCAGCCCTGGCCGCCTCTCCTCTTCTTCCACTAAGGCCCACTAAGGCCCATGTAGCTCCCGGGGGGTTCCGATAACCTCCCGGTACTCCGGTAAAATCCCGATTTCACCCGAAACACTTCCGATATCCAAACATAGGCTTCCAATATATCAATCTGTATGTCTCGACCATTTCGAGACTCCTCGTCATGTCCGTGATCACATCCGGGACTCCGAACAACCTTCGGTACATCAAAATGCATAAACTCATAATATAACTGTCATCGTAACCTTAAGCGTGCGGACCCTACGGTTCGAGAACAATGTAGACATGACCGAGACACGTCTCCGGTCAATAACCAATAGCGGGACCTGAATACCCATATTGGCTCCTACATATTCTACGAAGATCTTTATCGGTCTGACCGCATAACAACATACGTTGTTCCCTTTGTCATCGGTATGTTACTTGCCTGAGATTCGATCATCGGTATCCAATACCTAGTTCAATCTCGTTACCGGCAAGTCTCTTTACTCGTTCCGTAATACATCATCCCGCAACTAACTCATTAGTTGCAATGCTTGCAAGGCTTAAGTGATGTGCATTACCGAGAGGGCCCAGAGATACCTCTCCGGCAATCGGAGTGACAAATCCCAATCTTGAAATACGCCAACCCAACATGTACCTTTGGAGACACCTGTAGAGCACCTTTATAATCACCCAGTTACGTTGTGACGTTTGGTAGCACACAAAGTGTTCCTCCGGCACACGGGAGTTGCATAATGTCATAGTCATAGGAACATGTATAAGTCATGAAGAAAGCAATAGCAACATACTAAACGATCGGGTGCTAAGCTAATGGAATGGGTCATGTCAATCAGATTATTCAACTAATGATGTGATCCCGTTAATCAAATAACAACTCTTTGTCCATGGTTAGGAAACATAACCATCTTTGATTAACGAGCTAGTCAAGTAGAGGCATACTAGTGACACTCTGTTTGTCTATGTATTCACACATGTATTATGTTTCCGGTTAATACAATTCTAGCATGAATAATAAACATTTATCATGATATAAGGAAATAAATAATAACTTTATTATTGCCTCTAGGGCATATTTCCTTCAGTGTCCCACTTGCACTAGAGTCAATAATCTAGATCACATCGCCATGTGATTTAACATCAATAGTTCACATCTTTATGTGATTGGTTCACATCTCCATGTGACTAACACCCAAAGGGTTTACTAGATTCAATAATCTAGTTCACATCGCTATGTGATTAAGACCCAAAAAGTGATCATGTTTTGCTTGTGAGAGAATTTTAGTCAACGGGTCTGTCACATTCAGATCCGCATGTATTTTGCAAATTTCTATGTCAACAATGCTCTGCATGGAGCTACTCTAGCTAATTGCTCCCACTTTCAATATGTATCCAGATTGAGACTTAGTATCATCTGGATCAGTGTCAAAACTTGCATCGACGTAACCCTTTACGATGAACCTTTTGTCACCTCCGTAATCGAGAAACATATCCTTATTCCAGTAAGGATAATTTTGACCGTTGTCCATTGATCTACTCCTAGATCACTATTGTATTCCCTTGCCAAACTCAGTGGTAGGGTATACAATAGATCTGTTACACAACATGGCATACTTTATAGAACCTATGACTAAGGCATAGGGAATGACATTCATTCTCTTTCTATCTTCTGCCGTGGTCGGGCTTTGAGTCTTACTCAATTTCACACCTTGTAACATAGGCAATAAAATCTTTCTTTGACTGTTCCATTTTGAACTACTTCAAAATCTTGTCAAGGTATGTATTTATTGAAAAAACTTATCAAGCGTCTTGATCTATCTCTATAGATCTTGATGCTCAATATGTAAGCAGCTTTACCGAGGTCTTTCTTTGAAAAACTCCTTTCAAACACTCCTTTATGCTTTGCAGAATAATTCTACATTATTTCCGATCAACAATATGTCATACACATATACTTATCAGAAATGATGTAGTGCTCCCACTCACTTTCTTGTAAATACAGGCTTCACCGCAAGTCTGTATAAAACTATATGCTTTGATCAACTTATCAAAGTGTATATTCCAACTCCGAGATTCTTGCACCAGTCCATAGATGGATCGCTGGAGCTTGCATATTTAGTTAACACCTTTAGGATCGACAAAACCTTCTAGTTGCATCGTATACAACTCTTCTTTAGTAAATCCATTAAGGAATGCATTTTTGTTTATCCATATGCCAGATTTCATAAAATGCGGCAATTGCTAACATGATTCGGACAGACTTAAGCATAGATACGAGTGAGAAAATCTCATCGTAGTCAACACCTTGAACTTGTCGAAAACCTTTTGCGACAATTCTAGCTTTGTAGATAGTAACACTACTATCAGCGTCCGTCTTCCTCTTGAAGATCCATTTATTTTCTATGGCTTGCCGATCATCGGGCAAGTCCACCAAAGTCCACACTTTGTTCTCATACATGGATCCTATCTCAGATTTCATGGCCTCAAGCCATTTATCGAAATCTGGGCTCATCATCGCTTCCTCATAGTTCGTAGGTTCGTCATGGTCAAGTAACATGACCTCCAGAATAGGATTACCGTGCCACTCTGGTGCGGATCTTACTCTGGTTTACCTACGAGATTCGGTAGTAACTTGATCTGAAGTTACATGATCATCATCATTAGCTTCCTCACTAATTGGTGTAGTAGTCACAGGAACAGATTTCTGTGATGAATTATTTTCCAATAAGGGAGAAGGTACAATTACCTTATCAAGTTTTCTACTTTCCTCCCACTCACTTCTTTCGAGAGAAACTCCTTCTCTAGAAAGGATCCATTCTCAGCAACAAACATCTTGCCTTCGGATCTGTGATAGAAGGTGTACCCAACAGTCTCCTTTGGGTTTCCTATGAAGACATATTTCTCCGATTTGGGTTTGAGCTTATTAGGATGAAACTTTTTCATATAAGCATCACAACCCCAAACTTTAAGAAACGACAACTTTGGTTTCTTGCCAAACCACAGTTCAGATTGTGTCATCTCAACGGACTTAGATGGTGCCCTATTTAACGTGAATGCAGCTGTCTCTAATGCATAACCCCAAAACGATAGTGGTAGATCGGTAAGAGACATCATAGATCGCACCATATTAATAAAGTACGGTTATGACATTCGGACACACCATTATGCTGTGGTGTTCCAGGTGGCATGAGTTTGTGAAACTATTCCACATTGTTTTAATTGAAGACCAAACTCGTAACTCAAATATTTTACTTCTGCGATCATATCGTAGAAACTTTCATTTTTGTTACGATGATTCTCCACTTCACTCTGAAATTCTTTGAACTTTTCAAATGTTTCAGACCTTTGTTTCATCAAGTAGATATACCCATATCTGCTCAAATCATTTGTGAAGTTCAAAAAATAACGATACTTGCCGTGAGCCTTAACACTCATCGGACCGCATACATCAGTATGTATTATTTCCAATAAGTCAGTTGCTTGCTCCGGAGAACGGAGTCTTAGTCATCTTGCCCATGAGGCATGGTTCGCAAGCATCAAGTGATTCATAATCAAGTGATTCCAAAATCCCATCAGCATGGAGTTTCTTCATGCGCTTTACACCAATATGACCTAAACGGCAGTGCTACAAATAAGTTGCACTATCATTATTAACTTTGCATCTTTTGGTTTCAATATTATGATTATGTGTATCACTACGATCGAGATCCAACGAACTATTATCATTGGGTGTGTAACCATATAAAGTTTTATTCATGTAAACAGAACAACAATTTATTCTCTTACTTAAATGAATAACCGTATTACAATAAACATGATCAAATCATATTCATGCTTAACGCAAACACCAAATAACACTTATTCAGGTTCAACACTAGTCCCGAAAGTATAGGGGAGTGTGCGATGATGATCATATCAATCTTGGAACCACTTCCAACACACATCGTCACTTCACCCTTAACTAGTCTCTGTTCATTCTGCAACTCCCGTTTCGAGTTACTACTCTTAGCAACTGAACTAGCATCAAATACTGAGGGGTTGCTATAAACACTAGTAAAGTACACATCAATAACATGTATATCAAATATACTTATGTTCACTTTGCCATCCTTCTTATCCGCCAATCACTTGGGGTTGTTCCGCTTCCAGTAACCAGTCCCTTTGCAGTATAAGCACTTAGTCTCAGGCTTAGGACCAGACTTGGGCTTCTTCACTTGAGAAGCAATTTTCTTGCCGTTCTTCTTGAATTTCCCCTTCTTCCCTTTGCCCTTTTCTTGAAACTAGTGGTCTTGTCAACCATCAACACTTGATGCTCTTTCTTGATTTCTACCTTCGTCAATTTCAGCATTACGAAGAGCTTGGGAATCGTTTCCGTTATCCCTTGCATATTATAGTTCATCATGAAGTTCTACTAACTTGGTGATGGTGACTAGAGAATTCTGTCAATCACTATTTTATCTAGAAGATTAACTCCCACTTGATTCAAGCGATTGTAGTACCCAGGCAATCTGAGCACATGCTCACTGCTTGAGAGATTCTCCTCCATCTTTTAGCTATAGAACTTGTTGGAGACTTCATATCTCTCAACTCGGGTATTTGCTTGAAATATTAACTTCAACTCCAGGAACATCTCATATGGTCCATGACGTTCAAAACGTCTTTGA
This sequence comes from Triticum urartu, assembly GCF_056163025.1. Classification (NCBI taxonomy): domain Eukaryota; kingdom Viridiplantae; phylum Streptophyta; class Magnoliopsida; order Poales; family Poaceae; genus Triticum; species Triticum urartu. The sequence goes on along the minus strand of NC_141878.1, from coordinate 474,276,380 downwards.
AGTCCCGATTCTAAGCCGTTAAGCATGGTGCACTGAACTATCAAGTAGTCATCATATTGAGCTAGCCAAACATTCATAACGTCTGCATCTGCTCCTGCAATAGGTCTGTCACCTAGCGGTGCATCAAGGACATAATTCTTCTGTGCAGAAATGAGGATAAACCTCAGATCACGGATCCAATCCGCATCTTTGCTACTAACATCTTTCAACACAATTTTCTCTAGGAACATATCAAAATAAACACAGGGAAGCAACAACGCGAGCTATTGATCTACAACATGATTTGCAAAATACTACCAGGACTAAGTTCATGATAAATTTAAGTTCAATTAATCATATTACTTAAGAACTCCCACTTAGATAGACATCCCTCTAATCCTCTAAGTGATCACGTGATCCAAATCAACTAAACCATGTCCGATCATCACGTGAGATGGAGCAGTTTCATTGGTGAACATCACTATGTTGATCATATCTACTATATGATTCACGCTCGACCTTTCGGTCTCCGTGTTCCGAGGCCATATCTGTATATGCTTGGCTCGTCAAGTATAACCTGAGTATTCCGCGTGTGCAACTGTTTTGCACCCGTTGTATTTGAACGCAGAGCCTATCACACCCAATCATCACGTGGTGTCTCAGCACGAAGAACTTTCACAACGATGCATACTCAGGGAGAACACTTCTTGATAATTAGTGAGAGATCATCTTAAAATGCTACCGTCAAACTAAGCAAAATAAGATGTATAAAAGATAAACATCATATGCAATCAAAATATGTGACATGATATGGCCATCATCATCTTGCGCCTTTGATTTCCATCTCCAAAGTACTGTTATGATCTCTATCGTCACCGGCATGACACCATGATCTCCATCATCTTGATCTATATCAATGTGTCGTCACGTGGTCGTCTCGCCAACAATTGCTCTTGCAACTATTGCTATCGCATAGCGATAAAGTAAAGCAGTTATTGGGCGCTTGCATCTTATGCAATAGAGAGACAACCATAAGGATTTTGCCAGTTGCCGATAACTTCAACAAAACATGATCATCTCATACAACAACTTATATCTCATCACGTCTTGACCATATCACATCACAACATGCCCTGCAAAAACAAGTTAGACGTCCTCTACTTTGTTGTTGCAAGTTTTACGTGGCTGCTACGGGCTTAGCAAGAACCGTTCTTACCTACGCATCAAAAACCACAACGATAGTTTGTCAAGTTGGTGCTGTTTTAACCTTCGCAAGGACCGGGCGTAGCCACACTCGGTTCAACTAAAGTTGGAGAAACTGACACCCGCCAGCCACCTGTGTGCAAAGCACGTCGGTAGAACCAGTCTCGCGTAAGCGTACGCGTAATGTCGGTCCGGGCCGCTTCATCCAACAATACCGCCGAACCAAAGTATGACAAGCTGGTAAGAAGTATGACTTATATCGCCCACAACTCACTTGTGTTCTACTCGTGCATATAACATCAAACCATAAAACCTAGGCTCGGATGCCACTGTTGGGGAACGTAGTAATTTCAAAAAAATTCCTACGTACACGCAAGATCATGGTGATGCATAGCAACGAGAGGGGAGAGTGTTGTCTACGTACCCTCGTAGACCGAAGCGAAAGCATTGACGCAACGTAGAGGAAGTAGTCGTACGTCTTCCTGATCCGACCGATCCAAGCACCGTTACTCCGGCACCTCCGAGTTCTTGGCACACGTTCAGCTCGATGACGATCCCCGGGCTCCGATCCAGCAAAGCGTCGGGGAGGAGTTCCGTCAGCACGACGGCGTGGTGACGATCTTGATGTTCTACCGTCGCAGGGCTTCGCCTAAGCACTGCAACAATATGACTGAGGTGGAATATGGTGGAGGGGGGCACCGCACACGGCTAAGGAACGATCATGAAGATCAACTTGTGTCTCTCTGGGGTGCCCCTGCCTCCGTATATAAAGGCTCAACGGGGAGGGAGGCCGGCCGGCCATCATAGGGCGCGCCAGGAGAAGTCCTACTCCCTCCGGGAGTAGGACTTCTCCCGCAATCCTAGTTGGAACAGGATTCGCGAGGTGGAAAAGAGAGAGAGAAAGGAGGGGGGCGCCGGCCCCCTCTCTCCTTGTCCTATTCGGACTAGGGGGGAGGGGCGCACGGCCCAGCCCTGGCCGCCTCTCCTCTTCTTCCACTAAGGCCCACTAAGGCCCATGTAGCTCCCGGGGGGTTCCGGTAACCTCCCGGTACTCCGGTAAAATCCCGATTTCACCCGGAACACTTCCAACATCCAAACATAGGCTTCCAATATATCAATCTTTATGTCTCGACCATTTCGAGACTCCTCGTCATGTCCGTGATCACATCCGGGACTCCGAACAACCTTCGGTACATCAAAATGCATAAACTCATAATATAACTGTCATCGTAACCTTAAGCGTGCGGACCCTACGGTTCGAGAACAATGTAGACATGACCGAGACACGTCTCCGGTCAATAACCAATAGCGGGACCTGAATGCCCATATTGGCTCCTACATATTCTACGAAGATCTTTATCGGTCTGACCGCATAACAACATACGTTGTTCCCTTTGTCATCGGTATGTTACTTGCCTGAGATTCGATCGTCGGTATCCAATACCTAGTTCAATCTCGTTACCGGCAAGTCTCTTTACTCGTTCCGTAATACATCATCCCGCAACTAACTCATTAGTTGCAATGCTTGCAAGGCTTAAGTGATGTGCATTACCGAGAGGGCCCAGAGATACCTCTCCGGCAATCGGAGTGACAAATCCCAATCTTGAAATATGCCAACCCAACATGTACCTTTGGAGACACCTGTAGAGCACCTTTATAATCACCCAGTTACGTTGTGACATTTGGTAGCACACAAAGTGTTCCTCCGGCACACGGGAGTTGCATAATGTCATAGTCATAGGAACATGTATAAGTCATGAAGAAAGCAATAGCAACATACTAAACGATCGGGTGCTAAGCTAATGGAATGGGTCATGTCAATCAGATCATTCAACTAATGATGTGATCCCGTTAATCAAATAACAACTCTTTGTCCATGGTTAGGAAACATAACCATCTTTGATTAACGAGCTAGTCAAGTAGATGCATACTAGTGACACTCTGTTTGTCTATGTATTCACACATGTATTATGTTTCCGGTTAATACAATTCTAGCATGAATAATAAACATTTATCATGATATAGGGAAATAAATAATAACTTTATTATTGCCTCTAGGGCATATTTCCTTCAGTTGGGACTCCCCTGCAGGGATTTGAACTTTCGAAAGCCGTGCCCGCGGTTATGGGCAGATGGGAATTTGTTAATGTCCGGTTGTAGATAACTTGAACCTTAACTTAATTAAAATAAATCAACTGTGTGAGTTACCGTGATGGTCTCTTCTCGGCGGAGTCCGGGAAGTGAACACGGTGTTGGAGTAATGCTTGCCACAGGTTGCTCTCTAGTTATTCGTTCGCGCTTTGCCTCCTCTTCTCGCTCTCTTTTGCGAACAGGTTAGCCACCATATATGCTAGTCGCTTGCTGCAGCTCCACATATTTACCTTGCCTTACCTATAAGCTTAAATAGTCTTGATCGCGAGGGTGTGAGATTGTTGAGTCCCTGTGGCTCACAGATTACTTCCAAACTAGATGCAGGGCCTGATGATTCCGTTCCAGATGACGCGCTTGAGCTCAAGTGGGAGTTCGACGAGGACTCACGCCGTTACTATGTGTCTTTCCCTGATGATCAGTAGTGGTGCCCAGTTGGGACGATCGGGACCGTGTCGCATGTTGGGTTTATCTTTTATTTTGGCGCTGTAGTCGGGCCATGAGTGTTTGATTGATGTAATGCTATTTATGTACTTTGATTGACGTGGCGAGTGTAAGCCAACTATGTATCTCCCCTTTTATTATCTATTTATTACATGGGATGTTGTGAAGATTGCCTAACTTGCGACATTGCTTTCAATGCAGTTATGCCTCTAAGTCGTGCCTCGACACATAGGAGATATATCCGCATCGAGGGCGTTACAAGTTGGTATCAGAGCCTTCCCCGACCTTAGGAGCCCCCATTGCTTGATCATTTTTAGCCGCCGTTGTTGAGTCTAGAAAAATGTTTTGAGTCATTTAGGAATTATATATCGGAGAGTTAGGAATTCTTTTTACTCCCAGTCTCCTCATCGCTCTGGTTAGGCATCCTGACGTAGAGTTTTGACTCTTCTCTTCTCAAATTTCACTAAAAAAAATATTAGGATCACGCGGGTATCTTGCAATCGTTTCGATGGTTCTGTGACGAGAACATTGTTCTTGGTGCCTCCTGTCTTTAGGGGTTGTGGCAGTGTCCCGAGAAGTTGAGCTCCGAGGTGTTGTCGTCACAATTTTATCGTTGCAGTTCTGGAATACCTGAGTTTTTTACGCCGACATCGAAAATCTCTTTTATGCAGTTCGTTGGTGAGATAACCTCGACGCCACCTAGTACTAGGGCGGGAGTTCGGGAGTATTGCCATAACGTGTATAATGGATGCTTTTCGAAGGTTGAGGTAGATGGTTTCCGAAGTTTTTCTTGGTTATGTGTTGAAGGATGGATACAGCTGGATGTAGGATTTGCTAGATTTGGGTGAGATATTATGCTTCCCCTATATCCCCAACACCTGATTGCATAACCGGAAAGGTTCGGGAGTTTCATAGGTGGGAATTCTTGTAGCTCTAGTTCTTCTTCCACGGATATTTGGTTTGAGATTGGGATTTCTTACCGAGTATTCGTTCTTGATCCGTACCTTGTTGATTTATTCCTCTACCTAAATTCTAAGTGGCTTCTCAATTTATGGATATGTGACCATTTCAAGTGGAATGCATTCGTTCTTATGTTCGGATGTGAAGACTATATGTTGCAATTTCAACCCGTTGGATTCAGCTTCATTTTATCTGTCAATGTGCTAACGGTTGTCACCCTCTTCAGGATGGCTCCCGCTAAGAGCAGCAATCAAAATCAGAATCAGAATCAGGATCCGCCACCACCTCCTCCTCCTCCGGAGGCATGGCAAGCTGTGATGGCCGCAACCAATGCAAACACATAGTTGATCATGCAAATTCTTCAAGAGCGCAATCAAGCGAACCAAGGCAACCAAGGCAACAATCAGAATCACTTTGCTACACTCAACCAGTTCCTTGCTAACGGGCCAAAGACTTTCAGCAATTGTGTTGAGGCAACTAATGTTGACGATTGGCTCGTGGATCTGTGCAAGCATTTCAAGTGCAGTAACGTCAGGCCTGAGGACTTCGTCAAGTTCGCTTCCTTCCAACTCAAAGACCAAGCTGCAGAATGGTTTCAGCAGTACAAAGATTCCAGAGGAGGCCGTGTGATTACCTGGGATGAATTCCGTCAAGACTTCAAAGCTCATCGTATTCCTCAGAGCGTGGTTGAAAGCAAGCGTGAGGAATTCCGCAACCTGAAGCAAGGCTCTTTGTCTGTCTATGACTACAACAAGTTGTTTCAGAAGCTCGCCCGCTTTGCTAAGCAGGACATCCCTGACGAGAAGAGCATGATATACCAGTTCAGGGGTGGTCTCAGAGAAGAAATCCAGCTAGCTCTTGTTCTCTTTGAGCCCTTGAGGTACGATGAGTTCTACAACATGGCATTGAAGCAAGAGGCCGCTCAACTGAGGTGTGATGCTTCCAAGAAGCGAGTCAGAGATGCTACTCCTTCTTCCTCTACTCAAGTGGCCAAGCAGCAGAAGTATTGGCTTCCTCCTCCTCTGTTCTGTCAGCCATATCAGAAGAGCAAAGGTGGCAGTGGATCTTCCCACCCACCCAACCCTGGTTTTCAGAACAAGACTTCGTCTCAAGCTCCAAGATCGAGTGCTCTGTATCACCGTCCTCTTTCAGAGGTCACGTGCAACAAGTGCCAACAGAAGGGTCACTATGCCAACAAATGCTTCAATCAGAGGCGTCTTCATCCTCCTCCTCCTGTGAGATCGACAAGTACAACTGTGGTCAAGCGTAACCCCAAGCACGCCAAGGTCAACTTGATGAATGCAGCTCAGGCAGAGGACTCGTCAGATGTCATCACGGGTAACCTTCCTGTTAACGATATTCCTGCAAGAGTTCTTTTTGACACTGGTGCATCGCATTGTTTCATGTCAAAGCCATATTTTACCAAGCATGAATTCGTTTCTTCTCATTTTGGTAAACAAATGGATATCGTTTCTCCTGGTAAACGTTTGAGTGCAAGTCTGGAGGTGCCAGATGTTACTATCACCTTGGGCGACTACAAGTTCCTTTCTTCCCCAATGGTTCTTGGTGACTCGGACATTGATCTTATTCTCGGAATGGATTGGCTTTCTAAGCACAAGGCTCAGCTTGATTGTGCAGCCAGGCAGATTCAATTGACTCATTCGTATGAGGATGTAATTGTCTTTGCTGCTCGTGATGATACCATCCGTCTCTTTTCTCTCAATGAGAAGGGTGAACTCGAGGCCATCTCACAAATTCCAGTCGTTTGCGAATATCAAGACGTCTTTCCAGAAGAGCTTTCAGGAATGCCTCTGCACCGGCCAGTTGAATTCATCATCGATCTTGAGCCGGGTACAGAACCTGTGTGCAAGCGTCCTTACAAGCTCGGACCTGAAGAGTTGAAGGAGCTGAAGAAACAACTCGATGTTCAAGAGAGAATGGGCCTCATCCGACCTAGTTCTTCTCCGTGGGGTTGTGGTGTTCTTTTTGTGAAGAAGAAGGATGGAACGGACCGACTTTGTGTTGATTACCGTCCATTGAACAAGAAGACTATCAAGAACAAATACCCACTTCCCAACATCAATGAGCTGTTCGAACAACTCAAAGGTGCCCAAGTATTCTCCAAGCTTGATCTCCGTATGGGTTATCATCAGATTCGAATCCGTGAGCAAGATATTCCCAAGACGGCTTTCAGGACAAGCTTTGGTTCATATGAATACACTGTCATGTCTTTTGGCCTCGTCAACGCTCCTCCGACTTTCTCTCGCATGATGAACTTCATCTTCAACGCCTACACCAATGACTTCGTTTTGGTCTATCTCGACGACATTTTGGTCTTTTCGAAGAACAAGGAAGATCATGCCAAGCACTTGCGTTTGGTACTCGATAAGCTCAAGGAACACCAGTTCTACGCCAAGTTCTCCAAGTGCGAATTTTGGCTCGATGAGGTTCTTTATCTTGGGCATATCATCTCTGCCAAGGGCATTGCGGTAAATCCTGAGAAGGTGTCTGCAATTGTTAATTGGGAACCACCTCAGAACGTGAAGCAACTCCGTAGCTTCCTCGGTCTCGCAAGCTACTGTCGAAGATTCATTGAAAACTTTTCTAAGATCGCGAGCCTCTCTCAAATCTTCTCTAGAAGCACGTCAAGTACGTTTGGTCTCCGGAATGTGACATCGCTTTCAACACTTTGAAAGAGAAATTGGTCACTGCTCCAGTTATGACCCCTCCTGATGAATCCAAACCGTACGAGGTCTTTTGCGATGCCTCTCTCCAAGGTCTCGGCGCAGTGTTGATGCAAGAAAAGAAAGTTGTGGCTTATACCTCTCGCCAGTTGAAGCCCAACGAGAAGAACTACCCCACTCATGACCTTGAGTTGGCGGCAGTTGTGCATGCTCTTTTGACTTGGAGACATCTCTTATTGGGAAGAAAAGTGGACATCTTCACTGACCACAAGAGTCTCAAGTACATCTTCACTCAGCCTAATCTCAACCTCAGGCAAACTCGATGGGTCGAAATGATTCAAGAGTATAATCCGAGTATCGAGTATACTCCAGGCAAGGCCAATGTGATTGCTGACGCATTGAGCAGGAAGGCTTATTGCAACAGCCTGATTCTCAAGCCTTATCAACCCGAGCTTTGTGAAGCTTTCTGCAAACTTAATCTGCAAGTTGTTCCTCAAGGTTTCCTCGCCAACCTTCAAGTCTCTCCTACCTTGGAAGACCAGATTCGCCAAGCTCAGCTTCTTGATGCTATGGTGAAAAAGGTGAAGATTGGGATTGCCAAGAGTCAACCCAAGTACAAGTGTTACCGCCTTGATGACAAGGACACTCTCTTCTTAGAGGATCATATTGTTGTGCCCAAAGGTGACCTTCGTAAAGTGATCATGAACGAGGCTCACAATTCTCTCCTCTCCATCCACCCTGGGAGCACGAAGATGTATCAGGATCTCAAGCAGGCTTATTGGTGGACTCGAATGAAGCGCGAGATTGCTTAGTTCGTGAATGAATGCGATGTCTGCAGAAGAGTGAAGGCAGAACACCAAAGGCCAGCTGGTTTCCTCCAACCTCTTGCCATTCCAAAATGGAAGTTTGACCACATTGAGATGGACTTCGTGACTGGGTTTCCAAAGTCCAAGCGTGGCAATGATGCTATATTCGTTGTCATCGACAAACTCACTAAAGTGGCTCACTTTCTGCCTATCAAAGAGTCAATCAATGCAGCTCAATTGGCGGAGCTCTATACCTCTCGAATTGTCTCTCTGCACGGTATTCCACAAGTGATCTCTTCAGACTGTGGCAGCATATTTACCTCCAAGTTTTGGGATTCTTTTCAGAAGGCCATGGGCACCAACATCCGCTTCAGTACAGCTTTCCATCCTCAAACTAGCGGTCAAGTCGAGCGTGTCAACCAGATTCTTGAAGATATGCTCAGGGCTTGTGTGATCTCCTTCGGCATGAAGTGGGAGGATTGTCTTCCATATGCTGAATTCTCCTACAACAACAGTTTTCAAGCAAGTTCGGGCAAGGCCCCATTTGAAATTCTGTATGGCAGGAAGTGCCGTACCCCTCTCAACTGGTCTGAAACCGGTGAACGCCAACTTCTGGGAAATGACTTAATCACAGAGGCAGAGGAAATGTGCAAAGTCATTCGAGATAACCTCAAAGCAGCCCAATCCCGACAGAAGAGCTACTATGATAGTAAGCACCGTGATTTGGCTTTCGAGATCGGAGATCATGTTTACCTCCGCGTCTCTCCAATGAAAGGTACTCATCGCTTCGGTATCAAAGGGAAGCTTGCCCCTAGATACGTGGGACCTTTCAAGATCGTCAGCAAGAGAGGCGATCTCGCCTATCAACTCGAGCTTCCTTCAAACTTTGCAAATGTGCATGACGTATTCCATGTCTCTCAGCTTTGAAAGTGCTTCAAGACTCCTGACCGCACTATCAACTTCGAGGACATTGAGCTCCAAGAAGATCTCTCTTATCGTGAGCACCCCGTTGCTATTCTTGAAGAGACTGAACGCAAGACTCGCAACAAGTCAATCAAATTCCTCAAAGTCAGGTGGTCACACCATTCCGACCGTGAAGCTACCTGGGAACGCGAGGATCACCTCCGTTCTGAGTACCCGGCGTTCTTTTAGTCCTAGATCTCGGGACGAGATCCTTTTGTAGTGGAGTGTTGTAACACCCCGGATATGATTTACCCAATAGGTACTCCAACTCTTGCCATTTCCGACCTTAAGTTATTTTATTTTCTCGGGTTCGGGTTCTTGTCTCCGTGTGTTATTGTCGTTGTCATGCATCTCATATCATGTCATCATGTGCATTGCATTTTCATACGTGTTCATCTCATGCATCCGAGCATTTTCCCCGTTGTCCGTTTTGCATTCCGGCGCTCCGTTCTCCTCCTGTGGTCATTTCTACCTTTCTTTCGTGTGTGGGGATTAAACATTTCTGGATTGGACCGAGACTTTCCAAGCGGCCTTGGTTTACTACCGGTAGACCGCCTGTCAAGTTTCCTACCATTTGGACTTCGTTTGATGCTCCAACGGTTAACCGAGGGACCGAAAAGGCCTCGTGTGTGTTGCAGCCCAACACCCCTCCAAGTTGGCCCAAAACCCACCAAAACCCTCTCCATCATCTAGAGCGTTCGATCACGATCGCGTGGCCGAAAACCGCACCTCATTTGGACACTCCTAGCTCCCTCTACCTCTATATAAAGACCACCCTCTCGAAATTCCGGATCTCCCCCGTCCAAACCCTAAAAAAATCGTCTCCGCCGCCACCGGACATGTCCGGACGGCGCCGGACGCGTCCGCCACCCGCCGCCAATCCTGGGGCGCCACGTGTCCCCGCGCGCCCCATATCACCGCCCCGCGCCGCCGGCCCGGGCAGGCCCATCGCCGGCCCCCGAGGCCCGCGCGCCCCGCCGCCTCTCCACTCGCCCGTGCGCCCCGCCGCCTCTCCACTCGCCCGCCGCCATCCGCCGCCTCCCCGCCGGTGTTCGTCCGCCTCCACGCCGGCGGCCGTCACTTCGCCGGAAGCCGGCGCCGCCCGCTCCTCCTCCGGCGGCCGGACCTTCCCCGCCGCCATCGCCGGCCACCGCCATCGCCACCGCCGCCCCGGCCGTCTTCTCCTCCTCCGGCGGTCTCCAACGACTCCGGCGAGCCCCAAGCTCTCCGGCGAACTTCGGCAACCGCGCCACTGCTATAGTACACGTGGGCCGGATCTAGATCTAGGATTTGTCTCGGTTGACTTTTGCCCGAAACCCTAAGTATTTGGCTATGTTCATCGCATCGTAACTTTGCATCCGTAGCTCCATTTTGGGCATATAGCAGATCAAAATGTTCGTCTCAGAGAGCACATCATTTCATCTCATTGCATCATTTTCATTCGGTTTCATCTTGATGCCCGAAATGCTGTTGGAAGAATGATATTTGAGATAATTGTCAGATCTGCTGCTCCAATTAGATATTTGTCATTTTTGCCATGATTATTGTGTGCATGATATACCCCTGAGCTCTACATGTGTTTTGTTATATGCTTTGTCATCTTTCCAAAGGTGCAACCCATGTATTTTTGTGATGCGTGTGGTGACTAGCACAAGCTTGCAAAGTGGTGCATTCGTTAATGCTGATTTCAGGGATAACATTTTCACTAAGTCCTTGACCTGTTTATCTTAATATGCCATATGTTCATGTTGTTTCCTAGTGATCCGTGCCTCTTTTGATGATGATCAGTAAGGATGTTTTGTTAATCTTGTAGTGCTCTATCCATCCATGTCTTTGTTTGCAATTATGGAGTACCCTAGATTGAGTCAATCAAGCTCTACTTTTGTCATTTCGTGAATTTTGGCAGATTGTCTACTTGTTAGCGATTTTGCCGAGGATGTTTTAGTTGATCCGTGCATGCTATGTTATTGTTCTTGCCATGTCTAGCTTGTATAATGTGTATTCTTGATGGGTGTATGCTTAGATTGTCATGACTTACTCTGTAATGAGTGCATCGAGCTCGTAAACATGCCTACTTAATATCTGATTTTGCATGTTCCAGTTTTCACAAAGTCTGAGAACTGATTATGTTTTTGCCATGTTCATATGCTTGCAAATGTATTTTCTGATCCCTTTTGGCTCAAGGTCACTAAGGGACTTTTGGTAAGATCTTTGAGTAGCTCGATGCCATGCTTTACCTTGCCATGTTCAGGTCCTGTAGCATATAGTTTTCATGCTCCGAAGTGTGCTACCTGATCTGAAATTCCAGACAAGTGTTAATTTCACTAAGTCTGAAATCTGTTTACCAAATGCATTTTTGCCATGCTTGTTTGAACCTGTTAATGGATGAATTGGCCGTAGCTCAGTGTTCATCTTTTGTTAAGCATCATGTATGTATCCCTGGCATGTATTTTGTTGTCATGTTTGAGTGCTGTAGCATGTTCATCTTGTTGCTTTTATATGGCTACTTGCTGTAAATCGCAGACCGTGGTCATATTTAAATTGCTTGCCATTTCCAAACCGTAACTCCGATTCCGGCTTTCTTTATATCATTTTCAAGCGTTTTAATCTCACCTTTCCAGTGGCACACTTGGACTTCCAAGTTGAGGCCAGGTTCATTCAATCCTTGTCAAATCTTGCATATGCATCGCATATCGCATCCCGCATAGAATACCATGTTTGCATCATATTGTTTGAGATTTGCACGTGGTTGATTGTGTTCCGTTTGCTTGTTTGTCTTTTTTGGGTAGAGCCGGGAGATGAGTTCGCTAACGAGGAGCCCGTTGAGTTTGCTTTCGAGGATCCAGTTAACTCTGAGAACTTTGCAGGCAAGATGATCATACCCTCGAAATCACTACTATCTTTGCTTTGCTAGATGCTCGCTCTTTTGCTATGCCTATGCTAAGATGCCTACCACTTGCTTATCATGCCTCCCAAATTTCCATGTCAAAACCTCTAACCCACCATGTCCTAGCAAACCGTTGATTGGCTATGTTACCGCTTTGCTCAGCCCCTCTTATAGCGTTTCTAGTTGCAGGTGAAGATTGGAGGTTGTTCCTTGTTGGAACATTATTTACTTGTTGGGATATCATTATATTATCTTGTTATCTTAATGCATCTATATATTTGGTAAAGGGTGGAAGGCTCGGCCTCTCGCCTAGTGTTTTGTTCCACTCTTGCCGCCCTAGTTTCCGTCATATCGGTGTTATGTTCCCGGATTTTGCGTTCCTTACGCGGTTGGGTGATAATGGGAACCCCCTGATAGTTCGCCTTGATTAAAGCTTTTCCAGCAATGCCCAACCTTGGTTTTACCATTTGCCACCTAGCCTCTTTTTCCCTTGGGTTTCCGGAGCCCGAGGGTCATCTTATTTAAACCCCCCCCGGGCGAGTGCTCCTCTGAGTGTTGGTCCGAACCAGGCAGCCTGCGGGGCCACCTCGGGTAAACTCGAGGGCTGGTTTTACTCGTAACTTGACCTATCTGAGTGTGCCCTGAGAACGAGATATGTGCAGCTCCTATCGGGATTTGTCGGCACATTCGGGCGGTGTTGCTGGATTTGTTTTAACTTGTCGAAGTGTCTTGTAGAACCGGGATACCGAGTCTGATCGGAATGTCTCGGGAGAAGGTCTATTCCTTCGTTGACCGTGAGAGCTTGTCATGGGCTAAGTTGGGACTCCCTGCAGGGATTTGAACTTTCGAAAGCCGTGCCCGCGGTTATGGGCAGATGGGAATTTGTTAATGTCCGGTTGTAGATAACTTGAACCTTAACTTAATTAAAATAAATCAACTGTGTGAGTTACCGTGATGGTCTCTTCTCGGCAGAGTCCGGGAAGTGAACACGTGTTGGAGTAATGCTTGCCGCAGGTTGCTCTCTAGTTATTCGTTCGCGCTTTGCCTCCTCTTCTCACTCTCTTTTGCGAACAGGTTAGCCACCATATATGCTAGTCGCTTGCTGCAGGTCCACATATTTACCTTGCCTTACCTATAAGCTTAAATAGTCTTGATCGCGAGGGTGCGAGATTGCTGAGTCCCTGTGGCTCACAGATTACTTCCAAACCAGATGCAGGGCCTGATGATTCCGTTCCAGATGACGCGCTTGAGCTCAAGTGGGTGTTCGACGAGGACTCACGCCGTTACTATGTGTCTTTCCCTGATGATCAGTAGTGATGCCCAGTTGGGGCGATCGGGACCGTGTCGCATGTTGGGCTTATCTTTTATTTTGGCGCCATAGTCGGGCCATGAGTGTTTGGTTGATGTAATGCTATTTATGTACTTTGATTGACGTGGCGAGTGTAAGCCAACTATGTATCTCCCTTTTATTATCTATTTATTACATGGGATGTTGTGAAGATTGCCTAACTTGCGACATTGCTTTCAATGTGGTTATGCCTCTAAGTCGTGCCTCGACGCGTAGGAGATATAGCCGCATCGAGGGCGTTACACCTGTAGAGCTCCTTTATAATCACCCAGTTACGTTGTGACGTTTGGTAGCACACAAAGTGTTCCTCCGGCAAACGGGAGTTGCATAATCTCATAGTCATGGGAGCATGTATAAGTCATGAAGAAAGCAATAGAAACATACTAAACGATCGGGTGCTAAGCTAATGGAATGGGTCATGCCAACCAAACATATTAATGATGTGATCCCGTTAATCAAATGACAACACATTCTATGGTTAGGAAACATAACCATCTTCGATTAACGAGCTAGTCAAGTAGAGGCATACTAGTGACGTTTAGTTTGTCTATGTATTCACACAAGTATTCTGTTTCTGGTTAATACAATTCTAGCATGAATAATAAACAGTTATCATGATATAAGGAAATAAAATAATAACTTTATTATTGCCTCTAGGGCATTTTTCCTTCACATCAAATTCTTGATTTCATTTGTTCATCTTTCTTTTCTGGAGTTCCAAGTTTTTCCGCATTATATCGTCGCAAAGCTCCATCCAAATCTTTGCAAGGCTTCACCTTGTGTTTTCAACTCTCTTTCCTTTTGATCATTCTTTCATTACCGGAGTTCTTCATGGAGGATCAACCTGGTGGTTCGTCAAGGCTTTCTTTCATTCTCCATTTGTTCTTCAAGATTTCTCTCGGAGTTCAGATCCGCCAAGCTATACTCTCAAATAAACATGGGGCTCAACGCATGTCTTGTTTTGAGGAGTTCAAGCATTCTTTATCTTACATTTTGATGTGCAATTCTTTCTACCTTATCATTTGAGGTGGTGTTATGTCACTCTTGATAATTTTCCTTCGGGTTTCATGATTCACAAGTTTTCAAAGAGTGACATATTTAAATCCATCATTTTCTCTTCGCTCAAGAGATCTTTTCAACCAATCAATCCTTTCGTTGGTGCTATCTTGGAAAAATTCACCTAAAGCCTTCCATTGGGAATGCTGCTATCATGGTGTTTGTCAATGATCCAAGTTTCTCTTTCTCTTCTCGGTGAAGAAGTTTTTTTTCATCTCTTCTTTGTTCCCGATCAATCATTGCTTTCGGTGGCAGAATTTCACCTCAGCTTTGAGATGTTTTCCATAAGCCCACAACAAGCTTACTCTTTTCGTTGTTAGTTTTCCAACAACTCCGTTCGACCCTTCTCCTAAAGATGCTTTTTCAAGCTCATTTGAGGTAGAAGATGTTGTCTTCTCCTCCGTTCTTTTGATTTCATTCTTACATTTGTTCTGGAGGCAGTGTGTTGTTGATTTCATCAAGTATCTTCTCATCTTGTCAAGATCATCTTCAATCCCTTCCATTTACAGTCGAAGTGATGTCCAAATTATATCATTCTTATTCCTTCTCTATCTTGTTTTAACCGGAGAGTTGTGGCTATCATTCCTCTTCGAACCGGACTCTCATCCAAGTGCTATAATTTTGCCAAGTTCATATTCTATGCCTTCCATTTCCAACCGGAATGTTGTCATTATTGTTCTTTATCGTTCCTTGTACATCTTGTTTCAACCGGAGTGCTTGTATGTACTTCTTGTCCTTTGCAACCCTTTTCAACCTACAAGGTTCTGGTAATGTTCCTTGTTCCTCTTTTCTAACAGAGTGTTTTGAACTTTGCTCATCTTCGTGGTATTCTTTCTTTCAAGTTTTTCAACATCTCAAGGTTCTTTGGTTTCACTCGTTTGTCAAAGAAGCGACTTTGTTTTACCTCTTCCTCTTCCGTTTTCTATCCGGTACCATCCTAGATCTCGGGACGAGATCCTCTCGTAGTGGTGGAGTGTTGTGACTCCCCGAGACTGACGCTTCAGAAGACTTCCATATTTTCGTGATCGCTGTGTGTCTCATTTGTGCTTGCTCTTTCTTTTTTTGCATTGCATCATGTCATCATGCCATCATGTCATTAATCTTTGCAACTGAAAGGGCATTTCCCTACTTTATGCTTTGGATGATGATGACAACCTGTCGTGGTTTTGTCACGGCAGATGTCCTAGAGAAAGGACTTAGTCGTGGAGCCATCGCGACGGGTTAGCTTGAAGGGGTTAAGCGGACACAAGGACGCAAGAGAGTTTATACTAGTTCGGCCCCTTCAAGGAAGGTAAAAGCCTACGTCTAGTTGTGATGGAATTGCTCGGGTTTCGATGACTAGGGAGCCAACAAGCTTCGCCTATGTCTTGAGTTGTTGTCTGTCTCCCCTGAACCGCCGCCGGGTCGCCCCTTATATACACGGGTGACGCCTGCCGGTTCAGAGAGTCCCAACACTGGTTCATACTCGTATCCGGGTTGGTCCCTCCTTGTTCCTAACTTACAGTACAAGTATATGCACAAACGTCGGTGTACGGCTACAGGTTGTAAACCGACTACGGGCCCTGTGCCTTTATCTGCCTCTTTGGGCTTTAACACCTTTGAACTACTGATGAAGTTAATCCGGCCCAGGTAGGCCGGTTTATGCCCAGTAGTAATATCCCCAACATTAGGCCCCAGATTGATTTGAACAGGTTCATGTCAATCCTTAGCAAAAATCTTCGTCTTCAACATCTTCTTGTAGTTGTCGAACCGCCGTGACGTCATCTTCTCTGTTTGCTGTAAACCGGCGTGACGTCATCTGTCATAAAGAAAACATCCATGATATCCTCTTGTTTAATAGATTCACAATGACCGAGGTGACAGCTCCACTTCCAAAATCTGCGGTCCCTTGATTCACGCGCCTGACACATGTCCTTTGCCTTATAAATAGGCCCGAAGGGTCATTTCTTTTCTTCCCTTCGTTCCCTTCCTCTTCGTCTTCCTCGCGTCGCCAGTATCAGAGCTCCGCCGCCGCCGTCGTCTTCTGCATCATCCTTGGCCGCTGCATCAACCTGAACGCACCAGAAAGCCGCGGCGACCTTCCGCGTCTTCCTCAGCTCTGGTAGGTCTTCTGTTCTTCTCAACATAGATCTGATCTAGGGCTTCGTGTTCTTGCGGTGTTCATCACTTGTTCATACTCATGTACTAGCTCCTGGATGCACATGTGAACCCTTGCTTTGTGTAGCAGTAACTTTTAGTATCCGCCGCTAGTTTCCTGCCCAAAATCATAGATCTTACATATACTTCTGCTCATTGATTCAATACTGTTCTGCTTTGATCTTCGACTATCTTTCTTATTTTCTGAACTTGCTTCAGATCCAACGCCGTAACAAGATCTTGTGAAACCTGTTTCTGCATACTTAACCATCCGCAATCTTAATTGCTTCAATGTTTAGATCAGGCGGTTTAACCTTATAGAAAATTTTCCAAACCGGTATATGCCATTAGTCCCCTTGTTGAACCGCCAGATGTTGGTTGCTTGTAGATTCCATCATGGCCAAGCAAGTGTATGAGTGAAATTGGGTTCCTTCTCGCGTCACAGAGGCTGAACTTGACGATTTAGTCCTGATTGGTGCTTTAGGCAGCAAAGATACAATCCATTGGAGGGCTCCTGGCAAAGAATGCCCTCCCACACCTCGAGAAGGAGAGGTTGTTGTTTTCATAGATCACTTAGCCCGGGGCTTTAAGCCGCCCGGTTCTAAATTTTACCGGGATGTCTTAGCCGATTTCCAGCTCCATCCACAAGATACTGGCTCCAACTCTGTTACAAATATGTGTCACTTCCAAGTGCTCTGTGAAGCGTTCTTTCAAGAGGAGCCCACAGTGGAACTGTTCAGAGACCTATTCCATCTAAACGGTCGTACTGAATTTACTGACGGATCCAATACGGAGTTGGGTGGTGTGGTGATTCAGAAAAGGAAAGAGGTCACACACCCTCACGCCAAACTGCATAGCCACCCCAAAGAATGGAATCAGACATAGTTCTACTGCAAAGACACCTCCCCTGCTGGTGAGAATTCCTTGCCTGGCTTTCGACCGGAGCGGCTCAGCAACACACACCCTTCTCCACAAAGATTGACTGCACAGGAGAGAAGTAAATATGCTCCTCGGCTATCAAAGCTCGGAGCTTTTATGGCCAATGGTTTAACAGGGGTTGACCTTGCTCGCTGTTGGATATCATGGAGCATACTGCCTCTTAGTTTGCGCTCTGGTTTGATGTGCGAGTATACTGACCGTGTTGATGACCCACTGCGACACTCAAGACTCCAGCTCTCCGGTGAAGAAATGACAGAGGCTGTGTGTAAGATATTGAATGAACCGGAACACGTCTGCGCCAGAACCGGCCTGCTTCCCTTCTGTGCCACCAACAAACCGCCAGCTGTAAGACTTTGATTTTTCTCTTTGCTGAATCTGTTATTGATATGTCTGGTCATTGTTTTTAATATCAGTGTCTGCATAATCAGGGCGATGATCCGTTTTGGAGCAAAAAACTGCCGCAGGAGAAACCAGAAAAACCAGACAAACCGGAAAGAGCAACCCGGCAAAAGACTAAAGCTGTGAAGAAGACTACCCATAGGAAAAGAACCACTGCATCTTCTAATCCGGCTCCTGAAGATGAGGTGGATAATCCGGACTTTGAGGTAGAGCTTGACTCACTTGGTTTATTTCTCATGCGTCTTATTGATGAGGATATTTGTCAGGATGATGTCGAAGCCAGCCACACGGATGTTGCAGAGGTAATTATTCTCTCTTCCGATTCAGAAACTTTGCCTTCACAAAAAATCTGTCAGGCAAACCGGAAAGTTAAATTTTCTCATCCTCTTGCTTATCTGGATCCTAAACTTCTTATGAAGACCCAACAACACGAAGCTCGCCGCACCACCCGGCCCAGCGGACAGGTAGTTACCTCCGCCGGTTTACCGAACAGTCTGGTTCAGAAACGCCATTCCGAGGTCTCTAATTTGCTTGTCAGTGCTTGTCCTAAAGCGGGCTGCTTTCGTCAACCTCTTAATCCGTCTGACTCCGATTATCAGGTTACTTCCCACTCATCTTCTGGCGAGTCATCGGCTACTCAGCTCCCACCGCTCAAAACGGTGCTTGGGTAAGCTATACTTATTGTGATGTTTGCAGTACATTGCCTTAGAACATATTCTGTATTTGATTTTGTTACTCTTCTCAGGGCCAAACCTAGGCCAAGCAAGAAGGCCCGCCTGGACAAAGCGGCCGAAGAAGATGTCGTTCTTGAAGCAGACAAGACACCCAATGCTAAAGCGGCTATTCCTGAGGATATTCCCAACGATCCACTGCAACAAGATGATGATCTTATTACAGAGGAGAGACCTACTGACACCTCAGGTCTAACCCATCAGCCCACAGGTTCCATCCGGATTGAAAGCTCCACCGGTCCAGCAAAGCCTACTGACAAGCCAACAGCTCCAGTGCAAACCGGCGGTACCAAAGATGATGAGGTTGTCATTACTGGTACTGGCCATACTGAGCCAAACAATCCTGTCGCTCTATCCAAACATTCTGCCAGGGAAGAATTTGCTGCCTTTGGCAAAGGCAAGTGGAATGCTGATCTGACGACTTACGCTGCTCTGAACGCCCAAGATATCCATTCCGGCTATCTAAACCGGCTGTATACCAGCCGTGACTACGAAGCCGGTCTGGTTAATATGATGAAAGATAAATATGAGGTAATTTCCATATGCTTCTTCCTACTTGTATGCTTCCATTCTTGATTCTCCTAGCCCCCAAGGGCCGGTTTGGAATATTCTTTCAAACCAGGACTTAAATAATATAAATCTTGTTGCTTTGAAATTTGCTGATGTAGCCCCCAAGGGCCGGTTCAACTTTAGCGTAGTTAAGCCGGTACTTTAAGTAATTGAAACTGCCGCATCAGAATATATATGATCAAATAGCCATTAGCCCCCAAGTGCCAATTTGAATACTTGTATTGATCTTGGGACTTTGTAAACAATTGAAAGATGAAGATCAAACATGCATTAGCCCCCAAGTGCTAAGCGCATAACTTGTTATGTGGTTGGTACTTGAATCCTTCTATCGGTTTGTTGAAACATATATCTGTATGCATGCAGGCGGAGCTGAAGACGAAAGAAAACCAAGTCATCGATCTTCAAGAAAACTTGAAAACCCAACAGGCTGAAACCTCCAAAGGAAAAGAGGAATTGGCCAGTGCTTTAAGCGCCATGGAACAACTTAAGGAGAACTTCAAGAAGAAACGGGTGGACTGGGCCACTGAAAAGTCCGCTTTGATCAAACGAGCAGAGGATGCTGAGGCCGCACTAAAACCAGTGGCAGATGAACTGACCAGCATAAAGCGACACGTGCATGCCATGACTGCTGCTATCTTTGGTAAGCCAATTTGCCTTCTGAATTGGCTCTGCCTTCTGACAGAGTCGCCGGTTTATTAACCCTTTTATGGTATTTCAGGGACACACATTGGTCACTTGGGGTCAGATGTGCGGAAGAAACTAAAAGCCGCCTATACATTGGTTGAACGATTGTATACTGTTGCCCAGCGGATCATCTGTACTGCATCTCATAACAAACCAGCGCCCACTTTGATTCAAGATACTCTAATGAAACTGTCGGTGCTTCCTGCCCGGGTTGAAGAGCTGAAGAAATCTGCTGCTCGAACCGACGCAATCAATGCTTTAATCCGGGCAAAAGCCTGGGTGCCGGATTTTGATCCTATTGAAGCGGCCCAGGGCTATCCCAGCTTGAAGGAAGACGGGTCAGAATTCGGTGAAGCGGATCTGCGAGCAATAAACCGGGAGGTGCATCCACTAGCTTGTCAGTTGGCTGAGAAAGCAGACTTGTCTGGTTATCAAGCGCAATATGACAGTCAGAACAAGCGAATAGCTGCGCCAATCCATGAATCAGAAAATCTGATTCCTCCAATCCATAAGCATACTTACGCTCCCGATATTGACCCGTCATTGCTGATCCACGATGAAGTTGTTTTTCAAGCATTAATGGGAATCGACTGGACAACTGTTGATTTCCAGCCACTGGGTAGGGACACGGAGGCTGAAGCGGCGCATGATGACCCGCAACCATCAGGCCAAGCTGGTGACCAAGCTTGAACCGGAAGCCGGTTTTAAAACTGCCTCTCCTTCGCGAAAAACAATTATTTTATTATGGGCACCATGTTGCCTTGTAATAGGCTAGCTGATACCTTTGATGTTGATATGCCTTCGTGCATACTTTGTTCTTCTTGTGGTAATGTACTTTCCACAACACTTTCTGAAATGAAAAATTCGTCAAGTGCCACCGCGGTTGTACCGTCAGGCAGAATATGATGTCTGCATATATGAAATCAAAACAAAATTTTAAGTATATGAACAAATTTTTGAGATACATAATACCTGCCGTCATTGAGCGTGAAGTTTGCTTGGCCAATCTTGAAGCGGAGTTTTGCAAACCCACACTTGTTGGAGGAGATAACAGCTCCTGTATATATATGACGCTGGTTTACCATTGTAAACCGTGCCGGGTTATAATAAAGACCGTGTTACTCCATAAGAGGGTGTTAACAACATGGATCAAACCGATCAAATAGTCTCCGGATTGACGTGAACTGTGTTCCGTCAATTGAAAAAAAATTATCGGTTTAAAAAACGCACAATGAAAAGCAAAAACCCCCCCTTCAAAGAAAAGTGTGAAGCAAAAGAAAAGTTTTATTTAAACTGATCAAATGGTGTTACCATGGCCAAACACGACTAAGCTCCCGTTAGGTGTAACTATGGTTCTAGTCAACCAGGTCCCCAAATGAAACCGTGGCATTTATGCCGACCAAATGGCGTGGTCATGGTTCGGGTTCGACCAAGCCTCCAAGTGATTCTGTGGCCTTAGGCCGATCAAGAGGCGTGACTGGTTCAGACATGACCTAGTCCCCAAGTGATCTGGTGGCTTTCGCCTATCAAGAGGCATGGTATTGGTTCGGACACGATCAATCCTCCAAGTGATATAACGCATTGCTTTTAGCAAAGCGAACTCAAGGGGTAAACCGGGGGCCGCTTTAGAGCAAGTCCGTGTAACCTCACATGATGTAAAAGAACAGATACCTCGCTTTAGCTGAGGTTCCGGTTTATTATATTTAATCATAATATATACATTGTCGTAATATGTACATAAGTATAGCCAATGGCTCAGGTATAGTAAGGCCGAAGATGAGCTATATTCCACGGCCTGTTAATCTCCTCCTCTGATGTACGTGAGTCCTTATGCTCTCGAATATCGATCAGATAGTACGACCCGTTGTGCAGATTTTTGCTGACCACAAAAGGCCCCTCCCAAGGTGGGGATAGCTTATGCATATTAGTCTGATCTTGGATGAGCCGAAGCACCAAATCTCCTTCCTGAAAGGTTCTGGTTCTGACCCGGCGACTGTGATAATGACGAAGATCCTGCTGGTAAATCGCCGATCGGGCGGCTGCGATGTCACGCTCTTCATCCAACCGGTCCAAAGAATCTTGCCGTGCTATCTCGTTTTCCGCTTCAACATAAGCCGTGACACGAGGTGAATCATGGCGGATATCACTGGGAAGAACCGCCTCCGCTCCATAAACCATGAAGAACGGCGTGTATCCTGTTGATCTGCTGGGTGTTGTATTGATGCTCCATAGCACAGATGGTAATTCTTCTACCCAACAACCCGGCGTTCTCTGCAAAGGAACCATGAGCCGGGGCTTGATGCCTCTCAAGATCTCTTGATTAGCTCTTTCTGCTTGACCATTGGACTGTGGATGTGCTACTGATGAAACGTCGAGCCGGATGTGCTCCCGTTCGCAGAACTCCTTCATAGCACCTTTGGATAAATTGGTACCATTATCTGTGATAATACTGTGCGGAAAGCCAAACCGAAAAAATCACCTTTTTGATGAACTGAACCGCCGTGGCCGCATCACACTTGCTAACAGGTTCTGCCCCACCCCTTTGTAAACTTGTCAATCGCCACCAGGAGGTGGGTCTTCTTATCTTTGGACCTTTTGAAAGGCCCAACCATATCCAGCCCCCAAGTCGCAAACGGCCAAGTAATCGGAATCATTCTCAATTCTTGAGCCGGTACATGAGCACGCCTTGAAAACCTTTGGCAACCATCACACCGTCTGACCAGATCCTCCGCATCAGCATGAGCAGTTAACCAATAAAAACCATGGCGAAATGCTTTAGCCACCAGAGACTTTGAACTGGCGCGGTGACCACAATCTCCTTTGTGGATCTCACGCAAGATTTCACGGCCTTCTTCAGGAGACACACAGCGTTGAAAAGCCCCTGATATACTGCAATGATGCAACTCGCCGTTGATGATAGCCATGGACTTGGATCGCCGGATTATCTGCCGGGCTAGAATTTCATCCTCTGGCAACTCACCCCGGTTCTTGTACGCCAGGTAAGGAAGCGTCCAATCCAAAATAACATGAAGAGCCGCCACCAATTGAGCCTCCGGATCAGGAATTGCCAAATCCTCTTCACCAGGGATCTTGACCGACGGGTTGTGCAGCACATCCAGAAAAACATTGGGTGGGACCGATTTGCGCTGAGAGCCCAGCCGGCTTAAAGCGTCTGCCGCTTCATTTTTCCGCCGGTCCACGTGGTCCACCTGATAGCCCTTGAAATAGCCTGCGACAGTATCCACCTCACGACGATATGCTGCCATGAGTGGGTCCTTGGAGTCCCAAGTGCCAGACACTTGCTGAGCCACAAGGTCCGAGTCACCGAAGCACTTAACTCGACTTAGATTCATCTCCTTAGCCATCCGGAGACCATGGAGCAAGGCTTCATACTCAGCTGCATTGTTAGTACAAGGGAACATTAAATGGAGAACATAACAAAACTTATCACCTCGTAGGGAAGTTAACACAACTCCAGCCCCCGAGCCTTCCAACTGCCTGGATCCGTCAAAATGGATGGTCCAATACGTATGATCCGGCCTTTCCTCGGGCGCTTGCATTTCCGTCCAATCATTGATGAAATCAACAAGTGCTTGAGACTTAACCGTTGTCCGAGGCACATACTTCAAACCGTACGGCCCCAGCTCTATGGCCCACTTTGCAATCCGGCCAGTTGCTTCCTGGTTCTGGATGATATCTCCCAAAGGAGCAGAACTGACCACCGTAATTGAGTGCCCTTGGAAATATTGTTTAAGCTTCTGGCTTGCCATAAAAACTCCATACACCAGCTTCTGCCAATGCGGATACCTTTGTTTGGACTCAATGAGTACCTCGCTGATATAATAGACCGGACGTTGAACCGGATGCTCTTTACCTGCCTCCTTTCGCTCCACCACAATAGCTACGCTGACCGCCCGAACATTAGCAGCAACATATAGCAGTAACGGCTCCTTGTCAATGGGAGCGGTGAGCATAGGCGGATTGGCCAATTGCCGCTTTAAGTCGTCAAATGCTTCATCAGCAGCAGAACTCCAGACAAACTGATCCGTCTTTTTCAACATCTGATACAAATGGATTGCCTTCTCACCCAGGCGACTGATAAACCGGCTTAGCGCAGCAATCCGGCCTGCCAGGTGTTGAACATCGTTGATACACTTCGGTTTAGCCAGGGAGGTGATAGCCGTGTATCTTCTCCGGGTTAGCCTCAATTCCCCTGTTGGACACTAGAAAACCCAATAGCTTGCCCGCCGGTACACCAAAGACACACTTGTCTGGATTAAGCATCATCTTGTACGTTCTCAGGTTATCAAAGGTTTCTTTCAAATCATCAACCAGAGTCTCCTTCTCCCTGGATTTAACCACGATATCATCCACGTAAGCATGTACATTACGGCCAATCTGCTTGTGAAGACAATTTTGTACACACCGTTGGTAAGTTGCCTGGGCACTCTTGAGCCCGAAGGGCATAGACACATAGCAGAAGGCTCCAAAGGGAGTTATAAATGCTGTCTTCTCCTAGTCCTTAACTGCCATTTTGATCTGATGATAGCCAGAGTACGCATCCAAAAAACTTAAACGCTCACAACCCACCGTAGCATCAATAATTTGATCAATACGGGGGAGGGCAAAAGGATCTGCTAGACAAGCTTTATTAAGATCTGTATAATCCACACACATGCGCCAGGTGCCGTTTTTCTTGAGGACCAGCACCGGATTGGCAAGCCACTCAGGGTGAAAAACTTCAACAATAAAGCCAGCTGCTAAAAGCCTGGCTACCTCTTCTCCAATCGCCTTGCGTCTTTCTTCATTAAACCGGCGGAGGAACTGTTTCACCGATTTATATTTAGGATCCACATTAAGTATGTGCTCAGCGAGTTGCCTCGGTACATCTGGCATGTCAGAGGGTTTCCATGCGAAAATGTCCCGATTCTCACGGATGAACTCGATGAGCGCGCTTTCCTATTTCGGATCCAAGTTGGCACTAATGCTGAACTGCTTGGATGAATCGCCAGGTACGAAGTCAACAAGCTTAGTCTCTGCTGCCGATTTGAACTTCAGTGCCGAATTATGCTCCGTAGCTGGCTTCTTCAACGGAGTCATGTCCGCCGGATCAACATTGTCTTTATAGTGCTTCAACTCCTCGGTGGCACAAACCGACTCTGCATAAGTCGCATCTCCTTCCTCGCATTCCAAAGCGATTTTGTCCCCTTGTGACCCGGCATCTTGAGCTGCAAATACACATAACAGGGCTGAGCCATAAACTTGGCGTATGCCGGTCGCCCAAACAGGGCATGATATGGACTTTGGATTTTCACCACCTCAAACGTTAATGTCTCCGACCTAGAATCATGATCATCCCCAAAGGCCACTTCCAGAGCTATCTTACCAACGGGATATGCTGATCTGCCAGGCACCACACCGTGGAATACTGTATTAGACGGTTTGAGATTCTTATCTGTTAGCCCCATACGACGGAAGGTCTCATAGTACATGATGTTAATACTGCTCCCTCCATCCATGAGCACCTTGGTGAACTTATAACCTCCCCCCTGAGGCGCCACCACCAGAGCCAACTGACCCGGATTATCGACCTGGGGTGGGTGATCCTCTCTGCTCCATATGATCGGCTGTTCGGACCAACGTAGATAACGGGGTATGGCCGGTTCAACAGAGTTGACCGCCCGCCTCTGAACCTTCCGGTCTCGCTTGTCCAAGCTAGTGGTAAAGACATGGTACTGCCCACCACTCAACTGCTTTGGGTTTCTCTGGTAACCTGACTATTGCTGCTGTTGGTTGTAACCACCCTGGTTGTTCCGATTATTTTGACCATTATTTCCGCCCGGGTTACCATTAAATCCTGAACCGGAACTTCCTCCACCGTAACCCGTCCTGGACCCTGAGCCATCACCAGATTCGTGATCATACCAGAAATTATTAGAATTCTTGAACTCCTGCATAATAAAGCAATCCTTCCAAAGGTGGTTTGCTGGTTCCTCCTTCGTCCCATGTCTTGGACAGGGCTGGCTTAGAGATAGTTTAGGCGGTTTGGGTTAGGGTTGGGCGCCCCACTATGATTTTTCGGCCTACCCTTGCGTCGCTGGCCATTGTTCTATGTGTTGGTATTAGCCACAAAGTCCATGTTACCATCCGCTTTACGCTTGCTTCCTCCACCATTGCCTACCCAGTGATGCTGTTGACCTTTGGAGCTGTTGTTCCTCTTTCCTTTCCTTGTCTTGTCATCATCAAATTCGGGATCCTTGGTACTATCAGAATCAACATATTTCACCAAAGCGGCCATGAGGGTCCCCATGTCGGTGCAATGATGCTTCATCCGTCCCAACTTCAGCTTCAGGGGTCCAAACCGGCAGTTGCCCTCTAGGGTTAATACTGCGGTGTCAACGTTGATGCGGTCTGAGGAGTGCAACACTTGTGAAACCCGGCGCACCCAATGAGTCGTTGACTCTCCTTCCTCCTGGATGCATGCCGCTAAGTCCACTATCGACATAGGCTGTTTATAGGTATCTTTGAAATTGCTGATAAACCGAGCCCGTAATTGGGCCGTTCCTTCGAGCATCATGGTGAAGTATTTTGCACACGCCGCGTCATCCACATCAAGCATCTCCATGGCCATATCATAGCTCTCCACCCATGTCTCTGGAGGTTGATCCGCCGTGTAATTTGGTACCTTGCGCGGGCCTTTGAAATCCTTGGGCAGGCGCATGTTGCGCAAAGCGGGGATAAGGCAAGGCACCCCTAAAGAACTAGAAGTAATACCAGGTTCAGTCAAGGTGGTTGGACGAACCGGCGTGAGCTGCCGAGCCTGATGCTGTGCGGCTAACTCGGCCTCCCTGCACGCGCGGGCCCGGTCCACCACTCCCTGAGCGTCATCAGCACCACCCGCCGGGTTGTTGTCCCGGGGTGCCCCACGTCGTTGATTACTCGATACTGCCGGTTCATCCATATGTCTGCTATAGCTCCGGCTTGGATGAGGGGTCGAGTGGATCCGGTCGCGGCTGTACGAGTACGCTTCCTGTTGGGCCAAAGCTGTCCTCAGAAGTTCCTTTACCCGTCGTGTCTCTACTGCATGTGGCGAGTCGCCTTCGATCGGAATGGCCTCCAGCCGTGCAGCAGCGGCAACAAGATTGTCCATTGGGATGGAATAGTGACCCGGGGGTGTTAAAGCAGCCTGAGGTACAACGGTGTTTTGACGAGGCGGGTCCATCTGACGAGGCTGAACCGGTGCACCGGTCCCAGGGGCTTCTGCCCGGTTCCCCTCCAGCGGATTGCCGGCTCTTGGCCCTGGGGTGTTGAAATGGTCTCTGGCCTCGAAAACCGGAGGTAAGCGGGATCGGTGCTTCCTCCTCATGACTTCATGCGACGTGCTCTGGTCCAACATAAGCCTGTAGGCTTGTGCGTCTAAAGCGGCCCGCTCTGCGGCCATCCTGGTGTCCTCAGCCGCCAGATCCGCCTTGGCCTGGGTGATCTGTTCCTTTACCTTTGCAATCCCCGTATTGTGAACGTCCTGATCTGGCGGATTAATTTCCGCCATAATCACAGCCAACGCATCAAATAGTTCTGATAAAACCTGAGCCGGCGGGCGCACAGGGCCCCCTGCCCCGGCAGCCGTCGCTGCTGCTGAACCGGAAATCGTTGCCGCAGCTGTTGAAGAATGAAGCGCTGCTTGTGTTCCGGCCATGAATATTCCAACCCGGTTGGGCAGATCAGAGGGGTCCGGAATACTGTCGCCATGGGAACAGCTCCCAATCCGGCCATTTTGTAGCTGATAAAGAGATTCGGTTTCTCCGGTCGAAGATTCGTCACCGGAACAAACGACAGTCGCCCCGCGAAATTCCGATCCGTCCTCATAACTTCCTCCATGGATGACTCCCACGAAGGCACGCTTCATGGCCGGTTTAACCCGGGCAGATTGCGCACGCTGAGCCGTCTCGATGAGGTCGGTGCAGATGTCCGGCTCAGGGCCCGGTTCACCGATCTTGCCAATGAAAACGTGAATGCTACCAAAGGGGACCCGGTACCCGTACTTAATTGAGCCGGCCTCGGGGCCCCAGCCTGCGTCGTCGATGTAGAGCCTGCCGCGACGACTCTTAGTCATCCGGCCTACAGCGTAGCCCTCAAGTCCTTCAAAGCGGCACTCCAAGAACTGGAAACCATCGTGCGATAGCCCCACGGTGGGCGCCAACTGTCGTGGTTTTGTCACGGCAAATGTCCTAGAGAAAGGACTTAGTCGTGGAGCCATCGCGACGGGTTAGCTTGAAGGGGTTAAGCAGACACAAGGACGCAAGAGAGTTTATACTAGTTCGGCCCCTTCAAGGAAGGTAAAAGCCTACGTCTAGTTGTGATGGAATTGATCGGGTTTCGATGACTAGGGAGCCAACAAGCTTCGTCTATGTCTCGAGTTGTTGTCTGTCTCCCCTGAACCGCCGCCGGGTCGCCCCCTTATATACACGGGTGACGCCTACCGGTTCTGAGAGTCCCAACACTGGTTCATACTCGTATCCGGGTTGGTCCCTCCTTGTTCCTAACTTACAGTACAAGTATATGCACAAACGTCGGTGTACGGCTATAGGTTGTAAACCGACTACGGGCCCTGGGCCTTTATCTGCCTCTTTGGGCTTTAACACCTTTGAACTACTGATGAAGTTAATCCGGCCCAGGTAGGCCGGTTTATGCCCAGTAGTAATATCCCCAACACAACCCTTTGTTGGTCTAATCCTGTGCTAAATGTTTCAGGTTCTTGGCGCTTAGGCCCACATCGGAAAGCTATTATCTCTTGTAGGAAAAGATCAAAGACGGAGTCCCCTATGCTTTTTATCTCTTTGGTCGTAGGGAACCCGTACTATCAAGAGGGAATCCTCAATAGAAAGAACTGGGGGAATCTTTTCACGTACACCTTCATCACCCCTCCTTTGTCTTTCTCAGGTGAGAGAGAGAGAGAGTTTTCCTTGTCTCTTCCCTTATCTATTCCTGCTCACTGTTTCTACCCAGCGGTTGTACCGCTCTCTAGAGCGGTTGTACCGCTGGGTCTTGTCGCTCATCAGCTTTGCTCGAGCAGTTGTACCACTGCCTCTGGGCGGTGGTACTGCCACCATGCTCTACAAAAGCTAGGGCGGTGGTTCCGGCCATGCACCGCTCAAGTACCGCTCGCTCTTCTGTTTTGATGCGGTTCTTGGGCGGTAGTGCCCGGTTGGTCCGGTCGTTCCTCGATGACCGGTAACACCGGTGGTCCGAGCGGTTCTTCCGCTCAGAACTTAGCCGCCCAAGAGCTCAAGGCCATGCGGTTGTTCCGGCCAGGCACCGCCCAAGTACCGGTCAAGCTCCTGTTTTGATGCGGTGGTTGTGCGGTGGCTAGGCGGTTAGTCTGGTTATTTTTCTTAGCCAGTACTACCGCCTGCAGGTCCGGTTGTACCGCTTGGTAGGGTTCTGCAGATACACCGTGAGTCCCGGTTGTACCGGGACGAGGAGCGGTTGTACCGCTACAGTGCAAAAAACGCAGTAACAGCTGGAATTTAGGGTTGCTATATAAGGGAGCTTCTCCCACCTACCACTCTCACCTTTGACCTCTCTCACTCCACCATTAATGCACTTCAAGCTCTCTTTCCCGATCTCTCTCTCTAGCCACTAAAACTTGTTGATTTGCTAGGGATTGAAGGAGGAGGCCTAGATCTACACTTCCACCAAAGGATATTTGCTTCCCCCATACTTTCTTGTGTGGATTTTGTTACTCTTGGGTGTTTGAGCACCCTAGACGGTTGAGGTCACCTCAGAGCCATATTCCATTGTGGTGAAGCTTCGTGGTTTCGTTGGGAGCCTCCAATTAAGTTGTGGAGAGAGCCCCAACCTTGTTTGTAAAGGTTCGGTCGCAGCCTTCAAGGGCACCAATAGTGGAATCACGGCATCTCGCATTGTGTGAGGGCGTGAGGAGAATACGGTGGCCTTAGTGTCTTCTTGGGGAGCATTGTGCCTCCACACCGCTACAACGGAGACGTACTTCCCTTCAAAAGGAAGGAACTTCGATAACACATCCTCGTCTTCACCGGATCCACTCTTGGTTATTTCTTACTTTTACTTGTGCAAGCTCTTTAGTGTTACATCTCTTGCTTGCTTGTTTGTTTGTTGTTATTGCATCATATAGGTTGCTCACCTAGTTGCACATCTAGACAACCTACTTTGATGCAAAGTTTAATTTGGTAAAGAAAAGTTAAAAATTGTTAGTTGCCTATTCACCCCCTCCAGTCAACCATATCGATCCTTTCAATTGGTATCAGAGCCTCGTCTCTTTATTAAGGACTTTACCGTCCTAAGAGTATGGTTGATACCGTAGACGGTGTGGAGGAGCACTGCAGTGTGAATCCGATCTCATCTACGGGCGATGGGGGAACCTCGGTCTCTCGTGAGGAGTTCAATGTGGCCTTGGAGACATTGAAAACCTCCATGACAACCGAGGTTGAAAGCATGTTTACTAAATTCCTTGAAGGGCTTAAACTATCCACCGCACCGTTGAAAGTGGGTAATCCCACCGACAAGGTGATGGATGCTACCTCCAATAAGGGGGAAGCTAGTAGCGAAAAGGCTCCTTCTTCTAGTGGTAAGAATGGCATCGGCATCTTTGCTCATGTGGAACCACCACTTGTTTATGGTGGACCGGTTCCTTCCACTCATTTGAATCATGCCGGTCCTCCCCCTAAGATTGTGAAAAATTAGGACTTTGATTCTTGGGTTTACCTCTTTAAACATCATTTAAATCATGTGAACACTAATCTTTGGAGAATCATTGAAGAAGGTTTCTATCCGCATGATCCAAGCAACTTCACTCCTCGAGAAGCCGCGGGTAATCAATTCAATGAGAATGCTCTCTTCATCATTCAAGATGCAATTCCACCCGAAGATCTACCTCATCTTCGGCCCTTCGCCTTGGCCAAAGACGCATGGCTTTGTGTTGTCTCACTCTACCGGGGAAGCGCAAGCATTCAACGCTCCAACTATGAACTGGTGCAAGATGAGGCCGATGAGTTTGCAATGAAAGAAGATGAAGAACCTCGTGAGCTTTATCGGAGAGTAACCAAACTCGCGGTCTCACTCCGAGATCATGGGAGCAAGGACAAGGATGACAATTGGATCAAGCACAAATTCCTCAAGGCAATGATGCCCTACCACAAGGCCATGTCCTCCGTCATTCGTCAAAGGCCAGACTTCCACACTTTGACCTCAAGCAAAGTGTTGGATGAGTCTGTGGCCATGAACATTTTGGACAAGACCGCCGACAATGCGGTGCTTCGTTCTCAAAGGGCAAAGAAGCCCAACCTTGCATTGAAGGCCAAGCTCTGCGTTGAAGAAGAGGAAGAGGAAGAAGAGGAGAGCAACCCCGAAGATACTAAGTATGCATATCATGAACACATGGCACTTGCTTCAAGGCAATTTTGGAGCAAGAAAAACTCAAGGCCAAACTTTAACAAAAACAACTCAAGTGGCACGAAGAGCAAGCAATGTGTAAGGACTTTCTACAATTGTGGCAATGTGAGTCATTTTGTTGCGGAGTGCCCGTATGAGAAGAGCGAAGACAATGGTGGCAAGCTCATCCGAAAGGACAAGGCCAAGTCATTCCCCAACAAGAGCAACTTCACCAAGAAGACTCCCCCAAGGCATTGGTGGTACAAGAAGAGTACAATGAGGATGATGACGATGATGAAGATGGTGGGTCGGTTGCCATG
This sequence comes from Triticum urartu, assembly GCF_056163025.1. Taxonomy (NCBI): domain Eukaryota; kingdom Viridiplantae; phylum Streptophyta; class Magnoliopsida; order Poales; family Poaceae; genus Triticum; species Triticum urartu. The sequence continues at coordinate 474,244,714 of NC_141878.1, read as the reverse complement.
GCCTCTGTTTCCATTGTGACGACTCCACGGGTGTCTCTCTTCGACTCACCCAATGAGAGCATCACCGCCAAGTGCCTCGTGGCTAAAGCCACCATCAAGGTAACCTCCAACATCAAAACTACCATCATTAATCATCCTTCTTCGACGGATAGCATTGATGAACATGAGGGAGCTAATGTGGAGTGAATGAGTTTGATGCCTTTATGGGCAAACTTAAGGGTAAATCCAAGAAGCACTTTGTTGCTCTCTTGGAACAACTTGGTGAAGCCAATGACATGATCGAGGCTCACGAATATACCATCTCTAAGATGGAAGGGCATAGTCGTGACTATGCCGATGAGATCTCGGATCTTTCCAATGCTCTTGAGGAAGAGTGTGGTCTTCGTTTGGCTCTTGAGGAGTCACACAACGTTGATCATGCTAATTTAAAGAAAGATTTTGATCATGTTGTCATTGTTTCTCGTGTGCTAAAATCCGAGAAGGCCGAACTTGAGGTTGATCTTGCTAGACTCAAAGAGGAGTTTGATCTACTTGACAAGGCTCACAAGGTCTTGAAGGGTTCTCATGCTAGCCTCAAAGAGTCTCATGATCAACTTCAAGTAAAGCTAACCAAGGAAAAAGCCACTTTTCCTCGTATGATGTTAATTGATAATGCAAATGCTACTAACCCGTGTTGTGAGCATGTGCATCTTGTTGAGGAGAACGCTAAGCTAAAGGTGCAACTTGAGAAAGGTCTTGCGTCTTGCATACAAGGCAAGAAGAACCTCAACGACCTCTTGACCAACCAAAAGGGAGTTGTGGCTAAGGAAGGGATTGGGTACATGCTCGAGTCCAAGAACAAGAAGAAGAATGACAAGACCAAACGACCTCCTCCTCTCATGCAAACCTTTGTGAAGGAGGGATAGAGTGCTTCCAAGGAGAAGAAGAACAATGCGAAGAGTGGCGGTGTCAAAAAGGGCAATGTCACTACTCCCATCAAAGCCGGCGATTTTAATCCTTCTTATATGTTATGTCGCGCTAGTGATGGGCATGTCTATGCCAAATTTGTTGGTTCCCCTCATGAGTACATTGAATGGTCTATTTGGGTTCCAAAGACCCTTGTTACTAACATCAAAGGACCCATTACAAAATGGGTACCTAAAACCAAGCATTGATCTCTTGTAGGTGTTTGCTTTCGGTGGGGGGTCATGGTTGCTCGATAGCGGAGCTACAAATCATATGACCGGATGCAAGGACTTGGTGGTGGACGTGCACAAGATTCCATCTATGCCCACCAATGTCGAGTGGGGTGACGCCTCATCTTCTAAGGTATTGGGACTTGGCAAGGTAGTCATTTCTCATGATCTCACGATCGAGAAGGTCATGCTTGTTGAGTCCCTTGCAAACAATTTACTTTCCGTTCGTCAACTTGCAATCATGGGCTTTGCCACTTTCTTTGATATCAATACCGTGGCCCTCTTGTGGAGCAAGACTCTTAAGGTACTTTGTTGGGCATGTCGAGAACGGTATATATGTGATTAACTTTTCGGAGCGACCCACTAAGACCATGACATGCCTAATGGCTAAAGTTGATGTGGGATGGCTTTGGCATCGCCATTTAGCCCATGTTAATATGAGATCTTTGCAAAGTCTTCTCAAGGGGGACCATGTCCGTGGACTAACGAATGTTAGTTTTGCTAAAGATCGTGCTTGCAGTGCTTGTATCGAAGGAAAGCTACATGAGAAGGCTCACCCTCCCACGACTATCATTTACTCAAAGAGGCCTTTGGAGCTCCTTCACTTGGATCTCTTTGGGCCTCCATCCTTCGATAGTCTTGGGGGTAGGAAGTATTGCTTGGTGATTGTGGATGACTACTCAAGATACACTTGGGTGTATTTCTTCAAGAGAAAGAGCGAGACCCAACAAACCGTCATTGACTTTGCAAATGAAGCACAACGTCAACACAATGCAAAGATCTTGACAATAAGAAGTGACAACGGCACCGAGTTCAAGAACTACACCTTGGATGAGTTTCTTAGTGATGAGGGGATCAAGCATCAATATTCCACACCTTACACCCCTCAACAAAATGGTGTCGCGGAGAGGAAGAACCGGATGTTGATGGATGCGGCAAGGACCATGATGGCGGAGTTCAAGTCTCCATACAACTTTTGGGCCAAAGCCATCAACACCGCGTGTCATGCATCCAATCGGCTCTACCTCCGCAAGGGCTTGAATAAGACTCCATATGAGATACTCACCGGTAACAAGCCCAACCTCAAGTACTTTCGGGTGTTCGGGTGTAAGTGTTTCATTCTCAAGAAAGGTGTTCGGTTGTCTAAATTTGAAGCTAGAGCTTATGAGGGCATATTTGTTGGTTATGCTACAAACTCTCATGCTTACCGTGTCCTCAATAAATCCACGGGACTTATTGAGGAGACGTGTAACGTGGAGTTTGATGAAAATAACGGCTCCCAAGTGGAGCAAAGTGGCACTTGTGATGTAGGTGATGAAATTCCTCCCCAAGCCATAAGAAGAATGGGTGTTAGCTTTATCCTACCCATTGATGAACCCCTTGTGGCCAAGGGAGAAGGACAATGCTCCACTCGAGTGGAGCCATCACCAACCCAAGGCCCACACGCTTCCGAAGAACAACATGAAGGCCCTCATCCTCAAGAACAAGATCATGCTCAAGACGGTGTTGACACACCAAGTGATGCCCAAGGTCAAGTTCTCTCCTCCGAGCAAGTTCAATAACAAGAACAAGCTCAAGACGACGCTCAAGATGATCAAATGACTACTTCTCGTCTCACCCCCGAGGAGGAATTGGAGCGTCATGCCGCCAAGGTTGCTTCCAAGCTCTCCACCAAGGATCATCTCATGACGAATGTGCTTGGAAGCTTAAGAAAGGGGGTAAGCACTCGTAGACAATTAGCAAACTATTGTGAGCATCACGCGTTTGTCTCTTGTGTCGAACCCCACAAGGTCTATGAGGCGCTCGAAGATCCGGATTGGCTCAATGCCATGCATGAAGAACTCAACAACTTCGAGCGCAACAAAGTGTGGAGATTGGTGCCAAGGCTGACGGGGAACCACAATGTCATTGGAACCAAGTGGATATTTAAGAACAAGCAAGATGCCCATGGGATTATCATTCGCAACAAGGCTCGTTTGGTAGCACAAGGCTCGTTTGGTAGCACAAGGCTACTCGCAAGTCGAGGGTATCGACTACGGTGAAACCTTTGCTCCCGTTGCTCGTCTTGAATCCATGCGCATGTTGATTGCATATGCTTCTCATCATAACTTTAAGTTACAACAAATGGATGTGAAGAGTGCTTTCCTTAATGGTCCTATTAATGAATTGGTTTATGTCAAGCAACCCCCCGGGTTCGAGGATCCCTACTTTCCCGATCATGTGTATCAACTCGATAAGGCACTCTATGGCCTTAAACAAGCCCCACGTGCGTGGTTTGATCACCTTACCGAGTTGTTACAAGACCGTGGTTTTGAAGTTGGGCTAATTGACCCCACTCTTTTTACTAAGAAGGTCAAAGGGGAGTTGTTTGTGTGACAATTATATGTTGATGGTATTATCTTTGGTTCCCCTAACAAAGCTTTCAATGAGGAATTTGCCGCTCTCATGACCTCAAAGTTCGAGATGTCTTCCATGGGAGAGTTGAAGTTCTTTCTAGGGTTCGAAGTGAAGCAAAGAAGAGAAGGAACCTTTATCAACCAAGCCAAATACACTCAAGACATGCTCAAGAGATTCAAGCTAAGTGACGTCAAGCCGGCTTCCACTCCAATGCCCACCAAGTGCCAACTTGACATAGATCCCAATGGTAAAGCGGTGTATCAAAAGGTATATCGCTCCATGATTGGTTCCTTACTTTACCTTTGTGCATCTAGACCGGATATCATGTTGAGTGTGGGAATTTGTGCATGGTTTCAACCCGCACCTAAGGAAAGTCACTATGTGGCGGTCAAACGAATCTTTCGATATTTGGCTCATACCCTAAACTTTGGCTTATGGTACCCAAGAGGATCAAACTTCAAGCTTGTAGGGTATTCGGATTCCAATTGGGCGGGAGACAAAGTGGATAGGAAGTCCACTTCCGGAGGGTGCCAATTCCTTGGTTGCTCTTTGGTAAGTTGGTCTTCCAAAAAGCAAAGTTGTGTGTCTCTCTCGTCCACCAAAGCGGAGTATGTAGCGGCCGGTAGTTGTTGTGCACAACTCCTATGGATGAGGCAAACTTTAAAGGATTACAGTGTCATTTGTGACAAAGTGCCTCTTTGGTGTGACAATGAAAGTGCCATCAAGATTTCTCTCAACCTGGTGCAACACTTCAAGACGAAGCATATCGAGATTCGGTATCACTTCATCCGGGATCACATTAGGCGAGGGGAGATCGAGCTCAACTATGTCAACACTCATGATAACCTTGCAAATATTTTCACGAAGCCGTTGGATGAAGCAAGATTTCGCGAGTTAAGGCATGAGCTAAATATCATTGATTCGAGCAATGCTACTTGAACCCTTGCACACCCCACAATACTCAACTTGTTATCTCGTTTAGATGCAGGCATGGACATAGGGGGAGTGTTGTTCTCTCGATGAACTCTCCCTCCCCCCATTATGCATAAATTGAACAACTCTTTCACATTATCCATTTGTGATGGTACTTGTGCTTCAAAGACGAGTTTTGGTCATGGGCCCAAGGATAATTCTTCGCGGTGCCATACCAATTGACTCATACATAGGGGGCTACGGCCTCCGACCCCCTTGTTCATGTTGTGCCTTGTGTTAGTTCTTCTTGTTCGTGCCTCAGTTTGTTTTCTTAGGTGCTAGGTGTTGGGGTCTCCAAGGGTGTTTCTCTTTCTTTTTCTTTTTCTTTTTCTTGGAGACCCACCTTTTTCCCCATGCCTTCTCTATCCCAAGCCTTCCCTTCCTCAAGCCTTCTAGTCTCATTGCACACTCTTGACCTTGGCTTTGGTGATGGTGTCTGGGCAGTACAACCGGGGTCATAGGCGGTTCAACCGTTGGTGCTCTCCAGGCGGTCTCCTAGCGATAGCTGAGCGGTTCCACCGCTCAACCACTGGGGTGCCCGTCTGACCGGTTCTACCGGTTGGTTATGGCGGTACTACCGCTGCCTCTTGGCGACGGAAGTACTGCCCGTAACCACTGGCTCGTACCAGGCAGCGGTACAACTGCTCCCTTGAGCGGTACAACCTCGCGCGGCTTTGGGTCTATATATACCCCTCGGGGTTGGTGGGGATTTCTTTTCTTCCTTCCCCAGCCCTTCCCATCTTGTGCCCTAGCTGCCGGCCGCCATTGCCTCTGCCCCGGAGTGCTTCTCGCGCTTCGGATCCGTGGGGTCTCCGTGGATCCTCTCCAAGGAGGCCTCCTCCTTCTCGATCTCTTCCCATGGATGCCGGTAATGCCCCTTGTCCTTCATTCTTTGTTCTAGGGTTTGTTCCCTTTGTTCTAGGGCATTACTTGACATTCCGCGTTTATTGATTAAACTATTGGGTGGAAGAGATCACTTTTTGCCTCCTGCTTAGATTGCACGTCTTTGAAAGTAGATATGGCTAGTATGATTCATATTTCGCGGTTCAATCTAGTCTCTACCCGTAGTACCACTGTCCAGCAGTTCTACCGCCTCTACGGGCGGTACAACCGCTGGAGCGGTACTACCGGTAGGAGAACCGGTTCAACCGGGTTATCTGCACCATGTAGCCCTGTTTCATTTTCTAAAGTTTGTGCAATATATCTTATCTTCTTTGTGTGTGCAATCCTCTCATGTTTGTTGGGTCTCTTGTGTTCTCCTTGTGCGTGTGTTCAGGTGGCTCTAGTTCTCGCTCTGTTCCTCGCAAGACCAAGAAGAGGGCACGACGGACCTTGCGTCCGGTTGTGTCTGATGACGAAGAAGAGGTTGTGATTCCCACCAAGCCCACTCGCCGTGAAAAGTCTGCTGCTGCAAAGCAACGTGTGGTACTGTCGTTGCATCGCTGGAAAGCCAAGGATTGGGAAGCCTACCACTCGAAGAATCCTTATGAGGTTCCCATTGCTCCTCGTTGGACCACCGTTCAGTTCCGGAATGAGATGCAAGTACGAATTGTACATGAACTCTTTGAGCACAACAAGAACAGGTATGCCAAGCAGTGGACCAACGATCTTGACCATTGGAGGAGCAACTTGGAGTATTTTGGTGAGGCATTGGCTCTCTGCGAGGAATTTGATCTTGTCAAGCTCATGTCAGTCAACTATGACTTTGATGTTCAACCCATCCATCGGTTCTATGCCACGGTTCACTTTGGAGAAGACGACGCACGCACTCTCACTTTCATGTGTCGTGATGAGCTCTTTCAAGTTCCCTGGAGGGCTTTCTGCAATGCTATTGGGTATGATGATACCGGTCTGGAAGGAAGGGGTGGCATTCGTCCTCATGACCATCCTGAGTCCATGCCTAAGGGGAAGCTTGCCCCTCTATACATTCGGGGCCGTGGGATTATTGGAGAATCCAAGGATTTGGAGAAGGTCTATGACATCATGCACCGAGTGTTCCGTAATGTGCTCTTGCCCAAGGTGGGAAACCAAGATGAGATTCATGGCTATCTGGTTGACTTCATGGTTGCTATGAAGACCATGGTGGGGACTGGTGCAACGTTTGATGTGTCAAATTGGTTGTGGCATGAAATGTACAACATGGTCATCTACCGTAAGGTCCCAATCTACGCTCCGTTTGTCATGTGCTTTTTGAACTCTGTGTGGGCTGTTCGTCGTCCTGGAGAGCTTCTCACTTCTCCAGACAATCTCACTGTTCATGAGGTCAAGCTTCTTAAGAAGAAGAAGCACGCCGAGCCCCGCTTCCCTGCCAATGCTCCTGAGGATGTCTATGCCACTTCTGACGATGAGTACTTTGAGATGGAGCCAGGGGCCAAGCCCTCTTGGGTGGCCAAGCTCACTGCCAAGGTGAAGAAGACCTTTTGTCTCCAGACTGAAATCCAAAAGAAGACGTATGAGGCACATGTCAATGAGAAGCTTGCACGGTGTCGCCAAATTGCAATGATGAAGCACCTCAATATGTCGGTTCAGAGTGGCTCTGAGAAGAGCATCACCCCAAAGGAGCGTTGGATTTCAACCCACATCACCTGGTCTGATGATGAGGCCCCTCCCTAGCCATCCACCTCTTTTGCTGCTGCTGACAATGCCATGGAGGAATCCGATCCCGACGACGATGACGACTCTGCTGATGAGGATCCAGATGCGACCGAGGAGTCAGAGGAGGACTACTGAGCTTTGGGACGCTAGCTTCGCTCTTTTCCTTTTTGGTGTCTTGATGCCAAAGGGGGAGAGGGTTCTATAGGTCTCGGGATTTGCATGGGTTGGGTTTCTCGTTTCCTCGTGTTTCTCTTTTAGTGTTGAACTTTGTTCGTGGTTTCTTGCTGTGTGTGAGACTTTTGCTACTCCTTTTATTGCTATCAGTTTGTCGGTTATTATTATTGTTATTTTTGCTATCTATCCGTTATCTTGTCTCTCATATTATGTACTTAGAGTGGTGAGTCTATAAAATCTAGGGGGAGTCTAGCCCTGAAAGTGTGCCCATGCTTTCTAACAGCGTGTTCTTATTGGGGCACACATCTAGGGGGAGTTCTGACTAGATTTCATAGACTTCTCTCTTGCAAATCATATTGTTGTCATCATCCACCAAAAAGGGGGAGATTGAAAGGGCATTTCCCTACTTTATGTTTTGGATAATGATGACAACCCTTTGTTGGTCTAATCCTGTGCTAAATGTTTCAGGTTCTTGACGCTTAGGACCACATCGGAAAGCTATTATCTCTTGTAGGAAAAGATCGAAGACGGAGTCCCCTATGCTTTTTATCTCTTTGGTCATAGGGAACCCGTACTATCAAGAGGGAATCCTCATTAGAAAGAACTAGGGGAATCTTTTCACGTACACCTTCATCACCCCTCCTTTGTCTTTCTCAGGTGAGAGAGAGAGAGAGAGAGTTTTCCTTGTCTCTTCCCTTATCTATTCCTGCTCACTGTTTCTGCCCAGCGGTTGTAACGCTCTCTGGAGCGGTTGTACCGCTGGGTCTTGTCGCTCATCAGCTTTGCTCAAGTGGTTGTACCGCTGCCTCCGGGCGGTGGTACTGCCACCATGCTCTGCAAAAGCTAGGGCGGTGGTTCCGACCATGCACCGCTCAAGTACCGCTCGCGCTTCTGTTTTGATGCGGTTCTTGGGCGGTAGTGGCCCGGTTGGTCCGGTCGTTCCTCGATGACTGGTACCACCGGTGGTCCGAGCGGTTCTTCCGCTCAGAACTTAGCCGCCCAAGAGCTCAAGGCCATGTGGTTGTTCCGGCCAGGCACCGCCCAAGTACCGGTCAAGCTCTTGTTTTGATGCGGTGGTTGTGCGGTGGCTAGGCGGTTAGTCCGGTTATTTTTCTTAGCCGGTACTACCGCCTGCAGGTCCGGTTGTACCGCTTGGTAGGGTTCTGCAGATACACCGTGAGTCCCAGTTGTACCGGGACGAGGACCGGTTGTACCGCTGTAGTGCAAAAAACGCAGTAACGGCTGGAATTTAGGGTTGCTATATAAGGGAGCTTCTCCCACCTACCACTCTCACCTTTGACCTCTCTCACTCCACCATTAATGCACTTCAAGATCTCTTGCCCGATCTCTCTCTCTCTAGCCACTCAAACTTGTTGATTTGCTAGGGATTGAAGGAGGAGACCTAGATCTACACTTCCACCAAAGGATATTTGCTTCCCCCATACTTTCTTGTGTGGATTTTGTTACTCTTGGGTGTTTGAGCACCCTAGACGGTTGAGGTCACCTCGGAGCCATATTCCATTGTGGTGAAGCTTCGTGGTTTCGTTGGGAGCCTCCAATTAAGTTGTGGAGAGAGCCCCAACCTTGTTTGGTAAAGGTTCGGTCGCCGCCTTCAAGGGCACCAATAGTGGAATCACGGCATCTCGCATTGTGTGAGGGCGTGAGGAGAATACGGTGGCCTTAGTGGCTTCTCGGGGAGCATTGTGCCTCCACACCGCTCCAACGGAGACGTACTTCCCTTCAAAAGGAAGGAACTTCGGTAACACATCCTCGTCTTCACCGGATCCACTCTTGGTTATTTCTTACTTTTACTTATGCAAGCTCTTTAGTGTTACTTCTCTTGCTTGCTTGCTTGTTTGTTGTTATTGCATCATATAGGTTGCTCACCTAGTTGCACATCTAGACAACCTACTTTGATGCAAAGTTTAATTTGGTAAAGAAAAGTTAAAAGTTGTTAGTTGCGTATTCACCCCCCCTCTAGTCAACCATATCGATCCTTTCGGCAACTTAAATAAATAAACCGCATGGATCTTCCGTCCATTTAAACCGAGGGAATTCACATGGTGATTCTCTTTATAACACATCCTCCCGATATTGGGGAGCTATAGTAAATATTCCATTCTTTTGGAATTCACCACAACACACTTGCATTTTCCCCATGTCTTTTCTAGTTCAAGCTTGACTTGAAAACCTTGCCCAATTTTTCTCTTCCCTTTTGCCGAGGTTCCTCCAAAAATCCGAACATTTTTGGGGCCTTCCAAACACCCCTTACTTTTGAACCCATTTGAAATAATTCGAATGAGTTTGAATCCAAACTTCACTCACATGCGCTTTTCCTTTTTTCTTGGGTCAAGCTCAATTTTGTGAGTCCAGGAAAAATAATCCCTGTGCCATCATCCCTTTTCTTCTCTCCTTTTTTTTCTTTCTTTCCTCTCTTTCCTTTCTTTCTTCTTTCTTTCTTCTATAATGATCAGAGATAGAGGGGAGAGAGCCCATCCCAGCTAGGCCGGCCTCCAAGGCCCAACCACGCCCCGCGGTAATGATACGTCTCCAACGTATCTATAATTTTTGATTGCTCCATGCTATATTATCTACTGTTTTGGACATTATTGGGCTTTATTATCCACTTTTATATTATTTTTGGGACTAACCTATTAACCGGAGGCCCAGCCCAGAATTGTTGTTTGTTTGCCTGTTTAGGGTTTCGAAGAAAAGGAATATCCAACGGAGTCCAAACGAAATGAAACCTTCGGGAACGTGATTTTCTCAACAGATAAGACCCGGGAGACTTGGACCCTACGTCAAGAAATAAAACAGGAGGCCACGGGGTAGGGGGGCGCGCCCACCCCCACCAGGCGTGCCCTCCACCCTCGTGGGCCCCCTGTTGCTCCACCGACGTACTTCTTCCTCCTATATATATCCACGTACCCCCAAACAAACAGATACGGAGCCAAAACCCTAATTCCACCGCCGTAACTTTCTGTATCCATGAGATCCCATCTTGGGGCCTGTTCCAGAGTTCCGCCGGAGGGGGCATCGATCACGGAGGGCTTCTACATCAACAACATAGCCTCTCCGATGAAGTGTGAGTAGTTTACCTCAGACCTACGGGTCCATAGTTAGTAGCTAGATGGCTTCTTCTCTCTTTTTGGATCTCAATACAATGTTCTCCCCCTCTCTTGTGGAGAACTATTCGATGTAATCTTCTTTTTGCGGTGTGTTTGTTGAGACCGATGAATTGTGGGTTTATGATCAAGTCTATCTATGAATACTATTTGAATCTTCTCTGAATTCTTTTATGTATGATTGGTTATCTTTGCAAGTCTCTTCGAATTATCAGTTTGGTTTGGCCTACTAGATTGATCTTTCTTGCAATGGGAGAAGTGCTTAGCTTTGGGTTCAATCTTGCGGTGTCCTTTCCCGGTGACAGTAAGGGCAGCAAGGCACGTATTGTATTGTTGCCATCGAGGATAACAAGATGGGGTTTTCTTCATATTGCATGAGTCTATCCCTCTACATCATGTCATCTTGCTTAAGGCGTTACTCTGTTTTTAACTTAATACTCTAGATGCATGCTGGATAGCGGTCGATGAGTGGAGTAATAGTAGATGCAGGCAGGAGTCGGTCTACTTTTCTCGGACGTGATGCCTATATACATGATCATACCTAGATATTCTCATAACTATGCTCAATTCTGTCAATTGCTCAACAGTAATTTGTTCACCCACCATAGAGTACTTATGCTCTCGAGAGAAGCCACTAGTGAAACCTATGGCCCCCGGGTCTATCTTTATCATATTGATCTCCTACTACTTAGTTATTTCCTTTGCTATTTACTTTGCCTTTATTTTACTTTGCATCTTTATCACAAAAATACCAAAAATATTATCTTTATCATATCTATCAGATCTCACTCTCGTAAGTGGCCTTATAGGGATTGACAACCCCTATTTGCGTTGGTTGCGAGGATTTATTTGTTTTGTGTAGGTATGAGGGACTTGCGCATAGCCTCCTACTGGATTGATACCTTGGTTCTCAAAAACTGAGGGAAATACTTATGCTACTTTGCTGCATCATCCCTTCCTCTTCGGGGAAAACCAACACAGTGCTCAAGAGGTAGCAAGAAGGATTTCTGGCGCCGTTGCCGGGGAGGTCTTCCGCAAAAGTCAACATACCAAGTGCCCATCACATACCCTTATCTCTCGCATTACATTATTTTCCATTTGCCTCTCGTTTTCCTCTCCCCTACTTCACCCTTGCCGTTTTATTCACCCTCTCTCTCTATCCTCCCTCTCTTTCTCTATTTGCCTCTTTTTGCCCGCTTGCTTTTTGTTTGCTTGTGTGTTAGTTTGTTTTGTCGTTATGGCTAGTCCTTTACCTTCTGCCTCTATGTCTGAAATTAGAGAAACTATTGTCGATAATAATTCTGATGCTCCTACTAAAGAACCCACTATATCACATATAAAAAGATTCCGTGTTGGTAGTGGTAATATTATTGGAAAAGGAGTTATTCAAGATTTCTTTACTTGTGCCGGTGCTTTACCTTCTATGGGTAGTTTTATCCTTCATAGAACTAGTAGTCTTGCGGACGCTATTGCCATGCTTATAGTTGAACTTGAAAGACAATTCATGCACATGCATCCTTCTATACAAAGGATTTTTCTGGAATTTTCTAATGTTGAGCATTCTTCTGTTAAGCGTGCCGCTACTATCTTCTTGGCTTATGAGTTTAGATTCATAATAAAAGAGGCCAAAGAAATCTTTGCACATTATAGGGTGGACACTTGTCGTCCTCCCATAGAGGCTATCCTCTTTGATCAATAAGAAATAATGCGCTTTCAATCTCTAGATTATGTTGCTTTCAATGAAAATCTTAGAAAAAGGGTTCCTACCAATGTTTTAGTTGATAGAATTTCTGAACTTAATGATGATTTGGCTATTCGAAATAATGAACTAGGATATTCTCTTGAATATAGGCTCACAAAGTTCTGTCAAAAGAATGCGTATAATGATGAATTGGTTGTGCAATATGAAGGACCAAAGCAGGAACCTATACCTCCCAAGGTTGATCTTGGGGACTTTTGCCCCATTAAATTTAGCCCTTTTGATTACCTTTGCTTGCCTCAAAGAAAACTTGCCGCCGAACGTAGAGAATATAAGATGAGTTTTAATAATCTATCTTACTATTATGGCAATACCTAGATCTATTCTTGTTTGTTATGCCTAGCTAGGGGCGTTAAACGATAGCGCTTGTTGGGAGGCAACCCAAGTTTATTTTTATTCCTTGATTTTTTCTCCTGTTTAGTAATAAATAATTTATCTAGCCTGTGTTTTGGTTGTGTTTTTTGTGTTTAATTAGTGTTTGTGCCAAGTAGAACCGTTGGGAAGACTTGGGGAAAGTCTTGTTGAACTTGCTATAAAAAACAGAAACTTTAGCGCTCACGAGAACTACTGTCATTTTTATTTGGGAAGTGCTATTTAGTTAATTATTTTTGCATATGATTAATAGATAAATTCCTCACGTTCAGAAATTTATTTTAGAATTTTGGGGGTTCCATATCTTGCGCTAGCTACAGATTACTACAGACTGTTTTATTTTTGACAGATTCTGTTTTTCGTGTGTTGTTTGCTTATTTTGAGAATCTATGGCTAGTAAAATAGTTTATAAACCATAGAGAAGTTGGAATACATTAGGTATAACACCAATATAAATAAATAATGAGTTCATTACAGTACCTTGAAGTGGTCTTTTATTTTCTTTCGCTAACGGAGCTCACGAGATTTTCTACTTTAAGTTTTGTGTTGTGAAGTTTTCAAGTTTTGGGTAAAGATTTGATGGATTATGGAACAAGGAGTGGCAAGAGCCTAAGCTTGGGGATTCCCATGGCACCCCCAAGATAATATAAGGACACCTAAAATCCAAAGCTTGGGGATGCCCCGGAAGGCATCCCCTCTTTCGTCTACTTCTATCGATAACTTTACTTGGAGCTATATTTTTATTTACCACATGATATGTGTTTTGCTTGGAGCGTCTTGTATGATTTGAGTATTTATTTATTAGTTTACCACAATCATCCTTGCTGTACACACCTTTTGAGAGAGCCATACATGATTTGGAGTTTGTTAGAATACTCTATGTGCTTCGCTTATATCTTTTGAGTTATATAATTTTGCTCTAGTACTTCACTTATATCTTTTAGAGCACGGTGGTGGATTTGTTTTATAGAAACTATTGATCTCTCATGCTTCACTTAGATTATTTTTAGAGTTTTAAATAGCATGGTAATTTGCTTAAAATCCTAATATGCTTGGTATACAAGATTAATAATAAAACTTTCTTATGAGTGTGTTGAATACTATGATAAGTTTGATGCTTGATAATTGTTTTGAGATATGAAGATGGTGATATTAAAGTTGTGCTAGTTGAGTAGTTGTGAATTTGAGAAATACTTGTGTTGAAGCTTGTGATTCCCGTAGCATGCACGTATGGTGAACCGTTATGTGATGAAGTCGGAGCATGATTTATTTTTTGATTGCCTTCCTTATGAGTGGCGGTCGGGGACGAGCGATGGTCTTTTACTACCAATCTATCCCCCTAGGAGCATGCGCGTAATACTTTGCTTTGATAACTTGTAGATTTTTACAATAAGTATATGAGTTCTTTATGACTAATGTTGAGTCCATGGATTATACGCATTCTCACCCTTCCACCTTTGCTAGCCTCTCTAATACCGCGCACCTTTCACCGGTATCATACACCCACCATATACCTTCCTCAAAACAACCACCATACCTAGCTATTATGGCATTTCCATAGCCATTCCGAGATATATTGCCATGCAACTTTCCATTGTTCCGTTTATTATGACACACTCCATCATTGTCATATTGCTTAGCATGATCATGTAGTTGACATCGTATTTGTGGCAAAGCCACCATTCATAATTCGTTCATACATGTCACTCATGTATCATTGCATATCCCGGTACACCGCCGGAGGCATTCATATAGAGTCATATTTTGTTCCAAGTATGGAGTTGTAATTGTTGAGTTGTAAGAAAAATAAAAGTGTGATGATCATCATTATTAGAGCATTGTCCCAGTGAGGAAAGGATGATGGAGACTATGATTCCCCCACAAGTCTGGATGAGACTCCGGACGAAAAAAAGAGGCCACAAAAAAGAGAGAAAGGGCCCAAAAGAGAAAAAAAAGGAAAAATGATGAGAGAAAAAGAGAGAAGGGACAATGCTACTATCCTTTTTCCACACTTGTGCTTCAAAGTAGCACCATGATTTTCATAGTAGAGAGTCTCTCATGTTATCACTTTCATATACTAGGGGGAATTTTTCATTATAGAACTTGGCTTGTATATTCCAATGATGGGCTTCCTCAAATTGACCTAGGTCTTCATGAGCAATCAAGTTGGATGCACACCCACTTAGTTTCTTTTTGAGCTTTCATATACTTATAGCTCTAGTGCATCCGTTGCATGGCAATCCCTACTCACTCACATTGATATCTATTGATGGGCATCTCCATAGACCGTTGATACGCCTAGTTGATGTGAGACTATCTTCTCCCTTTTTGTCTTCTCCACAACCACCACCCTATTCCACCTATAGTGTTATATCCATGGCTCACGCTCATGTATTGTGTGAAGATTGAAAAAGTTTTGAGAATGTCAAAAGTATGAAACAATTTCTTGGCTTGTCATCGGGGTTGTGCATGATTTAAATATTTTGTGTGGTGAAGATAGAGCATAGCCAGACTATATGATTTTGTAGGGATAACTTTCTTTAGCCATGTTATTTTGAGAAGACATAATTGCTTAGTTAGTATGCTTGAAGTATTATTATTTTTATGTCAATATGAACCTTTGTATTGAATCTTTCGGATCTGAATATTCATACCACAATTAAGAAGAATTACATTAAAATTATGCCAAGTAGCACTCTGCATCAAAAATTCTGTTTTTATCATTTACCTACTCGAGGACGAGCAGGAATTAAGCTTGGGGATGCTTGATACGTCTCCAACGTATCTATAATTTTTGATTGCTCCATGCTATATTATCTACTATTTTGGACATTATTGGGCTTTATTATCCACTTTTATATTATTTTTGGGACTAAGCTATTAACCGGAGGCCCAGCCCAGAATTGCTATTTTTTTGCCTGTTTTAGGGTTTTAAAGAAAAGGAATATCAAACGGAGTCCAAACGGAATGAAACCTTCGGGAACGTGATTTTCTCAACAGATAAGACCCAGGAGACTTGGACCCTATGTCAAGAACTAAAATAGGAGGCCACGAGGTAGGGGGCGCGCCCACCCCCACCAGGCGCGCCCTCCACCCTCGTGGGCCCCCTGTTTCTCCACCGACGTACTTCTTCCTCCTATATATATCCACGTACCCCCAAACGAACAGATACGGAGCCAAAACCCTAATTCCAACGCCATAACTTTCTGTATCCACGAGATCCCATCTTGGGGCCTATTCCGGAGCTCCACCGGAGGGGGCATCGATCACGGAGGGCTTGTACATCAACACCATAGCCTCTCCGATGAAGTGTGAGTAGTTTACCTCAGACCTACGGGTCCATAGTTAGTAGCTAGATAGCTTCTTCTCTCTTTTTGGATCTCAATACAATGTTCTCCCCCTCTCTTGTGGAGAACTATTCGATGTAATCTTCTTTTTGCGGTGTGTTTGTTGAGACCGATGAATTGTGGGTTTATGATCAAGTCTATCTATGAATAATATTTGAAACTTCTCTGAATTCTTTTATGTATGATTGGTTATCTTTGCAAGTCTCTTTGAATTATCAGTTTGGTTTGGCCTACTAGATTGATCTTTCTTGCAATGGGAGAAGTGCTTAGCTTTGGGTTAAATCTTGCGGTGTCCTTTCCTGGTGACAGTAAGGGCAGCAAGGCACGTATTGTATTGTTGCCATCGAGGATAACAAGATGGGGTTTTCTTCATATTGCATGAGTATATCCCTCTACATCATGTCATCTTGCTTAAGGCGTTACTCTGTTTTTAACTTAGTACTCTAGATGCATGCTGGATAGCGGTCGATGAGTGGAGTAATAGTAGTAGATGCAGGCAGGAGTCGGTCTACTTGTCTCGGACGTGATGCCTATATACATGATCATACCTAGATATTCTCATAACTATGCTCAATTTTGTCAATTGCTCAACATTAATTTGTTCACCCATCGTAGAATACTTATGCTCTCGAGAGAAGCCACTAGTGAAACCTATGGCCCCCGGGTCTATCTTTATCATATTGATCTCATACTACTTAGTTATTTCCTTTGCTATTTACTTTGCCTTTATTTTATTTTGCATCTTTATCACAAAAATACCAAAAATATTATCTTTATCATATCTATCAGATCTCACTCTTGTAAGTGGCTTTATAGGGATTAACAACCCCTATTTGCGTTGGTTGCGAGGATTTTTTTTGTGCAGGTACGAGGGACTTGCGCGTAGCCTCCTACTGGATTGATACCTTGGTTCTCAAAAACTGAGGGAAATACTTATGCTACTTTGCTGCATCATCCCTTCATCTTCGGGGAAAACCAACGCAGTGCTCAAGAGGTAGCAGGTAACCCTAGCTAGCTCGATCCCCTGCGCCCGTCCTCCTTGTTCCCTCGCGCCGCCAGAGAGCCATGCTTGATCCCCACCTTCTCTCAGTCACAGCACCCCTCTCCCTCGATCCCCTCCTTCCTTGCTTCACCAGGGAGAGGAGCGAGGTCTCGTGCCCACGGTCGTCGTCCTACCAGGGCCACAGCGCCGCCACCTCTTTCCCTCTCCCCCTCTGCCTCGCCCTTGCTCCTCCACGCGCCGACGACCAGCGACCAGACGAACAGGAACCACGTCGAGGCCATGGAGGATTGCAGCACCGCCGCTCCTTGGGGTCCATCGCTGTTGGCCATCCCCACTGCCCGTCGGCCTCTGCTCCCTGCTCCCTTTTGCACATCCTGCCGCCCAAGCCGCCCGTCCTTCACGCCGTTCCTTCTGTCTCCAGCATCGCCGCCGTCCGTGACCACCAGGAGGCCGCAACTCACCTTGCACCTCTACTGCCGGTGACCAAGGCCGCTGAAGCATGGCCGCCGTCGAACTCCTCGGCCAACCGGGTCGTGCCATCCCTTCGTCGCGCCCTCCTCCTCTCCTGTCGTGCAGCCATGGCCCAAGCTCCAGCTGCAGCCGCTGCTTCCCATCTCCTCCCCTGCTCCTTTGCTTTCGGTCCCGGTGTCCCCAGATCGTCAGCAGCGTCAGCCTGCAGCCCCGCACCACGCCCTGAACTGCCATGGGCGTTGACCACCGGCTGCGGCTTCGTCTCCCTCCATTCCGTTGTTGTTCTGGAACCCGCCAAGACACCGACGACCATGACGGAGTTCGACTACACGGCTATGACCTCGGAGTTGGACCGCAAGCGCCAAGTACCCCTCTGGCAAGACCACGGATGCTCGAACGGCTACTGACCGAAGACGCAAGTACCACTCCGAACCATGTACGACTACCGAACAAGGAGTATCGCCAAGTTCCATTGTTGAAGATTTCGTCAAGTTCCCCTCGTTTCGGCAAACACCACCCGGCAAGCGCCAAGTACCACGACGGCCCTCGAAGAGTTTGGGTTCGACAAGTCCGATGGCGCGCTTGTACAACTACATTGTCGAGACCAAGACCGGCAAGACCGACTACACGAAATTGCCAAGTGCCTCGACGCTGCATAAATTTCTTCTTGAACGTGTATGACTACGTGGATTCGTCAAGACCCTCATGAACGACTACCGATGACCCTCCAAGTTCGTCCACGATTGCTATGTACCACTACCATCGACGTGAACCACTACTTCCACCACGGCATGAGTACAACTACTACCACTACGAACGTGGCGAGAACGCCTACTTCCGTCTACGTCCCTTCGAACCCGAACCGCGCACTTCGAAGGTATAACCCCGAGACGACCGTCCGTGGACCGAATGCATGTGTGTTGAATGAGATGAACCTCGCGTTTGCACCGTGTCTGAAATTGCCATCTTGCATGTTCCTCCTCGTTGCCATGCCGTCCACCCGTGGGAACCCGGCAACTGGGATCACCCCATCATCTTGCATGACACACTCACACCCACTTCCTTTTGCACCGGTATCCCTTTGAGCTACCGGATCACCGTTATGTCGCCGTGGCACCATGTTCGGATTCGTTGCCGTGGCACCCCTTTCGTTTCCGCCATGATGACAAATGCCTCATATCTTATCATGTCGACATTTTCATAAATACTGCATAAAACTTGAACATGCCATCCGCATCATGATAATAACATTAAAAATGTTTAAAAATTGTTGTTGCATTAAATTACTAATGCACATGAGGGTTTACCGGATTTGTTGTTTGATGTTTCCGGCCTCATTTAAAATGCCTAACTGTGTATTTTGCTCATGTTTCACCTCTTGCCATGTTTGACAACATTTAAAATTGTTGGGTACCTAAACGAGAGTGAACTAAATAATTGATGTGGTGTTCCGTCAATATGCAACTCGTTGCATATTGAGCTCCACTTAATTTGTAGGATTGTTTGTGCGTTTTGCCATGCCATACTTCATTAATCCGGACATGCATCATACTTGGTTGTGCATCATGCCATGTTTATGCGGTGGTTGTTTATTATGTTGTTTGCTTCTTTCCGGTGTTGCTTCTTCGGGTTAGTTCCGATAACGTCGCGTTTGTGAGGATTCGTTCGACTTCGTCCGTTTGTCTTCTTCATGGACTTGTTCTTCTTCCTTGCGGGATCTCAGGCAAGATGACCATATCCTCGAAATCACTTCTATCTTTGCTTGCTAGTTGCTCGCTCTATTGCTATGTTGCGATACCTACCACTTGCTTTATCATGCCTCCCATATTGCCATGTGAAGCCTCTAACCCACCTTGTCCTAGCAAACCGTTGTTTGGCTATGTTACCGCTTTGCTCAGCCCCTCTTATAGCGTTGCTAGTTGCAGGTGAAGTTTGTTCCATGTTGGAACATTGGATATGTTGGAATATAATAATATCTCTTATTTAATTAATGCATCTATATACTTGGTAAAGGGTGGAAGGCTCGGCCTTATGCCTGGTGTTTTGTTCCACTCTTGCCGCCCTAGTTTTCGTCATACCGGTGTTATGTTCCTTAATTTTGTGTTCCTTACGCGGTTGGCTTATAATGGGAACCCCTTGACAGTTCGCCTTGAATAAAACTCCTCCAGCAAGGCCCAACCTTGGTTTTACCATTTGCCACCTAAGCCTTTTTCCCTCGGGTTTTCGGAGCCCGAGGGTCATCTTTATTTTAACCCCCTCGAGCCAGTGCTCCTCTGAGTGTTGGTCCAAACTAGAGCCCCTTGCAACGCAACCTTAGGGAAACTTGAGGGTTGGTTTTAGTTGTACGGATTGCTCATCCAGTGTGCCCTGAGAACGAGATTTGTGTAGCTCCTATCAGGATTTGTCGGCACATTCGGGCAGCTTTGCTGGTCTTGTTTTACCGTTGTCGAAATATCTTGTAACCGGGATTCCGAGTCTGATCGGGTCTTCCTAGGAGAAGGAATATCCTTCATTGACCGTGAAAGCTTGTGATGTGCTAAGTTGGGACGCCCCTGCAGGGTTTTGAACTTTCGAAAGCCGTGCTCGCGGTTATGGGCAGATGGGAATTTGTTAATGTCCGGTTGTAGAGAACTTGACACTTAACTTAATTAAAATGCATCAACCGCGTGTGTAGCCGTGATGGTCTCTTCTCGGCGGAGTCCGAAAAGTGAACACGGTTCTTGTGTTATGCTTGAACGTAAGTAGTTTCAGGATCACTTCTTGATCATTTTCGTTTCTCGACCGTGCTTTGCTCCTCTTCTCGCTCTCATTTGCGTATGTTAGTCACCATATATGCTAGTGCTTGTTGCAGCTCCACCTCACTACCCTTTCCTACCCATAAGCTTATATAGTCTTGATTGCGAGGGTGTGAGATTGCTGAGTCCTCGTGACTCACAATTACTTCCAAACAATTGCAGGTGCCGATGATACCAGTGCAGATGACGCAACCCAGCTCAAGTGGGAGCTCGATGAAGATCTTGTTCGTTGTGTTGTTCTGTTTCCTGTTGATCAGTAGAGGAGCCCAGTTGGGGCGATCGGGGACCTATGCTTTTGAGGTTGTCTTTATTTTGGTTCCGTAGTCGGACCTTGATTGTATATGGATGATGTAATGCTATATTTATGTATTGTGTGAAGTGGCGATTGTAAGCCAACTCTGTATCTCTTTCTTATTCAGTACATGAGATGTGTAAAGATTACCCCTCTTGCGACATGCCTACAATGCGGTTATGCCTCTAAGTCGTGCTCCGACACGTGGGAGATATAACCGCATCGTGGGTGTTACAAAGCCTTCCCCGACTAGTTGTTGCAGGTAATGGTGATGCTCGTGTGCGTCGGTTTCCTCCTTGGCGGCGATGTTTTGGAGACCCGACACCTCCCTAACCCTTGGGGTGTCACTTCGAGTGAAAACCCAGACCATGCCTTTTGGATCAAAACATGACAGCGTTTTCGACGCCGTCTCCTTATTGGATGTCTCGTTCTTGGAGCGATGGCTCCTCGGGTGGGGCATGATTCCTCATGTTTGGCGGCGCTCCATGACTAGTTTAGCTAGGCAGTGTGGTCATTTTGTACATGTTTTTGCCTGATTTTTTGTATATTGATCGAGCTTGCATGGTTTTTGGTCGATTTTCCTTATGAATTAGTTAATTCTATTTTTAAATAGAGAGGTAAAGCTTTCGCCAACTGCTAGAACACGTTGCGAGTGCAGAGTCTTGTCATGTCATGTAGAGGCGGAGGACGAAAAATATTTAAGATGTGGCAAAGTCTTAAGCAAAGAGTATTTTTGATACAAACCAAAAGAGTAAATGCACATTAACATTGCACACCACAAACAAAATACCAAATACAATGAAAATGTAGATATATTTCAATAGAAAAAGAATCTAAAACATACCGATAATGAAGCTTTCAATCGTGTCTAGAAGACCCAGGCAATGGCGGTGCCCTACCCTCCTGCAATTCACAATTTCACAACATTAAAGTATCACTATATTGCATTGCTTCCAAGATGTCAAAAAATGCTATCCAAAAATGATTTTAAATTAAGAAAATACACATGCATCTAATCTGAATAATTATAGCTCATATAGCACCAAAAATGATTTCCATTTGCAATAGAAGAGATAAATCATTGCAATTAGAACTACTGATTGCTGCATATTACAAGGTATCAAAAAATGCTACAAAATTCAGAAAAATACCTCTCCCCATTGGCTCGTTCCCCTTGCTCTCCATCTTCTGCCGACCGAGACGAGAAGGACATGAAGCTGGGCAGCTGGCTGCCATCGTGTTGTGCTGTTGCGCTGTCTGCTAGACCCAGCCGCAGCCGCCGCTCACCGCGTGCCCGCGTCCCTGTCTCACCAGCGCCCAGCCACGCCTCACGCTTGCCCAACGACGAATGCTCGACGCCACAGCCGGCTGCGTCGTTCGGTCGCTGTTTGCCTGGCTCGAATCGCTCCACCACTCCACCTACTCCTGACATGAATGACTCGATCTCGATGCGTTCGTGCATGATGCGTCCCTAGAAGGCCCAAATACTGGGCTGGCTAAGGCGGCCTGGCCCAATAAAATGAACGCCCTCTCTATATATATACTTAGCGATTAGTAATTCCCAGAATCCTAGCGATTAGCGAACGAAGCGTATATATAAAAAATTTGGACCAAATCAAGGTGTGGCGACTGCCACACCTTGCCCACCGGGGGTCCTCCGCCAATGTTGTCATGTGTGCATAGGATCAGTGGCGGAGCTTCACTAGGGCCAAGGGGGGCTGTGCCACCCCCTACCCTAGAGAAATTATATGAAATGGGATTAGTTGTTAAGCTAAAAAGTTAAAGATTATTTAAGTTTAAGCAGAATTTGACCTTTTGGGCCCGGCACTGCGTAGGATCATCCGCCCTCTGTTTTCTTAGTCCATATGAATATCCATAGCCCTCTTGCAGCTAACAGACTCGCACTGATCAGCTCAAATAACGAACATTGAAAACCATATATATGTCCATGAACCATGGAGGGAAAAAAGATATGCCGAGATCGGAAGGCAAAGGTGCGCTACAGCAGGCAGCATGCCTTCCTTCCACTCAACGTTCCACGACACACATGCACAACCAACACCCCACGTTCAAAGATCAAAAAAAGCGGGAGCAGATTCCAAGCTGGCCACTCGCCCACCACACCACCATCGATCAAACCACTGCATGCGAGGCATGCAACGCACTCACCACACAATCAAACACGTCCAAACGAAACGAAAGCATGGAAAGATTAAAAACCACACACTTGCAATGGAAATCATCGGAAAACCTTATTTGATCCTGCCTGTCCATGCTAAGCATGCTCAACACGGACGCACTATCAGTCACTGATCCCCGGCGCCGACGGCGGCGGTGACAGCAACGCCGTGACGCCGAGGGCGATAGTCGCCAGCTTCCTGAACTCGGCGTCCTCCGCGGCCAGCGGCGACGCGTCGTCGGCCTCGCCGAACGCGTCCTCGCAGGTCCCGGGCGCGTCCAGCGCCGCGCTGAGCTGCGTGAGCGCGTCCCGGGTGGACTTGTCCTCGCCCCGGGCGATGTCTTTCGCGGCCTCGCCGAGCTGGTCCACGGCGTCCGAGTACACCTCCGCGCACACGCCGAGGCGCTCCCGCCTCCCGGCGTCCTCCTCCGAGGCGCACAATGCGGCGATGCGTCTGGCCGTGCCGTTGGCTGTCGCCCCCGCGATCTTTGCCGCGATGGCGGCGAGGCCGCGCGCGTCGGCGGTGGCGCTCGCGCTGTCGGCGTGGAAGGTCTTGACGCAGTAGTTGTAGCCGATGGACGGGTGGCCTGCGGCGAAGGATTTGCATGTGTCTTCTAATGTAGTAGCGGAGGACTCGCTGGTTGACGAGATGAGCAGGAGGAAGAAGACATAGGTGAGCGGCCTCATGGTTGGCTTGGATCGACGGTTTTCGCCTGCGTTGTGTACGTTTCAGGTCTGGTGGTGAATGGGAAAGACAGGCTGACTGTGGAGAGGTAGGGAGTATGTACTAGTGGGGAATGGGGATATGGCGTCCGAGATTGTGGAATGCTCGATCAAAACACGAAAGAAAAACGCTCGGGTTTGTTTTAGTTGTGTCGAATATAGTGTACAAAATAGGTTACAGCTGGACTAGGAGTTGTATTGTGTTTATATAGGATGTGGAGTTGTGTCCTAATAGGATACTTGTATTCTAGGCCTCTCATATATAACGGGGGTAGACACATGATGTAACCTATGCCAACATAATAGCACCGGAACGTAGGGGAAGCCGGCGGCATGTGCCGGTGTCCAGGGCGACCGGGTGCGGTATTGTAGCGGTGTCATGGGGAGGAGCTCCTATAGTCAGGCCCCGGGATGTAGCCATATCGGTGAACCTCGTTAACAAATCTCGGTGTCATGCTCGTGTGATTGCTTGGTTCTCGGATGATCAATAGTATACCTCAAATTTATTCTAACAAGTGGTATCAAAGCAAGGTTCGAAGAGGTCGTCGGATTGATCTAGAGGATGGATCGTGTTAGATCCAGTGCAAAGACGGCGGTCGTGAGAATTCGGTTTGAGAAATTTCTCTCGTGGAAGCTATCGGTTTGCGGCTGGATAGACCAAGGCGAGCAGCGTGCAGCGTACAGCGGAAGTCCGCGGCGTGCAGCGGAAGTCTCGACGAGATCGATGGAACGCCGCGACAGTGTATCACGCAAGTGGCATGCAGATCGATGCGTGCGGCGCCTGGAAGCGGTCAGGTTCGGTGCGTGTTGGCGCAGCGATCGTGAGGCCCAGCAATGTGCACGTGGTTCTGCGTAGCGGTAAGATCGACCGTGAGGCAGCGAGTAGCCGGAGGCATCGATGCACCAATTTCATGGTTGTTTCATGGGTCAGGCAGTGGACATCAAGGCGAGGTGCTAGCGCACGGCTTGCGCGTACAGATAGGATGTACTACTGGCCAGGAAGTTGCGAGCTGGACGTGCACGTACTGGAGATTTGTTTTGACAAAAGGAGTTGGCACAAGGCTCAAGAATCATACCGTGATTGCTACTTAGAAAGGAAAGAAAGATAAGTCCAGAAGCTACGTGTGTTTGTATGTGGAGTGGAGTTTGACTAGTGTCATTGGTCTCCTCTGGTACGTGCATACAGGAAGGCTATATGGGACTTTATTTTTGGTCTCCTTTTGTTTGGTACACAGTTTGTGTATGGATGGCAGTCACACTTGAGGATTTGAGGAGTCCGGAGCATGTTGAGCAGGATCATGCAAACACAGGGCGTCCAAGACATGCATAGATGTGCACGCAGTTGTGATGCAGGGTGGAGCATGATAACGGTCGGATATGTTCGGCTGGGTCGGACTGGACAGTCTGACGGATCGACGTGAGTCGGTTGGAACAGAAGACGGTGGTGGGATCGGCGACGACGACGTAGGAGCGTGATGCTGATGGTGACCGACTTCTGGGGCGTGGAAACACGTGATGCACATGCCCGAGGCTTGTGCGGCTTCGACAAGACTATGGCGCGGGATTGATTCAAGGTGGTGTATACACGGAGCTTGAAGTCGATGAGGCGCGTGGGTGGACTGGTAATCTACCATGGAGTCATGTTGAATGTGGAGCTGGATTGAGGGGCTACGGTGTAAGGATCCAGGGAATCGAAGCCTATTCAGCGGGAAAAGCGAGTGACATGCAGTTCGGACTGGAGCCCAGTGGTCTGATGGAAGCGTGAAACTCGTCATCGGTCGGTGATGATCGGTGGTACTCTACAGTGGGGGTTGAGTGGTGTGGGTTCGCGACCCTTGAGACCCGACCGAGACAGTAGAGGCTCGACGCGGTAATAGCGGCGAGGCGTGCGGTACGCACGGACATGGAGACGGGCCAGGGCTCTGGTGGCCATACATGTGGTGAGACAACTGCGAATTTGACTCGGGAGGACTATAAGCAATGGTGAAATTCTTTCAAGTTTCAGACAGGTGGTCAAGAAAGGAGAGGTGATGTTGAGTTCAGGTAACTCTCATGTCTGACACCCAATATATGAGTTGTTCACTTTCACGCATGTCAGTGATCAGTGTGTGATGGCGTTGGAATGATACTCTGGAAGTTGGGAGTGCAAACTAGAGTAATGTGAAACTTGATTTTGCTCGAGTGTTGACTGTGGTCAAGAAAAGAAGGGACTACAAGTTGCAGGTGAAGTCACATGGAGTCTTTGGAGTAGCAGCGGTTCTCATGGGATAAGCTCAAGTCCAATGTACATGGAAGTTTGACGCATGGACAAATTCAGGGTGGTGGAGTATATTCGCCAAGGTGGAGTTTGTTAGAGTTGTGTCGAATATAGTGTACAAGGTAAGTTACAGTTGGACTAGGAGTTGTATTGTGTTTACATAGGATGTGGAGTTGTGTCTTAATAGGACACTTGTATCCTAAGTCTCTCATATATAATGGGGGTAGACACATGATGTAACCTATGCCAACATAATAGCACCGGAACGCAAGGGAAGTCGATGGCATGTGCCGGTATCCAGGGCGACCGGGTGCGGTATTGTAGCGGTGTCATGGGGAGGAGCGCCCATAGTCAGGCTCCGAGGATGTAGCCATATCGGTGAACCTCGTTAACAAATCTCGGTGTCATGCTCGTGTGATTGCTTGGTCCTCAGATGATCAATGGTATGCCTCGGATTTATCTACTACCCCTATAAAAGGAAGAGAGGGTGGAGAACCAAATCATCTCATCCATCCATCAGCAAAATCCAATGACCCTTAATCCTTCGGTGTTTAACACTGCAAACACGCATCAAGCCAACAATCCATCGATCATCGATCACTAACGCTGCCCCGCCGCTAAAAAAAAGAAACCGTTTGCACAAACCTCTTGCCCCGCCCGCACGTCGCATGACCTCATGCCCCCGCGCCGTTCCTCCCGCAGCCGGGCGCGGGCCGCAGGTCGCCGAGCCGCCGCCTCGGAGCCGCCGCCGGAGCCGCCCTTCACCGCGGGCCACGGGAGACGCCGCGCCCTTCGCCGCAGGTCGCTGCCCGAGCCATCGCCGTGTACAGCGAGGTGCAGACGAGCCGCATCGGCACACGCTGCCCCTTCCCTCCGTCCTCCGCTTCCATTTCACACTCGCCGACGGGCCCACCACCACCGCCGCCGCGGGAAGCCCCGGTGAGTAATGAACTCCCTATGTCTTGGATGCGTCGCTCCCGGACCTTGGCCAGCAGAATCGCGGTCTGGGCTTCTTTGAATTTTGGATTTGACGGCTCACAGATGAGATCGCCAAGCTGTTCCCAAACTTGTACGGTCAGCCTTCGACCGAGCCGGTCACATCGAAGCTGCTCAAGATCAGCGTCGTGCTTTCTGGTGGCCAGGCTCTAGGGGGGCAGAATGTGATCTGCGATGTCTTTGATAAGTGCGAGTGATCTCTATCTGCACGTTCGTTTAGCACTAGCTGAGACCAATTGAAATTGGAAATAGGTGTTCATAATTGAATTAAAAAGGTGTTAGTGCACTGCGTCAGTCTCTTCTTTGATGGAAAATATGAGGATAGATCTTTTTAGATTTTGTTGCTTTTGATGTGTTTCCTGAATAATTCTTTTCGTTGACTTGTCATGGTTGGTGTTGTGGATCTGATTACCCGCGGGAGCGTGCCAAAGGCAGCACCTGTATGGATTCAGCGGAGGCCCGGCTGGTGTCATGAAGGGAAGTACGTCCAGGTGACTGCTGATTTCATGTACCCCTAATGAAACCAGGTATGTCAACATAACCTTTACTAAGCACACTTATTGAAATTTCAGTACTTCATATAGACTTTGGTCATCACTATTTTCAAAACGGGAAGTGGATCATCGGTAGGGATTTTGCTTAGGTACTTTCATGAATTAACATATGATATTTTTTTTCTTTTGAAGTATCCTTGTGCGTATAAGAAATTTATGACCACTAGGAAAATGGCCCGTGCGTTGCAACGTGATAGATATTCCTCGCACTCCTCCGACACTCATAATCCAATCAGTATGGTTTAAAAAATATGGTCAAATATCCCTAACATTAAGAAGAATTGTTCTTTCAAGCCAATCATCTTTGCAAAAGGTCTAATACATTGTTTTTTTTGGCAGGGGAAATGAATGCATTGTTCGACTTATGGGCCGTTCTTGTGAACAACTTTTCTTATCTCAATTGGCTAAAGCAACCCTGATTACTCAAGATAATTTTGGTTTTTTAGACAAGATTAGGGATTTTATTGATCATCACCGTATGCAGGCCCATATATGTGAAGGCACAGTGTGCATGTAATCCCTTGTATATTAAGCAAGGCCCATAATGCTCCTTTGATTATGTGTAATGTTCTCCTTCCTTATTCAAGTTGAGGATTAGAGGGTGTCCTTCCTTGTTTTCCTCCTTCCTTATATTCCTAGGTGTGGACTGCTCCTTTCATATATTCCTTCCCTTCCTTATTTCTTTGCACTCGCATGAAATCCTCTTATTTTTCTTCCTTAGTTTCTCTACCACAACGACTTCAGTTTCTTTTGTCCTTCCTTATTTTCCCTGCCACAATGGACTCAATTCCTTTCCTTCCTTATTACTTCTTTGCATATCGGCTGAAATCTTTTTATTTCCTTGGTACTTCACAAGAATCCTGTTAATTGTGTCGCACGAATCCTTCGATTTTGTTTCTCTGCTTATTGATTCTTGAGGCGCTTATTGATTTTAAATTGCTTACATATAAAGTTGATTAGGCGGATGGTAAAGAAAGGATATGAGATAATTTTATAAATTGATGGTTAGATCAGTTGGTTGTGCACATTATTATTGTGCGGCAGGTCACGGTTTTGATCCCATACTTTGGCCATTATTTTTTTTTTGCTACGCACGCCGGAGACGATGGACAGGCGAGGTGGGCCGTATGGAGCGCAGTCGAGGCCCAACTGGATGAAAAGTTTTCTGTCATATTAAAAAAAATAGTAGATTGATAGCAGGTTGATTTTTAAAAAAGTGAGGGGTCATTCTATAAAATATGTGTGACGGACAAAGAATACCTATTCCCTTTAATAGTAGGTATAGATAAGCATGACAAATATATGATGTATTCTTGTCCTTTTCCAACAGAAGAGCTCTACCCCAGCACCGCTTCCGCATCTCTGGTCGTTCCCTTGCACTCCTCCATGGCGGCTGGGAAGACGGGCCACCACCGAAGCCGCTCCCAGTAATCGCCAAACTGTACCTGCTAGATTAACGAGGTCACAGCCAAGGCCGACCATCGCCGCGCCAACTCATGGGTTCGATGTGGGTTTATCTGCATATTATTTAATTAAGAAAATGGTTTGAGGTGAAGAGCCAAAGGCCTGAAGCCAAATGTTCCTAACAGAACGACGATCTGCAGGAAACAAGGCCAACGCTATGTGTGCCTGCAAGATTGAAGATCCCAGATATTTTACTTTTCTCCATGATCCTACACCATTGTTGCTTCATGTAGATCCCTTTATCATTCATTTTTAATTTTTTATTGTTCAAATCTCTATATGGTTGTCATAGATGCTATTACAGGGATGTAGCACTATATTTTCATGTGTTGTGGTAAACAGAACACCCTTTGTATTGATACATATATGTTTTTTTTAATTACAGTATCTCTTTTCGGACTGGTCGGGCTTCTAGACTTCTAGATTGGAAGAAGTTTGTTTGAAATCTGCCTTTGGGTATCAGAAAATTCAGAATAAGTTCCTACGTACACCAGCCGTAACTAGATAACTCATGTATTACGCAATGCTCTGCACCATTATCCGTGGAGTATTTGCAGCTGTATTATTTGTCGTTCGATGCTCAATCAGGTGAGTCTATTTTTCCATTTTTGATTCATAGTTGCTGGCACAAATTCGCCAGTGCATTACAACAATTTCCACATGTCAATTGGGGAAACATATGCCCATCATCAGTGCACTTTTTGCCAAAAAAAAAATTTGCTAATTTGTTTTTGCTATTTTTTTTTCTGTTCTATGTATACATGCAGTTCCAGCATTTAGCTGCAACAACTATTTTTTCTTTTCTTTTGCTGTTAGGGCTTGCGGCCATACATGTTAAACAATAAGACGATTTAATTTGTGGTCTAACAATACGTTTGATAATAGTTGCAACTAAAAATAGATCTAATTTTTGCTAATAGTGGCCAAATAAAAGAGGATCCAGACTATGACAAGTTTACATTGTATAGAATTAGTGCTAACAATAAATTTCTCTCTTTTCTTCTTATTTTATATTGATAATAGCTCCTGAATTGATTTTTAATTACCACTCCCCCTTTGTAGAATGATCAGATTTTTATGCATGAACAATAACCCTGTTTTGTTTTAAGAATGGGGCTCTAAAATGGAAGGAGGAGGAGCTTAAGTTCAACAGCCAAATATGGTAGGCATGTTGTGTATAGAGTTTGCAAGATATGCTGTTCATTTCTTACACTTAAAAAGCTTAGTCAGAACAACTATTTCATATTCCAATACATAATGAAAGCACTTTTCTTATCTTTCTTCCATGATGTTCATTGCGTGATTCGATAATCATGATGACAGGCAACTTGACTATTTTGTATCTGTATTTCAATCTGCACCTAATCATTTTCTTTCTAAAGAACACCGCTGAAGTTTCATTACACAGGAAGTGAGTCACTATGGCTATCATGGAAATTCGAGTATTTAGCATTTTCAGTATGTTATTTCCCCCTTTTTGTGAGTTAACTGACATAAGGTTGCTTCAAATGGAATATGTACTGATAGTTGCATCACATCATGCATTTCCTTCATTTTAAACCTGCCAAGTTACTTGTGTGTCCGTCATGATATTGGTGCGATTTATTTTCCTAAGGGTATATTCATCTCATCAGAAATTTATTTTGTGTGGCTTTTGTCTTCCTAAATTTCGCGTGTTTTTTTCCTGGTTAGCTAACCAATTATTATTCTAGCGCATGATCTACTAAGAGCTTTTTACCTTATTGTACAGTTTATCATTCTAGAATACTAGACTTTTCTCCACAATTAGGATGTCGATATGAAAAGTTTAATTCATGTTTAATCCTTCTAGAGCTAAGCTTAGCTTAGAGAAACTGTGGCGTGATGCATGCCATTTGTGTCATACAAAAATATTAAATTCCATTTCTTCATTTTTGTACATCAATATGTTGCACTACATGAGGTGAGACAAACTCAGAATGGGAGCAAAATAGTCCTGACTATTGGTGAACTCTTCTAGCTCGCCGTGTTCCCACTGGTGGCGTTGTAGTCAGGCCCAACAATTCAACTTGTGAGGATAACATGTAGCCCGAACCCAAGAGGGAATGGATTTAATTTTTCCAGGACAACTATTTCTTTTATATTTATTAAAAATTTGCAGCCATGTTCACTTGGGCAATACCTATACCTATTATAAGTCCTTCAAGTTCAGACAAGAAAAAATTAGATATCCTGAAATCTTTACTATACAATCATTTTGGTCTTCTTGAACTTCAAATGACATCATCAAAAGATAATTTATGGTTTGTATTAAACTTGACCTTTAGACATGCGGGGTCATCAGGCACTATAGATATTCTTTTTCCCCAAATTTCTAGAATATGAACTAAGAATTCAATACTCATTTGATTTTAATAGGATGCTTCGATCGAGACGTGCGTTGCACGTGCAAGCTTACTAGTTCTAACAGGGTTAGCGAAGGATCGATTTGGAGAAATGCCACGTACGAGGTGGATCGAGTATCATGTTAACCAGAATTGCTTGGGCTCCATTTTTAGACACCAGAGTTGTGAACGACCGACCCAAGAAGATTTTCTTGAGTGAATTTTCAGAATCTATCTATCTATCACTCTGTTTCTAAATATAAGTCTTTTTAGAGATTTTAATATAAACTACATACAGAGTAAAATGAGTGAATCTACGCTCTAAACTATGTCTATATACATTCGTATATAGTCCATATTAAAATCTCGAGAAAAATTTATACTACCTCCGTTTCAATTTACAAGTCCTACGCGTATAACTAGGTTGCCAATTTTATCACCCTAATATAAACTATATAACATAAAAATTATATCGTTTGAAAATAGAACATCTGAAGTTTATATTGGTATATATTTTTGTAATATATGACTTATTTTAGGTTGGTCAAATTGACGACCTAGGAATACGCATACGCCCTATAAACTGAGAGAGAGGTAGTATGTAGAAACGGAGGGAGTATTATATAATTAAGACAAAAGTGAAATAAGCCATCACGTTCATCCACGTAGTTTGAATTATCTCGACTATAAATGTTAGATATTAACGGTTGAGATTTAAAAAATATAGCATTACATAAAAATAGCATGATGTACAAACTGTTTGGCCTGTCACGTAAACAGAACAGTTTTTTTTTAAGCTATAAACAAAACAGTTCAACGTGTGCTATATGCTTTTCTACTAAAAAAATTAGTTGGAGAAGGCTAATGCGCGCGCGTTGGAGCGATCGAATTCCGACCGGGGCGCTATTCCTAATTGATGGATGGAAAGATTGGTGGGCCCACCAAAAAATCAGGGGCTGTAGATTATGAAGTGCATGCACGATGGGATATTTTTTTTAACATCAATACAGACACAAGTGCTCTTATACACGTGTATACACTCACTTCTATGAACGTACACACGCACACCTTACCTCTATGAGCATCTTCGAAAGACTGAGCCGGTATATTATCTTGAGATTTATGAAGTTACCGTAGACGTCTCGTCGTTGACAGGAACGTCTCCTTTCACTGAATGTGCATCGCCGGAAATCCTGAAATAAATTCGAGTATCAGGATTTAAACCCTGATGGGCTGGGATACCATAGTCCCTGATGGGCTGGGATACTTGTATCGTTGAACGAGTATAGAAGGCCACCATTCGAATAGATGGAAACAACTGCGACTGAATTGGAAGGCAATAATGCAACAACAAAAAAGAATTGGAAAGAGATATACATCGCTTATGGAAACAGATTGGAGTTGCACGAAGCGGATCGCGCGCTGACGCGTGCGGTCATGAAAGAGTCCTTTTGCAATCGAGGTTGCTTACGGTTGTGTTGCAAAAAAAAGGCACAAAAGGAGTCCGGCAGTCATAATAATAAGAAATAGTAAAACAGAATGACTAATTCGCATCTAAATCATAGTATTTAAGGATGTTACATCTAAATTGTCGTGATGATTCACTGCCGACCTGGAGAAATAAGATGAAAAGGAAGCTAGAAGTGACGGACCAATGCCCCGTTTGTGGCATTGAACCTGAAGTTAATTTTCATCCATTTGTTCGATGTCGTATGGCACGGCTGCTCTAGAATTATATGTCTGAATTTTGGAAGCTTCCACAGCTTGATGCAATTACAAATACGGGAAGGGATTGGCTGCTAATCCTTGTGGGTGGTCTAGATAAGGACACTATTGATATGATTCTGATGCTTCTTTGGCGGATATGGTTCGTTTGTAATGAGATTGTCCATGATAAAATCCCTCCACCACTGGATGTGTCTTGCCGATTCTTAATCAGCTATCTGAGCTCTTTGGTTCAAGTCAAATACTTTCCGAATGAGAACTATGTGAAGGCTAGATAGAAATTCAAAACTGCAACCAACTTCAGTATCTCTTGAGGCACCCAGTAGGCGATGGAATCCCCCTGATCCAGATTGGTTTAAGCTAAACACAGATGGCTCTTTTACTACTGATGGGGTTGCTAGTACAGGCATGATTTTACGAGACCAACAAGGGAAAATCATCTTCACCTCTTGCCGATATCTGGACGGATGCTCAACTGCACTAGAAGCAGAACTGATGGCAGCCAGGAAAGGTTTGGCGTTGTCCCTGAATTGGTGCGATGGCCCCATTCATCTAGAAATGGATTGTTTGAAGATGGTGAATATGTTAAAGAAGAGGAAACAAGATCTTTCTGGACACATGACTTTAGTGAAAGAGATCAAAGCTCTCTTGAGCACACGTGAGACTTGCATTACTCATGTAAAGCGAGACCAGAATTATATTAGTCACTTCTTAGCTAGTTATGCTAGGCGTAGCAATCGTACTGCAGTTTGGCTTTGTTCTGGCCCGGAGAATGTCGAGAACTTGTGTCTCGCTGATTGTACCCGTGGGGTTGAGTAATACAAGTTTCATTCGCAAAAAAAAAAGTTGTCTACCACAGGATCTAATCGCTGAAAAATTCGTGCAAACGTCTTGATCTATTGTCGCTGGCTGCTATCCTGGGTCGGGCTTGTCGTTTTTGTCGATCGCCTGTTGTCTTCGTTCGTGTCATGCGTGAGGGCCTTAGCCCATGTCTGCTGCAGGCGATGTGACTCTATATGGGCCTTTTTTTCTTGTTGATTGCATGAACGTCGTACTATTTGGTTAGAACAATCGAGGCTTTTTTTACTCCTCAAAAAAAATAAGGGATTTGTTAACGGCATCTAGCTTGACCCTGGCACGCAAGATCTCTCTTTTCTCTCACTGCGATGTGAGCACGAAGGGGAGCTCACTCAGGCAAGATCTCTCTCTTCTCTCACTGCGATGTGAGCACGAAGGGGAGTTCACTCAGATCCAGCTTCCACGTGACCAAGAGATGACAGACCACGAGGTTTTGAGTCCTTTTGTGTGTGTGTGTGTGTGTGTTTTCTAAGGTCGTGTTCAGTTTTCTATTTTTAATACTTGAATATTTCTTGACATGATCTGTGCAGTTGCGTCGACACCCCCCCCCCCCCCAAAAAAAATTCAGTTGCATGTCATTTATTGACTAAGAAATTTGCCCCGACCCCCCCCCCCCCGCCCCCAACCCAGTTGTATGTTCATCTTCGACACATAATTTTTCCTCACCCCCGACCTAGTTGCATCCACTCTCAATATGTCTCATGTTATGCTCGTCCCTCGCGAAGCAGTGAGGTCCGATACAACTATTTCTAGTGGGTCATTTTCTTTTTATTCTCTGTTTTTGTTTGTTTTGGTTCGACTATGTAGCTAGAGGAGCGAGCGTAACTACCATTTTTATTTTTGTATTTTTTTCTTTTTGCATTAGTTTTGGGGTTTGGGGTGTTTGGTGAACATTGTTCAATTTTGTCAACTGTTTTTTAAATATGTGAATAATTTTTAAAACTCATTTCAATGAGAAGATTTTTAGTGATGTTTTATGTAAGTTTCAATCAGTCGCTGTAAATTTTGTGAAATTCTTTGATGGGGTTGTTTTGTACTATCTCTCTGTGCGTTTGTTGTCCACTTTGTGGCCCATTATGTTGTGTGTCTTTTTGTTGGGCCTTTTTTGTGGCACATTTTATTTTTATTAAGTTGTGTCATAATTAAAGAGACGAGGGGCAGTATAGGTCGAAGAGACGATCTGGCCGTTGGATCATCATTTCCATTCTTTACTCTTTCCCTCTTTATATCCCGTTTTCCCCATTGTCTTTCATGCAGAGGCGACCCAAGCAATGATTTGCTTCCAAACATCATAAGCACAGACGTGTATCCTCTGACTTTGCAATCCCTGCCATACCCTGCGTTTGAGTCACTGACAGGTGGGCCCCATGCTCTGTGGGACCCATGTGTGAGTGACTTAAAGGTAGGCTGGGGCACGGCAGGGGATCCTCATCCCATAACCACATGCAAAGACCGCCTTTTTTTGCATGTCTAACCTTGACATGCAAGAAGACCGCCTCTTTTATTTTTGTTGTCCTAATTGCAAGTTGACCATCGACATGCAACTGAGCCTGACTTATTTTTTGATTTCTGCAGCAAGTGTGCTCTCGACATGTAACTTGGCTGGCCTTTCAAATTTTTTGTCCAAGTTACAGGTTGGCCACCGACCTACAAACTAGAGCAAACATCTTTTATTTTTCTTGTCGATAGACCACTAACATGCAACTGGGCTCGAAATATTTCTAAATTTAGTTGCAAGTACAACCCTGTCATGCATGGACCCGTTTTTGTTGTTGTCACTGTTGCAAGTCAACCATCAACTTGCAACTAGGGTTCAAACCATTTTTTGTCTTAGTTACAAGTTGACAACTGACATGCAACTGGGATCTCGACCCCTTTTTTGTTCCAGATGCAAATCCAATATCAACACGCAAGTAGGGACTACAACCAATTTCTTTGCCCCAGTTGCAAGTCCAACATTGATACGCATCTGTGCCCGGCCCATGTTTTTATCCCAACTGCAAGTCCACCCTAGACACGCAATTGGGCCTTACCCATTACTTCTTGTTTGATTTGCAAGTCCACTCGTGACATGTAACTCCGGGGCCGACCCCTTTTTGTCCTAGTTCTTAGTTCATCCCTCACATGCAATTATGCTTGCCTATCTCTTTTTTGCTCCGAGTTGCATGTCTACCCTTGATACCCAACTGGGCCCGACCTATTATTTGTACCAGTTGCAAGTCCATCATTGACACGCAACTAGTGGGGCAATCTTTTTTGTCGGAGTCATAACTCCACACCCAACATACAACCGGGTGGCTCATTTTTTTCCTTGTCCCAATTGTAAGTCCGTCCTCGACACGTCACTAGGGGTAGCCCCTATTTTGTCCTAGTTGCGAGTCCACCCTAACATGTAACTAGGCCCGCCTCTATTTGTGGCCCGAGTTGCAAGTCCACCCTCGATACACAACTGAGTCTGACTCTCGACCCTTGGTCCGAGTTGCAATTCCACCCACGACCTACAACTTTGCCTCGACCCGATCTAGTTGCATGTCCACCAGCGGCACGCAACCTGCCACCCTCAACCCTTGTCCCAGTTGCAAGTCTAACATCAAAATGCAACTTGCCAACCTCACCCCTTTTTGGACCCTAATGTCGACAAGTAACTTGTCCCCAACCCCCGACCCAGTTGCAAGTCCATCCTCGACATGCAACTTGCCCCCAAACCACGACCTAGTTGGAAGTCCACTCTCGACATGCAATTTGCCACCCCTCGACCCTTGTCCCAGTTGCAAATCCGCCATTGACATGCAACTAGACACCCTCGACCCCCTTTTTTGTCCATGATATAGTTGCAACCCACCGACGACACGTAACTCATCCCTGACCCCAACCTAGTTGAAAGTCCACCCACGATGTGCAACTTGTCCATGAACCGGCCTAATCCAATTGCAAGTCCACCCTCAACCAGCAACTTGCTCTTGAACCCCAACAAAGTTGCAAGTCCACCCTCGACACACAACTTGCCGCTGACCATTATCATAGTTGCAAGTCCTCCCTCGACATTTAACTTGCCTTTGAACCTTCTCCCAGTTGCAAGTCCATTCTCGACATGCAACTTCTACACGAACTTTTGTCCTAGTTGCAATTTCACCCCGGATATGCAATTTTGCTTGGGGTTCATAGTTAAAAGCCAGACTTCAACTCACAACCGGGCTTGTAGTTGTCCCTGTTGCAAGCCTACCCTTATCTCACAACTAGGCCCATAGTTTTGTTTCACCCCATTTGTAAGTCGACCCTTGACTCGCAACATGACTCGTAGTTTCGTAGTTGTCCTGGTTGTAAGTCCACCTCCGACTAACAGCCGGATCATAGCTTTGTTATTGTCCAATTTGCAAGTCCACCCTCGACTCGTAACTAGGCCCAAAGTTTTTTGTGGTCCTAGTTGCAAGCTCACCCTCGACTCACAACTGGGCCTGTGTTTTTTCATCCCAATTTCAACTCCACCCATGACTCGCAGCTGAGTTAGTATTTTGTTGTTGTCGCAGTTGCAAGTCCACCCTTGACTCGCAACTAGGGCTCGTAGTTTTGTGTAGTATTCTCAGTCGCAAGTCCATCCTTGACTCGCATGGCTCGTAGTTTGTTTCATCCGAGTTGCAAGTCCACCCTTGTCTCGCAACTCGGATCGTAGTTTAGTAGTTGTCCTAGTACAAGTCCACCCTCGACTCGCAACTGAGCCCATAGTTTGTCGAGGGTCCTTAGTTGCTTGTCGACCATGGACTCGCAACTAGGTGTGTGTGTGTGTGTCGACAGCCTGCACTTGCAAGCCGATCATTGACACGCAACTAAGGGTGTTTGTATTTGTCGAGGGTCCCCAATTGCATGTCAACCTTCTACTCACAACTAGGGGAGTGTGTGTTTGTAGAGGGTACCCAGTTGCATGTCGATAATCAACTCACAACTAGGGGAGGGTGTGTGTGTTTGTCAGGCCCCTAGTTGCAAGTCAACCATCGACTCTTAACTAGGGTGTGTTTGTGTTTTATCGAGGGTTCCCAATTGCATGTTGACCATTGACTCGCAACTAGGGGGTGTTTATGTTTGTCGAGGGTCCTCGGTTGCAAGCCAACCATAGACTCGTAACTAAGGGGTGTTTTCTGTATGTTTGTCGTGGTCCCCAGTTGCATGTCAACCATCGACTCACAACTAGGGTGTGTGTGTGTTTGTCGAGGGTCCCCAGTTGCATGTCGACTATTGACTCACAACTAGTGTGTGTATGTATGTTTTGTCGTGGACCCCAGCTGCATGCCAACGATCAACTCGCAACTAGGGGGTGTGGGTCTGTTCTATCGTGTCCCTAGTTGCAAGCCGACCATCGACTCGCAACTAAGAGTGTTTGTGTTTTTCGACAGTCCCTAGTTGCATGTCAACCATCGACTCGCAACTAGGGTGTGTGTGTGTGTGTTTGTTGAGGGTTCCCAATTGCATGTCGGCCGTCAACTCACAACTAGGGTGTGTGTGTGTGTGTGTTTTGTCGTTCCCCCAGTTACATGCCGACCATCGACTCACAACTAGGGGTGTATCTGTTTTTCGTGGCATATACGTGCAAGCCATCCATCGACTTGCAACTAGGGGGAGTGTGTGTGAGGGTCCATAGTTGCATGTCAATCATCAACACACAACTAAGGGTGTGCGTGTTTGTTGTGGTCAATGTCTCTTAAAGCTATGTCGGTATTTCCCCAAAGTGGAAGGGATGATGCAGCACAGGGGCGGTAGGTATTTCCCTCAGATATGAAACCAAGGTAATCGAACTAGTAGGAAAACCAAGAAAGACAACGTAAACAACACCTGCACACAAATAACAACTTCTCGTAACCCGACGTGTTAAAGGGGTTGTCAATCCCTTCCGGGGTACGGTGCCTCAAGATAGGGAAATGAACATGAGGTAAATTTGTAGTAGATTGATAGATCAACCGCCAAACAAATAAATAAGGATAAATTACAGCAAAGTATTTTAGGGTTTTTGGATTAATAGATCTGAAAATAAAAGCAAATAAAAGTAGACCGCAAAGGCAAATAATATGAGAAAGAGACCCGGGTGAAGGAAATATGCCCTAGAGGCAATAATAAAGTTGTTATTTATATTTCCTTATATCATGATAAATGTTTATTATTCATGCTAGAATTGTATTAACCGGAAACTTAGTACATGTGTGAATACATAGACAAACAGAGTGTCACTAGAATGCCTCTACTTGACTAGCTCGTTAATCAAAGATGGTTAAGTTTTCTAGACATGGACAAAGAGTTGTCATTTGATGAACGGGATCACATCATTAGATAATGATGTGATTGACTTGACCCATCCGTTAGCTTAGCACGATGATCGTTTAGTTTCTTGCTATTGCTTTCTTCATAACTTATACATGTTCCTATGATATGAGATTATGCAACTCCCAAATATCGGAGGAACACTTAGTGTGCTATCAAATGTCACAACACAACTGGGTGATTATAAAGATTCTCTAAAAGTGTCTCCAATAGTGTTTGTTGAGTTGGCATAGATCGAGATTAGGATTTGTCACTCCGATTGTCGAAGAGGTATCTCTGGGCCCTCTCGGTAATGCACATCACTATAAGCCTTGCAAGAAATGTGACGATTGAGTTAGTTACGGGATGATGCATTACGGAACGAGTAAAGAGACTTGCTGGTAATGAGATTGAACTAGGTATTGAGATACCGACGATCGAATCTCGGGCAAGTAACATACCGATGACAAAGGGAACAACGTATGTTGTTATGCGGTATGACCGATAAAAGATCTTCGTAGAATATGTAGGAACCAATATGAGCATCCAGGTTCTGCTATTGGTTATTGACCGGAGATGAGTCTCGGTCATGTCTACATAGTTCTCGAACCCGTAGGGTCCGCACGCTTAACGTTTGATAACGATCGGTGTTATGAGTTTATGTGTTTTGATGTATCCAAGGTTGTTCGGAGTCCTGGATGTGATCACAGACATGGCGAGGAGTCTTGAAATGGTCGAGACATAAAGATCGATATATTGGAAGGCTATGTTTCGACATCAGAATTGTTCTGGGTGAGTTCGGGCATTTACCGAAGTACCGGGGGGGGGGTTACCGGAACCCCCCGGGGAGTGTATGAGCCTTATTGGGCCTTAGTGGGAGAGAGGAGGAGGCGGCCAAGGTGGCCCCCCCCAAGCCCAATCCGAATTGGGGTGGGGGCCGACCCTCCTTTCCTTCTCCCTCTCTCCTCCTTCCTTCCTCTCCTACTCCAACTAGGGAAGGGGGAATCCTACTCCCACCGGGAGTAGCACTTCCCCCTTGAGCGCGCCATGAGAGGGTCGGCCCTCCCCCTCCTCCACTCCTTTATATACGAGGGAGGGGGCACCCAATAGACACACAAGTTGATTGTTTAGCCGTGTGTGGTGCCCCCCTCCACATATTACCACCTCGGTCATATCGTTGCAGTGCTTAGGCGAAGCCCTGTGCCGGTAGCTTCATCATCACCTTCACCACGCTGTCGTGCTGACGAAACTCTCACTCGACCTCAGCTGGATCAAGAGTTCATGGGACGTCACCGAGCTGAATGTGTGTAGATCACGGAGGTGCCGTACCTTCCGTGCTAGGATCGGTCGGATCATGAAGACGTACGACTACATCAACTGCGTTGTCATAACGCTTACGCTTTCGGTCTACGAGGGTACGTGGACAACACTCTCCCCTCTTATTGCTATGCATCACCTAGATAGATCTTGCGTGTGCATAGGATTTTTTTTTTGAAATTACTGTGTTATCCAACACCGGGGGCCATAGGTTTCACTAGTGGATTCTCTCGAGAAAAATAGCAAAGTGGTGGGTGAACAAATTACTGTTGGGCAATTGATAGAACTTCAAATACTCATGACGATATCCAGGCATTGATCATTTTATAGGCATCATGTAAAAGATTAGTAGACCGACTCCTGCCTGCATCTACTACTATTACTCCACACATCGACCACTATCCTACATACATCTAGTGTATTAAGTTCATGGAAAAACGGAGTAATGCAATAAGAACGATGACATGATGTAGACAAAATCTATCTATGTAGAGATAGACCCCATCGTTTTATCCTTAGTAGCAACGATACATACGTGTTGTTTCCCTTTCCGTCACTGGGATCAAGCACCGTAAGATCGAACCCACTACAAAGCACCTCTTCCCATTGCAAGATAAATAGATCAAGTTGGCTAAACAAAACCCAAATATCGGAGAAGAAATACGAGGCTATAAGCAATCATGCATATAAGAGATCAAAGAAACTCAAATAACTTTCATGGATAACAAAAGATATGACTGATCATAAACTCAAAGTTCATCAGATCCCAACAAACACACCGCGAAAGAGTTACATCATATGGATCTCCAAGATACCATTATATTGAGAATCAAGAGGGAGAGATGAAGCCATCTAGCTACTAACTACGGACCTGAAGGTTTACAAAGAACTACTCACGCATCATCAGAGAGGCACCAATGGAGGTGGTGAACCCCATCCGAGATAGTGTCTAGATTGGATCTGGTGGTTCTGGACTCTGCAGTGGCTAGATGAATATTTCGTCGACTCCCCTAGGGTTTCTGGAATATTGGGGTATTTATAGAGCAAAGAGGTGGTCCAAGGGGCACCCGAGGTGGCACAACCCACCAGGGCGCGCCTGGGCCTCCTAGCGTGCCCTGGTGGGTTGTGCCCCCCTCGGGGCACCCCCCAGGCCCAGCCAGGGCCCGTTGTGTTCCTTCTGGCCCATAAAAATTCCCCATAAATTTTTGAGGTATATGTGCTCCGTCTGATATTGATTTTCTGCGATGTAAAAAAACATGGAAAAACAACAACTGACACTTGGCACTATGTCAATAGGTTAGTACCAAAAAATGATATAAAATGATTATAAAACATCCAAGATTGATAATATAACAACATGGAACAATAAAAAATTATAGATACGTCAGAGACGTGTCAGCATCCTCAAGCTTAACTCCTACTCGTCCTCGAGTAGGTAAGTGATAAAAACAGAATTTTTGATGTGGAATGTTGCCTAACATGTCATATCATATTTCTTTTCTTTATAGCATGGACATTTGGACTTTTAGTTGTTCAAAGCAATAGTCTAGTTTTGACATGATAATTTAAATACTCAAGCATATCAACAAGCAACCATGTCTTTCAAAATATCAACGCTAAAATAAGTTATCCCTAGCCATTCATGCTCAACCATTGATCCATTCATGAAACACATTCGAATACTAGCTATACCCAATACTTAAGTACGATCATATTGCCTCCTAGTTGGTGCTTTTATAAGAGAAGATGGAGACTCAAAATAAAAATTGCATAAAGTAAAAGAAAGGCCCTTCGCAGAGGGAAGTAGGGATTTGTGTAGGTGCCAGAGCTCAAAACGAAAAACTTAGAGATAAAAACATTTTGGGAGGTGTATCCATCCCACCAACAAAAACGACTTAGAGTTACCAATACTTTCCATGCATAGATATATCATAGGCGGTTCCCAAAGAGAAAATAAAGTTTATTCCTTTTTCCACCGTACTTTCACTTTCCATGGCTAACCGTATCAACGGGTGCCCTCCATACCAACACTTTCCAATGAATTTACTATTTGACAACATAAAGTAAATTCATTTTTTGCATTTCGGGACTGGGCATCCCTAATACCTTTGCCTTATTCTCGTGTAATGACAAGTGAATAAACACTCATCGTGAGAATAACACATCTAGCATGGAAAATATTAGCCACCCCTCACCGCTCCACGAGCGAAACAAACACACAAAAGAGAAGTTTATTTTGAAAATTAGAGATGGCACATATAAATTTGCTTAGAACGGCAAAAGAATACCGCATATAGGTAGATATAGTGGACTCATGTGGCAAAACTGGTTTAAAGGTTTTTGGATGCACAAGTAGAGATCATACTTAGTGCAAAAATGAAGGCTAGCAAAAGATTGAGAAGCGACCAACCAAGAAATGGATAATCTCATAAGCAAGCATTAAGCATAAATAACACCGAATAATGCACCACAAGTAGGATATAATTTCATTGCATGACTATTGACTTTCGTGTTTGCATAGGGAATTACAAACCTTAACACCAATATTCTTACTAAAGCATAATTACTCATCAAGATGACTCACATATCACATCATCATATCTCAAAACTATTACTAAGAATCAAGTTTATTTTGTCCAATGATTGCTACCTCTTGAGCACTACATTGGTTTTTCCTTGAAGAGGAAAGGGTGATGCAGCAAAGTAGCGTAAGTATTTCCCTTAGTTTTTGAGAACCAAGGTATCAATCCAGTAGGAGGCCACGCACGAGTCCCTCGCACCTACAAAAACAAATAAATCCTCGCAACCAACGCGATAAGGGGTTGTCAATCCCTACACGGTCACTTACGAGAGTGAGATCTGATAGATATGATAAGATAATATTTTTGGTATTTTTTATGATAAAGATGCAAAGTAAAATAAAAGGCAATAAAAATAACTAAGTGTTAGAAGATTAATATGATGGAAAATAGACCCAGGGGCCATAGGTTTCACTAGTGGCTTCTCTCAAGAGCATAAGTATTTACGGTGGGTGAACAAATTACTATTGAGCAATTGACAGAATTGAGCATAGTTATGAGAATATCTAGGTATGATCATGTATATAGGCATCACGTCTGAGACAAGTAGACCGACTCCTGCCTGCATCTACTACTATTACTCCACACATCGACCGCTATCCAGCATGCATCTAGAGTATTAAGTTCATAAGAACAGAGTAACACTTTAAGCAAGATGACATGATGTAGAGGGATAAACTCATGCAATATGATATAAACCCCATCTTGTTATCCTCGATTGCAACAATACAATACATGCCTTGCTGCCCCTGCTGTCACTGGGAAAGGACACCGCAAGATTGAACCCAAAGCTAAGCACTTCTCCCATTGCAAGAAAGATCAATCTAGTAGGCCAAACCAAACTGATAATTCGAAGAGACTTGCAAAGATAACCAATCATACATAAAAGAATTCAGAGAAGATTCAAATATTGTTCATAGATAAACTTGATCATAAACCCACAATTCATCGGTCTCAACAAACACACCGCAAAACAAGATTACATCGAATAGATCTCCAGGAGAGAGGGGGAGAACATTGTATTGAGATCCAAAAAGAGAGAAGAAGCCATCTAGCTAATAACTATGGACCCGTAGGTCTGAAGTAAACTACTCACACTTCATCGGAGGGGCTATGGTGTTGATGTAGAAGCCCTCCGTGATCGA
Source organism: Triticum urartu (assembly GCF_056163025.1). Classification (NCBI taxonomy): domain Eukaryota; kingdom Viridiplantae; phylum Streptophyta; class Magnoliopsida; order Poales; family Poaceae; genus Triticum; species Triticum urartu. Next base: position 474,200,791 of record NC_141878.1, on the reverse strand, counting down.
TGCCCCCTCCGGCGGAGCTTCGGAAAAGGCCCCAAGATGGGATCTCGTGGATACAGAAAGTTACGGTGTTGGAATTAGGGTTTTGGCTCTGTATCTGTTCGTTTGGGGTACGTGGATATATATAGGAGGAGGAAGTACGTCGGTGGAGCAACAGGGGGCCCACGAGGGTGGAGGGCGCGCCTGGTGGGGGTGGGCGCGCCCCCTACCTCGTGGCCTCCTTTTTCTTTTCTTGATGTAGGGTCCAAGTCTCCCAGATCATAATCTTCCTAAAAATCACGTTCCCAAAGGTTTCATTCCGTTTGGACTCCGTTTCATATTCTTTTTCTGCGAAACCCTAAAATAGGCAAAAAAACATCAATTTTGGGCTGATCCTCCGGTTAATAGGTTAGTCCCAAAAATAATATAAAAGTGTATAATAAAGCCCAATAATGTCCAAAACAGAATATAATATAGCATGGAACAATAAAAAATTATAGATACGTTGGAGACGTATCAAGCATCCCCAAGCTTAATTCCTGCTCGTCCTCGAGTAGGTAAATGATAAAAACAGAATTTTTGATGTGGAATGCTACTTGGCATATTTTCAATGTAATTCTTCTTAATTGTGGTATGAATATTTAGATCCGAAAGATTCAAGACAAAAGTTCAATATTGACATAGAAATAATAATACTTCAAGCATACTAACTAAGCAATTATGTCTCTTCAAAATAACATGGCAAAGAAAGTTATCCCTACAAAATCATATAGTCTGGCTATGCTCTATCTTCGCCACACAAAGTATTTAAATCATGCACAACCCCGATGACAAGCCAAGCAATTGTTTCATACTATTCTCAAACTTTTTCAATCTTCACGCAATACATGAGCGTGAGCCATGGACATAGCACTTTAGGTGGAATAGAATGGTGGTTGTGGAGGAGACAAAAAGGGGGAATATAGTCTCACATCAACTAGGTGTATCAACGGGCTATGGAGATGCCATCAATAGATATCAATGTGAGTGAGTAGGGATTGACATGCAATGGATGCACTAGAGCTACAAGTATGTGAAAGCTCAACAAAAGGAACTAAGTGGGTGTGCATCCAACTCGCTTGCTCACGAAGACCTAGGGCATTTTGAGGAAGCCCATCATTGGAATATACAAGCCAAGTTCTATAATGAAAGATTCCCACTAGTATATGAAAGTGATAACATAGGAGACTCTCTATTATGAAGATCATGGTGCTACTTTGAAGCACAAGTGTGGTAAAAGGATAGTAGCATTGTCCCTTCTCTCTTTTTCTCTCATATATATATATATTCTATTTGGGCCTTTTTTATGGCCTCTTTTTTTATTATTATTATTTTATTTTTTGTCCGGAGTCTCATCCCGACTTGTGGGGGAATCATAGTCTCCATCATCCTTTCCTCACTTGGGACAATGCTATAAAAATGATGATCATCACACTTATTTACTTACAACTCAGCAATTACAACTCAATACTTAGAACAAAATATGACTCTATGTGAATGCCTCCGGTGGTGTACCGGGATATGCAATGAATCAAGAGTGACATGTATGAAAGAATTATGAACGGTGGCTTTGCCGCAAATACAATGTCAACTACATGATCATGCAAAGCAATATGACAATGATGGAGCGTGTCATAGTAAACGGAACGGTGGAAAGTTGCATGGCAAAATATCTCGGAATGGCTATGGAAATGCCATGATAGGTAGGTATGGTGGCTGTTTTGAGGAAGGTATATGGTGGGTGTATGATACCGGCGAAAGGTGCGCGGTATTAGAGAGGCTAGCAATGGTGGAAGGGAGAAAAGTGTGTATGATCCATGGACTCAACCTTAGTCATAAAGAACTCATATACTTATTGCAAAAATCTACAAGTTATCAAAGCAAAGTATTACGCGCATGCTCCTAGGGGGATAGATTGGTAGGAAAAGGCCATCGCTCGTCCCCGACCGCCACTCATAAGGAAGACAATCAATAAATAAATTATGTTCTGACTTCATCACATAACGGTTCACCATACGTGCATGCTACGGGAATCACAAACTTTAACACAAGTATTTCTAAAATTCACAACTACTCGACTAGCATGACTCTAATATTACCATCTCCATATCTCAAAACAATTATCAAGTATCAAACTTCTCATAGTATTCAACACACTCATAAGAAATTTTTTATTAATCTTGAATGCATAAAATAATTAAAGCAACTTACCATGCTGTTTTGTAGGACTCTCAAAATAATCTAAGTGAAGCATGATAGAACAATAGTTTCTATAAAACAAATCCACCGACGTGCTCTAAAAGATATAAGTGAAGCACTAGAGCAAAAACTATATAACTCAAAAGATATAAGTGAAGCACATAGAGTATTCTAACAATTTTTGAATCATGTGTGTCTCTCTCAAAAGGTGTGTACAGCAAGGATGATTGTGGAAAACTAAAAAATAAAGACTCAAATAATACAAGATGCTCCAAGCAAAACACATATCATGTGGTAAATAAAAATATAGCTCCAAGTAAAGTTACCGATGGAAGTAGACGAAAGAGGGGATGCCTTCCGGGGCATCCCCAAGCTTTGGATTTTAGGTGTCCTTAGATTATATTGAGGTGCCATGGGCATAAACAATCTTAGACTCTTTCCACTCCTTGTTCCATAATCCATCAAATCTTTTACCCAAAACTTGAAAACTTCACAACACAAAACTTAAAGTAGAAAATCTCCTGAGCTCCGTTAGCGAAAGAAAAGAAAACACCACTTCAAGGTACTGTAATGAACTCATTATTTATTTATATTGGTGTTAAACCTACTGTATTCCAACTTATCTATGGTTTATAAACTATTTTACTAGCCATAGATTCATTAAAATAAGCAAACAACACACGAAAAACAGAATCTGTCAAAAACAGAACAGTCTGTAGTAATATGTAGCTAACGCAAAATCTAGAACCCCAAAAATTCTAAAATAAATTTCTGGACGTGAGGAATTTATCTATTAATCATCTGCAAAAATAATTAACTAAATATCACTTTCCAAATAAAAATGGCAGCAATTCTCATGAGCGCTAAAGTTTCTGTTTTTTACAGCAAGATTAAAAAGACTTTCCCCAAGTCTTCCCAATGGTTCTACTTGGCACAAACATTAATTAAACACAAAAAACACAACCAAAATAGAGTCTAGATAAATTATTTATTACTAAACAGGAGCAAAAATCAAGTAATACAAATAAAATTGGGTTGCCTCCCAACAAGCGCTATCGTTTAACGCCCCTAGCTAGGCATAAAAGCAAGGATAGATCTAGGTATTGCCATCTTTGGTAGGCAATCCATAAGTGGCTCTCATAATAGATTCATAAGGTAATTTAATTTTCTTTCTAGGTAAGTGTTCCATGCCTTTCCTTAATAGAAATTGAAATCTAATGTTTCCTTCCTTCATATCAATAATTGCACCAATCGTTCTAAGGAAAGGTCTACCAAGAATAATAGGACATGAAGGATTGCAATCTATGTCAAGAACAATAAAACCTACACACACATAATTCATATTTGCAACAATAAGAACATAATTAATTCTTCCCATAGGTTTCTTAATAGTGGAATCCGCAAGGTGCAAGTTTAAAGAGCAATCATCAAAATCACGGAAACCTAGCAAATCACACAAAGTCTTTGGAATCATGGAAACACTAGCACCCAAATCACACAAAGCATATCATTCATGATCTTTAATTTTAATTTTAATAGTAGGTTCCCACTCATCATAAAGTTTTCTAGGGATAGAAACTTCCAACTCAAGTTTTTGTTCATAAGATTGCATCAAAGCATCAACGATATGTTTAGTAAAAGCTTTATTTTGACTATAAGCATGAGGAGAATTTAGCACGGATTGCAACAAGGAAATAAAATCTATCAAAGAGCAATTATCATAATTAAATTCCTTGAAATCCAAAATAGTGGGTTCATTAATATTTAAAATTTTGACTTCTTCAATCCCACTTTTAACAATTTTAGCATCAAGATCTAAAGACTCCGAATTTTTGGAACACCTTCTAGGTAAAGGTGGATCATATTCACTCCCATCATTATCAAGATTCATATTACAAAACAAAGATTTAATAGGGGAAACATCAATAACTTTTAGATCTTCATCTTTGTTATCATCGAAACTAGGAGAACACACTTTTATAAAGCAATCTTTCTTAGCACGCATCCTAGTGGTTCTTTCTTTGCACTCATCAATGGAAATTCTCATAGATTTGAGAGACTCATTGATATCATGCTTAGGTGGAATAGATCTAAGTTTCAAAGAATCAACATCAAGAGAAATTCTAGCAACGTTCCTAGCCAACTCATCAATCTTAAGCAATTTTTCTTCAATCAAAGCATTGAAATTCTTTTGCAAAGTAATAAATTCTTTAATATTAGATTCAAAATCAGAGGGCATCTTATTATAATTTCCATAAGAATTGTTGTAGGAATTACCATAATTATTAGAGGAATTACTAGGATACCACCTAGGATTAAAGTTTCCTCTATACGCGTTGTTACCAAAATTATTCCTACCAACAAAATTCACATCCATAGATTCATTATTATTCTCAATAAAAGTAGACAAAGTCATATCATTAGGATAAGAATAAACACTTTTATTAGCAAATAATTTCATAAGTTCATCCATCTTTCCACTCAAAACATTAATTTATTCTATCGCATACACTTCCTTATTAGTAGATCTTTCAGTGTGCCATTGAGAATAATTAACCATAATATTATCTAGGAGTTTAGTAGCTTCTCCTAAAGTGATTTCCATAAAAGTGCCTCCCGCAGCCGAATCTAAAAGATTTCTAGAAGCAAAATTCAATCCGGCATAAAAAAATTGTATAATCATCCACAAATTCAAACCATGTGTAGGGCAATTACGTACCATTAATTTCATCCTCTCCCAAGCTTGTGCAACATATTCATGATCAAGTTGCTTAAAATTCATAATATCATTTCTAAGAGAGATGATCTTAGCGGGAGGAAAAATACTTAGAGATAAAAGCATCTTTGCACTTATTCCACGAATCAATACTATTTTTAGGCAAAGACAAAAACCAAGCTTTAGCATGATCTCTAAGCGAAAAAAGGAATAGCTTCAATTTAACAATATCATTATCCACATCTTTCTTCTTTTGCATATCACATAAATCAACGAAGCTATTCATATGGGAAGCAGCATCTTCACTAGGAAGGCCGACGAATTGATCTTTCATGACAAGATTCAACATTGATTTCACAAGATTCAGTATCGGTAAGAGGAGCAATCGGAGTGCTAAGGAAATTATTGTTGTTGGTATTGGTGAAGTCACACAATTTAGTATTATCTTGAGCCATCGTGACAAGCAAGCAATCCAACACACAAGCAAACAAGAGACGGGCAAAAAGAGGCAAATAGAGAAAGAGGGAGGATGGAGAGAGAGGGCGAATAAAACAGCAAGGGTGAAGTGGGGGAGAGGAAAACGAGAGGCAAATGGCAAATAATGTAATGCGGGAGATAAGGGTTTGTGATGGGTACTTGGTATGTCTTGACTTGCAACGACGCCACAAGTGACTCGTTGTCGGGAGTCAAATCTTGACTTGTCTTGCGCGAACCTCCCCGGCAACGCTGCCAGAAATCCTTCTTGCTACCTCTTGAACACTGCGTTGGTTTTCCCTTGAAGAGGAAAGGGTGATGCAGCAAAGTAGCGTAAGTATTTCCCTCAGTTTTTGAGAACCAAGGTATCAATCCAGTAGGAGGCCACGCACGAGTCCCTCGCACCTACACAAACAAATAAATCCTCGCAACCAACACGATAAGGGGTTGTCAATCCCTACACGGTCACTTACGAGAGTGAGATAAAGTGTATAATAAAGCCCAATTCCTCATTGATTGCTTGACGTAGGGTCCAAGTCCTCTGGATCATGTTCGTTCCAAAAATCACGTTCCCGAAGGTTTCATTCCGTTTGGACTCCGTTTGATATTCTTTTTCTGTGAAACCCTAAAATAGGCAAAAAAAACAGCAATTCTGGGCTGGGCCTCCGGTTAATAGGTTAGTCCCAAAATGATATAAAGTGTATAATAAAGCCCAATAATGTCCAAAACAGAATATAATATAGCATGGAACAATCAAAAATTATAGATACGTTGGAGACGTATGAATGATCTTCATGAAAGTTTTAATTATATCCTTCTTGGATATCTATCGCTTTGGGACTATTTTTTATATGTTTCTTTTCATAAGCTCAAACAAATATAAGTGAAGATCATGAGCATAATATTTATTTCTCTCAAATTAATTTAAGTGAAGCAAGAGATAATTTCTTGAAAATTTTACTAACTCTCAAATAAATCTAAGTGAAGCAACAGAGCATTTCTTCAAAAATACTAAAGCACACCGTGCTATAAAAAGATATAAATGAGGCACTAGAGCAAGTCCATAGCTCATAAAAATTGAAGTGAAGCATAGAGAGCAATTCTAACAAGTCATGACATAATTTTGGCTCTCTCAAATAGGTGTGTCCAGCAAGGATTGATGACTTACACTACTGCAGGTTGCTGCTAACGCGACACTATGATCAGAGGCCCTTCGACGAAACTGTGTGCGATGCCATAATCGCAAATGGTGGTGTAAAAAACCGTCAAAACGTTTGCGATGGAGGATGCATCAAACACGGTTCAGATTTTAGTTGCGTGTGCGATGCAGGGCATATGGTTCAACAAAATTAACTATTTGCGATGGGGAGGAACAAAAGAAACGGGCAGCCAGATGAAGGTGTGTGCGATGTACATCATACGGTTCACTCGGATGAACTATTTGTGATTAGGGAACACAAAATAAACAGTCAGCCAGATCAAAGGTGTGTGCGATATACGGCATGCGGTTCACTCGGATGAACTGTTTGCATTGAGACATGAGAGCAGAAACGGTTCAAATGAATAGGATGTGTGTGATACGAGGCAAACAGGTCTGTAACCAGAAACGTGTGCGAAGACCGATAACAACACAGACGATTACCGCTAACAAGCCGTGTGTCTTGTGAGCAAACGATTGCTGGTATACAATTGTGAGTGATTGATGAAAACATCACCGACGGGTTCCATTGTTTAGTCCGTGTGCGATGTGATTTTCTTTGCCTGCACAACATCTACGCTCTGTCTACAGAGCATCAACATATATACTTAAAAAGACATCATTGCATAACCAAATTAAGCATACAATTACACAAGTAACTACACACATAACATTTCCACACACCAAAGTAAGCAATTACATGCATACTAAAGTAGGAGAAACGAGGATCTAATCATCTACTTATTGTTGTGACGATGCATGCCATTGCTCTGCTTCCGGCTGGATCCCTGGACATTTTGGGGAAGGAGGCACTTCCTCACGTCAACAATCCGCCTGTACATGTCATAGCTCGTGTACGCCTCCTTGGCCGCGTACAAGTGAGCTTTGTCAAGTTCTCCATCCAGGACGAGTGCCAAGCACGCTTGTCCTTGTTGCATGAATCCTTCATGTCTCTGTAGTAGGGGTCGATGATGGCCTCGGCAAGGTGAACCAGTGAGTCCTTCTCATGCTCCTTGCTGCCCCAGATCTTGTATTGGCCCTGGATGTCGACAAAATTCTGACAGGCGATGCCCGAATTCTCGAGCGCCTTTACATCGTTGGTGATGTCCACCGTAGCGAACACGTAGTGGGGGATGTTGACAAACCTGGCAAATCACTCGCAAGGCCTTGTGGCCAGGCAGTAGTGTGGTAGATGAGGACGTGGTGGCGCACGCACATCTAGGCGATGGCGACCTTGGGACGAGACCCGGCACGAGCGTGGGTGTACTCAAGGTCGAACCTGACCACCTTGTACTTCTCCGCGGCAAGCAACAACTCCATGATGTGGATGGAGTGCTCCACCCAGACCGGGTCGTTGGTGTACACCACCGAGAGGTCCATGAACCTTCTATGGGTGTCCACCCCGACACGCATGGTGAACTGCTGTTCGTCATCGGCAGCCGCTCGGAGCACCATTGGAGCAACGCAGGATATCCTCTAAGAATTTCTCATGGTGAGTGTGCTTCTTGCAATGGTGGGGCGCAATCGAAAGGTAGAAGAGACACAAGGGTTAAATGGCCGCTGTAATAAACGGGGGCCGGCTGGCCTGTAATCGTCACAACTTGTCACGGCATTCATAGCGGAGGATTCCAGTGCACGCTTGATAACACCGCACCGCATGCGTGGGCTCGAAGAGGCGCCAAATGTATCGTCAGTGAGCCTGTTCCCGCGCTACCGCGCTGTTTACCGCGCAAGCTTCCCGCCCGGCTAGTTTGGCCACACGTCGGCTAGAAGAGGGACAAATCGTGGTTGTTTATTGGCAAAAAGCTTTGTAAAAACAAAGTGTGTAGAATGACTTTGATCATAAGTTTACCCGTGGGTGATGAGGTCAAAGTTACACAGAAGGGTGATGATGGACACTCGAGTGCAATAATTAATTCTGCGCTCTACAGTGCACACTGTGGAAGAAACCAACTGTGTGCAATAATGTCGAAGATTGCAGTCGAGTTAGCTATACAGATCGTGTGCTGTGAGATCGACAAGGTAAACTGATCCGAGAATGGTTAATAAAGTCTAAGACCATTGCATATTAAGGTCAAAATAGTGTTAGCAATATACGAGTCTCATATGATGCCATTTCAACGATTGTACCACAAAAGCTCGAAATGTTACAAGGTTCAAATTCCAGAGTTATATGGCTCAAATTCGAAGATTACAAGGTTCAAACTGATATTAGAAATGAAATTCAGTTCATCAGCTGCAAACACTTGCGCTGATCCGCTGAACATGGATATCAGAGAGGTTGAAACTAATATCACCGCTTCTAAGTCTGGTTTCGAAACCTCACAATTTTCGCAAAGGGGTCAGCCACTGAGAAGTCATGTATGGGGTTGACACGATGACTTCCGATTACTCTGTCATCTGAAGTTCCAAAATGAAATTCAACATTTTTGGAGCCTACTCCATTCTGCCGCAGGCGCCGGCGCTGATCAACAAACCATTCATTTTTGTGAAATAAATGTAGGACAAACCTCATTTCCTTCAGCACCCTTGCTCTGAGAACAAAGAACCTGGCGAATATAATCTTCGGTAAGGTCCCTCGGTAGGAGTTCAAAGTAATTTCTGAGAGATGCTGATCTAGGCATTCGACGTGATTGTTATATTATATCACATTATCCACCACTGGGCCTAATCTTATCTGCAAAAGAACAAAACGTTTTAGTGCCTACATGCAGTTTTGAACATTACTACAGGCCTATTTGGTTTGCAGGATTTGTAAAATGCACTAACATGCCATCTTCGATCTGACATGATTAACATGGGCATTTGATTACATTCTAGAAAAATGTAGCTTTCTTCACAAGAGGTTGGAGTGGATGAAAAGTTCCCTAAGAAAACTTGAACTCCCTTATGGTTAACATTTAACAGGAAAGGAACATCACCTCGATATATAGCTTGTCCAGGCACGGAAAGCATCTCAGGAAACTGACAACTTGCTCCAGGTTGGGGCCGATAGTTCTAGAGCCAATACCTTCACTGTGAGCAGTTTTGGGGTCAAGCTTATCGGAATCATTTTCTGAATGACAAACGAACAAACATCTTCAAAATTAGAAATAATGTTAATTTGTAGAAGGAGAGGTAGAAGGCGACTGTTGTACCTGAACGGGTGTGGATCCAATAACAAGTTCGAAGTATTTGTGAGACGAGCAGCCTACCAATATCAATTTCGGCGCAGAAATGACATTGATTATTGTTGGAACTTCTTGATCAACTACAAGTAATCTCTCAAGTGCAGGTGTGTCCTGAGTGACCATACCATGGTACACATCTTGTGATGTCTTCCTGCCGCACCAGCAACACACATAAATAGTCCGGAGAGTCATGGAGGTGATGTGGAAGGTACTCAACCCATTGATCGCCTGAAGACAAAGGTACTTGAGTGTAGTACAGCCACGGAGCAGGTGCTCCATGTCACCGTTTGAGAGGCAGATGGTGACGAGCTCGAGGTGCTTCAGTCGTGGTAGAATAAGAGCAGGCGCGTCATTAAGGGGGATGGTAGTTCCTGAACTTGCCGATGCGGAGTGTGGGCGCGAGGTGGAGTGCGGACATTGGCAACGACCGCGTATGCCCATTATCAGAAGTGAGCTCCTCGAGTTGATCTAGGGCGGGGGATCGGAACCAGTTGTCAAGCTTGGCTCAGTCCTTGCCGTTGGAACGGAACTTGCCCATTCTAAGGCCTTTGGTTGGGCCAAGGTGACTGCCGAGGATCTTGGAGAATGCATCCAAGCTTTTGCGATAGCCATGGCAGAGCTCGTGGGTGTCGATGAGGTCGACAGGGCTGGAGTTCCATAGGGGGCACCACCGTCGGGAAAGGACGGTTGTCCGCACCCCATATTTGATTGGGAGGAGGGAGATGATGACTCTCAACATATCATCGGGGAGGCTGCTGATGAAGTCTAGGCCTGTTGGAGTCGCTTGCAGTTCTAGCTCGCCCCGCCTCCGCTTGTTGGCAGCCCCGTTCTCCCCCTCCGGAATCTCCTTGTCAACGGTGATTTTTGATAGAAATGGGCGTACAGGGAATATTTAGTTATAACAGGGCAATAGAAAAGTGTATTGGTAACTAGAAGTTATTAGGTAGGAATATAGTAAGAAAATGGAATAGCAATTGGTTGCTTAAATACTACACAATTCATTTGACATTGCTGGGTAAGTCAACATGCAGATAGTTGAAAAGAAAACTTACTTCGAACAAAGTCTGGACGGATGATTTTGTCGGGGAAGTTAGCATATATTTCATGACTAGGCCCTTTTATGTACAGTGTAATTTTAGTGCCATCTTTCAGTACATAAAACTTTGCAATTTCTTTCCAAAAGCCAGTGCCAAAATAGGAGTCACCACGTTCATCAAGTCTTACAGTAGCAATGATTGTAAATCCATGGTTTGTGTGCAATATGATATCCGTGGAGCCTTCATCTATGTAAAGGGAAAAATTGTGCACTACATAATCTGTTGCATAGCAAGGGATGTTCTACAGAAAATGGTAGGATTGTTAAAGAAAATATGGTAACATGCAAATATGGGCCCAAATTGAAAGAACTGTACAACAGTTGAAATCGAAGGACAAAAATCTATAATTAAACAGATAGGGTAAACATGATGTCATGGAAATATGAGAGTAATCAAAAGAACAGTACATCATTAATTTGCCTAATACAGAAAGAAGAGGGGGGAAATCCCCTTTGACGTATATGGTGCATGTGGCACCTTTTATCCAAATGTAGCAATATTTAGAATATGTTTAGGAAAGTAGGCCATGCCAACCGATTTAGGGTGAGATTGAACATACCGCGCACGTCCTCAAGTTATCTGGTACGGTGAGATGGAATCTCTGGCGGAGGTCGCAAAGTCCTGAAGTGTCGACACACTGTACATTATATTAATGAAAGCAAACCCTCAAATCAGCTCGAATAAAAATGAATTCAAGGCAATTTCGGTCGGGTGATTAAAGGAGGAAGATGAACTGGGATAAGAGATGAGATAATATCTTGTTAAATTAGTTACCTTGTCGTCCATGAGAAAGAACCCTCAATACGGCAGATTCCCCAACCGAGCGGAGCTGGGTCGACCACGTGCAGCGTCCAGAAAGTTGATGGTGATAGGCGGCGGCAAGCGGAAGTGGCGAAATGTGGTGGGCTTTGCCGGCAGCCTGGTGGCGGGGGTAGGCGTCGAGCTAAGTGTTTACCGCCGCGATAGGCGGTGCCATGGCATAGACGTGGAGGAGCTTGTGCAGCTGTGAACGGGGAACGTACCGGAGGGGCCAAGGGGGTGGCGGGCGGGGTGAGGGTTTTTGTGACGTGGGGATGGTGAGGGTTTTCTTTCTTCTTTTTTGAATTGGGTAGTGAGGGTTTTCTGTCCCACAAAGAATTTTGGGGGCGACGGTTTGCTAGAGCGAACTCTATGTGATTGATGCAACAGGCAAAATGAAAGTCATTACACATAGTTCCAACTTTGGGAACCGTGTGTGATTGACGTACTACCTCCGTCCTAGTTTATTGACCCCCTTTGTAATTACCAAATTTTGACCAAATATTTAACATACTCAGAGATAGATAATAAGCATACACGTACATAAGCATAGTTCAACCGCATTAAGCATACTCAAGCGTACATAGTTCGATCCATCCCACATCTCATCTCACATGCGGCCGACACGATCCTGAAGCTTCTCCAAGTACTCGGTGTACGCGTCGTGCGCCACCCTGCGAGAATACTTCTGCTTGAAGGAGCCAACGGCCCGTCCTCTTGCATGCGCCAAAACACTTAGATACGTGTCATGAAGCTTCTGGTTGCAAAATGGGCATCCATAGCCGCCATTCCAGGTCCTAATACGCTTGTTATGCATTCTCGCATAAAGCTCTCTCGGGATTTGCCTGTTGTACCTCCTCTGGCCATCTTCATCCTCGATGTCCACATCGTCAGACAGCACCTATACAAATAGTAAAACAAATTTGGCATCAAATCAATGATTACATGCCGTGAAGTAGGATTAGGAATTTATAGCTATTTATTTATACATATCCAGAGATTATGGTTCGATTTTTAAGCACAGTCATCTATGTACATTTCAATCTTGAAGAAAATAAAGGCACAAACATATGTAGGTCATTCAAAATCAATTGTCAAGCCCTGGCTAGGAATTATTAGCATGAACACTAACCCTAGTCGGATTACTAGCAGAAATCATTTGCACAAATGAAACAACTAATCACTTATCACCTGTACCATTGAAACAATCAATACACTACACGGATCTAACGAAACTTACTCAGATTTCATGGATTGGGAGAACATAACCATAGGATTTCTATTCCAAAAAGGGGGAGGAAGGAGTAACCAGAGAAACCCTATGATCTATTTGACACATAAATGGGTATAGATGACTAACCAGTTGTCCGTTGTCGTCGGAGTCGTCGCCGGAGTGGTTGTCGGAGTCGTCGCCGGAGTGGTCGTCGGAGTCGGAGTCAACGTCAGGGTGCAGCGTTAACTCGCCGACGGTGACGGCAACCTCTGTCTCCATATCCATGCCATGCTCCGGTGCTTTAGCAGCCCCGGCGTCGCCACTCCCTCCGATGGGGCGCTTCGGCGGCATCCTCATACACTGACGGCTTTGAGGACTAAGAGCGGCATCGAGGATGCAAGCGGAGAGAGAGGATTGTGTGTGTAGCAAGGATGGGGGTGCGGCCGCTCGGGCGCACGATTAATATGGAGTAGTGGGAGTTGTGGGAGAGAGGCGGGCGGCGGTCAAACCGATGGCTCACCTCCCGGTGAGCCTGCGCACCGGACTGCTGGCATGCCTACCAAAGTTTCACACAACTACTCGCACGCCTCCCGATGGCACTGCGCAGCAAGCACGCCTCCGTCAATTCACACACATGCACGCACGCCTCCCCGTCTGCCTGCGCGGCGGGCGGGTCCCGTCAACTCACGCCTGCTCGCACAGCATACGGGTCGTGCGGCGGCATGTATATTGTTTTTCTATTTGGATGATTAATGCTGCCTCTTTATTGCTTAACCGAAGCAGGGCACGTATCCATTGTTGGTCTAACGCTCACGGTTCGAATAAATAATCCGTTTGGGATATTGGTTCCCAATTATTAATAATCTCCTGTCTGTAATTAGATAAAGATTACGTCAAAACTGGTCTCAAATTTGACAAAGAAAGTACAATGCCACTTTGTATTGGTGTCCATATGACAACACGATAAGTTTCATGAACTTCAAATAAGTTTTGGATGTACTAGAATTTAAAAACCAAGATTCTCAATGTTTGAAATTTGTTGCACAAGGAGTAAACATGCACCTAGTGAGACACATGTGTTTTTGCAGTCCATTTAGGTGCACTGTCACGTGTGCATGTTGCTCAAATTTTATTTTTGCACATTATACCCGTGGAAAATCAATCAATCGATGTACTAAAACGTCTTAATGATCTCTGTGATTTTTTTGAAATTAAAACGTCCCTCCTTTGCTAACATATATGTTCACCGCGGGATAATTAATTTAACATGCATCGTAGTTGCGTTGGATTCGTGGTGTGTGTGTGTGTGGGGGTGTGTGCGTCTTGGGGTGGCGGGTGGCTCGCATTACACTACGAGTTGTGAGCCACCGTGTGGGTTGGCCTTTTTGTTAGGCAGGCCGGTGCCACATCAGAGTCGTGAAATCGTTATTTAAAACATTACACAACCCTTTCATACATAAATGTTTTGGCCATATGCAGTTGATGATTGTCCTACACGACACTCGATACTCACGTGTGATGCTTTTTGTGGGCCCGCAAGGTCGTCGTCCATCACTTCGACGAACAGCCGGCGGTGAGGTTAATTTGACCAGCAAGGCAGAATCTTTTTTGTTTGTGTTATGGTGGTATATAGTTCGCGTCGAAGGGGTGGGAGGGGACTAGCATATATACTATACGTACGTGTCTGTGAACAAGTACACCTCACTCAGTGTCGGGACTTTTTGGTTTCCGAGGCACGTGCCACATCAAAATTGTGAAATTGGCTATTCAAACATCACACAACACCTTTTTGGGCCACATGCATGTCCTAGCTAGGTCACTCACACGTGACGCTTCCATCTGTGGGCCCACGAGGCCATCGTCGATGCATGCATGCATCACTTTGACCTACATCGGGAGAGGTTAATTAATTTCACTATCGATGAGGATTCTTTTGGGTTGTACATATATTACGGCGGGAGCATATAGTATGCAGTGAAGAGGGGGGAAGGGGACCATCATATGTAGTACGCTTGATGAACCTCGCTCTGTGTGGGTGCATGGTTTACGGTTTTTGAGGCATGTGGCACATCAAAGTTGTGCACTTTGAGTATTCAACATATATATGTTTGGACCACATGCAAAGCAGTGGTGGTTGTCCTCTTGCACCCACTTAAGCGGTTATCAGCGATATCGATGCTTTCCATCTATGGGCCCGCTTGGTCCATCACTACTTTTTGCCTGACAACAAGAGAGTTAATTTGACTTAGGAGGGGATTATTATTTTTGCTCTAGGATGACATGCATGATACAGTTTGAGCACACACACATGCATGTGTACGCATGAACCCCTCCCATCGAGTCGAAGTGGCTAGTACAACGACACATCATGAACCGATCTCGCCCTGTGTGGGGAGCTAGTGTACGATTTTTGATGCACTTTGCTAGGTCAACCTCGGTTGGGGGCATGCATTCATAGCTTAGGATTCCCTTCATGCCGACACGAGGGAGGGGGGCTGCTAGCTACTTCGCACTTTGCTAGCTAAACCTCGGTTGGGGGGGGGGGCATGCATTCATAGCTTAGAATCCCCTTCGTGCCGACACGAGGGAGGGGGGCTGCTAGCTACTTCGCACTTTGCTAGGGTGAACCTCGGTTGGGGGGCATGCATTCATAGCTTAGGATTCCTTCGTGCCGACACGAGGGAGGGGCTGCTAGCTACTTCGCACTTTGCTAGGGTGAACCTTGGTTGGGGGGGGGGGCGTGCATTCATAGCTTAGGATTCCCTTCATGCCGACACGAGGGAGGGGGCTTGTCGGTGTCAAAACCGGCGGATCTCGGGTAGGGGGTCCCGAACTGTGCGTCTAGGCCGGATGGTAACAGGAGGCAGGGGACACAATGTTTTACCCAGGTTCGGGCCCTCTTGATGGAGGTAAAACCCTACGTTCTGCTGGATTAATATTGATGATATGGGTAGTACAAGAGTAGATCTACCACGAGATCAGAGAGGCTAAACCCTAGAAGCTAGCCTATGGTATGATTGTATATATGTCCTGTGGACTAAAACCCTCCGGTTTATATAGACACCGGAGTGGGCTAGGGTTACACAAAGTCGGTTACAATGGGAGGAGATCTACATATCCATATTGCCAAGCTTGCCTTCCACGCCAAGGAAAGTCCCATCCGGACACGGGACGAAGTCTTCAATCTTGTATCTTCATAGTCCAAGAGTCCGGACAAAGGTTATAGTCCGGCTATCCGGACACCCCCTAATCCAGGACTCCCTCAGTAGCCCCTGAACCAGGCTTCAATGACGACGAGTCCGGCGCGCAGATTGTCTTCGGCATTGCAAGGCGGGTTCCTCCTCCAAATACTTCATAGAAGATTTTGAACACAAGGGTAGTGTCCGGCTTTGTAAAATAAGTTCCACATACCACCGTAGAGAGAATAATATTTCCACAAATCTTAATCTGCTGACATGTTTTGGTAACATGACATTATGTCACGGCCCAGTGCTTATTCGAACCGTTTTTCGTCAACCAGCTCCACACATAACGCGAGGCGGTTTCTTGACACGTCTTGTCAAAGCAGAGATCGTGTTCCCCCAATTACGGGATCCTCATCAATACGGTCGTGGGTAATCCAACCGTGTCTAGGACTCCTAGATTATAGGCAAGTCCCAAACGGCTACGGAGAGGACGCTTGATATTCACCCTCTTTATGAAGGGACAAGGTTTTTGCTTTTTCCCTCTCGTGCTCAATCGAACCCCTCCCCCGCCTCGAGTTCTAACACCCAAAGCCCAGGTCAGGTGCTCCGGATCTCCAATCATGTCCGGATCCAGCCTTCAAGGCTGGTGGATGCCCTCCTCCGTCACGGAAGAGGATATCAAGAAGTTGAGGGAGGCCAGATACCTGACCGCCGAGGTTTCGCATCGGCTGCCTGCTCGAGGGCAGGTCGTCCCTACTCCCGAACCCAACGAGAATGCCGTGTTCATCTCCCACTTCCTCTAAGGCCTAGGCCTCACTCTGGATCCCTTCGTCGGGGGTTTGATGTTCTATTACGGGCTAGATTTCCATGATCTAGCTCCGGACTCCTTTCTCCACGTCTCAACATTTATTGTCGTGTGTGAGGCCTTCCTCCGCATTACCCCTCACCTCGGCCTATGGCTCAAGACCTTTGAAGTGAAGCCGAAGATGATCGAGGGGCAACTATAGCATGCGGAGGCGCGTCAATAGGCAAGATGGCATGAGCTCTGTGGCCGAAAGGTTCCTTTCCAGAGGTGTCTGAATTATGGCAACGGGAGTGGTTTTACGTCACGGCTCCCAGAAGTGCCAAGTGGGCGGCTGCCCCCACTTTCTGCTCGGGCCCCCCACCACAACTGATGTCATGGATTAGCAGAGGTCTGAGCTGGGGTCTAGCCAAGGACGTGCCTATACTGCAAAGCTGCATTCAAGATCTCTTCGAGGGAGATTTTAATTTGGTTGTGGTAATGCAAGTTATGCTGGTTCGTCGAGTCCAGCCCTGCAAACGCCGGCCCCTTAGCTTATGGGAGTTCAACCCAGAAGGACTGCGTGCTATTCAAAGTTTCCTCGGCTTGACCCACGAGGAGATGTACAAGTCATTCTTCGGACCTCAAATAGAGTGTCCGGATACTACCGAGGACGTGGGCCTGAGCAGTAACCACGCCGCCGAACAGGTAAGTAATCCTCTAGCCGAACACACCGTATTTTATTCATCATGAAGTTATTTCTGAGAGATCGCTCTTTGACCAGGACTGGTTAACAAAGGCGGAGATGATTCGGTGTTTGGCCCCCCTCCCTGAGGGTTTGGAAAATCTGGTATTGGAAAAGATGCTCAAACTCGCACCTTGCCCGGAGCCCTCAAAGGAAGATACAGGGGGGAATAATACGGGCGGAAGCGGGCCCCCATCACTGCCAGTTCCAACCGAGGGAATGAGCGCCTCCATGAAGGAGGATAACCAGGGGAGGAAGAGGACTACTCCCTAGGATCCGGGAGCCGAGGCCCCCAAACGGGAGAAGAAGTCTCCAACAGAGGGTCATGCCTCGGGGGGTGTTCTTGCCGCACAAAGTCCACGGGGGGATCAGCCCTCCAACGAGTCGTAAGTGATACAAAAAATAATTTAATAGTGAAGGTATACTATCTTTCTTCTGAGAAAATAACTGCCGCATATATCTTGCAGTTCGGGTCTTAGCCCTTCTCAGCTGAGCTCATCTTTGGGGGATCTTCTTCCGGAGATGATGGAGAGCGAAACGCCCCCCCCGGACTCCTCCGCTCAAGAAGCGGGCGACCCCGAAGTGTCATCTCGGAGGGCCTCTCCGGATCCGGTGAGGCCAGAGGATAATCCCATAGACCCCCGAAGTCCCCAGCGTCCGGCTCTCGAAGAGAGCGAACAAAAGAGTCCGGCACCGTCTGGTATGCGGTCGGACGTTCTGAGGGAGCTGTTGGGGCGAGCGGCCATCTCAGAAGAACACCGTACGCTGATGGGTACGGTGATGGAAAGAATTTCGTCCGCCGAAAGCGGATTACATGAAGCCTTTATGAGTCTACTGACAGGCTTTGAGGTACGTGAAATAATATGTGATAGTACCGCACATGTTAGGTGTGCCCTGTGTAGATAGTAGCCCCTGAGACTCTGGTTGTCGTCGAGAACGGCGGCGAACAGAGTATCATAGTCCCAGGCAATAACCAGACTGCCTTTATGTGCAGGTGGTGGAATCTCCGGTGGCTAGCCAGACTAGTGAGTTTGCCGAATTAAAACGGCAACTGGATGCGGCAGATGCCGACATCGAGCTTGTTAACAAGCGGCTTGACGAATCACAGGGTAAGTAATGTTTTTAGTGAATGTCACACAATAAGAGCAGCATGATGCCAGTATCTTTAATGTGTTGTGACTGCAGACAGAGCTGCCACCGTGGAGACCCTTCGGGCAGAACTCGCCCGAGCCAAGGAACAAGCAAGGGTTAGTAATGCGGCTGCTTTGAAGGCGGCCGAAGAGTTGAAAGCCGAGAAGGCCGCACATTGCGAGAGCCAAGAGAAGATGGCCAAGATGGCCGTAGAATTAAAGGACACTGCCGACCGTTGCCGGCTCCTTGAAGAAGAAAACCGAGCGAAGGCAACGGACCTTGAGAAGGCCACGATGGCGGACAAAGACACCCGCTCTGCTATGAGAGCGAAGAAGGAGGAGCTGCGGGAAGCCGGGGATATTGCGGCTGGGAAGTCCTTCATGCTATGGAGGAAGTTCGGAGATCCACGGTATGCCCCTCTAGATCGGCTGTGGAGTTCGGCAGATGCGTATATGGACTTGGCGGCGAGCGCTGCCGATGCGGCCAAATACTTCCAAGGTCAAACAGATCGTGAAGTGGACAAGCTGTTCTGGTCGCAATTCAATGTTCCAGAGCGTCCGCTTCCCTTGACTGATCAACTAGCTGAATGGGCCGAACTTAATAGGTTGTCTGGATTCGGCATGAGGTCTGTTGTAGATCATTTGTGGCCGGAGAAGCCGAAGCCGAACAACTATTTCAGCTTAGTGCAGCAGTTCCTTGGTGCGGTGTCGCGCATCAACGCGATGAAGAGGTCGGCGTGCATACAAGGCTCGCGGATGGCTTTTGCCCGTGTCAAGGCATACTGGGCGGAGATGGATGCTACCACTGTTGCGGCGCAAGGTTCAGCCATAGGCCGAGTAGCTGCCGAGCACTATTTTGAAGAGGTTCTTGAGGGTGCTCGTTTCATAGAGTCCCAGTGCTCGAAGAATATTATGTTTGAATGACATGTATTCCCATTGTAAAAACAATGTTTTTATGAAATATAGTAAGGCTGTATTTATACTTTTGCCGGAAAGTAATGTGATGCCTCCTGTGCGGCCATTTGTGTATACATGTATATAACCTGAAAGATTGCAGTCGTCGGCTTCAACCTCCACGCATATAATGCGGAGGTGCTCACAAAAAACGCGTGTTCACACTTAACCCAACGTCTTGGTCCTATTAAGGAGGTGATAGCGCAGCGAATGAGGCAACCGGACTATAATGCTTTAACACTTTCACTTAGCCATAGGAGTTTGACAGTGGGGCTACTAGATAGCCCCTGGTGGCTCCGCACTCTTCCAATCTCGGGGTGCGTACATGCCTGGCCAGAAAACGGCCCTTTGTTAAGGCGGAGGAATTCTAACATTCCGATAGGTCATCGAGTGGTTGACTAGTCTCACGCTATATCATGACAGTCAGTTTTCGGCTTTCTCTACTGAGGTGCTCGTCCGGATGAACCAGGGCACAATCGCAGTAGTTCTCCTGGTGTTGCCTTAGCCGATAAAGCGGAACGTAAGGCACCAAAACACATGAGCCGGGCAAACCCAACATTTGACCAAAGACAATGATTCGGAGCTGATGCATATAAGGCCAAACTCGCGATGCCGAACACTCCCTAAGGTATTCGGTCTTTATGGTATAAACCGGGCCTAAACAGTGCCCTTTGTAAGAAGCCCCTTGTGTCCAGGTACGTGCATTATTCTGACGTGGCCACATGCCAAGACGTCAGCATCCTTCTCAGTTGTACTGAGAATTCAGGGGATGTGTATCAACAAGAGACAGTAAAAAAGGTTTACGCATGGTCTTAATCTGAAAAGAATCCTTGGAGCGGGTCCCTGCTGCACGTCTGCACCTGTGTCTCCATTGTGCCGTATCCTGGACGGGTCTGGCACGATGATCATCTGTAGAAGAGAGGAACTTAGGTGAAAAAGTTGTCGTGCAAAAAGATAGTTTTTAAAGAAACCATGTATAACTAAAAACGAGTAGAAATTGCCACTTGTCTGCGTGCGTTGAGCCCCTTGTATTTGTAATAGGGGTGTGGCCATCAATCCGGTGCAAATTACATATAGCAGTGCCGGACTCGTCTAACCGCGTCCGTGGTCTTGACGACCTATCAAATGCTTTAGTTGGTGAGGCCGTTTTTAGTGTGCGGCTGCCAAGGCAGTCGCATTCTCTTCGGCGCGCAAAGATCGCTTAATATTTCTGTTCACTGTAATGATGCCACATGGACCAGGCATCTTGAGCGTGAGGGAAGCGTAATGCGGTATTGCATTAAAGCGAGCAAAAGCTTCGCGTCCGAGTAGTGCTTGATAACCACTTTGGAATGGAGCGATGTGGAAGGTTAAATGTTCGCTACGGGAGTTATCGGGGAAACCGAATATAACCTCTAGTAGCAGGGAGCCTGTGCAGTGAGCCCCTGGGCCTGGCATTACTACTTTAAAGGTAGTGTTGCTATGGCCAATTTTCGTTGCGTCTATCCCCATGTCGCGGATTGTATCCTGGTATATCAGGTTTAAACTGCTGCCACCGTCCATCGGGACTCGTGTAAAGTGGTATCCGTCAATTATTGGGTCTAATACCAGGGCAGCCCATCCTGCCCGTCGGATACTTGCTAAGTAATCATGATGGTTGAAAGTGATCAGTTGAGACGACCAGTGGCAGGGTTTCGCGGTGATAGGCCCTTGGGTATATTTATCTGGGAGGGCCGCTTTGCTTCCCTTGATCACGTGTAATACGTTGACTGTTTTTACTTCTGATGGAAACTTCTTTTGTTCCCCAGTGTCTTGCTTGAGAGGCTCATCCTCATCTTCGCTTGGTGTATCCTCCCCCTTGTGTACGGCGCTGAGCTTGCCGGAATGCTTGAAGACCCAACATTCTCTGTGGGTATGATTAGCAGGTTTACTAGGGGTGCTATGGATCTGACATACTTGGTCCAGAATTTTGTTCAGGCTGGACAGTTCATCTCTGGCGCCTTTAGAGAGCGCCTTTTGCTGACCTGGCTGAGAGCTTCGGAATCCGGCGTGTACCGCTGTGCTCTTCGGGTTGTCTTCTTTATTCCGACGCTTATTATTTTTGTTGCGTCGTGATTTCCCGTTTTCATCTCTAACTTCGGATGTGCTTGGGTTGCTAGTGCTTGGCCCACGCAAAAGCGGGTCATGAGGCTTGTTAATGCTGCCATTGTTCTCGGCTTTTCTTGGCCGAGGTGTCTGGCAAGCCATTCGTCGTGGACACTATGCTTAAAAGTTGCCAAGGCTTCGGTGTCCGGACAGTCAACTATTTGGTTCTTTTAAGTAAGAAACCTGTTCCAAAGCTTTCGGGCTGACTCTCCGGGCTGTTGAGTTATATGACTCAAGTCGTCTGCATCCGGGGGTCGGACATAAGTCCCTTGAAAATTTGCCCAAAAGTGTCTTCGAGCTCTTCCCAACTTCCAATGGAGTTTTCGGGGAGGCTTTTAAGCCAGTGCCGAGCTGGCCCTTTGATCTTGAGGGGTAAGTACTTGATGGCGTGGAGATCATCTCCTCGAGCCATATGGATATGGAGGATATAGTCCTCAATCCAGACCCAAGGGTCTGTTGTTCCGTCGTATGCCTCTATGTTTACGGGTTTGAATCCCTCTGGAAATTCGTGGTCCAGCACCTCATTGGTGAAACATAGGGGGTGTGCAGCACCCCTGTATCTGGGTGTACCGCGTTCTTCGAATGTTTGTTGTGTTACATTGTATGCTGGGGCGCGCTTGCGTGGTCCATAGATGGATCTGGTTGCGCCGTCCTTTTGGTGCGAGCCCTCGCGTGGATCGCGTATTGGCTTGTGAGTGGCGTTGTTTGCCGCTCTATGTTGGCCGTGAGGTCGTCTATCCGGCCAGGTGGCTGTTTTCATTTTTGGTTGTGGGGGATCTAGGGCCTCCTCATCGAATTCGGGTAGTAACTTCCGCTTCGGGTAACTCTTGGTGGGGCGATTACCACCATACTTCGCTGCTGTGTTGAGTACTTTACTCCATCTGATTTGGAGTGTGTCCTGCGCAGCCTTGAGCCTTTACTTCTGCTTTTTCAGACTCCTCGCGGTGGCAACAAGCCTTTGACGGGCATTCTGCTGCTCCGGGTGCCTGTCCGGCGTTATGTCATCTGGACTATTATCTTTGACAGAATTGGTTTGTTCGGTTTGATTCTCCGTATTGTCGTGGTCCGGCAGTGGTTCGCCCTGCTCCAACGCTGGGTCTGTATGATCGTTATGTCTGCCGAGGCGGGATTTGGGGCGGCGCTTATGCCGCCGCTTTGACTGCTTCTCGAGGGGACAAGCCTTCGTTGCGTCCTTCCGTTCCTCGTCGTCTTCTTTTGGTGTGTCCACCATGTATACGTCATATGATGAGGTGGACGTCCAGCGCCCTGTGGGCGGTGGTTCCTCTTCGCCTCCCGCATCGTCGTCCATATCGTCGATGTCTTCGGAGTCGAAGTCGAGCATGTCGGTTGAGTCATCGACAGTGGCTACTAAGTGGGTGGTGGGTGGGTTCGTGAATTTCTTCGTCGTCCACATCCCACTCCTGCCGGACATAGTTCGGCCAGGATCCTCCTGACAAGGAGAGAGACCTTAATGAGTTCAGTATGTCACCAAAGGGCGAGTGCTGAAAAATATCTGCGGAGGTAAACTCCATGATCGGTGCCCAATCGGATTCGATAGGAACGGGCGCAGGCGGTTCAGAGTCCGTGGCCGGAGAAGGATCTGACAGTTTAACAGCACGGCTCTCGTGCAAAGTAAGGTCGATGTTTGGATCGATTGCCGCTGAGGGTAAGGCCTCCGTGGCGGGGTCCATCCACCCGTCTGCGGAAGGCGCACCTGGCTCCGAATTAACGGTCGAAGCAGCTGCCTATGCGATCTCTTGATCACTATCCGATTGTAGCGCTGAGCCATACTCATCGTGACCGCGTGACGCACAAGGCGGAGGCTTGAATCCGTCGAAGATCAAGTCTCCACGGATATCGGCCGTGTAGTTTAAGCTTCCAAACCTGACCTGGTGGCCAGGGGCGTAACTTTCAATCTGCTCCAGATGGCCAAGCGAATTGGCCCGCAGTGCAAAGCTGCCGAATATGAAGATCTGTCCGGGGAGAAACCCTGGACTGCATCGCCATCGATGATAGTAGGAGCCATCAAGCCTAACAGCGACGACACAGAGGAACTCTCAATGAAAGCACCAATGTCGGTGTCAAAACCGGCGGATCTCGGGTAGGGGGTCCCGAACTGTGCGTCTAGGCCGGATGGTAACAGGAGGCAGGGGATGATGAAGCTGTGTACCTAGGGTAGGGGCACGGACCTGTCCAAAGAGCCCTACCCAAGGACATCCCTAGAAGAAGTCACCTTTCAATCGACTTGAAGGTATCCCACTCGACGGGTTCAAGACACTCGACCAAGAAGCTATCACTCGACCATGAAGCCAACCACTCGACTGCCAGGAGACCTAAAGTCACTCCGCAGGCAAACGGTCGGCTATTAAGTAGTCTTTATGGTCATTATAGCACTTTATTAGGGGCGTTACCAGTAACGCCCAACCTTAAATGTACCTTAAACCCTGCATCACTGAGGGCAGGAGAGGGCCGGCGAACTCTATATAAGCCACCCCCCCCCTCCTCAGTATGAAAGGTTCGCACCCCTGTTATTCACACACGCATAATTCAATCGACCGCCTCCGGGCACCGAGACGTAGGGCTGTTACTTCCTCCGCGAAGGGCCTGAACTCGTACATCCTGGTGTATTTACAACTTCTCCATAGCTGAGATCTAGCCTCTCCATACACACACCCCTACATCACTGTCAGAGTTAGGACCACGACAGGGGACACAATGTTTTACCCAGGTTCGGGCCCTCTTGGTGGAGGTAAAACCCTACGTCCTGCTGGATTAATATTGATGATATGGGTAGTACAAGAGTAGATCTACCACGAGATCAGAGAGGTTAAACCCTAGAAGCTAGCCTATGGTATGATTGTATATATGTCCTATGGACTAAAACCCTCCGGTTTATATAGACACCGGAGAGGGCTAGGGTTACACAAAGTCGGTTACAATGGGAGGAGATCTACATATCCATATTGCCAAGCTTGCCTTCCACGCCAAGGAAAGTCCCATCCGGACACGGGACGGATTCTTGAATCTTGTATCTTCATAGTCCAAGAGTCCGGACAAAGGTTATAGTCCGGCTATCCGGACACCCCCTAATCCAGGACTCCCTCAGGGCTGCTAGCTACTTCGCACTTTGCTAGGTGAATGAACCTCGGTTGGGGGGCATGCATTCATAGCTTAGGATTCCCTTCGTGCCGACACGAGGGAGGAGGGGGGCTGCTAGCTACTTCGCACTTTGTTAGGTGAACCTCAGTTGGGGGGGAGGGGGCATGCATTCATAGCTTAGGATTCCCAATTCATGCCGACACAAGGGGGTGGGGGCAAGCAATACCGTGCGCTTTGCGAGAGAGGTGCCACATCAAAGTTGCATTTGGTATTTGAAATCAAACCACCCTTTTGATACATAAATTTGGTCCACATGCAAGTGTGTTCGTGTTCTGACCCTCTCCCGCGTCATTTTTCGCCAAATTTATGAACATTAGACAAGTCAGATGATACAACAGACATGGTTCACTCAAACTAACCGTGTGCCACGCCGGTGCCCCTGTCATGCACACATCTGCATAGTACATTGGGCTCTACGAGGCTCCCCCTCTCAAAAATACCTTCCCGTCTCAAGGGTTTTTCCATTTCATAACACACGGTTGTTATCTCCGAACCGTGTGCGATGTTTCTTGTTCCCAATCCGGCCTGCATCCCTGGAAAATATCTACCCGCCTCGAGGGTTTTTCTGTTTCATAACACACGGTTGTTATCTCTGGACCGTATGCGATGTTTCTTGTTCCCAATCACGCCTGCATCCCTAGAAAATATCTGCCCGCCTTGAGGGTTTTTCTATTTCATAACACACGGTTGCTATCTCCAGACCGTGTGCGATGCACTATCATCAAAATTTTCAATAGCCCGGAATTTCACTCCCGCATTTGACTCCCACGTAGTAAGATTTTCAGTACCCGTGTCATTTCCTCAAACACCCCCCCTTGATATGTCTTCAACGTATCTACTTTTTTCACGCTTTTCCTCTTGTTTTGGATTCTATTTTGCATGATTTGAATGAAACTAATCCCGGACTGACGCTGTTTTCAGCAGAACTACCATGGTGTTGTTTTTGTGCAGAAATAAAAGTTCTCAGAGTGGAACAAAACTTTTTGAGGATTTTTTATAGCAATAATAAGAATTTCTGGAGGCAAGACCCACCGGACAGGGGCCCCTGGGTGGGCACAACCCACCAAGGCGCGCCCCCCTCTGCTGGCGCGCCCAGGTGGGTTGTACCCACCTGGTGGCCCCGCTGATGACCCCCCTGATACTATAAATTCACGTTATTCCAGAAAAAAATGATGGAGAAAGAATTATCGTGATCCACGAGACAGAGCCGCCGCCAAGCCTTGTTCTTCCTCGGGAGGGCAGATCTGGAGTCCGTTTGGGGCTCCGGAGAGGGGGACCTTTGTTCTTCGTAATCACCAACCCTTCTCCATCACCAATTCCATGATGCTCCCCACCGGGAGTGAGTAATTCCTTCGTAGGCTCGCTGGTCGGTGAGGAGTTGAATGAGATTCATCATGTAATCGAGTTAGTTTTGTTAGGGCCTGATCCCTAGTATCCACTATGTTCTTAGATTGATGTTGCTATGACTTTGACATGCTTATTGCTTGTCACTTTGGGCCCGGGTGCCATGATTTCAGATCTGAACCGTTTATGAATTCATCATTATATCCATGTTTTAGATCCGATCTTGCAAGTTATAGTCACCTACTATGGTTATGATCCGGCAACCCCAGAGTGACAACAACCGGGCCCACTCCCGGTGATGACCGTAGTTTGAGGAGTTCATGTATTCATTATGTGTTAATGCTTTGTTCCGGTTCTCTATTAAAAGGAGGCCTTAATATCCCTTAGTTTCCAATATGGACCCCACTGCCACGGGAGGGTACATAGGACAAAAGATGTCATGCAAGTTCTTTGAATAAAGCACGTATGACTATTTACGGAATACATGTCTACATTATATCGATGAACTGGAGCTAGTGCAGTATCGCCCTAGGTTATAACTGTCACATGATGAATATCATCCAACAAGTCACCGATCCGATGCCTACAAATTTATCCTTATTGTTTCTGCTAAGTTAGTACTGCAATCATCACTGTTACACTTGCTACAAACTACTGCTATCACTATTACTGTTACCATTGCTGCTGTCACTATTATCAAAACTATCAAACTACTTTGCTACTGATCACTTTGCTGTAGATAATTAATCTCCAGGTGTGGTTGAATTGACAACCCAGCTGCTAATACCTTCAAATATTCTTTGGCCCCCCTTGTGTCGAATCTATAAATTTGGGTTGAATACTCTACCCTTGAAAACTATTGCGATCCCCTATACTTGTGGGTTATCAAGACCTTTTTTGGCACCATTGCCGGGGAGCATAGCTATATTTGTTGAGTCACTTGGAATTATTATCATATTATCTCTATGAAGAATCTGAAGGATCCTAAGACTAAGATATTTTCCTCAAGGACGAGGGGAGGTAAGGAACTGTCATCCAGTTATGATTTAGATTCACCTTCTGTTATGAGTAAACTTGCAACACCACCACAAGCTATTAATTCGGATATGTCGCAAGTTATTGATGATTCTACTTCTACTACGAATGATGCTTATGATGATGCTAGTACCTTGCTTGATAATAATGGTGTGCCACTTGGTGAATTTCTTGATAAACAATTGCTAGAGTTATACAACATGATGTTGTTGAATCTGATGATGAGCTTGAAACTGAAACTTCTGAAACACCTGATAGAACTAGCCTTCCTAGATATGAATTGCCTAAGGCACCGGAAGGTTATGTTATGAGTGAAGAAGCATCTAGAGATATTCTTGCTTGTAATGATAGAGATGATCTAGAGAAATTACTACAAAAGTATAAAGAAAAATCTCTGAATGCTAGAATGAAATGTGATCCTAAGTTTGCTACTTCACCTATCTTTATTGATGATAAGGATTATGACCTCTCTGTCGACCCGGAGCTAATTACTCTGGTTGAATCTGATCCTTTCCATGGTTATGAAACTAAAACTATTGTGGCACATCTTACTAAGTTGAATGATATAGCCACCCTTTTTACACATGATGAGAAAACTCGTTATTACTTTATTCTCAAATTATTTCCTTTCTCATTAAAGGGTGATGCTAAAGCTTGGTACAACACTCTTGCTCCTGGTTGTGTGCGTAGTCCCCAGGATATGGTTTATTACTTCTCTGAAAAATATTTTCCTGCTCATATGAAACAAGCCGCCTTATAGGAAATATTTAAGTTTGCGCAAACTAAAGAAGAGAGTCTCCCACAAGCTTGGGGGAGGCTTTGCCAGTTACTTAATGCTTTGCCTGATCATCCTCTTAAGAAAAATGAATTACTTGATATCTTCTATAATGGACTAACCGATGCTTCTAGGGACTTCCTAGATAGTTGTGCTGGTTGTGTTTTCAGGGAGCGAACTATTGCTCAAGCTGAAGAATTATTGAATAACATATTGAAAAATTATGATGATTGGACTATTCCTGAACCACCGCCTAAACCCACTCCGAACAAGAGGGGTATATTATATCTCAGTCCTGAAGATATGCAAGAGGCAAAGAAATCTATGAAGGAAAATGGTATTAAAGCCGAGGATGTTAAAAATTTACCTCCTATTGAAGAAATACATGGGCTTAATACACCACCAATGCCTAAGGTGGTAGAGGTAAGTTCTCTTATGAAGTTTAATGATAATGATAATCCTCACAATATGCATCCTAGTCAATGCCTTTACGAGTTTGAAAACTACATTAGGAAACAAGATCACTTCAATGCAAATATTATGAAACAATTGAAATATAATTCTGATATGATTGCTCGCTTGAGTGACTTGTTATTTAGAATATCAAATGATGTTAGAGGTGTTGGAAAACATGCTTCTATGGTTCAAACTCAGTTAGAACAAGTTGCTAAATCACAAAGAGAATTTCTTGATGAAATGAATCATAATATGCATGACTTTGCTGTTAGAGTTGCAACTAGAGGAGGTAAAATGACTCAGGAACCACTTTATCCTGAGGGACACCCTAAAAGAATTGAACAATATTCACAAAGAAACAACACTAGTGCACCTAGTCCTTCTAGGAAGAAAAATAAAAAGAAAAATGATAGAAATTTGCACACTTCTAGTGAACCCGAAATAGATAATGAAAAAGATAATGATGAGGTTCATGAAGACTCTCAACCAACCAATGATAAAGAACCAGATAATGATGTTGAGATAGAACCACCTGTTGATCTTGATAACCCACAACCTAAGAATAAAAGGTATGATAAAAGAGACTTTGTTGCTAGAAAACACGGTAAAGAAAGATAACCGTGGGTTCAAAAATCTATGCCTTTTCCATCCAAGTCAACTAAAAAGAATGATGATGAAGAATTTGAACGCTTTGCTGAAATGCTGAGGCCGGTCTTTTTGTGTACTCGCTTGACTGATATGCTTAAAATGCCTCCTTATGCAAAGTATATGAAAGACATCATCACAAATAATAGAAAAATACCAGAAGCTGAAATCTCCACTATGCTTGATAATTATACTTTTAAAGATGGAGTACCTAAAAAACTTGGAGATCTGGGAATACCAACTATACCTTGCTCTATCAAAAAGAATTATGTGAAAACTGCTTTGTGTGATTTAGGAGCTGGTGTTAGTGTTATGCCTTTCTCTTTATATAAAAGACTTGACTTGAATAAACTCACACCTACTAAAATTTCTTTGCAAATGGCTGAGAAATCAACTGCCATACCAATCGGTATCTGTGAGGATGTGCCCGTTGTTGTTGCTAATGTTACTATTTTGACTGAGTTTGTTATACTTGAGATGCCCGAGGATGACAACATGTCGATTATCCTTGGTAGACCCTTCTTGAATACTGCAAGGGCTGTTATTGATTGCAATAAAATCAAGGTCACTTTGCATATCAATCGTAATGAGCATACGGTGCACTTTCCCAAGAAACAATTCCAAGTGAATGGTATTAATGTTATTGAAAAACTCCGACAATCACTATTGGAAGTTTTCAAATACCTATACCTAGTGTCAAAAATAAATATGAAATTCTTATTATTGGGGAAATGCATATCCACATTTAGGTAACTTAGTGATTTATGAAAGTTCTTCGGTTTCATACTAATCGAAAGTGGTTGTTAATAAGGCTTGATCAACCTTATTAATGAATCATTTTTGAACGGTATGAAGTCGATGAATTTAGTAAGCACTGCTTTCTGTCCCTACTTTTTATTCTCTGTTTTTATTAGTTAAATAAAATAAAATAAAATGCCATGTTTTGTCTGTTTTCTGAATTTCCCGTGCAATAAAAAATGACCCAAAAATAAAAGTTCTTAGAATGCCCTGAAAATTTTATATGATTTTTTCCTGAATATTTAAGAATTTTTGGTGCAAAAATAACCAGAGGGGGGTGCACCAGGTGGGCACAACCCACCTGGGCGCTCCAGCACCCCCTGGCGCGCCCTAGGGGGTTGTGGTCCCCACGTGGGCCCCCTCACTTATCTCTTTAGCCCACATTGTCACCTACCTCCGGAAAAAACCACTCTTGCTCTCTCTCCTGTGTTCTTACTCATTTTGCTGCCAATTTTGATCTCTTTACTCGAAGCTCCATTTTCGAAACTATTTCGGGAGATTGTTGCTTGGTATGTGACTCCACCATTTGTCTAATTAGTTTTTGTTTTAGTGGTTTATACTTTGAATAATTAGCTACTCTTGGTGCTCCTATAGATGTGCTTGCATGTTGAATTCTTAGTGTTCTAAGTAGTTTGAATGCTTGCTATGGCCTTTATGTATCCCTATGAGTAGTTGCTATCAATCTTACAAAGTTTTGTTAACAAATTTTTGTCACTCCAAAATTTTTATTTTCAGAAAATTGTATGTGGACATGATGAACCTATTTGGAAGGAGTTCTTCGAGGAGACGATCCTTGGGGGCATCCTCTAGTGATAGTTCTGCCCGCCGGTCTTACGCTGAACCAAGTGAAAGTTCCACGCGAGATGCAGCCACCAAAACATGCTTATGGCCTTGTGATACGTCCATTTTGCATCATGCTTTTATATCGATATTTATTGCATTATGGGCTGTTATTACACATTATGTCACAATACTTATGCCTATTCTCTCTTATTTTACAAGGTTTACATAAAGAGAGAGAATGCCGGCAACTGGGATTTTGGGCTGGAAAAGGAGCAAATATTAGAGACCTATTATGCATAACTCCAAAAGTCCTGAAACTTCACGGAAGATGTTTTCCAAATATATAAAAAATACTGAGAGCAAGAACTTCACCAGGGGGGCCACACCCTGCCCACGAGGGCGGGGGCGCGCCCTACCCCCTAGGCGCGCCCCCTACCTCGTGGGCCCCCTGGTGGCCCTCCGGTGGCCATCTTCTGCTATATGGAGTCTTTCAATGGGAAAAAATCATAAGCCATCTTCTTGGATGAAACTCCACCGCCACAAGGCGGAAACTTGGTGGAACCAATCTAGGGCTCTGGCGGAGCTATTCTGCCGGGGAAACTTCCCTCCCGGAGGGGGAAATCATCGCCATCGTCATCACCAATGCTCCTCTCATCGGGAGAGAGCAATCTCCATCAACATCTTCATCAGCACCATCTCATCTCAAAACCCTAGTTCATCTCTTGTATCCAATTCTTGTCTCCAAGTCCGGAATTGGTGCTAGTAGGTTGCTAGTAGTGTTAATTACTCCTTGTAGTTGATGCTAGTTGGTTTAATTGGTGGAAGTTCATATGTTCAGATCCTATATGCATATTAATACCCCTCTGATTATGAACATGTTTATGCTTTGTGAGTAGTTACTTTTGTTCCTGAGGACATGGGAGAAGTCTTGCTATTAGTAGTCATGTGAATTTGGTATTCGTTCGATATTTTGATGAGATGTATGTTGTCTCTCCTCTAGTGGTGTTATGTGAACATTGACTACATGACACTTCACCATTATTTGGGCCTAGAGGAAGTCATTGGGAAGTAATACGTAGATGATGGGTTGCTAGAGTGGCAGAAGCTTAAACCCTAGTTTATGCGTTGCTTCGTAAGGGGCTGATTTGGATCCATATGTTTCATGCTATGGTTAGGTTTACCTTAATAATTTTGTTGTAGTTGTGGATGCTTGCGATAGAGGTTAATCATAAGTGGGATGCTTGTCCAAGGAAGGGCAGTACCCAAGCACCGGTCCACCCACATACCAAATTATCAAAGTACCGAACGCGAATCATATGAACGTGATGAAAACTAGCTTGACGATATTTCCATGTGTCCTCGGGAGCGCTTTACATCATATAAGAGTTTGTCCAGGCTTATCCTTTGCTACAAAAAGGATTGGGCCACCTTGCTGCACTTTATTTACTTTTGTTACTTCTTGCTCGTTACAAATTATCTTATCCCAAAACTATCTGTTGCCACTTATTTCAGTACTTGCAGAGAATAACCGCTTATCATTTCCTTCTGCTCCTCATTGGGTTCGACACTCTTACTTATCGAAAGGACTATGATAGATCCCCTATACTTGTGGGTCATCACCTTGCGATGAGTATATGATGAAGGTTGGCATCAAAGAGGAATTTGAGCTATATGTTCATAATGCAGGTCTCGGTCCCTACTTCTCAGATAAGTGCGAACAGCACCATCTTCTCACTGAATCAATTTTCAAAGGATTTAAATATTTTCCACGTGAGTCTAGGGTGTCGTTTATGCTTTATGATGAACCATTTACTATTCCACTAGAAAATTTTGCTTACCATTGCAAACTTCCATTTTTGGGTTCGCTTGATGAGCCAGCAAAGGATGAGTATGAGACCTTCTTGGCTAGCCGGTGAAAATAGGGGAGTAAGGCAAGGAAGAATAAAGAGCATTCACTTCCCCGCAATTCAGTACCTTGCATTATTTAACGGGAAATGTATAGTAGGCAAGCAAGACTGTAGCATACTTTGTTCGCCAGACTTGAGCCTCATTTACACCACTCTCACTGGTGAAAGGAATTATAACCTTGGAGCGATTGTTGCACGTAGACTTCAGCATAATGCCAGAAGTGGCTGGTTCTATGGTGGAATTTATGCCACACTTTTAGCACAAGGACTGGGTGTTTCACCTTTGCCCTTTGACCCTATCCTACCCACTCGATATTTAGATTTTGATGCCTTAAAGGAGCATAATATTCTCAAGGGGAGGGCTGATAACTTCACTTATAAATTGTTGTTTAACCAGTCACATGTTGTGGACACATATTTTCCTGCGCCTGCTCTCTTTGATTATCACAGCAAGGAAAGATATTTTGTTCTTGAGAGCGAGGCCCGAGCTCACAACGCAGCAGTGTTGGCGGCACGGCGTGCTGAGGCCTCCGCACCGAGAGCCTCCGTGAGCTACCACGCCGACTACTACCCTCTAGGCTACTGATTTACTACCAACTTAGGCCAAAAGCCTAAGCTTGGGGGAGTACGTGTTTCTCGCCGACATTATATTCATGTTCACATATCATTCCATTTGTCGGTGCTCATACTTTTTCATTGTATCATCCATGCTTAGATTTGTTTTTCTTCCTTTGTTCTTGTGTGTTTGAAAAACTTCAGAAAAACCAAAAAAATAGTTGTAGCTAATTTACTTTCTATGCATGCTTAGTAGTAGTACTAAAAAGAAAATCCGAAAAGA
The DNA here is from genome assembly GCF_056163025.1 of Triticum urartu. Lineage (NCBI taxonomy): Eukaryota > Viridiplantae > Streptophyta > Magnoliopsida > Poales > Poaceae > Triticum > Triticum urartu. The sequence goes on along the minus strand of NC_141878.1, from coordinate 474,167,252 downwards.
TTTCCTTGTTCTTCTTTTGCTTGTTGGGAGCTTTCCCGTGTAAATAGTTTTTCTCGTTCTTGCTTTTTATTTGCTTGTTGAAGAAAACCAAAAACTCCATAAATATTTCAATGTGTTTCTTTGAATTTCTTTCCTTTTATTTGAGTTGTACCGAGGAGAAGACCACGATGAAAATGTTGAGTGGCTCTCATATGAATAACTATTGAACTAATAAGAGCCCATTTTATCTTGTCTTCTCCTATTGAATAAAATCTTTGCAGATTCTAGCTTAGTCCATGGCACTCTTGCACTATTATTATTTTCATATCATTCGGTCGTGCAAGTGAAAGGCAATAATGACGATATTCGATGAGCTGGCCATGGCAAAGAGAAACTGGTATGAACTCGACTTGTCTTGTTTGTGTAAATATGTTTAACCTAGTGCCCATGATTCAGCCAGTTATGATTAAACATGTTTGCAATGACAATTAGAGATTATAGTTTCTCATGCTATGCATAAGTAGCTGGGAGTGGATAATGATTTATCTTGGATATCAACATAGCGTTAAAATGATTGTGATGTAGTATGATGATATGGTATCCTCCTATGAATGTTCGAGTGGCATGACTTGGTACATGTTCATGCATGTAGTTGAATCAAAACCAACATAGCCTCTATAATATTTATGTTCATGGTGTTCATATCCTACTCATGCTAGTGTCCAATGTTACTTATGCATAATGTCTAGTTATGATCGTTGTTGCTCTCTAGCTGGCTGCTTCCAATCTTAAATTTCGAGCCTTCGCCTGTACTAAGTGGGAATTCTGCTTGTACATCAAAACCCTTAAACCCAAAGTTATTCCAGATGAGTCCACCATATCTACCTATATACGGTACTACCCTGCCGCCCTAAGTAAATTTGCAAGTGCCACCTCTAAAAACTTCAAAAAAAATTATCCATTTTGTGTGCCTGGATCGTTCATGGAACGACAGGAGGTGGTCGATATCTTGCGTGCTAAGCGGGTTATTCTCAGGTCGAGTGTTTATTCACTCGCCATCGCACGAGAAAATGGGCGGTAATAGGGATGCCCAGTCCCAAACTGCAAAATAAAAAAAGAGTTCATCTCTTAAATAATCAAACAAAAACTCCCAATGGAGTCAAAACCTTTACTTTCCGCCTGGGAACCACCTCTAGCGTTCTTAGCATGGAAGACGTTGATAACTGATGGTCATGAAGTGAATAAGAAGGGTGCATGTTTCAAAATATCATTTACCTCTATTTTAAAAATTGAGCTCTAGCACCTCTGCAAATCACTGCTTCCCTCTGTGAAGGGACTATCTATTTACTTTTATGTTGTGTCATCACCTTCTATAAACAAGCACCAGAAACTGAGTAGAGCACAACGGTCATGATTTACGCATTGTGTATAGCTAATGTTGGGTGCATCATGACTGGATCTTTTCTACCATGAATTACAATGTTTAGTCGCTGCTTGAACTTCGGAGGTGCTCTGCATTTATGTTTTGCGGTCTCGGAAAGGGCTAGCGAGATACCATTATTGTCATATTATATCATGGTTGTTTTGACAACGTGTTGCCGTTTGAGATATCTTATTATTGCTCACTATCTGATTATGTCATTGATATGAGTCATTATAATCTTTAAGAGTTATTGTTGACATGGTTAGTTATAATGTTGGCTGAAAAACTGGGTGTTGTTTAAGCTTATTTATGCAAACAAGAGCAAAAGAGTTCGTAAATTTTTTTTCTTTCTCACTTTCAGTTTATCAACTGAAGTGCTTGACGACAAGCAAAGGTTGAAGCTTGGGGGAGTTGATACGTCTCCAACGTATCTACTTTTTATCACGCTTTTCCTCTTGTTTTGGACTCTAATTTGCATGATCTGAAAGAAACTAACCCCGGACTGACGCTGTTTTTAGCAGAACTACCATGGTGTTGTTTTTGTGCAGAAATAAAAGTTCTCAGAGTGGAACAAAACTTTTTGAGGATTTTTTATAGCAATAATAAGAATTTCTGGAGCCAAGACCCACCGGACAGGGGCCCCTGGGTGGGCACAACCCACCAAGGCGCGCCCCCCTCTGCTGGCGCGCCCAGGTGGGTTGTACCCACCTGGTGGCCCCGCTGATGACCCCCCTGATACTATAAATTCACGTTATTCCAGAAAAAAATGATGGAGAAAGAATTATCGTGATCCACGAGACGGAGCCGCCGCCAAGCCTTGTTCTTCCTCGGGAGGGCAGATCTGGAGTCCGTTTGGGGCTCCGGAGAGGGGGACCTTTGTTCTTCGTAATCACCAACCCTTCTCCATCACCAATTCCATGATGCTCCCCACCGGGAGTGAGTAATTCCTTCGTAGGCTCGCTGGTCGGTGAGGAGTTGAATGAGATTCATCATGTAATCGAGTTAGTTTTGTTAGGGCCTGATCCCTAGTATCCACTATGTTCTTAGATTGATGTTGCTATGACTTTGACATGCTTATTGCTTGTCACTTTGGGCCCGGGTGCCATGATTTCAGATCTGAACCGTTTATGAATTCATCATTATATCCATGTTTTAGATCCGATCTTGCAAGTTATAGTCACCTACTATGGTTATGATCCGGCAACCCCAGAGTGACAACAACCGGGCCCACTCCCGGTGATGACCGTAGTTTGAGGAGTTCATGTATTCACTATGTGTTAATGCTTTGTTCCGGTTCTCTATTAAAAGGAGGCCTTAATATCCCTTAGTTTCCAATATGGACCCCGCTGCCACGGGAGGGTAGGACAAAAGATGCTATGCAAGTTCTCTTAATAAAGCACGTATGACTATTTACGGAATACATGTCTACATTATATCGATGAACTGGAGCTAGTGCCGTCTGGCCCTAGGTTATAACTGTCACATGATGAATATCATCCAACAAGTCACCGATCCAATGCCTACAAATTTACCCTTATTGTTTCTGCTAAGTTACTATTGCAATCATCGTTGTTACACTTGCTACAAACTGTTGCTATCACTATTACTGTTACCATTGTTGCTGTCACTATTATCAAAACTATCAAACTACTTTGCTACTGATCACTTTGCTGCAGATAATTAATCTCCAGGTGTGGTTGAATTGACAACTCAGTTGCTAATACCTTTAAATATTCTTTGGCTCCCCTTGTGTCGAATCTATAAATTTGGGTTGAATACTCTACCCTCAAAAACTGTTGCGATCCCCTATACTTGTGGGCTATCACTCCTGCACACACACACACACACACACCAAAACCTCCTCGCGCATGCGCGCACACACACACCCTCCCTCGCTCGAAACCCAAGCAAGGTCCCCGCTGCGGCTGCCGCCGCAAGGCCTCCATTGTCAACATCTGCCAGTTTGCCCATGCAGCTTACCCACAGATCTCCATATCCAGGCCGCCCTGAGTTTCTTAGATGACGCCTGCCAAACGCCCCCCCTTTTCCCACAGATCCCCATCCCCATCCCATCCCCCACTCTAGAGCGTCACAGCCTAAGCCCGGCTACGCTTCCCGTGGAGCTCGAGGAGCGACTGGCCCGAAAGAGGTGTATAGCGGTCTCTTCGCCCGATGTCGCCGAGTAAGCTGACAACCATTACTGGCGACAGGCACTCAACCAGCGGGCTAGAGTATTGATACGTCTCCAACGTATCTATAATTTTTGATTGCTCCATGCTATATTATCTACTGTTTTGGACATTATTGGGCTTTATTATCCACTTTTATATTATTTTTGGGACTAACCTATTAACCGGAGGCCCAGCCCAGAATTGCTGTTTTTTGCCCGTTTTAGGGTTTCGAAGAAAAGGAATATCAAACGGAGTCCAAACGGAATGAAACCTTCGGGAACGTAATTTTCTCATCGAATACAACTCAGGAGACTTGGACCCTACGTCAAGACACGTAACAGGAGGCCATGAGGTAGGGGGATGCACCTACCCCACCCCCCCCCCCCCAGGCGCGCCCTCCACCCTCGTGGGCCCCCTGTTGCTCCACCGACGTACTTCTTCCTCCTATATATATCCACGTACCCCCAAACGAACAGATACGGAGCCAAAACCCTAATTCCACCACCGTAACTTTCTGTATCCACGAGATCCCATCTTGGGGCCTGTTCCAGAGCTCCGCCGGATGGGGCATCGATCACGGAGGGCTTCTACATCAACAACATAGCCTCTCCGATGAAGTGTGAGTAGTTTACCTCAGACCTACGGGTCCATAGTTAGTAGCTAGATGGCTTCTTCTCTCTTTTTGGATCTCAATACAATGTTCTCCCCCTCTCTTGTGGAGAACTATTCGATGTAATCTTCTTTTTGCGGTGTGTTTGTTGAGACCGATGAATTGTGGGTTTATGATCAAGTCTATCTATGAATACTATTTGAATCTTCTCTGAATTCTTTTATGTATGATTGGTTATCTTTGCAAGTCTCTTCGAATTATCATTTTGGTTTGGCCTACTAGATTGATCTTTCTTGCAATGGGAGAAGTGCTTAGCTTTGGGTTCAATCTTGCAGTGTCCTTTCCCGGTGACAGTAAGGGCAGCAAGGCACGTATTGTATTGTTGCCATCGAGGATAACAAGATGGAGTTTTCTTCATATTGCATGAGTCTATCCCTCTACATCATGTCATCTTGCTTAAGGCGTTACTCTGTTTTTAACTTAATACTCTAGATGCATGCTGGATAGCGGTCGATGAGTGGAGTAATAGTAGTAGATGCAGGCAGGAGTCGGTCTACTTGTCTCGGACGTGATGCCTATATGCATGATCATACCTAGATATTCTCATAACTATGCTCAATTCTGTCAATTGCTCAACAATAATTTATTTTACTTATGCTCTCGAGAGAAGCCACTAGTGAAACCTATGGCCCCCGGGTCTATGTTTATCATATCAATCTCCTACTACTTAGTTATTTACTTTGCTATTTACTTTGCCTTTATTTTACTTTGCATCTTTATCATAAAAATACCAAAAATATTATATTATCATATCTATCAGATCCCACTCTCGTAAGTGGCCCTATAGGGATTGACAACCCCTATTTGCGTTGGTTGCGAGGATTTATTTGTTTTGTGCAGGTGCGAGGGACTCGCCCGTAGCCTCCTACTGGATTGATACCTTGGTTCTCAAAAACTGAGGTAAATACTTACGCTACTTTGCTATCATCCCTTCCTCTTCGGGGAAAATCAACGCAGTGCTAAAAGAGGTAGCAAGTATGCGGGCATGTCTCGGTCGCCGGCTACGATAGCGACGGCCTAAGGCGGGCTATGTCATAGGTTAAGTGGCCCACCCCCAACCCCTCGGGTTCAACCACCGTCGATCTCATCCATGGCCCCGCCGCTGATCTCCTCTGGCTCGCTGTCAACAATTTGCCATTCTACATCGCCATTGAGCCCTTTTTGTCATATCTGAAGGACATGTTCTCCTATGCTGGCTTGGGATCCACAGCTTCCAAGTTAGACCTCATCGACGGCGACCACGAGGAGGGCACCCTCTCCGGCTCTTCCAAGGGGAAAGAGCCCATCTGCTCTTCCAAGGGGAAAGTGAAGGAAATATGCCCAAGAGGCAATAAAGTTGTTATTTATATTTCCTTATATCATGATAAATGTTTATTATTCATGCTAGAATTGTATTAACTGGAAACTTAGTACATGTGTGAATACATAAACAAACAGAGTGTCACTAGTATGCCTCTACTTGACAAGCTCGTTAATCAAAGATGGTTAAGTTTCCTAGCCATGGACAAAGAGTTGTCATTTGATAAGCGGGATCACATCATTATAGAATGATATGATTGACTTGACCCATCCATTAGCTTAGCATGATGATCATTACAGTTTCATTGCTACTGCTTTCTTCATGACTTATACATGTTCCTCAGACTATGAGATTATGTAACTCCTGAATACCGCAGGAACACCTTGTGTGCTATCAAACGTCACAACATAACTGCGTGATTATAAAGATGCTCTACAGGTGTCTCCGATGGTGTTTGTTGAGTTAGCATAGATCAAGATTAGGATTTGTCACTCCGAGTATCGGAGAGGTATCTCTGGGCCCTCTCGGTAATGTACATCACCATGAGCCTTGCAAGCAATGTGACTAATAAGTTAGTTGCGGGATGATGCATTATGGAACGAGTAAAGAGACTTGCCGGTAACGAGACCGAACTAGGTATGATGATACCGATGATCGAATCTTGGGCAAGTAACATACCGATGACAAAGGGAACAACATATGTTGTTATGCGGTTTACCGATAAAGATCTTCGTAGAATATGTAGGAGCCAATATGAGCAACCAGGTTCCTCTATTGGTTATTGACCGGAGATGTGTCTCGGTCATGTCTACATAGTTCTCGAACCCGTAGGGTCCGCACGCTTAACGTTCGGTGACGATCGGTATTATGAGTTTATGTGTTTTGATGTACCAAAGGAAGTTCGAAGTCCCGGATGTGATCATGGACATGACGAGGAGTCTCGAAATGGTCGAGACATAAAGATTTATATATTGGACGGCTATATTCGGATGCCGGAAAGGTTCCGGGTGATCTCGGAGAAAACCGGAGTGCCGGAGGGATTACCGGAATCCCCCTGGGGGCTAATGGGCCTTAATGGGCCCTACTGGAGAGAGAGAGAGAGGGGGGCCGGCCAGGGCAGGCCGCGCGCCCTCTCCCCTTGAGTCTGAATAGGACAAGGAAGGGGGGGGGCTTGCCTTTCCCCTCTCTCACTTCTTCCTTCCCCCTCATAGTGGGACTAGGAAAGCGGAGTCCTACTCCCACTAGGAGGAGGACTCCTCCTCTTGGCGCGCCCTCCTAGGGCCGGCTGGCCTCCCCCCTTGCTCCTTTATATACGAGGGTAGGGGGCACCCCAAGACACACAAGTTGATCATTGATCTCTTAGCCGTGTGCGGTGCCCCCCTCCACCATAATCCACCTCTGTCATATCGTAGCGGTGCTTAGGCGAAGCCCTGTTCCGGTAGCATCATCATCACCGTCATCACGTCGTCGTGCCGACGAAGCTCTCCCACGACACTCTGCTGGATCATGAGTTCGTGGGACGTCACCGAACCGAACGTGTGCAGATCGCGGAGGTGCCATACTTTCGGTACTAGGATTGGTCGATCGTGAAGACGTACGACTACATCAACCGCGTTTTCATAACACTTCCACTTACGGTCTACGAGGGTACGTAGACAATATTATTCCCTCTTGTTTCTATGCATCACCATGATCTTGCGTGTGCGTAGGATTTTTTTTAAATTACTGCGTTCCCCAACAGTGGCATCCGAGCCAGGTCTATGCGTAGATGTTATATGCACGAGTAGAACACAAAGGAGTCGTGGGCATGGGTCTATACATATTGCTTGCCGTCACTAGTTTATTCTTGATTCGGCGGTATTGTTGGATAAAGTGGCTCAAACCGGCATTACGCGTACGCTTACGCGAGACTGGTTCTACTGACGTGATTCGCACACAGGTGGCTAGTGGGTGTCTGTTTCTCCAACTTTAGTTGAATCGGATTCAATGAAAAGGGTTCTTTCTAAAGATCAAGAAGCAATCACTATACCGCGTTGTGGTTTTTGATGCGTAGGTAAGAACGGTTCTTGCTCAGCCCGTAGCAGCCACGTAAAACTTGCAACAACAAAGTAGAGGACGTCTAACTTGCTTTTGCAGGGCATGTTGTGATGTGATATGGTCAAGGCGTGATGAGATATAAATTGTTGTATGAGATGATCATGTTTTGTTAAAGTTATCGGCAACTGGCAGGAGCCTTATGGTTGTCTCTTTATTGCATAAGATGCAAGCGCCATATAATTGCTTTACTTTATCGCTATGCGATAGCAATAGTTGCAAAAGCAATAGTTGGCGAGACGACCATGTGACGACACGTTGATAAAGATCAAGATGATGGAGATCATGGTGTCATGCCGATGAGATGGAGATCATGACGGTACTTTGGAGATGGAGATCAAAGGCACAAGATGATGATGGCCATATCATGTCACATATTTTGATTGCATGTGATGTTTATCTTTCATGCATCTTATTTTGCTTAGTACGACGGTAGCATTATAAGATGATCTCTCACTAAATTTCAAGGTATAAGTGTTCTCCCTGAGTATGCACCGTTGCGACAGTTCGTCGTTGAGGGAGTCCTAGATTAGGGGGTCTCCGGACAGCCGGACTATATCCTTTTGTCGGACTGTTAGACTATGAAGATACAAGATTGAAGACTTCGTCTCGTGTCCGGGTGGGACTCTACTTGGCGTGGAAGGCAAGCTAGGCAGTACGGATATGGATTCTCCTCCTTTGTAACCTACCTTGTGTAACCCTAACCCTCTCCGGTGTCTATATAAACCGGAGGGTTTTAGTCCGTAGGACAACATACAATCAGGCCATAGGCTAGCTTTTAGGGTTTAGCCTCTCCGATCTCGTGGTAGATCAACTCTTGTAACACCCATATCATCAAGAACAAATCAAGCAGGATGTAGGGTTTTACCTCCATCAAGAGGGCCCGAACCTGGGTAAAACATCGTGTCCCCTACCTCCTGTTACCATCCGCCTTAGACGCACAGTTCAGGACCCCCTACCCGAGATCCGCCGGTTTTGACACCGACATTGGTGCTTTCATTGAGAGTTCCTCTGTGTCGTCATCATCAGGCTTGATGGCTCCTTCGATCATCGTTAGCGATGTAGTCCAGGGTGAGACTTTTCTCCCTGGACAGGTTTTGTATTCGACGGCTTTGCACTGCGGGCCAATTCGCTTGGCCATCTAGAGCAGATTGAAAGCTACGCCCTTGGCCATCAGGTCAGGTTCGGAAGCTTAAACTACACGGCCGATATCCGTAGAGACTTGATCTTCGACGGATTCGAGCCCCTGCCGAGTGCGCCGCACTATCACGATGGGCATGATTTAGCTCTGCCACCGAATAGTGCCCTGGAGGCCGCACCCGCATCCGCTCCGACCTTTAATTCGGAGCCAACTACGCCGACCGAGGGCGGGTGGGTAGACCCCGCCGCGGAGGCTGCAGCCTCAATGGCGATCGAGCCGAACACCAAGCTTATCCTTCACGAGGCCCGTGACTCCACATTGCCGGATTCTCCTCCAAACGCTGAACCATCCGTGCCCCTGCCAATCGAATCCGATTGGGCGCCGATCATGGAGTTCACTGCCGCGGATATCTTTCAGCACTCGCCCTTCGGCGACATACTGAATTCACTAAGGTCTCTCTCTTTGTCAGGAGAGTCCTGGCCGGATTATGACTGGCAGGATTGGGATGCGGACGACGAAGAAATTCGACGCCCACCCACCACCCACTTCATAGCCACTATCGATGATTTGACCGACATGCTCGACTTCGACTCCGAAGACATCGACGGTATGGACGACGGCGCAGGAGACGAACAGGAACCAGCGCCTATAGGGCACTAGAAAGCCACCTCGTCATATGATATATATATATATATGTGGTGGACACACCCAAAGAGGGCAATGGCGACAGAACAGCGGAGGATGACCCCTCCAAGAAGCAACCCAAGCGCCGACGTCAGCGGCGCCGCTCTAAGTCCCGCCAAAGCAAAAGTGGTGATACCGACACAGGAGATAATAGCACTCCGGATAGTGCCGAAGTGGCAATAATCCCCTCCAGCACGATTTAGGGCAGGAGGATGGAGAGGCCAGCCCTCCTGAGAGAGCGGCAGATGAGGAGGATGATAATTACATGCCTCCCTCCGAAGACGAGGCAAGCCTCGACGATGACGAATTCGTCGTGCCAGAGGATCCCGTCGAACAAGAGCGCTTCAAGCGCCGGCTTATAGCCACGGCAAATAGCCTTAAGAAAAGAAGCAGCAGCTTCAAGCTGATCAAGATCTGCTAGCTGACAGATGGACTAAAGTCCTGGCGGCCGAGGAATATAAACTCGAACGCCCCTCCAAGAGTTACCCAAAATGCAGGTTGCTACCCCGACTAGAGGAAGCAGCGTATGATGCGGCTGATCGGCCACCCCGTGGCCGCGACAGAGAGGCATTCCAGCAAATAGATCAGCCTGCACCCCGACGCCATTCAAATAAAAAGGCATGGGGAAATACGCCAGACCTGCGAGACGTATTGGAGGACAAAGCAAAACATGCAAGATCGATCTACGGATCACGAGGGCGCGCCACTACGCGAGATGATAATCATCACGCCAGATACAGCAAAAGTAAATCCAGCCGGGCCGAGCACAGCGGGCAAGACTCATTGGAGCTATGTCACGATATAGCCCAGTACAGAGGCGTCGCACACCCCTTATGCTTCACAGACGAAGTAATGGATCATCAAATCCCAGAGGGTTTCAAACCCGTAAATATAGAATCATACGACGGCACAACAGATCCTACGGTATGGATCGAGGATTTCCTCCTGCATATCTACATGGCGCACGGTGATGATCTACACGCCATTAAATACCTCTCACTCAAACTCAAAGGACCAGCTCGGCATTGGCTCAATAGCTTGCCAGTAGAGTCCATTGGCTGTTGGGAGGATCTGGAAGTCGCATTCCTCGATAACTTTCCCGGCACTTATATGCGACCACCAGATGCCGATGACTTGAGCCACATAATTCAGCAGCCAGAGGAATCGGCCAGGCAATTCTGGACACGGTTCCTAACAAAGAAAAATCAAATCGTCGACTGTACGGATGCAGAGGCTCTAGCATATTTCAAGAACAACATCCATGACGAGTGGCTAGCCCGGCACCTTGGTCAGGAAAAGCCGAAATCTATGGCAGCCCTCATGACACTCATGACCCGCTTTTGTGCGGGAGAAGATAGCTGGCTGGCTCGCAGTAACAACATATCAAAGAACCATGGTACTTCGGATACCAAGGACGGCAGTAGCAGGTCACGTCGCAACAAACATAAGCGCCGCATTAACAGCGACAATACCGAGGATACGACAGTCAATGCCGGATTCAAAGGCTCTAAACCCGGTCAGCGGAAAAAGCCATTCAAAAGAAGCACTTTGGGCCCGTCCAGTTTGGACCGTATACTCGATCGCTCGTGTCAAATACACGGCACCCCCGACAAGCCAGCCAACCACACCAATAGGGATTGTTGGGTGTTCAAGCAGGCCGGCAAGTTAATTGCCGAAAACAAAGATAAGGGGCAACATAGCGATGACGAGGAGGAGCCCCGGCAGCCGAATACCGGAGGACAGTAGAGGTTCCCCCCACAAGTGCGGACGGTGAACATGATATACGCAACCCACATCCCCAAGAGGGAGCGGAAGCGTGCGCTCAGGGACGTATATGCGTTGGAGCCAGTCGCCCCAAAGTTCAACCCATGGTCCTCCTGTCCGATCACCTTCGATCGCAGGGACCACCCCACTAGTATCCGTCATGGCGGATTCGCCGCACTGGTATTAGACCCAATTATTGACGGATTTCACCTCACTCGAGTCCTTATGGATGGCGGTAGCAGCCTGAACCTGCTTTACCAGGACACGGTGCGCAAAATGGGTATAGACCCCTCAAGGATCAAACCCACAAAAACGACCTTTAAAGGCGTCATACCAGGTGTAGAGGCCCATTGCACAGGCTCAGTCACACTGGAAGTGGTCTTCGGATCCCCGGATAACTTCCGAAGCGAAGAGTTAATCTTCGATATAGTCTCGTTCCGCAGTGGTTATCATGCACTGCTCGGGCGAACCGCATTTGCAAGATTCAATGCGGTACCACATTATGCATACCTCAAGCTCAAGATGTGAGGACCTCAGGGGGTCATTACAGTTAATGGAAACACAGAGCGCTCTCTCCGAACAGAGGAGCACACTGCGGCCCTTGCAGCGGAAGCGCAAAGCAGCCTCTTAAGGCAATCCACTAGTTTGGCGTTTAAGGACCCGAACACCTTCAAGCGCGCCCGGAGTAATCGACAATAGGACCGCCTGGCACGTTCCGAGCTCGCATAGCAATGCGGCCCCCACCCCGGCCCAAGCCAAACGGCAAAACTCGTGCCACGCATACATAATTACGCATTAAAATACCATGGGCACAGGTAGGGAGGGGGCACGATTACGGCACGCTCCAAGACGCGGCTTAAACCACACTAGGGGCTTCCTGCTTTGTTATTTTTCTCTTTCAGGACCTTAATCTCTGGAAACCCTGTCCGACAGCATGACTACCGAACACATGATGCAGCAACCAAGGAGGCAGAAAGCTACATCACACCACGGAATTCCCAGGTGGATTACGATAACGAGTGACATATTTACTTTAATACTATTCCTCAGCTTGCCCTTGGAGGGGACATAGTCCTACTTTTTGCTTATCGCACTACATGTATCATTCTGCTTTAATGCACCCTTTTGAATAAACAATGCATAGCATTAAGACTACTATTGCATTCTTCTTTTATATATATATATATGTTCATTCATGACATCCAGCACCCGTACACTCTGGTACGGCCAATACGCTAGGGGCTTAAGCATACCCCACAATACGGCGTGAGAAGTCCGAACACTTTCGATAGTGCGGCACCCCGAACTTATAGAATTATATGCATCAGCTCCGAATCATGTCTTGGGTCAATAGTTGGGTTTGCCCAGCTCCCATGTTTTGGTACCTTACGTTCCGCTATATCGGCTAAGGTAGCACTGGGAGAACTACTACGATTGTGCCCCAGTTCTTCTGGGCTAAGCATCTCAGTAGAGAAAGCTAAAACTGACTGTCATGATAAGGCGAGAGACTGGTCGCTGTTCGAGAGGTTTTCGAGTTCTTAAAGACTTATGTCGCTTAGAGCGAGGAGTCGGCCCTGTCCGGCTTAAGGCGTGTATCGCGCCCCAGATTCGGCCTTCCAAATACTAGGGGCTTCACCGAAATTTAAAATTATAGAATTCTATGGCTAAGTGAGAGTGATAACGCATTATAGTCCGATTGCCTTGTTCGTTGTGCTGAGCACCTCCCTCGAAGGACCCAAAAATGGGAACAAGAGTGCTCAGGTTTATCCCGAACACCCCAGCACTCATGGCATGGGGGCAGAAGCCGACGACTAGCCATCTCTCAGATTTGATAAACAGACGAACAGAAGGTAATATTTTAAATTCAAACAAGCGTTGCATAGTGCATATGAACAAGTTTTCATGAATACAGGATTACATGAGCAAGTTTACTCAAATATTATATCTTTCGTACACTCGTCCGCTATGAGACGGGTACCCTTCAGGACACCCTCATAGTACATCTCGGGGTGGCAATGCTCCTTGCCCTCCGGCGACCCTTCCTTGATCAACTTCACAGCATCTAGCTTGGCCCAGTGCACCTTCACACGGGCGAAAGCCCGGCGTGCACCTTCGATGCAGACGGACCACTTGACGACTTCCAGCCGTGGGCAGGCATCCACAAGCCGCCTCACTAGGCCGAAGTAGCTGTTCGGAAGGGCGTCGCCAGGCCACAGCCGGACTATAAAGCCCTTCATGGCATGTTCGGCCGCCTTGTGTAGCTCGACCAACTGCTTTAGCTGGCCGCTCATAGGCACCGGGTGTTTGGTCCCAGTATATTGGGCCCAGAACAACTTCTCCGTTGAGCTTCCCTCCTCGGCCTGGTAAAACATTGCGGCATCCGACACGCTGCGGGGCAAATCTGCGAATGCTCCTGGAGAGCTCCGGATTCGGGTAAGTAACAGGTAATTTACTATCACATGCTTGCTTTGCATATAGAATGCCTTACCCGCCGCTATCTTCTTCATCGCATCAAACTCTTGGAGGGCCTTTTGCGCTTCGGCCTTGGCACTCTTTGTGCTCTCGAGGGCCGCGGCAAGCTCAGACTCTCGCGTCTTCAAGTCAAGCTCCAACGCCTCGTGCTTCGTCACGAGAGCGTGGAGCTCTTGCTGCACCTCGTCCACCCGTGCCTCATGCCTTTCCCGCTCGGTGCGCTCCTTGGCCACTTTGTTTTCGGCCTCGGATAGCGCTTGCTTCAGGGTCGCCACCTCGGTCGTGGCCCCTACAAATTTACGATGATCCTATCATTTTGCAATCGCATTCTTTTTATACATATCCATAGACTAGGCACTACTTACCTTTGTTCTCCTCGAGCTGCCTCTTGGCAAGGCCGAGCTCGTCCTTGGACCCTTTAAGGTCCTACTTCAGTGCGGCGACCTCCGCAGTCAGTGCAGCAGATGCCAGCAGCGAAGCCTGCATACGCATATTGACATACTTATATTAGACTCATGTGATATTGTTTGATCCTCTGTTCGGCTTTTCTTTGTGAACACCGAACAGAGCATTAGGGGCTACTGTCTATGCGGTAATATTTTTCCCGTATTTCAAAAACTTACCTCAAAACCCGTTAGAAGGCTGGCACAGGCTTCAATCAGTCCGCTCTTGGCGGACTGAACCTTCTGGACCACCGCACTCATAATAGTGTGGTGTTCCTCGTCGATGGAAGCGCTACAAAGCGCTCCCAGCAGATTGTCCGGTGCCTCTGGATGGACAGAGGTCACTGGCACAGGCGTCTTGCCCCTCTTGGAAGGAGGCCACCTGCCCGAGTCCGGAACCACTGGAGGTTCCGGCGCGGTGTTCGGCTGAGGGCCGAACTCGGAGCCCTCGGGGGCCTTGTTCCCTCTGCTCCCGGAGTCCGGAAGGTCGCCTTGAGGCGCCTCCGGGACTGTCTCCCCTCGACCCGGTGCCTCTTGAGACAATACCTCGGCGTTATCCGTAGGGCAAGGGGAGGTGGCGGTCGGAAGTGGATCGCTATCCATATCCGATGAGCCCAGGGAGCCGTCCGACGATACGTCGATACGGGCTCGTGGCGGTTTGCATAGTCATAATTCGGCGTTAGGAGAGGCAGTGCGACAAAGGTATGCTATGAGTTACTCTGGCATCCGAATACTTACGACTTCGCCAGGGGCTTGGCCCTGAGCAGCCACTCGTCTTCGCCTTCGGCGGCGGTGGTGGAGAAGTCTGGAAGGAGAGTCCTTCCCTTCTTGGACCCTTCGGCCCCCCCGGTTGAGGCAGCCTTCCTTTTCTTGTCTCCCCCGACTGGAGGGGGAGCATCTTCATCTTCCTACTCATCTTCGGGAGAGGAGTGCGTCGCAGAGTTATCGGACGATAAGTCCGATAACGCCTGGCGTCGGGAACTCTTTCGGGTTCCCTTGGCTTTCTTGGTCTTCTCCGGCACCTTGTAAGGAGACGGAGTCAGCATCTCCGTCAGGAGAGCGTCCGCGGTGTCTTCGGGCAGAGGGGCCGGACAGTTAATCTGCCCCGACGTCTCCACCCAGTCCTGTCAAAGGCATGGAGATCAGACCCCGCACATGGTTAAGCTAGGGGAAATAGATATCCTACCAGATGTATGGAACTCACCGAATGCGCTCGGCGCTTCGCGCTCAACCCGCGGTCCTCGGTGAGAGAGGGAGGGACCTCTGCGCCCTTGAAAAGCACCTTCCAGACGTCCTTATGCGTCGTGTCGAAGAGCTCGCTCAGAGTCTGGTGCTGGGCCGGGTCGAACTCCCACAAGTTGAAGTCCCGTTGTTGGCACGGGAGGATCCGGCGGACGAGCATGACCTGGACTATGTTGACAAGCTTGAGCTTCTTGCTTGCCATGTTCAGGATACATTTCTGGAGTCCGTCCAGTTCCATCGATGAACCCCACGACAAGCCCTTCTCTTTCTAGGAAGTGAGCCGTGTGGGGAATCCGGATCGAAACTTGGGGGCAGCCACCCATTTGGTGTCGCGCGGCTCGGTGATGTAGAACCACGCCGATTGCCACCCCTTTATGGTCTCCACGAAGGAGCCTTCAAGCCATATAACGTTGGGCATCTTGCCCACCATGGCTCTGCCGCATTCTGCTTGTTGGACACCCACCACCTTCGGCTTGATATTGAAGGTCTTTAACCACAGGCCGAAGTGGGGCAGGATGCGGAGGAAAGCCTCACACACGATGATGAACGCCGAAATGTTGAGGACGAAGTTCGGGGCCAGATCATGAAAGTCTAGCCCGTAGTAGAACATGAGACCACGGACGAATGGATGGAGGGGAAACCCCAGTCCGCGGAGGAAGTGGT
The DNA here is from genome assembly GCF_056163025.1 of Triticum urartu. Classification (NCBI taxonomy): domain Eukaryota; kingdom Viridiplantae; phylum Streptophyta; class Magnoliopsida; order Poales; family Poaceae; genus Triticum; species Triticum urartu. The sequence goes on along the minus strand of NC_141878.1, from coordinate 474,151,206 downwards.
GGAGGAAAACTACCCTCTCATGAGGTTCAGGGGTAGGAACGATCTGCCCCACAGCAGGCAGCCGATGCGCTATATTCGCGCCAAGTATCCGGCTCCGCGTAGCTTCTTGATGTGTCCCTCCGTAACGGAGGAAGCCATCCATTTGCCTCCCGCTCCGGACATGATTGGAGAAGGTTGAGGGGAAGGATGTGGGCTTGGGTGTTGGAGCTCGAGTGCGCAAGAGTGGATGAGCAAGGAGGAAGAAGGCGTGGGTAGAAAAAAGGTTAAACCTTGTCCCTTTATAAGGGCGACCGAAACTATGCGCCTCCACTAGCCTGGTAAAACTCTCTTATCCCCCAAGCGCTGTAATCGATGGCGCGGTTGGGTTACCCACGCCCGTATTGATGAGAATCCCGTAATAAGGGGAACACGATCTCTGCTTTGACAAGACGTGTCAAGAAACTGCCTCGCGTTGTGTGCGGGGCTAGTTAAAGGAAACGGTTCGAATAATTACCGGGCCATGGCATAATGTCATGTTGCTAAAACGTGTTAGCAGATTAGATTTGCGGAAATATTATTCTCTCTACGGTGGTATGTGGAACTTATTTTGCAGGGTCGGACACTATCCTTGTATTCAAATTCTTCCGTGATGTATTCAGAGGAGGAACCCGCCTTGCAATGCCGAAGACAATACTGCACGCCGGACTCATCGTCATTGAAGCCTGGTTCAGGGGCTACTGAGGGAGTCCTGGATTAGGGGGTCTCCGGACAGCCGGACTATATCCTTTTGCCGGACTATTAGACTATGAAGATACAAGATTGAAGACTTCGTCTCGTGTCCGGATGGGACTCTACTTGGCGTGGAAGGCAAGCTAGGCAGTACGGATATGGATATCTCCTCCTTTGTAACCGACCTTGTGTAACCCTAACCCTCTCCGATGTCTATATAAACCGGAGGGTTTTAGTCCGTAGGACAACATACAATCAGACCATAGGCTAGCTTTTAGGGTTTAGCCTCTCCGATCTCGTGGTAGATCAACTCTTGTAACACCCATATCATCAAGAATAAATCAAGCAGGACGTAGGATTTTACCTCCATCAAGAGGGCCCGAACCTGGGTAAAACATCATATCCCCTGCCTCCTGTTACCATCCACCTTAGACGCACAGTTCGGGACCCCCTACCCGAGATCCGCCGGTTTTGACACCGACAGTCGTGCCGAGACACCACGTGATGATCGGGTGTGATAAGCTCTACGTTCACATACAACGGGTGCAAGCCAGTTTTGCACACGCGGAATACTCGGGTTAAACTTGACGAGCCTAGCATATGCAAATATGGCCTCAGAACACTGGAGACCGAAAGGTCGAGCGTGAATCATATAGTAGATATGATCAACATAGTGATGTTCACCATTGAAAACTACTCCATCTCATGTGATGATCGGACATGGTTTAGTTGATTTGGATCACGTGATCATTTATATGACTAGAGGGATGTCTATCTAAGTGGGAGTTCTTAAGTAATATGATTAATTGAACTTTAATTTATCATGAACTTAGTCCTGATAGTATTTGCATAACTATGTTGAAGATCAATAGCTCGCGATGTAGCTCCCCGTTTATTTTTGATATGTTCCTAGAGAAAAACTATGTTGAAAGATGATAGTAGCAATGATGCGAACTAGGTCCGTGATCTGAGGATTATCCTCATTGGTGCACAAAAGAATTATGTCCTTGATGCACCGCTAGGTGACAGACCTATTGCAGGTGCAGATGCAGACGTTATGAACGTTTGACAAGCTCGGTATGATGACTACTTGATAGTTTAGTGCGCCATGCTTTACGGCTTAGAACCGGGACTTCAAAATGTTTTGAACGCCATGGAGCATATAAGATGTTTCAAGAGTTGAAATTAGTATTTCAGACTCATGCCCATGTCGAAAGGTATGGGACCTTTGACAAGCACTTTGCCTACAAGATGGAGGAGAATAGCTCAGCTAGCGAGCATGTGCTCAGAATGTCTAAGTACTACAATCACTTGAATCAAGTGGGAGTTAATCTTCCAGATAAGATAGTGATTGACAGAGTTCTCTAGTCACTATCACCAAGTTACTAGAACTTAATGATGAACTATAATATGCAAGGGATAACGAAAACGATTCCCAAAGCTCTTCATGATGCTGAAATCAATGAAGGTAGAAATCAAGAAAAGCAACAAGTGTTGATGGTTGACAAGACCACTAGTTTCAAGAAAAGGGCAAAGGGAAGAAGGGGAACTTCAAGAAGAACGACAAGCAAGTTGCTGCTCAAGTGAAGAAGCCCAAGTCTGGACCTAAGCCTGAGACTAAGTGCTTCTACTGCAAAGGGACTGGTCACTGGAAGCAGAACTGCCCCAAGTATTTGGCGGATAAGAAAGGATGGCAAAGTGAACAAAGGTGTATTTGATATACAAGATATTGATGTGTACTTTACTAGTGTTTATAGCAACCCCTCAGTATTTGATACTAGTTCAGTTGCTAAGATTAGTAACTCGAAACGGGAGTTGCAGAATGAACAGAGACTAGTTAAGGGTGAAGTGACGATGTGTGTTGGAAGTGGTTCCAAGATTGATATGATCATCATCGCACACTCCCTATACTTTCGGGATTAGTGTAGAACCTAAATAAATGTTATTTTGTGTTTGCGTTAAGCATGAATATGATTTGATCATGTTTATTGCAATACGGTTATTCATTTAAAGTCAGAGAATAATTGTTGTTCTGTTTACATGAATAAAACCTTCAATGGTCATACACCCAAGGTGAATGGTTTATTGAATCTCGATCGTAGTGATACACATATTCATAATATTGAAGCCAAAAGATGCAAAATTAATAATGATAGTGCAACTTATTTGTGGCACTACCATTTAGGTCATATTGGTGTAAAGCGCATGAAGAAAATCCATGCTGATGGGCTTTTGGAATCACTTGATTATGAATCAGTTGATGCTTGCGAACCATGCCTCATGGACAAGATGACTAAGACTCTGTTCTCCGGAACAATGGAGCGAGCAACAGACTTGTTGGAAATAATACATACTGATGTATGCAGTCCGATAAGTGTTGAGGCTCGCGGCAGGTATCCTTATTTTCTGACCTTCATAGATGATTTGAGCAGATATGGGTACATCTACTTGATGAAACATAAATCTGAAACATTTGAAAAGTTCAAATAATTTCAGAATGAAGTGGAAAATCATCGTAACAAGAAAATAAAGTTTCTATGATCTAATCGTGGAGGAGAATATTTTGAGTTACGAGTTTGGTCTTCATTTGAAACAATGCGGAATAGTTTCGCAACTCACGCCACCTAGAACACCATAGCGTAATGGTGTGTCCGAACATCGTAGCCGTACTTTATTAGATATGGTGCAATCGATGATGTCTCTTACCGATTTACCACTATCGTTTTGGTGTTATGGATTAGAGACAGCTACATTCACGTTAAATAGGGCACCATCTAAAGCCGTTGAGACAACACCATATGAATTGTGGTTTGGTAAGAAACCAAAGTTGTCATTTCTTAAAGTTTGGGGTTGCGATGCTTATGTGAAAAAGTTTCATCCTGATAAGCTCAAACCCAAATCGGAGAAATGTGTCTTCATAGGATACCCAAAGGAGACAGTTGGGTACACCTTCTATCATAGATCCGAAGGCAAGACATTCGTTGCTAAGAATGGATCCTTTCTAGAGAAGGAGTTTCTCTCAAAGAAGTGAGTGGGAGGAAAGTAGAACTTGATGAGGTAACTGTACCTGCTCCCTTATTGGAAAGTAGTTCATCACAGAAATCTGTTCCTGTGACTCCTACACCAATTAGTGAGGAAGCTAATGATGATGATCATGTAACTTCAAATCAAGTTACTACCGAACCTCGTAGGTCAACCAGATTAAGATCCACACCAGAGTGGTATGGTAATCCTGTTCTGGAGGTCATGTTACTTGACCATGACGAACCTACGAACTATGAGGAAGCGATGATGAGCCCAGATTCCACGAAATGGCTTGAGGCCATGAAATCTGAGATGGGATCCATGTATGAGAACAAAGTATGGACTTCGATTGACTTGCCCGATGATCGGTGTCATTGAGAATAAATGGATCTTCAAGAGGAAGACGGATGCTGATAGTAGTGTTACTATCTACAAAGCTCGAATTGTCGCAAAAATGTTTTCGACAAGTTCAAGGTGTTGACTACGATGAGATTTTCTCACTCGTATCAATGCTTAAAAGTCTGTCCGAATCATGTTAGGAGTTGCCGCATTTTATGAAATCTGGTAAATGGATGTCAAAACTGCATTCCTTAATGGATTTCTTAAAGAAAAGTTGTATATGATGCAACCAGAAGGTTTTGTCGATCCTAAAGGTGCTAACAAAGTGAGCAAGCTCCAGCGATCCATCTATGGACTGGTGCAAGCATCTCGGAGTTGGAGAATATGCTTTGATAAAGTGATCAAAGCATATGGTTTTATACAGACTTGTGGTGAAGCCTGTATTTACAAGAAAGTGAGTGGGAGCACTACAGCATTTCTGATAAGTATATGTGAATGACATATTGTTGATCGAAAATAATGTAGAATTTTTTGGAAATCATAAAGGGATGTTTGAAAGGAGTTTTTCAAAGAAAGACCTCAGTGAAGCTACTTACATATTGAGCATCAAGATCTATAGAGATAGATCAAGACGGTTGATATATTTTCAATGAGTACATACCTTGACAAGATTTTGAAGTAGTTCAAAATGGAACAGTCAAAGAAGGAGTTCTTGCTTGTGTTGCAACGTGTGAAGTTGAGTAAAGAATCAAAACCCGACCACGGCAGAAAATAGAAAGAGAATGAAAAGTCATTCCCTATGCCTTAGTCATAGGTTCTATAAAATATGCTATGCTATGTACCAGACCTATTGTGTACCTCACCATAAGATTGGAAGAGGGTACAATAGTGATCTAGGAGTGGATCACTAGACAGCGGTCAAAAATATCCTTAGTGGAATAAGGAAATGTTTCTTGGTTATGGAGGTGACAAAGAGTTCGTCAAAAAAAGTTACGTCGATGCAAGCTTTAACACCAATCTGGATGACTCTAAGTCTCAATCTAGATACATGTTAAAAGTGGGAGAAATTAGCTAGAGTAGCTCCGTGCAAAGCATTGTAGACATAGAAAATTTGCAAAATACATACGGCTCTCAGTGTGGCAGACCCGTTGACTAAATTTCTCTCACAAGCAAAACATGATCACTCTTTGGGTGTTAATCACATAGCGATGTGAACTAGATTATTGACTCTAGTAAACCCTTTGGGTGTTAGTCACATGGAGATGTGAACTAATCACATAAAGATATGAACTATTCGTGTTAAATCACATGACGATGTGAACTAGATTATTGACTCAAATGCAAGTGGGAGACTGAAGGAAATATGCCCTAGAGGCAATAATAAAGTTGTTATTTATATTTCCTTATATCATGATAAATGTTTATTATTCATGCTAGAATTGTATTAACCGGAAACTTAGTACATGTGTGAATACATAAACAAATAGAGTGTCACTAGTATGCCTCTACTTGACTAGCTCGTTAATCAAAGATGGTTAAGTTTCCTAGCCATGGACAAAGAGTTGTCATTTGATAAGCGGGATCACATCATTAGAGAATGATATGATTGACTTGACCCATCCATTAACTTAGCACGATGATCGTTACAGTTTCATTGCTACTGCTTTGTTCATGACTTATACATGTTCCTCAGACTATGAAATTATGCAACTCCCGAATACCGCAGGAACACCTTGTGTGCTATCAAACATCATAACATAACTGGGTGATTATAAATATGCTCTACAGGTGTCTCCGATGGTGTTTGTTGAGTTGGCATAGATCAAGATTAGGATTTGTCACTCCGAGTATCGGAGAGGTATCTTTGGGCCCGCTCGGTAATGTACATCACTATGAGCCTTGCAAGCAATGTGATTAATGAGTTAGTTGCGGGATGATGCATTACGGAACGAGTAAATAGACTTGCCGGTAACTACATTGAACTAGGTATGATGATACCGACGATCGAATCTCAGGCAAGTAACATATCGATGACAAAGGGAACAACGTATGTTGTTATGCGGTTTGACCAATAAAGATCTTCGTAGAATATGTAGGAGCCAATATGAGCATCCAGGTTCACTTATTGGTTATTGACCGGAGATGTGTCTCGGTCATGTCTACATAGTTCTCGAACCCGTAAGGTCCGCACGCTTAACGTTCGGTGATGATCGGTATTATGAGTTTATGTGTTTTGATGTACCGAAGGTAGTTCGGAGTCCTGGATGTGATCACGGACATGACCAGGAGTCTCGAAATGGTTGAGACATAAAGATTGATATATTGGACGGCTATATTCAGACACCGGAAAGGTTCCAGATGATCTCGGAGAAAACCGGAATGTCGGAGGGGTTACCGGAACCCCCAGGGGCTAATGGGCCTTAATGGGCCCTAGTGGAGAGAGAGAGGGGCCGGCCAGGGCAGGCCGCATGCCCCATCCCCTTGAGTCCAAATAGGACAAGGAAGGGGGGGCGGCGCCCCCCTTGCCTTTCCCCTCTCCGACTCCTTCGTTCCCCCTCCTAGTGGGACTAGGAAAGGGGAGTCCTACTCCCACTAGGAGGAGGACTCCTCCTCTTGGCGCGCCCTCCTAGCGCCGACCGGCCTCCCCCCTTGCTCCTTTATATACGAGCGCAGGGGGCACCCCAAGACACACAAGTTTATCATTGATCTCTTAGCCGTGTGCGGTTCCCCCCTCCACCATAATCCACCTTGGTCATCTCGTAGCGTGCTTAGGCGAAGCCCTGTTCCGGTAGCATCATCATCACCGTCGTCACGCCGTCGTGCTGACGAAGCTCTCCCTCGACACTCTGCTGGATCGTGAGTTCATGGGACGTCACTGAGCCGAACATGTGCAGATCGCGGAGGTGCCGTAGTTTTGGTACTAGGATCGGTCGATCGTGAAGACGTATGACTACATCAACCGCGTTGTCATAACGCTTCCGCTTACGGTCTATGAGGGTACGTAGACAATACTCTTCCCTCTTGTTGCTATGCATCACCATGATCTTGCGTGTGCGTAGGATTTTTTTTTTAAATTACTGCATTCCCCAACAGAAAGCGCCTGTCCGCGACATCAGGGAGGGCACCCTACAGCCGTGCTCTTCCAAGGGGAGGAGCCCATCCGCGACAACATGGAGCGCATCCAGGGTCCGTGCTCTTCCCACAGGAATGAGCCCATCTGTGACAAGTGAGGAAACCCATGATTAGTTTTGCCGTGCCTCTTCACAGGGGGAAACCCGTGATTTCTTTTGTCAAGTCCCTTTTGTAGTGTAGTGAGAATATGTCCAGTTTTAATTGCTATATCTGGTTGTTTGCAGTATGCCTTGTTTATTTCAGTTGTTCACAATGTGATGCTCTATATGTGCAATTATTTACTATGCAATACATTTCATCAATCCAGTTTTAAACATAACGATAGGAAAGCATATATTTGCTTGTTGTTAAGCCTGTTATAGCTAGCATATGCCTCTTTTAAAGTTTTTTGATTGTTCGGTTGTTTGTAGTTAGCATATGTCCAGTTTCAAATGCTATCTTTGGTTGTTCGTAGTATGCCTTGTTTATTTCAGTTATTCACAACATGATGTTGTATATGTGCAAGTATGAACTGTGCAGTTCAATTTTATCAGTACCAGTTTCAACAATACCACTATGAATGACTACATTTGGTTGCTGCATCTTGTAGTTAACACGCCTTTCCATTTTTATTTAACAATAACCAGTGTACTTAGACCGGCACAATACTAGTTTGAATGACTATGTTTGCTTGTTGTTAAATGTTAGGCTTGTTGCAGTTAGCACACCTTTCCACTTGTTTTGCTTTACTAGCGTGCTTAAACCTGCACACTGAAGCTATCTTTTGGAGATTATTTTGCCTGTCATGTATAATTTTGGTTGATGTTTAGCCTGTTGTGCTTAACATGCTTCTCGATGTACCTACACAGGACAATTTTGGGAATGACTGTTGTTTTCCATCGAGGTTAGTTTCATCCCATGGCTTATATCTGCTCACTGTTCAGGATATCGGTGGCTGGTACCATATAGGCCGGCGGCTGATAAGGGACTAATCGGTGAATTGGACTTTTAAGTGAATATATCTGCAATCCATTTATCGTTAGGTTAACTAGGGCCATATGTAATATATCTGAGGCTACATAGCAACATGCAATGTACTTAATGTCTAAATATGCAATCCTAGGCTACATAGCAACAAAGAAGAGTGTTACATTAATGTTCTAATGATGTCTAGATATACGTAGAAGAGCAACAGCGGTAACAACAACAACACAACCCTGTTTGGATACTCAACTTAGCTAGAGGTTAGAGTTAGTTTCTAGCTCATTACTAACCCTGAACTAACTCCGTCCAAAGAGTTGTTTGGATGGAAGGGTTAGATTGACAATATATTCACTAGGAGAACTAGCTCAAATTAGCACCTCCTGGTTGGATAGTTTTTTGGGGTGGGTTATAGATGCAACTAGCTCAAACTAGCCCTCATGTTTAGATATGCTTTAGGGCTATTTGAGCCCGAACTAGTTCAAAATAACTGTAACCCCTAGATACAGCAGCAGTTAATCGGCCGATAATTATTAAGAATGCACTAAACTCTTTCCGGTCCATAATATAAGATGTTAATTCATCTAATATGTGAGTATATTAGATGTTATAAGATACTCCCTCCGTTCCTAAATATTTGTCTTTTTAGAGATTTCGAATGGACTACCACATACGGATGTATATAGACATATTATAAAAGAGTGTTGTACTACATCATTGTGCAATTGCTGTTTAGCTTCTAATATTAACTTGGTGCTTTTAGGTGCATATGTCATTGGTAAAGATCTGCGCTTCAACCCTTTCTGCATATGTGGCAATGAGATATCGATGAACCAGCATCAAGTGAGGAAGCTGATAAAGATTGTTAGTAAAATGAGTCCAAAGATGGCAATTAAACTATTTGTTTACACTTTATCCAAGACAACAGCGAACTGCAGGATGGTAAGTAAGAACTCTGCAACCTTCTTTTTACTGCCCATAATGAGTTGTGTTAGGTGACAATGTCTGGATCTTTTTCCTTTGAAGTGGTTGCCAAAGCAGTTTACTCAAGATTACCTCTCAAACTACATGATTGGTGGGCATGCAAATGTTAAAGTATTTCTACCAGAACACGATGATTATCTAGATGTTTTCATGAAGAATGTGAAGGATGGGCGGTCGGCCATCACAAGGGGTTGGACTAGAGTCGTGCGTGCCTTCTGCATGGAGGAGGGCACAATATGGGCATTCCGCTTCACCTTGTTCGGCAACCAGAATATATTTCGCCTCTTTCTTTACCGTCTTTAATAGTACAAGTATACAACTATGGTTCATCATTCTTTATTTGGTTCTTATGTAATTCTTGAACATATGTACCTATGAATCGAATAATGCATTGGTTTTTGAACTTGATGGATATGAATAAAGTTGTAGCATACATTCAAATTCAAATTCAAATCTGGTACAATTTGAAATAGCAGCAATTAAATTACGGTGAACTTATGCTCTCCAGGTTGTTACGGCACACACGGTTGGTAAAACATGTGTGATATACACCATAATCCGAGACGGTTCACAGAGAGGAAACGTGTGCGATGTCAGACAATATCACAAACGGTGCGGGCAAACTAAACGTTTGTGTTAGTTGCCTTATCGTACACGATTTGCAACCATGAACTGTTTCTGATGAAGTATGCATCGTAAACGTTGCACTACAGAATAGCGTGTGCGATAGTTGTTGTGTACGACGATGTTACGACGGTCCGACGTTTCGTAATCCTGTCCGACACTCGTACGACGATTAGCTAATCTTCTTAACAGTGAACCGCTTGTGATGGGCCGCACATCATACACGTTCTATAATAGTGAGCCGTTTGTGATGGGTCACGCATCGTAAACGCAGCACCACAGAATACCGACTGTGATGGCAATGCGAGTAGAAATGAGTAGGAGTACTGTAGGGTCCCTATCCCCGACGGTTTCTGGGTCGTGTGAGAAGGACCCCCCTATCGCCCACACTCACTTGGCGACGGTTCGAAATGTCATCGCGGAAAGGGGTTAAAAACCGTTTGTTTAGTACCGACGCGCACTAGTGTTAAGAGACAAAATAAAACAAGCAAAAGCTCATATCATACAAGATGCTCCAAGCAAAACACATATCATGTGACGAATGAAAATATAGTTTCGAGTAAAATACCGATGATCGTTAGAAGGAAGAGGGGATGCCACTCAGGGGCATCCCCAAGCTTAGTTGGTTGCTCATTTCTGGATAATAGCTTGGGATGCCGGGGCATCCCCAAGCTTAGGCTCTTCTATCCTTTATTCCTTCATCCATCATAAGATAACCCAAAACTTGAAAACTTCAAATACACAAAACTCAACAAAACCTTCGTGAGATCCGTTAGTATAAGAATAATAAATCACTACTATAAGTATTGTATAAAACCAATTCATATTTTTTTGTATTATATCTACTGTATTACAACTTTTCTATGGCAAAAACTCATCAAACAAAACCATAGAGCCATCAAAATAAGCACACAACACAAAGAAAACAGAATCTGTCGAAACAAAATAGTCTGTAGCAATCTAACTATTTTGAATACGTCTGTAACTCCAAAAATTCTGAAAAATTAGGAAGACCTGAGAAATTTGTATATTGATCTACTGCAGGTGGAATGGGTATTTTATCGCTCTCTGGTAAAAATGAAAATTATTTTTGTGAGCATAAAAGTTTCTGTTTTTTCAGCAAGATCAAACAATTATCACCCAAGAAGATCCTAAAGGCTTTACTTGGCACAAACACTAATTAAAACATAAAAAAACACAATCATAATAGTGGCATAATTGTGTTAACACTCAAAAACAGGAAGCAAAAAGCAAAAATAAAATTTATTCATTGGGTTGCCTCCCAACAAGGGCTATACTTTTACGCCCTTAGCCAGGCATAAAGCAAGGATCTAAATTTTGTCATCTTTGGTTCGAGATCCATAAGATGCCCTCATGATTGATTCATATGGTGGCCTAATTCTTGTTCTAGGGAAGTGTTCCATACCCTTCCTCAAAGGAAATTGGAACTTAATATTGCCTTATTTCATATCAATCACGGCACCGATAGTGCGTAAAAATGGTCTACCAAGAATAATTGGACAAGATAGATTGCAATCAATATCAAGAACAATAAAATCTATGGGCACATAATTCCTATTTGCAAGAATAAGAACATCATTAATTCTTCCCATAGGATTTTTAATAGTAGAATCCGCTAAGTGCAAATTTAAAGAGCATGATTCAAGATCGGTAAGACCAAGCACATCACATAAAGGTTTCGGAATTGTAGAAACACTAGCACCCAAGTCACACAAAGAAAAACACTCATAATTTTTAATCTTGACTTTGATAGTAGGTTCCCATTCATCATGCAATTTTCTAGGAATTGATACTTCTAATTTCAATTTTTCTTCAAAAGCTTTCATCATAGCATCAACAATATGTTTAGTAAAAGCCTTATTTTGTTCATAAGCATGGGGTGAATTTATCATGGATTGCAACAAAAAATACAATCAATCAAGGAGCAACTATCATAATTAAAGTCTTTGTAATCCAAAAGAGTGGGCACATCACTAGTTAAAGTTTTGACCTCTCTAAACCCACTTTCATCAATTTTCTCAACAAGATTTTCACCCTCCGAAATATTGGGACGCCTTCTACCTAAAGTTGACTCTTATCTAGTCCCCTTTTCATCAATATTAACATTACTAAACAAGGAATCAATAGAAGAAACACCAATCATTTTAAGATCTTCATCACTTTTGTCTTCTAACGAGATTGGTTTAGCGGCCATTTGATTTACCAAGGTAGCTTGTGCATCGGATATCTTTCCTAGCAAACTTTCAGCAAAAGCATACTTAGATTAGAGATTGCAAACTTCTCTACTGATATCATCAAGTTTTTCGTAATAGCATCGAGCACAATGGAGTGCTCCTTAAGTTCTTCAGCAAAAATACTTATTATGCTCAAATTGTGTAGTCATATATTCCTTAATACTTTTCTCAATTTCAAGCAAAATATTTGGGTAAGGAACATCATAATATTTTATTTGAGGCATCATGACCATGCAAACAAAAGTGCACACAAAAACAGATCTGGCAAGAAAACGGTGAACGAAAAAGAGAGGCGAATAAAATGACAAATTTTTGTGAAGTGGGTGGGAGGAAAACGAGGGGAAAATGGCAAATAATGTAAATTGCGAGGAGATGAGATTTGTGATTAGGAACCTGGTATATGCTGAAGATCCTCCCCGGCAACGATGCCAGAAATTCCTTTTGATGTCGCTTAAAGCTACGTCGGTATTTTCCCAAAGAGGAAGGGATGATGCAGCACAACGGCGGTAGGTATTTCCCTCGGATATGAAACCAAGGTTATCGAACCAGTAGGAGAACCAAGCAACACAACGTAAACAACACCTGCACACAAATAACAACTTCTCGCAACCCGACGTGTTAAAGGGGTTGTCAATCCCTTCCGGGGTACGGCACCTCAAGATAGGCAAACGGATGTGAGGTAAATTTGTAGTAGATTGATAGATCGAACACCAAAAAAATAAATAAGGATAAATTGCAGCAACGTATTTTTGGGTTTTTGGATTAATAGATCTGAAAATAAAAGCAAATAAAAGTAGACGGCAAAGGCAAATAATATGAGAAAGAGACCGGGGGGCCGTAGGTTTCACTAGTGGCTTCTCTCGAGAAAAATAGCAAAGCGGTGGGTGAACAAATTACTATTGGGCAATTGATAGAACTTCAAATACTCATGACGATATCTAGGCAATGATCATTATATAGGCATCATGTCCAAGATTAGTATACCGACTCCTGCCTGCATCTACTACTATTACTCCACACATTGACTGCTATCTAGCATGCATCTAGTGTATTAAGTTCATGGAAAAACGGAGTGATGCAATAAGAACGATGACATGATATAGACAGGATCTATCTATGTAGAGATAGACCCCATCATTTTATCCTTAGTAGCAACGATACATACGTGTTGTTTCCCTTTCTGTCACTGGGATCAAGCACCGTAAGATCGAACCCACTACAAAGCACCTCTTCCCATTGCAAGATAAATAGACCAAGTTGGCCAAACAAAACCCAAATATCGGAGAAGAAATACGAGGCTATAAGCAATCATGCATATAAGAGATCAAAGAAACTCAAATAAATTTCATGGATATAAAAAGATATGACTGATCATAAACTCAAAGTTCATGAGATCCCAACAAACACACTGCAAAAGAGTTACATCATATGGATCTCCAAGAGACCATTGTATTGAGAATCAAGAGGGAGAGATGAAGCCATCTAACTACTAACTACGGACCCGAAGGTCTACAAAGAACTACTCACGCATCATCAGAGAGGCGCCAATGGAGGTGGAGAACCCCATCCGAGATGGTGTCTAGATTGGATCTGCTGGTTCTGGACTCTGCGGCGGCTGGATGAATATTTCGTCGACTCCCCTAGGGTTTCTGGAATATTGGGGTATTTATATAGCAAAGAGGCAGTCCGGTGGGCACCCGAGGTGGGCACAACCCACCAGGGCGCGCCTGGGCCTCCTGGCGTGCCCTGGTGGGTTGTGCCCCCCTCGGGGCGCCCCCGAGGCGCAGCCAGGGCCCGTTGTGTTCCTTCTGGCCCATAAAAATTCTTCGTAAAGTTTTGGGGCATTTGGACTCCGTATGATATTGATTTTCTGCGATGTAAAAAAACATGGAAAAAACAACAACTGGCACTTGGCACTATGTCAATAGGTTAGTACCAAAAAATGACTATAAAATGATTATAAAACATCCAAGATTGATAATATAACAGCATGGAACAATCAAAAATTATAGATACGTTGGAGACGTACCATGGTCCCCCTCAGGTGTCAATGTGTGTTTTGTCGAGGATCCTTAGTTGCATGTCGACCATCGACTCGCAACTAGGGTGTGTGTGTTTGACGACAACCCGCAGTTGCAAGCCGACCATCGACTGACAACTAAGGGTGTTTGCGTTTGTCGAGGCCCCCCAGTTGCATGTTAACCATCGACTCACAACTAGGGGAGTGTGTGTTTGCCAAGGGTCCCTAAATGCATGCCGACCATCGACTCGCAACTATGGGAGGGTGTGTGTGTGTGTGTGTGTTAGGGGCCCAGTTGCAAGTCAACCATCGACTCATAACTAGGGGGTTGTGTGTGTTTGTCAACGGAGCTAAGTTGCAAGCCGACCAATGATACGTCTCCAATGCATCTATAATTTTTGATTGTTCCATTCTATTACATTATCTGTTTTGGATGTTTTATATGCATCAGTATGCTATTTCATATTATTTTTGGGACTAACCTATTAACCTAGAGCCTAGTGCCAGTTTCTATTTTTTCTTGTTTTTTACCTTCAAAGAAAAGAAATATCAAACGAAGTCCAAACGGAATAAAACTTTCACGATGATTTTTCTTGGACCAGAAGACCCCAGGAGACTTGGAGTTCAAGTCAGAAGAGCCACGAGGCAGCGACAAGGGTGGAGGGCGCGCCCTCGAGGGGCTACCTTGTGGGCCCCTCGTGACTCCCCTGACCAAGTTCTTCCTCCTATATATTCACATATATTCCCGAACCTCCAGAAGCATCACAAAAACACTTTTCCACCACTGCAACCTTCTGTTCCCGTGAGATCCCATCTTGGGGCCTTTTCCGGCACCCTGCTAGAGGGGGATTCAATCACGGAGGGCATCTACATCAACTCTATTGCCCTTCCGATGAAGCGTGTGTAGTTTACCTCAGACCTACGGGTCCATAGCTAGTAACTAGATGGCTTCTTCTTTCTCTTTGATTCTCGATACCATGTTCTCCTCGATGTTCTTGGAGATCTATCCGATGTAATCTTCTTTTGTGGTGTGTTTGTCGAGATCTGATGAATTGTAGATTTATGATCATATTATCTATGAATATTACTTGAATCTACTCTGAATTCTTATATGCATGATTTGATATCTTTGTAATTCTCTTCGAACTATCGGTTTGGTTTGGCCAACTAGACTGGTTTTTCTTGCAATGGGAGAAGTGCTTAGCTTTGGGTTCATTCTTGCGGTGTCCTCACCCAATGACAAAGTAGGGGTAGCGAGGGACGTATTGTATTCTTGCCATCGAGGATAAAAAGATGGGGTTTACATCATATTGCTTGAGTTTATTCCTCTACATCATGTCATCTTACTTAAAAGCGTTAGTATGTTCTTCATGAAGTTAATACTCTAGATGCAGGCAGGAGTCGGTCGATGTGTGGAGTAATAGTACTAGATGCAGGCAGGAGTCGATCTACTTGACACGGACGTGATGCCTATATTACATAATCATTGCCTTGGATATCGTCATAACTTTGCGCTTTTCTATCAATTGCTTGACAGTAATTTGATTACCCACCGTATTATTTGCCTTCAAGAGAAAAGCCTCTAGTGAAACCTATGGCCCCCGGGTCTATTTTCCGTCATATTAGTTTCTGATCTACTATTTTGCAATCTTTTATTTTCAGATCTATAAACCAAAAAACACAAAAATATTTAGTTATCTTTTGTTTACTTTTATCTATCTCTATCAGATCTCACCTTTGCAAGTGACTGTGAAGGGATTGACAACCCCTTTATCGCGTTGGGTGCACGTGTTTGATTGTTTGTGCAGGTATTGTTGATTTGCGCGTTCTTCTCCTACTGGATTGATACCTTGGTTCTTAACTGAGGGAAATACTTATCTCTACTGTGCTGCATCACCCTTTCTGTAGGATCGAAAGTATGTCTAGAGGGGGGTGATTAGACTACTTGACCAAATAAAAATCTAGCCTTTTCCCAATTTTAAGTCTTGGCAGATTTTAGCAACTTAGCACTACTCAAGCAATCAACCTACACATGCAAGTCTAAGAGTATAGCAGCGGAATGTAAAACATTGCACATGAAGGTAAAGGGAGGAGTTTGGAGGGAGCAAACGCAATGTAGACACGGAGATTTTTGGCGTGGTTCCGATAGGTGGTGCTATCGTACATCCACGTTGATGGAGACTTCAACCCACGAAGGGTAACGGTTGCGCGAGTCCACGGAGGGCTCCACCCACGAAGGGTCCACGAAGAAGAAACCTTGTCTATCCCACCATGGCCATCGCCCATGAAGGACTTGCCTCACTAGGGTAGATCTTCACGAAGTAGGCGATCTCCTTGCCCGTACAAACTTCTTGGTTCAACTCCACAATCTTGACGGAGGCTCCCAAGTGACACCTAACCAATCTAGGAGATACCACTCTCCAAAAGGTAATAGATGGTGTGTTGATGATGAACTCCTTGCTCTTGTGCTTCAAATGATAGTCTCCCCAACACTCAACTCTCTCTCACAGATTTGGATTTGGTGGAAAGATTATTTGAGTGGAAAGCAACTTGGAGAAGGCTAGAAATCAAGATTCATATGGTTGGAATGGAATATCTTGACCTCAACACATGAGTAGGTGGTTCTCTATCAGAAAATGTATGATAGAAGTGTAGACATGTTTTGATAGCTCTCTCCACGAATGAAGAGTGGGTGGAGGGGTATATATAGCCTTCACACAAAATCTAACCGTTACACACAAATCACCAAACTCGGTGGGACCAAATAATTAAACTCGATTGGACCGACTTAGTTCAAAATGTGAACGTTAGGATTTTCGATGGGACCGACATGTCAACTCAGTGAGACCGATTTCATTAGGGTTAGGGCTTAACGTAATCTCGGTGAGACCGATTACACAAACTCGGTGGGGATCGATTTTTGTAATAAGCTAACCAGAGAGTTCGTCAGGCAAACTCGGTGGGACCGATTCGCTCATCTCGGTGAAACTGAAACATTACGAAGGGGAAACACAGAGTTTGCATTGCGAACTCGGTGGGACCGATCGCTCATTTCGGTTGGACCGAAACGTTACAAAGGGAAACCGAGAGTTTGTAATCCCATCTCGGTGAGACCGAGATCCCTATCGTTGAGACTGAAAAGACTAGGGTTTTGTGGCAGTGGCTATGTCAACTGAACTCGATGGCGCCTGATAGAAAGTTTCGGTGGGGCCGAGTTTGACTTCTGGTTTGGGACATATGTGGATATGAGAAATTGGTTGAGGGTTTTGGAGCATATCACTAAGAATTTTGAGCAAGTAACCCATTAAGCAATACCTCATCCCCTTTTAATAGTATTGGCTTTTCCTATGGATTCAATGTGATCTTGGATCACTAAAAGGTAAAATGTAGAGTCTTGAGCTTTAGAGCTTGAGCCAATCTTTTGTCCTTAGCATTTTGAGGGGTCCACATTTCTAATCCATGCCATGCCAATCATTGAGCTTTCCTGAAATATTTATCTCAAAATAGTATTAGCTCAATGAGCTATATATTGTTAGGAATTACCAAAAGCACCCAGGGATAGTTGCACTTTCACTTTTCTCTTTAAGGGAAAAGCTAACGCAAACTCAAGAAGTAGGAGGAAGAATTTCTGGCGCCGTTGCCGGGGAGATCTACGCCAAGCCTACCAAATACCCATCATAAAATCTCATCTCTTGCATTACATTATTCGCCATTCGCCTCTCGTTTTCCTCTCCCCCACTTCTAAAACGACTTTCAAAAAGATTTGCCTTTTTATTCGCCCTTCTTCCGTTCGTCTTTTTGTTTGCCCTTATGTCTTACTTGGTTTGTTTGCTCGTTTGCTTGGTATAATTATGTGTTTATTGAAAATCAGAAGCAAAGAGTTTATGAATCCTCATCCACTTGCTAATCTTTTTAAGAGATCCAATTATGATGAACCAATTGCTAGTGAACTGAGTGCACTAGATTATCTTTATGAAGTTTTGCTTGAAATTCGTGAATCTAAAAATTGTGATGAAGTGCTAAAAGAAGAAATTTATGAAGTGATTCATGATAGCTCCTTGAATGAAAAGCATGATTGCAATGCTATTAGTATAAATACTATTGATGACAATTGTGTTAATGATATGCAAAACCCTAAGCTTGGGGATGCTAGTTTTGCTATGTCCACTACTTGTTGCAATGATCATGATTGGGGTGATTCTTCTTACAATTAAAAAAAATTATTTAAGCCCATGATGAGTATGAGATTGATAATAATGTTTGTAATAATACTGAAAGTGGGTTTGAAAGAGTGTCAACTTTAAATCCCACATATTTGAATAATGTTCAATCTTATGAAATTTTTGATAAAAGTGGGTTTGGAGAGGTCATGACTCTATTTTGTGATAACCCCACTATTTCGGAAGAGTGTCAACTTTGCATGCATGTGAATCATGAAGAGAAAATTTTATGTAATAGCTATATTGTTGAAAATCATGTGCTTAAAAATTGATAAACATGTAAATAATGTTCCTCATATATACAAAAAATATACAATACATATGAAATGTAGACATGTGTTAAAAAAAGGGGGGAGAGCCCGAAGAAAACCGAAGAAAGTCAGTGAAAATGAAGAGAGAAACAAAAAACGAGAAAGAAATATAAAATCAAGGAGGAAAAAGGAAACAGAAAAAAAAAGGGAAATGGAAGAAAACCAAAGAAAAAAACCAGAGGAAACCCAAAGAAAAACGAAGGAAAAAGTAAAACAAAAAAGAACAAAGAAAACCCAGTAAAACGCCGCCAGAAGCGAGATGGTACTCTGCTTCCTAGTAGGCGATATATAGCGGGCACCCCTATATCTTGCTTTGAGCGAGACCTACGCTCACTGTAGGGGAGCGAGATGGGCCGGCCCAGGAGCGCGGGGGGCCACAACCCTTTTTTTTTATTTACTTTTTACTTTTCTTCATACTTTCAATATTCTAATATATATAATATAAAAAATAACTCTATGAAAAACATTGGAAAAATGTTAACCAATCATTTAAGAATGTTAAATATGCATAAATAAAATATTATCACGTATATAAAAATGTGATTATATATTTAAAAAATGATAATAAAGCATTTAAATTTTGTTGAACAAGTATTTGAAAAATCTCATATGTGCATAGAAAAAATGTTGACCATGCAAAAAATATAGATCTAGTATTTAATAAATGTTAAATGCTTATAGAAAAAATGTCGAGCATGTCTTATAAAAATGTAGATCCGGTATTTGAAAAATATTAGTCAATTATTTGAAAAATGTTAAATGTGTACAAAAAATGTTGATCATGTATTAAAAAAAATATAGATCTGATATTTGAGAAAAGTTACGCAAGCATTTGAAAAATGTTAATGTGTATATAATTTTTTTGACCATGTATTTGAAAAATGTTAATATTGTATTTGAATAATGTTAATCAAGCATTTGAAAAATGGTAATGTATGTTGAAAAAATGTTAATCTTGTATTTAAGAAATATTAGACATGTATTAGGTAGATACCGAAAATGTGTATAAAAACAATAAAATCCAAAAGAAAACAAAAGAAAACCAATGTAAAATTAGAAGGAAAAATGAAACCGGAGAAAAATGAAGATAAAAGAAAAAAACCTAGTGTAAACTGAGAAAAGAAATATTTAAAACCAAAGAGAAACAAAGAAAATAAAAGAATCACTGAACCGAGAAAACCTGCTGAAAAACCAAAGCAAAAAACGGAAGAAAAAGCGTAAACAACAAACTTAGAAAAACCAGTGGTAAATCGTCTTATTTTGCCTCAAGTACAAAGCGCATGTATACTTCAGCACGAACTTAACCCTATGTTTGTCGGCGCTTGGCATATGTTTCGACTTTTCAGCCAAGGACCTTTTTAGGTTTGTATTGAACCTGGATGTTTATCGTCTTAATTTGTTACAATGCCTCTGCACCTTTTTTTGCTCTTTTATGCTGGTTGTGGAATCACATCCAACTGTTCTCACAACTCTGAACTATCTTATTATATCGAATATTTTGCTCCACGCCCATGCTTATAAATTGTATGATGTTTTTATCAATGTCCCGGTATTTAAATAGGCAATCTTTGTCCCGTTGCAATGCACGGGCATGATGTAATATCAGATTTTTTTTATGTTTTTGTCATTTCTTACCCTGGCAGTACAACTGTGTATACGGTACTCCGAGACCGCTAGCAAAGTGTCTTTTCTTTTAATTGTTTCTCCATGAAAGTACTATTTATCTCTGATATTGTGTGATGATCATTGAACAACTTAAATACATTTTCAGTAATGACCCTGGATAAAGACGAAGCAGAGATCATAATCTTGGTGAAGGCATCTCAATGGAGATGGGATGGTATCGTGCAAGTGGATTTATTGGGCTGGCGCAATAGAAAAAAATTCTTGCTTGGTTTCTGTATTCTCTGTCCGATGTATTTTTATGTATTATTGACATGGAATAAACGATACCACTCAAAGTTTGAACTTACTCCATACATTTCATAACATGGTTGGATATTGCTGTCTTGTACATTGTGTTCCATTTTTTTCCATAATTATGTGTCCTTAATTTGTGTTTGCATTGCTTTTATACTTGTTTATTCATTTATGTCTTATATTCCTATTCATAGTCTATTCTGTGAGCAATTGTTTACTTTAGGGTTTAGAGTTTAGGGTTAGTGGTCTTAAATCCATGTTTTTCATGGTTTACATTACGTGTGCATGATTGCGAGTATTAAATTGAATGTCTCATGATCTGATTTGCTGATTATATTGTTCTTGTATTAGTCAAGATGTATTGCACGTGAAAGCTTACTATCAAAAATAATAAGGTGTGCATCGAGAGCTAACGCTCACGATAGCCACGTGGCGCCAGGGATCGTGTGGAAAAGCTCGTTCCGTATTGGCGTGTTGTTCTTTTTTTGGTCCTGGTTGGCCCACCACATTACAGGAGAACGAGAAGAGCGCCTCGCGTTTGCTTCCCATTGCACGCAACTTCCCATCTCTCTCGTTCTTTCCACTGCAGCCGCCGCCGCCGCCGCTAGGGTTGCCGCCGCCAACACCTCCCCAAGCCGTATTCGCCTCGACGGGTCTCAACCTGCCACGCGGAGTGACTCTCGGATGCGGACACTCGAGGGCGAGGGAAGCGCCGCCGCCTTTCATGGGCGCCGGTTGCTGGTGGCGGCGGGAGGGACGAGCAGGCGTGCGGCAACCTCAAGCTTCTCCCATGTGCCTGGACACGAGCGGCGCAAGGGGTTGAGGAGCAGGGGGCGATGCCAAGGGCGTGGAGCAGGGGATTCACAAGCAGATGCATATCATCAGCAACCCCTGAGACCTCGTGCAACATCAAGATGCTGGTGTCCTGCCTCCATTTGTTCGCCACGGTCGCTGCCTCATGTCAGGTACACATCGCATCTCCCTTCCTTCTCTTCTGGTCTGCTGTGGTTGAGTTCTACAAGGAGATGAGTTATTACTACTGAATTTCAGATCTAAAGTTGTGTGCTACAAAAAAAATTGTGTAGCTTACCGATTCTTAATCTAAGAAGAATGTTTATCAGGTATTGCGCGCAGGTATATGGCGAGGACACAAATTTGGGTGTCCAGCTCCTTGCCTGCATGTGCAAAGAATTCAGAACCTGCAGGTATTTTTTATTCTTGATCTCTCCATACCTTGTGTTTCATTTTCTGAATTGAAGGAATTCATGTTTAATTTCACATGATATTCAAACAAATAAATACATGGTGTGTTGAATTGCTGAAATATGGAGGAAATGCTACAGCTTGATGACTATTACAATATAGTTAATTCAGAACTTCAGTTCTGACGACATGGGTCTTGTGGACTATATTGGCTACCAGTACAATTGAGCATGATTTACACTGTTTGACAACAAAGTTTTGTAAAAACTGCAGTATTTTAGCATGTTCGTATATCAACGTATTTTGCAGTAGCAGTAATGCAGAGAATGAATCTACAATAGTCCACCTATTACCAGTACTCTTACTTCTTCTCTTCTTCCTGAATAGTTTGCTCTTTTCTCATCCACTACTCTGTTTGATTTAGCCCCTATAATCTCATCTTTCATTGTGCAGATTATTTTGTGTATGTGACTACAAGGTGTTGGAAATCCAATCAGACTGTAGGAAAAGATATATTTCTTCTTATGCTCTTTGTGTAATCAATAGTTCTTTTTTCTTCTGCTGGGTAGTTGGGGGTTTGTTTTGGGATGTTTCACCAAACTTAGGGAAGACCTTGTCAAGCTTATTTGGGGGGGCACCAGGGTGAATTAATCCTGATCCTAGCATAAGTACAGTCAGGAATTACATCTTTTGTGGCCAGCAGGAACAGTGTGGTGTCCTATTTTTTGCACTCTGGCGTTTTCTGTACTATTGGCAGAACATATACTATATTTTCTAGCTCTTGTTGTTACCTCATTTTATCCTATGCTTCTCTCAAATCAGCTATGAATTACAAACGATAATAAATCTCATGATGATGATGGTGGAGACTGTTGGTACTTTAGGTGATATATGCCTCATCAAAACTGAACATTTATCAATTTTGATGCATGGCTGTACGGGCTAACATTTTTTGTTTAAGGAAGCAACTATATAGTGTGTGCTGCAAGAATGTACATGCAATATATCTTGTGCATTGCAGACATAGGAACGCTTGATTGTCATGAGTGTGTCTCAATTGGTTCTTTATAATACAGTACTAGAGTTCATTTAGAGTATTAGTGGATGATAATTTCCTTCCCTCATATTTAAAACAGTGCAGCAGATGAAGCCAACGCGGACGATGATTAACTTCTCTGACCTTATGGTAGGTTGAATCTGAATCACATTGATGGGTGAACTTCCTTGTAGTCCCTTTTCCTGAAACTATAAGACAATGGCTTAGCCTGATGTTTTGGTAGTTGTGTAAGCTGAAACATGATGCTAAGCCGAACAATTTATTGTCGTTTTTTTCGCATGAGATCACATTTTGGTAGTTGCGAAGCCTAAACCATGATGCTTTCTTGCTGCTGTTGTAGCCTCTAATGAAATTGTGAGATAATGTAGTTAAGCTAAATTTCTTCTGTTTCAATAAGATAGATGTTGGTAGTTGCGTAAGTTGGCAGTGGTGGCTTTGATATATGATCTGCCTCGACTCGGGTCTCCTCCAGTCAGCGCCTATTCGGCGACGGCGACGGCGAGAGGAGATGAAGTGGAGGCAACTCGAGGGCCTCCTAGGGGGCCTGGTCCAGTTCTCCCCCGCCGCCTCCTTTGCTCGATTTGGCGTCCAAAAAAGGTGGGTAATGCGACGAGTAATTTATATGAACTTTGTTATGCTCTCGATTGATTCTGCTGCCTTTTGCTGCTTTGGGTGCCTGTTGTGGCGTGAGTGGGATTCAGTTCCACGCCAAATCAAGCAGTCTACTCTGGCTGAGTAGACTAGCAGGTCCATCCATCCATGTACGCCTTTCTTTGCCTGAATTTTTTCAAGGGATCGGTGGCAGCGAGATCCGCAAGGAGAACGAGGTGGCGCCGCAAGATGGCAAGAACGGTGCGGCAGCGGGGTGGGCAAGAAGATGAGGGGATTTAGGAGAGGGTGGAGGCAACGACAGTTTGCAGCAAATAAATTAATGTCCATCATTGGTTGCAGGTGTCAGGATAACTAGCTACAGGTCATGTTCCAGAATCCCCCTTCCAACCTTCTCTCCCCATAGATTGAATATACTCCCTCGGTTAATTCTTTTTATCTGCTAATTTTTTCACAATTTCTTATTCCCTTCGTTAATTTGTAGGAGGAAAATTGTGCTGACGATCTTTTCTATACTCTCTGGATTTATGGTTTATTCATGGAAAGGGTGTAAAATAATGGGCAATGGTAATTATTTTGTTCCTGTGAAGCTCCAGGTTTGGCTGATTGCTCGGATGATGAGTATCATAACCCACACAAGAAATATAGAAAAGTAAGCTGGACTAGATGTACATATTCTTCAAGTGACTAACAATATGTAATAACCTTGCTACACAATTTCAGGGTAAAGCGAAGACACAGTCCATTCGGTTTGTCATTTTGAAGGCACAGATAGAAACAAGAACACCATATATGTTCTATAAGGTCTGCTCTAAATTTTGCGAGTCTCCGAAGACATGTGTTCTCTTCCAATAGTTTGTCTTTAAAAGTAATTGATGTGTCCACACAATTTATTTTCGATGATGTGCATGACACTTTCAGCAGAAAAAGAAAACAAAATCTGGGCACAAATTGTCTCTTCCCTCCTGTGTACAGAGATAAATGAATTCATAAGTCCCACAAAACTGCCGTGTGCAATTTGGCATCAATTTCTTTGCCACGATTTTTAAGAGAAAATGTATGTGTTGATTACTATTGAGCCTCTGGTTAATTGTTGAACCTGGAAATGTATGTGCATTACTTGACATTGTACATTTTATGTTTCATGGTATTCCAGAGCCCCATCTAGCTTAGCTTGTCGGCAGTATTGGACAAAATAAATAGATATTTTGACTTTGATAAATCAGGAGAGGTCCATCTCAAGAGTGTTGTGGTTATGTTTAATGTACTCTTGTGCGCGAGATTTTTACTGTGTCCCTAGCTTTGTACATTGTTCCTATGAGTTGTTCATGTTGTTTAATAAAACTTATAATGATGCACTGTAGTTCAGTTTAGTTTGTTAGTCTCTTCGATATGTCGTGCAACAACCATTCAACAAGGCTTTGTCTTTCAAGCTGTGTTATTAGAGGCAATGCTTCATGATATTCGTTGATACTTTGAGTGCTAATATCTTTGCATTTTATTTGTAGGAGGAGCTTTGAAAGTTTGTCAGGGCGGAGAAGATGGTTCTCAAGTATGCTACTATCATTGACTAGTAGAATGCCCGTGCGTTGCCACGGGCTTTTGAATTTTTTACTGGTTATGTATATAAACATAATGCATGTCAAATTTCATATGTATAGAAAAAAAAATTGGCGTTGGATAACATAACAATGTTGCTCTGGTTGTATTTGTTCTGACAGCTTTATCTCTTATAACATTGGTTCTTAATTTTAAGGTCACATGTCTTATTTCTCGCACCCCATCAACAAGGCAAAATTGCCTCTTCCTTCACCCTCTTTTATCTCGGTCTACTCCTTTCTCTAGCTTTGTTGTCATCACTTTATGTCTACTCCTTGCTCTAGCTTTGGTGTCATCGCTCTATGTCACTCCATACAGTTTCATTATGACATGACAAGCTAACTCTTACTATGCCTTCTCGCAAAAAAAATCTCTTACTATTCTTGTCATTTGTTATTTTTATCGATCGGCAATGCTCATATAGGTGTGTGTTTATCAACTATTTGGATTTTCGACTATCAGGCCATTAAAAAAATGCTTCCCATGATTTTCTTAAGATGAACATATTTTGCCATTTTCTGGTCAAAGCAAGCGTAGCAAAAACATAGTGGTTTTGGAAGATGAAAACACAATATGCATGAACTCTTACTAAAATCTGATGATGACATATAGAAAGTGAAGATAGTTCCATATGTAC
This sequence comes from Triticum urartu, assembly GCF_056163025.1. Lineage (NCBI taxonomy): Eukaryota > Viridiplantae > Streptophyta > Magnoliopsida > Poales > Poaceae > Triticum > Triticum urartu. The sequence goes on along the minus strand of NC_141878.1, from coordinate 474,125,604 downwards.
ATGCTTGCCCACCAAATGGAATTTGAACCACATAGAGATGTGAAAAATAATCTAAGTGTATATTGATGCCATCAAAATCTTAGTGTGAACCTTATGGAACAAGTATTGAACCAATTGATCTTTCTTTCAAAAATTTAAAATGCGTTGACAAACTCTGATGTCTTTCTCCCACATCACTACATACTTAGCGATCATCATGTCCATTTATCCACATGCAAGTCGCACCCGAAACACAAATAGGTAAAGTTTGATGATGGTATTCATCTTCCTTCACTACTTTTCTGTTCGGTCTTCATAGATGCCTTCGGCTCGCTGTACCTTCTTTCTTATGTGTGCATATCTTCTAACTCCAAAGAGAATTGTTGTCGTGCTCTCGTTGTTTGCGATGAGAAATGGTACACGTGAAAGGCAAACTTTAATATAGGTAAAGAAGGAGGACATGTCACAATCACAATATCCCTGCAACCCACACTAACTAATGTGAACAAATGTGCAATCAAATTTGCCTCCGACTTCACACCAACCAATGCCTGAGCAGGGGTGAAGGGTTTAGAAAAAAGTTTAGAATGTAAACAAAACATATATCAACCATGCTATGAGATTTCAAGAAAAAGAATTAAACATAGCTTATTAAAAAAAAGTACCGTTCACCTATTAGCTCTATATAAATTTGTCATTCCGGTTTCCCAGGCTCATAAATTTTGCAGAACAGACATACTTCATGGGAAGATGATAAGTTGATCACCATGATTGTTTATATTTTGGATGACCGGCCGGCCGGTCGCCCCTTGCTCGCTAGACTTTTTACACAGAAGCGACTGGGCAGATGCGTTCATGGGCCTCAAGCGAGATATCTCTTTTCTTATATCTCCCACACAACCTTTTTTTCTTTTCTTTTTTCTTCTTCCTCTTGACTTTTGCTTCTTTGCCTCCTTATGCAACCCAGCCATCCCTTGCTCCTTTCATCATTTTCAGGAAAGCTACAACCGACGAGTCCCGGTGTTGCAACCTTCATCGCCTTCTGCTACGACCTACAACGGGAATTGCTGCAACCATTCATGTTGATAGCGGCAATGACAATTTTTGCTTCAACCGTTATCGGTATTTGCTATGACCGGCGATTGGAATTGCTACAACCATTCATGTCGATGTCGCGACCTGCGGCCCACGATAACGACGACAATGATTTTGCTTCAACCTTTGTCAGCTTTTGTTACGAGCGGCGATGAGAATTGCTACAACCATTCTCACGTTGATGATGTGACCCACGACGGCGAAAACAATGGTTTTGCTTCAACCTTCATCGACTTTTGCTATGACCAGCGATTAGACTTGCTACAACCATTCACGTTCACAATGCGACCCATATGGCGGCGGCGGCATTTTTGTTGCAACCGTCATCTAATTTTGCTACAACCATGAAGGAAAGTGCTACAACTGGCAAGGCCGGGAGCTGCAACCGGCACATGCGGTGGTACAACCGGTGGCAATTGTTAAGTACCTTTACTCTTAAGTATGAGCTAGCAGCTCTCTCTTAACAGAGTAACAACAAGCATGTGATTACACATTCTCCTCGTATGTTGTTATGACCGGTTTACAATACAACCGGAGAAGGCCCGCTGGGCAGTAGATTAAGGGCTTGGCCCACAAGTTATCTTAGGCTAGTCGTTTTCAGGTTATAAATATTAGATTGTAAGATACCTTTTGGAATTAAGCAATAAAGATAGTTCTATCCTATTGCCCGGCTCCAGAGGAGCCGGAAACCCTAGCCGCACCTTGCCCTAGCCGCGCCGCCCTCTTCTTCCTCGCGACGGCGCCCACGCGCCGGAGCCGCCGCCCTCGCCCCCAACCCTCGCTGTTCTGCCCGTATAACCTACGGAGTAGAGCCGGTAGGAACCCTAGCCCTACCAATTTGGTATCAGGTAACCGGGTTTCGACCATGTCTCCGCCAATTCCACCGCCACCACCACCGCTGCCGCCAACTCCTCCACCACCGCCGCCTCTGCGCCGGGCGTCACGGCCTCGCTCTCGGCGAGCACCACGACGTCGCTCTCAGCGCCGGCCCTAACGGCACCCGGCACCACGCCGGGCCAAGGGCAGCCACCGGCCCCCGTCCAACACTCGCCGCCGCCATCACCTCCCCCGCAGCCGCAACAGTTCACGCCGGAGGCCATGGCGGGCGTCCTCAACGACCTCGTCACCGCGGTTCAAGGGATCCGCCTCTACCTGGCAGGTCCGTACGGGCCGCCCCCACCACTCCATCCAGCCATGGCTGCGGGTCCGCAGGCGCTTCCGTGGTACTCGGCACCGGGGGCCATCACCGGAGGCTACCCGGCGCTTCCCACCCCGGCGGCCGCACCGCCGCCTTGGCCGCAGTGGCCGCCGCAGATCGCGCCGGCAGCCCCGCCACTCGTCGCCACCACGGGGCCGCGGTGGCCCACCTGGACCGCACCGGCCGCGCCGTCCTCCGTCGCGCCCTACCTTCCAGCAGCCTCGGAGCAGGGTCCTCCACCGGCCCCGCCCAGCCCTAACCTGGGCAGGTCTTCGCCGAGCGGGCTCCCAATACAGGAGGTCCGCTTTCCGCCGTCCCCATCGCCACTCCCCGGCTGGCTCAACGGGCAGCCATCGGCCTACCCGGAGGCCCGCTCACCGTCTGGTTTTCCGCTGCAGCCCGCAGTGTCGGGCGCCGCTGGGAACTACGCCGGGCCTTCCACCATGGCCTGTGCGCCATCATCCGCCCTCCGCACCGCCAAGGCAGTGGGCCAGGGCGCGCCACACCAGCAGCTGCCCCGGTTCGCCAAGATCGACTTCGCCACGTACGACGGCTCCGACGACCCGCTTAACTGGCTCAACCAGTGTGACCAGTTCTTTCGCGGCCAGCGCACGCCCGCGTCGAAACGGACCTAGCTGGCATCCTACCATCTCCGCGGGGCCGCCCAGACATGGTACTACGCCCTCGAACAGGACAAGGGCGGCATGCCCGGTGGGATCGTTTCCGAGAGCTGTGCCTTCTCCGTTTTGGGCCACCGGTACGCGGGAGCCGCTTGGCCGAGTTGGGCCGTCTGCCGTTCACCTCCACGATGCAGGACTTCGTCGATCGCTTCCAGGCCCTGGCGTGCCACGCACCCGGTGACGGCCTTACAGTGGGCGGAACTTTTCATCGGCGGTCTCCCCGACCACATCCGCGTGGACGTCGAGATGAAGGGGCCCCAAGACCTTCAGACGGCCATGTACTATGCCATGTACTATGCCCGGGCATTCGAGCAGCGCGCCCAGGCCGTGACGCGTCCATCTGCGCCACGTGGGGGCCGACAGCTTCCCCGGCCGTCTCCGGCGGCCCCTGCAGCCGTTCCGGCAGCCGCCCCGGCACCGACGCGGCCATTCAGGCGCCTCACCCAGGCGGAACAGTTGGAACGCCAGCAACTGGGCTTGTGCTTCAACTGTGATGCGCCCTATGCACCAGGTCATGTCTGCCCCCGCCTCTTCTACTTGGAGACGACAAACGAGTCTGAGGAGGAGCCACTGGAGGATGGCCTCGGCGCCCCAGCCCTTGCGGAGCCCGCAGCGGCACCCGCGCCCGCCCCGGCCACCGCCCTTGTGGTGTCCCTACACGCGCTGGCCGGCATCCGTGATGAACGGACGATGCTCTTACCGGTCATGATCCAGGGTGAGTGCCTGGTGGCCCTAGTGGACACAGGGTCCACACATAACTTCCTGCCGGAGACCACCATGCGGCGCCTGGCATTACAGCCGACTGGCGGTGAACAGTTGCGAGTCACCGTCGCTAATGGTGACCGTCTCCGCTGCCACAGGCTCGCCCGCGACGTGCCCATCACTATTGGCGACGAGCAATTCTCCATCACCTGCGCCGGCATCGACTTGGGCTGCTTCGACTTCATCCTCGGCGTCGACTTCTTGCGCACTCTTGGTCCTATTCTCTGGGATTTCGACGCGCTGACGATGACCTTCTGGCGGTTAGGCCGCCGCATTCGGTGGGCCGGCATTGGGGGTGCCGCACCCACCCCTCCACTCCAGCTCGCCGCGACCACGGCCACGGCCGAGCACCCACTATTGGAGAGCCTCCTACAGCAGCACGGCGACATCTTCACCGAGCCACAGGGGCTGCCGCCCGCCCGCGCGTACGATCACCGTATACATCTTCTGCCAGGCTCTGCACCGGTGGCGGTACGGCCTTACCGCTATCCGCAGTTGCAGAAGGATGAGTTGGAGCGGCAATGTGCACTCATGCTCGCGGTAGGCATCATCCGGCTATCCACTTCACCGTTTACCGCACCGGTGCTTCTCGTCCGCAAGTCAGACGGCACATGGCGTTTCTGCATCGACTACCGTGCCCTTACTGCTGTCACACTCAAGGATAAGTTCCCTATTCCGGTGGTTGACGAGCTCTTCGATGAGCTCCACGGGGCGCGCTTCTTCACCAAACTCGACCTCCGGTCGGGGTACCACCAGGTGCGCATGCACCCTGATGACATCGCCAAGACGGTGTTTCGGACTCATCACGGCCACTTCGAGTTCTTAGTGATGCCCTTTGGCCTCACCAACGCCCCGGCAACTTTCCGGGCTCTGATGAACGACGTCCTCCGACCCTACTTACGCCGGTTTGTGCTCGTTTTCTTTGATGATATTCTGATCTACAGTGCATCTTGGGCAGAGCACCTACAGCACGTCGCCATCGTCTTCAACGAGCTTCGGGCGCACCATCTCCATCTTAAGCGCTCGAAGTGCTCGTTCGGGACGCCTTCGGTGGCCTACTTGGGCCACGTCATCTCGGCCGACGGGGTCGCTATGGACGCCAACAAGGTGGCCGCCGTCGCTGCCTGGTCGTCGCCCCAGTCTCCGCGGGCTCTTCGCGGGTTTCTCGGCCTTGCGGACTACTACCGGAAGTTCATCCGGGAGTTTGGTGTCATTGCTTCTCCACTCACGCGGTTGTTGTGTCGCGACGCGTTCGCCTGGGATGCGGAGGCGACGACAGCCTTCGAGGCCCTCAAGGGGCCCTCACGACGGGGCCCGTTCTTCAAATGCCGGACTTCGACCGGCCGTTCGTTGTGGACTGTGACGCCTCAGGTGTGGGGTTCGGCGCTGTGCTTCATCAGGGCGACGGGCCTCTTGCTTTCTTCAGCCGGCCTTTCGCCCTGCGCCATCTCAAGCTCACGGCGTACGAGCGGGAGCTCATTGGCTTGGTGCAGGCGGTGCGCCATTGGCGGCCCTATCTGTGGGGCCGGTCTTTTCAGATTCGCACGGACCACTACAGCCTCAAGTTCTTGCTGGATCAGAGGCTCTCCACCGTGCCCCAGCATCAGTGGATTAGCAAGCTCTTCGGCTTCGATTTCTCCGTCGAGTATCGCCCGGGTCGTCTTAACACCGTGGCCGATGCCTTATCCCGCCGCGATGCCGACCTCGACTCCGTCCCCGGCGACTCCGAGGGGCAGGCACTCTGCATCCGCTCAGTGCCGACTTTCGGCCTCTTCGACGATATTCGCCGGGCCACCGCGACCGCCGCCGATGCGGTTCTCCTGCAGCAGCAGCTGGCGGCCGGCGACCTGGAGGAGCCATGGCGCCTCTCCGACGGCCTGCTGGTCCATGGGCGCCGTGTCTTCGTTCCCGCTCATGATAATCTCCGTCACCAGGTCTTGCTGCTAGCCCACTCGGCTGGCCATGAGGGTGTGCAGAAAACCCTCCATCATCTCCGTGCCGACTTCTACATTCCTGGTGATCGTGCCCTCGTTCGCGATTGGGTGCGCTCTTGTGCGACGTGTCAGCGCAACAAGACAAAGACGCTACAGCCAACTGGTCTTCTTCAACCCCTGGATGTGCCTTCTCAGGTTTGGGCCGATATCTCCATGGACTTCATCGAGGGGCTTCCCAAGGTGGGAGGCAAGTCGGTCATTCTCACGGTGGTCGACCACTTTTCTAAATATGCTCACTTCATCGCGCTGGGGCATCCTTACACCACCGCGTCCGTGGCTCGTGCCTTCTTCGACGGTATTGTCCGTCTGCACGGATTTCCTGCTTCGATCGTCAGTGATCGCGACACGGTGTTCACAGGCCATGTCTGGCGCGATCTCTTCAGGATGGCGGGCGTTAAGCTCCGCTTTAGCACGGCCTTCCACCCCCAGACGGACGGCCAATCAGAGGTGGTTAACAAGGTGATCGCCATGTATTTACGCCGTGTTACAGGTGATCGGCCTCGTGCTTGGGTGGATTGGCTCGCATGGGCGGAGTACTGCTACAACACCTCCTACCACTCTGCCCTGCGTGCGACACCATTTGAGGTGGTCTATGGGCGGCCACCTCCGCCGATCTTGCCGGTGGACCCGGCTACGGCGAGGACGGAGGCCGCGGGCGACCTTATTCGCACCCGTGACGAGATGCTTGCGGAGGTCCGTCAGCGTCTCCTTCAGGCTCAGCAGCTGGCGCAACATTACTACAACAACCACCATCGCGAGGCGGAGTTCGCGGTGGGTGATTGGGTGTGGCTGCGTCTTCTTCACCGCTCTACGCAGTCACTCGACCCGCGCGCGAAGCGCAAGCTCGGGCCTCGCTACGCGGGACCCTTCGCCATCTTGGAGCGCATTGGGCAGGTGGCCTATCGTCTTCAGCTGCCAGCCGGCGCTCGCATCCACGATGTGTTTCATGTGGGGCTGCTCAAGCCTTTTCATGGAGAGCCACCGGCAGCTCCACCAGCGCTTCCCCCGACCGTCAATGGACGTCTTCTTCCGAAGCCAGAGAAGGTGTTGAAGGCGCAACTTCGTCGCAGGGTATGGTTCATCTTGATCCAGTGGGTGGGTCTTCCTGTGGAGGAAGCTACTTGGGAGCCACGTGAGGATTTCCGCCAACACTATCCAGACTTTCAGCTCGAGGACGAGCTGTTTGTGCAGGCGGGGAGAGATGTTATGACCGGTTTACAATACAACCGGAGGAGGCCCGTTGGGCAGTAGATTAAGGGCTTGGCCCACAAGTTATCTTAGGCTAGTCGTTTTCAGGTTATAATTATTAGATTGTAAGATACCTTTTGGAATTAAGCAATAAAGATAGTTCTATCCTATTGCCCGACTCCAGAGGAGCCGGAAACCCTAGCCGCACCTTGCCCTAGCCGCGCCGCCCTCTTCTTCCTCGCGACGGCGCCCACGCGCCGGAGCCGCCGCCCTCGCCCCCAACCCTCGCTGTTCTACCCGTATAACCTACGGAGTAGAGCCGGTAGGAACCCTAGCCCTACCATATCTACATAGCTCAGGACTCGTATACAAAATAGATGTGTTATCCTCTCTGTTACTTTCCCAACCCCTATTACTCATTTCATCTTATTTCTGATGGCAAAGCACATATACAACCTCGTAGATAGAAAAACAGGTATGTCATATAGAGATAAGAACACACCGGAGATTTATGTGGACATGGTGCATTTTCATCAATAAAGTTACGGAAAGAAAGAGAATAGCTCAACCAGAGATTTGCAGAAAAGATATTAGCGGATACAAAGGTCGTATGTTGTGTCTGGGTGAGTCGGACAATGTTTCAAACATTCAACCGATGTTGGACTTGACGGGATAGGCATCATGCTTTAAAAAGGGGTCACAATCTAGCGTGTATGAAATGGTGCCTGATAATCCTGTGCGCTTGTCCTCTGAAGTGTAGGGGTAGCAGGCTAACATGTCAAGGAGAGAAATCAGCATCAAGATGAAACCTACATCATCTCTCAAAGGAAACATGAACAAAATCATGATGATACAAATAAGATCCCTCCAGTCAGGTGAACACTTATTTAACTATATGTATTCACACTCAGAGACTCCTACAAAGATATATACAGATTCACCAAATGACCAAGAAGTGATGCTAAAAAGACACGCCAGCAAGCACAGAAATTTGAGTTGCTCAACAAAACTCGACGAAAAGACAGGCCAAGCTTCCAATTTCAAAACTAATTGAAGTGATTCTAAAAAGACACGCCGTAACCCATACCGAGCTTCCAATTTCAAAACTGCCTCAGAATCGATGGAAAAACATGATTTTTTTTTCAAATTCCTTGAAAAATATATTTGTTCTGTAATTAGTTCTCATACAACCAACTTTCGAGGGTAGTGACGAAAAGTCGTGGTACATCTTCAGCTCCACCCCCAGTCATCTATGCAGCTGCACATGGTCTCTTGAAACATGGTGTGAATAAAAAATCAAAAGGTGAGAACAAGTATTAGCTGCAAATAATCTATAATTAGGTGCCCATGCGTTCCAACGGGGCCATAAATTTTCAGTGGTTCAACATCAATTGTGTCAAACATATACCTCATAATACTATCCAATTTATTTTTCAAACATCGTAGCTTTAAGGAGTTGCACACTGAGTAATAAAAATTGAAATAATATTTAATGAATAAAAATATATAGTTTTGAGAATGTCCCTCATTATACAAGCATTACTGAAAACCAGGATCTTATTATCGGTTGGAAATTCTTGTAATACAGTCTTGACTGAATGAAGTTATCATGGCTCTACTTTTGGTAGATTCTTGATGCCTTCTACAAGATAGCATGTGACTATATAGCTTGATGGTTCAACAAATGATACCGACCAGGCTAATTAATGCAGAAACTACATCAAATTTTCTCACGAGAACTGGACCCAAGTACACCATATAGGAAATCAAAGGTAAACTCTATATGACCAGCAATAACCGATGGAAGGATTTCCATCTAATTCAGCCACACACACCACTTAGCAAAGACCTCAAATAAAAGCATGCTAGAAACCTACTTATAATTGTAATGAAATGCACATGTACTAAAACTGTGTACCAAATTTACATGCACATTTATTCTCTGGACATATCATTCTACTCCCTCTGTTTCTAAATATAACTCTTTTTAGATATTTCAACACATGCTACATACGGATGTATATAGACATATTTTAGAGTGTAGATTCACTCATTTTGCTCAGTATGTAGTCCCTTATTGGAATCTCTAAAAGACTTATATTTAGGAACGGAGGGAGTAGTTTCTACAAGAAAAGGGTAAGTTAGTCTAAGAATAATACACCATGACCAAATCTTGTCGGAATCATTTTTATTTCAAACTATCAAGTTACTTTCCTCTTGCATTGATGAACACAAATATCACACGGACGGCCCGCGGACACAGCGTATCCGCACAGGCGACCCGCATCACACCAAGCCCAACACAACAGGACACACCCTGCAATGAACAGAGGAATCTAATGGAGAATCAGCAAATATGATACCCCAAGATCTTACCTGACATATCAAAGGCCACCACGGAACCAGCATCATCCAAGCGAACATGAAAGCCATCATCCTCAACGCTCCTTTATTTTGCAGGACAGGTTTTGACACATCATGAGGTGTCTCTGTAAACAGAACAAGACCAAGATCAACACATCACACCACATGCCTACAAAATTCGGAACAAGCAAATCTAATTCAAACAGAACAGAACGAGGGCCATCTTATGCTAACTATTCTGAAACAAGTCATCATTTGAAAACAGGTAAACTTCTTATGGTGCATCACGTCATGTTGACTTCACTCTGACAGTAAATAGGAACATAAATAAAAAAACTGTGAGGGCACAGGAGAGATTGGGGGGGGGGGGGGGGGGGTCATCGTCGACCATGGCCAGAGCCGGGTAAGGTCCCGCTCTGCATGCAGTAACGTCCATGACGCCGTCTGGTATTACACGAAAGCTAAAGAAATGCGTAAGAAACAATACTAAGTTCAGCAAAACGGAGCTAAAAGCGTAAAAAGTGAGGCAACATACATATTAAACTTGCATGCAAATATGTGTAATAAGAAAGATTGGATTTGTAACCGTCTAGAGTGGTTCGACATTTTTTAAATCACCTCTTTCCTTTTGTTTCTAGTTAGTCCTCAAATCCATATATACAACTTGTACCCAAAGCATTTATACATCTTGTACGAAATATTAGAAGGCTAGATCTTCTACCAGTTCTATATGGAATTTTGCAAGACATGGAGCTCAGAACAGATAGCAGCAAGAATAGGATATGCAATTAGGCATTTAGATAGTAGAGTTGTTATTAAATCAGTTGTGATACTCACTACTCAGAACCTAACTAAGAACTGCAGTAACTGATCCTAGCTAGGCTAGCCTTTTCCTAATGATATCTTATTATTAAAAACTAAAGCCTTCTCCAATAATTGCAGTAACTTGGTCATCACAGCCACATTCTTAAATCAGATACATACTTTTACGGTTGATTTAACTATGATGATGCAGTGGACACTCCGCACTTAACAACACAAGTTAAGCATAGGAAATTAAACAACTCGGTTACTTGACATGCAGCGAGAGAAAAGTAAATTCACCAGTGAGCGAAGGAGAAACTTTGGACCATAAATAATAAAGAACAAACATATACCATAATTCCATGGGTTCAACTCGTCGTCACCTTCCTTCGGAGTTCAGACTCCTCAAATGTGTCATTGCTGAGGCATGGGCAGGTTAGATAAGACATCAAAAGGAGGATATATTGTGAAAGAATGAGAAAAGAGTGCATACTTTTCCTCTGTACAGAATCAATTGCATAAGAGATGAAAATACCGATTTATAACTTTCTCTCCATGCTATTAAATAATAAATATAGATGTACCAAAGATGCAATTCAGAGAAGGAAAACTGTAAGAAGAACACAGCTGCTACGACCACAAACTCTCCCGTTTCACCTACATGATGTGCGTCCACTCCCACAATTTTCCCCTTACTCTGGTGAGGCCGTCGTTACCTCCAAATGTTAGGTTGCCATCACGGATAAATTGGCATACTGCACACAAACATATGTGATAAAAGTTCCCGTGATCTAACAATACAGAGATAGAGCAACATGGAAAATAAAATATCATGTTTCTCAGCTTCAAACATCTGCAGTTTAAAAAAATGGTGATAGCCGTACCACATTTTTCAGACTCACGTCCATATTGAAAATAATTCATGCATTGAGGAACACCACAGAAAGTAATTTGGAATCCAAGAAAAACTAACAGCAAGCGACGGCGACATGGATGCCACTGACGCATGCACGAAACAGTCCCAACCATGCACAGCTTGTCAAGAAACTTTCTGTCAAAACCAGGGTGTTGGTACCTTGAGCAACGACACGCTTTGATTGGCAAGTGCCCAATCCAACTCCTTGTGGCCACCTCGGCCGCCGCATGGACGCACGCCCCTAGAACCTAGGGGCGTTCCGAATGACATCCTTCCCACTTCCCGAGCAAGATGGTCAGCCACCGTAGCTTCTCCATGGCGAATCCTTTCAAAGGCGCTGCCGACAACGTCGTCCCTATGGCGTTACTCCTTTCTCCTCGTGCCTTTTGCTCCATTTACCTCCTTCCTATGAAATGTTTAGTAACAAGATAATTTCAGTAAAATAGTCAGTAAAAAAATAGATTTTAGTACAAGAAAAATGAATATCTTGACAAAGTTTTAGTAGAAATTAAATCTCCGTACAGTAAGATATTTCAGTACCTTCTGAATGAGTAGTACAAGGGCAATCATCCAGGCAAACTGAACAATATCATCACAAGTACGAAACTGAACCTTTAGTTGCACCAGATGACTACCCTTGTCACCTCAAGATTCAAGCCTCTCCTCTTATCCTCTTCTCCAACCATGCACTGAAAACTGCACAAAATGCAGAAAATGTACATTAAACCAACCTTCATCAATAGATCTTTTTTGAACGATGGTCGACTCTGTACATGGTCCAGAGATTGGATCATAATGAAAACTAAAATATTGGGTTAGCCTTTCCCATAAGTTTTTTGAAGAAGAAAATCAGAAGCATCAGTACCTACTACATGGAAAACAAATCCCTTTAGAAAAGGTCTGCATGTAGATTATGATATTATCCTAGCTTCTTTATGATTCAGATTTTAACCGTATTCAGGACAATATCAGTGGCATCTCAATGATCTAGTTAAATACCTAGACCAAAACTCAATGAAGAACCACAAATCAGTCGAACCTAAACATGAAAATTTGGAACTCACTGACTTTATGTCAGTCTAGCAGTAATAGTAGTACGAGCTCTGGTAGAAAATGTAACTCGCAAGGTGCACATAGATACGCTGATGTCTTCTTTTTGTTTCGAAGAGAATGCTTGTGAAGAGAAGATACAAAGGATATGATAAAAACATTTTCATGTAATAAAACTGCAGCCAACGAAGTAGATAACTGCATAGGCTATGCACTGTAATCGTGGCAGCAACCCAGCAACAGCAAATACCATATATCAGTTGATAGCGTCAAAAATAACCCAAGAATTACACGTTGCTGGGTTAAGTCTCATCTTCTTCCATATAACAGCTCTGCATAATATACCTGGGGTAAGTCTCATCTTCCTCCATTACCCTGCCGAGGGAAACACCAAATAAAAACTTCTAGACCGTCAGAATGAAGCTTCACCATTACCCTGCCTTCATGCACGACATAACATTAATTTGGCATGTATTATCTGAAAGTCAAACTTACGTATACGCATCTCCTGTAATATTAAAAAAAAGAAATTAGTATCCTTTAATTGTCATAAGGAACATGTATGCAGAGATAAAAAGTTGTCTGCAGCCAGAGAGAACCATAGAATTATAACCAAAGAATAATTTTGCAATTTGTCAACAATCTCATGAATCATAAAGGATCAATAGCTATACGTACAAAATAAATTGAATTGGCTATAATGCATTCAACATGAAACTAAATGTGCCTGAGATTGGGGACTTATTGGAGATACCAAATCTGATTTGAGCAATAAGGGTTATAGAAGAAAAGATACATAATGTTGACAATAAATTACATGAAACACCAGAAATTTAAACCTGATTATAAGCAGACGCCATGAACAGCATGAATCGAATTCAAGAACAAACCTGAAACTATTTGATGCCAATCAATATCTTGTATACAACATCACGACACCAGAGTCTAATATTCTTAACAATTTGGTCACTGCGGCCCCTAGAGTATGTTGCATCTTAGCGTGCTCACCAACCTTCTCAATCCAGGGCACCTTCTTCTCCGCTGGCGGGTTAGTTAAAGAAATTGAAGCAGCGCACAAGGAAAAAAAAAAGACACACTCAAGCAAACATACCTGAAGTCACGACGGCTGTCTCGCTACCCATCTTGTCGTTTGACACCAGCGACAGCCGGAACCTCCATATTGTCCACCTGCAGCGCCCACATCTATTGAAGGAGGCCGCTAGCGGGGGGAATGGAGGGAGGGGAAGGGGGTGGTGTGCACCTACGGGTTGGGGAGGGGAGATCAGCAACAACAACATGGCTAGGACATGGGTGGCTGGTCAAGGGGATGACAGATCGAGGTGGGGACTGGTGGCCATGGCGGCAAACATGACCGAGGAGGCGTGACACGAGCAGAGCAGCGAGCAGCGCGGGTAAGTCAGTGGTGGCAGCGACGTGACCTCTTACGTCAGCGGCGGTGATCCCGTACCGTGGAGGCGACTCCGTACGTCGGCGGCGCGATATCGCACGAGATCCGGCTGTGAGATCGGCGGCGGCGGCTGTGAGATCGCATGAGATCGGGCTGTGAGATCCGGCTGCGTCGGGCCGGCGGAGCAGTAGGGGCGGTGCCGGAGCGGGAGATGGGGGCGGCGCCGGAGAGCGAGGAGAGGGAAGGAGAGAGGTCGCATAGGGAGGGGTGGATCGAGAGGATCGGCGGCGCTGTGTGCTTGTGACCTCGAGGGGATCGATAGGTTTTTTTTTTGTTGCGTGTTTTTTTGCCTGCGGGGTGGGTTAACCAGCGAAAGTGGTGGACGAAAATAAACCAGAGGAGGTGGGACGAAAATTAACCGGCGGAGACTACCAACTGAGACATTAAGAGTAGAGATGTTGTGTGGAAACACTAAAGATTTGTGAAACTGCTTGCCACTGTCTTACTTGTACCTGCAATTGTGTTTATATAGGACAGAGCTCTGCCGTTTCAGTGGTGCCAAGATATACCCGGGGAGTGCATCAGATTCATCCATTCAGACTCTCGAGTAAGCTTGTGTGCCTATATCGTTAGTGCACATGGAATTAAATAAGTAGAAGTTTGCTAAAATTATGCTGCGCATTCTTTGTCTATATCCAAAATCAGGTCTTCTTTTTTTCCAACTCAAAGTGCAAGCGCTATTTCCACAACCATCTCAAGCCTGGTAAGCTTATATGGAATGCCATATACAGGAAGCAGCACAAGAACGTACATGGTAACAAGCCAATTCCCTTAAATGATATACTCCATATACTTCAACATATGTTTCATAATCTTAATAGTATCTCCTATTAGGTGATCTGATTAGGAAGTGTAAGTACAATGATCTGGTAGGTAATTGGGCTGCTTAAATATTTTCTCTGATTAATAGTTTAATTTACCAATAGGTACTGGCAGTCAAAAAACTGATATCTAATCGGTCTCAGGGATTGAATGATTTAGTTACCACACTGTGTTAGTTAGTCTGCTCTTTGTTCACAAGATGAATGATCTATATTACTTAATCATGTGTAATTTTCTTTCCTTTTGCTCTATTGCAAGTGGATGTATAGTTTGCCAGTTTTCATCTCTATTTAGATGTGTTTTAACCAAAACTCCCGAGTACTCGCTTGCTTTGTCTTTTTAAGCAACTACAAATTGTATGGGCATATGAAGTTGTGGCTTATAATTCTTCGTGGTGAGGTTGCAATATATTCGTGTTGAAGCTGCAAAGAAGAGGCACCGCGCCATCAAGAGTCTTTATGGTCTCGCTGTTCATCGCCTCTGGACGCGCCATTGATGACCATAACCACCGTCCATGCATAGAATCCATGTGTCGTGTTTCCTGTTTCTCTAAGACCTTGTAGTTCTGCCGTATGATGTGAGGAAATATGCCTCTGCTTTATCATCTATATCATCGTTCATATAACCTCTAAGAATCTGGTCTTTGAATGTGTTGCATTCGCACAACTGTCTTATTGTTTCACTTTTGCACAACTATCTTATTATTTCAGTTAGAACTTGCACGTATCAGTACTTCATCTCCTTGTGCCCCGAGTCTGATGGAATAACAACAAGTACTATACACAGGAAAGTGTAAGGGGCGTGTCCAACCTGGCACCACCCAACTTTCGCTCAGGCGGCGCGCCACGGGCACGCCCCAACCACTAGTTGTGTGTAAAACTTTACGGGCTTCAGTTTGCTAAAGCCAGTCAAGCGTCTCTTATCCAAAAAAAAAAAACACATCCAATTTTCTAATCCTGGCAATTGGTCCAACAAACACTTGAACTAAAAATATTTATGTTTCCTAATGTCTGTAGAATGTTGACTAATTGCAACATGTACAATATCTCCCGTAATTCATGTTTGAGCCCGGGCACATCTGCACCTGATGAACAATAAATAAATAAGTTTTTGGCATCGAAGATGCTCGGGTGCAGAAGAAGCGTGCAAATTTTCGTGTTGTTTGGACATCCGAAGAGCTCTAGGCAAAAAAAAGGGTCCAAATAGTGTTCTTTTTCGAAGTTTCATCTTTCTTTTGCGAGAAACTTTCAATCTATTCATCTTCAATCATGATAGTGCAAAGAACAACAAATGTAATAAAAATTACAACCATGTCCGTTTTTCGAAGTTTCTTTGATAACCAGATTTTGTATTCTTTGCCGCGACCTCATCGAATGTCCAAATACCATAAACTTTTGCACGCACATCACGTATTCGATCATCCTTTATGTCTGAAAATTTTCAGATTTCTATTTACTGTTTCATTTGATTTTACTATTCATACTCAGGCGTAGATGGGCCTAGGCACCGAATCGCCGCTCTCCAATATCTCGCACTTTCCTAAATATTATACATTGCCCTTTCACTTTTTTATTGCGATTATACTCTTTGCCATTTTGGTCGTAGATATCGTAAGTTAGGTAATAAAACATGACAGGAAACCAAGATTGCCTGTAGACCCTTGAATTTCATTTCCTACAATTCTTGCTGATGCTTTTGGATACGAAGTTCTGAACGTGGTCGTTCTGGAGTTTTCAGCAGAGGTAGGCGACAATTTTCCTTGGCATGTTTGTTGTAGTATTGGTTTCTGTCTCCAACTAACCATAGCCGGTACCAAGCTTCTTGTATGGATCATGTGGTTACTACACAGTACGTTGTCTGATATTAATCCTTTGTACAATCTGTACCATCAGTTCGTCAGCTCAAAATGAAAATTTAAGCAACATGGGCTGCCTTAGGGTACGTCCGTTTTCCTTCCCAACGTCCCCCAACGGATAGAAGTTGGCCCGTTTCCTTCCACCCTGGCCTCTCACACGCTGCTGTTTACTGCTCTGTGTACTAACCTCTAACCTTTGCGCCTGCTTTCAGTCTCAGGAGTACTTTTTACCAAGCTCCTCCCTTGGCAGAGAAATGCTCTTGCATAGGCCATAGCACCAGGACCGTGCTATGCTAAGCCTCATTCATGGTCACACCAACAAAATCAACGCAGCAGCTGCTGCAGATGCCGTTCTAGCCTACCTAACCCAGTGTCACCGCTCACCTCATCTTGGTTTCCACGGGAGACGCGGACGGAACTGGGAAACTCGGTGGCTGCTCAAACGGGACGCCACCATATCTAATCCAAGCGGCTTCTTGTTGGGTGCGAAAAGCTCCGCCATTGCGTTGTGTATGTCAGTTCTTGCGTGGCCTTGCTGTCCCGTAGCGTATGGCCGTGCCCGGGGATGCTGAGGGATCGGCCGTGGCGTTTGGCGACGTGAGAGAAGTAGGTCGCCCAACTGAATCGGCTGCGATCGCTAATGGCCAAATAGCCGTCGCGTCAATGGTGATGCTCCATCCTCGAGCCGTAGGCTGGTGAACGGGTCGTCGTCGTCGTCGCCGTCCTTGTCTTGATGGAAAACTATCTTGTCACCGTGCGTTTGGTGCTAGAATGTTTTGTTGTTACAGTGGATTGGTCCAATTCGAGCGTCGGGTATCTGGATGAATTCAGGCCGGTACTAAGCGGATACGAGCTGCGTGAATCTGTATAATTTGACATGAAACTATAGTAGATGGAGTATCTGGATGAATTCAGGTTGGTGGCGGTCTCGTGGAGGATTTAAGGCATGTGCAGGACGGGACCCCGCGCTGTCTGTGGTGGTAGCGTCTGAGCTTTGGCACCACTACGTGTCGCAGGTCGGAGGATAGCCTCCTGCCCTGTGCAAGCGTGCAGTGTGCATACATACAACACCGATGATACACGGGCGTCGGCGACGGGTTCGCGCCTGTGCGTGCGTACGGTCAAAACGGGCGGGAGATCACATCGTCTTTAACCTCTCGCCAACTGCCCAGCCCCGACGTGTCCGCCATAAATACTCGCCATAATATTCCCAACACACAAAGCAAGGCGCGGTTCACTTCTTCCCTTGCCACCACGAGCGCCGGTCACCGCGCAAGCAAGCAGCAGCACCGCCCGGCGCATCCGATCAATTCAATACTCTTACAAACCAAAGAGGTTCTAGGAGGAGGCTAGCAGAGTTAACGAGCGAGAGGGCATTCAAGGTGGTGATGGGAGTTGTTGGTCGCTACCGACGCTACGTGGTAACAAGCCTGCCGGCCGGTCTGACGCTGGTAGCTGCGACCGCTGCCGCTTCGAGCTTCAGGCCACCCGTCCAATTCAATGCGGCTGCAATGGCGATGCCTCCCCTTTCTCGGCGGCAACAGTGGCCGGAATGGAATGGATGCGCCCCGTGGGCCGTGTCACCGTGCCCTTTCAAAATTTCAGGCATGCATGGTGGATCCCCCCATCTCCATCCATGGTTGGCGATTTCTCTTCAGTTCAGGTGGCATCGCCGGGCATGTTGTCATTGATTGCTCGCTCGGTCGGTCCACGTCCAAGAAGGAAGAACCGCTCATCGATCGATACTATACCACGATTCGAGTAATGGGATCCAGTGGTCTCGAGAACGCAAGTATCCATCGTCTCGGATTCATAAACAAGGACCACGGCTCCTGCAAAGTTCTGCTAAGTTGGTCGACGTCAAACACGATTGGAGCCAAGATCGAGCCCTCCGCATTCAAGAGCAAATGGCCATACACAGCCAAGTAGGAGTAGTTCAAAGTATCTAAGTGCAACGGTATGACATGATCACAGGACAAAGGAACAGTGCCACGGTAACAAAAATGCAAATAGACTGATCATGTAGTGCTTTTCTTTTTCCAATCTAGACTAGACTTTTACTCGAAGCATTTTCTCCCTCACCTTGGTGGTTAGAACGAACTCTCCTCTTCAAACTTCACCTACAAGTCTGTGGATTCACCTCCCCTCTATCCGTCTTTTCAACGGCCAGTGGCGAGAAGGAGAATTCCGGTGCTTTCGTGCTTTTTAGTCCTCGTAGGTGCGATGTTCGGACAGATGGCGACGCTTCTTCTTTGAGTTTGTCTTTCGAACTCCGTTCCTCCTTGAGTTCATCCATCCAGACGCAGTCGACAGATCTCCAACATAGATTTCTATTGTCTATTCAAGGGTTCAATAATGACGATTGCAGCTCCACGGCGTTGGTTCTTAGGGACACGTGCACGAAGATTTTTCGACTGTCATCAACAAGGTCAAGCCGGCTTCTATAGGGAAGCGGCGACAGCGGTGTCTCGACGGCTCGTTGTGACAGCGGTAGTGGTCGTTCAATGGTCTAGAGACCTCGATGTAATTTTTGTTATGTTTGAGGTCCATTGATATCACCCCTTTTTCGATTATAAGATGTTTTGAATATTTCAGTACAGACTACATATAAACTAAACTGAATACGCAAACACACTAAAACATGTCTATATACATTCTATTTTAGAAAAGGTTAGAACAACTTATATTTCAGAATAGAGAGAGTACTTCTGATGAACATTTATAATACATATCTGTGTTTTTTTACAGAAAGAAGGATTACCATCGTTTTATAAGCAAAAGATTCCCTTCGGGCTACTCCCCTCTCTCGTTCAGCTACCTCCACCCCAATGTCGCCTTTGTCACTTTCCCTGCCTATGTCATGCATCACACACTCCCGCCGACACCCCGCAACCCCGCCGACCTCTCGGCCCACCTTGGCTTCACTCGCCAGCAAACGCTACAGCAAGAATCGTCGCATTCGTCGTCGTCGATCGGAAGCTCAAAGACGAGTACGACCACCGTCAAGCATCGTTTCATCGAAAAAGGAATCGGCGGAGGAGCACCATGACATAGAGCACCCACGCTCCAGCTAAATGGCGTCGGAAACACGACTACGCTAGTGACATCTTGAAAGCTAGAGTTCGGTCGTGACGAGCTTGCTCGGCTACGGACGAGCATGACTTCGAGGAGAATCAAGCTTGTCGACACCTAAAGACGATTCCCTCAGCCCTGCGTCCACCCACAACCTTGGCGTGGCCGCAACAACGTCTGCGGTAGCTCTCACCTCCTTCGACCGGCAAGTGTTCGACACATCGCCTAGGTTTTTTGTTTTGCTTTTCCCAACGTTTTCTATGGTATTTTTGCAATCAAGTTCATCATTGAATATTCCAATTCGTATATGAAGAGGTTGAGGGAGATGTTCTTTGTTGACTCTTTGTCTGAGGAGGAGGAAGAAGATGATGATGAATTGAGATGGCCATTGTCGTGATCGTTCACGTGGACTTTCGGAGACCAAGACTAGGATCATAGTTCGACCGTTTGTATATCAACCGTGATAGGGCCGAAGGCCATGCCAATCTTGTCAAGGGTTACTTCGCGCCCAATCCAGCATATCCGAAGAAATATTTCTTGGCGGTGATTTTCGGATGCATCGAAGTCTCTTCAACACCATTGCAAAAGATGTTGATGATCATGATCCTTGGTGTAAACTGAGAAGGAGTTCATCAGGATAAATAAGTGTGAGTCCATTGATGAAGTGTGTCGCAACTGTTCGGGTGCTTGCCATTGGATGTTCAGCTGACACCATTGATAGGTCAGTACAAAGGGTGTTCCAAAATTCCAACCATCATTCTCAAGGTAATTGCGTCAGTGGATCTTTGGATTTGGCATTCATTCATTGGATTGCGTGAATCTCATAATTGCATGAATGTGCTTTCAAGATCACCATTCTTTGGAAGGCTTGTTGCCGGAGATGCTCCAAATTGCAACTATGTTATCAAAGGCCATTAGTACATGATGGGCTACTACCTTGCAGATGGCATCTATCTTCTATGTGTCACATTTCCGAACACAATCTAGTGCCCTCAAAGCAACAAGAGATCTCATTTTGCAACACATCAAGAGTCGGCAAGAAAGCGCGAATCAACCTGTGATTGAGTTGGTTAGGTGGACAGTGGTATCCCCAACCCACCAGGGTTCAAATCCTGGTGCTCGCATTATTCCTGGATTTATTTCAGGATTTCCGGCGATACGCTTTCAGTGGGAGGAGACGTTCCCGTCGACGACGAGGCGCCTACGGTGACTTCGTAAATCTCAAGATGATTTGCTGGCTCAGTCTCTCGGAGGTGCTCATAGGGGTAGGGTGTGCGTGTGTGCGTTCATAGGGGTGAGGGTATGCGCGTGTATATGAGCGCTTGTGTCTGTACTGATGCTAAAAAAAAAGAGTCGGCAAGAAAGCATGTTGAGAGAGTTTTCTGTGGGATTCGAAATAGAATGCGATTGTTCGTGGCCCTGTCGAGTATTGGAAGACACGTTTCAGTGGGGTTCCTGTCAAGCTGGAACACAATGCAAACATGACACGAAGATTCCTCGTAGCGCATCGGAGTATCGAAAACCAAGAAGTTCATACCCAACTTTAAGATGATCTTTTGCGGGCACTTCATAGCACTTGATTGGTGTGCTTTTACCATGCTTGCTATCCTGACTAATACTCCATTCGAACCCTTTCATGTGTTTGAATTTGAATAGCTAAAATTTGCAATGTTGTTGAATTGCGTGAACCTAAATTAACAAGTTCAGACTTAATATGCGTGCAAATGTGTAAATGAAATGGAGTATGCAAACCAAAAGATAGAAGAACCGGCAAAGAATTTTGTTCAGAGAGTTAAGTTTTATGACTTTGACTAGAAACCAACTCCTCAAACATGATGAGTCGAGCTTTGAGGGACAGAATTTTAGGAGCTCGGTCAGAGATGCCTAGGTGCAACGATATGACACGATCACACGACAAAGAAACGATGCCACGGTAACAAAAATGCAAAGAGACTGACCATGTAGCGATTTTTTTCCCGGAAAGTATGATTACCACACCGTTCTATAAGCAGTGGTCTCCGGTGGGAATGCATCCACTTTGATTCGATTTGGGATCAACTTTGGTAGCCGTATAATTCGCAGAAACGAGAAATGATCACAGACCCTGACCTAAACCTCGCAGCTGGCCCATGGGCATCCACGGACTGAGCACGCTTGACTGCGAGCCTGCGCGCGCACTACGGCCGTGGATCCGCATAGTTGACAACCACACGCGCACCACTCCCCGGAAAAGGATAGACAAACACGTCGCTGCACGCACGGCTTCCTGCCATCTGCCCACCATCTGAGCTCCATCGGCCACCGGACCGGAGCGCCAAAATTCCGGAGGAGAATGGTTCGAGGAAGACGACGACGGCGCAGCCCAAATCAACGGAAGCTTCGATCCAACAAAGCTCATCATCTGGCTCTGGGGCCGATTCTATTTTTACGTACATCAGAGTCCTAATATAATATGGAAGTCGACAAAAAAAACTTCAGGGGTCCGAAATTACAGACGGGCTAATTGTAATTATAATCCTCCTATTATACGCCTACGATCCAGCGGTACAGGCCCATGAGGCCCGCCTCGTCCTCGTCCGCCGGACGGGGCGCCGCCATGGCCGCCGCTTCGGGGTCCCACCGCCACGAGTCCTCCTGCCGGTGGCTGTGGTGGCTCTGGCTCCACCGCGCGCTCCACCGCCCCGAGAGGGACGACGCCGAGGAGGCCAGCCGGTCCACGTACTCCCGGAGCCACCCGCGCGACCCCGCCGCCTCCGCCAGCGCCTCGCCCGGGCCCTGCGGCGCGGCGCGCTGCCCGGCCACCGCCGACTTGGCCGCCGCCGCCGCGGGGCGCGCGATGCGCGCCACCACGGCCTCCACCTCCTCGTCCACGCGGTAGTCGAAGGAGCCGAGGGAGTATGTGCGGCGGTCGTCCCCCGCGGCGGACGAGCGTCGGTTGCTCACGCTGCCGATCTCGACGCGGAAGCTCCTGGACGCGTTGCTGCTGCTCCTCGCGTCCAGCGGCTCCTGCTGCGCGGCGGCGGCGGCGGTGTAGGCGGTGGGAAGAGGCGGGTGCGGGAGCGAGATGGCGGCGCGGCAGAGCGGGCAGGACGGCGTGTTGCGGAGCCACGCGTCGACGCAGGCGGCGTGGAACGCGTGGCGGCACGCCGGGAGCAGCCGCAGCTCGGCGTCGGGCACGAACGGCGACAGGCAGACGGCGCAGTCGGGGGAGCTCTTGGGCAGCGCCGCCAGCGCCGACGCCATGGTGAAGAGCGGAAGCGACGCGATCAGCCGCTCCTTCTCGTCGTCGACCACCTCGCCCCCTGCCGCTGCCGCTGCCGCTGCCGCCGGGCCCGCCGCGGGTGTCTCCGAAGGGGCGGCCGCCTCGGCGTCGGAGCGGGAGGAGGCGCCGAGCGCCCTGGAGACAGCGGTCGGTGCCGGCGAGGACGTTTGGCGCGAGGAGAGGCAGCGGAGGAGGAAGTGGATGGAGATGGAGGCGCAGAAGACGAAGGCGAGGAGCGCGGCGATGATGAGGAGCGACGGGGAGAGGTTGAGCGAGGAGGAAGGCGGCGGCGGCAATGACGGCGGGGGGATGGTGACGGCGAGGGGGTCCCCGGCGTACGGCGGCGCGGGCGGCGGGATGGAGTCCATGGCGGGCGGAGATGCAGGAGGAGAGAGCGCGTGTTTAAGGCTCGGTAGCTGGCCGCGGTCTCGAGCCTTTTATGGGTTTTGGGGTGCGTGGCGACGGAGAGCTATGCTCATGCTACGCCATACTGCCGCCGTAGGCAGCGCAGCGGGGATGGAGAACTGGAAGGTAAAAAATACTGGCGGTTTCGCCATCACAGGAAGCAGGAATGTGAATGGCCTTCACAGTTTCTCCACCCACCCTTTGTCGTTCATCTCACCATCTTTCCCTTGTGTTTTTGATTGACTATGCTCGTCTTTCTGCACTGCAATTGCACAGGTGGATCGTGTCAGTTGTCCGTATTATGCGAAATTGCACGAGACAGGTCAACCGTTCCTACTCCAATCGGCCGTGTGGAGATCACAAATCCTACTTAATTCGGTCTTGACAATTAGCTTTGATTGACACGAAAAAAAAGCTAAATAGGCCCAGTCTTTGCTCTTCCGGGAGAAGCTAAAGCCCTTTCCGTATGAAGCGACACGGCCAATTCGTGAGAATATGCACACTGTCGGTTTTTACTGCCGAGCTTTGTGGCTCGTCGGAAGATCAAGCTGGAGTGACCGCACCGACAACGTATTTTGGTGGAAGAACAACGACTACCAATTCGATCGACTCTGCCATGAATGCGCATACTGTATTAATTAAAATCACTATGGAGCGAGACATGCACGGCCGGCCTGTATATTTCTCTACTATAGACCTGCTGGGGCCATGGGCATCTAATCTACCGATCAGCGAAGTTGCTTGCGTTCGAAGCTCAGTATAGTAACTCTATTGCCAATTTTGTGAAGAAGGAGAAGAAGGAAAATTAACAGCATGTTTATTTTAGATTAGCAAAGGCGCGTCAAAATTTAGATCGAGCGGAAAAGGTACGGCGTAGGTAGTGATGCAATTGGATGCCGGTACGTGTTGCACTGTACGGGCCTTTAATTTCCCATGTCTGAGAATTTATGAACTCCATCGGACACATAGCAACCTATTGTAGGCCCCGCGTTCCAGTGCACTCATGGCGTATCAAACGGGAAATTACCTAATCTGTGCAAGTAGAAAAGTGCCTTGAATTGATTACCATAGTGTACATCTCTCTCTCTCTCTCTCTCTAGCGAGCTGTCTGGATAATTTTGCGTCCGTCATCACGTAATACGCAATATATACTTAATTATCAACGAGCCGGGTAGCATTCTTAATTAGGAACGATGATTAGAGAGATACTCCTACTACTATGTGGGATTTGACTTGGAATTGTTTAATGCCATTCGAATTCCATTGCACATGTACATGTAGATAGGTTGTTGGAGCCTGGAAGGTACGTACGTCCGAGTATCGTGCAGCTGGAATAATACCAGTGGCACTCACAAGTACTCCCTCCGTTTCTAAATATTTGTTTTTTAAAGATTTTAAATAGACTATCACATACAAATGTATATAAACATATTTTAAAATATAAATTTATTTATTTTGCTTCATATATAGTCATTTGTTAAATTTTTTAAAAAGATAAATATTTAAAAACGGAAGGAGTAAGCATCATCAAGTCGGGGTAAGTAAAAATATATCGTATATTGTGATCCGCTTCAAGCACAGATGTGCTTGTCACCTGCTGGATTAATTGCCTCACATGCATGGGTGCAGCGCGAAATGCATATAGAATCTGATCGACCAGCTTGCTCCAAGAGATTCTACATCTCGTTAACAGTGTGCGCGGCCGGTGCCAAGCTCGTCGTCGGCAGGTTAGTTTCACTGGCAGTTGTGCCTATTGATGGAACGGCATGTGGACACTGTGCTGCTGCCTTGCTGAGCATCTCGCCACACATCGATCTCACTCACATTAAATAGGTAACAAATTAGGAGCACGCACAGGCTATGCATACAGTGTTGCTTAACCCTCATCATCAGGTCGATCGTCCAGGATATGCAATAAGTTGGCGGTGGACGGACCTGTACCGGCGACGGCCATGACCATGAGGGTTTAACAGCTTTGCGGCGAGGACATGAAGTTTTAACAACTAGCGTTAGCCCCTCCCGCTATTGTACAAGGGTACGTGTCACATTTAATCTTATAACGTAACTAACGCGGCGGCGCATGTGTGCAGCTCAAGAAACCTTTGAAAGGAATTAGTAAGGAAACGGCAGAAATAATCCCTCCACGTACGTACATGTTGGGATCGATTGGTATCAGATCAGATCGTGGTTGCATGCATGCATCGGGCACAACATCGAAGCACGGCGGCCGGGGCAGTCGTACGTACTTACGTACTCCCCCCGTTCTGAATTACTTGTCCTGTATTTGTCTAGATACGGAGGTATCTAGACTACGTACGTACGTAGGTTGGAGGAGCGCAACATACGATTCGTAATGACGCGTCACATGGCCGTTAAGCTAGGTGATAAGACCAACTCCAGCAGCTCCTGTAAAAACCTTACTGTAAGGTCTCATTTAGTTGTTAGGGTGGAAAAATCCAGGGAAATAGGCCCCTAGGGGGAGATCTTCCTGTGCATAAGAATCCCTTCCACCACCACGGGGGAAATGGTCCCACTACCTCATGTGCCCAAATGGCAACAAGGGAGGGAAAGAAACCCCTCACGTAAAACATACAGATATAACACAACAGATCAAAGATAATTAGAAAAAAACAGATCAAAGATAAAAACTGCACAAATAATTTTACAATAAAAGAACAGACACATACAAAAACTTCAGAATTCATGTAAACTATAATTTCATTAAAAAATACAACTGATATCCATCACTTCACCAAGGTTCAAATACCCATCGGTCCACATTTCATTCCGATTAAGCGTTGAGCTAAACCTTTTTCGTGTTCCAACATAAAAGCAATCAATACAATTGGCATTGATGCATCATTGTTTAAGTTTGTTCACTATAAAAATTCTGAATTATCAAGTTGTCATGTCCGAGGCATAGACACTTTCAAATAGGATGGGCTGCAAGGTGAAAATCACTAGTCCTACTCAGGTCTTTTCTCCACTCCGCATCTACATCAGGTACCACAACTCGATGTTCGTTGAACTACAAAAAAAGGAAGTTAGCACCATGTATCCAACTGAGAATTGTAACAATTACATGAGCACATGATGACTATAGCTTAGATTTTTAATAACAATCAGCAGAACTTGTTGAGAAAAAAGATAAGAGCCACAATACTAACTTCTATTTCTTAGGTGTTGAATCCCGTGAAACCGATGTCGAAACTGAAAAGGTTTGTCATTTGTCAACCAGATTGCTAGAAGGTCACTTGAATGATAGCATATTCTAACTGAAGCAACAAAGAAAAGAAAGTAAAGAAATATCAAGGTGTTTGAGTGTCCCGGCAAATTCAGCAACACATACAAAATTACTAGTAGGAGTCCATAAGGAGCTGTAACAAGTTATTTTCCTGATGAGTAAGTTTGCTGATACTAATTGGCACTTGGCAAGCTGGGAGTACTATCCATGCGTTGTGTTTCTTGCTTAATCAAGGTCTGCGAGTCAATGTCGTCTAACTAGACAGCCAGAAAAATAACATCATCAACCAAATCTCTTGCTGACTAGTCGATCACTTTATACCAACAAATAAATTTAAGCTTCCTCACATCACATCTTATGATTGTGTGACAAATTAGGGAGAAGGCATCCAGGGATGGCTGTCATATACCTTTCATCAGGTGAAAAAATTTCAATGACCAACGAACCAAAAGGCACTTAGCCACTGAACACAACGCCGCTACCACCACCTAGCATTTTCGGATAAAGCAAATCATTTGCTAATGTCAGAGGTTCAGAGCACTTACATGTGGCACACAATTGAATACTTATCAGTTCAGGACACAAAAGTTTGCACAAAAATGCATGAAAACACATACTGTAGGAAAGGCAGCACACATGTACACCACGGGAAACACCAAAACAGCACCTAGACGGACTGAGATCCGGTGACTTGCTGTGGACAAGTCACCGGGAACAGTATGGTGCCTGGCCCCTCTCTTCAAACTGTTGGATCAAAGGTCGACGGATGGATCTTCATGAACAGTACCTGAGCTACAATGCACGCCTACAAGAACTTGTGAACAGTCCTCGAGCTACAGTGATTCGCATACAGTGCCGTCTATAGTGATTTTGCTGCAGTGTTCGCTCCTGGGCTGCACATCCTCCATCCAACGGCCGGCCTCCCGCCAGTTACGGCGTGACTGGCCAGAGGCCAGTCACTGGATCTCGGTCCCACCTAGACAGCCTCTACAATAAGAAAAAAGCAAGACGTGTGTTAGTGTTGTGATGAATATATGAGCTAGCTGAGAAAAATATGAGCCAACATGTGCCGAAATGCAAATTATAGGCAATTATATACAGATCAGTATATGAATTTAATCTTTCTAAAATGCTAGTTGTGGAGCTCTTTGTGTGCATGTAAGTGAAATGCATGATTATAGTGTATTAATTATGATACAACCATGCATTATGATACTGTAATTCATACTACTTGTCGGTGTCAAAACCGGCGGATCTCGGGTAGGGGGTCCCGAACTGTGCGTCTAGGCCGGATGGTAACAGGAGGCAGGGAACACGATGTTTTACCCAGGTTCGGGCCCTTTTGATGGAGGTAAAACCCTACATCCTACTTGATTAATATTGATGATATGGGTAGTACAAGAGTAGATCTACCACGAGATCAGAGAGGCTAAACCCTAGAAGCTAGCCTATGGTATGATTGTATGTTGTGATTGTTGTCCTACGGACTAAAACCCTTCGGTTTATATAGACACCGGAGAGGGTTAGGGTTACACAAGGTCGGTTACAAAGGAGGAGATATCCATATCCGTATTGCCTAGCTTGCCTTCCACGCCAAGTAGAGTCCCATCTGAACACGAGACGAAGTCTTCAATCTTGTATCTTCATAGTCTAACAGTCCGGCCAATAGAGATAGTCCGGCTGTCCGGAGACCCTCTAATCCAGGACTCCCTCAGTAGCCCCTGAACCAGGCTTCAATGACGATGAGTCCAGCGCGCAGTATTGTCTTCGGCATTGCAAGGCGGGTTCCTTCTCCGAATACATCACAGAAGAATTTGAATACGAGGATAGTGTCCGACCCTGCAAAATAAGTTCCACATTCCACCGTAGAGAGAATAATATTTTCGCAGATCTAATTTGCTGGCTTGTTTTGGCAGTATGACGTTATGTCATGGACCGGTGATTATTCGAACCGTTCCCTTTAACCAGCCCCGCACATAACGCGAGGTAGTTTTTCGACACGTCTTGTCAAAGTAGAGATCGTGTCCCCTTATTATGGGATTCTCATCAATACGGGCGTGGGTAACCCAACCGCGCCATCAATTGCGGCGTTTGGGGGATAAGCGAGTTTTACCAGGCAAGTGGGGACGCTCAGTTTCGTCCGCCCATATAGAGGGATAAGGATTCACCTTCCTATCCACGCCTTCTTCCTCCTTTGCTTATCCGTTTTTGCACACTCAAGGTCTAGAGCCCAAGTCCACACCTCCCACCTCAACCTTCTCCAACCATGTCCGGAGCGGGAGGCAGGTGGATGGTCTCCTCCGTCATGGAGGGAGACATCAAGAAACTGAGGAGAGCCGGATACCTGCCCGACGACATCGCGCATCGGCTCCCAGATGAGGGGCAGCTCATCCCCACCCCCAGGCCCCTGTTGGGTAACGTAGCAATTTCAAAAAAATTCCTACGCACACGCAAGATCATGGTGATGCATAGCAACGAGGGGAGAGTGTGATCTACGTACCTTGTAGATCGACAACGGAAGCGTTTGGTTGATGTAGTCGTACGTCTCCACGGCCCGACCGATCAAGCACCGAAACTACGGCACCTCCGAGTTCTAGCACACGTTCAGCTCGATGACGATCCCCGGACTCCGATCCAGCAAAGTGTCGGGGAAGAGTTCCGTCAGCACGACGGCGTGGTGACGATCTTGATGTACTACTGTCGCAGGGCTTCGCCTAAGCACCGCTACAATATTATCGAGGACTATGGTGGCAGGGGGCGCCGCACACGGCTAAGAATAAGATCACGTGGATCAACTTGTGTGTTTCTGGGGTGCTCTTGCCTCCGTATATAAAGGACTAAGGGGGGGGGGGTGCGGCCGGCCTAGGAGAGGCGCGCCAGGAGAGTCCTACTCCCTCTGGGAGTAGGATTCCCCCCCAATCCTAGTTGGAATAGGATTCGCGAAGGGGGGAAAAGAGAGAGAGGTGGCCGGCCCCCTCTCCTTGTCCTATTCGGACCAAGGGAGGGGAGGGGCGCGCGGCCCATCTTGGGCTGCCCCTTCTCTTTTCCACTATGGCCCACTATGGCCCATATAGCTCCCGGGGGGTTCCGGTAACCTCCTGGTACTCCGGTAAAATCCCGATTTCACCCGGAACACTTCCGATATCCAAACATAGGCTTCCAATATATCAATCTTTATGTCTCGACCATTTCGAGACTCCTCGTCATGTCCGTGATCACATCCGGGACTCCGAACAAACTTCGGTACATCAAAATGCATAAACTCATAATATAACTGTCATCGTAACCTTAAGCGTGCGGACCCTACGGGTTCGAGAACAATGTAGACATGACCGAGACACGTCTCCGGTCAATAACCAATAGCGGAACCTAGATGCTCATATTGGCTCCTACATATTCTACGAAGATCTTTATCGGTCAGACCGCATAACAACATACGTTGTTCCCTTTGTCATCGGTATATTACTTGCCCGAGATTCGATTGTCGGTATTCCAATACCTAGTTCAATCTCGTTACCGGCAAGTCTCTTTACTCGTTCTGTAATACATCATCCCACAACCAACTCATTAGTTGCTATGCTTGCAAGGCTTAAGTGATGTGCATTACCGAGAGGGCCCAGAGATACCTCTCCGATAATCGGAGTGACAAATCCTAATCTCGAAATACGCCAACCCAACATGTACCTTTGGAGACACCTGTAGAGCTCCTTTATAATCACCCAGTTACGTTGTGACGTTTGGTAGCACACAAAGTGTTCCTCCGGCAAACGGGAGTTGCATAATCTCATAGTCATAGGAACATGTATAAGTCATGAAGAAAGCAATAGCAACATACTAAACGATCGGGTGCTAAGCTAATGGAATGGGTCATGTCAATCAGATCATTCACTTAATGATGTGATCCCGTTAATCAACTAACAACTCATTGTTCATGGTTAGGAAACATAACCATCTTTGATTAACGAGCTAGTCAAGTAGAGGCATACTAGTGACACTTTGTTTGTCTATGTATTCACACATGTATTATGTTTCCGGTTAATACAATTCTAGCATGAATAATAAACATTTATCATGATATAAGGAAATAAATAATAACTTTATTATTGCCTCTAGGGCATATTTCCTTCAGCCCCATGAGAGGGTAGTATTCCTCACCCATTTCCTCCGCGGACTGGGATTCCCTCTCCATCCATTCGTCCGGGGGCTCATGTTCTATTACGGCCTGGATTTCCACGATCTGGCCCCGAACTTCGTCCTCAACATCTCGGCGTTTATCGTCGTGTGCGTGGCCTTCCTACGCATCAAGCCCCACTTCGGCTTATGGCTGAAGACCTTCAATGTCAAGCCGAAGGTGGTGGGCGGCTGCCAGGCGGAGTGCGGAGGCGCCATGGTGGGCAAGATGCCCAACGTAACATGGCTCGAGGGCTCCTTTATGGAAACCATAAAGGGGTGGCAATCGGGGTGGTTCTACATCACCGAGCCGCGCGACCCTGTATGGGCAGCGGCCCCCGAGTTTCGATCTGGCATCCCCACGCGGCTCACCTCCTGGAAAGAGAAGGTCCTGTCCTGGGGTAGTTCGGAAGAGCTGACCGGACTCCAAACATGTATTCAAAATATGGTGAACAAGAAGCTCAAGCTTGTCAACATAGTCCAAGTTATGCTCATCCGCCGGATCCTCCCGTGCCAACAACGGGAGTTCGATTTGTGGGAGTTCGACCCGACGCAGCACCGAACTCTGAATAGGCTCTTCGACACGACTCATGAAGATGCCTGGAGGGTGCTGTTCAAAAGTGCCGAGGTCCCCCCTCCTATTATTGAGGATCGCGGATTCAGCGCGAAGCGCCAAGCCAGTGCGGTAAGCTGCTTTACCTTTCACAGGATACTTATTTTTTATAGATTGACTCTATGCGGTATCTAAACTCCTGTACCTTTGACAGGACTGGCAGAAGATGGCCGGACAGATCGACTGTCCGACTCCTTTGCCCGAAGGCCCCGCAGACGCTCTTCTGGCGAAGATGTTGACTTCGGCCCCTTAAAAGGTGCCGGAGAAGACCAAGAAGGCCAAGGGAACCCGAAAGAGTTCCCGATGCCAGGTGTTATCAGACTCATCGTCCGATAACTCTGCGGCACACTCCTCCCCCGAAGACGAGGAAGAAGAAGAAGATGCTCCCCCTCCAGGCGGGTGAGACAAGAAAAGGAAGGCCGCCCCAACTGGGGAGGCCGAAGGGTCCAAGAAGGGGAGGACTCTCCTTCCGGACAGTTCCACCGCCGCCGACGAGGGCGAAGATGAGTGGTTGCCCCGGGCCAAGCCCCCGGGGAGATCGTAAGTATTCGGATACCAGAGTAACTCATAGCATTCCTTTGTCGCACTGCTTTCCCTAACGCCGAACATGATTATGTAGGCTACCGCGAACCAGCATCGATGTATCATCGGACGGCTCCCTGGGCTCGTCGGACATGGATAGCGATCGAGTCCCGACCACCACCTCCCCTCATCCTGCTGACGACGCCGAGGTGCTGTCTCAAGAGGCACCGGGTCGAGGAGAGACAGTCCTGGAGGCGCCTCAAGGCGACCTTCCGGACTCCGGGAGCCACGGGGACGGGGTCCCCGAGAGCTCCGAGTTCGGCCCTCAGCCGAACACCGCGCCGGACCCTCCAGCGGCCCGGGCGGGCGGCCTCCTTCTAAGAGGGGCAAGATGCCTGTGCCAGTGACCTCTGTCCATCCAGAGGCACCGGACAATCTGCTGGAAGCGCTTCACAGCGCTTCCATCGACGAGGAGCACCACACTATCATGAGTGCGATGATCCAGAAGGTTCAGTCCGCCAAGAGCGGATTGACTGAAGCCTGTGCCAGCCTTCTAACAGGCTTTGAGGTAAGTGTTTTAAAATGTAGTAGAAATGTTACCGCATAGACAGTAGCCCCTGATGCTTTGTTCGGTGTTCACAAAGAAAAGTCGAGCAGAGGATCAAATAATATCGCAGGAGTCTAATATAAGTGTGTCAATATGCATATGCAGGCTTCGCTGCTGGCGTCCGCCGCACTGACTGTGGAGGTCGCCGTACTGAAGCAGGATCTCGAGGGGTCCAGGAAAGAGCTCGGCCTTGCCAAGAGGCAGCTAGAGGAGAACAAGGGTAAGTAATACCCTGTCGATAGATATGTATATATAAAAGAGGACGCGATTGCAAAATGACAGGATCATCGTATGTTTGCCAAGGGCCATGACCGAGGTGGCGACCTTGAAGCAAGCGCTAGCCAAGGCCGAAGATAAAGCGGCCAAGGAGCGCACCGAGCGAGAGAAGCACGAGGCTCGGGTTGGCGAGGTGCAGCAAGAGCTCTAGGCTCTCGTGGCGAAGCACGAGGCATTGGAGCTTGACTCAAAGACGCGGGAGTCTGAGCTTGCCGCGGCCCTCAAGAGCGCAAAAAGTGCTAAGGCCGAAGCCCAAAAGGCTCTCCAAGAGATCGACGTGATGAAGAAGATAGTGGCGGGTAAGGCTTTCTATATGCAAAGCAAGCACGTAAAAGTAAATTACCGATTACTTACCCGAATCCGGAGCTCTCCAGGAGCATTCGCAGATTTGCCCCGCAGCGTGTCCGATGCCGCGCAGTTTTACCAGGCCGAGGAGGGGAGCTCAACGGAGAAGCTGTTCTAGTCTCAGTATACTGGGACCAAACACCCAATACCTCTGAGCGACCAGCTAAAGCAGCTGGTCGAGCTGCACAAGGCGGCCGAACAGGCCATGAAGGGCCTTATAGTCTGGTTGTGGCCTGGCGACGTCCTTCCGAACAGCTACTTCGGCCTGGTGAGGTGGCTTGTGGATGCCTGCCCACGGCTGGAGGTCATCAAGCGGTCCGTCTGCATCAAAGGTGCACGCCGGATTTTTGCCCATGTGAAGGTGTAGTGGGCCAAGCTAGACGCTGTGAAGCTGATCAAGGAAGGGTCACCGCAGGGCAAGGAGCATCGCACCCCTGAAATTTATTATGAGGGTGTACTGAAGGGTGCCCGTCTCGTAGCGGACGAATGTTCAAGGGATGTAATATTTGAGTAAACTTGCTCGTGTGATCCTGTATGATGAAAACTTGTTTCATATGCGCTATGCAACGCTTGTGTGAATTTAAAATATTACCTTCTGTTTGGCCGTTTATCCAATCTGAGAGATGGCTAGTCCTCGGCTTCTGCCCCCATGCCACGAGTGTCGGGGTGTTCGGGATAAACCTGAGCACTCTTGTTTCCATATTTGGGTCCTTCGAGGGAGGTGCTCAGCACAACGAACAAGGCAACCGGACTAATAATGCTTTATCACTCTCACTTAGCCATAGAATTCTATAATTTTAAATTTCGGCGAAGCCCCTGGTATTCGGAAGGCCGAATTCGGGGCGCGATACACGCCTGTAAGCCGGACAGGGCCGGCCCCTCGCCCTAAGCGGCATAAGTCTTTAGGGACTCGAAAAACCTCGCCGAACAGCGACCAGTCTCTCGCCTTATCATGACAGCCAGTTTTAGCTTTCTCTACTGAGGTGCTAAGCCCGGCAGAACTGGGGCACAATCGCAGTAGTTCTCCTAGCGCTATCTTAGCCGATAGAGCGGAACGTAAGGTACCAAAACATAGGAGCCGGGCAAACCCAACATTTGACCAAAGACATGATTCGGAGCTGATGCATATAATACTATAAGTTCGGGGTGCCGCACTTGTGAAAGTGTTCGGACTTTTCACACTATATTGTGGGGTACGTAAGCCCCTGGTGTATTAGCCGTACCAAGGTGTACGGTTGCAAGGTGTCATTAATGAACACATATATATATATATATATAACAAGAATGCAATAATAGTCGTAATGTCATGCATTGTTTATTAAAAAATTACGTTAAAGCAGAGTGATACAGATAGTGCGATTAGCAAAGACTAGGACTATGTCCCTTCCAAGGGCAAGCTGAGGAATGATATGAAATCGAATATTTCGCTCGTTACTGTAATCAACCTGGGAATTCCGTGGTATGACGTAGCTGTCTGCCTCCTTGGTTGCTGCATCATGTGTTCGGCAATAGTGTTGCCGGACCGTGTTTCCAGAGATTAAGGTCCTGAAAAAAAAGAAAAAAAATAACCAAACGAGAAGCCCCTAGTGCGGTTTAAGCCGCGTCTTGGGGCGTGCCGCAGTTGTGCCCCCCTCCCCACTTGTGCCCATGGTATTTTTAATGCGTAATTATGTACGCGCGACACGAGTTTCATCGTTGGGCTAGGATTTGGGGGGGGGGGCGTATTGCTATGCGAGCTCAGATCGCGCCAGGCGGTCTATTTGCCATTGCCCCGAGCGCGCTTGAAGGTGTCCGGGCTTTGAAGCGCCGAATTGGTTGATTGCCTTGAGAGGCGGCTTTGCGCTTCTGCTGCGAGGGCCGCGGTGTGCTCCTCTGTTCGGAAAGAGCGCTTTGTGTTTCCATTGACTGTAATAACTCTGCGAGGTCCTGGCATCTTGAGCTTGAGGTATGCATAATGCGGTACCGCATTGAATCTAGCGAATGCGGTTCGCCCGAGCAGCGCGTGATAACCACTGCGGAACGGGACTATATCGAAGATTAACTCATCGCTTCGGAAATTATCCGGGGATCGGAAGACCACTTCTAGTGTAACTGAGCCTGTGCAATGGGCCTCCACACCTGGAATGACACCTTTAAAGGTCATTTTTGTGGGTTTGATCCTTGAGGGGTCTATACCCATTTTACGCATTGTGTCCTGATAAAGCAGGTTCAGGCTGCTGCCGCCATCCATAAGGACTCGAGTGAGGTGGAATCCGTCAACGATTGGGTCTAGGACCAGTGCGGCAAATCCGCCATGACGGATACTAGTGGGATGGTCCCTGCGATCGAAGGTGATCGCACAGGAGGACCAAGAGTTGAATTTTGGGGCGACTGGCTCCAACGCATATACGTCCCTGAGCGCACGCTTCCGCTCCCTCTTGGGGATGTGGGTTGCGTATATCATGTTCACCGTCCGCACTTGCGGGGGAAACCTCTTCTGTCCTCCAGTGTGCGGCTGCCGGGGCTCCTCCTCGTCATCGCTATGCGGCCCCTTGTCCTTGTTTTCGGCAATTAACTTGCCGGCCTGCTTGAACACCCAACAGTCCTTGTTGGTGTGATTGGCTAGCTTGTCTGGGGTGCCGTGTATTTGACACGAGTGATCGAGTATACGGTCCAAGCTGGACGGACCCGGCGTACTTTGTTTGAATGGCTTTTTCCACTGACCGGATTTAGAGCCTTTGAATCCGGCATTGACTGCCGTATCCTCAGTATTTTCGCTGTTAATGCGGCGCTTATGTTTGTTGCGACGTGACCTGCTATTTCCGTCCTTGGTATCTGAGGTACCATGGTTCTTTGATATGTTATTACTGCGAGCCAGCCAGCTGTCTTCTCCCGCACAAAAGCGGGTCATGAGCGTCGTGAGAGCTGCCATAGATTTCGGCTTTTCCTGACCAAGGTGCCGGGCTAGCCACTCGTCTCGGATGTTGTGTTTGAAAGCCGCTAAGGCCTCCGCATCCGGACGGTCGACGATTTGATTTTTCTTTGTAAGGAACCGAGTCCAGAATTGCCTGGCCGACTCCTCTAGCTGCTGAATTATGTGGCTCAAGTCATCGGTGTTTGGTGGTCGCACATAAGTGCCCTGAAAGTTGTCGAGGAATGCGGCTTCCAGATCTTCCCAACAGCTAATGGAGTCCGCTGGCAAGCTGTTAAGCCCATATCGCGCTGGTGCTTTGAGCTTTAGTGGGAGGTATTTGATGGCGTGTAAGTCATCACCGCGGGCCATGTGGATGTGGAGAAGGAAATCCTCAATCCATACTGCGGGATCTGTTGTGCCGTCGTATGATTCAATATTTACAGGTTTGAAACCTTCTGGGAATTGATGTTCCATTACTTTGTCTGTGAAGCATAAGGGGTGTGCGGCGCCTCTGTATTGGGCTATATCGCGATGCAGCTCGAATGGGTCTTGCTCACTGTGTTCGGCCCGGCCGGATTTGCTTTTACTGTATCCGGTGTGATGTTTATCGTCTCGCAGAGTGATGCGCCGTCGTGATCCGCAGATCGATCTTGCATGCTTTGCTTTGTCCTCCAATATGTCTCGCAGGTCTGGCATATCTCCCCATGCCTTTTTATTTGAATGGCGTCGGGGTGGAGGCTGAGCTTTTGGCTGGAATGCCTCTCTATCGCGGCCACGAGGTGGCCGATCAGCCGTATCGTACGCTTCTTCCTCCAGTCGGGGTAGTAACCTGCACTTTGGGTATTTCTTGGAGGGGCGCTCAAGTTTATATTCCTCGGCCGCGAGGACTTCAGTCCATCTGTCAGCTAGCAGATCTTGATCAGCTTGAAGCTGCTGCTGCTTTTTCTTCAGGCTATTTACCGTGGCCATAAGCCGGCGCTTGAAGCGCTCTTGTTCGACGGGATCCTCTGGTACGGCGAATTCACCGTCGTCGAGGCTTGCCTCGTCTTCGGAGGGGGGCATGTAATTGTCATCCTCCTCCTCTCCGTGTGCCGCTCTCTCAGGAGAGCTGGCTCCTTCATCCTCCTGCTCTAAATCTTGCTAGAGGGGATTGTTGTTGTCTTCGGCACTATCCGGAGTGTTATTATCTCCTGTGCCGGTATCACCACTTTTGCTTTGGCGGGACTTAGAGTGGCGCCGCTGACGTCGGCTCTTGGGTTGCTTCTTGGAGGGGTCATCCTCTGCTATCTCGTCGCCATTGCCTTCGTTGGGTGTATCCACCATGTATATGTCATATGACGAGGTGGCTTTCCAGTGCCCTATAGGCGCTGGTTCATGTTCGTCTCCTACATCGTCGTCCATACCGTCGATGTCTTCGGAGTCGAAGTCGAGCATGTCGGTTAAATCATCGACAGTGGCTACTAAGTGGGTGGTGGGTGGGCATCGATTTTCTTCGTCGTCCGCATCCCAATCTGTTGGCCATAGTCCGGCCAGGGCTCTCCTGACAAAGAGAGAGACCTTAGTGAATTCAGAATGTCGCCGAAGGGCGAGTGCTGAAAGATATCCACGGCGGTGAATTCCATGATCGGCGCCCATTCAGATTCGATTGGCAGGGGCGCGGATGGTTCGGAGTCCGGAAAGGAGTCCGACACCTTGGAGTCACGGGCTACGCAGAGGGTTAGGCTGGTGTTCGGCTTGATCGCCATTGAGACTGCAGCCCCTGAGGCGGTGTCTAACCACCCGTCCTCGATTGGCGCAGTTGGCTCCGAGCTAAGGGTCAGAGCTGATGCGGGCGCGGCCTCTGGGGTACTGTTCGGCGGCAGAGCTAGGTCATACCTATCGTGATAGTGCGGCGTGCCCGGCTGTGGCTCGAATCCGTCGAAGATCAAGTCTCCGCGGATGTCGGCCGTGTAGTTCAAACTTCCAAATCTGACCTGACGGCCAGGGGCGTAGTTTTCAATCTGCTCCAGAAGGCCAAGCGAATTAGCCCGCAGTGCAAAGCCGCCGAATACGAAGATCTGTCCGGGGAGAAAAGTCTCACCCTGGACCGCATCGCTATCGATGATAGTAGGAGCCATCAAGCCTAACAGCGACGACACAAAGGAACTCTCAATGAAAGCACCAATGTCGGTGTCAAAACCGGCGGATCTCGGGTAGGGGGTCCCGAACTGTGCGTCTAGGCCGGATGGTAACAGGAGGTAGGGAACACGATGTTTTACCCAGGTTCGGGCCCTCTTGATGGAGGTAAAACCCAACGTCCTTCTTGATTAATATTGATGATATGGGTAGTACAAGAGTAGATCTACCACGAGATCAGAGAGGCTAAACCCTAGAAGCTAGACTATGGTATGATTGTATGTTGTGATTGTTGTCCTACGGACTAAAACCCTTCGGTTTATATAGACACCGGAGAGGGTTAGGGTTACACAAGGTCGGTTACAAAGGAGGAGATATCCATATCCGTATTGCCTAGCTTGCCTTCCACCCCAAGTAGAGTCCCATCCGGACACGAGACGAAGTCTTCAATCTTGTATCTTCATAGTCTAACAGTCCGGCCAATAGAGATAGTCCGGCTGTCCGGAGACCCCCTAATCCAGGACTCCCTCACTACTCCTATATGATAATTGTCTATACGATCATGCTCCTAATGAATTGATCTTACACTAGGTCTCCAATATTTTGCCTACGAGTCTATTAATTGTGATTTGATTAGATGTCAACTGCTGCTGAACCGATCAACGGTTGCTCCAATCATCTCTGAAATAAAGTACACTCTGACATTGAAACTGCTTGTGCATTGGTGCCCTTGTATGAAAATTAGTTGTCTTGACTAGTACAGTAATTTACTCCAACTTATACTTTTTCCCCCTTTCAGAAAGGAACAATACATGAATATATGAGATGGATTCTTATTAACCAATGAAGTAAATTTTGTCTCCGGCATGTGGAATTATTTAGAAGAAGAAAAGGCTCGAGTTCTTGGATCTGACCAGCAAGTTCAGGCATTAGTGCATGGACGGTGAGTTGATGGATTGGAGAAAAAAATACGAGGTGCAAGAGGAGGGGGGCTAACCTTGGTGGAAGTAGGTGGAAGTTGACCGTGGAACCGTCGCCGTCACCG
The DNA here is from genome assembly GCF_056163025.1 of Triticum urartu. Classification (NCBI taxonomy): domain Eukaryota; kingdom Viridiplantae; phylum Streptophyta; class Magnoliopsida; order Poales; family Poaceae; genus Triticum; species Triticum urartu. The sequence goes on along the minus strand of NC_141878.1, from coordinate 474,086,860 downwards.
TCACCGGAGGGGTAGGAACTTCGAGGAGGAGGGTAGATCTGGGGAAGGAGGAGGGTGACGACCACGGCCGTCGCAGTCGCTGGTGGGCGGAGCATGCAGGCGAAGCACTGGAGGGAGGGGGCGGTCCGTCTCTCCGGTCACTGCCGGAGAAACTCGGAGGCGGAGGACTGGATCTTGTCCATCATCGCCTTTCGGTCGCTGCGCTCGCGGTCTCGCTCGAGCCGTGGCTTCTCTCCCCGACCCCTGGAGGCGTGGAACGTTTCCCCGGGGAAACGATGCGGGTAGGGCAGGGATACCTCCCCAACGAATCTGTCCAAACATCGCGCTCGATTTCCCCGGCTCGATCGGGACCGTGCTTTTCTCGCCCGGGGAATAAGCGGGGTTCCCTCCGGGATCCCGTGCAACCAAACGAGGCCTAAAAGTGGTTTTATGGACAGCCGTATAATTTACATGAAGTTATCAGACTAATTCAAAAAAATACAGGAAGTTATCAGACAGCTACTTTACCAAGGCACATAAGTTAGTGGCGCAATGATGGGAGGTGTGGCGACGGCCATCGGAGTAGCCAGAGCGGTGAGGCAGCGCGGCAGGGAGGCGAGTGGCCTTATGGTAGCGGCCGGTGCAGTGAGGCGGGGCAGCCAAGGTGGCCATCCTCACGCCGGTGCGGCCGACATGATGGTGCGGGGCAGCGCGGCGGCGCGGTGTAGGGTGCACGTCCTGAACTTCCACGTGGTTTTCTACCCGCCAAATTATAAAGAAAGGGCTATCTTCATGTATTGTTGTGGGGAGGTGATTGTTTTTAGGGGATCCTATAAAAAACGGGTTTACGGGAACTGTTGAAGAGATTTTTTTGCCTCAACTTCCCATAAACGATAGTTATTTGAGGTTTACAGGAACTGTTGTATTGCTCGTATTCTACCAGGAGTCAGATCTAAAGTTTGATGGTGCGTCTAGGGTGCTACTCCGTTCAAATTATTTCAACCAAGGTTGTGGGAATCGCGATTTTGTTATACGACTCTACGACTTTACGATCCAAACTAACCCCTATGATTCTACAATTTTAGTTTTTAGAATCTACGTTTCTACGACTCTGATAGTGAAGATTCTACTATTTGCAATCCTACTATCGAAGCTCCGATCCAACTCAAAATCATGATTCTGACAACCTTGGTTTCAACAGTAATGCCTTCGTCTTTGGTGAGCTGGTGCAAATCAGCAATGGAAGTGATATTTACCCGTTTTCTTCAATGGCCACTATGGTGATGTCGAAGGTGGATGACGGAAGTTGTCATCAAGCTTAAAGGATTATTCGATCTTGATCGTAATTTTCTTTCTTGAGCTAGGGCTGTTTGGGCTGATTGGGTTGGGGCTGCTTTTTAGTTTCCAGTTTTGTCAGTCAATGTCTATATGGTTTGTATTTTGTTCTCCGTTAAATGAATTAGACACGTATTAGCTTGCCAAAAAAACGATTGATGGCAAGTGCGTATTCAATGAGCAGACGTATGATATGCGGAACCACAATGGACCAAACATTAAGCTAAGATCATGTGTGCTCTATATAGACAAACAGTTCGTGTCTTCTTGCCTGAAAATTCGTAGGAGCACTACACCTATTGATCTGCGTCGTGATCGAGAAACTTGTTTCGGCGCAAATTGCTTAAAGAACAGATGAAAATGTAAAACTAGACCAATACGAGACATTGCACAAGTTCATAGGTGTATTAATACTTCCCCAACCTTTCTCCTACGTCTTTTTCTTGTACCACAACCGTATGCAACGTCTTTCCCATATTCTAACCTCAATAGTGTCTCCAAGTCTCCACCAAACCCAATCCCTGCACGGGCATCACCTCCACCCTACTCTAACATAACACAGGATGAAGATGTCGACACAACTTGTGTCGAGAGAGGAAAATACGACTTCTCTTGTAACCTGAACTTTCCCTTGACAGGATTGTAGTAGGTGCCTCATGAAGGAAATGTGCCCTAGAGACAATAATAATGTTGTTATTTTATATTTCCTTATTCATGATAAATGTTTATTATTCATGCTAGAATTGTATTGATCGAAAACCTTAATACATGTGTGAATACATAGACAAACACTATGTCTCTAGTGAGCCTCTACTTGACTAGCTCGTTGATCAAAGATGGTTAAGGTTTCCTAACCATGGACATGAGTTGTCATTTGATAACGGGATCACATCATTAGGAGAATGTTGTGATGGACAAGACCCATCCGTTAGCTTAGCATAATGATCATTCAGTTTTATTGCTATTGCTTTCTTCATGTCAAATACATATTCCTTCGACTATGAGATTATGCAACTCCCGAATACCGGAGGAATGCCTTGTGTGCTATCAAACGTCACAACGTAACTGGGTGATCATAAAGATGCTCTACAGGTATCTCCGAAGGTGTTTGTTGAGTTGGCATATATTGAGATTAGGATTTGTCACTCCGAATATCGGAGAGGTATCTCTGGGCCCTCTCAGTAATACACATCATAAGCTTGCACGCAAAACGACTAAGGAGTTGGTCACGAGGTGATTTATTACAGAACGAGTAAAGAGACTTGCCGGTAACGAGATTGAACTAGGTATGCAGATACCGTCGATCGGATCTCGGGCAAGTAACATACCGATAGACAAAGGGAATAATGTATGTTGTCATAATGGTTCAACTGATAAAGATATTCGTAGAATATGTAGGAGCCAATATTAGCATCCAGGTTCCGCTATTGGTTATTGACCGGAGAGGTGTTTCGGTCATGTCTACATAGTTCTCAAACCTGTAGGGTCCGCACGCTTAACGTTCAATGCTGATATTGTATTATATGAGTTATGTTATTTGGTGACCGAATGTTGTTCAGAGTCCCGGATGAGATCACGGACATGACGAGGAGTCTCGAAATGGTTGAGAGATAAAGATTGATATATAGGACGATAGTATTCGGACACCTAAAGTGTTCCGGAGTGTATCAGGTATTTATCGGAGTACCGGAGGGGTTACCTGAACCCTTGGGGGAATATATGGGCCATGAGAGGGGAGCACACTAGCCCACAAGGGGTGGCACGCCCCCCTATGGCATGTGGCCGAATTGGAGAAGGAAAGGGGGGGGGGGGGTTCGCCCCCCCTCCTTTCTCTCTTACCCCTTCCCTTTCTTCTCCGGTGAAAAGAGGAAAGGGGTGCCACTTGGGGAAACCCCAAGTAGGATTCGGATCCTACTTGGGACGTCCCCTGGCTGCCTCTCCTCCCCTCCCACCTATATATATGTGGGGAGGGGGTGCCTAGAACACACAACATCAATTGTTAGCCGTGTGCGGCGCCCCCCTCCATAGTTTACACCCCGGTCATATTCTCGCGGTGCTTTAGGCGAAGCCCTATACGGATCACTTCACCATCACCGTCACCACGCCGTCGTGCTGACGGAACTCATCTACTTCCTCGATGTCTTGCTGGATCAAGAAGACGAGGGACGCCACCGAGTTAAACGTGTGCTGAACTCGAAGGTGTCGTACGTTCGGTGCTTGATCGGTCGGAGCTAGAAGAAGTTCGACTACATCAACCACGTTGTCAAACGCTTCCGCTTTCGGTCTACGAGTGTACGTATACACACTCTCCCCTCATTGCTATGCATCTCCATGGATAGATCACTACGTGTGCGTAGATTTTTTTTTGTTTTTCCATGCAACGTTTCCCAACACCTCGCGACACCCCGGACACTACAGTATGCTTGAAGTTGCCATCTAAAGATTTACATGCCGAATCTAATCAAATATGCTTGAAGTTGAAGTACATGCCAAGTCTTCAGTCGCCGCACATTGAAGGCCTCCAGAGTGTTCCCTCCTTTGACGGGCTAGTGGTCCGGCCCATATGCTAGTCCAGCCGGGCTAGGCCCCCCTAGTGTAGGACACCATCAGTAGCCCTCGAACTTGTCTTTGGAGCCGAGGATGATGGTCTTCTTCGGATAATGTCTTTGGCTGGATGATCTTCGGCTTGGCAAGCTAGTTCCACGTCCTCGACTGGGCACCACAAAGCTCATGATCCCTTTAATCGGTTATTATCTCCCTTCTTGATAGAGGACCAAATAAATCCAACCATGTGTCACCGAAAATGCACTTTCACTCATCCGAAGTGCTAGGCTTGCTTAGTCTCAGAGACTAGCAGGGCAGATGACCACGACACTCAATTACTCACAGCTTTTACCGAAGTGTCACCATTCCTGACATCGCATATGTCAGTCATTACTTATTTGAATCACAGTTCAAGGCAGACCTCTTATTGGCACATTGTATCAAAACGGAGGTCGTGCCCTGCATTTTAGGGATATCATCAATCAGTTGTTTCACCCCAAGAGGCCATAACGGCGCGAATGGTCGAAACATGGCAATTTTTACGGTGCAACTGGGGGGGACGCTTTGCCTTTTACTGGCTTATAAAGAGTAGGAGGGATGAATCCATTCTTTCACGCTATCCTTTTGCTCCAACGCTCAAACCCTCCAAGCTCACACACTTCCAATCCCCTTTCCAAGCCCCAGGCCTTCTCCAGTTCTCCGCCTCCCGCTCCAATGGCTGAGGCGGATCTGAAGGGGAGGTGGGTGGCCTCCAAGGTCACCAATGCCACCATCGCCGAGCTCCGCGTGGCGGGATACATTCCCGTTGATGCCGCCTGCCCGTCATCGTAGCCCGGCCAATGCGTCCCTACTCCCAAACCTGGGGAACGGATTGTTTTTATCCCCCACCTCGTCCGAGGTCTAGGGTTCCCCCTGCACCCCTTACCGGCGATCCTTTACTGTGCCGAAGAGATCACCAAGATTTGGGTGCGTTGGGGTCTAAACCCTAGGGGTATGATGATGAATGTATGAATGGGGTCCCTACGGACTAAACTCTCTGGTTTATATATGTACCGGGGTATTTAGGGTTACACATGGTTACATACCGAATCTAATCAGATATGCTTGAAGTACACGCCAAGTCTTTGGTTGTCGCACATTGAAGGCCTCCGAAGTCTTCCCTCCTTGACGGGCTGGTGGTTTGTCCCATACACTAGTCCAGCCGGGCTGGGACCCCCTAGTCCAGGAACCGTCCCTTTCTATCGAGTCTATGCGTGAATATCTATCATCACCTCCTTGTGGGTTGCTTGTGAGTACATTCAAAGTTCTCACCTAGCATTTTTGTCACTGGCTATTAACTTGGCCAGGCATGGAGTAGCAGTATATGGATGATGGGTTTGATGATAACCTGGCGAACTAGGGTGCAATCATAGTCAGTTGCATGTGGCGTACCAAAGGGTCTACATGATGTGTTTGAAGATTCTGCTGCAATGTTTGAACTGGTAATTCATCACCTTGACAAGATGGACGTAACTATGAAAGTATAAGCTCAATATTTATGGATGTTGTTTTGTTATCAGTTTGACTATGCGCAACAACACACTGATCATGGGATCGCTATAAGATGCACATGGAGACTTTGGTCAACTAAGCCAGGGTCACCACAAATCTGGTCTGGGCTCAGTATCCGTCTAATGCAACCCCTTCCTGGAGTGCCAACCGATGGTGCAGACAACCGTCAACGCCGTGATAGGGTGGCAAGCATAGTCGGAAGTAATAGTGGGGAGTTCATAGAGGGGTTTTTTACCCAGGTTGAGACCCTCATGGTTGAGGTAATACCCTACTCCTCATTTGTTTTAGATTGATGTGGGAGCACCTCATGTGAGGGAGTTACAAGTGGCTCATGATGATAACTATCGAGGTTTGTGTATAATGGAATAGATGCCTAGAGCTACCCCTATGATACGTCTCAAACCTATCTATATTTTTTGAAGTATTCATGCTATATTCACATCATTTTTACATCTTTTGGTGCACTTGTGTATTATTTTTATTGGACTAACATGTTAATTAGTGCCCATAACCAATTGTTGTTTCTTGTATGTTTTTTGTTTTCCACAAAATCCATATTTGTCGAGCTCAAAAATACACTGGGATTTGCGAGGATTTATTTTGGAAAATAAGAGACCCAAGGTAATTGGACCGACCTGGAGAGGAGCTCCTGGGGCTCCAAGTACGATAGTATGTTAGGAGAGACCTCTCCAACATATAAAACTGCAATGATGACAATTGATCTAGTAACTTAGCCAATTTCCTAGGAACAATTTCGGACCACATACCACCATTTTTTCACACTCGCTATCCTTTAAATTATTGTTCTTTTACAAAACAACACCTAACTTTTATTTACAAGTTCTTTATTATCTTGGAAAGCTACCCGTTTATACCTGCAAAGTACTCCTAGTTTACTTCCTGCGTAAAGCAGACACTTGGTGTGCGTAGGGTTGTATCATTGGCACATAGGACCTCGAAGAATATGAATCTTAACTTTAGCTCCATGTGGGTTCGACACTCCGTACTTACCACCTCCATCAGTGAAAAGTGCAATGACAATTCCTTGCACATGGGGATTATCACCCTACTCTCGCCTTATAAAGGGGCCAAGAGCTAGGGTTTACATGTTTCCTAACCGACCTCATCGACGAGTGTTTCTTGTCTTGCACGCCAAGATCATGCTTCACCTTCGAGTCGGGCCCCTAGACTGAACGCCATGACAGATTTACCGCTAGGCCCCCTGGTCCTCGAGGCTAGGCTAGTGTCGGGCTTCCCATCCGATGGGCCACCCCCAATGTATTGTACCATCAATATGCATACATCATTCCTATTTCTAAATAACCCATGATGTCCGGCGCTTGCTGATTTAGCACCACCTCCGGGTTCCGAAATTGCACATCGCTAAGATGGTTACACCCGCAAGGATTTCTAATGGCTTTCATAACCATAAGAATGAATTGTATTTTGCGTTGGCTCGTCAAGCCTATCACAATCCTCCTTTAATTCTTTACCCAGACTTTGGACCAACTGTCTTCAAAAGTACATAGGCGGAGTTACAAATTTCTATTATTTCACATAATTTTTGCCATTATTGTTGATAGAGCAATGTTGCCTTATTCTATCAATCTATCACAAATTCATAATCCACAATAACAATGAAGGAGTAGGAAATTATGCACTAAACATCAATAGTTGAACAAGATCATGTCATCTTAACATAAGTAGTTGAACAAGATCGTCTCAAAGGAGCTTTAAAAGGTTGTAATCCATCCATGATTGCCAACAAATATAAAGATCATGCAATCCATACATCAGTGCCACCCAAAATTGAATTGAGCACCATCCACAATAATAGATCCGTTGTCTATATACACATTGTGCCAAGTGCTAACACAAAGGCTTATTGCGTGCATACACTTTACATAAAAAATATTTGAACCAAATTTTTGCACAACATTGTGCTCACCATATATCGAAATTCCGGGGTCTTCCTCCTTTTCTAAAAAAAACCATATATCGAAATTCAGAATCTTTTAAGCTCTCGCCCATGTATAGCATACAAGGTAAATTTGCTTTGCCTGCTGAAATGACACATCTGTGCCTCTATATGGGCTTCGGTGTTAATGACAAATGATTAAGAGACTAAAAACTTGCATTTATCTATGCGTAAAATGACAACTTGTAGGAACCGGGGTGTAACCGTGTGACTCTCGTCCATGTACCTCGAGATGGTGCTGCAAACTTAATTCCTAAGCATACATATGTTCGTCATAAACATTCAATTAGCTGTAATTTAATTACACCTACATGATCTTTGTATAGAGCATGCTTGGATACGTTTTAGTCCCACGACTAAAAGTAGTGGGACTAAAACTTGCTAGTCTCACCCATGCTTGGATCCAAAAACTAAAAAGACTAAAATTTAGTTAATGAGCATTTATTATGGTCCCTCTCCCCTAATCCTACTTGTCCCTGCAACCAACTCCTCCCCCACGGTAGTTTGGCTCCCGCCAACTCCTCTCCCGCCCCTACTACTACAGGTACAAATTGTACAACTACAGTCAAGCAGTACTTTTGCATATATATCACAAATTCTGAATGGCCATGGAAATTTCTGGATAGCTAGGGTATATGCATCACAAATTCTGAATTTCAGGATGCCAGAATGGTACAGGAAAGCAGAGCATACCGAAATTCAGTTGGCGCTTGCAAGTGTTATTATGCAAGAGCATACCTGAAAATCAGTCAGTAGCTGCAGCAACTGATTTGTCACCAAAGTGCTATCTTGTAGGTAGCCAGAAGATTCAGAAACAGCGCATGGCAAAGTAGCTGAACCCAACCCAAACAACACCAGGCCCAGGATATGGAACTCACCATACAGTTTCAGTCCATTTCTAAATTGTCAATGCCGTCAGAATGGAGTACAGGAAATGCAGATGATCCGAAATTCAGCTAGTTGCTTGCAACTTTGCAAGCGTTGTACAAAAAAATCATGCATTTAGTTTCGGTTGAATTATATGTCACCTCTGAAGCGTTGTACAAAGAAATAACAAAGTTGACACTACAGACTCGAGAACAGTACCCAGAAAAAATTGTCCATACATAAAGAAATTAGTATTGTCCATACACAAGAAAATAAATAACATGACACTGATCTCAATGGCCCTGGAACAAACCATCAGCAATTCTATCTCTCAATTGATTCATGTCTACCGAATCTTGCTCCATTTCTAGATCCGTCCTGTTACGGCGCCTTCTTCTTGTTTCCTCAAGGAGAGGTTGATAATTCTCATCTCTATCACACCTGTCGAATTCTTTATCCGCCAACTGACTTTCGCGGATAAAATTGTGCAAGGCCATACATGCAACAATAATTTTTGTTTGCTTGTGTAGAGGATAACTTTGTATTTTAAAAAGGATCCTCCACTTATTTTTCAAGACTCCAAAAGAACGCTCAATGACATTGCGTAGTCTAGAATGAGTGTAGTTGAAGTGCTCTTTTTTACCTCTCGGCATGGTGCCTTGCTAGAACTCTTGGAAATGGTACTTCTGTCCCCTATATGGTGCAAGATAATTCGCCTTGTTGGGGTAGCCCGAGTCAACAAGATAAAATTTTCCTATTGATGGCAATGCATTTCAGTCAAAGTCAATGTCAATGTATAACAATTCAATCATGTACTGAATGTGAAGTATGGTACCTGGAGGTGGATGAGGAAACTTGTGACTAAACCGGCTAAGGGCATCCTTGAAGGGCCTCATGTCATGCACCGATCCAGGCCACCCGGCAAGAACAAAAGTGAATCTCATGTCGAAATCACATACAGCCATAACATTTTGACTACAGTAGCCATGCCTGTTTAAGTACTGCGGAATCTTGGTAGGTGGCACCACAACTTGCACATGATTTTTGCATGATTTTTGCCATTATTGTTGATAGAGCAATGTTGCCTTATTCTATCAATCTATCACAAATTCATAATCCACAATAACAATGAAGGAGTAGGAAATTATGCACTAAACATCAATAGTTGAACAAGATCATGTCATCTTAACATAAGTAGTTGAACAAGATCGTCTCAAAGGAGCTTTAAAAGGTTGTAATCCATCCATGATTGCCAACAAATATAAAGATCATGCAATCCATACATCAGTGCCACCCAAAATTGAATTGAGCACCATCCACAGTAATAGATCCGTTGTCTATATACACATTGTGCCAAGTGCTAACACAAAGGCTTATTGCGTGCATACACTTTACATAAAAAATATTTGAACCAAATTTTTGCACAACATTGTGCTCACCATATATCGAAATTCCGGGGTCTTCCTCCTTTTCTAAAAAAACCATATATCGAAATTCAGAATCTTTTAAGCTCTCGCCCATGTATAGCATACAAGGTAAATTTTGCTTTGCCTGCTGAAATGACACATCTGTGCCTCTATATGGGCTTCGGTGTTAATGACAAATGATTAAGAGACTAAAAACTTGCATTTATCTATGCGTAAAATGACAACTTGTAGGAACCGGGATGTAACCGTGTGACTCTCGTCCATGTACCTCGAGATGGTGCTGCAAACTTAATTCCTGAGCATACATATGTTCGTCATAAACATTCAATTAGCTGTAATTTAATTACACCTACATGATCTTTGTATAATCTTTTAGGCGTAGCCACATAGATCTACAGAAAATGTGGCCTATTACTCTATTAATTATGCAAGTGATGTACGGCCCATGGTTTGTAGTTTTGCACCTTGTCCTCTGTGCAGAAAATTGAATCCACACTAGTAGTTAATTACCTTGTCACACGATCTTGGGGTTGAGGGTGAGGGTGGATAAGCTAACCACTAGCTAGTCACGTAAGTTACGGCGCTAGAGATGCCTTGAGACACACTACAACCTTGTTCTTTGTCCTTCCACCCCCCTGGAGACCGGCAAACAACGCAAAGCAGTAACACCCGTCACATCATCATGCACAACTAATGTCTCAAGCATATAAGCACAAACTAAACTAGATTAACGTGCGCTGCTCTAGTGGAATCCATGGGGCAATGGAACCGGGAGGAGTTCAGGAGTTTTGTACAGTAGTTATATTGCACCAAGGCCAGTCTGCTAGCCAGTGATTATAGTATTATGGGCTCTCATCTTGCAAGGGGCCTAGGGATTGAGGACAGAGGTGATATGAAACATCTTCGTTTGTACATGATCGAGAGTTGGGAATAGTTTATGGCTGCTACTAACGGTCAAAATTGCTTCTACCTGGTAGTACTATATTACTACTAGCAAATTAAAGCTAGCCAGATTAGGTAGTACTTGGCTAGATGTACGATAATGTTTCCCCGTGTGATTTCCGATGTGCAACCACAGTGTGGGGTGGTAATTGGCGGTAAACCAATACAGTACAGTACTACTACTACGCTGCAGCAACAGTGAACTTTTACGAGATCACACGGGGCCTGGCTGAATTTACTGTCCTTCAACCTACACTTTTGTATCAAAAGTGCAAAAGACATGCAGCACTAGCCAGCTCCGCATCCTCGCAGCAGAACTCATGTGAATGAAGGAATTCTTGAGCGGTGCCCGGTAGCATTAAGGCTGCAGGCAGGCATGCATGCGGGTTGGATTTGATTTGAAGGTGCACCTTCTTGGATCCCTACCGCCGTCGACAACGGAGGCAGGCACGGCTCATCTGGTGCCGAATTTGGGTTGAATGATTCGTGAGAGATCGAGAGAGATCCCTGTCTCGCTCGCTGGATAGCTCATCCCTGACCGATGCACCGCCATGATGAGCGTCAGGGGCAAGCCGAGTTGCCCTTGTCGATCGATCTCCTCTTGCACCTTTCGATCTCCCAATCTCACCGAGGCTATGATGTCATGATGAAAGTTGGCGGGAAAGAATCAGGGGCCGATCAACGCTTCAACAGTACGTCCATGTGGTACTCGAACACGAAAGGGGGCAGCTGCTTGCTAGCTCCTTTTCCTTTCTCTCTGCTCGCCGTCCAGTGGAGCAGAAAAGGGTCTGAAACCGAACCCTAGCCTCCGAGTAGTTTACCTGCAAATCGCTGCCGAATTTTGTACTAACCTTGACACGGACATATCGATTCAGGGTAATCCAAAATGACTCGATCATGGACTCGATCAAATCTTGACTAGTGAAATGGGATCTTATGCCGAGCTGACATGACAACAGCTTCATGGAAGGTGATCTGCTGACGTGCGTGCAGCCCCGCCAACGCCGATTAGTCAAATTATTACTTGCGCACCCTCCAGAACAACGCGTACACACGAAAAACAAAGACATGGGGAATGCGCGTGCTTTTACTACTCAGAAATGAACAAATTATACAGTCGTAATCCAAGAAGCATTTGCATTGGAGTTTACTAGGACTGCCGGTGCGGGCTAATTCATTGGAATAGGGAGGGTAGGTACAAAACAAATCCAGGTGATGTCTCGCCCGACCTAATTCTCCATGGCATCGATCATTGCCCAGATGCCGCCACCTGAGCACGAGCTTTCGTCCGTTTGGACTCGCGTGGAAAATTCGGGGCCGGCGGTTGACTAGACCTGTTCTGCTCCGAGTAGCAGGCGAAAGCGAAAAGAGTCAAGACATGTTGCTCACCAAGAACATGCCCATCCTAATCCGATCGAAAGCGCAAAGCGCGAGCCGACTTCTTTTCCCGTGCTTCTTCTTCTTCTTCTTTAACAAATGGAAAGGAAAGCAGGCGGAGATGCGCGTCGGCGGTAAAACATGGGCGATCGGCGTTACGCAAGGCTGGGGCAAAAGGAGTCAGCGTTCCGCTTTGCCTTTTCGTTCCTCTTCTTTTATTTTATCTTTGCTTTGTGCCGTGGATGCCAAGCTTAATGGAGGCTTATGCGAGAATGTTGTTGTTCGATGGGGCTGACTTTTGCACTTCAGGCCGCGCTTGGATGCGGTGTATTTCAATACGGATGTATTAATTCTACACGTGTAACTTACCGGCCATGAACAGATATCCAGTTCCACGCAAAACAAAATGAATAGATATCCAGCCGGAAACAAAAGGACGAGCAGCGACCTATATTTTTTACAAGCGTATCTGAGACATGGTAATCCAAACAAGGCCTCAAAGTTTACTGTGGAATGTAATGGAAGATGTTGTAGACGTACACTTTTGGAGAGCATCCAATCTAGGACCTGCGCAATGTATAAATACAGAAGAACCAGATCAAAGACATCAAAATCAGAGTGGCGCAGCGGAAGCGTGGTGGGCCCATAACCCACAGGTCCCAGGATCGAAACCTGGCTCTGATATTTATTTATTTTCCAGTTTTTTTTGACAGAATTAGTTTGTTCTTTCATGGACGTACTAATCTGTAGTCTGAAGATTGTATTTGTATTATATGGAGTATATACAGAACTATAGAAGATTGGCAAGTACTGTACACAGATGAATGGTCTTGGCTTGAGGGCTCCATTTTGGGGTGGGGGATCCTGAACCAGATGCCTTTTCTTGACAGAGAATTGGGTTCCAGTTGCTTGTCTAAATGTTTGTCATCAGAGATGAATCAGGAGAGGCCATGGATGTGTTACATTTCAGAAGATGTCAACTGGGTTGCCACAAAGTTTTTGTTTGAAACCGATTCTGCACAACCGAAGATTGTGGTGACCACTGAAGATTACGATCTGCCGGCTTTAGGAGCTAATATTCAGAGATATAAAGTTTCAGTTGTGTGTAGGTTTTACTGATGTGTGTGTTGTGTCTTGCCCCCAGCCTGGAATTTAGCTGCGCATAGTGCTAATTTGGGAGCTGGAACCTGTGAGACAATGCACTTTACTGACCTTTATCTCATTACATCCTACTGCTAGAAAATACTTATGCTTTCAGTGTTGCAAACAGTTAATTAGGGGTTAAGAGCTTACAAGAGAGGGGAGGGGAACAACTAGCATTTACTTGTGACTTGTAAAGTGACTGAGCATTCACATGTTCCTGAAACTATACTATCAAATTGACTATTGTTTTGGCATTTCCTGAAATTTGGATATCCAAACAGGCTGATGTGGTGGGGTTTCTAAATTCAGATAGGGAGAGGAAATGCCACAATTCCTTGTTTTGGTGTGTATACTTACAAGGTTGTTTTCTCAGAATTGAGTACAATTTAATACTCCTACTAAAAGCTTATGTGTTAAATACAAAGAGATGGCTAGTACATCTAACTCAACAATATCTGAATGAGTTCAAACCTTCATATATGTACTCTGAGCAAATATACAATTAGTGCAAAATTAATTGGACCATAAAATATTTTCCAAATGGTTGCTCAAAGAAAAAAAATCTTGTGTAAGTAAAAAGAACTATATGGGTTAAGTAGCGGATAGGTTATCTATTTGACATCAGAGTTTTCAAGTAAACCACAACTGCATTTCAGGGAGTGACTTACAGACCTAATTTTATTTTACTCATAGATACCTTGCCTTTAGCATGTGTGGACCTGCTTGTTTTGTTGAGCCTGACAGGAGGCCCAGGTGACATTGACACTCTATTTAAATCAGGATTCAAAATAATGACTTAGAAAGTCGGTGCTAAGAATGAAGAAATTTTAACTAATGGTAAGTCTCGAACTAGCTTGGCCTACAGACTTCCTTAAGATTGTTCTGACATGTGTTCACTGCACTAAATTTGAAACAGCTCACCTTTTCTTGGGAGAGAATTAAATTCCAGTTGCTTATCTAAACTTTTAAACTGGCACACACACAAGAATTCATCAACCTTTCGCGATTTACATTCCAAGTTCAACTCCATGACAATCAAGCCCACAATATATTGTGGAAGGTGTCGGCCTCCGCATGCTCCGTGGCCTCCGCTTATCAAGCCCAATTCATGGGGTTAGTGCCACTTCGTTTAAGCCTACATCTAGAAATTTTTGGCTCGTCCAAAATGTAAGTTCTTCGCTTGGCTCATTGTTCAAAATGGACAGTGGACCGTCTTGCCAGGCATGGATGGCCGAATTGCGGGCTTTGCCCCTTGTGTAATAGGGGCCTGGAGACGGCGGCGCGTTTGCCTTTTGAATGCCGCTTCTCGCTACACATTTGGAATATGGTGAAGGATTGGCTCGGTGCCTTGGCCTTCTGGACTATGAAGATTATTTTAATTTTTTTAAATGCTATGAAGAGTTTTTTTATTGAAAATAGTATAACAGAATCACAAAAATAGGTCTCCTATTTTTACACTAGTATGTATTGAGATAATTGTGTATTTTAAAATAATTGTTCCTAACTATCAAAAGAATGTTCGTGTATTGCAAAAGGATGTTCATCTATTGCATAATAAATGTACATGTATATGGAAAAATAAATGTTCTTGCATCCCAGAAAAAACATGTATTTAGCACAAAGAGGACATAAAAATAGGTATATTTAAAATAAGAAGGAAAAATAAGTGGAAATAAATAGACAAAGCAAAAATAAAGTAAAATATAAAAGATGGAATCAAAACAAAAAGGAAAGAAAAGAAAGTCAAATGAAAATGAAATGAATTAAAAAAAGAAAAAGAAAAACAAATAGTAGTTGCAAGCAAATAAACTCCAATGGACACTGAAGAAGAAATGCAAAGAACGTCCCCTGAATAAAAGGAAATGCCAAGGACTACACATTTTTGTCTCCTGGCTCAGTTCTAAGTTTGATTTTAAAAAGGCTTCGTAAGACTCCCTGCCAAACATTTTTCCTGCAGTCTTCGCGTGCTACCTGCCAAAACAGTAGGTATACACATTTCTCAAGAGATTGTATGCGAGCCATATCTCGAACATGAAATGCAGATGTCGGTAACTACATGGATACAGATAGCATATGACTCAATTTTTCTGTAATGAAAAACTGGAAATTTTCCTTTTTACATCACACACTCAACACATCAGGTTGTCAAAATTGTCAGGGAAAGATATTCCCAACCATGAAGACTGGGCTTATACATGCAGCTACACTGTAACAGATATTACATCATAACAAGATTACATCCCCCAAATTTCGTTGACGCTGTAGAATTGAATGTATAAACCATAAGAAAATGTCCTTGGAAGCAGCAACAATGATTGCTCAATGCATCAGTCAAGGGGGCGAGTCATCAAACTTTGTCTCGGCTGATGGGTTAGAAAGAGTGCTGGTACTGATCACTGAAGATCATATCAAGTGTGCCTGATAATCCAAGATAGCTGCCATATCCATGAGTACATCATTCCGACGCCACAGTACACTGAAACCATCATGAGAGGTAGGAACGGAAGTCTATCCCCAAATACATGGTGATGGAATAGTCGAGACCAGAATTCTATAGCAAACATTCCTAGAAGATATCCCAAACTGATCCATCCAGTGAATTTTTTCTCGACTATGCTGTCTGATGCATCTAATTTCTTCCCTCCCGGAGCAGGGTTTGCAGCGAAATGGGTTGAAAACCCTACCCACATGAGAGCACTGTAGGTCAACAGCAGCAGCACTTTTATTGGGTATTCTTGGTCCTCAAACAGCAATGGGAACAGAGAGTAGCATGAAACTGCAAATACAATTTGTTCAAACAAGTGAATATTACAGAACACAAACAGCAACATCATCAGTGCACAAGTCGGTGTTTAAACAAAAACATGTAGCAATTGTTCAGAGGACTCAAGCGCTTCACATTGTGGTGATGCTAGAAGACAACACTTTGCCAAAGTTGTTGACATAGCATCAAAGGAAGTGAAAGAAACAACAATGACAATGTTGCAATTGGAACTGTGCAGACATTGAGCAAGATTAAACTGTGGCAGAAACATACCTATTGACAATAAGAAGTAATGTCTGATGTCGTCCAAGCTATCCATGGCAATTAGGGCAAGTGGGATGGTGAAATGAAGTGATGCCTTCTCATGTACATGCCATCCAAACATAAACCCACATGAACAAGCATATGCCACCCATCTAATTATGTGTTTCGGTTGGGGGTTAGCGAATGCTTTGACAAGACAAGGAGTCATAGCAAGTATAACCAATAAGAAGGTAGTTATTGGGGTGACCTGCAATCCATAAGGTTCAAATAACAAAGTTTATCAAACTATAGAGTTCAACATTCTTCTCTTGGGTAAAAAAAAGGGACAGTAGACGAGACAACCTTTGGAAGAACAGCAAAAGGAGATGAATCACCAACAAGCCCCCTAGTAAATGATGCTTCAGGTATCTCAATACTGAATCCTAGTCTTCTAAGAAGAAATGCAAGGATCTTGTCAAGTACTATATAGAATACCCAAAAGTTTGGAGCCCAGTAAGCATGAAATAGACCCCGACCAAAAGGAAACAATCGGCTTAAGAGCTGTTGCATCTGCAAAATTACCAAAGCAATAAGTGTGGTAGCCATGGTGTCAACAGTACAACTAAATTCATGAGAGCATATTGGTAATGACTGTTTACGTGGCAAATGCTAAAATTTACATTAGAGTGAATATCTTCATGAAACCAAAATTAGTATGATGTATAAAGAATAATGCCTATTGTTAAATACTTGCAGGAAAAAAATTCACTCCAAATGCTTGCAGGAAATTGACCTAGTTCAAGCAAACCCAATGATATTTAAGAGTGCAAGTTCCACAACAAAAGTTACAAGGCATAGTAATCAGCTGATATTCCTTTTGTATTTGTGCAAACCAGCACCAGCATAAGAATTATTTGATTATTACAAATTCACCATTTCTACCGAATTCAGTGCTAAATGGCTAGAATTATGATTAAATTAATGAGAGCACACAATCGCTGTTGACACATAAAATAGAAATGACAAAATGTTATAGACAAACTCACATTAAGGAAAATGCCTTCATGCAACTTAGCAATATACAGGCAGAAAATATTTCTTGCTAAATACCTGTACTAAATTCACGTTGTTGAACTTTAGCCAACATAATGGTGTCTAAGAGTGCAGAGTTCTGGACATACTTATGTGCTTGAGAATTGTAAATTCTATTTATTTGAGAGAATTAATAGACTATATATGTGTTCCACATACAACAGAGATGTCAGCAAAAACTAGTCAAAGCGATACTGTATTGCATAGCCTTGACTACAGAGACACCATTTCGTTCAACACCTGTAAGTGGACCAAGATGAGAGCATCTTCAGTTAGAGCCTCCCATAGTGCACTGCTTAAAAAAAACCCGCAAATAACATCATCTCATTAATAATTGGTTGTTTTCGTAGAAAACCAATAAACGATATCCTTGCGTGTACAAATAACTAATTAACCTGCTACATACACAAAATAGCATGCATTCTAGTGGTTAGAGGTGTCCTTCATTTTCCGTGAAGCCTAGGTTCGATTCACATCCAACGCATTGTGTGCTAATCTTTTTTAAAATGTGTCATTAGCTAAATTGTGACGGATTCTTTTGCAGTAAACACCCTGTAAAAATTAAACCAAGCATCAGCAGTCCAAGATACACCGACATGGCACCCACATGGACCGTTTTTTCTCTTCTGCATTGGTTTTGGCCTTAATTGATCAAATAAACGAGTTTATGGCCTAAATCGATCACTTTCCGAGTTCTTGGCCTAAAGTGTGCAACGAGTTTGAGTTAATGGACTATCGGTGCATTTCACTCCTAAACTCACGTTGTTGAACTTTAGCCAACATAATGGTCTCTATGAGTGCAGATTTCTGGACATACTTATGTGCATGAGAATTGTAAATTCTTTTTTTTAGAGAATGAATAGACTATATATGTGTTCCACATACAGAAGAGATGACAGCAAAAACTAGTCAAAGAGATGTTGCATAGCCTTGACTACAGAGACACCATTTTGTTCAACAACTGTAAGTGGACCAAGATGAGAGCATCTTCAGTTGTACGCCATAGCAATTACCAGAGCTGAAACAAAAGCTATGAGAGACTTGCACAAGTCTATCAGCTTCTGTTCCATATATACCTTTTCTTTTGCAAACCAGCACGAACACAGGAACTACTCGAAATTTTGCAGATTTCTACCAAATTCAATGTTGACTGACTAGAATTTAACTCTATAACAGTTCTCATTCTCATCAATTCACAATGCCTCCTAAACTTGATTTCTAACTTATGACTGTAACAACAATGACCAAATGATCATGAAGAGACATCCAATTCCAAAATGAACTAAGGGATCAACTCACCTGCCCGTAGTACACGAAGGGTGTGAATGCCATGGCAAAAACAGCAACCACGCCAGCACCCATGAGAACGAGCCTCCCAAGGCCCCTCGCTAGGCCCCGGCCACAGCAATAATGCCGGAACAAGTACACGAAATAGACAGGTGCAGCCACGAGAAAGAGGTGCTTCGAACAAAGCAACGCTGCAAAGACTACTCCCCCGGCAAGATCCTTCCCCTGCTCTAGAAAATGCAGAGAAAGCAACAGCAGCCCCATCAGGAACCCGTTGTACTGAAAGTGAATGTGGTCCACGATGAGCAGCGCCGGTGACCACAGGACGAGCAAGAGAGCGAGGAACGGACGCTGCCTCCGGCGAGCGTCCCTCGCCAGGAGGAGGACGGATGCGAGGAGGAGGAGGAGGTCCGAGAAGGCGACTGTGAAGCGGAGGTAGAGGATGTAGGCTGAGGAGGGCGGCGAGGCAGGCACAGGGATGGCGACGAGGGAGGCGTCGACGAAGGGCGCGGGGAGAGAGAGGAGGCGGGAGAAGTAGGCGAAGAAGGGCGGGTAGTCGAGCGTCCACTGGGAGGAGGCGTCGGTGTACCACTGCCGGGCGGGGAGGGTGTGGGTGAGGGCGAGCCAGTACCGGTGGACGTCGAAATCTGTGGAGCGGTAGGTGGGGACGAGCAGAAGCTTGACGCAAGTAGCGGCGGCGAAGGCCCACATCGCCGCCGCCGCCGTCGACGGCGAGCTGGTGGCGGCCATAGGGGCGGTGGTCCAGTTGGAGATCTGGAGGGGTCGCACCG
Organism: Triticum urartu; assembly: GCF_056163025.1. Taxonomy (NCBI): domain Eukaryota; kingdom Viridiplantae; phylum Streptophyta; class Magnoliopsida; order Poales; family Poaceae; genus Triticum; species Triticum urartu. Next base: position 474,067,540 of record NC_141878.1, on the reverse strand, counting down.
GGTGAGGTGTGGTTTGGGCTCGTTGCGGCCTGTGGGCTGTCAGCCGTGGATCTAGGGCGTCTACGTCATCCTTGCGAATTAGAATTAAGAGATCTCTAGAATTAATGGTGACCCAAATTATATCTAGGGCGTCTACTGTGATGCTTCTGGACAGAGAGTCAATTTAGCGAAGTCCTCCATTTTCTTTGGTATAAGGGGTGTCTTGAACCTACAAGGATTTCCATTAAAGTTATTTTAAATGTTCCTAATGAATTTTTTTTTGTGATGATCCTAACGAATCTTTGAATGAACGGTATCTCGGTTTGCCGTCTGATGTGGGAAGGAGTACTAATGGATCTTTCAAATATATAAAGGACAGATTATGGGTCAAGATTCAAGGTTAGATAGAAAGATGCATGGCTACTGCTGGAAAGGAAATTCTTGTAAAGTCCATAGCTCAAGCGAGTCCGACATACTCTATGTCATGTTTCATGTTGCCCCGAGGCCTTTGCAATCAAGTGAATACAATGGTATGGAAAAAAATTAGGTAGCCATGATGGAAAGAGGAAGACTGCATGGGTGTCGTGGGATGATTTGACCATACCCAAATACATGGAGGGCTTGGGCTTCCGGGATACTGAACTGTTTAACCTAGCCATGTTAGCAAAGCAGGGATGGAGAATCTTACAAGAGCCGACCTCATTAAGCGCTAGACTTCTTAAAGCAAAGTATTTTTCCTTTGGTTGCTTTGCTAACATGGCTAGGTTTGGATGCAGAACTGGATCGCAACCATCACAGGTCTGGAGAGCAGTGCACGCAGGTCTGGAAGTTCTGAAACAGGGCTTGGTTCGTCAGATTGGTGATGGTACGACGACACATATTTGGAACTAGAACTGGATCCCGGGAGACTATTTGCTTAGGGCTCTACATCCAGTCTCGGATGACCCCTCAGTTCTTGTTTCAGATTTGATTGAGGGGCCGATGAGAAGGTGGAATCGAGCGGCTATGACTACGCATATGAACCCCATCGATGCTGATGCTCTGTTTAATATCCCGATAAGTACGTCCACATCCAGTGACTGGTGGGCTTGGCATTATGAACGAACATGAGTTTTTTCAGTCCGATCAGCATATCGATTACTTGTGGGTACTAAGAGGAGAAGGGAGGATTGGCTAGAAAATCGTGGCAACAACTCAGATACAAGGGCGTCACAGAACCAATGGGTAAATCAATGGAAAACTAGAGTTCCTGGAAATGTGAAGAACTTTGCATGGAGATTGGCAAAGAACTAAATCCCAACACGGGAGACTTTGAAGAATCGACACATATCAGATGGAGGTGAGTGTTTTATGTGCAGCACCGCAACAGACTGATGGTGACACACGCTCATTGACTGCTGCATGTCAATATGTGTCTGGGCCCTTATGGATGATAACGTAGTTGAACACATGATTGCTTGTGGAACTGTTGATGCATCGTTGTGGCTGTGCACTATGCAGGATACTCTGAATGAGAAAGATTTTACCATGGTCATTGTTACCCTATGGTCAATATGGTGGGCAAGAAGGAAAGCAAAGCACGAAGAGATCTTCCAGAGTCCACTATCTACTTTTTTTTATTCAAAAGTTTTTAAAAGATCTGGAGACTTTGCCAAGGAAGGAGATAAAGAACCATACGGGACCGATTAGACCATCAGTGAAACATTGGCTGAAAGGACCAGTTGGGGTAGCAAAGATCAATGTTGTGAAGGAAATATGCCCTAGAGGCAATAATAAAGTTATTATTTATTTCCTTATATCATGATAAATATTTATTATTCATGCTAGAATTGTATTAACCGGAAACATAATACATGTGTGACTACATAGACAAACAGATTGTCACTAGTATGCCTCTACTTGACTAGCTCGTTGATCAAAGATGGTTATGTTTCCTAACCATAGACATGAGTTGTCATTTGATTAACAGGGTCACATCATTAGGAGAATGATGTGATTGACTTAACCCATTCCGTTAGCTTAGCACACGATCGTTTTAGTAACCTACTATTGCTTTCTTCATGACTTATACATGTTCCTATGACTATGAGATTATGCAACTCCCGTTTACCGGAGGAACACTTTGTGTGCTACCAAACGTCACACCGTAACTGGGTGATTATAAAGGTGCTCTACAGGTGTCTCCGAAGGTACTTGTTGGGTTGGCATATTTCGAGATTAGGATTTGTCACTCCGAATATCGGAGAGGTATCTCTGGGCCCTCTCGGTAATGCACATCACTTAAGCCTTGCAAGCATTGCTACTAATGAGTTAGTTGCGGGATGATGTATTGCAGAACGAGTAAAGAGACTTGCCGGTAACGAGATTGAACTAGGTATTGAGATACCGACGATCAAATCTCGGGCAAGTAACATACCGATGACAAAGGGAACAACGTATGTTGTTATGCGGTTTGACCGATAAAGATCTTCGTAGAATATGTGGGAGCCAATATGAACATCCAGGTTCCGCTATTGGTTATTGACTGGAGACATGTCTCGGACATGTCTACATAGTTCTCGAACCCATATGGTCCGCACGCTTAAAGTTTCGATGACGGTTATATTATGAGTTTATATGTTTTGATGTACCAAAGGTTGTTCGGAGTCCCGGATGTGATCCCGAACATGACGAGGAGTCTCTAAATGGTCGAGACATGAAGATTGATATATTGGAAGACTATGTTTGGATATCGGAAGTGTTCCGGATGAAATCGGGATTTTACCGGAGTACCGGGAGGTTACCGGAACCCCCCGGGGACTTAATGGGCCTCAGTGGGCCTAGGTGGAAGAGAGGAGAGGCGGCTAGGGCTGGGCCGCGCGCCCCTCCCCCTAGTCCGAATAGGACAAGGAGAGGGGGGCGGCGCCCCCCCCCCCTTCCTTCTTCTCCTCTACTCCTTCCCCCTCCCAAGTCCTAATCCAACTAGGAAAAGGGGGGAGTCCTACTCCCGATGGGAGTAGGACTCCTCCTGGCGCGCCTCCTCCCTAGCCGGCCGCACCCCCCTTGCTCCTTTATATACGGGGGCAAGGGGCACCCCATAGAGACAACAATTGATCGTTTGATCTCTTAGCCGTGTGCGGTGCCCCCTCCACCATAGTCCACCTCGATATTACTGTAGCGGTGCTTAGGCGAAGCCCTGCGTCGGTAGAACATCAACATCGTCATCACGCCGTCGTGCTGACAAAACTCTCCCTCAACACTCGGCTGGATCAGAGTTCGAGGGACGTCATCGGGCTGAACGTGTGCTGAACTCGGAGGTGTCGTACGTTCGGTACTTGATCGGTCGGATCGTGAAGACATACGACCACATCAACCGCGTTGTGCTAACGCTTCCGCTTTCGGTCTACGAGGGTACATGGACAACACTCTCCCCTCTCGTTGCTATGCATCTTCATGATCTTGCGTGTGCATAGGAATTTTTTTGAAATTACTATGTTCCCCAACATGTTGACGCAGCAGTGTCGAGAAATAATGCAAAGGGAGCCAGTGCACCCATCTGTCGAAATGACCAGGGAAAGTATATGGGAGCTTCAGTTACTATATTTGAGGGCCTTACTGAACCTGAGAGCTTGGAGGCACATGCTTGCTGTGAGGCCCTCTCCTTAGGAGAGGATCTTCATATTCAGAGAGTTCTGATTGCTACTGATTGTCCGTCAACTGTTAATCACCTGTCGAGCAATTTTCTGGGATTTTCAGCACCAATTATCCAAGACGTCGAGAAGAGAATGCAGCAGTTCACCTACTCTAAAGTTTTTCATGAAGGAAAAAATGTAAATTTTGAAGCACACGATCTAGCGAAAGCTCGATCACTTTAGCCGCAGGGAGGCACATTTGGTTATCCACCATTCCTGGATTTTTGCTTGTACCTGACACTGTGGCTGTTTAATTTAAGTGTGGTGGTGACCTCTCAAAAAATGCAGATGCTCACATACATGTACATACAATTATTGAATGCATGCATGTATATTTACCACTATGAACACCTTCAGAATACTGAGCCAACATGATATTTTGAGATTCATGGATTCAGCACAAACGCCTTCGTAGTCGATGAAAACGTCTTTCTCCCACAAAATGAACATCGTTGGAAAATCATAAATCCAAAAAAACACAATCACCAATATCAAGCTTCGGACCTGAACCTATGGGCTGGTTGCTTGAGTCCGCCACAAAGAATCTGATCATTCAAGCTACACTCAGTTCGCACCCAAATTTTTTAAGAGAGAAATAGTGACCTAATTTTTTCCAGTGAAATGATTAGGCTCCATTTGACATTTTTAAGAGACAATGGTCTGTCAAATGGAGTGACCACACATTAAAAAAATTGGCTACATTAAAAAAATGTTTCTAGTGTTCTCCACGTGTGGTCACTCCATAGAAATAGTATGGTCTATCAAATGGTCACACGAGCCGAAAGTGTCACTCCATAGATAAACATTTTTTTTACTTGGTGACAAACATTTTTAGTGTTCTCTGTACATGTAATAGTTTTTGTTGAAGATATGTAACTATTGAGCGTGGTAGGGTGCTAATTTCAAAAGGTTTTAGATGTTGCATGTGAAATTTGGTGATGTTATGTAATGGGGTAGCTAGCTATATGCCTATATGGTGTAACTATAGTCTAATGTATTTCAATTATGAAATCCTCGTTGTTGTAATATGGAAATGAAATATATTATGTATTTAATGTGAAATATCAATTTGATTACTAAATGGATTAAAAATAATAGGCTAATTAGCCTGCTTAATGGATTTTCTTTCGCGGGCGGTTATTGTTGGGGAACGCAGTAATTTCAAAAAAAAATCCCACGCACACGCAAGATCTATCATGGTGATGCATAGCAACGAGGGGGGAAGAGTGTTGTCCATGTACCCTCGTAGACCATAAGCGGAAGTGTTATGACAACGCGGTTGATGCAGTCGTACGTCTTCACGATCCAACCGATCCTAGTACCAAAAGTAAGGCACCTCCGCGATCTGCACACGTTCGGCTCGGTGACGTCCCACGAACTCTCGATCCAGCTTAGTGTCGAGGGAGAGCTTCGTCAGCACGGCGGCGTGATGATGGTGATGATGAAGATACCGGCGCAGGGCTTTGCCTACGCACTATGACGATATGACCGACGTGGATTATGGTGGAGGGGGGCACCGCACACGACTAAGGGATCAGTGATCAACTTGTGTCTATGGGGTGCCCCCTCCCCCGTATATAAAGGAGTGGAGGAGGGGGGAGGGCCCGCCCTCTATGGTGCGCCCTGGAGGAGTCCTACTCCCACCGGGAGTAGGATCCCCCCTTCCCTAGTTGGACTAGGAGAGAAGGAAGGGGGAGAGAGGGAGGAAGGAAAGGGGGTGCCCCCCTTCCTAGTGCAATTCGGACTAGAGGGGGAGGGGGGGCGCGGCCTGCCCTGGCTGCCTCTCTCTCTCTCTCTACTAAAGCCCATTAGGGCCCATATACTCCCCGGGAGTGTGACACCCCGATAGTTAAGCTACAGTAAACCCCTGTTAATGATGCCAACTCATCATATTTTTTGCTAAACCTCACTTGTTTCAAACTATGTTTAAATTCAAATTCAAATAACAAGTCAAATTATAATTTGTTAAAATAGTAAATTAAAAATGTTCAAAAGGTTATAAATATTCACTAACTAGTTAACAAACACCAACCAACATTATTGGGAATGTTTACATGCCTCTAGGATATTTAAAGCAGGAGCAAACAACATTTAACCTTAACCATTTAAAAATAACCAAATCTTTATCCTTTTCATAATGTTTTGAACCTTTGGTGTAACTCCATTATATGACCCAATATTTATGTGCCAATTTTTGTATTCAACATAATACATTCGATAAGCTGGAACTAAACAGAAAACAGAAAATATAAAAGGAAATAGTAAAACAATAAGAAAGGAAAAGAAAGCCCTCCCCTAGGGCCAACCAGCCCAGCTGGCCACTCCAGTCGGCCCGATCAAACCGGCCCACCCCACCTCACCTACTAACCCCCCAGGGGACATCGAATCCTAGCCCACGAACACCACTCCCCCCGCACAATTCCTCCCGGTCTCCTCCCTGCTTCCTCGTTTCTGGATCTGGATCGGGCCAATGCCCCGACCCTGACGCCATGCCCCATCGCTTGCCGTCGCCACCCCGTTGCCGCTGGACCCCGTCGTCCACGTCCTCAGCCCCGACGACCGCGCACGACGCCGCCCTCGTCAGATTCGTCAAGCCCCTGCTCACCGGACTACCTTCCCGGCGAGCTCCCTCACGCCTCACTGCCCCACTCCCCTTCAACGTCGGTGAGGACCCCGATCCTCCTCTCTCCCTCTGCCTGCCGACCACCGAACGCGCGCCCGCGCACGCATCGCCCGGCACGCGCCTCGCCCTACTGCTGCTCGTGCTGCCTCCCGCTCCCTGGCACGCTCGCCGCCCGCGCACCGGGCCCTACGCCTACACCCGCGCCTGGAGCTCGCTCCGCCGTGGCCATCCCGCGCCCCTGCCCCGCCAAGCACTGCTCCCTCTCGCGCCCGGGCGCGCCCGCAGTTGCTCCTCTCGCTGCTTCTGCTGTCCTGCAGACTACTTGCAGCTGCTGTTGCGACCTGCTGCACGCCCTGCCGCCGCATCCGTCCGCGCCCGTCAGCGCCTGGCCGCGCCAGTCTTCGCCCGACTACACCGGGGCCATCCACCGTGGGCTCACCACCCGCTCGTGCCGCATCTGCCTCGCGGCGCTCCCCAAGCGCTCCCGCCCGCGCACCCACCCCCCTCCGCTGCCACCTCCGGCGCCCGGCGCCAGAGCTGCGCCACCGCTTCTCCTCACTCGTGCCCGTTTGGGCGAGCGCCCCAACCGCGACCGCGTGCCCGCTAGCCCCCTGGCCCTATGACATGTGGGGCCCTGCCCCCAGAACATTTACAAAAAGATTAAATTAAAAAATATATAATAAACAAATAAATAATTAGTAAAATCAATCAATCAATCAATTAATTAATTTAATTAATTATGTTTAAATTAACTAATTAAGATTAATTAACCAAATAACTAGTTAACCTAGTTAACTATTGTTAATTAGCCAAACAGTCACTGACATGTGGGACCCACACGTTAGTTTGACCGGTCAACGGTCACAGTTGACTGCTGACGTCATGCTGACATCATGATGACATCAACATGCACTGTTCTGGATAATGTTGATTTAAATAATTAAATAAATCCTAAAAATGATTTAAATCTTTTAAAATTAATATAAAATAAACTGTAGCTTGGATGGAAAAACTTTGTACATGAAAGTTGCTCAGAACGACGAGACGAATTCGAATACACAGCTCGTTCGTCCACCACGCATCCCTAGCATAGCGAACACGCAACTTCCCACCTCCGATTCATCTGTCCGAAAACACGAAACACCGGGGATATTTTCCCGGATGTTTGCCCCTTCACCGGTATCACCTCATACCGCGTTAGGGCACACCTAGCAATGTTACTTGTCATGTCATGCATCGTTATGCATCTGTTTGCATTGTATTCATTGTTTCTTCCCCCTCTTCTCTCCGGTAGACTACGAGACTGACGCCGCTGCTGGTGCCCCGATCGACTACGCTGTTGACGACCCCTCTTTCCTGCCAGAGCATCCAGGCAAGCCCCCCCTTGATCACCAGATATCGCCTACTCTTCTCTCTACTGCTTGCAGAGTAGTGTAGTATGTTACTGCTTTCCGTTAATCCTATTCCGATGCATTGCCTGTCATTGTTGCTACAACTGTTGATACCTTACCTGCAATCCTAAATGCTTAGTATAGGATGCTAGTTCATCATCAGTGGCCCTACATTCTTGTCTGTCTGCCATGCTATACTACCGGGCCATGATCACTGGGGAGGTGATCACGGGTATATATTATATACTTTATACATATAAATGTTGTGACTAAAGTCGGGTCGGCTCATTGAGTACCCGCAAGTGATTCTGATGTTGGGGGCTGAAGGGGCAGGTGGTTCCACCCAGGTAGTGGTGGGCCTAGGTTCCCGACGGACCCCGACTGTTACTTTGTGGCGAAGCGACAGGGCGGGTTGAGACCACCTAGGGGAGAGGTGGGCCTGGCCCTGGTCGGCGTTTGCGGTTATTTCAAAATAACAGGCTTAACGAGATCTGGGTATTTGATCTGAGTCTGGCTACTGGCCTATACACACTAACCAACTACGCAGGAACAGTTATGGGCACTCGACGTCGTGGTATCAGCCAAAGCCTTCGTGACGTCAGCAACTGAGCGGCGCGCGCCGGGTTGGACCGCGTAACGCAACTTCCTTTGTAATGGAGGTTGCTAGGTCTGCATTCCGGCCGCCCTCGCAACGTGCAGGTGTGCAATGGGCGATGGTCCCAGACCCCTGCACCATAGGATTTAGACCGGCGTGCTGACCTCTCTGTTGTGCCTAGGTAGGACTGTGACGTGTTGATCTTCCAAGGCCGGGCTTGACCCAGGAAAGTGTGTCTAGACAAAGGGGATCGAGCGTGTTGGGAAATGTGGTGCACCCCTGCAGGGAAGTTAATCTATCCGAATAGCCATGATCTTCGATAATAGGATGACTTGGAGTTGTACCTTGATCTTATGACAACTAGAACCGGATACTTCATAAAACACACCCTTCCAAGTGCCAGATACAACCGATGGTCGCTCTCTCACAGGGCGACGAGGGGAGGATCATCGGTTAGGATTATGCTATGCGATGTTACTTGGTGAACTTAGCATCTACTCTCTTCTTCTGCTGCAAGATGGAGGTTACTAGAAGCATAGTCTTCGATAGGACTAGCTATCCCCCTCTTATTCCGGCTTTCTGCAGTTCAGTCCACATATGTTACCCCTTTTCCATTTGAGATCAATGCATACATATGTAGTGTAGTTCCTTGCTTGCGAGTACTTTGGATGAGTTCTCACGGTTGCTTTGCTCCCCCCTTTTCCCCTTTCTATACCCGATTGCTGCGACCAGACGATGGAGCCCAGGAGCTAGACGCCACCGTCGACGACGACTCCTACGACACTGGAGGTGCCTACTACTATGTGCAGCCCGCTGACGACGACCAGGAGTAGTTTAGGAGGATCCCAGGCAGGAGGCCTGCGCCTCTTTCGATCTGTATCCCAGTTTGTGCTAGCCTTCTTAAGGCAAACTTGTTTAACTTATGTCTGTACTCAGATATTGTTGCTTCCGCTGACTCATCTATGATCGAGCTCTTGTATTCGAGCCCTCGAGGCCCCTGGCTTGTAATATGATGCTTGTATGACTTATTTTATTTGTAGAGTTGTGTTGTGATATCTTCCCGTGAGACCCTGATCTTGATCATACACGTTTGCGTGTATGATTAGTGTACGGTAAAATCGGGGGTGTCACAAGTTGGTATCAGAGCCGACTGCTTATAGGAATCCCCCTTCCACACTCCTTGGCCAAAGTTGAGTCTAGACATTACGAAACTTTTTACTAACATGGTTGTGTGCCTTACGGGCCCACATCGCCATTTGGGTGGTATTAGGATCTTTTACTCCTCGTCTATACTCTGGGACTCTGATCTCTCACCTATTCGGGTTAAATGATTTCCTAACCCTAACTCTAGGTTCTCGTAAATACTTTCTCCCGGAGAGCCCCTCAGTCCGAACGATCGACTGCTTCAATAGAAGATTCTGACAATACTCTCAGATGTTCTACCGAGACTTGTACCATCGCTTTTGCAATTCCATTCCATCGATAAACCCTATGGATAACCACGTACACTTTCCATTCATTCAATCATCCCCTGTTGATCATGTTATTACAAGATACCTTGAAATTCTCTCTATTGCTGTTCCGAGAATACTGTGTGCCTACTGCCTTACAATTCTTAGCCACATGAATACCCTTACGGATAATTCCTCGCACTTATCGAGTATTTGATCATTCCCAGTTGTTCATGTGTTTCACCAAGGTCTTCGAAATACCATTCGATCTTTCGAAAATCCCGAGAAGCCTATTCCTCTTGAAATTCTTGCTTGCTTGCATTATGGTTAATTCCATATGTCTAGTAGTCCCGTTGACATCCCTTGTCCTTGCCATTTTGAGCCTAATGAATTATTATCTGTGAATGCACGCAATCATTAATTGACCCTTATAAATTATCCTTCTGGCTCAGGCATCATTTTAAACACGAGCTGGATCTCGACCAATCAAATTGCCATCGATTGTACCCAAGGTTGTTAGAATCGCAATTTTGTTATACGATTCTACGACTTTATGATCCAAACTTACCCATCTGATTCTACGATTTTAGTTCATAAAATCTACGTTTCTACTATCCTGGTAGTGAAGATTCTACGATTTATGATTCTACCATCAGAGCTCCGATCCGATTCAAAATCACGATTCTGACAACCTTGATTGTACCCCTAAGGCTATTCTACCTATCCTTCCCTAATCAGAGCTTTGCTTCTGAACCCTTGTCTTGGAATTCATAATTCCTTTGCATTTGAGCTTTGAGTTAGTCAGTTGTTTCTATAATCTGATCTCCTTGCATTCTTTCTTCCTCTGATTGAGTACCGATGCTCACATCAGATCCCTTGTGGACCACCAGACCCCTTGTCAGAAATTTATCCGACAACGTTCTTCATATTTAATAACCTTGTGAGCCTTTTTCCATGGGCGTATAATGCCTTTGGTAAATTGTATCCTCTGCTTTGTGAACCATGCTCTACTTTCGAGCTTGTATTATTTACTCCGAAATTTCTGGTATATGTCCCTAAGATACCCTGATGGGTTGAACCTATACCTTCCTTATTATGTGTGAACTCAAAAGATTTCACGGGTCATACTTATCTGGTATTGCACCAGGTAAAAGCTTTCAACAGCTAATGTCATTTTCGAAATACGAGAGGTGAATGAAAGGTTATGCATTGAACAAGTGGGAGTCGACCTTGAACCCTGTGTTCATGCCCATGGACACGATGTATACCTTATCATGGAAGCTTCTCGTAATAATAACTATTTCCTTAAAATAATATCCTTTGGTATCGATGAATTTATCCGTCGCAACCATGTTTCCAACCATATGTTCTCTTTGATCCCATTTCACGGGCAAGTTTAAGCACTTGTCTTCTATGGATCAATACACCAGTCCAACCTTTACTTTGATCTACCGTCTAGCATTACACCTTGGTATCTCGAGAATATCATGGAACTACATAACTCCTTATGAGTTCTTCATCTACAATTAATTCTCACCGATTCCAATCTTTCATCGGGTTATGAGTTATTAGTCACTCAAGAACACCGATAATTGAATCGAGTCCGCACTATGATTCAACAACTCTTATTAACCATCATTGCTTATGGGTTTGGACTCGATCACATCATTCCTAGCAGGATTGGATATATCATTATTGTGCTGATTTTAACTATGCTACCTGGTCCTTATTCTCGGAGCACCAATTTGCGACGATAGCTAAGCTTACGTCAATCTTCCTCGTCATACCCTTTCACCTTATACAACAAGCTTGATTTTGAGTTTGTGTCATAACTGTGGTTCCAATAACCTCTTGCTTCATCATTCCTTTGACTTGATGTCATCGCTGATCGATTACATCTTCATGAAATATCTCAACAAAATTTGTCGTGATCATCATCAACATTTTGACTTCTTCTAGGATATCAATTGAATTCTTGATGAGAAATACCACCCTTGCCCCTCAAAGATTTGTGTTATCATCTGCAACTTTATTGCCCCCCTCCAACACAAACTTGTTCATGTTTTGTGTTATACCTTGAGTTCCTTACTATCCAGCATTTGTTCTTCTTTAGCTTGGAATATTGCCACCTTTTAGGTCAAGAATGTTGTCGGAATTTCACCACCTCTTGAGAGTTCTAGATACGAGTGATACTTCTCGCCATCACCATTCCTTTTTGGTCCCCGCATTGTTTCTAACCGGAATACCCACAAATGGACTAAGAGGTGTAAATTTCAAAACTTATAGAAACCCTATTGCTTTGAAGTTAATGGTCGATATTTTATTCTTAGACCATTGGTTATTGAATCACCATTCTAACATTGATCATGCTACCTAAGTCCATATTTCGGGTGCACCTTACAAGCAACGTTTAACTGTGTATGTTTTCCTCGAGCATACCTCATTATATCATTTGATCTGACAAATGTTATCTCCTTGTTCACATAAGTGTGGAAATCCATCTTTTGAAAATCTCAATGAATTGTCGCTGAGTTCATCAGCCATCTCCTCGTCCTCTCCTTGGTTAAATGATGAACTCTTGTTTCAGAACTCGCTTCCATAGTTTGTTTCCCGAGAATTCTATAATGTCGTCTTGTCAATTGTGTTGCACCTCTTCTTCTCAGGCATCCTGAGTCTGAGGTATCCTGACCCCAATCAGATCTGAATTTCGGTCAGATATGATGGTTGGAACATATTTCCAGGAGTTACGACATCTTTACGGGACCCGTTAAGGTGATGTCGTGCCTAGCACACCTAACCGGAGGCCCTATTGTTATAGATTCATTTTCAGCAAGATTATCCATTCTTCCATGAGGAAATTGTAAGGCTTATTCTATAAGTTGTTCCTGATCGATCCTTTGTGTATCCAAAGTCTGATCTTTACCCAGTGACCATGTCAATGCTATCTCGAAGCTTGTCTGTGGTACTCCGATTTTTCAATAAGAGCATTTGAAGAACAATGCTAAAAATTCTTTATTAATCATCCAAACACCGTTGTATGTGTCATCAAATTTCTCTCCCTTTTCCTAAAGGGTTTTCTACGATATATCCTGTCATGGATATCATACTTTTCTTGTACTTGGGAAGGATATACCCTTGAAGTATGTGTTTAAACACATTTTCCTTTCCATTGTTCTGTTTAATCTGATAATCATATTTTCCTTCCCATTGGTTGGTTTAATGTTTCTTGTGATCTATATGATCTAAGCAGTAATATTCTCCTGCTTATGTAAACACCTCGGTGTACAATTTTGTCAGCAAGACCCTGTTACTATTGTTGATGACATTCCGGTAACCACCGATGGACGAGAACCTTGCCTATTGGTCCGCCTCATTTCAACAAGCAGGGAAATGGTTCTCTTCGTCCCTCGCCCTTGGTACCAACGTTGTTGCCAACATAACTGACATGCTATCCTCTGACATACCTTGCTATCTTGACTGTGCACCTGATAGTGCTTTCCTGCTTTCAACTCACATGGTGGGCCCATAACCCACAAGTCCCATGATCGAAACCTGACTCTCCTGTACACCCCCTGTTCCCAAAGATATTCCTCGCGCGTGGCCTCATATGTAATTCACGAGCCACCTTCCGATGAGATCATCAATTCCGGTATCAGACACAATACTTATTCTCGTTGCCCTGAAACCCTTTCACCTTCCGTTTAGGCATCAAATGATTGCCTATGCGCTTGAAACTTCTATTTTGCACCTTCTTACTTTACCCTCGATATTTCCTTAAGTTTTAATTCGAGAGTTACTTTCCGCCACCTTCCCCGATGTTATCAACCAGATAGTCGACCTTTTAGAGGTTCTTTTTCCGAAGTTACCCCTTGTCCTTCATACATACAATGAAGACTCCAAAGAAAGGATGACGACTTCATCATGATGACCTGAAGCCGAGGTATGAAGACTTCAACGTTATGGATTGACCTCTTCGAGAAGAGAAACTAAGACCGAGAACACCCGCTAGAATTTCGTAACCAGAACCTCCCCACCTTACGCCTCTTAAATCTTGGAACGAGATTTCTTGTAGTGGAGGATATTTGTGAGACACCGACAGTTAAGCTACAGTAAACCCCTGTTAATGATGCCAAGTCATCATAATTAATTATTTTTTTGCTAAACCTCACTTGTTTCAAACTATGTTTAAATTCAAATTCAAATAACAAGTCAAATTATAATTTGTTAAAATAGTAAATTAAAAATGTTCAAAAGGTTGTAAATATTCACTAACTAGTTAACAAACACCAACCAACATTATTGGGAGTGTTTACATGCCTCTAGGATATTTAAAGGAGCAGCAAACAACATTTAACCTTAACCATTTAAAAATAACCAAATCTCTATCCTTTTCATAATGTTTTGAACCTTTGGTGTAACTCCATTATATGACCCAATATTTATGTGCCAATTTTTGTATTCAACATAATACATTCAATAAGCTGGAACTAAACAGAGAACAGAAAATATAAAAGGAAATAGTAAAACAATAAGAAAGGAAAAGAAAGCCCTCCCCTGGGGCCAACCAGCCCAGCTGGCCACTCCAGTCGGCCCGGCTGGACCGGCCCAACCCACCTCACCTACTAACCCCCCAGGGGACACCGAATCCTAGCCAACGAACACCACTCCCCCCGCACGATTCCTCCCGGTCTTCTCCCCGCTTCCCCGTTTCTGGATCTGGATCGGGACACTGCCCCAACCCTGACGCCGCGCCCCATCACTCGCCGTCACCATCCCGTTGCCGCTGGACCCAGTCGTCCCCGTCCTCAGCCCCGACGACCGCGCACGGCGCCGCCCTCGCCGGATTCTTCAAGCGCCTCCTCGCCGGACTACCTCCCCGACAAACTCCCTCACGCCTCGCCGCCCCCACTCCCCTTCAACGCCGGTGAGGACCCCGGTCCTCCTCTCTCCTTCTGTCTGCCGACCACCGCACGCGCGCCCGCGCACGCATCGCCCCGCACGCGCCTCGCCCTGCTGCTGCTCGCGCTGCCTCCCGCTCCCTGGCACGCTCGCCGCCCGCGCACCGGGCCCTCCGCCTGCACCCGCGCCCGGAGCTCGCTCCGCCGTGGCCACCCCGCGCCCTTTCCCCGCCTAGCACTCCTTCCTCCCGCGCCCGGGCGCGCCCGCAGTTGCTCCTCTCGCTGCTTTTGCTCCGCTGCAGGCTACTTGCAGCTGCTATTGCGACCTGCCGCAGGCCCTGCCGCCGCATCCGTCCGCACCCGTCGGCGCCTGGCCGCGCCAGTCTTCACCCGACTACACCGGCGCCATCCACCGCGGGCTCACCACCCGCTCGTGCTGCATCTGCCCCGTGGCGCTCCCCAAGCGCTCCCTCCCGCGCACCCACCCCCCTCCGCTGCCACCTCCGGCGCCCGGCGCTGGAGCTGCGCCACCGCCTCCCCTCGCTCGTGCCCGTTCGGGCGAGCGCCCCCAACCGCGACCGCGTGCCCGCTAGCCCCTGGCCCTATGACATGTGGGGCCCTGCCCCCAGAACGTTTACAAAAAAATTAAATTTAAAAAATATATAATAAACAAATAAATAATAATAAAAATAACTAATTAATTAATTAACTTAATTAATTATATTTAAATTAACTAATTAAGATTAATTAACCTAATAACTAGTTAACCTAATTAACTATTGCTAATTAGCAAAACAGTCGCTGACATGTGGGACCCACACATGAGTTTGATCGGTCAACGGTCACAGTTGACTACTAATGTCATGCTGACGTCATCATGCACTATTCTGAATAATGTTGATTTAAATAATTAAATATATCCTAAGAATGATTTAAATCTTTTAAAATTAATGTAAAATAAACCGTAGCTCGGATGGAAAAACTTTGTACATGAAAGTTGCTCACAACGACGAGACGAATCCGGATACGTAGCTCGTTCGTCCGCCACGCATCCCTAGCATAGAGAACACGCAAGTTTTCCCCTCCGATTCATCTGTCCGAAAACGCGAAACACCGGGGATATTTTCCCGGATGTTTCCCCCCTTCACCAATATCACCTCATACCGCGTTAGGGCACACCTAGCAACGTTACTTGTCATGTCATGCATCGTTATGCATCTATTTGCTTTGCATTCATTGTTTCTTCCCCCTGTTCTCTCCGGTAGACTACGAGACTGACGCCGCTGCTGGTGCCCCGATCGACTACGCTGTTGACGACCCCTCTTTCCTGCCAGAGCATCCAGGCAAGCCCCCCCTTGATCACCAGATATCGCCTACTCTTCTCTCTACTGCTTGCATTACAGTAGTGTAGAATGTTACTGCTTTCCGTTAATCCTATTATGATGCATAGCCTATCATTGTTGCTACAACTGTTGATACCTTACCTGCAATCCTAAATGCTTAGTATAGGATGCTAGTTCATCATCAGTGGCCCTAAATTCTTGTCTGTCTGCCATGCTATACTACCGGGCCGTAATCACTCGGGAGGTGATCACGAGTATATATTATATACTTTATACATATAAATGTTGTGACTAAAGTCGGGTCGGCTCATGGAGTACCCGCAAGTGATTCTAATGTTGGGGGCTGAAGGGGCAGGTGGTTCCACCCAGGTAGTGGTGGGCCTAGGTTCCCGACGGCCCCCGACTGTTACTTTGTGGCGAAGCGACAGGGTAGGTTGAGACCACCTAGGAGAGAGGTGGGCCTGTCCCTGGTCGTTGTTCGTGGTTATTTCAAAATAACACGCTTAACGAGATCTGGTTATTTGATCCGAGTCTGGCTACTAGCCTATACGCACTAACCAACTACGCGGGCACTCGACATCGTGGTATCAGCCGAAGCCTTCGTGACGTCAGCGACTGAGCGGCGCGCGCCGGGTTGGACCATGTAACACAACTTCCTTTGTAATGGAGGTTGCTAGGTCTGCTCTCCGGCCGCCCTCGCAACGTGCAGGTGTGCAATGGGCGATGGGCCCAGACCCCTGCGCCATAGGATTTAGACCGGCGTGCTGACCTCTCTGTTGTGCCTAGGTAGGGCTGCGACGTGTTGATCTTCCGAGGCCGGGCATGACCCAGGAAAGTGTGTCCGGACAAAGGGGATCGAGCGTGTTGGGAAATGTGGTGCACCCCTGCAGGGAAGTTAATCTATTCGAATAGCTATGATCTTCGGTAATAGGACGACTTGGAGTTGTACCTTGACCTTATGACAACTAGAACCGGATACTTCATAAAACACACCCTTCCAAGTGCCAGATACGCTCTCTCACAGGGCGACGAGGGGAGGATCCTCGGTTAGGATTATGCTATGTGATGTTACTTGGTGAACTTACCATCTACTCTCTTCTTCTGCTGCAAGATGGAGGTTACTAGAAGCGTAGTCTTCGATAGGACTAGCTATCCCCCTCTTATTCCGGCTTTGTGCGGTTCAGTCCACATATGTTACCCCTTTTCTATTTGATACCAATGCATACATATGTAGTGTAGTTCGTTGCTTGTGAGTACTTTGGATGAGTACTCATGGTTGCTTTGCTCCCCCCTTTTCCCCTTTCTATACCCGATTGTTGCGACCAGACGATGGAGCCCAGGAGCCAGACGCCACCGTCGACGACGACTCCTACTACACTGGAGGTGCCTACTACTACGTGCAGCCCGCTGACGACGTCTAGGAGTAGTTTAGGAGGATCCCAGGCAGGAGGCCTGCGCCTCTTTCGATCTGTATCCCAGTTTGTGCTAGCCTTCTTAAGGCAAACTTGTTTAACTTATGTCTGTACTCAGATATTGTTGCTTTCGCTGACTCGTCTATGATCGAGCTCTTGTATTCGAGCCCTCGAGGCCCCTGGCTTGTAATGTGATGCTTGTATGACTTATTTTATTTGTAGAGTTGTGTTGTGATATCTTCCCATGAGACCCTGATCTTGATCGTACACGTTTGCGTGTATGATTAGTGTACGGTCAAATTGGGGGCGTCATAGGGGGGTTCCGGTAACCCCCTGGTACTCCGGTATATGCCCGAACTCACTCGGAACCATTCCGATGTCCAAACATAGGCTTCCAATATATCGATCTTTACAGCTCGACCATTTCGAGATTCCTCGTCATGTTCGTGATCATATCCAGGACTCTGAACTACCTTCGGTACATCAAAAAACATAAACTCATAATACCGATCATCACCAAACGTTAAGCGTGCGGACCCTACGGGTTCGAGAACTATGTAGACATGACCGAGACACGTCTCCAGTCAATAACCAATAGCGGAACCTGGATGCTCATATTGGCTCCTACATATTCTATGAAGATCTTTTATCGGTCAAACCGCATACGTTGTTCCCTTTGTCATCGGTATGTTACTTGCCCGAGATTCGATCGTCGGTATCTCAATACCTAGTTCAATCTTGTTACCGGCAAGTCTCTTTACTCGTTCCGTAATGCAACATACCGCAACTAACTCATTAGTCACATTGCTTGCAAGGCTTATAGTGATGTGCATTACCGAGAGGGCCCAGAGATACCTCTCCGACAATCAGAGTGACAAATCCTAATCTCGATCTATGCCAACTCAACAAACACCATCGGAGACACCTGTAGAGCATCTTTATAATCACCCTGTTACGTTGTGACGTTTGATAGCACACAAAGTGTCCCTCCGGTATTCGGGAGTTGCATGATGTCATAGTCATAGGAACATGTATAAGTTATGAAGAAAGCAATAGCAATAAACTAAACGGTCATAGTGCTAAGCTAATGGATGGGTCATGTCAATCACATCATTCTCCAATGATGTGATCCCGTTCATCAAATGACAACTCATGTCTATGGCTAGGAAATTTAACCATCTTTGATTAATGAGCTAGTCAAGTAGAGGCATACTAGTGACACTCTGTTTGTCTATGTATTCACACATGTACTAAGTTTCCGGTTAATACAATTCTAGCATGAATAATAAACATTTATCATGATACAAGGAAATATAAATAACAACTTTATTATTGCCTCTAGGGCATATTTCCTTCAGTCTCCCATTTGCACTAGAGTCAATAATCTAGTTCAGATCGTTATGTGATTTAACACCAATAGTTCACATCTTTATGTGGTTAGTTCACATCTCCATGTGACTAATACCCAAAGGGTTTACTAGAGTCAATAATCTAGTTCACATCGCTATGTGATTAACACCCAAAGGGTGATTATGTTTTGCTTGTGAGAGAAATTTAGTCTACGGGTCTGCAACATTCTGATCTATATGTATTTTACAAATTTCTATGTCTACAATACTCTGCACAGAGCTACTCTAGCTAATTGCTCCCACTTTCAATATGTATCTAGATCGAGACTTAGAGTCATCTAGAACGGTGTCAAAAGCTTGCATGGACGTAACTCTTTACGACGAACTCTTTTATCACCTCCATAACCGAGAAATATTTCCTTAGTCCTATAAGGATAATTTTGGCCACTGTCCAGTGATCTACTCCTAGATCACTATTGTACTCCCTTGCCAAAATCATGCTAAGGTATACAATAGGTCTGGCACACAGCATAACATACTTTATAGAACCTATGACTGAGGCATAGGGAATGACTTTTCATTCTCTTTCTATTTTCTGCCATGGCCGGGTTTTGAGTCTTTACTCAATTTCACACCTTACAACTCAGGCAAGAACTCCTTCTTTGACTGATCCATTTTGAACTCCTTCAAAATCTTGTCAAGGTATGTAGTCATCGAAAGTCTTATCAAGCGTCTTGATCTATCTTTATAGATCTTGATGCCCAATATGTAAGTAGCTTTATAGGTAATTCTTTGTAGCGACCAAACCTCAAACAGTCTGATCTCTGTGCATCAGTGTCATCCCTGGATCGGTAATGCTGACACGCACAGTACTTGAGGATTTATAACAGAGTAGCAATCACACACCTATTACATCGAATGTCTCAAAAGAGAACTGATTACAATAAATATGGCTTAAGGCCATCTAATACGATAACAGTGGAAGGCTTGGAAGATAAAGTGAGTCCATCAACTCCAACGGCATCACTGAGTGAAAGACCATGACCTAAGGCTCCTTACTCGTTGTCTGAAAAGTCTGCAACATGATATGTTGCAGCCCGAAATGGGTTAGCACATGGAATATGTTGGCAATGTAACACAAGAGAGTAATGAACAGAATAAAGCTATCACTACATGCATATATTGCTGGTGGAGGCTGTAGGGTTAATATGTTTTGCGGAAAGCCAATTTTTCCCTACTGCAAAGGAATCGATTTTATTTAACTACAAAGTTGGTTGAAAATATTGGGAATGGTAAACCCCATCTCAATCCCAATTAAAAGCAATTTAAAAACCCAACAAAATTAATTTAGAGTGATGAGATCAACATGATAATCCAAGAACTAGATACTCAAGATGTCCATAACCGGGGACACGGCTAATCATGATTAGTTTGTACACTCTGCAAAGGTTTGTGCACTTTTCCCCACAAGACTCGATCTCCTCCGTTGGTTTTCTCACACTACATAATGTTTGAGAAATGGATGACCGAGACACGGTCTTTCCGAAGAGGTCCCCTTAACCGATAGATAGGCCTATACACCTACAATCCCCTACATCTGCTAGCCCATCATGGAAAGGTTTCCCACAACTTACTCAACTATGCCAGAGCCCATAATGGCATGTGTCTGCGCAGGGAAATTTCCAGCATGAATAATCTTATGATCCCTTTGAGCCTAGGTGGCAGTCCATAGGAAAATCACACGGTACCCCGGGATTTCCAAAAATACAGGCAATCACTGGGTTTCCCAGGTGCCTCAATCCACCCAGATGTGTATTAAAGTTGCCACCTCAAGTTAACCATTAATTAACAAAACTCACATCTGTCATGGATACACTCTCCCAATCCACGTCTACAAGCATAGCATAGCAATATAAGCAACGTAGAAGTAACTCCCAAAGGTTTGGTAACAAACGGGTGAATAGGTACTACCTCATCTACTTCCCAAAACCCATAATTTAATTCAGATCCTAACCATGCAATTGTTTGAGGATTGATCTAATGCAATAAAACTGGGTAGTAAAGAGGTATGATCAAAATGTTACTTGCCTTGCTGATGATCCGTGAAACCTAGAGACTCGATGTAGCACGCTTCACACTCCGGGTACTCTATCGCAATCAAACAAGCATACAATAAGCAATCAAGCAAAGATGCACGGGTAAAACTCAAATAAGAAGATCTAACCAGAAGGTTCAACTTAAGAACTCCGGTTTGCAAAAAGAATCAAATCGAACGAAGCAACGAAACTCAAACTGCGAAAGAAACAAGCTTCGTTTACTAATCTGGACTAAAGTCAAATTTTACAATAGCAAAAACTTATTTAAGTTGATTAAACAGAAAGAGGGCTTCAAGATGAAACTCTAGGCGCTTGAATCGTCTGATTCCGATAAACGAGCGAAAAGTTAAACTAAAACGAAAATCGGATCAGAAATCGCGATCGAAAATAATCGCAAAAAATCCAGAAAAAGAAAACTGACGTATAGTCTAACGAACAAACGTTCGCTACCTGCGCTAACGGGCGAAAACCGTTCGTTAAAACGAACGTACGAACGAACGTCCGCTTTATAACTAAACCAAAAAAACAATCTAAAATAAAAAAACGTGATCTAGGGTTTCGAAAAAACCGACCGGTTTTCTCGCAAAAACCGAGGATGGCGGCGGCGGCTACCTCCAACAAAGTCCGGCGAGACGACGGCGGCGGCGGGCTGCTCCGGTGGCGCGGGCGGTGGGGCGGCGGCGGGCTGATGCGGGCGGCAGCTAGGGTTTCGGCGGCGGTGGGCTGGTGGGCTGCAGGGCTTGGGCGGCGTAGCTTATAAAGCCTCCCCCGGGCGGAGTCCCGAGCGGATACGGCCCAAAGTCGGTTTCCCCCCTTTTTTTAATATTCCACGTAGAAAAACAAATAAAAAGAATACTAAATGGACTCCAAAAATCTCGAAATAAATTTTCCCCGTCCTATAAAAATCTACCGGACAAGGTGAACATTTATTTGGGACTCTAATGCAATATTAAAGACGCATATTTTTCCTAATTCAAATAAAATAGCAATAAAACTCCGAATAAAAATCTTATTTGATTTTAATATTAAATCTCCAATATTTCTTTATTTTGAGGAAGTCATTTTATCCTCTCTTTTTTTAAAGAAATATTCGAAGATAAAATAATTAAAATCAAACGATCCTCTTTTCATAATTCGAGAAAAACTCAAATTTGAAAATAACGAAATTCCCAACTCTCTCTGTGGGTCCTTGAGTTGCGTAGAATTTCTAGGATCAAGCCAAAATGCAATAAAAATATGATATGCAATGATGACCTAATGTATAACATTCCAAATTGAAAATTTGGGATGTTTCATTCTTTCTTTGAAAAATTCTTTTCAAATTCTCCTTTATGCTTTCTAGAAAATTCTACATCATTTCCGATCAACAATATGTCATTCATATATACTTATCAGAAAGGTTGTAGTGCTCCCACTCACTTTCTTGTAAATACAGGCTTCACCGCAAGTCTGTATAAAACTATATGCTTTGATCAACTCATCAAAGCGTATATTCCAACTCTGAGATGCTTGCACCAGTCCATAGATGGATCGCTGGAGCTTGCACACTTTGTCAGCATCTTTAGGATTGACAAAACCTTCTGGTTGCAACATATACAACACTTCTTTAATAAATCCATTAAGGAATGTAGTTTTGATATCCATTTGCCAGATTTCATAAAATGCGGCAATTGCTAACATGATTCGGACAAACTTTTAAGGATCGATACGAGTGAGAAAATCTCATCGTAGTCAACACCTTGAACTTGTCGAAAACCTTTTGCGACAATTCGAGCTTTGTAGATAGTAACACTACTATCAGCGTCCGTCTTCCTCTTGAAGATCCATTTATTCTGAATGGCTCACTGATCATCGGGCCAGTCAATCAAAATCCATACTTTGTTCTCATACATGGATCCCATCTCAAATGTCATGGCCTTAAGCCATTTCGCGGAATCTGGGCTCATCATCGCTTCCTCATAGTTCGTAGGTTCGTCATGGTCTAGTAACATGACTTCCAGAACCGGATTACCGTACCACTCTGGTGCGGAACGTACTCTGGTTGACCTACGAGGTTCGGTAGTAACTTGATCTGAAGTTTCATGATCATCATCATTAACTTCCTCACTAATTGGTGTAGGAATCACTCGAACTAATTTCTATGATCAACTACTTTCCAATTCGGGAGAAGGTACAATTACCTCATCAAGTTCTACAGTCCTCCCACTCACTTCTTTCGAGAGAAACTTCTTCTCTAGAAAGGATCCACTCTTAGTAACAAAGATCTTGCCTTCGGATCTATGATAGAAGGTGTACCCAGCAATTTCTTTTGGGTATCCTATGAAGACGCACTTCTCTGATTTGGGTTTGAGCTTATCAGGCTGAAACTTTTTCACATAAGCATCGCAACCCCAAACTTTAAGAAATGACAGCTTAGGTTTCTTGCCAAACCATAGTTCATACGGTGTCATCTCAACATATTTAGATGGTGCCCTATTTATCGTGAATGCAGGTGTCTCTAATGCATAACCCCAAAACAATAGTGGTAAATCGGTAAGAGACATCGTAGATCGTACCATATCAAATAAAGTACGGTTATGACGTTCGGACACACCATTACTGTCGTGGAATAGCCACGTCAGATGTCCTAGTGTGAGTACTTAGTCGTGGAGCCATCGCACTAGGTTAGCTTAGAGGAGTTAAATGGGACAAAGGACACGGGAGTTTATACTGGTTTGGCCCCTTGCGGTGAAGGTAAAGGCCTAATCTAGCTGGAGGTGGTATTGCTTAGGTTTCGATTACCAGGGAGCGATTACGCTTGACCTAGTTCTCGATTTGTTATTTGTCTCCCTAACTCGCCGCCGGGTCGTCCCTTTATATACAGGTTGACACCCGGTGGCTTACAGAGTCCTGGTCGTCTCATAAACGTGTTCGTCCAAATGACTTAATTACAATTGCCTTATAATACAAGTCACATACATATGGCGGTTTACACCTACGGGCCTTAAGCCGCCTTTGGGCCTTGGGCTCTTCATAAGTCATCCTCATGAACCGCCATCTTTGATTACTTCATGGGCTTTGTCTTGTGAGTCGCCAGGAGTATAACCCGGCCCCTCCCGGGCGGGTTAACTCAGTAGCTATATCCCCAACATTAGGCCCCAGGTTGATTTGAACTTGTTCACATCAATCTTCAACACTTAGAAAAATTCCTTCTTCATTACCTTCACGAAAATTTGTAACTCGCCATGACGTCATCCTCTGGAATCATGCTAACCCGCCATAACATCACCTGTCATCAATTTTACACAAAGCCAAAAAATTTAATGTATCTCCTCATTTTTAATAAATCTCCAAAAATCTAGGCGTCTGCACAGTCACAAATCCATTTTTTGGCCTCCTCGATTCCCGTGCATGTCATTTATCCATTTGCTTTATAAATAGAGTCGGGGGTCTCTTTAGCTCCCCCCGTGCCTCTTCGTCTTGTCTTCTTCCTCGTGACGCCCTAGCACACGAACTCCGCCACCGCCGTGGACCTTCACCTCTGCTCCGACAACGGCCGCTGCATCAACCTGTTCAGACCAGATCTCATCCGCGCACCTCTCCCGCTCAACAGCCCTGGTTAGTTCTTCTTCTTCCTCTCCTCATAGATCCGTTAGGGTTTCAAAGAAGTTCATCGAAGGTCGTCCTTGTTCCTGGCTGTAGGATTTTTGATTCGCACTTGGTACTCCTCCTACACCGCGACAGTCCTAACAATCCCTTTTACTATTTAGAATATCTCCTTCCTAGATGAAAATCGATCTGTACCCATGAACTGCTCAAGTACTGATACCTTTAGGTCTGAATATTTTTGTATTTAACTGAAGTGCACTAGATCTGAAATTATAGCATCAATCTGTGAAAACTATTTTTCTGAACACTTAGCCATTTTGCTTCATCCATAGATCTGCTCTTTCAACATCGGTATAAGCGGCTTAACTCAAAAATAATAACTCGCCAGGTATCATTAATCCCCTCTTAAGCCGCCAATAATTCTTTGGTTACCTTGTAATATAAAGCTCTGGCTTAATACCTAGTCGTGCTTCATTGTTATTTGTCCTTTAACCGTAAGCCGGCTTAACCATGTGACCTTAAACCGGCATAATCTTTTTTTCAGAAATGGCTAATACATATACTTCTTGCAATTGGGTCAAATCCCGGATTACCGAGGAGGAACTGAATAATCATGCCGCCACTGGCGCCTTAGCCAAAAAGGAGGATATCCACTGGAGAGCTCCTCGTGATGAAGTCCTTCCTCAACCCAAAGATGGAGAAGTAATTGTTTTTACTGATCACTTAGATTGGGGGTTCAGCCCTCCCGGCTCAATTTTTTTTCGTGATGTGCTTCATTTCCTCCAACTGCACCCTCAAGACATCGGACCCAACTCCGTGTCTAACATTTGCAATTTTCAAGTATTCTGTGAAGCCTATCTTCAAGAGGAACCCACGGTTGATCTATTCAGGAAATTCTATTATTTAAACCGCCAAACTGAATTTGTTGATGGGCCATGCCAAGAACTTGATGGAGTCATTATTCAGAAGAGGAAAGATGTCAGTTTTCCTCATGCCAAGCTGCATAGCCACCCCAAAGATTGGAACCAAACATGGTTCTATGTTAAAGACACATCCCCAGCTGGTGAAAATCCTCTGCCGGGTTACCGCGAGCACCGGCTTAACAACAACCATCCACTTCCCCAACGTCTTGATGCCAAAGAACGGACCAAGTATGCACCTGCCTTCTCAAAACTCAGAGCCTTTATGGCCAACAACTTAACTGGCGTCGATTTTTCCGGTGTTGGCTGTCTTGGAGTATCTTGCCATTAAGCCGTCGCCCTGGCTTAATGTGCGAATATACTGGTGATGTTAAAGATCCTTAGCACCATTGTGATATTCAGTTATCCGAGGCAAAAGTTACTGAAGCCACCAAAAAGTTGTTGAATGAACCTGTAAGAGTGCAACAAAACTGGACTTAGTCCCTTCTGCACTGTCAACAAGCCACCAGCCGTAAGAATTGCCCCACTCCTACTTAATCCACCTTCTTAATATTCTCTTATAATTTTTCCAATCTTTAACAGGCTGATGATCCATTTTGGAAGAGGAAACCGCAGGATAAACTGGCCAAAGCACCTCGTGTCAAACAGAAGGTCAACAAGAAGCCTACCAAAAAGAAAACCGCCGAGTTAAACATTGATGATGACGATGATAATCATGAGTCAGAGGTAAAACTTGATTCACTTGGCTCCTTTTTCATACATCTCACTGACAATAATTGTTATCAGGACGACGCAGAGGCTAGCCGGGCAGGTGACGCAGAGGTAATTATTCTTTCCTCCGGCTCAGAACCTCTGCCAACATAGAAAACCTGACAAGCAAGCCAGAAAGTAAGATTTTCTCACCCTCTAGCTTACTTGGATCCAAACTTTCTTTTGAAGAAACAGCAACATGAAGCTCGCCGCACAACCCAGCATAGCGGCAACGTGATCACTACCTCCGGTTTACCAAACACTCCACGTCGCAAACGCCATCCAGAGGTCTTACATATTTCTGACATGCTTTACCCTAAGGCGGGTTATTTTTGACAACCTCTTAACCCGTCTGATTCAAACTATCAGGGAACTTCTCATTCCTCTTCTGGCGAGTCAACGGGAACACAAATTCTAGTTTTCAAGACTATACCTGGGTAAAACTATTTTCAACCATTACAATCATTGTTCTTGATCATCACCTTGACTTCTATTTATTTCTAGTTTTTCAGGGGCCAAGCTAAGCCCAGTAAGAAGGCAAAACTGAATAAGCCGGTCAATGATCCCAACTCGTCTGAGCCGGAAAATCAACAACCAGAATCTTCTCACCCAATTGCTGATAATATTGTTGATGATTGCCACCAGAGAGCCACAACGTTGATCTTGACCCGATGAACGCTAACCCTGGTGATACCAATCCGCCGAGCCCTACCAGAACAGCTAGTCGTGTTAAGCCGGCAGGAAAAGATGATGATGTTACCATTACTGGTCATGGCTTCACAACCCCCGGTCGTCCTACTTCTTTGTCCAGGCACAACACCAAAGAAGAAATTTCTGGTGAGGATAAAGGCAAGTGGAAGGTAGATTTAGAACACTATACCCAGTTCAGCGCCCAAGACATCCATTCTGGCTACTTAAACCGTTTATACACCAGTCGTGATTTTGAAGCCAGCTTAGTGAACTTGATGAAAGACCGCTATGACGTAAACACTGTCACTTCCTTTCATATAAGTATATTTCCATTAGCCACCAAGTTTACTGGACACGATAGAATGGAATGTGCTATAAACTTCGATAGTTGCATAGATGCAAACCAGTAGCCCCCAAGGGCCGTTAATATTTTGAATATGAACCGGGACTTATGAGAATAGTATTTCAACTTTGCATCTGTAGCCCCCAAGGGTCGGCTTAACAATTATGTTAAGCCGGGACTTATTTTGTAGGAATTGCATAATACTGTTCATAGTCTTCATAAGCCGGATTACTATCTCTTGTCTGGGTCAACCAATATGCTCATCTTTTGATAAGAGCCGCATGCATTAGCCCCCAAGTGCTAAGGACAATACTTATATTGTGCTTGGGACTTTGCATTATTTGAAGAAGCAATATGTAACACCCCGAGACCGTTGCGCCAGGTGTCTTCGGGTGTTTCGTTGTTGTTGCCTTGTCTTTTGCTTGCATGTTGCATCTTGCCATGTCATCATGTGCATTGCATCATCATGTTTTCAAAACTTGCATCTGTCCCGGTCTCCTCGTTCCTTCCGTTGTCCGTTCTGAGCCCAGACACACTTGCACGCGCCCGTGGCATGTCCGAAATATTATTTTTTAAGTGGCGGGAAAATGTTCTCGGAATGAGATGACATTTGACGTGTGGTCTTATTACAGTGTAGATAGACCGTCTGTCAAGTTTCATCGCATTCGGAGATCGTTTGATGCCCCAACGGATAACTATAGCAACATTATAGTCGGTCTAACGTCGGACGTTTTCGGTCTCCGGAAACAGTCGTCGGGCCTCTCTCTCTTCTAGTCTCTCAGCTCGAGCCCTTCTGCACAGCCCACAAGTTCCAACCGACCCCTCGCGTGCGTGTCCGAAACTTCCCCGGACGCGACCCGGACAGTCGTCACCGTTGGATTCGGATCATCCCCGAACATCTACAAAACATCACCGTTTTCTTATTTGGGCTCCCTAGCCTATTTTTCCCGACCGTCCGATTTTGATCGAAGGGACGAGATAGCCCCTAATCTAACCCACTCACTATATAACTAGACCAACCCTAGATCCTAGGCAGTTTGTCCCTTCCATCCATCCCATCCGCCGCCACTCTCCTTGTTTTCAACGCCGGCCAATCCCCACTGTTTTCAATCGATCTGTCCATCCAACTGCATCTCCCATCGCCAGCCTCATCCGCATCCCCGCCTCCTCTTTACTCAGTCTTCCCCGCAGCCAGCCGGCGCCCGATCCAGGATGGATCGAGGCCACGGCTTAGCGCGCCTCTGCCTCGCCGGTGGTTGCCGGCCACTCAAATAGCAGCAGCAACAGCCGTCGGAGGTCCCAGCGCCGTCCAACCTCGACCCTGCCACCATTTCCTCGCCACCACGCTGGAGCAAGCCAGCAGGAATCCCGTTGCCGTCGTCCTCTGCCTCAACGTCGTCTTCACCCGTGGCCAGCCGCCGGAGTTCCAGGTCACCACTGTTTTGCGTTCCCTGCTCCCTTGTATTCTCCATCCCATCCCCTTCCCTAACCTCTCTCTCATGCCCCGGCCACTCTCTCGCTAAGCGCAGGAGCAGCAGAAGCCCCGCCATGGCCGCGCCTGACCTGCGCCAAGCTTCGCCAACGTCGTCCCGTGCGCGCCTCCGATCTTCCCCGCCCCGGATCCAGGCGCCCCACCGCTTCCTCCTTCTCGCCGCTTGCGACGATGTTAGCCGCGTCGCCGCCTGTCGGAGTTCCTGCCGCCACGTTCATCTTCTCCAGATTTTCGTTCCAGCCAGGATCCCGGATACGAGCGGCTCGTTCCCTCCTCTGCCTCGCTCCCCCGGCAACCGCCATGCCCGGCCGCCGTTCGCCTCCACGCCGTCTTCATCGCCAAGCCGAGCTGCATCGAGCTCTGCTTCCTCTGTGACGAGCAAGAGCTCGCTCATCCCATGCCTCTACGTCATCCGCATCGAGCAGGTGGTCTCCTTGCTCGAGCCTCTGCCTCGCTCGCCCGTGTTGACCTCATCCCAGCGCGCGTGGACCGGTCAACTCTGTCCCTTGGGCCGGCCCTTCTCCTCCTCTTCTTCCAGCCAGGCCTTGGCCCGATGTGAGAAACTCCTCCAGCCTGATCCTGTTCAGCCCGATAGCTCAGATTCGGTCCATATATGTTTTTTTTGCTGTGCGCTGCGATTTTCCTAATTGTTCAGAAAACTGCAGTTTTACAGATAACCCCTAAGCTCCATGCATATTGTAACTCTCAAACCGTGCATCACATGTAAATAACTTATATATGGAAAATGCTTAAAATTGTGTCTAGTTTCATAATATGCAACTTTCATCTATGTTTAAAATGTTTAAAATGCCGTTTGGCTAAATTTGCTCCTATGCCATGCTAAAATGATTTAATTCATAACTATTTAACCGTAGCTCCGAATTTAATAAACTTTATATGTAAATGGGGTAGAATTTTTCCTAGTTTAACATGGTGGCTTTACTTTGCATGTTTAATAACTATAAAATATGGTTTAGGGCAGAACAGTACCAAAACCTAAAACATGCACATGAGGAGTTTCCGGACTTGTTGTTTGTTGTTCCGGCCTCATTTAAATTTGCCTAGATAGGTAGTTTTATTATGCTTCACCTCTTGCCATGTTTAACAACATTTAATATTGATGGGTACATAAACGAGATCGAACTAAATAACTTGTTGTGGTGTTTCGTCCATATGCAACTCGTTGCATATTGAGCTCCACTTAACTCGTAGAGTTGTTTGTGCACTTTGCCATGCCATGCTTCTTTAAACCGGACATGCATCATAATTGTTTGTGCATCATGCCGTGTCTATGTGGTGGTTGTTTACTATGTTGTGTGCTTCTTTCCGGTGTTTGCTTCTTCGGGTTGGTTCCGATAACGTGGCGTTTGTGAGGACCCGTTCGTCTACGCCCGTTTGTCTTCTTCATGGACTCGTTCTTCTTCCTTGCGGGATCTCAGGCAAGATGACCATACCCTCGAAATCACTTCTATCTTTGCTTGCTAGTTGCCCGCTCTTTTGCTATGCCTATGCTGCGATACCTACCACTTGCTTATCATGCCTCCCATACTATTGAGCCAAGCCTCTAACCCACCTTGTCCTAGCAAACCGTTGTTTGGCTATGTTACCGCTTTGCTCAGCCCCTCTTATAGCGTTGTTAGTTGCAGGTGAAGATTGAAGTTTGTTCCTTGTTGGAACATGGAGATGTTGTTCCTTGTTGGAACATGTTTACTTGTTGGGATATCACAATACCTCTTATCTAATTAATGCATCTATATACTTGGTAAAGGGTGGAAGGCTCGGCCTTATGCCTGGTGTTTTGTTCCACTCTTGCCGCCCTAGTTTCCGTCATATCGGTGTTATGTTCCCGGATTTTGCGTTCCTTACGCGGTTGGGCTATAATGGGAACCCCTTGACAGTTCGCCTTGAATAAAACTCTTCCAGCAATGCCCAACATTGGTTTTACCATTCGCCACCTAGCCTTTTCTTTCCCTTGGGTTCTGCAGACTCAAGGGTCATCATTATTTTAACCCCCCCGGGCCAGTGCTCCTCTGAGTGTTGGTCCAACCTGTCAGCTGCCGGTGGCCACCAGGGGCAACTCTGGGCTTGCCTACCCGTACCTAGGACAATCTGAGTGTGCCCTGAGAAAGAGATATGTGCAGCTCCTATCGGGATTTGTTGGCACATTCGGGCGGTGTTGCTGGTTTAGTTTTACCTTGTCGAAATGTCTTGTAACCGGGATTACGAGTCTGATCGGGTCTTCCCGCTAGAAGGAATATCCTTCGTTGACCGTGAGAGCTTGTGATGGGCTAAGTTGGGACTCCCCTACAGGGATTTGAACTTTCGAAAGCCGTGCCCGCGGTTATGGGCAGATGGGAATTTGTTAATGTCCGGTTGTAGAAAACCTGAAGTTGACCTTAATTAAAAATGCATCAACCGCGTGTGTAACTGTGATGGTCTCTTTCCGGCGGAGTCTGGGAAGTGAACACGGTGTTGGAGTTATGTTTGACGTAGGTTGTTTTAGGATCACTTCTTGATCATAGTTTCACGATCATGCTTTGCCTTCTCTTCTCGCTCTGTTTTGCGTATGTTAGCCACCAAACATGCTAGTCGCTTGCTGCAGCTCCACCTCATACCTTTTACCTTACCCATAAGCTTAAATAGTCTTGATTGCGAGGGTGCGAGATTGTTGAGTCCCCGTGACTCACAGATACTTCCAAAACCAGCTTGCAGGTGCCGATGAGTCCGTGCAGATGACGCAACCCAGCTCAAGGAGGAGCTCAATGAAGATCTTGTCCTTTGTGTTGTTTCGTTCTAGTTGATCAGTAGTGGAGCCCAGTTGGGATCGATCGGGGATCTGTGTAGCATTTGGGGTAGTCTTCTTTTATTTTGGCTCCGTAGTCGGGCCTTGATTGTATCTGGATGATGTAATGCTTTATTCTTGTATTTGTATGAAGTGGCGATTGTAAGCCAACTATGTATCTCTTTCCCTTATGTATTACATGGGTTGTGTGAAGATTACCTCACTTGCAACATTGCTTTCAATGCGGTTATGCCTCTAAGCCGTGCTTCGACACGTGGGAGATATAGCCGCATCGAGGGCATTACAAGTTGGTATCAGAGCAAGGAGACAAGAAACTTATTTCACCGTTGTTCCGGAGTGCTCAAGATATCTCGGAGATTCGTGTTTCCACTCTGCTTTCGTTCTAGCTTTTGCGAGGATGTTACCTCATTCAAGCCATTTATTTCAACCGGCGCAATCTCTCTTTTAAATTGTTCAACGGTGTTTCTTTTGAGTGGGCCCTAACCCACAGGTCTTTTTCCAGAATCTTACCTGACTCTTCTAATTTCCGGAGTTATTCTCATATTCATCTCAAAGTTTGACGTAAGAATGATTTATCATCAGTCAAATGCCTTTCTCCAAGATCGGTTAAATTCTTTTCATCGTTGGCTCAACCTTTTCCATTCTTCATTCCGGTGTGCCTCAATAATTCTTGGTGGTGTTTTCTCGTCGTCATTTGAAGACCGAAGAAGAGTTTTACCTCCATATCTTGTCCGTTCTCTCAGAGATTCGTGGTTCTAATTCGAGGCCATCCTCTCATAATTGTTTGATTGTGAGAATTCTTTTCACCTATCCGGAGCAATTCAAGAGTCTTCTCAGTTTGATTATCCGGAGTCCATCATTTCAGGTTTTTCATTCTCAGCTTCTAGTTATCATTCTCCAATCTTACCGGTGCATCATTCAATATTCTCTAATCAGTTTGTGATCCCTTCGTTCACTTGTATCTAAATTCTCTCAAGTATCTTCGTTCATTTCATAATTCTTCCCGGTGTTTCTTTATCTCTACTTCGTTCATAACCGATTCTTATGGTGGTTCGTTCAAGATTTTCTCTTCCGTATCAATTTATTCGTTGTTTCAACCCTACCGGTGGTTCGTCGAAGACCTTCTCAAGTTTACGCTATGTCTATCTTAATCCTTTCTACGGGAATAAGTACTATGCCAAATCCACTATTTGTCATCAATTTAACTGATGAAGGATAAGCATAATGTAATTCTTATTCTTGTTTCATCGAGTAAATTCAATTCCTTATTCCGGAGGTTCATCAAATTCGCGGTTTCACTTGATTCATCTTTCTTTTCCCAGAGTTCCAAGTTCTCTCAATTATTTCACCACGGAGATTCATCTAAATCGTTACAAGGATTCAACTTGTGTTTTCGACTTCTCTTTCCTTTCGTTTGACCATTCTTTTGTTTACCGGAGTTCTTCATGGAGGCTCTACATGACGGTTCATAAAGGATTTAATTCCTTCTCGAAGTGTTCATTGAGATTCTTTTCAGAGGAGTTCAAGCATTCTTCATCTTGTAATCCGGAGTGCAGTTCTTCCTATCTAATCTTTTGAGGTGGTGTTATGTCATTCTTGTCAATTTGAGTTCGTGTTTCATGATTCACATCTTGTCAAGAATGAGATATTTTAAATCCATCAATATCTTCATTGGAATTATCTTGGGTTATATTTCACCTAAAGCCTTCCCTAAGGTTTGTTGCTATCTATGGCGCTTATAAAGGACCCAAGTTCTTCTTTATCCTCCCGGTGAAATACTTCCTCGTCTCCTTGTTCTTATCAATCCAATTCTTTTTCCCGTGAGTGGCAGGTTGTCACCTCATAATTTTGAGATGTATTCCATAAGACCATATCAAGATTATTCTTTTTGTTGTTGGTGTTCCAACAACTCCGTTCGACCCTTCTCCTAAGGATGCCTTCTCAAACTCTTTTTGTGACAGAAGTTGGCATTTGCTTCTCCATTCTTTTATTTCAATTATCTATATTCTATTCTTTCGTTCCGGAGGCATTGTGATGTTGCTCTTTTCAACCCATCATCTCGTTTGTCAAAGATCATGTTATTTTCGTGCTTATCCATTTAACCGGAGTGTTGTGTCCTCTGCTCAAGTTCTTTCATTTTATCAAGCCTTGCATATCTTTCCAACCGGAGTGCTGTTCGAATTTGTTCTTCCTTGTTCTTTTTTCCTAACGGAGTGCTTTCAACTTCGCTCTTTCTCGTTGCATTCTTTCTTTCAAGTTGCTCAACCTCGCAAGGTTCGTGGTTTCACTCGTTTGTCAAAGAAGCAACTTAGTTTTTACTTCTTCTCTTTCTCGTCTATTCTCCCTCCGATGCCATTCTAGATCTCGGGACGAGATCCTCTCATAGTGGTCGAGTGTTGTAACACCCCGAGACCGTTGCGCCAGGTGTCTTCGGGTGTTTCGTTGTTGTTGCCTTGTCTTTTGCTTGCGTGTTGCATTTGCCATGTCATCATGTGCATTGCATCATCATGTTTTCAAAACTTGCATCCGTCCCGGTCTCCTCGTTCCTTCCGTTGTCCGTTCTGAGCCCAGACACACTTGCACGCGCCCGCGGCATGTCCGAAATATTATTTTTTAAGTGGCGGGAAAATGTTCTCGGAATGAGATGAGATTTGATGTGTGGTCTTATTATAGTGTAGATAGACCGTCTGTCAAGTTTCATTTCATTCAGAGATCGTTTGATGCCCCAACGGATAACTATAGCGACATTATAGTCGGTCTAACGTCGGACGTTTTCGGTCTCCGGAAACAGTCGTCGGGCCTCTCTCTCTTCTAGTCTCTTAGCTCGAGCCCTTCTGCACAGCCCACAAGTTCCAACCGACCCCTCGCGTGCGTGTCCGAAACTTCCCCGGACGCGACCCAAACAGTCGTCACCGTTGGATTCGGATCATCCCCGAACATCTACAAAACATCACCGTTTTCTTATTTGGGCTCCCTAGACTATTTTTCCCGACCGCCCGATTTTGATCGGAGGGACGAGATAGCCCCTAATCTAACCCACTCACTATATAACTAGACCAACCCTAGATCCTAGGCAGTTTGTCCCTTCCATCCATCCCATCCGCCGCCACTCTCCTTGTTTTCAACACCGGCCAATCCCCACTGTTTTCAATCGATCTGTCCATCCAACTGCATCTCCCATCGCCAGCCTCATCCGCATCCCCACCTCCTCTTTACTCAGTCTTCCCCGCAGCCAGCCGGCGCCCGATCTAGGATGGATCGAGGCCACGGCTTCGCGCGCCTCTGCCTCGCCAGTAGTTGCCGGCCACTCAAACAGCAGCAGCAGCCATCGGAGGTCCCAGCGCCGTCCAACCTCGACCCCGCCACCATGTCCTCGCCACCACGCTGGAGCAAGCCAGCAGGAATCCCGTTGCCGTCGTCCTCTGCCTCAACTTCGCCTTCACCCGTGGCCAGCCGCCGGAGTTCCAGGTCACCACTGTTTTGCGTTCCCTGCTCCCTTGTATTCTCCATCCCGTCCCCTTCCCTAACCTCTCTCTCATGCCCCGGCCACTCTCTCGCTAAGCGCAGGAGCAGCAGAAGCCCCGCCATGGCCGCGCCTGACCTGCGCCAAGCTCCACCAACGTCGTCCCATGCGCGCCTCCGATCTTCCCTGCCCCGGATCCAGGCGCCCCACCGCTTCCTCCTTCTCGCCGCTTGCGACGATGTTAGCCGCGTCGCCGCCTGTCGGAGTTCCTGCCGCCACGTTCATCTTCTCCAGATTTTCGTTCCAGCCAGGAGCCCGGATACGAGCGGATCGTTCCCTCCTCTGCCTCGCTCCCCCAGCAACCACCATGCCCGGCCGCCGTTCGCCTCCACGCCGTCTTCGTCGCCAAGCTGAGCTGCATCGAGCTCTGCTTCCTCTGTGACGAGCAAGAGCTCGCTCGTCCCATGCCTCTGCATCATCTGCATCGAGCAGGTGGTCGCCTTGCTCGAGCCTCTGCCTCGCTCGCCCGTGTTGACCTCGTCCCAGCGCGCGTGGACCGGTCAACTCCGTCCCCTGGGCCGGCCCTTCTCCTCCTCTTCTTCCAGCCAGGCCTTGGCCCGATGTGAGAAACTCCTCCAGCCTGATCCTGTTCGGCCCGATAGCTCAGATTCGGTCCATATATGTTTTTTTTGCTGTGCGCTGCGATTTTCCTAATTGTTCAGAAAACTGCAGTTTTACAGATGACCCCTAAGCTCCATGCATATTGTAACTCTCAAACCGTGCATCACATGTAAATAACTTATATATGGAAAATGCTTAAAATTGTGTCTAGTTTCATAATATGCAACTTTCATCTATGTTTAAAATGTTTAAAATGCCGTTTGGCTAAATTTGCTCCTATGCCATGCTAAAATGATTTAATTCATAACTATTTAACCGTAGCTCCGAATTTAATAAACTTTATATGTAAATGGGGTAGAATTTTTCCTAGTTTAACATGGTGGCTTTACTTTGCATGTTTAATAACTATAAAATATGGTTTAGGGCAGAACAGTACCAAAACCTAAAACATGCACATGAGGAGTTTCCGGACTTGTTGTTTGTTGTTCCGGCCTCATTTAAATTTGCCTAGATAGGTAGTTTTATTATGCTTCACCTCTTGCCATGTTTAACAACATTTAATATTGATGGGTACATAAACGAGATCGAACTAAATAACTTGTTGTGGTGTTTCGTCCATATGCAACTCGTTGCATATTGAGCTCCACTTAACTCGTAGAGTTGTTTGTGCACTTTGCCATGCCATGCTTCTTTAAACCGGACATGCATCATAATTGTTTGTGCATCATGCCGTCTCTATGTGGCGGTTGTTTACTATGTTGTGTGCTTCTTTCCGGTGTTTGCTTCTTCGGGTTGGTTCCGATAACGTGGCGTTTGTGAGGACCCGTTCGTCTACGCCCGTTTGTATTCTTCATGGACTCGTTCTTCTTCCTTGCGGGATCTCAGGCAAGATGACCATACCCTCTAAATCACTTCTATCTTTGCTTGCTAGTTGCCCGCTCTTTTGCTATGCCTATGCTGCGATACCTACCACTTGCTTATCATGCCTCCCATACTATTGAGCCAAGCCTCTAACCCACCTTGTCCTAGCAAACCGTTGTTTGGCTATGTTACCGCTTTGCTCAGCCCCTCTTATAGCGTTGTTAGTTGCAGGTGAAGATTGAAGTTTGTTCCTTGTTGGAACATGGAGATGTTGTTCCTTGTTGGAACATGTTTACTTGTTGGGATATCACAATACCTCTTATCTAATTAATGCATCTATATACTTGGTAAAGGGTGGAAGGCTCGGCCTTATGCCTGGTGTTTTGTTCCACTCTTGCCGCCCTAGTTTCCGTCATATCGGTGTTATGTTCCCGGATTTTGCGTTCCTTACGCGGTTGGGCTATAATGGGAACCCCTTGACAGTTTGCCTTGAATAAAACTCTTCCAGCAATGCCCAACATTGGTTTTACCATTCGCCACCTAGCCTTTTCTTTCCCTTGGGTTCTGCAGACTCAAGGGTCATCATTATTTTAACCCCCCCGGGCCAGTGCTCCTCTGAGTGTTGGTCCAACCTGTCAGCTGCCGGTGGCCACCAGGGGCAACTCTGGGCTGGCCTACCCGTACCTTGGACAATCTGAGTGTGCCTTGAGAAAGAGATATGTGCAGCTCCTATCGGGATTTGTTGGCACATTCGGGCGGTGTTGCTGGTTTAGTTTTACCTTGTCGAAATGTCTTGTAACCGGGATTCCGAGTCTGATCGGGTCTTCCCGCTAGAAGGAATATCCTTCGTTGACCGTGAGAGCTTGTGATGGGCTAAGTTGGGACTCCCCTACAGGGATTTGAACTTTCGAAAGCCGTGCCCGCGGTTATGGGCAGATGGGAATTTGTTAATGTCCGGTTGTAGAAAACCTGAAGTTGACCTTAATTAAAAATGCATCAACTGCGTGTGTAACCGTGATGGTCTCTTTCCGGCGGAGTCCGGGAAGTGAACACGGTGTTGGAGTTATGTTTGACGTAGGTTGTTTTAGGATCACTTCTTGATCATAGTTTCACGATCGTGCTTTGCCTTCTCTTCTTGCTCTCTTTTGCGTATGTTAGCCACCAAACATGCTAGTCGCTTGCTGCAGCTCCACCTCATACCTTTTACCTTACCCATAAGCTTAAATAGTCTTGATCGCGAGGGTGCGAGATTGTTGAGTCCCCGTGACTCACAGATACTTCCAAAACCAGCTTGCAGGTGCCAATGAGTCCGTGCAGATGACGCAACCCAGCTCAAGGAGGAGCTCAATGAAGATCTTGTCCTTTGTGTTGTTTCGTTCTAGTTGATCAGTAGTGGAGCCCAGTTGGGGTCGATCGGGGATCTGTGTAGCATTTGGGGTAGTCTTCTTTTATTTTGGCTCCGTAGTCGGGCCTTGATTGTATCTGGATGATGTAATGCTTGATTCTTGTATTTGTGTGAAGTGGCGATTGTAAGCCAACTATGTATCTCTTTCCCTTATGTATTACATGGGTTGTGTGAAGATTACCTCACTTGCGACATTGCTTTCAATGCGGTTATGCCTCTAAGTCGTGCTTCGACACGTGGGAGATATAGCCGCATCGAGGGCGTTACACAATAGACATTAGCCCCCAAGTGCCAAATATAATACTTGTATTGTGGTTGGGATTTTGTATAAATTCATCGCCATCTCACAAATTTTTTGTCGCTTGCAGTCTAAGCTGAACAATAAAGAATCCCAAATCGCCGACCTTTGAGAAAATACCAAGTCTCAACAAGAAGAGGCCTCCAAAGCCAAGGATGAAGTAACCAATATTTAAGCAATGATGGATAAACTGAAGGAAAGCTTTAAAGCTAAAGAAACGGGTTGGGACACAGAGAGGTCAGCCCTGCTGACGAGAGCTGAGGATGCTAAAGCCGCACTTAAACCGGTAACTGAGGAGTTATCCAGCCTAAAGCAGCAAATTAATATTATATCATCAACCATCTTTGGTAAGGTCATATCCCCCTTTGTACTGTAAGAATCATATTAGAAACGTTTGCCGGCTTACCCATAACTTTATTGATGCAGGTTCTCGGAGCGCTAAGTTGGACTCAGATATGCGCATCCGGCTTAAAGCTGCCTACACTCTTGTAGAGCAGCTATATACCGGTGCCCAACGAACCATCGCTGCTATAATGCATAAGAAAACTCCTTCAACACTTGTCCAAGACACTTTGAAGCAATTATCAGTGCTGCCCAAAAGAATTGACGACTTAAAACGTGGAGCTGCCAGAGCTGGCGCTTTAACTGCTTTAAGCCGGGCCAAAGCATGGCAGACCGATCTTGACCCGGAAGATTTGTCCAACGGCTGCCCCAGTGTTAAAGAAGATGGATCGTACTTCAGTGCTGATGACTTCGCAAAAATAGCAAGAGCTATGCGTCCCTAAGTAAGTAAACTAGCTGACGAAACCAGCTTATCCACATACCAGGCAGCTTATGATGCTGACAACAAGAAGATTGGCGCGCCAGTTCATGAGCCAACAGATCTTATTCCTCCGATTCGTAAGCACACCTTTGCCCCTGATATTGATCCATACAATCTTATCGATGATGAAGCTGTGTTCAGAGCGTTGACTAGTATCAACTGGGCTACGCCTGACTTCTAGCCGATAGATAAACAAGGAGTTGAAGATGAAGAAGAGGTGCAGGAAGATCCTGAAGCTCTAACCCGCCAATAATCATAAGCCAGTGTACTTATCAAAATACTTTACTGTATGGATAACTTTGATGAGTGCTTAGTCTCGTCGAGCCATCAGATGCCTTGTAATAGGGTAGCTTGAACTCTTCGTCTACTATGCCATCGTGCATATTTTGCTTTGCATGACACTGTTGATCCGCCAATTTAAGATCTGCCACTTGTGCTTATGTTATTATTATTTTGAATCTGTTCCTGCATACAAACAGACACAAGTGTCCTGGCGGTTTATTGCAGGACGGGTCATAATGCCCAATATAAAACCACTGGTGACTAAAATGGTTCATAGCCAGGGCCGGTTTAATCATGATTGAATATATTCAAAAAAATATCATACCTGTGATATGTGATAAAAACTGTCGGCTTATTATGCCAATGCAGTACGGGTGATGATCCAAAACTTTAGAAGAGAATAATTCCAAGTACTGAATGCCATCATATGCTGCCGGGTCATCACAAACCTATGTTT
The DNA here is from genome assembly GCF_056163025.1 of Triticum urartu. Lineage (NCBI taxonomy): Eukaryota > Viridiplantae > Streptophyta > Magnoliopsida > Poales > Poaceae > Triticum > Triticum urartu. The sequence continues at coordinate 474,027,936 of NC_141878.1, read as the reverse complement.
GAGCTGTGCTACGCAGTCAGACTCTCTTTGGTCTGTCTAACCCGGTCATTAATCCACCAAGTAGGTCAGAGCTATGCCCATACGAAATTATAATACTAGCTTGAGAGCCGAAATCCCAAGGTAATCAGAGCTGTGCTCGCATTAAATTATCATATTGGCTTGGTAGCCGAATTATCAAGGTAACTAGAGCCGTGCTCTTATGAAATTATCATATTGGCTTGGTAGCCGAATTACCAAGGTAACCAGAGCTGTGCTCTGATGAATTTATCATATTGGCTTGGTAGCTGAGTTACCTGGATAACCAGAGCTGTGCTCTTATGAATGTTCATATTGGCTTGGTAGCCGAATTACCAAGATAACCAGAGCTGTGCTCTTATGACATTATCATATTGGCTTGATAGCCAAATTACCAAGATCAAGTGGGTAGTAACGCTATGTTCTCTTTGGTGAATACACCTATGTTTGAACAGGAAGCCCCCAAGTGACATATTTGGTCAAGAGGGTAGTAACGCTATGATTCGAATATGATCAGGAAGCCCCCAAGTAACCATAATTGTGGCGTTGCACCGGATCAAAAGGGTAGTGACGCTATGTTATCTTTGGTGAATGCACCTATGTTTGAACAGGAAGCCCCCAAGTGATCATGTTGTATGTAACAAAGACTCATTATTCTTGGAAATGAAACGGTAGAGGCCCTGCTTTCTCAGGGATGCCGACTTCATTAAAAATATAATATATACATTGTCAAAAATATGTACATTGGAAGAGCCGGTGGCTCAAGTATAGTAAGGCCGAAGATGAGCAACATTCCATGGCCGGCGGGTCTCCTCCTCCGACTTACGCGAATCCTTGTGTTCCCAAATGTCGATAAGGTAGTATGATCCATTGTTCAGATTTTTACTGACCACAAAAGGTCCTTCCCAAGGTGGGGATATCTTGTGCATGTCAGTTTGATCCTGGATGAGCCGGAGCACCAAATAACCTTCTTGAAAAGTTTTGGTTTTAACCCGGCGGCTGTGGTAGCGACGCAGATCTTGCTGGTAGATCGCCAAACGAGCCGCCGCGATGTCACGCTCCTCATCTAATAGGTCAAGTGCTTCCTGACGTGCTTTTTCATTGTCAGCTTCAACATAAGCCGCCATACGGGGCGAATCATGACGGATGTCACTAGGGAGAACTGCCTCTGCTCCGTAAACCATGAAGAAAGGCGTGTAACCCGTAGATCTGTTAGGGGTGGTATTAATGCTCCATAACACGGAAGGTAACTCCTCCACCCAACAACCCGACGTCCTCTGTAGGGGAACCATAAGCCGGGGCTTGACGCCTCTCAGGATCTCTTGATTGGCTCTCTTGGCTTTACCATTAGATTGGGGGTGAGCCACCGATGACACATCAAGCCGGATATGCTCATGTTGACAAAATTCTTTCATGGCACCCTTGGATAGATTAGTGCCATTATCAGTTATGATACTGTGGGGAAAGCCAAAACAGAAAATCGCCTTTTTAACGAATTGAACTGCCATTGCCGCGTCACATTTGCTGACCGACTCTGCCTCAACCCACTTTGTAAATTTGTCAACTGCCACTAGGAGCTGTTTTTTTATTCTTGGCCTTTTGAAAGGTCCAACCATATCAAGCCCCCAGACTTCAAACAGCCAAGTAATTGGAATCATCCTCAAATCTTGAGTCGGCACATGGGCTCGTCGTGAAAATTTCTGACATCCATCACACTTACTAACCAGGTCTTTAGCATTAGCATGAGCAGTCAGCCAATAAAATCCATGACGAAAAGCCTTAGCCACAAGAGATTTAGAACCGGCATGATGACCACAATCTCCTTCATGAATCTCTCGCGGAATCTCACGGCCTTCTTCAGGTGAAACACAACGTTGAAACGCCCCTGTGACACTGCGATGATGTAGCTCTCCATTGATAATGGTCATTGACTTGGACCAACGGGTTATCTGCCTGGCCAAAGTTTCATCCTCAGGTAACTCGCCCCGGTTCATATAAGCCAAATATGGAACTATCCAATCAGGAATTACATGAAGAACCGCCACCAATTGTGCTACCGGGTCAGGAATAGCAAGGACTTCATCTGTAGGAAACTTGACTGAGGGGTTGTGCATAATATCTAAAAAAGTATTAGGTGGCGCCGGCTTACGCTGAGAGCCTAGCTGGCTTAAAGCATCAGTCGCCTCGTTCTTCCTTTGATCGATATGCTCAACCTGATAACCCTTGAAGTGACCCGCAATAGCATCAACCTGTCGACGATAAGCCGCCATGAGTGGATCCTTAGAATCCCAAGTACCATAAACTTGTTGAGCTACTAAATCTGAGTCGCCAAAGCACCTCACCTGGCTTAAGTTCATCTCCTTACCCATCCGAAGACCATGGAGCAAGGCCTCATATTCAGCTGCATTGTTAGTGCAAGGGAACATCAACCGGAGAACATAACAAAATTTATCACCTTGAGGGGAAGCTAGCACAACTCCAGCCCCCGAGCCTTCCAATTGCCTGGACCCATCAAATTGAATAGTCCAATACGTGTTATCTGGATTTTCTTCACGCATCTGCAGTTCTGTCCAGTCATTGATGAAATCTAGTAGTGCTTGAGACTTGATGGCCGTGTCAGGCATATACTTCAAACCATGAGGTCCAAGCTCAATGGCCCACTTGGCTATCCGACCTGTGGCTTCCCTATTTTGAATAATATCCCCTAAGGGAGCAGAACTAACCACAGTGATGGGATGACCCAAAAAATACTGCTTAAGTTTCCGACTAGCCATGAACACCCATATACAAGTTTCTGCCAGTGCGGATACCTCTGCTTGGACTCAATGAGAACCTCATTGATGTAGTAAACCGGCCTCTGAACCGGATATTCCTTGCCTGCCTCCTTCTGTTCCACCACAATAGCTACGCTGACAGCACGAGCATTAGCAGCCACATACAACAGCAACGACTCCTTATCAATAGGAGCGGCAAGAACAGGCGGCTCATCCAACTGTCTCTTCGTCCTCAAATGCTTCATTAGCGGCATCACTCCATACAAAATTATATGCCTTCTTCATCATCTGATACAGAGGGATAGCCTTTTCTCCCAACCGACTTATGAACCAGCTTAGAGCCGCAATACGACCCACCAGACGTTGAACATCATTGATACACGCCAGTTTAGCCAAAGAAGTGATGGCTTTTATCTTCTCCGGGTTAGCTTCAATGCCTCTGTTAGAAACCAGAAAACCCAAGAGCTTGCCTGCTGGCACACCAAAAATGCACTTGGCCGGATTAAGTATCATCTTATAAACTCGGAGATTATCAAAGTTCTCCTTCAAATCATTTATCAAAGTTTCCTTCTTTCTGGATTTTACCACAATATCATCCACATAAGCATGAACATTGCGCCCAATCTGATTATGAAGACAATTCTGCATACATCGCTGGTAAGTCGCCTGGGCACTCTTGAGCCCGAAAGGCATAGACACATAACAGAAGGCTCCAAAGGGAGTAATAAAAGTTGTCTTCTCTTGGTCCTTAACTGCCATTTTGATCTGATGATAACCAGAATAAGCATCCAAAAAACTCAAACGCTCACAACCCGCCGTAGCATCAATAATTTGATCAATGCGAGGGAGAGCAAAAGGATCAGCCGGACAAGCCTTGTTTAAATCCGTGTAATCCACACACATACGCCAAGTGCCGTTCTTCTTAAGGACCAGCACCGGGTTAGCCAACCACTTAGGATGAAAAACTTCAATAATGAACCCGGCTGCCAAGAGCCGGACCACTTCTTCACCAATGGCCTTTTGCCCCTCTTCATTAAAACGACGGAGAAAATGCTTCACCGGCTTAAACTTTGGATCAATATTAAGACTGTGCTCATCGAGTTCCCTCGGTACACCTGGCATATCAGAAGGCTTCCATGCAAAGATGTCTCGATTCTCACGAATGAACTCGATGAGCGCGCTTTCCTATTTTGGATCCAGATTAGGACTGATGCTGAACTGCTTAGATGAATCGCCAAGAACAAAGTAAATTAGCTTGGTAGCATCCGCCGATTTAAACTTCAAGACCGGGTCATGCTCCGTAGTTGGCTTTTTCAAAGATGTCATGTCAGCCGGGTCAACATTGTCTTTGTAAAACTTCAACTCCTCTGTTGCGCAGACCGATTCAGCATAGGCTGCATCACCTTCCTCACACTCCAAAGCTATCTTCCGGCTTCCATGTACCATAATGGTCCCCTTGTGTCCTGGCATTTTGAGCTGTAGATAAACATAATAAGGCCTTGCCATGAACTTAGCATAAGCCGGCTGGCCAAATAGAGCATGATGAGGGCTCTTGATCTTTACTACTTCAAAGGTCAACGTTTCAGATCTGGAATCATGATCATCCCCAAATGCAACCTCCAGCGCTATTTTCCCAACTGGGTATGCCGACTTACCAGGCACCACACCGTGAGAAACAGTGTTTGACGGCTTAAGATTTTTATCGGTTAACCCCATGCGATGGAAGGTGTCATAATAAAGGATATTGATGCTGCTACCTCCATCCATGAGTACTTTGGTGAATTTATATCCTCCAACCTGGGGTGCTACCTGATACGTCTCCAACATATCTATATTTTTTTATTGTTCCATGCTATTATATTATCTGTTTTGGATGTTTAATGGGCTTTAATATACCTTTTTATATTATTTTTGGGACTAACCTACTAACCAAAGGCCCAATGCAAATTGTTGTTTTTTGCCTATTTTAGTGTTTCGCAGAAAAGGAATATCAAACAGAATCCAAATGGAATGAAACCTTCGGGAGAGTTATTTTTGGAACAAACATGATCCAGGAGACTTGGAGTGGACATCAAGAAAGAAGCAAGGAGGCCACGAGGCAGGAGGGCGCGCCCAGGGGGGTAGGCTCGCCCCCCACCCTCATGGGCCCCTCACAGCTCCACCGACGTACTTCTTCCTCCTATATATACCCATATACCCCGAAAACATCCAGGAGCACCATGAAACCCTATTTCCACCGCCACAACCTTCTATACCTGTGAGATCCCATCTTGGGGCCTTTTCTGGCGCTCCGCCAGAGGGGGAATCGATCACGGAGGGCTTCTACATCAACACCACAGCCTCTCCGATGATGTGTGAGTAGTTTACCACAGACCTTCGGGTCCATAGTTATTAGCTAGATGGCTTCTTCTCTCTCTCTTTGGATATCAATACAAAGTTCTCCTCGATTCTCTTGGAGATCTATTCGATGTAACTCTTTTTGCGGTGTGTTTGTCGAGATTTGATGAATTGTGGGTTTATGATCAAGATTATCTATGAAAAATATTTGACTCTTCTCTGAAATCTTTTATGCATGATTTAATATCTTTGCAAGTATCTTCGAATTATCAGTTTGGTTTGGCCTACTAGATTGATCTTTCTTGCAATGGGAGAAGTGCTTAGCTTTGGGTTCAATCTTGCGGTGTCCTTTCCCAGTGACAGCAGGGGCAGCAAGGCACGTATTGTATTGTTGCAATCGAGGATAAAAAGATGGGGTTTACATCATATTACTTGAGTTTATCCCTCTACATCATGTCATCTTGCCTAATGCGTTACTCTGTTCTTATGAACTTAATACTCTAGATGCATGCTGGATAGCGATCGATGTGTGGAGTAATAGTAGTAGATGCAGAATCGCTTCGGTCTACTTGTCACGGACATGATGCCTATATACATGATCATGCCTAGATATTCTCATAATTATTCTCTTTTCTATCAATTGCTCGACAGTAATTTGTTCACCCACCATAGAATTTTCAATCTTGAGAGAAGCCACTAGTGAAACCTATGGCCCCGGGTCTATCTTCCATCATATTATTTTCATATCAACTAGCTATTTCTATTACCGTTTATTTTTGCAATCTTTATTTTCCAATCTATACCATAAAAAATACCAAAAATATTTATCTTATTATCTCTATCAGATCTCACTTTCCTAAGTGACCGTGAAGGGATTGACAATCCCTTTATCGCGTTGGTTGCGAGGTTCTTATTTGTTTGTGCAGGTACTAGGTGACTTGCATGTTACCTCCTACTGGATTGATACCTTGGTTCTCAAAAACTGAGGGAAATACTTACGCTACTTTGCTGCATCACCCTTTCCTCTTCAAGGGAAAACCAGTGCATGCTCAAGAGGTACCACTACCACCAAAGCCAGGTGACCCGGATTATCAACCTGGGGCGGGTGATCCTCACGGCTCCACACAATGGGTTGCTCCGACCAGCGCAAGTAACGGGGAACTGCCGGTTCAACGACATTCACTACCCTTTTATGAAGCTTCTGATCCCGCTTGCATAAACTTGTGGTGAAGACGTGGTACCTCCCACTATTCAACTGTTTCGGGTTACTCTGATACCCAGATTGTTGCTGCTGACTCCCCGAACCGGACTATTGATGAAAACCTCTCTGGTTACCTTGGTTACCCTGGTGACCCTACAAACCAGAGTTAGAGCCGCCACCACCATGACCCGGACCATAAGAATCGGAACCTGAGCCGCCACCTGGTCCATGATTGTACTGGAACAAGTCGGAATTTTTGAACTCCATAATGTAGCAGTCCTTCCAAAGGTGCGTAGATGGCATGTCCCGCGAGCCATGCTTTGGACAGGGCTGATTCAACATCTGCTCTAGATTTATACCTGACCCTCCTGCCCGAGGAGGTGGCTTTCCTTTATGATGCTGACCATTGTTCTGCGTGTTGGTATTGGCCACAAAATCTGAATTATTATCAGCCTTACGTTTACCGTTACTCCCCTGAGTCACCGGGTTATGATGCTGGTTTCTAGTGTTGCCACTCTTCTTTCCCTTTCCTGGCTTGTCATCATCAGACTCGGGGTCCTTGGTACCATCAAAGTCGGCATATTTAATTAGAGCCGCCATCAGCTCCCCATATCATTGTAGTGGCACTTGAGCCACCCTAACTTCTGTTTAAGGGCCAAAAAACGACAGTTTTTCTCCAACATGAGGACTGCTGGGCCGGCATTGATGTTACCCGATGAGTGTAGGATGGCCTTAACCCGACACACCAAATGTGTTGTTGACTCGCCCTCCTCTTGGCCGCAGGCATCCAAATCCACGATTGACATGGGCTGCTTGCACGTATCCTTAAAATTCTGGATAAATTGGGCTTTTAACTTGGCTCATGACCCGATGGAGTTGGCAGGTAGTCCTTTTAACCAAGTACGGGCGGTCCCATCCAGCATCATGGTAAAGTACTTGGCACACGTGGCATCGCTGACCTCCAACAGTTCCATGGCCATCTCGTAACTCTCAACCCACGTCTCAGGGGGTAAGTCGGCTGTGTAGTTAGGCACCTTACAAGGTCCTTTGAAATCCTTGGGCAGACGCTCATTATGCAGAGCCAACACTAAACACGGTACACCCGTGCTTCGAGAGGTCACGCCTGCTTCCACCGAAGTTGACGGATAAACCGACGATGGCTGATGAGCCGCGTACTGAGCCACCATCTCAGCCCCCCGATGTGCTCTATCCTGATCTATCAGAGCCTGAGTATTACGGGGTGGGTCATGTCCATGGGGCGGGTTACGACGCCGCTCACTGCTTGACACTGCTAGGGAATCCATGTGTCTGCTATAACTCCGGCTTGGGCGGGGGGTTGAATGGATTCTCTCACGACTGTAAGAATAAGCCGGCTGCTGAACCAATGCTGTCTGAAGTAGCTATCTAGCCCTTCGCGTTTCAACCGCTGCTGGTGACTCACCTTCAACTGGGAGAGCCGCCAATCGTGACGCTGCAACGATCATGTTATCCAAAGGGTTAGAGTAATGACCGGTGGCGTCGGCACGTGCTGTGGTGGGATATTGTTCTGGCGAGGCGGGTCCGTCGTGCGCGGCTGAGCCGGCGCTCCCGTCCCAGGTGCTTCAACCCGGGCTACCCCTGGCGGGTTACTGGTTCCCGCTCCAGGTGTATTAAAGCGATTTCTCGCCTTGTAGACCGAAGGAAGATGAGTCTGATGCCTCCTCCTCATGACTTCGTTTGAGGCGTTTTGATCTAGCATGAGCCGGAAAGACTCCGACTGAATCAGCTGCGCCCGAGCATCCAACGTTGCCCACTCCGTGGCCATCCTAGCGTCCTCAGCTGCCAGGTCTTCCTTGGCTTGGGCTATCTGATCTCACAATTTTGCGACTTCTGCATTATGCTGATCTCGGTTTTCTGGGTTAACCTTTGCTGTCAGCAATGCTGCCAAAGCGTTAGTAAGTCGGACAAAACCTGAGCCGGCGGGCGCGCATGACCTCCTGCCCTGGCTGCCGTCGCCTCTGCTGACCCGGAAATCAACGCCGCTGCAGTTGAAGAATTCTGCACCGGTTGTGTACCGGCCATAAAGATTGCGTCCCGGTTTGGCGGCTCGTAGGAGTCCAGAATACTGTCACCATCGGAACAACCCCCAAGCCTGTCGTCCTGTAGTTGATACAACGAGGTAGTCTCGCCTGTGGACGACTCACCATCAGAATAAATGGCTGTCTCACCGCCAGACATGGATCCTTCCAACTCAGCCCCGTGGATAAATCCAACAAAGGCATGCTTCACGGCGGGTTGAACTCAGGCGGGTCGTGCACGCTGAGCCGTATCGATGATGTTGGTGCAGATGTCCGGCTCAGGGCCCGGCTCGCCGATCTTGCCGATGAGGACATGGATTCCGCCGAAGGGGACCCGGTACCCGTACTCAACTGAGCCGGCTTCGGGGCCCCAGCCTGCATCGTCGATGTAGAGCTTGCCGCGACGACTCTTGGTCATCCGGCCCATAGCGTATCCCTTGATCCCTTCAAAGCCGCCCTGTAAGAGCTTGAAACCACCATGCGCTGACCCCACGGTGGGCGCCAACTGTCGTGGAATAGCCACGTCAGATGTCCTAGTGTGAGGACTTAGTCGTGGAGCCATCGCACTAGGTTAGCTTAGAGGGGTTAAATGGGACAAAGGACACGGGAGTTTAGACTGGTTCGGCCCCCTTGCGGTGAAGGTAAAGGCCTAATCCAGTTGGAGGTGGTATTGCTTAGGTTTCGATTACTAGGGATCGATTACGCTTGACCTAGTTCTCGATTTGTTGTCTATCTTCCTAACTCACCGTCGGGTCGTCCCTTTATATATAGGTTGACGCCCGATGGCTTACAGAGTCCCTGCCGGCTCATAAACGTGTTCGGCCCGGTGACTTAATTACAATTGCCTTATAATACAAGTCACATACATATGGCGGTTTACACCTACGAGCCTTAAGCCACCTTTGGGCCTTGGGCTCTTCATAAGTCATCCTCATGAACCGCCATCTTCGCTTCCTTCATGGGCTTTGTCTTGTGAGTCGTTAGGAGTATAACCTGGCCCCTCCTGGGCGGGTTAACTCAGTAGCTATATCCCCAACAATTACACTGTGGTGTTCCAGGTGGCGTGAGTTGTGAAACTATTCCACATTGTTTTAAATGAAGGCCAAACTCATAACTCAAATATTCGCCTCCACGATCAAATCGTAGAAACTTTATTTTCTTGTTACGATGATTCTCCACTTCACTGTGAAATTCTTTGAACTTTTCAAATGTTTCAGACTAGTGTTTCATGAAGTAGATATACCCATATCTGCTCAAATCATGTGTGAAGGTCAGAAAAAAATGATACTCGCTGCGAGCCTCGACACTCATCGAATTGCATACATGAATATGTATTATTTCCAATAAGTCAGTTGCTTGCTCCATTGTTCCGAAAAATGGAGTTTTAGTCATCTTGCCCATGAGGCATGGTTCACAAGCATCAAGTGATTCATAATCAAGTGATTCCAAAAGTCCATCAGCATGGAGTTTCTTCATGCGCTTTACACCAATATGACCTAAACAGCAGTGCCACAAATAGGTTTCACTATCATTATTAACTTTGCATCTTTTGGCTTCAATATTATGAACATGTGTATCACTACGACCGAGATTCAATAAACCATTCACCTTGGGTGTATTACCACAGAAGGTTTTATTCATGTAAACAGAATAACAATTATTCTTTGACTTAAATGAATAACTGTATTGCAATAAACACGATCCAATCATATTATGCTCAACGCAAACACCAAATAACATTTATTTTAGGTTCAACACTAATCCCAAAGGTAAAGGGAGTGTGCGATGGTGATCTTATCAACCTTGGAATCATTTCCAACACACATCGTCAGCTCGTCCTCAACTAGTCTTTGTTTACTTTGCAACTCCCGTTTCGAGTTACCACTCTTAGCAACTAAACTAGTATCAAATACCGAGGGGTTTGCTATAAACACTAGTAAAGTACACATCAATAACATGTATATCAAATATACCTTTGTTCACTTTGCCATCCTTCTTACCAGCCAAGTATCTAGGGCAGTTCCACTTCCAGTGACCATTTCCTTTGCAGTAGAAGCACTTAGTTTCAGGCCTGGGTCTAGCTTTGGGCTTCTTCATGGGAGTGGAAACTTGCTTTCCATTCTTCTTGAAGTTCCCTTTCTTTCCCTTGCCCTTTTATTTGAAACTACTGGTCTTGTCAACCATCAACACTTGATGCTTTTCTCGATTTCTACCTTCACCGATTTCAGCATCGCGAAGAGCTCGGGGAATCGTTTTCATCATCCCTTGCATATTATAGTTCATCACAAAGTTCTAGTAACTTGGTGATAGTGACTAGAGAACTTTATTAATTACTATCTTATCTGGAAGATTAACTCCCACTTGATTCAAGCAATTGTAGTACCCAGACAATCTGAGCACATGCTCACGGGTTGAGCTATTCTCCTCCATCTTGTAGGCAAGGTACTGTCAGAGGTCTCATACCTCTTGACACGGGCATGAGTATGAAATACCAATTTGAACTCTTAGAACATCTTATATGTTCCATGACATTCCAAAACATTTTTGAAGTCCCGGTTCTAAGCCGTAAAGCATGGTGCACTAAACTATCAAGTAGTCATCATACCGAGCTTTGCCAAATGTTCATAACGTTTGTATCTGCTCCTGCAATAGGTCTGTTACCTAGTGGTGCATCAAGGACATAATTCTTCTATGCAGCAATGAGGATAATCCTCGGATCACGGACCCAGTCCGCATCATTGCTACTATCATCTTTCAACTTAGCTTTCTCTAGGAACGCATTAAAATTCAACGGAACAACAACACGGGCCATCTATCTACAACAACATAGACATGCAAAATACTATCAAGTACTAATTTCATGATAAATTAAAGTTCAATTAATCAAATTACTTAATAACTCCAACTTAGATAGACATCTTTCTAATCATCTAAGTGATCACGTGATCCATATCAACTAAACCATGTCCGATCATCACATGAGATGGAGTAGTTTTCAATGGTGAACATCACTATGTTGATCATATCTACTATATGATTCACGCTCAACCTTTTGGTCTCAGTGTCCCGAGGCCATATCTGCATATGCTAGGCTCGTTAAGTTTAACCTGAGTATTCTGCGTGTGCAAAAATGGCTTGCACCCGTTGTATGTGAACGTAGAGGTTATCACACCCGATCATCACGTGGTGTCTCGGCACGACGAACTGTAGCAACGGTGCATACTCAAGGAGAACACTTATACCTTGAAATTTAGTGATAGATCATCTTATAATGCTACCGCCAAACTAAGCAAAATAAGATGCATAAAGGATAAACATCACATGCAATCAATATGAGTGATATGATATGGCCATCATCATCTTGTGCCTTTGATCTCTATCTCCAAAGCACCGTCATGATCACCATCATCACCGGCTTGGCACCTTGATCTCCATCGAAGCATCATTGTCATCTCACCAACTATTGCTTCTACGACTATCGCTACCGCTTAGTGATAAAGTAAAGCAATTACATGGCGATTGCATTTCATACAATAAAGCGACAACCATATGGCTCCTGCCAGTTGCCGATAACTATGTTACAAAACATGATCATCTCATACAATAAAATTTAGCATCATGTTTTGACCATATCACATCACAACATGCCCTGCAAAAACAAGTTAGACGTCCTGTACTTTGTTGTTGCAAGTTTTATGTGGCTACTGCGGGCTGAGCAAGAACCGTTCTTACCTATGCATCAAAAACCACAACGTGGTATAGTGATTATTTTTTATCTTCAAAAAGAACCCTGTTCATTGAATCCGATTCAACTAAAGTCGGAGAAACTGACACCCACCAACCACCTATGTGCGAAGCACGTCAGTGGATCCAGTCTCGCATAAGCGTACGCGTAATGTTGGTCTGGGCCGCTTCATCCAACAATACCACCAAATCAAGAAACAACTAGTGACAGCAAGCAATATGTATATACCCACACCCACAACTCCTTTGTGTTATACTCGTGCATATAACATCTAGGCATAGACCTGGCTCGGATGCCACTGTTGGGGAACACAGTAATTTCAAAAAAATTCCTACGCACACGCAAGATCTATCATGGTGATGCATAGCAACGAGGGGGGAAGAGTGTTGTCCACGTACCCTCGTAGACCATAAGCGGAAGCGTTATGACAACACGATTGATGTAGTCGTACGTCTTCACGATCCGACCGATCCTAGTACCGAAAGTATGGCACCTCCGTGATCTGCACACGTTCGGCTCTGTGACGTCCCATGAACTCTCGATCTAGCTTAGTGTCGAGGGAGAGCTTCGTCAGCACGACGGCGTGATGACGGTGATGATGAAGCTACCGGCACAGGGCTTTGCCTAAGCACTACGACGATATGACCGAGGTGGATTATGGTGGAGGGGGCACCGCACACGGCTAAGGGATCAATGATCAACTTGTGTGTCTATGGGGTGCCCCCTCCCCCGTATATAAAGAAGAGGAGGAGGACGGAGGGCTGGCCCTCTATGGGGCACCCTGGAGGAGTCCTACTCCCACCGGGAGTAGGATTCCCCCCCTTCCCTAGTTGGACTAGGAGAGAAGGAAGGGGGAGAGAGGGAGGAAGGAAAGGGGGGCACCCCCCTTCCTAGTCCAATTCGGACCAGAGGGGGAGGGGCGTGTGGCCTGCCCTGGCTTCCTCTCTCTCTCCACTAAAGCCCATTAGGGCCCATATACTCCCCGGGGGGTTCCGGTAACCCACCGGTACTCCGGTATATGCCCGAACTCACTCGAAACCATTCCGATGTCCAAACATAGGCTTCCAATATATCAATCTTTACTTCTCGACCATTTCGAGACTCCTCGTCATGTTCGTGATCATATTCAGGACTCCGAACTACCTTCGGTACATCAAAACACATAAACTCATAGTATCGATCGTCACCGAATGTTAAGCGTGCGGACCCTACGAGTTCGAGAACTATGTAGACATGAACGAGACACGTCTCCGGTCAATAACCAATAGCGGAACCTGGATGCTCATATTGGCTCCTACATATTCTACGAAGATCTTTTATCGGTCAAACCGCATACGTTGTTCCCTTTGTCATCGGTATGTTACTTGCCCGAGATTCGATCATCAGTATCTCAATACCTAGTTCAATCTCGTTACCGGCAAGTATCTTTACTCTTTACGTAATGCAACATACCACAACTAACTCATTAGTCACATTGCTTGCAAGGCTTATAGTGATGTGCATTACCGAGAGGGCCCAGAGATACCTCTCCGACAATCGGAGTGACAAATCCTAATCTCGATCTATGCCAACTCAACAAACACCATCGGAGACACCTGTAGAGCATCTTTATAATCACCCAATTACGTTGTGACGTTTGATAGCACACAAAGTGTTCCTCCGGTATTCGGGAGTTGCATGATCTCATAGTCATAGGAACATGTATAAGTTATGGAGAAAGCAATAGCAATAAACTAAACGATCATAGTGCTAAGCTAACGGATGGGTCATGTCAATCACATCATTCTCCAATGATGTGATCCCGTTCATCAAATGACAACTCATGTCTATGTCTAGGAAACTTAACCATCTTTGATTAACGAGCTAGTCAAGTAGAGGCATACTAGTGACACTCTGTTTGTCTATGTATTCACACATGTACTAAGTTCTGGTTAATACAATTCTAGCATGAATAATAAACATTTATCATGATATAAGGAAATATAAATAACAACTTTATTATTGCCTCTAGGGCATATTTCCTTCAGTTATTGCGACAACACTGTGGATGATGAGCTCAGACAACCCACATAGTTTTTAGGAAGTAAACATGTTGGATCAATGAACAATCACAAACGACTTCCTCTGGACAACTATTTGCGTTAGACCACATTGCACAAACGTTTTTCTCATAAAATGTGTGTGTGATGGACAACCTATGCCACACAGTTTCCTCTAGGCACCGTGTTTGATGCATTCAATAGCGCAAACGATAAAATTATAAATATCATCTATAATGGCAATGCTATCACAAATGATGTGATGCGAAAAATTGTGTGTGATGTATATACGAATGGAGACGTTTGTGTGGGATGTACATACGAACAAAAACGTTTGTCTGAGATTCACTGTGCGGGATGTACATACGAATAGAAATGATTGGACATGTATAATTGTCTGTGATGGCTCGCTCGATTGCACATGAGCTATTTTTGCCCCGTGTGTGTGGCTAGAGGACCTGTCGCCGATAGTTTCAGCGTCGTGTGCGATGTACCCCCTATCGCACACACAGGTAAGGCGATGATTTAAACTCTGTCACGAAAAGGGGGTAAAAATCGTTTGTATAGCAGGTCGCTGCACTTGCGAGGGTCACAAGTTTAAGGTAATCACGATCTACTGAGCATTATTAGGATGAGAATATCAAGGATTTATTTCTATAATTGTTTCATTGATATTTGAATAGTTTTGAGAGGGATCGAAAGCGTTTGGAGGTCACTAGAAGGGTTTTAGAGTTTATCGGGCAATACAAGACATTACTGGTAAATAATATATAAGTGGAAAGTTTTTTCAGAGGTGTTAAACTAATAATAAAATGCTCTAGTAATTGTTAGGAGGCTTTTATATTTAATTTAATATCAACAGATCTTAAAAGGCCAAGAGGTGAAAGGAGTATTGGGACACAAGAACCCATAAGGAGTGGTGCCTCCCCTTTCCTATAGGGGAGGCCAAATTGGACTGGGGGGAGGAGTCCTCCTCACCCCTCTTGGCCGGCGCCCCAAGGAGGGGCTTTCCCTCCTTGGTGGCAGCCCATATCTCCCCCTCTAACCTATATATACTTGAGGTATTGGCCCCTTTGTGAACACAAGTTTGGAGCCTCCTCTAGTTCTTGTAGCTCTAGTTCTAGTTGATCCTAGTTGATCTAATTAGAGCTAGAACTAGTTCCTCTCATCCTCTTAATTAGAAATCTAGTGTAGTTCTAATTGAAGGAAATATGCCCTAGAGGCAATAATAAAGTTGTTATTTATATTTCCTTATATCATGATAAATGTTTATTATTCATGCTAGAATTGTATTAACCGGAAACTTGATACATGTGTGGATACATAGACAAAACACAGTGTCCCTAGTAAGCCTCTACTAGACTAGCTCGTTAATCAAAGATGGTTAAGTTTCCTAACCAGAGACATGTGTTGTCATTTTATGAATGGGATCACATCATTAGGAGAATGATGTGATGGACAAGACCCATCCGTTAGCTTAGCATAATGATCGTTAAGTTTTATTGCTATTTCTTTCTTCATGACTTATACATATTTCTTTGACTATGAGATTATGCAACTCCCGAATACCGTAGGAATACCTTGTGTGCTATCAAACGTCACAACATAACTAGGTCATTATAAAGATGCTCTACAGGTATCTGCGAAGGTATTTGTTGGGTTGGCATAGATCGAGATTAGGATTTGTCACTCCGAGTATCAGAGAAGTATCTCTGGGCCCTCTCGGTAATGCACATCATAATAAGCCTTGCAAGCAATGTGACTAATGAGTTAGTTGTTGGATGATGCATTACAGAACAAGTAAAGAGACTTGCCGGTAACGAGATTGAACTAGGTATGAAGATACCGGCGATCGAATCTCGGGCAAGTAACATACCAATGACAAAGGGAATAACGTATGTTGTCATTACGGTACGACCAATAAAGATCTTCATAGAATATGTGGGAACCAATATGAGCATCCAGGTTCCTCTGTTGGTTATTGACCGGAGAGGTGTCTCGGTCATGTCTACATAGTTCTCGAACCCGTAGGGTCCACTTGTTTAACGTTCGATGACGATTTTGTATTATATGAGTTAAGTGATTTGGTGATCGAATGTCGTTTGGAGTCCCGGATGAGATCACGGACATGACGAGGAGTCTCAAAATGGTCGAGAGGTAAAGATTCATATATAGGACAATAGTATTCAGACACCGGAAGTGTTCTGGGGTACCGGGTACGTATCGGGTCACCGGAAGGGGTTCCGGGCAAACCCCGACAAGCTATATGGGCCTAATGGGCCAAGAGTTGGACAGACCAGCCCCAAAAGGGGCTGGTGCTCCCCCTATAGGCCGAATAGGAGGAGAAGGAAAGGAAGGGAAGGGAGAAGGAAAGGGGAGGATTCGGCCTCCCCCTTTCCTTCCCCTCCCCCCTCTCTTTCCTTCCCCTTTGATGGATATGGAAGGGGGGAGGCCGACTAGGAGGAGGTGCCCAAGTAGGATTACTCCTACTTGGGGCGCCCCATGCAATCCCTCTCCCTCTCCCACATATATATATGTGTGGGGCACCACTAGAACACACAATATTGATTCCTAGCCGTGTGCGGCGCCCCCCTCCACAGCTTATGCCTCCGGTCATATTGTCATAGTGCTTAGGCGAAGCCCTGCGCGGATTACTTGACCATCACCGTCACCATGCCATCGTGCTAACAAAACTCTCTGTCGACAGTTTGCTGGATCAAGAGTTTGAGGGACATCATCGAGCTGAACGTGTGCAGAACTCAGAGGTGTCGCACGTTCGATGCTTGATCGATCGGAACGAGAAGAAGTTCAACTACATCAACCGCGTTATCAAACGCTTCCGCTTTCGGTCTACGAGGGTACGTGGACACACTCTCCCCCTCTCGTTTCTATGCATCTCCTTGATAGATCTTGTTTGAGCGTAGGAATTTTTTTGAAATTGCATGCTACGTTCCCCAACAGTGGCATCCGAGCTAGGTCTATGCATAGATGATATGCACGAGTAGAACACAAAGAGTTGTGGGCGGTGATAGTCATATTGCTTACCACCAACGTCTTATTTTGATTCGGTGGTATTGTTGGATGAAGCGCCCCGGACCAACCTTACATGACCACGTTCATGAGACCGGTTCCACTGACACACATGCAACTAGTTTTGCATAAAGGTGGCTGGCGTGTGTCTGTTTCTCCAACTTTAGTTGAATCAAATTTGACTACGGCCGGTCCTAGTTGAAGGTTAAAACAACAGACTTGACGAAACACCGTTGTGGTTTTGATGCGTAGGTAAGAACGGTTCTTACTAGAAGCCCGCAACAGCCACATAAAACTTGCAATAGCAAAGTAGAGGGCGTCTAACTTGTTTTTGCAGGGCATGTTGTGATGTGATATGGTCAAGACATGATGTGATATACGTTGTTGTATGAGGTGACTTGTTTTGTAAAAGTTATTGGCAACTGGCAGGAGCCTTATGGTTGTCACTTTATTGGAAATGCAATCGCCATATAATTGCTTTACTTTATCACTATGCATTAGCGATAGTTGTAGAAGTAATAGTTGGCGAGACGACAACGACGCTACGATGGACATCAAGGTGTCAAGCCGGTGAAGATGGAAATCATGACGGTGCTTTGGATATGGAGATCAAAGGCACAAGATGATGATGGCCATATCATGTCACATATTTTGATTGCATGTGATGTTTATCTTTTATACATCTTATTCTGCTTAGTATGGCGGTAGCATTATAAGATGACCCCTCACTAAAATTTCAAGGTAAAAGTGTTCTCCCTGAGTATGCACCATTGCGACAATTCATCGTGTCGAGACACCACAAGATGATCGGGTGTGATAAGCTCTACGTTCACATACAACGGGTGCAAGATAGTTTTGCACATGCGGAATACTCATGTTAAACTTTATGAGCCTAGCATGTACAAACATGGCCTCGGAACACTGGAGACCGAAAGGTCGAACGTGAATCATATAGTAGATATGATCAACATAGATATGTTCACCATTGAAAACTACTCCATCTCACGTGATGATCGGACATGGTTTAGTTGATATGGATCACATGATCATTTAGATGACTCGAGGGTTGTCTATCTAAGTGGGAGTTCTTAAGTAATATGATTAATTGAACTTAATTTATTATGAACTTAGTCGTGATAGTATTTGCATATTTATGTTGTAGATCAATAGCTCGCGTTGTAGCTCCCCTATATTTTTGATATGTTCCTAGAGAAAACTAAGTTGAAATATGATAGTAGCAATGATGCGGACTGGGTCCGTGATCTGAGGATTATCCTCGTTGCTTCACAGAAGAATTATGTCCTTGATGCACTGCTAGGTGACAGACCTATTCCAGGAGCAGATGCAGACGTTATGAACGTTTGACAAGCTTGGTATGATGACTACTTGATAGTTTAGTGCACCATGCTTTACGGCTTAGAACCGGGGCTTCAAAAACATTTTGAACGCCATAGAGCATATAAGATGTTCCAAGAGTTGAAATTGGTATTTCAAACTCATGCCTATGTCGAGAGGTATGAGACCTCTAACAAGTACTTTGCCTACAAGATGGAGGAGAATGGCTCAGCCAGTGAGCATGTACTTAGAATGTCTGGGTATTACAATCGCTTGAATCAAGTGGGAGTTAATCTTCCAGATAAGATAGTGATTGACAGAGTTCTATAGTCACTATCACCAAGCTACTAGAACTTCATGATAAACTATAATATGCAAGGGATGACGAAAATGATTCCCGAGCTCTTCACGATGCTGAACTCGGCGAAGGTAGAAATCAAGAAAAATCATCAAGTGTTGATGGTTGACAAGACCACTAGTTTCAAGAAAAAGGGCAAAGGGAAAGAAAGGGAACTTCAAGAAGAATGAAAAGCAAGTTTCCACTCCCGTGTAGAAGCCCAAAGCTAGACCTAAGCCTGAAACTGAGTGCTTCTACTGCAAAGGGAATGGTCACTGGAAGCGGAACTACCCCAAATACTTGGCGGATAAGAAGGATGGCAAAGTGAACAAAGGTATATTTGATATACATGTTATTGATGTGTATTTTACTAGTGTTCGTAGTAACCCCAGGGTATTTGATACCGGTTCAATTGCTAAGATTAGTAACTCGAAACAGGAGTTACAGAATGAGCAGAAACTAGTTAAGGGCGAGGTGACGATGTGTGTTGGTAGTGATTCCAAGGTTGATAAGATCACCATTGCACACTCCCTCTACCTTCTGGATTAGTGTTGGACCTAAATAAATGTTATTTGGTGTTTGCGTTGAGCATAAATGTAACGCCCCGGACACACCCGCCGGTGGTCGTTACTCCTGGCGGGATCTAGACTGGCCCCATAGATCAATACTAGTCTTTTCTGCGCACTTTGTCCTCACTCGTGCGCACCCGGGAGCAACTTCCCGGTCGGTCACCCATCCTGAAATTACTCCAAGTTGAGCATGCTTAACTTTGGAGTTCTGTCTGAATGGGCTTCCGGAAAAGAAGGAATTCCTTATTGATATGAGTAGTCTATCATTCCTATTAAGCCAGGCTATCACATACACCCCCACTCAGAGGAACCGACGTCCTAGTCGGGCCACAGGAACGTTCGCTCTTGGCACATACGTCTGTGCATCCAGTCCGGTAGATGTGCCATGCCGTGTGCCATGCGGGTCACAAACATCATGAACAACATGACCGCGCACCTGTCCGCAAACATCCGTGTAACCGCGAGGGTTGGCTCTGATACCAACTTGTAACACCCACAATGCGGCTATATCTCCCACGTGTTGGGGCACGACTTAGAGGCACAGCCGCATGGTAGTTTTGTCGCAAGAGGGGTAATTTTCACACAATCCCATGTACTGAATAAGAAAGGGATAAAGAGCTAGCTTACAATCGCCACTTCACACAATACATAAATAATGCATACAACATCCAAAGTACAATCAAAGGTCCGACTACGGAACCAAAATAAAGGAAGACAACCCCAAATGATATATCCCCGATCATCCCAACTGGGCTCCACTACTGATCATCAGGAAAAGAAAGCATAGTAACGGACCAAATCCTCGTCGAACTCCCACTTGAGTTCGGTAGCATCACCTGCACTGGTATCCTCGGCACCTGCAACTGTTTGGAAGTATCCGTGAGTCACAAGGACTCAGCAATCTCACACCTGCGAGATCAAGACTATTTAAGCTTATGGGTAGGAAAGCGTAGTGAGGTGGAGCTGCAGCAAGCACTAAGCAAAATGGTGGCTAACATACGCAAATGGGAGCGAGAAGAGAAGCAACGCAATGGTCGAGAAGCTAGAAGTGATCAAGAAGTGATCCTGAAACTACTTACGTTCAAGCATAACACAAGACCGTGTTCACTTCCCGGACTCCGCCTAAAAGAGACCATCACGGGTACACACGTGGTTGATTCATTTTAATTAAGTTAAGTGTCAAGTTCTCTACAACCGGATATTAACAAATTCCATCTGCCACATAACCGCGGGCACGACTCTCGAAAGTTTATACCCTGCAGGGGTGTCCCAACTTAGCCCATCACAATGAATATGATTGGATCATGTTTATTGCAACACGGTTATTCATTTAAGTAAGAGAATAATTGTTTTTTTGTTTACATGAATAAAACCTTCTATGGTCATACACCCAATGTAAATGGTTTACTGGATCTCGATCATAGTGATACACATATCCATAATATTGATGCCAAAATATGCAAAGTTGATAATGATAATGCAACATATTTGTAGCACTGCCATTTAGGTCATATTGGTGTAACGCGCATGAAGAAACTCCATGCAGATGGGCTTTTGGAATCACTTGATCATGAACCATTTGATACTTGTGAACCATGCCTCATGGGAAAGATGACTAAAACTCCATTCTCCGGAACAATGGAGCGAGCCAATGACTTATTGGAAATAATACATACCGATGTATGCGGTCCAATTAGTGTTGAGGTTCGTGGTGGGTATCGTTATTTGCTGACCTTCACAGATGATTTGAGCAAATATGGCTATATATACTTAATAAAACACAAGTCTGAAACATTTGAAAAGTTCAAAGAATTTCAAAGTGAAGTGGAGAATCATCGTAACAAGAAAATAAAGTTTCTACGAATTGATCGCGGAGGCGAATATTTGAGTTACGAGTTTGGCCTTCATTTAAAACAATGTGGAATAGTTTCACAACTCACGCCACCTGGAACACCACTGCGTAATGGTGTGTCCGAACATCATAACCGCACTTTATTAGATATGGTGCGATCTATGATGTATCTTATCGATTTACCACTATCGTTTTGGGGTTATGCATTAGTGTTGGGGAACGTAGCATGCAATTTCAAAAAACGGTCACGCAAGATCTATCTAGGAGATGCATAACAACAAGAGGGGGAGAGTGTGTCCACTTACCCTCATAGACCAAAAGCGGAAGCGTTAGTTTAACACGGTTGATGTAGTCGAACGTCTTCGCGATCCAACTGATCAAGTACCAAACGTACATCACCTTTGAGTTCTGCACACATTCAGATAGATGACGTCCCTTGAACTCTTGATCCAGCAAAGTGTCGAGGGAGAGTTTTGTCAGCACGACGGCATGATGACGGTGATGGTGAAGTGATCCGCGCAGGGCTTCGCCTAAGCACTATGACAATATGACCGGAGGAGTAAACTATGGAGGGGGCACCGCACATGGCTGAGAACAATTGATGTGCTTTGGGGTGCCCCTGCCCCCGTATATAAAGGAGGAGGGGAGGAGGCCGGGGGAAAGGGGGAAGGAGAGGGAGAGGGGGGAGGAAAGGGGGGCCGCGCCCCTCCCCTTGTCCAATTCGGACTGCCCATGGGGGGATGCGCGCCGCCCCTTGTGGACTACCCTCTCTCTACCCTATGGCCCATGTTGGTCCATTACTTTCCTCGGGGGGTTCTGGTAACCTCCCGATACTCCAATAAATACCCGAAACATTCCGGAACCATTCCTATGTCCAAATATCATCGTCCAATATATCAATCTTTACCTCTCGACAATTTCGAGACTCCTCGTCTTGTCCATGATCTTATTCGGGACTCCGAACAATCTTCGGTCACCAAAACACACAACTCATAATACAAATCATCATCAAACGTTAAGCGTGCAGACCCTACGAGTTCGAGAACTATGTAGACATGACCGAGACACATCTCCGATCAATAAACAATAGAGGAACCTGTATGCTCATATTGGTTCCCACATATTCTACGAAAATCTTTATCGGTCAAACCATGATGAAAACATACGCCATTCCCTTTGTCATCGGTATGTTACTTGCCCAAGATTCGATCGTCAGTATCCTCATACCTAGTTCAATCTCATTATTGGCAAGTCTCTTTACTCGTTCCGTAATGCATCATCCCGTGACTAACTCATTAGTTACATTGCCTGCAAGGCTTATCATGATGTGCATTACCGAGAGGGCCCAGAGATACCTCTTCGATACTCGGAGTGACAAATCCTAATCTCGATATATGCCAACCCAACAAACACCTTCGGAGACACCTGTAGAGCATCTTTATAATCACCCAGTTACGTTGTGACATTTGATAGCACACAAGGTGTTCCTTGATAACCCACAAGTATAGGGGATCGCAATAGTTTTCGAGGGTAGAGTATTCAACCCAAATTTATTGATTCGACACAAGGGGAGCCAAAGAATATTCTCAAGCATTAGCAGCTGAGTTGTCAATTCAACCACACCTGGAAACTTAATATCTGCAGCAAAGTATTTAGTAGCAAAGTAATATGATAGTAGTGGTAACAGTAGCAAAAGTAATAGTTTTGGTTTTATAGTGATTGTAACAGTAGCAACGGAAAAGCAAATGAGCGAAGAACAATATATGAAAAGCTCATAGGCAATGGACCAGTGATGGGTAATTATGTCGGATGCGATTCCTCATGCAATAGTTATAACATAGGGTGACACAGAACTAGCTCCAGTTCATCAATGTAATGTAGGCATGTATTCCGAATATAGTCATACGTGCTTATGGAAAAGAACTTTCATGACATCTTTTGTCCTACCCTCCCGTGGCAGCGCCCGTGGCAGCGGGGTCCTATTGGAAACTAAGGGATATTAAGGCCTCCTTTTAATAGAGTACCGGACCAAAGAGTTAACACATAGTGAATACATGAACTCCTCAAACTATGGTCATCATTGGTAAGTATCCCGATTATTGTCACTTCGGGGTTAACGGATCAAAACACATAATAGGTGACTATAGAATTGAAAGATAGGATCAAGAACTCACATATATTCATGAAGACATAATAGGTTTAGATCTGAAATCATGGCACTCGGGCCCTAGTGACAAGCATTAAGCATAGCAAAGTCATAGCAACATCAATCTTAGAACATAGTGGGTACTAGGGATCAAACCTTAACAAAATTAACTCGATTACATGATAAATCTCATCCAACCCATCACCATCCAGCAAGCCTACGATAGAATTACTCACGCATGACGGTGAGCATCATGAAATTGCTGATGGATGAAGGTCGATGATGATGATGGCGACGGATTCCCCTCTCCGGAGCCCCGAACGGACTCTAGATCAGCCCTCCCGAGAGAGATTAGGGCTCGGCGGCGGCTCCGTATCGTAAAACACGATGAATCCTTCTCTCTTATTTTTTTCTCTCCCCGAAAAGGAATATATAGAGTTGGAGTTGAGGTCGGAGGAGCACCAGGGGGCCCACGAGGCAGGGGGCACGCCCAGGGGGTAGGCGCGCCCCCACCCTCTCGTGGACAGGGTGTGGGCCCCCTGGCCTTGATTCTTTTGCCAGTATTTTTTATACATTCCAAAAATAATCTCCATTGATTTTCAGGTCATTCCAAGAACTTTTATTTCTGCACAAAAATAACACCATGGCAATTCTACTGAAAACAGCGTCAGTCCAGGTTAGTTCCATTCAAACCATGCAAGTTAGAGTCCAAAACAAGGGCAAAAGTGTTTGGAAAAGTAGATACGTTGGAGACGCATCAACTCCCCCAAGCTTAAACCTTTGCTTGTCCTCAAACAATTCAGTTGACAAACTGAAAGTGATAAAGAAAAACTTTTACAAACTTTGTTTGCTCTTGTTGTTGTAAATATGTAAAGCCAGCATTCAAGTTTTCAGCAAAGATTATGAACTAACCATATTCACAATAACATTTAGGTCACATGTTTACTCATATCAATGGCATAATCAACTAGCGAGCAATAATCATAAATCTCGGATGACAACACTTTCCCAAAACAATCATAATATGATATAACAAGATGGTATCTCGCTAGCCCTTTCTGAGACCGCAAAACATAAATGCAGAGCACCCCTAAAGATCAAGGACTGACTAGAAATTGTAATTCATGGTAAAAGAGATCCAGTCACAATCATACTCAATGTAAACTAATAATAGTACATGCAAATGGCAGCGGTGCTCTCCAACTGGTGCTTTTTAATAAGAGGATGATGACTCAACATAAAAGTAAATAGATAGGCCCTTCGCAGAGGGAAGCAGGGATTTGTAGAGGTGCCAGAGCTCGGTTTTGAAATAGGGATGAATAATATTTTAAGCGATATACTTTCATTGTCAACATAACAACCGAGCGATCTTGATATCTTCCATACTAGACACATTATAGGCGGTTCCCAAGCAGAGTGGTAAAGTTTATACTCCCCCACCACCAACAAGCATCAATCCATGGCTTGCCCGAAACAACGGGTGCCTCCAACTAACAACAATCCTGGGGGATTTTTGTTTGCAATTATTTTGATTTGATTTGAGCATGGGACTGGGCATCCCAGTGACCAACCATTTTCTCGTGAGTGAGGAGCAGAGTCCAGTCCTCTTGAGAATAACCCACCTAGCATGGAAGATACAGACAACCCTAGTTGATACATGAGCTATTCGAGCATACAAAATGGAATGTTTATTTGAAGGTTTAGAGTTTGGCACATACAAATTTACTTGGAACGGCAGGTAGATACCGTATATAGGAAGGTATGGTGGACTCATATGGAATAACTTTGAGGTTTATGGAGTTGGATGCACAAGCAGTATTCCCGCTTAGTACAAGTGAAGGCTAGAAAGAGACTGGGAAGCGACCAGCTAGAGAGCGACAACAGTCATGAACATGCATTAGAATTAATCAACACTGAATGCAAGCATGAGTAGGATATAATTCACCATGAACATAAATATCGTGGAGGCTATGTTGATTTTGTTTCAACTACATGCGTGAACATGTGCCAAATCAAGCCACTCGGATCGTTCAAAGGAGGATACCACCCTATCATACCACATCACAACCATTTTAATATCATGTTGGAACGCAAGGTAAACCATTATAAACTCCTAGCAAATTAAGCATGACATGGGCAACTATAATATCTAATTGTCATTGCAAACATGTTTCATTCATAATAGGCTGAATCAGGAACGATGAACTAATCATATTTACAAAAACAAGAGAGGTCAAGTTCATACCAGCTTTTCTCATCTCAATAAGTTCATCATATAATCATCATTATTGCCTTTCACTTGCACGAACGAATAGTGTGGATAATAATAATAGTGCACGTGCATTGGACTAAGCTGGAATCTGCAAGCATTCAACTCAATAGAGAAGACAATGTAATATGGGCTCTTTGTTAGATCAACAATAATGCATATGAGAGCCACTCAACATTTTCATCGTGGTCTTCTCCTCTCGACCCCAAAGAAAAGAAAGGAACTATTTACACGGGAAAGCTCCCAACATGCAAAAGAAGAATGAGAAATCTTTTTGGGTTTTCTTTTTAATTACTACTACTACGGGAATGAAAAGTAAACTAGCTAAAAGCTACAACTAATTTTTTTTGTTTTTATTAAGGTTTTTCAAACACACAATAAGAAAGCTTAAAAAGAAAATAAACTAGCATGGATGATACAATGAAAAAGTATGAGAACCGACAACTGGCATGAGTGTGTGAACATGAATGTAATGTCAGTGAGAAATACATGCTCCCCCAAGCTTAGGCTTTTGGCCTAAGTTGGTCTATGCCCATGGATCAAAGTTGTAGCTGGGGTCATACTGAGGAGGGTCTTCGGGGTGCCACTGATTGGCGATCTCCTCTGGATCCCACTGATAAACAGACTGACGGTGAGGATCAGATAGTGGCTCCGGCTCTGGAGCTAATGTCAGGCTCTGGTATGCCTGAACGGCCTCCGACAGAATAAGATACGTGCCTGAAAATATGTTAAACAAAGAGGGAGCAGGCAAGGTAATAGTCTCAACGTGCTTCTTATCAAACATCAGTCTATAGTTAAGCATCTTCTTCTTATTCTTAACAATAAAATCATGTGCTACCATGCTCTTATAATCTAGCAAAATATGAGGAAGCAGCTTTTCCTCTTTCTCATAATGCCTAATAGGTATGTTAAAGTGTGTAGCAAGGCGCGAGGCGAAGATGCCTCCCAATATGGGACCCTTTGTACGGTTCAGATTTAACCGTTTAGCAACAATAGCGCCTAAACTGAAAGTGGTATCACGAAACAAAGCATGGCGCAAAATAACAATATCAAGGCACTAAGATTTCCGCAGTTCCCGCGACCAATTAAGCATCTACTAGCAAATATTGCAAAGTAACATAGAACAAGAAAATGTATGCTAGTGATTCTTGCATCGGAAACTTTCCTCGTTTCCCCTACAGCAATTGTATCAATAAATCCCTCCACATCATTACGATGTGGTTCCTCTATGCTGCCCTCAAAGGGTATCCTACAAACCCGGCAAAAATCATAAAGCAACATCTCCTTATGCTCATCATATAAATAAAATTCCACCGAAGGTGGTGATTTCCTAGCATGGAAATGAAAATTTTGCACAAAAATATTGGTGAGTAAGAGACACTGTTTGCGCTAGTCGTGGAGGAAGTCGGTGAAGCCTGCATTCTCAGCCAAATAATAAAAATCTTCATGAATCCCGGCTTCTCTCAAGAACTCATCACAAGGCCATTCACACGGCCGAACCTCCGCAGCACGAGGGAGATTATACTTGGGCTTCTTATTCTCTTCACTTTGCTTATCCTTAGAGCTTCGACTCGATGAGCCCCTCAAAAATCTCTTCATCTTTTTCTGAAAATTTCTGAAATTTTTAGTAACTTAAAATAAAAGTGAATCCAACTCAACAAAATTGGTAGCAACTACTCCTGCAAGTGCCTAGAGGCTATATCATGCATTAAAACTACTTTTGACCACATAAATTTGACATGCAAGCTCAAGAACAGGGTCACCTAAGAAGCAAAAATTTACAATAAATAAAGCACTAGAACAAAAACTAATTGGACCATTGAAGGAGTCACATACCGAAGAACAATCCCCCAAAGCAGTTTTGTGAATGCATCTTTGAGCAAGGAGATCAAAAATGGCAACAAGATGAGCTAGAACACGGGTTTGAGCTGGTGGATGATTTTTTTCTGGAGGAAGACGAAGTGTGTGGGTGCAAGGATAAGTGGAGGGGACCCACGTGGGATTCACGAGGCAGGGGGCGCGCCCAGGGGGTGGGCGCGCCCTCCACCCTCGTGGGCACATGGTGAGGCCTCCTGGTGTGTTCTCAGTGCCAATAATTCTTAAATATTCTGGGGAAAAAAATCATATTTCATTTTCAGGGCATTTGGAGAACTTCTATTTTCAGGGTATTTTTTATTGCAAGGATAATACAGAAAACAGACAGAAAATATTTTTTTGGTTTATTTAATATAAATAACAGAAAGTAAAAAGAGGGTACAGAAATTTGTGCTTTCTAACTTCACCCATCTCATGCTCATCAAAAGGAATCCACTAACAAGGTTGATCAGGTCTTGTTAACAAATTCATTTCGAATAACATGAAACTGGAGAAATTTCGAATAACACTAGGTTACCTCAATGGGGATATGCACATCCCCAACAATAAGAATATCATATTTCTTCTTGACAGCAGGAAGAGGAAATTCAAAACCTCCAATGGTGATTTTTGAAAATTTTCCAATAGAATTGATAATGTATACTTGAGGTTGTTTCCTCGGAAAGTGTACCGTATGCTCAATACCATTAACATGAAAAGTGACATTGCCTTTGTTGCAATCAATAACAGCCCCTGCAGTATTCAAAAAGGGCTACCAAGGATAATCGACATACTATCGTCCTCGGGAATATCAAGAATAACAAAGTCCGTTAAAATAGTAACGTTTGCAACCACAACAGGCACATCCTCACAAATACCGATAGGTATAGCAGTTGATTTATCAGCCATTTGCAAAGATATTTCAGTAGGTGTCAACTTATTCAAATCAAGTCTACGATATAAAGAGAGAGGCATTACACTAACACTGGCTCCAAGATCACATAAAGCAGCTTTAACATAGTTTCTTTTAATGGAGCATGGTATAGTTGGTACTCCTGGATCTCCAAGTTTCTTTGGTATTCCACCCTTAAAAGTGTAATTAGCAAGCATGGTGGAAATTTCAGCTTCCGGTATCTTTCTTTTATTAGTAACAATATCCTTCATGTATTTAGCATAAGGGTTCATTTTAAGCATATCAGTCAAACGCATACGCAAAAAGATAGGTCTAATCATTTCAGCAAAGCGCTCAAAATCCTCATCATCTTTTTTCTTGGATGGTCTAGGAGGAAAAGGCATGGGTTTCTGAACCCATGGTTCTCTTTCCTTACCGTGCTTCCTAGCAACAAAGTCTCTCTTATCATAACGTTGATTCTTTGATTGTGGGTTATCAAGATCAACAGCAGGTTCAAACTCTACATCATTGTCATTGCTTGGTTGAGAATCAACATGAACATTATCACTAGGTTCATGTTCATTACCAGATTGTGTTTCAGCATCAGAAATAGAAATATCATTGGGATTCTCACGTGTGTCAACAACAGGTTCACTAGAAGCATGCAAAGTCCTATCATTTTTCTTTTTCTTCCTTTTAGAAGAACTAGGTGCATCAACATTAGTTCTCTGAGAATCTTGCTCAATTCTCTTAGGATGGCCCTAGGATACAAAGGTTCCTGAGTCATTTTACCCCCTCTAGTCATAACTCTAATAGCATTATCATTTTTCTTATTATTTAATTCATTGAGAAAATCATTCTGAGCCTTAAGTACTTGTTCAAATTGAGTGGTAACCATAGAAGCATGTTTACTAATAAGTTTAAGTTCTCCTTTAACTCTAGACAAATAATCACTCAAGTGTACAACCATATTAGCATTGCGTTTCAATTGTCTACCAACATAAGCATTGAAGTTTTCTTGTTTAACAATAAAATTATCAAACTCATCTAAGCATTGGCTAGTAGACTTATAACGAGGAATATCACCTTCATCAAATCTATAGGGAGAATTTACCTTTACTACCTGTGTCAGGTTATCAAGACCATTTATTTCTTCAATAGGTGGTAAATTCTTAACATCTTCAGCTTTAATACCTTTTTATTTCATAGATTGCTTTGCCTCTTGCATATCTTTAGGACTGAGAAATAGAATACCCTTTTTCTTCGGAGTTGGCTTAGGAGTTGGTTCGGGAAGTGTCCAATCATTTTCATTACTCTACATATTATTCAATAGCAATTCAGCTTAATCAACAGTTCTTTCCCTGAAAACACAACCAACACAACTATCCAGGTAATCTCTGGAAGCATCAGTTAGTCCATTATAAAAGATATCAAGTATTTCATTTTGCTAGAGAGGATGATCAGGCAAAGCATTAAGTAATTGGAGAAGCCTCCCCCAAGCTTGTGGGAGACTCTCTTCTTCAATTTTCATAAAATTATATATTTCCCTTAAGGCAGCTTGTTTCTTATGAGCGGGGAAATATTTAGCAGAGAAGTAATAAATCATATCCTGGGGACTAGCACACAACCAGGATCAAGAGAATTAAACCATGTTTTAGCATCACCCTTTAATGAGAACGGAAAAAACTTAAGGATAAAGTAATAGCGAGTTTTCTTATCATGAGTAAATAGGGTGGCTATATCATTTAATTTAGTAAGATGTGCCACAACAGTTTCAGATTCATAGCCATAGAAAGGATCAGATTCAACCAAACTAATCAACTCAGGATTGACAGAGAAATCATAATCCTTATCAGTAATTAAGATAGGTGAAGTAGCAAAAGCAGGGTCATATTTCTTCTAGCATTCAAAGACTTTTCTTTAAGCTTAGCTAATAATTTCTTAAGATCATATCTATCATTGCAAGCAAGAAAGTCTCTAGTAGTTTCTTCATCCATAACATAACCCTCAGGCACAACAGGCAATTCATATCTAGGGGGAGAATCTTCATCATCACTTTCATTAATATTATTAGTTTCAATAATTTCATTCTCTCTAACCCTAGCAAGTTGTTCATCAAGAAATTCACCTAATGGCATAGTATTATCAAGCATAGAAGTAGTTTCATCATAAGTATCATGCAAAGCAGAAGTGGCATCATCAATAACATGTGACATATCAGAATGAATAGCAGGTGTAGGTGTCGCAAGTTTACTCAAAACAGAAGGTGAATCAAGTGCAGAGCTAGATGGCAGTTCCTTACCTCCCCTCGTAGTTGAGGGAAAAATCTTGGTTCTTTGATCTTTCAAGTTCTTCATAGTGACCAGCAGAGATAAATCCCAAGTGAATAAAGAATAGATCTATGCTCCCCGGCATCGGTGCCAGATAATAGTCTTGATAACCCACAAGTATAGGGGATCGCAACAGTTTTCGACGGTAGAGTATTCAACCCAAATTTATTGATTCGACACAAGAGGAGCCAAAAAATATTCTCAAGTATTAGCAGCTGAGTTGTCAATTCAACCACACCTGGAAACTTAATATCTGCAGCAAAGTATTTAGTAGCAAAGTAATATGATAGTAGTGGTAACGGTAGCAAAAGTAATAGTTTGGGTTTTATAGTGATTGTAACAGTAGCAACGAAAAGTAAATGAGAGAAGAACAATATATGAAAAGCTCGTAGGCAATGGATCAATGATGGATCATTATGTCGGATGCGATTCCTCATGCAATAGTTATAACATAGGGTGACACAGAACTAGCTCCAGTTCACCAATGTAATGCAGGCATGTATTCCGAATATAGTCATACGTGCTTATGGAAAAGAACTTGCATGACATCTTTTGTCCTACCCTCCCGTGGCCGCGGGGTCTTATTGGAAACTAAGGGATATTTAGGCCTCCTTTTAATAGAGTACCGGACCAAAGCATTAACACATAGTGAATACATGAACTCCTCAAACTACGGTCATCACCGGTAAGTATCCCGATTATTGTCACTTCAGAGTTAACGGATCATAACACATAATAGGTGACTATAGACTTGAAAGATAGGATCAAGAACTCACACATATTCATGAAAAATAATAGATTCAGATCTAAAATCAAGGCACTCGGGCCCTAGTGACAAGCATTAAGCATAGCAAAGTCATAGCAATATCAATCTCAGAACATAGTGGATACTAGGGATCAAACCCTAACAAAACTAACTCGATTACATGATAAATCTCATCCAACCCATCACCGTCTAGCAAGCCTACGATGGAATTACTCACGCATGACGGTGAGCATCATGAAATTGGTGATGGAGGAAGGTTGATGATGACGATGGCAACAGATTCCCCTCTCCGGAGCCCCGAACGGACTCCAGATTGGCCCTCCCGAGAGAGATTAGGGCTTGGCGGCGGCTCCATATCGTAAAACACGATGAATCCTTCTCTCTTTTTTTCCTCCCTGAACACGAATATATAGAGTTGGAGTTGGGGTCGGAGGAGCACCAAGGGGCCCACGAGGCAGGGGTGCGCCCAGGGGGGTAGGCGCGCCCCCACCCTCATGGACAGGGTGTGGCCCCCCTAGCCTTGATTCTTTCGCCAGTATTTTTTATATATTCCAAAAATAATCTCCGTTGATTTCCAGGTCATTCCAAGAACTTTTATTTCTGCACAAAAATACCACCATGGCAATTCTGCTAAAAATAGCGTTAGTCCGAGTTAGTTCCATTCAAATCATGCAAGTTAGAGTCCAAAACAATGGCAAAAGTGTTTGGAAAAGTAGATACGTGTGAGAAGTATCATTCCTCCGGTATTCGGGAGTTGCATAATCTCATAGTCAAAGGAATATGTATACGTCATGAAGAAAGCAATAGCACTAAAACTGAACGATCAACATGCTAAGCTAACGGACGGGTCTTGTCCATCACATCATTCTCCTAATGATGCGATCCCGTTCATCAAATGACAACACATGTCTATGGTTAGGAAACTTAACCATCTTTGATTAACAAGCTAGTGTAGTAGAGGCTTACTAGGTACATAGTGTTTTGTCTATGTATCCACACATGTATCAAGTTTCCGGTTAATACAATTCTAGCATGAATAATAAAAATTTATCATGATATAAGGAAATATAAAATAACAACTTTATTATTGCCTCTAGGGAATATTTCCTTCAGTCTCCCACTTGCACTAGAGTCAATAATCTAGTTCACATCGCCATGTGATTTAACACCAATAGTTCACATATTTATGTGATTAACACCCGTAGATCACATCTCCATTTGACCAACACTTGAAGGGTTTACTAGAGTCAATAATCTAGTCCACATCGCTATGTGATTAACACCCAAAGAGTACAAAGGTGTGATCATGTTTTGCTTGTGAGAGAAGTTTTAGTCAATGGTCCTGCCACATTCAGATCCATATGTATTTTGCAAATTTCTGTGTCTACAATGCTCTACATGGAGCTACTCTAGCTAATTGCTCCCATGTTCAATACGTATCTAGATTGAGACTTGGAGTCATCTAGATCAGTGTCAAAGCTTGCATCTACGTAACTCTTTACGACGAATTCTTTATCACCTCCATAACCGATAAACATTTCCTTAGTCCTCTTAGGTAACTAAGGATAATTTTGACCGATGTTCAGTGATCTACTCCTGGATCACTATTGTACCCCCTTGCTATACTCTTGGTAAGGTACACAATATGTATGGTACACAGCATGGCATGCTTTATAGAACCTATGACCGAGGCATACAGAATGACTTTCATTCTCTCTCTATCTTCTGCCGTGGTCGGGTTTTGAGTCTTACTCAACTTCACACCTTGCAACACAGGCAAGAACCCTTTCTTTGACTGATTCATTTTGAACTTCTTCAAAATCTTGTCAAGGTATGTGCTTTTGAAAGTCTATATCTATAGATCTTGATGCCCAAAATATAAGTAGCTTCACCGAGGTCTTTTATTGAAAAACTCTTATTCAAGTATCCTTTTATGCTATCCAGAAATTCTACATCATTTCCAATCAACAATATGTCATCCACATATAATATTAGAAATGCTACAGAGCTCCCACTCACTTTCTTGTAAATACAGGCTTCACCATAAGTCTGTTTAAAACCATATGCTTTGATCACCACATTGTAAGTGTGTTATAGCGACTAGAGGGGGGTGAATAGGCGATTTTTACAAATTCGTCATGGAGGAATTTCAGGGTGAGGAAATTCCTAAGCAACGAACCTCTTAGCAGCGGAATAAGTACTCAGATGCAAGCATAACAGAGTAGTAGCACAGTCATCATGATGAAATGAAAACAAGCACGGAGTAGAAGTAGCATAAACACAGGATAAGCAGGCTGAAGACAAGGTGACTGAAGAATTAGGATTGAGGAAATTGAGAAAGTCTTCATTCAAAGTCTTCAAATAGTAATGATCAAGTACTTCTACACAGAAATGAGGAAATGAAAGGGTTGAGGAAATAGAACCAGTAGCTTGGTGAAGACAGTGATTTGGTAGACATGTTCCAACTGTTGTGACAGTCGTATGTCTGGTTGGAGCGGCTAGGTATTTAAACCCCAGGACACACAGTCCCGGACACACAGTCTGAAGGAAATATGCCCTAGAGGCAATAATAAAGTTGTTATTTATATTTCCTTATATCATGATAAATGTTTATTATTCATGCTAGAACTGTATTAACCGGAAACTTAGTACATGTGTGAATACATATAAAAAACAGAGTGTCCCTAGTATGCCTCTACTTGACTAGCTCGTTGATCAAAGATGGTTATGTTTCCTGACCATAGACATGTGTTGTCATTTGATGAACAGGATCACATCATTAGACAATGATGTGATGGAGAAGTCCCATCCATTAGCTTAGCATAATGATCATTAAGTTTAATTGCTATTGCTTTCTTCATTACTTATACATATTCCTCTGACTATGAGATTATGCAACTCCTGAATACCAGAGGAACACCTTGTGTACTATAAAACGTCACAATATAACTAGGTGATTATAAAGATGCTCTATAGGTGTCTCCGAAGAGGTTTGCTAGGTTGGCATAGATCGAGATTAGGATTTGTCACTCCATGTATCGGAGAGGTATCTCTGGGCCCTCTCGTTAATGCACATCACTATGAGCCTTGCAAGCAATGTGACTAATGAGTTTGTTATGGGATGATGCATTAAGGAACGAGTAAAGAGACTTGCCGGTAACGAGATTGAACTAGGTATGATGATACCGACAATCGAATCCCGGGCAAGTAACATACCAATGACAAAGGAAATGACGTATGTTGTTATGCAGTCTGACCGATAAAGATCTTCGTAGAATATGTAGGCGCCAATATGAGCATCCAGGTTCCGCTATTGGTTATTGACCGAAGATGTGTCTCGGTCATGTCTACATAGTTCTCAAATCCGTAGGGTCCGCACGCTTAACGTTCGATGAGATTTTGTATTATGAGTTATGTGATTTGATGACCGAAGTTTGTTCGGAGCCCCGGATGAGATCACGGACATGACGAGGAGTCTCAAAATGGTAGAGAAGTAAAGATTCATATATTGGAAGGTTACATTCGGACACCGGAATGCTTCCCCCCTGGGAGGTTAATGGGCCACCATGGGCCTTAGTGGAGAAGAGAGAGGGCCGGCCAGGAGGTGGCGTGCACCCCCCTTGCCTATTCGAATTGGACAAGGGGTGGGGGCGGTGCCCCCTCCTTCCTTCTCTCCTCTTCCTCCTTCCCTCCTTCTCCTAGTTGGAATAGGAAAGGGGGGCGACTCCTACTGGGACCGGGAGTCCAAGTAGGACTCCCCCCTATGGCGCGCCCCCCCTTCACTACTAGGGAAAACCTTATAGATAGGAGCTTACTAGTAGCGCTTTTTAAAAGGAAACATTGCTACTAATTATTAGTAGCGCTTGGCCGCAGAAAGCGCTGCTACTATGCGCTTAACGGTAGCGCTGTAGCTACAAAACACGCTACTACTATAATTTCCAAACCTGTTGCTAGCAGGCCAGGCATACTAGTAGCGCTGGTGTGCAAAAAGCGCTACTGCTATTGTACGTAGCAATAGCGCTTTCCTCTGACCAGCGCTACTGCTAAATTTAGCCCCTCCTATGACCAAAGTTTAGTCCCACCTCGCTCCATGAACAGAATTTTTACCACCTTAAATATGGTGCTTCCCAAACTATCACAACCAGTTGGTCTTCCTTGAACTCTATGTGTAGGATTTGTGGCAATATGAATCTTCGCATGTACCTATACAGGCGAAGATTCATACTGACAATTTAGATTCTACACAAAAAGATCGAAGATGACCAATGCATTTTTTAATTTGATGCATTTTTTGCATGCTAACGATAGGAGTTCACCAGTAGCGCTTGTTCAAGGAAAGAGCAGCAACGCTGAACCTATAAAACGCGCTACTACTACCGATCATAGAAGTAGTGCTTTTTCCCCGACCAGCGCTACTGATAAATTCAGTCCCCCTCCTAGCCCAAAGTTTAGTCCCACCTCGCTCCGCAAACAGAATTTTTACCACCTTAAATATGGTGCTTCTCAAACCATCACAACCACTTGGTCTACATCGAACTCTATGTGTAGGATCTGTGGCCGCAATAGGAATCTTCGCCGGTTCTTAAACCGGCGAGGATTCCTATTGACAATTCAGATTCTACACAAAAATATCGATGATGACCAATGCATTTTTTAATTTGATGTCTTAATGATCATAGCCTTAGTAGTAGCGTTGGTTAAGAAAAACGCTATTGCTATTGATCGTAGCAGTAGCGCTTGTTAGAAACAAGCACTATCACTAAAGCCCTTATCCAAAACCGCCCCGCGCGCGTCCCCTCACTCCCCCTCACACTCACATCGTACGTCGCTCCGTCGCCGTCGCCGCCGTCCCTCCTCCTCCGTCATCGTCATCCTCCTCCACCCCCAAGGTGCCTCCCTCCTCCTCCCTCTCCCCCGGCGGCCCCCTCCCCCTCCCTCTTCCCCAGCAACCCCCCCTCCTCCTCCCTCTCCGGTGACCCCATCCTCCTCCTCCCCCTCCTGCTCTCTCCTCCTCCACCACCTCCTCCTCCTCCTCCCACCTCCACCTCTCCCTTTCTGTAAATAGAATAGGAAGTTTTTAGAATTTTTAGATTTTTTTAAGTAAATGTAGGTTTTTAGTATATTCTGTTTTTAGAAAATCTAAATAAGTAATTTGAATAGAAAAAAATGAAATTGAATTTTTTTTAGTAAATGTAGGTCTTTTGAATAGAATAGGAAATTTTTAGAAATTTTGAATAAGTAATTTTGAATAGAATAAAATATGAAATTGAAAAAAGGTAAATGTTGGTCTTTTGAATAGACTAGAATTTTTTTAGAAAATTTGAATAAGTAAATTTGAAAAGAATAGGAAATTATAAGTAAATTTGAATAAGAAAATTTGAAAAAAAAAGGAAATTATAAGTAAATTTGAATAGAATAATTCAATGTATCTTATGGAGTTTCACTAAGTCCTAAGATTACAATGATAATGTTTTTGTTTATATTTTGTTTTTGCAGAGATCAAGGAGCCCCTGCATCATCCCCGCCCCTGTCCCCGTCGCCGACCCCCTCCGACCTCGATCGAGGTGAGACCAGCCACCCCATGTTGTTAATTTAATTTAGGTATTTTAGGTGTTTAATCTTAGAATAACATAGTATGAACCCCAGTTATGATCGAAGCATGTTTAAAATGTAGGTTTTTAATTAGGAGTAGTTAATAGAATCTAGGTGTATATCTTGAATGCTCATATGATGTAGATATAAACATGTATATCTTGTGTTGCTCAAATAGGATATGTGCTTGCCCAAGTGGCCGGCCATGTTTGCAGGTTACACCTCCTATAGCGGCCTATGTTTTGCCGGAGTGTTGATTAATTTTCGTTTCGACAAATTTCAGGCGCTCGATATGTCCTTTTTTAGCAAAGGTCATGCCGGATTATTCTGTGAATTCTGGCATGACTTGTGCTAGAATATGTAGGAAATATCGAGTGGCCTGGATTTTCTCGAAAAATAATTAAATGACATTTCAGGTTGACTTTAAGTCTGTCGAGGCTCCATCACCGAAGGTCGAAAAATCAGTGAGGGAGTGTATCCACCATATATGAGAGAGGACGAAGAAGCCCGACTGTTGTTGTGGGGGTCTTTTCTCCTTCTTTTCCTTGTGCTAGACCTTTGTTATGCACTAGGGAAAGGAGGAGCAACGACCAACACCGACGGTCGCAAATGTCAGAGAGGAATCAGTGAGGGAGAGTCTCCACCATATAGACTCGGCAGACCGATAGTCAACCCGTGATGAATAATAATGATCTAATTTAATTTTTATAGTACATATATTGAATTGTACACGTTTAATCTTTGAATTATGAACGTAGGAAATGTCGTCATCGAACGACGAAAGTCTCTCGGGGGAGTGCAGCTGGTGCCACGACGATCGAGGTCTGTGCGACAGGCCTCACCTAGACGAAGATCGGTGCTTCAGCATTAAGCTCGAGGAGACCTACGATGTTGAAACGGCACGTAACGATGACAAGTGTGTTTTTTCGTAATTAAGCATGACTTCAACTATTTCAACGTGTAATTTTCATCTTTTACAATTTGAGTAGCTTATCCCATGCCATGCAAGACGCTATGTCTTGGAGAGGATGGGTTTTGAAGACCATGAAAATTTCGAAACAAAGAAAATTCACCTAAGGACCCATCATGATGTGGATTTTGAAGTAAATATGTATAATTCTAAGAGCGTAACCCATTTTGGTTGCAAAAATTGGGAAGCACTTTGCAAGATGTATGGTTTTTATGAGGGTATGCTTGTCACCATGGATCTTGGTGATCCTAACATCGACCAAGACAATATGGACATTTGGGTCCTTGTTGATACGCTTCCAATTCTACTGCTATTTGAGTTTCTCAAACATAGTTATTAACTAATTTATATTGTTCATTTCAAAATAGTTGACAGTTTATTTCCATTGACAGCTTATTTTCATTGATCAAACAATGTGGGGAACATGGTAGACAGAACCTACTACACCGATGGCTCTGAGTTAACTTATCAGGAGAAAAATCATCTGGCCACATTTTGTACTGATCTTGAGAATTATAATATCTATTATAAAAGTCGTCCACATTATGGTCAGTACATGCCACTAGTGCACGTGTTGAACTACGGTAACATCCATGGAGATGTCATGGTAAGATTTTTAGTATTACGACATCCGTGCATCTTTTGCATAAATTCTTTTAAAACTTAACTACATTGCTACCTACAAAGTTATTACTATGTTTTTCAACAGAAAATCCTGAATGATTGTGTGCCTCATCTGATGTATCAGAATGGTTGCCTTGATGTTTTGAACATACAGCCAGGTCATCATACGAATCTCACCTGTCCATATTGGATTTCTAAAAGAAGTGGAGACATGAAAATCAAAGAATGGAAAAATGTATGGACAGTCGTAAGGAGGTACTTGGAAGCAACATTGTGCGAAAGGCAAGAATTGAAGACAGGATAATCTCCATTCTCCATAATGGAGAGTCAGGGCCTATCTTGTTTTATGCTATTTTACATACGATAAGGTAGTAGGTCCTAGTTAATAATACTCATGATCATGTGCTAAGAACAACTAAGTAGGATTGGTTAGATGACTATGATGATGTGGTATCGAGTAGAAGTTGTATGATCGATGATGTTGAGTATGACTTGTTATTATGATACCAATGATGAGTTATTTATTATTATGATCGATGATACATGATGCTAAGTTGTTATATGAGTATGATTACTTATTATGTATAACAATGGGTGAAATGAACCTGGATTAGATTCAAGTGAAGCCAACATGTGGTGCACATCGAAAGTACTACTAATCCAAACTATATTAAGTTTGGATTAGTACTTTCGACATGCACCACATGTTGCCTCCACTTGAATCTACTCCACGTTCATTTCACCCACTATTATATATAATAAGTAATCATGGTCATAAAATCATATGATGAAAGTACTATATATAAAACCACACAATGAAAATAAGATGTATTTTTAAAAATACAGGAAAATTTAGCAGCGGCACTTTTTAGAACAAGCGCTACTGCTACTTACAAGTAGCAGCAGCGCTTTTTAGAACAAGCGCTACTGGTACTTACAAGTAGTAGTAGCGCTCCCTTTCCAGCGCTACTGCTACTAGTTAGCTATAGCGCCTTAGTGGTAGCGCTGGACCCAGCGCTACTGCTATGCATATTTCAAGCGCTACTACTAGGGTTTTCCCTAGTAGTGCTTGGGCCGGCCTCCTCTTCCCCCCTCCTTTATATGCGTGGGATGGGGGCACCCCAAAGGCACACCAAGTCTTCTCTTAGCCGTGTGCGGTGCCCCCCTCCACAGTTACACACCTCGGTCATATCGATGTAGTGCTTAGGCGAAGACCTACGCCGGTAACTTCATCATCACCGTCGCCATGCCGTCATGCTGATAGAACTCTCCCTTGACCTCAACTAGATCAAGAGCTCAAGGGATGTCATCGTGATGAATGTGTGCTGAACAGGGAGGTGCCATACGTTCGGTGCTAGGATCGGTTGGATCGCGAAGACGTTCGACTACATCAACCGGGTTACTAAATGCTTCCGCTTTCGGTCTACGAGGGTACGTGGACACACTTTCCCCTCTTGCTACTATGCATCTCCTAGATAGATCTTGCGTGATCATAGGAATTTTTTTGAAATACTGCGTTCCCAGACAGTGGCATCCGAGCCAGGTCTATGCATAGATGTTATATGCACGAGTAGAACACAAAAAGTTGTGGGCGATAATAGTCATACTGCTTACCAGCAACGTCTTACTTTGATTCAACGGTGTTGTTGGATGAAGCGGTCCGGACCGACATTACATGACCGCGTTCATGAGACTGGTTCTACCGACGTGCTGTGCATAGGGGTGGCTGGCGGGTGTCTGTTTCTCCAACTTTAGTTGAATCGAGTTTGACTATGCCCGGTCCTTGTTGAAGGTTAAAGCAACACACTTGACGAAAAATCGTTGTGGTTTTGATGCGTAGGTAAGAACGGTTCTTGCCAGAAGCCCGTAGCAGCCACATAAAACATGCAACAACAAAGTAGAGGACGTCTAACTTGTTTTTGCAGGGCATGTGGTGATGTGATATGGTCAAGACGTGATGAGATATAAATTGTTGTATGAGATGATCATGTTTTGTTAAAATTATCGGCAACTAGCAGGAGCCTTATAGTTGTCTCTTTATTGCACAAGATGCAAGCGTCGTATAATTGCTTTACTATATCGCTATGCGATAGCAATAGTTGCAAAAGCAATAGTTGGCGAGACGGCCATGTGACGACACGTTGATAGAGATCAAGATGATGGAGATCATGGTGTCATGCCGGTGACGATGGAAATCATGACGGTACTTTGGAGATGGAGATCAAAGGCACAAGATGATGATGGCCATATCATGTCACATATTTTGATTCCATGTGATGTTTATCTTTTATGCATCTTATTTTGCTTAGTACAACGGTAGCATTATATGATGATACCTCACTAAATTTCAAGGTATAAGTGTTCTCCCTGAGTATGCACCGTTGCTACAGTTCGTTGTGCCGAGACACCACGTGATGATCGGGTGTGATAAGCTCTACGTTCACATACAATGGGTGCAAGCCAGTTTTGCACACGCGGAATACTTGGGTTAAACTTGACGAGCCTAGCATATGCAGATATGGCCTCAGAACACTGAGACCGAAAGGTCGAACGTGAATCATATAGTAGATATGATCAACATAGTGATGTTCACCATTAAAACTACTCCATCTCACGTCATGATCGGACATGTTAAGTTGATTTGGATCACGTGATCACTTAGATTATTAGAGGGATGTCTATTTAAGTGGGAGTTCTTAAGTAATATGATTAATTGAACTTTAATTTATCATGAACTTAGTCCTGATAATATTTGCAAATTATGTCGTACATCAATAGCTCACGTATAGCTTCCCCGTTTTATTTATGATATGTTCCTAGAGAAAACTGAGTTGAAAGATGATAGTAGCAATGATGCGGACTAGGTCCATGATCTGAGGATTACCCTCAT
Organism: Triticum urartu; assembly: GCF_056163025.1. Classification (NCBI taxonomy): domain Eukaryota; kingdom Viridiplantae; phylum Streptophyta; class Magnoliopsida; order Poales; family Poaceae; genus Triticum; species Triticum urartu. Next base: position 473,986,312 of record NC_141878.1, on the reverse strand, counting down.
TGCTGCACAGAAGAATTATGTCCTTGATGCACCGCTAGGTGATGGTCCTATTGCAGGAGTAGATGCAGACGTTATGAACGTTTGGCAAGCTCAGTATGATGACTACTTGATAGTTTAGTGCGCCATGCTTTACGTCTTAGAACCGGGACTTCAAAAATGTTATGAATACCAAGGAGCATATAAGATGTTCCAAGAGATGAAATTGGTATTTCAGACTCATGCCTGAGTCGAGAGGTATGAGACCTCTGACAAGTATTTTTCCTACAAGATGGAGGAGAATAGCTCAACCAGTGAGCATGTGCTCAGAATGTATGAGTACTACAATCACTTGAATCAAGTGGGAGTTAATCTTCCAGATAAGATAGTGATTGACAGAGTTCTCTAGTCACTATCACTAAGTTACTGGAACTTCGTGATGAACTATAATATGCAAGGGATGACGAAAACGATTCCCGAGCTCTTTGCGAGGCTGAAATCGGCGAAGGTAGAAATCAAGAAAAGCATCAAGTGTTGATGGTTGACAAGACCACTAGTTTCAAGTAAAAGGGCAAGGGAAAGAAAGGGAACTTCAAGAAGAATGGCAAGCAAGTTGCCACTCCCTTGAAGAAGCCCAAAAAGCTAGACCCAATCCTGAAATTGAGTGCTTCTAATGCAAAGGAAATGGTCACTCGAAGTGGAACTTCCCCAAATACTTGGCAGATAAGAAGGATGGCAAAGTGAACAAAAGTATATATGATATACATGTTATTGATGTGTACTTTACTAGTGTTCATAGTAGCCCCTATGTTGGGGACTATCAGGCATGACCCGCCCAGGACGGGCTGGGTCAATCACCATGGCGGGTTATTTGAAAGAAGCCCAAAGAGTATATAGAAATGACGGTTCACGATAAGGCTTATAGTAGGCCCAAGCCCAGAGGCGGCTTAAGGCCCGTGAGTATAAACCGTCATGTATGAATAAGACTTGTAAAATAAGGCATGTAATAGACGTCACCGAGTAGGACACGTTGTGTGAGCCGGCCGGGACTCTCTAGGCCGCAGGGCGTCAACCCATGTATATAAGGGGATGACCCGACAGTGGCTTAGGGCAAGAAACAACAGATCGAGAGCCAAGCAAGCGTATTTCGTTCCTTGGTCATCAAAACCTAGCAATACCACATCAAGTGGACTAGGCTTTACCTTCACCGTAAGGGGCCGAACCAGTATAAAAACCTCTCGTGTCCTTTGTCCTGATTAACCCCTTTAAGCTTCCTAGTTGTGATGGCTCCACGACTAAGTCCTTTCACTAGGACATCTGCCGTGACAATTCCACGACAGTTGGAGCCCACCGTGGGGCCAGCACACGGTGGATTTGAGTTCTTGAAGGGCAACTTCGAAGGGATCAAGGGATACGTTGTGGGCCGGATGACCAAGAGTCGTCGTGGCAAGCTCTACATCGGCGACGAAGGCTGGGGCCCCGACGCCGACTCAATTGAGTACGGGTACCGGGTCCCCTTCAGCGGAATCCATGGCTTCATCAGCCGGATCGGCGAGCCAGGCCCTGAGCCGGACATCTGCACTGACCTCATCGAGACGGCTCAGCGTGCGAGACCCGCCCGGACTCAGTCCGCCGTGAGCGTGCCTTCGTGGGCTGCATCCATGGAGGGGAGTTCTTTGAAGGATCTGTGGATGGCGGTGAGATGGCCATCTACTCTGACGGTGAGTCGTCCACAAGCGAGACAGATTCATTGTATCAACTACGGCTTGGGGGCTATTCCGATGGCAACAGTATTCCGGGCCCCTTTGAGCCACCGAACAGAGCGGGGGTCTTCATGACTGGTACACAGCCCGCACAAAACTCTATAGCTGCGGCAGCAATAACCTCTAGGACGGCCGCGACCGGGTCAGGAGACCCTGTGCTCCCGCCAGCTCAGGTGCTGATGGATCTTATGGATAAGATGACGGCCCTGTTGACCGCCGTGGTTGAACCGGCGGATAAGGCTCAGCATGATGCGGAGGTGGCACTGCTACGTGAGGAGGTAGCTCAAGCCAAGGAAAACTTGGCGGCGGAGGATGTCCGGATGGCTGCGGAACGGGCGGCTTTGGATGCCCGGGCTCAACAGCTTCAATCAGAGGCTTTTCATCTTTCGATGAATCTAAACGCGTCGAACGAGGTCATGAGGAGAAGGCACCAGAAGACTCAATCATGTCTGCCCCTGACTTATGATCCTAGGAATCTCTTCCACACACCCAGGGCTGGTCCCAGTAACCCGCCAGAGGCCAAACAGATTAGAACACCCGGGGCAGGGGTGCCGGGTCAGCCGCGAGCTATGGAACCCCCTCGAGTGAATACGGCTCCGCCTCGTCATACACCAACACCGTCGGGTCATTTTTCTAACGCTTTAGAGAATCTGATTGCTGCATCAGCATGTCTGGCGGCTCTCCCAATGGAAGGCGATTCCCCGACGGCGATCGAAACGCGAAGGGTCAGAGATCTTCTTCAAACAGCTCTGGCACAGCAGGAGTCATACTCTTATAGTCGAGACATGATCCATTCAACCCCTCGCCCAAGCCGGAGCCCAAGCTATAGCAGACATATGGATTCGGCAGCCATGTCTAGCAATGCTCAGCGCCGTAACCAGCCACGCAGGTATGACCCGGCGCATGATGAGGCTCTTAACTTGGTGGACTAGGAGAGGATCCGCCAAGAGGCTGAGCGGGCGGTTCAACAGGCAGCGGAGCAGGCGGCTCACCAGGCTTTTTCGGTTTATCCAACGACCTCTGTTGAAGCAGGTGTGGCCACAAAGACATGAGGTGTCCCTTATCTGGTGTCGGCTCTGTGTAATGAGTGTTTGCCAAAGGACTTTAAGGGGCCTCGCAAGGTGCCTAATTACACAGCCGACTTACAGCCTGGGGCATGGATTGAAAGTTATGAGATGTCCATGGAATTGTTGGAGGTCAGTGACGCAGCAATGGCCAAGTACTTCACTATGATGCTGGATGGAACAACTCGCACTTGGTTAAAGGGGTTGCCACCCAATTCCATCGGCTCATGGGCAGAGTTAAAAGCCCGGTTAATCTAGAACTTCAAAGATACATGCAAGCAACCCATGTCAATTGTAGATCTGACTAATTGCAAGCAAGAGGAAGGTGAATCCACAACCCATTGGGTGCGCCGGTGAAGGAAATAATACATTCATCTGATAAGATGGATGCCGGCTCCGCAGTCTTAATGTTGGAGAAAAATTGCCATTTTGAACCTCTGAAATAGAAGCTGGGGCGGCTCAAGCGTGATTGTAATGACAAGGGCCAGCTGGTGGCGGCTCTGGTCAAATACACTGATTCTGATAGTACCAAGGATCCCGCGTCTGACGAAGAGAAGACAGGGAAGGGAAAGAAGAATGGAAACGGTAAGGGTCACCAGCATAACCCGGCAAATCAAGGAGGTAACAATAAACGTAAGGCTGATGGTAGTCTAGAGTTTGTGGCTAATACCAACGCATAGGGAAACAATCAACGGCGCAAGGGGAGGCCACCTCCTCGGTCACGAGGGTCAGGTCCCACCCTAGAATAGTTGCTAAATGAACCATGTCCGAGACACGGCACCCGGGAGAAGCCGGCCACCCATCTATGGAAAGACTGTACGATCATGAAGTCTTTCAAGAATTCTAACATGTTCGACGGTAATCACGGACCTAGCAGTGGCTTAGGCGGTGGCGGTTTCCATGGCCTGGGCGGCGGCTCAAGTGGTGGAGGTTTTCATGGCCAGGGCCCTCAGGGAAATCAAGGCGGCTATAATCAGCAATTTGGCCAAGGTAGTCAACAGCAGCAGCAATCCGGGTATCAGAGTAACCCAAAGCAGCTAAACAGTGGGCAGTACCACGTGTTCACCATCAGTTTATGCAGAAGGGACCAGAAACTTCATAAGAGGGCTATGAATGTGGTTGAACCGGCGGTTACACGTTATTTGAGATGGTATGAGTAGCCTATTTGTGGAGTAGGGAAGATCACCCTCCCTGGGTCGATAATCTGGGTCACCTGGCTTTGGTGGTGGCCCCTCAGGTTGGTGGATACAAATTCACTAAAGTACTCATGGACGGAGGCAGTAGCATCAACATACTCTATTATGAGACGTTCCGACGGATGGGGTTGACTGACAAAAGCCTTAAGACATCCAACACCGTTTTCCATGGAGTAGTGCCTGGCAAGTCGGCATATCCAATTGGTAAGATTGAGTTGGAAGTAGCCTTTGGAGATGAGCATGATTCTAGGGCGGAGAAATTAACCTTTGAAGTGGTCAAAATCAAAATCCCATATCACGCCCTGTTTGGACGGCCGGCTTATGCAAAATTCATGGCACAGCCGTGTTATGTTTATCTGCAGCTCAAGATGCCGGGTTGCAAGGGTACTATCACAATGCATGGAAGTCGGAAGATAGCTTTGGAATGTGAAGAAGGTGATGCTGCTTACGTCGAATCTGTTTGCGCGATAGAGGAATTGAAGTTTTACAAGGATAATGTCGACCCGGCGGACATGACGTCTTTGAAAAAGACAACCACGGAGCATGAGCCGGCGCTGAAGTTTAAGTCAGCTGATGATACCAAGATGATTGATTTTGTGCCTGGCGACTCATCCAAACAATTCACTATCAGTGCTAACTTGGATCCCAAATAGGAAAGCGCGCTCATTGAGTTCATCCTTCTAACATGCCGGGTGTACCGAGAGAACTCGCTGAGCACACTCTCAATATTGATCCCAAGTTTAAGCCGGTCAGGCAGTTTCTTCGGCGGTTCAACGAGGAAAGGCGCAAGGCTATCGGAGAAGAGGTGGCCCGGATCTTGGCGGCCGGGTTTATTGTTGAAGTTTTTCACTCAGAGTGGTTGGCTAACCCGGTGCTTGTGCTCAAAAAGAACGGCACTTGGCGTATGTGTGTGGATTACACACATTTAAACAAAGCTTGTCCGACTGATCGTTTTGCTCTCCCTCGTATTGATCAAATCATTGATGCTATGGCGAGTTGTGAGCGTTTGAGCTTTTTGGATGCTTATTTGGCTATCATCAGATCAAAATGGCAGTTAAGGACTAGGAGAAGACGGCTTTTATTACTCCATTTGGAGCCTTCTCCTATGTGTCTATGCCTTTGGGGCTTAAGAGTGCCCAGGAGACTTATCAGCGGTGTGTACAGAACTGCCTTCATAATCAGATTGGGCGTAATATTCATGCTTACGTGGACAATATAGTGGTGAAATCCAGAGAGAAGGAAACCTTGGTAGCTGATCTGAAGGAAACCTTTGATAACCTCTGGGTCTACAAGATGATGCTTAACCCGGCCAAGTGCGTTTTTGGAGTCCCAGCTGGCAAGCTTTTGGGCTTTTTGGTGTCTAACAGAGGCATTGAGGCTAACCCGGAAAAAATTAAGGTGATTACATCTTTGGCTAAACCGGCGTGCATCAATGACGTTCAGCGGCTGGCGGGTCACGTTGCAGCTTTGAGCCGGTTCATAAGCCGGTTGGGTGAAAAGGCTATGCGGTTGTATCAAATGATGAAGAATATAGATGATTTTGTCTGGAGTGACGCTGCTAATTCTTCCTTTGAAGATCTGAAAAGATAGCTCGCCGAACCGCCGGTCCTTGCTGCTCCGATTGAGAAGGAGCCACTGTTGTTATATGTGGCTGCTAACACACGTGCTGACAGTGTGGCCATCGTTGTCAAGCGCAAGGAGGCTGGCAAGGAACATCTGGTTCAATGGCCGGTTTATTACGTCAGTGAAGTGCTCATTGAGTCCAAACAGAGATATCCACATTGGCAGAAGCTTGTTTATGGGGTGTCCATGGCAAGCCGGAAGCTTAAGCATTACTTTCAGGGTCATCCTATCACTGTGGTTAGCTCTGCCCCTTTGGGAGATATTATTCAAAATAGAGAAGACACAGGACGAGTCGCCAAGTGGGCCATTGAACTTGGGTCTCATGGTTTAAAGTATGTGCCACGTACTGCCATCAAATCTCAAGCACTGGTGGACTTCATTAATGATTGGACGGAGTTGCAGATACTTGAAGAGAAGCCAGACAACCCATATTGGATGATTCATTTTGATGGGTCCAGACAATTGGAAGGCTCGAGGGCTGGAGTTGTTTTAACTTCTCCTTTGTCGGTGTTCTGGGAACGGGGGTCCCCAGACTTGCCTGCCTGCGGCCTGCGGCGTGGCTCAAGTGGGGGCCCAGCGCGACCCATCTTTATCAGCTCAAGCTCAAGACCCTCGCGAGGGGCCGAGCCTCGTGGGGCGGACGACAGGAAGCTTCCTCAGAGGCAGCCTCATCAGGCAGGTTCACGAGGAGGAGGAGAGATCAAGGCAGGGGTACCTCACGAGGAGCCCGTGATGCAAGCCATGACGATCGAGACCAGGTGGGCGCCAGGCGGGCGCCGGCCTGCGCAGTGTCCTTGTTTCCCCTTTGGTGCAAAGGGGGCAAGCACAGGCCAAGGCATCGGGCAAAGGTTACCATTCCGGTGCAACGAGACCAAGACCAACAGAGCGGCAGGACGGAGGTCACCATGGAGCCCAAGACGGCGTCACCACCAGTGCTTTTGGCAGCCGAAGACCACCTTTGGTTAGGATAACTTGTACTAGATGTTCCCCTTCAAAATGGCCGATTGTTGGCGCCCTTCCTGCTCATTATTTGGGGAGAGGCTCAAGGCCTTTATAAATAGAGCTAGCCACCGCAGATTGGAGAGAGAGAGGAAAAAAGGGAGAGACGTCGAGGGATCGACACACCTAGACATCTAGAGATCTGATAGAGCCCTAGCAGAGAGAGAGAGAGGCGACTGAACTCACCCCAACAGTTCATCGCACCAGCTCAAGAACACCTCTCGTGAGGCTGTTCTTCCCTTGTACTGTTCATCATCAGCCCCTGCGGCAATCCACCACACCACACACTGTAGTAGGGTATTACACCACAACGGTGGCCCGAACCAGTATAAACCTCATGTCCCTTGTGTTGTTCGTTGTTTCCAGCTTAGATCACGCGAGGAGATTGGACGTAGATCGGTAGGGGAGAGATCTCCATGCGCACCCCAGTGTTCGAACCTCAAGGGTCTGTCGGAACCCGAAATCCGACATTTGGCATGCCAGGTAGGGGTGCGCCGGAATCTTTCTTCCGTTGTTCGCGCGTGATCTTCCGTCGTGTCCATGGCCGACGCTCGTCGGGCTCGCGCCGAGCGCCGGCTGCTCTCGCCACCCGCGTCGCCCAGACGGCGCCCGTCGGCGGACGCCCTCGTCGTTCCCTGTCGCCTGCCACCAACGCCGCCACCGGCCCGGCGGGGAACGAGTAGCAGGCCTCGTCCCAGCATCCTTCGGTGCGGCGGGAGGGCCGCACCGCCACACCGTTGCTAACTCCACCTGCTTCGTCATCCCACGCCCGTCGCACCCCCATGGACGCGCACGCCGTGCTGCTCCTGGCAGGAGAGCTCCTGCACTACCGCCCCGTCGATGACCTCTACGAGGACTGGCTCACCTGCATCACCGAGCTCGTCAGCGCCGCAGGGGGCTCCCCCTTGCCGTCCCTCTTGCTGCCTCGCCCACCATTCCGCGCAGGAGGCGAGGATCAGGAGGTGCCTCCACCACCTCCTCTCCAAGAAGGCGCCCTGGCTCCAAGGCGCGCAGCCCCAGGGCGAGACCCTCCGCGTCCGGCGCCTGCGCAGCAAGAAAGGAGCTGCCAAGAGATCCCTCGTCCCCAAGAAGGTGCTCGCGCGCTCCCAGCATCGGCGCGCCAAGATCGCGTCCCTGCACCTTCACGCCAAGACCCTACGCTGCTCCATGCGGCGGCGCGCGGTAATCCCCAGGAACAAGCCCAGCACCAGCAAAAGGCGCCGGTGGCCACAGCAGGCTGCCGTGCCCTCACCCCCGAGCTACGCGGTGTCGCATGGCCAGGAAAGTTCAAGTCTGACCTGCCCCCTCGCTACGATGGCACGGCGGACCCCGCGGAGTTCCTACAGCTCTACGAGCTATGCATCGAAGCCACCAACGGAGACGAAAGGGTCATGGCGAATTGGTTTCCCATGGCACTCAAGGACGGGGCCCGCACCTGGCTCCTCAACCTGGCTCCTGGCACAATCTCCTCCTGGGACGAGATGCGCACTTGCTTCATCGCCAACTTCTAGGGCACTCGCGGCCGGCCCCCGGCCATGAGCGATCTGTGCCGCATCAAGCAGCAGCAAGGGGAAACCTTGCAGAAATATATCTAGCACTTCAACAACGCTCGCCTCAAGATCCCCAAGGTGACTGAAGAAGCCATCATCTCGGCCTTCTCCGATGGCGTACGCGACATCAAGATGAAGGAGGAGCTAGCAATCCATGAAGACCTGTGCACATTCCTGGAGCTCTTCAACTTGGCAACCAAGTGCGCGAGGGCTGAGGAAGGGCGCCTTTCCCTCCTCGAACTCCCGGCTGCCGACCAAAAAGAGAAGAAGCCCAAGGCCAAGGGCGTGAAGCGCAAGGGGGCTGCCGTGCTTGCAGCGGAACCAGACACCAAGAGAGGCAGGGATTAGCCTGAGTCATCCAAGGGCAGCTGGTACTACGTGTACCACGACCTCCACACCCACAACACCAATGAATGTCAAGAGCTCAGGGCCGTGAGAGAGGGACGTGTCGGCCAACGCCCCGAGCACAATGATAGGGGCTATGGCCGAGGAGGAGGAAGAGGTGGAGGACGATGGGAAGACCGTGGCCCTCGCCAAGGGTGGCGTGACCGACCTTGCGAGGATCGCTGGCAGGACCAGCCTCGCGAGGGAGGCTGGAGAGATCAGCCTCGTGAGGATTGCCCGCACAGCAACGCATGCCTTCCTCCTCTGCCGCCACCGCCAAGGAGGAACGAAGACCAACATCAAGACGAGGGAGCTGGGGGCTTCCAGGAGCCGCGCGCAATCGCTTGCATCTTGGGTGGAGCGCAGGCCCTAGCCTCACAGTGCATCTTCAAGCAGTTTGCTCCCGAGGTGAATGCAGTCCTCCCCAAGATTGAGGCCACGCACCCTCTCAGGTGGTCTACGTGCGCTATCACATTCAGCTCAGCGGATCAGCTCAAGTGCGAGGCAACGGCCTGAGTCCTCCCGATGCTTTGTTCCCCAGTCATCAGCAACGTGCAGGTCAGCAGGACCCTCATTAACGGCGGAGCAGGACTCGACGTCCTGTCCGTCGAGACGTTCGACAACCTCCAAGTGCCGTACGAATGGCTTCAGCCGACCAAGCCCTTCTCAGGAGTCACCGATGGTTCCACTATTCCAATAGGGCAGGTTCGCCTTCCAGTCACCTTCGGGCAGCGCAACAACTACCGCACCGAGCTCATCGACTTCGACGTCGCCCACATCCGTCTGTCATACAACGCCATCCTCGGGTACCCAGCCCAGGCCAAGTTCATGGCAGTGACTCACCATGGGTACAACGTCCTCAAGATGCCAGGAAGCGGTGGAGTCATCACCGTACCCTGTGAAGAAAGGGAAGCAGTGTGTTCACTTGAGCGCGCGTTCCAAGCCGCAGCAATCGAAGACCCGGACCACAGGAACGGAAGGCTTCCTGAGGCAACCCTTAAGAAGAAGGTTTCGCCTGGCCCAAGCCATAAGGAGGCAGGCGCCTCCGGAGGTGTTGCGTCAGGATCTGCGCCCAATCAGGGAGCGCCACCCTCCCTCGCATAGGAAGGCGCGCCCGGCGCCCTCCTCAGGCGGGGCTCGGGGGCTCTTTCTTGGAGAGCCACCGACTTTGCCAAGGTCGCGAGGGAGGCGCTCGGGTGCCACTTGGAGGGGTGCTTCCAGGCACGTTTCCCTCAGGAAGGTACAAGGCAAGGAAGACCAAACCCTCAGGAGTTCATCGCAAGAAACACCCAGGAGCTACAGGAGTCGAGAGTCATGCGCGGCAGCCGCTGTTTGCCCACCGTGGCCCCACATCCTGGCGAGGATGGTGGGCTGCGCGTCTGCATCGACGTGCCAGGGCTCAACCGAGCCGCGTCTCAGGAGCGCCTCTGGCCTTCGTGCGTGGGGCGTTGCGAGGGTCCACCTCACAGCTATGTTCGCATGCCTTTCAGCCTGCCGAACGCGGTCGCCGCTCATCAGCGCCTGCTGAGGAGCATTCTGGAGGCTCAGGAGGTCAGGCATCGTGCGGTCCTGGCGGAGATGGAGATGGCCCCCGGAGACCCACCTGTGCCCCCGGAGCCTCCCGAGGCTCCTGGGCCTGGGGGCTCATGAGGATCGACGTCTTTATCGCGCATCGCCCGCTTCTTCAGCATCACTTCATCTTCAACGGCACCAGGTGACATCTTTCTAAGTTCCGTTTTTAGCTGGGAGCGCCCACAGGGCCGCATCATTCCCAGGTCGCGTGGGTCCGTCCCGGCGGCATGTATCCGTTTTGCTTATGCTATTTACTTACCTTGTTGGGGGCGCCCCTCGGGCTGCATCATCCCCGAGCTGCTCGGGCCTGGCCCAGCGACATTTGCTTTTCTCGCGTCTATTTAAATGAATTTCCTCCTGCGTGCTTAACATACCCGACCTAATTGCCTGCTCGATTGACGCCTACCAATGGAGCCGCTCGCTCTGGCATGGCATTTGCGCACGGGTCCGTCCCTGCAACGCTGATAAACCTGAGTGGTCGAGCTCTGACCGTGGCAGCCCCGCAAGGCGCCACCTCACCAGGCCCTCAGTGCCCCAATCACTTGCCCGGAGTGACCAAAGGTTGGCTGGCAACCGTAACGACAGGTCTTGTTTCTCTTCATGATTGGTGTGCAGGACCTACTCCAGGAGCAACGCTGGGGACCTCGCGAGCTGTCTCTCCCTCTCTCCGTCACAAACTGCTTGCACGTTAAAAGGGGAGCACCTGAGCATCGTGACTCATGGGCTCCTACTGGCTCTCCAGCCCTCACCACCTGGCCTTGACCCACGGCATCGCGACCTGTCATACCGGCGGCGGATGAGCTCGCTCGAGGGCCGGGACCTGAGGACATAGAGCATTAAGGAAAGTGCGGGGGAGTGGGAAGAAGCTTGCGAGGACCTAACCCAGCAGCGCCTCAGCTGCCACCACTCGGGCCGGGTGCTTCATCGAGGAACTACACCAAACTCAAGAGATAAGTCACCCCCTTACAAGAGTTGGATCAACGGAGCGCCAAACCCTCGCCCAGTGCGGCTCTTTCATGGCAACGTTGCCTTCCTTTCTCGCACAGCGAGGGCTGCTTGATCGCTAAAGGGGACCTCCCGAGCATCGCGACTCGGGGGCTCTTACCGGACCTCGGGCCGCTCACCTCCTGGCCTTGACCACGACAACGTGACCTGGCATACCAGCGACGGCTGAAGCCTGCTTGGGGACTGGGACCTGTCAGCATAGAGCGCCAAGTCCTCGTGAGGATAGAAAGGGGGAGCCGATCCGGGACAGGACAAGCACCTTGCATTGATTCATATTAAGATATAATGTTCACAAAAGACATGGCAAACGCCTTACATGCCCCCACGGGTGTTGCTTCGATTCCTCGTAGGGAACAAAAGTACCAATCCTAAGGAACGCTAATCGCCCGCACCTCCGCAAGGGACGCCATCATCAACAGTGGGCTGCCCAACGCCGGCGCCAACCCCATCCAGATCAGTGGCGTCGGCGGCTGGACACAGCTGCCCCGCTCCGAGCACAACGCGAGCTCGGGGGCTTGTAGCTGTCGTCGCTCGTCTTCGGAGTCCCCAGGAGCTCGGGGGAGCCGCTGGATTCCCCAGCTCCTCCGCTGCTGCCTGAGGAGCTGCTGGAGGGCCGATAGGCGGGCCAGGTCCTCGCCGGTTCGTTGCCCCTGCTGCTCTCCCTAGGGAAGCACTCCAGCCGGCGTCCTTCAGCATCGAAGACCTTAAAGAACATCAGGGAGGCATCGTCGTATTCAAGATGAATTACGAGGGCACCTACCGTCCAGCAGACCCGGGCGATTTTCGCCCCAGCCCCGGGTCATGAAGACCTTGCCCGGAGCGACGACCGCGACCTCCGCTCCGGTCGCTAGGGTACTGCAGTCGGCGTGCTACAACCAGAGCTCCAGATCCCCGCTCGGCGGCATCTCGAAGGCGAAGGAGGGAGGAAGGCGAATCCAAGAGCTCGGAGGCATGGCGGTGTGGAGCACGAGCTCGCGAGAGGAGCGCTCGGCGTGGACTCCAGGAGGAATGACATGCACCACCGTGACTCGCCGGCGTCGACGGCGGCACCGTCGGTGTCGCTCGACGCCTTCTCCCCCAGGACCCACGACGCGGGCATACAAGGGTAGCGGATACCCAGGCGGCGGCCGCTCATACCAGGGCCTCGGTGCCTCCTGCTGAGCACCCTCATCTCGGTGGCAGAGGACGAGCCGCTTCTTCGGCGGAAGTGGGTCAGGACCCTCTCGGGGGGGCCTTTCCCTTCTCTTCTGCAGAAAACCGGCGGATTGGTGCCATTGACGTAAGGAGAAGCAAGAACAAGGAAGAAGGAAAGGAGCAGCAGCAAGGGATGGACTGAAGGGGCTCGCGCAGCCCCGTATTTATAGCCGAAGGAGGCCAACCACCGAGCACCACGATCGCACGTAATCATGACCGGTTTCTGTGCATGCATGGACTTGTCAAGTCGTGCGGTCGCCGAGGCATCATGCGGAAGCGCAGACGCCCACGACCAATCAATCGCCACGCGGCGCCCAAGGCCACAGGCTATTGGGGCCCGTGGCGCTTCGCGCTTGCGTCTTCGCTTCCCTGCCAGGCCCAGCCCGGGCACGCCTTGGTCCCGGGGGCTACTGTCGGCGTTCTGGGAACGGGGGTCCCCAGACTTGCCTGCCTGCTGCCTGCGGCGTGGCTCAAGTGGGGGCCCAGCGCGGCCCATCTTCATCAGCTCAAGCTCAAGACCCTCACGAGGGACCGAGCCTTGCGGGGCGGACGACAGGAAGCTTCCTCAAAGGCAGCCTCATCAGGCAGGCTCACAAGGAGGTGGAGAGATCAAGGCAGGGGTACCTCGCGAGGAGCCCGTGACGCAAGCCATGACGATCGAGACCAGGCGGGCGCCGGCCTGCGCAGTGTCCTTGTTTCCCCTTTGGTGCAAAGGGGGAAAGCACAGGCCAAGGCATCAGGCAAAGGTTACCATTCCGGTGCAACGAGACCAAGACCAACAGAGCGGCAGGACGGAGGTCACCGTGGAGCCCAAGACGGCGTCACCACCAGTGCTTTTGGCAGCCGAAGACCACCTTTGGTCAGGATAACTTGTACTAGATGTTCCCCTTCAAAATGGCCAATTGTTGGCGCCCTTCCCGCTCATTATTTGGGGAGAGGCCCAAGGCCTCTATAAATAGAGCTAGCCACCGCAGATTGGAGAGAGAGAGGAAAAAAGGGAGAGACATCGAGGGATCGACACACCTAGACATCTAGAGATCTGATAGAGCCCTAGCAGAGAGAGAGAGGCGACTGAACTCACCCCAGCAGTTCATCGCACCAGCTCAAGAACACCTCTCGCGAGGCTATTCTTCCCTTGTACTGTTCATCATCAGCCCCTGAGGCAATCCACCACACCACACACTGGAGTAGGGTATTACACCACAACAGTGGCCCGAACCAGTATAAACCTCGTGTCCCTTGTGTTTTTCGTTGTTTCCAGCTTAGATCACGCGAGGAGATTGGACATAGATCGGTAGGGGAGAGATCTCCATGCGCACCCCGGTGTTCGAACCTCAAGGGTCTGCCGGAACCCGAAATCCGACATCCTCGAGGTGACAAATTTTGTTATGTGTTGCGATTGATGTTTCCTTGTACTAACAATGCAGCTGAGTATGAGGCCTTAATCCATGGGCTTCGAATGGCTAGAGAGATGATTTTAAGCCATGTACGGTGCCTTGGCGACTCAGACCTGGTGGCTCAGCAAGTATCAGGCAAGTGGGATTCCAAGGACCCTCTCATGGCGGCTTATCGCCGTGAGGTTGACGCTGTTGCTGGACACTTCAAGGGTTATCAGGTGGAGCACATTGACTGCAGAAAGAATGAAGCGGCCGATGCTTTAAGCCGGTTGGGATCTCAGCGTAAGCCGGTGCCACCTAACACCTTTTTAGATGTTCTGCATAACCCTTCTGTCAAGTTGCCTACAGAAGAGGACTTGGCTATTCCAGACCCAGAAGCACGATTGGTGGCGGCTTGGCTTACATGACCCGGGGTGAGTTGCCGGAGGATGATACTTTGGCTCGACAGATAACCCGGCGGTCTAAGTCAATGACAATTTCCAATGGAGAGTTGTATCATCGCAGTGTCACTGGAGCGTTTGAATGTTGTGTCTCTCCTGAAGAAGGTCAAGAAATTCTTCGTGAGATTCATGAAGGGGATTGTGGCCATCATGCCGGTTCAAAGTCTCTTGTGGCCAAAGCTTTTCGTCATGGTTTTTACTGGCTAACGGCTCACGCTGATGCGGAGGATTTGGTCAGTAGGTGCGATGGGTGTCAAAAATTTTCACGACGAGCGCACGTGCCGGATCAAGAATTGTGGATGATTCCAATCACTTGGCCGTTTGCAGTCTGGGGGCTTGACATGGTTGGACCTTTCAAAAGGTCCAAAGATAAGAAGACACACCTTTTGGTGGCAGTGGACAAGTTCACAAAGTGGGTTGAGGCAAAGCCGGTCAGTAAGTGTGATGCGGCCACGGTGGTTCAATTCATGAAAAAGGTGATCTTTTGTTTTGGCTTTCCACACAGCATTATCACTGACAATGGCACCAACCTGTCCCAAGGAGATATGGAAGAATTCTGTCAACGGGAGCATATCCGGCTTGATGTCTTGTCAGTAGCTCACCCCCAATCCAATGGTCAAGCTGAAAGAGCCAATCAGGAAATCCTGAAAGGTCTAAAGCCCCAGCTTATGGTCCCTTTTCAACGGATGTTAGGTTGTTGGGTGGAAGAATTACCCTATGTGATATGGAGCATCAATACTACCCCAAACGGATCTATGGGTTATACGCCTTTTTTCATGGTTTATGGAGCAGAGGCAGTTCTGCCCAGTGACATCCGTCATGACTCGCCCCGCGTGGCGGCTTATGTTGAAGCTGATAACAAGCTAGCTCGACAGGATGCGCTTGAATTACTAGATGAAGAGCGAGACGTGGCAGCAGCCCGATCAGCAATTTACCAACAGGACCTGCGCCGTTATCACAGCCACCAGGTTAAGTCTAGAACCTTTCAAGAAGGTGACCTGGTGCTCCGGCTCACCCAGGATCAGTCTGATGCACACAAGCTATCCCCACCTTGGGAAGGACCCTTTGTGGTCAGCAATAACTTGAACAACGGGTCATATTACCTTATCGACATTCGAGAGCACCAAGACTCACGTAAATCGAAGGAGGAGACCCGCCGGCTGTGGAATATTGCTCATCTTCGGCCTGACTACACTTGAGCCACCGGCTCTCATAATGTACATACTTTGACGTTGTATATATTATGATAAGTAATAAAGCAGGACCTCCGTCCTTTTTTGATCATATATCTTTATCATTCTAATTATTCAAAATGACCAGTTGGGGGCTGGTCGTATTCGAATCTAGCTTAACCCTTTTGGTCCGGCTCATGATCGTATTTGAATCTAGCCGTTAAACCTCATGGTCACCAGGGGGCTTCCTATTCAAACATAGGTCGTATTCGAACCAAAGAGAACATAGCTGTCGTAACCCTTTTGATCGGCGCAAAGCCGAACTCACTAGGGGCTTCTTGATCGTATCCGAATCATAGCTTAACCCCTTTTGGGCCCGACTTGGATCGTATTCGAATCAGGGTCATTAAAAACCACTCAAGGTCATTTTGGGGCTTCCTATTCAAACATAGGTCGTATTCGAACAAAAGAGAACATAGCTGTCGGTACCCTCTTGATCGGCGCAACGCCAAAGCCACTCGGGGCTACATGATCGTATCCGAATCCTAGCTTAACCCCTTTGGTCCGGTTTACTGATCGTATTCAAATCAGAAGCCTCCAAATTTTTCTTACTGCTTGATTTACATCGTTTGAAACATACTATTTTCTTTTACTGGTTTTTTGTTGTCTCAAATCTAACTGTAAGTATGGTTTCAATTTAAACCGGCTCGGTTATTGGACAATGAGTTGCCAAGGCATAACAAATCATCAGGCATATGGAGGTATTGACTTCTACAAAGATTTGGTTGTCAACCTTACTATCCGAGTCATATAAGTCGGCAGTTCAGAATCAAAGAACACAATTATGTATCAAGTGTTTTGACCCGTCCAGCGATAAACCGCCAGGACAGTTTTTTCATCTTCTGCATACAGGAACAGATTTAAACACTGCAAATGTGATAAAGGATATAATGCATATATTAACATGACAGGTAAAACAGTCATATGCAACATAATATGCACGACGACATCGGCAAAACATGCAGTTTTCAAGCTAACCTATTACAAGGCATTGAGAGCCTAAAAGGTTAAAACTGTTTTCTCTCCTAAGCAGATGTTAAGCTAAAGGCCGGATTATTCAGACGGTTATGACTCCTCCCTCGCCGCTTCACCTCCTCCCACTGGTTGGAAGCTGGGTTTGGATCAATCAAAGCCATCCAGAGCAACGAACTCAGCTTCATCGTCAATTAGACATGCCGGGTCAATTTCTGGGGCAAAGGTCTGCTGGCGAACCGGCGTGATAAGATCTGTCACTTTATACGAGGGAGTCGCCATCTTCTTATTATCAACATTGTCGGTGTTCTGGGAACGGGGGTCCCCAGACTTGCCTGCCTACGGCCCGTGGCGTGGCTAAGCCAGCAGGCCGTACGGCCCATCTTCATCAACAAGGCATCCAAGACCCTCGCGAGGAGCCAAGCCTCGCGAGGCGGACGACACAAGACCTCCTCTGGAGTGGCCTACTCGGGCAGGCTCACGAGGAGCGGAGATATCAAGGCGAGGCAAACCTCATGAGGCTCTTGTGACGTGAGCCATGACGATCGACACCAGGCGGGCGCCAGCGCGCGTAACGTCCTTGTTTCCTCTTTGGTGCTAAGGAGGCCTGCGCAGGTGAGGAGTAACGAGGCATCAGGCAAAGGTTGCCATATCGGTGCAACAAGACCAAGACCGGAAGGGTGGCAAGACGGAGGTCATCGTGGAGCCCAAGACGGCGTCACCACCAAAGCCTTTGGCAGGCGAAGACCACTTTTGTTAGGATGGCTTGTACTAGTTGTCCCCCTTCAAATTAGCCCGCCGTTGTTGGCTCCCTTCCCGCTCAGTATTTGGGAAGAGGACCAAGGCCTCTATAAATAGAGTTAGCCACCACCATAGGTAAGGGGAGAAGGACACAGAGAGAGAGAGAGAGAGATAGAGAGAGCCTGAAGGTCATCCCCACACACACAAGTTAGCCAGGCACAAGAACACCTCAACCTCAGGAGGTTGTTCTTCCCCTTGTATTGTTCATCATAAGCCCTGGAGGCAATCCACCACCACCACACTGGAGTAGGGTATTACACCACAATGGTGGCCCGAACCAGTATAAATCTTGTGTCTTTCTGTATTGCGAGTTTGCCGAGTTCGTCCGCGAGATCTTAGCGAGCTAGGGCATACATCGTGGGAGGAAAAGACTTCGCACGCACCCCAGTGTTCGAACCTTAAGGGTTTGCCGGAACCCCACATCTGACATTTGGCACGCCAGGTAGGGGTGCGCCACAGCTTCCCTTCCATCAGTTCGTCGCTCCGTCGCTCCATCGTCTCCATGGCGGCCGCTCGCCGTGCTCGAGCTAAGCATCGGGCTGCCCTCACCACCCGTGTTGCTCAGACGGCCCCCATTGGCGGGCCACCTTGTCGTTCTCCGTCTCCCGCCGCTAATGCTGCCACTGGCCCGGTGGGGAACGAGCAGCAAGCGTCGGCAGCACCGCCACTCCATCGCTGACCCCGGCTGGTTCTTCATCCCATGCGTGCCACGCTCCCATGGAGGCATGGGCCGCACTCCTCGCCGCAAACGAACTCCTGCGCTACCGCCCAGTCGACGACCTTTACGAGGAGTGTCTCGACCGCGTCGCCGAGCTCGTCCGCGTCGCAGGGGGCTCCCCGGCGCTATCCGTCTCTCCGCCTCACCCTCAGCCGGCCACGGGCGATGAGGCCCGAGGCGCGCCTCCACCACCCCAGCCCAAAGACGGCGCCTTGGCACGAAGGCGCGCGGCCCCGCGGTGTGATACGCCACGTCCGATGCCTGCACGCGAAGAGAGAAGCTGCCAAGAAATCCCTCGGCCGCGAGGAGCTGCACCCGCACTCCCCGCACCGCCTCGTCAAGACCGCGCGCCGCCCACGGTGGCGCCGCGCGGACCTCATCAAGACCAAGCTCCACCTCCGAAGCGGGCCCCAATAACTACGGCCGACTGCCACGCCTTCACCCCCGAGCAGCGCAGCATCGCCTAGCCAGGCAAGTTCAAGTCGGATCTGCCTCCTCGCTACGACAGCACCGCCGACCCCGCGGAGTTCCTGCAGCTCTACGAGCTGAGCATCGAAGCAGCCAACGGCGACGGGAAAGTCATGGCAAACTGGTTTCCCATGGCTCTCAAGGACGGGGCCCTCTCCTGGCTCCTGAACCTGCAGCACGGCTCGATCTCCTCCTGGGACGAGATGCGCGACTGCTTCGTCGCCAACTTCCAGGGCACTCGCGACTGCCCGCCGGCCGCGGGCGACTCGCGCCGCATCAAGCAACATCCAGGGGAGACCCTCCAGAAGTACATTCAGCGCTTCAACAACACCCGCCTCAAGATCCCCAAGGTCACGGATGAGGCCATCATCTCCGCGTTCTCCGACGGTGTCCGTGACGTCAAGATGAAGGAAGAGCTCACTATCCACGAGGAGCTCTGCACGTCTCAGGAGCTGTTCAACCTGGCGACCAAGTGCACAAGAGCTGAGGAGGGGCGCCTTTCCCTCCTTGAGCTGCCAGTCGCAGGAGCAGAGGAGAAGAAAGCCAAGGCCAAGGACGTGAAGCGCAAGGAAGTGGCAGTGCTAGCTGCAGAGCCCGACACCAAACGGGGCAGAGATCAGCCCGAGTCATCCAAGAACAGCCGACCGTTCTGCGCCTTCCACAACCTGAACACCCACAACACCAGCGACTGCCAAGAGCTCCGAGCCCTACGCGAGGGACGCTACGGTCGACGCCCCGAGCGCAGCGACCGGGGCTACGGCCGCGGAGGAGGACGAGGAGGCGAACGCTGGGACGACTGTGGCCCGCGTCAGGAATGGTGCGAAAGGCCTCATGAGGACCAGCCTCATGAGGATCGCCCCCAAGGCAACGCCGGTCTTCCCCCGCTGCCGCCACCAAGAAGGAATGACGATCATCATCAGGACGAGGGGGTCGGGGGCTTCCAGGAGCCGCGTGCAATCGCCTGCATCATGGGCGGCGCCCAGGCCCCAGCCTCTTAGCGCATCTTCAAACGGTTCGCTCGCGAGGTGAACGCGGTGCTCCCCAAGCTTGAGGCCGCGCGCCCGCTCAGGTGGTCCCAGTGCGCCATCACTTTCAACTTGGCAGATCAGCTCAAGTGCACGGCCACCGCCGGCGTCCTCCCGATGTGGTGTTCCCCGGTCATCAGCAATGTGCAGGTTACCAAGACCCTCGTCGACGGTGGTGCAGGGCTCAACGTCCTGTCCGCCGAGACATTCGACAACCTCCAAGTGCCATATGAGCAGCTCCAGCCAAACCTCGCTCAGGAGTGACCGACGGCTCCACCACATCGATAGGGCAGGTCCGCCTACCTGTCACTTTCAGCACACGCAACAACTACCGCACCGAGCTCATCGATTTTGACGTCGCCCACATCCGCCTGCCGTACAACGTCATCCTTGGGTATCCGGCCCTGGCCAAGTTCATGGCGGTCACCCACCATGGCTACAACGTCCTCAAGATGCCTGGAAGTGGCGAGGTCATCACGGTCCCATGTGAGGAAAGGGATGCGGTGTGCTCCCTCAAGCGCGCCTTCCAAGCTGCAGCAATCGACGACCCCGACAGCAGAAGGGAGGGCCCTCCAGAGGCCATCTCCAAGAAGAAGCAGCTGCGCCGCGCGGGACCTCAGGAGGATGGCGTCGCGGCAGGAGCCTCGTCAGGATTAGCGTCCGTCCCAGGGGCGCCTCCCTCCATCGCATAGGAAGGCGCGCCCGGCGCCCTCCTCGGGCAGGGCTCAGGGGCTCTCTTCTGGAGGGCCTCAGGCCTTGCCAACCTCACGAGGGAGGCGCTTGGGCACCACTTGGAGGCGTGCTACGCGACACGTTTTCCTCAGGAGAACGCAGGGCAAGGGGTGCCCACCGCTCAGGAGTTCATCGCCAAGACCACACAGGAACTGCAAGACGCAAGAGCCATGCGCGACGACAGCCACTCACAGGGCGCGGCTCACCACCTAGGTGAGGGTGCTGAGCTGCGTGTCTGCATCGACGTCCCAGGGCTCAACAAGGCCATGTCTCAGGAGCGCTTCTGGCCTTCGCTTGTGGGCCATTGCGAGGGCCCGCCACACAGCTATGTTCGCATGCCGTTCGGCTTGCCGAGCGTGGTGTCGGCCTATCAGCACGCCATGCGGCGTGACCGGGCGGCTCAAGAGGCCGGGTACCGCGTCGTCCTGGAGGGAATGGAGACGGTCTTCAGGGAGCCTCCTGAGCACCCAGAGCCTCTCGAGGCTCAGGGCTCCGGTGGCTCATGAGGAGTCGTTTCTTCGACACGCGCCTTCAGCTGCACCAACTCTGCTTCGTCTACAGAACCATGTGACATCTTCCAAGCTCGTTAAGCTGGGAGCGCCCCTTGGGCTGCATTATTCCTAGGGCGTGTGGGTCCGTCCCTACGGCATGTATCCCATTTGCTTATGTCTTTAGCTTACCTTGCTGGGGGCGCCCCTCGGGCTGCATCATCCCCAAGCCGCTCGGGCCGGACCCAGTGGCATGTATCTTCCTGCACTTACCCAAACTGATTTGCCTTCCCTGCTTAACCTTCCTATGGTTATCACCTACTCGATCATTGCCTCCCACGGGGCCTCCTCACAGGCACGGTGGTGGTGCATGGGTCCGTCCCTGCCACGTCGACAAATCTGAGCAGTCGAGCTCTGGCTCGCGGCACGCCCCACGCACGTCACCTCACCAGGCCCTCAGTGCCTTCACTTCATCCAGACCAACCAACGGCAGGCTGACGGCTATAACGGCAAACCATGTTCTTCTTGTGCCTGTTCATAGGGACCCCGCGGGGAGGATAGCAGGCGGCACCACGAGTCTCCTTTTCTCTCATGCAATTCGCTTGCGGTTAAAAGGGGGGCTCCTGAGCATCGCGTCTCAGGAGCTCTTACTGGCTCTCCAGCCCTCACCCCTGGCCTTGACCACAGCCCCGCGACCTGGCATACCAGCGGCGGCTGAGCTCGCTCAAGGGCTGGGACCTGAGGACACAGAGCACTAAGGAGAGCATGGGAGGAGGGAAACTCGTATGGGCCGGCCTGGCTATGCCGCACAAGTTGGTGCATAGCCCCAGCGCAACGTCAGGAATCACCACGAGGTTCACAAGATAAGTCTCGCCCTCGGATTGGCTAAATGTCTGAGCCTTATGGACACCCACGCCTTGCCGCAATCCCGTTGCGGCCACGTCAACTCCCTTTCTTCCCTTACCATGGCCGCTTGAGCGCTAAAGGGGACCTCCTGAGCATCGCGCCTCAGGGGCTCTTACTAGACCTCGGGCCGCACACCTCCTGGCCTTGACCACGGCACGCGACCTGGCATACCAGCGACGGCTGTAGCCTGCCTAGGGACTGGGACCTGTTGGCGTAGAGCAACAAGCTATCGCGAGGAAAGAAAGGGGGGACCGAGCCTTAACGGGACGCGCGTTCATCAAATCTTCATAACAGGGAAGATAAGAACAAAAGACATTACAGACCCTTACATGCCCTCACAGGGCGCTTCATGATTCTTCGCAGGAAACAAAAGCTAAGACTAAGAAGGACCCTATCTACACCCTCTTGTGGCAGACGCCATCATCAGCAGTGGGCCACGGGAGGCCGGCGCCAACCCCATCCAGATCAGCGGCGGCGATGGCCGGACGTGGCAGCACTGCTCCGAGCGCGGCGAGAGATCGGGGGCACGTAGCTGTCGTCGCTTGTCTTCGGAGTCTCGTAGAGCTAAGGAGAGCTGCTGGACTCCCAAGGGCTGCTGCTGCTGGAGTGGTCGCGAGCGGAGCATGCATCAGCCTCGCGCTCCTCTCTGGAGCAGTACTCCAGGCGGCGGCCCTCGGCATCGAAGACCTTGAGGAAGAGCATGGAGACGTCGTCGTACTCAAGGTGGATCGCGAGGGAGCCCCCCGCGCGGCAGACCCGCGCGATCTTGCCCCAGCCACGAGTCATGAAGATCTTGCCGGTGGGGACCGCTTCGATCTCCGCTCCAGTCGCCGGAGCACCGCAGTCGGCGTGCTGCTACCAGAGCTCGAGAGGCCCCCTCGGCGGCATCACGTCGGTGAAGAACCGCGGGAAGCGAATCCAAGAGCTTGGGGGCATCAGCGCTCATAGCACCAGCTCGCGCGAGGAGTCCGCGGCGTGGATTCCTGGGGCGACGGCGCGTGTCGTCGCGGCGGGACGACCCCGGGAGCGGAGCCGGCAGCGCTGCTCGTCGCTCCGCCTTCATGAGTCCTCGGCTTGGGCGTACAGGGGTAGCGGATACCCTGTGGGAGGCCGCTCGCACCAAGGCCTCGATACCACCTGCATCGCCGCTTCTTCACGGCGGTAGATCGACCTCTTCTTCGGCGGAAGTTGCTCCGGGACATCTCAGGGGGGCCTTCCCCTTTTCTTTGGCGGAGAACCTTCTGATAGGCGCCATTGGTGCTAGCAACGAAGCAAGGAAGAAGAAGCTAGCAGTGGAGCAAGGAAGAAGAAGCAAGCGAGCAAGGAAGAGATGGGCAACGGGGGCTCTGCCCCCGCCCCATTTATAGCAAGAGAAGGCCAACCGGCACCTCTCATGATCGCATGTAATGATGGTTTTCCTTGCATGTCGCAGGGACTTGTCAAGTCGTGCAGTTGCCGAGGCAGTGTGGGAAACTGAGATGCCCACGTCCAATCAACCGCCACGCGTCAACCGAGGCCGCAGGCTTTTGGGGGCCCGCGGTGCTCCGTACTTGACCCTTGGCTTCGCCGTGAAGCCAAGCCCGAGCACACCTTGGGCCCGGGGGCTACTATCGGCGTTCTGGGAACGGGGGTCCCCAGACTTGCCTGCCTGCGGCCCGCGGCATGGCTAAGCCAGCAGGCCGTACGACCCATCTTCATCAACAAGGCATCCAAGACCCTCGCGAGGAGCCAAGCCTCGCGAGGCGGACGACACAAGACCTCCTCTGGAGTGGCCTAGTCGGGCAGGCTCACGAGGAGCGGAGATATCAAGGCAGGGCAAACCTCATGAGGTTCTTGTGACGTGAGCCATGACGATCAACACCAGGCGGGCGCCAGCGTGCGCAGCGTCCTTGTTTCCTCTTTGGTGCTAAGGAGGCCTGCGCAGGCGAGGAGTAACGAGGCATCAGGCAAAGGTTGCCATATCGGTGCAACAAGACCAAGACCAGAAGGACGGCAAGACGGAGGTCATCATGGAGCCCAAGACGGCGTCACCACCAGAGCCTTTGGCAGGCGAAGAGCACTTTTGTCAGGATGGCTTGTACTAGCTGTCCCCCTTCAAATTAGCATGCCGTTGCTGGCTCCCTTCCCGCTCAATATTTGGGAAGAGGACCAGGGCCTCTATAAATAGAGTTAGCCACCACCATAGGTAAAGGAGAAGGACAGAGAGAGAGAGAGAGATAGAGAGATCCTGAAGGTCACCCCCCACACACAAGTTAGCCAGGCACAGGAACACCTCAACCTTAGGAGGCTGTTCTTCCCCTTGTATTGTTCATCATCAGCCCTGGAGGCAATCCACCACCACCACACTGGAGTTGGGTATTACACCACAACGGTGGCCCGAACCAGTATAAATCTTGTGTATTTCTGTGTTGCGAGTTCGTCGAGTTCGTCCGCGAGATCTTAGCGAGCTAGGGCGTAGATCGGTGGGAGGAAAAGACTTCGTGCGCACCCCCAGTGTTCGAACCTTAAGGGTTTGCCGGAACCCCACATCCGACAAACATCAAAACCCGGCTGATATTTATCAATGTTGGTTTCCTCGCCAAGGATGGTAGCATGAGGACGAACTCCCCTCACACAAGCAACAAAGTCATCTTGATCAAACGGAGTCCCGTCTTCCTTTAATGGGGGGGTACCCCTTGGCTACGTCCGCCGGGTCTAGCTCCGGCACCCAGGCTTAGGGCAGTGAGGGCTCCGGCTCTTGCACAAGACCGCTTGACCTCTTGGAATCTGGCGGGTAAAATAGATAGCTTCTTCAAAACGTCACTCAAGAGGTTGGGTCCTTGGTTGGCTGGGGAGATAATAGAAAGGGCCCGTTGAGCCCCAGTATAGTTGCTCCACCAAGGTGTATGTGACGCCCGGATAATTAAGCTACATTCATCCTCTGCTAATGATGCCATGTCACCATGACTACTGTTGTGAAACTTATGTTGATTCGAAACTAGGTCAAATTCAAATTTAAAATGCAAGTCAAATTATTATCTCTTCAAACTTTCAAACAAAAATGTCCATTGGGTTGCAAATATTCACTAACTAGTTATCTTGTAGAAACCAACGTCATTTGCCTCACCATTTAATTCCTAGAATAATATAAATTGTCCAGCAGCTACCAAAATAGCCGATTACAAAATAAATAAATGTTTATGTATTTTTCTATTAACTTGAAACTTTGTGGGTCTCCTCAAAATATTGTGTTTGATTTATGTGACAATTTTTGTATTCAAAAAAATTCAATTGGTAGTTATTTACAATGCAGAACATGAAGAAAATGCGAGGCAGAAAAGTTTTTCTTTAAAAAAGAAGGGAAAAGAAGTTAAGCAGGTCCTAAACTGCTGAGCACAACGGCCCATCTAGAAAAGAGGCTGGCCCAGCCCACCTCCCCTCTCCTTCAACCTCGCTACAGGAGTCAGGGGAGGCGTGGCAGCCATCCATGGCCGCGCCTGGAGGCGTGGAGGCCATCTAGCCTCCCCCAACCCCCCTACAAGCGGACACCGCGGCCACCCCCAAAACCCTAGACCACCCACATCGATCCCCCTCTCTCCCTCTTATTTCTCGACTTGGAGCTCGCACCCGAGGGAAGCCGCCGCTCACCATTAACATGGCCACCATCATCACCTTCGCAGGGAAGAACGTCCAGGTGGACCGCCGCCACCTACTTCGTCCATCCCGAGCACCAAATCGAACGGAGCCGCCTCGTACCCTCGCAATCGAGCCCCTTTTCACCACGTACTTCACCGGCCGCCGTCATCGATTGCCTTGTCTTCAGCCCATCCCCGACCACCTCAACCTCACCTTCGGCATCGAGGTGAGCCCCTCCTCCATTTTCCCTTTTTCTTGAGCTCGATCCGTGCCCGTATTGGTCATCTCATGAGCTCCTTCCGCCATGGCCCCTCGAGCTCGGCGTCCGCACGTGTCCCCGCGTACTGCTGCTGTTGCTCCTAGTTGGGGCCGCCGTGGCTCTTCATCGTGCCCCGTGCCCAGCCCGCGCGTCCCTGCTGCTCCCCTGCTACGCTCCGGCCATGGCCGCGCCCGTACTGCTTCTACCAACTGCTGCTGTTGTGTGCTGCCTCACCGGGCTTGCTGCTCTTGCTGCTACAGCCGCACCCTGCCGCTGCAGCTCGCTGCCGCCTCCGCCCAGCCACACCCACCACTGCTCGCTGCCCCCTATGCAGCCACTCGTGGCTGGCCATGGCTGCCATGGCCGTGTGCCTGTGCGTGCTTACCATGACAAGCACAACCGTGGCACAAGCACTCCACGATCAGGGCCGCCCGTGTTAAAAGGGATTAGCCCCTGTTGATTACTAGAGATTAGTTACATGGCCCCATGACCAGTGGCCCCACTTGTTTAGTTGTTTTATTTAGTAGTTTAAGTTAAGTTCTTTTAGCACTTGTGTGTATTACATGCGGACCCTGCCGCATATAAAAAACAATTAAATCATCTAATAAAAGCAAAGAAAATGACATGCGGGACCCAGATGCACTATTCACACCTTTGACTATTCAATTGTTAACTGAGTCAACTGGGTCCCCTGGCCCCACAGGTCATAGGCTGTGGCTGGCCTCTGCTATGTACACATAGCGTTTTACTATTTAAATATTTAAATTGTATTAAAATAATTTCAGAATAACAATTAAATTTTTTAAATTTAATATAAAATAAACCGTAGTTCGGATGGAAAAACTTTGTACATGAAAGTTGCTCAAAACGACGAGACGAATCCGAATACACATTCCGTTCGTCCGCCACACATCCCTAGCATAGCGAACACGCAATTTTCCCTCTCCGGTTCATTTGTTCGAAAACGCGAAACACCGGAAACACTTTCCCGGATGTTTCCCCTCTTTGTCGGTGTCACCTACTACTGCGTTAGGTCACCTCTAGCACCACGTATAGCCACGTTATGCTTTGTGATGCTTTGATTGCTCTGTTCTTTATTGTGTTCTCCCTCCGTTACTTCTTTTCGGTAGACCCCGAGACCGCGGTTGAACCAGTGATCGACTACTTCACCTTCGAGGTTCCGTTTCTGTCTGCAGAGCAACCAGGCAAGCCCCCCCTTTTGATCACCAGATATCGCCTACTCTTCTCTATACTACATGCATTAGAGTAGTGTAACATGCTACTGCTTTCCGTTAATCCTATCCTGATGCGTAGCCTCTCATTGTTGCTACCGTTGTTGATACCTTACCTGCAATCCTACATGCCTAGTATAGGTTGCTAGTACTTCATCAGTGGCCCTACATTCTTGTCCGTCTGCCCTGCTATACTATCAGGACGTGATCACTCGGGAGGTGATCACGGGTATATACATACTTATATACATGCTATACAGGTGGTGACTAAAGTCGGATCGGCTCGTTGAGTAGCCGCAAGTGATTCCGATGTGGGGGCTGAAGGGGCAGGTGGTTCCATCCAGTTAGTGGTGGGCCTGGGTTCCCGACGGCCCCCGAATGTTACTTTGTGGCGGAGCGATAGGGCAGGTTGAGACCACCCAGGTGAGAGGTGGGCCTGGCCCTGGTCGGCGTTCGCGGTTACTTCAAGATAACACGCTTAACGAGATCTTGGTATTTGATCTGAGTCTGGCCACTGGCCTATACGCACTAACCAACTACGCGGGGACAGTTATGGGCACTTGACGTCGTGGTATCAGCCGAAGCCTTCGTGATGTCAGTGACTGAGCGGCGCGCGCCGGGTTGGACCGCGTAACGCAACTTCCTTTGTAATGGAGGTTGCTAGGTCTGCTCTCCAGCCGCCCTCGCAACGTGCAGGTGTGCAATGAGCGATCGACCCAGACCCCTGCACCATAGGATTTAGACCGGCGTGCTGACCTCTCTGTTGTGCCTAGATAGGGCTGCGACGTGTTGATCTTCCGAGGCCGGGCATGACCCAGGAAAGTGTGTCCGGACAAAGGGGATCGAGCGTGTTGGGAAATGTGGTGCACCCCTGCAGGGAAGTTAATCTATTCGAATAGCCGTGATCTTCGATAACAGGATGACTTGGAGTTGTACCTTGACCTTATGACAACTAGAACCGGATACTTAATAAAACACACCCTTCCAAGTGCCAGATACAACCGGTGATCGCTCTCTCATAGGGCGACGAGGGGAGGATCATCGGTTAGGATTATGCTATGCGATGTTACTTGGTGAACTTACCATCTACTCTCTTCTTCTGCTGCAAGATGGAGGTTACCAGAAGCGTAGTCTTCGACTGGACTAGCTATCCCCCTCTTATTTTGGCATTCTGTAGTTCAGTCCGCATATGCTACCCCCTTTTCCAGTTGATACCAATGCATACATATGTAGTGTAGCTCCTTGCTTGCGAGTACTTTGGATGAGTACTCACGGTTGCTTTGCTCCCTCTTTTCCCCTTTCTATCCCCGATTGCTGTGACCAGACGATGGAGCCCAGGAGCCAGACGCCACCATCAACGACGACTCCTACTACGCTGGAGATGCCAACTACTACGTGCAGCCCGCTGAAGATGACCAGGAGTAGTTTAGGAGGATCCCATGCAGGAGGCCTGCGCCTCTTTCGATCTGTATCCCAGTTTGTGCTAGCCTTCTTAAGGCAAACTTGTTTAACTTATGTTTGTACTCATATATTGTTGCTTCCGCTGACTTGTCTATGCTCGAACTCTTGTATTCGAGCCCTCGAGGCCCCTGGCTTGTAATATGATGCTTGTATGACTTATTTTTATTTGTAGAGTTGTGTTGTGATATCTTCTCGTGAGTCCCTGATCTTGATCGTACACGTTTGCATGTATGATTAGTGTACGGTTAAATTGGGGGCCGTCACAAGTTGGTATCAGAGCCGACTCCATGTAGGAATCCCCCTTCCACACTCCTTGGCCGAAGTCGAGTCTAGACATTGCAATTTTTTTACTAACATGGTTGTGTGCCTTACGGGCCCGTGTCGCCCTTTGGGTGGTATTAGGATCTTTTACTCCTCGATCTATACTCTGGGACTCTGATCTCTCTTCTATTCAGGTTAAATGATTTTACTAAATCTGACTCTAGGTTCTCGTAACTACTTCTCCCGGAGAGCCCCTTATCACAGACGATCGTCTACTGCACCAGAAGATTTTGAAAATGCTCTTCGATCATTCCCGAGACCCTTGTGCCCTCTACTTTTCAATTCCCTACTACCGATATATCCATATGGGTAACGACATACACTTGTTGTTCATACAATTACTCTGAGTTTCCCTTGTTGTTACAAGATGCATCGAATTGCTCTCCGACTTTTAAGGATCCCTTGTACCACTGCCTTGTAGCTCCTTTCCGTAGAAATACCCCTACGGCTAATCCCTCGCACTTATTGAGTATCCACTCATTCCCAGTTGTTCTTGTGTTCCGCAAAAGACTTCGAAATAATATTTGATCTTTCGAAAATCCTCAACAGCCTGTTGTTCCTGGAATTCTTGCACACTTGCATTCCGGATAATTCCATTGGTCTAGCAATTTAATTTAAAAACCTTTGTGATTTTCATTATGATCCTTTTGATTCAACATGTGTGTGAATACACACAATCATCCGTTGTTCCCTGGAATTTATCCTTCCGATTCAGACGTCATTCCGGGCATGAGATGTATCTCGACCACTCAAATTGCCATTGATGGTACCCCTAAGGCTATTCAACTTATCCATCCCTAATTAGAGCATTGCTTCTGATCCCTTGTCTTGGAATTCATAATTCCTTTGCATTTGAGCTTTGAGTTAGTCAGTTGTTTCTATAATTGGACCTCCTTTCATTCTTTCTTCCTCTGGTTGAGTACCGATGCTCACATCAGATCCCTTGTCGAACACCAGACCCTTTGTCGGATTTTATCCGACCGTGTCCTTCATATTGAATAAACTTGTGAGCCTTTCCATGGGTGTATAATGCCTTTGGTAAATTGTATCCTCTGCTTTGTGAACCATGCTCTACTTTCGAGCTTGTATTATTTACTCTGAAGTTTGTGATATTGTTGGGTAACGTTGCAGAAAACAAAATTTTTCCTACGGTTTCACCAAGATCCATCTAGGAGTTCATCTAGCAACGAGTGATTGGATTGCATCTACATACCTTTGTAGATCACGCGCGGAAGCGTTCAAAGAACGGGGATGAGGAAGGCGTACTCGACGTGATCCAAATCACCGGAGATCCTAGCGCCGAACGGACGGCACCTCCGCGTTCAACACACGTACGGTAAGCGTAACGTCTCCTTCTTCTTGATCCAGCAAGGGGGAAGGAGAGGTTGAGGAAGATGGCTCCAACAGCAGCACGACGGCGTGGTGGTGGTGGAGCTGCAGTACTCCGGCAGGGCTTCGCCAAGCACTATGGAGGAGGAGGATGTGTTGGAGAGGGAGAGGGAGGCACCAAAGGCGTGGATTGAGAGGCCCTCCTTCCCCCACTATATATAGGGAGCCTAGGGGGGGCGCCGGCCCTAGGAGATCCAATCTCCTAGGGGGGCGGCGGCCAAGGGAGGAATCCCTCCTCCCCAAGGCACCTAGGAGGTGCCTTCCCCCTTTGGGACTCTTCCCTTCCTTATCTCTTGGCGCATGGGCCTCTTGGGGCTGGTGCCCTTGGCCCATATAGGCCAAGGCGCACCCCCTACAGCCCATGTGGCCCCCCGGGGCAGGTGGCCCCACCCGGTGGACCCACGGGACCCTTTCGGTGGTCCCGGTACAATACCGGTGATCCCGAAACTTGTCCTGATGGCCGAAATAGCACTTCCTATATATAATTCTTTACCTCCAGACCATTCCGGAACTCCTCATGACGTCCGGGATATCATCCGGGACTCCGAACAACATTCGGGTTACTGCATATACATATCCCTACAACCCTAGCGTCACCGAACCTTAAGTGTGTAGACCCTACGGGTTCGGGAGACATGTAGACATGACCGAGATAGCTCTCCGGTCAATAACCAACAGCGGGATCTGGATACCCATGTTGGCTCCCACATGCTCCTCGATGATCTCATCGGATGAACCACGATGTCGAGGATTCAAACAACCCCGTATACAATTCCCTTTGTCAATCGGTATGTTACTTGCCCGAGATTCGATCGTCGGTATCCCAATACCTCGTTCAATCTTGGTACCGGCAAGTCACTTTACTCGTACCGTAATGCATGATCCCGTGACCAGACACTTGGTCACTTTGAGCTCATTATGATGATGCATTACCGAGTGGGCCCAATGATACCTCTCCGTCATACGGAGTGACAAATCTCAGTCTTGATCCATGTCAACCCAACAGACACTTTCGGAGATACCCGTAGTATACCTTTATAGTCACCCAGTTACGTTGTGACGTTTGGTACACCCAAAGCACTCCTACGGTATCGGTGAGTTACACGATCTCATGGTCTAAGGAAAAGATACTTGACATTGGAAAACTCTAGCAAACGAACTATACGATCTTATGCTATGCTTAGGATTGGGTCTTGTCCATCACATCATTCTCCCAATGATGTGATCCCGTTATCAACGACATCCAATGTCCATGGTCAGGAAACCGTAACCATCTATTGATCAACGAGCTAGTCAACTAGAGGCTTACTAGGGACATGGTGTTGTCTATGTATCCACACATGTATTTGAGTTTCCTATCAATACAATTCTAGCATGGATAATAAACGATTATCATGAACAAGGAAATATAATAATAACTAATTTATTATTACCTCTAGGGCATATTTCCAACAGTCTCCCACTTGCACTAGAGTCAATAATCCAGTTCACATCGATATGTGATTAACACTCAAGGTCACATCCCCATGTGACTAACACCCAAGAGTTTACTAGAGTCAATAATCTAGTTCACATTACCATGTGATTAACACTCGATGAGTTCTGGGTTTGATCATGTTATGCTTGTGAGAGATGTTATAGTCAACGGGTCTGAATCTTTCAGATCCGTATGTACTTCGCAAATTTCTATGTCATCTTGTAGATGCAACTACTACGCTACATTTGGAGCCATTTCAAATAACTGTTCTACTTGGAGCTATACTAAATTGTTGCTCCATTATACGTATCCGGTATCTCTACCCAGAGCTATCCGGATAGGTGTTAAGCTTGCATCGACGTAACTCTTTACATCGAACTCTTTATCACCTCCATAACCAAGAAACATATCCTTATTCCTCTAAGGATAATTTAGAACGCTATCTGGTGATCTACTCCTAGATTACCTTTGTACCCTCTTGCCAGATATGTGGCAAGGCACACATCAGGTGCGGTACTCAGCATGGCATACCGTATAGAGCCTATGAAAAAAGCATAGGGGACGACATTCGTCCTTTCTTTTTCTTCTGCCGTGGTCGAGCTTTAAGTCTTAACTTCATACCTTACAACTCAGGCAAGTACTCCTTCTTTGAATGATCCATCTTGAACCCCTTCAAGATCATGTCAAGGTATGTGCTCATTTGAAAGTACCATTAAGCGTTTTGATCTATCCTTATAGATCTTGATGCTCAATGTTCAAGTAGCTTAATCCAGGCTTTCATTGAAAAACACTTTCCAAATAACCCTATATGCTTTCCAGAAATTCTACATCATTTCTGATCCATAATATGTCAACAACATATACTCATCAGAAATTCTATAGTGCTCCCACTCACTTCTTTGGAAATACAAGTTTCTCATAAACTTTGTATAAACCCAAAATCTTTGATCATCTCATCAAAGCGTACATTCCAACTCCGAGATGCTTACTCCAGTCCTTAGAAGGATTGCTGGAGCTTTGCATACTTATTAGCATCTTTCAGGATTGACAAAACCTTCCGGTTGTATCACATACAACATTTCCTCAAGAAAATCGTCGAGGAAACAATGTTTTGACATCCTATCTGCAAGATTTCATAAATAATGCAGTAATCGCTAATATAATTCCAACAGACTCTTAGCTACGAGTGAGAAAGTCTCATCGTAGTCAACTCCTTGAACTTGTCGGAAAACATCTTAACGACAAGTCGAGCTTTCTTAATGGTGATACTTACCATCATTGTCCGTCTTCCTTTTAAAATCCATATGTACCTAACAGCCTTACGACCATCAAGTAGTTCTTCCAAAGTCTACACTTTGTTTTCATACATGGATCCTATCTCGGATTTTATGGCCTCGAGCCATTTATCGGAATCCGGGCCCACCATCGCTTCTCCATGGCTCGTAGGTTCATTGTTGTCTAGCAACATGACTTCCAAGACAGGATCACGTACCACTCTGAAGTAGTACGCATCCTTGTCATCCCACGAGGTTTGTTAGTGACTTGATCTGAAGTTTCATGATCACTATCATAAGCTTCCACTTCAATTGGTGTAGGCGCCACAGGAACAACTTCCTGTGCCCTGCCACACACTAGCTGAAGAGACGGTTCAATAACCTCATCAAGTCTCCACCATCCTCCCACTCAATTCTTTCGAGAGAAACTTTTCCTCGAGAAAGGAACCGATTCTAGAAACAATCCCTTATTGCTTTCGGATCTGAGACAGGAGGTATACCCAACTGTTTTGGGTGTCCTATGAAGATGCATTTATCCGCTTTGGGTTCGAGCTTATCAGCCTGAAACTTTTTCGCATAAGCGTCGCAGCCCCAAACTTTTAAGAAATGATAGCTTAGGTTTCTCTAAACCATAGTTCATACGGTGTCATCTCATCGGAATTACGTGGTGCCTTATTTAAAGTGAATGTGGTTGTCTCTAATGCCTAACCCATAAACTATCGTGGTAATTCGTTAAGAGACATCATGGTATGCATCATATCCAATAGGGTGCAGTTATGATGTTCAGACACACCATCACACTATGGTGTTCCAGGCTGTATTAGTTGTGAAACAATTTCCACAATGTCTTAATTCTATGCCAAACTCGTAATTCAGATATTCATCTCTATGATCATATCATAGATATTTTATCCTCTTGTCACGATGATCTTTCAACTTCACTCTGAAATTACTTGAACCTTTCAATAATTCAGACTCGTGATTCATCAAGTAAATATACTCAACATCTACTCAAATCATCTGTGAAGTAAGAACATAACGATATCCACTACATGCCTCAACACTCATTGGACTACACACATCAAAATGTATTACTTCCAACAAGTTGCTTTCTAGTTCCATTTTACTGAAAACGAGGCTTTCAGTCATCTTGCCCATGTGGTATGATTTGCATGTCTCAAGTGATTCAAAATCAAGTGAGTCCAAAGGGTCCATTTGCATGGAGTTTCTTCATGCATATACACCAATAGACATGGTTCGCATGCCTCAAACTTTTCAAAAACGAGTGAGCCCAAAGATCCATCAACATGGAGCTTCTTCATGCGTTTTATACCGATATGACTTGCGTGGCAGTGCCACAAGTAGGTGGTACTATCATTACTATCTTATATCTTTTGACATGAACATGTGTATCACTACGATCGAGATTCAATAAACCATTCATTTTAGGTGCAAGACCATTGAAGGTATTATTCAAATAAACAAAGTAACCATTATTATCCTTAAATGAATAACCGTATTGCGATAGACATAATCCAATCATGTCTATGCTCAACGCAAACACCAATCTCGATGGTAGAGGGAGCGTGCGATGCTTGATCACATCAAGCTTGTGAAAAACTTCCAACACATATCGCCAGCTCACCTTTAGCTAGTCTCCGTTTACTCCGCAGCCTTTTATTTCGAGTTTACTAACATTTAGCAACCAAACCGGTATCTAATACCATGGTGCTACTAGGAGTACTAGTAAAGTACACATTAACACAATGTATATCCAATATGCTTCTATCGACCTTGCCAGCCTTCTCATCTACCAAGTATCTAGGGTAATTCTGCTCCAGTGGCTGTTCCCCTTATTACAGAAGCACTTAGTCTCGGGTTTGGGTTCAACCTTGGGTTTCTTCACTAGAGCAGCAGCTGATTTGCCGTTTCATGAAGTATCCCTTCTTGCCTTTGCCCTTCTTGAAACTAGTGGTTTCACCAACCATCAACAATTGATGCTCCTTCTTGATTTCTACTTTTGTGGTGTCAAACATCGCGAATATCTCAAGGATCATCATATATGTCCCTGATATATTATAGTTCATCACGAAGCTCAAGCAGCTTGGTGGTAATGACTTCAGAGAACCATCACTATTTCATCTGGAAGATCAACTCCCACTCGATTCAAGCGATTGTTGTACTCAAACAATCTGAGCACAAGTTCAACAATTGAGCTTTTCTCCCTTAGTTTGCAGGCTAAGAAAATTGTCGGAGGTCTTATACCTCTTGACGTGGGCACGAGCCTGAAATCCCAATTTCAGCCCTCGAAACATCTCATATGTTTCGCAACGTTTCAAAAACGTCTTCGGTGCCTCAACTCTAAGCCGTTTAACTGAACTATCACGTAGTTATCAAAATGTGTATGTCAGATGTTCGCAATATCCATAGACAACGTTCGAGGTTCAGCACACTGAGCGGTGCATTAAGGACATAAGCCTTCTATGAAGCAATGAGGACAATCCTCAGTTTACGGACCTAGTCCGCATAATTGCTACTATCAACTTTCAACTAAATTTCTCTAGGAACATAACTAAACAGTAGAACTGAAGCGCAAGCTACGACATAATTTGCGAAGACCTTCTGACTATGTTCAAGATAATTAAGTTCATCTTATGAACTCCCACTCAGATAGACATCCCTCTAGTCATCTAAGTGATTACATGATCCGAGTCAACTAGGCCGTGTCCGATCATCACATGAGACGGACTAGTCAACATCGGTGAACATCTTCATGTTGATCGTATCTACCATACGACTCATGCTCGACCTTTTGGTCTCTTGTGTTCCGAGGCCATGTCTGTACATGCTAGGCTCGTCAAGTCAACCTAAGTGTTTTGCATGTGTTCCGAGGCCATGTCTGTACATGCTAGGCTCGTCAACACCCGTTGTATTCGAACGTAAGAATCTATCACACCCGATCATCACGTGGTGCTTCGAAACGACGAACTTTCGCAACGGTGCACAGTTAGGGGGAACACTTTCTTGAAATTTTAATGAGGGATCATCTTATTTACTACCGTCGTTCTAAGCAAATAAGATGTATAAACATGATAAACATCACATGCAATCAAATAGTGACATGATATGGCCATCATCACTTTGCTCCTTTTGATCTCCATCTTCGGGGCTCCATGATCATCATTGTCACCGGCATGACACCATGATCTCCATCATCATGATCTCCATCATCGTGTCTTCATGAAGTTGTCTCTCCAACTATTACTTCTACTACTACAGCTAACGGTTAGCAATAAAGTAAAGTAATTACATGGCATTGTTTAATGACACGCAGGTCATATAATAAATAAAGACAACTCCTATGGCTCCTGCCGGTTGTCATACTCATCGACATGCAAGTCGTGATTCCTATTACAAGAACATGATCATCTCATACATCACATATATCATTCATCACATCCTTTGGCCATATCACATCACATAGCATACCCTGCAAAAACAAGTTAGACGTCCTCTAATTGTTGTTTGCATGTTTTACGTGGCTGCTATGGGTTTCTAGCAAGAATGTTTCTTACCTATGCAAAAACCACAACGTGATATGCCAATTGCTATTTACCCTTCATAAGGACCCTTTTCATCGAATCCGATCCGACTAAAGTGGGAGAGACAGACACCCGCTAGCCACCTGATGCAACTAGTGCATGTCAGTCGGTGGAACCAGTCTCACGTAAGAGTACGTGTAAGGTCGGTCCGGGCCGCTTCATCCCACAATGCCGCCGAATCAAGATTGGACAAGTAACGGTAAGCATATTGAACAAAATCAACACCCACAACAACTTTGTGTTCTACTCGTGCATAGAAACTATGCATAGACCTAGCTCATGATGCCACTGTTGGGTAACGTTGCAAAAAACAAAAAATTTCCTACGGTTTCACCAAGATCCATCTAGGAGTTCATCTAGCAACGAGTGATTGGATTGCATCTACATACCTTTGTAGATCACGCGCGGAAGCGTTCAAAGAACGGGGATGAGGAAGGCGTACTCGACGTGATCCAAATCACCGGAGATCCTAGCGCCGAACGGACGGCACCTCCGCGTTCAACACACGTACGGTAAGCGTAACATCTCCTTCTTCTTGATCCAGCAAGGGGGAAGGAGAGGTTGAGGAAGATGGCTCCAACAGCAGCACGACGGCGTGGTGGTGGTGGAGCTGCAGTACTCCGGCAGGGCTTCGCCAAGCACTATGGAGGAGGAGGATGTGTTGGAGAGGGAGAGGGAGGCACCAAAGGCGTGGATTGAGAGGCCCTCCTTCCCCCACTATATATAGGGAGCCTAGGGGGCGCCGGCCCTAGGAGATCCAATCTCCTAGGGGGGGCGGCGGCCAAGGGAGGAATCCCTCCTCCCCAAGGCACCTAGGAGGTGCCTTCCCCCTTTGGGACTCTTCCCTTCCTTATCTCTTGGCGCATGGGCCTCTTGGGGCTGGTGCCCTTGGCCCATATAGGCCAAGGCGCACCCCCTACAGCCCATGTGGCCCCCCGGGGCAGGTGGCCCCACCCGGTGGACCCACGGGACCCTTCCGGTGGTCCCGGTACAATACCGGTTATCCCGAAACTTGTCCCGATGGCCGAAATAGCACTTCCTATATATAATTCTTTACCTCCGGACCATTCCGGAACTCCTCATGACGTCCGGGATCTCATACGGGACTCCAAACAACATTCGGGTTACTGCATATACATATCCCTACAACCCTAGCGTCACCGAACCTTAAGTGTGTAGACCCTACGGGTTCGGGAGACATGTAGACATGACCGAGATAGCTCTCCGGTCAATAACCAATAGCGGGATCTGGATACCCATGTTGGCTCCCACATGCTCCTCGATGATCTCATCGGATGAACCACGATGTCGAGGATTCAAGCAACCCCGTATACAATTCCCTTTGTCAATCGGTATGTTACTTGCCCGAGATTCGATCATCGGTATCCCAATACCTCGTTCAATCTCGTTACCGGCAAGTCACTTTACTCGTACCGTAATGCATGATCCCGTGACCAGACACTTGGTCACTTTGAGCTCATTATGATGATGCATTACCGAGTGGGCCCAGTGATACCTCTCCGTCATACGGAGTGACAAATCCCAGTCTTGATCCATGTCAACCCAACAGACACTTTCGGAGATACCCGTAGTATACCTTTATAGTCACCCAGTTACGTTGTGACGTTTTGTACACCCAAAGCACTCCTACGGTATCCGTGAGTTACACGATCTCATGGTCTAAGGAAAAGATACTTGACATTGGAAAACTCTAGCAAACGAACTATACGATCTTATGCTATGCTTAGGATTGGGTCTTGTCCATCACATCATTCTCCCAATGATGTGATCCCGTTATTAACGACATCCAATGTCCATGGTCAGGAAACCGTAACCATCTATTGATCAACGAGCTAGTCAACTAGAGGCTTACTAGGGACATGGTGTTGTCTATGTATCCACACATGTATCTGAGTTTCCTATCAATACAATTCTAGCATGGATAATAAACGATTATCATGAACAAGGAAATATAATAATAACTAATTTATTATTTCCTCTAGGGCATATTTCCAACAGATATATGTTCCTAAGATGCCCTGATGGGTTGAATCTATGCCTTCCCTAAACCGTGTGAACCCGAAAGATTTCATGGGCCATACTTATCTAGTATTGCACCAGGTAAAACTTTCGACAACTAATGTCATTTTCGAAAAGCGAGAGCTGAATGGAAGGTTATACATTGAAGAAGTGGGAGTCGACCTTGAACTTTGTGTTCATGCCCATGGGCACGATGTAGATCATATCATGGAAGCTTCTCTTATATTAATTATTACCTTTGTATAAGTTCATCTTATATCTGGGATCTGGTCTTTTGCAATCATTGTTCTGACCATGATAGTTCTCCTTTGATTCCATCTCTCGGACAAGTTAAAGTACTTGTCTTCTGCAGATCATTTCACCTGTTCAACCTCTACTTTGATCTATTGTCGAGTGTTACCTCCCTAGCATCTAGAGATTATCACGGAACCACATAACTTCTTATGAGTTCTTCATCAAGTACTACCTTCTCACCGATTCCAATTTTCCTGGATTCTGAGTAGTTAGTCACTCAAGTACACCGATAACTAAATCGCATCTGTTCTACGATTCAAAAATTCTTAGCAATCTTCTTTGCTTACGAGTTTAATAATCATTTAAGTCATTCCTAGCCTGATGGGCTATATCATTAGCGTGCTAAATTTTAACTATGCTACCTGATCCTTCTTCCCAGAACACAAATTTCGACGGTGAGCTAAGCTTACATCGGCCTTCCTCGACTTATCGTTCACCTCGAACAACAAGCTTGATTCCGAGTTGATGCCGTATCCATGGTTCCAATAACCTTTCGCTTCATCATTCCTTTGACTTGAAGTCATCGCCATCGATTACATCCTCATGAAATCTCTCGACAATGCCATGATCATCATCAACAGTCTTAGCTCTTCCAGGATATCAATCAAATTCGTGATGAGGAATACCATCCTTGCCCTCGATGATTTGTGTTATCATCGACAACATTATTGCCCGACACAAACTTGATCTTGTTATGGAGCTCCTTGCTATCCAGCTTATGTTATGTTCTACCTTGGGTACCACTGTCCTTTATATCAAGAATGTCACGAGAATTTCACCACCCCTTAAGAATTCTTGATACAAGTGATATTTATTACCATCACCATTCTTTTCTTGGTCCCCACGATGTTTCTAACCGGAATACCGACAAATGGTCAGTGATGTGTAAATTCAAAACTTCTAGCAACCCTATTGCTTTAAAACTAATGTTCGATAGCTCCATTCTAAGTCTATTTCTTGTTGAATCATCATTCGAACATTGATCGTGCTACTTAGTCCAGATTTCCGGGTGCACCTTTCTATCATTGTTCAATTGTGTATGTTGTCATCGAACATACATCATTATATCATTTGATCTGACTAATGTTATCTCCTTGTTCACATAATTGTGGAAATCATCTTTTTTTAATCTTGATGAATTGTCGCTGAGTTCATCAGCCACCTCCTCATCCTCTCCTTGGGTTATTGATGAACTCATGATTCGAAACTTGCTTCCATAGTTCATTTCCTGAGAATCTTACAATGTCATCTCGTCAATTTGTGTCGCACCTTTTTCTTCCCAGGCATCCCGAGTCTGAGGTATCCTGACACCTATCATATCTGAATCTTGGTCAAATATGATGGTTGGAACATATTCCCAAGAGTTATAACATTAGTCTTTGATCCGATAAGGTGATGTCATGCCTAGCACACCTGGCCGGAGGACCTATTGTTATAGTTTCCATTTTAGTAAGGTTATCCATTCTCCCATGAGGAAATTGTAAGACTTATTCTATAAGTTGTTCCTGATGGATCCTTTGTGTATCCTTAGCCTGATCCTTACTTGATGACCATGTCAGTGCTATATCGAAGCTTGTCGGTGGTACTCCGATTTTCAACAAGAACATTTAAAGCCCAGATGCTAAATGTTTCCTGCTCAAATATCCAAACACCGTTGTATGGGTAAAGTCATGAAATTTCGCTCACCTTACCTAAAGAGTTTTCTACATTATATCCTGACATGGATATCATGCCCTGCTTGTCCTTGGGAAGGATATACCCCTGAAATATGTGTTTAAACACATTTTCTGTTCCATTCTTCTGTTTAATATGATAATCATTTTTCCTTTCCATTGTTTTGTTTAAACTTTCTTGTGATCCATATGATCTAAGCAGTAATATTCTCCTGCTTATGTAAACCCTCTCTATACAACTCTGACAGTAAAACCCAGTTACTATTGTTGATGACATTCCGGTAACCACCGATGGACGAGAACTTTGCCTATTGGTCTGCCTCGTTTCAACGAGTAGGAAAATGGTTCTCTTTGTCCCTCGCCCTTGGTACCGACGTTGTTGCTGACATATAACTGACAGGCTACCCTCTGACATGCCTTACTTGCATGATCGTGCAAGACATCACCACCTTCCTACTTTTAACCCACATGGTGGGCCCATAACCCACAGTTCCACAGGATCGAGACCTAACTGTCCTATACACCCTCTGTTCTTAAGGTTTTTCCCCGCGCGTGGCCTCGTATGTAATTCATGAGCCACCTTCCGAAAGATCACCAATTCTGGTATCAGACATAATACTTATTCACATTGCTATGAACTCTATCACATTTTGTTTCAGGCAATGAACGATTGCCTATCCTCTCGAAACTCCTTATTGCACTGTCTTACTTGCTCTCGGTGTTTTCTTAAGTTCCAATCCGAGAGTTACTTTCCGCCACCTTCCCCGATGTTATCGACCAGATAGTCAACCTTGTGGAGGTCCATTCTCCTGGAATACCCACCCCTTTATTCTTTCGTAAGTACGATGGAGTTCCCGAAGAAAGGATGCCGACTTCATCATGATGACCTGAAGTAGAGAAATGAAGACGTCAATGTAATGGATCGACCACTTCGAGAAGAGCAACCAAGACCGAGAAGATCCGTTAGAATTTCGTAACCAAATCCCTTCCCCCTTACTCCACCTCTTAAATCTCGGGACGAGGTTTCTTGTAGTGGGGGAGAATTGTGACGCCCGAATAATTAAGCTACATTCATCCTCTGCCAATGATGCCATGTCACCATGATTACTGTTGTGAAACTTAGGTTGATTCGAAACTAGGTCAAACTCAAATTTAAAATGCAAGTCAAATTATTATATCTTCAAGCTTTCAAACAAAAATGTTCATTGGGTTGCAAATATTCACTAACTAGTTATCTTGTAGAAACCAACGTCATTTGACTCACCATTTAATTCCTAGAAAAATATAAAGTGTCCAGCAGCTACCAAAATAGCCGATTACAAAATAAATAAATGTTTATGTATTTTTCTATTAACTTGAAACTTTCTGGGTCTCCTCAAAATATTGTGTTTGATTTATGTGACAATTTTTGTATTCAACAAAATTCAATTGGTAGTTATTTACAATGCAAAACATGAAGAAAATGCGAGGCAGAAAAGTTTTTTCTTAAAAGAAGGGAAAAGAAGTTAAGCAGGACCTAAACTACTGAGCACAACGGCCCATCTAGAAAAGAGGATGGCCCAGCCCACCTCCCCTCTCCATCAAGCTCGCTACAGGAGTCAGGGGAGGCGTGGCAGCCATCCATGGCCGCGCCTGGAGGTGTGGAGGCCATCCAGCCTCCCCCAACCCCCCTACAAGCGGACACCGCGGCCACCCCCAAAACCCTAGACCACCCACATCAATCCTCCTCTCTCCCTCTTATTTCTTGATTTGGAGCTCGCACCCGAGGGAAGCCGCCGCTCACCATTAACAGGACCACCATCATCGCCTTCGCGGGGAAGAACGTCCAGGTGGACCGCCGCCACCTACTTCGTCCATCCCGAGCACCAAATCGAGCGGAGCCGCCTCGTACCCTCGCAATCGAGCCCCTTTTCACCGCGTACTTCACCGGCCGCCGTCGTCGATTGCCTTGTCTTCAGCCCATCCCCGACCACCTCAACCTCACCTTCGGCATCGAGGTGAGCCCCTCCTCCATTTTCCCTTTTTTGAGCTCGATCTGTGCCCGTATTGGTCGTCTCGTGAGCTCCTTCCGCCATGGCCGCTCGAGCTCGGCGTCCGCACGTGTCCCCGCGTACTTCTGCTGTTGCTCCTAGTCGCGGACGCCGTGGCTCTTCGTCGTGCCCCGCGCCCAGCCCGCGCGTTCCTGCCGCTCCCCTGCTACGCTCCGGCCATGGCCGCGCCCGTACTGCTTCTGCTAACTGCTGCTGTTGTGTGCTACCTCGCCGGGCTTGCTGCTCTTGCTGCTACTACCGCACCCTGCCGCTGCAGCTCGCTGCCGCCTCCGCCCAGCCACACCCACCACTGCTCGCTGCCCCCTATGCAGCCACTCGTGGCTGGCCATGGCTGCCATGGCCGTGTGCCTGTGCGTGCTTACCATGACAAGCACAACCGTGGCACAAGCACTCCACGATCAGGGCCGGCCGTGTTAAAAGGGATTAGCCCCTGTTGATTACTAGAGATTAGTTACATGGCCCCATGACCAGTGGCCCCACTTGTTTAGTTGTTTTATTTACTAGTTTAAGTTAAGTTCTTTTA
Organism: Triticum urartu; assembly: GCF_056163025.1. Classification (NCBI taxonomy): domain Eukaryota; kingdom Viridiplantae; phylum Streptophyta; class Magnoliopsida; order Poales; family Poaceae; genus Triticum; species Triticum urartu. Next base: position 473,943,596 of record NC_141878.1, on the reverse strand, counting down.
GCACTTGTGTGTATTACATGCGGACCCTGCTGCATATAAAAAACAATTAAATCATCTAATAAAAGCAAAGAGAATGACATGCGGGACCCAGATGCACTATTCACACCTTTGACTAGTCAATAGTTGACTGAGTCAACTGGGTCCCCTGGCCCCACAGGTCATAGGCTGTGGCTGGCCTCCGCTATGTACACATAGCGTTTTACTATTTAATTGTATTAAAATAATTTTAGAATAACAATTAAATCTTTTAAAATTAATATAAAATAAACAGTAGTTCGGATGGAAAAACTTTGTACATGAAAGTTGCTCAAAACGAGGAGACGAATCCGAATACACATTCCGTTTGCCCGCCACACATCCCTAGCATAGCGAACACGCAACTTTCCCTCTCCGATTTATTTGTCCGAAAATGCGAAACACCGGGAACACTTTTCCGGATGTTTCCCTTCTTTGTGAGTGTCACCTAGTACTGCGTTAGGTCACCTCTAGCACCGCGTATAGCCATGTTATGCTTTGTGATGCTTTGATTGCTCTGTTCTTTATTGTGTTCTCCCTCCGTTACTTCTTTTCGGTAGACCCCGAGACCGCGGTTGAACCAGTGATCGACTACTTCACCTTCGAGGTTCCGTTTCTGTCTGCAAAGCAACTTGGCAAGCCCCCCCTTTGATCACCAGATATCGCCTACTCTTCTCTATACTGCTTGCATTAGAGTAGTGTAACATGTTACTGCTTTTCGTTAATCCTATACTGATGCATAGCCTGTCATTGTTGCTACCTTTGTTGATACCTTACCTGCAATCCTACATGCCCAGTATAGGTTGCTAGTACTTCATCAGTGGCCCTACATTCTTGTCCGTCTGCCATGCTATACTATCGGGACGTGATCACTCGGGAGGTGATCACGGGTATATACATACTTATATACATGCTATACAGGTGGTGACTACAGTCGGATCGGCTCGTTGAGTACCCGCAAGTGATTCCGATGTGGGGGCTGAAGGGGCAGGTGGTTCCATCTAGGTAGTGGTGGGCCTGGGTTCCCGACGGCCCCCGACTGTTACTTTGTGGCGGAGTGATAGGCCAGGTTGAGACCACCCAGGTGAGAGGTGGGCCTGGCCCTGGTCGGCGTTCGCGGTTACTTCATGATAACACGCTTAATGAGATCTTGGTATTTGATCTCAGTCTGGCCACTGGCCTATACGCACTAACCAACTACGCAGGGATAGTTATGGGCACTCGACGTCGTGCTATCAGCCGAAGCCTTCGTGACGTCAGCGACTGAGCGGTGCGCGCCGGGTTGGATTGCGTAACGCAACTTCCTTTGTAATGGAGGTTGCTAGGTCTGCTCTCCGCCCGCCCTCGCAACTGCAGGTGTGCAATGGGCGATGGGCCCAGACCCCTGCGCCATAGGATTTAGACCGGCATGCTGACCTCTCTGTTGTGCCTAGGTAGGGCTGCGACGTGTTGATCTTCTGAGGCCGGGCATGACCCAGGAAAGTGTGTCTGGACAAAGGGGATCGAGAGTGTTGGGAAATGTGGTGCACCCCTGCAGGGAAGTTAATCTATTCGAATAGCCGTGATCTTCGGTAACAGGACGACTTGGAGTTGTACCTTGACCTCATGACAACTAGAACCGGATACTTAATAAAACACACCCTTTCAAGTGCCAGATACAACCGGTGATCTCTCTCTCACAGGGCGACGAGGGGAGGATCATCGGTTAGGATTATGCTATGCGATGTTACTTGGTGAACTTACCATCTACTCTCTTCTTTTGCTGCAAGATGGAGATTACCAGAAGCGTAGTCTTCGACAGGACTAGCTATCCCCCTCTTATTCTGGCATTCTGTAGTTCAGTCCGCATATGCTACCCCCTTTTCCAGTTGATACCAATGCATACATATGTAGTGTAGCTCCTTGCTTGCGAATACTTTGGATGAGTACTCACGGTTGCTTTGCTCCCTCATTTCCCCTTTCTATCCCTGATTGCTGTGACGAGACGATGGAGCCTAGGAGCCAGACGCCACCGTCAACGACGACTCCTACTACGCTGGAGGTGCCAACTACTACGTGCAGCCCGCTGACGACGACCAGGAGTAGTTTAGGAGGATCCCAGGCAGCAGGCCTACGCCTCTTTCGATCTGTATCCCAGTTTGTGCTAGCCTTCTTAAGGCAAACTTGTTTAACTTATGTCTATACTCAGATATTGTTGCTTCCGCTGACTCGTCTACGATCGAGCTCTTGTATTCGAGCCATCGAGGCCCCTGGCCGTTAATATGATGCGTGTATGACTTATTTTTATTTGTAGAGTTGTGTTGTGATATCTTCGCATGAGTCCCTGATCTTGATCGTACACGTTTGTGTGTATGATTAGTGTACGGTCAAATTGGGGGGGGGGCGTCACAGTGTAAACCGCCTTGAGTTTGGTCATGCTGTTTTGACTCAGATTGTTGCTCCATGGACCTATGAGTATTTTAGAAAAGGTTAAGCAGGTGGTTTATCTTTCTGGCAAAAATAGAGTGCAAGGAACTAATGCAAATGATTCACCAAAGATTGCAGAGACCATCTGAGACACAAGGTTTTTTAAGCCGGTGAGCTCCGTGGTAACCTCCTTGAGAGCCGCCTCCGGTGTCTCAGCACGCTGTATCAGCAAGGTTTTCTCATTGGGCCAGGATTTCTTCTTCGCATCAAAACTAGTCTTCTGTTTTTCAGCTTCAGAGAGGCTCAAGTGGAGTTTGGAGTCAGCGTTCTTTATCTCCACCTCTTGATCCTCCAGCCGGGTCTTTGCATTAGTTAATTGAGAACCCAATTCAGTTAGGGTGGTCTACAAACATGCACAAGTGTGTTAAAATTTATTTAAATAATGGTTATAATGATTAAAGTCCCAAGTGCTTTGCAACGCAACACCACTCGGCACTTGGGGGCTAATGTCTGCCAAAGCAATTTTTTAAATGCAAAATGGCTCTTCTATGTTTAAAAGTCCCAAGTGTTTTACATGTAACAACGCTTGGCACTTGGAGGCTAATGCATGATATTAAGAAAGTTTTTTCATGTTGAGCCGGATCACACTATTTGTTTGGACTGATTCAAGACAGTTATGAAGTCAAGTACCGGCTCATTCATGATAAATTGAGCCGGCCCTTGGGGACTACAGGTGAAAATTTATGCTGGACTTAAGGAAAATCTAAGACAGAGCATCAACCTATATCACAAGTGTACAGATCATTCAGGTTCATCATAATCCGAAGACTTGGGGGCTGGCAGAGCATATGTAAGCTAGTGAAAGCCGGAGAACGTACCTCATATTTTAGTTGCAGTTGCTTGACCATCTCAATTTCCGAGTCACGGCTGGAATGCACATGACTGAGGTATCCAGACAACACGTCACTAACATTCAAGTGAGCGTAGTGAGAGACGTCAAACCGCACCTTCTGCCTTTCTAAAGCCTCTTGCTTGGCAGAGTGCCGGGCTACTATAGTTGGGTTACCCGGCTCAACGAATCGACTACCAGTAATCAAGACATCATTGTCAGAAGTCGTCGGCGGGTTAGGTGAGCTAGATGGCTCAGCGGTAGACGGATTGAGAATGGTCTCATCAACTGACGACTCAGGAGGGTCTGATTGAACGTGGACAGCAGGGTCTTCTGGTGCATCAGATTGTTCAGGAGGAGTTGGTATTGCCGGTTCAGGAGCAGGGTCTTTCGTGTCTTCCGCCGGCTTAGCCACCTTGGTTTTCTTCGACTTTGCTTGACCACTAAAGAAGGATTTCATGAGTTAGTATAATGATGCAGATTTAAAGATGCAGAAGAAAGATAATTTCCCTTACCCAGGGGCAGTCTTGAAAGCCGGGAATTGAGTTTGTGAAGAATCGCCAGAAGAGCGAGAACCCTCCTGCAAAAGTAAAATAAAGTTAAGAGCGTAAGGAAATGGATTCATTGATAAAAGCAAGAGACAAAGGTGAAAGAAACCTCATTTTGGCGTTTTCGAGGAGTTTTTGGTAAGCAGGAGGGCAGTTCATTATCGTCATTAGTCCGGGCCTGACGGCGGCTCTCATGTTGCTGTTTTTCAAAAGAAAATGAGGATCCAAATAAGCCAACGGGTGTGAAATCCTTACTTTCCGGGTTACCAGTCGAGGTTTCGGTCTTGGCAAAGGTTCTGAGTCGGAGGAAATAGTTACCTTTTCTTCTACTGCCTGGCGGGCCCCCGTGTCGTCCTGGCAATAGTCAGTGTCAATAAGGTTGTTAAAAACAGGCCAAGGGAGTCAAGGGCTACCTCCGACTCAGAAACATCATCCAGCTGGAACATATCAGAAGCAGTCATTTTCTTCTTGGACTTTCGGGTTGTCTTCCTGGCGGCTATGGCAGCGGCTCTAGCCTTCTTGGCGGCTTCATGATCATATTTGGACTTCCAGAAGTCAGATTTGGCCTATAGGCAAATAACAGGTTAAAAGTCATGCAAGTATTTAACTACTGAAGAAAAAAGGAGGTCAAGGGGGTTCACCTCTGGTGTCGGGTTAAGTTTGCAGAAAGGATTTAATCCAACCTTACTGCAGTCCTCATATTTTTTGTTCACGAGGATGGTTGACATTGCAACAATGTCCTCTTCAGTCAGTTGTACAGAACTATGACGCAGAGGGTCATCTGGTCCTCCGCCATATTTATACAGCAAGTTGGATCGGCGGCTCAGAGGGATGACCCTCCATGCGATCCAGCAACGGATCAGGTCAACTTTAGTTAGGCCGTTTCCCAATAAGGCTTGAATCCTTTTGATAGATGGGATAAGCTTCTTGCGTTCAGCAGCAGTAAGCTTGTCAGGGAGCACAAACTTAGAATCAAGACGCTCCGTGCGATAACCCGGCAGTGGTTTTTCATCAGCTGGCGACGTGTCTTGGCAATAGAACCAAGTTTGGTTCCAATCCTTGGGATAGCTTGGTAAGACTACTAAAGGAAAGACAACACCCTGTCGGTGCTGAATCGAGATTCCACCAAGTTCCAAGCTAAGCCCGTTGGTGCATTCATTCTGGTGGTTCAAATAGAAGTACTCTCTGAAGAGTTCCACAGTAGGTTCTTCTTGAAGGTAAACCTCACAGAGAACTTGAAAATTGCAGATGTTGGATGTGGAGTTGGGTCCAAGATCTTGTGGATGAAGCTTGAAAAAATGCAAAACGTCTCTGAAGAACTTTGAGCCAGGTGGTGAAAAACCCCGATTCATGTGGTCAGTAAAGATGATAACTTCACCATCTTTGGGCTGAGGCCGTTCTTCGGCCGGGTCAGGAGCACGATAGGACATAATGGTCTTCTCCGACAAATATCCGATGGTGACAAAATCTTTCAAGGTGTCTTTAGTAACTGTGGAAGGGACCCAGTTGCAGACTGTTGGCGCTTTTGATGACATGATGAAAAAGGACAAGCTGAAAAGAAAGCAATTTGATGGTTCAAACTAATTGGTGGAGTTCTAGGTTAATGATTATGGTACAGATGAGTAATGGCGGCTTAAGTAAGGGCTAATGATATATAAAGGAAAAATGAGCCAGCATGATAAGCCGCCATGACTAAAGATACTCAAAGGTTGCCTGAGTCAGAATTGGTTAAGTGCTGAGATAAAACATGTTTCACAAGTTGTTGCTATTATTTTGGATCAAGATGGTTCAAAAAAAAGGAAAATAAATCTAGACCTAAAAATCAACACAGAGGAGTTCGTCAGTTCTAAAGAGGCTTTTGGACAAGAGAAAGGGATCTGCTGGCATCAGAAATGGATGCAAAACAACTACCGCATAGGTTTTATATTTCTTTTAGATCAAAGGAGGGTACGATCAAGAAACTGCAAGGAATCTGCGATGAACAGCGAAGAACACCGACGAACTTGCAACCCTAATGCAGATCTAATGGTGCAGAAAGGTAAGAGCTTACGGGTGCAGATCTACTGCGGAGGGTCGTCGTCGTTCTCTGGTCAAGCTCAGGGTGATGCAGCGGCCAAAGTTGAGGATGACGGTGAGCGCTGCGGCGGGGGAGCTCGAGCGGCAGAGGGGTTGCGAGAGGAAGAACGAGAAGACTGAGGAAGGCCGGTCGTGCCTATTTATAAGGAGATAGGTGAACAGGCAGGCACGAAAATCGAGGAAGGCTAAAAGTAATGATTATCCAACTAAACGGACGCCTCGATTTTCGGAAGACATTTAAGATAAGGATCCGTTAAAAGATGACGTTGTGGCGGTTTTCTGAAAAATCCGAAGATGACGTCATGGCGGGTTACAAGGCTCTCGCAGTAGTAATAGATGGATTTTTTGCTAAGTGTTGGAGATTGACAAGAACAAAGTTCAAATCAACTTGGGGCCTAATGTTGGGGATATGACTATCAGGCATGACCCGCCCAGGAGGGGCTAGGTCAATCACCATGGCGGGTTATTTGAAAGAAGCCCAAAGAGTATACAGAAATGACGATTTATGATAAGGCTTATAGTAGGCCCAAGCCCAGAGGCGGCTTAAGGCCCATGAGTATAAACCATCATGTATGAATAAGACTTATAAAATAAGGCATGTAATAGACGTCACCGAGAGAGACACGTTGTGTGAGCCGACCGGGACTCTGTAGGCCGCAGGGTGTCAACCCGTGTATATAAGGGGACGACCCGGCAGCGGCTTAGGGCAACAAACAATAGATCGAGAGCCAAGCAAGCGTATTTCGCTCCTTGGTCATCGAAACCTAACAACACCACATCAACTGGACTAGGCTTTACCTTCACCGCAAGGGGACGAACTAGTATAAAAACTTCTCGTGTCCTTTGTCCCGATTAACCCCTTTAAGCTTGCTAGTTGCGATGGCCCACGACTAAGTCCTTTCACTAGGACATCTGCCGTGACAATTCCACGACACCCTGGGTATTTGATACTGGTTCAGTTGCTATGAGTAGTAACTTGAAACATGAGTTACAAAATGAACAGAGACTAGTTGAGGGCGAGGTGACGATGTGTGTTGGAAGTGATTCCAAGGTTGATAAGATCACCATCACACACTCCCTTTACCTTCGGGATTAGTGTTGAACCTAAAATAAATGTTATTTGATGTCTGCGTTGAGCATAATATGATTGGATCATGTTTATTGCAATACGGTTATTCATCTAAGTCAAAGAATAATTGTTATTCTATTTACATGAATAAAACCTTCTGTGGTCATACACCCAAGGTAAATGGTTTATTGAATCTTGATCGTAGTGATACACATATTCATAATATTGATGCCAAAAGATGCAAAGTTGATAATGATAGTGCGACATACTAGTGGCACTGCCGTTTAGGTCATATTGGTGTAAAATGCATGAAGAAAGTCCATGCGGATGGATTTTTGGAATCACTTGATTATGAATCATTTGATGCTTGCGAACCATGCCTCATGGGCAAGATGATTAAGACTCCGTTCTCTGGAACAATGGAGCGAGCCACTGACTTATTGGAAATAATACATGGCGATGTATGCGGTCCGATGAGTGTTGAGGCTCGCGGCGGGTATCGTTATTTTCTAACCTTCACAGATGATTTGAGCAGATATGGGTATATCTACTTAATGAAACACAAGTCTGAAATAGTTGAAAAGTTCAAAGAATTTCAAAGTGAAGTTGAGAATCATCATAACAAGAAAATAAAGTTTTTATGATCTAATCGCGGAGGCGAATATTTGAGTTACGAGTTTGGCCTTCATTTAAAACAATGTGGAATAGTTTCACAACTCACGCCACCTGGAACACCACAGCGCAATGGTGTGTCCGAACATCGTAACCATACTTTATTAGATATGGTGCGGTCTATGATGTCTCTTACCGATTTACCACTATCATTTTGGGGTTATGCATTAGAGACAGCTGCATTCACGTTAAATAGGGCACCATCTAAATCCGTTGAGACGACACCGTATGAACTGTGGTTTGGCAAGAAACCTAAGATGTCGTTCTTAATGTTTGGGGCTGCGATGCTGATACGTCTCCAACGTATCTATAATTTTTGATTGTTCCATGCTGTTATATTATCAATCTTGGATGTTTTATAATCATTTTATATCATTTTTGGTACTAATCTATTGACATAGTGCCAAGTGCTAGT